>NC_073237.2:25640000-30440000 GCF_029281585.2 Gorilla gorilla gorilla
AGATGGAGTCTCACTATGGTGCCTAGGCTGGTCTCAAACTCCTGGCCCCAGGCGATCTTTTCACCTTGGCCTCCCAAAGGCTGAAATTATAGGAATAAGCCATGGCACCCAACCTGGTAAGATAATTTTAAGGTGAAAGTTTAGAACTTTACTTATAAACCAATTATAGGCCAGGAACAGTGGCTTATTTCTGTAATCCCAGCACTTTGGGAGACTGAGGTGGGAGGATCACTTCAGGCCAGGGGTTTGAGACCAGTGTGGGTAACAGCGAGACCCCACCTCTACTTAAAAGGAAAAAGAAAAAAAGGTGGCCGGGCGTGGTGGCTCATGCCTGTAATCCCAGCACTTTGGGAGGCCGAGGTGGGCGGATCACGAGGTCAGGAGATCAAGACCATCCTGGCTAACACGATGAAACCCCATATCTACTAAAAATACAAAAAATTAGCCGGGTGTGATGGCACGCGCCTGTAGTCCCAGCTACTTGGGAGGCTGAGGCAGGAGAATCGCTTGAACCCAGGAGGCGGAAGTTGCAGTGAGCCGAGATCACGCCACTGCACTCCAGCCTGGGCAACAGAGTGAGATTCCATCTTAAAAAAAAAAAAAAAAAAAAGAAAAAAGAAAAAACCCAATTATATAAACTCCATCATAAATAACAAATACTTAATAGAGCAAATTGTCTAAAACCACCAAATCCAATCCTAATTCACCTTAGTTAACTACATTAAACTCCTTCTATGTACAATCATGCCCTGTCATCCAGTTCTAAATCTCATGGAATGCTCTTGGGGAAATTATCTTTTCCTCTTCTCCCAAGATGTTGATAGCATCCAGCATATGTCAGATACACAAATAATCATCCTTAGGTCTGATGTTGTAGTAAGACAATACCTTTTTCTATAATTCCAAGAGAGGCAAAATACTTACAACTTAAATACACATAAATCTAACTATGTAGAGAACATGTACAGTTAAAACTACAAAAATCTGATAATGGAGGCTAAAGGAGTTCTAAATAAACAGAGACATACCATATTCATGGATTGGAAGACTCAATACAGTGGAGTCAACGCTCCCTATAGTAGTCTATAGACTGGAACACAACTGTAATCAAAATCCTATCAGAAATTATTGTAAGTACAGACAAGGTGATTCTAGAATTTACATGAAGGGGGAAAGGAATTAGAACAGCAAAAGTTATTTTGTAAAAAATAACCGAAGTTGGCCAGGTGCGGTGGCTCACGCCTCTAATTCCAGCACTTTGGGAGGCCAAGGTTGGCGGATCACCTGAGGTTAGGAGTTCGAGACCAGCCTGGCCAACATGGTGAAACCCTGTCTCTACTAAAAATATAAAAATAAGCTGAGTGTGGTGGTAGGTGCCTGTAATCCCAGCTACTCGGGAGGCTGAGACAGGAGAATTGCTTGAACCCAGGAGACGGAGGTTGCAGTGAGCCAACACAGTGCCACTGCACTCTAGCCTGGGCAACAGAGTGAGACTTGGTCTCAAAAACAAAACAAAAGCAAAAGTTTAAGAAATCTCGCTATGTATTTTAAGACTTACTATACAACTATACTAATCAAGACCATATGGCATTGGCAACAAGACATATACATACATCAGTGCAACAAAATAGAGCACAGGAATCAATCCATGTAAATATGGCCAATTGACCTTTGACAAAGATGCAAAATCAATTCAGTTGAGAATGGAAAGTCTTTTCGACAAATGGTGTTAGAACAATTGGTCAACCATATGTAAAGAAAACAAAATGAACCTTGATCTAAACCTCATATTATACAAAGTTTAACTCAAAATAGATAACAGATCTAAATATAAAAGTAGAAACATCTGAAAGAATACACAGGAGAAAATCTTCTGGCTGGCCATGGTGGCTCATGCCTGTAATACCAGCACCTGAGGCCAAGGTAGGCAGATCGCTTGAGTCCAGGAGTTCAAGACCAGCCTGGGCAACAAAATGAAACCTCATTTCTACAAAAAATACAAAAGTCAGACGAGCATGGTGGCATGTGCCTGTCGTCCCAACAACTCAGGAGGCTGAGGTGGTAGGATCACTTGAGCCTGGGAGGTGAAGGTTGCAGTGAGCCGAGATTGCACCACTACACTCCAGCCTGGGGGACAGAGTGAGACCCTGTCTCAAAAAACAAAAACAAAAAATTGTGTGATCTGGGGTTGGGTAAAGAGTTCAAATTTATAAGTTGGACTTCATTAAATTTAAAAACCTCTGCTCTGCCTGAGAACCGTCAAGAAAATAAGAAGACAAACTATGGACTAGAAAAAAATATTTTGAAATCACATACCCAACTGAAGACTTATATCCAAAATACAGACAGAACTATCAACAGCCAATAAGAAGAAAATTAACACTCTCATTAAAAATTAGGAAGGGATGTTAATATTTCACCAAAGAAGAAATAAGGATGATAAGTGTGTGCATGAAAGGATATTCAACATTATTAGCCATTAGAAAATGCAAACTAAAACTACAATAAGATAGACAGTATACATCTATTAGAATGACTAATATAGAACTAGCAAATAAAGATCAATATAAATAAAAAGCAAAAAATGATAAAACATCTATAATTCCTGACACAACAAGAGCAAATATTTTGGAATATTTTACTCCAAAGTTTTTTTTTTTTTTTTTTTTTGAGACAGAGTCTCACTCTGTTGCCCAGGCTGGAGTGCAGTGATGCGATCTTGGCTCACTGCAACCTCCACCTCCTGGGTTCAAGTGATTCTCTGACTTGTGATTCTCCCACTTCAGATTCTCCTGCCTCAGCCTCCCAAGTAGGAGGGATTATAGGTGTGCGCTGCCACGCCTGGCTAATTTTTGTATTTTTAGGAGAGACAGGGTTTCAACATGTTGGCCAGGCTGGTCTTGAACTTCTGACCTTAAGTGATCTGCCCGCCTTGGCCTCCCAAAGTGCTGGGATTACAGGTGTTAGCCATCACACATGGCCCACTCAAACTTTTTTCTATGCAAATCTACATATATAAACACACACACATATATATATAGAAGTCTAATTATACTTCACATACTGTTTTGTAATCTGTGTGTTTTACTTAATGTACTAGCAACTTATTTATATTTCAATATCATTTATATATATAAAATATATATATTTTTTGAGATGGAGTTTCGTTCTTCTTGTCCAGGCTAGAGTGCAATGGTGCAATCGCGGCTCACTGCAACCTTTGCCTCCCAGTTTCAAGTGATTCTCCTGCCTCAGCCTCCCAAGTAGTTGGGATTACAGAGCCCACCACCATGCCCAGCTAATTTTTGTATTTTTAGTACAGATGGGGTTTCACCAGGTTGTCCAGGCTGATCTCGAACTCTTGACCTCAGGTGATCCACTGCGCCCGGCCTTTTATATCATTTTTGAAACGGCTGAATAAATCCCATTATATGACTATATTGTAAGGTAAGTCATCCTCATCGTCAAATATTTGGGTTGCATCTGGTATTCATTATTATTAACAACTTTGATATAAACATTCTTATAGCTATATCTTTGCAACTATACATCACTGAATTCCAGAAAGCCCATCCAAATGTACTTTAATAGTACAGCTTCCCTAACATTGGGTATTATTATTTTCCTTTCTTCATATTGGTTTGTAAGAGCTTTTTATATATTACAGATAATTGTGCCATCATACATATTACAAAAATCTTTCCCAAACCATGGTCTGCCAATTACTTTTGTTAAAGGTCTCTTTGGATAAACAGGCTTTTTTTGGGGGGGCGGGGGGAGTGGGGGAGGCAGTTAAATCTATAAGAGTGTTTAATCTACTATGAAAATGTTTATTGTTATAATTGATGTATTTGGTCTGATTTTTCTCATTCTTTATGCTTTTTGTTTTTTATACTTTCTTGCTCCCATTTTCTCCCATAATGTTATACTACGTGAGTTTCCTTTGTCTTACTTATTTTTCTTCTGATTATTGAAACAAATAATCTTTTATTTTACTGAAATTACCTATAAACCACATTACTATAATTTAAAAAATAAAATTTGCTCTAATATTTATATTTTTCTGTCTTTTTTTGAGATGAACTCTCACCATGTTGCCTGGGCTGGTCTTGAACTCCTGACCTCAAGCAATTCTGCTGCCTCAGCCTCCTGAGTAGCTGCAACTACAGGCAGGTGCCACTGCACCCAGGAAATACTTATATTAAGTTAAAAAACAGATTATCAAGAAGTATTCAGACACATATTCTAGGCTTTCTTGCTTTCACTGTTCATTGTTGCTAATTTTTTTCTCTGACTTTTCCCTTAAATTCACAAATGAGCAACAGATTATATCATCTTTTTTCCTCAGAATCTTCTAGCCTTTAGAGATTTCTCCATTACTTTTCGGCATTTAGTACTATACAGGAGAAGTCTGATGTGAATCTGATTTGTGTGTTTTTCTCTCTGGATATTAGTATAATTTTTGTTTGACATTCAGAAATTTCACTATGGGTCTTTTTCTCACTCAAATTGAGTGTGAACTATTTTGTCCATAATTTTCTTCATCATTTTGCTCAGCAGTGCTTTTTTCGTTTCGTCTATCTTCTCTATTCACATTATCTGTGAAGAAAGAGTTAGGATTTTCCCAAGTTTCCTATTTTCTACAAACAATTCATTTCATTTGGAGACATCTCTGATTCTTTTTTTTTTTTTTGATCTACCAATTCTTTATATACGCCTGCAATTTTTTTCTATTGGTTTATTTAAAAAAAAAAAAAAGAGGCTTATGTGAAATCCCGCCAGTACTGGCAGCTCAGGTGGTATTTGCCAAGCACTGCATAGGTCTCTGATCAACTCATTTATGGAAAACTTGAGAGACAATCAAGTTTTGGTTTGTTAAGAACAGGGAAAGAGTTACAATTACAGAGATCTGTGAAGAGCTGTTTTAAATCACTGGACATTGTTATCTATACCATTAAAAGACCCTTCCATTGTGCCAAATTCTTATAAGAATAAGGTTCTTGGATGGACACATTGGCTCATGCCTGTAATCCCAGCGCTTTGGGAGGCTGAGACGGGCAGATCACTTGAGGTTAGGAGTTCGAGACCAGCCTGGACAACATGGCGAAACCCCATCTGTACTAAAAATACAAAAAGCAGCTGGGCAGGGTAGTGCGTGCCTGTAGTCCCAGGTACTGTGAAGAGTTGTTTTAAATCACTGGATATTGTTATTTATACCATTAAAAGACCCTTTCATTGTGCCAGCTTCTTATAAGAATAAGATTCTTGGCTAGACACATTGGCTCATGCCTGTAATCCCAGCGCTTTGGGAGGCTGAGGTGGGCAGATCACTTGAGGTTAGGAGTTCGAGACCAGCCTGGACAACATGGCGAAACCCCATCTGTATTAAAAATACAAAAAGCAGCTGGGCATTGTAGTGCGTGCCTGTAGTCCCAGGTACTTGGGAGGCTGAGGCAGGAGAATCACTTGAACCCAGGAGGTGGAAGTTGCAGTGAGCCAAGATTGCGCCACTGCACTCCAGCGCCACTGCACTCCAGTCTGGCAACAGAGTGAGACTCCGTCTCAAAAACAAAAAACAAACAAACAAACAAAAAGGAACCCTTTTTTTTTCTTGAGACTGAGGAAGACATGGCTCAATTTTTAAATTATTTCATCCAGTGTTATTCTAAACTTTTACTTTTTTACGTCCATTATATTTTAGACAGGAACCAGTTCATCACCCTTGCTACCCACTACTACCTTCCCTGGTTTAGGGATGCTTATATAGAACTTTTACCTTTCCTTTGCATTTACCTATAGGTAAAAGTTCTATATAAGCATCCCTAAACCAGGGATGACAGGGTGAGAGAGAAAGGTTTAATATTGAGACCCTGTAGCTTACTTTAGAATTTTTTCCTGCTACATTAGAACTGGTTCCTGTCTAAAATATAATGGGCTTCAAAAAGTAAAAGTTTAGATAACACTGATGAAATAATTTAAAAATTGAGCCATGTCTTCCTTTATATCTGAAACTACCTCACTGTAATGATTAGTGTTCTTAGGATATATATTTTTCCTTTAATATCCATGATTACAGAGAGAATTATTTTTATGTTCTATAACTAAAAGGCCAATTAGCTCATAATATTTATTATTATATAATTTGCTTGAGTGTCTTGAACTTCTCAAAGTAGTTTAGTATTGCTTTTATGATTATTTTTTATCAAGTCAACAATTAGTAGAATGCCTTACAACAAATGAAGATCACGCTTACTATTAAACTGAAATCCTGCATAATTATCTTACTCTCTTTTTAAAACAAATGAAATAACAATAAAAATACAAATAAAGGCAAGCTAATTGTGCTTCTCAGCCCTCTTTTCTAACCCAATCCCAGTCTGATGAGGAAAAGCAATGTTAAGAGCCTGGTATGTATACTTTATCCCATTTATCATTGTTTATATATGTATATAGATACACACACAAGCATATACATGTAAATTATGCAAAGCTCATTTTGTTTTGTTTTTTTTAACTGAAATATAATCATTCTACAGGCATTTGTAAGTTTTCAAGACGAACTGTGTGTACCTTTTAGATGGCATGCCTAATTATTTTAACTAGTAGACAACTGAAGAAAACAGCTGTTTTTTCAAGATGAATAACTGCATATTGGGTTCGACCAGATCATACCTAGGATTGATTAGTACAACAAAATCATACATAGAATTGATTAGTATGCTGGCAAACAGATCCCTATAAGTAAGTCTTTGAATAGTTTTAGAGGTTAAAAAGCTTTCCCAGTTGTGTACATTGCTTCACTGCTGTGTAATTTGAGGGAGATTTTCAAAACCCAATCAGAAAGCTGTCTGGAATGTATACTTTTTTTTTTTTTTAAAGATATCGGGTCTTGCTATGTTGCCCAGGTTGGACTTGAACTCCTTTGCTCAAGTGATCTTCCTGCCTCATCCTCCCACGTACTAGGACTATAGGCAACTCCCACCACATCCAGGGTTCTATAAAGGTCAGCAGCACTGACCTTATTCTGTAAGATTTGGTGAATCTTTTAGCCTTAGGGTTGTTAATGAGGATCTTATTTTCACTCTCAATTCATAACTCAGATAATTATGTCCCAGAATTTGTTCGTATTAGTGGATTTAATAGTAAAATTCAAGTCTACATGGACTTTTATACCTAGATATAGTTTTAAAAAGGTGTGGCATATAATAAGTTTGAAATTTAATAAAATTCTTAGTGGCCTTCTGCTTTATATATCAGAGACCTGTGTCTTCCCAAATGTGATTGGACTGAAGAGTAAGTCAGTCCATTCCTCAGTGCCATAAGATTCTCAGTGAAAAACTAAAGTTTATTTATCCTTTAATGTTGAGAGCTTATAAAGTTTATAAAGGCAGGCTAGAAGTAGACAATATTTCCCTTCCTTTGATGAAAGGTAAGGGTCTGCAGAATGGGAATTATCTCTATATTCTACACATTTATTCTTACATTTTCTATAAAGACAAGATAAGCTTGCTAGTAAGCTGCTAAGTCCACTCAAAGTGACTAATACTAGACAAGGAGGTATGTACTATACGGAGAGTTGAAAAGATTGGAGGAATTTTCAGGTTACTTAGAAATGACTAGAAAGGAAACCATTTAGTACAATTTAAAATAAGAACTGGTTTCTCCTTCAAACTTTAAATGTGCTAAGTTATACACTGTATTAGTCCATTTTGACATTACTATAAAGAATTACCTGACACTGGGGTAATTTATGAAGAAAAGAGGTTTAACTGACTCAAGTTCCACAGGCTTAACAGGAAGCATGGCTGAGGAGGCCTCAGGACACTTACAATCATGGTGGAAGTTGAAGGGGAAGCAAGCACCTTCACGTTAGCAGGAGAGAAAGAGAGCAAATGAGAGGCAGGTGCCATACACTTTTAAACCATCAAATCTCATGAGAACTTACTATTGCAAGAACAGCATGGGGGAAATCTGCCCCCATGATCCAATCACCTCCTACCAGGTCCCTCCTTCAACATTGGGAATTACAATTCGACTTGAGATTTGAGTGGGGACATTGAACCAAACTGTACCATATGCCTTCAAGTTTAAAATGTAGAACATAATTATTTACATAAGGTCACATACATTTGCAACCATGAAAATTTCAGATATTCATTTATTAGGTGGCTTGGTAACAGTTCCAATAAATTATTAATTCCTGATTTTGGGATTTACTCCCTGAACAATGAACATGTATGCGATTTTCACTAACAATATTGTGAGTTTTGTGTACATCAAGAACACAGGAGGAGACCTTCAAGTATAGAAATCAACTTAACTTTCTTGAAGTAGTCTGATCTCTCAGTTAAATAAACATTTGGTAAGCCTATACAACAATTTTGTAAGACAATCAATCAATTGCAGCCTGCCCTCTTGCTCCAATATTACCTATAAATAACATTAAAATGTTGAGAAAAGTGGGTGGAACAAAGTACATATATCTAACCAAAGTCTGATTTTCCTCTTTATTTCCAAAGGTAGGTGTAATGCACACTGTCAGCAGAACTACATATTTATCTGAAAGTACATACCAATCTATCACGATAATTTAATTCTAGTGTTTTAGTTTTTTCAGAGATGAGTTTTTCTTTTCCCCTTCATTCCTTCCTCACATCGTGATTTTATACATCTAAGTTACTTTGTTGGGGAGGCGGCATTTTAATTTTAATTATTTATTCTTATTTTCATTAAGTAGATCTGAATATATCAGTGGTTTCTCTTCAAATAAGTTCAGCAGGGAAATTAGCTTGTTCATGATTATTTGCTATCTGAATCTTAATTTTATCATTTCTTAAAAAAATGTTTTTTGTAGATACAGGGTCTCACTATATTGCATAGGCTGGTCTCTAACTCCTGGCCTCAGGCAGTCCTCCAGATTTGGCCTCCCAAAGGGCTGGGTTGTGGTTACTGGCATGAGCCACTGCGCCCAGCCCTCTATATTATTTCTTAAAACTGCATGTGAATCTATAATCATGTCAAAATAAAAAGACACAGTTACTTGGCTCCCTTCTTAGGTCTACGTCACACTTTCTACGTTTTCTAGGTATGCATCATCTGCAAGTCACTAAGTTTAGAGTCTTCTAAGACTCTTTTATTTATCACCACCCTGATGTACTTTCACATTACACTTTACACTATTCTTAACACACCCACCTTTCCTATTATACTCTGAGTTCCTCAAGGGCAGGGATCATGTTTTATTCATCTTTTTTTCCCCTAGTACTTGGAATACTGTCTGGCATATAAGAGGCAACCAGCAAATTTTTGTTAAATGAACAAATGTAGAAAGTTTATTTGGGTGGTAGAACACTGGAGATGCTTTTGAATAAAGGTAGAACCGCCATTACACAAAATATGTGAATTAAGCAAGTCTTTAAATTCAAATCTTGGCTTAGTTATTCAGCACAATAATATATTTCAGCCATTCTTATTTCTGGCCAGTCATATCTGAGTAAGACTGTGGAAAGGATAAGGGGAGGAAATCATATGAATACTACTCAGTGCTCCTTGGAGTACACTAAAAATAAAATAAATACCTGTTTCTTAAATAATTACCTTTACAAAAATAATGCTCTAGTAACTCTCCATTCTGGATTTGACAAGTATGAAATGATTTGTACTAGATGCTTTGTATTTCCTGCTGGAAATCTCCAAGTTTAATAAAAATTTAAATAAAAGACATTAGTTTTCAATTTTACATATATATTTATTGAAGAAACATCACTGAGCACTCACGTGTATGTTAAATACTACACAGTTTAAACTGAGTTCTCCTTAAAATAAACTTTTGCACTGTGAAAAATATTGTAGTGTATGGCTGATATGGGAGCATTTTTCTAGCATCAAAAAAGTAAAAAGGCCGGGCGCAGTAGCTCACGCCTGTTAACCCCAGCGCTTCGGGAGGCCAAGGCGGGCAGATCACCTGGGGTCAGGAGTTCGACATCAGCCTGGCCAACATAGTGAAACCACACCTCTACTAAAAATACAAAAATTGGCCGGGTGTTGTGGCTCATGCCTGTAATCCCAGCTACTTGGGAGGCTGAGGCAGAATTGCTTGAATCTGGGAGGCAGAGGTTGCAGTGAGCCGAGATCACACCTCTGCACCCTGGGCGGCAGAGTGAGACTCTGTTTCAAAGATAAAAATAAAAATAAATAAAGGAATCAAGTGAAATATGTTCTATGAATTATTTTCTCCCACTGTATTAAAAAATCAGACTTTAACAGTTATTTAGCATGGACTGGGATAACACACTGAGCAGGGAATTTGAGAAAAAAATTGCTGAATAAAGGTAGGAAATTTAGGAGGTTTGGGGTTTGATTATATCTGACACTGACTAACTCAGTCATTATGCTTTAATAAAAAAGGATGGCAATCTGAACAATTAATAAAGATTGCTGAAGCTGCAATGGTCTCTTGTGAGCAGTAAAGCTCTATGGTATCACAGAATTGGCTCTGTATCTGAAAATCAACATTCTATACTGCTTTCTTGATCCCCAGGGGTTTTTTAAAGTGCTGAAAACCTAAGGTAAAATTTATTTTTGTTTGGAAAATATTTTTCTTTATGTGTTTTATAATATATTGATTTCTTTTTTTAAAAAGAGAGAGTCTTACTCTGTCACCCAGGCTGGAGTGCAGTGATGTGATCACAGCTCACTGCAGCCTTGATCTCCTGGGCTCAAGCAATCCTCCCATCTCAGCCTCCTGAGTAGCTGGGACTACAGGTGCGTGCCACCCTGCCTGGCTAATTTTTAAAATTTTTTTGGTAAAGAGTGGGAGTCTCACTATGTTGCCCCAATGTCATGAGTGTTATATTAAAGTTGCTTATTAGAGCTATAATATCTGCATATTTAATAAAGAAAGTTGAGAGATCCTCCGAGTAGGAGATAAACTGATGATTCCTTGATTGCCAATATGTAAGCTTTCTCCACATAGTCATAAAGTATAGCAACATTTTAGCTTTTAGACCTTAGACTTATTAACCCTGTAATGTCTCAGTTTTCAGTTTGTAAAATAGGAGTAATAAATAGTACCTACACTTCATATCCTGCTTATGAGGATTAAATCTACTGAACACCTACTATATGCTAAGGGCATAGTGGTGAATGAAGCACTCCTCCAGCACAGTAAACACACAATTATGTATGGCTGTTGTTATCTTGGAAATGTCAGAGATAGCTCACAGAATAGGTTTCTGTGTGCAAGCTAAATGTATACAGACATTTAAAAATTCTCTGTATATTTAAAAATTGTTGGCAAGTGAGGAGAGAAACTATAGCAGATTCAGAAACAGGATTCTTTCCACAATCCAGGTTCTTGTCTTCTGAAAGGGACTAATGATGCAGGTTGACTTTAGTAGGCCTTGAGCCATCTTTTTATCCTTCACCTCATAAAACTCTGGAATTTCAACCAAATACTTTTACAGAAGTAGTTAACCAATGAGCAATTTCCAACAGATTTTAGGAAAAAGCTTTTCATTACAGAAAGGATTTGAATATGACTCGACAGTTTTCACTACAAATTCTCTTTGCATACATATATCTGGTAATCTGGCCAAACAGAGGTCTAGGTGTGTGACTATGGGAATATATAAAGTAAAAGGGCAAGTTTCTTTCATTTTTTTTTTTTTTTTTGGAAACAGTCTCACTCTGTTGCCCAGGCTGGAGTTCAGTGGTGCAATCTCGGCTCACTGAAACCTCTGCGTCCTGGGTTCTAGCAATTCTCATGCCTCAGCCTTCCCAGTAGCTGGAATTACAGGTGTGCACCACCACACTCAGCTAACTTTTGTACTTTTAGTAGGGATGGGGTTTTGCTGTGTTGGCCAGGCTGCCCTCAAACTTGTGGCCTCAAGTGATCTGCCTACCTCGGCCTCCCAAAGTGCTGGGTAACAGGCATGAGCCACCACGCCCAGCCTTGGAAGTTTCTCAATATCATCAATTTATAAAAGGTTAGAAATCCTCTGTGAATGAGCAGAAAGTCCAGTAGGTGGGAAGATGAAAATGACAAAGAATGGTAGAGGATAGTATTGCTAGAGGGTATAAGCCTTAAATAAGCCAAAGGTATTTACATAAAAAGGGTTGAGTAATGACTTAAAAGCAGCCATGGCATGTGAGAAAGAGGCTGATATCATCTCTTAAGATTCAGGGTCATGGAAGATGAGCTGCAAGCATTTGATAGGGCTGCAGAGGAAACAAATTTTCTGTGGAGGCCCAGGTTTCAAGACAGACCTAAAGCATGTACAGTTCCAACAACATGGGGCCAGAATGACTCGGCTTCCATGTGAATTCTCATGAAGTTTCTGGGGTGGTGGAAGGACTATGAGCCTTGCCACAAGGAGTCAGTAGAGCCCAGGCTTGACTGGGCTGCAAGGGAATCCCACACCAGGTGTGTAGGCTACAAAGACCAGCTTCCAGAACCTTCGCCATGTAATTACAACAAAAACAGTAGATACTGGTAGATTTGGGGAAAAGAGTACTGCCTTCTCTGAAGCTGGTCACAGCCCAACCCTATTTTATTTTATTTTTTGAGATAGGCTCTCACTATGTTGCCCAGGCTGGTTTTTTTTTTTTTTTTTTTTTTTGGAGACAGAGTTTCACTCTGTTGCCAGGCTGGAGTACAGTGGCATGATCTTGGCTCACTGCAACCTCTGCCTCCCAGGTTCAAGCGATTCTCCTGCTTCAGCCTCCTGAGTAGCTGGGACTACAGGTGTGTACCACCACACGCAGCTAATTTTTGTATTTTTAGTAAAGACGGGGTTTCACACCATGCTGGCCAGGATGGTCTCGATCTCTTGACCTCATGATCCACCTGCCTCGGCCTCCCAAAGTGCTAGGATTACAAGTGTGAGCCAGCAGGTTTTAAACTCCTGGGATTAAGAGATCCTCCTGCATTAGCCTCCTGAGCAGCTGATATTACAGGAGCATACCATGATTTTAATCTTATTTAAAAAAACCTACATTCATTGGGATTATTAATTCTCATTTTAGTTAATAATTTAACATATATTAGAGAACAAAATCAAGAAGTTAAGAGGAATGGCCTATAGAATTAGCCCTCACAGATGATTATATAATCTTTTACAAGTAATTTTTAACTGTTCTGTAGTACAGTTTCTTGTTTTTAAAAAATTGCCTATGATAATGTCTTACTCCCTTCTTTATCACAGGCAAATAAGACCATATTTGTCAGAGCTCTTTGGAAAAAAACAGTAAAAAAAAAACAGATGCTATTAAAGATAACTGCCAAACTAGAAAATCTTGCTAAGAAAATTATAATTGACAACTTAATGCAGACAACAACATAATGCTAGGACAATTCAGGATTTATCATTTTTAAGACTTGGTAAACACTGAAAAATAAGACTAAAGTACTTTGGAATGAAATGACAACTTCTATCTCTCTATATAGCCTTGAGAATAGAATATTCAAATTAATTAACCATATACCACTTTATTAATAACCAAAGAAATACAAATTAAAACAATAAAATATCATTTTTTGGTCTGACTAGCCAAAAATTTTAAAGACTGATAATACTTAATGTTGATGAGTGCAGTGCTCATTTCTCTTAACACTGCTGGTAGGTAGATACATTGGTACAATCTTTTAGAAGAGCAACTTGACAATACTTATCCAGACATAAGTGTACGTCTTTTAATTTCACAATTCCATTTATAAAATATGACTTACCAAAACATTATTAAATGCACCACTGTTTGTTTAAAAAATGGGTAACAATTTAAGTATAAATTTGCTGGTGGAATTACATTAAATAATTGTCATGTTATTTACATGAGAAATACATATATATACCAAACACTCATACTCTAATCTGTTTTAATCTGAAATTCATTTCAACAGAAAGCCATACTAATTTATTGAGCAAAAGATTATAGGTGTATTTCAGACATGCATTAAAAAGGGCTGTAAGAAAAAAGACTATAGGTATATTTCAATATAAATAAAATTAGAAAAATATTTCTGCTTTCGTATCATGACTTTGGGGAAGTACATATTAAAGTACTTTTATTATTTAAAAAATAGGTAAGTAATGCTTTAAAAAAGAGAATGAGAGACACCCCTTTCATAAATACCCCTTAAATCAATTAGAACTGCCACTTAGGTATGAGGATGAAAAATGACTTTGTACTGATTAGCTGTTAATACAAAATAAACATATGTTACTATGTAGTAAGAAACGCAATTAAGACCTAAAATGAAAGACTCTTAATGAGACACTCATTAGGAATTAGGGTAAACTGAATGTAGAAAACTACATATTCCACATCAAAGCTGTATCTGCTTATTTCAACAGCCCTCTGGTCTTTGAAATTATGACTAAACTCCATATACATTTACAACAATACAATGCAAATAGTGTCCAAAACAGCATTTTTAATATGCTGCAATTTAAAGTAATGTCTGCCTTGTCCTTCTTTCCTTAGACTATTAGACCAGCAAAATCATTGATAAGAAGAATCAGGCCAGGTGCGGTGGCTCACACCTGTAATCCTAGCACTTTGGGAGGCTGAAATGGGTGGATCACCTGAGGTCAGGAGTTCGAGACCAGCTTGACCATGGTGAAACCCTGCTGTCTACTAAATACACAAAAATTAGCCAGGCATGGTGGTGGGCACCTGTAATCCCAGCTACTTGGGAGGCTGAGGCAGGAGAATCACTTGAACCTGGGAGGCAGAGGTTGCAGTGAGCCAAGATTATGCCACTGCACTCTAGCCACTGTGACAGAGCGAGACCCTGTCTCCAAGAAAAAAAAAAAAAAAAAAAAAGGTCGGGTACAGTGGCTCATGCCTGTAATCCCAGCACTTTGAGAGGCCGAGGCGGGCGGATCATGAGGTCAGGAGATCGAGACCATCCTGGCCAACACGGTGAAACCCTGTCTCTACTAAAAATAAAAAATTAGCCAGGTGTGGTGGCACGTGCCTGTAATCCCAGCTACTCGGGAGGCTGAGGCAGGAGAATCGCTTGAACCCAGGAGTTGGAGGTTGCAGTTAGCTGAGATCACGCCACTGCACTCCAGCCTGGGCAACAGAGCAAGACTCCATCTCAAAAAATAAATAAATAAAATAAAAATAAAAAAAGAAGCATCAAAATAGGCTTCCAATAAACATCTGTATGTAACTGCTAATTGTGCATATATTTTCATTTAAATATGCACAAATAGGCCAGGTGCAGTGGCTCATGCCTGCAATCCCAGCACTTTAGGAGGCCGAGGCAGGCAGATCACCTAAGGTCAAGAGTTCGAGACCAGCCTGGCCAACATGGTAAAACCCCCGTCTCTACTAAAAATACAAAAATTAGCCAGGAGTGTTGGCATGCTCCTGTAGCCCCAGCTACTCGGGAGGCTGAGGCAGGAGAATCGCTGGAACCCGGGAGGCAGAAGTTGCAATGAGCCGAGATTGCACCACCGCACTCCAGCCTGGGTGACAGAGTGAGACTATGTCTCAAAAAATAAATAAATAAATAAATAAATATGAATACACAAATTTTACATGTTATTTATTACCTCTTTAAATTCAGCCTTTATTTAGCAAGCACATAAAGAAAAAGGGCTAGAATGGGCTTAAAATATTTATTAATGCTATCTCTTGATGCTGTCTTCTGATTCAGTAGGCTCCTTACCCCTATATTTAGAGCACTGCTTTATATACATGTTCAGTGACAAAAGGGACATGACTATATATATATATATATATATATCACGGAGTAAACATTCTTTTAGGTATGCTGACTGATAGTTATAAACTTGCACATTAATTACAAACTTGCACACTCCCTCCATAGCCTGACAAATTAGTTATATGCAGGATACTCACATCTGTATAGTGGCCTAGCATATGACATCGGTCACACTGTTTATCCCAGGAATGTCTGAAAAGACATGAGTGGTCCAACATCTTAGGCACAGGACAGTATTCGCAAAGGGGGGCTGGACAGGAATACAGGAGATGTCCTCTCCTGGAGCACAGGAAGCAGCGACGAACTTTCTATGTGGCAAAAAAAACATAAAATCTCTTCAGTCTCAAAAGGTAGAAGATTAGTATTTCTTTTTCAATATAATCCCATAAAAAAATCATTTCTAATTTGAGATCCCAATAAAGGTAGAATCCTGAGCACAACTGTAAAAATCAAACAAAATGTCCAAAACACTGTATGTATATTGTTTGCCAAAAAGGCTTAGTCTGTACATACTAGCAGCTGGCATACATTCCTTATGCCTCTTCTTATAGGAATATTGACAAAATGAAAGGTATGTAAGAGGGAAAGTAGAATGAGGAGGATATCTAGAAGCTAAGTCATAGGAGGAACAGATACAGAAGAAGCTGTTTTGACTGGAGAAGCAAGAACAAAAAAGGAGCATGAGAGGTGTCTGAACTATTTGAAAAACAGTCATTTGGAAGAGGAAGGAGGAATGGAAGAAATGTTTGATAAGAGCTAATTATCTGGTCAGGAAACGTCTAAGATCTTCAGTTCTGTGTTGTTCCAAAGGTTGATGTACCTGCTTAATGTAACTTACATTAATAAACATTTAAAAATGCCCCAAATTATAATTTTCTAACGATAAAAATTATCTCACACTGAAATAAGCTATCTTATGAAGTAGAAGGTTTAGAAGTGAAAGGGGTCTCAGGAATCATCTGATTCAATCTTTTCATTTTATAGACAAGAAAACAAGAAGCATAGAGGGTTAAATGATTTGCCCATACAACTAGTAATGATAAGTTAAAATTGATTCCACATTTTTCTGACTCCAAATTTATTATTTCTCCTACACTAGGCTGTAAGCTACATGAAATTTAACACACATACTATAAAAAGATTTGAATTCTAAGGTTATAGGGTTTCACACTTGAGATTTTTTTTTTTTTTTTTTTTTTTTTGAGACAGAGTTTCACTTTGTCACCAGGCTGGAGTGCAATGGTGTGATCTCTGTTACCACAAGCTCCATCTGCCGGGTTCACACCATTCTCCTGCCTCAGCCTCCCAAGTAGCTGGGACCACAGGCGCCCGCCATCACGCCCGGCTAATTTTTTGTACATTTTTGGTAGAGACGGGGTTTTTCACCATGTTAGCTAGGATGGTCTCAATCTCCTGACCTCATGATCCACCTGCCTCGGCTTCCCAAAGTGCTGGGATTACAGGCATGAGCCACCGCGCCCAGCCTCACCCTTGAGATTTTGAGTTTACAAATATGGAAAAAAGCAAAGCATATTTCACGTACTCGTGGTAAGGGGCAGTTTTTTGATAAATGGCCACGTTTGTCACAATTTCTACAGATAATGTTTTTGTTGGCTGAATAGTATCGCTGGGTCCATCTTCCAGGTGTTCGGTTATTAGCTATCTGGGCCTAAGGGAAAAAAAAATCAAGAATTAAAAAAATTTTTTCACTGCTAAATAAAAGCCATCTACTACTCTTGTTAAAGACAACTATAAGCAAATAAAGATACACCAAGCTTCAAGTCAGTTCCATTACCTTGATAAAGCAAGAGAATTATTAGTTATATCTGTTCAACTTAGAACCTAGCCACAGGGGAACTTTATGATCTCTCTTGTTCTCTTAAAAAGAGGTAGAGGTCGGGCGTGGTGGCTCACGCCTGTAATCCCAGCACTTTGGGAGGCCGAGGTGGGCAGATCACCCGAGGTCGGGAGTTCAAAACCAGCCTGACCAACATGGAGAAACCCCATCTCTACTAAAAATACAAAACTAGCTGGGCGTGGTGGCGCAGGTCTGTAATCCCAGCTACTTGGGAGGCTGAGGCAGGAGAATCGCTTGCGCCTGGGAGGTGGAGGATGTGGTGAGCCGAGATTGTGCCATTGTACTCCAGCCTGGGCAACAAGAGCGAAACTTCATCTCAAAAAAAAAAAAAAAAAAAAAAAAGAGGTAGAAAAACATAAAAGGAGGTGCCATAAAGGTAACTCTACTGCTTTTTGTCTGCCCCTCCCACCTGCTGAGTCTTTTATACTTCTCCATGTGATTTTTTTTTTTTTAATCTTTCTCTACTTATGTTTCAGATTGAGCAGGGGTACTGACATGCATCACTTAGACACCGCGGTAGCATTCAGTCAAAGCCACTGCTGACTTCTTTTCTTTCTTTCTTTCTTTTTTTTTTTTTTTTGAGACGGAGTTTCACTCTTTTGTCCAGGCTGGAGTGAAGTGGCGTGATCTCGACTCACTGCAACCTCTACCTCCCTGGGTTCAAGCGATTCTCCTGCCTCAGCCTTCCGAGTAGCTGGGACTACAGGCGCCCACCACCACACCTGGCTAATTTTTGTATTTTCAGTAGAGAAGGAGTTTCGCCATGTTGCCCAGTCTGGTTTCGAACTCCTGACCTCAGGTGATCCACCCACCTCAGCCTCCCAAAGTGTTGGGATTACAGGTGTGAGCCACCACACCCGGCCAGCCACTGCTGATTTCTATAACTGAATGTACACCATGTTTTTCTGAATGAGAGGGCTGCTTAAATTTTGAGTTAGGGAATGGTGTTTTTATGACTTTGTCTTTTGTAAAGTTAGTACAGCTACCCAATATATCCATTCTTTTGAACAGCACAGGGTTACTGCCTACAAGACTGGATGATAATAAAAGACTGATAATCCAGTCTTCCTTTATAGAAATAAAGGAATGAGATAATTTCTTTCCACTGGAATCCTTTTAAGATCCATTCTGCCTACAGAGTGACCCAATTCTAACTGTCCCATATTCTAATCTAAATCTAGGATCTTGTAAGAGAATACCAACAATGCATATCATATGGAATATCTAAAGAGGAACTGTAAATCCCAACCATGCTTTAGCTTGTTTGGTAGAATTCCATCTTTAAAAAAGTTTTCATCTTTTATTTGTTATTTTGCTGAACTGGCCAAGTGGACCACAAGTAAGTACAATCTAGCTATCTCCCAAAACCAAGTTATAAAATTATTCTCTTTTTGTAGCATCTGCCACAATTAAGGCTAATAATTGACAAAGACAAACACCTGCCACATCCTAAAAATAGACTAACCATTTCCTTACACTGAAGAAGCAGTTATTTCCGGTGTTGATCTTTTTAGTGGTGCCAGGCCATATGGGCTGAGAGGACTCACCGCAGGAGAGAAACAGAAAGGGAAAGGGGACTGGATGATTACAGCTATTAACTCACTGACAAAACTCAAGGCTGAACCAAGTTTCTGAAGAGTTAAATCACTCATATGCTAAAATCAAATGTTTTCTTATAAGCCACTTAAACTTATTCATGTTCCAAAAGTTATCACAATAAACTATGAAGCAAAGGAAATTATTATTCTGAATTTTAAAAACAATTTGATTTTACCTCAATGTCTTTGTCACTGATGAACCAGTTTATACCATCTTCTCCTACAAAACAAATAAAATATTACTTAACCGTAGCACTTTTAAAGGACTTATAGATTGACAATAGATTACACAATTTATGAGTACTCAAATTGGACCCCAAAGGTACACTGAGAAATGTTGAATACCTGAAATTCTTATTTTGGCTCTGTTATTAATTATGTGGCCCTGGACAAATACTTAACCTCTCTGAGTCTCAGTTTTCTGACCTGTGAAATGGGATAATAGTATTTGCCCTGTCTGCCTAAAAAGTCCTGTGAGAATAAAATGAAGTACGTGAAAATACATGGAAAAGCATCAGACTACATACAAATATTAAAACAAAAAAAAATCAGTGAAGGGCCCAAAAATACAACAGCAGATGCAGAATGAAATCTTAACTTCTTTTATCTGACTAAAGCAGAGCTTTACTGAGGCAGCTGTCACAACCCTCCCACACCTCCAGGAGGATCCACAGGAGGGAGATGACTGACACTGGGCACTGAGACATAACAAAAAAACTGTGTAAATGAGATCTTTCTGTCCTTTGACTCCCTAAACTAACCCCTCTTGTTAAGTTGGTATATAGCCCCTTACTTCTTGTTTTTTTTTGGAGACAGGGTCTTGCTCTGTTGCCAAGACTGGAGTACAGTGGTACCATTTTGGCTCACTGCAACCTCTGCCTCCCAGGCTTAAGCAATCCTCCCACATCAGCCTCCTGAGTAGCTGGGACTACAGGAACTTGCCACCACGCTAGGCTAATTTTTGTAATTTTTTTGGTAGAGACAGGGTTTCACCATGTCACCCAGGCTGGTCTCGAACTCCTGAGCTCAAGTGATCCGCCCACTTCAGCCTCCCAAAGTGCTGGCATCTGTGGTGTGCCACAGCAAGAGGCATAACCTCTTACTTCTATAACCCTCTAAACTCTTCTTCAGAGTTACTGATATTGAGTGCTCCTTCAAGTGTGAATAAACCTTATCTTTTCTCCAGTTAACCTGTCCAGTATCAGTTAACTTGCAGGCCCCCAATTTGAACTCAGCTTGGTAGAGGAAAAGTATTTCTACCAAATATGAGTATTAACTGTGTCCACTAGCTTTGCATTCTACGTGACTTTCATTATAACAATAAAAAAATTAGACTCTGAATAATATCTCACTAATAGGGTTAGGTTCTTAGCACTGCATTTTATAACATCAAAAACAGCAAAATAAAAGAAAAAAAAGGAGGCCAAATATCCAGAAACCACTGATTAATCTAAAAATACAACTGTAAAAACCTAGTGGGGGAAATAATCTCCCACATTTTCTTGTATCAGCTATTTTCTTTTCTTTCCACTGTCCTTTCACAAACGTGCAAATGGCTGCTATTCCTTTGGTCCACCCATGGCCAAGGGGTAAGGGACCTATGACTAATGCAGAAACTAAAGTGTTGACAAAAGGACTGAAAGATCTTTTTCTCCCTTTAAAGCTAAGATTTCCTCTGTCCTCCTACCTTACTACTTTCATCTATCTCAAAAACACAAATCAAGCTTGACTTGTTTCTTTGAAAGGCTTTTGAAGAGACATGAAGTAATCTACATTTTCCCAGGCCTACCAGGAGTAAGTGTCTAGAGATATATTTTTAAATAAAAAACTTTTCTAAGAAAACCATGAGGCTGCTTTACAAAAAGACCAATCCACAGGTATGCAGAGATGCTGTGCAGATGATTATTTTCTTTGTAACATTTGGAGGCTGTATCCATGTACTGAGAGTGAAGAATACATTAAATAGCAGCAGCTTCTATTCCTTCATCAACCATCCATGCTATTATTCTTTCATTCAAAGGATCCATGTACGGAGCATGCTTTGCTACAACTTTCAAAGCTGCTTTTTGTATCTCAATGTCTTTCATCATTAAAATTCAAAATGACCACTTGAAATTATGTTAACTATAAGACTGACTTAAAATTGTTCTTAAAAAACGAAATATAAACCAATGAAATGCAAAATGGCAACTGTTACCACTCTCCAAATTTACACATAAACAGAAAACAGTGAAAAAGGAAGGTTTGAAGGAGGGAGATCAACTCTATTCAGATTGTTTTAACAATCCTGTGGGATTCAAAAATATTCTTATGTACAGTTGTCCCTCAGTATATATGAGGGATTGGTTCCAAGACTACCCTGGTAGAAACAAATCCTTGCACACTCAAGTTCCCGTCAGCCCTGTAGAACCTGCACATATAAAAAGTTGGCCCTCTATATATGTGGGTTTCACAGCCTATGAAAACTGTATTTTCAATCCATTTCTGGTTGAGAAAAAGCTGCTCATAGGCAGACCTATGAAGTTCGAACCCGTGTTGTTTAAGGGTCAACTGTACTAACAACTCCTCAAAAAGTTATAGCATATTCATATTCTTACTATAGAAAATTCATCAACAAGTATACAAACTAAGTTTCAACAAAAGATAAAGTCAGTATTTCTCAAGTGGTATACGAAGCAAAGACATCACCAGGAACACATAAGGCAATTCTTGTCCCTGCCATGGCTCCAAGGTTCCAGTTTTGATTTGAACCTAGTAATGACAGCAGCTTCCTGCCCTTGATCTTTACCTACTCTGTTTGTGTCTAAACTCAAAATCTCACCCCAAGGAAAGCTTTGTCTAGGGCAACTCCTCAGAACCTCCACAAACAGCAAATTCTCCAACTTGTTAAATTCTGGGTATGGTACTTGATAGAAATCTGGCTTCTAGAGTTAACTGTGCCGCTAATTTGCTGTGTGGTGTTGGGCAGGATACTTAAGATCTCTGGGTCTGTATGACAATGGGTTAGAATAAATGGCATCCATGGTGGCACCTTCTAGTACTAAATTTCTGATTCTAATTTTCTCTCATTACTGGAATTATACACATTGTCACGTTGGGTAATTTACCTGAATTAAATCTTCCAGACCTTTGCAACTAGCACAAGGTAATTCGCCTTAAAGAGGACTTTCCATGGGGCCCAGGAACACTCATCTTCCATGTGTCCACCACCCAATGCCATAGAATGTTAAATGGGACTGCCCTGAAGTGTAAAATTAAGACTGCCCTAAGAATGCCTGTCATCAACCCATAGCTGCTTTTATAGGGTTGTTCTTGCTGATAACTGGGATTGTGATTCTGTTCAAATTTCAGAGCCGTGATCAAAGCAGCAGCTGGTAATTCTTTCTTTGTATGAAATCAACTCCGTTTAACAAACATCTATTGGAAGATTACAATGAGCAAGGTGCTAGAGGGTAAAGAAAGATGTAAAGAGCTTATAGCCTTAGTAGAGGACAAGGTGACAAACGAAAGGAGAAAGAAGGAGTAAGAGAAGGCCGAACAAATGCTATGGTAAATTCAGAAGAATGGATAATACCTCAATTTTAGGGAGAGAAGGAAAAAAGTTACAGAAGGCAGGGCCGCAAAGGAAACTAACGAGGTGTACTTTACATGTAATAAAATGTACCTATGTAAAAATACAGTAGGATTCAATCTGGCAAATGTATACACCTGGGTAATCACTATAAAAATCAAATGTAGAACATTTCCATCATCCCAAAATGTTACTTTGTGCACATGTGCAGTCAATCCCCCACCTGAGGCAACCACTGATTTGCCTTCTCTCACGATAGATTCGTTTTGCCCCTTCCAGGACCTCACATATATGGAATTATACGTTATGTACTATTTTGTGTCTGTCTCATTTCCTCCTGAATATTTTTGAGATTCATCCCTGTTGTTGGGTATTAGCAATTTGTTCATTTTTTTATTACCAAGCCGTATTCCATTGTATGGATATAACAATTTGTTTAGCTATTCATCTGGTGATGATATTGATATAGTTTGAATATATGTCCTGGCCGAATCTCATGTTGAATTGTAATCCCCAATGTTGGAGGTTGCGCCTGGTCAGAGGTGACTAGGTCATGGGGGTGACCCATAACCTACAGTCTATTTTTTTACACTTTGCCCCCATTTGTGGAACTATTCTGCTATCTTTATTACACATACATACAATTACTGCATAGTAGTTATGAGAAACATCTTTATATGTGCATGGTGATCCAGGGGCTATAAATTGCTTTAAACATCATTTAGTCTTCAAAGCAACCCTGTCCATTATGCTTACACTAATGTTCACTTTTTTATGTGTGTGCTTTCCAACATAGGGCAAAAAAGGGCAACTTCTATTTTGTCGGAGATGCAGTGGTAATTTAGCTATTTACTGATATCAGACTGCATTCACATTTCAAACGTTCTGGGGAAGAATATGGGCTAGATTTCTGAAAGATAGAAGCTAGTTCACCCCAAGCTTTAGTTATACTTAATCTGCTTACATTTGGCTGTGTTAGAAGAGCTGAAGATCGTCATTCCTTTACTAAGAGAGTAGCTACAGATAATTACAGAGCTGGTTATCATGACCTTTAGGGACAATCTGACAGAAGGTAGTAGCTAGTAAAATGTATTTCCAAAGATCACCAAAGATTATTGAGACAGAGGGCTCAGTTCAGCATATCCAGTTGGTTATCTACACCGCAGGTGCCACAGACTAAGAACCATTTCCTCAGCCTAATTTCCATATAGCTCCTTCTTATAAGGAAGCCATAGATGCCTTACAGTTTCCAGATATCCTAATTTGTTACATCTAAAATTGTAAAACTCATTATTATATTTCACCAAAAGGTAGGTATGTATGATTCAGCATACAATGAACTAGAATTTAATATTCCACAAATCAATGGTGAATTTGCCACTAATGGTGATTTAAGAATGTAAATGCAACTTTCCTTAAAAAGTTTCCATTTAATAGTGTCAAGTTAATTTTCAGTAAATATTTACTGAATCTCTCTCATGTAAAAGGCATTTTTGGAGACAGAAAGATGTCTTAGACATGGTGCTTGCCCTCAAAGAATTTACCATATAGTAGAATAATATGTGCTATCTAATGCTACCTAAAAAGCATTACTGTGTTAAATAAATAACCATAATAATTGAATTTTTAACAATAGAAGGCTAATTTAATTAACAACAAGCTTTTAAAAAGGACAAAAAGTATATACTATTTGGGAAAATGAGCTATTTAAAAAGCAATACTGAATTCTGCCTACAACAAATTAATTTATGATGATTACATCACTAAAACAGTCTCCTATATGTAAGATAGCTTCTAAAACAAGTGTGGGCCAGATGCAGTGGCTGACTCCTGCAATTCCAATACTTTGGGAGGCCAAGGTGGGAGGACTGTTTGAGCCTAGCTTAGGTAACATAGTAAGACCTCATCTCTATGAAACACACACACACACACACACACACACACACACACACACACACAAACTAGCCAGGTATGGTGGTGCATGCCTATAGTCCCAGCTAATATGGAGGCTGAGGTTGGAGGAGGGCTTGAGCCCTGGAGGTTGAGGCTGCAGTAAGCCAACATGGTGCCACTGCCGCCACTGCGTGCCAGCAGCCTGGACAACAGCGCGTGACAACCTTCGCGATAAATAAATAAAGTAAGTAAGTAAAACTAAGTGTGTAGGTCTGTTAGCAACTGTTCTATCCCCAAATAATCTGTGTGTCTATACATTATAGACTGTGAGCTCATGGTTAGAGATTGGGAAAAAAAAAAAAAGACACAATAGCTGGTATATACCTGTAATCCTTAAGGAACCAAAACTTTGGACTTTCTCAATATCTATTCCTGTACTTGCATCATGAAACCAAAACTCTCCCTGATCTGAGATGGCATTCTTTCAACGCTCTAAAACATAGTGAAATGTTAAGGAAAAAAAAGAAAAAAGGAAAAGTAGAAAAGGTTGTAAATAACTCTCCTACCAGTTAACTTAAGTATTTGGGCAGTTATACCATAAAAGTAATAGCATAAAACTTATTGTCCACACTCTCTTTTTATACATCTTTTTTACATTTGTAATATTTTAAAACAAAAGGTCATGTCTGTAATGTGCTTTTCCAGTTCTGTACTTTTGCTCATGGCATTCCCTTGATCTCCAACACTGTCTACCTTTTTGCCCAATTTTCCACCCAACCCAGTACAATTTTCATGATTGCAAACTCTGAATATCTTTTAAGGCTCAGCTCCTCAAAATCAATGTATTTAGGCTGGTGCAAAAGTAATTGTGGTTTATGCCTTTGAAAGTAATGGCAAAAACCACAACTACTTTTGCACCAACCTAAAGTAAATAGATAATATTCAGCAGTTTTCTCACTTGACCTCTAGGAGGCATTTACAATTCTCTTGGCTGATAGAACAAAATGCTTTCCTATCTCTTGTCCCCCTTTGTGGTTTCCTCTTCACTAGTTACTTGGTATACTCCATACTTTACCCATTTTCTTCTACAACTTTTCTCCCAGATTATGTCATATATGCCCATAGTGAGAACTACCAAATTTGCTTCTCTAGCCATGTCTTTTCTTGGATGTCTCACAGGTATTTCAAACTCATATTCACTAAAATGGAATTATTTTCTCTTCCTTAAAGATACAAAAACAAAACCCCTACTTTCTCCTTCCTTGTATGTCTTCTATCTCAATGACTTGCACCATAGTCTGTTTTCCAAACCAGAAAGCTCAACTCAGGTTCTCTCTCACTTTTCATATCAAATACTATAAATAGGGTATCCAAAATAGCCTCAATGCCACGATTTTAGCTCAGGACCACTTAATATCTTACCCAGATTATGAAATATCTTCTGACTATTTCTATTATCACACACTGATTTTCATTCCACTGCTACTTAAGTAATTTCTAAAATATAAATGTGAATACATTCTGCCCTGAATGGTCCCTTGCTGCCTACAGGATACACATAAAATTCCTTTGTATACTATACAACGTGCCTTTCATGATTTGGCCTTTACTTTCATGATTTGGCCTTTACTTGTTTCTCTTGCTTCATTTTCCTGGTCCCAATGTTCCAGCTATGCCTAATAATTTCCCCAGTTTCCTGTTGTTCTCTGCAACTATGCCTATACATTTATTCTCTGGAACACCTGAATTCACCCCCAATTCATCCACTTGGAATTGGGATATTGCCATCAAGTCCCTACTCACCTCCACTGAAGTCTTATCTGGTACCCCTTCAAAAGCAGTGATGATCACTCACAACTTTGTAATATCTGGACTTAACTGTGTAATTTCTATCTTTAGATAGATGTTTGGAAGATTCCAAACATCAAAGCATGATTGCTTAGTTACCATAGGTATTCATATTTACTGAATTAATTAATTAAATAACATTTCTATCTCCTTTGAATTCCCTCTAGTAGTAGAAGTAAATTCTCCTTCAGTCATAGTCTGAAAGCATCTTATCTGTATTTTCAAGGATCCTGGGCACTTTTAAACTCTGTATTAAGGGCTATGTCAATAAATATTTTATTTCCCTCTCTATATCAAAGTGCTCTATGGACTGAGACCATATCTATTTTATCTATCCAGTTATCAGAATAACTTGTATACTATGAATAATATCAGAAAATAAAATTGAAAAGAAAAAGCAAAAAAGGAAACATTCATATGGACAACTGTATGAATAAGTACTGTTCTGAATTGGGGCACATAAGCCAGTAAATAATTTAATGAACTATCATTATATAATAAAAATTCAGTAAGACAGTTCTCTTTGTTTAGGGAAAAAACTTATAATTTCTGTAATAACCAGTTCTTAAGAATTAAAATGGACTTCAAAAAACAACCCTGCCATTACTGAAATAACACTGTGGTAGAAACAGAATCCACATGAAATAAGATAATTGCATGTTTATAGATAATCATGCTTGTACCTAACCAGTGTTTATGGATTAAAGACCACACAGACAAAGCTGCCAGATATTTATGTCATATCCTTTCCTGAGCCTAACTCCACTACACCAGATAACCCCTTGGGATCTTTCTCACTTCTAATAAGCAACTGAAACAGCCACAGATGAAGTTACTATTCCCAACTTCATCAGCAGCATCTGTTTTCAACGGAAACTTTTGAAATACACACAATGCCACATTCAAATCCCCTGAGGGCTAAGCCACTTTATTCACTTACATTCTTCTGAAACTGCTCCCTTTTTCTGTCTTGGTTTTCTCAAATTTATACTTTTCAATTATAACATTGGTCACAAAACTGTTTTAGTCATTAAAATTTTTCACTGTATAAGTGGCAATAGTTTAAATAAAACACATTTTAATAGCAGAATTTGCAAGTAAAGCATCAAAATGTTCATCTTATTTTAAATCATATTAAATTTACCAGAAACAATTTTTTATTTTTAACATGTGTGTAAAAGAAATGGGGATTTCTTTTTTTAGAGGTAGAGGAGGAAGAAGAAAGAGGAAATAAATACAGGTGCTTAGCAGAGGGTCATATAGATAGCTTTCGCTAAGTTATTAGTCATATTAAGGCCTTTGTCTATGGAGAGAGAGAGAGAAGGCCTCATCTCCCATTACCTCTGTCCCAAACGTTCAGTCAGTGAACCACCTGGCTTACAAAATATTTATTCAGAAATTTAAAATGACCCTCAAATCATACTAAGAAACAAGAAAGAAAGGGAAAATGTATCAACAGAAACAGTCAACATAACAAGATTATGGAAGTTGTTTTTTCTTCCTTTAAATATACCGACTATGGATGCCTGTTCCCCACCTCCAACTGTCCACGAAAGGCAAAAAGAAAATATACCATATGTATATTTACAATATCTGTAAAATGACAAGCATAAATAAAACCCATTTAAATCTAATCAAGAAGCTACTTTTAAAAAGGTTTCTAGGGAAGATTTAAAGGCTGTATAAAAGTTTCTATCTATCTGCTGATAGCTAGCAATCTGGAAGCTACATTCTTTCAGTTATCCTATTATTTCTTTTAACATTTCCTTGTCTACTTCCTGACTCCTTTTTTTCTCCAGTGTCTGGTTCTCTGCTTACTTGCTCCTTGGTGAAACAAATCCAAAACAATTTGCTTTTTTCCTATAATTTTTTTTAGGTCAGATTTGCTTCACATCTTCCTCCAGACCTTAGATCAAACATGTTCAGGCTCATACTTCAAACTGTTTACAGGATATATCACAAATGTTTATATTACATTCATTGCAAGCTATAACATATCCAAAGCACAACCTACCATTCCAACTCCACTTGAAATGGGCATAAATACCTTCTCCCCTATTGTTACGAGTGCCTCAAAACAGGTTTGTTTGCATCTTAACCTAATACTTCACTCCCATTGTCCAATCAGAATAGGTCTTAAAATTCCACATTATATTCCTTTAAAATGTCTTTCCAAGCCAGTACTTTGGTTCCCCCTTCCAGTCATTACAGTTGTTCATCACCTGAGATCTAAGACTGTTGTTTTCCCTGTGCCTTCAATTTCATTTGATACATACCAGCGAGATTCTCTCTAAATCCAGTTTCATATTTTACTATTAATTTTTATCAAAGCAATACACATGGTTTTTAAAAACTCTAAAAATACTAAAATACCATGTAAGAAACAATACCAGTTCTCTCCTCCTTATGCCAGCTCCCATTCCCAAGAGGCAACCACTTACACCTCTTGCTATTTCTTTTGGTATTTACTTGAATATTTCTAAATCATGTTCATTCTGTTTTTTTTTAATGGATTTATCTATCTAATTTCTAAATTCATAATAAAAGAGGATTTAATTATCTTATAACACCCTATCTGAATTTCTTCTCCCTCCATCCTCAGGTTAAATTTATATTCAATTTATATAATGACTATGTAGTGAATGAAGTACATTATTTTTCTTCTTACACAACATTTTAATTTTTCTGAATTTAATACCAGTTTAGTTGTTTCATTTACTTGGCCTAAAAAGTCTACCTACTACCCTACCAGCCACCAGTACTTCATCTCTCCAAGTTTAGTCATCTTCACATCTCTAGTGCCTTTTCATTATATTCCTGCTCCTTTATACTAGGAAAAATAGTTTTCACCATTCACTATCTGGGTCCAATGGGACCTTTTAATAAACTAAGTCATTTCACAATTTATAGAAGAATAAAGAGATAATGAAAAATAATTTTATAAGACATTTTAATGAGACTATAAAGACAGCAAACGCATATTATTTCATAAATATACCTGAAATATGCAACATGTGGAATGCAACTACTCATCAATTATCATGCATGAACCTAGACTACATCTGTTTAAAAATACTCATATCAGATTTTAAATATATTTCTTCTTTGCTTAATAACTGTAAAACATGGCCAGGTGCAGTGGCTCACGCCTGTATTCCCAGCGGTTTGGGAGGCCAAGGCAGGCGGATCACCTGAGGTTGGGAGTTCAAGACCAGCCTGACCAACATGGAGAAACCACATCTCTACTAAAAATACAAAATTAGCTGGGTATGGTGGCACATGCCTGTAATCCTAGCTACTCGAGAGGCTGAGGCAGGAGAATCACTGGAACCCAGGAGGTGAAGGTTGCGGTGAGCCAAGATTGCACCATTGCACTCCAGCCTGGGCAACAAGAGAAAACTCCATCTCAAAAACCAAAATTCCATCTCAAAAAAACAAAAACAAAAACAAAAAAACTGTAAAACATTTTCACTTTTAGATTCACAAGCAACAATCAGAATGATCAATTGAAAAAAAATTTTTCATTTCTATATCATCTATTTCCTTCTAATCGCCCCTGCATATATACCTGTCTACAGCATTTGCCCATTTGATAGAAACCAGATGAAGTAAATTTTGATGCACAAATATCATAAAATATAAAAAAAATCACATGTCCTTATCAAAGCAGGATGATTCAGATTCCTGTCATATATTGTGTGATGAACAATGTTCTGTTGAATGAGTAACTATGAGAATACTCTGCTTTTTTTTTTACTCAGAAATACATCATTCACTTATCAGTTCTTGAGTTTTAGAAAAAACATCTACCAATATCCACTGAAAAATCGTAGTCTGAGAATTACTTAAAAGATGAAGTTCATTACATCATTAGGTTCTAGTACCTAGACTACCTGTCTCTTTGCATTCATCTTCTGATTCATCTAAAAATTGTGAAAACATGTTTTGTCAATTTCCTATTTGCCATTTTGTGTGGAAAATATAAAATTGTGAATTCTCAGCCTTGTTCAATGAAAGTGAAAGAAGATTATAAAGACAGTGTGTCTCCAGACTTCTATTGCACATTCTTGAAAGATAATGCAATACTTTAGGCAGCACAATAATAAAAGTGAAGGATGATGTAACAGTGATGATTCATGTCACTCCTGCATTATCCTTCTAGGCAATTTCATCATTCTTCTGTTTTTTTAAAAAATTAATAATTTAGTCTTTTTCAGTACAACTGGAAATAATGAATAAGTAATGATAAAATTATTCCTAGGATGATGAAACAGTATAGTTTTTCAAGATATGGCAGGAGGCCATGAAGTATCTTAGATTTATAAAAGGATCCAATGTACCCACACAGTAACTCTGAAACAGAATTAGTTTTATTGTGAAGAAAAGTAAAACTCTTCTCTAGTCTTTGGAAGACGTTTAAGAAAGAATCAAAGTATGTACTATCAATTCCTTTTTTTTGGAGACAGAGTCTCACTCTGTCGCTCTGGCTGGAGTACAACAGCCCCATCTCAACTCACTGCAACCTCCGTCTGCCTCCCGGGTGCAAACAATCCTCCCATCTCAGCCCTCCAAGTAGCTGGTACTACTGCGACATGCCACCACACTTGGCTAACTTTAGTATTTTTTGTACAGATGGGGATTTGCCACGTTGCCCAGGCTGGTCTTGAACTCCTGGGCTTAAGTGATTCACCCGCCTTGGTCTCCAAAAGTGCTGGCATTACAGGCATGAGCCACTGCACCTGGCCTAAATTCTTACAAATAGTTAGAAACACTCAAAATAAACAAAAAAATTTCAAACTAAAATTGGGTCCAATAAACCTGACAGTATATTCAGGGTTAAACTAAACATTACAATTATTCCCAATATTTACCATTCGTTTATTATTCAACAAATATTAACTCAATTACTATCATTTGCAAGCACTATTCTAGATGCTTGGGATATACATATCAATGAACAAAATAGACATTGCTTTCCTTGATAGAACTTATAGTCTAGTGGGAAAGTGAAACAATTAAAAACCAAACATATTAAATATGTAAATGATGTACATTAGAGAGGCATAAGAGCTTTGGAAAAAAGAAAAAGTAGAGCAGGGTAATGGAAATTGGGTACGGGTTACAATTTTACATAGGGTAGACAGAATACCCTTCATTGACATTTAAGCAACAACTTAAAGGAGATGGAAGAATTAGCCATGTACTTCTGAGGTAAGAGCATTCTAGGCAGCAGGCACAGCCAAAGCAAAGTTCTTAAGGCAAAAATATTCCTGATGTGTTTAAGGAACCGGAGACAGGCCAGTATGGCTAGAGTGCAGAAAATGAAGGGAATGTGAAGATAAGAGTACAGAGGTATTAGTTTATGGAGGGCTTTGTAGGCCATTATAAGGATTTTGACTTTTACTATGAGTGAAACAAAAAGTCGTAAGAGTAATATGATTTGACTTATAACTCAAAGAATCACTCCACTGAGAAGAAAAAATAGATGGGAAGGGCAAGTATAGAAGCAAGGAGATCAGTTAGAATGCTACTGCAATAATTCAGTCCAAAAAAGATAGTACCTCTGACCAGGGTGGAGTAGTGGGTATGCTGAGAAGTAGAGGAATTCTGAATATAATCTGGAGGTAAAGCTAATAAGATTTGTTGAAGAACTGGATATGAAAGTAAAAGAGGCCCGGCATGGTGACTCATGCCTGTAATCCCAGCACTTTGGGAGGCCGAGGCGGGCAGATCACGAGGTCAGTAGTTTGAGACCAGCCGGGCCAACATGGTGAAACACTGTCTCTACTAAAAATACAAAAAATTAGCCAGGTGTGGTGGCAGGCACCTGTAATCCCAGCTATTTGGGAGGCTGACGCAGGAGAATTGCTTGAACCCGGGAGGCAGAGGTTGCAGTGACCCGAGACCACACCACTGCACTCCAGCCTGGGCAACAGAGCGAGACTCCATCTCAGAAAAAAAAAAAAAAAGTAAAAGAAGAACACAGTAAAAGATGACTACCAGGTTTTTGGCCTCAGCAACTAAAATGATAATTACTGCAACTAAAAAATGCAGAGGAACATGTTTTGAGAGAAAGATGAACTTAGTTTGGACAGGCTGGATTAGCAATAGTATTAAAATATTCAAATGAAGATGTGGAGTATGCCATTGGATACTGGATTATGAGTCTTAAGTTTCAGAGACAGATCTGAACTGGAAATAAAATTTGTCAATTATGGCATGGAGATGGTATTTAGAATAGGACTGGGCAAAGAGTACCAAGGGTTTGAGTGTAGAGAAAGGATAGAACATGAGCAAGAATTTAGGAGTAATGAGTGAGGTGAGAGGAAACTTGGTGGGGGAATAGGTCAGTGCCCCGTAACCAACTAAACACAATGTATCTATCAAAGAAGAGGTGTTATCGATTATGGTAAATGCCACCAATAGGGCAGGTAAGAAAAAGACTGAGAACTGACCCTTGAATTTATTAGGAAAGTCACTGGTGATCCTATTAAGAGAAGTTTGGATGGAATGGTGATGCAAAAACCTGGCTGGACTAAAAAGAGAACTGAAGGAGAGAATTCAGGGGCAGTAAATATAGACAAATGTTTGATGATTTTGACCACAAAAGAAATATTCATTCACCATAATGTGGTACCCTATCTCCTTAAAAGTTCTACCTTCTATTATGGCAAGACATGACTCGGTATAGAAGGAAGAATTTGTATATTAGATGGATAACAAGCCCCCAAAGCTACTTGGGTTTCAATTTAGCTCCAGAAAAAAAAAAAATCTATCTCTCTCTATATAAATATATATATCTATATAGAGAGATAGATTTTTTTTTTTTTCGAGACAAGGTCTCACAATGTCACCCAGGCTGGAGTGTAGTGGTGCAATCATGCCTCATTGCAGGCTCAACCTCCTGGGCTCAAGCAATCCTCCCACCTCAGCCTCCCGAGTAGCTGGGACCACAGGTGTGTACCACCATGCTTGGCTAATTTTTTATATTTTTGTGTTATATGGGGTTTTGCCATGATGCCCAGGCTGGTCTCAAATTTTTGGGCTCAAGCCATCCACCTACCTCAGCCTTCCAAACTGCTTGGATTACAGGCATGAGCCACTGCACCCAGCCTCTAGAGAGAATATTGACAGAAGGTCTTTAAGTCCAAATGGTTAAATGTTTTTTTTTTTTAACCATTTAAACTCACACTATGTTGACTTTCATTTCTAATACATATAATATGTCCTGATAAAAACCAGAATACTTTTATGGAGCAAAAAAGCTGTAAAAACAAGAAAAACCTTCACATTTGTTACGTATTTTAAAAAAATTTAACACCATTGATCAAATGTAATTAGGACTAGCTACATAAATGTACCTATAATAAGTATATAATAGTAATTAGGACTAGCTACATAAAATGCAAAAAAGGTATTTTTTCTGTGTGTAAAAACACATAAATATGTATATACACAGAGAAATAAAACAGTTAAACAGTTTCTACCTGTTTTTGTGTACTTCCTTTTCAGATATTGCTTGCTTAGAGTCTTGGCCTCTGTTACTGTCTAACTTGAATTCATAAAACTCAATGGCTCATGGTTTTCAAAGCTTAGGCCAACGTTTGCAGAACAAAGTCGCTTTGTTATTATAGGTACCAATGTACCTATAATAAGTATTACTGATTTGAAGTTGAGATTGCCAGAAAGGAAGCAAGAAGGCATGAGGGATTGGAAATTATTACATAAAACTTTATGTTAAAAGGAAAACAACTTTAAAAAAACCTCATCCTAGTTGATTGTATACTTTTGTACAAATGCTCATCCCGATTTTTGAAGAAATTGATTTTAATATATGACATCTCAAAGAAAATATGTATAATACATAAAGAATGTTCAAATCCCCACTAACAGACTTTTCTAGAGAAAGAAAATCATGGCTGGGCATGGTGGCTCATGCCTGTAGTCCTAGCTACTTGGGAGGCTGAGGCAGTAGGACTGCTAGAGCCCGGGAGGCAGAGGTTGCAGTGGGCAGTAATTACACCACTGCACTTCAGCCTGGATGAAAGAGAGAGGCTCTGTTTCAACAATGGCAGAGAGGAAGGGAGGGAGGGAGGGAGGCAAGGAGAGGGGGAGGGAGGGAGGGAAGGGGGAGGGGGAGGGAGGGAGGGGGAGGGGAGGGAGGGGGGAGGGGGGGAGGGGGGAGGGGAGGGGGGAGGGGGGGAGGGGGGGACCGAGGGAAGCGGGGACGGACGGAGGGAACGGGCGGAGAGAGGGAGGGAAAAAGAGAATCAAGATTAAATTAATAAAAAAAGAATATAGGACATAAAAAGAGCTAATACATATAAAGAGCTTATTCTGTGCCAGGTACTAAGTTAAACATTTATGTATTTTTCTTTTCTTTCCTTTTTTTTTTTTTGAGACAGGGTCTCACTCATTTGCCTAGGCTGGAGTGTAGTGGTGTGATCTTGGCTCACTGCAGCCTCAGACTCCTGGACTCAAGCAAATTCTTGTGCCTTGGCCTCCTGAGTAGCTGAGAATTCAGGCACACCTAGCTAATTTTTGTGTTTTTAGTAGAGATGGGGTTCCACCATGTTGCCCAGGCTGGTCTCAAGCTCCTGATTTCAAGTGATCCACCCTGGCCTCCCAAAGTGCTGGAATTATAGGCATAAGCCACTATGCCCAGCCTGTATTTCTAATTTAACTCTCATAACAATCTTATAAAGGTAGGTATTACAATTTTACTTCACAGATGAGAAAAGGTGAGGTTTATGAATTCATAAAAATATGAATAATAATTGATTTAATACCAAAAATCTTCTCAGTGGCAGACTAGAGGGCTCAAACCCATGTTTACATCCAAACCATGCTCTTAACCAATATGCTATATAATCTCCCTAAATTATTTTATTAATAGTGTTCTGACTTTCTCTAATAATAAAATTACTGGTACTCATTTCAACAATATCATTTCATCATGTACCACATGACAATTACTAATGGGAAAACGTGTTTAAAATTGCATCTTTCTACTTTTAACATAGGACTATATTCTGATATGGATATGAATGATGGTATCTGAAGTTATACTAGTCTTCTATGTAGAGAGAAACTTGACTGAGATTTTACAAAAATAATGCCCCAAGTTTCTACTTGTGGTTAACTTTTATTATATAATTACACCAGGATGTAAGGAGACAGGAACCAGTTCCATCTTCCTCTCCATTGTATCTCTATCACCTGTGTGGTGTTTGTCACATAGTAAGTGCTCAACAAATACAGCTTAATGAATAAATTTTGAAGAAACAAGTGATTTTCCTAAACATATGCCAATTTAAAAAAAATCTTTAATAGTCAATTGTCATGTGTCTGAGTCACTGGTTAACTCTTCTATTTATATAAGCAGCAACTAGTAAGTATTGATTGATTTATAGCTTGATCAACTAGCAGGATAAATATAAATTTGATTTTTTCAAAATTACATTCCAAAACAACAATATAGCCTATTATAGGCCAAATGGAATACTTAGACCCATTCCCCAAAAGCCTGTTCCTAAGGTATGTTGCTAGCAACCTATTTACAGTACAACCAATATAGAAAAATAAGAGACGAAGAAGAATAGAACAAAAGACAAGAAAATGTCAGGAAATGGCAGAAGAAAATGAGAAAGAGAAATAATTTCGAAAATACCATCTCAAGATAAAAGAGAGGCAGTTTATAAAGAAACACCAGGTATGAATAAAAACCTAGGTTCTTCCAAGACATATTGAGTAATTATGTATTACACATTTTCTCTCTCTCAGCTTCAATTTCTCATTTGTGAACATAAATATAGCCCTACATGATCTCTAAGATAAATTTTTCCATAGAAACCAACTCAAATGGCATCTGCTTCCTCAAACTTCTCAAACAAAAATCCAAGCGCTGGATATCTGGACAATTTTCTCTATTAATTCTATTGTCTTTCAAAACATCAAAATCTCTATATAAATAAATGAAATGCTCCCCCCCAATCTCCTTAAGCCACCCATGCTAGAAAGAATGAAACACTTAAGAAACTTTTTATAACAAAACTTCTAATAAAAAAGGAAATTAAAAAAATTAAAGCCTAAATTTGTACATAGAAATATGAATCAGCAACATATGTGAAACATTTGTTAGAAATGTAAATAGTTCATGCCTCCTGGGAATACATACTAACCTACACTCCAAAAACAGACTGACTATTTATAATCCCAATGCAGTATGCACTATTGAGGCCTACAGGGAAGGTTTAAAGCTGGATTTTTCAACAAGGCTCACAAGTCCTGAGGTTAAATACACATGAATTACGGATGTTTAATCCAACTTAAGATACCATCTTTTCATATTTAAAGCAGTTTCCCTTATACAGAAAAAATACAAAATACATGAGCTGGTCCTAACAGCAGCTCCTGCAGAGGTAATATAAAAATCCATTTTTTTTTTTAACCATTTAAACTCACACCGTGTTGACTTTCATTTCCAATACATATAATATGTCCTGATAAAAAGCAGAATACTTTTATGGAGCAAAAAAGCTGTAAAAACAAGAAAAACCTTCATATATGTTACATATTTAAAAAAATTTAACAAACACTATTGATCAAATGTAATTAGGACTGGCTACATAAAATGCAAAAAAGGTATTTTTTTGTGTGTATAAACACACATAAATATGTATATACACAGAGAAATAAAACAGTTAAACAGTTTCTACCTGTTTTTGTGCACTTCCTTTTCAGATATTGTTCGCTTAGAGTCTTGGCCTCTGTTACTGTCTAACTTGAATTCACAAAACTCAATGGCTCATGGTTTTCAAAGCTTAGGCCAACGTTTGCAGAACAAAGTCGCTTTCTCTCTCTCTCTCTTTTTTTTTGGTGGGTACAAGTATGGGGACCACAGGAACAGTTAAATTCATGGCATGGCTGGTCTACCACACAGTCGGGGGAATTCTTTAAATAGAGCCTGTCACTCTCTTGGCGCATCAATGGGATTTCCTTCTCGAACTGCTGATTCGTTCAGGTACACAACAGAGGAAATTTCAGTTAACCTTTGTTTCACCCCAGGGAAAAATCTGTCTGAAAGTATAAAATGAATAGATTAAAAAAAAAAAAATAAGCAGCTCAGCCACAGGGCCATTCTCTGAGTGTTCACTGCAGCTTAAGTTAAACAGTAAAAAGGGCAGTGGAATGTTTCATTCCCAATGGAAAATTCAAGCACAATATAGAACTTGGGAATCTAGTTAGTCAGAGTTTATTTTGATGACTAAACCAAACCAACTGTCCTTTCTATTTTAATAAACTGGAAAATTTCCCTTCTGATAATTTTATAAGAGTCAGAATTGTTTTTCTCTTATACCACCATTATTACTATGATCTAACTGAGGTGCCTATAACAAAACTGCATACTAATTCTTCTCCCCAAAAAAGTGACTCTTAGAAATATTTTCAAATACAAGTATATTATTAAAGTCATAACAGGAAAACAGGAAAAAGAGGACGGGGCAAATAAATGAGAGCCCTGTGAAATTCTCCCCTATTATTCTTGACAAAAGGAGGAGCCCACTTTTCCATTTTAAAGTTTTCTGTTTTCAAACAATAGGAGTACTTGAAGAGGCTATAGTTAGATGTAGATATGTAAAATCTTGGGGTATGGAGCAAAAATACAGAAAGTTTAATTTAAAATTTGTTTTCTCCTGAAACTATGGGAACTTAGATTATATACATTTTTCTACAACAATGAACATAAATTTTAGGATGTGCTGGATAGACATTGACTACCTATCTTTATTTCTCCCAAATTATGTCTGAACTCCATGAAAGAGAAAAATATTGTGCTGTGAATATTTTTCATACATATTATCCCATTACTATTCTTATCTACTGACTGCAAGCAACTACACCAACTCAATATAATATCAAGAGCACACACGGGTACAAAAACAACACAAAAGAAAACAATTGAATTTAATACCATCCTAAGTCTCAACCCAAAAGGAACTATTAGTAGTACCATGATTGAGTTGCTTCAACACCTTTCTCCCCATCCCACCCCACCCCACATCTCCATCTGGCATTCCACTAATTTGGAGGCTACTCTGCCTCTGGAACAAATGCCATTTTCATTACACAAACAAACAAACAAAAAAAAAAGATTCAAGGTCTTCTCGACTCTTTTCTTACCCCCTCACCCCCCAACTTTTTTTTAAGCCAGAGCCAGGCTGGAGTGCAGTGGCAAAAACATGGCTCACTGACGCTTCCATGTAGCTGGGGCCACGGGAGCACACAATCACACCCTGCTGATTTTTAAATTTTTTTTGTAAAGATGGGATCTCATTTTGTTGCCCAGGCTGGTCTTGAACTCCTGGGCTCAGGCGATCCTCCTGTCTTGTTTAAACTTGTTTTTTTTTTTTTTTTTTGAGACAGAGTCTCACTCTGTCGCCCAGCCTGGAATGCAGTGGCAGGATCTTGGCTCACTGCAAGCTCTGCCTCCCAGGTTCATACCATTTTCCTGCCCCAGCCTCCTGAGTAGCTGGGACTACAGGCACCCACCACCACGCCTGGCTAATTTTTGTGTATTTTTAGTAGAGACGGGGTTTCACTGTGTTAGCCAGGATGGTCTCGATCTCCTTGACCTAGTGATCCGCCCGTCTCGGCCTCCCAAAGTGCTGGGATTACAGGCGTGAGCCACCATGCCCGGCCTTGTTTAAACTTTAAAAAATCATGGTGAAATATAGAAAACATAATATTTACCATCTTTACCATTCTTAAGTGTACAGTTCAGTGGTATTAAGTACATTCAAATTGTTTTGCAGCCATCACCAGAATTATTTTCATCTGGCAAAACTGAAACTATTAAACAAGTTAATATTTTATTTTTGATAGAAAACATGGAGGGTACATTCTTACTCTACTGACATGGCCTCAAAATCCTGAGACGAGCTGATTCTGAAGAAAATGAAAAGCTTATTGCTCAGCTCTCAAAAGGTTTAAGATAGAAGAGAATTAAAAATTGTAAGGAAGTCTGAACTCTGGGACCTTAGGAACCATACATGGGAGCAGGAATAAAGTGCATGTCTTTATTAAAAAGAAGAATTTAAATGCAGAATATTAACGAGTATTTAGCTGTATTTGCATATTGTAAAAACCAAAGGAGGTCATAATTCAGCTGTTTTATGATAGAGTTCTCAAAAATCCTTAGCCTAGGAAATAAAACCTGCCAGGTAAGTAGGTTGGTTACAGGTGGGGAAGCCATTATTAATGTGTATATGCTGAAGTTAATGATTACAGACAAGCTTAAGCATTTCCTTCCCTTAGCAACTGCTAGTCCTGAAAAGCATTCCTGTAACACAAAACGCCATACCAAACAGTGTAAGTGCATCTCTCAAAATGAGATTCAAAATGAGATTGATATAGTACAATCACATGTGATAAAAGATGTATTTACAGAGACTTGAGGAATATTTTCTTAGTTTATTTTCTGAAAATCTGTTTTGTGTACCAGCTTGACACTATATACGAAGTGGAGACTCATATATGCTATATTTAAAGAAGTTGCACATAAAGAGTTTATAATTCATCTTTTCCTAAATATGGGAGAAAAACTCAAGAGGAAAACACACACAAAACTGAAAGAATTTCACCTCTATGTCACAATCTCTTCTATTTGTGTATTTTTCTCTCTTTTTAATAAAAGAATATTAGAGGGCAGGTGTGGTGGCTCATGCCTGTAATCCCAGCACTGTGGGAGGCCGAGGCAGGAGGATCACTTGAGCCCAGGAGTTTGAGACCAGCCTGGGCAATATAGGGAGACACTGTCTCTACAAATAATTTAAAAATTAGCTGGCCATAGTGATGTATACGCCTGTGGTCCCAGCTACTCAGGAGGTTGAAGCAGGAGGGACCTTAGGAACTATACATGGGAGTAGATATTAGCTCTAGTAGATATTAACTCTACTTAGAGTTAATATCATACAATTTATGAAAAATGTTAAGAAACTTGTAACCATATGACTCTATTTACCTGCCTATCCCAGTCCTTTCTGATATAGTTGCCATATGTATTACATCTACATATAAATCACCCAATATTACTTTTTTTTTGCTTTCAACATCATATACATTTGAAACAAATTAAGAGGATAAAAAAAGACCTGAGTCTGGGAGGCCAAGGCTACAGTGAGACATGATTGCGCCTCTACATTCCAACCTGGGTGACAAAGCAAGACTCTGTCTCAAGAAAGAAAAAGAGAAAGAAAGAGAGAGAGAGAGACAGAGAGAAAATCAGAGAATCATCTGTAACAATTAGCTAATCAAGCAGTAACAAAAAAAGTTTAATGAATTTTTAATTTAGTAGTATATTATTTAATTTCCCAATATTTGGGGACTTTCCAGATTTTTTTTTTTTTGCTATAGATTTCTAATTCTATTGTGATCAGAGAACTTTCCAGATTTTTTGTTATTGATTTCTAATTCTATTATGATCAAAGAACAAAGTCTAAGATTTCAATCTTTTGAAGCTTATTTTATGGTCCACCATATATATGGTCTATCTTGCTGAATGTATACTGGAAAAGAATGCATATTCTATAATTATTGGATTTTGTGTTCTATAAATGCCAATTATGTCAAGGTGGGTGGTATTACAGTATTACTCTGATCTTCTATGTCCTTACTGGTAGTTTTAATCTACTACTTCTGTCAATTATTGAGACAGGTATTCAAACTTCCAATTATGGTTGTGGACTTCTCTATGATGAGGAGATCCTTTAATCCCACCAAATTTTGTTTTTATCTATTTTGAAGGTCTGATTCCAGTACCTTCGTTGTTGACTTGACCCTTTTATCTTTCTGAAACATCCCTTTTTTTTTTGAGACGGAGTCTCGCACTGTTGCCCAGGCTAGAGTGCAGTAGTGGGATCTTAGCTCACTGCAAGCTCCGCCTCCCGGGTTCGCGCCATTCTCCTGCCTCAGCCTCCTAAGTAGTGCCTGCCACCAGGACCGGCTAATTTTTTGTATTTTTAGCAGAGACAGGGTTTCACTGTGTTAGCCAGGATGGCCTCGATCTCCTGACCTCGTGATCCACCCGCCTCAGCCTCCCAAAGTGCTGGGATTACAGGCGTAAGCCACCGCACCTGGTGGGAAACATCCTTGTTTACCTCTGTTACTACTATTCCTAGTCTCAAAGTTTACTTACCTGATTAATACGACTACTCCAGCTTTCACATGCTTATTTTTAGCCTTTTAATTGGAGTGTTCTGTATATACACAATTCATGTAATTATGTTTTTCTAATATATATATATATTTTAATTTATAGAGGTAAGGTCTCGCTATGTTGCCTGGGCTTGTCTCAAACTCTTGGGCTTAAAGGATCCTCCTGCCTTGGCCTCCCAAAGTGCTAGGATTACAGGCATAAGCCACTGGACCTGGCCAGATGTAATTATCAATATGTCTATATTTAGACCTTTCAATTACTGCTTTTTGTTACTCTGTCCTTCCTTTCGTCCTTTGGAGTAATTTAATATTTTTAAGATTCCAATATAATTTCTCTATTGCATTTTAGGTTTATGCCCTTATGTTTTTTTGTCTTTTTTTTAAGTGTCTGTTCTAAGAACTGAAATATACCTTTACATTTTCAGAGTCTACTTAGTTAATATCATACAATTCATGAAAAATGTAAAAAACTTGTCACCAAATGATTCTATTTACCTACCCATCCCAGTCCTTTCTGATATAGTTGCCATATGTATTATATCTACATATAAATCACCCAATGTTACTTTTTTTTTTTTTGCTTTCAACATCATATACATTTGAAACAAATAAAGAGGATAAAAAAAGACAAGGTTTCCCTTCATTCCTTTTTGAAAACAGGAGTTTGACTTGGTATATCATTTCCCTTCATCCCAAAGAATTTACTTCAGCATTTCTACTAGTGCAGGGTAGCTGGCAACAAATTCTTTCTCTTTTAAATTTATTTTTTTAATACAGACAGGGTTTCAGGCAGGTTGGTCTCAAAACTCCTGGCTTCAAGTGATCCACCTGCCGTGTGGCCTCCCAAAATGCTGGGATTACAGGTGTGAGCTACCGCATCTGGTCCTTTCTCACTTTTAAAATCTAAAATAATCTTCATGTGGCATTCATTCCTGTGGGATATTTCTGCTGGATGTAGAATTCTTGATTCCCAGCTTTCCCCAAAGCTCTCCTTCCCTAAGCACTTTAAAGATGGTGTTCTACTGCATTTGGCCTCCATCGTTTCTAATAAGTCAACTCTCAGTTTTATTATTATTCCTCTCTGTTACCATTTATAAGATTTTTATTGTTATCATTAGTTTTCATCAATTTGGCTATGAATCTCTTCAATATGTACAATTACATCTTTCACTAAATGTGGGGAATTCTCTCCCATTATCTCTTTAAATATATTTTTGGCCCCAGTTTCCTTCTCTTCTTCTGGGACTCCAATGACACATATTAGGTCTTAATATTGTTCAATGAGTCACTGGGGCACTGCTCTTTTGAATTTATTTTTAAAGTTTTCTTTCTGTTTTTCAGATTAAGTGATTTAGATCGTGAAGTTCACTGATATTTTCAATCTGTTATTAAGCTCACACAGTGAATTTTTATTACAGATATTACATTTTTCAGTTCTAAAATTTCCATTTAGTTCTCTTTTATAGTTTTATTTCTCCAGCAAGTTTCATATTTATTTTATTGTATGCCATTTTATATCCTTGAGCATAGTCATAATTAATAACAGCTTTAAAATCCTTGTCAGTCAGTTGTGTTGGCACCCACCTACAGTCCGAGCTACTTGGCAGGCAGAAGTGAAAGGATCACCAGAGTCTAGGAGCTTGAGGCTGCAGTGAGTTAAGATTATGCCTGTAAATGGTCACTGCACTCCAGCCTGGGTGACACAGTGAGACTCCTGCCTCAAAACAAAACAAACAAAACAAACACACACACACACACACACACACACACACAAAACAAACAAAAAAACTTTTTTTTTTTTGGTTTTCTAATTACTATATCTGGGTCATCCCATAGTGTCCCTTGGTTGCCTTTTCTTGAGTATACATCAAAGTTTCCAGTTTCTTTTTATTTATATCTGGTAATTTTGGATTGTATTCTACATCTTGTGAATGATACTTTTTAGAGGCTATGGATTCCGTTATGTTCCTCTGAAGAATGTTCATGTTTTGTTCAAGGATCAAATATTTGACAATCATTTATATGCAGAACTTGGGATGTCCCTCTGAGAATTTCCCTTCACTTTCCAGGTGCTATAGTAGCCTCTATTTTCTGATTCCCCAAATCAGTAAGAATTGGGATTTCTGAGTTCTAATCACCCCCATGGTGTAGCCATTAGTAACTGCCCTCAAGCATAAAATCCTAAAAATAAAGTCATCAAATGCTTTTTCTTTATTCTAAATGTTGACTTCCTGTGAGTTTCTGCCCACTTTGGTTTGGTCTCCAGTGCCTTCAGATAGTTTATTTTATTATTTTATTTTATTTATTTTATTTTAGAGATGGGGGGGGGGTCTCACTATGTTGCCCAGGCTGGTCTTGAACTCCTGGCCTCAAGCAATCTTCCTGTCTGAACAGCCCTAAATGCTGGGATACTACGCATGAGCCATCCAGGTCTGGCCAGATTATGTTTTTAAGCATTAAAGTATGCTTTCAATTGATGTGTGTGTATATAAACATTTAGATTTTATGTACTAAATATTTATAGTATAAGCTTCATCCAGAGTAGAATTACCTGTGGGAAAATTGGTACATTATGAACAATTCCGCCATTACCAGTAGCAGAACTTTGAAATTTTTTGGCATGGTGTTATAATTAAAATCTTTTTTACAAAATCTTCCACTCTTCATTCTTAGCTCCACTCACACAAAGAATGAGTCTATACTTGGTGCATAGTAAGCATAGTAAGAGATGTCCTACAAATTATTGTTGAATGATGAAATATGGGAAAATGAAAATCATCAATAGGCACTAAATGTTCCTAGGAGAGAGAAGGTACTTTGGGCTGGAGTGATTAGCAATTTTTCACTATTTAATAAACCTTGTTTTCTCTCGGAGGCAAAGAGAACTACTCTTGGTTTAAAATATGATGCATGTAGAAGGGTTAGACTATTTTTTATTATCTCTTCTCATTTCCTGGATAAGATACTCCAGTCATGAGTTTTATTATACAAGGATCCCATATTCAGTGTAAATCCTCTACATCAGAGAAAATATTACATTTTAGTTCTCTGGGCAAATTAATTATGATTTACTATTTTAGGCAATCTTCTAAATTCCTAGGATAATTATATGAGATTCTAATTTCCAAAACATTCATTTGCAAATAGCTCATGAATACTACCCAATTTCCCAAAAGACAGTATGAAAATGAGCACCCTAAATGATGAGGAAGGCAATTAACATCTATTGAGGGACTGCTAGGTAAAAAGCTCTATAATAAGTGCTTTATCTTATTTAATCTTCTCAATTACCCAATGACATGGATATTATTACCACCTATTTACAGATAAGTAAACTGAAGCTCGAAGCTGGCCATGGTCACATAGTAGGTAAGTAATGATTGAGCATGAATTCAAATTTGATAACTTTTGACTACATTGAAATAAAGTACTTCTGTTCATCAAGAAACAAAATAAAACAAAAAACACCATTAAGAGAGTGAAAAGGCAAGCCACAACGTGGAAGGAGATATCTGTCCAACATATAAAGAACTCATGTCTAGAATACATAAATAACCCCTTCAAGTTATTAAGCCAAAGAAGTAGAAACTCCAGCACGACTTAAATAGGTCATTCACAAAAGAGGATATCTAAGTGATCAATAAACACAAGAAAGGTATTTGACTTCGTTTAGTCATCTGGTAAATGCATACTAAAGCCAAAATAAAATACTACTATCCCCCTACCAAAACAGAATTAAGAATACTAACAACATCATGTGTTCGCAAGGATGCAGACAATGGGAACTCTCATACATTGTTGGTTATAATGTAAATTGATAAAACTACTTTGAAAAAAGAGTTTGCCAGCTGGGCACAGTGGCTCACGCCTGTAATCCCAGCACTTTGGGAGGCTGAGGCAGGCGGATCACCTGAGGTCAGGAGTTCAAGACCAGCTTTGGCCAACATGGTGAAACTCCGTCTCTACTAAAAATAAAAATAAAAAAAATTAGCCAGGCATGGTGGTGGGTGCCTGTAATCTCAGCTACTTGGGAGGCTGAGACAGGAGAATCGCTTGAACCTGGGAGGCGGAGGTTACAGTGAGCCGAGATCACGCCATTGCAATCCAGCCTGGGTGACAACAGTGAAACTCCGTTTCAAAAAACAAAAAAAGAAAAGAAAAAAGAGTTTGCCATTCCATGTTAAAGTGGAAGATAAACATACCATAGGGAAAAACAATTCTACTCCTACATGTATTATCTGAAGTTAACCCAAAACATGCATATTAAGAGAAACACTGGTTAACAATAGCCAAAATGCTCACTTACAGCAGAGTGAATAAACTCTGGTATAGTCACAAAATAAAATATCCCACATCAACTAAAAAACAAAAAAATGAACCACAGCTTTATAATGTTTTATTAAGGAAGCCAGATGTATACAAACTTATATCTCCTGGATGCATCCATGAATATAAAGCTCAAAAAAAAAAAAAAAAAAAGGAAAACTAGACAATATAGATTAGGAGAAGTTATCAGTGACAAAACTACAAAGAAAATCAAGGAAGTACTGCCACAAAAGTCAGGATAAGGCCCAACTGTTGGGAGAAGGAGAAGGTTACTGCAAGGGTGCAACATCCTGAGAGCATGGGTTTCACTATGCTGGTAATACCTTGTATTCTGAGTATGTGATGATTACATGAATTGTTGCTATGTAACTATTTATCAAAGTAAATGTTAAATTTGAGAAGAACATGCTGGAAAGACTTGCCAGGCAGATATCAATAATTAGTATAAAGCTCTAATTTTTAAGACAGTGTGATCTAGGTACATGAACAGTCAATCACGTAGCCCAATGACCTGCATGCATAAACTTGATATACCATATAGGTGTCACTATAAACAAAGGAAACAATTTATTCAATAAATGGTGCTGGGACAATGGGATGAAACAAAATTGGTATTCATCTCTCACTATATATATATATAAAAAAAGTAGATTACATTCCTAAATATGGAAAGCAAGATTTTAACAATCATATGAGAAAATACAGCAAATATTTTTAAAACTCAGATATGGGAAAGAATTTAAAAGATACAGACCATAAAGGAAAAGATTGAGTAAATAACTACATTAACATTAAAAACTTTTAAACAGGAAGAGGAACCATTAAGAAATTAGAGGCTGGGCATGGTGGCTCATGCCTGTAATCCCAACACTTTGGGAGGCTGAGGCAGGCAGATCACTTGAGGTCAGCAGTTCAAGACCAGCCTGGCCAACATAGTGAAACCCCATCTCTACTAAATTACAAAAATTAGCCGGGCATGGTGGCACGCACCTGTAACTCCAGCTACTTAGGAGGCTGAGGCAGGAGAATCACTTAAACCTGGGAGGTGGAGGCTGCAGTGGGCCAAGATCACACCACTGTGCTCCTGCCTGGGCAACAGAGCAAGACTCCATCTCAAAAAAAAAAAAAAGAAATTAGATATGGTAATTTTCATAAAATTATATCACTATACACTCATGAAAGCCAAGCATAATATATGTGCTCTAATCTCAAATGGTTCAGAATTGTGTGTATATGCATATTCAAATATACACATACATATACATGAAGAGTGAGCAAGCACACAAATGATTATAAAGCTAATGGAGTAAAATGTAAATAATAAGTGACTCTGGATAAAGGCTATACAGGTATGCCAATTTCTCATTTGTCCTGATGAAAAATGCACTGGCAGCAAGCTGTATTTGTTTTTTTCTAAACAGAAAATGGGTTAAGAGTACCATTTTTATTTTTGCAACTTTTTAAAATTTGAAATTATTTCCAATAAAAAGTGTTCTGGTTTTTTAGAAGACATCACTAAGAAAACTTAAAGGACAAGCCACAGGTTGGGAGGAAATATTGGTAATGCATATGACCAACAAAGTGTTCATATCTGGAACATATAAAAAAATTCCCACATATCTCTGAGAAAAAAAGACAACACATAGGGAATATGGGCAAAAAATATGAACAGGCAATCAACAGAAAAATATGCAAGATTCAATAAACATTTGAAACTGTGTTCAGCCTGACTAGTAATCAGAGAAACAGCAATATAAATAGTGAGATATGAATGCAAAACAAAATTTTAACACCACCAAATATTGACCAGGAGGTAAGAATTCATATAATAATTCCTGCAGGATACTTTGCCAAGTCCAGTACAGTTGATGATTACCCTTGCTGAGGAGATCTAATAATTCTACTCCAAGCTATACACTCTAAGAGTAGGTGTCAGGACACCTTTTCTTTTTCTTTTCTTTTCGAGACGGAGTCTTGCTCTGTTGCCCAGGCTGGAGTGCAGTGGCGCGATCTCAGCTCACTGCAAGCTCCGCCTCCCGGGTTCACGCCATTCTCCTGCCTCGGCCTCCTGAGTAGCTGGGACTACAGGCACCCGCCACCACGCCTGGCTAATTTTTTGTATTTTTAGTAGAGACAGGGTTTCACTGTGTTAGCCAGGATGGTCTCAATCTCCTGACCTTGTGATCCACCCACCTCGGCCTCCCAAAGTGCTGGGATTACAGGTGTGAACCACCGCGCCCAGCCAGGACACTTTTTCTTAAAGGGCCATGTAGTAAATATTTTAGGCTTGTGTGCCATAATGTCTCTGTTGCCAACTACACAACTCTACCATTATGGGCCGAAAACAGCCACAGACAATATACACACAAATGGGAATAACTGTTTAAAAGTTTTATTTATAAAAACAGAGGCAGTTGGCCTGTGGGCCAGTTTGCCAACCCCTGCTCTACTGAAACTCTCATATACATGCACCAAGAGATATGCACAAGAATATCCTTAGCAGCTTTGTTTGTAACTGCAAAAAACTTCCAAAAATTTAAATGTCCATCAGTAAGAGAATGAATACATTGGTGGTGCAATCATACAATAGAATACTATACAGTAGTTAAAAAAGGAATGAATTACAGCTACACATATCAGTATAAAGGAAACCCTATGGGATGCAGAGTGCAGATAAGTTTAGAAGAATTCGTACGGAATAGTGCTAATTAAGTCTGCAAATGTGCAAAATAATATTATACATACATGAATATACAGTAAAAGTATGAAGAACACGAGAGGGAAGACAAACTATACTGTTACGAGAAGAGAAAAAATAAAAAGCAAAGAAGTGATTGATTTCCATAAATATTAGGGTGATGAATATTCACATATATATGAAAGAGAGAGGGGAGGAATGAAGTATGTGGTGGAGAAGGGATGTGCGTCAGCAGTACTGCCCAGGTCCTTTTTTTTTTTTTTTTTTTTTTTTTTTTTTTTTTTTTTACCACACAGCTTTGAAACATGTAAAGGGTCCTACTTCTTGACCCGGGTGATGGTTACATAGGTGTTCAATTTATAATTTTTCTTACACGTTTTATGTATGTATTTTATACCAATTCCCCAACTCATAGGAATAATAAACATTAAATTCAACACACTTTACAGGGTAAGAGAAAGTTAACGTGAATGAGAAAAGATTAAAGAGCCAATTTATTGGCTAAACAAAAAGATAAATCCCGTTTACTGGTCAAATCACCAGGCCCAGCAGATATTTATGAAAGTAAAGGGATTATTCATGGAAATAAACTTTAATATTTCTGTTTCTTCTCCAGATCTTCTGATACAAAAAGGTATAGTAGATAAAATCATTAATGACACTTCCCCTCTGTATAATGTCTGTGTGTGTTCTTACTCATTCACTATTTTGGAAAACTTCAAACATATGAAAGTTGAAAAAATAGTATAATAAACTCCCAAAGTTCCAGCTTTAACAATTCTTAATTCACAGCCAATCTTATTTCATCTGTATCCCTACCCACTTACCCTTGTCCTCTACTGAACTATTGTTAAGCAAAACATTTTATCTGCAAAAATTTCAGCATGCTATGTCTAAAAGATAAATAATGGCCGGGCGCAGTGACTCACGCATATAATCCCAGCAATTTGGGACGCTGAGGCGGGCAGATCACTTGGGGTCAGGAGTTTGAGACCAGCCTGGCCAACATGGTGAAACCTCGACTCTCCTAAAAATACAAAAATTAGCCAGGCATGTTGGCGCACCCCCACAGTCCCAGCTACTCAGGAGGCTGAGACATGAGAATTGCTTGAACCTGGAGGGCGGAGGTTGCAGTGAGCCGAGATTGTGCCACTGCACTCTAGCCTGGGCAACAGTGCAAGACTATGTCTCATCAAACAAACAAACAAATGATAAATAAGGACTCTTTTAAATGTAACCATAATACAATATCATATATTTAAAAACCAACAATAACTAATCAGATGTTCATCAGTGTTCAAATTCCTATAATTATCTGATAAATACATATGCTTTACAAGATCCCAAAAAGGTCCATTGTATTAAAGTAAGTCCCTGAATCTGTGGTTCACCCTTCCATATTTCTGCCCTTAGTCCACCTCCCTCTTTTCCATGCAATTATTTGTTAAAGAAATGAAGTGATATCCTGTAGAGCTTAACACATTCTGGATTTTGCTGATTGTATTTTCATGAGATAGTCTTTATATTTCCTATAAACTTGTAGTTGGATCTAGAAGCCTGATTATATGTAGATTAGATCATTTTTTAAATTTTGGAAATAATACTTCTAGGTAAGCACTGTGTTCTCTGAAGTGGCACAATGTCAGGTGTCTCTTTTTGTCAAATAAGCAGCCATCGATAATTCTTTAAATCCATTATTTCATTATTATTTCATTAGGAGTTGCAAAATGTGGTGTTCAAACTATTCCTTTTTCATTTGTTGGCACCAATACTTCTCTCTAAAGGAAAACCTCCCCCTCATTCGGGTAACCAAATATTCTTTTTTTAGGTACCCTGAGGTAGAGTTCATATAATTGACACTATATATCAAGGGTTTCTTTTAAGAATTTGAGTTATACAGAAACAGTCATCTCTGTTTCTTCAGAATGAACAGAAATGAAAGTAATGGCTCCTCCTCTTCTACTACTACTTTTTTTTTTTTTTTTTTTGTATTGCTGGAAACTACTTTCAGTGATGGCCTCTTTAAAGAGGAGATTGTGGGAAAAGAAAAATTCTTATTTTGAAACATTAAAATTCCCTAGGAGGTCTTTTTCTTTTTCTTTTTTTTTTTTTGAGACAGAGTCTCACTCTGTTGCCCAGGCTGGAGTGCAGTGGTGCGATCTCGGCTCACTGCAACCTCCACCTCCCAGGTTCAAGCGATTCTCCTGCCTCAGCCTCCCAAGTAGTTGGGATTACAGAAATGTGCCCAGCTAATTTTGTATTTTTAGTAGAGACAGGGTTTCACCATGTTGGCCAGGCTGGTTTTGAACCCCGGACCTCAGGTGATCCACCTGCCTCAGCCTCCCAAAGTGCTGTGATTACAGGCGTGAGCCACTGCGCCCAGCCTCCTAGGAGGTCTTTTCAATGCTAAGACTTTATGTGTATGTAGTGTATCTGAGTCTTTTCACACGAAAATGCCAAGAACTTGACTCTGATAATATGTAGACATTCAGTATTGGGATATCTCAAGGCCCAATCCTAAGCTTGCTTTTCTGTACCAGCACTGCCCAACAGAAATGTAATGCAAGCCATTAATGTGAGATTGGTAATTTTAAATTTTCTAGTAGTCACGTTAAACAAGTCAAATTAATTTTAATAATATATTTTATGTAGCCCAATATAGCTAAAATATTTTAACATGTAATCAATGTAAAATATTATTAATAACATGCTTTACAGCCTTTTTTCAGTCTTTAGACTATAACACATCTCAATTCAGACCAGATACACACATAGCTAATGGCTACCAAATAAAACAACAAAGCCCTCTATTTTCCTCAGATAACTGAAACCCTAAGTTAGCCTGCCTATATATGCTTATGATTCACAGATATAAAACTCTTGACCTGACCACTCAAATTCAACCGGCCTAGGTGCCTCAAATGCACTTCCTAAAACTGGTCCCTTCTGAGTATTTCCTTAGTATACGCAGGGCACAATCAGAAATCTAGGAGTTGTTTTTCTCTTCCTCATCTCCCACAAATAGTTCCATACCAAGTTCTGTTGATTTTACTTTAAAAAACTATAATTCAGTTATAATCTTTCTTCACTGTCACCTCACTAACCTAAGATAACAGCATTATCATATCATGCCTAGAACTTCTTTTTTTTTTTTTTTTTGAGACAGAGTCTCACTCTGTTGCTCAGGTTGGAATGCAGTGGTACAATCGTGGCTTACTGCAGTCTCGATCTCCCCAGTTCAAGCGATCCTCCTGCCTCAGCCTCCCTGGTAGCTGGGACTATAGGCACTCACTGCAACACTCAGTTAATTTTTAAAATTTTTAGTAGAGATGAGATCTCACTACGTTGCCCAGGCTAAACTCCTGGGCTCAAGTGATCCCCCTGCCTCAGCCTCCCAGTAGCCTCTTAACTGGTATTTCTGCAGGTACTACAGGCCCTCTCACCATTCTCTTTTCTGAAGCATAGCTATCTTTTAACAATGGAAATCTGCTCCTATAACCCCTGCTTCATATACTTCATTAGCAACTGCTCTAAAAATAACGTTCAAAACCTTAACATGGCCTACAATGCCTGAAATTTCTGATCTTTACTTACTCTTCCAGCCTCATCTTGCCCTACATGCTCTCTCTCACACTCTTTCAAGCCACAATGGCCTACCTTCAGGACAGCAAGCAAATAATTCATCCCTTCTAGTAGATAGGGTGCACATGTTATTTCCTTGGATCAAAACACTCTTTGCCTCACCATTTCGACTAGTTAATTCTTTTGGATTTCAGCTTAAATGTCACCATAAAAGCCTTCCTTGGCCTCCATACTACGTTAGAATATTATACTCTCATACTACTGTTTTATCTTTCCCTTATAGCAGTCTGGGTCACTTCTTATCCCTAACCTAGCATACAGTAGTATTCAATACATTTGTTGAAAGACCACATGAATAGAGTAGTGAAGGTGATGGCACCCTATTCAGAATTAAATGCCAGAATTGACAACAATAAAGTTTCACAGCTGAGAACAGCATTAGCCCCTTGGAAAGAGTAGAAATTTTGCGGCCGGGCGCGGTGGCTCACGCCTGTAATCCCAGCACTTTGGGAGGCTGAGGTGGGCGGATCACAAGTTCAGGAGATTGAGACCATCCTGGCTAACACGGTGAAACCCCATCTCTACTAAAAATACAAAAAATTAGCCAGGCATGGTGGCGGGCGCCTGTAGTCCCAGCTACTCGGGAGGCTGAGGCAGGAGAATGGTGTGAATCTGGGATGTGGAGCTTGAAGTGAGCCCAGATCGCGCCACTGCACTCCAGCCTGGGCAACAGAGCGAGACTCTGTCTCAAAAAAAAAAAAAAGAAATTTTGCTTTTTTTTTTTTTTTTTTTTTTTCTGTGAGGACAGGGCTCAAGAGTGCATTCATGACTTCTGAAGTTTACTACTTTGTTTCTTTGCAAATAAACACCTGATAGGTCTGGAACTTCTGCATACCTTATTGGCCAGGTAGAGAAATCTGGTAGTGAGTAAAATCTAATTATCTTATAATAGTAGTTGGTTTTGAGAGCACATTAGAGATACCAAGAGCTTTCACAAAAAATTCACACAGAATTTGTTTTGTATTAGGCTCTGTGTTAAGCACTGTGGGGAACAAAAAATCTGAAACACAGTCCCTGCTCTGAGGAACTTCCAATCAAGTTAGTGATGGTACTTGAATGGCATTATAAGAAATGCTAATAGGGCTTAGAGAAAGAGAAACTTGGGTTGATGTGATCACAGAGGAAATCTTCAACTTCAAGAAAATGCAGGCTGGGCCCAATGGCTCACACCTGTAATCTCAGGTCAAGGTGAGAGGATCCCTCGAGCCCAGGAGTTCAAGACCAGGCTGGGCAACATGGTGCGACCCTGTCTCTATAAAAAATGAAAAAATTCGGCCGGGCGCGGTGGCTCACACCTGTAATCTCAGCACTCTGGGAGGCCGAGGCAGGTGGATCACAAGGTCAGGAGATCGAGACCATCCTGGCTAACACGGTGAAACCCCATCTCTACTAAAAATACAAAAAATTAGCCAGGCGTGGTGGCAGGCACCTGTAGTCCCAGCTACTCAGGAGGCTGAGGCAGGAGACTGGCGTGAAGCTGGGAGGCGGAGCTTGCAGTGAGCCGAGATAGTGCCACTGCACTCCAGCCTGGGTGACAGAGCGAGACTCTGTCTCAAAAAAAAAAAAAAAGAAAAAATTAGCCGTGCATGGTAGTCCCAGCTACCCAGGAGGCTGAGGTGGGAGGATCACTTGAACTTGGGAGGTCGAGGTCAAGGCTGAAGTGAGCTGTGATCATGCCACTTCATTCCAGGCTAAGACACAGAGCAAGGCCCTGTTCTCCCCTGTCTCCCCCCCACCACCAAATGGGAGACAGAGATGCAATTTCATTAATAGAAATCATAAATATAAAAAGAGAAGAACACTTTCAGCAAGAGGCAATGCTAAATACAAGTGACAGAGAATTCTGTTCTAGGGCTGAGTATACTGTTTTGGCTAGTAAACTAAGAAGATTCACCTCACCTTAATCCTTAGTTCTGTCTCTAAGGATCAAAACAGGTCATCAGAATAGAGAATCAGAGACTTTTTATATTATACTAAAATTATCTTAGCCAAGAAATGATGAGGATTAATAAACTTTGCAACCCATCTTCCAAAGCCTTTGAAACTGGGCCTGAATGGATAAATTAATTGTACAGGCATATCCCACGGACTGTATTCCGGGTAGGATACCTCTCTCTCTCTCTCAATATAACATTTTTTTGACCATTTATACAGAAAAACTTAAATTTATTTCCCAAAAATTCAGTATGCATGGGAAAAGTCTCAAGTTGTCTTCCAAATAACACTGGTATAACATATACATCACTGTTAGACTTTGTTTGTTTTCTGAGACAGAGTCTTGCTCCATTGCCCAGGCTGGAGTGCAGTGATGCAATCATTGCTCACTACAGCCTTGATCATCCCGGCTCAAGCTATCCTCCAACCTTAGCCCCCCAAGTAGCTAAGATTACAGGTGTGTACCACTATACCTGGTTAATTTTTCTGTTTTTTGTAGAGATGGAGTCTTGCTATATTGCCTAGGCTGGTCTCAAACTCCTGGGCTCAGGTGATCCTCCCACCTCAGCCTCCCAAAGTACTGGGATTACAAGCATGAGCCACCATGCCAAGCTGGTAGACATTTTTAAAACTGAGTCTAGTGCCAACAACATGCTTAGCATCATAAAGAGACTATTAAAAATTAATAATAGGAGTGTAAAGCTCTATTTTTATATATTTTTAAAGCTGTATTTTAAAATGTCTTACCCTAAAGCATTAACTACTTTCCCTGATGATTTATCAAATCCTGTCAAGAACTTTATAGCTTTTTACACATCCCTAAATTTAAAAAAACAAATAAATTTACAGTTGTACTATGAGCTCCTCTGAGTTTCATAGTTTTGTCTGTAATAGTTCGTTCTTCCTTTGCCCATTTTGGCCATACCATCATTTCTTGATACCTAAGTGGCATGGTGTGCAGAATCTTCTTTAATATGGTAACTAAACTTTACATATTAAGCACTTGCATTTGGGAAGGTCATTCTGTTTTTTTGGATGAACTATATAAATGAAGTAGGTTAAATCATTTTAGTTTAAAAAAGGAATTAAAGTGTTGTTTTTACCATATTGATACAGTAAATACAGTTCCTACTCTTTTCTTTCTATGTCTGACCTTAAAGAAGAAGTAGAAGTGGCATTATGGTAAGATCTTCAGGAAGAAGTAGGAATTCAACATGCAGGGATTTGGGGAGGGGATGAAGGAAGAGAAGATGGGTATCACAAAGACAGAGACTGATTTGAGGATGAGAAAAGAGGTAGTGAAGTATCAAAGCCTGAATCATCCAGTTTGGCTCATGTGAAGGAGTGCTATGGCATACAGCCTGAAAAAACAGAGTAGGGCCAGCACTGAGGGGTGTCAATTCTAGGCTAAACACACTATCCTCAATTTTACAGGCAATAGGATACCTCTGAAAAAGGAAAAAGGTCTTTGGAAAACAGAAAGCCATGATGAGACCTCTATTTTAGGAAGATCAGTCCAACAGCAATATGGAAGAAACTTAGAGAAGCAACGAGATGACAGATTATGTTTTGGTAAGAGATAAGGGTTTCAACTACAGTGGTAGCATGAGGACAGAAAAAGATGCAAATACTACTTAAGTAGAACAAACAGGATTTGGCCACTTTCAGAGAAACATAAACAAGACCTGGATAATATAATTTCAATCAAAACAAGCTAAAATCAGAAACTATCAAATAAAAACATGGCTAGAAACAAGTTGGCTGAACTGGATTGGGGATGGGAGGAATGACGAACTTTCTTTCGTGATCTCTGACAGTGTCTCCTATTCGCTGATCCTAGGAAGTAAGAAAGAATCCCTTTACTAGGAATCCTAGGATCCTACGAAGTAAAGAATACCTTTCATCCTGTAAGGTATTTAAACTGGAACGTGACTTAAACTGGAACGTCTACTTACTTTTATTTAAACTGAAAGCATGAAAAAGGAGAACGCAAATGTAAAAGGATTCATTCCCATAATGTAAAAAATGAATCATGTGCTTCTTGATCCTGTCTGCTGAAAGATTCCTTTCTCAAGAGTATTACCTAGGGAAGAGATTCATAATTGCTAAATGGATAGATGTAGTTCTTAACCAGGAGGAAGAACATCTGTTTTCTCTCCTGATGGGATACAGGTTTCCTAGGCTACAAAATTTATCATCTACCCTACACTGCCACACACATACATAAATTCAGAAATACAGACTGAAATGCAAGAACACGTAGATAAAAGCTTGTTTTTTCACAAGCTAACTCCTAAACATTAGAAGGGCCTGCTCTTACACTTCAAACATATAGCTTTTAACAACTCATTTTACAGGAAATTTTTACTTCTCTGATGAGAGTTCAAGTTTAACTGCTATGGAGAGGACTACAGAAAACAGCATACAGAAGGTTGCCTAAGCAATATAAAGTGAGGCATATAAAAAGATCTGGTTACTGCTTGTAATTTATGGTGCTAGCTCTGTACTTAGGAGGAAATATATCCAAAACCAATTATGTATCAAGAAAACTCGTAAAATAAAATAATATATTAAATGCCTACTTTTCTAGTCCTCTGCAATCTGGAGTTAAGTTAGGAAGCCACAATTTAATGAGGGAACAAATATTTAACTATTTAAATTCTGCTGTGGTGTGTATACAATACACAATAAAAAAGGCAGTGGGATACATAAAAGTTACACAATTCTCTGCCCTCCACAAAAAAAGACTATTTAAAATATCTTCATCAGTACACAGGTTTGATATTTTAATGTAATAGGTTGATTATGAGAAGAAAAATCAAGTATTCCATTAAGTCTGGTTTAACAGACACTGTAATACCTTTTTCCGTTTTGGGAATGTCATATATTTTTAAAAAATTAAATGCATTTTATAAGTAATATTTACATTTGTATGCCATTTAATGGTTTACAAAATGCATTTTAATATTCTTATTAATGTTTAATTTTCACAAGCATCCATTGTAGGAATATTACCTCCACATTATAAAGGAGAAGTGGGCAAGTCTGTCACACAACTAGTAAATGACAGCAAGCATTCAAAATCAGGTCTTGAAAGGTTTAAACAATCTCAACACCAAAGACAAGCAAAGAGAGATTATTAGTTTAAGATCTTAGAAATGTAATGTATATATCAAATTAAAGAATCTTGGGCACTCATTTATCCATGATCACCAAGTTCAGAAAAGGTCTTGGCTGGAGGAAGAAGTGGCACACGCCCTGACCTTGTTGTAAATAACTTCTTCCTACAATTTGGATGTGATTTTCATGTTTTCTACGTTTAAAAGTTACTCTTAATAATTTGCTTCATAAGTAATTTTAAAGTATTGATTAGGGTCTTAAAATCTATCAAAACTGAATTGATTGGCTGGGTTTTCTGTCTTAACTTGAAAAAGGAAAAGAAATTCTAGCTAACTCAAGAAGAAATTTCCATGTATCCAAAACTTTGCACCCCTTCTGCAAATGTATGTGTGTAGTGTACAATGAAATTTGCCACGTGAAAAATAATTACATAAAATTGTCTAAAAGGTAAAATGACTAATAAATGAAAATGCCTGATGTCTTCTAGTCTTTTGTTCTTAACTGCAGGATTTTTAAGAGGATATGCAATATTAGTATGCTTCCTTAGTAAATAATGAGTTATACTGAGTTACTACAATATATATGAACTTTAGAAACAACATGTCATAAAAAGTTTTCTAGGAATCTTAATAGAAATAGCAACTAGTAGCAAGGTACAAATATAAATGGGAAATACGATAAAAACCACAGGTTTTTTTTTCATTCCTTCCATTTTAAAAATACAAAATATAAGGGTATATAGAAAATGTAAGAGTATATACAAAATATAAGGTATATAATAGGAAAAGGCTGGGATAAACTGCTACTTTCAACAAGAAAGTAAGATTCTAAAATTCTGGTATTAAAGTTTTGTTAAGCACCATAATTGATGCAAATCCCATAGGTCCCCAAGTCTAGAGTCTAAAATAAGGATGGGCTTATAAGAAATAGGAATTGAAGAATAGAGAATTAAAAAAATAAAAACATAAGCACTGGTTTTAAGAAGAATCACCAGTAAACTCATGTACAACATGAATTATTAACAGTAGAGAAAATCTGATGCTCATCTTTAAGAAAATATGTAACAAAAAATCTTCTATGAAAAGAACATCTTGGGTAATCCACTTATTTAAGACAGTTCTGAAAATCTCTTTCTCCCAAAGTGGATAGACAAACTAAGAAACATCTTCTAAGTAAATCTCAAGAACTTAGTAAACAAGGGTGGCACAAAATTTGTCCATTAAGACTGAAGTAATGGGGCAAAAATCTCAGGTGGATAGAATGCCTACAAGAACGTGGGAGAAAAAAGATGACCCATCTTTTCTGTCAACAATGTCTTTTAAGAGATGAAAAGTAAGGAGCTACAGCAGAGCTTTATACTACAGTGTCACAAAATAATGTTAAGATCAAAGATGATTAAAACATCCATTTATTTGGCAAAATGTATGATTTTCCCTGGTACCCACTGGGAGTTCTGGAAGGCATAGATGACCAGGAGAGGGCAGCTCACCACTGCAGCTGTGAGTAAACTGTGAAGATGCGAATCCCTTTCTTTGCAAACAAGGGGACACTATACTTGTGTATTTCCCATAGTCAACTAATAAAGAAGATACTGCCATTAAGAAATCAAAACCACACATGCAGTATAATAGTATAAGTTACTGCAACAAGTAACTAGTAAGAAAAATTATTGATAAGTAAATTAGAGTTCATAAAATAAGATGATGCTAAAGTTCCTGCCCCCTCAGATAAACTGAATATATAGCTAGCAACTATAGTCATTATGACTATGTTTACTATCTTTTTATACTTCAGTGTACTTTCTGTAAATAACTACTTTCTTAGAGCTTATCTAAGTTATCTAACTTAGTTATCTAAGTATCTTTTTATACTTCAGTGTACTTTCTGTAAATAACTACTTTCTTAGAGTTTATCTAAAAAATCTCTTTACCAAAAAAAAAAAAAAAATCACCTTTTTCTACCAACCAAGTTCAAAATTCGGCACACTTTCTCTTGGATCATGTGTAACTCTGAAATATGTTCTACTTATGATCTGTATGTTGCTAGCAAAAACATACAGATTGCTATTGTCAACCACAATCCAATGGAGCTGCTTTGTTATCATCAAAAGTATAAAAATGGGAACTTTTCTACAATGAGGAGACTCTAGACTGACATAATTTCTTCCTTATAGGCTGAAATCTTTCACACAATGAGTGTGGGGATAAAACAATTTAAGCACCCAGAATGATAGTTCTCATTTACTAAGACCTCTGGTTCCTATTAACACAAGACTCAGAAGACAAATTACTAGATTACAAATCTCAAAATTTATTTTCATCAGTATATTACTTGCCACTTAGATGTTTACCTTGACTAAAATCAGGAGAAAAAAACTGAAAAAGAACAAAAGAACATAAATGGTTAAAAGGTAATTGCTTAATTACGGAATTTCACTTCCTTGTGAGTTTTTCATTTGAAGTTTAAAGCAGTACTTCCAAGCCTTTTTCATGTCATAGTGTTCAAGGAAAGGTGTTTATAGAGCACATTAGGGCAAATGGAGCAGGGCACCTTCAGACAACTGACCCAGAAGCTCCAGCCAGGCCTGGCTCCTGCCAGGCCACCCTGAGAACACAAGGAATCAGTATCTTGCTCACCACAACTTATTTTTGCAATAGATGTGGCACATCAGTTAGGAAGTGATAATGTAAATATCTTTGGCCAAGGTTAAGAGGATAAGAGGAGGATCAAACAGTAACTCCAATTCTAGTTCATTGAAGACAGCATTTTACAGCATAGAAAGCACACTGTGGGAAGCAAAGAAGTGGCTGAGTGCAATCTGGGGTCTGTGTGTTGACTTTGACGTCTTTACCTTTCATATACATTGCTTGTTTCAACTCTTGTCCATTTTACCGAGGACAAAAGACATTTAGTTAGAGAAACTTCCTCTAAAAAAAAATCTGCTGACGTCTTAAAGAAGAAAAAAATGACAAATGAGGCTATGAGACATTTTTCTTGATTTTCTTCTTTAAAAATGTCTCTCACGTAGGTACAAGATTACAAGATTAAGGGGGACATATATGTTATCAACAACCACCAAAACTCTGGTTATCGGCATTGATAAACAGTAGGCCATATCAAGCAGCCAGTGGTGAGAGCTAAATAATAATCTATGATCCCTTTCCTTCAACCAAAAAACAAACGAACAAACAAAAAAAGATCAGAAATAATAAAAATCCAAGTGGTAATTAAAAGAAAGATATAGAATAAAACACAGCAAACTAAATCAACAAGAGTATTTTGATAGAGCAGTCTGTCTGAACTCCATTTCAAAAGCCTTCCTCTTAGAACCCCAGTCAGATTCAATAGCTACAGTCCTGGCTGCCAGGGAGTTCAGCTTCCATAAGGCTCCTAGAGGAGTATCAAGTCTTACTAAGAAGGTAGCATGTTTTAAAACAAACTCACTGAACACCTGCATGAAAACTACCATGTCTCTGCCCCTAACAACTATATAGGTCCCATTAAGGTCAAATAGTTCATCTTAGGGAAGTCCTGAACAGAGCAATTTAAAGGCAGTTTAGTAGTCTTAGTACTTCGGCAATATAAATGGGCAGAGTAAGCTTACCAGGTATGTAACTTGTGCAGTCACACATGGGCTTGCTCTCAAAAGGGGCCTCTACTTAGTTGAACGGTCCTTTGTCGCCATCTTGAACTTGTTAATGACTTTGAACTTGTACTTTGTAGATGAAGACCGGTGGGACAATGGAGCACAGAACAGAGGAAATATGTCAAGTGTCAGCATATGCACTAAGCAGCTGGACTGGCTGCCTGGGCCCAAATGTGAATACCTAGGACAGACCTGGACAACACAGGGCACTCAAGGCAGTGGCCAGGACTGAGCCCAGATTGGCAATGGCAATGATGGCAGCAGCCCCATGAAAGAGCGGCTCAGCACTGGGGATATACAGTGGAAAGCCAAAGTACTCCTCTTCCTGGAACCTATCCTAACAGTATATGCGCAAATATTAACTCTCCAGCCTAAGGACCAGGACAGGAAGTGTTGGTGCTCAGAGAGTAAAACCTCTGTCAGCATATTATTACAAAGTATCCAAGTCATGGCACCAAAAATATATCAGAATTCATCAAGGCATTTATAATCTCCAGTTTTATAAACCACTGCAACACTGCAAACCAAATAGCAATAGCTTTAGAAAGAGAAATTGAATATAAAGATTGTCACATTTGGTTGAAAAGAACAATATTTTTGTATGAGAACCAACTGTTTTAATGAAGAACCAACTGTTAATGAGAAGGATTATTTTAAATTTAATGTTTCCATATCTTCATACCTGAAGATATGAGGTAGGATGCACAAACAGACATTCTGAATTATATACAAGTCATGAAGTCATTTGGTTTCTTGTACAACTTCCAAGTTACAAGAAATAGCAGAAAGAATATTTAAATACCCCTGTACAAATCTACACTTAGAATTAAATCTATACACAGAACTGATTTGTATAGAGTTAAAGCTTTTAGAAAAATTGTTCTAAAAATTAGCTCTAGATGTTCTAAATTTAGATTTTGAAATAATTTATCAGAAATTTATCCTAATGTTGTCACAGCCTATAAAATGTTCTTAACAGTGGCATCAGTACAAGGCCCCTCCTCAAAATCAAAAATTATCAAAAAATATTTGTAATCTTGCATTTGCCAAACATAATTGACATTACTTCCAATTATATAAATTAAAAATGAAACTTTATAAAAGTATAAATTTTGATGACTAAAATGAATTTGCAGAAAAAAGAGCTAGAAAGTCATGATTAATCAAGATTTCAGTGATAAGGTATTATTTATTTACTATCTTTTATAAAAGCATGATACCCACAAGCATAATTTTGAATTTGTGTTTACTTATTTATTGCTATTAACTCTACCATGTTTTTCTTCCCAAAGGAAAAAAGCTTTAAACATTAGTACTCTTAACTGTACTTTTCCCCTTGCTTTTTGAACAAAGGCCTGCATTTCATTTTCATTCACACTGTATCCCACAAATTGTGTAACCAGCCCCGACCATTAGACGCTAACCCAAGTTTTTTTTGTTTTTGTTTTTCATTTTTTCTGCTACATGTTATAATAATCCAAGTTTCTTTTCGATGCTTGCCTATTGTCTTACAAAACTCCTCTGCTTCCTGACAGCCATCCATGCCCTACCTGTTTTGTCCTTAATTATTTTTCTGGCCACTTTTCTTTAACTTCTGTGCTACAATCCTACAATCCTGATCTTAAAAGCCTGGGTTTTTAAATATCTATTTTTTGCTTTTCTCTCCAATTCCTCCAATTTGTTACTAAAATATTGACAAGTAAGCCCTCAGAACAAACTTTTTTTTTTTTTTTTTTTTTTAAGAGACAGGATCTCGCTCTCTCACCCAGGCTAAAGTGCAGTGGCACGAACAATCACGGCTCACTGCAGCCTCAACCTCACAGGCTCAAGCGATCCTCCCACCTCAGCCTCCCAAGGAGCTAGCTGGGACTACAGGCATGTGCCACGCCAATTTTTGTATTTTTTGTAGAGATGGGTCCCACCATGTTGCCCAGGTTGCTCTCGATCTCCCAGGCTGAAGTAATCTGCCTGCCTCAGCCTCCCAAAGAGCTAGGATCACAGGCATGAGCCACAGCATCTGGCTCCTTAGAATAATTTTTAACTAATTTCTGCTTATTCCCTGTATTCATCCAGTCACTAAATCTTACCAGATCTCCTTTGATATGCCTCTTGAATCTGTGTATTAACCCCATGCTGACTGTGATCATCCTGGACAGGATCCTGGAAACCTACTGTGAGGAGATATCTTATCTCACATGTTCTCTTTAAAGCAACTCATTTGATCCTTGTCAAACCCCTGTAAGACAGGGAGAGGAGGCGCTGATGTAAAACTGGTCCTATTTTATAACTGGAGAAATTGAGGAACAGAGACATAAAGGATAGTGCTCAAAGTCATGATAAAAGCAAACTGCTCAAGGGGGGTATGATGAGATATCCTCCATTGCCCAGCGATATCTAGTCTCCTGAGTCCTTTAATTTGCAATAAAGCTTTCCTCAGATCAATTTCTCATCCAGGGCTTTTATACTTATGAACTAGAATACAAAGTATAGTTCCTAATCTTACAACTTTAGGACCAGCTATACCCCTTGCCATAATAAGATTTTAATCTTTGTGTTGCTATAAATACCTGAGGCTGTGAAATTTATAAAGAAAAGAGGGTTTATTTGGTTCACTCTTCAGCAGGCTATATACAAAAGAAGTATGGCACCAGCATCTGCTTAGCTTCTAGTGAGGGCTCAGGAAACTTAGAATCATGGCAGAAGGCAAAGGGGGAGCAGGCGAGTCACACAGTGAGAGAGAGCTTAGCAGTTTTCAAATTTTTAAGTCTCAGGATCCCTTTATATTCTTAAAAATTGAGAGCCTCAAAGAGCCTTTGTTTATTTGGTCTGTTACTATTAGTATCTCCCATACTAGACATTAAAACTAAAAAAAAAAAAAAAATTAAATAGTTCTCCACTAATTTAAAAATAAAAAATAAATAAAAGTGAAACTTCTATGAAAAATCTATTTTCCAAAATAAGAAGAAATGAGAAGAGTGGCATTGTTTTGTATTTTTCAAATGTCTTTCCATATCTGGCTTAATAGAAAATAGTTGAGTTGTCATATCTGGCTCTGTATTTAATCTGCTGTGATAATGTTGTTTTGACTGAAGTATGTTCTGGGAAACCAGAATATGCTACCCCAAAATAGGAAGGATTGTTCTACTGAAGGTAGTTTTGAAGGAGCAGATGCAAGAAACCTCTCTGCCTTCCACTTGCCTAAATCAAGACATAGATTTGCAAAGACAAAAGGTATCCTGCCCACCTCTCTACTAGGAGAAACAAAGGTTAACCACTGAAGACAACTTTAGCCTGGAAAGGAATCTGTATTAATAAGCTTCACCAACTAGCCTCTACCCGCCATATTGATTTGCCCTTCCACAATATACTACGGCTACAGATTCAAAGTCCTTTTCCTCAGTCTTGTATTCTCTAAAAACTTACTGTTCTTTGTTGAAAATGCTCTATTCAAAGTCACCTTGAAAACTACTAATTCCATGGGTGTCTCCCATGTATATATAAAATATACACGTTAATAAACTTCTGTCTTTTGTTATAGGTATCCATATCCAATGAAGAATCTATGAGGGTTGAAAAAAAGTATTTTTCCCCTATGGTATGAAGATTATCTGGCATTACACAGTTATGCAGTTGAAAAAGAAAATAGTAATTCAATTGCTTTTTACCATACCTATGGAAACTGTTCTTTCACACTAGGCCAAAATTAACAGGTGATAGTTTCCTAAAAGTTAGTTATAATGTAAAATCTAAAATTGGTCTCTCTTGGACAGTGAATGAAATTTTCACTCATGCATAATTTTGTAACATAATGAATGGGTCATGTGGAAAATACTGGTTCACTGAGTTTTATTTTGTGTGTACAGTACTTCCCGTTTCATCATACAGAATATTCAAAGACATGTACTAGAGTATTGAGGCTTAATAAAATTATTTTTATTGCTTCAAGAACATTCCTAAGTGAAACTAACTAGCTTTTTAAAAAAACTACAGGCATGTAGAAATAACATATAGAATATTATTAGTAAGGTTCGATGTAATTGCCTTCATTCATTCTAAGGAGCCAGAACTTTTACTCCTTACTCCTTATCATCAGTGCAAATGTCAACACATTGAAAAAGGTAAATAACTTCTTAGTATTATTAGCAACACAGATTTGACCTTGAAGAAAGGGACACTGAAAGGAACCAGGGACTCCCAGAGGTACACAGACCACATGATGAGAACTACCATTGTAGGCTGTTGGCTAGTATATAAAGAAAGAGTACATAAAGCTGCACCACACTTGGCATGTGTTTCTGACAATCTGGGGAAAAAACAAAGATCCATGACCTATCATAATTTATAAATTCTGCTGACTCATGAATCTGAATGGCAGGTTCTACAAGGCTGCTGTTTGGAAGCTAGTAACCAGTCAGAAATGGCATTTTATCCTAACTTCATCAGGTAAATGCTGGAAACAATGTAGAATGCTTATTAAACCGTCACCTGCTAATGTTGATCTGAAGAAGTCAATTAAAAATATCTGTTGGAAGAAAATACATGTTACATGGAAAGAAGTAAAGAAAAATCTGTTATAGTGATAATCATTAATTTAGGATTTTGCAAAGACCTCAGGACAATTCCCTCAGCACTGTTAAGAATCTGTGGCTGGGCAAAGCTCGTTCACTTATTTTCTCATTTCTTGCATTCTAGAACCTACCACAAGTCATCTATAGTCCCATTTTGATAAAGTGAATCAAGACAAAGAGCTAAAACCAAATGATAGGTTACTCATGGGCTCCCAAAGGGCTGATAGAGCACTACGATGCTCATCCATTGATATCTACTCAATTATTTATAATCTTTCCTGCCAAAGTAGCTGATTTCAAATGCTCAATGTTGGCAAATATTAAAATACAGTAGCCTCCCATTATCGGTGGGTTCACTTTCCACAGTTTCAGTTACCCATAGTCAGCTGTAGTCCAAAAATATTAAATGAAAATTCCAGAAATAAACAATTCCTAAGTTTTAAACTGCATGCCATTCTGAGTAGCATGATGAAATCTTGCACTGTCCCCATGAGGATGTGAATCATGCCTTTGTCCAGTGTATCCATGCTATATACCTTATCTACCTGTAAGTCACCTAGTAGCCATCTGGGTTATCAGATTAACTGTTAAGGTATCACAATGCTTGTGTTCAAGGTCAGTAGTAGCCTAATACTACATCACAATGCTTACAATGCCTACATTATTCACCTCACTTCATCTCATAATTTCACATCAACACAAGAAGGGTGAGTACAGTGCCACATTCACATTAACTGACATTATGCTATACTGTTATAATTGTTCTATCTTGTTGTTCTCTTATTGTGCCTAATTTATAAGTTAAACTTTATCATAGGGATGTATGTATGTATAGGAAAAAACAATGCATACAGGGTTCAGTACTATCTGCAGTTTTAGACATCCACTGGGAATGCTGGAATGTATTCCCTAAAGATAAGGGTAGACTACAGTATAAACATCCCAAGAGGCTCTTCTGATACTAGTTATAAGGCATCAGCAGTGGCAGCAATGTGAGTAGTATTAGTGATTATTTGAACCATCAATTTACATGCATACCATATGTTACAGTTTTCCAAGAACAGGTTGAGTATCCCTAATTCAAAAATCCAAAAAAAAAAAAAAAAAAAAAAACTTTTTGAGCATTAACATGGCCCTCAAAGGAAATGTTATGCTCAACTTTAAGTATATAACACAAATATCTCAAAATTTGAAAAAATCCAAAATCTAAAACATTTCTGGTCCCAAGCATTTTGGATAAGGAATACTCAACTCGTATGTACTTTCACATACTTACTCTAATTTCATGAATGTAATAATTCTTAAAGTAGGTAGAGATCATCTTTTTATAGATAAGTAATCTTTTTATAGGTAAGTAATAAACACATTAGCGGGCTTAAACCCAAACCTTCTGACTCCTTTTTTTAGTGTTCTTTCCTAGATTCTATCACTTGGAGCTCTCTAGTCAACATCCCACTCTCATCTTTTTTTTGTGTGGGAGTCTGGGATCCTCAAAATGACAATGAGCCTTCTCAATTATCCCAGATGAGATTCAAACCAATATAAAGGGTTAACAGCATTTAAAAAGTTCCCAACTCTTTGTAAATAAACACCAAAGGCTGCAATTTCCCATTAAAGATTACCGTTTTTCTTATGTCAGCTAACTTTCAAAAGTATTATCTTAAACTAAATTTATTCAGCAAGCATCTGAGTACCTCTTAAGTATGTTAGTTGGTATGAATATTGTTCAGATTAAAAAACCTGCCAGTTCTTCGTAAAATGGAATTCACTGTAACAAATAAATTGTGATTATTCTGGTTGTATCTTCTCACCATAACTGCCATATACCTGAAATATAGGGATAGACCTTAACTCACACCATCATTAATGGGTTTTGCTAAATATTCCAATCATTAATGTTCTGGTAACACTCATATATTACTATTACTAACATAATAATGGAATCGAAAAAGGCTTTGGTTCACGTTGTAGAAAAATTTAAGCAACTGGCAAAATTGAAATTAGTTTACTAGCTCCTGATTTCCAGTATAAAATTATAAGTGCACATATAATAATTTATATACTTAAAATATATGTTGATAGGATGGTTTAATTGTATAAAAGGACTATCTTTAGAGTCAACTTTCAGCTGTATCAAGGAGGTAACATTCATATCTATACTTGTGAATCATAAAAATGGTTTTGTTTTTTAATCTATGTTGTGATGACATGTGATAACTACTAAATATGTACCATTCCCTCTCATATTCATGTTACCTGTAATGAATCAAAGACCAAAGTGATAGGAAGTCTGCTGAAGTTTAATGTAAATTTTTTTTTATGTGAATCTCCCTGGTCCCACTGTGTGTGTCACGTGGTCAATTTAAATGAAAATACATGAAATGGAAATTTGTTCTTTTCTTCTTCAAGTTCATTCGGTTTACCATGTGTTTCAGTCACATCTGTATCATGCACATAGATGAAGAAAAAGTGGATCGGTAAAATAAAAATAATAAAGAACCATAAAGTGCTCTAACTTCAATGTCTTAGACTTATCAAGATTCATTAAAGAAGCAATGTAATTAAAATTTGCATTGACACTACAATCTTTATTCATAAATCCTGGTAAGCCAACCTCACCATAAGTGATACAGATGTATTTTTTTCCCTAAGTCTTTTAGATGATCATATTATGATTGTCCTTTAAAAAAAAACTATGATGATAAAAGAATAGCATAATCTAATTACTATTCTTCAGGAAATAAAGGGAAATCACATTGTGTTGATTTTTTTAATAAAAGTTTAATTTTCCAAAAAAAAGTTTTCTTGCCATATCTATAGATCTTTTAGAATCTTAGTTCTAAATTTTACTACATTCATTAACTTTTTGTGACAAATGTTCTTATTTATGGGAATATGAGTTGTTTTAAATGAAAATGACTCAGCTGTATTTTAATGAAAGGAAGGAAACAAACAGCTCATTTTAACACAAATTTGAGATTTTTCAATAAAGGTGTGAAATTAATTTAGAGTCAGAACTATTAAGTGGGGGTCTCAGAAGGCATTTTAAAGCCTGGCTCCACTTGAAATTCACCAATTTCTAAAAGTTACCTCTAACACAAAATAATAACATTGGAGATGATTAGCTCTCAAATACCAATGTTGGTATTACAGGATGGTACTATGTTTGTCCTCACTTAATGTTCTCTCAACAGGTGAGAAAGCAGTATTAAGTCAAAATCAGCTCTGGCTGACCTAAGGGTGACTTAAATTGGGTTGACTGGTAATCTAAGTTAAAACAATAATTTGCAAAGTTATTATCATTTCACCTTGAACGTTAGTTACACTTCAAATTTCACTTTTACACTGAACAGAAATCTCTGTGTATTTTCCTCTAGTGACGGCAGGAGACTACTGTGTTTACATTTTGTATGTGACTATAAGTAATTTCTTAAAATATCCGGGGGACAATAGAAGGGATGAAATTAAGGAATTCCAAAACTGGCATATTAAAATCATATTCAAAGTATATTAAGTATATTAAATTGAGACCAATGATTGTTACACTATTTTGGTTCTGGCTCATTTGGGATGCATATTTTTACTTTTGCCTTAGGCAAAAATTAAAGATAGATTTCATAAATATTTGGGAGTTCTTGGTCACAACCCTGCACTCAATGCTATCTACTGTTTTCAGGTAAATACTAACATATTTTAAAATAAGTTACTTAAAATCACAAAGAAAAAAAAAACTATCCATCTTGGGATATACTAGGGCAGTTTCAGAGCAATGGAAAATCAACTTAGAGCTGTTTAAACGAGAAATATTACACCTCATTTTCATAAATCCAATTTATTCACAAAAATTTGGTATAGTTTATACCAAACCATAAAGCCTATAAGAGATATATTATTAAATAATGGTATGTTTTCAGAAGGTTTTACAAAATTGTGAATTAAAATAAGTCTATGTTTTATATATTAAAAAAGGCAGGGAAAGAACAAAGGGAAGAAAACAGAAAAAACTAAATTAAAAACACTAATGTAAGCTAATACTGCTTACATATGAACATCAAGATGCCAAGGGACCCAATACAATCCTCAGTCTAACATTTTCAATGGCACAGCCTAGTGATCACACGATACTGGTGATACTCTCTAGTTACCCCTGGCAACCTTTCTCAACTGTAACGATGCTACCCTACAATAGCTTTCACTGGGCAGCTTTCTCTTCACTTAGCTGAATGCTCTGGGACCATCTGCGTCGGCAAGCATAAAAGGCCAGCCTGCCTGTGGGCCCGTCACTCTGAACACCACCTCTCTGACCCTGATTAAATACAACTTTCAATCCTTTTTGTCCTCCCTGTTGACTTCTCCTATTAAGGGAGCCCTCTGACAAAGAAAGCGGAAGAGTGGACTAACTGCCCCCAAGAAAGGTGATGTCTGATACTGCTCAACACAAGGATTAGCAAGCCAATACATAACAAAAGCAAGTTTTGGGGGAGGGGAGAGGTAAAGAAAAAAATGGTTTTAGCTAGAGCTTTGACTAATTCAGTAGGTACACAATTCAACAAATAGCTATACAAGAGGACTTCTTTGATAGAAATAACTATAGCAGAACAATAATTTGGAGAGATACCTTTCAAGATCTTGACATAAGACCATGACATTGACAAAAAAACCAGATATTTGTTTTCTACTTGATTTTTTTAAATTAAAAAGGAAACATAGTTGAGGACAGGAAAGATTGCTGAAAAAAATGAGAAATGAAATAAAAATATAAATAGATCATAATTATACTTGTTTCATTAGAAAGGTTGCTTGGCTTACTGAACACATTAAATTGACATTTGAGTTTATATAAAGGTGGAAACCAATTCCAAAATACTACAAACAATCATTTTTGTAACTCATCATGCCTAGGCTGAGAGAACTTCAATTTGAAGAAACTAGTTTCACAGGATGAAGTCCTTTTAATAAAAAGAACACATTTTAAAACTTCCAAGTAGATGAAGGCTTGTCAATACCGTCCACTTCTGTAAAGTAATCAGAACCCACCAATAGGTCAGCTGATCAAAATTACCACCTTTAATAAAACCATCACTTTACAAAGTAACTCATAAGCTTTCCTGCCCTGATATCAGGCCAGCTAATAAATGAAAGATCTGCCTGGCTCAATCAACAAAGCAATTAAATAATGCAACCTCATAATATACCCTGAAACATTAATGAAAAAAATAAGTAAAAACCAACAAGCTAAGGAACTCTATTCTGAGCTACTTAAAAGTCTAAAGTAAAACTTGACTGTACCTTATTCAAGGAATGGCCAATAAGCCTAGAAAAGTCAAGTGAGAGAGAGAGAAGAGAGACCAGGAGTGGTGGCTCACGCCTGTAATCCTAGTACTTCAGGAGGCAGAGGCAGACGGATCACCTGAGGTCAAGAGTTCGAGATCAGTCTGGACAACATGGTGAAACCTCGCCTCTACTAAAAATACAAAAATTAGCTGGGTGTGGTGGCAGGCATCTGTAATCCCAGCTACTTGGGAGGCTGACGCAGGAAAATTGCTTGAATCCAGGAGGCGGAGGTTGCAGTGCACTGAGATTGCACCACTGCACTCCAGTCTGGACAACAGAGCAAAAACTCCATCTCAAAAAAAAAAAAAAAAAAAAAAGAGAGAGAGAGAGAGAGATTGATTCCTAGTACACATGAGACTTTCTGTGATAAAACTAGGGAAACCCTGGACAAACTGGGACAAGGTGATCATCCCAGGAGAGAGGCCACATATATGGAGAAAACTATTCATGTGCTAAACACTGTGCTAGATTTTTTCACAGAACTTAATTCACTTAGTCTTCACAACAACCCTATGAGGAAAGAATTTTTTAAATGAGGAAGTCTTGCTAACTATGAGGATAAGTGATCTTTACAAGCCTGGACTATTAGAAGAATAGGAATCAGAATCTGACTGCTTATCTTCAAAGCTCATGTTTCTATCACAATACCATGCTGCCTTTCTATGAGTTAGACAGGAAGAGTGATGGAGCCATCATTTTCCTTCAGCACAAAATTTGGCAAACCCAGAAGGACCATACTCTACACATCTCTGACTATGTTGTATTCCAAGAGACCTACAGAGAAACAAAGCAGTGCTCGATTGATCATATAAATTATGGTGGAATCTGAACTGATAAGAGTGTTGAACACTTTAGAAAATCTATGTACTGGCTGGGCGCGGTGGCTCATGCCTGTAATCCCAGCATTTTGGGAGGCCGAGGAGGGCAGATCAAGAGGTCAAGAGATTGAGACCAACCTGGCCAACATGGTGAACCCCATCTCTACTAAAGATACAAAAATTAGCTGGGCGTGGTGGCACGCACCCGTAGTCCCAGCTACTCGGGAGGCTGAGGCAGGAGAATTGCTTGAAGCCAGGATGCGGAGGTTGCAGTGGACTCCAGTGTGGCGACAGGGCAAGACTCTGTCTAAACAACAACAACAACAAAAAAAAAAAAAAAAAAAAAAGAAGAAGAAGAAGAAAATATAAGTACAAAACATGCTGCTGGGAACAATTCTTTATTGCTGGATTTCCTGGCTTTATGGGGCTGGGAATTGGCTCTTACAGAGAACGAGGTAAAAACTATGTTTGATAAAGAGAATAGGATCAAGTGTTGAGAATAAGAACTGTGTTCCAGAGCAGGATTCAGATATTCAGATACGGCACTGGAGAACATGACCATTCTCCCTTCTGAGGTTCTCCGACATACCCAGTAATTCCCACTACCAAGATATTGTCACAACAATAAATGGGACCATAGACTCACATCAACAAAAGCCCATTTTAAGAAGCAAGAATTTGGTTGATGTAACCATCTCCCTACCCCTCCCACATTTCCCTTTTCTAAGGGAAAGGGACAATATTCAAGTTTATGGGAAGACAATGTTCTATAACAAAGAAACCAAAGAAGATATGAGATATCCACAAGTAACTAAAATATTAATAACAAAGTTACATGTGACATCTGCATTGAGACTATGACAGATTGTTCTAAGAATTTTACATCATTACTTGTTAGAGTAAGCAGGGAAAGCTTTACAAAAATAGTTATCAGTTGGGCTGGCTTTGAAGGCTGGTGGAATTTAGTTCTGGCAGTCTGATATGAGACAAAGCATTCCAGCTACAGATATATGAGCAATGGCAAAAGCAGTAAAATCAGAAAAGTATTCAGTATATGGCTATCATCTAGCACTCATAATAAGCTTTTACTTGAATTATGACATGCTTATCAATTTCATCATGGTGTCTTCAGGGATTCACATGAAGGCACCTAACAGGTTTTAGCTATATGCAGTAGGTATCCAAAACAGGCCTTTTCGCTGCCTTTCACTGAACATTCTTTCTAAGAGCTTCTAAGTACTTAGAAGGGTTGGGCAACCAGAGATCCCTGGCTCCCAAACAATGTTACTGGGTAGGAAAACTGGATTAACTGAAGTTGTAGAGTCTAAAACAGTGTAAAAGAACATTTGGTTTAACTTCCCAGATAATACAGGAACCACTACTACTGAAACGCTCCAGGCAGGAAATTAAAATAACTGCAATAACATCATTTTAATTTACCATTTTAAATTATTTTAATGCTTAAACAGATTGCACATCTAGAAGCAGGGTGGTATAATAGGAAAAGTTCTAGCTCTGGAACAAACTGACTTTACCTTCTGAACCTGTTTGTTCAAAAATAAAATTAGGTTAATACCTGTTCTGACTACCTCCTCTGAGAACTGTAAGGGTTGTATGAGAAAATATGTCAAAGTATGTAAATATTAAAGCATTATACAAATATATTCTACTATCATTTATGCTGGCTTATATATAAAACACTAAAAATAATTTTTAACACATTCATACCTAGATAAAAGAGTTGAAAAACAACTTTTTTGTTTTTTTGTTTTCTAATAAATAGGAATAAATAGGCAATACTCTTCAGGTTTGTGACTTGTCTTGGTGTCAAGTGAAGAGATGAAGAAAATATATCCTTGATTTCCAGCTTTATTATTACTATTATTTTTTTTTTTACTTTTACTTTTTTTGAGACAGGGTCTCACTTTGTCTTCCAGGCTAGAATGCAGTGGTGTAATCATGGCTCACTGCAGCCTTGACTTCCCGGGCTTAGCAGAGAACTACTTAGTTGGGACTATAGGCACATGCCACCATGCCCAGCTAATTGTTTTTATTTTTTATTTTTCTAGAGATGGGGTCTCCCTGTGTTGCCCAGGCTGGTTTCAAACTCCTGGGTTAATGCAATTCTCCTACCTTGGCCCTTCCCAAAGTGCTGAAATTAAAGGTGTGAGCCACTACACCCAGCTTCCAACTTCATTTCTTATCAAAACTGGGCCAATGGCTTTGAAGCCTTAATGTCCTTAACTGCTATACTGAAAATAATTTTCAGAAACAGTACAACATTCTGGTACTGATACCACATTACCTAGAACAGAGTTACAGATGGGGTATTCAAGTTTTAAATAAACAATACATTTGAAAAATGGTGTAATTCCTGTCTAAGAACACTTAAATGCAGTAAGGTCACTGATCTCTCATTGAAATGGTTTTTTGCTCATTTCTCTCTCTACCCAGGTCCCTCTTCAAAGTTTTAATTTGTCACTCAACAGTGAGCAACAAGAGACTTCAGGAAAGTTACTTGATATCACTACATTTTTAAACTGGAAACAGCAATAAAAATACCTACCTCTCCTTCACAAAGCTGTGAAGTGAGGTGTGAAAGGCTAAGTGACAGAATATAAAAATCCACAAAGTACATTTATGTCCACTTATATATGTTATCTAAAAAATTTGAACTCACAGAAGTAGAGAATAAAATGGTGGTTACCAGGAGTTTGGTGGAGAGGGGGTTGGGGAGGTATCTGTCAAAGATAACAAAATTCCAGTTAGATAGGAAGAATAAGTTAAAGATATCTGTTGTACAACATGGTGAGTACAGTTAATAACGATACACTGTATTCTTAAAAATTGCTAAGAGAGTAGGTTTTAAGTGTTCTCATCACAAAAAACAGGTATGTGAGGTAATACATACGGTAATCATCTCAATTTAGCCATTTCACAATATATACAGTCGTCCCACAGTATCCAGAGGTTCCAAGATGCCTCAGCTACCAAAATCTATGGATGCTCCTGCAATCAGTCCTGTAGAACCCATCGATACAAAAAGTTGACTTGCAAATATATTTTCCACCCATGGTTGGTTGAATCTGTAGATACCGAGAGCCAACTGCACATATTTCAAAACATCATGTTGTACATGTTAAATACATACAACTTTTAATATGTCAATTTAAAAAAGGGGAAAAAATACATGATTCTTTTTCCTGCCCCAAATGATGGTCCACACTGGCCCAGAGTTTACTACACCAGTTTTATAGCAATGTGTTTAGTAAATGCACTCTTCATTATAGTTAATAATATCCTATACTGGTATAGTATATTAAATATTTCACAATGCATTCACATCTGGAACATAATGAATTAGGTAACACAATCATTATCATACGCTGATGCTAAAGATGGAGAGCCCTGAAGACCCTTGTGGACTCCTGTGGGTTCAGTTAACATTCTCATGCTGATTACCTTCCTAATCTATATATCTAGCTTCATTCTCTCTTGAGCTTGGCTCTATATTCATATATCCAGTTCCTTTCTGGACACCTCAAATTAGATCATCTACAAGCACTTCAAATCAAATGTTAAAAACAAACTATTATTTGTCCACTTTCAAACTTGATTCTCTAGTATTCACTATCCAGAAGAACAGTACCATGACCTCTCATCTATTTTAGAAAGGAATCAGTCTCTTTAAGTTTGATCTTGCCATCATCTGCCCAACCCCTGCTATTCTTTGCCTTCTGCCAAACTGACTTGTAAATTGTAAATATGATCCTGTCACTATCTTACTAAAAATATCTTTGAGATACTCTTGATTTTTCTGATCGTTCTTATAAATCCCTTCATAATCTGGTCTCACTTTACCAATCCAGACTAATGTCTCGCTATTCTCCATTACCTTTAAAACCTATGGTCCAGCCACACCAAATTATACATAAATCTCTTAAGCAATAGCAATAGGGCTATAATACCTGCTATTCTCTGAACCTGCAACAACACTCTCTCTCTTCTAGGCCTTCCTCTGTTTAGCTTATTTTAATTATTCTTCAGGTCCTAATTCAGTTTTGGGAAATCAGGTAAGACTTCTGGAGGAAAGAAGTCTTGGAGTAAAAAGTCTTACCTGATTTCCCAAAAGTGAATTCAGAGTCCTAGATGTCCCCATGATGTCCTATATTTTCATCTATCAAGGTACTTACACTTTGTATTGTAAGTATCCATTTATGTGTCTGACTCTCTCTTAGGCTACGAGCTAGTTACTCTTAGGCAATAACACATTTCTACTGCTTAACATTGTCCACTCTGCACAGGTTGGTGCTCAACAATAGTTTGTTGGATTGAATTTAGTTTACTGTTATATGGCTTCTAAGAAATTATTTGCTTATCTAATAATTTGCTAGTATATTTTAAAATTACAATTTCAACTGTTTAAATGGAAATTCCTTTCTTTTCAGTCTTTTAATTTTTAAAAATAGCTTTTTCTTTAAAGTATTAGAATATTGAACATTAAAGAAGAGTTACATATCCTTTCTATTGAAGCATTTCAAGGAGAGGATGAAAATCTGAAACTACTGACTATAACTGTGTTCAAAAAATAAAAATAAAAAATAAAGTTTATCTTTAAAGTTACTCAATTTATGCCAAATATAAAATTTTATCTAAATCTATCTAAAATATTTATCTACTTTGCACTCAGAATCTGACATACATATTACTGTATTTGAAAATGAGTCTTTTCTCCTAAAAATTTGATTTTTTGTCTTAAAAACCAAGTCATTTTCTACAAGAATAATTTCCACTTTGATCCCATAAAATCAGTGAGAAAAAGGGGTTTATATACTCATATGATATATTAAAATAGGATTTGATTCACTTTACAGACAACTTTTCTTCCAAGTGAGATACATCTATCATGTTTTGGTAGGCTTCTTATGGGGAAATTAGCTATTATAAATTATTCAATGGAACAAATGCTCTCCACCATTCTTCACTACTGACTTAAAAAAAATTCAACACTGGATTCTATTCCACAGTGAATATATATGAAAAATACACAGTGGCCCTCACTGATCAATCATGGTAGAACCCTCATGACACAGCCATAGCCAACAAACAGTGCAAAACATTTACCACTTATTTTTAGAACAAAAGGAAAAATGTGAAAATGGCAGGATTACTTGGGTTTTAACAGGAAAAAACTGTCTTGGCAAAAATAATTCATTATCATTCACCCTCTCTTAATACATGAAGATTAAAGGCCTCCCTCACTTCTAGGAAGTTTATTATAAATCAAATCATATTTAAAAACATTAATAGTTGCCTTTTAAATAACTCATATGGATAAGCTATTTTAAAATCAACTGTTTTATAAAATAAATTAACTTCCATTTGTGTAATTAACTGGACTATTTTAAAAACCATTCTGCCTAAAACAAAATATAACCCTTACTATACTATGGTATATTCAGTAGGAAATCCAAGTTGCTCTAAAATAAAAAATGTTTCTATTTAAAAAACAAGGGCTGGGGCAGTCTTTTTTTTCTTTTTTCTTTTTTTTTTTTTCTTTAAACGAAGACATTCCTGCACAATAAAAATTCACTTAACTTTACTCCATAAGTACTTGACCTGTACCACAAAGCAGCTCAGGCTTGCAAAATGGCTAGTATGAGAAGCAAAAAGAGTAAGTTTGTAAGTCGAGCTGGGCAGCAACCATATGGCATTACAAAGGACCACTAGGAGACAATAAACATACCAAAAAAATGCTTAATTTAAGGTAAATCCTTATTGTTTAATGAAGTGAAAAATGAATAAAATGAGAGTCAAGATGTACAGGATAGAAAGTTTGGAGACACAGAAGACAAACTCTATGGTCATATCCTCAGACCATACAATTTTACAGCAAATTGTTACTACTACGTAAAAATCCACTGTGCGATGCTCTTTGTGAATTAACCAATGAAAACACCAGAAGGCTAGCTAAACTAGTTAATGTTTCCACTTGAACTTTGATCAACATTTTGCTGATACAGTTATATCTACAGATTGAAAAGTGTTTTCAAGGATTTCAGTTGGCAGTCTGGACAATTTTTTGTTGTTGTATTCAAATCAACCATGTCTGCAAAGAAAGCATGCTAACTCCTCTAGCATAGTCCACAGTGCAGTTTGAATAGTTGTTCCCTGGCTTTGTAAGAGTTTAGTATGTGTGTATATAAACTCAGTTTTAACCCTGAATGCAAGGATCTTGAATACTGCACAGTGCTTTCTGTGGCACTTACAATTTACTAATAAATTACAAAATGGTAGTTTGAAAAACCGAGAAAGCAATATTGACATCTCCTCTAAAATAAGGTCTTTTCAAAAAGTAAGATTTTGCCAAAAATGAACAGCTAAAGAGTTTCCAAAGCACTTGTGGCCGGCAATACTCAATGCTGAAATAATTTCACAGTATTAGTGACCAGATATCTACAGATACAATTTTAAAACAAAGGTTTAGCATTTTCCAGAGAAGGCTTTACTAAATATTTAAAATGTTTTCATAATGTTTAAATTTTACAAGGTAGATCTATGACATCAACATAAAACAAATATATATAAATTTCAAATGGCTTATCCATCAATTCCTTTAAAAGCTGTATTAATTTGGATGTCATAAACTTTGCTCAGAAATAATTCTGTATTTCCTGCCATAATTCTTAACTGTTTTAGCCAAAAAACTTAAATGTTAATCATAATAATCTGGGCATTTTGGTTTTCTAAAATGAAAGAAATATGCTTTTAAAAAAAGAAGAAAAATAAATGTGCTTCTTATGTCATAGATAAGTATACACATATGACTCAGACGATTGCTTTTCTCTAATGGCAATTCCAGATGTGAGGGTCAAACTTGTCACTGAATCTGGCTTTCCTTAATACAAAACCATTCAGGGTGCTGATACAAAGAATTGCTTCCTGAAGTTCAAATATACTTTCATACTTTTGTTTAAGCGTATGTAAAGCTTTTAATTTAAAAGCAATTCTTAATAGATAAAATATGTAAATGTAAAATGTAAATATAAAATACACAATTTAAAATAACTTGAGGCAGCAAGCTCTAGATTTCCATTAGTATCTCAGCAACAATTAGAACACATTTTTAATAAGAGCTTCACTATGTCATCCTGTCAGCTTGGCTTTATTGTATTAATACAGGAATATATACTATCAGAAAGAAGTTCAAAAGCACTATCTACATAGAGTACAAATTTCTGATATAAGTACTTGGTATTACACAGCATTAATAGTTCAAATAGCAACAGAAATACATATTATGGACAAGATGGCATAAGCATACATTTGCTCCACTGACAGCACCATCCCAAGTATCATGGGAAGCAAGGAAGTGCCCTCGTACATATAGCATAGAAATTATATAACCAAAACTCCATGGATCCATTTGTAACTCTCTAGTCAAAGCTAAACATCACATACATTTCCATTTACCGTAGATGCTAGAGAAAAACTCAATTTCCTTTGAACATCATTTGGCAGAAAGCCAAGCAATAAAGAATCTGACATTAGTTTGGAAATTTTAACGGATTGCATGTAGATTATACCAAAACATTTAAAAATGTTAATCATTTTATTTAATACTAATTTAATACAAATAAGCAGTTATGATTTCCTTATTTGGCAGCCAAATATTTGGAATGCTATTGGATGCTCTATGCACCTACCCCTATAACAAAAGCCAGTTCATTATTTATTCAGATTATTATTCAGATGGGAGAAAAAATACTAATGCAAAATCTGAGAAAATATCAGCATCACTAAGATAAACCAAAACCTATTTTAACAGAAAAAAATGGTGCAATGTTTCAAGAAGAACTGGAATTATATATTCTGAATGATCCTAAGCTGATGAGCCACTGACTTAGGGGAGAGTTCTATTGATATTAGCCACTTTCATTAGGTAGTCAGCATCTTATTTATCTAACCCTGGGGTTAAACATTTTATTACAGCAGTCAATTTGGAAGTTATAAAATTCTTCTTTTGGGAGTTATTTGGGGGGGTTAGAATAGGGATGCAGCTAGAAAAATCAGTGAAATCTCCAGAATGAACAGCCTGGCACTTTAGTATCTCACTGGGCACTCAGGAAAGCTATACTATAGAAAGCAGGTTACCATTTATGATAGTTGTATTTTCTGTGTTATCTAGAGAAAAACAGGTTCATCCATGCAAAATGGAGTGTTTTAGAAGATACTGCTGCTAAAATGAAAGACTTTTCAAAAGGAAAAAGTGATTATTCCAGATGAAATGAGAAGCTCCAATGTCAACCTTACTTCCTGAATCAGCAAAAACCAAAGCTTTACTCAGAATAGGAAATTGGAGATTTTCTTTTAATTTACATATCTTTTTTGCTGAGTATGTTTTAGCTGAAATATGAGAGAACTTCTAAGAGACAGCACTTCTCATTTCCAATCGTGCTTTGCTATGGCATTATAAAATGTATAAAATTCCACTACTTGGAACTAAGAATACATAAATTTTACTAGCACTAATGTAGAAGAATCAAGAGTTTAAGTCAGAAATAGCTTTTCATTTATAACATTTTGTTATACACTCATTACCCAGGTCAATACCACACCAAATACTCAGCTCTAAGTAAAAATTTTAGGTATGACTGGGACTTATCTAAATAGCTAAAGGTTTGGCATATTAAAAGCAAAATTCTTAAATAAACATCAAAATAAAAAACAAGAAAAACATCTTTGACCCAGATACCTTATTGTAATGTGCACACTTATTGTGTATATCAATCCTTTGATTAAATGAGAGGTCCAAGTGTGGTAAGAAGCCTAGATAAATCTCAGAAATTATTATTAAATGAATTTTTATTTTTTAAAAGTGAAATTTTATTCAATACTTTATAAAATTTCAATAGTATTATTAAAAATCTGAAAGTATATCCACATTATTAACAAATATCTATCCCTTGGCTATTTCTTTTACGTCAATATTTTATTGCATATTAAATGTTTTTAATCGTAGTTGGGTGGCTTCTTAACAATAACAAACACAAAATGATGCCCTTTTAGCTAGAAAAAAAATTTTTTGTTTAATTCCATCCCTTTAGAAAGAAATGACGTAAAGTATGCCATCTCTATCCCAACCTTTGCTACTCCTGCTGCTTCTTTTCCTTTATCTTAGGAATTGAAGGATGAAATGCGGTCAGATTTTCCCTATTTAAATGAGTTTATTCAGTGATGGTAAAAAAATTATCTTTTGGTTTAATCTTAAGTGGCAAGAAAAATAAAATATTTCTTATCCACAAACTTTTTAAACATCAATATTTTATTTTCTCTGGCCTTTACATAATACCTTACCAGAATTCACCCAGTAACCATTATTAATAGGTATAAGTAAAATTTTATTTATCTTCCTTCTAACACACAACTAATTAAATATCAGATTAATGTAGTTAGAATTTGGGCAACTCTCTTTTATTAACCTCTATACAAATTCTCTAACAATACTTAATGGCACATAAAACATATAAATATAAATTTAATATTCTGAGAAACCAGATTAAATTAGTAACAATCTAAAGCCAAAAATATATACTGAGTTATTTTACTATGAGAAAAACAGGACCTGAACAAAAAACAAACACCAATCATGGGAAAGGTAAGTAAAGTTTTTGAAGATTTTTCTGTATTCTCTTCACATAATGAGTCACTTATAAGGAGGAGTATTCAGACTCAAATGTATACTGCCCCAAACCCTCAACCACAACAGACAACCTTCTAATGATGTATAAAGCCCAGGTTTTATGTTGATCATTATTCTAATAATTGGCTTTTAATACATCATTTTGCTACATAAATGCCTCGCAGCTTACCCAGGGAAACTGTCAAACATTTTCCTTTTTATTTGAATGTCTACTGAACATCTCTGAATGGTTCCCATATGTTTTCATTCAATATTGATATTAAAAGATAAAAACAGCAAAAAGAAAAAGTCTTTGTTTAAAAGCTTTAGGAACCAATCTCATCCTGAATTAAACATACAGGTAAAGCACAGTGCAGTTAAAAGGCAGACTGTGTCCCAAATATACATGCGTAATGGACATCAGGGTTATATGATGTAGAAAACCAACTTCCCCAACTGTAAAGGGTTTGAACAGGCCAATTATTTCTAACTATCCTGTGATGAATCATCACTTTTTCAACAGTGTACAGAGACTAAGGGATGGCCAATAATAAAAAAATGACAGTGTGGTGGCCTAGCCTTATAGAAGCTGGTTTTCATAGACCGAGCTGAGATATATCTGCTGTTTTCTAAGGCAGTATCCCATGCTTAAAACCCTCCCTGTCTGCCTTTGTTCAGTTCTTTTACTAGCAACCAATCGCTTTCTTTTGGTTCAGCCTAGTAAAAAACTCAAAGGACTAGAACATGAAGGTCATCTAGGTCTACAACGTAGATGAACAAGCAAACAAAGCAACATCACAGGGCAAAGAGCAAATGCATTGTAATAAGAATCTAATACCAACAAAAAGGAAAATCAATATTAAACAATGAAAACTAGTAAACAGGATGAAAAGAATGACTGCTTTTGCTTTATATAAATATTTAGATAATGTTCTTTTAAATAAAAAATGAAACACTAGCCAGTTAATAATTATTTTCAAATTCAAGTGAAATACTTTCTGCAACACACAATAATAACACAATGACCTACTAGCTAGGAAAAAATATACTTAAATTTATGTGTAAGTAAGGGAACATTTTAAGTCCTTTGGCTTTTTCTAATAATAAATTTCTTTTCATCTATGTAGAACACTGATGACTCCAATTTATTGTGTTGTTCTTAAAATTTAAAAACAAAACTAACCACAACTATAGAGAGTCCTAAGCTACATGGCAGAAACAATCAACATGTAAAATAACCAGAGAATTTGTTTACTTTTCAATCCTATGTAGGAAAAATGAAAATAATTTCATAATTATTTATAAAAAGCCACTTTTCCAGCTTTTGTTTTCCCTACTACAACTTTGCAACTATTTCCTTTTTACATTTTCATTGCAATCGTGATGTTAATTGCTGCCATCACATTTATTCGACATGCCAATTCTGCAGTGGGGCAAATGGGATTCTGATGATTTGAAGCACAGAAAGAAACAGTTGAAATGATCAACCAGGTGAGAAACAGTCTCCTGAATAATAGCAAAATAATGCAATTTCATCTAAGCAAAATCGAAACCAAATTTTGCCTTCAATAAAGGCCATTTTTTAAAAAAGTGGACATCAAGTGGATCGGGAAATATTTATTATTAAACAGTTTCTCGGTAACACAAAAAAAACTTATTTACTAAGGTTTCTTCTTCCATTTTCTATTCTCCTCAAAGAATATTGGAACACAAAGAAAAAAGAAACCAAACAGTTAAAATATACTTCTGTTAAAGGAAGAAAAATCACTTAGCAAAACAGTACAAACTATTACATATTATAGCAGGTGTACTGTCCAAAAAAGCTAAATCACCTCAGAGAAACATACAAAAAAATCAGGAATACGTCAAACAAGCAAAAAGTTCCTACTTCATTTCTCTTTGCATGAGGTGGAGAAGGAAAGCAAAAGTAATGTTACAATAGTATTATAAGAAAGTCACTAATAAATCTGGTTAACCAGGATAGAGAATCAGTACTGACTTGTCAGGGCAGATGCTATAAACAAATCTCTCCTTTCTTCAAGAGTGCTAAACTCAACACAAAAGATCATGGCAGAGAGAGGTCAAGACTCTGATATTTCTGTTTTCTGATCATCAAGGCAATTAGGAAAAACAAAACAAAACTCTGAAAGCTAAATAGGTGAGATTTTTATATGTTCATAATAAATGTGATCCGTTGATTCAAAGGGTAATGAAACGAAAATGAAATAACAATGGGAATGAGTTTTGCCCACCACCAAGAATTATACAGAGAAGGGATTACGATCATTAGTGTCTTCTTTAAATGTCTCCTTTATAATGCTGTGATCCAGCAAATACACACATTAAAATATCCCAATAATCCAGTGCTACTAAGGCATGGCTCTTAATACCATCTGTCCCCACTGTTTTCCTGAGGAGAAACTGATTGTGCTCTCTTTAATAACTCTTGCATATTAAACTTGCATGTCACATCTCTTCTAAAGGTTAAAAGCACTTTGAAGACAAAAACTATGCCTTATTTTGTGCCATTCTAACCTAGATGCCAAAAATTTATGAATTATTTGAACTAAGTGACCATTGTGTGAAGAAAATACAAAATAAATACAAGACATACTTCCTGACTCAGAGAGGTTTACAGTACGGTTAAGGAGATGAAATATATAAATTAGAAGCAAGATCACTAATTTTAAAGAATAGCTTTTTAAGTGATACAGTCAAGGGGAAAGACATTGGAGGAAAGGAAGGAGAACAGAGCATGAAGGCAGAACCCTGAAACATGAGAAGAGGATCACTATCTATTCATGAAACCTTAAGTCTTGCTAGAAAGATAGCATAGAGAGTAGTTTCAATTAGTGCTTGTGAATTTGAAAGGAATATTGCTAAACAACACATTTCTCAGAGAGTTATTCTTAAGTAAACCAAAAGTACAGTCTTGTTCTAATGGAATATGTTCACTCAAGGCATGAAAGCAGGGGCACTGGCAGTTCATTTTGAAGGGCAAAAGGGTATCTTGGGCCTTCCTGTTGTGTCTTCTTTTTAAGGAACTCCAGGTTGAGTGCTCAGTCTTCATAAAACTACTGTACAGCTTGACTAGTACTGGTTTCAAAGGCAATTAGAATTGCCTTTGGTTAGAGAACTTTCTTCAACAAGCTAGCGTAGAAGGAACTGAAATAATAACTGTAAAATAGGCCCTATGGGAAACTTCTGAGACATAGGCACCCCTCTTGAAGAAGTTCAAATTGAAAGCACTTGGGTGATATAATATCTACGACACAACCTCAAAGGCAGGAGATTATGAGATGCAGGAGATGAAGGATATTTCTAAAGCCAAAATGTAACAACTGGAGTGAAACTGATAAAATGATTTTTCAACTTAGCCTTTCATCCTTCCAAGGCAGAAAAATTGAGCAGCCTGCACTGTGCCGTGTATGGGTCTTCCAGATGAGGTTTACTGTATGCTATGCATAGGAATTAAAAATCTGATAGCACTGGCCGGGTGCAGTGGCTCACGCCTGCAATCCCAGCACTCTGGGAGGCTGAGACGGGCGGATCAGGAGGTCAGGAGATCGAGATCATCCTGGCTAACACGGTGAAACCCTGTCTCTGCTAAAAATACAAAAAAAAATTAGCCGGGCATGGTGGCGGGCGCCTGTAGTCCCAGCTACTCGGGAGGCTGAGGCAGGAGAATGGCGTGAACGCAGGAGGCGGAGCTTGCAGTGAGCCAAGACAGCGCCACTGCCCTCCAGTCTGGGCGACAGAGCAAAAAAAAAAAAAACTGATAGCACTTCAGATAAAAAAAAAAAAGGTAGAGAAATACCCTGTGAGCCTTCGTTAAAATATATTTTAAAATATAACATGGTCTTCATCAGTTTCCATAAATTGTCTAGAAATCTAGTTCTATACAATAAAGTTATCTTCCCACAATAATGTATCATCTCACACCTATAAGAATGGCCAGTATCATGACATAAAACAAATGCTGGCATAGATGTGGAGAAATGGGAACCCTTATACAATGCTGATGAGAATGTAAATTAGTACAGCCATTATGGAAAACAGTGTGGAGGTTCCTCAAAAAACTATAAGTAGAGCTACCATATGATCCAGCAATCCCACTGAGTTATTTATCCAAAGACAATGAAATCAGTATGTCAGAGATATCTGCACTGTTTATTGTAGCACTACTCACATTAGCCAAGATATAGAATCAACCTATCTGCCCACCAACAGATGAACAGACAAAGAAAATGTGATATAGATACACAATGAATACTATTCATCCATTAAAGAAAGCATAAGGGCCAGGTGCGGTGGCTCACACCTGTAATCCCAGCACTTTGGGAGGCCGAGGTGGGTGGATCACGAGGTCAGGAGATGGAGACCATCCTGGCCAACATGGTAAAACCCTGTCTCTACTAAAAACACAAAAATTAGCTGGACATGGTAGTGTGTGCCTGTAATCCCAGCTGCTCGGGAGGCTGAGGCAGGAGAATTGCCTGAACAGGGAGTCAGAGGTTGCAATGAGCCAATATTGTGTCACTGCACTCCAGCCTGGCGACAGAGTGAGACTTGTCTCGAAAGAAAAGAAAAGAAAAGAAAAAAAGGACAGGGAAGGGAAGGGAAGGAAGGGGAGGGGAGGGGAGGGGAGGGGGAAGGGGAGGGGGAGGGGAGGGGATGGGAGGGGGGAGGGGAAGGGAGGGGAGGGAAGGGAAGGGAGAAAAAGAAGGAAGGAAGGAAAGAAAGGAAGGAAGGAAAGGAAAGAAAGAAAGGAAAGAAAAGAAAGAATAAAATCCTGTCCTTTTTGGCTACATGGATAAGCCTGGAGGACATTATATTAAATGAAATAAGCCAGACACAGTAAGACAAATACCACATGATTTCTCCCATATGCGGAGTTTAAAAAAGCAGCTCTCACAGATGTACAGGGTAGAATAGTGGTTACCAGAGACTGGCTAAAGACTGGATGGGGAGAGGTTAGTCAATAGGTATAAAAGAACAGATGGACAGGAGGAATAAGTTCTAGCTTTCTGTTGCACAGTACAAGTACAGTGATTACAATTAACAATAATACATTGTATATTTTTCACAATAACCATAAAAGAGGATTTTGAATGTAACATTTTGAATGTACTTGCCAGAAAGAAATGATAAATGTTTGAGGTGATGGATACACTACTACCCTGATTTGATCATTATACAGTGTATACATGTATTGAAACATCATACTGTACCCCACAAATATGAATTGAATATATTGTACATAATCAAATAAAAATAAAACTTAGAAAGTTATTTTTTAAATTATCAACTTGTGAAAAGATTAAATGACACTGCAGGTAAAACGACATAGCAGACATTCAATAAATTGTTAAAAGAGTGGCTAAAATATTTTCATAAAGTTATAATGAAAAGCTGAAAGGACAAACACATAAGGCCTGGAAGAATCTTTGAAGCTTTCACAAAGACTATTTAAAATTATTTTAATTTTTCTAAAAAAAAGGAAGTGTACAATGTACATAGGATTCTCTATTAGATGACACAAGTACTAGGTTTTGGTCTTTTAACAGTTAACTATTTACTCTCTTTAGCATCATTTCCTTTCTTCTGTGTTTCTTATCAGAAAATCTATCCATAGGGTATGGATAGTGATAAGGGATGGTTAACCATCCTATACTTCACTGCATCCCCATTAGGGAGGTGGGTACACCATTCACACCCATCCAATCCAAACATCAGACCCCACTGATTGGACCAGGAATAATCCAAGCTGAACCAATGAAAGAACTTCTTGTGCTTTAACCAGAATTATCAAAAAAGATACTATCTCTGTCTGAGACATAGGTGTTAAAGACATGGAAGTCAAAAGTACCCAAAGCCATTTTCCTCTTACTACAGAAGGCCTACGAATGAAGCCAGTCAGCACAGAGGACAACAGATCTGAGAAACAGGATGAGCTAGTGTTAATGCTTGGACCTCTAGAATAGATCTAGAATGATCCAGCTATGCTGAGAACAGATAAATGCCTAAGTGAGTCAATAAATCCCTATCCTGGCCAGGCATGGTGGCTGATGCCTCTAATTCTAGCACTCTGGGAGACCAAGGCGGGTGGATCACCTGAAGTCAGGAGTTCAAGCCTGGCCAACATAGTGAAACCCTGGCCAACATAGTGAAACCCCGTCTCTACTAAAAATACAAATATTAGCCGGGCGTGGTGGCAGGCGCCTGTAGTCCCAGCTACTCAGGAGGCTGCGGCTGGAGAATCGCTTGATCCCATGAGGTGTAAGTTGCAGTGAGCCGAGATCGTGCCACTGCACTCCAGCCTGGGAGACAGAGTAAGACTCCATCTCAAAACAAAACAAAAACAACCAAAAAACACCCTCTAATCCCCCCTTCCTTACCTTCTTTTTTCTTTCTTTCCTTTGGTTTGGGTTTCTAAAACCCTCCATCATTTTCTCTTGACCCTGTCAGTCTCCTGTCATTCCTTCATGTAGTGCCATTCTCTGCCATTCCTAGTAATTCTGTGGCTCCACTGCAATACTAAAAGATGGTGAATGAATGCCTGATCTGGGGATATTTCAGTCTACTTAAATGGTTACTTGACCTTACCACTAAACAAGGTGAGGAAAGATTTATGGATAGAGACTACAGAATCAGTTCTTAAAGAGAACATAACCTCTAATTGTTCAAAAATAGTTGTGATCTCATTATTTAACACTGGTATACAATTAAGAAAATTAACATTTTCAGAAAGTGCTCTCAGTAAGAAGTCCAATCACAATTAATAAAAATCTATCTTTATAAGCATATTATACCCGAAACCCAACAGGAAGTCCAAAAGCCAAAAGAGAAAGTAGTTCACAATTTCCCAGGTCATATGCCTAAAATTTGCTGAGGAAAATGACAGCATTTGGTATTATTTTAATTCCTATCCTTACAAGTTAAGACTAAAATAAAATAATACAAATAAAAACAAGAACAAGCTTAAGATATGCTAGGCTAAGCTATAATGTCTGGTGGGTATGGCTTATTAAATAAATTTTTGACTTAAAATATTTTCTACATGCAATGGGCTTTTAGAAATATAACCTCACTGTAAGTTAAGGAGCATCTGTACTTTGAAAATAAGTATTTCCTTGGGATACCTTACCTATAGGAATCCATTAACATTTGATTTGGAAATGAAATAGAATGGCGATGTTACTTTAAACCCTTAAGCCAACACCACCAACCTGGGAATACTGTCTCATGTGAATTAATATTGGTCAATATAAAACATGAAGACACAAACCCCTAGGACCTTACATGTTCAAATGATTACTGAATTAGGCCTAGCAATTTCTCCTCTCCAATATTAAGAGTTATAAAAAAAATATATTTACACTTTCATCGAAAGAACAAATAGAAAGGGAAGAAATGATTTGCAATTTGAAGGGACTGAGCCCAAATATTTCTATATCTCTTTATGTGTATGTGATGAAAAAGTTGCTCAACAATTATTTCTTGACATGTCGACAAAAATTTACCAAAGGCTTTGGTTGCAACGAAACTTGATTTACAGACAGTGAAATTTGAATTTCATAGAATTTTCATGTCATGATTTTTTCCTAGTCATTTAAAAAAGTTAAAGCCCTTCTTAGCTCCAAGGCAGTACAAAAACAGGAGATTGGTTGGATTTGGCCTATGGGGCATAGTTTGCTGACTCCTGTTCTTCACCAAGGCAGCAAATTAGAATCATGTAACAGCTTTAAAAAATTATATGTCTCTCCCACACACCTAGATGCTTAGGCCCTATCTGTAGAAATCAATTTCCTGGCTAGATGAAAGGTGAGGGTGAGGGGGAGTACAATAAAACTATGAGATTTGTTAAATATTCCAGATGATTCTAATGTGTAGCCAGGGCTTAAGACTATAGAATTTAGAATCAAATGGACACTCCATAGCTTCCTAAATTTTGACAAGACACCTATTCTTTCAGATTCTTGGTTTCCGCATCGATAGTGTTCAGAACTGGCACATAAGTGCTCAGTATTATCATTCCCTTTCACTGCTGCACTGTACACAGTAACTGCTTAGTACACGTCTGATCAACACAATTCTGCACAAAACGTACTCCTCTCCTTTAAATAATTTAAGAAAAATAAGGCAAGAACACATGTAAACCAAAACACAGAAATGTCTGTAATGAAATAACTATTAACACAATACATTGTTGTTTGCAGAAATGTGACAACCAGCAACAAAAAGAAGAGACTCCAGGATTATATTTTAGAATAGCAGAAAGGGAGTAACAGTGAAAAGATCCTAAGAATAACATACCTGTTTGATAAAAGACCCAAAACACTGAGAGTACTTCCTTCTTCTATTAATTAATTATAGGTCAACAATCACTTGCTGACCAAAGAACAGAGTACTAAGCCTTCCAGCTTCCTCAGCATTTCTGCCTAATGCCTTGGGGTAGGCGAAATGTGCCCCAAAGTATTGAGAGTCTGCTCAGTTTTAAATGATAAATACTTGACCATTGTGATAGGAAGCTTTCAACAATTAGGGTGAAAAAAAAATGGAGAAAAACAGCCACTTCCTCTACCACAAAATTATGTATCGTTTAAGGTATAAAGGTTTGGTTTTCATTAATCAACTTAATGTTGAGTTATAAATTTTTTAAATACTATGTATAATTTTCAGGAAGGTGGCTTAATAAAAAAATATACAAAACAACAGCTTACCTATTAACCAGGAACAAATATAAAACACAAAGTATATCAGATCTCAATAGCAACACCAACAAAATTAAAACATCTAGAAATATATTTAATAAGTAATACGCCAGCTGATATTTAAAAAGCCATGAAGTTTACTGAAAGATATGGAATATCTAAATAATTCATTCTAATGTCTTAAACTTCTAATTGAAAGATGCCAAATTAATATACGTAACTAGTGCAATTCCAATTAAAGCCCCAAAGACGTTTATGGCCAGGCGCGGTGGCTCATGCCTGTAATCTCAGTACTTCGGGAGGCTGAGGCGGGTGGATCACTTGAGGTCAGGAGTTCAAGACCAGCCTGGCCAACATGGCAAAACCCCATCTCTACTAAAAATAGAAAAAATTAGTGGGGTATGGTGGTGCACACCCTGTAGTCCCAACTGCTGGGGAGGCTGACGCAGGAGAATTGCTTGAACCCTGGAGGGATTCAAGTGATTGCAGTGAGCCGAGAGAGATCACACCACTGCAATCCAGCCTGGGTGTCCTAGTGAGGCTGTCTCAAAAACCAAACAAACAAAACAAAAAAACCCAAAAGGACGTTTGTAAGTAGTGTAAAAAAAAGTCTAGAGTAATTTAAATATGACTAACAAAGAGAACTTATTCCACCACATAGAACCATAAAGTTCCAGTAATCACAACTACGTAATTAAAACAAAAACAAATCAATGAAAAAAATCTAGTCTGAGGTCCAGCTAGATAAAAAAATTAATTCATTATACACATATTTATGGAATACTGTTCTAGGATCTGCAATATGGCAACAGAGGAGAAACAAAAATTCCTATTCTCATGGTGCTTATATTCCAATGGAGAGAAAAAATATTGAGTAGAAAATTCAAAATATATTTTATTATTTTAAAAAAAGAAAAGCTGCTACCAACCTAACTCCAATAAACACTTGATATTTAATATCTTTTCTATATATACATTCATAAAATAATGCCCCATCCCACATTTTTTCCCAACAAAAGTGAGATCTTGCTGTTATGTCCTTTCTTCACAATTCAATATATGATCACATACCATGTCAATAACAAAACAAGTATATGGCAGCTGTCCCATAAAATTCCTATCACCTAGTGATGGTGTAGTCACTGTTATGTTTTAACAATGCATTACTCATGGGTTTGGGGTCATGTTTGTGTAAACAAACCTACTGTACTGCCAGTCATTAAAAGTCTAGCAATACAATTATGCACAGTACATAATACTTGATAATAAACGACTGTTTCTGGTTTATTTATTTACTATACTTTTTATTGTTATTTTAATGTGTACTCCTTCTACTTACTTTTTTAAGAAGTTAACAGTAAAACAGGTCCTTCAGAGGAATTCCAGAAGTCATTTTTACCACAGGAGATGACTGTTCTGTGTATGTTTTTGTCCCTGAAGACCTTCCAGTGGACAAGATTTGGAGGTGGAAGACAGCGATATTAACGATCCTAACCCTATTAGGCCTAGGCTAATGTGTGCTTCTGTGTATGAGGTTTTAACAAAAACGTTTAAAAAGCAAACAAACAACTAAATTAAAAATCTTTAGAAAAAAGCTTATAGAATAAGGATACAAATAAATTATTTTTGCATAGCTACACAAAGTGTATTTTATGCTGAGTATTATAGGAATCAAAAAGTTTAAAAAGTAAAAAGTTGATACAAATGTTGTAACTGGCATAGTTTAATCTATTATTAAAGAAAAAAGTTAATAAATTTAGTGTAGCCTAAGTGTACAGTGCTTATAAAATTTACAGTAATGTAAATTTTCACATTTACTCAACACTCACTCACTGCCTGACCAGAGCAACTTCTGGCTCTAAAAGCTCCATTCATAGTAAGTGCTCTATACAAGTATACCACTTTTATCTTTTATGCCATATTTTTTACTGCACTTTTTCTATGTTTAGATACACAAATATTTACCACTGTGTTACAAGTTCCTACAGTATTTAGTACAATAACATGCTGTACAAGTTCATACCCTAGGAGCAATAGGATATCATACGGCCTAGGTGTGCATGAGGCTATGCCATCTAGATTTGTGTAAGTATACTCCATGATGTTCACATAATGATAAAATCACCTAACTACACATTTCTTGGAATGTATCCCTGTCAGTAAGTGACATATGACTATACTGTAAAAAGTTGCCCATTTTATTCATAGAAAAATGTTGATGTTTAATTCTTATATAGCATTTTATTGTTTGAGTGTACCTGAATTAACTACTCCCCTGTTGTTGGCTTTTTGAGCCACTTATACAAAGAAGCTGTGAGCCATTAATCAATGTAATATTCAATTATCAATGTAATATATTAAAATACATGCTGGGCGCGATGGCTCACACCTGTAATCCTAACACTTTGGGAGGCCAAGGAGGGCAGATTGCTTGAGCTCAGGAGTTCGAGACCGGCCTGGCAACACGGTGAAACCCTGTCTCTACTAAAATACAAAAAATTAGCCGGGCATGGTGGCAGGCGCCTATAGTCCCAGCTACTCGAGAGGCTGAGGCACGAGAACTGCTTGAACCTGGGAGGCAGAGGTTGCAGTGAGCTGAGATTGCACCACCGCACTTCAGCCCAGGCGACAGAGTGAGACTCTGTCTCAAAAAAAAAAAAAAGTTCCCTCTTTTTCACATATTATAACTGAACTATCGTGATTGGGTAGAAGTATGCAGAAATATATTTTCTTATATGAATATATTCATATAAGCATTCATGTTTATATTCATATAAAAATTCATATTTTCTTATATGAATATATTTTCTCATCAGATTTTAAAAATCAGGCCAGAAACAGGGGCTCACACCAGTAATCACAGCACTTTGGGAAGGCATGGCAGGAGGATCACTTGAGTTTAAGACCAGTCTGGGCAAAACTGAAATGCTGTCTCTACAAATAAAAACAAGAATAAAAATAAATTAGCTAGGCATGGTGTTGCTTGCCTCAGGAGGCTGAGGTGGGAGAACTACTTGAGCCTAGGAGTTCGAGGCTGCAGTTAGCCACGACTGTGCCACTGCACTCCAGCCTAGGTGACAGAGTGAGACCCTGTCTCAAAAAAATAAATAAATAAAATCACCTTGATAATTTACAGAACTTTACAATAAATTTTGAAAAATCAAATGCATAAAGTAATTTATAATGTAATATCTACACAATTAAGGTACAGAACATTTTCATGCCTCCAAAGGGTTCCTTCATGCTTTTTCATAATAAAATTTCTTCCATTTAAACCTGGTAACCACTGATCTGATTTGTCATTAGTTTTGTCTTTTATAGAATAGTCATAGGAAAAGATTAATACAGTACATAGTCCACTGTATCTGACTTCAGTGACTTAGTATAAAGAATTAGAGGCCGGGTACTGTGGCTCATGCCTGTAATCCCAGCACTTTGAGAGTCCAACGCAGGTGGATCACTTGAGGCCAGGAATTTGAGACTAGCTTGGCTAACATGGCAAAACCCTGTCTCTACTAAAATTCCAAAAATGTAGCTGGGCATGGTGGTGTGCACCTGTAATCCCAGCTACTCAGGAGGCTGAGGCACAAGAATCTCTTGAACCTGGGAGGCAGAGAGTGAGCTGTGTCGTGCCCCACTGCACTCAGCCTGGGCAACAGAGCAAGACTGTCTCAAAAAAAAGAAAAGAAAAGAGAAAAAGAAAGAAAAAGGAATTAGAGACTCCTCCATGTTGTGGAATGCATCAGTAATTTGTTCCTTTAAATTGATAAATCAACATTTGCTTATCAGTTTACTAGGTGACGAACATTCAGGTTATTTCAAGTTTTTATGCAATTATAAATACAGCTAGTAGGAATATACAGGTTCAAGTCACTTGGTGGACATGTTTTCAGTTCTCTTGGGTAAATACCTGGGAATGGAACTCCTGGGTTGGATGGTAAGGTATATATTTAGAAAAGACTCTTCCAGTCTGTGTAATTTTTCACTATGACTATCAATGTATACAAGTTCTTGTTACTTGACATTCTCCATATATTTGAAATGGTTGATCTTTTCAATTATGACCTATTCTAGTGGACAAGAGCAGTACCTCATTGTGGTTTTAAGTTTCATTTTCCTAATTACTAATGATTTTGATCTTTTCATTAGCTTATATTTGCCATTTGTATATCTCCTTTAGTATATCTATAAATCTTTTGCCCATGTTTACTTGGATTGTTCATCTCATTATTATTGAGTTGTAAGAGTTCTTTGCATATTCTAGACATAAATCCTTCGCAAATATTTTTTCCAGGTCTGTGGCTTGCATTTTCAGCTTATTAAAGTATCCTTTGAAGTCTACATATTTTAAATTTTGATTAAGTCCAAATTTTATATTTTCCTTTTTATAGCTTGTGCCTTTTGTATCAAATATTAAAATATATAACCCAAGGTATTCAGATATCCTGGTTTGTTTTTTTTTTTTTTTTGAGACGGAGTCTCACTCTTTTGTCCAGGCTGGAGTGCAGTGGCGCAATCTCGGCTCACTGCAAGCTCCGCCCCCAGGTTCACGCCATTCTCCTGCCTCAGCCTCATGAGTAGCTGGGACTACAGGCGCCCACCACCAAGCCCAGCTAATTTTTGGATTTTTAGTAGAGACAGGGTTTCACCTTGTTAGCCAGAATGGTCTCGATCTCCTGAGCTCGTGATCCACCCGCCTCGGTGTCTCAAAGTGCTGGGATTACAGGCATGAGCCACCGTGCCTAGCCAATATCCTGTTTTCTTTTAGAATTTTCATATAATTCTTACATTTAAATCTGTAGTATGTCCAAGTTAATTACTGTATGTTGTGCGATGGAAGAGATATGGTTCATTTTTGGCATATGGCTATAGATTGGTCCAGCACCAATTTGCTGAAAAGCTTGTCCTTTCCCAACTGAAATGTTTGGTATCTTTATGTAAATCTACTAGATTCTTTTCTGTCCCATACATCTACATATTAATCTTTACAATACTATCCTGCGGTTTTAATCATTGTATTCTAGATCCTTTTGCATTTGCAAATACATTTTATAATCAATTTAGAAAATTCAACTTCAGTTTTTTTTAAAGCCTGCTGGAATTTTGACTGATATTGCACTGAATAAATAGATAAATCTGGAAAAAATTGCAACCTTAAAAATATAAAGTCTCATCCATGAACATGATATAACTCTCCATTTATTTAGATTCTCTTTTTCTCTGCATTGCCTTATAGTGTTCACTGCAAAAGTGTTATACATTTTTGCTATGATTACTATTAATATTTCACATTTTTTGATACTGTGAAAATGGCATATTTAAAAATTCAAGTTCCAATTGTTTGTTGCTAGTATACAGAAATATAATTAGTTGTTGAATACTGACCTTGTTTCTTACAAAAAATTTTGCTAAACTTATTAGTGCCAGTAGCTTATTTGAGATTCTCTCCAATTTTCTAACTAGATTTTTATGTCAACTGCAACTAAAGATGATTTAATATTTTTCTTTCCATTTCGTATGCCTTCAGCTTCTTTTTATTGCCTTATTGCACTGGCAGCATGACTTCCAGTACAATGTAGAAATGTATCTGAGAAGGGACTGTCTTGTCTTCTTCCCAGTTTTAAAGTGAGAGCATTCAGTCATTAGTTGCAGGTTTTGAAAAAGGTCCTTGAATTGGATTAAGAAAGTGCCCCTTGTACTCCTAGTTTGCAAGACTTTTGTTTATTGTTTTAATCTATCATGAACAGGTGATAAACTTAGTAAAATGCTTTATCTGCATCTATTGAGGAAAACATTTTTTTCCTGTTAGTCTGTTAATACAGTAAATAATGTTGCTTAATTTTCACGTTAAACCAACCTTTCTTCCTAGAATGAACTTCACTTGATCATGACATATTAATCTTTTAATATATTACAGAATTCATTTCCTAATATTTTGTTAATAATTTTTTGTGTCTGTATTCATGAAGGATCTAGATCTGTCGCTTTCTGGTAGTATCTTGTCTGGGTTTTGTGTAATAGTAATACAAATCTTATAAAATTAGTTTGGAAGTGTTACCTTATATATTCTGGAAGAGTTTGTAAAGAATTGGTATTATTCCTTCTTTAAAGTGTGATATAATATACTACTAATGCTATCTGGACTTGGATGTTTCTCTACTGGAAGATTTTAATCTAACAATTCACCTTCTTTAATAAGACCATTTAGGTTATCTATTTCTTCTTAACTTTAACTTTCAAGGAATTTGTCCATTTCATCTAAGTTATTGAATTTATTGATTTTCCATAAAATTTAGGATCTGTGTGATGTTCCTCCTTGCATTACTAATGATGGTAATTTATGTCTTCTTTCATTTTATTCCTGATTGGTCTTCAATTCTGTACTTGAATGTTTATAGAATTATTCACAATAGGAATAAAATAATTCAATAATAATCCAGGGATAAAATGAATTATTCTTTCTCTTAATTCCTGATTGGTCTGGCTTAAATGTTCTTCAGCTTTACTGCCAAAACATGGAATGCAGTGAAAGCCCTGCTAAGAGAGAAATGTATAGGTGTAAATGTTTCGCATGAGCTCCACGGATCGCTACACCTGCTCCTTTCCAGTTATTCTTTTTTCAGCCTTGGGTAATTTCTTGTCACACATGCACAGACGAGTATTCACTCATACTCTCAAGAGGTTCACTGAGTTTTGTGGAGATTTGTGGATCTCCACACTTCTGTCCTGATGCATCTCACTACTCTCTAGTAATTTTATCCACAAATTCTAGACACCTTGGCCTCCTTGTACTTCAAAATCTATCTCTTCAATGTAGTGTGATGCCACCTGCCCAAGATCTCAGTATGTCTGCCTTCCCTGTACCAAAACTGTCTCTAGGCAATAAGTTGGGAAGAGCTACAGAAGTCACTTTATTTCCCTTCTAAAATCAGTGTCCTATACTGGTTATTATCCAATGTCTATAAACAATTATTTTATTTTGTAGACTGCTTTTCTAGTTTGAAGCAGGAGTGTAAATTCAGTCCCTGGGACTCTGTCATGGCTAGACGTAGGAGTCTCCATTACTCCTATGTTCTTTAAAAATTAAAATACACACATATACACACATGACCTGAATCTTAGGGGAAGAAACACAGACTTCCAATTCCTGGGATAGTTGCCACACTGATTTTAAAAAATTGTACGCTTTAAGGCTTTTGGTAACAATTACCAGTACATGGAACTAAGGTCTTTGGATAATTTTTCATTGATCTCTGTATTAAAAATGATTTTGTAAGTTTAACCTGAATTCTTAAGAGTATCTCAAACTCTCGCAAGCAGTATAATCAATTATAAACAGTTTTTTCCTTTTAAAAAATTAATATACTGTTTGTGACCCCTTTATTAATATTTAAAGACAAAAATCTCCTTTTACCTTAAAAGAATAAAAATAAAAAAGAACCAGAACCTAAGTTTTACATTTTCAGGGTATAAACAAGCATTTGATAAACCTCTGTAATCCTATCACCCAAAGAAGACCACACTTCAATTTTTAATAGAACATTGTCTTTTTTATGCATAAATTTTTTTAAATGAAAAATGGGTGCATGCTGTTTTACTACCTATATTTTCACTTGCTAAATCATAATATTCTATTAAATATTTGTTCAATCACTGTCAATGGTTATAGACTATACCACAGAAAACAATTCATTACTATTAAACATCTGGGTTGTTTCCAACTCTGTAGTAAAGACCTTACATATACTCTATTATTCCTTAGAACAAATTCCTGTAAGTGAAACGTGACATTATTTTTTGTCATTTTTCTCTTTTACTGTGGTAAAATATATAAAACGTAAAATTTGTCATCTTAACCGTTTTAAAATGTACAACTCAGTATCATTAATTATACTCACAATGTTGTGCAACCATTGTTACTATTTTCAAAACACTTTTATCACCACCAAGGAGAAACTACCCTTTAAGTAACCTCCCCCAACTTCTTTCTCCCACCCAACCCCCAGTAACCTTTCATATATTTCTTTACCTATTAATCTGCCTATTCAAGATATTTCATTTATGTGAGCTCATACAAAATTTGTCCCTTTACATCAGGCTTACTGCACTTAACACAAGGTTTTCAAGGTTCATCCATGCTGTACCATGTATTAGATTTTCGTTACATTTAATGGCTGAGTAACATTCAGTTGTATGTAGATACCACATTGTGGTTTTCTATGCATCTTTTAATAGACACTAGGGTTGTTTCCACCTTTTGGATATTGTGAATAATCCTACTATAAACATTCAAATACAAGTATCTATTACATTTAAGACTTTTTTTTTTAAACTGTTCCTTGCGTAGCAGGGCTACCTCATAGGCAGTGTGCCCACAGTAGCCACATTTAAGACTCTTGGTAACTATGGCCCAATTGCCTTTCAGCAAGAAAGTCACTAAAACTCATAGCCATATACATACATACATACACACATATATATGTATATGAATGCTCATTTTATCATGATCTGCCATCTTAACAGATTTAAATGGCAGTTAGATTTTTATTAGTAGTGATGGTAAACATTTTCCTTATGTTCCTTCTTCTAGGAACCACTAATTCTTATGCTTGGCCCACATTCCCCACTACAGCGTTTCTTTACTGGTTTCTTAGACTATTTTATGTAATTAGATTAAGGGTACTTTATACAATTAGACTAAAAGCCCTTTTATTAATCACATAGGTTGTGGGTTTTTTGCAGTTTCCTCTCAATTTTGTTTTTAATGATTGTTCACATTCAAAAGGTGTTCATGCAGATGTAGTTAAATCCTACCAGTTTCTTGAACATTCTTGTCACATTGGTAACTATAGTTTCTAACTTTTTATGTCACACTTAGGAAGTCCTCTTGAAATATAAAATAATTCACTTACATTTCCTTCTAGTACTTTACAGTTTCATTTAATATTAATAGCAAATTTTAAATTATCTAGAATTTATTTTGATGTATAGTATGGAGCAGAAATGTAACTTTTCTCCAACATCACTTACTAACTAATCCATCCTTTCCCCAAATTAAAAATCTCACCTGTATAATGTACTACACTCTTCTTTATACTTGAAAACACACACACACACACACACACACACACACACACACACATTCTGTTATTCTGCTGTTTATTCCTTGGCCTGTTCTATGTTATCTTAACTGTTATAAGCTTATCATCAAATTTAATATCTGGCAGGACATGTCACCACTTGTTTTTTTTTTAAATTTTCTATGCCAATCTCCCAGTAATTTTTCAGACAAATATTAAGATCATTATGTCAAGCCATAAAACAATCCCCCAAGATTATCGATTATTTTGTGGAAAGCTGGCATCTTAATGTCTCTTCATCCAGTTAAAATGTATGTTCTTCCATCTGATCAACTCTCCCTTACTATCCCTCTGTTCATTTTTATAGTATTTTTCATAAACTCCACACATTTCCTGTTAAGTTTATTCCAAGGTTCTGTTTGTTTTGCTATTGAAAATGAATCTTTTATAGAACCTAGCACAATGCCTTACACAGAGCAAACACAACATATTTGAGTAAATGAATAACTACTGGTTTCACATTTACATACTCCACTAGTTTCCATACCTTTAGTTTACAGAAAAAAAACAACTTTTTAAAAAATCCACTAAGATCATTTTTAGTACTCGTATTTCATGTTCCTCCCATTCATTCCCTGTATTTAATTAATCAACAGAGCCATCATTTTTTTCTTTGACTTTTTCTTGAGTTTACTTTCTCTATTCAACTCTTACTCATCTTAATCTAGTTACTATCATGCTCAATTCAGAGAAACCATATTATCACATATTTAGAAACTGTGCACTCACCAACCAATGCCTCAAATCAAAATTAGATTCCATAGTCTCTGTGGAATTCAATATTGACTATTCCTGCCTTAAAATGTTCCACACTTTGTCTCTACATACTATCCTTGCCTTAAATATTCTTTGCTATTAATATTTTCTCTACTTCCAGTGTTCTACATGATTATCCATAGCCATTGTTTATTCAAATATTTAACCATGGTGATGTCATTTATAATAGCTGCTACATCATGGATCTTTCCCTTTGAAAAGGCCATTCTTCTTTCTCCTTTTCTATTCTCACTAACACCATCCTTACTCAGGTCCTTAAATCTCTAATACTATAATCGTTTTCTTATCCCATGTTTCCTCCCACTCTATCCTGCATACCAGTGGATTAATCATGTTACCAGCATTTCTCTAGGCCTGCCCTAAAACTTTTAACAGCTTCTTAAGGCTTAGTGCAAAATTCTTCAAACTGTTCCTCAGGGCAATAAGGGTGCTACTGATGTGCCTCTGTGGCTACACTGGTGGAACCTGGTAAGCTCTACATTCTTCAACCCAAGTTGATTAAGGCAACCCCGTGTTTGTCTCTTTTACACATGGAGGTTATTTAGCAACATTCTGCTTGAAGAGACAACTCTGCTACTTGTGTGGGGAAAAAATTTTGGAAAAGTTCAAGAGAACAAAGAAATCCCACTTAGCCAACTTGCATTCGATCTTCACAAAATTGCCCCCAGAATTCCTTATTTTTGAGCTTTATCACTGTATCTTTCAATCAATTTTGAACAAATCAGACTTCTCTCCTCATTGTTCTTCATATAAAACAATGTTTTATCTCCATACCTTTGCTCACTTCATTATCCCTGCCCACAATACCCTTCTGTCTGCCTATATAAACTATACCTTCACGAGTCTTCCTTATCCCTCAAGGCCCAGCAAAAATGCTAGCCCTACAAGAAATTTTTCATGATTCCAACAGCTCTCAGTAATTTCTCGCTCCTTCAAACTCCCACAGTACTATCTATCAATCACTCACATTTGGCAATATCATGTGATGACTTTCCTTTTTACTTTTTGAGACGGAGTCTTATTCTGTCACCCAGGCTGAAGCGCAGTGGCACGATCTCAGCTCACTGCAACTTTCGCCTCCTGGGTTCAGGTTATTCTCCTGCCTCAGCCTCCCAAGTAGCTGGGATTACAGACATGCACCACCATACCCGGCTAATTTTTTATATTTTTGGTAGAGATGGGGTTTCACCATGTTGGCCAGGCTGGTCTAGAACTCCTGACCTCAAGTAATCTGCCCGCCTCGGCCTCCCAAAGTGCTGGGATTACAGGCATGAGCCACCACGCCTGGCCGATGCCCTTCCATTTTATGACTGACCACCAATCTTAACAGTCTAATCAGAATATAAGATCCCTGAAAACACATGATCACAATATATATCCTACATAGCTTCTGAAACACTGAGCACAGTACTGAACAACAGCTGTCTAACAAGTCTTACTGATTACTTGTACGTATGTTTCATCACTTCCTCACTCAGAAACATAAAGTGATTTACAAGTATTTTCCACATCAAACTCTTTCATCTGGTAATCAACCCTTTCTTTCCTTATTAATACCACACCTCATTTTCTCTTCTCCCATGGACCCAATAACCTTCACCACCCTTCACTAAACCTTCCTCACCCAAGGAATGTCCTGACGTCCTTGATATCTATTCAAATTCTGCCTAGTCTTCAGAGACCAGTTCAAGTTACATTTCATCAAAAAATAAAATAAGAAAACCTAGACTATTCCAGCCACACTGATTTTCTCTGAACTCCTCCTAAACTTACTTTTAGACTTACACAATTTAAACTTTTGGACTCACATGATTCTAAATATACAACATTATATCTTAAAATGTCCGATAATCATTTCAGTTGCATTAATTTTACCAATCCAACTGGCTATGGGCTATGAACCATTTCCTATTCAATATTTATCTTTATATCCCTTAGGAAAAATAATAAGCACAAAATAATTCTTAAAAGAGTGCCAGGAAATACAGAGGCTAAATGGTTAAACATAGTCCCTGAAGATTAATCCTTAATAATGCATTAAAACAAAAAGAATTAGCCATGAATTAGTGTGCAGTCTAAGAAGGAGAAGTGCATATAGCAGAAGTTAAGCCATCTCAAGGAATTAATTTTCAGGTACAAAATTAGTGAGTGAGTACCTAGTGCAGGAGTTAGCAAACTTTTTTGGCAAAATGCTAGATAAATATTTTGACCTCTGCTTGTCATATAGTCTCTGTCACAACTACTAACTCTGCTGCATAATGGACAATATGTACATGAATGAGCGTGGCTTTGTCCAAAGAAACATTCATTACAAAAAATTGGGCATTGGGCCAGATGTGGCCTGTGGGCCATAGTTTGACAATTCCTGGCCCATTCTGGAAGTGGTTTGAAAACTTTTGTTTTCTGTTTGTTTTTAGTTTTCATTTTTAAAGAGCATTTTTCTCAAACCTTAAGCAGAATCCCAATCTTTTTTCTTTTTTGGGGGGGATGGAATCTTGCTCTGTCACCAGGCTGGAGCACAGTGGTGCAATCTTGGCTCACTGCAACCTCCGCCTCTCTGGCTCAAGTGAGAATCCCAATCTCAAAAAAAAAAAAAAAAAAAAAGTTGCTCTAGTTAAGCAGGGAAGGAGAAAAAAGACTGCAGAGTTACAGAGCAGCCCACTAGACGTTCCCCTCTCTAACACCTTCTTTCCCATCTCTAAAGCTCTGCAGGATACAATTCATTTTATTTTTATTTTTGGAGATGGAGTCTCGCTCTGTCACCCAGGCTGGAGTGCAGTGGCGCAATCTCGGCTCACTGCAACCTCTATCTCCCAGGTTCAAGCGATTCTCCTGCTTCAGCCTCCTGAGTAGCTGGGACTACAGGTGCGCGCCACCACGCCCAGCTAATTTTTGTATTTTTAGTAGAGACAGGGTTTCACCATGTTGGCCAAGCTGGTCTCGAACTCCTGACCTCAAGTTATCCGTCAGCCTTGGCCTCCCAAAGCGCTGGGGGATTACAGGCGCGAGCCACCACGCCTGGCCCAGGATACAATTTGAATGCATTTAAACCCCTAAGTTTTACAGGTAAGAAAATAAACACGGGGGGAACGAATTTATATACATTATGAAAACTTGAGCCAGTGCTAAAATTAAAACTCAGATCTTCACTCCTGATTGTTTGCCTTAACCATGAACCCATAATAGTTAACTTGGGGAGTCAGTAAGGAATCAAGTGGAAAGACAAAGCACTTTATTATGCTTCATAACTTCTGATAAGGCCTTATTATTTAATTGTAGTTGGATTTGAGGATTTGAATCCACAAAGATTTTTTTTTTGCTCTTTTAAGAATCTTTATACTTAGATCCATCTGTTACTTGACAATCAAAACAAAATTCCAGAACTGTCACGGAGGTAAACAGTAAATAGCTCGTGATCCTTGTTATGAAACCATAATTAGGAATTTAACGGCCCTAAATTTGTCTCTTTTCCATATGATTTTTCATAGGCTACTGCTAAATTTTAATATCAGAGTCCAACAAAAAGAACTAGAAGATGATTAAGTCTAAAGAATTAATGACATGCTTTAAAATAGAATTTCCAAAGTACATATCCAAAGGAATAACTACTGATAGGCCATAAGCAGAGAATTTCCAAACAGAATATTCATTCAAGATCATCATTACTGAAGAGAAAACTGGCACATTTTAAAAAATGATTTATCTTCATAACCAGAGTAGGATTACCTCTGACTCTAAATATAACCCTGACAATCTCTGACATTTTCTCTAAGTTGTGTGTAAATGTCTTTAGAATAAACTCATCCTCACATATGAAGATTAAGTACAAGATACTGTTGGAAATTTAAAATAGCAATAATTGGGAAAAATTAGACAAGAGCATGGACACAATATTATTAATGCTCTAGAACATTTTAGTGTATATTATTCTAACAATAATCACAAGGGGTTTTTTTCAGCTGAAGGATAATAACCATGTGGAAAACATGTACTGCATACATTCTAAGTATCCACTTTAATCAAATTTGAGGCGAAAAGGGAGCTTTATAAGGTGCCAAAATACTATAGGTTTTATTTTTGTATTATCATGCTAAACAGTTCTTTCACTGATTGAAGGCTGCTTGAGTTCCTAAAAGTTTTTATAATTTTTACATGACTCACATAGACTAAAACAGAAAATTTCCAAAAATTATTGTGAAATAACATATAGGCTTACAGACACAGTGCTTGCCACATTTAAAAATGAATTTAGAAGATACAAATAATTACTGAAATTTCTCTCATATGCATGAAACATTTCTTTTTATTTTCACGGATACTGTTATTAAGAATTAGAAATAAGGTAATTATATAAACACATTATTTTAGTATTAAGAAAAATATTCATCTATGTTTTCACTGAAGGATTCTAACTATAAAACATAACCTTCAGAATTCTCATCAGCTTCTCTCCTTAAGTCACTGTAAGATAGATACACCTGTAGCAAATAAAGAATAAAGGGAGCCTTGTAGGAATATTATTGAAATTTTAAATAAAAAGAAAGTGAGATAGAGGATAAAGTGCATTTTATAGTATTTTCCTACAGTTTTGAGTAAATATGAATATCTTATTTCAAATTTAATAATTATTATTAGAAATTATCCTTAATCTACAGAGTCAAAACTACTTAAGAACATTTTTAAAATAAGAGGCTTTCATAACAGTTAACATAAAATCAAATGCATACTACAATTAAAATTACAAACACTTCCGTTTTCTGGCTGTTCTAAGAAATGTCTTAACAGAAAATTTTATGTCAACATTATGCCATGGGCAATGAGATAATGCTCTCCCTATAAGATACACTTTTTATTTATTTATTTATTTATTTTTGAGACAGAGTCTCTCTCTTGTTGCCCACACTGGAGTGCAATGGTGTGATCTTGGCTCACTGCAACCTCTGCCTCCCAGGTTCAAGCAATTCTCCTGCCTCAGCCTCCCAAGTAGCTGGGATTACAGGTGTGTGCCACCATGCCCAGTTAATTTTGTATTTTTAGTAGAGATGGGGTTTCACCATGTTGGTCAGGCTGGTCTCGATCACCTGACCTCAGGTGATCCGCCCACCTCGGCCTCCTAAAGTGCTAGGATTACAGGCGTGAGCCACCGCGTATGGTCAAGATAAACATATGTTTTCTAACCATTTAGAGCAAATAAAATTGGAAAGGTATAAATAAAATAATGTCTCACAATAATATAATAAAATTTCTATCAGATGCAAGCAACAATTATTTCCTTTCATGCTCACAAACATTTTTCTGTGGCTCAGAAATATGAACCATATACAGGCAATTCATGTACTTTCTAAGAGACAAGAATGAAAATTACAGAAAATGCTATATGACCTCATTAGTAAAGAAATAACAGTTCTATTACCTACAGCAAAAGACAGGAGTTTAGGATGTTAGGAACAGTTTAAAGCCTCTATGATCAAGTAATATTCTCTGAGTCACTACTTTGTTAGTTGTGTGGGAGTGTAGCAAAAGGATTATTGCTAATCCTTTAACTGTGAATAATGATTTATTGAACAATTCCTACATAAATTCCAACTGTGACCACAAAATCAACCCCTCATAGGCCAAGATATTTTCCTCTTATATAACAAAATTAAAATGTTTAAAAATATACACACACAATTAAATCAATTACAAATTGATTTATAGGTGTGCAGTAAAGGCTTTACAGCTTTTATTTACAGCATTCATTTTTATTTTAATCTTAAACAAGTCTAAGTATGGCCCTTCCACTTAGGTATCAATTAAGAGTGGTAACAAAATTTCAAAATACTTTTTCAAATAGGTGACAGTCATTCAGAGAAATAAAGCAGCAAGACATTAGAATGAAGTTAAGTGCATCTTTTGTCAGTAACGTGTGTTGCTCCCACTGGCCTCATAAACAAGCTGCTCCTTTTTGAATAAAGCAGACCTTCAATTTAAATTTATGGAAAGACTAAAGCAGGAGAGCCTGCACTCACAATTTTAATAACCTATTAAGTTGCGACTTCAGATTCATTTTATAACCACGCTCCTCAGGGAGCTATGCTATCTGGATAAAGATAAAATTTTTTTCCTTTAAAGATAAATAGCATCATTAATCTGCAACATTTCTTTTCTATTATCTTTCGAAATGAGGAGTTATTTTGTTCTGATCTTGAGGTAATTAGCCTTCATTCACTAGCCTGAAAATGTCTGTGTTCTGAAAATTAAAAATGTGTCATTAAGTGGAATTTACCATAATGTCATTTATCTTTATATAGTTCATCAGTGACAGCAATGGGCCTGGGAATCCATCAGCTTTTACCAAGGAAGCATTAAAACAAATTGAAAAACAGAATAATCCCAGACACTCTTTAACACAGTCAAAGCCATTTGGGTAATTAAATAGTGGTATTTAAAGTTTTAATTTAGATTTTTCCCTCTGTTCATCAGTAGTCAAATGAGATGTTCATATTCATAACTGTTTGTAATAAAAGGTTTCATAAAGCAAGCAGAATATCAATGTTATTAAAATTTAATGTAACATAGGGTGAGCTTTAATCTACAAAATAAAGTTTTTATTTTCCTACACCCTGATTTATAAGATTACATCAGAAATATCTCTTTGTTCAACTGTATAGGTTGCAATATTAGTTTCACAAAAACTGATATTCAATACCCAAATAACAAAAAAGTATATGACTTGAAATTGAGCTTCATTATTACCAATGCTGAGGAAGAATAGTATCTCTTCCACCTTTAATTTGTTTTCACTAAACATACTCCTCCAACAATTATTGTACAGAATTATGAGACACAATTATGAAAATAAACTCTGCTTCATAAAACATCAAAGAAAATAAGAATTAAATTAATGTAATAAATAATTCAACTAATAAATAAGAATTAAAATAAAATAAGTATTTTGTGGTGGTAAAGGAGCACAGAGGCATTGCTACTATATAACTAATTCTATCCATATAGTGATGAGAAACACGACAGAAACATAGCTCAAAAATCATATTGTTAGTTAAGACATTAAAAATACCCTGAATAGACTTATAAAAAACACAACATAATGAAAGCAGCTGAAAAAGCTAAACTGTCATAAAAATGTTTCTTAAGTATAATAGCTTCAATGCACAGCTTCATTCAACATAATAAAAACATCCACTATATCCCTTTCTATGTCTCTAGAAAAACTGAATCTGGGATAATGTTTCCTTAACATAAAAATAATCTAACAACATAAAAAAACTTAATGCAGCATGGCTCAGTACTAAGTAATTTATATTCTGAACTTACATAGTATACTCAAATGTGTTAATGAGTGTTTCAGTATGATTTTATGTTAAACTACTGGATAACTTAAATTTAAAGCTTTGCCACATAGATATGCAAATTAAGATTTCAGATGTCTTGGGGAACAATCCTAGGAATAAGTGATTCTTTGAAAAATATCTAAAATAGAAATTAATTTTCTTGTCTGATGAATTCTAACACACAAATACACACACACACACACACACACACACCATTGAGCGAATCTCATACCAAATATTGGTTAAGGACCTAAAAACTTACAAAAAGCTATCTATCATCTCCGATTCCCAACTAGCTTTTCAATGTTGTTGATTTACTCTGCACTGAGCCAGGGAAATGGAAATATGCAATATTAAATAAGTATATGATTTTATCATCCATTTCTTTAAAACAATGTGCAAGATAATAAATCAGAATTTTTTATAATCAAAACACTTTAGAAACAATTTTACAATAAGGAAAGGAAAGGCGCTCTCAGGAGGTGAAAACTTGGCATATTGGTACTAGTCAACAACAGCACAAGTAGGATTAGAATTCATGTATCCAGGCTATTCTTATACCATCTGCCTTGCAGATCAATGAATCTAAAACATTTACTCAATATTTATGCATTTACTAAGTATGAATCATCAGATAAATAGACATTACTAACAATAAAAAGAATATTCTGAATTTGACACCTTGTTAAGTTTTCAGACAGTATTAGGATCCCTGTATCAATAAAGCAACTAACAAGGGTTCTGTTGTTGCCTTGAATGATCTGCTTTTGAAATTTTAACTAATATTTCTTAAAATAACATATTTACCAATATAATTTCTAAGTCTGTCTTATTCATCCTGTGGAACTACAGGTTTTCTGTTATATTGTCATTTTAGCTAAAAATATTTGCTTGCCTCCTTTAAACAAGGAAATAACACTATCCAGGTCAGGTTGAGCAGTAATTACATTATCTTCAAAATTGTGTGGAGGAAGGACCTTTTGGTCAAATACAACTTTCAAAAAAAGTTGAAGCTCAAATAATTTGTGGTTATCCTCATTAATCCTTCTTGGTACTAAACATTACTAAACCAATTTTATTGGTAAATAAAAATTCAGCAGAAAAGTATATATGTATTTGCAATATTGTTTAAAATGGTTTTAAAAAACAGAAAACAGTTGAATACCTAAGCGAAGAGTTCAGTAAATTCCAAACATCCACTCTATCTATTCTATAGAATATAATTACAGCTATTAAAAAGTCAAGCCCTCTATCAACCAGGGAAACTTACATAGTAAAAGTGAAAAAGGTATGTCTCAGAGAAGTCTGTAAAAAAAACAATGACCCCAAAACTACTGTGCATGTGTTCTTTGGACAAGCATGGAGAAAGATATAGAAGGATTCAGAAGGTGTATACACTGATATATTGTTGATGTACAGGTAGAGAAGCTGTTAACACTGTGTTTAGGGGTCAAGGAATCAAGAAGAGGAAGAAAAGTATTAACATTTTCTTAATTAATCCTGAGGGAGAAGCAATTCATCCAACAAGGTGAACGATCTGTTCGATGGGGACTCTGAAGTAAGGCTCGGCTGCCTTAAGCTGATACCAGAGCCTTAGAGTTCCACTGTTGGCAGAATTATTTGCTAAGATCTAATTTTCAGTTCATCTCAATGATTCAGATAGCCAACTAAAAAGAAAAGAAAGAGAAAGAGAAAAAGAAAGCAAGCTATTTCACAATTATACCCTTAAGAAAAGCAATTTTTTTAAAAGATCTGCTCTTTTCTAAAGTAGAAAAAGTCTTTATTTTCCCCCTCCAAAAATTTTTTTAAAGGAATCATTAGGATAATGGCTGACTAAATCAGTATGCCTGTACAAACAAATTAAAATATTTCTAAGTAAAATTTTTTTTTTAGGTATGGTAGAAGATTGGCTCAGGGTTTCTCAATCTTGGTACTACTGACATTTTGGGCCACAAAAACATTTATTTAGTGGCAGGATGTTTAGCAACAACTCTGGCCTCTACCCACTGAATGCCAGTAGTGCCTCCCCCGCCTCCCCAGCTGCCACTAGGTTGTAACAATCAAAAATGTCTCCAGACATTATCAAAATGATCCTGGAAGGTAAAATCATCCCCAGTGATTTTGCCAAAGATTTTTTTTTTTTTTTTTTTTTGAGACGGAGTCTCGCTCTGTCACCCAGGCTGGAGTGCAGTGGCACCATCTCGGCTCACTGCAAGCTCCGCCTCCCAGGTTCATGCCATTCTCTTGCCTCAGCCTCCCAAGTAGCTGGGACTACAGGGAGTCCTGCCACTACACTCGGCTAATTTTTTGTATTTTTAGTAGAGATGGGGTTTCACCGTGTTAGCCAGGATGGTCTCGATCTCCTGACCTCGTGATCCGCCCACACTGGCCTCCCAAAGTGCTGTGATTACAGGCGTGAGCCACCGCGCCCGGCCCTAGCCAGAGATTTTCTAAGCGAAATGACTTAATGTTTTACACTAGCAACAGTCCTTTGCAGACTGCTGAGCAACATTTCCATATTAATATTCTACAGTGAAAAATGTTAAAGATAAAATAATATCACATCATTAACATCCTATTACTAAGACATGAAAACTGAAGCTTTAAAAGTATCCAGAAATGAGAACTATCATTACAAAACATACTACTTATCTGCATTATAAATAAAAAAAAATCTCTAGTGTGAATCAAAGCACTGTGAGAGAACTCAGTATTTGATGATAAAGATGGAAGAAAAATAATATGTATAATGTAACCTATCTTGGCTGCATATATAGCTTATATTATTAAAAAACCAAAACCAAAAACAAAACCCCAAAACAAACAAACCAAAAAACCCTACAAGTAAAACCATATGTATGCTGAATCACTCTCTCCCACTAAACTTAAACTTCACACCTTCATTGAAAAAATTATGACCCAATTCAAGACTTCACATTTCTAACATTTGTAAAAATCTGTCTTTCTCCATCGTTCATACAATGTCATAAGGTAACAAAACATATATTAATCCCTAAACGTTTTGATCATGCGAAACACTTAATTCCCAGCTTACTGGAAATTCTTTAGAAATAAAAATAAAATGTTTAAAACTGTCACACTGTTCCAGCTAACCAGCAAAACTCACTATATGAATGATCAACTGGAGATATTAGCATTCCTGGCAGAAGGAACTACACGGAAAAGTGAAGCCACAAGAAAATGTTTAAGTATAAGGCCCTAGGGAGTATGTGTACAGGAGAAAGAGGCAGAGACAGACTGAAAGACATAGAGACTAATCATCTGACCAGACAAATGGAGTGACTTTCAAACCTCTTTTAGTTATAGAGCCCTATTTTAAAGAAACCAAAATATGCAAAAGAGGTTAAAGCCTAAAGGTTGAGGATAGAAATCTGGTGACTTGACCCCTACCTTTCCAAGGGAATGCCTAAGAGGCTCCAAAAAAAACCTGTTTAGAAACCAGTGGAATAGGGTAGACAAAATCTGTGAGGGGGCTAAGAAATAAGATTTTAAAAGGTAGGTTGGGGCATATTATGAATTGCCTTAGATGCTGGTTAAATAGTTATATTTAGTAGATATCAGGGAGCCATTGCAGATGTCAAAATGGGAGGGAAATGAATGATGTAATGCACACAAGAAACAAATGAAATAATAAACCTTGTTCATTATTATACACTACTCCTGAAAAATCTTGGTTTTTTCTACATAATCTTATTTATCACATGAAAAAGATCAGTAATATAAGATAGGATGAACAGTATGAGGGCTAAATATAGTTTAGTGAAAGGATACATTTTAATATTATAAATACTAAATGTTCACAGATGTGGTTATTTCTCATTGAAAAAGTACAGCCTCTTCTATGAGTCTCTTGAAGGTCCACGGCTGCAAATGCAGACTTTTAGATGTCATTCTCCATGTCAAGTGGCAGCCAGTAGTCACACCAACTGTCAGTTTGACAAGTCCTCTCTTAGCATTCAGGGATAAAGTGCACATACACAACACCCTTCCTGACAAAAAAGAAGCCAGGGAGATGAGAGCCAGCCACTAGAGGGAAGACAATCAAGCTGGCAGGAAAGGACTGGCTATGACAATAAACCAGAGAGCCAAGAAAGGGTAAAAGAAAGCTTGCTCACTCTGAAGCCAAAAAATAAAAAAATAAAAATAAATAAAAAAACAGGAAGAAGAAACAGAAAGAAACCTAATCCTATATCATGGGGTCAAATGAAGAGAAAAAAAAAACTGTCCTTGGTGGACTCAAAGAGAGACCAATAATCCAGAAAGCCTTCCGACTTCATGTATTACTAGCTGCCCAAGTAATCTGCCCACGAATAATCTTTAGCATGAACATGTCCACTCCAATAACTTATTCTCTCCAGAACACACCCCTACCTAACTACTCCACACTTCTCCAGAGTCCTAATGCTGCTATATGTCCACTGATTTCCCTTATAAACACAAATATTTATCCAGTTTATTCAGTCATGCATTCAAGAAGTATTTGAGTACTGTTCTAGGCCCTGGGGATGCAGAAATGAAACAAAAAGGGTTCTTCTTTAACAGGTAGAGTGAAACCATTAAATACACACATACACACATGTGTATACATACATATGCATATAAAACATTAAGAAAAGGGTGAGAGAAAATGAAAAGGGTAGACAAAGATGTTATTTTATACAGGTGAGGGGAATTCTCTCTGATGATATTTGAGCAAGATTGAGGAAGACAGCCATGTAAATATTGAGTTTGGAAAGCATACACAACAGAGGGCACGATACGTGCAAAAGCTCTAAGACAGGAATATACTTGGAACTTTAAAAAAAAAATGGCCAGGCATGGTGGCTCATGCCTGTAATCCCAGCACTTTGGGAGGCCGAGGTGGGCAGATCACAAGGTCAGGAGATCGAGACCATCCTGGCTAACACGGTGAAACCCCGTCTCTACTAAAAATACAAAAAGTTAGCCGGGCGTGGTTGTGGGCGCCTGTAGTCCCAGCTACTCGGGAGGCTGAGGCAGGCAAATGGCGTGAACCTGGGAGGTGGAGCTTGCAGTGAGCTGAGGTCGCACCACTACACTCCAGCCTGGGCAACAGAGTGAGACTCCATCTCAAAAAAAAAAAATTGCTGTTGTATTTTATTATGCCAGCCCCAGTAAAAACAGAAAAGAATAAAGTTATTAATTTTTTTAAAATTTTTAAAAAAGCAGTCAATGTGGCTGAAGCAGAGTATTGATAGGTGATAGTATTAGGAGATAAGATCAGAAAGATAAAGAACCATATCATATATAGCCTTTTTTGCCATGAAATGAATGAGCTGTGTGCAAAGAAATGACATTGTCTGATTTATGTGTTAAAAGGACCTCTCTAGCTGCTTGGTGGAAAAATGAAGAACAAAAATCTAGGACACCACTGCAACAGTTCAAACTATGATAATGGTGAATTGGAACAAAGTGATGGCAGAGTAGATGGGTAAGAAGTAACCAGGTTCTGATTCTAAGTATATTTCAAAGGCTTAAAGTGACAAGTTTTGCTGCTGGTGTGGACGTGAGATATAAGTACCAGAAAGCAGCTCAGGATTACTAGAGATGCTGCCAGCCCATAATCATCACTCAATATGATCTGTTACACATTACCTATTCTCATTTCACCTCATTCAACACTGCCATTTCTAAACTTGCTCTCACCCTTCTTTTTGCTGAAGCAGCACTCCTGCCTATTAAAGCTAGAAGTGAGAAAGGGCTGGTGAAGGCAATCTAGTAGACTGTGTTTCAGAAGCTGTAATAGGCCGGGAGTGGTGGCTCACGCCTGTGATCCTAACACTTTGGGAGGCCAAGGCAGGTGGATCAATTGAGCTCAGGAGTTCGAGACCAGCCTGGGCAACAATGGCAAAACCCCATCTCTACGAAAAATACAAAAATTAGCCGCGTGTGGTGGTGCACGCCTGTAATCCCAGCTATTCGGGGGGATGAGGTGGGAGGATCACCTGAGCCCAGGAGGTCGAGGATCTGTGATCATGCCACTGCACTCCAGCCTGGGTGACAGAGTAAGACCTTGTCTGAAAACAAACAAACAAAAGCAGAAGCCGTAACAAAAAATACACTGGAGAAACCAGGAGCACCAAATCATTCATTTAAAAAATTGACGTGAACACCACTAACACAGAAAGGAGGGCCAGAGTACAGGAGGGCCTACTAATTTACTTAACAAAAACTTAAAACTATTCACTAAACCTCGGTCATAAAAAGTGATAAAACGATGAACATAAATATCAAAAATAAAACTTATTAATTTGAAAAAAATGCTGGCAATGATTAAACAGATAGGAAATCACACCAGAGAAATAGAAATTATTTTTTTAAAGCAATGGAAAATTTAGAAGTAGAAAATATAGTATCTGAAATATTTTTTAAAATCATTGAATGGGCTAAATAGCAGATTGGATATGACAGAAGGAAAAGTTAGTAGGTATGAACATAGATCAGTAGAAATTATCCGATCTGACAAACAGAAAATCGACATTTTTTTTTGTTTTAAACAGAGCATCATAAACTGTAGGACACAGCAACGGATTACCACATGTATTACAGGAATACAAGAATGACCAGGAGGAAAAAATGAAGCAAGAAAAAAGTTTTAGTCTTGATAGTCTTGAACACAAGGCAAAAAAAAAAAAAAAAAAAAAAAAAAAAACTCTGGAGAAATAATAAATAAAAGTTTGATCTCCAACCAGGAAAAATACAAAAAATGTACAACCAGGCACATCACAAACTACTAGAAAGTTTAAATACAGAAATAATCTTGAAAGAAGGCAGAGAAAAATGACACATTAACATATAGAAAAAAAAATAAATGACTACTGACATCATAAAAAATAATAAATGCCAGAACACAGTAGAAATACACATTGCAAGTGCTAAAAAAAGCTTTCAAATGAGATTATATGCTCCAAATATATCATTTAAGAATGAAAGCAAAATTACACTTCCAGTTATGATGGAGTAACAAGGACCACATATACTTCAACTCTAAACAATAAGAAGACACAACTGTATTCATTCATTCATTTAGAGACAGAGTCTGGCTTTGTCATCCAGGCTGGAGTACAGTGGTAAGATCATAGCTCACTGTAGCCTCAAACTCCTGGGTTCAAGAGATCCTCCCTTCTCAGCCTCTCCAGTAGCTGGGACTACGGTTGCACACCACCATGACCAACGATTTTTTTTTTTTGGAAAGACTACAGTTTCACTAAGTTATCCAGGCTGATATCAAACTCCTAGCCTCAAGAGATCCCCCTGCCTCTGCCTGAAACACTTTTAGACACACAGACATGGCAGAATAGTGATCCTGGAGAGAAAGGAAACAGGTAAGTTGAATCTTACATTGAGAAGGTTTCCTGGCCACCTTGTAAGGGAGGAGGTAGTCAAACCAGACCCCATCTACCTAATTGAGTGTCAAGGACAGATCACAGAATGTACACAGGTCAAAGTCGCTGCAATTTCCAGAGAAAAATACCAGAGAAACTGGCCACATAGAAAGCTAGGCCCAGCATCGTGGCTCACACCTGTAACCTCAACACTTTAGGAAGCTGAGGCAAGTGGATCGCTTGAGCCCAGGAGTTTGAGACCAGCCTGGGCAACATGGGCAAAACCCATCTCTACAAAAAATGCAAAAATTAGCTGGATGTGGTGGTACATACTTGTAGTCCCAGCTACTCGGGAGGCTGAGGTGGGAGGATCGCTTGAGTCCAGCAGGTTGCGCTGAGCCAAGATCGCGCCACCACACTCCAGCCTGGGCGAGAGAGGGAGACCCTGCCAAAACGAAGAGGGAAAGGTGAGGGTGGGAGGGAAGAGGAATGAGAGAGAAGTGGGGAGGAGGAGGGAGAGGGAGAGGGGGAAGGGGGAAGGGAGGGAGAAAGCCGGGAGGGGAAGAGAGGGAGGGGAAAGAAAGCTGAAGACTGGTTTCATCAATTTTCTGGCTTAGTACAATTCTCTTGTGTGGGGATGGAAGGAACTACTTGAAATCAGGGAAAGAACCCTCCTACATGCTTTCCACACAAAACCTAACCTTTTAGACATATATCTGTTAAAAATAAAAGAACTAAAAAATGGCAGAAAAGATGGCAAGAGTGGCTGCCTATATTAATATCAGAAAAAGCAGGTTTTAGAACAAATGACATTGTCAGGAATAAAGAGAAACATTTAATAATGACTAAGGGGTCAATTCACCAAAATATCATAATACTCCTAAGAATAGGGCTTCAAAATGTACAAATTAGGAACTGACAAAGCGGAAAGAAAAAAAAAAAACTCCAACAAATCCACAATTGTACAAATGCATGATTTCAACTTTCCTCACCAAATAAAAAAAGTGGAGCTGGCTGGGCACGGTGGCTCACGCCTGTAATCCCAGCACTTTGGGAAGCCAAGGCAGGTGGATCACAAGGTCAGGAGTTTGAGATCAGCCTGACCAACATGGTGAAACCCCATCTCTACTAAAAATACAAAAAATTAACCAGGTGTGGTCGCATGTGCCTGTAATTCCAGCTACTCAGGAGGCTGAGGCAGGAGAACTGCTTGAACCCGAGAGGTGGAGGTTGCAGTGAGCTGAGATTGTGCCTCTGCACTGCAACCTGGGCGACTGAGCGAGACTCCGTCTCAAAAAAAGTGGAGCTTACAAAGTACCCATCAACAGAGCGAAGATGACATAAACCATGACACATCTAAGCTGTGAAATATTATGTAGTCACTTTAAAGTGTATTAAAGTATACTAGTTGTTTTTCAGGTGGGACACTCTCATTTTCTAGTAAGGGAGGAACCTGATATGTTCTCCAGGCCTTTTAGAAGAGAGTTGTTCTTTTGGCCACGTACATGTGAAGCTACAAGAAAGGTGATACTGCAGACATGAAGGGAATAGGTACTGTTCAAAAAGGAACACCTCACAAATGTTACCATGGCAAACCTGGAAGAGTCTACAATGTTACCCTGCATGCTGTTGGCATTGTTGTAAACAAACCAGTTAAGGGCAAGATTCTTGCCAAGAGAATTAACCTGCATACTGTGCAGGTGCTAAAGCACACTTAAGATGGGGTTAAACTTTTCCTGTTGTCATGAACCCGCTCCCACAATAACTGCATTAATCCATTCATGAGGGCAGAGCCCTCGTGACCCAAACATATCTTAAAGATCCCACCTCCCAACACCTCCATATTGGGGATCAAATTTCTAACACATGACCTTTGGGGGACACATTCAAACCATAGCAGACATGTTAAGTGCTTTGCCCATGGTCAAACAGCAAAATCCAAAGTCAGCCTAACTGAAAAGCCCATGCTTAGTTCAGAAAATTATTTTACCTTAGAAAAAAACTACTTTAAAATTCATATGAAGCCAAAAAAAGAGCCCAATAACCAAGACAATCCTAAGCAAAAAGAACAAAGCTGGAGGCATCATGCTACCTAACTTCAAACTATACTACAAGGCTACAGTAACCAAAACAGCATGGTACTGGTACCAAAACAGACATACAGACCAGTGGAACAGAATAGTGACCTCAGAAATAAGACCACACATCTACAACCATCTGATCTTTGACAAACCTGACGAAAACAAGCAATGGGGAAAGGATTCCCTATCTAATAAATGGTGCTGGGAAAACTGTCTAGCCATATACAGAAAACCGAAATTGGACCCCTTCTTTACACCTCATACAAAAATTAACTCAAGATGGATTAAAGACTTAAATGTAAAACACAAAACCATAAAAACCCTAGAAGAAAATCTAGGTGATACCATTCAAGACATAGGCATGGGCAAAGATTTTATGATGAAATCGCCAAAAGCAATTGCAACAAAAGCTAAAAGTGACATATGGGATCTAATTAAAGTAAAGAGCTTCTGCAGAGCAAAAGAAACTATCATCAGAGTGAACAGGCAACCTACAGAATGGGAGAAAATTTTTGCAATCTACCCATCTGACAAAGGTCTAATATCCAGAATTCACAAAGAACTTAAACAAATTTACAAGAAAAAAACAAACAACCCCATTAAAAAGTGGGCAAAGAATATGAACAGACACTTTTAAGACGACATTTACACGGCTGACAAACATGAAAATAAGCTCAACATCACTGATCATCAGAGAAATGCAAATCAAAACCACAATGAGGTACCATCTCATGCCAGTCAGAATGGCGATTATTAAAAAGTCAAGAAACAACAAATGCTGGTGAAGCTATGGAGAAATACAAACGCTTTTATATTGCTAGTGGGAGCGTAAATTAGTTCAACCATTGTTGAAGACAGTGTGGCAATTACTCAAGGATCTAGAACCAGCAATACCATTTGACCCAGCAATTCCATTACTCGGTATATACCCAACGGAATATAAATCACTCTGTTATAAACATACAGGCACACATATGTTTACTGCAACACTATTCACAATACAAAAGACATGGAACCAACCCAAATGTCCATTAATGATAGACTGGATAAAGAAAATGTGGTACATATACACCATGGAATACTATGCAGCCACAAAAAGGAATGAGATCATGTCCTCTGCAGGAACATGGATGAAGCTGGAAGCCATCATCCTCAGTAAACTAACACAGGAACACAGAAAACCAAACACCACATGTTCTCATGCATAAGTGGGAGTTGAATAACGAGAACACATAAACACAGGGCGGGGAACAACACACACTGGGCAGGGGCAAGGGGAGAGAGAGCATCAGGACAAACAGCTAATGCATGTGGGGCTTAAAACCTAGATGACAGGTTGATAGGTGCAGGAAACCACCATGGCACACGTATACCTATGTAACAAACCTACACATTCTGTACATGTATCCTGGTACTTAAAGTAAAAAAAAAAAAAAAATTTAAAAAGAAAAATATTTTCTCTCAAAAGAAACTGTTGCGTACCTGGATTACTTCATTTAAACAAACCAAAATGCCTTTGAGAAAATTATTATTAGCCCTATTTTACAAATGAGGAAATCTGTAAAGTTCAGTAAGGTTATATAGCTTCCCCAATGTCATAGAAACCAAAGCAGATATGGGACTAGATTTGGGTCCATCGACTCAGAATCTCATTTGTTCAAGATACCACCCTGCACTTCCTAGTTGCCCCCTGTAGTTTCTGTGGGTTTAACAAAAGCAAGGGCTATACAAAGAACTGTTCTGCTTCTTTTGTAAAACTTTGGCTGAAATAGTTGTCAATAACTTACATTACTCAGTATTTTGTTCATAAGATTCCAGAAGCCAAATTTTCTCTTAGATTCTAGTGCCAAAACAAGTCACTTTCCTAAAAATAAATCATATTCAACCATTTGTTCACTTGTGCTAAAAACTGTGATGGAGACAAACGTGGATCCATATGGTTTCTACTCTAAAGTAGTTTATAAGGTCCAGGTGTGATGGCTTACGCCTATAATCCCAGCACTGTGGAAGGCCAAGGCAGGAGGATCGCTTGAGTCCAGGAGTTCAAGATCAGCCTGGGCAACATAGTAAAACCCCATCTCTACAAAAAAATTTAAAAATTAGCTGGGCACGGTGGTTCACAACTGAGTCCTAGCTACTGGGGAGACTGAGGCAGGAGGATCACTTGAGCCCAAGAGGTGGAGGTTACAGTAAGCTGTGATCATGTCACTGTGCTCCAACCTGGGCAACAGAGCAAGACCCTGCCTCTAAAAACAAACAAAAAAGTTTACAGAGATAATACATGTGTATTTAAATAGCCATGATTTAAGGTTAAAAGTAATGTGCTTCTCTTTAATTAAACAAACAATTAAAACAAACAATTCATTACGTTTCCCTTTGGTTTTAACTGCCAAAGCTGAGAGCTAAATTTAATATCTAAATACAATAATCATTTTACCTCAGGTTCCTAGAAGAGGTAACCTCACTTGACTGTTTACTCTTTGACTTTATCTTCAGCTGTCCTACTATTGTACATGCATGTTATCCCAATCTATCTCAAATCCTTTTGTAGAAGCAGACAAGGTACATAATAGAAACAAACAAATAAAAAGGTCTGGATTAATAATACAAACTGAATCCAAAGAATGTAAACTTTTTTATTGCATACTGTGCTATCTTTATTTTTATGCATTATATCAGAGACATTCTGAGTTGCTTAGAGGATCAAATAAGTCAGTATGCTAAATGTACTCTAAAAACTGGGATTCAAGAAACACTTGTGAATAGAAGCTCTATTTCTACTCTCTGTTTTCCATAGACATTATACAAGCTCTTAAAACCCACATTGGATTTATATTTAGGATGTGTAAGTTGAGAAAATGGGGTATGGCTGGATAAGTGGTGTCTTCAAAGCCCAGTGCAATGCAGATAATATGAGTTTTGTATAGCTTCTTTGTTTCTATAGCTTTGGGGGGAGGTGGTAAAGAGCACTAGATTAACAAAAGTGGTGGCTTAGAAGCCCTACCATTACTCTGCCCTTTTCACATCCTCTGCATGGTAATTTGCTAGTGCCTCTGCAATGATATCTGCCACATCTTTAAGTGCCCTAGGATGCATGTCATTGGGCCCTGCTGATTTAAACATATTCACTTCTTAAAGTAACTCTGGACCACTGGATTCTCCAGTCAGATTTTGCTTCCCATTCAGATTTTCTACACAAAAAGTGATCTTGTGTTTTTGATGAACACAAATAAAATAGCATAGAAAACCTTTAAAATATATTATTACTTTCCTCCTTAATAAAGCTCTAATATTTTTGTTTTCTAATACTTGCAATAAAACAGCTCCTTAGCCGTACAAGCAGGATCTGTTCTTCAGATATGGAAAACCAGAATATTATAATATGCTGACAATAAAGGAAGAAAAGAATGAGAAGGTGGAAGGGCACATATACATATTACTTTTTGTCTCTTTTTCTCTTTGATCCTTTTCTTCCCACTTCAAGTCAAGGAATGGCTAGGAAGCCACTGTAATACAAAAATAATATGGCATTAAAAAGACAATGGATTGAACTGGCCCTTTTCAATCACTAACAAGCTGTAAGAACTGAACAAGTAAATCTCTCTGGATCGTTTTTTAACCTATAAAATAAATAAATTAAACTAGACTCTCACTAATATCTTCTTCATTTAAAAAATTCAATGAATTCAAAACAAAAGTTACAAGAGCATGCAATGATACCCTTGTCTCCCACAGCCCCTGTTACACAGGAGAGTTTCTACCCATTAGTGCTCTCCCTCCACTGTCCTTCCCTCACACTCAAAATTAAAATTCCTATTCACAATCTGATTAAGATTAAGTCACACAAAGTGTGATGAAGACTTAATATTACAGAACATTTTCATTTTAAAAAAGACCAGTTAAAACACATGCATTTCTAATGAACAGTAGGTATGAGTCACAGGGGAAGGGAAGAAAAGATAAGCATCTTTAAGCAGAGAGCCTCTCAATGGTTCATATTTCTGGTCTACTCCTGTTCCTCAATTACACTTCCAACTCTATTTTCCACAAAGCATAATTTACAGACAGCTATAAACACCCTCAAATTTCTTATTTGACTCTTCATTCTCTTTTTATGAATTGGCTCCCGCTTCTACCCTCACCACCAAGGCTTCTAGGAGGCAGAAAAGCCAGTATTGCAGGACTCAACAGTTGCACATCAGCCATACTTTCCCCATTTTAGGACTTTAATAAACACACATACATAAAATCACTGGAAGAAAAATGGAAAAAGAAAGCACATGGAGTTGGACATGATGGTGATGGAGAACAGCTGGGATTATAGCTTTTTAAGATTTGTTATGGGTAAGGAATATGAGGAAAACAATGAAAAGTCATAAATGAAGAGGAAAACTTGGTGTCAGCTCTAATTAAAGCAACAGGAAACATGGAAATTAAGCACAAAATGAGGCCTGAATACAGCCAAGAGCTTATGTTTTGTTTTTGGGTTTGTTTTTATTTTTTAATGATACACAGTGAAGAGTGAAAAAAGGAGGAGAGTCGAAAGATACTAAAAAAAGGAAGTGAACATGGAGAAGAAAACAAAAAGATAACAGAGAGAGGAAATTAGAAAAACAAAGTAACAGAGAAAACACAAAGGATTAAGAATAGGAAGAATAAAAGAATGTGTAACCCAATCAAAAGAGAGAATATAAAGCATTTAATAATGGTGGTGCACAAATGGGAAGGCAAAAATGGGAGCAGGGTGCGGTAAGAAAAAGAAACAGGCCGGGCACAGTGGCTCACGCCTGTAATCCCAGCACTTTGGGAGGCCGAGGCAGGTGGAACACCTGAAGTCAGGAGTTTGAGACCAGCCTGGCCAACACCGTGAAACCCCGTCTCTACTAAAAATACAAAAAATTAGCCGGGCGTGGTGGCGGGTGCCTGTAGTCCCAGCTACTGGGAGGCTGAGGCAGGAGAATGGCGTGAACCCAGGAGGTGGAGCTTGCAGTGAGCCGAGATCGCGCCACTGCACTCCAGCCTGGACAACAGAGCGAGAGAAAAGGAGAAAGACAGACAGACAGACAGACAGACAGACAGACAGACAGACAGACAGACAGACAGAAAGAAAGAAAGAAAGAAAAAGACAGAAAGAAGGTAAGACAGAGAGAAAGACAGACAGACAGACAGACAGAAAAAGAAACAGTAGGGCTGGGCACGGTGGCTCACGCCTGTAATCCCAGCACTTTGGGAGGCCAAGGCAGGTGGATCACCTGAAGTCAGGAGTTCGAGACCAGCCTGGCCAACATAGTGAAACCCTGTGTCTAGCAAAATTACAAAAAATTAACTGGGCGTGGTGGTGTATGCCTACAATCCCAGCTACTCGGGAGGCTAAGGCAGGAGAATCGCTTGAACCCAGGAGGTGGAGGTTGCAGCGAGCTGAGATCGCACCATTGCACTCCAGCCTGGGCAACAAGAGTGAAGCTCCGTCTCAAGAAAAAAAAAAAAAAAAAGAAGAAGAAAGAAAAGAAAAAAGAAAAAGAAACAGTAGAAACCAAGAATGACAGAACAGCAAAGACAAGAATTAGAGAAATCAGAGCCAGCTAGGCTACAAACTAGCAGCTTGTGTCTCTTTCTTTTGCTGTTTGTTCTTTTAAACAGGAAAACAAAGTGGCAGGAGAGCATGATGAAAAATAGTATCATCTGGGGCATGTTTTCATTGGCCATTTAAATTACTATGGGAAACAGAACCCAAAAAAGAGAATACAGGTGGGGAGGAGGGTGTGGCAAATGTGACAAAAATAGGAAGCAATAGAAAAGGAGCTCAGTGGGTAGAAGGCTAAAAGATACAGGTGGTAAGCAGTCTGTTTCAGACTACTTTAGCACACATTAGGCAAAAGAATTTCAAAGAGTAAGGAAAATAGGACAAACACACCAAGGGTCAATCATCAATTAATTCAATGCAAAAAAGGTATTGAACACGAGTCTTTGATGCCTCTTCCTTCACTCTACCACCTATCCTATCTAACCAAACCCAGGTTTTACTCAGTTCTTTCTTACTAATCTTTCAAATTTATCTCCTCCTCTACCTCTTCCCTAAGATACTGTACTAGAGACTGCGGAATATACACAAGTTTGAGGGAGCAAGCCCTATCATTAGGACCTCCCACTTGAACAGAGGAGGCAAACACAACATACTTATGCCTTCCATAAGTATGCCAACTGAATTCTTTCTCTTTTGGCACCTAACACTTTCCACTTTGTATTATCTTAATTCCTCATAGACTCTAGATCTTTAAAAATGAGGAAGACTAAAATAGACGGGTGAGCACTCCAGGGCAAAAGTGACCACAAAGTAGGCTCAGAGGAAGGGATAACAGCAAGTTGTTCTGTGACAAAGAGAAGATGTGATCGGCTGGACAAATGAAGACAGAGACCACTAGGCTGATACACTGAGTTTGATATGAAATGTTAATTACCATTAAAACTTTTTTATTGAGGCATGATCAAATCTGTAGTTTACAAAGATTACTCTGGTTGTAACATTCTGGGAGAAAATAAAATAAAATTATTCAGTCTGAGAAAGACTCCATAGAACAAGTGATATTTTAGCTGGGTCTCACAGGATGAATAGAAGCTTTTTTGAGGAAGGGCTCTGCAGAATGATGAAATAAAATGAAAAAAGATATGAAAACATAACAGGGCACCACAGATTCTAGGACAAGTAAGAGGGCCAGAGTGGTTGGAAAACAGGTTATTTAGAGAAAGAGGTATCAGATTTGAAAGACAGGCTTAGGCTTTGTTATGAGGAACACTACAGTTTCCCATTTGATTACAAATTTTGTCATTTTATAAGATGGGAAATTCCCCTTTTTCCTTATAGACAGTCATAACATCAAGTGATGGGTGATTCAACAATTATTCATGATGACAGTGCCAACATCCCTGCTCATATATTAAATGAGACACTAACTGAAGTAGATAAAGTATCCACAATTTCACTTCAGAATATTTGGCTGCTATGCCAAAGAGACAACCACTTATAGTTGTCACTGGCCCAGATCTCACAGATCAGATTTCGGAAACTTTTTTTTTTTTAACAAAACATCAAATCCAGAATAGTGCAATTGCTGTTTTGACTTTCGAAACAGAGAGGACTCCTGCATAGGAAATAAAAGCGAGGACATTCATTTACAGGATGGATTGTTTTACCTTCTTACATTAGATCAAATAACTGAATTATTCTGGGTACTGCACACTTAATGACAAATCTACATCTCTGAAATCATAACACTGAGACTGGCATTTTCGTTTCCAAAATAAAAAAAAGTTCACTGTGCCTTTCCTTCCAGACTGCACCCCATCACTCATCACAAGCTAGCATCAAGTGCTTTAAATAACAACATTTTCAATAAATGTGAACTCGGTTCTTTTTATACTTTGTTATAACTTCCTGTGTCTTTGACATATTCAAGAAGTGAAACTCATGCATAGCATGTTTATATTATTCCCTCCTTAGCAAAAGCTCACAGACAATGTCAGGTCTGGAGAGATAAGAGCTGCTTCCAGGACATGAATTCTCATGAGGATTAGGCAACCACCATCTGGGGCTCCAGAGTTTATCTGTAGCAGCTGCCTTCAAAGTATCACACTAGAGGCTGGGGGTGGGGGGAAGTCTAATTTTAAAGTGTTTAACAAGTTCCTCTACCTTGGCTTTGATTATCATTCTGTATTGTTGTTTCCACCTTATAAAAATAAAACATAGTGACCTTTTCTTCATAACACACAAATAACTTAAAACAGCACTATGTATTCAAATGATGAACTCAACACATACTCAAATGTTTAATACGTTACAATATATAACAGAATTTTTAATAATAATTTTAATAATGACTAAAATACTACCCAATACCTAATGTTGTCATTAATACAAGAGCTTTATCCTTCACACAAAAAAGTGTATCTCCCAATTTTTTAAATTTCTACTTAGAAGGCTACAGATTAAAACAATATCCTAGATATTTTGGGAGGGTTTTTTAAATGTCCTCAAATGACATTAAAATAATCATAACACAATTTTATTAAACAGAAAGCTTTTTAATCAAATATTTATATAAAAACCAGGAAATTCAAAAATGAACACGGGGCAAAAAGTTAATTTTAAATGCTCAGCTTTAAATAATAATCTGCTAAATCTGATTACTACATTAAGTTTTATAGTGCTAAAAATGGTCACTATGTAACAAAGCTAGATAGCAAAGAAAAACAAAATAGAAAAATCAAACAAAATAATCTCTATAAAGAATAGGTTCTACTATAATAAGTTCTAAAATCGCTGCACAACTAAAAATAATGCCTTTTTCTTTGCATCAGGTCTCCTTCCATTTAAAATATTCTTCTTTACCTGCCATAAAAATCATGTTATATTTGTTCATTTGAACAACCTGTGACAAAGGACGTACTATTAAAATTAACTAGACAAAATTATTGTTAGTTCCATCAGACATCTGGCAAAGTGGCTGCATCTACAGATAAAGTTTCACTATAATAAACAGCTTTTTAAAGAAGAACAGTTCACTCTCTTTCATTGTTCATCCAAAATACATAGCAAGCCTATTGTTGTACTGGACAGAGTGACCCAGAGAAACAAAAGGCAGAGGTTTGAGTGTGTCAAAATCATAAAACTGGTGCACTATTTGATTCCTGGGATTTTCTTTCCATGTCCAAATATTTATATATATTTATATATCTGGGCCTGACACAAACATTCTAGTCTTATTTTTTGAAGTACCCTCATAATTCCTTCACCAAAATCAAATACAGAAAATTCAAACTCTACACATCTAAAACTAAAGTGGACTGGGCCCTTCCTTTCAACTTCCCTATTGCTATCAGTAGTTAAATTATTTTAAAAATCACACAAACTTACAATCTCTCTTCTCTCCATTAACATTTTTATCAAGTCATTAAATCGTGGTGACTCTAATTTCAAAATTATTTTGGCAATATTTTATTTACTTGCAGTAGTACCATTACCAACCTAGTATAAGTTACTCCTCAGAATTTGGACTAAATTATGAGCTTTGTAGGTAGTGTCTCTTCCAGCTAATTCGCATTAAATCACTACTACATTAAGTCTTCACTACATTAAATATGCCTCCCAAAACAATTTGCTCAAACTGTTCTCCCTATCTATTCTTCTGGTTTACAATGCCTTTCCCTTCCTCGACATATTTAAGTTCCCCCTTTACCAGATTCTCCAGGATTCACAAGCAATTGTTTCCTTTTCCATGCCACATTTCATATTCACCCCAGGATAGTCATCTTCCCACTCATTAAACTGCTACATTAGACGCAAAACACATTGGTTTGCATGACCACATCACAAACATTGCTAATGAGCAGCATTTTTCATATATCTAAAGGAGATGAGAAGAGAATAAACAAAAAAAACTTTATTTTGTAGTTTCTTCTGCAACGTCCCTAGTGGCTAAATAACAGTTATTTGCTGAATTAAACTTAGCAACAATATGATTTAGGCATTTAGGTGTGCAAAGGGATGCACTTATAAGGGATCTGCTGTTACAAAAAATATGAGAATCTGGCTGGACGCGGTGGCTTACGTTTGTAATCCCAGCACTTTGGGAGGCTGAGGTGGGCGGATCTCCTGAGGTCAGGAGTTCAAGACCAGCCTTGCTAACATGGTAAAACCCCGTCTTCACTGAAAATACAAAAATTAGCCAGGTGTGGTGGTGCACCCCTGTAATCCTAGCTACTAGGGAGGCTGAGGCATGAGAATAGCTTGAACCCGGGTGGTGGAGGTTGCAGTAAGCCGAGATCACACCACTGCACTCTAGCCTGGGCAACACAGTGAGACCCCATCTCAAAAAAAAAAAAAAAAGAGAATCCAGGAGATCTGAGTTCTTGTTCTGCTATACCCAACTGAGAGTAGGCAGTGACAATGATCTCAACAACATACAAAGACATCCTTTGGATAGAGAATTTGTATATATAATAACTGTTTGTAATATCAGCTATTCTTCGACAACAGGATTTTTCTCTTAAATTCCTTCTATTTGTTAGAGATTCAATTTGTTACCCAAGCTGTGGATTTATAGGATTTACATCCTTAAAACGAATTCCAGCATAATTTCACACAGAAGCCTTCCTGAAGTTAACCAGGACAACACCCAAATAAATCTTCCCTTTAAAAAGAATAAATGCTCCATGAAAATCATCAATACATCACTTAAGCTTAAGGCACAATATCTGTGCAACACCAAGCTCTATCCCAATCCTCCCAGTGCCACTAGAGTCTGTCTTAACCCCACACACTCTCTATTATCTGTTCAGACATGTTTTCCCAGTACCATTACTCCAAATAATTCCATTCCCTATACTAAATACACTGCTTCATCCTGCTTGATTCTCTACCTATATTATCTAACAGTCTTGCTCTTGAGTTGCAAGGCTGTTGCTACTTAACTCTACATTGACCTACCACTTATGATATGTAAGTAAGCTCTAAAGTCTCTTATAGGACCTCTGTATCATCTCTTAAATCACCATGGAATCAAGTACTCCAATTTGAGTTTTAACCATTATCTAATTTTCTATTAAAAATGCTAACTCAAAAAGAGAAATATTCTTTAATATATTAAAGGCCACTATCCTAGCATAGCAAGTACCCAATTTTTTAGAGTTTGTCTTCAATATATCCACATTTGTATGAAAACTTCACCCTGACTACAAAATTGGTCAGAGTGCTTAACTGTGTGGGATAGGCAAGTTAAGTGCCAGAGAGGAGTTCAAAGAACATCAGCAATGTCTGAGTTTGAAAATCATAATGAAAACGCTGTAAGAGGGAAAGGGATGTGGCGTTCAAATAATAATTTTAAAGATGAGGATATCAGGTTACAAGGGTCACACAGGACAAGCTTCATGGAGGAGATGAGATTTCAGGTGACTGATGGATTTGCACTGATTAGGAAAGAGGGAGAAAGAAATTCCTGAAGGCGGACAAATTTTTCCTTGGTAGATATGTGCCCAGCTTTTGTAGTAAGAGCAGGGCAGGATTACCACCTCATTCCTTGCTGAGGACAGAAACTGCATATAAACTGCATTAATTGGTAGCTCATATAAAACTGTACATGAAACAGCAGAAAATCCAACAACATAAACAGGCTATTATTAACACAATTTTTTTTTTTTTAAAGGCTACTAGATTTTTCTCCAGGCTGTAGAACCTGCCAGACTGTAGCACAGTGGCAGGCAACTTACATCCCTTGGAAAAGTTACTTTTGTGTGATCATTTAAACTAACAATTTTAAAGAATGTTTTACACAAAATATGGGATAATTATTGGTCTGAGACAGAAATAAGACTTTCTGAACATCTTTCTTTGGCCTGCTAGATGTCAAAATGCAGTAAAATTTCCTATTGTAGGAGAATTTTAGTTAATAAAAGTAATTTTATTCCAATGTCTGATTTACACAGTACAAAAGTGTACTAATAACCGTCAGAAATTTTTAAAGCTACAATACCCTTCTGAAGCCACCCTAATAATTGCTTATTAAAACACTTTCTGTTAAAATGTTAAAAGTTATTGATTTTTTTAAATTTCAGCAATACAAAGATGTAGCTTTCAATTCATGTTCAAACATAAAATAACTGAATTGAAAAACAATTTCACTTTCATTGAAATCAAGTCAATGGCTCATTATTCAAAAGCATATGTTCATCAATACAAATAAACTTTCATTTCTATTTGAGGTTAAAATCCTAAAATAGCCCCAAAGTTGCACCACAATTCAGCTGCTATGGAAAACTAAGTAGTGCTTCCCATGACTAAATGGATTAATTCTTTAGCCCAAACACAATTACTGTTCTCCACACTGTTCCATTGAACATCTAAATAAGCATCCCAAAGCTTATTTCATTCAAAGAAAAGATCCAGACTAAAGAATAATCCCAATGTATGAAGTTTACATTTTGTGTAAAGTTTTTTTAAAAAGGGAAAAATCTATAAGTGGTAATCAGGAAAAGACATGAGTCATTTTAGACAGGTGTTGGGGATGACATCTATCGACTAATAGATATCTTTGTTGAAGGACTGCCGTACAGATTCCAGTAGATGTCTTTTTCTCAAACCAATTTTTCTGACTTAGTTATTGAATCTAGACTTTTCCATAGGTGACACACGCATTAACAGCAAAAAGAATAACTCTTCAAGAAATAGCCAATTACATGGAAAGATATTTCTTCTGGTCCTTTTCTTGCTTTAAAATTTTTCAACTTCAACCATGTATGAAAAGTGCTGTCTTACAATCATGTTTACTGAACATTTTATTCTTCCATATATTTCTACACTTCAAAAATCTCCTGTAATACACACCTGATCTAAAGAAGAAAATATGGAGAGGTCACGGAATAGGAATGAGGGCAATGAGCTATACTGAAATAATTCAATATGGCTCAAAGGGTAAAATGAAAGAAAAATAATAGTTATTAATTTCAGATCAGGATTCTCTGACAATAACAAGTTATCTGATTATGAGATGGGCTGCCTTATTAACACTTGCTGTTACTGAGATGTTTACAAAGAAACTAGGTAACCATGTCCACTATGTTGGAGAAAAAATTCCTATATGAGAGAAACTGGACTACATAACCCTATAGACTTTCTTCTGACTCTTAATACTGGTCATTCAATTTCCACTCCTTTTTAACTAAAGTTGTGAAATGGTAGCTCTTTTTCCACCTGTTTAATGCCCCTTGGGAGACCACTACTGTCAAATTATCATTGCAACATTAGTTGCTAGAAAGAGAATTTTTAGCTCTTTATAACACTTTTGCATTTAACTAAAGGATTATTTGCTGTTAGGCGGTTTTCTACAGCTCTGCCCCCAAAGGACTTTCACAAACAATGCAAATGCATTTTCACAAGATGGAGCAATTTAGCTTTGGTCTTTTAATGAACGCTGAATTAATGGCAAGGCTTCCTTGCATTGTTGTAAACTAGACTGCTACAAAGAGCAGGTGAAATGGTTTTCTTCCTTTGGGCAGAAATGAAAATAAACTGTAAAATTCCTACCCAGTTTTGATTCATGTTTGTGTTCATTAACAGAGGGTTAAACAGCCTGAACCTTACCTTTAGCAACTGCAGGTATAATCGGATTAATTTAAATGGTTATTAATGCCCTTTGGAATTCTAATTAGCCAGGGGGACAGCTGATGCAGACAGCCTTCGGGGGTGGGGATTAGTCTCTCAATCAGAGTTCAAACTCTCAGAGCAGCACCGCTACATAAATCCTATCCACCATTTTAGTGGGGTGGGAGTAGGGGATATGGAGAGTAGGGGTGAAGAATCTAAAATAAAGAAATACAGTGTAAAAAACATAAAGGACAAAAAGGTAAGAAATATAAAAGAGAAAGGAGAAAAAATATGACAAAAAATGTTCAATATACTTTCAAAACAATATACTGGTGATTAAAAAGAAGAGAAACCTAATGCACTTCAAATAAGTACAACAAACAAAAAGAAACTTCCTAGAAAATGGTTATTAGATCTTTGGCCTAGAATCTTATGACAAATTAGAAAAGACATAAAACTAAGGTAAAATTACTTTTTCCATAGGCAAAAATTTAATTATCCTGCTTCTCTGAGGCAGCAAAAGTTTCAATAGCTTCAAGCGCCCAAAATGTTTTGCTAAATTTGCACATTTAGTTGCACCCATAAAAGATGTACCCTGAAATGGGACAGTTTCCTTGTGTGGGTTCTAATGCATGTATTCTTTTTTTTTTTTTTTTTTGAGACGGAGTTTTGCTCTTGATGCCCAGGCTGGAGTGCAATGGCGCGATCTCGGCTCACCGCAACCTCCGCCTCCCGGGTTCAAGCAATTCTCCCACCTCAGCCACCCAAGTAGCTGGGATTACAGGCAAGCACCACCACGCCCAGCTAATTTGGTATTTTTTTTTTTAGTAGAGACAGGGTTTTTCCATGTTGGTCAGGCTGGTCTCGAACTCCTGACGTCAGGTGATCCACCCGCCTCAGCCTCCCAAAGTGCTGGGATTTACAGGCGTGAGCCACCGTGCCCAGCCTAATGCATGTATTCTTAAACAACATGAAGCATAAAACAAAGAATATGGGGAAACCCATACATTAGAGTTACAATTGTTTCTTACGTTTTAACATTTTTGTTGATTTCCAAATATGCCAGGAGTTCCAATTCCAAGTAAGATGGAATAAACACACACTACCTTGTCTTTTCCACTGAACCCAGAAAACCTGGATGATACATAAAGCAGCTAGTTAAGGCAGACTGGGGAATAAAATAAGAATTCACATTAATATCAAACAGATGATTTAGTATTTTTCCCCCTTTAGTATCTCCTGCCCTAGACTCAAAGCAGCTGAAATCTGGAAGCAGGCACTCAGGGATAGACAGAGAGAACTCCAGGAGAAGCCTCTCGTTCTAGCTTGAGGAGCAGGAACAGAGTCTCCTAATACTTAGATAGAATGAAGAAAATTCCCTAGGCATTTTTTTTATTCTTTTCAACATCCTCCGTACCCAGCCCCTGAGCAATCAAGATGGTGGTGGAAGCAGTGACAGCAGCAGCAGTGGGGTCTGCAGAAGTCTAAAACTCTGAGGGAACAAACCTTCATCATCAAGAGGGTAGCAAGAATTCTTGTTGCTTACTTTTTTCTCTGTCTTCTTGCTACTTGGCCCCAGTATGGGCACAGCTGCAAGAAATGTGCAGCAGAAGAGAGTAACTAAAGCAAGCTCCAGCTCTGTAGCTGGAAGTATAAAGAGGGGAGGATTAGGCAACCAAAAAGTACCAGAGAGATTATAAAGAAGGAGAAGCACAGGAAAGTGGCCCCATGAAGTTTGTGCTCACCCCTCCAAACTATGCCTGCATAAGGTTGATCCTAAAATAACATACCACATACTCTGAGAACTAAACTATGGAGTAGACAACTACTCAGTTCCCAGACAGTCCAATGTCTGGCACACATACTGGACAGTTCTGAGTAAGACTGCAAAGGTTTTGTAAAGGAAACTGGCATTGGAACTATAACCTACAGAAGGCTGTTTAGAACTTTCAACCTGAATGAACCCAACCAAATTGCCTATTAAAAAAAAAAAAATCAGCTGGGTGTGGTGGCTCACGCCTGTAATCCCAGCACTTTGGGAGGCCAAGGCAGGCAGATCACCTGAGGTCAGGAGTTCGAGACCAGCCTGGTCAACATGGTGAAACCGTGTCTCTACTAAAAATAGAAAAAATTAGCTGGGTGTGGTGGTGTGCACCTGTAATCCTAGCTACTTGGGAGACTGACGCAGGAGAATCGCCTGAACCCAGGAAGCAGAGGTTGCAGTGAGCTGAGACCACGCTGTTGCACTCCAGCCTGGGAAACAAGCGCAAAACTCAGTCTCAGCGGGGGAAAAGAATTCAACATTCATCACAGCATTAAACCAAGACAAAAGGTCTCAAAATATGACACTTAAATTGTCCAGGATACAGCCCAAAATAATTTGACAAATGAAGAATCAGGAAAACCTCAATGAGAAAAAAATAACAGATGCCAACACTGAAATAATGCAGATGATGGATTTATCTGACCAAGACTTTAAAGCCACTATTATAAAAATGTTCCAACAAGGGCAAACACTCTTGGATGAACACAGATGGAAAGCCACCTCAAAAAATAGAAGATATAAAGAAGAATCAAATGGAAAATTTAGAAACTGAAAAATATAATAACCAAAATGAAAATCTCATTAGACAGGCTAGATAGCTGACAGATTTATAGAAAATATTAAATCTGAGAGATGGGAAAAAAATGAAGGAAGGAAGGAGAGGGGAGAGGGGAGGAGATGGGAGGAGAGAGGGGAGGGGAGAGGGGAGAAGGGAGGGGAGAGGAGGGGGAACGAGAAGGGGAGGGGAGAGGGAAGAGGGGAGGAGAGGGGAGGGGAGGGAGAGGGAAGGGGGAACGAGAAGGGGAGGGGAGAGGGAAGAGGGGAGGAGAGGGGAGGGGAGGGAGAGGGAAGGGAGGGGTGAGGAGGGGAGGGGGAGGGGAGGGGGAGGGGAGAGGAGGGAGGGGGAAGGGAGGGGTGAGGAAGGGAAGGGAGGGGTGAGGAAGGGAGGGGGAGGGGTGGGGTGGGGGGAGGGAGGGGAGGTGAGATAGGGGAGGAGAGGGAGGGGAGGGGAGGAAGGGGAGAGGGAGGGGAGGGGAGGAAGGGGAGGGGGAGGGGAAGAGAGGGGGAGGGGGGAAGGGAGGGGAGGTGAGATGGGGAGGGTAGGGGAGGTGAGGGGGGAGGGTAGGGGGAGGTGAGGGGGGAGGGTAACAAGGAGGGGTGGGGAGAGGGGGGAGGGGGAAGGAAGGAGAGGGGGGAGGGGTAGGGGGAGAGGAGAGGAGAGACCAACCTCAGGGGCTGGGCATGGTGTCTCACACCTAATTCCAGCACTCTGGGAGGCTGAGGTGGGAGGATCACTTGAGCCCAGGAGTTCGAGACCAGACTGGGGCAACATAGTGAAATCTTGGCACTACAAAAAATAAGATAAAAAAAATTAGTCAGGCATGATGGCACACATCTGTAGTTCCAGCTATTCTGAAGGTGGAGGCAGGAGGATTGCTTGAGCCAATTTTGAGGCAGCAGTGAGTTGTGATCACACCACTGCACTTCATGCTGGGAGACAGAGTGAGACCCTGTCTCTTAAAACAAAAAAAATAAAAATAAAAATAAAAAACCTCAAGGACTTACGGGACAATAGTTATCAAGAGGTCTAATATTCATTTCCTCAAGTTCCAGAAGGGAAGAAGAGTATAGTGGAGAAAGAAAAAGCATTTGAGTAAATAATGGCTGAAAACTCAAATTTTCAAATTCTTAAGTTTCACTTGCATTACTCACAAAGTAACAAAATTAGAATAACTTAGAATTTGTCATCGGAAACCACAGAGGACAAAAGGAAGTAGGATAGTATTTTTAAGTTCTAACAGAAAAGACCTTTTAACCCAGCACAGTCGGGCCTTCATACCCATGGGTTCCACAACAGTGGATTCAACCAAGCCTGTATCGAAAATTTAAAAAAAAAAAATTGCATCTATACTGAACACCCAACACAAAACAAAACAAAACAGGGCAAAAAGACTTCATAAAACTGCCATTGCATCTTTTAATGAAGGGTAATTCTGTGAATTCTGTGAGAAATCAGATATCCATAGACCTTTAATGGCATTGCCACTTTGCTCATTTTATTCCATTTATCTTCCCATCTCCCGAAGTAAAAACAATAATATCAAACAGCTTAAAAGTATCTACCTGTGCATTATACTGTCAAGACAAGGGGTCCCCAAACTCTGGGGAACTATCAGTACCAGTTCGTGGCCTGTTAGGAACTGGGCCACACAGCAGGAGGTGAGCAGCGGGCAGGCTAGTCAGAATTAGAGCCTGAGCTCCGCCTCCTGTCAAATCAGCTGCTGCATTAGATTCTCATAGGAGCATGAACCCTGTTGTGAACTGCACATGCGAGGGATCTAGGTTGTATGCTCCTTATGAGAATCTAATGTCTGATGATCTGAGGTGGAACAGTTTCATCTCGAAACTATCCCCCGAGCCCTGTCCACGGAAAAATTTTCTTCCATGAAACTGGTCCTTAGTGCCAAAAAGGTTTGGGACTGCTAGTCAAGACCACAGTTGAAAAGATGTATTATTTGCCCTTTAGAAGCTTACAATCTAAACTATCCAAATCCAACATAAAGGAAGTAATAATGGCTTAAAATAAACAAAATACACTGAGCAGTAATTTAAAGACTCAACTAAAATACACATTTTATGCCAGTAAAATGTCAACGTATTTGTTATACACAAAGAAAACAGCAGTGAAGAAGTTTCATCAATCCATTGTTTTTACTTATTTTAGAATGACAAGATATTCGTGACAGAAAAATACACTTGCCTTTTAAAGTCAAAGCACCTATCAAGTGCCAAATTAGAAGAGATTGTTTCATTTTATAAATCCCAGTTAGGTTACAGAGTAGGTGCAAATTCAGATACACAGAAACAAATTCTTTGAAAAAGTGCCAAAATCATCCCCCATGTATTAATTAAAACCTAACCATAGAAATGAATCATTCCATCTTTAATTCATCTTGTTAGTTCATAAAGATTTTATTCTTGGCCTTCAAGGAAAAAAAAATATTTGAATCTGTAAATATTCTAAGAGTATAATTTTCTTTATTTTTAGGAAAGTACATGATACTCAGCAATACTAATGCATTCTTAAAATGCAAGCAAACTTCAGTTACTGCCAACTGTCCTTGATGTGTTTGTAACACCCTAAAGATTAAACAGTATAATGTCATAAATCCTATTACAGTATATAATCTCTAAATTACATTCAAGGGGATAAAAATATACAGCATATTAATGAACTTTACATTTTCATAACACCCTTTACACTGAATGTGAGAATCTTGTTACTTTGGATAAAAGTTTATGAAAATCCATCTCTCATAGCTATTAAATAAATATAATCTGCTCATCCTTGGAATCAGTTACTCTGAAAATGATGTAGCCTTAGAAGTGGATTAACCTCTTACGTTTCTCTTGCCCCAAATTTCAAGATTTATTTACATGCTATCCACAAATGGTGGGATAGAAAGTAAAAGGAACTAAAAAATAAATAATATTAAACTAAACATAATCATACACTCATGTTTAGAACATGTTTTTAATAATCTGAAAAAAATTATAGCAAACTAAGTTTAATAAAACAGATTTTCCACACACCCCCAACCCCACAAAATCCCAGTGTGAGAGTTCAGGTTTACTGATAATGAGATGGGAAATAATACAATCTCCAAAATATTATGTCCCAGAAAAAAAGTATAACATATGTACTGTATAATGTGAGATGCTTAGCAAATTGGCTGAAATTGTAAAAATAAATAAATAAATAAAATGCATGAATGAACAGATATTCCTGATAGTGCATCAAATAGTGTCCCCTCCCACAAAAACATATCCAAATTCTAACCCCAAGAACTTGTGAATGTGACCTTATTTGGAAACAGGGTCCCTCTAGATATAATTAAGGATCTTGAGGTGAGATTATCCTGAATTTAGAGTGGACCCTGAAACCAATGACAGGTGTCCATAGAAGAAAAAGAAGAAAAAAATTTGAGACCAAAGCCACCTGAAGACAGAGGTAAAGACTGGAGTGATGCAATCACAAGCCAAGGAATGCCTAAGATTACCAGCCACACCAGACACCAGAAAAGAGGCATAGACAGGCCTCCCTCAGAGCTCTACAAGGAACCAAGCTTGCCAACAGACTTCTGGCCTCCAGAACTCTTGAGAGAATAAATTTCTGCTGTTTTAAGCCATTGAGTTTATGGTAATTTGTTACAGCAGCCCTCAGAAACTAATACATTCCTTTAAGTAGCAAACAAGAACAGTGTACATTTATATGCAAAATAATACATCATCTTATTTATTTAAAGGCTCTAAATTGTAACCTGATATTCACCTTATCATTTAACACCAGATCAAATGGAACACCCAGGAGGACTGCCTAAATGAGTGTCCAAATGATGGTAGATGATCACAACTCCTAAGGGATAGGAGGTGATCACCTATAGTATGTGTACCTAACATAGCAAGAGATCTTTTGCGGACTTTAAAATACAATAAAAAACCATGACTACTTGTAGATGGCACCCACGACCTCTAGAAACTGTTGGCCTGGTGTCTGCCAATTGCCTCCTGAAGTGTAAGCAAATAAAATAATATGTTTAGTTTCGAAGTACAGGTCAAGGGGACAACATGTTAAGGAAAAAAAAAGATCTCAGCAAGTTCCAATAGGCACATCCAGAAATCAGGTAGGTGGAAATCTAAGTTACACTAACATTCCTAGAAACCCACAGGAAATCTAAAAGACATAATAGTCCTCAGGGATTATTGCCATTCTAAAATGTGAATCCTTTTATTTTCATGACCATTTAGAATGAATTTTAGAACATTCATATGTAAAAACAATGCCTTTCAGAAGTTACAACAGACCTCTCCAAATACTCAAAGAGTTATCCCAAAAACAGTCATGCAAGTAACTACTTCCTAAGAAGTATGCCTGAGCAAACCTATCCCACATGCAGACTGAACTTTAACAACAACAACAACAACAACAACAAATCACCAGACAGAGGTTAAAACTTGGGTAATAAAATAGCATTTTATCAGCTAAAAGACAGTCAGATCACCAATAAAGCTGGAAATCTCTCTCAGGGTATTCATACTATGTATTTCCTTACTGATACCAAGTACAAAAGAGAAAAATTCCAGAAATAGAGGTGTCAGGGGATTCAGGATAAGAGATCAGGAGAGCAGGAATAGGATCCTGCCAGGCCCCATCAGTAAAACATAGAGCACCTCTTGCTCTCCCAGCTCTGGCATAATTTTTTAAATGCCTTTTTTTTTTTTTTGATGCAAGCCAATAATGGGAATCTAGAAAACTGCCACTAAGGAGTTAAGTAAAACAGGGAATAACTTACTTTATCAATGATCCAAACCAGCCCCTGAATCATCAGATGATACAGACCAAGTTGATTCTTAGATTTCTATCGATTCAGTTAACAACATACACATATTACGTTGCTCCGTAACAAAGTATGACACAAAAACAGTAAGGAATTAGCTCAACTAATACTTAACTACAGAAGGCTTCCAAAACGTACAAAATAACACAAACAAGTGTGAATGTCAGCATAATAGATACTGTTGAAAGACTTATTTGAGTATCTCTTCCTGTGGCTAGAAAACACATCTGGAAAAACACACAATTACAATACAAACACAATCCAATAAAAGTCCAACCCCTCTCTACTGTGCAGGGAAAGGAGGGGCTCAAGGCCATAGAAGGAGCTATGCTTGAATTTACAAAACTACCAGATGGCCAAGAGGGGACTAGATCAAGGGTAGAGGGCAGAATAGCATTGTTGTTCAGCATGTAGACTCTGGAGCAAGAGGAGTTGGGTTCAAATCCTGAGTTTCCCACTTACTTGGGCATATTACTTTATCTCTTTACACCTATTTCTTTATTTATAAATGAGAGATAAAATTCATTGGGGTTGTTGATGTGAGGGGGAAAACAGTGAAAACATGTAAAGTGCTCAGGAAAGTAAAATAAGTAAAATATTTGCTATTAGCATTGAAACTGTACTCATCCATGCCTGGTAAACTGAAGCAAATTAACTGTTAGTTTGAACCATATAAAATGTTTATGTTTGTAGGTCAAAATACTCTGAATATCAACAATGCTATGGTTCAAATGAACATCAAAGAAAGGGCTGTGAAAACAAGTTGCTAAGAATGTCCATGAGGCCCAAAACCTAAAAAGTAATGTACTCACACAGCGGTTCTAAAATATAACTGAAGGAAAAGGATTTCTCCACCAGGCTGAAAACAAATAACATTTCAAATAATAAAGCACACAATTCTGTATGACTGACCTCTCAGGCAACCAATATTTCACACTGGATTGATTTTGAAAAGTGAACTAATATTTTATATTCAAGTACCTATTCTCTCTCCTCTGAGTCACAAAATGAGAGTTCACACAGCTTCAAACGGTATACAATGTACTGTTATGTATTAAATAAAGAGATGTCTAATTTCAAGCACATGAACATTGCATAAGCTACTGCTGATTTATGGTTTTTAATCTAAAAGTGCCAAGAAAACTTTTAATCAACATAATTTTTGATAGAATATATTTACATTTCATAAATGTTTACATTGATTTTAATATAATTATTTCTATCTTCCTAAATATTTCCTGAAGGATTTCTTTTCTCTTTCTCTCCCCTGACCCTGCTTAGAGTTGGGGGTCTCACTATGGTGCCCAGGCTGAAGTGCAGTGGCTACTTAGATGTACAATCATCATAGCACACTACAGCCTTGAGCTCCTGGCTTCCAGGGACTTTCCTGCCTCAGCCTGCTGAGTAGCTGGGATTGCAAACATGTGCCCAGCACTAGGCTCACAGAAGGACGTTTCTACAATTTAACAATGTATCCACCATGTACCTTAAAGGATGTCATTCTCTCATACTAAAATGAATATACTGAAACCTCAAAAAATAACAATACAATTTCAAGACAGACTGATTTTCCACAAGGCTGTCTTATGTTCCATCTTTGAAATTACTACGACTGGGCCAGGCGCAGTGGCTCATGCCTATAATCCCAGCACTTTGGGAGGCTGAGGTGGACGGATCACTTAAGGTCAGGAGTTTGAGACCAGCCTCACCAATACAAGTGAAACCCCTTATCTACTAAAAATACAAAAATTAGCCAGCCGTGGTGGCGCGTGCCTGTAATCCTGGCTACTCAAGAGGCTGAGGCAAGAGAATGGCTTGAACCTGGGAGGCAGAGGCTGCAGCGAGCCAAGATCGCCTAGGTGACAGAGCGAAACTACATCCAGCCTAGGCAACAGAGCAAGACTACATCTCAAAAAAAAAAAAAAAAAAGAAAAAAATACAACTGTAATCATTAGAAGATATGTAAAAAAAATAAGCAAAAATAATGCTAATAGATAAATGTGCCTGTATTATCAACAAAAATTGAAATGCTATTCTTAAGATTTTAAGACAAGACTGATAACTGTAATTTTGTATTTTTTAAAAACTCATTAGAAGGCCAGCCTCGAACTTGCAGCCTATTTCCCTGTCAACATTTTCAGTCTTCACAGCATCAGATTACAGCATAAATGTCAAAGAATTAGCAATGACTAGCTCATCTAGTAATAATATCTCTATAAACCAACAATTTATATATTTCAACTCCCTTTTTAAAAACATTGATATAATTCACACACCATAAAAATCATCTTTTTGGGCTTGGCACAGTAGCTCATGCCTGAATCCCAGCACTTTGGGAAGCTGAAGTGGGAGGATGGCTTGAGCCCAGAAGTTTAAGACCAGCCTGGGCGACACAGCAAGACCCCATCTCAAATTTTTTTAAAAAATTTATAAAGAAAAATCACCTTTTTGAAATGTGCAAGTATTTTCTAGTACATTCACAAAGTTGTGCAACCATAATCCAGAACATCTTCCATATACCCCACATCCATTACAGTCCCTTTCCATTCCCACATTCTCCCAGCTCCTGTCAGCTACTAATCTACTTCCTGTCTGTATGGATTTGCCCATTTGGACATTTCACGCAAATGGAATCACATATTTTGTGGCCTTTGGTGTCTCATTTCTTTCACTAACGTGTTTTCAAAGCTCATGTATGTTAAAGCATGAATCTGTACTTCATTCCTTTTTATGACTGAAGAATATTCCATTTTAAGAATATACCACATTTTGTATGTCAATTTATCAACTGATGGATATAGCGTTTATTTCCCAGTTTGGTTATTATGAATAATGCTGCTATAAATGTTCTCACCCACTTTTGAGATACATGCAAAAAGTTTTGAAGTCAGTGCAAATCACAGAGCAAAAATCTCTGAAGTCAAACTAAGTGATGAAACAATTTGAAGTAGTCGTACCTTCTTCTTTAGGTAAAGGCCGCTCTTCTGAGTTTATTCATTCTACATTAAATATCATCTGGACAAGTGAAACTGAAAAAAAAATCTCATCTACCCTTGCAAACTACAAATAAAAAGGAAGGACAACGAAATAAAAAAGAAAGCTACAAAACAATATTCTAAGTTTCTTACACTGAGCTGATCTGCTTCTAAAAAAAAACTACACAAAGTAATTTGTTACAATAAAATTACAAATTAATAATTAAAGCATAGAACATACCAAATATACTTATACCAAAAATGTATTTTAACAGTTTGAGCTGTTTTCATTAAGCACTATGGCAAAAACTTCTGCTAAATATCAAGGAATAACCTGATGTATTGGAAAACAATCTCCAAATATTTATGTTTTATAAATAAAACAATCATATCATCCAAAATGACCGAATCTACTAATTAGAGATTAAATATCTTATATAGTCTCACTTAGAATAAAGTATCCTATATATTTGAGAACAAAAATTAATTTTGTTGATTTGTGATTTGAAGCATTTTGATAAAGAAAATCTCCTCAAATACCTGCCTGAAATAGTTTCAACTCAAATCATACACCATGTGGCCAAAACCCGTTACAACTAAAATAAGAGTTTGCAATTTATCAGTTCAGTAACAGACAAGCCAATATTTATGTTTGCTTTATAACAAAGGACAACAAACATGTTACCAAAAGAATGCAAAATTATTCCTCTATAAATAAGTGGCATGTTCAAAATATTCTACCAAAGTAAATACAGCATTCAAAAAGACAAGACGTTTTTTTCAGATTGTGAAACTACAGCAATTTTCAGAAAACAAATAGTGTTTTACTATATACTAAATATACTTTTAAAACCACCAAATTGTGCCACTGTATTATTAACATTAGAATTTTCTGAATCTATTTTTTTAACCCAGTTTTACTTACCAGTTAGGAAAATTAACAGTATGCAATGTCTTTTTTCCCCCTAGAGGATGTTTACAGGAGAATTCTGTGTTTAAAAATCTACTTTTAATAAGCTCCTAAAAGGAAGTTTTCACTTAAAAAACATAAACAGACCAATTAGCATTCTGTAATTTCTTTCTGCTCTAATTTTCAGCTACATATTTAAACCAATGACATCTAGTCTATTACATTTATAGAATATCAAATATACTCTGTGCCTAATTTTTAATTCAAATTCAATAAATATTTATTGAGTAGTCTACTACATGCCTAACACTATGCTAAGTGCAGGGGAAAAAAAATAACCATTTTGGTTTTTCCTATCTTTCTCCTTGTCCTTATGGCCTATACATACAATCACTTGATGAAAAATGCCAGCAGGGGAGTACTACCCTAATTTACTATGCACTTGACTTAAATTTATACTTATGGACTCTAAACTCAAAATTCAAATAAATACCAACTATGAAAAAGAATCTACAAGAATATGTTTTTCTGTAGGGCACTCATCATTGAGGGGTAAAATTTTTCTCATATGCATCATGAAGGAAGATCCTTTTTCCATGTTGTTGGCAAAACTGTCAATCATCTTGATGAGCAGCAAATAAATGAATGCCCAATGATGGGATTCTGTATTATCCTTAAAAAAGAAATCCATCAACTAAACATCAACAGGTAAATGTTTATACTCGACAGCCATCAATTTCAACTATCCATGCAAAGAGACAGGTGAGCTGGACTGGTAAACCTCGAAATTAGAGAGGTATTAATCGTCTGCTTCCAGCCAACATAAACAGATGTTATTTTTAAACAGGCAAAAATCATCTCTTCCACTGAAATTTATTTGCAGCAGATAATGTTCTGTTACATTTTTAATCAAGCAGATGAAGTTACATTTAAATTGAAAATCTGCTTCACTTAACTAATCAGGCAAGTAAAATTCAGAGATGATTGAATGGCATTACACAGCACACTATTACGGCAGGTAAATTGGGAAATTTACCTGTCACACCACACAGGGTATTGTTCACCCACTGCATCTGCAACTTAGAAGCAAAGCACTAAGACAAAAAGGGAAAGGCATGTAAAACAGACTTATAAATCGATCATATTTTATGAAAACATTATTAAGGCTGCCAGCAAAAATAAATAAATAAATAAATCATTTTAAAGAAAAAGGGAAAAAACACACACCACCTCTCAGTGACTCAATGAAAATTTACATGGGTTATGCTTATCTGCTTCATGTAAATAGCATGCCTGGTTATTTTGAAGATCAAGATACTAAGGAAAAGATGCAAACAGTACATAATGACAGAGGCAAAGAAATAATGACCACATAATATCAAGGATAGTCAAACACAGGAAAGGCAAATAAAACACTTTAACAAGAAGAGACACAGTAAACATTATGCTGATTTGCAAAATAAAATATCAGTCATCACACAGATCATTAATTTCATATCCAAAAATTTCTCAATCTACCTTATTTATAAAAAGCTTATCTATTTTAGTCACCTAGAGTTAGCAAGTTGACATTTCTAAAATGCCTTCAAAATTTACTTGACATATCCACAAAACTCTAATGGCTATTTTACGTGTTTCTTAACAGAAACCCAGAATTTACTTTCACTGTTTAATATCTGTAAACTCAAAATACGTTTGCTACAACACCTGAACTTTGTATCACTGCTCATTATGTTGACTGTGAATTATTCCAACAACATGTACCAACACTGCGTTAAATCTTTTATATCATAACTATAAGAGTTTTATCCTCACAATAACCTTTGAAATATAGAGGTTTATTTGCCAACCATTGTGAGTTTTCTTCTTTCCATTCTTCCTTCCTTTCCTCTTTCTACTTTCTCTTTTACCTTCTTTCCTTCCTTTTTACCTTCTTCTTTTTTCTTTCCTTTTCCCCTTTTCTTTTTTTTTTTTTTTTTTTTTTTGGTGGGGGGTAGGGGGCAGCCAGTGGGGAAGCAATGGGTTTGAGAGGGGAGGTGGGGGTACAAATGGTATGTGACACTGGGATGTGTTTTAAGTTACAAAGGCGAATAATGTTACTGTTGTATTCTTAACAATGAAGTGAACCTACCTTGATTTTCCATTACGAGTGATAAATTTGGACTGACATATCCAAATTCTATCATGGGGTTCATAAAGCTAGCTAGAAATCATATACTCATCAGCATGGTGTTTTAATTACCAAGGCACCATTACTGGCTAGGTTTAGGGTTAGAACAGTTTTAGGTTTACAGAAAAATTGTGAAGATAGTACAACGAGTTCTCATATGCACCACAGCCAGTTTCCCCTATAATAGTGACATCTTACATTAGTATGGTAAATTTGACAAAATTAATGAAACAATATTGATACCTTATTAACTGAAGCTCATACATGATTTCATTAATTTTTTTCTGTTCTAGAATTCTATCCAGGATACCACATTACACTTAGTTGTCATGTCTCCCTAGGCTCCTCTTGGCTGTGACAGTATCTCTGACTTTCATTGTTTTTAAGGAATACTGGGTTAGGTATTCTACAGAATGTCCCAAATTGGGATTTGTTTGATGTCTTTCTCATGGTTAGGCTGTGGTTATGGGTTTTGGGAAAAGAAAACCACAGAGGTAAACTGCCATTCTCATTATATCATATCAAGAGTATATCCTATCAATGTGACTGATCTTTCATGTCAGTCTTAATTGCCTGTCTTATTGTGTTCTCTCTTAGTCTCTGCCCTCCCCAAAACTGCATTTATCCCTTTCTGAACTTCATAATCTCCATTATGACATATTACTATTCTTCATTGTTGAAAGTGATAGTTTTTCACAGCTGCTCTCTGTAGGTATGGCTCAATGGGGCAGGAGGAATCAAAGAAACAACCCAGCTGTACTTTCCACACTGCACAAAGATTAGTCTTTGTGTCACTACTTACAGTGATTACTCTCAGTCTGTAGCTATTTCTGACCTAGCTCCATGCTTTTATTTTTTAATTTTATTTATTTATTTATTTATTTATTTATTTATTTATTTATTGAGACTGAGTCTCACTCTGTCACCCAGGCTGGAATGCACTGGTGTGGTCTCGGCTCACTGCAACCTCCACCTCCCAGGTTCAAGCAATTCTCCTGTCTCAGCCTCTCAAGTAGCTGGGACTACAGGTATGTGCCACCACACCCAGCTAATTTTTGTATTTTCAGTAGAGACGGGGTTTCACTGCATTGGCCAGGCTCATCTCAAACTCCTGACCTTGTGATCTGCCCACCCTGGCCTCCCAAAGTGCTGGGATTACAGGTGTAAGCCACCACACCCGGCCTAGATCCTTGCTTTTAAAGTCAGTACAAAAAGAAGCTCTCAACTTTCTGTTGTCCTGGCCCCATTTTACTCATATTTCCGGGGGTAGGACTGAGGCATCAGTAGTTTAAAAAAACAAACAAACAAACAAACAAAAACACCAGTGTAAGACCTTATCTCTATATATTGACTGCTACAGTAAAGGCTGGTCTGTCTTCCCATTTACAGCATTCATAGCTATGCTATACTCTTTGGGGTTTCCATTTCCGATATATCTTCAGTTATTCCCCTAATTTAGCCTTAGCTAAAATGAATCCTATATGATTTAAGCAGCAGGAACACTGCAATGCTGTTTAGACACCGGTAGATTAAGCACTGTCAGAAGCTGAGGGCACTCACTGACATTTAGAAGCATTACTGATTTTTAAAATATATACATTAAATGTATATATTTAATTCAGTTATGCATATATTTTAATATGATGTATACTTCCATATATTAAAATATAATTACATATTAATATATACCAAAAAATATTGATATATATTGTTGATTCCAACATGAAGACCACAAAAGTCTGGATATTAAAACACCACAAACAGTGATAAAATGTTCTTTTAAATGTGGGACTCATTTCTGTACTGAAGCAACAATCTATAGTGTGGCTGAGTTCCTAGGCTACCTTAATGAAAGCATATTTAACAAATGAGGCTAGACTGGGCGCGGTGGCTCACGCCTGTAATCCCAGCACTTTGGAGGCCGAGGCAGGCGGATCACGAGGTCAGGAGATCGAGACCATCCTGGCTAACACGGTGAAACCCCGTCTCTACTAAAAATACAAAAATTAGCCAGGCATGGTGGCAGGCGCCTGTAGTCCCAGCTACTCCTTGAGGCTGAGGCAGGAGAATGGCATGAACCCAGGAGGCGGAGCTTGCAGTGAGCCGAGATCGAGCCACTGGACTCCAGCCTGGGTGACAGCGAGACTCCATCTCAAAAACAAAACAAAACAAACAAACAAACAAAAAAAAACAAATGAGGCTTAAGAAATATTTGTCAGAAGCATATGAAATTGCCATATTCAACCATTACACTAATTTCTTGTTGTTCAATCTCTTACATTTTTGATAAAAGACAAAAAACAGCCTTTACAACAACAGTATTTAAACAAAACAAAACTAACAAATCATTTTAATTTATTTAATCTTAAATACTAGTATGTGAGAGAAAGGCTGGTCAGATCATATGGTCTGCAAGACAGACAATTCTGCCATAATAAAAGAGACAAAATCATTTTGCGGGGAATGAGGCAATGGGCTATAAAATGGGAGAAAAAATTTTACTGAGACAGAGTCTCACTCTGTTGTCCAGGCTGGAGTACAGTAGCATGATTTTGGCTCACTGCAGCGTCAGCCTCCTCGGGGGTTTAATCGATTCTCGTGCCTCAGCCTCCTTGAGTAGATGGGATTACAGGCGAGCACCACCACACCCAGCTAATATTTTGTATTTTTAGTAGAGATGGGCTGCGGTGTGCGGGGAGGGGTTTGGAGGAAGGGTATCACCATGTTGGTCAGACTGGCCTCAAACTCCTGGACTCAAGTGACCCGCCTGTCTCGGCCTCCCAAAGTGCTGGGATTACAGGCATGAGCCACCACGCCTGGCCTAAAATGGGAGAGAACTTCTATTAGAGATGAGCTTGCAGAGGAAAGAATATTAGGAATAACAGAAAATCGAAGCTAGAGCTGCCAGAACAAAAACAATGAACATCAGTCCTTAGTTTGGAGGTGCTATTCTGCGATACGGTTTATACATATAGTTTTGCATGCTTAAAAGGAATGAAGATAAGAACTTTAAATAATTAAGGTATTTATATATTCTCATAGTAGGATGGTAAGAAAAACAAGCTGGATCAGGTACCTTGACTATACCCAATAAACTACAGGATCAAGTATTCCTTTTTTTCTTTTTTTTTCTTTGAGACAGTCTCACTGTCATCCAGGTTGGAGTGCAGTGGCACGATCCACTTCCTGGGTTCACGCAATTCTCGTGCCTCAGCCTTCTGGTAGCTGGAATCACGGGCATGTACCACCATGCCCGGCTTATTTTTGTATTTTCAGTAGAGACAGGGTTTCACCATATTGGCCAGGCTGGTCTTGAACTCCTGACCTCAAGTGATCTGCCTGCCTCGGCCTCCCAAAGTGCTGGGATTACAGACGTGTGCCACCATGCCCGGCCAGGATCAAATATTCTTAAGGCTGTAAGGGTAACTTTCCCATAAAGCACCTAGCACATAGCAAGACACTTAGTAAAAGTAATTTATTTTCCTAGACAGTGAATACTCCAAACCCTTAAATAGTGCCACAAACAAGAATTAGGGAAGAATACTCCCTCTCCCTCCTTTTCTACTGAAGGGTACCATCAGCTACTAGGAATGACATAAGAAGTTAGATATAAATATCCTTCAGCATAAACTTGTCATATTATAACATTCTTATTCAAATTATCCATTATGAACAACTTCTATTTTCTATGCCTTTATTGAGATAATAGTGTTTTAGATTCTGCTTTTTTACTTAATGAAAACACTACATAACATTTCTGATGACTCACACAGTCTTCCAAGATACAGCTGTACAGTCAACAATTACTCCATTTTTCCTGGACATTCATGTTATTTCCTTTTTTAAAAAACACATACTTTGCACTCACACGGTATTGATAGGAATGTAAAATGATACAGCTAGTCTGGAACTTTAGCAGTTTCCTTTTTTTCTTTTTTGAGACAGGGCCTTGCTCTGTCACCCAGACTAGAGGCTGGAGTGCAGTAGTGTGATCTCAGCTCACCGCAACCTCCGCCTCCCGGGTTCAAGCGATTCTCGTGCCTCAGCCTCCCAAGGAGCTGAGATTACAGGTGCCACCATGCCTGGCTAATTTTTTGTATTTTTCGTAGAGACGGGGTTTCACCATATCGGCCAGGCTGGTCTCGAACTCCTGACCTAAACTGATCTGCCCGCCTCAGCCTCCCAAAGTGCTGGAATTACAGACGTGAGCCACCACACCCAGCCTAACTCATCGAATTTTTGTAATAATTCTACAAAGTAATTTTCTACATTGTACAATTGAAGAAACTATGCTTAGAGATGTTATGGCTTTCACAAGAAATACAGTGAGTATATGAACGAGGTATAATTCCACAAATCATGTTTATTCCCATTACACAATAAACCATAATTTCTGTCTAGAAGAGTAAACATGATGGTCATTAAAAAAATTAATAAGAAAAATAATAGGTTTATTAAGTAATAACAAGGGCCAATTTTAAGTTTCTCTCACAAGTTTATAGTAGATTCAGGCCAGTTGCTGTTAATCAGGAGAATCTGATACCAATTGTACCATTACAAATCAAACACATAAAAGATCAAAGAAAAGTTTTTAATCTGATTAGAAGGTAAATATTCTTTAATGATCTCCTCCAAAAAAACAAACGTGCTGTAAAAATATATAGTTGTATTTGGCTCTATACAATAGATTTGCTTCTGAAATGCAGAATCTAACTGAAGTTTTATAGGTATTAAATTTCAAAACATGCCATCAGAGATCTCTGTTAAAGGAATTCTATGGTGAGTCCTTTGGAAAAGAATGTTTTCCTTATTTTGTCTGTTCTGTATTACATACCCATATAACAGTTTTATAGTATGCATAAGATAAAATGCTATATGAACAGTTAACTACAGTAGTCTGCAAGTACATTTTCTTATTCTGGTTAATGGAAACTTCATAATCAGTCTGCAGGGTCATAAGAGGTTGAAAGAGAAGAACTCAGAAAAAACATGTTAAATCTTCAAAATGAACAATGAGACACCAACCAAAAGAATATGTCACACTACTGGAATGCCCACATTGCTAACTCAAGTCCCTAGTGCATGCCCACGTTGCTCACTCAAGTCACAATTGGAATGCCCACGTTGCTCGCTCAAGTCCCTACTGCAATGCCCACATTGCTCACTCAAGTCACAACTGGAATGCCCACACTGCTCACTCAAGTCCCTATTGCAATGCCCACATTGCTCACTCAAGTAACAACTGGAATGCCCACGTTGCTCACTCAAGTCTCTATTGGAATGCCCACATTACTCACTCAAGTCCCTATTGGAATGCCCACATTACTCAATCAAGTCCATAATGCAATGCCCATATTGCTCACTCATGTCGTTGCTCACACAAAAACTTTGCTCAAATTAAAATACCAATGCTGGAAGTACTTTATGAACCACTGCAAGACACCGTGTATATTCAATTTTTTAAGAAGAAATGCCTTTAAAAATAACTTATCTATGAATGGTCCATAAATATTATTTTGCACACTCAAAACACCAGATGACATTCCCTTCTATTAATGCATAAGACAATGGGGGGAAAGTGAATGTTTAAAAGTCAGTCTGTAATGTCAAAATATCTGACAAAGTTCAGAAAATTATCAAAAGTGAAGGTAAAAAAGATGCTAAAGACTATTTTAAGAAAACAGTACAAATGATAATTTTAGAGTAACAAAAGCAACAAATTTACAATTTTAACAGATTTTCCTAGCTGTTGAACCTGCCCAGCAAATTTTAAAACTTAGTCAAGGTGTGCATAAAGAATCTAAACGAAATAACATGTAATTTGCAAATAATCCCTTATGAATTTTGCCTCTGATCTTCACTTTGTTTTTAAAATGACAATTTGGTAGCTGAAGAAAGTACATTAGAACTTTAAGAGACACAGGTCCCATAAAAACTCATCTCATTTATTAAACCAAGTGTACAAAAATTCTCTTATTTAATGAATTTGATAGAAAAAAATCAACCAGGTCAAGATCACCCATGAATAGAGTAAACTGCTACTTATTGGTAAGATTTAAGAAATAACAGAAGAATACATCTACCAAAATAATTTTTTCCATCTGAAAAACATCCATTCCTCTTACTCAAATATAAGCAATATTGGAAAAGGTAACCATGTTAAGTCATTTTAAGCTAAGGTCTTGGAATTTTATTAGTAACTAGTTTGTAGAACTCAAGGTCCTCTAAAAACTATGGTTGAGGCACTGAATGGTATCTGCAGGGAAGAAGAGTCCCTAAACAGAGGTTCAAGAAGATGTCAAATATGGGAGGCTGAGGGAGGATTGCCTGAGCCTAGGAGTTAGAGACCAGCCTGAGCAAGATGACAAGACACCATCTCTAAAAAAAACTTTTTAAAATTAGCTGGGCATGGTGGCATGCACCTGTAGTCCCAGCTACTCAGGAGGCTGAGGGAGGAGGATTCCTCAAGCCCAGGAATTCGAGGCTGCAGTGAGCTTATGATCGCACCACTGCACTTCCGCCTGTATCTTAACCAAAAAATAAAAATAAAAAATAAAAAAGAAGATGCCAGTAGACTTTCATTAATTTCACTTGTTTTGTCTATTACTGAAATTGACAGAACATGAAAACAGCACTCACAAACATGCTAACAACTCAGCAGCAAGAAAACAATGCTATAGCTGGAATTCTGCCACCTTGGTTCTCTCCACTACACAATTTACCTTCACCCCACTTCTAACAACTACACGTACAAGGGCCAATGAAAGAGCAAATAAGTAAAAGAACTTAACAGGGAAACTCAATTGTACACATTTCTTCCCACAAAGTTCTTTTTAAGGTGTTGCTTCCAATTTTACCCCAAGTAAAATCTAAAAATCATACAAAACTACAAAAGTGTATTTTATAAACCTACTGTCAACCACACTATTACAATTGCTTCAACCCAGGACAAGTATAAATACTAGTTAACTACAGTCCTGCAATCTGTGAGCTTTTTTCTCTAGAACAGGAGAAAAAAACTCCCTGGTTTTTCTACTGATGAACTTAAACCTTTCGAGCTTTTGAGCTATACTTTAATGGCTGTGTGTTACCCTATAGATGAGGCCTCAAACTCCCGAAAGAGCAAACAGTCATTGGAAGTAGCACCATTTTATCACCCCAGAGGTTAAGAAAGGTGCTATTACTGAAGTTGTTTTAAAAGGTTGGGACAATGAGAAGAGCTAGAATGTCCAAGTATTTGTGGATTAGAGCAGAAATTGTGTCATTAGAGTAGACTTAGAGAAGAAACGTGTCGATGAGTAGAATAGAAATATGTGTCAATGAGATCCAAGAAAAAGACAGTATAGGGATTAAATGCATCTGAACTCAGACCATTTGGTTTCATTGGCATGTTTTCATGATGTACACAAATTATACCCAAATTCCTCTTACCAACCCTAGAGAACAAAAATGCATACCAGTCCCATCACTCTATCCCCTTTTCCCAAACAGACAGACAATTTTGGCTGATCCTGTCTTAGTTATCCTTCCTAAGTCCAAAAGCTCTCAGAACTCTCCTCAACACTCTGTTTCAACAGATTGGAATTGGTATGTGAGAATGAAACCTATTTGCTACTCTAAGGTAGTTTACAAACAGAATTCAAAAAACTCTTGAGTGTAGCAATCTTTGGAAAATTTCAATTAAGAAAAATTTCTCATACATATGAATAGCCTCTGAGAACTACAATATGTCTATGGCACCAAATAATTAATATTAGAATAATTCTAAGACATCAGAAACACACCCATATATTCTGTTTAAGGTTGTATTTGAGAAAGATTCCCAGAAAAATCAGTTCAACTATTTTAAAAGTAAGGACACTGAAAAGAACAAACTTGTTTTAAATATAAAATGGTTAGGGTAGACTTTTTTATTCTTTTTCTAATTTTTTTTTTTTTTAAGAGATAGGATCTCACTTTGCAGCCAAGGATTGCAGTGGCACAATCATAGCTCATTACAGTCTCAACTTCCTGGGCTCAAGCGATCCTCCAGCCTCAGCCTCTTGAGTAGCTGGGACTACAGATGCATGCCACCAAGCCCTATCTTTTGTATTTTTTGTAGAGACATGGTTTCGCCATGTTACCCAGGCTGGTCTTGAACTGCTGGGCTCAAGCAAACCACCTGCCTTGGCCTCAAAATGTGCTGGGTGGGACTGCAGGCATAAGTTGCCAGAGCCAGCCAAAAAATTTTCAAAAGGAACACAGCAATAATTAAAATCAGTGAGAAACTGCATTCAGAATTTAGAAATTTTCTTTATAGTCTACTTTGTGTCCAAAGGAATGCTAGTATACACACACAATAAAAACCCCATGTTATAAAAGTAATTAAAAGATAATAAAGAAAATAGCAAATTTATCTTAAAAAATTTCTGAAGACTATTAAATTCTAAAACCAGCAATGTTGGGTTACCAGGGGAATTAGACTTAAGATAAAGTATCCATAGTGAAACTCCCACTGGAGCTACATTTAGGTCAGAGAAGCTGGCACACGTCTAGTTGGCAAAAGAAAAAAAAATCTCACAAAGTCTTCCAAACATCTCAAGGATGACATCTCACCTCTAGCGGGTAGGCCCCCTAGTGAAAAGTATGGTCCCATTCTATTAACAACATATTTGTGGATTTTTAGAACGAGCTTATGCCAGAGTACCAGAATTTCAGTCAACAAATAGCTGTCTTCCTGACATCAATGGAATGCTTCCCTTGAACTGACATCAAATCTCAAAAGAGGTTAAGAAAGATTATATCCTAGTAGACCCAGAAATTTTAAAATGTACCATAGGCAGTATCCTGACTATGACCCCTGTATTTTGTTTCTTGATAAACAGAGAAACTTAAAATTGGGCATTCCAGTTCATTTACTGGGAAGGTTAAGATTATTGCTTAACACAATATCAATAACAATTTGTCAGGAGATCTTTCAACAGTTCAAAGAATTGCTACACAAACGGCAGAGAATTAGAATGTCTCGGGATGTAGGAAGGGTCCTGGAACTTTTAAAATTAAATTATTAATTTATCTACTCCTCAAATATGTACCGGGTACTTTGTTTTTGTAGAGATGGGGTCTTGTTATGTTGCTAGGGCTAGTCTTGAACTCCTGGGCTCAAGCAATCCTCCTGCCTCGGCTCTCAAAAGCACTGGGATTACAGGCATGAGCCAGCATGCCTGGCCTGGGTACTTTGTTTACATAATTTAATTTTAGTAGGCGTTATGGAGGAAATACCGAATATGCCAAAATATGAAATCGTAAATGTAAAGTGAATTCTTATCTTCCCAATAAGCAGTTTTAAAACTATGCTTTTTTTGTTTTGTTTTTAAAACTAACCTTTTTGACATATAAATACATAAACCTTTAGAGGGATAGGTGAAACAGTCTAATGTGCTCTAAAGCATTAAGTCAAACCTCAAATTATTACACAGAAATCAAGAGTGAGTAGCAGACTTCCACTTCCAACTCAGATAAATTAACAGGGATCAGATTTCCCGTCCCACCTGAAACCATCAAAAAATAAACAAAAAATAGACAAAACATATGAAAAAGCATTTAAAACACGAGACATTAAGAAACAGGACAATAATCCATGAAAGATATCTAGGTGAATTCTAGCACTGCCCAAAGTTTACTGCCTTCAGATTTTCCAGGCCCCAGAACAGACAGCAAGAACCCAGGTAGACTCTTGACAAACTCCTGGAGTTTAGCAGAAAGGGATGAGAACCCAGGGAGACTAAGACAAATAAATTTGAAAGATCTAGTAATAAAGGAGAGAATGCTACATAGAGAAATACTCCCACAGATCTCCAAAGGAGAATATTTCTGAATATTCGGCAAAGTGTTCAAAATGTGTAAAGAAAACATGTGAGGCTGGGGAAAGAATCACCCAAAAGGATTACAGAGGATAGTACCAGGCACTCACACAGGGATGGGAACAGTGTCTATTTCCACCAGTCAGACTGCAAAATCTCATCAATTTACATGACGTTGCATAGAGCAGTAAGAAGGGTTGTGTAGTAGGATTAGTTAGCCCCAAACATACTTGTTTCCACCTAGCAAATCTTAAAAGCAAGGCCCAAAAGGATTAAGCCATTTCTTGGTAATTTAATTTTATCCTAGAACAAAGGTCAAGAATATTAGTAGGAATATAAAAATAACCAGCATAAAACAAGTTAAAATTAATGTCTGGCTTCTAACCAAAGATTCCAAGGCATGCAAAAAAGCAGGAAAGTATGACTCATTATAAGGAGAAAAATCAATTAATACTAACCCAGACTTGAAAAAGATGTTAAAATTAGGGGACAAGAACATTAAAACCATTGTTACAACTATATTCCTTACATTCAAATAGTACAGACATGGAAGATATTAGAAAGACCAAAATAAAACTTTAGAGATGAAAGTTACAATATTTGGCCAGGCATGGTGGCTCATGCCTATAATCCCAGCACATAGGGAAGCTGAGGCCAGGAGTTCAAGACCAGCCTGGAAACAAAGCAAGATCCCATCTCTAAAAGGAAAAAAGAAAAAAAAAAAAAAGGAAAGCTACAATATCTGTTATTTAAAACACATTGGACAGAACAGACACTGCAGAAGAAAAAAATGACCTTGAAGACAAAACAACAAGGAACTATCTATAATAAAACAGAGAGAAAAAAATAAAAAATAACCCATAAAAAGCATCACTGATATGTGAGACAACTTCAAGCAGCCTAGTACACATATAATTCCAATCTCCAAAGGAAAGAGGGCCAAAAAACTGAAAGAAATTTTTTGAAATTTTCCAAAATGTGACCTTTAAATGGCATTCTTACGCAGGATATTTATCAAGAGAGCCATATTCTGGGCTATAAAATACATTTCAACAAACTTAAAAGGATTGAAGTTTTACAAAGTATTTTATTTGAACACAACACATTAAATTAGAAATTAACCACAGAAAGATCTCTGGACAATCCCAAATTACGTACAGAAATTAAATAACACACTTCCAAATAACCCCTGGGTCAAAGGAGAAATCACAAAGGAAATCAGAATGTATTTTGAACAAAGAGAAAATAAAGACACAACATAGCAAAATTTGTGGGATGCCCTAAAGAAGTACTTAGTGGGAAACTGACAGCACTAAAAGAATGATCTCAAATCAACAACCTGAGCTTCAACCTTAAGAAAACAGAAAAATAAGAGCAAATAAAATCCACCGTAAACATTAAAAAGAATGTAATTTTTAAAAAGTTAAAAATAAAAGAAGTTTAAAAAGTTAAAAAAAAAAATAGAGAAAAATCAGTGAAACCAAAAGTTGGTTCCTTGAGAAAGTCATTAAAATTTACTAATCTCAAGACAGACATATCAGGAAAAAAAATGAGAAAAGTGGTATCACTAGAGATTCTACACATATTATTATTAGTTTTTGAGATGGAGTCTTGCTCTGTCACCCAGGCTGGAGTGCAGTGGCGCGATCTCGGCTCACTGCAAACCTCTGCCTGCCAGGTTCAAGCAATTCTCCTGCCTCAGCCTCCCGAGTACCTGGGACTACAGGTGTGCACCACCATGCCTGGCTAATTTTTTGTATTTTTAGTAGAGACGGGGTTTCACCATGCTGGCCAGGCTGGTCTCGAACTCCTGACCTCGTGATCCGCCCGCCTCAGCCTCCCAAAGTGCTGGGATTACAGGCGTGAGCCACCCCACCCAGCCGAGATTCTACACATAACTGAGGGAATATTATAAACAGCTTTGTGCCAATAAAATCAGCAACTTAGATGACATTTTTCTTAAGTCCTCCAAACACATGAACCAGTAAAGCTTTCTGAAGAAACTGATAGCCTGATTAGCTATGTCTATTTAAAAAATTAAATTTGCAATTATAAACTCACCTGCATAACATTCCTAAAGGTGATGTTAACATTGTTCTCAAACAGTTGGCCGAAGACTAATTTGATGAATCTGAATTTTCCAAAACAGATGATTCTGATGAGTCAGATGATTCTGATGTTAGTTCTGTTTAGAAATAACTCCAAGAACAGTTTTTATATTTTATTTTCACACTGAAAATCAGATTTGCTTCAGCCTCAAAGAGTGTGTTTATGTGAAATTACATGAGAACTGGCAGCAAGCTGCAGCTTTTTTTCTAAATGCGAAAAGGGTTAAAAAAATAATATTGCATGACCAAAGTGTGATTTAACCCAGAAATACAAGACCACTTTAATATTTGAAAATTCAAGTCATGTAATTCACTATATTAAAATTGTGTGATTATCTCGATCAGACCCACAAAAAGCATTTGACAAAATCCAACATCTACTCCTGATAAAAACAGCAAACCAAAGAAAATTTCCTCAAACCAATAAAGGGTATCTACAAAAAACCTACAGCTAATATTTACATAATAATGAAAGACTGTATACTTTCCCTCAAAAACAGGAACAAGACAAGGATGTTCACTCCCGCCCTATACTTAAGGTTCCCTTCCATCCAATATGGCAAGAAAAAAAAACAAAAAAGTCATCTGTATTGGAAAGAAGTAAAACTGCCTTTTTTATTCCCAGGTGATAAGTTCAACAACTTGAAAATCCAAAAGAATCTACCAAAAAAGAAAAAAAATTCTAGAACTAGTAAGTGATTTCAGCAAAGTTATAGGAATCAAGATCAATATATACCAGTAATATTGGAAACTAATTTTAAACTGGTATCATTTCACAATACCATCAAAAAATATAAAACACTCAGGGATAAATTTGACAGAAGATTTATAAACTAAAGTTATATTGTTGACAGAAATAAAAGAAGACCTAAATAGACAGATATACCATGTTCACGATTTGGAATACTAAATATTTTTAATATGTCAATTCTCAATGGATATACAGATTGAACACAATCCCAATTCATCCCCCACCACACTTTCTGTAAGAAACTGACTACACTTAAAATCTATACAGAAATGCATCTGGGTGCAGTGGCTCATGACTGTAATGTCAACACTTTGGAAGGCCAAGGCAAGTAGATCTGACTACACTTAAAATCTATACAGAAATGCATCTGGGTGCAGTGGCTCATGACTGTAATGTCAACACTTTGGAAGGCCAAGGCAAGTAGATCTCTTGAACCCAGGAGTTTGAGACCAGCCTGGACCACAGAGTGAATAAATACCTAAAAAAAACTTAGATGTGATGGTGAATGCCTATAGTTTGACCTACACAAGAGTCTGAGGTAAGAGAATCAAGTAAGCCCAGGTCAAGGCTGCAGTAAGCCATGATCATGCCAATGTACTCCAGCCTGGGCAATAGAGGGAGATCCTGTTTCTTTTCTTCCTCTTCTCTTTCTCTCTTTTCTTTTCTTTCTCTCCTTTCCCTCCCTCCCTTCCTTCCGAGACAGAGTCTGTCTATCTATCTTGTCTGTCTGTCTGTCTGTCTGTCTGTCTGTCTGTCTGTCTATCTATCTATCTATGACAGTCTCACTCTGTCACCCCGGCTGGAGTGCAGTGGTGTGATCTCGGCTCACTGCAACTTCCGCCTCCTGGGTTCAAGTGATTCTTGTGCCTCAGCCTCCCAAGGAGCTGGGATTACAGGCACACAGTATCATGCCTAGCTAATTTTTGTATTTTTGGTTAGAGAGATGGGGTTTTGCCATTTTGGCCAGGCTGGTCTCGAACTCCTGACCTCAAGTGATCTGCCCAGTTTGGCCTCCCAAAGTGTTGGGATTACAGGCGTGAGCTACCATGACCGGCCAGAAGACCCTGTTTCAAAAAAAGAAAGAAAAAGAAATGCAAAGGACCTAAAATAACCAAAACAACTTTGAAAAAAAAAAGTTGGAGGATTAACACTATCTAACTTCAATACTAATTATAAAGCTACAGAATCAACAGAGTATAGTATAGGCATCATGAAAGACAAATAAACAGAATACAACAGACAACTGATTTTCAACAAAACTGCAAAAATAATTCAATAGAGAAAGGATAATTGTTCAACAAATGGTGCTAGAAGTTAGATATCCCCATATAAAAATAAAGGACTCTCACATCATATAAAAATTAACTCAAAATGAAGCAAAAACCTAAATATTAAGCCTAAAACTGTAAGATTTCTATAAGAGAACATACAGAAATTATCTATGACCTTTAGTTAGGCAAAGATTTTTGAGATTCAACCCCAAAAGCATGATCCATTAAAGAACAAACTGACACACCGGGCTTCAAAATTAATAACTTTTGCTCTTCAAAAGACACTATTAAGCGAATACAAAGCCAAAGCAAAGACTGGACAGTTTGCAAATAAACACATGAAAAGATGCTCAACATCATTAGTCCTTAATCACAATGTGCACCCACTGCACAAATATCAGAACGACAAAATTATCAAGACTGTCCGTAGCGTTAGCAAGGATTTGGAGGAACTGAAAATCTCATCTGCTGCAGTGTGAGTGCAAACATAAAAAGGTAAAAACACTTTAGAAAACTGTTATTTTTTTCTTTTCTTTTTTTTTTTTTTTTTGAGATGGAGTCTTGCTGTCACCCAGGATGGGGTGCAGTGGCATGATCTTGGCTCACTGCAACCTCCGCGTCCTAGGTTCAAGCAATTCTTGTGCCTCAGCCTCCCAAGTAGCTGGGATTATAGGCACATGCCACCACACGTAAAAATACTTTTTGTATTTTTTTTTTTTTTTTTTTTTTGAGACAGAGTCTCACTCTGTTGCCAGGCTGAACTGCAGTGGTGCGATCTCGGCTCACAGCAACCTCCACCTCCCGGGTTCAAGTGATTCTTCTGCCTCAGCCTCCCGAGTGGCTGGGACTACAGGCGCACACCACCACGCCTGGCTAATTTTTGTATTTTTAGTAGAGACGAGGTTTCACCATGTTGGCCAGGATGGTCTCAATCTCTTGACCTCATGATTTGCCCACCCCAGCCTCCCAAAGTGCTGGCATTACAGGCATGAGCCACAGTACCCGGCCTGTATTTTTTAGTAGAGACAGAGTTTTGCCATGTTGGCCAGGCTGGTCTTGAACTCCTGACCTCAGGCGGTCCAACCACCTCAGCCTCCCAAAGTGTTGAGATGACAGGCATGAGCCATCGCACCTGGCCTGGAACTGTTGTTTCCTTCAAAAGATAAACACACATATCCATTACAATTCAGCCATTCCACTCCGAGGTATTTACTCAAGAAGAAAGCATCTATCCATACCAAGAGTTGTACTAAAATGTTCTTAGCAGCTTTGTAATTTCTAAAAACTGGAATTGAAATGTCCATCAATAAGTGAATGGATAAACTGTGGGATAACCACAATCAATACATAATAAAAAGTACTGATACTTGCTACTTTATGGATGAATCTCAATTATGCTGACTGAAATAAGCCAGCCCTCCTCCACTCCCGAAGGGTCCCTACTGTATGATTCCGCTTATGCAAAATTTTAGAAAGTGCAAAACTAATCTCATGACAGAATGCAGTGGTTCCCTGGGGATGGACGGTATGAAGGGGCAGAAGACAAGATCACAAAGGAACATGAGGGACTTCTGGAGATTTAGGTTATGTTCACTATCTTGATTGTGATGATGGCTTCCTGTGTATATACGTATCTTAAAATCTACGAAACTGTACATTTTAAACGTGTCAAATATACTATACTATAGTTGACATACTGTAGTATATTATGTATAATTCTATGTATTATATGTAGTATATAAGTATATATGTAGTATATACTATAGTATGTCAACTATAAAGTTGTTTACAAAAGTACCACTTTGCTAACAGCCATCTATATGATCGTTTACACATAGGTTTTTATTCAGATCTAGTTTCTAAAGTTATCTCCACAACTTTCCAAAGTATCTGACCATGCTCATTAAAAGGATATTAATGTGAAGTAGGAGAGAGTTGGATTATCCTCCTTTTTCAGTAGAGATGAGGTCTCACCATGTTGCCTAGGCTGGTCTCAAACTCTTGGGCTCAAGTAATCTGGTTGTCTCTACCTCCTGTCATGGATTTAACGTCCACCTGTTCAAGAAGTGTTGTCTGCCATGCCAGGGTCTTCAAGAGTCAAATGCAGAACTGCTAGCTCTTGATGGGCATTTACGCGTGATCTTCCAACTAAAGGAGTTATGTAGCTATGACGATCTGACCTTATAATATTCCATACACTGTAGCTGCCATGTAAAGACCAAAGTGAACATACGTTGACATATCACTTATCTTATTTGGGCCTGAGATTATTAATGTACAAAGTGAGAGCACTGGCCTTGAAGCAGTGATTTATAATTGATCTGTGCCACTTTTTTTTCTTTTTTTTTGAGACAGAGTCTTGCTCTGTCACTCAGGCTAGAGTGCAGCGACACCATCTCGGCTTACTGCAAGCTCCGCCTGCCAGGTTCATGCCCTTCTCCTGCCTCAGCCTCCCGAGTAGCTGGGACTACAGGAGGCTGCCACCATGCCTGGCTAATTTTTTTGTATTTTTAGTAGAGATGGGGTTTCACCGTGTTAGCCAGGATGGTCTCGATCTCCTAACCTCATGATCTGCCCGCCTCGACCTCCCAAAGTGCTGGGATTACAGGTGTGAGCCACCGCGCCCAGCTGCCACTTATATTTTAATACAGACTTGTTAAGATATAGATTCCTTGGCCAGGCATGGTGGTTCATGCCTGTAATCCCAGCACTTTGGAAGGCGAGGCAGGTGGATCACTTGAGGTCAGGAGTTCAAGACCAGTCTGGCCAACATAATGAAACCCTGTCTCTACTAAAAATACAAAAATTAGCCAGGTGTGGTGGCCTGTGCCTGTAATCCCAGCTACTCGGGAGGCTGAGATAAGAGAACTGCTTGAACCCGGGAGGTGGAGAGTGCAGTGAGCTGAGATCGTGCCACTGTACTCCAGCCTGGGCAACAGAGCCAAGACTCCGTCTAAAAAAAAAAAAAAAATTATTGAGCCCCACCTGCATACATCTGTGGTAGAGATTAAGAACATACAGTTTTTTGGTTTTTTTTGAGATGGAGTTTCGCTCTTGTCGCCTAGGATAGAGTGCAATGGCACGATCTCGGTTCACTGCAACCTCGGCCTCCCAGGTTCAAGCAATTCTCCTTCCTCAGCCTCCTGAGTAGTTGGGATTACTGGCACCAGCTACTACACCCGGCTAATTTTTGTATTTTGAGTACAGATGGGGTTTCAACACATTGGCCGGGCTGGTCTTAAACTCCTGACCTCAAGTGATCCACCTGCCTCGCCTCCCAAAGTGCTGGGATTATAGTCGTGAGCCACTGCCCCCAGCCCATGTTAAATTTGACATACAACTAGATTTGGGACATTCTGGCCCACATAATGCTTTAGGACCTTTTAGCTGCAACATTACTATTTTTGAGACAGGGTCTCACTCTGTTGCCCAGGCTTGAGTGCCATGGCGCAATCCTAGCTTAATGCAGCCTCAAACCCCATTATTACTCAAGTGACTCTCCTGCCTCAGCCTCTCAAGTAGCTGGGAATACAGGCACACCCCACCACGCCTGGATAATTATTTTATTTTATTTTTAGTAGAGATGAAGTCTTGCTATGTTGCCTGGGCTGATCTCAAACTCCTGGGCTCAAATGATCCTTCTGTCTGAGCCTCCCTTAGTGCTGGGATTACAGGCATGAGCCTTTTTAAGGCTAGTCGAGTGAAGAAGTGGGAGTGGAGATGGAACAAAGAAATCCGTGACTGGTTGTGATCCATTAGTTGTAAACACCACTGCACCCAGACCAGCTTAGCTGCAATGTTCTTGTAAGTATTATTTCCACAGGTTCCAACAGGATCCTTCAAGTAGGGTGTCTGGCAGCCTTAAGAGTCAAAAAGAGGTAACACAGTGGTAGTTTGAATAAGGTGATACCATAGAAGGTCCTAATGTTTAATGTTTAAGGGAATCTCTTTAAATTCTACTGTTTACAAAGATGATTTAATTTTTTGTGTTAAGTTTCAAGTTTAAGTTTTGAGCCTAGTCTATGTTATAAACAGGTTACTTTTGATTAACCACTACATTCTTTATCTTTATTCCATTTTTCACTTGCCAGAGAACCTAATGACTGATTAGTTTTTCTGATGTCTTTCTGCTTATTTTTCTCCTCCTTAATCCTGGGAGATTTTAGAACACAGAAGTTCTACAAGAATTCTAGAAAGCTGAAAATATCCTACACTGTTGTAGCTTCAAAATGGAAGAGCAAATGTTATAGGAACAGAAAGGCAAAGATTTCTGGAGTATCTTTAGCGCTTGGGAGTGAAACATTAAAACAATTTTCCCAAAATCTCAAAAAATCATTGAGATACAGTAATAATGTCAGCTATAACAGCAGACCAAGTTCCACCCCAACAAAATCAAAAGGTTCTCAGTTTGTCACCTCCTCTCTGCTTCTACCACTTTGAGTTCAAAAATACCATCTTTGTTTAGAAATACTAAAGTTAAAATAAAATTAACATTTCTACCACTAAACTGGCTTCTTATATTACTTTACATAATAGATTAGTAAATCATTTAAAATGTTACAGGGTAATATAACATTTATATTTTAATATATAGCCATGTTAGGTAACCACATATTTTAATATTTGCTTAAATATTCCAAAGATAGATTAAAATGTTGTCACAGCCAGTAGCATCAAGTTACTGTAGTTGAATTCTGAATTTAGTCTTTATCCTAAAATTTTATTAACATTCTGTTCCTCTGGACCTAACAGCAACTGAAAATCTGTTTCAAAAGGATTATATAAATCAGAGAGAAACAGAAAAACATACCTGTTAAAGTATGAACAAATGTGAACAGCATGCAAATCAACTTTTATCTCTAAACTTTATTTCTGATTGTGCCCCAAACAGACAAGCCAATGATTTAATACCTTGGTATTTTTTGTGCCACTAGGCAAAGTAACCTAATTCTCTTAATTCCTGGAATTGGCTGCTGTTCCAAGACTAGGAGGATTGCACTGGAAGTGGCTGTGGCATACTATAATACAATTAATATGCGACAGAGAGAAAAATAAGTTTAATTTTATTCAGCAGACAAACTAATATTTTTTTATGCCACTTGCAAACCAGGTTGTAAACAACTGGTGGCTGCCCCATATTCTTTGATCTTTCACACATAGTGTACAAAATAATTCTTCTACTGATGGATTCTAAGGAGAATAAGATGAAAAGGTTACCACATTAATTTTATATATAATACACATATCTTTGTTAAAAAAAAAGTCAATCCACCAGAGAAAACACTTGTTTCACATTAGCTAAATATATGCATTTATTATCTTCAGTAATACAAAATTCAAGATAAAAGGGAAAATCTCAAGGGGGAAATGTCATATAAATGACTCTCTCAAACTTGTCTGACACAATTACTCCCCTTCATGTTCCCTCCAGATACTCCTTACACACTGTTCCCACATCGTCCATTCCTTGATCACTACCCATAATCAAAATCCATTTTTGACTTTTGCTTTTCCTCCTTTTGCTTCACTCATCAAGTCTGTCTGCCTAGAGTCGTTGTTCAACATGGGGCTAAGTGCTTAAAACCAAACAACTTCCTTGGGTCTATATAATACCCTTAAACATTTGGGATCTAGAAAGGGAAGAAGTAACTACATACGTATCCATTCCTTGAGGCATTTTAATTGGTTTCTAACCAAGGATGTTGTACAGACTCAAACTGTCACAATAAATGCTCTCTTAACACATCTCTACATAACCCACTGACTAAAAATGACTAATGCTCTCAATTTGTTTTATAAAACATATTGATGCTACAGGATATTAAATAATCAAGAGTGGCAGGCCACTCTCAAGTTCACCCATTCACTTCTGCTTCAACCAGTTGAAGTACATCCTTACCAAGTATATTCTGTATATACTCTAATGTAATATGGCAGTGCAAATATCTCCTCAAGACAGTAGTTTCATTTCCTTTGAATATACAGGCAGAAGCAGAACTGCTGGATCAGACGGTAGTTCTAGTTTTAGTTTTTTGAGGAACCTCCATACTGTTTCCCGTAACAGCTATAGCAATTTGCAATCCCACCAACAGTGTACACAGGTTCCCAATCTCCACATCTTCACCACTATTTGTTATCATTTTACTTTTTGATAATAGCCATTCTAACAACAGGTGTGAGGTGATACCTCATTGTGGTTTTGATTTGCATTTCCCTGAAAAGTGATATTGAGCACCTTTTCACATATCTGTTAGTCATTTGTATGCCTTTGGGAAAATGCCTGTTCAGGTCCATTATCCCATTTTTTAATTGGGTTACTTGGTTTGCTACAGATACGTATTATGAGTTCCTTATACATTTTAGATATTAGTCCCCTATCAGATACGTGGGTTATAAATATTTTCTCTCATTCTGTAGGTTAACTTCTTTTTTTTGAGACAAGGTCTCACTCTGTCACCCAGGCTGCAGCGCAGTGGCACAATCATGGCTCACTATAGCCTTGACCTCCTGGGCTCAAGGGAATCTGCCTGCCTGTTTCCCAAGTAGCTGGGACTACAGGCAAGCACCACACCTGGATAATTTTCTTTTTTCAGAGACAGGGTCTCATTACGTTGCCCAGGCTAGTTTCAAACGCCTGGGCTCAAGTCTTCCTCCCTCCTTATCTTCCCATGTCCTGGCACTACAGGTCTGAGCCACAGCACCCGGCCGCCTTTTTTTTTTTTTTTTCAACTAAGTTTGTGATGGTGAAGAATACAATGACTACTAGTACAGAATGGTGTCACAGCACTGATTCATGCTGAGGCATCAGCAGTTTTACCCATCATGTGGTTTTCTGTTTTCATTGTTTTGGTGTTTGCTTCCACATTATCAGTGCAAACCCTAAAACAATGAAAACAGAAAACCACATCTTACTATGATGAAAATAGTTTTGACCTTATAGGATCAACAGGTTATATTTGTGAAACACTACACTGTACTATGCTACCAACTCCTTGCATCAGGAAGTTAATTTACTTATTAAAATACCTAGCTACAATAAGGTGTTAATATTTAATGAATGAATGTTTTAACATAAGAACATTGGTAACAAGGGTAAATAAATATCAACTAACTTAGAGGCTAAAGAAAGTGATAGCATTACTATTTTAACAAATGCAGAGACAATAGATGACAAAGTCGTATCTATCTGAACATTCCCATTAACCATCTAAAAAGCTCACAAACTTTCAGTTACCAGAATAACAGAGTTTGCCTTATAACATAAATGTGGGCATCTTTTTAACGATGATTTATTTTATAAGGAATTTAATAGTTTCAGCCAAAAGTCAAAAACGTTTATACAAAGAATTTTTGACCTCTTTTACAGCCATTTGGGCTAACCTGCTATGAAAAGAATTTAAAAACCGTTTTACTCCATTCAGAGAATCCAGTCAAACATTTACTGACAACCGCCATATACAGGGCACTCTATTATATGCTGTGGGGTTTACGGGGAAAGATAAAATATGATCTCTCCCTTTGGGAACTTACACATAGATCATGAAACGAGTTGAAAAACAGCTAAAACAACCTTTTAATAGCAACATATTAAACCATAATGGCCATTAAAAAAGAAATGTGATATCTAATGTCAATTCACGCATCTGGAGAAAATTCATGAAAATGGCTTAAATCAAAGAAAACAAATTTAATTCAAATAAGTGTTCACAAAAATGTGGCCTTACTAACGAAAAAGGGAAACAAACTCAAACCATAACTTAAACCAAAGAAATCTATCAAGAAATCTAAGAATGAAACCTATCTGATCCCAATGTTTAGCTTACTGAGATTTTTGGCAAAAGCAAAAATAAAAAATAACAGCTAACACACATGACTAACATGGCCAAGCTGCCAAAAAGGAGAGTGTAAGCATAGGAACGCTGGGGTCACTTTGCTACAGATGGATGGTAGACCAGGTGGTGATATCCTTGACAGGTCAGGAACTCTAGTCTTATTTACCTTTGTAGGTTCATCTAGTGCTTAACAAGAAAAACACTCAATAAATATTTATGAACTGATGAGGCATCTACAATGCACAACAGAGAGGGCCAAAACAGAATGTTCCTTGTACTCACACCCTTAACCATTATCGGCTGCTAAGATATCTGTACTACTTAAAGAGAACAAAGGCTTAGTGTATTTTAGGTAAGATGAATAGGACTCTGAAATTTGGAGACATTTACAAGGCTATTATCTGAGAACAAGAAACTTTCAAAATTAAAGAACTCTGTAAGATTCAATTTCTCAGAACACCAATGGCCAGTTTACAAAGATTGAATGTTCTTAGTCAATAGCATGAGATATCTAATCACTGGACTTAAATGTAAAAGTATTTATATGAAAGAATTATTTTAAAGAAAGAATTAGAATTCAAAACCATTTACTAGAATACATTTAATAAAAAAATTATTATCAAATGTAATATTAAAAGCACAACTACTACATATTAATAATATCAATTTGGTTGACTTGGTTATTACTAAGTGAATTATTTAAATGTCATCTTAATTGCCATCTTTTTTTTTTTTTTTTTTTTTGAGATGGAGTCTTGCTCTGTCACCAGGCTGGATGGAGTGCAGTGGTGGCTCACTGAAACCTCTGCCTCCCAGGTTCACACCATTCTCCTGCCTCAGCCTCCCGAGTAGCCGGGACTACGTGCGCCCACCACCACGCACGGCTAATTTTTTTGTATTTTTAGTAGAGACAGGGTTTCACTGTGTTAGCCAGGATGGTCTCGATCTCCTGACCTCATGATCCGCCCGCCTTGGCCTCCCAAAGTGCTGGGATTACAGGTGTGAGCCACTACACCCCGCCCGCCATCTTTAAATGTCTTCCAATAACCAGTGTAGCCAGAACACCCACAAATGTGGAAACAGAATATTAAATGCAATGAGGTTTGTCTTCAAATTATGTAAATTTCATGTTTTCCAAAATCCAAACATATTGCACTGATTTTCTAAAACATCTAAATTCTCTATACTTTAATAAAGATCTGAAGAAGTTAAACGAAAGTCAAAATGCATTAAGATGATTTTACTAAATATTATCATCATTCACTTTCACTTTTAAACAATCCAACTGAGATCAGGACTCTCTAATTAACGACCAGGTGCAGTGGCTCACACCTGTAATCCCAGCATTGGGGAGGCAGAGGCAGATAGATGGCTTGAGCCTAGGAGTTCAAGACAAGCCTGAGCAACATGGCAAAACCTCGTCCCTATTAAAAAAAAAAAAAAAAAAACCAGAAAAATCACCCAGGCATGGTGGTGTGCACCCTTAGTCCCATCCTCTTGGGGGATAAGGTGAGAGGATTGCTTAAGCCCAGGAGGTCGGGGCTATAGTGAGCTGTGATGGCACCCCTGCACTCCAACCTAGGTGACGAAGTGACACTGTCTCAAAAAAAGCCAACAAAAAAGAATCTCTAATTAACTGATAGAGTAAATGCAATTAATGACACAGAATTCTAAACAAGCTTATATTTATACAATATTCTTGCCTACATGACACCTTGATATTCAAACAGTTCATCTCTCAAAATGGGTTAGCAATAATACAGTCAATGCAAGATGGTGGTTAAGTTCATCACATGCACTATTTCATTTCATACTCACAAACCCCAAGGTAAGCACTGTTATTTTCATTACAGGTAATAAAGAAGGAAAGAAGAGTTGACACCCCTCCACTCTCAAGAGTAATCAAGATCTCCAAAGAGCCAGGCGCAGTGGCTCATCCTGTAATTCCAGCTACTTTGGGAGGCTGAGGCGGGAGGACACTTGAGGCCAGGAGTTCTAGACCAGCCTGGGCAACAGAGTGAGACCTCATCTCTACAAAAAATCAAAAAATTAGTTGGGCATGATGGTGCATGCCTGTGGTCTCATCTACTTGGGAGGCTGAGGTGTGAGGATCACTTAGAACTTGAAGATTGAGGCTGCAATGAACCGTGATTGTACCACTGCACTCTAGCCTGGATGACAGAGCAAGACCTTGTCTCCAAAAGCAAACAAAAATTACCTATGATTTGACTCAATCCATTGAGTCAAACTATATTAAGACAAACACTGAGCACCCAGATTTTGGTTTCTAATATCATTCTCCAATTAAAGAAACCAGGACTCCTTTCAGAAATAGCTGATTCTAGGTCTGGGGAAAGAAAGAAACAAGATGAGCGGTAGCATCTTGCAGTGCCAGGAAGTAATGAAGTGCTTTGAAAAAGAAAAGAAACACTGATGAGCAATATTATTGCTCCACTATCTGATGTTTAAAAAAAAAAAAAAAGAAAGAAAGAAAGAAAGGCCAGGTGCAGTGGCTCATACCTTAATCCCAACATTTTGGGAGGCCGAGGCAGGAGAATCACTTGAGCTTAGGAGTTCGAGACCAGCCTGGGAAACAGAGTGAACCCTGACCCTAAAAAATAACCACAAATAATAACAGGCAGGGTGTGGTGGCTCACACCTGTAATCCCAGCACTTTGGGAGGCTGAGGCTGGCGGATCACCTGAGGTCGGGAGTTCGAGACCAGCCTGGCCAACATGGTGAAACCCTGTGTCTACTAAAAATACCAAAATTAGCCAGGCATGGTGGCGGGCACCTATGATCTCAGCTACTTGGGAGGCTGAGGCAGGAGAATCGCTTGAACCTGGGAGGCGGAGGTTGCAGTGAACCGAGATTGCACCAGTGCACTCCAGCCTGGGCAAAAGAGCAAGACTCCATCTCTAAATCAATCAATCAATCAATCAATCAATAATAGTAAATAAAAATAAGATTTTAAAAAATAAAATTAAGGAAAAAAGATAGGAGTATATTAAAGAAACATAGGAGCCAACTGAAAGCACTCCCAAAGGTCAAAGCTAGAACAATTTAAGCAACACAATAAAGTACTATTAAATTATAACCCAAAATGTAAAGTAAATATCCACAAGTTGATACAAATAAGAATGAATGAATGGGCAAGAAAAGACAAATCACCCATAGGAAGAATTCCAAATAATTTTTATAGATATTTCACCCTCAAGAAGGTAGAGCATAACACTCTTCCTTAAGTATGGGCTGTGTATAGTGACTTCCTTCCAAAGAATACTGTTTGGGAAGAAGGGGGGAAAAAAGAATACCTTCACAGTAGAGAAACCAGACAAACACTACCTCAGCAAGGTAATCAAGGCTAACATCAATGACAAATCATGCTGATAGCATTTTATACTTGATGTGATAAGAATGCTAGTTTATTTCTGTCTTCCTCCCAAAATCCATAAAGGCAGTCTAATGATAATAAAAACATCAAACAAATCCTAATTTGGGGACATTCTATAAAATACCTAACATTCCTCAAAACTGACATGGTCATCAAAAAAAAAGGAAAGTCTGAGAAACTGCCACAGCCAAGAGAAGCCTAAGGAGACATGACAACTAAATGTAATGTGGTGTCCTGAACAGGATCCTAGAAAAGAAAAAGAACATTAGGTAAAAACTAAAGAAATCTGAATAATGTATGGACTTTAGTTAATAAGTTATTAATACTGATGCATTAATTTTGACAAATGTAGCCAATTAATATAAGATGCTACTAATGGGAAAAACTGAATACAGGGCACATGACAACTCCCTGCACTATCTTTGCAATTTTTCTGTAAACCAATTTTTCTAAAATTTAAAAAAAAAAACAAAAAAACAGCAAACAAAACACAAATGAAGAAAGGGGGAAGTTCAAGTTTATTTTCCTACCTAATTCAAAGCAAGTTATTTAATCTTCTATAGCTATTTGGAAATCTTTCTTTAGAGCACTCCAGGGAGAGAAATTCTTTCAATCTCTTTCTACTACATACTACCATTACTGTTAGTCTGCCCTAACTGAAGCCCAGGTTGCCAGATCAGATTAGAAAACTGTTGGTCTCAATTCATTTTTTTAAAAGGAGGAAGATTTATGAGACTTTTTACTTTGTGTGAGGAAATACAATGCCAAAATAAAGAACTGCTAATGTAGCACTGAGCTACCAGAAAGTATACTAAGAAACAACCCACAGGATCTAAGTTTACATTCAGAGCTCAAAAAAGCCTCAACATCATCTTAGAGTCGAAGAAAAAAGATTTTTTTTTTTCTTTGAGATGGAGTCTCACTCTGTTGCCCAGGCTGGAGTGCAGTGGCACAATCTCGGCTCACTGCAACCTCTGCCTCCCAGGTTCAAGTGATTCTCCTACCCCAAGCTCCCAAGTAGCTGGGATTACAGGTGTGCACCACCATGTCAGGCTAATTTTTGTATTTTTAGTAGAAACAGGGTTTCACCATGTTTGCCAGGCTGGTCTCAAACTCCTGACCTCAGGTGATCCACCTGCCTCGGGCTCCCAAAGTGCTGGAATTACAGGCGTGAGCCACCACACCCAGCCAGAAAAAGAATTTGTTACAGATTTAACATATGAAGATGATTTTATAATTGTTCATACAACCTAAGTAGCTAAGTCAAAAAGTAAAATAAAAGCTACCCTTTCCAGTGTCAGCTTTAATGTTTAAAAAACTCAAAGTAAAATAAAGTATACAGAATGATCATTTTATACACAGAAAAGGTTTACTCTCACTGAGAAAGACTTGAAGGATTCTAGCAATTTCTTTCTGAATTCAAATGGAAAAAAGAAATAGATAAATCGGCCGTGCACGGTGGCTCACGCCTGTAATCCCAGCACTTTGGGAGGCCGAGGCGGGTGGATCACGAGGTCAGGAGATCGAGACTATCCTGGCTAACACGGTGAAACCCCGTCTCTGCTAAAAATACAAAAAAAATTAGCCTAGCCGGGCGTGGTGGCAGGCGCCTGTAGTCCCAGCTACTCGGGAGGCTTAGGCAGGAGAATGGCGTGAACCCGGGAGGCGGAGCTTGCAGCGAGCCGAGATGGCGCCACTGCACTCCAGCCAGAGCAACAGAGCAAGACTCCGTCTCCAAAAAAAAAAAAAAAAAAAAAAAACAAAAAAACCCCACAGAAATAGAAAAGTTATATCTCTATAAATTCCAATGCTACAGAGATTCACAGAAAACACCTGCTCAGAAAAACTGTAACTTTCTAAACTGGAAAAATATCTTCTCAAACACAGCATATTTTGTAATATTTTACATTATTTATTACAATATTCTGTAATTTTAAAAACTCATAAAACAAACTTCATAGACATTAATTATTACTCATTAAATATGAGCTTTATAGTGTTTGTTATCGTTAAAAAACTTAAGAGGACATTTTGGCTGAACCCTTCTTTCCATGCTACACCCCACTAGAAAAGATTTACATTTATATGTGATGCAATGCCTTCTGGGTGTTATTTTAATGTGTGATGCAAAAATATGCTTTTCTGTTCCTGTACTGAGACATAGCTGTTTCTGGCTCACATTTATTATGTGCCCTCTTCTGTGATACAATCTGATTGACCTGCAGAATACATCAAGGGCAATTACTGTCACCATAGAAAAGAACAATGGGTTAAAACAATATCCTTAGAGCAGAACTGGAATTACTATTTAAATGAAATTTCAGATTTAATATATCCAAACAGTTTAAGTTAAATGCAAAAATTATGTGCTTCCACATATATATAGTTAGAGCTGATTTTGTTTACTGGCCGTCAAAATATTTGGAACCTTGTTTGACTTTCTATATTAAACCTTACGGATTCAACATCTAGAAGATCAATGAGAAAGTAAAATACTGTGGCGTACAGGTGTCCTAAAGCTCTTGTCTGTTCCTATTCCTTTCCTCTCTAACTCCCTTCTCCAACCTGATTAAAAACCTAAAAAGAGCCCAACAGAGAATCCCATGGCCACATACTGAGCATCATTGTAGTCCTAGTGATCCTCCTTTCCTTAGGAGCATTCATTTCTAAAATCTTAATGACACTCTGTCACATTCTTGTGAAAAGGAGATGAAAAACTGCCATTAAAGGCTGTGTTCATTATAATCAGTGACTTCTTAAAAATGTTTGCGTCAAGCAGTGATGTATCTTTGGGATTTCTTTCAGAGTTTGACTCTTTTAGCAGCGTCTTGATTTTTCAGGGAATTTCTGTGCACAGGAAATGAGAAATGCTTGTAATTGCTCAAAACAAAAGAGAACATGGCAACACTGCATTTATGTGTTTCCCATTTTTATTTAAAGTCTGTCAAAGCAACTTACATAGACTTTTATATAAAGGCAAGCTGACACATGAACTATTAAGAACCTCAAACAGTAATAAAATATTATCCTAAAGTAGCATGTATTACATGCGAAACACTATAATAAGAATCTACAGATGAACTAGAATCATTCTACTCTATGTATAATGTGAGCAAATGTCACCTAATTTTCTCTCTGTAATCAAAATAGACTTTTTCCCCAGTAAGAATAGTAATTCCTAGGAATTCCTCATCTTAAAAGCCTGGAGAGACTTCAAAAAATGTCTAAGGAATTGAAAGCCATGATCTAATTCTTACTTTGATCAGTTTTGTTTGTTGGGGACAGGGGGGTATTTTTTTCTGCTAAAAAAAAATAAGTGGGAAAGGAAAATATTATTCAATGATGTTCCCCCAAAACTGTACAATGTTTGGGATATTCAACACAGATATTCTTAAATCTATCATGATGAATTCACCCAATGTGAAGCCCAAATTTCTTTGGAAACACTGAACTATAAATTAAAGAGTACTTCTTTATTCCTTATGAGTTTCTCCCAATTTATGGAACAAAATTCTATACCATACTGTACAAGATAATCTATGTTTAATTAACTTTAATGAAATTAAACTATTACAAAACTATAAGCAGAAATTAACATTGGGACCACAGAAGTAATCAATTACACAAAAGCTTTGACTACTGTATAGGACACTATAGAGTAGGTTGTAACACAAACCATTTTAACGGGTCTAGCTTATGTTCAGAATGTATTTAGAACTTTTACCCTCTATTTAATAAACTCACAGTTCATTACCATTTAAAATCAAACAAACTGTGCCCATTCAGCAGCACTGCCACCAACTTAACTCCTAAATAGTGGTAACTGACAGTGAACTCTCCACTACCTTGCTGAACTGCCTTACCTCCTGAAAAAAATTTGCTACTTACATTTCTAGGCCACCTACTTTCTGCCACCAGTTAGAATGTAGTTTAGACAGTGCAAACTAACATGAAATGAGCCTAAGCCTTTGTTTCTCAAACTTAGAAAATATATAAACCCCTTAAAAAAAAAAAAGAGTTCTCTTGAACATCATATCTGTCCAAAAATCCCAATGAGAAACACTGACTTAAGAAACTGAAGTCTCATCCTATAACAAATGTCTTTCATCTATGAGTTATCACTGCAAAGTGTTACCTTTATAACAGGTACAATCACTTTTTAACATCAAAATAAAAATACAAATTTAAGAAATAATTTAAGAACTAAAAAACCTTTCCCTACAAATGGACCCTAGGAGAATGAGGAACTCAGTCTAAGAAAAACCGACCTAATTCAAAATAGAATTTTAAAAGTCTGTTGTTCCTCTAAATATGATATATCCTATCTCCCCTGACACACACCTCTACCCCTCATGAAAGCAGTATCTTTCCTCTCCTGCACCCCATGACTCTATTATGCCACTCACCTCTTACCTCTTCTATTAAGCCATAGGATCCGTGGGGTCAGGGTCTATACCTGATTCATCTTTGTATGTACCAGCACATCTTGCACAGTGATTCACAAAAGGCCCTAGTTATTGTTGGCTAAATGAATACATATCAAATATATATTTTTGGCTATTATTTGCTGTCTCTGATTATTTATGCCTTTGTTCCCAATCAGTATCACAGAAAACCAAAAGTTTACAAATCTTTCAATTCAATGCCTACAATATACCTATAAAGTTAAAACAACAATAATACTGACAGATGTAAGTATAGATTCTTTTTTCTTCCTCAACATGAAAAAACAATTACTGACAGGATACCAGGTAAAAGTCAGCAAAAAAATACAGGAATAGACATCATTATCACCAGTGCTCTTACAGAGCATCTTTATAAAATGGAGGCAAAAACTCCCTTCCAATCAACCTCCAATATGTTATAATGTAGATTTTTTTAAAAATGCAATGCTAATAAAAATTAGTTGATAAGTATTTTTTCATTCAAAAGCCACAAATGTTTGATCTGCATTAAAAAGCTATTAAAAAATCAATTCTAACTTACAATTTACTCAAATACCAGTGGTTTCTTAGATGCTAATAAAAAGCACTGTATGAGCTATTACTTTTATTCCTAATATGATTGACATATCTTTTATGAAAGAAAGTCATGTGCACTGCAGGAAATTTAAAAGCCCAAAATGTTAAAGCTCTGAATATAAAATTTAACTAGCAGACTGACTGAAATACTAGATTTCTATTTTTATTCTATTCACTCTTCACTCACCTTCCATTTATTTTCTTGGGATTTGTTTTTTCCCCCCTACTCTTATTTTTAATTTTATGGAATAATAAGATACCACCACCTATAGCTCTACATCAGCCAATATCAGACACTTTCAAAACAGCTTGCTTGCTTTCTCTCTCTTTCTGTATTTGCTAGGTCTTACCTGGTTAGACAGAAAAACAAAGCATTAAATGAAAGTGGTTTTTATGGGACAAAATGTTTTTCCATTACATTACAATGTCTATTATCCTAGTGGTCTTAAAATGAAACTATATTATATTCCTAAACTTCCCTTCAACTGTTTTTGAAGTACCATAATTTGGAGGTGTTTGGGTAGAAATTATCGGGGCTAACTTTTTAATATTGCAATTATTTATTAAATTGATATATATAATTCAATTGTTTACAACAGTTACTATTATATGAAAGATACTATAGAAACAGAAGTCCTAATGAATTATCTTTGGGATAGCCTGGTCTTCACCTATACTTCCTACTGTTATTTGAATGTTAATTTCTGGACCTACTCTATTAGATATCTAAAGTTAATTAATTCAACTTTAAGTTAAGAGAGAAGATACAAATAGTTGATGTTATTCCCTATGTTTTTAAAATATAAGGTCAATCAATATAAGTACCCACAAATTTTAAATTATTTAAATTATATGAGCACCTGACACTGAGGCAGATTTTCAACTTAACATCTATTTACTTCTTTCAGCTTCCACTGAAGTCAAACACCAAGTAATGAGAAGAGAAACAAAATTTTTAAATCTGTCCTTATCATATTACAAGCACATTAAAGACTTCTCTCTTATTTTCCAAAGAGCTTGAGAAAATGCTGAGCAGCAAAAACTGCATTATTCTCTCAAAAGAAACTACTTTCCTTTTTGATAAACAGTAAACCACATGAGGAAGTTACCACTGAATTACTTCCTGTTATCTGAAAATGTTCTAACTAATACAGCTACCACACGTTTTTAGTTTTTAAAACGGGGGTGGGATAAGTAAAGGGAGGCTTAATTATTAGACAATAATAAAGCAGGCCTAATTTACCATATGGCCAAGACAGCCATTTTTCATTTGGAGGATCTAAGTCCTTTTCAAATTATAATGAAAGAAAAATGTAAAACAATCAAACATGCAGACTTTGTAGAAAAGTGTTTCCTCAGAAAATTGGATACACAAATATCAGAAAGCAAGGGCCATCCATTCATTATGCCTGAAACCAAAGGAGGAAAAAAGCCTACATACAGAATCTGTAAGCTTCATAACTATTAGGATCGTCAAATTTTTAATATTCAATTCCATAATAAATTATTCTAGGTACCAAAAAACTACGGCAGTAAGCAAAGGACTTAATACAATGATATAATCTAAATAAGGTAAATAAGGTACACCAAAAACTCTGAGATAAATGAAGCAACTCTCGAAGAATGAGTTAGAATAGTAATCGCACTTGCTTAAATTAGTATTTATCATTTCTAATGTTTAAAATAAATAAAATACCAAGTCTGAATCAGCCTACAGGTATATTCACTTAAAGATGAATGAATGTGAAAATGTGTTCTACACACTTCAACAAGATATAAGACCTACTGTCCAAGATAATTATCCACTAGCAAAATAATTCCTATTTTAATTTTGGGTTATATTCCTTGCTTTTAACAGATCAGCATCTCCAATTCAATTTATAGGAACAATTTTTGTTCAAAATTTAACTGAGGCATCTCAATCTATTAAACGAGGAATACTACTCAATTGAACACTGATTTTAATAAGAATTTTTTTAAGTTAAGGATCTAAAGCAACTACCAATCTAATAAGTGATTTTAAAAGTTGGGTATGCTCCTATTTTCTGAACTCAAACAAGTTTGCATTTTTACTTATTTATAATAGCATAAAGAATCAACTTTTAGGCTGCCTCCTTTTCAATTAAGGCTTGTTTACACCTGACAACTATCTTTATCCCAGAACTCTAATGTTCTGCTTTTAATAGCTCAATCTCTGTTTCTATCCTAGAAACTGAAAAGGTTTTTTAATTTTGGAGCTTTTTGGTATGTGTCCCTTCTGAACGATAATTACATATTCACAGCAAACTAAATACAATCTTAAGAAGTATGTACAAGAATCTGAAGTAGACTTCTAGAAACATAAAAGTATTATTTGATATAATAAAGACAGTCTGTTTTTCAGATTAAAAAAATACAACAGGAAAAGGAAAATTTTAAACAATTTACTTAATTTTGCCAATTTTCAATATGGTCCCTTTTTTAATCAAGGTCTACATATTTGAAAAGTTGACTATTAAAATTCTTAATGAATTTAAAAGTACTGCTGTAAAACTTCCCTTTAGCCCATTCAGCCCCTTAACTAATCAAACAAAGAAACAAATATTACAAGACGAAGGCTGACAAAAAATCATAATGAACCTCTCAGATGAGAAACTAATTGGTACTAAGTACACAATGGCTTACATTTAATCCTGTTAATAACCACACAAAAAAAGAAATGAAAGACTCACTTTTCAGTCATCTCTCTGGACCACTGGGCTAAAATAACAGCATGACTAAATCTGACATTGACCCCGTGGCCCTGCTAGGAGTTAAAAGAATTCCTTTGAGTCTTCTGAGGCCTGTTTTCAACTGCTCCAGAAGGGGTGGGCTAGGCATACACACTTGTTAGCCTTCTTTACAGTAACAGGTCAAATTAGAAATGGTCATATACACTGTAATATACACTAGCTCTTACTTTAGACTTGAAGTCTGTACCTTACAACAAAAGTACAAGAAAGAACAATAAAATAGTAACACCTGGATGATAAAATGTCATAGATGGATCATATATAACTGGAAAGGTGAGAACGTATCAAGGCAGTAACACATTCCTGAAAGGAAATTTATAAAACAATAAGAATATTATCTAAATCAACAAGACTGAAATTGAGACAAAGTACCAAGATGGATCACTAAACTTTAAAAAAGAAAAATATCATGTATAAAATTTTCTAGATTTATCACAAAAGAGTTTTCAGCAAGCTTACTAAATTAAAATACATTTAATTATTTTGTGAAGTTTTGCAAGCTTTTGTGACATGAACCCACAAATAACATATGATGTTAGGATGATATAAATCTGCCTGAAAGCAGTTACTTGTTCCCTTTCATCCCTTTTCAAAATACAACTTATGATTTTCAACAAAGAAGATATTAGCATTCACACCTTCCTCTCTAACTAGTGATTGAAAATAATTATGGATATGGATTTATTATACTTGACCAGATTTCTCTCATTCTTGTATTAGTACTTTTAAATTAAGTATATTTTCTTAAATAAAATAAAATGCTAGGCCTTACTCTTATTTCACAAAGTCTAATCACTGAAAATGTAAGTAAGCTAATCACTAGCATATTTTATGTATTTCCCTTAAGTTCTTTCAATTTAAAGAAAGTATGGCTCCAGTTAATTTACGTCAACATTTAAAATTAAAAAGTCTAAATTTTCTGAATACTGAAAGCCAACAGATGTCCTTACAAGAAATAAAATTATTACACACCAAGGATATTTTAATTCTAAACTGTCTGCCGCAAAATATCAAAATTAATTTCACATAATTTAATTTCTGTACTCATAATCCTTTTATAATTTTTAGTTTACATATTAATAAAATCAAAATATCATAATCAAAAAATTACTTCACTGAACACATAACTTAATTGAACATTAGCAATTAGCCTCGAGGCACTCTTTTCTTAATTTGTAAGGGCTTAAATTTAGGATAAAAATGAGAGTTAAAATTTTAATATTTATCATAACAAAATTTTGTGAAATCTGTCAAATTTGAAGTAATCTCTTAGAAAAAAAGAGTTCAAGCACTCTACGTTTTGAAAATCTGTAATGGCATAGATATTTCCACCTGCTAGGTGGCGGCATTTTGGGTAGGGGGTTTTCTTTCCCAATTCTCATTCTGTTCTCACCTCCTATTTTCTTTCATACACAGAATATTATTTTTCAGGAACTACGAACTATCTACTAAAACACCGAGACATAAAGGCAATCAGCAATATGAGAATTACAAAATACTTCACAAACAAATCCCAATTTAAAACTTTAATGCAGAGCCTACTTTTCTGAACAGAAAACGCTAAAGCTAAAACAGTTTCCACACAACACAATGTAATTTTACCATCACCGGCTTACCTTCATAGCATTTTTTGGCCTAAAAAAATCATGAATAAAAGTATTTCGACCATACTTCAATAGTTACCATACATGTTTAGCCATTCAGTTTTAAAAGAATCTTCCACCCACTGCCAAAAGAAAAAAGGAAGAGGAAGAACAAAAAAGAAATCCTACAAAACGAGAGTTTCAAATAAAGACTGGAAAAGGCATCAAGCAATCATGACCTTTAAAAAAAAAATTGTCTGACAATTGTCTGTGAAGTTTTTTAACAGCATAAAAGCACTTCACCAGTTTCTTCTTTCCTTAATAAATTTCAAGTTCGGCTCTACAGTGTTCTCCTAGTAAGGCCACACACAATAAAACCCAGGCACTGAGCTTTAAGAATTAATAACATTTTCCATGAACATTTGCTAGTAAAACATGCTAACAGAATTAATTCCTTGTTATTTTTAAAGCTGTATACTTCTGTTGGACCACTTTTATATCACAGGTTATACCTTGATTTGATGTGCTGAATACTGGAAATATATTTTAGGTTATTCAAGTTTCTCAATAATTACATATGAATATCAATTATAAAATCACAATACACCTTTTAAAATACTTTAAAAGGAGGAATAGTTTTACAAACTCAGGAAGCTTATATAACTATAATCAAAGACTAGAAATTCAAAAGATTATTTTAATTGGCATGGACAAACAACAGCTAATTAGACTATCAGGATACATTTTCTTCTTAGTTTGAAACTCACTGATTTAAAAGAAATTGCTTTTTGAGAAGTCATTTGATAGAAATCAAAATGTGAAGCACAGTAACTAGAAAATAATAGCAAAAATAAAGAAAACAAAATTCAATGACGCTATTTATTTCTTGGTAATTACAAATTCTATAAATCAGTTTTATATTCTAAGAGCACTACATCCACAAGAAAAAACCTGTAATTAACAGACACAGAAAGAAGGCTTGCCCTTACCCCAATTCCCAAAGTCCTTAACAGATATCCAGAAAGAGCATTTTAGACACCTCACAACCATGAGGTACAATCAAAGGAAAAAAATCTAAAATTATTAATTATCAAAATTACTCTTTTCCCTATGTATCAACATTACAAGGTTTTTTTAGCCTATTAACAGTATATCATAACATCATTTTTCCTGATTAGGAAATTATTAGAATTTTTTAAATGGTAAAAAGGATCTCTTTATTATTTTATGTTAATTTAGCAAATACAAAATTCAGTTAAATGTTACTGTATGACACCAGCCTCACAAAACAACTGTAAAACAGAAGTAGCTTTGATCACAATAATTTGATATTTTAAAGCCTGTGAATATTAATGAAAAAATATTTTGGGGAGATGTTGGGAATAGAGACCTCTACTTTTGACTTCTAACAATAACTAAATTGCCATAGCACTTCAAGGACTTAAATTCAGCACTATAAAGTTACGTCATAAAACAAAATTCCTCACATTTGAAAGTATGCAAGTTTTGCCAAGAAAAAGCAAACTCTTAAGATCTGGTCAAAGTAAAAATGTGTCCACCATCAAAGGCATGTTCATATGCTTATTTGAATATATACACACTGTAGACCACAAAATTGAATGTAAGAGAAATCACATTATCAGATTACAACAGATTTCTTGTAAACAACTATTTAATATACAATAATATTTAAATTAAAGATTTATAATAGTACCACTTACTGTTGATTAGTATTTCTAGTATTAACTTGGTTACACTATAAAATAACATTTTTATTCCAACAGTAAAGTGACCATGAATAGAAATTTTCAGGATTAATAATTTCCCATCAATTTCATGCATAACGCTAACATATCTTTTCAGCTTCTCAATGGCTCAAAAATTAAATTGCTTCTGTTATTAAGAAAACAAAACCAAGAACAAAATTAGTTTTCCCCTGCTAGTCCCCATGGATCTAAGTACCACACAATAATTCTTTCCAATCTGCAAAACAAAAGAACACACAAATAGATGGGCTAAGGAAGAAAGACCAAAACAAAGAAACAAATTTAAAAAAAAAAATTCCCCTTTTCCTTTAGCAATCAACAAAATAACAAAAAAGAAAAAGTGGAAAAGTCACCAAGAATATATGACCATGTAAGCATGGGCACTCTTGCAGAAAACCAAGTCTGCAACCGAAAGCCATGGGAAATTTAAATTAGAGCAAACGGCCACAATAGGCAGAGAATCTGTATGGATAAAAAGGGACTGCTGAGGTTGCAGGTATACTACTAAAGATCTTTTGAGATTTCCAAACAAATTTTATTAGTTTTAATAAATTCTAAAAATAAGAAATAAGTATGCGCATTATACTATAAGCATTAAATTTTTTCCTTTTAATCAAAATATACATGTATGTGATATATCTAAAAGAAGAGGAAGAAAAGATTCTCTTTGCTTAATACTGCTTTAGAAATTTGCTTCACAAACCTATCTCCTTCTATGTTTAAACAATCTTAATGGAATTTAAAAATTTAACACAATGAAGGCCCTTCACTGCTGATGTTAACCTAACTGGTGGCACAATCACAGAGCTGAATTGCAATCGACTTGAACTCCTCTGACTACCCGGTACATAATTATACACCAAAGTCAGTTTAACTAACCAACATGGTTTGAAAATTAGATGACCTGTGGTACAACACTTACATTTCTTCTGTTAAATCTGATAATAAAACCTCCCAAACTGAATCATCTCAAACAGAAAAATAAAGGGATTAATACAACTTTAAAATGTCATGGCATCAAGAACACAAATATTCCACAACCAAGTAAGTACCTGATGGATCTCTACCACTCACCTATCCAGAAACTTTTAAATTGAATATTTTGAACGTTTAAAAGTATTTCATACACAGAAGAACCAATAATACCAGACTAAAATATGATTATACAACACATTTACAGCAATATTTAAGTTATATTTATTCTCCCACAAAATTTATATCATTTTTTAAGCAAACCAAAAGGGCTGAGGTGTTGAATGAAGAGCAAAATACTCAATTATATGAGAGTAAGGATGTCTTTCAAGTTCTTATCAGAACAACGAATTTTTATTAGCAATTAAAATCCTCCTTAAAAGTAGGAACTAATGCTATTTCTAAATAAAACCATTGACAAAAGTTCATTTATGTTAAATCAGACCATTTAATACTAAAAACTGGCTAGTACAGGATTAAGGACTAACTTACAGGATTGATTGTGGTTGCACATCTTCTCTTTAAAGAAAATCTCCTTTCTTTAGTTAAATGTATATGTATGTCATATTCTTCCAAATCCTGAATTCCTCACCTGGCTTTTTTAAAGCATAATTTGTATTACTTTAGCAATATCATATTACCAGTCATAACCAGTCTATTTCCTATCTTAAGAATTGTCATTAACTACCAATATAGAAAAAGTATTGAAAAGTTTTCAAGAGTTGGAGCTTTCCCTCCCTATCATAGATAATTCTGTTGCAAGCACTATTTAGTTACAAAACAAATATGACTTAAGGGAACTGCCAATAAAAATATTTTCCCTTAATAAATACCTCTTAAGCTACTTAACATCCATTCTTTCACACTGAGGTGGTTATCAGTTAATTGTATATTTAAGCAAAAGCGAGGGAGGGGAAGTACAAATGATTTTCACTATCACAGATTTATGCTGTCTTCCCTTAAAATGTGTTTGCAAAACACGAGATTAAGAACAGATGCTCTCAAGTCCACAATAAACTAATTTTCAAAACTGACAAAAGTTGGAATTCTAAGGTAAGAATTTGTTATAGAAATAAAAGCTATACATTTAGCAGACAAGATCCACTTTAAAATAATTATTACACTTAGAATCCAAATCTATACAACAGAAATAATTTTTATCTCTAGAATTATATCTCCATCCAGAACCAATGCTGTTAGATCAAGATTCAAACTAAAAAGCAAGTCATACTCCTTTAGGTATTCTTAAGCATATGATTTAAAAAGAAAATGTGACATAATACACGGTGGATGCCCAATTAAAATATTTATTTCTTAACTATTTGCACAATCAACAAATATCTGGCAAGTAACTCAAAATGCCAAAAGTTAACCATGCCAGTATCTTTAATTTATAACAAAACAAAGATAAATAATAATGAAGAGATTTAAAACGTTAGGCTGAAAACTTCCATGAAGTCCATACTTTTGCTTCATTAATAAGTCTTAACCACCAAGGAAGCATTTATAAGAGATTATTACTTTGAAATTAAATTTAGTAAAGTCTTAAAAACAGGATCTCCTACTTACAGAATATGAATTATCTGAACAGCCTCTACTCTAAGAAGGAAATAATGATTAAATGTTCTCCATTCTATATTTCTTTGGAAAAAAGTTTTACTGTCTAATCATATGTAGCTCACATCAAATTTACTTTCTGACCATAAAAATATACTGTCTATATAAATCATACTTATCTTCTTAGATAAGTGATCACTATATGCAATAATTATTTTTATAATAAACAAAAGCTACAAGAAAATTATATATAAACACTCTTCACTTAAAAAGACATCAGGATTCAAGCTCTTCTGACAAGGAAGAAAATGTTGCCCATCTAATTTTATGCTTTTCCATTCTAAAAAAAAAAAAAAAAACAAACCTGTAGATAAGGTGAGTAACATTTTAATGGCAACTAAACGAAGTCATTAGTTCAATAAATACATATCATGGTATTTCTGTTTAAGCAGTTTCCAATGAATTTAGTATATCTTACATGAAGATCAAATCAGTTACTAAAAGAAATGTATTTTTTTAAAGTAAAATTTAATTCTCTCCCTGGGTACTTAACATTGTTGAAAAGAAAACTGTAAATGAATTTAGATTAAAAGTCATAAATTAACTTTGGAAGACTGCATCCCTATGTTGCTGATCTACAGTGAAATCACAGAAATTAGTGATATACAATATCAACATTCCAAAATGTTATTAAAATCCAACCCAAAGCTGCATGGGATTTCTGGGGTTTCTAATGAGATTTTCATTCTGCTGAACAATGGCCATAAAAAGCTTTCTTCAAACCTCGCTCCATTCACAAGTAAAGTTGAAACTGAACATTTTTATTTCTTCTCTCCCTATGACAACTTCACCATGGAACAGTGAATAACACAGCTCAAGTCATTATGCTAATTAGAAATTAAATAAAAAGATGCCCTAACAATAGTTAAGTGTAAGGTGACATGCTATAACTAAAGACACAGTTCGAAAGCAGCTTTAGGAACTGTGCAGTACAGGCTTACAAAAGCTGAAAACATCAGAGAGGGAGCTCCTTGATGCTCCTGGTGACTGGAATTCTAGCATGTGGCCATTTTTCAATTATAAGGCAGAAATTAAACTATACATTAATGAGAAGTATGTCACATGGCAATACACTCTTATGACCTGTTAGGGTATAAAATGTCTCAAGAAACTACTGAAATTAAGACGATGAATGCCAAAGGAGAGGAAAAAACACCACCTTAATGATCTGAGAAGTTACTGAAGGCAAAGTTTAATGTATTGTTTCCAAACTAACAAAATAATGATCCTTTCCTATGTTAAAAGATTATAAGGAAGAACATAACTATGAGGAGCGAAAGTTGTACCTTAAGACCTGCTCTGCTTTGAACAGCCCTGCACAAAATACACTTTAAACAGCTGGTCAGGTTCTTTGACTAACCTCTGGTCCAATTAATTTTAAAAGAAAAAAGGAGGTATGTACGCAAAAAACAGGCAGAAAGTAATGAAATAAAATTATGACTAAGAAATCTTCCAACAGTATTCTGAACATATACAGAACATAAATAATCCTTTCTTGTTTAGGCAGAGGTGGCTTCTAAAAAGATATACTATCAAAACATTTCATCACATCCAGCCACATATAAACATTAATGGCACATACAGTCTTCAGTTTCTACTAAGGGCTTCACCTTCTATTTTTAGCTGCATTTAACCTGAACTTCAAGTCCTACCCATTTTTCGAAACTCAAATTCAAAGGGTTCCTTTTCAATTCAGTCTTGTACTTTGCCTATCTACTTTTTAATCTTTTTTAAAAATCTACTGCATTCACCTGGAATGATTACTTATTCTGCTGGAGCATCTCATATATCTGTAGAAATGCATTTAACTCTGGTTTTACAGTGAACTTTCCATACTGTCATGCATTTTAGGATTTCTAAAGGCAAAAAGTACATGGCAATTTTTGAATCCCAATACCTTAATGGTACAGTGGCTTGTACATTGTAAGCACCCAGTAAGTAATATTTGGAAAGATTTTAAGATTTCAGAATTAAGTTCAATGTCATAAACTAGCAGATCATAAAATGTCACCAAATTAAATTTCTTTAAGGATAGCACCATACTAGAGACATGTTGTTCAAAAGTAACTTGGGGCCAGGCTCGGTGGCTCATGCCTGTAAGCACAACACTTTGGGAGGCCAAAGTGGGAGCTTGAGCTCAGGAGTTCAAGACAAGGGTAGGCAACATGGTGAGACACTGTCTCTACAAAACAAAACAACACAAAACAAAAAAATCAAGTGGGGCCAGGGCGGTGACTCACACCTGTAAATCCCAGCACTTTGGGAGGCTGAGGTGGGCAGCTCGCTTGAGCCAAGAGTTCAAGACCAGCAACATGAGCAACATGGTGAACATGGGCAAAATGGTGAAACTCCATCTAACTCCATACAAAAAATTAGCAGGGCATGGTGGCCCACGTCTGCAGTCTCAGCTACCTGGGAGGTTGAGGTAGGAGGATCACTTCAGCCCGGGAGGTCAAGGCTACAGTGAGCCATGACTGCAATACTGTATGTACTCCCGCCTGGGTAAGAGCAAGACAGAGAGAGAGAGATTGCAGGTGGGGCAGGGGTGGGGTGGGAGAGAGACACCCTGTCTGAAAAAAAAACAACAACAACAACAAACAACAACAAAAAAGTGGAAGCTATAAGCTCATGTTTGCCACAATGATCATGAACCTATCGTGTAACTATGAAGACTTTTATCAAAATATTTTCCTGTGACATTAAGCCTACCCAATATCTCATTTTTCTTTATGACTTTAATAAAATAAAATGTATTTTTTACCAATAAAGAAATTAAGTTACCCAAAGTCAAAGTTGGCCAACTGCACAGCTGTAACAGACCCAATCACAACCACTAATTGAGAACCTATGACCATTACACCTCATTCAGAAGTGACCTTTTAAACTAAGAACTGAGAGATAAGTAGATATATCAGCCAGGCAAGGTAGAAACTAATCCACACAGGAAAAGAAAAACAAACAAAAAAACACATATGTAAAGACCTAGATCAAACAAAATGATTTACCAGAAAACCTAAAATTCAAATAGGTAACCCACTCCATTCAAATTTTAATTAGATATCCAGTCTTGGTTGAGTGCCTAATGAATGCCAGGAATTCAACAATGGCCTCTAGATGAGTTCTTCATCCTTTGAAATTATATCCAAAACTTCTGTGTGTATAGTTTTGGGAGAAAAAGGGATTTAACACAAAATAGTTAAAACGCTTTCTGCCATAAGTGTTGAAGCCATAATTTTACTTCAGTTTCAAAAGCCATTTACCTTAGTCAAGCAATTATTTCACTTTAAATAATACTGTGTAAAGAGCTCTACTCTATACACAAAGGCAGAACTGCAAATAAATTTACCTAAGGGAAAAAATAAATAAATAAACAAATTTACCTATGATTTGTTAGGTATCCCCGATGTGCCAAATGCTGACAAACTAAAGGGGTTGTGTGCCAAATTATACATACTGAAGGAGCTCTACATTGACACAAAATTTTATACCATAACAGTCATAAACCAGGAACTAATATGGTTTCTTCAACTCTTAAAAATACCATATTCTTCCTTTTGCAGAAGGCATTTTTCTTTTTAAAACCTGAGCCTATTAATTTTTTGCTAAACCTAAAATTTCAAAATTACCAAATGATAAAAAAAAATTACAACCAGGAATAAGAACTTACTTCTTCTGAAAGTGGAATTAGACAATTATTTATTTGTTTAAAATATATCTTAAGACTGTAACAAGTGCATTATTCATCAACTATTTTAAATTACTATTCATTCACTTTCAAAAAGTATTTATTACATGCCTAATGTGCCCAGCTCAGATTAGTGTAGAAGATACAAAAATAGTTCATAGTCCTAGAAATAAGAAATATTAAATATCTTTACATAGGACTATGGATTGATCGCCAGGATATATGGCTAAGAGAAAAAAATAAGGTTAGAGAAAAGAGTAGATAGTATGCCACTATTTATTAAGAAAGAGGGCCGGGTGTGGTGGCTCATGCCTGTAATCCTAGCACTTTGGGAGGCCGAGGTGGGTGGATCACCTGAGGTCGGGAGTTTGAGGCCAGCCTGACCAGCATGGAGAAACCCCCATCTCTACTAAAAATACAAAAATTAGCCGGGCATGGTGGCACATGCCTGTAATCCTAGCTACTCAGGAGGCTGAGGCAGAAGAATCACTTGAACCCGGGAGGCGGAAGTTGCGGTGAGCTGAGATTGCGCTGATGCACTCCAGCCTGGGCAACAAGAGCGAAACTCCGTCTCAAAAAATAAAACAACAACAACAAAAAACAACCAACAAAAAACAAGGGCAAGAGTGTACAAAGATATACACATGTAAAGACAAACCAACAATTTTCTCTTAATGATTATAAGGGGAAGGGCAGGAACAGGATGGCGACTGGACAGAAGGTTTGCCTTCTCTGGATAGATTTTATCATGTTTTGCTGATTTGAATCTGGAACCTTATAAACATTTTACATGATTATAAAAGAAAACCAAATTTTTAAAAGATAATTCCAAAAAATAACGTATCAAAAGCAAAGTGAAACAAATGAACCTGTGTATCAAACTGATGATGTAACAACAGAGAGAAAATCTCAATTTAATCAAGCTTCTAGATCTAACTACCAATTCACAGGAAAGACAGAGGACAGTAGAACATGTTAAGCAATACTATAAAATTCAGACCACTGGAAATTCTAGAAGACAAAGAATCTAGGTATTACAACAAATTACAAGAAATTAAAAAAAGGAAGAGATTAAGGGGAACCTATACATTAAAGGATACTTAAGTTTAACAGCCAATTACAGTACCTGGATTGGATCGAATTCAAATAATCTGTAAGAAAAAAAAATCAGGAGCCAGTGTAGGAAATCTGAACACTAGCTGGGTATGTGATGATGAAAGAATTACCAGGAATTTGTTTACCTATGGTAATATGATTAAATATATACATATATATATATATTACGTTTCAGTCGGGCACGGTGGCTCACACCTGTAATCCTACCACTTTGGGAGGCCAAGGCCGGTGGATCACTTGAGGCCAGGAGTTCAAGACCAGTCTAGCCAACATGCTGAAACCCCAACTCTACTAAAAATACAATAACTGGCCAGGCACGGTGGCTCACGCCTGTAATTCCGGCACTTTGGGAGGCCAAGGTGGGCGGATCACCTGAGGTCAGGAGTTCAAGACCAGCCTGGCCAAAATGGTGAAACCCTGTTTCTACTAAAAATACAAAAATTAGCTGGGCGTGGTGGCGCGTGCCTGTAATCCCAGTTACTCAGAAGGCTGAGGTGGAAGAATCACTTGAACCTGGGAGGCGGAGGTTGCAGTGAGCCAAGATAACGCCACCGCACTCCAGGCTGGGTGACACAGCGAGACTCCGTCTCAGAAAATAAATAAAAATTTTTAAATTTTTAAATTTTAAAAAAATAAAAAATAAAAATACAAAAATTAGCCAAGCATGGTGGCAGGTACCTGCATTCGCAGCTATTCAGGAAGCTGAGGTGGAAGAACTGCTTGAACCCAGGTGGCAGAGGTTGCAGTGAGCCAAGACTGCACCACTGCAATCCACCCTGGGCGACAGAGCAAGACTGTGTCTCAAAAAAAAAAAAAAGAAAATATTCCAGACCAAAAAAAATTGCATCTCTACTTAACGTGTATATTTTTCTTCTCATTATTACTCCTTAAATACAATATAACAGTTATTTACATGGTATTTACATTGTATGGGTATGTTAAGTAATCCAGAGATGACTTGTCCAACTCACAGCCATGAAGGCTTTTGAATGTGGCCCAACACAAATTCGTAAACTTTCTAAAAACAATATGAGATTGTTTTGTTAATTTTTTTCTGAGACAGAGTCTCTTTCACTCTGTCGCCCAGGCTGGAATGCAGTGGTGTGATCTCGGCTCACTGCAACCTCCGTCTCCCAGGTTCAAGCGATTCTCCTGCCTCAGCCTCTGAGGCTGGGATTACAGGTGCGCACCACCACACTGGGCTAATTTTAATATTTTTAGAAGAGATGGGGTTTCACCATGTTGGTCAGGCTAGTCTCGAACTCCAGACCTCGTGATCCGCCCGCCTCGGCCTCCCAAAGTGCTGGGATTACAGGCGTGAGCCACTGTGTCCAGCCGGTAATTTTTTTTTAGCTCATCGGCTACTGTCAGTATTAGTGTTTTCTATGTGTGGCCCAAGACAATTCTTCCAATGTGGCCCATGGAAGCCAAAAGATTGGACACCCCGGACTTAAAAGTATACGAGAGGATGTAAATAGGTTATATGCAAATATTCCACAATTTTATATCAGGGACTTGAGCATCCATAGATTTTGGTATCCATGAGAAGTCCTAGAACCAATCTCCCACAGACACTGAGGGACAAACATGAGTGCACACTTGTATACAAATGTGTATACATGCACACACACGATGTGTATACACACACATACACATACATACATATATGAATGACTCGATGTCTGATTAGCTTCAAAATAACAGAGGGGCACAGAGTTATAGATAGGAAAGATTAGACATAAATTGGTAACTGTCGAAGCTAGTTTATGGGACACTGAAGTCAATTATAACATTTTATTTTTGTATATTTTTATATTTCCACAATAAAAAAAGTACAAGAATGAGCTAGCAGTTACTCCTAGAACTAACAATATCCCTTCCCTAACCAGGAAAATAAGTAGCTATTCTGGCTTTATTGTCACATGTCATCATTTGGTTGTCTTACATAACAATCCTTTCCAAACTTGAGATCCCCCTCACAAATTACTAAATATGCTGACTTCCTTCGGTGCATCTTTTCTTCCACCAGGAGATCTGCCTTTCTAATATACGAGAATTACAAGTCACTCCTGCTGGGGATAATTAAAAAAAAAGGAAGGGGCGGGAATCAAGAAGGAAACAAACGATAGAACATGCATAGTTTTTATAAAGAAGGCTTAGGAAAGAATAAAGGAAGTAAAGGAAAAGAGGCTCAGACCTTAGAAATAAACTCCTACATCCCTCAGTAGAGAGAGCTGAAAGTCATATGTAATAGGCACTGAAAGCCTATGTTTTGACATGAATTTACTACAGGCAAAACCACCATCATATATCTATATGTACCGAGGAAGGCTAGACTGTTAAGTGTCACGTATATACAGTCTCAATGGAGCCTCAGGAAGCTAATCAACAACCTCAAATCACAAAATCAGAAAAGTGTTGAACATTTAGAAGAAGAATAGAAAGGAAAAAAAATGCCTCTGAGTTGTGGTATTAACTGTCAGTAGAGCAAAACAAATGTGTAAGCCCATTTTCTTTTTTTTCTTTTTTTTTTTGAGACAGAGTCTCACTCTGTCGCTTAGGCTTGAGTGCAGTTGCACGATCTCGGCTCACTGCAACCTCCGCCTCCCAGGTTGAAGCAATTCTCCTTCCTCAGCCTCCCAAGTAGCTGGGATTACAGATGCTTGCCAGAACGCCCGGCTAATGCTAATTTTGCATTTTTAGTAGAGACGGGGTTTCACCATGTTGGCCAGGCTGGTCTCGAACTCCTGACCTCAAGTGATCCACCCACCTCAGCCTCCCAAAGTGCTGGGATTACAGGTGTGAGCCACCATGCCCGGCCTGTATTTTTTTTTTCTTTTTTTTTTTTTGACAGAGTCTCGCTCTGTCACCCAGGCTGGAGTGCAGTGGCGCTATCTCGGCTCACTGCAAACTCTGCCTCCCAGGTTCACACCATTCTCCTGCCTCAGCCTCCCGAGTAGCTGGGACTACAGGCGTCCGCCACCACGCCCGGCTAATTTTTTGTATTTTTAGTAGAGACGGGGTTTCACCGTGTTAGCCAGGCTGGTCTCGATCTCCTGACCTCGTGATCCACCTGCCTCAGCCTCCCAAAGTGCTGGGATTACAGGCGTGAGCCACCGGGCCTGGCCATTTTTTTAATATAATAATGTCTCACTGAAATTAAAGTAATAGGGGAGAGTCTGAAGTTTTCACAGATAAAGAGATAGTGCTGTACTCAAATTTACTACAAATTTAGTAATAGTAAATGTAAAATATGTATGTATTTATTGTCTTTCACAGACTTATGAATTATCTCAAATTCACTAATCCTATTTTTTAAACAAAGTTTTAAGTTTCAACCACTTGTATCACCAGAATTTTGAGACTTAACTCCCATGGTTAAGAGATTTCTGGCCAGGCGCAGTGGCTCACGCCTATAATCCCAGCACTTTGGGAGGCAGAGGCAGGCGGATCACGAGGTCAGGAGATCGAGACCATCCTGGCTAACACTGTGAAACCCCATCTCTACTAAAAAAAATACAAAAACTTAGCCAGGCGTGGTGGCAGGTGCCTGTAGTCCCAGCTACTTGGGAGGCTGAGGCAGGAGAATGGCATGAACCCGGGAGGCGCAGCTTGCAGTGAGCCGAGATCATGCCATTGCACTCCAGCCTGGGCGACAGAGCGAGACTCTGTCTCAAAAAAAAAAAAAAAAAATTGAGATTTCAAAGCTGTGTTCACACCTGCAGTCCCAGCTACTCTGAAGGCTAAGGTGGGAGGACCACACAAGCCCAGGAGTTCCAAACTAGCCTTGCTCTATTTATAGGGCAAGACCCCACTGCTATAAAAAAAAAAAAAAAAAAAAAAGGAGAGAATTCCGTAAATTACTTAGCTTCCTATATTCTGTCTCTTTAGTGAAACACTATGTCATTCAAGGCTAAAACTTATCTTTTTTTTTTTTTTTTTTTTTTTTTGAGACAATCTCACTCCATCACCCAGGCTGGAGTGCAATGGTGCAATCTCAGCTCACTGCAACCTCCACCTCCTGGGTCAAGCAATTCTCCTGCCTTAGCCTCCCAAGTAGCTGGGATTACAGGTGCCTGCCACCACTCCCAGCTAATTTATTTATTTTTAGTAGAGACGGGGTTTCGCCATGTTGGCCAGGCTGGTCTCGAACTCCTGACCTCAGGTGATCCACCCGCCTCGGCCTCTCAAAGTGTTGGGATTACAGGCGTGAGCCACTGCTCTCGGCCTAAAACTTAAGTCTTTTACCACTGTAAGTCACAAGTACTACTTGAGCATTACTTATACCCTACATAGAGGAGATGCTCAATAAATGTTTGATGATTTAGCAATTGATGAGAAAGCAGGTAATATATGTGCCAAGAAATTACTCTAAATATTATTATAAGCAGGTTTATGAGTATGGAAAAGACCCAACCTCAAGGAGCCTGTAGTCTTTTCTTTTATGTCATACTGCAGTTTTCAGTATGCCATAATTCTGGGAGATATTTTGTTTTTTTCTTGAGTGAGGTCAAGGAAACAGAACACAAAATAGTTATGGATACTGTTTAACAACAGGCATTTCTAAAGTACTAGAGATTTTCTCTACACTTTTACAGAAATGAAAAAAATCTTCTCTCTAAAGATTATATGAACCAATCTATCCCTAGATAGTTTTATGAAAGGGATAGTGATTACAGAGTAACAACACACTTAAATGGGCATCAGTACTAAATATGTTGTTTATTAATTGGAAAGAAATAGGATTACAGCATTAGTGGATCAAGGAAATAAAATAGAGAATATATATTTGAGTATTTGTAAGAGTTTATAAGAGTCAAGTAAATTAATTTTCAAAAATTCAGAATTTAATTCTATTTGGCTAAAACAGAAAACAAATCCAAGGTTCTCTCTACTTTCTCATCACCATCATTTGCCAAATATGGCACAGTTCGATTTCTTCACTAAATCCAGCACCTAATTCATGTTTTTCCCAACCTATCCACATTGTGCCATCAACTTCAGCATGTCTGTGGATTCTCTAGCACAAACAGAAAGCAGCAGGGAGTTGTTTCAAAGGAAAGATAATAAGCTTTTTTTCAAGTTATCAAGCTTTCTTTTCAGTATGTTAAATGTGAGACAGTAAGATACCCAAATGGAAATATTCTGTAGATGTACACAGAGAATTTGAAATCAACAAAATGGTTAAGGAGATGACAATTTGATGACCATAAATACAGAAGTGATTAATGAAACTAGGTGTGATCTCAGGAAAAGGTAATTTAGAGAAAGAATAAGCTAAATGCTTATTTTGGCCTTCTATAGTGTTACGCCTAACCCAAGATCATTTTGTTTCTGTCATCTTGCTCCAAGCTGACAAGTATTACTGGATAAAGTTATGGAATCCTTCAAAGTGAGTTCACTACAAGTTCACATCATTTTAATTTTGACTGAATACTACTTCTAAACAATCCTTTATTCTCTTACTGTTGATTCACTGAAGTGCAATGATTTCCAACTTAAGAGCCTTCAGCCTCCTGGGAAACTGTAGAATTAGTTACCTTAATGGGTACCTAGAGCAATGCATTATAAACACTATTTCTCACATATCGATGTTGTGATTAATAAAACACAAAGTCATCTAAGAGTAGTAGCTTCTTTCTAATATGCATTTTCTCAATTGAATACTAAAATCATAACTACAACCATGGGAGGTCCACAAATTGTTTCAAAGTTAAACAGGTTGTCATCTTCAAAATACTGGTAACCACTGCCTCAAAGTATTCCCCACAGCACTTAAACATCCCTTCCACATTCTAAGCTTCCAATTATCCCCTGCCCTCTCCCACTTCTGCTTTCATTTTCCTAAGAAAATCAAACACATCCCCATATGTTCTCTCAACTGCCTCAATCCATCTGAATTTATTCTTTCTCCTCTACCTCCACAAATATTTGATGATTTAGCAATTACTAGTGTCTCTCTTCCTTTTCAGGAATAATTCAACAACACATACACCTGATCCTATCTCTAACCTGGCCCCCAACCCAATCCATCAAACAGGTTTAGTCTCTCCTTCACAAGTTTCTTTTTTCTACCTACTAACATTATCAGAGCTCACCTATATGGAAAAAACTTTACGCGATTCTGTTCTATGTCCTAACTACTATTCTCTCTTTTCGTTTTGCTGTCAAGTTCTCAGGGTTTGCAAACTACAGCCTGAGCCAGCCACCTGTTTTCGTAAGTAGGGCTTTACTGAGAACAGCCACCCCCATTTCTATAGGTATTATTTAAGGCTGCTTTCCCACAAGGGCCAAGTTGAGTAGTTAAGATATCACATGGCTTGGAATCCTAAAATATTTTCTATCTGGCTTCTTAAAAAAACATTTGCCAATCCCAGGGGCTCCAAGCACGGTCTACATTCAATGTCATCATTTCTAGGGAAGCAGGCTGCCATTAAAAATTTTGGAGCAGCAATAAAGTACTATGAGTAAAAGAGCATTTCAATACCAGTTTTAACAACAGTGTACAGGGTAGGTATAAAAGAAGACTACTTAGGAAACTAGTGCAAGAGACTGAGCATTAGGCATAAAGGGAGGGAAATGAAAAGGAACTTCTTGAAGGCATAAGCATTAAGACTAGATGACTACATGTCACAGAGACAAAACTAACACCAAAATTTTAATCCTTGATGATGTAGCTATCAAAATTTGCATTCTCCCCTATAACCTGCCCTAGACTTACAGCTCTTCATATTTTCCTGTCTTTCTGACTGTGGAGTACCTAAAATCCTAATCCTAACACTAATTCCATATATTCTGTGTGCCAGACATTCCCTATGCTTGCCATCTAACTCCTGGGTAAGCAAATCCCACAGGAAGAGACAGTCCCAACAGAGTTGGCTGAATGAGTGCACAGGGCTAATGCCAGAGGTGGATGGAGTACTCACCTGTGGTACCAAGCAGAGAGAGAGGGGGGAAGTAAGATTTCAGGTCCAGAACTGGCTCTAGCCAAACAGGAAGAAGCAGCTATGAATCTGCTTACAGCAGAAGCAGAGTGTCTTTGGTATTCTGACATACTCTTTCTGACGTTCAGACAAACCACCATTAGAGTAGCCACTGGTAAGAGAGTCGCATGAGAAACAAACCAAAAAACAAGACCAAAAAGTGAGGAATTAAACGGAGTAGACCCTATTGGTCTTTTCTCTAGGAAAAGCAGTCCTCCTCATGAAAGATGATACTACTTTCAAAATGGCCAATATGATACTAACCTTCAGTAACAGAGTTTTCACATCCCACAAGGTTGAGAAGGATATCATCATCTTTATCATCTACTTCACATCCCAGTAGCATCCAGCTTTCCACATTATCACCTTCTGAAATGGTGCTCTCTTCCTCTTCACTTGAACTGACCTCTATAATCATGACCTCTCGGATTACACCTGATCTCTCTTCAGATTTAGGCTTCTCAATATCACTCTTGCATTTCTTATCAACCAGCTCATTAGATTGAAGAGAAGAAGAAAGACCATGGGCATTTTCTTGTGCTTGAACTCTAACATTCTTTCCTTTACATCTATAAATACTGTCTTCATCAGACAAAGTGATGACCTCTGACCCATCTGACAGCTGGATGACCTCACTATCTGAAAGGACGATTAGCTTCTTCTGATTTGGTTTACTACTCGAAGATTCCGAATTCCCAGAGTTCTTTTCTTCATGTTCTTCCTCCCTGATGACATCATCAAGATCTTGGGCATAATGAATTTGGCTATAGAGTTGAAATTCCACCTCACTATCAACACTCAGTTCACTAGATGACTCATCTCGATAAAGATCATCTTCGTATGCTTCTATAGTCTCATAGCCACCAAACATCATAAAAAGTCAGTAACCTTGAAGCTGCAAAAGAGAAAGTTGTACACAGAATATACTTTAAAAGTTCAGATCATGCCAGTTTAAGTAACAATATCACCTGTCAGTGACAACTGCTAATATGAAGGCCATCACTATTCTCAGACATATTAAAATACCTTTTTTTCCAAGGATTTCTAAGTTCTGTTAGGACCCACTCCTGTAAGTCCCACCACTCCCCAACGAGAATTACTACTGACAAAATGAGTTATAGTTATTGATGGAAACACAGTCAACACTCTAAGAAATGCTTTGTTCTGTGATTTCATCGTGCAAACTTCATAGGATGATTTTCACAAACTAGATGGTGTAGTCAACTACACAACTAGGCTATATGGTATGGTCTGTTGCTCCTAGGATACAAACCAATACAGCATGTAACGGTACCAAATACTGTAAGTAACTGTAACACAATGGTATTTGGGTATCTAAACATACAAAAGATATAGCAAAAACGCATACAAATCCTATGGGACCACAGTCACACTGTCTGTCTTTAACCAAAATGCTATTATGCAGCACATGATATGTAAGATTTCACAGGTATATTGTAAACGAAAAACAAATTGAGATCTACCGCAGGATACAAAACCCTTGCTTTCCAAAATGTTAAAACAAAACTTAAAGCAGCTCTCACTATCCTATCCATTCTTCAACTTTTCCTTGGTTCTGGTTCTATAGCTCATATTTTCAAGCATATACAGGAATATTACTTCAATTATGACTAAAATCTATAACAGGAAACAATTTTGTTTACTGTTTGGGTGTAAATGTATATTCTCAATTAACAAATTAATCGCACGGCCCTCTGATCATTGGCCAAAAGAATAAATAAAAATGCCTGAGCTGGCAGTGGCTCATGCCTGTAATCCCAACACTTTGGGAGGCCAAGGCAGGAGTATCACGTTGAGGTTAGAAGTTTGAGAACAGCCTGGGCAACACAGTAAGACCCCATCTCCATAAAAATTAAAACTAAAAACTTAGCCAGGCATGGCAGTGCAAACCTGTAGTCCCAGCTACTCAGGAGGTTGAGGTGGGAGAACCGCTTGAGCTCAGGAGTTCAAAGTTACAGTGAGCTATGCTCATACCATTGTACTCCAGCCTGGGTGACAAAGCAAGAACCCAACTCAAAAATAAAACAAGGGTGGGCCAGTGCAGTGGCTCATGCCTGTAATCCCAGGACTTTGGGAGGCCAAGGCGGGTGGATCACTTGAGGTCAGGAGTTCGAGACCAGCCTAGCCAAGATGGTGAAACTACATATCTGCTAAAAATAAAGAAATCAGCTGGGTGTGGTGGTGTGCGCCTATAATCCCAGCTACTCAGGAGGTGGAGGCACAAGAATAGCTTGAAACTGGGAGGCACAGGCTGCAGTGAGTCGAGATCATGCCACTGCACTTCACCCTGGGCAACAGAGCAGACTGTCTAAAAACTCTGTACTAGTTACAAAAATGTATATTTTTACAATGTATATTTATAATGTATAAATACAAACTTAATAATGACCCAATACTGAGACAAAACTCCCAGCTTTGGGAATAAATGTGTAAATTGAAACACTTTACTTTCTACTGTGAGCATATTAAATCCTCCTCAGCCTTCATCTTTTAAACTCAGCTCAAAATCACTTGCAACCAGGCTAAATTAAGAGCCCCTTTTATGGGCTTCCATAAGTACTTTACATGTCAAAACACTCATCACATTTCTAATTACTTATTCAATATAAATTTCCAAGAAACGCAGATCACAAACCCCAGGAGGGCAGGAACTATATGCACTCTGCTAAACAATGAATCACCAAAGCCAAACAGGGTAACTGGTATTTTCGGGGTCAGCTACAAACGTTTGCTGAATTCATAAATGAATAAATGAACTACACCATCGGGCATTTGTTCTTCAGCCCTGATAAATCTAGTATGTGCTTAAAATACAAAAATTATGAGATGAATTTCTCTGTTGTCTTTCGACTACTCCAAAGTCTTAAATTCTAGCGTCAGCAACCAAAACTCTATACAGTAGATGTTTCCATTAGGTACTGATGGACTACTGATTAAAATGAGAGCCCTGAAAAAATAAGTGTGTCCAAAATCAGGGACAGACTAAAGAGCAATAATGATGCCTATTTATTCTTTCTTCCACTAACAGCTATACACATAAAATAAAAAATAGTTGTTTTCTTAGTGTCCCAAATTTCTGCCCAAAAATACCAGGGTGTTGTGGTGGTAGTTCTGGTAATAGAACCACCTTAATCCCAAAAACCAAATGGACAAGAGCCAAAAATGTACTACATTCTTGCTGGAGTTGTTTGTTTTCCAGAAATAAATAAACCCACCTGTTAATGCTTTTCTTCTAAAGGGTATCATATACCTGTGCCCTTGTTGCACTGTCCTTCAGATGGCTATGCTGTCACTGTCACACAAATTGAATGTGACTGTCTGAATAATGCTCACAGCATTTATCAGTTTATATTGAATTGTTAGCCTCAGAGGAATTCAAATAAAAGATGAATCCTTTCCTTTTTATTTAATAGGTAAATTAATTCTAAAAGAAGTCAAAGGAATTATGCTTCTTTCAAAATCCTCACTGGATCCATCCTGAGGATCCAGTGTGGACTTAAGATAAAACATAATTCCAGTGCAGCACAGAAAAAATTAAAAAGCCAAATTACAGAGTTACAAGTTTGTACTACTCTTGGAGCCATCCCAAAGGAAAGGGATTAAGAATAGAGCCATAGGCACACCTGTGAATGTATGCCAAAAATAAACTACAGAACCATAATAAAAACTGACTTCCTTGGGTCGAAGGATTTATCTCTTTCCCTGAAATGTAGAAAAATGAATTTAACAATTTAGCCCCTATGGCCTTTAAGAGGATTTTGTACCGTCTGTACTTGAAAATTGTGCTGGGCATAACGCGCTCTCTTACTTAGGTAGTTTATGTATGCCAGGGTTAAGGTCTGCCTAAGGTTGTTTTCGTTAATGTTACTGCTTTAATTACGTTCAAATGAATTTAATTTACCCTTTTAAAAAGTGTCTTGGAAGACAATATATGTTTTTTACACACACACACACGCACACACACACACACACCCTTGACTCAGAAGGCTTTCTCAGCTTTTTGATCCCTGTACATGATTCCCAAGTATACTAACTAGGTAACAAAATCAGATTATCTCATACAGACTCCTCAATCTTCCCATCAGGAAACTGAAGTACAAAGAGATAGGAAGCCTATTCAAGGTTATGCAGCTGGTTAAGAACACGGCTAGAAGTGATTCACATTTCTGTGATTCTCAGCCAACTGTGTACTAAAATTTTTAAACAAATTTCTTTTTTTCCCCCTTGAGACGGAGTCTCGTTCTGTCCCCCAGGTGAGAGTGCAGTGGCGCAATCTTGGCTCACTGCAACCTCCTCCTCCTGGGTTCAAGAAATTCTCCTGCCTCCGCCTCCCAAGTAGCTGGGATTACAGGCACGCGCCACCACGCCTGGGTAATTTTTGTATTCTTAGCAGAGACGGGTTTCACCATGTTGGCCAGGCTGGTCTCGAACTCCTGACCTCGTGATCCGCCCCACTCGGACTCCCAAAGTGCCTGGATTACAGGCGTGAGCCACCACACATGGCCCAAAATAAAATTTTCAAATAAGTTAACTTCAAATTAAGATTTTTTGAAGAAAAACCTTCCTTCATTGCAATATTTGCATTGGTTCTAACACCTAAATTTACCTCACAAATATCCATTTTATGTCCCAGCAGAGTTTAAAAACTAAATGAGACATTTTAGGTGTAAGGAAAACACACGTTTGTCAGTTTGCCATTTAAGAATCTCCCAAGTTGATACTCAAAGACTATCAATCCCATGACCAGAAAAGATGTTTCCTATATAACATCTTAAAATATCATGCCAATGAAACTTATCTAAGAATTAAAATACCTTAACAAATATAAAACAGCTATAGAATAACTGCAAAGGCTATTACCATTCAAAAGAGGGAGCAGTATTCATTGACTGAATTGTTTTGAACTAGACAACTTAAGGCTTATTTAAGCTTTCAGCATTTACTTAACACAATCTTTAATCAATCCTTCCGCTCTCACAGTATACCTACTGGTCATTCTGACCTTTTGCTCTTATTTACTTCCAAATATCTTTAGCCTCCCTAGATGTTCCTTCTTGATGACACACGCATCCATCTCCGGCCGATTTAAATCAAATCCACAGCCTCATTTTCAGTCCAATTTTCATTGGAATGTGATGAATACACTTTACTTTCAACGTAAAATTTCTTTCTTACTCTTAATGAGCTAGCCTGATAGTGACAGGTGAAACACAATTGACTAAGGGGTTAAAATGTCCATTTTTCAAATGCGACGGCCACTCTGAATCAAATCTGAGATTGGAGTGGAGAATCCAAATGTGTAAAACAAAGGTCACAAAACACAGGCAGAGCACAGTATTTCAGTGGGGGGAAAAAATAAGCTAAATTTAGTCACATAAGTCCCAGCTCTTTTTGGGATATATACATGATTTTTATGAGAACTAATCCTATCCGGAAACATTTCCTTCCCCTTTCCCTGAGCCCTTTTCCTTCGGTCATGCAGTCTCTTACCGTGCTAATTATCATATTAACATAATCCTCACTTGCGATCCTTCCTGAGTTTATTCCCCATCCTCAGATTCTCTTGAAAGCATAATGCTTTCCTAAGTATACACATAATCCATTGAAAAGTCTTTGTATGCGACAGCCTAACTATTCAAACACGAAGTCATTTCTCTAACGGTCCTAGAAAAAATTTTAAAAAGAAAAAGAAAACCACAAAGTCAAGAGCTTCTGAGGGGACCTGAAAAGTCATCAAATTGAACGCTCTCGTTTTATAGTTGGAGAAACTTACTCACTGAGCTAAAAAGGCCCTACTAATGGAGCCCCTAATTCAACTGTGCAATCTCAAACAATCTTAAATTCAGCTTCAATAAGAGCTTTCTGGAATCGCCAGCGAGTCCGTGGGGGAGCCACGGCTAGAACCCAGGCCTCCTGATTCCCAGCCACAGCTTTTCCACCGAACCGGCAGCTCTTCCCAAAAGTTGAAGGCAACTGTCCGCTCACAGGATGGGAGGGATAAAGGGCGCCTTAGTAAACACAGTCCAAGTCTACTCGTTTCACATGAGGAAAGGGTCACGGCTCCCGAAATTTTGGATTCTACTGCTGCAGCTGCTGCTTCTGACAGCAGAGGCGGGAGGTGGCCCAGGACTACTCGGTCCTCAAAGATTGGACTCGGCGCGCCCGGACCTCCGCGCTTCACTGACTGGCTTCCCTAGAAGACTGGGGGCCTTGCGGGGAGATAAAAAGGGCAGACACGCCACCCCCACCGAGGCCCTGGACGCCCAGCCGCTCTAGAATCACGGCCTTAGCCCTTGGAGAGCCAGGGAGACGCGGACCCCCTAGACACGCAGCCCGGCCGCGTGGGGCGACGCGCAGGTGACGGACCAGGAGCTGCGCCCCACCACAAGTGAGGGACTGACGGGAGACGTCGAGGCCGGCGAGGGGGCACGCGCTAGTTCCACAGCCCGGCGGGCGAGAAGGAGGGTAGGCAGGGGTCCCGGGCCACGGGCGGCGGGGGGTCCGTCACACACATACTCACTGCCGCAGCTGCGAACAGGAAGCACCAACCGGGAACCAAAACGCGTAGAGGGACGGGGAGGGGCGAGGACAAATGAGGTAAGGAGGCCGCGTCCGCGCAGACCCGGGAGGGAAGGCACTTCCGGGGACAACACAGCTCTAGTCACCGCCTTTCCGTCCCCGCCCACCTGCCGCGCCTGATGTGCGCATGCGTACTGGGTGCGAACCGTTCTCTGCCCCGCCCATAATTATTAGGTTTGCCTTCCTTGCTTTCCCCCTTCCCCTTCCCATCTTCTCTTGAAGCTACCTAGGCTGCATCTATTATTTGAATGACTCGTACGAAGGAGATGCTATTTACCGGGCAAAAGCCGGGGAGTTCGTGCCCTCTACCCCCGCGAGGAAAACTACAACTCCCATGAGGACACGGGCGAGGTTGAGGCCGGGCTCCGCCTCCTTCTCCCTGGCGCTCGGTGGACGCCTTCTCAGTGCCACGTGGCGCGGGAGCCTAGCTGATCGCGTGCATGACGAGGGCCAGCGTGGCTGGCTGCTTGGCCCGCAGACCTGGGCAGCGGGAAACGGGTACTTGAGAGCGCATGGCTTCAAGCTTCTCCCTTGCGCTCATGATCTTAGACTGATCGCTTTTTCTTTTAGGCCGAACACGGTTCACACTGGGCGCCTCCAACTCTCTGGAATTCTAGGCAACAGATTAACACTTTGTGAATCTCGAAGAGCTGCACTCCTGCTAAATATTGGAGTTAATGCTGATCCTTTGGAAGTCTCTGAAGGTTGCAAGATTGTGCTGGGAGCCTCTGGCTTCATTTGCCCTTCTCACACCTTATTTTAATACAAGGTAAACCCATCTGTAGAACTTTAGAAATAACTGTCGACAAAGTTATTTTATGTCGATAAAGGAATTTATGACAAAGTTATTTATGTCGATAAAGGAAAAACTGAGGCAAAGTTAATATAAGTGGAGAATTTATTTGGGCCAAGTTTGATGAGGGCAACCTGGGATCATCAATTCAAGTTGCCCTTAATATGTGATCCGATAAGCAGCAGTTTCAACTGAGTTCTTTGTCTTGTGAAGCTCGAGGCTTAAAGGTATCGATCCTCCCACCTCTGTCTCCCAAAGCACTGGGATCACAGGCGTGAGACATTACACTTCTTGTAGCAGCTACGAGTGAATTTTTTTCTTTATGGTTTTTTTTTTTTCCTGAGACGGAGTTTCGCAGTTGTTGCCCAGGCTGGAGTGCAATGGCGCGATCTCGTCTCACTGCAACATCCGCTTCCCAGATTCAAGCCATTCTCCTGCCTCAGCCTCCGAAGTAGCTGGGATTACAGGCGCCTGCCACCACGCCCAGCTAATTTTTGTATTTTTAGTAGAGTCGGGGTTTCACCATGTTGGCCAGGCTGGTCTCGAACTCCTGGCCTCGACCTGCCAAAGTGCTGGGATTAGAGGCGTGAGCCACCGCGCCCGGCCACGAGTGAATTTTTAAAGGAAAAAAGAAGAGGCTTTTGCTAAACTACATACCAAGAATTGACACTAAAATAACATAAGCTATCCATTGGCTACACATTGTTCTTTCTATCACAAATTTTAGGAACACGAAGATAAAGGGTGATGCAGGTACAGGGAAGAAAAGAACAAAATGCCTTTAAACAATTGCCACACACCCCTATCCCCCCCCCCCCCCCCCCCCCCGCCCACCGCCACCTACATGGGATGGTGCTAACTGAAGTACCATACTCAGGTCCCTCTGGGCCTGATAAAGTTTGAATGCCTGCCTGGCTAATGGGGTAGCTCTCACCTGTTTGGGAGCCCGAAGTGGGAGGATAGCTTAAGGCCGAGAATTCGAAACCAGCCGGGGTAATATAGCAAGACGCTGTCTCTACAAAAAAATTTAAAAATTTAAAAATTAACTGGGCGACTGGGCGCAGTGGCTCACGCCTGTAATCCCAGCACTTTGGGAGGCCGAGGCGGGCGGATCACCTGAGGTCAGGAGTTGGAGACCAGCCTGACCAACATGGCGAAACCCCGTCTCTAGTAAAAATACAAAATTAGCCGGGCGTGATGGCGCATGCCTGTAATCCTAGCCACTCCTGAGGTTAAGGCAGGAGAATCGCTTGAACCCGGCAGGCGGAGTTTGCAGTGAGCCGAGATTGCGCCATTGCACTCCACCCTGGGCAGCAAGAGATAAACTCCGTGTCAAAATAATAATAATAATAACAGGGCGTGGTGGCCCACACCTGGAGTCCCAGCTGTTCCTGGCTGAGGTTTGAACTGCGGAGGTCTAGGCTGCAGTGAGCCGAGATCGCACCATTGCACTCCAGAATGAGACCGTCTGAACAAAAATGTTTAAAGCTCAAGCAAGATGCCTCATGGCTGTAATCCCAGCACTTTGGGAGGTTGAGGCAGGTGGATCGCTTGAGCTCAGGAGTTGGAGACCAGCCTGGGCAACATAAGAAGACCCCATCTATATTTAAAATAAGATCCTTTTTTTAATTAAAAAATTATATAAAAATAAATTTAAAAAAACAAATCTTTTTATAAAAATAAAAATAAATAAGAAATTTTAAATAGTAAAAATTAGCCAGGCGTGGTGGCACACAACTGTATTCCTAGCTACTAAGGAGGCCAAGGTGAGAAGATAGCTTGAGCCTGAGAGTTCAAGGTCATAGTGAGCTGTGATCACATCACTGCACTCCAGCCTGGATGAGAGACCCCATATCTTTAATTTTTAAAAAAATTATTTTTGCATACCTTTAACGTAACTTAGACTGCTCTGAACTATTTTTCTCCTCTCATAATGACACACTGCCAATTCATTGGCCTATTTCAATTCTCCTCAAAACAAGTGTGAGTTTGATTGTTTTCACCAACGTTTATTGAACATCTATCTGTTAAAAGACGGTGTTAGAAAGTGCAGAAAAGTTGTAAATTTTTAAGTCACTGATCTCATAGAGATAGGCATCTAGCTAGGAAAACAGTTATAGTCTAGGAGTTTGGCCGGAAAATAATTAGAACATTTAATTAACATTATGGGGTAAGTGCTGGGAAGGAGAAGGACAAGGTACTATGAAAAGGTAAAATTGGAGAACCACTTTCCAGAAAAGAAAACAGGCATAGAAGCACATCACAGATTACTAGATTGTTTGTTTTGGTAATATGTATTGTGTAAAACAAATGTCACCTTTTTAAAAATTTAAAAATATATTGCCAGGATTACTCCTGTCCATCTATTATAATATTTTAAATTTTGACAACACTTTGTGGATTTTTTTTTTTTTTTTTGAGAAAGGGTCTTGCTCTGTCACCCAGGCTGGAGTGCAGTGGTGTAATCACAGCTCACTGAAACCTACCTCCCAAATAATGCTCCCGCATTAACCTCCCAAGTAGCTGGGACTAAAGGCACACACCACCATGCTGAGTTAATTATTTTTTAAATTTTTAAAAATTTTTTGTAGAGATAGGGTCTCCCCGTATTGCCCAGGCTGGTCTCCAGCTTCTGGGCTCCAGGCCTCAAGTGATCCCCCCACCTCAGCCTCCCAAAGTCCTAGGATTACAGGCATGAGACACTCAGCCTCACCAACACTTTCAAGTTGATTTTTTAAGTTCCAATTTCACACACACACAAAAAGAAAACAGGCGTAGAAAGGCTAAGTAAAACTTATAGAAGGCCACAAGTATAGGAAATATAGTTATGTGCTTCATAATGACATTCCACTCAAAACCAGACTGCATATATGATGATTATTTTATCATATTTTTACTGCACCTCTTCCATGTTTAGATGCACAAATACTTATTGTGTTATAGTCACCTACAGTATTCAGTACAGTAACATGTAGCAGTTTGTAATCTGGGAGCAATAGGCTACATCATGTGGCCTAGGTGTTTACTTGACTATACCATCTAGGTTTGTGTAAATATGCTCGATGAAGTTTGCACAATGAAAAAATCACCTAACAATGCACTTCTCAAAACTTATCCCCATCATTAAATGACACAGGACTGTACTCCTAATTACCATGTCCCATCTTCCCACTGTCACACATGCATTCAACAAAGATTTACTGCTTTCCCATGCTCAGAATGCTTCAGCCTACCCCTTTAGTTTATGTCTTCAAACCTAGAGTCCTTTGGATGGCATAAAAGGCACTTCATGAGCTGACATCTGCCTACTGTTGACGCTGAATCCTGGGCAGTTGCCAGAACACACCATGCCCTCCCACATCTGTGCCTTTGCAGAGAACACTCCACTGCCTGTAAAGCCCTTCTCCCTGTCCTTCTAACATATACCCACTCACCCTACTCTGCTGCAGTTTTGGTCTTCAGGGAAACTTTCCACCTCAGCCTCTCTCCACATACACAGCATTTCTCTTTCTAATTGAAGCTGTCTCTACTCCCCACTTCTCCTTTTTATTTATTTATTTATTTTTTGACGCAGGGTCTCACTCTGTCACTCAGGCTGGAGTGCAGTGGTGTCAACACAGCTCACTGGAGCCTCAACCTCCTGGGCTCAAGAGATCCTCGCACCTGAGCCTCCCAAGAAGCTGGGACTACAGGCGTGCATCACCACACTGCACCTGGCTAATTTAAAACTATATATACATTTTGTAGAGATGGGATCTCGCCATGTTGACCAGGCTGGTCTTGAACTCCTGTCTCAAGCAGTCCTCCTGCCTCAGTGTGAACCACAGTGCTCAGCCCCTACTTCTTGAAGTCATGGGTGACAGCATGCACAAATATCCTGAAGTCTTTCTTACAGAGTATCTTCTAAAGAGACCAACGTTTATTTTATTTATTTATTTATTTATTTATTTGAGATGGAGTCTCACTCTGTCACCCAGGCTGGAGAGCAGTGGCGCGATCTCGGCTCACTGCAAACTCCTCCGCCTCCCGGGTTCACGCCATTCTCCTGCCTCAGCCTCCTGAGTAGCTAGGACTACAGGCACCCACCACAACGCCCAGCTTATTTTTTTGTATTTTTAGTAGAGACGGGGTTTCACTGTGTTAGCCAGGATGGTCTCGATCTCCTGACCTCGTGATCCACCCGCCTCTGCCTCCCAAAGTGCTGGCATTACAGGCGTGAGCCACCACGCCCTGCCTAGACCAACATTTATTTGAGAAGGGAAGCACCTGTTCTTCCCACGGCAGTGGCAGTAGGACATCAACAGTGCACAGCTGAATTGGGATGAGGGGCCAAGACAAAGCAGAAATCTGCTGCAGAGAGCAGGAAAGATAAAGGATATTCTGTAGCAGGATCTGGGCAAGCGGCACTCATCCATATCCTTTGCATTGCAAAGAGAGGAGCTACCTCCTTCCTTTTTATTTTCCAGTTTATTAGTGGCTCCTAGAACCTCTGAGAACTAACTGATTTTTGACCTCTTAACAGTTGCCTTTCAACTACCATTCATTCACTGCAAGCCTACTGTGTAACAGGCCCTTTTTAGCCATTTCAGATATATTGTCTCTTACCCAGCTTCAAGTGACTCTATAAGGGAGGGATTAGCCTCACCTCACTAGTATGGAAATGGAGACTTGGAGTAATCAAGTGACTTGCTCTGAATTACACAGCTGGGAAGTGGTGAAGCTGGAATTCAACTCAAGTTATGTCTAGATCTAAAACTCATGCTCTTTTCTATGCTCAAAGCTGCATTTCAAAATTGAACTTTAGCATGGAGTCTATGATGACTGGCTCATGTCTCTCCAACCAACACCTAGCCCAAGGCCAAGCACAGAGAAGGCTCACAGTGGACACTTTTGGAATGAGTAGATTTTGTATGGAATGGTTGGTAAATGAAGGCCTGGGCATGGTGTGAACAGTGTTATGGGACAGCAGAGGAGGGGGTGGTGGCTGATTAGGGGACGTGGGGAAGCCTCCGCAGAGGAACAGAATTGAGTGAGGCCTGGAGAAATAAATAGTCAGACAAAGACGGACAATTCAGCATTCTCACAGCAAAGACCACTAACAGGCAATTCACAGAACAGGAAACCCAAAGGCCATGAATAGGTGCTCTGCATCACTAACAGTCAGAAAAATGCAAATTATCTCATGCACAGTAGATGAGAATACAAACTGGAAAAGTGTGTTAGGAGAGCTATTTAATAGCATCTATCACAATTATAAATGAGGTATGTTCTTAAATGTATGTACAAACATTGTGATAGAAAAAAATGGAAACAAATATTCATTAGTAGGGAACGATCTAAACAAGGACATACTTATACTATTAAAAAAATGCCACTTTTGGCCTGGCACAGTGGCTCACACCTGTAATCCTAGCACTTTGGTAGGCTAAGGAAGGCAGACTTCTTGAGCCGAGAAGTTCCAGACCAGCCTGGGTAACATGGCGAAACCCCGTCTCAACAAAAATACAAAAATTAGCTGGGAATGGTGATATGCATCAGTAGTCCCAGCTACTCGGGAGGCTGAGGTGGGAGGATCACTTGAGCCCAGTAGGTGGAGACCAGCCTGGCCAACATGGCAAAACCCCCGTCTACGAAAAATACAGAAATTAGCCGTGCATGATGGCACACGCCTGTAGACCCAGCTTCAACAAAAAGATATAGAAAGATTCACAAAGACATACAGTTCAGTGAAAAAAGGTACATTGCAGAGCAGTAGGTGTATTGTGAAATCTTTTTTTTATTTTTTTTTGTGACAGAGTCTCACTCTGTTGCCCAGGCTGGAGTGAAATGGCATGATCTCAGCTCACTGCAACCTCCACCTCCCTGGCTCAAGTGATTCTCCTGCCTCAGCTTCCCAAGTAGCAGGTACTACAGGCACCTGCCACCACGCCCAGTTAATTTTTGTATTTTTAGTAAAGACAGGGTTTCACCATGTTGGCCAGGCTGGTCTTGAACTCCTGGCCTCAAGTGATCCACCCACCCCAGCCACCCAAAGTGCTGGGATTACAGGCAGGAGCCACCAAACCCAGCCCATTTTTATGTTTTTAAAGGGTACCTGTGTGTCTGTATGTAGATATGTGTGTACATAGATACATAGACAAAATACTGCATGGATGCCAATTGTTAACAGTGGTTATTTACATCTTAGGAGGGGAGTGGGAGTAAGAGATTGAAGGACTTTCATCTAAACAAAAAAATGTGAGACATTATTCATTGAGAAAAACAGCATGTAACTTCTGTGGTATTCCCATCAAAAGTACATAACTTGAATATAAACATGAGAAAACTATCAAACACATATTGAGGGACATTCTACAATATACTGGACTTATCTCTTCAAAACTGTCAGTGGCAGGAAATGCAAAGAAAGACCGAGGAACTGTACCGCATTAAAGGAACAATTGGCAATATCCAGATCTAGGTTAGAGGACAGTACTGCATTAACGTTATTTCCCCGATTTTTATATTTATATTATGGTTATGTAGGAGAACGTCTTGGTTTTATTTTTCAGGTCAAGCACACTGAACTACCTGGAGTAAAGGGGCATCATGTCTGAAACTGATGCTTAAGTGGCTCAGAAAAAAAATTCGGGGAGCTAGAGGGAGAGAGAGGCAGAAGAGTGTGGTAAAAAGTTATCATTTGGGGGGTCTGCGTAAAAGGTATATGAGGATTCTTTGTACGGATTTTGCAACTTTTCTCCCAGTCTGAAATTATGTCAAAATATAAAATTAAAAGGCAAAATTAAAAGAATGAGTGAGAGTTTACTAGGTAGAGAAGCAGAAGGATCTTCTGGTAAAGGAACAGGATAAGCAAAAGCATCACAAGTGTGCGAGTCTTCTGTGTTGACAAACAAGCCCTGACTGAATATCCAGGACTAGCATGGTGTGGGGAGACGGGGATTAGAGGGATGATGAGCAGCATAACCCACAAATGGACACATTTCCCTGCTACCTAAGATTAGAAGTAAAGACTTTAGGCCTACATTATACCCAGCCTCAAGAGTTGCAAGACATAACATGAGTTCTCATGGCAGCTCAGTCTTTGCATTGGCAGTGTCTCTTCATCCAGTGACTGTGTGGAACAATGGAAACCCTAGAATCATGGCTGAAAGGGACATCTAGTCCAACTCTCTCATTTTGCAGAAGGGACAACTAAGATGCAAAATGAAGAAGAGATTTGCAAGGTCCCAGCAAAGGTTAGTGTTAAAACTGGCTTCTAGTTCCCAGTCCATCATTCTTTCTATTGCACCAAAGTCTAAATAATAAGGGAGAAGAAATAGAAGCCTAGCAAGGGAAGTGACTGAATGTTAAAGTTTGGACGTTTTTTATTTGCCAAAAGTACAAACTTAGTGTCTATACAATTTTAAAAGTAAACAATATAGATACCAATGTTATTGTAGAAACTGTCGTCACTGAAGCCAATAGCTTCCAACTGGTAAGTGATATTCAATTCAGGCTCCTAGGTCTGAAGCAGCAATCAAGGTGATTCTCAGGAATTCTCAATGACATTGGTACCCATCTGGATTTGTTGAAAAGTTTAACATCCTTTTGTATTATTCATGATTTTGCAGTTCTTCAAATTGCAAGATGATGGAGAGAGCACACAGTTTTCAACCAGGCTATGAAATCGTTCTTGAAAATGTGGACATTCATAGAGATGGCTTTTAATTTTTCTTGGAGACTGACTTTCCTTATGAAATAATGAAATTTAAAAATATATATTATAAATTAAACTATATACTTACTATTCTCATTATAATAAAATCCTAGGGATAAGGAACTAGTATTGCAAGGGCGCCATTCCCGTTTTTTATTATTATTCCTAGTTGGAATTTTATTCCTCAAGGCTTAGCTCTAAGTGACTATATAATGAATACTGACTGGCAAAACTATTGGGATTCTAATTTAAGAATCATCAGATTCTGCACAAGAAATCTTGAAGCATGTCATCAGTAACATGTGGAGAAGCTGCCTAAAAAGGCATGCCTTTCTTTTAAATGTCCATGAGCCCTGGATCCACAGATTATGAGACATGAAGGATCATGCATGCTCAAACAGGGCTTATTTAGATGTCATCTATAGAGGGGCTGCTCTCTTCAGCTGCCCATCCCGGACCCCGGAATTATGTCTACAGTTTTCAGTTTCCACATGTCTTTGCGGCAATGCTACCATGAATTATTTTACTTAGGACTTTAGATTAACCACAAAAGAAACTAATTGAAAATAACTAAGATCATTCTGTCATGTGAGCCACAGTTTACTACAGTCAACTTAAGCACAATTATATATGATAAACTATAGACGTGATGCTTTGTGTTTCAACCATTATTATCCATTGTTTCTTACTCAACTGGTGAAACCATTAGCAATATGGGGCTTTAAAAGGACTGTCTCTGTGATATCCTCTTCCTCTGCCTCCCTTCGGGATCTGATATTCTTCTGTGGTTGACTGACGAGTCTGCATATGGGTGCTGTATTTCTTTTATCAGACCTATTAATTGCAGAAGTTTCTGTCTCCCTATCCCCAATACCTCAAACTTCCTGTTTCCTGTACAGTCTTCAACAACTCTGTCTGCATGGCTCTAGCAATCCCTGTTCTCACTTGCTATGGACAGATCTGTTAAAATCCTGGAACTGCCACACAGTTTCTTCAGAATGTTTGATGTCTCCCTCCAGAGAATGGCTTTTTTCTCATTGTGCTATGCCATTGCTCTCAGAACTTACCCCCTGGAACTTTCTCTTTTCTGTGCCTATGCTCAGCTGTGGGGGAATAATAAGAGAGGTTTTATTCCTATTTATTATCATGTATGATAGGAATAATGAGAATAATGATAGGAATAATGAGAATCGCTTGAATCTGGGAGGCAGAGGTTGCAGTGAGCCAAGATCACGCCACTGTACTCCAGCCTGGGTGACAGAGTGAGACTCTGTCTCCAGAAAAAAGAAAAGAAAAGAAATCATACATATGTAACCTTCTATGTCTGGCTACTTTCACATAACACAAAAATTTTTGAGGTTCATCCATTGTGGCACATATCAGTACTTCATTCTTTGGTTTTTTTTTTTGAAACAGTATCTGTTGCTGAGGCTGGAGTGTAGTGATCAAATCATGGCTCACTGCAGCCTCGAACTCCCAGATTCAGTCAATCCTCCCACCTTAGCCTCCCAGGTACCTGGAATTATAGACATGCCACCATGTCCAGCTAATTTTTGTACTCTTTGTAGAGATAGGGTTTTGCCATGCTTCCCAAGCTGGTCTCAAACTCTTGGGCTCAAGCAATCTGCCTAACTCAGCCTCCCAAACTGGTGGGATTACAGGCGTGAGCTACCTCAGTCAGCCATTTCATTCTTTTTAATGGCTGAATAATATTCCATTATATGTATATACCACAATTTGTTTATCCATACATCTACTGACAGACATTTGGATTGTTTCCATCTTTGGGTTGTTATGAGTAATGCTACTACAAACATTCACAGACAAGTTTCTATGTGAACAAATGTTTTCGTTTCTATTGATATACCTAGAATTATTGGGTCATTATGGTAATCCAATGTTTTACTTTTTGAGGAACCACGAAGCTGTTTTCCACAGTGGCTACATGATTTTACATTCCAAACTGTAATGTACCAGGATTCCTATTTCTTCACATACTTACCAACACTTGTTATTTTCAATTTTTTAAGTTATAGTAATCCTAGTGGGTGTGAAATGGCATTTCATTGTGATTTTGACTTAAATTTCTTTAATGACCAATAAAGTTGAACATTTTAATGTGAATGTAGGCTATTTGTACATCTTCTCTGGAGAGCTATCTATTCAAATCCACTATCAATTTTTAAGTTGAATTGTTTGTATTTTTGTTGTTGAGTCACAAATTTTTTTTTTTTTTTGAGACAGGGTCTCGCTCTGTCACCTAAGCTGGAGTGCAGTAGTGTGATCTCGGCTCCCTGCAACCTCTGCCTCTGGGGCTCAATCAATCCTCCTACCTCAGCCTCGTGAGTAGCTGAGACTTCAGTTGTGAACCACCACATTCAGCTAATTTTTGTATTTTTTGTAAAGACAGAGTTTCGCCATGTTGCCCAGGCTGATCTCCAACTCCTGGGCTCAAGGGATGAGCCTGCCTCAGCCTCCCAAAGTGCTGGGATTACAGAAGCAAGCCACTGCACCTGGCTGAGCATTTTTTATATATTCTGAATACTAAACCCTTATGAGATATGATTTATAAGTATTTTCTCCCATTCTGTAGGTTACCTTTTCACTTTATTGATAATATCCTTTGATTTGGAAAGGTTTTAATTTTTGTGAAATCTAATTGATGTATTCTTTTGTTGCTTGTGCTTTAGTGTTAGTTCTAAGAATCCATTGCCAAATCCAAGCTCATAAAGATTTACCCCTGCTTTCTTCTAATAGTTTTATACTTTTGGCTCTTATATTTAGGTAATTGATACATTTTAGTTAATCTTTGTATATGGAGTGAGGTAGGGGTCCAACTTCATTCTTTTGCATGTAGTTTCCCAGTTCCAGCACCATCTTCTGAAGACACTTTTTTTTCCCTATTGAATGTTCTTGGCACCCTTGTTGATAAATCAATTCGCCATAGGTGTTTGGGTTTATTTCTGGACTCTCAACTCTATTCTGTAGATATATACTTCTATCCTTATGCCAGCACCACACTGTTTTGATTATTGTAGCTTTGTAGTACTTTATTTCTCTTTTTCAATATTGTTTTGGCTGTTTAGGGCCTCATGCAATTCTGTGTGAATTTGAGGATCAACCTTTCCATTTACACAAAAATGGCCATTAAAATTTTTATAGGGATTGCATTGAATCTGTAGATCATTTTGGGAGTACTGCCATCTTAACAATATTAAGTTTTCTGATACATAACCATGGAATTTCATTATATTAAATTAGGTATTTTTAAATTTTATTCAGCAGTTTTATACTTTTCAGTGTGCAAGTCCTTCACCTCCTTGGTTAAATTTACACAAAAATGGCCATTAAAATTTTTATAGGGATTGCGTTGAATCTGTAAGTCATTTTGGGAGTACTGCCATCTTAACAATATTAAGTTTTCTGATACATAACCATGGAATTTCATGTTAAGTTAGGTCTTTTTAAATTTTATTCAGTAGTTTTATACTTTTCAGTGTACATGTCCTTCACCTTTCTTGATGAATGGTCTGATCAAATGCATACCTGAGAGATGCAACTTGCATAAACCATAAAATTCTATATCCCAATCAGAATAAAATTCCTAAGAATTGTATTTGATTCTTCTGGATGCTATTATGAATGGAATTTTTTTTTTAGGATTGTTCCTTGGTGATGTACAGAAACACAACTGTTTTTTGTGTGTTGATCTTGTACCCTAGAAATTTGCTAAATCAATTTACTAGATCTAATAGATTTTTTGTGTATTCCTTGGGATTTTCTATATGTAGAGTCCTGTCTTCTGCAACTGTAAATATTTGTTTCTTCCTTTCCAATTTGGATGACTATTGTGATTCCAAATGATGACAGTGTTTTACTTTTTCTTTCCAAGATGCTCTGGCTAGGACTCCCAGTACCATGTTGAGTAGCAGTGATGAAAGTAGGCATCCTTATATTGTTTCTGATCTTAGGGGGAAAGCTTTCAGTCTATCACCATTAAGTTTGAAGAGCTTCCTTATCTTTTGGTCTTTGGTTGGGGTTGGACAATAGGCAGCATGAGCTAAATTTAGGAGGACAGGAGGGGAATGAAGTCACACCGTTAGTGTGCTGGCTCCCTCTCTGCTGCGTCTCCATGAGTTGATTGCGTTCCTCTACAAAAGACCACAGCTCCTGTCAGGTGACCTTCTTCATACAGCCACTCCCTTCCTTCCTTGCCCTTTTAGGTGTAACTAAAAGGTGAATGCTCCCTGCAATGGCTAGCCCTAGGGTGCCATACCTTGTTGTCTTCCCTGAGTTCTGCCCACCCCTCTGTAAACTGTCCCTTCATGAAACTTTACTCAATTCTTCATTCAGAATGTACACCTGTTTCCTGCAGAGACTCTAATTCAAAGACTTAACACCGAGTAAATGGGCACATCGACTGAAGTCAGCCTGCAGTGGTCCAGCAACACAACACTCCAAAGTGAGTGAGGTTTTAACAACCACCTTACAGTCTTTTCTGGCTTTTGAACATATATAAGTCTGTGACTGGGTATGCGGTAGGAGGAGTTTGGTGAGAACAAGGAAGAGAACTTGCTGCTTTTCATGTCAGCTATGTGTACCTGAGAGATGCAACTTGCATAAACTGTAAAATTCTGTATCCCAATCAGAATTGCTGAATCGAAGATTTGGAACTGCAACTTCTTCAAATGGGAAGACAAATATTTCCTCCACCTTTGCTTCTGATTCTGCTCATCATCCATTGTTAGTATCCCAGATTAGAATCTGATTAGGACATGCTGGCTGCTTGAACTTTGGGGCTTATTGCTACCAAATATTCGAGCCCAGCCCAACTTTTGTTTCATAACTGCCTCTACCCCAAGGCCTGATGGAACCCACCTCTTTTGGCCCAAGGAGACTCACATGCTGGCAACATTTGTGTACTGTATTCATTTCCTAGGGCTGCCCACAACAAATTACCAAAAACTGGGGTGACTTAAAACAGCAAGAATTTCTTTTCTCACAGTTTTGGAGGCTAGAAGTCCGAGATCAAGATGTTGGCAGGTCCATGCTCTCTGATGGCTTTAAGGAAGAACCCTTCCTGCCTCTTCCTGGCTTCTGTAGGTTCTTGGCAATCCTTGGTTTGTAGATGCATCACTCCAGCCTCTGCCTCTGTCATCACATGGCTACATCTTCTTCCTGTGTGTCTTATTCTTCCTCCCATGAGGCCATCAGTCATATTGAATTGAGAACCCATCAGGCTGGGCATGGTGGCTTATGCCTGTAATCTCAGCACTTTGGGAGGCAGAGACACATGGATCACCTGAGGTCAGGAGTTCGAGACCAGCCCGGCCAACATGGCAAAACCCCGTCTCTATTAAAAATACAAAAATTAGCTGAGTCTGGTGGCACGTGACTGTAGTCCTGGCTACTTGGGAGGCTGAGGCAGAAGAATCACTTGAACCCGGGAGACAGAGGTTGCAGTCAGCTGAGATCGAGCCACTGCATTCAAGCCTGGGCAACAGAGTGAGACTCTGTCTCAAACAAACAGAAAAAAGGATCCATCATATCTTAACTGATATCTGCAATGACCCTGTTTCCAAATAAGGTCATATTCTGAGATACTAGCATAAGGACTTCAACATTCCCTTGGAGGGACACAATTCAACCCATGGCAATATATATTTATCATTTGCAAGGACTTGTTTCTTCCTGTCTGACTCATCCCACTACTAGAAGAGAAAACCCTACTTATAAAATAGGTTAGAGGCTGGGCACGGTGGCTCACACCTGTAATCCCAGCAATTTGGGAGGCTAAGGCTGGTGGATCACGAGATCAGGAGTTCAAGACCAGCCTGGCCAAGATGGTGAAACCCCATCTCTACTAAAACTACAAAAATTAGCAGGGCATGGTGGCAGGCGCCTGTAATCCCAGCTACTCAGGAGGCAGAGACAGGAGAATGGCTTGAACCTGGGCGGCAGAGGTTGTAGTGAGCTGAGATGACGCCACTGCACTCCGGTCTGGGTGACAGAGTGAGACTCCATCTCAAAAAATAAATAAATAAAATAAAAATAAAATAAAATATAAGGTTAGAACATTTTATTGAAGGAAAGCAATAGGTGAGCAGAAAATCAAGGGCCCTCACTCAACTAAAAGTCAAAGCATGGGACTAGAGTGCCAGGTATGACATAATTTTCCTGTGTGAAGTTTCAAACCACTTAATCTCTGTGCACTTCGGTTTCCTTATCTGTAAAATGAGGAAAAAGACTTAGTAACTGCCAAGGCAGGTCCTGTTAAGCTCCCAAATTCTAAGATTCTTTGACATACACATCTATGGCTAGTAGATTTTTTGCAAGGGATATTGTGAGCTTGCTTAGTGTTACCTCAGACTGCTTATGCTCAAGGTCTCTCTCAGTCCATTTTCAATTACTCTCCTGTTGTCTCTGTGATAGTTTGGTTTATTTGAAAATATCTGGAGGATTCACTAGCCTTAATTCCAAGTATGAAATGTAAAGGCTCCATTTAAAGCTTCATAATTGGACCCAGATGTTTCTTCTGATGCTATTAAATCTTCTCATCTAATCTTGACTCCAGAAATATTATGGGGTTTCCTTTCAAGGAGACTCAGAAGCATGCACGGGGGTCAGAGGGGAAGGAGAATAATGGGAAGATTTCGAGTCATGACGTATGATCTCCCTTATTATTCCACCTGTGAAATTGGCTCCCTGACTTATCTGTAGCACTGACTCCTCCAGGGGAGGGGCTCTGTCTTATTCATCTCTGAGTGCACACAAGCATATGCGTTTGGCCCCAAAATAGGACCTGGCTCAGCCTGTGTGGCAGGCAAAAAGGGAGGCAGGAAGGCAGAGAGGTAATTTACAGAGAAGTTTCATCACTGCTCTATTTTCACCCCACCCTCCTCCTCTGATCCCCTAAACTCAGATCCTCAGATCCATGAACTGATCCTCCTTTTCAAAAAATTGTGGTAGGCCAGGCATAGTGGCTCACGCCTGTAATCCCAGCACTTTGGGAGGCTGAGGTGGGCGGATCACCTGAAGTCAGGAGTTCAAGACCAGCCTGGCCAACATGGTGTAACCCCATCTCTACTAAAAATACAAAAAGTTAGCCGGGTGTGATGGTGGGTGCCTGTAATCCCAACTACTCAGGAGGCTGAGGCAGGAGAATCGCTTGAACCCAGAAGGCAGAGGTTCCAGTGAGCTGAAATGGAGCGCCATTTTACTCCAGCATGGGCAACAAGAGTGAAACTCCATCTCAAAGGGGAGGAGGTTGTTGTTTATATGTAATTAAGAGAATGAGAAAAGTTTGCATGAGTGACTCTTTGAATCTTGACATAGGAGTGAGTGTTCTCTGCAGAAACCAGGATCAGGCTGAAGCACACCAGCCAGGAGGCTCTGCAAGAGCCATGGCATAGAGGCATGACTCAGCCTTGTGAGTTTGTGAAACTGCAAGTGAGCTGGACTGACTGGAGCACAGCATGTTGGGGAATGGAGGGAGAGAGGAAAACACCGTGAAAGAATAGACTTACTGGGAAGCTATAGAGGAAGGTTTGGGTCTGGTCACAAAGTCCAGGTATGGTAGATAAGGAACAGGATTTTATCCTCAGGACAATCAAAACCCATGGAAGGTTTTAAGAAGAGTAATGTGGTCAATTACATGTTTTATACACCCTTTCTAGTGGCTAGTGTGGGGAAGGTGAGACTAGATGTTAGAGGCCAGTTAGGAGACTATTGCCTGAGACCAGGTGAGGGGTGACACAGTTATGGTGGGATAGGGGCAGCATTGTGCCTCAGCTGGCTCAGATTGGCTCATGAGAGCTGATTGTCATATTTTAAGGAATTCTCCAAGCTGCTGGTTAAACCCATTCATTCTTAAAAATTAAATTATATGAACTTACAATTAGCTGAGTGTGGTGGTACGTGCCTGTAGTCCCAGCTACTTGGGAGGCTGAGGCAGAAGAATCACACTTACAATTAAAGAAATATTTTCATATGGTAACAATATTTAAAATTCGTCATTTCCTAATTGTGTTTTTTGGGTTTTTGTTTGTTTGTTTTCTTATTTGTTTTTTAGCTCTGTTGCCCAGGCTGGAGTGCAATGGCACATTCTCAGCTCACGACAACCTCTACCACCCAGGTTCAAGCGATTGTCCTGCCTCAGCCTCTTGAGTAGCAGGGATTACAGACACCCACCACCACGCCTGGCTAATTTTTTTTTTTGTAATTTTTAGTGGAGACAGGGGTTTCACCATGTTGGCCAGGCTGGTCTTGAACTCCTGACATCAGGTGATCCGCCCGCCTCGGCCTCCCAAAGTGCTGAGATTACAGGCGTGAGCCACCACACCCAGCCCTTTCCTTCCTTTTCTTATGCGTTCCCTCTCCCCTCCCACTTGTTAAGACCACTCTCCCTTTAGGAATTCACATTCCTATTGATATCTCATCAAAGAAGCACATGAATAGCTGACATTATGTAATGCTTTCACATTGGGATTCCCAAGATATTACCCCACCCCAATTCAGAATAAGTTGTCAGAGCATAAAATTGGTATTTTTACATATTCTTAATGTACAGATGTCAGTCTGAAAACCATTCGCTAGTATTATGATTACATTCTTTGCATTATTTTCTTTGTATGCCAAGATTTCTTCTTGTAATTTCTTTTCTTTTGGGGGTTTCAAAGAGGGAAGACAAAACTTTAATAATCCAGTTTACTGATGCTGCCAAAACGAAAAAGTAAACATTTAAGTCTCTGACCACTTTTGGCAATGAAACTTCTGGCACAGGAGAAAAGATGTAACAAGAAGGACCAGATGCAAACTGGAAATACAATCAGTGGCCCACCGGATGGTGCCAGATTCCTCAGCCTGTTCCAAATCAAATATGCCTGCAGTTTACAAGTTTGTTACTCTGTATTAATCACATAAATGAATAGCCTAGACTTATGGGAGGAACCCTGTGCCTAAAAAATAACATTGTGGAAAATACACAAGATAAGAACCAGAAGAGATTCAGAGACACCCTGATCCATCCTCTATGTATTCAGTGATGCAGGGGTGAGGGGGAGAATATATTCTAGATAAGGTCAAGGAAGGTCTCCCTGAGGAGACGACATTAAGTGGAGACTTGAAGGAGAAGGAGCTGGGCATGCAGAAAGCCAGAGGGTAGAACATTCCAGGCAGAAGGAATAACATGAACTAAGGATCTGAGAAAATAACAATTCCTAACATTTGTTTAACACTTAATATGTGCCTGGCACTATTCTAAACACATTACATATATTACCTCACATATTCTTTTTTTTTTTTTTTTCCAGAGACTGGGTCTCACTCTGTCACCCAGACTGGAGTACAGTGGCATGATCATAGTTCACTGTAACCTCAAACTCCTGGGTTCAAGCGATCCTTTCGTCTTGGCCTCTCAAAGCACTGGGATTACAGGTGTGAGCCACGGAGCCCAGCCTACCTCATGTGTTCTTCACATCAGCTCTGTGAGGCAGGGAATATCATTGTCTCCATTCTATAGGTGGGGAAATGAAGCACACCACGGTTAGGTAACCTCCCCAAGGCTGAACAGCTAGTAAGTGCGAGAGCTGGGATTCTAACCCAGCAGTACAATTCCAGAGTCCACATGCTTAACCATTTTGCCATGCTGACAAAGTTGGGGCTGAACCCCTAGTCTCCTGACTTCTACTTCAATGCCTATCCCAGTCAAATACATGTATATAGGTACTTATACACACTCCCAACTTTCACTCTCAGGAGTCTATATAAACGAGGGACATCTGAAGGTGACTTCTCTAATCAAGTTGCTAGAATTGAGATGCCCATGGGGAATCTGTGTTGGCACTCCACCCTGAGGGGCACGGTCACCCTGAAGAAATAGGCTTCACGTCTCACGTGGAAATTTCCTAGGTGTATCCCCCAGTGCAGGCAGCCCTGGGAAAGCTGGTTGAAGATGGTGGCAAGGACAGAATTGATGGCTCATTGACAGTCTATCTGGGGCCTGAGATGAAAGCCCAGGGCTACGGTAGATTCAGCTCAGTGATATGTGGTCAGAGTCCAGGCCATCCAAAGGAGGCAGGTCATGGACCATGGTAGTCGTGGAAAACATCCAGAACAGGCCAGAGCTCCACAAGAAAGGACTTGAGCTAAATTGGCAAGTTGTTAAGAGCTCCAGGTTGTTTGAGACCCATACTGCTTCCTACCTGCCTTTGACTTCATTCATTCATTTGTATGTTTAATTATTTATTATTTCATCTGGTCATTTGTTCATTCAGCAAGTGTTTACTCTGTATCTTCCACATGCTATTCCCCTGCTAGGCAGTGAGATACAAAGGCAAAGAAGATGAAGTCCCTGCTCTAGAGGAGCTCAAAGTCTAGAGAGATGGGAGAGGGCATGGTTCAGAGAATTCCTGGGGAAGGCAACACTGAATAGAATCTCTCTGGAAAGAGTAGAGGGAAGACCAATGAAGACAAAGGAAACAGCAAGTGCAAAGCTACACTGACATGAGGGAGGCTGGCTCAGCTGGGTACATGCAAATCTTGCTCATACACCATAAAACCTGAATATGGAGGGTGTGAGTATCAAGGGTATAGAGCAAAGCCAGAAAGAGAAATGTGCTACCCTACCTTTGTTACAAGGCAGTGGTTAAGCAATACAGGAGAAAGTGGAGAGGATGTAGGCCTGGGGATCTGGAGACTGGGGTCCAACCTGAGCTCTGTGCTAATTCAGTAGGTGACCTTGGGCAGGTCTCTTCTGCTCTCTTGGGCAGGTCTCTTTGACCTTCTGTAAAATGATGGAATAGGATTATGATGATGTCTTAGGGACTCTCTTCCACCTCTATCATTCTATGATTCTAAATCCCTTTATAACAAACTCTAGGAGAGGAGCTTTCCTCTTGCAAATGGAGTGTAAAGTTAATCCTGCCTGTGCTGATGCTAACTAATGTGTGTGTGTGGTTTATCCCACTTCATTAAACCCTGACTCCCCACAGAGCAATGCATGAGGCAGCCCAGGCAGGTAACACTAAAGTGTTGCTGAACTGGGTCTCCTAGTGGAAAATGATTTCCCCAAACTCTTTCTCAGGTTTATCAACACAAAGCATATAACCCCCATTTTCCATTTACCTTGCCACATGTGCAGATTTAGGCCCAATCACAGGGTATGGCAAGTCGGGTCCTCATACCTTATTTATGTGGGCATCCTCCACACCTCCCACCGTGCTGCCAGCAACATCATCATTTTCCATATGAAAAAACTGAAGCTCAGACAGGTTAGGCCACTTGGTAGGCGAGGCACAGCCTTATGTGATGTGTGACCTACATAGTGAGGGCAATGCTTCTGTTGACTGAATACTCGCCAAGGAGTGAAGAAAAGGCAAGCTCTGAGGTAAAGTTCCTATGTGAAAAACTTCCCCAAGGTTCTTGCCTTTTGTAAAGATCTTACAGGTTCCAAGTCACTTTTTTTTTTTTTTTTGAGACATGGTCTCACTATGTGGCCTACGCTGGAGTGGAGTGGTGAGATCTTGACTTACTGAAGCCTCAACCTCCCAGGGTAAGGTGATCCTCCTGCCTCAGCCTCCAAAGTAGCTGGAACGACAGGCGCTCACCAGCATGCCCAGCCAATTTTTGTATTTTTTGTAGACACAGGGTTTTACCATGTTTGCCAGGCTGGTCTCAAACACTTGGGCTCCAGTGACTGTCCTGCTTCATCCTCACAAAGTGCTGGGACTACAGATGTGAACCACCATGCCCAGCCACTTTTTCTAAAAGTGGCTAAAAGAGAACACTCATTCTAGGTTGTCTCTTGAAAACAAACAGCAATCGTCTTGGACTCCCTCAATTCTTCTTTTATTGTGAAGTATAGTGCAGATACTGAATATGCATAAAGCATATGTATATACTTTAATGAGTAATTAAAAGTGAATGCTAATAACCCCCATCCTAGCAAGTATATAGAATATAATGTTGGTTGAAAGAAGCAAGACACAGGCCAGGCACAGTGGCTCATGCCTGTAATCCCAGCACTTTGGGAGGCCGAGGTCTACAGATCACTTGATGCAGGAGTTCGAGACCAACCTGACCAAATGGTGAAACCCTGTCTCTACTAAAAATAGAAAAATTAGCTGGCCATGGTGGCACGCACCTGTAATTCCAGCGACTCAGGAGGCTGAGGCATGAAAATCGCTTGAACCCGGGAGGCGGAGGTTCTAGTGAGCCAAGGTCGCACTACTGCACTCTAGCTTGGAGAACAGAGTGAAACTGTGTCTGGAAATTAAAAAAAAAAAAAAAGAAAAAAAAAGGCAGCATGACACAGTGAATACATCCAGTATAATCCCATCCATATGAAGTTAGTAAAACTAATAGGCTCAACGTTTGGCAGAAGTGGCCTACTCTTTGCACGGTCCTATGTGGTATGTAGACCTGACAAGACTTTGTCCTCTTTCACCTCACTGAGGATGAACCCTCTGAGGACGGAGGCATTGAATGTTACAGCTGGAAAGAAGCTGATATGACATTTGTTCACTCAATCATTCATTCATTTCTCAGATACTTTTGGGGATTTACTATGTAGGGGATCTCTGGGCTGGGAATGTGGGGGATAAGGTATCGGGGATCTTTCATAGATCTTGTCTTGGAGGAACAGGAAAAGCTGAAATGAGTTGAGTCCTAAATGGAGGAAAGGAGTGAGGGTTGAGGAAGTGCCTGGCTCTGGGCCAGAACACACCCTCAGCCCCTCTGAAAGAGGTGGAGGGGTGGGACCCACCAAAGGTACAAGGCAGAAGAGACTCCCTGGGCCTCAGGAAGAATGAGTAGGCTACCGCAGATGAACCCAACGAGTCTCACCCAGTCTCTGTATTCAGTCACCTAAGGGTGGTTTATGTGCAAACAATGAATCTCAAAAGAATCAGAATTAATTAGGCTGCAGAATGTGAGAGGAAGGGCCCTGACACTGCCTGCTCCAGTGCCTTTACTTTGTGGATGAAGATACTAAGGTCCAGAGTGAAGTGGCTTTTCCAGTGTCCCCTGGATAGCTTGCGGGGAGCCCTAGGACTCGAATCCAGGTTCCTGCTTCCCTTACCAGCGTTCTTCCACCCAGACACACAACAGTATTTTCCAAGATGAGTTTTTAGAATAATCAGTTTTGATGGTCATGAAATCTGGAAAAGATCTTAGTGGTAATCTGTCTAGTCCAGAGGGTCCCAAACCTGGTTGATCATCAAATCACATGAGAAATTTATTTTTAAAAATATAAACTCTGGGAGCCCCAACCCTCAGAGACTGGGGTTTTGGGGTCTAGTAGGACTGGAATTTAGTAGGACAGGTTGGCCATGTGTTTTGTTTGCATTTTTTTTTTTTTTTTTTTTTGAGACAGAATCTCGCTGTCGCCCAGGCAGGAATGCAGTGGTGTGATCTCGGCTCACTGCAACCTCTGCCTCCCAGGCCCAAGCGATTCTTGTGCCCCTGAGTAGCTGGAATTACAGTGTGCCACTGCGCCCAGCTAATTTTTGTATTTTTAGTAGAGACAGGGTTTCACTATGTTGGCCAGGAGGGTATCAAACTCCTGACCTCGTGATCCGCCTGCCTCAAGCCTCCCAAAGTGCTGGGATTACAGGGGTGAGCCACCACGCCCGGCCTCCACTTGTATTTTTTAAAGCTCTCACTTGCCACCCTCCACCCTCTGCTGATTCTGATGATTAGTAGGTAGGACACTCACAGACCTAGCCGACTCTGTCCAGTTGAGAGGAAGAAACTGAGGCCCAGATTAGGTGAGGTAGAGTGACTGTACAAGGTCACGTGTTATTCCACCACAAATTCTTCTATTGTCCAGGATAGAATTGAGCCAGCCTGCATATCTAAGAGCCTTGATATGTTAAGAGTGTTTTCTCCCAATATGGTTCTTTCAGTGAACACATTTCATTTTTTGAAGCAGGTTAAAAGATTCCCAGCCACACTGCAAGGCACTCAGATTTGTGCAATATTTACAGTGACTTTGTGGTTCATTAAACAAATTCACCTAAGCAACATGAAAGAAATCATCTTGTTTACAGTGAGATCCTGACAAAAATATGTGTAGCAAAGACAGAAAAACACACATAAACCTGGATTGCTGGGTGGGACATGATTTGCTGCCACATTCAATTTTTCTCATTAGAACTTGTTTTATTTGAGCATGACTCAGTACCCCATGTAAATGCGAGGTTGTTAATCTTATTACTATATGGAAAACATTAATTAGTATGCATGCTTTTGACATGAGTTTTTAGGTTGGTGTTGGAAAGATTAGGAAAATACACTCATTACTCCAAATGATATCTGATAATACACGTCTGACTTCCACTTTAAGATCTGTTCCAATATATGGGCAACAAATATAGCTAATAAAAATCAAGCTTTTGTGTTCAGTATCTAAATGTTCATGTTGACCAGATTCACACATGAATGACTGCTTGTCACTGTCCATCATCCAGACTCACCTGCAGCAGACAGCTTTTCAGTTCTCAGGTTTGAGCTCATGTCCAATATCCAAAACCAGCTGAGATGATCTCTTTTCTCTTCTTGCCTACTACATTTTATCTCTCTCTCTCCATTTTTTTTTTTTTTTTTTTTTTGAGACAGTCTTGCTCTGTTGCCCCACACTGGAGTGCAGTGGTGTGATCTTGGCTCACTGCAACCTCCGCCTCCCAGGTTCAGGTGATCCTCATGCTTCAGCCACTGGAGTAGCTGCAATTACAGACGTGCACCACCACGCCTGGCTAATTTTTGTATTTTTAGGATTCACCATGTTGCCCAGGCTGGTCTTCACACTCCTGAGCTCAAGTGATGCACCCACCTCGGCTTCTCAAAATGTTGAAATTACAGGCATGAGCCACTGTTTCCAGCCAAACTTTGTATCTCTTCCCAGTGCACCTGCTCCCTTCTTTCAGCAGCCATAATGAACACACCTCATTTTTCCAGGAGACTATAAGCTCCCTGAAGGTAGAGACTATATTCCAATTAGAGATTCAAATACATATTGATCAGAATACCCCACTGCAGGAAAAATATACGAAGAACAACAAGGAAGCCCTTAAAGTACCAGTGTGGAACAATCACCAAGATATACTGTTAAGTGTACACATACCTCTGCAAGTATACAGTGACACTGATTACCAGGTAAAAAATAAGTAAATAAATAAATAAACAACACATGCTAAAAGTAAAATCTAATAAAAAGGATATATTTCCTCAAAGTAAAAATAAACAAACAAGCCCAACCAAATACCCACAAAACACTAAAACTAAATAATAAAAAATTGTCATTTGGGGTAGCAGACTATGGCAAATCCTTTAATTTAAAAAAATCTGTTTCACATTAACATATTGTTACCCAGACTATTTCACCAGGGATCTCCAAAAGAAACATAAGGTATCCAGTGTTTCTCAAATGGTTCTCACTGCTTTTAAAAACTGTTCACTTAAGGACCAGGCGCAGTGGCTCACGCCTGTAATCCCAGCACTCTGGGAGGCTAAGGCAGGTGGATTGCTTGAGCTCAGGAGCTGAGAGCAGAGCCTAGGCAAGCAGTTCAAGACCAGCCTGGACTACATGGTGAAACCCCATCTCTACCAAAATGCAAAACATTAGCTGGACTTGGTGCCATTTTCCTGTAGTCCCAGCTACTCAGGAGTCTGAGATGGGAGGATCGCTTGAGCCTGGGAGGTGAGGTTGCAGTAAGCCAAGACTGCCACTGCACTCCAGCCTGGGCGACAGAGTGAGACCCCATTTCAAAAAAAAAAAAAAAGAAAAGAAAAATACTCATTTTTGAATATCTCACAATATACAAGTTGCCCACTTATATGCTCTAGGCAACGTTTTTAAAGTAGTTTTTTTTCATTATTTATTTATTTGTTTGTTTTTGAGACAGGGTCTCTGTCACCCAGGCTGGAGTGCAATGGTGCAAACATGGCTCATGGCAGCCTCAACCTCCTGGGCTCAAGTTATTCTCTTGACTCAGCCCCCCAAGTAACTGGGACTACAGGCACGCACCATCACACCCTGCTATTTTTGTGTTTTTGTAGAGACAGGGTTTCACCATTTTGCCCAGGCTTGTCTCAGCTCTTCAGCTCAAGCACATCCACCTGCTTTGGCCTCCCAAAGTGCTGGGATTACAGGTGTGAGTCATGGTACCCGGCCTAGGCACCATTTTAAACCAGAATGTAGATCCTAACTCTGCTGTCAGCTCCGTGAATAAACCTGGGAAAATCCTTGCTCTTCTTTGGGACTCTTTCTCCATCTCCATTCTCCCAGTAGAATGAGATTATCTCTGATGTTCCCTCCAGCTCTGAAAGTCACAGATTCTCTGGCAAACAAAATATATCAAAAGTCTCCTCCAAAGTAAGCCCATGATTTGAGTAGCAATTGGAGGCTGGAAGGCCTATGAGGTCTGCTGAAAAAAAGTTACAAATGTACCTCATGTGAACATGCTTTCCTAGCTTCAAACCCCAGAAGACATTCCAGGAGGTTATAAGGAACCAATGCATCATCTTTGGTTCACAACAGTTGATGATATTACCAAAGTCTCAGCACTTCCACTTACTCACTGTCCAGCCTATTGGGAAAAACCCTGATTTGAGACTCAGTTTCCTCAGCTATAAAATGGGTATAATAATTGCTTTGCCTCATTCCCAGATTCTTGGTATAGGCACTTAATTTATGACAGCAACAGAGATAAGAGAATAGAGAGCCTGCGACAGGCTTGTCAAGCCATTTGTCAAAATGAAGTAAAAACATTGCTTATCAAGTTACATTTCATTTGTTGGTAGATTTCCCTTGGTTGTGGCAAGAGCATGGTATGAGACTATCCTCCTCATCCATTACTAGAGGCAAAGTAAATGTATAAAAGCCTTTGGCAAAGTGATTTCCCCATATATATCAAGAGCCATGCAAGCATTCATGCCCTTTGACCCAGCAAAATCTAGATCTGGGGATTTTAGAGAAATGACAAAAATAGGAGAATGTGATATGTATGAAGACATGCACTTTGGGATTATCTGTGATAGTGAAAAACTGGAGTCCTTCTAAATATATAATACTAGGGAATGATATATCCACTTAAAAGAGTATTAAGCAGCCATTAAAATAATTATTAAAACATTTATTTTTAAATGATAATCATGAAAACCTGTGACATTATAATGATAAACTGTCAAGTGAGAAAGCCGAATGAATGCGAGGCTGTAACTACACTCATAAATCACCTATGTAAATTTTGCCTGAAGTAAGAGGAACACTGAACAGTTCATTTGTTAGGGTGGTAGGATTATGGATAATTTTCTTTCCTTTTAATTTCCCTTATTGTTGTAACATTGCAAACTAAATAAAAATCTGGGAAAAAATACAATGAAGGCAACAGACAGGTACATTGTGTTGTATCCTTCGTAAATCCTTTCACTGCAGAACGGGATTAAATGTGGCTTGCCATAGCAACTCATAAAATAAGACTCACATTTTGCATTTCCTCTAGACCCTCCTACCCTTCTGAGAATAAATTAAAATGTAAACACCAGAGTTGAGTTTTTAAAATCAGGATTATCTCGGCCTGGCCACATGGCAAAACCCCGTCTCTACTAAAAATACAAAACTTAGCCAGGCGTGTTGGTGGGCGCCTATAGTCCCAGCTACTTGGGAGGCTGAGGCAGGAAAATCGTTTGAACCCGGGAAGTAGAGGTTGCAGTGAGCTGAGACTGGGACATTGCACTCCAGCCTGGGCAATAGAGCTAGAGTCCGTCTCAAAATAAATTAATTTTAATTAAAAAAATAAAATAAAATCCAGGATTCTCATTATTCTATTTAAAACATATAAGGAGAGAAAATACACTTTTTTCTTCTGGATTAAGTTTCCCTGGCCAAGTTCCATATGTCTGTTCTTCCCTATTGGCAGGTCATGGGTCCCCATTCCTACCACAGGAGTTTATCAACCTGTTGACTTTGCTCAGCTATCGCACAGATGGTGGTGAAATCATTAGATTGAAGGAAACCCAACAGTTCTTGCTTTGTGAAATGAGCATGCTATTTCTGCCCAGGCTGCAAGCTCGGTCTGGTATCAGGATCTCCTGAGATGATGTGCAGGAAGGCACAGAAGTGCTTTGCAAATCCTCCAGAGCTGTGACCATCTGGATCTTCTTTCTTTAGGAGTCAATGTAACATAATGGAGGACTACAGGGATAGAGTGGACTCAGGGGAGTGGGGAGACGGGGCCTGGGTTTTAGGCAACCCGAAAGTGTTAGTGGTCAAACGATTTGTGTGGAAAATCAGCCTGGCTTTCAAATTCCAGCTCTGCCATCTCCTAACTGTGTGATCCTGGGCAACTTCCCAGTGTCTGAGCCTCAGAGTTGAGGCTTCATCTGTGAAACCGGAGTACTAACAAAACCTGCTGCACAGGTTTGTTTTGAGGATGGAATATGATCATGTATGCAAAGCACAGTGCCCAGTGAGTGTCCAAGAGATGTCTGTTTTCTCATTAGTCTTGCCCCTCCCATGAACTCACTGTAGAACCTTTGGCAATTCTATTTCCTTCTCTGGGCCTTAGTGTCTCCATCTGCAAAATGGGAGAAGGGGAGGAGTCAACTGTCTCCCAGGGATGTTTTAGCATATGGGCCTGTGGTTTCACAGTGGTGGTTGTAGCAATATCCTAAAGGCAAAATCCTATCTCTACAAAAAATTCAGAAATTAACTGGGTATGGTGGCACATGTCTATAGTTCCAGCTATTTGACAGGATTGCTTGCGCCTGGGGTCAAAGCTGCAGTGAACCATGATCACACCATTGCTCTCCAGCCTGGGCAACAGAGTGAGAGACCTCGTCTCAAAAGAAAAACAACAAACAAACAAACCAAAAACAGAAAAAACCATAGTGGAAGGTATAAGCCCATATTTGCCACAATGATCATGAACTTATCATGTAGTTATGAAGACTTTTATCAAAATATTTGCCTATTATGTTAAGTCTACTCATTCTCTCATTTTAGCTTTATAACTTTAATGGAAAAAAATGTATTTTTTACCAATAAAGTAATTAAGTTACCCAAAGTCAAAGCTAACTACTGCAGAATTCTAACAGACCCAATAACAACCACTAATTGAGAACCTATGACCATTACACCTCATTCAGAAGTGACCTTTTTTTTTTTTATTATACTTTAAGTTTTAGGGTACATAAATCATGCTGCTATAAAGACACATGCACATGTATGTTTATTGCGGCATTATTCACAATAGCAAAGACTTGGAACCAACCCAAATGTCCAACAATGATAGACTGGATTAAGAAAATGTGGCATATATACACCATGGAATACTATGCAGCCATAAAAAATGATGAGTTCATGTCCTTTGTAGGGACATGGATGAAATTGGAAAGCATCATTCTCAGTAAACTATCGCAAGAACAGAAGTGACCTTTTAAACCGATATTTGAGAGACAAGTAGGTGTCAGCCAGGCAAGCTGGAAATTAACTCACACAGGGGAAAAAAACCTGCATATGTGAAGACCCAGATCAAATAAAATATATATTTGAAAACCTAAAATTCAAATAGGTAACCCACTCTACTCAAATTTTAATTAGTTATCAAGTCTTGGTTGAGTGCCTAATAAACATCAGGAATTCAGCAACTGCCTCTAGATGAGTTCTCCATCCTGTTAAATTGTATCTAAAACTGTTATGTACATGTTTTTGGGAGAAAAAGGATTTGACATAAAACAGTTAGAAGACTTACTGCCCTAAGTTGTTGAAGCCATAATTTCATTTCAATTTCAAAAGCCATTTACCTTAAGCCATTATTTCACTTCAAATCATACTATGTAAAGGGCTGTACTCTATACACAAAAACAGAATTCTAATTAAATTTACCTACGATCTGTTAGGTATCCCGTATGTGCCAAATGCTGACAAACTAAAGGGGCTGTGTTCCAAATTATACATATTGAAGGAGCTCTACGATAACATACCACAAGACTCACAAATTAGGAATATGCCATCTTCAACTCTTAAAAATGTTGTATTCTTCCATTTTCAAAACAAATATTCTTTTAAAATCCTGAACCTGGCCAGGCACAGTGGCTCATGCCTGTAATCCCAGCACTTTGGGAGGCTAAGACGGGAGGACTGCTTGAGGTTGGGAGTTCGAGCCCAGCCTGGGCAACATGGTGAAACCCCGACTCTACGAAAAACTACTAAAAATACAAAAATTAGCTGGGGGTGGTGATGCATGTCTGTAATCCTAGCTATTTGGGAGGCTGAGGCAAGAGAATTGCTTGAACTTGGGAGACAGAGGTTGCAGTGAGCCAAGATCATGCCACTGCAATCCAGCCTGGGCAACAGAGCGAGACCCCATCTCAAAAAAAAAAAAAATGTCCTGAGCCTAATTTTTTGCTAAACCTAAATCTTCAAAATTATTAAATGAGAAAGAAACATTATGACCAGGAACAAGAACAAAGCATGCTTCTGAAAGTGGAATTAGACTTTTTTATTTGTTTAAAATACATTTTAAGACCGTCAGAAGTGGGCTGGGCGTGGTGGCTCACGCCTGTAATCCCAGCACTTTGGGAGGCCGAGGCGGGCGGATCACAAGGTCAGGAGTTTGAGACCAGCCTAACCAACATGGTGAAACCCCATCTCTACTAAAAATACAAAAATTAGCTGGGCATGGTGGCACATGCCTGTAATCCCAGCTACTCAGAAGGCTGAGGCAGGAGAATTGCTTGAACTTGGGAGGCGGAGATTGCAGTGAGCCCAGATTGCACCACTGCACTCCAGCCTGGGCGACAGAGCAAGACTCTGTCTCAAAAAAAAAAAGATTGTCACAAGTATACTACTATTCATCAATCATTTTAAAAGAGCACATGGTATTTCACAACTTATTAAGAAAGAGGGAAGCTGGGCACAGTGGCTCATGCCTGTGATCCCAGCACTTTGGGAGGCCGAGGCACGCGGATCACCTGAGGTCGGGAGTTCGAGACCAGCCAGGCCAACATGGTGAAACCCTATCTCTACTAAAAATACAAAAAATTAGCCAGGCGTGGTGACGAGCACCTGTAATCCCAGCTACTCGGGATGCTGGGGCAGGAGAATTGCTTGAACCTGGGAGGTAGAGGTTGCAGTGAGCCAAGGTTGCGCCACTGCACTCCAGCCTGGGCAATAAGAGCGAAACTCTGTCTAAAATAAATAAATAAATAAATAAAATAAATTTAAGAAAGAGGGTACACAGATATACAGTTTTTTGCTTATATATATTTTTAAATGTAAGGACCAACCACCAATTTTCTCTTAATGGTTACCGATAAGGGGAAGGGCAGGAACAGGATGGAGACTGGACAGAAGGTTTGCCTTCTCTGAATAGATTTTATTGTGTTTTGCTGATCTGAATTTGGAAATTTATAAACATTTTACATTATTATAAAATTAAATCAAAATTTTAGGAGGTAATTCTAAAAAACAACGTATCAAAAGAAAAATGAAACAAATGATCCAAGTTGATGATCTGAAGTTGATGATCTAAAGAGAGAAAATCTGAATTTAATCAAGCTTCTAGATCTAACTACCAACTCACAGGAAATAAGAGGACACTGGAACATGTTAAACAATACCACATAATTCAGACTACAGGAAATTCTAGAAGACAATCTATTTAGTACAACAAATTACAAGGAATTTAATAAAGAAGAGATAAAAGAGAACCTATAGATTAAAGGATACTTAAGTTATCAAACATTACAGTACATGAATTGAATCAGATTCAAATAATCTGTAAAAAAATTAGGAGCCAATCTAGAAAATCTGAACACCGGGTATATGAGGATAAAAGAATTACTGGTAATTTGTTTAGCTGTGATAATAATTTTTTAAAAAAGAGAATATTTACATTTCAGAAATATGTGTGTGTGTGTGTGTATGCACACACACACACACACACACACACACGCAGTCAGCCTCCTATGTCCATGGGTTCAACTGACCTTGGAATGAAAATATTCCACACACAAAAAAAACTGCGTCTGTACTGAACATGTACATTTTTCTTGTTATTCCTTAATACAGTATAACAGTTATTTACATGGCATTTACATTGTATTACATATTATAAGTGATCTAGGGATGATTTAAATAATACGGGATATACACAGGTTATATGCAAATAGTCCACCATTTTATATCAGGGACTTGAGCATCCATACATGTTGGTATCCATAAGTGGTCCTAGAACCAATGTCCCACAGATACTGAGGGACACCTGTGCATGTGTGTAAAGATTGATCATAATTTGGTAATTGTTGAAGCTGGTTTATGGGACACTGAAGTCAATTATAACATTTTATTTTCATATATATATTTTTGATTTCCACAATAAAAAATGTAGAAGTTAGTAATTACTTCTACAACTAATAATATCTCTTCCCTAACCAAGAAAATAAATAGCTAATTATTCCTCCATAATTCCTATAGCATTTATTGTCTCATGTCATCATTTGGTTGTCTTATATAACAATCCTTCCCACATTTGAGATCCCCCTCAAAAATTATTAAACATGCTGACTTGCTTGGGTGGATCTTTTCTTCAACCAGGAGATCTGCCTTTCTAACATATGAGAATTACAAGTCACTCCTACTGGGGATAATAAAAGAAAGGGAATCAAAAAGGAAAACAATAGAACATGCATAGTTTTTATAAAGAAGGCTTAGGAAAGAGTAAAGGAAATAAAGGAAAAGAGGCTCAGACCTCAGAAATAAACTCCTACATCCCTCAGTAGAGAGAGCTGAAAGCCATATGTAATAGGCACTGAAAGCCTATGTTTTGGCATAAATTTACTACAGGCAAAGCCACCGTCATATATCTATATGTACCGAGGAAGGCTAGACTGTTAAGTGTCACATATATACGGTCTCAATGGAGCCTCAGGAAGCTAATCAACAACCTCAAATCACAAAATCAGAAAAGTGTTGAACATTTAGAGGAAGAATAGAAAGGAAAAAAAAGCCCCCAAGTTGTGTATTATTTGTCAGTAAAGCAAAACAAATGTGTAAGCCCACTTATATTTAATAATGTCTCACCGAAATTAAATAGGAGAGTCTGAAGTTTCCACAGATAAAGAGATAGTGCTGTTCTCAAATTTACTACAAATTTAATAATAGTAAATGTAAAATATGTATTTATACAGTCTTTTGCAGACTTATGAACTATCTCAAATTCACCAATCCTTTTTTTTAAATACACTTTTAAGTTTCAACCACTTGTATCACCAGAATTTTGAGACTTAACTCCCATGGTTAAGAGATTTCCAAGCTGTGTTCACACCTGTAGTCCCAGCTACACTGAAAGCTAAGGCGGGAGGACTACATGAGCCCAGGAGTTCCAGACTAGCCTTGCTCTATTTAAAGAGCAAGACTCCACTGCCAAAAAAAAAAAAAAAAGAAAAACAAAGAAGAGAATTCCATAAATTACTTGGCTTCTTATATTGTCTCTTCAGTGAAACAGTACATCACTTAAGGCTAAAGCTATGTCTTTTATCACTGTAAGTCCCCAGTACTGCTTACACCCTACACAGAGTAGATGCTCAATAAATGTTTGATGATTTGGCAATTAATGGGATAGGAGGGAATATTAATATGTGTCAATAAATTACTCTGAATATTATAAATAGGCTTATGAGTATGGAAAAGACCCACCCTCAAGGAGTTTGTGATCTTTTCTCTTACATCATACTGCTGTTTTCAATATGCCATAATTTTTCTTTTCTTCAGGGTGGGGTCAGGGAAACAACACAAAATAGCTGTGGATGCTGTTTAACAACCAGCATTTCATAAGCAGTTAAGAATTTCTGTACTTTCACAAAAATGAAAAAAACTCTCTAAAGATTAAGTGAGCCCAATCTATGCCCAAATCTTTTTTTTTTTTTAATATAGAGAACTGATTATGTTCACTTGTAACCTGTCATTCCAAAATTCTTCAGGATGTTTAAAGTTCAAGTATCCATATTCCCAGTCCCACTGGATGCCTGGCAGGATGCAACCATCTGAATGAGTGGAAGTATAATGCTTGCACCAGGTATTATATTAGGAGCCTTGAACCCAGAATATGTCTGATTAAGTCTTTTAGCCCAATAATTTGCCACTGCTGCCAAGTCTGGTAATTTTGAAGTAGAAAGTTCAACCATAACGGGGTGATACAGGGCACCCCCATACTCAAAAAACTTTCAAAGTGCTTTCTAAACAAGTTTCTCTTTCTCCTTGAATACAACGTCAGTCACAACTGATGGCAGTACAATCGATCCATCCATACACTGCTCTAAGAACATCTTGATGGTATAATATGCTGTCATTCATGCTCTACCTGCTACTAGTTTAATTTGGTCAAGTAGCTCTTTCCCTGGAGACTCAAATTCTACTAGACTCAAATTCTATTAGACCAAAGACAAATGATCACAACCATGGTCTTCACTGAAACCAATCACTGGCCCTGCATTATAACTGAGCAACAAGTTGGCACAATCACCATGTGTTGGTTGCTGGAGAGCTATCGTCACGGTCTTGAATTGCTTCTGAACCTGGAGACTGCTGGCACGGATTCTGTCACTTGACCCCTACTACTATGCCAATGCCAATCAGTCGATCACAACAGTACAGTACAGATGATAGCTCCGAGGATGTAAATTGCGGATCCTTCCCTTTGTGGCTTTGGCCATACAGCATTTTAGTTTTGTTCTTTCCATTAACTGAAGTCACGAGATATGCCTCCTTGGAAACTCCAACAGTTAAGAGATTCTCATGTATTCCATGAAATAAAAAGCAAAGAAAAATCAAACTTGTCTTAATGAGATGGAAGTGTTGGATCAAACACTGATTGAGCTGTTCTATGTCCTCCACCTCCCCAGCGCCTGGATGTGGTTCGTCTGCATTGGATGGATACTGTCCAAATTTGCCACTTGGCTCAAAAGACTGCTGCCCAGTGAATGGTAATGCAGATAGAGGCTCAGAGGTATCCATGGGTTCCTCCATGATGAACAATGGTCTTGATTGCTGAAGCGATTGTTTCTGATTGGTTCCTATGCCCAGATCTATTTATGAAAGGAATAATAATGATTAGAGAGTAACAGCACACTTAAATGGGCATCGGTATTGAACATATTGCTTATTAATTGGAAAAGGATTACAACATTATTGGATTAAGGAAACAAAATAGAGAACATATATTTGAATATTTGTAAGAGTGTATGAGTCAAGAATTTGATTTTATTTGGCTAAAATTTAAAAAACAAATGGTACGAGCAAACAGTAGGTGTTCTCTACTTTCTCATCACCATCATTTACCAGTCATGATACTGTTCAATTCCTTCAATGAATCCCACACCTAATTCATGTTTTTCCCAACCTATCCACATTTTCCCATCAACTTCAGCATCTCTGTATATTCTCTACTCCAAGTAGAAATCAGCAGAGAGCTCGTTTCAAAGGAAAGATAAGAAGCTTTCTTTTCAGTAGGTTAAATGTGAAACAGTAAGATACCCAAATGGAAATATTCAGTAAGGTGTAAATGGGGAACATGAAATCAACAAAATGGTTAAGAAAATGAGATGCCAATTTGATCACCATAAATAGAGAAGTGATTAATGAAACTGGGTGTGATCTCAGGAAAAGGTAATTTAGAGAAAGAATAAGCTAAATGTTTATTCTGGCCTTCTATATAATGTTATGCCTAACCCTAGATCATTTTGTTTCTGTCATCTTGCTCAAAGCTGCCAAGTACTACTGAATAAAAAGTTATGGAATCCTTCAAAGTGAGTTCATTATAAGTTCATTTTAATTTTGACAGAATACTACTTCTAAGCAATCCTTTATTCTCTTATTGTTGATTCATTAGAACGCAATGATTTCTAACTTATGAGCTTTCAGCCTCCTGGGAAGCTGTTAAATTAGTTATCTCAGTGGGTACCCAGGGCATTGCATTACATAAAGACAATTTCTCACATACATGTATTAACATTTTTCAAATGTGCAGTCCATGTTGTGGTTAATAAAATACAAAGTCATCTAAGAGAGAACTGAGTAGTAGCTTTTTTCTAATATGCATATTCTCCATTGATGAATACTAAAAATGTAACTACAATCATGGGGTGGTCCACAAATTGTTTCGAGGTTAAACAAGTTGTCATCTTCAAAATACTGGTAACAACTGCCTGAAAGTATTCCCCACCGCACAGACATCCTTTCCCCATTCTAAGCTTCCAATTATCCTCTGCCCTCTCCTACTTCTACTTTCATTTTCCCAAGGAAATCAAACAAATCCTCATAGGTACCCTCATCTATCTCAACACATCTGAATTTATTCTTTCTCCTCTACCTCTATAAATATTTGATGATTTTGCAATTACTGGTGTCTCTCTTCCCTTTTAGGAATAATTCAACAACACATACACCTGATCCTATCTCTAACCTGGCCCCCAACCAAAAACATCAAACAGGTTTAGTCTCTCCTGCTTCACAAGTTTCTTCCTTTCTACCTAAAAACACTATCAGATCTCACCTATATGGAAAAAAATTTATTTGATTCTGCTTTATGTTTTAACTACTATTTATCTCTTCTTTTTGCTGTCAAGTTCTCAGGGTTAGCAAACTACAGTCTGAGCCAGCCACCTGTTTTTGTAAGTAAGGTTTTATTGACAATAGCCACCCTGATTTCTACAGGTATTATCTAAGGCTGCTTTCCACAAGGGCAGAGTTGAGTAGTTAAGATATCATATGGCTTGGAAACCTAAAATATTTTCTAACTGGCTTCTTAAAAAAAAAAAATTTGCCAATCCCAGGGGCTCCAAGTATGATCTACATTCAGTGTTATAGTTTCCTGGGGAAGCAGGATGCCATTACAAATTTTGGAGCAATAAAGTACCATGAATAAAAGGGCATTTCAATACCAGTTTTAACAACAGCATATAGGGCAGACATAAAAGAAGACCACTTCCGAAACTAGTGCAAGAGACTGAGCATTAGGCACAAAGGGAGGAAAATGAAAAGAATGAACTTTTTGAAGGAATAAGCATTAAGACTAGATGACCACATATTATAGAGACAAAGCTAGCAGCAAAATTTTAATCCTTGATGATGTAGCTTTCAAAATTTGCATTCTCTACTACAGTCTACCCTATACGAACAGCTCTTCCTATTTTCCTCTTTCCGACTGTGAAGTTACTAAAATCCTAACACTAATTCCATATATTCTGTGTGCCAGGCATTTCCCATGCTTGCTATCTAACTCCCGGGTAAGCAAATCTTGTAGTAAGAGGCAGTACCAACAGAATTGGTTGAATGAGAGCACAGGGCCAAGGTCAGAGGTGGATGGAGTACTCACCTGTACCTCCCACCTTGGGAGGCTGAGGGAGGATAGCTTGAGCCCAAGTGTTCAAAGTTGACAGTGAGCTATGATCACGCCACGGCACTCCAGCCTGGGTGACAGAGCAAGACCCCAATTCCAAAAAAAAAAAAAAAAAAAAACCTGATAAACCTGTTTATTCCTGTGCTTGTTATAAAACTGTGTATAAAATACAAACGTAATAAAGACCTAAAATTGAGAGAAAACTCCCAACTTTGGGAATAAATGCATAAAGTGAAACACTTAGTACTGTGAGCATATTAAATCCTTCTCAGCCTTCATCTTTTAAACTTGGCTCAAAATCACTTCCCACCAGATTAAATTAAATGCCCTTTTTTATAGGCTTTCATAGCACTTTACATTTCAAAACACTCATCACATTTCTAATTATTTATTCAACGTAAATCTCCCAGAAGCACAGATCACAAACCACAGGAGGGGCAGGAACTATATACACTCTGCTAAACAATGAATCACCAAAGCCAAGCAGGGTAACTGGTATTTTGGGGGCCATCTATAAGTATCTGTTGAATTTATAAATGAATTATAACACCAGGCCATTTGTCCTTCAGCCCTGATAAATCTAGTATGTGCTTAAAAATACAGAAATTATGATAGGATAAATTTCTCTGCTGTCTTTCAACTACTCCAAAGTCTTAGAAATTCTCATATCTACACAGTAGATGTTTCCATTAGGTACTGATGGACTACTGACTAAAATGAGAGCTCTGGAAAAATAAGCTTGTGTCCAAAAATCAAGGACAGCCCAGACAGCAATAACAATGCCAATTTATTCTTTTTTCCACTTGTAGCTATACACATAAAGTTAAAAATAGTTGTTTTCTTAGCCACTCAAATTTCTGCCCAAAATGTCAGGGTGTTGTGATGCTAGTTCTGGTAGCAGAACCAGCTTAATCCCAAGAACCAAATGGACAAGAGCCAAAAATGTACTACATTCTTGCTGGAGATTTTTGTTTGTTTTCCAGAAATAAATAAACCCACCTGTTAATGCTTTTCTTCTAAAAGGTATCATATACCTGTGCCCTTGTTGTACTGTCCTTCAGGTGGCTATGCTGTTATTGTCACACAAATTGAATGTGACTGTCTGAATAATGCTCATAGCATTCATCAGTTTATATTGAATTGTTAGCCTCAGAGGAATTCAAATAAAAGATGAATCCTTTCCTTTTTATTTAATAGGTAAATTAATTCTAAAAGAAGTCAAAGGAATTATGCTTCTTTCAAAATCCTCACTGGATCCATCCTGAGGATCCAGCGTGGACTTAAGATAAAACATAATTCCAGTGCAGCACAGAAAAAAATTAAAGAGCTAAATTACAGTTACAAATTTGTACTACTCTTGCAGCCATCCCAAAGGAAAGGGATTAAGAATAGAGCCATAGGCACACCTGTGAATGTATGCCAAAAATAAACTACAGAACCATAATAAAAACTGACTTCCCTGGGTCGAAGGATTTATCTCTTTCTCTGAAATGTAGAAAAATGAATTTAACAATTTAGCCCCTATGGCCTTTAAGAGGATTTTGTACCGTCTGTACTTGAAAATTGTGCTGGGCATAACCTGCTCTCTTATTTAGGTAGCTTATGTATGCCAGGGTTAAAGTCTGCCTGAGGCTGTTGAGGTTTATGTTACCGCTTTAATTACATTCAAATGAATTTAATAACTTTTTTAAAAAAGAGTATTCTCAGAGGACAATATATATGTTTTTTACATACACACAAACAAACCCTTGACTCAGAAGGCTTTCTCAGCTTTTTGATCCCTGTACGTGACTCCCAAGTATACTAACTAGATAACAAAATCAGATTATCTCATACAGACTCCTCAATCTACCCACAGGAAACTGAAGTACAAAGCGATAGGAGGCCTATCCAAGGTTATGCAGCTGGTTAAGAACACAGCTAAAAGTGATTCACGTTTCTGTGATTCTCAGCCAACTGTCCACTAAAATTTTTAAATAAAATTTCCAAATAAGTAATTTCAAATTAAAAAAAAACCTTCCTTCATTGAAGTATTTGCATTGGTTCTAACACCTAAGTTTACCTCACGAATATCCATTTTACCTCCCAGCAGAGTTTAAAAACTATGAATGAGACATTTTAGTTGGAAGAAAAACACACATTTGTCAGTTTATCATCCAAGAATCTCCCAAGTTAGTACTCAAAGACTTTATCAATCCCGTGACCAGAAAAGATATTTCTTATATAAGATCCTAAAATATCATGGAAATGGAAATGAAACTTATCTAAGAATCAAAATAGCTTAACAAATATAAAACAGCTATAGAATAACTGCAAAGGCTCTTCCCATTCAAAAGAGGGAGTAGTATTCATTGACTGAATTGTTTTAAACTAGACAACTTAAGGCTTATTTAAGCTTTCAGAATTTACTTTATGTTTTTTGAGACGGAGTTTCGCTCTTGTTGCCCAGGCTGCAGTGCAATGGCGCGATCTCGGCTCACCGCAACCTCTGCCTCCCGGGTTCAAGCAATTCTCCGGCTTCAGCCTCCCGAGTAACTGGGAGTACAGGCATGCCCCATCACGCCGGCTAATTTTTGTATACTTAGTAGAGACGGGGTTTCTCCATTTTGGTCAGGATGGTCTCGAACTCCTGACCTCAGGTGATCCGCCTGCCTCGGCCTCCCAAAGTGCTGAGATTTACAGGCGTCAGCCACCGCGCCCGGTCTTTAATCAATCCTTCTGGTCTCACAGCCTACCTACTGGTCATTCTGACCTTTTGCTCTTATTTACTTCCAAAGCACCTTTAGCCTCCCTAGATGTTCCTTCTTGACGACATAGGAATCTATCTCGGGCCGATTTAAATCAAATCCACAGCCTCATTTTCAGTCCAAATTTCACTGCAATATGATGAACACACTTTACTTTCAACGTAAAATTTCTTTCTTACTCTTAATGAGCTAGCCTGATAGTGACAGGTGAAACACAATTGACTAAGGGGTTAAAATGTCCATTTTTCAAATGCGACGGCCACTCTGAATCAAATCTGAGATTGGAGTGGAGAATCCAAATGTGTAAAACAAAGGTCACAAAACACAGGCAGAGCACAGTATTTCAGTGGGGGGAAAAATAAGCTAAATTTAGTCACATAAGTCCCAGCTCTTTTTGGGATATATACATGATTTTTATGAGAACTAATCCTATCCGGAAACATTTCCTTCCCCTTTCCCTTAGCCCTTTTCCTTCGGTCATGCAGTCTCTTACCGTGCTAATTATCATATTAACATAATCCTCACTTGCGATCCTTCCTGAGTTTATTCCCCATCCTCAGATTCTCTTGAAAGCATAATGCTTTCCTAAGTATACACATAATCCATTGAAAAGTCTTTGTATGCGACAGCCTAACTATTCAAACACGAAGTCATTTCTCTAACGGTCCTAGAAAAAATTTTAAAAAGAAAAAGAAAACCACAAAGTCAAGAGCTTCTGAGGGGACCTGAAAAGTCATCAAATTGAACGCTCTCGTTTTATAGTTGGAGAAACTTACTCACTGAGCTAAAAAGGCCCTACTAATGGAGCCCCTAATTCAACTGTGCAATCTCAAACAATCTTAAATTCAGCTTCAATAAGAGCTTTCTGGAATCGCCAGCGAGTCCGTGGGGGAGCCACGGCTAGAACCCAGGCCTCCTGATTCCCAGCCACAGCTTTTCCACCGAACCGGCAGCTCTTCCCAAAAGTTGAAGGCAACTGTCCGCTCACAGGATGGGAGGGATAAAGGGCGCCTTAGTAAACACAGTCCAAGTCTACTCGTTTTACATGAGGAAAGGGTCACGGCTCCCGAAATTTTGGATTCTACTGCTGCAGCTGCTGCTTCTGACAGCAGAGGCGGGAGGTGGCCCAGGACTATTCGGTCCTCAAAGATTGGACTCGGCGCGCCCGGACCTCCGCGCTTCACTGACTGGCTTCCCTAGAAGACTGGGGGCCTTGCGGGGAGATAAAAAGGGCAGACACGCCACCCCCACTGAGGCCCTGGACGCCCAGCCGCTCTAGAATCACGACCTTAGCCCTTGGAGAGCCAGGGAGATGCGGACCCCCTAGACACGCAGCCCGGCCGCGTGGGGCGGCGCGCAGCTGAGGGACCAGGAGCTGCGCCCCACCACAAGTGAGGGACTGACGGGAGACGCCGAGGTCGGCGAGGGGGCACGCGCTAGTTCCACAGCTCGGCTGGCGAGACGGAGGGTAGGCAGGGGTCCCAGGCCGCGGGTGACTCGGGGTCCGTCACATACATACTCACTGCCGTAGCTGCAAACAGAAAGCACCAAACAGGGACCAAAACGCGTAGAGGGACGGGGAGGGGCGAGGACAAATGAGGTAAGGAGGCCGCGTCCGCGCAGACCCAGGAGGAGAGAAGGCACTTCCGGGACAACACAGCCCTAGGTGTCGCCTTTCTGTGTCCGCCCACCTGTCGCGCCTGGTGTGCGCATGCGTACTAAGTGCGAACCCTTTCTCTGCCCCGCCCATAATCTTTAGATTTGCCTTCCATGCTTTGCCCCTTCCCCTTCCCATCTTCTCTTGAAGTTACCTAGATTGCGTCTATTATTTGAATGACTCGTACAAAAGAGATGCTATTTATCGAGCAAAAGCCGGGAGTTCGTGCCTTCTACGCCCGCAAGGAAAACTACAACTCCCATGAGGACACGGGTGAGATTGAGGCCGAGCTCCGCCTCCTTCTCCCTGGAGCTTGGTGGACGCCTTCCCAGTGCCACGTGGCGGGGAGCTGATCTGATCGCGGGCGTGACGAGGGCCGGCACGGCTAAATGCTTGGCCCGCGGGCCTGGGCAGCCCTGGAGCGGGAAACGCCTGCGTGAGAACGCATGGCTTCAAGCTTCTCCCTTGCGCTCCTGATCTTAGGCTGATCGCTTTTACCTTTAGGTTGAAGTTGAACACACTTCACACTGTGCGCTTCCTCCCCCTCTTTCTGGAATTCCAGGCAACAGATTTAACACTTTGTGAATCTTGAAGAGCTGCACTCCTCCTAAATATTGCAGTTAATGCTGATCCTTTGGAAGCCTCCGAAGGCCACAAGACTGTGATGGGAGCCTCTGGCTTCAGTTGCCTTTCTCACACCTTATTTTAATACTCAAGGTAAACCAGTCTGTACAACTTTAGAAATAACTGTCAACCTAAAGGAAAAACGGAGGCAAAGTTAATATAAATAGAGAATTTATCTGGGCCAAGTCTCAAGAATGCAACCTGGGAGCATCAATTCAAGTTACCCTTAATTTAATACATGATCTTAGCAGCAGTTTCAAGTGAGTTCTTTGTTTTGTTGGCCAGGAAGCTCGAACTCTTGTCTCAAAGGAATTGATCCTTCCATCTCTGCCTCCCAAAGTACTGGGATTACAGGCGTGGGCGACTGCACCCGGCTACAAGTGAATTTTTAAAGGAAAAAAAAAGAAGAGGCCCTTGCTAAATTGTATTCCAAGAATTTACATGAAAATAACAACCTATCCATTGGCTATACTTGTTCTTTCTATCACAAATTCTGGGAACACGAAGATAAAGGGTGATGCTTGTACAGGGCAGAAAAGAACAAAGTGCCTTTAAACAATTGCTAGTGTACATGGGGATGGTGCTAACTGACGTCTCATACTCAGGTCTCTCTGGGCCTGATAAATTTTGAATGCCTGGCCGGGCTGGTGGGGTTGCTCACACTCGTAATCTCAGCACTTTGGGAGCGTAAGGGGAAAGGATCTCTTAAGGCCAAGAATTCGAAACCAGCCTCGGTAATATACCAACAAGCTATCTCTTAAAAATTTTTAAAAATTAGCCGGGCGCGGTGATGCATCACGCAACCGCGCTCCATCCTGGGTGACAGACTGAGATCCTGTCTCAAAAAATAAGATAAGAATAAATCTCCTTTTTATAAAATCTTTTTATAAAAATTAAATAAAAATTAAAATTTTTAAATAATTCAAATTTTAAATATTAGCTGGGTGTGATGGGGCACGCCTGTAGCTCTAGTTACTCAGGAGGCTGGGGCGGGAGGATTGCTTGAGCCTGGAAGTTCAAGGTCACTGTGAGCTGTGATTACACCACTGCACTCCAGCCTGGATAAGAGACCCCATAACTTTAATTAAAAAAAAAAATGGGGGGCTGGGCACGGTGGTTCATGGCTGTAATCCCAGCACTTTGGGAGGGTGAGGTGGGAGGATCACTTGAGTCCAGGAGTTCAAGACCAGCCTGGGCAACATAGTGAGACCCCATCTCTATTTCTTAAATTAGTAAATACAAATACAAATAAATTGTTTTGTTCTGTGAGTTACCAGGAATGTAAAAAAGATTAAAATAAAATAAATTGTTGCATACTTTTAATATAGCGTAGACTGCTCTATTTTTCTCCTGTCATAATGAAACACTTTGCCAGTTCATTGGCCCCTCTAAATTCTCCTCAAGATAAGTGTGACTTTGATTTTTTTCACCAACATTTATTGAACATGGGTTAAGAGACGGGTGGTGTTAGAGAGTGCAGATAAGTACTACATTTTTAAGTGACTGGTCTCACAGAGCCAGGAGTTTCCCTGGGAAAACAGTTAAAGTCTAAGAGTTTGGCTAGAAAAGAATTAGAACATTAATTAACATTATGGTAAGTGCTGGGAAGGAGGACAGGGTACTATGAAAAGGTAAAATTGGAGAACCACTTTGCAGATAAGGAAAGAGGCATAGAAGCAGCTCACAGATTAATGATTGTTTGTTTAGGTAATGTGTATTGTGTAAAACAAATGTCACCTTTTAAAAAATATTCAGCTTTTATTAAGTGCCTATATTACTCCTATCTATTATATATAATATTTTAAATTTCAACAACACTTTATGGGTTATATATATACATATATATATATATTCTTTTTTTTTTTGAGATGGAGTCTTGCTCTGTCACCCAGGCTGGAGTACAATGGCGCTATAACATCTCACTGTAACCTACCTTCTAGTCAAGTGATGCTCCCACCTCAGCCTCTCAAGTAGCTGGGACTGCAAGCTCACGCTACTATGACCTGCTACTTTTTCTTTTTCTTTTTCTTTTTTTCTTTTTCTTTTCATAGAGATGTGGTATCCCCGTGTTGCCCAGGCTGGTCTTGAACTTCTGCTCTCCTGGGCTCAAGCAATCCTCCTGCCTCTTCCTCCCAAAGTGCTGGGATTACAGGTGTGAGCCACAGAGCCTGGCCAACACTTTCAAGTTGATTTTTTTAAATTCTCATTTCACAAAAAAAAAAAAAAAAAAAGAAAGAAAAAAAGGAAACAGATGTAGAAAGACTAAGTAACACTTAAAGAAGGCCATAAGCTTAGGACATATAGTCATGTGCTGCTTAATAACGTTCCAGTCAAAAACAGACTGCACATACTACAGTGGCCCCGTAAGGTTATTTTATCATATTTTTATTTTACCTTTTCCATGTTTAGATACACAAATACTTACCATTGTGTTACAATCACCTATAGCATTCAGTACAGTAACATGCAGTTTTCTAGCCTAGGAGCACTATGCTCTACCATATAGCCTAGATGTGTAGTTGACTATACCATCTAGGTTTCTGTAAATACACTCAATGATGTTTATACAACGATGAAGTTGGCTAATGACGCATTTCTCAGAACATATCCCAGTCTTTAATGACACATGACTGTACTTCTAGTTACCATGTCCCGTCTTCCCACTGTCACACATGCATTCAACAAAGATTTCCTACTTTCCCATGCTCAGAATGCTTCAGCCTATCCCTTTAGTTTATGTCTTAAAACCTAGAGTCCTTTGGATGGCATAAAAGGCACTTCATGAGCTGACATCTGCCTACCGTTGACACTGAATCCTGAGCAGTTGCCAGAACACACCATGCCCTCCCACATATGTGCCTTTGCAGAGAACACTCCACTGCCTGTAAAGCCCTTCTCCCTGTCCTTCTAACATATACCCACTCACCCTACTCTGCTGCAGTTTTGGTCTTCAGGGAAACTTTCCACCTCAGCCTCTCTCCACATACACAGCATTTCTCTTTCTAATTGAAGCTTTCTCTACTCCCCATTTCTCCTTTTTTTCTTTTCTTTTCTTTTCTTTTTTTTTTTTTTTTTTCGACACAGGGTCTCACTCTGTCACTCAGGCTGGAGTGCAGTGGTGTAAACACAGCTCACTGGAGCCTCAACCTCCCGGGCTCAAGAGATCTTCCCACCTGAGCCTCCCAAGAAGCTGGGACTACAGGCGTGCATCACCACACTGCACCTGGCTAATTTAAAACTATATACATTTTGTAGAGATGGGATCTCGCCATGTTAACCAGGCTGGTCTTGAACTCCTGTCTCAAGCAGTCCTCCCGCCTCAGTGTGAACCACAGTGCCCAGCCCCTACTTCTTGAAATCATGGGTGACAGCTTGCACAAGTATCCTGAAGTCTTTCTTACAGAGTATCTTCTAAAGAGACCAACATTTATTTGAGAAGGGAAACACCTGTTCTTCCCACGGCAGTGGCAGTAGGACATCAACAGTGCACAGCTGAATTGGGATGAGGGGCCAGGACAAAGCAGAAATCTGCTGCAGAGAGCAGGAAAGATAAAGGATATTCTGTAGCAGGATCTGGGCAAGCGGCACTCATCCATATCCTTCACATTGCAAAGAGAGGAGCTACCTCCTTCCTTTTTATTTTCCAGTTTATTAGTGGCTCCTAGAACCTCTGAGAACTAACTGATTTTGACCTCTTAGCAGTTGCCTTTCAACTACCATTCATTCACTGCAAGCCTACTGTGTAACAGGCCCTTGCTAACCACTTCAGATATATTGTCTTTTGTCCAGCTTCAACTGACTCTCTTAGGGAGGGATTAGCCTCACCTCACTAGTATGGAAATGGAGACTTGGAGTAATCAAGTGACTTGCTCTGAATTACACAGCTGGGAAGTGGTGAAGCTGGAATTCAACTCAAGTTATGTCTAGATCTAAAACTCATGCTCTTTTCTATGCTCAAAGCTGCGTATCAAAACTGAACTTTAGCATGGAGTCTATGATGACTGGCTCATGTCTCTCCACCCAGCACCTAGCCCAAGGCCAAGCACAGAGAAGGCTCACAGTGGACACTTTTGGAATGAGTAGATTTTGTATGGAATGGTTGGTAAATGAAGGCCTGGGCATGGTGTGAACAGTGTTATGGGACAGCAGAGGAGGGGGTGGTGGCTGATTAGGGGACGTGGGGAAGCCTCCGCAGAGGAACAGAATTGAGTGAGGCCTGGAGAAATAAGTAGTCAGACAAAGACGGACAATTCAGCATTCTCACAGCAAAGACCACTAACAGGCAATTCACAGAACAGGAAACCCAAAGGCCATGAATAGGTGCTCTGCATCACTAACAGTCAGAAAAATGCAAATTATCTCATGCACAGTAGATGAGAATACAAACTGGAAAAGTGTGTTAGGAGAGCTATTTAATAGCATCTATCACAATTATAAATGAGGTATGTTCTTAAATGTATGTACAAACATTGTAATAGAAAAAATGGAAATATTCATTAGTAGGGAACAAACTAAACAAGAACACATTTATACCATTAAAAAATATTGTGCCATGTTTGGCTGGGCACAGTGGCTCACACCTGTAATCCTAACACTTTGGGAGGCTGAGGAGGGCAGATTGCCTGAGCCCAGGAGTTTGAGACAAGCCTGGGCAACATAGCCAGAGGCAGTCTCTAGGGGAAAAAAAAATATATATATATATATGTATATATATGCCACTTTTAAAAGAATAAAGGGAATCTGCATGCACTGACATGGAAAGATTGCCAAAGAAGTACACTTAAATGAAGAAAGGTAAATTGCAGAGCAGTAAGGATATAGTGTTCTCATTTTTATTATGTTTTTAAAGGGTACAAGTATACCTGTGTATAGATATGTGTGTATATAAGTGCATAGACAAAATACTAGATGAATACCAATCGTTAATAGTGGTTATTTACCTCTTAGGAGGGGAGTAGGAATGGAGGAGATTGAAGAATGACTTTCACTTTAAAAAGTGAGATGTGATTCATTGAGAAAAACAGCACATTACTTCTGTGGCATTCACATCAAAAGTGCGTAACTTGAATATAACCATGAGGTACACTCTAAAAATACTGGACTTATCTCTTCAAAACTGTCAGTGGCAGGAAATGCAAAGAAAGACCGAGGAACTGTACCGCATTAAAGGAACAATTGGCAACATCCAGATCTAGGTTAGAGGACAGTACTGCATTAACATTATTTCCCCGATTTTTATATTTACATTATGGTTATGTAGGAGAATGTCTTGGTTTTATTTTTCAGGTCGAGCACACTGAACTACCTGGAGTAAAGGGGCATCGTGTCTGAAACTGATGCTTAAGTGGCTCAGAAAAAAAATTCTGGGAGCTAGAGGGAGAGAGAGACAGAGGAGTGTGTTAAAAAGTTAACATTTTGGGGATCTGCATAAAAGGTATATGAAGATTCTTTGTACTGATTTTGCAATTTTTCTCCAAATGTGAAATTATGTCAAAATATAAAATTAAAAGGCAAAATTAAAAGAATGAATGAGAGTTTGCTAGGTAGAGAAGCAGGGGGATCTTCTGGCAAAGGAACAGGATAAGCAAAAGCATCACACAAGTGTGCAAGTCTTCTGTGTTGACAAACAAGCCCTGACTCTGAATATCCAGGACTAGCATGGTGTGGGGAGACGGGGATTAGAGGGATGATGAGCAGCATAACCCACAAATGGACACATTTCCCTGCTACCTAAGATTAGAAGTAAAGACTTTAGGCCTACATTATACCCAGCCTCAAGAGTTGCAAGACATAACATGAGTTCTCATGGCGGCTCAGTCTTTGCATTGGCAGTGTCTCTTCATCCAGTGACTGTGGAACAATGGAAACCCTAGAATCATGGCTGAAAGGGACATCTAGTCCAACTGTCTCATTTTGCAGAAGGGACAACTAAGATGCAAAATGAAGAAGAGATTTGCAAGGTCCCAGCAAAGGTTAGTGTTAAAACTGGCCTGCAGGCCGGGTGTGGTGGCTCACACCTATAATCCCAGCACTTTGGGAGGCCTAGGAGGGTGGATCACCTGAGGTCAGGAGTTTGAGACCAGCCTGCCCAACAAGGTGAAACCCTGTCTCTACTAAAAACACAAAAATTAGCCAGGCGTGGTGGCACATGCCTGTAATCCCAGCTACTGGGGAGGCTGAGGCAGGAGAATCGCTTGAACCCAGGAGGTGGAGGTTGCAGTGAGCGGAGATTGTGCCACTGCACTCCAGCCTGGGCAACAAGATCGAAACTCCGTCTCAAAAGAAAAAAAAAAAAAACTGGCCTACATTTCACAATCCATCACTCTTTCTATTTGCACCAACGTCTAAATGATAAGGGAGAAGAAATAGAAGGCTAGCAAGGGAAGTGACTGAATGTTAAAGTTTGGATGTTTTTTATTTGCACAAACTTAGTGTCTGTACAATTTTAAAAGTAAACAATATAGATACCAATGTTATTGTAGAAATTGTTGTCACTTAAGCTAATAGCTTCCAACTGGTAAGTGATATTCAATTCAGGCTCCTAGGTCTGAAGCAGCAATCAAGGTGATTCTCAGGAATTCTCAATGACATTGGTACCCATCTGGATTTGTTGAAAAGTTTAACATCCTTTTGTATTATTCATGATTTTGCAGTTCTTCAAATTGCAAAGTGATGGAGAGAGCACACAATTTTCAACCAGGCTATGAAATCGTTCTTGAAAATGCGGACATTCATAGAGATGGCTTTTAATTTTTCTTGGAGACTGCCTTTCCTTATGAAATAATGAAATTTAAAAATATATATTATAAATTAAACTACATACATGATAATATTCTCATTACAATAAAATCCTAGGGATAAGGAACTAGTATTGCAAGGGCGCCATTCCCGTTTTTTATTATTATTCCTAGTTGGAATTTTATTCCTCAAGGCTTAGCTCTAAGTGACTATATAATGAATACTGACTGGCAAAACTATTGGGATTCTAATTTAAGAATCATCAGATTCTGCACAAGAAATCTTGAAGCATGTCATCAGTAACATGTGGAGAAGCTGCCTAAAAAGGCATGCCTTTCTTTTAAATGTCCATGAGCCCTGGATCCACAGATTATGAGACATGAAGGATCACGCATGCTCAAACAGGGCTTATTTAGATGTCATCTATAGAGGGGCTGCTCTCTTCAGCTGCCCGTCCCGGACCCCGGAATTATGTCTACAGTTTTCAGTTTCCACATGTCTTTGCGGCAATGCTACCATGAATTATTTTACTTAGGACTTTAGATTAACCACAAAAGAAACTAATTGAAAATAACTAAGATCATTCTGTCATGTGAGCCACAGTTTACTACAGTCAACTTAAGCACAATTATATATGATAAACTATAGACGTGATGCTTTGTGTTTCAACCATTATTATCCATTGTTTCTTACTCAACTGGTGAAACCATTAGCAATGTGGGGCTTTAAAAGGACTGTCTCTGTGATATCCTCTTCCTCTGCCTCCCTTCGGGATCTGATATTCTTCTGTGGTTGACTGACGAGTCTGCATATGGGTGCTGTATTTCTTTTATCAGACCTATTAATTGCAGAAGTTTCTGTCTCCCTATCCTCAATACCTCAAACTTCCTGTTTCCTGTACAGTCTTCAACAACTCTATCTGCATGGCTCTAGCAATCCCTGTTCTTACTTGCTATGGACAGATCTGTTAAAATCCTGGAACTGCCACACAGTTTCTTCAGAATGTTTGATGTCTCCCTCCAGAGAATGGCTTTTTTCTCATTGTGCTATGCCGTTGCTCTCAGAACTTACCCCCCTGGAACTTTCTCTTTTCTCTGCCTACGCTCAGCTGTGTGGAAATAGTGAGAGAGGTTTTATTATCATCTATGTTGGTTTCTTGGCACAGAGAGAATTTACCTATCTGAATATTAGCCAAAGAAAGCTCCAGACTGATAAGAAAGCTCCGTTAGTGAATGGCTGGGCAGGGTGGCTCATACCTGTAATCCCAGCAATTTGGGAGGCCGAGGCAGGAGGATCCCTTGAGCCCAGGAGTTTGAGATCAGCCTGGGCAATATGGCAAATCCTCATCTCTACCAAAAAATACAAAACATTAGCTGGGCCTGCTCATGGGCACTTGTATTCCCATCTACTTGGGTGGCTGAGGCAGGAGAATCCCCTGAGCCCCGGAAGTCCAGGCTGCAGTAAGCCATGATCATGCCACTGCACTCCAGCCTGGGCAACAGAGTGAGACCCTGTCTCAAAAATAAAAGAAAGAAGGAAAGAAAACCAGTGCAGGCCAGGCATGGTGGCTCACTTGTGGGAGGCTGAGCCAGGAGGATTGCTTAAGGCCAAGAGATTGAGACTAGCCTCATAAACATAGGGACCATGTCTCTACAAAAAAGTATTTAAACAAATAAATAAATAAGTAAAACCAATGCAAAATTGTATCTTAGATAAATGCTATATATGAGAGGCTCTGTGAGAAACTACAATGGAGATATTGACTTATTCAGGAAGGTTAGAGAAGGCTTCTACAAAGTCGGGACATGATATCTGAAGGATAAGTAGGAATAAACTGAAAGAAGCATGAAGGGTAAAGTATTTCAGGCAGAGGAAACAGCAGGTGCAAAGGTCCTGGAGCAAATCAATAGAGACTGAAATGTCACTGGGGCTGGAGACGAGAGTAGAGGGGAGTAGGAGCACTGGAGGGCCTGGCGACATAAGGAGGGGCCAGACTGTGGGGCTTTGAATGCATGCGAGGAATTTTGATTTCTATCCGAGGAGCGATGGGAAAACAGTGTTAGAACAACAACAAAAGAAATGTACACTCATACACTGTTGGTAGGAGGGTAAATTGATGAAGTCTTTCAGAAGAAGAATTTGGCTGTACTGAATCAAAATAAAATACGATTTTGATAAAATGTTAATCAAATGACACAATGACCTTTGACCCAGCAAATCCATTCTAGGAATCTTTCCTAAGTAGACACTACTACATAAGTATAGATAGATACAGATATAGATATATGTACACACGCACACATATATTCATTTTGGCAATAGTAAAAAAAAAAATCAGAAACAAATTAAATGTCCATCAATCAGGAATAGATTAAATAACATGTGGCACAACCATAATGGAAAACTTACATGTTTCTCAATTTATTTGAGACCATTTTTGCTTCAGCTATTTTGAAGTTGTTATTAAAAACATACACTTACATGGATGAATCATTTTTCGTTAAGAAAAGTCCTTCTTTATCTTTGTAATACTGTCTTCTTGACGTCTACTTTAGCTGATATTAGTATAGTCTCTGCAGCCTTTGTAACTATTTACATAGTACATTGTTTTTGATCCTTTTACTTTCAACTTGTCTTTACATAAAGTGCATGCCACATAGACAGAATATAGTTCTGCATTTCTTTCTTTCTTTTTTTTTGAGACGGAGTCTCCCTCTGTCGCCTGCCCAGGCTGGAGTGCAGTGGTGCAATCTCGGCTCACTGGAACCTCCAGCTCCCAGGTTCTAGTGATTCTCCTGCCTCAGCCTCCTGTGTAACTGGTACTGCAGGCACCTGCCACCACACCCAGCTAATTTTTGTATTTTTAGTAGAGACGGGGTTTTGCCATGTTGGCCAGGCTGGTCTCGAACTCCTGACCTCAGGTGATCTGCCTGCCTCTGCCTCCCAGAGTGCTGGGATTACAGGTGTGAGCCACTGCACGCAGCTTTTTTTTTTTTTTTTTTTTTTTTGAGATGGAGTCTCACTCTGTCGCCAGGCTGGAGTGCAGTGGCGCAGTCTTGGCTCACTGCAACCTCTGCCTCCCGGGTTCAAGCAATTCTCCTATCTCAGCCTCCCAAGCGGCTGGGAGTACAGACATGTGCCACCACACCCAGCTAATTTTTGTATTTTCAGTAGAGATGGGGTTTCACCATTTTGGCCAGGATGGTCTCGATCTCTTGGCCTTGTGATCTGCCCGCCTCAGCCTCCCAAAGTGCTGCGCTTGCAGGCGTGAGCCACCGCGCCCAGCTATTTTTTTTTTTTTTTTAAAGAGACAGGGTCTTGTCCATTGCCTAGACTGGAGTGCAGTTGCAAAATCATAGCTCACTGTAACCTTTAACTCCTGGGCTCAAGCAGTCCTCTTACCTCAGCGGCCCGAGTAGCTGGGACTACAGGCATACCCCACCACCCCCAGCTAATTTTTAAATTTTCTGTAGAGACTAGGTCTTGCTAGGTTGCCCACACTAGTCTTAAACTTTTGGCGTCAGGTGATCCCCCCCTTCCTTAGCCTCCCTAAGCGCTGGGATTACAGGCAGGAACCACGGAGCCCTGCCCCATTAATCATTTAAAAGTGTACAGTTCAGCAGCATTTAGTGCATTCACAATGTTGCATTAAGTTGGCGCAACGTAGTTGCCATTAAAAGTAATTAAAAGTTTTGACAAAAACGGCAGTTACTTTTGCACCAACCTAATACAACCACCACCACCTCTCTCTGGTTTCAAAACTTTTTCATCACCCCCAGAAGAATATTCTATAGGCTTTAAGTAATAACTCCCCATCTCCCCTTCCTCATTCTCTGACAACCAGGAGTCTGCTTTCTGTCTCAAGGGAATTGCCTATTCAAGGTACGTCGTGTATAAGGAATCATACAATATGTAACTTTTTGTGTCTGGCTCCTTTTACGTAACACAAAAATGTTTGAGGTTCATCCAAGTTGTAGCGTGTATCAGTGCTTCATTCTTTTTCTGAGGGCGGGGTGGCAGGGGACAGGTCTGACTCTGTCGCCCAGGCCGGAGTGCAGTGGCATGATCTCAGCTCACTGCAACCTCCGTTTAATTCCTGGTTTAAGTGATTCTCCTGCCTCAGCCTCCCCAGTAGCTGGGATCACAAGCAGGAGCCACCATGCCTGGCTAAGTTTTGTATTTTTAATAGAGATGGGGTGTCACCATGTTGGCCAGGCTGGTCTTGAACTCCTGGCCTCAGGTGATCCACCTGCCTTGGCATCCCAAAGTGCTGGGATTACAGGCACGAGCCACCATGCCTGGCCTCACTACCCATTTGCAAATTGTTTGTATTTTTGTTTCAAATTGTAAGCATTCTTTATATATTCTGGACACTAAACCCTTATGAGATATGGTTTGTAAATATTTCCTCCCATTCTGTAGGTTGCCTTTTCACTTTATTGATAATATCCTTTGATTTGCAAAAGTTTTAATTTTTGTGAAATCTAATTGATCTATTTTTTCTTTTGTTGCTTGTGCTTTGGGGTCTTTTAAGAATCCATTGCCAAATCCAAACTCATAAAGATTTACCCCTATGTTTTCTTCTAATGTAGTTTTATACTTTCAGCTCTTGTATTTAGGTCATTGATCCATTTCAAGTTACTCTTTGTATATGAAGTGAGGTAGGGATCCAACTTCATTCTTTTGCATGTAGTTTTCCAGTTCTCCCAGCACTTATTTTGAAGAGACTGTTTATTCCCCCATTGAATGTTCTTGGCACGCTTGTTGAAAATCAGGTGACCATAGGTGTTTGGGTTCATTTCTGGACTCTCAACTCTATTCTGTTGGTCTATATGTCCATCCTTATGATGGTATCACACTGCTTTGATTACTGTAGTTTTGTAGTAAACCCTGTCTCTACTAAAATACAAAAAATTAGCCAGGAGCAGCAATGTGCACCTATAGTCCCAGCTACTCAGGAGGCTGAGGAAGGAGAATTGCTTGAACCCGGGAGGCAGAGGTTGCAGTGAGCTAAGATCACGCCACTGCACTCCAGCCTGGGTGACAGAGCAAGACTCCATCTCTTAAAAAAAGAAAGAAAGAAAGAAATCAGAAAGTGGGAGTTCTCCAACTTTGTTTCTCTTTTTCAACATTGTTTTGGCTGTTTGGGGCCCCACGCAATTTCCTATAAATTTCAGGATCAATCTTTCCGTTTTTGCAAAAATGGCTATTGGAGTTTTGATAGGGATTCCATTGAATCCGTAGATCATTTTAGGAGTATTGCCATACGTTTTCTGATATATAACAATGGAATTTCATTACATTAAATTAGGTCTTTTTAAATTTTATTCAGAAGTTTTATAACTTTCAGTGTACAAGTCTTTCCTCCTTGGTTAAATTTATTCCTAAGAATTGTATTTTATTCTTCTGGAATTTTTTTTTAGGATCGTTTTTTGATAATGTATATAAACACCACTGGTTTTTGTGAGCTCATCTTGTACCCTGCAACTTTGCTAAATTCACTTACTAGATCTAATAGATCTTTTGTGTATTCCTTGGGATTTTCTATATGTGGAATCCTGTCTTCTACAACTATAAATATTTCTTCCTTTCCAGTTTGGATGACTATTGTGATTTCAAATGATGAAAGTGTTTTACTTTTTCTTCCCATACTGCTAGGATTCCCAGTACCATATTGAGTAGCGGTGATGAAAGCAGGCATCCTTATATTGTTTCTGCTCTTAGGGGGAAAGCTTTCAGTCTATCACCATTAAGTATGAAGAGCTTCCTTGTCTTTCGGTCTTTGGTTGGGGTTGGACAATAGGCAGCATGGGCTAAATTTAAGAGGACAGGAGGGGAATGAAGTCACACCGTTAGTGTGCTGGCTCCCTCTCTGCTGCGTCTGCATGAGTTGATTGTGTTCCTCTACAAAAGACCACAGTTCCTGTCAGGTGACCTTCTTCATACAGCCATTCCCTCCCTTCCTTGCCCTTTTAGGTGTAACTAAAAGGTGAATGCTCCCTGCAATGGCTAGCCCTAGGGTACCATACCTTGTTGTCTTCCCTAGCACTGCCCACCCCTCTGTAAACCGTCCTTTCATGAAACCTTCCTCAGTTCCTCATTTAGAATGTACACCTGTTTCCTGCGGAGACTCTAATTCAAAGACTTAACACTGAGTAAATGGGCACATCTCTCTGGACTGCCGTCAGCCTGCAGTGGTCCAGCAACACTCCAAAGTGAGTGAGGTTTTAGCAACCACCTTATAATCTTTTCCGGCTTTGGATCATATAGAAGTCTGTGACTAGCTATGGGGTAGGAGGAGTTTAGTGGGAACAAGGAAGAGAACTTGCTGCTTTTCATGTCAGCTATGTGTACCTGAGAGATGCAACTTGCATAAACCATAAAACTTCGTTTCCCAATCAGAGTTGCTGAATCGAAGATTTGGAATTGCAACTTCTTCAAATGGGAAGACAAATATTTCCTCCACCTTTGCTTCTGATTCTGCTCATCATCCATTGTTAGTATCCCAGATTAGAATCTGATTAGGACATGCTGGCTGCTTGAACTTTGGGGCTTATTGCTACCAAATATTCGAGCCCAGTCCAACTTTTGTTTCATAACTGCCTCTACCCCAAGGCCTGATGAAACCCACTTCTTTTGGCCCAAGGAAACTCACATGCTGGCAACATTTATGTACTGTATTCATTTCCTAGGGCTTCCCACAACAAATTATGAAAAAAATGGGGTGACTTTTTTTAACTTGTTTTAACAGCAAGAATTTCTTTTCTCACAGTTTTGGAGGCTAGAAGTCTGAGATCAAGATGTTGGCAGGTCTATGCTCTCTGATGGCTTTAGGGAAGAACCCTCCCTGCCTCTTCCTGGCTTCTGTAGGTTCTTAGCAATCCTTGGTTTGTAGATGCATCACTCCAACCTCTGCCTCTGTCATCACATGGCTACATCTTCTCCCTGCATGTCTCCTTCTTCTTCCTATAAGTCCATTAGTCATACTGAATTAAGAACCCATCATATCTTAACTGATATCTCCAATGACGCTGGTTTCCAAATAAGGTCACTTTTTTTTTTTTTTTTTGAGACAGAGTCTTGCTCTGTCACCCAGGCTGGAGTGCAGTGGTGCAATCTCAGCTCACTGTAACTTCCACCTCCTGGGTTCAAGCGATTCGTGTGCCTCAGCCTCCAGAGCAGCTAAAGATAATTTTTTTGTGTTTTTAGTAGAGACAGAGTTTCACCATGTTGCCCAGTCTGGTCTCCAACTCCTGAGCTCAGACAATCTGCCTACCTGGGCCTCCCAACATGCCAGAATTACAGGTGTGAGCCACCACGCCCAGCCAAATAAGGTCACATTCTGAGATATTAGGGTTTAGGACTTCACCATATCATTTGGGGTGACACAATTCAACCCATAGCAGTATATATTTATCATTTGCAAGGACTTACTTCTCCCTCTCTGACTCATTCCAGTATTAGAAGAGAAAATCGTACTTATAAAGGAAACTTTACAACATTTTATTGAAGCAAAGCAACAGGTGAGCAGAAAAATCAAGAGCCCTCAACTAAAAGTCAAAGGACAGGATTATTGTGCCAGGTATGACATAATTTTCCTGTGTGAACTTTCAAGCCACTTTCTCTCTGTGCCCTTCAGTTTCCTCATCTGTAAAATGAGGAAACAGACTTCATAATTGCCAAGGCAGGTCCTGTTAAGCTCCCCAATTCTAAGATTCTTCGACGTATGCATCCATTGCTAATAGATCTTCTGCAAAGGATACTGTGGGCTTGTTTAAACTGTTTCCTCAGATTGCTTATGCTCAAGGTCTCTCTCGGTCCATTTCCAATTACTCTCCTGTTATCTGTGCGATAGTTTGGCTTGTTTGAAAACATCTAGAGAATTCAGTAACCTTAATTCCAAGTGTGAAATATAAAGGCTGCATTTAAAGCTCCATAATTGGACCCAGATATTTCTCCTAATGCTATTAAATCTTCTCGTCTAACCTTGATTCAAGGAATATTGTGCAGTTTCCTCTTATGGAGACTCAGAAGCATGCACTGAGGTCAGAGGGGAAAGGAGGAGAATGGGAAGATTTAGGGTCATGACGTATAATTTTACTTATCATTCCATCTGTGAAATTGGCTTACATACTTCCTCCCTGACTTATTTGTACCACTGACTCCTCCAGGGCAGGTGCTCTGTCTTATTCATCTCTGAGTGCACACAAGGACATGCATTTTCCCCCAAAATAGCACATGGCCCAGCCAGTGTTGGAGGGAAAAGGGAGGGAGGAAGGCAGAGAGGCCATTCATAAAAGAAGTCCCATCAGTGCTCTATTTTCACCCCCACCCTCCTCCTCTGATCCCCTAGACTCAGGTCCTCAGATCCAGGGACTGATTCTCCTTTTTTTTTTTTTTTTTCCTTTTTTCTTTTGAGACAGAGTGATTCTCCTTTTTAAAAAATTGTGGTAAAATAGGCTGGGCATGGTGGCTCATGCCTGTAATCCCAGCACTTTGGGAGGTCGAGGCGGGCAGATCACTTGAGGTCACGAGTTTGAGACCAGCCTGACCAACATGTCTAAACCCCGTCTCTACTGAAAATATAAAAATTAGCCAGGTGTGGTGGTGCGTGCCTGTAGTCCCAGCTACTTGGGAGGCTGAGGCAGGAGAATTGCTCGAACCTGGGAGGTGGAGGTTGCAGTGAGCTTAGATCATGCCACTGCACTCCAGCCTGGGTGACAGAGGGCGACTCCATCTCAAAAAAAAAAAAAAAATTATCCTGGTGTTGGGGCATGTTCCTATAGTCTCAGCTACTTGTGGGGCTGAGGTAGGAGAATTGATTGAGCCTGGAAGGTTGAGGCTGCAGTGTGCTATGATCGCCCTACAGCACTCCAGCCTGGGTGACAGAGTCAGAGACCCTGTCTCAAAAAAAAAAAAAAAAAAAAAAATTACCGATTTAATAATTTTTAAGAGTATAGCTGAGTGGCATTAAATACATTGACATCGCTATACAACCATCACTACCATCCATCTGCAGAGCTTTTTCGTCTTCCCAAACTAAAACTCTGTACCCAGAAAGCAATAATTCCCCATTCCCCTCTTTCCTTGGTCCCTGGCAACCACCATTCTACTTTCCAGCTCTAAGAATTTGACTGTTCTGGGTACGTTATATAAGTGGAATCACATAATATTTGTCCTTTTTATTTTTTTTTGAGACAGGGTCTGGCTCTGTCACCCGGGCTGGAGTACAGTGGCATGATCTCAGCTCACTGCAGCCTCCACCTCCCACGCTCAAGTGATCCTCCCACTTCACACTCCCAAGTAGTTGGGAAAACAGGCACGTGCCGTCAGCATTACAGGCGTGCACTACTGGGCCCGACCCTATTTGTCCTTTTGTGTCTGACTTATTTCATTTAGCATAATGTCTTCAAGGTTTATCCAGGGCTAGGTGAGGTGGCTCATGCCTGTAATCCCAACACTTTGGGGGGCTAACGCAGGAGGATCACTTGGGGCAGAGTTTGAGACCAGCCTGGGCAATGTCCGAGACTTCGTCTCTACAAAAACTATACAAATTAGCCAGACACGGTGATGTGTGCCTGTTGTCCCAGCTACTTGGGAGGCTGAGGTGGGAGGATCACTTGCGCCTAGGAAGCCGAGGCTGCATTGAGCTGTGTTTATACCACTTGCATTTTAGCCTGGAATGCAAGTGGTACCAACTTGCAAGGCCCTGTCTGAAAAAATAAAAAAGGTTCATCCATGTTGTAGTATGTGTCAGAATTAGAAACTGATTCTTCCTGAGAGCTACAGAACCTTCAAATTCCCTTCCAATGCTAAGTTCCTCTTTCTCAGCAGGAAGACATGCCTTCTTTGATTAAGCAAGAGCGAGAACAGGACTGATCCAGCCTCCCGGTCTTCACCACACCGTCTTTGTATCCAGGCCCTTGAGACCTCAACTTTAGAGCTTCCTTGGCCCTCATTCGTTTGGTCATTTAACAGATACTTACTTGAGCTCCTGCTCTGTAGGTATCTTCTCCAGTCCTATATTCAGTGTTTATAATCCGATAGAAAAAAACAGATATATAAATAAATGCAGCCAGACACGGTGGCTCATGCCTGTAATCCCAACACTTTGGGAGGCCAAGGCAGGAGGATTGCTTGAGGCCAGGCGTTCAAGACCAGCCTGGGCAACAAGGCAAGACCTCATCTCTACTAACAAAAAAAGAAAAAGAAATGTGAAGTGAGGTACTCACAGCTTCTAAGAGAGAAGTATTATGGAGCTCATGGCAACACAAGAGTAGGAGTTCATATGTAACTAAGAGAATGAGAAAAGTTTGTACAAGTGATTCTCTGAATCTTGACGTAAGAGTGAGTGTTCTCTGTGCAGAAACCAGGATCAGGCTGAAGCTCACCAGCCATTAGGCTCTGCCAGAGCCATGGCATAGAGGCATGACTCAGCTTTGTGTGTCTGTGAAACTGCAAGTGAGCTGGCCTGACTGGAGCACAGCATGTTGGAGAATGGAGGGAGAGAGGAAAACACCGTGAAAGAATAGACTTACTGGGAAGCTACAGAGGAAGGTTTGGGTCTGGTCAAAAAGTCCAGGTATGGTAGGTAAGGAACAGGATTTTATCCTCAGGACAATCAAAACCCATGGAAGGTTTTAAGAAGAGTAATGTGGTCAATTACATGTTTTTTACACCCTTTCTAATGGCTAGTGTGGGGAAGGTGAGACTGGAGGTGAAGCCAGTTGGGAGACTATTGCCTGAGACCAGGCGAGGGGTAACACAGTTACGGTGGGATAGAGGCAGCATTGTGCCTGAGCTAACTCAGACTGGCTCATGACAACTGATTGTCAAATCTTAAGGAATTTTGCAAGCTGGTTGTTAAGCCCACTCATTCTTATAAATTAAATTATATAAACTTACAATTCAATAAATTATATTTTTCAGCCTGGGTGCAGTGGCTCATGCCTGTAATCCCAGCAGTTTGGGAGGCTGAGGCAAGTGGCTCATTTGAGGTCAGGAGTTTGAGACCAGCCTGGCCAACATGGTGAAACCCCATCTCTACTAAAAATACAAAAATTAGCTGGGCGGTAGTGGCGCCTGCCTGTAATCTCAGCTACTCGGGAGGCTGAGGCAGGAGAATCACTTGTACCCGGGAGGCAGAGGTGGTGGTGAGCCGAGATCACACCACTGCACTCCAGTCTGGGCGACAGAGTGAGACCCTGTCACAAAAAAAAAAAAAAAAAAAAAGTTATATTTTTCAAATGGTAATAAATATTCAAAATTCACTTCCTAATTCTAGTTGTTTTGTTTTGTTTTGTTTTGTTTTTGGAACACAGTCTTGCCCTGTTGCCAAGGCTACAGTGCAGTGGCACAATCATAGCTCTCTGTAAACTCAAACTCCTGGGCTCAAGTGAACCTCTCGGCTCAGCTTCCTGAGAAAGTGGAGCTATAGATGTTCACCACCATGCCTGCTACTTTACTTTTTAACATTTTGTAGAGATGGGTCTTCCTGTGTTGCCCACACTGGTCTCAAATGCCTGGGCTCAAGCGATCCTCCTGCCTCAGCCTCCCAAAGTGCTAGGATCACAGGCATGAGCCAGCACGCCCAGCCCTAATTATTGTACTATTGTCTTAGCTCTAAAGGTAAGTTACCTCTATTTTATCTGTATGGTGGAGATGCTATATAATGATGTGCTGCTGCACCTCTCTTCCCAACAAAGTGTTCAACACCATCGAGGTGGTAACTTGAAATCAACCACTGTGGGAATATTTATATACTATGAAAATCAGCAGTTGCTTTACATCTGGACTTTCTCCCCCTGAGAGCCAGTTATTAGCATGCCACTACATGGGGTCTCTGTGGCCTGGAGACACATGCTCCAAGAAAGGGAAAGTAGTAGAATCTTTTGGCCATATCTGGGCTGGCAGAGTCAATGTGCTAGTTTTTAAGAACTCCCCTACTTTAGTAGCCTCTCTCTGCAGGGTGCTGTGCTGTTCTAAAGTCTATCACAGACCGTGCAGTAGGAAGGGAGTTTTTGTTGTTGTTGTTGTTGTTGTTGTTGTTGTTGTTTTTGAGACAGAATCTAGCTCTGTCACCAGACTGGAGTGCAGTGGTACAATCTCAGCTCACGGCAACCTCCGGTTCACGCCATTCTCCTGCCTCAGCCTCCCGAGTAGCTGGGACTACAGGCGCCCGCCACCACGCCCGGCTAATTTTTTTGTATTTTTAGTAGAGACGGGGTTTCACCACATTAGCCAGGATGGTTTCGATCTCCTGACCTCGTGATCCGCCTGCCTTGGCCTCCCAAAGTGCTGGGATTACAGGCGTGAGCCTCTGTGCCCGGCCGGAAGGGAGTATTCTTTTAATTCCCAAGGACTCTGCTGGTTCTGTAGTGCCTGAAGTGCAGGGCCAAAGATGTTATTTGTCTTTTTTTCTTTATTATTTATTTTATTATTATTATTTAAAAGAGACAGTCTCACTATGTTGCCCAGGCTGGTCTTGAACTCCTGGGCTCAAGCAATCCTCCTGCCTTGGCCTCCCAAAGTGCTGGGATTACAAGCATGAGCCACTGCGCCTGGCCCAAGGATGTTATTTGTTGGCCAGTAATTTGCAGTTGAGGGAGAACGGAACAGCAAAACTCCCGTCTTCATCCTACCTCTCTGAGGTTTTGACTGAATATGTCTGGACATCCTTGGAAAGATTTAACAGCAGTCACAGAGATATGTTAAGATCATATTTTCGAGGCCAGGCACGGTGGCTCATGCCTATAATCCTAGCACTTTGGGAGGCCAAGATGGGCAGATTGCTTGAGCCCAGGAGTTCAAGACCAGCCTAGCAGAATGTTGAAACCCTGTCTCTACAAAAAACACAAAAATTAGCTGGGCATGGGGGTGTGCATGCCTGGAGTCCCAGCTACTTGGGAGGCTGGGGTGGGAGGATTGCCTGAGTCCAGGGAGGATGAGGCTGCAGTGGGCCGTGATCATGTCACCTACACTCCAGCCTTGGAAGCAGAGTGACACACCGTGTCTCAAAAAAACAAAGGATCATATTTTCGTATTATAAATAATACCATCACTTTAGATTGGAGAAGGTTGGGGTGTTGAGGGTGGGAGCAGAGGCAAGGAGACCAGTTGAGCAACTGTGGTAGTCATCTTGGAGAGAGGTGACAAGAACTAAATCAGGGGAATGACATGGGGTATAGATCTGAGAGATGGAGCAGAGAGAGAATCAACAGTACATAGTGACTTGTTGGGGGTGGGGGAGGAGGGGAGAATCACTGGGTGGCTGGTGAAACCATTTATTGAGACAGAGAAACCAGAGAAATGGTAGATGTTTAAGGGGACCGCTCTTGAACTCACTGACTTTGAAGTGCTGGGACATCCAGGTGCTAAAGCCTGGTGGGCAATTGGAGAGAGAAGAAAGGCACAGGAAGAGAGAGCTCTGCATCTACATGTGTTGTGTATTGGGGAGTCATCAGCCGAGAGCTGATCATTGCAATCTCAGGCAGGAATGAACTTATTGAGGGGCAATGTGTAGAGTGAGAAGAGAATCAAGGACAGCACCCTGGAGTTGAACCTCAAGGTTTAAGAGGCAGACCAGGGAGCTGAAGGATTGAGGGGGAAGGATTGGATAGCATGGTAAGAGAAATAGGAGAAAACTGAGAGGGACTGGTGACTTTGGGAAGAGAGTTTGGGAGACAGAATTGATTGTGGTGTCTGATAACACTGGGAAAGAAAGGGAAATGAAAACTAGAGAGGCCACTGGATGTGTGGGGAGCTAGGGGGGCCCTGGAGCCCATCTTCAGAGCAGTCTGAGTGAAGTGGGGAGCAGAAATCAGAGTGCTCTGGATTGAGGAGGGTGTGGGAGATACGATTACGGAGGAACACACAGAAGGTCTTCTTATGAAGCCCATACTAGAGAGGGACCCAAGTCAAGGGAGGTTTGTAGATTTTTTACTGGATTTTTTAAGGTAAGAGAGACCTGAGCATGCTTATGGCTGTGGAAAAGTAGAGAAGAGGCTGAAGAGACCGGGAATTATCAATCAAGTGACCCATCGAGGTAGAAAACCCTGGATTGGCAGATTTCTCAAGCTTTTCATGTACACATGAATCATCTGGGGATCTTGTTAAAATTCAGATTCTCATTCAGTAGGTCTAGGGCGAGGCCTGAGAGTTTCCATTCTAAGAAGCTTCCAGGTGATGCTGATGCTTCTTGTCGATGAACCGCACTTTGGGAAGCAAGGCACTGGAGCTCTGAATTGCAGTTGTGTGTCCATTTGTCCATCTCCGTCCCTAGACCCTGAAGCAGGATCCTTCCAGATAATCCCTACTGTCGAACACAGCACATGTCATATAAAAGTTTGTTCAATGCGGGCCAAGGGTGGTAGTTCATGCCTGTAACCCCAGCACTTTGGGATGCCAAGGTGGGAGGATTGCCTGAGCTCAGGAGTTCAAGACCAGCCTGGGCAACATGGCGAAACCCTGTCTCTACCAAAAATCCAAAAAAATAAATAAATAAATAAATAAAAATTACCAGGCATGGCGGCACATGCATGTAGTACCAGCTACTCAGGAGGCTAAGGTGGGAAGATCGCTTCAGCCTGGGAGGCTGAGGTTGCAGTGAGCTGAGATCTTACCACCTATACTCCAGCCTAAGTGACAAAGTGAGACAAACCCCTCTCAAAAAAAAAAAAGAGTTTGTTGAATGCATTAAAAGTATGTTGAATGTGAAAGACATTTAATAGGTACTATAAAAAGTGGGGAGGTACCCTAAAGTACCATAACATGAGAATGGGTAAGTAAATTATAGTACAAGTGAGTATACTTCAGAATAGTCTTAAATAATTAAGGTGGTCATTATGAAGTCCATGTAATAATGTGGGGATATTCCTATGATACAATTTTAGAAGGCATGTGAATTTTTGCTTATCATAGCCACTGTGGGATATTATACATTTGGACAAAAACTAGAACAGATCAGAAAATAATCAGCAAGTTTGATTACTTGGAGCAATAGGATGATGGAAACATTTTTCACTTGGATTTCTGTGGATGTTACAAAAATTCAGGCAAAAAAAAAAGCAACACCTATGAAAGAAAAGAAATTAAACGTGCATGTTCTAATTGTGGAAAATCAAAACAGAGATAAGTAAACCCCACATATGGTGGCTTAGATTTGGGATTGTATGTACTGTTTAAAAATATATAGGCAGGGCATGATTGCTCACACCTGTAATCTCCTCCCTTTAGGAGGTCGAAGTGGGTGTATCACGTGAGGTCAGGAGTTTGAGACCAGCCTGGCCAACATGGTGAAACCCCGTCTCTACTAAAATACAAAAATTAGCTGGGTTTGGTGGCACATGCCTGTAATTCCAGCTACTCAGAGGCTGAGGCATGAGAATCACTTGAACCCAGGAGTTGGAGGTTGCAGTGGGCTGAGATTGAGCCACTGCACTCTAGCCTGGGTGACAGAGGGAGACTCTGTCTCAAAAAAAAAAAAAAACTTATATATATATATATGTATATATACACACACACATTAACTTTTCTTTACACAATTACTCATTATGATTTTGACAGCATCTCTCTTCCTTTGTCCTTTCTTTCCTTCCTTTCTTTCCTTTTCTTATGCTTTCCCTCTCCCCTCCACTTTTTAAGACATCTCTCCCTTAAGGAATTCCCATTCCCAGTGATAGCTCATCAAAGAAGCACATGAATAGCTGACATTATGTAATGCTTTGACATTTGGCATTCCCAAGGCATTACCCCACCCCTGATGCAGAATAAGTTGTCAGAGCATGAAATTGGTATTTTTACATATTCTTAATGTACAGATGTCAGTCTGAAAACCATTCGCTAGTATTATGATTACATTCTTTGTCTCATTTTCTTTGTATGCCAAGATTTGTTTTTGTGATTTCTTTTCTTTTGGGAGTTTCAAAGAGGGAAGACAAAACTTTAATAATTCAGTTTACTGATGCCGCCAAAAGGAAAAAGTAAACTTTTAAGTCTCTGACCACTTTTGGCAATGATACTCCTGGCACAGAAGTAAAGATGTAACAAGAAGGAACAGATGCAAACTGGAAATACAATCAGTGGCCCACTCAGCTTGTTCCAAATCAAATATGCCTGCAGTTTACAAGTTTGTTACTCTGTGTTAATCACATAAATGAATAGCCTAGGCTTATGGGAGGAAGCCTGTGCCTAAAAAATAACATTGTGGAAAATACACAAGATAAGAACCAGAAGGGATTTAGAAACACCCTGGTCCATTCTCCATGTATTCAGTGATGCAGGGGTGAGGGGGAAAATATATTCTAGGTAAGGTCAAGGAAGGTCTCCCTGAGGAGACGACATTAAGTGGAGACTTGAAGGAGAAGGAGCTGGGCATGCAGAAAGCCAGAGTAGAACATTCTAGGCAGAAGGAATAACAAGAACTAAGGGTCTGAGAAAATAATAATTCCTAACATTTATTTAACACTTAATATGTGCCTGGCGCTATTCTAAACACATTACATATATTACCTCACATATTCTTTTTTTTTTTTTTCCAGAGACTGGGTCTCACTCTGTCACCCAGACTGGAGTACAGTGGCATGATCATAGTTCACTGTAACCTCAAACTCCTGGGTTCAAGCGATCCTTTCGTCTTGGCCTCTCAAAGCACTGGGATTACAGGTGTGAGCCACGGAGCCCAGCCTACCTCATGTGTTCTTCACATCAGCTCTATGAGGCAGGGAATATCATTGTCTCCATTCTATAGGTGGGGAAATGAAGCACACCACGGTTAGGTAACCTCCCCAAGGCTGAACAGCTAGTAAGTGCGAGAGCTGGGATTCTAACCCAGCAGTACAATTCCAGAGTCCACATGCTTAACCATTTTGCCGTGCTGACAAAGTTGGGGCTGAACCCCTAGTCTCCTGACTTCTACTTCAATGCCTATCCCAGTCAAATACATGTATATAGGTACTTATACACACTCCCAACTTTCCCTCTCAGGAGTCTATATAAACGAGGGACATCTGAAGGTGCCTTCTCTAATCAAGTTGCTAGAATTGAGATGCCCATGGGGAATCTGTGTTGGCACTCCACCCTGAGGGGCACGGTCACCCTGAAGAAACAGGCTTCACGTCTCACGTGGAAATTTCCTAGGTGTATCCCCCAGTGCAGGCAGCCCTGGGAAAACTGGTTGAAGATGGTGGCAAGGACAGAACTGATGGCTCATTGACAGTCTATCTGGGGCCTGAGATGAAAGCCCAGGGCTACGGTAGATTCAGCTCAGTGATATGTGGTCAGAGTCCAGGCCATCCAAAGGAGGCAGGTCATGGACCATGGTAGTCGTGGAAAACATCCAGAACAGGCCAGAGCTCCACAAGAAAGGACTTGAGCTAAATTGGCAAGTTGTTAAGAGCTCCAGGTTGTTTGAGACCCATACTGCTTCCTACCTGCGTTTCACGTCATTCATTCATTTGTGCATTTAATTATTATTTTATCTGGCCATTTATTCATTCGACAAATTTTACCCTGTGTCTGCCACATGCCATTCCTCTGCTAGGCAGTGAGATACAAAGATGTAGTCCCTACTCTAGAGGAGCTCAAAGTCTAGAGAGATGGGAGAGGGCATGGTTCAGCGAATTCCTGGGGAAGGCAACACTGACTAGAATCTCTCTGGAAAGAATAGAGGGAAGACCAATGAAGACAAAGGAAACAGCAAGTGCAAAGCTACACTGACATGAGGGAGGCTGGCTCAGCTGGGTACATACAAATCTTGCTCATACACCATGAAAACTGAATATGGAGGGTGTGAGTATCAAGGGGTATAGAGCAAAGCCAGAAAGAGAAATGTGCTACCCTACCTTTGTTACAAGGCAGTGGTTAAGCAATACAGGAGAAAGCTGAGAGGATGCCGGCCTGGGGATCTGGAGACTGGGGTCCAACCTGAGCTCTGTGCTAATTCAGTAGGTGACCTTGGACAGGTCTCTTCTGCTCTCTGGACTTCAGTTTGACCCTTTGTAAAATGACAGGGTAGGATTATGATGATGTCTTAGGGGCTCTCTTCCAGCTCTATCATTCTGTGATTCTAAATCCCTTTATAACAAACTCTAGGAGAGGAGCTTTCCTCTTGCAAATGGAGTGTAAAGTTAATCCTGCCTGTGCTGATGCTAACTAATGTGTGTGTGTGGTTTATCCCACTTCATTAAACCCTGACTCCCCACAGAGCAATGCATGAGGCAGCCCAGGCAGGTAACACTAAAGTGTTGCTGAACTGGGTCTCCTAGTGGAAAATGATTTCCCCAAACTCTTTCTCAGGTTTATCAACACAAAGCATATAACCCCCATTTTCCATTTACCTTGCCACATGTGCAGATTTAGACCCAATCATAGAGTATGGTAAGTCGTGTCCTCATACTTCATTTATGTCGGCATCCTCCACAACCCCCACCATGCTGCCAGTGACATCATCGTTTTCCGTATGAAGAAACTAAAGCTCAGATAGATTAGACCACTTGGTAGGAGAGACACAGTCCCATGTGATGTGTGACCCATAAAGTGAGGGCAATGCTTCTGTTGACTGAATACTCGCCAAGGGGTGAAAAAACGGCAAGCTTTCAGGTAAAGTTCCCAGGTGAAAAACGTCCCCAAGGTTCTTACCTTTTGTGAAGATCTTGCAGGTTCCAGGTCACTTTTTTCTTTTTTTTGAGACAGGCTGTCACTCTGGAGTGCAGTGACGTGATCTTGGCTTACTGCTGCCAGGTGATCCTCCTGCCTCAGCCTCCCGAGTCGCTGGGACTACAGGCATTACCTTGCCCAGTTAATTTTTTATTTTTTGTAGAGATGAGGATCTGCCATGTTGTCCAGGCTAGTCTTGAATTCTTGGTCTCAAGTGATCCTCCTGCCTCCACCTCCCAAAGTTCTGGGATTACAGATGTGAGCCACTACACCCAACCACTTTTTTTTTAAGACTAAAAGAGAACATTCATTCTAGGTTGTCAGTTGAAAACAAATGGTAATTGTCTTGGGTTCCCTGAATTCTTCTTTTATTGTGAAGTATAGTGCAGATACTGAAAATGCATAAAGCCTATGTATATAGTTTAATGAATAATTAAAAGTGATCCCTGATAATCCCCATCCTAGTAAGGATATAGAATATAATCTTGAGTGAAAAACAAGACACAGAGAATACATCCAGTATAATCCCATTTACATGAAGTTAGTAAAACTGACAGGCTCGACGTTTGGCTGAAGCGGCCCACTCTTTGCATGGTCCTATGCTGTATCTAGACCTGACAAGACTTTGTCCTCTTTCACCTCACTGAGGATGAACCCTCTGAGGACAGAGAGGGATAGAGGCATTGAATGTTAAAGCTGGAAGCCAGGCACAGTGACTCATGCCTGTAATCCCGGCACTTTGGGAGGCCAAGGCGGGCGGATCATGAGGTCAGGAGTTTGAGACCATCCTGGCCAACATGGTGAAACCCCGTTTCTACTAAAAATACAAAAATTAGCTGGGCATGGTCGCGGGCACCTGTAATCCCAGCTACTAGGGAGGCTGAGGCAGGAGAATCACTTGAACCTGGGAGGCGGAGGTTGCAGTGAGCCAAGATCGTGCCACTGCACTCTAGCCTGGGCAACAGAGCAAGACTCTGTCTCAAAAAACAAAAAACAAAAAACAAAAAAAACAGCTGGAAGGACTATCCTGTGACATTCATTCACTCAATCATTCTCATTTCTCAGATACTTTTGGGGATTTACTATGTAGGGGATCTCTGAGGGATAAGGTATCAGTGGATCTTTTGTAGATCTTGTCTTGGAGGAACAGAAAAAGCTGGAATAAGTTGAGTCCTAAATGGAGGAAAGGAGTAGGGGTTGAGGAGGTGCCTGGCTCTGGGCCAGAACACACCCTCAGCTCCTCTGAAAGAGCTGGAGGGGTGGGGCCCACCAAGGGTAGAAGGCAGAAGAGACTCCCTAGGCCTCAGGAAGAATGGGTAGGCTACCGCAGATGAACCCAACCAGCCTCCCTGACCAGTCTCTGTATTCAGTCACCAAAGGATTTATGTGCAATGAATCCCAAAGGAATCAGAATTAGGCTGCAGAATGTGACAGGAAGGCCCTGAGACTGCCTGCTCCAGTGCCTTTACTTTGTGGATAAAGAGACTAAGGTCCAGAGTGAAGTGGCTTTTTTTTTTAAGATGGGAGTCTTGCTCAGCTGCCCAAGCTAGAGTGCAGTGGTGTGATCTTGGCTCACTGCAACCACCATCTCCCGGGTTCAAGTGATTCTCCCATCTCAGCCTCCGGAGTACCTGGGATTATAGGCACCTGTCACTATGCCCGACTAATTTTTGTATTGTTGTATAGATGGGGTTTCACTATGTTGGCCAGGCTGCTCTTGAACTCCTGACCTCAGGTGATCCACCCGCCTCAGCCTCCCAAAGTTCTAGGATTACAGGCGTGAGCCACTGCGCCTGGCATGGCTTTTCCAGTGTCCCCTGGATAGCTTGAGGGGAGCCCTAGGACTCGAATCCAGAATCCTGCCTCCCTTACCAGTGTTCTTCTTCTGCCCAGACACACAACAGTATTTTCCAAGATGAGTTTTTAGAATCATCAGTTTTGATGGTCATGAAATCTGGAAAAGATCTTAGTGGTAATCTGTCTAGTTCAGAGGGTCCCAAACCTGCCTGATCATCAAATCACATGAAAAATTTGTTTTTAAAAATGTAGATCCTGGGACCCCAGACCCCAGAGATTAGGGTTTTGGGGTCTGATAGAACTGGAATTTAGTAGGGCAGCTTGGCCATGTGTATATTTTAAAGCTCCCACTTCCTACCCTCCACTTCCAGCTGATACTGATGATTAGCAGGTGGATGCTATCCAGTTAACAGAGGAAGAAACTGAGGCCCAGATTCGGCGAGGTAGGGTGACTGTGCAAGATCACATGTCATCCCATCACAAATTCTTCTATTGTTCAGAATAGAATTGAGCCAGGCTGCATGTCTAAGAGCCTTGACATATTAATAGTGTTTTCTCTCAATATTGTTTTTTTTGGTGAACACGTTTCATTTTTGAAGCAGCTTAAAACATTCCTAGCCATGCTGCCAGGCACTCAGATTTGTGCAATGTTTACAATGACTTTGTTGTTCATTAAACAAATTTACCTAGACTAACCCAACATGAAAGAAATCATCTTGTTTACAGTGAGATCCTGACAAAAATACGTGTAGCAAAGACAGACAAACACACATAAACCTGAATTGCCGGGTGGGACATGATTTGCTGCCGCATTCAATTTTTCTCATTAGAACTTGTTTTATTTGAGCATGACTCAGTACCCCGTGTAAATGCGAGGTTGTTAATCTTATTACTATATGGAAAACAAATTAATTAGTATGCATGCTTTTGAGATGAGTTTTTAGGTTGGTGTTGGAAAGATTAGGAAAATACACTCATTACTCCAAATGGTATCTGATAATACACATCTGACTTCCACTTTAAGATCTGTTCCAATATATGGGCAACAAATATAGCTAATAAAAATCAAGCTTTTGGGCTCAGCAGCTAAATGTTCATGTTGGCCAGATCTATACACATGTTGACCTTCTTTGTTTTAAAACAAAAGACAGTTTGTCACTGTCCATCAGCCAGAGACTCACCTGCAACAGGCAGTTTCTCAGGTCCCAGCTCCCATCCAATATCCAAATTCAACTCAGAGTGACCTCTTTCCTCTGCTTGCCTACCACACTTCCTATCTCTTCCCAGTGCACCTGCTCCCTTCTTTCAGCAGCCATAATGAACACACCTCATTTTTGCAGGAAACTGTATGCTCCCCAAGGGTAGAGACTATCTTCCAATTGGAGATTTAAATGCGTATCGATCAGAATACCGCGCTGCAGGAAAAATACACAAAGAAGAACAAGGAAGCCCTTAAAGTACCAGTGTGGAACAATCACCAAGATATATCACTAAGCGGAAACATAACTCTGCAAGAATACGGTAACACTGATTACAAGGTTACCAGGGAGGTATACCGGGTGGTTGAGGGGCAGAGGTAGGAAGAGACTTTCCCTCAGGTTCTCTCTGTACCTTTTAAATTTGAGCCATATGTATGTACTCCCTAGTCCAAAAAGAAGAGCAAATTATAATTTAAAAGTAAAATCTAGTAAAAAGAAAATATTTGCTCAACATAAAACAACAATGACCAAAACACACACACACACAAAAACCCCACCAAAACAAGATAAAAATAAACAAATGTCATTTGGGGTATTACACTTTGGGAAGTCCTTTAATAAATAAATCTGTTTCACATTAGCTTAGTGTTACCGAGACTTGTTTCACCAGGGAATTCCAAAAGAAACATAAGGTATCTAGTGTTTCTCAGATAGTTCTCACTGCTTTTAAAAAATATTCACTTATAGGCCAGATGCAGTGGCTCACGCCTGAAATCCCAACACTTTGGCAGGCTGAGGCAAGAGGATCGCTTGAGCCTAGGAGTTTGAGACCAGCCTGGATAACATAGTGAAACCTCATTTCTACAGAAAATTAAAAAAAAAAAAAAAAAAAAGAGGCAGGAGGATCACTTGAGCCCGGGAGGTTGAGGCTGCCATGAGACTTGATTGTGCCACTGCACTCTTACCTGGGCAACAGGAGTGAGAAAAAAGAAACTATACTTACGAATATCTCACAAAACACAAGTGACCCACTGATGTGCTCTAGGCAACATTTTAAACCAGGGCATAGATCCTAACTCTGCTGCCAGCTCTGTGAATGAAACTGGGCAAGTCCTTTCTCTTCTTTGGGCCTCAGTTTCTCCATGTCCAAAATAAGCCAGTGGTATGAGATTCTCTCTGACATTCCTTCCAGCTTTGAAGGTGAGACAGCAAAAAAAATATATCAAAAGTCTCCTCCAAACTAAGCACGTGCTTTAAGTAGCAATTGGAGGCTGGCAGAGGACGATGATACTTGTTAAAGAGAAGTTACAAACATACCTGATGTAAACACGTTTCCCAGCTTCTCCAAAAACCTGGGGAATTAAAAAACAAAACAAACCCCGGAAGACATTCCAGGAGGTTATAAGAAACCAATGCATCATCTTTGGTTCACGACAGTTGATGATATTACCAAAGTCTCAGCACTTCCACTTACTCACTGTCCAGCCTATTGGGGAAAACCCTGGTTTGAGACTCAGTTTCCTCAGCTATAAAATGGGTATAATAATTGCTTTGGCACTTTCCCAAATTCTTGGTATAGGCACTTAATTTATGACAGCAACAGAGATAAGAGAATAGAGAGCCTGCGACAGGCTTGTCAAGCCATTTGTCAAAATGAAGTAAAAACATTTCTTATCAAGTTACATTTCATTTGTTGCTAGATTTCCCTTGGTTGTGGCAAGAGCATGGTATGAGACTATCCTCCTCATCCATTACTAGAGGCAAAGTAAATGTATAAAAGCCTTTGGCAAAGCGATTTCCCCATATATATCAAGAGCCATGCAAGCATTCGGCCCTTTGACCCAGCAAATCTAGATCTGGGTATTTTAAAGAAATGACAAAAATAGGAGAATGTGATATGTATGAAGACATGCACTTTGGGATTATCTGTGATAGTGAAAAACTGGAGTCCTTCTAAATATATAATACTGGGGAATGATATATCCACTTAAAAGAGTATTAAGCAGCCATTAAAATAATTATTAAAACATTTATTTTTAAATGATAATCATGAAAACCTGTGGCATTATAATGATAAACTGTCAAGTGAGAAAGCCGAATGAATGCGAGGCTGTAACTACACTCATAAATCACCTTTGTAAATTTTGCCTGAAGTAAGAGGAACACTGAACAGTTCATTTGTTAGGGTGGTAGGATTATGGATAATTTTCTTTCCTTTTAATTTCCCTTATTGTTGTAACATTGCAAACTAAATAAAAATCTGGGAAAAAATACAATGAAGGCAACAGACAGGTACATTGTGTTGTATCCTTCGTAAATCCTTTCACTGCAGAACGGGATTAAATGTGGCTTGCCATAGCAACTCATAAAATAAGACTCACATTTTGCATTTCCTCTAGACCCTCCTACCCTTCTGAGAATAAATTAAAATGTAAACACCAGAGTTGAGTTTTTAAAATCAGGATTATCTCATTATTCTATTTAAAACATATAAGGAGAGAAAATACACTTTTTTCTTCTGGATTAAGTTTCCCTGGCCAAGTTCCATATGTCTGTTCTTCCCTATTGGCAGGTCATGGGTCCCCATTCCTACCACAGGAGTTTATCAACCTGTTGACTTTGCTCAGCTATCGCACAGATAGTGGTGAAATCATTAGATTGAAGGAAACCCAACAGTTCTTGCTTTGTGAAATGAGCATGCTATTTCTGCCCAGGCTGCAAGCTCGGTCTGGTATCAGGATCTCCTGAGATGATGTGCAGGAAGGCACAGAAGTGCTTTGCAAATCCTCCAGAGCTGTGACCATCTGGATCTTTTTTCTTTAGGAGTCAATGTAACATAATGGAGGACTACGGGGATAGAGTGGACTTAGGGGAGTGGGGAGACGGGGCCTGGGTTTTAGGCAACCCGAAAGTGTTAGTGGTCAAACGATTTGTGTGGAAAATCAGCCTGGCTTTCAAATTCCAGCTCTGCCATCTCCTAACTGTGTGATCCTGGGCAACTTCCCAGTGTCTGAGCCTCAGAGTTGAGGCTTCATCTGTGAACCCGGAGTACTAACAAAACCTGCTGCACAGGTTTGTTTTGAGGATGGAAGGTGATCATGTACGCAAAGCACAGTGCCCAGTGATGTCCAAGAGATGTCCCTTTTCTCATTAGTCTTGCCCCTCCCATGAACTCACTATAGAACCTTTGGCAATTCTGTTTCCTTCTCTGGGCCTTAGCGTCTCCATCTGCAAAATGCGAGAAGAGATGGACTCAGCTGTCTCCCACAGCCGTTTTAGCATATGGGCCTATGATTTCACAGTGGTTCTTGTAGCAATGTCCTTTTCTTTTCTTTTTCTTTCCTTTTTTTTTTTTTTTGGCAGTTTATATTTAAACAGAAATAAAATGGGCACATGGGCTGTCTATTCATTTTCTTTGCTGCATAGCCTTGCTTTGTAACTGGTGACTCTGATGGCCAGCTGGGCTGCTCTTTCCACAATTGCTTTGTGGTTCTTGGAGGAAACATTGTAAGCGATCTCAGCACAGTAAGATTTGTTGCACCTCAGCAGCACTTCCAGCTCCTTGACGTTGTGGACCAGGAACTTCTGTAAGCTACTGGGCAGCATGTGCTTTGTCTTTTTGTTGCTCCCATAACCAATGTTGGACATCAAGAGCTGGCTCTTGAACCTTTTCTGAATCCTGTTGTCAATACCTCTAGGTGTCTGCCGGTTACACTTAATTTTGACATATCAGTCTGACTGCTGCTGGATGAATGTCTTGTTCCTCTTTTTGAAAATCTTGGGCTTCAGGAGGGATCTGAGGGCAGCCATGATGTGAGTAGGGGGTTGCTGCCACCTCCATAGGCAGCACCGAGGAAGAAAGGGCAATGTCGTTTTATTTTTTGAGACAGAGTCTCACTCTGTTGCCCAACCTGGAGTGCAGTGGTGCGATCTCGGTTCACCGCAACCTCTGCCTTCCGGATTCAAGCTATTCTCCTGCCTCAGCCTCCCAGGTAGCTGGGATCACAGGCGCAGGCCACCACGCCTGGCTAATTTTTGTATTTTTAGTAGAGATGGGATTTCACCATGTTGGCCAAGCTGGTCTCAAACTCCCGACCTCAAATGATCTGCCCACCTCAGCCTCCCAAAGTGCTGGGATTACAGGCATGAGCCACCGTGCGGGGCAGGGAATGTCCTTTTAAAAATAGATTGTATGCGAATGTGTATCTCAATGGGACACAGCCAGGGGAATGGGGTTGCAGAAGTTTTCTATAAGATTAGGCTCTCAGCTCCATAATCCTGCCCTTGCTTTACTCCTGAATGTGCTTCCTCTAGTTAACATTCCAAAACCACCATCCCTTCCAACTGGGGTTATTCCAAAGACATCCAAAGACATAGAGGAGATGTTGTAATGCCCTTCAAAGTGGCACAGTGAGGGTTCCCATGAAAAGATCTGTCTGAGCAGATCTCTTCCTCTGGAATTTCAGAGCAGATTTTTTCCACAGGATCCTTTGCTGTGCCACCTTGTTTGTTCTTTCCTGAGGGTGATGACTCCCAAAGAGCAGAACTTAGACCAGTGGCAAGAAGCTTTATGGAAGCTAATTTGTGCTCAGTGAGGGAAAGGACTGCCTAGAAGGCAAGGGGTTCATGAGCTCACTGTCCCTGGAGGTATTCAACCTTAGAATGGACCACTGTTCACTGGGATGCTGTAGAGAGGCCAGCCTGGATACAGTTCATACAATTAAATAAGGCCCACTACCCCAAGTCACTATGCTACTAATGAACTATTTACCAATTAATTATCACTTAATTAGCAATATAGATGATCCCAAACTTATGATGGTTTTACTTAGGACTTTTCCACTTTACAATGGTGAGAAAGCAGTATGTGTTGAGTGGAAATCATACTAAATTCTGAACTGTGCTCTTTTCCCTGGGTATCATACCAGAATATACAGGAAGACACTCTCTCAATGCTGGGCAGCAGCAGTGAGCCTCAGATCTCAGTCAGCCCCATGATCACGAGGCTAAACTATTGACACTCTGCAATGTGTTGTGTGGCCAGATGATTTTGCCCTACTGTAGGCTAATGTAAGTATGCTGAGTATGTTTAAGGTAGGCTAGGCTAAGCTATGGTGTTCGGTAGGTGTATTAACAACATTTGTGACTTAAGGTATCTTCAATTTACGGTGGGTTTATCAGGATGCAACCCCATTGTAAGTTGGGGCACTTTGTACATTAATTTTTTTTTTGAGACAGTGTCTCACTCTGTCACTGAGGCTGGAGTGCAGTGGTACCATCACGGCTCACTGCAGCCTCAACCTCCCAGGCTCAAGTGATCCTGCCATCTTAGCCACCTGAGTAGCTGGGGCTACAGGCACGCATCACCACCCCTGGCTAATTTTTGTAATTTTTTCTAGAGACAGGGTTTTGCCATGTTATCCAGGCTGATCTCGAACTCAAGCGATCCACCCACCTTAGCCTCCCAACTGCTGGGATTACAGGAGTGAGCCATTGCGCCCTGCCTGTACATTAATTAATAAACTACTGGTTGCACCATCTTAAATGCTCTGGCCTATTCTAGTTTCTCTCTCGGGAGAATGCCCACTGGAAGACTCCTGAGGGTGGGGGTTGGTGGAGAATCAGACTGAACACTTAGGACTTATCTTTCTGAGCCTTCTTTTCTACAGAGTGAAATTCTTTCTGCAATTTATAGGGTGTGTGTCTGTGTGTGTGTATGTGTGTGTGTATATATACACTAGAGTTCACCTCATTAATGCATTATTGACTGCAATTTTGTCTTTTCATTTTTCCTTTAGGATCTGAGGGTATTTTTCTGCCTTTCAGCTGTGGCCAGCTGTGTTTTATCCCAGCAAGTCTAGATCCGACATTGTCTTTTCAGAATTTTAGCAGCAGTATCATGACAGCTGTTAACCTTATGGCTCTCAGATGTGCTTGAGGTGAATTTTTTGTTCTTTGCTTTCTCGCTTTCAGCGCTGGAAAAGGATACTTTAAAAACAAACACAATTTTTCAACCCATGAGTACTGTCGGCCTCTTCCTATACATACCTACATTCATACCTCCTGTCAAATGCTGGGCCATTGGCTCCTCTACCAAAGGAGACATGCATTTAGGTTACCAAAAAAGGTTTTCTGCCAGGCACGGTGGCTCACACGTGTAATCCCAGCACTTTGGGAGGCCGAGGCGGGTGGATCGCAAGGTCAGGGGTTTTAGACTAGCCTGGCCAGCAAGGTAAAACCCCATCTCTACTAACAATACAAAAATTAGCCAGGCATGGTGGCAGGCGCCTGTAATCCCAGCTACTCTGGAGGCTGAGGCAGGAGAATCGCTTGAACCTGGGAGGCAGAGGTTGCAGTGAGCCGAGATCGTGGCATTGCACTCCAGCCTGGGTGACAGAGCGAGACCCTGTCTCAAAAAAAAAAAAAAAAAAAAAAAAAAAGATTTTCTGTAAGCAGCACTGGGGAATTCCAAACCCATCCTAACAATACTTTGTGAAGCAAATCCCAGCTGTTATATCATTTGGTCCTCACAACTGCCATGAGAAATAGGTTGAGTGGGTGGCACTTATTCTCCCCATTTTATAGGTTGGCAAACTGAGGGGCACAGAGGTGATGTCATGCTTCTAGGATGTGGTGAAGTGAGAGCTAGAGTCATGGGCTGCAGAGGACCAGTTCAGGGAGGATTTTACCTTCACCACATTTATTCATTCATCAGACTCTCAAATGAGCATTTTTATGTGCAAGTCCTGTGCTGTTTTGGGGTTGCAGAGAGGGATCAGACACTGTCTCACTGCTTTCATGAGAGGAAGGGAAGAGGACAAGGAGCCATGACAGTGTGACAAAGGCATTCACATAAGTGTGGCACCCAGGGGGAGTCTGATATGCTCACTAGTGGAATAACCCTAGACACAGTGCAGACACAAAAGCCCACAAAAGCAGGCATAGTGACTCCTGCTCAGCCAGGGAGGCCAGCAAGAGAGTCTTGCAAATCTCCAAAGGAAGTTCGGATGTTCCCGTGAGTGTTACCTGGGAGTAGCAAACCCTGGGGTGTGTAAGTGGATCAGACCTTAAGATTGCTCTAGGCTGGGCGTGGTGGCTCATGCTTGTAATCCCAGCACTTTGGGAAGCCAAGGCAGGTGGATGGCTTAAGCCCAGGAGTTCGAGACCAGCTTGGACAACCTGGTGAAACCCTGTCTCTACAAAAAATACAAACATTCGTCGGGCATGGTGGCGCATGCCTGTAGTCCCAGGTATTCAGGAAACTGAGGCAGGACAATCACTTGAGCATGGGAGATCAAGGCTGCAGTAAGCCATGGTGGGACCACTGCACTCCAGCCTGGGGGACAGAGTGAGACCTTGTCTCAAAAATAAAATAAAATAAGATTAATGCAGTCCTTGAGGACTCTGTTTCCTCAACTTGTCTCAATTTCATCACCAGGGAATTCTCTCTATTCTCCTGCCTTGCCAGTTCTTAAATAAGCCAAGCATTTTCTCCCTCCAAGCCATTGCTCATCATATTGAACTGTTGGTCTGTAGCATCCTTTTCCCTTTCTTTTCCAACTCACTCTTCCAGATCAAATGCTGCCTCCTTTAAGAAATCCTCATAGATTTCCTTAGCAGGAAGGAAGGACTCCACTTTTGTTTTCCTAATTGTATATAATTAAAAGCCTGGGCCAGGTGCAGTGGGTCACGCCTATAATCCCAGCACTTTGGGAGGCCAAGGTGGGCGGATCACTTGAGGCCAGGAGTTGGAGACCAGCTTGGCCAACATGGTGAAACCCTGTCTCTACTAAAAATACAAAAATTAGCCAAGTATGGTGGTGTGTGCCTGAAATCCCAGCTACTTGGGAGGCTGAGGTACAAGAATCACTTGAACCTGGGAGTCGGAGGTTTCAGTGAGCTGAGATCATGCCACTGCACTCCAGCCTGGGGGACAGAACAAGATTGTCTCAAAAAAAAAAAAAAAAAAAAAAAAAGCCGGCTCAAGTTCTTCTGTGGATTAAAGGCTTATTTCTTCAGTGTGACTTCGAGCAACTTGAGGCAGGAGGCTCTCATCTCGCTCCAGGACTAAGCACAAGGCTGTCTTTGCTGAATAGAATTGAATTAAAATGAGAGGAAGGGGACACATCCATTACCAAAGTCAGACTTTTTTTGGTCCTTTTGGGGCAAATCAGGAATGGTTTGTCAATATGGCTGCTGATACTTTGGGGATCTGGATGTTGCCAGCCTCACAAGTTCTAGTTCAGGGTGTTTAGACAGGTGTAGACCTGGTGAGTGGGGCAGGGGTCAGTGAATCACAGTGGCTTAGTGCTTGCTCTGAAAAAGCTTTTAAGCCAGTGTTTCCCAATGGATGGTCCAGGTACTTCCTGCATCCTACTCACCTGGGGAAGTTACTAGATATTCAGGTTCCAAGCTTGGTCTCATAGCACTAAACCAAGCTCTCTGGGGCTGGGGCCCAGGGATCTGCATGTGATTCTTCTCACACTGAAGTGTAGAAGCTACAGTTATAAGGGAACAGAATGACTTACTTCCAGAAGAGCTGGTGCCCAAAGGAGAACTCCTGCCCATGGGAGCCAGGAGACTAGGAGGAGTGGTGAGAACTGGACACAGACACTTCATCTCCAACCCATAAGGTAACAGGAAGGGTGAGCTCAGGGCTACGTGGCCTGAGCAGAGAATGGTGGCCACCAGCTGCAGCTCTGGGGGGGTCTTTACAGCCTGAGAGGATTTGGTAAAGTTCATGAGGAGCATTCCAGGCTGAGGGTGGTTGGTTTGCTTTTCCAGACTGAGGTTGTTGAGGGAACTTTGTGCAAACTTCCCAGCGGAGAAGGTTAAAAAAAAAAAAAAATCCAAAAAACTGATGGAGAGTAAGCTTTGCTATGTTTCTCTCCTTTGGTTCTAGGGCCTTTCTCTTATTTCTTTCCTTTGGCCTGTGGGTCCATTTACTCCATATGGTAAGGTGAGAATATGTCTTAGCTGCTGCTCTGACCATCTTCATGAGGTACAGCAGGGGCCTGCCCACTCTAGCCATCTTCCTTCCTTTGTCCCGTTCCTCAAACCATTGTGAATTCCTTCCCTCAGAAGCATTTGCCATTCCTACATTGCTCCCAAACCCTTGGGCAGCTCTTTTTTCAGTATTTTGCTTGTATGTTGATATCCAGTAGCCTCTTCTGCAAAGTGCAGATCTTAATTATGCCATCTGCTCCTTATTTATCTAGCAAAGTCCTACTTACCCTTCAACACTCATCTCAGGTCACCCTCTAGAGATGTCCCCTCCAGCCTCCCCCTTTCCAGAGTCTGGCTTCAGTACCTGGCGCAGTTCTCCTGGATCTCTCTTTGCTTGCACACATCTTCACTCTCTTACCATCTAAGTCGAGGCCTGTTTCCCTTCTGGACAGGGCCTGGTGCTCAAGTGGCATTGTACTGTGGCTCCTAACCCAGGGCTGTGCACCCCTTTCCAGGGTGGCTTCGAGGATCAGAGGATGCTGTGTGAGGCTTGCTGAAGGCATCTCTGCAAATGTTCTTGCCCTCCTCCCTGGCTCTCATGACAGGGGAGGGTACTGAGCTGACTCCTTAGGCCAAGGGGGCAGGGAACACCAGTGACTCAGGCTTTCTGACTGGGTCTGGAGAAAGAGTGGAGGTCTATTCACTTGGGGTGTGTGGTCCTTCAGGACCAAGGAGCATGACCCCACCCCTCGCCACCCTCTCCCCTCCACGCCAGCTGGGATTCAGCTTCAGCCTGGGTGGCCAGAAGGGGCAGAGTTTTCCTTTGGGTCTTGGAAGCTGCCCCAGGTGGTACTCCCAGGCACCCAGCCTACACAGAAGACCTCAGAGGAAATGGAGGGGCCAAACGCTCACTATATGGGCTTTGGTGAAAGGAGCCAAGACAAAACCCAGCTCTGAGCTTAATTAAAAAGAGTGCTTAGTCCCTCCCCCAACAAATGCAGATTGCCCACAAAGAAGAACAGGAACCCAGTGGCCAGGAAGACCCGCAGCCTTATAAACAAGCACTTTGGGCTGTGTAGGGCAGCTCTGCTATGATCTGATACAATGACTATTGTCAAGGAGGGCTGTTTTTCCATGTTTTTGTATCCTTTTCTTCACATTTTCTTTTGCTACCTAATTTCATGCATCAGAGGTCAAAAGACAAAAGGTCAGGCCTGGTTTAGAGGCAGCAAACTCCCCACCACCAAGAACGTGTGTCCAAAAGAGCGCTTTGAGGCACCGCCTGCAGACACCGGCAGGTTTTCATCCCTGATTCTCTTTTGTCACTTCATGGGGTACATGAGTCTATGTGCAAATTGCATGAGAAATGAGACACCAACTGCTGTACCAAATTAGGAAAAAATTCACTAAACTGTTTCCATCTCATACTTTGTTTATAAGAATTTGTACCTAACAAGGAAAAGCCCATCTTTGAACTCTCAGCCTGCCTATGGTAGAGAACTTTACACACACACACTCATATGTATGTAAATATATACATACATAAAATATATATACATATACACACATATACCCTGTAAAAATAAAATCTGAGTAAATATTTCTTAATTGTTTTGCTGGGAAGATTTATAAAGATCTGTCCAGAAAATTACCAATACTTGTTCTAAAGATTGTTTTAGTTGAAAGGATAGCAGCATTTCAGTATGAACAATTTAGCATGATTATTTTGGTACGTATTTCATATGAATATTTTGTCCTCAGACTGCAAATCTTTCCAATGTCTCATTTTGGATTCTTAGGTAATAGTAGATTGCCGGAATTTCCTTATGTGATAGGTCCACACTGTGTGTTTATAACGAGGATACAATGTCATGATTTCCCATTAGAAATATTTTCATGATTTAGGGGGATAATGACTTTCTGATTCTATGTTCATAAGCTCCTCATATTAGATATTTCAAATGGTTTTCATCCGACCGAAAATAAATTAGGGGATATCTTTAATTTTTCTTTGTGTAGAGGATTTTTTTTTTTTTGGTAGATTTGCATTCAGTGCCAGAAGGCCCCCACCTCCAGTACAAAGTGAAGGAAAATTAAGGCTTTGGGAAGTGTCTCTGGTGATGGCTAAACACTGAGACTGGCTTCAGGGCTCATCTCAAAGGCACTTTGGCCCAAGTGTAGCTCATCTTTTCCATCTTACTCTGGGCTGGGTTGCTAAAGATAGTTAATCAGCAGCAAATCTGAAAGATTTTTAGAGCAGTTTTATTTCCGGCACGTTCTCAAATCCGGACTTCATATCCTGTAGCCCCCTGACCTTCCCAAAAGACTTCCCTCCCAAAAGAAAAAATAAAAATCAGCCCACAACCTGCCCTGAGGCTGAGGTATTCACTTGGCGATTTGCAGGTTCACAAGGCAGGCTCCAGGGAAAGCACCCCAATCCTGGGGTGATCCTCTGCCGCGGCTCTGAAGTTATTACAGAAAAATGGAGAATGAAGAAACGAGAATATTAAAGGGCCTACTTAAAGGCGCGCTTCACTTCCGTTTAACACTCTGATCTGCGTCCAAAACTAAAAGAATCGTTTAGCTTGTGCACTCACCCTCACTCAAAATCGCTTGTGCAGTAGGCTCTTTTATGTTCCAGTACTTCATGGAATCAAATTATATCACATTAAAATGTTATTAGTTTAAAACACATTAAATAAATGTAAGTCTGGGCCGACGCATGAATATTTAAAGCTCACATTACACGGCGAACTAGAAGAAAAGGGGGTGAGGAGAGCCAACAGAACATCGTATAAATACTGATAGAAATAAAGCATCCTATGTGCAAACTTTCTTTAGCAAAATATGGTTTTATTACTTACACTTATTATGGTATTGTTAAATTTGAAAAGAAATATAAAGAGAAATGAACTGATTTACGCTTGTTTTCAATATTAAACAACCAGAATGCCAGTAAATCTTTCAATGCCCCATTTTGGATTCTTAGGTGAGAGTGGATTGCTGGGACGTGTTGACAAATTTTAAATACAACTGATTGCCTGTTTTTCATATTCATATATTGCGAATGTAACTCCAGGAGAGTGAATTTTATCTCAAAATTCTCCAAGAGTTGCCTTCAAATAGCGTCTCTGTGCATATGCATACGGCATACACTTGACGTCTACCATGTGTACCTGTGCGCTGGAAACTAGTCGTGGAACTGAATTGAATTAGTGGATTTGAGTTGAAATGAACCCATCCAAACGACCCCAGGTCTGCGCTCTTTGAGGCTTCTCTCAGTAACATTTCTAATGAAAGCAAGAAAAGCAGTAAAGTAAAACAATAGTAATAACCCACCATGAGCACCAGGTTACCCGAACACAGACCCATCGCGTATTCTAGCGCAACCCAAGTATTTCCGGGTGGCGAGTCGCTGGCACATGGTGCCCCAGTGAGCCAGCACCCGGAGCTCGAAGCCCTGTAGGCGCAGAGGACCCCACTGCCAACTGAAATGGGTGTTTTGACCCAAACCAATCCTCAGCTCCTTTTTGCCCCGGGCGCCGCCTGAAACCCCGAGGCGACGGCTGGCCCGCGATGTGCGCTTTTTGCGCTCTGCGCTGGGGGAGTTGCAGGTGGAGAGGCGCCCCCATCCATCCCGGCACCGCCCCTAGGCAAGCCCCAAGTTTATACCGCAAGGGACCAACTCGCCGCGACTCGGCGTCCACCCTCAATGCTGACACCGTTCAGGCCCGGCAAACGAAGCAGGGCGGGGTTGGGCATTAGGGGCGCCGCCTGCCGAAGATGCGGTACCACGTGCGCGCTGTACGGACCCCGAATCCTGTGAGTCCAGCTCCGGCCACAGGCTTTCGAAGAACTGGGCCCTCGGCTTTAGGGCGGGGCCTCTTCTTTGCCTCCTGCCTGGATGTCGACTCCCACCCACGCTCTGCGCGAGCTCCGGAGCCGAGCCCCAGTGCCAGAGTCGTTCCCTGCGGCTTCTCCAAGGGCTCGCACAGAGGGAGGCCCAGTGGCGGACGGCGATGGCCCAGCCTTTGCTGGATTCCGGGCTAGGGGTCTGGGGAAGAGGGGCACCGGGCCGGAAATGAGCCCCAGTTCGGGCTCCACGAGCCCTGGAGCCCCCAACGATGTTTCCTGGCTGAGTTAAAGAGCCCGACCTTGGCCCCTCGCCTGGCGATGTCGGCCTCCCCCTCCCTTGCCCGCAGCGTCTTAGCTGGAGGGCAGCTCGCAGCGTGCCTAGGCCAACCCCTTCTGCGTCTCTTTTCTTTTCCTGTCACTCTCTGTTCTCGGTTTCTGCTTTCTCCTTCTCACAGAATGCCAGAGCGCGCAGGGGCCTGGAGGAGCTTCCGCACCAGCCCCTTTTCTGGGCCTCCAATTTGCCTTCCCCACAGTCTAGTCTCCCACCGTTCCATATTTCTTTCTGTATAGACTCTGCTCCTATTTCCTCGCCGATTGAGCCAGCATGTGTCTCTGCCTCTAAATCTTCTCCCTCGTGTAACATTAAACAAACCAAGGTGTGTTGAGCTGGAGAAGTCCTGGCAACGTGGACAGAAGGAATAGCTTATTCTGTCCTGGGGACATTTCCGGTCACTACAGTTCGGTTCCCCTTGAGGCGGCGCCAGCGCCGGTTCCGCCCCGCAGGCCGCTGCTACGGAGGCGCCCGCTCGCTGTCTCGCTCTCTGGCGGTGTCTGCGTGTGTTCGGGTGTGGGCACATGTATCTGTGCTTGCAAACCAGGGCGGGCTCTCCAAACCGAAAGCTGCGCGGAGTTGGGTTTCTGGGATTCTAGGGCTGCGGGCAAGGGAGATGGGGGATTTTCCCGGGATCCCGACGCGGATCTGAGCCTAGACTCCCCGCGTTCTGGCCCCTTGTCCCGTATCTCTAGGGCCGCAGTGTCAATTCCGTGTCCTCCGAAGTGGTTCGTCACCTGCTCCGCCGCGGGGAGCCGCCCCTTGGGCCAACGCTGCGGGAGTCCGGACGGTCCGAAGCATGCTGGCCAGGCGCAAGGGGAGACCGACTCACAGGGGAGAGGGTGGGCAAGGGGACGGCGGCTGGGCCTCGGTACCCCGCGAGGGGGGCTCTGTGATTCTGACCCAGCACCGGCGCCTCCGGGCCCGCGAGGTTTTGACGACCAGCGGGCGCCCCCTCGGGAACCACATTTGTTTCTCGCTGGTCTCGAGCGTTCAGAGCGCGAAGCGGCGGAGCACGGCGAACCTACGATTCGTGATGCTTGGCCTAATCCTCTGCCCTTCATGGGTGCGGGCAGGAACGGAGTAGCGGCTGATGTCCCCTCCCTAATCCCAAAGCCCCACAAAAGCCAAAATACACACGCAAACTCTCACCAACGCATCTCACAAACACAAAAACTAAAGCCAACACATGAAAATATAATCCGAGCCCCCATCAAAACGTACAGCTCAAAAAAATAAAATTCAAATCGAAGGAAACAAAACACACACAACACGAAATTCCCTAAGGCAACACACACACAGACGACACCCACTCACACCAAATCAAAACACATCTAAACACCGCGGAGAAGGAAAAGCCTTACAAACGACACACAAAAAGACAGCCTACAAGGACAAAGTACAAAATCACACAAAATCAAAACTCACCCCAAAGAGCAGGACTTACAGAGCAAAACCTGCTAAAATCAATCCCACGAAAAAACAACACGCAAAACACCCGAAACAAAAGAATATCCCATGGAAAAATGAAAACTCACAGAAAACAAACAAAAACAAAACAAGACCTCTAAATGGAAACAACAACAACAACAAAACACCAACACCCCCCGCCCCTAGCCCGGGGTGAAATGTCAATTCCGGGAGAGCTTTTGATCTCCAGGCGCGGACAGGCCGCTCCTCACAGGCGCTGCCTCCCGGCGCGGGCGAGGCGGGAGGGCGGGAAGCCTGGGCTGGGGCTGGGTTGCGGAGGGAAAGAGTCGAGCACTCGGAGATGGCCAAAAATCAAATCTCGGGATAGGGACACGGGCCCGCAGGCTGCAGGGAGGAGGCGGCGCTGGGGAACTGCGCAGACCACTTGGTGGGGGGGCCGCCCGGGAATCCACAGCCACATTTCCGATTGTGGCGAAATCTGCTCAGTGGATATGTGATGTCCAGTTGCCGCCGGGGGCCCCCCTTTCCTCGAGCTCTAGGCTCTTCCGCCTAGGTTGCGACCCAGCCTCGTGACCACCCCCTCCAAAAAACAAACAACACTCTTGCTGAGGACGATTCACTCTCCAAAACTGCCATTGTCCGGCGAGCCAGGAGTCCTCCTACGGAGCGCTCCCCCGCCCTGGAGAACCTTTCCCCTGCGACCACCCCGCTGCAGGGCCCCACAGGCTTTCAGTGGCTAGGCCCAGCAGCTGAACTAACTCAAGGCTGGGGAGGGGAACAGGGAGGGGAGGCTTGAGTCTGGCCCGAAGAGAGAGGGCTGGACATGCCACACCTCTGCTCGGTCTCTCTGGATCTGATTTCCTCTCTGGAATCAAGTCCTGGGGCTCTGGGACTCCACAACGTCTCAGAGCTCGAGGGCAATGCGATTCCACTTATGGGACGGGGTAAGGTGTCTGGAACTCCCGCCAATCTCCAGGAACTACTGAGATGTTCTGCTCTGCCCGGGTGCTCCAAAGCGGAAGCCCGGATTTCATCTCCAGTATTTCACAGCTTAACCTCCATGCTCTGGGCCAGAATGGAACTTGATGTGGGGAGGGGTTCTGGGACTAGAAGACTGGATGGGACCTGGGGGCTTTAGGGATCTGGCGCTGCCCTAGGGTCAGGGGCCCAGCAATAGTCAGGGCCCCAACAAATTGGGGTGGGGGTTGGATGGCTGGGAACCCTGGGGTCGGGCGCCGCCCTAGGGGTGAATCGGAGTAAACCGGAACGTCGCCTCGGTGCCTGGCAACACTGCCAGCCTTTGCAACCCCTTTCAAAAGCACCTGCTCGGCCGAGCAGTTAATTTCTTCAAAAACAAAAACCCGGCCTGCGCTCGTCTAAGCAGCGGGGTTTGCACATGGAGATGTCACAGGCCCCGCGCACAGCGCAGAGGGCCGCGACCCCCAAGCGCATGTCTTAATAGAGGGTGCGGCTGGAAGACCCGGGCTCCCGGGCTCCGCTTCGGTCTGCCCCTTCCCGTAGGTGCGCTGGCTAGCGCCCGGCGCAGGCTGAAGCCTTCCTTCCCTCCCCCCCAACCCCTATAAAAGTCTGGGGCGGCGCGGCAGCAGCACTGCTGCTCTCCCGGCTTCCCGCTCTACTCCGGCCCGGCCGGGTCCGCCACGTCTGGCGCGCTGAGCAGGCCCGGCCGCGCAGCGCCTACCCTTTCCTCGCTCCGGGCCGGCAGTGTGGGGCGGCGCGCTGGGGGCGCGGCGTGTCTGGGGACATCTTGTGATGTTGGCGAGAACAGGACATGATCTCACATGGCGAGAAGCTCTTTAGTTCCTTAATCATTTCACGGTGCCTTCGGACGCTTTTTTTCCACCTAAAACGTTTAGTTTCAGCTCAGTGATCAGCTACCCCAGCTCGGCGGGGGAGCGGAAGGCTTGAATTATTCCGACCTGTGAGCGGCCCCTGGCACCAAAAAAAAAAAAAAAAAAAAAAAAAGAAAAAATAGGCACAAAAAAGTGGAAACTTTTTTCCCTGTCCATTCCATCAAGTCCTGAAAAATCAAAATGGATTTAGAGAAAAATTATCCGACTCCTCGGACCAGCAGGACAGGTAGGACCGCGATACGGGCTCCAGACGTGCAAACTCCGGGACACGGCCAGGCCCTGGTCCCCACGCAGGGTGACCCTGGAGGAGGAGGGGGTGCGCCGCATTTTCGTAGAGACTGTCTAACTGCGGCGTGTTTGTTATGTTTTTTCACCTATCTGTTCACACACTTCTGCATCAGTCCAAATATCTGTGAGTTTGTCTGTGTTTTTCTCTGTTTCTGAATGTTCATGCTGGTGTCCTTCCGGGGGTCTGCAAGTTAGGGCCTGTGTGTTTATATAAGGGATTCAGTGTGTGCATTACAGTATATGCATTTTTAAAAGATGTAAAAATATATGAGTTTGTGTCCAAAAGTTGTTTTCCTGTGTGTGTGTGTGTGTGTGTATCTTTATACTCGTGGGGTATTCGTGTGTGTTTATAAGTTAGTACTTGTGTGTATATTCTTTTGGGTATCCAAAATGTGTGTCTACTATGAGTGTTATTTATGTAATTGGGAAATATCTGAGTGTACATCCACTATTTAAAGGGTCTGCATTCACCTGTTATATCCCAAGTGATTTTTGGAAGTGAGAAAGAAGTGGCTACACTGACCTTTCCATTTTTGGATGTCAACGGCTGTCCAATGCATACATGCCAATGTTCACATTGTGTCTCTAGGCAAACTCCTAGACGTGGGTCTGGGGCCTATGGAGATCCGTGGTGTTTAGCATGAGCATTGTAAGGCCCAGTTTCCATTCTACTGGGAGATAGGACCAGGAATGAAGGTGTGAATTCAGGGCATGTAGCCTCTTGGTGTGCAGTGAGCACTGTTCAGGCTACCATTTGTACAAACAGGTCTCCTGTGGCAGGCATAACCTTGCAGATGACAGCTGACACCTGTAGGGTTAGTTGTGACATTTCTAGGGACCCCCATCCTACATTCACTTTCACCTAGACAAGCCTCTGACACTGGCGTGTGTATTTGTGTGTACACACAGACACACACACACTGTGTCCTCAGGTTTTATCCTGTGGGTGCCGCACCAGTGGAGGAGAGCACAGTGGGTGGATGCACGTGCATAGTCTGGGCATTCAGCTCTAAGGCCTGTATGCGCACAGGCCTCCCTGGCTTAGGTCCCCATGTGCCTCCCACAGGCCTGAGAAGTAGGTAGCAGGATGTGTTTATGTCTGAGAGGAGATAGCAGGGACAGTAGGCCTCCATCTGCCCTGAGGCATGAATCAGGTATGGGGGGCCTCTTTCACTCACTAGGCCACTGTGAACTCCCACACAAACACTCTCCTGGCCCTGGCAAGAAGCCCCCTTCCCCCATCTCTGTGCCCTCTGAGAACCTCCATCTCTACTCCAGCCTCAAATACAAGCCTAAGAGCAAAAGAGGATAAACTTAGACCCCAAGTCCAGGACAACTTCTGGGGCATAACTGTGTTTCCAAAATTGTGGCTGAAGAGAAGTGAGGGCAGAGATCTGAGGCAGAAGAGTGCTCCCAGGATGAGGGCTCAGGAAAAGGTATCTGGAAACTCCTCTTCTCCATCTTCAATTCTCAGAAGGCCCTTCTCCCTGGCCGTGGGCTTCTCAGCAGATGGACTTTCAGAGAGACCTGAGCCTGGAAGTGGGTGTTGTGTATGTGTGGGGAATGAGGCGGGGATGTGTGAGTGTCATGGAGAGGGTCTGCGCAGTCCTCGGGCTGGCTCTCCCGACAAGCTGTCTAGAAGAATGTAATTCATGGCGGTCGATGGGCTCTTTGATTAGTTCAATTGCCTGAATAATCATTTAATCAATAAAGCATTTCATTCCTCTGCATAGCTGGACTGGGTGGGGCTTGGGGTGGGGTGAGATAGGGGAGCCCTAGGCTGGCCAAGCCTTAAAATCTAGAGAGCCACGCCCCCTCCTCCCTGATGGGTTGGGGAAGAGCTGCCTGCCTGGAAAAGGGCAACAGTTCAAGTGAGACTGCACTTCCATCTGTCCACTCCAGCCTGGGTCAGGGCTGGAGAAGAGAGGGACGCTGAGAAGCTGTCCAAGCTGGTGCTCAAAGGGTTGTCCAGGTCTGGTTCCTATGAGAGCTTCTTCCTTCTCCCAACTTCTGGGTATTTCATGGGCCAATAGACTTCCTTTTTCTTCCTTCAGAACCATATTCCATTTCTTACCCCAACCTCAGTTTCCCTATCTGCCCAATGGGGAGGGAGTGTGTCCTTCTGGCTCTAAGCCCAAAATAAGGTCAGGTCAACACTAAGCAGGGAGCCACTTAAGGACCTTTTCCTCTAATGTCTTCCTTGCTGTAGGGAAAGGAAACACAGAGGTTCAGAGAGGCGCAGGGACTTGTAGGAGATCATAAAGCATGAGTAATGGAGGGAATAGGAATGGAAGGTGACCTCTCTGCCCTTAGACCTCCTGTTCCTGCTGGGAGAAGAGACAGATTCCCCCCTCTCTCCATGGACCCCCTTGGAGAAAAACTACTGCTTGGGCAAGTAGTAGTCTCTCCTTGCCATGGGAACCCTTGAGTCCTTAGATCCGGGCAGACCTGGATGGATTGAGTACTTTCCCACTGGGCATTGACATCCAGTCTCACAGTTCTGGAATGAGCCTGGAATGGAGTGATAGATATTAATAACCCCCATCCATGAAGCTTCATCTCACAGAGCCTAAGAAGTCACATCTCAGGATTTGTTCTCTGTATTAAACAAACGGGGAAGCAGAGGCTTTAGAAGGGGCTGCCTGTCTCAAGTCTTTGGGAGAGAGAGTAGTCCCAGCGCCCCTGGCCTGCAGGACATGCTGGTAATGATAACACACCCCGACTAAGGTGATTTTACATGATTCTTGAAAAACCTGGTTAAATTCTCGTTTTTTCTCCATCCTCTTCAAGAACTCCTGAAAACAGGGACAGGTCAAGTAGAGCAGACTCCTGATCCAGGGGCAGGAATCACACAGGAATCTGCTGTGCCTCCACTTGCTGTATAATTTCAGGTCAATTTCTTTCCCTCTGATACTTAATTTTTTTTTTATTTTTTAAAAATGAAGTTTAGAGAGAACTCAGTGGGTTGAGACAGCCGTGCTGGCAGCATCCCTGATCTTTGAAGAACTGAGCAACCAGTCTGAGCCCTATTGGGCCTCACTTTGTCAGAAGCAAGAACAGGGAAATGGGCTGGACTTGGGTTGAGGGAGTCGATGTCAGGCTAATAGAACACTGTAGCAGCCCGCACATCCTGAAGCCACGGTAATGCAGTGCGCTGGGAGGCGTGGAAGGGGAAGCCGGGAGGGGGTGTGTCCCCAGTGAAACGAGGTCTCTGCCTTCTCAAACATTATTCTCAATGGGCTGTCTTTCAGTACCAAAACTTTCAAAGGCAATTCGGTTCACATAAATTGAGTTTCTTCCTGGATAGTTTCCTTTTGCGGTCTCCTGCCCCCAGCGCCTAGCACAGGGCCCGGCCCAAAGCCCTGTTACTGGGAGAAAGAAAGCGCATCACTGCAGATCAGAGCGAGGCCCGATTGCGTTGAGAGCCGCGGTGAGAGCTGCTAGTCTCGCTCTCCTGGACCCAGGCTGCGGCTTGTGGGCGTTCAGAGACAGGACTGAGGCGCAGTAGCCCGGCTCCACCATGGACTTGCTGTGCAGCCTCGAGCTAGTCACGTAACCTCTCTGGGCTGTCGTTTAGTGACCTGTAAGGCTGGGCTAGGTGGTCACGGTATGAGGTCCGGTCGCGCCTTTTGGGGCTGGAACTTCCCAGAGGCCGCCCGCTCGGGCGGTGATGAATCACCCCTATCCAGGGGGAAACTCCTTCCCCCAAGAACGCCGCGAGTTGCGGGAAGGGGCTGCTCTGGGTGCACAGGTAAGACGGGTCCTGTGTGTGCCACGCAGCAGAACACTGTCCCGAAGCCGAACACCTACTGTGTGAAAGGGGGAATCGGCGCTACTCCTGCTCGGGCCGTGCCCCGGGGATTCTATGCAAGCCTCACGGGTATCCGAAGGAAAACCTGCGTGTGCGGGCATATTCCAGCCGAGTTCTTCGATTTGGCAGCATCGCCCCTCCCCCACCATCCCGAGAGCGGCTCTGGAGAGGCGCTTTTGAGAAAGGTTTCCAGCCCGCAGCCTTTCTTCTACCCCAGACTTGCTGTGTGACTTTGGACAAGTCGTATCCTGCCTCTGGGCCTCGGGTTCTGCACCCGTGAAATGGAGAAAGCATAGCTTCGAGGCCCTTTTAGCTCTAAGATTCTAGAGAACCTGGGTTTGTAGGCCTGAGCTCAGCAAGAGAGGCTGGGGGTGGGGGTGTCACTGGCTGCATCCCTCAGGGCGTCCCGCACTCCCGCCTCTCCAGTAGGTGTGCAAGCCGCCATGTTGAGTCTGGGCCGAGGATCTGAATTCTGGTCATTTCCGACCCACTGGGCGCCATCGGGTGAAGCCAGTGCAGGAAGTCTATTCCATCCCCGTCCCTCTCTGCTGTTGCGATCTTCCTGCTCCAAGGCCGGGGGTGAAAGGGGAAGATCCGGACAGGCGGGGTTCCAGACAAAGAAGAGATAACGCCGCCACTCCACCCCGGCGCGCACTGCAGCCTCCTGGGTCCCCAGAGGCCCGCCTGGGGCCGTTTTCCGCAGCTGTGCCCTGGTGGGGGGTGGGGACGGGTGTCAGCGCCGGAAACTTGTCTACTGGTCAGGGACAGCTGGGTGTGGAACAGGGACAGAAGGCGGGCCCAAGAGTCGACCCCAGTGTAGGAGTTTGAGAAGTAGAGCATGAGTAGAGAGAAGGCAGAGGAAGGGAAACCGAGGCAGAGAATAAAACAAGAGGATAACCCAGGAATCCTCCCATGATCAGCCTGTACTCTGTCTTCCTTACAAGCCCAGTCCTGGAGCAGGCATCTCAAAGCCCTTGTTTTGTGGATTTATGTTTAATATTAGCGGATCATCACTCTTGAAATAGAAAGTGAGTCTTCGGACCACTCCCATGAGTTGCTGGGGCAAGGGAATCCTCAGCGTCGTTCTTGAGCCGGGGCCCAGATGGCTCACAGAACTATAGCTTCCTGGGTGAAGAATGACTGTCACACGCTTCCTTTTCAAGGTCCAGTTTCTTTGATTGTTGTCTCAGAGCCTTAAAACCCACAAAGAAATGGACTCGCTAGTCAAAGATCCCTTCTGTAGCAAGAGTTCTGCTACAAATCCATCCATTTTGTCTACATAGGGACAGGAACTTCCCCTGTAGAGGGAAGGTCAGTTTCCCGTCAACTGGAAGCTGCCGCATTGCAGCGCGCCTGGCCGCTTTGCTTGACCCTTGCAGATACAATGCGCCCGTCCACCCGCCCGCTTCAGGGACCCTTATTAGCCCTGGACGCGACTTGGCTCATTCGGTTCTCAAGAAGCCTTGAGCCGGGTGCGGGATTACTCCGGTGGACAGAAGCGCAACACCAGCTCCCAAAGCGTCTGGCAGTTCCTGATCTGAGGCAGGAAAGAGGGCCAGCCACTCTGCTTGGGCAACCTGGCCCAAAGCCTTAGCCCCTCCACCCAGGTGCGCCCTGGTGGGCCCCAGTTACTAACTTTAAAGGAGTGTGAGATATTCTCCCCCTTCCCCCAACGTCTCTGCGTTTGGTTAATGCAGCAATGAGGGCCCTGCAGGTGGAGTGAGGGAGGAGGGTGGACGACGAGGAGCCAGTGGTGGTTTAGTAGGTACTTGATAAAATTAGGAAATAAAATTAGGAAATATTTCCGTGGAAGGAACCTTCAGTAAAATCTAGTTAACCCCACTCTGCCCATTTTACAGATGAGGAAAGTGAGGTCAGAACTGGCAGATATGCACACACTCCGATGTACACAATCCGATCCCATCACGAGCCTGATGGTGCAGGATCTCTACTGCGCTCCTTGTCTTCCTCCAACATACATTTTTTGTTTTTTGGTTTTTTTTTGGAGACTTCCCCCATTCTCACCCTTCAATCGGCTGCTTTCAAGCCTTGAGAGCGTCCCAGGATCCCAGCATCGCGGTGGGGAGGTCCAGCCCGCGTGGGACCCGCAGCGGGACTCTCCAGGCACTGCGTGGGCCCCTTTCCCCTCCCCACAGCCGCGATCCACTAGGCCTTAGTCCAGCGCGTTTGTCAATGAACGTGGCGCCGCCGCCTGGGCCCCGCCCCCCATTCTCTCCCATTGCCCAGGTGTCCGCTAATCAGGCGGAGCCTGTGGGCTGCTTAGCCAATGGGGCGGTGTTTCGAGCCAGGGCCGGCTGACGCCACTCTGATTGGCTTGGTGGAGCGTGATTGGCAGGTTAGCCCCCGCCCCGCCCCCGCCCGGAGGGAGCTGAGCCCCGGGCGGCGCTGTCCACACGCAGCGGGTCCTGAAAGCGGCTCCGGGGCGGCGCGGTGGCGCACTGTGCGCGCCGAGCAGGCGGAGGGCTAGCGACGGCGGCGGCGGCGGCAACGCAGGCAGTCAGAGCCGGCTGCGGCTCCATCTCAGCCCCGGCAGCCCCGGCGGCCTTGGTGGCAGGGACCCTCTGCTCTCTCCTCTGTTCCTCACTCCACGCCTGGGGCAGGCACGGCGGCCGTCCCGGAAGAGGCAGCGGAAAGACAGTGGAATCAGACCCACGAGGGAGGGCGGCGGGGCTCGAAGAGTTGGTTGGCACGAGGTAGACACCCCGGCGAGGAAGAGTCCGTCGCTAGTGTCCCCGTTCCTGCTCCCAGCGATGGGCGAGCAGCGGGGGCCGCGGGAACTTTGAAGGCAGCGGGTCTCAGTGTTGGAGGGCTGCACGCTCCCGGGGACTCCGGAGTCGCGGCCCCAGCGTCAGGGGCGGAAGCATCTCCAAACCCGCCAGGACCCCGCGCTGCCGGAGAGGAAGTTCTTTGCAACTTCGTCCGAGACGTCGGAGAGCCAGTTCGAGAGAGGCGGAGGGGGCAAGTCCGAGCCCCAGAGACTCGGAGAAGCAGAGAAAGAAAGGATCTGGCGGAGACCGAGGGGTCGAGGAGGGACCTCAGAAGCATCCAGGCCGCGGAACCAGCCTGGCAGCCCCCGGGTCTCTCTGCCCCCTGAGTGAAGTCAAGGGCCGATTGTTCCGGCGGCCTCCTCAAAGCTGCTCCTTCCCAGGGCCGGGGGCTGCTGGCTGTCCCGGAGGCGGGCCCCTACGCTATGCCCCCGAAGCCGCGGGCGCCTTGGCCGCAGCTACCCCGGGCTGGGCCCGGAGCTGCCGCTTGAGCCAGCCAGGGAGGGAAGCCAGCCGGAGTTGGGCACCCGCTCCTAGCCCGGGTGCGCTAGCACCATTTCCCGCCTCTCCGCGCAGCTCCGGGCGGTCTCCAGCAGGGAGGCTCTGAGAGAGACCCCGAAGCTCCAGCAGTGTTTTCTGAGCCCAGCTCGCACAGTGCCTGGCCTGGTGGCGCGGCTCCCTATCCGCCCTGGGCAGCCCCTTGGCGCCAGGAGGCGGCGGCGTGGGCCGGCCTGCAGTCTGGAGCGCCCCGATGGAAATACACTGTAAGCACGACCCGTTTGCATCCATGCATAGTAAGTAGGCGGCGAGCTCGCTTCTCTCACTCTCCCGCCGGGACCGGGTTGGGGGTGCCGGACCGTGGGTCAGGTACTAAGGCCGGAAGGATCTCGGACCTCTGCTGCAGCTGTGCAGCTAACTTTGCAAAGTGCAGGGATCCCAGGCAGGGGACCTGAAACAACGCACTTGGCCGCCCGGGCTGATGCACCTGGGAATCCCGCCTCCGGCAACGCGTAGCTTGGGCAGCGAGCTGCAGCCTTTCAAGGCTCCGGCGGCTACATTTCAGCTCTTTCGGAGAACCCTGGCTTGGACCCGTAGAGGGCTCCGGGCCAGGCCAGTTGGAGGGCAGTAAGTTGTAGGGAGAGGTCACGCACAGTCTCAGACAGCGCCCCACACCCCTACTCCGATGGCGCCTTTTTCAGCCATGGGGCTGATCCAGACTGGCGCTTGGAGGGATAGTGGGGCCCTGACCCGTGTCTGTATGTGTGGAGGAAGAGGTTGAGAGCTAAGCGAGGACACCGGGGCTAGGGCTCCAAAGGCGTCCTGGAGTTGAGGAGGGGGCTTTGAAAAATCAAGGAAGTAGCGGTTTCTGAGTTCAGCTTCTGCTTAGGAGCCGGCCAGTTCATACAGAGACCCTTAAAGACCCCACTGGGTCCTTCTCTGCAGGACGCCTTTTCTCATGGCTTCTCCCCTTTTAAAAAAGAGGATAAGAAACGAAAAAGAAAGAAAGAAAGAGGAAGCCAATTAGTTATCACTCAGGCACCCCCGCCTCTGAAAGACTCAGCGTGTGTAGGAGACGGGAAGGGTCATTTCGGGCGAGGGCAAGGCCGGCCTGGCTGCCTGGCCCGCAGGGATCCTGCCAATTCACCCATTATCACAGCCTCCTGTGAGATGAGCGCTCTTCTCACGGTGAGTTAACGCCGGATTAGATTCGGAGATTTCAAGGAAATTCCAAGTGGAACGAATCGCGTTTCCTTTCTGTTTGCTGCAGAGCCAGGCTGGAGGAAGGTGCCAGGCTTCGGCAGCCTCGGCTCGGGTGCCGCTCGGGGTCTCTGCCGGCTGCAGGTCAGGGAGTTGCTCCCGGGCTAGGAGCCGTCCCCATGCCTGGTCTCCCCACCCCGCTCCCCCCCCACCCCAACAGCCTGGGATCCAGCTTTCCTAGCCGCAGGTCCCCTATTTAACAAAGGCAGCAGAGACCCGGCTGGAGTGAAGGTGAGCTTCCCGGGGCGAGCATGTCCGTGTCTGCCACGCAGTGCTGAGTGGCCTGGCAAGCAGGGGAAAGCCTGTGTAGGCAGCCAGGGCTGGCTGCGGGCAGGTCAGTTTCTCTTTGTGTCAATTTTCTGAGTCTGAAGTAATCCACCAAAGCAGTGGGGAGCTCTGTGCAGAGGAGCCCCCTGTTCTGGTCCCAGCCCAAACGATTCCTCAAGGTTTGGGGCCTGCGCCCAACCGGTTTCCAGTCTGTGGTGACCCCAGTGCCCTCCACAGCCTTTTCTGCCTCGGACTCCAGCCTGGCTCTGGGGAGGCCCTGATCTTGCAATGTAAGCCCAAAACAAACCAGTTGGGGCAATGCTCTGAGAGGTGAGCAAGCCCTTGGCTCGGCCAAGGAGCAACTGTGGGGACAGATGGGGAGCACCAGCCCCCGCACTTCTCTCCTCACTGGTGGAAATCCACAGGCCCTCACTGTGTCCTTCCGCCCAGCGCTCCGTGGCCCAGAGGTTGTGCCCTAGCCCTTGGGGAGATAGCATCAGACCTGGTGGTCTCTCGGCTGAACATCAGTGTGGAGAAGGCGGCTTCTTTCAGGTGCAGGTTAGCCAACCGCTAATGTCTGTGCCTCCTTGTCCGGCCTTCAATCGCCCCCTCCGTGGGAAGTGCTCCCTGCCATTTTCAATCTCCCTGGCAGCACAGTGGGGGCTGGGCCCCAGCCAGTCTAGCTTCCAGAGCTGGTGCAAGACCTTGGCTTCTCTGGAAGCACTCTCGGTTCTGAGGCCCAAAGCTGTTTTCTTGCACAATGTAGGCCTGCTCTGGGGCCCCAACTTGCTAGCAATGGGGAGTGGGGGGTACAGTAGATCCTGGAAGGTGGCTGAGGTAGTAGAGGCTCAGATCAAGTCCCTCCTCATCACCTTCCTCCTGGCCCCGTCAGTTTCTTCTTCCTGTTACCTCTCCCTGCCTCCCTCCCCCTACCACTGCTTCCCCCCACCACTGCTTCAGAGCCGGATAGCTTCTTTGGAGAGGGGCAGGGACTTCCAGGAAATGGGCTTCTGAGTTTGGAGGAGTCCCCACCCACTATTCCAGGCTCATCATTTTCATCAGCACGATAACCTCCTGCTCTCTTCCTGAGCGGTTCCCCTAGGTATCTTTACCAGTTATAAAACACTCATAGCCAGGGTCCCACCTGACGGTGGCCTAAACCTTCAGCTTCACCCATTTTACAGAATATGATATTGAGGTCAGAGAGACAAAAGGACTGACTCAAGAAGTTCACATTGGCACAGCTGGAGCTGGTTCTTGGGTCTCCCTGACCATCTGACAAAGGCATTAAAATGAAGCTTCAGAGGGTTCACAGAAGGGGAGAGGGAGGGACTCAGATTCCAGAGAGAGGGCAGTGGGTATACACATATGCAAAGCTCTCTCTCTGTCTAGTCTAACCATGTATATGTCTACTGCCTGACTCTCCACATGTATCAATACCATTAGGGAGACTTCTTCCCTGCCCTTTCCCTGTGCCCCTGTTTGCCTGTCTGTGTACCCCTTCATTCTTTCTGGTTTATCTAGGAAAAATTTTAATGATCTTGTGGGGGTCCTGGAGCTCAATCTGTGGCTGAGTCAGCAAAGACCCTTTCCCCAAAATCCTATGCTCAGCCATGGTCTTTGGGGGTATTGGAGGGGGCCTGTGGTGGGTAGCATGACCTTATCAGGGCCTGAGGAGCGTCTGTGGAGGCCAGCCCTTTCCATACCAGAGCCACAAAGGCCTCAGGGGCCTCTGCAATTCAGTCTTTCTCTCCTCACTCCCCTCCAAACACTGCCCAGTCTGCCCTGTCCTGTGGTCTGTCTTTTTCTTGTATCTGTGGGTCTGTTTCCTGGTCTTCACCTGATTTGTTTGCCTCTGTCTCTGTGTCACTCCCCCTTTCACGGGATGAGTCCTCACCTAATTGGAGTCCATAGGAAGTACAGGCTGGGACTTGGGTTCTCCAAGAAGATGCAGGGCCAGAGCTGGCACCCCAGAAAACAAAGGTCCTCTGTCTAGAGAAGTCCCCTGTCCTCCAGAAGCCCCTTCCTGGGCTTCCTCCATTTTCTCTTCTTATTGCCTCCCGTTGTGTGCCACCTTCATCTTTCTTTTCTTGGCCTATTCTAGCTTCTCCATTCCTTTTCCCTCTCCTCTGCCTGCCTAACCTGCTGCTTCCTTTCCAGGCTCTCTCTCTCCTGGTTGTCTGTCTCATTCAGTTCCCACTGTTTACACTTCTCTTAACACACCTCTTTTTTCCTCTTTTCTTTCCCTGTCCTGCCTCGCCTCATTCAGACTTTGGACTTCACTTCTTACCAATTCCAGAGTAAGTGACCTTCCTCACACCATAGTTGTAAACCTTCTCACCACCACCCTCTAAGAGCTCTATTGGGTAGGATTGTGATGGTGGAGAAGGCCAAGGGGTCTTGGGGACCTTTCAAGGAAGTTGAGGAAGGTAACAGGCTCCCAGGTCACCCCAAGTCTGTTGTCAGCTGTGGACCTATAGATGAGATTGTGAAAGAGCATTACTATCTCAGCCTATGTGGTCAAGGGTAGAGGGTTTGGGGACCTGCTCTCACCTTGAGAGACCTGGCTCTAGGAGACCTTTAGGGTTTTCCCATGATACAAAACAGCCCCCAGTGCTCATAAATGTCCTGCAGGACTGCTTTTGGAATTTAAGTCCTCTGAAGGTTGCCACTGTGTTTTGGGCAGAAAGTCTCAATTGTCAGTGACATAGAGAACAGGCTATTGCAGATGGACCATAATACCTGGACTCCCAGGTCATATCAAAAGTGTGCTGGGTGTTTAAGCTTCCTTTGCCTGCCCTTTGTTTTCCCAGATGAGCTTATACCAATTTTGAATTTATTTTCTTTTACTTAAATCCAGCCTGCTCTTGAAAGATCTGTACAACCTTTTTAAATAGGTGTTCCCAGCCCCAGAACAAAGCCTTCTGAAGGCTTTTGGCCAGGGTGGCTGCAGTCTTTCTGTTTTAGAAAAACTATGCAATGATGTTTCTAGCTGCAAAATCCTATTTGGAATGGTTTTCCTTTTTCTTATGTCTTTTAGAACAATCAAAACTGAATAAAGATCATTTTGAAAATCAGAAATCCAGCTTAGAACTGCAACTAAGTACTTCAGTTATCTATAAAATTGTGTTTTTCCTTGAAATAAGCCTGAGCCTGGACATTTTTGGGAAATATTCATGGGAAACTTGAGTGGATTGCTTGTTCAGTTTTTAGGAAATACATTATATTATGGGGGTTTTTGCTCCCTTTATTTCAGATGTGGTTCATGAACCTGGGTTGTAGTTTAGTACTGGGGAGAAATAGTTGAGATGAGGTGGCTATTTCATATTTTAGAGTTGAGTGTATATGTGTGTGAGACCTTTGAGGTCTTTCCCTTGTACGGTCCAGTCCTAGTCCAGTCTTGGTTCAGGAGGAGTTTCCCCTTCCTTTGCCTCTGAGCTGCCAGCAACATCAATAAATGCTTTGACTTGGCTTTGGGCTCCAGTCTTCAGCAACGTCAGTGAGTGACTAATTAACAGCTATAAGGTCAATGATGTTGCTGCATCGGATCACTCTGTGTTTACTGGTTTGGCTCTTCATTTACTTGGGTGTCCTTCCAGATGGACCTTGATGTAAGAGAAGGGTGGAGGAGGCACTTTCTCTGGCTCCTTTTACTTAAAATCTATCCCGGGACCCTTGTAAAACCTGGGATCCAGAGGCTTTTGTAGGTTTCCTTATTTTCCCTGGACCAAAATAAAGCTATTTGTCAATTGCAAAACATTGTAAAAATTCCAGGGAAACTCCTTTATAACAAATCCCAATGCAGTGGAGTGGAATGTGCTGTGTGTAGAAGATGCTATGACCCATTTCTTTTGTGTGCTTTGAGAAGGTACAGTGGTCAAGTCTGCATGTCAACCTCACCTTCTTAAAGGGAGGGTTTTAAACAAGGCAATGGTTGTTTTTTTTTCTCAGTACTCTGCAGGTGCTGTTAAATTTTTAAAAAATTCCTTAGCCCTTGAATTAGATTGCTGATTAAAAACAAAATTCCCTGAGATATACTTTTACTGGAGTTGTTCTTTTCACTTTTAAAGACATTTGTTAAAAGGAAACGAGTTTTATTTTTTTCCTCTTTAAATATGATGTATTTTAATGCATATTTTCTCCCCAGGATCTTCCTTAGACCTCAGCATCACATAATAAGTTGTGCCCATTTCGTTTATACTGAGATCTTCACACATTTCATTGTTTAGAAAAATTACGGGGAAAATGCTAATAATAGTATGGGGATGTTTGCTGTCAATAGCTCAACAGACTGGCTGCAGATGGACAAAGGCTAAGATTAATTTTAAAAAGCAATCTGGGGACTTCGTGTAGTTTGCACGATTGGACTCCAGGCGCGAGACATCCAGCCTGCCGGCCATTTGTGATCAGAGGGGCTCTGGGTCCTCACAGCGGTGCTTCTCCTATGTGACTGGTTCTAACCACCCTTTCCCTTTCCTTTTGTTTCTGATCTGTTTCAGGACATGGAGGAGTGAATCAGCTTGGGGGGGTTTTTGTGAATGGACGGCCACTCCCGGATGTAGTCCGCCAGAGGATAGTGGAACTTGCTCATCAAGGTGTCAGGCCCTGCGACATCTCCAGGCAGCTTCGGGTCAGCCATGGTTGTGTCAGCAAAATTCTTGGCAGGTAAAGGCAGGAGCTCGAGGCTTCCCTTGATCTTTCAAATAAAGACCTAAAATATGACCCAGCAGCTGTCCAATATGACAGTATCATAGTGAGAATCATGGTGGCATTTTGTTTCACACGCAGAGCACTTTAAAGTTTGCAAAGCCCCAGTTCCAAGTAGCCCTGGGAAACCCCTGTCTCTAGTGACATGTGGAATAGGGTGACTTAGTCAGGAGGGAAGACATGTTTTCTGAAAGCCTGGTGAATTGTTCTAAAGAACTCAAGAGTAAGACGTTCTTGGGAATTTCCCTTATATATCCTAGGTGAGCCTGGGTCCCCGCATAGGACTTAATATCACATAACCAGAGTTCAATGTTTCATTTTAATGTTTTTGGAAGCATATTCCACTTTTAAAAGTCAGCTGTTATTTTCAGTTTTGGGTTATTATCAACCTTGTTATGTTGGGCTGCAGTATTTTCCTTCTCTATGTTTTTATTTCCATCACAGTGACAAGCATCCAAAGTATATATTAAATTAGAGAGGAGGAAAACAAAAAAAAACCCCAAACACCAACTTTCAAATATGACATTTGAAAGTTGCCACTTGACCTGGCGATTTGCTGCAAACAAAATACTAACAATGAGGCTTCTCCCATAGGACCGTGCAGCCTTTTAGCACTCCCATTTATTTTCTCAGTAGCCTCCGCGTGATCCAATGAAGCATGTTTTAAGATGAGAAAACAAACCTAGAGAGGCAAAGTGACTGACACAGGTTTATCTAGCCAGGCAGTACCCGGGTTGCGATGACGCCTAAAGGACCCCTAGACCATCTGGGTCTCACCATAGCCCCAAAACAAAGCCACAGGTTTGTTTCTGGGCATGTGATCTTGTTCTAGGTCTGCCCTGTCAGGCAGGAGCTTTCTTGGGTTTAGCTGTTCAGTGCTTTCTCACTATTTCTTTTCCCGGGTCAGAAAATAACCTTTGTCCTGTAGTTTGCATTATGGTTTGAGCACAGACACCTGAATAGGAGGTAAATATTTTGAAGTATGTCAGTGACATTCTGACTTTCTGCTGGCTCCTTCCCTTTCATCTGCTGGAATTCAAGAAATTCTCTCAGATGGAAGGAGCAACAGCTTCTAATAACCTTGGGGAGGCTGCTTGTTTGAGGCCAAGGGAAGAAGTTTTAGGACCAGGGGTCTGGCAGCTCCTTTGGGGACCTTGATCCCAGGGTTCATTCCGCATCCTCCAGCCCAGTGCAGGTTACCTGAGCTGTGGGGGCTGTGGGCTTCACTCCTGTTTAGCACTCAGAAAGCAAATGAACCCCAGAGATAGGGGGCGATTGCAGGACATTAACATGGTTTTCTTGTTAGGTGGTTGTTTTAGGCAGGCGGATGGGAGCGAGAGAAGAAAAGTCGAAGACAGAGAGATAGAGAAAAGAAAAAGAGAAAAAGAAGACAAAGAGAAAAGAGTGATTTTAAAAAGGCAGAGAAGTAGAAAGAGATAGATAAATGACAAGACAGGAGAAAGAGAGAAAGAGCACAATATTTTAGACTATCTCAGCATCAGACTTCTAGAACCAAAAGGCTCCTAGATATCTTTTTGTGGAGCCTCTTCATTGTACCGAGAGAGAGGGAGAGAGAAAGAAGGCCCTTTCTTTGTTTTTGCTGAGACATCTTTGCTGAGCCGACATTTTGCTCGCTGTTTGAAATCTCAGGGCAAGATACTGAGCCTTTTTCAGAGGGGACATCCAAACATGTGGTCTCATGTTCTGGTGCTCTGGAGCCTCCAAATCTCCCATGGAGATTGAGGGGGACAGGGACGCTTCCGAGACCAGCCGGCAGCCGGAATAGATTTGTCACTAGGTAGAGTGGCACTCGGAAGTTACGCGCCGCTCCGGTGCCTGGCCGTTTAAGTTGTCAACAATAAATTGGAATTTCATAGCTCATTATTTTCATAACTAAGAACCACAGTGGACAAAATGTCACTCTAATTAGAACTGCCTTTTAAGAAACAAGTTCAGCCCTAAAACAGTGTAACTGGGAATTTCTGAACTGGGGCCGTTCAATCCACAGATTTTTTTTTTTTTTTTTTTTTTGGTCACCGAAGAATCTGATGGGCACACGAGAGATGACAGATTGTAGGGAGAGTGCGATGTGTGGTGGCTATGGTTTTCAGAGTGTGTGGCAAGGCAGGCAAAGTCCCTGGGGCACACAGGGACCCCTGTCATCTCAGGAAGGTGGGCGGTCTGCCAGGAGTGTGGGCATTCAGTCTACAGAGCTCAAGGCTTCGGAGGGGCTAGAGACGCACAGCTTGGTGGCATCTGAGGCTGAGTTAAATCCACCCAGGGCCTGGCTGCTGTCTTTTTTCACTGGAGCCTGGTTGGGAGGTTCGGGTCATTGGAATTGGGTAGTATGTTACACAGCAACAAGAAACACTAGGGATTTTAATCCTCCACACGTGCTCTTTATTTTATGTTTTGCAAAGCTTATTCTCAACCGTCTGTATTTCTGTCTTCAAAACAGCCCCACAAAGCAAGCAGGGAAGACATTCTTCCCCTATTGTATGAATGGGAAAATTGAGGCCTAGAGAGGCTAAGTGAGTTGGCCAAGATCACACAGAGAGTTAGCATCAGAGCCACCTACACCTCTTGACTGCTAAACTAATGCTCTTTGCACCGAAGGACATTGTGTGTTGGTGGCTGCCGTTGGTCTTTTGTCTGTAAGCCAAGGGGCTGCACGGCTGTTTTGCTGAGATGAAAGGATAGTTATTAAATCTGAATCCTCATTTGACACAGTTTCGAGTTGGGGTTTTCGGAGTGTCAGGGTTGCCTTCTAAGTGCCTGGCCCATGTGTCAGTCAAAAGGACGACAGAGACCTCTCATGTCAAGGCCGCAGTCTTCCACAGTTGGCACTGCTCAGGTGGGATGGGCAGGTAGCCCTGCGTGCTGCCGCCCGCCAGCTATGTAAGTGGGGGCCGGGCTGGGGGGGACCTTCAGCCTGCCACCCTCTCAGAGTTGCTATGTGAACGTTGCAGTCCCATTCAACTAACATATTTTTGAGTATCCAGGACAGGGTTGTCTAAATGTCTGTAACCCCTTCCCTGAGATTCTGCCTGTCCTAACAGACACTCGGTGACTATCGATTGAGTGAGTGAATGAATGAAAAATGCATGTGAAAATGCCTGGCCTGGTAAACAGTAAAGTTCTCTGCAATTGCAAGGGGTCATTATTCTTATTATTATTTAAAATTTTATAAGCAAAGCAGCAGCTTGCTGTAGCGGGAAGAGCACTGAATTTAGAGTCAGGTTTGAAAGCTGGGGCTGTCCCTAACTACAGAAGGGAGTTAGGCAAGTCACTTAGCCTTCCGATCATTTATTTTTCCTTCTGTAAATCCCTGTGGCCTTGCAGGGTTAGTGTGAGGATCAAGATAATTCGAGGAAGAGCTCTGTAAACTTTAGGGTGCTGTGGCTGAATTATAGTGAGTTGTATTATAGTAAAAATTGGCTTTATATTATAAAATTGACAGGACAATTGGAGGCTGCAGAGATTGCTGTGTGCCTTGACTTAGGGTGCTTTTCTAGCCATCTGGGTTTTTTTGGATAGTGTTAAAAAGTTGTTTGTGAGTAATAATTTTTTGGCAATTACAGAAAAATTGCTGAAAGCAATTTTTTAGAAAGAGGGAAGATAGGTTGAGTTTTTACCTTATGGTCAAAATTTGTAAATGACTCACTCTTTTCAATGAAAAACAGACATTTCACTTTCACATCACTGCTTCCAAAGTATTTCATCTCTTTCAGGATATTCACTAACTTGGCCTTACCCAAACATACCCAGGCTGAGAATTTCAGCATCTCTGTAAATGTGACCAGTCATCTTGGGTAACATTTTCTACCCATCTCAGAATCACCTCGTTCCCTTGCCTATCATCAACTCTTGTTAGGTTTAAAAATTATTAGTCATTTAAAAAATGTCTTTTTGGTTTTTAAAAACAGATTCAACTGCAAGATAATTTCCTTGGAAAGGGAAATCAAGAATTCTTCTCTAAATATTTAGAGAGACGTCTGGTGATGTCTCAGATTCAGAAAAGAAATTATGTCAATTTTTTCCCCCCTGAAATGATGTTTCATGACACTCTCTTCTTGGTCTTGGTTTTACTGTAAAACCCTGACATCCTATTTTCCTTAATGAGCAAATGCTGATAGCATGGAAATGTCCTTAGAAACAGCCATTTACCTCAGGGGAGGTCCCTGGAAGAGTTGCCGTGACTTGTGGTTGGTTTTTCCGATTGCTTGAGTTTTGACTTACAACAGATATTTTCAGATAATTCTGCAATTCAACATTCCTTTTAATTTTACCCCAGGATTATTATTTTTCTCTTACGGAAAAATAAGTTGCATTTCAGGGGACAGTTTCATACAATGCTGCAGATTGTGCTAGGGCTTGGGAGAGCTGGCAAATCAAAAGTGTAAGCTACCTTATTGGGGAAATTGTAGTTCAAGAGGCTGGGTGGGCAACAGCCCTAGCTTGCCCATTTGGTCTTGTGTGACCCTAGGAAAACTGTTTAACCTTGATGAATCTCTGCTTTATACCTGTAGATCAGGACCTATTCATTTATTTGTTCATTCACTCATTCATTAATTCAAAGCAATTTATGTGCTTTAGAACTGTTGGAGATAAAATGGGAAAACTGACTCGAAAGTTTTCTGTAAACTATAAAATGGTAGATGAATGTGAAAGAATTTTGTTAATGCTTAGCCAGTGCTGTCCAATAGAAATACAATGAGAGACTGGCCGGGCGTGGTGGCTCATGCCTGTAATCCCAGCACTTTGGGAGGCTGAGGCAGGCGGATAACCTGAGGTCGGGAGTTCGAGACCAGCCTGACTAACATGGCGAAACCCCCGTCTCTACTAAAAATACAAAATTAGCTGGGCATGGTGGCACATGCCTGTAATCCCAGCTACTCGGGAGGCTGAGGCAGGAGAATCACTTGAACCCAGGAGGCGGAGGTTGCAGTGAGCCAAGATCACGCCATTGCATTCCAGCCTGGGCAACAAGAGCGAAACTCCATCTGAAAAAAAAAAAAGAAATACTATGAGAGCTGTGTATGCAATTTAAAATTTTCCAGCAGCACATTAAGAAAAGTTAAAAAAAGAGAGGTACTATATTTTAATTATATATTTTATTTAACTCAATATATAAAAATTGTTATTTCAACATATAACTAATATCAAAATTATTGAGATATTTTACTTTTTTGGTACTAAGTTTTAAAAATTCGGTGTGTATTTTATATTTACGGCGCATTTTGATTCAGACTAGCCATATTTCAAATGTTCAAAAGCCGCATCTGGCTGGTGGCTACTGTATTGGAACGTGCAGATCCGGACGTTTCCTGGACAGAGTAGCCCATTATTTTGTTGCCAATATCCGCTTTACTGGTTCCTCATGGCTAAGCTTCTTTCTCTTTGGGTCCTAGGTATTATGAGACAGGAAGCATCAAGCCTGGGGTAATTGGAGGATCCAAACCAAAGGTCGCCACACCCAAAGTGGTGGAAAAAATCGCCGAATATAAACGCCAAAATCCCACCATGTTTGCCTGGGAGATCAGGGACCGGCTGCTGGCAGAGCGGGTGTGTGACAATGACACCGTGCCTAGCGTCAGTTCCATCAACAGGTGAGGGGCTCGTGCCTGTGGGGGTTGGGGATTTGGGGGGGATGGCAGGGCATCCTGGAGGCTCTGCATGTGCCTTTCCTGAAGATCTGGTCTCTCTTTTTACCAAGGCCCCTTAGGGGTTACTGAACAGGAGGGATGCTAATGGGGCCTGCTCGGTCTCTCTTACCCTTCTCTTCTTTCCAAAGCAGGTAGGAGTCCTAGGCCCAGGGAGAGGGGAGCATGCCAACACCCTGGCCGCTCGAGTTTCTTCTGAGCCCAGAGTTATTTTCATCCCTCCCTTCACCACCCACCTATATGTGTGGAACACTTCACAGTGAATTGTCCTGACTAGACCTTCACAAATGTCGCTGTCCCTGCAAACCTAGGCTCAAGGTCTTAGCACTGGCCCATCTCAAAGATTCCCAGGAAGAAAATCCTTCCTCCAGTTTGGGCAGAGCTTGAGCCAGTGAGTGAGAGGAACATAACCCTGACTTGGAGTTGGGAGACTTGGCTCCTTGTTCCAGCTCTGCCACAAACTCAAAGTGGGACCTTGACAAAGCTCTTCCTCTCTCTGAGAGCCCAGAACCCCAGTGGTTCTGATGTGCATCTTCAACTCCAGGGGTGTTGTCCAGGAGGCTAAGATGCTCTGGAGCAATGGAGTTGCCCTCTCCCCAACTCATACATGGAATCTCACACATGGAGAGAAAGAACCAGAGAAATACCCTGGGAGTCATGCACAGGATCTTCCTAGCAGCCACACAGCTCCCTTTCCTTTCCAGTGTGATCCAAGACACATGGAAGGGAGCTCTCAGAGCTTTAAAAATTAATGTATGGAAGAAAGTTTTCTGTTGTAGATGATGAAATTTCAACTCCATTTAAACCCACACAGTCAGGGATGAAGTTCAGAGATGAAAAGAAATGATGGTTCTCTAAACTCTGCAGAGAAAAGAGAAGGCAGCAGCCTGAAAACTTGGACAGTTTCCATTTCTCCAAATCACACCCTACCATCATCAGTGCAGAGCTTGTGTGGGCATAGGGGACCCTCACTCCTAGCAGAACGAGGTGGTCGGTCAGACTAGAATGAGAGCCTCTTGTCCTGATAGTGGATCCTTCTGTGATGATTCAAATGCACAGATCGCTGTGGGAGTGCATGTGTTCACATTTTGAGTCCTGCTATTTTGTAAATTGTTAGCCTGTTTTTCTTCTCTTGGCAAACCTTGACAGAGGCCCTGACATCATGCATGGTACAGGGGAGATAGAGGAGAATCAGGTGTACAGTTTCTTGGTCTGTTCCAGAGGGGCTCTTTGTCCAGGGTGGGGTTCTGACATGCACTTAGAAGCCTGATACACCTGGACAAAATTGCTGAGGGGGTAGCAATGATGATGGTAGGTTTTGGGGAGGAGGGGATAACTCCTGTTCTTTTTCTGGATTATAAGAGGCTCCATTGTGTTTTATGAGCCCCTTACTTCTGGCTCTTTGCAGGATTTCCACGACACAAAACAACATGACAGGCAGCTGGCCTGCTCTGCAGAAGAACATCAGCCAAACCCCTGGTCAGGCTTTGGGGACCCACAGGTTTCCCAACGTAGAGTACACATATAATTGGGGGTTTGCAAGATAACCTTAGGTAGTCCGTGGGGGTCACAAAATCTAATGCCTTACATGGGGCCAGGCAGATAAGGTAATGAGGGAAGCAGGCCAGGCAAAAGACGATGGAGAGAGGTTGGGTCCCTGGCAAGCTAGGCAGCACAAGTCCTATTAAAGGGGCAGTGCTTCTTAGCTCCAGCCGAATGCTGTCAGGACCATGGGTCTGGTGTTTGCCAGGTTTTTTGCATTCTTCAAGAGAAGGCAGAAGCTGGGGCTTGTGTAGATGTATGCATGGATATTTCTGTATGTAAAATCTCTATATTTAAATTAATTTTTTTTAATGTAGAGATGGGGGTCTCCCTATGTTGCCCGGGCTGGTATCGAACTCCTGGGCTCAAGCAATCCTCCTACCTCAGCCTCCCAAAGTGCTGGAATTACAGGTGTGAGCTATCACACCTAGCTTAATCTATATATTTTTTTTAACAGAGGCAACTAATTTCAATTAAAAATGCCTTGCAGGATGAGCGTAACTTATTTACAGAGCATCGGTTTACATCCTCTATAATGCAAAGATGCAAGGATGCACATTGTTTTCTAATACATTTATTTTAATGTATTTTAGAAAAACATAAGTAACCCGCCAAACCAGTGAGTTCGTGAACTTTGTGAACTCCCCCTCAACACTCCCACCTACCCACTTACAGTAGGGAACTACAATTGCCTTATAAAATAAATTTATTTAAGTCAAAATTGAAGTGATGTGAAAGAAATGTATGAGGCAAATAGAGCAGTGGTTACAGATGTGGCAAAGACTGTGAAGGGGCATGGGATCAGAACACCCAGCAATCAGAACACCCACAATCAGGGGATGTGTGGTCAAGAGAAATCACGGGCCTGCTGATGCTTTCTGCCTGGACCTGTGCTGTGGGGAGGTTCTAACTGCTGGCTGTAGGGCCATGGCTAGCCTCAGGAGTGTCCTGAGTGTCCAGTCCAAAGCCATGGCCAGGCAGGCCATGCCTCTAAGGTGCTTTCATGTCTGTGGTCTCCTATAGTCCTTAAGGCTTGACTCTATCCTGTGGCAGGTGTAGCAACAGAGGCCAAGATGGAGAGTGCAGAGGAACAGTGACTTGGAGGTAGACATGGGGGTAGAACCCAGGTTTCCCAATGGTAAAAGGAGGGCTAGTTTCTTTCCACCACTGCCCTGTAGGACTCTGTGAGTGACAGAACTGAGGATCTGTGAGATGAGAGACAAGAGGGAGGACAAGTATTTTCTTCTCCATTTCAGATCCTCGCGGGCTGCCCGTTCTGCTGCCTGGCTGCCTGCCCTCTCTCATCCTTAGCCTTCTCCAGTGCTCCTCACTGGGGGCTTCTTTTTGGGAATATTCTCTGGCTCCTTCCTGCTCTCTTCAGTGACAGCTCACTAAGTGTAGGACAATCTCATGCGGCTGCCTTCCTCACCCCTAAACCCCCAAAGCCAGAGCCATCCCAGCATACAGTTTTATTTTTCAGATGAAGGCAAAGCTCCCACTGCATTCAGATGAATGCAGCTTCTAAATGTCTGCCTTGCAAATGACACTGTGTAAGAGGGTCCACATCTCTCCCAGCCCCTGCTTCCCTTGGAGGCAACTTTTCACCCTTTCTGATTTCAAACAGCTAGGGAGGGAGTGATGGCTGGATTTGTGGCTATTCTTATAGCCACAGGGGCATCTCCACGGTTCACCCCTAGGAGTATGTGCCTTCCTGTTACCTTCCAGGGGACCAGCCTAGGAAACCATGACTGACAAGGGGTTAAGCATCACTGAACTAGTTCTGTTAGGCTTGTGGGGGATTTCCTGGGACACAGATCACCTTGCTCATTTGACTTCTTATGGACAAACGTGCTGGGAGGCTGTACAACCTGCAGGGATCGCTGGATCCAGTCTGAGTGTCCATCGGAGGTGGCCATCCCAAAGCTGACCCAAACGGTGGGTTGAATAGGGTCTTCCTTCTTCTATTCCAGCACCGTGGCCAAGGGGTGGGGACTACAAGTGGCACTCCCAGCTTAGAGGGGCAGCTCTATTTAGTACCAAGTGGTTGGGTCATGTGAGAACATGAGGCCAGTATTGCTGGGTGTTCTGATTTTTCAAGAGAAGCTAGAATTCAGATATTTATGAGAAATCTCCCAACTTAAAAATTTTAGCAACTAATTCAAATAAAAACAAATATACTGTGCAGGCTAACAAAACTTGTCCCGGGCTGGAGGTGGCCCTGGGGAAGATGTTTTGTTAATTCTGCTCTTAATTCTAATTTTGGTAGCAGGCCTTCTGAGATTGTTTATCCATTTCCTCTTTCTTTTTTTTTTTTTTTGTTTTTTTGAGACAGGGTCTCACTCTGTCGCCCAGGCTGGAGTGCAGAGGCACAATCATGGTTCACTGCAACCTTGATCTCCCAGGCGAGGGTGATCTTCCCACCTCAGCTTCCTAAGTAGCTAGGACTACAGGTGCCACCACCATGCCTGGCTAATTTTTGGCATTTTTTGTAGAGATAGGGTTTCATCGTGTTGCCCAGGGTGGTCTCGAACTCCTGGACTCAAGCGATCCACTCACATCGACTTCTATCCGTGTCCTCTTTCTTCTCCACAACAGTCACAGGCCTGGGTGCCACCTGTGGGGCCCCTTGCAGCTTGGCACAGTTGCACCCCTGGGTTTTGAATTCTCGGCATAGCTGATGGCCCAAGCTTCTTACTGCACTGATGGCAGTTTGATCAGTGCCATAGATGTGGGTGTTTCTTCAGCCTTATCTTCCTGTTTCCTTTTTCGAGGCACCATGATTTTCTCTTTCACTGTAATTTTGTGAGGACTGGTGGTGGGGCGGGGGGCGTGGGATGATGGTGAGAAGCCTAGCCTTTCAAAGAAGGAAGAGTGATGTTTCCATGGGATCCTTAAATGCCACAAAGTCCCTCAGAGTTTTAAACCTCAAATTCTAAGTGGCTTTGAAATCCAAATAGCCTTTATGCCTCACATAGGAAGTATTTAGCAGAGGGACCGCGCTTCCTTTGAATGTGGCTTAAAGTAAAGTGCTGGGGCATGGGGGCTGGGAGTCTGGGCTGACTCGCTGTGCAATTCTGGGCAAGTCATTTGAGCATCTTGGGTTTTAGTTTCCTCATTCATAGGAAGAGTTTGATGCTGAGCTCCTTTCTCTGTTGGAACGTCTAGTGTGCTCTGCAGTACGGCAGCCAGGGTCCTGCTCACGCTCAGCAGGTAAGGGACGGGCAGTTTGGTGTGACTGCCAACTCAGCCCAACTGTCCCTGGCTTAGAAAAGGTCCTGAGTGTGCTCTTATTGGATGAGTCTTGACAGCCTGTCATTTTTAAAATTTAAAATTTGTTTAGAGTTGTTATGATTCAATTACAGTCTTGTTCTTCCCGCTACAGTTTCTTCTCAGTGTAAGCTGATGCTCTTTGTTTTTGCTTGGTGACTGCTAAAGGCAGATGAGCAAAATCTCTCACCCCTGGGGGCGGCTTCAGAGGCTTCCCTATAACTCTGAGATCCCCCTTTATAAAGGACAACCCTGATGCATTCTTAAAACAGTGTGAGAGTGGCTACCTTCCCCTCCCCAGCTTCCAAGGGGACCACTTGTGCTTTATTATTACTATTATTTTTAATTTTTATGGGTGCATAGTAGGTATATATATATATTTATGAGTACATGAGATATTTTGGTACAGGTATGCAATGAGTAATAACCCACCATGAAAAATGGGGTATGCATCCCCTCAAACATTTATTCTTTGTGTTACAAACAACCCAATTACACTCTTAGTTATTTTTAAACATACAGTTAAATTATTACTAACTATAGTCTCCTCATTGTGCTATCAAATACTAGGTCTTATTCATTCTTTCTATTTTTTTGCACCCATTGAGCATCTTTACTCCCCCACCGCCCTCGCCTTGTGCTTTTTAAAGCAAATGTGAAAAATATGAATATTTTAAGATGGAAGCTAGTCATTAATCTTTACAAAGACACCACTGAAAATAACATCTTACATTTAAGGAGCACCTAGTATGTAGCAACCACTGTCTTAAGTAATGAATTAATTTAATCCTAATAGTAATCCTATGAGACAGAAATGATTCTTAGTCCCATTTGCAGATGAAGAGACTGAGGCATAGAGAGGTTAAGTAATTTACCCAAGGTCATGTAGCTGGTAAATTGTAAGAGGGATGGGATTCAAACTCTAGTGGTGTAGTTCCAGAGCCTGTACACTGTGCTACTGCTGCCTCTTAATGATTTATAACAAGTGATAATGCTTTCCCAGTGATATTTATAGCTATTTTAAAAGAAAATGAGGAAAACATACTTTTCTTTGCTTTTTTACATACAAATTTAATAGTCAGACAATGATTTGAAAAGTAAGGATTTTAAGCTGAACTACAGTGACTTTTTTGCCATGTATTTATTTGTAACTATATTCATGTCTGGTATATCCATATATTGACATATCCAGCAATATCTCTGTAGACACATACACACAGAGAAAGTGACATACACAAAAATATAAACATTAGGTCAGATGCCAGCTTACTTCCAGGTGACCAAAAAGAGAACCTCACTCCCAGAACTGGACATTTTATTATGACCCGCTTTTCTCCCAAATGCCATGAGTTTTCTGGTTGTCCAATATGCTTCGAGTTTGCTTAGTTAAAATAAGTGGTTTGAATATTAGGGAAAACAAACAAACAATCTGAATGTATTTGAGGGAACACTTAAGCTGACTGATTAGAAAAGGGCAAGAGGCTCCTTGCTGAGCTCAAGTAGCCAGGCTCCAGATGGCCTGTGTGTGTGTGGTGAGACTATAGGGTGAACAGAAAAGACCATTTCAGGCTATCAGCTGAGGACACGGACTGCCCTTGGTGCCGAGCACCAAGCTGTAAGATCAGAAAGGGCAGAGAGGCTACTGCCCATTGAGTTTAAGAGGAGGCACCCACCTGCTACTTCTGTCCTTCTTCATTTGTATAAGCTGGAGACCCAGTGCAGCCTCAGAATAAACTTTCAGATATTAATGGTCTGGAATGTGAAAAAGCTTCTCACAGAATGTTGCATGAAAAGAGCAGGATGCAAAACTGTATACATGGAGGCTGAGTGCGGTGGCTCACGCCTGTAATCCCAGCACTTTGGGAGGCCGAGGAGGGCGGACCACTTGAGGTCAGGAGTTGGAGACCAGCCTGGCTAACGTGGTGAAACCTCTTCTTTACTAAAAATACAAAAATTAGGCGGTGGCATGCTCCTGTAGTCCCAGCTACTCGGGAGGCTGAGGCAGGAGAATCAGTTGAACCTGAGAGGCAGAGGTGGCAGGGAGCTGAGGTTATGCCACTACACTCCAGCCTGGGTGACAGAGAGAGACTTCGTCTCAAAAAGAAAAACAAAAAAACAAAAACAAAAACAAAAAAAACCGGGCATGGTGGCGCATGCCTGTAATCCTAGATCCTTGGGAGGATGAGGCAGGAGAATCACTCAAACCTGGGAGGCGGAGGTTGCAGTGAACTGAGATCGCACCACTGTACTCCAGCCTGGGCAACAGAGCAAGACTCTGTCTCAAAACAAACAACAACCACAACAAAAAAAACTGTATACATGGCATAATCCTGATTTTGTTAAGAGAAAAATGGATATTTCTAAATATGCCCAGGAATGTTGGTATAAAGGAAATACACCAAAATATGGTTTTTAGATGTCTTCTTTATACTTTCCCATGCTGTCCAAGGAGTCTACAATGAACATATATTACTGTTATAGTGGGGAAAAACTCTAATAAATGTCCTTTCAAAAGGTAATAGTTTGAGACTGGAATATAACTTTTCCAAAGAAACCAGACATTTTATTATGACCCACTCTTCTCCCAAATGCCAAGGAAGGAGCTTTCTGGTAGATCCGAAGGAGCTTTTCGCGTGGCCCTGTTCTGCTGCTCTCAGATGCGCCGGGCTTGCGGTCTTGCGCATGCGTTGTCCTTGCTGGAAGTCTACAAACTCTTCAGAGCCTAAGGTTCTGCAGAAGGATGTTAGAGCGGTCAGGTGGCCAAAGGAAGGCAGTACTGCTATTATCTCTTTTATGTACGGGGCTTTTCCATAAGATCTTTTTTCTTTTCCGAAAATGATTTGGTTACTTAAAATAAGCAGAGTGGTCTGTTCCAACTCCGTCATTGTATCGGAGGTCCACAATGGAATGTACTTGGTCAAGGTCACAGTGGAGTTTCTATCAGAATGTGAGCAAGGTCTCTGAAAAGACAGGCCAGGATATCACTGGCTCCAGCCTTGTGGATCCTTTCCGTGAGGTTTGGTGCAAGGTAGGCTTCCTCTTAAGAAAGCCAAACCGGATGTCTCCTGGCTGCACTTTGACTCTCCCTAGTATCAGAACAACATATACATCCCCTCCCTTGGCAACTTCCTAGGGGAAGGGGTGTTATCCCTCCTTATGCGTTCTCTAGGGCAGAGAAACCAGCACGTGAGCGCTGCCAGAGGACAGAGAGATTACCAAGTTCAGTTCCTTCATTCCACATATAGGAGGCTGAGGTCTAGGAAAGCGAAGGACTCCCTAAAGTCACTCAATGAGTCTCTTATGGAGCTAGAGCTATACTCGAGAAAGGGATGCTTACTCATAATGTTAACACATCATCCTCTTTCTTCAGAAGAGGCACTTGAAGCCCAGAGAGGGGGTGCAGATTACACAAGGAAACAAATTACACAGGGAAACAGAAGCAAAGTTGGGACTAGTCCATAAACCTTCCACCCTCCTGATTCCAGCCTGGGTTTATAATCTCCCTCCACCTCTGCCCCTCTGCCTCAGCTCGAACCATGGCCCAGCTTGGGTATGAGTTTTCTGGTTGTCTGTGCATAGCTGGTTGAGGTCTCTTCTCCTTCCTGATGGTAAATAGCAATTTTGTTTTTCAACTGCCCACAGGATCATCCGGACAAAAGTACAGCAGCCACCCAACCAACCAGTCCCAGCTTCCAGTCACAGCATAGGTAAGAGGAACTTTTAAAAAAAATTTAAAAATCTAATGGGCTCCAAATATTCTAAAGAACTTTTAATCATTCTTATGGACAGATAATTCTGCATAAAACACTTCAGCACACGTACTAATGCGCCTTCTTTGTCATTCTCCAAGGGCTGAATCTGGTAAATGAATTTTATAAATACTGCTAAAAGGTTTTGAATTTTACTGATTATTATGATAAATAGCTTTCACCATGAGACAGAAAATTGAAATCTAAGCCAAAAAAAAAATCCACTAATGGGGGTCTATAGAATGTCAGATAATTAAAGTAATAAATCAAGAAAGGGATACTTATTCATAACATTTTCTGCATCATTAGTCAGTAAGTAGTTTTGAATGTGTTTTTTTCTTCTATCAACCAGCCCTTCTACAATTCTTTGTGCACTTGCAGTCTTGAGTGAAGATGTGGCAAAAGTTCCCAAACTTACTTTCTCTCTCTCTCTTGCTTCGATCTCATGAACTCTATGAACTGTCAAGGGCTGCCAGTGGGGTTTCCAGTGCTCACAGGTGACGTCTGAGAGTGGCTGTGACCCGACAGAGTGGGAGTCATAGTTCCTAGTGCTCAAGAGTTCAGAAATGTCCTCTGTCTTCCCTTCAAAGATTGTGAAATGACATGTGTCTATTTAAGGTGTATTATTTCTCCACTTGGGATACAGGAAACACCATTGGTTAGCTGGGGGAAAAGTTATTGTACTATATAAGAAAGTGGGCAATGATTTAGCAAGTCTCTGACACTTCTGGTTGCCACAGTCAATCCTGCAGAATCACACCTCAGATTGTGTAACATTTCCACAGTTTTGTTATTCCTTCTTTAACTGAGAACTTGAACTCACACGGTGATGGGGAATGGGCAGAGTCCTGGCCTCCAGTTCCAACTCTGTCATTACCTCACCCAGTAAAATGTGAAAGTTCTCTCACCTCCCTGAGCCTCAGTTTCCTCATTTGTGGGTGGAGGGGCACTAACCAGGTGCTCACTGAGGCCTCTGATCCTCCATGGTTGGCTCTTTGGATAAAGGTAAGACAGATTTCCTCCCTGCCATGAAATAATTCCTCATTTAGTAATCCCTTCAGAAAGTGTCTGCTAAGTCCCTGCGGTGCAGACCTTGGCACCAGAGGCCAAGCCCATAAGGAAGGGAAGACAAAATCCCCATTCTCAAGGTAAAGGGGGAATATAATGAAGAGAAGTTTGCAAGACAGAGATGAAGCTCAAGAAGAAGGGATGGGTGCTGTGGGGGCAGAAGGGAAGGAACCACCAGCTCTGCTGGGCTAGGGTGAAGAGGGTGGAGGAAGGCTTCCTGGGGGAAAGTTTGTGGCTGAGATTTCACTTGTAGCTGACCAACTATTTCAGGTCACATAGCACTGAAAATCAAATGGGTATAACTGCTAATATTCTTTCATTTGGTTTAGAAGAATAATTCTACTGTAGGTCAGCAGCATGGTTTGTTCTGTCCCAGAAATTTTTAAATTAAACTACATCTCGCATACATATAGCCCCTTAGAGTTCACAAACTTACCGAGGAGTGAGGAAACTGAAACTTACAGAGATGAAGTAACTAGCCCTAGGTCATGTTGCCAGTAAGTGGTGGGGCCAGAAGTGGAATCTGGGTCTTTTGAGCCTAGCGCAATCACAAAACACCAAAACGAATGTCATGGGCTCTGCCAGCAACATGGTGAGCTTTGGTGGTTGTTGTTTAAAGTACCAAGTGACCTGGGATCTTCTTTCTTCCTCTGTTTTTTACATGTTAATACAGAAAAGGTTGTGGGATTTGCATAAATCTATTTTAAGGAGCTTCTTCTGGTGAAGAAAAAGAGAAGTTAACGATTTCTGCCTCTGTGTCTCTTAAGGAAGATGTAAGATCAAACTGAAATGTGAGAAGAAAGGCATGGCTCCCTCTAGGTTTGTAGGAGCCAGGAGCTGGATCTGCTCCAAAGGGAAGCTGTGAAGGGCTTCTCAGGCAGTCACCACCATTTCTAGTGATTTCCTACTCTTAAGAGTCAAAGGTGGCTCCACCTGCCTCCAGCTGGTTATAGCCCAAGGAAGTGTGTCTGAGATTGGTCTGTAGGTTTTAATGAATCAAAAAAGAATTCCCACAGCCCAGAAATGGCAATTCAGCTGTACAGCTGGAGAGGCCCCTGCTGATGGACTGGTCTCTCCCTAGGAATCTGGGGCCAGAAGTTAATGTGAAACTTGCACAAAAGTTGCCCCCCGCCTCCCATCCAATTCTTATTCTTAGGAACTTTGAGACCTAGCCTCAGTCACAATAAGTCACCAACCACTGCCCCTGTTTCTGGGCAGGGGAAATCTAGACTTTAAGTAAGTAAACCCAAGGCTAAGTTCTGGTACCGCTGTTTATTAGCTAGATGACTTTGAATCACTTTCCCTGTGGAGCCTCAGTTTCCTCATTTGATAAATGGGGATAAATAATAGCACTCTGGGCTGTTGCAATCATCAAATGAAAAGTACTGCATTCATGTGAAGTATATTATTGCTCTTCATTGTTTATTAGTGCGAAGCAGATTAGTTATAGGGTTTGAGGCTTTAGTCTCTGGGTTCAAATCACCACTCTGTCTCTTTTATTTTTTATTTTTATTTTTGAGACAGGGTCTTGCTCTGCTGCCCAGGCTGGAGTACAGTGGCACAATCATAGCTCACTACAACCTCGACTTCCTGGGCTCAAGTGATCCTCTTGCCTCAGCCTGCCAAGTAGCTGGGACTATAGGCTTGTGCCACCACACCTGGATAATTTTTTTAAAAGTTTTTTGGTAGGTCTTGCTATGTTGGCCAGGCTGGTCTTGAACTCCTGAGCTCAAGTGATCCTCCCACGTCTGCCTTCCAAAGTGCTGGGATTACAGGCGTGAGCCCCGGCACCAGGCACTCTGCCTCTTTTTAGCTGTATGATCCTGGGTGAGCCACTTATCTTCTCTGAGTTTTACCTTTCCAATAGGATCATCACATTTCCTAGCTTCTAAGATTGTTCTCAGAATTAAATGAGATAATGCCTCTATGCCTGGCACAGAGTAAGTTCTCGGAAAATGTTAGTTATTGTTATTGTCATAATTAATATTAAAATCAAATCGGGGGAAACTGGAAGGAGAAAAGGCAGCAAGAAAACTATAAAAAGAAGGGGCACTCTGCGGTTTGGAGTTTGTTAGCTGTGCGCATGAGTTTGTGCTCAGGTAGTTGTGTTTGCACCCAAGGTTGGGTGTGCAGGCAGGTGGTGAAATGCCTAACGAGTAGTTCAGGTTTTTTTTTTTTTTTTTTAAGCACTGACTGTTGGTGGGCCCCGGCTCCCCTCTTTCTCCTCTCCATCCCCTGCTTCCTGCATCCATGGATAGGCTGGAATTTAAGCGAAAGCCCTTCCTGTCCCCGTGTCCCCGTGTTCCTTTCTGCAGGGGTCAGTCCTTCTCAGTGCCCACCCTTCCCTTTCTCCCCCCATCGCAGAGAACTGGGGCACACGGCCCGCCCGAGGCCTGCGCTTGTGGCTCAGGTGTGGCCGCCTCCGCAGAGCGAGGGTCCTCAGCGCCCCCTGCCCACCCTGCGCTCGCTCCCTCCCAGCCGCCCCCAGCCTCACGTGCGGTGACAGCCGGTCCGCCGCCCTCAGCCCTCTGCGGCCCTGACCGCCCGTCTTTCTCCGCGCAGTGTCCACTGGCTCCGTGACGCAGGTGTCCTCGGTGAGCACGGATTCGGCCGGCTCGTCGTACTCCATCAGCGGCATCCTGGGCATCACGTCCCCCAGCGCCGACACCAACAAGCGCAAGAGAGACGAAGGTAAGAAAGGCCCGCGCAGCCCCGTCGGGGATGCGCTCCACGGGGTCTGTTTCCGGCGCTCGGTCGCGGGTGGCAGCAGAGGTGCCCGCGAACACCCCCCTTACCTGCAGAGGAGCGAGTCCCCCGGCCCGCACGCTGTCCTTTTCGTGAACACGGGAAAGGGCTGAGCCCTCCGCAAGACAGACAGGCAGCAGGGTGAGACTGTGGCATTCTTGCTGGCCTCCCCCATGGTCACCCCTTGGATAGAAGCAGCGGGCCTGGCAGAGCCCTTGTGGCCTGAGCTTTGGCCTTTAAGAAGACCCTGTGTGCGTGCAGATATGCGGCCCGAGGGCAGGGTGTGCTGGGCTCCGCACCCAAGTCCACTTTGTGGAGGAGCTTTGGACCAGAGAGAGGGGGCTGGCCAAGCCGTGAGAGGGGCACACGTGCGGAGGGCAGAGGGGTGGGTTCTCTGAAAGGCCCTGCACACGTCTCAGCAGACAGAGAAGGCCTTCAGCCCTGATGATGGTGTTGGGGGGCGGTGCTGAGGAAATTAATAATCATCTCATCTTTGTCCTTGGGTCTGGAAGAAAGAAGTGCGGGGGTGTTGGGGGGGATTACAAAGATGACAATCTTCCTGGTTGGTTTTTCTCAGCCCCTCCACGGGCCTGGCCCTGTGGTGCCTAGGTCTCCAGAGCCAGCCACCTCCGTCCTGGACACCGGACACCTTAACTGGGGCTCCTTTCCCCTGTATGGGCTGCCAGTACTGGCTGACATTAATGGGTTTGAGAGGAGAAAAGACCCCCTGGGAGCCTGTAAAACCTTAGTCAGGAAAAGAAAAAAAGAAAAAAAAAAGCCAGAGCTGTGGTCTAGGGCCTGAGAGCAGCGTGACAGAAATCTTGATTCAATTATTCTGTTCCTCAGCACAATTCCCTTTCTCAGCTCCGTGTAAGGGATGTGTGTTCTCATGAGCACATGCCTAAGTACTTAAGATCTGTAACTAGAAAATTGAGTCGGCCCAGCCGTGGATTGGCCTGTGGTCTGCGTGTTGCCAGCAGTGCAGAAGCAGAGCCGGTGGCCTCGGTTTAGAACCGTGGGGGTGTGTAGGGAAGATTTGCGGCTTTTGGAACCTGCCTTGCCTCTCTCTTCTGCTCCTGCTGCTCCTGAGCAGATGTCAGATGTCTTTAACTCAGTAGGCTGTGGTGCTGTGTTGCTGCAGGAGGCAGTGGGCCTGCCATCTCTGTTGTTTTATGAGGTTGATGGTATCATCTTTTCTCCCACTGTCACCTGGACTTGCAGCAGATGTGCCTAAGCTGGGGCCCGGATGTATTTGTTCACGGTGGAGGGACAGATTGTGTGAGACTCCCCCAGAGGCTGAGGGATCCAGGTGGAGATTTTTGGGGAAAGACAAAAGCTAGTTTGATGTTTACCACCAAACAGACAGGTTCTGGCCTGGGGGCATTATTTACTTTGTTTTCGGAGTGCTATATTGGCTTGCAGTCTGACCAGCAGTCATGGTTTTGCCCCTCAAGCTCCTTTACAAGGTATAGCGTGGTCAGAATGTGGGCGGTGTCGGTCTTGACTACTCCGTACTACTCAGATCATGCCTTGAGGAGGACTGCAGCCCATTTGGGGGTATTGACCTTTAAGAGGGACGGTGACAAATGGGATTGTGTCCTGGGCGAAGAGGGATCTGATACAGCATCTGGGAACACCTCAAGCCTCTAGGGATATTTTGGCACAAAGAAGAGCAGAATAAGCGAGACTGGATTGCTGCCTTCAAGTATTTGGAGGGCTGACATGGAAGGAGGAAGAAATGAGATCTCATTGCATGGCCTTAAAGTGTGTGGCTGATGCAGAGGTGATTTCACCTCAGTTTAAAAAGAACCAAGTTGCACATATGAGAGTGGCCTAGCATAAAAGGAGATGCCTCGGGAGGTAATGAGTGCCCTATCTCTGGGGATATGTAAGCAGAGACTAAGTGGCCACTTGTCGGGCTGCCAACAGAGTATCAAGAATCAGATGTGGTATTGGATGATCTTTTTTACTTTGTAATTAAAATTTTTTTCTTAATAAATAGACACGGTGTTTTGATATGTTGCTCAGGCTCATCCTGGACTCCTGACTTCAAGTGATGTGCCTGCCTAGGCCTCCCAAAGTGTTGGGATTACAGGCATGAGCCACTGTTCCTGGCCTGGGTGATCTTTGAAATCTTTCCAGTTCTGATATATATGGTAGAGTTCTGATCCTCAGGAAGACTTAGGGGGCAGTCCAGTCGGTGGTCTGTGGTAGAAGGGAGAATGATTTGATGGTCCTGGAAGCTTATAGGAGTGGAAAGAGTGGGGGACAAACCCAATCAACCAGAGCCTCCCCCTAACTCCTGCCCCACACCACTGAGAGTATGCACGTTTGATCCCAGGGGTGGGCAGCAATGGCCGGGCTCACACCAGGGAAGTGTCTGTCGGGGGTATTGCATAAGTGCCCCCTTCTGATGTTTCCCATCCTCTCTCTGTATCTCTCTGGATTCCTGCAGTGGCCCTAGGGGGAGGTAAAGAGGCAGAGACTGTCACTTCCATTTTACTAGGGGAGGGGATGGAGGCTACACAGCCATACAGCTGGTATGGACTGGGGAGTCAGGAGGAGCTGGAGTGCCCCTGAGGCCTCAGTTCCCTGGTATTTTCCAGCTACCTGTTGTCCCTCAGCCCTTTCAGAGATGCGCTTTGGAGGCGGAGCAGTCTGGGGCTGGGCAGAGCCTGGGGCTGGTATGGGGAAGAGTTTCAATCAGAAGGGCATGATTAGCAGGTTGGATGTGGAGAGAGAAGTGAGACCTGAAGGCCAGAGGTTGGAGGAGAGCAGAGAAAGTAAGAAGCAGCCACTGGGGAAACAGGGATATTTCAGGCACACTGGCCGGCTGGCCCATGGCGGCTGCAAACCATGGATTTGTGAGGGTTCTGGCCTCCAGTGCGGTACCATCAGCAGCCTGAGAGAAGAATCATGGGGTAAGAGAGGCAATGGAGAGCTAAGAGGAAGACAGCTGAGGGTCCTTGCCCATTTTTCGGATGAGGTGACTGAGGCTTTGCAAGGTGGAGTTGCTTACTCTGCTGCCTAGTTGACAGTCATCCCCAGCTTAGACTTGAGTTTTGCTCTGAGGGCATTTCCTGGGGCCACCCTCCTGCCCAGATCTTGCAGAGGTAAACGGGTGATAGGATCCAACCACAGAGGGTAAGCTGGCGAGCAAGACTGGCAAGCTGAAGTTCCTCTGATGAGCAGGGCAGTGGGTGAGGTGACACTGGGGGAAAGAGTAAGGCAGGGAGGGCCAGTTTTGACCAAAAGGATCTTGGGGGCTCCTCATAGGAGGTGGCATTTGAGAGCTGGGTAGAGGGAGGAGAGGGCATTCCAATCAAAGGCAAGAGAGATTGTGCCAAGTCTGGGACTCTGGTGAGCATGTGCAGGGAGAGGACCAGCACGGCAGGATTTGGAAAGGGAGAGAGGTAGAGAGATGTGGGTGGCTTAGACTTTGACGGAGGCTTCGAACATTTAGCCTAGAAGCATTTAGGGAGATAGTTTTGAGCTATGTGTCTCAGATGCTCAAGAAACATTCACTCTGCTGAGTGTTTCAGGTAAAAAGATAACGTGAAAGTGACTAGCCCTGCACTATCCAACAGAAGTAGAATGCAAGCCACATGTGTAATTTTAAATGATCTAGTAACTACATTAAAAAGAGTAAAAAGAAACAAGTGGAATTAATTTTAATAATATATTTTATTTAATCCAGTATACCCCAAATATCATCATTTCAACATGTCATCATATAAAAAATTTGATGCTATATTTTCTCTTATTTTTGCTGCCAAGTTTTTGAAATCTGGTATGTATTTTACACATGTAGTACATCTCAATTTGGATGCTAAACGTTTGACAGTTAAAGTTAGATGTAGTCCTACCAAAACAATAAAGCTGTGTTTAGTGGGACAAATATTTTACACTGCTTCTATTTTAAAATTAAAATTAAAATCAAATCAAATAAAAAAATTAGCTCCTCGATTGTACTGGCCACATTTCAAGTGCACAGTAGCTACATAGGACTAGCGGCTGCTGTGTTGGACAACACAGCTCTAATACAAGTGCTTGGCACATAGTAGGTGCTCAGTAAGTTCTCCTTGGTAGAGTGGATCAGTCACATTCCTTTAGAGGGTTCACAATTGGTAACGAGGGTGAGTGGAGGGACCTCTACTATCCTCAGTCAAGGGTGCTTTTGTTTGGTATTTTGGGCTTCCATAGAAAGCTCTGAGTAGAGTTCTGGAGCAAAGACAAACAAACTAACTAGAATATTGTTAGGCCAGTGGATTGGCAAAGGGCCCTTTCAGTATAGAGATTCTAGAGTTCTTCCTAGGATGTCTGCCTCCAAGACCAGACTCGGGGATATGGCCACTATGTCCAAGTCTCAGATGAACTGTTCTTCAGCAACAGGTAAGATCTCTGTGGCCTCTGGAGGAAGAGCTGGGGCTGGTTAAAGGAAGCTGCAGGAGGCAGATTATGGCTGAATGCAACATACGGCTTTCAGAAGAAGCCAGGCTGGGCCAAGAATGGAAGCTCTATCTTAGAAAGGTAGTGAGCTCTCCATCATCAGAGGTGTGAGCAGGCGCTGGACAAATGAGGAGCAGAAGAGTCAAGGATGACATTCTGGTTCGGACTCTGTGACTTTTCAGGCAGGCCTGTTCTAGCCTGGGTGGCCAATGCTTCTGTGCCAGTACTGTGTCTGCAAGTGCATCTACCCACTTGTCTTTCCCTTCTGCTGCCTGACCCTGAGGCTGCCACTCATGTGGACTTGACAGGGCAGGGGCCACAAATCATTTCTATCCCCAGCGCAGCCTCTCGGCACAGCCCCGGTTCACAGGGATGCCCGGGAGGCCTGTGGGATGGCTTCGAGGGTCAGGCTGGGGTGCTGCCCAGTTATGAGATGTCGCTTTGTCTCTTGGTTGGTTTGAACTGAGAGCTTTCGTCGAGGAAGCTGTGGCATGGCTCAGGAATCCTGCTGGGTGAGGGGAATGGAGGCTGAGTCAGCACCTCCCTCTCCGGAAGGCCCAGAGGAGGTGGTGGCAGGGAGAGACTTGGCAAAGCAGGCAGGGTTGTGAATAGCGGCCATGGGTGAAAGGGCAGCCTCAGACCCTGGGTTCCTTCCTGGGCTTTTGATCTCTAGTGAGACCTCCTTCCGCCGCTCTCCCCACTTAGGTCCCCTCCCTGTCCCCCTCACAATAACTCACAGGGCCCTGAGTTTGAAAGGCCCTGAACACACTGAGGTCAGCGGAGTGCGAATCCCTTTCACCAGTTCAGAAAGCTGACCTGTCCAGCCAGTGTGGACTGTGGGGGCCAGAGGTTTCTTTTTGGGCAGTAGGGGTATGTTGCAAGTGAGTTTCCAGCCTTCTGGGCTCTGGACTACCTTCTGAGGAGGGCACAGGAAGGGCAGCCAGGGTCCAGAGGTGGCCTGTCCTTTCCAGAAGATGCCAAGTCTGATGAGACTCTCATGGGGAGGTTTGTTGGGGGGCATTTAGCCAGGTGCTCCCATTATGACTTCCTTTTTGGGGATGCCTGTCTCCTCTCTGTTTTTGTGTCTCTCCCCATGTCTTTGGGGGTGCATCTCATTCTGTGTTATTTGGCTTTATTTCCTGTTTATTGAACCTTCCTCTGTGTCTGTTTCTGTCTCCCGGTCTAGCTCTCACTAGCTTTCTTTTTCGTACATACTCTCTCTCTCATACACACTCTCTCTGTCCCTCTCCTTCTTCTCTTTCTCTCACACTCATTCACTCATTCAATTTCCTTTCTCTCTTGCTATCTCTCTCTCTCCCCAAATCCCCTCTTCCCCTGTCTCTTTCAGGCTGGATGCCCCCTCAGCCCTGCCCAGCAGACCTCCACGGGAGCTATGGCCAGAGGGAAGGGGTTTCAGAAGCTCACAGACCGTGCTGGGCCCCTGGGCCCCTCTGACACAGGCAGGTCCTGGTCTTTTCTCTCATAGGACCCTTTTCCTTCCCTGGATGCATAGATGCTGTCTGCCGCTCCTGGGATAAGGGCAGAAAACAGAAGCAGGAAGTGGGGAGAGCCCTCTCAGAGCTCCCAGAAGGGATGGATATGTGGAAAAGCTCAGGATTCCTGAGTCAGGAGTAATAGGCAGCCCCTGTGGGATTGAGAGTTCACAGATCTCTGATCCCTGGAGAGCCCCAAATAAGGTGTTGAGTCAAAGGCACAGGCTTATGGGCGGGGATGAAATGGTTTGAGGACTTCTTGTAGCAAGTTACTTAATCTCTCTGCACCTCCATTTTGTTATCTGGCGAATAGAGTTGACACAAGCCTTGTGGGTTACAGTGAGAATAAAATGAAGTGAAGTGACAGCTGCCAAGGGCGTGGCCCCAGGGCCTGGCTGTAGTCAATGCTGAGTAGATGGCCACGGAGAGGCCTATGTTTGAGGACGTGAGGCCCGTCATGGCAGAGGGCAGCAGGCTTTAGCCACGGTCCTGTTGGCAGCTGGAACTAGCTGGTTCGTCCACCACCACCTTCCTGTTTGGAGCTGTGGGGCCACGGAGCGATTCCATAGTACTGAAGAAGCCGATTGCCTGCAGCCGGGAGCCCGGGGCATCCAGGCTGAACAACAGTGCCCCCAGGTGTCAGCTGCAGAACGAAGGGCCACTCACTTTCCTCCTCCTTTGCCTTTAGGAAGCTGAGTCTCCCAGCCTGCTTCATGGCAGAAGAAAAGGGTCAGGCCCCAGTTTTCCCTGAAGAGAGGCACAGGGAGCACAGGGGGGTGGAGGCCTCCAGGGTGGGGGCAGAGGGTAGCACCCTGGGCCTGGGAGGGCTGGGCGTCTGAGGGGTTGTTGGGGCCACCAGCCTGGACCTCGAGACTCCCCCATGGGAGCTGGAAGGGCCTTGGAGAGCACCTGAGACGCCCCGCTCCGTCATTCACACGGGAAAACAGGCTCAGAGAAGAGAGGCGGTCTGCCCAGATCACACAGTAAACCCCCAAAAACCTAGAGAGAGAGGATGGCTCTGTGGAAAATCCTTGGCATCCCTTGCCTTTTGATGTGATAAATTCAGTTTTCCTCTCCCTCCTTTCCTCCATTCTCACAGGGCCGTCCGCCATCCCCACTGTTGACAGCCAGCCCCATCAGTCTTATCTCCCCATGGGGTGCTGCCCACACGTCCCCCCGCACTGACCTCAGTTCTTGAGAGAACCCCTGCCCTTCTCTCGCGGGCCTCCCTTTCCTCCTGCTCATTCCTCCTGTGCCTCCAGTCCCTGTGTGTTGGCTCAGCTTCCCGTCTCCAGGCCATTGCCCACTCAGGGCCTGCCACCTGGAATGCTATCCTTGAGCCTGGACCTGGCCTGGCTTTCTGGAACCAGCCCACTCCCCTGTGGGGATTTCCAGTGTTGGGTCATTTGTCCTTCACAACTGGCTGAGACCCAAGGATTCTTTAGGGTCCAGTGTGGAGTATGGGTGACCAGGCAGGCTCTCCATCTCCTTTTCCCAGTGTGGCTTTGGGGGCAGGAAGGAGGTTACCACCATTTTGTCTTGGCCTCTGCTGGGGCTTTCCAAGGGCAGGTCCCCTCCCTGGCCCTCTGTGTGCTGTCCCCTGGATGTAGAGAGGTGTCTACATGTCCCCTCATGTAGAGAGGTGGGTTGTTCCCTGAGTTCTCTTTTTGTCTAAGAAGGAGTCAGGACCAAGATTCTGCTGGGGTGTGGTCGTGGTGGGGGCATCACGTAGAACCCAGGGGAGAATTGGCAGCCTGGCAGCCATGCTTTCCTTGGCTTGCCCTGTATTGATGATGATTTTGAATTAGTTACCAACATTGCAAAATCAGGAAATTTCATGTATGGATGGATGCCTGGCTTCTTTGGGGAAGAAAAATCAGATCTGGCAACCCTGGGGCAGCTGGCAGCCTGGCAACCCACAAGGCAACAGTCATCTGGGGCTGCTGGGCCCGAGTTCTCACGCGCTCCCCGCTCAAGTTGCTCTCGGCACTTGTGCTCTGTTTTTCTTGGCCTGAAGGTCTTTGAGCTTCTGGAGTCTTAGCATGAACTCTAAAGAAACCAGTTTGGCTCAGTCTCTGCCTGTGGCAGCTGAAGCTAATGGGAGGCAGATCCTGGAACTGGCCGGTGGGGCCGAGGGTGCGTGCGTGTATGTGTGTGGTCAGGGAAGTGGGTAGTCAGGCTTACAGGCCAGAGGTGGGTAGGGTAGCGGAGGCAAGAACTTAGGGCAGTGGCCAAGCAGCCACACTCCTTGGCAGGTCATGTGCTCTATACCCTGCAGGTAGGGTAGTCCAGGCACAGAGGGCGCAGGCTTGGCCCAAGGGTATGCAGGGGGCAGTTAGTGGCAGAGATGGTGAGGACCTGGTTTCCTTCTCCCTGCCTGGCTGGCCACTCTCCCCTGTGATCTCTGTCCTGATCTTGTAGCCGTGGGCACCTCAGCTGAGACCCAGATAGACAACTGCTGGAGGCCTCTGTGGTAACGCAGGGCATCTGAGGCCAGGTGGCCAATTGGAGGGGCTCCTGGGGCCTTTCCCTAGTGCCCAGGGCCTGTCCCACGGGTGGGGGCTCAGGTTTCGGTTCCTCCTCGCTCCTGGGTCCCCAAGTTTCACTTTGATTCAGTGAGCGAGAGCCCCCGTGAGAGCCAACGCCACTGAACCCCCACCCTCTCTGTTTGCGCACCTGGTTTGCCCCAGCCCCTCCCCCTCCTCTTACCCCCAGTTCCTTTTCCCATGGGGTGGTGTACTGGTGTTCGGGAGAGCCCTGGGGGTATGGGAGAGGGCAGGGTGCTGCCATGTGGGGATCTCAGTTCAGGGAATCAGTTTGGGGGCCAACCAGTACAAGAGTGGTGGGGCCGATGGAGGGGGATATACTCTCATCTGCTGTGGGCAGTCCCCTGCCAAGGCGGTCTGGAACTTGAGGTGAAATGGCCTTGGCTTTCTCCACCCTGCATGCCCTGCTGCCCCATGGGGAAGAGAATCCCACAGTCCTTTCTCTCTGGCTTGGGAATATGGTTTAATCCCTGGCTGCATAGCCTGTGGGTCAGAGACTTTACAAGGCTTCAAACCCCTGCCCCTGCTGTGTCCCTTCTTCCTGTCCCTTTCTCTGTCTGGGCCTCAGTTTTTCCATCTAAAACAGGAGATCAAGGAATTGCTGAGGTTTTTTCTGGCATCAAAATTCTGAGTTTCTCCTGGTTCCATCTCAAGTCCTCTTGGCATTATTGTAGAGCAGCAGTTCTCAAATGTTTGGTCCTGGGTCCCTTTAAACTCTTAAAAATTATCAAAGACTTCAAGGAGCTTTAGTTTATGAGGGTTAATTAAAATGGATGAAAGTTTAAGATATTTATTTATTAAAAATAACAGTAACAAACAAGTAACATATATAATATTTTTGAAATAAGAAAGAACCGAATCTTCCAAACCCAAAATTTAGTATGAATGGCATTGGCTTACAGTTCTGCAGATCTCTTTAGTGTCTGGCTTAATAGAAAACAGCTGGACTCTCATAGCTGCTTCTGTATTCGCTCCGTTGTGATGGAACACATCTTACAGCTTCTGAAAACCTCCACTGTAGACTCGTGAGAGAATGAGAGTGAAGAAGACAAATCACACATTGGCATTAATATGAAAATAACAGGTGCAGCAAACCACTATGGCACATGTATACCTATGTAACAAACCTGCACGTTCTGCACGTGTATCCCAGAACTTAAAGTAAAATAAAAAAACAATGAAAATAATTTTGTCCTCACAGATCACCTGAAAGTATCTTGGGGACCCCTTCTTCCAACCCTGGCAGGGCTTCCTGGACTACACTTTGAAAATTTCTGCTTCTGGCTGCTGCAAAGTCTGAACTTGCCCACTTATCACTCATATAGATAAGGAGAGCAATTAAGTGGTTTCAGTTAAAAGAAAGGTGTCATCAGTCATTTCTCCTGTTCTTAGCTCCTTAAGACAGTGGGAGCCATGGCAGGTCTTTGAACCGAGGGGGGAGTGACAAGACATACTGGGTTTTGGAAATCCTCCACTAGCCGATTGGGATATGTATGTAGTGCTTCTTGCTTCTATCCCAGGTTGAGCTCCCACGGAAAGACATAGCTACAGAGCCTTCTCCCCTTCCCAGCAGATTGTTGGTAGGGCTTGAGGTCTGATTTCCTTCCAGCAGGCTTTCTTCTGTGCCAGCAGCAGCCAGCTCGTGCCACCCGAGAGCCTGGGGAGTGAGTGTTTCAGAACCCTGCCTCGTCTCCCCATCCAGCTTAGCTCTGTACTAGCCTGCAGCCTCCTGGAGACCCCATCTGGGGCATATTTTTGATGGGAAGAACACCTAGCAATGCTATTGATTGGGAATGAAACAAAATAAAATAAAGAAGTGGGTTTGGTATTTATCTTGACTCCTGGCATTTGAGGAAAAGCAGGTCTAAAAGACAGTTGAGAAAGGGGAGATTTTTGTTCTGATTCCACAGGGGCTTCTGGGTGTTTCTGGAATGTTTCTGGTTGACTCATGTGTGTGTGTGGGAGGGTTGGGGGGTGGGGGTGAGGTGTGTGTGTGCCCGCATGTGTTTAATTTTACTTTGAAATTTCTAGTTTTCATTTTTATTGGTACAAATTAACATTTGTATTAGTCCTTCCTTGGGGCATTTTATCCCTGTGTTAGAATAAACTGGGAGAGGGAGAACAAGAGAATGTCTTAAGGTAATTTGAGAAAAATTGAGAGAGGAAGAAGGATAAAAGGTGTGAGAGAAGGTATGTGTGAGAAACACATTGCTTGTAGCAAAATTAACTGATCTACAAGAGGAAATAGGCAGAAAGAAAGGCATAGCCTCTTGAGGGACTGAACAGTGGGGGATGAAAGTGATGAGGGAGTCAGACACTTCCCAGCATCAGCCACCAGGTGGCACCATCGACCCAGGACAGCTTAGTTGCTGTCCAGGGTTAGGAACAAGAGGGGTAGGGTAGCAGGGCAGTGTGTACTGGCCATTCATGAGCTTGGTATGCTTGTAACTGGGTCGGAGGTGGCAGTGCCCAGGTGGGCTGACCATTAGCTGAAGTCTCACTTCTTCAGCAGCATTCAGTCAGGGAGGGGGAGGCTGGACCATTGCTAGTGGGGATTAATCTGGTCCTTTCTCACCTCCATGGTCCAAATGCCTTGATATAAACCTTTCTGGGAGTAGAGTCCTTGGTTCTACTCTAAGCCTTTACTTGCTGTGTGACCTTGGCCAAGTCACTTCTCTCTGGGCCTTGTTTTCTGCATATTAAAATGTGGAAATTGGAGCAGACGATTTTTGAGGTTCTTTTGGGCTCTGACACTCTGTGGTGTACCAGAGAGCACTAGAGCTGGAGTTAGATTCTAGATCTTTCTGTCAGCCATGTGACCTTGGGTAGGTCACTTCTCACATCTGTGGAGATTATAGTCACATCTTCCTCTTAGACTTACATAAAATAGAAGATGGAAAAATGCTTTTGAAATCTTTTTGGTGCTTCAGGAAAAGGAGAGTGTTGTGATTTTATAATTTTTGCTGGAATTTTTTTTTTTTTTGAGACAAGGTCTGGCTCTACCGCCCAGGCTGGAGTGCAGTGGTGTGATCTCAGCTCACTGCAACCTCTGCCTCCTGGGCTCAAGCCATCCTCCCAGCTCAGCCTCGGAGTAGCTGGGGCTACAGGCATGAACCACCATGCCTGGTTAATTTTTGTATTTTTTGTAGAGATGGGATTTCACCACGTTGTCCAGGCTGGTCTCAAACTCATGAGCTCAAGCAATCCATCTGTCTTGGCCTCCCAAAGTGCTGGGATTACAGGCGTGAGCCACTGTGCCCGGCCTTCTCTGGAATTTAAATTAGCGGGAAGCAGGGGCTCCACCATCTTCACTGCTTAGAAAGTTTGTTGCCTCTACATGTCACCATGGAAAAAGGCCTGCCTTATGGCAAGCGTTTGCTCAAGGTCACTGCATCTCTGTCCTAAATATCCATTGAATCTGCTCATTTCTCTCCATCCCCATTGCTACTGCCTTGGTCCAAGCACTCTCTTCTCTCATTTGGACTATTGCTGTAGCCTGCTGGCTGGTCCCCATCTCCAATGTCGTTGACTTGTCCAAATAATAGTCTGCCCTCCACATAGCAGCTGAAAGAAAATTCTGATCAATGACTTGCCTGAAGGGTTTTAACCTTCAAATCTGCCCATTGTTCTCAGAAGCTATGCAAACTTCTCAACAAGGCTGCCAGGCCCTCTCCACTCTCCTCTTTTCATGCGCACTCCAGTCATACCAAACCTCTTTCCATTCCTTAAACACCACATGCTCTGTCCTGTTTGCAACCTAGGAGTCAGACAACCAGGGTTCTAGTGCTGACTCAACAATGACTACTCCTGGAATCTTGGACCAATCTCTGAGCCTCAGTTTCCCAATTGTGCTTGTGATTGGACTGTTATATGAATTGAATGAGATTATGCATGTAAAGTGCTCAGGATGACCCCATATATAATAAGTGCTCAATAAAGAGTGCCTTTTATTATGCTCTTCCCACTGCTTGAAAAACTGTCTTCCTCCCTCACCCTAGTGTTTACCTGGCTGACATCCCAAACTTCAGGATCTAGCTTGTATCACTTCCTAAGTGAGGGCTTCTCAGATGCTCCCCTCCAACCCAACTCCCCACCAGCACACAGAACCTGCCTGTTCATCAAAATATCACATTTGTCACTCGCCTGTTTTCCCAGCAAGACTGTGAGCTCCATGAAGGCAGGAACTGTGTCTGGAGCACTCACCAATGTCACCTTAGTGCCCAGCACAGGGCCTGGTTCACAACAGCAAATATGTACTGAATGGGGGCCATGGATGTCACAGAAGCCATGGGCTCATCTGGGGAATGAGTGGAGGCTGCTGAGCAGAACACAGAGCCTTGCACATCAAACATCCCCCAAGTCCTGCCTGACCCCAGAGTCTCCATCCTCCAGGATCTTGTGACAGCCATTCTAGACGGGGAGGGAGCTCTTTCGTGATCTACATGCACACATGCATACATATGGATACTAGTGCCTGTGGTCCTCTTTCTGCCTGCCATACCTAAGCATGTGCTCCAGATGTGTATAGATCACAGCACCAAAGAGGAACTGCAATATGGGATAACTATAACGGCTAACATTTACTGAGTATTGACTCTGTGGATTTTAAATTATTAACTCATGTAACACTCACAACCACTGTACCAGGTGGATACTCTTATTATCCCCATTTTATAGAGATACAGAGAGAGTGAGACAATTTCCCAAGGTCACACAGCTCAGTAGTGGCAGTGTTGGGACTAGTACCTAGGTGCTTACCGGCCATCCCAGTCTGCCTCTCACAGAGGGTGTCACAACAGGATGACATCCATATGAGGCTGTGTTCTCCAGGGGAATATCCTCAGCTCTCTCCAACATGGGGCTTTGATTCTACTTTTTCACAGTTCTGCCTGTTCCCCCATTATCCTGTCTGGCTGAGCTCAGGGGGACCTTGGCTCAGAGTCTGTTGCATCACTCAGGGGTACGCCATTTCTGAAGCTTTCCTAACACTGCTGCGCACACTTCCCTGTCACACCTGAAAGTTGGTCACCTTCAAGCGCAGCCGGCTGGTCACATGTGGGTTTTAAGCCACAGCAGGTGGCACCGTGGGTAGACTGGGGTTTGAGCCTTGCCTTTCCTTTTACTAGCAGTGTGAGCTTTGACAGCAAAGGGCTTTAGCTTCTTTGAGCTTCGATTTCCTCACCTGTCAAAGGGGGATAATAATTCCTGCCTTTTCTGGTAATTAGAAAATGTTGCCTATAATATTTTGATTAGCACTGGCACATGGCAAGTTTCAAAAATATCACCTATTATTTTATTATTTCTATTATCAGAGCAAAGTGTTTTTACTCTGAATCTAGATTCCTCAAAAAGATCTCGTTGAGAACGTTCTAAATTCCCAGATTTTTTGTTTTCTCTCTCTCTCTTTTTTTTTTTTTTTTTTTTTTTTTTTGAGACAGGGTCTCACTCTGTTGCCCAGGCTGGAGTGCAGTGGTGCAAACACAGCTCACTGCAGCCTTGACCTCGTGGGCTCAAGTGATCCTTCCACTTCAGCCTCCTGAGTAGCTGGGACTACAGGCATGCACCACCACACCCGGCTATTTTTTAAAAATTTTTTTGTCAAGACAACATCTCGCTTTGTTGCCTAGGCTGGTCTTGAACTCTTGGGCTCAAGCAATCCTCCTGCCTCAGGCTCCCAAAATGCCAGGATTACAGGCTTTCTCTCTTTTTTAATGATCGTTTTATTTATATTACTAAGTTTCATGATAGGATTGTTCAGCTTAGGGTCAGAAGAAAAGGAAAGAAATACCAACTGGAATTCATGCTGGCAGAATTTCAGCTCCATGTTTCAGAAACACAAATAATTCAAGTTGTAGCTGAGGGCAGCTGTCAGAAGTAAGGTGAGCCTGACACGACACTGGAGAAGCCTGGGTTTCTCATCCTGACTCAGCCGTGGCCTTGCGGTGTGGTCTGAGTCAGGTCCTGCCCTTCCGGAGCCTCGGTTAGGATGCACTGAGCCTGGACAACCCTTCCAGCTCCTGATCCTTTCTCCTCCCCCGCTCCCCTCCGCTCCCCCTCCCTCCTTCTTCATCTTCTCGCTCTTCGTTTCCTTTCTGTCTCAGACACAAACGCCATCCAGCACTTCTGAATAGTACTTTTGTTCCGTGAACATCTCTTTTCTGAAAAGGACGATTGGTCAGGTTTGTATCTTTTAACTGCTGGCACATTTTATCAGTTAAGAACCTGCGTACCTCCCTCTCGGGAGACAGCCTTAAGGAGGCAGGCAGGCAAGCAGAGAGGCAGAGACAATGGGCGAAAAACAACTGTTTGGGGGCCTAATTTATGGTCCCTCCAGCAAATGCCTTCCTTCGTGGGAGCCCTTTTCCCCTTTCCTGCTCTTCCCCATGGCCCCGAGCATCTTCCAGCAGACCCCAGTGTATGACTCCTTCCTAGCTCCCCAAAGAATGGGGAGAGGGAACGAGCAGAGCCTGTGCCTGAGCCATCTCGTTCAAGGCCTTCAAGGCGGGGCTTGGAGTCCTGGCTTGGCACTCCCTTGCTGGTGATCTTGGGCAACCCATGCTGGGCCTCGATTTTCCTACTGGCACCAGAGAGAGCAGGACGCCTTCTTCAAATTCTTGTGCAAATTCAGCGAGAAGCAGTGCATGAGAAAGTGCTTTGTAAGCTGTAAAGCTCTCTTGCCTATGAGAGTATCATTGTAGTTCATCTCACATACCCGCTCTGTGGCAAGGGACACATTTCTGAACATCTCCAAGGGTCAGTTTCCCCATCTGTAAAATGGGGACTATATACTTAGGTCATACAATTACTGTGAGAATTCCATAACAGAGGTAAAACACCTGGTACAGTTCTTGGCAGTGGGAGGTGCCCAGGTCTAGGCTGGGCCGTTTTCCGTTTCCCTTTCTTATTCCTCCACAGCGCCTTTCCCTGAATGCAGCGTACAGGCACGCAGCCGCAGGCGTTTGAAACCCAACTGGCCACTCTCTGGCCTGCACCCCACTTCGCTCCTCTGTAGAAGTCGGACAGTAACAGTATCTGCTTCCGAGGACTGTGGGGGAAGATTAGACTGTGCCCATCCGTGGCTCGGCACAGCGTCAGCACCAGGTGAACGTTGGTGATGCTGCCAGGCCTTCCTCCCTCTGGACACCCAGGCACTGGGCATGGGCTGGACGGGACCCCGGCCACCATCTCCTTCGAGCCTACTCGTGGCCGGTGAAGAAAGCCAGGCATGAGAGGAGCAGGAAGCGAGTCGCTCAAGGGCGCACCGAGTCATATCCCAAGATCTTTGAAGGAGGTCCAGGGATCCGCGGTGCCTGAGAATACAGCTCGGCAGAGAGGCCGAGGTCCCTGCGGGGAGGCCGGTCCCTTCCTCCTCGGCCCCGCGGTCCGGGCGCCCCGTGGGCCTAGCTCCCGCCCACCGGCCGGGGGTCCTCGGGGCTCGGGCTCCGACGGAGGAGTCCCCAGGGCCGGGGGCGGAGGGCAGACGAGTTCCAGGAGGTCACCTGGATTTCCTGCGCGACGTGGAAGGAGAAATGAATTCAGCTGCGGACGAACGTGGCGCAAAGAGAAGCTGCGCGCGGCGCCCCCGGGAAGGAGGCCGCCCGCTCGCGCCGGCCTCCGCCAAGCATTTGCAATTTAATTGACATTGGCGGCAGGAAGCCAATCAGTCTAAGTCAATTGACGTTCCGAGATAAAACTAATCGGCGGCCGGCGCTGCCCCCGCCGGCGCGGCCGCGGCGGGGCCCGGGGCGCAGCGTGGAGGCGGCGGCGCGCCCTGCCGGTCCCGGCGCTGGCGCGTGTCTCGGCCCGCTGATTGCCGCGCGGCCCGCGGCGGCCAGGAGAGGCCCGTAATGAATGACTTTATTTGCCGGGGCCCCGCTGAGAACAATTGAGTTTGTTATGCTAACAACGGATGCCAGCTTTCCGGGGCCCCGGGGGGCGCGGGCGCGGCGGCAGCCGGGAGCTGGGCAGCGGAGCAGATGACGCGCGCCGGGGCGAGGGCGCCGGGCGGGGGTCGGACGGAGCTGGCGTCGGGACCCGGCCTGGAGGGGCGAGGCCGGTTCGGATGGCGGACGCGCAGCGTGGAACCGTGTTGGGAGTTCTTGATCATTCCTTGATACTGGACAGGCAGGTCCTCCTGGGTGCGACTGCCACTCTTTCTTCCCTCTGTCCCCGAGCCTGAGTGGGAGTTCTGATCTTGCTGGATGATGCCCTGACATAAACTTTTTTGTCTCTTGCACCGGTGGAAAATTAGAAAAAGGCACAAACACAAAGGCATCACTTTTTCCAGTGACCTGCTGTGGCTTGGGAAGTTCGGCACTGGATTTTGACCCTGCCACGTGTGCTTTGCGCCCTGGAGGGAAGGCCTTCCTTCCATCTCTGTCCCCTGTGTGTATCCCCATGCTCTGTGGCCAGGCGCCCGCCTCAGAAAGCTCTTCTTGCCCTACACAGAAGGCTGCCTCATGGAGATGGCTGGCTCTGAGGCCCCACAGCCTTCTCCTGCCTCCCCCTTCGGACCTTGAGTTCCAAGGGCAGAAGTCGTCTCCCATTTGTCCCAGACGCCCTCAGTGCCCAGCACAGGGCCTGGCACACACGTGGAAGTAGTACGTAAGGGAATGGACTTCTCTCTTCTTTGCGATCTCTTGCTTTCCCTCTGGTTACAGACACCAGAGTCCCCTTTTCCAGTTCTGTTTTCAGGCATGCTGGCATTCCCTCACTCACTAAACAACTGAGAACCAGCCTTTCATCAAAAAAAGCCCTGGCCAGGGAGAGATAATGTAACCCGTGAGATGAGTGTGTGGCAGGCACCCGCTATGTGCTCAGAGTTGGCAAAGGTGTAATAAGTGCTTGCTGAGGGCTTTTCCCTTTGTCATGGCACTCAAAGATCCCTGGTGCCACCCTGTGACAGTCACCACCCCACCCCCCATTTGAAGATGGACAAACTGATGCCCAGCGTGTTTGAGAGGCAGCATGATGCAGTGGAATGGGTCTAGGCTGGGAATCTAACACTAGTTTGCTGTGTGAGCTTTGTCCTTTTTCTTCCCCTCTCTGAGCCTCAGTATCCTTATCTATAAAGTGGGGGAGTTGGAGATGATGGCCTCTGAGGGCCAGTTGAGTGTGAGTTGTCTACAGGGAAGAGGGACCCAGGTCCCTGCTCCCAGCCCAGCTCTCTTTGGCCTTATAGTGTGACCACTGGGAAAAAAATTGCCCTCTACCCTCAGCTATACAAGGCTGATGGTGAGAGTGAAGCACTCACTTTGTGATAGGCGAGTGTGGTGAGTGTGTATGTACCAATACTGTTTTCCTTTGGCTGTTGGAAGAAATGAGGCTAGGTGCGGTGGCTCATGCCTATAATCCCAGCACTTTGGGAGGCTGAGGTGGGCAGATCACCTGAGGTCAGGAGTTCGAGAACAGCCTGGCCAACATGATGAAACCCCTAAAAATACAAAAAACCTCTACTAAAAATACAAAAAATTAGCCTGGCGTGGTTGTGTGCACCTGTAATCCCAGCTACTCAGGAGGCTGAGACAGGAGAATCGCTTGAGCCTGGGAGGTGGAGGTTGTAGTGAGCCGAGATTGTGCCACTGCATTCCAGCCTGGGTGACAAAAGCGAAACTTCATCTCAAAAAAAAAAAAAAAAAAAAAAAAGAGAGAGGTTCAATAACCAGTCCAGGGCCACAGAGCCAGTAAGTCACAAGGCTGGGATTCAAACCCAAGCACTCTGTTTTCAGAGCCTATGCATATAACTGCTCTACTAGTTGGCAGAGGCAGCATATAACCCCCATAACACCCCTCCCTTGCCCTACACCTCACCCCAGTCTTAGTCCCACCTGCCTTGCTCTTGGAGCTCCAACGTGCATTCTGCATGTTTTCAGGGCAGCAGGAGCACTGATTTTTCAAGGTGATTTTTCTCTCCCTGGCCTTTCCCTCTTGACCTAGGTACAGACAGCTGAGAGAAGGCTCTAGCAGGGAGGAGAAGCTGCCGTAGGAAGCTGGGACTCCTTGGCTCAGTCCTAGCTGGAATCTTATGTTTGGGAAACGGTTTTCTAAAAAGGGCAGAGGGAATCCAGGTCTTGTCTGTTAGGAACAAGCTTTTACTATTCATGATCAAGGAAGTACATTTATTTCACAGTTGTTTTTGGTACTTGTCTTTCTGTCCCTCAAAGGCGGTCTGGAGAACTCTTTCTCTCTAGAGCTATACCCTTTTTAGCAAGACAAATTAGGAAGATAGTCCCTAATATGGGATAGTCTTGAAGGGTAGAACTGGAGGCACCTTGGAATCATATATAGTGATTTTAAATCGTGTAACCCCAGCCGGGCAAGGTGGCTCATGCCTGTAATCCTAGCACTTTGGGAGGCCGAGAGGGGTGGATCCCTTGAGCTGAGGAGTTCAAGACCAGCCTGGGCAACATGGTGAAACCCCATCTCTACAAAAAATACAAAAATTAGCTGAATGTGGTGAAAAAAATATCAACCCAATGTTTCCTCTTTAAAACAAGTATTTTGTAGCGCTTCCTTTGCTATCCTAAAACAAAATTTAGAGGAAATAGAATCCACTCATACACATAATTTAAAAAATAGATTTAACGCCCCAATTGTAACAAAAAGGGGAAAGAAAAGTAAAATCATAATAAAATGATATATTTTCATTATGTAAATGCTCAGACATGACTACACCAGAAGACATAATAAAGTAGTTAGTTGCTTGCACTTAGGCGTAGAATCTCCATGAATGCAGCAGCTATAAATGTGGACAGCTGTGTTTTTTGGCAATATAAATATCTCTGGCGGTGTTGCCATCAGTGAACTGATTTTCTGAAATTATGAACATGTCCTGATAAAATTCCAACCAAAGCAAAGCATAATCTTCCCTCAATGTATATGTTGGTTGTATTCTTGGAAAAGTTAGTGTAAATGAAAACACCAAATCTCTGTGTATGTCGGAAACACAGAGTTACGTTCATGGCTCACCTATCTATAAAGAGTTTTCACCAACTTCAGTGTGTGATGGGTCATTCCAAAGATGTGTGAGATGCAGGCCAATTATTTACCGTGCTGAACTGTGCTGGGTAGCATCCCTGGCCCCATCCATTAAATGCCATACTTCCTCCCCCATAACAATATTAGCAATAATTCATAGATTTCCCAAATCTCCTCTGATCTGATCGTGCTTACCGACAACCACTGGAATGAGTGGGTTTCTCTCTAGGGTCTCTTTCTTTTGGGAAGTTCTGTGGAGTCTGTGAAAAAGCAAAATCTGCATGTATTGTGCACCCATTGTGTGCAAGACCTGACCCGGAGACACAGAAGCATAGCCTGATTTAGATGTGGAGCTGTGAAAGCTACGTGACCCCGCTCCATGGGTGCTAAGCTCCCAGGGGCCTCAGTCAGTAAGCATAGCCCCACCCACATCTTATCCTTGTCTGGGATGCCCCTTGCCTCTTCCTTCATGCCCCCAAATCCAAATCCTGGCTCAGATGCCACCTTCTCCTTCCAGGAGAAGGACCCCCCATCCTCCTGCACTGGACAGGTTCTTTCTGTCTCTAGACTTTCATTGCCTGCAGTTGAGGGCTCTCTTAGGATACTTTCACAAGCTTGGACTGTAAGTCCATCTCCAGGCCTTCTCTCCTTGACAGAGTATGGGCTCCCTGAGGGCTGAGACTGGGTTCCCTGGCAGGGCTATGCTTGGGACCAGAGCACCAGCAACAGATCAATGAATGCTGGAACCAAGGGATTCACCTTAGCCAGGTACCCCTCTTTGTACACATCTTGTTCTTTTTATTTTTTATTTATTTATTTTTATTTATTTATTTTTTTGAGATGAAATCTCGCTCTGTGGCCCAGGCTGGAGTGCAGTGGCATGATCTTGGCTCACTGCAACCTCTGCTTCCTGGGTTCAAGCGATTCTCCTGCCTCAGCCACCCAGTAGCTGGGCCTACAGGTGTGTGCCACCACACCTAGCTAATTTTTGTATTTTTACTAGAGGTGGGGTTTTACCATGTTGGCCAGGCTGTTCTTGAACTCCTGACCTCAGGTGATCTATCTGCCTCGGCCTCCCAAAGTGCTGGGATTACAGTGGGGAGCCACAGAGTCCATCCCTTGTTCTTTTTAATTTAGCAAATGGCTTCTGTTTTCTTGTCCTCACTCTCAGTCCTTATTGACTCTCAGGAGGTGCTCACTGTGCAGACAGCACTCTCTCACTTGGAATCCAGCAGCTTGTTTGCTCTGACCAGTGCTGTAGGCCTGGCACGATTTATTGACCCCATTGCACAGATGTGTTGAGAGAAGTGTAAGATCACACAGCTGGCCAAGTGGCAGAGCCAGAGCTCGCTCTCTGTGCTCCACCACTTTTGTCACTTAAACACTTCCAAGGCAGAGCCTCTTCCCTGGGGTGTCATTCATCCGTTTACTGGCTCCTGATGTGGTGTCGGGCACTGTGGTCTCAGAGGTAGGTAAGGCCTGGGAGACCCCATTGTTTTCCCTCAGGGATTTTCCCTAGGGACCCCTTTGTTTTCCCTTAGGCAAGGCATGGAAAGGGAGCATCAGATGTCCCCTGGGAGGGTGAGGCCACTATTTCCCAGTAGGAGGTCACACCGGAGCAGCTGTCTCCCTTCTCCTTTGTACCTGTTTTTTTTTTGTTTTTTTTTTTGCCAGTTTCAGTGAAATTCACTCTACAGGTATTTATTGTGCGCCTGCTATGTGTGCTAGGCATTGTCCTAGTTGCTGGGGACACAGCAATGAACAAGACAGACAAAAATGTTTGCCCACATGAGTGACATTCTAAGGAAGAAAGACAATAACTAAATAAGGAAAATAAGCAGCATGCTGTTCTATGCTCTGGAGGAAAACAAAGCTAGGTGAGGAGACAGGGAATGAAGCAGGGCTGAGGGGGGGCCTTTGCTGTTTTTGGAGGGTGGTCCTAATGATGAGCTGTCGTTTGAGCAGAGGCCTTAATGGAGGGAGGAGTGAGCCGGGCAGATATCTGGGGGAGGAAGTTTCCAGAGAGAGGGAACAGCAAGTGCAAAGACCCCAAGGCTGGTGAGCTTGGCATGACTGTGGAACCCTATGGAGGCGAGTGTGGCGGGAGCAGAATAAGCGGGGAAAGAGTGGGAGGAAACGAGGTCAGAAAGGTGGGATTGCTGGGGGGTACCCAGTTCAGTACCAGTAAAGCCTAGTAAGCTGTGAGGGGCCGTGGGTTTTGCTCAGAGTGGGAGTAGACAGCAGCCTCGAACGTCCAACAGGGAACTTCAGGGGTGCATTTTCTCCCCTCCCTCCAGTGAGTCACTCACTCCAGCATACCTTCCCTCCTAATCACCTCCCGAACCTGCCCCCTTCTCTGGATAGCCATTCCCACTGTTAGCTCTGTCCTGGCTGAGGGCTCCCACTCGACCCTGGGCCTCAGTCTCATCTCCCTCCAACAAGGTCTCTACACTGTGGCCAGATTAGACCGTATGACCCTCCTCCCCCAACCCTTCTGTGTCTGGAATTGTGAATGTATTGATATCATCAGACAAGGGACTGACTGGAACAGAGACTGGGGAATCTGGGATGTGGGGATTGGGGCTGCTGGTAAGTGGGTTGTCATTTTGTCTGGGAGGCAGTGCAATGCGGTGCAGTGGGTGGCCCAAAGCCCCTCCCCCAACCCTCAACCAGCTCCTAATCCCCAGCCCTGTCTCTGGCTTCAGCAATGGCTCCCCCCAGAGGCACCTGCTTTATTTATGGCTTCTCCCCAACTCCCCACAGGCAGAGGGAAGTCCATTAGTGTGTTTGCAGACTCTGCCAGCTCTGAGCAGATGCAAAGCTTATTTGCAAACTGTCATTGCCCTGGCCTCCTCCAGAGACTCTCATGCTGGGCTCAGCCTTGTGCCTCTAAGAGCCACCTCCCTCAGGCAGCCACCGGGGCAAGCCGCTTTCCTGATTTCCCTAAGCATAGTCTTGGCTTGGAGTTGGGAAAATTAAATTAAATGCCACGAAGGAACCATAGCAGTGCATTGGGCCATGTTGACAGTAGAGAATGAAGTCCTCTCTGTCGATAGGAGTTCATTGTTTTGACATAAATTAGGGAGGCATTGAGAGAAAGTGGAAAAAGTCTTGACCTGAGAACCTGGGACCCAAGTTCAAGTCTCTGTTAGGCTGCTGAGTATCTTGGTGATTTGGGGCAACAGTTTATTGCCTTCTGGGCCTCAGTTTCCAAGCTGCACAAGGAGCTGTAGACAGGCTTGGAATCCACTCCAAGCTCCAGAATTCTCTGATTTGAATTTTGGGGATGTTTCTTTCATCCAATGAGCTGGGGACAAAGTGATTTGTCCAAAATGGCTTGGTAATTCTGAAATTGCCTGGAGATTGGCCTCACTGGGGTACAAGGCACTGAGGAGTTGAGACACCAGGGCTCTCAGTCTCACCTGGCCTGATAACTCTGCTGTGTGACCCTGGGCAGGCCACTTTCCGTCTCTGAGCCCATTTTCTCATCTGCAAAATGGGAATCGTAATCTCCTGCCCATCTCCTGAGATTATCATGAGAATCAGATAAGCTGATGAATGTTTCATATTCCACAGGAATATGTATTTGAGGGGTGCGATTGTTATCATTTTGTCGCTGTTATCCTTTTCAGATGTCTAGGCATGCACACTTGCCAGTGTAATACAAGAATATACCCCTATAGGGTACAGAGCCCAAACACGTCAATTTAACTACATAAAAGGGAAATAATGGTGCTTCCATGAATAATGAAGAGCGCTTCTTATAATTTGTGCTTGTTCAGTTCCACACCCTCATAAATCCACCATTCCTGTGTGTGTGTTTGGTGGAAAAACACACCACAGACATACACAAAAGCCTCTTGAGTTCTTTTCAACTGGGACAGGAGATGACACACGTTGGCAGACAGAGGCTGATCTCTGTGTATCCAAGAGGAGTCGAGCCAGTCCGAGTACATCTAACAGGTCAAGCTCTGAAATGAAGAAGCAATAAGCCAGTGAAATGGTACTATCACCGAAACATGATTGATCAATTGAATTCTATCAGAGACAGTGGACAGTGAGATTAACTCAGGCCTGATAGGTTCAATGAGTTAAAGCATGATGTTCATTTCAGCTTCATTTCACCAGTCTTTGCTTGTGAAATTGGTCAATCAATAGAGGTTGAAGATCATATATATAGATAGATAGATATCGGGGACCATCTTATGGGGAATATAATCTTGGTAGTTGGCTCCTGGCTGGGGCTGCCTGCTGCGGGTAATGGAGACAGAACAGGGACTCCATCAGCCCCATCGAAATGGCCTGATAACTTCTCCAAATGAAAAGTATTTTTGGATCTCTGATGATTTATCTTTTTTTTCCTCCCTCTCACTTTGATCTATGACAAAACCCATACCCATCTTGGAGAAATATAGTGATTTCTCCTGAAAACATTTGTGCAATGATCAGATAGATACACTTCAAATACGAACCTTCTTTTTAGTTATATCGTCCTTGGGAAAAAATACAGACAGTAATTTAAAAACTCAAATAGGGGTAATGCAAAGATATCAGAGTAAATATGATTTTTAAACCCTTTTATTTATTTATTTATTTATTTCTGTGCAGTGGGGGATGGGAGAGAGACTGCTGTGTGCATGAAGGCCATAAAAGGGATGTATGCATCCCTTCCAGGTCCTTCCAGGTATAATTAAAATGAAGCCTTTCACATTCTTTGATCTCATTTAAAAGCACAATTCACAGAAACAAATCACTCTTTTGCTCCTAGTAATATTTCATTTGCTTCAGAATATTTTCACTATGGCGGTTAACATCCTTTCTAATTAGTGTGCATATCCCTCTGTAAGGTGGAGTAATTAGGGACTACTGTATGAGGTAATGGACTTGGACAGTATGGATTAGAGAGAACAGACTTGCCCTGTGGCAATGCACCAGGTATTACTTCCGTTCTGCCTCTTGTTTGAGGTCATCTTGATTCATTTTAGCACAAAGAAATCCCATCTCTTCATATCAACACCATGAGAGCTTCAATAATGTATTTGCACTGTTTGTATATCAGAGTGTATATTAGGTTCTGGATAATGGATAGTGATGCTGAACAGCTCGACAGAGAGGGAAGAGCGTCTCACACTTCACCCCCTTTCCCCTCCTCCAACTCCTGAATTCTAATCATGCTGAATTATAGCCGTTCCCCTGCACCATGCTTTCTGTGCCTCCAGGCTGTTGCAGATGCTGTTCCCTCTGGTTGGAATGCAGTTCCTCTTCCCTGGGCATTTCTTTGGCTAACTCCATCCTTAAGACTCAGGGTAAGGCTGGACATGGTGGTTCATGCCTGTAATCCCAGCACTTTGGGAGGCCAGCCTGGCCAACATGGTGAAACCCCTTCTCAACTTAAAATACAAAAAATTAGCCAGGTGTGGTGGTGCATACCTGTAGTCCCAGCTACTTGAGAGGCTGAGGCAGGAGAATCGCTTGAACCTGGGAGGTGGAGGTTGCAGTGAACCAAGATGGTGCCATTGCACACTCCAGCCTGGATGACAGGGTGAGACTCCATCTCACAAAAAACAAACAAACAAACAAAAAACCCAAAAAAACAAACAAAAAAAGACTCGGGCTACATTTTTTCCAGGGAGCCTTTCTTGGGCTACGCTTGCCCCTAGTCTGGATTAAGTGGAGTGAGTTAGTGTAGGGCTAGGAGCAGACTCTGGAACCAGACTGCTTGAGTTCGGACCCTAGCTTCTCCACTTCTTAGCTGTGTGATCTTGGGCAAGTTACTCTTTTTTTTCTTCCTTCCCCCCACCCCCCCAATCGTTAGATCTTGTGACTAGGCAAGTTATTTAACCCCCTGCCTCAGTTTCCTCATCTGTAAAATGGGAGGAAGCAATAACAGACTTGACATCTTAGGGTTTTTGTGAGGATCCAATAGGGAGGTGCTTAGAACAGTGTCTTGCAGAGTGAGCTCTGAATAGGGTCTGGCCACTTGCATTAGGCTCCCAGGGCTGTGTCTGCTTCTCCGGCTCCTAGCACTTATCGCACTACATCGCAATTATTCACTTGTCTTCATCCTCCAGTAGGGGCCGGGGCTAAGACTTGAAGCTCTCTCTAGCTCTGGTGGGAAGGGCAGGGCCAGATACCCAGTATGTAGCTCAGGGATCGACGGATCCAGGAGGCTTGAGGCAGGAGTCAGAGGCCTCATGTCCAAGCTCACCTTGAATCTGCTGTCTGGCCACTGACAGATCCCTTTGCCATCTGGCCTCCCGTTTGCCATCCTCGAATGTGGAATCACCAGCCCTTGGGGCCTTTCCCACACTGACAGCCTGTGACTCATTGGGTAACACCCGGCACAATCAGATTCACTCTGGTCAAACCTGAACGTATTTGGCAATTTTACAATTTCGCATTTTCCTTCTCCGAGAAGAAAGATTGAGTGAAACTAATGGCTGAATAATGGTAGTTTCAGTGGAATTTTTCTCCATGCCAGCTTGATTTTTCTTAGTCTGCAACCCCAGTTTAGGACAGGATTTAGAAAATGACTCAGAACATTGGTTTTCGTTCCGGGCTATCAAGGGACATTTAGAGCCTGGCCACCCTCATCCCTAGCATGGGGCCTGGCTCATAGTAGATGTCCTAGAAGCGTTTGCCAACTTAACCTGGTTGCCTGTACCCGGAATCCCATCTCTTACCTTGGCATCTTGTTTCCCAGGCCTGGCTCTGATCGTCCCTTCTCCAGGACCCCCCTCCCTGTTGTTAGTCATCTCTGGATCACTCTAAGCACCCCAAACAGCACCATGCAGAGAATAGAAGCTCTGTAATGAGTTTGAGCCTGAGTCTGTGAACAGCATTTTGTTGTTGTTGGACTCTGAGCAATATATGACTTGCTGCACTTTCTTTTTGGTATATGCTGCCAGGGAGCTTAGAGCTCAACTGAGTTTAGTAGTTTATCATCCACTCTAGTTCAAAATTTTATGAACAGCCTCAAATCTGTCTTAGAAGTAGGGGAGACATAAACTCTTAGTTGTTTCACTTTTTCCTCCTCTGAGATCACTGATATAATAGAGGCCACTCCTGAGTTCTCTGATGATACCAGCGACTGTCCTAGTGCTGAATTCTTCTGAGCCATACAGCCCTGCAAGCCCTCAAGCCTTCCTAGCTTAATAATTCAGTCAACAAACATTCATTAGCATCTCCTATGCTTGAGGTAAATGGGACATGGGCTCTGCCCTCAGCTCATACTTTAGCAGGGGAAAAAAATACTAATTCTGGAAACAGCTAATGTTTATTGAGCACTTACTATGTGTCAGGAGTTATGCTAAGTATTTTACATGTATTCTCATTAAATTATTTTGTCAACTCCAGATACTATTATTATCCCACTCTACAGATAAGAAAATTGAGGATTAGAGCAGTTAAAGAAGTTGCTCAAGGCTGGGCGTGGTGGCTCACACCCGTAATCCCAGCACTTTGGGAGCCCAAGGCAGATGAATCACGAGGTCAGGAGATCAAGACCATCCTGGCTAACATGGTGGAACCCCGTCTCTACTAAAAATGCAAAAAATTAGCCGGGAATAGTGGCGGGCGCCTGTAGTCCCAGCTACTGGGGAGGCCGAGGCAGGAGAACGGCGTGAACCCGGGAGGCGGAGCTTGTAGTGAGCCGAGATCGCACCACTGCACTCCAGCCTGGGCAACAGAGCGAGACTCCGTCTCAAAAAAAAAAAAAAAAAGAAGTTGCTCAAATATCATGGGCTTGTGAGAGACAGAGTTCTGGGATTCGAACCTGGGCCCACATGAGTTCAGAGTGCCTAGGCTTCCCCACTGTTCTGTACTGGGTCTGCCACGGTGCCCAACTTCACTTTAGCACACGTAGGAGCTGTGCGAGTGCTCTGCTCTGTTATCTTGGGCAAATTACTTCATCTCTCTGTGCCAGCTTCCTTAACTGTAAAGTGGAGGTTCCAAGAGGACTGAGTTCACAGAATGGTTTGTGAAGAGTAAAATCCAGGCCATAGTGGTGGCCCATGCAACGTGCTGAGGACACCCAGAAGAAAGGGTGGTGAATTCAGCCTTTGGATTTGGAGGCAGGCTTCAGAGAGGAGGCAGCTTTTAGACTGAGTCTTGCTGGGCAGGAGGGAAGGGCATGCCAGCAGAGGGAGCAGAATGTCCAGGGGCACTGGGGAGCAGTGGTGAAGAGACACATGAGGGCTGACAAACGGCCTGCTGGGATGGCATCGTGGGGTGAAGCGCGGGGTGACCCTGACTAGAGGAGCAGGTCGTCGAGGCCTCGGGGGCTCAGGCTTTGTCCCCGGGGGAGCCTTGGAAGGGTTTTCTTGATGAAAATGAGGATGACAGCAGCTAGCATTATTTGGACACTAAACTCTGTGCCAGGTGCCGTGTTAAAGTGTCATGGAGATTATCTCATTTAATCCTTATAAAAGCCCCACGAATTGTCCTGCATACTGTTGTTTTCAGTTTACAGATGAGGAAACTGAGGGCTTTCATCTTAGCAGCTGACAGGAACAGTAAAGGGAGGTGTCCCGAGTGCTGGATCTGCAGATAAGAGACCTAGGTACAAATCCCAGAGTTGCCACTTTGAGCTGAGGGACCTCAGTGACTCAAGCTCTCTGAGCCTCTGTTTTCTCATCTGTAAAGTGGAATAAGAATACATACTTCATAGAGATGTTCTGAGGGTCAAAGAAACTGAAGGATGCACAAATAACTTGGCTCAGTGCCTGACACTGAACAGCGCTCTATCTGGGGTGAGAACAGGGGGTGTGGGGAGCTTTGCAGCCCTGTTATCTCTGTCAGCCCCACTTCATTCTTTGCTAGGGACAGACAATGCTCTCTCAGTCTTGCACAAGGAGTTTTGCTAACATAGCCCCAGAACAAACCCCTTGGCTTCCTATCCCTTTTAAAAAATTATTTGGTTTTTTTTTAGAGACAGAGTCTTGTTCTGTCACACAGGCTAACGTGCAGTGGCGCCATCGTAGCTCACCAAAGCCTTGAACTCCTGGGCTCGAGCAATCCTCTTGCCTCAACCTCTCAAGTAGCTGGGACTACAGGCCTGCACCACACACCCCAGCTAACTTTTAAATTTTATTATTATTATTATTTTTGAGACAGAGTCTTACTCTGTTGCCCAGGCTGGAGTGCAATGGCATGATCTTGGTTCACCACAACCTCCGCCTCCTACGTTCAAGTGATTCTCTTGCTTCAGCCTCCCGAGTAGCTGCAGGCATGTGCCACCACACCTGGCTAATTTTTGTATTTTTAGTAGAGACGGGGTTTTACCATATTGGCCAGGCTGGTCTTGAACTCCTGACCTCGGGTGATCCGCCCGCCTTGGCCTCCCAAAGTGCTGGGATTACAGGCATGAGCCACCATGCCCAGCCATTTAAAAAAATTTTTTTTTTTGTAGAGATGGGGGTCTCGTCATGTTGCCAAGGCTGGTTTTGAACTCCTGGCCTCAAGTGATCCTCCCACCTCAGCCTCCCAGAGTGCTGGGATTATAGGCAGGAACCACTGCTCTCAGCCTGAAATAATCCTTTAAAGTTACAAATTAGCATGGTCTGAATTTGGTGGGTGTCTGCTTTATAGGTTGTTTTGAGAATTAGCCATTGCAGCCACCTGAAGATGCCAACTCCAAGCTCATTGGACTCACTTGACCCAAACTGGAAAAATGCCCCAAGTCACATCATTTCATCTTGCCAGTCACCCCAGCTCTGTACTCCTGTGGCAGATGACCATCAGGACCTGCTCTGTCCCCCATCTTCACAAGGGAGGCAAGTCTAGGCATGCAGGCAGTGCCAGAGGCCTGTGGTTACAAGCAGCAAACTGGGCAGATCTAGAGACAGCCCTGGACCCTGGGGTAAGGTGGGGGTGTTGTAGTGCATAAAACAGGAATGGGATCTGGGAGTTATTTTCACAGTTTTTCCTTTCCTTTCCTTTCCTTTCCTTTCCTTTCCTTTCCTTTCCTTTCCTTTCCTTTCTTTCTTTCTTCTTTTTTTTTTGAGACTGAATCTTGCTCTGTCACCCAGGCTGGTGTACAATGGCACAATCTCGGCTCACTGCAACCTCCATCTCCTGGGTTCAAGAGATTCTCGTGCCTCAGCCTCCTGAGTAGCTGGGATTATAGGCTCCCGCTGCCACGCCTGGCTAATTTTTGTATTTTTAGTAGAGACGGGGTTTCACCATGTTGGCCAGGCTGGTCTCGAACTCCTGACCTCAAGTGATTCGCCTGCCTCGGCCTCCCAAAGTGCTGGGATTATAGGCATGAGCCACTGTGCCCAGCCTATTTTCATAGTTTCAAACAGCTTAAGAGTAAATATATCCCTGTGAAGAAAAAGGATTTATTCCTGTCTCTGACTTTCCCCCAGCACTCCCACCACCCCCAGCCAACAGGCCTCTCATCACAGGAGTGCTCATTCAAGAGGATGGGATCCCCTCTGTTGGCTCAGGCATTCTCTTAGTGGTGGGATGGATCATAGCCAGGGAGTCCCCTATAAAGACTGCAAAACAACCAAAATGGGAAAATAAGTCAATGCTCATTTAATACTACTTAGCACACAAAATCTAGGTGGATTTTGGTGGAGAAAGGGGTTAGAAATGACCAACTCAGCTACCTTAGCTTACTACTGGGGTCTCTGAGGCTCAGAGAGGGAGAGGAACTTGCCTGGGCCCACACAGCAAGTAAGAGAAGAGCTGGGGCTAGAACCCGGGACTGCTGGCTCCCAACCCTTTTCCCACTGGGCCCTGCCACTGCCCTGCCATGCTAAGGAGCAGCTGTGAGGTTGAAGGAAGCTGTATAAGGGCTCTGGCTTTGGCCTGGGTTCTGCAGAGAAACTGGACTCTGAGAAAGGCTGGAGGCTGACCTGGTGGCTCAAGCCTCTTTTCCTGGGGCTCTTCAGCCTCCAGATGGGGTTACATCCCAAAAGCCATGATGCCAGGAGGGATTTCAGAGATTCCTGTTTGTTTTTATATTTTTCCTCCTAGTGAGCATCTGCAGACATAAAGTGCATGATGATTTTTAAAGAAACAAACCAGAACCCTCCAAGAAAAATGCAAAACCCCTGAATCTGCTGTGCTCTGAAGAAAATGCAATGGGTTTATGATCTTTTAAGACACACAAGAGACAGCTTTCTCTTGACAGATGGGAATCTGAAGCTATTTTGCTTCTTCCCTTTTTGCGTGACCAGACCCGATTGTGTAAAGCTTTTAGCTTCAAAGCTGGGTTGTGAATAACATTGGTTTAACCTGAAATTTAAAGCCAGCATTTCTTTGCTCCCCGAGACGGGGCTTCCTGCCCCTTGCTCCCCTGAAGCTAGCTTCCAGAATGTTAATTCTACGAGCCATGGTTGACTAAGCCCAGCACTGGGTCTATTACATATTATTTGATTTGGAGTAGAAAAAAAAGATTTAAAGATACCATGCCCCCTGTACACCTTTGTACTTTTGCCCGTGTCTGTCCATATATTTAAGCATACCATTCACTTCGTGAGTTCAGACTTTTCTCCCTGGAATAAAATGGGTCTGAGCATTTCTGCAGCCTGCCTCCAAGACCACATTCTCCAATTAAGTCAGACAGCATCTTCACGGTGCAGATGAGAAATGCTACGGAAGCTTACACTGGAGGCCTGGAGGTTCAGACTTGCCCTTGTGCAAGGGCTGATTTTTGGGATTAATTTTTATAGCTGTCTCTGAGCATATAATCTGTTTGTTGGTTCATTCTCACTGAGTACCCACTGTGTGCGACACCAGAGGCAGGACAGAGGGTCCCCTCTTAAGACCATGCGCCTTTTCAGTCAGAGTACTTATCTTGGTTGATACTTGTACCTTTACTGGTCCGATTATTTTTCAGTTACTGTTTGCCACCTCCTCTGGACATAACTCCATGAGGACAATGGCTGGCTCAGCTTTTGCCCATCACTATGTCCCTGGCATTAGCACTCACTAAGCTTGGTGGAGGGAAGAATGATGAATGTGTGAGGTCAGATGGAGGGATCCTGACATTTTCAGACAGACATGCAGAGTGATGGTGCTTGTCACACTTGTCACAGTTAGTACCAATTCATTCATTTATTCCACAGATATTCGCTTTGGAGGAGAGAGAGATGAATTACCTCCCACCTTTAGCCCGAAGGTAGCTCATAGCACAGTGTGGGAGTGAAGGGCCCAGGGGATGTGGCTCCTAAAATAAGGGAGAAAGTGGTCAGAGCCCTAAGAATGGGAGCTGGAGGACCAGCTGGGGCATGAAGGAAGGCATCCTGGAGGAGGAGACGTGTGCTTCTGGCTGTGTCTGTCTGGAGAACAATGCCCGTGTCCATGGGAGATGGTTTCCATTCCATATGGGCACAGTGAATCACCTGCCGCTGAACAGGTGAATCAGCAGATCCACTTTCAAACACCCACAAATGCAAGCTCCTACCTCCCCTGGCCCCTAGTTTCTACCAAAAGAGGAGGCTTGGGAGCAGAGTTTAGAAAGCATGGCCTGACCTGAAGGAAAGAGCGATTCGGGCCCTGGGACTGAGAAATGTGGAGGGCACATGTTTCCCCAGCCCTTCCCGTAGCTCCTCAAGACTCCTGCAGCAAGGCTCAGATCCTCTGTCTGGCCCTTGGGGCTGTCTGGCTCAATCCCTCCCAGCCTCTCCAGATTCTCCTAGGGCCTCTTCCCTCTCTCCCTCTGTTCCTTTCACCCCCTTCTCTCAGGGCCTTTGTACGAGCGTCTCCTCGGTCTGGCACCCTCTCTGCCCCACCCCCTCTCCCTGGTTACTCCTCACAGTTCCATGCAGTTCCTCTTGGAGACTTCCCTGATTCCTCCCACAGGCAGCCACTCCCCTCTCCATGACACATGGTCACATGGATATATTTTTATGCTCTCTTTTCACCCTAGCACCAGTCACTGTTGTTTGTAATCCTATGTTTATTCCTGTGATCACTTGACTAAAGTGGGCTGCCCTCTCTAGACTGGAGAGAGAGAGGCTTGTCTTGGTCATCACTGTATCCCCTGTTTTTGTTTATTTTTTAAATGTATTTACTTAAAAAATATTACCTGATACAGAGTAAATATTTTATCAATATTTGTTAAACCAATGAATAACTAGTTATGTGTTTTGGAGTGTCCAAATCCTTCTTAAGGAAATAACAGACACTATTGCCTTTATTTCCCTAGTAAAGAAAGCAAGCGAGGTGCTGGTGGGGTGAGAGTGGTGAGGGGAATCGCGAGACAGGGTGAATGCCCGGAGAGGCGGGCTCTGCCCAGCTCGCAGCCCTTCGAGGGCAGTCCACCCACCTCGGCCTCCCAGGTGCTGGAATTACAGGCATGAGCCACCGCGCCTGGCAGCCTAGATATCCTTACAGGTTCAGCTGACAGAGGCTATGGCTGACTCTCAAAGAACCAGAGCAGGACGCAGCCAGTCTGCTTCTGGGGAGACTGCAGAGAGGAGCGCGTGTCCAGCGAGGCTGCCTGTGCTGAGTCTGTGTGGTGTCCTCAGGGGGAGGTTCTCCTAACACCCCCTGTGTGTACACTTGATGGCCTGTGTGCCCTGAGCCTTTACTTTCTGCTGGGCTCTACTGGGTGACCAGACAGTGACCTTGCCCCCAGGGGCCCTCAGTGGAGCCACCCTCTCTGAGCTTTGGGCTCTGAGCTGTGGAAAGAGCCTGGCCCATGAGTCCCGGGGGAGAGGGATCAAGCCTGAGGACTCCTCTGGGAGGATGGCCTGGCTGGCTGAAGAGACGCCCCCTAGAGGGGCAGAGTTGAGGGGATCTGATGGAGCAGCCTGGGTGGGCCGGAGGAGCTGGGCACTGCCCTGCTGGGGACAGAGCCAGGCCTCAGTGGGAGTTGTTAGGAGATGGCTGACAGGAAGGAGGCTTCACTGAGTTTTGGGCCTGGCTGGCAGGGTCAGGGCTGGGAAGTATAACTGAAGCTGGTGGAGGGAGAAGCTCTTGAAAGTGGATGGGCCCCTTCTGACAAGGAGGAACTTGGTGGTGTCCTGGGGACCAAGGCCCACATCATGCTTTAGCAGGAGTGACTGGGACCAGGATGACTGGGCAGAGCCACAGCTGAGTAGGAAAAACTGAGCCATCTTTCCTGGTGTGCGTGTGCGTGTGCGTGTGTGTGTGCATGTGTCTGTGTGCATAGAACCTTTGAGAAAAGGATCGTTTGGTGGGTGCTGACCAACGGAAGAACACTGCTGGGCAGATAGACTGGGCCGTCAGCTCCCACACCTGCTAGTCTTGGTGACCTTGTGGGAATGGTCCCCATGGGGATGGGCCATGATGGGAGAAGGGTCTCTGAGGATGATGTCCTGTGGGCAGGAGCAGGCACCTGTCTTGTGGAAGGCCAGGGTCACGGGCTGCCAGAGGAGGGGCCTAGGCTTCAGGCTGGGGAACGTTGGTCAGAGAGACCAACTTCTGCCTTGGCCCACATGTGGGGGTATCTGGTCACTCAGGCTGTGGCCCAGCCTACAGTATCCTCTTGGGTCAAAATTGGTGGGGAATCCATTTTCTCAGAGGGCTCATGAGCTGCCTCCGAAGGCCCTTCCTATAGAGGATGCTGGGTCCTCTGAGCCTGTTGGCTTCTACAGGGGATCCGAAAGGCCAAAACTCAAAGCTGCTATATTTGTTCAAATGTCAGCTCTGCATTGCAGTTGTCCCCAGATAAGTACAGTTGAGGAAGCATTGACTTTTGACTGAGTCTTGGTGACACCACATCTCACTGCTTCATGGTCTTTAGTCTGGCCTCATTCCTCACATGGGCGGGAGCTTGACGTGACGGATGAAGTCTAGTCTAGGGCAGCAGTGCGCTGGTGGGGGCAGGGGTCAGACAAGGCCTTGAGTAAGGGCACCTTTCAGCATGAGAGCAGACCCACGCTGGTTTTCCCCAGGGCTTCCTGGCTGCAAAGGCAGATGCCTCACCTCTGGGCCTGGGTTTCAAGAAGCCTCTGGTCAGCCTTGCGTGAGCAATATGGTCCCAGAGAGCCCTGGGGAATGATGTACCCCCGAGGCCATTTCCTCACGGGAAACATTTGCCCTCTGTGCTTGATTTTATTTTGAACAGTTCAAGCTTGAGACTCAACAGAAGATATTTCATCCCATTTGTTTCTTTATTGATAATTCATAATGTTTCTTTTGACATGTAAGCATCATCACCAGAGACTGTTACAGTGTGAATAGCTAACAATACAGAACACAGAGGGAATTTAATCTTATACTTAGTTAATTTACATTTTGTAATAAGCAGTACATTTAAACTTCTGAAACCAAACCAAACCAAAGAAAAACATGTCATGAAAAGTCTCTCCCCCTCACCTCCACTCACTCACTTCCTACCTCCCTGAATGAGCAACCACTGTAAATGTTTCTCATATATCCTTTGGAGAGATTTATATTGTACATCATCTTATTTTCTTCCTTTTTTACACAAAAGGTTGTACATTATACATGCTGTGCTGTACCTTGTTTTTTATTTTTTAACATAACAATGTATCTTGAAGATCTTTTCATATCAATTCACAGAAGGAAGCCTCATTCCTTTTCAGCTGCTGCACAGTTTTCCATTATGCAAGTATGCCTGGCTGAGTTAACCAACCCCCCACAAATAAACTCTTGGGTTGTTTCCAGTCTTTTGCTACAAGAACCTTGTACATACATCACTTCTCACATGTGTAAGTTGAGCTGTAAAATAAATTCCCAGAAGTGCAATCGCTGTATCAAAGGGAATGTGCATTTGTGGTTTTGATAGATTTGTCGACTTGCCTAGCACAGGTGTTGTTACCACTTCCACCAGAATTGTATGAGAGTCCCGTTTTCCTACAGTCTTCCTAGCACAGTGTTTCACTGACCGGTCACATGATGTGGTAGCAAATGTCCAGGGTAAGGACCTCAACTCTGGGAAAAACTGTACCTCCCAGGAAGGTCTTTAGGACAGGAGGGGCAGGAGCACCTGATGACTAAGCCTGTGGGTCAGCCCAAGCTCGAATCCTCAGGCAAACCAATAAATCTCTCTAGGTCTCAGTCTTCTCATCTGCAAAGTGGGGAAAATAACCTACCTTGAGGGTCATCATGAGAATTAGATGACATGATGCATGTCAAAAGGGCTTTGCACAGCCCCTGGCACATGGCTGCAGGAGGCTGACTCTGCACTTACCATCAGGTGACCTTGGGAAAGGCAGTGCCTTACCTGAGCCCCTGCTGGTGTATTCTCTGGTCAGGGAGGGAGTTGGGGTCAGGTCCTCTTCATAGTCTCAGGGTCTGACCTGTCTTTCTTTAGCAACGTGTATAACCTCCACTCACCCTTCCTCTCTCCTGCTCATCAAAGGTATTCAGGAGTCTCCGGTGCCGAACGGCCATTCACTTCCGGGCAGAGATTTCCTCCGGAAGCAGATGCGGGGAGACTTGTTCACACAGCAGCAGCTGGAGGTGCTGGACCGCGTGTTTGAGAGGCAGCACTACTCAGACATCTTCACCACCACAGAGCCCATCAAGCCCGAGCAGGTACGCCTCGTGATGCACGCCCGCCACACCTGCCACCGCCACACCGGCCCAGCCAGGTTCCTGAAGGCAGAGGCATCTGGCGGGGTGTGGGTGAGGGCACACCAGGTTCTGGTCAGAGAGGTCTCTTCAGTGTTCTTGGCCAAACTTGGGCAGTCGCTACATCCTACAAGGTCAGGAGGGCTTGTCTGGGCCTCCAGTGGCTTCTTGCCCTGGTGCCTCTGTCGCTGGCCAGCCAAGGGGTGGGTGACTTCTCTGGCTGCTCTGGTGTCCTTTCCAAGGGCTCTTTGGACAGAAGGGTGTAATGATCTTTCGGGCCACGTAAGGTGGTCTTGGGTCAGTATCTTGTCAGTCAGGGTGATGGTGGAAATATGTAACCAGCACGCGGCCTGGGGGCTCACCGGCCGTGAACAATGGAATGACGGAGCGGGTGGGTATCCCACTGTCTGCCCTCTCACCAGGTCATCTTGTCATGCTCTTAGTGACTGAATCCAAAATTCTGGAGATAAAGAAATGTCTCATTGCACAAACTCCCACCTGGGTTATTTGCAAGAGAGGGAGAAAGCAGGAGGACCAGCCCTGGCTGACTGGCTGTCTGCTATACCCTGGGCAGAGTAGTCACTACCTGTGGCTATAGAGATGAGATCACGAGGCTCGGCCCAGTGAGAGGCTCTTGAGGCCTGACTAAGGTCCCTGGACTACCAGATTCAGTTCATAAGACTATTTCCTGACACCCAGTGTGTGCCAGGGCCTTGACAGGTAACCTTGCAGGCTAGACATGGCTCTGGACTGCCAAGAGCTCCCACCTGGTGGGCCAACCAGAGAGACCCTACAGACAACAACTTTCCTCGGCACTTTCCTCGCTGGTACTAGTGGTGAGAACTGGCTGCACTGAGCTTCCTCTAAATGCTAATTAGAGGGTGCTTCTGAATTTTCTCCAAAAAGTCAGTCCAAGCAGTGTAGGCTCCCTGCACAGCTCCCATGGAGAGGCGAGGTGCTGGAGAGAACCGTGTGGTGAGGGAAGAGCAGGGCCTCTGGGGCCACCCATCTATGACAGTCTGTCTGTGTCTGAGCAGTTTCTATGAGAGCTCTTACAGACCTTCTAGCCGCTTTGTTTTCAGACGGTAAAACCAAGGTCCAGAGAGGCAGAGCAACTTGCCTAAGGCCACGCTGCAAGACGCATTCATATAACAAATATGATGAGTGTCTACTTTGTGCAAGGCCTGGAGCCATGCACTGGGTCACATCAGTGAACAAGATGGGCTTGGACCTCCCCTCAGGGAGCCTACAGACTTGTGGAAGAATCCCAATAGAAGAATTACCTAAAGGGTCATGGGTTACAGGTGTGCTTGGTGCTAAGGAGGAGGTGTCTGAGGTTCTCTGAGAGCCTAAAGGAAAGGCTGAGCCAGCCTGGAGGCCTTAGTGGCCTCCTGGGGGAAAGGTATTTATGCTGAGCCTGAAGGGGTTGGGTGGAGCAAGGAGAAGGGGTGTGGGGCTGGAGGGAAAGTGCCTGGCAGAGGGGACAGCAAGTGCAAAGGCCCTGAGTTGAGAGGAAGGCGGCAGGAACGAGGAATGGAGAGAGCCGGTGTGGTTGTGGCTCAGGGATGGGCGGGGGATGATGCTGGGGAGGTGGGCCTGGTCTTGTAGACTGGGTTGAGGATTTTAGTCTTTCTCTTACAAGGCGAGTGACACCTCTGTTGGGTAGGACATGGTTATGGTGCTGGGCATAGCCGCCCCCACACACTCTAGATCTTGGACTTCAGGGAGGAGAGTCTGTTTCCATCACAAGCACCCTCTCTGCTCTGCTCAGAGCCCTTCTGAGAGACGGCAGAAGGCACATTTTCTCTGACACCGGAGGAGAGTGAGAGGGGCCTCGATCAGGAAACCTTCCTGGATGAGGCCTGTCCTTCCCTCCAGAATGTGGAAGAAAGTTTATCTTCTTTTTTTTTTTTTTTTTTTTTTTTTTGAGCTGGAGTTTTGCTCTTGTTGCCCAGGCTGGAGTGCAGTAGTATGATCCTAGCTCACTGCAACCTCCACCTCCTAGGTTCAAGCGATTCTCCTGCCTCAGCCTCCTGAGTAGCTGGGATTACAGGTGCCTGCCACCACGCCCGGCTAATTTTTTTGTATTTTTAGTAGAGATGGGGTTTCACCATGTTGGCCAGGCTTAGTCTTGGACTCTGGATCTCAGGTGATCCACCCGCCTTGGCCTCCCAAAGTGCTGGGATTATAGGTGTGAGCCACTGCACCCAGCCAGAAGGTTTATCCTTTTTTTTTTTTTGAGACAGAATCTTGTTGTGTCGCCCAGGCTGGAGTGCAGTGGCGCGATCTCGGCTCACTGCAAGCTCCACCTCCTGGGTTCATGCCTTTCTCCTGCCTCAGCCTCCCGAGTAGGTGGGACTACAGGCACCCGCCACCATGCCCAGCTAATTTTTTCTATTTTTTAGTAGGGGCAGGGTTTCACCGTGTTAGCCAGGATGGTCTCGATCTCCTGACCTCATGATCCGCCTGCCTCGGCCTCCCAAAGTGCTGGGATTACAGGCATGAGCCACTGCACCCAGCCAGAAAGCTTATCTTCTAATGGCTGACAAGATCATGTAATTTTAGGGGTAACAGGAGCCACAGAGGCAAGATTTCAACCTGTTGTTTTTTTAGAGGCCCAGAGAGAGGACAGGGCATGTCTGAGGTCACCCAGCAAGTGAACAGGGAAGAGCGGGGATCCAGGCCTCTGCACTCCACCTGGCCTCTGCAGCACAAGTGTTTCTGTGAACCCCTTATTCACACAGACACTCCGTGTGAGACTCCCTCTGTGTTTCACATGACCGTCATGGAGACTCAGAGTCTGCACCATAACTCCTTTAGCTCAGAGTGCCCAGGAAGACCACGCAGCCTGCAAGACCTCATCCCTGAGTGGTCTGGAAGCCGCCCATGGATTCACTCACTCACCTGCTCACATGCCACTCCTCTAACTTCTTCCCTGAACGTGGGCTGGGAGCCAGGCACAGTGCCAGGTGCTTATCAGCTCTGTCCAGTCTCGCAGGGGCAGCGTGCTGTGGACTCAGAGCCCGCAGGACAAGAGAGACTGTTCAGAGGGTCCTGATGAGATGTCAGCCAGAGAGGGGGATGTTACCTGGGTTGGGAGCATCAAGGACAATGGCACTGAGGGGGCAGTGTTGGATGGGGGGCTTGAAGGACAGGTCCCATGGGCTCATGGAGAGATGGGGTCTGATGGGGAGGAGACCTGATTACAAACGCTGTGAGGACTCAGCATCTCCAGTGTCCTTCAGAATGAGCAGGCACGTCTGCAGGCCTGTCTCTGACTGTGCGCTCTGAGACGGCGACTGCAGGCGAACTGTGTGGCGGGATAATGACTGACCCAGTGTTTTCTGGTTAATCTGCTTCACCTCCCTGTAATGTGTCTTAATGAGGAGAGATGGAAGGTGAGGCGACGGGGCTGCCCTGCACCCACACACAGGCACTGGACTATGAATGACATACCCTCGTGCCCGATTCCCAATCACTTTGGACAAATGATGCCTGAGCAAGGGGCCGCAGGCTGGGAAGGGATGTCAGTCAAGGGTACAGGTTCCTTGAGCCCCTCATGCTAGCTCTCCAAGAGGTGAATGTTCCACAGGCCTCGCCTGTGAGCCCCAGCGTGGCGTGGCGGTGGTGACAGGAAGAGGGCCTGAGGTGCTGGCCGCGGAGGCTGGCTGCCTCTTCCATTTTCGAGCAGATTGAGCTGTCTCAGTGTGTGTCTCTGTGGCCTAGTGCCCTGGATGGGGGCCTTGCTGTCACTTTCGCTGAGCAGCTTGGTGGGGAAGAAAGAGCACTTACTGGCCTTGGGGTCGGGAAGCTTGATTTGAGTCCTAGCTCTGCCCTGCCGAGCAAGTCACTATTTTTCTGGGCCTCAGTTTCCATATCTGTGGTAGGAGTGATCATGATTTTGATGATGACAACAACAAGAACAGCCGCAGCAGCCGAAACTGAACGTGACGACAGTGATCCTCCTCACCTACACACCACAGCGTTCGGTTCACAAAGACCGTTCACATCCATCCTCTCATTGGACCCCCAAGGCAAATGCCTGCCAAACAGGCTGGGCATGATTTGGGAGCCCCATTGTATAGACTAGAACATTTTTTTTTCACAGATTGTCTATTCAAGGAGTTTCCAAGATTGTTGAACCGCAGAGCTGGAATCTCATCTCAGGGTCTTCTGTCTTCATCTCATGCAAGATGGTTCCATGGGCCTCCAGGTCCAGGACGATTCCAGGGGCCAGTCTTCTGGCTGGCTGGTTTCCAGACCTGGCCTATTTCAGTCAGTCTGCCTGTCATTCCAGAACTCTCAGAACTTGCCATAGGTTTGGAGAGGCCACATCCTCCCGGATCCTCCCACCCTGTCTCCCATGGGAAGAACATTCCTCACTGGGGCCAGGCAGGGGTCCTGACAGTTACTGCTGTTAGCTCGGAGCCTGCCCCACTTGCAGCTTTTCCCGCCAAGATCTACCTGGGTGGGTGGGCCCAGGCTGCTGGCTTTTGTAGGGAAATGTAGTAAACCCTTTGCCCTGGGTGGAAGGCGTTAATGTTGACCACTCCTGGGCCATGAAACACTTCCTTTTCAAAACGGTTATTGAAAAGGCAATTCTGTTTTCCCTACATGTGGAGTGAGTAAAAATCACGTTGGAGGAAGAAAAGAAAATAAAGCTGCTGGTGGCGAGTGTGTGTGTGCGCACGCGTGTATGTGCGTGCGTGTGTGTGTGTATGTTTCCAACAGTGGAATCTGTTTCAGTAAAACTCCCGTTGACATTGTCGTCGGCGCAGCGCTCCTGTTGGGAGCGGGTCCCTCCTCCGGCGGCCACAGGAAGGCCGCGGAGCACAGCCTGCCGTATTTACTCTCGGCAGACTATTAACCAACACCAGGCTATTAATCTGGCTTTTGAGCCTTCACTAAAGCCCATAAAAGCTCACAGTTGTCAAATGGAGTTCATTTTAATTTCCTTTCAATCACAGTAAATTATTCAGGTGATAAATCAGCTGGAGCAGCCTCCTGGCTGTAATAGAAACCCTAATTCCTGGCTAATTATCCAGCCCATTGCTGCCAACAGATCAATACGGGTGCAAAATGGAACGGGCCAGGGCCCTCCCTCCCATTGGGCCAGAGACAGAGAGACAGCTGGGGAAGGGGACGTGCTGCTGACCTCCCAGGGAGTTCAGAGGTCACAGGGGGTTAAACTGGGAGAAGATCTGCCCCTTGTCTAACAGAGAAAACCACTAGAGAAAACCACTAGAAATGCCTCCTGCTCTCGTCAGCTGCTTTGCCCTCTCAGTGGTGGCACCTCTCCAGGCTGGTGGGCCGAACAGCATTGCCTTCTCCTGTGGGCATCCTGTTCCTGGGAAGGGGCTGGTTTGTGCTTCTGAGCATGTTGAGCTTGGTCATCAGGGATGGCCTGAACCTCGACCATGAGGCAGAAAAAGGGCTGGGTACCCTGGGGAGAAAGAGGATGTGGTTTTTTTCTTCAGGGAGCTCATTTTCCTTCATTATGGATCTGTGTCCCATCATGAGGAGGAGAGGAGGAGAGGAGGAGGTGGGGAGACAGGTGGGCCAGGCTGAGAAAGGGGAAGGCTTCCTGGAGGAGGTGCCTTGAGGGAAGGGCAGAATGCAGCCCCGTGGCAATAGCAGATGGCGGGCTGGAGAAGGCATTCTAGGCCGAAGGAGCAGCACAGGCAAAGGACTGTGGAAAGAGAGGAATGCAGGTGTGGGCAGGGAGCTGCAAGGGGGCCTGGATGGTTGAAATGGGGGTCAGTGAAAGGAAGTCAGGTACAATGGGGTGGAGGAGCAGGAGGGGACCTCAACCGCAGAGGGCTGGAACGCAGAGATGAGGTGTGACTGCTTTGAGGGCAGTGTGTCCCAGAGCCCGGGATCTGTGGCCTGGATTATTCTGCTCACCTTGGAAGCAACCTTCACTGGGACCTCTTGCCTCTCGTCCTGTTCCTGCAACTACCGTTGGATCTCTTTCTTCTTGAAGCCTACCTCCTATAAGAGTTCCTCATGGTTTCCCACCATTGAAACCCAACCCCGGACCTTCATCCCCATCACGCCCCTTCACCGTCCCCATGTCCCTCTGCTTGCTCACAAGACCCTCGGGCTGTGGCCAGGCCTGACCCTTCACTGCCCACACAGGCTGGGCTGCTCCTGTGTCCAAGGGGGCTGCTGCCCATGGCCCAGCCTCTCCCAGGGCTGGCGTGCGCATGTGTGTGCATGTGTATGTGCATGAACGTGTGAATCCCAGGTGAGGCTCTGAGCGTGTTTGGTGACAGGTACTATAGTTATTACTTTCTTAATTTTGTGGCTCACTCTCTAAGCTGCTGCTCACTGCTTCCCTGCCTGGAACATTCTTTCAACCTGTTTCTAAATCCTACCCTGTGCGGGCCCAGGAGGAGTCCTGCCTGCCCTGTGAGGCCTTCACCGACCCTGCACCAATTCGGCCTGCACCAACTTGTCTCTTATCTGAGCTCATAATACATTGGGTTTTAATGATTGCTGTAGTAATTGCTGTAGCTACTATGTATTCATTGCTTATGGCATGCCTGGCTGTCTTCTGAAAAGACCCTTACTTACCCCACCTCATTACCAAGTCACAACAACTCCCATCATCCCCGTTGTGCAGGCAGAGTAACTGAGGCTTGGTGAGATGAGTACAGTGGCTTAGCCAAGGGCACACAGTAAATATGGGGCCAAGATCATAAGCCAGGTCCTTGCCTCCAGAGCCCAGGCTGGTGGCCGTTGGGGTACCCCCCAGTTGCAGCACAGGCTGCCCACTGACTCTTAGAGATGGATAGTTTCCTGGAGATGCAACCTGGGGGTTCAATTTGATCATGCAAGCAGCTGAGCATGAGTTAGGAGGTGCTAGCACGGCCACATGAACCAGTGTGGTCTCAGGAGGCATAAACAGAAGTCTAGGGTGGTGACTGTCCCATTCTCCTCTGAGCTGGTTCTGTTCCTCTCACCCTGCCTCTCTCCTCATGGGGCTGTGCTCAGGGCCAAGCTCCTTCTTTGCAAAAGTAGAGTTTGTGTGGAAGAGGCAACTGAAAATTCTTACCCAGGAAGAATGACTGGAGAAATTTGGGCCATTTGGTCTGATGAAGAGAAGGCTTGAGGTTGTGGGCAAGGAAGAAGACAGGCTAAAAGAACTCACTAATAGCCCAAGCTTTCTGACAGTGGAATGGGCCTCCTTGGTAAGTAGTGAGCTTCTCATTGCTGGAGGCATGCAAGTAGAATCTATCCATTTTCATACATGTGGTTTTAGAAGTTTAAGAATCCGGAGGGCTTAATTATCTAAATGCCAATGCCTTTCCAACCTGAAAGAATGATTCTAAGATAAGAAGAATGAGAAGGGTCTGGTGGGAAGAGGGGAAGGAGTAGAGAAGATCTTTTACACTGAAGCACCAGAAGGGGCACTGAAGGGCAGTTCCCCCGAGGAATCCTCACTAGGGTGGACAAAGAGGGTCAGTCTGCATCACAGGAGCCATGGCCCTGAGCAGCAAAGGGGTGGGGACTGCAGGGTCTTGGGAGGCCATTGGATGACTCCAGCTCCTCTAGTGCAGGGAGCAGGGCTGGGGTTCTGGTGAAGATGCCAGGGCCAGGATACTGGTGGCTGCTGTCAGCCTTGCTGCCTCCAGACAGTATCTGGCTTCCTCTGCCCAGGAGTTCAGGGCCAGGTCCCATGGGGGAGGAGTAGGTTGGTCAGCACATTAGCAGAAAGTGGTACGTGGTAAGTTAATGAGGTGCGAGGGGACTTGTGTGCTGGGGTCAGGGCCTTGGACTGTATTATCTTGAGAGCAAAGAGAGGCCTCTGTGAGATTGTAAATCAGGGAATATCAGGATCCAATCCAACACAGAGTGGAAGATTGCTCTTGCAGCTGTGAGGAGACTTGGAGGGCTAGGGGACCAGGAGGCTATTGCTAGGGTATAAGCGACATTGCTGTACCCCTGAAGATGGCTGCCTGGGTCTGGCTTCTCTCCAGTCCATAGTATTGTCCAGGAAGTGTGGCCCCATCATGCATGGCTTCTCTTCTTTCCCTTCCGCTCCCCCACCTCCTCACACTTCCCCTCACCAACCCTCCAAATCTCCAGCCAGGCCCCCGTAGTTCCTAGAGTTAGCTTGAATTTGATTCTGAGCTTCCTGATGGTCAAAGCAAAATGGGAAATGCGATCAGTTGTGTTCTTCTCATTGTCCACCAGTGGAGAAGAGTCCAATTCCTCAATGGAAGCCATTTTTTTTTTCCTGACATTTAGAGTGGAAGGAAATTTTCACATGGGTTTTCAGTGGGTAGACCAGTGAGGCAATGGTCACGGTCCTCAACAGCACATTTAGAGGCCGTGCAGTAGGTTGTATAGAGCTTGTCTTATGGATGAGTATGATGCCCACATGCTAATCAGTGCATTTCTGCAGGGGCAGGGCTACCGTGACCATGAGGCTCAAGAAAGCAGCTTTTCTGATAGCCCAACTTAACTAAGAAAAAATCCCAGACCCTCCAGGGTAGCTCTTCTTAGATTTTCCAACTTGATGCTCTGGGAAGATACGCTTTGGGGCTTTGAGACCTCCTGCCACCCAGAGGGTACCCCCGGGAAAATGTCCTCCTTAGGTGGAAAAGTTTCAGTCTATCAGAAGGTGCCTCCAGTGGTCACCATCAACTGCATCAGCTCAACTCTTGATGAGAATAAGAATTTCGTAGTTTGCGTTGACTTCTCTGGTGGGAGCTTGGTAGGCAGGGACTTGGGGACTTGAAGGAGGGAGAAGTCATATGTTTTAGAGATTAAAGAAGGAGATGGTAGGCTGGATGTGCTTTTGTTCAGGACTTCCCAATTACCATGGCACACATAGAAAGTGTTAATATTTGTGTAACACACCGGGATAAACAGGATGCTCGTGGCTGGAGGCAACTGGCCTACAGGCTTTAGCTTCCCCACATGCCCCCTGGTCATCCAAAGGCTGAGAGAGTTTGATATCTTGGCACACTATTTGTAAGGCTCTGCTTTTGTGGAAAGGAAGAGTTGGGGTTTGGTCGGAGCTTTGAATCTTCTTTCTTTTTCTTCCTCTGTAGGGTTGCCAACCTAGCAAAAATGGACAAGGTATTGATTTGGGTACTGAACAAGTACCCAAATACTCACTCCATACCTTCCCAACCATTTCTAGGGGCTCTGAAAACCTGAGTTGGGCAGTACCACTTAGGCTTAACTTAAGCACCCATTAGAGGAGACCTAAAGTGAAACTTCTGGCACATTATTTCCCAAACTGACTGCCCTGTAGAGCAGACCCTCCCTGGCTTACCCACCCAGTTGCAGGAGGGGAAGATGGAACTGAGAGACAGACTTAACTGGGCCTTCCTATGGGAAACCTGAAGCGTGTAGAAGCTTGAAGTTCCAGAGAAGGGCTTCTGAGCCGCAAGGCACAGTGATGCCACCCACCAGCGAGCACAGCTCACTGCTTGTCCTGGGCTCTGACCAGTTGGATAAGTGACTCCTCCCATGGCAGGGAGCTATAAGAGGGTGGAGGCAGGGGGACAAGGCTTCTCATCCCAGTTGTCCCCAGCAGGAGGAGAGGAGGTAGAAACACCTTCCTGAACACTGAACTGCTTAAGATTTAACTTGGACGCTATTTTGCCTTAGGAATGAGATAATCACAAGGATTATTCTGGAATTGTTGCTCCCTAGATCTCTAGAAGTGCCGGGTGCCTCTAGACCAGCCATACTCTCCCTTATTCTATTTATTCTATTGTCATCATCTCAAAGTGACCCAAGGATGAAAATTACATGGACTCTATGGGACCTCAACCTTCTTCACTTGATTTGCTGCCAAGAATATTGCCTGGGGATGTCCATTTGTTTCTAAGTAGCTTTTGAAATATTTTCTAAACAGTTGAGTAGTCTTTGCCTTCCTGTGAACCAAGCACAAGGACAGCTCCCCAATAAAAATCATTCCTGCTTTGTAAGGGAGGGGGATGTTTGAGGGAATACCGGGCAAATTGCCATAGTGAAAAGCGTGGGGTTCTGGGCTTTAGTGATGGCTCTTGGGCTAGTCACTCTGGGTCATGGTTTTTGCATCTAGGGTGGGAGATTGCCCTGGGTCATCCTTGAGATCCATTCCAGCTCTAACATTCTGTGAGTGATAAAACAAATGGGAAATCCATCACTTATTTTTATTTTGACTTGTTTACAGTTTTTCCTCCTGTCTATTCCACTCTTTTTGATGACAGGCAAATTCTGTGTTTGTGGGATCTAAAGATTACGAGTGAATTGTCAAAGAGCTGCCTGCACCTTGCTCGGATGTTCTTTCATTCATTTATTCATTCATTCATCCAAGAAATTTTTACAGATATGCCATGTCAGTGACATTGACCACCTGTGCTGTGTTGTGTGGCATAAAGTAACAGCAATTGATGCAGCCAAAATACTGTGTGAGAATTGACTTTTGAGTAGAGATATTTCCCCTCAAACAAGGCTATCCGATATTTGCAATTCAAAAAAAAGACAAAAGAACAGATACTTTTGGTCTTACACCTTGTTTGTTTTGAGGGTGTGTCGGAAGTTTGACTTAAGGAAGTCGGCTATTTACAAAACTCTTAAAAAACAATAAAAATAAACATTTATTGTTTTGTAAATTATTTTTTAAAAAAGAACATAGATTTCTGATTCTTATAACAAGATCGGAGCTATTGTAGGCTCTCCTATTGCAAACAATTGAGTCAAATATAACAATAAAGCATTATATATGTGTGTGTATATATATATATATATATATTTTTTTTTTTTTGAAAGAAAAAGAGGGAAATCCTCAGTGGCTGGAATTTAAAAGGCAGCTCAAAGCCAGAACTTTAAGTGCATGAGCTAATGTCCTGGTGGCCCAGGGTATGGGTTCTCAATATAGTCTCTAGTGAACAGGGGCTGGGGTTTTGATGCTGATGCTGAGACAAAAGATGTAGTCTTAGAATTGTGTGATATATAGGAGTGGGAACCAAAGCTCCTGCAAAAAACTAGAAACCTGGAAGGGCTGCACTTTCCATGAAATGGGCACTAGGTAAGTTTTACTCACAAGCTGAAGGAGGCAGTAGGGAAACTTGATTCTACATGGGACTCAGAGAAAAACAAAATATTTCTAAAAAATTCAAGGATAGAAATAATATAAAAACTGGAGGCATATTAGTGAAATCCCTGAGATGCCTCGCAGATGCATATAAAAAAACTGTCATCTGGCTCCTTCCACAATTTAGTATGTACAACATGCCTACAGAATAAATAATAACTACTAAATAAGCTCACAATTTAAAAATGTCAAACCACCCAAGAAAATGAGGGAAAGTTAGGAGACATAACGAGGAAAATGAGTATTCCAAGAATCCAAGATAACAGACAGTTTGAAAGAGACTAGAAAATGATTAAAGAGATGAAAAAGACTAGAAACCATTATAAAAGAATAAAATGCCATGACAAAAGAAGGAACACACTAGAAAGAGAATCAAATAAATTTTCTAGAAATAAAAATTATGATGGTGAGAATTAATTAAAAATTCAACTGATGGATTAAATACCAGATAAGACATAGCTGAATAGAAAATTACTGATTTGGGAGGAGACAAAGCTGAGGAAATTCTCAGGAACATAGCATAGAAAGCTAAAGAGTTGGGAAATATGAAAGAAAAAGGTAACAGATAAAACAAAATATCATGAGAAAGTCCAACATACACCAAATAGTTGGCATGGAAAAATAAAAACAGAGAAAAGAGGCAATCTTTGAAGAAATAATAGCTAAGACTTTGTGAAACAAAACTGTTGCAAGAAACATGTATCATCAGATTGAAGAAGCATACTAAATCCCAAGCAAGTTAAATAAAAATAAACAGACATCTAAGCAAAACTTTAGTGAAATTGAAGAACATCAAAGACAAGAGAAAATTATGAAAGCAACCAGAGAGAAAGTATAACATTTAGACTGACAGGGCTCTTTTTTCAGCACTGTTAGAAGTCAGAAGACAACAGAAAATATCTTCAAGTGTTAAGAGATAGTAATAATTACCTCGTACTCAGATAAATGATCATTTAATAGTGAAGGCAAATAAAGACATTTTCAGATAATGGCAGGGAGAGTTTACCACTCACAGACTGTTGCTGAACTGCTAAATCATGTACTTCAATAAGAAAGATATGAGAGACTTGCAGTTTCAGCTCTGACAAGTGGAGTTTTGACACCATTACTCTGATCTTTACAATAAGAAGTAAAGCTGACGCCACTGCACTCCAGCCTGGGCGACAGAGCCAGACTCCGTCTCAAAAAAAAAAAAAAAAAAAAAAGAAGTAAAGCTGAACAAAAGGAAAATCAACACGTTTTCTTGGCCTAAGTCATAAGAATACAGAGTTACAGCTGAGATCTGCCAGATTAACATGAAACCTTACTTTAGTCCAATTACTTCATGTATCATGTACAACTTTCAACAAAATATTAGGCAAGAAAAAAAAAAGTAAGAAGAGACAAAGTAAGCATCAAAACCAGACTCAGACTTTGGAATTATTAGATAGGTATATATGTTTTTCTTTTGAGACAGGGTCTTGCTCTGTCACCCAAGCTGGAGTACAGTGGCATGATCTCAGCTCACTGTAACCTCAACCTCCCAGGCTCAAGTGATTCTCCCCTCTCAGCCCCCCAAGTAGCTGGGACTACAAGCAGCACAACCATGCCTGGCTAATTTTTGTATTTTTTGTAGAGACCAGGTTTCACCATGTTGCCCAGGCTGGTCTTGAACTCCTGAGCCCAGGTAATCAGCCTGCCTTGGCCTCCCAAAGTGCTGGAATTACAGGTGTGAGCTACTGCACCTGGCCAAGATAGGGAATTTAAAATGACTATAATTAATATGTTAAGGACTGTAATGGAAAAAGTAAACAACATACATGAATGGATGAGTAATGTAAGCAGAGAGATGAAAATTCTAAGAAAGAATCAAAAGAAAAATAAAAAACACAGTAACAGAAATAAAGACTTTCTCTGATGGGCTCATCACTAGACTGGACACAGCCAAACCAAGAATTTGGGAGCTTGAAGATATGACAATAGAAACTTTCCCACACTGAAAAGCAAAGAGAAAAAAGAATGAAAAAACAAAACCAGAACAGAACATCTAAGAACTGGGGGATAATTTTAAGAGGCATAGCATATTTATAATTAGGTTGCTGGAAGGAGAAGAGAGAATGAATGAAGAAGAAGAAATATTTGAAATAACAATGGCTGGGAATTTTTCAAAATTAGTGACAGATGCTAACCACAAATGCAGAAAACTTAGAGAACACCAAAATATCTACATTAGGCATATAATATTCAAAAGCCAGAATATCAAAGACAAAGAGAAAATCTTGAAAGAAGTCAGAGGTGAAAATTACCTTACTTACAGAGAAACAAGAATAAAAATTACAGTGGATTTCTTGTCAGAAACCATGCATACAAGAAGAGAGTGGAGTGACATATTAAAAGTGTTGAAAGAAAAAACTCACCCACCTAGAATTTTATATCATGGGGAATTATACTTCAAAAGTGAAGGAAAAAATACTTTCCCAGTTAAACAAAAATGGAGGAAATTCATCACCAGCAGACCTGGCCTAGAAGAAATGTTGAAAGAAGTTCTCCAGAGGAAGGAAAATGATGTAGTTCAGAAACTCAGATCTACATAAAGGAAAGAAGGGAGTTGGAGAAAGAATAAATGAAGATAAAATCAGACCTTTGATTTTTCTATTCTTAATTGATCTAAAAGGTAACTGTTTGTGTAAAGTAATAATAATAACAATGTATGGAGTGATTTATTACATATGGATAAGTGAAATGAATGACAGCAATGTCCTAAGGGACAGGAATGAGGAACTGGGAATATTTTATTAGAAGGTACATGATTGAAGAGGAATAGTATCATTTGAAGGTGAACTTAGATTAGATGTAAACATATATTGCAGACTCTAGGGAAAGTACTAATACTTAAAAAAAGAAACATAATTGAAATGCTAACAGAAGAGAGAAAATGGAATTGTATGACACGTTCAGTTGAAACCAGAGAAGGAAGAAGAGGGGAGGTAAAGAAACAAAGAACAAGTTCAACAAGTAGAAAAGTTACAAACGTAGTAGATATGAATCCAATTATATCAATAATCACTTTGAATGTGAATGGTCTAAATATACCGTTGAACATATTGAAACCCCGTCTCTACTAAAATACAAAAAATTAGCTAGGCATGGTGGCGTGCGCCTGTAATCCCAGCTACTTGGGAGGCCGAGACAGGAGAATTACTTGAACTTGGGAGGCAGAGGCTGCAGTGAGCCGAGATCTCGCCATTGTGCTCCAGCCTGGCTGACAGAGCAAGACTGTCTCAAAAAAAAAAAAAAAAAAAAAAAGGGAGATTGTCAGAGCATATTAAAAAAACAGAAGGACTCATCCATATGTTGCCTACAAGAAGGATATGAAATACAAAAGGAGAGAATGGGATTTAAGAAGTGATGGTAACCAAATACATAGATAAATGAACAATAATCTAAATAGGTTTGTCCAATAAATAATATCACCTGTAAAAGTAATTCATAGTTTTGGAAGTTTAAAACAAAGTAGGAAAAAAGGCAATAATAATATGTAAGACTGGGAGGAGGCTGATCTAAGTTAAAACATTCTAAGATTTTTGCATTTCATAGGAGGAAGATAGATATATTGATAAACATTAGGCTGTGTTAGGTCAAGGATGCCAGTGAGCAAATTAAGGATAACAAGTAAAGGGTAACCATTATGGTAATAGAATGCGTAATGTGCAAACCAGAAGAAGCAAAAAGAAATATTTAGAATACTTAGTGGATCCAATAGAAGGTAAGGGAGAAGAAAGGTAAATTAAAAATATAAAATTACACAATAGAGGATAGAAATAAATAAAAATATTTGAGTAGTCTTGATAAATAGATTGGATTTGCAAGATAAATAGAAGATGTGTAAAATAACCAAGACCCAGAAATGTGGTGTTTTTAGTAATTAACCTAAAACAAAATGGTACTGAAAGTTTGCAAGGACTGAGAGAGGAAAATATGGCAATACTAACCAAATAAAATGTGATAGAGTAATCTCGTTATCAGATGATATAAACTTTAAGGCCCAAAGTATGCTCAAAGACAAAGAGGATTATTGCTTAACGATAACAAGAACAACTTGTAGGAAAATGTAACACTCCTGAACCTGTATGCACTTAGCAACAGAGTCTCTAAATATTTAAAGCAAAAAATGTCAATGAACAAATGAACAAATCCCATGATATTTTGGGGAGACTAAAATGCCCCTCTTGTTAATGAATAAATCAAGCTGACAAAAAACTGGCAGGGATATTTGTAAGATTTGCACAACATAATTAACAAGCTTAATAGAATAGACATATGAAAGGACAACAATTAGAGAATACTTTTGCTTTTTGAACTCCTGGAAGGAATACTTCCATGAATGCCCATTCATCCTGCCCCCTACTTACACCACCCTACCACCCTACTTCCCTACCCCCAAATATGTCTTATAAAGAATTTGTAGAGGAAGTGGAACTGGCTGGCCTATAGAAAAGAAAACTCATGGCCGGGCACAGTGGCTCACGCCTGCAATCCCAGCACTTTGGGAGGCCGAGGTGGGCGGATCACAAGGTCAGGAGTTCGAGACCACCTTGGTCTCGAGATGGTGAAACCCCGTCTCTACTAAAGATACAAAAAATTAGCCGGGCGTGGTGGTATGTGCCTGTAATCCCAGCTACTTGGGAGGCTGAGGCAGGAGAGTCGCTTGAACCTGGAAGGCGGAGGTTGCAGTGAGCCAAGATTGCGGCATTGCACTCCAGCCTGGATGAGAGGGCAAGATTCCATCTCAAAAAAAAAAAAAAGAAAAGAAAACTCAGTGGATATGCAAGAATGTGATCTGATCTCAAAAGGGATCCTGTAGAGAAGGAACAGAAGCAGACTTCTTTGTAGTTCCAAGGGGCAGACCCAGGATTTAGGTGGAAATTACAGAGAGGCAGCTCTCATCTCAGTTGAAGGAAACCTTCCAAGCAGGTGAGCTGCCTAAATGTGGATTGGGCTGGGAATCTTCTGTCGCTGAGAGTGTCTGGTGTGGGCAGTGAGGCCACTTGGGAGGAAGACTGAGGAGGGGTTTCAAGTGTCAGATTGGGGCTTGGAAGAGGTAACCACTAGGGTCCCTTCCAGCTCTGAGCTTTGGCATTCTGTGACGCATGTAGTTGCATTTCCTCTCTTCTATTTTGGAGAAAAGATGAATTTGTTGATTCTTTCCCGATGTCTTGGCTATGAAACCAAATGGGATGACTTTATTGAAGACCATCACATAGTCCAGCTCAGTGTCAATGCTTTTAAGAAGGTGCAGACCTTATTGGGTCAGGGCAACAGAATTGGTGATGTTTTCATTTCAGGCTCACCAAGAGGACAGATAACTTTATCTACCTGTTGGTTACAGTAGTTCAAGTGTTCCTGGCAAGAGCCGGCTCATCAGGATGAGAGCATGCGAGGAAGATTGTGACAAACAAGCTTTCAGAAGGAGCTTAGGGACTTAGATGAGTTCTAAATGACAGGTTAATAATGATCCTATCTGTGTCCATCCATGGGGCTGGAGCTGGGGAATGGAGATTAAGGTCAGTGGAGTCAAAGAGGTGTCCCTTAGGGAGGTTGAGGGTAGTTGAAGATAGTGGTGGGAGGTCCCGAGGAACAGGGAATCTGCCAGGAGGAATGGCCGCATTTCACTAACAGTATGAGGGGATTGGCTTGGGCAGATAATGTGGAATTCTGAGGAGATGCTGTGGTAGGATGGTGTGGTGAGCAATGGCATGGAATTTTGCAGACCCCATGCCTGGCCCAGAAAGGCCTGAGGAGAGGACGGTGGTGTGCTTTCTACTGGGGAGTGTGTCAGGGACCCATGTCTGGAGGACTGCTGGAAGTAGCATAGTGTCATGGTTAAGAGCACAAGCTTCGGAAGCAGCTGCTTGTGACTTTGCAACCTGTTATGTTAGTTTTGAGCTCACGTAATCTCTTGGGAGATTGTGGTAATAAAAGTGAATGTAGGCTTACCTCTGGAGTCTGTGTGATTCTTCCTTTATTCCTACCTTTGAGAACACTGGTTATTATCACATCTCAAACAAATACGAGCTTTTCTTCCTTTGTGTACAAAGTTATTATTTCCAATCTACTTGGCTTTACCGCAGCTTTATCCTCAGTTTTCTCATAAGTAAAATGGGGATAATAACACTATTTGTGTTGGCCGGGCGCGGTGGCTCACGCCTGTATCCCAGCACTTTAGGAGGCTGAGGCAGGTGGATCATGAGGTCAGGAGATCGAGACCATCCTGGCTAGCATGGTGAAACCCCATCTCTACTAAAAATACAAAAAATTAGCCAGGCGTGGTGGCGGGCCCCTGTGGTCCCAGCTGCTTGGGAGGCTGAGGCAGGAGAATGGCGTGAACCCGGGAGGCAGAGGTTGCAGTGAGCCGAGATTGTGCCACTGCACTCCAGCCTGGGTGACAGAGCGAGACTCTGTCTCAAAAACAAAACAAAACAAACAAAAAAACAGCAATACTTGTGTTGTAGGTGGTTGTACTGATTAAACAAGGTTTGGCAGAGGGTTCAGCCCATAGTAGGTACTCCAAATGTTCCTTTATTATCATTGTTGTTATTATTAAGGAGTGTTCTGCCACATCAGAGGTTCTACAGGGCAGAGAGTCAGGGTCATGGTGGGAAAGGGATCAAGAAAGCTCAGGTGGGTAGGGCTGGGTTGGGCAGGAAAGGAGTTGGAGAGGAGGCAGGAGGGAGTTTGCGCAGGGAGACAAAGTGGCTATGAATTGTCTTGGTGGGAGGGAATGAGAGACAGACCAGAAGGCCCTATCTGACCTGCAGTGATGGGGCATTTGTGCTGGGGAGTTGCTGGGAACTTTTTCTTTCCAGACTTTCTCTGTTTTTACTGTTTGCTTGGCTACAGATTACACAGGCAAATGAGCCCAGGCTTCCAGGGAAAAATTCCATTAAAGCAATCAAAATAACAATTTGTATCACTTTTAGAACTTCTGCCTGAGGAGCTAAGAAATCTTTGTACTAAATTATTAATTCTGGGTTGTACTGTAAGGATCTTCCCCTACAAACAAACAATTTAATATTTCCTTTTTGGTGCAACAGAGGACGAGTTCTCCGGTCTCCTAGATCTGCCTCAAAAGGAGGGAGGAGGTATTTAAACCCAGACTGTGATACTTCTAAGGAACCTGCCTAACAGAATGTGTCCCGTCCCTCTCGGAGGAAGGGATGGACTGTCAGCCTCGGTAACCTTGTTCTCAGGGACACTCGCCGCTCCCACTTATGGTCGGGCTGCACCTGTGCTGGCCACATGGCAAGGCGGTAAGAGCCAGAGCTCTGGAGTCCCTGGTCCTGGAACCTGGCGTGCGTACCTGCTGGCTGTGTGATTGGGATAGTTTGCTCCCCCTCACTCAGCATCGGTTTCTCCATCCACAAGAGGAGGGTGGCCATGCCGATATGCTAGCACAGAGCTGGTGTGAGGCTCCCGTGTGTCTCCAAAGCCTTGGACAGTGCCTGGCACGTGGGAGACATTCAGAGGATGTTATTTATTATTATTTGCATTCTCAGGGAATGTCTCAGTGATATAGACACGGCTCTGCCTTTCACCAGGGGCAACGGGGGTGGGGTGCACAGAGAGTGTGTGGGGAGGAGGATGAGGAAGAGGGTGCCAGGTAGGGAAGTGGAAAGAGGAAGAAGAGAAAGAACAAAAGCATGGAGACATATGCATATGTGTTCAGTCTGGGAAAGGGAGAGTAGTTTCAGGTGGCCAAAGTGTGAGGTATGGTGGGGGTGTGGGTGATGGTTTTGGAAATTCTGTTAAAAAATATATATATATATGTTCACACACACATATACATACAAATAAAATATAATGTCACTTCATATAATATGTAATACAGTAATGTAATATCCGGACAGTGCATATCCTTAAATACTTTCACTTGAGACCATTTGAGACCAGCCTGGGAAACACAGCAAGACCCCATCTCTACAAAAAAACTAAAAGTTAGCCAAGCGTGATAGCTACTCGGGAGGCTGAGGTGGGAGGATCGCTTGAGCCCAGGAGTTCAAGGCTGTAGTGAGCCATGATCATGCCACTGGACTCCAGCCTGGGTGACAGAGTGAGACCCTGACTTTAAAAAAATAAAAAATAAATAAACAAATGAATACGTAAAATTTCAGGAAACCGAGGAAATAGTACTTGATCCAAAGCAAGGTTTAAAATTTTTACATTGCATTAGCCTGACAGGACATTTATGGTAGGTTTGGAGCCACAGTGTAATTTTTCATCTTTTAAACATCAGGGCTTGTCACTTTGGATGTTGGAGTATGAGGATCAGTGGTGGGCCTGATGGTGCTGCCTCTGGAGCTGCCAGGAAGGGGAACGTTGCTTCCATAAGGGACATCATTTTAGGAACAGGCATATTTATTTATATGGGCTCCTCTGAATAAATTCATTTATGAATAGAATCTGGATGTCAAATTATAGCACATGGAATAAATCTGGAGAAATCCTGTGATATATGTGCCCTGGGGGCAGCACTATTCACTGTTATCCTTTTTCTGGGCTTCTGATCCTGTTTAGAATGGGTTTTTGGGATTTGGAAAAAGTAACCACTTCCCTCCTGTTTTGGCCCTGCACGTGGCTGAGTCATCATTTTACACTGTGGATTGGGGGTTAGGAGCTAAGGAGCAGGAAGCGGCCATGGGGCTTTCCAAGTTCGTTGGGCCCTGCCTGCTGGTGGTTGGTAAAGAAGTTGCCTCGACTGTCTCCTGGGGATGCTTCCAGGCCAGCTCACCAGTGGATTTCAAGTAACTCAAAATGGACTTAAACCGCAAAGTGTCCTGGTGACCGTAACCTATCTCTAGCACGTAGTTTTCCCTTCCATTACTGGTAGTCAGAAAGCTGCATCTATGCTGTGGGGCAAAACAACTCAGACATGTTCACACATGGCCTTGAGAGACGAACCTCTCATTGCTTTGGAGAAGCTTAGCTACAGGAAAATCTTACAGGACAACTGACATTGGTCATTAGATTCCCCTCATGGGCAGATTTGAGGTCAAAATTTCCAGAGGTTTCAACCTGATGAATGTGGCCCAGGTTTTGGCTGGTTCTGGGGAATCTTATTTTCCAGCACTACACACTGAGGTCAGCTGCTCGGGTTTCTCTCGATCTCTGAGTGGTTCCCATGAAAAGTTCCCTGATTTACAAATTCGAGCTGTCCATCTGTGCACTGGGAGAAATACATGGAAATGCTCGAGGCAGCACTGCTTGGCATTGCGGAGTTCCTGAAGCTCAGGGGCAGCTGGGCCATGGCCCCTCTGCGAGCCTCAGGGAGTCACTTCCTGATGGAGCACTGCATCCTGACGGAGCACTCCTCAGGGAGTCGCTTCCTGATGGAGCACTGCAGAGTTTCCTGCATGCTGTTCCTTTAGGGGGAGGTGTATGTGTGCATCTTGGTGTAGAGAACTCAAAGCTGAACACTTTCTAGCCCCTGACCATGCTGTTTTGTAACAATAGAGTACAAATGATGTGCCAGGCACTGATCGGGGCACTTTGCTTGTATTAACTCGTTAAATTCTCTCAACAGCCCTGTGAGGCGGAGACTTTATTTTAATTTTACAGAAAAGGAAACTGAAGAACAAAATAGTTAAGTAAGTTTTCCAAGGCCTGCAGCTGGTAAGTTGTGCTGCTGGGATTTGAAGAGCAGCTTCTCTATCTCATTCAAAGAGTGGCCCAAACAATTGGACCGGCTGATCCAATTTGCCAGAAACAATGGCTGTGGCTCAAGCATTCTAAAATAATAGTTACTATTTTTAGGATCTGTTTCTTGTGTTAAACAGATCTATAAATAGTAATGCCCTTTGATAGGTTACTTGATTTGGTTATCTTGGCATAGATGTCATCTTGGAAGGTATGGGTACAGTGGCTTACACCTGTCATCCCAGCACTTTGGGAGGCCAATGTGGGAAGATCACTTGAACCCAGGAGTTTGAGACAGCCTGGGTAACATAGTAAGACCTCATCCCTACCAAAAATTGAAAAATTAGCTGGGCATGGTGGGACATGCCTGTAGTCCCAGCTACTAGGGAGGCTGAGGCAGGAGGACTGATTGAGTCCAGGAAGTGGAGGCTGCACTGAGTCATGATTGTGCCACTGTACTTCAGCCCTTCCTGGGTGAGAGAGCGAGACCCTGTTTCAAACAAACAAACAAAAAATTAAAAAAAAAAAAGATAGTTGTCCAAAGGGAGTTTTGTTTTTTACCATAAAGACAGGAGTGTGGCTGTACCTGTCCCAAATATCTTCCAGTTCATAGCCTTTGTGATTGTGTTATACAGACAGGAACTTTGGCGTCTCCGTCATCTATAGATCTGTGTGTTGGAGGTCTGTGATTGTTGCTACAGCAGTCTTCTGAGGGGATTCATGTCCCTGTCTGTGGGTAGTTACAATTCTCACTCTGCGTGGCTTCAGGCCTGGGTTCCTGTCAGGTCACTGAGCTTTCACATGAGGGTGTCAGTACCACTTCCAGCTCGGTCTGTGTTTAACCATGGGCACAGAGCAGCATCCCTCCAGCCCCCGGTTAGAAATAAAAATGCTTGGAGAACATTTAATTTATGTGCCTTTCATTTATTTTAAAATCATTCCCGGATAAAGCCATTCAATTGGGTAACTGCCCCACCAGTGTGGTCCCCTTAGAGTTATACTGAACCCATATGGAGACACCCTAAGAAATCACGTTTGAAAACCACCCCTGGATCTGAAGCGCATTCAGCACTTTCTCAGCTTGCTCTTTAGGGGGGTTTTGGGGAGAAATTCCACCTGGTTTGAGAGTTAGTCGGAAAACCTCTGAGTAATGGGCGGTCTGCATCTCATGGACTCTGTGAGGTCGTGAACCAGCTTCCCTTCTCCAGCTGGCAGTGGGGAGGGCCTCATGCAGTCCTTCCTGGAGTGAGATTAAAAGCCTCCAGCCTCATCTCCTGGCTTTGAGGATGTGGAGAGCATGGTGGTTGAGAGTGGACACTAGGGCCAGGCTGTCTGGGTGCCGTCCTGGCTCCATCACCTACCAGCTGCACGGTTCGGGCAGGTTATTTGCCCTTGCTAAGTCACAGTTTCTTCATCTAAAAAATGGGGATAATGAGTGCTTGCCTTATACGGCTGTTAGAGGTTTCAGTGAGGTCCCTGTGACATGTGGCACATGTTGACATGAGCATGTCCCATGTGTTTGTTGTTGGGTCCAATTATTATTATTTTTTAATCAGCTTTTATTTTTTTGAGACAGAGTCTCTTTTTGTCACCCAGGCTGGAGTGCAGTGCTGCAATCATAGTTCACTGTAACCTTGAACTCCGGGGCACAAGCAATCCTCCTGCCTCAGCCTTCTGAGCAGGTGGGACTACAGGTGTGCACCAATGTACCTGGCTAATTTTTTATTTTTGTGGGGATTGAGTCTTGCTATGTTGTCCAGGCTGGTCTCGAACTCCTGGCCTCCAGTGATCCTCCTGCCTCAGCCTCCCAAGTCCCTGAGATTACAGGTGTGAGCCACCGAGCCCAGCTCTAGTCACTTATTATTGGGTCCATTTTATGTTCTCCCTTTTTCTGTCCTTTCTTCCCTCCATACCTCCATATATTTTTTGCATCCTTGTGAGCTGCTTATATCTTTTCTGGAAAGTAGTGAGGTATGAAAAAATGAGTGATTAATACAGTTAATTAATATAACAATGGCTTATAGGTGTAGGTTCTTTGGAACCTACGCCTATTCTTCTCAAAGTCTTTCATGTGTCTTTTCTGATTTTATTACGAAAATTCTCTTGCAACATTAATTTACCCAGAATTCTTACACAGTGATCCTTAGGCCTTCTTTTCTGGTATTAAGTAGCTTGCAAAGATGTAGCTGTGTGTGTGTGTGTGTGTGTGTGTGTGTGTGTGTGTGTGTGTGTGTGTGTGTGTATGTTGGACTAATCCACAAATACTCAGCAATATCTTTAGGAGAGCTGAAGTTAGCAAGTAAGATCAGCTTTATTGTACTGTGAAGATCTGATTTTCGAAAGTAACGTGGGGTGTGTAAAACTCCAGTCTCATGTCCTAGAGGCCAAGCATAGCCATTTGAAATGAGGAATAGGAAAGAATGGGGAAACAGATTGGAGCCACCACCTATGGGATGCTAGGAGCCAGACAGGCACTGAGGAGACTTGGGGACGCCAGAGTCCCCATCTTTGCCTGGGCTCCCCCTTGGCCTGCACCCACCTCAAGGCAATGTGCATGGGGAGGCAAACTTGATGGACCCGTAAGTCAAGGTGATTCTGGCCACATCCCAGGGAATGGGAAGAAAAGAACGTGAAGCGATGGAGGTGGGGGATGGTGGGACTGAGATGGAGAATAGCTGGATTTGGCAGGGCTAGGGTGGGCCTGCACTGGAGGAGGGTAAGCACAAGGACATAGCAGGCCCTGGGTGGGGAAACTGAGGGCTGGGTGCAGAGAAGGAGAGCTGGAAGACAAGGGCCAGCGGGTGTTACGCTCCATGGTTAAAGGCTGAGGCACTTGCAGCCTTGTAGGGTAGCGTCAGCTGTGCTGAAGGCGGTTGCCCTGCCACCAGGCCCTGCCCTTTCATGGACTGCTCCTCCTGGGCTCACTCTCTTGCAGGAAAAAGCCGGGCCCCACAACCTCTAGCAACTCCTCTGCTAAAAGCTCTGCTTCCAACATCAGCACCTGTAGCTGCATAATCTAGGTTAAAATTGTATTAATTGCGTGATCATGGGAAAGTCACTTCATCTCTCTGTGCCTCAGTTTCTGCATCTGCAAAAAGGAAGAAGAATGAGAACCACACCCCTCTGGTAGAGGCAGAATGAAGCCCAGTATGAAAGCTGTGTCAGCAGCTGAGCACGACTCTTACAACAGAGCAGGGACTTGCACATGTCCCACCCCTGGGTCCTCCTCAAGCCCACCTAGCACATGGAGGGGGACTCTGTGTGTAAAAGGTGCTGTGAAATTACCTGACTGCTTTCACATCTGTGGCCTTGTTTGATCAATGTGAACGCTTCTGTGATATGAAGGCAGGCAGATGCTATGATTCCCATTTTGCCTGTGAAGCAAGTGTAAGCCAGGGAAATGCATTTTCTTTGCTCTTCCTAACTCCAAGTGTTGCTTTTCCTGAGACCTGGGCTCTGATTTGAGGCCTCCTTCTTACAACAGTGTCCCCTTGAGCAAGTCTTTCCCGTTCAGCTTCCATCTGAAAATTGAGGGGAAGGGAATGGGGATACCCCAAATCCCTTCAGCTCAGACGCTGCCTAGAGTTATAGGCCTGACCTAGGAGGCCTGGGTCCTTTCCCTGAGCCGAGGAGAGGGTCAGGCTCCTGGACACGCAGGTGGGCACACGAGTTCATGTTTCAGCCATCAGCTGCCTGGGCAAACTGCCAGGGTATTAAATGAGATAATGAGATAACACGTGCAAAGTGACTAGCACTTGATCGAGCGCTGCTATCATTATTTTTACTAACGCTATTATTCTTCAGGAAGCAGAAGTGAGTTCAAGTACAAGCTCTTTTTCTTACTAGCTATGTGATTGGAAAGGATCTGTCTTGGGAGATGCCCTATGCACCCCTGCATCACCCAGTGAGCCTGGTGCGAGTCTCATGTCCTGGAGGCCAGGTGTAACTGTTTCTCCATCTCAGTCCCACCCCCGCCCCCACCTCCACCGCTTCATATTCTTTTCTTCCCATTCCCTGTGACGTGACCAGAATCACCCTGACTTGTGGGTCCACCAAGTCTGCCTCCCCAGGGGCATTGCCTTGAGGTGGGTACAGGCCAAGGGGGGAGCCCAGGCAAAGAGGGGGAGTCTGAGGTCTCCAGATCCTCCCCAGTGCCTACCTGGCTGGCTCCTAGCATCTCACAGGTGGTGGCTCCAATCTGTTTTCCGTTCTTTCCTATCCCTCATTTCAAATGATTATGCTTGACCTCCAGGGCGTGAGCTGGAGCCAGGACAGGAGATTCATGCCAGGCATACTGGGTGATGCATGGGTGCATAGGATACCCCTCAAGACGGACGCTCTCAAATCACACAGCTGGTAAGAGGCAGAGCTCGTATTTGGACTCACTTCTGCTGCTTCCTGAGGAATAATAGCGGTAGTAAAAAGAATAGATAGCAAAGCTCTGTCAAGTGCTGGTCACTTGGCACACATTATCTCATTTAATACTCAGAACAACTCTGTAAGGGAAAAACTATTATGAGTTGTGTTCCACAGATAGGTAGCTGAGGCACACAGGGGCAAGGCCAGGGTCTGTGATGGGTGGTGCTGGGTTAGGCCACGCCCTTGCACCCTAATCCGTGCTTTCTCTTACCCTGCAGCTGCCTTCCAGTATGGTTTAGCGTTTACTGGGCATTTTCACTCTGTTGCTCACCAGCAGCAGCTCTACTGCTTCTGGGCCTGTTCCTGCCTTCATTCCCCCTTGTGCCTGGGCCTCTGTCTATCCCACTTAACCTGTTTTCAGGGCTCTAATTATCCACTCTCTACCTGGACCCGGAATCTTCTCCTCTCATTGCGTTTCTTTAGGATATTTTCCGAGTACCTGCCGGGTGCCAGGCACTGCTCTAGGTACCTGGAGATTCAGCAGAGAACAAAGCAGATGAAAATCACTGCCCTTGTGGAGCTTCTAGACTCCTGGACGGAGATGATTTCTGACCCTGATGCCTGGGTGCCTCTCCAGACTCAAATTCGATTCTCCCTGGTGCTGTGCACTGAGAGCCCTGCCTTCTCCTGCTTGCTGTTCCTGGGACAGCAGCACATCCTGGTGTCCACTTCTAGAGGGCCTGTTTTCCCCTGGAGACCTGACCTCCTCCTCCAGGCACCCTGGGGATGTTGCCGTGGGCTCAGGGCGGGTCCCAGGGCTGCTCCTGGGGGTCGTGTGCGCAGGCATGTGATTTACCGCGCCTCACTGCGCCACATGTCTTTAAAATTACAGTGCCCATTTCCTGCTGAAATAATTTCCACAAAGAGTGGCTCCTATTACCACAAGAGGCGTGCAGACGTCATGATTTATTATTATTTATGGTCCCAAGGCCTTGTTTATGCAAGATGGGTTAGGTGCGTGCGATAGAAATGCCATTATGCAAATGACATTGAATGTCCTTACTGCGCCTAAATAATTTTTGTGTTGGACGATTAAACCTCATCTGTTATTGATATGGGCTGCAGTCGGGCCATTACAGAGTCCCAACAGTACTTACTCCCAGTAATGGGAAAATTGAGAGAGAGAGACAAACGCAATTGCCTCAAGTGGGCCGTGATGGTCTGGAAGGAGTAGAACATCTCCGGGGCTGAGCAGGGGAGCCTCAGACTCCTCAGGATAAATAAGGAAGGCAGCGCCGGGCAATAAATTAAGCCCCGGCTGGAGTGGGTGCCTTGCAGGATTTGCAGCCTTCCAGCCCTGTGATTTAGCTATTTGATTTAGCCAGGGGACTAGGCAGCCCCAGCCCGAGTTCCAGTGAGGCCCCGCGTCGAGGGGAGGGTAACAGGAGGAGGGTGGCCACGAGGACGCTGGGCATCCAATCTGCTGCGCCCACATGACGCCAGCGTGCACCCGCACGCAAGCACTCTCTCACTCTCTCTCTCTTTCTCTTGCTCTTTCTCTCTCTCCCTCTCTCTCTCCCTCTTTTTTTTTGACACAGCTGTGAAGTCCCATTTTGATCAGTGTTGATAGCTTATGAATTCCAAAATTGACAAAATTTACAGAAAAATGAGGATAATCCATCTTCCTTAGCAGCCTGTCAGGAGCTGGCCATACTTCATAATCTCCAATTACAGATGCTATTTTCCGACATTTACATGCAGATATTAGAACCAAATGAAAATGAGAAACAAAGAGGGAATGGAAATGCAGCTATTTATATGTATAAAAGACAAACAGGTAAATTCAAGACATTTAGATTGGATTTGGGGTCCCTTTAGGAGGCTGGAAAGAGACAGCCTTGAGCACGTGGGGTTTCAGAACAAAATGGCAAGACACGTGGTCTCAGCAGGGCCTACCCAGGGTCTGGTGGTTTGGGTTAAAAATGGGTCAGCCCTGCCCAAACGGCTAAGGATGCTTGACTGGGGGTGGGGGACACGTAGGGCATCCCCCAGGGCTTTAAGGGTCTCTGAGGATCACCCACAGCCCACACTGAGCAGTAAAACCCACACATATTTCATGAAAGGGCCAGTTTAGAACCTTCCACATTTATTTTAAGAAAGAAAGGGTGGTGGGGCAACTACCATTGGAGCTTTGCCCTAGGGCGAATTTCAAAAAGTTGGCCCTTTCTGGTACAGAATGTACATACTCCCGCTGAGAAGGGGACACAGGAAGGGGCCGCTGCTTGTCAGAAAGGCCCTGGCCAGGTGCATAGGGAGTTGCACCAATAAACTTTTAAAATGGGATATAAATAATAAAATTAATGGGGAGAGAAGGAGTTCTGATATATGGATCATCCGCTTCCTTCTCGAGGCTAATCTGGCTGAGAGAGGAGGGTCTGGGAGGAGGCTTTGTAATGAAAATGTTCTTCCCATAAAATTGAAGGGAGAACAGCCTTGTTGCCCTCGCAGCTGTATGTGGCACTGGCTTCTGGAAAGCCGGGGATATTAATTAGCACTGCTTTGGATTAAACTCTCCCAACCATGTCGGATGGTACGATTTTTCTCTTTGTGAGCTTGACAGAGGGTGGCAGGAAGGATCCTGCCTGGGTTTTCCCAGCCTACCGTTATTAATGAACTTTTATTTGGGGATAAAACCTCTTCCTTTCCTGGAAATAAAAATGAGATATTCCAGGGTTTTCCAGGGCAATTGGGCAGAGAGAGGCTGTTTTGTTGGACCAGGCAGAGGAGGTGGAGACGGTTGGATGGGGAGATGTGAACATCTAGTTGCTTTTGGCTTGAAAGCTTTTGTTTGTTTGTGGGAAGCCTATTTCTAGCCAGCAGTTTTATGTTATTTGAGGTTTGATTTGTGGGAAAGAGGTGAAGGAAATAAAATCAGGAGTCTAAATTAATGTATGTGTGTGTGTAAGGGAGAAGAAATTATTAAAAATCCAACTCAGACCAAGCCTTTAGACGTGTGTTTGTTTACATGTCTAGCCTCAAGGCAAATGGCTTGCTTGTCCAAGTAAATTATAGGTATTAGCACGAAAATTAATTATTATGCTTTGTTTCTAGGTATGAAATGCAAGATTCATGGAATTAACACATAACCACAAAATGCAAATATATTTCCGTAATTAAAAGCAGAAGCTCTTAAGTAAAGTTAACCCTGATAAAAAGGCATATAAGCAGAAACACCATCGTCGCTGTGCTAGTTTTGTCTAGATTATTAACATTAGGTAAAATTTGGGCTTACACATCATAGCTAAATCCTAAGCCTAGTGTCTCCTTCCTTTAGTTTCTGATCTTTCTAGAAGCCAGAATATCACCTTCAGTAAAGAACAGAGAGGGCTTGAACTAAGCAAACAGTCACATGCCTGGTTTTTCCTTAATGGCGCTAACAGTGCCACATGTTACTGTTTAATTCTCTATTGTTTTGCACTAATGTTAAGATGAATTGCTAATGTTGGCATTAAACGGGAGCACCGCTGTCCTCTGAGTTGACGGTGTAGGAGCTTTCTGTCTAAATGAGGAGAATAAAGGATAAAGTTAACAACATCTGTGGCTAAACCTATCTGGAAACCTTTTCTATAGGAGGTCATTCTTCAGCCAGGATTTGAAGGGGCGGATAGACAGGAACCGGAGGAGAGAAAGCGAGAGGGCGCCCGGCGGGGAAAGCATGGCCATGTCAAAGGTGCAGAGTCAGGTGGGTCGTCTAAAGAGGTCACCAAACACAGGAAGATGAGCCTGGCCTAGCAGGTGGTGTCCCCGTCAGGGCTCCGGCGCATCATGGAGCAGTTTACAATCAGAGTAAAGAACACAGGCTTTGGAGTCAAACAGAAGCTGGGTTTAACCCCCGGCTCTGCAACTTACTCAACTTCTCTCAACCTCAGTGTTCTCATCTGCAACTTGTTGGGGTTAGTAACAGTGGCAGAGGGGGTTTAGAGTGGTGTTTCAGAGCTTGGACTTTGGAGTCGCACTGCTGGGGGGTGAACTGGACATGTTATTTTGGCACCTTGTGTCTCATTTTCATCATTTGTAAAGGGAGGGTAGTAATACTTACCCTGTAGGGTTGTTGCAAGGATTAAATGAATTATTAATAATACATTTTAACATCTAGAACAGTACCTGGTACACAGTAAGCACCCAGTCAATGTAAGTTATTCCGCCTCTTAGTAAAGGTATGTGAGGGTCTAGGGGGAGCTGGTAGAGTCTTCTGAATGGCAAACCAGGGAGTCTGAATTCACCATGAGAGGCCTTGCCTTTGCAGCCTTCTCTTTCTGGTAGTTCCCTTGCACAGTTTCTGTTTGGCCCTAGGAATCCTTGGTGACCCAGAGGGCGCTCCCTCCTGAGGCTGGTTGGGTATGCCTTTGCACAGCATCACGTGTTAGGAAGTTCCTTCTGACAGGGAGCGGAAGGGCAGAGAGGTGGTCTTTGGCCTGAGGAGTGTGTGTGTGTGTGTGTGTGTGTGTGTGTGCATGTGTGTGTGTGCCTGCAGGTTCCCACATGGCCAGAGGTGGTGGTGGTGGGGAGGGGCATCCAGGCCCACCTCCCTGTCCCCACCCTGCCACCCTATTGATCTGGCCGTGTGGAGTGAAGTTTTCTCTTTTCACTTCTCCATGGCTCCAACATAACCTTTCTGTCTTCCTTGTAGCTGGGAAGTCATGCCAAAAGAATGTGAACTATGAGAGTCTTGGGGTGCTCCCTCTCCTCCCATGCTAGGTACTTGAGGATGGAGATCCTCCCTTTGTACCCCTCATTCAGGCCCCTTTGTGGCCAAGAGTCCTGCACTCCCTTGGAGGTAATGGCCTCCCTGCCCATGACTAGCCATGTAGTGGTAAGAGCAGCTGGGCCCCATCATGGACTGCCTGGAAGAAGCCTGTGGAACTTGGCCACCTGGAGATGGAGCTTTGTCCCTGGAACTTTCCCTCCCTTTGTCCACATCAGGCTCTGGAGCTGCTCGTGACCCAGCCAGGCAGAGCTGTAGCAGGTGCAGAGGTTCCCCAGAGAGGGAGTCCGCATCCCCCTTCCCCACAGGAGTCAACCCTACTGGGATCTTACTGTTTAGGAGGCTTTGACTACTGGGTCCTGGGCCACTGGGTCCCAGTTCTCATTCTCCAGAAGTGGAGCTTTGTGCTCTAAGCCTTGTCAGGATAACCTTTCTGTCCACGTATTTGGGAAGACCTGTGAGCTTGCAAATAGCACACTGGTTAAGGGAAGGAGAAAATACCTGATCACTTTCCATTTCTAATGAACTTAGAGTGAGCCCTGCCTTGACCGTGAGAACAGTATGAATCAGTCCGGTTCTAGGCTACCAGGAAAGCAGAAGCAAGCATCATACGCCCCAGTCCGACAGCATGTCTAGTGGAGGAGTGGAGGGCCTGGGGCCCCCTGCTGGATCCAGGCAGGGAGGGCACTGGCACCTGTAGGACCTCTGTTGGAACTGGAGCTCCAGAGAGCACACCCAGGACCAATGTAGGGAGACCAACATTTAGCACTTTCTCACACCGGAGCTGTGTGGCTGCCTCGGAAAGTAGTGAGTTCCCATCACTGGAGATACCCATTTGGTGGATTTCAAGTGCCAGGTAAAGATCAGCCTACAGCACTCCTGAGCTCCATTAGGCCCTGAGATTTGGAGCTTACTAAAATTCCATAAGAGGACAGGGGAAGAAAAGGGCCTTCTGATTAGTCATTGCTGAAAAGTTGCTCTCAGACAGAAGTTACAATATCTGACTTTGGTGGCCTCCTTGGGCTTCCCCTGCTGGTACCCACCACCACTTGGGAACCTGTCTGGGGGTGTGCCTGAGGGGGGCCTGGCAGGCTGTAAACAGAACAGGGGGAGATGAGTCACTGAAACTTTATAGATCTCTTCTTGGAAGCCCTTCAATTCTGCTGCAAATCTTTTTTTTGTTTGTTTGTTTGCTTTGGAGATGGAGTTTCGCTCTTGTTGCCCAGGCTGGAGTGCAATGGCACAATCTCCGCTCACTGCAACCTCCACCTCCCGGGTTCAAGCAATTCTCCTGCCTCAGCCTCCCGAGTAGCTGGGATTACAGGCATGCACCACCATGCCTGGCTAATTTTGTATTTTTAGTAGACACAGGTTTCTCCATGTTGGTCAAGCTGGTTTCAAACTCACAACCTCAGATGATCCGCCCGCCTCGGCCTCCCAAAGGGCTGGGATTACAGGCATGAGCCACCATGCCTGGCCTGCTGCAAACCATTTTGACCCAGGCCATGAGTACATCTCTGGAGAAACAAATGAATAAAGAGCGTGTTTGGCCCACGTCCGTGGCAACCTCTGATGAATAAAAGCACCTTGACATCACTTATCCTCTCAGTGACCCTGGGAAGCACCTCTGGCACTGTTGGAAGAGCCAGGCCATGGTACCTGTCCCAGTTCATTTGATTTCACAGGCATTTATGTCACATCTGTTCAGAGCTGGGCACTGGGCCAGGAGCTGCTGCCACAAAGATGAGGGAGACACAGTCTCATCCTTATGAAGCTCACACTCTAGCTGGGGGATGATGTCCCTAAACGGTTAAACGTATAATGCAGAATAATAAGTGCTGTGGCAGAGAGAAGCACACTCAGCCGTTTTAGGAACACAGAGAAGGGGAAATCCGTGAGGGCTTCCTGGAAGAGGAAGGCCCTTCAACATCCTTTGTAGTACTTCCCCCTAGTTAATATTAATGGTAGCACTTTGTAGATTATGGAGTACTTCTGCAAGCATCATTCAATTAAACTTTTTATTTTGAGATAACTGTAGATTCATATGCAGTTGTAAGAAATAATACAGAGGGCTCCTATACACCCTTTACCGAGTTTCCCTCCACAATAACATCTTGTAAAACTATAGTACAATAAATTGACACTGATAGACATTGAGTCCAAGATACAGGCTATTTCTACCACTGCAAGGATTCCTCCTGCTGTTTTTTCAGTAGACATTTTCAAAGTATTTATTTATGAGTCTGGCACTGGGGACTCAAAAACTGAAACGCAAAAGGCCTGCCCTCCAGGGCTTTATTCCGATCTCTCTTCTGGGCTTTCTCACAACCTTGTGAGGTAGGTCACATATCCCCCTTACAAATGAGAAAAGGTACCAAGAGTGAGAGGTGCCTGGCCTAGTTTCACACAGCACAGACTTGGCCGTGTCAGGCTTGAAGTCTGTCCTCCTGGCCCCAGACCCGGTGGAATTCCTCAGCCACGCTGCCTCCCCTGGTTGCTGTCAGGCCTCTGGATTCGGGGACCTGAGGTCAAACGGGCAACATCTTCACCAGCCCACAGAGGGAACCTAAGCCCTTCCTGGGGCCATATCAAGGAGAACCCCATTCCACAGAGTGAGGACCCCATCTTGGTGGGCACAGACTTTAGTGAGCCAGAAGGGCCCCAATGGATTTGGTCCATCTCCCTCATGACAGATGGAGTCACTGAGGCCTGGCAAGGGGAGGGTCTGGCCCCAGTTGCATGGGAGTCCAGGGCAGAGCCAGGTCTCCAGGTCCCTTGCCAGCTCATCAGATCCATGGTAATCAAGGCAGAACTACTCCTTAACATACACTTTGCCAGGTGGAGTTTTGTGTGTCCAGGTTTAAAGAACGCAGGGCATTCCTCCTTGCAGATTCAGTGCTCTTTCCCCAGCTGGAGGAGGATAGTGGGTGTGTGGCCAGGGCCCTTCATGGAGGAGTGTCTGAGCTGTACCTTCAGGGGTGGCAGTAAAGTCCCCTCCAACTCTAACTCTGCTTCCAGGTGGGGGACCAGTGCTGCACACGGGGTGGGCAGCAGGGCTCCCCTCTCTGAGCTCTAGTTCTGCATCTGTCCACATCCCAGGACTCCCGGGGCACCACGGACCTGCAAGGACTTTGCAAACTGGAAGGTGCTAGGCAGGCAAGAGGACTTAGACTTCTTGTGTTTGGAACTTTGGCATCCCTGAAGATGCAGGGATGATGGCCTTCAAGGAGCAGGGCAGGGCGCCAGGAAGAGGAGGCGAGAGAGTAAGCTCCTGGCTGTCCTTGGCCTCTTGCGTTCTCTCGTTATTCCACAGGTATTTGTTGGATGGCTGATGAGCGGTGACAGGCGGTGCCATGAGTCAAATATGTGTGGTTTAACTTTATTTATTTTAACTATGGAGACTTTCTTTCTTTTTTTTCCTTTTTTTTTTGAGACAGGGTCTCCCTCTGTCACCCAGGCTGGAATGCAGTGGTGCGATCTAGGCTCACTGCAAAGTTCGCCTCCGGGGTTCAAGCAATTCTCCCACTTCAGCCTCCTGAGTAGGTGCCCACCACCACAGCCTGCCTATTTTTGTATTTTTAGTAGAGATGGGGTTTCACCATATTGGCCAGGCTGGTCTTGAACTCCTGACCTCAGGTACTCCACCTGCCTCAGCCTCCCAAAGTGCTGGAATTACAGGTGTGAGCCACCGTGCCCAGCCATAAGTATGGAGACTTTCAAAGTAGACTTGGAGTAATTTAATCAGCCTCCAAGCACCCCTCCCCCAGATTCAACTCATGACAATTGTTGCACTGATATCCCTCCCCCGACACACTCCACTTATCTTTTAATGGCTTTATTGAAATATAATTTTTATATCATAAAATTCACTCATTGTAAGTGCATGAATCAATAGTTTTTAGTAGATTTAAGGAGTTATGCAACTATCACCACAGTTTGGTTTTGGACTCATTTCATCACTCCAGAAAGATCCCTCATGCTGGTTTATAGTTAATCTCTGATCCCACCCCCATCTCCAGCCAATCATGGATCTGTGCTCTGTGCTTGTAGATTTGCCACTTCTAGCATCTCTATGGGCTATCCTCTATGTCTGGACTTTTTCACCTAGCATAATGCTTTTGAGATTCATCCATGTTGTAACATGTATCAGCACTCCACTCCTTTTCACTGTTGAATAGTATTCCATTGTGTAGATATACCACATTTTATTAACTGCACTTTATTTTTCAACAAACTTCAGACATTATGTCACTTCACCTGTAAATATTCTAGAATGAATCTTTAAAAGACACAATCTTTTATTAATTTATTTTTTTGAGACAAGGTCGCCCAGACTGGAGTGCAGTGGTGTGATCAAGGCTCACTGTGGCCTCAACCTCCTGGGCTCAAGTGATCCTCCTGCCTCATTCTCCAAAATAGCTGGGACTACAGGCATGCTACTATGCTTAGCTAATTTTTAATTTTTTTGTGGAGATGGGGTCTTGTTATGTTGCCCAGGCTTGTCTCAAACTCCTGGCCTCAAGTAATCCTCCTGCCTCAGCCTCCCAAAATGCTGGAATTACTGGTGTGAATCACAGTGCCTAGCCAGACAAGACCTTTTAAAAAGCATAACCACACCACTATCATATCCACAAAGTTAGCACATCCATTCATGTCATCAAATACTCAGTTGGTGCTCACATTGCCAATTGTCTCATTATATGTTATGATTTTTTTTTTTTTGAGACAGAGTCTCACTCTGTTGCCCAGGCTGGAAAGCAGTGGCTCGATCTCGGCTCAGTGTGCAGCCTCCGCCTCCTGGGTTCAAGCAGTTCTCCTGCCTCAGCCTCCTGAGTAGCTGGGACTGCAGTCACATGCCACCATGGCTGGCTGATTTTTTTATTTATAGTAGAGATGAGGTTTCACCGTGTTGGCCAGGCTGGTCTTGAACTCCTGATCTCAGGTGATCCGCCCACCTCAGCCTCCCAAAGTGCTGTAATTACAGACGTGAGCCACCGCGCCTGGCCATGTTTTTTGTTTTTTGTTATTTAATGATTATTTATTTTACAGTTTGTTTGAATCAGGGTCCACATTGTGACCTATCGATTTGTCTCTAAGCCTCTTTAACCTACAGGTTCACCATCTCTCGTTCTTGACTTGCCATTCATTTGTTGAAGAGGGAATCTAGACTTTGTCATGTGGCCAGTGATAGAGGCAAAGAGCATCAGCAGTGGAAGGAGACTTAGAGATCCTCCAGTGAAAGTCCTCAGACAGGTGGGGAAGCAGAGGCCAGTGAAAGGAGGGGCTTGCAGACCCCTTTGCCTGCTCAGCCTCAGTCCCTGGAGCCAGGCCCTGGAGACACGTCTCACCCACTCCAGCTTCTGTCCTCCTTCTGGGTAGATGTAGAGGTGGGCAGGTGTCTGGTCCTTCAGAATGGGAATGGTTGGCCTGGCTCTGGCCCAGCTCCCAAGGGATACCTGTGGCCTGGCGGTGAGCCTACAGGAGCCCAGCAGGTGACAGGGAGGCCTCCTGGCCCCAGGTGGCCATCTGAGGTGACCAGCCCTGCAGCCTTGCCCCATGCGCTGCCCTCTTTCGTGCTGCCCTCCTTCTCACGTGTCTGTGTTTCTTTTCTCCTCCATGCTATGGCAGTGGTGCCCCGTGCTGATGAGACAATACTTGGTGCAGCCCCAGGCAGTCCTTTTCCAGGTAATTTCCTAGGGACCCAAATGATGCCCAGTGCACACTCTCCTGGGGCACGTGCCTCCTTGAGTCCCTTGCTAGAATTCCTGAACCTCTCATATTGCTTAGTTTCCAAAGCGGTGTCCCTCTCCTTATCCCTCAGATTCTCATGATAGTCGAGGTAGGCAGGCAGCTAGGGACTAGAATTAAAATTTCATTTTACTCATGGTGAAAATGAGATTCATAGAACTGGCCCAGCTCACCTACAGCCACACAAGTGAGAAAGGGGCAGAGCTGGGACAAAAACCCTGTGTTATCACTCCTAGTTCAGTCTTTTTTCCCCCACTGGGTCAAAGGCTATCAATGATGCAGATAAAAATGAACTAAGGGCCAGGCGCAGTGGCTCACGCCTGTAATCCCAGCACTTTGGGAGGTTGAGGTGGGTGGATCACTTGAGCTCAGCAGTTCAAGACCAGCCTGAGCAACATGGTGAAACCCCATCTCTACAAAAAATTAAATAATTAGCTGCTGAGTGTGGTGGCGTGTGCCTGTAGTCCCAGCTACTTGGGAGGCTGAGGTGGGAGGATCCCTTGGGCCTGGGAGGTTGAGGCAGCAGTGAGCCATGATTGTGACACTGCACTCTAGCCTGGGTGAGAGAGCAAGACCTTGTCTCAAAAAAAAAAAAAAAAAAAAAGGACATCCATCCCTATCCCTGTACCTCAGTTTTTCTATGTTGGGAAAGATGACCCTGACTGTCCTTCTATTATAGTTCTGATATTTCAGAGGACAAGCTGTTCCATCATCTGGAACATGGTGTCTGTGAGGATGGTGCACACACCTTGGGCTGGTGGTCTTGACCCTGAGGTCTTATAAGAGTCTGTGGCAGCTGGGTGTGGTGTCTCATGCCTGTAAATCCCAGCACTCTGGAAGGCTGAGGTGGGTGGATCATCTGAGGTCAGAAGTTCAAGACCAACCTGACTAACATGGTGAAACCCCATCTCTACTCAAAATACAAAAATTAGCTGGGTGTGGTGGCAGGTGCCTGTGATCCCAGCTACTCAGGAGGTTGAGACAGGAGAATCACTGAACCAGGGAGGTGGAGGTTGCAGTGAGCCGAGATTGCACCATTTCACTCCAGCCTGGGCAACAGAGCGAGAGACTCTGTCTCAAAAAGAAAAAGATTCTGTGGCAGCAGGCAGAGGAAGTTTTATCCCAACGGTTGCATTGCAGTGGGAAATCTGTGAATTGCTGACTTCAGTTCATTTCTGTTCCTGGGTCATGGTCAAGGACAGCACCAGGGTGCCCTGATGAAGAGGGAGAAGAAGCCTAAAATGACATCCTAAGAAAGAACCCCAAGGGCTCAGAAAAAGTAGGAAATGTGGAACACAGCTGTTGCCTGTGATTCTTAGGGGCTGGGGTTGGGGGGGCGGGCAATGTACCCAAGTATGTAGGTGCACCAACACACTTACACATCTGTGACTGTGTGTGTACCTCTGCACCCCACCACTCAGCCTCTGGCTTCGAAAAAACTGAGAAATGGAAGTAGAATGCCATTGTTACCAGGAAAAGAGGCACCAGGAATTCCTTTCCTCTTCTCTTTCTTTCTCTCTCTCTCTCTCATCCTTCCTTCCTTCCTTCTTCCTTCCTTCCTTCCATCTTTCTTTTTCTGTCAGTTCACCTTTCCCAGCCTTCACTTTCACAAAGAACTTGAGGTGGCTTGCAAAATAAGCAAGTATGTGTATCTAAGTTAAGTTTGGAAAAAAAGGTTCAGAAATTACATGGAGAAAAGGGGAAGATCATTGTGCCAGGAGCCAGCAATGATGTGCTTATGGTGGTTGAACACTGAATTTGACCGAGTTTCCTGGCAGTCAAAGCCAAAAGAGATATGCAGTGGTTTCCAGTGTTCTTGTTGTTTAGTCAGAGGCAGATTAATGACTCACCAGGGGAAAAACTTTACTGGTGTTGAATTGTAGGAGGGATTGATAAGGAATTTGAATATTCTAGTGGGCAGTGTCCCCAGAGGTTTTAAACAATCTTCTTTTTGTGGCTGTTTTCTTTTTTTGCCTCATAAAAATGTTGAGTGCCTGATATTCCATCAGAGACTGGTGAAAGCACTACCCAGGGGCTTTAATATGTTGGATAGGGATGTGGCTTTCTGGTGACCTGACTCGATGCGGGGTAGAGGTGGAAGGAGGGCAGGGGATGTTAGCGTATCACTTAGTGCTCTTGTTCAAACACTTCCCAGTTAATTTTTGAGTGTTGTGGCTCATAACATGCTACTGAACCATTATTCATTCATTCAATCAACAAGCACTTAGGGGGCACTAAGGATGTTCCATGTTCCACACTGACAAGGCAACCTGCAGGGAGACAGACAAACAGCCTCTCTACATGGTGATAATGGAGGTCTGTGCAAAAAGCCACCAAGTATGGAAGCATAGACAAGGGAGAGATTGTTTCTTTGTAGGAGTGTGGAGCTCAGGAATGGCTCCACCAAGGAGGTGACATGTGAACTGGGTCTTGTGGATAATGTAAGAGTTCTCTAAGTCACGGAGTGAGAGGGACCCTCCGGGCGGAGGTAGGACAGTGTCTGGAATGGCTGAGGAGCTGTGGTGTAGCAATGTTCCAGGGAACCCAAGAGATTGGGGAGAATGCAGTTGCCTTTAAAAATCACAGACACCTCAAAAGGACAAACGGTGATGAGGACTTAGGGAACAATTAAACACCAAAACTAAATGACAGCTTCCCCTGGCTCATGCAGGAGCAGAGTAAGAACTGAGGGAATCCCACCAAAGAAGAGAGGCTGGGCTCTGGGCAAGCCCTGCAAGGTGGTGATGGTGAAAGGCACAGATATCTGGGTGCAGTGGCTCATGCCTGTAATCCCAGCACTTTTGGGAGGCCGAGGCAGATGGATCACTTGAAGCCAGAAGCTCAAGACCAGCCTGGCCAACATGGCGAAACCCTGTCTCTACTAAAAATACAAAAAATTAACTGGGTGTGGTGGCATGTGTCTGTAATCCCAGCTACTTGGGAGGCTGAGGCAGGAGAATCGCTTGAACCCCGGGGGCGGAGGTTGCAGTGAGCCAAGATTGTGCCACTGCACACCAGCCTGGGTGACAGAGCAAGACTTTGTCTCAAAAAAAAAAAAAAAGAAAAAGAAAAAGGAAAGGCACAGATGGTGAAGTGCAGCTAAGGACTCGTTTCCAAGTGTCCCGCCGTCCCCCAGGGCCTGGCTCATAGGGAGGTTTGCTTTGCTTTCTGGGATCCAGTGGTGGTTGGATGCCTGGATTTTCGGACCTCCCACTGCATGTATAACATAAGTTGAAGATTTCTTGTCTTAAAAAGATGATCCAAACCTAACTTTTGAAGTGGCTGAACGAGCTTTGTTTGATACTGAATTTGTTGACTAAAACAAAAATCAAATAGCAACATAAGCCTCTTCCATCTGGAAATTAAATGTGTTAAGAGGCAGAATATATCCCTGTTGACCACCCTTTTTGTGGTTCTTTTAAACCCAGGTTGGCTCTGCTTTCTTGGGGGGAAATAAAGGCATTCGCTTGCAGACCCAGCAGCCCAGCCCATGTCAGAGAGAAGAGGCTGAGGTCTAGGAATGCGCCAGGCCCCAGGGTGGGCTGGGGAGGGGTGCAGGGATGCTGACTCTTGGCTGGGATGCTGCCTGGCCCTAGGAAGAGCACTCCTTCCTTCATTCACCCAGTGTTCATTGTGCAAGCCCTTCACAATCGAGTTCCAGCTAGTCTACCGTTCCATCTTTCCCCTTTACGCTTGCACCCCCTCTAACTATTGCATGTGCCCTGTTTCTGGGTCACTCTTGTCCTATTACCTCTGAGCCTGACTTCGGCTGTTCTCAGTCTTGGGAGTCAGGGATTGTTCACTCCCAGGTTAAATACAGCCTGCATCAAGAAACCCTTCCTGACCACTTCACACCCCATATTTATTAATGACTCTGTGCTCTTGTCCCTCTTGGCTGGAATTTCTGGGCCAATGTGTCTTCTCTTGGGGTTTGTGGGTGAGGCTCAAAGAGTGTGTCTGGTCTTCACACATCATATTGCACACAACAGGGCTCAGTAAAGGTTGAATGAACGCACGCCCACCATGCTCAGGCCTTCACTAGGGCATTCGGGAACACAGAGAGGAGGGAGGAACTGGGACCCACCCCTGGGGGCCCAGAAACTCTAGAAGATGCCATCTAGAAAAAGACCCTTGTCAGAGGCATTTTGACCTGCCGTCTTTGCACACAGCAATGAACTGAAGGAGTTGCTTCCAGTGAGTGGAATTCTAAATTCATGCCCGATTCATTCTCAGAAAAATTAGGAGGCTAATGCCACGACCAAGTCTTGTTCTACAGAAGAGGAAGTCTAGACAGCAACCTTTTTCCAATAGCTCTTGCTGCATGGAATGAAGCAGTATTTTCCAAACTTTGCTGGCTGTAACCTATAGCAAGAAATACATCTTAATCTCTACCTCGTACACACATACCCACTGACATGGGAAACAAAGACTTACAAAACAGGACTTATCCTTTCTATGTGGGAGACCCTTGGATATTTTTTTTCAATTTCATTTATAAAAATGTTGGGACCAGCAAGTTGATTTCACTGTGTTTTAATGGATCAGGTACTCACAGTATAAAGATCATTAGGGTCATTGTCAAGGTTTTGGAGTCAGAGGGACCCAGGTTTGAATCCTGGCTTGGGCACCTAGAAGCTGTATGAACTTAGTTAGGCAAGTCATTCCTGCGCTATCATAAAAGCCTCAGTTTCTTCATCTGTAAAATGGGGATGTCATAGAGCCTGCTTCAAGGGGTGACTGTGATGATTAAATGGGATAGTACAGCTAAAGCTCCTGGTACAGAGTGAATGCTCAGTGAGTGTGAGATTTTGATGCAATTGTGAAGACTGTGGTTGTTATTGTTCTGGCACCACTTGGCGGGGCCAGCAGAATAAGGGTGGGACTCACACTTCCTGGGGAATGGTGGTTATGAAAGACTTCTTGGAGGAGGAGGCACTGAGACAGGGCAGCAGGATGACTGGGTCCCACCACTAACCCCACAGTGAGCAGGAACCCTGCGTGAGCATCCCAGGCCAGAAAAGGTACTCTTCCTTCCATGAAGGGCAGACTTGTTCCCAAGGATTTTTGGCTGGACCTAGAGCTGGCCACGTTAGATGCCTTTGCCTTCCACATTTAGGTCTCTAATCCACCTGGAATTGATTTTTGTGTCTGGTGTGAAGATCCAATTTCTTTTTTCCCCTGTTTCTGAATGGATAACCAGTTACCCCTGCTCTGTTTATTAAAGAGTCCATCCTTTCCTGCTGATTTGTACACAATCTCCTTCATATATCACAGTTCCATATGTGCACGGACCGGGGTCTGGACTGGATTCTGTTTCATTGGTCTATTTATCTATCCCTGTGCCAATACCACCCTGTCTTAATTACTGTAGCTCTATAGCGATCCCTGATGCCTGGTAAGCCTGTCCCCCTGGCCTTGTTCTTCTCCCTTAGAAGGACCTGGGCTTGCTTTGGGCCTGTGCTCTTCTCCACATGTTTCAGAACCAGCCTTTGATGAATGAGGATCGAAGAGCCCTGGGGAACTCTGGACATGCTGTCCTCAGCACGAATCATCTAGAGCCTGGGCCTGCAGCACCTCCTGGACTCGCTGCTGCCATCACCCCCAGTCGAAACTTTAGCTGCCCAGGAAGTAATCTCTGATTTGAAGGGAAAGACACCAGGAATGTGCCTGAGTCCCAGCCCCTTCTGCCTGCCACCCAGTGGCTCCTTTGGTTTCCCTCCCAGTGGCTCAGTCCTCGTCATTTTACTCAGGGTGCCTGCAGCTCCTTCCAGAAGACTGCTTGCTTCTGTGTCCCTCCCTGACAAGGACATAACCCTGGACCAACATGGGTGTGTCCTCCATCAGCAATGCCAGCGTCCTGGAGGAAACTCCCCACATAAAATCTTCACATGCACAAACAAATTTGTTGGCTTAAGTGTTTGCAAATTCCCTCCTCCCTCCCTCCCTCCCTCGCTTCCTCCCTTCCTTCCTTCCTTCTCTTTCCCTCCCCCTTCCCTCCCTCCATCTCTCCCTCCCTCCTTCCCTCCTTCTTTCTCTTTCCCTCCCTTCCTTCTCTTTCTCTCCCTTCCTTTCTTCCTTCCTTCCTTCCACCCTCCCTCCCTCCCTTCTCTTCCCCTCCCTTCCTTCCTTCTCTTTCCCTCCCTTCCTTCTTTTTCTCTCCCTTCCTTCTTTCTTTCCTTACTTCCTCCCTCCCTCCCTTCCTTTCTCTTTTCCTTCCTTCCTTCCAGCTCTTTCTTTCTTTTTTTTGACAGAGTCTTGCTCTGTCACCCAAGCTGGAGTACAGTGGCATGATCATGGCTCACTGCAGCCTCGATCTCCTGGGCTCAGTCGATCTTCCCACCTCAGCTTCCCGAGTAGCTGGGACTACAGGTGAAAGCTACCACACCTGGCTAATTTTTGTATTTTCTGTAGAGACAGGGTTTCACCATGTTTCCCAAGGTGGTCTTGAACTCTTAGATTCAAATGATCCACCCGCTTTGGCCTCCCAAAGTGTTGGAATGACATGCGTGAGCCGCTGCACCCAGCTGCATATATTTTCTTTACCTGAAAATAGGCCCTGGGGTGGGGTGGGAGGAAGAGACTTGTCACTCATGCTTATAATTTAGTCTATCCTTCGGTTGAAAGATCCAGGTTGGTGCCTTTGCTGCCTTCTCTGGAGACCATTCTGACGGTGGCTTGGATGACAAGGAATGACTCATTGCGAACTCTGATTTCGTGAAATGGCTTAAAGAAAGGAGCGTGACTCATGGGCTAAATACACATGGTTGGTGTGGACTTGGTAAATTAGATATGTGCACCCTGTGGTTTTCAGCATACAGGTGTTTACCTGCTTCTAGAATTCAAAAACACTTGCCAAATGGTGGCTCAGTTAGTTTGCCATATTGGATTAGGGTGGGAATTCATGGTGACCTACCCCAATTGGTATTCTTTCCTGTTGGTGGTGGGTAAAGCCCTCCTCCCCTTGAGCCTCAGTTTATTCTTCTGTGAAATGAGGATTTGGAATGGATGATCTCCCAGATTCCTCTTAACCCTTGTTTCTGTGATTCTACCTTTGTGGTTTAAGAGCACAGAAATCAGAAACCATTCTTTCCATTCTCTTGGCAAGAAGACACTTATTTCTGCCTTGCTTTTGGTTATGGACCCTCCATCCCTGCACTGAGGAGTGTGGGGTCTCTGGCCAACTGGAGTTGGGTGAGGGCAACATGCAGGCCAGAGGGAGCAAAGTTTGGATTCTTGTGACGTTGCACTGAGTCCTGCCCACCTCCTCTCCTGGGAAGAATTGTTGATTCTGGACAACTGTCTTGTTCCACCAAGCTGACTCTGCCCTTTCAACACTGGAAGTGTTCATGAGCCCCTTGTGGGCCTTGGCACAGGCATGGACTAACTCAGCTTGGTGGCTGAGCTCAGAACGTGGAGTTGGCATTTGACTAAGGTACTGTGGAGTCTTGGTGCTGAGACGTCTCTGTTTCTTCTTTCAGACCACAGAGTATTCAGCCATGGCCTCGCTGGCTGGTGGGCTGGACGACATGAAGGCCAATCTGGCCAGCCCCACCCCTGCTGACATCGGGAGCAGTGTGCCAGGCCCGCAGTCCTACCCCATTGTGACAGGTGAGGGCACCTGGGGCATGGGGGATGAGTGAGGGAGAGAGAGAGAGATAGGAGTGTGTGGTGGGAAGAGTGGCTTCTTGGTGTGTTTGGATGTGATTGGCCAATTTTGTTTTAACGAGGTTATGAGGCCTGGGAACAGGTCAGGTGCTGGGGCCAGGGTTGCAGCTGTGATGAGACATGGCTGGATATGGTTCCAACAAAGCTGGGGAGAACAAATGCCAAATGGACTGTGGGCTGGAGGGGACTTGGGGCGGGGGGCAGGAAACCTCATGCCAGAGGGGCCCTCGTGGGTGGGGCTGAGTGTTCAGAGGCCTAGGGTTTATTTCTTTCACGAGAAAGGCCACCCTGGTGGGCACCAACCTCAAGGAGGAATGGGATTCCTTGCAGATTGTTGTTGGCAGGCAGAATCTGAGTCAAGAAGGGTAGGCGGCGTAGGCTGGAAGGTGCATGGCGGATGCCAAGCAGCTTCCTTCTGGAAGTCCCAGGGCCAGACTCTTTAGCTGTCTGTGTAGAGATTGGGAGTGTGGGTCCTGGAGGTGCACTGTTGAGTTTGATCATGCCATTTACTAGCTGTGCAGACTTGGGTGAGTCATGTATGCGTTCTGGGCTGTGGCTTTAAGCTGCACAGCGGGACTAGTGCTAGCACCTACCCCAGGGGGCTGTGGTGAGGCTTAATTTGTTCGTATGTGGAAGGTGCTTGGACTCTCGTCTGGCACATGGTAAGCACCCAATACATGTAGCTGTTAGGATTCTTCTGAGAACCCTCTCCCTGTGGCATGTCACCAAGGGGCTTGCTGACTTGCTGCTGCAGAAGGGCTGGATGCGCAGGCCAGGACGGGGAGACCCCTGGCCCAGCTGTGCTGGGATAACGTGGAGCCGACTCCATGTGGACAGACTCAGCTGCCAGCTCTTGGTTGTCCAACCAGGCAGGCAGGAGGCCCGCTCGGGTACTGCACAAATAGACAAGGGGCTGGCGGGCCACACTTGGGCCAGAGCCGTGGGTCTGGTTTGAGGTAGCAGGATGCCCATGTGGGCTGGTAGGCAGGGCACAGTGAATAGTGACAGTGACACGGGACTCGTAGACATGCAGGTGGACTGTGGGTGCATCAGGGAAGCTGGGTTAGACTCGGGTTAGAACAGTGGAGGGGGTCACTTAGGCCAAAGCAGCAAGACAGGGAGGGCCCAGCTCCGAGACCTGGGCTGAAGGGTCAGCACTGAGGCTCAGGCAGAAGAGAGGGGCCCTATTTGCAGCTCTGAGCACCACATAAGGGCCAGTCAGGTGGCAAGAGCGACTTTGTCCCCCATCCACCTGAGGTGGGCCAAGAGCCTGGAGTGCACCCAGGCCTGAGGTGGGAGACGTTAGCGAGGGGCAGGGAGCCGGGGAGCCCATCTGGAGTAAGCCTTTGCTGACCCCACAGGTGTCCGAGGAGGTCCCCTCCCCTGGTGTCACAAGAATCCATGACAAGACCTCTGAAGGCACTCCCATTTCACAGACACAGAAACCAAGTCTCAGGGAGGGGCGGTGGCTTGCCCAGCATAAGGGGTAAGGGGGAGTTAGAGCTGGCCCTCTGGCTTCTAGATCCTGGGCCCTTTTTCCTCTTTTTCAAGGAACTACAAATAATTATAGAGGTGGGCATGGCAGAGTGCAAAGAAACCTGGATTAGCGAACAATAATAGAAACTGACACTTCACTGAGCACTTACTGAGAACCGGGCATTGTGCTAAGTGAACTCACTTTACCTTCAGAGGAATCCTGGGAGGTGGGACCGTTATGATCATGTCCATTTCACAAATAGAGAAACTGAGGCTTGGGGCAATTGAGTGGCTTGTCAAGATCACAGCTGGTGAGCAGTGGAGTTGCAGTTGAATTCCAGGGCCCGTGCTGCTGGCCACGCTGCCACACAGATCAGCTGGGGCTCATCCAGCAAGGTCACTGCCTTGATGTCTGACTCTGGACACATCTCTGAGCCTCCGTTTCTCCATCTGTAAAAGGGTCCTGGTCTCTCAGGCTCCAGGTAAGGATCAAATGAGATCCCAGAGGAGACCGTTCTGCAGAAAGGAGGGTTTGTTACTGGGATCGGAGTTTATGAGAAGATTGGGTAGGCAGATCACAAGAAGATGTTATAGGCTTACCTTGGAGACATTGTGGGTTTGGTTCCAGGATACTGCAATAAAGCAAATATCTCAGTAAAGTGAGTCACACACATTTTTTGGTTTCCCAGTGCATATAAAAGCTATGTCTGGCTGGGCGCAGTGGCTCACGCCTGTAATCCCAGCACTTTGGGAGGCCGAGGCGGGCAGATCACCTGAGGTCAGAGGTTCTAGACCAGCCCGGCCAACATGGTGAAACCCCATCTCTACTAAAAATACAAAATTAGCTGGGTGTGGTGGTGCATGCCTGTAATCCTAGCTACTTGGGAGGCTGAGGCAGGAGAATTGCTTGAACCTGGGAGGCGGAGGTTGCAGTGAGCCAAGATCACGCCATTGCACTCCAGCCTGGGCAACAAGAGCAAAACTCTGTCTCAAAAAAAAAAAAAAAAAAAAAAAAGCTATGTCTATACTATACAGGTTGAGCATCTGAAATGCTCCAATATCTGAAACTTTTTGAGTATGACATGATGCTCACAGGAAATGCTCATTGAGGCATTTCAAATTTTGGATTTTCAGATTAGGAGTTGAACTGGTAAATATAAAGCCAATATTCCAAAATCCAAAACGATCCCAAATCTGAAACACTTCTGGTCCCACGCATTTTGGATAAGGGATACTCAACCAGTACTGTAGTCTAGTAAGTGTGCATTATGTTTTTTAAAAGACACATACCTTAATTTAAAAATACTTATTGCTAAAAAATGCTCATAATCATCTGAGCCTTCAGTGAGTCATCTTTTTGCTGGTGGAGGGTCTTGCCTCGATGTTGATGGCTGATGACTGATCAGAACGGTGGTTGCTGAAGATTGGGGTGGCTGTGGCAATTTCTTAAAATAGACAACGATGAAGTTTGCTGCATCAATTGACTCTTCTTTTCATGAAAGATTTCTCTGTAGCATGCGATGCTGTTTGATAGCATTTTATCCACCATAGAATTTCTTTCAAAATTGGAGTCGGCTCTCTCAAACCTTGCCACTACCCTACCAACTAAGTTTATGGAATATTCTAAATCCTTTGTTGGCATTCCAACAATGTTCACAGTATCTTCACCAGGAGTAGATTTCATCTTAAGAAACCACTTTCTTTGCTTATCCATAAGAAGCAACTCCTTATTCACTAAAGTTTCATCATGAGATGGCAGCAATTCAGTACATCTTCAGGCTCCACTTCTAATTCTTGTTCTCTCACTGTTTCCACCATATCTGCAATTACTTCCTCCACTGAAGTGAGTCATTTTCAGCCCTCAAAGTCATCCATGAGGGCTGAAATCAACTTCTTCCCAACTCCTGTAAATGTGGATATTTTTACCTTTTCCCGTGAATCACGTATATTCTTTTTTTTTTTTTTTTTTTTTTTTTTTTTTTGAGACAGAGTCTCGCTCTGTTGCCCAGGCTGGAGTGCAGTGGCGTGATCTGGGCTCACTGCAACCTCTGCCTCCCGGGTTCAAGCAATTCTCTGCCTCAGCCTCCCGAGTAGCTGGGATTACAGGCGCCCACCACCACACTTGGCTAATTTTTGTATTTTTAGTAGAGACGGAGTTTCACCATCTTGACCAGGATGGTTTTAACTCCTGACCTCATGATCCACCCGCCTCAGCCTCCCAAAGTGCGGGGATTACAGGCGTGAGCCACCGTGCCCAGCCAAATTGTGAATGTTCTTAATGGTATCTTTAATAGTGAATTCTTTCCAGAATGTTTTTAATGTACTTTGCCCAGATCCATCAGAAGAATCACACTCTCTGGCAGATATAGCCTTACAAAATGTATTTCTTAAATAAGACAACTTGAAAGTTGAAATTCCTCCTTGATCCACAGGCCACGGAATGGGTGTTGTGTTAGCAGGCATGAAAACAACATTCATCTCCTTGTACATCTCCATCTGAGCTCTTGGGTGACCAGGTGCATTGTCAATGAGCGGTAATATTTTGAAAAGAATCTTTTTTTTCTGAGCAGTAGGTCTCAATGGTGTGCTTAAAATATTCAGTAAACCATGCTGTAAACAGATGTGCTGTTATCCAGGCTTTGTTTTTCCACTTGTAGATCACAGGAAGAGTAGATTTAGTATAATTCTCAAGGACTCAAGAATTTTTGGAATGATAAAGGAGCATTGGCTTTAACTTAAAGTCACCAGCTATATTAGCCCCTAACAAGAGAGTCAGACTGTTCTTTGAAGCTTTTGAAGCCAGGCATTGACTTCTCCTCTCTATCTATGAAAGTCCTAGATGGCATCTTTTTTCAGTATAAGAGTGGTCTATATTGAAAATCTGTTGTTTAGTGTAGTCACCTCCATCAATGATCTTAGCTTGATCTTAGCTTCTACATCAGCACTTGCTGCTTCACCTTGCACCTTTGTGTTATGGAGATGGCTTCTTTCCATAAACCTCATGAACCAATCTCTGCTAGCTTCTAACTTTTCTTCTGCAGCTTCCTTACTTCTCTCAGCCTTCCTAGAATTAAAGAGAGTTAGTGCCTTTCTCTGGATTAGGCTTTTGTTAAAGGGAATGTTGTGGCTGGTTTGATCATCTTCTTTTTTTTGAGGCAGGGTCTCACTGTGTCACCCAGGCTGGAGTGTAGTGGTGCAATCATGGCTCAATGGTCTTGACCTCCTGGACCCAAGCAATTCTCCCACCTCAGCCTACTGAGTAGCAGGGACTACAGGCGTGCACCACCATGCCTGGCTAATTTTTAAATTTTTTGTAGAGACAGGGTTTTTCTATGTTTCCCAGTCTGTTCTCAAACTCCTAGGCTCAAGCAATCCTCCCACCTCTGCCTCCCAAAGTGCTGGGATTACAGGTGTGAGCCACCATGCCCATCCTGGTTTGAGCTTCTATCCAGACCCCTCAAACTTTCTCCATATCAGCAATAAGGCTTATCATTCATGTGTTCACTGGAATGGCACTTTTAATTTCCTTCAACAACTTTTCCTTTGCATTCACAATTTGGCTGTTTGGTGCAAGAGGCTTTGCTTTTGGCCTGTCTCAGTTTTTGACATGCCTTCCTCACTAAGCTTAATCATTTCTAGCTTTTGATTTAAAGTGAGAGATACATGACTCTTCCTTTCACTTGAACACATAGAGGCCGTTGTAGGGTTATTGATTGGCCTAATTTCAGTATTGATGTCTCTCAGGGAATAGGGAGGCCCTAGGAGAAGGAGAGATGAGGGAACAGCCAATCAGTGATGAGCAGTCAGAACACACACAGCATTTATTGGAAGTTTTCCATCTTATATGGGCACAGTTTGTGGCTCCGCAAAACAATTAGAATAGTAATATCAAAGATCACTGATCACAGATCACCATAACAGATATAATAATAATGAGAAACTGTGAAATGTCACAAAAATTACCAAAATGTGACCCAGAGACAGGAAGTGAGCACATGCTGTTGGACAAATGGCACTGATAGATTTGCTTGACACAGGGTTGCCAGAAACCTTCCATTTGTAAAAAAATGCAATATTTGTGAAGTACAATAAAGTGAAACACAGTAAAATGAGGTGTGCTGGGCATCCTGCCATTTATGCACATGCCTCTTTAGGTAGAAAATAATCCTGTAAAAGTTGAGGCTGTGGTTGCCTTTCTGAGAATCTTGTCTACAGAAATGGTCAACTGGTGGCCAGCTGGCCAAAGGGCTAACCTAGCCCACAGACATGTTTAGTTGGGGCTACATAGAGCTTTTTACAAATTTGAGTCAATATTTAGAAAATGAAAGTCTGGATTTTGGGATTCCCTTACAAAAACTGGAAAATTTGGCCACACTGGGTCATATTCCCACATAGTCGTGGTGGTTGGGGTTCAGTAGCAGTAGCTGCTGCCCCTTAAGACAGGTCCCCATGGTCCCCACTCAGTTGCTTCCTTATTTATCTTACAAGCCTGGCAAGGAATTTGAGTTGAACTGATCTAGAAGATTGGTGCTAAGAACCAGCTCAGTGGCTTAGCTGTCCTGGGGTCTGCAGGAGAAGGCTTCTTTGTTAGGCCCAGGCAGGAAGTCTGGGCATGGATTGAGTTTTAAAGTAAACCCTTGACCAAAGACCTGTTTATACTTTGATTTATCCATTTTAAAGCCTCATTATAGAGCAGAAAAAAATATAAACATCCCAGGCCTAAGTCAAAATTATGCTTAATTTAAAAATATTAGAAGTATTCTAATTATCAATATAATATATATTCTTATAAGTAAACAATAGTTAGCTAGAAAACATAATAAAAGAGCTGGGTGCAGTGGCTCACGCCTGTAATCCCAGCATTTTGGGAGACCGAGGCAGGCGGATCATTTGAGGTCAGGAGTTTGAGATCAGCCTGGTCAACAGGGTGAAACCCCGTCTCTACCAAAAATACAAAAATTAACCAGGCATGGTTGTGCACACCTGTAGTCCCAGGTACTAGGGAGGCTGAGGCACAAGAACCACTTGAACCTAGGAAATGGAGATTGCAATGAGCCGAGATCACGCCACTGCATTCCAGCCTGGATGATGTAATGAGACTCTGTCTCAAAAAAAGAGAAAACATAATAAAAGAGAAGACCCCACTAACTATAACTATATATATATATGTGTATATATATATATGTATATATATATATATGTATATATATATGTGTATATATATATATGTATATATATATATATGTATATATATATATGTGTATATATATATGTATATATATATACGTGTATATATATATATATATATATATATATATATATGTATATATATATATAACACCTGGGAATAAACTTAAGTTTAAAACTCCCTTAAGGGTCATAATAGAATAAATGAAGAGATGTAGTTTATTCTTGGATAAAAAACTAAATATCATAAAATGCCAACTCCTCCGAAGTAACCTCTTAATTCAAAATAATTTGTATCAAAATACCAACAGATTTCTTTTGACTTTATCAAAATGATGCTAAATAATAGATAAATTAACACTCAGTGATAGCTAGAAAAATTTTAACATAGAGAAATGAGTAAAAGTCTTAGCATATTTTAAAATATCTGATAAAGCTACAATAACTAAAACTGTTTGTTACTGAAACTGAAGTAAATAGACAAAAGGAACAGCATAGAAAATTCAGAAATAGGTCCAAATATACATGGGCATTCACAAATGCAGCATTTGAAATCAGTAGAAAAAAAGACAAATCATTTAGTTAATGACGTTGAGACAGTTGGGCCTGTTGAATACCTTCCTCACTCTTTATATTAAAATAAAATTCAGGTTGAACAAAACCTTTAAATATCAAAAATGAAGTCATAATAAAACAAACAAACAAACAAAAACTCAACGGATTTTTTTTTTTTCAATCTCACTTTGTTGTCCAGGCTGGAGTGCAGTGGTGCGATCATGGCTCACTGCAGCCTCAACCTCCTAGTGATCCTCCCACCTTAGCCTCCCAAGCAGCTGGGACCACAGGCATGCACCACTACATCCTGGTAATTTTTTTTATTTTTGTAGAGACAGGGTCTCCCTATGTTGCCCAGGCTGGTTTTGAACTCTTGGGCTCAAGTGATTCTCTCACCTTGGCCTCCCAAAGTGCTGGGATTACAGAAGTGAGCAACTGTGCCTGGCCTGGAAATTTTTTTTATAATTTTAGAGTGGGAAAAGTCTTTTTTAAACTATATTCCAAATACAAAAGACAAAAGAAATAAATTTAAGTATTAAACATTTAAATCTTTTGTATGTATATGGAAGAACATCCAAAAGACAAAGAACAAAATGAAAAAAAAAAGTGTAGAAGACAGATGACAAAAAGCTAATTTCCTCAATATATAAAGAGCTTTTAAAAATGAATAAGTAAAAATCCTTTGTCCATTTTTTTCTACTGATTTCTTTTTCTTAACGTTTCATTCAACCTGAACATCTTTTCACTGGGAAAAAATGCGGATGCCCAGCAGTATATGAAAATGTGTTCACCTGACTTATAACTTAAAAACTGTAAATTAAAACAATCATGAGACACTTAAAAACATCTTAACAAAGATTAAAGTTCAGTGTTGGAGATAGTATGAGAAACGTATCTTTTCACATATTGTTATAAGAGCATACATTGATGCAATCTCTTTGGGAGGGAAACTTGGCAATATTGATCACTTTTCTTTTTTTAGAGCTACACGTACTGGAATGGGATCTATCAAAATTTTACATGCACATGTTTACTTGCTTGACTCAGAACTTTTATATGTACTTTTAGGAATTTATGTCATAGGTATATTCACATAGATGCACAATGATATCTATATATGTATGATCTTTACAGAATTATTTATAATGGTAAATAAAAACAGACAATGCAACATGCATCAATAGGAGCTGGTTAAATAAATTATGTCTCTTTCACACAATAAAATACTATGCAGCCACTAAAAAGAATTAAATAGAACTATCTGTACCGATGTAAATAAGTGTCTAAGATATACTTTGAAGTAAATATTAAGTATTTAAGTATTTCATTGATATGAACAATGAAAGTTTTTCATTTCTATGAAAAAATATAAAGGATAGACACACAGATGCATGTGCATGTGCACACACACACATCAGATGCTTGTATGTGAAGATCCGGTGGGAGAGCTTTGAGCCCTTTCCTCTGCTTTTTGGGACATTATGGTGCTGTAGCAGGGATGCATTGCAGTCAAGTTCTCCACCCAGTTCCACCCAGCATCCCCTTGGGATAGCATATATTCACAGTGCCCCTTTACTCTCCTGAAATTACATTCATTAAGAATGTAGGTCTGTCTTCACAACTAATTTCAAATAAAATCAAAACAATGCCCTATGAGGTAAATGAGATGAAAGCAAAGTTATGTATAATTAAATAATATGTACTTTGATATGTAAATACTCTGTATGTTTAAACTGCAAGACATAATGAAGGTGTCCAGGGCTTTCCCCGTGCACAGAATCACAGTGAATGCAACAGTCCCAGACATAGCCTTACACACAGGTATGGACTAGGGACTAACACTAACTCATCCTGCCAGCGTGATTTTACAAATAGGTGAGGAACCCTTGGCAAAGTTCCAAGTAAAACAAAGTACAAGCTTTGCTCCATTTACACGGTAGTTGCATTCCTAGAAAATTCAGTGTATATTAAGACCATGGAAACTGCAAGTTCACATTTATATGTAAATGAAGTTCAGTTCTAGATTCAAATACTTGTAAACGGATTTCTCACCTACCTGAATGTTTGGCAGGACAGGAGAGTTGTGAAGGTTGGAGAAAAAGTCTTCACTGTGTGGGATTCTTGCACTGCAGGGCAGTAACACCCATTAGGCAGGGAGAAGCCCCCATGGATTTTCAAAACACCCTCTGGAGGTGCAGTTACCCCCCCATTGAGAACTGTTAAACACCTTGAAGGAATGCCCCCAGGAGCTGTTGGGGGGTGGGGGGCTCTGTTTCACCAGATGGCATTCATCTAACTCCACCTGTGTTAGTGGATGTGCTGACACAGTGCGGAGCTCTTCAAGGGACAGTCAGAACCTTCCGGCCCCACCTCTCCCCTTTTCCCCTCCCCACAAAGCCCGGAGTGCTGCAGGTGCCCAGCTGGATGGTGAGCCTGGCCCAGGGCTCTACCTGGGGTCTGGGGGACAGATGGCTTCTGCGCTGCTCTATCTCAGCCCTCACACTCTGGGCTGTTCAGGGAAGATCTCATTAGAGAGGGATATATATGCCGCATTAAATATTAAGTTAAACACCTGCTCTACCAGCTAGGGCCACAGTTCTGAAACTGCTCACCATTTGCAAACTGGTGACATGGCCAGCCTGTTACTGCACTGTCAGCAGTTTGGGCCTGTCCTGATTGGGACTAATTATCTGCAGGTGTCTCATTGGGCCACAGGCCTGCTGATGGGGGAGCCACTGTGCCTACCTGCCAGAGAGGACAGTGGGTGGGGCACCAGGCTCCCCACTTCTGCTCACCTCTCTACTGGTGAAGGACTCAGCTGGGTCCACCTGACCTTTTGCCTGAGAGAACAAAGGAATGGGGCCAGACTGTATGTTGCTGGCCTTTTTCCCTGAGGACCATCTCTTTGCATCAGTAAGTTGGCATGTCAGGAGGAGACAGAGAGAGGCCTCCTGTGGGCCAACAAGTTTGGGAAACACTAGCCTGGTAGGAGACCCGGGCCCTGGGGACTGAGGCTCCCCCTGGGCACTGCCCCTTTTTAGTAGTGGAAATACCCACAAAGACAGACAGAATGGCTGCCAAGTCCGAGTCCACCTGCTCTGATTTGCAGTATCCCTCAGGTTCAATGTTTGGAGTCTCAATACCCAAAACTTGGCAGCCCAAGAAAGTCCACCCTCTTCTGGCTTTTAATCTGAGCAACAGCCACGGGCTGAGGGAAAGAGCACTGGAACAGGAGTCAGAGGAACAGGTTTCTGTCTGGACTTTGCACCTAACTGGTCCTGTCTTTGGATACATTGATCATCCTCTTCTCTCCAAGCTCATTTCCCTATCTATGAAATAGGGGTGGTAATTCTGCACCTGCCTCCCTTGGCTGTTTCAAGGATAAAATGAGCCAGTAAGAGGAGGGGGCTTAAGAACCACTGAAGGGGCGTCTGAGTGTATGTGGGCAGTTGCGGAGAAGGAGGCTTGGAGGGGTTTGGGATCCAGCTTTGGCGAGTCCCAGCCTTCCTCAGAGCAGACGTTCTGACCGTATCTGGGCAGGGTGGGAGGATCCTGTGGTCCCACTCCTCACTTCACAGCTGGGGAGGCTGAGGACAAGAGAGGGAAGTGACCTGCTCAAGGCCACATTTAGTGAGTGAAAGCTGGAGCCCCAGTTCCAGCTCCCCCAGGGCCCTGGCTTCCACAGCCTACTGCCATTATATGATGAAATGGACTAAAAAAATCCCAGTTCAAATTTCCTGAAGGCGTCTCTTTCAGTGTGCAATTGAGAATGTCAGCAGGGAAGCCAGATTACCAGAGATGGAAGCCCACTTCACCGCATTCTAGCTGGGTGATCTCAGGCAAGTTACTAATTTCTGGGCCCAAGTTTCCCATCTGTAAAATGGGCCAGCACTAGAGTTTTCTCACAGCTTCTGGCAAGGATTATATGAGCGGACCTTGCAGAGTGCTTAGCACAGTGCTTGGCAGGTGGTAAACACCCCATAAATGGTAGTTATTACTATGTGTCTGGGCTCTTGTCCAGAGTCCCTTATCTCTGCCCTGGGGGCATAAGACAAAGAGATATTTGCCCAGCGACAGCTCTCCACGTGGGGATGCTCTCAGAAGGGTCCTGATCCCGCAGAAATCCACAGAAGGTGTTGGAGTCTTGGAGACCCCGTCAGGATGTCTGGCTGAGGGGCAGGGGTGGAGAGCTCTGAATTTTTTCCACTTGTTTAGAGTCCCAGTGTCTATCATTGGAAGCAGGGACATCCACTGTGCGTTTGGGGATTTTGGGGAAACAGTAAACACTGCATGGGGTTGCTTTTAGCCTGTGAACCCACGGACTCCAGACCTGGGGCGTCTCAAGGGCTGGGGAGCCCAGGCTGGTTTCGGCTGCGTGGTGGAGACCCTCTGCTGGGCTGAGTGGCTTTGGGGTTTTCCTCCTCAGGAAATATGTTCTGCCTCCTCTGTCACAATCCCCTCTGGCGGGGTGCCAGGCAGCTCTGAACAGCGATTTGTTCATATTTCCATGGGGCGTGCCTCCTTTGACCCATTTTTATGAGCCTTTTTGAGGGTCATCAGATGCAGCTGAATACCTCTTCTCTCAGAGTGAAATCATAATGAATAAGGAAAGCAAAAATACAAGAACACCTTATGTATCCAGGCTGCCAAAAGGTGCTGTGAAAAATTACAACAAGAGCTACAGTGCAGGATGATTCCCTGCAACTGAGTGTCGGCCACGGGGCCGTCCTTGGAATTCCATGGAAGATGCTGGGCTGGCTATCAGAGCTGTTCTGTGGGCCGGGCGTGTGGCTCATGCCTGTAATTCCAGCACTTCGGGAGGTCAAGGCGGGAGGACCACTTGAGCCCAGGAGTTGGAGACTAGCCTGGGCAACATAGGGAGACCCCCCCGATCTAAAAAAAAAAAAAAAAAAAAAAAGTTGTTTTGTGCGTTGGAAAGGAGATAATATCAGTAGTTACAGCTTATTGGGCTCTTGCTCTGTGCCAGGCTGGGAGTAGCATGGTGCCCCTGGTGGACAGTCCCTGCCCTCACTGGGCTTACTTGTGGGGCAGAACCAGGCAATTTACAGTAAACACAGAATAAATTTGCAATGTAATTTTACCGTGGCATGTGCTCTGAAGAAAATAAGTGAGAGAGAAGAGAGAGACTCAGGGAGTGGTGCCCAGCGGGGTGGATCTCTGTAAAATGATGGTGTTTGATCTGAGATCTAAATGTTGAGAAGCTTTGTGGGGAGCTCGGGGAAAGGCATTGTGGCAGAAATTATAGCTTCAGCCTTTTAAATGTACAAATGAATGAACGAATGAATGAATGACATGCATATCCTAAAGGATGAGGCAGGTTTCTCAGTTCTTTCTCTGCTGCCAGCCAGGCTCAGCCCATAAATCAGGCCTCGAGGGCTCTTGGAGTTAGAGGAAGGCATAGAGGTCCCGTGGCCTGACTCTTCACACAGCCCGGGGTCAGTTCCACATCAGGGCTTGGGCACCTCTGGTATTGGGGATTTCACTACCTCAAAGGCGAAGTCTCTTCCAGCGGTATTTACCCAAAGCTGTTCTCAGTTGAAGTGATTTCCTTTCCCACTGTCAGGCCAGAAGCTGAGGTATCTACAAAGTCCAGGCGGGCATCTATGCTTTGAACTCATAGACCAGGCACTGCCCAACACATCCCTTAGCCTGGCGTGTGCCCCCGAGGTCCAGCCCAAACGTGCTTTGATTTGCATAGAGTTTTTAAAACTTAAAAAAAAATTAGTCCTAACATTTTAACAACCAGAGGAGATACACCCCAATGTCCATCCGTGGAGACCTTGTTACATACAGAATAGCTCATCCACACAATGGAGTGGGAAAGAACGGGGAAGCTCTTTATATCCTCATAGGGGATGTAAATAATGTATCTTTGAGATACATTATTTATGAAAAAAGCAAGGTAAAGAATAGTGTATACAGCATGCTGCCTTTGCGTAAAAAAGGGACAATGGGAATGCATATTTATGTTTGTGAGAATTAAAGAAACTCTGGAAGGGTACTCAGGACTTAACCATGTTTAGGCAGAGGGTGGGGGGAGAGCACTTTTTACTGAGTGGTGTTTACATTTTGATTTTTTGAACCTTATCAACATATCAGCTATCAAAAAGTTAAATTTAAAAGTGCCTTAAAAATCAGGAGATTTAACATCAAGAGGGTGGATTGCTTGAGCTGAAGAGTTCAAGACCAGCCTGAATAACATGGTGAAACTCCGTCTCTACAAAAATCTACAAAAATTAGCTGGATGTGGTGGTGCGCGCCTATAGTCCCAGCTGCTTGGGAGGCTGAGGCAGGAGGATCACCTGAGCCCAGGAGGTCAAGGCTGAAGTGAGCCATGATCGTGCCACTGCACTCCAGCCTGGGCAAAGGATCGAAACCCTATATCTAAAAAAAAAAAAAAAAAAAAAAAAGAATTAAAATGTCTAGCTTCTCTTGGAAAAAAAGTAAGACTCAGCCACCTTGGGTCTACATTCCCAAGTGGCCACACTTGGGGAGAGTTGAGAAGTGGTTGCCCCCTGTAGCTAAAGCAGCAGGCTCCTGTTTACCCCACACCCCACCTGGCAGCTTCATCCACTTACCTTACCTGCTGGCCCCTGTGGGCATTGGGTTTTCAACCCTGTTCTAACCCAGTCACCCTATCCTTCCTGTGTCCTCTTACCTTAATTCCTGCCCAACAGAAACCCCTCTCTCAAGCCAGGAAGGGCAGCCCACAGGCTCTCCAGCCAGCCTTACCTGTCCCTGACTTCAGGCCTCTGCTCAAGCTATTCTACCTGCCTGGGATGGCTTTCCCCAGTATCAGCTCAGCGTGCAAACCACCCGCTGGGAAGGGCCTGGAATAGCGAGTGCAAAGTTCTCAAGAATGTGCAGCAACACAGCGTTTCATCCCAGTGCAGTGACATCCGCTCTCTCCAGACTCAATGTTGTGGGCCCTTTGCAGTAGCAGTGGCTGCAGAGTGAAAACTCCATATCCAAATTGGACTCTCCCCAGAGATGCAGGGCTATTTGCATTCCAGAACGATTTGGGGGTGAATTCTATTGAAATTTGAAGTATTTGTTTTTTCACTGGTAAATAGACTCACAATTATAGATTCCTGGATTCCTAGAAACCTAGAATTTTGGAATCTTGGTTTTTGGAAAGCTACTCAGAGGTTCAGAGGTGCCAGAGGTCCGATCATTTTAAAGCCGAAATGAAACTCAAGCATCTTCGTAATTAAAATGCACGTAGAAGAAAAATATGATTTGCTTTCAGGTTAGCACAATGTTCCCAAGAAATATTTGTTGAATAAAATGAATTAATATTTGTGTAAAGTGTAGCATCAATTAAAAAAATAATTTCAGTGGAAAGTACTCCAGTTGTTTCTGACCTTATATTTTATAGGATAAAAAATAAATGAAGCTGGACAGCCCTTCTGCTAATGCTCTCATAGATTTTTATACCTGTGAGTGGCTTGGGAGCTGACCCTTCCAAAGAGCCTTCAAGCAGGTCTCTGGGCCTCCAGCGTCCAGCCCACCCTGCTGTGATCCATCTTCCTAAAATAGCGATTTCATTAGCTTGTTCTTGTGGTCAGAGATCCCCACTGCCTTGTCATTGTCTGGAGGAGAAAAAGTGCAAAGGATAGCACCTGGGCAATTTGCAGAACTTCTGCCATTCATCGCCCATTCACTCATCTCTCCATTAAAACTGAACTCCTCCTTCATGTCAGACATCAGCCTAGTCTAAGTCCTGAGGGTTTTAGAATTCCTGCCCTCAGCCAACTCACAGTCTGATGGGGGAGGCAAACATGGATACATGTATGCGGCAAAGCAAAACAAAACAAAAATGAAAAAGAAAGAGAAATATAGTGGGAGAAGCCAAGTGCTTTTGACAGCATGAAGGAAGGAACAGTTGCTTCGCTTTGTGGGGTTTGGGGAAGGTTTTATGGGGAAGCAACATCTAAGCTGCTCCAGGGAAGCCATCCACTCTTGGCTTCTCTTTGGTTTAATCTCTCACCATTCTCTTAAAAAAAAAAAAGTCTTTTTTTTTTTTTTTTTTTGAAACAGGGTCTTACCCTGTGGCCCAGGCTGGAGTGCAGCGGTGTGATCATGGCTCACTGTACCCTTGTCCTCCCAGCCTCAAGGGATCCTCCCACCTCAGCCTTTCAAGTAGCTGGGACTACAGGTGCATGCCACTATGCTGGCTAATTTTTGTATTTTTTGTAGAGACAGCGTTTTGCCATGTTGCCCAGGCTGGTCTCAAACTCCTGGGCTCGAGCAATCCTCCCACCTTGACCTCCCAAAGTGAATAATTCCTTTTTAATTGCAAAGTAATACATGCTCACTCTAAAATAAATTCAAATGGCACAGAAGTATGTACAGCAATCTGTCCCCACGTCTCCTCAGTCTATTCCTAATCCATTCTGTAGATGTCATCAGAGTTGGCGATTTGGTATGTGTTCTTCCAGAACCTTTGCTGTGCATAAAGAAACATGTCAGGATCTACACATACAGTTTATTTCCTATAAATGGCTTCAAACTCTCTGCATTGTTGTTTAATTTTTTTAAGCTTATTCATGTTTTAAGGACACCCTAGCTGTCGGTAAGTAAAGAGCTTCCACCCTGTCTAATGAACTGGACAAACCAGCATGGACTTTTTCCCTAGCGGTGTGGCTGAACAGCCCCGATCCTCAGGGCTAGGGGGCGAATCTCTCTCAGTATTTGATACACGGGGCTTCAGACAGAGGTGAACAGGCCCAAGAAGGGCAGAGGACAGGGCACCTTGGCATCCACAGGAGGCCCAGGGCTGTTGGCATAGAGACAGCTGACTTGGAGCCTGGCTATGGCCTCCCCAGTGCTATGCGGGGAGGGAGGCTGCCAGGAGGACAAGGGGAAGCCACGGGGAGGAAGCTTTAGTTTAGTGAGAAGAAGCACTTCTGAGCAGTTTGAACTCTCTGAAAGCTGAATAGGCTGCCTCAGGAGATAATAACAATGATAGCTAATGTTTAATAATAAGCATTTGTTATGTACTTTGGTTCATTTAATCTTCTACTCTTTAAAACACAGGCAATATTTTGGTCCCAAGTAATAGTTAAAGAAACCTGTGAGTTCACACAGCTTGTAAGTGGAGGTATGGTTTTCTCCTAACTCCTCTAAGGTCCTGCTTCCCTTGGTACCAAGCCCCTCAAGCAGAGCCCTTTCCCGCTTACCGTAGCACAGAGAGGCTGGCGCCCACCGGGGTCTGGGAAACTGATCAAACGTGCAGTCCTGTGTGCAGATGCTGGATCAGACTGCCTGGCTTTGAATCCCAGCTCTGCCACTTATGAATTGGTGACCTCGGTTTCTCAACATGTGTGTGTATGTATGTGTGCACACCTCAGTCTCCTCATCTATAAAATGGGGATAGAACTCACTATGTAGATGAAGTGAGTGGATAACTTGCAAAGCACTAAAAGCCCTGCCTGGGCTTCTTACATGTGGCTTTGAAAATCTGGAGCTCGGGAAAACAACCTGAGTCAGGGAGTCAGACTTAGGGGTCCCCAGCAGAGGGGCTGGTGGGAGAGCTTGCGGGGGGATCTGTCCAGCGTGGAGCAGGCCTGACGGCTGCCTGTCTTGGATGTTCTATTGACCTCCTGCAGTTTTCAGTTGCTGCTGTAACAAATTACCCCAATCCCAGGGGCTAAAACAATGCAAATGTGTTATTGTAAAGTTCTGGAGGTCAGAAGTCCTAAAATCAAAGAGTGGTGGGCTGTATTCCTTCTGGAAGCCCTGGGGTAAAATTCATTTCCTTGCCTTTTCCAGCTTCTAGAGGACACACAAATTCCTTGGCTCATGGCCCCTTCCTCCATCTTCAAAGCCGGCAGAGCAGCATCTTCTCTCCTCCTTGGCCTCTGCTTCTGCTGCCACATCTTCTGTCTGTGACTCTGACCCCCTTGCCCCTGTTTCTAAAATCTCTTGTGGTTACATTGGGCTCACCTGGGTGATCCACACGCTCTCCACATCGCAAATACCTCAATTTAATCACATCTGCAAAGTCCCTTTTGCCATGTAAGGTCACATAGTCACAGGTTCTGGGAATTAGGATGTAGACATCCTGGGGTGGGGGGGTGGATTATTCTTCTGTCTACCACATCTCCAGGGCCAAATATAAAAGCCTCCTTGAGCACCGTGTGTCCTGTAGTTCCCCTGGATGACCCATCATCTGTGAGGGCACTGGACACCTCTTTTGCTCCGTTTCTGCCTGTTCTTTCTCCACTCTTTCTGTGAGCACTGGCTGGTTCTCACTCTGTCTCCTCCATCTGCCCCAATGTTGAGACAATTTGTGCCCTCCCTAGAGTCAAGAGACTTTGGAATATAGGTGCTGGATAAACCCTAGGGATCACCAGGTGCAATTCCATCATTGAACAGATGGGGAGGCTGAGGACTGAGAACTCAAGTTCTCCCAAAGTCAGACACCTCTGGAGCCCATATCCCTTGACTCCTATTCTAGTGCTCTTTCCTCCATGTGGAACTCAGCCTTTGTCCTTGCAGAGTGGAACTTTTTTTTCCCTCTCCTATCCTCCTTTCTCAGCCTGGTTGATCCACTGCCCTCTATCTGCCTATCTATGAAGCTGCCCAGTGGAACCTTTATCCAGGCCCGTCTTTTTGCCATCTTTCAACTCAGCCATGCGGAGTCCCTGACTCCAAGCCTTTGGTCTTGCTGGTTCCTGTACTTCGGATGCTTCTGTCATTTGCCCAGAGGTGGCGGCAGTCTGCTGTGAAAGGGAGAGAGGGGCCTGATTCGGAGTCAGGCTCACAGATCTTCCTCCCAGCTCTGCCATAACTCCTGGTAACTTTGAGAATTCCCTTCCCCTCTCTGAACCTCAGTTTTGCCGTCTGCCCAGTGGGAATTATAAATCCTGGCTCATTCTTACCTTACGGGACTATGGTGAAGTGCACATGAAAGAAAGTGTGTGACAATGGCCCAGAAGCTGTAAGGGGCTGGGCCCTTTCTTGTGAGCTCACGGAGAGCCAGCCACCTTGACTGTGCCAGGGGTCTGGCCTCCCCGGCAGGAAAGTGAAGATGAGCTGGTCCAGGGCTTTGCCTGTAAAAGGATCTCACAACACTGCTGAGGGATTTAAGAACCAGCAGGCCTGACAGTCCCTGCCCGTGTGCCTTCAGTGCATGTCTCCCTGGAGCAGTCCCCAAGTGCTGCCTCCTCTAGGAAGCCCTCCTCAATTACCCTACAGTCAGAAGTCATATTGCCCTTGATCAGCCCACCATTATGCCTGTTAGCCCACTGTGCCTTGATTTATAATTCTTTGTGTCCAGCCTAACTTTCTTCTTAGTCTACAAGATTCTGAATTGTCTCTGCCTTCTCCAGCACAGCCTAGTATGGGACTTGGAATATAGTATGTACTCAGGAAGTGTTTATTGAATGAATGAATGGATGAATTAATAAACCAACGAGCTGTCTGCTATGATTGGTCGTTACTAATCACGCAGCACTCCACCCTTCTAGGTCATTGTCAAGGTTATTGACATGATTCACACACTCACATACATATCTTTGATTAGCATAAAGTCACATTTGAATTCAAGATATTATCATAATTATTATTTCTTCCCAAATGCATTAGCTTCTACTAGTCTGCTGCCTTTTTTTTTTCTTGGCCAAGTTCACAGCTCAGGAAAAAAATCTCTCTCTAATTTATCTCTATTAGCTTTTATTTTCATTATCTGCGAGGCCATAGAACTTCTACTCCTACCCTGAGATCATCTATAAATGTTTAGTAAGGCTGTTTCTGGCATGAATGCTTAGGGGCACCTGCTGCCTGTCTGGATGAACACGTCCAGAGAAGTGTTTGCCTTTTCAGACCCATTAGTTCCTTTTGTATGCCTCTGTGAACCCAGGTTCAAGATGGGGTCACATGCCCATGTTAAGGATAGTGTGGCCCAGCAGCCTATTCAGGGGGCTGGTGTGTAGGATAGGGTACTAGGGGGCTCTTTCCCCAGAGTTGGTTTCAATCCTGAACAGCTAGAGAGGCAGGCCCAAGCTAGGGTCCCATGAGCCAAGAGTCACCAGCAGGAGTGATAGCTGATGCTCCCATCCACTCCCTCTGCACCATGCAATGTTCTAAGCCCTTGACTTATTAATAGCTTGTCTAATCTGCATAACAACCCTTTGTGGGAGTCACTCTTCTCATCCTCATTTCACTGGTGCAATAACTGAGGCACAGAGAAGCATAGAAACTTGCTCAAAGTCACACAGCTTGTAAGTGGTGTAGCCAGGTTTTAAATGCCGGCAGTCAGACTCCAGAGACCACACACTTGACCTCTAAGCCACACTATTCTCATAAAGCCTGGTAAGTCATGGCAGCCTGGAAGTGTGCCAGAGGAAGTCTGAGTTGGACAGACCCCTATCTGAAGAACAGAGCTGATAGGTGGATTTCAGGCCACGTGTAGGGGCCGGGACTGATGGGGCTTCTTGGGTGATATCTGATTGAAGGGTAGTGGGTTGACTCATTCCTGAAAAGCTGGCATCCCCTTAGGTCAGCCTCCTGCTCAGACAGACTTCATGCAGCCTGACCAGGCCTTAGCAGGCCCTGGGTGAAGGTTTGGTGAGTGGATGGGCAGACACAGCAGGTATGATTGTTCCTTCTTTCTTGGGAAACATGCTGTGTATTCTTGCATGTTCCTGCCTGGGCCAGGCCACCTGGACACGCCCCAGCAGCCTCAGGGCTCTCAGCCCCTGCTGTGCAGCCTCCCAGCCCTCAGGCTGTGTGTTGTCCATTGTGGGGAGCCCTGTGCTTCAAGAAACTCCCCACCTAGACCAAAGCTTTCTTCTGTTCTTTTGCTTTCAAGCAAAAAATAAAAGCATAAGAAAGATAATTGTCACTACTTAAAAACAAATATTTTAGAGATGGGGTCTCACTCTGTTGCCCAGGTTGGTCTCAAATTCCTGGGCTCAAGTGATGCTCCCACCTCAGCCTCCTGAGTAGCCGGGACCACATATGTGAGCCACCCTTCCCAGCCAACTGCTTTTCTTAAACAGACTTTCTTCCTCCTTCCTTGGTCTGGGAGAGAGAAGGCCAAGCGCCAGGGTAAGGATCATGCCACTTAGGTCTGGTTCTCTTCAGGAACAAGTCGTGAAGTCCCCAGTTCTTCACACCTGCACCCCATGGAGTTCCTGCTTTCTTATCCTCCATTGCCCGGCCTGCCTGAGAGGAGGAAGGATGCCAAGTGCTGGTGGTGAGGGGTGGGGAACCTCAGCCCAGGTCCCGGGGCAGGCCAGCAGGTGTGATACAGGTGTGATCCAGGTGACTGGATTTGGGGGAAGTGGGGGGGTGAAGCCAGAGGCTGCACTTAGGGCTCTGGGCAGTGACTCTTTTCTAGCTGGATTGGCAGCTTTATGGGGTCTTTCACAACCACTAATATCAGCCCCGAATGTTATAGTTGCTCAAAAGGTGTTGCCCAAAAGAAAACCATGGTTGGCACAAATAGCCGTCTGTGCCAGTGTGGGTGGGGGTAGATTTCAAACAGATACCGGTGGCTTCATTATTTTAAAATCCGTCTTGTGCTAATGAGGCTGATGGAATAAAAGGCCCTGGTGGAACCCAGCCTAAGGCCATGGAGCCAGGGTGTGGCTTCCCATCCCCCCAACACTCCCCACTCGGATCCTGCAGCCCTATTTTGGCCCCTCTCCACCTGGGCTTCAGGGCCTCTCTAAGGGCTGGGCCCATCAGTGGCCTAGTTTCTCTGTGGCCTGAGCACACTTCCAGCAGGGACAGGCTCTGCCCACGGCACCTTCCCAGATGAATCCCTTCTTTGACCTTTGTAATTATTCCTGTTCAATCTTCCTTCGTGTTTTCTTCCTCCTCCCTTTTTGAGGTGCTCAACTCCTGCAATCTCTCCAGTGTATTAAGGATGTGAGTGAAATTGATGACTGGGATGTCTCAGGTCTTTATGATGATGAATGACTTTCACTGCCAAAGCTTTTATTGTCTGTGATTTGGGAAGAAGGGGGAACTGATATATCAAGGCTGCCTGTCACACCATTTAATACAGTTATAAATCCTGACGTCACTAACTGGTGGTCAGGAGCTGGAGAATTCCACCACCACCGCTTTGCTGAGCCTTTATGGATTTTCTTCTTTCTCTCGCCTTTCTTTGCTTGACCATCACAATTGTGTTTTGGGAGGGGGGATAGGGACAGCTAGATAGTGAATTTAAAAATCACAGGGACACCCTGCTCTAGGGAGGGGATGGGAGCCCTCCCTCACCCTTACTCTAAAAGAAGCAGCAGATAGAAGGCCTTTCATTCTAATGTGAGCAAGGAAATTGTTTGGTGAGACAAGCCCTGAAAGTATGCTAATGCCTTCTTGCATGTGCACCGCTCTCTACAGTTTACTAAGTGATTTTACATCTGTTATTTTTCAGATCCTCCTACCATCTTGGGAGGGCAGCAGGGAAAGACTTGACCCTCATTTTACAGAAGAGGAAACTGAGGCTCAGCAAGGCAATGTTCCTTGGCCAGGGTTATGCCACTTGGGCTGATGACAGGAGCTCCCTGGTGTGAAGCAACAGAGCATCACCATTAGGCGTTTAGGGCGTGGGGTCAGACAGTGCTGGGCTCCAATCCCAGACCCCCCTACCTTTTAGCGGCTGACCCTGGGAAGGCCACTTACATTTGCTGATATGCCATTTCCTCACCTGGAAATGAGGCTAACACTCTCCTCATTGGGTTGTTCTGAGGGTTGTTCTAGGGTTAAATGAAATCATGCACGTGGGTTTGTAAGCTAGGTTCTTGGCTCATCAAAAGTGCTCAGTAAATGTTTTTAAAAGGTGAAATGATAAGGAGAGGCATGTGACAGATGTCACAGGTGCACAACGGGGGCCACTTCCCGAGGCTGGGTGGGAGGGCTTCCTGAGGGAGGTGACACTTGAGCACACGGAAATGAGCAGGAATTAACCAGGCTGGGGAAACAGGTGAGGGAAGAGCATTCCAGGCAGAAGGAACAGCATGATAAAGGATGAGTGAAGAAAGCAGCTGGAGATGAGGGAGGGCCCAGGTCCCTGAGGCTGCCAAAGACCTGGGGGCAGACCTTGCAGGTGCTGGGAGCCCTGAGGGGAGTCGAATCTCCAAGGGAATCTCTGTGGGGTCTTGACAGAGGGTGGAGGTAAGGAGGATGAGACGCGCAGGAAGACCTGACCTGCCCCAGGTGGCTGTAAAAGCCCAGGAGAGAACGGATGAGAACCTGAACCCAGGCTGTGGAAAGGGGGATGGAGGAAACATTTTGAGGGGTGGAACTGGCAATAGTCACTTGTGAGGAGCAGGTGGGCGGCCATCAACGATGGCTCCCCTGGTTGGAGTTTGGGGGACCCGGGAGATAATGGAGCCAGTGGCTGAGATGAAGACCATGGAAGAGGAGCCGGTTTGAATATTTAACTTTGGGGTACCCCAGGGACACTCAGGTGGAATGTGCAGAGGCAGTGGGGGTGGGGTCAGGACTGGGGGCATGGACACAGGTGGTGGGAGGATGTGAGTCACTCAGTTGAGAGCTTTAGACAAGGACGATGGGGAGGAGCAGAGCTGGAGGGGGACTCTGGGAAACCAGGGTGGCTGAGGAGGAGGACGCCATGGAGGAGGACGCCATGGAGAAGCCCGGAGTGGGGGAGTGAGTGGTGATTGACACGCCCGCCACAGATTCGCTCCATCTTGGAGGCTGTAGCAGTCACAGGACTTCACTGTAAACAACAGAATTCTCTCTGGCTTGTTAAGCAGAAAAGGGATTTTCTAAGGATGTTAAGATGCTCAGGGTCTCCAAGAGGGCCACAGAACCAGGTTTGGAGGCTTCCCAGTCAGGCATAAGGCCTGGCCCATGCTGCAGGACTACTCTGTGAAGCGGCCATGCTGTCGCCTGCGGACGCAGACCCTTTGGCTCACACAACCATCGCTGGACACCGGATGTCACCACTAGGACCTCCGCCTCAGCAGATGGACTCCATGTGGTGCCTGCTTCTTTGTGTCATCAGCTTCTGAATTAAAGACTCACACGCACGTGTCTACTTGGGGGACCCAAAAATATGCCTGCACCCTCACGCAAGGGTGGCTGGGAAATCACGTCTCTGACTTTGGCCTCAAGAAGCCTGAACTCTTAAAGTGGAAAATGCCCCAAACAAAAGAAGGATGTTCGATGATGTCAGGCAGCCAAAAATATTTGAAGATTTAGAGAGTGAGCAGAGAGATCCAAGGTAACAAGGCTGGAAAGAATCCATTGGCTTTGGTAGTTAGGAGTGCCTTGTTCTTCCAGCCAGTTATCTCCCATAGCCCATCCATTTCCACAGGATTTGAGGCAGCATTAAATGAAAGCCCAAGGGCATCTGCACATGGCCAGAAACCACCTGAAGAAAGCACGAAATGGTTGCACTGGATTTGGGATGGGGGTTGTGGCAGTGGAGCCCTGAAGCTCCAGGAAAGCCATAGTGAGGAGAGGAGGCTGGACCAGGAGGCCATGGGGTGGGGGCTGTCCTTCAGGACTTGAGTGACTTGCAGTGGATGCCTGGACTGGGGACAAAGTAAGGGAGAAGAATGAAGCAAGGACCTGGTGGCCTGGCCCCAACCCTGTAGTCCTGGGGGTTGGCTGGCAGGCATTTCCCTTTGGCTAGCCCTTGGGTAGTTTCTGGGCTTTGGCTGGTGGCTTTTCTCAGTGGAGAGGTTGGAAAGTAACACCGATTGGGCTCAAAGAAAAAGCCTCCTGTCCTTATGGGCACAAAATCCCTAGCACTGAACGCAGGCTGGGCTCAGAGGAGTGGCCTGGGAGATGTTTTCTGAGTGAAAGAAAGAATGAGCCTAGGCATTTGTTTAGCTTCAGCTCTGCACCAAACATCGTGATGGGTACCACAGGGAAACAGAGGTGAGCAGGACATAGTACCTGCACCAGAAGGGGTAGGTCTAGTGTCTTCTACTAGACAGCTGTCCCAGCAGTCTGACATGTGCTGGGCTGTGGAGCAGCATGGCTCTGAGAGCACTGAAGAAGGAGCATGGGACTGTGGGGGACAGGACCAGGGCATCTGGGGGGTCTTTCACAGGAGATGACATTGGTGGCATTTGCCTGGCGCCTGCCAGGACTCTGTGGCAACATTTGCTAAGGCATGGAGGCGAGTTGGGGGAAAGCAAGCCATTTAGGGCTGTGGTACTGGTGGGGGTGCTGGAACCTATACCGCCCCAGTAGAGATGCTTGGGAGAAGGCAGGAGGAGAGGGCATGAGGGGTCTGGACTTCATCCAGAGGTGATGGGCAGCCGAGGAGTTCAGGGTCCCATGGATCAGAGGTGGCTGGAGCCAGGCAGGGGTTCAGCTGGGCTGCGGTGGCTATGGGTGTCTGCAGTGCGGCTGGAGTTGGCTGTGGATGACACCCCCAGACTCTGCCCCAGGGGTGTTAGTGGGAGAGGCTGGGCCAGTGGGTGCCAGGATGTCCGGGCCAGGCCTTCTTGCCCAGAGGCGCCCCCAGAGCCTGCTGGGTGCCCTCATTATGCCCCCTCATGTGGCGAGGAGAGCCGGGAGCTGCAATCAAGACGCCGGGTGCCTCCTGCTGGTGTTCGGAGAGCGGGCAAACCACATGAGATCCCATCTCGCGCATAATGTGCATCCGAGGACAAAATTAGATTGAGAAGTAAATGGAGCCGAAAATTTCCAAAGCATTTCCCGTCAAGAAGCTGTTTGATTGCATGTTTTAATTCTCCTAGTCCTCCTGCCCGGTGAGCTTCAATTTGGTGGGGATGGCTGGGGCAGAAGGAGCCTGTGATGGGAGGGGTTGCTGGGGTTCTGGGGCCCGGAGGCCAGAGGGAAGAAGAGAGGCCCTTTACACATGTGAATGCAGACCCCACGTGCCTCCTTCTCTAGGTGATGTGGCTCAGACCTCAGACAACCCTGTGAAGATAGTGCCACTAGCCCCAATTTGTAGACAAGAAAACTGAGGAGCAGAAATTAACCTGCCTGAGGCCACATAAATAATATGCAGTTGGCTGGGCTGGGCTGGCAAGCACTGGCCTGTGGAACTTTAAAACTAAAGCTCGGGCTGAGTTGGATTACATGTTTGAATGTTCTATTTTCTTTCTTTTCTTTTGTTTTAACCAGAAGACTGCCTTGTTCCTCTTTCTCATTCTCTTTCCTTCCCTCTTTCCATCCTCCATTTCCAAACCCAGGAACAAACCATGGGAGGCAGAGCAAGGGGCATGGTTCCCATTTTCAGGTTTGTAAAGCAAGGCTCATCGAGGCACAGGCATTTGCTGGTAGCACAGAAGGAAAAAGTTAGAGTCAAATTCTGTGAAGTCGGATTTCTGTGTGTGTTGCCCCTGACCAGTAGGCTCAAGGATGGCTCAGCCCTGTCTCCCGGGCTCCAGGGACACGGCTGACTTTGGCCAAGTCTGCAGAGCCCAAGAAGATGCTGGCATTCTTAGATCTACTCACAAAACGAAGTGTTGTAATTCTCTTCATCAGGGACGTGAGCGCCCTGGACTACTGGAAGAAAATTGAGCACCAGTTTCTTGAGCTTGAGAGGTGTTCTGTGAAGACAGAGGGAAGGGCAGGAAAGCAACAGAGAAAACCTGGGAAAGAAAACCTAGGAAAGGAAACCTGGATCAGGATCCATGCTGGGTCCAGGGCCCAGACCTGGCTGTGCACAGCCCTCTGGGCAAGACCCTGCCCTTGCAGGAGTTTCTTCTTCTCACCTGCAGAATAGGCATTTAGTGATCTTTTTTTTTTTAACAACTGTTAAGGTTTTGTTTTTTTCTTGCTTGTGTGTGTGTGTGTGTGTGTGTTTGAAGAAACCTTTATTCAGATGAATCTTCCTGGGAAGCTTGATGTAAACTAGTTAGAAGTGAGGTTCACTGGTTGAAAGAGTGGGAGCTCCAGAGGTCCCTGAGGTCCCCCTGGAGGCTCACGGGAACAGATCAACCCCTCCCCCAAACTGGTTGACCTTTAGCATCCTTCGAGCTCCGGTGCTCCCTGATTCCACAGCGGTTTTCCAGCCAGCGTGAAGGCTGCTCACAGTCGCATGTCCTCTGCTCAGCCCAGCTCGGTTCCTACCTCTGGGCCCACAGCCCTCACACCTTACCCACAGCTGCTGCCTGGACCCGAGGAAGCTCAGACTGAGTCCCAGGCACATCTGCCACTCCAGGCTCACAGGAGGCAGCAGTCAGATGCCCACTGCATTGCCCACTCTGCCCCAACTCAGCCCGAATCTCCTTCTAGGTCCTCCTGAAGGAACCCTACACACTGAGGCCCTGTTTCAGTGCCTTCTCCTCCAGAAGGTCTGCAGTCTGACTGCAGGAACCGAATCTCAGATCTGCTGTTTGCTACATGTGAGAGCTTGCGCAGGACCCTTCACCTCTTGGAGCCTCAGTTTCCCCATCTATGGACAAATTGAACCCAGGCCTGATTGGCTCTTGTACCTGTCCCCACATGGAGTTCCCTGTTTAGTGGCGTCCCTATCCCTGCACTGTACAAAGCACTTTCACTTCTGTGATCCCATTTGGGGCTCTGATTACCCATGAGGGAGTCAGGGCAGGGGTGATCAATCATGTTTTACAAAGGGGAAACCGAGACCCATAACCAGCAGTGGCCTGCAAGCAAGAGCCTGAGCTAGGCTGGTGGCTAGCAAAAGCAGCCGGTGATTCTGTGAGATAGTTCGGCCCTGGCACCTGATCTGCTTCTCAGGGAAGGGAGGGCTGGAGAGGGATGGGCTGGCACTTCGGTAGCCTGCAGCGCCAGCCTAGCAGCACAATTTAATGCATGTTCTCTGCAGCACATTAATTTGCTGTGCACCCTGGGAGGTGCCTCTGTGGGATGGGCTTGGTTTTCCTTGGCAAGCAGTGCACCTGCTCAGCCTGCCTGTCTCATATGGGCCTCCTTGCTGCTTGGTTTGAGGAAAGAATTGGAGGTGTAGGAGCTGGCGTTGCAAAATATCAGCGTTGTCTGTTTGGACTTTCTTGGTTCCAAGCCTGGCACTGTGACATCGACTATCCCGTTGCCCCCTGGACCAGCCGAGGCACTGGTTTAGGATTCGTGATGGGCCTCAGTCCCTTTACAAGAAATCAGAAGCCTATCAGAGGCTTGGATACTTACCTATTGACTTTTTCTTAAAATAATATGAGCTGTCAGCCGGACCTGGACAAAGGGCAGAGAAGCCAATAACTATGGATTCCTCCTGTCTCTGCAGCATTAGCTGATCTCCCTCTGGTGGGTGGCCTGGGGTTGGGCATCAGGTGCACAGGTGAGGACATTTACAGAGGAGAGGAGACCTGCCCGAGGGCACAGTGAGGAAGTGCAGGGTTTTCTGACTCCTAGTCCGGGGCTGGCTGTACCTCCATGGGCTTTGCACTTGGTCCCCCAGCCCTGAACTTACCCCTTAGCTTCAAAGATCCAGTAGATCCCTCCCACCATGCCTGACTTCATTGCAAACACATCTTAGATTTGAGCCCCAGGAAGGGCTTTTTGCCCAGTGGAACTTGGTGGTTAAGAGCACGGACTGCTAGGGTTTCTAATCCTAGAAACCCCCAACCTGTCACATTTTCTGCCAGTGCAACCATGGGCAAGTTACTTCACTTCTCTCAGCCTCCATTGCCTCCTCTGTACATTGGTGGCAGTAACAGGCATCAGAGGTAATAACTGACATTTGGGAGCACTTACATGGGCCAGGCGGTTTCCTAAGTGCTTTACGTGCATTGAGTCTTGAATCCTTTTAAACAGTCTAAGGAGGTATCATTATCCCCATTTTATAAATGAGAACACTGAGGTGTAATCTTGCCCAAGGTTATAGAACAACTAGTAATTTTAATCAAAAGAATCTGCTCCAGACCTTTTGCCCTTCACCGCTAGGCTGAGCCTCTTAACAAGGACAATAATAATAGTGATCATTTCTACCTCATACGACTGTTCTGATGACTAAATGAGGTGACGCAAGTAAGGCATTTAGAAGAGTTTCTGGCAAATAGAAAGATCCCAGTGCTGGCCACCATTCTTCATGTACCTTGCGTGCATTCGGCGGATTCGGCGGCACACACAGGCATGGGGTGAACCGCTCCAGAGGCCTCCACCTTTGTGCACAGGCCTGCTTCCCTCTGCGCCTCTCGTCTTCCGCATATAGACCCCATGTTTTATTCGGACCCCGGAGCTGGCAGAGGTTTAGCACAAATGAAAGCGTGTGGTAGGGAGGTGCAGCGAGTGTGAGTGGGCCATGGGCACCAGCCTACGTGTGTTCCCAGAGCTGTCTCACTCACTCGGCCCTCGCCACCACTCCATCAGAGAAGGACTGTTGGGGTTCCCCTTCCTCCTCCGTTAGACAGACAAGGAAAGGAAGGCGGGGTCACCTGCCCAAGGTCACACAGCTGGTAAGTGGCAGAGCTGGGATTTGAGCCCTCAGAGCCCATGCTCTTAGCTGTGTGTGTAAGCAGTGGGGAGCCATCGAGGATTTCTGACAGCAGCTCGATGTGAACAGAGCTGTGCTTTCAAAGCCCAATCTGGCTTTGCTTTTGGGATGGACCGAGGGTGGCTGTGGAGCGAAGGAGGCACGGTTAACAATGGTGGCCTTATTGGGTGTTCACTCTGTGCTAGGCCCTGTGCTAGGGGCCTCACCTGTATTTGTTAATTTAATCCATGTGACAGCACTATGAGGAAGATAGGATTGTCCTCATTTTATAAATGCAAAACCTGACACACAGAGAGGCGAAATGACTTGCTGGAGATCACATGGCCAGTGAGTGTGGAGCCAGGATCTGAGTGGAGACCACCAGCCCTGTGGCTCTTGTCCCATCACACACTGCCTACCATCCCACATGGCCCCCTTTACAAAGATTTCACATCCCCAAATCCAGAAGGCCAGTCTGGGGAATGCTATCCTTTCTGTGCTTTCATGTATTTATTCTATTTTTTCATTTAGCAATCATCTTGTTTACATAAAATCTATCTCCCAGGAAGGGAGATTTTCCCAACTATTAGATTTGACAGGTATGTTCTGAATTAGCAGCTCCTACCCAGGGTGGGCAAGAGGTGCTGGGCAAACATGTGATGGGAATACTGCCAGCCCTGGGCAGGAGAACATGGGGTGACCGCCAAGTTTCGGACCAGCCCCGGGACTCTGTGATTCTGAAACATGAGGCGTCTTTGGATTTGTCTTCCATGTTCACCGGCCAGTTTGGAGATGGCTTGATATAGGCATGTACCAAAACCAGGAGTGGGGGCGTGGCAGGTCTCGATCAGCAACCAACCTCCTGGAGGTCTTTCTGTTGCCATGCACTGCACAAGGGCTCTCCAGGGAGCCACTCTGGACCCAGATGGACAGCTGGGCTCTCTCCACATGCTAATTATGATTACATAGGTTTGTCAAACACTGGTTTGTCCTATCAGTTTCTTGGATAAGAGGTGCATAATATCATGTTGAAGTGACACACCGTCACCTTCCTCTGATGACAAAGGTTCATCTTTGGGAACCAGCATTACTGAACCTCGCTGATACAGTCGCGAAGGCTCTGCACGTCTGTAAGCGGGCGGCTCGTCCTTCCGCCAAGTTCCCCAGACTATCACGGCTTGGGCTTCTTATGTCTGATTATATTGTTTTCCTGTCTCTGTCCTTGCTGCCCACCTGCCACCTGTCAATTTTCCTAATGTCAGTTTCCTGGCCATAGAAGTCTCTCTCCTTCTAAGTTTGCTGTTTTTAATCTGCTGGGGGCTGGGAAGCCAAGCCACTGAGCTCGTTGGAACTATGTGCAAATGAAAGTGGGCAAAAAGCCTGTCCCTAAGTCCCTCCCAGCCTTTCAGAGTTGGTGCCAGGAAGGACTTAGGGACAGGCTTTGTGCCCACTTTTGGCTACTCATAGCCGGATTGCAGGGGCTGGGGTTGTTGATGGTACATTTCAGATCGGTAGGGCAGGCCACCACGGAGGTCTGGATGCCAGCCTGGGAGAGGCCTGGTGGGGCCATGAGCTCTGAGTATGCAACTTGGCCAAGGTGCTGCTGGCATCATGATGCTGTCCTTGAACATGAGAAGTTCCTGCCATGACACTCTGGCCTGAGAGCGGCTGCAGTGGGGGCAGGGGGCAAGTGCACTTCATGCATCTTGGTTCATTATTATCTCTTCTTCTAGAGTCTGAGTGAGCCCCTTGGGCACGGATTGTGTTTAGTTTTAAGAAAACATTAATTTTAACTCAAAAAGTTAATTTGGAATAAAAAGTAATACACACATGTGGTTAAATATTCAAGCCATACAGAAAAATAGAAAATGAAAAATAAATCTCCCACTCCCAACCTAAGCCCTCCCATCTGTAATCCCTCTCCCCAAAGTTAACAGTGTCTTCTGTATATTTTCAGTAACATTTTGATTCCTCTATCCGCCTCCAGATTTTATCCTCTTTTTACTAGCACAGATGGAATTATACTGTACACAGTGTTCTTCCACACTTGCCTGTTCACTTAGTAGTTTCCCTTGGAGATCGCTCCACAATTTCCACAATCAAATCTACCTCATTGTTTCTCAAAACTGTATAATAAATATTCCACCACAGGCAAGTATCATAATTTATTTATCCCAGCAATAAGGATTGCTGCCTTCCTTCCTTCCCATGAAATATCTTGGTGTATTTTTCTGTGTGTTTCCATAGGTGAAGTCCTAGAAGCTGACTGGTCACAGGGGAGGGTGCATTTTGTATTCTGTGATTCACCTACTGAAACAATCGTGTGTGTGAGGCAGGAGTGACTGGCTCTGAAGTCAGCCAGCCTGCATCCAGCTCACCTCTTAAGAGCTGAGTACCTTATCTGCAAACTGGGGATTGTAATGCTTGATGATATCTCCTGGAGTGGCTGTGGTACTTAAATGAGATAATACATACAAAGTGCTTAGAACAGTGCTTGGCGCTAAGAGCTGTGTAAAGGATAGTTGCTGTTGTCGTGGTTGTTATTGTTACTGTTATCATCTTTGCATCCTTTAGAGCACTCAGGACAGTGTTTAGAACTTAGTGTCAGATAATGCATGAATGAGTGAATGAATGAATAAAGTCACGAGCTAGCCCACTTTGCCCTGGGAATCCTTGCACCATAAATACTGCCTTCCCTCTGTCTCTGGAGCAGTTCCCATCATGGCAGGGAGGCCCAGAGCCATCAGTGTGGTGGTAGAGCTGCTTTGCTGCTTTCCTAATTAGAACCCTGACTTTGTCATTTCATTAAGTTGGCTCAACAGTTGCTGGTTCCAGGTGGCTGGTGTCATACATGTGCATGGAAATGTAGACTGAGTCCCAGTGTCTGCTCTAAAATGCCAGGCAGATGAAATTCAAACACGCTTCCAAAATTGAAACACAGTATTGGAGTGTGATAGTTCCAGAGATTCCAGGGAGGTGGGTGAGGTCAATTCAGAGGAAGGAATGAGGAGGGTTAGCAAAGTAAACAGCTCCCTGGTTAGTGGATTCTGAGATTGTCTTCCTGGCTCTACAAATCCAGATTAGATCTTTAGCCAGGGCAATTAGAAGGAGGTCAGTCAGAATTAGTTAAAAGTGGGGATTAGGTAATTTTGGGAAAAGAAATTTAGGGTTATTATTCCTAAATCAATAACACCACCCAAACTAATGGCTAATAAACCTGTCATTAGGAGCCTGCCAGATCCGCTTTAATGACTGGATACAGCTCATCTGCAATTAGGACATCCATTGTCTGCAGGCAGAGGTAGGCTGTTACATCACCATTCCCACTGCCCTTCCCCTCCGGGTGAAATATTCCCCCTCTGCATCTCCCGTCAGCAGCACACCCTCCACTAGTGGCAGGTCTGGACAAAGGGAGACTCCAGAGCAGCCCTGTTCAAACTGCCACACATTTCAAACACCAGCGGGAACGAATAAGGCTGGCGGCGTATGCACTACGTGTACACACGCACCGACGTGTGAGTAGCAGGATGAATCCCCGCCCCAAGTCCTGGGTATTGAGCTGTTTCTCCCCCTCTCCCTAAGGTGGCACTTGTTCACTGTCATCTGCTTTGGGGTTTGTTGAAAATCTTCAGCTCATGTCATTGTCTTTGGCATTGTTCACCTTTTCCTACAACAGGTGTCAAAATATACTTCAGAAAAAGTTAAAAGCATAACTCTTGTACAAATATAAAGTGAACGATATGTAAAATGAAGTTTTTTTGTTTTTTTGGAGATGAAGTCGCGCTCTGTCGCCCAGGCCGGAGTGCAGTGGCGCAATCTCGGCTCACTGCAACCTCCACCTCCCAAGTTCAAGCAATTCTCCTGCCTCAGCCTCCTGAGTAGCTGGGACTACAGGCGGGCACCACCATGCCCAGCTAATTTTTGTATTCTTAGCAGAGATGGGGTTTTGCCATGTTGTACAGGCTGGTCTCAAACTCCTGACCTCAGGTGATCCTCCTGCCTTGGCCTCCCAAAGTTCTGGGATTACAAGTGTGAGCCACTGCGCCCAGCCTAAAATGAAGATTTTATTTCATTTGCAGACTGACCACTCCCATCCCCTTCTGTAAGTTCCTTATGCTTAGCCTCCTTTCACTCAGGTTTAATTCAGGGGCTCCAGGAAGTCTGATGCTGTGGGCAAGGGTGTGGAGACCACAGCGAGCAGCCGCTGCCATATCCGTCTCTGTAGGAATTGATACCCACCTTCTTTTCCATCAACATGGGGGTGAAATGATGCCACCGACTTAAGGAATGTTACTGTGGAAAAAACCCTCAGAGGCCATCTGTTCCCACTGCTTGAGTATTCAGATAACCAAGGCCCAGAAACCAAGGCCCAGAGAGGGGGTGAAGTTTACCTGAGGTCACACAGCAATCCGTGTTGCCTGCAGTGTGCAGGCTTCCTGGACCTTAGGAGTCCCCAGCAGACAGAGTTGCCAGTTCGCAAAGAGCTCTGCCTTTCCCAGCCAGTTCCCCCATATTCCCTTATAGTTTGGGCCTTGTATGCTAAGATCTCCCTCCTCTGGGCAGGACCTCTTGCCCCAGGGCTGTCAAGGCTGGCAGACCCTCTCGGGCCATCAAGCCATCACCAGGATCCCGCCCCCACCTCTCGTCTTGTTCACAATAATTAATGGCTGCTCGATGGCTTGCTTCCTTCTTTCTCTCACTCACACACACAGTCAGGTAGATGGAGGGGGAGTTTGGTTGGTGCCCTATGGTATTCAAAGTGAAGGGTTTTCACACTGTCAGGGTAATGAATTCTGCAAGGGTTTGAAGCGAAGGACTGGGAGGATTTCTGTGTCATGTGTCTGGGAGTGACAACCCCCAGTGGTTAATTACTGCCACACGATGAGAACCGAGCTGGTAGCAAAATGAGATAAGTTCATTATGAGCTAAATTTGAAGTTAATTGGATTCACATTCCCCCCCGTTAGTGTACATAGAGAGAGCCTACCTAGAAATGGGCTCTATGAAAAAGAAAAAGAAAAAGTTGCATCTAAGCAAAAACTGATAAATCAGGCCTGGTTATTTTGTGGAGTTCGTGATGAAGGGCTTTCTGAGACGTTGATGCGAAGAGAAGCATAGTTCCTTCAGAAGAGCAGACCCAATGTCATATGATTAATTTCATCTTGGCAAACGTTTTCTGAGCACCTACTGTGTGCCAGGCCAGTGCAAGGGAAACAGGGATGAGAGCAGTTCTTGATCTCCGGGGATTTCCAGTCTAGAAGCAGGAGAAGGATGGGTGCCCAATGCTGGGGGATTGTGAAGGCATCTGGTGCCAGAACGCCTCCGTTTGGATAAGGCTCCATTTGTGACTAGCTGTGGGAACTTGGGCAGGTGCCTAATCTCACTGTGTTTTAGTTTCCACATCTGTAAAATGGGGATAACAATAGGGTTCACCTTACAGAGTTTTTGAGGATGAAATGAATCTATATCTACAAAGCAGAGTGAATAGTGTTTAGAACACTGCTTAGTGTAGAGCCTTGTCTGGCGTACAGTAAATTCTACAAAAATATTAGCTGTTATTATTGTTATTATTATCAGCCGTGCAACCTTGGGTACATCAACTGCTTGGGAGCCTTCATTTCCTCATTTGTAAAATGGGGATTATAACCGCAACCTTATGGGGTTCTTGTATTGAATGAGGTTAAGACATGGAAGTGCCTGGCCAGGGCCTGGCTTGTGGGAAACTCCAAGGAGGCTGGAGCTCTGTGGGTTGACCAGTCACCAAGGGGGCCCAGGTTCAGGGTAAAGGATCATAGACCTCACTTCTCCATGAGAAGAGTAACAAAGAATTTGCAGACATGTTTAAATCCTGTTACAGAGAGTACCATTGTTACACTCCCAATAAATACCCTCTTTTTCCAATTATCAAAGAAAGCCCCATGCTCAGATTGTTGTATTACCTGCCAGAGGTCACACAGCGAGTAAGTGGTGGAGCTAAGATTTGAAGCCAGGCCTGTGTGACTCCAAACTCCACCCCTCCCTGCAAGGCTCAGGGGCCTAGATTTGGCTCTGGAGGCAACGGGGGACCCTGTGTGAAAGGGAGAGCAGATGTGAGTGGCTTCATGCCCCCTCAAGCCTGCCACCTGCAGAGCTGCCTGGAGGTCTCCTCCCTGGGGTCAGGTCTGCCCTCTGGATGCCAGGTCTTCCACCAGCGTCAGCCATAGCTTGCCTCTGCCCAGCTTGCCCTCTCCCCAGATGCAGCCTGAGACTTTATATCTTCCCTTCACGTCTTTGCCTGTTGAGCATTTCCCAGCCCCAGCCCTAGGCAATCATGAATCTACCTTTTGTCGGTAGATTTGCCTATCTTGGACATTTGTATGAATATATTCATACAATACATAGTCTTTTGTGACTGGCTTCTTTCACGTAGCGTAGTCATTTCAAGTTCATTATGAATGTTACTACTGTAGTATGTATTGGTATTTCACTCTGTTTTATTGCCAAATATTCCATCGTATGGATATACTACATTTTCTTTATGCATTCATCAATTGATGGATATCTGAGCTGTTTCCACTTTTTGGCTGTCATGAATAATGCTGCCATGAACATTTGTGTACAAGTTTTTATGTGGACATATGTTCTTATTTCTCTGGGGTGTACACCTAGGAGTGGGAATTGCTGGGTCACATGGTAACTCGATGTCTAAGAACTGCCAGGCTTTTCCAAAGTGGCTGTACCATTTTACATTCCTACCAGCAGTGTTTTGAGGGTTCCGATTTTCCCCATCTTTGCCAATGATTGTGACAATGTGTCTTTTTGACTGTAACCTTCCCAGTGGGTATGAAGTGGTGTTTTATTGTGGTTTGGATTTGCATTTCCCTGAGAGCTAATGATGTTGAACATCTTTTCATGTGCTTGTTAGCCATTTCATTTATTCTTCTTTAGACAAATGCCTATTCAGATGCTTTGCTCATTTTAAAATTTGATTATTTGTCTTTTTATTATTGAGCTGCAAGAGTTCTTTATATATTCTAGATACAAGTCCTTTATCAGACATGATTTGCAAATATTTTCTCCCATTCTATGGGTCATTTTTTGACTTTCTTGGTAGTATCCTTTGAAGCACAAAAGCTTTTAATTTTGATGAAGTCCAGTGTATCTATTTTTTTGTTTGTGTCGTATCCAGTAAACTATTGCTGAATCCAAGGTCATGAAGATTTATGCCCATATTTCCTTCTAAGTATTTTGTACTTTTAACTCCTACATTTAGGTCTTTGATTCATTTCTGAGTTAATTTTTGTAGTGTGTGTGCATCTGGTTTCACGTCATAGTTAGAAAATCTTTCTGCACCTGGATTAGAGAGGAATTCACCTGTATTTTCTTCTAGTACTTGTACAGTTTTATTTTTTTACATTTATTTCTCAGTTCTATTTGTAGTTTATTCTTATATATGGTGGGAAGAGTTGATCTATTTTATCTGTTTTCCCAGATGGCTTTCCAGTTGTCCTAACACCATTTATTAAAAGTCCATATTTGCCCCAGTGATTCGAGATCCTACCTTCATCGTATGCTAGATTTCCATATAATCTATGCATTGGATTGTTGGGTCCATAATCCAATATGGATTGGATCTTTTGAGCCTTTGTTTAAATTTTTCATTCTATTCCATTGGTTTTTTCTTCAGGTGCTGGTATCACAATATTAATTATAAAGACTTCATAGAATATTTTAGCATCTGGGAGGGCTAGTCCCCTCGAGGGGAAACATTTTTAATAATCCTACAATAATAGCATTTAAGTAGAAATCATGAGATCTGAATTGAAGTCCCTGTTCTACCGCTTACTCTGTGACTTTGGGCCAGTCAAACCTCATCCCTGAGCCTCAGTTTCCTCATGTATACAACAGGGGCAGATCCCTGTTCTTCCCCCTTCCTCTCAGGATTGCAAAGAGTGAGTTATTTCAAACCAAATGTGTCTCTTCTGGAGGAGTGGCCTTTGTGTTGAGTTTCACTGTTCTGCCTGGACTCCTTGCTGATAGTAAGCAAAGCCAAGTCTTGGTTATTCTCCCTGGTAAGAGAAGGCCACGCATGAGTTAGACAAGATGTACTTACGTGCCATTAATAGGAGGAATTATGTTAGGAATGCAAATTGATTCATTTTAGTTAGTTATTTGCAAACTTATTATAGGCCGTCAATAACATTCAGTGCCATTGCAAATGATACAAATAATTTCTTCCTTGGTTAAAAAAAAATGAAAGAAATGTGTGCTTTGAGGTCATAGCATGTTTAGAAGCATTAAATCTGGTTTCCCATCCCAGTCCAGAGGCTTGAATTAGAGCTAAGAAGGGGGAGTAGCATCTCCTTAGCTGCCTTGTGTTGACAGGTTGTAAACCCCAACCCTGGCGACATGCCTGAGACATGTTAGGGAAGGGACTGAGAAGGTGAAACTGCCTGTGCCCTCCAAGGTCACAGACTCCTCAGCTTGGTGCCGGGAGAGTTCTGATGGGCCTCAGAGCAGATCTGAGGCTTGAATTCATAAGAGTGGGTTCCCAACCAGGAGTGGGGATCAGCCTCTGCCTGGAATTTGATACGTGTTCTTAGAGGTTCCAGGCAGCAAGCTTTTAAGTAGAGAACAGTGATGACATTTATTAAATCTTTGTCAATCAGCAATTGCCACCACATTGCTGCTTAGCAAATGCCCCCCAAACTCAGGTCTTAACACAGTAATCGTTTATTCTTGCTAGTGCACTTGGGGTCGGCTGGGCATTGGCTGCACCAGGCTGGGCCGGGTTCCAGTCACAGTTTGGGTCCATCTCTGCTCCACATGTGCCCCTTCCTCCTTGGACCTGCAGGCTAGCCAGGACATATTCTCAGGATAAGGGAGAAGTGCACCCAGCCACACAAGCACATATCAAGCTTCTGCTTGCCGAGTGCTCCCATCCCATTGGCCAGAGCAAGGCACACGGCTGAACCTAAATTTAAGGGTCAGAGGAGGCCACTGTGCTCTAGCAGGAAGAGCTGCAAAGGGTTCCTTTTGTTTTTTCATAAAACTGAATTTATTTGGTTTTAAAAACCAGTTTAATATATGTCCTTCCTACTTTTTGGTGTTAAATTACTATTTCTTTTTCAAGCTGATGGTGGTGAGGGTGGGGTGAAGAATTACCTTCCACACTGTGCCATGTGCTTCTCACACATCTTCCCTCTGCCTCCTTACCACAGCCTTATGAAGAAGGCATGCTTCTGTGTGGTTGCAGAGATGGCACAGGGTGAAGAGGGCAGGCTTGCAAGCCATACTGGCTGGGTTTGAAACCTTGCTTTTTAATCTTCTAGCTGTGTGACTGTGAGCAAGTCACTTAAACGCTCTGTGCCTCAGTTTCCCCCTCAGTAAAATAGGAATCATAGTAGCTCTCTAATAGGGCTATTGTGAGGAATAAGTGAGAATGTGTGTGCCTAACTCACAGTTTACTCTCCGTAAGCGTTGGCTATTATCCTCCCCATTTTATAGATAAGGAAATCGAGGCTCAGAATGACTAAGGGACTCTCTCAAGGTCACACAGCTAATAAGTGGCAAATCAAGGATGTGAGCCTGGGCAGACTTGACATGCTTCGTCACTGTGCTCTGCTGTCTTCCTTCCTCTGGTGAGCTGCAGCCTCCCCGAGACCTCCCCACACAGTGTCATCAGGTTTATGCTGGGAATTTTGTAAGCTATGAGGCTTCAGTGGAATAATGCTGCTCAACAGCCCATACCAGTGCCTGGCACACTGGAGCAATTCAGGAGGTTGAGAGGACACAGAAAGCTGTCAGCTTCTCTCCCTTCCTTGCAAGGAACAACCCAGGCCCTTTGTTTTCATGGCTAGTCCAAGGAGAGTAAGCGCAGCTACAGGTGAAGCCTCTGGTTCTGGGGACTGTGCCTGCGTAAAACTGGAGCCGTGGACAAGGCAAAGGAGCCCCTCTGTGATGGGAACTCGGAGGCAGAGTGATGTGTAGAGTGCATGCAGCCATGTGCCAGCTCCTCTGAGCACATACTGCCATCCTGGTGGGCTAGGAGAGGGGGACCTGAGAATGGAATGAGTCCCCAGCATGGTGGTTGCTCAAGTCCTGCACAAGGCTGGAGTCGACACAGTCCATTACCTGGCTATTTCACCAAAATTTTCCATTGGTTCTAGGAGATGAGCCAATTTTCTTATGATTTCCCAAGCCTAAGATTTATCCAGCTGATTATAATCTTGGGTTTCCCCCTGTCCCCTAGTGCTTATTCCTCTTATGTCTCTGTCTTATCGTATTGTACTGGCTAAAACTTTCAGAACAATTTTCAGTGATAACATTGATAATAGGTTTCCTTGACATGTTCTTGACATTAACAGGAATTCTCTAAGTATCTCACCAATTAAGTATTTTTAAGGTATTAACTTTAGATTTAGTATCAATATAAGAACAAGGAAGTATACTTCAATTCTTATTTACTAAGAGGTATCATAAGGAATTAATATTGAATTTTAGCCAATGCCTTTTCTACATCTTTTATATAATCATATGATTTTCTTCCTTTAATACATTAATATGATGCCCTGAACAGTGCTTTAATATTGAACCATCCTTGCATACATAGAATGAAACTTTTTTGGTCATGGTATATTATTCTTTCTGTAATATTGCCCAATCAGTATGATAGTAGACTTTTTACATGTATATTAACAAATTGTGAGACTAGTCTTTAATTTTTTGTGTGCTGCCTTTGTTAAATTTTTAGATCAGGATTATGCTAGCTTGGAAAAATGAATTGGGAAGATTTCCTTAGTTTTATATATCCTGGGAACAGTTTAATAACTGAGATATGTGTCTCTTGAAGGTTTAAAGAACTTGCCAAAAAGAATAACAAACAAAAACTTTCCCAAGAAGCTAAATGGATGAGGCACTTATTTTTTTTTAAACTTTTTCTATTTCTTCTAAGATTATTGGGATGTTGGTATTCTCTGACTCTTCTTGAATTACTTTTGGCAATTCATATTTTCCTAGAAAATTGTACCTTTTGTTGAGATTTCTACATTCATTCATGTGGAGTGTGTTTCTGTTTTTAAATATCATCTCTGGTTATAATGTCTCCTCATTCTTTATCTTGATTATCTGTGCTTTTTTTTGAATCTTGATAGATTTGTCTATTTTATTGTTCTTTTCAAATAACAATTATTGGCTCATGTATTGTTGTCTGCTTTTCTGTTTCCTAATTCATTCTTTTCTTTTCTTTTTGTGAATGGAGTCTCACTCTGTCTCCCAGGCTGAAGTGCAGTGGTGCCACCTCAGCTCACTGCAACCTACACCACTTAGGTTCAAGCGATTCTCCTGCCTCAGCCTCCCAAGTAGCTGGGATTACAGGCATGTGCCACGACGCCTGGCTAATTTATATATATATATATTTTTTAGTAAACACAGAGTTTCACCATGTTAGCCAGGCTGGTCTTGAACTCCTGACCTCAGCCTTTCAAAGTCCTGAGATTACAGGCGTGAACCACGGCCTGCCCCTAATTCATTCTTTTCTGTTTTTATTTTGTTGATTCCTTCCTCCTTCTTTCCCTGGGTTCATTTTATAGATTTTTATCTGGCTTCTTGAGTGCTTTGGTGAGGCACTGATCTTCTGAACCTTTGCTTTAGGGTTCAAGGTTTTAAAACATGTGTAACAGCAGCAGAAACTGTTGGGGTTCAGAAATGACCCTGAGAGCAACCCACCGTTGAAGAAAGGATCCACTCCCAGGGGGCAGGGGGGCGGACTGTCAGTCCCAGCCTTGCCTCAGGTCAGCCGAGTATCTTTGGACAAGTTCCCTCCCCTCTCACGATCCTCTTATCCATCCCAGGCAGCCAAGTAGGATGTGAGCACTTGTACCAGGCAGCCTCCTACTGGGCTAATGCCCCCCATCTTTCAGGAGGCAGATTTGGCAGCACCCCCTTATGTGGTCCTGGCCTCTACCCCAACATGCACACCCATCAAAACTGTGCAATTGAATTTTCCTCTGCATGATGGAGCCAATCAGTGATGGTGACAGTGTCCCAGCTGAGAGACACATGGACACTCTGGACTCATGGTCAGAAGCACAGCAGCCTGAAAGAGCTGGACACTCACCCATGGGAGTGTGCACGCCTTGAGGGCTGAGACCTTAACCTCCATGTCCCAGCGCCAGAACAGTGTTTGGCACTGGGAGGTGCTTCCTGCATCTTCACTGAATGAAGAAACAGCTCTAGGCCAAAGGAGGAAAAATTCAGTACTAGGCCAGATATGGGACTATAAGGTTTGAGGCAGATATGCCCCCTGTTCACTGTGGGGGGCTGTTGAGGAGAGGAGGAGTGAGGCATTTGAGCTGGTCTTTGAAGGCAGGTGGTGGCAGGCTGTGTGCAGTTGGAGGAAGGGGGACTTTGTACAAAGGACATAGCAGAAGCAACAGTGTGGAGATGGAGAGGTCCCAGGCATTCTTGGGGAGTAGAGAGTAGGGAGAGCTGGCTGGAGTCGGGGCGTGCTGTCACCTGCGTTGCCTAGCCTCCCCAAGCAGGGGGTTCTGATTTCCCAGGAACAGGCCACATCCCTGACTCTGTTCTTGCTGAGTGGAGCGAGGGTGGCTGGAGATGTGTGTGCATGCGTGTGTGTGTGTGTGTGTATGTGTATGTGTGTTTGTGAGAGCGTGTGAGCGACAGCGGGGAGCTGGGGGCACATTGCCGTTCAGCGTCCAAACGTGACAAATGTGCAGAAGCGTCCAGGGAGCTGTGGACATGAGCGGCTGGCCACGGAGATGCTCACCCTGTGATTTGTTGCTTTGATTCCTCAGGCCGTGACTTGGCGAGCACGACCCTCCCCGGGTACCCTCCACACGTCCCCCCCGCTGGACAGGGCAGCTACTCAGCGCCAACGCTGACAGGGATGGTGCCTGGTGAGTTTGCACTGTCGGCGTCTCCACAGCAGGCAGTGGACGGGGTTTCGGTGGGGGGACATCCCCCCCAAACAGCCTGGGTGACCTCTACGCTTCTGAGAAGCGGGCCTGAATAAATCAGGCAGAGGTCTGCGCTCTCTGCAGCTGGGCCTGCAGTGGGCCCTGGACCAGCCAGCAGCGGCACCAGGGAGGACACCGGGGGCGAGGGGAGGGTCTTTGACTGTCACTCAAACAGGCCTTGTTGGCCACGTACAGAGTCTGAACACAGAGGGTGCAGGGGCTGGCTGCAGGTCACCCAGCCGGTGTGGAGCGAGCCTTCTCCCCAACCTTCCCTCCCTCCCGGCCCCCGCCCTCTCTCCCACACAATCATGTGACGTGAACAAGCAGAAGGCTCTGAGGTGCTCGCGGTGGCCTTACTCCTTGGGGTTGAGGATAATGTGTTGAGGACAGACGGGATGTTGGATGGTGGGTTTGTCATTTGATTCTAAACTGAACACCCTGTGGCCATTGGAACCTGATCCCCCCAGGCCAGTGATGTGTCAGTTTAAAACATTTGGAGAGGAGGCTGCCATGTCTCCTTACATTGTGGGGTGGTGTGGGGACAAGTGGTACTGGCTGTCTGGGTGTTAAGGGCATTAGCATAGCAGAAATACCCGAGTATTCTTTCTTGAAAGATGTTTTTAAAAATCAGGAGGAAAATCGGGCCTCCACTGGATGTTGTTACACATCTTTTATGAGTTAGCATTGTCTCCTTTTAAAAATTATTTCTAAAAGTTTTTATTTATTTAATTTAATTTTAATAGACAAATAGTTCAGTGTATCTATAGGGTACAGTGTGGTGTTTTGACAGTGTATACATTGTGGAATGATCAAATCAGGCTAATTAACATACCCTTCACCTCAAATACTCATAATTTCTTCGTAGTGAGAACCATTAAAAACCTCTCTTTTAGCTGTTGGAAATATGCAATGCATTATTACTGACTATAGTCACCATGCTGTCTCTTAGGTAGAGTCATTTTCAGGGGGCAACACAGCTTGTTTCAGTGCCTGGGGCTCTAAGGGCCTTATCTCCTTCTAACACACACTCTTGACTGTCTTTGGGCACCTAAAAAAGCCAGAATAGGCCGGGCACAGTGGCTCATGCCTGTAATCCCAGCACCATGGGAGGCGGAGGCAGACAGATCACTTGAGGCCAGGAGTTCGAGACCAGCCTGGCCAACATGGCGAAGCCCTATCTCTACTAAACAAACAAACAAACAAACAAAATACAAAACTTAGCCAGGTGTGGTGGCATGCACCTGTAATCCCAGCTATTCGGGAGGCTAAGGCATGAGAATCGCTTGAACCCAGAAAGCAGAGGTTACAGTGAGCCAAGATCGTGCCACTGCACTCCAGCCTGGGCGACAGAGCGATACCCTGTCTCAAAAAATAATAATAAAAATAATAATGTAATAAATAAATAAATAAGGGAGCCACCCCTTAGAGGGCCCCACTTCAGCCCTGCTGAAGCCATGCCCACTCTCCCATGCACTGGGGAGAGCCTGCAGGGCCAAACGGACATGACCACACCCCTCTTCCTAGCTCATGCTGGAGTCCCACCCAAATAGGCCCAAGTCTCTTCCCCCGGGCCATCCTCCTGAAGCCAGCCCATGTCACTGGTGTGTGCATCCCTGGGCCCAAGGCCTGGCTCTCTTTCGAGAGTGTGGACGGAGCTTGGATGTGCGGGCTGGGTGTCCACACATGCGTGTGCAAGGCCCCACGTGGTGATGAGGATCCCAGGGTGGGGAGGAGCTCAGCAGGACGGATCTTAGCTAGGCTGGCTCCCGTTATGGCCACATCCTGGCACAGAACGCCAAGAAAGCCCAGAATTCTACACTCGATCCTGGCCTTCCAGGTTGTTTCGAAGATGTATTTAACAAGGTAGGAGGATGGAGCATATTTCATTTAACGGTTTGCTAGCTTGATTGATGACTTTTAAATATGAGACACGTGGGAAACGGCCTCCATGTGTACTCTTGTCCTGGGCCTTGCCAATGCCAGGGAGGCCTGCCAGGTTCCTGCCTGCAAAACTTTGGTCTGCTGCAAGGATGGACCTGTGGCAGATCACAGAGTTGGTGGGACACACACCACCCTTCCCCTTGCCCCGCCCCACCGGCTCCTCATTTTCCAACCTTTAGCATGTCCAGGCGGCCTTGGGAGATGGATCCCAAGCCATGTCCATGGATGGCCCGTCGCATTTATGTAGGGCCTTATAGAACACGGACTTCCCCTGAGTGCTATGACGCATCAGTCCTGCAAGGGGGGCAGGGTTAGGAGAGTAATCCCTGTTTTCCAAAAGGGCCAGAGAAGCCCCGGAGAAGCCAGGGAATTTCCGGGGGGCTGTGCAGCTTGCAGGAGGAGGACTTGAACCCCAGTCTTTGGCCCCTTCTACCTCCCTCCCAGCACTCCCCACACCCGGGGAGGCCCTTCTTCCTGTGCCCTGGGCTGCCTGGGTGTGCTCTCTGAATCAGTCAACTCCAGCCTATCTGTGATGACAGAGGAACAGGGACAGCCCCGGAACCTGTTCTGAGATCATGTCAGTGGTGAAGCTGAGGCCACCCAGCCGGTCCTCTCAGCCCCCCACTGGAAACCCCAAAGAGGCTGAGTTCAGAGAAGCAGCTGAACTTTGCCAAGTTTATCCAAACAGAGCCTGCCCTCTGGCCACCAGGATTCCTCCAGCCCTAATTACCAGGCTCAAGACACAAATGGCTGCAGGCCTGGCAGAGCCTCCAGTGGGAATGGATGGCGACTCCTTGCCCATTAACAGGGCAGCAGGAATCACAGGCCCGAGCAGGGGCACAGCTTCACCAAGCCTGGCAGCAGCTGGACAGGGGCGGCCCCAGGGCCCCATGGGACTCTGTCCTTGGGCACAGAGGAGGGTGCACGAGTGTGGAGGGAGGAAACAAGCACTTCGGCAGAGGAGCCTGCTGCCTGGGAGCTAATGACTTCTTCCTTCTCTCTCTCCCTCCATTCTTTCCTTCTGCATCTCTCTGTCTCCTCTTCCTCCGTCTTTTCCTCTTTCTCCTCTTGCCCCAGCCTCCTTGCTATCTCTTCTCATGCATCTCCCAGCATTTATTCAGTGCCATGCCTGGCGTCAGGGCTGGGATTCCAAGCTCAGCCGCACAGCCCTTAGTTCCTGTTTCTCAATGGCCAAACAGGGTCAGGTCTTTGGGACTCCTGTTTCCAACAAAATTTCCAAATCTGTTTCTTGGGTGGCCTGTGGACATTGTTTTTGCAGACACTACCCCCGGCACTGTCCCACAGAACAGAGAGGGCCCACCTTTTGGCAGAGCAGGGGCCCTGGGCTGTCAGGCCTCACTGTGGTTGGCCTCAACTTGCCTTTCTGGCCTCCTCTCCCAGCCTCCCCGACCCTGACTGCTGTCTGGTGCCCAGCACACCTTGGACTCTCACCCATCAGTTCCTTCATCATTCTTGGATAGCTTCCCACCTTGACCTGTCAGAATCCAGCATCACCCTTCAGGGCTGAATGCAAACCTCACCTGCTCAGAAAAGCCTTCCCAGATGACCCCCTCTGGGGGAAGATGCTTGTGCCTGGCTCTGCCACATCACATGACCCAGCGTGTTCAAGGCACAGCCCCCTACGCCACGTCCACCACTCTCACTGGGACCTTATTAGTCTCTGCACCCTTCATGGCCCCTAACACATATCAAGTTATCTTTGTGAATGTTGGCTAAGGGAGGGAGGAGAGGGAAATTATATGGACCTGTGTGTTAGTTTCCTGTGGCTACTGTAACAAATCTCCCCAAACCTGGTGGCTTAAAACCACAGAACTGTGTTCTCTTATAGTTCTGGAGCACAGGAGTCTGAAGTCAGTATCACTGGGCCAAAATCAAGGTGTCCCCAGGGCTATGCTCCCTCTGGAGGCCCTGGGGAAGGATCTGTTTCCTTCCTCCTCCAGGTTTTGTGGTTCCCGGCACTCCCTGGCTGCAGCTGCATTGCTCCAAGGCAGGAGCTTTCAGTGTTTCCCTGCTCCATCTTCAGGTTGCCTTCTACTCTGTGTGTCGAATCTGCCTCTTCTCTGTTATAGGGATACATATGCATTTCGGTCATACCTGGAGGATCCAGGATGATCTCCCCATTGCAAGATCCTGAATCAATCACATCTGCAAAGACCCCTTTTTTCCTTTCACCGGGAGTCACATTCACAGGTTACATATAAGGAGCCTTCCTATGTCAGGCTCCAGGGAGTAGGGCATGGATATGCCACAACGCGCTTGAGAACTTCAACTTAGTGTTTGTTCAGATGCTGATTCGTGACCTCTTGGGCTTTTGAATCCTGAAGGCATCCACTGAATTGTGACGGTGCTGAAGATGATGATGCCATTGCATTGACCCCGAGGGCCTGTTGGCATGTTTGGAGAAACAAGTGAAGCAAGGCTCTGGGACACCTGTGTCTCTTGCCTTTGTCTCTCTGAGGTTGCTATGCTGCAATGATCTGTTTCACTGTGAGATCTGTTTCACTCCCTCCTGGCCTCTGGTGGGCTGGTGGTGCAATCTAGAGGGAAACCCAAAATCTTCGGGGTGTTTTTTCCCCACTGTCGGCTTTAGAAAACATTTAGCTGCCACTACTTTCACTTCTTTTTTCTTTTCATTTTTTAAATGAAGGCATGGTCTCACTCTGGCCGTCACCCAAACTGGAGTGCAGTGGTGCGATCTTGGCTCACTGCAGCCTTGACTTCTTGGGCTCAGGTGATCCTCTCACCTCAGCCTCCTGAGTAGCTGGGACTACGGGCATCTGCCACCACGCCACCTAATTTTTGTATTTTTTGTAGAGACGGGTTTTGCCATATTGTCCAGGCTGGTCTCCAACTCCTGAGCTCAAACGATCCTCCTGCCTCAGCTTCCCAAAGTGTTGGGATTACAGGCATGAGCCACTGTGCCCGGCCACCACTTCATTTCCAAGTGAAGGCTTTTATTGTAAATGTGCTTGGAGGACACACAGAGGAAGGCACGCTTGCCTTGGGCTATGCTTCCACAGCCACACTGCAGAGCCTGAAAAAGTGGATGTCACGTTTTTCCTTACTAAATGTCTGCTTGTTAGCTTGGACTCATGTTCAGCTTGATTTCTGATTCCGTCATCAGAGTTGTCTGCTCCTTCCGGCTCCAGGGCATCCCCATGTCTGCAAAACACAGCTTCTGGTCTTCTCTAGGGTTTGCAGATTCAGTAAATTCTGCAGCTCTGTAAACTGCATCGCCATTTGCAGAGCAGTTATGTTGAAGAAAGCGAATATAGCATCTTATATCAGCTTAGAAAGGAAACAGTTTTCAAATTTTATTTCCATCAAGTCCCAGAAAATGCCAAAAATTTTGCACCAAAGATTTCATAGTGTCTTGATTGGTGTAACCAGTTGATTCCTGCCTGAAGATATTTTGCAGCCTAACATGGTTGCAAATATCATAACATGGTTGCAGATATCGACATGGCATTTGAAATTCTGACAAATTCTGGGCTAGAGGAAAAAGGAAGGGGAATTCATTGCCCTTTGGCTTTAGTAAGTCTGAGAAAAAAAGGTTGCTATCTTTGAGGAACCGGTGGGTGCCACATCCCGCATGGCCCACCAGAACAATGTGCACAAAGGCACTAGGTGGGGTCCCTGTGGTCCTGGGCACTGTACTTGCCATGGATTGATGGACATCATTTCTAGATGCCTTTTAATTGAGGCACTCACTAAACTGATGGCTTTTATTTTCTTAAAGAAGTAGGAGGTGAGGGTGCAGTGTGGAGTGGGGGCCTGAGGCCAGAGGAGAGGTGGGCCCAGCCGTGTGGGCCGGGAAGGCACAGGGTCCACTGAACGCCACAGGGGGAGTGAGAGGGGCCTGCTCCTTCCCACCTCAGCACCTGCAAGTTCCTCTGCTTAAAGGGCTCAGCCCCTCTCTGCTGTTTGCCCAGCTTGCCTGGTCCCCTCTCACCTATCTGGGTTTCCCTTCCATAGAGAGGCCTTCCCCAGTGACCAAATATATTTGAGTTTCCTGTTGCTGCTGTGACAAATTACCACAAATGAGTGACTTAAAACAACAGACACTTTTCACCCTCTGATTCTGGAAGTAGGTCTCACTGGGCTGAAGTCAAGGTGTCTGCAGGGCTTGTTTCTTCTAGAGGTGCTAGGAGGGAATGATTTGCTTTCTTGTTCTAGCTTGTTGCTGCTGCCGGCATTCCTTGGCTTTTGGCCCCTTCCTTCCTTGTCGAAACTGGCGATGTTGGGCTGAGTCTTTATCTGGCTGTCCCTCCTTTCTACCTCATTCACTTAGAGAGCTCTGTGTTTCCCTTGGACCCACCTGGATATCTAGGATAATCTGCCCATGTTCAGGACAGCTAATTTCATTTTATCTGCAACCTAATTCCCCTCTGTCATGTAACCTGACATAGTCATGGGTTCTAGGGCTTATGATGTGGACATTTTTGGTGGGGGAGCCACAATTCTGCCTGCCACACACCCTCCGAACCAGGACCCCCATCATTCCTCTCCCAGAGCTTCCTGCTCTTTTCATGTGCAGCACTAAGCCCAGATGAAGTCATTTAGTGTGTGGTTTACTCGTTCCCCTCTGGCTTCTCTTCAGGTCTGTATGGTATGTGAGAGCTGTACAATAATCAAGGCTATGTCTGTTTTGTTCACAGTTGTGTCCTTAGTTCCCGGCACAGTGCCTAGCACCTAGTTGCACTCAGGACACAGTAGCTGAAATTAAAATGGAGAACTTTAGGCCGAGCTGCCAAGGAGAGCTTCGCCAGGTTTGCTGTGGCCCTGAGTCTGGGGCTGGGGTGATGCAACCAAGGAGGCTGGGGCTGACCCAGGGCTGGGAGTGGTAGCGCTGTTAGAGTGGCTGCCACATGGGGAAGCAGTGGGAGGCTGGGTGGTTAAGAGCATGGACCTGAGCCAGACTCCCTGGTTCTGAGTCACAGTCCTGCTTCTCACTAGCTGTGTGACTTGGGGCAAGTTACATAACTCCTCAGGGCCCTGGTTTCCTCCTCGTGTATAAAATGGGGATACTGATAATAAATGTGAGCATTAAGTGATGTAATATACATAAAAGCTCTTAGAATTCTGACTGGCACATATGGAGTGGCACATAAGTGTTCATTATTATTGCTATTATTATTTACACAGGGGCCTGGGCTGGATAGGGCAGTGAACAGAGAAGCCTAGCAGGCATGCTAACGCTCAAATCAAGAGCTCTCCAGCAGAGCTCATACCTCCTGGAGCCTGTGGATCAATGGGAAAGCCAACTAGAGAAGAATCCAGTCAGAAATGAGAGCACTGCCAAGTAGGAGTCAGGCAGTCTCCGAATGCAGTGGGTCTGGAGAAAACAGGCAGCTGTGGTTGGTGCAACTGAGAAAGGCCTTCTGGCAAAGGCGGCCCTGGAGCTGGGCTGGGAACCGTGTGTGCTTGGCTATCTGGAGAGGAGGATGGGGGCTTTGCGGTAGGGCAGAAGGCTAAGCCTAGTGGCTGGTGTGGGTTCCCAGGGGTGGGAGTCCAGCCCAGGCCAGGCAAGTAGGATTGGCAGGGAGGGGAGCCTGTTGAGTGGAGGCTGATGGCCAGCAAGGTTAGGATCTGAGCTTGGCAACTTTTGGAGGCCAAGCAGACATGCAGATGAGGCCTTCTGCCGACAGGTGCATGAACCCCAGGAGCATGGGGCGAGGGCCAGTCCAGACAGAAATATGCAGATGCCCCAAGAGAAGCGAAGGGTGCTTTGGCAAGAATGTGGCTTCACCATTATTAGCAGTGTGACCACAGAGGAGCTCTGTGACTTCTCGGAGCCTGCCTTGCTGCTGTTTGAAACAATGGTTGTGTAGTTACGGAGACACCGCCTGTGTGAGATACGAAGGGTATTGAGGTTCTGGAGCGGGGAGGAGAAGGTTTCTTTTGTGGTCTGGCAAGCCCACCCCTGATTCTGCGTCTTGCCTGCCCTACAGGCCTGCTCTGTGCAAAGCATGCAGGCTTGGGGTGGGGGCCGCAGTACCAGGCAGCATCCTGGCCCAGCTCAGCCAGGACACTCTGTGCCATCTGACATGTCATTTCCACTCTCTGGGTCTGGTTAAGCATGTGAAACAGGGGGAAAATATATACTGCCCAGTTCCATAGGCATGGCCGGGACTAGTGAACAGGATTCAGAGGGCCACCTTTTCCAGCCTTGTATCAAGAACCTTTCCTATGATTAGTACTGAAGACATTGGAATGGGCAGACTTGGGAGGGTCCAGCGGACACTGGTGAGAACTTGGTGGTGGGGATTTGAGCATCAGATGGAGAGAGGACCAGTGCTCTCCAGGCACCTCCGTGACCTAAGCATCAGGCTCAGGGAGCGTTTGCTCAGGGAAAGAACAGCCTTTGTTCTTAACACTAACTTCCCTTGACCCCTGACTTTCTTTCTAAGCTCCTTGCTGGGGCTCCTGGTAGCTCTCTGGCCTGGGCACGCCGCCCCTTTGCCAACCTGGCCCTGGCGTCTGGGGTGCACACCTGTTGCTCGTTCCTGACTCTTTGCTGCCCTCTGGTGGCCTCCAGTCACTCTGCCACAGCAGGAACATAGACTTGACCCTGGGGAATCCTAGACACAGCTACGATGAAGTGCAGGTGGCCATTCACTTGTTCATTCATTCATTCTCCATACATTTCCTAAGAGACCCTTGGTGCCAATTGTGGGCTAGGGGTGGAGTTGCCGACACAGCCCCTGCCCTCAGGGAGCTCACAGTCTAGTTGGAGAGATGGATATAAAAAAATCCTGATGTGCTAATGTTAAGAGCTAAGACCTAGGAATCTATAAAGTGTTGGGGAAATGCAGGTGAGGGGGACCACTGAGTCTGCTGAGGCAATGGGGTGGAGTGGGAGAAATCAGGGAAGACTTCTCAAAGGAGGTCATTTGAGATGGACCTTGAAGAGTGAGTTTGCTAGTCTGTGAAGCTGGAGGGATATTGTTGGGTAAGGGACCAGTGCATGAGAAGCCCCAGGGGAACCAGAGAACGTGGGCATCAGGGAGGGAGCTGGGAGTGACCAGAGCCTTGTGGGGCTGGTGGGAGATGAGCTGGAAGGGAAGGCTGGATCTAGGGAAGAAGGGTCCCAGTCACACCCACACCTCAGCCCTGGAAACCTCTGGGCATGAGGCTGAGCATCCAGTAGCCTTGCAGAGGGCAGGCTCTGCCCAGGCACATGTGGAGAGTCAGGGTTGCCTGTGCCCTCATAGGATGGGGGGGCAAGGGGTCTAGAATGATGTGATTTGGACAGTCTATGTGACTAAAGCTCCAGGAACCCTGCACGGAAGTGATGCTGGGAGTGAGGAGAAACTGATACACACATGTAGACTTTCTCAGCTCTTGCCTGCATTTGGGAAGAAAAGAATTACAAAAGCCTCAGAGATGGAAAGGACTCTGGGGACATGAAGGTCCTACTTGAATTTAGGAGACCTAGGTTCTGATTCTAGCTGCCAGATACTCACAGCATGACCTTGAGACATGACCTTGGGACTCCCTGCTCTCTCTTAAAGCAGGAGGCAGGGCCTGGGGAGGCTGGGCTGAATGCACCCCAGGGGGCTTTCTGCTCCTGCCATTCAAGGTTTCTAAGTCAGTGATGTTTATGCCTGCTGATATCAGCTGCTGACCGAACTGGAGGGCTCCCTAAGCCCTGCCACCTCTGTTCTAAGCAAGCAGCAAGTGCTTCCAAGTTCCCTTCAGATCTGGGGCTGTGAATAATAAGACAGTGGCCCTGGGCTGTTGTGTATAATCTGGTAATCACTTCCAAGGGCTGGACTGAAGGAGAAGAGCCTGAGGACTTGTTAACCTTACACACTGCTCCCATGTCTCGATCGGGAAGGCCCAGAAACTGCTGGGGCAGGCCAGGGCTGGCTTTCGGGGCTTGTGCACCTGGGAGCAGGGCTCCCAGACTGGAATCTGCAATCTTAGGGTGAGAGAGAGGTAGTAAAGATCACCATCATTTGTTCCATCTTTGAAAGCAAAGTGTCCCTTTTGGGAGCATGGAGATGGGGAGAGAGAATATCCTAGGCTCACAGGTGCTGGGAAACATTCTTATTTCTCACATCCCCATTACAAGGACAGCTGAGAAGCAGAGTCTCAGCTGGGAGAGTGCCCTGTCCAAAGCCGGTGCTCACTGGCCCGCCTGGGAAGTGTGCAGTGCTGGGGGAGCTCAGAGCCAGGGGCTGAGGACAGCTTTGGTGCTGCTCTGGGCTGAATCTACTTGTTAGATTTCCCCAGTTTCCAGCTCCTTCTGATGGTGGTTGGCAGGCCCCAGATCCAACTGCACCAACCTGGTCATGAGTATGTGAGAACATGTGTTTGGGATCCTGACTTACAATGTCTTCCTGATGTCCTTCTACTAATGGTGTTTCTTAAAAACAAACAACAAACAAAACGACTGGGCTGTGATGGCTTTTTAGGAGATGAAGGGGAATGCTATCAGAATTTGCTTTAGAAGAAACTGAAGCATTTGCGGAAGGGCTAAGTGTTGGGTGGCTGATGCAGGGTCAAGGTGGGCCTGGAGGGCTTAAAGGTTCTCCCAGCCCTGAGAGGTTAGGGTTCCCCCATTAGTGCAGAGAGGAGCCTGGAGGTACACAGCCCAAAGTGAGGGTGTCCTGAGGACAGTGGCCTTGCTGAACCTTAGGCCTTCTTATCCTAATTCCTGATGACCAAGTCAGATTCTGACCAGAGACAGAGTGGACATGAATCCAGGAGATAAATGCCAAGGACTGGACGAGGACTGCAGCCCGGGTATGCACAGGGCCCATGGAGTGGCAGCAGAAGCCATCCTCAGCCCCTGCCACACAGCAGGTGGCGGAGCAGCCTGACACCAGGCCTGGGGTTTAAGCCACGCTGCTACAGGCACCTCCCAGTAGCACTGCTTGCCAAAAGGCCTGTCAAGAGGGCAGGTGGCAATTCCCTCTGTTTTGTGGTTGAGTCTTGGTTGGGGGCAAACAGGGAGAAAGTACTCTGGGCCTGGCTTACCTGGAGATAGGATGGGAAGGAGAGGCTGAAGTCCTAGGAGGAGCCTGGGCCAGGCAGCCCCTGCCCTGAGGGCACCCTATGCAGGAGTGTCAGGGCTCAGACCAGCCCCTTCATCTACTGGGCAGCAGCAATCTGCCCCTTTGAGGCTTGGGGCCCAATGCACTCTTTCCCTTTTCTTTTACTTTTTATCACATTATTTACGAGTGCGTCTCCACCTCCACCAGACTTGAGCTCCTGGAAGACGAGGTTGGTGTCCCAGCCAAGACTTCCCACAGGATCCTAAATGAAAGTGCAGGGCCCTGGAGAGGCCCTGGGCTAAAGTCCCAGAAGCTTTTTAGGAATCTACAACAATCTGAGGCCCAAACAAAGCTCCTTTTACCTCTAAAATTAAAATAGGAAACTAGAAAACTGACATTAATAAATGTTATAGTAAATGTTTACAAATTGTAACATTATTGTTAACTTCATTAACTATTAAATTTAGGGCTTACAAAAATTTCATTACATTTAAAAACCATTTTTAGATTAGATTTTGTTCCTTTAAAAGAATTTCTAAGTGTGTGCTTCAATTGCTGAGTATTCATAGCTAATCATCAATTAGATTACTTGTGGCCAAATAATTCCAAAAGTAAAATTATAAAAATAAGCTTTTTGTGTTTTTAGAGTGAAAAGTATCATTATTATAGGGCATTTAATGCATGATGTGCTGTGGGGTAGAATGGAAAGGGGCCTCCGTGTCCTAGAAGAAGGGGCTTGGGAGAGAGCCTGTTGAAATGTATTGAACATAATAAATAATTGTGGGGCCTTGAGCTGATCAGGTTGCAGTGGCCATCCATTCATCCATCCATCCACCCATCCATTTATCCATCCATCCATCCATCCATCCATCCATCCATTCATCCATTTATCCATCCATCCATCCATCCACCCATTTATCCATCCATCCATCCATCCATCCATTTATCCATCCATCCATCCATCATCCATCCATCCATCCATTTATCCACCCATCCATCCATCCATCCATCCATCCATTTAGCCATCCATCCATCCATCCATCCATTCATCCATCCATCCATCCATCCATCCATCTATCCATCCATCCATCCATCCATTTATCCATCCATCCATCCATTTATCCATCCATCCATCCATCCATTTATCCATCCATCCATCCATCCATCCATCCATCCATCCATCCATCCATTTATCCATCCATCCATCTATTCATCCATCCATCCATCCATCCATCCATTTATCCATCCATCCATCCATTTATCCATCCATCCATCCATCCATCCATCCATCCATCCATTTATCCATCCATCCATCCATTTATCCATCCATCCATCCATCTATCCATCCATCCATTTATCCATCCATCCATCCATCCATCTATCCATCCATCCATCCATCCATCCATCCATCCATTTATCCATCCATCTATTCATCCATCCATCCATCCATCCATCCATTTATCCATCCATCCATCCATCTATCCATCCATCCATCCATCCATCCATCCATCCATCCATTTATCCATCCATCCATCTATTCATCCATCCATCCATCCATCCATCCATTTATCCATCCATCTATTCATCCATCCATCCATCCATCCATCCATCCATTTATCCATCCATCTATTCATCCATCCATCCATCTATTTATCCACCCATCCATCCACTATCGCTTCCTTCCTTTCCTTCTCCCTTCCAACATTTATTGAGCATCTACATGTGCCAGGTATTAGCCTAAGGATACAAGATCAAAACCCATGACCCTTGTCAGGCAAATCTGTGAGGGGCTATGGGGGCCAGTTGTGGTAGCAGGCAAGCCCAGGGACTCTGGGAACACAGAGAAGGGGGATGGAGCCTAGACTGGAGATGTCAGACACAGAGGGGCTTGGAATCTCTGTACAGTAGGGCTGGGTGGGAGGCATGTCTGAGGGTGCTTTTGCAGGGAGTTTTGCTAAGATTGAGAAAACACATCAAAGAACAGGGGCACAGCTAAAGCTTTCCAAGTCATCCCTGGTGCTGCCCTTAGGGCAGGGGAGGAATCTAGGAAGAGACAATTTTCAGGTTTATTGTTGAGAGAGAAACATATGTTAGCCAGTGGGAGGTGGAATGAGGAGGGAGAAGATGAGTGTTTCAGGCAGAGCAGGAACAATGAAAACAAAGGTTCTGAGATGTGCTTTGCTCCTGTACTTACTTCAGTCTTTCCGAAACCCAGCTTTAATCTACTGGGGCTGTCAGAGTTTGACTCCCTTCAGCTTGCTGGGATCTGCAGCCCCTGTCTCCAAGACCCTGACAGCTGTCAGTCTTCATCTGGACCAACCGCTGCCTCCAACCCTGAGGGTCACTCCACCTGGGATACTGCTATCCAGAGAACTTCTGGCAGTGTCCGAAGCCCTCAGGGCAGTGAGAGCCAGTGGAGCTTGGCTTCTGCCTTCCAAAAGGAGAGTGTTCTCAAATGAGGCCAAACCACCCATGCCCGTAAGCTCATTCTACCAACAAGCCCCATGCTTCCCCACCCCCAACCTGCATGGTGCTTTAGAGTTATCAAGGGACACACAGCTGTTAGCCCCAGTTGCCATTTGAAAGCATGTTGTGAGGTTGGAGTGCGCATATCCATCTCGGAGGCAGGCTGACTGGGTTCAGGAGGTGGTGTTGCATTGCCAGGGGGATAGCCAGTCAGGGAGCAGCTGGGCTTGGCGCCTGGAACTTAGGGTCTCTGAGCCTCCGGTGTCCATGGAGACTGAGAGGAAATGGAGACTATCTATGGGCTCTGGGGCCAGGGAAGGTGCTCCCTCAGGGACATAGGTGGCCTTTCTAACTCGAGTTCTTTTATGGCCCAGGAAGAGCTCTTCCTGCTGGGATGCTAGGGAGCTCACACTTGGAATTCTGGTATATTCCTTTCTCCCTCCCCATCCTCACCTGTGTGTGTTTGACACATGCTCCTAGACCCAAATTTAAGGCTCTCTCTTACAGGAAGCCCCCCACCACAGTCCCTCATCTCCCCACTGTGTGCACCCCCAGGGCACTGCCCATGGTCTGCCATAGAGACCCCGTGCACCCGTCTCCTGGCTGCTTCTGAGGTCAGGGCTGCCTGGAATTCCTCTCAGATCCTGGCCCTGCCTGCAGTAGGTGCTGCCTGCAGTAGGTGCTCAGTAGCTGTGGGTGGGATTTATCTGAATACAGCACATGCCCCTCCCCATCTTGCCCAGTCCAGAGTCCAGGGCAAGTTAGGGTCCGACTGTGTAATTAAACAGGGCTTGAGTGCCACTGACACGTCCCCAGTCCTTCTTCCAATATTTGCTCTGGCTTCTAGCAGGAAGACGCTGAGACAATGGCCCTTGTTACCCTCTGTTTGAGTTATTTATTTTTTTCACTTTTCCCTCCTTCCCCTCTCGGGGGACTTGCCTCTCGCCCTCATCCCTCATGTTTTCGCTTTCACTTGACTGTCACTCTCATTGTCCTCCCGGGGCCGGGAACGCGGGGTGACAGGCAAGGGGAGCCCAACCGGGCTGGGAGGCTGGAAATATAGTCATTAATGGGACCCACGAAGCCCAGATGTCCTCCCTGAATGCGGGTAATTTGTTTTTAATGAAAAACCATGCGGTGACCCTGAACAAATGAATTTTCTTTATAAGGAGTCTATGTGCAACGGGCACAAATAAAGGGCCCGAAACAGGGAGACTTCAATCCAGGGCTGAAAGAAAGAAAGGAAGAGGGAAGGAGTGGAAAAGAGAAAGAGAGATAAAAGAGGGAGGAAGGAAAAATGTGAAATGACAACTGTGTTACCACACCCTTCGCCTGAAGAGCAATCCCAGGCCAAAAATGCCTTGGGCATTGTCCTGCCAGGGCAGGGTTTCTGACCGCTGTGGCCATCGTGGGGTCTTGTTCACAATGATGCTAAGAAGACGAACCCCCACCTGGACAGAGCTTTGCTATTCATGCGCCCCTTTCATGTATAATTGCAGTGGAGCCTCACGGTAGCCCCTTTTACAGAGGTGAAAACTGAGGCTTAAATGGTTTGCTAGCAAGTGGTTCAGTCTAGATGACAAGGGAAGGATTTTGCCAATTTGGAGTGTGACTCTTAGAAACACTGTGTTACAGCCCAGAAATTGCTTTCATGGTGTGATGCAAAAGAAGAGTGTGGCACGAGCAGGTCTAAGCGGGGACACCAGGTGTATACCAAAGAGTCTTGGGTTGAAGCAGTTTCCCATAGCCCCTACAACTTTGCACTGGACCTTTGTGAATGAATAGCTTTTCCATGGGCACTGCCGGTGTGGGGTTCCTGGGTAGAGAAGAACTCTCCAGGAACGAGCCAGACACATTTGGAAAAACAAATGCAAAGAAATTGGAATCTAGCCTTGGGAAGCAGGAGACCAACCAAGGCCCCCCCCACCACCCCATTCAGGACCTTTTGTGGGCTGTAGAGCTGGCCACTGGGGGCAGCAGCAAAGACATTGATTCAACAGAGGCCCTAGCCAAGGGCCTTGCCTTTGGCTTTGGAGAAATCTGCTCTGCGGGAGAAGTTTTGAAGGCTGTTAGCCCTGTGTAGACTGGGCTGTGCCTGTGTGGAGCGTGTTGTGTGTTCAGCGGAGAGGCCGTTGTGTGTTCTGTAGCTGCTTTTCCGTCCATCACTGATGGACAGGGCTGGACTCAACCTTAGAAATCAACCCAGGGCTGTGCAGATGAGGACGAGGAAAGGACTTGTTCAAAGTCATATGGCAAGTCAGAGGGGGAGCCAGGTGGCCCTCTTTCTGCCCTATTGTCCCCACCCCCCTCAGTTCTTCACCGAAGCAATAAAAAAGAAGCTATTTTGTCTCCTGTCCTTGTGCAGAACTGGTATAAAAAGGACGGTTCTTGGATGCCCTGGCTTCTACAGCAACCCAAATCAAGACCCCCACCTTCACCCCAACTTTTGTTGTGCTCTTCCTGAATGCAGATCCTCTCCCAGGCCCTGGGACCTGGCCAGCTAAAAAAACATCTTCTCTTAAGTCTCAGGCTTCTGTGCCTCAGTGGATCCAGGCAACGGTGGGCTCCCCAGGCCTGGCCGAGGTTGGTCTGAGACCTGCAGGTACGCCGGGGCCACAGCTCCCCCACCCAGAGTCAGGTAGCCAGACACAAAGAAATGATTGTTTTCTGTTCCTGGGTTCAGTTTCCCTCTGGAAGCTGTGACCCAGTTAGAAAGTCAGACAGGTAGAAAAATCTGACCACGACCCCAACTGAGGTTCTGAAGTCTTGGCTTCTATTTAGGCCTCTGCCTCGAACGCTCCCTGGTGAGGCCCGGCCCGCCCGCGCTTCTTCAGCCACCAGGAGCAGACCTTCCTAGCCGCTGGTTTTCTCCGTAATTGATGATTTATTCCCCACTGACTTCCAAAATGGATTTCAGGCACCTTCCTGACCTTTCAATAACATCAGCCCCAACCTGAAATCCCTGTCATAAAACAGGAGGACTGCCAGTGGTTCCCGGTGGGGCAGGAGTGGATGCAGGTCCACCCCACCTGCCCGAGGATGGGCAGACTTGCTTTTCACAGCGTGGCACCACTGAGCCGTCCTTTGTGCCCAGCCCTGCTCTGGAGCGACCCATGCTTCACTGCTAGGAGCTGGGAGCTCACTTTTTTGGAAACAGCTCCTGTCTGTATGCATACCAGAGCAGGCTTCCAAAAACATACTTTTAATCAAAAGAAGACTACCAGAAAAACTGGGGCAAATTGTGATTTTGACAGTGGACAATTATAAATACTGGGAGAGGTTACTAGTTGGCAAATAAACTCCGCTGGTGAAGTCTTGGATTAATTATACCACCAGTGAGCTGGCCGTGTGGGGTCTCCTGATTGTCTTCATTTGCGGAATATGTTCTGGTCTTCCTCCATTTCTTCCTTCTCTCCCTCTCTCCCCAGCCTCTCCTGCTGCCTTCCCTCCTCTCTTCCCTTCCTCCCTTCTTCCTTGACTCACTTATTCATTCATCAGACAATCCCTGAGTCCCTCCTGGGTGCTGGGCCTAGTTCAAAGAATGGGCACAGAAATGACTGAATGAATTTCTCAAGACCTAGGAGAATCGCCCATGCTACCTGCTCAGATGGAAAGAAACCAGCTTGTATGTGGAGGTTCTGCAGGATTGCTAGGCCCAGGGGCTAGGCAGAGACTACTGGGGGACAAGAGGGCAAGGTGTGGGGAGCTCAGAAGCTGAGGGTTGCTGACCCGATGGATGCTCTGGCCGGGCTCACCCTGGGCCTCCCTGGGAGAACTGAGGGAAGCACCTGGAAATCTTGGTCTCTGAAGTGGGTGCCTGGCCTGTGTTTCCAAATAGGGGGCTCTGTATTTAGGAGTGGGGAGGAGCAGGGAGCTGCCCTGAATGGCTGCCTGCTTTGGAAATTTCTATGCATTTGTAATAACAAAATTACCATAATTTGCTCGTTAACGCAGCTAGATCAGTCAAGCATTGTTCCGTCGCGGGCGGGGAGGCCGCGGTGCCTCTCTCTGCACACTCTCCACACCCCAGCCCGCCTGCCAGCCCGTTAGAGCGCTGGAAATTAGCATGCAAATGGTCCTAATTCGGTGGGCGAGCTGTCAGGCAGCGCCTCTCCGGCCTCGTCTCTGTGAAGGCCCTGACAGCCCGGCTCCGGCGCCGGCCCACCCTCCTCACTCCAGCCAGGAGGGGCTCCGAGGGGCACCTCTAGACTGACAGCTTGGCGGCCTCCCTCCCTCCGTCAGCGCCATCAGCCCTGGCGGCAGGCTCCCAGGGGAGCAGGCAGGGCCTGCCACCATGCTGGCCAGGCCGGAAGAAGCAGGCAGGCAGGTGGGCTGAGGGGGGAGGCTGGCCCACGCTCAGGCCCACCAGCCTTAGCTGGCCTGGGCCGATGGGGGCAGGTGAGGGTGGCGTTGGGGTCCCCTGACTCAGGGTCCGGCTGGGGCATGGGGACCCTCACAGTTGGTGGGTTCTGAGAGTGGCCCCATGAGGACTCTGCACAACCTTCTCCCACCTGCACATCCACAAGGATCAAGTTCAAGTCCTGCCCTGCTCCCCACTCTTTGTCTTCCAGTCCTGACTTAACACATTGCTCCTCGCCCTCCCCCATACCTGGACCGTCTCTGTCCAGGTCCACTCCTGGAACTCCTCAGGCTCTAGTGGAGAATTAGGGAGGCTGAGAAGCTGCATGGACCAGGACTTGGCACCTTTGGCCATAGTCCTGCCTGTAGGCTTACCAGCCTTAGAGGGAAGTCACCTTTCTGTCTCTGTACCTCAGCCTGCACTTTTATGGTCTTTTTCCCAGGGCTCGTGTGAGGAAAAGGGCTTGCTTTGTAGCAGTAGCTGACACCTACTAAGCACTTTTATTGGGGGGGCGGGGGGAGACAGAGTCTCGCTCTGATGCCCAGGCTGAAATGTAGTGGTGCAATCTCGGCTCACTGCAACCTCTGCCTCGTGGGTTCAAGCAATTCTTCTACCTCAGCCTCCCGAGTAGCTGGGACTACAGGCACATGCCACCATGCCCAGCTAATTTTTGTATTTTTAGTAGAGACAGGGTTTCACCATGTTGGCCAGACTGGTCTTGAGCTCCTGACCTCCTGATCCGCCCACCTTAGCCTCCCAAAGTACTGGGATTGGAGGCGTGAGCCACTGTGCCCGGCCCCTACTGTGCACTTCTATATGCCAGTCCTGCACTAATTGCCTTTCATTCCCCGACCTGCCTGTTTTTTGCAATGCTCCCATTAGGCTGCTGTTGATGTTATCCCATTTCACAGAGTAGGAAGTGGAGGCATCGGCTTGCACAGAGTAACTTGCCCAAGTGATAGTACCAGGATAGAGCCTAGTAGGCTCACTGGTTCTAGAGCCCTTTTAACAAGAGAAAACACAGGGGCCTGAGAGCTGGAGCCTGCCTCTGCCTGGCAATGTGCCCTAGAGCATGTTCCTGAACTGTGCTGGGCCTCGGCTTCTGCATCAGTGAAAGCCATGATGACATCACCTGACAGATGATTTGTGCCTCTCATAGTACCCGGCACATCATTGACACTAAATAAATGTAAGTTGAGGCCAGGCACAGTGGCTCACACCTGTAATCCCAGCACTTGGGGAGGCCGAGGTGGGAGGCTCATGTGAGACCAGGAGTTTGAGGCTGCAGTGAGCTATGCTGGTGCCACTGCACTCCAGCCTGGGCGACAGAATGAGACCCTGTTTCTAAAAAATAAAAGAATAAAATAAATACAGATTGAAAAAAAGAACCCAGGCGGGCCTGTCTTTGAAGATCCATTGGACTTATCCTTACGTTTTTCTCCTGATCTGTGACAGCAGTGTGAAGCAGCTACCGCAGGAGGGAGAGATCATGCAATAGGGTTTGTCTTAAAGTTTCCCCTGGGCTGTCCCCAGGCTGTTTCTCAGCACCTTGTTCCTTCCTTCTCTTGAGCAGATGAAGCCGCACGCCAGGACTTGGGGTTTGGAGGCTGTAGAGCAGGCTGGACCTCAGTCCCCACTTGTCCAGTCAGCCGGTGACTCTGGTGCAATGAACAACCTGCCCTTCCCTGCATGCCCCCCCTGCCTGCCCCCTTGGTCTGTTTTAAGGGCATCTTATTGGGCCTTTTTAACCTTCAGATAAATGGAGAGGCGAAAGAGACCCTGAGAGTAGGTGGGAGCTCATGAGCCTGAGTTTCTGCCGCATCGGAGGATCACCTGCTCCCAGCATACAGACTGGCACAGGGCAGATGCCCAGTGAACATGTAAGGAGCCACCTTAAAGAACCTGTGGGCCAAGACGGGAAACAGGCACGCAAACCTGGGCAGAACTGAACCCAAAGCCGCCCACCTACCTGCTTCAGACCAAACGCCCCCAGCCAGGGGTGGCTTCTCTTTCCTATGTTGCTTTTCCTTTCCATCTTTTTGGTTTGTTTATTGGGGGTCATAGCATGATGGATCCACGTGCCAGCCTCTCAAATCGCTGCTGTTGGGCTGTGTGGAACATCTTTTGGAGAGAACGTGATCTGCCAACCACAGGATCTGAAGCAGCATGAGGACCTCTCAGGGGCGCATCTATTCCCACCCCAGAACGCGGTGCTGGGGACTTCTGAAATAGGAAGGCCGGACTGCTGCCTGCGAAGTTCATTGCTGCGGGCGGGAGAATTGCCCAGGCTCCCCCTAGTGGAGAATCGGGATGCATCGTCCTCCTGCTTTCCTGGTGTGTGGCCAGACAAGACTCCGCACCCACACCCCTCCTCAGTTTACCCAGAGCTTCCACACCCATCCTCTCGTAGAATCCTCACCACAACCCCGTAGGGACCCATTTTTATGGCTTTTGTGACAGGCTTAGCGAGAGGAAGGGGCTGGCCCAAGGTCATGCAGAGGCAGGACTAGAATCCAGCGTGCTTTCCCTCTACCAGCTGCCTCCACACACCTGGCCCCGCTCCATGAGTGCCCTTGGCTTTGGCCAGCTGACCCTCTGCTTGCATAGCCACATGGCCTGGCCGTTCCCAGTCTTGTGGCATTAGGATAGAAAGGGCCAGAGTTGTCCACTCAGTGGGAAGGTCAGTCTTACAGTAAATCCTTGCAACAGCCTCTTTCCTGGTCTCCCCATTGCCAGTCATGACCCTTTAGTCTATTCTCAACAATGCGGCCTCAGCGAGCCTGTGAAAATTGGAGTCAGGACATGTCCCTCCCGTGCACACTCAGAGTAGAGGCCAAAGTCCTGACCTATCTCCCCCTCCCCACTTCCCTCCCTGGCCTTTTCTCCCCCCTCCCCACCCTGGCTTCTCTCCAGCCACACAGGTCTCCTGGCTGTCCCAGCCACACACCTCCCACACTCCTGCCCCAGGGCCTTTGCACTTGCTGTTCCTTCTGCTTAGAGGGCCCTTCCCACATATATTCATATGGCAAACTCTTGCTTCCTTCATTCTTTCTTCAAAAGTCACCTTTTCAGTGGAGTCATCCCTGGTCACTCCATCTAAAATTCCACGTCCTCCCAATATTTCTTATTCTGTCTCCTGCTTCATGTTTTCTCTTTAGCACCCATCATTATCTAGCATGCCGGACGCTTTGTTTTTACTTGTCTGGTTTACTGTTTTGTTTGTACCACTGGAATATAAGCTCCATGAGGGCAGGGACTGTTATCTGCTTTGTTCAGGGCTGTATCCTCAAGGCCTGGTACCTAGTAGGCCCTCAGTCAGTATCTGATAGATGAATGGATGGATGAAATTGCGACTGTCTGCAGTGGGCCTGGTGTCAAAGCAGATGCCACCAGGGCTCCTCAGGACATCTTTGGGCCCCTCCCACTGAGCCCTGCGTTTGCCCTCTTAGGTGGTTTCTTCACTTTTCTTTCCTTGGCCTCCCAAGATATCTTTCCTCCCCTCCTCTTCCCTCCCCTCCCCTCCTGCTGACTCCCTCCCTGCAGAGCCATCTCTCAGCCAGGTGTGTGGGCTGGTCACAGGGGATACATATGAAAGTATAAATCTCCTAGAAAAAAATGGGTCTTCATCAGCACAGGACTGCATGGGGCTCCTGCCTCCTGGTCCAGCCTTGGGAGCTGTGAGGGTCATCCTAATTCAGCTCTCTCCATGGAATGGCCCTGTCAAGCTCACTGAGTCATGGTGGTGGCTGCCCTGTGGCCTGCCTGGAGTCCCCCATAGAAGCCAGCCCTTCTTAGTGGTTAGCTTATGGTGGCTGCCTGCTTAGAAGTCAGTCTCCTTAGGGGCCCCATTTCAGAGGCCGTGGGAACTGGACACCAGCATGCCTCTGAGGACGCTAGAGAAACTCTTTAACATGGATCAGTGCTTCTCAAGCTTTATTGCACCCAAATCATCAGGGATCATCTCAGAGAGCAGATTCTGCTTCATAGAGTTGAGGGTGGGTGCAGGAGGCTCGTCCTCTAACATGCCGCACACTGAGTACCGAGTCCCTGCCCCCTGTCTCTCAAACTTGCTGTACATTGGCGTCACCTTGGAAGTTTCGACAAATATTACCATCTGCCGCCCCCCTCACTCCGAGCTCCCTGTGAACTAGTATGAGATATGGCCTGGTCATCTGGATTTTTAAAGCTTCCCAGATGATTTTTTTTTTCTTTTTTGAGACAGAGTCTTGCTCTGTCACCCAGGCTGGAGTGCAGTGGTGCAATCTTGGCTCACTGCAACTTCTGCCTCCTGGGTTCAAGTGATTCTCCTCCCTCAGCCTCCTGAGTAGCTGGGATTACAGGCACGTGCCACCACGCCTGGCTAATTTTTCTATTTTTAGTAGAGATAGGGTTTCACCATGTTGGTCAGGCTGGTCTCGAACTCCTGACCTCGTGATCTACCCGCCTCAGCCTCTCAGAGTGCTGGAATTACAGGTGTGAGCCACTATGCCCGGCCCCCAGATGATTTTTTTTTTTTTTTTTGAGACAGAGCCTCACTCTGTCACCCAGGCTTGAGTGCAGTGGCGTGATCTCAGCTAACTGCAAGCTCCACCTCCCGGGTTCACACCATTCTCCTGCCTCAGCCTCCTGAGTAGCTGGGACTACAGGTGCCCACCACCACGCCTGGCTAATTTTTTTGTATTTTTAGTAGAGGTGGGGTTTCACCGTGTTAGCCAGGATGGTCTTGATCTCCTGACCTCGTGATCCACCTACCTCGGCCTCCCAAAGTGCTGGGATTACAGGTATGAACCACTACACCCAGCCCCAGATGATTCTTAATGTGCAGCAAGGCTTGACAGCCACTGGCTCGGGTCACTGCATTATTCCTGCCCGCCTCCACCTCCCCTCAGGGCAGCTTTGCTGTAGGAGAGCAGTAAAACTTACAGGAATTTGCGGACACAGTGAGGAAGGGTGAGGAGCCGGGGACGGGGTGGGGGGCACATCCCACTCTCAGTCAGCCTTGGGAGAGAGAACCCCAAAGGAATGAATGTAGGGTGCAGACGCTGAAGGAGAGGGGCCACTGAGACCCTGAGGCTGGCAGGGGGAGGGAGGGAGAGGCCTTGGGAGCTTTTTCAGCCAGAGGAGTGACCAGGAGAGCCGAAGCAGCTGGGTGGTCCAGCCCGGGTCTTTGGCTTCTTCCTTGACCCTGACTCTGTTAGGAGAAATAACTCTCCCTTCCCTGCTTCAGCCCGGCCCGCCTTTCGTACCTGTACCAACGCACTGGCCCCAGCCTCCCAGGGTTGCAAGTAATTTATGTGCGCGCCTGCCCCTCCCGCAGACTGTGGGCTCTCCGTGGGCAGGGACCGTGTCTGATTCATCTCCGCCTCTTCCAGCCCCAAGCCTGGCTTGCTGGGGGCAGGAAGGGTGTGCAGAATTGAGCGCGCTCCTCGGGGCGCAGGGGAAATCGGGGCCTCTGTGCTGCTGAGTTCTCAGCACACAGTGAACCCCGAGCGTCCTGGTAGTAATTGTGGAGGTAAATCTTGTCTGGTCTCCTCGCAGACACTTGGTGAGGCATTCCATAAATATGTCAGCAGAAGCATTAAAATTTGATGGCAGGCAACGCAGGTCGGGACTAGCACTGCGACTTCCCAGCAAGGTATGACACCTTCACCCTCCGTCTCATTAGTCAGCGGCGGGACATTCAGGCCTCAGCGCTGAGCCCAGCAGAGCCAGGGGAGGTGATTTCTTCCAAGGAGGATCCCTGGCTGCTCTGAGGGACAGGCCAAGGTCTGGGCCGCAGGAAAGTAAGTCAGCTTTGGGCTGAGCGAAGGAGTTCCTGAAGGCCTTGGGAATGTGCCAGGAGGTTTGAGGGTCTCCAAGCTGGAGGGGGCTGGGCCATTTCTGGAGGCTGGGAGCCAGTAATGGAGGCTGGGAGCCAGTAATAGAGGCTGGGGGCTGGTTTTAGCTTTCCAGTCAGTCTTGTGGAAATTATCTATTTGCCCAAACACAGAAAAAGCCTCATAGAACATTTTTAAAAGGTATGGGATTGGATTCATAATTTTAACAAGCAAAGAGTCATTTGGGCAGATATTGGGGGGAGGAAAACTATTCCTTAGTGGCAGAAAGACTGGAAACCAATCTTGTCTGTTTCCCACCCTGCCATTGTCCATTTGGGGAAACTGAGGCTAAGTGAACCTGGAAGGGATGGGTAGAGACGGGAGATCAGGGACTTGGACTCCTAGTGTGAGGCTTTCCTTACAATCAAGAATTTTAGGCATTTGTTGAAATATGAGAAAAACATCCTGAAATATAATTTTGCTCAAAAAAAAAGTCCCAATGTATCCGTTTTTGCAATAGACACACAAAGCGTGTGCTGTGTGCCAAGGATTGAGCTAAGTATCAAATAGCTCCTCACATTTGTATAATACTTTTTAATTCACAAAGGACTTCGAAATGCATCAATATTTAGTCCTCTGAGTGTTGTAATTACCATACTGCAAATTAGGAACTCAGACTCAGAGATTCAGGAGACTTCTTCGAGGCTGCCCAGCTAAGTGGCTGCTGGGCTTTGGCCAGGACTGACTGGCTGCACACCCAGGGGCTTTCCACCACCTCCCAGTTACCAACATGGAGTGGCAGCCACTCCTGCCCTCAATGCTTGTGCAGAAAATCAGCGCTCCCCTTTCTACAATTATTTACAAAAACCATGACGTGGCTCAGAGCTGTCAGGAGCCTTGGGTTTATCGGCCAGTATCCTACATTCTCAGCTGCCTTGTTGGGGAGTTGAAAGCAAGGACAGTCGTGTCTTTGTGGCCCATTCCATGTCAGCACCGTGTGCGTCCTGCTTACTGGCCTCTTTCTGGGAAGAAAGTGAGGACTCCTTTCCCTGGGGACAGAGGCAGTACACTTTGACTCAACAATGCAGCCTGGGCTGGCAGGTGATGGGACAGATTTCGGTACCCACTAAATGACAACATTTGAATGTCCTCCAGCCCACATTGCAGCCACTTCTTACAGGAAGCTTTCCTGGATACCCTAGCTAGAATGAATTTCCATTTCTACTCTGCTTCTGAATCCATCTTGCCTTTTGCTGGCACCCGAATGTCTAGTTTTGGGTCTAAGAATCCCCTTTAATGCAGGCAGTTCCCTGAGGATTGAAGCCTAGGCGCATTTCACTGAGTATGCCTTACTGGGGGCCTAGCTCTGAGCTCTGAATGGAGTAGCACCACAGTGGATGCTGAATTAAATGCAGTTACCAAAATACACAGCATCACCAGTATAGGAGTCTAAAAGTGAAACATAGTCCCCAAATCAAAGCTTAAGATAAGTTTTCCCCAAATCTGGCGTAGGAGGACAGTGAAGAACTTTAGAAACTTGGGGAGAGATGTTACTTTCTACCATGCCCTACCTTTTAAATCATTCATTCCAACTCTGAAGTTGCTCCAGGTAGACCCAAGGAAAGTGTGTATGACTGCCTGAACAAACCCAGTTGAGGCTAGACACACGAGAACCTAGTGAGTTTATTTGACACTTATCATGAATACATGAGTTGGATTTTCCTGGGAATGCAGTTCAATGTTATTCCTACTCAACTCTGCAGAACCTGGGACCAAGTGGGTTAGGCCCTGGGATGGGGGCTTCTGGCAACATTCTGGATGTTCAAAGAGACTCTTCGGGTTTCCAGGCCAAGCATCTGCCAGTGGCCAAATGGATGCAGAGAAAAGGTGCTAAGGACAAAACCTAGAGCCTTCCTATCTTTGTAATCCAGCTTCAGTCTGGTACTGCTCTTTTTTTGCTTCTCCCTTTAGAAAATTTGTGTATTTTCAAGGTCAGGAGATCAAGACCATCCTGGCTAACATGGTGAAACCCCATCTCTGCTAAAAATACAAAAAATTAGCCAGGCGTGGAGGCGTGAACCTGTAGTCCCAGCTGCTGGGGAGGCTGAGGCAGGAGAATGGCGTGAACCTGGGAGGCAGAGCTTGCAGTGAGCCGAGATCGCACCACTGCACTCCAGCCTGGGCGACAGGGCGAGACTCCGCCTGAAAAAAAAAAAGAGGAAAAAAGAGAGAAGAAAATTTGTGTCTCTTTATTTTAGCTTGTACTTTTGCGCTCTTTTGAAGTGAGCCGAACTGAGTGCTGTCATTATGTGGCAGGGGAGGCCTACTGAGGCCTGCAGGTGGGAGCTAAGCTGCTCAGGAGAGCACCAGTGTCCTTTTTCACTCATGGGACCTGCACGGTGGTTTCTGCAGTAAACACAGCCCACTTCTCTTGGTGCATTTTATTCCGTTTCTCTGCCTTGCTGTCTCCATGTTTCTAGCAAAGATCGGGACTGGTGTTTCACTAATTCTTTCTAGCATGGATTTCACGACCTTTTCTGTTCTGACTCTGAAAGGGGCTGGCTCAAGGAACATCTGCTGGGCACACTTAGTGCTCACTCAGTCTGCCTTGGTATTGTGGGCAAGCCCTGTGCTGGGGGCGGGGCTGCAGGGGCTTGTCAGTCACAGATGGTCAGCCTTGGTTCCTGCGATTGAGGAGAAACCAGACCCAACAGCAGGGGAAACAAGACAGGTCACAGACAGCCCTGAATCTGTGTGCCCTGGGACATCGGCAGTGATAGACCCAGGGCTGGGGACCCAGGGACCAGTGGGGGACTGCTCTCAGCTGGGATGATTAATCCAGAAAGCCTTCCTGGAGGAGGTGGTATTTGAGCTGGGTCTTGACAAATAGGAGAATTGGACATGAGGAAGGGAAGGAAGGTGGTGTTTGGGATGAAGGAAACAGCATGAGAGATGGAAACGGCCCCGTGGAGTAGGTGTGCAGAACAACTGGTGGTGTGGTTGGCCTGGAATATGGCTTGTGGCGGGTGGGGGTGGAGTGGAGGATGTGGGCAGTGGGAGGTGTGGCTGGGAAGCTCCACGGGAACCAGCCCCTGAAGGGCCTTGACCTCCACCAGGAGCCGTCTGGGTGTTGATCTTCACAAAGTGCTACCTGTGGGCACTCCCAGCACAGGGCACTGCAGTACCCCCCTCCCCACCTCACGCATGCACACAAATCAGGTGTTATCTTGCACCCTAGTGAGGCTTCAGGGGGGTCATTTTTACATGCCCATTGTTTGCTTAGATGAGGGCAGGACAGGACAGAATTTTGGAATAGAACCACAGCAGCAGAATGGATTAAACTTGGACCAGTGTTGTTCAAAATGTGCCATGGCATAGCCAGGGATCTCAAATGGAAATGCCTGCAGGGGCCAGGCAGGTTACAGAAAGAAAGGTCAGCCTTGGAGGCAAGTACAACAGATCTAGATAGATGGAAGTCCTGTGGCTACTGATTCTTGCCCCTTTCAAACACCAGGAGCCGATCAATTGTTTCCTCCTGGCCCCATGTGTCCCGAGGCCCCCAGCTCTTGCCTGTGATGGATGGCCAGCTGGTGGAGTCGGACCTGTGCCCTGTGGCAGAGGCACCATGATGCAGCAGTGGAGTTTGTTTCCACTGAATTCCCTAGAGAATCCTTGAATTTGGGTTTTTGTAGTTGTAGACAACAGGAAGGGGACACAACAGCCTCTTCTTTACAGAGGATCACACTGAGGCCCAGAAAGGCCACTTGGCCACCGCACTGCTGGCGGGTGGCAGAGTCCTGGCCTCCACACCAGGTTCCCTGGGGCTCACCCAGGCCTGCCGTCCAGCTGTGGGGTCCGCGGCTCTCGGGAGAAACAGAAGTGAGACACATTGTGCATTCTGCCCCTCATGCTCACCCTCTCTCTCGGTTTTTCTCTTCCCTCTGGTTTTCTGAAGGCCTTCGTGGCTGGCCTGAGCTGGTGGGAGAGAGGTTTTTCCCAGCAATGGATCGATGCACGGCTGTCGGGGCTGACAGGCTGACCTTTACTGAGCTCAGGTTTTCATCTCCCTGTTGGGAGCCCAGGAAGGTCTTGCTGTGGAGAGAGGGACGGTGAGAAGCCTTGGCCTGTGAGGGGGTGAGGCTTGGCGTGGGTGCAGTGAAGACAGCTTCTGAGAGCTGAAAGCCCTTGGAGGTCACTTATTTCAATTTCTTCCAAACACACCACTTTTACAGATGAGAAACTAAGACTTGGTGAGAAATGACTTGCCCAAGTTCCCTCTAAGAGGCTTTGACACAGCTCCAGAATCCAGCGTGTGTGTATGTGTGTGTACACATCCAACATACATACGTCTGTATATTATAAATATTATACATATTATTACGTATACATACACAGATACATTATATGCATGTGTACGTGTATATCGGGAGTGTCTATACATGTGTATTATGAAAGCCTGGCTGTGGCTACGTGTGATGCCGTGCCTACGCTCACTCTGGTCATCAACAGTTTGGTCCCGCAACATCCCGGGTAGCTGCCGATCCCTGAGCCACCGGGCATTTCATGCAGTTCTGCAAAGCCATGGAGAGGAGCTGAAGAAACCTCATGGTCCTTTTCAAATCGTTTCTTCCTCCTCCTCCTCTGCAAAGATTTTCTCTAAGCCCAGTTTGAATCCTTCAGAAACAGAACTTGGCTGCGAAGTCACTTTGAAAGACTTTCCATATGTTAATTGCAGCCGGCCAAGGTCTGGAGCAGAGGTGGGAGCCCACCATCTGCAGACGGGGTCGGCCCCCAGTGCGCTCTGCAAATCCCCGTCATCTGGCAGGTGTCGTTTTGGGTTAATTAAGAGCTATACTGAGCCCGTTTACCTGTCACTTCTGAGAATTTTAGGAAACTTTGACTTTCTTGCCATCTCTGGGCTTTGAGCGAAGGGGAAGCTGAAAACACCTCTGAATCTGGTGATGTTTCTGCCTCTGGGATCTCCAGGACAGCTGCATTAAGTGCATCTTATCATAACCCCTTTTTAAACTTTTTATTTTAATCAGTGTTCTCTAGTTAGTGCATTGGTTTTTACAGTCACGTCTTCTATATTGGAAGACAGTACTGTTTGGGGGAAACCCACCATTTGTCTGAAATTTCTTAAGGCTCTGCTTTCTCTCTGCGTCTTTGAGGAAAGAGGTTACATTCCTCTAGCTTTGTTCTGTGTAATGGCTTTGGAGGAACTTTGAATTTGCAGGTCAGGGGCTCTTTCACCCATCGGGGTTTGGGGCTGTCAGTGCTAACCTCAGAGCTCTATGTTCATGGAGGGATGACTCAGTTACATCCCCAGATAGCTGGGTTCTCGGTTGGTCAATAGGCCCCCTTCTTCAGTATGAGAGAATTTTCTCTCTGTGCTGTTGACAATGTTCTATTAATATATCTAGGTAGGGGTTTGGGTCACACAGATCTATGCATTTGTCAAAACACAGCAATAGCACATTTAAGATTTGTGTATTTCATTATGTGTAAATTTTGTATCCAAAGAAAAAACTAGTAAACAAATAATGAACGTCAGTTAATTGTATGCATGCTGAAGTACTTAGGGGAAAGTGTACTGATGTTTGCATTTACTTGGAAATGAAATACACATTAAGGTGAAAGAAAGGCTAGAGGGATGGAGATCGATATGACAAGCAAGCATAAGAAAACATTGATGGTAGAATTAGGTGGTGGCTACATAGGTGTTCACTATAACATTCTTTCAACTTTGCTGTATGCTTGAAAAGTTTCAAATACATCAGGGGTGAAGAAGGGTGTGATGAGAAGATTTCCCTTTCCTCTGCTGGCCCAGCTCAACGAGGTGTTCCTTGGGATGGTGGGATCCCTGGGGTCTGGGAATATAGGCCAGGGTCCCAGGCCCTGCTCTGTTCCTGACTGGCTAGAAGACCCTGAGGATGGAAAGGTTGAGGGAACATATCTCTAAAGTTCATCCCAGGCCTGATCATCTGTGACTATGAGTGATGGCACAGGTTGGTAAGTTTCAACATAAGATGAATTTGTTGCGTGAAGGGAGGAAGAAGTGCATTGCTCGGGGTTAGGCAGAATGCCGGGAGGGACTGTCAGCCTTGAGATGCCCAGTGGGAAGCCACGTTCCTTCTGCCCCAGCCCGGGCTCCTCTGCTCCGCGTCCTCCTCACCGGGGTTATTGTGAGGGTGAGGTGCCATGGCCTCGGAGCTGCTCCTTGACTGCCAGCGTTCTGTTTCTAGTCTCGCCGTCATTTTTTTCCTCCGAAGGCCACCTTCCAGACAGTTCCCATGCAGCCCTCCCCTCCTGTCTACCTGGCCTCTGAGGGACTGCATGTGCCGGGCCTCTGCCAAGTCCCTTCTCCTTTCTGAGACTCAGTTTCCCAGTCTGCGACACAAGGGCATGTTGAGTATGTGGATCTCGCCAATCCCTTCCGGTTCTGTCACTTTCGCAGCTCTGTAATTCTTTCTGTCACTGGGTTTCCTCTTCCCACCTGCCCAGGATCAAAGGGCGAAGGGGCAGGGGGAGGAGCTGGGATCAGAGGGCTTGCGTGGGGGCAGAATTTCTGAGTTTGTTCTCTCTCAATGAGAGAAGGTACCTAGTCCCCACCACACAGGTGTTTGCAAAGAGCATCTGCAAACGTGAAGTCATTTGATCTTCTCCATAAGCTTAACAAGTAGGGATTTTCCTTCCCTCCATTTTATAGATGAAGAAACTGAGACTCAACAGGTGAATGCATGTGCCCAAAGCCACACAGCTTGGAAGAGGAAGAGCCGGCCTGGAGCTTGGGTCTGTGTGACTTCAAAGGCCATTTTCTGTCTTCTCCTCCAATGTGGGCAGCTCTGGGCAACAGCAGAGAGCAGAGCACACCTTGGGTGTGGCCTGGAGCATGGCCTAGAAGGGGACCAGCCCTCTGTTCTTAATTCTGTCAACAGCAGCTAGAGAAGGGGGATCAGAGAAGGGGTATCAGCCCGGATGCCCTGGAATCCCATCGTGGGCCATCTGCCCACCCCTCCTCCCTGCCTTTGCTCATGCAGTTGCCTCCTCTGGCCCCACCATGCCTTTCTCTGATTCCAATAATCCCAATGGCTGGCCAGCATCACCTGGCACTTTGAAATCAAGGTAAAATTGATTCAAACCCTCATTTGCCACCTAGTGGGAAAATCCTATGTTGTCCTTAAGATTTCTGCCCCATTTCCAGGTGGAGGCTCACTTTCCCATGCTCACCTCAGGCTCAGGCTTCTCGGGACGTTCTTCAGCCACTTTCTTTCATCTCAATCCCGCTGGCTCCTTCCTCTGATTTCCATGTGGGGAGAAAACACCAACCCGGCCATCCAAGGCATTTGAGTGTGAGTGAGCAGAAATGGCAGAGGTAGATTAAACACCCAACAGACAACTGAAAATGGGAACTTGGGCACCCCACTTCTTCAATGTTCTTCTACCCCCGGCCCCACCGAAAGCTATCAAATTACATTTAGGGCCTCAGTTAGTTTTCAGAGGAGGCTCTTTCTTCTTCCATCTCCACCCAACATCCCCAGTCCCCTTGGCCTGGGGAAAAGGTAGTTTTGTTCTTCCAGTAACATTCTTTCACTTACTTCTTGCCAATCCTATGATGTAGGTGCTTTTATTTTGCCCATATTCAAGATGAGGAGGCTCTGCCTGGAAGGTTCAATCGCTTGCCCAAGGCCACAAAACCAGTGAGCAGAGGGCCTGATGGCAGAGCGTGCTTTCAGCCCCGCCGCGGGAATGCCTGTGTCCACCACATGCCCACCTGCCTTCTGCCCCCATAGCACCATTTTGGGGCCCAGTTTACAGTGCCAACTGCAGGCCCAGTCCCATGAGGCTTTGGGCCCAGTCCTGTTTTCTCCCCGGGACTGCTTGCTCCTGGGGGAATGCCGATGGAGAACATGGAGGCACGTGTTTTGTTGTTGAAAGAGTTCTTAGGGGTTTCCATGTGACCAACTCCAGAGAGCGCCAGGAACCACCTCTGAGAATGGCCATGTGCTGTGTGTCTCCCAGAGGCGGGTCTCACTGCCCACTGAGGGACAGCCACTCCAGTGTAAGCTGGCACCTACCAGAACTCACAGCAGCTTTTCTATGAATACGTAAAGAAAAGTTTCCCAATTCCAGGGGTTAGTATTTTTGAGAGATGCCAAAAGTGTGGGTCAGTTAGAAGGAGGTGAAGGGCCCGTGGTGTCCCTTGTGCTGGGCACGGTCATCTGAAAGGGGTTCGTTGTGGGATCTTTGTCTTGGGCCTGTTAGCTGCACCTCTGGAGGCCGCAACAAAAGACAGAACCAGGGGCTTTCATTTCCTTCCCCAAGAATGTCCTTCCTGCACATGAGGAACATCATTTTGTGCCTAAGGATGCCACTGCTCTGTCATCTCCCAGGTCCAGTCCCTCTTGCTTAGACTGTGGCCACAGCCACCTGGAGGGGCCCCCTGACTGCAAGCTGTCCTCCTCCAGCCTGTCCTCCAGATTCTGGCACTCACCAGTCTGAAGCCTTGGTTGATCCCAGCCCTAATGAGAGAAAAGCATTACACTCTTGCCCCACGCCTGCTCTGCCCTGCAGCTGCCTCTGCGGGGCCTCACGGAAGACCTGGCCATTCAGGGGCCACGTTCTGCCCAGCCCCACTGCCGGGCCTTTGCTTGTGCCTGGAATGCCCGCCTCTCTCTGCCATCAAAGTCCTACCCACCCTTCAAGGCCTGGTTCACGTGGTCCCTTCCACTCCCAGAAAGTGTTCCCAGGCCTTCTCTGGACTGTTGACTAAGGACCTAGCTTCTCCGGATCTCATGGGGTGAGGGCTGCCTACACTCAGACAGCTTCTTGTGTGGCACTTCAGATAATCAGACACCATCCCAGAGTCCCCAGCAGGTGGCTGAACCAGCCTCTAGGTCAGCCTCACGACCCGTACATGGTCAAACGCCCCTTACCCAGAGCGTATTGCTCTCATAGGGCAGGGGCCCCGTGTTGGGGGTGCCCACCACACTACCACTCTTAGCACACCAGGCAAGCCAGTCCCTGGTAGGCTCATTTCTCCCACCAAGGGGCAGGATGGTGTGGTGGGCAATGGAATAGGAGAAATTGGTTTGGATCCTGGCACATAGCAGGTGTCCAACACACCCCTGGCTGTGGGTGCTAATAACGGAGGCAGTGAGAGCTGTCGCCTGAGTTAGAGAGTCTGCTCTGGAAGCGTGTGCCTGGTTGACCTAGGAGTCTCATTCATTCATTCATTCATTCAACAAATAATTATTCCTGCCTACTAGAGGCCAGGCCCTGTGCTAGAGGTTGGGATCAAGACGTGAACAGGCAAAACTCCCTGCCCCCATGGAGCTTACATCCTAGTGGAAGAGGCAGATTATAATAAGATAAGCAGGATAAACAAGACAGGTTGGATTGTGATCAGCTCTATGGAGAAAAAAAAAGCAGGAAAGAGAGATGGGGTGGAAGGAGCTTCCCTTTTAAACACGGTGATCAGGGAAGGCTTCCCCATGCTACAGAGAGCTGGTGAGCAACCAGGGATTGTTCAGACACTCATTGTCTGCTGTGGACTGGGCACCAAGCTGGGGTGAGGGTGGCACACAGGTGCAGAGAGGAATCCAACGGACCTGCAGGGCCAAGCATGCCCACGTACAACGGATTCCCCTGCAGGTCAGGGCAAAGCCAGTGCTGCAGAACCACACGGGAGACTGGGGTCGGCAGAGGAGGGGTGGGAGAGGGGCTTCCCAGAGGAAAAGGTAGCCAAGGACCTCTACATTCACCACTGTAAGGCTAGAAAGGTGGGGACAGGGTAGAGGATGGTGGGTGACACTGACTTAGGTACATCCTATAAAGGAATTGGGAGCTGTTTATGGCCCTTTGCAGGAGCCAAAGCCAATCTGGGGATGGATAATATGTCCACAATGAACTAACTCCAGCCAGATGGACCTGAGACTTGCACTTTGTGGGGCCGGAGATCTGGGAGGCTTCCTGGAAGAAGTGGCCTTGGAGCTGGGCCAGGCAGCAGAGGCGATGCTAAACAAACATATGCCCTGGGCTCGGCATTGTCAAGAAGTGCCTCTGATAGGGCAGCTCCATGGGTGCTCAGAGTCCCGAGGGGAGGGTGCTGTCCCTGTTCTCCAGGCTGTGCTGTGTCTCTACTCCCCCACCTGAGGAGGAGGAGGCTCCGTGGTGCTGATGGATATGCCGGAGCCGGGCGGCTGCAGCCCACTGTCACCGGGCTCTCCCTCTGCATGCCAGAACCTGACACCCTGACCACTGAGGCATAAAAAACAGAGAATTGGAAGGCTCAGCCTGTCAGGCTGGGAGTGGCCCCCAGAGAGGCCCGAGGAGGAGCGCGAGCATGTGTGTGTGTGTGTGTGTGTGTGTGTGTGTGTGTGTGTATGGACACGCTCTGCCTGTGGTTGTGAGGTGTGGGGAAAGCCAGCTAGACCTAGGAGGTGGGAGTGGCTGGCCCCTCAGTCCTGCCTCATTATTCCTGCCCCACCTGGCAGATCCCCAGGGGCCCACCTCTAGGCTTGGGTTGTAGGGGAGAGAGCAGGCTCTTGGTCCCGGGTTCTGGCTGGCCCGTTCTGGAATCTCTCACCCTTCGGCCCTTTGTAAGCATCCTTGTAGGGGATTGTGGAGGCAGGCTTGGGCCACCAGTGGGCTCATGGGGCTATGTAACTCCTGTCACCTCCAGTAGGGAAGGGCTCCCATGCTCTGTACCCAGAGCAGCCAGCTTTCCATGCCCTGTTCCAGGGCCTCTACTGAATACAGTCTGCCGGGTACTGGGCACCTGGTGATGAGTCCAGGCTGAAGTCTACTCTTTGGGATCCCCTATAGCCATGGGGGAAGACAGGCAGGCCCTGCCAGCTACAAGACCAAGGCAGCAAGGTGGTAAGGGACAGAATTGTGAACTCTCCTCCTAGTGACCTGGCCAGTAGTAAAGAGGCTCTCCTGGGACGGGCACCCAGAGCCCAGGGAAGTGCCAGAGGCAGGTATTACTGCTCCATGAGCACCTGGCCGGAGTGAACCATGTTCGGGTCCCACCATGCCCCACAATGCTCATCACACCCTGGCACACCTCACAGCTCCTGCCCAAGCACTCCCACAGCTGCCAACAGCTGCCCGCTCCCCAGTGGCCAGAAGGCCCCAACCACTCCCTCTTCTATGCTCCCCTAGCCCTTTGGCTTGTTGTTTCATTTCAGCACAGTTCTGTCTGCTTCCTCCAGGCAGAGGGCCTGGGTTTATGTCTCATCTCCCTGACGAGACTGAGGCCCCAGGGACAGCCACCCCTGCCTTCACAGCACAGAGGGCCAGGCTAGGGTTGAGGTTACCTTTGGCTTCTCTGTCCAGAGCCACTCAGGAGCAGGTGGGGGGTAGAACTGAGCCCATTCTGGGGTCCTGGATTGGCTTCACTCAGGGATGAGAACCAAGCAGTCTGCAGCCTTGAACTTAGCAAGGTGTATCAAGACCATTTTGTGAGATGACCTGGGCATCAGCCTTCTCATATGTAAAATGAGCCAATGGCCCCAAGGAACATCTGGCACATGGGGCCACAGAACGACATGGGAGTTCCATGGTACACATGTGAGAGTCTGCCATTCACTCCCACTGATAAGGAGGGGAAATACAGACAATGCCAGTGACAGCTGCCCACTCCATGATGATGTGGACCTGACTTGCTTTTGTTGGTTACAAAAGCGCCTGCAACTCACAGAAGAGGCAAATGCCATTGGCAACCAGGCTGGCTGGGACCCAGGGCCTTTTCTGAACTGGATTTGACATTTGGTTCCTGTTTCTCTCTCCACCCACCACACACAGGGAGTGAGTTTTCCGGGAGTCCCTACAGCCACCCTCAGTATTCCTCGTACAACGACTCCTGGAGGTTCCCCAACCCGGGGCTGCTTGGTGAGTACTGGCGGAGGCCCTGCGGGGCCCTTGGGCCATCAGCTACCCCATCCAGGCCTCCTCACTGGCCTGGGTCCCTCGACATCCTGAGGTCTGGTCACTGAGGTGGGTGGGTAGCTTGCCCAGACACATGGAGCACAGGTGTTTTCATGGGGGCCTTAGGGCAGTAAATAGTGCTCCAGCCCTGCTCATGCCCTCCTCCCTCCCCCAGATGCTTTGGTGGGTTAGGAAAAATGGCACAGAAGGGAAACAGAGGAAAAAAGGGGCATTGAAGGAGAAAGAGGAAGGTAGGAAAAGTGCCTACCTGTGAGTAACTTGTATTTCTTAAGCATAATGACATATTCAGGCGAGAACTCTCTAAATAAGTGTCAGTAAAGATACCAACTTGAATTGACTGGTAGTGGCTGCCTGGAGACCACCTTGATAAAGACCCTGATGCCCAGTGATTGATTAGTGATGTCTGCATGGACATCACCAGAGCCGGCTCTGTTAGAACCTGGTTGCCTGTGGCTGGAGGTCTGACAAAGCATGCCATTTAGGGCTCAGCTGGTGCCCACCCTCTGCCCAAGCCTTGGATTGGCAGATTGTCTGTGACTGGTGGCAGTCTGATCTGTGAACATCATCAAGATTTGGGCCACCGCAAAGACCATGCAAGTCTAACTCAGCTTTCAAAAGGCCAAGGGGAGCCCTCTGTTTTGTTGGACTGACCTTACATGAAACCAGCTAGTGAGTGCCAGTTGGAGCTAAAGGTTCTGGGACATGAAGTAGAGGCATGGGCTCAAAGATGTCACTCACCATCTGGGAGGTGGAGCCAGCCAATCAGCCTGCAGGCAGCAACATGGAGCCCTCCCCCAGCAGTCAGCTAAGAATTTTCTACTTCGAGCAGTAAAAGGTCAGACATGGAAGGGACCTCTGAGACCACCCAGGTTTATCTGCCCAGCTTAACAAGGCCTCCTTAAGGAAGAACCGTTTAATTCCTCGGATCCTTAATTATTTTAGGACTGAGAAACAGGCTTCATCAGAAAAGCCATAACCTGGTGTCTTCAAACTCAAGTTGCCAAACCATAGGTCTGTGAAAAAGGCCGTGTAATCTCAGCCTTGACCCCTTCCCAAACCTGATTTGGTGGCTAGGACAGACACACAGTATGGAAACCACTTTTCTCTTGCTACTACCATTCCATGCTCTTGGGACCTTGGGCTGTCCAAAGGATTTTGGTGTGTCATGCATGACTTGGGGATTCAATAAAAAACAATTCCCATTAGTGCTGCAGGTCCCTGTGCAAGGAGACTGCAAGCCTTGCAGAAGACTCCTAGCTTCTTATTATCTGTGGTCTCCAAGAGGGGCAGAATCTGCAGATTGATCTCTTCTCAGACTCCTTTTTTGGTTTTGGTCAAAATTAGTTCTAAGTATCGAACCAAGATATCCGCTTACCTAATGTTTTTTTCTTAAATGGACTATTTGAGTTGACCCAGATGTCTGTCTCAGGAAACAGGAGGCATGGGCTGGCTGTGGGCTCCCTGAACCAGTGTCTTCCAGCAGGGGTTGGGGTAGGGAGATGAGTCTTGAGGCCCAAACCTGGGAGTCCTTCCCAGGAAATCTGCCTCAGGCAGAGGCCTGATCCCAGTCCTGCTGGGAGACCCCAGGGGATATGGCACACAGGAGACCTGGACACTGGCCTGTGGGAGAGGTTCCTTCTGATGGAGAGGTGACCCCAAGGAGGCCATGGTGGCCCAGGGCTGCCACACATGACTGCACTGCCTAAGGGGACAAGTGGGAGCTGAACCCCAGCCCATGCATGGCACAAAACCCTGAGCCCTGGCACGGGGCTGCACCTTCTCAAAAGGGACACCTTTTTCTCATTTTTACAAGGTGTCCTGGAGGTTGATAGTGGCTGTCATTTATTTGCCTGGGAATTCAAGAAGCAGAGAAATTAGAAGAAACGTCTCAGGCACGTGTGGCAAAGGCTTGGTGTAGGAGGTGGGACTATCTGTGGAGTGTGCACAGAGCGGCCCCTTGAAGGCCAGGCTGGGGAGTTTGGACCTGACTGTGTAGGTCTGAGGAGATAGGGAGGGGAGGGCAGGACTAGACCACATCCGAGGCTTTTGCTACTCAAGCTGGAGTGAAATCTAGTTCACAGCCCCAATTGTTAGGCTTGGGCTGTGTGCCTGTTGTGGAAAAGATGCACACTCTGTCCCAGGGAGCTCACAGGCTGTGGGTGGGAGCCTCAGGCAGGGGTGTCTGGCTGGGAAGTGCTCAGTACCTTTAGGGGGCCAGAGACAGCATGGAGAGGAGGAAAAGGAAGCAAAACTCCATTCATCTACATGAGCACTTGCTAATTGTACCAGGCACCCAAAACTCTTTTCACATGGGCTATCTGATTTCATCCTCTCAGCAACCCTACAGAGCACATATTATTATCTCTATTATACGGAAGAGGACAATGAGGCTCAGAAAGGTGAAGTTATTCACCTGAGGTCACACAGCATTCAGGTGGCAGAAGGAGGATTTAAATTCAGGTCACCCTGACACCAGAGCCTATTTCTGGAACCAGTATGTGATGTGGTACTCTACTCTCCCTGACTGATTCACAGTTTGAGCAACAGCAAGCCAGGAAAAGAGGCCTCACCCCTCTGTAGAAACAGGCCTTGGGAGTCCTGAGTCCTGAATACTCAGACCTGTGTGTGAGTGATGAGACTGGCTCTGGTCCAGCTTTGAAAGCAGGTTACTATCTGTATCTGTCAGACTTTCAGTTTCAAACAACAGAATCCACTCTGACTGGCTTAAGCAGAAAATGAATTTATTAAGGGATATTTGGGACCCCTAGAATCTCCAGGAGGACAAAAAGAGGTAGGCATGGGACACAGCCAGGACAACACCCACCACATAACTAGAGTTGCACTAGCATCAACAGCCCTGCTGCCAGCCAGCACCCAGCCTGCAGCTCCACTCCACTGTAACTTTTCCCAGGGTGCTCGGAACTGGACACCAGAAGCTCTGTCCTGCCCCCACACAAAGCTGGATGCCTTTGCCACTAACTCCCAACAGATGGAGTCCCCCAGCCCACTGCTTCAAGTGGCTACCTTCTCAATCAAGGTCATATACAAGAAAGTCTAATTGGCAGAGCCCACGAAACACACCTGTGCCCTAGCAGCAAGGGAAGCTGGGAGGATGAGTTCTGACTTCTGGCTCAAAGAAGCAGGCCTCCTACTGCAGAATCTCTACAAACACAGGAAGAGCACAAACGATATTGGCCAGAAACAAACATGAGAAATGGTGCCTGCACTGCCCAAGTCTATAACCTGGAGGAGCCTAGGCAGGCCTGGGCCTCAGTTGCCTCGGATGTAAATTGAGGATAGTCATCCCTGCAGCCTCATTCCAACAGGAGCTGCATGCATGCTCTCTTGAGATGTGCAGGGCGGAGGAAGCAGTGATCTCACCTTCCTGAAGATGGGTGAGATTGCTGCCTCCCCAACCCACAGCCTTGCAAATAGCTCCAGGCCCGTTCACCTCTCCCGGCCCGCCCTGCCCCACAGTGTCTTCAGTGTGGCCTGAGAGAATACCCCAGGGCAGGGAGACCTAGAAGGATTATTCGTGACATCTGGGGAGGGCGCCAGGGCATGGAAACCTGTCCGGAGGTCCCTTGGTGCTCCTGTTAGATTGGTGGGCTCTGTGGAACAGGCGAGACCCTACACACACACATGCACACACACACAGATGCACGCTCACACTCATACACTCACACTCACACACACACTCATACACAGGCACACACACACAGATGCACGCTCACACTCATACACTCACACTCACACACACACACTCATACACATGCACATGCACACACACACATGCACACACACACAGATGCACGCTCACACTCATACACTCACACTCACACACACACACTCATACACATGCACACACACAGATGCACGCTCACACTCATACACTCACACTCACACACACACTCACACACACACTCATACACATGCACACACACAGATGCACGCTCACACTCATACACTCACACTCACACACACACTCATACACAGGCACACACACACAGATGCACGCTCACACTCATACACTCACACTCACACACACACTCACACTCATACACAGGCACACACACACAGGCACACACACGCTCACACACTGATACACTCACACACACATGCACACACAGATGCACGCTCACACTCACACACACTCATACACATGCACACACACAGGCACACACACAGGCACACACTGATACACTCACACACATGCACACACAGACACATGCTCACACACTGATACACTCACACACACATGCACACATACACGCACATACACACACAGACACATGCTCACATCCCCACTCCCACTCGCACACACCCTCGCATGTGCTGCCCACACCTCGTCCAGTCTGGCTGAAGCCTCCTTCCCAGGAATGGCCAAGGTGAGGATCAGCGATGCCAGGAGATGAAGCAGAAGGATTGGGGCACTTTGACTTCTCAGGAGAATGTACCTCAGCCAGGGCAACTGTGACTCAGCATCCCACCAGGGCCCCAGGGTGGCAAGGGGGCTGCGGTCCCGGCAGGAAGAAAGGCCGGCTGTGGTCAATTAGGATTAGAATAGGAGTGCCTGTGACCGATGTGAAGGGATTAGAGAGAAAGCAGAACCGGGAATGACTGTGTCAAGCAGTAAATTGACGATAATGTGAATTAGAGAGGGAAAATGACAGAAGAAAGGACAAGTTTATTCTAGATGGAGGTTTAATGGGCGCCAGGAAGACAGAGTGCTTTGTGAGGTGATGTTTTCATTTTTCACAGTAAATGCAAGCTCTCACGCGGAGGCCCGCTGGAGGGTCTAGCCTGGCTTTGAGGGAGTGGGTCAGAGTCCAGGGCGAGAGGTGGCTGGGGTTGAGGGCTTAGAGGGTCAAGCCAGGGATCCTCCAAGGAGAAGACTCTACTTCCGTTTCCTGTCCTTTGGGGCCGGTGTGTAGGGCAGACCCTGTGATTGCCCTGCCTTCGTGCCATGCCCCTCTCATGCACACACACCTGCCTTCCTCTGGGCTCACCTGCAGGCAGGGTGAAGGGCAGGCACTGCAGACACTCCATGGGTGGCTGTCCCCATCCCTCAGAAGAGAGAACAGAAGAAAGCTGACAGGGGTCTCTGAGTCGGGACTGCAGCCAGGGAGGTGACAGAAGAGGTGGCAGAAGAAAACCCATCTCAGGGAGTACTTAGGCATGGGGTTGGTGTTTGTGCTGTCTGGAACAGCACAGCAAGGTACTAGCTCCTCCACTGCCATACTGCCTCCTTGGGGGGATGGGGAGGGAGCAGTACATCGGCTCATCAGGGCTGAATGAGGAGGAGAGGTGGTGCATCCCAAAGTGTCACCCCTACTCTGGCAGACTCCAGGACTCAGCCCCCAGTTATGGTACAGGTTGACTCTCCCTAATCCAAAAGCCAACTTGCTAGAACCATCTTGCACTGTCCAGAGCTTCTTTCTGACCTTGGATCCCCTTCCTGCTCTGAATATTAACCTGTGTCAGGCTGGCGTTTGCCCCATTATTGCCCAGCCCTGCCCCCAGCAGGGTCAGGAAATGAGTGGTGAATGAATGAGTTAATGAATGAATGGGCAGGGGGTGTCTTCGCTATTGTTTGCTCACTCAGCAAAATTGGTTCGTTTACATGTCCAATCCAGCCAAGCAGGTGCCACATATGGCTCCAGGCTGGAACCGGGGACAGACTCCCAGGAAGAGCAGAACCCAGCCTCTGCCTTTTGGGGGCTCTCCATCCGGGGATGGGGGAAGTGCAGAAAGAAGTCTTTCCCATAGCATAGGGACAGACTACAGGGGAGTGTGAGCTCAGGGCAGGGGGCTTCCCAGAGGAGGAGACAGGGCTCTGAGATTTGAAAGAGGCATAGAAGTTTAACAGATGGGAAAAGGGGTGAGGGTGCAGGCCAAGAGTTCCAGGCAGGAAGCACATTGTGGGGAAAGGCACAGAGGCAGGAGAGTATGCTAGCATGAGCTAAACTGTGCCTACCCCATAGGTTTAAATGAGATAATACACGCACAGGCCCTAGCAGGGCCAGGCACAGAGGATGTGCTCATCTGTTCGCATTGTGTATATATGAGACAGCTGCAAGGAGTTTCATCCAGCTTAAGCATGATATATGAATGTGGGCAGGAGGGGCCTTCCCTGAGGGAAATGAATTCAGAGATGCTGGCTGGGGATAGCTCACAGAGCACCTGCAGGCCAAACAAAGGGAATGCTTTTCATGTTTTTATCTTCTAGGTGGGGGGTTGGCAAGTGATTTCTATAAAGAGCCAGAGAGTAAATATTTTAGGCTTTGCAGGCCACAGTGTCTCTGTTGCAACTATCCAACTCTGTCATAATAGCAGTAAAGCAGTAATGGGCAATGCCTACATTCATAGGCAAGACTGTGTTCCAGTAAAATGTTATTCACTAAAACGGGCAGCTGGGAGGATTGGACCCAAGGGCCCCAGGCTCCGGACCCCAGCTCTAGATGGCGAAGAGCCTCGAAATCTTGTGAGCAGGTTGTGGCCCTGATGGGACTTGCCATCTGGGGAACAGACTGGGACAGAGATCTTGGTGAGAGAGGATGGTGGCCCGGACTGAGTGAGGGGAAGAAAGGACAGAAGTGGAGGAGACTGGTGGAAAGGGGACCCCGGATCTGACCTCAGTGCTCTCTCCCGTCTCTTCCAGGCTCCCCCTACTATTATAGCGCTGCCGCCCGAGGAGCCGCCCCACCTGCAGCCGCCACTGCCTATGACCGTCACTGACCCTTGGAGCCAGGCGGGCACCAAACACTGATGGCACATATGGAGGGTGACAGCCACCCAGCCCTCCTGAAGATAGCCAGAGGAGCCCATGAGACCGTCCCCCAGCATCCCCCACTTGCCTGAAGCTCCCCTCCTCCTCTCTTCCTCCAGGGACTCTGGGGCCCTTTGGTGGGGCCGTTGGACTTCTGGATGCTTGTCTATTTCTAAAAGCCAATCTATGAGCTTCTCCCGATGGCCACTGGGTCTCTGCAAACCAATAGACTGTCCTGCAAATAACCGCAGCCCCAGCCCAGCCTGCCTGTCCCCCAGCTGTCTGACTATCCATCCATCATAACCACCCCAGCCTGGGAAGGAGAGCTTGCTTTCGTTGCTTCAGCAGCACCCATGTAAATACCTTCTTGCTTTTCTGTGGGCCTGAAGGTCCGACTGAGAAGACTGCTCCACCCATGATGCATCTCGCACTCTTGGTGCATCACTGGACATCTTAGACCTGTGGCAGAGCATCCTCTCTGCCCTGGGTGACCCTGGCAGGTGCGCTCAGAGCTGTCCTCGAGATGGAGGATGCTGCCCTTGGGCCCCAGCCTCCTGCTCATCCCTCCTTCTTTAGTATCTTCACGAGGAGTCTTACTGGGCTGGTTGTGCTGCAGGCTACCCCTGAGGCCCCTCTCCAAGAGGAGCACACTTTGGGGAGATGTCCTGGTTTCCTGCCTCCATTTCTCTGGGACCGATGCAGTATGAGCAGCTCTTTTCCAGATCAAAGAACTCAAAGAAAACTGTCTGGGAGATTCCTCAGCTACTTTTCCGAAGCAGAATGTCATCCGAGGTATTGATTACATTGTGGACTTTGAATGTGAGGGCTGGATGGGACGCAGGAGATCATCTGATCCCAGCCAAGGAGGGGCCTGAGGCTCTCCCTACTCCCTCAGCCCCTGGAACTGTGTTTTCTGAGGCATGCCCAGGTTCAGGTCACTTCGGACACCTGCCATGGACACTTCACCCACCCTCCAGGACCCCAGCAAGTGGATTCTGGGCAAGCCTGTTCCGGTGATGTAGACAATAATTAACACAGAGGACTTTCCCCCACACCCAGATCACAAACAGCCTACAGCCAGAACTTCTGAGCATCCTCTCGGGGCAGACCCTCCCCATCCTCGTGGAGCTTAGCAGGCAGCTGGGCATGGAGGTGCTGGGGCTGGGGCAGATGCCTAATTTCGCACAATGCATGCCCACCTGTTGATCTAAGGGGCCGCGATGGTCAGGGCCACGGCCAAGGGCCACGGGAACTTGGAGAGGGAGCTTGGAGAACTCACTGTGGGCTAGGGTGGTCAGAGGAAGCCAGCAGGGAAGATCTGGGGGACAGAGGAAGGCCTCCTGGGGGAGGGGCAGGAGAGCAGTGAGGAGCTGCTGTGTGACCTGGGAGTGATTTTGACATGGGGGTGCCAGGTGCCATCATCTCTTTACCTGGGGCCTTAATTCCTTGCATAGTCTCTCTTGTCAAGTCAGAACAGCCAGGTAGAGCCCTTGTCCAAACCTGGGCTGAATGACAGTGATGAGAGGGGGCTTGGCCTTCTTAGGTGACAGTGTCCCCCATATCTGTATGTCACCAGGATGGCAGAGAGCCAGGGCAGAGAGAGACTGGACTTGGGATCAGCAGGCCAGGCAGGTCTTGTCCTGGTCCTGGCCACATGTCTTTGCTGTGGGACCTCAGACAAAACCCTGCACCTCTTTGAGCCTTGGCTGCCTTGGTGCAGCAGGGTCATCTGTAGGGCCACCCCACAGCTCTTTCCTTCCCCTTCTCTCTCCAGGGAGCCGGGGCTGTGACAGGATCATCTGGGGCAGGCCCTCCACTTCCAAGCAAGCAGATGGGGGTGGGCACCTGAGGACCACTAATATTTGGACCAAGTGGGAAACAAGAACACTCGGAGGGGCGGGAATCAGAAGAGCCTGGAAAAAGACCTAGCCCAACTTCCCTTGTGGGAAACTGAGGCCCAGCTTGGGGAAGGCCAGGACCATGCAGGGAGACAAAGCAGACTTCCTCTGGCCACCACTAAGTATTTTGTTCCCTAAGTCCCCCACGGGGTGGTGGAACAGAAGAGAAAACTAAGGCTCAGCAAGGTGGAGTCCTCAAGCAGTGACTGGTGGGGGTGGGGCTGGGACTCGGGCTCCTGACCCCCAACCCATGGTGTTCCCCGTCACCCTGGTCTATCCACATCTCCTATTCCTGAGGAGAGTTGACAGTAAGAGCAGTGAGAGATGGTTCTGGGCCCCATGCCCTAGACACTCAGTCTGTAAGAATTGCCAAGGAAGCCTGGTCACCCAGGCCAGGGATGGAGCCCAGCGAGCTCACAGCAGGCACACGCACCCCCGCCCCCACCCAGAACCTGTGGGGCAAAGAAGGGAGGTAGTTGGGGCCAGAGTCCACCTCCAGGAGCCAGGGTGAGCTGGCTGCAGCTTCCACCTGTCAGGTAAGGTAGGAGAAGGTATGTTACCTGGCACCTCTCTCCCTGCCTCCCTCCATTTAGCAGGAAGTGGTGGGGTCAGGGGTCTTCAGCACAGACTTCTTGAGCCTCTGCCCCGTCACCCTTCTTTTGGAATGATGTGTACCCACATCTTTGGATCCTGCCCTCCTCATGGTTCCAGGCTGTTGGGAGGAGGTCAGCCTCCCCTGAACCAGCTGCCTGAGGCATGCAGCATCCTTCCTCGGCAAAGCCCACCTGGCTCACAGCGGCCCCCTCTCCCCATCCTGTTGCTCTTCTTGCCCTGTAATGAGCTCCCCCCATACCTTTCCGCTCTCACCTGAGGCTTTGCTGGTCCTCAGATTGGTTTTGTATTTGTGAGACAACCACTTGACTCCTGGGCTGCCAGGCAGAAGCACAAGCGCACATGGATGCACACGGATGTTCTCACACACACACGCCCGCTCTCACCAATTCACAGCACCTCGTGGTCCGGCGGAGCTGCCTGGGAGCTTGGTGAGGATGGCTCCAAAGGACACAAGCCGTTGAGTAGATGCCAGAGAATTCTGAATGGAAAACACAAGTCCGGGGCCTCACCAGCATCGTGGCAGAAGGCCTGGGGCATTTCTCCATGGGCCTTCTTCCCTGTGTTCGAGCTCTGACTTTTGGAAAAGGACATTGTGGATTTTATGAAAATTTCTCATACCATTAGTCTAGCTCCAACCTAAAAAAATTGGATGATATATCAAACCCAACATCCCTTTCCCAAGGCACCTTAGTTAAGGCTAGCCCTTCCATAACTGACATTGTACGGTGCTTTGCAATCCTCGACCACTCTGTGGAGCAACGAGCATGATGCCTACTTTATAGATGGGGAAATTGACATTTGGGGCTCACACGGCAACATAGAGGCGAAGTGAATTCTCAGATCTCCAGGCCCCATTCTCTCTCCACCGAGTTGTGCTCCTGTCATGGGAGTGTATGGCTTAAAGACACTCCCCCACCCCCATTCCCTAGAAATCCCCCAGACCCACAATCAGGCAAGAAAGAACAGGGACCCAGAGGCTGGCCTGACCTAGGGGCCTGGAGGTTGGCGGCTTTGTTTCCTAAGAACGTTGAAACCTGCGGAGTCTTTGACCAAATCCACAACAGCGCTTCTGAGGTTTCATCCAGACTCTTTCCCAGCTGTCCCTGAGGTTCAGAGGGTATCAGAGTCAATTCAAGGCCACACCATAATCCCTGACCAGGCCTGGACATGGGTCCAGCCCTGACTCCAGGGGTCCAGGTGCCAGGGTCATGTGCTGTCCCCCACTTCCCTTTCTTTGCCTTCCCACTTTGGAACAGGCTCCAGGCCTGGCTGTGACAGTATGCAGGAGTGCCCAAGCCAGGGCCACCAGGGTGTCCACAGCCCCTGGAAACACAGATCACAATCTCAAGTCCCCTGAATGAATTGCTTCCTGGGTGAACGGGGTGGTGTAGCCTTGCCACTCGGGCAGGGCACCACACAGTACGGTGCAGCAGTGCCCGAGATGCCCAGAAGTGTGCCTGCCCCCCTGAGTGGCATTCAAGTATGAAAACTTGTAAAATGTTCTGTCGGCCTAAAGAAAAATGTCCATGGGCCAAATTTGACCCACTGGGCACCAGCCTGTGAGCCCCAATGCCTGTCAATTGCCCCCTTGCTCATTCACCTCCTGTCCTTTGTTGCAGATTTGGAGGAGATGGGAGCCCAGAGAGGTGAGAGATGTGCTTCAGGGTGTCCAGCAAGGCAGGGGTAGAAACGGGCACGCCCAGAGCCTGCCACTCTCCCAGGCCTCATCTTGGGCTCTTGCAAGCCTTGCGCTTTGAAGATGGAGTTGGGTGGGAGGTCAGAGGCGCTGGGGACGGGACTGGGGAGCTGCTGGGTTTTCAGGGGAGGTCACTGCTGCTTGGGCACCTTTCACATGTGCAGGGAAGAGACTCAGATGTGGCCACAGGGCACTGAGGGGTGAAATCCATTTACCAGAAGTCACGCCCCAGAACGACTGCCCAGCCTTGGCAGCCAGTGGCTCCAGCCACCCCCTCCTCATGACATTCAGCCAGAATTGAGCTCCAAGCCAGGGAAGCAAATCTTAAAAACCAACCAAGCACCCTGACACAGCCCTAGAAACATGATGAGTCTGAAATATAGCTTCCCAGGAGGGGAGTCTAAGATACAGCTTCCCGGGAGGGTGGAAACCAACTCCTGCCCCACGGCCAGGCCAGGCCCAGGCAGGCATGGGTGGATCCCACAGGGCTCTGAGCTAGACCAGCTCCACGGTGGTCCCACTACGAGGCCAGTTCTGCAGCCTTGGCCTTGTCACCCATCGAGAGGCTGCTCTGATGGTTCCCAGCCACATACCAGCTCTCCTGGGGAAACTATTTCTTTCGTTCTTTTGGCCTCGGAGAGGTCCGAGGCAAGTACATTTCTTAAAAGGTAATAAAATGCATTATTGGAAAGTTGGACAGTCAGGCCACGACTCCTAGCCCACGGCGTGCCCCACCTCCCAGCAGCCCCTTCAGCCCCTTGCCCCTGTTGTCCCCTGTTGCCCCAAACCTCAGGGTTCCCTCTTGCATATTCATGGGGGAACCACAGTGCTGATGTGCACTTCCCCACTGTCAGCTCGGCTGCACCTCGTGTGGCGCCAGGTCCCAAGGGCCTCTGCAGAGGCCAGGCTGTGAGCCCCTTGCCTGCCTGCTCCCCTGATGAGGCAACAGCTTCTCTGAAATGAGCTGCCGGCCAGGAGCAGGCAGGCACCAGCCTGTCTTTCCTTTTCTGGTAATTCCTCAGCACTGAGGCTCCATTCCTGGGCACCCCAGGATTGAAGGGAACCTCAGAATCATGTCACTGCCATTCTAGAGTTTCAATCCAAGGGGTCCCCTTTAGCTCATCTCCAAGATGGGTAAACGTAGCCACCATTCAGAAAGCCCAGAAATTCTTGTTCCCACATCTTAGACCCCTGAGCAACATAAGGAGAAAACGCAGCTGCTTACCTATTAATATCTACTGAGGGACAATCAGCGAAGCCTCAAAGGAGTCATCTCAGGTAGGGTACTTGGCCTGTGGCAGGAGAGACAGAGGCACAAACCCACCCACCCATCAGCTTCCGGTGGCTGATCGGGGCCCAGGGAGGGAAGCAGGTGAAACAGCAGGGTGGGGGTGACTTGGCAGTCATGCATCCCCTCCCCGACTCTGAGGCCTGGCAGGAGGAGGCCACACCAGCCTCACCTGCCCTGACCCCCCCCCCCACCCTGTGACCCTGTGGCTATGGCCGCTGGTCGCCCTTGTCCCCAAAATCACCATGCCTGTGGCCACGTCCCTCATCTTCTCCAAAGGCATCATTAAGAACAAGTGATTTTGGATGATGGATTTTTGATTTACAAATGGCGCATTTCCCTTGGAGTGGAACAGAAAGGAAACCATTTAATGGCGCCCTTCTTTTCAAGCATGAATACATTTTAATGAAACTATTTTATTGTATTTGAGGAAATGGAGAGTTGAACATTCCAACCAATCAATAGCCAATTAATTGCTATAAAGCTAAAAAGAAAATAAATAAATCCTGAGTCTATTTTAAATACTCTGCAAAAAGTTCAGAGCCTCAGAATCTGGCCTTCCCCTCCATAAGGTGCACGAGCATGTAAACACACACACACACACACACACACACTCACTCCCCTACACCTCAGACATACTTGAAACTCAGAAACAGCACTGAGTCTCCCCATGCCAATTCTTGCCTGCTGTCTTCGACTTGGGTCAGAGAAGGTGAGCAGACCCGGCAGCAGCCTGTCCTGGGGCTCAGGAAGAGGCAGGCCCATCCCCTGGCCCCAAGCCCCCAGCACAACAGAGGGTGGCGGGCAGTGAGGGCCTGGCGTTGCCTGGGCCCCACTTCTCAGCCCCAGCTGCTGGGCCTCCAAGGTTGGGCTGAGGATGGAGTTTTGGCTCTGGGTTTGCCCTGACTCCTGCTGGAAGACGCTGCCCTGGTTTTTCACCCTCTAGTGGCCTTGGACATTGAGTATTTGTAGAAATGCAGATTACATTGCAAATGGAAACCTTTGCCAGGAAGACACATGCATTTTGCTTTTAATTCTTTGAGACATTTGATTTTGTCTTAGGGACTGATCTTTCAGCATCAAAGAAATACATATCTACTGTATCCGCCAAAGTTTGTGATGCCTGCATAGACGCTTACTTGTGAAAAAAAAAAATACAAAAAAATACAAAAAAACCAACAACAGAAACCACAATTGAATTGCCTTTGAAAGTGGGAGATGATCTGTCTCCAACGGATTGAAAAAAAAAATGCTTCTTAAAAAATGTGTATGTTTTGTATTCTTTTTTTCTAGTAGAAAATAACTGACTTGAAATATTGGTGGTTTTTTTCTTAGTGACGTGTGTTGCTTTTGTGTGTAATAATATTTGAATGTAATTACAGCAGTGCCAATTTGCCAAAGATGTTGGACATATTTTTCTTTTTTGGGGAGGAGGGCAGGTCTAGGGGTGGGACTTGGGAGAAAACAGGGGTGGGGTTTTGATTTAATTTTTTTTTTTACTTTTTTTTCCTTGTCAAACCTGAAATTTGTGGCTTCCTTTTAAGTTAAATGGTTGACTGCAACACCTTTATTTTAGATTAGTTGGAGAAACATGCAATAAGATTGGCGTAGTTTCAATATCTGTGTGTCTTTTCATGAGTGGCTGTTACTTGTGAAGAATTGATTTTATGTAACCTTTATGTGAGATAATTATTTGTAAATATTTGCCATAATTTTATTGGTTCCTAAAATAAAAGTAATTTTTTAAGTTCAGAAAAAGAATTTGATCTTGTTTGTTTTTACTAGTTTGAGGATGATCTTTGACAACTTTGACTGTACCGTAGTCATGCATGGATTTGATTGTTTTGTCAAAACAAATCTATGTTGCAGAATTGGGCTGTGCCCTGGGCAGGGGGCAGCAGGCACAGAATCCACCCTTGAGATGTCCCCAGGCTTGGCAGGTTGAGTCATGGGTGAGCCTCCACTCTGGATTTGACTCCTAGCTGTGATTTAATGTCAACTTCTTCAGTTCCCAAATGGTAATTCCCACCTCATTCATTCATTCAGCACACACTGATTGAGCATCTATTCTGTCCCCAGCACTGGGGACACAGAAGTGAACAGGGCCAACAAGGACTCTGCTATCAATGGCACAATCATAGCTCACTGCAACCTTGAACTCCTGGGTTCAAGCCACCCTCTTTCCTCAGCCTCTCAAGTAGCTAGGACTACAGGCGTTCACCACCAAGCCCAGCTAGTTTTTAAAATAATTTTTCCCTACTTACAAACTAACATATTATCAGCTAATTTTTTAAAACTTTTTGTAGAAACAGGCTCTCACTATGTTGCCCAGGCTGACTTCAAACTCCTGGCCTTAAGCCTTCCTCCTGCATCAGCACCCCCAAAGTGCTGGAATTACAGGCATGAGCCACCGCCCCCATCCCATACGTGCTTTTCACCTTGATCCTGTCGAGCCTCCTGGAACCTAAAATGCCTGGATCCAGACAGAACTCAGAAGCCATTCACACCTGGAGACCTCGCCTCTGGGCCCCAGAGCCACAGGCCATATCCAGTCAGACCTATGAGAGCAAGAATCCACAATCCTTCTGTCCTGTCCTTAAGCCTTTGGAACTGAAAATTTCAGGTGCAAAGGAGCCCAGAGGTGGCTTTTCATCAGCGGGTAGGGCAGCTGCAGACTTGAGCCCTGCCCCTGCCGGGCGATGTGAGAGTGTGCAAGGGCAGGCAGGGACCGCTGCGCCCGTTGGCACAGTGTGCAACTCAGTAATTGCCAGAGATGGAGTGGGCGAGTGACCGCGTGGGGGCCGTGGACAGCAACTCATTCATATTTAATAAAGCAGCTGCGCGGCCTCCATTCATTTCTGCAATGGATGGTGGCGAAGGTGATTCCTGAGGGAGAGAGGGTGAGCCATGGCAGAGTGCCGGCCTGGCTCCTCCCTTCTCAGTGCTCCTGACTTACAGCACAAACTTCAAAGAGAAGTAGGCGTGTTTTTTTAACTGAAATCGGACCCCAAACCTATGAACTGGCGAGGCAGGGCAGGTGCTTCGTTTCCTGACACTGTGGCTCTGTCCTTGGTTTTCTGGGGACAGAAGCCTCAGACCTGCCCTCCCCAGAAACAGGGCACCAGTCTCTGCAGTAAGCAGGGCATGTGCAGCCCCCACGTGACAGCAGAATGGAGGCAGTGGGCAAGGCCTCCAGGTATGGAGGTGGAAGTACCAACCCTGACAGCCTCAGGCAGCCTCCAGCAGCCCCTCCGCACTTAGGGACAGTGAAAGAGGAGCAGAGACAGAAGAGTGAGATCTGCCATGGGAGGTGTTCCTCGAACTCCCCAGGGAGCCAAGCCCCATGCTGGGTGCTGGGGACGGAAGAAACCCCTGGGGGAGTGAGACTGCTGCAGGGCAGAAAGATCAAGCCTCCCACAAGCCATGCCCGGGAGTCTCAGCTCCAGGTTTTGATGGTCAGTTTGCTGATATAAGCAGTCTCTTAACTTCTAGAAGCCTTGATTTCTTCAGCTGTGTAATGGGTATAAACCTGACAATACTTACCTCAAGAGTGTTATGAGAAACAAGTGTTATGCATTGTGTAAAAGTTTTTCCAAATCACAAATGGGAGTTTTACCAGGATGTCTTCTCCAGTGTAAGGAAGTCAAAATTTTACACCCCAAGGTCAAATTCTAGTCAGAACCTCCTCTGTGCTGGGTGCAGGAGGAGGGTAGAATGGAGAAATGAACCAACCAGGAGCCTGCTCTCTGGGGGCAGGTGATGTGTGTATTTTAATTCTAGGCATCACATGGCCAGTATCACCTATGGCTGGAGCAGGCAAGGACGTGTGGTCTCAGGAGGGGTTGCTTTCAGTTGTGGGAGGGTTAGCCAGAGAAGGCTTCCTGGAAGAGATGGCTTTTGAGCTGAGCTGTGAAGGGTGGGCAGAATCTTAACAGGAAATTTTAGAGAGGGCAGGAAGGGAAGGCATTCCAGGCACAGGTAACAGTGTGAACAAAGCCCCACAGATGGGAAAACGGGTGTGTTGGGAGGAGATACTGAACCATTTACCTCTGAGTTAACCAGGCACTATGGCCTTTTCCTCAAGCCTACCTTCTGGGGCTCTGTGGGTGCCACCAGGTCAAAGGTAAGGGGTAGCTTGGGTTCTGGATCAAGGTGAGGGCTAGCCTAGGCTCATGTCATTTCCTAGCAGATGGGGTTGCTCAAGGAGGAGAGGAGGTGGCAAATGCAAGCAGAGGCTGACATCTTCCTTAGGAGGCAGCGAAGGGGAGCGTGTTTCAGATGGGGTGGGAGCAGATGGATTTCCAGCCCCGCAGATCCAATAGCTGTGGAGCCTCTTGGCCAGCTGTGTGGTGACGTGGGGAAGGGGACCCTTCTGGCCGACTAAGCACTGCTGTGGCCTCCTCAGCACACTGCCTCAATAGCTGTCTCTGGGAGGGACGCCTCGCCTGCAAAGCCCCGCAGGAGGAGGCCATCACTAGGAGGCTTGCTCTGCAGGAGACACAGCTGCTATGATTTTAGGCCACTGAGGGCTTTAGCACCCGAGGTGATCTTAGTGATTTATTTATCTACTTGTCCTGATTTTTCTTCAGTGCACGTGCATTACACACAATTTGAAGATAATTTTTAAAAGTTGACGTTGCTCTCCTTGCTTGGTCTTCCCAGCAGATCGTGATGGAGGCCTCTGCAAGCTCCACTACAGACCAGCTCTGAGGACGTTTAGCAAGGAACCTGCCTGTGTGAGTCTGTTAGGGTACAGAGCACAGGAACACACACTGGGTGGCTGAAACAATTTATTTTCTCGAAATTCTGGGGCTGGAAGTTCAAGATGAAGGTGTCAGGCAGGGTTGGTTACTTCTCAGCCTTCTCTCTGTGTCTTCACACCCCCTTCCCTCTGGGTACGTCTGTGTCCTAATCTCTTCTTACACAGGCATCAGTCACCCTGGATTAGGGCCCACCCTAAAGACCTCATTTTAACTTCATTACCTCTCAAAGACCCAGTCTCCAAATACAGTCACATTCTAAGGTACTGAGGGTTAGGACTTCAACATATAAATGTGGGGGTGACACAATTTAGTCCATGACACCATTTGAGAAGAAGGAGACCCCCAGATCCCAAGAGCAGTCCCAGCTGGGACCTGCTCTTCACCCATCAACCCTACCTCTGCCCGTGCTATGCCACCCCTAACCAGCGACATCTGCCCCTGTTTGTCCAAAGCCAGAGGCTTCTGCCCCTCAGATCTGAACTCCCAAATGTGGCCCCCAGGAAGATCCTTACCTCATACCTTCCATCCAAAAAAATTCCTAGTGGAGCCAAGAGTTTCTTTAAAAATTTTAAATAAAATGAATGGAGTTATAGATGAATATATTTCAAACTTCTATATGAAATACGACTTTATAAGCTTAAAAAGATGGAAAAGTCTCAAAGGACAAGATTGAAATATTTAATCTTATGATTTGCTTTTTTTAGTTTTATGTATCCAAAAACATTTAACAAAATACAAAGATAAAGAAGTTGGAAAAATCTAACAAATGTGAAAAGGTATAATGCCTTTAATACATGAAAACTGTGCGTGCAATTTTTTTTTTTTTAATTGATCATTCTTGGGTGTTTCTTGCAGATGGGGATTTGGCAGGGTCATAGGACAATAGTGGAGGGAAGGTCAGCAGACAAACAAGTGAACAAAGGTCTCTGGTTTTCCTAGGCAGAGGACCCTGCGGCCTTCCGCAGTGTTTGTGTCCCTGGGTACTTGAGATTAGGGAGTGGTGATGACTCTTAACGAGCATGCTGCCTTCAAGCATCTGTTTGACAAAGCACATCTTGCACCGCCCTTAATCCATTTAACCCTGAGTGGATACAGCACATGTTTCAGAGAGCACAGGGTTGGGGGTAAGGTCACCGATTAGCAGGATCCCAAGGCAGAAGAATTTTTCTTAGTACAGAACAAAATGAAAAGTCTCCCATGTCTACTTCTTTCTACACAGACACGGCAACCATCCGATTTCTCAATCTTTTCCCCACCTTTCCCCTCTTTCTGTTCCACAAAACCGCCATTGTCATCCCGGCCCGTTCTCAATGAGCTGTTGGGTACACCTCCCAGACGGGGTGGTGGCCGGGCAGAGGCACCCCTCACCTCCCAGACGGGGCGGCCAGGCAGAGGCGCCCCTCACCTCCCGGACGGGGCGGCTGGCCAGGTGGGGGGCTGACCCCCCCACCTCCCTCCCGGACGGGGCGGCTGGCCGGGCGGGGGGCTGACCCCCCCACCTCCCTCCCGGATGGGGCGGCTGGCCGGGCGGGGGGCTGACCCCCCCACCTCCCTCCCGGACGGGGCGGCTGGCCGGGCAGAGGGGCTCCTCACTTCCCAGTAGGGGCGGCCGGGCAGAGGCGCCCCTCACCTCCCGGACGGGGCGGCTGGCCGGGCGGGGGGCTGATCCCCCCACCTCCCTCCCGGACGGGGCGGCTGGCCTGGCGGGGGCTGACCCCCACCTCCCTCCCGGATGGGGCGGCTGCCCGGCGGAGACGCTCCTCACTTCCCAGACAGGGCGGTTGCCAGGCGGAGGGTCTCCTCACTTCTCAGAAGGGGCGGCCGGGCAGAGATGCTCCTCACCTCCCAGATGGGGTCGCGGCTGGGCAGAGGCGCTCCTCACATCCCAGACGGGGTGGCGGGGCAGAGGTGCTCCCCACATCTCAGACGATGGGCGGCCGGGCAGAGACGCTCCTCACTTCCTAGATGGGATGGCGGCCGGGAAGAGGCGCTCCTCACTTTCCAGACTGGGCAGCCAGGCAGAGACGCTCCTCACTTCCCAGACGGGGTGGCAGCCGGGCAGAGGCTGCACTCTCGGCACTTTGGGAGGCCAAGGCAGGCGGCTGGGAGGTGGAGGTTGTAGCGAGCCGTGATCACGCCACTGCACTCCAGCCTGGGCACCATTGAGCACTGAGTGAGCCAGACTCCGTCTGCAATCCCGGCACCTCGGGAGGCCGAGGCTGGCGGATCACTCGCGGTTAGGAGCTGGAGACCAGCCCCGCCAACACAGCGAAACCCCGTCTCCACCAAAAAAGTACGAAAACCAGTCAGGCGTGGCGGCGCGCGCCTGTAATCGCAGGCACTCGGCAGGCTGAGGCAGGAGAATCAGGCAGGGAGGTTGCAGTGAGCCGAGATGGCGGCAGTACAGTCCAGCTTCCGTTTGGCATCAGAGGGAGACAGTGGAAAGAGAGGGAGAGGGAGAGGGAGACGGAGAGGGGGAGGGGGAGGGGAAGAGGGAGGGGGAGGGGAAGAGGGAGGGGGAGAGGGGGAGGGGGAGGGGGAGGGGAGGGGGAAGGGGGAGGGGGAGGGGGAGAGGGAGAGGGAGAGGGCCTATGCATACAATTTTATGAAAAATCCTACCACCCTCAATAGAGACATGGGTAAAGGTATCCACAGAACACTCATAAATGAGCACAATGTTCAATCCGACACTGAAAACACTATTTGACTTCACAAAAATCATTTTTTAAAAATACCTAGTGCTGGCGAGGGCGAGAAGAAATGAACACCCATCTATCCGGCCACTGAGCTGTCTTACAATATGAGGCCAAGGCTGCTGTTACTCTCTAACGGGTTCATGCCTCTGATCCCAGCTACTCAGGAGGCTAAGGTGAGTGGATTGCTTGAGGCCTGGAGTTTCAGATCAGCCAGGGCAACATAGCAAGACCCTATCTCTAAAAAACAAACAAACAAATCTCTAGGCCTAGGTGCTGGCCCCAGGGTACCTGGAGGGGCTAGAACTTGAAAGGGTTGGAGTGGGGATCCTGCAGGGGGCCTGACCACTCCCAGTGTTGTGGTTTTTCCCTGGGGCTGGCTGCCTGCAGTCACAGGATGACATTTACAGCCCAGGTCAGGTGGGAAACATGGCGTTTCAAGCCCAGTGGTGTCATCTGGAAGGGCATGCAAGCAGCAGAGGTTCCCACATTATCCACAAACATGTGTAAATATCGCGACGGTGCATAATGCAACCAAGAAAATCACTTCCCGTTGTTTCCCCTTCAGTGATATTTTCTGCTTGGCTGAGTTTGCTTAGCACACTGGAAAGGCCAACTCATCAGTTCTTGTTGTTAATCAAGAGCAGTAATTGTCCGAGTTCAAAGCCTCCTGACTTAGACTCTGCTGAATAGGATAACAAGTTCCAAAAATGCTAAGTAGTAGTTTCTATAAATGGGCTTTTTTAATAGGGAAGGCCCCTGAAGAGGGTTTGGAAAGAAAACCTTTCTGTGAAGTGGAATTAAAACATTGTGCAGACTTTATAGAGCATGGCAAATAAACTCCTAAAACTCCTAGAAGCTCTTAAAGCATGGACGTTGTGGATGCAGACTCATTTTCTCATTCACAGTGCAAACTGTATTGGTTAAGGCGATATCAACTGATGTAAGAAACATATCCCATACCTTCAATGTCTTAACACAATAAAAATCTGTTTCTCACTCACATGTCAGCCTTGTGAGACCCAAGGAGAGGACCCACGTAAGTCATACCCCACGTTAAATGTAGCATTCCTGGTAGGCAGGCAGCCTTCCACAAGGTGACTCAGGGATCCAGCCTCCTTTCTTGTTTTAGCTCCGCCGTCTTCAACCTTATGGCTTCCAAGTTTACCTCATTTGTCTGCATCAGGCCTGCAAAAAAGGAGAGCATGGAGGATCAGCCACTGGATAGTGTTCATGGGCAGGGCTGAAGTGGTAGACATCATTTCCATTCACATTCTAGTGACCAGAACCCAGTCCTGTGGCCCTACCCAACTGCAATGAGGCTGAGAAATGCAGTCTAGTTCTGTGCTGAGGAAGAAGAGGACATGGGTCTGTGGGACAGCTAGCCAAGCAGTATTTTCATGACACTCATGAATTCCAGAATTTCAACCCCAGCTTTGCTCAGTTCTTTTCTACCAACTCTGGGGCAGTGGAAGGCAGAATAAGTTGATGCAAAACAATGGCATGCATGTGCCTGACTCAGCTCAGCCCCCTGCTCCTCACCTTTGTCCTGCTCTCGCGTGAACCCACGCTGACCCCAGGCTTGGAGAACAAGCACATTCCTGGCCTGGAAGAACTGAAGGGAGTCCCAGGGCTTGTCATCATCAGCCCTGCTCTTGGTCTACTCTGATCTTCTGCCTTGCTTCTAAACATAGGACTATTTGGGTTGAGTTGTGAGCAAGAATGTCAGTTAGCATTTACTGAGCACTAACTATAACTATCTGCCAGGCACTGATGCTTAGTGAAAATTTTCCCATTGTCCCAGAATTGCACAGCCATGGCCAAAGCTGAGAACTGTAATTTCACAGATCCTCCAATAGTTGGGTCCAGTCACCTCCTGCAGGGTGGGGAGGTGACAATTCAGAGAATGAACTTGACCACTCAATAACACCCCCTACTCACCCCACCACCACCATCACCACATAAGTAAAGAGTGAGAGAGGAAGAGATAGTCAGCTTGAGGAAGATGCAGATTCAGGAGAGAGGCTAGTGGGCAGGGCTGCTGTTTCCTCTGCCCAAAGCCAGGGGTCAATGGCTTTAAGAGACTCCCTGGGAAGTTTGGAGGTACCTTCAAAAAGGGGAGCCTGAGATTTCACCTTCTGTATGGGCATCTGCTTGGCCAACAGATTTGGTAACCTGCCCTTACATTTCCTGAAACGGGAAAGGAGAATGGGTAAAGATATGCATGTGCCTTGTGAGCTGTGGGACACCATTGATGAGAGCCACCCTCCCACTGCCCAGTGGGAGCCCCACCCCAAAGCCCTCTCCCTGGACCGGGAACATCTGGAAGCTGTGCGGTGGATGGTCTTTGATGAGGGTTGGGAGAAGGAACAGAAGGAACAGAGCCACGTCTCCCACCATCCAGGACCTGGCTGCAGGGGTCAAAGAGGGGAGGCACATGGGATTACCAAGTGAGAATAAAGACAACACATCCTACAGACGTCATGACAGCCCCCAGTCAGCTGAGTTTAAGTCAGTCAAAAGGGAAACGATCCTGAGTGGGCCTGACCTAATCAGGTGATCTCTTTAAAAGAAGGTCTAGCAGTCAGAGAAACAGATGCCTTCCCTTTGGCCTTGAAGAAGCAGAGGGTCAGGCTGTGGAGAGGACCACACAGCAGGGATTGGTGGGCAGCCCCCTAGGAGCTAAGGGCTTCGGCTGTCTAACCTCAAGGACCCAAGTTCTGTCAACACCCAGGGAATGTGGAAGAGGACCCTAGCCTTAAGTGAGATGACAGCCCCAGCTGGCACCTTGATGCAGCCTTGTAAGACCCCAGGGAGAGGACCCAGATAAGTCACACCCCAACTCCTACCCCACAGAAGCTGAAATAATCAACGCATGTTATCTTCAGCCACTGGGTTTCTGGTAACTTGTTATGGAGCAGCAGAAAACCAATGTAGTTTCTCCACAGGCTGCCAGAGCCACAGCAGAGGCCGGTCGGCCCCGGGTGACGGCAGAGAACTCCGGCGTCGGATTATGTTTGAGATTGAAATTTCAAAAAGAACAGGACAGAATATTAAATACCAAAACGAAACTGTTCTAATAACTGAAAGTTATTCGAATGTTCTGGAATCTGACCAAGATGTCAATAAAGGTGCCACCACCCTACCAGAAATGCGAGAAGGAGGATAGTTCCATGTAGCATAGCTGGGGGCGGGGGGGGGGGGGGATTAACTCATGTCATATTTACACCCCAAAGAATTAAGACCCCTTTATAAAATGGACTTCACATGCAGGCTCTCACTTACTCCTTACAATAACACTATGAGGTCCTGACAATTATTACCATCCTCACTTTTATGGGTGGAAAGACTCAGGCTGAAAAGCCCAGCTATCTCACCCCAGGTCACACAGCTGGTAAGCCGTGGCCAAGACTTGAAGCCAGGCTGTGTGTGACCCCAGGTGGAGGGTCCCCAAGAGTCGCTGCTGCCCATTCAGCCCACAAACTCCCAGCACCTGGGCCCTGCAGCAGGTAGTGAAGGCTCAGTGGAGATGGGAGGGCATTTTCTTACCCTTCACAAGAAAGGCACTGGCTGATGACACCTCCAGGCAGAGTCTCCAGGGCTCTTCTCCTGCTGCGTCTCACCTAGGCAGCTCTGATGCGGCTGGAAGTCGAATCCAGGAAAAACTAAAATTCCGGTAAAAATCATGGATCAACTGGGATGACTTGAAACTGCTGTCAACATCAGCATTTTAGAATGAATTGCTGGCTGTCTTCTCCTTCTTTTGGACAGTAAACACTCCTGGATATCTGTTCCATGCCAGGGTCTCGGCTAGGCACAGGGACCCCAGGGACAAAGAGAACAGGCATGGTCCCTGTCCTCGGGGAGTGCCCCATGTGGTGGGGCGGGGGAGCATATCCATAGCCGTACAGCAGATCTGTGAGTCTATGAGCAGTATCTCAGGAGGTAGACACTGTGGGTCTGGTGGGAATGACAGGCTCTAGTGGACCGCACGGGAACAGTGGTGTGTCACTGGTAACCAGCACCTTTCCTGAGCAGGTAGGATGTGCTCTTGCCACCGTCCTGCAAGGAGCATCTGTATGTTCCCCAGATGAGGATATGGGTTCAGATCAAGCTGTCTGGGGAGGAGGTGAGCACCCTGTTGCTAAGAAGCCCAAGCCGGAACTGGATGTTTACTTGGCAACACCAAAAAGTCTCATCTGATAGAGACTGGACTGGGGGCCTCTATGTGTACAGTGGGTTTTCATTTTGGTATTAAATTTTGGTGTTTTTAAAAAAAGATCATACACACACACACAGTTAAAAAATTCAAACAGGGGCCGGGTGCGGTGGTTCACGTCTGTAATCCCAGCACTTTGGGAGGCCAGGGTGGGCAGATCACAAGGTCAGGACATCAAGACCAGCCTGGCCAATGTAGTGGAACCTCATCTCCACTAAAAATCAAAAAAATTAGCCAGGTGTGGTGGTGGGCACCTGTAATCCCAGCTACTCAGGAGGCTGAGGCAGGAGAATCACTTGAACCCAGGAGGTGGAGGTTGCAGTGAGCCGAGATCACACCACTGCACTCCAGCCTGGGCGACAGTGAGAGATTCTGTCTCAAAAAAAAACAAAATTCAAACAGAACAAAAAAAGTAGGCAGTGGGTCTCACTTCCACTCCAACCCCGAGGCTCCCAGGTCTCTTTTCCATGACTCTAGTCTCTGTGTATTCTTCCAGAGATAATTTATGCATATGTTATATATGCATATACATAGAGATATTACGGGTATGTGTGTATATACACATATCTCTTCATTTAAAATATTCTCAGAGTCTCGTTTCTTTGTAAAATTTCATTTTGAGGAAGTCCAACTTTTTCTTGGCAAAGCTAGAAAGAATAGTATTTTTTTTCAAATCCATGTTAAATATTTATTTTACTGCCTGTAGTAGTCAGAATTAGATCAGCTATGAACGACTGAAAAATCCAGAGCAGCAGTGGCTAAAACAGGACAGATTGTCTTCTCTCACATTCAGAGTCTGGAGGCCAGCGATCCATGGCTGATACAGCAACTTGGCCGAGGAGGCCCACACGGACCAGACTCAGTCATCTGTGGCCCTCCTGAGGCTGTGTCCCTCAGCCCCAAGGCCCAAGATGGCAGCATCAGAATTCCAGACAGCAAGGCAGAGGAGACAAAGGAAAGAGAACCTGCTGTCTCTGAGTAAGGTTCCAGGAGGCTGGCACCTGGCACTTCTGCATGTATGTCATGGACCAGAAGCACATCCTAAGGCCACACCTGTCAGCAAGGAAGGCTGGGGAAGGGGATCTCTACTCTGAGTGGCCCTGTTTGTCCAGCTACAAATTCTGTTATTCCGGGAAAAGGAGAGACTGGATATTGGATTGTGAGTGGCAGTTTCTGTTCTATCTCCATTGCCCAGTTGGTCAGAGTAGAGACACATTTCTTCATTTATTCAACCAATTGTTATCGAATAAATGTTTGTTGAATTAAAGGGAGATGGCAGAAGGAGGGACTTGTGTGGAGGTAACAGAGGACCCAGATCTGCTTCAAAAACTCACAAGCGACCAGCTAAGACCACCAGCCTCGAGCCCTAGAGAGAACTATTATCACCTTGCCTGTTTACTCTCATACCTATATCAGAAGGCCCTCACCCAGGACTCAGTCTTTCCATCTGAGCAATGGGGCCGGAGATATGAGTTTGAACCACATGATTTCCAGTCCTTCCATCTCAAAATCTCAATGAGTGTGTGGTTCTAAATGACTCATAGTCAAGGGACCAAGCATTCATTATGAAGCCTGAAAGTCAAAGGCGAGAGATCAAAGACACCAAGGGCCCCTTGGAGCTGGCCTTCCCTGTGGTGACCCTCATCTCTCAAAAGGCCGTCTGAAGCCCCCAGGCACATTATTCTGCTGAGCCAAAGAGCTAGGTCTCAGTGAACACTAGCATCCACCCAAAGACTAGGCAGAAAGTAAAATACAGCAGACTGCCTGTCAACAGAAGTTTTCCAAAGGGGAACTATTAAAAATGGTAACTTGCGGGTTCATAAGGTCCAAACTATGGAGGAAGGAGTGTGGCTTCTGCAAAGAGAAGTCTGCCTCCCTGATCCGCGAGGCTTTGAGGAAGAATGACGTCTGAATGAGAATAAACCAAAAGATGTTATTGTTTAGTCTTCAAATGGCTTTGGAGACATTCCCCAGGAAATCCACTAAAAACATAGCATTTTTCAAGACGTCTTGGGACATTTCCTCATGATTAACATGCTGGCTTAGGGAAAGAAAAGCCAAAAGTAGGGGAAAATAGACTCTTCTCTGAATAGAAAACAGTAGCATTATCTAATTCTCTAGGGACTGGAATTAACTGGTTTTAATTAATATTTGGTAGTTATTAGGGAGAATTTCTTGTGAGAAAGGAGTTAAGCCCATCAGAATTACGTAAGGCTCTGGAGGGGCTGCCAGGCTACTTGGAGGTCTGAAGTGAATCAGGTGAGCTTCAGTGGGGAAAAAGAACTCCAAGCTATGGGCTTGGAGGAGTGGAAGACACAGTTCAGGAGCCACGTGGACATTAAGGCTGCTCGGGAGCTTGCCAGAAGCTGAACCTATGCTTTATCAAGGGACTTTCAAAATAGGGAATATGCCCATGGGATGTTTGGCTAATCACAGTTGTGGGTGTGTGGACACAGTCACAGCAGTACTAAAATGTAGAGACAGGGAGGCAGCTAAACTCTGTGGTCTGGTCCACGGTTCAGAAGCATCTTTCAGTCCCAGGCCAGCCCGCAGCTGCTTCTCCTTCTGCCGGGACACTAGGGTTTCTATCCAACTTCCCCAGCAATGCTGAGCCTGGAGAGGGTTTTAATTTTCTATCTTGATGAAAAATGTGTGGTTTATACACTGTCGTAGAACAAATAGAATTGGGATTTATGTTTCACAACTTCCATGGTTTGTTTGGGTTTCTTCCATATGTCTTTGACAGTCCTATCACATTTCTGACAGTTATGATTGTTTTTTCTTTCTGGGAAGTTGGGCAGAGGCAGAGAACACATTTTTCCCTTTTTCCCACTAAGTCTTGCTTGAAAGTATGTGTGAGCATCATATGGGCCCATGCGTGTGCCTCTCTTATTGAGAAAACACGTGAAAGTATGTGTGCAGGCTGTGGGGTTACATGTTTGTGTAGGGGGCACTGGGCTACAGTGTGTGGACATGAACATGTTAAGTATAGTGCTATGTATTGGATACATGTTTGTGATGTGATGGTGGTGGTGTTTGTGTGTGTGTGTGTGTGTGTGTGTGTCTACAATAGAAAAATCAGCCAATTAAGTGTTATTCTAATTCAGATGTCATCAATGACCAAGCCTCTCTCTTCACAATGTCATGCACGCACGTGTGTGGGGCCTGCCAGCAGTTGGGAAGGGTCAAATTGTTCTCCATGCCCCAAATTCCATGTGTTTTCAATTACTTTCACAAGTGTGTTTCCACGTGTGGTGCTTTAATTATGTAGGTGAAGAAAATGTCTCACTCCCAATTATTGATCGAGGCCCATCCCTTCACTCTGTGCGGCAGAGTCCTCCTCACCAAGTGTCGTTAAACACGACATCAATCCCAATAGATTGACTAATTCCTTTTTCATTATTAGAACAGATTTACAACTTTGGAGTCAGGGTGTTGGGCGGGTTTTTTTTTTCCCACTAGAAAATTCATCTGTATCCCAGAATCAGCTTGTAGCTCAATGTAAATTCAGTGTAGAATTTAGTCAGTTATTAAATGGATTTAAGTGGCTGAACCCTGGTGTAATCTGACCAGCAATGCATGAAGGAAAGAGGTGGAGGTGTAAAAAATGTCAAATAGCTTTCTCAGATGCATTAAACTATTAATAAAGATAAAACGATCTTTATGTTTGGGGTTTAGAACATCTCTTTTATGATAGCAAGAAGCCACTTTGATTCACGACTCGTTGGTTTCAAGGTCTGGTGTCATTATTCAGAAGGTGTCAGGAAGGAAACGGAGACAAGCTCCTCAGCAGGAGGAGAGGTGAAAAAAGAAGCTCGGAGTGCAGGACTGCTCTTGCCCAGCTGGGTTGGGCAGGGAGATGTGACAGTGAGGGGACGAATACAAAAGGCAGTGGTGATTGCGTCCACACCATCAGAGCCCTCTGTAGACGCATCTCCGTTTGGTGCTGAGATATGTTTTCCGTGGCTCTTCTGAAGAGGTCACGGCCTCCCTCTGAGGGGACTGGCGTGCTGGGTATTTTCCATCTGCCCCCAACCCCACCAGCTCCATGGCTCTCTTCAGCCCTGCTCTGCAGCTCAGGAGGTTGATCCCTGCGGACCACCTCACCCCGACCCCCTTGCCCTCTAGCTTCTGGTGGGATTGATCCAGCCAATGGGAGGCAGCAGAAGACTGGAGAGAGGGGAGTGAGAGGTCGGATAATTTATCCGCACTCCCTCCTTGACTCACCCCAGTTCTGACAGTGGCTGCCTTCAGGAGTTACATCCTCTTGCAGCCCCTCTTCCACGGCTCCCGGTCTTCCTCCGGGTTCTGGCAACAACATTCCAACCCCTTGTCCTTCGGGCCTCAGGGTGGTCGCAGCTCCCCGCTGGGGCTGCACCCTCCCACGGTGGGTTCCTGGGCCCTGCCAGTTTGCACCACGGTACGCTGTCTCATCGTTAAACTCTCCTCCCTTAAACTCTTTGAGTGGGCCGACCGTTTTCTCCTAAGAGGCACTGACTCAGAGGAGCCTGATCCTCCCAGGGCTGCGTACCTGTCAGGGATGGAAACAGGAGCTGGGGAGTCGTGCAAATGCTCCGTGAGAAATGTTGATGCACGGCTGCCCCCGTGGCCGAGGCTTCTGCGGCATGACGTAGCACGTGCTTCCTCTATTCCTTTAACAAGCCTTGGCTGGGCGGCTTCCAGGGGTCCGTTTCCATGCTAGGCAGGCGCTGTCCTCATGGAGTTTACAGTCAGGGGTTAGGTGCTATTGTGGGAGGCACAGGGCTTTGAGCAGCAGAGGAGGAGAGGCGCTGGGTGGAGGGGCCAAGAGGAAGGAACATCCAAACTGAGAATCTGGAGGATGGGAAAGAGATGTCTGAGAAAAGGAGTTGGGGGAGCGACGCAGGGACGGTGGTGTTTCTGGCAGAGGAAACAGCAAGTACAAACCCCTAGAGGAGAGCCAGATCAGGAGTAGGGGGCGGGGGCATTTGACAGCTGTCCCCCCTGCCCAGGGACCAGGGAGCTGAAGTGCACTCACAGAGGAGAGGTCGGGGAGAGAAAGCTGTGAAGGGGGCACTGGAGGACTGCAGCCCTCCCTGCCCCACCCCAAGCCCCACTAAGGGGTTCTGTCTTTATCTTCAGGGCCAGAGGGCCTTTGGACACAGCCAGATTTACATTTGTAAAAGACCCCTTGGTCCACAGCGTGGGAAATAGAAATCCAGCAGGAGGCAGGTGACTCCTTCAGAGGAACTAACGTATGGTGAGCTCACCAGCCGAATGGGGGAAGTGAACCCACACGAGTGAATCTGAACCCCCATTTTCTGGACGCGGACACAAGGCCCAGAAAGGGCCAGATCTTGCTCAGGTCACACAGAGAGGCAGCATACTGGGATCAGGGAGAGGAGAAAGGAAATAACCAAGGGCTGGAGCCACCTCGTCCTGGAAGGAAGACCCCTTCAGAAGGGATTCCCGGGGCAGGCCCTGGCCACCCCCGTGTTTCCTTGCAGGGCTGGGGGGGGGGGGGGGGCCTTTGGATCCACTAGACCCCACCCTGGCAGGACCTGAACCCTCACCTGGACGCACCCCAGGCACCTCCACCGGCATAGGTGACAGGAGCTTCCCACTGAAATCATGCGAATATTAAGCTAATCAAAGCCTTGCTTGGGAAGAGATGGGACTGGGAAGGCGGCCCTAACGAGCTGCTGCGTGTCACTCCCTCCACCCTGCGCGTCCTGCGCTGTCCCATTTGTCTGGCTGTAATCTACATTTCAAATGATTACATGGGAAGCTGAAGTGGTAGTGACAAGGATAAACGAAGCTTGTTAAACTAATAGCTGCACTAATGCCCAAATATGTGAACTTCCCGACGCAGGCCGCATCCCAGCCTGGCGGAGCTGTCAGCCCCGCTCCCCCGGGCTCCGCCGCCAGCCGCGGCCACATGATGAATGGCCCTGTCGACCAAACTCATCCGGGGCCCAATTAAACAGGCAGAAATGAACTGGAGCCGTCAGGCAGCCGGGGAGGGGGGACGCGGGGAGGGGGAGGCTGAGCCAGACACAGAAAGGCTGGTGGGGGGGAGGGGAGAGCAGAGAGAGAGAGAGAGAGAGAGAGCAAGAGAGAGAGCCCAGGCCTAGGGGGTGGGAGAGAGAGAGCAGCCTGGGAGGAGAGAGGGTCAGAGGCCCAGGAAAGAGAGAAGAGACACCAGGGTGGGAGCGGGAGGAGAGAGACAGAGACACACAGAGATAGACGGAGACCGAGAGACCGAGAGACTGGGAAGGCAGAAGGAAGAGACTCCCAGATAGACACAGGGAGCGGGGAGAGACAGTCGAAGACACACACAGAGACAGAGTGAGGAGAGACAGCTGGAGAGAGGCACGCAGGACAGGTGGCCCAGGAGTGGGGGCAGAGGCGTTGCGGCTGGAGGGGGCGGTCCAGGAAGGGCCAGAGGCGCGGTGGGGGGAATGGACGAGAAAAGAGGGCGCGAAGAGAAAATGAGTCCCGGCAAGTCCTGGCAGCTCGCAGCGGCAGGGAAGTCGTTCTGTCAGAAAATGGTCATTTAATGGTTTGCCGAGCCCGCGACAGATATGTCATCTGAGGCGGCTCGGCGGCAGTCCCAGGGCATTTCATTTATTAATTACCAGCTTCCAGCAGCTCCCTCGTCCCTGCTCCATGTCGTCACCAGCCCGGCCCCCCTACTGCCTCTGCCGGCAACACCCCCATTACCCCGTTCCTGTTGGTGCCTCCCCTCGTCCCATTTTCCGGAAGAGGCGGCCCAAGGCCAAGGCCAGAGAGCGTCAGGCCTGCCAGCTGTGGGCCAGCCTCCCTCCCCGGGGGGCCTCCTCGGCTGGGCCTCCTAGACCAGGGTGGGGAACCCAGTCCCTCCCCTGCCCCAAGCCTAAAGGGAAGCGGGAGGCCGTGACCTACGTGCTCTCCTTTTCTCCTTTCGTAGAGACAGGGAGATCTTGTGTTGCCCAGACTGACTTTGAACTCCCCAGACTCAAGCAACCCTCCCGCCTCAGCCTCCCGAAGTGCTGGGATTACAGGCGTGAGCCACCATACCTGGTCCACATTACACTTTCTCATTCACAAATAAAATAATGTTTTGCTTGCCTGATAATTTTATATCTTTTTTTCTTTTTATGTAAACTCACTTTTACAGCCTTCAGATCTGTTCTTTTCCCCCTCTTGGCAGTTCCTAAGCCCTTTAAAGGGCCTTAACTCTGATTTCCTTTCATTCAGACCCAAGGAGCTTGTCTCTGTTTCCAAGCAGAGGTAGGTGCTAATATTCTCTCAGGTGGCCCCTTGCCCATGTGAGAAATGTTCCACCAGGAATGTTTAGTAAACTAGGAATGGATGCTCACAGATCGTGCTGGTGGCCAGCCCTGCCCACTGGGCAGACTGCACAAGGGAAGCTGGCACCTCAGCCACCCTCCCTTTCCAGCCTCCAAACCCCACCCTCCAAGCTGGCCTGGAGCTGCCTCAGAGGAAGGGAACTGGCAGGGTATCTCTCTGTCCCCAGAGAGTCAGGGACGACTCTGGGCTGCCTAGGTCCCCAGTTGGCCACACTCCACAGGTCCTACTGCCCCCCAGGACCCCATGATCCAGATCGTTCCCAGAGGAAGATCCACAATGGAAGTGAAGTCCTTGTTTTTTGTTTGTTTGGGTTCCTTCCTCCCTCCCTCCTCTCTCCTTCTCTTTCTTTCTCCCTTCCTCCCTCCCTCTCTTCTTTTCTTTCTTTTCTTTTCTTTTTTTCTTTTCTTTCTTTCTTCTTTCTTTCTTTCCTTCTTTCTCTTTCTTCTTTCTTCTTTCTTTTTCATTCTTTTTTGACAGGATTTTGCTCTGTCTCCACCGAGGCTGGAGTGCAGGGGCATAATTTTGGCTCACTGCAGCCTTGACTTCCTGGGCTCAAGCAATCCTCCAGTCTCAGCCTCCCCACCCCTGAGTACCTGGGACTACAAGCACACACCACCACACCTGGCCAATGTTTTGTTTTGTTTTGTTTTTTGGTAGAGTTGAGGTTTCACCATGTTGCCCAGGCTGGTCTTCAAACTCTTGGGCTCAAGCGACCCGCCTGCCTCAGCCTCCCAAAATGCTCATGAAATTCCTGTTTTAAACAGGATGCCTGCTCAGAAATGGTGGCACCGACTAGAGTGGGGTAAACTCTTTCTTTCAGAGGCCCAGGGCTGGTAAGACATTGCTGAGGCCTCTGTTGGCCCTGGCATGAATCTGGAAGGTTGGTCTGAACCTCCCACCTCTACTACCTGAAACCTCCAGAAGGCTCCCTGCACATCCCATGTCCCCAGGTGCCCAAGTGAACATAGCTCCTTCCCAGAGCCTCCCTGGGCTCCCCATCCCAGCCAGCAGCACTTGCAGCCCCACCCTCCAACTTGAGCATATCCTGTACCTAATGTGTCACCAAAGGCGGCACAGCCCACCTTTCAGCCTTCCCACCTGTCTATCCCCCATCAACTCCCCAGCGCAGACATCTCTCACCTCCTTCGGGCTTACAGTTCTCCTCCACACCACACCTGGGTGACCTTCCAAGGGGCAAAGCTTCTCCCCTGACTCCCTTCAGAGGCACAGAATTCAGGCTTCTTTTCAGCCTTTGAGATCTTGCCTATTTTTTTCCTGCTCCTGCCACTGAGCTTTTAGCTCCCTCTGACCTCTCTCTATCTCTCTCTCCTCTCCTTCACCCCTAACACTGGGGCCTTGGCACACGATATCCCCTCTGCCTGGGATCCCCTTCTGTGCACTGGGACCTGTAGGGAAATGTCACAGGTAAATTGGACTGTCAAGGAGTCCAAGGATGGAAGTGAGCCCAGTGTCATGGGCAGCGGTTTACAACAGCGACTGGAGGAGCACTCTCCTGGAGTCGGGGAGGAGCCTCTAGCATAGGATGGGAGTCTTGGCTCAGGAACCACTCAGGACCTTCCAGCCCAGGTCTCTGACCCTGTGCATCTGCTTCTTAGAAATCATAGCTGGTAATCGCCCTTTTTGTGGGTTCCTGTTAGTGGGGCCAGGGCCGGGAGCTTCCAGGAACACTGAATTTTAGTTATTCCTAACCTTAGCACAAATGATATGTTCCAGCAGTCCTCAGAAGAAAGCTGGTGGGGACAGAACTCACCTGTTCCTTGTAGGGGCATCCAGGGCTCGTGGGGACAATGAATGTCTCCTGCAAAGAGAATTAACTAAGAGAGAGCCAGTACTGTAGGAGTGGGTCAAAGTCCATGAGGTCTACCAGCAGACATCACCCTTCTCACAGTAAAGATAGGTCAACTGAGGTCCAGAGAGAGGAAAGGAATTGCCCAAGATCACAGAGTGAGCCAGAGGCAGGCCCAGAGCCAAAGCCCAGGTCACATGACTTCCCACCAGGGATCTTCCCGCAACATAGCAGAACCACTGTCCCCTTGGTGTCAAAACCCTATGGGGGAGCAATTGGGTCCCCATTGAAAACAGAATTCCTCAGCTTTAATTAACCTTGTCATATGAAATAAATAACCATGACTGTTTTCAAAAGCTCATTAAAATATATTTTTATATATTTATTATTATTATTTGTTGAAATGACCTGGGCTCCCAGATTTCTGGGACGAAGACTGTGATTTATAAACACTCTCCCATGGATCATTTCTTGTACAGTGGACAGCCTGAGAAAAGGACCATAAGGCTGTTGGGTTATTTTTGTTAGCTCAGATTTGCTTCCACTGGCGCTCTGTTCTCCTTCACTGTCTGTGATTTGGCTAGAACTGCCAGTCAGTCTCAGGACAAGCCTGGCCACCCATAGTACCTCTTCCCTCTGACAACAGTGACTGGTCCAAGAGATGGGCATGTGACCCATCAAGACCAATCAGAGTGCTTCCCTGGGACTTACACACATAGAAACTCCTTCTTCCTGCTGCAATGCCAGGCTAGAGCTTTCAAGGGCTCTTTTCTTTACCTGCGCTGAGGAAACTCAATAGCAATGAGAAATAATGAGGTCAATATACAAATGGAAGCAAACCCAAGAAATGGAGAGAGAAAGAGAAACCCGATCACTTGGTTTAGGCCCTAGATTCAGCCATGTCTGAAGCCAGTGCCATCCCCTGGAGGTACCCAGGGTCATGGGCCAATTAATTCTCTTTATTCTATTTTTTAGATTGATTTGGGATTTTTCCCCCCTTGTACCTGAAAGATGTTCCAAAACAAGTACAAGGCCTTTCCTTCTGTCCGCCTATTTTACACAATAGTTGGCACATACACAGCCCCCTCCTCTGAGACACTTTGGGTACAGAGCTCACACACACATTCTTTCATCACTGGGGAAGAAGGCCCCAGTAACAGGCCCCTGTGTCCCTTCCTGCCTCTCCTGCACTGTCTTCTCAGGGTCTTGGTGTTTCTTCTTGTGGGCAGAGGAAATTTCCAGACCACTGGAAGTCCTCTTTAGGCTCAAGGGGGGCCAGAGGCTCTGAGATGTTTTTGGGTTATGCACAAGACTGTTTCCAAGAGGGACAAAGGAGTCTCTTTCATTCAAGTGCTCTGATCACATCACTCTCCTGTTCAAAAGCCTCCAATTACTCCCTACTACCAATGGGGAAAAGTCCAGACTCCTTAGCCTAGCAGTCTATACTCTTCACAGTCTGCCCTGAATTCCTCATCCTCTCTTTCCTACCTCTAAGTCTTTGCGTGCGCTGTTCCTCCTCCTTCCTCTGGAACACCCACCTGTGAGAGTCCCTCCTGTCCTTCTAGGCCTGGCCCATGCACTACCTCTTATAAGCAGCCTTCCTCACTCCCCTAGTAATAAGGCAACTTGTTCCGGGCCTCCTAGGACAGGCATGTTATCTGCCTCTCTTTGTGACTTATCATATAGTCTGTCTTGTATTAAATATATTGTTTATTTTGCCTGACTTGCTCTCTCTACCTCCATCCTGTCTCCAGACTGGGTGATTCTTAATTTTATCTTTTAGGTCTCAACTCAAAGTTTACTTGCCCAGAGAAGCCTTCCTTAGCTGCCTCCCCCTGAAAAAGTCTCTTCCCCTTGATTTCTTGTGGTCACTGCACTCTAAACTCTTTTTCAACAGTACTTATTGCATTTTATGGTAAAATATTTATTACTATTAAAAGTATTTGATTAATGCCTGTATCCTCCTATTAGAACATATGCTCCCTGAAGCCTGAGACTTTGTTTTGTAGCTAGAGTGGCACCTGAAACACAAGTCAAAATTAGTGGAATCACTGCTGGTAGAGTCAATGACTGAATAGGTATATGAATGAATAAATGAAAGTCTCCCCCAGCCCTGTACTAAATGGCAGCTTGCTGGGGTCAGGGACTGTCAGTGATCTTTATATCCTTCATTGTACCACGCATATAGTCATAGTAAGTGGTCAGCAAACATGAATTTAACCATCAGCAGGTGCAGTTTATAGGAGTTCCTGGACTCTACCCATGGCTATAACATGAGCCAGAAACCTAGGGCCCCAATCCAAGCTGGGTCAAGAACTGAAAAATTTTAATAACCACAAAGGATATTCCCAAATCCAGGCATACTAGGGCTGCAGAAATGACTGAAACAAGCCCCCCTGCCCTTGGGAGCAAATAGTACAGTTGTCCTGAGTGAGTTGTTCTGACCCATCACCTCTCCAATGGGGTATGACATCGTTCTCGAGTTTTATTGCTACAACATGGGCTTACTCAACTCCTCAGTAAATAGCATTACATAAGCACCATGAGCGCACACACATGCAAATCCAGAGTGGACAATAACCCCAGGCGTGTTGGAGTGTTTGATGGGATGGCCGCGGGAAAGCAAGCCAGGAGCCAGTTCTAAAAAACAATATTTATTTATTACAATTGGCAGAGCAATGGAGAAAATTGCCACTTAGATAGGATTTTACATTTTGCAAAGCTTTTTGTAATCAGCACAATTTCTCCCAACAGTTCTCGAGGGCAAGTTGTTTTTGTCATTCCCATTTGCAGGCAAGGAGGAGATAGTAGGAGAGAATGAGGGAAGTACTGTGCTTCTACTTACACAGACCTCAAGAGTAAAGGAGAACTCTGGCTTAACTGAATATAAGCATGTTTTTTTTTTGGAATATCTACTATGTGCTGGGCAATGGGGAAGACCTGCATAAGATTCTGGGCCTTAGCTCACGACTGATTTCTCTGGGGGTGTATGCCCTTTGTCTCATCCAGAGAAGAAAACAATATGTAATTTTACATTGCCTCCACTTAGTGCTTTGCTTGGCCACCTCTCTTTTGGAAATTCACATAAGTTACATCAGGTTAGGTAATGCTGCTGTAACAAATAATCCCAAAATCTCAGTGCCTTAAGACAGCACTTTATTTCCACCTCAAGCCAAATATCTGTTGTGGGTCAGCAGGAGCTGAGGGGAGTGTTATGCTCATTGTAGACCCAGGCAGAAGAACACCCATCTGTGAGAGTTCTTCCTGTCCTTCTAGGCCTGGCCCAAGCACTACCTCTTATAAGCAGCTTTTCTCACTCCCCTAGTAATAAAGCAACTTGTTCTGGGCTTCCCAGGACAGGCATGTTGTCTGCCCCTTTTTGTGACTCTGAATGAGTGTTGTGCTCATTCAGAGACCCAGGCAGAGGAAGTAGCTTTCACCTCAAACATCATAGGTAAATGTGCTAGAGGAAAAGAGAGTTCTGGAAACTCTTGCATTATCAGTAGTTCAATTCCTTGGTGCAGAGGTGACGTATCGTTTCAGGGCTTACTTTTTGGCCAGAACCAATCATACAGGCCCACTTACCCAAAAGGCATCCAGGAATTGCAAATCTTCTGTGCCCGGAAGATGCAGAGGACTGGCAATACTTCACAAATAGAACTAAAAACTACTATGCAAGTTGAAGTTCATCCCACACCAAGAAGAAAAATTAAAGCCAAATCCTTGAGTGTGTCCTTACATCTGGAAAAACACCAACTTTTTAGGGAAAATGGATTTTTGCAACTGATTGATTGTGCTTTCTTAGGAAGGAGAAAAACCTGAGACCTGTGCAAAGACTGACTTGTACCAAAATCAAGAGTGTCTTGAGATGCATTAAAGGGAAAAAGCCTACCTGGTGCAATAAGACAAGCAAAATAAATTAAAAGACATATAGATTACAAAGGAAGAATTAAAGTTGTCTTTGTTTTCAAATGACATGATTGTGCATAGGAGATCCTAAAGAATCTACCCCCAAAAAACCTACTAGAACTAATAAATGCATTTAGAATAAATTGATATACAAAATAAATATAAAAACCAATTGTATTTCTGTACATTAGGAGTGAACAATTAGAAAATTATATTAAAAATAAATACTATGTATAAAAGCATTCAAAAACATCAAATGCTTAAGGAGAAGCTTAAAAGATGAAAACCTTCTACACTGAAACTATAAAACAATGCTGAAAGGAATTTAAAAGACATAAATAAATTAAGCAAATTAACAATTAAATTTTAAAATCATGATTGAAAGACAATATTATTATAGCATCCATTTTCCATAAATTGATCTAAATACCAATTTCATCCCAGTCCAAAAGATTTTAAAATTTATTTGGAAAGGCAAAAGACCAATAATAGCCAAAACAATCTTGAAAATTAATTACAAAATGAGGAGACTTATGCTATCAGATTTCAAGACTTACTATAAAGCTATAACCATCAAAACAGTGTGGCTTTGATGAAAGCATAGACAAATAAATCAATGGAACAGGATGGAGGATTCAGACATAGGTCCACACATATATTGTCACTTGATTTTTAACAAGGAAGCCAACACTGTTAAATGGGAAAGAAAAATGTCTTTGGCAGATAGTGCTGGAATAAATGGAAATCCATATGAAAACAAAGAATCTTGGCCCCATCTCACACCACACACAAAAATAAATTCAAGCTGAATTACAGACCTAAAGGTAAAAGTGAAAAAAATTAAGTTCTTAAAGGAAAACAGAATATCTCTGTGACCTTGGAGTAAGTAAATATTCCTTAGAAAAGACACAGAAGGCATAAATCATAAAAGGAAAAAGTTGAGAAAATGAATTTGATCAAAACTAAAACTTCTGCTCATTAAAAAGTACCATCAAGAAAATAAATCGGGAAGTTACAGAATGAAAGAAAATATTAACACCACAATTATCTGACAAAAGACTTGTATGCAGAATATATAAACTCCCACAACTCAGTAATAAAGACAGGCAGCAGAATTTATTTTTAAAAAGACAAAAGACTTGAGCAGACATTTTACAAAAGAAGATATATAAGTGGCTAATAAGTGTACAAGAAGTCACTTAGCATCATCGGTCGTCAGGAAGATGCAAGTGACAATGAGAGATCACTACTTACTGTCTAGAATGGCTAAGATGATAAAAGCTGACAACACAAGACGTTGGAGAGAATGTAGAAAAATCATAATTCACATATAGTGCAATTTGGAATGTAATATGGTATAACCACTTTTGAAAACACATGCATAATTTCTTGAAAAGCTAAACATATATCTACCCTATGACCCAGAAATTTCATTTCTAGGTATTCACCTGAGAAATAAAAACCTATGTCCACAAAAAGGCTGGTAGGAGAATTGTCATAGAAATTGTATCCACAATAGTTAAAGAATGGAAACAACCTAGATGTCTATGAACAGGAGAATAACTAAGTAAGCTACAGTATTGTCTTCCAGTGGTATCCTCACGATACAGACACAGGCAACAATATGGATGAATCTCAAAAATATTATGATGAGGGAAGAAGCCAGACTCAGAACGTGTATAACACGTGATTCCACTTATTCTAAAATAGGCAAAACCATCCTGTAGTAATATAACTTAGATTCGTGGTTGTTTTGGGGTGAGGGTGAGGATTGCCTGAAAAAGTTCTGATTTAATCTACTTTCATGAAAACTGATGAGACAGACTTAAGATCTGAACAGTTCATTGTATGTAAATTATACCTCATGGGTCAGCCCCTATCAGCAAGGAAAGCCAGGCAATAATGTCCTCAAGATGTTCCAAATAATATCATGGCTCCATCACTAAGTAAAAGGGGAGAATGAATATTGGGATGCCAGACCTTGTTCTCAGAGCATCATACATTTGTTCATTTAATCTTCACAATGACCATTGTTATCCCCACTGTGCTGATGACAGATCTCTGCTATAGGAGGTGTTGAAACTCAATGTCATGGCATATGGAGACTGGTTGAAGGAATCAGAGATGTTTGATCTGGAGAATATAAAATTGAGAAGACTCAAGAGTTGATTATAAATTCCTGAAGATCTCAGGGCAAGGAACCAGAGTTCTTCTGGGTAGCCCCAAAGGGTGGGGCTAAGATCAACGGAAAGAAGATGGTGTCTAGGTCTGGTTTCATGAGAGGAAATAACATCCTCCTAAGCACCATTAGCCCTTCCCCAGAGCCCCACAAGAGTCTAGTGAAGGAGAAATGTCTGATAGTATCCCCAGTCTACAGACAAGCAGGCTGAGTCCAGGAGAGATCACATGATTCGTCACACACTCAGTGACAGAGCCAGGGTGAGATCTTAATGCTCCTCCCCGGTCACTCAGCCTGTCCCCATTTGAATGGCATCTGGGAGGCAGTAAAGCTCAATGTGGAAACTCTGGAGTCACACACAGACCTGGGTTAGTGTCTCCACCACTAACAAGCTGGGGAACTTTGGATTAGCAAACCATTCTGAGCTTAATTTTCCCATCTGTAAAATGGGAACGATAAAAATGGTAGCTCTTTTAAGACTGAGATAAGGATCAGTTGAGATAATGCACGTGACATAGCAGAACATCTGGCACATAGTAAGTGCTCAGGAAATAATGGTTATTATTGTTTGCCTCGGAGATTCAATCACTGGCGTAGTACCTGGTACCAATGACCTTGACGCAGCCTTAAGTTCACATCCTGCAAGATGGGAAACATCTGGATCTTGTGCAATATTTGCTATGCCAAGGAGGGTTGGAGGCCTAATTAAAATTGCTACTCTGTTTGCATTATCAAATGTCAGAGTTTTTTTTTTCTTCTCACAGAGCAAAGATTTTTCTTATCAAAAATCTATTCGCTAAAATGCTAATGATCGTCAGTGATTAGAAACTGCTGCTCAAATTTTGAAAGTTCCCAGTGGGCCTCTCAGACATGGCTTGTAACTTGTCAGTTGAAGAAATGTTCTCAACAAATCAAACTTTGCTGTATATGTTAAAAAAAAAAAAAAGAAGAAGAAGAAGAAAGAGAAAGAAAAGAAAAGAAAAAAAGAAAAAAGATTTCATTTCCTTAACGCTTCACTGTATGAGTCCAGCAGGGACTTTTGAGTTAAGTGACAGAGACCACATTATTAGTTGTTCTAATAGAAGTCTCTCAAGGCAAGATCGTCTCAGATAGGCCCCAAAAAACTGCTAACGAAAGCCTGTCACGCTTATCTTAATTTCAACGAGCATTTAGTTTGCCAAAAAGAGGCACAGCAAGCAATTTTCTTTTATTATATTCTTTTTTGTCCTTCCTCTCCTTTTTCTTCTCCTGTGCCTTCCTCTTCAGGAGAAAACATCTGCAAGGATGTTTCCTGAACGTGTAGCCAAGCATCAGATGCCATCAGCTTGTTCTCCGTGGTCAGACCTGGGTACCTGGGGCCTCCTGGGCTGTGTCTGCACAGCCCCAGCAGAACCAGATGGGCTGATGATGTGGGAGGGCGGGAGTCACTTCACCCTGGGCTCTTAGCTGCCCTGGCACATGTGGACACCAGAAATCAAAGGCCTTGCCTCTCACAGGACCTCACATACTGCTCACCTGGTCTCTCTAGGGTGGTCTCCAGGAGATACATGACTGGACTGTGGTGGAACTCTCACTTTGGCCACAATGAGAGATTTGGTGTCCATTTATCTCTTAATGAGGCAGCTCCGCTGGAGGTTTTAAAGTCCAGGGACACAGTCCTGAGTCGTGTTTGGAGCACAGACTCTGCAGTCAGGCAGGCTTGGCTTGGGCCTAGTCTCAGCTCCACCACTGTGCTCATTCATTCAAGAAATATTATTGAGTACCTATTATGTGCCAGGTACTGTGCTGGGAGCTAGCAATAGTGAACTGAATGAAACAGGTACTGTCCTTGTCCTCCTGAAATGTGCAATCTGGTGGAAGAGACAATAATCAATTAAGCAAATCAATAAATTAAATAATTACAGACTCTGATTAGTGTTTTAAAGGAAATCAATGGAGTGCTATGAGCAATGGTTCTTGAAGTGTGGTCCCCGGACCAACAGCTTCGACATCATCTGGGAGCATGTTAGAAGTGCAAGTTCTGGGTACAAAAGAAACAATAGAAAGAATGCATAAGATCTAGTATTTGAAAGCACAACAGAGTGACTATAGTCAATAATGATTTAATTGTACATTTTAAAATAACTGAAAGAGTATAATTGGATTGTTTTTAATACAGGATGGGGCGTGAGGTGACAGATACCCATTTACCCTGATGTGACTATTATACATTGTGTGCCTGTATCAAAATATCCTACATGCCCCATTAATATGAACACCTTTTATGTACCCACACAAATTATAATTTAAAAACGAAAGAAATGCAAGTTCTCAGGTTCCACCCCAGATCTACTGAGTCAGAAACTCTAGGGTGAGTGGGGCAACAACCTGTGCCGTAACAAGCCCTCCAGGTGGCTCAGGTGCATGCTCAAGTTTGATGACCTCCGATACAGAATGATGAGGCTGCCAAAAGCCTCTTGACTGAGGGTGGTGAAAAAGGCCAGCCCGAGGAAGTGGTGCTCAAAGAGAGGCCTCAGGAATGAGGAGTACCCGTGTGAGGAGTCGGAGGAAAAGTGTCCCTGGCTATGTGGTTTTGGACCTCAGTTTCCTTATCTGTGTATTGGGGATGACAATAGTTTCTGCCATCATAGGGCTTTAATGAGGACCAGTGGCTAAAGGGCTTAGCAGGCTTTGCAAAAAAGTAAGCTCGCTGTTAATGATTATTTTTCTTATTTAGCGTATGATGCCACCAGGTCCCAGCTCTTCGGGGACCTGCAATACTAGGAAGGTGGCAAGCAGGCTTCTGGGAGGCCCAGTCTTTGGGGGTCTGTGCTGTAGTGTCAATAGAGTCAGGACCTCAGATACGAGCAACAAAGCTTCCAGGGGTCTCATTCCGACTTCCACTTAGCATCGGGCTCCACCCTCCATCAATTTTTTTTTCTACTTGCAAAGAACTCCAAAGTACCAGGGATTTTGTGCATTTTTAAAGCAGCACAGATCCTGGTGCATCATCCCAACAAGATGACGTGGGACACTTTCATCTTCAGGAAGAATGCTTGGTTAAAAATCAGAGAAGTCCCATCTGTCCAGCCGGTCAGCAGCCGTGCCATGAGTCTTGCCCGAGAGCCCAAGGTGCATGGTCGCTGACCTCAGGGAGCTTGTGACCTAGTTGGGGGATATGAGACACACAAGCAGCTGCACAAAACACGAGGTAGAAAATGCTATTAGGGAGATGTTGAGCATTCAGGGGACAGGGAGATTGATTCCTGCTGGGAGTGTGGGGACACCTTCCTGGATGTACGTTCCCTCGAGGACATCCATCATTTCTTGCAGGAGCTTCCAAGTCTAAAGAGCTTATTATTCCCTCCTACACCACTTGGGACTGTAAATCAAAAAGTCCAGCTCATAGAAATCTTCAATTCTTAAGCAGAGCAGAGAGAGGCTCAAAGTTGGTTTAACCTCCCTGCCAGCCCTTTGGAAGGAGAAGGGGAAGAAGATCTTTGAAAGCTGCCTCTGTTGCATTTATTTCACGATCAGGAGGTCCTTAGGAAATATCTAGACCAATTCTCCCACTGTAGAGATGAGAAACTGAGGCCAGAGAAGGAAGGGATGTTGCCAAGGTTACCCGCTGAGTCAGGGCAGTGCTGGGACTGGAATCCCGGCCCTGTGGCCTCCTGTGGGGGTAGGAGCTGGGGCCGCAGGAGGTTTGCCTGAGAACACTGGCCTGGACTTGCTACCAGGACCTCCTGGGACCCCTGTGCTGGGTCTTTTTGCTCTCATCAATTACCACCAATTTCTTGTCCCTGCATCCAGAGCTTAGGCCCACCCAGCTAGAACTGTCTTCTGCCCCAGGGGAACCAGACAAATGCCCAGAGACTGAGGCAGGGGCCAAGCTCTTCCTTGTGTACTTCCTGCTTTTGCCCTGTTTCATGGCCTCTGACCACTTCCTTAGCCCTTGCCCTGGACTTTGGCACCAGAGGATCTGGGGCCATTGTGGGGTGGGTACAGTTTCTGTACCTTCTGCTGCCAATGTCTGCTCCCTCCAGACCCCAGCTCATTCGACTCATGCTCCTGTCACATCTCCTCTCCCTTGGCCTGCATGGACCTCTCACCGTGTATGTCCTTGGCTCTCACCTGGCTCTTCTGGCCCAGTAAGTGATGCCCCTGCTTCCCATCCTTCTACAGCTTCACCAAGAAGAAAAACACCCACATAGCATCGAGAAAAACTACCACATTTAGCCTCGCTTTAAAATTCAGGTAAATTAGTACAGCTAGAAAAGAAAAACAAAAATGTAGGCTTGATTAGTGAAAATTTTACTACTTAGAATTGATGACGTGAACTGAGGTTAATTGATCATCCAGGTAACAACACTTATTTGCATCATGACCACGTGTCAGCATCACTTAGTTATGAGTTTAACTTGATGATACCACTGAGCTCAGGTAAAGTATCCTGGGCCTTCATATTTGCCACATAGTTTTGTCATCTGCTCCCAGTTTTAATAGTTTGGAAATGTTTGGCCATATTCCAAGGTCATGGCAGTTGTTGTGGTCATGAAATTATGTTAAAGGGTAACAGAGGTCATCTATATCAGCCTCAAACCCAGGGAGGGAATCCCACCCACACCTCGCTGGGAGTGGTCACCCAGGCCCATTCTTGAGGATTTCTGGTGGCAAGGAGCTTGCTATCAACAAGGAATTCTGATCTTTGAGTAATGCCAATTGAGTGGAAGTCCTTCCATAGATAGAGTCAAAATCTGCCTCTCTGTGGCTTACACTATCAATTACATCATCAATTACACCATCAATATTGGTTCTGTTGATCTAAACGTTAGTGAAAAGTCTTCCACATGACAGTCCCCTCAGTATTTTAAGATGCTGAGATTGTGAGACCCCAAGAGGCAGTATAGTATAGCGGATAAGAACCTACTTATTTGGGTTCAAATCCTGGTTCTACCACCCACTAGCTATTATTATATTGATGGAGTTATGTACTCTCTCTATACCTCAGGTACCTTAACTATAAAATGGTGACCATAGTGTTTACCTTTTGAGTTATTGAGACAATTGATGAGCTAATATGCCTAAGTGCCTGGAACATACTCAGCTCTGTGTAAATGTTAGTTACCGCTCTTTTCTTAGTCTCACAAACTAACTATTCTCCATTTATTCCATTTTTCCCCTTAAAGATTACTTAAAGCTCCTTCATATGGAAACAATTTAGGAGTCCTGCAAGTTTCTCAAATTGGGTACAGAAAACAATAAAGCATTGTTATAAAATTAAATGAGTTATTTCAAGTAAGGCGCTGAGTACAGTTGCCTGAAACATAGTTAGCCTCAATAAATACTTGCAGTCATGGTTATTGGTGCTTATTGAACTATTCTACAACAGAGATGAGAAATTAATGATATACATGTCTCAAATCTAAGTGACTTTTGAATAACTTAGATGTGTACCTAAGTGAAATGTCTTAAATAAAGATCAGGCACGTGTGCAGAAAACTGCTCTAATTACTCAGCTCCTGCAAGCACATTCCCGTCTTTGGAGACTCACAAAGTCTCAGTTACCGTTTCCCCTCAGGTATCATGCTTCACGGTGATGAATGGGAACTGAATCTTGGAATGGAAATGCTGTTTCCATGGGACTGTGGTGGCAGCAGGAAAGGCATTAGATTAGTGTTTGAAATGCACAGTCTTGGAGAGTAAGCCAGAAGCTGCCTTCAAGAACACCCCCAGCTCAGCCCTGAGACTCATGGAGGGAAAGTCTTTCACCAGCAGGAAGGAGTTCCAGGAGCATCAGGGATCGATCTCGGGGCCACCTCCAAAGCAGCAGCTCCCGATACAGCTGTTCCAGACACAGCAGCTTTTTTCAGGTAAATCAACCTTGCTGTCTCAGAAATCCCAGAAGCAACAAATGCTATACTTTTTTCTCCTTGTTGCCCACATCTTTTTGTTGTTGTTTTGGCTGTCATTGTTTGAGTGTGACTATATTTCACCTAGACTGCTGCATGCATTATCTCATTAGATTCACAATGCTCATCTGAGGTTGGTAGTTTTATTCCTGTTTTACAGATAAGAAAGTTGAGACAGATTGTTCACAACTATTTCAATTCTCACTTTTCCACACTCTGAGAAGATGTGCATGGCCAGACTAGCTTTGACCAGTGGAATGTGAATGGAAGTGAAAGAGCTCACTTTAAGGGCCAGTGAGCGAATTACCATGCCCTGTTCACATTGCCTTGGTCATTGCGGAAGGAGTAACAAGAAGTTTCCATAAACCTGGGTTCTGGAGTTACTACGATGAATAGAATCCCCAGCAAATCTTTAATGAACACGCAGCATGAGCAAGAGATCAATCTCAGTCATTTTAAGCCACTTAGATTTCAGAGCTGTTTGTTACTGCGGCATAAGCTAGATTATCCTGACTGATACAGAAGTGTTCCATACCATGCCGAAGGTTACAGAGGTGTGGAGCTGAAATTTGAAGCCAGGTTTGTCCTATTTTAAAGTCTGTGCTCCACCCGCTACATTATTACACTGCCTCCTTTCTTTCTACCTCCTTAGTTCTCTGCCTCACTGCCTCCTCACCCCAGCCTACCCACTGGGCAACTATGCTCAGAGTGTAAAAGGGTCTCACTCCACTCCGCTTAGCAGGAAGCACTTCCCTGCCCTCTGGAAACACTCCTGGGCAACCATGGTTTTTACAAAGGCACGCTGAACTCCAAAGGCAGGGGCGGAAGTGGATGGAATTGCCTCTCACACTGTTCCGCCCTCTTGTACTTGCTGCTCTCCTTCTCATCCCGAGGGATCCTTCCCCAGAAAACTCCAGTCTCACTGGGTTCCTCATTTTATGTCTCCTCAGGATTAAAGTCTGGCACTCAAGGCCCACCGTGAACCAGTTCCTGCTTCCTTTCTAGTTTTCATTCCTGTCTTTCCTCTGCATGAGGCCCCAGGCACAAACATGTAGTAATTCCCTCCTCCCTGATCCTTTTCATCTTCTGGCAGTCACACACACGCGTGCACACACACACACACACACACACACACATGCACAACACATCAGTTGCTCCGTCCCTCCATTCCCAGCCCCTAGTCCTCGCCTGCATCTCAGCGTGAGTCACTCTGCATCAGCCTGGTCTATGCATGCTCTGTCTCCCCTCAGACTGAGGCGCTCAGGGCAGGGACTACATCTGATTTCTTTCTGTGTCCCCAGAGACCCCATAAGGTCTGATCCATCCAGAGTGGGGGCTTCTGACATAACAGCATAGGTTGCTAAACACCAGCTGCCCAAAGCCTGAGCTTCCACAGTGGGCAAAAAAACGGCATTTTGCAACCTTCCCTCTGTCTCCTTTGAATGCGATCCAGCTGAAACAAACAAAAACAAACAAAACGTGCTCTTCTCTCTGAGCCCCAGGCTGGTTCTCCCCGGGCACTGTGCTTTCAAACATCATCTGCTTTCCCACTCCAAGCTCTATCTATCATCTTTGCCAGAATCTGTCCCCGAGGGGCTGTGGCACGAAAATAGTCAACATTTAACACAATCAGAGCTTGTTCCATGGTGGGGGGGCAGTGTGTGTGTACTGGCAGGGCTGAGCACACGGCTTGTCTTCTGAACGGAACACAAACACCTAAAGATGGGATTCTCTCATGAGACCATCCTCCTCCTTCCCCCTTTCCTATTTTCCTTTTATAGAGGAGGCAGGGCAGGACAAATGCAAATGGTGGCCCCATTGGAGTGCCCGCTTCTCCCGTCGTCAATTGTGCCTCTAGATTCTGGCATGTCTTGGCCTCATTTAAGGGTTCTCACCTACCCATCACTACATAGCACTCAGTGGCCAGGGACTGGGAAGATACCTCGGTACTTCTTCATGGCTTCAGTAGCAAACATTGTACTTGAGCGTTCAATTTATAGAAACGTAGCTCATGGTGCAAAGTCCTAACCTAAAGAATCCCAGTGGAACTTCAGGTGGGCTGGCATGTTTAAAGAAGGGAGAGAAGGGAGAAAGAAGAAAAGAGAGGGACAGGTAAAGTCAGTCGAAGTGGTGTCTGTGTTTAGGCTGTCCTTTCCTTTCAAGTCCCTGGTTTCTGGTTTCAACACCTTTACTTAGAGGCCTCAAGAGGAATGACAAGGTGGGGATTGGAGACCCAGTGCTCGAGTTCCTCCATAGCGACGTCCATGCCCAAATAAATAATATTTCTGTGCTTGACCGTGGCCAAGGGCATGCCCCAGGGCAGTTCAGGTTAGGTAGTGTGAGACAGAGGCAAGAAGGAAAGGCCGAGTGAGACAGTGGCTGCCTCTTGGGGTTCCCTTCCATCTTCTCTTTGCTCTTCCTGGGTGGACACGCCCCTCTCCTCCCCATGTGTTACTCCCTTGGCACTGAGCTGTGGCCGTAGAAGTAGCCATAGCATGCCTTACTGACACTCTCTAAACACCCCCAAACATGAGGCTGAGACACCTACTTAGAGTCGCTCCTTGCAGTTACTGATGTGGTAGTACAGAGATAGAATAAGGTAATCAATGAAGCTCCTACTATCCCCAGTTTGCCACAGAAACAACCAAGCTCCAGTCACTCTGCTCCAGGTGACACTGAACCTCCTGTGAGATGGGGTGGCTTCCCCCAAACCACCCAGAAACAGGCTGATTGATTGAGCTGAATTCATTTTTCCTCCTGACTACAGGGACAAGTGCTTACAAATTGAATGAAATTGATGCAACGTCTGCAAGTGGAGTTATTCAATTTTCAGCAGCCGCATTCTGAGCCTTTAGCATGCTCCTCACAGTTTTAGGGCAAATAATATTTGTTTTCTTCCTGCACAAACATGAAAATGTTTCCGGCATTCTGAAAGCTCCTCTTTTGGGTATTTGCACTGAATTCCATTTCTGTAAGTGTTTGCTGAGGCTATTGGTCCAAAAGCCAGCAGTTGGCTGACGATCCTTGAGTGCTGTATGCCAGGCATTTTAACATGTTTGATCTCATTTGACCTCCCCACAAGAACCCTCTGAAGGGGACTATTTCCCCTGCTTCCCAGATGAGGAAACCGGGACTTGGAGAAATGGCTTGCCCAAGGACACACAGCCAGTCAATACTGGATCTGCCTCCAAAGCCAAGCCCTCTTGTGGGACTCCTCTCAACCATGAGGTGGTGCAGGTCCATAAAAGGTGTCGGCCAGCTCCAACTTGAGTGGATGGTGAGTCATCAGAGCCCAGCTTAGGCCTCTGCAGAAAACATTTATGAATGAATGAATGAGTGGGTGAATAAATAGACAACTGAGGGAATCTCTAGGACAAGGCTCCCATCTCCTCCCTTCCGTGCATCATAATTCTGCTTTTCTGACACTGCCCTGGGAGCCCTGGACACAAGAGATCCTCCCAAGTCACATCTTCACCTCATAGGCCACCATGTGGTTGTGTATCACACAGGGCCCAAACATCAACAGCCCTGTGAGAAGAAAACGACTGAAGAGCTATCTCCACTCCTGGAAGAGCTCATTTCTGTGTGTGCTGAAGGGCACTGCCCGGAACAACCGTGACTGTGCAGCTGCCATGGCAGTGTTCTGCAGCCCTGGCAAGCTCCTGTAGCCAAGCCCTTGACAGGTCCTCACAAGGGCCGCTGGCGGCAGGCAAGGAAGTCCTCCCCGTTTGAACAGAAGGGGAACCAGACTCAAACAGGAAGATCACACAGCAGAACTGGGACCAGGCTTTCTGATACCCAGCCCAGTGCTTATCCCCCTGCCCCATGATGCATCCTCTTTAATGACTATCAAAATCATGGAGACCCATCAACCCTAGGCCCTGGTTTGCAGGTAGCTTTAGTTTTGAGTTAACAGTTAGGAGCATATGATTGATTAGCAATGTCTGCCATGAGCGAAGGCCAGAGTGACATCAGAGGTGAAGTATATTTATGGACCCCTCCCCAGACCCTAACCAATATGCCTTTTTCCTCTTTAAGACAAAACAGTTTTGAAATTGCCTCTCCTTCTTCCTGTCTCCAGCTCAATATAATTTTCTGACCTAATGGCCAGAACTTGGGAAATTTCACCTTAATCCTACCTGGAAAGGAAGGGTTTGATAAACAATTTAACATTGACTTCAAGATTGCAAGGGGAGTGTTTAATTTGCTCAAGAGACCCACTGTCCTCAAGGACTCCAGTCCATTAGCTTTTGTCCAACTAATGACAAGTGAGTTTTCTATATTCATTAAAGCAGACTTGGGATTTGGCTTGAGGGGCAGTGAACTGGAGAGGAAATAGCACTGGACTCAGGAGGAATGTTCTTGATTACTTGCCGTACGTTTTGAAAAAGAATAAAATGGGGTTTTCTAAAATCCTTTAAAGTCAGGCTTTTTTTCTGATATGGGCAGGTGAACCTTCCAGTGGAAACCAGGGGTCCACAGAAAGGAAGTTTGCAGGTCAGCTCAAACCAGCTCAACTAGCTCAGGTCACCCACCAGCTACTTTCCAGTGGTCTCCCAACAGGCTGGGCTGGAGGAGACAGAGATCTGAGAGATCAAGACTTGCCTTGGAGCACTCACAATCTAAGGGGGGAAACTGAGGCAAAAACACCATCCTGCAGGTGAGGGCAGGGAGCAGCCCCTGCTGGTCCCCCAGGGCCCCGCCTCTCCTGCCGTGCCTGGCAGAATTCAATGGATCTCAGCACAACAAATATTCATCAGGATCCTGGTCAGTGCCAGAAGTGTTGAAAAAAGGCAAAAGGTCTCACCGTGCTGCCTCTGCCCTGTTCTCTGCACCTCTGCTTCAGCCACCCCATGAGAGATGGAGTTGGGGTTATTTCCTGACCTGCTCAGAACAACTCCCCAAATGCGTACAGAATGCCTAGAGAATGCCAGGAGGTTTCTGAAGATGCTGCTGGCATAAAGAAGATCCTTGTGTAAATTATGAAAGAGACCTTGAATTGTCAGGGTTTGGAAGGAGACAGATGGCTCACTCAGAAGGGGTGATTGGAGAGTTTACTGAAGACATTATTTATAAAGGTGTGGTCATGGCTAAGAAAAACTAGCAAAAGATGGTGAAATACCCTAGCAACAGAGGGGAGCTGTTACCACCCTTAGACCCAAAGGGACCACAGAAGAAAGCAGTTATGAAATCCCACTAGGGCTGCAGCTGGGGAGATTTTGACAGACAAGCACAGCCACTGCCAAGCCAACAGGGAGGGAACCAAAGGAATAAATACTCAAGCCTCTCTCCACCACCTCCTGCCTCCTGCTGCTGCTTCCCCTTGGCTTCTCTGCCCAAGAACAGAGATCCCATAGACACTGGCCTTCCAGGGCACAGAGCAACAGGGAGAAGGGTGAGAGCAGGTATGGGGGTAGAGATGGCCAGCCCCAGTTCCTCCAGATATTTGCTGCCATCTGCCGGAATGTCATGATAAACATTCCATTCTACAATATGATGTAGATGGCGGCCCAATGTTGGCCTGTACAATCATTGGTGGTAATGCTGCTGTAGTCAGGACTGACCCCAACCTCACTCTTGCTCACTCCTGTCCAGCTCATACTCTGGCTCTTCCAAACACCCTGAACAGAAGTCCTACCCTTCCTTCCCTATTTTCACGTACGCCAATCTAGAAAGTCCAGGGCAAATACCATCTCCTCCTTGAAGCCTGCCTGATGATTCATGAGGGGGCCTCTCTTCTCTCTCTGTCTGTCTCTCTCTCTCTCACACACACACACATACCCCTGGCTCCTCTTTGGGAGTAGAAAGTGGGCTCGTTCATTCCTGAATTGACCCTTGAGTCCCCTCTGTCCCTAGGGAAAGCATCCATGAAGCCGTTCACCATTGTGTGCCTCTGTCTGTGCCTCCTCCACAGGCACAGGGGTGCGTGCAGGGAGCCCCACCAACAGTGAGCCCGACAGGCGGGAAGTGAACCCTGGCTCCACCTCCAACTAGCCTTTGGTTCGGGGCAAGTCACTTTACCTTTCTGAGCCTCAGTTTTCCCATCCCACCCATGGGAATGATAATCCCTACCTTGGGGCTGTTGTGAGAATTCCATAAGATCCTCTGTGTGGCACTCACTAGATGATAGCGTCCCTTCTCTTCCCCCGGTAGAATGGGAGTCCTCAAAGGCACAGAGGGCACATCGTGTCTGTCCTGACCCAGCCTCGGCTCTCAGGATGGCCTGCGACTTGGAGTGGGGTGGTAGAGTGTGCCAGTTAGAAGGGCAACCTCTGGGTAGCCCCTGGGCAGTAACTTGGGCAAATTACTTGGCCTCTCATGCTCTGTTTCCTCATCTTTAAACCAAATAAGAGAAACAGCAGTGGTGTTCCTAGCTAATACCCATGCAGAGATTACTGGGCCTTTGGCACCGTTTTGAGTACCTGAAGTACATGAACTCATTCTATCCCTAAACCACACGAGCAGGTGATATGGTGGCTTTTTCCTGTTCAGCAAACATTTCCAGTTCTCTTTCAGGCACCTAGCAGGGTTGCATTTCCCCACTACCTTCAAGTTCGATGCGGTCATGTGACTTGCCTTAGCCAATAAAATGTGAGCAGCAGCGTCGTCTGTCACTTCCTGGTGGAGCTTCCTCCAGAGCTTTGGGAATCGGCAGACCCCAGCAAATGCCAATCCTTCCCTTGGTTCTTCTCGTCTGTCTCGCCATTGACCATGACTCACTAGCAAGTGCTCCCAGCTGCGTGTGAACTGACAGCCCTGGGTTTTCTTTCCTTCTGGGTTAAACTTCTGGCTATCAGTGGGTGAGTGTCTGTTACCTCCAGCTCACTTGCACCTGGCACCTTAGGAGTCAGGGCACGGCTTGCCTCTCTCTCCCTCTGTCACAGTGACTGGCAGTGTTCCACATAATGGTTGTTCTGTCAGTCTGGGCCCCAGGCTGACAATGACAATAGCAGAGGCCAGTGTCCTTGGCTGATACAAGGACAAACAATGTGACTGAGACCACTTCAGGCCACTGACATCTAGGAGGTGCTCATTACCACAGCACAACATGGCTCATTCTGACTGAGACCAATGGGGCCTCAAATTTATTATCCCTGTTTCATGGTGAGGAAAGTGTAGTATCTATATCATGGATATGATTGATGTTACCACAGTGTTGGTCCACGGAAGCTGGAACATAATTAGCCCTTAATAAATGTTAGCTATGTAAATATCTATATCCCAGATCGCTACAGACATAGGCATAGATGTAAACATGGACATGACTCTGGGCCTGAAGACCTTTCCAGAGGATGGCTTAGGGCAGCCCAGGCCCTCACAGCCTGGAAGGAAGGCCAAGGTCTCCTCAAGCTCTTTGTGGTTCAGCTTGGCACATTTCTGCTGCTTCACCACAGGCCCGAGCTTGGGAATCAGCAGACCCCAGCAAATGCCAACCCTTTCCTTGGTTCTTCTCATCTGTTTGGCCATTGACCATGACTCACTAGCAAGTGCTCCCAACTGTGTATGAACTTGCAGCCCTGGGTTTTCTTTCCTCCTGGGTTAGACTTCTGGCTATCAGTGGGTGAGTGTCTGTTACCTCCAGCTCACCTGCACCTGGCATAGTCTGGAAGAACTGGAGACTGTGACAGCCAAAGGGGCAGGCACCCCTGGGCATCTCCCAGGCCCATGGTCTCTGATGCAGGCTCAAGTCACCTGCATCATGTCCTAATCATTCATAATTGACAAGGGGTGACATTTCTGAGCATTACATTTGGATCATCGTTCCTAGTTTACAATGAAACATTTTCTTTTTTATATACTCAGTACTCACTGGGCTCTGGGCACTATACTAGGCTGAGATTTCAGACTCCACCAACTCACAGTTTTAGTAACAACACTACCAATAATGATAGCTAACTTTCAGAATGCTGGGTCCATGCCACGCCTATGCTGAGCAATCTATGTGCATTACCCTAGTTTATTCTCCCAAGAAGTGTATGAGATATGGGATAGGAGTTACCACCATTTTACAGATGAAAAACTGAGGCACAGAAGGATTGTAACAGGGCCAAAGACAGCTGGAAAGTGGTGGAGCCAGGATTCAAACCCAGGCTGATCTGACTCCAGAGCCCTAGTTTCCCAATAGTAGTGACTGTAAGTGGCTGAGGTGGAGAGAAGGAAGCTGGATCTTACTCACTCCTTACAGCAGCCTTGTGACATAGATTTTTTGTCCTCATGTTGCAGACAGAGTTACAGAGATAATAGAAATTTGCACAGTCACACAGCAAGCAAGTGGAGAACAGGAGTCTTTCTCAAGCATGCATGTCCCTAAATCTCCTCTGTACAGGAAGTCACCAGCCATCAAACACAGGTTGTAATGCAGAACATCATAGACCAATAACACATTTAATAGGGACACAGAGAGAGGAGCAGAAAGGATGGAGAAACTAGCTCTGGGGTAATCAAGGAAGACTTCCCAATGGAGGTGGCATCAGAGTAAGGAGAGGAAAGAAGAGAATCCAAAAGGAAGGCATAAAGACTCTGTGGTATCTTACTGGGGGCCCAACACCTGATGGTGAAGGTAGCGTCAGGTCAGCACTGCATGCACCTCTTCAAGGCTGCCATTCTAAGCGCCCCCTTGCTAAATGTCTCCTTTCCTTCTGCCTGGATACTCAGACCACTCCAACGGGAGGGGAAGTCTCATCCACTCATATTCCCCATTCCCAGACCATTTGGAGAATGGCCAGGCTCGGGGAGTGGGGGTGGTGGTAGCCTGCAAGATCTCAGAAGACACACCTATAGGCACACGGACAAATTTTCCAACCACATTCAATTTCCCCACCTGTCTTCTTGCTATTGTAATTGCAGCTCCATTTATTTTATACCCATCTGCCCCATCTGGAAGGAAATTGGGCAGGAGTAAGACGGGAATAAAATAATAGGAACTTTTTAGTCTGGAGCAGTCATTAAATGCTCTCTTTGCCCATCAGACTGGTATTTAAATGGAGGAGGGGTCCTGGGTGGGCAGAGGGCATTGTTAACAACTGCCTCAGTGTGGCAGCAGGAGACAGGAATAATAGACTTGGAGAATGTTTTCCAGACTGTGCTGAAGTGATGGAAAACAATGGGTCCCCAAATAGAAGTAATGGTGCACAGAACCCCTCCATGGGTCCTGCAGACAGCAGCAGAAACTCTGTCTTGCTCCCTTTCTAACAGGACTGAATTAATTCAGGGACCGTGTGAGCCTTGTACTCCCATTTCGATTACAGACAGACCTAGTTTTTGCAGAACTCATTAACTAGCAGGTCTTTGGGGACCCGGGCTTCCAAGCCTTGCTGGACAGTCCCCAGGAGCCGGCTTCTGAGGAATCCAGGAGCCCGGATGTGGGCAAAGCCTGTGCAAAGGGGCAGGCCTCAGAGGGCAGCATCGGCTGTTCTGAGTCTGAGGGAGGTCAGTGTGTGGAGGAGGCGGGAGGGGCCTGAACAGGTGACTTCTCGCAGCCACACCAAGCCAGGGCAATGGAGGGACTTGGTGACAGGGTAGTCAAACATTGATGACTGGGGTTCTGAATTTCCTGTGAAAGGTCATTCTCCAATAGCAACTTAGCTCATCAGCCCAAGGCCAAGAGGGCACTGAAATCCGAAAGGGAGACCTGTGGATGTGTTCGAATGCCGCTGGCCTCAAAGTTCAGCTCCAGGGCCCCCTCCTTTAAAAAGCCTTCTGTGACACCCCTGCTGGCCAGGATCCCCCCTCTCCTCTGTTTCTGTCCCCTTCCCAAGGTAGCACGCCCTTTACACTGTGCAGGGGGCGTTCCCAGCTATTTCATGTCTTCCTGCTGAGCCGTAGGTTCCCAAAGGCAGGCTTCTTGCACACTTTGCATTCCCAGCTTCAGCAGGCTCCATGTTTACTTGCTGAACACCTGAATGGATAAATGAATGAAAAGTGGCTGTAGGAAAAAAAAAAGTCAAAAGGATACAATATTTCACACAAATCATCCCAACAGCCTCATACTGGGAGGCAAGTGGAGATACCCCAGCTAAGTGGCAGTTACATGTTCACATTCTAGACAGGGCTCTAGAACCATGCAGGGGCAGGCTCTTCCTGGGAGCAGCAGAGCACAACAGTTAACCCAGACTCTGCAGCCTGGCTGTTTAGTCTATTTCCCAACTCGGAACTTAACAGTTCTGTGGCTTTAGCCAAGTTATCTGTCCAAATATACCCTTAGTTGCCCCATCTGTAAAATAAGGGTGATAAAATAGTTACCTCTTAGAGTGTTATTTGTAAAGTGCTTAAAGCGGTGCTTAGCACAGCGTAATGAGTCAATATCCCCCTCCTCTTGGACCCACTCAAAGTCTGCTGCTTTTCTGTGTCTCATCCTCCCCATCCCTGCCACAGACACCTGGCCTCTCTCCCCTCGGAAACCAAGCTGCTCTGGGTCAATGGGGGCCCCTGGTGGCCAAGTTGTGGAACTGTCCTACCATTGTTCCTTCACCACCTCTGTCCTTATTTAATCCCATAGAAGAATACTGAATATACCAAGTATCCCTTCTCCTTGCCTCTTACTGTTCACAACTCAGTGTATGCTCCCCAAGTGGCCCTTCATTCATAGACACACAACCTCTCTAGCTTGTGTCCAGCTACCTTCCAATAAACTTCCTCCTTTGTCTCTGTTATTTTTCCTCCTCCCACCCTACCCCATTTTGTTACACCTGAGAGGCTGAAGTCTGTTTGGGCTGATAAGCGTACTAGTAACGCTATGCTGCACTGTTCACAAGTCCACAAGTGGCTATTTACATTTAAATTTCAATTCCCTAACATTTAGATAAATTCACTAAAATTAAATAAAATTAAAAATTCAGTTCCTCTGTTGTATTACCCACATTTCAAATGCTGAATAGCCACATGTAGTTAGTGGTGACACAGTGCAGATATAAAACGGTTTTATCATTTCAGGGAGTTCTATTGGACAACACTGCTCTACATTCCTCTAAATAAGAGAGAAATGCAATTTTCAGCTTCTAAAAGGAAAACACATAATAAAGAACCAGTTATTTCCTTATCTCTATATATATGTTCAATACAGATACATACATGCCTCTGTGTGTGTGTGTGTGTGTGTGTGTGTGTGTGTGTGTGTGTGTGTGTGTGTGTGTGTGTGGAGAGAGAGAGAGAGAGAGTTTTCATGCATTATAACCGCTAACCCCTTTTGAAAGTATTTGGAAGCCCTTGGAACTTCATAAAGGTGTCTGACTATTACCTCTCATCTAATTCAACCTGCTTTTTCTAGAGCATCAATATTCAAGATAAACAACAACAAACTCTTCCTCCCTCCCTCCCTCCTTTCCTTCATTCCTTCGTTCCTTCCTTCCCCTTTGTTCCTTTGTTCGTTCCTTCCTTCCTTCCTTCTTTCCTTCTCTCTTTTTTGAGACAGAGTCTTGCTCTGTTGCCCAGGCTGGAGTGTAGAGGTGCAATCACAGCTCATTGCTGCCTCAATCTACCAGGCTCAAGTGATTCTCCCACCTCAGCCTCCTGAGTAGCTGAGACTACAGGCATGCACCACCATGCCTAATTTCATTTTTATTTTTAGTAGATATGGCTATGTTGCCCAGGCTGCTCTCAAACTCCTGAGCTCAAGCGATCCTCCTGCCTCGGCCTCCCAAAGTGTTGGGATTACAGGTGTGAGCCACCCATGCCTAGCCAACAGCCTATTTCTTATACAGCTTTGTAGACTTAGAATTTTGTTTCCTCACTGGTAATGTAGCTACTATGTTAGTTCAGTTGTAATCCAGCCACTGAATAGCTGTGTGATTTTGTATGCATTCCTTACTCTCCTGGAACTGCCATCAAAGGGATGATTGCAGGGGATTACTGAGTCCCCTTTTAGCTCTAAGAAAAGTTTTGCTTCTAGAGTTGTTTTTTCATCTCATGAATGTAAAGAAGCTTATATTAAATGGCCATTAGGGTCCACAAAGAATTGGTTACATAGCCTTTGTGGGCTGGTGTGGGAACCAACTGACCATTTCACATCTATTTCTATAGGAACACGCACTCTGAGGTCCAAACACTGGCCATGTCTCCATTGGGGCTGTCAGCACCTAGAGCTCAGTGCTGTAAGCCCAGGAACCTGTGGCAGCTGATAATGATGACTAAAGGCTTGGCCTGGAGGCCAGGGAGGGGCAGTGAGCAATGCCTACTGTCATTCCTTCTTCCAACACAGACACAAAATATGCTTTTAAGATTGCCTGATTAGCACTAGAGAGAAAAGGTGCCAGGTAGACTTTGTTAGACAAAGACAAGTGTTCCTGCATTTATTCAGCTGTCCATGGCATGTTAATGTTAATCCCATTGACAATGGCAGGAATAGGCCTAGGCTGCTGTGCCCTTCCTCTGTGTAATCAAGTACTTCAAGGCAGATAGCGTGGGTGTCCACACTATATGTGACAGCCCAGGAGTCAGACGCCCTTCCTCCTGGAGAAGCCGATCATTTTCGCTCCACCCTTTCTTGGAAAAACAGCTTGGAAGGGGATCGCTCTACAGTGTGTGGGGGCCTGACACACCCCTGCTCCCTGCTGATTGGGTCAGAGGCAGAATCTGCCTAAGCTGACCCCATCAGACTGTCTCCTCTGAAAATCTGGAATCAGGGCACTCCGACACTGGCCAATGAGCCACAGGGAATGGCATAGGAAGGCCTTGGAAGTTTGAGGGCTGAAGCTACCATTTTGTGGAGGCCTTGATAGGCCTTGTGCAAGCAGATGATAAGCAGAAAAGCCAGATCTGAGAGCAGTAGAATGAAATGGGAGCTCAGAGAGAAGCAAAATGAGAAACCAGGCATCCAGTAATGGATAGTGGCAATGTGGAAAGGGGAGATGGCTGAGGTCCAGTTCCTGAGAGGCCCATCTGTACCTTTGGTGACTGGGTGCCACAGGAGCCCCCAGTGCCTTCATAGCTCCTCCCCCTTTTTTTAAACCTGAGCTCCCAGTGGGCTTCTTGCCTTGAAATGATTCCCGCCCAGGCTCTCAGAGTCTCAAAACAGAGCTATGGTAAAATGAATGGATTTTGCTTGTCTTTGCCTTTCTGCTTCCAGGGTTAATTTTTGTTTTTGTTGTTATTTTTTGTTTTGAGATGGAGTCTAACTCTGTTGCCCAGACTGGAGTGCAGTGGCGTGATCTGGGCTCACTGCAACCTCTGCCTCCCAGGTTCAAACAATTCTCTTGGCTCAGCCTCCCGAATAGCTAGGATCACAGGCACCTGCCACCACGCCTGGCTAATTTTTGTATTTTTAGTAGAGATAAGGTTTTGCCATGTTGGCCAGGCTGGACTTGAACTACTGACCTCAAGAGATCTACCGCCTCGACCTTCCAAAGTGCTGGGATTACAGGCATGAGGCACCACGACCGGCCAGGTTAATTTTTTTAAACTCTGTTTGATCATGGCCTGAGGTCCCCAAAGGAGGAAACTAGATGTGTAGAGAAAGACTCAAGGGTGGGTTAGCAAGCATTTTGGGGTACCTCTTGTGTGCCAGGCCTAAGTAAAGGACAGAGGGGTACCCTTCCCCTTCCATTTCCAAATCTTAGCCTGGCTCCAGGGCTCTGCTCAGTGCCGCTGCTTCCTTAAGACCTTCCCAGATCTACACACACATGCACACACACCCCAGCCAGAGCAAGGCTTGCTGTCTCCCAACTCCCAGGGGATAGTCTCAGCACCTCCATTTGGCCATTCCTACTTTCTGCCTTGTGTGACAGTTCTGTGCATCTGGTCCTTTCCCTTACTAGCATGTGAGGTCCTTGGGGACAGAAGCTGGCTTCTGCTCACCTAACCAGTTTGGCTGGATTGCCCGATGTTTAGACCATATGGTTTTGACGAATGTAGCCTCATAGGTGTTCACACAAAGCCATGGCATCAAAACCAAGTCTCCAGAATGCTCTGGAGTATGACTGGGCACAACTCCCTGTTTTTGTAAAGGAGGACACTGAGGCTGAGAGAAGTCACTGGGAGATGCACCTTGACTTTCTGCATTCCTGATACAGCTAATCTCACTTCTCTGAGAAGCCATCTCAGACGCTCTCCGTTGACATAAACATCTCCCACCTCCCAGCCTAGCTCTGTGAGATGTTATTCCATGTAATGATGGCCAAGGGAGGCATTCCAGATAAAGAATTAAGAAGAAGCCCCAGTTCTTCACTAGTGAAACTGGTGGGTTCCCCTAGTTTGACAGATCTGCTCACTGAAATGATTGATGGGACATAAGCACTGTTTGTGGCTTTTTGGACCTTTAATGTAGGGAATGCAAGCATTTGTCCCTATGCACTTTCTCATGTCATTAAACAGCTAAGGGGCAGTTCAACATGACCTCCAAAAGGATGGGTTCTTGGCCAGCTCCTTAAGCTCATGCTTTTCTAATTAAGAACATTACACATGGCTGGGCACAGTGGCTCACGCCTGTAATCTCAGCACTTTGGGAGGCCGAGGCAGGCAGAACACCTAAGGTCGGGAGTTCGAGACTAGCCTGACCAATATGGAGAAACCCTGTCTCTACTAAAAATACAAAATTAGCTGGGCATGGTGGGGCATGCCTGTAATCCCAGCTACTCGGGAGGCTGAGGCAAGAGAATTGCTTGAACTTGGGAGGCAGAGGTTGCGGTGGGCCAAGATTGCACCATTACACTCCAGCCTGGGCAACAAGAGCAAAACTCTACCTAAAAAAAAAATACACACAATTATCAAATATTCATCACCAAATATGAAAAACCATCATAATAAGGACCAGATTAACTTCTGATACTTATGGCATAGCTTACATGTAAACTAAACCAATAGCACAAAAACACTAAATATTGATTAAATTTTGGTTCTGTCTTCTGGATCAGGCATGATAAATAGGTTTCCTCTCAATTGCCAGTGGTCATTGTTTGGTGGCAGTTACTTACAGCCTGTGTTAAGAAGGATCCTGAGGGAGGTCCAGAGTAAGGTGCTGATGGATGACTTGGATTTCACAGAGTAGAAATTGGGACATTGAGAAAGGTCATTTTAGCAAAGGGGCTGGGCAAACGCTCAGCCACATGGCCCATCCATGGAGACATCCCCACCAAGCACCCTGGGAGCACTTGGTTCCTGACCCAAAAAAAGACGACAAGCCTGAGGGTTGGGGTGCAGTCCCACGAACAGCCGCTGGGAAATTTGAGTGAGAGCACGCCTGGAGGGCAGTGGTGGCCCACTGTAGTTCCCTGTCAGCTATGATGGCAGGGAACCCTGAGGACAGTCAGCTGCAATGCAATTCTGCAAGGTCACTGTGACCCCCTCCTGCCAGGGGCTCCCTCTTCTCACCCAGGAGGGACAAGACTGTGCCTGCTTCATCAAGAAACTCAATGTTCATTAAGGCTGTGATTCCCAGCCTTGCAGGCAGTGCCAACATGGTAGTCTCTTAAGCCCTTCACACATCTGTCTATCCATCCTAGAGAATGTCTAGATCCCCAGACCAGAGAAAGCCCAGGGACATGGCACTGCAGCCCAGACCCCAGGAGGCTTGCACAACAGGGTTTAGATCTTGCCTTTGGCCTGTAGCCCCGTTCATTCGCCTTCTCCTCATCTCCCACCACTCCCTCACCTGCAGGGGGACGTTTGACTCCAGCATTTCAATAAAATAAAAACTGACAGTGTGGAGCCATGTTCAGGGCTGAGCTACAAAGGATTCATGCAATTATCTTTGTCAGAATTCATTTTGTCAACGCCCCTCTCCTTTTCAGGTTGCACACTACTAGTATCTTTGGGAAGTTTGAGGAGACTGAGAATAAAGTGAGGGAAATGCCAGCAACCTCTCCAGGGGGAAGTGGCTCCCAAGTGGAACAAACTCCAGAGTGGCATAAGAGGGGACAAAGGCAGTGTGAAGGGAGAGCAGCGATGAGAGAAAAGCCCTCAGGGAGAAGAGCCACAGAAAGTCCCTGAATCACAGTGGGGAAGGACCTTAGAGGCATCTGCTCAACCCCTGCCCGGGTGTCAAACCCCACACTCAGTCCCGCAATTCAAGGACAGGGGCCCATCAGAGTTCAGACCACTTCAGTTCTCGGGGGTGTGGGCAGCCCCTACAATGTTCCTTCAGAGTCCGGCCTAAGACTTCCTAGAGAGACCATAGGTCCAAGCCTAGAACAGCCCAGGAAAGGGCAGCCCCATGTATGAGTCAGCCACACACAGGTTATCCCAACCATTCCCCCATATCCTTCCCACATGTGAGCGCAAGTGCACACACACACACACCCTCCACCAATGGAGAATCTAGATGCTAACTACTCCTAAACCAGTGCATCCAGCTCGTACTTCTGCCCTGCACTCCAGGCCTGGGTGTCCAAGTCAATGGGCCATGCCTCCTTGCATGGCTAATGGGCATCCCAAACTTAGCACCTGATCTTCTCCCCAACCTCCTCTACACCTAGGCTTCCTCATCCCAGCTAACCACAATTCTGTCCTTTGAGTTGCTCCCACTAAAATCCTCAGAATCATTCTTACTTCCTTTATTTCAACCAAACCCCACATCAGATCTGTCAGCAAGTCCCATCAGCTCTGCGTTTTTCAAGGTAAGTCCAAAGTCTGACCTCTTCTCACACCTCCCCTGCCTCCACCCTGGTCCAACCCCCACCCTCTCTCATCTGCATCGTGTGCCACTGGCTCACAGCAGCCTGGGTGAGCCCGTGAAAGTGTCAGTCCAGTTACGCCACTCTTCTCAAGACCCCTGGTGTCTTCCCATGTCACTCAGTGTAGCAACAGGGCCCTCATATTGGTCTACAAGGCTATGCTGGATGCCATGACATACCCCTTAGACTCCTCTTCATGGATATAGAATTTATCCCCCCAGATGTTGGGAGTGGCACCAACCACCAGCCCACAGCCATCATCTCCTCAGGCACTGCGTCAACTAAAAGTCACGCCCCCTCTTCCAGGCAGCCTGCACCCAGTGCCTGATTAACACAGGAGTATAAGACCTGGCCATCTCACCCCAACTTAGGATGCCTGTAGAAAGTGAGCCTGTCTTCAGACCTCCATGCAGGGTTGGCTGAGGCCTCCCTTGAGACTGCATCACAGCTCAGCTTCCTCCTCTGCCTTGTCTGTTTCCCTTCCTTCTCCTTTCCTTTTTCTTTCCTTTGCCCCTTCCCTTTCCTTCCCTTCCCTTCCTTAGGTGTTGATCCCAAAAGAACTCCCTAATAAACCTTCTGCCCACTAATCTTCATCTCAGAGTCTACTTCCTGCTCCAGCCACACTGGCCTCCTTGCTGTTCCTTAGCGTGACAGGCGTGCTGCGCCTCAGGGCCTTTGCCTGTGTTCCCCCTCTGCCTGGGAGCTCTCCCCACATGTCTTCACATGGCTCACTCCTCATCTCTTTCATGTCTTTACTCAGGTATCAACTTCTCAGGGAGGCCTTCCTTGGCCATCCCATCTACAACTGCAATAGCCCTAACACTTCTATCCCCTTCCCTATTTAGTTTTCTTCTTAGCCATCACCATCAGATGCATATACTGTGCTTTGTTCATTGTCTCCCCTAGCAGAGTGTAAGCTCCATGAGGGCAGGAATCTTTGTCTTTTGTTCAATGTGGTGTCCCCAATAACTAGAATAGTGTGTGACACATAATAGGTGCTCATTAGATATATGTTGAATAAATGAATTAGATTCAATGTTGTGAAATCCATCCTTTCAGTTATCCACCCACCCATTGATCCATCTCTCCATTCTTCAAGCAGGTACTGAGCATCTTCTGTGGACATACCAGGCTAGGTATTGCGGGAAACTCACACACACACACACACACACACACACACACACAAGCCTCTCTGTTAATGGTTTCATGGTCCAGGAAGAACAGGAACAGTACGAGGCTGAAAGGACTCAGAGGAGAAGAAGATCCTGCCACCTGGGAAATGAACCATGGGAGCCTTCCTAAAAGAGAACATGGGAGGACAGGGAGAATTTAGAGAGGGGGACATGGAGGGAGGACACTCAAGCCAAGGGAAGGATAGGATCAAAGATGTGGATTTAAGTGTGTTGCGGGAGGACAGCTCAAAGGGCACAGAGCTTTGGAAAACACTGGGAGGGACTCCTGGGATGGTTAGTGAAGACAGCAGATGAAGACATCAAACCTTTTATCTTTATCAGACAAATGGGGAACCCATAAACGTATCCATGCAAAGGACTGATATGGTTACAAATACTCTAGTTTACAGGCAGACAGGGCAGTCATCGAAGATGGCAGAGAAGGAACATCAGAAGTTGGGCTGCAGGGTCCAGAGAGCTGGCTCCAGTCCAGTGTCATCACCAACTGTGCAGGTGATATTTGGTGATACCAAACCACATTTCCTCCTTTTTGGCCCACTGGTACCTGTCATAGACCCCCAGAGTCACTGAGCTGCAGGGACCTCAGAGGTCATCTAGTCCAGGTTTCTGAACACCAGGCTGGGAAATCAATTTACTGAGCTGTGAGTGTTTTTAAAATGAAATAGAAGAGAAAGGACTATGTCAGAGTACATCACTTATAGTAAAGATAAAATTGCTTTGTGAAACTTTTGTTTCAGTTGTGTGTGTGTATGTTGGTTTACAATATAAATCCATGTCTGTGGGTCATGGTAATAAATATTTGAAAGCCATTGATTTAGTCCACTCCTTTTCTGCTGTGTGAATTGCCTTTACAGCATTCTCAATAAACTACATGGCCACTCTTGCCTGCCTCCAGGAAAAGGATGTGGACCACCTCCCAAGGCACAAGCCCCCTCCTTGTTGGCTGCTGTGTGCCTACGAAGTATTTCCTCACACTGAGCTCAAATCTGCCTGTTGTCCTTCTTCCCCTTGGTCTTCTCTAGCTCTCTGAATATCTCCCCCAATAAATTCAATCCCATTTCAGATGACCGCATTAACAGAATTGAAGACAACTCTACAGGACTTGTGACCGCGTTTTCAAGGCTTTGGGGCTCATCTATTTCTATTGCCTGCCAGCAATCCTTTCTCCAGGAAGCGAGACCTGAGTTTTCATTCCAGGCAACCACCTCAACTCCATTCACAATCAACATGACTTGAGTGGGACTGACCCCAGCACCTGCTCCAGGGATGGCCAATGGGAGCACCATGGACACAGGGACAGGCTCCAGAGTGGACACATGATCCAAGCTGAGCCAACGAAAGACAGTCGGGGGCTTTCACTGAAACTATTAGAAAAGACGGTAGGCTGCTAAGATGGTAGACTATAATAAGCCCAGAACTGCAATGAACATCTTTACCAAAGCCTAGGGCAAATCTGCCATTAAATGAAGCCAATGAAGAGAAAAGTAAAGAAAGAGGACAAAGAAAAAGAGAAAGAGAGGAAGAGATGCTGAAGTCCCAATCCTCAGTACCTGGAAATTGGGTCTTTATAGACATAATCAAGTTAAAATGAGGTCATTAGAGTAATCCCTAATCCAATATGACTGCCTTCCTTATAAAATGGAGAAACTTGGACACAGAGACAGACACGGGAAGATGGGGTGGAGACACAAGGAAAATACCATGTAAAGACAGAGGATTGCATGGTGCACCTGTACGTCAAGCATGCCAAAGAATTCCGGCAAACCACCAGAAGCCAGGAGGAGGCAAGGATGGATCTCTACAGATTCCAGAGGGAGCGTGGCCCTGCCAGCACCTTGATTTCAGACTTCCAGCTCCAGAACTGTATGAGACAATGCATTCTGTTGTTCTAAGCCCTCTAGTTCATGGCACTTTGTTATGGAGGCCTAGGAAACACGTCCAGTTGCTTACACTCACTTACCTAATAGCCACAGTAGCCCTAGAAGGTAGTGCTACTTTTATCCTCGTTTTCTAAGTGAGGAAACTGAGGCACAAAGATGTGAAGTCACTCGCCCAAGGTCACAGAGCTCATAAGAGGTGGGGCCAGGCTCCAAGTCCAGGCAGTGCTGACTACTAGAAAATATTGTCTCTCAAGAGACTGGGGTGTCCTGATGGTGCTGGTAAAGCCGTAGAACCCACAGGTCCAACGTCAGTGATGGAGTCAATAGATATTAATTTTTCCTTCCGTTTTGGGGGTTCAGGGGTTTTATTTTGGTTTTGGTTTTTGATTTTTTTTGAGAGAGGCTCTCACTCTGTCACTCGGGCTAGAGCGCAGTGGCGTGACCATGGCCCTGCATCCTCCACTTCCCAGACTCAAGTGATCCTCCAGCCTCAGCCTCCCAAGTAGCTGGGACCACAGGCACCCACCACCACACCTGGCTAATTTTTGAATTTTTTATACAGACTGGGTCTCACTGTGTTGCACAGGTGGGTCTCAAACTCCTGACCTCAAGTGATCCGCCCACCTCCGCCTCCCAAAGTGCTGGGATTACAGGTGTGAGCCACTGCGCCCGGCCAGGTTATTGCTTAAATTCTTTTGATTTGGTTTTCCGTCTCTAACCACCCCACCCCACCCCACGGGCATCCCAGCTCTGTGGACCTTGCTGTACAGCATATGTCTCGGGCGCTTCGTCATTCCACCCTCTTCACACCTCCCCTGGGTGTGCTACCATTTGAGGATGTCCTTTATTTCTTGCCTTGTAACAAAGTTTCTTAAAAATGACACACGGGCTCTCTGGATGGTCCTCACGGATCCAAAAGCAGAGAGTGGCTGGAAATGGCAGCAGGGAGCCTGAAGGGAGTTTCCTGAAAAATTCATCAGAGAAAATATCTCTCCCAAGTTTGAAGCAGAGAGAATTAAAGGAAAGAGGAATGACAACAAACACATGAGAAGTTCATGAGTGACCTTAGGGAACTGGGCATCAACCAAGGCTTGGGGGTTGACTGGGAGAGATGGAAGGAGGAAAGAGGACGAGGAGGAGACCTTGTCAATGTCTTCCTCCACCACATGCTCTCCAGGCCCTGTCAACCATTTCTCTGCAAGCATCTCTCCAATCCGGCCCTTTATCTCTTGTAAGAAATCTCAGGGCTGACCAAGTCCCACAAAAAGACAGTTCTAGAGCTCTAAGGGGAGGGAGATTTCCTGATGAGTAGAATTTTTCAGTCTGGAGCACCATGCTTTTGTGCAAGAACACAAAATCACATTATGTAAAACCCAGAGGGCTGCAGAAAAGACACAGGGAACTCGCCATCAGCTCCCAACCCCCATGCTCTGGAGGCAGCTGGTAGCAGGTGAGAGACAAAGTTTCAGGCCAAAAGATAAAAGTTTGATTAATAAATAGTGGGTGGTAAATGTTTATAATTCAGGATCTCATACTGTCAGATTGCAACATGTTGAAGGAGGACTTGCAGAATGTCAGAGGCCTCTGATGGGAGGCAGTTTGGTGACACGTGCTGGCCTTAGTGTTGATGAGAGACAGGTGAATGCGTGACAAAGAAGGAAGAGGCAGGAGGCTGGGAAGGAAGACAGAAAACAGAAGCAATGGGATGATGGGAAGAGAGGACAGGAGAGAAAACAGAAAGTGGAAGAGAAAGATAAGACATGGAGGGGCTGGGACGGAACAGCTCCCAGGGCAGTGGGGGAGGGTGGGACTGCCCACCACATATGAGGGCAGAGATGCCCAGACCAAAGAGGGGGCCCATCCGGCTGCATCGTGGGGCATATAATGGGAGGCCTTGGGCCTGTATGAATAGCAGAGGGGGCTAGGAGGCCGACAGATGCCATTAATAAGCGACTTGATAACCCTCATTAAACAGAACTTCACAAATGGCTTAATTTGAATTTCCAATACTTGATAGATTTCAAACCCAGAACAATTACTTCTGATGTAAAGGATCAATTTACGGTTTCCTGAACTGAATCCTAAGGAAATGGAAACACTTCCAACAGGGTTGCTCAGATTAAAACTCCTTCAAATGCCAAATAGACACTGACTTATCTCTTTTTAAACAACTTTTTTTATAAGGCAAAGGTTAGCATTGTAAGGAAAGGCAGGATGAAAATTAATCTCACATACTATGACCTCCTCGGGCTGGGTTTGAATTACATTTCCACATGGCCTGTGAAGATCTTTCATGTCTCTCTCTCGCTCCATTAGTTGGTGTACTTAGCAAAGGTCGGGTAATGAACAGGCGTACTTTTCTAGCCCAGAACAAGATCCTGGCACACAGCCTTTTCCTGCCTTCCCTGGTGTGTTGGAGGTCACCGGTGTGGGCGTGAGTCATCTCTGCACGCTCCTCATCCTGAAGGTGCTTGCAGATGATGGACGTTAACTACCATTGTTGCCACAGTTCTGGGATGGCACAGGTCTCACATGCTTCCCCAGTGCTCTGGGGGCCAGAGAGAATTTAGTGGAAATCCTCAAGTGTGTCTGTTTGAATTTTCCGCAGGGGAAATTCATGTGTGCCTTTCAGGGAACGGCTTCATTTCAAGCAACTCTGCCAGCTGAAGTCAAAAGAGGGAGGAGGAAGCAGAGGAGGACAAAGAAGAAGAAATGGCAAGAGAAGCCAGTGGAATAAGAAAGCTTCCCATCCCCAGACACTCAGAGCTTTCTGTCTGCTGGTCTCAACCGTGGTTCACATTCACGTGGGTCTCTGAGCTTCATGGTCCACTTTGCCCCATTTCTTTGCCTTCAGAGTAGGATCTGAATTCATCCCTTTCATAAGATGGCATTAGCCGAAAAGATGGGCAGAGCTTGTGTTGGGTAATAACAACATGTGCTCTTATTCTTCTCCAGCAATGGAACCTCCCTGTTCTGGGGACATAGAGAGATGAACTAGGTCTGGCCTTGCCCCCCAGGGAACTTAAAACTGAGGAAAGCAGATGTGTAAGTCATTGGCTGGCACCCACAGGCACTGGGGATTCCGGCCATGCCTCCCCCTCCACCCACCACCTGAAAGAACACAGCCCAGGTTTCCTGCGGGCAGGGAAGAATGTTCAATCTGTTTACGGAAGGGAATTCAACTTCTTCTCTGTCCTGCTTTTCCTCCCTCTGCCTCTTCTATCTTAGAAGTCACTCAGCCATCTGTTGGGTTATGCTTCCTCCGGTGTCTTTCCCCAGTAGTTTGGAAGCTACACATTCTATTCCTGGTTGTCTAGTGCTGACTCTTTGAACATTTAAACACATCCTGAATGTTACACTTTTCAACGACTGAAGGGAATGGGAATCTTTCCTATCGTGCTCCTTTCATTCCCCACACCCCAAACTTCTTTACCTAGGAGGGTCACCTGTCTTCAAACATACACAAAAGGCTGCTAGTTTTTTTTAGCTGATGCTTGTGTGAAGGAGTAAGGAAGGTATGGGTGAGAACCAAGAAGACTGCAGGGGGAAAAGCAAGGGGGAGGTTACTGAGCCCAAGGACAGGAAATGGATTGTGGCTGGAGGAGTGTGGGGGAGCAATCGGAAGAACCCAGGCACAGTCTAAATGTCCAGGCCGACCAGCCACCCAATCTTCAGTTCCCCTGCTCTCTGAGCCCTGGCCACCAGCGCCCCAGTGACTGAGTGAGGAGGACTCTCTTCGGGGCACCTCCCCACTGTGCCAGAGGGGCCCCCGCATGCAGCGAGGGGGTGCTCTGTGCTGTTCTTTGGGATGAAAGCCAGCACACCGGGACAGCCAAGGCTGGGATCGTGGGGGCGACATCAAAGATCCCCAGCTCTCTCCTCTCCATCCCCTGCCTCTCCTTTTTACCGGGCTAAGAATCTGCCAATGACAAGCCCTCCTACGGGAAAGAGAAACTGTGAGATGGGTTGTGAAATCAGACAACATTCAGAACCAGAGCCCGCAGCCGTGGCAGATCCTCACCTCCCAAAGAGCCCTTCGGAGGATCTACCCAAGGTTCCGCCCACCTTGCCAGCCTGTCTACTTATAATTGTTATTTTTCTGGAACTAGCTATCAAAATGGATATAGAATATTCCTCATTCCGTACACAGGACCTAGAGTGACCTTTTGAAAATGTAAATTGGATCATATCCCTTCCCTGTATAAAGTCCTTTGACTGCTTCCCATCTCCCTTAAAATAAAATCCAAAGTCCTTACCGTGCCCTGCAGGGCTCTGTGTGGCCTGGTGGCTGTCTGCTTCTCCCACTGGATGATGTGCTGTTCTTGCCTTGCTCATCACACTCCAGCCCTGCATGGCAGCTTCTCCGTTCCTTGGAACTGCTGGTCTGGTTCCAGCTCACGCCCTCTGCACTAGAAGGTCCCTCCGCCAAGAACACTGTCTCTCTTCTTCTCTTGTCCTAGCTCGCTCCTTCTCATCCATCAAATCTCAACCTCAATGTCACCCCCTTGGAGAAGCCTTCTCCAACCCCCCTATTGAAATTAAGCACCACCACCCTATATATTTTCTTTACACGGCACCGTCTTCCTTTGCAGCACTTGCCTCAGTGCGTGATTACTTCTCCATGTGCATGGCTTCCTTGTTTATTGTCACTCTTGTCCCACCAGGCTGCAAGTTCCACTGAAAAGGGCCCTGTCTTCTTCACTACTGTTTCTCCAGCACCTAGAACAAGGCCCTGTACATAAAGGCTACTCAGTCATTATTTGTTAAGGGAATGAATGAATTTATTAAATAAACATTTAGTGAGCATTTCAAGGTTGTGGTGAAGATCAAGTGAGATAAATGATTATCACCATAAGCAGCCTCATTACTATTTGTACCTGCAATAAACTTGCAGACAATCGCATGGGCCAACCACCAGCCCATTTTGGGTTACTTCCAGCACAATCCGAACAATAGCAACCATGGAAAAGGTCAAGGTTCCGCCACACTATGCACAACAAGAAGCATGTACACTCTGATCATTTGGATTAATCTCCGGACTTAGGTTTGATCTATTTCTGTCAAGCAAGCAAATATATATTGATATTTGCAAAGAGCCTCATGCATGCGGTGCCCACTAAAATATGGCTGCATTTTCCATAGTAATTGTCTCTAGAAGCTCATTCCCAGCTGCGCTGGCTCATTTAGCTAATCTGCAGTAAGTACAGTATTGATCCAAGCAGCAAGAGAGGAGCACATTAACCTGGCCCAAGGAAGGGTGATTAGTTTGGCTGTACGGTCACTTCACAGAATTGGCTGAGATCTAAAAGCCACACTGAAATAGTCTGGAAGTCAGCCCCCTATCCTCACCTCCCCACCTCCCCTCCTGAGCAACACACACATTCGCACAGGCAGGGGATCTGAGCTGGTCACAAGGAGAGTGGCAGTGTGACAGCAGCACCACAAGGAGACATTATCCCTCCCAGGAAAGGCTCTTGTCATTCATTCCTTCATTCATTCATAAGAGACGATATGTTACAAATGTGATAATACCCAGCGCTCACTAAGATGAATCAATATTGATATTCTCATATGCTGCTTATGGAAATGGAAATGAGTAAAATTATTTGAAAAGCCAATTTAGCAGAATGTATCAAAATGTTTATATGATTTGACCCCGTAATTCTACTTCTCTGAATATATTCTTAGTAAATAGTCAGGGATGTGCAGTATTGCTTATAATAATTATAAATGTCCAAAATTAGGGACTGGTTAACTGACTAACCTACTGTATATTTTTTCAGAGAATACTCTTTAGTCATTGAAAAGTATTTGTGATTTATCATATGGGGAAGGGGCCAGGGGACAATCAGCTTTCAAAACAGTGTGGATAATTTGTAGATCATTATCCCAAAATGTTTAAAACTAAATTTGCAGCTGGGCGTGGTGGTGCACATCTGTAGTCCTAGAGTAGTAGTACTCCAGAGGCTGAGGTGGGAGGATTGCTTGAGCCCAAGAGATTGAGGCTGCAGTGAGCCACGATCAAGCCACTGCACTCCAGCCTGGGTGACAGAGCAAGACCCTGTCTCAAGGAAAACAAACAAACAAACTAAATTTGCTAATATCCATAGAAAAACTACTGGGTTGTTGATTAAGAAAATGTGGCACATATACACCATGGAATACTATGCAGCCATAAAAAATGATGAGTTCATGTCCTTTGTAGGGACATGGATGAAATTGGAAATCATCATTCTCAGTGAACTATCGCAGGAACAAAAAACCAAACACCGCATATTCTCACTCATAGGTGGGAATTGAACAATGAGATCACATGGACGCAGGAAGGGGAACGTCACACTCTGGGGACTGTTGTGGGGTGGGGGGAGGGGGGAGGGATAGCATTGGGAGATATACCTAATGCTAGATGACGAGTTAGTGGGTGCAGCGCACCAGCATGGCACATGTATACATATGTAACTAACCTGCACATTGTGCACATGTACCCTAAAACTTAAAGTATAATAATAAAAAAAAAAGAAAAGAAAAACTACTGGGTTGATAAAAGAAAAGGTGGATGCACCAGAGAATGTTATATTATTCTCCATTCTGTCTGTGTTTGAAATATTTCACAATATTAAAAATGAAAAGAAAGATTGAAAAGATATATATCAAAATATTGACAGTGGATGTAGGATTTCAGGCTATCTTTAATTTTTCTCTGAGAGGTTGTCTCAATTTTCCAGATTTTCTAATGTGAACTTGTATTCTTTTTAGGATCCAAAAAGAGAAAAAATAAAAATTCCTCTGCAACAAAGCAACATGGACACATAGTATCCCGTTGGTGAGCACCTGCCAAGCACAGGGCCTGGGAAGCAGTCATGAAAGAGCCATGGGCAGGTGAGAACAGGCATTCCAGGCAGGAAGAGCAGCTTGGATAAAGGCTGGAAGGTGGGAAAAATGTTGTATGAACAAGTTGGTAAATCCTTGTTTGGCTGTCAGGACCCATGAAAGGTGTGGTGGGAGATCAGACTAGATGGGTTGGGAACACCCAGAAATCAGACAATTGGGAGCCATTAAAGAGGGCTGGGGAGGAACAACGGGAGTGTCGTGTCAGGAGGCTCTCTGTGTTGGCATGGTCCTGCAGGCGGGAGTAGTGGATGGTTGGGTGGGCTACGCTACAGCCATGGTACTCAGTGGAGAGGCTGGAATGCGGTCAGGTGCAAGAGACGTGGGCTGAGCCAGGGCAGTGGCAGCAGGGCACCCAGGAAACATCAACAGACGATTCCCTGCCTGTTTCCCAAGACCTGGCATAGGCTCTCTGGAGTGATGGGAAGAGCTCAGGCTGAGGCGCCAGACTGTCTGGGTTTGATCCTGGCTTCACCACTCACTAGCTGTGTGACCATGGGCAAATTACATAACCTCTCTGTGCCTCGGCGTTTTCATCTGCACAGTGGGGATACTAATAGGAGGGTGTTGTAGAGCTGTTGTGAGGATCCAGTGAGTTAATGCACATGAAGCATCTGGCCCAGGGCCTAGTACAGAGTAACAGCCCCGTTAGCCAGCGTTGTTCCCTCTGACCCGAAGTCCACTCAAAGTGCCCTGAGAAGATCATGTTGCCTGCAGGACCACCCATATCTGCAAGGGGCACAAGCCCAGGCACACAGTGTGGGCTCTGTCTTTCTGATCCTCCCCAAACAGTTATGCCTAGTACAGAGTAACAGCCCCGTTAGCCAGCGTTGTTCCCTCTGACCCGAAGTCCACTCAAAGTGCCCTGAGAAGATCATGTTGCCTGCAGGACCACCCATATCTGCAAGGGGCACAAGCCCAGGCACACAGTGTGGGCTCTGTCTTTCTGATCCTCCCCAAACAGTTATGAAAGAGTTAAAATGTTAACAAAGTCAAGATCAAGGAGAGACTGGAGGGCTCTTGTAGAAAGGTCCAGTGGCCCAGCCTCCAGTCTCAGCTTTGCCATTAACTCCCTGAATCAGAATCGGAAGTCAGGCTGACGATCATTGTCCTGGGATGGAATCTCAACGCCCCTGGCTGATGGTAGTGCGTCTGGGCATGGCCTCCTCTTCTGGGCCCAGGGCCACTTTTATGACTCCCACCACCAGCCTGGGTCCAGTAAGTGAATGAGTGTGGCTTCTCTCGTCTAAAGGGACCTTTCACAGCAGCTGTCCTGGGCCAAGATCCATCTGCTCATAAGGAAATAAACAAAAACTCTAGTTACTCATCATATACACCTTGCACCCACCAGTTCCTAATGCGAAGTGCAAGTGGCTTCTTTAAAAATTAAAGGGTTGGAGGCAGAGCTGCCTTTGGTCTAAGTGGGCAGGAGAGGTTGGTGGGAGCAGGCAGTCCCCAGTGGCCCCATCTCCTCTCCTGTTTCCAGATCCACAGAAGTGATAAACAGGCTCATTACAAGGCAAAGGATATGCACAATCAATCCACACCTTTAGGGCTGGGCTACAATTTAAGGAGAGCAGATGAGAGGATAAATAAAAAGGCCTATTTTCAAGAGAGCCATTTAAGCCCAGAGAGAGGCCATAATAATGTGCACACCAGCTCTGCTTAATTCATCCCTGGCTCTCTCAAAATTGCCCCGAGATAATCAAAAGGAAGTGAAGAGGAACAACACAGCCTCCAATTCAGAAAAGGCTGTAGTAATTAGAACCCGAGGCCTGGACCCCGCTGTCAGGCAGCGCAGTTGGTCACCATGGGGCCTCCCGCTGTCTTCCAGAGGCAGAAGACACTTCCGTTCTTCCTGTCTCACCCTTAAGTCGGAAAGCATGGAATTGACACATTCACGATTGTATTTCTAGAATCATCTCTCAAAGAGATAAATGACTTCCTCCAGCCAGCGTTGTCTGACCTGGGTCTGGGAATAGATAAATTCATTTTACTCAGGAGCTGGAGCTCCATTTTTCTCCTGGTGCCATCTATAATCCCATCTCTTTCAATGTTTGAGGCACTCAGTATGATGAATGTGCCCTAGGCATAGCGTGAAAGGTGAAACCTCACTGGGAAGATGGAGCAGCTGATCTTCCGGCCAACCCCTTGTGACAACCTGCTTTCAGGGCATGTTGGGTTCAAGATGATACCATCTCATGCCAGTTACAATGGTGATGATTAAAAAGTCAGGAAACAACAGATGCTGGAGAGGATATGGAGAAATAGGAATGCTTTTAAATTGTTGGTGGGAGTGTAAATTAGTTCAACCATTGTGGAAGACAGTGTGGTGATTCCTCAAGGATGTAGAACTAGAAATACCATTTGACCCAGCAATCCCATTACTGGGTATATATCCAAAGGATTATAAATCATTCTACTATAAAGACACATACACATGTATGTTTATTGCAGCACTATTCACAATAGCAAAGACTTGGAACCAACCCAAATGTCCATCAGTAATCGACTGGATAAAGAAAATGTGGCACATATACACCATGGAATACTATGCAGCCATAAAAAAGGATGAGTTCATGTCCTTTACAGGGACATAGATGAAGCTGGAAACCATCATTCTCAGCAAACTATCATAAGAACAGAAAACCAAACACTGCATGTTCTCACTCATAAGTGGGAGTTGAACAATGAGAACATATGGACATAGGGTGGGGAACATCACACACTGGGGCCTGGTGGGGGGTTGGGGGACTAGTGGAGGGATAGCATTAGGAGAAATACCTAATGTAGGTGACCAGTTGATGGGTGCAGCAAACCACCATGGCACGTGTATACCTATGTAACAAAACTGCATGTTCTGCACATGTACCCCAGAACTTAAAGTATAATAATAATAATAAAGAAGCCACTACACAGATGGGTCCCCTGGAAGGACCCATATTTTGTTCCAAGCAGGAATTCCTTCCTCTTCCTGCCAGGCTTCTCTTTACCTGGCTGTGGACAAGCTGAAGCCTGCCTCAAAGAATAGCAGGGCCCCTTCCACATCTCCAGCAGCAGATGAGGGTGGCTGGAATCAAAGGAAGACAGAACAAGCAACCTGACCCTCACCAGACAGTCCAAACCCTCAGCTTCTGCAAAGCTACAGGGGCCTAGAGAAAGATTCTCTACTGATAGTAATTCTTCTGGGGGATTTTCACATAACAAGGCCACAAAAGTGACCCTCTTCTTTCTCCTTATTGCCCTTCCAGGCTGGTGAATTGGGGTCACCCAAACCCCACAAGCTTCACTTTCCTCATTCATAAAGAAGGGATCTTAATTCCGACCCTGCAAGGATTCAGAGGACTAAGAATATACACTGGTAAGATGTAAGGGCCATCACTATTCTGTCTTAACCAAGTCAAATCATAGCAGAGCACCTGATTCAGTGCGTCTCAGTCAAAGCTACCCATGAGCATCATCAGGAAGTAGCTAGACAGATGATTGATAGATAGATAGACAGATAGATAGATAGATAGATAGATAGATAGATAGATAGATAGACAGACAAATAATAGACAGATCGATGATAGACAGATCATGATGCCCAGGCCCCGTCCAGGACCGGTTGCATCTGATCTCTGCCAGTGGAGCTGGCATCAGTATTTTTTCAATGCACAGCCAGGGCCAAGAAGCTCTGGCCCAGTTTTCTCACTCACCCATTCCTTTCTTCAGGACCCAAGATCAGCTCCTTGTCAGCCACCAAATGGTTAATACAACTGGGTTCAGTGGGCTCCAGGGCAGCCCCTGCAGTGACCTTCACAAGGAGAGGCAAAAGAACGATGAGACCCTGGTCATGACTTGTCAGTAGGGATACTGGCTTGAAGCAAAGTCGATGACGACAGCAAAGCAGTTGTTTTTGAGCCCATACTGAGTGCCGGGCACCGTGCTGAGCGCTTGACGTGCATGGTGTCTCCTTTCATCCTCATTTTAACCCTCGAGGTGGCACTGTTAGGAAAGCAACTTTAGTGATGAGAGCACTGAGGCTTAGAGGGGTCAACAGCTGTCCATGGTCACATGGATCCTATGTGGCAGAAGATTTCACCTATGGCGCCATGGCGGGGACACATTCATCACCTCACCTCCCTGAGTGTAACCTCATCGTAGTCAAGCAGAGGGCACAGGGAAACCCAGCCCAGAAGGCAGGAGCCAGGTCCAGCTTTGAAGTAGCTCTGGCAGAGCAGGAAGAGCTCATGCTCAGCTGACAGTCAGGTGTGGGTCCATGCCCGTGCTCTGAATCACTCCTGGCTGCTGGCTTTCAGCATATGGCGGCAGAATAAAGCAAGCTCACAGAACGGTGACCCATTCCGATGGCAAGGGCCCGACCCCAGAGACCTTAACAATTCTAATACACAGACTCAGGCAGAGATTAAGCCGTAGAGGCTCCTCCCCATCAGTCTGTCATGCTTGCCCCACGGAAAGTTGCATGTAATGTGTCCATGTGTGTATGCAGGGAGCTGTCCAAGGTCACTCACCAGTTACAGATAGAAATCTATCTGTAGTCTCAGGAAGTGCAATGCTACTTTTCTTAAAATGTGGCACTGAGGGAACTTTTGGCCAAGGACATGTTCTCCCCTGGGTAAACAACCCTCCTGGTCCAATTCGGTCCCTGGACTGTTGGCCTGGATCAGCCTAATGGCTGCATGGTAGATGTGGTGGCTTGGCACTCAGTATTCTTTCCACCCTCCTTCCAGTGGGTTGTCCTGTACCATAGAGTCAAGAAGACCCAAAAGTACATTTCTCAGATGCCCTGGCAGGTAAAATGTGGTTTGGGTCCAGCCAACCAGATGCACTTGAGTAAGTGCTTTTGGACGTTAAGGTGAGGCAGGGGCCGCACTGCCTCTGCTTTGCTCCTTTGGCTTGTGCAGAGGTATCTGCAGAAGTCCCAGTAGGTCAAGAAGCAGCGCCCTGGGCATCATTGTTTTACTGGTGTGAATCTCGCTGGTGACTGCTTCTGGATTCCCCTACTTCCCTGATTGTGGCAGAGGCAGGGGCTCTTCTGGCCGGCCAATTCTGCAGTGTTGTTCTGTGTGTCATTTTTGGAGACCTAGCTGAGACCCTGCTTCTCTCACCCCTCTATGATTCTGTAAGCGCCTAGTCCCCTGTCTTAAATCCCTTTTTTTCCTTAAACAACTAAAGTTACTTCTATTATCTGCAATTAAATGAACTGTGATTCATATAGGTGTGCTCTCACCAACTTACCTGACCTCAAGTGTGGGACCCAGATGAATAAGGGGAGACAGCACTGCACTGAATCAGTAGCCAGAGATGAAGACTTCTGCGTCTAGCCCACAGGAGCACCTGAGTGAGTCACTTGCCTCACTTGAGCCTCTGTCTCCACATCTGTGCAGTGAAGACAGCCATGCAGCCCATACTCATAGGGCTGTCAGCACTCACTCACTGGACCAGGTCCTTCAGATGCTTAGTCTGAGGGAGGAGAGGGGCTGCAAATAGGGAAATGGTCCTGGCAGATGATTCTGCTGTACAGTGGGTCACAGAGGAGGCACAGGTTCTGCACTCCGAGAAGCATTCTAGCAGAAGTCAGCACTGACAGGCTAAGGGAGGTATGGTGGGAGAACCAACCAGAGCAAAGACCTAAATGTGTCTTTGGTCTTGCGAATTTGGGAAATGGTAAAGTGGAGGGCAAGATGAGGGCTGTGCTGCATCGGGAAGTGTCTCAGGAGGGCAGGGCCAGGCTGGGAACTCAGGCTTTCTCCTGAGGGTTTCAGGAGCAACAGTGGCACCAGGCCAACTCCACACCTACCAGCCTCCCAGCTCGTGCCTCTTCACAGCCATAGTACCCAACTTACTAGGTGTTTCAACATCCACAGCCAACCCGTGAGGTGGAAAAGCAAGTCCTGTTTGTCCCATTTTACAGATGAGGACGCTGAGGCTCAGAGGTAGGAAGCTGATCCAAGGTCACACAGGGGGCACGTGGTGGGGAAGGAAGCCGGCCAGGCTGGCCCTCCCCGATACTCAGTCCCGCTCTTCTCCACCAAGCCCTTGTCAGTTCTGCAGTGCCCCGTTCTTGGGGAGGAGCTGGATAGGCGATGGAGCAACTGCTCTTGCCCAGTTGGCTTCTGGCACACAGAGAGCTGAGTTCAAGGCTGAATAAAGGGCCCGGGCTTCTGAACAAAGACCCGAAGGCCTGGAGTGAGAGCAGTGGAGGCTCTACCCACTCCGAACCCCAAAGTCCTGCCAGTCTTGGGATTTTAGGAAAAATGACATGGGACCTACAGGTAGAAGGCTGATCCTAACTCTGTCACTGACCCTGGGGAGGGCTCCCACCTCACTGAGTCTCAGCTTGCTTGTCAGGAAAATGGGGATAATAAACCTTGCTTTTGTTACTTTCAAGGTTTTTGGAGAAACAAAAGTGATAGGAGAAGGGACATAAAAGCCCCTGGTCACCCAGGAGACCCAGTTGTCTGGGGTCTTCACTTGAGGCCTGGGGCAAGAGGGGTGGGGGCACAGTTTTCTCTCCTGCCCCTTGGTTCCCATCTCTAATTGGTGCCCCCTTCCCCCTCTGCCCAGGCTGTAGGGCAGCTCCCTGACATCTCTTTCCTGTCTTTGTCTTTGTCCTTCCTCAGGTCCCTTCTCTGAAGAATCAGGGGTGGGACTGGGGGCCATGGATGCAGAGACAGTGGGAGGAAAGACCTTCAGCAGCCAAGACTCCCTCCTGCTCTCCGGAAGGCAGAACCTGAGACCCCCACGAGCTAGGTTTGGTCACAATCTCGCGTGGCCAAGGTGCTCACCCTTTTGTTTCTAGCATCTTAACACAGTGCGGTCACCGCTGCCATCCCACCATCAGCTCTGTGACAAGTTCCATCCCATTAACTCCTCCATATCGCCATGGCAACACTGGCTCCCGACTCTCCCAAAGATAGGAGATAGGCATGCCACCAACACCAGGGTGGGACTGCTCTCCATCCACAGCTACACAGGGATGGGCAGAGACCTCAACGCATTCGCAGTGATGGTAGCCATATTGCCTGAGCTCCTACTCTGCATCCAGCACAGCCCCTGCCTCCAGAAACAACCCCTCACCCAAGATACCCATGGCCACTGAGTGTGTTTGTTAGCACAGGGCTTTCAGCTTATTTTAGGTTAAGTTTCTCTATGACCACTTGCCCGCCCTTTCTCTGCCTGGCACTGAAATCTAAGCAGGCGCAAGGCAGACCTGGAGTTTATCTAGTAATTGTACACAACAGTTGTACATTCGTATTTTCTCACGATTCCCCAGTGTAAACCTCTAAAGTATATGGGGTGGCTCCCCTCACTTTATAGAAGAAATGAAAGCCTGAAGAGGTTAACATGTCCAGGGTCACATTGCCATTAAGTGGAAGACTATTTGAATTCAGGGCTGTTTTTTACTTGGTATAGTTAGCATTTATGTAGTTCTTCTAATATGCCAGGCACTGTCTATCTTTGATGCATATTAACTCTTTTAATCCTCATATCAACCCTATGAGGTACGTACTATCAATAGCTCCACCTTACAGATGAGGAAACGGAAGCCCAGACAGGTCAGGTAGATTGCCCAGAGTCACACAGAAATAGACGGAGCATGGACTCAAGACCAGGCAGTCTGGCTCCTGAGTTTGTGTCCAGAACCACAATACTATGCTTGATTATAATTCTAGGGCTCCTCACTCCCAGCCGCACCCCATCCCACCCTGAAGTCAAGAAATTGACCACCTGGCCATCTCTCCAACAGCCACGCCTGGCTCTCACTGAACTGGCTGGCCTCTCTCTCAAAAGAACTAACTGGCTAGTTTTGAGGATTTTATCTCCCCAACCAGTCTGCTGCATTCATTTCCAATTTCCCTAGCTCTCAAAGTGATCTCGCATTTCCACTCATCGCACTGGGCTTTAAAATGCTCCCATTTGGAACAACAGCCGAGAATTGTCTTCCTTCAGAGAGAAGAGCCTTCCAATGCCCTCACAAGGGAAGTCCCTCTTGTCCTCCCACACTCAGCCTGTCTACAAAGACCATTAATGCAATCACTTAACAAGAGACTGGCTCTAATAGAAAGAAAGAAAGAGGAGGAGCATTGTTAGTGGTTTGAAGGGGAGAAGAAATCATAAAATCCATCAAACCTGTATTTGTCTCATTAAAAGTGTTTCTAATTTATAATGTCCTGGAATGCAGATGCCACCCAGCTGTGCGGGCCTGGTAGTACTGCCTGGCCCACCCCCCCACACACACTCCTGGGCCCCCTCTCCCACCTCGCTGGGACTGCCATCAATTTCTGCTCATCAGCAGCACTTACAGTAAATGGATTCATTTGTGGCAATGGGAGCTGAGAGACAAAGGTGACAATATAATTAAGGTTTTTAATTCTATGCCTGAACAGTTAAGTCCAGAACTCATGATAATTAGCGGGCTGTAATGAAAGATCTTTAATCGTTATTTTCCCTTTGTTTCCTATAATTGTTCATTTTGGCCAACTACATTTGTCCTTTCATTTGAATCTGGCTGCACAGTTCTATGTCACTTTCATTATTCCTGTAAACTCTAAAGAAAATATGTTGTGGAGCTGGTCATTTACAAAGTCGGTGGCGAGATGGCCTAGGGAGCTCAACCATGCACATCTGCTGATGGGGGCCGTGGCTACTTTCTGGAGGAGAGGAAAACTGGGCTTCAGAAATCCACAGGACTGGGGATGTGTCTACAGAAAAGCAAGACTCACAGGAGAATGAGAAAGCAGCAAGCCCTTCACAGCTAAATGGGCCACACAAGTTGGTTTGCAAACTGGTTCTTAGAGAGATGATTGTTACTACACAAGTTCTCGATTCTCAAATGTATGCATTGTTTTTTCACATGTTGGTGTTCCTGTTAGAATGTATCTTATAATTGGTGTGTATATTTAATGTCATGTCTATCTTTTGTATGTCCTGCAAAGTTGTCGATGAATTGACAGTGTTTCCTAGAGTTGATGGCACGTTAGAATTGATAAATCATGATTAAGGTACCATCCAAACAACAAGTAACTTATTGAGGACCTGCTACATCCCTGCTCTCATGGTCTGTACAGCCTGGAGGACCATCAGCTCAGCCTCCTCTCCAATCACTGCTGGGTGGCCAGACAGGACATTTTTCACTTGCTATGAACTGCTTGAACCCTGATTCAACTATGGATTCAGAGAGTCAGATTTCTTACAGGCAAGTGCCTCTCAGGAACCAGAAAATGGAAGCAAGAAGGCTGGGGGCTTCTAGCAAGGAAATGGCAGAACCCAGCCCAGGACTGGAGAAGGGTTCAGCTGGGAAAATTGGGATTGTGATAGAAAAGGAAAACCACTCTGGGACAGGTTATAGGGAATGCACTGGGATATGCGGGACACCTGGGCAGACCTATGTGGCTTGTGAGACATCCCATGCATTCCCCTCTCCCTCCACTCCTTCTCTCAGTCCTGAAAGTCGTTTGCCCAAGGCCACACGCAAGCTCATATATTTCTGGAGAGGATTAGGGATAATCTGTGCCTCTTCTGATGTACTGCCCTTCAACTCAAGGTTCTGGGTGTTGCCTCATCTCAAATTGCCTCTAATTGCCATAAAGAGGAAAATTCAGCCACGCCTCAACAGAAATCTTCTTGCTCTTCCCCAAGTTGTTCTACACACAAAGTCAGAGTAATTATTTGAAAATCACATGGTGCTTCCCTGTAAAAATATTCAGTGGCTTCCCAGTATCCCGAGAAAAAAGCCACCTAAACTCCTATTATAAAAACAGTCGAAGGAGTTCTGCACGGCCTGCTCTCCTCTGCTCTTACCTCGGACCTCCCCGTCCAGCCTGGCTGCTTCACCCCACATGCAGCACACTCATCTCAGCTTTGGGGACTTCTCTCATGTTGTTCCCTCAGCGTGGAGACTTCTCCAGCTGCCAATGGTGCCCTGCTCTCTAGTTCAGCTCAAATGTCACTTTCCCAGTATTGCTACCTGAATTATGCCCCATTATTTTGTTTCTTGACACACTTACTCAATGTGTAATTATAGAAAAGACTGCGGGTTTGTTTACTGTGTTTCCACCCATAGATGGTGAGGCCCATGAGGAGAGGGTCTGAAGGTGTTTCCTCAGAGCCCAGACCATTCACATAGATCACCGTGTATCTTCAAGTCTGCATTCTGAAAGCTCCCGTGTCACTAAAAGTATGACAAAATAAATGCATTATGCGAAAGAAACAGAAAGGAAGAGAAGGGAAGAGAAGGAAAAAAGGAAGGAAGGAAGGAGGGAAGGAAGGAAGGAAGGGAGGGAGGGAGGGAGGGAGGGAGGGAGGGAAAGAAAAAGCAAAAAAGAGCCTAGACCAGCGCCTGGTACAGGAAGCACTGAATCCATTTTGTTAAACCAGAGCTAACCCTTGAAGGCCTCTTTCTAGATGAAAAGGAACCTGCCAGGCGCAGTGGCTCATGCCAGCACTTTGGGAGACCCAGACGGGTGGATCACCTGAGGTCAGGAGTTCGAGACCAGCCTGGCCAACATGGTGAAACCCGTCTCTACTAAAAATACAAAAATTAGCTGGGCGTGGTGGCGGGCCCCTGTAATCCCAGCTACTCGGGAGGCTGAGGCAGGAGAGTCGCTTGAACCCGGGAGGTGGAGGTTGCAGTGAGCCGAGATCACGCCACTGCACTCCAGCCTGGGAGTCAACACTGAAACTCCGTCTCGGAAAAAAGAGGAACCTGAGGCAATGGAGACCCCCTGAAGGATGAGGTCTGGGGTTGTCACACAGGAAAGCAGCGGATGAAGGCGCAGCCCAGAGCCCTTCGGGGGCCTCTCAGACCACCAAGCAGCCCGGGAGTCCCGACAGTTCGCCTCTGGGGCACCCGGGTTAGGGACGGGGAGAGGCGGGGCTTCCTCCGCGGGGGCGGTGCCTCGGCCCAGTTCCAGGGGCGGGCTCTTCCTCAGGGAGCTTCCTCATTGGCTACCCACTCGCCCAATGAAGTTCCACCTCTCGGAGGTAGACGCTCTACCCACGTGGGCCCCTCTCTATGGTCCCACGTCCTCCCGCCCAGAGTGTCCGGGGAACTACAACACGTTACCCATGGGCACCTGTGAAGCTGAGGCAACCTTCTGGACCCCAGCGCACGCTCTCGGCCAGCTGTCTTCCTGCTCGAGCCCCTTATGCACAGGAAGGCTCACTCCTCGCCGAAGAGCAGGTTCATCTATTAATTCAGTCAACCAACACGCAACACCTGCTGTGTGCCAGGCTTTGTGCAGGCGCTGGGGGCACAGGAGGTGATCCGGTTTCTTTCTGTCCATTCTCTCTTACTCTCTTAGAACCATCTCAGACACAGCCTGGGCTTAGTGACCTCCACGTGTGGGACATTCTTGTTTGCTCAGACGTCCCTCCTGGAGATCTACAGTCCTCCTGGATGCTTGTCCCACAGTCCCCCTCCAGCACGACATAAGTCATTCGTTTATTTACTCAAAAAATATTTAGCGATCACCTACTAGAAGCCGACACTGTTGTAGGTTCTGGGGATGGCGCTGTGAACACGGCAGATGGAATTCGTACTCTCTTATATGCTGATTGAGCAAAGACAAAAAACAAATAATAGATGAATGTGATTGTTTGCCATGCAGTGATCACTGCTGTGAGGAATGAAAGCTGGGCCCCACGGAGGAGACGATGTTTCCGCAGATGGCTCTGGTCGAAGAAACATCAGTCCTCCCCACACCTGTTCCTCCTCTTTCTGTCAGTGGCGTCTCCAGTCTCTCTTGACCAGAAAACCTGGAGTCCCCAGCTCTTCCCCTGTGGACTCCATCCCATGTCCCTCTCGCACCGGCCCCCTCCCTGCACACCTTCCCGTCCTCCCCACCTCGTCTCTTCCCTCCCTTCCTCTTGTCTCATTCCCGTCCCCTTCTAACTCATCTTCGCCCGCCGCTGCCAGGGTCGCCTCCCATCCATAGCTGCTTAAAGACCTGCGGTGGTGACCAGGTGCTCTCGACAGAAATTGCATAATTCCAGCTTGATAATCAGTGTCCTCCACAATCTTGTCCTAGCTAGCCCCCCAATCTTATCTTTCATGACAATGTTTTGCACCCCCAGCATGCGGACTTGGCGTATGTTCACAGCGTTTACCTCCTCTGACCCCCTGCTCGCCGCTAGTTTCCTCCTCCTGAAGGCCCTCCTCCACCCTTCGTGGCTAAGTGCCGGCGCCACCTGCCACCTGCGCCACCTGCCACCTGCCACCTTCTCCTCCGAAATTCCTTCCCTCACACGCGCACACACACATCACACACACCACAGCACACACACACCACACACACCACAGCGCACACGCACCACACACACCACACACACCACACACACCACTCACACCATTCACATACCACACACAACACACACCACAACACACACGCACCACACACACCACTCACACACACAACAGCACACACACCACTCACACACACCACTCACACCACACACACCACAGCACACAGGCACCAGACACACCACACAAACACACCACAGCACACACGCACCACACACACCACACAAACACACCACACACACCACTCATACCACTCACATACCACACACAACACACACCACTCATACCACTCACACACACACCATATACATACCACAGCACTCACACACCACTCACACACACCACACACACCACTCACACACACCACACATCTGCCACTCACACCCACCATTCACACCACTCACACACACCACACACTACTCTCACACCACACACCACACACACCATTCACACGCCAAAGCACACACACACCACTCACACACACCACACACATCACACACCACTCACACACGCACCACACACATACCACTCACGCACACCACTCACACACACCACACACATCACACACCACTCACACACGCACCACACACATACCACTCACGCACACCACACACACACCACTCATACATATCACACACATCACTCACACACACACCACTCACATCACACACACCACAGCACACACACACCACATACACCACACAAACACACCACACACACCACACAAACACACCACACACAAACCACTCACACCACAACACACACACCACACACACCACACAAACACACCACACACAAACCACACACACCACAACCACTCACCGCACACACCACTCACACACCACAGCACACACACAACTCACACACACCACAGCACACACGCACTACATGCACCACTCACACGCACAAAACAGACACACCCCACTCACACACACCACCTACACTACAGCACACACCATTCACACACACCACACACACCATTCACACACACAACTCACGCACATCACACACACCACATACACAACCACACATCACACACACACACCACATACACCACAGCACACACACCACATAAACACACCACACACCACACACACACATCACTCACACATGCCACTCACACCATACACTACTCACAACACACATACCACATACTACACCACACCACACATAAACATCACACGCAAAGACAACACACACATTACTCACCACACATACACCACATCATACATGCACACACACCACACATACACACGCACCACACATATGCCACATCACACACACATCATACACAAATACACCCCCCACACCCCACACAAACAGCCCACACAACTGTACACACCACACAGCTGTCGTCGTGGTCCTCTTTCCTCCAAGGCCCTCAGCGCCTTACCTGCACCTCTCTTGACCCAGCAGATGCTGAGCTGCTTCAGGACAACAGCATTTCCCAGCACATGTGGCCCCCTGAGGCAGTGCCACAGAAGGGAGTGACTGAGTGCGTGTTCACCCTGTGACCTTAGACTATTTAAGCCCTCTCTGCCTCCATCTCCCTATGTGTAAAATGAGGACCAACTGGGTGGATATATATGAGTACTTAAAACAATGATTGACAGTCCTACTGACTGTGATGGTGACCGTAACTAGTCCTGGGTAGAGGAGTCAGAACGACGGTGCGGAAGCAGATGCCAGCTCAGATCTCAGGGAGGGCCTCGGGGTCAATCCACCCCAGGTCAGCCTAAGTCAGTCTCTCCCAGGTCTCCCCTCCTGCCTGACAGGCTGGTAGGACCCGGGAGGATACCCAGCTGGATGCTCTCCTCCCCCCAAAAAAGCTGGGGAGATGCCTATCCTTACATATTACACACACTCCACGCACACACGCACACACCTGCTTCCATCCTGTGACTGAGCCCTGTTCCTCCACTCCCAGCAGCCGCCACCAGGGAAGGTGAGTCCTCAAGGTCACCCGACAGGCACTGGGCTGCTGGGAACCAGGCATTGTCTTCGGTTGCTGGGGTCCCGAGGGAGCTCCCCAGGTGCCTGGAGAGCTTATGGCCACCCTGACGGGCCATGTGGGGCGAGAGTCAGGCTCTCTCCCTCCCAGGATGGATGGGGTCCATTTGCCAGCACATTGAGAAGCCGGGAGCTCACAGTCACCTTGAGCAAGGCTCTCCTCACCTGAGCAGCGCATCCCTCACTGGAGATGGCAGAAGTGCTCATGTCGCTGCCTGCCCCTGTCTGCATGACACCAGCCTGCCACAAAGAGACTTCAAGGTCCTCTGTAATCCCCACAGAGGAACCCAGGCCTCCCTCCCAGCTCCAGAGGAAACTCTGGGGAGTCCCATTGCCTCCCTATGTCCCCACTTCCCCCCATGTGAAATGGTAGTACACCCCAGCCTGGCTCCCTCCTGCACAGTGTTGCAGGAGACGGGCTAGGGAGAGGGATGGGTGGGGAATGGAGACTACTCTCTCTATGCTCATCTCCCAGGAGGTAGGTGTCAGACCCCCTGAACCTCACCCCCATCTCAGGTGGTCCTACTCCAGGGGACAGAGAGGGAGGGGTTTCAACCCCACAGTTCCCCCAACCCCAGCTTCAAGCTGTTTACCTGCAGCTACTCAGCCAGGTAAACAACAATCCTTTGCAATTTCTTTTTTTTTTTTTTTTCCTTTTTGAGACAGAGTTTCACTCTTGTTGCCCAGGCTGGAGTACAGTTGCTTGATCTCAGCTCACTGCCACCTCCGTCTCCCAGGTTCAAGCAACTCTCCTGCCTCAGCCTCCCGAGTAGCTGGGATTACAGGCACCTGCCATCATGCCTGGCTAATTTTTGTATTTTTAGTAGAGACGGAGTTTCACCATGTTGGCCAGGCTGGTCTTGAACTCCTGACCTCAGGTGATCCACCTCAGCCTCCCAAAGTGCTGGGATTACAGGCGTGAGCCACCGCACCCAGCAATCTTTTGCAGTTTCTTCAATGCGTTGATCCCAATGGGAAGACAAGATGATGACAAAGGTCCCGGGAGTGACATGTAACTGAGCACCTCTGTGTGCCACATGCTTTCCAGGTAAAGCTTGCTAGAATCTCACAGCTGCTGTAGGAGCAGCATCACTATTGCCCCACTTCACAGATAAGAAAACAGAGGCCCAGAGAGGTGACATTATTTCTCCAAGGGCACACAGCTTCTGAATGGTGGGACTGAGATTGAAACCCAGGTGGCTCTGGTTTTGGTGATGATCTCCACTCCCTTGGGCTTGTCCCCTGCCTTCAGGACACTCATTCCAGAAGTCACCTTGGACAGATTCAGGTGAAAGTACCAAGAACCCCAAGCGAAGAGCTGCTCCTCTCATCATAGTCCTAAAGGCAGAAATTGGTTGGGGGTCTCAAATGCGTCGCTTCAGCCCCCTCCCCGGAGCTCACTCACAACACACAGAATAAACCTAAAACTGGCCTTGGTGTGGGGATGTGGGGGCACAAACACGTATAGAAGTCAAGGCAGGCCCCAGGCTATCCCCTACACTCCCTCACCGAGCAGAGCCACTGCCCTCATTCCCACTGCCACCCGCCCTCTCCTCCCTGGCCTCCCAACCTCCAGTCTGTCTCACTAGACCCGACTTCCTAAAACGGCACTGGGTCATGGCACTGCTCAGCGGCTCCAGAGAAAGTCCAGAAGCCTTACCTTGGCACTCAAGGCCCTTAAAATCTCCTGCACGCCCTCTGCCACGCCTCTGGATCCCACTCACCCCATCTCTTTCCTGCCGCCAAGGCTTTTGCTGATGCTGTTCCTTCTACCTGGCATGCCTGTCCCCTCTCCGCTGTCACCTTACCGGGATGCCCTGACCTAAGCTGGTGCTATGCAGGCATCCATGGTGCTCTTAGCCCTGCACTTACCACATGACTTGGCTATTATCTGCCCTGCCACACTCCACTTGTCCCTGCAGATGCAGAGGCTGTGGTTCATCCACCCCCGTGTTCCCAGTGCAGGACAGGGACTGTCCCAGATCAGGAGATGCGTGTGCTTGGAATAAGTGAAGGAAGACAGCCAGGCCAGAGGCAGCAGGACCCCACCCTGCCGACCTTCAACAACATCTCGTGAACCCCTTCCTGTGCTAGACCCTAGAATCGATCCTGAGGCACTGACTCAAGTAAGAGTTCGATCCCATCTTAAGGCTCCTCACAGGCTTCCAAGGAGCCCACGGGTTACAGTGGTTAAAAGCACAGGTTCAAATCCTGTCTCTGCTATTTATGAGCTGTGTGATCTTACACGAGTTTCCTACCCTCTCTGTGCTTGTTTCTTTGTTTCGTTATCTATAAAATGGGAACAACAGCAGCTACCTTAGATGGTGATTTGAAGAATAAACGAGATCACGAGTGTGAAGGTGGTTAGGACCTTGCCTGGCATGTTGTTAATGCTCAATATTATGCTCCCCCACCTGGTCCCTGCCCTTGGAGCAGCCTCCCTCAGGTGTATGTCCACAGCCTGGTGCTCCTGGCCTCTCAGGGAGCTGGCAAGCAGAGCCAAGAAGGCACAGACTAAGTTGTCACCCAGATGGGAGTGTAAGACATGGCTCCACCAACTGGCTGTGTGAATTTGAGAAAGATACATGTGAAATGGGCCATTTCACCTAGAACCAGCGGAGCCTTTGTTTTCCCTTAGGACAAGTGGGAGGGAAAGAATAATTGTTCTGCCTGCCTCACAGAGCCTTGTGAGGATAGAGCAAGATAGTGGGAGTTCAAGTCCTTTGTGGGCTGAAGAGGGATTATCTAATCAGAGCCACCACGTCCAGGGAGGCAGTTGGGGGGACCAGGCTTGTATGAGCCTGAGGACATGCGCAATATACTGGAACCCTGGGACAGGCGGAGAGTGGGGGATCAGAGGGTCACAGATGCCTGACATCTTGATCAGTAGGGCCTTGGTGAGCTTGGAGGGGCACACCCTGCTGAGACCCCATCCTCTGGCCCCAGGTGCTGATTTCCTGGCCTGTCTCCCCAGTGCCTGCCGAGGTCGCCATGACAGCAAGTGCCACTCCCGAAGATTCACCCTGGCCGCAAGGCTGTTCCTATGCCCTTGAATCTATTAAACAGAGCAAAGTGATTAATTATTTTACTGTCTTTATGGCATCAACTTTAACTTGCTTCACATCCAGATTTCCAATTACATAAGCCAGAGTCTTAAGCTCAGGAGGACATGTATTATTGAACTATTTATAATCAGAGTTTTTCAGAGCAGAAAAAGCTCTGCTAGGCAGGAGCTACACAACCAAAATTAATGATTTGGAGACCAAAGGACAATCTTTCCATAATCAGAGGGGTGTGAGATGCAGGCAGGGAGAACAGAGAGGTTGAGTCTGAATCAAGGATGGCAAAGCACTTTCTCCTGAAGGACACAGAGCCCCAGGGGAAGACATCAATTGGTGGTTGGGGGTCAGGGAGACACACTCATGCCAACAGCAATCAAATGTAGCTTGGGGAATTATTCTTTGAAGACAATGATGCGACCTAGGTTACCCCAACTACACCAACCCTGGGTGCGAAGGGGGTCATTATGGATAGCTAATGCTTCACTGTTTTATTGTGCCCCCTCTACCTGATAATTCTGGCTGTCTAGCTGCTTCCAGTACCTCTTCAAGTATTTCTGGAAAACTCTTATGTTTTTACCGGTTATCCTCTCAGCTACTGCTTCTCCTCCTTCTTCTTCAGCTTTCTACCAAGTCATGGGAGAACGCATCCCCCCCGCCCTCCACACACACACACACTGCCTCTGTGCCCGCCTTGAAGCCACCTCCCACTGGGCAGCACCATCTTCGCCACCATTATCTGCACCCTGGATGGTCCACAGCCAGCCTGCGTCCCTGTGGGGACTGCCTCTCCCCCACTTTGGCATTGTTCCAAGGAGTCTTGTGTTCCAATATTTTTCAGAAGTTTTATTTGGACCAATCCCCTCCCCAGAGGCCCCAGACACAAATCCATGATAGGCTTGGACAAGGAGGAAAGTTCTCCTCCTGACTGGTGGGTGACTCAGGCTGGTTGCCAGGCTTAGTTTATCAACCTGGCTCTCCTTGCCACAGGCAGATTCCTGGAGGACCCTCCAGTCAGTCCCCCAGACAGGCTCAGCTCAGGATCAAGTTGGGTAGCTGCCACAGGACCACAGAGGGAACAGAAGCTGTGAGATTGTTCCTATTTGTTGAGCTCTAGTTACATGTCAAGTGTTGGGCCAGGCTGTGTCCTCACAGCACCCCATTTGGTACATGCCATTAGCCCCATTTCACAGATAGTAAAACCGAAGCTCAGAGAGGTTGAGTAACTTGTTCTGGGTCCCATCGCTAGAAGATTTTACCAGGCTCTACCAGGATCCATACCAGGTCTATTGAATGCTGTTTTCGTCCATTTGAACTGCTATAATAGAAAACCATAGACTGGGTAGCTATAAGCAACAGAAATTTATTTCTCACAGTTTTGGGGGCTGGGAAGCTGAAGGTCAAGGCATCAGCAGATTTGGGGTCTGGAGGGAGCCAGCATCCTCGTTCACAGACACCTGTCCTCTTGCTGTCTCCCTACATGGTGGAAGGAGCAAAGAAGTGCCCTCAGGGCTCTTTATAAAGGCACTAATCCCATTCAGGAGGGATCTAATCACCTACCAGAGGCACCCCCCCCTCCAAATACCATCACCCTGGCGTTAGGATTTCAACAGATGGATTTGGGGGCCTTTGGTAGGTTCAAAGTTTTGACTCTCCCTCCTGCTGCTTGTTTAAGAGCACAAACTCAACAACTTCTTACCAGGACTTTATTTCATAGAAGAAATAAATGTTTTGTTTATTTGTTTTCTTCAAGGAAAGCAGAGGGAAGAACTCTCTCCTTGACAAATGTGGGCACTGGCTTGTTCCCTCCTGGAGTGTGTGTTTGCCGAAGTAAAGCTGTAGTCTTAAAAAGACTACCCAAGAAAATGTATCATGCCTTCTTTAAAAAGCTATGTGTGTGTGTGTGTGTGTGTGTGTGTGTGTGTGTGTGTGTGTGTCCATAGAACTTCTTGCATTTCTTCCTGAGCACAGAGCTGGACTACATTTCCCAGCCTTACTTGGAGTTGGGCATGGAGTGTGATTGGTTCCGGCCAATGGAATGAGAGAAGACCCATGTGTTCTAGTTACCGCTCAGTCCACAAAATCCTCCCCCAAGTGATCCTCATGCTCATTCCCTTTCATCAGTTTGATACAAATTGGTGTCATGACTGTGGAAACCAGAGGTTGAAGGGACAGGGCAAGGAGGCGAAGGAGCCTGGGTCCCTAAAGCAACACTGAAGAAGGACCACCCACGTATCTAGAGTTGCCAGAATTAACAAAAACGAAAACAAAACATCTAGGTAGGTTTGAGCTTCAGATAAGCAATGAATGCCTTCTTAGTATACATCCCAGCTTAGGGGCAGAGGCAACCCCAGCCACCTTTCTGAACCAGTCCTAGATGCTTAGAAAGCCTGAGAAGAGAGTTATCACTTGGAAAAAATTATTTGCGGTTTCTCTGAAATTCAAATTTAACTAGGTGTCATATTTTATCTAGCAAACCTATACCTATCAGAACATGTGTGTGGTACTTTACAAGTGAGACATAAACATCTGTTGTTTGAGCCATCACATAATTAGGAGTTTGTTATAGCAGCCAGCATTACCTTAGCTAATACCCTATCACTCTCCTGAGGCATCAGATATTACATAGTCCAGGCAGATGAGCTTAGTCTAGCCTGGTCGGTGTACGTGCAGCTGTACGTGTCATCAGCTCTTCTTGCCTGGACTACTCTAGTTCAATAAACCTTTGGGGTTTTCTCCCTTCCGTGAACACATTTAGAGCACCTGGAAGGAAGAGAGGACTAACTTGGTTCTTGCCCAATCCCCACCCCCAGGAGCTCTCCACTTAGCGTAACCACAAACAGGTACAAACTAAGTCTCAGAGGGCGCAGAGATTAAGTCATTCAGGGATGACAGGAGTGTGGGGGGAATTTGGAGAACAGTAGCAGCAACACTGGGTCCCTCCTGGAAACGTGGCAACAGCCACCATCTTTGACACCCGTAGAGCAAGTGCCTTGGTGGACAAATAACCAGCCCTTCCATGCTGGGACTGGCTAGATGAGGAGCTGTGAGGTCAGCAATACAGAATCTTGTGGTTGGATCCCGGGACCCATTGTGGGGGTTTCCAGGGAGTTATTTCTAATGTGGCCCAAAATAAAGAGCCAAGATTTTGAAGCTTCATAGACACAGGTTCGAGTCCTGGCTTTGCTGAACTATATGAGCTTCTTATGCAGTTTATTTCACCTCTCCAAGCCTCAGTTTCTATCCCCATACAATGAGATAGCTCCAAACAAGTACAGCAGGATTACCCAAGGTGATGAACTGAAAGCGTTTAGCTCATGGTTTGTGCCTAGTAAACAATACTTCCTCTCTGAGGGTCTGGTTCCTGAAGAAGAGAGGTGAGGGGAGCCTACGTTTTTTATTATTCCCCAGTTTCCACTAATATGCCCATCCTCCACTCCTACTTCCTTGGAACATGGCCTGGAGACCACAGCAACCGTGATTGGCTTGAAGGAGCTATGTTTCTGATGCCTCTTTCTTTCCAATCAAGGACAAAAGAGTTTCCATCGCCATAAAAACTGAGTTTCAAATAGAAGCTGGGTTCCAGGCCAGCCCCCAAAGCAGCCTTATTAATAATATTGCTAAATCCCTGCCCCTTAATAACAAAACGGACTTTAAGTGGGTGAGCCTGGAAACTCAATCGCTACTTCTAGCCTTGTTTCTTCAGGCCTGAGTCTTGCTCCTTCAGAAGAGACCCCCTTGTGAAATTCACACCCCAGGGATGGCAGGTGGGTCCTGAGCTCCAGCATCCAAATGCTCACTTCCAGCGCCCACAACTCACCTGCTGCTGAAAACACTCCCATTGATTCCTCCGGAGCCATTACCGCTCGTCATGTTTATCTGCATTTAGGTGCAGTGGGGATTCATACACTTCAATCTGTCTTTGCTCATGAAGCAATGGCCCAAAAAATGGTAATGACACCTCTGACGCTGCAGCATTACTGCATTCCTCACAGAGAGGGTTGCCAGATATAGCAAATAAGAACAGAACTCCCAGTTAAATTTGAATTACAGATAAACAATGTGTTATTGTGTAGTGCAAGTATGTCCCACCTAAGCATGGGACATACTTATACTTACTAAAAAATCTTCATTTATCTGCAATTCAAGTTTAACAGGGCATCTATATCACAACCCTTTCTCTGCATCCTTCTGGTGCACCTGGGCCATACCAGCTAGATAGTGTTCACAGTCAAGCAAGCAAGAACTGGGGTGGTTGGGCATCTCCCTCCTCGGCCAGATTCCAACCTGGCTTTCTGTGACACCTGCACCCATCCCAGCCTTCAGCAATAGGACCCCTTGCTTTTCCCTAAACACACATTTTCCCACCCCCAGGCTTTTGCCCACACTCATTTTCTGCCTAGACTATCTGTTCCTCTGTCTCTTTTTCTCTTCTACCTTCCTGCTCTTTCAAAGCTGAGTGCCCAGGCCACCTTCTCTATAACATGCCATGCTCCCCAGCCAGGTGATTCCTTCGTCCTCTGTTTTTCCACAGTGCCCAGTGTCTGCCACTCTCTTAGGACAATGAACACTTTCACTGGAGCAGCTGCTCTGTGCAAAGTTCTGTGCTAGGCTCTGAGGCTAGCAGAGATGAGCAGGTCACAGACCCTGCCCTCAAGCAGCCCAAGATCTACAGGGGAAAAGAGATATGGATGCAAATAGCCATAGAGGAGACCATTCTGACTGCAAGGCCAGTCTCTAAGTGCAAGCAGGAGAAAGCAAATGGTAGAGCAAGGAGGAAGCAAAGCTCCATTTCATCTGGGGGTGTTGGGGAAGACTTCCTGGAGGAGGTGGAATGGGGCTACGGTAGGATGAGTAGGAGCTTCAACAGGGGACTGGAGTTCCAGGCAAGGGAGTAAATCAGCAAAAGTGTGTGGCTAGAAAGGAAAGGACTTACCTGGAGAATAGTAAGAAGTATGGGCAGCAGAAGTGTGGGTGTGAGTGTAGGTGTGGGTGATGTGAATATGAACCCAGAGCTGAAGGCAAGGTCAGGGTGAGGGGTTGCTGAATGACCCCAGTCTGGGGTCTCTGGATGATGTTCTAAATCGTCAGAACAATAGTGACTGATTGTTTTATACTTACCATGTAGCAAACATTGTGCAGGGCACTTTATAAATGTGTTATCTTATTTAATTTACTTCTCCCTTTAGCCCTACAGGGGAGATTTTGTTTTCATTTATAAATAAGGAAAATGAAAAATCAAGGGCTTTGTCGAAAGTCACATAGCCTGATAACATTGGAGCTTGAACCCTGATCTGTTTAATTCCAAAATCTGCGTTCCACCCACACCATCCTACCATCCCAACGACAATGGAGTGTCATCACAGACTTTGAGCAGAGATACATTTGAGGCTTGGAACTGGCTTGGAAGGGCAGTGGCTGCAGATGGGTGAACCAACTGGAGGCTGATGTCACTCCTCAGAAGAAGACGATAAGTCCCCGACACTCACTGGGCACTGAGATGGAGATAGGTTTAGTCAACTCATCTGGCAGGGCTGAGCCCAGCAGGCCTCTGAACACACAGCTTTCCTTTGCTTCCCTTCAAGAGCACCAGTGGGCTTCAGGCTGTGTTCCAACAGCATCAAACTTTTCTTAGTCCCTAAGCTTCTGGAATGTCGTCGGGGTAAGCCCAGTGCACCTGATATCTGCCCATGAGGGGAAGAGGCCAGCACTGAAGGAGAGGGACCCAGCCCCACCCTCTGCCTTTTAGGGTGACCAGCCATCCTAGTTTTATCAGGACAGGTTGGGAGAGGTTCTCAGAGTCAGGGACTTTCAGTGCTAAAACTAGTAAAGTCCCAGGCAAATTGGGATGAGTTGGTCACTCTACTGCCCAGTGAAGACATCTGTACAGGCCATCCATGCAGGAGGGTGACAACTGCAAAGGAGGTTAGGACACCTTGGGGTGATTAATGTTTGCAGTTGTCACCCTCCTGCACAGGTGCCTTCAAGTGCCTTCACTTCCTGGTGGCACCTGGAAAGAGGGGGATATTTTTATTGTGTCTAGATTCAAAGCAGATGAGCTAAATTCTCTACAGTGAAGTCAAGACTGCACGTGGCTTTGTGTTTCTGTGTTTCTCTGTGTCTATGCATGTATCTGTGGAAATGTGCACAAGAGCTTGTGTTGGGATGATGTGGGAAATCCTCAACTATGTATGTGAAAATAAATATCCTTATTTATTTAGAGGGAATAGAAATTTGCATGAAGATTATGTCCAAGGAAACTCATCTAGCATTTTTTTCTTAGAGAAAAGAAAAAGGAAACTTGAACATCCAAAAATAGGAAAATGGTTAAATTATGAAACTTGCATACAATGAAATATGGCATACTCATTACAAACTATATTATAAAAGAATATGTGATGACAGTGGTAAATATTCATGATGTATAAAAAGAAGTTAATAACACAGTATACATGATGTGACTGTTTTTTAAATAGACTGTTTTTTAGAGCAGTGCTAGATACACAGCAAACTGAGCATAAGGTGCAAAGAGTTCCTGTACACCCCACATGCCTGCACACGCACAGCCTCCCCTGCCACCAATGTCCCCACCAGAGTAATGCATTTGTTACAATTGATGACCCTGCATCGACACATCATAATCACCCAAAGTCCATAGTTCACGTTAGGGTTCTCTCTTTGTGTTGTGTATTATATGGGTTTGGACAAATGTATAATGATGTCTATCCATCATTAGAATATCAGAGTAGTTTCACTGCCCTAAAAATCCTCTGTGTTCTGCCTACTCAACCTTCTCTCTCCCTCTCTCCTGGCAACCACTGAGCTTTTTACTCTCTCCATAGTTTTGCCTTTTCCAGAATGTCATGCTGTATGTACCTGTTCACCGTGGCTTCTTTCACTCTGTAATATGCATTGAAATTTCCTCCATGTCTTCTCATGGCTTGATAGCACATTTCTTTTTAGCACTGAGTAACATTCCATTATACATTGTCCAAGCTCGTATGGCAAGGTGGAGCCCAGCAGCCCCCTGAACACATGCACCATGGTTTATTTATCCATTCACCTACCAAAGGATATCTTGGCTGCTTCCAAGTTTTAGAAATTAGGAATAAAGCTGCTATAAACATCCAAGTTAAGGTGTTTTTGTAGACAAAATAAAATTTCAATTTTTCAGTTCCTTTGTTTTGGGCATACACCAAGAAACATGATTGCTGAGTCATATGGTAAGAGTATGCTTCATTTTTTGAAAAACCGCCAAATTGTCTTCCACAGTGGCCATACCATTTTGTATTCCCACCAGCAATGAATGAGAGTCCCTGTTGCTCCACATTGCCTGCTCTCCTTGTAAATCTCCATCACAGGACACAAATCTGAGATGTTACCTGGCATGTCTCCTTGTCTCCCCAGCACCCCCTTTCACCTCACAACCATCATTCCCCATGAGAGCGTGTCATGCTCCAGTCCACTCCCACCACTATCCCTTGGGGTAGTTGTCAGAAAGGACCAAAGAACAGAAGTCCCAAGTTCTGAGGTTTTCAGTTCAGGATCCACAGTCTAGGTGTAGGATGAACAAATTAGGAGGGGCCATGACCCACTGGAATCGGTTATCCCCTGCCCACCCCGACGAGATAAAATGCACCCAGGCCTGGAGAGGAGGAGAAGTCTGCAGATGAAGCTGTAGCTCAGTTGCTGGTGTGGGACAGCCCTGAACTCTGCCATCTACTCCTTTGGGCCAAATCTCACAGGAGGGGAGAAGATGCTAAAAGCCCCCAGATAAGTGTGGAGCCACCAGGACACAGAGCTCCTGGGCCTACACCTAGTGCTGCCAAGGAAGCAGTCACTGGAGAATACATGAGTGACATGGTTCATCTAGACATGAGAGGCTCAGGGTAGCCCCGACCCCTCCAGTTCCCTGCAGCCCGGAACTGCATGGAAGGACATTCAGGACATTCTCAAGACTCCCAAATGGGGCACTGAAGTTGACTGGAAGCAGTCATGAGCCAGGGAGAGGTTCGTGTCTAGGACAGCCCTCCCACGAAGGGCATGGGCAGATGCGGCCACACCCAGTGGGTTTCCAGCCCAAAGGGGCCACTCCTGCCCAGGCCAGAAGGGAAGAGGCACAGTCCCTTCCTCACCTCATCCAACCCAGAAGGTGGGATGGAGAGGAAACCCTGACAGGGGAAGCAAACCTGAGTGTGACAGAGCTCAGCTGAGAGCATCAAGAAGTCCCTGAATAATTATGACTTCAGTAAGAAATCGCTAGATTGATTTCTGTGCATCAGGCAGAACAGGAGCACAGGATAGAAGGAAAGCCCAGTTACAGAGAAAGTCAAGTTACATTTGGGTGCATCTACTTTGAACTACAAAATTCCTTCCCATGGACTACACATGTCTATACACTCATCAGCTGGAAGATCTGGCCTTAAAATGTACACTGTGGTTAATAACACCAGCGATGACAAGGTTCCCAATTATTTTGATATTCTGTGTTTTTGCTGAATTACCAGGACCCACTTGGTAGCTGGTTTCTCTGAAGTCTCCAGGGAATCATGTCAGGACAGAGACCAGCCTGACTGTCTAATCTTAGCCCACAGGAGTGGATTTGGTCGCCTCCTCCCCCCAGGACAACTCCCAGAATGTTGGGAGATTTCCAGAAGGGTTGTCTAGGCTTAACCTCTCTCTAGACAGCAGCATCCTTCCCTCCACTCACCCATCACTCTAACAACACACATCCCATAATAAGCAATGGGAAGCATCAGCAAGAGAAGCCGGAGGAACAAACTTACAAATGTGACCTTCATCCCAATTCAGAGATGTGTGCCCTCCAAGGTCTTAACCAGTGACCTCTTGGGACCACATATGACCAACCTCATACCATCATGGTCAGAGGGCTCCAATCAGGGAGGCTTAAGAGCCATTGGGATCATTTGCAAAGCCTGGCCTTAGGAGAGAAGGCAAATACCAGCACTGCATAGAATTACGCATGTGCAGAAGGTGAGGAATCCCAGATCAGACCACTCTATTCTCTCCAGTCTCAAAAGAAGGTCACACAGTCTCCTGAGATGAAAAGAGAACACAAAATAACAACAATAAAACTATCTTACATCGAGAATTTGTACTCCCAGCTCTATGCAAGTTAATCTTTGCATTTTTAGCATTTCATTCTTACAACAACCTATGAGTAGGTACTTCTATTATCACTAAGTGCCTGAATATCCTGGTTTGCCAGGACAGCCCTGGTCCACGCCTACTGTTCCAATGTGCTTATTAAGAGTGCCAACTTTCACTCTCAATAGTTCCCCCATCTGGATGACTTTAACAGTCACCCTAATTATTATCCCCTTTTGTAGGTGAAGAGACAGAGGTTCAGAGAAGTTAGGTGACCTCCCCTATGTCACACAGCTGGGATGTGGTAGGGCTGAGACTTGGATGAAGTCTGTCTGACTCCAGGGAGAGCCGACTCTGGAGAGTGCAGGCTGGTAGTGAGGTGCAGTAAAGAAGGGTACAGCCAGACAGGGGAGGCAGGGGTGAGATTACCACCCCCCTTTCAGCTTTACGTTCCGAATATTTCCGAATAGACATGTATCCCCTTTTGCAAATCTCCCCCTAAAAATAAAAGCCAATACAGTTTGTGATTGGGATATTCTCACAGACAAAGACAGTGAGCATTAGAAGAACAGAAGGAACACAGTCCAAGGTGTGTGGAGCTCAGGGACTCTCAGCTCTGAGACCATGTGAAGGAAACCACCTCCCCCAGCCAGCTCAGGCAGCATCTGGCCAGGTGCCCCAGAGCCCTGTATGTCTGTGCAGCCCCTTCTGCACCTGCTGTTGGTTGGGGGCTGGCAGAAATGCAGCAGAAAGGGCCCTGCGGGAGTGCCTGCAGCCTGATGGCTGTTCTCTTCCACTCTTCCTCTCTGAGTGACATCTCTTCATCTGTGAAATGGACCTGGTAATCCATGACCTACCTGCTTCCTGGAGTTCTGCAACAGGGAACTAAAAGGAAAAGCTGTGTTTAGCGGTATTTTCTAAAAGCCCAACCACAGGAGCCAACCAAGCCATCAGCATCCCTCTACCCAGTGAACACCGTCCAGGCCCTGTGATGTGGTCACCAGGGCCCACATGTCCAGAGCAGGCTCAGCTCAGCTGTGGGGTGAGCGGCAAACAGGGCTCATTTGGTTTGGGGTGATACGTTCTCCTGTTAATAGGAAGATTCCCAACCCATTCTTTTTTTAAATTCCCCTCATAGAAGGTGTTGCTTTTTTAACCTTCAAGTAAATTTAAATGTAGTTCCCACCTGGGAGGAAAAGAAAACTGCAGCACTCAGCTCATAGCGTATTGATCATGTTTCAGGCCAGACACTCCAGCTGCAACATGGAAAGAGGAAGTGAAGCTGAAAGGACGGCATTGACGGGGGGCCCCATGGCGCAGGAACAAGGGCATGATCCCACTTTCAGCCCCTCCACTGGAAGGTGGCCCCTCCCAGCTGAGGCAATGCACACACAAATCACCAAACCTCCCATGGAAAATAAATCCTTCCTCCAGGAGCACCCTCTCCCCTTGCACCCTCTCTAACAGGAGGCAGCATGGCAATTTCCAGAGGAATGCTTACTTTGAAATGACAGTGGGACAGAATGGGGGCCTCTGGGCCGCTGCTGGGAGGACTCCATGAGACCTCTCTGCTGAAGAGAGATCCTATAGTTTCTATAAACAGCATGTGAGGCTGGGCAATAAATGGAACTGGGTTAGGAATCCAAAGGCCCAAATCTGGAATGCGAAATCTATACAACTTAACCTCTAAGTCTCAGTTTCCTCATCCATAAAATGGGACCATTAAACCATACTCTGACCACATCCCAGAATGGTGAAGCCTCTCCAATCCACGAACTGGTGGGGAAACTGAGTCCCATAGGAAGGGGTTTCATGATTCACCTACCCTCCAGCCTAGTGCTTTCTCCTTTATCTCTTCCCCTCTTTTCATACTCTCAAAAAAGATGCTCTGTTACTTCGTTGCCAGAACACCATTCCTGTCATATCTGGAGTTTGATTCAAATTAATTCAGACAGAAGGTCTTTGGAGCTATTTTGTCCCCAGTGAAGGATGCCCAACTCCTGCCCTCCCCACTCACAGATTCCGCACAGCCTCTCACGTGTCAGTCCACCCTGGGTCACCCCTTCTCACCCATGAGACATCTGAGGTCACACTTGACAAGAATTCCTGGACCACTGCAAGGGCATGGCTCAAAAGAAGCCCAGTGCTTTTCTCAACTCACCTTCTCAAAAATGCACCCTTATCCCCACAAAGAAGCCAGGAGAGCAAGGTGATGCCTCCAAGGGATGCCATTTACAGACAACCCTTAGCAGTGACAAGAGCAGGGCGATGACCTTCATAGGAATCCCTCGTAGTCACATTTCAGCCCTGGCCCGCGACAGGCTCCACTGACTCCTGGACATAAATTACTTGTTCATTATCAGGCCCCGACATGGGGAAGGATGTCGGCAGCTTGGTTGTGTCTGGTGTGGTGGCAGACATTCTCAGGCTGGTCTGCCACTGTCCATGGTGCTGCTTTGTATGGGCCGGAGCTGCTGCCGTCCTCACCAGGCAGGCTCAGGACGTGAGCCACCCACAAGCTTCGTGTTTCACTCAGGCAGCCCTAGAGTCTTGGGTGCTGGGTGGCAGAGAGAATACACAAGTGCTCACAACAGGGTGGCCAGGGGTAAATGGAGATGGAAATTCAGCACCAATGTCAAGCCGCAGAGTCTGACTTAATACTTAGAGCCACCACTTATAGAGCCTTTGCTATAAGCCAGGTACTAGGCTAAGTAATTTTACATTAGTTGGGATCCTTTGGTTGCAAGTGACAGAAACCCAGCTCCAAACAGCTAACCCAAAAGGGAAATGTTATGGGCAGTCCCTCAAATACTGAAACCACAGGAAAAACAGGAATGACGCTGGACCAAGAGATAACTGGAACCAGGGATTCAAGGGCAATCCAGGGTCTCTCTCTCCTCTCTGCTTCTTTGCAGGTTGTTCTTTTCTTTTTTTCTTTTTATATTTTTAGACAGATTCTCACTCTATCACCCAGGCTGGAGTGCAGTGGTGCAATCTCAGCTAACTGCAACCTCCACCTCCTGGGTTCAAGCTATTCTCATGCCTCAGCCTTCCAAGCAGCTGGGATTACAGGTGTGCGCCACCACGCCTGGCTAATTTTTGTATTTTTAGTAAAGACGGTGTTTCACCGTGTTGGCCAGGCTGGTCTTGAACTCCTCACCTTAGGTAATCCGCCCACCTTGGCCTCCCAAAGTGCTGGGATTGCATGCATGAGCCACCACACCCAGCCCCAGTTGTTATTTTCTGATGGGTCAGCTGTACCCCACCCGGGCAAGACCAGAACCCCATGTGCAGCCAACTTCAAGCTTACATCTTTTATCTTTACAACAGACAGGGGAGAGCCCTTCTTTCTCCAGCTACAGTATAAAATCCCAAGGACAGACTCTGATTGGCTGCATTCGGTCATGTGCTCTGGCCAGGGAAGTGCCGTGCCATGACCTGCAGCCCTGAGAACAACTGGGAGCACTTCTTGGGAGAAGGGAAATGCTCAACTGGGCAGAAAAACCATAAAGTTCACGCAGATGTTGCACACATTATCTCATTATTCCTCACAACCATCCTGTGAAATAGGCATTATTATAATACCCATTTTGCAGGTGAGGAAACTGAGACTCAGAAAGGGTAAATTATCTGCCCACTGTCATCCAGTTAGAAAGTGGCAGGGCCAGGGATCAAATCCAGGTCAGCTGGACCCCAAAGCCCAAGCTCTTTGCCTCCACTCATGAACATAGACTTGGCGACTTGAAGGAGACACTGGAAAACCTTCCCAGTCTTAAAAATGCTGAAAGGTCTGAGCTGAGGGTTTGGTTCCTAGACAAGGAGATGTGGTGGGGATGGGGAAGGGAGGGCGGAGCAAAAGCAGAGTCCTCGGTCCACAGGTCTGGTCTGTGGCTTCTGGGTTGGGTCTCTTCTTTTTGCCATGAAGGGATGGTTAGGGCAGAGATTAAACCAGAAGAGAATGTCCAAGCAATAACCCAGGTGAGCTCAGGGGCTGTGTGGGCTCCTCCACCTTGATGGGGGTCTGCTCCATTGAAAAGTACTTCTCTCCATTGCATGCCTTTCTCCTGCCAGAGGCTTTATGCGTAGAATAAGAGGTCCTCTTGAGAGGTAGCCTGAGAGGCAAACAGGAGAAAGCAGCCCTGCATCTGGCCACATGTGCTAGAAGGGGAAAAGCTGCAACACTGCCCTACGCCACCCCTCACCCACCAAAACACACACACAGCAACAAGAGGCTCTGAGAGCAGGGAAGAGCCATTCGTCACTTTGGCCATGACTTTTTTAGAGATCATTTTCCCCCACCATCCCTCCCTCACCACATCTCTTCTCTATCAGCTGTTTCGTGGAGTCAGCATTTTACACAATCCCAGAGAGGGGATCAAGCAGGACTAAAGCTCCCATTTCATAGAGGAGCAAATTAAGGCCCAGAGAGAGTATAACTTTCCCAAGGACACAGAGCTAGTATGTGATTTTAATATTTTTGTCATCGACATCAACATCTTCTCTTCCCCAGATAAAATAACAATAGTTTAGTAAAACACATAGAAATATTTACTCAATCTCTGTAAAACTGTGCTGGCATCTTTCCCCGGGTGGGGGCTGGGGTGCAGCAGGGGCCCCTCGGGGCTGTCTTTGGTTGTCTGGGACACACAGGGAAGTCTCAAGTGAAACTGCAGTTACCAGGGAGGATTGTAGAGCAACTCGCCTGGGCACTGACTCTAAGGGGAACATGGAGACCTGAGCCTACCAGTGTCCGGGCCAGGAGGACTGAGGCAAAACCACAGAGGCTGCCTTGTCACCATGCAGATGGGGACACGGAGGCCCAGTGGAGGGGGTTTGCCTGGGTGCATTCAGTGAGGGCACGCATGTGGTGCTCCTCAGCTCTTTCTGGTGTCCCTCTGTATCCAGAGAAGCCTTCCCTGATCTCCCTGCCAGAATGGACGCCACCTTCCTCAGAACCTCCCCGCAGCCTCCTTACCAGCACTGCATGCTATTCAATGCCTGATGCCTCATTCTCCCTCTGCCAGCCCAAGAACCCCTAGAGGGCAGGATGTGGCTGAGTCTTGTCTGCTTCTCCCCCCAGGGTAGACAACAGTTGCTTAACAAGAATTCGAGATGGCCGGCACGGTGGCTCACGGCTGTAATCTCAGCAATTTGGGAGGCCGAGGCGGGCAGATCACGAGGTCAAGAGATCAAGACCATCCTGGCCAACATGGTAAAACCCCATCTCTACTAAAAATACAAAAATTAGCTGGGTGTGGTGGTGTGCTCCTGTAGTCCAAGCTAATCAGGAGGCTGAGGCAGGAGAATCGCTTGAACCTGGGAGGTGGAGGTTTCAGTAAGCTGAGATCATGCCACTGCACTCCAGCCTGGTGACAGAGCGAGACTCCATCTAAAAAAAAAAGAATTTGAGGAACTGGAGCACCTCTGGGTCAAGCTGCCCATGCTGAGGGATCCCTTCCAGCTCTAGAAAGGTTACCGTCTGCAGTAAAGACTCCCCAGAATCCTGGCTTCAGAGCAGAACTAATGCAGAGAAACCCACCAGTGCCTGGGATGCCCAGGAGTCACCAGGGCCTCAGCTTCCAGGAGCACTGCAGCCAGGACTATGCCTGGCCATCATTCTGCAAGATGGATGCCTCTGCCCAGAAAGCACTGCAGGGCAGCGAGGGCCAAGGGACTGTCTAATCCAACCACATCCTCATCCCTAAGCAGATAAAGCTGTCAGCCCCTCTTCTACAACCGCATCTAATTTCCAGAAGCCAAGCCCAGTGCTTGGCACACAAGAAGGGCTCTGCCAAATTTGCTGAATAAATAAAGAAATGTACCAAAGGACAGCTGAATTGGTCAGGAAGAAAATCTAACATTTATTGAATACCACCTTTGATAAGCTGAGTGCTCCTCATAGCTTACCTCACTTAATACACGACCGCCATCCTCATAAAGAAATGACCCAACAAAGCTCAGAGAGAAGAGGTGACATGCCCAGTGTCACATCTGACCACAGATGGGGCTGTCCAGTCCCCTTGGAATCTACAGGGAGAATGCCCTGAGGACAGGAAGTGACCTCAGAGGTGTTCACCACTCTCTCTCAGTGCTCTGCACAGGGCCTGGCTCAGAGGAGATGCCCAGCTGTCCTGTGAGATTGTGGCTGGAGCCATGATGTCACCTGGTTGGTAGCGGGGGGCCGTTCTCAGTGGCAGGGAAGAGACTCAAGCAGGCACGTCCCAGGCTTGGTCCCAGGGCTAGGAGGTCTCCTGAGGCAGAGCCCCTCCCCAAGGGCTGCTCCTGCCTCCCTCTCGCTGGCCCTCGTAGGAAGCGCCCTGTGTTGCTGGCAGAGGGCTTCCGCAGCCAGAGTCCCCGGGCCAAGCAAACCCCGAGGTCCCCAAACTTTCCACTTCCATAAAGTGCTCTGATCTTGTCAAATTGCTACCAGAGGAGTCATAGCTGAGTGAGCACTTGCCAGGTTCCCGCGGCTCTCCCGAGAGCTGTCACCGTCCTCATCCATCATAATTGAAGCAGTCCACCTGCTCCGGGCCCATCTTTCAACTGCAATGATGGCTGAGATGTGATAGATGTGTCTTGTCATCACCTTGACTTTTTTTGGAGAATGCAAAGGTCAGTGGGGCTCCTGGGGTGGGTGAAGGTGCTATGGGCCCACCTTAGTGCAAGCCTTGACCTCAGGGTGGAGGGCTGAGTGCCTTTCTCACTGAATGCCAGTCCTCACAATGGCCATCAGCTTTGTCAGGGCCAGAGGAGAGCTAGAGCCTCCCTTAACCCCAAGACCCTAGGTGCCCACACCTGCCTACCATCTTGTTCTGCAGACAGACTCCAGAGGGGCAAGGGAGCTTGGGAGGCACTGGCTTCCAAGACACCTAGACCTGGCTGACCCTAAGATACAAACTTTTACATGTGCCTCCTCCCAGCCCATACCCAGGGCCACAAGCCCTGGATTTGCTTGTCAGGCAACAGAAATAGTTGTCACTGGTTTTCTGACCTCAGGTCCATAAATTCAAGCAATGAGTATGATTAGGTGCAGAAATACAGACTTCAGGCTGTATTGCCTCTAGGACTCCAGCCCCAGATGGGCCAGCAGAGTCATCTTCCTAAGCAGAGCTCCACGCGTTCATGGTCCTCCTGCTCAGAGGCTGCCCAGGGCTCCCTCTGCACGCAGAAGAAAGACGAAACTCCTTGGCCCGGCACTGAAGGCCCTGGGCAATGTAGCACCAAAGAAGCAGGCAGCTTGAGGAGCAGTAGGTGCTCCAAAAAGAATCAATGCCCACTTCATTTAAGAAAGAAGTTCATTTTGTATCCATCAGAGACGCCCAAGATACAAAGCAACGTCAAGGGAAGAATGAGCTCCATGTCTCCAGAGACTTCAAGTGCAGCTGGATTATCTCCAGGAAGGCTGCTGCTGGGGCTCTAGAATGAGCTCAGCATTCTGAGAGAGGGGCAGGGGTTGAAGTGGGCAGCCCTGTACATCCCTCCAGCCGTGAGTTCTCTGCCACTCCCCCTTCAGCCTTACCTGTCACTGTGACCACCTCCAGCGTTTGCTCATGCAGTTTCTTCAGGCTGCAGGGCCCTGTCCCGCCTTGCCGTCTGCAGGCCCCCTGCTCAACTATCCTTTGATTCAACAATACATTTTCTAGCACCCACTCTGTGCTGGGGATATGGAGATTATTAAAACATGGTCCCTGTTCCCAAAACCCCAACCAGCTGTCTCCCTCCTCCCACCTGCCAGCCTGCTGAGCACAGGCAGCCAGCATCAGGCGACTGGGCGGGCCAGAGCGCTGCTCATTCTACCCACCCCTCCCACTAGGAACCACGGGGTCCTCTTCTGTCTGCGCTCAAGGGTGTGAGCAGGCATGGGGGTTCTGGAAGGCAGTGGGGAAGAGCATGGGGTAGCACAGGCCGCAGTTTATGGGGACTCTGCCTGGGAGAACCACAGAGCCCCATAGTCCCAGGTCTATATGGGGCCACTTCTCGACCTCAGAATGTCCTGGGGCCAGGCCCCTAGTCTCAGTCAATTCAGTGATTTCAGCCAAATACCAGTTTATTCTCCTCAGATCTGAGTCACGGCCCCTTGCTTTATCCCAAGAGGTCAGCCCCTAACAGGCAGAGGAATCGGGGCCCTGTAGCTCATCTGTGTTGAGATATATGCGCTTGCACTCTGAGCTCTAATGCCATAATCATCTTGAAAACGTGAGGACCTTCCCTCAATAAGGGGATGTTCACCTGAGCAAATTCATTCTCCTCATTGGTGCTGCATCCTACGCACTCCTGCTTACCCAAGAAGGGTTCTGGGGCCCCAAGGGGTGCCCATAGACTGGGCAGAGGGAGGCACAGGATGGGAGAAGCTGGGACAACAGTCCCCTTCCCTCCTCCCAGTCGTAGTAAGAATCACTTACAGAACAGTCTGGAAGAGTGCTTCTGCCTCTAGGAGCCCCGGATCAGAGCTGTGCACCTGCCCCTTTGGGGAAGGGGGAGGGAAGCTGCAGTTACCAGCTGCCATACCTGTCGGCGGAGCTCAGGATCCATGCAATGGAAGGCTTTTTAGCTGATCCCCCTTGGAGAGGGCACTGCAGGTCTGAGCAGAGATTCCCGAAGCAAGGACTGGAGACAAAAAAAAAAAAAAAGATACATGGATGAGAGGGTAGCTCGGGGTAGGAATTTCTTCAGCTCTCTACCCTCTTTCTCCCTATTGACACAATCAACAGACGTCAGTGTTCAGTGAATCTGTCATAAAAAAGGTTCAGTGGCATCTGTCATTTTTCTTAAGACATAAACTCCCCACCCTAAAAGGAGAAGCCTCCATGTTTACTCCATCTCATCCATTGAAACAAACAGCAGAACAAGGGCAGTGCCACAGCTGCCTGACCTTGCGCTGGCCGGAGCCCCTTCTGATGGCACATGCTGTAGTGAACAGGGGCTCCAGGATTGAAAGGGCGACCCAAGGTCCAGTTGGACGGATCCTGCTGGTTGCTTAGTTAGCGTCCCCATATTCGTTTCCCCCTTTAGCCTGTGAACTCACTGAGAGCAGAGTGAGGCTTGGTCACCTTTACTTCTCCAGCACCTAGCACTGAGAGTATTAGATATTTTAGGCACAATTTCCTGATAGTAGTTATGCCTTAATTTTGTATAGTACTGTGCTTTTAAAAGTACATTCCTATCAAGCACCTCATCTTACCCTTAAATCTCCCCTTTTGTAGTAGTGAGCCAAATATTATCCCCATATGATAGATGAAGAAACTGAGGTTCCGTGAGGTTCGGTTAAGTGCCCACACTCTCCCATGCCACCCCACCTAGAAGCACATGGCTAATCGGTAGCAGCATCTAACCAGGCCCCTGCTCTGAATCTTCTTCCGGTGGTAAATTCTGCCACACCAAAATGACCCAGGCGCAGCTAGAAATCTTTGAGAAATACCAAGGCATGGGAAAGTTGCCTGACAACCGTGGCCTGGCAAATGTTATTCTGGTTTGTTTTAAAGGAAAATAAGGAAGATGGCGCAAACTAGGGACCAGTGACCTTGACATCAACCCAGTCAAGACTGATGGTTGTGAGCAGCAAGGGACAGACATCAGTAGGAGGTGGCAGGGCCTGGGTGAGACCTTGGCATCCACATTTGCCAAAATCAAATGCCCATAGACGATTACAATCAACCATGAAAATCTGTGACCAGGAAGTAGAATTTAATGTAGCGGTGTAGAAACCTTTGGTTTCTATGAGTCCCCTGGTTCTTTCCCTCCCTGCTTGCCAAGTGTTCAATGTTTGCCTTAGCTAACTTCTTTTAGCCATGTCTCTCTCTCTCTCTCTCTCTCTCTCTCTGTGTGTGTGTGTGTGTGTGTGTGTGTGTGTGTGTGTGTGTGTGTGTGTAAAATGCTCTAAATTACCCAGTGCCAGCCACTGCATCCGGGGCTCAGGTCCTGTTTCTTAATGATGATAGATGGCTTTGAAGATGCAGTGGATCAATAGGGTCTGAATTCCTAAACTCTTGACAAGAGCTGGAGAGAACACACATGTCAATGCCCGCCCCACAGAAGCAGACGGAGGCCCTGTCCCTTACAGCCCTTCTTCTTCCATGGTCAGGTAAGCCAAAGGTGGGGCCCCGTGGGGTCACTCCGAGAGAGGGTTCGCCATCCTTGGTCCACTGTGTGGCAGATGGTTGCCCCACGCATTCAACAAACATTCAGCCATCTTATCTGGAAAAGGTTGTGCTTGGTGTTAGGGCAAGGGAGACGGAAAGAGGGAGGAGATGGTGAGGACTGGCCCCTGTCCTAATGGAACTCAGCACTGTGAAGGAGACCCCACCATACAGAATGATCCCAATCCAGGGTGAAACAATCACCTACCGCTGCGTGCTGCTGTGGGCTGGACGTTACCGCCAGCTCTCAACATGCACCCTCTCATTTGGTCCTCAGCAGACCCTGGAGGAACTCGCTGCTGTCATCCCCAGAAGGGGAGGCCAGTGAGGTCATCTGGCCAGGGCTGCAGAGCTGGTGAGGTGGAAGCAGGATTTGGGCCTGGAATCCTCACCCACCACAGATGGATAAAGCTTCAGAGGAGAGGGAAATTACCTGGGCCTGGAGGGAGGGGGCATGGAATCAGGGAAGATGAGACTTGTGGGCTAGACCCTGGAGGACAAGAAGGATTTGGGGGAAAAGAGAGAGAGAGAGAACAGTCTAAGTAGACCCCATACCTGAAGCAAGGGCAGGGGGCAGGCAGGAGAGGTTCAGGAAATGGAGAGAGGCCACTCAAGAGAAGGACTAGTGGAGGCTGAAGCTGGAAAGGTGGTTCAGGGTCAAATGAGGCAAGACCAGGGAGGGGAAGGGGATTTTCCTGAGTGGGGAAGAGGGAGCCACAGAAGGTAAGGTCTCTGTGCAGGAGAGTCACCACCAGGGCAGTGAGCCCAAAAGAGCAGCCTGCAGGTTGCATCAACCACGAGACTGAATCAGAGAGCGAGGCCAGGCACGGAAGGCCTGGCCTGTGTACCCTGGCTCCGGAGCACCCTGCGTGGCCCCGCAGGTGCCATGGGAGGAGGAAGGGGGCCAGGAGGAGGCAGCCGGCTCCCCTCCACAGGTAAGTGATTGGATTAAGAGGCCTGTCTGACAGGATGTCCGTTCAGCCGCGGAGGCTAATCAACTTCCCCATCCTGTCTGCTAATAAATCCTGCTCCGGGGACCACTCTGCCTGATGATCTGTCCTCGGGGACCGGCGCAGCCTTCTCCCGGAGAACATCCCGCCGTCTATTAAGGCGGCCGCCGCGCGCTGTCAGGCCTCCGTCCCGGGGAGTCTCGGGAGGTGCCCATCACCCAGGTGCGCCCGCCGGGACCCCAGCCTTTGTGCGGCCACCGCGGGGGCTGACAGCCGTCCCGCTCCGAGGGGCCCGGACCCCCCAACCCTGGCCGCTCCGAGCTGCCGCAGGCTCTGCGTGCATAAATTAGGAGGCGGCGATTGTGAGATCTATAATATCTATAGAGAAGATGTATAAATAAATTAAAGCTTTAATTATTTTCTTGGATTCGCTGTAGCGCAAGAGAGCTAGTGGAAAGCTGTCGGGGAAGGGGGAAGGACTGATTCTCTGAAGCCGCTCTAGTTTTTTTAGCTGCAGTGATTTTTTTCTCTCTTTTCTTCCTTCTGCTCCCCCAACCCCCAAAAGGCAAGAGTTGGGGTGGGGAGACAGTGAAACAATGTCCTTTGTTGCTCAAGATAAAAAGTACATGCCTTTTGGCTTGCTTCCAAAACAGATGCCCCCACCCCCCCATCTCCCACCCCCACCCCGACACATGCCCACACACCACCAGCTTTCCTTTCTGTGAACACTGTCTATAGGCAGAGTTCAATCCCACATTTTTATCAGTTCTGGAAGAACCTCCAAGGGCGTTATTAAATATGTGAAATACGCCAGAAATATTCAAGCAATCCCCATCTGGCCCTGGGAGGGAGGAAGAAAGGACTGGGAAAGTAATAAAGTGTGTTTATTTTTTAATCTAGATGGCATGTTTTACATCATTAAAAAGGACAATTATTTTTAAAATTCAGCCTGCACGCTTCGATGGTTCAAGAGGTCTGCCGCTCCAGAATCCATCAGAACCTCACTCCACAGCCAGGCCTGGGTCCACCCTCAAGGCCAAGTTACATTTTAAAACATTCAAAACCATGGAGGCAATTGTGAGTCCTTTAGAAAGGCCTCATCTCTAAGGAGCAGGAAGGGAGGGGCCGTCTTATTACTGAGTCACGTCTTATTACTGAGTCTTATTACTGAGTCACCTGGAAAAGAGGGTTTCTGATCCCAAGGCTCAGAGGATCTTAAGTTCAGGCAGAGTTTCGAAGCTTGGTGGAAGTTAGATGGAGTTTGAAATGGCTGAGCCTTCGCCAAACCACCAGTATCTCTGAAACAAAACACCAGTTGTCTCACTATGAAAACCCTGCAGATAGATGGCTCTCCAGAGCTGGAGTTCCCCCTCTTTGTGCTGCCACTGGCCCAGGGCCACAGCCTAGTGAGGGGAGCAGCCAGGACATGGCCAAGCCCAACTCCAACAGCAAGCTCCTAGGTCGGTTTCTCACCCTGGTCCGTTTCCTCTCTGCCCTGGACACACGCCAAGAGGTCAGTGTACTAAAGTGTGGGTCTCTTCAAAAGCACGCATCCCTTTTCACTCAGCAAGTGGATTTCTAGGCATGCAATCCTAGAAGTAATCAGAAAAAAGTTATGCAAAGATTAGTCTCAAGTATGTTCACCACAGCATCATTTATGTTTGGTCAAATCACATGAAGTTGCCATTTTTTAAGTCAAGAACAGTCAAATGTTAGAAATTTTATGTTGTTCAGTTTAATAAAATTAAAACATTAAAAATACTTTTGGCCAGGTGGGGTGGCCCACGCCTATAGTCCCAGTGCTTTGGGAGGCTGAGGTTGGAGGACTGCTTGATCCTAGGAGTTCAAGACCAACCTGGGCAACATGGTGAGACCCTGTCTCTACCAAAAAAAAAAAAAAACTTAGAAAATTAGTTGGGCATGGTGTTACATACCTGTGGTCCCAGCTACTTGGGAGGCTGAGGCAGGAGGATTGCTTGAGCTGTGTTTGCACCACCGCACTCCAGCCTGGGCAACAGAGTGAGACTCTGTCTCAAGAAAAAAAAGAAGAAGAAAGAAGGCTGGGTGTGATGGCTCACACCTATAATCCTAGCACTTTGGGAGGCCAAGGTGGGCAGATCACTTGAGCTCAGGACTTCAAGACCAACTTGGGCAACATGACAAAACTCCATCTCTAAAATTATATATATATATATAAAAGAAAGAAATACCTAAATTTCCAATAATAGGGGGTGGTTGCTCCATTTCAGCACCTACTGGAATACCATATGGCTGTTGGAAATAACGTTGCAGAAGTACATTTAGTAGAAAAATAGTTTAGAATTATATTAAATGAAAAATAATGTGTACAGTCTGATCCCTTTTCTTTAAAAGTGAAAAAGACATATGCAGAGATAATGATGGACCCCAAGATGTTGAAAAGGGTTTTCCCTTGATATTAGGATTGCACATGAGTTTTATTTTCTTCTTTTTGTTTATCTTTATTTTCTGGCTCTTATAGCAAATATACGCTACTTGTATAATAATAAATATAAGCAATAAAAGTTTTTTTTAAATAATAAAGTGTGAGGCTCCAAGTTGACTGTGTGATGCTGACCAAAGCTGACGAGAGGAGACTGCAGCCCCCACCTGGCCTCCACGGCTCTGTGGCTGGCTGCGGTCATGCCACATGTCATACCCATGTCCCAGGATGCTGGGACAGGGGTAACAGAGAGGAGTGGCACCGAGTAGTCCTCTTGGGCCAGGTCATCTGGGCAACTGCCAACCCCACCGGAGCTCCCTGGCTGCCCAGGGTCTGGCCTCAGAGTAGAAGCAAGAGGGGTAGAAAGCACATGGACAAGGATGGTTTTCACTTGAAGAAAAGCAGGATTTCTCACATCTGAACGTGGCTCCAGAGAAAGGCAGAGTGTAACCCAAGGGTTAGTCATAGATCCACCATGGATTCACCAAGCCTCCAGTCCTCCGTCTTAATGGGGCCAGGTAATATCTGGGCCATACACTGAGGTGTTTTCCTCCGTATTTCCTTATAACTTTTGTTCTTGCCTCACTCAAATTGCACAATAGGTGATCAAGTTGTTTCAGCAGAATCAGAGAGAGATTTAAAAGAACAACAAAAAAAGGAATCAGATGAAAGGACTGGGAACAACGCACCATTTGTCAGAGTCAGGTTTTTTTTGCTTGTTTGTTTGTTTGTTTTTTCAGCTAAAAGAAATTTAAAACCTGCTGGGCTGGGAGAGAGAACCATGTCAGAGGTGGGATGCTGGAGACGCCCTGAACCCTGCCCTTCCCTAGGCTGAGGCCAGGGTTACAGAGATTACAAAAATCTCAGGTGGATTTGGAGAATCTTAAAGTAGAAGGGTCCTGGGCCTTTTCCCCAGGGGAGCCCACAGAGGATCAAGCCTGGCAGAGTTCCCAAGTGCCAAGTGTAGTGTGGGAGGGACAGAGTAGAAACGGCTGTGTGTGGTGTACCTGAGCAGAGAGGGTCTTGGGAGCCCTGTGGCTTCCTGTCGTGGAAGAGAGAAGCTGGATTCTCCCATGCCCCTTAGCAGCCTCTAAAGTGGGTGAGATTGCTCTCACCTCTGGAGAGGTATGCTTTGAGAATGAGGGATGGTGGAGCAGCAGTCCAGGTCTCAAGGGCTGACAGCAGAGATGAGTGTCTTCCAAAACACAGGCAGCCCCCAGCTCTCTTTTGCCAAGGCACCAAGTGAACCCCCACCCAAAATTTAGACACAATCTGGCAGATGAAGAGGGGGATGAAGAGAGAACCCAAAGTAACCGAGACCACTTGGAATTCTCTGAGATGGCCCTCCTGCCGTGCAGCTGAATGACTCAGAAGAAAAAAATAAGTCCAGGGCTGGACGCAGTGGCTCACGCCTGTAATCCCAACACCTTGGGAAGCTGAAGTGGGCAGATCACTTAAAGTCAGGAGCTCGAGACCAGCATGGCCAACATGGTGAAACCCTGTTTCTACTAAAAACACAAAAATTAGCTGTGCATGGTGGCACATGTCTATAATCCCAGCTACTTTGGAGACTGAGGCACAAAAATTGCTTGAATCGGGAGGCGAAGGTTGCAGTGAGCTGAGATTGCGCCACTGCACTCCAGCCTGGGTGACAGAGCGAGATTCTGTCTCAAAAAAAAAATATTAAAAATAAGGCCAGGTGTGGTGGCTCACACCTGTAATCCCAGCACTTTGGGAGGCCAAGGCAGGCAGACCACGAGGTCAGGATATCAAGACCATCCTGGCTAACATGGTGAAACCCCATCTCTACAAAGAATACAAACAATTAGTCAGGCATGCTGGCACATGCTTGTAATCCCAGCTAATCAGGAGACTGAGGCAGGAGAATCGCTTGAACCCAGGAGGCAGAAGTTGCAGTGAGCTGAGATCGCACCACTGCACTCCAGCCTAGGTGACAGAGCAAGACTCCATCTCAAAAAATAAATAAATAAATAAAGTTAAATATAAGTCCAGATAGAGAAGGACAAAATCGTCTTCCTTGCAAACCTTGCAAAAGTTTGTGGCCTGAGAATGGGTGAAAGGATGGTAAGGTCCCACCAAACAGCACATTCTGCGGGTGTCTGCTCAGGTGTTCAGGCAGCCAAGAGGCAAGAACGGCCAGGGTGGACAGATGGGGAAGGCAGGCAGACTTGGACTCGGAAGAACCCTTAGAGACTATTGTGTCCAACCTTTTGGCTAAACAGGTGGGGAAACTGAGGCAGAGGGGAACAGGGAGGTGCTTATGGACAAACGTAAACCCATGTAGCACCAGATGCAGGATCCAGCTCTTTCTACCCTCCAGGCACTGCAAGTGGCCACGAGACCAACAGAGCAGAGTGGGGTGGATGGATGGGCACTGCAGAGCCATCCCTGGGGCTGGGCTGGGCTGGCGAACAGTCCTCCAGTCCAGGCTGCTCTCAGAGTCCGGCCCCTGGGTTGGGGGTCCGGGTGCTCACGTGCACACAGAGCCAGCTCATCCCCTGCCACAGTGTCCTGTTAATAATCGCACTAACTGTCTCCACACCCGTCAGCACTAACCTTCCACGCAGCCTGCCAGGGCCTGATTTATCAGCATGGAGGGCACGCTCTTAAAGGATCACAGCCCACCGCGGATCTCCAGCTCCTTTAGCAATAAGTGGCAGAACATATTTTCTCTGCTAACACTACTGTATGTTACAGGATCGATTATTTTAAGAATCAAGACTAAATTGAAACAAGGCAGGCTTGATTTTTTCCCCCAGAACCATAGGAGAGGGTCATCTATCAGCGTGACGCAGTGGACAAAGTACTAGAGAGTGACTCCAAAGCCCAGGGCTGAGGTCTCCGTCTAGTACTCATTGGCCCAAGCGACCTTGGGCAAGTCATTTACCCTCATCAAACCTCAGCCTCCTTAGCAATAAAGCGGGAGGGGGGCATTGTCCTCCATCCTAGTGCATCAGAGTCCTACAAATCTATCAGGGAAACACAAACCCACTGATGGGAGAATGGAGAAATATACACATACGTATGGCCTTAAACATAGAAAAAACTGTTCAAAATCCCTAATAATCTTAGAAATACAGATTAAACCTGTTAGAAACCATTTTTTGATAATCAAATTGACAAAGATTAAAAGGTGATAATAAGCCAGCATTGGTGAATGTGGGGAGATATTGGCACTCTCAAACCCTGAAAATATAAATCAGGACAACTTTTGTGCAGGGCAGATTTGGCCTTTAAAATGAGCTTGGCCTTTGACACTGCAACTCCAAACATAGGTACTTGTTTAGAGGATTTCCTGTAATGCCAGCACTTTGGGAGGCTGAGGCAGGAGGATTGCTTGAACCCAGGAGTTCAAGACCAACCTGGGCAACAAAGCGGGACCTCATCTTTGTCTCTACTAAAAATCCAAAAAAATCAGTCGGGTGTGGTAGTGCACTCCTGTGATTCCAGCTACTCAGGAGCTGAGATGGGGGAATCACTTGCCCCCAGGAGGTGAGGCTGCAGTGGGCCATGATCATGTCACTGCACTCCAGCCTGGGTGACAAAGACCTTGTCTCAAATATATATATTTGAGACAGGGTCTCACTCTGTCACCCAGGCTGGAGTGCAGTGGCTCGATCTCGGCTCACTGCAACCTCCACCTCCTGGGTTCAAGTGATTCTCATGCCTCAGCTTTCCGAGTAGCTGGGACTACAGGCGAGTGCCATGGCACCAAGCTAATTTTTTATTTTTTGCATTTTTAGTAGAGATGGGGTTTCATCATGTTGGCCAGGTTGGTCTTGAACTCCTAGCCTCAGCCTCCCAAAGAGCTATGATTACAGGCATCAGCAACCTTGCCCCGACAAAACCCTGTCTCAAATTTTATATATATACATATGGAATTTGTCTGGAGGAAATAATTAACTTCATGAACAAAGATGTAAAAATTTCAGGAATTTTATTCCAGATTCTGCTTATAATAGTGAAGAAAAAAGGAAACAAACCAAATATCTGATCATTAGGGGCTGGTTAAAGTATGATACAACCATTTGATGGAATATTGTATATCCAGTTAAACACATAGGTTCACAAAACCATTAGTAACACAAAATTATTTGTTGTTAGGTTTTCTAAAAAGAAGGCTACAAAATAGTATGCAGAGTAAAATCTGTGGAAAAAATTAGTTGAAAGAAATACTCCAAAGTATTGACAATGGAGCAATGAGATTGATAACTGAGCAATCGGATTGTAAATGCCTTTTATCTTCTTTTTGCTTATATGCATCTTCTACATGCTCTATGGTAGCCACTACATTTTTAATTTTAAAGCAATAAAAGTTATTTATGGCAATAATAACTATTCTTTCTCTGTCCCCAGGATGAGAGTGATGAACAAATCGGAAGAGCTGAAGAAACCGGACCACATAGTGGATCATAATGTCACTGCCCACCCATGGGCCCTGCCTCTGTTCTGTGTCCCGTGTACTTGTTTATGACTCCGCTGGGCCTGATCCTGCACTGTTTTCTCTTACAGCTATGTACATGCCCATCTCTCTTGGAGAGGTCACTGAAAGTGGGGACCACCACGTCTTGTCATCATCACCCAGTCAGAGCTCGTCCCAGAATGGCTACCCAGTGAATGAATGTCTGTTGAATTACCTTGAATGGTCGTCCCCTAGAGCTAGACCGCTTTGGAGGCACCTCCCTGCCTGCCAGGTACCTCTGGAGGGGTCTGTTAACCTTGTCCGGGCCAGACCCACAACCCCTGCTCTCAGCACCGTTCCTCCTGGAAGGCCACCCACAGCTTGCTGGTCCAGGAAAACCTGAACTACAACCCCTCCTCTGTGGGCAGTGGGTGTACAAAGGCTTTCCTGAATATGTGTTCCCTGGAACCTCTTAACCCAGGGCTTAGGTCAAGGATTCTCAGCCCGCTCTACAGACAAGGAAACAGAGGCTCTGAGAACTGGAATAACCTGCCCACAGCAGAACCACTGAGAAGGGGAGGATCTACTCCTAGACCCGAGTCCAGTGCTCTGACCCCATGCTCACAGCATGCTGCTTAGCCCAGAGCAGCAGAAACCCAGATCCAAACAGATTCTGAAACCTGGAGGCAGTGCTGGCTTTGGTCTCCAGCACCACCATTCACTAGCTATTGTTAAAGCAAACTAAATATGGCCTGAGAAGAACTCCGTCCTTCTTTTTTTTTTTTTTTTTGACGTGGAGTCTCACTCTATCACCCAGGCTGGAGGGCAGTGGCACAATCTCAGCTCACTGCAACCTCCGCCTCCCGGGTTCAAGCGATTCTCCTGCCTCAGCCTCCTGAGTAGCTGGGATTACAGGCACGCACCATCACGCCTGGCTAATTTTTTACATTTTTGGAAGCAACAGGGTTTCACCATATTAGCCAGGCTGGTCTCGAACTCCTGACCTCAAGTGGTCTACCCACCTCAGCCTCCCAAAGTGCTGGGATTGCAGATGTGAGCCACCGCACCCAGACAGAACTCCATACTTCTATATCTGAGTCCTTGTGGACAAACTGTAACCTAGCTTAACAGGCTGACAAGACTGAAAACCTAACTTAGGAGTATGCGCCTGTAACAACAGCTGAGTTTTGTCCAATCCCAGCGGCATACTTCAACCACTCATAGACCACTAAGTGTTTAAACTGTGTTCAAATAAGGCAAACGCCAAACTGTGAGCAATCCACTGTTTCTGTACCTCACTTTCGATTTCTGTACGTCACTTCCCTTTTGTTGTCTATAAATTTGTTCTGACCAGGAGGCATCCCTGGAGTCTCTCTGAATCTGCTGTGATTCCGGGAGCTGCCCGATTCTCAAATCGTTCATTGCTCAATTAAATTCCTTTACATTTAATTCAGCTGAAGTTTTTCTTTTAACACTGTGTAGCTTGGAAAGTCACTTTCCTTCCCAGGGCCTGTTTTCTCATCTGTAAAGTGGTCCTAATAACCTCTGTCTCAGAGCGTTCTTGAGAGGATTACATGGCATGGGGAAGCTCCTTGCACAAGATCTAACTCTGAGTATGCAATTTCTCTCCCTGGTCAGATGAACTTTTGACAAAGGGCTGCCTCCAGACACGGCTGCCAGGTTGGGCCTTGTTCTGTTTCTCCATGGGAATGGCTCTGCCTTCCTGTGTCCTCAGCTCAGCAGGAGCTGCCCAGGAGGTTGGCCGGCAAACAATGCCACAGCATCCTCCCTCCCCGCCTCCGCCCCTTACCCAAAAAAGGGTTCCAAATGCCTTCTATAGCTTCTTTCCTGGGCAGAGAGGGAGGGTGGGAGTAATGAGAATAAGAGAGGAGACTGACAGAGTTGGTCTCTGCCATGGGCTTCATCATGGATATATCGCCTTCTACAGTGCACTGAATGATGGCCCCAGTATCAGGGTCTAATTCCCAGATTAGACTGTGCACTTACCTTATGCAGCAAAATAGGCTCTGCAGATGTGGTTAAATTGAAAATGAGGTAGATGATCCTCGATTATCTGGGGGCAGGGGGTAAATACAGTCACAAGTGTCCTCATAAGAGAGAGGTAGAGGGAGATGTAACACAGGCAGAGGAAACGGTAGTGTGGCCACAGAAGCAGAGATTGGAGAGATGTGGCCCCAAGCCAGGAACACAGGCAGTCGCCAGGGTCTGGAAGGCATGAGGAAAGGACTCTCCCTTAGAGCCTGCAGAGAGAGCATGGCTCCACCAGCACCTCCATTTCCACCCAGTGAGACTGATTTGGGGCTTCTGGCCTCCAGAACTACAAGAGAATAAATTTCGGTTGTTTGAAGCCACCAGCTCTGTGGCCATCTGTTACAGCAGCCACAGGAAACTGATACACTCACCCTCCCTGAGTCCACATAAAAGTTCTGTGATCCCAAACTCATAAACCCCAAGGACTAAATAAACCTTCCTGTTAAATAATGAAGAAAGGGACTCACTCTGGGATTGCCCACAGTTATTTGACATCAGATGTCACCTTCTGAATGCCAGAGGGCCAGTACAGGATCCAGCACAAACTTGGTGTTCTTGGAGAAGGGTCAGGAAATCCCAAAAGTACTTCACCAGCCCCAGAACCCTGTGCCTGGCACAGCTTAGCTGTGCTCATTTATATGCAGGGCAATATGTTTACTTTTGTTTGAGAAAAAAAAGGGTCCAGATTCTCTAAAAAAGGACAAAAAAAGGTTTTGTCATGGTCCCAAAGAATGCAGTTTTCGGAAATGAAACAGCAGCAGAATGAATTGCAAAGGCTACTGGGCTAGTCTAATGTCTTCCTATATAGGCCAAGAAACCAATGCCCAAAGAGGGGAAGGAAGGGACTTACCCAAGGACACACAGCCAGTCAGCCAAGATGAAGCTGCAACTTGAGACTTCCAGCTCCTCCCACCCTGACACACACACACATACACACACACACACACACACTCACTCACTTGGATTCCTAGTACTCCTCAGTTTGCTAACTTTCATCCTCAAGAAGTTTGTTGCATTAGTTTCCAAGGGCTGCTGCAACAAATTACCACAAACTGGGTGGCTTAGAACAACATCAATGTATTGTCCCATATCTCTGGAGGCCCAAAGTCCAAAATTAAGGTGTCAGCTAGCCATGGTCCCTCCAGGGGAGAAATCCTTCCTTGCCTCTTCTAATTGCTGGTGGTTCCTGGCAATCCCCGCCATTCTGGGACTTATGAGTGCCTTCACATGGCCTTCCCCTCTGCATGTCTCTCTGGGTCTCTGTCCCCTCGTCTTATAAGGACACCCATCATTGGATTAGGGCCCACTAGCATGACCTCATCTTTACTTGATTATATCTGCAAAGACCCTGTATTGCATTCACAGGTTCTGGGTGGACAAGTTTTAGGGAGGGATGCTATTCAACCCAGTATACATCTATTTATGCTCTTTATCTAGACAGATGAGGATCAGGGGTTTGAAAGCCCAGCAATAGCCTAATAATTAAACATCTGAAGGCTTTTCTCTGTGCCCCTCTCTGTCCTCTGTATGGTAGTAACCTATGGCCAGTTCTTTGGCCCTATCTAGCCTGTGCATTTTTTGCAGGCAAACACTGTGCCTCCAGCCCCCTAACATAGCCCAGACACAAAGGAGGAACTTGGAAGCATTTGCTGAACAAATGAATGAAATGAGACATTTGGAAGCACAGCCCAAAGAATGTAATTTCCAGAAGTGAAACAGCAGCTAAATGAATTGTAGCAATGTTGGCGCTCACTTCTCATACTCTTGTAGCCTCCTGCTTTCACAGTGGGCAACTGACTTGCTGGGAGTCCAGCAAATTTCCGGGGAATCTCCCTGTGGGAGTCAGGAACAAAGCTGGCATTTGGCAACTGGCCAGCAGGGGGCAGGATGGTCTCAGGGACAGAGCCCCAGAGGCTGGAGCTTGGCTCCACTTACCCAGCAAGCAAACCCTCCCAGAATCAGAGCGTTTCTGATTGCAAGGACTCTGCAACCTACTCTGACTCCTCTTTGTTCTTCTTTTATTTTCCCTTTTTTTTTCTCATTAGGTCAGTACCAATGAGTCTTCTTTGAACAGATAAAGAAACTGAGGCCCAGACAGGGGAAGGGACTCTCCCAAGCTCAGAGAGATTTGGGATCCATAACTCCAGACCCCATTCCCTGGGCCAATTCTAGTACTGCCTGCAGGCTTCGGTCTCCCTGGGACCAACTCTAAACAAACAAAAAATAAAAGAGCTTATCAATGAAACTTGGGTCTTTTTAAAGGGGCTGCTCCCTGACTCAACTAAATATACACAATGTATATGCTCCGACCTGAGGATGCCACTTCCAGAAATGTATCTTACATGCACACAAGGATGTTCATTGTGGCGGTGTTGATAGTAGAGAAAAACTGGAAGCAACATAAAAATTGGAAACAACCACTACAGGACTGCTTTAATAAATGATGACACAGCCAGGCCCAGTGGCTCATGCCTGCAATCCCAACACTTTGGGAGGCCAAGGCAGGTGGATCACTTGAGGTTAGGAGTTCAAGACTAGCCTGGCCAACCTGGTGAAACCTCATCTCTACTAAAAATACAAAAATTAGCCGGGCGTGGTGGCGGCCACCTGTAATCCCAGCTACTCAGGAGTCTAAGGCAGGAGAATCGCTTGAACCCAGGAGGCAGAGGTTGCAGTGAGCCGAGATCACACCATTGCACTTCAGCCAGGGCAACAGAGTGAGACTCTGTCTCAATAAATAAATAAATAATGACATATCTGTTTTGTGGAATACTGTATAATCATTAAAAATAAATTTTTAGAAGAATATGTATAAAGAAAAAAATTATGCTAGAAAACTGAGGAAATAATACATATTGTACATTCCTAATATTTTAAAATTCCTTGTGCATATAAAATATAATTTGTGGTTCCAGAGGTACTCACTATTTAGTACTAATTTTCTACATATGTATTTTTTAAAATTAGACCTTACAATATTAAAATAAATATATTATTTTTAAATTAAATATATACATAGTTTTATACACACACACACGCACACACATGCACACGCACACACACACACACGCTTAGACCTTAGACCTGGGTAAGTGTGGTCCGTGCCTTAGATCCCACAATTCAAAGTGTTCGGCATTTCATAAACACACATAGGCAAATAGTTATTATGAAGACAGGCACTTCTGTTACTTGCGACCTGGTGTTCAGTGCTGCATACTGTAACCCTAAACATTAACTTAGGACTAACATCATCAAGACCCAGGAAATGTGTCTCCAGCTCTTGTCCTCTGTCTTTGAGACAAAAGGGACTGAATCCCAATGCCACAACACCACGTGGGCTGTGCTGTGACTGACATCAGAGATGGACGATGCTTCAGAGTACAGGGAAAATTTGAGCAGTGGACGTGCTTAAGCATGTAAGAGAATAGACAAATTAATTTGTCAAACACTTCCTCTCAGGTAGCATGGAATGCAACATTTTCTTACATAACAAAGTATAGTCTCCCAGCAGTGCCAAATGTCCATTTCCTTGCTTTTCTTCAGGTTCTAATTTGTGGTTCCAGAGGAACCTAACAGCTGAGGACTATTCTGCAATAGCAAACGATTCATTGCACTCTTAAATTTCCCTGCATGTAGGTCTAGACATAATATGTATGAAGTATATCAATTCTTTACATTGACAACTATAGACCCTGGACCCTGGCCATTCAAATAGCATAGAGTTTTGCTATTTTTACTACCTAATGGAATGTAATCAAACGTTTTTTAAAATTTTTAATGTCTGCTTTACAGAAATAATTTTCATCGAAATTTTTAAGATTTACTCATTGTAATTTGAGTTTTGCCTTTTGGTCTTGACAGATAATTTTGAATGTTTTAGAAGAAAATCTTTCTCAGAAAAAATGATTTAAATATTAAATATTTAAACATATGGTATGTGGAACTCCAATTGTACTCTTGCCCTGGGCCCTTCAAATGTAAGATCTAGGCCTGTGTTTAGAACACAGATTCTAATAGAAAATACACCAGAATGTCAAAGGAAGTTGACTCTAGATTATTGGATTGCTGTGATTTTTATTTTATTCTTTTGGATTTTTTCTATGTTTCTAGATTTTCTAGTATTTATCTAGTCATAAAAAAATGATAAATATATATTTTCAAGTGTCGCATCAGCCCCCAGCCTCCTCCCGACGTGAAATGACTTTCTACCCTCAACCAGGATCCTGGGACAGGTATCTAATTCTGCCCCCATCCCCATGACCACTCCAGACTTTCAGCAGGAGGGACCCCAGGGGTAGCCCCTCCCTTGGCCCACACTGAGCACTTCCCCCCTTAGCTGGCACCACAAGGCTTCAAGGCTTCACATAATGAGGTACAGAAAGCGGCCCCTCGATGCTCTGTGGATCACACTCTAAACAAACAGTATTCTCAGCCTTGGGTTTCCCACCGTCCCGCCCCACCCCCGCGAGCATTTAACTTAGTGCTGCTTTCAGGACTAGGTAGAAACCGGCCGCCCTCCCTGGAGTCTGTGCTGATCTCACATCGCCCACAACAGGGTAGAAATGCCCCACCAGCTGACCTTTCAGAAGCCTCCTCTGGAGGCTAATCAGGCACACTGGGTGGGGGAAGGTGCTGTCATGGTTCCACGGACTGGTTCTGAGGCCTAGCAAATGGAATTTTCCCACATAGGGAACCCACAATGAAGGGGAAAACTGCATGTGTCCCTCGTGAAAAACTAGTAGGAACAAAGATGGAGAAGGCAGAACGTTCTCCCTGGTTCCCGTTCAGGCCCAGCAGGGCTCTGCAAGGAGTGTAACCTGACACCTGGAGCTTCCCATGCCTATCCCACCCCGAGCACCACTCCCACCCATCCCAGTCTGGCAGTGAGTGGCACTCACCAAGGGAGAGTTGCATTCCCTTGGCAGACCATATATCCAGAAGGAAGCCCTTCCTGCAATTGGGAGAGGGGGACTTGGCCACCATGGGGGACCCAACAGAGTCCCTGGAGGTTGAAGCCAGGAAGGCCTCAGAGCTAGAATCAATCCCCCTGTTTACACCAGAGACACAGAAAGCACAACTGACTGGCCCCAGGTCCCAGAGCAATCATGTGACCATGTAAACCAAGAATTTTCTCTTCTGGCACCCCATACAGCGTGGAACTCTCCCTCACATCTGACATTTTAAATTGAACATAGGATACCTGCCACAGTCTTCAAGGAGACATACTTAGACCTCAGGAGTTTTTGGAAAAGTGTCTCCACCCAGAAGCCTGCACTGAGCTGCAAATTGAGCAACGGCAGAGGCTTTAATGGCCTTATTCACCACCATAGCCCAGAGGTTCCCAATGTGGTACCTGGTTCATCGATTCTAAGGTGGGTATTTTTTTGCACATGTTAGTATCTCTGAAATTGAGATATAACTTGCAATCCATCATAAGTCAAAGTGTAATGGGCAGCATTCTTTCCTTCGTAGTAGGCCAATCGTTGTTCAGTATACAATTAATTGATGGCATCTTACATTCAATGAAATATGAGAAAATAGGGTCATAGTGGCCAAAACATATTTGTCAAATAAATAAACATACCAAGCCCTATGCTAAGGTTCTACATGCATTATCTTTTTTGCCCCTCCCCCAAATCCTCCTATGAAGGAAATATTATTCCCATTTTATAGATCAGAAACTAAAACCAAGAGCAATTAAAACCCTTGCCCCAGATCACACAGTAATGGTAGAGCCAGAATCAACATCCAGCTCTAGGGGTCATAGTTTCCGCTGTAACCACTGAGAAATTGAGCCTTCCAATAGAATGCAATTCCCTTGTTGCCAAGTAAAGTATGGTGACCAACCATCTCGGTTTGCCCTGGTCTGAGGGGTTCCTGGGACACGGGACTTTCAGTGCTAAAACTAGGATAAACCAGGGTAACTGATCACCTGATCACCAGGATCAAGAGTCCTTCACTCCTCCTGCCCATCTCTGCCTGCTCCCTCCGCATGGCCTCCACCTGTTCCAGGGCCTGCACCTGCGAACAGGCCTCCACCCCAGCTCTTGGGCCCCTAGGCCTGGCAGGAATTCCCAGGGCTTGGGTCCCTCTCTGAATGAACGGCCCCTCCACTCTTCTGTGCCAAGGAAGCTGCCAATGTCCCTGTTTCTCCAAATGTCTCTCACCAGTGGGTGCCGGATCTAGATGTTCATTGGACCTGCTAGGCTCTTCCCACAGCTGATGGAACATCTGGCCAGGTTTTCCCACAACTTCATTGAAAAGATGGACCAAGCTATGGCTCCTTAATTCCCATTTCACACTGCTACATGGATTTCAAAGTTGCTCAGTGTTCTCAGGTTCAGGAAGGCTGCTAACATTAGCACTTTTGGACCCAGATAGCAAGAATCCTTTCCTGAAAGAAACTTCTCAGCTCCTCCATCTGAGACTGCAGGAATCCAGACAAGGCCCAGGTTTGTTCAGAAGGCCAAGTTGCTGTTGGGCAGTGCTTCTCAGTGGAGTCCCCAACCCAGGGCTCTTATTACAGTGCAGATTCCTGGGCCCTGGCCCAACTTGATAAACCAATCTCCAGGGATGGAGCTCAGATGTCTGCAGCTGCCGGTGGTTCTGATACATGCCGAAAGTTATGAACCACAACTGAGGATAGTTTCAGACCATCGCATGGCCCCTGTCTCATGCTTCACCTCACTCCAGACCCTCCTGCAGCTGGACCCATTCAGGGACATCCAGAATCCTAGTGCCCCCACCACTGGGACCCTCGACCTCAGCCCCTTCCTCTAGAGCCTGTCACTGCTGACCCACAGTTGGTCAGGAGGTATCCAATAGCTCCATTCCTATAAGGGGGGTGGCTATGGCCCCTAGGAAGAGCCTGCAGTCCTGCTAAAGTACTCACAGGGGCAATTCCTGGAGCGGAGCCGTACTTAACTCCATGCAGGCAGCTTACACACCCCTCCCGAATTCCCCACCTCTCTATCACGCCTCACCTGCCTTGCCTACTGTGCTCTCCCCTCTCCTCACCTGAAACACTCCCAGGGCTCCCTGAATTCAGGTCTTTGGGGACTCCCTAGCAGTACCTGTCCATTTTACATGAGCAGTTAATAGATGGATATATGCCACTCCACCCTGACCACAACTCCGGAAATACAGAGGTGGGGGCTGGATTTTGTCCTCGGCTATATCCCCAGTGCTTAGGACAGAGCTTGGCACATCGTAGGAAGCTGAAAAATAATTGTGTAAATGCACATATAAATAAATCCCCACATGATCCTACAAAACAAGAACTGTTATTATCCCAATTTTTACAGCTGAGGAACCGAGGCACAGGTTAAGGAGTTTACTCACACTGCGTAGCTGCTAATTGGTGGGACACAACTGGAACCCACCTGGGGTCCCAGACCTGCAAACTCTTATCCACCACACCAGTGCACCCCTGGGAGAGTCCAGGAGCAGGCAGACCTGGGTCTAGTTTGGTAGCTTGTTTGCCTTCTGTCCCGAGTCTGGGCAACATCACCACTTACAAAATCTCACTTCTGTTCTTGCTTCCATTTCCAGGCTTCCATTTCCGCTTCTCTTTCTTTCTTCTCTCCCCTCTCTCCTTTCTCAGACGTCCCCTGCCCACTGGGTCCACAGCCTGATAGAGTCACAAAGGCCCAGTGAGCCCTTCATAGGGAACTTTTCATAATCAAGATAGAGTCATGCTGGAAACAGAAAAAGCCCAGCATCCCACCCAGCTGAGTCAGAGAAACAGAGGCCAATAAATATCTAAAAGAATGGGTACTTTTAAAAAAAAGTCTGCCTTCACTATGAAAGAAAAATAGAGAGAGGAAAAAGCAGCTCCTGAGGATGAAGAAAATGAATATTGGAAAAACTTGGAGAAATAGATATAACAATGATCATTGGAAGCTGGCTTCCACCCTTTACAGCAAATCCTGATGAGATGCATCCTGAAGTGTAAACAGATTTGAACAATAAACTTATTGAACCATATACAATTATTTCTGGAGAGAAATGGATGAGCGGTTGGTTAGACAAATGGAAGAGGTGTGAATGATTCTTAACACTCTGATCTGGCAAAATGGTCCTTGGAAATTAATGGAACAAAAAATTATACGGGGGAAGAGAAGCATCATCAGGAGAAAGCACTAAACATAGGAACCATGAAATGAAAATGCATTCTTATGAATAAGAGAAGTAATGAAATGAATTTAAGAAAAGGTCAAGTTGGGGAGAATATCAGATGGGCTGCAGCTCCACAAAGCTTCTAAATTTACTGTGGCATTTGAAGCACAGGACTTTGGAAGTATAAAGTCCCTGAGAAATCATCACTTCCATGCCCTTTTTCTATAGATGAGAAACCTCAGGTCCAGGGAGGGTGCGTGACTTGCCCAAGGCCACACAGCTAAGTGGGTACGGGTCCTTATGCTGCATGAATGCCACATGTGGATCAAGGGAAGTTGTGTTTCCATTTTCTCTGGGCTGTTTTTAGTGACAGTTGCCATACCTTAGACTCTAAAGTATAGTTTATTGCCCAATAAACTATTAAGCTTCGAGCTCTGAATAGACATGACCTAGGACTTGCCCAATCAGCAGAGATCTAGACAGGCTCAGGCAGTGCACGCCCATGCTAAGAACACATGGTCACAGTTCTTTAGATCCTTCAGATTAAACTGCCTGTTTTGACCGAATCAACTAAACAGCGACCTCCTAGTTCAGATTCTGGCATGCTCATGGCGCCTTCTCCATTCTCTCATCAGGATCCATACCTCCTTCCTCTAACGCCCATGGCTCCATGTTGACCAGTGTCTTTCTGGAATTTTACATGTGCCTGTATGTCAAGTGGCAGCAACTGAGGTCAGGGGCCGCCTTTTCTTCATCCCCAATGCCTTTCGCAGCACCTAGCTGAGTACCTGGCAGATGGCCAGGGCCCAGAGCATTCTTGAAATGAAATAATTGTGTGAAATATGGCGCCGGGCCAAATGGACTGAGAGGCCAAATTTTCCAGCAGTGGCTTTATTGCCTTTATATGCCTATTCTTCCTAGGGAAACCCAGGATAGCATCTACCAAAGGACTTGTAGTAAAGGGTACTGGACTGTGCTCAGTCATGGGCTTGGAGTTCCTGGAGGGCTGGAGGGGAGAGAGGCTTCTCTTTGGTGACGGATGGATCCAGGGTCAAACTCCAGTTCTACTCCTTACCACCCTGGGCTTCATCTTCCTCATCCGTAACAAGAAGATCATAGGATTTACCTTCCAGAATTGTAGTGGGATTTATTTATTTATTTATTTACTTATTTATTGAGATGGAGTCTTGCTCTATTGCCCAGGCTGGAATGCAGCAGTGCCATCTCAGCTCACTGCAACCTCCCCCTCCCAGGTTCAAGTGATTCTCCTGCCGCGGCCTCCCAAGTAGCTAGGATTACAGGCACACGCCACCACGCCTGGGTAATTTTTTCTTTTTTTTTTTTTTTGAGACAGAGTCTTGCTTTGCCACCCAGGTTGGAGTGCAGTGGGATGATCTCGGCTCACTGCAGCCTCCACCTCCCGGGTTCAAGCAATTCTCCTGCCTTGGCCTCCCGAGTAGCTGGGACTACAGGCATGCGCCACCATGCCCAGCTAATTTTTGTACTTTTAGTAGAGACAAGGTTTCACCACGTTGGCCAGGCTGGTTTCAAACTCCTGACCTCAGGTAATCCACCTGCCTTGACCTCCCAAAGTGCTGGGATTACAGGCATGAGCCACCACGCCAGGCCTAATTTTGTATTTTTTTGTAGAGACGATTTTTCGCCATGTTGGCCAGGCTGGTCTTGAACTCCCGACCTCAGGGGATGTGCCTGCCTCAGCCTCCCAAAGTGCTGGGATGACAGGCATAAGCCACCATGCCCAGCCTTGAGTGGGATTTAAATTTGACGATGTGCAAAGTACCTGGCTCATAGTAGGCCCATACATACAGTAGCTTCATTCTCAATCCTGTTTTGTTTGTTTTGTTTTGTTTTGTTTCGAGACAGAGTCTCACTCTGTCACCAGGCTGGAGTGCAGTGGTGTGATCTCGATTCACTGCAACCTCCGCCTCCCAGGTTCAAGCGATTCTCCTGCCTCAGCCTCCTGAGTAGCTACGACTATAGGCATGCACCACCACGCCCAGCTAATTTTTGTATTTTTAGTAGAGATGAGGTTTCACCATCTTGGCCAGGATGGTCTCGATCTCTTGACCTCATGATCTGCCCGCCTTGGCCTCCCAAAGTGCTGGGATTACAGGCGTGAGCCACCGCGCCCCGCGTCTCCATCCTGTTTTAAAGGGACGTGGTGAGATAGAAAGTGGCTCAAGCTTCAGAGCTAAGCTGACCCAGGCTTGGTTTGGAAGCCTCCTTCTCCACATACACACTTGTTTGACTTTGGGCAAGTTATTTAATATCTGCTGGCCTCTGTTTCGTCATCTGCAGAATGGTTATGATAGTACCTATCTTATGTTTTTCGGGGAGGATTAAATGAGTTTAGTAAAATGCTGAGACTATTGCTTGGCAATTACTTCTAAACAAGAGGGCACTAGTATTATGTTCTTCCTTAGTCTGGGGTGTGGTATCTACCAGGCCCTCAATTAGGGTCGGGCTTTGTGGTGGGCTCTGTGGATTTGGGGTCTCGGCTGAGAGAGCCCGCCAAGACCAAGGGGCAGAGGCTCTGGCTCATTAATGGTGGGAAGCCTTCGGTCCAGTCAGCACCGCGGACGGCTCAACCATCGCTGTCACCTGGCTGGTTCCAGAGGTTCACGGTCCTATACTTTCCGAGGGATTCCTAGCTGGTTCCAGTGGTTCCAGAGGTTCACGGTCCTATACTTTCCAAGGGATTCCTAGCACAGATAACTTTAAAGGAATTAATTTCCTAGTTCTCAACCTCCATATCAACTCTTTCCTAAAACTGATCTGCCTGTGGTAGAAACATCATGCCAGTTTTCTACTCCCACCTCCCCATCCGTAATCACCTTCTTTTATGGTACAAAGAGACTCCTCTTTGTACTTTATGTCTTTTTCATACTGAATCTTATTACTGTGCGTTGTCCTGTTGAGTCAAAACTTTTGGGGTCAAATAAAGGGACGATTCCACAAATGTTGTTCTCAATGTCACCTTTAATCATTATAACCACGACTCCCCAAATCCAGGGCCTCCACAAACAGCAGTGCAGGTTGTCCACTGCAATACTCCAGGGGTTGCTATTTACATCATAGCCGATGTGAATGACTTTCTGGAGTTTTGTAGTGCACAGCCTTCCTGGCTGTATGACAAGATTCTGATCCCATCCATATTATTAAGAGAAACATTCTCGATAAAATTTAACTGTTTAATAATTATTCATTAAAATTTGCAGTACATCCATCTTATTTTAATCAAGTTTGTATTACTAATAGTTAAAATGATAACTCAATCCAAAAGAATTTTTAATACTTAGAGGCTTGCATTCATAGGAAATAAAAAGTTCAATTTATATACATCTTTTTGTTGTGGAGAAGTATGATAGGAAAATCAATAAAAGACTTTCAAGCATAAAAATACATTACATTAGGATAAAATTCTATGGGGGAAGTGGATTGGAAATACAATTTCCTACTGTTAAATAAGAGCTCATTCGTGTATTTTTTAAAAGGATGACTGTGGGTATCAAATTGTTATGATCTCTGTATTTTATTGGACACATTTAAAACAGAAATGCAAGAGTTTTATCTTACAATGTCTATATTTATTATATACCAGACATTACATCCTTTATAATTATTTTAAATTGTTATAAAATATTCTAAACATCAACTTAAATGTTCAAGAAGGGACATAGATTTTCAAAACTGTTTTAGGCTGCATAGAGCAAAAATGGTTAGCCCCACTTGATGTTGTCAACTCCATTTTCAACAGTCGCCTACCCCAGCAACTGAGGCATCCTCTGCACAGAAAAAAAAAAACATATTCTCTTTTGGATGTGTTTGTTCTTTGCTTCGCTTTAGACCCTGCTCGGGCTCAGAGGTAGAGGCATTGCTATCTGAGAAAGATGGTCTTTGGCTACCAGACCAGATACGCCTGGAAGTTTGCTGTCATTCTTTTCCTTGCTGAAGAACTTGAGTTTTCTTCTGTGTAACCTTGGGCAAGTGCTTACCTCCCTTTAGGCCCCAGCAATCTCCCTGTCAGGCAAATGAAGGGGTTCAATCAGGCGTCTTCCCACACAGGCCCCAGGAGACCCAGGTGGTGGTTTGAGCTGGTTTCCCCTTCACCCAGGCTCCCTCACTGTGCAGCTAGTACCACACCTGGTACATAGTAGGCCTACAGTAAATATGCTTAACCATGTGACAACCCCAAGCATAGAGAGATCTGCCTTTTCCCAATGGAAAGGTCCAGAACAAAGCTTTTGATCAACTTGCATGTATAAACTTTTAAAAATATAGATGAGATAATCAAAGTTCTACTTAAAATATTTAATTAATTTAAAATTTCAGTTATACATACATTTAAATTCACTCACATGAAATACATTAACACACCAATGTAGTCATAAACTAATGTGTTAATCAGAAGTTAAAATACAAATATAAACTCTTTGGCTAATCACAAGTATATTTAGAAACATTGCTTTTTTTCCATGTTGACATTTAATTCATGAACCAATTGTATTCATTCTTCATGTACATCTTTGACATTAGTATCCTTGTCATCACTAAAAGCCACTTCTCGAATCATCTGGCACAACTTTCCGGAGCGCATCATCTTCACTTCCATCTAAGTCATTTAAGATACAGGACGTTTTGCATCGTGGAGGATGCTGTCACTGGAAATGATACTCCTAGCCCCAAGTACCCATTCGCTATTCATGAGCTCTGCAAACGAACCACTTAGTGTATTGTTTTTTAAAGCGATCGTTAAAAGGCTTGTTTACAACATCCAACACTTGCAATCATAAGGAAAAATGACTAAATCTATGCTTCGTGTTTTCGTCTCCATTTTTGCTCCGGTAAGTGACCTTTATAAGCATTTGAAACATAGGATCGATTGAAGTTACTTTGGACTAATACACTGTTCCCAAATAGTGCTTTGTGGGTCAAAATTAAGTGATTGAGAGTAAGGTCTGTAACAGGAGGGATTTGGTAAGGACGTGAATGGAAGGTAAATCCCTCTTTTTTGGGACATAATGGGTGAGTGGATGAAGTTGAAAGTTGAAGTCTTTGGCTAAATTCAAGAGCCCCTCTCCCAGGTTGAGGTTTACGGAGGGCTGCCCTTGAGGGTCTTCAGTGTCCTTCATTGGAATCTCTCCTGACTGACCTACCCATGTACTGGATTCCAGTTTGGGCAGAGAGAGAGCCCAGTGGTAAGGGCTGTAATCCCTACCCAGTCCCCAGCCAGGGAAAGGAAGCCACGTTGACCTGGTGCAACGTCTGTACAAACAGTGTACCAAGGCTTCTCTGCTGCCACCCTGCTAAGTCTCCCAGCCAGGCTGTGAGGTGGGTGTTTATGTGCATTTAGCCATGAGGAAATTAAAGCTCTAGATATTTTTCAACAGCATTTATAGAGACATGAAAACCCAGCCAATAATTAGTCTGCCTGGTGGTTACAAACTTTTGCCCAGTGACTCAGAGCTAGCTTTGGAGTTAGACATCCCAGTTTAAATCTTTGTTCTTCTACTTAGAAGACACATGATCAGTAGCAAGTCATTTAATCCTTCTGGGCTTCACTTTTGTGCCTATAAAATTGGGATGATAATGCCTACCTACCTCATAGGGTGTCATGAGGATTAAAATAATAGTTCTTAGCCCAGAAACCAGTATATCTTACACACTGCCAGTAAGAACCTGGAGCCAGGTGACCCATGTGCTGAGGGTAGAGAACTGATATGGTTTGGCTCTGTGTCCCCACCCAAATCTCATCTTGAATTGTAATCTGAATTGTAATCCCCAGGAGTTGAGGGAGGGACCTGACAGGAGGTGATGGCATCATGGGGGCAGTTTCCCCCACGCTGTTCTCATAATAGTGAGTTCTCATGAGATCTGATGGTTTTGTAAGTGTTTAACAGTTCTTCCTTCACATTCTCTCTCTCTCTCTCACCTGCCACCATGTAAGATGTGCCTTCTTCCCCTTCCGTCGTGACTGCAAGTTTCCTGAGGCCTCCCCAGCCATACAGAACTGTGAGTCAATTAAACCTCTTTTGTTTATAAATTACCCAGTCTCAGGTATTTCTTTATAGCAGTGTGAAAACAGACTAATACAAGAATGTAATATACAAAGAGAACCAATCTCTCCTTGGGAGGACACAGCTTTCCCTGGACAGCAAGTGACCACACTGTTTATCTTTGCACATGCAAAATGGCAAGAAAGAAGATAAGCTTTAGTTCTAAACTAGCCACCCACTGAGACACAGCGCCAGTGACTATAGCAAGGGTGTCAGCATGGGACAAGCATCTTAAAAATCATGTCCATGGCTTGTTTCTCTTATTATAAAAAAGATACAGTTCTTTTTACAGAGGAGCAAAAACCACTACAATCAACTCTAATTCCCAGAGATAACTTCAGTTATTTTTTTGGTATAAATTCTTCTAATTCTTTCTGTGTTGTTGGCTGGTGTTTCATTTGTTCACTCTTTTGGTTACAATCATACGTTCATATTTTCCATATGATTTTGCAACTTGCTTTTCTGACCTAACACTCCATGAACATCTTTCTATGGCATTAACTATTATTTCACATCATTTTAATGATTACATAATGTTCAGTAGAATTGGTTGTGCTATGCTTTTTAAAAACCACTCCCTTTGTTGGAGACTTTTGAGTTTTCAATTTTCCCATTACAAATACAAAGTCCACTTTGAATTTTATGGTGATTAAAGCACTTGTTCCCATCGCTTTGGATTTCTTATTAACTTAAAGGGAAAACAATGTAATAATCACTCTCCTCATTTGACAGATGAGAAAACTGAGGCTCACAAAGAAAAAGTGGGTTGCCCAAGGTCACCTGGTAGCTGGTAGAGCAGCATCCAATCCAAGTCTTCTGGGCTTCCAGACCAACCAGATTCCTGACTTTCCTTTTTTTTATCATGGAGAAATGAATACTCCAAAGGCTGCTTATGTCTTTTCCTCCCCAGGAGCATCTGGGTTTAAATGGACCACGTAACCCAAGTCAGAAACCCTGACTTCTCAATGCACTGTAGCCCCTTGTCTTCTCTCAATCCTGTCAGCCAGTTTTGTTTTGATCATTGTAGTCACTACGTCATTATTTTCTTGTTTGTTCAGTTGTATTTTGACTGTTACAGTGATTGGGAGGGAGAGGGGGACCGGGATACTAGACATCCTGTGAGGCACGGATTGTGTTCAGTTTACACTGACTTTTCCAGGAATGTAACCAACATTTAGTTTTTTAGTTTCGTTCTGTTTTCTAGAGACGGGTCTTGCTATGCTGTCCATGCTGATCTTAAACTCCTAGCCTCTAGTGATCCTCCTGCTTCAACCTCCTGAGTAGTGGATCTACAGGTGCATGCCACCCTGCCTGGCTCAGTTTTTCTTTTTCTTTCTTTTTTTTAAAGATTATTTTACTTCCTTCAACTCAGAGTTTTGTCATTTCAGAAAATGAAGAAATACCATGGTATTTGAGTCACTGATTCTCTCCCTCTATCGGTCTGCATCTGTGTCTGTCACATTGAAGGCAATTCTAAGTATATTTACCAATATACTTTTTTTAGCCCTTATTTCAAAATGTCAAAGATAAAGAGAAAATGTCATCAACATTCGTAGGATATTATCTTTCTTCTTACATTCAAACACTCAATATAAATAAGTGTAAATGCCTGAGTTCTTCACCATGCTTTCTCATGTAGTTATGACCAAACATTTGCATATTGAAATCCATATTTTTTTAAATTTCTTTCCTTTTATTTCTCCACATGGTCCAACTGTGTTGAGAACCACTGGCTTGGTCTGCCTCCCCCACTAGAACACCAGGTCCATGAAGGCAGGGCCTTGTCTGCCCAATTCACTGCCCCAGCCCTTAGCATTCAGAAGAGCACGTGATGAAAATCAGTTGAACAAAGGAATGATGGAGGCATTAAAAGATTTTGAGTGAGGAAGATATTTCCAGGCAGAGTTCAGCCTTAGACAAGTTGATTAGGTGAAGTTTCTGAAATTCCTTTTCTCCAAGTACAAATTGGGGTGGAAACCCCAATCTGCCTGGATATTGAGAGGATTCCAGGAGATCCCGGGTCTGGAGGTGGCTGGCCCGGTGCCTGGTGGAGGGGAGGGCTGAGTAAATGAGGGTTGTTGTTGTCATGATTAGATTTCTCAAGCAGTAAACCTTAACTCTCTATTTTCAGCTACCCCTCCTTCTCTGCTCAGAATCTGGGAGTTGTTACTAATACATTTTCCTAAGTACCTCCTATTCCCATTTATTCCCTGCCACTTCCCCCACCCTGAGCCTGGGCCACCTTCAATAATCTCACTCTAATTGGAAATTGGGGCTGTCAGGATGACCTTCCTCTCCCCTCCCCGGTTCTCACCTTCGTCCCCTTCTCTGACAGATGCGCATGTCCCCACAGCTCTAAGCAGAAGCCACCAACCAGGGGGGTGCCGTGAGGGAAGACTCCCATGGGCGCCGTGGCGGGCAGACCTGGTGCCCCAGACTTCAGCTGCCACGCAGGGAGTGAACCTGGCCCCTCTGCCAATTCTCCGTGATGAAATGCCGCCGCCCCCGGGGAGCCGTCTCCGGCCTTCCGCAGTGGCTCGGCAGCATGTTTATCACACTCGCTGAGAGAAGACATAATCAATTCCCCAGCTGGCACTTTGCCCTGAATACCCACTTTTTCAGCTTGATAGCAGGACTAAATTAGTTATTTAGCAACTAGGCCCTAATTTAGAGCGAGCGAGAGCCTTGACAAGGATCATTGTTCAAGGCCATCCCCCCTTTGCCTTCAGATGGGAGGCCCACAAATCCCCAGAAGGTGATAAATAGACAATTAGAAAATAGATATATTTGGTTAGATCTACAAGGCTCCCCGGCGCTGTCAGGCTCACAATGAAGGGGGCCGGGGTAAATTGGTGGCCAATGAACACCAGCTGCACGGCCATCCGTCCTGCAGACACGCAGCCATATGTGGCCATTTACAGGCCATCCTGAAGAATAGATCGGACCAATAAGACCAGAGGGAACTAAAAATACTTGACAAAGTTGGCTGCTCTTCATTTAACAAGAATAAAATATCTAATGGGGTGTAATGGAAGCCATCAATCACCTGCTGCCAGAGCCAGCCATAACACCACACTTTTAACTATTAATGCAACTTTTTTTCTCTAATAAGTGGGACAGGTACATCCGCTTTGTACACAGGGTGGATGTTTGGGGAGTGCAGATGAATGGGAGATTCTGGAGAGCTGTGGCAGAGGATGAATTCCAGCCTAAAAATAGGAAAGGGATGGTGGGAATGTGAAGTGGTGTCGCTGCTGTGGAAAACAGTATGGCAGTTCCCTAAGAAGTTCAGAAGACTTACCGTATGATCCAGCAATTCCACTCCTAGGTGTTTACCCAAAAGAATTGAAAGCAGGACTCAAACAGATACTTGTATGCCAGTGTTTATAGCAGCATTCTTCACAATATCCAAAAGGTGGACACAACCCAAGTGTGTACAAATGGACGAATGGATGAACAAAATGTAGTATATACGTACACTGGAATACTATACAGCCTTAAAAAGGAAGGAAATTCTGATATATGCTACCACATGGGTGAACCTTGAAAACATTATTCTAAGTAAAATAAGTCAGACACAAAAGAACAAATACTGCGTGATTCCACTTACATGAGGCATCTAGAATTGTCAAAGTCATAGAGACAGAAGGTGCGGTGGTGGTTACCAGGAGCTGGGAGGAGGGGAGAATGGGAAGTCATCATTTGATGAATATAGAGTTTCTGTAGGAAAAGATTTTAAGGTTCTGGAAACAGACAAAGATAATGGTTGTACAACTTTGTGAATGTACTTAATGCCATTAAATTGTATATTTAAAAATGGTTAAAACCACAAATTCTATGTTATATATTTTTTACCACAGTAAAAAAAAATAGGAAAAGGAGAGCAGGCAAGACATTTGGAATCATCTGCTCAAATGGCAAACATTGCATTCAGCAGCTCGGGCTATTTGGTTATTTTCTACAGGATGAGATATGTCAGTCCACCTGCTTCTTTCAATTCCAAGAAGCAGTCACTGAGCCCTCCTCTGCAAAGAACAAGGTCCTAGGATGTAGGATGTGTGGGGAATCTGGCCATGCCTGCCCTCAAGGAGTTTTCGTTCTACTGCAGGAAACAGACACATGCAGAAAGAGCACAAAGAACCACAAGAGCCTGCAGAACTGTGCAAGTGGCGTAGGAGAGGGAAGAGGCAGAGATGGGGAAGGAGAGATGGAGCGTGGTAGGAAGGCTCTGGCACTGTTCATGAAAAGCAGGCCCTTTCGCTGGGGCGAGAACAGGCAAGATTGGGCCAGAAAGAGACAGAGGAAAGGCTCTCCAAGCAGAGGAAAAAATGTAGACAAAGAGAAAGACCCTAGTGAGCAGGACACACATAACCCATTTGGCAGGAGTGGAGGACATGTGAAGGGGAGGAATAGAAGAGGAGGTGGGCTGGGCGCAGTGCCTCACGCCTGTAATCCCAGCACTTTGGGAGGCTGAGGCGGGCAGATCACTTGAGGCCAGGAGTTCAAGACAGCCTGGCCAACATGGTGAAACCCCATCTCTGCTAAAAACACAAAAAATTAGCTAGGCGTGGTGGTGGCACGTGCCTGTAATCCTAGCTACTCCAGTGGCTGAGGCAGGAGAATCGCTCGAATCCAGGAGGTGGAGGTTGCAGTGAGCTGAGATCACACCATTGCACTCCAGCCTGGGGGGACAGAGCGAGACCTTGTCTCAAAAAATAAAATAATAAAACAAAAAATGAAAAAATAAAGATGAGGTGGAAGATGGGGTTGAAAGCAGTCAAGGAAAGCCTTCATTTATTCATTTGTTCATTCATTTTACAAATATTTGTTAACTATGACATGCCAGATATTGGGATTTGTAGAAGAGAGATATACAGGTATAGAAGATAAGGTTTTAAATTGGTCAATTAAGTTCTATGTGTTTGGCCTTATAATATCAGATTTAAGCATCATCTTACAGGACACCATTCTCTGTCCCACGACTTCATCAGGAGAGAAGGGCCCAGATCCTCTTTACCTAGAATGACAACGTCTGCTTTTCACTCCGAGTGAAAGCCCTGCCCCTAACTCATCTCCTAGTCCTGCAATGTTGCCATGAAAGCAATTCTGGCCAGCGGGGAGGAGGAGGAAAGAGAAAGCTGGCACCTGCATCAGTTAAGATGTGTTCAGCTGTAACGAACGGGAACAGCGGCCCAAGCTGGCCTCTGCAATGAGGACATTGATTGGATCCCATAACTGGAAGTCAGAAGTACAGCAGACTCCTGGGTAGATGGATTTGGAGGGTCAGCCTTGCCGTCAAATATTCAAGAGCTTTCTCTGTCTGTTGGAAATAGAATACTCACTAACCAATTTCCTCTTTTTCCAGAGCACACACCTAGAGTACATTTCCCAGCCTCCCTTGCAGGTAGATGTGGCCATGTGACTCAGTTCTAACTAATAGAATGTGGGTACAAGGGCATCACCTCCAAGCCTGGTGTGCAGAGACCACCCACACACACGTCTCCATTGTGCCTTCCCTCATCTGCCAACCAGATCCAGAGGACCCCAAGGTCCAAGGGGATTGCAGAACCACCCATCTGGAGGAAGGTAATGCCCTAAATTACCATGTGTTCGGTTGCCAGGGCTGCCATAACAAAATACCACAGACTGTGTGGTTTAAATAACACATTTCTTCCCTAGTGGCCTGGAGGGTAGAAGCCCAAAGATCAAAACGTCTGCAGTTTGGTTTTGCCTTGTCTTGCACATGGCTACCTTCTCGCTTTGTCCTCAGAGTCTTTTCCTCTGTGTGTGTATGTCCCTGGTGTCTCTTTGTGTGTCATAATTTCCTCTTCTTAGAAGGACACCAGTCAGACTGGATCAGGGCCTACCCTAATGGCCTCATACTAACTTAATCACCTCTTTAAAGACTGTATCTCCAATACCTCACTTTCTGAAGTTCTGGGGATTAGAACTTGAGCATATTAGTCTTGGGGGAACACCATTCACTAGAACCTCTTGCAAGTTTTTTTCCAGACTCCTAGTTGGGGTTTACAAGATCAAGTAATAAACCCTGTTGTAAGGCATTGAGATTTGGGGTTTGTTTGTTAAGCAGCCAATGGGAATCATCCTGACTGATGCGCTATCATTCTGCACTGCAGTCAGCAGTGAGCTGCATCAGAAAGCTGGTTGCAAGATGGCTGCCAAGAGAATCAGGGCTGTCGGCTTCCCTGTTTACATCCATTGGTAGAGAGAGGGTCACTTCCAGAAGCTCTCCAGAACAGCGAGGACCCTCCTTTCCCAGAAGCCCCTAACAAACCTTCCCTCAATTTTCTTTGGCCAGAAATGTGTCACATGCCCATGATCAAGCACCACGACTGGGAAAATGGAATTATTCTGATTGGCTTATATAATAAAGGCACGTCAATTTCCTCCCAAGCACATGACTGCATGGGAGAGGAAGGGATATCAGCACAAAACTGGAATTTTATTATGTGGGGGGAAGAGAGAACAGATGTTGAGAATACAACCAATAACATCAGCTCCGACACTTTTATCAAGGTTCTCTTTGTTCTAGAGCCTTTAGGGACCAGAGCTCTGCAAAGCCCAGCCCTGTATGGGCAACTTTTAAAAGGTCATATAGAATGTAAGGACTTGCAGAGATTTTTTGAGATCATCTATTCTAAACCAGTCTCTTTATTGTATGAATGGAGAAAGTGAGGCCCCAGGAGTTGGTGGTGATGCCAAGACCGGATGCAGGCAGCCTGACCCCCACACCAGGCCTTCCTTCAATCCAACAGTGGTTTCCACATCTTAACAACTCCTCAGGAACCCCTGGGGAAATTTCTAGGAATACAGATTCCCAGACCTTGCCCCAGGTTAAATCAGAATCTATAGAAATGGATTCCAGCATTTTGTCTTTTTTAAAATCTTTCTAGTTTATTTTGGTTCAGACAGGTTTGGAAATTAGAATATCACACTTTCTCTCTTTTTTTTTTTTTTTTAGACAGAGTCTTGCTCTGTCACCGAGGCTGGAGTGCAGTGACGTGATCTCGGCTCACTGCAACCTCCACCTCCTGGGTTCAAGTGATTCTCTAACCTCAGTCTCCCAAGTAGCTGGAATTACAAGCGCCTGCCACCATGCCCGGCTAATTTTTGTATTTTTAGTAGAGATGGGGTTTCGCCATGTTGTCCAAGCTGGTCTCGAACTCCTGACCTCAGGTGATCCACACGCCTCGGCCTCCCAAAGTACTGGGATTACAGGTGTGAGCCACTGCTCTTGGCCAAGAATACCAAACTTTTTCTAGAGAAATAATTCTTAAATTCCAACTTGCCTTAAGAACAGAACATCTTGTGAATTCAGTTGATCTAGAAGTATTATTTTTAAGTCAACCCAGAAGATTAATCTTCTCATGGGCAAGTCATACGTTCTTAGGGTCTCAGTTTCCCTGTCAACAGATGATAGATAACAACCATGATCCCTGTACCGCCAGAGCTATAGTGAGGCCACTATGAGATTAATGGGACATGAGCGTCCCGTGAAACTGTTAAGCACGATTGTCTAATTTGTCAATCCAAACCGCCTTCCAGCCCAGCTAAGAAACATTTAAGAAAACATACTAAAGGTACTTCTTCCATATGGACTGAGCCATCAATCTGAAAGATCCCACGGCTGGAAAGCCAGGTCCCCACAGATGGAGGCCAGACCCTGTCCTCAACCCACCACCCACTTGGGGAGGCTCCCACCCGGCCACTGCTGAGTTCATGCATTATTCAGTCATAAGAGTCACCCTACAGTGGCCTGCTGGTGTCCTTCACACAGCCTGAGAGTGTCTTCAGGTAGGGCAAACAAGAAACAAGAAGCTGAATGACTTTGAACACACCTGCAGAATGCAGATGGGCCAGGTGCTTTGGCAGCGTGGGGCTGAGTGCTCTTCGTGGGGAAGGCAGAAGAGGTCTGGGCATTCGAGGGGACGATGACAGCTACAGAATGTTGGCCATCAGGTTCTTGGTAATGCCTGTGGTTTGGGATTTTTGTAGTCTTTTTTTCCTCCAAGAATGTCTATTTGGGTTTATTGTAAAAATTTTTTGTATTTCAGTTTTTAAGCACATGCATGCTTCTTAACCCATTTGACCCCCAAAACCACAGTGTACATAAATAGATTGAATGTTTCCTCTTCTTGAATTTGGCTTGCTCTGCTTGAGTCCTGGTTCACCAAGTTTGAATTCAACGCAGTCCCTCTGCTCACTGCTTTATACACAATGGTGAATGCAAGGACTCTACGTTCTCTTTCTTTTCCCATCTGACTTATGCCAAATAATTAATTCATTTAGCAAATCGTGTTACTTAGGATTCACAAGTAGCAGGAAACCAACTCGAATGAGCTTGAATGAGATAGATGGAGTTTTGTTTTGTTTTGTTTTGAGACGGAGCTTCACTCTTGCTGTCCTGGCTGGAGTGCAATGGTGCAATCTCGGCTCACTGCAACCTCTGCCTCCTGGGTTCAAGCAATTATCCTTTCTCAGTCTCCTGAGTAGCTGGGATTACAGGCATGCACCACCATGCCCAGCTAATTTTGTATTTTTAGTAGAGATGGGGGTTTCATCATGCTGGTCAGGCTAGTCTCGAACTCCTGACCTCAAGTTATCTACCCAGCCTCAGCCTCCCAAAGTGCTGTGATTACAGGTGTGAGCTACCACACCTGGCGGAAGACAGAGTTATTATAAGGATAAAAGAGAAGCTCGTGGAACCCATGAACAGGAATATGGCAGGGTCCCAGTGCAAAACCCAGGGGTACAGACTTTGCCAGGACACTCTCTTCATTTCCCTTTTCTGGCTGGATATTTATATCCTCTCTCTCTCTCACTCTCTCTCTCTCTGCCTTCTCTAGTTCTCTGGTTCAAAGATAAAGAAATATGGTGACCAGTGGTGCCTGAGCTTTGCCTCTTAATGTTTCTATTCACTGAGAAGAAAGAAATCTAAGCTTCCTTCTATCCCAAATTTTAAAAGCCCTAGGAGAGAGCTTACTGTCCCAGATAACCACTCCTGGACCAATTACTAGTGGGAACCACCCCACCATATAGATAAAATAGGGGATTAGGGGGTAATCCTAGAAGAAGATGGTTTGGTGCTAGGGAACAAAACAAAATGTGTCCATTACACAAATATTTCTATAGTCCATCACGTGTGAGACATTCATTCAAAAATATGTATTGAGCACCTACTATGTGCTAGCCACCGTGGTAGACACTGGAGACAAAGCAGTGAACAAGACATTATCCTTGCCGTCAGGGAGTTTACAGTCTATCTGCCAAGATAGATGACAGATAGTTATAGTTATACTCAATAATTTATTGCAGTTATGGTGTTATGAAAAAAGAGGACAGGATAGAACGGATACACGTGGGCAGGATACGGACCAAACCAAGGTCAGGACAGGATATTGACCCTGTTTGGATGGAGGAGAGGTCTTCCCAGAGGAAGAGAGATTGAACCTATGATTGAAGGAGTAGCAGTTAGTTGGAAACTCTACTGAGAACCCTGAAAACTTAAAGATGGAGCTACCATCTTCGAGAAATTTCAATCTCACACAGCTGTGTTTCTGGAAGAACTCCATAGAACATTGGGTCCACAGCATATTAACAAGTTTCCAATTAAAAAAAAAAAAAGGTTGGGTAGTCAAATACATTTTGGAAACATTGCACTTAACACAGTTAAACTGTTCTTTTTACTGCAAAACTTGTTAGAGATTTTTATATGCCATGGTGCCCTGAGAATCTCCAAAGATATTCTCTTTCTCAATCAAGTCAAGCATTTAAAAGTAGTATCTTCAAATGCAGGCAAAAGTGCTCTGTTGGAAAACCCTATCAACTTATGGAAGGTAAGATACCTAGCCAAGAACACGTAGCTCATAAATGATAGAGCATGGACTCTGTAGACCTTCCCACGGGCCTATCTTCTCCTCCATCTCCTTGCATGATGATAGAGGTTATAGATGCACAGTAACTACTTTCCAGCCTTCTTTATAGCTATGGACGGCCATGAAACCCATTTCTGCTAGGGACATGTCAGAATTTTGCTTGAAGGCTTGTGAGAAAGACAAGCCTTGCTCCCGATATAAGGAGAGGCTTATAGGATGAGTTCTGATACGGTCTGGCTGTGTCCCCACCCAAATCTCATCTTGAATTGTAGCTCCCATAATTCCCCCATGTTGTGGGAGGGACTCGGTGAGAGATAATTGAAGCATGGGGGCAGTTTCTCCCATACTGTTCTCATTGTAGTGAATAAGTCTCATGAGACCTGATGGGTTTGTTTTTGTTTTTGAGACGGAGTTTCACTCTTGTTACCCAGGCTGGAGTGCAATGGTGCGATGTAGGCTCACTGCAACCTCCACCTCCCAGGTTCAGGTAATTCTCCTGCCCCAGCCTCCCGAGTAGCTGGGATTACAGGTGCCCGCCACCATGCCCAGCTATTTTTTTGTATTTTTAGTAGAGACAGGGTTTCGCCATGTTGGCTAGGCTGGTCTTGAACTCCTAACCTCATGTGATCCACCCACCTCGGCTTCCCAAAGTGCTGGGATTACAGGTGTGAGCCACTGCACCCAGCCAATCTGATGGTTTTGTAAGGGGAAACCCCTTTCATTTGGCTCTCATTCTCTCTTGTCTGCCACCATGTAAGACATGCCTTTTGCCTTCTGCCATAATTGTGAGGCCTTCCCAGCCACGTGGAACTGTGAGTCCATAAAATCTCTTTATCTCTATGAATTACCCAGTCTCAAGTAAGTCTTTATTAGCAGCATGAAAACACACAAATACAAACTCCCTCCCTTTCTGCTTTTGGACTCTGTTGACAGCAGATGTGGTGCTCTGAGCTACTGCAGCCATCCTGTGACCATGAGCGGAGACATCACCAACGCCACGAATGTGGTAAAACATAAAGCAGGTGGGAATGGCGTTAGCCTTTGGTTGTATTGTTAGGCTGCTGGACTTAACAGCAGCTCTGGATTGATTTCTGGCTATGAATACCCACTTTAACAAGAATGTTCTATTACTGCAGCCCGAAGAACATCCTTACTAATTCAACTCTCAACCATGGTCAAGCATCTTGAAGTTTTAAAATACAGAATGTCTTTCTGTGTAACATTTTCTTGGTAGAATGCATCTTAGTTTAAATTTCATAGAATGTATGTACCTTTCAATATATTATTTCAGCAAATATTCAAAAAGGGGAAATTTATATTTATGACTTCAAAAACTCACTGTAGATTTCTCAAAGAGCTAAAAATAGAGTTACTGTTTGACGCAGCAGTCCCATTTACTGGGTTCATGCCCAAAGGAAAATAAATCCTTCTACCAAAAAGACACTTGCACTCATGTTTATTGTAGCATTATCCACACAATAGCAGAGACATGGAATCAATCCAGGTGCCTATCAGCAGTGGATTGGATAAAGAAACTGTGGTGCATATACACTATGGAACACTATGCAGCCATAGAAAGAACAAAATCATGTCCTTTGCAGTAACAACAATGCAGCTGGAGGCCATTATCCTAAGCAAATTAATGCAGAAACAGAAAACCAAATATCACATGTTCTCACTTATGGGTGGGAGCTAAACATTGGGTGCACATGGACATAAAGATGGGAACAATAAATACGAGGGACTTCAAAAGCAGGGAGGGAAGGAGGAAGGCAAAGTTTGAAAAACTACCTATCAGGTACTACGTTCCCTACTTAGGTGACAAGATCATTAGAAGCCCAAACCTCAGTGTTATACAATACCTCCATGTAACTAACCTGCATGTGTACACCCTGAATCTACAAAAAAACCACATATCGGCCGGGTGCGGTGGCTCACACCTGTAATCCCAGCAGTTTGGGAGGCTGAGGCAGGTGGATCACAAGGTCAGGAGTTCAAGACCAGCCTGGCCAAGATGGTGAAACCCCGTCTCTACTAAAAATACAAAAATTAGCCGGGCACGGTGGCAGGCACCTGTAATCCAAGCTACTCGGGAGTCTGAGGCAGGAGAATCGCTTGAACCTGGTGGGTGGAAGTTGCAATCAGCCGAGATCGTGCCATTGCACTCCAGCCTGTGCGACAAAGTGAGACTCCATCTTAAAAAAAAAAAAACACCACACCTCACTATGACATTATTAACAAAACAATGACTGAAAAAATTCTCCTTATATTCCAACTCCGATTGGTAGACTGTCAGAATCGACATGCACAATTTTGAACATCACACCAGGAAACAACAAAAGGGAAGCACACATCTCAGATGGGGCTGGCACTAAAAGAGACATTGTCACTGCACACAAAAATCTGTTGACAACCCAACTGATCATTTAATGCTGGAAGGGATGGTGTAATTTTTCCATTGTAATGTGATAGTTTATAACATAAATAAAGGCATTTGATTATGCTGTAATTATATTTTTAGGAAAATTTGGTTAAAGGTTTTGGGTTGACATGTAACATTGTATTTTATTCCCATCTGAAATAATGGAAAATAGGCTCCAGTCAGCATTTTTATAGAAAATGTCTGATTTTCAGGAATGGATTGCTGAAAGTACAGATGCCTGTAATTTCCTGTGGCAGGAAACCTGAATTTGAATTGTTTTAGAAATACCTCCACTGAAATACAAATCAATACTCTTCTTGTATTAAGAATCAATATGATAATTGGCTATATTAAGAGTTTCTGCATCTTCTGCAGAACAGCAATTACTAATTCGTTGTCCATAAACCACTGAGCCACAGGCCTGGCTGTGCCTCACACCCACCTGAGGAGTCTTTCAAATTTATAAATGTACATGCCCCACCCTAGACAAATTAAACAATTTCTGGGGATGGGGCTCATGCATCTGAATTTTTTAAACTTCCCAGATCATTCTAAAGTTTGAGAACCATTGCTCTAAACAACAAATTTCTCCAAGAGCTTAGAAGTAGGCAAATATTGACATGACAACAAGAATTATGAAACCCACTTATTTCCTTTTTTATTTTGACTCCCAGGAAACTCAGCCAAGCTTAGTTATAATAACTCTCTTGTTCCTGGTTCTTCAATTAACTCTTTCCTTTCTCCAGATGTCCAGATGCTTTTACCTGGATGTCTGGATGCTTTCATCTTAATTCACTTGTATTACAATAAAATTCCAAATTTTCTGTGTCCCATCATCAGAACTTCCACCTACTCTTACCAACCATTCTAGCATACATGACCACACACACACACACACACACACCAGTGTTTATCCTACTATTCTATTCCTGGAAGTCACACCTCCTGCTTTTGACTTTTTTTTTTTCTCCTCCTGAAGTGTGATTGCCTTAAACGTGTTCTACAGTGGTTAAAACCTTGACTAATCCAATTTTCTATGAATCAAGGATATCACATATTAACATCAACCTACTCTCTGTAGCTAAAAAATATTTTACTTTGGGAACAAAATATATGGCCTCATTTATGCCTGAATTCGTCAACCAGCTAAACTTTTTTGTGTTGCTCTTTTCATAACCTCTGACAAAGTGATATGGAATTAGACACCCTGTGAACTGTTTTTTGGCTCTAATGTGTGAGCTGCGCTTCACTAGAGGGAATAAAATAATCCACTGTCATTTCTGTTTTTATCATATTCACTTTTGGCAGAGAATTTATTCACTCTTCAATATATAGTTATTTATGTGCTACAGTCTTGCATTTTTGCATTCCCCAGAGAACGCACCATTAAAACTCTTAATGTGACACCTCATATTTTTAGTAGACTAGAAAATAGTTACAATTTTAATTTAAATTGAAATGACTGTGTAATAGCTGGACAAATCAGTTTGAGATCCCCAGAGCTCTTAATTGTAATTCTCCGTTGTTTTCTATGCATAAATTTCTTTTCCAAAGTGCTCATTTTGAAATATTCACTCATTTTTTCAGCTGTTCCACGCTCATTCCAAAGTCACTTATTTAATAATTTTCTATGGTTAACAACTTCATGATTAAACTTTAATGTTAAATATAAATGGTTGAAATAATAAGCTTATTAGAGTGTTTAGAAAAGAAAGAGGATTAGACATTTAAGAAATGATGAATTTAAGTATCAAGAGTAAGGAAAGGAGAGATATTCATTCTGGCCAAGAACAAAGCAGAAGCACAGATGTAATAGTATATATATATATATGTGGAGAGAGAGAGATTAGAGATATATATGGTACAGGTTTAGTATCCCTTACTCAAACTGCTTGGGACAAGAAGTGTTTCAAATTTTTTCAGATTTGGAAATATTTGCATCATACCGGTTGAGCATCCCTAATCCAAAAATCTGAAATCTGAAATGTTCCGATGAGGACTTCCCTTGAGCATCATTTTGGAGCTCAAAAAGTTTCAGATTTGGGAGCATTTGGGGTTTGGGGATTAGGGGTTCTCAACCTGTGGATATGATGTCTAAGTCTTCTCCAAGCAATGGGGAGAGGAACTTAATATGACAGAATTGTGGGCTGGAAGCAGCTGGGAAGTGTATGGTCTAACCTACTCATTTTATGAACTCAGAATACAAGGTTCAGAAAAGGGAAAGATATTTTTCAAAATCAGATTATGTACTAGCCAAGACCAGCCTAAGAGAAGAATCAGACACGAACTAAAAGAAGGCAGGGAGAATTCTACTAAAGCAGTCAAATAGCCTCCTTGTGTCCACCAACACAAATGTCAGGACTGAACAATAAATTATATCATAGCCTCCCACTTACCTGCCATGCTGAGGATGTTTCATGGCATCTGATTTTTAGTTTAAAAACAACAACAACATCAGAAAAAAACAATACCTGAGAAACTGTGAGATCAGATTTTGTTTTAATCCTTCTGGCAATGTTAAGAAGATAAAAATATCTCAAAGAGAAAACTGATGGAGGCCAGGCATGGTGGCTAACACCTGTAATCCCAGCATTTTGTGAGGCCAACATGGGCAGATCTCTTGAGCTCAGGAGTTTGAGACCAGTCTGGGCAACATAGCAAGACCTCGTCTCTAAAAATAATAATAATAATAATAATAATAATACAAAAATTAGTGGGGTGTGGTGGCACGTGCCTGTAGTCCCAGCTACTTGGGAGGCTAAGGTGGGAGGATCACTTGAGCTCAGGAAGTCAAGGCTGCAGTGAGCTGTGTTTGCGCCACTGCACTCTAGCCTGGGTGATAAAGTGAGACCTTGACTCAAAAAAAAAAAAAAAAAAAAAAGATAAAAAAGAAAAAAGAAAATGGTGGAATGTCTCTCATATAAGCCTTGAAAGGTTTGCTCAGCTCCTTTGAACATTGTTGGAAGCAAGGACATCTATTCTTCCCCTCTGTGGCACACACAAAACCCCCAGGAGACACACACACACACACACACACACACACGCACACACACACACACATACACACAAGGGCCTAATAACTGACTGCTGAGCTGTCCTTGTACTTAATGAAGAAGACTTAAACCACCTACGCAAGAGCCATGGAGAGGTTACTGGAGACCTGGGGTCTAGTACTGACTCTGGCATTGACCTGGGTCAAGTTCATTTTCCACCCTAGGCCTCAATTTCCTCATCTGCAGGATGAGAAGTTAGGCCACAGGACCACCCTTCCCTCTAATTTTCCATGGCTTCTCATTCCATCAGTTAACTCCATCTTCTTGCCCTTTATTCAGCATCTACTGAGCATCTTCTTAGGCAAGACTATGCTTGGCACGGGGAACATCAGAGTGAACAAGACACTGCCCCTCCCCTCCAGGGGCTCAGAGCCTACAGGAATGAGACAAACAGTTTAGAATGTGGGAGGGAAGCAAGAGGGCGTTTAGGATAAACATGAAGTTTCTGGCATGAGCTTTGAATGGGTGGTCATGCCATTGTCCAAAATGGATGGAGTGACCGTACAATGTATCATACAAACCAGGACACTTTTGCAGTAGAAGAAAGAATTATTAATAATTATGCTGGGAACAACAGGCTTCAACTGAGACCATCCCAGGAAACCTGGGACGTATATCACCCTGAAAATGGAGACTATGCAGAAAGTAGATTTGGGGGGATAGTAGTTTGACTCTAGAAATGTTGCCTTTTAGGTGACTATGGAACATCCAAATGGAATTGTGCACACAGGGACTTGGGACTCAGGAGAGAGGTCTGGGCCAGAGATACAGATTTGGGACCCAACAAAAGCCACTGAGACACCGGGATCATCCAGAGAAATGTGAAGAGTATGAAGAGAAGGGGGTCAAAGTCAGAGCCTGGAAGTAAGGGGAAGGCAGAGGAAAAAGCTGAAGAGCAGACTGAGAGGTGTGGTAGGAATGGTGGGAAAATCTGAAGAGGGTAAAATCAAAGGCAGGCAGCCATGCAGATGGAAGAGGCGGTCAGCAGAGTCAGGCTGTGAAGAGAAACGGTGATCACGGAGTCAGCAAGTAAGTCAACGGTGCCCTTGGAGATTCCACCTCTGAGCATTTCCTGCACAGCCACACCCTAAGATCACCCTAAAACTGAGAGATTTCTCACCTTACCTTTAAAACAAGTCCCATCTGAAACAGATGCCTGTCTGTGCATCTGATACCCAAAGGCTGCAGGGTACTATCTGATATGGTTTCACTCTGTGTCCCCACCCACATCTCATCCCAAATTTTAATCCCCATGTGTCAAGGGAGGGATCTGGTGGGAAGTGATTGGATCATGGGGGGCAAATTTCCCCTATGCTGTTCTCATGATAGTAAGGGAGTTCTCACAAGATCTGATAGTTTTAAAGTGTGGCACTTGCCCCCACCGTCTTCCTGCCACCACATAAGACGTTCCTTGCTTCCCTTCATGTTCTGCCATGATTGTAAGTTTCCTGAGGTCTCACCAGCCATGCAGAACTGTGAGTCAATTGAACCTCTTTTCTTTATAAATTACTCAGTCTCAGGTAGTTCTTTATAGCAGTGTGAAAACGGACTAATACAGAAAATTGGTACCAGAAGTAGGGCACTGCTATAACAATACTTGAAAATGTGGAATTGACATTGGAACTGGGTACCAGGCAGAGGTTGGAAGAGTTTGGAGGGCTCAGAAGAAGACAGGAAGATGGGGGAAAGTTTGGAACTTCCTAGAGACTTGTTGAATGGTTTTGGCCAACATGCTGATAGTGATATGGTCAATAAAGTCCAGGCTGAGGTGGTCTCAGATGGAGATGAGTAACTTATTGGGAACTGGAGCAAAAGTCACACCTATGCTTTAGCAAAGAGAGTAATGGCATTTTGCCCCTGCCCTAGAGATCTGTGGAACTTTGAACTTGAGAGAGATGATTTAGGGTATCTGGCAGAAGAAACTTCTAAGCAGCAAAGCATTCAAGATGTGACCTGGCTTTTTCTGAAAATGTACAGTCGTATGCATTCACAAAGAGATGGTCTGAAATTGGAACTTATGTTTAAAAGGGAAGTAGAGGGTAAAAGTTTGGAAAATTTGCAGCCTAACCATGTGGTAGAAAAGAAAAACCCATTTTCTAGGGAAGAAACTCAAGCCTGCTGCAGAAATTTGCATAAGTAACAAGAAGCCAAATGTTAATAACCAAGACAATGGGGAAAACGTCTCCAGGGCATTTTCTCCAGGGAAACTTCTCCTGTGATGGGAGGGGCTGCTGAGATCTTCATGGCAGCCCCTTTTATCACAGGCCTGGAGGCCTAGGAGGGAAAAATGGTTTCCTGTGCTGGGCCAGGGCCCCGCTGCTCTGTGCAGCCTCAGAACATGGTGCCCTGTGTTCGAGCCACTCCAGTTCCAGCCATGGCTAAAAGGGGCCAAGGTACAGCTTGGGCAGCTGCTTCACAGGGTCCAAGCCCCAAGCCTTGGCAGCTTCCACATGGTGTTAGGCCTGTGGGTGTGCAGAAGACAATAGTTAAGGTTTGGGAACCTCTGCCTACATTTCAGAGGATGTATGGAAATGCCTGGATGTCTAGGCAGAAGTCTGCTGCAGCAGTGGCGCCTCATGGGGAACCTCTACTAGGGCAATGCAGAGGGGAAATATGGATTGGAGCCCGCACACAGAGTCCCCACTGGGGTACTACCTAGTGGAGCTGTGAGAAGAGGACCACCATCCTCCAGACTCTAGAATGGTAGTTCCACCGAAAGCTTGCACCATGCAACTGGAAAAGCCTCAGGCACTCAATGCCAGCATGTGAAATCAGCCGCAGGGGCTGTACCCTGCAGAGCCACAGGGGTGGATCTGCCCAAGGCCTTGGGAGCACACCTCTTGCATCAGTGTGCCCTGGATGTGAGACATGGAGTCAAAGGAGAGAATTTTGGAGATTTAAGATTTAATGACTGCCCTGTTGGGTTTTGGACTTGCATGGGGCCTGTAGCCCCTTTGTTTTGGCCAATTTCTCCCATTTGGAATGCGAGCATTTACCCAATGCTTGCACTCCCATTGTATCTCGGAAGCAACTAACTTGCTTTTGATTTTACAGGCTTATAGGCAGAAGAGACTTCCCTTGTCTCAGATGAGACTTTGGACTTGAACTTTTGGGTTAATGCTGAAATTAGTTAAGAGTTTGGGGGACTGTTGGGAAGGTATCATTGTGTTTTGAAATGTAAGAAAGACATGAGATTTTGGAGGGGCAAAGCACAGAATGATATGGTTTGGCTCTGTGTCCTCACCCAAATCTCATCTCAAATTGTAATTCCCACATGTCGAGGGAGGGACCTGGTGGGAGGTAATTGGATCATGGGGGTGATTTCCCCCATGCTGTTCTCATGATAGTGAGTGAGTTCTCATGAGATCTGATGTTTTAAAAGTGTGGCACTCCCACTCTCTTTCTCTCCTGCCACCATGGAAGATGTGCTTTGCTTCCCCTTCACCTTCTGCCATGATTGTAACTTTCCTGAGGCCTCCCCAGCCATGCAGATCTGTGAGTCAATTAAGCCCCCTCTTTATAAATTACCCAGTCTCAGGTAGTTCTGTATAGCAGTGTGAAAACGGACTAATGCACTATCCAAAAGACCAAACTGCATCATGGACCTGGAAAGAACTTTACAACTGTAAATACTGTACTGAAGTCCTCTCTCCTCTACCTAACATACTTTCTGTCTACAATGTGAAGCAATTTCTCCTCACCTTCATCCTCATTCCCTTCTGCCTTTGATATTCATAGGTCTTACTGGTCTAGCCTCTACCCTATTATTCTTGCAGCCAAATTCATGAGCACGTGGTCTGAGCTTCTTGTCTCCACATCCCCACCATTCTCTTGTCTTTCTGAAGCCAAGCTTCTGCCCCTACCGCATTCTAGAAACTGCCCCTGGCTCCTTCTTGACATATCCAAGGCCCTCTTCTCATTCCCTAGACTCTTTGTCCTCTGCAGCATCCAGTACTTCCAATTATCCCTCCTTCAAAGGTCTCCACTCTTGGCTTTGATGACTTACTGTTTCTTTTCTCATTTCTCTTCAACTTCTTCACCTACTTTTTAGGGCAACGGTTTACAAAGGCTGGGTCTAGCTGCAGTTTGCCTAAGGCTTAGACCTAGTCATATATTGGAATAGGGCCATGGGAGATGCTGAGCCATTGGTCAGGGCTTAATTTCTCCTTCCCAAAGCCTGATCCTACACTTGAACTTTCTATCAAGAAACTCCTCCCACTCTACAACCTAAAATCCAGGTCCTAGATTCTCAAGTCAAGGACCTCATAGAATTATTGCCTCTCAGGGTTTGAAGGTGACCCCAAGTAATTTAGTTCCAACACCACCTAATCCTTATAACCCCTCCTCAGCAGTCCCAGTGGAGGGACTCTGATGCTTCTGCATGAGCACTCCAGGGACGGAGAACTTGCCACTTCCAGGGCAAGCATTTTTCCTTCCCAGACAGCTAAAAAGAAAGTCCTGCCTTCTATCGAGCCAAACTAGACTTATTATACCCATGCATTTGGTCTTTTTAATACTATATGGGTCTACCCAGAAGAGGCCAAATTCCTCTTGCACACATCTTCCTATTTTTGAAGACGCCTGTCCCATCTCCTCCTCAGTCTCTCCCTGCAAAGCCTGGCCACCTCCACTATTTTCACCACTCCTCACAACACAGCTTCAAATCCCCTCACAACCCTGACCCACTTAACTGACTGTAACCATTTCCAATAGTGAAGTGTGTGTGTGTGTGTGTGTGTGTGTATACAAAGGGAATTTCTGTAAGTAGTTCGTTTTTGCAAACATCAGGGAACAATTTCCGAGAGGCAGCATGACATATGATGACATAGGAACAAGGTTATACAGAGCCCAGCACATCAGACAGTCTGGAAAACCCTTAAGGGAAGAATGCTTGTCTTCATGAAACCTTGATAATTTAGAAGGGACAATGACTATCAGAAGCAGTCAAGGTCTCCGTTAAATCCGGCAAAGCAAGGCGACTACAAGGGGGGGCTTCTCATGCAAGGGGACCCTTTGGTCTTTAGCGACATCATTATCTGTGGGTTATTATCATTACTACAAATACTAATACACTTTTATTAAGCACTGGCAATGACCCAGGGCAAGTGAGTTTAAGTTCATATTATATCCATTTTCATTATCAAGAGAAAAGAGGAGAATGAACAAAGGACTATAATGTGAAATTCTAAAGTAGGAAAAATGAAAAAAGGTTAATTAAAAAAAACTCACAGAGTAAAGAGAAAGGCTCCAACTGTTCGTAGTCAGGAGCCATGATGGATGGTGGATCTTGTCACCCTGGACTTGTCCCCTGTGATTTCTTTTCATCTCTCTCTCTCTAAAAAAAGATCCTCCTCTTAGTTAAGGACATGGCAGGGACAGGAGAAGGGGTGAGGAGAAGGGAAGTAGACTTTGATCTAAAGGGCCCCTTGGGCTCTGAAATTCTGCAAATCAATGCTTTCTAATTCTATTATCTAGCCCAAAACAAAATCAAATTTAACATTAAGCATACATTAAAATGCAAAAATTAAATAAAAATATTAAATGCTGAGAGAAGGCCCCTTCCCCAAAGCTCTTTTTAGCACCTCTAACACTGAAATATTGAAGTACACCACTCTCACCTTTGGCCTCTCGTTTATGTCATTCAGGACAAATGTGAGAAGTTTCCTGTTAGCCACCAAACTTTTTCTTTTCTTTTTTGAGACAGGGTCTCCTCTGTCACCCAGGCTGGAGTGCAGTGGCACAATCACGGCTCACTGCAGCCTTGACCTCATCAGGCTCAGGTGATCCTCCCACCTCAGGCTTCTGAGTAGCAGGGATTACAGGGACACGCCACCATGTACGGCTAATTCTTGTATTTTTTTATAGAGATGGGGTTTTGCCATGTTGGTCACTATGGTCTCGAACTCCTGGGCTCAAGTGATCTGCCTGTCTTGGCCTCCCAAAGGGCTGGGATTACAGGTGTGAGCTAGCATGCCTGGCCCACCAAACTTCTTTGAAAGTCTCCTATGAAATTACATCTTTCTTTTCTTTTCTTTTCTTTTTTTTTGAGATGGAGTTTCACTCTTGTCGCCCAGGCTGGAGTGCAATGGCGCCATCTTGGCTCACTGCAACCTCTGCCCCCTGGGTTCAAGCTATTCTCCTGCCTCAGCCTCCCGAGTAGCTGGGATTATAAGCACCTGCCATCACGCCTGGCTAATTTTTGTGTTTTTGGTAGGTTTCGCCATTTTGGTCAGGCTGGTCTCGAACTCCTGACCTCAGGTGATCCACCGGCCTCAGCCTCCCAAAGTGCTGGCATTATAGGCGTAAGCCACCACACCCAGCCTAAAATTACATCTTTTGCTATACACTCTATGTTTGACCATTTGGATTATGCTTCTATGAAGTTATTCTTCTCCATCAAGGGAATGACTGAAGTTTTCCAGAGAGATTGTCCAAATGAGGCTGAGAATTTAGGACACCAAGCAGGTTAGCAGAATGGACACCTCAATGTAGAAGAGGTGTGCTGTTGAGGCCAGAGCATCTTGGGAGGGAATGTGTATTTTGAGTATTTTTACATCACACAGTGAACTGTTTGTAGCTACCCCGCTGGAGCTACTTACCTTGCTGAAACTTTTTTTTAACTTTTATATTAGGGTCAGGGGTACCTGTGCAGGTTTGTTACATAGGTAAACTCTCCACCGTTCCAAATTACACATCAAGCCCTGATGTCATTTGTGATGTCAGCTATGAGGAACCCTAAATTAGGTGTGTATGTGTTTGCATGTGTACAGAAACAAACCTGCAAATAAGCAGTGCCTTACCCAAGGTGTTCCAGGTCTGGAGTCCAAGTGCCTGAGTTCCAAAATCTAGTGCTTTTCCCACTAATGTGCACAGCCTCATAGGCAGTGATTCAACACCACAGCTGGTCTTAGAGAATTCTACTGTGCCTCACAGTAGGAATAAGAGGTCATATGCCAGACCTTTCTCTCATATGCTGTGAGAAACAGGTGGCTTACAGTGAAAATTGTGTAGAAAGGACCCACCAAAAAATCTTATGTGCAAACTTGTATGCATGTTAGTGTCACCCGGTGTGCTTTTCACTAAGGCCCTAAGCAACTTGATGGCAGGATAATACATATTTACTTTTCCATATACCACCTAGTACCAAGTATGAAGTTCAAATTTAATAAATGTTGACTGGATAAATGAGCTAAATGAAGTTAGAAGTGAGCCAAGAATGAATAAACTGGGTGCCGTGACATGCACCTGTAGTCCCAGCTATTTGAAAGGCTGAGGCAAGAGGATCACTTGAGCCCAGGAGTGCAAGATCTGCCTTGGCAATATAGCAAGACCCTATCTCAGAGGAGGAGGAGGAGGAGGAAGAAATTAAATTAATATTCAATAAATGGTATTGGGTCAACTAGCTAATCATGGGGCAACATAGCAAGACCCCATCTCAAAGGAGGAGGAGGAGGAGAAGGAGGAGGAGTAGGAGAAGGAGAAGGATAAGAAAAGGAGGAGGAGGAAGGGGAGGGGTAGGAGAAGGACGGAGAGCAGGAGGAGGAGGAGGAGAAGGAAAAGAAGAAGGAAAAGGAGAAGGAGGCCAGGTGGGGTGGCTCATGCCCATAATCCCAGCAGTTTGGGAGGCAAAGGCGGGTGAATCACCTGAGGTCAGGAGTTCCAGACCAGCTTTGCCAACACGGTGAAAGTATTCACCTTGCAAGTATTCACCATCCAGTTGTGAACAATTGTCATGCATCCACCATTATAGTATCATAGGAAATAGTTTTACCGTCTAAAAATCCTCTATGCTTCACCTATCACCTATTCAACACCCTCCCCCTGCCCCCCTACTACCATTGGCAATAACAAATCTTTTTTTTTTTTTTTTTTGAGACAGAGTCTCAGTCTATTACTCAGGCTGGAGTGCAATGGTACGATCTAGGCTCACTGTAACCTCCGCTTCATGGGTTCAAGCAATTCTCCTGCCTCAGCCTCCTGAGTAGCTGCAATTACAGGTGTCTGCCACCAAGCCCAGCTAAGTTTTGTATTTTTAGTAGAGACGGAGTTTCACCATGTTGGCCAGGCTGGTCTCAAACTCCTGACCTCAAATGATCCACCTGCCTCAGCCTCCCTAAATGCTGGGATTACAGGCGTGAGCCACTGCACTGGGCCAACCATGAATCTTTTTAATGTCTTTATATAGTTTTGCCTTTTTCATAATGTCAAATAATTGGAATCATTCAGTAGGTAGTATTTTCAGACTGATTTCTTTCACTTACAAATATACATTTAAGTTTACTCCGTGTCTTTTTATGGCTTGATAGCCCATTTCTTTTTACTGCTGAATAATTTTCCTTTGTATAAATGTACCACAATTTGTTTATCCATTCACCTATTGAAGGACATTTGGTTGCTTCCAATTTTTAGCAATTATAAATTGCCACTCTAAGCATTCATATGCAGGTTCTTGAGTGGACTTAAATTTTCAAACCAATTGAGTAAAGACCTAGGAGCTTAATTACTGGGTTATATGGTAAGATTATGTTTAATTTTGTAAGAAACTGTCAAACTGTCTTCCAAAGTGGATATAACATTTGGTGTTTCTGCTAGCAGTGAAAGAGAGTTCCTGCTTCTCCACATTCTTGTCAGCATTTGGTATTTGTTTGGTGTGTGTGTGTGTATGTGTATTTTAGCCATTCTAATCGGTGTGTAGTGGTATCTCTTCATTTAAAATTCTCTAATGACAAATGATGTTGCATCTTGCCATATGTTTATTTGCCATCTGTATATCTTCTTTGATGAGGCATCTGTTCAGACCTTTTGCCCATTTTTTACTTTTATTTTATTATTTTTTTCTGTTCAGACCTTTTGCCCATTTTTAAATTGGGTTTTCTTATTGTTGAGTTTTAAGAATTCTTTTATATTTTGGATACAAGTCTTTTTGCAATTGGATACAAGTTCTCGCAAATATTTTCTCCCATTCTGTAGGTTGTCTTTTCACTTTCTTGATGGTGTCCTTTGAAGCAAAAAGTCTTTTTAATTTTGGTGAAGTCCAATGCGTAACTTTTTTCTTTTGTTGCTTGTGCTTTTGGTAGCATATCTAAGGAACTATTGCCTAACCCAAGGTCACATTTACTCCTACATTTTCTTCTAAGAATTTTTATCATTTTAGTTCTTACATTTAGGTCCCTGATCCATTTTGAGTTTTTATATGTGGTATGAGGTAGGGAATCCAACTTCATTTTTTTTACATGTGTATATCTAGTCGTTCTAGCACCATTTATTGAAAAGACTATTCTTTCCCTATTGTCCTGGCATCTTTGTCAAAACGCAACTGGCCATTGTAATAATCAGAACAATGTGACCCCCTACACACAAACAACATCCTAATTCATGGAATCTACAGATGTAATATGTTACATGTCAAAGGAGAATTAAGGTTGCAGATGGAATCAAGGTTGCCATTTAGCCCACCTTAATATAGGAAAATAATCCTGCAGTATCTGGATGAGCCCAATGTAACCATAAGCATCACTAAAAGTGAAACAGAGAGACAGAAGAATTCAGAGTCAGAGGGAATGTGACTACAGAAAAAGTCAGAGTGATGTGATGTGAGAACGACTTGACTTGCCTCTCTTAACTTTGAAAATAGAGGAAGGGAACAATGAGTCAAAGAATGTAGGCTGCTTCTAGAAGTTGAAAAAGGCAAGAAAATGTATTCTACCCAGAGTCTACAGAAAGGAATGCAGCCCTGTCAGTGCCTTAATTTTGGCCTGGTGGGACTTGTGATAGACCTCTGACCTACAGAACTGTAAGATAATAAATCTGTGTCTCCAGCCACTAAATTTCTGGTTATTATGAGAGAACTAGAAAAATAATACAATTATAATGTGTTTATTTTTGGACTCTCAATTTTATTCTCTTGATCTTACATGTATATCCTCATGCCAGTACCACACCATCTTGATTACTGTAGCTTTGTACTAAATTTTGAAATTGAGAAGTGTAAGGCCTCCAACTTTGTTCCTTTTCAAGATTGTTTTGGTTATTGTGGGTCTTTGCATTTTCATATTAATTTTAGAATCAGCTTGTCGATTTCTGTAAAAACAACAACAACACACAGCTGAAATTGTGATAGGGATTGCATTGAATCTGTTGGATCAGGTTGGATAGCACTGCCATCTTAACAACATTATGTTTTCTAATCCATGAACATGGGATGTCTTTCCATTTAGGTCTTATTTCTTTCAATGATGTTTTGTAGTTTTCAGTGTACATGTGTTACACTTTTTTCCTAAGTATTTTTCTTTCTTAATTGTTGTTTTTTAAATTTCATTTTCAGATTCTTCAGTGTTAGTGTATAGAAACAAAATTCATTTTTATATATTGACCTTGTATCCCACAACTTTGCTGAACTTATTAGTTCTAATAGTTTGTTTTTGTATGTGTGTATTCCTTAGTGTTTTATATATACAAGATCATGTCATCTGCAAATAGAGATACTTTTACTTCTTCTTTCCAATATGGATGACTTTCATTTCTTTTTCTAGCTTAATTGCCCTGGCTAGATCTTCTAGTACAATGTTGAAGAGAAGTGGCAGGAGCAGACATCCTTGCATTGTACTCGATCATAGAGTGAAAGCATCCAATCTTTCACCGTGAAGTATGGTCCTAATTTTGAGTTTTCAGGCTGAGGAAGTTCCCTCCTATTCCTAGTTTGTTAATTATTTTTATTACAGAAGGGTGTTGGACTCTGTCAATTCTTTTCCGCATCTATTGAAATGATCATGTAGGGTTTTTTGTCTCTTATTCTCTTAAAGTGGTGCATTACATTAACTTATTTTTAGATGTTAAGCCAACTCCCAGGGCATTTTTAAAAACATCCATTTTGTGCAAAGTTCTATGACTCATATACACTAATTCAGGTCATTTACAGGACATTTCTAGACATTCTAATTTCTTCTTCATAAAACTACTGTCTCACAGGCATTAGTTTCATATAGATGAAACTAAAGCAATTAGAGGGATAAAGCAACTTCCTCCGGGTCATGTGTCTGATAAGTGAGAAACCAGCATTACACCCAATTTTGACATTTTGTTCTCCTCACCCTGCCACTCTGTGTCTCCATACTCCTCAAACATCAGTCCCAGGGCAGACAGCTCCCAAGCCACAAAAAGTACAGGACTAAGGGAAAGATTCACCCACAGTCAAGTGATCCTCCTGTTACTTTAACGCTTTCAGGTAATAGCTGATCATCCAAGGGTTGAGGACGGCATCCAAGTAACTGTTGAATTCTTTCACCTCTCAACATGCTCCTCTCCTCCCTCCAGACCCTTATAATCAAACCCATTTCTAGAGATGACAGTTTTGAGGTATGGACCCCACCTTTAGCAAGCACCAGGTTAAAGCCCAGACCAGACCTTCCAGATACCTCAAACCATTCACCCATCAGGGGCATGAACTCTTCCCCTAGGCCCTCCTGCACAGGGGTAAGGCTTCTCGCTGTAGTTTATCTGAAGATCCAAGACTGATAAAGAAGCACTCTGAACAGTTGATGGTGCTGGATCCTCTGTTTGAATACGAGATACTCTGCCTTTTGACTTCCGGTTGAACCAGATGTCTGTGTAGCCACCACCTGGCCACGAGGTTTTCCTAGAGCAGGCTTGTGCTCTTTCTTCCAGGTCCTTATTCTGAGGCCCTTTCAATCTCCACTATCCTAGATTCTCTGTGTTCCAGTCTCATTTTCCTGTCTAATCCATTTTATTCGAAGTTTCCTTAGCTTCTTACCATTTTTCCAACAACATCATCAAGTCTCCTGGGTTCTGAGGATCTATATCTCCACTGATGCCAGAATAGACAGACCTTCTCAGGGTTCAGCAGTTCACACTTGCATGTTAACCGTCGCCATCACCTCACCCTCCTGCTTATAGTATGTGCTCCAGATGCCGCATTACAAAGTCAAACATCAAAGGCACTGAATCACATCATTTTAATACATTAACCTTCAGACTCTTGCTTACTCTTTGATTACTCCAAATACTGTTAGACGTGGCAGTGGGGGCAGGAGATTTTGCCATGGTAATGAATAGGAATTCTGTGAAAGATAGTTCTTGCAATAAACTTACTCTCCAAAGAAAGGTGCCTCACAACACCTTACAGTTCAAAACAATACCCAACACTCTGGGAATACCAATGAACATAGGACTTAATATCATAGTACCTTCATTTCAATCCCTTTTCCAGAGTCTCCCATACCTTTCCCACAGCTTCTTTCAGTTCCTTTAACTCAGAAACAAGCCAAATCTCTGCCAAGGTTCACCCCAAATCCTGATGTAGAGCCTGCTGGATGAGTATTGGGCTAGCCAGAAAAAGCCCCAGCTAGAGTCCATCTACCTAGGAAAAGAGCAGTGAAGTCGCATCTGTATCTGTACCACAGTCTAGAGAGGCACACTCCACATTTATTGCAGTTGGCTCTGCCCCCACACTTGGCAACAGGCACCCCAGATCTGTTGTGTAACACAAATAAACTCACAACAACAACAAAACTATTAATACCACCACCTGATATCCAGATGTCTTGATCATTTTTATCTTCGTGGTTTCTAAAAGATCATTGTATCTACTATCTTATTTGACAGGATAAATATTATTATTATTTCATTATGAAGATGAGAAAATAGATGGTTAAGAAAGAGGTAAGCTTTCCTAAAGAGATTGTAGATATCTGAGATTTTATAGATAGTAAGTGGGAGTCAGAACTAGAAGCTAAGTCTTCAGACTCCTTGTGCGGTGCTTTCTGCTACTCTCTGCTAAATCTGCTCTTCAGTGCGGCTTCACTATTTGTTTGAAGAAGGGTCCCAGGATATATCTTTATTCAAATGTATGTATACGTATCTCAAAGTCAATGATAATTATTAATAAATCATCAGGGTTGGACTCGGTAGCTCACACCTGTAATCCTCCTTGGAGAAGATGGAAAGAATTGGAAAAATATTTTTTTTTTCAGGAAGCTTATGGGACAACCTAAATAAATTAATCCAGATAAATTTAAATTACATCATTTTTAAGACTATCACAAAATCTCACTAGTTTGTAAAGAGATTAGTCTCACAATTATTAATAAATATTTGCATTATAAATCATTGCAAAGAATAGGTTTTTTTAAATTATATAATGCTGTAGGCCCTATATTACATAACAACAGAAAGTTCTTCAAAATGCATGAAATTACAGAGGAATCTAGAAGCTGAAAGTCTTTTGATTATTTTCTATTCTTTTTCTATTCTATTATTTTCTATTCTTTTCTATTCTTATTCAGAGGAAAACACTCTGAACTTGTTACTTTAACAAATAAGAATCACATAACTCTCAACTGTAGTAAATACACAGTAATCTGGTCTGAACTGGTGAAGTTTTCCTATACTTCAACAGTTTGTGTAAGATTGCTGCTATAAAAAGGCAATGTCTTAATAAATATCATATATAATCATGCTTTCATATATGGTACAATTTCAGGAGAGAGGTAGACCTTCTATTTCTAGTATAAGAAAGAACATGGACTTTGGAGCCTGCCATACCTGGTTCCAATCCAAACCACTTATAAGTTCTTTGACCTTGAGAGTTATTACTTTGCCTCCCTGAGCTTGAGCTTCCTCTTCTGTAAAAAGGGACACCATCTACCTTACAGAGTTAACGTAAAGATTAATGAGTTAATATGTATAATATGCAGAGTTGTTATATTTACCTAAATCAGGGGTCAGCAAACTTTTTCTGTAAAGGTTCAAATAGTAAAATACTTTATACTCTGCAGGTCATCAGTCTCCGTCAAAACTACTCAATTCTGCCACTGTAGCACAAAAGCAGCCACAGACAATGTGAGTATGACTATGTTCCAATAAAACGTCACAAAAAGAAGCCACAGGCTGGCCCACAGGCCAAGTTTGCCGATCCTTGATATAAATTTTTCAGCATAGTGTCTGGCACATAGTGGGTGCTCAGTATATGATCGCTGCTGTGATCATTATTTTATTTCTCCCTATTACGGCCAACAAACACCCAAATAATTGATCCATTATCTTCCATATTGTTACTGGATCACAGATGCTAAGGTTAAAGGAAGCTTTTAAGACAATGGGATTTAGTTCAATACTTAAATCCCTTCTATGACAACATCCCATGAATGGTTGTCCAACGTCTGAACAACTCCAACAACAAGGAAACCACTGTATAAGCAGCCCTGTCTCTTGTCAGGTAGTTTTGAGTGTCTCTGAAAGCTTTTTAGTGTTAGCTCAAGTTCAATGTGATTCAACTTTATGAGCATCTGCTGAGCCTCTGATGTGTTCCAGACTCTACTACATGCTGGAAACACAAAGATGAGTAAGATGCAACCTCTACCTCCAACTTCTCACTAGACTTACTTAGCCTGTGTGATGGTTAATACTGAGTGTCAGCTTGATTGGATTGACAGACACGAAGTATTGATCCTGGGTGTGTCTGTGAGGGTGTTGCCAAAGGATATTAACATTTGAGACAGTGGGTTAGGAAAGGCAGACCCACACTTAATCTGGGTGGGCACCATCTAATCAGCTGCCAGCATGGCTGGAATATAAAGCAGGCAGAAAAACATGAAAAGACTACACTGGCCTAGCCTCCCAGCGTACCTCTTTCTCCCGTGCTGGATGCTTCCTGCCCTTGAACATCAGACTCCCAAGTTCTTCAGTTTGGGGACTCAGACTGACTGTCCTTGCTCCTCAGCCTGCAGACAGCCTATTGTGGGACCTTGTGATTGTGTGAGTTAATGCTTAATAAACTCAATACTTGAGTTAATTAAGTTAATAATTAATAAATAGTTAATAAACTTAAATACTTAATAAATAATAAACTTAATACTTAATAAATAGGAGATATATATATCTCTCTCGTACTAGTTCTGTCCCTCTAGAGAACCCCAATACAGCCTGCTAAAACAAGTCTCATAATCTCCCACACGTGACAGTCATTTAGATATTTGAGGGTAATGCCCTGAGTTTTCTCAGGTTCCAAACGCTTAATTTCTTCAACCATAAGTTCCCTTATCATCTCTTCATACTGCCTTCCTCTGGATGTAAGATTCCTAAATGCCCTACAAAGAAGCCTAGGTGTGGCTGGCCAGTGGATGATGAGGCAGACTTACCACTCTGCAGATTTAGTTTAGTGCCAGCAACCTGATCATATTTGCCTCTTAGGAACTAGTCCGGCCTCATTTGCCTAACTCATGTCTACATTCCTTTAATTTTCCAAGTGGTTCTATAGAATTAGAACTAAATGATAGCTTTTAGATGATATGGCAACCATTGATGTTTTATTTTCCTTAAAGAAAAGATTTAGGCCGGGCGTGGTGGCTCACACCTATAATCCCAGCACTTTGGGAGGCCGAGGCAGGGGGATCACCTGAAGTCAGTTCGAGACCAGCCTGGCCAACATGGTGAAACCCCATCTCTACTAAAAAAAAAAAAAAAAAATACAAAAATTAGCCAGACATGGTGGTGTGTGCCTGTAATCCCAGCTACTCTGGAGGCTGAGGCATGAGAATTGCTTGAATCCGGGAGGTGGAGGTTGCAGTGAGCCGAGATCGCACCACTACACTCCAGCCTGGGTGACAGAGACTCTGTCTAAAAAAAAGGAAAAAAAAAAAAAAAAGAAAGAAAGAAAATATTTAGCCTAACTAGCAGAGTACCTATTTTTACTTGATCCAGCCTGATGGGTAGTAGAATAGCATTTGTCAGCTGAATTGATGTGATTAACTAAAAAATGTACAAAATTGATGTGAAAACTTCTACCTATCCACTAATGAGCAACAAAGTCACAGCTCCAGTTCCCATCTCTCTCTTGGGTTCCAAATAAGTGATTCTTTCTGCATATCAGAAATTTCCACTTGGATGTCATATAGGTATCTCAAACTCAATGTGTACAAAAGTAAACTTAATCTCAATTCTCTAAAATAGATTCTTCTCCTGTTTTATCACTCCATCTTGGTAAATGGCTTGCCTATCCACCTGGATGTCTGAGTCAGAAAAATCAGCGCATTCTTCATTCCACCATCTCCTTCCCCTTTGACAACTAAACACTTCCTAAAATCTGATAATTCTACCCATCTCCTGGATTTGTCTCACACATTTATCCTTTATGCATTTCATAAACTGCAGGTTGCAACTAATCAATGTGTCATGAAATAAACTGAGTAAGCTTTAATCTGCATATTTAAGAATAAAATAGACTTCTCCCTCAAAGTAGGATAGAATAGTTTGTGGCAGATTAACACTCCTGCAAAGACCTAGAAAAAAAAGGATTAAAATATGTTTGTTCAAACTACTATGGAAAACAGTATGGACATTCATTGAATAACTAAAAGTGGAACTACCATTTGATTCGGCAATCCCACCGGGCATCTACCTAAAGGAAAAGAAGTCATATGAAAAAGACACATGCACATACATTTATAGTAGCACAATTTGCAATTGCAAAGATATGGAACCAACATAAGTGCCCATCAACCAACCAGTGGATAAAGAAAATGTGGTATATATACACCATGGAATACTACTCAGCCACAAAAAGGAATGAAATGTCTTTTGCAGCAACCTGGATGGAGCTGGAGACCATTATTCTAAATAAAGTAACTCAGGAATGGAAAACCAAATATATCTTCTCACTTGTAAGTGGGAGCTAAGATATGAAGATGCAAAAGCACCAGAATGATATAATGAACTTTGGGGACTCAGGGGGCAGGGTGGAAGGTAGGTGAGGGATAAGAGACTACACATTTGGTGCAGTATACACTGCTTGGGTAACAGGTGCACCAAAATCTCAGAAATCACCAGAGAACATATCCATGTAACCAAAAACCACCTGTACCCCAAAAACTACTGAAATAAAAATTATTAAAGAAATAAAAAATAAAAAAGTGTTTGTTCAAAAGCACCAGGGAGCTGCTGAAGCAATGAGGATTAATAACCAAAATGCTGGATAGGAGAGACCTGCAGAGAGCTGACCCCAGGCTTTATCCAGACAGAGGGGCACTGCCAAGGATCAGAGAAACAGCAGAGCTTTGTATGTTTGTACAGGGCTACAGTAACAAAATTGGAGACTTGGGGAGCCTCAAACACATAGTCAGTCTCCCCAAGACATTCTGAAGCTGTGCAAAACTGGAAGTAAAAAATTAAACCAAAAACTAACCAAAGCAGTTTTCCACAATCTTGTAGTGTTGAGGAGGTAAAACTTAGATATCTTTCAGGACCTGTTGGGAGCATGGATCTTGGTAAATACAGCAGGCTCTCAGTTGAAAGCCCTGGTTCAACTGAAAACATCAGTTCAGTCCTGATGGAATTAATTTGATCACCCTTGATCCTCTCTGCCTGACAGAGAAACATTGAATTCTCCTTGAGGAAGATATCATCTGAAGCTTTAACAGTTTTTAATACACAGTATCTAGCATTCAATAAAAATTACTAGACATTCTAAGAAACGTGTTGAAAAACAAAGGGAAAAAATATACAATAAAAATTTACCCACAGGTGATTCTGAAACTAGAGTTTTATTAGACAAGGACATTTTAAAAATTGCTGAGATTTATGTCCAAGAAAACAAGACAAAATGAAGAGACGAAAAGAAGAAAAATTGCACTGGAGAATTATGTTTTAATCAAATAAAAACTTTAAAGTTAAAAATACAATAGCGACACTGACGAATCAATATAAGCCAGGTGCAGTGGTGCACACCTGCAATCCCAGCTACTTAGGAGGCTGAAGCAGGAGGATCACTTGAGCCCTGCGGCCAAAAATGGTTAGCTGGATTTAACTCATTGAGCCCACGATTAAAGACCAGCCTGGGCAACATAGTGAAAATCCATCTCTTAAAAACATTTTAAAAATCAAAATGTTTACAATTTTAAAAAAGAATAATCTTTTTCAGTGTCTAGAAAGACTCCATTAAAAAAATAAAAACAATCAATACATAAGTATGACTGCAGATTAGACACAAGAAGAAGACAAAGTTAATGAGCTAGAAGACATGTTAGTAAGTAAACTGAAGCACACAGAGTGGAAAACATACAAAAGGGAATAAAAGCATGTGAGACACAAGGAAAAGGTTTAACTTACATGTAAGTGGAGCCTCAGAAGGAAAGACTAGAGCAGAAGCAGTATTTGAAGAGATAACAGTAGAGAATTTTTCAAAACTGGTAAGACATCAACATAAAGATTCAAGTCTCTCAACAAACTCCAACCAGCATAAATTCCAGAAAACAAAACAAACAAAAAAATGTACATCAAAGTCAAAGTCAAAATCAAAAACAAATAAAAATAATTTTTTAAGCAGCCAGAGGAAAAGAAACATTACCTTCAAAGAAGCAACAATGAAACTGACAGCTGATTTCTCAAAAGAAATGACTGAAACCAGAAGACAATGCAATGACATCTTTAAAATGCTGAAAGAACAGGCAGGAAAGCAAACTTACCCATCTGGAATTCTATTCCTAGGGGGAAAATTGTTTTAACATGAAAGTAAAATAAAAATGTCTTCAAACAAAATGAGAATTTACCACCAGCAGACCTGCACTAAAACGCATATAAAAGGGGGTTCTTTATGCCAAGTTTAGCAAAAAAAAGACCCAAGATAAAAACATAGAAATGCAGGAAGAAATCAAGCGCAATCAAGTGGGTAAATCTAAATGAATACTAATTATAAAACACAGTAACTGCAATGTCTTTTGAAATTTAAAATGCAGACAACAATAATGCAAATTGCAGAAAGGAGTAATGTATTTAAACTATCGGAAAATGTTTGCTTTGTTTGGAAAATGCTATGGTAGACTATAATAAACTAACATGCATATTAAAATCTAGTATGACCACTAACAAGGGAGCAAACAAATGTATAACATGTTAATAGATGGCGAATAATAAAATAATATAAAGTATTTGAACTAAAGGAAGGCAAGGAGAGAAAGATGAGTATAAAATGGCTGGATTAGAAGAAAAACAAATAGTAAAATGGTAGCTGTAAATTCAACTATATAATTATATTAAAAATAAATTGGTTGTAATTCACTATATAAACAAATTTAAGAGAACACCCATGTAATCGTCTTGATACAGAAAAAGGATATGACAAAATTCAGCATTCGTTCATGAACAAAAATCTAAACAAACTAGGAATAGAAGGGCTCTTCATTGAACTGATGGCAAACATCTATGAAAAACCCAGTTAACATCATACCTAATGGTAAAAGAATTATTCTTTCCCCATGAGATCACGAACAAGGCAGGAATGTTTTCTCTCACCACTTTTATTCGATATCATACTGGAGGTCTTTGCCAATGTGATATGGTAAGAATAAGAAATAAAAGGCGCAAAATTTGAAAAGGAAAAAAAAATGGCTTTATTCACAAATGACATGACTATTTACACAGAAAATCCTTAAGAATCTACCAAAAAAAGCTACTAGAATTACTAGTGAGTTTAGGAAAGTTGCAAAATACAATGCCAATATATAAAACCCAATTGTGTTTCTACAATGAACAATTAGAAATTGAAATTTTAAAAATACCAGTTCAAAGGCATCAAAAACACATGGAAGCACTGATGAGACAAATTAAAGATGACCAAAAACCATGTTCACGAATCAAAAGAATCAATATCTTTCCTGACATGACCTAAAAAAAGAAATCAGGCTGGGCGCGGTGGCTCCATTCCTGTAATGCCAGCACTTTGGGAGGCCAAAGTGGGCAGATTACTTGAGATCAGGAGTTTGAGACCAGCCTGGCCAACATGATGAAACCCTGCCTCTACTAAAAATGCAAAAATTAGCTGGGTGTGGTGGCACATGCCTGTAGTCCCAGCTACTTGGGATGCTGAGGGAGGAGAATCACTTGAACCCAGGAGGCGAAGGTTGCAGTGAGCCAAGATCGCGCCACTGAACTGCAGCCTGGGCAACAGAGGGAGAATCCGTCTCAAAAAGAAAACAAAACAAACAAAAAAAGTCTCATATGTGCTAATAACTGTTGGTAGTTCCTTCTACAAACACACTGACCACAGGATCCATTAATTCCATTCCTGGATAGTTACCTAAGTGAAATGAAAACACACGGCCGGGCGCAGTGGCTCACGCCTGTAATCCCAGCACTTTGGGAGGCTGAGGCGGGTGGATCACGAGGTCAGGAGATCCAGACCATCCTGGCTAATGCAGTGAAACCCCGTCTCTACTAAAAATACAAAAAAATTAGCTGGGTGTGGTGGCAGGCGCCTGTAGTCCCAGCTACTTGGGAGGCTGAGGCAGGAGAATGGCGTGAACCCAGGAGGCGGAGCTTGCAGTGAGCCGAGATTGCGCCACCGCACTCCAGTATGGGCGACAGAGTGAGACTCCGTCTCAAAAAAAAAAAAAAAAAAAAAAAAAAAAGAAAACACATGCATACATCAAAACCTGCACACGGATGATTACAGCAGCATAAAAGCCCAAAAGTAAAAACTCAAAAGTCCTTCAATTGGTGAATAAACACATTTTGGTATATCCAATTGACTACTGTCAACAATATTATTCAAACTATTATTCAACAATAAAAAATGAGCTACTAATATAGACAACCACATGGATAAGTCTCAAAATCATCATAATAAATGAAAAGAAGTTATACCCAACTCCCATGTAGTAAATGATTCCACCTATATAATACTCTGGAAAAAAAACAAAACTATAGAGATGGAAGTCCTACCAGTGATTGCAAGGGCCTGGGAGAAGAAAGGATTGCGTATAATATAAAAGAGCAAGATGAAACTTTTTAGGGTGATGGAAACATTCTAATCTCAACTATGGTGGTAGTTACACAACTACATATATTCATCAAAACTCATCAAAGTGTACATCTAAAAAGGGTAAATTCCACCATATGTAAATTATATCTCAATAAACCTGATCCCCCAAAAGGATTTTAATTTTAAAGTAAATGTGCTAAAGAACTCTAATTTAAAGATTACAATTGTCAGACTAGATATTTATAAGAGAAAATAGAATATGTTGTCACTTACAGTAAGGCTAAGCAGTGCTTCATATATGTTTATATGTGATGGATCCCAAAGTCATTAGGGAAACGTAAATTAAAAGCAAATGAGATAGATACTACTAACGCACTACAAGTGCTTCCATCATGTGTACTTGTTTCTTGCTGTGGCTAGTGGTCAAAAACTTTTGAGAATCATTGTTTCAAACCACGCCACTTCCCATAGGGATAGAAGATTAATCATACCTCTATATTTTATAAAAATAGGTAAATTGGACTTCAGAAAATTGAAAACTTTTGTTCTTCAAAATACACTATCAAGAAAGTTAAAAAGCCCACAGAATAGAAAAAACATTTGCATATCATATATTATATATATTATCATATAGCTGGTAACAGACATACCTAGAATATATAAAGAACTCTTACAATTCAACAATAAAAACATAACCCAATTTAAAATTTGCAAAGGATCTGAACAGACATTTCTCCAAGAAAGATATACAAATGGCCAAAAGCATATTAAAAACTGCTCTATATCATTAATCATCATGGAAAAGACAATCAAAACCACAATGCCATACCACTTTACACCCACTAGGATGATTAAAATTAAAAAAACAGATAACAAGTGTTTGACAGAATGCGGAAAAGTTAGAACCCTTGTACATCACTGGCAGGATCATAAAATGGTGCAGTGGCTTTGGAAAAACAGTTTGATATTTCCTCAAAATGTTAAATGACCCAGCAATTCCGCTCCTAGGTATATATACAAGAGAAATGAAAACACGTCCACACAAAACTTGTATATAAGCATTCACAGCAGCATTCATAATAGCCAAGTGGAAACAATCCAAATGTCTATCAAGTGATAAATAAAATGACATATCCATACAAGGAAATATTATTCAGTTATCAAATAAAGTACTGATATATGCTACATTATAAATCTTGAAAATGTTAAGTAAAAATAACTAAACCCCAAAGGTCTTATATTGCATGATTCCATTTATATGACATGCTCACACCAGTCAAATTCATAGAAACAGAAAGTAGGTAAGTGGTGGCCAGGGGCTGGGGGGTGGGGTATGGGGAGTGACTGGTAACTGGTATGCGGCTTCTTTTTGACATGATAAAAATGTTCTAAAATTACATTGTGGTGATGGTTGCACAACTATGAATATACTTTTATTTATTTTTTTGAGATGGAATTTCACTCTGTCACCCAGGCTGGAGTGCAGTGGCAACCTCCACCTCTCAGGTTCAAGTGATTCTCCTGTCTCTGCCTCCCAAGTAGGTGGGATTACAGCCACATGCCACCATACCCAGCTACTTTTTTGTGTTCTTAGTAGAGACGGGGTTTCACCATATTGGCCAGACTGGTCTCAAACTCCTAACCTCAGGTGATCCACCCACCTCGGCTTCTCAAAGTGCTGAGATTACAGGGATAAGCCATGGTGCCCGACCTGAATACACTCTTAAAACCCCACTGAATTGTATATACTTTAAAGGGGTAAATCTTATGATATATGAATTACATTGTAACAAAGCTGTTGTTAGAAAATTAAAAACCCTTTGACAGCTCTCCTTTGCCAAAACACTTATTTTAATGGGGCTTTCAAGTACTTTCATGACTTATTTCCATCTAAACTTTCAATCCTCATCTACTGTCATTTCCCGCTTCCACTACCTTCTGCTTCTACCCCAAACACATAATGACATTTTATAATTCCCTGTCTTTGCACATATTGTTCTCTCAAAAATGTCATGTCCCAAGCTGGGGTGGTGGCTCATGCCTGTAATCCCAGCACTCTGGAGGGCTGAAGTGGGAGGACTGCTTGAGATCAAGAGTTTTGAGATCAGCCTGGGCAGCATAGTGAGATCCTGTCTGTACAAAAAGTAAAAAAATTTGCTGGGTGTGGTGGCGCACGCTTGTAGTACCAGCTACTTGGGAGGCTGAACCGGGAAGACTGCTTGAGCCCAGGAGGTCGAGGCTGCAGTGAGCTGAGATCACGCTACTGCACTCCAGCCTGGGTGACAGAGTGAGACTGAGTCTCAAAAAAAAAAAAAAAAAAGAAAGAAAGAAAAAGTCATACTCCTCACTCTTCTCTTTCTGCTGAACTCCTATATATCCTTCAATGACAAATGCTGTTTCTTCCAAGAATTCGTTTCTAATTCCATGCAAAGTGGGTAGGTCCCGCTATGCTACAAATACAGCTAGTAAATCCTTGGGTTTACTAGACAGTAGCAGCTTCAGCCTGAGGACCTAATTCTTGTAAGCACTTAGTAAACATTTATTGAATAAATGAATGACAAAACATTCCCTTCACTACTGACCAGAAGGAGTGCTATTTTTTTCTCCAACTAGTTTAATTGGTGAAATCCATACCAATATAACTTGAGTTCTAGCCTTTGGAGACCAATAAAATGAAATAAAAATATAAATTTGGGGCCAACATTGAGACTTAGGGAAATTACCATAAAGTAACATTTCAGGGGGGGTTCATAGTTCGGATACTTATCATTTGTTGACCAAACATACTTAAAGTCAATACTCTTTTATTCAACATATTAAATGTGTTGTTTAACTCTGGTAACCACAGCTGTGACTTAGTTAACGATCTCAATAAATCCTACTTAAATCAGACAGGAAAAAATTATGCAAATGAATTCTTATCTGTTTTTCTGCCCAAGGCATATTTGATAACAGATAAAACATACTCCAAATAGTCTCTACTTAATAGTCAGGAAGCCATTTGAGGTTTTATTTGGATCAAAATCAAATACAAAGAAGAGAAGCCTGCTATATTCACAAATGGTTTTATTTCAGAAAGAAATTACACATTAAAAAGAGACATAGTTAAAAGCTTACATTCACATATGGAAGTGAATCTAAGAAAGTCAACAATTATTAATGTACAAAACCACATGATTAAAAAAGACAGTAACAGATAATGACAGATGGGCTTGATTTAGATTCATACACAAAATAATATCTTTTGTTTAAAAACAAAGAGATATTGGTCTTAAGATAGCTCTTTAGAAACAAGTTGGTAGTTCCAATGAACTTTAAAATCAAAGCGATCATAACAGTCTTTATGTAGGCTGTATCACACCCACACTCATCCGGCAGGATGGAAGAATCCATCAATTATACCTTGCAGCTAGATAGGATGTCTTCCACTAATCTTTTGTAAACCCAGGCATCGCCCTTAAGCCGCTGCCTCCTGATACCCACCACATCCGGTTTCTGAAGCTGGCACACTTCTAATTCAAATTGCATTGTCACTTTCCCAAAATCTGACTGTGTTTGACACTTCAGTGTATAACTGAAAAACAAGATAAGAAGCTAGTTAGTAGGAGAACCATATTCTGTATAAGAGTTTTCTAAGCCTCTAGGAGGCCAGTGGAGGAAATGAACCATTATTTCATATTAAGCAATGTATTACTGTTTACAGTTTCCAAATGACCTAGCTATGCTTTAGTAATAGAGTATGACTGGTGTTTTCCCAGAAACTGAACTAGGATCCTAAGAATAAGCATGAAAAGGCTTTATTAGAAGTCTCCCTTGCTCCAAAGAAAAGCCCCTGTTTCATAGCTATACATGCCATTCATGCTCAAGAAATCTGGCATTCTTTATGCAATCCTTTCAACAGTGTAATCCGCAAACATTGGGCATTTCCACAACATTCACAACAAAGGAAAGCGCAAGAAAGATAATATTTCACGTGTGTGAGCCTTGTCAGAAACTTGTCTTTCATATAAATAAAGCTGAAGCCAGTAACCTGTCAGAAAGGCACGTGTGTTTTTGAGGTTTTTCTAATTAGTAATAAGAGATAACCTCTTATGACGATCATCACATCACTTTATGGCAGAAAGAAAAGCAGAAGAAAAAGCCCGAGGAAATGGTATATTCCCATAACTGAAACGTACGGCATTTATAGCTAGAACTGCCGCATTATCTATTCTGAGAATGGAAAGGCCCAGTCAAAATGAAGCCTGAAACTCATCTTAAGACATACGTATGATCCTGAAAAGCTGTATAAATTTAATTCATGTAATAATATTTAATTAGTTTACATTCTATTTTAGAGTTTTGTTTGTCTTACCAATCTTCAATAAATAGGACTGATTTTAGTTTCAATTCCCTAAATACTTAAGGGTTCCTGATTAAGTGCTGTTCCACAGATGTGTGGAGAAGTTACATTGTTTCAGTTATGTACTTTTTTCTGTTTCATACTGTTATGTACCAAAATATTCTTTTTCTTACTAACTTAGTCATGTGTTTTGGGAAAGAGGCTTGATCTCTCAAAAATAAGCAGTCAACATCAAAAATGCCAAAAGGAGCACCCTGCAGTTAAGATTCTTGACAGGAAGATGAGGCATAGAACAATTTAGTCACATGTTAGATAATAGATCATTGAGAGACCTGTGACAGAGGTATGCCCAGAGGCTCATAAGACCCAAGCATGAAGAAGAGATCCGAGTGGGAGAGATGTGTTCTAATGAAGCCTGAGAGGAATGCCAGGGTTCACAGAAGGAATGCTTGCCAACATTTACAGATAACTAAAAACTAAAAATTGTATCTGCACAAGATTGTTTCTTCAAATCTTACTCTATATTGACTATTCTATTTACATGTTTAAATCCATGCATGTCTCTTCTGGTTGCTTTAATAAAGAAATTTTAAAGGGAAATAATTGAATGGAAATGCTTAGAAATACGGCCATCTTGGGTGACCAGAAGAGGCCTGGCTATTGAGACCAGGAGATCATAACCAAGGAGGCTTTGATGGCAGTTCCTTCAACAGCGGGAGAGAGGTAAGGTGAAAAAACTTCCTAAAGCACTGAAAACCCAGCCCTGTAAAATAGCCAGTCATGAAGAGAAGGATTCTGTATAAATCCCTGATTCGTTTGAAATGTCTCACAAATTTAGATTATAATTTATAAATATTATTGTAAAGCAGACAATCAAAGGAAAATAGAGGATCTACAAGAAAGCCAGAAGAATTTTGAATTTTCCTATTTTGAAATAAAGTGGGACAATATCTGTGCTTCTAAAACTTTTATAGCTTGAACCAAACAAAAGAGAATAAATTATAAGCAATAACACTACCTCAAAAGCTTTTGGGAATGAGGTGGGAGAAATACATTTTTTCTAAAGCACAGGGGTGAGGAGATCAACTTCTATTTTCTCTTTTTTTTGAGACAGAGTCTCGCTCTGTTACCCATGCTGGAGTGCAGTGGTGTGATCTCAGCTCATTGCAGCCTCCGCCCAGGTTCAAGTGATTCTCATGCCTCAGCCTCCCACGTAGTTGGAACTACAGGCATGCGCCACCATGCCCAGCTAATTGTTTGTATTTTCAGTAGAGACAGGGTTTCTCCATGTTGGCCAGGCTGAACTTGAACTCTTGGCCTCAAGTGATCTGCCCACCTCAGCCTCCCAAAGTGCTGGGATTACAGGCGTGAGCCACCGCGCCCAACCAACTCCTATTTTCTCAAAGTCCAAAAGATACTAATAAATGCAACAGCTTGTAAATGTGCTTCTTACCCCTTTTGTACAAAGTCAACATGCTTCTTTGGAAGAACAGACATTATTTCATTCAACAGTTGATCTGGATTCACTAATCTAGTTGTAGTCACATTATAGTGAAGCTTAAAAAAGAAAAAGAAGAGATGAGAAGTAAATTTTTACATCAACACAAAGACCATCACACCAGATCAAGAGTTCCAAAACTCCTCAATATAGTACCATTTCAAATGGAACTATTTCCTAAAAAATATCAAAGGAATTTACAGTCAACTCTTAGTGAGTTAATGGCCCACTGGGAGAGCTTGGAGAAATTATGGTTATTAGTAACCACACCCATAGCTTCCTTTTCATACTTTCATCTTCCTCTCCTACCAATCCTTTTAAAGAAATAAATATTAAAGAGCACCCATCTAACTGTTTGAGCTTTGCCTGTTTTCCCCTTCCCACACTATTTTAAGAGACATTAACAGTCCTGAAATGTATACCACGGAAAGATAAACAAACACCATACAAAGTTTGCTTTGTACCTAGTTGGATATGTTTCCTTAATTCTTTCTGTATTATTTAAAGAATATTATATAGTTCCAGGAGCTGATTTTATGACAGTTCTATGAGGAAATAAATGTAACAAGTATTCCTTTAAAAAAGTGATGTCATATTATTTTTTCCCATTGACTGAGAGCCTAATTCTCAGAGATAATTTCATTCCTAATCGATATTTATCCTTCATTCATTCAACAACTATTTTTGAATGTTTACTATGTGGTAGACACTGTTTTAGTGGGTCCTGGACACACAAAAATCCCTCCCTTCCTGGTAAGTACCTTCACTGTCAAACCAAACCGTAGTTTCTATATCTTTCAGGTTTGAGTTCATTGTATAAATAACAAAATGCCTAGGAAGAAAAGTATCCAACTACCTTACGTTTCAAAATAAGAACCTATGGCCCAAAGAAGAGATACAAATTTCTTAAGGTAGTGCTTCTCATAGTGTGATACAAGATAGACAAGGTAATTCTGGGTGGCACATGGATAAATATTTTTAAATATGTATTTGTTCCCATCTGATTTTGAAAACATAATTAACAAAAAAAGCCCTCTCCCTCTCCCTCTCCCTCTCCCCCTCCCCCTCCCCCTCTCCCCACGGTCTCCCTCTGATGCCAAGCGGAAGCTGGACGGTACTGCTGCCATCTCAGCTCACTACAACCTCCCTGCCTGATTCTCCTGCCTCAGCCTGCCGAGTGCCTGCGATTGCAGGTGCGTGCCGCCACGCTTGACTGGTTTTCGTATTTTTTTTGGTGGAGACGGGGTTTCGCTGTGTTGGCCGGGCTGGTCTCCAGCTCCTAACCGCGAGTGATCGGCCAGCCTCGGCCTCCCAAGGTGCCGGGATTGCAGACGGAGTCTCGTTCACTCGGTGCTCAATGGTGCCCAGGCTGGAGTGCAGTGGCGTGATCTCGGCCCGCTACAACCACCTCCCAGCCGCCTGCCTTGGCCTCCCAAAGTGCCGAGATTGCAGCCTCTGCCCGGCTGCCGCCCCGTCTGGGAAGTGAGGAGCGTCTCCGCCTGGCCGCCCATCGTCCGGGATGTGAGGAGCCCCTCTGCCTGGCTGCCCAGTCTGGAAAGTGAGGAGCGTCTCTGCCCGGCCGCCATCCCATCTAGGAAACGAGGAGCGCCTCTTCCCGGCCGCCATCACATCTGGGAAGTGAGGAGTGTCTCTGCCTGGCCGCCCATCGTCTGAGATGTGGGGAGCACCTCTGCCCTGCCGCCCCGTCCGGGATGTGAGGAGCGTCTCTGCCCGGCTGCCCCGTCTGAGAAGTGAGGAGACCCTCTGCCCGGCCAGCCGCCCCGTCCGGGAGGGAGGTGGGGGGGTCAGCCCCCGCCTGGCCAGCCGCCCCGTCCGGGAGGGAGGTGGGGGGGTCAGCCCCCCGCCCGGCCAGCCGCCCCGTCTGGGAGGGAGGTGGGGGGGGGGGTCAGCCCCCCGCCCGGCCAGCCGCCCCGTCCGGGAGGGAGGTGGGGGGGTTAGCCCCCCGCCTGGCCAGCCACCCGGTCCGAGAGGTGAGGGGCGCCTCTGCCCGGCCGCCCCTACTGGGAAGTGAGGAGCCCCTCTGCCCGGCCAGCCGCTCCGTCCGGAAGGGAGGTGGGGGGGTCAACCCCCCGCCCGGCCAGCCGCCCCGTCCGGGAGGTGAGGGGCACCTCTGCCCAGCCGCCCCTACTGGGAAGTGAGGAGCCCCCCCGCCCGGCCAGCCGCCCCGTCCGGGAGGGAGGTGCGGGGGTCAGCCCCCCGCCCGGCCAGCCGCCCCGTCCGGGAGGGAGGTGGGGGGTTAGCCCCCCGCCTGGCCAGCTGCCCCGTCCGGGAGGTGAGGGGCGCCTCTGCCCGGCCGCCCCTACTGGGAAGTGAGGAGCCCCTCTGCCCGGCCAGCCGCTCCGTCCGGAAGGGAGGTGGGGGGTCAGCCCCCCGCCTGGCCAGCTGCCCTGTCCGGGAGGGAGGTGGGGGGGTCAGCCCCCCGCCCGGCCAGCCGCCCCATCTGGGAGGGAGGTGGGGGGGTTAGCCCCCCACCTGGCCAGCCGCCCCGTCCGGGAGGTGAGGGGCGCCTCTGCCCGGCCGCCCCTACTGGGAAGTGAGGAGCCCCTCTGCCCGGCCAGCCGCCCCATCTGGGAGGGAGGTGGGGGGGTCAGCCCCCCGCCGGCCAGCCGCCCCGTCCGGGAGGGAGGTGGGGGTTCAGCCCCCCACCTGGCCAGCCGCCCCATCCCGGAGGTGAGGGGCGCCTCTGCCCGGCCGCCCCTACGGGGAAGTGAGGAGCCCCTCTGCCCGGCCACCACCCCGTCTGGGAGGTGTACCCAACAGCTCATTGAGAACGGGCCATGATGACAATGGCGGTTTTGTGGAATGGAAAGGGGGGAAAGGTGGGGAAAAGATTGAGAAATCGGATGGTTGCCGTGTCTGTGTAGAAAGAGGTAGACATGGGAGACTTTTCATTTTGTTCTGTACTAAGGAAAAATTCTTCTGCCTTGGGATCCTGTTGATCTGTGACCCTACCCCCAACCCTGTGCTCTCTGAAACATGTGCTGTATCCACTCAGGGTTGAATGGATTAAGGGCGGTGCAAGATGTGCTTTGTTAAACAGATGCTTGAAGGCAGCATGCTCGTTAAGAGCCATCACCACTCCCTAATCTCAAGTACCCAGGGACACAAACACTGCGGAAGGCCGCAGGGTCCTCTGCCTAGGAAAACCAGAGAACTTTGTTCACTTGTTTATCTGCTGACCTTCCCTCCACTATTGTCCTGTAACCCTGCCAAATCCCTCTCTGCGAGAAACACCCAAGAATGATCAATAAAAAAAAAAAAAAAAAAAAAAACCTAATGATATAAAGGTTTCCTTTTAAATAAATTTGAGTTTTAAAAAATTATCTTGATTGTGGTAATGGTTTCACAGATGTTATATATAATGCCAAAGCATATTAATTGTACTTTAAAATATGCACAGTTGGCCGGGTGTAGTGGCTCATGACTGTAATCCCAGCACTTTGGGAAGCCAAGGCAGGAGGATTACTTGAGCTCAGGAGTTCAAGACCAGCCTGGGTAACATAGTGAGACCCTGTCTCTGCAAAAAAAATTAAGAATTAGCCAAGTGTGGTAGCACGCATCCCAGCTACTCAGGAAGCTGAGGCAGGAGGATGACTTGAGCCCAGAAGGTTGAGGCTGCAGTGAGCTATGATCATGCCATTGCACCGCAGCCTGGGCAGCAGAGCAAGACTCTGCCTCAAAAAATTAACAACAAATAAAATAAAATATGTGCAAGTTTATTATATGTCAGTTATATCTCTATAAATCCATTTGTTAAAGGAGAGTCAACATAATGAAAATACCAGATAAATAATAGTGCACCCAATACACCCATAGAGCAAATGTCGTGAAACTGAGTGTTAACGAAGGGACCCTCTCTTTCTTGGTTCCTGATCCAGCACTCTTTTCACCAAACTAAATTGGCTCTGTTAAGATGATATCAATAATAAACTGAACACCTTCAAATCACAGTATAAATTACTGCTTTGGTAAAATAAAGAATGAATCCTAATTTATCTACTTCAATTTTGGATTTTTTATAGACTGCTTCCAAAAGAGGACATAACTACATATGATTTGCTATCTTAAAAAACTAGGGTATTATTTCTACTATCCTTGCAACTCTTCTGGTAAGTGTATAGTTTTTAGTACAGTATTTGAAGTAGGTGAAAAAAAATAAGGTTAATTTCCCAAAGAAAGTCCTTCGGTTTTGCAAAAACTTAAAAGCATTAAAAAGTGTTAATGATCTAAAGTTAAAGTTTTCAATCTTAGGACTGTGCTAATTAGGACCATGGGTCTATACATGGGTGGTAAAATGCTCAACACTGATAGTAATCCGTGACATTGGAAACACCACCTTATACTCATAAAGTATTTACTATGCCATGTAGCATCCCATATGTAGAGTCTTGTTTCTACATCTCAGCCCTGTGAGGTTGCCAGGGTAGGCATTATTTCCAGATTTTACAAATGAAGACACTGAGGAGATCAGGAATAAAATGATTTATCAAAGCTATACAGCACAAAGCTGGAGCTAGAACCCAGGTCTTCTCATTCCCAATCCTGTGGTTTTTCTCCTACATTCTGGAAGTACTGGAGAACTACCTAGAAAGCCAACTAACACCACAGTAGTTTCTATTGAAAAATGCATTCAGGTTCCAAAATATTTACCTAAGTGACCATTTTTAGAACATTATCCGTTAGTATTTGGTAACTGCTTAGCTTCTCAATAATGTATATATATGTGGTTGAACTAGTTTCCTTAATTCTATTTAACATTTTTCGTGCAATGGTACTACGGTTTTTTTAAATCTCAGCGTTGGTGCTTGAAATACTTAACTATCTCCAACCAGAGAAATTTCAGAACAAAAGGATAAAATATGCCTAATAAACAGCCATATGTAACGTAAACGTCTCAGCACACTACATAAGTTCAAGGCAGTGACTGCTAGTGGATAACTCCTATCTTCTTCCACTTTAAGACAGAACATAAATGAGATCACAGAACATTCTCCTCTAAAACACCCTTCTGCCCAAAAGCTCAGCATTTTCCTTCCCTCAAACCACCCAGATTTGCTCATTATGAGAGTCTCAGTGCAAAAACTAAACACAGACCCAGTCCCCAAATGATGGGCACACTACCATCTTCTCCCCTGCTTGGGCCCACACCTCTTGGAATGTGTTTTTACTACAGCACTGAGCCCAGTGTTTCAGAACAACATCCCAGCCTGTTTTTACAGCCAGCCTAAGAGTTCCTCAAGGACATGGGCTGTGTCTCATTCGTCCCTTTACCTCTTAATTACTCCCCTTCCACCAAACAAACATGTATTCATTAGATGTTTGAATGAATGCTCAGAGAGAATCCAAGAGAATAAAAAGTACTTTATATCAACTAACAGCTTATTTTTCCTTTCCTTCCTTGACTAAATATATTGTCCACACCAGTGACACATTAACCCTTTTAAAGCATACTGGGTCTATTAAATAAGATCCACACCTTCTTAGCCAGGCCTTGAGGCCCTTCCGGCCTACCTTCCCCGCTTGTCACTCACTATTTTCCTGACACACACCACACTCAAAGTTCCAATTATCTTCCCATGCATTCAAATATTTCATGAGGGCCTACAAAGTATCCATGAGTCAGGGACACAACTGAGCTCAAGTCCCCCTCCTTAAGGCAGCTCTCAGCTCTGCATCTGTGCCCCCTGCTTCCTCACCTCCATGTTGCCCCTGTGACTAATCCCTCCACCTGTTCTTGAATATTTGAATGATAGCTGTTTGCTCCTTGAAGGGAGTGACTGTATCTATTTACTGACTGCACAGTAACATGCAGATTTTAGTTGCTCAAAAAACATATATGAACTAAGTGAATAAATACTCAAATAAAAAACACTAATCAATTCATTCAGCACCTTAAAAAAAAGGCAGTCCATTAGCAGTCAGCTTCTGCTCCATATGAAAGAATTCCAGCCTGCTTACCTTTAGTCTTCTGGGCCCGTCTCTGGCAGAACCCTTCCTTTTGCTCCTGGTGAGCACAGTGATAACCTTATCCAACCCCCTTTCAAGGCTCCCAAACACTTTGGCTCCCTTTCTTTTTGGAGTCTCCTCCATATGTGCTTGGTTGAGATCCAATTCCACTGAGCGGCACCTGAAACAAAACACAAAACAAGGCACAAGTAGAGCTGGGCCTCCGGCCTGTGGGGTCCACAAGGGCGAACTTTTGTCCCTTCATACACATTAGGATGCCTCATTCAGGTATGCCAGGGCCAGATCACCTCTCTCCTCCCCAGGAAGCACCAAAGCCATCTCCCCCTGGACAGGAGCTGTCACACTTCCACCAGGCAACTGCCACTCAGCAAAACTATTTATCCCCTTCCTTTTTAAAAAAGGATATATATATCCTTTTTCCATATATATAGAAACGTTCAAAGAAGAGTACAATGAACACCGGTATATCCTCCTAGATTCAACAATTGTTCATATTTTGCCACATTGGCTTTCTATTTGGATATAGATAATATATTAATGTACATATGTATATAGATATATACTGATATATATACATCAATGTATATATATATACACACATAAATTTAATGTATGTAGATAATACATTAAATTTACTTATTTGCTAAGCCATCTGAAAGTAACTCATCTGAACATATCATGACACTTTACTCTGAAACACTTCAGTATACATCTCCAATGAATAAGGATGTTGTCTTCCATAAAGACAACACCATAAAGTGTGCTGACACGTTTACATTACATATGGCTGTTTATTAGGCATATTTTATCCTTTTGTTCTGAAATTTCTCTGGTTGGAGATAGTTAAGCATTTCAAGCACTGACACTGAGATTTAAGAAAACCATAGTACCGTTGCACTGAAAAATGTTAAATAAAACTAAGGAAACTAGTTCAACCACATATATATACATTATTGAGAAGCTAAGCAGTTACCAAATACTAACAGATAATGTTCTAAAAATGGTCACTTAGGTAAATATTTTGGAACCTGAATGCATTTTTCAATAGAAACTACTGTGGTGTTAGTTGGCTTTCTAGGTAGTTCTCCAGTACTTCCAGACTGTGGGAGAAAAACCATAAGATTAGGAATGAGAAGACCTGGGTTCTGGCTCCAGCTTTGTACTATATAGCTTTGATAAATCATTTTATTCCTGATCTCCTCAGTTTCTTCATCAATAAATTAATAATAATTCCATAATATCACCTAATACCCTGTTCACATTCTAATTCTCCCAATTGTCTTGAAAACAGACAATGCCTTTAAGAAATTGCTATAAAAGAATAGCAACTTGAAGGGTTACCTATGCTGCAGAACTTTTCATACAGAGGATTTTCTTTGAAACAACAGTATCTTTACGATTTGGGAGGACTACAATCTGTTAGAGGATATCTGTATTTTACTGGCAGAAGAGAAGGGTAAGATGGGCCTCAGAGAGGTGACTAGTTGGCTGGGGAGAGGACCACTGTCTTCCCAGCCTGTTGTACTTAAGGTGCCGTCCTACTGCTGATCAGTTTCATGATTATACCCCATGAGGAAGGCAGTGGCTACAGGTCCAGGAATGGCCACAGGTCATCCACATATAAACAGATATTCCTACTCTCCAACAGAATCTATGTGATGATTTACCTTAATCAGGTCTATTAATACATGAGAAAGGAAATCTGGTTACATATACTAAAGATTAGAGTCTAAAAAAACCAAACACTTACCGCCTCTCAGGGCTAATGACACCTGTCATTAACTTGTCTGTTCCTGTTGAATTTACTGGTATTTTAATTGGAGTTTCTTTCAGGCACTGGTTTCTAGCTATTAGAAACAGAACAAACACAATCCATATGCAGCACATACTATGGTTCTGAAATTTCTATTATTAATAATAATGCATGTATCACATTATTCATTGACTCAGAAATAGTATAATCACTTGACCTGTGATGTCAAAGGCTCTAATTCTTTCAAGAAATGTTTCCATGTGATTTATAATAAAAACAAAATCATTTTGCTTTGTATGTGTGGCTCTTCTTTTTTTTCTTCACTGCAAATTGAGGCCATGCTTTTAATTTTATTATAAACATCATATGATAAATCTAAACAGATCATATAAATACAAATCTCATAATTACTGATTCTTTTTCTAGAAATAAAAGTCAATCTGTATTCATACAAGGGCCCAATTTATGCTTTTAATTGATCTAGTATTAAAAGGTGTTAATTGAATTCATAGCCCGATTCAACTCATGTTAGGCAAAAAGAACAGACCCCTGTGAAAGCTTGACATAAGTTATTAAAGAGATGTAAGCTTTGGCCAGGCACAGTGGCTCACGCCTGTAATCCCAGCACCTTGGGAGGCCGAGGAGGGCGGATCATGAGGTCAGGAGTTCGAGACCGAGACCAGCCTGGCCAACATGGTCAAATGCCATCTCTACTAAAGATACAAAAAAATTAGCTGGGCGTGGTGGCGCACGCCTGTAATCCCAGCCACTTGGGAGGCTGAGGCAGAAGAATCCCTTGAACCCAGTAGGCAGATGTTGCAGTGAGCCGAGATCGTGCCATTGCACTCCAGCCTGGGAGACAGAGCAAGACTTCATCTCAAAAAAAAAAAAAGAGATGTAAGCTTTGATTATTTTTTATATTCCCTGTTCCAGAATTTTGTGTTTTATTCTAAGTAGGGTATTTGCATTCCAGATAGTTTATGACAAATTTGTACTAACGAATCTGGTTATACTGATTAGCTCATGATCTAAAAGTTTTATACCCTTTAGAGATAATATTCACACTATAAAAACAAAGATATAATATCAAAATTTTAAAAGAGATTAGGGGCTTGGTTTTGTTTATGACTATTTGGCTACATTCTCACTTTCCACAAGAACAAGAAAATAAGAGCAATCAGAAATATTTATAAAAACAGTTTTCATCTTTGTATACAGACAGTATCTATCACCATACAGAACTGCCCTTCAACAAACTGCCAATGCCTGCATTGTGTAGGAGTGACGAAAATGAAATTTATGTTTATGTCAAAAATAACTCACAATGAAAGTAAAATGCAGGTCTGGGCATGGTGGGCTCACCCCCGTAATCCCAGCACTTTGGGAGGCCGAGGCGGGTGGATCACCTGAGGTCAAGAGTTCGAGAGCAGCCTGCCCAACATGTTGAAACCCCATCTCTACTAAAAATACAAAAAATTAACCGGGCATGGTGGTGCGCATCTGTAATCCCAGCTACTCAGGAGGCTGAGGCAGGAGAATCTCTTGAACCTGGGAGGCGAAGGTTGCAGTGAGCCAAGATCATGCCACTGCACTCCAGCCTGGGCAACAAGAGTGAAACTCTGTCTCAAAAAAAAGAAGAAAAGAGAAGAGAAGAGAAAAAAGAAAAGAAAGAAAAATGCAAAGTGCCAGTGGAAGCTAACAATCATGGCTTCAGACACTTGCTTCCTTAAGTGGCTCGTGTTTAAAAAGAAACAACCAATAATAGCTTTGACCAACACAATCTTTCTCGTCATGACAACGCATGTCAACTGATAATATTTCAAGATTATAAAATAAATTCCAAACCACCCATATTGCAAAACCTTCAGAGTTACACAAAAAGTAAAAAATGTCAATAATGGAAGGGATTATGGCATTAAAAATTTTTTTTAAATAAAAAAGCCCTGGGCCGGGCACAATGGCCCACGCCTATAATCCCAGAAATTTGGGAGGCTAAAGAGGGCAGATCACCTGAGGTCAGGAGTTTGAGACCAGTCTGACCAACATGGTGAAGCCCTGTCTTCACTAAAAATACGAAAATTAGCTGAGCGTGGTAGCAGGCGCCTGTAATCCCAGCTACTAGGGAGGCTGAGGCAGGAGAATCGCTTGAACCCAGGAGGCGGAGGTTGCAGTGAGCCGAGATCGCACCACTGCACTCCAGCCTGGGCAACAGAGCAAGACTCCATCTCAAAGAAATTAAAAAAAAAAAAAAAAGAAAAAAGGGGAAAAAAAAGATCGTTGAATGAGCTAAGGTGAGTTGAGGTCCGTTTTATCTCCCTGCCCAATCTCATGATTCACAAAGGGTACTGTATTTACAGTAAGAGAAACAACAGAACAGAAAGAGACCCTTTCATTGGGAAAGAATGCAATAGCAGCTACCATTGCAGGGTAGAGGCTATCTCACTGAATTCTCATAACAACCACAGGCAGCGCCACCGCACCCCCCCACACACACACCATCACACACACACACACACACACACACACACACACACACACACACACACACACATCATCAGGACACCAAACTGGCCTCACATTTTGGCGGAAAGTGTTATTTGAGTTGATGAAATGGAAAATGTCATTAACATAAAAATGGGACTTCTAGCAAATATTCCGGCAAAGTCTTCCATAATATCTTTATAGACAAGAAGTTAACCCCTCAAACTGGCTATGAGCTCCATTAGTCCACTAGAAGCACAACGGCAGGATGTGGTTTCCCAGCAGTTCACATGGCAATGCTCCAGAGTTTAGGTTTGTTAGAATCTTAAAACTAGAGAAGGTCACAATTGGTGGGGGGGGGAAAGGCTAATAAAGTTTAGGTAACATTTTTTAAAGTGACATAAACAGGATCACTGTAAATAAAATTCCTTTGGGCTCTAATTCATTACTTCATTACATAAATATGGCCCCTATGATGTACTAGGCATCAGGTCTAGTACTGTGTACTATGTACCAGACAGGTATGGCCCCTACTACAGACCATGCCATGCTGCAATAAACAAGGCAGAGAGTCTCTACTGTCATGACACTTACCACTCTACCCTAGTGAGACCTAGTCTAGAAAACTCAGTTTAGTTCTAGGCACTGTATTCTAAGAGGCAGTCTGATCAAATAGAATGTGTCCAGATGAGGCCAGCAACCAAAACAGTGAAGTATCATAAAGGAAATGCTTTAAATAACTGGTGATGACTAAATTGAAGAGGAAACCAAGGGAAATGAGGAAGTTGTGATAACTGGACAAAGACAGATATCTGGAAGGGCATCATGGATTCACCCTGTGAGGACAGGCAGTAATACCATAGGGCAGAACAGGACCAGACACCAGAACTGGAGTTCCAGATAAGTAAAGGCTCAGCGGAGGCGTCAGCTTGAGTCATAAGTCGGGGTAAATGGGCATGAAAGGTCTAAACCTGTGTATATGACCTTGGGCAAATCACTTCACTCCTTCTGAGTCTCAGGTTTCTTAGCTGTGAAAAAGGGAGTTGGATTAAATGAGCTCTAACTTGCCTTTCAGCTTTGATATCCTACGATGCTATGATTCAATTTTATAAACGTGAAAAAGAGGAAAAACTTGGTATCATTTGAGAAGAAATTGAAATTGACAAATATGCTTTCATTTTAACTAATGCAAATGACATGATAAAAAACAGCTTCACTTCTCCTAGAAATTCCTGAAAGCAATGCTAGTCATTTCTGACCTGCTATATGTTTACTTAACATGGTAAGAAAAATGCAACTTCTTCCTGCTTAATTCACTTAGCAAATACCTTTTGAGGGCGTAGTGTAACGATTTGGCGTAGTGAGTATTTCTCTCTTATGCTGGTTCTTATTAACTGGAGTCTTTGGCTCAGGAAACATAAAGTACTCTTCATTCTTTACAGCAGACTTAGGAGTATATACATTTTCTTTGTTCTTTAATTTATTTGCAGGTGTTCTGCATAAGGCTGGAGTTAATGATTTAGATTCCACCCCATTTGATTCTGTCCAGTACTTGGTAAACTGGAAAAAAAAAATAGATAAAGCACACTGAAGAAGAAAAGTCAATTTCTTTACAACACTCCTTGATCATTTGCAAACTACCTTGTACTATTTTTATTAAAATGAATTATCAAAAGGATATTATTGACATTAGGAAATTTGAAAATATATATTTTTCTTTAATACATGTAGATCACTTTAGTCTGTTCTATTGACAGTAATTTTCAACATGATACAGGCTGAGTGTATACACATACTCAGATCCTAGGCAATATTGTGAATGGCCACAAATCAATCACTAAGAAATGCTTTCCATACCTAGATAGTCACGGCTTGCCTCTGACATGTACCAAAAAAAAAACTTTAGTCAGCAATTAGGGCAGAAAAAACATGTTAAACTACTCTAACAGAAATGTTGGATAAAAAATACTTTTTAATCCTTTTAAATTTATGGTTGAGCTTGCAAGAGAGTAAGTAAAATCCTGAGAGGCCAAACTAAAAACATGAGAATGAATCCAAAGGAGTAACCAAGGCTGAAACTCTCTGCTGCCCTAAGGGCATCTATCTTCTGCCTCTGATAACCTATAGCATGTGTTTCTACAGCCACAGAAGCCTTGGGCCTCTGCAAGGTGGTGAGTTAGATCCAAAGCTCCCATGTAAAGCCAGGAAGGGCTATAACTAAAATTAAAGGCTGAGTTAAATATAAATCTGCTCTTCAAAGGGAATAGGCAAGAAAAAGGGTGTCTCGGTCTTGGTTCTGAGGGAGGAGAAAAATGAAGTTTCTTTTAATAATTTGTAAGTAAACACAGGCCAGTCTTCAGATAAATAAAGGTCCAAATTAATACAACCTGCATGGTCCCAGAAACCTCAAGCCTAAATTTAACTTAAAGTAGTCCTAGGCTAAGTTGTGCCCCAGGAACCTGGTAGAAGCACGCACAACTCCTACCTGAAAGAAAAGCTTCACTCCAACCCAACTCAAGCCCTTAACCCAAGCCTCAGATAATTCCCATAGAGTTCAAAGAAAAATAAACCTACATAAAAAATTCCAAAAGACACAAGCACTATGAGCATAAAGATTTCAGATATTAAAATTATCAAATACAGAACATAAATAAGTATGTTTGCATGTTTAAAATAGTGAAACAAAAACATGAGTAAAGAACAAAAGACTGCCAAAACTGTTCAAATAGATTTGAAAAAGAATAAAAACTTCTAGAAATAAAAACATGATAAAAAGGAAAAGTGCAATGCACGTGTCAAATAACAGAATAAAAGAAATACAGATATTTGAATAGAAATATAAATCCGAAATAACTCTGAATGTAGCCAAGACAGAAAAAGATATACATGAAAGATGGTTGAAGGAAACAGAAAATGAAATAAAATGTCTAACATAAGGCTATTCTAAGTTCCAGATGTACATAGTATGGACAATGCAAAAGCAGCAATTCCCTCTACTTCTTTTCCCAAAGGAAAAGAAATCAATACATCAAAAAGATACCTGCACTTGTATATTTATCTCAGTACTTATTCACAATAGCAAAGATACAAAATCAACCCAAGTGTCCATCAACAGACGACTGCATAAAGGAAATGTGAGATAGACAGACAGACAGACACACAGATAGAATACTATTCAACAATAAAAAAGAATGAAATCCTATCTTTTGCAACAAGGTGGATGGAAGTGGAGGTTATCTTAAGTGAAACAAGCCAGACACAGAATGACAAATATTGCATGTTCTCACTCATAAGTGGGTGCTAAAAAAGGGTGTACACGTGGATGTAGAGAGTGGAATGATAGAAAATGTAGACTTGGAAGGGTGAGGAGATGGAAGGGGGTTGGTGATGAGAAATTACTTAAGGGGTCCGATGTACATTATTCAGGTGACACCTTAAAACCTCTCACTTGACCACTATGCATCTAAGAAAATTGTACTTGTACCCTACAAATTTATATAAATATTGTTTTAAAGAAAAAGCAGGCTGGGTGTGCTGGCTCACACCTGTAATCCCAGCACTTTGGGAGGCCAAGTCATGGGATCACCTGAGGTCAGGAGTACAAGACCAGCCTGGCCAACATGGTGAAACTCTGTCTCTACTAATAATACAAAAATTAGCTGGGCATGGGGACAGGCACCTGTAATCCCAGCTACTCGGGAGGCTGAGGTAGGAAAATCGCTTGAACCTGGGAGGCAGAGGTTGCAGTGAGCCGAGATTGTGCCATTGCGCTCCAGCCTGGGCAACAAGAAACTCTGTCTCAAAAAAAAAAAAAAAAAGAAACAAGGAAAAGAAGAAAAAGAAAAAGCAGTATATTATTCAAGAAATTTTCAAAAATTGATTAAAAAGACAAATCCCCATACATAGAAAGCATGACGAATCATAAACGGGATACATAAAAGAAATCCACATCTCTACTTACCAGATTATACAACTCTAGAGGACACTATCCACAGAGACACCACACAGATGGTGTGTTCCCTGGAGGTGTGCAATGCAGTAGCCCTAACAGTGAAACTGCAGAACACCAAAAGCAAAGAGAAGGTCCTAAAAGGAGCCAGAGAGAAAAGACAGACTATAAAGGCACTAGACTGAGGTTGGTTTTTCAATAGCAACAATAGAAGCAAGAAGAAAGTGGAATAATATCTTCAATAACATCCTGTGAATCCATAAATATTTCAAAATAAAAAGTTAAAAACATTCAAGAGCTAATACACTGGACACATCAATAGCATGGAATCCAGGAGGGGTAATCAGAGATTAAGTGTTCTAAGGCCTTCATATTGTTTAGAAGGAAATTAAACATACAGATTCACAGCCGGGTGCAGTGGCTCACGCCTGTAATTCTAGCACTTTGGGAGGCTGAGGCAGGTGGATCACCTGAGGTCAGGAGTTCAAGACCAGCCTGGCCAACATGGTGAAACCCTGTCTCTACTAAAAATACAAAAATTAGCCAGACATGGTGGCGGGCGCCTGTAAACCCAGCTACTTGGGAGGCTGAGGCAGGAGAATCACTTGAACCCAGGAGGAAGAGGTTGCAGTGAGCCTGAGATCACGCCATTGCACTCAAGCCTGGGCAACAGAGCAAGATTCCATCTAAAAAAAAAAAAAAAAAAAAAAAAAAAGATACAGATTCACTTTATATTTCGTTAAATTAAATGTTAAAAATTTAGAGTAAATATTAAAAGAATAGAAATCAAATAGAAACCAATAAAATGTGGGGGAAAATTAACATAAAAATCAAGAAATAAGGGGGAAATACAGAAAAAGACATATAGGAAACATAAAAAAAGAAAGATATATAATAAATAAATCCATAATAAAAATAAGTTGGGTAAGCGCTCAATTCAAAAGACAAGATTTTCAGTTTGCATACCAAATCTAGCTATGTTTTTTTTTGTTTTGTTTTGTTTTGTTTTTTTTGAGACGGAGTCTCGCTCTGTCACCCAGGCTGGAGTGCAGTGGTGCAATCTTGGCTCACTGCAAGCTCCGCCTCCCGGGTTCATGCCATTCTCCCGCCTCAGCCTCCCAAGTAGCTGGGACTAGAGGTGCCCGCCACCATGCCCAGCTAATTTTTTGTATTTTTTAGTAGAGATGGAGTTCCACTGTGTTAGCCAGGATGGTCTCAATCTCCTGACCTCATGATCCACCCACCTCGGCCTCCCAAAGTGCTGGGATTACAGGCGTGAGCCACCGCGCCCGGCCTAGCTATGTTATTTTTAAAGAGACATACCTAAATATAAGGTATGAAAGGTTTCATTGTTTTGTTTCATTGTTTTATTTATTAAGGAAATCTTACTTTCTTTAATTTTATAATAGTTCTTGTATCAGGTTGACCAGTTTCCTCCCATCTTCTTATTCTTTAGGAATGATTTAGTTATTCTTGCCCCTTTGTATTTCCACATACATTTTAGAATCATTTTGACTTATTTTACATCCACTGAAAAGTTGAGATTACATTAAATTTAAAATTCATTTTGGGAAAAACTGAAATCTATACCTTCAAATCTCCCTATCCATAAACAAAGTATACCTCTTTTGTTTCAGAACTCTGTGTATTAGCCAAAGATCACAGCATTTATTCATAGAAAACAGCTAAGTAGAAACAGTGAGCTTTGAGGTGTTTGAATTTGCCCTACCTATCCCCATTCTTCTCTCTCCAGCTCTATGATAGTCTTAGAAACCCACAGCCCACAATCACGATGAAGACCAGCAACCTAGGAGCCACTGGAGGGGGCAGAACAGGTTGGAGCTCCTTCAAAGCTTCATGCTCAGAAAACTGTCATTATTTAGCCTGGCCAGTAGTTCCCTAGAAGACCCTACTATGAAAGCTGTCTTTTTTTATTCTTTGTTTGTTTTTTATTTGAGACGGAGTTTTGCTCTTGTTGCCCAGGCTGGAGTGTAATGGCGTGAACTCAGCTCACTGCAAACTCCACCTCCCGGGTTCAAGCAATTCTCCTGCCTCAGCCTCCCGAGTAGCTGGGATTACAGGCATGTGCCACCACAGGCAGCTAATTTTGTATTTTTAGTAGAGACGGGGTTTCTCCATGTTCGTCAGGTAGGTCTTGAACTCCTGACTTCAGGTGATCCACCCGCCTCAGCCTCCCAAAGTGCTGGGATTACAGGCGTGAGCCACCGCACCCAGCCTGAAAGCTGTCTTTATTTGACCTTACTCAGAGCCTGCCCAGTATGAACAGCCTTTTCCCCAGCAGCATCTGTTAAAAAGATTTAGAGGTGCCAGGCGCAGTGGCTCACGCCTGTAATCCCAGCACTTTGGGAGGCCAATGCGGGAGGATCTCTTGAGTCCAGGAGTTTGAGACCAGCCTGGGCAAAATATTGAGACCCTGTCTCTACAAAATAATTTTGTAAAAATTAGCTGGGCATGGTGGTGCATGCCTATAGTCCCCGCTACTCGGGAGGCTGAGGCAAGAGAATTGCTTGAGCCCAGGAGGTCGAGGCTGCAGTGAGCCATGATCACACCACTGGACTCCAGCCTGGTTGACGGAATGAGATCCTATCTCAAAAACAAAAAAAAATTTACAGGCAATTGTTGCACATTGTGGTTGCCGAAGCAGTAAGTAATAGCTGGTGACCACAATAAACTAACAAAAATGCTGAAAAAAAAGTTAGAGAATAAGATGTCCACAGTGAATTGGAAAAGCTCCAAAATATACCAGGGTATCTACAAGCCCAATGTACATGTATAGGATGTGCTCATACCCAGGGCTGTGCATTTGCTCAGGAAAGACTTTAGAAGGGGCTGGGCATGGTGGCTCATGCCTGTAATCCCAGCACTTTGGGAGGCTGAGGCAGGTGGATCACTTGAGGTCAGGAGTTCGAGACCAGCCTGACCAACATGGTGAAACCTCGTCTCTACTAAAAATACAAAATTAGCCAGGTGTGGTGGCGCATGCCTGTAATCCCAGCTCCTTGGGAGGCTGAGGCAGGAGAATTGCTTGAACCCAGGAGGCGAAAATCGCAGTGAACTGAGATCGTGCCATTGCACTCCAGCCTGGGCAACAAGAGCAAAACTCCATCTCAAAAAATAAAAAATAAAAAACAAAAAACACTTTAGAAGGATCTAAGATCTCACCTCAAGCTGACCTTGAGGTTCTATACAAATAGGAAGTGAAATCTAATGCAGAGTTGTCAGCTGTCTGGCTGAAAGTTGAAGGCATACCCCAGATGTACACAGAGCCGGCACAAAGACTGAGAGACGAATTGATTCCAGGCATCTAAGGAAACCTCGCCAAGCATTAGCTGATCACTATGCTAATTGAGCAGAGAAAAGGTATAGTAAAAATATGATATTATAATCTCATGGACCACCATCATAAATGCAGCCCAACACTGACCTAAACGACTTAACGACTTTACAGAATTAGTTCAGAAAAGTCACTAACCAACAACAACAAACAGCAATAATACCAAATCCTGAGGAGGGGATAAATCTGATTACCAGAGCTGCCACATTATATTATTTTAAATGTCTAGTTTTCAACAATTACAAGACATATACATGCAAAGAAATAAAAAAGTATGGCCGGGCACGGTGGCTCATGCCTGTAATCCCAGCACTTTGGGAGGCTAAGGCAGGCAGATCACCTGAGGTTAGGAGTTTAAGACCAGCCTGGCCAATATGGTGAAACCCTATCTTTACAAAAACACAAAAAAAAGGCCAGGCGCAGTGGCTCAAGCCTGTAATCCCAGCACTTTGGGAGGCCGAGGCGGGCGGATCACAAGGTCAGGAGATCGAGACCATCCTGGCTAACATGGTGAAACCCCATCTCTACTAAAAATACAAAAAATTAGCCGGGCGTGGTGGCGGGCACCTGTAGTCCCAGCTACTCGGGAGGCTGAGGCAGGAGAATGGCATGAACCCAGGAGGCGGAGCTTGCAGTGAGCCAAGATAGCGCCACTGCAGTCCAGCCTGGGCGACAGAGCGAGACTCTGTCTCAAAAAAAAAAAAAAATAGAAAAAAAAAAATTAGCCAGGCATGATGGCGGGTGCCTGTAATCCCAGCTACTCAGGAGGCTGAGGCAGGAGAATTGCTTGAACCCGGGAGGCAGAGGTTGCAGTGAGCAGAGATCCCAAAATGCGCTCCAGCCTGGGCGATAAAGCGAGCCTCTGTCTCAAACAAAAAACAAACAAACAAACAAAAAGGATGGCCCATATACAAGAGAAAAACAAAAACAGTCAATAGAAATTGTCCTTGAAGAAGTCCAGACATGGGCCTTACCAAGCAAAGACTGAAAATCAGTTTTTAAATATGTTCAAAGAACAAAAGGAAACATCTAAAGAACCAAGGGAAAGTGTAAGAGCAATGTCACAATAGAGAGTATAAATAAAGATAAAATTATTTAAAAGAAGAAAACAAATTCTGGAGTTCAAGAGTACAATAACCATAACAAAAAATTCACTAGAGGGATTAAACAGAACTTTCAGTAAGCAGAAGAAAGAATCTGAAACTTTGAAACAGGTTAACTGAAATTAGTCTGAGAAACAGAATGAAAATAGATAAAGAAAAATGAACAGGGCCTCAGTGTACTGTAGGGCACCATCAAGTGTGCCAATATACATGGAAGGGGAGTACCAGAAGATAAAATAAAGAGAGTGGGGCAAATAAAATATTGAAAACTTCCCAAATTTGATAAAAAACATTAATCTATACTTAATCTTCATTAATCTAAAAAGCTCAACAAACTTAAAGTCACAATAAAAAGATTATCAAAAGGAAAGAAAAACAGATCAATTGCCACAGAGAGTTGGGAGGGTAAGTTAGCCACAAGGGGAATGAGGGAATTTTGAGGAGTAATGGAACTGTTTTATATCTTAATTTTGGTGGTGGTTATACAACTGTATGCATTTGTCAAAACACATAGAATTGCACACTAAAAAAGGTGACTTTACCTATTTAACTACATGTAAAGTATACCTCATTATACCTCATTTTAAACAAAAAAGAAGGCCGGGCACAGTGGCTCACGCCTGTAATCCCAGCACTTTGGAAGGCTGAGGTGGGTGGATCACCTGAGGTCAGGAGTTCGAGACCAGCTGCCAACATGGTGAAACCCCGTCTCTACTAAAAATACAAAAATTAGCCAGGAGAGGCAGCAGGCACCTGTAATCCCAGCTACTCGGGAGGCACGAGAATCACTTGAACCTGGGAGGCAGAGGTTGCAGTGAGCCGAGATCGTGCCACTGCACTCCAGCCTGGCCAACAGAGCAAGACTCAGTCTCAAAAAATAATAATAATAAACAGGAAAAAAAGGAGCAGTAAAGAGCTCTAAAATAGAATCTTGGCTTTCTTCAACTTGGATATAATTGACTTCCCTTTCATTCGTATTCCAGTTATCGCTCATAAACATTTTCAGTGGCTTAAGCATTCATTAAATTTGCAAGCACACCTTGGTTTCACATTAGTCTGGTTGTTTTTATAATTGAAACAATAGATTCTGCCTTAAATAGTAATAAGAATGACTAACCTGTGATGTTCGGGGAGTAGCAGCACCTGTTGAAAAATCATCTTCACACCAATCATAGTCTATTAATCCCGCCACATAATTTTTATCACTTGCGGTCACATCTTCCAGACTCCAGTTATTTGACTACTCAATGAAAGACAGAAGAACTTAAAAGATGACAGTACTATGATTCAATATTTAAAATACAGTCATGCGTCACTTAACGACAGAGACACATTCTGAGAAATGCATTAGGCAATTTTATCACTGTGTGAACATCATAAAAGGTACTTACACAAACTAAGACGTCAGAGCCTACTACACACCTAGGCCACACCTAGGCTGTATGTTATAGCCTGTTGCTCCTACACTACAAACCTGTGTAGCACGTTACTGTACTGAATACTGTAGGTGGCTTTAACACAACAATAAGTATTTATGTATCTAAACAAATCTAAACAGAAAAAGGCCGTCCCCGTGGTGGCTCATGCCTGTAATCCCAGCACTTTGGAAGGCTGACACAGGTGGATCACTTAAGCTCAGGCGTTGGAGACCAGTCTGGGCAACATGAAACCCCATCTCTACAAAAAATAGAAATTAGCCAGGCATGTGCCTGTAGGCCCAGGTACTTGGGAGGCTTAGGTGGGAGGATCACTTGAGTCCACCAGGTGGAGGTTACAACAAGCAGAAATTGTGCCACTGCACTCCAGCCTGGGTAATACAGCGAGACTCTGTCTAAAAAAAAAAGAAAGAAAAAAAAAGAAAAGGTAGAGTAAAAACATGGTATTATAATTTTATGGGACCACCATCATAAATGCAGTCCAACGTTGTCTTTATGCAGCACAAAACTGTATTCCAGGCATAGGGCAAGGCCCTGGAAACACAAATGAATAGGAGACACTATATTGAAGGAGCTGACCATCCGGTACAGAAAAAGGAAGTCAGAAAATTTCAGTTCAAATTATCAGAAAGGAAAACCTCCCACTCTCAAATAATATGTCTTGCAACATTCTTATGTTATATGGCATACTACTTTTCATTATCACAGAATCACTATAATACCAGACAACTCTACTGCAAATTTACAAATAAAAAGATCTGACAAAGTAGAAGATGGAGGGGGAACAACTTCGAAATACAGGTTTCTTCTTTGTAAGAATATGCAGGGTAGTGAATAATTTCTAGCAGGAAGAAAATTAGCCATGCGAAGGATCTCCTAGGGATAGGACATCTGGGGTCTTGTGCTAACAACGCCACCAAAATAACTTCTGTTCTTTCATTCTCCCTCCTCTATAAACTAAGGGTATACTAATCATACCCTGAATTCAAGACTGTGGGTGTACTTGGAGTTTTTATTTCTCCTTCCTTCCTTTTCCCTCAATATATTGTTAATCTAGCCAAGCAATTTTACTTGAATTTCTTATAGCTCATCCTTTTTTTCCCAAAGTCTCACTGCCACTATCCTAGATCAAGGACAAATCTTCTCATACCTAGAGTATTCAAACAGACAATATTGTCTCTACCACTAATCTTTCCACTGTCTCAACCAAGGATGACAGAGTTCTCCAGGATTACCAATTACTGTCATTTGGAACTGGACGCGTGGAGAGCCAGGCTGAGAAAAATCCTAAAGCTAAGTCTAGGCTTGGTGGGGAGAAGTACAGTGCTGTACGAATGACAGCTGTCATGGGTACTCCAGTAGGGACTAATAGCACACATATCACCCCTGAATGAACAATCGTATACACCACTGGATGAATTTTTCAAAATCATGTTCATTTCTCTCTCTCTTGCTCACAAATCAATGGCTCCTCATTAACTATTGAACAAAGTCTAAAATTCTGATGTGCATTTTCAGGTTCTCTACTATCTGGCTCTTGTCCACCCTTCCAGCTCACTTGCATTCTCTCTCTCTCTCTCTCTCTCCCCCCTCCCCCACTTGAACTCTTCTTTTTTAACACAAGTCCAGCCACTGTCAACAGAATACATCAAGCAAAATTAGGTGCCCTTGCTTTTGCTGATTCCATTTATCTTGCCCTGAATGTTGTGCCACTTCTTTTCCATCTTTCTAACCTCGACTGTTGGTCCAGTTTGGATCCCATGGTGATCATTCCTGTCCTCTAAAGCCCCCCAGGACACCTCTGGCCACTTCTCTGGCCCCCATCATCTACTATGATGCAGTATTATCTATGTATATATATGTCTTGCCTCAACTTGACTCTTAGAGAACAAGTATCATACTTTACACAGATATGTTTCCCAGCAGCCCAGCATGGGGCCTGAAAATGCTAATGACACTGATGATGATGACGTGGTTATTTGTGATTCTTGGATCAGTCTGTACTGCTGTTTCACTGAAAGGGCCACCTATTGATTGATTGATCGATCATGATTACTTACTTTCTTATAAACAACACCCCAGAGAAAAGGGATAATTCTATCAAGGGGAAGAACAGTACAACCAGACTATGTGACTTGCTTCGTGTCTCAATAATTTGCATAAAGATTAGAAGCGAACCCAAAATTTGATTTCTATTTCACTTCTTGTTACTAAAATGTCTCTTGATCTGCCATAAAATTGATTCAATAATATGACTTTGCAAATAATTAAATTATTAGTTAAATGTTCATTAGGTAGTAGATGGAAGATAAGAGTAAATATGTTTCCAGGTCTTTTCCACTTACAACTCATATAAGCAGATCAATTGAGGCCAGGCCAATTCAGATATAAGAAAATCCAGGCCGGGCGTGGTGGTTCACGCTTGTGTTCCCAGCACTTTGGGAGGCTGAGGCAGGTGGATCATCTGAGGTCTGGAGTTCGAGACCAGCCTGACCAACATGGTGAAATCCCATCTCTACTAAAAATACAAAAATTACACGGGTGTGGTGGCACGCACCTGTAATCCCAGCTACTTGGGACAATGAGGCAGGAGAATCACTTGAACCCAGGAGGCGCAGGTTGCAGCGAGCCAAGACCACACTACTGCATTCCAGCCTGGGCAACAAAGCAAGACTCTGTCTCAAAAAAAAAAAAAAAAAAAAAAAAGACAATCCAATATCTCAGGAAAATGTCTCAGGCCCCTTAACTGAGGTGTCGTAAATTTTAAAATTTAGTGAAAGTGATTTTTCTAAGCATAGAGGTATAGGTATCTAATAGCTTTCTCCAATTACCTTGAGCAGATGCAAAATTCAGGGTTTTGCATTTTCCTGGACCCAGATGTGTTACTTGCAACTGAAAGTTTAAAGGGTTTGGCAGAGTGGGTGGGATGAGGGATTGGCTGATTCAAGGAGCCCATGTGCAAAAGAGCTGCCTAGGCACAGAATATTTACCAGCCATTAAAACTCTCCAACAGACTAGAAAACCATGCAGGAATAAGATTATCTCCCTTCAGAGATTTCTTTACACAACAGCCAGTGTACTGACCAACTAAGGAGGGAAAAAGAGGGGCAGGTTAGGTCTGGCAGTGACATAAGACCCACTATACCTGTAGCACATGACTGATGAGTACCAAAAGGAGATCTAAATGAGATATTAAAGGAATTTGAGGGAGGGGGAATTCAACAAAAGATTATAAAAGAGGTGGCATTTTAACATTTTTTGTTTTTTTTTTTTTTTACAGTTTTGAGGCCTATAAAGGGGAAAAAAAACAAACTTTCATCCACACAGTCAATTGTGTTATCTTGGATTTCATAAACAGGGCCAACCAACTACCTTTCTCCGAGGATGAGGTACAATTTCCTAGTGCTAAGATTATTTACATTGCAACCTGAATTAATCTGAGGGAAGATGACATTACAAAGTTCCATACCCATCTGGCAAAGTATTTGGATAGCTGAATTTTAAGCCATGGGAAATACAAAGAATCACACAAAACAAGGACTAACACAAGCATTTAGGAATGACATGGTGCCTCTATGTATGTAAGCTTCTTCACCATTTTAAATGTCCATGACAGGCCAGGTGCAGTCACTCACGCCAATAATCCCAGCACTTTGGGAGGTAAAGGAGGGAGGACTGCTTGAGCCCAGGTGTTCAAGTGGACTCCATTTCTATAGAAAATTAAAAATTAGCCAGGTGTGGTGGCACACACCTGTAATCCCAGCTACTAGGGAGGCTGAGGCAGGAGGATCGCTTGAGCCTGGAAGGTTAAGGCTGCAGTGAGCCATGATCACACCACTGTACTCCAGCCAGGACAACAAAGCAAGACTTTGTTTCAAAAAACAAAACAAAAAAATTTTTTAAAGTCCGTGACAAAACTGAGACAAAGACAACAAAGTAGAGAAAAATAATTTGGTTATAACAAACACTAATCAACATGCTCCATTTCAGTATGCAAATTTTAAAAGAAACAAAAACCTAAACCCTTAACATAAATATCAAAATATTTATCAAAATGTTTCATGTCATATAAAGTACTATATATTCCATATCACAGATCTTATTCCCAACAATTTTTTTGTTCTCTGCAATTCAATAATGTGTCCTTTAAAAGTACTTGAATGCATGTAAAAGTACGCTTTAAAAAAAAGACTGGAAAGACACAATAAATATTAACTACATCCTCCACAGGTAGTTGGTTTATAGGTACATTCTATTTTCCTTTTAGCTCATCTGTGGCTTAAACATTTTCTTTTTTTTTTTTTTTTTTGAGACAGAGTCTTGCTCTGTCGCCCAGGCTGGAGTGCAATGGCGCAATCTCAGCTCACTGCAACCTCCGCCTCTCGGGTTCAAGCGATTCTCCTGCCTCATCCTCCCAAGTAGCTGGGACTACAGGCACTCACCACCACGCCTGGCTAATTTTTGTATTTTTAGTACAGACAGGGTTTCACCATATTGGCCAGGCTGGTGTCGAACTCCTGACCTTGTGATCCACCTGCCTTGGCCTCCCAAAGTGCTGGGATTACAGGCGTGAGCCACCACACCCGGCCTGGCTTAAACATTTTCTATAGCCATCAGGAATTGCTATTATGAAAAAAAAGGAGTCAGGGAAGGAGGTTTGTAAAATGCCATGTTAACATTCAGAATTTTAGAGGCCGGGCACGGTGGCTCATGCCTGTAATCCCAGCACTTTGGGAGGCCGAGGCAGGCTGATCACTTGAGGTCAGGAGTTTGAGACCAGCCTGGCCAACATGGCGAAACCCCGTCTCTACTAAAAATACAAAAATTGGCCAGGCGTAGTGATGCACACCTGCAATTCCAGCTACTCGGGAGGCTGAGGCACAAGAATCGCTTGAATCCAGGAGGCAGAGGTTGCAGTGAGCTGAGGTCATGCCACTGCACTCCAGCCTGGATGACAGAGTGAGACTCTGTCTCAAAAAAAAAAAAAAAAAAAAAAATTAGAGTTCAACTTCAGAACTTCCCATTTTTCTCATCAAAAATACTGAAATCATAAAACATCTTGCCTCTGACTCCTTGACACCAGAAAGTTTACCTTCCCAGTGGTATACACACTCAGGAACAGGGAGGGCACGTGGCAAGACACAACAGGCAGTAACACTTACCTTGATGTCTGTGAATGGGGTAGCACTGGCTTGTCCACAGGAGAAAGAAGAAAGCCTTAAACGAACTGGTTTTCCCCGAGCCTTCTTGGCTAGAAGCAGAAGATAGGTAGCCGTGAGGTGATCATACTGCCACTAAAGGAAAAGAAAATCAAGTTGGTTAGAAGACGACTTGTTTGTGGAAATGATGTTCTATCTTTAATTAATTTTTTTCTTCAGTGTAACATTCAGAACTTTAAAAGCCAGTAGGTTTACACGGCATATGATGAAAAGCAGCAACCAGTGCACCACACCTCCACAGACATACAATTTCCACTCCCCCTAAGGAACAACTTTTAAACACTTTTAGCTATTTCTTCTGCTATTAATTCTGTATTTCCAAACTAAATGCTTACACAGCTTAAAATTTTTTTCAGCTTCAGATAATATGTATAAATTTCCTAGTATGAGAAATATGAATTTAGCTCTACTGCAATTCCCTCCCTTTCCCACACATCTCCTCCCTGTATCCTCCTACTATAATTTTATCACAATGTTTAGCTAAGTTAATATTTGCATTATTATGATTATGTAAATAGCATTCACAACTAAGTAGGGATAATGTTCAAAATATTTAATTGTTACCCTGACATCAACCATCAAAATAGAGGCCAAGAGGTCAGTAGGGTCCTGGGAGACGCCTGCCTTTCCAATTATTAATCTTTTAATTGTGAGAAGAGGGGAGGGAGTAGTGTCCAGGGTGTCGAAGGGAAGTAACAGGGCACCATGGAGGGCACTGAAGATAGTGGTTATTTACCAGTCAGTATATAAATACACTAATATTTTAACAACCAATGTGGTCATGCTGGCTGAATATCAGCTCTGCAGCTAAACCACACAGGGTGCTATTCCTGCATTTCCATTTTTTTATACCTTTGTTTTTCCTGAAGATAAAAATAAAAGTCAGTTATTCCTTACAAATTGAACTCCACCCTTTCCAACACTTTACCTCCTCTCAACATGTTCACACACATCTGCTAACTGCTTCCCCACTTAGAGAGATTCCACCTGATGTCTGCATCCTCTGCTCCACTCTGGACCGGCTTCTCAGCCAGCTACTCAATTGTCAGTCTAGGGATTCCTTTCGCCTCTATCTTACAATGTCGCCCCAGTTTCCTAGATCCTAAGTATTCTTCTTTCTTGGTTTAATCTCTCATTTTTGTGGAACACATCCTCCAGTGATTTCCTGAGGGCGCATGCATGGGAGGTAAATTTTTTGAGATCTTGCATGTCTGATAAGTGACTACATTCTATCTTCACAATTGATTCTGATTTGGTTAAGCAGAGAATCCTGGGTTGATAATAATCTTCGCAGTTTTGATGGTAGTATACTCTTCTTGATTCTAGTACAGCTACTGAAAAACCTACAGTCATTTAGGTTTTGATTCTCCAGCCTTTTGTATGAACTTTCATTTTTATCTTTGAAAACTTCCTGAATCTTATTATTTTCCTCCAGTTTCCTGAAATTCCACTAGAACAGGCCTTGGTGTGAATCTGTTTTCATCTACTGTTTCATCCCAGGTTAGGCCTCTTCATTCTTGAAAATTCATATTCTTCAGTTCTGGAATATTTCTCTTTTTTGTTTTTAATCTTAAATTTTTTTTTTAATTTTTAATAAAATAGAGGCCGGGCACGGTGGCTCACCCCTGTAATCCCAGCACTTTGGGAGGCTGAGGCAGGTGGATCACGAGGTCAGGAGATCGAGACCATCCTGGCTAACACGGTGAAAACCCATCTCTACTAAAAATACAAAAAATTAGCCGGGCGTGGTAGTGGGCGCCTGTAGTCCCAGCTACTCAGGAGGCTGAGGCAGGAGAATGACGTGAATCTGGGAGACAGAGCTTGCAGTGAGCAGAGATCGTGCCACTGCACTCCAGCCTGGGCGACAGAGCGAGATTCTGTCTCAAAAATAAATAAATAAATAAATAAAATAAAATAAAGTAGAGATAGGATCTCACTATGTTGCCCAGGCTGATCTTGAACTCCTGGCCTCAACCAATCCTCCCATCTTGGCCTCTCAGTTTTAGAATTACAGGCGTGAGCCATAGTGCCCAGCCTGGAATATTTCTTCTTGCATTATTTTTCCTTTTTTTGAGATAGAGTCTCGCTCTATCGCCCAGGCTGGAGTGCAATGGTGCAATCTCGGCTCACTACAACCTCTGCCTCCTGGGTTCAAGCGATCCTCTCGCCTCAGGGTCCCGAGTACCCGGGATTACAGGCGCATGCCACCACGCCTGGCTAATTTTTGTATTTTTAGTAGAGATGAAGTTTCACCATGTTAGCCAGGCTGGTCTCGAACTCCTGGTCTCAAGTGATCCACCTGCCGCCTCAGCCTCCCAAAGTGCTGGGTTTACAGGCGTAAGCCACCGTGCCCAGCTGTTCTACTTTGCTCTGTCGCCCAGGCTGGAGTGCAGTGGTGCGATCTCGGCTCACTGCAAGCTCCGCCTCCCAGGTTCACGCCCTTCTCCTGCCTCAGACTCCCAAGTAGCTGGGACTACAGGCGCCCACCACCACACCCGGCTATTTTTTTTTGTATTTTTAGTAGAGACAGGGTTTCACCGTGCTAGCCAGGATGGTCTCGATCTCCTGACCTCATGATCTGCCCGCGCTGGCCTCCCAAAGTGCTGGGATTACAGGTGTGAGCCACCGCACCTGGCCCACCAGGTTCTACTTTTAAAAGATTTCAAATGAATTTCATTTTCAAACACTTTTACTGAGCTTTTAATTTCTGTGGTCACATTTTAGATTTTCAAGAGCTATCTCTTGGAATGTTCATTTTTATTCATCTTATTCCTATGTCAAGAATGAAAATCACTTCTCTTATCTGAGAATATTAATTAGCAGTTTTTAGCCATTTTCTCCCACTCCCTGCATATCTGGGGTTTTTTTTTCTCAGTATCTACTTTTTCTTCTTTCCTCTCCCCACCTTACTCCATTTGTTTTGATCTCCGACTTTCATGTTAGAAGTTTTCCTCAAATTTCTAGTGATTTTTGGTTGTCTGTTTCTACTTAAAAGTGAAGAATTACATTACACAGATGATGAGAGGTTCTATGTGTATGATGGGGCTGCTCAATACCTTGAAGGCTCCTCTCTAAGATGAACGGACAGGAACTTGAACTCCCAACCACTAATATAGTAGGACATTTATCTTAGCTTTTCCCTGGAGATAAATCTTCCAATATTTTCCCCACCATCACTGCAAATAGGATACAAATCCTGGTTTCAGCATTCTCAAAGTTGAATAGGGAAGGGAATTCGAGATGGTGGTTCACTGTTCAATATGAAGACTTTGTGCATCCATTTCAGAATGGTTCATCATCCGCATCTGAGCTGTATTTGGTACAAGAATGCCTTGTGACCTCCAGTCTTCTGCCAGGATGGGGAAGAGGAGGCTGTTATGCAGCACAGGTAGAGAAAGGAATCTAGGGTTCTAACTGCTTCTAATACAGGCTTTCACCCATCTTCCTGTTTTTCCTCTTCACTTCCCTGACTTCAGAGGCTCCTGGTACCTCTGATTCCTGAGCCTTTCTGGAGCTCTCATCAGTTTGCTTGATGCCTTTCTCACTGCAAGCACTTAGCTTTCAGCTTTCTCCAAAATGCTCTGACAACTACCACTTATACCACTAACCTATATCTTCCAAACTTCTAATGACATCCCTTTGTCTCCCCTTTTATTCTGTTTGTAAATGTTTTGCCTTTTTATCCCTTTTTGTTAAGGTTTTAGGAAGTGTTCGACGTAAACTCAGCTGTTCAATCCACTATGTTTAATGGAAAGTTTCTAAATAATGTACTGAGAAAACTATGGGGCTATCTGCCCTACAAAAGTGTTAACTTTTAACAGTATGGAATAGTCTTTCATGCTATGTAGCCCCCTCACAAAGTACATGACTCAAAAGTCAACTACCAACTCTGTTTTTAGTAATGAATTTTATTAGTTAATAACTTAGATGGCCACGATCATAGTATATGCTTTGAAATTTGCATAAATGGCCCAATCAATCTAGTAGGGGAAGCATAAAATACTGTCATAAATTATGAAATGTTGCCTTTAATCCAAACAGGGTGAGGCAAAGAAAGGACAGTAAGGCTTCATGGCCAGGCGCAGTGGCTCATACATGTTTTAATCCTAGCACTTTGGGAGGCTGAGGTGGGCGGGTCACTTGAAGTTAGGAGATCGAGACCAGCCCAGCCAACATGGTGAAACCCTGTCTCTACAAAAAATACAAAAATTAGCTGGGTGTGGTGGCAGGCGCCTGTAATCCCAGCTATATGGGAGGCTGAGGCAGGAGAATCGCTTGAACTCGGGAGGCGGAGGTTGCAGGGAGCAGAGATTCTGCCACTGCACTGCAGCCTGGCGACAGAGGGAGACTCCATCTGAAAAAAAAAAAAAAAAAAAAAAAAAGAAAGAAAGAAAAGAAAAGAAAAGAAGAGGCTCCATGGAGAAGGTGGCTGGGAAACTATGGTGGGGTGGAAAATATATACTTATAATCACTCTCCACTTTCCAAAAACTACATTAAAGACTTTTTCCCACCCCACATCTATAATAGCCCCATGTACGATAGCCACCTTTTTGAAAGAGATGTCATAAACTGACTAGAGATAATGGCTAAGAAACAAGTTGCCACTTTCTTATCAATGATGGCATGGCATAACCCAGGCATTGTAAACAATTCCTGGATAGTGCTAAGAGTTTTAGATGGAGTTTCCTAAACATGCCTAGGATTTCTACAACCATCCTCTAAACCCTCCTTTTCCCTAGGCAAAAAAAGCATCTTTTTCATAACTTTCTGGCCAGTGTCACTGTATACTTCTCATTATAAGATGCACAGGAGAGTTCTGTGTTCAATAACAGATAAATCAACACATTAGTTATGCTTTCAGGTGATGTCAATCCACAAGTCTAAGACAAAGGTTTCCCTTATCTTTTAGGCAATTCCCTCTTTTGAAAGTCAAACGTCTGAAAGTAAAGTGATAGGGTTACCTATGAGAAAGTTCCATTTCTAGAAAACTAAAAACATTCTTAAATCCCCCGTTAAATGTTAAAGAAGTGTCCTGGCACCTGGGTTGAGGAGAGGCAGCTACTAGTGCAGAGGGGCACAGACATGGAGGAGTGGCCCCTACCCTTCCTCTGACCCTCCTCCTGAGGCCTTCAGTCTTTACACACATGGGTGTTTACATCACAGGGGTGGGGAAAATGGATCTGTCCTGGACTGAATAGGTTCTCGAACACACATGTGACCCTTAGTGAAGGTCCCCTAGCAGAGGACTGGCTGCTGCCACAATCCAGAGCCACTCAGGGCTGGAGGAACAGGAAGACAGTAAGGAAAGCACTGTTGGGAATCTCAAAAGGAATACAATGAGATCACTCAAAATCATGAGACATAAGAGGCTCACCGCTGCATAGAAAAAGCAGTTTCAGAGTGCTCCTGTATATAATATAAAAGTGGGAGTTCTTATAAGTTGAATGTTTGAGAGTAATATTGTTTCTCTCTCTCTCTGCACAAAGATCAGCAGCACCATACCAGCATATGGATCACACAGAACTAATCTCTCTCTGTCCTGTCTAATCAGCCCCAAAAGTGAAGGCAGAGCTCTCAGGATGTCACAGAAAAACATAACAGACCCTGGCTAGTCTCAAACCTGGTTTTCCTGAGGCTCTTCAAATTGGAAAGTATGTAGAGCCAGTATGAATTCTCTGAGCTACCCAGACAAGGGTTTCTCAACCTTGGCACTATTGACATCTGACCTGGATAACTGTTTGTTGTGAGGGGCTCTTCTGTGCATTGAAGGATGTTTGGCAGCATCCCTGGCCTCTACCCGCTAGATGGCATTAGTACACACACACAAACCCCAGTTACGACAACCAAAAATGTCTCTAGTCACTGCCAAATGCCCCCTGAGTGCCAAAATCACTCCTGGTTGAGAACTGACCTAGACCAATACTTCTGAAGCTTTACTAACCACATGAACCACTTGGAGATTTGACACAGATTCCGATTCAGTAGGTCTGAGGTGAGGCCTGAGAGTCTTCGTGGCTAAAAAGCACCTGGATGCTGCTGCTGCTGGTCCTAGGCCACACTTTGAACAGCAAGAATCTAGAGCACTGCTTCTCGACTCTGGCTGCGTACCACAGTCAGCTGGGAAGATTTCTAAAAATTCTCATACCTCGGCCATACCCTAGACCAACTGAATCATCATCTGTGGGGTTGAGACCTAAACATCAGAATTAAAGTTCCCAAGAAATGCCACTATACAGCCAAGGTGAGAATCTCTGATCTAGAGTGAGTAGCCTATATCCTACTCATCCCTGGGACTCAACAAAGTATGAACAGGGATTTAAGAATGAGAAAAGAGTACAAAGGAAGAAAAACTATTACTTTCCTCACTACATTCTTGATGTTGGTCATGCTTAACTTTCAGAATAACTGAGAAGATCTTTAGAGAACTGTAACACCAGGAAACAACCTCTACTATGCTTTGTTATGTTTTATGCACCAGAAAGAAAGCAAATAATTTGTATTTCCATTTCACTTTTAAGTCTGAAAATTATAGGTAGAGACGTCATAAAAGATACCATTTTAAAGACTTTTTTTCAATGATTATTGAAACTCTAAGTATGTTACTTTTTTTTTTTTTTTTTTTTTGAGACGGAATCTCACTGTGTCACCAGGCTGGAGTGCAGTGGCGTGATCTTGGCTCACTGCAACCTCTGCCTCCCAGGTTCAAGCCATTCTCCTGCCTCAGCTTCCCGAGTAGCTGGGATTACAGGCACGTGCCACCACACCCGGCTAATTTTTGTATTTTTAGTAGAAACGGGGTTTCACCATGTTGTCCTCAATCTCCTGACCTCATGATCCGCCCGCCTCGGACTCCCAAAGTGCTGACATTACAGGCATGAGCCACCGTGCCCGGCTTAAGTATGTTACTTTTAAGATTCAGATTTTTAAAGTTTGTGGATCTCATACCAATTTGTCCTGGATAAGCTGACATGCTATCTGGGATTTACTTGGAAATATCCCAGCTGGAAAGGGAAGAAGGGAGAAAGTGGTAGGATATAGATTAAATTGGCAAAATGTTATTAACTATTGGAACTGAATGATGAGAACATGTAAACTCAGTGTTGTTATACTATTCTCTCTACTTTGGTGGGTAAATTTTTCTATAATAACATTTTTTAAAATTTCAGTATCTAAAGTATAGTCTTCCATTAAAGATTATCCCAAAGAAAATGTCCTACAATTTATTTTTTCAGGTTGCTTAAATGGAAACTTCAAATTTTCACTAATGAAAGACTGAGGACCACACAAATCTTACAGCAATTCCCAAGTCTTACTATTTCCCTAAAGGCATTATCCATGAAAAAGTAAATTATACTACCATTTCCAGATACATTCTGTGTGTCTTTACTTATTACGTCATTCAGAAGAATTCCTTTATATTTTCTCCTTACTGAAAAGAATTGTGCCTTAGCAAAGCTTTGTTTAATTTTTTTAAAAAATTGCTTAAGGACTCCCCCTTGCAAGTTAAAGAACAGATAAAGCAAACATAAATCACAGGTGATAGAAGACATAGTACTGGGCCAGGAACAAAGCGAGGTACAAGTCACTTAGAGACAGCTGTGACTGCCTTGATCTCTTAAAACACACACACACACACACACACACACACACACACTAAAAACACAGGTATGATCTAGAGACTGAGCATCTGAAAGAGCCAAAATAATCCAACACCAGAAATCATGATAATGCTTTCATGGTATTTGGTTTGTCCACTTAGGGGTGACGTGACGCTGCTGTTGCTTTCAGGTGAGAAGAAAATTGCTTTGTGTTTACCTCATTTCCACAGCAGAAACCCAGTTGCATGTTAGAGAACTTTAAAGTAGTCAAAATTAGAACTCTGTCCATTCTTTGTGCACTAGTTTGTTGTTTCTTTTCTTTTCTTTTCTTTTCTTTTTTTTTTTTGAGATGGAGTCTCACTCTGTCGCCCAGGCTGGAGTGCAGTGGTGTGATCTTGGCTCACTGCAAACTCCGCCTCCCAGGTTCACACCATTCTCCTGCCTCAGCCTCCCAAGTAGCTGAGACTACAGGCATCCGCTACAACGCCCGGCTAATTTTTTGTATTTTTAGTAGAGACGCGGTTTCACTGTGTTAGCCAGGATGGTCTCGATCTCCTGACCTCGTGATCTGCCCACCTCAGCCTCCGAAAGTGCTGGGATCACAGGCATGAGCCACCGTGCCCGGCCAGTTGTTTCTTAATTATTTTTTCACTGTAATTCTTCTTCATCCATGTTTTAAGTATGGAGTGTTCATTTTTAAAGAAGATATCTAGCACACATCAGGACTGTGTGGAAATCATATGTAAATATTTTTTAAATGCAATATTTGTACCCATAATAAAATCACAGGTCTGAAAATGCTATACTATTTTTCATGTACTGACAAAATAAAGAACAATGAAACAAAAGATACTACTCTCAAATTGGTGCTGTATTTTTTTTCTTTTTCTTTTTTTGAGATGGAGTTTAGCTCTTGTCGCCCAGGCTGGAGTGCAGTGGTGTGATCTCAGCTCACTGCAACCTCTGCCTCCCGGGTTCAAGTGATTCTCGTGCCTCAGCCTCCCGAGTAGCTGGGATTACAGGCACGTGCCACCACACCCGGCTAATTTTTGTATTTTCAGTAGAGATGGGGTTTCACCACATTGGCCAGGCTGGTCTCAAACTCCTGGCCTCAAGTGATCCTCCCACCTCGGCCTCCCAAAGTGCTTGGATTACAGGCGTGAGCCACTGTGCCCAGCCCATGCTGTATTTCTTACCAGTGAAATTAAATCCTCCATTGTTTGCCTGTTGTTTCTGTGATGTACAGAAAGTTCTGTTACGCAATCATCATCGAGGTGAATAAACTACAAAAAAAAATTATGCACTTTATTAACAAAAAATTACAAATATATTCATTGTTTTCACATTTTAAAATCAGTATAATTACTTTATACAATCAAATATCATTATGTAAAACATGAATCTGTCAATTTCTTGGGGAAGAATCAATATTCTCTATAATCTTTTAAGAAGTAAGCATATTCCAGCAAGCATTTCAAGAAGATGTGCTCTTTCCCAACTCTTTATCCTCATCATCATCTGAGCAACTGTTGTTAAAGTTCGGTTGTACAATGCCGGGCACAATAGTTCACACCTGTAATTCTAGCATTTTGGGAGGCTGGGGCAGGCAGATCACCTGAGGTCAGGAGTTTGAGACTGGCCTGGCCAGCATGGTGAAACCCCATCTCTACTAAAAATACAAAAATTAGCCAGGCGTGGTGGCGAGCATCTGTAATCCCAGCCACTTGGGAGGCTGTGGCACAAGAATCACTTGAACCCAGGAGGCGGAGGCTGCAGTGAGCTGACACTGTGCCACTGCACTCCAGCCTGGGCAACAGAGCGAGACTCTGTCTCAAAAAAAAAAAAAAAAAAAAAAAAAAAGTTCTGTTGTACAGCCCAGGGACTGTATACTCCCCTTCCCTACCACAAGACCTGCATTGGTATTTTCATCAAAGAGCAGCCACCTAGGCATCTAAAATCAGTGGCTATACAACAGACTGGTAAAAGAGTGATTCAAACTTGTAGAGCACAGGGTACCTCAGGTTATGTTTATGTTTAGCACAATTCAAGGAGCCTTTACGATGGTGCCATAGATGCCACACGATCGTTATTTTGCTGAACCACAACTTTAAAAAAGAATATAAGTAAGAGCCTCTACACAAAATTCATTTTGCTTAAGGACAGAAATTATCCAAATAATCCCTACATGACGGTACCTCACTAAAGGTAGGGCTGGAAATGGGTTCTCAGAACCAAGCAAGGATCACTGAGAACAAAAAGGCAGGAATCAGGAATAGCCTGGCCTGGACCTAGAAGGGAGCTCAGAAGATTACACGGGAAGAGAAGCAGAGGAATACAACTTTAAAGTTCATCTTTCCAACATAACTCTCTTAGGCCAGGTGCGGTGGCTCACGCCTGTAATCCCAGCACTTTGGGAGGCCAAGGTGGGTGGATCATCTGAGGTCAGAAGTTCGAGACCAGCCTGATCAACATGGAGAAACCCCGTCTCTACTAAAAATACAAAATTAGCCAGGCGTGGTGGTGCATGCCTGTAATCCCAGCTACTCAGGAGGCTGAGGCAGGAGAATCGCTTGAACACAGGAGGCGGAGGTTGTGGGGAGCTGAGATCAAGCCATTGCACTCCAGGCTGGGCAACAACAGTGAAACTCCATCTCCAAAAAAAAAAAAAAAAAATCTCTCTTTATGGCAGCCCGAGTGAGGGATGCTTTATGTTCTGCTTAAAGGCCTCCTCTCCAGGGTACACAGAACAGCTGGAATGGTTAGCATCTCCCTCCTGCTGCCTGAGGTCTGTCTCCCTGTGATCTCTGTCCACTGGGAATTGGTACAACCTGATGGCTAACAGCCTTGGGAATTAGACAGACCTAGTTTTAATTGCAACAGGACTTAATAACCATGTGGCCTTGAACATGACCACACCTCTGAGTCTCAGTTTCATCATCTGCTAGAGAGAGATGGTACGTGCCCTGCAATATATGCAACATAGAGCAAGCGCCTAGTACAACATCTCAACAGAGTAGGCCCTCAAAAACTGGTTATTTTCACCAACAGTCATAATTCTATTTCCTCTGTGATAAAAGAGCCTTTCAGAAATTTGCGTATTCCTATTATAAGCAACCTTTCCTCTGCAAGTCTTCCGTTTTCTAGTTCCGCCAACCTCCACTTTAATGATTAACTCCCCTTACTATTCTGGCCCTTTCTTTAGATCACACTCCAGGTTGATACTACACATCAAAGTGAGGTATTCAGAACCAAACATAACATGAAAGAGAGGTCTGCCCAGCACAGGCAGGGCAATATCATGAGCTTCCCTTGTTTTGAACATCACACTTGTAACAACAAGCTCAAGAGAAAGTCAGGCTGCCATCATGAAAAGAAACAGTAAAGACAAATTTTTCCCCTCAATTCATACGCTGAAAACTAATCACTAGTGTAATAGTATAAGGAGGTTGGGCCTTTGGGAGGTGAGTAGGTCACGAGTGGGCTCTGCCCTCATCAATGGGGTTATTACACTTATAAAAGAGGCCCCAGGCCAAAGTACGATGGCTCATGCCTGTAATCCCAGGGCTTTGGGAAGCTAAGGTGGGAGGATCACTTGAAGCCAGGAGTTGGAGACTGGCCTGGGCAATACAGCAAGACTCCATTACTACAAAAAAATATTCAAAAATTAGCCAGGTGCAATGGCTCACATGCGTAGTCCTAGCTACTCAGGAGGCTGAGGTGGGAGGATCACTTGAGCCCAAGAGTTCAAGGTTACAGTGAGGTATGATCAAGCCACTGCACTCCAGCCCAGGTAAAATAATGAGACCCTATCTCTTTAAAAAAGAAAAAGAAACAGAAAAGAAAAGAAAGAAAAGAGGCTCCAGAGGCCTTTCCCCTTTCTCCCCTTCCACCATGTGAGGACATAGCAAGAAAGAGCCATTCTATGAACCAGAAAGTGGGCCCTCATCAAACACCAAATCTGCTGGTGCCTTGATCTTTTTTTTCTTTATTTTTACTCTCCAGAACTCTAGCTCTATGATGCCGTGATCTTGAACTTCCCAACCTCCAGAACTGCAAGAAATAAATTTCTGTTCTCTCTAAGCCACTCAATTTATGGTATTTTGTCACAGCAGCTCAAACAGACCGACACAGCCTTGCATTATTGACTGGTATAAGCACAACCTCATGGGTTACAAAGTAGAGACCACAAAGGTTTATATTAGTGGTACTGTGAAAGTCCAAAGTGCTAAGAATAAGTTTTCATTGTGCTGCTTTGACTATGACCGCTCCTAGAACTGTAGATTTCCCCTCAAGATGGTCTCAACCTCAGAAACCTAGACACCTTAATACCTGGTATCCTCTTGTTGATGTCAACACTGCTCAAGCAAGAAAATAAATTTTTGAGGTTCCCTCCATCATCTTAAGTGTAAAAAAAAAATGTTTTTTTAACTGTAAAAGAACCCCTCTCTCCCGCAGCCTCCTGCCTGTACCTTTACCACAAGGCATATGTGTGAGAAAGGCAGGAGATGGAAGAAGGAGGTTCTACCATCTCTGCTGGGCTCCTGAACTGGAAACAATGAAATGAGTGTGGTAGAAAAGATACCAATGGTCTAAAAAACATGATTAATCTCAAACTGTGTCTTCCAAAGAGGATCAATACTTAAAGCGCTCTGAATCCTCAGCCACACATACTCAAATTAAGTACAAAACTGCATACCAAAAGCTAGCCAATTATTTTGGATTATCCGTGCCTACTACATTTCCTGTTCGCCAGGGCAGAAAATGAAACTGACTATAATTTCTATTTGATACAATACTTGGGTACCAGAACTATGTATGAAAATGGTAGGAGGAGATCATGCATAGAGTTACAGAACAGACAGCATCTATACCTTAAACATTCAAGGAAATCTGAATTTTTTTTAATAGTTCACTCTTGATGAAACACAACACTGAAAGAGAAAAGCAAATCCTTCAAAAAGCAACAACAATCCATTATGCCTCTCCTGTATATAATTCATTTGATCCTGTAACAGCTCTGCAAGGCAGGCAAAAGAGATTAATGATACAACATGTAAAGGTACTCTATAAATGGAAAAACATGACCCAAACACACAGATTGACATTAGAATACCCATATTAGGGGTGACAAAATGAAGACTCAGAAAAGTTACTGTGATCTGCCTAAGACTGGCATTTTTCATTCCTAGCCCCAGGTTTTCCTGCCATAACACAATGCCACCTCTCCATCACTCTGATCCAGTAGCTACTTCAATAGACACCAGATAAGCAATGCTCGCCACAAAGGCTGCAAATACACAGGACGTGGGCCCTGAGCTTGAATCAGCAAGCCTATCAGATCCATTCCATTCCAGAACCCTTCGGTGTGGGTTTAAATCCTGGTTCTACACTTACTCGTTGTTTGACCATGGGCAAGTTACTTAATGATTCTGTGTCTCAGTTGCCTCATCTGCAAAAGGGGGCAATAATAGTACCTTCTTCGGAGGATTGGTGTACAGATTAAATGGATTAAATGAGTTAAAACAACATAAAGCCTATAGGATAGTGCCTGACTCTTAAAGGTACTATCCTAACAGTTCTACCTATATTTTACCACAGTATAATATACAGAGAGCCCTTACTATAATAGTACACTATTCTACTCTATGTGCTCAATAAATAGTAGCAATTATTAAATTAAGAGGTAAGGGAGGCTGGGCATGGTGGCTCACATCTGTAACCCCAGAACTTTGGGAGGCTGAGGTCGGCGGATCACCTGAGGTTGGGAGTTAAAGACCAGCCTGACCAACATGGATAAACCCCGTCTCTACTAAAAATACAAAATTAGCCGGGCGTGGTGGCGCATGACTGTAATCCCAGCTACTCGGAAGGCTAAGGCAGGAAAATCGCTTGAACCCAGGAGGAAGAGGCTGCGGTGAGCCGAGATCACGCCACTGCACTCCAGCCTGGGCAACAAGAACGAAACTCCATTTCAAAAAAACAAACAAAAAAAAAGATGTAAGGGAAACTGTATACTCTTTTGGAACACTCATAACTTTATATATTTTACTTTATACCGTGTCCCAAATAAAAAAAAACTCTTGGGGTTGTAGAAAGCAGACTTTCTTCATTTTGGCATCTAACACAAACAGTAATGTATTCTATCCTATTAGGATCATGGCTGAGAAGATGTGCAAAGCCCTCCGCACATGGAGAAATGATGACCCCCAATGGCTGAACACAGGCATTTGCACCACCCACTCTCTCCACCTCACAAGGGGCACATCACAGCTTCCCTGGTTCTGCTGCTACACTGCTCAGACGCTTGCACATTCTGCTTTTCTTAGGATCTTGGTGTGGCTGCTGTTAGAATTATGTTGTATTTGCTCAATAGATATTAAAGATGTCATGTAGGGCTGGGGGAATTTAGATAACAGAAGTTTTAGGAGTTGACAGTCATAGGAGAATCAGGAGTGATTTCAGCTCAGGCCACATGGCCCATTAATAGTGGGCAGAACAGTGAGAAAGGGCTTGGAGCAAGTATAGTCTATCTTTCCAAGACGAGCTGGCTACTGGGAAGGATATTTACATTGGTGTGATTATTCCAGAAAGCAAATACCCCACAGCTCTACCAATTCTATGCTGTGGCATATCTGAGACACACCTCTAAGCTATTCTGTTGATTCATGCACATGTCCTAGTCCACTGCAAAAGTTTTAGTGAGATATCAGAGAATATCCCCAATTATCTGGAAACACTATTAAAATACTTCTATTTTTTCTAATTACATATCTGTGTGAGGCTGTATTTTCTTCATTTGTTTCAATCAAAATGACGTTATCAAAACAGGCTAAATGCAGAAGCACATGAGTTGTCTTCTAATAAGACAGACTTCAAAGAAATTGGCAAAGATGTAAAGCAATGCCACTCTTCTCACTAAATTTATATCTTAAATAGTTGCTTTTCATTTTTCCGTTCCCTTATCTATAAATAGGGAATAAAAATTGTACAACCTTGAAAGATACACCTTCCATAGTGGCTCTGGGCTTTGTCACATGGCTTGCTTTGGCCAGTGGGACATTAGTAAGTACAATGCAAGCAGAAGCTTGAAAAATGCTAGAGCATTAGGGCTTATCCTCTTTCTTCTTTTGAAATCTAGTTGCTGGCCGGGTGCAGTGGCTCATGCCTGTAATCCCAGCACTTTGGGAGGCCGAGGCAGGCGGATAACAAGGTCAGGAGATCGAGACCATCCTGGCTACCATGGTGAAACCCCGTCTCTACCAAAAACACAAAAAATTAGCCAGGTGGTGGCAGGCACCTGTAGTCCCAGCTACTCGGGAGGCTGAGGGAGGAGAATGGCATGAACCCGGGAGGCGGAGCTTGCAGTAAGCAGAGATCGTGCCACTGCTCCAGCCTGGGTGACAGAGTGAGACTCGGTCTCAAAAAAAAAAAAAAGAAAGAAAGAAAGAAAGAAAGAAATCCAGTTGCTACATAAAAAAGTCCAGGTTAGCCTGATGGACACATGTGGCCCAGGAAACAGCCAGTCTTTCTAGTGAGGCTTGGACCATTCAGCCCAGTTACAAGATGACTGTAGCCACCACCCCGGGTAAGGCCTACGTAAGAACGGCCCAGCTGAACCCAGCCCAAATATCTGGTCCACAGAACTGTAAATTATTACTGTTTTTTTTTAATTTATTTATTTTTTTGAGGCGGAGTTTCGCTCATGTTGCCCAGGCTGGAGTGCAATGGCACAATCTTGGCTCGCTGCAACCTCCGCCTCACAGGTTCAAGTGATTCTCCTGCCTCAGCCTCCCGAGTAGTTGGGATTATAGGCATGCACCACCACGCCCAGCTGATTTTGTATTTTTAGTAGAAACAGGGTTTCTCCATGTTGGTCAGGCTGGTCTCAAACTCCCAACCTCAGGTGATCCACCTGCCTCGGCCTCCCAAAGTGCTAGGATTACAGGCGTGAGCCACCGCGCCCAACCAAATTATTGTTTTAAGCCACTAAATTTCAGGGTAGTTTTTAATGCAGCAATAACTAATACACAAAATATCCAAGTCCTATAGTAATATCCATATTTTTACCAAGTGGCCATTTGTTTGAAAAAAAGCATTTTTAAGGCCAGGCACAGTGGCTTATGCCTGTAATCCCAGCACTTTGAGAGACCGGGGCAGGCGGGTCAGGCGTTCAAGACCAGGCTGGCCAATACAGTGAAACCCCGTCTCTACTAAAAATATAAAAATTAGCCGGGCATGGTGGCACATGCCTGTAGTCCCAGCTACTCGGGAGTCTGAGGCAAGAGAATCACTTGAACCCAGGAGGCGGAGGTTGTGGTGAGCCGAGACTGCGCCATTGCACTCCAGCCTGGGCATCAGAGCGAGACTCCATCTCAAAAAAAAAAAAAAAAAGCATTTTTTAAAAACAATGTAGAAATAGTATTTTTTAAATTGTTTAAACTTAAATAACACTTGGTGTTGTTTATGTTTTTTACATATACGCATATTAGACCAGTTCTCAAAGCACGGTCTGCAGATGCCTGAGAGTCTCCAAGGTCAAACTATTTTTATAATAATATTATTTTTCATTTTTCAAAGTGTTGACATTTGTATGGATGGTACGAATGCAGTGATAAAAATTGCTGGCAGCTGGGTGCAGTGGTTCATGCCTGTAATCTCTGCATTTTGGGAGGCCAAGGCAGGCGGACCACCTGAGGCCAGGAGTTCAAGACCAGCCTGGCCAACATGGTGAAATCCCATCTCTACTAAAAATACAAAAATTGGCCAAACATTGTAGCAGGCAGCTGTAATCCCAACTAATCGGGTGGCTGAGGCAGGAGAATTGCTTGAAACTGGGAGGCGGAGGTTGTAGTCAGCCAAGATCGTGCCATTGCACTCCTGTCTGGGCGATAATAGCGAGATTCCCTCTCAAAAAAATAAAAAATTAAAATTAAATAAATAAATTGCTGGCACCTTAGTATGAATCAATGCAGTGGCACCAAACTGTACTAAAATATTGTATTCTTTGTCATATACCCATAGTTCGAAAAGAAGCCAGTTTCAATTAAGAATTTCCTTGATAAACCAGTAAAAGATATTAATTTTATTACATGTTTACTTTGAGTACATGTTTTTAATACTCTGTGTGACTAAATAGGAAGTAGCATAATGTACTTCTACAATACCAAAGTTTGATAGCTGTCTCAAGGAAAAGCACCTGTATGACTGAATTATGAGCTCAATTAGCCATTTTTTTTTCTTTTTCTTTTGAGATGGAGTCTCACTCTCCTCCCGGGTTCAAGCTATTCTCCTGCCTCAGCCTCCTGAGTAGCTCGGATTACAGGTGTGTGCCACCACGCCCAGCTAATTTTTCTATTTTTAGTAGAGACAGAGTTTCACCATATTGGTCAGGCTGGTCTCGAACTCCTGACCTCATAATCCACCCGCCTGGGATCCCAAAGTGCTGGGATTACAGATGTGAGCCACCGCACCCAGCCTCTTTACTTTTCTTTTTGAAACAGTCTCGCTCTGTCACCCAAGGCTGGAGTGTGGTGGCGCTCTTAGCTCACTGCAACCTCTGCCTCCCGAGTTCAAGCAATTCTTCTGCCTCAGCCTCCTGAGAACCTGGGATTATAGGCACTACCATGCCAGCTAATTTTTTGCATTTTTAGTAAAGACGGGGTTTTACCATGTTGGCCAGGCTGGTCTGGAACTCCTGACCTCAAGTAATATGCCTGCCTCAGCCTCCCAAAGTGCTGGGATTACAGGTGTGAGCTACCGTGCCTGGCCTAATTAGCCATTTTTTTCAAAGAACACCATTTTGATGAGAAAGAACACGGACTAACTATAGTTATTTAGACTTAAATGTTCAGCAGACATTTTCTCAAAAATGAACCAAGGGAACTTGTCAGTTCAAGGAAAATGACATATTTGTTGTCAATGATAGAATTTTAGCTTTTAAGCAAAAATTAGAATTTTGAAAACTTTTATTTGCCACCATGATCTTGAGTGCTTTCCAATAGTTAAAGACTTTTCTACTGAGATCAGTAGTGATTTTAAGGAATGTGATTTAATGTTGTATAACGAAATGTGTTAACATTTGGAAGATTTGCATAACTCAGCAAACCAGTGTTTTCCAAATAACCAATGCATCATGTTATGTGGGGAAAAGATCCAATGGACAGAACAATGGATTTTATGGAATGCAGTACAAAATTTCATTGATATGGCTTCAGATTCCACATGCAATTACCCTTTAAGAAACTACCATTTTTCAAGTTTTAATGGGCTATCAGAAACTGTCTGAAAGGCTATTAAAATTTTTCGTCCTTTTCCTATTACATATCTGTGTGAGGCTGCATTTTATTCCTTGTCTTCAATCAAAACAACCTATCAAAACAGACTGAACACAGAAGCAGGTGGCTATACAGGTGTCTTCTACTAAGCCAGACTTTAAAGAAATTTGCAAAGTTGTAAAACAATGTCATTCTTTTTGCTAAATTTATTTTGTAAATGGTTATTCTTCATAAAAATATTTGTGTTAATATGCAATAGTTTTATCATGTTAGTTTTTAATGAATAAATAAATATTAAGAGTATAAAGGGATCCTCAAACTAAAAAGTTTGAGAACTACTGTACCCTCATAACTTATCTGGGAAGTAGAACTGGTTTAACCTACTTTTTACAGATGAATAAATAGGTTCTGCAAAGTTAAGTAACTTGTCCAAGATTCCCAGAGCACTGTGACTGACTGCACATGAGAAACACCTGGGAGCTTTTAAAAACTCCCATTAAGTGTTCTGGGATGGGGAGCAGGCATTTCTTTTTAAGGTCCCAGGTAATTCTCATTTGCAGATGGGGTTAAGGAACCATCGTCCATTAGGTTACAAGTCTCCCAAACACCAATCTGATTAATATATTTTCTTGTATATTTAGACCACGTCATTGTAGGTTCTGAATTCACCCAAAGACCACACAAACTCAAAAAAAAAAAAAAATTCTACTGGATTTCATTTTACTTACAGGATTCTTGCTTTGCCACTCAACAGGATAGTTGTAATCTTGCATGATCCAGGGATGGTTCAATAGATTTTTCATAGAAATCCGTTTCTTTGGGTCCACCTAGTGGCCATTAAAAAGTAGCTAGAGATTAACATTTCAAATAGAGAACATAGAACACCTTTCCTCCTGAAAACTAAAAATGCATCAGAACAGATGTAAACTTTATCATCACAAAAATGCTGTCAAAGACTTTAAAATGGCCTTGGAAGAAATTCTTTTAAAAAGGCAACAGAGGCAAGAAAACTATAGCAACCAACACAGGCTTAGAAGATAAATGTTTAACAAACATGAACTTCATTGGTATGGACATTATTCATGAAGTTCAGTCAATCTATTGTATGATGTAATAGTCTTTTGCTGGAAAACCTATTCACGGGAAATATTCACCAATTTAACATTCAAGCAGCCACAATGCAGGGCATTCATACTGAATATGCAATCTCTACCTCCAATGAGCTTACAATCACACAGAACAAGTTGAAAAGCACACCTTTCCATTTGTAATTTTCAAATGTAAGAAGAGAAAAATTAATCAACAAAGATTAAGGTTATTTTGGAGTCTAGAAGAAAGAGTAAGGCATTTTCAATCTCATTACGGAGATTTGGTGGTCTGGCCCTACTTAATCAAGGTGAGTGAGCCTGAGGTAAATTTTGAATAAAAGATGGAGATGACTTAATAGATGAAAAAACCAGAAGATATTTTGAATACATAATGAAAAAAAAAATTGCACTAAGAAGATACTCATATTTTCAAAGTGTTTCCTATCAATCTCATTTTGTCCTTATAACACTACATAGCAGTGAGGCCAGGCTCAGAACCCCCATTTTATAGATCAGATTAGGTGATACATTGATTAATTGGTAGAGTGCTTACCTAGGCTTCAGCACTCCTATCTTTCACCCTCAGAGGCTCATTCCAATAAATCTGTGGTTCTCAAAGTGTGGCCCCAAGACCTGCAGCATCAGCATCTTCTGGGAGCTTGTTAGAAATGCAAAATTTCAGTCCTGCCTCAGATCTATTGAATTACACACTCTGGGGCTGGAGCCCAGCCATCTGTATTTTAACAAGCCCGGGGTAATTTTGATATCTGCTGAAGTTTGAGAACCACTGCACTAGGTAACAGGGCCCATTCAATAGTACATCAACTCATTCAAGTATTTATTCAGTATCTACTAACATACTTAATGAGCAAGAGTTGGGAAAAGGCGGGATGCCGTGGCTCATACCTGTAATCCCAGCACTTTGGGAGACAGAGACAGGCAGAACGCTTGAGCTCAGGATTCGAAACCAGCCTGGGCAACATAGCGAAACCCCATCTCTACAAAAAATACAGTTTGCTGAAAGTAATTATAAGGAATGAAATGATAAATAAAATTTAAAAACAACCCAAAAAAAAGAAAACTAAAGAAAGAACACAAAAAATTAGTCAGGTGTGGTGGTGTATACCAGCGGTCCCAGTTACTTGGGAGGCTGAAGTAGAACTATCACTTGAGCCTGGGGGTCAAGGCTGTAGTGGGCCAAGATCATACGACTGCACTCCAGCCTGGGCGACAGAGTAAAACCCTGTCTATAAAATTTTTTTTTAAAAAAAGAGGTCAGGCTGGGCATGGTGGCTCACACCTGTAATCCCAGTACTTTGGGAGGCCAAGGCGGGTGGATCACCTGAGGTCAGGAGTTCAAGACTAGCCCGGACAACATGGTGAAACCCCATCTCTACTAAAAGTACAAAAATTGGCCAGGCATGGTGGCACATGCCTGTAATCCCAGCTACTTGGGAGGCTGAGGCATGAGAACCACTTGAACCTGGGAACCCAGGAAGCAGAGGTTGTGGTGAGCCGAGATCACACCATTGCACTCCAGCCTGAGCAACAAAGCAAAACTCTGTCTCAAAAAAAAAAAAAGCCAGTGGCTCACACCTGTAATCCCAGCACTTTGGATTTTGAGAGGCCGAGGCAGGCAGAAAACGTGAGGTCAGGAGTTCGAGACCAGCCTGGCTAACATAGTGAAACCTCGTCTCTACTAAAAATACAAAAACTAGCCAGGCATGGTGGCGCATGCCTGTAGTACTAGCTACTCAGGAGGCTGAGGCAGGAGAATTACTTGAAGCTGGGAGGCAAAGGTTGCAGTGAGCCAAGATCATGCCACTGCACTCCAGCCTGGGCAACAGAGGGAGACTCCATCTAAATGAAAAAAAAAAAAAAAAAAAAAAGAGCTGGGGCCGGGTGTAGAGGCTCACGCCTATAATCCCAGCACTTTGGAAGGCTGAGGCAGGCAGATACCTTGAGGTCAGGAGTTCGAGACCAGCCTGGCCAACATGGGAAAACTCTGTCTCTACTAAAAATACAAAAATTAGCCAGGCATGGTGGTTCACACCTGTAATCCCACCTACTCGGAAGGCAGAAGCAGAAAAAGCACTTGAACCCAGAAGGCGAAGGTTGCAGTGAGTCAAGATCACGCCACTGCACTCCAACCTGGGGGTTTCTAAGGAGTGAGACTCTATCTCCATCAATCAATCAATCAATTAATAATTTGGGAATAAAAGAGAGTGGAACAAGAACTAGTTAGAGAAAACAGAAAATTTGCTAAGTAAGAAAAACCACACCAGCTATGACATATGGTAGGTGTCTAAGATAAGCTGGGTTTACAACATAATTAAGAAAGGATCTAATAGAGGATATTTTCAAGGTAGATATGAGTGGGATTTTTTTCAAGCTAATAGGAAATGATGTAGCACCACAGATTATCTTAAAAGTTGAACCAAACAATTACAATAGACTTCTATTATTTAAAAATAAAGTTTACCTGCAGCATTTGTTGAAGAAGCAGAATGCTACTGGGAGAGAGCCACTTGGGAACATCATATTTTCCTCTCTACAAAAACAAAACATTTAAGAGATGCAGGTTCAATCAGCCTTGACACAAATTCCTTAGGTAATAACATGCTGGAGGTTTACTTTTAAGCTTGAAGACTTCACCCAACTACAATACTTGGTAAACATTATTAACTAAAAAAAATCAATTTCTTGGCTGGGCGTGGTGGCTTACACCTGAAGTCCCAGCACTTTGGGAGGTCAAAGCAGGCAGATCACCTGAGATCAGGAGTTCAAGACCAGCCTGGCCAACGTGGTGAAACACTGTCTCTACTAAAAATACAAAAATTAGTCAGTCGTGGTGGCAGGCACCTGTAATCCCAGCTACTCAGGAGGCTGAGGCAGGAGAATCGCTTGAACCCAGGAGACGGAGGTTGCAGTGAGCCGAGATCGTGCCACTGCACTCCAACCTGGGTGACAGAGCGAGACTCCATCTCAAAAAAAAAAAAAAAAAAAAATCAATTTCTTGCCTTAAAGAACAAAATCGGGCATATTAAATACTATCATTGCCTCTAAATTATCCACGTATCAGAGAAGGGCTAGAGCCCTTCAGAACATAACAGTAGGAAACAAAAATGTCATACGGCTTTGGAATCGGTAGTATTAAATGGACAGTAAGTATACACTGTAGTCTATTTTTGTACTGCTGAAACAATTATTAGTTTATAATTTCAGAGCAATTATCAGTTGACAAAATGAAGCAGCAGAAAAGCATATTTGGTGACAGTACATAGGCAATGGTTAAAAACAGGTCATCCACAAAACAGAATTCACAATCTTTGAGGAAAACTAGTGAAAGCCACTTTCTAAGATAAATACCTCTTTTAGGACTAAAAGAGACTAAGAAGGCAAATGTATACAACCTAGTATACTCAGAAATTATGGCCACCAAGTCATCAAAGATAAGATCAGGGACTTGGCTAAATACTAATACGTGATAGAATATCTCTTACAAACTTACCACACACATCCTCTCTCCCAATTCAGAGGAAGCAATACAACAGTTTCTCACAGCAGAAATCACATTGTTTAATGATGCTAAGATAACAGGTTAATTATTTGAGAGAAATTGATTGAACTGTAATTCACAGAACATACCAAAATTAATTCCACCCAGATTAAATGAAAATACAAAACCAGGCTGGGTGTGGTGGCTCACACCTGTAATTCCAGCACTTTGGGAGGCCAAGGCAGGTGGATCACGAGGTCAGGAGTTCAAGACCATCCTGGCTGACACAGGGAAACCTTGTCTCACTAAAAATACAAAAATTAGCTGGGCGTGGTGGCGGGCGCCTGTAGTCCCACCTACTAGGGAGGCTGAGGCAGGAGAATTGCTTGAACTCAGGAGGCAGAGGTTGCGGTGAGCCCAGATCGTGTCACTGCAGCACTCTAGCCTGGGCGATAGAACAAGACTCCGTCTCAAAAAAAAAAAAAAAGAAAGAAAATACAAAACCATAAGAGTACTTAAAGAAAGCATGAGTGATTATTTTTAGAATCTTTCTAGACATGACAGCAAAGCCAACAACTATAAAGAGTAATATATGACAAAATTAACGTTTGGTATTTCTGTATAACAAAACATCATTGGCCGGATGTGGTGGCTCACGCCTGTAATCCCAGCACTTTGGGAGGCCGAGGCAGGTGGATCACGAGGTCAAGAGATCAAGACCATCCTGGCCAACATGGTGAAACCCCGTCTCTACTAAAAATACAAAAATTAGCCAGACGTGGTGGCGCACACCTGTAGTCCCAGCTACTCAGGAGGCTGAGGCAGGAGAATTGCTTGAATCCGGGAGGTGGAGGTCGCAGTGAGCTGAGATTATGCCACCGCACTCCAGCCTGCCAATACAGCAAGATTCCGTCTCAAAAAAAAAAAAAATTCATTAACAAAGTTAACAACAAATTGAGAAAAAGCCTTTTCCAAAGGTCACAGGCAACTGTCACTGACTACTGCTGACTCCCAGAGAGCTGGCTAGAGTATCTAAAACCCCTCCTTCCCAGTGATAGGCATGGAGCCCAGGCAGCAGTGAGCCTTCAGGTTGGGGTCCAGTTGGCCATACATGAGCCTTGGTAGGGAGAAATAAATTCAAGGCTTCATTGCTACAATTCAAAAACAAACTCTGAGCCGGGCACAGTGGCTCATGCCTGTAATCCCAGCACTTTGGAAGGCTGAGGTCAGGAGTTTGAGACCAGCCTGACCAACATGGTGAAATCCCGTCTCTACTAAATACAAAATATTAGCCAGGCGTGGTGGCGCATGTCTGTAAGCCCACCTACTCAGGAGGCTGAGGCAGAAAAATCACTTGAACCCGGGAGGTGGAGGTTGCAGTGAGCCGAGATTGTGCCATTGTACTCCCAGCCTGGGCAACAAGAGTGAAACTCCGTCTCAAAAACAAAACAAACAAAAAAGACTTTGTCAGTTTCTGTCTCTGGCAAGTGTTAAGGTGCCCTGGCAAGGGATAAATAAGAATGGGCTCTCAGGCTGGGCACAGTGGCTCACGCCTGTAATCCCAGCACTTTGGGAGGCTGAGGTGGGCGGATCACCTGAGGTCGGAAGTTTGAGACCAGCCTGACCAACATGGAGAAACCCCGTCTCTACTAAAAATACAAAATTAGCCAGGTGTGGTGGCGGGCACTTATAATTCCCAGCTACTCAGGAGGCTGAGGCAGGAAAATCGCTGGAACCTGAGAGGCAGAGGTTGCAGTGAGCCGAGATCGCGCCATTGCACTCCAGCCTGGGCACCAAGAGCAAAACTCTTGTCTCCAGAAAAAAAAAAAAGAGAGAGAGAATGGGCTCTCTGGGTAATACTGAGTGCTTTCGATAAAGGGAATAAAAATGTAATAATATTAAAAGTCATTTGTAAAATGAAAGCTACTGTTCTTCCTAGGAAACACTTGTAGGTCAGTCCATCTACTCTCATCAGAGAGGCTGATTTTTGACTCTTTCTTTTTAGATTCATTGTTTGACAATGCTTCTCTGGGACTTTTATTACTTCTTTAACATAATTGAAAGCCAGCCTGCCATAACATCTTAGGACTCTGAGTGATCCATACCTGTCTGTTTTCCCCTTCACCTTTAAGGTGGACTGATTCTGTAAGAATTATATCCTAGACAGTTCATAAGAACAGAGAACCTCAATGCTGGTACAAGTCAATGGCTTCCTCACCTATCTGCCTCCATCCTTCTGGCCGCATTCATTTACAGTTGGTGTGTGTGTGTGTGTGTGTGTGTGTGTGTGTGTGTGTGTGTGTGTGTGTGTGTGTGTGTGTGTGTGTGTGTTTGCGCTTGTGCTTGTCCTTGTCTTCTTTGTGTGTGTGTGTGTGTGTTTGCGCTTGTGCTTGTCCTTGTCTTCTTTGTGTTCCCAGACTAAACTGAGGGTCAGGCTGCTACTTCTTTTCTTTTTTTTTTTTTTTTCTTCTTGAGATGGAGTTTCGCTCTTGTTGCCCAGGCTGGAATGCAATGAGAGATCTCGGCTCACTGCAGCCTCTGCCTCCCGCGTTCAAGCAATTCTCCTGCCTCAGCCTCCAGAGTAGCTGGGATTACGGGTGCCTGCCACCACGCCCAGCTAACTTTTTGTATTTTTAGTAGAGATAGGGTTTCGCCATGTTGGTCAGGCTGATCTCGAACTCCTGACCTCAGGTGATCCGCCCGCCTCAGCCTCCCAAAGTGCTGGGATTACAGCCGTGAGCCACCATGCCCGGCCTCTCGGGCTGCTATTTCTTGCGGCCCAATAACAAGATATAGATGAACTGGGGAGGAAGAGTTTTTATTTCTGTAACCAGCCACAGGGAAAAGGCCTGGAAATTATCACCAGACCAACTCAAAATTACAAAGTTTTCCAGAGCGTATATACCTTCTAAGCTATATGCCTACGTGTAAGCGTGCATTTATCTAAAAACATAAGTGACTAACTTCTTTTAAGCTATAACTAAGGTCTGAGTCCCGAAGACCTTCTGGAGCCTCAGTAAGTTTACTTAATCTAAATGGGTCTAGGTGCTGGGGTGATTACCCTTATCTTGTATCCTGCTAAATCATAAAGGTTTGGGGAGTTCCTTTAGACTCCAGAGAAATTGTGCTTTCTTCAGACCCCAATAAAATTTGTTTCATCCTAAAAGGGTCCTGAGAAGAATTCCTTCGTTATCTTGTCATGCTTCAAGGCCCTGGAAAAGCCTAGGCAAAACTCTTGGTGGGCTCTTTGTTACATTCCAGCCTTGGTATAAGGGCACTGGCTCAATCAGCTTTTAGTGTATAACCTAGCCACTCAGTCAGTGCTGGGACAGTTGTAATGGAGGCCTGCATTAGTGAGACCTGGCCTGCCACACTTGCACTTATATTTCTAACCTAGAACCCTTATTCAGCGCATTTTGTCTTTCATTCATTTTGGAGGCCCTCTGGAGTTTGTCATAGACCAATTCCTAATTATATCATAAACAATTCTGTGATGAATGTAACCCTTCATAATTTTTTCTTTTTTTTTTTTTTGAGATGAAGTCTCATGGCACAATCTTCGCTCACTGCAACCTCTGCCTCCAGGGTTCAAGCCATTCTTCTGCCTCAGCCTACTGAGTAGCTGGGATTACAGACATGCACCACCATGCCTGGCTAATTTTTGCATTTTTAGTAGAGACAGGGTCTCATCATGTTGGCCAGGCTGGTCTCGAACGCCTGGCCTCAGGTGATCCACCCGCCTCAGCCTCCCAAAGTGCTGAGATTACAGGCATGAGCCACCTTGCCTGGCTCAAAGTTTGTTTTTGAACTATAGCAATGAAGCCTTGAATTTATTTCTCCCCTACCACGCTTCATCTACAGCCAACTGGACCCCAATCTGAAGGCTCACTCCTGCCTGGGCTCCATGCCTATCCCTGGGAAGGAGGGGTTTTAGATGCTCTAGCCAACTCTCTGGGACTCAGCAGTAGTGAGTCACAGTTGCTGCATGACTGGCCCTGACCTACTTGGCCCCACTCTCGTATCTGAGCTTTACTTTATTTCTGAGACCCAGGCTTTTCGTGATCCCAGTCCTGAGGACTTGCCTTGTTCTCTTTCTTGGCAAACTGCTTATTTGCCCGGTCTCAAATATTTCAGCTTGCTCTTGCCAGGGTCCCATAGAGAGTGGAGATCAGCTTGGAACAAAGAGCTTCCTATGTGCTGATCAAATGGCCGTGAGCTGCCTGAGTCTCTGATCACAGCCTGCTCCTAGAGTGTCCTCTATCAGCTTCACTCCCTGTACTCTGGGTGGTCTTCCCTCTGCTGTTTGCAAAGCCGTTTGCTGCTTACTCTCTGGACACTATCTGTACTGGGTTGAACAGTATCCCTCCAACTGCGCAAGAATCGATTTCTGTTGTTTTAACCCATCACTCTCCAGTATTTTGTTACAACAACCCTAGGAAGCTCATACACTATCTATGAGGGTTTAGCTGCTTCACATCACCTCCCCCATACCAGCATCTGCCCACCTCAAGGACAAGTCTGATTCCAGGTTTCAGCCCTTTCTGGTCTGTTCCAACACACAAATAACAGGCCCATAACCAGATCTATCATAATAAAAAAGACATTATGCCTTTAAATTCTGAAACTATCATAATAGGAGACATTATGCCTTTAAATTCAGAAAAGTACTCTTAACTAAAAGTAGGAGTACTCCACAGAAACCAAATGTAAAAATAAATACTCAGACCAAAGTACTAAATAAAGAGAGCTCTACCATACTGATTCCAAATTCCTCTTTGCCTTTTTATCACCCCTTTTTATCAACCTATTTTGAATTCTTAAAGTATCTTTTAATAGATTCCCCTGTGCTTTGCTATAAGCTGGCACCATGGAAGCAATCCTATCCAGAAAGAAGCAGAGAAAACAAGTGAATGAGAAGTGTGGTGTTTGGCACATTGGAACAGCAATGGATTGGAGTCATATATTATATTTGAATCCCAGTTCCGCCTCTTACTGGCTCCATGGGCTTGTAAGAGTTATTCAATCTCTCTGGCCCTGTTTCCTAAGAAAGGCTCTGAAAACAAATTGGCTAGGTTCAAATCCAGGATCTACCTCTTACTAGCTGTATGACCTTATACAAGCTATTTAGCCTTGCTGTGCTTTAGTTTCTTCATCTAAAAAAAGAAGTATAACAACAAAAATTAGCTGGGTGTGGTGGCACGTGTCTGTAGTCTCAGCTACTTGGGAGGCTAAGGCAGAAGAATCACTTGAACCCGGAAGGTGGAGGTTACAGTGAGCCGAGACCACGCCACTGCACTCCAGCCTGGGCGATAGAGTGAGACTCCATCTCAAAAAAAAAAAAAAAGAAGTATAATAACGACACCTACTGCATAGAAATTTTGCTAGGGTTCAATGATTTAGTATACATAAAGCACTTAGCGCAGTACCATGGACACAGTAAGAGCTTGATAAATGTTAGCTTCAACTGCTGCTGCTGATACTATTACTACCATTATTATTATCTGCAATACAACTAATGCCACTTACAGGATTATAAACCAACAGAATATATGTGAAAGCACTTGGCATACTGCCTTGCATGTAAGAGACAATAAATATGTATTGAATCTGAAATAAACAGGAGATAGGAATATTCAAAAAGTAGTATTCCTTTTTTGAGGGCCAGAGATGGACACATTGGCCAAAAGCTATGTATCCAAAAGTGCTAAATACTCAGCGCAGCAAGAAAGGCTAAAGGCATTCTGAGGAATGTCATAGGCCTTCCCAATGGAGCACTGCCCCACTGCAGCTATCTCAGAATCTCAGGATTGTCTGGTAAGGTACACATCGTCTAGGCAAGCCCTGTTCACATCACCTCCTGCAATGTCCCCATCCAATTCCCCTATTTGGGCAGAACACCTCTGTAGAGTATCATCCACAAGTGGGTCATAAGGCCTGTGACTCATTACCATGTCCTGACATTCTCAACTTCATTCTCTGTGCTGAAATACTGGCCAAAATAGAGTCCAAAAATGAGCTCTGCTGCCAGGCTTAACCAAATCTCTTATTTGTACACCGTGCTTTAAAATGCACAAAACACTTGTACATATATTTTACCCTCTGTAGTAGGCAGGGACTATTAACCACATTATACAAATGGAGAAACCAACTCTCAGCCAGGGAGATTAAGTACTTGTTCAATATTGTAGGGCACTGGTGCTCAACTGGGGATGATTTGTCCTACAAGGGGACATCTGGTAGTGTATGGAAACATTCTGAATTGTCACTACTTGGAGATTACCCCTAGCAATTAGTGGGTAAAGGTAATGGATGCTGCTAAACATCCTACAATGCATGACAGTCCCCTACAACAAAGAATTATGTGGTCCAAACGCCAATAGTGTTAATGTTGAGAAACACTGTTACAGAGCAAAAAATGGTCAGAGATAGGACCCTTGTTTCTGCTATTCTTTAAAGAATTTGTGTTTGTTTATTTAAGGGACAATTACCTTGCAAAGGAGAGCAAGAAACAGATAACAGTGGGAGAATCCAAGTGAAGAGAGGGAGAAAAGATCTACGGACTAAGCAAAATAATCCTGGGAATTCCAGTGGCTTGAAATTGTTTGTTTTTCACACTGTTCTAAGAGAGGCAGGCCATCTCACCGATACATAATCATAATGCTGTAGTAAACTCCGTAATTGTAAAAATATAATTTCATAAAGAGACAACTTGCTCATTTTCTTTAAAATTATAAATTGTAATTGTTAGGCAGCAATTTTATTTTCAAACTACTCAATTTTCAATTGCTAAATTATTTATACTTCCCTAATATTTATATACCACAGCTGGAGTACAGTCGTGCTTGTCTTTGAATGCAGTGACGACAAATGAATATAGGTGACATTAATAAGATTAATACTCAAGCCATTAGTAATCATGCTAGAAAGTGCAGTTGAGCATTTTGGTTAAAATAGTCAACAAATGCAAAAGATAAACGAAGTCTGCCTTTTAAACAAGAGTTACATACGGTGCGTCAAATATTGCTGGGTTTTTCAATCAAACCAAGAACTGAGGAAAGTGTTATTCCCAAGTGAGGAATTTTAGAACATTCTAGGCAAAGATACATACTGCATGCAAGTGATACGACACCTTAATTAGATTCAACCAGCAGACTGTATTACACTGCGACTCGGAACAATAGTTCTGAGCCAAGATTACAATAAATTTCAAAATCTATAATGTGTGAAATTAAATTCCACAATAATGCATAAAAGTCCTAATTTGAATCAATTTTCAACTTGCAAATACATGAAAACTAAAAAATGAAATTCAGAGTAGGAGAAACAAAGAATATACAAGTATTAGTAAATACTATTAATTAGGAAGGCCAAATCTCCACTGAACAAGAATTAGACATTTTTTACCATATTCATTCCACTGCAAAGATATTTGATTTTTCAAAAATATCAGAACTTGAATCTCACATATACTATTAGGATATACTTTTTTAGTATTTTAAGGTAAGCTCTCTCCCTCAAAGGATTAATCTAGGATCTACTAGTGCATTCAAATAAATAAAAGTAGAAAACACTGAAGTTTGTATGTTGGTACATTCACCTTCTATTGATGAAACAATATACTGATAATAGTATGAATTCCATGGCTGCCATATGAATGTGAACTTGCAGTAACAACAAATGAAGACAAATAAACAGCATAGAGGATTAAGGTCCAGACAGGTAAAAATATAGCAAAGGTTAGAGTTAAGTCAATAAATTAGGATCACCATGAATAGTTCCATTTCAGTAAGGTATTAACAGGGTAAGGTATTCAGTCTCTCTGGCCGTGTTTCCTAAGAAAGGCTCCGAAAACAAATTGGCTAGGTTCAAACCCAGGATCTACCTCTTACTAGCTGTGTGACCTTATACAAGCTATTTAACCTTGCTGTGCTTTAGTTTCTTCGTCTAAAAGAAGTATAATAACGAAAATTAGCTGGGTGTGGTGGGTAAGTAAAATAACAGTTACTTATCTTATCTTTGTGGGTAAGTCTACAAAATCTTAGTTAAGCATAGCTGAAACAGAATAAAACTAAAAACCAATACTCGGAACACTTAGGGAGTGGTTCTGTTCTACTCAAGTTTTTTTTTGTTTTTTTTTGTTTTGTTTTGTTTTTCCTGAGACAGAGTCTTACCCTGTCATTCAGACTGGAGGGCAGAGGCGCGATCTCACCTCATGGCAACCTCCACCTCCCAGGTTCAAGCAATTCTCCTGCTTCAGCCTCCTGAGTACCTAGGATTACAGGCATGCACCTCTATGCCCGGCTAATTTTTTTTTGTATTTTTAGTAGAGATGGGGTTTCACCGTGTTGGCCAGGCTGATTTCGAACTCCTGACCTCGTGATTCGCCCACCTCGGTCTCCCAAAGTGCTGGGATTGCAGGCGTGAGCCACCACGCCCAGCCTCTATTCAGTTTTTTAATGAACAACTTAGTTTAGGGATATTTAAGAAATGTGCAAATGCTGGCAGGTGCAATGCTGGCAGGGACAGCTGTTACTACATGAGTGCAGAATCAAGATTCAAAATCTCAAAAGAAGGGAATGCAGCCGGGTGCGGTGGCTCATGGCTGTAATCCCAACACTTTGGGAGGCCAAGGCAGGCGGATCACAAGGTCAGGAGCTCGAGACCAGCCTGGCCAATATGGTGAAACCCCGTCTCTACTAAAAATACAAAAATTAGCTGGGCGTGGTGGCGGGCACCTGTAGTCCCAGCTACTCTGGAGGCTGAGGCAGGAGAATCGCTTGAACCCAGGAGGCGGAGGTTGCAGTGAGCCAATAACCACGCCACTGCACTCCAGCCTGGGAGACAGAGCAAGACTCCGTCTCAAAAAAAAAAAAAAAGGAAGGAAATGCTAGGCTGAAACAAGAAAAATTGAATGTGAAGAAACAGAAGTCAAAGAACTTATAGCTACTCAGAGCTGGAATGGATCTTGAAAATAATTGATTACTGCAATGCTCTAATGCTGCTGATGAAGGAAACAAGGACCAGTAAGTATCCTTGCGGGGTGACACCTAAAATGCGTGGGAAAGCCTATGCACAGTAATACCTAAATGAATTAGAACTAACTTGTAGCCTTAGTAAATCAGAAAAGATGGGATGTCTGGGAATATTCCCAAATTAATAAGCATAAAAAGATGCTTGGGAGGGGATCCTTCTTCCTCTAGGCATCTGTGATTCTTAGGTGACTAGCAACTACAGAGCTGAGAAACAATATTTCATTGTGGTTATAAGAATGGGCTGCCAGCTTGACTGCTAGGGTTCAAATCCCAGCTCTGCTACTCACTAGCTATAAGTTATGGGTATTCTATGATGCTGAATAAGAACAAGAGGGGCCATGAGTATAACTGGGGCTAGGATTGGCATTCTTCTGTAAACATTGAGCCTTCTAACTTAAATAACTGAATAAGTTATTTAAGGTCTCTGTCCCTTCGTTTCTTCATCTGTAAGAGGAAGACAATAATAGCAACCACCTCATTTAGAGCACAGCCTGGTAAGTAACAAAACTCATGCATGTTAAGTATTACTTTTGTGACAATAGGATGAGAATATGCACGCCAGCAAACATTTTATTTTTTCTGAGCAACCATGTGCAATAGCCACAAAGATATGCAACACACACACTTCAGAAAGCTCTATCCATTTGGAGGGGGTAAACAAGGAAGTAGAGAAAAAAGCAGAAAGAATTAAACCACCAAAAGACTGCTGCAGATGCTCTAGACAGAAGAGATTTCATTCAGCACAACTCAAACACAGAACTCCATTTCTGGACACCTACAGACACTTAGACCTGGCCTGCAGAAGGCATCTCCCCCACTCTCTACATCATTTTTGGGGGGTTCAAAACTCACTGAAAACTTTATCATTCCATTTTTTCTTTTAATCCACATAATACCTCATTTTGTTTTACACATCATACATCTTTATTGAGACTTTTTATGGTCAAGGTGAATATGCAAAATTTTAGCTGGATAAAATGACTCTAGTTATCCCTTATGGCATAGTATCTCATAACCAAGAAGTAAGTATGGTTAGAAGGCTCAATGTTTACAGAAGAATGCCAATCCTAGCCCCAGTTATACTCATGGCCCCTCTTGTTCTTATTCAGCATCATGGAATACCCATAACTTCAAGTAATTTCCAGGTAGAATAATCCCTAATTGACTGACTCAATAACCTGGCTGAGAGGTATTATACTTATCAAGGGACTGCCTAAAGAATACGTAGAGTTAGGCCAGGCACAGTGGCTCATGCCTGTAATCTCAGCACTTTGAGAGGCTGAGGCAGGTGAATCATTTGAGGTCAGGAGTTCAAGACCAGCCTGACCAACATGGTGAAACACTGTCTCTACTAAAAATACAAAAATTAGCCAGGTGTAGTGGTACACGCCTGTAGTCCCAGCTACTTGGGAGGCTGAGGCAGGAGAATTGCTTGAACCTGGGAGGCGGAGGTTGCAGTGAGCTGAGATCGCGCCACTGCACTCCAGCCTGGACAACAGAGCAAGACTCCATCTCAAAAAAAAAAAAAAATACTTAGAGTTAAGCATTCACTCATTCTTGATTGGCGGTCTTCAAAGATTTATATTAATTTTCTATCTATCTAATAAGTAAGAAATCGAGCTTTGTTAATATTTAGTACATGGATCGGCACTGGTACGCTCACTAGTCCCTATATAACCTACACTATGAGACACTCTTAAGAAAGAATGGTATTGCAAAGCACTGTGCTTTACAGGAGCACAGTTACATGGATTTACAGATTATAGTATACGGTTTAATGAAGCTAAATCCTCACTGAATAGACAAGTGGCTCAAAACTCTTGCAAAGAAACCACAGATTGAAGACTATGAATACAAGCAAACAGTAATGGAGCTGACACTTCTACTTTTAGTGTATCAATCAAAACACAAAGTTAAAAAAATACCTAATTAGATTTAACAAGTTGTCTACAAAACTTGAAATTAGCAAGACTATTTTAAATAAGGACTTATATACACTATTGTTAAAAATGAACCTCAAATCTTAAGTATATATGGCTACATTGCCATCATGATTCAATTTTCTTTTTCTTTTTTTTTTTTTTTTGAGGAGCCTCTGTCTGTCACCCAGGCTGGAGTGCAGTGGCGCAATCTCAGCTCACTGCAACCTCTGCCTCCCAGGCTCAAATGATTCTCATGCCTCAGCCTCCAAAGTAGCTGGGATTACAGGCATGCACCACCACGACCAGAAAATTCTTGTATTTTTAGTAGAGATGGGGTTTCACCATGTTGGCCAGGCTACTCCTGGCCTCAAGTGATCTGCCCATCTCAGCTTCCCAAAGTGCTGGGATTACAGGCGTGAGCCACTGGGCCCTTTTTTTTTTTTAAAAGACATGGAGTCTATGGCCTGGGCTGGAATGCAATGGTGCAATCATAGCTCACTGCAGCGTTGAACTCCTAGGCTCAAGCAATCCTCCCACCTCAGTCTCCTGAGTAGCTAGGACTAAAGACAAATGCCACCATGCCCAGCTAATTTTTTTTTTTATTTTTTGTAGAGACGGAGTCTCACGATGTTGCCCAGGCTGGTCTCAAACTTCTGGCCTCAAGCCATGTCCCTAACTCAGCCCCCCAAAGTGCTGGGACTACAGGCACGAGCCACCACACCTGGCCTACAATTAGATCTTTAAAATCCAGAATCCAGAATGTGAAAGCAAATCTCTACAGTTGTTTTTATGATGTTTAAAGTCAAGAAAACATACTAAAGCAAATTCTAGATGAATCAAACATTTAAACATTTTTAAAAAGTGAAACCATAAAAACACTAGAAGAAAACACGGATATTTTAAAAAATAAAGTCAAAAAGCCCTTCCAAATATGACAATAAAAAATTGACAGGCTGGGCACAGTGGCTCATGCCTATAATCCCAACATTTTGAGAGGCCAAGGTGGGAGGATCACTTGAGGCCAGAGACAAGCCTCAGCAATATAGCAAGACCTTATCTCTACAAAAAATATTAGCCAAGTGTGGTAGCGCACGCCTGTAGTTCCAGCTACTCAGGAGGCTGAGACTGGAGGATCACTTGAGTCCAGGAGATTGAGGTTGCAATGAGCTATGACTGCACCACTGCACTCCAGCCTGGGTGACAGAGCAAGATCCTGTCTCTAAAAAAAAAAGAAAGAAAAAAAGAAAAAGATTGATGAATTTCACTAAATAAAAACTAAAAATTCCTACACAGCAAAAATAAGTCTTAAACATAACAATCAAAAACAGTGATACACTGTATTGGTGGGGGGGTATGAAGAAACTGGCATTATTATGCTACTGTTGGTAGTTGCATAAACCAATAGGACTTTACTGGGAAGCAATTTGGCGATATCTATCAAAATTACTAATTCACATACCTTTGACCCAACAACTGTTCTAGAAATTTTCTTACAGATTTATTATATTCACAATGTACAAATGACTACTTGGAAATTACTTAAATGTCCATTAACCTAGGACTGGTTAAATAAATTATGGTACATGCATACAATGCAATTCTATGCAGTCATAAAAAGAATGAAGAGGCTCTGAGGTGGGTATGAAGTGCCATGATTTCCAAGACACGCTGCTAAGGGAGGAAAACAAAGTGCAGAACAGTGTTTATGGTATGCTACCATCTGTGTAAAAAAAAAAAAAACTGGGAAGGGGGTAGCAGAAAGAGAAAATATATAAATATATAATTCCTTACATATGCAGGCTAATGTCTGAAAAAAATACATAAAAATCTGATAAACGTGATAGCAATGATTGCCTCTAAGAAAACAGGTTTTATGGCCAGGCGCGGTGGCTCACGCCTGTAATCCCAACACTTGGGAGGCTGAGGCAGGCTGATCACCTAAGGTCAGGAGTTCAAGACAAGCCTGTCCAACGTGGTAAAACCCCATCTCTGCTAAAACTACAAAAATTAGCTAGGCGCGGTGGTGGGAGCCTGTAATCCCAGCTATTCAGGAGGCTGAGGCAGGAGAATCGCTTGAACCTGGGAGGTAGAGGTTGCAGTGAGCTGAGATCACACTACTGCACTCCAGCCTGGGTGACAAAGTAAGACTCTGCCTTAAAAAAAAAAAAAAAAAAAAAGAGTTTCACATGCTAGATACCTTTAATAATTTTCCAACTTTCTAGCTACTCAGGTTACTCCCCTCATCCAATCCATCCACAAATCATGTTAGCTATGCCTTCAAAAGACATCCAGACTGTTCTACATTCTGACTGTGGCAATGGTTATATGAATCTATATATGTGTTAGAATTCATAGACCTGTATATACAAAGGGTCAATTTTACTGTATATACAAAGGGTCAATTTTACTTTACCCTTTGTATATACAGGTCTACTTTTACTTTTAATTTTGTTAATACAAAAATGATTTTTTAAAAAAGACATCCAGGCCAGAAGCAGTGGCTCACACCTGTAATCCCAGCACCTTGGGAGGCCGAGGCAGGTGAATCACCTGAGTCAGGAGTTCAAGACCAACATGGCCAACATGGCGAAACCCCATCTCTACTAAAACTACAAAACTTAGCCACGCATGGTGGCAAGGACCTATAATCCTAGCTACTCAGGAGGGTGAGGCAGGAGAATCACTTGAACCCAGGAGGCAGAGGTTGCAGTGAGCCAAGATCGCACCACTGCACTCCAGCCTGGGCGACAGGGCGAGACTCTGTCTCAAAAAAAAAAAAAAAAAAAAAGGACATCTAGTATCTACCCACTTTTTACCACCTCCACTGCCACCATCTCTTATCTGAATCATTACAATATCCTCCTGACCAGATGCCCTGGTTCTCTTCACTTCCTACAGTCATCTCCACATAGCAGCCAGTGTGATCCTGTTAAAAACTAAACGAAATCATGTCCTCAAAAGCCTCCAATGGCTCCCCATTTCACGTAGAAAAAATGCCAAAGTCCTTATGAGAGCCTACCCAGCCCAAAGCAGCTTGACCTCCTGTTCCCAAGGTTTCCTTTCCTACTGCCCTCCTCACTTACTAAACTCAGGCTGCACTGGCCCTCTCGCCCTCCCTTGACAACACCAGGCATGTTCCTACCTCCCAGTCTTGGCTCTAGCTGTTCCCTCTGCCGGAAATATTTTTCTCCTAGATATCCACTTGACACTCTCACATCCCTCAAGTCTCCTTACATCTCGCCTCCATGAAGTTTATCCTGACCACCTTATTTAATCATGCAACCTACTGGCCCTTTCCTCCACAACTCCCCCATCTGTACTCCTGATTCCTCTTCATCCTACTCAATTTTTTTCTCTTTTCCAAAGTACATATCATCTTTTAGTAAAATTTACTTGTTATGCTTATTGTCTTTCTCTATATCCCCACTACTAGAAGATAAACTCCACGAGGACAGGGATCTTTCATCTGTTTTATTCACAGATATACCCCACACATCTAGAAAAGTGCCTGGCACATATTAGGTGTTTGGTAACTATTTTACTCCTCCCTAAGGTGAAATGACATCGAATAAATGAGTAAATGAACAAACAAATGAACACATAAACAAGTGGTTGCCTTTCTGATTAGAGAACATTTGAACAGAGACCTGAAAGAAGGGAGGGAACAAAGCATCTCTCCGGGAGAAAACCATTTCAGGTGAAAGGGTAAGTACAAATGCCCTGAGGCAGGCACACCTTAGCGTGTTCCAGAAAAAAGGGAAAAAAGAAACAACAAGGAGGACAATGTGGGTGGCACAAGTGAGGCAGGGAGTAGACCACGAGGGCAGTGAGGTGATGGGAGGCCACATTACACGGGGGAAAACCCACAGCACACAGGGCAAACGCTGGCTTGTACTTGAGATGAGAAAGAGGCCACTAGAGAGCTTCAAATGAAATGTTATGATCTATGTTAGTTAAATGTTATATGTTAGTTAAAAATCTTTCCATAAAGAAGGCACAGGTGGAGTTGAACTTCCAACCACATTCTACAAAACATCCACAAAAAAATTGTCAAGCTCTCCCCAAGAAAAGTAAAAGAAAGAATACTCCCCAGTGTAACTTTATGGGGCTAATACAAATCATGAAACCAAAACCAAACATACAAAGATAGTTCCCAAAAAAAGTACACATTAATTTTTGAGCCAATTTTAAGTCCTGGACAAAATACTGGCAAATCTCATTTAGAAATGCATGTAATCCCAGCCTCTTTGGGAGGCCAAGGCAGGAGGATCACTTGAGGTCAGTTCGAGACCAGCCTGGCCAACGTGGTGAAACCTCATCTCTACTAAACATACAAAATTAGCTGAGCTTGGTGGCACTCGCCTGTAATCCCAGCTACTTGGGAGGCTGAGGCAGGAGAATCGCTTGAACCCAAGAGGCAGAGCTTGCAGTGAGCCAAGATGGCGCCACTGCACTCCAGCCTGGGCAACAGAGCAAGGCTTTGTCTCAAAAATAATTGCCAGATGTGGTGGCTCATGCCTGTAATCCCAGCATTTTGGAAGGCCAAGGTGGTGGATCACTTGAGGTCAGGAGTTCGAGACCAGCTTAGCCAACATGGCAAAAACCCTTCCCTACTAAAACTACAAAAATTAGCCAGGCACGGTGGCGCATGATTGTAATCCCAGCTACTCAGGAGGCTGAGGCAAGAGAATCGCTTGAACTGAGGAGGCGGAGGTTGCAATGAGCTAAGATCACGCCACTGCACTCCAGCCTGGGTGACAGAGCGAGACTCTGTCACAGAAAAAAACAAAACAAACAAAAATAAAACAATAATAGCAGCCAGGCGCAGTGGCTCACACCTATAATCCCAGCACTTTGGGAGGCAGAGGCGCGCAGATCACGAGGTGAGGAGTTCAAGACCAGCCTGACCAATATGGCGAAACCCCGTCTCTACTAATAAATTAGCCAGGCATAGTGGTGCCCACCTGTAGTCCCAGCTACTTGGAAGGCCGAGGCAGAAGAATTGCTTGAACCTGGGAGGTGGAGGGTGCAGTGAGCCGAATCTAACCACTGCACTCTAGCCTGGGCAACAGCACGAGACGCCGTCTCAAAATAATAATAATAATAATAGCTACATTTATTGAGCACCACTCTAAATGCTTTTCATGGATTAACTCATTTAATCTTCACAACAACCCTATGCCGTGTTATTTCATCCATTTTTACAGACAAAGAAACTAAGACACAGAGAGGCTAAATAATTTACCAAAGTCCACAGATAGAAAGTAGAGATTCTGAAGCTTCTGAATTTCAAAAACCTCAATGATATTCTGATTTAATTGCTCTGGGGGTGGAACCAATACTCTTTAAAGCACCCCAAGCGATTCTAATGTGCAACTAGGGTTAGGAAGAATTAAATCCATTAGCTAACTTCCCCCACCCTGAGAGAGAGTACATGGACATAGCCAAGGCAGGAGACATTTTAGTGAGGATTAAATATAAAACAAGCAACAAGGGTCAGAAAACATGATTTCCCAGGTGCTTTCCAACAGTGAAATTCTACCATTATCTGTTTCCACAGTCTTTCTAGAAGTCTAGGAGGTGTAATATTCCGTGTTACACCAGCTAGCAGATTCAATTCTAGTTCACTTTGGAGAAATCTGTCAGCTTATTTCTTTGGGATGGAGTTCCCAAAACAAGAATAGGGTAAAATATCCTAGCAGCTTATAATACAAGCTGAGTATCCCTTACCCAAATGCTTGGGAACAGAAGTGTTTCAGATTTCAGGCTTTGGAATATGTGCATTATACGCTTACTGACTGAATATCCCAAATCCGAAAATCCAAAACCTGAAATGCTCCAGTAAGCATTTCCTTTGAGCATCATCTCAGCACTCAAAAAGTGTCAAATTTTGGAGCATTTCAAATTTTGGATTTTCAGATTAGGGAATACTCAACCTATACTAGAATACAATTATTTCAGAATAAAAAACACAGCCCTACTTTACAGAAAAAAGTAGCAAAAAGAGGGAAGAATTCAAGAGGCCAACCTAATATTTTGTAAAAGTATAACTGGATAAATGTTACTGAGCTGCCCAAAGACCACTTCTGTTGACTGGAGCTAAAGCCACAAAAAGATCCTAACCCTACTCTCCCCTGTATCCTGATGTGGGTGCAGTCAGGTATGGCTCTATGGAGTCAGGAACTGCTGCCACAGTCAGCATGCAGAAGCCAAAGCAACGAGTGCTACCCAGCAAAGTTCAAGAAGGCTCAAGAAGTGACAGGAGGAAAACAAGCTGTCTTGGCTACAGCAGCAGGCTCTAGGAGGTCGGCCTCCAGCCCACTGCCTCATTTATCTCCCCTTCACAAGGAGAAGCCTGGACACACATGGGTCCCCAAAGCGGTGTTAATAGCTACTGCTCACACTGCTTCTTTTTGATCCTGCAGAATCAGAGCTCCTCAGTCTTCAAGGAGTTGGAACTATTGCAATTCCATCTCTTCCCAAAGCTATTCTCTGAAGCTTGGGAATCAACTTTAAAGAATCTTCCAAGGTGGGATATAGGAAAAACTATAAGTCAAATAAAAGTTGAAGATTGAACTCAGTGTCCTTAGACTTGGTGTTCTATAGAGTGGGCAACAAGCCAACCGGGTCTACCACTTTCAACACTGTATGCTACTTCCTAGAAGTGAGAGTTGCTTTAGGTAGTCTCCTCATCTAATTGTTAGAGATCCAATGGTCCAGCTACAAAAAACTGCCCATTCCTCCCCACGTCTCTCCCACCTCTATGCCTTTGCTCATACTACCTGTACTATCAGGAATGCTCTTGCCCACATCCCTTTCTGAAACACTTCCACCCTTCTTTTAAAGACCTGCTCAAACCTCACTTCCTCTAAGATGCCCTCCCAGAGCCACCCCAACTCCTGTATTAATTTCATTTACACTCTGTTATAATATGGCATTCCTCACCCTTTGCCGTTTTTAGATAGCTTATACCTGTCTCCAACAAGAGATCAGGCCCTGATGGACAATAATAAAGTTTCATAGATCTTTTCTATGCCTTTCAGCATCTTATATAAAGCAGAAATTCAGGAAATATTTGTTAAACAGAATTGGATTCAAGAAGCATTCAGAAGGCCAGGCACAGTAGCTCACACCTGTAATCTCAGCACTTTGCAAGGCTGAGGTGGGAGGATCACTTGAGCGCAGGAGTTTGAGACCAGCCTGGGTAACATACGGAAGATCCTATCTCTACAAAAAAATTTTTTTAATTAGCCGGATGTAGTGGTGCAGTGCCTGTGGTCCCAGCTAGTTGGGAGGTTGAGGTGGGAGGACCACTTGAGCCCAGGGGGTCAAGGCTACAGTGAGCCATGATCACACTCCTGCACTTCAGCCTCGGTGACAGAGCAAGACCTTATCTCAAAAAAAAAAAAAAAAAAAAAAAGAAGAAAGAGAGTGAAGCATTCAGAGACGCTGCTCTGCTAGTCTGACCTCAGTTTGCTATGGAACACAAGATGTTCTTTCTTCCTCTTTACATGTCTTCTTTTGTTAGTTTGCTTTGAAATATTAATTCTTTAAAATAATTTTCCTATTTTCCTTCCTGTGATTTTTTTCTGATTTTTTAACTGAACATAATTCACATACCATAATATTTACCCTTTTAAAGTGTAGATTTTAGTATATTCACAAAGTTGTGTAATCATCACCTCTTTCTAATTCCAGAATGTTTTCATCATCCCAAAAAGAAAACCCATACTCACAGGCAGTCACTCTCCACCCCTAACCCCAAGCAACAACTTATCTATTCTCTGTCTCTGATATATAGGATTTTAACAAAGCTTACAGTAGGTGATCTCAATTGTGGTTTTATTATAACCTGAAGCCAAAATTTTATCTTCCAAAAAAAGAAAAGAGGAGGTTCTTATTTTATAAGTCAAAAGGAAAATGTGATTTGACACAGCATTCTGTTTTTATTTTGTTAAGCTTTTCATTGAGGAAGTATATGTATAGAAGTTTATATATTGGGCCGGGCATGGTGGCTGATGCCTGTAATCCCAGCACTTTGGGAGGCCAAGGCAGGCGGATCACCTGAGGTCGGGAGTTCGAGACCAGCCTGACCAACATGGAGAAACCCCGACTCTACTAAAAATACAAAAAATTAGCCGGGCGTGGTGGCACATGCCTGTAATCCCAGCTACTAGGGAGGCTGAGGCAGGAGAATCGCTTGAACCTGGGAAGCAGAGGTTGCGGTGAGCCAAGATCGCACCATTGCACTCTAGCCTGGGCAACAAGAGCAAAACTCCATCTCCAGAAAAAAAAAAGAAGTTTGTATAACATAAGAGTACACCTCAATGAGTTTTCAAAAACTGAACACTGTAGTCCCCCTTATCAGCAGGTAATACTTTCCAAGACACCCATGGATGCCGGAAACCATGGATAGCAATGAACCCTATATGTGCTATGTTTCTTTCTGTATATATATATATATATATACACATATATATATACACACACAAATACAAGTTTGATAAAGTTTAATTTATACATTAGGCAGAATAACAGATTAACAATAACATAATAAAATAGAATAATTATAACAATATACTGTTAAAAATGTTATGTGAATGTGCCTTTTTTTTTTTTTTTTTTTTTTTTTGAGACAGAGTCTTGCTCTGTCGCCCAGGCTGGAGTGCAGTGGCGTAATCCCGGCTCTGCAAGCTCCACCTCCTGGGTTCACCCCATTCTCCTGCCTCAGCCTCCCGAGTAGCTGGGACTACAGGCGCCCGCCACCATGCCCGGCTAATTTTTTGTATTTTTAGTAGAGATGGGGTTTCACCACGTTAGCCAGGATGGTCTCGATCTCCTGACCTCGTGATCTACCAGCCTCAGCTTCCCAAAGTGCTGGGATTACAGGCGTGAGCCACCATGCCCAGCCTGAATGTGCCTCTTTCTCTCAAAATATCTTACTGTATTACACAAACTCACCAATTTTCAGACCGCAGTTGACCATGGGCAACTAAGACCGCAGAAAGCAAAACTGCTGACAAGGGGGAACTACTGTATACAAGTGTAGCCAACTCCCAGATTAAGAAACAGAACAGAAGCCCACTCCTTAACCACTCCCAAAGAATAACTATGATTTTGACTTCTAACAGCAGAGAATAACTTTTATGCCTGTTTTTGTACATTTATGAATGAAAGCATATACTATTCGGTATAGAAAAGTTCTACACTGAAATTCTATGCCTTGTAATACTCACCATAATCTTCTTGTATAAAGCCATTACATTATCATCATCAAATGGTAGAAATCCACACATAAGAACATATAACAGTATGCCCATGCTCCAAACATCTGCCTGAGAGAAAGAGGGAAAAAGAAAAATTACTGAAACAAAAATTCAAACATATTTCAGAATGGTAGGACTCTTGATCCAATCACAGAATTGTCGCAAAGCTAAAAAAGAACTCAGATATCAACCACTTCAACCTGCTTATTCTATAGTCAGAGAACCTGAAGCTAAGGAGGCTTGCGTAAACTCACCCAGTCAATTGGAGGCCACCCAGGAAGGCCTCCTGACTTCCAATTTAATGCACTCTCCTCCAGCTGGACTCTAACACTTAACAGAAAATAATTTCCAGTAGGCTGGGCTGGATTGGACAAGATAAGAAGATGAGACAATTCTACAGTGCTACTGAAGGTTTAGGTTACATATGAAGATTATGTAAACAGGCATAAGGATGTCTTAAAATTTATTGATAATCAGCAAGTATGACTAAGTTGTACTATAAAATTCTATGTAGAGAACTTTAATAAAGTTCAATGATTGACTTTTCAAATGTAGAGGTGGCCGGGCCTGGTGGCTCATGCCTGTAATCCCAGCACTTTGGGAGGCCAAGATGGGTGGATCACCTGAGGTCAGGAGTTCGAGACTAGCCTGGCCAACATGGTGAAACCCCGTCTCTCCTAAAACTACAAAAATTAGCCAGGCATGGTGGCGCATGCCCACAGTCCCAGCTACTCAGGAGGCTGAGGCAGGAGAATTGCTTGAATCCAAGAGGCAGAGGTTGCAGTGAGCCGAGATCACGCCACTGTACTCCAGCCTGGGTGACACAGTGAAACTCCATCTAAAAATATATATCATTTATTTATATATATTATATATATTATTTATTATATATAATATATGTATATATGTACATATATTATATATGCATGCATGTACATATATACATATATGCATACATGTGTACATATATATCCATATATACATATACATATGTGTCCATATATACATATGTCCATATATACATATATACATATGTATATATTATATATACATATAGAGAGACTAGAAATTAGTCTACCAGCACAAATAGTCCTACAAACCTCAAATATATATGTATATATACATAGAGACAGAGAGAGAGAGAGACACTAGAAATTAGCCTACTAGCACAAATAGTCCTACAAATCTCAAAATCCCAGAAAAGAGCTTAACGTTTATATGTGATATCCATGTGTCCCATGAGTCCTAAGCAGTAACTATTTATTCAAGCAGTATTTGGCCTTAGTCAGTAATGATGCCACCATTAGCTGAGGAGAAGTCACAGCTCTTACTCTCATTTGAGCCTTAGGAAATTTTTTTTTTTTTTTTTTTTTTTAGAGACAGGGTCTCACTCTGTTGCCTAGGCTGGGGTGCAGTGGCACAATCTCAGCTCACTGCAACATTTGCCTCCCAGGCTTAGGCAAGTTTTAAGAGGAAAAAAAGAAAAAGAGGAAAGAAGGAAAGGAAGGAAGAAAACAAAGAAAGAAAAGAAAGAGAAAACAGTTAAAATAACTTGAGCAGCATCACATATCTGGGTAGTACTTATACTAGATAAGCCAAATCTAACCCCTAGTCCTGTCTACCAAATCATATCAAATTATTAGGACTCTACTATGACGTCTCAAGTGAACAATTTGCTTTGAAGCAAACACTTGATTACTCTTCCAAGTTGCAGGAGGTCAGAAATTGACCATTTACGCCTCAGAGATGTCAAATATTTAATCTATAAATTGAGACATGTTGGCATGACACTCATTCATGGTATTAAATTCAAAGCAGATCGGGTGCAGTGGCTCGCACCTATAATCCCAACACTTTGGGAGGCCAAAACCGGCCTCCTCCCACCTGAGGTCAGGAGTTCAAGACCAGCCTGGTCAACATGGTGAAACCCCATCTCTACTAAAAATACAAAATTTGGCCGGGTGTGGTAGTGGACACCTGTGATACCAGCTACATGGGAGGCTGAGGCAGGCGAATTGCTTGAACCCGGGAGGTAGAGGTTGAAGTGAGCTGAGATCACACCATGGCACTCCAGCCTGGGCAACAGAGCGAGACTCCATCTCAAAAAAAATTCAAAGCAAAGAGGTTGCACAGGAAAGAGTGAACTACATGGTGGCTCATGCCTGTAATCCACACTTTGGGAAGCGAGGTAGGCAGATCACCTGAAGTAGGGAGTTCAAGACCAGCAGGGCCAACATGGTGAAACCCTGTCTCTACTAAAAAGATAAAAAAATTAGCCAGGTGTGGTGGTGCATGTCTGTAATTCCAGCTACTCAGGAGGCCATTGCACTCCAGCCTGGGGGACAAGAGCAAGACTTCGTCTCAAAAAAAAAAAAAAAATGGCTGGGCGTGGTGGCTCACGCCCATAATCCTAACACTTTGGGAAGCCAAGGCGGGCAGATCACCTGAGTTTGGGAGTTCCAGACCAGCCTGACCAACATGGAGAAACCCCGTCTCTACTAAAAATACAAAATTTGCCAGGCGGGGTGGTACATGCCTATAATTCCAGCAATTCGGGAGGCTGAGGCAGGAGAATCGCTTGAACTCGGGAGGTGGAGGTTGCAGTGAGCCAAGATCACACCATCGCACTCCAGCCTGAGTGACAGAGTTAGACCCTGTCTCAAAAAAAAAGGGTCGGGCATAGTGGCTCACGCCTGTAATCCCAGCACTTTGGGAGGCCAAGGTGGGCGGATCACCTGAGGTCAGGAGTTCGACACCAGCCTGGCCAACATGGTCCCGTTGGACTCAAGCAGTCCTTCCACTCCCACTCAATCCCACCAGGGTTGAGTCAAACCCTGTCTCTACTAAAAATACAAAAATTAGCAGGGCGTGGTGGCATGTGCCTGTAATCCAAGCTACTTGGAAGGCTGAGGAATGAGAATCGCCTGAACCCGGGAGGCAGAGGTTGCAGTGAGCCAAGATTGCACCATCGCACTCCAGCCTGGGGGACAAGAGCGAGACTTCGTCTCAAAAAAAAAAAAAAAAAAAAAAAAAAGCCCGGGTGTGGTGGCTCACACCCATAATCCTAACACTTTGGGAAGCCGAGGTGGGCAGATCACCTGAGGTTGGGAGTTCAAGACCAGCCTGACCAACATGGAGAAACCCCGTCTCTACTAAAAATACAAAATTTGCCAGGCAGGGTGGTACATGCCTGTAATTCCAGCAATTCGGGAGGCTGAGGCAGGAGAATCGCTTGAACTCGGGAGGCGGAGGTTGCAGTGAGCCAAGATCACACCATTGCACTCCAGCCTGGGCAACAAGAGCGAAACTTCGTCTCAAAAAACAAACAAACAAACAAAAAAACACACAAGAAGTCAACAGAAAGATTATGTCTAGGGTTAAACTTAAAGAGGAATAAAATGATAATAACATCCCCATAGTGCTACCAACACTTATTAGAGAAAAGAAAGCAGAAAAAGTATTTTTCAGTTAACTCAAAGTACCTTTACTTTGCTGTTTTGAATTGAATATGAGAATAAATTAACTAAAATCATAAACCAAAGCAAATGCAAGTAAATCCATAAACTACCAGTTGACATGAAAAAATAACTGGCTCCCAGCACTTTGGGAGGCCAAGGCGGGAGGATCACTTGGGCCCAGGAGTTCAAGACCAGCCCCAGAAACATAGCAAGACCCTATCTCTACAAAGAAATTTTAAAAATTAGCCGGGTGTGGTAGTGCACACCTGTAGTCCTAGCTACTTGGGAGGCTGAGGTGGGAGGACTGCTCGAGTCTAGGACGTAAAGGCTACCGTGAGCCATAGTCATGCCACTGCACTCCAGCCTGGGAGACAGAGTGAGATCCTGTCTCAAAAAAAAAAAAGATAAAATAATTGGGAGGAAGAGAGAACTGAAACCATTTCCCATGAAAAATTACTGAAGAAATTAGAGATATTTACAATGGAACATGTCCTTAAAGCACGATCAGGACTGTGAACATCAGAATCAACTATTTTATTAGTATTTTAAATGAAGATTCTTAAAGCCCCATCTCAGAAAACGAAACCAAAATCTCTGAGGGAGTTACCACCCTGAGCTCTGCATCATTTAGTAAGTATCTCAAATGACTCCTCAGTCCACTATCCTTTAGACACTGAGAAGGATAGGAAGTTGAACTAACACGGACAAGAAAACAATTTAAAATCACATAGGAAAAACCCAGATACACTCAAATCAGCAGATTCTCATCACCTCTGGGAATCTTGTGAGATCAGGCATACGATTATCACTCCTTCTGGGAAACTAAATGGAATAGTGGAAACAGTACCTCACTCCACTCAAATCTCACTCAGTCACCAGCTGTGTGACCCTGCAAAGGCACCAAATTTCTGAGCCTCAGTTTCTTCATCTTCTTTATCTTATGGGATAGGGTAACAGTATTCACTAAAAAGGATGTCTGTGGCCAGGCGTGGTGGCTCATGCCTGTAATCCCAACACTTTGGTAGGCCAAGGCAGACGGATCACCTGGGGTCGGGAGTTAGAGACCAGCCTGACCAACATGGAGAAATCCTGTCTCTACTAAAAATACAAAATTAGCCAAGCATGGTGGCACATGCCTGTAATCCCAGCTACTCTGGAGGCTGAGGCAGGAGAATCGCTTGAACCCAGGAGGCTGAGGTTGCGGTGAGCCAAGATCATGCCATTGCACTCCAGCCTGGTCAACAAGAGCAAAACTCCATCTCAAAAAAAAAAAAAAAAAAAAAAAAGTCTGTAGAGCTTAATTGAAAATTATTAAAGGTATCCAGCATGTGAAACTCTTTTTTTTTTTTTTTTTTTTTTTTTTTTTTGAGACAGTCTTGCTCTGTCACCCAGGCTGGAGTGCAATGATACAATCTCGTCTCACTGCAACCTCTGCCTCCCAGGTTCAAGCGATTCTCCTGCCTCAACCCCCAAGTAGCTGGAATTACAGGTGTGCATCACCATGCCTAGCTAATTTTTATATTTTTAATAGAGACAGAGATTCACCATGTTGGCCAGGCTGGTCTCAAACTCCTAACCTCATGATCCGCCCACTTCAGTCTCCCAAAGTGCTGGGATTACAGGCATAGCCACCGCGCCCAGCCCATGTGAAACTCCTGTACACTCTTGGTGGAAACGTAAGATGGTGCACTCACTATGGAAAACAGTATGGAGATTCCACAAAATATTAAAAATAGAATTACAATATGATCCAGCAACTCCGCTTCTGAATATATACCCAAAAGAATTGAAAGCAGGATCTGAAAGAGATACTTGTACACTCATATTCCTATCAACATTATTCACAGGAGCCAAAAGGTGGAAGCAATTTAAGTATCTACCAATGGATGAATGAATAAACAAAATGTGGTATATACATACAATGGAATATTATTCAGCCTTATAAAGAAAGGAAATTCTGATACATGCTACAACATGCATGAACCTTGAGGACATTATGCTAAGTGAAATAACCAGTCACAAAAAGACAAATATTGTATGATTCCATTTACATGAGGTTCCTAGATTAGTCAAATTCATAGAGACAGAAAGCAGAAGGGTAGTTGCCAGGGGAATAGGGTAGGCAGAAATGAAGAATTGTTTAACAGGTATAAGGTTTCAGTTTTGCAAAATTAAAAGAGCCCTGGAGATCGGTTGCACAACAATGTGATTGTATTTCAGTACTACTAAACTATACATTTTAAAACAGTTAAGATGGTAAATTTTATGTTATGTGTATTTTACCACAGTTAAAAATAAAAAGTATCCAGCATGATTCCAGGACTATGATAAACGTTCAGAAAACATTTGGTCCCTTTCCTATAATGCACTAAGAAGGCTACAACATCATTTTTGTGGTATTTCTGCCAAAAATACATAACCTGAATCTAATCATAAGGAAACATCAAATAAATTCAAATTGATGTACATTCTACTAAATAACTGGCTTCCTCAAAAATGCTGAGATCAAAAAAAATAAAGAAAGCCTAAGGAAGTCTTCCAGATTAAAAGGGACTAAAGCGACACAATAACTAAATGCAATAACTAAATGCATCCTGCACCATATCCTAGACTGGGGGGAAAACAAAACTATAAAGGACATTATTGGTACAATTAATACCACTTGAATATGAATTATGAATTAAATAAATTGTATCAATGTTAAATTTTGATACTAAAGTGTGGTTATAAAAGAAAAGGTCTTTGCTTTTAGGAAAAACATATATAGAAATATTGAGTAATAAAAGGATATGATGTTTCTAGCTAACTCTCAAATGATTCAAAAAAAAAACATGCATATATATAAACATAGAGAATGATAAAGCAAATAAGGAAAAATGTAAATAACAGTGAATTTGAGTAAAAGATATACCAAAGTTCCTCATTCTATTCTTGCACTATCTTGTAAGTTAGAGATTATATCAAAATAAAAAGTTACCAGAAACAGTTCCCATCTTCTCGTTTTATGAAGTAACCTGGTATTCCCAAAGTTCCTTATGCTAGTTCCAAAAGATGCTCTCCATCAAAAGTGGATCCCACAGGCAAATAAAATCAGAACCAGCTGTTATCTGTGATGTTCCTTTCCTGAAGGATCACACTGTACAAGAGCACATTAAAGATTTGGAGGCCAGAGCCAGGCACGGTGGCTCACTCCTGTAATCCCAGCACTTTGGGAGGCCGAGGCAGGCGGATCACGAGGTCAGCAGATCGAGACCATCCTGGCTAACATGGTGAAACCCCATCTCTACTAAAAATACAAAAAAAAGTAGCCAGGCGTGGTGGCGGGCGCATGTAGTCCCAGCTACTCGGGAGGCTGAGGCAGGAGAATGGCGTGAACCCAGGAGGCAGAGCTTGTAGTGAGCGGAGATTGTGCCACTGCACTCCAGCCTGGGCAACAGAGTGAGACTCCGTCTCCAAAAAAAAAGAAAGATTTGGAGGCTGGACGCAGTGGCTCATGCCTATAATTGGGAGGCTGAGGTGGGTGAATCATTTGAGGTCAGGAGTTTGAGACCAGCCTGGCCAACATGGTGAAACCCATCTCTACTAAAAACACAAAAATTAGCCGAACGTGATGGCAGTTGCCTGTAATCCCAGCTACTTGGGAGGCTGAAGGAGAATCGCTTGAACCCAGGAGGTGGAGGTTGCACTGAGCCAAGATCGCGCCACTGCACTCCAGCCTGGGTGACAGAGTGAGACTCCATCTCAAAAAAAAAAAACAAAACAAAACAAAAAAAGATTTGGACATGTCCTGAAATAGGAAACCTGTTTGAGCACTTCCTGAGCTTTTCACAACTAAAGTTTTTTTTAATCTTATGACACTCACATCAGCAAAACTAGTACTCCAGAGAATGAGAGGGGCTGACTAATTTGATAATTTGAGATACAGCAAATATAAATCAGGCAAATCCCACTCCTTCTCAGCGTGGACTCCTACACAGGGCTGCTGGCCTTGGAGAGTCAGCTCTGGATGGATGAAGCACAGGTTTTCTCTGTGCTAACCAGCATCTCTGAAACTGAGCCTGGAACCTTCGTCTTTTGTTCTATCCAGCTAGACTAACCAGTCCAAACTATGGCACTGTTTAATACAAAAGCAGCCACAACAAGGACACCAGAAATATCCCTGCTTCATAAGTATATGTTACTATATTTATTGCAAGTTATTAATTTCATTTATAAGTAATCATGTCTCACTCTCCAAATAGACTGAACTCTGATTAACAAGATTATTTCTTACTTCATCATTATACCCCCAACGCACAGTGCCTGACTCACTACAGGTGACCAATATAAATGTCTGCTGATTATATAATGAATTAATCAATGAATAATTACCTCTGATCCAAGATATGATTTGCCTTGTATTAACTCAGGTGCTGCATAAGCCAGACTCCCACAGCATGTCTGTAGATGGTAATCCTTGTTACCCTGCCAATAAGATAAAAATGAAACCTATTAATTACAACCCTTAAGAGAATTAAACCTTGATAAACATTCTTTTTTTTTTTTTTTTTTTTGAGACGGAGTCTCACTCTGTCACCCAGGCTGGAGTGCAATGGCACAATCTCGGCTCACTGCAACCTCTGCCTCCTGGGTTCAAGTAATTCTCCTGCCTCAGCCTCCAGAGTAGCTGGGATTACAGGCACACAGTGTGCCACCATGCCCAACTAATTTTTGTATTTTTGGTATAGACGGGGTTTTGCCATGTTGGCTGGGCTAGTCTTGAACTCCAGACTTCAGGTGATCCACCCGCCTTGGCCTCCCAAAGTGCCGGGATTACAGGCAATGAGCCACCACGCCTGGCCGATAAAAATTATTTGAGCACAAGCAAAGAGAAGCTAGATGAAAAACCACCCCACATAATAAAGGATTTCTGCAGCCAACACAATACTCTGTATACATGTGTGCATGCACGTGTGGTCTCTGCTTCTCTGGGTTCCCAACACCACTACAACCTGGCATGAACAAATCCTTTCCCCTTAGCTCAGTCAAATCAGGTTCATACTTCCCTAAATACCCACATACATAAATAAGCCTAGCATATATCCAAGCATCCACGTCTTTCCATCCCCAAGTATCCCGGGGGGAAAAATTTATTTACTGGACCTTATCTCCAGTATGAAATCTTTACAAATACAGAAGAGCTCTATTTTCTTAGAGGGAAAAAAGCAATATGTTACATAGAACAGTGCCTTGAAAGTCTGTTTTCTAGTGCCTTGAAAGTCTGTTATAAATCACTCCCTTAGCTTCCAGATCTGTTAAAATGAGTAATCTGCTCATCCTCCTCTGCCCTCCCACAGAAATACCAAGACATAATGAAAATAAAGCTACAGTCCAACAGCTGTATAGAGTTCTTACAGCTGGCAAAGGATTTGTGAATTGTGAGATGTCATTTACAACTGAAACAACATGCCCAGGAGTGCGCTCCTTGGAAGAAGGCTGAGGCAATCCTCTCCCAGGCAACCCCGCTTTCCTTAGATAGTGTCTATGTGTGTAATCCGTGGCAGCCATAAATGAAGGCTCACAGGGTCTGTCACAAACTTTCTCCACTGCCTCCCATGGAGAAAAACTTAAACCAGTTTATCTGTTCAAAGTATGTTTTCTCTTTATATGTTTGTCAATCAAAAAAAAAAAAAAACCTGCCTTCTAGCATTTGGTTCCCAGAAAAAAGGCTCCACTGATAGTTTCTGAAGAGCCAAGGGAAGGAGAGAAGAATCAGAAAGAATCAGACTTTCTGCCAAAGGGGTAAAATCTGCTTCCCTTTGCACCTAGCTAATTCTGATCGGGGCAGGAAACAGTTATGGGATTACCAAAGCCCGAGACAAGTCTGCAATTTCAACATTCTTAATGAGTGTAGACAGCTCATTTTAGAGATTGTGAGTACCATGATTAGAGAACTCCAGAGGAAGCTTCCAACAGGCAGCCACACAGGAGATCTGCTGCAGACAGCAGAGCCAGAAAGTTCAAAGTCACCTCAAAGAGAAGTTATGCTGGAGAACACCAATACATAACCATGGAATGCAAATTAAGGAAATATATAACAGTTATAAATTTAGAAGTGCATATGGGCTTTTTCCTTCTTTTAAAAGGAAAGCGGATTGTTTCTCAAAATGTAACTAATTGTTAGTTATAGAACCATTTGGATAACAGATTTGCACTAAATTCTCAACTTTTATCTAAACAAACAAAGGCATCATCTAGTGGCAATATACTCAAACTGCAAGCACTGGTCAAGTCAGCATTCTTGCTGTAATAGCCTCAAGTCACCTCTGCACTGCAAATTCTCACAGCATACCCATGGAGTCTTCAGCAGGACCAATCCTAGAACTAGGGCAGTGACTCTCAATCTTGATTGCATGTTATGATCATCTAGAGAACTTACAAAAACTACCCATACCTGGGATGAAATTTAACATTCTTCTCAATGGATGCAACCAAGCTCAATAAAGACTAAGTGGAAGTCAGGACAAAATCACACATTAAGAAATAAATGCACTTACAAAGAACATAGATGCATCTTATTTCTGCACTTACCTTGGGTTTTGCACAGAGACCAAAGTCAATCAGCTTTAATTTATGATATTCATCAAACAGCAAATTTTCCTGGGAAAACAAAGATATTTTGATAACTGTATACTGACTTCCTTATATCACATCCCACCTCTAGCCATTTCTAAAAATGATTTAAGGCCGGGTGTGGCAGCTCATGCCTGTAATCCCAGCACTCTGAAGGCAGACAAGAGAGGATTATTTGAGCCCAGGTGTTCAAGACCAGCCTGGGCAACACAGAAAGACCTGGTCTCACTTTTTAAAAATAAATAAATTAATTAAAATGAGTAAAAATGATTTAAGGTTGTTTCTGTTAAAAAGTCTGGGTACAGCAAACTGAAAATGACTAGAAACTAATGAAATGACCAGAAGCATATAAGGGAAAAGAAGGGCTGGGCACAATGGCTCACGCCTGTAATCCCAGCACTTTGGGAGGCTGAGGCAGGCACATCACCTGAGGTCAGGAGTTCGAGACCGGCCTGACCAACATGGAGAAACCCCGTCTCTACTAAAAATACAAAATTAGCCGAGCATGGTGGCGCATACCTGTAATCCCAGCTACTTGGGAGGTTGAGGCAAAAGAACTGCTTGAGCCCGGGAGGCGGGGGTTGGGGTGAGCCGAGACAGTGCCATTGCACTCCAGCCTGGGCAACAAGAGCGAAACTCCATCTCAAAAAAAAAAAAAAAAAAGGGCCGGGCGCAGTGGGTCACACCTGTAATCCCAGCACTTTGGGAGGCCTAGGCGGACGGATCACGAGGTCAGGAGATCAAGACCATCCTGGCTAACACGGTGAAACCCCGTCTCTACTAAAAATACAAAAAAAATTAGCCGGGCGTGGTGGCATGCGCCTGTAGTCCCAGCTACTCGGGAGGCTGAGGCAGGAGAATGGCGTGAACACGGGAGGCAGAACTTGCAGTGAGCGGAGATCGCACCACTGCACTCCAGCCTGGGCGATCACTCTATCACTTCCCCATAAGACTCACTAGCATAAACCATTTTCTCCTATTTTCTCCTTGGTGTTCTGAGAGTCAACTACAAACAAACACAATTTGTGCCAAAAGCAAATTTAAACCAAAAGAGTGAGTTGAAATAGACGAGTTCAGTATAAACAGATGGAAAAAGATAGTTTCCGGCCAGGCACCCTGGCTCACGCCTGTAATCCCAGCACTTTGGGAGGCCAAGGCAGGCGCATCACTTGAAGTCAGGAGTTTGAAACCAGCCTGGCCAACATGGCAAAACCCCAGGCCTACTAAAAATACAAAAATTAGCCGAGAGTGGTGGCAGGCACCTGTAATTCCAGCTACTCAGGAGGCTAAGGCAAGAGGATCACTTGAACCTGAGAGGCAGAGGTTGCAGTGAGCCAAGATTGTGCCACTGCACTTCAGCCTGGGTAACAGAGCAAGGCTCAGTCTCAAAAATAAAAATAAAAATAAATAAATACATACACACATATATAAAATAAAAATACAGAAAATTAGCTAGGCATGGTGGCATACGCCTGTAGTCCCAGCTACTTGGGAGGCTGAGGTGGGAGAATCACTTGAGCCTAGGAGGTTGAGGCTACAGTGAGCCCTGATCATGCCACTGCACTCCAGCCTGGGTGACAGAGTGAGATCTTGCTTAAAAAAAAAAAAACAAGACATTTATAAAGTCACACACAATTGACAGATACACAGAATGCTCATAAATGCATCCAAAAAGCCTACCAAGGCCAGGAGCGGTGGCTCATACCTGTAATCCCAGCACTTTGGGAGGCCAGGGCGAAAGAATAGCCTGAGGTCAGGAGTTCAAGACCAGACTGGCCTGGCCGGGCGCGGTGGATCACACCTGTAATCCCAGCACTTTGGGAGGCCGAGGTGGGCAGATCACAAGGTCAGGAGATTGAGACCATCCTGGCTAACACAGTGAAACCCCGTCTCTACTAAAAAATACAAAAAATTAGCCGGGTGTTGTGGCGGGCGCCTGTAGTCCCAGCCACTCGGGAGGCTGAGGCAGGAGAATGGCGTGAACCCAGGAGGCGGAGCTTGCAGTGAGCCGAGATCGCGCCACTGCACTCCAGCCTGCGCGACAGAGTGAGACTCCGTCTCCAAAAAAAAGACCAGACTGACCAACATGGTGAAACCCCATCTCTACTAAAAATACAAAAATTAGCCGGGCATGGTGGCCTGTGCCTGTAATCTCAGCTACTCAGAAGGCTGAGGCAGGAGAACTGCTTGAATCCGGGAGGCGGAGGTCGCAGTGAGCCGAGATCACACCACTGCACTCTAGCCTGGGCGACAGAGTGAGATACCACCTCCAAAAAAAAAAAAGTAGGAGGAAAAAAGAAATCTGATAGGTATGACTGGAGCAACAACAACAAAAAGCAAACCAAAGATAGATTCCTAATCAGATCATTTGTAAACCTAAAAATAACAGGTAAATGGCGCTGAAGGTGAGCATCTAACTGTGATGCAGTCACTTACTGGCTTGAGGTCCCTGTGAGCATAGCCCTGGCTGTGTACATAAGCAACAGCAGATACTATCTGACGGAAGACAACCCGGGTCTCCTCTTCTGACAGGCGATCCTGGGAAATTATATAGTCAAACAGCTCTCCTCCAGGGCAGTACTTCAACAGCAATGGAATCACAGATATTGTTACAACTTAAAAAATCACTTCACAGAAATTTAAAATAAAAAAGTACACTTAACTCAGAGATATTATTAATTCGACTTTATAGGGAATGGAACCGAGTAAGGTATATTCAAAAGTACACTCTCAGGATCAAACAAGTCAATAATGACTCCACGAATGAGAATAATAACTCTTTCTTCGAACAGTTTTATTACCAGTAAGTAGAAGTAAAACCAACTACCACTGTGATTTTAAAAAGCTCACCCAGGGTTTTATATTTTTATAGCAAAGTATTAAAACCCATTCTCATCTTAATGTACTCTCATTTAGTGTAATTACCTGAAATTAAAAAACCCAGCAGTAATTATTGTTTCTCTATCCCAAAGACCAGTGGTTTTCAATCTGTACCAGAAGGAGCCCAGGTCTACAGAGGTATCTCAGGCTGCAGAACAGGTACCAGAGCACAAAGCTCAAGGCTTTCCATCCCTTTCCCAGGGCACAGAAAACTTTCTCCACTTTTCCGTGAGCTGGGTTTCCATTTTAGCAATATCAATTAAAATTACAAATGCATATAGACTTGACCTCACAGTTCCACATTTAGTTACTGCTCTTATAGATGTACTCACTCACATCAAAAAACAGTACTTTGGCCGGGCGCCGTGGCTCACGCCTGTAATCCCAGCACTTTGGAAGGCCAAGGTGGGTGGATCAGGAGTTCGAGACCAGCCTGGCCAACCCGTCTCTACTAAAAATACAAAAAATTAGCCAGGCGTGGTGGCGGGCGCCTGTAATCCCAGCTACTCAGGAGACTGAGGCAGGAGAATCGCTTGAGCCCGGGAGGCAGAGGTTGCAGTGAGCCAAGATTGCACCACTGCACTCCAGCCTGGGTGACAAAGTGAGACTTCGTCTCAAAAAACAACAACAGCAACAACAACAACAACAAAAAATGTACCTTAAAGATCATTTACTGCAGCAGCAGTGTTTGTAAAAGCAAAAGACTAGAAACAACTGTCTTAGTCCATTTGGGCTGCTATAACAAAATACCTTACACTGGGTAATTTATAAACAACAGAAATGTATTGCTCACATTTCTGGAGGCCGGGAAGTCTAACATCAAGGTGCCACTAGATTCAGTGTCTAGTGAGGTTCTGTTGCTCACAGTTGGCATGTGCTATGTATTCTCATATGGTGGAAGGGAGCAAACAGGCTCCCTAAAGTCTCCTGTATAAAGGCACTAATCCCATTCATAAGGGCTCTGCCCTCATAACCTAATCACCTCCATAAAGGGCCCCACCTCTTAATACTATCACACTGGGGATTAAGTTTCAACATAGGAATTTGTGGGGAATACCAGCATTCAGACCTAAATGCTGATACTATATAAACTATGACACGGAATGGAATTCTAGGCAATAATTAAAAAAAAAAAAAAAAAAGAGGAAGCTCTTTACAAACTGATATGAAACAATGTCCAGTACTAAGTTATTAAGACTATAGATTGATATAGTGGCTTACAAAAGTATTATGCTGAGCAAAAGAAGCCTAACAAAAGAATAAGCAAAAGAATACTGTATGAGTCATTTATATCATAGTCTAGAATAGATTAAACTAATCTGCTGTGATAGAAATCAGATGAGTAGTCACTGGTAAGGGCAGGGTGACTATGGTTACAGGGAAAACTTCAAAAGGGCTGGAGAAAACTTTCTGAGGTGATAGAGATGTTTTATAATTTGGGGTGGGGGGTACATGGGTATATACATTTGTCAAACTGCATACCTAATGTGTACATTTTATTATATGTAAATTTATACCTCAATAGGAAATTTTTTAATGTTATACAGTAAGTTTTACAAAAAGAAAACAGCCTACTTCATATTTTCAAATAAAGAAATACAAAATAAAGAGAAATAAAAATGTCTAAAATATCTGAATGTGCTCAGATGGTCTCTAAGATCAATTGCTACCTGGGAAAAAAACAAGGTGCAAAGTAATAATTTGTGACCATTTGTGTCACACCATGTGTGTGTAAGCTACACACACACATACACATATAAAATACACATACGTATAAAATATATGTAGGTATCTACAAGAGACACAAGAAAAGTACATGAATGGCTCAGAGAAAAGAAAATTTGAGGGCCGGGCGCAGTGGCTCACTCCTGTAATCCCGAGCACTTTGGGAGGCTGAAGTGGGCAAATTGCCTGAGGTCAGAAGTTTGAGACCAGCCTGGCCAACATGGTAAAACTCCGTCTCTACTAAAAAATACAAAAATTAACCGGGGGTGATGGCACGTGCCTACAATCCCAGCTACTCAGGAGGCTGGGGCAGGAAAATCACTTGAACCCGGGAGGCGGAGGTTGTAGTGAGCCAAGGTTACGCCATTGCACTCCAGCACTCAAGACAGTGTGAGACTCCGTCTCAAAAAAAAAAAAAAGAAAAGAAAAGAAATGTGATGGCTAGGGTGGGGCACAGTTGCTCACGCCTGTAATCCCAACATTTTGGGAGGCCGAGGAGGGAAGACCGCTTAAGGCCAGGAGTCCAAGACCAGCTTGGGCAACAGGCCAAGACCCCCATTTCTATTAATAATATAATAAAATTTAAAAATTAAAGAATATTGGATGACTGGGATGTAGGGGAAAGAGAGGATTTTGTTTTTTAATATATACTCCCTGTACCTTTTTTTTTGAGACAGGGTCTCACTCTGTTGCCAAGGCTGGAGTGCAGCGGTGCAATCATAGCTCACTGTAGCCTATATCTCCCAGGCTCCTCACCTGAGCCTCCCAAGTAGCTGGGACTACAGGTGTGCACCACCATACCCAGCCTTTTTTTCTTTTTTTATTTAAGTAAAAACAAGGTCTCACTGTGTTGCTCAAGCTAGTCCCGAACTCCTTAGCTCAGGTGATCTTCCCACCTTGGCCTCCCAAAGTGCTGGGATTACAGGCACGAGACACTGCACCCGGCCACTCTCTTGTACCTTTTAAATTTTCTCCTAGGTTCATGGATGCTTGGGAGATTTTAACAATTCTTTTTCTTTTTTGAGACAGAGTCTCGCTCTGTCACCCAGGCTGGAGTGCAGTGGCATGATCTCAGCTCACTGCAAGCTCTGCCTCCCAGGCTCAAGTGATCCTCCTACCTCAGCCTCCCAGGTAGCTGGGACTACAGGCATGCACCACCACAACTGGCTACGTTTTTGTATTTTTTGTAGAAATGGGGTTTTCCCATGTTGCCCAGGTTAGTCTCGAACTCCTGGCCTCAAATAATCCACCAGCCTTGGCCTCCCAAAGTGCTGCAGTTACAAGCGTGACCCCCTGCGCCTGGCCCTAAGAATTTTATTTGAACAAAGGGATCACCTAAAAATATAAAGAGGTTTTAAAATTACCAAAGAGGTTTTAAAATCAAAGAGGTTTTAAAATGTGGACCATGTAGGTAGATCTACAGTGTAGTAATACAATGTACTACTATACAATAGCTCTAGATCCAAAACGTCCAACGTTATAATTTTTTTGTTTTTATTTTTTAGAGACAGGGGTTTGTTCTGTCACCCAGGCTGGAGTACAGTGCCATTAACGTGGCTCACTGCAGCCTCAAACTCCTGGACTCAAGCAATTCTCCCGCCTCAGCCTCCTGAGGAGCTGGAATGACAGGTGCGCACCACGCGCCATCACACCCGGCTTTTTTTTTCTTTTTTCTTTTGTATGTAGAGACAGGGTCTTGCTATGTTACTGAGGCTGGTTTTAAACCACTAGTTTCAAATGATCCTCCCACCTCAGCCTCCCAAAGTGCTGGGATTATAGGCATGAGAGGACCCGGCCAAAATTATGATTTTTAAAATATGCTTTTAAAACAGTGCTATCCTGTGAAAATCATGTGCAAATTACATATTATTTGGCTGAGACTAACGAAAACTAAAGAAGTTGAATAATACAAGTCCTAAAGACATCTTTCAAGACAAAAATGGCAAGTTAAAACTTGAAACTGCTTGGTTTACATAAAAGACACTGGAAGCTACCCAGTGCTGTGGGGTGAACTGTCACTGGATCAGGGTAAGCCTAAACCTTGGGTCCTTTTAAGAAGAGAGACATTTGGACAGAGACACAGCTACACAGAGAGGAAAACACCATCTGAAGACGGAGGCCAAGATGGGAGTGGTGCATCTATAAACCAAGGAGTGCCAAGGACTGCCAGCAACTACCAACAACTAGCAAAGAGGCAGGAAACAGATTCCCCCTCAGAACCTCCAGAAGGAACCAGCCTTGCCAACATTTTGATTTCAGACTTCAAACCTCCAGAACTGTCAGACAATGAGTTTCTGTTGCTTTAAGCCACCAAGTCTGTAGTAATTTGTTCCAACAGCCCTAGGAAATTAATATACCATATAAAACTAGAATGAGGCTGAGCACGGTGGCTCACGTCTGTAATCCCAGCACTCTGGGAGGCCGAGGAGGGCAGATCACAAGGTCAGGAGATTGAGACCATCCTGGCTAACACGTGAAACCCCGTCTCTACTAAAAATGTAAAAAATTAGCCAGGCATGGTCGTGGGCGCCTGTAGTTCCAGCTACTCAGGAGGTTGAGGCAGGAGAATGGCGTGAACTCGGGAGGTGGAGGGTGCAGTGAGCAGAGATGGCATCACTGCACTTCAGCCTGAGCGACAGAGCGAGATTCCATCTCAAAAAAAAAAAAAAAAAAAAACTAGAATGAGTCCTTCCCTCTAGGAGAAAATTCTAACATATTCTATCTACTAAACCATACTACCCCATTAGGGGTGTATTAGAAAAATGACATTTACATTGAATCTCCAATTTATTATATACATCTATTTAATCTAAATTGTTACAAATGGAACAAAACAGGTAAGTCGCTTAACATCTCTTCTAATCTTTCAGGTGAAATGTACTTTTCTCTTTTACTATTGATAAAGTGATCAAATCTTTTCAGGTATCTGGAACATACTACTAACCTCAAGAACCATGAATATTTTGTTGGCTGTCTCTAGCACATGATAGAGTTGACATATATGCTGATGTCTCAGGTTCTTCAAGGCCTCAATCTCCGTTTTGATCCGGGGCAAATCGCTCTGTGACAAAACATCATATGGAATGAGCAATAAACTTATTCAGGTGGTGTTCCAAGCTCCAATACTAACAGCTTTAATACTAAGTAGCTGGCCGGGCACGGTGGCTCACGCCTGTAATCCCGCACTTTGGGAGGCCGAGGCGGGCGGATCATGAGGTCAGGAAATCGAGACCATCCTGGCTAACACGATGAAACCCTGTCTCACTAAAACTACAAAAAAATTAGCCGGGCGTGGTGGCAGGAGCCTGTAGTCCCAGCTACTCCGCAGGCTGAGGCAGGAGAATGGCGTGAACTCGGAACGCGGAGCTTGCAGTGAGCCGAGATTGCGCCACTACACTCCCGCCTGGGCAACAGAGCAAGACTCTGTTTCAAAAAAAAAAAATACTAAGTAGCAAAAGCTATCAAAAAGCCCCCCAAAAATTGTTCAACACTACAGAAAAATATAGCAAAATTTATTTGCATGTGCCTAAAAAGGGCATTGGAGATTTTATGAAAGACAGGTTCAATGTGGGTCAACAGTACAACATCCAGAAAACAATCTTAGACTCCTTAGAAGGTTAGCATTCCAAACAAGGAAAATGACAGAAACACTACTCAGTCATCATGCCTGAGCTACCACTTTCAGCCTCAGCAACACCGTTTAAGAAGCATGCTGCGCAAAAAACCAGTGAACTTAGGTGAAAGGTATATGGGTATTCACTGTCTCAGTCTCCAATCTTTTCTGAGGTCTTGAAACTTTCAAAATAAAAAGTTGGGTGGGGAGAGGAAGATAAGCCAAGCTGAAAAAACTTTAAAGGACAGAAGCCTAGAGATATCATCAAGTAACAAGTAAAACTTCATTATAAAAAGGGACCCTGAGGCAGGGCGCAGTGGATCACGCGTATAATCCCAGCACTTTGGGAGGCTAAGGTGGGCGGACTACCTGAGGTTGGGACTTCGAGACCAGCCTGACCAACATAGAGAAACACCATCTCTACTAAAAATATAAAATTAGCCAGGCATGGTGCCGCATGGCTGTAATCCCAGCTACTCGGGAGGCTGAGGCAGGAGAATTGCTTGAACCCGGGAGGTGGAGGTTGCAGTGAGCCGAGATCATGCCACTGCACTCCAGCCTGGGCAACAAGAGCGAAACTCCGTCTCAAAAAAAAAAAGGGGGGGGGGACTCTGGGCCAGGCGCAGTGGCTCATGCCTGTAATCCCAGCACTTTGGGAGGCCAAGGTGGGCAGATCAACTGAGGTCAGGAGTTCAGGACCATCCTGGCCAACATGGAGAAAGCCCATCTCCACTAAAAACACAAAATTAAAAATACAAAATTAGCCAGGCATGGTGGCGCATGCCTGTAATCCCAGCTACTCTGGAGGCTGAGGCAGGAGAATTGCTTGAACCCTGGAGGTGGAAGTTGCGGTGAGCCGAGATCGATCCAGCCTGGGAAACAAGAGCAAAACTCCATCTCAAAAAAAAAAGGACTCTGATTGGGTGTGGTGGCTCAGACCTGTAATCGCACCACTTTTGAGAGGCTGAGGCGGGCAGATCGTGAGGTCAGGAGTTCAAGATCAGCCTGGCCAACATGGTGAAAACCCATCTCTAATAAAAACACACACGAAAAAATTAGCCAGGCATGGTGGCGGGTGCCTGTAATCCCAGCTACTTGAAAGGCTGAAGCAAGGAGAATCACTTGAACCTGGGAGGTGGAGGTTGCAGTGAGCCGAGATCGTGCCACTGCACTCCAGCCTGGGGACACAGCAAGACTCTGTATCGAAAAAATTAAAAAAAAAAAAAATACAAAATTAGCTGGGCGTGGTGGCACATGCCTGTAATCCCAGCTACTCAGGAGGCTGAGGCAGGAGAATCGCTTGAACCCAGGAGGCAGAGGTTGCCATTGCACTCCAGCCTGGGCAACAAGAGCGAAACTCCATATCAGAAAAAAAAAGGCGGGGGGGGCTCTACAGTGGCTCATGCCTGTAATCCCAGCACTTTGGGAGGCCGAGGCAGGCGGATCACGAGGTCAGGAGTTCAAGACAAGCCTGGCCAAAATGGTGAAATCCCATCTCTACTAAAAATACAAAAATTAGCCAGGCATGGTGGCAGGCACCTGTAATCCCAGCTACATGGGAGGCTGAGGCAGGAGAATTGCTCGAACCCAGAAGGCAGAGGTTGCAGTGAGCTGAGATCACACCCCTGCACTCCAGCCTGGGTGACAAAGCAAGACTCCATCTCGAAAAACAAATAAAATAAAAAGGGACTCCGTCTTAATGGCCAGTGGCTCAGGACCCAGTTATCCAGGACTATGCAACTAGATATCATGTCTTGACAAAGAATTAACTGTAACTTTCACTATCTTGGTATGATAATCTTTTTTCTTTGTGGGGAGGAAGCCTGATGACTAAAACCATGGAAGTAATCGGCCAGGCATGGTGGCTCACACCTGTAATCCCAGCACTTTGAGAGGCTGAGGCAGACGGACCAAGAGGTCAGGAGATCGAGACCATCCTGGCTAACACGGTGAAACCCCGTCTCTACTAAAAATACAAAAAAATTAGCTGGGCGTGGTGGCGGCCTGTAGTCCCAGCTACTCGGGAGGCTGAGGCAGGAGAATGGCGTGAACCCGGGAGGCAGAGCTTGCAGTGAGCCGAGATCGTGCCACTGCACTCCAGCCTGGGCAACAGAGCAAGACTCCATCTCAAAAATAAATAAATAAATAAATAAATAAAACCATGGAAGTAATCAAAATATTATTAAAATCCTAGAAAATAACTAAAATGAGCATAATAACAACAGAAAATATAAAACCAAGTTTAGAAATCATGAATTAATGTCATATTACACTTTAGAATAAGTTTTGAGCATCAGTGTGATAACACATTTTGTAATAACATTTTGTTTGCTATTTAAGTATTTGAAGTGTTAAAGTAAGTCATACTGAAGTTATAACTGAAATTTAAACTGCTTAAGGGAATTAATCTAATTGATACTCATGTTTAAATGCTCAAGAAAAATGGTTTTAATGCTTTTTTCTTAGATTAATAAATAGAAAACAAAAAATTGAATAAAACAAAAAAACTGGAGGAAAGCCTGAATTGTCCACTGACAGATAATTAAAAATAATTTCTTATACTGGTCACTGTATGATTTTAGCATATATTTAGGAAGAAATTCAAATGATTTAATGACATTGCTATAACAAAACTACTTACATATTCTTTGACTTTTTTTTTTTTTTTTCTGGAGACAGGGTCTTGTTCTGGCATCCAGTCTGGAGTGCAGCGGCGCCATCTCAGCTCACTGCAGCCCAACCTCCCAGACTCAGTGATCTTCCCACCTCAGCCCCGCAAGTAGCTGGGACTACAGGTGTGTACCACCATGTCCAGCTAAATTTTTTGTATTTTTTGTAGAGAAGGGCTTTCACCTTGTTGCCCAGGCTGGTCTCAAACTCCTGAGCTCAGGCAATCCGCCCACCTTGGCCTCCCAAAGTTCTGAGATTACAGGTGTGAGCCACCGTGCCTGGCTCCCTTTGACTTATTTATGTGTTAATCAGAACTTATATCTTTAACAATTAAAAAAGTAGGTAACAATTGATATTAAGCCCTATCTCATTCCAACAATAAAAACATCAAAAAAAAACTTTTTTTAGACAAGATCTTGCTCTGTTGCCCAGGCTAGAGTGTAGTGGTGCAATCACAGCTCACTGTAGCCTCAACCTCCTGGGCTCAAGGGACCCTCCCACCACCACCTCCCAAGTAGCTGGGACTACAGACATGCACAACCACACCTGGCTAAATTTTTTTTATTTTTTGTAGGGACAAGACTTGCCATATTGCCCAGGCTAGTCTCGAACTCCTGGCCTCAAGCAATCCTCTGGTCTCAGCTTCCCAAAGTGCTGGAATTACAGGGATGAGCCACCACACCCAGCCAAAAATTATTTTTTATGTTTGATAATTAAGGACAATTACAAAATGTTAGGCTGGGAGTGGTAGCTCACACCTGTAATCCCAGCACTTTAGGAGGCCGAGGTGGGTGGATCACTTGAGGTCAGGAGTTCGAGACCAGCCTGGCCAACATGATGAAATCCTGTCTCTACTGAAAATACAAAAATTAGCTGGACATGGTGGCACACGCCTATAGTACCAGCTACTCAGGTGGCTGAGGCAGGAGAATCATTTGAACCCAGGAGGCAGAGGTCGCAGTGAGCCGAGATCGCACCACTGCACTCCAGCCTGGTGACAGAGCAAGACTCCATCTCAAAAAAAAAAAAAAAAAAAAACAAAGAATGGTAGAAGGAATTAGAAAAAAAAGATGACTCAAGGTGACTTCAAACACTGGAATGGGTATAGAAGCCCCAGAAAAACCACCAAAAGAGACAGGCTTTATCTCAACATAAAAATAACTTTTTATACATTGTAGCCAAGACCACAAACTGAATGGGCTGCTTTAGGAGATAACAAGCTGTTCCTCCTCGAAGAATTCACATAGAGGAAAAAGAGGCTGATTAGGAAAAGGATTTAATTAGATAACTTCTAAAGCCATTTTGAATAAAATGCTGGGACAGGCCAAGTACAGTGGCTCACCCCTACATACCCTGTACTTTGGGAAGCTGAGATGGGAAGACTGCTTGAGGCCAGGAGTTTGAGACCACCCTGGGCAACAGACTGAGACCTTGTTTCTAGAAAAATGTTTAAAAATTAGGCAAGCATAGTGGCATGTGCCTCTGGTCACAGCCACTCAGGAGGCTGAGGTGGGAGGATCACTTAAGCCCAGCAGGTACAGGCTGAGGCTGCAGTGAGCTGTGATTGTGCAACTGCACCCCAGCCTGGGCAACAAAGTGAGACTCTGTCTCAAAAAAAAAAAAAAAAAAAAAGCTAGGACATAATATTTATCTATTTACCTATCTATAGTACCAAAATGATTTATATTTAGTATCATAAGAAAATAAAGATGGGGCCGGGCGCGGTGCCTCACGCCTGTAATCCCAGCACTTTGGGAGGCCAAGGTGGGCAGATCAACTGAGGTCAGGAGTTCAGGACCATCCTGGCCAACATGGAGAAAGCCCATCTCTACTAAAAACACAAAATTAAAAATACAAAATTAGCCAGGCATGGTGGCGCATGCCTGTAATCCCAGCTACTCTGGAGGCTGAGGCAGGAGAATTGCTTGAACCCTGGAGGTGGAAGTTGCGGTGAGCCGAGATCGATCCAGCCTGGGAAACAAGAGCAAAACTCCATCTCAAAAAAAAAAGGACTCTGATTGGGTGTGGTGGCTCAGACCTGTAATCGCACCACTTTTGAGAGGCTGAGGCGGGCAGATCGTGAGGTCAGGAGTTCAAGATCAGCCTGGCCAACATGGTGAAAACCCATCTCTAATAAAAACACACACGAAAAAATTAGCCAGGCATGGTGGCGGGTGCCTGTAATCCCAGCTACTTGAAAGGCTGAAGCAAGGAGAATCACTTGAACCTGGGAGGTGGAGGTTGCAGTGAGCCGAGATCGTGCCACTGCACTCCAGCCTGGGGACACAGCAAGACTCTGTATCGAAAAAATTAAAAAAAAAAAAAATACAAAATTAGCTGGGCGTGGTGGCACATGCCTGTAATCCCAGCTACTCAGGAGGCTGAGGCAGGAGAATCGCTTGAACCCAGGAGGCAGAGGTTGCCATTGCACTCCAGCCTGGGCAACAAGAGCGAAACTCCATATCAGAAAAAAAAAGGCGGGGGGGGGCTCTACAGTGGCTCATGCCTGTAATCCCAGCACTTTGGGAGGCCGAGGCAGGCGGATCACGAGGTCAGGAGTTCAAGACAAGCCTGGCCAAAATGGTGAAATCCCATCTCTACTAAAAATACAAAAATTAGCCAGGCATGGTGGCAGGCACCTGTAATCCCAGCTACATGGGAGGCTGAGGCAGGAGAATTGCTCGAACCCAGAAGGCAGAGGTTGCAGTGAGCTGAGATCACACCCCTGCACTCCAGCCTGGGTGACAAAGCAAGACTCCATCTCGAAAAACAAATAAAATAAAAAGGGACTCCGTCTTAATGGCCAGTGGCTCAGGACCCAGTTATCCAGGACTATGCAACTAGATATCATGTCTTGACAAAGAATTAACTGTAACTTTCACTATCTTGGTATGATAATCTTTTTTCTTTGTGGGGAGGAAGCCTGATGACTAAAACCATGGAAGTAATCGGCCAGGCATGGTGGCTCACACCTGTAATCCCAGCACTTTGAGAGGCTGAGGCAGACGGACCAAGAGGTCAGGAGATCGAGACCATCCTGGCTAACACGGTGAAACCCCGTCTCTACTAAAAATACAAAAAAATTAGCTGGGCGTGGTGGCGGCCTGTAGTCCCAGCTACTCGGGAGGCTGAGGCAGGAGAATGGCGTGAACCCGGGAGGCAGAGCTTGCAGTGAGCCGAGATCGTGCCACTGCACTCCAGCCTGGGCAACAGAGCAAGACTCCATCTCAAAAATAAATAAATAAATAAATAAATAAAACCATGGAAGTAATCAAAATATTATTAAAATCCTAGAAAATAACTAAAATGAGCATAATAACAACAGAAAATATAAAACCAAGTTTAGAAATCATGAATTAATGTCATATTACACTTTAGAATAAGTTTTGAGCATCAGTGTGATAACACATTTTGTAATAACATTTTGTTTGCTATTTAAGTATTTGAAGTGTTAAAGTAAGTCATACTGAAGTTATAACTGAAATTTAAACTGCTTAAGGGAATTAATCTAATTGATACTCATGTTTAAATGCTCAAGAAAAATGGTTTTAATGCTTTTTTCTTAGATTAATAAATAGAAAACAAAAAATTGAATAAAACAAAAAAACTGGAGGAAAGCCTGAATTGTCCACTGACAGATAATTAAAAATAATTTCTTATACTGGTCACTGTATGATTTTAGCATATATTTAGGAAGAAATTCAAATGATTTAATGACATTGCTATAACAAAACTACTTACATATTCTTTGACTTTTTTTTTTTTTTTTCTGGAGACAGGGTCTTGTTCTGGCATCCAGTCTGGAGTGCAGCGGCGCCATCTCAGCTCACTGCAGCCCAACCTCCCAGACTCAGTGATCTTCCCACCTCAGCCCCGCAAGTAGCTGGGACTACAGGTGTGTACCACCATGTCCAGCTAAATTTTTTGTATTTTTTGTAGAGAAGGGCTTTCACCTTGTTGCCCAGGCTGGTCTCAAACTCCTGAGCTCAGGCAATCCGCCCACCTTGGCCTCCCAAAGTTCTGAGATTACAGGTGTGAGCCACCGTGCCTGGCTCCCTTTGACTTATTTATGTGTTAATCAGAACTTATATCTTTAACAATTAAAAAAGTAGGTAACAATTGATATTAAGCCCTATCTCATTCCAACAATAAAAACATCAAAAAAAAACTTTTTTTAGACAAGATCTTGCTCTGTTGCCCAGGCTAGAGTGTAGTGGTGCAATCACAGCTCACTGTAGCCTCAACCTCCTGGGCTCAAGGGACCCTCCCACCACCACCTCCCAAGTAGCTGGGACTACAGACATGCACAACCACACCTGGCTAATTTTTTTTTATTTTTTGTAGGGACAAGACTTGCCATATTGCCCAGGCTAGTCTCGAACTCCTGGCCTCAAGCAATCCTCTGGTCTCAGCTTCCCAAAGTGCTGGAATTACAGGGATGAGCCACCACACCCAGCCAAAAATTATTTTTTATGTTTGATAATTAAGGACAATTACAAAATGTTAGGCTGGGAGTGGTAGCTCACACCTGTAATCCCAGCACTTTAGGAGGCCGAGGTGGGTGGATCACTTGAGGTCAGGAGTTCGAGACCAGCCTGGCCAACATGATGAAATCCTGTCTCTACTGAAAATACAAAAATTAGCTGGACATGGTGGCACACGCCTATAGTACCAGCTACTCAGGTGGCTGAGGCAGGAGAATCATTTGAACCCAGGAGGCAGAGGTCGCAGTGAGCCGAGATCGCACCACTGCACTCCAGCCTGGTGACAGAGCAAGACTCCATCTCAAAAAAAAAAAAAAAAAAAAACAAAGAATGGTAGAAGGAATTAGAAAAAAAAGATGACTCAAGGTGACTTCAAACACTGGAATGGGTATAGAAGCCCCAGAAAAACCACCAAAAGAGACAGGCTTTATCTCAACATAAAAATAACTTTTTATACATTGTAGCCAAGACCACAAACTGAATGGGCTGCTTTAGGAGATAACAAGCTGTTCCTCCTCGAAGAATTCACATAGAGGAAAAAGAGGCTGATTAGGAAAAGGATTTAATTAGATAACTTCTAAAGCCATTTTGAATAAAATGCTGGGACAGGCCAAGTACAGTGGCTCACCCCTACATACCCTGTACTTTGGGAAGCTGAGATGGGAAGACTGCTTGAGGCCAGGAGTTTGAGACCACCCTGGGCAACAGACTGAGACCTTGTTTCTAGAAAAATGTTTAAAAATTAGGCAAGCATAGTGGCATGTGCCTCTGGTCACAGCCACTCAGGAGGCTGAGGTGGGAGGATCACTTAAGCCCAGCAGGTACAGGCTGAGGCTGCAGTGAGCTGTGATTGTGCAACTGCACCCCAGCCTGGGCAACAAAGTGAGACTCTGTCTCAAAAAAAAAAAAAAAAAAAAAGCTAGGACATAATATTTATCTATTTACCTATCTATAGTACCAAAATGATTTATATTTAGTATCATAAGAAAATAAAGATGGGGCCGGGCGCGGTGCCTCACGCCTGTAATCCCAGCACTTTGGGAGGCCAAGGTGGGCAGATCAACTGAGGTCAGGAGTTCAGGACCATCCTGGCCAACATGGAGAAAGCCCATCTCTACTAAAAACACAAAATTAAAAATACAAAATTAGCCAGGCATGGTGGCGCATGCCTGTAATCCCAGCTACTCTGGAGGCTGAGGCAGGAGAATTGCTTGAACCCTGGAGGTGGAAGTTGCGGTGAGCCGAGATCGATCCAGCCTGGGAAACAAGAGCAAAACTCCATCTCAAAAAAAAAAGGACTCTGATTGGGTGTGGTGGCTCAGACCTGTAATCGCACCACTTTTGAGAGGCTGAGGCGGGCAGATCGTGAGGTCAGGAGTTCAAGATCAGCCTGGCCAACATGGTGAAAACCCATCTCTAATAAAAACACACACGAAAAAATTAGCCAGGCATGGTGGCGGGTGCCTGTAATCCCAGCTACTTGAAAGGCTGAAGCAAGGAGAATCACTTGAACCTGGGAGGTGGAGGTTGCAGTGAGCCGAGATCGTGCCACTGCACTCCAGCCTGGGGACACAGCAAGACTCTGTATCGAAAAAATTAAAAAAAAAAAAAATACAAAATTAGCTGGGCGTGGTGGCACATGCCTGTAATCCCAGCTACTCAGGAGGCTGAGGCAGGAGAATCGCTTGAACCCAGGAGGCAGAGGTTGCCATTGCACTCCAGCCTGGGCAACAAGAGCGAAACTCCATATCAGAAAAAAAAAGGCGGGGGGGGCTCTACAGTGGCTCATGCCTGTAATCCCAGCACTTTGGGAGGCCGAGGCAGGCGGATCACGAGGTCAGGAGTTCAAGACAAGCCTGGCCAAAATGGTGAAATCCCATCTCTACTAAAAATACAAAAATTAGCCAGGCATGGTGGCAGGCACCTGTAATCCCAGCTACATGGGAGGCTGAGGCAGGAGAATTGCTCGAACCCAGAAGGCAGAGGTTGCAGTGAGCTGAGATCACACCCCTGCACTCCAGCCTGGGTGACAAAGCAAGACTCCATCTCGAAAAACAAATAAAATAAAAAGGGACTCCGTCTTAATGGCCAGTGGCTCAGGACCCAGTTATCCAGGACTATGCAACTAGATATCATGTCTTGACAAAGAATTAACTGTAACTTTCACTATCTTGGTATGATAATCTTTTTTCTTTGTGGGGAGGAAGCCTGATGACTAAAACCATGGAAGTAATCGGCCAGGCATGGTGGCTCACACCTGTAATCCCAGCACTTTGAGAGGCTGAGGCAGACGGACCAAGAGGTCAGGAGATCGAGACCATCCTGGCTAACACGGTGAAACCCCGTCTCTACTAAAAATACAAAAAAATTAGCTGGGCGTGGTGGCGGCCTGTAGTCCCAGCTACTCGGGAGGCTGAGGCAGGAGAATGGCGTGAACCCGGGAGGCAGAGCTTGCAGTGAGCCGAGATCGTGCCACTGCACTCCAGCCTGGGCAACAGAGCAAGACTCCATCTCAAAAATAAATAAATAAATAAATAAATAAAACCATGGAAGTAATCAAAATATTATTAAAATCCTAGAAAATAACTAAAATGAGCATAATAACAACAGAAAATATAAAACCAAGTTTAGAAATCATGAATTAATGTCATATTACACTTTAGAATAAGTTTTGAGCATCAGTGTGATAACACATTTTGTAATAACATTTTGTTTGCTATTTAAGTATTTGAAGTGTTAAAGTAAGTCATACTGAAGTTATAACTGAAATTTAAACTGCTTAAGGGAATTAATCTAATTGATACTCATGTTTAAATGCTCAAGAAAAATGGTTTTAATGCTTTTTCTTAGATTAATAAATAGAAAACAAAAAATTGAATAAAACAAAAAAACTGGAGGAAAGCCTGAATTGTCCACTGACAGATAATTAAAAATAATTTCTTATACTGGTCACTGTATGATTTTAGCATATATTTAGGAAGAAATTCAAATGATTTAATGACATTGCTATAACAAAACTACTTACATATTCTTTGACTTTTTTTTTTTTTTTTCTGGAGACAGGGTCTTGTTCTGGCATCCAGTCTGGAGTGCAGCGGCGCCATCTCAGCTCACTGCAGCCCAACCTCCCAGACTCAGTGATCTTCCCACCTCAGCCCCGCAAGTAGCTGGGACTACAGGTGTGTACCACCATGTCCAGCTAAATTTTTTGTATTTTTTGTAGAGAAGGGCTTTCACCTTGTTGCCCAGGCTGGTCTCAAACTCCTGAGCTCAGGCAATCCGCCCACCTTGGCCTCCCAAAGTTCTGAGATTACAGGTGTGAGCCACCGTGCCTGGCTCCCTTTGACTTATTTATGTGTTAATCAGAACTTATATCTTTAACAATTAAAAAAGTAGGTAACAATTGATATTAAGCCCTATCTCATTCCAACAATAAAAACATCAAAAAAAAACTTTTTTTAGACAAGATCTTGCTCTGTTGCCCAGGCTAGAGTGTAGTGGTGCAATCACAGCTCACTGTAGCCTCAACCTCCTGGGCTCAAGGGACCCTCCCACCACCACCTCCCAAGTAGCTGGGACTACAGACATGCACAACCACACCTGGCTAATTTTTTTTTATTTTTTGTAGGGACAAGACTTGCCATATTGCCCAGGCTAGTCTCGAACTCCTGGCCTCAAGCAATCCTCTGGTCTCAGCTTCCCAAAGTGCTGGAATTACAGGGATGAGCCACCACACCCAGCCAAAAATTATTTTTTATGTTTGATAATTAAGGACAATTACAAAATGTTAGGCTGGGAGTGGTAGCTCACACCTGTAATCCCAGCACTTTAGGAGGCCGAGGTGGGTGGATCACTTGAGGTCAGGAGTTCGAGACCAGCCTGGCCAACATGATGAAATCCTGTCTCTACTGAAAATACAAAAATTAGCTGGACATGGTGGCACACGCCTATAGTACCAGCTACTCAGGTGGCTGAGGCAGGAGAATCATTTGAACCCAGGAGGCAGAGGTCGCAGTGAGCCGAGATCGCACCACTGCACTCCAGCCTGGTGACAGAGCAAGACTCCATCTCAAAAAAAAAAAAAAAAAAAAACAAAGAATGGTAGAAGGAATTAGAAAAAAAAGATGACTCAAGGTGACTTCAAACACTGGAATGGGTATAGAAGCCCCAGAAAAACCACCAAAAGAGACAGGCTTTATCTCAACATAAAAATAACTTTTTATACATTGTAGCCAAGACCACAAACTGAATGGGCTGCTTTAGGAGATAACAAGCTGTTCCTCCTCGAAGAATTCACATAGAGGAAAAAGAGGCTGATTAGGAAAAGGATTTAATTAGATAACTTCTAAAGCCATTTTGAATAAAATGCTGGGACAGGCCAAGTACAGTGGCTCACCCCTACATACCCTGTACTTTGGGAAGCTGAGATGGGAAGACTGCTTGAGGCCAGGAGTTTGAGACCACCCTGGGCAACAGACTGAGACCTTGTTTCTAGAAAAATGTTTAAAAATTAGGCAAGCATAGTGGCATGTGCCTCTGGTCACAGCCACTCAGGAGGCTGAGGTGGGAGGATCACTTAAGCCCAGCAGGTACAGGCTGAGGCTGCAGTGAGCTGTGATTGTGCAACTGCACCCCAGCCTGGGCAACAAAGTGAGACTCTGTCTCAAAAAAAAAAAAAAAAAAAAAGCTAGGACATAATATTTATCTATTTACCTATCTATAGTACCAAAATGATTTATATTTAGTATCATAAGAAAATAAAGATGGGGCCGGGCGCGGTGCCTCACGCCTGTAATCCCAGCACTTTGGGAGGCCAAGGTGGGCAGATCAACTGAGGTCAGGAGTTCAGGACCATCCTGGCCAACATGGAGAAAGCCCATCTCTACTAAAAACACAAAATTAAAAATACAAAATTAGCCAGGCATGGTGGCGCATGCCTGTAATCCCAGCTACTCTGGAGGCTGAGGCAGGAGAATTGCTTGAACCCTGGAGGTGGAAGTTGCGGTGAGCCGAGATCGATCCAGCCTGGGAAACAAGAGCAAAACTCCATCTCAAAAAAAAAAGGACTCTGATTGGGTGTGGTGGCTCAGACCTGTAATCGCACCACTTTTGAGAGGCTGAGGCGGGCAGATCGTGAGGTCAGGAGTTCAAGATCAGCCTGGCCAACATGGTGAAAACCCATCTCTAATAAAAACACACACGAAAAAATTAGCCAGGCATGGTGGCGGGTGCCTGTAATCCCAGCTACTTGAAAGGCTGAAGCAAGGAGAATCACTTGAACCTGGGAGGTGGAGGTTGCAGTGAGCCGAGATCGTGCCACTGCACTCCAGCCTGGGGACACAGCAAGACTCTGTATCGAAAAAATTAAAAAAAAAAAAAATACAAAATTAGCTGGGCGTGGTGGCACATGCCTGTAATCCCAGCTACTCAGGAGGCTGAGGCAGGAGAATCGCTTGAACCCAGGAGGCAGAGGTTGCCATTGCACTCCAGCCTGGGCAACAAGAGCGAAACTCCATATCAGAAAAAAAAAGGCGGGGGGGGGCTCTACAGTGGCTCATGCCTGTAATCCCAGCACTTTGGGAGGCCGAGGCAGGCGGATCACGAGGTCAGGAGTTCAAGACAAGCCTGGCCAAAATGGTGAAATCCCATCTCTACTAAAAATACAAAAATTAGCCAGGCATGGTGGCAGGCACCTGTAATCCCAGCTACATGGGAGGCTGAGGCAGGAGAATTGCTCGAACCCAGAAGGCAGAGGTTGCAGTGAGCTGAGATCACACCCCTGCACTCCAGCCTGGGTGACAAAGCAAGACTCCATCTCGAAAAACAAATAAAATAAAAAGGGACTCCGTCTTAATGGCCAGTGGCTCAGGACCCAGTTATCCAGGACTATGCAACTAGATATCATGTCTTGACAAAGAATTAACTGTAACTTTCACTATCTTGGTATGATAATCTTTTTTCTTTGTGGGGAGGAAGCCTGATGACTAAAACCATGGAAGTAATCGGCCAGGCATGGTGGCTCACACCTGTAATCCCAGCACTTTGAGAGGCTGAGGCAGACGGACCAAGAGGTCAGGAGATCGAGACCATCCTGGCTAACACGGTGAAACCCCGTCTCTACTAAAAATACAAAAAAATTAGCTGGGCGTGGTGGCGGCCTGTAGTCCCAGCTACTCGGGAGGCTGAGGCAGGAGAATGGCGTGAACCCGGGAGGCAGAGCTTGCAGTGAGCCGAGATCGTGCCACTGCACTCCAGCCTGGGCAACAGAGCAAGACTCCATCTCAAAAATAAATAAATAAATAAATAAATAAAACCATGGAAGTAATCAAAATATTATTAAAATCCTAGAAAATAACTAAAATGAGCATAATAACAACAGAAAATATAAAACCAAGTTTAGAAATCATGAATTAATGTCATATTACACTTTAGAATAAGTTTTGAGCATCAGTGTGATAACACATTTTGTAATAACATTTTGTTTGCTATTTAAGTATTTGAAGTGTTAAAGTAAGTCATACTGAAGTTATAACTGAAATTTAAACTGCTTAAGGGAATTAATCTAATTGATACTCATGTTTAAATGCTCAAGAAAAATGGTTTTAATGCTTTTTTCTTAGATTAATAAATAGAAAACAAAAAATTGAATAAAACAAAAAAACTGGAGGAAAGCCTGAATTGTCCACTGACAGATAATTAAAAATAATTTCTTATACTGGTCACTGTATGATTTTAGCATATATTTAGGAAGAAATTCAAATGATTTAATGACATTGCTATAACAAAACTACTTACATATTCTTTGACTTTTTTTTTTTTTTTTCTGGAGACAGGGTCTTGTTCTGGCATCCAGTCTGGAGTGCAGCGGCGCCATCTCAGCTCACTGCAGCCCAACCTCCCAGACTCAGTGATCTTCCCACCTCAGCCCCGCAAGTAGCTGGGACTACAGGTGTGTACCACCATGTCCAGCTAAATTTTTTGTATTTTTTGTAGAGAAGGGCTTTCACCTTGTTGCCCAGGCTGGTCTCAAACTCCTGAGCTCAGGCAATCCGCCCACCTTGGCCTCCCAAAGTTCTGAGATTACAGGTGTGAGCCACCGTGCCTGGCTCCCTTTGACTTATTTATGTGTTAATCAGAACTTATATCTTTAACAATTAAAAAAGTAGGTAACAATTGATATTAAGCCCTATCTCATTCCAACAATAAAAACATCAAAAAAAAACTTTTTTTAGACAAGATCTTGCTCTGTTGCCCAGGCTAGAGTGTAGTGGTGCAATCACAGCTCACTGTAGCCTCAACCTCCTGGGCTCAAGGGACCCTCCCACCACCACCTCCCAAGTAGCTGGGACTACAGACATGCACAACCACACCTGGCTAAATTTTTTTTATTTTTTGTAGGGACAAGACTTGCCATATTGCCCAGGCTAGTCTCGAACTCCTGGCCTCAAGCAATCCTCTGGTCTCAGCTTCCCAAAGTGCTGGAATTACAGGGATGAGCCACCACACCCAGCCAAAAATTATTTTTTATGTTTGATAATTAAGGACAATTACAAAATGTTAGGCTGGGAGTGGTAGCTCACACCTGTAATCCCAGCACTTTAGGAGGCCGAGGTGGGTGGATCACTTGAGGTCAGGAGTTCGAGACCAGCCTGGCCAACATGATGAAATCCTGTCTCTACTGAAAATACAAAAATTAGCTGGACATGGTGGCACACGCCTATAGTACCAACTACTCAGGTGGCTGAGGCAGGAGAATCATTTGAACCCAGGAGGCAGAGGTCGCAGTGAGCCGAGATCGCACCACTGCACTCCAGCCTGGTGACAGAGCAAGACTCCATCTCAAAAAAAAAAAAAAAAAAAAACAAAGAATGGTAGAAGGAATTAGAAAAAAAAGATGACTCAAGGTGACTTCAAACACTGGAATGGGTATAGAAGCCCCAGAAAAACCACCAAAAGAGACAGGCTTTATCTCAACATAAAAATAACTTTTTATACATTGTAGCCAAGACCACAAACTGAATGGGCTGCTTTAGGAGATAACAAGCTGTTCCTCCTCGAAGAATTCACATAGAGGAAAAAGAGGCTGATTAGGAAAAGGATTTAATTAGATAACTTCTAAAGCCATTTTGAATAAAATGCTGGGACAGGCCAAGTACAGTGGCTCACCCCTACATACCCTGTACTTTGGGAAGCTGAGATGGGAAGACTGCTTGAGGCCAGGAGTTTGAGACCACCCTGGGCAACAGACTGAGACCTTGTTTCTAGAAAAATGTTTAAAAATTAGGCAAGCATAGTGGCATGTGCCTCTGGTCACAGCCACTCAGGAGGCTGAGGTGGGAGGATCACTTAAGCCCAGCAGGTACAGGCTGAGGCTGCAGTGAGCTGTGATTGTGCAACTGCACCCCAGCCTGGGCAACAAAGTGAGACTCTGTCTCAAAAAAAAAAAAAAAAAAAAAGCTAGGACATAATATTTATCTATTTACCTATCTATAGTACCAAAATGATTTATATTTAGTATCATAAGAAAATAAAGATGGGGCCGGGCGCGGTGCCTCACGCCTGTAATCCCAGCACTTTGGGAGGTCGAGGCACACGGTTCACGAGGTCTGGAGATCGAGACCATCCTGGCTAACATAGTGAAATCCCATCCCCACTAAAAAAATACAAAAAAATTAGCCAGGCATGGTGGCGGGCACCTGTAGTCCCAGCTACTCAGGAGGCTGAGGCAGGAGAATGGCGTGAACCTGGGAGGCGGAGGTCGCCGTGAGCCGAGATCGCGCCACTGCATTCCAGCCTGGGCGACAGAGCAAAACTCCGTCTCAAAAAAAAAAAAAAAAAGTAAAGAAAAGAAAAGAGGCCGGGCGCGGTGGCTCACGCCTGTAATCCCAGCACTTTGGGAGGCCGAGGCGGGCAGATCACGGGGTCAGGAGATTGAGACCATCCTGGCTAACACGATGAAACCCCGTCTCTACTAAAAATACAAAAAATTAGCCGGGCGTAGTGGCGGGCGCCTGTAGTCCCAGCAACTCGGGAGGCTGAGGCAGGAGAATGGCGTGAACCCGGGAGGCGGAGCTTGCAGTGAGCCGAGATCGCGCCACTGCACTCCAGCCTGGGCGACAGAGCGAGACTCCGTCTCAAAAAAAAAAAAAAAATAAGAAAAGAAAAGAAAGATGGGACACATTAATATCCAGAAACATCTACAGACTACAGACTGCAGATGGATGCTACAGACTTCTAATATGTGCCACTGCCCTGCGTTAAAATCTGAAGAACAAAGTAATCCCTTCCCCCAGATTAACTTTTTAAAACCACCGATCTGTACGTTTTTTAAAAGCTATAAAAATATTATTCTAAGAGCAGTAACTAGAACATTAGAACAATTCAGGTTTTAATTCACGAAACTGATCTATAAGTGGACTATTTTTAAAATAAATCTAAACTTACCCCTAGTGTGTTTTTATCCATGATTTTTATAGCTACCATCTCTCCAGTAAGGATATGGCAGGCAAGTTTGACCTTTGCAAAGCCACCTAGGTAGGAAAATGTATTATGAAAGCATAAGCAAGGACTCAGGCACAAACACCTTTTTATATATAATAATTTTAAAAGACTCTATCAAGCCAAATTTTCCTAGAAGTTTGTGGCTTTTTTTTCCTGTTGCTTCTTGTTATCCAATGTCTAGATGAAGTTTTTTTTTTTTTACCATGATAGTGTATCTCAAACTTTGTAATAAAAAAAAACAGAACTCACTTTAGAAATCTGCTTTATGATTAACCCTGCAATTAAATTTCCTTTATAATTAACACTGCTAGAACACAATATAAAGTTGCTGAGGCCAAAGACAAATTATATGAAACTTCCACTCAGTTTTAAATATTTGAGGCCGGGCACAGTGGCTCACGCCTGTAATCCCAGCACTTTGGGAGGCCGAGGCGGGCGGATCACAAGGTCAGGAGATCGAGACCATCCTGGCTAACACAGTGAAACTCCGTCTCTACTAAAAATGCAAAAAACTAGCCTGGCATGGTGGCAGGCACCTGTAGTCCCAGCTACTCGGGAGGCTGAGGCAGGAGAATGGCATGAGCCCAGGAGGTGGAGCTTGCAGTGACCCGAGATCGCACCACTGCACGCCAGCCTGGGCGACAGAGCAAGACTCCATCTCCACACAAAAAAAAAACTTTGAAGATAAGCAATTATTTTTCAAAACTGAATCAAAAGCTGGACAAATGTCTCCACTCAGGCAGCTAAAAGAAATCTCCAAATTAACATTTCCAAAAAGAACTTCCTAGTAGTCTCTCCCATGGTCTTCTTCCTTTCAACAAGGGCAACTCCATTTTCCCTGGTGCTCAGGCCAAAAACCCTGGAACCATCCTTAGCCCTTCTCTTTCTCTAGCACTCCAACCCATCAATAAATCCCATTGGCTCTGTCTTCAAAATATATCAATGGTTACCTTGGGGGAAAGCAGGCAGATACTCCCTGGAAACGGTCTATGTCTTGATCCGCACAGGGATATATGTGTATGTGTATACATATATATGTGTAAAACTCCACTGAGATTATTGCACTTTGCATATTTTACTATAGGTTATACCTCAATAAAAACATACACACATAGGTGTGTATGTATGTGTGTGTGTAAAATGTCCCACCCCTTTCACTGCTTTTACCACATCACCCTCATCCACACCACCATCATCTCTAGCATCAACACCTGAATTATTGCAATAGTCTGCTAACATCTCCCTGCCTCTGCTCTTGCCCTCCTTCATCCAACCTTTTATCTACCAAGCAGCCACAGCAACTCTGTAAAAACAAAGGTCAGATTACCCCTTAACTCAAAACTCTCCAATGACTTTAATTTAGAATAAAAGTCAAGAAATAAAAGAAGCCTGGGCGCAGTGGCTCACGCCTGTAATCCCAGCACTTTGGGAGGCCGAGGCGGGCGGATCACGAGGTCAGGAGATCGAGACCATCCTGATTAACACGGTGAAACCCCGTCTCTACTAAAAATACAAAAAATTAGCCAGGCATGGCGAGCGCCTGTAGTCCCAGCTACTCGGGAGGCTGAGGCAGGAGACTGGCGTGAACCCGGGAGGCAGAGCTTGCAGTGAGCCAAGATCGCGCCACTGCACTCCATCCAGACTGGGCGACAGAGTGACACTCCATCTCAAAAAAAAAGAAATAAAAGAAATATTTAGAATAAATTATTTAGAATAAAAGTCAAAGTCCTTGCAATAACCTACAGGGCTTCTCCTACTATTCTCTCTGCTTGCTCCACTTTTTCTTACTGAAGTAGGTAGAAGAATTTTAAAACTGTGTGGGTTAGACGAAAAAGCTCACACCTACCCAAATAATCTATACTCTCAAACAGTTGATCTATCCACTGCCTCCAAAAAAAAATAACAATTACCTGTCCCAATAGTTTCATGTAATTCATAATATTTGAGAAGTTCATCATAATCTTTCATAGTCCTCTTGCAAGTTTATTTGGAATTAGAAAAAGAACCTAGAAGACAGAGAGTACATAATCAATAAAGGAAATAATACCGGATCATCTCCTCCATTCTTGTAACTGCAAATCTAAATAAGTCTTATGCATTTACACGATACTGAGAAAACTGATTATTGGTCATATGAAAAAAAGGATTCCTATCTCACACCATACATAAAAATGAATTCCAGATAGACTTAAAAAGTATGAAACATAAACCTTTACAACTTGTTAAAGAATATTGTCATTATTTCAGGATAGGAGAGGATCACTTAAATAAAGTACTAGTAATAATAATGAAAAAAATTAATATATTAAACAACATTAAAATTAAGAACTTCAGCTGGGCACAGTGGTGCATGTGTTGTCAGCCACTTGGGAGGACAGCTTGAGCCCAGGAGTTCGAGGCCAGCCTGGGCAACATAGCAAGACCACATCTATAAAAAAAATAAAAAATAAAAATAAGCACTTCTATACAACCAAAGACACCATCAAAAAAAGAAAACCATAAATGTGAGAAGATACTTGCAACAAATATAACAGTGGATGTACATAGGAAACACATAAACTCTGACAAAATAAGAAAAACTCAACAGCAAAATAAGCAAATGATACAAAAAACTTTTCTCAGCCGGGCATGGTGGTTTACGCCTGTAATCCCAGCACTTTGGGAGGCCAAGGCAGGCAGATCACGAGATCATGAGTTCGAGACCAGCCTGGCCAACATGGTGAAACCCCATCTCTACTAAAGATACAAAAAATTAGCCAAGCGGGGTGGCGTTCACCTGTAATCCCAGCTACTTGGGAGGCTGATGCAGGAGAATCGCTTGAACCCGGGAGGTGGAGGTTGCAGTGAGCCGAGATCGTGCCATCGCACTCTAGCCTGGGCGAAACAGCCAGACTTTGTCTCAAAAAAAAAAAAAAAAAAAAAATTTTCTCAAACACAAATGGCCAACAAAAACATGAAAAAGGGTGTCTCTGAGCCTACTCTGGCTCGGGAGGCTACCTGAAGAAAAAATAATTAAAAAAAAAAAAAGACACGAAGCTGGGCAAGGTGGCTCACACCTGTAATCCCAGCACTTTGGGAGGCTGAGGAGGGTAGATCACCTGAGGTCAGGGTTCGAGACCAGCCTGACCAACATGACAAAACCCGTCTCTACTTAAAATACAAAAATTAGCCAGGCATGGTGGCAGGAGCCTGTAATCCCAGCTACTTGGGAGGGTGAGGCAGGAGAATCACTTGAACCTGGGAGGTGGAGGTTGCAGTAAGCTGAGATTGTGCCATTGCACTCCAGCCCGGGCAACAAGAGTGAAACTCCGTCTCAAAAAAAAAGGCCAGGTGCAGTGGCTCACGCCTGTAACCCCCGCACTTTGGGAAGCCGAGGCAGGTGGATCACAAGGTCAGGAAATGGAGACCATCGTGGCTAACACCATAAAACCCTGTCTCTGCTGAAACTATAAAAAATTAGCCAGGGGTGGTGGCACGCACCTGTAGTTCCACCTACTCGGGAGGCTGAGGCAGGAGGCAGAGGTTGCAGTGAGCCGAGATCACGCCACTGCACTCCAGCCTGGGCAACAAGAGCGAAATTCCATCTCACAAAAATAAATAAATAAATATATATATAAATAAATTAGCCAGGCCTTGTGGTGTGCACCTGCAATCCCAGCTACTCGGGAGGCTGAGACAGGAGAATTGCTTGAACCCAGGAGGCAGAGGTTGCAGTGAGCCAAGATCACGCCGCTGCACTCCAGCCTGGGAGACAGAGCAAGATTCTGTCTCAAAAAATAATAATTACTATTATTATTATTATCTATACTAAATACTGAAATAAAAATAAGCAACAGTGGTTTCTGAGAAGGTAACATTTAAGCCAAGCTCTAATTCAAAGGATGAGAATTGAGAAAATCAGCCCTGCCAGTAATCAGACTGTGATATTCCTATCAAAACTTGAACAATGGTTTCAATAGAATCTGAACATAATCATATAAACAATGTTTCCATACAAGGCTGTTAAAATAAAGATCCTTTATTTGACTGACGTCATTGTCTTCAATGACATCCTCAGGCCCACCTCATTCTTCCCTCATTCTGCCCCTTTCAACTCACTCTGAGACTACCCAAAATTCTCAAGAGTATGGTTTCTCTTGCTGCAGCAAACTAAATACATCTAATGATTTTTACTACAGATGTGGTCTTTGGTCTGTAGGCCTTAACAGTCATAGCCCACAAAGAATTAGAGGGAGAATATTCCAGAAAGAGGGAATTTAGGTGCAAAGATCCTAGAGGAAGTAAAAGTTGACAGGTACTGAACTGAGGCTGCTTTTAGAGGTAACAGGTGATGGAAATGCAGCTCTGGAGCTGGGACAATTGGTTAGCCATGAGGTGAAGGAAAAAAAAAACACACATTGGATCTCTATCTCACACCATACAAAATCAGTAACAGTTGTAAAGACTTAAAAGCAAAAGACAAATATTTGAAATGTTGAGAACATAGATAGCTAAGGTCTTCCCCATACCAAACCTACAGCTAGGAGTGGCAAAAGGAAGAAGCGTAAAGATAGCTGGGCATGGTGGCTCATGTCTGTAATCCCAGCAATTTGGGAGGTCAAGGCAGGAGGATTGCTTGAGGCCTGGAGTTCAAGACAAGCCAGGACAATATAGCAAGACCTTGTCTCTACTAAAAATAAAAAACAGCCAGGCGCAGTGGCTCACACTTGTAATCCCGGCACTTTGGGAGGCTGAGGCAGGCGGATCACCTGAGGTCGGGAGTTCAAGACCAGCCTGACCAACATGGAGAAACCCCGTCTCTACTAAAAATATAAAAAATTAGCCAGGCGTGGTGGCCCATGCCTGTAATCCCAGCTACTAGGGAGGCTGAGGCAGGAGAATCACTTGAACCCGGGAAGCAGAGGTTGCGGTGAGCCGAGATCGTGCCACTGCACTCCAGCCTGGGTAACAAGCGAAGCTGTGTCTCAAAAAAATAAATAAAAATTAAAATCTAGTCGAGGCCAGGTGCAGTGGCTCACGCCTGTAATCCCAGCACTTTGGGAGGCTGAGGTGGGTGGATCACTTGAGGCCAGGAGTCACATGCCACCACTCCTGGCTAGTTTGTTTGTTTGTTTGAGATGGAGTCTCGCTCTGGTCCTGCGCCTCCCAGATTCAAGCTATTTTCCTGCCTCAGCCTCCCAAGTAGCTGGGACTACAGGCGAACAACACCATACCCGGCTAATTTTTGTATTTTTAGTAGAGATGGGGTTTCGCCATGTTGGCCAGGCTGGTCTCAGACTCCTGACCTCAGGTGATCCACCCTCCTTGGCCTCCCAAAGTGCTGGGATTACAGGCGTGAGCCATCGCCCTGGCCAAGCAAGCCTGTTTAAGCCTCAAATTGATGAGTGGCAGGTGCCACGTAAACTACCTTCAAATTCTCTGTTCTTCACCCTGCCCTCATCCAGAACTGAGTGACTAGCATGTTACTAAGCCTTAATAATGGCCATGAATTTGGAAGACCTAGAGTGTGAGTTCAACCTCAGAAGTGTGGTGAGCTTATAAAGGAAGACAGAGCTTAATAAGAGAAGGCCCTTCATACAATGATGAGTAGTCTTCTTAAAATTGAGGTGGAAAAAAATCTGAATGAACTTATCAAAACCCCAAAAGCCACAAAGGACATTTAAAAAATATCATTTTTCTATGCCTGAAATACTGATTCCATGAATCATTTTACTTGGAGAGAAAAAGAAAATTATCATCAGCAAGTAAAAAACGGCTGGGCACAGTGGCTCCCGCCTGTAATCCTAGCACTTTGGTAGGCCAAGGCAGGTGGATCACCTGAGGTCAGGAGTTCGAGACCAGCCTGACCAACATGCAGAAACCCCGTCTCTACTAAAAATACAAAAATTAGCCGGGCGTGGTGGTGCACACCTGTAATCCCAGCTGCTAGGGAGGTTGAGGAAGGAGAATCGCTTGAACCCAGGAGGTGGAGGTTGCAGTGACCCGCGATCACGCCACTGCACTCTGGTCTGCATGACAGGAGTGAGACTCCAGCTCAAAAACAAACAAAAAAAATTTGGTCAATGAATAGAAAACTAGAGCAGAAGCTTTAGAAGGAAAAATATCAACACTCAAGAAAAAAATTAAATCAGCTTTAAAAAACAGGGTTCAGTCTTCAACATCAAAGCAGAAATAGCACACAAAAAGATAACATGCAAAATGACATTCTGATAAAATAAACAATATTAAGCCATTTCCTAGGAAGAGATCACACTGGACCCAACTTAATAAGTAGGTTGAACATTTAACCTAACGAAATCTGCATGAACACAGTAGGCAAACATTAGAAGAAGCAAGGTCAGGTCCCAGTACTGAGGGAAAATTGTTGATAGAAAATGAAACATTCTGCTTCCACTGGAGTAGAAAAAGTTACTCAAGGCAAGGAGATATCACAGAGGACAAATTTATTCTCACTGGGCACCTGAAGGCACAGGATTAAATACTTTAAACAGCAACACTAATTCAGAAATATTTTAAAGGGCATTTGTCAGTGGGGCAAATGTGGGGATAAACTGGAACCTCATCCTAAAAACAAACAGGAACCATAGGACTAAGAAATTCCAAAAGGCAATAAAAACAGTAAAAGTATAGAGGTCAACCTAAGGCTCAGAAATCTTTGGAATCCTGATACAGAAGAAGAAAGAGAGCAGGAGAATGGAAATGGAGGAACACTGGACTATAAATCTGAATGCACATGTTTACATTCCATGCAAAGGACTGGGCTATTTCAAATTGTCACTCAGAAAGAGAAAGCAATTTGTAAGATGCTGGAATTCACTTCCCAGATTAGGGATTTAAGAGTGTCATAATTAACTTAATAGACTTCTTCCAAAAGAGTTATAAACATCCCAGTCATGGCCCCTGGAAAACTAGCAGAGATGGGCAAGTTGTCTATTTAACAACTAAGGTAAGACTGAAGCCATGCACTTTTTTTTTTCTTTCTTTCTTCCATTTTCTCTATCTACCCCCTTCTCTCAAATTACATCATGTCTTTGGATGAGTAATACCAATGTGGGCCTAGACTATAGCTACTGAATCAAGGGAATATCATTGTTGCTGCTGTGTGAGAAAACTGGTGCTTACATTACAAACTGCTACACTAATAGCAGATTATACTTGATTTGTAAATCTTTGTGAATGTGGAGCTGGTTCTAAATATTCTCATGTGCCCTGTTTATCCTCTAGAGTTTGTTAATATAGAATACAGAAAAGCCTTGAGAACAGAGTAACCCAACTTTGTAGCTGCTGAAGGAGGTATATTATCAGTCAACGCGGAAGACAGCCTCTCAACTGTGAATAAAGAAGGAAATTAGACCCCAATCAGACACCTGAGTGCCCTTCTGGGCTTGACTAAATAAATAGAAGAATTGGGGGTCTATATAATTGGGTTTTGTTTTTGTTTTTGTTTTTTTTTGAGACGGAGTCTCGCTCTCTTGCCCAGGCTGGAGTGCAGTGGCGTAATCTCGGCTCACTGCAACCTCCGCCCTCTGAGTTCAAGCAATTCTGCCTCAGCCTCCCAAGTAGCTGGGATTACAGGTGTGCGCCACCACGCCCGGCTAATTTTTTGTATTTTTAGTAAAGATAGGGTTTCACCATCTTGGCCAAGCTGGTCTTGAACTCCTGACCTCACAATCCATCCGCCTCGGCCTCCCAAAGTGCTGGGATTACAGGCGTGAGCCACCGCGTCCGGCCTATAATTGGGGTCTTTAACTTCTCAGAAGAGCAAGGAATTGGGATAATGAGAAGACGTTTATGGTTAAATTTTAAAGGATAGCAACAAATTGGGGGCATTTTTTAACAATATTATTTGGGCTATTCTATTACTTGCCGCATAAATACATTTACCTTATCTACAGAGCTTGGAAAGACACTGATGCTGAGGATAATTTCAAACAGGAAGTAGAATACAGAATGGTTTTTTGGGTTTTGTCTGTTTATTTGCTTGAGACAGGGTCTCGTTCTGTCACCTAGGCTGGAGTGCAGTAGCTAGATCTCGGCTCACCGCAACCTCCGCCTCCTGGGTTCCAGAGATGCTCGTGCCTCAGCCTCCCCAGTTGCTGGGATTACAGGCATGTGCCACCATGCCCGGTTATTTTTTTTTTATTTTTATTTTTTGTATTTTTAGTAGAGACGGGGTTTCGCCATGTTGGCCAGGCTGGTCTAGAACTCCTGGCCTCAAGTGATCCGCCCACCTCGGCCTCCTCAAGTGCTGGGATTACAAGCGTGAGCCACCACGCCGGGCTCAGAATGGTTTATAATGTGGCCTGTAACACATTTAATTAGCATCCTGCCCTGCTCCCTTGCAAAGGCTTCTGGGAGCACCAACAATGAGGCACTCATTGGGATTGATCTGCCCATCTAGTTGGTCCACAGTAGTTACACAGAAAGGACAGACCCTTGGGAGAAACAAGCCCACGAAGGCCCAGTAAGGGCTTTTCTGATTTTTCTGATTTTCTAGCCAGACTCCATGGGAAACAGAAACCAAAATTTAAACCAAAGTTAGGAACACTGGCCTCTAAACAACAATCCAGGCTCCTGATACTCACCTCATTCCACTAACAGAGGAGAACTACCAAAGGTAATTACCCGTCCTAAGTGCTAGGGACCTGATTCCTCTCTTGGGCAGCCTTCCCTGAGTCTACCCTTTCCAGCTCCCACAACCCTACACCAGGTTTCTTGGTGGGAGCAATCCTGCTGCTCCTATTACTGATACAGCATTCGGTGAAAATTCCCCTTTTAGGCCGGGCGTGGTGGCTCACGCCTGTAATCCCAGCACTTTGGGAGGCCAAGGCGGGCGGATCACCTGAGGACACGAGCTGGAGACCAGCCTGGCCAACGTGGTGAAACCCCGTCTCTACTAAAAATACAAAAAATGAGCCGGGCGTGGTGGCGGATGTCTGTAAGCCCAGCTACTCGGGAGGCTGAGGCAGGAGAATCGCTTGAACTTGGGAGGCGAAGGTTGCGGTGAGCCGAGATCGCGCCATTGCACTCCAGCCTGGGCAACAAGAGCGAAACTCCATCTTGAAGAAAAAGAAAAAAAAAATCCCCTTTTAGTGTGAGCCTCTGAAGCCACTACTTCGGGGAGATGATAGGAGAGGATGGATTTGAACTCTGAAAAGGTAGTGATAACACATCTCCTTTTTTATTGGACTGCCCCAGTAAACTGAGTTGTACAAACAGAAAAAACTCGAAACCCTTCTGTCAACTTTTTTCGCGGGGAAGAGTCACGGAAACTGGAAACGGGAAATGGGAATTCACGTCTATCGCAGCCTCCTAGGTGGCAAACGCTTAGCCTGAACACCTCTTCAATAACCCTGTTAAGTAGACACGGTCATTATCCCCACTTACGGAGGAGAAAACCGCGGGTCGGAAAGGTCAAATATCTTATCCAGGGAACAGGGCTGGTAAAGCGCGGGGCTCCGATGAAATCCTCCAGTCTCCCGAGAGCCAGGAGCAAACTGGGTTTGGGCCGCTGCGCCCCGCACAACCCAGACCCCAGCCATCAACTGCGACTGCGGCGGGCAGGCGGGAGAACTGACCTGAGGGGCGGAGGGCACGGCTGGGCGGCGCCCGACAGAAGGACAGGGGCCTGCTGTCCTGAGAGACGCGGCTGGTACAGCGTTCCTAAGAATCTTTTCGATCGCCGGGTTGTGGCCGCTTCCGCCCGCCAAGGGAATCAAATCTCCCGGGCCGGAAGGGGCGGGGACGCGGCGGGGGCGCGCGCGGCGCCGGATCCCAGGGAAGCGGACGCGCACGGCAGGCGGGGGCGCGCACAGTGCCTGGGGGTTCGCACCGGGGCAACGGCTCGCGGTCGCTGTGGAGCCCTGAAAGGGATGGCCGGGAGGTCCACTGGGCTGCGAGGGGTGACTTGAGGCCTTGGTCTTGCCCCGGAGGGCACGTGATGGTTTTCCAGGTGGTGTGGATATGCCAAGTCTCCACAGAACCCAACTTTCTTACGTTCTCTTCCTAAAATTGACGTGCCCTTTGGCAGTCACAGTTCTCATTTTCGTCCTCCCTTGCCCACTGGCCGTTCTCCCACCCAGCAAAGACAGGAATACCTCCCCCTCTCCAAAATGTGTTGCCACGAGGAATAAGAACCCCAGTAGCTGAGACTACAGGCACGCGCCACCACGCCTGGCTAAATTATTTGTGGGTAGAGACGGGATCTCGCTATGTTGGCCAGGCTGGTCTCGAACTCCTGGGCTCAAGCGATCCTTCCGCCTCAGCCTCCCAAAGTGCTGGGACTACAGTGCTGGGCCACTGTATCCGGCCCAGAAAATCTTTAGACAAATTAAACTTTACAGAGTTGAATTGACCAAAGAATGAGTCCAAAATCCAGTAATCCCTGGAACCAAAATAGGTTCAGAGTGATTCGGGCTGCCATATGTTCAAATAACATTTATGGACAGAAAAAGGAAAATGACTTACAGAAATTGCAGTCAAGTATGGAAACAGCTGGATTGGTTGCAACTCAACCTCTGACTATTTTGAGCACTGTTTAAACAGTTGGCCACCTGTGATTGGCCAAAACTCCGCTGCTGTGATTGACTGAGACTCGCTACTTGTTACAAGGTTACAGTCTCTTTACACATTTACAATTGTAGTTGTCTACAATTCACTATGTATGGAGAAACTGTTAGGCCAGGTGCAAAGGCTCACATCTATAATCCCAGCACTTTGGTGGGGGGGCGGGGGCAGATCATTCGGGGTCAGGAGTTCGAGACCAGCCTGACCAACAAGATGAAACCCTGTCTCTACTAAAAATACAAAAAATTAGCCGGGCGTGGTGGCGCGAGCCTATAATCCCAGCTACTCAGGAGGTAGAGGCAGGAGAATCTCTTGATTCTCTCTGCTGGGAGGCAGAGGTTGCAGTGAGTAGAGATCGTGCCACTGCACTCCAGGCTGGGCGACAGAGCAAGACTCCGTCTCAAAAAAAGAGAAAGAGAGAAAGAGAGAGAGAAAAGAAAGGAAGGGAAGGGAAGGGGAAGGGAAGGGGAAGGGAGGGGAAGGGAGGGGAAGGGAAGGGAAGGGAAAGGAAAGGAAGGGAGAAAAAGGGAGAGAGAGAAAGAAAGAAATTGTTAGTCTGAACTTAAAATGCATAAGGAGGCAGCTTTAGGCTAAACTTAATTTAACATGGTCATCTGAATCTTCAGCAAATCATAATCTTTTTGCTGGTGGAGGGTCTTGCCTCCATGCTGCTGATTGATCAGGGTGGTGGTTGCTAAACGTTGGGATGGCTGTGGCAATTTCCTAAAATAAAACAACAATGCTGCATCGATGGACACTTCCTTTCATGAAAGATTTCTCTGTAGCATGTGATGCTGTGTGATACCATTTCATCCACAATAGGACTTCCTTCAAAGTTAGTTCTCTGAAATCTTGCCACTGCCTTATCAACAAAGTTTATGGAATATTCTAAATCTTTTGTTGTTATTTCAGCAATGATCACAGCATCTTCACCAAGAGGAGATTCCATCTCAAGAAAGCACTCTCTCTTTGCTCATCCATAAGAAGAAACCCCCATCTATTCAAATTGGATCATGAGATTGCAGCAGTTCAGTCACATATTCAGGCTTCACTTCCAATTCTAGTTCTCTTGCTGTTTCCACCAAATCTGCAGTTACTTCCACGAGTGAAGTCTTGAACCCCTCAAAGTCATCCATGAGGGTTGGAATTAATTTCTTCCAAACTCCTGTTAATGTTGATATGGTGACCTCTTCCCATTAATCATAAATGTTCTTTTTTTTTTTTTGGAGATGGAGTCTCACTCTGTCACCCAGGCTGGAGTGCAGTGGCGTGGTCTCGGCTCACTGCAAGCTCCGCCTCCTGGGTTCACACCATTCTCCTGCCTCAGCCTCCTGAGTAGCTGGGACTACAGGCGCCTGTCACCACGCCCGGCTAATTTTTTTGTATTTTTAGTAGAGATGGGGTTTCACCATGTTAGCCAGGATGGTCTTGATCTCCTGACCTCATGATCCGCCTGCCTCAGCCTCCCAAAGTGCTGGGATTACAGGCGTGAGCCACCGTGCCCGGCCATAGATGTTCTTAATGACATCTAGAAGAGTTAATTCTTTCCAGAAGGCTTCCATTTTACTTTGCCCAGATCCAGCATAAAATCACTATCTATGGCATCTGTAACCTCACAAAATGTATTTTGTAAATAAAATGACTTGACAGTCAAAATCACTCCTTGATCTATGGCCTACAGAATGGATGTTATGTTAGCAGACATCCAAACAACACTCATTTCCTTGTACATCTCCATCAGAGCTCGTGGGTGACTAGGGGCATTATCAATGAGCATTAATATTTTGAAAGGAATCTTTTTTTCTTAGAAGTAGGTCTCAAAAGTGGGCTTAAGGTATGCAGTAAACCTTAGCCAGCTGTGGCGGCATATGCTGGTAATACCAGCTATTCAGGAGGCTGAGGCAGGAGGATCACTGGAGCCCAAGAGTTCGAGGTTACTGTGAGCTATAATTACGTCACTGCATTCCAGCATGGGTGGCAGAGTGAGACCCTGCCTCAAAAGAACAAACAAACAAACAAAAAAGATATTCAGTAAACCATAGTATAAACAGTTATACTGTCATCTAGGCTTTGTTGTTCCATTTATAGAGCACAGGCAGAGTAGATTCAGCATAATTCATAAGGGCTCTGGGATTTTCAGACTGGCAAATGCGCACTGGCTTCAACTCCAAGTCACCAGCTGCGTTAGCTCCTAACAAGAGAGTCAACCTGTCCTTTGAAGATTTGAAGCTAGGCATTGACTTCTTCTCTTTAGCTAAGAAAGTTCTAGATGGCTCCTCTTCCAACCTAGAACTATTTCCTCTACATTGAAAATCTGTTATTCAGTGGAGCCACCTTCATCAATGATCTTAGCCAAATCTTCTGTATAACTTGCTGCAGCTTCTACATCAGCACTTGCTGCTTCGCTGTGCACGTTTATATTACAGAGACAACTTTTTTTTTCTTCTTTTTTTTTTTCTTTGAGACGGAGTTTCGCTCTTGTTGCCCAGGCTGGAGTGCAATGGCGCCATCTTGGCTCGCCGCAAACTCTCCCTCCCGGGTTCAAGTGATTCTCCTGCCTCAGCCTCCCAAGTAGCTGGGATTACAGGCATGCACCACCACGCCCAGCTAATTTTGTATTTTTAGTAGAGACGATGTTTCTCCATGTTGGTTGGGCTGGTCTCAAACTCCCGACCTCAGTTGATCCGCCCGCCTCGGCCTCCCAAAGTGCTGGGAGTACGGGCGTGAGCCACTGCACCCAGCCTACAGCTTCTTTCCTTAAATCTCATGAACCGACCTCTGCTAGCTTCCAAATTTTCTTCTGCAGTTTCCTCATCTCTCCCAGCCTTCACAGAATTGAGGAGAATTGTGGCCTTGCTTTGGATTAGGCTTTGGCTCAAGGAATTTTGTGTCTGGTTTGATCTTCTATCCAGACTACTATCTATCAGCAGTAAGGCTGTTTCTCATTCTTATCACTCATGTGTTCAGTGGAGTAGCACTTTTAATTTTCTTCAAGAACTTTTCCTTTGCATTCACAATTTGGCTAATTATTTGGCACAAGAGGCTTCCCTTTCAGCCTATCAGCTTTGGACGTGCCTTCCTCACTAAGCTTAATCATTTCTAGATTTTTATTTCAAGTGACAGATGTGTGCCTCTTCCTTTCACTTGAACACTTAGAGGCCATTGTAGGGTTATTAACTGGCTTAATTTCAACATTGTTGTGTCTCAGGGAATAGGAACGCCTGAGGAGAGGGAAAGAGACGGGGAACAATCAGCCAGTGAAGCAGTCAGAACACACACAATATTTATCAATTAAGTTTGCAGTCTAATTACGGGTATAGTTCATGGTACCCTAAAACAGTTACAAGAAGAGCATCAAGATCTCTGGTCTGCTGTGCAGGCTTAACGCCTGTAATCCCAGCACTTTGGGAGACAGAGGTGGGCGGATCACGAGGTTAGGAGTCAAGACCAGCCTGACCAACACGGTGAAACCCCATCTCTACTAAAAATACAAAATTAGCCAGGCATGGTGGCACATGCCTGTAATCCTAGCTACTTGGGAAGCTGAGGCAGGAGAATCACTTGAACCCAGGAGGCAGAAGTTGCGGTGACCCAAGATTGCGCCATTGCACTCCAGCCTGGACGAAAAGAGCAAAACTCCATCGCAAAAGATAAAAAAAAAAAAAGAGTCACTAACTGGGTAGGTCAGGGCATTTGGGATGTAACATCCCTTTTTTTTTTTTTTCCTTTTTTTGAGATGGAGTCTTGCTCTGTCACCCAGGCTGGAGTGCAGTGGGCTCACTGCAACCTCCGCCTCCCCAGTTCAAGTGATTCTTCTGCCTCAGCCTCCCAAGTAGGTGGGACTAAAGGCGTGCGCCACCACGTGGCTAATTTTTGTGTTTTTAGTAGGGATGGGGTTTCACCATATTGGCCAGGCTGGTCTAGAACTTCTGACCTCGTGATCTGCCCATCTCAGCCTCCCAAAGTGCTGGGATTACAGGCATGAGCCACCGTGCCTGGCCGGGATGTAACTTCTTAACATCTCTTTGGTTTTTTTTGGTTTTTTTGTTTTGTTTTGTTTTGTTTTTGAGATGGAGTCTCACTGTGTCACCCAGGCTGGAGTGCAGTGGCGCAATGTTGGCTCACTGCAACCTCCACCACCTGGGTTTAAGCGATTTACCTGCCTCAGCCTCCCAAGTAGCTGGGACTACAGGCACGCACCACCATGCCCGGCTAATTTTTTGTATTCTTAATAGAGATGAAGTTTCACCATGTTAGCGAGGCTTGTCTTGAACTCCTGACCTCAGGTGATCCACCCACCTCGGCCTCCCAAAGTGCTGGGATTACAGTGTGCCACAGCACCCGGCCGAATGTAACATCTCTACCAAGAATAACACCATTAGCAGCAATAATAAAACCCACAACAGTCTTTTAAATGATTTATGTGCTACATCCATGCATCATCTCTATACTCAAAAGCCTGCCCCTCTCTCACAGGGTAATTTGTGCTATTCATTCTTTCATCAGTCACCCATGTCTACCCTGTGCCAGGCCCTGTTCAGGGCAATACCAGAGAAATGAGGAAAAGAGACGTGGTTTCTGCCCAAGGGAGCTCACAGACAGAGGAACCAGACCCATAGACAGGCCCATACTACAGTTGGTTAACACTAATGAAGGACCCCATAGAAGTGCTAAATACAAGTGCAGGTAGCTATCTTGTTTCCAGCTCAGAGGGAAGCGATTGAAATATTTTCTACTGGAGCCAGGCCTTGAAAATAATAGAAAAATCCAACAGGGGAAGAAGAGCATTCCCTAGGCAGGGGAAAATATGTGTGCAGAAGCAGGGGGCGAGAAAACACAAGTCACCGTGGAGAAAAGCCAGTTGGGTGGAGCACAGGATGGAAAAAGGCAGGAGAGGAAGAGCTGGTAAGCAGGGGACCCAGTGAGAGAGCCTTGTGTGCCAGGCTAGAGCTGGGAGGTGTGCTGACCAGGAAAAGAATGGATTTACATTTCAGAGAAAGCCAGAGCAGACGTTGGGCCAGCATAGGAGTGTGCCAGGCCTGCCAAAGCAGGGTGAGAGCTGTGCTTCTCTGTTGGCAGAGTGAATGCCACGAGTCTCAGTGCCATGTGTGGCTGAGTCATCAGTGGAACGGGAGAAAAAGGCTGGCGTCCAGTCTCTGAAGGCGCCTCTCAGTGCAAAGCCCTTTGCCTTCTGTGGGCCTGCAGGTTAGCCAGCCTCGGGCAACAAGCCATGCACAGATTTTACATCCAATCCAAGGGCAAGTGGGAAGCCATAGAAAATTAGGGTTTTGGTCACAGTCCTGCTAGAAAAGGAAATAGTTTTAAAAAGCTATTACAAATACTTTAGGGATTTGAATTCAGAAACTACTTCAGGAATTTGTTAAATTTTGTAATTTTGATAACTGAACTGTTGTTAGGTGGTTATATAAGAGAAAGTCCGGGCTGGGAGCGGTGGCTCACGCCTGTTAATCTCAACACTTTGGGAGGCCGAGGTGGGTGGATCACCAGAGGTCAGGAGTTCATGACCACCTTGACCAACATAGTGAAACCCCATCTCTACTAAAAATACAAAAATTAGCTGGATGTGGTGGCACACGCCTGTAGTCCCAGCTACTCGGGAGGCTGAGACATGAGAATTGCTTGAACCCAGGAGGTGGAGGTTTCAGTGAGCCGAGATCGCGTCACTGCACTCTAGCCTGGTGACAGAGCAAAACTCTGTCTCAAAAAAAGAAAAAAAAACAAAAAAATCAAGACTGGGCGAGGTGGTTCACGCCTGTAATCCCCTGTAATCCCCTGTAATCCCAGCACTTTGGGAGGCCGAGATGGGCTGATCACAAGGTCAGGAGATCAAGACCATCCTGGCTAACACGGTGAAACCCCGTCTCTACTAAAAATACAAAAAATTAGCTGGGCGTGGTAGTGGGCGCCTGTAGTCCCAGCTACTCAGGAGGCTGAGGCAGGAGAATGTCATGAACCTGGGAGGCAGAGCTTGCAGTGAGCCGAGATCGCGCCACTGTACTCCAGCCTGGGCAACAGTGCGAGACTCCGTCTCAAAAAAAAAAAAAAAATACTTAGCCAGGCGTGGTGGCATGTGTGCCTGTAATCCCAACTACTGGGGAGGCAGAGGCGGGAGAATTGCTTGAACTGGGGAGGCGGAGAGCCACTGCATTCCAGCCTGGGCAACAGAGCAAGACTCCACCTCAAAAAAAAAATTATATGAAAATAAAAAGTAAGCAAGGTATAGTGTAGTCTCAGCTACTTGGGAGGCTGAGGTAGGGGAATCGCTTGAGCCTGGGAGGCAGAGGTTATAGTAAACTGAAATGGCACCAGTGCACTACAGCCTGAGCAACAGAGCAAGATACTGTCTCAGAAAAAAAAAAAAAGTAACAAAACATTTCAGGAATCTTAACTCTGTTTATCCATTAGTACCCACCACAGAATCTTAACATTACTATAATAAACAATGATTTATTTCTTAAGTTTCCTTCTCTGCTAGACACTAGATTACAGGGTTGTAAATACATTATTTCTAATCCTGTAAAATAATTATTTCTATTCCCATTTTACAGATGAGGAAACTAAGGCCGAAGGACATGAGGTATTAGCCAGGTATGGTGGTGTACACCTGTGGTCCCAGCTATTCAGGAGACTGAGGTGGAAGCATTACTTGAGCCCAGGAGTTCAAGGCTGCAGGGAGCTAAGATCATGCCACTGCACCATAGTCCAGGTGACAGACAGAGCAAGACCCTGTCTCTAAATTTTTTTTTTTTTTTTTTTGAGATGGAGTTTCACTCTTGTTGCCCAGGCTGGAGTGCAATGGTGTGATCTCGGCTCACCACAACCTCCGCCTCCCAGGTTCAAGAGATTCTCCTGCCTCAGCCTCCCTAGTAGCTGGGATTACAGGCATGTGCCACCACGCCTGGCTAATTTTGTATTTTTAGTAGAGACAGGGTTTCTCCATGTTGGTCAGGCTGGTCTCGAACTCCCATCCTCAGGTGATCCTCCCACCTCGGCCTCCCAAAGTGCTGGGATTACAGGCATGAGCCACTGTGCCCAGCCCCCCATCTCTAAATTAAAGTAAAAAATAAATAAAAATAAAAGATGGTTAGGTATCTAGTAAGAAGCAGAGCCAGGGATCCAAAGCCAAGGCTTTTTCCACTGCAGTTCTTAGTGTTCGCTGAATTAAATATAGGAGTTAGAATAATTAAAGTTTAAGGTACCGGCCAGGTGTGGTGGCTCACGCCTGTAATCCTAGCACTTTGGGAGGCGAAGGCGGGTGGACTGCCTGAGCTCAGGAGTTCAAGACCAGCCTGGGCAATATGGTGAAACACTTTCTCTACTAAAATACAAAAAATTAGCCAGGCATGGTGGCACACGCCTGTCGTCCAGCTACTCAGGAGGCTGAGGCACGAGAATTGCTTGAACCCAGGAGGTTGGAGGTTGCAGTGAGCCGAGATGGCACCTCCACACTCTAGCCTGGGCAACAGAGGAAGACCACAAAAAAAAAAAAAAAGTTTTAGGACAGGCTTGGTGGCTCATGCCTATAATCCCAGCACTTTGGGAGGCTGAGGTGGGTGGATCACCTGAGGTCAGGAGTTCGAGACCAGCCTGGCCAACATGGTAAAACCCCCATCTCTACTAAAAAAAAAAAAAAACAAAACTAGCCAGGCCTGGTCGTGGGCACCGGTAATCCCAGCTACTCGGGAGGCTGAGGCAGGAGAGTTGCTTGAACTCGGGAGGCAGAGGTTGCAATGAGCCGAGATTGTGCCACTGCACTCCAGCCCAGTGACAGAGCAAGACTCCCTCTTGCCCAGTGGCTCATGCCTGTAGTCCCAGCACTTTGGGAGGCTGAGGTGGGCAGATCATGAGGTCAGGAGTTAAAGACCAGCCTGGCCAACATGGTGAAACCCTGTCTGTACTAAAAATATAAAAATTAGCCAGGCATGGTGGTGCACGCCTGTAATCCTAGCTACTCAGGAGGCCGAGGGAGAATTGCTTGAACCCAGGAGGCAGAGGTTGCCGTGAGCTGTGATCGCACCACTGCACTCCAGCCGGGGTGCCAGAGTGAGACTCCATCTCAAAAAAGAAAAAAAGGAAATATAAGAGACTCTCTGTATTAATGAGAATGATGATGAACACTGTGATGTAAAGAGCACCCTCATTATTAGGCAAAGGCAAAATGTTATACAGAGGAATATTATGCAATTATTTTTCAAAAGAATTAAGTAAGCCTACTCCCATTAGTATTACTAAATAAAATAGCAACATATTAGGGACATACCTATGCTAAAAGATCATCCATTTCAAATTTAAATAGGCATGCTGTATTTTTATTTGCTGTATCTGGCAACCCTAAATGCTATGGAAAGATGTCTGTTTTTTTTTTATTTGAATGAAATAAGCTACTGAGATACATAAATAGCACAGCCCCACTTTTGTTTAGAAAAGTGTGGAAGTATAGAAAAAAGTCTGGAAAAATATATATTATAGTGTTAACATTCTCTCTAGGGAATGAAATTCTCTAGAGTAGGCACAGAGAGAGAAGACTGTTAGTATTTACTTTCTAAACTACTGTATTGCCTGCATTTTTAATTGAAAATTTTATTGAGATAATTGCAGATTCATATGCAGTAGTAAAAAATAACACAGGCTGGGTGTGGTGGCTCACGCCTGTAATCCCAGCACTTTGAGGGGCCGAAGCAGGCAGATTGCTTGAGCCCAGGAGTTTGAGACCAGCCTGGGCAGCATGGTGAAATCCCATCTCTACAAAAAATATAAAAATCAGTCCAGTGTGGTGGCTCACACCTGTAATCCCAACTACTCAAGAGGCTGAGGTGGGAGAATCACCCAAGCCCAGGAGGTTAAGGCTGCAGTGAGCTGTGATGGCACCATTGCACTCCAGCCTGGGTGACAGAGCAAGTCTCTGGCTCAAAATAATAATAATAATAATAATAATAATAATAATAATAATAATAATAATAATACAAAGAAATCCCTTGTATGCTTTACTCAGTTTCAACCAAGGTAACATTTTGCAAAACTATAGAACCATATTGGCAGGGCGCGGTGGCTCATGCCTGTAATCTCACCACTTTGGGAGGCCGAGGCAGGCGGATCACGAGGTCAGGAGATTGAGACCATTCTGGCTAACACGGTGAAACCCCGTCTCTACTAAAAATTCAAAAAATTAGCCAGGCGTGGTGGCGGGCGCCTGTAGTCCCAGCTACTCGGGAGGCTGAGGCAGGAGAATGGCGTGAACCCGGGAGGCGGAGCTTGCAGTGAGCGGAGATTGCACCACTGTACTCCAGCCTGGGCGACAGAGCGAGACTCCGTCTCAAAAAAAAAAAAAGAACAATATCATAATCAGTATATTGACATTGGCTCAGTAATCCACTGGTCTTATTCGGATTTCCCCAATTTCCTCATTTGTGTATGTGTACATTAAGTTCTGTATAATTTTTCACCTGTGTAAGTTCATGTACCTACCAATATAGTCAAGACAATGAAAAGTCCTAACATCGCAAGGATCCCTTATGTTGTCCTTTTATAACAACTTCTACCTCCCACTGGATCTATCCCCACCCCTACCCCCTATCCTTTTGACAAACACTAATCTGTCCTCTATTTCTGAAGTTTTATCATTTCAAAAAACTATATAAATGGAATTTTACACCATGTAACCTGGGATTTTCTTTTTTCACACAGTATAAATTCCTGGAAATTCATCCAACTTGTTGTGTATATCAATAGTTCATTCCTGGCTGGGTGTGGTGGCTCACGCCTGTAATCCCAGCACTTTGGGAGGCCCAGGCAGGTGGATCACTTGAGCTCAGGAGTTCAAGACCAGCCTGGCCAACATGGTGAAACCCTGCCTCTACTAAAAATACAAAAAATTAGCCGGGCGTGGTGGCATGTGTCTGTAATCCCAGCTACTTGGGAGGCTGAGGCAAGAGAATCGCTTAAACCCGGAGGCAGAAGTTGCAGTGAGCTGAGATCCTGCCACCGCACGCCAGCCTGGGCGACAGAGCCAGACTCCATCTCAAAAAAATAGCCACTGCTCCTGGCCTATTATATGCATTTTTAAACAAAATTTTCTATCAAAAAATAATAGACTATTGTGTTAGGGTTCTCCAAATTGACATGACCATTAAGAGAGATAAATATAAGAGGCCGGATGCAGTGGCTCACGCCTATAATCCCAGCACTTGGGAGGCCAAGGCCAAAGCAGGTGGACCACAAGGTCAGAAGTTCGAGACCAGCCTAACCAACATGGTGAAACCCTGTCTCTACTAAAAATACAAAAATTAGCTGGGTGTGGAGGTGCACACCTGTAATCCCAGCTACTCGGGAGGCTGAGACAGGAAAATAGCTTGAACCCGGGAGGCGGAAGATGCAGTGAGCCAAGATCCTGCCACTGCATTCCAGCCTGGGTGGCAGGGTGAGACTCCATCTCAAAAAAAAAAAGAAAAACCAAAGAGGTATAAATATAAGAGAGAGGATTAATAAGGAGAATTGGCTCTGGTAATTATGGGAGACACAAGAGGGCATCTGCAATCTGGAGACCTTAGTATGCCAGTATTGTGGTTCAGTCCAAGTTCAAAAGCCTCAGAACCAGTGGAGCTGATGGTACAGTTCTCACTCTGAGGCCGCAGGCTTGATAACCCTGCAGGAGGGTGATTGTAAGCCCTGGAGTCCCAAGTCTGGAAAGCCTGGAATTCTGATGTCCAAGGGCAAGAGGAGGAGAATATCCCAGCTCTGGGGATGAGGGGAGTGAGGAAGGAGGAAGAGGAAATCCTTTCCTCTCTTTTTTTGTTCTGTTGGGCCCCTAGACAATTGGATGGTGCCCATTCACAGTGAGAGTGAATCTTCCCTTCTCAGTCCACTGACTGTGAGGAAACATCCTCACAGACACATCCAGAAACAATGCTTTACTAGTTCTCTAGGTATTCCTCAATCCAGTAGAGGCAACACCTAAAATTAACCATCACAATTATTTAAAAATATTAAAACATCAACATGATCAAAACACAAATAAATTCAAAAGCAAATTAAAAAAATGGGAAATATTTATCACTTATGTACGGACAAGGGGCCAGCTTATTTAATACATAATTTCTCCAAATCAATAAGGAAAACTAAATCAATAAAAAAAACTAAGCCGGGCACGGTGGCTCACGCCTATAACCCCAGCACTTTGGGAGGCCGAGGCGGGTGGATCACGGGGTCAGGAGATTGAGACCATCCTAGCTAACACAGTGAAACCCTGTCTCTACTAAAAATAAAAAAAATTAGCCAGGCATGGTGGCGGGCGCCTGTAGTCCCAGCTACTCGGGAGACTGAGGCAGGAGAATGGCGTGAACCTGGGAGGCAGAGGTTGCAGTGAGCCGAGATGGCTGGTGCCACTGCACTCCAGCCTGGGTGAGAGTGCGAGACTCCATCTCAAAACGAAACAAAACAACACAAAATGCTAACAACCAGAACAACCAGAATAACAATAGGGAAAAGATATGAACAGACAGTAAAAACAAATGACTCTTAAACATATGAAAAGATGTTCATGGCCAGGCACGTGGCTCACGCCTGTAATGCCAGCAATTTGGGAGGCCAAGACAAGTGGATCACAAGGTCAGGTGTTCGAGACCAGCCTGACCAACATGGTGAAACCTCATCTCTACTAAAAATACAAAAATTAGCCGGGTATGGTGGCGCACACCTGTAATCCCAGCTACTCAGGAGGCTGAGGCAGGAGAATCGCTTGAACCTGCGAGGCAGAGGTTGCAGTGAGCCAAGATCACACCATGGCACTCCATCCTGGGCAAGAGGAGCGAAACTCCGTCTCAAAAAAAAAAAGGAAAAAAATTTTAAGAATGTTGATGATGAAATGAAGGCACTTCCTTTGAGACAGGAGTTTGGCAGGACTGGTTTCACAAGACACAGCTCACAAAGACCCAGTTGATAAAACATACAGTAAAAGAAGCCGGTCAAAACCCACCCAAACCAAGATGGCCAGGAAAGCGACCTCTGGTCATCCTAACTGCTTATCATATGCTAATTATAATACATTAGCATGCTAAAGGAAGCTCCCACAAGTGCAATGACAGTTTACAAACACCCTGGCAATGTCTGGAAGTTACCCTATATGCTCTGAAAGAAAGAGGAACCCTAGGTTCCAGGAATTCCCTGCCACTTTCCTGGAAAACTCATGAAGAATCCACTCCTTGTTTAGCATATAATAAAGAAATAACCATAATAACCATAAAAAGAGCCACCCACCAGCCCTCAGGGCTGCTCTGCCTATGGAGGCTACTTTTTATTTATTTATTTATTTATTATTGTTTTGAGACGGGGTTTCACCCTTGTTGCCCAAGCTAGAGTGCAATGGCGCGATCTCAGCTCACTGCAACCTTTGCCTCCTGGGTTCAAGCAATTCTCCTGCCTCAACCTCCCAAGTAGCTGGAATTACAGGCACACACCACCACGCCCGGCTAATTTTTTGTATTTTCAGTAAAAACCGGGTTTCACCGTGCTGGTCAGGCTGGTCTCGAACTCCTGATCTCGTGATCCACCCCCCTCAGCCTCCCAAAGTGTTGGGATTACAGGCGTGAGCCACCACTCCCAGCTACTTATTTATTTTTTTAAGACAGTCTCACTCTGTCGCCCAGGCTGGAGTGTAGTGGTGTGATCTCAGCTCATTGTAACCCCTGCCTCCAGGGTTCAAGTGATTCTTGTACCTCAGCCTCCTGAGTAGCTGGGATTACAGGCATGTGCCACCACACCCGGCTAATATATGTATTTTTGTAGAGATGGCATTTCACCATGTTAACCAGGCTATGAATTCCTTCCTGTGAAGCCAGGAACCCAAGGGGTCTCCCAGGCTGAACCCCAATTCTGGAGTTCACCCTGTGACACCTTCAAACCTTAACCAAAGCTGGGCACAGTGGCTCATGCCTGTAATCCCAGCACTTTGAGAGGCTGAGACGGCCAGATCACATGAGGCCAGGAGTTCGAGACCAGCCTGGCAAACATGGTGAAACCCTGTCTCTACTAAAAATGCAAAAATTAGCCAGGCGTGTTGGTGGGTGCCTGTAATCCCAGCTTATCGGGAGGCTGAGGGATGAGAATAGCTTGAACCCCAGAGGTGGAATTTGCAGTGACCCAACATCACGCCACTGCACTTCAGCCTGGGCAAGAGAGAGAGAACCTGTCTCAAAAACAAACGAACAAACGTTAACCAAGAGAACAGAAAGCACATAACTAAGAGGGTATAATTGTCAGAGGCATTTGAACTACAGCAACTCCGTCTTGAATAAAGCTGGGTAAAATAAAACTGAAACCTACTGGGCTGCATTCCCAGAAGGTTAAGGCATTCTAAGTCACAGGATGAGATAGGAGGTCAGCACAAGATACAGGTCATACAGACCTTGCTGATAAAACAGGTTGCAGTAAAGGAGCCGGTTAAAACCCACCAAAACCAAGATGGCGACGAGAGTGACCTCTGGGTGTCCTGACTGCTACGTTCCCACCAGCACCATGACAGTTTACAAATGCCATGGCAACGTAGGAAGTTACCCAATATGGTCTAAAAAAGGGAGGCATGAATAATTTACCCCTTGTTTAGCATATCATCAAGAAATAACCATAAAAATGGGCAACCAGCATCCCTCAGGGCTGCTCTGTCTGTAAAGTAGGCATTCGTTTCCTCCTTTACTTTCCTAATAAACTTGCTTTCACTTACTCTAGTGACTCACCCTGAATTCTTTCTTGTGTGAGATCCAAGAACCCTCTCTTGGGATGTGCATCAGGAGCCCTTTCTGGTAACATAGTTATCAGAGAAATGATAATCAAGGAAACCGTAAATTGCTGGTAACAAAAGTGGAGAAGGAAAGGGACCTGCATGGAGCCCAGAGGGAAAAAGGATAAACTTTTGTTGTTGTTGTTGTTGAGATGGAGTTTCACTCTTGTCTCCCAGGCCGGAGGGCAATGGCGCAATCTCGGCTCACTGCAACCTCTACCTCCTGGGTTCAAGTGATTCTCCTGCCTCAGCCTCCCAAGTAGCTGCGATTACAAGCATGCACCACCACGCCTGGCTAATTTTTTGTATTTTTAGTAGAGACGGGGTTTCTCCATGTTGGTCAGGCTGGTCTCGAACTTCCGACTTCAGGTCGTCCGAGTTTGGGAGTAGCCTGGTCAACATGGTGAAACCCCGTCTCTACTAAAAATACAAAAAAAAAAAAAAATTAGCTGGGCATGGTGGTGGGCACCTGTAATCCCAGCTACTTGGGAGGCCGAGGCAGGAGAATCCATTGAATCCAGGAGGCAGAGGTTGCAGTGAGCTGAGATCGTGCCATTGCACTCCAACCTGGGCAACAAGAGCATGACTCCGTCTCAAAAACAAAACAAAACAAAACAAAACAAAAACAAAAAATTAGCTGGCCATGGTGGCGTGTGCCTGTAGTCCCAGGTACTAGCGAGGCTGAGACAGGAGAATTGATTGAACCGGAAGGAAGAGGCAGTGAGCCGAGATTGCGCCACTGCACTCCAGCCTGGGCGACAGAGGGAGACTCTGTCACAAAAAATAAATAAATAAACAAAAAAATACAAAAACTAGCCAGGCGTGGTGTTGGACGCCTGTAATCCCAGCTACTCGGGAGGCATAGGTGAGAGAATCGCTTGAACCTAGGAGGCGGTGGTTGCAGTAACCTGAGATCGTGCCATTGCACTCCAGCCTGGGCAACAGAGCACAGACTCCATCTCAAAAAAAAAAAGAAAGAAAGAACGGAAAAGTAAGACCAGGTGTGGTGGCTCATGCCTGTAATCCCAGCACTTTGGGAGGCCAAGGCAGGTGGATCACTTGAGGTCAGGAGTTTGAGACCAGCCTGGCCAACATGGTGAAACCCCATCTCTACTAAAAATACAAAAATTAGCCAGGTGTGGTGGGGTGCTCTTGTAATCCCAGCTACTCGGGAGGCTGAGGCAGGACAACTGCTTGAACCTGGGAGGTGGCGGTCGCAGTGAGCTGAGATTGTGCCACTGCACTCCAGCCTGGGCGACACAGCGAGACTCTGTCTTAAAAAAAAAAAAAAAAAAAAAAAAAAACTAAAGAGAAAGTTCAGTCTCCCAGGGGGAATGGATGGCAATGGAGGACAGTGGGACAAACAGAAAAAATAACAGCACCACTGTAAGGGGATGTCGGGTGGAGACAGGAAGGACAAGTGACTCCAATATAGACCAAAACAGAAGATTGGCACAGAAATGGTTGAGAACAAGTCTTGACAGCAAACTCCAGCATCACCACTGTTTTACAAAACATGAACACCATGGTTTAATATTCCTGGGTGTTGTGAGAATTAAATGAGATATGGATATAAGGTTCTTGGGCTTAATAAATTGTAACTATTATTTCATGCTATTAGACAGCATTAGACTATTTTATTTTTTTAGAGACAGGGTTTTGCTGTGTTACCCAGGCTGGAGTACAGTGGCTGATCATAGTTCACTGCAGCCTTGAAATCCTAGGCTCAGGCAATCCTCATGCCTCCACCTCTCAAAGTGCTGGGATTATAGGCGTCAGCCCACTGCACCCAGCAGCATTGTTTAATTTAATTTAACTAATTTATTTATGTATTTATTTTGAGACAGTCTTGCTCTGTTGTCGAGGCTGGAGTGCAGTGGCCTGATCTCGGCTCACTGCAACCTCCACCTCCCAGGTTCAAGTGATTCTCCTGCCTCAGTCTCCAGAGTAGCTGGGACTGCAAGCATGCACCACCATGCCTGGCTAATTTTTTTTTTTTTTTTTTTTTTTGAGACAGAGCTCCGCTCTTGTTGCCCAGGCTGGGGTGCAATGGCGCAGTCTCGGCTCACTGCAACTTCCTTCTCCCAGGTTTAAGTGATTCTCCTGCCTCAGCCTCAGAGACAGGGTTTCTCCCTGTTTGTCAGGCTGGTCTCGAATTCCCAACCTCAGGTGTTCCGCCAACCTCGGCCTGAACAGCTGGGATTACAGGCACACGCCACCACGCCGGCTAATTTTGTATTTTTAGTAGAGACAGGGTTTCTCCCTCTTGGTCAGGCTGGTCCCGACCTCAGGTGTTCCGCCCACCTCGGCCTCCCAAAGTGCTGAGATTACAGGAGTGAGCCACTGCACCTGGACACCTGGCTAACTTTTGTATTTTTAGTAGAGATGAGGTTTCACCATGTAGGCCAGGCTGGCCTTGAACTCCTGACCTCAAGCGATCCTCCTGCCTCAGTTCAGGATTACAGGCATGAGCCACAGTGCCCAGCCTTATTTTAAAAGTGGCTTTGCTCCTGGGCAACTTAGTGAGACCACATCTGTACCAAAAGAAAAAAGCAAAAAAAAAAAAAAAAAAAAGACTAGCCAGGCGTGGTGGTGTGTGCCTGTGGTCCCCGCTACTCAAGAGGCTGAGATGGGAGAATAACTTGAGCCCAAGAGATTGAGGCTGCAGTGAGCAATGATTGTGCCACTGCACTCCAGCCTGGGTGACTGTCTCTAAAAAATAATAATAATAGGCCGGGTGTGGTGACTCACGCCTGTAATCACAGCACTTTGGGAGGCCAAGGCGAGTGGATCTCCTGAGCTTAGGAGTTCGAGACCACCCAGGGCAACATGGTGAAACCCGGTCTCTACTAAAAATACAAAAAAAAAAAAATTAACTGGGCATGGTGGTGGGTGCCTCTAGTCCCAGCTCCTCGAGAGGCTGAGGCAGGAGAATCGCTTGAGTCCCAGAGGCGAAGGCTGCAGTGAGCCGAGATCACGCCACTGCACTCCAGCTTGGGCTACAGAGTGAGACTCCATCTCAAAAATAATAATAACAAAAATAATAATAATAATAAGGGTAGCTTTGAAGTATCGTGTTTGAGAATCATGATGATTTATTGTAGGTTCAATGAAGAGGACAAGTCCTACCGTCTGGGATCTCACAGCAGTGTTTTTTTCCTTTTACTACTCCTTGAACCTGCGGCTATGGCATGCTGCTACCACCTGGTGGCAGCAGACCCCAATCACGGGTTCCATTGTTAGGCGAGATGACTCCTTTACAAAGATTATGGACAGAAAGACAAGAAGACATAAGGCACCTCCTGATGGAATGCACAGCACTGTCTATTAGGTAGCCTTGTCAAAAAAATCAAACCTGAATCCAATTAAGGCTCTGGATCCATACCAATTTATAGGAAATACAAGAGAGAAAGGAACATGCTCAACAACATCAGGAGGATGTTGGCAGCAAAATCCACACTGGAAAACTCTACAGAACAAATACCTAGTTTCTTAAAAATAAATAAATAAATAAAAGTAAGGAAAAGAAAACGCTGAAAGGAGAGTCTTCAGGTTAAAAATGACTGAAGAGTCCGGGCATGGTGGCTCACGCCTGTAATCCCAGCACTTTGGGAGGCCGAGGCGAGCAGATCACGAGGTCAGGAGTTCAAGACCAGCCTAACCAACAAGGTGAAACCCGTCTCTACTAAAAATAGCTGGGCATGGTGGTGCGAGCCTGTAATCCCAGCTACTCAGGAGGCTGAGGCAGGAGAATCACTTGAACCTAGGAGGCAAAGGTTTCAGTGAGCTGAGATGACACCACTGCACTCTAGCCTGGGCGACAGAGCAAGACTCCATCTCAAAAATGTATAAATAAATAAAATAAAAAATGACTGAAGAGACATATTAACAAATCACAATAAAAAAGCATTCATGGGACAATCAGGGAAATGTGAATTGACTGGATACTGGATGATACTCAGAAATCACTGTTAGGCCGGGTGCGGTGGCTCACACCTGTAATCCCAGCACTTTGGGAGGCTGAGGTGGGCGGATCATGAGGTGAGCAGTTTGAGACAAGCCTGGCCAACATAGTGAAACCCCGTCTCTATTTAAAAAAATACAACAATTAGCTGGGTGTGGTGGCAGGCGCCTGTAGTCCCAGCTACTTGGGAGGCTGAGGCAGAGAATCGCTCGAACCCGGGAGGCAGAGGTTGCAGTGAGCTGAGACCACATCATTGCACTCCAGCCTGGGCGACAGAGCAAGACTCCATCTCAAAAAAAAAAAAAATTAGCTGGGTATGGTGGCATGCAGTCCCAGCTACATGGGAGGCTGAGATGGGAGGACTGCTTGAGCCCAGGAAGACAAGACTGCAGTGAGCAGTGATCGCACCACTGCACTCCACCCTGGGTGACATAGCGAGACTCTGTCTTGAAATAACAACAACAAAAGAAATGCAGAGCCTCAGGCCCTGCCAAAGACCTGCTGAATCATATCTGAAATTTAAAGAGATCCCCTGGTGATTCGCAGGCACACTAAACTTAAGAAGCCCCAAATTATATTATTCTGGGCCAGGCATGGTGGCTCATGCTTGTAATCCCAGCATATCGGGAGGCAGAGGCGGGAGGATCACTTGAGCTCAGGAGTTCAAGACTAGCCTGGGCAACATAATGAGACCTCGTTTCTGTAAATAAATAAATAAATAAATAAAATTGTATTATTCTGTGGGTTTTTTTTTTTTTTTGGTGTGTGTGTGTGTGTTTGTTTTTGTTTGTTTGTTTTTTGAGACGGAGTCTTGCTCTGTCACCCAGGCTAGAGTGCTGGAGTGCAGTGGCGCGATCTCGGCTCACTGCAAGCTCCGCCTCCCGGGTTCACGCCATTCTCCTGCCTCAGCCTCCCGAGTAGCTGGGACTATAGGCACGGCGCCCACCACTACGCCCGGCTAACTTTTTGTATTTTTTAGTAGAGATGGGGTTTCACTGTGTTAGCCAAGATGGTCTCGATCTCCTGACCTTGTGATCCGCCCATCTCGGCCTCCCAGAATGCTGGGATTACAGGCGTGAGCCACCGCGCCCGGCCATGTATGTGTTTTTGAGACAGAGTTATGCTTTTGCCGTCCAGGCTGAAGTACAATGACACGATCTCAGCAACCTCTGCCTCCCGTGTTCAAGCAATTCTCCTGCCGCAACCACTCGAGTAGCTGGGGATTACGGGCACCCACCACCACGTCCAGCCAATGTTTGTATTTTAGTAAAGAAGAGGTTTCACCATGTTGGCCAGGCTAGTCTCGAACTCCTGACCTCAGGTGGTCTGCCCACCTCGGCCTCTGAAAGTGCTGGGATTACAGGTGTGAGCCACCACACCAGGCCTTTTTTTTGTGTGGGGGAGGGGGACGGAGTCTTGTTCTGTTGCCCAGGCTGGAGTGCAATGGTGTGATCTCAGCTCAGTGCAACCTCTGTCTCCTGGGTTCAAGCAATTCTCCTGCCTCGGCCTCCTGAGTAGCTAGGATTACAGGCACCGCCCCCATACCCGGCTAATTTTTGGAATTTTAGTAGAGACGGAGTTTCACCATGTTGGCCAGGATGGTCTCAAATTCCTGACCTCAAGTGATCCACCTGCCACGCCTCCCACAGTGCTGGGATTACAGGCATGAGCCACTGTGCCTGGCCATGACAATACATATTAAATATTACATAAAATGTGGTCATCAGATATTGGTTGGAGTGAGTTGGATGAGGTCTGGATAACAAATATTTCTAATTTTCCTATCAGTAATAATTGTATCATAATTGCAGCATGTTTTTGTTAAAAATACAGCACATATTGGCACTTTAAGCTTTGCCAAAAACCTCTGAGGTTTTCATCATTACAGATCTCAGGGATAGAAAACTGAAGTTTAGAGGGGTCAAATGACTCATCCAAGATCCCACAGCTCTTACATGGAAAAACCAGAACTCAAAACCAGGACTTCTAAGTCTTTGTTTTGGTTTTTTTTGAGACGGAGTCTTGCTGTGTCGCCTAGGCCGAAGTGCAATGGCATAATCTCAGCTCACTGCAAACTCCTTCTCCTTGGTTCAAGCCATTCTCCTGCCTCAGCCTCCCGAGTAGCTGGGATTACAGGCATGCACCACCACGCCCAGCTAATTTTTGTATTTTTAGTAAAGACAGAGTTTTGCCATGTTGGCTAGGTTGGTCTTGAACTCCTGACCTCAAGTGATCCACCCTCCTCAGCTTCTCAAAGTGCTGGGATTACAGGTGTGAGCCACCGTGCCCAGTGATTGGCCAGAACTTCTAATCCGAAAGCCCGCCTTTTGGTACCACTACATCATACGTCTAGGAATTGAAATGAGTCCTAGGCATTTGTGGTTTGTTTTTATGTAATTTGGACTTAGTTTTAGTCTTATATATCTATTTTAAGAAGTTTCTTCTTCTAACCCAGCATGTTAGGCCACAGTTACTTTTGCTTCCCCTTTGAGCTCTACTGACATTCTGCTGGGAAAATAATGCTGCACTAGCTGTAAATCTTATTCTGGAGAAATGATCTCGACCCTTGATTCCCCTCCCCGCCCCCTAGACATTGTCTTGCTCTGTCGCCCAGGCTGGAGTGCAGTGGCATGATCTTGGCTCATGGCAACCTCCGCCTCCTGGGTTCAAGCAATTCTCCTCCCTCAGCCTCCTGAGTAGCTGGGATTATAGGCACACGCCACCACATCCAGCTGATTTTTGTATTTTTAGTAGAGATGGGGTTTCACTACGTTGCCAGGCTGGTCTCAAACTCCTGACCTCATGATCCGCCCATCTTGGCCTCTCAAAGTGTTGGGATTACAGGCACGAGCCACTGCGCCTGGCCTCAACCCTTGATTTATCTCATCCATAGGATCTTGAAACTTTAGGACTAAAATGACTGAGATGTGGGAATAGTATCAATGATTCATGAATTTGTTTGTACATTGAAATACCTGGGGAACTTTTACAATTCCTGATGGCCAGGTCACATCCCAGACCAATTAAACTAGAATCTGTGAAGCAGGGACCCAGCCACAGGTATGTTTATAAAGTGCTCTAGACAATCTGAATGCACAGCCTAATTTGAGAGCCAGTCATCTAATGATTCTCAGTAGACACAATGCTACCACCTGGGTAATATTTTAGAAATTTGCGGGCAAATTTTGATTGTCAAGGTACTAAGAATGGCTAAAATAAAAAACAGTGATAATGCCAAGAGCTGGTGAGGATGCAGAGACTCTGAGTCACTCATACTTTGCTGGATGGGACATAAAATGGTACAGCCGCTCTGAAAAATACTTGGGCTGTTTCTTCTTCCTTTTCTTTTTTCTTTTTTTTGAGACGGAGTGTCACTCTGTTGCCCAGGCTGGAGTGCAGTGGTGCGATCTCAGCTCACTGCAACCTCCGCCTCCCGGGTTCAAGCAATTCTCCTGCCTCAGCCTCCCGAGTAGCTGGGATCACAGGCGCGTGGCACCATGCCTGGCTAATTTTTGTATTTTTAGTAGAGATGGAGTTTCACCATGTTGGTCAGGCTGGCCTCGAACTCCTGACCTCGTGATCTGCCTGCCTCAGCCTCCCAAAGTGCTGAAATTACAGGCATGAGCCACCCTGCCCGGCCAGGGCTGTTTTTTTTTTAGCAACCCAAAATGGACTTAACATATGACTCAGCAATTTCTCTCTTGGTCATTTTTCTCACATAAAATTTTTTTTTCACACGCAAGCTCGTAATAGTGTTCACAGCAGCTTTATTCATAATAGCCAAACACTGTAAATTATCTAAAGGTGTTTTTTTTTTTTTTTTTTTTTTTGAGACAGAGTGTCACTCTCACTCAAGCTGGAGTGCACTGGCACGATTTCAGCTCACTGCAACCTCTGCCCCCCCCCCCCCCTCCAGGCTCAGGTGATCCTCTCACCTTAACCTTCTGAGTAGGTGAGACTACAGGTGTGAACCACCAAGCCTGGCTAATTTTCATTTTTCTGTAGAGACGGGGGTTTGCCATGTTGCCCAGGCTTGTCTTAAACTTCTGGGCTCAAGTGCTCCTGCCTGCCTTGGACTCCCAAAGTGTTGGGATTACAGGCATGAGCAACCACGCCCAGCCTCTAAATGTCTTTCAATAAATAAATGGCTGAACTGCGGAACATTCAAACCATGGACTACTACGCAGCAATCAAAGTGAATGAGCTATTAACACATACAACTTGGATGAACCTCAAGTGAATCATACTAAGTAAAAATAGCCAATTGGAGGTTGCGGTGAGCCCAGATCGCACCATTGCACTCCAGCCTGGGCAACAAGAGCTTAACTCCGTCTCAAAAAACAAACAAACAATAATAATAATAATAAAAACGCCAATCTAGGTAGGGCTGGGCGAGGTGGCTCATGCCTGTAATCCCAGCACTTTGGGAGGCTGAGGCGGGCGGATCACCTGAGGTCGGGAGTTCAAGACCAGCCTGACCAACGTGGAGAAACCCTGTCTCCTCCATAAATACAAAATTAGCCGGGCATGGTGGCACATGCCTGTAATCCCAGCTACTCAGGAGGCTGAGGCAGAAGAATTGCTTGAACCTGGGAGGCAGAGGTTGTGGTGAGCCGAGATTGCACCATTGCACTCCAGCCTGGGCAACAAGAGTGAAACTCCATCTCAAAAAAAAAAAGAAGATTCTTTCCTTCATGTTAACTTTAGATAACCTGACAACAATGTGCCTTGGAGATGATCCTTTTTTTTTTTTTTTTTTTTCAGACAGAGTCTTACTCTGTTACCCAGGCTAGAGTGCAGTGGCACGATCTCAGCTCATTGCAACCTCCACCTCCTAGGTTCAAGCAATTTTCCGGCCTCAGCCTCCTGAGTAGCTGGGACTACAGTCATGCACCACGACACTGGCTAATTTTTGTATTTTTAGTAGAGATGGGGTTTCTCCATATTGGTCAGGCTGGTCTCGAACTCCCAACCTCAGGTGATCTGCCTGCCTCAGCCTCCCAAAGTGCTGGGATTAGAGGCATGAGCCACCGCGCCCGGCCTTTTTTTTTTTTTTTTTTTTTTTTTTTTTTGGTGATGATCTTTTTGCGATGAATTTCCCAGGTGTTCTTTGAGCTTCTTGTATTTGGACGTCTAGGTTTCTAGCAAGGCTGGGGAAGTTTTCCTTGATTATTCCTCCAAATATGTTTTCCAAATTTTTGGATTTCTCTTCTTCCTCAGGAACGCCGATTATTCTCAGGTTTGGACGTTTAACATAATCCTAGACATCTTGGAGGCTTTGTTCATATTTTCTTATTCTTTTTTCTTTGTCTTTGTTGAATTGGGTTAATTTGAAAACCTTGTCTTCGAGCCCTGAATTCTTTCTTCTGCTTGTTCGATTCTATTGCTGAGACTTTCCAGAGCATTTGCATTTCTATAAGTGCATCCATTGTTTCCTGAAGTTTTGATTGTTTTTTATTATGCTATCTTTTTCACTGAAGATTTCTTCCTTCATTTCTTATATCTTTTTTTGATTTCCTTAAATTGAGCTTTGCCTTTTTCTGGTGCCTCCTTGATTAGCTTAATAACTGACCTTCTGAATTCTTTTTAAGGTAAATCAAGGATTTCTTCTTGGTTGGATCCATCGCTTCTGAGCTGGTGTGATTTTTGCAGAGTGTTGAAGAACTTGTTTTGTCATATTACCAGAGTTGGTTTTCTGGTTCCTTCTCATTGGTGTAGGCTTTGTCAGAGGGAAGGTCTAGGGATCAAGGCTGTTGTTCGGATTCTTTTGTCCCATGGGGTGTTCCCTTGATGTGGTACTCTCCCCATTTTCCTAGGGATGTGGTTTCCTGAGAGTAGAGCTGTAGTGATTGTTATCTCTCTTCTGGATCTAGCCACCCAGCAGGTCTACCAGGCTCCTGGCTAATACTGGGGGTTGTCTGCACAGAGTCATGTGATGTGACCATCTGTAGGTCTCTCAGCCATGGATACCAACACAGTATTTAGGGTGTCTCCCAGGTCCTGCAGGAGCAATCTGCTTCCTTCCTAGGGTCTGTGGGTTCTCTCAGCTTTCCTGATCTATTCCTGCAGTACTTCTGGAGCAAAAGTTCACGATGCGAGAGTCTACACACTGCTCTGTCCGTCCAAGTGGGAGCTGCAATCTAGTCCTGCCTCCCCACCGCCATGATCCCTCCCTACTCGACAGTTGTGTATCTTGATTATAATGGTAATTATACAAAGCTAGGCATGTGGTAATGTTATATAAAGCAAGACACATACACACATACTAATGACTGCAAGTATAATGGGTGAAGTCTGAACAAGTGATGAGGATTATACCAATGTTGGTTTCCTATCTGAATAGGCTCTGTGCATTGTACCAATGTTGATTTCCTGGTTTTGATATTGCACTGTAGCCATGGAAGATATTAACATTGACGGAGAATGGAGTGAAGGGTGCAGTGGAACTTCCTGGACATTTCTTTGGAAGTTCCTGTGAATCTACAATTATTCCCCCCAAAAAATGTTTACAAAATATTGAGACGCTATAAGCATGTAATGGGGGAGGGCAGGGATGCCACACTCTCTTCATAGCAAATAATTGCTTTGTGTCTTTTAGGATTTTCCACTGTATCACCACAGATTCCTGTAAGATAAAAATCTGTTTATAATGATCTGAGCTGATTCTGTTTTACATACACGCCCCCACTCCACATACACACAAAGAGAAGTATTTTTGCATGGTTTTAACATTCACTGAATTTTCCAGGAACCAAACTGCTGTGTAAATGTAAGAAAAATGTACTTTGTTTGGTTGGGAACCTTACCAAGTGTTGTTGACCATTTTGGGAAATCAAATTGTTTTTGGCCATGCATCTACTAGAATGTGAGTGTCAGTACAACATTCCTGGGTCACTACATTTGTAACTGCAAATGCACATGCAGGCCAGCGTGATGGCTCACGCCTGTCATCCCAGCACTTTGGGAGGCTGAGGCAGGCAGATCACTTGAAGTCAGGAACTCAAGACCAACCTGGCCAACATGGTGAAACCCCGTCTCTAGTAAAATTACAAAAATGAGCCGGACATGGTGGCGCATGCCTATATTCCCAGGTACTCAGGAGGCTGAGGCAGAATTGCTTGAACCTGGGAGGTGGAGGTTGCAGTAAGCCAAGATCGTGCCACTGCACTCCAGCCTGGGAGCAGAGTGAGACTCCATCTCAAACAAACAAACAACAAAAAACAAATGCACATGCAAGTAGGTAACAGAGAAGATTCAAAACTCCTTTTAACAGACTTAGAACCAAATACCAATTATTAAATTGGCAGAGTAATGAAATGGAAATACCATTAAATTTCATTAGTAAGGGTTATTTTACGAAAAGCTAATGTTTTTGCCACTTTATAATTTTGACACAATGCTAAAAAATATTATTGAAATGTACTTATTAAACCATTTAGTTAAGTTTTCCATGTATTTCAACTTTGATACATTTCCCATGGGTCTTCATCACAATTTCTCTCTAGCAGTGCTATCCCATAGAAATATAATGCAAGCCATATTATAATTTTAAATTTTCTTTCTTTTTTTTTTTTTTTGAGATGGAGTCTCCCTCTGTCGCCCAAGCTGGGCACAATCTTGGCTCACTGCAACCTCCGCCTCCTGGGTTCAAACTTTAAATTTTCTAGTAGCCATATTAAAAAGTTTTCTTTAAAAGGTGAATTAATTTTAATATTTTATTTAACCCAATAGATACATAATATGATTTCAACATGTAATCACTTAGAAAAAAAATTTGTTTTTGAGATAAAATCTCACTTTGTCGTCCAGGTTGGCGTACAGTGGTACAAATACAGCTCACTGCAGTCTCAAACTCCTGGGCTCAGGTGATCCTCCCCACTCAGCATACTGATTAGCTGGGACCAGAGGTATGTGCCACCATGCCCAGCTGATTTAAAAAAATATATTTGTAGATATGAGCCCAGGTTGGTCGCAAACTTCTGAGCTCAAGCAATCCTCCTGCCTCAGGTTCCCAAAGTGCGGGGATTACAGGTGTGAGCCACCGTGTCTGGCAGAAAAAATTATTAATGAAGTATTCTATATTTTTTTATTTTTATTTTATTAATTTTTTTTTGGAAAGGGAGTTTTGCTCTTGTTGCCCAGGCTGGAGTACAATGGCGGGATCTCAGCTCACCACAACCTCAGCCTCCCTGGTTCAAGTGATTCTCCTGCCTCAGCCTCCTGAGTAGCTGGGATTACAAGCATGTGCCACCATGCCTGGCTAATTTTGTATTTTTAGTAGAGACGGGATTTCTCCATGTTGGTCAGGCTGGTCTCAAACTCCCGACCTCAAGTGATCTGCCCTCCTCAGCCTCCCAAAGTGCTGGGATTACAGGCGTGAGCCACCATGCCTGGCCTATACTTTTCTTTTCTTTTCTTCCTTTCTTTATTTTTTCTTTTTTGAGATGGAGTCTCGCTCTGTCGCCCAGGCTGAAGTGCTGTGGCGCAATCTCGGCTCACTGCAAGCTCCGCCTCCCGGGTTCAAGCTATTTTCCTGCCTCAGCCTCCCGAGTAGCTGGGACTACAGGTGCCCGCCACCACACCCGGCTAATTTTTCGTATTTTTAGTAGAGATGGGGTTTCACCATGTTAGCCAGGATGTTCTTGATCTCCTGACTGGTGATTCACCAGCCTCGGCCTCCCAAAGTGCTGAGATTACAGGCGTGAGCCACCGCACCCGGCCGCCTATTCTTTTTTATATTAAGTGTTTGAAATTGGAGCCGGGTGCGGTGGCTTACGCCTGTAATCCCAGCACTTTGGGAGGCTGAGGCGGGCGGGTCACCTGAGGTCAGGAGTTCGAAACCAGCCTGACCAACATGGAGAAACCTCATCTCTACTAAAAATACAAAATTACCCAGGCGTGGTGGAACATGCCTGTAATCCCAGTTACTAGGGAGGCTGAGGCAGGACAATCGCTTGAACCTGGGAGGTGGAAGTTGTGGTGAGGTGAAATCACGCCATTGCAGTCCAGCCTGGGCAACAAGAGCAAAACTCCGCCTCAAAAAAAAAAAAAAAGGAAAAAAAAAAGAAATTGGATATGTGCTTTACACTTATAACACAACTCAATTTAGACTAGCTTTGCTCAATAGCCATATATGGCCAGTAGTTACTACATTAGACAGCATAGTTCCATAGCTTTATATATTTATCCATCTTCTCCTTTGACCTATCAAGAGATACAGTCTCTTAAATCTATTTTTTTTTTTTTGAGATGGTCTCTCACTCTGTCACCAGGTTGGAGTGCAGTGGTGCTATCTCGGCTCACTGCAACCTCCGCCTCCCGGGTTCAAGCGATTCTCCTGCCTCAGCCTCCCGAGTAGCTGGGACCACAGGCATGCACCACCATGCCTGGCTAATTTTTGTATTTTTAGTAGAGATGAGGTTTTACTGTGTTGATCAGGCTGGTCTCAATCTCTTGACCTCGTGATCCACCCACCTCGGCCTACCAAATTGCTGGGATTACAGGCATGAGCCACGGCGCCCAGCTTAAATCTTTTTAATTAATAGATACTCAATATATGCCTCTACATAAGGTAGAATTTTAAAATAGGAGACTTGGGTGTTATATTATCCTTATGTTTGTGAAAACAAATGGAAATATCATACTTTCTCATTTTTTTCAATCTGACATCTAAAATTTGCCTTGGTATGTGCTACCCCTCCTTCAATTAAATGTTTTTTTCCTTAGCTGGGTGCCTGTAGTCCCAGCTACTTGGGAGGCTGAGGCAAGAGGATCTCTTGAGCCCAGGAGTTGTAGGCTGCAGTGAGCTATGACTGCACCACTGCACCCCAGCCTGAGCAACAGAGCGAGATCCTGTCTCTAAAAATAATAAAATAGGCCGGGCGTGGTGGCTCACACCTGTAATCCCAGCACTTTGGGAGGCCGAGATGAGTGGATCACGAGGTCAGGAGTTCAAGACCATCCTGAGCAACATGGTGAAACCCCGTCTCTACTAAAAATACAAAAATTAGCCACGCATGGTGGTGCACGCCTGTAATCCCAGCTACTCAGGAGGCTGCGGCAGAAGAATCGCTTGAGCCTGGGAGGCAGAGGCTGCAGTGAGCCAAGATCATGCCACTGCACTCCAGCCTGGACTACAGAGCAAGATTCCGTCTCAAAAAATAAATAAATAAAAATAAAAATAATAAAATGTAGATTTAAAAAAATACCCCGGATGCGTTTGTGCCACTGCATGCCAGCCTGGTGACAGAGCAAGACTCAGTCTCAAAAAAAAAAGAACCGCAGGCCTCAGCAGGCCTCGAGGCTAAGACTGGACTCCATGCCAACACATCCATTGCAGCTGGGAAACTGGTCTACAAAAGGAATTCTGGAGAACGACCTGCCAAGCCCATTTGTTCAGCCTTATGAAATTCTTCTGACCACTCCCATGGTTGTACTTTGTGCAGACCACCCACATGGATACACATATCTCATTGCAGGCCTGCCTGGAGACAAGCCACAGCCACATGAAAACCACCAAAACAAGGCACTCGTGAATCCTTGGCAAGTCACAGGTACCAGTTAGGAACACAATAGCCTGAAAGGGAACTCCTAAGTTTTCACTGCTCTGTGGTGACATTAGCCTGGAAAAAGAAGTAGCATTCATAACTAAGAGATGCCACAGTAAAGTATTCTTGGAGAACTGTGTGATGGAGGATGAATAACCCCAGGACTAACCCCCTGAATTGGGAAAATGCTGAGCAAACCTTGACTGTAGGATTCCCTGTAACAGTGGCTTGCTGCTGCCTACCGGCAAGGTCTTGCCCCCACTCACCTTCTCCATCACATAGTGATGATGAACAGCAATAATCCATAGCAAGGCATATTCATGCCATATGAATGCATAAGTACCAACAGGTGGATTTTTTCACCCATAGAGGAAGAATACAGTGAGGAAAGCAGCCCATCTGGAATAAATCAGTGCTGCATAGCTGCCCGCCTTGGCCTCCCAAAGTGCTGGGATTACAGGCGTGAGCCACCGTGCCCGGCCTATTTTATTATTATTATTATTATTGAGACAAAATCTCGATTCATCGCCCAGGCTAGAATGCAGTGGCGTGATCTTGGCTAACTGCAACCTCTGCCTCCCCGGTTCAAGTGATTCTTGTGTCTCATCCTCCCAAGTAGCTGGGATTACAGGCACTCGCCACCACATCAGCCAATTTTCTTTTTTTTTTTTTTGAGACGGAGTCTTGCCCTGTCGCGCAGGCTGGAGTGCAATGGCGTGATCTTGGCTCACTGCAACCTCTGCCTTACGGGTTCAAGTGATTCTCCTGCTTCAGCTTCCTGAGTAGCTAGGATTACAGGCACCCGTCATCATGCCGGCTAATTTTTTTTTTTTTTTTTTTTTTTTTGAGACGGAGTCTCGTTCTGTCGCCCAGGCTGGAGTGCAGTGGCACGATCTCGGCTCACTGCAAGGTCCGCCTCCCGGGTTCACGCCATTCTCCTGCCTCAGCCTCCGAGTAGCTGGGATTACAGGCGCCCGCCACCACGCCCGGCTAATTTTTTTTTGTATTTTTTTAGTAGAGACGGGGTTTCACCGTGTTAGCCAGGATGGTCTCCATCTCCTGACCACGTGACCCACCCGCCTCGGCCTCCCAAAGTGCTGGGATTACAGGCTTGAGCCACTGCGCCCGGCTAATTTTTGTATTTTTGTAGAGACGGGGTTTCACCATGTTGGCCAGGCTGGTCTCGGACTCCTGACCTCAGGTGATCTGCCCGCCTCGGCCTCCCAATGTGCTGGCATTACAGGCGTGAGCCACCACGCCTGGCCACAAATTTCTTCTTCAAGAAATGAAACTTTATTTCAGGCTGGGCGCTGTGGCTCACACCTGTAATCCCAGCACTTTGGGAGGCCGAGGCGGGCGGATCACGAGGTCAGGAGATCGAGACCATCCTCGCTAACACGGTGAAACCCCGTCTCTACTAAAAAAATACAAAAAAAAAAAATTAGCCGGGCGTGGTGGCGGGCGCCTGTAGTCCCAGCTACTCAGGAGGCTGAGGTAGGAGAATGGCGTGAACCCGGGAGGCGGAGCTTACGGTGAGCCGAGATCGTGCCACTGCACTCCAGCCTGGGCGACAGAGCGAGACTCCGTCTCAAAAAAAAAAAAAAAAGAAACTTTATTTCACCTGTACCTTATGTTGTTTTATTTCTGTAGTATGGCAAAAACCAACCTCGGTCAGCTTGGAATCCATCCTCTTTTCCCCTGCGCAGCTTCTCTCCCCGCAGTTGTTGCGGTCTCCCCACTTTGGCATCACCAAGATATATTTCTCCCCAGGTGGTCTTCAGTCCCTGCTCCATGCTTTGCTACCGCATCTTTCTTTGATCCCAGCCATTTAACTTCTTTGAGCCCAGTTCTCTTTCAGCTACTTCTGTGTCCCTCTGAGTCTCCTGGGGATCATTCAGCATGGCCAGTGCTATGCACAGTCACAGGAAATTCAGGCTGCTGTCGAAGGTTCTACCTGCCGAGCTTCTCAAGCTCCTCTGTGCATCAGCACCACTAGGAGGGCCTGTTGCAATGCTGACTGTTGGGCTCCACTCCCAAAGTTCCTGATTCCGTGAGCCTGGGACAAAGCTAGAGAATTTACACTTCAAACAAGCTTCCAGGTGATGGTGATGCTGCAAGTCTGGGAACAAGACTTTGGGAACCAGGAGCCTAGATTTATCACACAGCCATTTGTTACTTGAGGCTCTAACCAGGAAGGGGGTCAGCCCTCTACATTCAGATTACCTAAACAAATTAAAAGTTCTGTTATTTACTACTATTTAGTCTTTATCTCCCAAGGAAAGTGGGTAGACAGGGCTCATTCTTAGTGAAAGACTCATAATATCTATGCATCCCTCAATTCCTCAATTCCTCTCCTTCGCCATTCAGAGAATTTTTTTTATATATATATACTTTAAGTTCTAGGGTACAAGTGCACAATGTGCAGGTTTGTTACATATGTATACATGTGCCCTGTTGGTGTGCTGCACCCGTTAACTCGTCATTTACATCAGGTATATCTCCTAATGCTATCCCTCCCGGCTCCCCCCACCCCATGACAGGCCCCGGTGTGTGATGTTCCCCACCCTGTGTCCATGTGTTCTCATTGTTCAATTCCCACCTATGAGTGAGAGCATGCAGTGTTTGGTTTTCTGTCCTTGCGATAGTTTGCTGAGAATGATGGTTTCCAGCTTCATCCAAGTCCCTACAAAGGACATGAACTCATCATTTTCTATGGCTGCATAGTATTTCATGGTGTATATGTGCCACATTTTCTTAATCCAGTCTATCACTGATGGACATTTGGGTTGGTTTCAAGTCTTTGCTATTGTGAATAGTGCTGCAATAAACATATGTGTGCATGTGTCTTTATAGCAGCATGATTCATAATCCTTTGGGTATATACCCAGTAATGGGTTGGCTGGGTCAAATGGTATTTCTAGTTCTAGGTCCTTTTTTTTTTTTTTTTTTTGAGACAGAGTCTCGCTCTGTCCCCCAGGCTGGAGTGCAGTGGCATGATCTCGGCTCACTGCAAGCTCCATCTCCCGGGTTCACACCATTCTCCTGCCTCAGCCTCCCGAGTAGCTGGGACTACAAGCACCTGCCACCATGTCTGGCTAATTTTTTGTATTTTCAGTAGAGATGGGGGTTTCACCATGTTAGCCAGGATGGTCTCGATCTCCTGACCTCGTGATCCACCCACCTCGGCCTCCAAAAGTGCTGGGATTATAGGTGTGAGCCACCGCGCCCGGCCTCTAGTTCTAGATCCTTAAGGAATTGCCACACTATCTTTCACAATCATTGAACTAGTTTACAGTCCCACCAACAGTGTAAAAGTGTTCCTATTTCTCCACATCCTCTCCAGCACCTGTTGTTTCCTGACTCAGAGAATCTTTATCTAAACCACAGGGCAGCAAATCTATTCCATAAAGATCCAAATAGGGTTGGGTGCGGTGGCTCATGCTTGTAATCCCAGCAGTTTGAGGGGCCGAGGTGAGCAGATCACCTGAGGTCGGGAGTTTGAGACCAGCCTGACCAACATGGAGGAACCCTGTCTCTTCTAAAGATACAAAATTAGCCGGGCATGGTGGTACATATGCCTGTAATCACAGCTACTCGGGAGGCTGAGGCAGGAGAATCGCTTGAACCAGGAGGCAGAGGTTGTGGTGAGCCAAGATCAAGGCATTGTGCTCCAGTCTGGGCAACAAAAGCAAAACTCTGTCTCAAAAAAAAAAAAAAATACTTGGGGCTCTGACCAGGAAGCGGGTCAGCCCTCTACATTCAGATTACCCAAACAAATTAGAAGTTCTGTTATTTACTACTATTTAGTCTTTATCTCCCAGGGCTTGGCTTAGTGGGAAAGTGGGTAGACGGGGCTCATTCTTAGTGAAAGACTCATAATATCTATGCATTCCTCAATTCCCCAATTCTTCTCTTCTCCCATTCAGAGAATCTTTATCTAAATCACAGGGCAGCAAATCTATTCCATAAAGATCCAAATAGGGTTGGGTGAGGTGGCTCATGCCTGTAATCTCAGCATTTGGGAGGTCGAAGTGGGAGGATCTCTGGAGCCCAGGAGTTGAGACCAGCCTGGGCAATATAGTGAAACCCCAAAAAAATCCGAATAGTGGATATTTCAGGTTTTGTGGGCCATGAAGTTTCTGTTATAATTACTCAATTCTGCATTTGTATGCAAAAGCAATGATAAATAATAAGTAAATGAACAAGCATGGCTGTCTTCAAATAAAAAATGTATTTATGGACACTGAAATTTGATTTTCATGTAATTATTATTACTCTCATTTTGATTTTCTTCATTAATTTAAATATATTAGAACCATTCTTAGCTCACAGGCTTTACAAAAAACAGGCAATAGACTGGATCTGGCCCACAGGAAGGATGTGGCCTACTAGTCATAGCTTGCTGACCCCTGGCCCTACATCATAATCTCTGTACAACCTTTTTCAAATTTGAAGTCTGGCTTTTTGGGGATAGAACTTGGAAGCAAATTACAAATACATGAGATGTCTCCATATCAGCTTAAGACAATAAATAAAGAGGACTCTTACATCTCATTTTAACTGCTGGGTAAATGTGTCTAGAACTATGATAGCTAAATTCTTATTTCAAACATGATTATTATAGATGAGATGGGGCCTTGAGAAAATTATAGAGACTGGATAGTGATCATCAGGGTCTACATTCTAAAGCTTTTTTTGTTGTTGTTGTTGTTTGAGATGGAGTCTTGCTCTTGTCACCCAGGCTGGAGTGCAATGGCATGATCTCGGCTCACTGCAACCTCTGCTTCCCAGGTTCAAGCAATTCTCCTGCCTCAGCCCCTCCCGAGTAGCTGGGATTACAGACACCTGCCACCATGCCTGGCTAATTTTTGTATTTTTAGTAGAGATGGGGTTTCCGCATGTTGGCCAGGCTGGTCTCAAACTCCTGAACTTGTGATCCGCCCACCTTGGCCTCTCAGAGTGCTGGGATTACAGGCGTGAGCCACCGCGCCTGGCCACATTCTATAGTTTGATACTTGATGTTGATAAAGAGCTAAAAATCTTCAGCTCCCCCAGTTTATCTATGTGGGGAAAAAAACACCTAATTTAAAGTTTGGTTTAAATTAAGTTGATAGTTTCACAAAATAGCATAGCATATGCTTAATAATCAGTGAATGTCCTTTCAGAACAGTGATTTTCAACTTTCTCACTGCATATTACAATCACCTGGAAAGCTTTTACGATTCCAAATGCCCAGACTGAACGTCCACCAATTAAACCAGAATTTGGGACCAAGAATTCCCCAGGTGATTCTAATTAGCATCCAGGGTTATAAATCACTACTGTAGTGTAAGATTCAGGAGTTCTGCTCTTTGCCCAGGTGTGCTGTGTCGTGCCCAACACCAAAAGACCCGATTTGCAACACTTGTATAGTCCTGTGTAGCCTAACTCCTAAGTAGGTGTAGATCCTTCGAATTATAGACACCTGGCCTTTCTTCCTGCCTTGAACCTGTATGCCAGGGCATGTGAATTCAAGGTGGGCTTCTGGGTTCTGTATATGTCACCTTGGCAACAAAGTAGGCTCCAAGTACAAATCAATGAGAAAGACAGTAAAGGACGTGAACAGACACTTCACAAAAGAAGATATATAAATAAGCACATAGAGGCCGGGTGCAGTGGATCACGCCTGTAATCCCAGCACTTTGGGAGGCCGAGGCAGGCGGATCATGAGGTCAGGAGATCGAGACCATCCTGGCTAACACGGTGAAACCCCGTCTCTACTAAAAATACAAAAAATTAGCCAGGCGTGGCGGCAGGCACCTGTAGTCCCATCTACTTGGGAGGCTGAGGCAGGAGAATGGCATGAACCCGGGAGGTGGAGCTTGCAGTGAGCCAAGATCACGCCACTGCCCTCTAGCCTGGGCGACAGAACGAGACTCCGTCTAAAAAAAGAAAAGAAAAGAAAAGAAAGGAGCAGGGGAATGACGGAATTTTTGGAGTGACAGAAACGTATCAGGTCCTGGAAGACCATCATTTTGTACAATGTGGTTCACTTATAAATTTTTTTTTTTTTTGAGACAGGGTCTCTCTTTGTCACCCAGGCTGGGGTGCAGTGCCCTGATCACAGCTCACTGCAGCCTCGACAATCAAGGCCTCAAGTGATCCTCCCACCTCAGCCTCCCAAGTAGCTGGGACTATAGGCACAGGCCACCACACCCGGGTAATTTTTGTATTTTTTGTACAGACAGGATCTCACTATGTTGCCCAGGCTGATCTTGAACTCCTGAAATCAAGCGATCCTCCCACCTTAGCCTCCCAAAGTGCTGGAATTATAGAGGCATGAGCCACTGAGGCTGGCCTGGTTTCCTTATAACTTAGATGAGGGAAAAAAAAAGAAAAGCTTCCTGGCAGGGGCCCTGCCTGTGTGGAATTTGCACACTCTCCCATGTCTATGTGGGTTTCCTTCAGGTACTGTGGTTTCCTCCCACATCCCAAAGCAAATGCTGTTGATTAATCAGCGTGGGTTCATTGCATGTCTAAATTGTCTTGGTCTGAGTGAGTGTGGGTGTGTGTGCAGGTGTGTGTGAGAGTGTGCTGTATAACAGGATAGTGTCCAGTCCAGGGCAGGTTCCATCCCTGTGCTATGACCTGCCAAGCTAGGCTCTGGCTACCCGCAACCTTGAACTGGAATAAGTGGGTTAGAAAATGAATAAATGGGCCAGGAGCGGTGGCTCACACCTGTAATCCCAGCACTTTGGGAGGCCAAGGCAGGCGGATCATGAGGTCAGGAGATCGAGACCACAGTGAAACCCCGTCTCTACTAAAAATACAAAAAATTAGCCGGGCAGGGTGGCAGGTGCCTGTAGTCCCAGCTACTTGGGAGGCTGAGGCAAGAGAATGGCGTGAACCCAGGAGGTGGAGCTTGCAGTGAGCCAAGATCGCGCCACTGCACTCCAGCCTGGGTGACAGAGCGAGACTTCATCTCAAAAAAAAAAAAAAAAAAAAAGAAAATGAATAAATGAATGCAAATTATTGTACAATAAAAAATTCATAAAGTATACAACAATCACACAGATGCGTGACAATAAATGATATAGTATGAAAGTATGCAGCGAGGCCGGGCGTGGTGGCTTACGCCTATAATCCCAGCACTTTGGGAGGCCAAGGCGGGTGAATCACGAGGTCAGGAGTTTGAGACCAGCCTGGCCAATATGGTGAAACCCCGTCTCTACTAAAACTACAGAAAATTAGCTGGGCGTAGTGGCAGGCACCTGTAATCCAGTGACTCAAGTGGCTGAGGCAGGAGAATCACTTAAAACTGGGATGCAAAGTTTGCAGTGAGCTGAGATCGCGACAGTACACCAGGCGACAGAGTGAGACTCCGTCTCCAAAAAAAAAAAAAAAGAAGAAAGTACTCAGCAAGCCGACCATATTTGTGATTGTTTTTGAACTGCATGATTGTAGGAAGCACTCCTTACAATTTTCCCTTTCTAAGCATTTATTCCATGACTTAACCCACCACCACTACAACTGCCATCACTCAGATATACCAAAACTTGGGTAAATAATTATCTTTCTTGTTTATATTGATCTTTTCCGAGCTCACATTTATTTCCATTTCTACTATTGGAAGTGATTTGGGGCTGGGCACAGTGGCTCACGCCTGTAATCTCAGCATTTTGGAAGGCCAAGGCGAGTGGATCACATGAGGTCAGGAGTTTGAGACCAGCCTGGCCAACATGGTGAAACCCTGCCTCTACTAAAAATACAAAAATTAGCCAGGCATGGTGGCACACACCTGAAATCCCAGCTACTCAGGAGGCTGAGGTGGGAGAATCACTTGAACCCCAGAGGCGGAGGTTGCTGTGAACTGAAATTGTGCCATTGCACTCCAGCCTGGGTGACAGAGTGAGACTCCCTCTCAGGAAAAAAAAAAAAAAAAAAGAAGAAGTGATTTGGGTCTTTCAAGGTAGCTCACACCATGGGTGGCTCACCCAAAGTACTCCCAGCACTTTGGGAGGCCGAGGAAGGTGGATCACCTGAGGTCAGAAGTTTGAGACCAGCCTGACCAACATGGCAAAACCCTGTCTCTACTAAAAATACAAAAATTAGCTGGGTGTGGTGGTGTGTACCTGTAGTCCCACCTACTCAGAAGGCTGAGGCAGGAGAATTGCTTGAATTGGGGATGCAGAGGTTGCAGTGAGCTGAGATTGTGCCACTGCACTCCCGCCTGGACGACAAAGCGAGACCCCATCTCAAAAAAAAAAGAAAAAAAAAAAACCAGCGTGGCAAAGACTTGCCCCCATGACTCAGTTACCTCCCACTGGGTCCTTCCCACAACACATGGGAATTCAAGAAGACATTTGGGTGGGGACACAGCCAAACATATCATTCCATACCTGGCCCCCCCCAAATCTCATGTCTTCACATTTCAAAACCCATCATGCCTTCCCAACAGTCCGCCAAAGTCTTAACTCATTTCAGCATTAACTTAAAAGTTCATGGTCCAAAGTCTCGTCTGAGACAAGGCAAGTCCCTTCCACCTATGAGCCTGTAAAATTAAAAAGCAGGTTAGTTACTTCCTAGATACAATGGGGTACAGGCATTGGGTAAATACAGCCATTCCAAATGGGAGAAATTGGCCAAAACAAAGGGGCTACAGGCCCCATGCAAGTCAGAAATCCAGCAGGGCAGTCAAATCTTAAAGCTCCAAATTGATCTCCTTTGACCCCATGTCTTACATCCAGGTCATGTTGATGCAAGAGGTGGGTTCCTATGGTCTTGGGAAGCTCTGCTTCTGTGGCTTTGCAGGGTATAGCTTCCCTTCCGGCTGCTTTCACCAACTGGCTTTGAGTGTCTGTGGCTTTTCCAGGTGCACAGTGCAAGCTGTTTGTGGATCTACCGTTCTGGGGTCTAGAGGATGGTGGCCCTCTTCTCAAAGCTCCACTAGGCAATGCTCCAGTAGGGACTCTGTGTGGGGGCTCTGACCCCACATTTCCCTTCCTCACTGCCCTAGCAGAGGTTCTCCATGAGGGCCCGTCCCTGCAGCAAATTTCTGCCTAGACATCCAGGTGTTTTCCATACATCTTCTGAAATCTAGGTGGAGGTTCCCAAACCTCAATTCTTGACTTCTGTGTACCCGCAGACTTGACACCACATGGAAGCTGCCAAGCCTTGGGGTGTCCACCCTCTGAAGCCTTTTTCCTCCTAGGCCCTTGGGCCTGTGATGGGAGGGGCTTCCCTGAAGACCTCTGTCATGCCCTGGAGATGTTTTCCCCATTGTCCTGGAGATTAACATTCTGCTCCTTGTTACTTATGCAAATTTCTGCAGCTAGCTTGAATTTCTCCTCAGAAAATGGTATTTTCTTTACTATTGGATTGTCAGACTGCAAATTTTACAAATTTTAATGCTCTGCTTCCCTTATAAAACTCAGTGCAGGCTGGGTGCAGTGGCTCACGCCTGTAATCCCAACATTTTGGGGTGCCGAGGGGGATGGATCACCTGAAGTCAGGAGTTTGAGGCCAGCCTGGCCACCATAGTGAAACCCAATCTCTACTAAAAATAAAAATCAGCTGGATGTGGTGGTGGGCGCCTATAATCCCAGCTACTTGGTAGGTTGAGGCAGGAGAATCGCTTCAACCCAGGAGGTGGAGGTTGTAGTGAGCTGAGATCACGCCATGGCACTCCAGCCTGGCAACAGAGCAAGACTCCATTTCAAAAAAAAAAAAAAAAAACACTGAATGCTTTTGAGCTGGGTGCAGTGGCTCACACGTGTAATCCCAGCACTCGGGGAGGCCAAGGTGGGTGGGTTACCTGAGGTTAGGAGTTTCAGACCAGCCTGACCAATATGGTGAAACCCTGTCTCTACCAAAAAAAAACAAAAATTGCCAGGTGTGGTGGCACACCCCTGTAGTCCCAGCTACTCAGGAGGCTGAGACAGGAGAATTGCTTGAACCCAGGAGGCAGAAGTTTCAGTGAGCTGAAGTCACATCATTGCACTCCAGCCTGGGCGACAGAGTGAGATTTTGTCTCCAGAAAAAAAAAAAAAGAAAAGAAAAGAAAAAAAACTGAATATACTAGCAGCCCCCAAATCACCTCTTGAATGCTTTGCTGCTTAGAAATTTCTTCCACCAGACACCCTAAATCATCTCTCTCAAGTTCAAAGTTCCACAAATCTCTAGGGCAGGGGCAAAATGCTGCCAGTCTCTTTGCTAAAACATAACAAGAGTCACCTTTGCTCCAGTTCCCAATAAGTTCCTCATCTTTATCTGACACCACCTCAGCCTGGACCTTATTGTTCATATCACTATTAGCATTTTTGTCAAAACTGTACAACAAGTCTCTAGGGAGTTCCAAACTTTCCCACATTTTTCAGTTTTCTTCTCAGCCCTCCAAAGTGTTCCAACCTCTGCCTGTTACCCAGTTCCAAAGTCACTTCCACATTTTCGAGTATCTTTTCAGAAACGCCCCATTCTACTGGTACCAATTTACTGTACTAGTCTATTTTCACACTGCTGATAAAGACATACCAGAGACTGGGCAATTTACAAAAGAAAGAGGTTAATTGGAATTACGGTTCTACGTGGGTGGGGAAACCTCATGATCACGGTGGAAGGCAAGGAAGAGCAAGTCACATCTTACATGGATGGCAGCAGGCAAAGAAAGAGAGCTTGTGCAGGGGAATTCCTCTTTTAAAACCATCAGATCGGCCGGGCACAGTGGCTCACGCCTGTAATTGCAGTATTTTGGGAGGCTGAGGCAGGCAGATCATGAGGTCAGGAGATCGAGACCATCCTGGCTAACACAGTGGAACCCCGTCTCTACTAAAAATACAAAAAAAATTAGCCAGGCATGGCGGCAGGCACCTGTAGTCCCAGTTCCTCGGGAGGCTGAGGGGCTGAGGCAGGAGAATGGCATGAACCCGGGAGGCAGGGCTTGCAGTGAGCTGAGATCGTGCCACCGCACTCCAGCCTGGCGACAGAACGAGACTCCGTCTAAAAAAAAAAAAAAAAAACCGTCAGATCTTGTGAGACTTATTCAGTATCACAAGAACAGCTCAGGAAAGACTTGCCCCCCCAGGGGCCAGGTGCGGTGGCTCATGCCTGTAATCCCAGCACTTTGGGAGGCCGAGGTAGGCAGATCACAAGGTCAAGAGATCGAGACCATCCTGGCCAACATGGTGAAACTCCATCTCTATTAAAAATACAAAAATTAGCTGGGCATGGTGGCATGTGCCTGCAGTCCCAGCTACTTTGGAGGCTGAGGCAGGAGGATGCCTTGAAGCTGGGAGGCAGAGGTTGCAGTGAGCCGAGATCGCACCACTGCACTCCAGCCTGGGTGACAGAGCAAGACTCCGTCTTAGGAAAAAAAAAAAAAAGACTTGTTCCCATGATACAATTACCTCCCACTAGGTCCCTCCCACAACCTGTGGGAATTCAAATGAGATTTGGGTGGGCACACAGCCAAACCGTATCATCCCAAGTGAATACAACTGTTAAAACTCACAGGACAGTATACTTGAGATCTATGCATTTTATTGTATATAAATTATACTTCAATTTACTGTCTGGGCACAGCAGCTCACATTTGTAATCCCAGTACTTTGAGAGGCTGAGGTGAGCAGATCACTTGAGGTCAGAAGTTCAAGACCAGCCTGGCCAATGTGGTAAAACCCCATCTCTACTAAAAATACAAAAATTAGCTGAGCATGGGGGCACAAGCCTGTAGTCCCAGCTACTCAGGAGGCTGAGGCAGGAGAATCGCTTGAACCTGGGAAGTGGAGATTGCAGTGAGCCAAGATTCTGCCATTGCACTCCAGCCTAGGTAACAGAGTGAGACTCTGTCTCAAAAAGAAAAAAAAAAACTTGAATTTAAAAATCATAAAAGAAAAAGGCTGTGGGCCCTACAACTCATCATTGATCATCATTGATCCTTCACTACAGAAGGTCTCTGTACTTTGGCTGAGATGAGAATGGGCACAGGCACTGAGGAGCACTCCGACCACAGCTAGTGCTCCAGAGTTTCTTCCCCACGAGGGCAAACACCTAGAGGTGGCACAGGGAAGGAGACTTAGGAGAATATCACCTAGTGCAGTCAGCAAGCATCACAGTTTTGCTGGACCCTGGGGGATGAGGGGAGCATTGGGAAACAGATATGGCAAGGAGACCCTCGAATGCCAGGCTGAAGGGCTTTATCTGTATCAGAGGCAATGAAGTCTGCTGGAGGTTTTGAGCAGAGAATGCTTCTGAAATAAATGCTTTCCTGAGGGTTTTATTGATTCAACCTTTGATTCCTTCTTAATGCCTTTTGGAATTCTGAGAAATTCACAAAGCCAGTTAGTAGAAGACCCTCCTCCAGAATTCTATCAAACTCATAACCTTTAGTCCTCTGATGATCCCCAGAAGCCTGAATAGTGACTGTCAGCTTTGGTTTAAGACTTATTGTATCCTTTTCTAAGACCAGGGAGAGGCCTTCATGGAACTTGTTCAGAGTCCGGAGTATCTACCTTTCTAATTCCATTTTTCTCTCCTCCTGCTCACTTCTTATACTCTGCAATCTTATTTCTCATTCCACTATTCTTCTTTGTCTTCGTCTTCTTTTTTTTTTTCTTTTTCTTATTTTTTAGATGGCATCTCGCTCTGTCACCCAGGCTAGAGAGTGCAGTGGCATGATCTTCGCTCACTGCAGTGTCCGCCTCCCGGGTTCAAGCCATTCTGCTGCCTCAGCCTCCCGAGTGGCTGGGATTACAGGTGCATGCCACCACACCAGGCTAATTTTTTGTATTTTTAGTAGAGATGGGTTTCACCACATTGGCCAGGCTGGTCTCGAAGTCCTGACCTCAGGTGATCCGCCTGCCTCAGCCTCCCACAGTGCTGGGATTACAGGCATGAGTCGTGATGCCCAGCCTCTACTATTCTTCTTAAACCACTCTCACACAGAATACCAATTCTATCTATTAAGACTCCGTGTTAGTGTATCTATTGCTACATAATAAACTACTCCAAAATTTAGTTGCATTAAAACAATGATAATCTGGGCACATGCTCTCAGACCAGCCTGGCTAACATAGCAAGACCCCATCTCTACTAAAAATACAAAAAAATTAGCTAGGCATGGTGGCACATACCTGTAATCCCAGCTACTCAGGACGCTGAGGCAGGAGAATTGCTTGAACCCAGGAGGCGGAGGTTGGATTGAACACAGCCAGAATGGCATGTCTCTGCTCCAGGATGGCCAGGGTCTCATTTGGAATATTTGAATGCTGGGGGCTAGAATCACCTGAAGGCTCCTTCACTCACATCTGGTGATAGATTCTGGCTGTCCTGAGACCTAAGATTGTTGGCTAGAACACCTACATGTGACCTCTCCAAGTGGCTTAGGTTTCCTTAAAATATAGAGGCCAGGTTACAAAGGTAAGCATTGAGAGAGAGAGAAAGAGAGAATCTGTACCTCGTAAGTCAATAGCATCATGGTGCCATACTCCTTGGTTACGGCAGCCACAAGCCCCACCCAGGGGTGGGAAAACAAACCCCACCCAATAGTGGAAAGAGTACCAGTTATTGCAAGAAGAGCATATGGAATGGGATAAATATACTGATGGAACCATCTTTGGAAAATACAATCTCCTGAAGATTCTTTGCTTTCATGTAACAGAAAACCCAAACCTAAATGGCTTTCAAAAGGGGGAATTTATTGGCTCACGTATGTGAAAACTCCAGGGGTTGGGCTGACTCCAAATAAGGCTTGACTGAGTCTAGAGCTATGTCACCAGAACCCACTTTCTCTTTTTCATCTCTGGGTTCAGTTTTTCCTGTGCTGGCTCGAGCCTCAGGCAGATTCTCCCCCTCAAGATGCTGCTGTGGCTCAATCCACATATCTTCTCTTAATCAATTACTGCAGGAAAAGAAAAGTCTGCTTCTCTGATAGTTCACAAAAATATCCTGGAAAGTGAGTTTCTTTGGCCCTAATTGTCCTGACTTGGCTCTTATGCCTGTCCCTGAATAATTCACTGTCATCAAGGAAATGTTCTATGTGAATTGGCTAAGGCTTAAGTCAACATAGCCACCTATGGCCCTAGGGACAAAATCAGCATCATGATAAGTCACAAGTCTTCTGTAACAGACATTAATTCAAGTACAAGGACAGACTTTACATCAGGAGTTGACATCAGGGGTGTATTTTTCTCACATCATAAAAAGTCTGAAGTCAGGCCAGGCGCTGTAGCTCACACCTGTATTCCCAGCACTTTGGGAGGCCAAGGCAGGTGGATCATTTAAGGTCAGGAATTTGAGAGCAGCCTGGCCAACATGTTGAAACCCCGTCTCTACTAAAAATACAAAAATTAGCCAGGCATAGTGGCGCACGCCTGTAATCCCAGCTACTTGGGAGGCTGAGGCAGGAGAATCACTTGAACCTGGAAGGCAGAGGTTGCAGTGAGCCGAGATTGACTGCACCACTGCACCCCAGTCTGGGCAAGAAAATGAGACTCTGTATCAAAAAAACACACACAAAAAAGTCTGAAGTCATATAGTAACATGTCGACCCAGTGGCTCAAGGACTTGGGGTTGGTAGAGCTGGGATTCTCTTGATTTTTTACTGTTTCTCACAAGATGGGTGCCCCAATTCTAGTTATGTATCTTTTGTTTGTTTGTTTGCTTGTTTGTTTTTTGAGACAGAGTCTCACTCTGTCGCCCAGACTGGAGTGCAGTGGCGCGATCTCGGCTCACTGCATCCTCTGCCTCCCAGAGGCAATTCTCCTGCCTCAGCCTCCCAAGTAGCTGGGATCACTGGGGCGCGCCACCATGCCCAGCTAATTTTTGTATTTTTAGTAGAGACGGGGTTTCAACATGTTGGCCAGGATGGTCTTGATCTCTTGACCTCATGATCCACCCACCTCGGCCTCCCAAAGTGCTGGGATTACAGGCGTGAACCACCCCATCTGGCCATATCTTTTATTTTTATTTCTATTATTTTTTTGAGACGGAGTCTCACTCTGTCACCCACGCTGGAGTGCAGTGGCACCTCTTGGCTCACTGCAATCTCCTGCTCCCGGGTTCAAGTGATTCTCTTGCCTCAGCCTCCCCAGTAGCTGTGATTACAGGTGCATGCCACAAAGCTTGGCTAATTTTTGTATTCTTTTTTAGATGGAGTCTCCTTTCGCCCAGGCTGGAGTGCAGTGGCATAATCTCAGTTCACTGTAACCTCTACTTTCTGGGTTCAAGCGATTCTGCATCAGCCTCCCAAGTAGCTGAGATTACAGGCGCCTGCTTCCACATCCGTCTAATTTTTGTATTATTTTATTTTTATTTTCATTTATTTTTTTTGAGATGGAGTCTTGCTCTGTTGCCCAGGCTGGACTGCAATGGCGCGATCTTGGCTCACTGCAACCCCTGCCTCCCAGGTTCAAGTGATTCTCCTGCCTCAGCTTCCCAAGTAGCTGGGATTACAGGCGCATGCTGCCATGCCCGGCTAATTTTTGTATTTTTAGTAGAGACAGGGTTTCACCATGTTGGCCAGGCTGGTCTCAAACTCCTGACCTCAGGTGATCCGCCTGTCTCAACCACCCAAAGTGCTGGGATTATAGGCATGAGCCACTGCACCAGGCCTAATTTTTGCATTTTTAGTAGAGACAGGATTTCACCATGTTGGCCAGGCTGATCTGAAACTCCTGACCTCAAGAGATCTGCCTGCCTCGGCCTCCCAAAGTGCTGGGATTACAGGCGTGAGCCACTGTGCCCGGCCCAGTTCTAGTCATTTATATCTACCTGGATATCATGTCTGTTTTGGGATACATACCACCTGGCCACTGCTTGCTATAAGGTTGTTGGGAAAGTGAGTACAAGTGAGGTAGGCAAGGGAAAACAGGGTTGGGAATGAGAATGGGGTTATTCAACCCACAGTCTGCCATATCACACTCTGGACATAGAAATGCATCAGCTGGTACTTGGGAGGCAGGCGGATCACTAGAGTTCAGGAGTTCGAGACCAGCCTGGCCAATGTGTTGAAACCCTGTCTCTATTATAAATACACACAAAAAAACAGCTGGGCATGGTGGTGTGTGCCTGTAGTCCCAGCTATCTGAGAGGCTGAGGCAGGAGAATCACTTGAACTTGGGAGGCAGATGTTGTGATAAGCTGAGATTGTACCGCTGCACTCCAGCCTTGGCAACAGAGCAAGACTGTCTCAAAAAAAAAAAAAAAAGGATGCCTCTTCCCCAGAAAAATTGGAGTACACGTAGTGTAAGAGGTCTAAGGAGACTTTGGATGGCAAACATGAGAAATGACCACAATTCTAGTGTCTTTCCCTTTAATTCTGCCAAAGTATTTTCTTTCTATGGAAAGCTCAGAATAAATCCTGCTGATCTCTTACTGGTAATTGCCAAGCTCTGTAGAAATTTAAGACATTTTCTTATTGGATCTCTTTTTCGTTTGACCCTGTTGATTACTCCCTCCCTTCTGCAGCTCCTCACTTATTCATTAAAACTCCATTTCCTGGCCTGGATGGGTGGCTCAAGCCTATAATCCTAGCAATTTGGGAGGACAAGGTGGGTAGATTGCTTGAGCTCAGAAGTTCAAGACCAGCCTGGGCAACATGACAAAACCCTGTCTCAACCAAAAATACAAACATTAGCCAGGTGTGGTGGCTTGCACCTGTAGTCCCAGCTACTTGGGGGGTTGAGGTAGGAGGATCCCTGAGCCCAGGAGGCGGAGGTTGCAGTGAGCTGAGATCACGCCACTGCACTCCAGCCTGGGTACGAGTGAGACCCTGTCTCAAAAACAAAAACAGGCCGGGCTCGGTGGCTCATGCCTGTAATCCCAGCACTTTGGGAGGCTGAGGCGGGCAGATCACCTGAGGTTGGGAGTTCGAGACCAGCCTGGCCAACATGGAGAAACCCTGTCTCTGCTAAAAATACAAAATTAGCTGGGCATGGTGGCACATGCCTGTAATCCCAGCTACTCGGGAGGCTGAGGCAGGAGAATCGCTTGAACCCGGGAGGCGGAGGTTGCGGTGAGCTGAGATTCTGCCATTGCACTCCAGCCTGGACAACAAGAGTGAAACTCTGTTTCAAAAAAAACAAAAACAAAAACAAAAAAACCTCCATTTCCCATGGCCTGGCATGGTGGCTCACACCTGTAATCCCAGCACCATCACTTTGGGAGGCTGAGGTAGGAGGATCGCTTGAGGCCAAGAGTTCAAGACCAGTGTGGGCAACATAGCAACCCTGTCTGAAACAAAAACACCAAAAAACTCTGTTCCCCTTTGGTTCTGTGAAACTGAGCTCCCTTGGTTGTACTTGCACCTCTCTGATCATGTTATTTGTGCATTTGAGAGGCCCTTTTTCCTTTCCCTGTCCCACACCTATGAAATGGACTGTGGCCAAATTCTCATTCAGTCTGCTCTCTTCTTTTTGTCATTTTTCTTGAACTGACTGCTCAGTTCAGGTATTTTCATTCTTAGTTCTACAATAAAGAAATTTAAGATTGTTAATCTTCTTGTAAGTGGAGATTTGGCCCGTTCCCATAAGCTCTGTTATGTAGTGCTCTCCTTTTAGTAAATATCTAAATAGATTTTGCTTTCCTTGAATTTATTTTGTGATATGAATAATGTATAGTCTGCTTTCTTTTTGTTTGCACTTGCCTGTTGTCTTTTCCTAAAGGTTATGTTTAATGTTTCTGCTCATTCATATGTTGCATACACTTGACTTAAATACATACACTTGACTTCCATCTACTACGCATACTAACCCTCTTGACTTGCCATTAGTTTAAATGCCAGTGGCTGCACACCCAGGGATTCCTGAATTTGTGGCCCACTACTAAAAGCACTTTGAATGTCCTGGATATTCTTCATGTAAGAGATACTCCTGGTCAGACGCGGTGGCTCACACCTGTAATCCTAGCACTTTGGGAGGCCGAGGAGGGTGGATCGCCTGAGGTCAGGAGTTCAAGACCAGCCTGGCCAACATAGTGAAACCCCGTCTCTACTAAAAAAAATATTAAAAATTAGCTGGGCATGGTGGCGGGCGCCTGTAATCCCAGCTACTAGGGAGGCTGAGGCAGGAGAATCGCTTGAACCTAGGAGGCGGAGGTTGCAGTGAGCCGAGATCATGCCATTGCACTCCAGCCTGGGCAACAAGAGTGAAACTCCATCTCAAAAAAAAGAGATACTCCCTTACGGGGGATGTACCTCCTGTAAGGGGATGAACTGTGCCAACTGAATCAGGTAGGGTTCTTTGGTTGCAAGCAACAGAAAGCGGTCATGTTTAACTTAAGAAAAAATGATATGAGCTAACTCACAGAAGAAAGGGAATGGCTGAAGAACCAAATCCCCTATCACTTACAGGGGAACATGCAAATTTATTAAACATAGTGTAAAATGTCTTTCATTCCTTTCCCTTAGCCAGACACTGTTCCAAGCGCTAGGAAACCAGTGGAGAACATGATAAAAACAACCTCTGTTTTGAAGACAAATATAGCTAGCACTGATCTGGATCCATGCCTATGGCCCAACAGGCTCTTTTCCTACCACATTTCAATACATACCCTGAATACAACAGCCATGCACTTCCCTGGTGCACCAGACTCTTTAATGTTTCCATAACTTTGATCACGAAATTTTCTCCGTACTCATTATCCTTTCCTGCAAAGTCCTCTCTCACATCTTTGCTTGGTGACCTTCTTCTACTCAGTCTTCAAAAATCAAACAAAAGGTCACCACTATTAGGAGATCAACAACCTCTGCCCCCCTTTTCCTTTTCAATTCAAAACTATTTTAGTTGTAGTCAAAGATGCTGGCTGATTAAGATTAAAATGTCATTTTCATTATTAATAAAGTCTAGGTTGGAGAACATGGCTTATGTTTGAGGCCAAATGACGTTATTAATATTTGGTTTTATGCTGGGCACGGTGGCTCATGCCTGTAATTCTAGCACTTTGGGAGGCTGATCTGGGAGGATCTCTGGAGCCCAGGAGTTCAAGACCAGCCTGGGCAGCATAGGGAAACCCTGTCTCTACCAAAAAAAAAAACAAAAACAAAAACACTACCTGGGCTTGGTGGCATATGCCTGAGTAGTTGGGAAGCTACTCAGGAGACTGAAGTGGGAGGATCACTTGAACCCAGGAGCTTAAGACCAGCCTGGGCAACATAAGGAGACCACATATCTACAAATAATGTTTTTTTAATTAGCTGAGAATGACGGTGTGCATCTGTGGTCCCAGCTACTCGGGAGGATGAGCCTGGGAGGTCGAGGCTGCAATAAGCCATGATTTCACCACTGAATTCCAGCCTGGGCAAAGGGAACCAGACTCTATAAAAAAGAAAAGATGGGCCAGGCACAGTGGCTTATGCCTGTAATCCCAGCACTTTGGGAGGCCGAGGCAGGCGGATCACGAGCTCAAGAGATCAAGACCATCCTGGCCAACACGGTGAAACCCTGTTTCCACTAAAAATACAAAAATTAGCTGGGCATGGTGGCGGGCACCTGTAGTCCCAGCTACGTGGGAGGCAGGGGAATTGCTTGAACCCAGAGGCGGAGGTTGCAGTGAGCCGAGATCAGCCACTGCACTCCAGCCTGGGCAACAGAGCCAGAATCTGTCTCAAAAATAAATAAATAAATAAATAAATAAATAAATAAATAAATAAATAAATAAATAAATAAAATAAGGCCAGGCACGGTGACTCATACCTGTAATCCCAGCACTTTGGGAGGCCAAGGCAGGCAGATCACCTGAGGTTGGGAGTTTGAGACCAGCCTCACCAACATGGAGAAACCCTGTCTCTACTAAAAATACACACACACAAAAATTAGCCAGGCATGGTGGCGCATGCCTGTAATCCCAGCTACTTGGGAAGCTGAGGCAGGAGAATCACTTGAACCCAGGAGACAGATGCTGAGGTGAGCCGAGATTGCACCATTGCACTCCAGCCTGGGCAACAAGAGCAAAACTCCATCTCAAAAAATAAATAAATAAGTAAATAAAATAAATTTAAAAAAAATAAAAAGATTTGGACACAGAATTTAAAAAAATTAAATGTTATTGTAGCTAATAAATTATTATTTTAAAAACATTTCAAATTATTTTTATCTTATTTTATCTATTAGCTATAGAAAAATATTTTTGTGACCAGTGATATTTAATGAGTACAATGTGATCGAATGTATTTCTTTATTCTAAGAATATTTTAAAATAATTTGTGATATAGAAATTTAAAGGTCTGTTCTTTTATTTTTTCTTGAGATAGAGTCTTGCTCTGTCATCCAGGTTGGAGTGCGGTGGTGCAATTTCAGCTCACTGCAACCTCCACCTCCTGGGTTCAAGCAATTCTCATGCCTCAGCCTCCCAAGTAGCTAAGACTACAGGCACCTGCCACCACGCCCGGATAATTTTTGTATTTTTATTAGCCATTGCACCCAGCCCACGTCTGTTCTAATTTCAGCTTTTGTGGATGCTTTGTTTGGAGACTGTCATACTAAAAAAGATGTTTCACAGTGACATGTAGATCCACAACTATATTAAAACTTGATATCCTCTTTCAATTATAAATACTTACTATGCACAGCATTTTGTTGAAATCCAACTAGTAAATTTTCATCTTCCTTTAATCAATTTTCCTTACAAACTATTTGGAAGATGTGGTACTCCAATAGTTTTAAGAAATGGGTTAGGGCCAGGCATGGTGGCTCATGCCTGTAATCCCAGCACTTTGGGAGGCCGTGGCAGGCAGATCACTTGAGGCCAGGAGTTCGAGACCAGCCTGGCCAACACGGTGAAACCCCTTCTCTACTAAAAATACAAAAATTGAGGCCGGGCCTGGTGGCTCTCGCCTGTAATCCCAACACTGTAGGAGGTCAAGGCGGGTGGATCACCTGAGGTCAGGAGTTCGAGACCAGCCTGGCTGACATGGTGAAACCCTGTCTCTACAAAAATACAAAAAGAATTAGCTGGGCGTGGTGGCGGGCACTTGTAATCCCAGCTACTCGGGAGGCTGAGGCAGGAAAATTGCTTGAACCCGGGAGGCAGAGGTTGCAGTGAGCCGAGATCGCACCATTGCACTCCAGCCTGGGCAACAAGAGCGAAACTCCGTCTCAAAAAACAAAAAGATACAAAAATTAGTCAGGTGTCATGGCACGCACCTGCAGTCTCAGCTACTCGGGAGGCTGAGGCAGAAGAATGGCTTGAACTTGGGAGGCGGAGGCTGCAGTGAGCCAAGACCACACCACTACACTCCAGCCTGGGCGACAGAGTGAGACTCCATCTCAAAAAAAAAAAAAAAAAAAAAAGAGGCCAGGCGCGGTGGCTCACGCCTGTAATCCCAGCACTTTGGGAGGCCGAGGTGGGCGGATCACGAGGTCAGGAGATCAAGACCATTCTGGCTAACACGGTAAAACCCCGTCTCTACTAAAAATACAAAAAATTAGCTGGGTGTGGTGGCGGGCACCTGTAGTCCCAGATACTCAGAAGGCTGAGGCAGGAGAACGGCATGAACCCAGGAGATGGAGATTGCAGTGAGCCGAGATCACGCCACTGTACTCCAGCCTGGGCGACAGAGCAAGACTCTGTCCCCCGCCTAAAAAGAAGAAAAAAGAAAGAAGTGGGTTAAAAACAACTCACTGACCCTCTTTATCTGAAAGATTTTTAAATGATCAACTTTTTTTTCTATTTTCCATGTGTGTATACACAAATTGTATAGGTGACTCTCATTGGTTTTACAATCAAATCATGTTATTATAGAAAATGCTTTTTCACCATTATAAAATGACTTTTTACATTTCTCTCTCCATTTACTTACATGGCTTTTTCCCAGCTTTATTGAAATATAATTGACAATTAGCTGCACTCATTTAGAGTGTAAATTTTTTACTTTTTTGAGACAGGGTCTTGCTGTATCACAAAGGTTGGGGTGAAGTGGCACGATCATGTCACACTGCAGTCCTGGACTCCTGGACTTAAGCAATCCTCCTCCCTCAGCCTCCTGAGTAGCTGGGACCACAGGCATGTGACATTACACCTGGCTTTTTTTTTTTTTAAGGCTCCACCCGTGCTGGAGTGCAGTGGCATGATCTCAGCTCACTGCAACCTCCACCTCCAGGGTTCAAGCAATTCTTCTGCCTCAGTCTCCCGAGTAGCTGGGACTACAGGCGCATGCTGCCACGCCTGGCTAATGTTTTTTTTTTCTTTTTTTTGAGACAGAGTCTCGTTCTGTTGCCAGGCTAGAGTGCAGTGGCTCGACCTTGGCTCACTGCAACCTCTGCCTCCTGGGTTCAAGCGATTCTCCTGTCTCAGCCTCCCAAGTAGCTGGGACTACAAGCGCGCGCCACCACATCCACCTAATTTTTGGATTTTTAGTAGACACCGGGTTTCACCATGTTGGCCAGGATGGTCTCAATCTCTTGGTCTCGTGATCTGCCCACCTTGGCCTCCCAAAGTGCTGAGATTATAGGCATGAGCCACCGTGCCCGGCCTGTTTTTTGTATTTTAGTAGAGGTGGGGTTTCACCGTGTTGCCCAGGCTGGTCTTGAACTCTTGACCTCAGGCAATCTGCCTGCCTCGACCCCCCAAAGTACTAGGATTACAGGCATGAGCCACCGTGCCCAGCCGCACCTGGCTAATTTTTATATTTCTTTTGTAAAGACAGTGTTTCACCTTGTTGCCCAGGCTGGTCTCAAACCTCTGGGCTTAAGTGATCCTCCCACCTCAGCCTCCCAAAGTGCTGGGATTATAGGCATGAGCCACCATGCCCAGCCGTAGTGTACAATTTGATGAGTTTTAACATGTCTCCATACCTGTGAAACCATCAACACAATCAGGACAATGAACACATCCATTGCCCCCAAAAATATCTCATACTCTTTTGTAATACATTTCCTGACCCTCTTTCACTCAGGTCCAGGCAATCATTGACCTCCTATATACTTTATATTTGACGTATGAAGGAACAGATCAGAATATGTACCAGGTTCATGTAAGGTTGTGCCAAATAAAAACAGAAAGGTAAATGCTAAGCCCTGTATATGCTGTTGTCCCTTCTTCCAAACTAACCAATTATATAAGCCACTACTTCCCTAAAGGAGGTTCTTCCATGTGAGTACATGAAACCTGGGATAAAGAGGTTTCTTCCAGTGATGCTGTGCCCTCATCCTGATAGAGTCAGTGACTCCTCTGGGCTCCCACGTTATAAACAACTCTGTAACAAAATGAAGAAAACATTACTCAGCAAAAGTCCTGGAGGACTGGAAAAAGATAGGTTGAGACTGCTTTCCATCAGAGAAGTCACCGACTCCTTTCTCTTGGATATGTCACTGACCCAAGATTGTCCTCAAAGTAACAAGATGCATCTCAGTTAAGTAATAATAATTTTAATACTAGTCATAGCAATTACTTTTTGTTGAGTGCCTGTGATACGCCAGGTCCAGACACTTTTGTAAAGCAATCTCATTAACTGCATTTGACATTTTACTAATTGACTGCAAATAATTCTGCGTGTTTGTTGATCCATAGGTTCATACTAATCTTGGAGTCATACACTCATTTGTCTACAGGGGTTGGGCTGTAGCGAAGTGGGCTGGGTTTAACAGTGTATTGGAATTGATATTGACCTTGGTGGGGGTCAGGTGATAACAGGAAGGGACAGAGACTGAAGACCAACTGGAGAGTGTCTGCGATACTAGGGCAGCTGCTACTGAATCCCAGTTGATTTTTGACTGGGTTTTAATCTCACCGAATCTTGTCATTTTTCCCAGAAATGTCAGAAATGCCTTTTCATATATTCCTAATTTTTACCTTTTGTATTCTCTTTAAAACATTTTAACTGGGCCAGCATGGTGGCTCACGCCTATAATCCCAGCACTTTGGGAGGTCGAGACAGGTGGACCACCTGAGGTCAGGAGTTCAAGACCAGCCTGGCCAAAATAGTGAAACCCGGTCTCTACCAAAAATACAAAAATTAGCTGGGCATGATGGCAGGTGCCTGTAATCCCAGCTACTCAGGAGGCTGGGGCGAGAGAATTGTCAGAACCCAGGAGGTGGAGGTTGCAGCAAGCTGAGATCACACCACTGCACTCCAGCCTGGGCGACTGAGTGAGACTCCATCTCAAAAAAAAAAGAAAAAAAATTAGCCAGGCATGGTGGTATGAGCCTGTAATCCCAGTTAATAGGGAGGCTGAGGCAGGAGACTTGAACCCAGGAGGCGGAGGTTGCAGGGAGCCGAGATCATACCACTGCACTCAGCCTGGGTGAAAGAGCAAGACTCTGTCTCAAAAATAAATAAATAAACAAACAAACAAACAAATATAACATTTAAAGAAGAAAAGATGGCTGGCTGCAGAGCTCATGCCTGTAATCCCAGCACTTTGGGAGCCTGAGGCTGGCAGATCACTTGAGGTCACAAGACCAGCCCCTCCAACATGGAGAAACCATCTCTACTAAAAACACAAAAAATTAGCCAGGTGTGGTGGTGCATACCTATAGTCCTAGCTACTCAGGAGGCTAAGGCATGAGAATCATTTGAACCCAGGAGGCAGGGGTTGTAGTGAGCAAAGATCCTGCCACTGTACTCTGGCCTGGGGAACAGAGCAAGACCCTGTCTCAAAAGAAGAAGAAAGAAGAAGAGGGGGAGAGGGAGAGAGAGGGGGAGGGGGAGGGGAAGAGGGATGGGGAGAGGATAAAAGATAAAATTAATGTTATTTGGTCAGAAAAGCTTAAGCCACTTGGTCCTTGAGGGAAAAAAAGGATAACAGAAATAAGGACGGGGTGGACTACATAGATTGTGTGTGTGTGTGTGTGTGTGTGTGTGTGTGTGTGTTTTGAGATGGAGTTTTGCTCTGTTGCACCAGCTGGAGTGCAATGGAGTGACCTCAGCTCACAGCAACCTCTGCTTCCCAGGCTCAAGTGATCTCATGCCTCAGCCTCCCGAGTAGCTGGTACTACAGGCATACACCATGCCCGGCTAATATTTTTGTATTTTTAGTAGAGACAGGGTTTCACCATATTGGCCAGGCTGGTCTCGAGCTCCTGACCTCAAGTGATCCACCCGCCTCAGCCTCCCAAAGTGCTGGGATTACAGGCATGAGCCACCAAGCCCGGCCGGGTTGCACAGTTTTTGTGGAACGTGATTTCTTTTTTCTTTTTTCTTTTTTCTTTTTTTTTTTTTGAGACAGAGTCTCACTCTGTTGCCCAGGCTGGAGTGCAGTGGCACGATCTCAGCTCACCGCAACCTTTGCCTCCTGGGTTCAAGCGATTCTCCTGCCTCAGCCTCTCAAGTATCTGGGACTACAGGTACATGCCACCAGCGCCACCATGCCCAGCTAATTTTTTTTTTTTTTTTTTTTTTTTTTTTAGTAGAGACAGGGTTTCACCATGTTGGCCAGGATGGTCTCGATCTCTTGACCTCGTGATCCAGCCGCCTCGGCCTCCCAAAGTGCTGGCATTACAGGCGTGAGCCACCTCACACGGCCAGAACATGATTTCTTTGTTATCCAGTTTGCACACTTTTAAGTCTTATCATTCTGTAACTCAACTGCTGGATTTCCCTAAAGGAAATTGGGTACTAGATGAGGATGACAAAGTGAAATTATAAAGAAAAGTGCTCAAATGAAAACATAGGCTGAAGGCCAAGTGCGGTGGCTCACACCTGTAATCCCAACACTTTGGGAGGCTGAGGTGGGTGGATCACTTGAGGTCAGGAGTTCGAGACCAGCCTGAAACCCCGTCTCTACTAAAAAGATGAAAATTAGCCTGGTGAGCTGGGCGTGGTGGCTCATGCCTGTAATCCCAGCACTTTGGGAGGCCAAGGTGGGCAGATCACGAGGTTAGGAGTTCAAGACCAGCCTGGCCAACATGGTGAAATCCCATCTCTACTAAAAATACAAAAATTAGCCGGGTGTGGTGGCGTGTGCCTGTAGACCCAGCTATTCAGGAGGCTGAGGCAGAAGAATCGCTTGAACCCGGGAGGCAGAGGTTGCAGTGAGCCGAGATTGCATCACTGCACTGCAGCCTGGGCAACAGAGCAAGACTCCATCAAAAACAAACAAAACAAAGCAAAACAAAAAACCACCTGGGGTTAGGAGTTCAGGAGTTCCAGACCCAGTCTGGCCAACATAGTGAAACCCCATCTCTAATAAAATTACCAAAAAAAAAAAAAAATAGCTGGGTGTGGTGGTGTGCGCGTGTAATCCCAGCTACTTGGGAGACTGAGGCAGGGGAATTGCTTGAACCAGGGTGGTGGAGGTTGCAATGAGCCGAGATTGTGCCACTGCACTCCAGCCTGGAAGACACAGCAAGACTCCTTCTCAAAAAAAAAAAAAAGAAAAGAAAATTAGCCGGGTGTGGTGGTGCACACCTGTAGTTCCACTGTAGTCCCAGCTACATAACAGGCCGAGGCAGGAGAATCACTTGAACCCAGGAGGTGGAGGCTGCAGTGAGCCGAGATCATTCCACTGCACTCCAGCTTGGGCGACAGAGCGAGACTCCCTTTTTTTAAAAAGAAAAGAAAAAGAAAAGGCCGGGTGCGGTGGCTCATGCCTGTAATCGCAGCACTTTGGGAGGCTGAGGCGGGCGGATCACTTGAGGTCAGGAGTTCGAGACCAGCCTGACCAACATGGAGAAACCCCGTCTCTACTAATAAAAACACAAAATTAGCCAGGCATGGTGGCGCATGCCTGTAATCCCAGCTACTCAGGAGGATGAGGCAGGAGAATCGCTTGAACCCAGGAGGCAGAGGTTGCAGTGAGCTGAGATCATGCCATTGCACTCCAGCCTGGGCAACAAGAGCGAAACTCCATCTCAAAAAAAAAATAGAAAAAGAATAGATAGGCTGAGCTCCAGCTAAGTAAGGCAATCCGATCTGCTCTGGGCTTCCCTAGATGTTCCCAGCTATAGCCATTTCTGGGATCAGGTCCTAGCATGGGGCCAGAGGAGAAATGTATTTGTTGCAATCCTTCCAACTGCATGGTGCACTCTCAATGGAGTTTTGCATTCTAAGGCCAGAGAGAGAGAAGCTAGGAATGGAGGAAGGCAATGGGAACAGGGGAAAGAGAGGGAGGCTTAGATTCTCAGGCTCAAAAAATGTCAGAGCAAAAAGGGACATTAGACAGCAGTTTAGTTCAATTTTTAAAAATCTTTTATTTCTTTACAAAATTAACATACACTTGTGGAAATGGACTGCTAAAAATAGAAATAGACATTCCTCCCTCTCCTGTCTTCATTACAGATAGAAAAACAAGCTCTCAGAAGGAAGTGACTATGCAATGTCATCTAGTTAATGAATGTAAGGGAAGTCTTCATGGAGGCAGACAATGGGATTGAACAGGGTTGTTTCCTACAGAAAGAGAAGTTGCAATGTTGAGAAGTTTTATTCAATTATCCATGTTTATAGCTAGGAAGAGACTGAAAGGAAAATAAAAACACTAGGGCAGCCAGGCATGGTGGCTCACACCTGTAATCCCAGCACTTTGGGAGGCTGAGGCAGGCGGATCACCTGAGGTTGGGAGTTCAAGACCAGCCTGACCAACGTGAAGAAACCCTGTCTCTACGAAAAATACAAAAAATTAGCCTGGCGTGGTGGCAGGCGCCTGTAGTCCCAGCTACTCGGGAGGCTGAGGCAAGAGAATAGCTTGAACCCGGGAGGCGGAGGTTGCGGTGAGTGGAGATCGCGCCATTGCACTCCAGCCTGGGCAACAAGAGCGAAACTCTGCCTCCAAAAAAGCAAACAAACAAACAAAAAAACACTAGGGCCGTCTTCTTAAAAGAAATTAAATGTTTATTATGATACTGTGCTAAGAGCTTTATGTGCTTTTTCGTAGGGGGGCAGTGTGGGACAGGGTCCTGCTCAGTTGACCAGGCTGGAGTGCAGTGGTGCATTAATAGCTCACTGCAGCCTCGAAGTCCTGGGCTTAAGGAATTCTCCCATCTCAGCCTCCTGAGTAGCTGGGACCACAGGCAAATGGCACAAAACCTGGCTAATTGAAAAAAAAAAAAGTCTGGACCGGGTGCAGTGGGTCACTCCTGTAATCCCAGCACTTTGGGGGGCCGACGTGGGCAGATCACTTGAGGTCAGGAGTTCGAGACCAGCCTGGCCAACGTGGTGAAACCCTGTCTTTACTAAAAATACAAAAATTACCCAGGCGTGGCGGTGGGCGCCTGTAATCCCAGCTACTCGGAAGACTGAGGCAGGAGAATTGCTTGAATCCAGGAGGTGGAGGTTGCAGTGAGCTGAGATCACACCACTGCACTCCAATCTGGGCGACAGAGCAAGACCCCAGCTCCAAAAAAAAAAAATTCTGGCCAGGTGTGGTGGCTCACGCCTGTAATCCCATCCCTTTGGGAGGCCAAGGCAGGTGGATCACTTAAGGCTGGGAGTTCAAGACCAGTCTGGGCAACATGGAGAAACTTAAAATACGAAAAATTAGCTGGGTCTGGTGGCGTGGGCCTGTGGTGCCAGCTATTTGGGAGGCTGAGGTGGGAGGATCACTTGAGCCTGGAAGGCAGAGGTTGCAGTGAGCCAAGATTGTGCCACTGCACTCCAGCTTGGGTGATAGAGGGAGACCCCATCTCTACAAAAAGAATTTTTTTTTGTTTGTTTTGAGTCGGGGTCTCTCTCTTTTTTTTTTTTTTTTGAGACGGAGTCTCGCTCTGTCGCCCAGGCTGCAGTGCAGTGGCGTGATTTCAGCTCACTGCAACCTCCGCCTCTCGGGTTCACGCCATTCTCCTGCCTCAGCCTCCCGAGTAGCTGGGACTACAGGCGCCCGCCCCCACGCCCGGCTAATTTTTGGTATTTTTAGTAGAGTCAGGGTTTCACCGTGTTAGCCAGGATGGTCTCGATCTCCTGACCTCGTGATCCGCCCGCCTCGGCCTCCCAAAGTGCTGGGATTACAGGTGTGAGCCACCGCGCCCGGCCACCTTGAGTCGGGGTCTCTCTAAGTTGCCCAGGCTGGTCTTGAATTCTTGGGCTCAAGCAGTCCTACCACCTTGGTCCACCAAAGTGCTGAGATTACAAGGCATGAGCCACCACACCCAGCCTGCTTTATGATTTAAGCCTTATCTCACCCCGGGAGGGAGATATAGTTATTGGCATATTTGAAATAAGGAAACTGAGGCTCAGAGGGCTAATTAATTTGCTCAAAGTCACACTGCTAGAAAAGTTGAGTAATTAGAACTCAAGTCTTTCTGACTCCTAATCCCATAGGGCACTTGCGTGTAAATTTAAAACAGGTGACCCTACTTCTGGGCACTTGAAGCCCTGCACCAGAGTTTATGAACACAGTAAACATGGGCAGTACATTCCAGTCCAAGCCCATGGCTCCTTCTTTTTTTTTTTTTTTTGGACAGAGTCTTGCTCTGTTGCCCAGGCTGCGATTTGGACTCACTGCAACCTCCACCTCCCAGGTTCAAATGATCCTCCCATCTCAGACTCCCGAGTAGTTGGGACTTTAGGCATGTGCCATCACGCCCGGCTAATTTTTGTCGTTTTTTGGTAGAGATGGGGTTTTGCCATATTAGCCAGGTTGATTTTCTTAGTTCTAGCTGCGCCATTAAGGACGACAGAGCACATTTTAAAAATACACTTCCCCAAGACAGTTCTTCAACTATCGGAAAACAGTAAGTATGTCTCCCCAGATACACTCCAGGCTAAATGTCTTCCTGACCTCCATTTATCCCTCAAAGATCATCACTGCAAGTTCCTAGAAACAGGCTCATTCATTCAACAGATGTTTATCAAGCATATCATATGGACCAGGTCATGTGAGAAGGACTGGGAATACATAAGATTAATAAGACAGTCCCAGCAGTTAAGGGGATTATTATCTAATGGGAATGACAAACAGAGATGCTCCTAAGCTGTTGCACTGGCCCTAGTAGAAGGTGTGTAAATATAGCAGGGGTCTAAGGAAGAGACAGTCAGCTCCACCCAGGAACCCAGTGGGGCTTCATAGAGGAGGTGGGACTTCTGCCCCACTAGGTCCATGCATAGATCCCTTTATCTTCCTTTTCATTCAAGGACTTTACCTCCTTCTGCCTTCTTTTCTTGGCATTTCTCTAACACATCCTGTTGGAGTGTTATGTTTCAGGAAAAAATTTAAAAATATATTCATCTGCCACCTTAGAAATGTTTTCATAAGAAGAAAATCTAGCAGCTTGTGACAAGAATGACTATTTCAGCACATAAAGTCTGAAATAATTTTACCAGCTCTCATTCTTCTTATAGTCCTTCCAACCTGGCTTCCTCTCTTTTGTCATTTTTTTTTTCTTTTTCTTCATCTTTCTTTCAGTCTTTTTCTCACTCTCCCTTTCGAGGCATTTTGACATTCTCATAGTTGCTCCTGACAACGTAGCTTTTTCACAAAGTCAGAGTGGTTAAGTGACTTGGCAGAGGGCACAAGCTGGGAAGTGGCAGAAGCAGGATTTGAACCCAATTCTGATAAAATATTCGCTCACATTCAGTTATAGGAAAACAGGTTGCAGGGTTTCTACTTGACCCTTTGTTAATCCAGGAAGGCATACGTGAAAATACAATCATTGCCGGGCGCAGTGGCTCACGCCTGTAATCCCAGTACTTTGGGAGGCTGAGGTGGGCGGATCACCTGAGGTCAGGAGTTTGAGACCAGCCTGACCAACGTGGAGAAACCCTGTCTCTACTAAAAATACAGAAAAAAATTAGCCAGGTGTGGTGGTGCATGCCTGTAATCCCAGCTACTTGGGAGGCTGAGGCGGGAGAATTGCTTGAACCTGGGAGGCGGAGGTTGTGGTGAGCTGAGATCGCGCCATTGCACTCCAGCCTGGGCAACAAAGCAAAACTCCATCTCAAAAAAAAAAAAAAAAAAAAAGAAAACACAATCATTTCTATCAAATGTCAAAACTCAGGCCAAACTCCCCCATCTAGTTGCCTTCTATTCTTCCTGAATAAAATACCTACTCTTAACTGTGCCTAACCCATTTTTGCTAAACGTGCACATATCCAACTATTCAATCATCACCTTTACATTAAAAAGTTGTCTTCTCAGAATGTTCTGAGCAGGTACATTTGTCAAAGTCCTTTACATTTTCTTATTTTTTTAATTTTAATTTTTTTTTTTTTTTTAGAGACAGGGTCTTGTTTGTTGTCCAAGCTGGACTGCAGTGGTTATTCACAGGTGCAATCATAACACACTGTAGCCTCGAACTCCTGGACTCAAGTGATCCTCCCGCCTCAGCCTCTTGAGTAACTGGGACTACAGGCATGTGCCACTGTGCCCAGCTTCAAAGTCCTTTATCTTATCTTGGAGAGATGCAGTGTGATATAGTAAACATGATGTTTTCTGAACTTCAGTAATTTGCATACCCCTTTCATAATTTTTTTACTCCATTATTGTACTGACTACTCCCATCTCTTTTTTTTTCCAGACAGGGGTCTCACTCTGTCACCCAGGCTGGAGTGCAGTGGCATGATCACAGCTCACTGCAAACTTGACCATCCGGGCTCAGGTGATCCTCCCACCTCAGCCTCCTAAGTAGCTGGGACTACAGTCGCATGCCACCACACCTGTCTAATTTTTTGTATTTTTTGTAAAGATGGGGTTTTGCCATGTTGCCCTGACTGGCCTCGAACTCCTGGGCTCAAGCAATCCACCTGGTTTGGGCTCCCAAAGTGCTAGGATTATAGGTGTGAGCTACTGTACCTGGCCTCTACTTTAAAAAAATGTGTATATGTATATTTTATATATATATATTATACATATGTATAGTATATATATAAAATACATGTATTATATATATTATACATATATACATATATGTATATGTATATGTATATATACATGTATAATATATATAATATATGTATATGTATTATATAATATATATTATGTATATATACATATATACATATACATACATATACATATATACATATATATGTATACATATACATATATACGTATATATGTATATGTATATATACACATACATATATACATATATACACATATATACACATACATATATACGTATATATGTATACACATACATATATACGTATATATGTATACACATACATATATACGTATATATGTATACACATACATATATACGTATATATGTATACACATACATATATACGTATATATGTATACACATACATATATACGTATATATGTATATATACATATATACGTATATATGTATATATACATATATACGTATATATGTATATATACATATATACATATATGTATATGTATATATGTATATATACATATACATATATACGTATATATATGTATAGTATATGTATATACATATATATTATGTATATAATATATTACATATTATATATTATATATATTACAATTATATATTATGTATATAATATATGTATATTATACATACGTATATTATATATTATACATGTATAATATATATATTATACATGTATAATATATATACATATATATTTTATATATATATAAATATATATATATATTTTTTAAGGGGGGATGGAGTTTCACTCTTGTTGCCCAGGCTGGAGTGCAATGGCGTGATCTTGGCTCACCACAACCTCCACCTACTGGGTTCAAGCTATTCTCCTGCCTCAGCCTCCTGAGGAGCTGGGATTATAGGCATGTGCCATCATGCCCAGCTAATTTTGTATTTTTAGTAGAGACGGGGTCTCTCCATGTTGGTCAGGCTGGTCTTGAACTCCCGACCTCAGGTGATCCGCCCGCCTCGGCCTCCCAAAGTGCTGGGATTAGAGGCGTAAGCCACCACGCCCGGCCTAAAAAATACTTTTATTTTAGTTCATTCATTTTTTTTTTTTAAGACTGTCTTGCTCTGTTGCCCAGGCTGGAGTGCAGTGGCACACTCTCGGTTTACTGTAACCTCCGCCTCCTGGGGTCAAGAGAGCACATCTGGCTAATTTTTGTATTTTTAGTAGAGGTGGAGTTTCACCATGTTGGCCGGGCTGGTCTCGAACTCCTGACCTCAAGTGATCCACCTGCCTCAGCCTCCCAAAGTGCAGGGATTACAGGTGTGAGCCACCATGCCCAGCCCATTCATCTTTTTATTTTAAAATTTAAAGAAAACTTTTGACCACTGTATAATATCCTTATCTATAAAATCAGAGCTTGATGTGCTTTTTATATATTTCCTAAACTAAAATAAATGCATATTCCACTTATACTCATTAAATTTCTACAAGTTAAAAATAGAAATGCAGGCTGGGCATGGTGGCTCACACCTGTAATCCCAGCACTTCGGGAGGCAGAGGCGGGTGAATCATGAGGTCAAGAGATCAAGACCATCCTGGCCAACATGGTGAAACCCCATCTCCACTAAAAATACAAAAATTAGCCGGGCATGGTGGCTTGTGCCTGTAATCCCAGCTATTCGGGAGGCTGAGGCAGGAGAATTGCTTGAACCTGGGAGGCAGAGATTGCAGTGAGCTGAGATCGTGCCACTGCACTCCAGCCTGGTGACAGAGCCAGACTCCGTCTCAAAAAGCAAAAAAAAAAAAAAAAAAAAAAATAGAAATGCACAATTATTTGTATATGTAAAAGTTTGTCATGCACTACTTAAAATAATCTCAGGATTATTGCATTGCCACTGATTTGCTATGTGACCACAGGCAGGTCACCACCTTCCAACTCTGGTTCTCAGCTTCCAGATCTGGAAAATGAGATAGCTGGATTGAAAGTTCTCTAAGTCCCCTTCCAGTTGTTATAATTCTTCTGAGTAGCTCCAGTCACTTTTAATATTGTTTTGAGGCTTTCCCTAGCTTTTAATCCCAGAGGAAAGCCCTGTTGCTATTGCAGTTCAGTCAGATGCAGTTCAGTCAGATACACTAAGTATTTACAGAATGAGGAGAAGAATTTTCTTTGTGCCTGTGCTTAGGGAAAAAAGATCAGGCAAGTCTTCCAAGATGGGATTCGTGGTGCGCCAGAGGGCAGCTCGGGCAAAATTGTGGGCTTGATGCTATTGTAGAAAGTCAGATGTTGTCACCGTGGTTATAGATATTGCCATTTCTTAACTTTTTTTCCTCTGGACTATAAGCTCTTTGAAGGCAAGGGCTGAAATCCTCACAGTGTGTTAAGGCAATAGTGTCTTAGTAAATGTTTGAAAATGGGAACAGAAAAGAAAGGAGAAAAGGGAGAAGAGAGAAAAGGGAGGGAAAGGAGAGACGAGAAGGAGCGGGGCTGAAGGGCTTACCCTTTTATCCCTCAGAATAAACTGAATTATTTTGGTTTATTGCAGGAGTGATACCTAGTTATAAAGGGATTCTGTCGCTATTTCTGCTATCTTATTTTTCAAGAATGCGTTATTTCATATGGTAGAAACTGCATGTAGGATCTTTTTCTAGTCTTTTCACCACAGTTAAGACTATTTTGAGGCCAGGTGCAGTGGCTCACGCCGGTAATCCCAACACTTTGGGAGGCTGAGGACGGTGGATCACTTGAGGTCAGGAGTTAGAGACCAGCTGGCCAATATGGCGAAACTCCATTTCTAATAAAAATACAAAAATTAGCCGGGCTCGTGGCGGGTGCCTATAGTCCCAGCTACTCAAGAGGCTGAGGCAGGAGAATCGCCTGAACCTGGGAGCCAGAGGGTGCAGTGGGCTGATATTGCGCCACTGCACTCCAGCCTGGGTGATAGAGTGAGACTCTGTCTCAAAAAAAAAACAACTATTTTGAGATTTCCCTCAAGTATCTTTGATCTATTATATATAAATGCACCCTATTTAAATGATTCAAATGCAATATTAATTATTATACCTTTCCATTAATCTATTTATTTATTGGAAAAATAATTTTGAGCCCCTACTATGTGTCAGGAACCATGCTAGGTATTGTTGAGAATATAATGATGAATAAGATATGGTTCATAAGTTCAAAATTGGCTGGGCGCGGTGGCTCACACCTATAAATCCCAGCACTTTGGGAGGCCAAGGCAGGCAGATCACTTAGGAGTTCGAGACCAGCCTGACTAACACGGTGAAACCCCCTCTCTACCAAAAATACAAAAATTAGCTGGGCGTGGTTGCTCATGCTTGTAATCCCAGCTACTGGGGAGGCTGAGACAGGAGAATTGCTTGAACCTGGTAGGCAGAGGTTGCAGTGAGCAGAGATTGCACCACTGCACTCGAGCCTGGGCGACAGAGTGAGACTCCATCTCAAAAAACAAATCAAACAAAAAAAAAGTTCAAGTCTTCATAGTCTATTTTGGGAGACAGACAGATAAATTAGAATAGACCCTTGACATTTGTGAATTACTATTCATTGTTTCAGCTATTCACAAACAGCCTCAAAGATCCAAGACATGAATTTAATTGTAATGAGAATAATTATACTGATATTGTGGGCTGTTGAGAGGATTAACTGAGATTATGCATTTTTAAACACCTAGTATGAATTTGAATCAAGAGCAATGTAAGAATTTCATGCAGGAGGGAATCACTTGGCTAGTCAAGCCAAACACAGGGTGAGCAACTGGAATGGGTTGCAGGGAGGAGGGAAGAAAATCCCGTTCTCCAAATCTGGAGGAGGGAAAATATTTCTTGCAACCAATAAAAATATGGTAGATTATTTTAAAAACCTGAAAAAAATGAAAAAGGAAGAGCAGGAGCATGCTGGTGTAATTCCAGTGAAGATCACTCATCCTGCCATCTCTACATGGGTGATATTATCATTCCCTGTCTACACAAATATAGTTGTTCATATCAATACTTGCACAGCTTTGAATCACTTAGAACACAAATTTATGACTTTAGCTGTCTATCTTTGTTAACGCCGATGATATTATTTGAATATGTCAGAAGAAAAGTGTTTTTCTTTCTTTCTTTCTTTCTTTTTTTTTTTTTTTTTTGAGACAGAGTCACTCTGTCACCCAGGCTGGAGTGCAGTGGCGCGATCTAGGCTTACTCCAACCTCCACCTCCTGGGTTCAAGCAACTCTGGTGCCTCCAAGAATTCCAAGAATTTCCACATACAATTTCCTTGTTCCCCTCTGCACTCATCTTGAGCAAATCTGCCTTTTTCTCACATGGCAAACCTTCAGATATATGGAAACACTTCCCATGTCCTGTCCCTTTCCCTGAGATCCTTCCTCCACCAAGACAGTGGCCTCCATCCTTTCAGCCAGTTGTCATGAAGCATGACTCCTGGATTTTCTCTTTCAATTTGGTCTTACACCAGAAGTTTCATCCCAGCTTGAAGCTAGGAATAAATTAATCCACTTTAACAAAGGCAGGACCTAATTTCAGGTGCTGTCTGGGCTCCAGTCTGACTAAAATAAAGCCTCGTACATCACTTTATTTAATTCTCCTGCAATTAAAAGTCTTAAAAATAGATGGGGGAAGAAAGAGACACATAAAAAGTAAAATACCATCTCCAAAACTGTCACTTGATATCCACAAAATGTTACCTCCCCTGGGTTTTTATATTCATAGCTCCTTGCATAGTGGAGTTTTCCTTTTGGTTGCAGCTGCAGGCTGCTTTCCCGCTTCCCTTGGGAGTTGAACATCCAGGTCCCATTCTTCTATTTCTCCTTTCTCAAAGTCTTGGGTCCCTCTGATAGAATTACTATTCAGTACCTTTCCACGGGGCTCACACTTTCCACCTTGCAGGGTCAGTGGGAGTTTTTACAGAAGATTCAGCCTCCAGCTCAGGCCTCAAATCTCTAGTTAAGCCCCCCACCCACCTTTGGATTCAGCCTATCTTTCTGCTTCTAGATTCCCTGCCTTCACATATTTTATGAATATATACACCCACCCATGTAACCACCACACAGATCACGATACAGGATATTTATAGCTCCCCAGAAGGCTCCCTTCTGCCTCCAGTCAATACCTACCCCCTCAATAATAGCCACTATTGTGGTTAGTTTGGACTGCATCTGAACTTCTGATAAGTGGAATTACCCAGTTTGTACTCTTTTGTGGCTGGCTCCTTTCTTTCACCATCATGCCCGAGAGATTCATCCATGTTGTGTGTAGCAGTGCTTTCTTCTTTTTTATTGCTGTGTTCATTGTGGCAAGAGATTCAATATCATTTCAATGTGAGTCCAATGTGTGGCCAAGATTGAGAACCATGGCTAGAGTCAGACAAAATAGGGTTGGAATTATATCTTCAAAACTACTGGATCTGGATTTGCCCCTGAAATGTCCATTATTAGGTGGTCTTTGAGTTCAACCAGACATTTACCCTTAGTACCATAGGCTTTACTTTGCATCAGATTAACTCAGAAGGATTCAAGACATGACACACTGTGCCAGCAGAACAACATCTGGCACTTCTCTTCAGCAGAGTTATTGTAGTTATCCAGCGATTAGTCTTCTTTGGCCCCCCAGGTGACAGCTCAGGTGCAAGTAGACAGGATCATATTCACAGGTGCAGCGACAACCTTAGTTTAGATATGCCCTGTCCCGCTGGGCGCGGTGGCTCATGCCTGTAATCCCAGCACTTTGGGAGGCCAAGGAGGGCAGATCACCTGAGGTCAGGAGTTCAAGAACAGCCTGGCCAACATGGCGAAATCCCGTCTCTACTAAAAATACAAAAAAACTACCCGGGCCTGGTGGCATGTGCCTGTAGTCCCAGCTGCTCAGAAGGCTGAGGCACCAGAATCGCTTGAACCTGGGAGGCGGAGCTTGCAGTGAGTGGAGATCGCGCCACTGCACTCTAGCCTGGGCAACAGAACGAGACTCCGTCTCGGAAAAAAATAAAAAAAGAAGAAGAAGAAGAAATGCCCTGGCCGGGCGCAGTGGCTCACGCCTGTGATCCCAGCACTTTTGGAGGCCGAGGTGGGCGGATCATGAGGTCAGGAGATCGAGACATCCTGTCTAACACTGTGAAACCCCGTCTCTACTAAAAATACAAAAAATTAGCCGGGCATGGTGGAGGGCGCCTGTCCCAGCTATTCGGGAGGCTGAGGCAGGAGAATGGCGTGAACCCGGGAGGCAGAGCTTGCAGTGAGCCGAGATCGCGCCACTGCGCTCCAGCCTGGGCGACAGAGCAAGACTCCGTCTCAAAAAGAAAAGAAAAGAAATGCCCTGTCCCAAATAGGAATCATATCTAGTGTCTCGGGAGCATAGCTATCAGGTTCTCCATAGACGATGAACCCGTTACAAGTGTCACTGCAATTAGAGTGGTCCAAAGCTGTGTTCTCATCAGGTACTTATGTATCCTGGCCCAGAAAAAGTTTACCAATCAGGAGTTATTTTTACCATGAGCGATGCTGTCTAATAACACAGCTGACATTGCCCCTTTATTAGACTTCCAGGCGGACAGAGATGGAAACTTAACCCATATTTGTCTTAAGAGAAGAAGAAAGGGGCTGGACACGATGGCTCACACCTGTAATCCCAGCACTTTGGGAGGCTAAGGTGGATGGAACACGAGGTCAGGAGATCCAGACCATCCTGGCTAACACAGTGAAACCCTGTCTCTACTAAAAATACAAAAAATTAGCTGGGCGTGGTGGCACACACCTGTAGTCCCAGCTACTCAGGAGCCTGAGGCAGGAGAATCACTTGAACCTGGGAGGTGGAGGTTGCAGTAAGCTGAGATCACACCACTGCACTCTAGTCTGGGCGACAGAGCTAGACTCCATTAAGAGAAGAAGAAGGAGAAGGAGAAGAAGAAGACCCTTAATCATACTTTTCTTTTTTTGAGACAGAGTCTTGCTTTGTCACCCAGACTGGAGTACAGTGGCATGATCTTGGCTCACTGCAACCTCCACCTCCTAGGTTCAAGCGATTCTCCTGCCTCAGCCTCCCAAGTAGTTGGGATTACAGGTGCCTGCCACCATGTCCGGCTAATTTTTTTTTATTTTTAGTAGAGACGGGGTTTCACCATGTTGGCCAGGCTGGTCTCGAACTCCTGACCTCAGGTGATCTGCCCGCCTTGGCCTCCCAAAGTGCTGGGATTACAGGTGTGAGCCACGCACCCAGCAATTATACTTTTTTTTAACTGACACATTGACCTGTGTAGACCATTAACCAACAAGATTATTCCTGAAAACGTCCGTGTTCCTTGAGCCAAAAAACAGTATTTGGCACATGAAGATGCTGAATTAATGTTTGTCAATTAGTGAATTAATGACAAATAACAACATTAGCAGGTTACATTCAACTGAAACAAAACCAAACCAATCAAAACTATTTGATTACTCTGTTACCTTCAGCAAGTCTTAATTTCTCGAAATCCCTGCTACTTCTTTTATAAAATGGGACTTATTATGCTTCTCATGAGGATTAAAAGAAATAATGTATGTAAATACACTACAAAGAGCTGCACTTAAACCTTACTCTTATTGATGGAGAAGGGAGGCCTAGAGAGAGGGTGGGACTTGTAGTGGCACGACATAGGATGGCATGACTGTCCAGGTCTCCTGACTCTCCATCCAGAGCATTTTCCACAATGCCACGCGGCCTCATCATCCAAGTTGTCTTGCCCAGTTAAGGTTTAGAAATCTCAAACGAATCAGGATTTTTGTCCAGTAGAGAGAACATGTATGAAGATCCACTTTGCATTGTGGACCTGGCATTAAGGGTGTTCCTGGTACTAAGGGTAAAATCAAGATTTTTCTCATGGGCATAAGAAAAAGTGAAAATTGGCTGGGCGCGGTGGCTCACGCCTATAATCCCAGCACTGTGGGAGGCCGAGGTGGGCGGATTGCCTGAGCTCAGAAGTTCCAGACCAGCCTGGGCAACACGGTGAAACCCTGTCTCTACTAAAATACAAAAAAAAAAAAAAAAATTAGCCAGGTGTAGCGGCATGCGCCAGTAGTCCCAGCTACTCGGGAGGCTGAGGCAGGAGAATTGCTTGAACCCAGGAGGCAGAGGTTGCAGTGAGCCGAGATCGCGCCACTGCACTCCAGCCTGGGTGACAGAGCAAGACTCTGTCTTAAAAAAAAAGAAAAAGTGAAAATTATGTTCCCAGCTTGCTGCTGATTAGCAGACATAGGGCAAATAGAACCTTTAAGCAGGCCAGGCGTGGAAGCTCACGCCTGTGATCCCAGCACTTTGGGAGTCCGAGGTGGGCAGATCGCCTGAGGTCGGGAGTTCGAGACCAGTCTGACCAACATGGAGAAACCTCGTCTCTACTAAAAATACAAAATTAACCGGGCATGGTGGCACATGCCTATAATCCCAACTACTCGGGAGGCTGAGCAAAGAGAATTGCTTGAAACTGGGAGGCGGAGGTTGCGGTGAGCCGAGATCGTGCCATTGCACTCCAGCCTGGGCAACAAGAGCGAAACTCTGTCTGGAAAAAAAAAAAAAAAATAGAACCTCTAAGCATTCATTCTTCACGGCTGTTTCCTTTTTCCTTCCCAACAGCCTCTGCAGGGAGGGGGATGTGAAAAGCAATATGATCAGAATGTAATGAAGGAACAAATCTCACTGGGAGTCAAATACCATTGTTAAAAAAAAAAAAAAAAAAGGCATCATGGGCAGAAGCCCAAAAATCAGAGGCTTCCCCCAGTGTTCTTTGAATCCATTTTTTAAGCTGTTAAAAACACCCTTAAAATAAACCTGCCATCTTGTGAGGACAGGAAGAAGGTTACCCGTCTTCCCGCCACCATCTGCAGACTGGCTCAGCTTTAGGCTTCTTTGAGCCACACTCCCCCGCCCCCAGCCTGTTCTTTATAACATGTCAGGGTGGGGTTGATTGTAGTTTCTTTCCCCAACTTAGCAAAATTCAGTCACAATTAAAATTTGACGTGAACCAAGGAGAGGCTACAGAAATAATAGTTTACAATGCATTTTATTCTTGCAATTTGACATCTTCTAATAATTTCTGACACTGTGCTTGGCCCACTTGTGTTTATCAGTCTGAATTTGGGCCAGATCAGTTTAAACCTCTATCTAGGATGAAAGCTCAATCTGTTGCTGGGGTAATGGCTCAGGGTATGGTTGGGATCAGGGTTCACCCTGTAGTTGTGATTAGGGCTCAGTGTGTGGGGCTAAGAGCATAGTCTGTGATTAGAGTAGAGACCAGTCTGTGATTAGCATTAGAGCTTAGTCTGGGCTGGAGTCAGGTCTCAGCCTGTGGCAGAGATCAGAATTGTGTGTGGTGAGCTCTAGGATTCAATCAGGTAATAAGAGTATACGGCTCTATTCCAGGAAAGAAAGGGCAGGAAGTGTTGGTCAGGAGTTCAAAGTCCATTGAGGGTCTATCAGACCGGAAGACTGAGCAGATGGAAAATCAAGGAACCAAGAGAGGTTTAAAATAGTGACCCCCACCAAAATGGCAGAAGTTAAAAGGACTGACAATAGCAAGAGTCTGTGAGGATGTGCAGCAACTGGAACATTTTTGTATGTAGAGACAAAGTCTCACTCTGTTGCCCAGGCTGGAGTGCAGTGGCACGATCATAGCTCACTGCAGCCTCGAACACTTGAGTTCAAGTGATCCTCGTGCCTCAGCCTTCCAAAGTGCTGGAACTACAAGCATAAGCCACTATACCCGGCCCAACAACTGAAATTTTTTTTACATTGCTAGTGGGAGTATAAATTGTACAACTACATTGGACAACTGCTTGGCAGTATATATAAAGTTAAATATACATATCTATGCCCTGTGACTCAGCACTTTCAATCCTGGAATGAACAAACAACTACTACATACAACAACATGGATAAATCTCACAAAATAGTGTCAAGCAAAAGAAACCAGACACGAACAAGTAGTCACCATATAATTCCATTTATACAAAATTTAAAAACAGGCAAAATTAATTCATGATGATAGGAATCAGAAGAGTAGTTACATTTGGGGGTATGGACTTGAGGGGGCCTGAGGGAGCCTTCCAGAGAGATGGTATGATCTATATCTTTTTTTTTTTTTTTTTTTTGAGATGGAGTTTCACTCTTGTTGTCCAGGCTGGAGTGCAATGGTGCAATCTCTGCTCACCGCAACCTCTGCCTCCTGGGTTCAAGCAATTCTCCTGCCTCAGCCTCCCGAGTAGCTGGGATTACAGGCATGCGCCACCATGCCTGGCTAATTTTTTTTGTATTTTTAGTAGAGATGGGGTTTCTCCATGTTGGTCAGGCTAGTCTCGAACTCCTGACCTCAGGTGACCACCCGCCTCCTCAGCTTTCCAAAGCGCTGGGATTACAGGTGTAAGCCACCATGCCTGACTAGTATGGTCTATATATCTTGATCCAGATCATGGTTACACAGGTGAACATATATAAAAATTCACTGAGCTGAATATTTAATGTTTGTTGAGGAGTTAATTCCACAGTCATTACTTTTCTGCTGTGGCAATTGTGATGTTACTGTCACAGCTTGTTGAGTCGGGGGGTGGTCCTGGAGGTACTGGGCTTGCAAGGGTGCAGTTCTTGAGGCAACCATGCTGGGCAATGATGTAATATTAAAAGCCATGGACGGCTGGATGCTGTGACTCACGCCTGTAATCCCAGCACTTTGGGAGGCCGAGGTGGGTGGACCACATGAGGTCAGGAGTTTGAGACCAACCTGGCCAACATGGCGAAACCCAGTCTGTACTTAAAAAACAGAAAAATTGCCAGGCGCGGTGGCTCACACCTGTAATCCCAGCACTTTGGGAGGTCGAGGCGGGCGGATCATGAGGTCAGGAGATCGAGACCATCCTGGCTAACACGGTGAAACCCCATCTCTACTAAAAATACAAAAAATTAGCCAGGCGTGGTGGTGGGGCCTGTAGTCCCAGCTACTCGGGAGGCTGAGGCAGGAGAATGGCGTGAACCCCAGAGGCGGAGCTTGCAGTGCGCCGATATCCAGCCACTGCACTCTAGCCTGGGCAACAGGGCGAAACTCTGTCTCAAAAAAAAAAAAAAAAAAAAAAAAAATTAGCCGGGTGTGGTGGTGCACATCTATAGTCCCAGCTACTAAGGAGGCTGAGGCACAAGAATTGCTTGAACCTGGGAGGCAAGTTTGCAGTGAGGTAAGATCGTGCCACTGCCCTCCAGCCTGGGCGGCAGAGAGAGACTCTGTCCCCCTCACCTCCCCCCGCAAAAAAAACCTCTGGACTTGGAGTCCTGAGTTTGACTGTCAGCACTCTGCTTAGCATCAACTCCAGTCAGAAGCACTGGTGTGTTGTGATCAGTCATGAGGTAAGTTACACATTATTCATTGGTAATTATAAATTATTGTAGCTTTTACAAATTTTCTTTTAATTTATTTGAATTCATAATACATGCATTTGGTTAAAAACAAATTAAATCTTGTAAAAGAAAATATAGCATAAAGGTCATTTTCTTCCCATCCCTGACGCCAAACACCAGTCCCCCAATCTCCCTCTTGAGAGGCAACCGCTGTCATCAGCTTCTTGAAGATACTTCCAGAAATAGTCTATGCATATTCATGAATGATTTCCTTGAAGAAAATCAGAGCAGATTCAAGATATGCCTATAATAATGTTGCTTGCATATGAAATGCTTTATTTTAATAATTTTCTAAATGGAATTAAGTTTTCATTATTAAAATACTATGTGCTTATTTTAAAATTGTATAAAGTAAAAGTGAAAGCTTTCTCTTCCTATTCTTTTTTTTTTTTTTTTTTTTTGAGACGGAGTCTCACTCTGTCACCCAGGCTGCAGTGCAGTGGTGTGATCTCGGCTTACTGCAACCTCTGCCACCCGGGTTCAAGCATGTCTCCTGCCTCAGCCTCCTGGGTAGCTGGGACTACAGGTGCGTACCACCACACCCAGCTAATTTTTGTATTTTTAGTGGAGACAGGGTTTCACCATGTTGGCTAGGCTGGTCTTGGACTCCTGACCTCAAGTGATCCACTCCCCTTGGCCTCACAAAGTGCTGGGATTACAGGCATGAGCCACTGTGCTCAGCCAGGGTCTAAAGTCTTAATAACCAGCACTAATAATAATGACTTCTACTTTACTCCTTAGCCAAATTAACTATTCATCTTTGCATAATAATTGTGAACATTTGCTGAGTTCTTACTTTGTCAGGCTTTCTTCTGAGACAGGTAGATAGACATATATATGTATGTATATCATATATGTAATATGTTATATATATATTATATATGTTCATACATACTCATTTAATCCCTGTAACAACTCTTTGAGATTGGTACTTTTATAATCCTCATTTGACTGAGGAGGCAACTAAGGCTGACACAGCTGGCAAGTGGCAGTCTTACTTCGGAACCACACCAAACTCTGTGCTATTCATTTCGAAGGTTTTTGTCATGCTACAACTGGCTGTGTAGGGCTGTTACTTAAAGAGGCAGCTGGGAGTATGCGTTGGAGAAAAGAGTGGTTCATTTCACTGGCACTAAAACATAAAAAGCAACCAATGACAAAAACCCTGAGTCTTATAGATTGCCACACTGCTGTCTTCTCTGAGACCCTTCATGGCTCCCCTCTACTAAACAAAGCCAAGATCCTCAGCCTGGTGTTCCAGAGCTTCCTTAGTCTTGTCAATTAGCCCTAGAAAGGGCTTTCTCTTATACTATGGGAACTTCTAAAACCATCTCTCCCATCATTTCATACCCATCTGGGAGGCTGTTATGGGATGAATTGTGTCCCCTAAAACAGATATGTTGAAGTCCAAATCCCCATTCCAGAGCGTGAGCTTGTTAGGAAATAGGGTCAGAGCAGAAGTAATTAGTTAAGATGAAGTCATACTGGAGCAAGGGTGGGCTCTAAATCTAATATGACTAGTGTCCTTATATGAAGAAGGCCACATGAAAACAGAGGCAAAAAGGGAGAACGCTATGTGATTATGGAAGCAGAGATTGGAGTTCTGTGGCTGTAAGTCAAGGATTGCCAAAGATTGCCAGCAAACCACTAGGAGCAGGAAGAGGCAAGGAAGTTCTCCGGCAGGTTGCAGAGGGAGCATGGCCCTGCTGACACCTTGATTTTGGACCTCTAGCCTCCAGAATTGTGAGAAGATACATTTTTGTTGTTTTGAGCCATCCAGTTTGTAGTACTTTGTTACAGCAGCCCTAGGAAACTAAAACAGAGCCTTGGCCAGTTAAATCCATCACTGCAGATCTGAGTCCAAGATGTACGGGAGTGCCTTCTTTCTCTTGTTCCATTTCTTTGCTCTTAGCGGGCAGTGGCATCCTTGGCTGTTTGCTTACATAACACCCATGACATTCCCCCTGTCTCTTAATGCAGACAGCACACCAGTAGTCTGTTTATTTCCCGACATGCCCTGTGCAGGGCTGGTACAGGTCCCCTGCCCCCTGCCTCTTCCTGGCTCAGGGCCAGCCCAACCCCTCTGGGGAGACAGTAGATTGAAGCCCCCTTCTGGGTTGCCTAGGCGACAGTGCCGTCTGAGTGCCCTGGAGCCAGGCAGCTGTGGCTGCAGGGAAAAGAGGGACCAAGGGAAGCTGGGGGTCAGAAAGGAGGATTAGGGGAAAGACCCAAAGAGAGTCCCTTAAAGTGGCTCTAGAACAAACACAAAAGGTAAAATTAAAACTGCAGCATCACCATAACCTGTGTTATAGAGCAATATGCCAGACTTGAGATGGAAAGGAAAAGGCGTCCCTCAGGGAATTCTATATGGAGCTTAGCTCTATGGGTCTCGGAGTCCAAGCCCCATTCAAACTTATGCTTTGAGGCCTTCTGGCAGCACAAGAGATCAAAAGATGACAAAACCCAGGCAAATAGGGACTGGCATTTTGCACAGCAAGGGCAAGTCTTCTATAAACAGCAGTAAGATACACAGTGAATGAAGAAAGATGCTTGCAGTTTTTTGGTTCACAATTAAGTGATGTCTGCTGTGTGTAGGGAAACATGCTGGGTGCTATGTATGAAGAGTGAGGATACAGACAGAAACACAATGCCATTCTTGCCCTCAAGAAGCCCATAGTCCTTCCTTAACCCAATCATTACTTCAAGAATGGACTTCTGCTGGGCGCAGTGGCTCACGCCTGTAATCCCAGCACTTTGGGAGGCTGAGGTGGGCAGATCACCTGAGGTCAGGAGTTCAAGACCGGCCTGGCCAACATGGTGAAACCCCATCTCTACTGAAAATACAAAAAAATTAGCCAGGAGTGGTGATGCATGCCTATAGCCTCAGCTACTCGGGAGGCTGCGGCAGGAGAATCGCTTGCACCCGGGAGGTGGAGGTGCACTGAGCTGAGATCATGCCACTACACTCCAGCCTGGGCAACAGAGCAAGACTCTGTCTCAAACAAACAAAAAAAGAACTTCTAAGGCCGGGCGCAGTGGCTCACGCCTGCAATCCCAGCACTTTGGAGGCCGAGGCGGGTGGATTGCTTGAGGTCAGGAGTTCGAGACCAGCCTGGCCAAGATGGTGAAACCCCATCCCTGCTAAAAATACAAAAAAAAAAAAAAGAGCCAGGCACGGTGGTGGGCGCCTGTAATCCCAGCTACTCGGGAGCTGAGGCAGGAGAATCGCTTGAACCTGGGAGGCAGAGGTTGCAGTGAGCCGAGATCGCGCCACTGCACTCTAGCCTGGGTGACAGAGCAAGACTCCGTCTCAAAAAAAAAAAAAAAAAATCAACTTATATAATAGCAAGCTGGAATGCTCCAAGGCAATTCTTCTCAGTCCAGGGGTTAGAAAGGGCTTCAGAGAGGCATGGGACTCAATCCTAAGTCACTCAGGTCATCACATCTCCCTGGTCACAGATCAGTATAAGGTAAGCAAGCATATACCCAATCTTAGCTGATAAAAAGTAGTGAGACTTTTTGTTAGGATTGCTGAGAGGGTTACGTGTTTTCTCTTCTGTGCCAGGAGCTGCCATCACTGTCTCATCACTGCATGGAGTCTAGTATGAAACCAACATGGTGGTAAGCACAGCTGAGAGACAGAGGAAGATTGGGAGCTGACACATCATTCAAGTCCCTGAATCAAGTCATGCCAGATCCACCCCAGGCTTTGGATTATAAAAGCCAATACAGCCTGTTTCTTTTTTTCTTTTTTCTTTTTTTTGAGACCGAGTCTCGCTCTGTTGCCCAGCCTGGAGTGCAGTGGTGCCATCTTGGCTCATTGCAACCTCTGCCTCCTGGGTTCAAGTGAGTCTCGTGCCTCAGCCTCCTAAGTAGCTGGAATTACAGGCATATGCCACCACGCCCTGATAATTTTTGTATTTTTACTAGAAACGGGGTTTTACCATGTTGGCCACGCTGGTCTCAAATTCCTGGCCTCAAGTGATTTGCCTGCCTCGGCCTCCCAAATTGCTAGGACTACAGGTGTGAGACACTGCACCCAGCCGAGTCTATGTTTCTTAAAGTGGTTTATGTACTTCCAATTCAAAAGGTTCAAAAAAGATACATTAGAAACTCTTTTAACCGATTAATTGTATTAACCAATGCCCTCTATTCCGTCTGTAAAATATACTAATTTACACCCATGTGCACTGAATGCTCATAGCTGGTAAACTAGTTTCTGGGACTTACTGAGCCTACCAATTGAGAAGTTTCTCCACAAATCTGTTTGTGTTAGTTTTATTTATTACAGAAATTATGTTACATAATTAAATATTAAGTAAACTGTGGAAACACAAGTGCAAGTGTAAAGATTGTTCCTGCTTCTATGAAAATTCAGCTATATGTTTTGAAAGACTTGATAAAGGTATTTCTTTTTTTTGAGATGGAGTTTCACTCTTGTTGCCCAGGCTGGAGGGCAATGGCATGATCTCGGCTCACCGGGTTCAAGTGATTTTCCTGCCTCAGCCTCTGGAGTAGCTGGGATTACAGGCATGCGCCACCACGCCCGGCTAATTTTGTATTTTTAGTAGAGACGGGGTTTCTTCATGTTGGTCAGGCTGTTCTCAAACTTCTGACCTCAGGTGATCTGCCCGCCTCTGCCTCCCAAAGTGCTAGGATTACAGGCGAGAGCCACTGCACCCAGCCGATAAAGGTATTTCAAAACTGCTTTGGGGGCCAGGTGTGGTGGTTTACGCCTGTAATCCCAGCACTTTGAGAGGCTGACGGGGGACAATCACTCGAGGCCAGGAGTTTGAGACCAGCATGGGCAGCATAGTGAGACCCCGTCTGTACAAAAGCTTCTTTTAAAAATTGCTTTGGGGTTAGATATGGATAGACACATCATTAGAAATGAAATAATAGGCTGCGCGTGGTGGCTCATGCCTGTAATCCCAGCACTTGGGGAGGCCGAGGTAGGCAGATCACAAGGTCAGAAGATCGAGACCATCCTGGCTAACACGGTAAAATCCCGTCTCTACTAAAAAATATATATATAAAAAATTAGGCTGGGCACAGTGGCTCATGCCTGTAATCCCAGCACTTTGGGAGGCTGAGGCGGGCGGATCACCTGAGGTCGGGAGTTTGAGACCAGCCTGACCAACATGGAGAAACCCCATCTCTACTAAAAATACAAAATTAGCCGGGCATGGTGGCACATACCTGTAATCCCAGCTACTCGGGAGGCTGAGGCAGGAGAATCGCTTGAACCTGGGAGGCGGAGGTTGTGGTGAGCCGAGATCACGCCATTGCACTCCAGCTTGGGCAACAAGAGCAAAACTCTGTCTCAAAAAAAAAAAAATTAGCCAGGCATAGTGGCAGGTGCCTATAGTCCCAGCTACTGGGGAGGGTGAGGCAGGAGAATGGCGTGAACCCGGGAGGCGGACCTTGCAGTGAGCCGAGATCGCGCCACTGGACTCCAGCCTGGGTGACAGAGTGAGACTCAAAAAAAAAAAAAAAGAAAAAAAGAAAAAAGAAATGAAACAATAAAAACATAGATGGATTTTACACTCAGCTTTGGAAAAGTCTTTCAGTTCTTTTTCCCCCTCCAAAGAAACCAGTGCTGAAAATAGTAGATGATGCATATTGGGTGAGAAAGAGCATGAATTGTCTCTTAAGAAGCCTTGCAGTTTCCACCTGGGAACACTTGCTCTGGGGAAAGCCAGGCACTATGTAAGAAGTCTTATCTATTGTCGATGAAAAGAGTCAAACTCTGTAAAATATTTTGAGATTTATTCTGGGCCAAATATGAGTGACCATGGCCCTCAGGAGATCCTGAGACCTGATGTTTCCTGTCTTCCAAAAATGTATAAAAGTCTGAGGTGGTTAGGGCACAGCCTGGTTTTATACATTTTTGGGAGACAGGAAACATCAATGAAATACATTTAAGATGTACATTGGTTTTTGGTGGAGGCGGGGGCTTCCAGGCTATAGGTAGATTTAAATATTTTCCAGTTGATAATTGGTTGAGTTTATCTGAAGACCTGGGATCAACAGAAAGAAAATGTTTAGGTTAGGATTGTGGAGACAAGTTTTATTGTGCAGAGGAAGCTCTCAGATAGCAGACTTCAGAAAGAACAGGTTGTAAAATGTTTCTTATCCGATGTAAAAGGGTGCCTGGCTCTTAGTTGATTATCTCCTGGATCTGGAAATGAAGGAAGGAAAAAAACGGGAAAGGGGTTTCTCTATGGAATGTGGATTTTTCCCACAAGAGACAACTTTTCAGGGCAATGTCAAGATATGGCAAGGAATTATATTTAGGGTTAAAATATTTTGATTTCTTCCCTTATTTGTTATGTGATGTTATGCCAGAGTCAGGTTAGAAAACAGACCACACTATATAGAGTTAAAATGAAAACCCCTCTGATGAGACTTTATGGTTTGTATGGCATAAGTCCCCAGGGCCCTTAGGTAGGAATTTGGACAAACTAAAAAATCAGAGTTTAATCTTCACTATATTGAGTCTACCATGCTGTTAGGGAGCCCAAGCCAGTCACATGGAGACAGAGAGTTGCCCAACTAACCTCCAGCTGTTCCAGCCATCCTTTCGAGATGCCAGACAAGTGAGTGAAGAAGCCTTCCTGGATGTCTAGCCCAGTCAAGCTTTCAGATGAGTCCAGCCCTAGACACCATTTACTGAAACATCAGAGATCCCAAGTGAGAACCACCCAATGGAGCCTAGTCTACCCACAGAACCATGAAAAATAACAATAAATTGTTTAAAGCCTCTAAATATATTAGAGTGGTTTGTTATACAGCAATGGATAGCCAGTCTTTTGTAGATGAAAGGAGAGAGTTACAAGAAAGACGAGGTGGCTGCTATTGTCAAATACCATGAAGAGATCATGGAGGATGAGAACTGAGAAAAGACCATTGTATCTGGCAATTGAGAAGCCAGCATTGTCTTTCAAGCATGTAGTTAATAGAATGGTAGGAGCAGAAGTCAAATTGGAAGTGTTTGTAGAGCAAGTGAATGGTGGGAAATAGATACAATGGTAGATTGGTCTTTTTTCTTTCTTTTTAAATAGTTTAACATTCACTGATGATCCTTGCTTGAATCAATTATCTCATTGGAGATTGCAAAATGGTGAGTTTTTAATTCTATCAATCCTTCTACATTTATTAGATGACATTCTTCTGTAAAGAAGAATTTCCTCTCATCAATTGGGGATGAACCTCATTTCTTCCTAAAATGGCAGGTTAAATGCTTCATTCTTTCTCTTTAATTACGAATTTCCTGACAAAGGAGTTGGTGTCATAGTATTTCCAATAGTGGCAAATGAATTTTTTCCTCCTTTCTCTTTTCTTGCTCTTTGAGCATCATTATGGACTCATGCATTACATTTATTCAATGTATTACAATCAATTACAGACTCAATTAGCCTTTAAAGAAGCCATAGAGGATAGGGCTAACGATGTGATCAGAAAATTCCTAGAATACTGTGGTTAAAGAAACACACACACACACACACAACACACACACACTTATCCTTACCAATAATAAAAATATGAAAGCTAAAACTATATAACAGAGAAAAAAATATAACATTCCAATTCTGATACTATATATACAACCCTCCTAAAATTCTCACACAGGTTCTATAAGGGGTATGTATAAAGATAGTTATGGCAGTGATGTTTTTGGTTGTAGGCAATTTGGGTGTCCCTAATGAAGAAGACCTTAGGCAAAATATGATGGGTGGAGTAATATGCAGTAGATAGAAGCAATGGGCCAGATCTTAAAAACATGCTGCAGCAAAAAAGAAAAATAAGAAAAAAATCTATCTTACAATGTTATTTACAAAAGAAAAAAATACACACATCTAAGACAATAGTACATATTTTATCCTATTACTATTTTTTTTTTTTGAAAAATCTCTTTGTTGGGAGGTTTGGTTTTGGTTTTGTTTTGAAAGAGTGTCATTCCGTCACCCAGGCTGGAGTGCAATGGTGCAATCTCAGCTCACTGCCACCTCCACCTGCCGGGTTCAAGGGATTTTGGTGTCTCAGCCTCCCGGGTAGCTGGAATTACAGGCGTGCACCACCACGCCCAGCTAATTTTTGTATTTTTAGCAGAGACGGGGTCCACCATGCCCAGCTAAGTTTTGTATTTTTAGCAGAGACGGGGTTTCACCATGTTGGCCAGGCTGGTCTCAAAGTCTTGACCTCAAGTGATCTGCCTCCCTTGGCTTCCCAAAGTGCTGGGATTACAGGTGTCAGCCACCATGTCCAGCCCAATACTACATATTTTAAATAAACACAAACAAAAGGATATACATGAAACACATCGGAATAATTGCCTGTGGTGAGAAAGGGGAATGAGATTAGTGAATGTGAATAAAAGAGAATAAATAAATATAACAAATGAGAGTGGCCTTACAAGTGAGAAATATGACCAATTCAATCCCTTATATTTAAATAAAAATAAATGATTAAACAAATAAATTGCTATGATCTCTCTGGAAATTAAAACTTTTCAAAACATTGAATTAGCAATTCCACCTTTAGGAATGTGGCCTAAGGAAATAGAAACTAATGTTTATTAATGTGATAATAGTGAGGAAAAATGCTCAGCATGTTTTCTTTCTCCCTGGCTCACACCCTGCAATTTACATCCCCAAGCATTTCAGGGAAACCATATAGTTGTCTCACATGTGCTTGTGATGTGTTTGTGAAGGAAAGTAGTCATGTGGTATTGGTGGTTAATTTCATCTCCTGCCTCAGCCCCTTCCATTTGGCATTGCTATTTTCACTTCCTTTGCTGAGCATGGTTACAAATTCCATTGGGTCTACCTTATCTGGATTCCTTCAGTTGCTAAGGCTGCAAAGTATTACTCTGTAATACTCTGAAATACCATCTTGCTCCTCTTCTGGTTTTATATGCTATTAGGTCTATCATTGTCTTATCGTTTTTCATGAAATAGCCCCTTCAGTATTTTCTTTTCTTTTCTTTTCTTTTTTTTTTTTTTTTGAGACTGGAGTCTTGCTCTGTCGCCCAGGCTGTGGTGCAGTGGCACGATCTCGGCTCACTGTAAGCTCCGCCTGCCAGGTTCACGCCATTCTCCTGCCTCAGCCTCCCGAGTAGCTGGGACTACAGGCGCCCACCACCACGCCCGGCTAATGTTTTGTATTTTTAGTAGAGATGGGGTTTCACCGTGTTAGCCAGGATGGTCTCAATCTCCTGACCTCGTGATCCGCCCCCGTCGGCTTCCCAAAGTGCTGGGATTACAGGCTTGAGCCACCGCACCTGGCGCCCCTTCAGTATTTTCTTACAATTTCTCTCCTCCACTCCCTCATTAACCCCCAAATAAAATAATCATTTACAAGCCAGGCTGGGGCAAATACAAGTAAACAGACATTGTGCTAAGCTTGAAAGTGAAATAGGGAGTGCGAATCAGAACTACAATGAGATACCACTTCACATCCATTAGGAAGGCTATTATGAAGAAAAAGGTAGGGGTGGGGGTGGAATAACAAGTGTTGGCAAGAATGTGGATAAATTAGAACCCTTATGCATTGCTGGTGGGAATGCAAAAATGGTGCAGCCCCTATAGAAAACGGTCTGGTGCTCAAAAAGTTAAGCACAGAGTTACCATTATGTTGCGGCAATTCTTCTCCTAGGTATATACTCAAAAGAACTAAAAGCAGTAAGGCCAGGCTTGGTGGCTCACGCCTGTAATCCTAGCACTCTGGGAGGCCGAGGTGGGCGGATTACCTGAGGTTGGGAGTTCAAGACCAGCCTGACCAACATGGAGAAACCCTGTCTCTACAAAAAGTACAAAAAATTAACCAGGTGTGGTGGTGTATGCCTGTAATCCCAGCTACTCAGGAGGCTGAGGTAGGAGACTCACTTGAACCTGGTAGGTGGAGGTTGCGGTAAGCTGAGATTGCGCCATTGCACCCCAGCCTTGGCAAAAACAGCAATACTCTTGTTGCCAAAATAAATAAAAATAAAATAATTAAAACAAAAATAAGTAAAAATAAAACAAAAAGGAAGGAAATTCTAATACTATCACATGAATAAACCTTGTAAACATTATGTGAGTGAAATAAGCCAAAAAGACAAATATTGTATGGTTCCACTTGCATTAGGTATCTAGAATAATCAAATTTGTAGAGACAGAAAGTAGAATAGACATACCAGGGGCTGAGGGGAGGAGGGAACTGGAAGTTATTTAATGGGTTTCTGTCTGGGATGGTGATGAAGATGTTCTGGAAACGGATAGTGGTGATGGTTTTACAACATTGTGAATACAGTTTTCTTTCTTTCTTTCTTTCTTTTTTTTTTTTGAGACAGAGTCTTGCTCTGTCGCCTGACTCTGGCTGGAGTGCAGTGGTGCGATCTCAGCTCACTGCAACCTCCACCTTCTGGGTTCAAGCAATTCAATTATCTGCCTCAGATTCCTGAGGAGCTGGGATTACAGGTGCCCACCACCAAGCCCAGCTAATTCATTGTGAATATAGTTAATGCCACTTGAAATTACAATTATACACTTGAAAATGGTTAAAATAATAAATTTTACATAATATATTTTACCACAATTTATTTTTTTTATTTTTTTTATTTTTTTGAGACGGAGTTTCGCTTTTGTTGCCCAGGCTGGAGTGTAATGGCGCGATCTTGGCTCACCGCAACCTCCGCCTCCTGGTTTCAAGAGATTCTCCTACCTCAGCCTGCTGAGTAGCTGGGATTACAGGCACGCGCCACCGCACCCAGCTAATTTTGTGTTTTTAGTAGAGACAGGGTTTCTCCATGTTGGTCAGGCTGGTCTCGAACTCCCGACCTCAGGTGATCTGCCCACCTCAGCCTCCCAAAGTGCTGGGATTACAGGTGTGAGCCACCGCGCCTGGCCCACAATTTTTTTTAATGGAAAAAAAGGAATGGGCAATCCTTCTATTGTGCCTCTCCTTTGCATATCTTTGGATCCCCATCTCAGAGGACATTAGTAATTGTGTAGTGGTGACTCTAGTCCAATTGCTTCAGCCCTTCTGCTTTATGTGGAGAGTCACAGAAATAATCTGATTTAACCGGGGTCATAGTTCTCTGCTCTTCATAGTTCTCTGTATTATCTGTTAATATTTTCAGGAATGGCACCATCGTCACTCAGTTGTCCAAGTCAAAAATCTTTGTTATCCTTGAATCAATCTCATCTTCCTCAAGCCTTGTTGATTCTACCACCTTAAAATCTCTCTATTCTTGCTATCTCTGCTTTAGTTCAGGTCACTTTCATCCCATGCCTAAAACTTTTTAGCCAGTTTTCTTCTCTTTTGGTTCTCCTCTATCTTAGGCTGTTTTCTGTTGCTTATTTATATATAACACAATAACTGAAACTAGGCAATATATAAAGAAAAGGAATGTATTTCTTACAGTTGCAAAGTCTGAGAAGTCTGAGGTTGATAGGCTACATTTCGTGAGGGTTTTCTTGCTGCTAGGGACTCTGCACAGTCCTGAGGTGGCACAGGGCATCACGTGGTGAAAGGGCTTAACATCCTTGCTCAGGTCTCTTTTCTTCTTATAAAGGCCAGTCCCATTCCCATGATAGCCCATTAATCCATGTATGGATCAATACATTCATGAGGGCTCTACCAATCACCTCTTAAACGCTCCGTCTTCTCAATACTACCATATTGGGGATTAAATTTTTTATTTTTATTATTTATTTATTATTTATTTATTTATTTATTTATTTATTTATTTGAGACAGAGTCTCGCTTTGTCAGCCAGGCTGGAGTGCAGTGGCACAATCTCGGCTCACTGCAACCTCTGCCTCCCAGGCTCAAGCAATTCTCCTGCCTCAGCCTCCTGAGTAGCTGGGATCACAGGGGTGTGCCACCACGCCCGGCTAATTTTTGTATTTTTAGTAGAGATGGGGTTTCACCATGTTGGCCAGGCTGGTCTTGAACTCCTGACCTCAGGTGATCCCCCCGCCTCGGCCTCCCAAAGTGCTGGGATTACAGTCGTGAGCCACTGTGCCCGGCCTGGGGATTAAATTTCAACATGAGTTTTGCGAGGGACAAATATTCAAACCATAGCACCCTCCAATCCATTTTCTACACAGCAGCCAGAGTTTTTCCGCAATACGATCTAATCACATCATTTCCTCATTATGTGCTCAATGGCTCACTTTTGTTATTCAGGTTAAGTTCAAATTCCTCAATGTGGCACTCAAGACTCTTCATGATTTGGTCTTGTCTTAACTAAATTCCAGTCTGTTCTTTTCTTATCACTCATCACCCGGGCTGTGCCCCAGTCCTATTAAACCTGTCGTTTCCTAAACCCCAATGCTCATCTCTCTTCCTGATCATCATTGGGGGACGCAAAGTTAAGAGCTAAAGATCGCAACCAACATGAATGTGGTCCATTCTTTATTTTGTTTCCCAAAACTGGCAAGGTGAGGTGGCCCAAGGCTTTGCCTGGTCCTCTCCCTTTATTTCTTCCTGTTTCTTCCTGGCCTCAAGGCATCCTTGGATGGGCTCCTTTGGTTACTGGATTAAACTGCTCATCTGTCCGTTCTCTTCTAGGGCTGGTGGTCAAGGCATTTGCTCAAATTGGGGTTGTAAGAGCTGAAACTGGGGTTTGGACTTTGGCACAGAAATAGATCCAATGTTGTTCAAGGCTGCTGAGACCTATCGGAGGAAAGAAGGTGCCTCCATGCAGTAGTTGACAGGTGTTCTACAGTGGGCACTGGGACCCAAGCTCCAGCAAGTAATATATTACCTGCTTCCTCTGTGACTAAAAAGTCAAGGATGGGATTCAGAAAATCTTAGGTCCCCTGGCCAAATACAACCTTAACGTTTTCCCAGTCCACTTTCCCCCAACCTGCCCCCCTTGCTGAACTCCTGCTCATCCGTAAGTTTTTAACTTCTAAAAATATCTCACTGTCCTCCAATGAGATTGTAAACTCTTTGAAGGCCTCGACTGTATCTTTTTTATTCTTGTATTCCCAGTGTCCAGCATTGCTGATGACAGAAAGACCAGCACGAATGAAAGATCAGGCACCTATTAAGTGTCAGCATGGAATTTGAAATGTCTGTTGTCAAAGATTCAAATAGAGCTCTTTCTCTCTCTGCTCAGTGGAGAATGGCTGAGGATAAGGTTTTATTGAAATGATCCACTCAGCAGTTTAGCTGCACCCTGGCCCACCCACGTGCCTGCACTTTAGAGGTATCCCTAACACATGGTTGTTTATTTTGCTCCTCTACGGCTTTGAAATGAGAGCCAGAGAAACATGAGGAGGAAACGGTTTCAGTGACCAACATCACATCCAAGTGGAGGAGGGCCCAAAGGGGGGTCACCAACTCGCAGAATTCTTCCCCTTATAGGAAAGCCGTCGGGACAGGTCAAAAGCCTTTCCTTACCTCACACCCTCCCCATCTTTTGAGACTAGGCCCAGCTGGGCTGGATGTTTCTATCTAAGTCTTCTAACAACAAGGGCATGTAAAGTGAGAAAGTCAGAGAAAGGGGCGAGGGGCCAGGGCTGAGCCTGGTTGGTTCCTGCTCAGCATTCAAGATGGTCTCGGGGACTCAGGGACGGCAGCTCGTTTCCATCTCTTTCGTTTCTGCCTCTGCTGTTCTCTCTGGGTCCGCGGGGACTAATTTATCACTGAAACGCAGCCTAAGAACAGAAGGGAGAGTTTCTTTCCTAAGTGTCTGAAAGGGAAAAACTTTGAGGAAACAGCCAAGAGAGGCAGAGGAGGGGAGAGGAGGCTGCGTCTCCAGTGCGGGGGAGCGGAGGAGGGAGTCTGGCAGGCGGGCTGCGAGCAGTAGCTATCTGGGCCGAGTTCCGGCCCCCTTGCGGGCGCGAACCCCTGCGCAGCGGAGCCCAAGCGCAGCCCCAGCCTAGGTCGCGCGAGGCCTGGACCCAGAGGCCCGCGGCCGCGCCTCAGGGGCGGGCCGGGGGCGGGGCAGCCCCTGCAGCAGGGCTCTCCCGGCGGGTGGCCCGCGATCTGCCTCCCCGCCTCAGGGAGCGGCGGAGACTGAGGATACCCCTCGGCGCCGCCCGCCCGCGCCCGGAGCCGCAGCTGAGGAGCCCCGCGCCCATTGGCGGCGGCGGCTCGGCGTCCCCGCCCCCTCCACGTCCCCGCCCCCTCCGCCGCCGCCGCCGCTTCCCGGCTCCGCCTCCTCCCCCTTCGGGAGCCGCCTCCGTCGCCGCCACCGCTGCTGCCGGCCGGGGCCCAGCCAGCGCCTGCCGCGCCGGAGTCGAGTCGCAGCCGGAGCCGCTGCTCGCGGCCCCGCCATGAGCGGAAGCGCGGCCGCCGCGGTCGCTGCCGCCGCCGCCTCAGCAGCCGCCGCCGCCGCGCACTTTCAGCCTCAGTCGTCGTCTCCCAGGCCGGGCCCCGCCGAGCTTGGGCCCCCGCGCCGCCCGCGCCCCCCACCGCCGCCGCCCCGGCCGGAGCCCGCCGCCACGGACCGCCTCAGCCCTCCGGGCCACGGGCCTCTCCGGGCGGGCGCCCAGGGTGGCGGCGCCTGCGGCCGAGCGCCGGGAGCAGGTACGGGGTCCGGGAGCGGGCCAGGCAGGGAGGGGCGTGGGTCGGTCCCGCGGGTGGGGGCCGGAGGCGTGTGGTCCAGGCGCCCGGCCCCGCCGACGGGGAGGAGCGTTGTCCGGGTCAGCTTTGTCCGGCCCCGGAGCCCCTGCGAGCCCTGCGCCTCAGCCGCGCCGAGCGGCTCACAAAGCGTTTTCCCACCCGGTGGGTAGCCCCCTCCCCCAGGGTGTGCAGGGCAGGACCTCTCTAGGTCTCTGCTCGGCGGAGGAGGAAACCGAGGCTTAGAGGGGGAAGTGACTTGCCCAAGGTCACATAGCCAGTGAGAGCCGTAGCTTGGCTGGGACCCAGGGCCACCCTGGGCCGGCGCGGGCCCCGAGCAGAGGGGGCTGGGAAGAGGTCGATCCACCGGCCCCCAGGAGCCGAAGGAGATAGATTTGGGGGGAGGGGGTCAGGCCCTGGACCCTGGCACACCGACCCAGCCCTTTTTGGGCTGGCTTGGGAGTAATGATCTCTTGCGGGGTGGGACGGAAGAGCAGGGGGCCGACTTGGGAGCTTGGTGGTGCCCTGGGGAGCCGCAGCGGGAAAGACTTCTGTGCGGGGTGTGCTCTCGGGGAGAGGGCTTTCTTGAGTGAGTGGGGCAGAGCTTCGGAAACTTCTTATCGTGGGGACCGTTTGGTCTCTGCCAGGCCACCTTCCCCACCACTGCACTGACTAAACCAATTCAGCTGGAATTACTGGGAGGGAGGCCTGCCCGCTTTTGTGGAGGCGCCCATAAGGTGTCTTTTTTCAGTAAATGGCCCGAATTTCGTTCATGCCGAAACCAGAAATGCATACATGGCCTTGGTAAAGACATTTACGGCACAGAAGGCCATGTGAGTTTTTTCCAGGTGGTTTGAACCTACCACACTTGGAGAACTCCCCGAGAAAGAACAGCTATCCCAGGCGTGAAGGGGGAAGGAAGCTGGGAGGATTGGGACCGAGTCACCCGCCTGCCTGGCATGTAATACATGGGATTTCCGTTTTTATTTGGGGTGGATGATGAGGTGGGTTGTTTTGACTGCAGATGTCCCTTGGAAGGGGAAAGGACTTGCAGTTCTAGAGGCGAGGGAGAGAGCAACGTGTTACAGGCAGGGACGAGAGTCCCGTGGAGCTAGAAAATAGAATGGGGAAAAAGGAGAGGGTATTCATTCATTGTGGGGGAAGGGAGATGAAAGGGTTGCTGAAGGGCGGGGGACGGTGTCTAGTCTGGAGGAAAAGATTGGGATGTTTCAAAGAAGGTGCCAAACGTGATGAGTTTGAAAGGAGTCTGTTGGAGGTGGATGGTAGCTTACAAGGTTGAGTGTGAATTGGTCTGCAGTCACTTCTTTTCTTTGAGTAAGGACAGCTATACTTTTACAGAAACGTTCTAGCTTGAGCACCCCCTTCCCCTCATTCTCGCTCTTGTTCTAAGGATGCAGACCCCCAGGGCCTGGAGTATTGTCTTGGAAGTAAGGCTTGACAAAAGAGGGAAGGGAAAGACTAATTAACAAATGCATTAATTAAGGCCCTTTGTCCAAGATGATTCCTTGTTTAAGTCAGCTGTTTTCTTGCTGCCCTCTTGCATCTTAGCTTTCCTGCTGTGGTGGCTGTTGGCAGGGTGCTTTGGGAAGGACTGCCCCAATTCAGACAAGATGGGTTAGATTTTCCTAAAAAACTCTAAGAAACACATATTTGGCAAATATATACTTAAAAGCAAGAAAATGTACTTGTGAGAGACAATCAGGGAAATGCAAATTGAAACAACAGTGAGATGACATTTCACACCGATCAGGTTGGCAAAAATGTAGTGCTGTGATAAACCGAGGATTATTAAGGTTGTGGATAAATAAGCTTGTATATAGTGTAGTGGAAATGTAAATGGATCCAACCACCTTAGAGAGTAGTGGTATTTGGTGTTTAGTGTGAAGGTGGGCAGACATATTCATTTACCTAAAATGTCCATTTCTGGATATATATATATATACCCTAAGAGATCCTTGTACACTTGTTCAAGAAAATAAGCATGAAAAAAATACAAGAATGCTCATTCCAGCTTAAATGTCCACCAACAGAAGAATACATACATTTTTATTTATTATTTATTTGTTTGTTTGTTTTTTTTGAGACGGAGTCTCTCTCTGTCACCCAGGCTGGAGTGCAGTGGCGTGATCTCGGCTCACTGCAAGCTCCGCCTCCCTGGTTCACACCATTCTCCTGCCTCAGCCTCCCGAGTAGCTGGGACTACAGGCGCCCGCCACCATGCCCGGCTAATTTTTTTTTGTATTTTTAGTAGAGACGGGGTTTCATCGTGTTAGCCAGGATGGTCTCGATCTCCTGACCTCGTGATCTGCCCGCCTCTGCCTCCCAAAGTGCTGGGATTACAGGCGTGAGCCACCGCGCCCGGCCAATACATACATTTTTAGGTAGACCCATACAGTTGAATATTACAGCTCTGTGAAAAATAAACTAGCCTCACGCATTAAAATAGGTGAATCTCAAAAACCATATGGAACAGGGAAGCAAGTCAGAAGAATTCTTACAGAATCGTTTCACGTGTGTAAAATCTGAAAACATGAAAAATAATATTGTTTGTGGCTATGCCCATATGTGGTGATAGTATTAAAATATGCATATTAAGTGTAATGATTGTCTTTGGGAAGAGAAGATGAGGAATGGGATTACACAAGGGTACCCAAAAGGGCTTTATTTATACCTTTAATGTCCTATTACTTAAAAAAAAATCTGAATCAGGTAATCGTAAATTAAGATTTGGTAATGTTGGGTGTAGGGTATAGAGATATTTAGTATACTCTAAATATTTTTCAGATGTTTGAAATATTTCTCACACAAAAAATTTTGTTTATAGAACACAGTTTTTGTTTCATAATAATGGACCTCTCCTACAGGCTCCAGCCTAGCGCAGCCTGTTAGACATGCAGCCTGGTGATCCTTTTTCGCCCCTTTCTGACCTGCTAAACCTAGTTTTGCAATGGATGACTTTTATTTTGGAACTGCTGATAGTTGCGGTAGATTTCTCATTATTTCTAAACTTTCTATCGGACCTGTGTCAGCAGTTTGAGCTTTGTTGAAATAGATGTGCTCCAGGACATTCTGATATATCAGGTGTAGGGAGGGACCCAGACATCTGATTCTGAGAAAACTCCCCAGTAGATTCGGATGCCCACTAAAGTTTGAGAACCACTATCTTGGGTTTGCCCCAGCCTAGTCCTCATCTTTTCCTTAGGCTGCCCCTCTGTTCCCACTCCTGGATGACTGGGATGGAATTTTGACCCATGTGATACTTTACCTCTTTTGTGGAGCATAAAAGAATGATAGGGTTGGATGCCATACCCCTCTTAATCTAGGTTGTCCATTCCTCTGATTTTCATGGAGTTAGCTAAGGGGCCCACTACCTACCAGGGTTGTTTATCAGGTTTTACAGATTTTAACACGTGTCAACTGTATGTGGTTTTAAAGTAAGGGCAAAAAGGGTCTAGCAGAGAAAGGAAAATTTGGAGAAAGTAAAACCCCCAAAGGTAAACATGTCATCATGTCTTAAGAGAAAGATGATCCATCCCTCTGCAGATGCTAGTGATTGTTTTAGCTTGTGATCAACATTTGAGGTTCAGCCGTCTGAACCTATGGTCAGAGATTAAGGTCTTTAGGAGACAACTGATTATCCCTCAAGATGGAAGAGTGTCCTTTCTCCAAAATTTGCTAGTTTTCCTTCTCTACTAGACCTGTCTTCCTTAGTCCTGATGTGTTTATGAATGAATTTATGTTAACAAATCTGATGCTTTCTGATAGTGAAATTTGTGAAGTGCCTGTTTGTCTTTGTTAAGGTTCCTCTATCTGGAAACCCACTTTGGAGGTGCAGCATTGCCCAGGTATGCTTTTCTTTTTCTTTTTCTTTTTTTTTGAGACAGAGTTTCGCTCTTGTTGCCCAGGCTGGAGTGCAATGGCGCAATCTCGGCTCACTGCAACCTCCACCTCCGAGGTTCAAGCGATTCTCCTGCCTCAGCCTCCCGAGTAGCTGGGATTACAGGTGCCTGCTACCATGCCCGGATAATTTTCGTATTTTTAGTAGAGACGGGGTTTCACCATGTTGGCCAGGCTGGTCTCAAACTCCTGACCTCTGTGATCAGCCTGCCTCGGCCTCTCAAAGTGTTGGGATTACACGCGTGAACAACCGTGCCTGGCCGGTACACTTCTTAACGGTGCTGCTGTGTAGGACCATAGAGATTGCACCCAGCAAAAGGATACCTGTTTCGGGTGGCAAGTGAGGGTGGAAATCTATTCTGTACTCCACTTACCAAGATTGAGTACCTGGTGTGGAACTGTGTGCACTCAGAGAAGGGGCACCTTTTCTAATCCACGCAAAGGTGATCTGTGATCTAGCACTGCTCTGCAGCTTTGGAACTGTTAGTCCAGCTGTAGCTAACAGTTTCATCCATATGCATTGTGGGCTTTACCATGAGGTCTGGGTTAGTGCTTGCCCTAGGGGCTTCAAGAGTTCTCCATGTGAACTTTTCATGGGAAGGGGCTTTTCATCACCATGCTCAGCTGAACCAAAGAGCACAGCTTAAAATAGTAAACTTTGTTATGAGGCTGGAGAAATATGTACAGAATAAGCTATTTAGAAAATACCACTGTCAGCCTGGCGCAGTGGCTCACGCCTATAATCCTAGCACTTTGGGAGGCCGAGGTGGGTGGATCATCTGAGGTCAGGAGTTCAAGACCAGCCTGGCCAACATGGTGAAACCCCGTCTCTGCTAACAGTAGAAAAATTAGCTGGGCATGGTGGCGCATGCCTGTAATCCCAGCTACTTTGGAGGCTGAGGCAGGAGAATTGCTTGAACCCGGGAGGCGGAGCTTGCAGTGAGCTGAGATCACGCCACTGCACTCCAGCCTGGGCAACAGAGTGAGACTCTGTCTCAAAAAAAAAAAAAAAAAAAAAAAAAAAAGGTCTGGGCACAGTGGCTCACACCTGTAATCCCAGCACTTTGGGAGGCCGAGGTGGGCGGATCACCTGAGGTCAGGAGTTCGAGACCAGCCTGGCCAATGTGGAGAAACCCCGTTTCTACTAAAAATACAAAATTAGCCAGGCGTGGTGGCACATGCCTATAATCCCAGCTACTTGGGAGGCTGAGGCAGAAGAATCGCTTGAACCCAGGAGGCAGAGGTTGCTGTAAGCTGAGATTGCACCATTGCACTCCAGCCTGGGCAACAAGAGCGAAACTTCGTCTCAAAAAAAAAAAAAAAAAAAAGACAAAAGTATCTGGTAAATGGAGGAGAGAAAGTATAGTACCTATGTGCCACATTTGCTCTTGTCTTCTTACAGTGCTCACTTGGAGGGGTAAATGCAGTTATTTTTCTCTTCCTATTTCCCCCTGCGCTAGCATTCCTGAAGACCTGAGGCTTTTTAGCCAATTTTGAAAATATTTACCCATTTGTATTTTCCATTAAGTGGTTGTTTACGCTTCCTGCTGTTTCATTTTTTCTTGGAGAGAGAGGAGGGGGGAGTACAAACCAAGGACAAGACCGGACTTCCTACTGCTTTTGGAAATAATGGCAGAGTTTTTCAGAACAGTTGTCGTGGATGAATGCTGTTCTGGGGGCTCAAGGGAAAGATACATTTGAAGTGGTTTCTGTTGTCTTTTTTTATTATTATTTTTAAACATGATTGAGGGTGGTGGGATAGGAAGTTTCAATTTGCTTATGCTGCTGTCTTGGAGGAATTTTTTAAAAGAAATTATATGTTAAAAAAGTAAAGATGTTTAACAAAAGTGGTCTTTTGCCCACAGAAGGGAAATAAACAATTCTTACCTGCAGGCCTTACCAAGAGTGGTTTCAGTTTTTTTCCTGTTCTACTTAAATGGATATTAGCGCTGTTCTTGGGACTGCTTAGAACAGTTAACTGCAGTGATGTTGGACAGGTGGAAGAGTAGAATGATGGGAGTATATTAGGGCTTATCAATAGTTATGCTATCAAAAGCTATCACTAGCTGGTGTGGTGGCTCATGCCTGTAATCCCAGCACTTTGGGAGGTCGAGGCGGATGGATCACCTGAGCTCAGGAGTTTGAGACCAGCCTGACCAACATGGTGAAACCCTGCCTCTACTAAAAATACAAAAATTAGCTGGGTGTGGTGGCACGCACGTGTAATCTCAGCTACTTGAGAGGCTGAAGCAGGAGAATCGCTTGAACCCAGGAGGCGGAGGTTGCAGTGAGCCGAGATTGCACCATTGCACTCCAGCCTGGGTGACAGAGCAAGACTCCGTCTCAAAAAAAAAAAAAGAAAAAGAAGAAAAAAAGCTATCACTGCATTTTCTGCTTTTGTGGTAAAATATGTATAGAAATAAGAGAGTGAGATATTGTGAGTTTTGGTGTATATACTGATCCTTTGACTTTGTTGAGAAATGTAGGGAAGTAGTAGTAAGGGGACCAACTATATACATGGAAGGGGCCGGGCGTGGCGGCTCACGCCTGTAATCCCAGCACTTTGGGAGGCCAAGGCGGGTGGATAACTTGAGCTCGAGTTTGAGACCAGCCTGGGCAACATGGTGAAACCCTGTCTTTACTAAAAATACAAAAATTAGCTGGGTGTGGTGGCACTTGCCTGTAATTTCAGCTGCTTGGGAGGCTGAGGCACGAGAATCACTTGAGCCTGGGAGGCGGAGATTGCAGTGAGTTGAGATGGTGCCACTGCCCTCCAGCCTGGGGAACAGAGTGAGACCCTGTCTCAAAAAAAAAAGAAGAGAAAACTGTATACATAGAATAGCAAGCAGTTAGGTAGTAGGACAATTTGTAGTGCTGTTGGGATGTTCTTGGAGTTGAAAAGTTGCCTGTCCATTCTGCTTCTGCACCTTGGATTTTAGTGGCTGCAGATGCTGCATGCTGACCTTCTGTTGAAATTTGTTTTATTGTCAGAGAACTAAAAAGTGAGCAGTTTCTCAGACTAAACAGAAGTAGAGTAGGCAGAAAGTAAAACAGGTATTCATTTAATAATCACATTTACAGGGCCAGTCGCGGTGGCTCACGTCTGTAATCTCAGCACTTTGGGAGGCTGAGGTAGGTGGATCACTTGAGCTCAAGAGTTTGAGACCAGCCTGAGCAACATGGTGAAACTCTGTCTCTACTAAAAATACAAAACTTAGCTAGGCGTGGTGGTGTGCACCTGTAGGCCCAGCTACTCGGGAGGCTGAAGCAGGAGAATCACTTGAACCTGAGAGGTGTAGCTTGCAGTAAGCCGAAATCACGCCACTGCACTGCAGCCTGGGCGACAGAGTGAGACTCCATCTCAAAAAAAAAAGAAAAAAGAAAAAAAAATTCACATTTACAGATAGAGAAGAGTTGGAACTCATACTTAAAGAGACAGGGTCTTGCTATGTTGCCCAGGGTGGTCTTGAACTCCTGAGCTCAAGTAATCCTCCTGCCTTGACTTCCCTAAGTGCTAGGATTACTACAGGAATGAGCCACTATGCCCGGCTGGGACTCATAATTAGTAAAAAGTATTTTTCATTTGGCTTTTGTGCTATCTTGTTGTTAAAACTTTTTTTTTTACAGATTTGTCTTCCTATGTAGATTTTTATTGCCACCTCAATACATCTTTGAGCATCTACTGAGTGCCAGTAATGCCAATACCAACCACTGGTTAATTAGGATGATAGCTTTTGTTGTCAAAACTTCCTCACTTAAGGTCTTGAGAATCGCATAGAGGGGTGCAATTCAAGACAGTTATTGCTTGCTTTTCTCCCAAATTTCTTGCTTCCTTCTGCTCCCTGGTCTTCTGGGCATGGTGATTGTGCCCATCTGCCAAGATAAGCCCTGCTTCTCTCCACCCCCACATGGGAGGAGATGCAGAAGCTCAACAGAACCCTGGCTGGTCATTACAAGTAAATTCCCACAAACGATATTGAACTAGAACTGAGGGCCACCATAGTGGCTCCAGTTCCTCTTCCTCTGTTGCTACCACCCACCCTTTTCTGTGGAGCCTGGAGGGCACCCTCCCTCCACCATTATACAAAGAAGCTTTGTGCTCTGAGGATGTTCTAAAGGCGGGATTGCTGTAATTATAATTCCCTAGGCACAACCAAGTAGTGGGGGCAGGCGGGGTAAAGATGGTATCCAAGTACTTGTTGGTAGGGAGAAGTCAGGCAGGGATTAAAAATCATCTGGAGACAGTACCAAAAGTGGATAATGGAGCGTTGTTGTTAATAGTGACAGGAACGTGTTTAAGTGAATACATTTCAGAGTTTTAAATTATAATACTTGCAGCTTTAAAAAAGGACAAGACTGAGCTTGGAACCTTTTTCTTTAAGTCTGAAATTGTAACTTAAAAGTACTTTAGAGGAAAATATATAGAAATCTGGGTCTACTTTGCCTTATGTTTGTGTTACCAGAATGATTGATTGCCCACAAAAGCCGAATACATAACTTGCTTACTCCCAGGGATGCGCCCACTAATCTTTTTTTTTTTTTTTCTGAGACAGCGTTTCACTCTTGTTGCCCAGGCTGGAGTGCAATGGCGCCATCTCGGCGCACCGCAACCTCCGCCTTCTGGGTTCAAGCCATTCTCCTGCCTTAGCCTCCCGAGTAGCTGGAATTACAGGCATGAGCCACCTGGCCTGGCTAATTTTGTATTTTTAGTAGCGACGGGGTTTCTTCATGTTGGTCAGGCTGGTCTCGAACTTCTGACCTCGGGTGATCTACCCTCCTCGGCCTCCCAGAGTGCTGGGATTACAAGTGTGAGCCACCGTGCCCAGCCAATCTTTTTTTTTTTTTTTTTAAATGCTTACATTTTTGGGAAGTGATTTCTCCCTTTTGCCACCAGAAACAAAATCAGTTTATCTGGGGATGTATGCTTAATAAACGCTCTCTCTTTTTTTTTTTTTTTTTTTTTGAGACGGAGTCTCGCTCTCTCCCCCAGGCTGGAGTGCAGTGGCGTGATCTCGGCTCACTGCAAGCTCCGCCTCCCAGGTTCACGCCATTCTCCTGCCTCAGCCTCCCGAGTAGCTGGGACTACAGATGCCCGCTACCACGCTCGGGCAATTTTTTGTATTTTTAGTAGAGATGGGGTTTCACCGTGTTAGCCAGAATGGTCTCAGCCTCCCAAAGTGCTGGGATTACAGGCGTGAGCTAACCATGCCTGGTAATAAACACTTATATCAACCATTCTACGTCATGATGTGCTTCTAAGAAGTCTTGTTGGCAATCTTTTAGTGAAAACTTTTTTCTTAATATGTTAATTATTACTGTATTACTTGTTATTGGTATCTCAAACTGCTGTTTTCTGTTTGTTTTTTGTTTTTTGAGACAAGGTCTTGCTTTGTTGCCCACTCTGGAGTGCAGTGGCGGTGGTAATCATAGCTCACTGCAGCTTCCATCTCCCAGGCTCAAGCAGTCCTTCCACCTCAGCCTCCTGAGTAGCTGGGACAATGAGTGTGACAACTACGCTATCCTTTTTTTTTTTTTTTTGAGACAGAGTCTCCCTCTGTCGCCCAGGCTGGAGTGCGGTGGTGCGATCTCAGCTCACTGCAAGCTTCACCTCCCAGGTTCACGCCATTCTCCTGCCTCAGCCTCTCGAGTAGCTGGGACTACAGGCGCCCCCCACCACGCCCGGCTAATTTTTTGTATTTTTTAGTAGAGATGGGGGTTTCACCATGTTAGCCAGGTTGGTCTCGATCTCCTGACCTCGTGATCCGCCTGCCTCAGCCTCCCAAAGTGCTGGGATTACAGGCGTGAGCCACCGCGCCCGGCCAACTACACTAACCTTTTAAACTTTTTTGTGACATGGAGGTTTCACAACGTTGCCTAGGCTGGTCTCGAACTCCTGGGCTCAAGTGATCCTCCCACCTCGGCCTCCTAAAGTGCTGGGATTATAGGCATGAGTGACCATGCCCAGCCTGTTTTGTTGTTGTATTTTGTAAGAAATGCACCAAAGAATTGATTGCAAGGTAATCTTTTTTTTTTTTCAGACAAGTCTTGCTCTGTCACCCAGGCTGGAGTGCAGTGGTGTGATCTTGGCTCACTGAAACCTCTGCCTCCCAGGTTCTAGCAGTTCTCTGCCTCAGCCTCCCGAGTGGCTGGAATTACAGGCGCCCACCACCACGCCCGGCTAATTTTTTTGTATTTTTAGTAGAGATGGGGTTTCACCATCTTGACCAGGCTGGTCTTGAACTCCTGACCTTGTGATCCACCCGCCCCAGCCCCCCAAAGTGCTGGGATTACAGGCGTGATCCATCGCGCCTGGCCAATAATCTTTAGACTTTAAGACTGTAAACTTCAGGAGTCCATTCTCAGGATAAGGGTGGCCCTTTTTGTTGCTGTGATTAGCATTGACGTCTGTGGTGTACAGGTAGATAGTGTGTACTCCATGGAAACCTATGGCTACTGTAAGCTGTCCTTTCCTCTAATTACTTGGAGTCAAGTTAGGAGTTAGACCTTTATTCTTACCCACCAGCATAATTTTGTCCTGGATTAGGAAATGGCTGTAATCCCAGGACTTTGGGAGGCCAGAGTGGGTGGATCACCGGAGGTCAGGAGTTCGAGACCAGCCTGGCCAACATGGTGAAATCTGGTTTCTACTAAAAATACAAAAAAAAGTTAGCCGGGCACGGTGGTGGGCGCCTATAATCCCAGCTACTTGGGAGGCTGAGGCAGGAGAATCACTGGAACCCAGGAGGCGGAGGTTGCAGTGAGCCAAGACCATGCCATTGCGCTCCAGCCTGGGCAACAAGAGCTAAACTCCATCTCAAAAAAAAAAAAAAAAGATTGCCCGACAGTCCATTAAAAAGATATTGCCCAAATAATCCTTTGAAAAGGCTGTACCAATTTGACAGCTAAATTTTATGAGACTTTAATAAAATACACAAGGTTTGGCTGGGTGGGGTGGCTCATGCCTATAATCCTAGCACTTTGGGAGGCTGAGATGGGCGGATCACCTGAGGTCAGGAGTTCAAGACCAGCTTGGCCAAGGGGAAACCCCATCTCTACTAAAATACAAAAATTAGCCAGGCATGATGGCGGGTGCCTGTAATCCTAGTTATGGGGGAGACGGGAGACTCATTTGAACCCGGGAGACCATGGTTGCAGTGAGTTGAGATCACGCCACTGCGCTCTAGCCTGGGTGGCTGAGCGAGACTCAGTCTCAAAAACAAAACAAAAACCTGTTTTAGTTAAGTATGTTGATTAGCAATGACTTATTTTAGCTTAATTGTAAACTATTATCTAGGTTATTTGCCTCATTTATAATTTATATTTCTTTTTTTTTTGAAACAGAGTCCTGCTCTGTCACCCAGGCTGGAGTACAGTGGCATTATCTCGGCTCACTGCAACTTCCACCTCCTGGGTTCAAGCAGTTCTCCTGCTTCAGCCTCCAGAGTAGCTGGGACTACAGCCACCACGCCTAGCTAATTTTTGTACTTTTAGTAGAGATGGGCTTTCACCATATTGGCCAGGTTGGTCTCGAACTCCTGACCTTGTGATCCGCCTGCCTCGGCCTCCCAAAGTGCTGGGATTACAGGCGTGAGCCACCGCACCCGGCTGGTTTATATTTCTTTAGGGGATTAACCCCTGTCTCTATTTTACTGCTCTCTGTTGGCCACTAAAAAATAATGATTTGAGGCCGGTCATGGTGGCTCACGCCTGTAATCCCAGCACTTTGGGAGGCCAAGGTGGCGGATCATCTGAGATCAGAAGTTCGAGACCAGCCTGGCCAACATGGTGAAAACCTGCCTCTACTAAAAATACAAAAACTTAGCCAGGTGTGGTGGTGGGCGCCTGTAATCCCAGCTCCTTGGGAGGCTGAGGCAGGAGAATTGCCTGAACCCAGGAGATGGAGGTTGCAGGAGCTGAGATGATGCCACTCCACTCCAGCCTGGGTGACAGAGGGAGACTCTGTCTTACACACACACAAAAAGATAATGATTAATAATAATAATTACTAATATTAATAATAATTTGGTAAACATTTGTTGAATGCTTACTATGTACTAGACACAGTGAGGATTTCAGAGATAATTCAGATATGCATCAGTTCAATGATACATCATGACAGTGTTAGCAGAACAAATGCATTTTTGGGATTGCAAAAACATCACAATTGCATTAATAGTAATAAGATTTTTTTTTTTTTTTTTTTGAGGCAGAGTCTCACTCTGTTGCCCAGGCTGGAGTGAAATGATGCTTTCTCTGCTCACTGCAACCTCCACCTCCTGGGTTCAAGCAATTCTCCTGCCTTAGCCTCCCGAGTGGGTAGCTCGGATGACAAGTGCACACAACCATGCCCAGCTAATTTTTTTATTTTTAGTAGACATGGGGTTTCACCATGTTGGCCAGGCTGGTTTCGAACTCCCGACCTCAGGTGATCCGCCTGCCTCGGCCTCCCAAAGTGCTGGGATTACAGGCGTGAGCCACCGCACCCAGCCCTGGGTGTGATTTTTCTACCTCTGTTCCTTTGATTGTTACTTCAGCCTATAATGCCTCTTTTCCCTTCAGTTCCTTTTCTAAATTCTACCTATTTTTAAATATCTAGATAATAGTGGTCACTTATTGTGTGCTTATTATTTAAGGTTCTATTCTAAGTATTTTATGTGGATTAATTCATTTAATCCTCACTGCAGTCCCCTAAGGGACTCATATTATACTTATTGTACAGATGAAACTGGAGCACACAGGTTAAACAACTCGCTGGAGATGATACAGCTATTAGGAGTGTTACCTGGGATATGAACCCGGGTAGTCTAATTCCAGAATCTGTATTTTTAGCCATCATGCTTTACTGCATCTTACTTTACAGATAGCCTCTGAAAACACAGCAAGTAGTTTTGATAACAAAAGACTGAATATAAGCAAAGTTGATCACTATTTTAGCCGATGAAGAGAATTTGCAGTCTTTTGTTTTGCCTTTGTCTCTCCTGAGAAATAACTTTGTTTTTAAGTTCTGAATTACTGTGCTAGGGTTTCTTTTTTTTGAGACGGAGTCTCGCTCTGTCGCCCAGGCTGGAGTGCAGTGGCGTGATCTTGGCTCACTGCAAGCTCCGCCTCCCAGGTTCTCGCCACTCTCCTGCCTTAGCCTCCCGAGTAGCTGGGACTACAGGCGCCCGCCACCACGCCCGGCTAATTTTTTGTATTTGTAGTAGAGATGGGGTTTCACCGTGTTAGCCAGGATGGTCTCGATCTCCTGACCTCGTGATCCACCCGCCTTGGCCTCCCAAAGTGCTGGGATTAGAGGTGTGAGCCACCGCGCCCGGTCTGTGCTAGGGTTTTAAAAATTGAGTTTTGTTTTTTTTTTTCTGAGATGGAGTCTTGCTCTGTTGCCCAGGCTGGAGTGCAGTGGCATGATCTCAGCTTGCTGCAACGTCCGCCTCCCAGGTTCAAGCAATTCTCTGCCTCAGCCTCCTGAGTAGCTGGGATTACAGGCGCCCGCCACCACGCCCGGCTAATTTTTTTGTATTTTTAGTAGAGACGGGGTTTCACCATCTTGGCCAGGCTGGTCTTGAACTCCTGACCTTGTGATCCACCTGCCTCAGCCTCCCAAAGTGCTGGGATTAGAGGTGTGAGCCACCGCGCCCGGCCAAAAATTGAGTTTTTAAATCATTCATTACTTGGTCACATCAGGAGTAGGAGTACCTGCATCAGAGTGGTACATCAGAGTGGTACACTTATTTATTTATTTATTTAATATCTTTTTTGAGACGGAGTTTTGCTCTTGTTGCCCAAGCTGGTGTGCAGTGGTGCAATCTTGGCTCACTGCAACCTCCACCTCTCAGGTTCAAGCAATTCTCCTGCCTCAGCCTCCCAAGTAGCTGGGATTACAGGTGCGCACCACCATGCCTGGCTAATTTTTTGTATTTTAGTAGAAACGAGATTTCACCATGTTAGCCAGGCTGGTCTTGAGCTCCTGACCTCAGGTGATCCGCCTGCCTCGGCCTCCCAAAGTGTTGGGATTACAGGCATGAGCTACCGTGCCCAGCTATTTATTTTTACAAATGGGGTCTCACTATGTTGTCCAGGCTGGACTTGAACTCCTGGGTTCAAGTGATCCTCCTGCCTCAGCCTCCTGAGTAGCTGGGACTATAGGCACCCCCAACTGTGCCCAGCACTGGATTCTCTTTTTTTTTTTTTATTTATTGTGTTTATTTATTTTTTGGAGATGGAGTTTCGCTCTTGTCACCCAGGCTGGAGTGCAATGGCGTGATCTTGGCTCACTGCAGCTTCCGCCTCCTGGGTTCAAGTGATTCTCCTGCCTCAACCTCCCGAGTAGCTGGGATTAAAGGCATGTGCCACTACGCCTGGGTAATTTTTGTATTATTGGTAGAGACAGAGTTTTAGCATCTTGGCCAGGCTGGTCCTGAACTCCTGACCTCAGGTGATCCACCCGCCTTGGTCTCTCAGAGTGCTGGGATTACAGATATGAGCCACCGTACCCAGCCCTGGATTATCTATAAACCAGGCATATTTAAGTGACTTCTTAGAAAAGATCCCATGCTCTGTGATTCTCAACATTAGATCTTAACTGAGTGCTTGTTTGGGCACTTAAACAGATGAAGAAAAACTTCTTGGCTGGGCTTGGTAGTTCAGTATCTCATCTATATTGTGGGTTTAATAGGTATTGGTGGGCCATCCTGGGAACGTACCATTTAGAAAATGATCTATGGCAAAATGGGCTTCTAAGGTCAAAGCCAGATTATATGAACTTTTGGAATAAGGCCTGTTTTTTATTTGAGTGCTGCTAACTGCTGGCCAGGGATGTCCAATCTTTTGTCTTCTCTGGGCCACGTTGAAAGAATTGTCTTGGACCACACATGAAATACACCTGAAGAAAGTTTATGAATTTGTGTTGGGCTGCATTCAAAGCCATCCTGGGCTATGGGTTAGAGAAGCTTGGTTTATGGATACCTAGGAAGGAAAAATGAATTCTCTGCCTTTCATAATTGCTAAACTGTGGAATTCATAGGAGGAAGACATTGATTCTATACAGGCAGGATAAAAACTGATTAATCCAGATAATTGAAGAGTTTCTACACACTCACTGTTTTTAGTTTTTAAAATAACCTTAGGTTTAGACCATATCGAGAGATTGATATGTTTGGTGGCTCTTAAGACATTGTTGACTGTCTTTGCTAATGGCAGGAATGTAAGTCAAGAACTCTTGTAATCGAATTATCTAATATTTTTATTAAAACTGCATATATAGTTGAAAACAGAAATTGTTATTTTAAAATTGTTTTTTAAAAATTGATATTTTAAAGCTTCAAGTAAAAGCTACCATTATTTGCTAAAAAAAGAAACATTCCTCCTCCCCAAACAAATCCAAGAAGCAAAGCAAGAAGTGAAAAGATTTGACTTTTTAAAGTGAATTTTGTAAATTGGATGCGGTGGCTCACCTGTAATCCCAGCTACTTGGGAGGCTGAGGTGGGAGGATGACTTGAGGCCAGATGTTTGAGACCATCCCGGGCAACATAGCAAGACTCCATTTCTAAAAAGAAGTAAAGTAAATTTATGTGCAACTCATGAATTCTGTGTTGAGATAAAAACTGAAGTTACAATTTGACTCTGGAATGTTTAGTTAGTACTATACATCTTTTGAGTCTAATTGACAGGGTGAGTTTTGTTTTGTTATTTTGAGATAAGAGTCACTGTTTTGCCCAGGCTGGCCTGGAACTCCTGGGCTCAGGCGATCACTTCAGTCTCTGGAGTAGCTGGGATTACCGCTTTAGAAGTGATTTTGACAAGTTATTCTGGAACTGTGTTGGAGAAGTTTAAAAAAGGTTGGGGTGGGAGTCGAAATCAAACTAGTTTTACCATACCAGGATCTTTTTATAGCACATTTGAGATGTAAACATGTTTCCGTTTGAAATTTGGTAGAATAGTTATATTATTTTTCCCAATGCTATGTGATTAAAAACACAAGGCTCAAATTTATTTTTAAGGCTTGATTAAAACCTCTTGTTTCTATGGAAGAAAAGTTATTAAATTGAAAGGGGGCTTTAGAAATTTTAATTCCAAGATTGCTTTAAGAAGAGAGAGGCAAGTCAAATTGGATATGGGCCTCACAGAATTGACCTTGCTACTTCCTGGGTCTGGGAAACTGAGGGGGCTATGTTGCATTGGGGCGGGGCGGAAGCCTGGTAGGAGCTAGAAGTGAAACTGGAAGTGCCTTAAAAAAGCACATCGTTGTGTTAGGCTGAGTCAAGCTGGAATGAGCAGTGAGACAGTACAATTCTTAGGCATAAATATGTACGTAGTTCACCTGTAGATTTGCTGGAAGAGCCGACATGTTTGCAGTACCACAGACCAGAGAAGTCTCAGTGGAGGAAAATGAGAGAGAAGCAAAGGGAGAGATGGAGTTAGGGGCCTTCGGGTTCAGATTTTGAAATAAAATCTATGAGTCTTTGAGGGAGGCAGCAGGAAGTTAAAGGTGGAATACTGGAAATAGTTTTCCTTCCTCCATGCTGTATGGAGATGGGGGCTGCTGCATGGAAGTGGGGTCTAGATGTTGGTAAAGGTGTCCTTGTTCGAGCAGAGAAGGTAAGGTATATCCCCTTGGTTGGTTTGTTTTAAGGTGATGGATTCCTACTACAATATTAGCAATACAAACAAAGGTTAGACAATTAATTTTATTATGCCTGGGGTTAAAATTGAAATTCCCTTATTTTAAAAGAAAAATAACTTAAGACATAACAGTGACATCTAAGCGGAATAAATTTCCATGGCAGTTTAATGGTAGTTGTGTGCTTTCTGTCACACACACAACATACTCTTGTCTAACTAGGGCATGCAGTGCTGTTTTTCCCACAGGATTGGTAAGTGATAGATTCATATTCAAAGAGATAAAAACCACTGCTCTTTCAGTGGGCCTCCCCTACCTCCCATTCCCAGAAACCACTCAGACACTGTGTGGATGGGTGCGAAGCATTATGGATTGGGGCTTATGGTTTGTGGCCCTGAGGTAGACCAGGGGGATCTTGTTAAAATGCCGATTTCTGGCAAGGCATCAGGTGATGGTGAAGAAAGTTTTGAGTACCAGGAGGTAGAGTAGTGGTTCTTAGACTTTAAAAGCTGGACACCCCCACCAGTGCTTTTGATTCACCTCACTGGGTGGGGCCTGCAGTTTTCATTTTAAACAGGTTCCTAGGTGATGAAGGGCAGGGTGTGTTCCGAGAGCCACTGTGGTGGAGTAGAAACAACCGAGGAGAATCAAGCCCATCCATCTCATCCTGGCTTCTTGAGCATTATTTCCTTTTTCTTTCTTTTTGTTTTGAGACAGGGTTTCACTCTGTCACTCAGGCTAGAGTGCAGTGGCACGATCCTGGCTCACTGCAGTCTCAATCTCCCCAGGCTCCAGTGACCCTCCCTCCACAGCCTCCCAAGTAGCTGGGACTGCAGGTGGGTGCCACTACTCCCAGCTAATTTTTTGTATTTTGTAGTAGAGACGGGTTTTCGCCATGTTGGCCAGGCTGGTCTCAAACTCCTGGGCTCAAGTGATCCACCTGCCTTGGCCTCCCAAAGTGCTGAGATTACAGGTGTGAGCCACCACACCAGGCTTTGAACATTATATATATTTTTTATTTTTTATTGAGATGGAGTTTTGCTCTTGTTGCCCAGGCTGGAGTGCAATGGCGCCATCTTGGCTCACCACAACCTCCACCTCCCGGGTTCAAGCAATTCTCCTGCCTCAGCCTGCCGAGTAGCTGGGATTACAGGCATATGCCACCACACCTGGCTAATTTTTTGTATTTTTAGTAGAGATGGGGTTTCTCCATGTTGGTCAGGCTGGTCTCGAACTCCCGACCTCAGGTGATTCGCCCACCTTAGCCTCCCAAAGTGCTGGGATTATAGGTGTGAGCCACTGTGCCTGGCCCTTGAACATTATTTTCTAACTGAACTGAAAATAGTGGGGGAAAAAAAAGATTCAACAAAGTAGTAGAGTAATACCATTCATGTTAAACGAATAGCACTCCATAAAACACTTCTCTGTATTTTACTGTGATATGTCTCTCTGTCTATATAGAAAGGGCTAACAGTAAACCCCACCTAACTGATAACAAAGATGATTACTTCTGGAGAGAAGGATCCAGGATTATGGAGGGTGGGACTTCAGGTTTCTGTGTAAGGTTTTACTTTTTTGAGATGGACTCTTGCTCTGTCGCCCAGGCCAGAGTCCAGTGGTGCGATCTCGGCTCACTGCAAGCTCCGCCTCCTGGGTTCAAGCAATTCTTCTGCCTCAGCCTCCTGAGTAGCTGGGACTACAGGCACCTGCCACCATGCCCAGCTAATTTTTGTATTTTTAATAGAGACAGGGTTTCACCGTATTGGTCAGGCTGGTCTTGAACTCCTGACCTTGTGATCCACCCGCCTCAGCCTCCCAAAGTGTTGGGATTACAGGTGTGAACCACCGCGCCCGGCCTAATTTTTTTTTATTTTTTGAGACAGAGTTTTGCTCTTGTTGCTCAGGCTGGAGTGCAGTGGCACGATCTCGGCTCACTGCAACCTCTGCCTCCCAAGTTCAAGCAATTCTCATGCCTCAGCTTCCCGAGTAGCTGGGATTACAGGCACCCGCCACCACACCTGGCTAATTTTTGTATTTTTAATAGAGACGGGGTTTCCCCATGTTGGTCAGGCTGGTGTCAAACTCCTAACCTCAAGTGATCCACCTGCCTCGGCCTCCCAAAGTGCTGGGATTATAGGCGTGAGCCACCACGCCAGGCTCATGTATTTAATTTTATAAAAAGTTAAAAGAAATCTGGGCTGGATGTCTTTTCTTTACCTCTCCAGATCCATCCTCTACTGTTTTCTACCTGGCTCTTTGCCCCAGATAAAGAACTCTTAGGCCCTCTGGATTGAAGGGCCAGAGGAGAAGGAGATCAGAATATTTATCCCTTCACCTCTTAGGGTAGCATGTATTATATACCTGGATTCTGCGTTCTGGTAATCTCTGTCTCCTATCTTCTTTGGGACTTCTAGAAGCAATACTTGTTCTGCTTTTTTTTTTTTTTTTTTTTTTTTTAAAGACAGAACATTGCTCTGCCCAGCGGAGTACAGTGGTGCGATCATGGCCCACTGCAGCCTTGAGCTTCTGGGCCCAAGCAGTCTTCCGACCTCAGCCTCTTGAGTAGGGACAACAGGCGTGCGCCACCACAACTGGCTAGTTTCTAAACATTTTTTGTAGTGGTGGAATCTTGCTGTGTTTCCTAGACTAGTCTTGAACTCCTGAGCTCACTCAGTCTTCCCACCTTGGCATCCCAAAGTGCTGGGATTACAGGTGTGAGCCACTGGTGCTCAGCCTTGTTCTGCCTTTACTAGTCCTGATTTCTGTTCCATCCCCATGGTTTCTGTAGCCTCTATTCCCCTACTTTGTAATTATTTCTTTTATAAACAAACCCTTCTCAGATTATTCTAATTTGTATTTGCAATCTCTTTACTTTTGGGACCTGACTGATGGACCCTCCATTCTTATTCCTCTCCCCACTATAATCCCAGAGGTGGTAACAGGTACCATGTTGGTGTGTGTCCACAAATTACCTGTGTGAGAGGCGCAGGCATTTGTGTATAGAGATGATGCATGGAAGTGTACATTAATTGTTGAAAAAGCTGTAGTGGGTTTTATTATTGCTGCTAATGGTGTTATTCTTGGTAGTGATGTTATATCCCAAATGGCCTGACCCACCCAGTTAGTGACTCTTGAAGCAGAGAGCAGCAGAATCATAATCTGACCTCCTTATTGTCATATTGAGGAAACAGGCCCACAGAGGGCTAGGCTCTTCTCTCAGGCCCCATAGCTCAGAGCTGCGGCCTCCTTGCACTGGGCTGTTTTCTCTTGCTGCATAATTACTCTCCTTAATTAGTGATATTCAAAGTATTTTGAATATATACTCTGAAAATCTTGAAAAATTTTAAGTAGACATCTAATTTTTTTCATAATTTTAAATAGTTGGAAAAGATAATTTCACTATTACTGTTATGTATATATGTATGTGTGTGTATATGTGTGTGTGTATATTTTATATTATATATATATATATATATATATATATGTAATAGCAATCAGATTAGTTGCAGTTTTTTTTTTTTTTTTTGAGACGGAGTCTCGCTCTGTCGCCCAGGCTGGGGTGCAGTGGTGCGATCTCGGCTCACTGCAACCTCCGCCTCCTGGGTTCAAGCAATTCTCTGCCTCAGCCTCCCAAGTAGCTGAGATTACGGGCGACTGCCACCAAGCCTGGCTAATTTTTATATTTTTAGTAGAGACGGGGTTTCACCATCTTGGCCAGGCTGGTCTTGAACTCTGACCTCGTGATCCACCCTCCTCGGCCTCCCGAAGTGCTAGGATTACAGGCATGAGCCACCACGCCTGGCTGTAGTTGCTATTATTTTTTAAATGATCATCTTTTAAAGAATGTATTCAGCCAGGCGTGGTGGCTCACACCTATAATCCAGCACTTTGGGAGGCTGAGGCGGGTGGATCACCTGAGGTGAGGAGTTCGAGACCAGCCTGGCCAACATGGTGAAACCCCATCTCTACTAAAAATGCCAAAACTAGCCCAGCGTGGTGGCAGGCGCCTGTAATCCCAGCTATCTGGGGGGCTGAGGCAGGAGAATTGCTTGAACCCAGGAGGCGGAGGTTGCAGTGAGCGGAGATCACGCCATTGCACTCCAGCCTGGGGGACAAGAGCGAGATTTTGTCTCAAAAAAAAAAAAAATCTATTCTTGGATTTATTATGTCTATATTTTTGTATACTAATTCAGGAATTTCTCTTCTCTTTATTAAATTTCATCTTTATGCCTTTTTTTTTTTTTTTTTTTGAGACAGAGTTTCACTCTTGTCACCCAGGCTGCAGTGTAATTGTGTGATCTCGGCTCACTGCAACCTCCACCTCCTGGGTTCAAACGATTCTCCTGCCTCAGCCTCCTGAGTAGCAGGGATTACAGGCGCGTGCCACCATGCCCGGCTAATTTTTGTATTTTTAGTAGAGACGGGGTTTTGCCATGTTGACCAGGCTGGTCTCAAACTCCTAACCTTAGGTGAAACCGCCTGCCTCAGCCTCCCAAAGTGCTGTGATTACAGGCGTGAGCCACCGCAACTGGCTGGCTTTATGCCTTTTTAAATTTTTTTATAAGTAGACATTATTGTCTTCTGATTACAAAAATATACATGGCAAAATTTAAAATGTTATAGAAATGTATATTAGAGAAAATAAAAGTTCGTTTATTTGAATCCTGCAGAGGTCAGTGAGGATTGGATATGTGTATATTCATGTAGTGTTGTTGTGTATAAATTTACAAAAAGTGGGACCATAGTATATATATTGTTCTGAAACTTGCTTTTTTCCCACTTTATAATAATGTTGGGTCTCTTTCCAAGTCAGTATTTATAAATTTATTTTTTGAAACATTTGTTTGACATACGAAATACATATAGAAACATTCATATCTTGTAAGTTTGCAGCTCAATGAATCATCATAGTGTGAACCCACGTGTGTAACTACCAAGCAGGTCAAGAGATAAAATACTAAAACTACGCTTTATGAGCCTCCCATTGTGCCTGCTACCTCATTCTTAACAGCTTTATCGAAATATAAATTTACATATACAATTTACCCAAATAAAGTATACAATTAAGTGGGTTTTGGTGTATTCACAGTTGTGTAACCAATACCACTAATACCAGAGCATTTTCATCTCCCTGAAAAGAAATCCTCCACTCATTGGCAGTCACTCTCCATTTCCTCCCATCTCAGTACTAGGCAACAGCTATCTACTTTCTGTCTCTGTAGATTAGCCTGTTCTGGACCTTTTATATAAATGGAATCATACAATTTGCACTTTTATGAACAGTACTGGCTTCTTCCACTTAGAATAGTATTTTCAGGTTCATCTATGTTGTAACATGTATCAGCACTTTGTTACTTTTTTTTACTTTTTCACGAGACAGAGTCTTGCACTGTTGCCCAGGCTCGAGTGCAGTGGCCCGATCTCGGCTCACTGCAAGCTCTGCCTCCTGGGTTCACACCATTCTCCTGCCTCAGCCTCCTGAGTAGCTGGGACTACAGGTGCCTGCCACCACGCCCGGCTAATTTTTTTTGTATTTTTAGTAGAGACGGGGTTTCACCGTGTTAGCTGTTAGCCAGGATGGTCCCGATCTCCTGACCTCGTGATCCACCCGCCTCGGCCTCCCAAAGTGCTGGGATTACAGGTGTGAGCCACCGCGCCCGGCCAGCACTTTGTTACTTTTTATAGGTAAATATTAGTTGTATAGATGTATTATACTTTACCCATTCATCAGTTAATGCACATATGGATTGCATCCTATTTTGGATGATTATGAATAATGCTGCTGTGGGCTGGGTATAGTGGCTGATGCCTGTAATCTCAGCACTTTGGGACGCCAAGGCAGGCGGATCACCTGAGGTCAGGAGTTCGAGACCAGCCTGACCAACATGGAGAAACCCTGTCTCTATAAAAATATAAAATCAGCCAGGCGTGGTGGCGTATGCCTGTAATCCCAGTTAGTCGGGAGGCTAAGGCAGGAGAATCGCTTGAACCTGGGTAGTGGAGGTTGCAGTGAGCCGAGATTGTGCCATTGCACTCCAGCCTGGGCAACAAGAGCGAAACTCCATCTTGAAAGAAAAAAAAAAAAAAGAACGCTGCTATGAACACTTGTGTACAAGTTTTTACATGGACATATATTTTTATTTCTCTTGTGTAAACACGAACCCACCCCTATGTAGGAGTAGAATTACTGGGTCAAATGGAACTCTAAGCTTAACCTTTTGAGGAACTGCCGTGCTGTTTTTTAAGGTTGTTGCACCATTTTATATTCCCACCAGCAGTGTACGAGGGTTCTAATTTCTCCACATTGTTGCCAACACTTGTTCTCTGTTATCTCTCTTTTTGATTATAGCCCTCCTAGTGGGTGGGAAGTGGTATCTCCTAGTTTTGATTTGCATTCCCCCATGGCTAATGATGTTAAGTATCTTTTTGTGTTATTGGTCCATGCAGATTTTAAGAAGGCTTTTAACATTCTCTGTCAGAGGCAGAGCACTAAATAGTATCTTTTTGAGTCCTCATAATTGTAAAACAAGCATTTTAGTACATTTGCTTTCTTTACTTTTTTCTTTGCAAATCTGGAATTTTATGTTATCTTTATATATTACATATTTTTGGAAATGATTTTTTAAAATGTTCCACACAATTATGTAGCCAGATTGATCACAGTTATTTAGATTTATCTGTATTTTAACTTGTTTTGCCATTTCCTTCCATTCTTAGCTATACAGTGTATGTATATTAATTTATTGGGTGAATATTGCAGTTTCCAGGATTTGTGTTTTCACAGTTTGTTTAGGGTTACATGAGTAGATATATATGACTGATAATCTGATACAAATATGATTTTTTTTTTTTTTTTTTTGAGACGGAGTCTCACTCTGTCACCCAGGCTGGAGTACAGTGGTGCGATCTCAGCTTACCACAACCTCCGCCTCCCAGGTTCAAGCAATTCTCCTGCCTCGGCCTCCTGAGTAGCTGGGATTACAGGTGTGCGCCACCACACCTGGCTAATTTTTTTTTTTGTATTTTTAGTAGTGACAGAGTTTCACCATATTGGCCAGGCTGGTCTCGAACTCCTGACCTTGTGATCCGCCTGCCTTGGCCTCCTAAAGTGCTGGGATTACAGGCGTGAGCCACTGCGCCCGGCCTAAATATGATTTCAAACTATAATTAAGGCTTGCATTTCATCTACATAATGCAGAGCTTTGATCTTGTCGGAAATTAGAAGATAATATTTTTTTGTGTGTTTTTTTTGTTTGTTTGTTTGTTTTTTGAGACAGAGTCTTGCTCTGTCGCCCAGGCTGGAGTGCAGTGTCGTGATCTCGGCTCACTGCAATCTCCACCTCCCGGGTTCACGCCATTCTCCTGCCTCAACCTGAGTAGCTGGGAGTACAGGTGCCTGCCACCACGCCCGGCTAATTTTTTGTATTTTTAGTAGAGACAGAGTTTCACCATGTTAGCCAGGATGGTCTCGATCTCCTGACCTCGTGATCCGCCTGCCTCAGCCTCCCAAAGTGCTGGGATTACAGGCGTGAGCCACCGCACCCGGCCTAAGATAATAGTTTTTGGTCACTTATTTTTCTGAGGACAAAAGAGTAAGTGTGAGCTAGGGAGTTTGCAGAGAAAAATAGCTTAGTCTCTTCTTGGTGATTAGAGAGATGATTAGGGAAATTAAATAGACAGACTGGAGAGCATGGTTCAATTATTTGGAAGAATTACCTAATCCCAGTGCACCATACATACTTGCCTTTGTTCAAATGTAATATGTACATATCTTTGTATTTGTGTGATTCATCAGTACCATTGCCCCCTTTGTGACCACGTCTTTGCGTTATTACAAATGATTTTTTTTTTCTAGTGTACCTTGCTTTACCCAAAAGGTAAACAGTTCATATTGAAAATTGAATGGAAATGCTCTTGAATTTACAAGGAGACACCCAGCAGAATGGCATAATTGTGAGTTTTTCAAGGCCTACGTTTAGATCATTGAAAAACTAGTATTCTATTTCATGGATCCAGAAATGAGACTTTCCTGCATTCCTGTGAGTGATCAGACTCATATTATCTAAATAACAGAAGGCTTGTATCAAACTGAAAGTGCCAGTTTATTACTTCATAATGTGCGGGGCCTTTCTCCTGACTTATATGCAAGAAACAAATGAGTGTCTACTGTGTACCAGGCCTACATACTGGCTACACAGTAGTGAACAAAAGCAGGTAAAACCTCTACTCTTACGAAGCTTACATCCTCATGATGTGAGACAGACAGTAAGCATAAATATGCCATAACGATGATAAGTGGTAAGAAGAAAAATAGATCAGGGTAGGCAAAGATAAGCAAAGAATGAAAGCGGGTGCTATTTAAATCACTTGACCAGGCTGCTCTGCCTATGGAGTAGCCATTCTTTATTCCTTCACTTGCTTAATAAACTTGTTTTCACTTAAAAAAAAAAAAAAAGTAAATCAGGGCGGGGTACAGTGGCTCACAACTGTAATCCCAGCAGGGGAGACTGAGGCAGGCAGATCACCTGAGGTCAGGAGTTGGAGACCAGCCTGGCCAACATGGTGAAACTCCATGTCTACTAAAAATACAAATATTAGCCAGGTGTGGTGGTGCCCGCCTGTAGTCCCAGCTACTCGGGAGGCTGAGGCATGAGAATCACTTAAACCTGGGAGGCGGAAGTTGCGGTGAGCTGAGATCATGCCACTGATCTCCAGCCTGGGCGACAGAGCAGGACTCTGTCTCAAAAAAAAAAAAAAAAAAAAATCAATCAGTTGGTCAGAGAAAGCATCATTGGTGCAGTGACATTTGAGCAGAAATTCGAAGGAAGTTAGGCATCAAGCTGTTTAAGTGCAGAAGCCCTGACGCAAAAGTGTGCTTGCTGTATTCCATGAACAGGAGTGTTCAGAGGTAAGATGGTGACCTTCTAGACTATTAGGGATACTTTGTTTTTGACCTTTGTTCTGAATGAGATGAGATCACTGAGCAGAGGAGTGGTGATACATGGTGTGACTTCCCTTCTAGGATCTTTCTGGCTGCTGTGCTGAGAATAGGTTGTAGGAGGGTAAGGATTGAAGCAGGAAAAGCAGTTGGAGGCTGTTATGGTAGAGCAGGAGAGAGATGAGGTGATTTACCTGCATCTTGGTGATAGTTGGGAAGTTTGCTAAGTTGCATACAGGCTGGTTGGTGTATAGTCAGTCACCCTTCAGCCCTCATTGACTTAATCCTTTATTCCAGTTCCCTGAAACTGCTCTTGCCAAGGTCATCCATAATGGTGGGTTGCCAAACCAGTGGATATTCAGGCCACATCTTACTGCATCTCTTACGAGAGTTATCCACGTAATTTGTCCTCTTTCTTGGATCCCAGCCTGTTGGCTTCTGTAATCTCATAATCCTTGTTTTCCTCTCACCTTTGCATATACTTTTTGCCCACCTCTTTTCCTGGTCACTGCATGTTTGAGTTCCTCAGGGCTTGGGTCTGTTTCTTCATCTCTCTTCTGTGTTTTCTGGATGATAGCATTTGTTCCCAAGGATTTAAATATCATTTATGTGCTGAGAATCCCCAAATTTGTATTTTACAGGGAGCTCATACTTCACATGTCCAAACTGAAATTATTATCTGCAAAACTATTTCTCCCCTTAGTTTTTTCCATCGGAAATGGGCACCAAACTGCTTAAACCAGGAATCTAGGAGTCATTTTTGGCACCTTCATTTTTCTTAGACACCACTCCCCACCACATTCTTCACCAAGTCCTTTCCAGCACCTCTCCAGAATGTATTTTGTATTGTTTCACCTCTTTTCACTGAAGCTATCCCATCTCTCCCCCTGAACTGCCACAGTAGCCTTTCAGCTGGTCTTCACACTTGTCTGGTCTCCAATTTTTTTCTCTGCATAGCAGCCAGAGAAAGCTTTTGAAAGAATGGGTCACATGGTTACTTAAACTATTCAGTGGCATCCCATTGCACTTGAATTTACACAGTTTTTCCTGTCTCTTCCAGGCTGTTTTCTCTGCATAGAACACTCTTGTTCTACCCTTTGAGTACTCAGCTCCTTCTCATCCCTGAGCTCTCAGCTTTCTTCTGAGGCCTCCTTTGACGACTCAGTCTAAAGAAGGTTCTACCTCTCTGCTCTCTCATTGTATTCTGGTTTTCTTTTTCCTTTATAGCATACAGCTTACCACTGCTCATTCATGGCTTTAACATCCCTGGCCCAGAGTTTTTTTTTTGTTTGTTTGTTTTGAGATGGAGTTTTGCTCTTGTTGCCCAGGCTGGAGTGCAGTGCAGTGGTGCAGCCTTGGCTCACCGCAACCTCCGCCTCCCAGTTTCAAGCAATTCTCCTGCCTCAGCCTCCCAAGTAGCTGGGATTACAGGTGTGCACCACCACACCCAGCTAATTATTGTATTTTTTAGTAGATACGGGGTTTCCCCCATGTTGGCCAGGCTGGTCTTGAACTTCTAATCTCAGGTGATCCACCTGCTTTGGCCTCCCAAAGTGTTGGGATTACAGGTGTGAGCCACCGCGACCAGCCTCCTTTTTTTCTTTCTTTCTTTCTTTCTTTTTTTTTTTTTTGAGAGACTTTCCCTCTTGTTGCCCAGGCTGGAGTGCAGTGGTGCAATATCGGCTCGCTGCAACCTCCACCTCCCGGGTTCAAGCGATTCTTCTGCCTCAGCCTCCTGAGTAGCTGGGATTACAGGCATGTGCCACCACGCCTGGCTAATTTTGTATTTTTAGTAGAGATGGGGTTTCTCCACGTTGGTCAGGCTGGTCTTGAACTCCGAACCTCAGCTGATCTGCCTGCCTTGGCCTCCCAAAGTGCTGGGATTATGGGAGTGAGCCACCGCGCCCGGCTCCTTTTTTTCTTTATATGTGTGAATGTCACTGATTAAGCTAGTTGCTGCTTCCAGTCCATTAAGTGTTCTGGGACTAGGAAAAGTCTGTTTCCCACCACTGTGCATTGATTTACCTTACTTTCTGGATCAACCCTGTTCTTGGTGATGGGGTCGGGGCAGGCACTTGCACACACACACTTAATGTTGTCACCTCCATTTACTCCAGTATGTATATGTATGATATAGTTTGGCTAAACCACTATAGATAAAAGCTTTTTATTCCTGCTTTTGAATTTCCTGTTTGTTGTGTAAAGTTTAAATTAGTCTGTGCCTTCCTGTGGTCACTTATGCTAGAGAAGTAAACCATCAGTTGTGCCAATAAATTAGATAATTGGAATTTCTACTATATTTATTGCTCTTTACTGTTTTTAATCCTCAACGTCTTGTAGGCAACATTCTTAGTATCTTCCAGGCAGTTGATCATCAGCTTAAGAAACCACAAGAAAAATGTTTTTAAAGTTACATTTGTGATCTCTAATTGGGAGCACTGATTTTGGCCCTAAGTAGGGTTTTTAGATATTAAGAAGCATGGTTTTGGTGAATGGATTTAATTTTCTGTCGTTTAAGTTAGAAAAACATTCGTTTGCATTAAGTTAAAAAATTTTCTCTTACAGTATTGGATAGCAATAGCCTAAAAATGCATAGGTGTAAAATACAACAATGTTACTAATCGCCACAGAGTATCTTGTATGCACAGATTTCTTGACTCAATAATCATTTCTCGATTTTCTTTTGGGAAAACACTAAAATCAGTTAAAACTGATTTTTAGTATTGTACATGACAGTAGAAGATGGAAATGAAAATAAACTTTCCTAAAATCCGCAAGTCTCTGAAGTGAAAAATTAATAGTATTTAGTGGTGGTAGAAGGAAAGCAGGATTTCTTTGTAAGCACCATACAATAATTAGAGTTAATATTTTATGTAGCCTGTGATGGAGTATGTACACACATACACATACTCTTCTCTTGCACACTCACATATCCAGGGTGTTAAATACAAAGTAATTCTTCAGTGTCAGAAAACATTAAGGGGATTTGTGCTCACAGCTTATAAAATTGTGATAATGGATTTATTCTCTAAATACAAAATACTCAGTGTACCAAAATGAAGGCAATGCCCTATCCCTAATGTTTGACAGAGAGATTTTTGTTTTGGACAAATAAAAGGAGTAAATGCCTTAACACAGGTTACTGAATTAAGTATACACAGGAAGTGTTAGTACTAGTTGAGATAAAGTAATTTCAGGGAGTGTTTTTGCTGAAAGCCCCTTTACCCTAGAGATCCCCCAGAACATTTCTGTCCCTTTTCCAGTCTTTTCAGTGTGTAGCTGTGGAGGGCAATCTTTATCTTTTTTTTTTTTTTTGAGACGGAGTCTCGCTCTGTCACCAGGCTAGAGTGCAGTGGTGTGATCTCGGCTCACTGCAACCTCCACCTCCTGGGTTCAAGTGATTCTCCTGCCTCAGCCTCCTGAGTAGCTGGGATTGCAGGCCTGCACTACCACGCCCACCTAATTTTTGTATTTTTAGTAGAGACAGGGTTTCACCATGTTGGCCAGGATGGTCTCAATCTCTTGACCTCGTGATCTGCCCACCCTGGCCTCCCAAAGTGCTGGGATTACAGGTGAGCCACCGCGTCCAGCCAGAGGGCAATCTTTCTGTCTTACAGAATGTCTTGATGCTCTGTGGTTAAGACACCAAATGTGGCGATATGTTGGGCAGGATATATAGTGGACTTGTCTCTCTGTCTTGTGACCGGTGAACTTATGGTTTCTCAATATTACTGTGTCTGGAATTTATTCCTTCTGGTGGGTTCTTGATTTCAAGAATGAAGCCGCGGACCCTCGCGGTGAGTGTTACAACTCTTAAAGATGGTGTGTCCAGAGTTTGTTCCTCCAGATGTTCAGATGTGTCCAGAGTTTCTTCCTTCCGGTGGGTTCGTGGTCTCACTGACTTCAGGAGTGAAGCCGCAGACCTTCGCAGTGAGTGTTACAGCTCTTAAAGGTGGCACGTCAGGAGTTGTTTGTTCCTCCCAGTGGGTTTGTGGTCTCGCTGACTTCAGGAATGAAGCCGCGGACGCTTGTGGTGAGTGTTACAGCTCATAAAGGTAGTGCAGACCCAAAGAGTGAGCAGCAGCAAGATTTACTGTGAAGAGCAAAAGAACAAAGCTTCCACAGCGTGGAAGGGGACCCGTGCGGGTTGCTGCTGCTGGCTGGGGTGGCCAACTTTTATTCTCTTATTTGGCCCCACCCACATCCTGCTGGTTGGTCCATTTTACAGAGCACTGACTGGTCCATTTTACAGAGTGCTGATTGGTGTGCTTACAATCCTTTAAACACAGAGCGCTGATTGGTGCATTTACAGTCCTTTAGCTAGACAGAAAGGTTCTCCAAGTCCCCACCCGACCCAGAAGTCCAGCTGGCTTCACCTCTCATTACTAGTATATTGAGGCTCTGCATTCCAAAAGCGTTGGTGTATGTGAGGAGAGACAACCTTTGTTGTGTGTTCTGCAACCATCAATGGACTGCCTTACCTCCACAGCCTGAAAGCTTTGTTTACTTAAAGCAGGATTCTGAACCTTTTTGGCATCATGGTTCTCTTTTGAGGATCTGATAAAAGCTAGGGCTCTTCTCAACCTAACACATGCGCAAATGCACATACATTCTGAATTTTGTGTACAGTTTTAGGGAGTTTGTAGACCTCCTGAAGTCCCCTGATAATTTTTTTTTTTTTGGAGACGGAGTGTCCCTCTGTCGCCCAGGCTGGAGTGCAGTGACATGATCTCAGCTCACAGGTGCCCACCACCATGCCTGGTTAATTTTTGTTTATTTAGTAGAGACGGGGTTTCACCATGTTGGCCAGGCTGGTCTTGAGCTCCCGACCTCAAGTGATCCACCTGCCCCAGTCTCCAAAAGTGCTGGGATTACAGACGTGAGCCACCACGCCCAGTCCCCTGATAAACTTAAGCCTGTGATTCTCAGTTTGAGAACCTATGCCTTAAAGATTATCATCAACCATAAAGTTTATACATAAGGGCTTTAAAGTTATTTCCAACAAAGGCTTTTTAACTATTTAAGTAAATATTAATGTCTGTGCCCATCGCAGACTTTCAGAATCTAATGGTGTAAGCAGAACTCAGTTGGAGGGATAGATGCATGTTTTTCTGTTATAGCTCAGTGGAAAAGAGTTACAATTAATAGATTAATTGCCAATTTGGTTTAAATTCAGTTAGGGGAAGTCTGTTTAAAGCATGCCTTACTCCAAAGTGTTACCTGTATGCAGTATGTGTTTCTGAAGATAGTTGTATCTTATGTTTGGTTTAAATGTGATTGATTCCTATTAATTCAGTGCCTTCATGTTTGGGAAGAAAGCAGATACCTGTGATAAAGCTAGTTCTACTTTAATATAAATTCATCTAGCAGAAATCAGATTTTAGGGTTTTGTTTTATTTCTGGAAGGACCAGCATCCATGAATTTAAAGAATTAGGGCAAAATTTAGCTCCTTAATTAGTTTATACTTTATTGCATGATAATCTTGTAGGATGTGGGTGTTGATGAAGTAGTGCAAAAAGCAGTTGGACTAGAAACCAGCAGTTCTTTTCTGCTACGAAAAAACCCAGTGACCTTGGATGAGTCACTTAATCTTCCGGGCTTTTTGCTTATCTATAAAGCAGGGAGGTTGAACTCCTACACTTGTATTATTAAAGTTCTCATATCTTATAATTCTAAAACATATCTACAATTAAGTAAGTTAGCACAGTGATCAACATGGCCCAATCTGTTGGTCTTCATGCTTGGCACAATGCAGAATATAACAGTTCTGGATTCAAGGAGATAACGGGTATTTGTGCTAGCTAGCCTGGAATGGAAAAACAATGAGTATTCATTAGATTCAGTGTCCAGTAGGTTGAGAGGTGAATTGCAGGAAGAGGCCCAGAGAAACCCTCAGCCCAGCAGGAGAGACAGCCTTCACTGGCAAGCCAGAGTCTAGGATAGATCCTTGAAGAGAAAAACCAAGACCCTGAGATACATGAAAGCAGATGTCTAGTTTTCCAGATTCTGTAGCATCGAAAAGCTTGATAATTGATGTTAGCGATGTTTATGTATCATGAGAAGTTTAAAATTACTTTGCATTTTAGTGACTTATAACACACAGAAATGCATATTATATTTTGGAATAATTTCTGTTAAATATGGTTGAAATAAAAATTATTTGTTTGAGACCAGCTACTGTGGCTCACTCCTGTAATCCCAGCACTTTGGGAGGCCGAGGTGGGCAGATCACCTGAGGCCAGGAGTTCGAGACCAGCCTGGCCAACATGGTGAAACCCGTTTCTACTAAAAATACAAAATTAGCCAGATGTGGTGGTGTACACCTGTAATCTCAGCTACTAGGAAGGCTGAGGAAGGAGAATTGCTGAGGCAGGAGGTGGAAGTTGCAGTGAGCTGAGATCACGCCACTGCCTGGATGGCAGACGAGACTCTGTCTCAAAAAAAAAAATTATTTATTGGATTGTTATCAAGAAAATTCATCCAGGTGGAACTTCTTACTCCCTCTGATGCTAGAAAGAAATGGGAAGGCTACCTTTTCTGTGATTTGGTTAAATGGCAGTTTGTGAAAGAAAAAATGAATTAAGTTAAATTAGTGCACTTTTTTTTTTTTTTTTTTTGAGGTGGAGTCTTGCTCTGTCACCCAGGCTGAAGTGCAGTGGTGTGGTCTCGGCTCACTGCAACCTCCGCCCCCCAGATTCAAGCGATTCTCCTGCTTCAGCCTCCTGAGTAGCTGGGATTATAGACGTGCTGTAATTTTTGTACTTTTAGTAGAGATGGGGTTTCACCATCTTGGCCAGGCTGATCTTGTCTCGCCTCACTGCAACCTCTCCCCACCAGATTCAAGCGATTCTCCTGCCTCAGCCTCCCGACTAGCTGAGATTATAGACGTGCTGTAATTTTTGTACTTTTAGTAGAGACGGGGTTTCACCATCTTGGCCAGGCTGGTCTTGAAATCCTGACCTCATGATCCACCCGCCTCGGCCTCCCAAAGTGCTGGGATTATAGGCGTGAGCCACCGTGTCAGGCTAAATGAGTGCACTTTTAAACTATTTGCTCCTTAGCTTCCTTCTGGAGATAATTGAGAGTTGACTCCTTTTAGTGTTGTGCTTACTGTTAAAGAAACAAAACTTTCTCAACTGAGATAAAGTACAATATTTCATTTACAAGGCTGGACGCAGTGGCTAATGCCTGTAATCCCAGCACTTTGGGAGGCCGAGGCAGGTGGATCACTGGAGGCCTGGAGTTTGAGACCAGCCTAGCCAACACAGTGAAATGCCCGTCTCTACTAAAAACAGGAAAAATTAGCTGGGCATGGCGGTCCGTGCCTGTGATCCCAGCTACTCAGGAGGCTGAGGCATGAGAATCACTTGAGCCTGAGAGGCGGGGGTTGCAGTGAGCCAAGATCACACCACTGCACTCTACACATGGCGACAGAATGAGACTGTCTCAGAAAAAAAAAAAAAGAGATTGCATTTGCAGTTTATGTTCTTAAGAATTTATTTCTTTATACGCATGGGAGTTGAATACTGATGAGTTTGATTTTTCACATTTGTAGCAAATGAAGTTTAGTTGGATACAACACAGTTTTTGTTAACTAGCATAAATATATAACCTTGAAAATCTGTTTACAGGATTTAAAATTAGGTTGGGTGCAGTGGCTCACGCCTTTAACCCCAGCACTTTGAGAGGCCGAGGCGGGTGGATCACTTAAGGTCAGGAGTTCAAGACCAGCCTGGCCAACATGGTGAAACCCCGTCTGTACTAAAAATATAGAAAATTAGCCAGTCCTGGTAGTGAACACCTGTAATCCCAGCTACTAAGCAGGCTGAAGCAGGAGAATCACTTGAACCTGGGAGGCAGAGGTTGCAGTGAGCCGAGATTGTGCCACTGCACTGCAGCCAGGGCGACAGAGTAAGACTCCGTCTCGAAAAAAAAAAAAAAAATGTAAATTAATGTATAATTGATATTTTTATTAGGCATAATTTTTTTCTCAGGTTTTCAGAAACACCTAACATAATATTTGTGCAATGTTGAGATGTGAAATAATGTAATAGGTAGGATATTTTGTTTTCTAGGGTATAAAAATGTATGATAGAGGCTGGGCGTGGTGGTTCATGCCTGTAACCCCAGCACTTTGGGAGGCCGAGGTGGGCGGATTACTTGAGGTCAGTAGTTCTAGACCAGCCTGGCCAACATTGGCAAAACCACGTCTCTACTAAAAGTACAAAACAAAATTAGCCAGGCGTGGTGGCGGTTGCCTGTAATCCCAGTTACAACAGAGGCTGAGGCAGGAGAATCATTTGAACCTGGCAGGTGGAGGTTGCAGTGAGCCGAGATTGCGCCACTGCACTTCAGCCTGGGCGACAGAGTGAGACTCTGTCTCAAAAAAAAAAAAAAGTATGAAAGAATTTTATGTATTTGTGGTATTGTAGGTACATTTTAATATTTGTTATGGAAAAATCTTAAACATAGCTTCAGAGAGACTAGTATAACAAACCCATGCGTACCCATTACTAAGGTTCAATAATTATTAGAGTGGCAATTTTATGCATCTCCACTTCTACCTTCTCCCCTCATCCCTACTTTGTGTTATTTTGAATGATTCTAAACAACATATCATTTATCTATAAATATTTCAGTATGAATCTCTAATCGTGTACATGACTACTATGTCATTATCACACTTAAAAACTAATACCTCTGGCTGCGTGCAATGACTCACATCAGTTATTTTGTGTATAACTGAGGCGGGAGGATTGCTTGAAAGTAGGAGTTCAAGACCAGCCTGTGCAACAGGGCAAGACCTCATCTTTACAAAAAATTTTTTAAAAATTAGCTCAGTGGCTGGCGCAGTGGCTCATGCCTATAATCCCAGCACTTGGGGAGGCCAAGGCAGTGGATCACTTGGGGTCAAGAGTTCAAGACCAGCTTGACCAACATGGTGAAACCCCGTCTCTACTAAAAATACAGAAAATTAGCCAGTCGTGGCAGCGTGCGCTTGTAATCCCAGCTACTTGGGAGGCTGAGGCAGGAGAATTGCTTGAACCCAGGAGGTGGAGGTTGCATTGATCTGAGATCGCACCATTGCACTCCAGCCTGGGTAACAGAGTGAGACTCCATCTCAAAAAAAAAAAAAAAAATTAGCTGAACATGGTGGCATGCACATGTGGTCCCAGCTACTGGAGAAGCTGGGGCAGCAAGATTGAGTGAGTTCTGGGACTTTGAGGCTGCAGTGAGCTGTGTTTGTGCCAGTGCACTCCAGCCAGGGCAACAGAGCAAGACTCTGTCTCAAAATAATAATAATAATAATATTTCCACTTCACACTTGTTAAGATGGCTATAATAATAGAAGACAGACAACAACACGTTGTCAAGGATGTGGAGAAATTGGAACATTCAGACTGGTGGTGGGAATGTAAAATGGTGCAGCCACTTTAGAAAACAGTTTGGCCGTTCCTCAAAAAGTTTAATATAGAATTACTGTATGACCCAGCAGTTCCACTCCTAGATACCCAAGGTAATTGAAAACATAAGTCTACACAGAAGCTGTATACAAATGTTCACAGGATTGATCATTATTCATTATAGCTGAAAAGCAGAAACAATTCAAATGCCCTCCCGCTGATGAATAGAGAAACAAAAATTAGTATGCCCATACAATGGCATATTATTCATAAAAATAAACAAGGTTTTGGCCGGGTGCAGTGGCTCATGCCTGTAATCTCATCACTTCAGAAGGCCAGGGCAGGCGGATCGCTTGAGGCCAGGACTTTGAGACCAGCCTGGCCAACATGGCAAAACCCCATCTCTACCAAAAATACAAAAATTAGCTGGGCATGGTGGCGCACACCTGTAGTCCCAGTTACGTGGGAGGCTGAGGCAGGAGAGTTGCTTGAACCAGGAGGTGGAGGTTGCAGCGAGCTGAGATTGTGCCACTGCACTGCAGCCTGGGCAACAGAGTGAGACTCCATCTCAAGAAAAAAAAAAAGCAAGATTTTGCTAACATACCACAACGTGGATGAACATTCAAAACATGCTAAGTGAAAGAAACCAGACACAAAAGACCACATGTAGTATGCTTCTATTTACTTAAAATGTCTAGAATAGGCAAATTCATTGGGACAGAAAGTAAATTAATGATTATCTAGGGCTGGAGGAGGGGAGAATGGGGGAGAGCTGACTGCTAATGGATACAGGGTTTCTTTTTGGGATGATGAAAATGTTCTAGAATTAGTGGTGACTGATGCACAACCCAGTGAATATACTAAAACCACTTTAAGAACATTTTAAAGTTTTTTTAAAGACATCAGCTCAGTCTGTTACCTAGGCTGGAGTGCAGTGGTGTGATCATGGCTCAATGCACTCTTCAACTCCTTGGGTGCTCAAGTGGTTCTCCCACTTCAGCCTCCTGAGTAGCTAGAACTGTAGGCACACGGCATCGTGTGTGTCTATTTTTTTTAAAAAAATTTTTAGTAGAGATGGGATCTCACTATGTGGCCCAGGCTATTCTTGAACTCCTGAGCTCAAGTGATCCATCCTCCCCGGCCTCCCAAAGTATTGGGATTACAGGGGTGAGCCACCGCACCTGGCCTTAAAAAGTTTTTTTTTTTAAAAAGTTTGTTTGAATTAGGATCCACATCAACTAATACTTTGTAAGTGATTCACGGTGCTTCTCAAATCTTTACTATATATTGCCTTTCCCTTTTATCATTAAAAAAATACTGCAGGCCGGGTGCGGTGGCTAATGCCTATAATCCCAGCACTTTGGGAGGCCAAGGCGGGCGGATCACCTGAGGTCAGGAGTTGAAGACCAGCCTGACTAACATGGAGAAACCCAGTCTCTACTAAAAATACAAAATTAGCTGGGCATGGTGGCACATGCCTGTAATCCCAGCTATTAGGGAGGCTGAGCCAGGAGAATCGCTTGAACCTGGGAGGCGGAGGTTGCTGTGAGCCGAGATTGCACCATTGCACTCCAGCCTGAGCAACAAGAGCGAAACTCCGTCTCAAAAAAAAAAAAAAAAAAAAACTACTACAATTTTTTTTCTTCTTTAAGATGGAGTTTCGTTCACTCTTGTTGCCCAGGCAGGAGTGCAGTGGTGCCATCTCGGCTCACTGCGACCTCCAGCCTCCCGGCTTCAAGCGATTCTCCTGTCTCAGCCCCCTGAGTAGCTGGGATTATAGGTGCGTGCCACCACACCTGGCTAATTTTTTGTATTTTTAGTAGAGATGGGATTTCACCATGTTGGCCAGGCTGGTCTCAAACTCCTGACCTCAAGTGATCCTCCTGCCTCGGCCTCCCAAAGTGCTGGGATTACAGACATGAGCCACTGCGCCCGGCCAAAATACTGCAGTTTATTTGTTGAAGAAAGCCGCTTGTTTGTTCCGTAACTTTTTAGTTTGAACTTTGCTGATTGCATTCCCAAGGTGCGTATTAACACAGTCCTCTGTGTTTTCTCTTTGCACTGCATTGGTTGCTAGAATTAGAGGTTCAGTCGTATTTAAGTATACTTTATTTGGAATTGGGGAATGCAAGACTACATCATAAGGGAGTTGTGTTCTTTCATTAGGAGACTCATATTGTCTGGTTATCTCACTTTTGTGATGATTGATTTTTGCCTCAACCTATGGGGCTTGGCTGGAGTGCAATGGCACGATCTCGGCTTACCGCAACCTCCACCTCCCGGGTTCAAGTGATTCTCCTGCCTCAGCCTCCCAAGTAGCTGGGATTACAGGTATGAGCCACCACGCCAGGCCATTTTTGTGTTTTTAGTAGAGACGGGGTTTTAACATGTTGGCCAGGCTGTTCTCAAACTCCTGACCTCAGGTGATTCGCCCACCTCAGCCTCCCAAAGTGCTAGGATTACAGGCATGAGCCACTGCGCCTGGCTCTAGGTTAGTTTTGGAAATTGAATAGGTATAGTGATGATTAAGTTAGGAAATACTCACCAAGTTCTATATTTTGAGCTTTATTTGGTTTTAAAATTGTTCCCTGAAATTCTTTGTTTGCAGTTTGCATGAGTTTAGTTATTATAGATTTTAGAGGGAAATTAAAACATGTAGAAATTTATAGTTATGTACCTAGGTGGTTTTGGTGAGTGAAATTTTAACTTTTCTAATTCTTGGAAGAAAGTACTAGTGGTTCCCTGCCTTTCCTCCCAATTTAGGGCAGCCATGTTGCTCTCTTGCCACCTGGTGGCAGCATATTACAGTTTAAAAGTTATTAAGCCTTTTGAGAATATAATTATATAAAAAAAAAAGTCAAGTGGGAGTGGGAAGTTACTGCTTACTGGGTACAGGGTTTTTGTTGGGGGCAACAAAAAAGTTTTGGAAATAGAGAGTGATGATGGTTGCACAACTAAGCTTTATAACTGGGTTTCGAAGAGTTAGTTAGGTTCATGCCACTGAATTTATGCTTAAAAATGGTTAAAATGGTGAAGTTTATGTATATTCTACCACAATAAAGAATACAAAAGAAAGGGATAGCCTTATGATAGTATATGATCGCATATAAATACATGAGGGAATTCAATAGTGCAGTTCCTGTGAACAGAGTGAATATGTTTGTCAATACTATGTATTTTATGGGGAGAAAGACCTAGACCAGCCTTTAAATCAGTGAGCTTCCAAAATTATATCAAATAGCAGAACTATGAAAAATAAAACATGATATTGGAACTCCTGAGTGAGAAGTCCACAAAGCTTCCTCCATCCAGTTGAGCAACTTCCCCTGCTTCTGCTTAATTGTAGGACCTGCAAATGTTTTTGTGTTTGTTGTTTAAGAGATAAGGTCTAGGCTGGGAGCGGTGGCTCACGCCTGTAATCCCAGCACTTTGGGAGGCCGAGGTGGGCGGATCACGAGATTCAGAGATCGAGACCATCCTGGCTAACACGGTGAAACCCCGTCTCTATTAAAAATACAAAAAATTAGCCGGGCGTGTTGGCACGCGCCTGTAGTCCCATCTGCTTGGGAGGCTGAGGCAGGAGAATTGCCTGAACCCAGGAGGCGGAGGTTGCAGTGAACCGAGATCGCGCCACTGCACTCCAGCCTGGGCGACAGAGTGATGCTCCATCTCAAAAAAAAAAAAAAAGAAAAAAAAAGAGAGAGATAGGGTCTCACTCTGTCACCCAGGCTGGAGTGCACTGGCACAATCACTGCTCATTTCAACTTCAGACTCCTGGGCTCAAGTGATCCTCCTGCCTCAGCCTCCCAAATATCTAGGATTATAGGTGCGTGCTACCATACCTGGCTGTTTATTTTATTTTTTGTAGAAATGAGGTCCTGCTGTGTTACTCAGGCTGGTCTCAAACACTTCGCCTTGAGATCCTCCTGCCTAAGCCTCCCAAATGTTTTAAACCATGGCAAGTCTCTGAGTAGTTCTTGTGTAAATGGTGATACAGAAAAAATAATTCTACCAAAAAGCCATTATTAATAAGAGTTACAAGTATTTGTAGAGGAGATCTAGGTATCAGTCGTATGTTTTAACTGGTTTATCGTTTGGGTCTATTTCTTTCTTTCTTTCTTTCTTTCTTTTTTAATTTTTTTGAGATGGAGTCTCGCTTTGTCGCCCAGGCTGGAGTGCAGTGGCGCGATCTTGGCTCACTGCAACCTGCAGTGGCACGATCTTGGCTCACTGCAACCTCCACCTCGCTGGTTCAAGCAATTCCCTTGCCTCAGCCTCCCGAGTAGCTGGGATTGCAGGCGCCTAGCTAATTTTTTTGTATTTTTAATAGAGACAGGGTTTCACCATGTTGGCCAGACTGGTCTCAAACTCCTGACCTCAGGCAGTCCGCCCGCCTCTGTCTCCCAAAGTGCTGAGATTACAGGCTGAGCCACCGCGCCCGGCCCATTTGGGTCTGTTTCAACCTGAGATAATATATTTAGAACTTATCTGGGGGTGGGGCAGGCACTTTCTGAAGAACTTTGAATTTCAGAGCTGGAAGGCACTTTACATTATCTAGTTCTGCCTCTTCATTTTAAAGGTGTAAATACTGAGTTGCGGAGAGATTGACTTGAATAATGTCACACAACTCGTCAGTTATTGATAGGGCTGGACTATTTGTACTATACCACCACTACTTTATAGCAAAGATTTATCAAAAAGAAAACAGCTCTCTGCATGTGTCTAAGGACAGGACTAGTATTTGTTGTTTGTTTTTTCCCTTGTTTTCTTTTTCCTGATGATAATTGTGAGGTTCGTTTTTCAATATCAATCTCTGGTAACCAGAAGATTAAGTCAGCTAGAACATACAGCTCTGAGAAGTCTGGTTAAGAAGATTCTGCTATATTTGATCATTTATGTTTACATTTGCGCTTGCCTAATACTTAGATATAGTTTATCACAATGAATACAAACATAGTGGCTGCAGGTATATGGTTGGTTTGGGGTGGTAGATTGCTGGCCCAGGCCTTAAGAAGACCAGTTCTGTCCTCACTCTGCCCTCACCCTGTCATTAAGTTTCTGTGTGCCTTTGGGTAAGTCACCTCCCCTTTTGTACTTGGTGTAAAATTGTAGATGTGATGAGCTTTAAAGGCTCTTTTCAGCACTGCAGAGCTGTGTGTAGGCTTCAATATTACAGTGATGAATTGCCCTCTGTTATGCTTCTAGTTCAGAAGAACTTAGGGGGTAGAAGCCGCTGCTCTTGGTTGCCTATGAGAGTAGTTAATGCACACAGTGAAAACAAAACCCAATTATGAAGTTCAGTTGAATGCATTTTCATTTAGTCCTATTAATACAGTTAGTAATTCTTCCCAGTGTTAAAATCTCAAGCTTCCTCTTGGTCTGGACCCTAAGGTCATTGAGTTTGAGAGAAAGCAAATGGTAGTTGGCCATTCTTCCTATGTTTACATTTCTGTAGGTACTCAGTTGTTATTTTGAATACTGTACCAAGTATCCTAAGACAGCTGAAGAGTTCAGATTATATTAAAATGCATATTTTCATTAGGCTTCTTTGGTGGCTTATTCCTTTTCTTAGTACCTGTTTTAGCAGGTTGGTTGTTACTGACTACTTACTAGTATTATATATTATCAGATGCCTGCATATTTAGGGCTTGAGGTGTGCAGCTATTTACTGCTGATTTGGAATCCTTTAGAGATAGCAGAATTTTAGTTAGAAATTTGTCTCCTGAATTTATGGTAAATGAATTCGTATCATGGCTTTCCATTCAGGACTGTTTAATACCTACTGTGTGCCCAGCACTGTCCTAGGCTTTTAATCAATTCATGTAAGTCATGGCTTCTGCTCTCAAGCAACTTTTGGTCTAGAAGGAGAAGCAAAGCAGTGTGATGTATTGTGATAGGTGTATGCAGAGGTCTGTGTAAATACAGGAGGAGTCATCTAAAATTGGGCTATTAGGTCACAGTGATGAGACTCCTTTCTCAAAATTTTTGGCCACACTTAATCACAAGCACTTAATCAGATTTAAATTTTTTTTTTTTTTTTTTGGAGACAGCCTTGCCCTGTTGCCCAGGCTGGAGTGCAGTGACATGATCTCAACTCACTGCAACCTCCATCTCCTGTGTTCAAGCAATTCTCCTGCCTCAGCCTCCCAAGTAGCTGGGAATACAGGCACCCGCCACCACACCCAGCTATTTTTTTTTTTTTTTTTTGTATTTTTGGTAGAGATGGGTTTCACCACATTGGCCAGGTTGGTCTCGAACTCCTGACCTCAAGTGATCCGCCCGCCTCGGCCTCCCAAAGTGCTGGGATTACAAGCATGAGCCACCATGCCTGACTTTTTTTTTTTTTTTTTTTTTTTTGAGGCGGAGTCTTGCTCTGTGGCCCAGGCTGAAGTGCATTGGTGCGATCTCGGCTCACTGCAACCTCTGCCTCCTGGGTTCAAGTGATTCTTCTGCCTCAGCGTCCCGTGTAGCTGGGATTATAGGCGGGGGCCATCATGCCTGGCTAACTTTCTGTGTTTTTAGTAGAGACGGGGTTTCACCATGTTGCCCAGGCTGGTCTCAAACTCCTGACCTCAAGTGATCCTTCTGCCTCAGCTTCCCAAAGTGTTGGGATTACAGGCGTGAGCCACTGCGCCTGGGCCGATGTGTATTTCAACTTAATAAAGTGTTTTCAGATTTAATTTGTACTTTAATAAAAGAAAGAAACAGTTGTTTCCAAACCATTTCCTTGTCCCAAATTTTCTTGCGCAGGAAGCACAGGGGAGAAAAAAGCATTTCATGTAAACTGTTGTACTGAATTTCTGTTGTTCTCAACTCTTACAGATTGTTGGGAGAATCCTTGCTGTTTATATGAGTGCTTCATATTAACTGGTTTCCTTCAAACTCCAGGAACAGAAACTAACCCTTTTTGTGATACAAATCAGTGTAACATTCCCAGAGTTTGTACTTGAGGGGCCAGAATTCTTAGCAGAGGCTGCTGGCATAGTTAACGCTTGGGCAGGGCTAAGTCACTGGGAAACTGCCTGACATGATCAGAGGTTCAGGTGTGCTCATGGACCACACAGAACAGCCTGAGAGTTTGTAGCACATCACAAAGCTTGGTGGACTTCCCTGTGTAAGAGCCAAAACTTTAAGAGGCGGGAAAGATGGAAGACAAGGACTGGATTCAAGCAGAATGCACGTGGGAGAATAAAACAACTCAGGGACTAAGTGCTACGCTGTGTGGCAACGGCTCGGAAGTTCCACATCAGGGGGAATCGTTTGAGCCTGATAGTTGAAAGGGAGAAGAATCTGAATACATTTTTCCCTAGGCTGTCATTTCAGGTGACATGTTAAAGCTGTGGTGTTTTGTGACACCTTACGGTGTCTTGTGACACCCCTTGATATCAGCTGGCAATCTGAAGTAGTAGATTGAAAAACTGGAGTAAGGAGTTGTCGGCTGGCTTTCCAGAGAGCTGCATGCCTCCTTACTTTAGAGGAGTCTTTTACCAGCTAGTTCTCTCTCCCCTTTACCATCCTCCAGTGGTTCTGGCTTGTGGTTTGATTCCCCTGTCTTAGCATGGACTGTTTCACTCTCTCTCATCCCAACTCCAATTTATTCATAAGCATCTCTATACCCGTATGGGTTCCATTGCTTTCATACATATGGTGACCAGTTACCCAAACTCAAATTGTGTAGAAGGTCTGATGAAGGAATTTAGTTGTAAAATTATTAATATGAAAAAGAATGCAACAAATCAGTAATTATGCAGTTAAATAACCATTATTGAAAAGAAAAACATGAAATCATATGTCTCAAAATTGGGGGCACGTGGCCACAAAATCTACTTTTATGACTCTTGTGTTTATCCTTACCATGTTCAACTTCTCTGGTACGTTCAGATTTTCCCAGAAAGCATTTCATGATCAACTTCATTCTACCTGGATTTTTTTCTGTTCTTTGGTTCCAGTACTTGCTATTTATTGCTGATAGGTTGTCTGTAAGTGCGTACCTTCTCTGTCATTCTAGAATGAAAGCATCATGTCACAACAGACTGTCCCATCGCAAAAGACGGTGAAGTGTCACCCTTGTGGATGCTGAACCCCAGTGGGGCTCCAGGTGTTCTGGGTCCCCTAGCATAGTCCAGGAGATTTGAACCTTTGTAGTTTATGCAGGATTTGTTTGGGTCTGAGGGATAATGGATTAACCAGAAATCTCTGGCGATCACTGATGGCTCTCAAAAAAAAAAAAAAAAAAAAAGAGAATGGCTCTTAAAGCTGCAGTATGAAACTATTTTAAATTTTCAGGTTACTAAAGAGCACTAATGGCATTTTATTTGAGGGGTGTGGTATTCCCTTATTTATTCAAATCTTTTTTTGAGACAGGGTTTTCACTCCTATCACCCAGGTTGGAGTGCAGTGGTGCGATCTCAGCTCACTGCAACCTCTCTGCCTGCTGGATTCAAGTGATTTTCCCACCTCAGCCTCCCAAGTAGCTGGGACTATAGGTGTGCACCACCACTTCTGGCTAATTTTTGTATTTTTGGTAGAGATGGGGTTTCAGTATGTTGGTCAGGCTGGTCTCAAACTCCTGACCTCAAATGATCTGCCTATTTCGACCTCCCAGAGTGCTGGGATTACAGGCATGTGCCATCACGCCTGGCCTTTTTCTTGATTTTTAATTGAACTTCATGTTAATCACTCTTTTTTCTTCAGCTTTTAAGTTCCAGGGTACAAGTGCAGGAAATGCAGGTTTGTTACATAGGTAAACGTGTGACATGGTGGTTTGCAGCACAGATTAACCTATCACCTTGGTATTAAGCCCAGCATCCATTAGCTATTCTTCCTGATGCTCTCCCTTACCCCCAACCTCCAACCCTCATTTTTTTTTCTTGAAACCCTTTCCCTTTGGTTTCAGTGAACTGTTCTATCCTGATCATTCACCGTCCTTTTTTAAAATTACTTCTTTTCAGGTGCTTTTGTGGCTTTTTCTTTGTCCATGTCCTAAATCAAGAATGGCTAGCTGACTGTCAAATCTTGTTTGCAGATGTTTTATTGGCCCTCAGAGTGTTTTGAAAACATTATTGTAGTTGCTAACAATAAAAATATTTAAAATCTGAATGTGTGGCCTTTTTGGGGAAAAGATGACCTGGCTGCACTTCGGTGTCCATTTTCCTGTGGCAGTGATCATTAGAGCTGCTCTTCTGGGAGGGGAACATGCTGGCTCCAGCCTGCTTGGTTCTGTCGAGTGACTTCACTCATTCATTAGCCAAAAGTTGACTGTAGTTAATTTTGTCTCTGTACATTTCAATTTGCAACACCTGTCTTCTGTGTATATTCACCAGGTTCTTATCCGTAACCTCCTGTTTTCTCTCCACTCGCTCTCCCTGAGCACCTCTGTTCCCATTAGTCATGGAAACCAGATGGATGAGTCTGTTTACCATCCTATTTTTTTCAGTTCAATGGTTATGCCTGCCTTTCAGCGTTTAAGTTCATTTCTTTTTTGCATTTTAATTACATTCTTTTTGTTGCTTTCTGGTCTATATGGTTTGATGGCTTGAAATAATTTTCCAGCATTGAATGTTAGTTAAGTCTTTATCTATTTGTAGTGATTCCTAATTGTCATTTTGTCATTTGAGTCTTCTGTGTCCCAACAACTGTGGTTGTTGTATTGTGCATATAAATAATATAAAGATAGAATTGCTTTGTTTTTCCTTTTTAATGTAAATATATAGCATTGATATTTTTCTCACTCTTGCAACTTTCAGCCATTGCTTTAATATCTTCGTGTGAAAATCGGTCTTTGAGGTTTATGCTATTTTTCCCTATAACCCCTTTTTGCTGTCTTCTACTAAAGCTCTAGGCACAGACATTTCTCTCATCCTGCACCCCTCAATTCATCAGAGATTTTATTATCTGGCTCACAGTGTTGCTGTCCCCACTCCAGGTCTTGCCGTCACTATGCCTGCGGACAATCCATTTAATATTTCACTCTCTAGGAGCTTAATCTATGTGGAGATAACAAACATATTAAAAACAGTGTGATACTTAAAAATAATGTTTTAAGGCATCCATAGAAGTGGCATAAGCCTGTGTTTGAAACAAAGCCGTAATTGGGGGATGGACACCTCTTTTTTCCTAGGTTCACATTTCCATGTGGAGGGACATCACTGTGTAATTCCCTTGGCTTCTCTTTGCGCCCAAAGGAGGACTTACTAATCTCATTGAAGAATTTGGGTGAGGAACTAGGCAGGGCTTAGGAGCCAGCCACTTGTAGCCTATTCTTGGAAGCTGCAAATTTTCCAGAAACAGATCTCTATGTGGGTAGGCCTATGGTTTTCCAACTGCTACTGTTATTGGGTGAGCGAATTGCTCAATTCCAGAATGCAATTTTAGGAAACCCATTGTTTTTGTGTCTTTAATTTTTTTTTTTTTTTTTTTTTGAGACGGAGTCTCTCTCTGTTGCCAGGCTAGAGTGCAATAGCACGATCTCGGCTCACTGCAACCTCTGCTTTCCAGGTTCAAGTGATTCTCCTTCCTCAGCCTCCCGAGTAGCTGGGACTATATAGGGCGTGCCACCACACCCGGCTAATTTTTGTATTTTTAGTAGAGATGGGGTTTCACCATGTTAACCCGGATGGTCTCGATCTCCTGACCTCATGATCCACCTGCCTCGGCCTCCCAAAGTGCTGGGATTACAGGCATGAGCCGCTGCGCCTGGCAGGTGTCTTTAATTTTTAATGTATTTTTAAAATATGAGCTTTATAATAAAGCTGACAGTTTGGTCACTGTCTGACTTTTTTGGTCATATTTCTCCCTTTTTCCGGAAATGAGTGGGTAGGTGGATGGAGGGAAGGGATTTTATTTAATGAACCCCCAAGCTCCAATAGTAGTCATTGCTAAAAGTTCATAGGGGAGATGATACCATCTAGCTTTTTTGAGGCTTGAGTTGGATATTGAGGGATGGCAGAATTGAGGTAGAGTTTTAAAGATGGGTCTAATAGTATAAGAACATTCAGTCAGATTACGGTGAGTTCAAAGAACAGGAAGTTGACAGCCAGTTTGAGCTAAGGCTTTGGCAAGAGTTGGTAGTGATGAGATTAGGAAGATTGGAATGCCTGATGGACAGATTTGACTCCCCCCCCCCCCCTTTATAAGTAGGAGGAAGCTATTGATGGTTCCTATGTAGGGGAATGACAAGGTTAAACTGATGTATTCAGAAAGAATTATCATTAGTGTCTAAGAGTAGGCTAATATTCAGTGATAATAAATAGGTTTATAATCTGATGTTCACTGTAAATCAGTTTGGAAGTACAAATGCCTTAATATACTAGAAAATAATCTTTCTTAGAAGTTGTCATTCCTTAAATAGCTGTGATTTCTTTGAACAGACGGTCAATTCCCAGGCTAATTTAGATGGACTTGAGGTGTCATAGAGCAATAGTGTTAACTTCCCAAAGCAAGCCTTTTTGAAAGAGGTGCACAAGTTGTTGTTGTTTTTAATTGAGGAGTATGTATATGAACGCATCTTAGACCTTTGTGGTGTTTGGTGAAATCCATCCTAGGTGATATTATAATCAGTATTTTAAAAGATTTGGGGCCAGGCGTGGTGGCTCACGCCTGTAATCCCAGCACTTGGGAGGCTGAGCTGGGTGGATCATGAGGTCAGGAGTTCAAGACCAGCCCAGCCAGTGTGGTGAAACCCCGCTCTACTAAAAATAGAAAAATTAGCCGGCATGGTGGCGCGTGCCTGTAATCCCAGCTCCTCAGGAGGCTGAGGCAGGAGAATCGTGTGAACCCGGGAGGCGGAGGTTGCAGTGAGCTGAGATCGTGCCATTGCACTCTAGCCTGGGTGACAGAGTGAGACTCCATCAAAAAAAAAAAAAAAAATTGGTAATTTAGTAACCCAGAACAGATGAAAAGCCTGCAAAATGAAATTATGTAAATTTTATCTTTCACTTAGCTGACATTCTTGGAGAGTTTGTGTTGCATATAAATAGCTAAGGTCACAGTAAGTGTCTGCTGGGATGGACAAAGGCCTTTTTGTAACCTTAGTACATTACAAAATAGAAAAAGGTATGTTCTTTTCCATTGAGCTTTTTCTTTCTCATCTTTTCTTCTAACACCCTCTTTCCTACCAGGACCCTACTCTCCCACTCCATAGTCACTATTGGGGTTAAAGGAGCCATGCTCAACTTAGCCTTGAGTGTATTAGATTGGCAGGCAGGTGGAGTAAAAATGTGTCTGCCCATGGAGTTTTCAAGACTGTCAGACCATGAGGCATTTGGGGGGAATAAAAGTGTTGCATAGGAAGGTTAAAGCTGACCTCGTGATCCACCCAGCTCAGCCTCCCAAAGTATCTGAGATTATGTAAGTGCCTTGTGTGAATAATTTTCATTTTACTAGTGGTTTTTTCCTTTTGTTATTGGTTTTTAATTAAGCAAATAGTGCTTAATATTGTAGAAGATGCAAACAATACAAAATAGATCAATGTGTCCTCAGTTCCATTGTCCTTTTCAAGGATAATTACTGTGAGCAGTTTGTATGTATTTCTAGTCTCTATGTTTAGATAACAGGGCCTTATTTATTTATTCTGCAACTTGCTTTTTTTCCCCACTTAACAGTATATTTTGGTAACTTTTCCATGTCAGTAACTTTTTCTTTTCTTTTCTTTTCTTTTTTTTCTTTCTTTTTTTTTTCTTTTTTTTTTTTTTTGAGATGGAGTTTCGCTCTTGTTTCCCAGGCTGGAGTGCAATGGCACAATCTTGGTTCACTGCAACCTTTGCCTCCCAGGTTCAAGTGATTATCCTGCCTCAGCCTCCCTAGTAGCTGGGAATACAGGCATCTGCCATCACACCCGACTAACTTTGTATTTTTAGTAGAGACTGGGTTTTGACATTTGGTCAGGCTCCTGACCTCAGGTGATCCGCCCATCTCCCAAAGTGCTGGGATTACAGGTTATAGGCGTGAGCCACTGCGCCCTGCCACTTTTTCTTTTTTTGAGACAGAGTCTTGCTGTGTCGCCCAGGCTGTAGTGTAGTGGCATGATCTCAGCTCACTGCAACCTCTACCTCCCAGATTCAGGTGATTCTCCTGCTTCAGCCTCCCAAGTACCTGGGATTATGGGCACGAGCCACCACACCTGGCTAATTTTTGTATTTTTAGTAGAGACAGGGTTTCACCATGTTGGCCAGGCTGGCCTCGAACTCCTGACCTCAAGTGATCTGCCCAGCTTAGCTTCCCAAAGTGCTGGGATTACAGGCATGAGCCACAGTGCCTGGCCCATGTCAGTAACTTTAAGGCAGGCTGTATAATAAATAGTATATAGATATCAATGGATACCAATAAAATTTTCTCAGTTACAAATTATGCCAGACAAATTTGTGGTGATTTGGAGAAAGGAGATTGGTACTGTTAGCATTTTCTATTGGTAAGTGTTTTTTTTTTTTTGGAGACAGAGTCTCACTGTGCTGCGCAGGCTGGAGTACAGTGATATAATCTCGGCTCACTACAACCTCCACCTCCCAGATTCAAGCGATTTCTCTAGTAGCTGGGACTAAAGGTGTGTGCCACCATGCCCGGCTAATTTTTGTCTTTTTAGTAGAGACGGGGTTTTGCCATGTTGGTCAGGCTAGTCTTTAACTCCTGACCTCTAGTGATCCTCCCACCTCAGCCTCCTGAAGTGCTGGGATTACAGACTTGAGCTACCATGCCTGGCTATTTTCTATTAATATAGGAATAACCACTTATTAACCATTTTCTGTGCCACAGTGCTGTGTTCTTTACATACGTCATATAAGCTTCGCAACAACCTCGTATCATAGGTGTCACACCTCTTTGAAGGTAAGGAAAAAAAATGAGGGTCACTTGTTCAAGATCTAAGGTTTCACAGCTAATGAATAGAAGGACAAGGATTAAAACTCAAGCCTGTCTTACTGCAAAATCTTTTTCTTTTTCACATCTCACATCTAGGTCTACATATACTATTAGCAAGTAAAATGTTTTTCCTGCCAGTGATGTTAGAATTAGCTTGAATATAATTTTTGTATTCTGTTTTAAAAATCACTTCTTGTGATGTTAGAATTAGCTAGAATATAATTTTTGTGTTCTATTTCAAAAAATCACTTCTTGTTTATTTGAATTCAATAGTCCCCTCCCACCCCACCCTCATTGCTTTTCATGCATAGCTCTATTCTGCATAGATTTGAAGTATGATAATATGAGGTGGCCCCTGTGGCTTATTTTAACCTCTTCTTCTAGTTTGTGAGAGTAGAGAGCACTTAATATAAATGTGTGTTTAGCAGTACTCAAGGCTGAGAGAAATCTCTGATAATAGTTCCTAAGCTCTAATGTCCATGTTGTAAAATTTTTTGCCCCATGTATTGTTTGCCCTTCTCTAGGCCCCTAGCTCTCTAAGGTAGTGAGAGGAGGAGAGAGGACATCTCTTCCCTAGCAGGGGAAGATGTCAAGTCTCTCACCTATTCAGCTGGGTAAGAGGAGATTCTTTCAGGTAGAAATACCATTGTCATCCCACTCCCTTTTTAGCTTTGTATAAGTAAATGCCTGAGTGTGCTAACCTATCTAGGTCTTTTGTTCAGCACCGTGAAAGCTTTGCTATTGTAGACAAAAACACTGAATGTACTGAAACTCTTCTGCTTGTAAGTGCGTATTGGGATAAGGTGTGGAGGGAGGAATCTTGAATATTTTAGAACAGGGTTGTCCAATCTTTTGGCTTCCCTGGGTCACATTGGAAGAAGAAGAATTGTCTTGGGGCACACATAAAATACACTAACACTAACGATTGCTGATGAGCTTAAAAAAAAATCACAAAAAAAGTCTCTTAATGTTTTAAGAAAGTTTATGAATTTGTGTTGGGCTGCATTCAAAGCCTTCCTGGGCTGCATGCAGCCCATGGGTCACGAGTTGGACAAGCTTATTTAGAGTATCGGATCTACCTTTTGAGAATCTTGGACTACTTTGAAGGTCTGATAAAAAGCAACACCCTTGGCTGGACATGGTGGCTCACTCCTGTAATCCCATCACTTCGGGAAACTGAGATGGGAGGATCTCTTGAGCCCAGAAGTTGGGAGACCAGCCTGGGCAACATAGACCCTATCTCTGCAAAAAATAAAAAATTAGCTGAGCCTGGTAGCACACACTTGTAGTCCCAGCTACTCGAGAGGCTGAGGCTGGAAGATTGAGCCCAGGAGGTTGAGGCTGCAGTGAGCTGTGATTGCGCCACTGCACTGCATCGTGGGCTACAGAGTGAGACTCAGTGTCAAAGAACCCAAAACAACCAACATCCTCTACAGAAAAATGGTACATTTATGCCTACAAACCTTTTTGTAAAATTTCTTAGGCTTCACAGACTCCTGCCTAAGAATTAGCATTGGCTGCTATATCATTCTTCTTCCTCCTCTTTTAAGACCTACCTCTTAAGACTTTTCCTCTGTCTTTAATAGACTCACTGAATTGCCTTTGCACTTACAGTCTGAAGTAAACCATCTTGACAAGTTACTTTAGGGTTATTAGCTGACATTTAGGTTTTGTTTCCCTTCCTAAGTTGAAAGCTGCTTAAAGGTAAGGACCATATTTTGTTGATTTTTGTCCTCCTTGCCAGCACCTAGCTCAGCCTGTCAGCTAGTAGTATTGATTTGTCTGTGCTTCTTCTTTTTTTTTTTTTTTTATTTCAACCTTGCTCCTTCTATAAATTTGTCTGATCTGACTTTCCTTCTTTGGTTTTTAGAATGTTGTCCTTAGAAAGCTTTGAGCTCAGGTGAAAATGATTTGTTTCCTAGATGGAGGGTAACATTTTACAACCAATGATGTGGGACTAATTTTAGGTGAGATACCCAGTAACTATAACTGACCAAGCTATGTAGATTTTTCCTCTTGAGTTGATTTACTTATATTTAGGCTCACTTGCATCATCTTCATAAAGAACCAAGAGTTAATGAGAAGATATTTTAATTGTAAGATATGTTGAGACAAAACCAAATACATTGTATGACTGGTCTGATGTTGGTTGGGGAGGGGCATCTTTGATAGATTGACACATGAATTCTCTCCCTGGTCCTGCCTTGCTCAGCTTCAGTGCCAGGAGCAAGCGTGAAGGAAGGGGCTGGCCGCCTGCCACTGCAGCCCAAGTGGCCTTGTTAAGCAGCCACTCATCATATCCTATTTGCCTCCTCAAATGTTTATCTGCATAGGAATAGCTAAGAGGGAAAAAGGAAGAGTCTGACCTTTGGCTTCTCTGGAGGTAGAAAACTGCCTTCTCTGTTTTAGAACTAGGAAGTCAGAAAACAGCTTTCAAAGATTACCGACCCTGGTTGCCATGGCAAAACTAAAGGATGGATGATTATCCATTTTATATTACTTATACTTATGTTCCCATTCTTTTTTTTTTTTTTGAGGAGTCTCGCTCTGTCGCCCGTGCTGGAGTGCAGTGGTGCTATCTGGGCTCACTGCAAGCTCCGCCTCCTGGGTCCACGCCATTCTCCTCCCTCAGCCTCCCAAGTAGCTGGGACTACAGGCGCCTGCCACCACGCCCGGCTAATGTTTTGTATTTTTAGTAGAGAAGGGGTTTCACCTTGTTAGCCAGGATGGTCTCAATCTCCTGACCTCATGATCCGCCCGTCTTGGCCTCCCAAAGTGCTGGGATTACAGGTGTGAGCCACTGCGCCTGGCTACGATTTTAAGTGTTTCTTACTATTGCGTCTGTAAATTATATATTTTCCACAAATAATAGAAGGAAAATTGGTATAAATGAATCTAATATGATAATCTAGACTATGCTATATGAGTCCGTCATTACTATTTTAATAATAGGCAGTTATCTTTCAGAAAAGGAGCTGAATGGCTAAGCTCTTTCTAAACTGAATTGAGGTCTCTTCTTGTTTGGATTATCACTGTTTAAGGTCAGCTTTCCCACTGAGATCATTTGACTTCCCTAGATATTTTTTAATGCACTTTCTCAATATTTTACTTTTCTACCAACTCTTTACATTCTTGGCATCTCCCTTACCAAAACATCCTTTTACAACTTAATTTTGATAAAAGCCTAATTTGAATGAAAGATTTATCTATAAACTTGTTTACACAACTGTGAACATACACGCAGAGTCTATCCTTAATATTAAGTGCCTATAGCCTCATATAGGAAGCTTAATATTTAAATGAATTGTTTTGCCATTTTGAAACAAGTGCTTTTTTAGGAAGTAAAAATCTATAGGTTCTCATGGATACAAAAAGAGTTGCAAAGAACTGGATTAGGTTTGTGGTGTATAAAAACTCCATTCAGAGTCCGGGCGCGGTGGCTTCACGCCTGTAATCCCAGCACTTTGGGAGGCTGAGGCGGGTGGATCACAAGGTCAGGATATCGAGACCATCCTGGCTAACACCGTGAAACCCTGTCTCTACGAAAAATACAAAAAATTAGCCGGGCGTCGTGGCAGGCACCAGTGGTCCCAGCTACTCGGGAGGCTGAGGCAGGAGAATGACGTGAACCCGGGAGGCGGAGCTTGCAGTGAGCCGAGCTCGCGCCACTGCACTCCAGCCACTCCAGCCTGGGCGACAGAGCGAGACTCCGTCTCAAAAATAAAAAAAAAACCTCCATTCACTAAGGCCAAGGCATGTTCAGTGTCTTTGAACATTCAAGAACCAGTACTGATCATTAACTATTGTTTTTTCAAATTCAGTTTCTCCCTCTAAATGATGCCTGTTATTCAAACAACTATATTGACTTCACAGAATAATATAAATTATTAGAGTAAATTTCTACCTAATTTTTATTTTTTGTTTTGGAATACAAATAATTCTTAAATATAGGTCACATCTCATTTAAAAATTACTACTCTCGTGTTTGCCTTGCATTTCAACTTGGCAACCTCAAGTATGTTTAACAATTTGCTTCATATTATAACCACTGTAATTTAGAGTAAGACCAATCTCTTTTCTAAAGTTTATTTTTTAAATAGGTAATATATTCGCATGGTTCAAAAATTTAAAAATAGGAAAAAGCATACAGTGAAAAGGCTTTCTTTGATGCCTGTCCTGCTTTGTTGTTCTCCCTAGACTTATAGAGACAGTGTGATCAGTTTCTATACATCTGTACCTCCGCCAGCCCCACTTTTTTCCACAGTGGTGGCCCACTATGCTGTTCCACACATTGCTTTGTTTCTGTGACGGTATATAGTGGAGCTTTTTCTTTATCAGTACATAAAGAGCTTCCTCTTCCCACCCACCCTCCACTTATAGTTGCAGAGTATTCTCTTATTGGTGGGCATTTAAACCTTTAAAATAATTGATTTTACTCATTCTGTTGAGCAAATATTGATTACCTGCTATGTGCCAGGCACTATTCTTTCCACTTGGGATATAATGTATAAGGCAAGGGAATTTCCTGCCCTCATGGAGCCAGTTCTAATCTTGAGAGGCATGCAATAAACCGTGATGCATAATTTGTACACACATCAGTTTGAGGGCCAAGTGTGTTTGTGAGATGCACTTTTAGGATTGGAATATCTGGTTTAAAAGTTACATGTAGGCTGGGCACGGTGGCTCATGCCTGTAATCCCAGCACTTTGGGAGGCTGAGATGGGCAGATCACCTGAGGTCAGGAGTTCGAGACCAGCCTGACCAACATGGAAAAACCCCATCTTTACTAAAAATACAAAATTAGCCAGGCATGCCTGGTGGCGCATGCGTGTAATCCCAGCTACCTGGGAGGCTAAGGCAGGAGAAATTGCTTGAACCCGGGAGGCGGAGGTTGTGGTGAGCCAAGATGGCGCCATTGCACTCCAGCCTGGGCAACAAGAGCGAAACTCCATCTCAAAAAATAAAAGTCCTTCCCTTCCTCCTCCTGTGCCCTCCCCCTCCTCCTCCCCTGCCCTCCCCCTCCTCCTCCCCTGCCCTCCCCCTCCTCCTCCCCTGCCCTCCCCCTCCTCCTCCCCCTCCCCCTCCTGCTCCTCTCCTCTCCCCCTCACCCGTCTCCCTTCCCCCTCTCCCCTCTCCCCTCCCCTCCCCACCCCTTTCTCAGGCAGAGTCTTGCTCTGTCGGCAAGCTGGAGTGCAGTGGCATGATCTCGCCTCACTGTAATCTCCGCCTCCCAGGTTCAAGCCATTCTCCTGCCTCAGCCTCCCAAGTAGCTGGGATTATGGGCGCATGCCACCACGCCCAGCTAATTTTTGTATTTTTAGTAGAGATGGGGTTTCACCGTGTTGGCCAGGATGGTCTCCATCTCCTTACCTTGTGATCCACCTGCCTCGGCCTCCCTAAGTCTGGGATTACAGGCATGAGCCACCGCGCCTGGCCTAAAAGTTATATGTATTTTTCACTGAGTCAGTTAACTGCCAAATTACTCTTTTTAGAAGATGTACTACTTTATATATCTACTACTAGCAATGTTTGAGAGCCTGTTTTTTTCATACCTTCTCCAATATAGTGTGTTATCAAACTTCTTGCTTTTTATTGATTTGGTGGGTGACAAGGTGTCATTTTTACTTTCATTTTTCTTTTGAGAAAAGTTTAACATTTGTATATGTCCAAAGTCATTTATATTTTCTTTCTTTTTTTTTTTTTTTTTTTTTGAGGCGAAGTCTCACTCTGTTTCCCAAGCTGGAGTGTGGAGTGTAGTGGCACAGTCTCGGCTTACTACAACTTCCGCCTCCCAGGTTCAACCAGTTCTCCCGCCTCAGCCCCTGGAGTAGCTAGGATTACAGGTGTCCGCCACGATGCCTGGTCTCGAACTCCTGACCTCAAGTGATCTGCCCGTCTTGGCTTCCCAAGGTGCTGGGATTACAGGCGTGAGCACTGTGCCCGGCCCTATGTTTTCTTTTTTAAAATTTTTTAAATTTTAATTTTTGTGGGTACCTAGTAGGTATATATATTTATGGGAGTACATGAGATATTTTGATACAGGCATACAATGCCTAATAATCACGTTAGGGTAAGGGGGGGTTATCCATCACCTCAAGCATTTATCCTTTGTGTTACAATCCAGTTATACTGTTTTTAGTTATTTTAGAATGTATAATTAAACTTATGTTGACTATAGTCACCCTGTTGTGCTGTCAGATACTAGATCTTACTCATTTTTTTTTTTTTACCCATTAACCAGCCTTACTTCCCCTACCCAGCCCCTCCTGTACCCTCCCCAGCCTCTGGTAGTTATCATTCTTCTCTCATCTCCACTGTGAATATCAATCTTTTCTCTATACTAGAAATCACAGCAGCAATTTACCTTCTCATCTTATTTAATAGTTAGGGAAGATATTAGAGATTTCAGGTTTCTTAGCCTAGAGATTTGAATTCCTATAGGTACTAAATTGTAAAATAAGTGTGTTATGTTTAGTTATCATAAATGGTAATAGTGAAAATAATAGTTATAGTAAATAGTAATTAATAGTGATGACTCATGCTTCCCATATATGTAACTGGCATTTTCTCCTGAATGGCTGAAATAGTATTTCTTTGTTTTTTTGTTTTGTTTTTGTTGTTGTTTGTTTTTTGTCTCACTGTGTCACCAGGCTGGATCTCGGCTCACTGCAGCCTCCGCCTCCTGGGTTCAAGTGATTCTCCTGCCTCAGCCTCCCGAGTAGGTGGGACTGCAGGTGCCCACCACCACGCCCAGCTAATTTTTGTATTTTTAGTAGAGACGGGGTTTCACCATGTTGGCCAGGATGGTCTCAATCTCTTGACCTTGTGATCCGCCCACCCGCCTCTGCCTCCCAAAGCGCTGGGATTACAGGCATGAGCCACTGCGCCTGGCCAATAGTATTTCTTTGAATTTTACCATTGTCCCTTGTAAAATGGGAAGTTATGAGTGGATAAGAAAGTTAATATTCAGCTAGGCGCGGTGGCTTACGCCTGTAATCCCAGCACTTTGGGACGCCAAAGCAGGTGGATCACGAGGTCTGGTGTTCCAGACCAGCCTGGCCAACACAGAGAAACCCCGTTTCCACTAAAAATACGAAAATTAGCCAGGCATAATGGCACACCCCTGTAATCCCAGCTACTTGGGAGGCTGAGGCAGGAGATATACTTGAACCTGGGAGGCAGAGGTTGCAGTAAGCCGAGATCGTGCCATTGCACTCCAGCCTGTGCAATAGAGTGAGACTCTGTCTCAAAAAAAAAAACAAAAAAAACTTAATACCCAGATTAATATTAAGCCATGGGAGAATACGAAGGGAATTAGATTATTTATCTCACCATTCAAGGAGTGGACCACTGTGATAATGTGATATAATAAAAAATACATATTTGTTCTTCATCCCTAATTCCTGGCACAGAGGTCCTAAAACCCTAGGAATTTCCTGAGTGATTGGGGTGAGAGGAGCGTCTTAATTTGTAATTAGCTCCTTTCAGCTATACCTGAGTTTCTGCTAACGAAGTGAGTCTTGGTGGGCCCCTTGATAGCTTCTAGATGAGGGCTGGTGGTTGCCAAAGGAACCAGTCATGCAATTTGAGTGTTGGAACTTTCAACCCAGCATCCCTCCAGAGAGAGGAGAGGGGCTGAAGATTGAGTTCAGTTACCAATGGCCAATGATTTTTATCAGTCATGCCTACCTAAGGGAATCTCCATAAGAACCCTAAATAATAGAGTTTGGAGAGCTTCTGGGTTGGTGAAGACATTGAGGTGCTGGGAGGATGGTGTGCCTAAAAAGGGCATGGAAGCTCTGTCCATTCCCCTTTCCTCCATATCTTAACCCCATGTGCCTCTTTCATTAGCTGTTCATCTTTAACCTTTATAGTAAACCAGTAAACAAAAGTGCAGTCTTGTGCCACATAATGTGTTTTTGTCAAAGAGGGACTATGTATATGACTGGTCCCCTGAGATTATAATACTATATTTTTACTGTACCTTTTCTATGTTTAGATGTGTTTTGATACGCAAATACCATTGTGTTACAGTTGCCTACAGTATTCAGTACAGTAACGTGCTATACAGGTTTGTGCTCTAGGGGCAGTAGGTTATGCCCTGTTGTCTAAGTATACCATATAGCCTAACTCTCTGGTATGATGTTCACACAATGATTCAGTTACCTAACCATGCATTTCTCAGAATGTATTCTCATCATTAAGCAATGCATGACTATAGATGTTTCCTTGAGTTTTATGAGCCATTGTAGCAAATTATTGAATCAGAAGAAGGGGTGTTGGGAACCTCTGATTTGTAGCCAAACTGACAAAAGTTGTGGTTAGCCTGAGGACCCACTACTTGCAATTGGCATCTGAAGTGGGAGGCAGTCTTGTGGGACTAAGCCCTTTACCTTTGGGGTCTACATTAACTATGGGTAGTTAGTGTTAGAATTATAGGATGTTCAACTGATGTCCGTGGAGAACTGAAGGATTGCTTGGTGTGGACAACTCATAAATTGTGTGCCAGAAATGTTGTGAGAGTATAGAAAAGCCATGTTGATTTTTTTTTTTTTAATCCTCATTAAGGCCAGATTTTTGTTTGGATTCGGAATGTCTGAATTCTCTTTATCTCTCCTCAAGAAGAATAAGGAGATGCTCTGGAAATTGGAAACTGCATCCCCCCCCCCCCCGCCCCCGCCCCCGCCGCCCCGAAGTCCTCATATTTCCATTCAAATGGAAAAATACAAAGTAGAACCAGTCCTTTTACTACTAGCCTCTCATTAACACACAAGAAAATCAATCAAATCAGACATTTCCTTCTTGGTCCTCTTATATCCCCACACATATTCTTTAATTTCTTTCCTCTGGCTCTTTCTCTTCTTTTATCTCCTTCATTAACTACCTCTTTCCTCCAATACATTTCAGTATTTAAAAAATTTTAAGGCCAGGCACAGTGGCTCTTGCCTGTAATCCCAGCACTTTGGGAGGCCGAGGTGGGTGGATCACCTGAGGTCAGGAGTTCAAGACCAGCCTGATGAACATGGCAAAACCCGTCTCTACTAAATACAAAAAATTAGCCAGGCGTGGTGGCTCATGCCTGTAATTCCAGCTACTTGGGAGTCTGAGGCAGGAGAATCGCTTGAACCCGGGAGGAGGAGGTTGTAGTGAGCTGAGATCGCGCCATTGCACTCCAGCCTGGGCAACAAGAGCGAAACTCTGTCTCAAAATTAAAAATAATAATAATAATAATAATTCTTGGCCTTCTGCTTTTCTCTGATTACACCTTCTCTTTAGGAGGTCTTATCTATTTCTGGAATTTCAGTGACCATCCTCTTGATAAAAACACAAAATACTACATAATTATGTTGGAGGACTGGGTGAGAGTAGGGTAGGAGTGGTGGAATAGTTTAGTTATCTGATGATGGTATGCTAGAAATTCAATAAACAATTTATAAAATTAATAACCAAGAAATAGTCATATAAAGTATATTATAGTTGGCCCTCTATATCTGCAGGTCCCACATCCTTGGGTTTAGCCAACTGCATGGAAAATATCAGGAAAAATAAACAATAAAAACAATACTACAGTTAAAAAAATGAGTAAAACTGTAGTACAGTTACTGTTTGTTAATTAATTAATTAATTTATTTTTTCTTGAGACGGAATCTTGCTCTGTTGCCCAGGCTGGAGTGCAGTGGTGTGATCTCAGCTCACTACAACCTCTGCCTCCTGGGTACAAACAATTCTCCTACCTCGGCCTCCCGAGTAGCTGGGATTACAGGTGCCCGCCACCATGCGCGGCTAATTTTTGTATTTTTAATAAAGGCAGGGTTTCATCTTGTTGGCCAGGCTGGTCTCAAACTCCTGACTTCGTGATCCTCCCACCTCGGCCTCCCAAAGTGCTGGGATTACAGGCGTGAGCCACTGTGTCTTATATAACATTACATTGTATTAGGTATTACAAGTAGTCTAGAGATGATTTAAAGTATATGAGAGGATGTACATAGGTTTTATGCAAATACTAAGCCATTTTATATAAAGGGCTTGAGCATCTGCAGAGTTTGGTATCCATTGGGGGTCCTGGGACCAATCTCCCACAGATACGAGAGGACCATTGTCTTCAATACTGGAGGGAATGCCTGTAAGATTTGGGGAATATTTGCCTCTGGGAAGGGAGACTAGGGATAGAGAAGAAGGCAATGGGATTCTTTTTTCATCATAATCCATTTCATTCTTTTTTTACTTTTTAAGCTTATGTACACATGTTACTATTAAAATTTATTTAAAAGTTAGAGCATACGGGTATTTCACAGAATTATTGGCAAAGAAATGCATCTTTATAGAATTGGTTAAAGTAAAATTCATGAAGAGCAGGGACCTTGTGTTATTTATTCCTATGTTCCCAGTGTCTAGGATAGACTTGACATGTAGCGAGGGCTTGATAAGTACTTACTTAATGAATTAAGCAATTGCAGAAATGAAATTTCTGGAGTGGGAGTGAGATTAGAGTCTTTAGGATGGCAGGCAAATGCTCTCTACTGGGCTGTAAGCTCCATGGAGCTAGGGCCCTTGCTTGCTTTTTGCTTTGTCTTGTGTACATATGTCTGGTACATACTGAGTAGATACTCAGTAAATGCTCAGGGCTGTCTTTAGAATGGACCTTTCAAGAAATATAGCCCTTAATGTAAGAAGAGAGGTCACTTCCCCCAGCTGTGTCTTGTTACATTTATTCAGTTGTCATATGCCCCTTGCTTCACTTGGTTGGTTTCTTTGTTAGGCCTAAGGTCAGAGTAATGCTGTTACTCAAAGTCTTTATGTATTAAGTAAACTTTTAAAGTATGGCCTTCTTTGAACAAAACTTGATGTATGTTATGGCCTCTACGGAGATCATAAAGATGACCAAGGCTCAGTCTCTGACTCTAAAAACGTGGTCATGGTCCAGCAGGGGAAATTGAATTTATACATACACATATATATATATATATATATAGTGTGTGTGTGTAACACACACACTGTTTACTGTATGTAAACAATAGTTGTACTACAGTTTTATCCTTTTTTTTTTTTTTTTTTGGAGACAGGGTCTTGCTCTTTTGCCCAGGCTGGAGTGCAGTGGCATGATCTCATCCCACTGCAACCTCCACCTCCCGGGTTCAAGTAGTTCTGCCTCAGCATCCTGAGTAGCTGGGATTACAGGTGCGTGCCACCACGCCCAGCTAATTTTTTGTATTTTTAGTAGAGACAGGCTTTCACCGTGTTAGCCAGGATGGTCTCCATCTCCTGACCTCGTGATCCGCCTGCCTCCGCCTCCCAAAGTGCTGGGATTACAGGCGTGAGCCACCGCGCCTGGCCTCATTTTTTTATTGTAGTGTAAGGCCTGCCTTAGTCTCTTCAGGCTGCTATAACAAATACCATAGTCTAGGTGGCTTATAAACAACAGAAATTTATTTCTCACAGTTCTAGAAGCTGAGAAATTTGTCCGGGTGCAGTGGCTAACACCTGTAATCTCAGTACTTTGGGAGGCCAATGTGAGCGGATCACCTGAGGTCGGGAGTTTGAGACCAGCCTGACCAACATGGAGATACCCTGTCTCTACTAAAAATACAAAATTAGCCAGGCATGGTGGTGCATACTTGTAATCCCAGCTACTCGGGAGGCTGAGACAGGATAATCACTTGAACCCGGGAGGTGGAGGTTGCAGTGAGCCAAGATCGCACCACTACCCTCCAGCGTGGGCAACAAGAGTGAAACTCATTTCAAATAAATTAATAGATAGGTAGGTAGGTAGGTAGGTAGGTAGGTAGGTAGGTAGGTAGGTAGGTAGATAGATAGATAGACAGACAGACAGACAGACAGACAGACAGACAGACAGACAGACAGACAGAGGCTGGGAAATTCAAGATCAAGGAACCCAGATCCTGGTACATAGAGAGTGCCTTTTTGCTGTGTCCTCACAAGGCAAAAGGGTGAGGGATTCTTTGAGATCGAATTTATAAGGATACTGATCCCGTTCATGAGCTCTCTGCCTTCATAACCCAATCACCTTCCAAACACCCCACCTCCAAATACCCTTACATTTGGGATTAGGTTTCAACATAGGAATTTTGATAACAAGGGCTAAGCAGCTTGTACAGGAGAAGGGAGGAAGAGGTCATTAAATCTCATTGGGGCCTGTAGGTGGAGGGACTGATGGAAGTGTAGACTAGGAAAGGGAGGGAGAAATCAGGAAGGCTTCATTTCCTTTCTTCCCCTTTTCCTTTTTATCTTTTAAAAACTCTTTCTCTCTTTTATTTCTTTTCTCTCATGCTTTGCTTTTGCAATTACTTAGTACTTGCCATGAGTCAGGAAATGTGCTGCATGCTGGAAGATGAAAAGATAAATTAGGGAGCCTATGATGTGGCTAGACAGACATGTTACCTCTTCCCCTTCCTCCTCAAAAAATGAAGGCAATGAAACAGCTCTAGCAAAAAAAATTGAGGACTTAGGCAATGTCTCACAGGTAAATCACAGCCTTGATGTGAATAGAAGTGTTAATTGTAGTACCATTTCTTGAATTGCTGTGTGCCAGGCACTGTGCTATGAGCTTTTTCATACATCTAACTTTAATATCTCTCAGAACAGCTTTGTAGCTTACCTACATATAAGTAGATAATAATATTCTTATTTTACAGATGAGGGAGGCATATGATTTGTTAAGTGACTTACCTAAGTTCACATAGTCTGTAAATTCTTGAATTGTATTGAAGTCTGACTCCAAAGTTCATTCTACTCAAAAAATGCCAGAGGAACTGTAATATATTGCTGGTGGAATTATAAATGATGCAGTCAGTTTGGAAAACAGTTTGGCAGTTCCTCAAAAGGTTGAATAGAGAGATCAAGTGACCCAACAAGAGAAATGAAAATAAACGTTCACACAAAAACTTATAAATGGATGTCAAAACAGCATTAGTCTTAATATTTCCAGAGTGAAACAAAATGTGGTATATCCATATACTGGAATATTATTTAGCCATAGAAAGGAATGAATTGGTACACAGTTCAGTGTGGATGAACCTTGCAAACATTATGGTAGGTGAATGAACCTGATTACAAAGACCACATGTTTTATGATTCTGTTTATATGAAATGTCCAGAATTGGCAAATACACAGAAGTTGGAGTAGTGGTTGTCAGTGGCTCAGGGAAGAGATAAATGGGCTTGAGGTTTCTTTTTAGGGTGGTGAAAATGTCCTAAAATTGTGATGATGGTTGTACAACTTTGTGAATATACTAAAAAAAGAAATTGAATTGTATACTTTAAATAATAGATAATTGTGTAGTATGTGAATTGTGTCTCACTAATTTTGTTTAAAACAAGACAAAATAAAACAAATCCGATTCTGAAAGAGAATTTTCTGCTCTACATATCTGGAAGTATCAGTAAGCTCTTACTGTAATAGTAAATAAGCAGGTGATCCTCACTTACAGTCTCAGCCTCGTGTTACTTAACATCTTCCCAACATTAATAATATCTTAAAATCTACTGTCTGAGGCCAGGTGGGTGGCTCACGCCTGCAATCCTAGCACTTTGGGAGGCCGAGGCAGGCAGATCATGAGGTCAGGAGTTCAAGACCAGCCTGACCAACATGGCGAAACCCCGTCTCTACTAAAAATACAAAAATTAGCTGGGCGTGGTGGCGTGTGCCTGTAATCCCAGCTACTCAGGAGGGGTTTTGTTAGCCTTTGGTCCACAGTCGTGTGCTTTTTATTTATGACTTCATGTTTAATATCTTCTTTCAGAAGGTTTTTCTTATTCCAAGATTATTTTCATTTTCATTTTCATTTTTTTTTGAAACAGGGTCTCACTCATGCAGGCTGGAGTGCAGTGGCATGATCTTGGCTCACTGCAACCTCTTGTTTCCCGGGTTTAAGTGATTCTCCTTCCTCAGCCTCCCTATTAGCTGGGATTACAGGGGTGCGCCACCACGTGTGGCTAATTTTTGTATTTTTAGTAGAGACAGTGTTTCACCATGTTGGCCAGCTTGGTCTCAAATTCCTAACCTCGGGTGATCCACCCGCCCTGGCCTCCCAAAGTGCTGGGATTACAGGCCTAAGCCATTGCGCCTGGCCGCTAAGATTATTTTAAAAATGTAACATTTTTGTCTAAAACTGGCCTCATTTTTTACATTACATAGATCTTTGACTCACCATTTTGTTTATGGTATGAAGTACAAACCAAAACTTTTTTTTTTAAAAAATGGGTAATCCGTTGTTCCAATCACTTGTTGAATAGTTTGTGTTTTTATTGGCTAGAAATGTAACTATTATTAAAGAGCAGTTGTTATTGGAAGGTGGTTTTTAAAATTTACAAATGGGTATATTTGGTATACATTTAAAGTAATAAAAACATTTAAAGTGTTATGTGATTGTAGATTAGATTGTTTCTTATATATTTAGAATTTATAGGATCAGTTTTTTCTCAAAGCATGTGTAGTCTGAAAAGGAATGTAATATTTTTCCTCATAAATAAGAGTTTGCCTTATTGAAGGCTTGTGTTTCTGCAGGTAATCTTACTTTGAAAGCAGACCACTCGGTCTAGTAGAAAGAGGGGGAATTAGCGGTTTGAATAATGGAGTTGTAGTTTTAGACCTGCCACTCCCTGACTGCTCCTTTGTGTGGGTCAGCCTCTCTGTGTTTTGTTTTCCTCTGTTAAAATGCATGAATAATAATCCCCACAGTGTCTACTTATATGAGTATTTTATTTGATGGGATCATGGATGTAAAAGCACTTTTAATTGGTAAAGCAGTTTAAATGTAAGGAATTACTGCATCTTAACCTTTCCTCCCTTTTTCTTGTAGGTAGTGTTGGTGCTTCTTTTCAGTGCCAGTCCATCCATCACGACCACATTTGTCATGATGACAGTGACAAGGTGAGGTTCGTGTTGATGTCTGCCATGGTGAAAATGCATGCCAACCTTACGTTGCTGGATTCTCTTGCGTAACTCTGGGCCTAGGGCAAGAAGAGTGTGATTTGTGGGGACACATTGTTGAGATGCTGAGGGCCTTGCTGGTTTGTGTGTCAAATTATTGACTGCTCCAGAAAACCTAGGGCAAATTCCTCAACCCGAGGTGGGTTGGACTTTTGATCAACACTCCACTTTCCTACCTATGCCTCTGTCCCCATCGTGGTGCTTCCTCTTCTGCACAGCCTGAATGGATTATCTTAATATATGAACATGTGTTTCAGAGGTTGATAGCTATCTCAGCAACTCATGTTGGAAATATCCTGGACATTACATTTTGGTTCACTTTTGGCATTAATTGCATTGAATTATGTTTTCTTCTTATACTTTACCTTCAAAAAAATTTTTTTGGCTCTGTTTACAAAGGCCAGTTTAAATATTGGGGATTGTCAGTTGAATCGATCTGGTTCATACACAAGAAGTCTACTTTGGGCCTGATATGTATATATTTTAAATTATGTCCAAACTATTGGTGGTGGTTTCACTGTGTTTTTTGCTTTTCTTCTTTTTATCTCTAAAGAAACCTGGTCTCTAGGGGGGGCTTTTCAATACTCATCAGTACGCTTGACGGCCCAGCCCTTGCAGTAAATATTTCTGTGAGCTGGGCGTTTGGAACATCTGGCTGCCGATCTGGATGGACTTAAATTTAGTCTTTTTCACCATCAATTTCTAGTGGCTTCCCTCACATTTTCTGCATGTTATATGCAGGAATCTATCACTCCCTTGGTAGTTTCCAGTGCAGACCAATCTAAGCAGTCTTTTTCTCTGCTGTTTTGATCAAGATCCTCCTCTCTCATTGTGTTGGAGCTGGATCAAGAAGTTGGTTGATAATTGGGATTTTCCAAATGGTTTCTTTGTTCTGTTTATTGGTCTCTGTCTTTGTGAGCTTTGTTCAGACTGATTTCACTCTCTTTACAGAGAGTGGTAGCTTATAGCATTCCAGAGTCTCCTTTATTATTGTACCAATCAAGAGACATGAGTTTCATTTTTAACTTCTTTCAAAGGCAAGCCACTGAAAGAGACTTCTAGAATATATAGTTGGCTACAGAAAATTTTGTATACTACAGATTTTAGAAATGAGCATTTGAAATTAAGAGTGATGATAGAGGGAGAAGGCAAAATCATTTTAGGTTACTAATGTTACAAGTGATTTTGCTTCATAATTATGAAGGTGCTTTTGGGTTAAATTTTTTTTCTTCTGTTAAGTGTGTTATGCTACTATCCATTTGTTCATTTATGGTATAGAAGCCAGACTGCCCTCCGGGTTGTCTCCAGACCTTAGATTCTGAAGATAAGTTTTTTGTCTACCTTTGCCAGGTACTTCCTGTCACCCCTTAAAATGTTTTTGTTTTCTAATTTATTAATCTTTTCTATAGCTGATTTTGTGCTTTTGAGACAGGAGATTTTTCTGGAAATATGGGGGAAAAAAGGGAAGAGAAGTTTAAGGAATATTATTAAGGAACAGGAGATCAGCAGGGTAAAGAACTGTCTGAAACGACTCTCCTTTCTTCCTACCTACCATGTATATATTGACTGTTTCCTAAATGGAAATGGAGAAAATGGATTAGGGTCTCTTGACTATGTATTTAGAATTTATTCAACTCATTCAGTCAGCAAGTAGTACTTATTGATTGGTAGCTATGTGTCTAGGCATTTAGGGAATACAGCCAGATAAAAAACAGATAGATTCTAGTATAGCATTTTACAATAAGTGAAGTGGATCAAAGAAAAGTTACAGATTACAGCCTTTCTTTCTCTCCTGTTTTTTTTTTGGTGGGTAGACTGAGTCTCCCTTCGTTGCTCAGGCTGGAGTGCAGTGGTACAGTCTTGGCTCACTGCAACCTCTGCCTCCCAGGTTCAAACGATTCTCAGCCTCCTGAGTAGCTGGGATTACAGGCGTGTGCCACCACGGCCAGCTAATTTTTTGTATTTTTATGTTTGTTTGTTTGTTTGTTTGTTTATTATTTTGAGATAGAGTCTCCCTCTGTTGCCCAGACTGGAGTGCAGTGGCAAGATCTAAGCTCACTGCAGTGTCTGCCTCCTGGTTCAAGTGATTGTTGTGCCTCAGCCTCCCAAGTAGCTGGGACTGCAGGTGTTCATCACCATGCCTGGCTAATTTTTGTATTTTTAGTAGAAATGGGACTTCACCATGTCGGCCAGGCTAGTCTCGAACTCCTGGCCTCAAGTGATCCACCCGACTCAGCCTCCCAAAGTGTTTGGATTACAGGTGTGAGCCACCATGCCCGGCCAGATTATAGCTTTCAACAGGATCATCAGGTGTTATTCTGGGGAGGAGAGTGGGTGGATACCATATTTAAAAATCAGATCCCTACATATACAACAGCCCCCTGACGTCTTTCTATGACACGTGGGTATTGGTTTTGCAAAAACTAAAATGAACCTGTTGCCCTCTGCACACTCACTCTCTCTCCCTTCCCCACTTCTTCATAGTCTAACTCAGAATTAAAGGGATCATAGAGCACGTTTACGCCAACCTGCTTTTTATTTTTATTTTATTTTATTTTTTTTATTTTTCAGACAGAGTTTCGCTCTTGTTGCCCAGGCTGGAGTGCAATGGTGTGATCTTGGCTCACTGCAACCTCTGCCTCCCGGGTTCAAGTGATTCTCCTGCCTCAGCCTCCCGAGTAGCTGGGATTACAGGCATCCGCTACCACGCCCGGCTAATTTTGTATTTTTAGTAGAGACGAGGTTTCTCCATGTTGGTCAGGCTGGTCTCAAACTCCTGACCTCAAGTGATCCGCCCACCTCGGCCTCCCAAAGTGCTGGTATTACAGGCGTGAGCCACCACGCCCGGCCCCGACCTGCTTTAAAAAAAAATAAACTTGGGAGCTGTGACCACCATGGGAGAAATTACTTGTTCAGGGGTAACCCACAGTGCTAGGGCTAGACCAGATCTTCTGTATCAAATGCAAGTTATATAAAATATTTGCTTAGGTATTCTGAGCACATTGTCAAAACATGTTGATTCTTTGCTTGTTGTCTTTGCCTATCGTTCAGGCATGGTGTATTTCTCAGATTGGGGAAGAAAAGATGATTTTTCTTACATGATTTTTCTTATAAGTTTTCTCACTTTTAACTAATCCATGTGTGACTGGGGATGGAACCACAGTTCAGGCAAGGAGTATGAGGGCCAATTTATTTGTTGGACATCCTCTCTACAGCCTTGGAGGTGGTGTCCAATCCTCAATTTTTTGGCTTGATCTGTTGTTCTGCAGCTTAAAGTTTCTCTCCTGATATGTATCTGTTTATAGTTTATAGTGCTGGAAGAAACTGATTCCAGCTCTGATGTTAATTATTAAATCCTGTGAGTTACAAATTCTCATTAATTTATATTGGGTACAGCAATTTGCACAAGCCCTCCAGCATTATTTTTACATTCGTTCACAGGGCCATATTCCATAATTTCTAGGTAGCAAATGTTTATATTTGAGTAGCTACTACATACAGAGCAATGTTCTAGATATTAGGGATACTGCATTGAAGAAAACAGAAGTCTTTGCTCTTATGCAGCTTGCTTTCTGTAAGTGGGGAGAGGCAAGACAATAAAGATATTGTTAACTGATTATTTGTGTTGTGAAGAATAAGAAAGCAGGGAAGGGGGCATAGAAGTACTGGGAGAAGGTTGTCCTCCTTTTTTTTTTTTTTTTTTTGAGACAGAGTCTTGCTCTGTTGCCCAGGCTGGAGTGCAGTGGCGCGATCTCAGTTCACTGCAAGCTCTGCCTCCTGGGTTCACGCCATTCTCCTGCCTCAGCCTCCCTAGTAGCTGGGACTACAGGTGCCTGTCACCATGCCTGGCTAATTTTTTGTATTTGTAGTAGAGAGGGGGTTTCACTGTGTTAGCCAGGATGGTCTCTATCTCCTGACCTCGTGACCCACCCGCCTCGGCCTCCCAAAGTGCTAGGATTACAGGCGTGAGCCACCGTGCCCGGCCGAAGGTTGTCCTTTTAACCAGGTAGTCGCAACACCCTTTGAAGTAGGGACTGCCTTATTCCAGTTTTATCAGTGAGGAATCTGAGGCACAGATTAAATATTTACCCAAGATCACACAGCAGTACACTGGGATTCCATCCCAAGCTGCCTTGCTCAAGTCTGTACTCTGCTGTTTGAAGAAACCTATTCCTATTTTAACTTCACCCATTCAACTGTGACATGCTCGGAGAAACAAATCTGCAAGTGGAGAAGGCCTCAGAGAGTCACAGTGGAACTGAACCATTGGCACCAGTCCTTGTCTGTAGTTTTTTTTCTTGCCCCCAGGCCTTTATTCTGATTCATGACTATTTGTTATTCCAGGCTCCTTGCCAAGTCATCCCTACCCTGCGTCAGGCTCAGAATTCTGTGCGAGTTTTTTGTTTGTTTGTTTGTGACAGGGTCTCACTTTGTTACCCAGGCTGGGGTGCAGTGGCGCAATTTCTGCTCACTGCGACCTCTGCCCCCACCTTCAAGGGATTCTCCCACCTCAGCCTTCCCAAGTAGCTGGGAATACAGATGCCGTGCCACCTGTAGTCATGTTTCACTTAGATACTGAAATTAACTCAGCTAATGTCAGTTTGAAAATAGTCACATTTTCACAGTGACAACAAGCTTGAGCTGGGGAACTAGGTCTGACCCGAGAATGAGATAAAATATTGAAGAATTTGATGAGACTATTCCCTCAGTTGAGGTGAATTAACTTGTAGCCTCAATTATATATTTTTTCAGAGTTCTTGATACATTGCCAGGAGGATGGCCATTTGAGAAACGAAAATAGAAGAGTTCTTCCTAAACTGCTTATGTGTACTGATTCAGAGCAGGAGTCTTTCTTGACAAGAATTCCTTATAGTAGGCTTCGTTCATTTGTCTTGGAAAAAAGCACCCATCTAGCTTGTGGTATAAGTAATCCCATGCATACTGCCTTCAGGGAAGATGGAAAATGTACTTACAGGTTCAATATCGCTTATCTCAAATGCTTGGGACCAGAAGTGTTTGGGATTTTGGATTTTTTTCAGGTTTTGTATATTTGCGTTATATACTGGTTGAGCATCCCAAATCTGAAAATCCAAAATGTTCCATTGAGTACTTCCTTTGAGTGTGAAATCTTTGCTCAGAAAGTTTTAGATTTTGTAGCATTTCAGATTTTGGATTTTTAGATTTTTGCTCGAGATGTACCAGTTTTTCTTCTGTGACTGTATACTTTCTTTTTCTTGATCTTTTTACTTTTTAGTATGTATTTGTTTATTTTTGAAATGGAGTCTTGCTCCATTGCCCAGGCTGGAATGCAGTGGTGTGATCTCTGCTCACTGCAACCTCCACTGCCAGGGTTCAAGCAATTCTCCAGCCTCAGCCTCCCGAGTAGCTGGGATTATAGGCATGCACCACCACCATGCCCAGCTAATTTGTTGTTGTTGTTGTTGTTTGAGACGGAGTCTTGCTCTGTCGCCCAGGCTGGAGTGCAGTGGCACCATCTCGCCTCACTGCAACCTCCGCCTCCCAGGTTCAAGTGATTCTCCTGCCTCAGCCTCCTGAGTTGCTGGGATTACAGGCGCGTACCACCACATTTGGCTAATTTTTGTATTTTTAGTAGAGATAGGGTTTCACCATGTTGGCCAAGCTGGTCATGAACTCCTGACCTCAAGTGATCTGCCCACCTCAGCCTCCCAAAGTGCTGGGATTACAGGCATGAGCCACTGCGCCCAGCCTGTATTTTTTTTTCGTAGAGATGGGGTTTCACCATGCTGGCCAGGCTGGTCTTGAACTCCTGTCCTCAAATGATCCACCTGCTTTGGTCTTCCAAAGTGCCGGGATTACAGGCATGAATCATCATGCCTGGCCTCTTTTTAACTTTTAAAAATTACATATTGATTGTTGGCCAGGTGCAGTGGCTCATGCCTGTAATCCCAGCACTTTGGGAGGCCGAAACGAGTGGATCACTCAACCTCAAGAGTTTGAGACCAGCTGACCAGCCTGGACAACATGGCAAAACCCTGTGTATACAAAAAATACAAAATTAGCTGGGCCTAGTGGTACATACCTGTGGTCCTAGCTACTCAGGAGGCTGAGGCGGGAAGATTACTTGAGGTTGCATGGAGATCAAGCCACTGCACTCCAGCCTGGGTGATGGAGTGAGACCCTGTCTCCAAAAAAAAAAAAAAAAAAAAAAAAAATCACATATTGATTGTAAAAACAAACAGCACTCTATTCAGTTTCTCTCCTGAGAAATAACAATTGGAATTTCAGTATTAACAGATTTTTTTTTTCTTACCATATTTGTATGAAATGTTTTTCATCCTTGTAAAATCAAGTTCCTTGATTGTACCTTGGTAGAGAAAGATTCTCTAGCTTAAGATAGGAACTAGATTTGTAAAAGTTAAGCAGTGTTTCATTTAAAAAGTGGTGGAAGTGGCTGGGTGTGGTGGCTCATGCTTGTAATCCCAGCAGATTGGGAGGCCAAGGCAGGCAGGTCACTTGAGGCCAGGAGTTCAAGACCAGCCTGGCCAACATGGTGAAACCCTGTCTCTACTAAAAATACAAAAATTAGCTGAGCATAGTGGTGCACGCCTGTAATCCCAGCTACTCGGAAGGTTGAGGCAGGAGAATCTCTTGAACCCAGAAGTGGAGTTTGTATTGAACCGAGATTGCACCACTGCACTCCCGCCTGGGTGACAGAGTGAGATTCTGTCTCCAAAACCAAAAAAAGTGATGGAAGTATTGTTAATTTATAGAATTATTATTGGTACTTTTAGGTAAATAGTTCAAATATCAAAAATAAAAGTTAACCTACTGTTAGAATTCAAGTAAGATGTATAATTTTAAATAAAAGGCGGGCAGGATTAACTTGCAGCTTCTACTCGGATGGACAAAACAGTGTGTGGAGACTCACATCGTGAACTTTTGCTTCAAGAACTACCGCAGGAACATAACAGTAAAACCGAAATTATTCACAGACCCTTTGAAATAAGCGGTTTGTCGCTGCAAATTCCATGAGACAGCCAAAAGCTGTGAGTGCCCAAAGTGCAAGAGGGGGAAAGTCTGCCTCTGAACACACATCCTCACTGGGGAACCTGAAAATCCAGATCATGGGAGAAGGATTTAACCTTACCTGGAGCTGATACGAATTTAGAGAGCCAAATGAAATATAAAAGTTGATGCAAGGCCAGGCGTGGTGGCTCCCAGCCAAAAAGTGCTGTAATCCCAGCACTCTGGGAGGCCAAGGTGGGTGGATCACCTGCAGTCAGGAGTTCGAGACCAGCCTGGCTAACGTGGCGAAATCCTATCTCTACTAAAAGTACAGAAATTAGCTGGGCATGTGGCACATGCCTGTAATCCCAGCTACTTAGGCAGCTGAGGCAGGAGAATCGCTTTAACCAAGGAGGCGGAGGCTGCAGTGAGCTGAGATGGTGCCGCTGCACTCCAGCCTGGGCCACAGAATGTGACTCTGTCTCAAAAAAAAAAAAAAAAAAAAATATATATATATATATATATATATCGAGGCAGCAGCAAGAAGGAGCCCTGTAGACACTTCTAGTCCCCAGGGAAGCCATTTCTGACTTTTATCTTACCAGGGGTTCTTGGGAAAGGCTGCCATTAGAAATGGGGAAGGACCACAGGGAGAAGAAAACTTACAGCCTAACTTTGTAATAATTTTGACTGAGTGCAAATTTTCCTGGGCAATATTTGGGAGTGGGCAAACCGAAAGTGCAGATACTAGCACAGAAGTTAGGGCAGGCAGGGAGGGGCAAGACCTGAAATCCTTGCCTGCTTTCTCAGCAGGGGCTTTTGTAGCCTGGGGCAAAATCTCAGCCTTGCTCTAAGGCTGCCTGGATATAAGGGTGTTGTCAGGGCATGGTGGGACTGAGACCGGCCTTGCTGGTTGTGCAGGAATTCGGTGAGGCCTGTCACTGCCAGCTTGCCCCCAACTCCCTGGTGATCTGTTTGAAGCAGCAGAGGCAACCATAATCCCCCAGGGAATACAGTTTTATTGGCCTGAGAATCACACCCCCATCCCCCATCCTCCCATCTCCCACCCCCTCCCCCTCCCCCCGCCCTGTGGCCACAGCAAGCCCTGCCCAAGGAGAGTCTCAGATATGCCTAACCTGGCCCTTACTTGATGGTCTTTTTCCGCCCTGGTAGCGTAAAACAGAACACATAATATCTTGAGAGCTCTATGGCGCCACCCATCACCTGATAAATCAGAATACTTATCCAAGTGACCTTAGGGCAAACTTGTATCCCTCCCCCCCCCCCCCCCCCGTACTACCGCAGTCGATGTTGTATTGAAAGCACCACCTTCTGACTGGAGGCCAACCAACTGAAGCCATTACAGCAACTCATAAAAGAACAACTCTGCACCAAGAAAGGAGAAAATAATAGCAAATTCCACTGCCTTAACATCCTAGCTAACCAGAGGTTCTGAGTCTGTCCATGTTACAACTTCACTGCCAGCACAACCAGCATTTGAGAAAACCAGTGCACTAAACAAAACTACCAAGGACCCTCACAGGGTCCACTTCATTCCCCTGCTACCTCCATCGGAGCAGATGCCACAGCTGAGAGACCGGGATACTGATCACATTACAGGACTCTTTGCAGACACTCCCCAGTACCAGCCCGGACCCCGGTAGCTGTACTAGGTGGCTAGATGCAGAAGAGCAGCAACAGTCACTGTAGTCCAGCTCTCAGGAACCTCATCCCTAGGGGAAGGGGGAGAGCACCATGTCAAGGGATCACCCCATGGGACAAAAGAATCTGAACAACAGCCATTGAGCCCCAGATCTTTCCTCTGACATTTAAAAAAAAACAAAAAAAACAAGATACGGACAAAAAAATCTCCAGAGAAATAGTAAAACAACAATCACAACTTCAGGAAATGAAAGACACTTAAATACAAAATACACTGGAAAATTTCAATAGAATTGAACAAGAAAGAAGTTGAGGGCTCAAAGAGAAGGCTTTTTAATTAACCCAGTGTGACAAAAAAGAAAAAAACTGAATAAAGCCTCCAATAAGTTTGAGATTATGTTAAACGATCAAGCCTAAGAATAATTGGTGTTGAGGAAGAAGGGAAATCTAAAAATTTGGAAAACTTATTTGAGGGAATGATTGAGGAAAACTTCCCTGGCCTTGCTAGAGATCTATACATCCAAATACGAGAAACTCAAATAACTCCTGGGAAATGCATTGCAAAAAGATTATCACCTAGGCACACAGTCATCAGGCTAACTAAAATAAAGATGAAGAAAAGAACCTTAAGAACTGTTAGGGAAAAGCATAAAGGAAAACCTGTCAGATTAACAGCACGTTTTTCAGCAGAAACCCTGCAAGCTAGAAGGGATTGGGGTCCTATGTTTAGCCTCCTTAAACAAAACAATTACCAGCCACGAATTTTGTATCCAGTGAAACTAAGCTTCATAAATAAAGGAAAGATAAAAGTCTTATTCAGACAAACAAATGCTGAGAGAATTCGATACCACCATGCCAGCACTACAGGAACTGCTAAAAGGAGTTCTAAATCTTTTTTTTTTTTTTTTTTGGAGACAGAGTTTCGCTCTCGTTGCCCAGGCTGGAGTGCAATGGTGCGATCCCGGCTCACCACAACCTCCACCTCCTGGGTTCTAGTGATTCTCCTGCCTCAGCCTCCCGAGTAGCTGGGATTACAGGCATGTGCCACCACGCCCGGCTAATTTTTTGTATTTTTAGTAGAGACAGGGTTTCTCCATGTAGGTCAGGCTGGTCTCGAACCCCCAACCTCAGGTGATCTGCCCCCCTCAGCCTCCCAAAGTGCTGGGATTACAGGCATGAGCCCAGTTCTAAATCTTGAAACAAAACTTCAAAGTACACCAAAATAGAACCTCCTTAAAGCATAAATCTCACGGGGCCTATAAAACAATAACACAAGGAAAAAATACCAAGATACTCAGGCAGCAGCAAGAACGATGAATAGAATAGTAGCTAACATCTCAATACTAACGTTGAATATAAATGGCCTAAATGCTCCACAAAGAATACAGAGTGGCAGAATGGGTAAGAATTCACCAACCAAGTATCTGCTGTCTTCAAGAGACTCACCTAACACATAAGGACTCACATAAACATAAGGTAAAGGAGTGAAAAAAGATATTCCATGCAAATGGACATGAAAAGCAAACAGGAGTCGCTATCTGGAGTCGCTATCCTTATATCAGACAAAACAGACTTTAAAGCAGTAACAGTTAACAAAGACAAGGAGGGACATTATGTAATGATAAAAGGACTGGTCCAACAGGAAAATATCATAATCCTAAATATATTTGCATTTAACACTGGAGCTCCCAAATTTACAAAACAGTTGCTACTAGAAAACAGCAGCACAATAATAGTGGGGGACTTCAATACTCCACTGACAGCACTAGACAAGTCATCAAGACAGAAAGTTAACAAAGAAACAACGGACTTGAACTATACAACAAAAGTGACCAAGTGAGAATCAAATCAAGAACTCAACTGCTTTTACAATAGCTGCAAAAACAAACAAACAAACAAACAAACAAAACTAGGAATAGACCTAAGAGCTGAAAGACCTCTACAAGGAAAACTACAAAATACTGCTGAAAGAAATCATAGGTGACACAAACAAACAGAAACATATCCCATGCTTCTCATTATTTCTTGCCCCCTGCTCCCAGCAACCACTGATATTTCTGTATATGAATTTGCCTATTCTGTACATTTCATAAAATGGGATCTCAAAATGTAGCCTTTTGTGTCTGGCTTCTCTCATGAGCATGATTATGTTAGTCTGTTCTTGTGTTGCTATAGAGAAATACCTGAGGCTGGGAAATTTATAAAGAAAAGTTTCATTGGCTTGCAGTTCTGCAGACTTTATACAAAGCATGGTGTCGCATCGGTTTCTGGTGAGGCCTCAGGAAGCTTAGGGAAAGGAGGCGATGTCACATGGTGAGAGGGAAAGAGAGAGTTGTGGGGAGATGCCATGCTTTTTTTTTTTTTTTTTTTTTAAATTGAGATGGAGTCTTGCTCTGTTGCCCAGGCTGGAGTGCAATGGCGTGTTCTTGGCTCACTGCAACTTCTGCCCCCCAGGTTCAAATGAGTCTCCTGCCTCAGCCTCCCTAGTAGCTGGGATTACAGACACCTGCCACCACGCCCAGCTTTTTTTTTTTTTTTTTTTTTTTTTGAGATGGACTCTTGCTCTTGTTGTCCAGGCTAGAGTGCAATGGCTTAATCTCAGCTCACTGCAACCTCTGCCTCTTGGGTTCAAGCAATTCTCCTGCTTCAGCCTCCTGAGTAGCTGGGACTGTAGGCATGTGCCACCACGCCCGGCTAATTTTGTATTTTTAGTAGAGATAGGGTTTCACCATGTTGGTCAGGCTGGTCTTGAACTCCCGACCTCAGGTGATCCACCCGCCTTGGCCTCCCAAAGTGCTGAGATTACAGGTGTGAACCACCGTGCCTGACCCTAATTTTTGTATTTTTGGCAGAGATGGGGTTTCACCATGTTGGTCAGGCTGGTCTTGAATTCCTGACCTCAGGTGATCCACCTCGGCATCCCAAAGTGCTGGGATTACAGGCGTGAGCCACTGCACCCAGCCAGTGCCATGCTCTTTTAAACAACCAGATCTTTCGTGGACTACCAAAGCGAGATCTCATCTCGCTCTTCACCAAGTGGATGGCGCTAAGCCATTCATAAGGGATCCACCCGCAAGATCCAGATACCTCCCACGAAGTCCCATCTGCAACACTGGGGATTACAGTACATGAGATTTGTAGGGGACACATATCCAAACCATATCACATGGTCATTTCAAGATTCATGTTGTGCAAGTAATTGGGTAGTTAGCTGCTCTCTATTAGGTGTTGAAGATGGCCTTCAACCTGACACTTTGGCAAAGATCTGAATAATAAGTAACAATTCAGGTGAAAATCAGGGTCATGGAAAGAACATTTCAGGGAAATAATACAGCTAGTGCAAAATCCCTAAAGCCGGAAAGATGAGGGAAACAAAAGGCTGATATTTGTAAGCACGGTGGATGCGGATTGGGAGTGGTATGAGATGAGCTTGGAGAGGTGGGCATGGGCCAGCCCATGTAGTTCTTTGTAAGCCAGGGAAAGTAGTCTAGATTTTATTCTGCTTTTTCGAGAAGCCATTGGAGGGTTTTATGCAAAGGAGTGGCATAATACAACATGTTTATAAAAGACCACCCTTCTACTTTCTGTCTCTCTGAATTTGGCTGCTGTATGTACCTCATACAAGTAGAATCATACACTGTTTTTCTTTTTGTAACTGGCTTATTTCAGTTAGCAGGTCCTCAAGGTTTATCCATGTTGTAGCATATGTCACAATTTCCTTTCTTTATAAGGCTGAATAATACTCTTTTGTAAGGTTGAGCGTGGTGGTTCATGCCTATATTCCCAGCACCTTGGGGGGCTGAGGTGGTGGTTCACTTGAAGTCAGGAGTTTGAAACCAGCCTGGCCAACATGGTGAAACCCTGTCTCTGCTAAAAAAAAAATACAAAAGTTAGTCCGGTGTGGTGGCAGGTGCCTGTAGTCCCAGCTACTTAGGAGGCTGAGGCAGGAGGATCACTTGAACCTGGGAGGCAGAGGTTGTAATGACCCAAGATTGCGCCACTGCACTCCAGCCTGGGTGATTGCGCAAGACTCTGTCTCAAGAAAAAAAAATGTCATTGTAATATACATCACATTTTGTTTATTCATCCATTGATAAATACTTGGGGTTGCTTCCACCTTTTGGCTATTGTGAATAATGTTGCTATGAACACGGGTGGACAAGTATCTCTTCAACCCTGCTTTCAGTTCTTTTTGGTATATACCCAGAAGTGGAATTGCTAGATCATATGGTAATTCAGTTTTTTATTTTGTGAGGAACTGCCATACTGTTTTTCATAGTGGCTGTACCATTTTATATTCCCACCAACAGTGCAGAGAGATTCCAGTTTCTCCAAATCCTCGCCAACACTTGTTATTTTCTTTTTAATTTTTTTATAGTAACTATCCTAATGAGTGTGAGATGGTGGTTTTCATTTACACTTCCTTTTGCCATTTTTTTAATCAGGTTTTTTTTTTTTTTTTTTTTGCTGTTCAGTTCTAGGAGTTATATATTCTGGATATTAACCCCTTGTTAGACATGATTTACATGTATTTTCACTTATTACATAAGTTACATTTTTTACTGTAATACACATAACATAAAATGTACCATCTTAACCATTTAAATGTACAGTTCAGTAGCATTAAGTACATACAGTACATTCACCTTTTTGTGCAGCTACCACCACTCTCCATCTCCAGAACTTTTTCATCTTCCTAAACTGAAATTCTACCCATTAAACAATAACTCCTCATTGCCTCCTCCAGCCCCTGGGAAACAACATTCTACTCCTAGACTACTTTCAGACTCCGTTTCTTCCTTCACTTAATAAAAGAGAGGGTCCACTGCTGACTAATAGGATTGTTTTTATATGTGGAGGCCTTCTTGGAAACGTGATTGATTTATTGTAGAGAATAGTAATAGAAAATAGGGTTGTTTGAAAGAAAAGAGATAGAGACAAAAACTGGTTGGGTGTTTTCATACTGGATGTCTTATCCGCAGGCCTGAGCATTCCTGCCTCGGTTCTGCCTGATTCTTTTACATCAAGAAGTTGATCTTGCCAGCCATTTCCATGTTGTAGATCTGCTAGCAGGTTTCATAGATTTCCCTTTGTTCCTGGTGGCATGGCTTCTCACAGTACAAAAATTAGCCAGGCATGGTGGTGGACGCCTGTAATCCCAGCTGCACGGGAGGCTGAGGCAGGAGAATCGCTTGAACCCAGGAGGCAGAGGTTGCAGTGAGCCAAGATCATGCCATTGCACTCCAGCCAGGGCGACAGAGCAAGACTCCATTTCAAAAATAAAAATAAATAAATAATTTGAGGAACAAATCTATTGTGATATGTTCTTTTGTAGTGTTTCATTGCCTTTAGGTTTAGGAAATCTGTCTCCATTCAGATATTTACCCGTATTTTCTAAAAGTTTTAATAATTTTACATTATCCTTTCTTATCTACCTGGAATTTATTTAGTATATGATTATGTGACCCACTGTGTTTTCAGTAGATTCTCACTTTGCTTTGTTGTGAAATATCTGATTAGAGTTTCCATGTAATGATAGGTATTTTGAGATTGTTATTGGAGATTATTTTGTTGGTCTTTAAAATGTCATTGTCTCCTAAGTTTATTTTGTTTTATTTACAAGACACTATTGCAACAGGAACAAGCAAGCCAGGGGAAGATAAATAAGCTTCCTATGGAAGCTTAAATTTTGTATTTACTCTACAAAGAGTTGTACTACCTTAAGGGATTTACTTAATATTATGATTTGTTTTGTAGTACAAATTAGAAATCTGCCCACATATTTCCTTCTTTTCCTTAAAGTCTGGAAGGCCTGTAGAATGTGGCACGGGCAGGAGGATACAGGGTTTGTGGAGATGCGCCATGTATCACATATGTCTGTGCAAAACCATTCGTGTTAGGATCCTAAAACTATCATCAGTGGAAACACTGGCAGTTTTAGTGAGCTGGTCACATTTCATGAATGCAGGATGTTAGACTTCTATAGCAGGGTGTGTGTCATCTAGAGCAAGTTATTGACTGTACAGGTATTTGAGCTCCACCAGAATTCCCTAGAGGAAAGAAAGTGTGTTCCTCATTGAACATAATGGAAATAGTAAGACGTTCGGGCAGTCTGGTCTGCAGCATTCGAATGTTTCTTGCATCTCAAACTTCTTAAGACTGTGATTCCCATGTCTGTTTTCAGCGACTTCTCTTCATGGTCTTTCCCAAAAGTAAAGTAGCTAGTTGGCTGTGCTTCTGTTGCCTGCCTGCCTGCCTGCTTTTTCTTTCTTTCTTTCTTTCTTTCTTTCTTTCTTTCTTTCTTTCTTTCTTTCTTTCTTTCTTTTTCTTTTTCTTTTTCTTTCTTTCTTTCTTTCTCTCTCTTTCTTTTCTTTCTTTCCTTCTTTCCTTCCTTCCTTCCTTCCGTCCTTCCTTCCCTCCTTCCCTCCCTCCCTCCCTCCCTTTCTCTCTCTCTTTCTTTCTTGGAGACAGTCTCACTCTGTCACCCAGGCTATAGTGCAGTGGTGTGATCTTGGCTCACTACAACCTCTGCTTCTCAGGTTCAAGTGATTCCCCTGCTTCAGCCTCCCAAGTAGCTGGGATTGCCAGCATTCACCACCACACCCGGCTAATTTTTGTATTTTTAGTAGAGAGAGGGTTTTACCACGTTGGCCAGGCTGGCCTCAAACTCCTGACCTCAAGTGATCCGCTCCCCTCTGCCTTCCAAAGTGCTGGGATTACAGAGGTGAACCACCACACCCGGCCATGTGCATAACATCATTTATTTTCTTGAAGCACTTATGTAAGTATAACCCATTTAAGTCCTTATTTCACTGGCTTTGGGATCACATTTTCCATTAATGCCCAATTCTTAATGATTTGAGCGCTTGCTTTTCTAAAATTCAGTTGAACAGTTTGTCTGGCTTTCCTCTCCAGGTATTTCTGGGACTTCCTGGGTAAACTGCTTGTCCTTCCAGCCAGTCCTTTGACCCATGGCCCATTGGTCACCAGCTTCCCTAAGGTGTTCTCACTGGTGTCACTTTGGCTCAAGTTTAGGCCCAGCTCCTAGACTATAGTTTGGGCCTAGTTCCTAGGCTATTAATATTTAATAAAGGATTTAACAGAAGGGCATTAGAACAAAGAGAACTTAAAGCTGCATATGAAATATGGCTTCACTCAAAGTATACTGGTCCAAGTTCTGCTCAGGGCTTCTCTCTTCCTGATGCTTGGCGTACTGCTGTCCATAGGGCTAGCCTATCTTTCCTCAGGGAGTACCCTGAAAACTACTGATTCCCCTCCAGGGTCAACTCCAAACTGTGATCAGTTAGCTTTGCTTTGAATAAAAATTGCCAGCCTTGGCAACATGGTGAAACCCAGTCTCTACAAAAAAAAAAAAAAAAAAAATTGTCTGTTGTGGTGGTGTATGCCTGTAGTCCCAGCTACTCGGCACTGAGGCGGGAGGATCACTTGAGCCCCCAGGAATTCAAGGGGGCAGTGAGCTGTGATCATGACACTGCACCTCAACCTGGGTGACAGTTTTCAAAAAATTAAAAAAATTGATGCTGCCTTTTAGGAGGCAGTGTAGCAATATATCTTGAAATTTTAAGAAAATTCACATACTATTTGAACCAGCAATTCTACTTCTAGAAATGTACTTTTATGGATATATTTTCAAATGCTTGCCAAACTATATGTATGTACAAGAATATTAATAATAGCTTTGTAATAGCAAAACACTGAGAACAACCTAAATGTAATACAGGATTAAAAAAAAAATGCAGAGATGGTTCCTCCCTAACAAAGAAAGAATTGGCTTTGTTGAAAAGAATAACCTAGATCTGTATGTGGCTAACTTTTTTTTGTGCTCTGGGTCTCCATTGGATTTGGTAAAAACTGTAGTGCCAGAATATGATTGCCCCTGAGATGAAGCTGCTGGAGCATACAGTTGAGCTCAAGGTGCTGTCTGTTCTCCGGAACAGAACAAGCAAGAGTGTGGCTTCAAAGAGTATAGGTTACAGCAGGCCATCTAGTGGAGGCCTCTTGCCTCAGGGTCAGCTCCTGCCTGGTTACCCTGTTCTAGAGGTTGAATATGCTGTGATGTGCAGCGCATGCTTTATTTGTGCCCTTGGGTCTCCACTTCTGATTGGTATAGGTCTCTGTTTTTCTGCTTCTGACTTGGCTGTCCTAGGCACTTAGGTTTCTTCATTTGAACTCCTTCCTGGCTGATGCCTTTTCACTGTCCACCTGCTTTAGCCCCTTCACACCTTCACTACCATGAGCTTTCCCTCTGTCATTCCAGCTACCATGGTTCAGTCCAAGTCATCTCTCACCTGCACTGTGGGAACAGCCATCTAACTCTTCACCCCAAAGCTGGATAAGTGGCTATATAATATGGGAGGCTTTCAGTGGACTTCGATTTGGGTGAGCCTTTGCTGCCCTCTTCTGGTCTCTAGCTGCTATAGCCGGCAGCTGCTACTAATTAACTTTTTTTACTTTGTGTTAACATTTCTGGGTGAAACTGCTTATGCTGATTGTTTTGCAGTAGTAGATCAAGTTGTAGCATGCTTGTAGATACTGTGTAGCCTAAATGCTGTTCAGCCAATATGCCTTTTCCCTCAGTGCAGCTTTATCTTTTTTTTTTTTTTTTTTTTTGTATTTTTGGTGGAGATGGGGTTTCATCATGCTGCCCAGGCTAATCTCAAACTCCTGAGCTCAAATGATCTGCCCGCCTCGGCCTCTCAAAGTGCTGGGATTACAGGCGTGAGCCACCGCGCCCGGCCCAGTGCAGCTTTATGTTATTCAGTCCTTTTAGCTGGTTTTGGAGGAAGAAAGGAAACTTAGGGATGACAGCAAAGCTAGCTTCAGGGAAGATTTTGAAATTTATTTTTTTTGCATCCCTTTTCCTCTCTTTTCACTGCCCGCTTTCCATTGTTCCTGCGCTTCATTTCTCCTTGGGAATTTACCAAGTGAGAAACGTAGAATCAGCCACTGCTGTGAAATATTTACATATCATTAACTGAACTATTTATTAAGCACATGGTATGTGCTAACCCCTTGCCAGATTTGGTAAGAGTCCTTGGCTTCAAGAAGTTTACTATTTATTGGGCAGAAGTGTCAAGTAAATACAAAGTTGGAAGGCAGAATGATTAATGCTATTTTAGAACACACAGGAGAGGCCACTAACTCGGCAATAGAGATTGAGGTTGTTGGAGTGAGATTATAGTAGGGATACTTGGATGTGGATGTGATGGCAGAACAGTACTGACAGTGTTAACCAATGAGGAACTGCCTTCTCGTTAGTAGAGGTCCAGAACTTCCAGCAGGTAAGCCATTCTTTACCCCAGCACCTCCTTTGACATTTCCTTCCATGTGAATGGTTCTTCAGCATTTGGACAAGTGGTTCTTTACCTGTAGCTGTTGAATCATGCCTTTCAATGCCTTAAAATAGGAGATGGTCCTCTTTCCATTTTTGTGCACTTTCCGTCATCCATTCTTCCCCCCAACATCGGTGTCAGTGATATACAAACAAAGCAGAACTGAGACTTGAGGAGCTTACAGTTTAACAGGAGGAAACAGATATTTGATAAATGCTGTAAGGTATTATGATACAAGTGTGTAGAGGGATAAGGAGGACAGCCTGTAACCTCATAGTCACCTTTTTTGTAAAAAGATCCTTCAGATAACCATTATTTTAGATATTCCTTGATGTCTAGAAATGCAAAACTGGTCACAAAAATAAACTGTATATTTACCATTTGACAGACTATTAACTAGCACTTATTTAAATTTGTTTATGATTATTGTTTAGTGTGTTTTAAAATGTATTTGTAGCAACTGTACCCTTCAAATTCACAAGATTGGGAAATGGTTTTCTAGAAGCAGATAGTGAATTTCAGAATGAGATCTTTCTTATATATATACCCTAAGATTACAGTTGTTTTGCCTTAGTTAGAAATAAAGAAAAAACAGGACATCTAAGGAAATTTAACTCCAAGTCCAGTTAGCCAACCAGCAAATTTTCCCAAACATTTAAGGAAGGCGTTAACACCAGTCTTAAAGAAACACTTCTAGAGAATAGAAAGCAAGCCAGTACTCCCTGATTCATTTTCTGAAGCTAGCATAAGTCTTTGTAACAAAACTTGATAGGGACATTACAAACATGGAAAATTACAGGTAAACTCACTCAACACAGAAGCAAAAATTCTAAACAAACCAAATCAACCATTTAGAGCAATACAGTAAGCCTAAAATGGGCTGATTAGAAATGTGAATTCCTAACACCCCCAAACCAATCAAATTCACATATTAACAGAAAAGTCATATGATTAACTTGTGGATACAGAAGTTTTTCATAAAATCAAACATCCATTTATGATTTTTTTTTTTTTAAGAGACAGATTCTCTCTCTGTTGCCCAGGCTGGAGTGCAAAGGCACGATTTCAGCTCACTGCAACCTCCGCCTCCTGGGTTCAAGTGATTCTCCTGCCTCAGCATCCCAAGTAGCTAGGAGTACAGCCACGTGCCACTATGCCTGGCTAATTTTTTGTAGTTTTTAGTAGAGATGGCGTTTCACCATGTTGGCCAGGCTGGTCTCCTGACCTCAGGTGATCTGCCTACCTCGACCTCCTAAAGTGCTGGGATTGCAGGTGTGAGAGCCACTGCACCTGGCCCATGTATAAATTTTTAATATATTAGAAATGGCAGAGAATTCCTGTAATTTTCTAAAGGGGTCTTAAAAAAAAACAAAAAACCACAAACACCGTACTTAAATGTCAACAGTTTTTCAGTTGAGGTTTGGAATAAAACAAAGCTGTCTGGTTAGCACTGTACTAGAGGTCGTTGCCAGTGCACTAAGACAAGAAAGTGAGTATATGTTGGAAAGAAAGAAATGGAACAGCCAGTATTTTCTGCCAAGTAGACAAGGATATAAACAGAATTGTGTGTATAGAAAACTCAAAAGAACTGAGATAAACTATTAGAATTAATAATTGAATTATATTAACAAACCTAGAATAAACCTAAGAACTAAAATGTGCAAGACCTTGATAGAAAACTATGAAGCATTATTGAAAGAATTAAAGACTCAAGTAAATAGCTTATAGATTGCTATCTTTACAATATTTAATCTTCCTATATTCCTTAACTCATTTCTAGATCTAATGCAGCCCAAGAAAATCCCAGCAATTTCACCTTTTTCCTTGTCTTTTTTTCTTTCCTTCTTTTGAAATAATTTGATTCTAAAATTCCTATGGAAATTTAAAAGGCCAGAGATAATGTAGACACTCTGAAGTATAACCTGCTGTAACAGATGAAAGGAAGTCTTACAAAGCTGCGGTAATGACGATGGTGTGGATCAGCACAGGGATAAAGAGAACAGTGCAACAGACTACTGAACCCAGAAACAAACTCATGCATATGTGGCCACAGTTTTTTAAACAAAGGAGCAGTTGGCAAGTCTTTTTCAGTATATGATGCTGTGTCAAGTAGATGTCCGTATGGGGAAGAGGGCACTTGATTCCCTCCTCACCAACACCAAAAATCAATTGCAGGTGATGTGTAGATCCAAATGGAAAAGAGAAAATAATAAAAATTCTAAGGAAATAATATAGGTAAATGTCTTTATGACCCATGTGAAGGGAAGTATTTCTTAAACAGGATAATAACAGCAATTAGAAACACAAACCTGAAACCATTAACTATAAAGATTTAAAGATGGGAGAAATTAATGGTGTGTTTTTGTGTTCTGTTAGGAATAATCCAATAAAGAGAAAAACATGATGGTATAAAAGAGAATTTGTAGAGTCACATTCTTTAAAAGGTGAAAAGTGGGTGAGATTTAGCATTGAAGAATAGGCTGAATTTGTTCACTAGGTGATCAGTTCTAAAATCCTATGCAGTTTTTGTATAGTGGCTGCTGTTATTCCCATGTATTAGAATGGCAGAACACCAGAGTAAACAATCTCATTGAATAACTACCAGAACCATCTGAAGGAACTTCAGCATTTTCCTGTTCAGTAAGCAATGTTTTGATATATTTTTATTTTAAAATTGAAGGGACTCAAATGACTTGGGTAGCTCTGGAATAACAGTAGTCATTTACAATTTTCACTTTTGTCAAGAAAACCAGTTTTTTAAAGGGCAGCCTCAGAGTCAGAATTCTCAAAAAGCTCTTGCCAAAAGCACCTTTTCTTACAAATGCTGTACTGTCCCGTAGCCCTGTGTGGCTTTAAAAACTGATCCTGGACAATTCATTAATTGGACTAGCCACACTTCAAGTGCTCAGTAGCTACATGTCGCTAGCTAGTGGCAGCCTTTTCGATGGGGGCAGATGTAGAATATTTTTGTCATTGCAGAAAGTTCTATTAGTTCTGCAGTGGGACTTTCCACCTTTGCGGACAGACACCAAATAAAATTTTAGCTGGACTGTAGTTAAGTGACTGCTCTGGTATAACTTTAGCCCCTGCCACATTAGGTGTCAAAGGTGGCCTACCACTTTAAAAGCCTGCCTGCTCTTTGGGTGTTTACTTGCATGGCTTAAGATTTTCTGGTTAAGAAATAAATTAGAGGCTGTGCATGGTAGTTCACACCTGTAATCCCAGCATTCTGGGAGGCCAACATGGGAGGACTGCTTGAGCCCAGGAGTTAGAGACCAGCCTGGGCAACATAGTGAGACCTGTCTCTACAGAAAATTAAAAATTTAGCCTGGATTGCCTGAGCCCAGGAGTTTGAGACTGTAGTGAGATGTGATCCAGCCATTGCACTCCAGCCTGGGCGACAGAGCACCGTGTCTCAAAATAAAAAAAAATAAAAAAAGAAGAAGAAATTTAAAACTATCCAACCTGGGGTTGTGACAGCATTGTTGAAGATCGTAACCATTTGAGAGGTTTCAGGAAGCTTGCCTCACAAAAGGTTGGCTGAAGCTCAGAGGGATTTGCTGAAGCTTAGAGGTGAGGAATGCTGGAGGACTGTAATAGATTTTTGCTGCTGAGTTCAGCACTTGAGGAATCTGCCTCTCTTACAGTTAGATAGCTCCCAAATGTAACTTCCCTTTCCTTTCCTGATGTTCTTCTCCCCTTTCCCCTCTCTTCACATAGTCCTATCCAAGCTTGGAGGAAAAGCTACTTCAGGGTGGTCTGCGTTCTGTAGGGAAGATTTTTTTTTTTTTTTTTTTTTTTTAGCTTAGATTCTGGTGGAAGATCTGTAATTGGAAGGCGAATCCACAGTAGATTGCGATTTGTGAGGGATACAGAGGATAGAAAATAGGATACATTGGATAAACTTAAAGGTATGGTTGGCACTTTACCTTGAAGTGAAAAAAAAAAAAGAAAGAAAAACAAGTTTAGATGTGATCATCTCCAAACTGGCTGCTTTGGGAGAGAGCCAGCCAGCTGGTTAACTGGGTTACATAATTCGAGTATGGGTTTGGGGTGGATATGTTCATAGGGACCTGATACCTCTTTCCAGCTTCTCTTTGTTTGTCCTGGAATTCCAAAACCTATGATGTTATTGCTGGAACTTTGATTCAGCAGTTGCTAAACACCTACGCTTGTGTTTCTGGCACTAGGCTTGGGCCTTGGGTTTAGTTTACACAGTCCCAACAGAGTCTGGGTGCTCAGTCTGATATGGGAGACAAGTGTACATAAATAATTACCATATAGTGTTGTTCATAAAGAGAATGTCCAAGGTCCAGAAGGTCCTGAAACAACATTTAGTCTGATTTCCCCCATTTTCTAGTGGTTGCAGCTGAGGCCCAGAGAGGGAAAGAGGGAAAGTAATGCCAAAAGAACTAGAACCTGAGAACCCGAGTTTTCTGTTGACTGGTCCTTAATAATTTTACTCTACCACCCTAAAACATGATCACCATCCTTGGGGAAACATCTAATTTCTGCTTTAAAAAGTCCACCCCTTCCATGATGTCCTCTTGACTGCCCTCTCTCCTTAACTCTGATACCACTTTACTATTTTTTCCTTGTATGGATTGTGCTTTTGTGGAAATTTTTATTTCCTCTCTTGTATCGTGATTATCAGGACAGGAGCCAAGCCGGCTTCAATCTTTGTTCTTATTTCCCCTCCCCAAGCGACATCTGAACAACTGTCAACACTTAAGGAAGCCTCGGACAAGTTGGGTTCGAACCTGTTTGCTTGCTGCATTGAGAGACACCTTTGTGTACTGCAATAAAAATTCTTACTTTTCGGGCCACGTGAATGCATTTATGCTGTAAGAACTACGTGAGGTTAGTTACTGTTTGATTGCGGAGTTTTGTAGGTAGGAGGCACGGAACAGTAGCAACAATTTACTAAGAAAATTTGTAGGAATTGGAACAGGGCCCTGCGATCCGCAGGGCAGCGGGGGGCGGGCTGGGGCGGGGCTGCGCAGTGGTGCTGCGCGCGGAGCTCTGTTGCCGGAACTAGTCCGAGTCGTGCGCCGGGCCGCGCGCAGCCCCGCCCCGCTCCGCCCCCTTCCCCTCAGGTTGGAAACAAAGGGGGTTCGGCGCGCGGTGCGGAGCCTAGGGGAAAAGGGAGGAGCGCTCCGGTGGTCTGGCGCGCTGGGCTCGCTAGGTTTGTGCTGGCGAGGGGACGGGGTGGGACGGGCGACCCGGACCCAAGAAATGGGAGGGCCGCGCGTGTCGCGGCCTAGAGGCCAGGGGAGTCGCCTGCGCGCGCAGCGGAGGCCGGTGCGCCGGCGCACAGCGAGCCCGGGTCTGTGATCGCCGAGGCGGGGTGAGGCGGGGTGCGGCGGGGCGGGGTGCGGCGGGGCGGGGCGGGGCGGGGCCGGGCCGGGCCCGTAGTGCGGTGTTGCGGGACGGGGCCGAGGCCCGGGCGGTTGGGGCGTGGGGGCGGAGAGGATGGAGCTTCCGAGGCGTTAGGCGACTCTGTCATCTCTGGGCGTGCAGCGGTCGTTTCCTGGCGCGGCCCGTGTGATGGTGCCGGGAGGAAGGAAGCGCAGTGACAGTGCCTCAGTTGGAGCCGGGGTTCCGGGGGTGAGGAGGCCCGCGGACGGCGGATCTGGCGAGCTGGCCGCGGGCTGGGTGAGCAGTCACAATAGGAGGCGGCGGCCCAGCGAGGATCCGCGGGAGCTGCCCGGCAGGGCGGAGCCTCCCCTCGCAGGTACTGGCCGCCGCGGCCGTTGGCTGCAGCGCGAGGGCGGGACGGGCTGCGGGCCGTTGAGAGCCTGCGGGGCCGCGCCCGAGTGCTTGGGTAAGGTTTGCCCCGGCCGCCCGGCGCTCTTTGTTCCCGCGGTGGCGAGGAGGCGCGGTCTCAGCTCGCGGAGCCGCCGGCCCGCTGCCCGGCAGATGGCCTCGCTCTCTCGCTCCCTCCCTTTTTGCCGAGACGCAGGTGAAATGATGTCACCCAGGAGAACGCGGAACCCGGTCGAAAGGGTCCTCTCTGGCGTCCTTCTGCTTCCGTGGGTTTCTGGACAGGCTGCGTTTTGTTCTCAGGGGATGCCAAATTCTTCCTTTCAGGGCTGAAGCGTGAGAGAGGTTGGTTTTTGAAACGGGAGTATTTCAGGTTATTGAGGTCCAAAAAGAAATAAAGTTTTTGTTTACGTCTGTATGGCTTGTAAGGTAAAGTATTTTTCTTTGTGTTGCAAAAATGATGTATGCTATTATTCAGTAAAAGTTGGGTATGCTAATTCTACCGTAAGTAGAAACACACACATGTAATTATCGCCACCATCATATGAATTGCCATTTCTTTTTTCTTAAGCGGTGGACTTAAAGTATGAAAACTTAAATGTATACAAAGCTCATAATACAATTGTTACCTTAGAGTTGCAAGTCTGCTGTATTCTGTTTGGCCTTGATTGCGAGTGCTGTTATACTTGAACATTTACCATAAATTTTTTTCAATAGCAAACAAACCTTGTATGTAGGCTTTAAAAAAAAATTCCCTTTTATAGGGACAGTTGGAATCGAAGTAAAATTGTTCCTATCTTCAGGGAACACCGTCTAATGGAAGAAATAGAACTTTTGTAGAGATAATACGAAACCACATACATACAGATGTCAGATCAGGTGTGGGAAGCTGGGACACACTTGGAATAAAAAGATGAAATTTCTGACTGGAAGTTTACCTGGGAATTGTGTCACTTCAGATACCCCTTTCTCTGGGGTTTATAAATATATATTTATAATATGGTATATTTCACCTTTTGCAAACCTGCTAATCATACATTGTTCATTCAATTTTAAGTTGATTTTTATGATATTTCTGTAAGACTTATTTCTAAGAGATTTGAAGGCCTTAGCGCTTACAGTTGAATAAGTTCTGCCACAGACTCGTCATGTGGGCCTCAGGCTCTCATCTGTAAAATATAAAAAAAGTTGGACTTAAATAATCTGTGGGGTTTCCACCTCTGACTTCGTCTGTGATTCTAGAAGGCAGTTCGTATTTCCATACTGGTTGGGCCTTATATGCCCATCTTGTTTTTATAGTTAAATTGTCAAGTATTACTCTGGGTGAATATTGAGGAGAATTTTCTCTACTAAAATAACCTAATTTTTGATGAAGAGTAAACAAGATGGCATAGGCAGACATAACAATCTGTTAGCATCATAATGTAGAGTGTAGATCTGTTGTCTCTCTGCCGACAGCATTGGATGAGGCTTTTAAGTTAATTCATGTTACGTTCCTAGGCTGTTTCTGTTTGTGCTCACTTTCTTTTTTTGAGGCTGTGAGTGGAAAGTGTGGGTGAGAAATTCTTATGATAGAAGTTTCTGAAATGATTAGGTACTTGCTCAATATGGAAAGATTATTGGTCAAGATTATGTCTTCTAGTTTATTCCACCTATTTCTCTGTACTACCTCTAGTTTGGTTTAGGCCACCACCATTTTGTAATTCATCTTGCTGGAAAGGTAGTTCTTAATTAGTCTTGATTGTTGCGTTGTGTTTGTTTTGGTTTTCCTGCTAAGAAAACATGTCAGACAGTTTTCACTTCCATTTTACTCTACTTAACTCACAGCCTTTTCTCTGGAAAGAGCGAACAGATTGTAAATATGGATTTGAACAGTATAGTTCTTGTCTAGTTCATCAGCAAACGTTAATTAATACGACGTTATCTAGAGGAGATAAAGCATTAATACTTGAACTCTAGTAAATTAATGAGAGAAATTTAGAATAAACAGATGAAGAAGAGGGGTCATGTACACAGTCTCTTCCCAACTCTTACATCTTTCATTTAAAAAAATTTTTTTTAATTTTAGTTTTTCCAGAAACAGGGGTTTTGCTATGTTGTCCCTTCTGGACTCGAACTTCTGGGCCCAGGTGATCCTCCTTTCTTGGCCTCCTGAGTAACTAGGACTACAGGTGTTTGCCATGGAGCCTGCCTGCCTTAGATCTTTCCCTTTTTTAAGGATCTGAACTTTTTACCTCTTACTTCTATCTAGGTTATGGAGCCCTATTATCTTCTTGTAGTTCCTGTTATTAATTGTCCCTCACTAGACTGAGTCGCTTTAAGGGTAAGGACTGTTTCTTTTTCCCATTTTGTAGTCACAGCATCCAGCATACGGCAGGCAAGCAATAATTATTTGAATTATGATTGTTATTTAATAAAATTATAGCTCAATCATACCTCTTTTTTCCAACTATTGTAAAACCCACAATTATTGTGTAAGTAATTATATGTGTGTGCGCCGTGTGTGTGTTTGGAGAGAGGGAGAGGGAGAGAGTGTATAACATTTTTTATTGGTTTGGACTTTTGTGGTCTAGATATTTTTTCACATCTGTGTAATTCTTTGTGGTAACCAACCTAAGTAAAACGATTTTAGACATACTTCTTTGAGGGGAGAAAAATCTTTGTGTAGGGAAATCTGGATTTTGGAAGGGAAGGAAAGAAAAGTTTATTTAAAATATGTAACTCTTATTTTTCCTACCCTTTATTTCTGCATTCTCTGTGTAATGGATAGAGGATTTCTTTAGTTGCGTCTGTTTTCTTTTCCCTTTTCCTTCTTTTTCGTCACCTTATGGGATTGTGGAAAGGAAGTAGGGGAGCCTTAGGCTATTTTCACACACCCTATTTCTGCTATGCACTCAGAAAGAGATGGGTCCTGTTTGTTTGCCTAACTCAAGAGTGGGAACCATAATTTCTGTTTAGAAATGATTGTCCCGGTGCTGGGCAGTAATGAACATCCTAACCCACATAGTACCAGTCCTTGAATGGTTTCTCCTAATACTGCCTATTAGCTTTTCAAAATTATTTTTTAGGTCAGGCATGGTGGCTCACGCCTGTAATCCCAGCACTTTGGGAGGCCGAGGTTGGTGGATCACCTGAGGTCAGGAGTTTGAAACCAGCCTGAATAACATGATGAAATCCTGTCTCTACTAAAAATACAAAAAATTAGTCAGGTGTGGTGGCCAGCACCTGTAATCCACTACTCTGGAGGCTGAAGCAGGAGAATTGCTTGAACCCAGGAGGTGAAGACTGCAGTGAGTCAGGATTGCGCCAGTCAGGATTGCGCCACTGCACTCCACCCTGGGCAACAAGAGCAAAGCTCTGTCTCAAAAAAAAAAAAAACCATATATATATATATATATATACACACACACGTATATATACGTGTGTATATACGTATATATACGTGTGTATATACGTGTGTATATATGTATATACGTGTGTATATATGTGTATATATGTATATACACACACACCTATACACATATAAAAAGCAAATTGTGACCATTGTGTAGTGATAGAATGATTTTATTTTTTTATTCCTTTCAGTCTTTTTCATGTGTCATTTGTGTATGAGAATTGTTGAAGCTTAGAGATGAATGACTTAGAAATTTTGTCTTGGATCTCAAAGGGTAGTAACATCTCAGAGGGTCAGTTCTACCCAGTGTTTGGACCTCAGTTTTCCAGAACCAGGCTCTCGATTTTTTTTTTTAAAGAAGCTTTATTGAGTTATGTTTTATATACCATAAAATTCACTCCATTCAATTAGATTTTTTTGGTTACATTTTGAACATTTCTGTCGTCCCCCAAAGATCCCTGTGCCCATCCAGGCCTGCCTTTTGCATAACTCTAAGCGTGCACAGTCCCATTCCTGTTTGCAGTGTTCTCTCCTGGACCAGCTTTGAAGAATGCCATCTGGGACTTTGAGTACCCCTGCTCCACACTGTCAAAATCCTTTCAGAGAACTCTGCTCCCAGAAAACAAAAGCCAAGGAAACAGATTTGTTTTAGGCCCAGTGATAGAACTCTTCTCAAAGGAAAGGTGACATTTAGGTCTAGTTTATTCTCAGAACAGGGAAAAAAAAATCCTAGCAAGGAGCACAGCATGCAGCAGTAGCTCAATGATTTATTCTGCCTCAGTAGGATGGGGTGGACTTACTGGGCAACCACTGACTTCATTTAATGGTAACCTGCAGGTGAGTGCATCAGATCTCTTCCTTGATCAAAGCTTTTAGCTTGTCTCATTGCCAACCAGATTTCTAAGAAACTTGTTACACAAATCAGAAAGGCAGGCTGTTACATCATTTGCTTACAGTTTGGAAGATTATTCTTTTAACAAATAGTTGAATGCCTGCTATGTGCCATGTACTCTTCTAGGTGTTAGTGACATTGTGCTGAACAGGACATGGAGCTTATACATGTTCTCCTGAGTGTATGCTCAAGTCACCTCATTGATTTGGCTGCTCTATTTAATCTTTATAGGGAGTTCTCTGTTTTTCTTCCTAATATTCCAAGATAACTTTTTTCTTGAATTTATGAAGTCCTGTTTATATATAACCCTACCTTATGATCATAGCATTTAAATAATTTTCCCCTCCCCCAAGTAGTAGTGTTTCTGGTTGCTACTTTTTAATGGCTGCATAGTTCAAGCAAGTGTACCGTAATTTTACTTAGCAAATATTTGTTAAACATTTAGGTTGCTTCTAGTTACCTTTTAAATTGTCGCTATTATTGTGCTGTGGTGACCATATTCATGCATATGGCTTTTCTCATATTTTGGTATATAACCTGATAATTTGTCAGTTTAAATATTAGAGATTCAAACATGTTTTTTAAATTATTAATAAAATTACCTAATTACTTCCAAGAGATTAACAGTTGCCATCATGGAAGTGGTGAGAATATTTGGAGTTTTGGATTTGACTTTATTTTACAGATAACCAGACTTGTAGCTAGAGGCGACACTAAGCACCTGACTCCTCATCTAATGTTTTGTTTTCGTCTTTTATATTACGCTGTGATTTTAGTGCTTTTGACCGACCAGTTGATATGCTGAAGAATGCTCTATGGGCCTTTGTGAACACCTTATTTTGTAGAAGTATGTTGTGTCATACTGGCTTAGAAGTCATGTACCTGTATCCTCTCTCTCACTTTTACTGGAGGAAAAAAAAAAAAGGAAATGAACGAAGAAGGATGCTGCTGTCAGAAGCAATTTTAAATGTTTTGGGACAGCGTCTTGTCCTAAGTGCTAATTTTAGTGCGATAATTACTAATAATGCCTGCAAGTCTCCAAGAAAAGTTGAATTGTTGGTTATGTTACCAAAACACAGAATGGCCAGATTAAACAAAGGATGTCCTAAAATAGTAGTGTTGATGCTTAAAAGGTTAAACTGTTTTCTGTAAACTTTAGTTTTGTGAAATAGGGTTTTCTTAGTTATGCTTAATGAATTAGTCATATGATTATATGGAAATAGACATTAAACATGATAAATTTTGGGAGTTGCAGACTTAATGTGGTCTCAGGATGTTTCCTTGGCAGGACTTTTTAAATACAGGTTGCATTCTGGGAGAAAGCCAGAGTTAGCAAATCTGTAATGCTGAACAGTTGCCAGCCTAGAGAAAAATTATATCAGTTTTCAGGAAACAAGTTTATTTTTAAGTACTAAAAATGGTTTTAAATAGGCCTGGTGGAATAGTTGATACTTACTAATCAAACTAGATTATAAAAAAGAATGTTACTTTAAAGTAGAAGGTGGTTTTGTGGGTTGAGTATGAACCTTAGAATTCGATAGACTTGAGTTCAGATTATGGTTTTGATATTTCTGAGGTATGTGACTTTAAGCAAGTCTGTTAAACCTGATGTTCAGTGTATAAAGATGGGAGAGCCCAGTTCAGTTTCTGGCATGAAGCTAGCTGTTACCAGATTGAGGCTTTAAAACCTGCTATACTGCTTAAATAAAAATGTGTTAATTTTTATATCTTTTGTAATCAAATCAGTGTAGCCAAAATTCTGGAGAAGAAACTTTTTCACTGTGGTACAATAATTTTTATTCAAGTTATATACATGCACATTGTGTTTTCTGTAACAAATTACTACAAATTTATTTGTTTAAAACACAAATATTTCCTCACAATTTCCACGAATCAAGAGTCCTGGTACGGGGTTAGCTGCTGGGCCCCCTGTCCAGGGTCTTACCTTGCAGGAGCTGTGATTTCTTTCGTTTCTTTTTTTTTTCTTTGAGACAGTCTGCTCTGTCACCAGGCTGGAGTGCAGTGGTGCGATCTTGGCTCACTGCAACCTCCACCTCCTGGATTCAAGTGATTCTCCTGCCTCAGCCTCCCAAGTAGCTGGGACTACAGGTGTGCGCCACCACGCCCAGCTAATTTTTGTATTTTTAGTAGAGATGGGGTTTCATCATGTTGGCCAGGTTGGTCTCTATCTCTTAACCTTGTGATCTGCCCGCCTCGGCCTCGCAAAGTGCTGGGATTACAGGCGTGAGCCACTGTACCTGGCCCAGAGCTGTGATTTCATCCGTGTCTCCTTCCAAGTTCACTGGTAGAATGTGGTTCTTGTGATTATAGGACTGAGGTCCCCCATTTTCTTGCTGGCCGTCACCTGGTGACTGCTTTCAGCTCCTAGAAGCTGCCCTCAAGCCCCTGCCACATGGTACCTTTCGCATGCCTTCTCACAACATCTTAGTCTGAAGAATTGTCAAGAGAATCTCTTGGGAAGGACTCAGTTCTGCTTTCTCTGATTAAGTCATGCCCAGGCTCACCCAGGATAATCTGTCTTTAACTTGAATTCACCTTACTTGGAATCTTCATTACATCTGAACGTCTCTCCTCCTTTGTCATATGATTTAACCTAATAATGGGAATGAAATACATCACATTCACAGCCCTGCCTGCGCACATGGGGAAGGGGGTTGTACAGGAGATGGACACCAGAGGTAATCTTGGGCAACCTATGTATGGGACTGCCTGCCCCATACACACACACACACACACACACACACACACACACACACACACACACACACACACACAATGTGTGTGTGTGATTTTATTTTACCTAGTAGTAAAATAAAATTGTACCTCATTTTAATCAAGCCCATCTATGGTTTTGTCCCAGACTTATTTTGAATATAGCTTTTCTCCATTATATTGGTCCATCCTTTTTAAGACAAATGGAGCCTCTGATCAAAGGAAACTGTTGTGAGTAGGAGAGGATATGCTTGAAAATTATGGCCACAGGGACCAGGTTGGCCAGTTTTTCATTTGTCTATGACCAAGATCTTAAGATTTCAAAGGAACAAGGAATGAAGGAGAAGAAACATAACCTTGATTTGTCTTTTCCCAGCCAGCTACTTGTACTAGCAATTTTGTAAGACTGCTTTGGGCATGATAGTTGAAGGCAGGATGGCCTTAGGATAACACGCTACAAAGGATACATGATGAGCAAATGAAAAGCTTAAGAGGATGCAAAAAGATTCCTACATAAAGAAGCAAACCATTTTGAGAGAGTGGCAAAAGTCCTCCTTAGATTGAGTCAGGAATGTGAAATACTCCTTTTTCTATGAAATCTTAACTCTTACCTTCACATTAATTCAGAACTCTTAACTCCTAATTTTTCCCTGTTTTATGGGCTTTAAATATTATGTTACAGTTGGCTGCTTGCATCTGGGTTTCAAAAATTGTTAGAATAAGCTTCTTGAGGGTAGGGCCCATGTTTTTATATCTTATTAGATTAACAAATACTTATTTTTAGAAATTGTCTCACCATGTTGACCAGGCTGGAGTATAGTATTGCAGTCATAGCTCACTGTAACCTCAAACTACTGGGCTCAAGTGAAGCTCCTGCCTTAGCCTCCTGAGTAGCTAAGACTACAGGAGTGTGCCACCATGCCACACTAATTTAATATTTTTAATTTTTTTTTATTTATTTACTTATTTTTTTGGGTAGAGATGGGGTTTTCTCTATGTTGTCCAGGCTAGTCTTGAGCTCCTGTACTCAAGCTCTTCTCTCACCAGGGCCTCCCAAAGGGTTGAGATTACAAGTGTGAGCCACTGCATTTGGCCTGTCTCTATATTCCTAATGTAATTCTTGGCTTGTAGGAGTCAGTCAGTAAATACGCCTTGATTCAGCAATGCATACTTCTGCGTAATGGTAAAGGATAGCACATTCATGTTTGTAGTACAGAGATCAGAACATTCTGTACAGAAAACTAATGAATTCTAAAGTTTCTGCTTTCAAGTGCTTTGTTTTTTTACTTCTAGGTGAGTCTTTGGAAGTATTTTTACTCTTACCAGTGGGCACAGTTATCTGTTTACCAGGTCCATAGCAAACCAGAAACAAAATACTATAAAAAGGCTAAGGAAGGTAAGGGTATTAATATGTTAACAGCAGGGATATTAATAGCATTTCATTTTATGATCGGTTTCTGGCTGCTTCCTTACTATCTAGCCATACTAAATGTTTTGCAGTTTCCTGGCTACACTGCTGTCTCTTGGCAGCTACTTCTCCATAGCACCTAGTGCCTAGCGTTACCATAATACTTACATCCTGCAGTGATTTACTTTTGTTTCTTTCTTATAGCATATACTTTTTGAAAGTAGGAAACGATGCCTTTGTTTTTGGTTTAATGCCTGTCACCAAATAGATGCTTAAATGTAGGATTGAGTGAATGAATGAGGCAATGAAACTCTAGAAAGAAGACCATGTTAAAGTATATAACTTTTAGTGTAGGTACAAGAAGGGACCACGAGCCTTAACCCCCCAAGAAGAATTCACTGTCACAGCACAGTGGAACACATTATGTTCATGATTTTTTTTTAATGTTACAGAGTAAGTATATTTACATATGAATTTAAGAGGATTAACCCATAATCAAGTCAAACATTTATTTTTGTTTTTTAATTTTTGTAGATAACTGGGGCGATCCTCCCACCTTGGCATACCAAAGTGCTGGGATTACAGGTGTGACCACTGCATTGGCCAAATCAAGCATTTGAAATGTGGCAGTCATTTACTTTTGTGTTTATGATTGTGTCCTTTATTCCTTAGGAAGGTCATTAGGTTTGTGTTGAATAGAGCTGAGATTTCTGCAGTCAAACATATGATTGCTATAGAAAATTTGCCACAAATATTGTTAAATCTGTCATCTTCCTTTGCATGATTATTTGGAAGGTTAACTAAGAAACAGAATGAGAAAAAGTATTAATCTTGGTCCAGGCAAACACTTAACCTTTCTGTACTTAAGATATGTAATTTTACCTTGGGTTTTCTTAGCATGAAGTCTGTCCTCCTTTAGGATTTCGGAATTAACACCAACAGAAAAAGTTACCAATAGGTATTTGGGAAACAGGAAGGACATGGTGTTCTTGGGCTGTGCTGTTTTGCCTCCAACAGTTTTTGTAAGAGAGATCCATTGCCAGAGGCAACCTTTGCCATCTTTATGTTTTGATGTTTAGAATTAATTTTTAATTTCTTTCCTGTCTTCGCTAGCAGAATCATCAAATACCTAGAAAATCCAGACTATCCTTCATAGGCGTGATTCTCCACATTGGTGCAGCTAGCCATGAACTATCCTTTTCTTCCTCTTTTTCCCAGATATCTCCCGGGGCCAATTCAGCATCTCTACCTGGCCATCCTAACAAGGTGATTTGTGAAAGGGTGAGACTTCAGAGCCTGTTCCCTCTCCTCCCAAGTGATCAGAACACTACCGTTCAAGAGGATGCTCACTTCAAAGCTTTCTTCCAGGTTCTTATATATTTACCCTTTCCCTACATAGGGCTGAAAGTCACATTCTACGGTGTTTCTAGGAAGGCTTGAAACAAAATGCCCAATATCGTCTCCTTGTTTTCTGTTGTATGTGGAAATAAGTATTCTTCTTAGAGGACTTTAATATTTTTTCAGCCAGCTTTTCTAATGTTTGTCTTCTTGAGCTACTCAGCTACTGTTAATTATTTGACTACTTAATATTCTTGTGTTTTGATCTTTTGGTCTTAAATCACTTGTCCTAATAGGTCAAGTTCTGTAGGAAAGTAGAAGATAGTGTAGAATATATGAAGTTGTGTAGGAAAGGAAAAATGAAAGCATGTAAGATGTTCACTAGTTACTTGCTTGGCACCCAGAGTTCGGTAGTAACATACATTTCTGAGAGAAAACATGGTTACTTGTCTTCTTTTACCTGTGGGTAAACATGTGAGTTAAAAAAATTTTTTTAAATATAAAATGAAAACTCAAAAGTAAGGTGTGTAAATGGATTGAAACTCATTAGGTTATTAACAAGATTACTGGAATCTGCCCATAGAAATCATTGGCTACCAAACTTTCAATCCATATTCCTAGAGAAGCATGTTTTAGTAGTGGAAGTCAGTATCGCTGTTACCACAAAAGTTAGGTTACACAATTGCCTCTGAGTGGTAGGATTGCAGGCCAATGTGTATAAACCTGAGGTAGTGAAATAATTGATCATCAAGGCTGGGACTTTTGAATAAGAGCCAGCTCATTTTCTGTTTGTATGAAAGTGAAATGCTTGTGACACATAAAGTTGGAGATACAAAATTTGGAGGGATAGGTGATCTAGGGCTCTTCAGTCTGGTATTCCTTCTTGGAATTTGTGCCAGGTTCTCTGCTTTGCATGTATTAACTCTTTTTGTTTTTAGCCCTCACAATAAACTAGTCATTGATGGTTTTTAAGATGTGGAAACAGGCTAAGAAAAGCTCAGTGAGGTGTCTAATCACATATGTAGTTATTTGGCAGAGAAGGGGCTCCAATCTAACTTTAGCTGTATCTTGTCTACTATGTATTTGTGGAAGAAATGGACTTAATACCCTTAATACTGCCACCAATAAAAAGGGTTGTTTTTTTTTTTTTTTGGATACTTTTCTCCATACTCCCTTTGTGTTTTCAAACAATAACTCAATATAAACTTTAATTTCAGAGAGTAGCTGCCAAATGCAGTAGATTTAAACTCATGTTGTGAAAACAAAACAAAGTTAGAGCCAATTGCATTTGAGTGTTGCAGAAAGATGAAATGTATTGTTGTTAAATTTTTATTTAAATAGTTTTAGTTTAACTTAAGCCTTATTTTCCTTGAACCTTAGAACAAAGCCCTCAGTGAACTTTGGGGCGGGGGTGCAGGGGGATCTAGAAGGTTTTTTTGCCCAGAAACTGCCCTACCACTGTTCGACATGAAGCAAAGTAGATCTTTCTCACAACCCCTTTGAGATACTGATACCTTCAGCTAGTTGATATCTTTTAAAAAAGGGTGTAATTTGTTAGTTCCAGTTATGCTTCTTATCCTTAAAAACTTAGTTACCTACATGCAAAGAAAAACCTACCCAGCCATCTAGTGTCACAAAATTATTCCCTGAATGTGTTATGCTTTCTTCTTGGCTTTCTCCTCAAGTACCTTCTCTCCCAATTCTTTCTGCTTTTCCTTCTTTTTAGAATAATCTGTTTTAAACAGATTTACCTGTGTTTTCATTTTTTTCTAAGGCACCCTCTCTGCTTCCTTTAAACTCCTGTCTTTTCTGAGGACATCAACCTTCTCTAGGAGTAAAGAAGTTAATTGATTGATTTCCACCATCCCCCACACCAAGCATGAGGAGTTGGGTGTGTGGCTAGTCAGGTGGTCATATGGGAGGAAAAATGTGTTGCTACACACTTCCTGGATTCTTACTGTTGTTTCTACCACCAGTCTTTTTGAATAAAAAAAGTTATCCTGTTTTTGAGCTTTTTTTTTTTGGTCAGTCATATCTATTATTTATCAGTTCTGTCATTGTCCTTGTTTATTACAAACTTCTACATTTTGCTTCTCATATTTGCTTGTTTTGTATTGCTCCTAGTCAAGACTTCTTTTTAATTGCCCAAAATCCAGGGTTTTCTTTTAAATTTTACAGGCTTTATTTGTGAAATAATATTTGTGAAATATTTCATATATGCAATTTAGAAAATGTAAAGCAGACATCTATATAATAATAAGACCATCTAGTATAAGAAACCAGCCATTACCAACACTTTTGAAGCCCCCATATGACCCTCCATGTTATATCCCATACTTGTGCCTCACGTACATCTCTCTTCAGTATCCTTTTGTTTTTCTGTATGGTTTTACCATATAAAATATCTCTTGATATTATACTGTTTAATTTTGCTTGTTTCTGAAGTTAGTATAAATGATGTCACACTTTGTATACTTTTTAAAAAATTCATCCCTGCTAGTGTATCTGCCTGTATACTTGATTTATTTTATTGTTTTTAGTTTTCTATTATATGACTATACTGCAGCTTGTCTCCTTTCTTTTTGCTTGACATTTGGGTAGTTTTCTGTTTTTTTTTGTTTTCGTTTTTGTTTTTGTTTTTTAATGCTATTACAAGCAGTGCTTCCAGTAATATTTTGTATGTGCTTCCCGGTGCACATTTGGTTGGTATTTTAATGTTTCTGTGAAAATGATGGCTTTGTGTACTCATTGCCCACAGAAGAGGTGTAAGTGTAGGCTCATTTGCATCTCTATAAAAACCCATATTTAAAATTAGAATCTTAAAGTGCTTCATACAATATTTTAAACATTTTTAAATTAAGGTATACTTAACATAAAATTTACTTTTTTAGCATATAGGTTTGTGAGTTTGACAAATGCATACAGATGTGGAGTCACCACCACAATGAATAATAAAACAGTTTCATCACCCCCCAAAATTCCCTGATGTCTCTTTGCTGTCAACCCCTGTCTTAAAGTTTTAAAATAGCCATGTCTTTACTATCAGTGGATTCAATGGTTGTGATTGAAGATAGTAAGTTTTCAAAAGGTAATTAAGTACATGGTGAGATAATTTTACATCTGGCACAACCATTAATTTTAGGGGTGTTTGTGGTATCTTAATGACTGCTATGTTATAGCTTTTATTTTGTAAATTTGTTAACAGAAAGGGGTCCTGATCCAGGCCCCAGGAGAGGGTTCTTAGATCTTGTGCTAGAAAGAATTTGAGGTGAATCCATGAAGTGAAAGCAAGTTTATTAAGAAAGTAAAGGAGAGCAGCCCTAAGGCCTGCTGGTTGCCCATTTTTATGGTTATTTCTTGATTATGTGTTAAACACGGGGTGGATTATTCATGCCTCATTTATAGACAAGGTAGGGGCTCCCACATGGTGGCTCACACCTGTAATCCCAGCAATTTGGGAGGCTGAGGCAGGTGGATCAGTTGAGGTCAGGAGTTCGAGACCAGCCTGGCCAACATGGTGAAACCCCGTCTCTACTAAAAATACAAAAATTAACCAGGCGTGGTGGTGCGCACCTGTGGTCCCAGCTACTCAAGAGGCTGAGACACAAGAATCGCTTGAATCCGGGAGGCAGAGGTTGCAGTCAGCTGAGATTGTGCCACTGCACTCCAGCCTGGGCAACAGAGCAAGACTGCCTCTCAAAAAATAAAAATAGACCATATTGGGTAACTTCCTGACATTGCCATGACATTTGTAAACTGTCGTGGTGCTGGTGGGAGTGTAGCAGTGAGGACCAGAGGTCACTGTCATCACCATCTTGGTTTTAGTGGGTTTTAGCCGGCTTCTTTACTGCAACCTGTTAATATCAGGAAGGTCTTGTATCTTGTGCTGACCTCCAATCTCATCCTGTGACTCAGAATGTCTAACTTGCTGGGAATGCAGCCCGGCAGGTCTCAGTCTTATTTTACCAAGCCACTGTTTAGTATGGAGGCACTCTGGTTCAAACGCCTCTAACAAATTTACTAAAGTTAAATTAGGTGAATGAAAATTTGAAAAGCTATACACATAGAGAAATATGCCAGGTTTCTGAAAGAGAAAATTATTGTGAAAATATCTATATTCTAGCAAATTTGTAGACTTAATGAAATTTCCAGCCAAAATACCAGCAGAATTTTGTTTTTAGAGCTTTCAGAATTATTTTTAAATTCATATGGAAGATTATTGAAGAAAAGGGGGAAAAACTTTTCCAAAAATTGTCATAAGGGGAGAAATATGCCATAAGAGATAGCAAATCCTATTAGAAAGAAATAGCTCTGTCAGAGACCTCTGTGTTGGTATTAGATTGGTGCAAAAGTAATTTTGGTTTCAGACCGTGAATTTTAAATCATCGTAGTTAGGCCCAAACACATCTTTATTACTCAAAATGGGAACCATTACAATCAACACATTTTTACCAACGATAAATAAGTTTGTTTATTCTGGTAGCATAAAAATCACTGCTTCGGGATTGGACGTACTCTTGGAAAGTATTTTCTGCATCCTGCTGGTTGTAGAAGGCTTTTCCCAGCAAAAAAGTTGGTTGTCGAGATGCTTGAAGAAGTGGTAGTCGGTCAGCGAGAGGTCAGGTAAATATGGCAGATGATGCAAAACTTTGTAACCCAATTTGTTCAATTTTTGAAGCGTTGGTTGTGCGACATGCCAAGAATTCAACGAGAAGAATTGGGCCCTTTCTGTTGACCAGTGCTGGCTGTAGGCATTGTAGTTTTCGGTGCACCTCATCAATTTGCTGAGCATACTTCTCAGATGTAATGGTTTTGCAGGGATTCAGAAAGCTGTAGTGGCTGGGCACGGTGGCTCATGCCTGTAATCCCAGCACTTTGGGAGGCTGAGGCGGGTGGATCACCTGAGGTCAGGAGTTCAAGACTAGCCTGGCCAACATGGTGAAATCCCATCTCTACTAAAAATACAAAAATTATCTGGGCGTGGTGGCGCATGCCTGTAATCCCTGCTACTCGGGGAGGCTGAGGCAGGAGAATCACTTGAATCCGGGAGGCAGAGGTTACTGTGAGCCGAGATCGCGCCATTGCACTCCAGCCTGGATGACAAGAGCAAAACTGTCTCCCAAAAAAAAAAAAAAAAAAAAGCTGTAGTGGATCAGACCAGCAGCAGACCACCAAACAGTGACTGTGACCTCTTTTTGGTGCAAGTTTGGCTTTGGGAAGTGCTTTGGAGCTACTTCTTGGTCCACCCACTGAGCTGGTTATCGGTTGTCGTATAAAATCCACTTTTCGTCTCATAACAAAATCTGATCAAGAAATGGTTCCTTGTTCTTGTGTAGAATAAGAGAAGATGACACTTCAAAACGATTTTTTTTTTTTAATTTTCGGTTAGCTCATGAGGCACCCACTTAACCGAGCTTTTTCACTTTTCCAATTTCCTTCAAATGCCAACCTACCATAGCATAGAACAATTCATGTTGAGTTTCGGCAACTTCGCATGTAGTTGTAAGAGGATCAGCTCGATGATTGCACTCAATTGGTCATTGTCAACTTCTGATGGCCGGCCATGCTCCTCATCTTCAAGGCTCTCGCCTCCTTTGCAGAACTTCTTGAACCACCACTGCACTGTATATTCGTTAGCAGTTCCTGGGCCAAATGCATTGTTGATGTTGCGAGTTGTCTCTGCTGCTTTATGACCCACCTTGAACTAAAATAAGAAAATTGCTTGAATTTGCTTTTTGTCTAACATCATTTCCTTAGCCTAAAATAAACATAAATAGCAAGTAATAAGTCATTAACAAAGAACATAAAGTGAGAAATTCCCATTAAAATGATATATAACATAACCACATTTATTTAAGAATGTATTCCAATACCAAACGGCAAATTCCAACACTGCGTAAACTGCAGTTATTTTTGCACTCACCTAATACATCTGGTGGATATTTTTCAGCCCCTCATCCTGCATCCTTGAAACCTCCTTCGCCTGGCTTCCATCACACTCCACCCTCCTGCTAATCAAGTACCCAGCATTAAATGTTGGTGTTTCTTAGGTTTCCGTATTGGGCCTTGTTTTCATTACATAAACTTTTGAGGGGCAATTTTGTCTATGTCTGCAGCTTCATGAACAATGATCTATATATCAACACTCCTAAATTTATATTCCTACCCTCTGAGCTTCAGCTGTTTACAGAACACCTCCAGGCGGGGTATCTCTGAAAGGATCTCTTGATTTCAGTTTGCTTTAGTGTCTTTCCTATTTTCACTGGTTTCATGTTTATACTTTAGATTTTTTGTTTTAGTCTCTTATCTATAATTATAGCTTAAAATTATTATAGTTACAGATACATGAGTAGAATCTAGTACTCTGGTAGAAATATAGTGATACTACAATTGTAGCATCAAGCTAAATTAGTTTTTGTGAACCAATGATGTTTTGTGTAATTAGGAACTGTGAAAAATATAGTATATAACATCACTAGTCTGTTACTCAAATACTAGCCATGCAGGCCTCCTTAGACTTAGGAAGCCACTTTATTTATAGTTCCTGTGTTTTGGTGGACTAGCAGTTATAGCCAATGATAGGAAAATACCGTATTTTACTATTCATTATGGTGTGATTGCAATACGTTATACTACTAGAGTGCCTTTCTGAGCAGCCACTGCATATGAAACTGTTATTTTCTTTGGGCTTCCATTTAAAAAAAAAAACTTGGCTCATATCAAAGAGCAAAATTTTTTTGTTTCTGCATGTTTATGGTAACTTTTGAAAACAACATTCAAAGCCTCTTTTTTTTTTCTATATCTGCAAGTAAAATAACATTTCAGGAGAATATATTAGTTGTCTGGTTGAGAGACAGAATTTCATTGCAAAATTGTGATCTGACGAGTATAAGAATTATACATCAAATGAAAGTCCTATGTGAAATGAGACTGTGTACATTATGTAGTTGAAGGGCAGCATGTTCACTGAACTGCCTTAAAAAGTTTCAGTTTCACTAATAGAAACACATTTAGGCCGGCCGTGGTGGCTCATGCTTATAATCCTAGCACTTTGGGAGGCTGAGGTGGGCGGATCATGAGGTCAAGAAATAAAGACTGTCTTGGCCTACATAGTGAAACCCTGTCTCTACTAAAAATACAAAAATTGGCTGGTGCGCGCCTGTAGTCCCAGCTACTTGGTAGACTGAGGCAGGAGAATCGCCTAAACCCAGGAGGCGGAGGTTGCAGTGAGCTGAGATCGTGCCACTGCACGCCAGCCTGGCAACAGAGCGAGACTCTGTCTCAACAACCAAAAAACCACATTTTACGTATTATCTGGACATAGTTTAAAAATAAAAACCTCAGCTTGTGGAGAATAAAATGAGGTAATGTTAGAAGTCATTTTGTAAACTATTGTGTGATCCAAATATAAAATTCTTAATTTTCTGCTTTCCCCAGCTTATATCCATCTTCTGCAAAACAAAAAAGGATCTTGTCTTATTTTTTAGTAACAAGTTGCTTATACAGAGTGTTGATTTCTAAGTGTTTTCACATTTATTTAAAATGAATAAAATTTAGTGAGAGTTTGCTCTTCCTGGGCCCTTTGCATTTAACTGTTTTTCCTTAATTGTGGAATAAGAAACTTCATTTTTGTTAAAGATAATTAAGGCAAGTAGAGAAAGTCTGGGAGTTTAAAGGAGAATTGAAGATTCTTAACTCATGCTGTGCTTATTTGTAAATCTAAGGTGAAGAGTAGTCCTGACTGATTAGAAAGAGGACCAGGTTCTTGAGAAATTCCATTTCCCCACACAAGTTGCCTCTTTGCTGCTTTGGGAAGGAAGTCCTTAGGGCTCACTAGTGGTTGCCATTAGAGGCATGTTGTAGTCGCTGAGTAGAACTTGAAACCTGTTTCTGTTTTGGGAAAAGTTTGTCTGGCTCAGAATCTCCTATCTCTAAGACTTGCTGATATATATATAAACCCAAGATATATATTACATATAAAATTGTTTTTCTTTAGCCTTTAATGACTTCTGACTTGTTCATCTGGAATTATGGAATGCATTCTTATGCCTGCCTCAGGTTCATTTCACTTCTGTTGATGTTTTGGTAATAAAAATGGTTTGGTGTTAATAGAGGTGTACTCCTAGACTCATTTTTATCAGATTTAATGCTAAGCATAAAACCTGCCTTTCCTTCCTTCCTCCCATTATGACCTCTTTTACCTCCCTTGATCCCTAGATCTGTAGCAGTGTTCTATACTGTAATATCTGTACAACGTTCTATATTATTAAATAATAGAGACAGTACTTGTACCAGATTTGAATCAACATCTTATGAATTTTAAATTGTCAACACTTGGTACTTTGAAAAGTTGGTCCACTGCCCTAGAATCAACAAGGAGAGGAGGGAAAGAACTTCTCTGCCTGATAATTCAAAATCTAAATTATCCAAGCATCATCACCTGGGATAATAGTAGAGGTGACAGTTCATGGACCTCTGGTCCAGACTTTCTGAATTAGAGACTGGGGAGTGGGGCCAGCAAGCAATCTGGTGTTTCTGAAGCATGTAAAGGTTTGAGAACTACTGGCATAGGTATTAATGGAAAGACCCAACTCTGTAAAAACATTTTAAAGAGGTTTATTCTGAGACAATATGAGTGACCATGGCCTGGGAAACAGTCTCAAGAGGTCCCAAGGAAATGTACCCACTACAGTTGAATTACAGTTTTAGGGAGGCAGGAGTTACAAAGTCATAAATCAATACATGGAAAGTATACATTGTTTCAGACCGAAAAGACACAGAATATCTTGAAGTGAGGACTTAAAGATTTTAGGTGGATTCAGAGATGAGATTCTGTAATTTGCAGTTGGTTTATAGAGTAAAGCTTTGTCTAAAAATCTGGATTCAGCAGAAGGGAATCTTATAAGAAAGTCTGTTGACCAATACACTGGGTTAGAGTGACCTGTAGGGGTGTGTGAGTTAACCCTTGTCTGGCTTGGCCTTAGGTCCTGTTTATCATTTGGTATCTTATTGTCACAAAAAGTCCATTCTGTTAGGTCCTATAATTTCTATTTTAAGATTAATGCTGGTCAGGTTTGCCTAAACTCCAGAAGCAGGGGATGGAGAGATAAAATGAGGTGTATCTAGTCTTCCTTCCTGTCAAGGCCAAGAACTCAATTTTTCTAGTTTCTCTGGGGTCTCTGTAGTCAAGAGAGAGTCAGTTCAGTCATTTGGGGGGGATTTTATTTTTAGTTTACAAAAGCAGTGGGAATATCCTTCCAGATTCAGCTTTGTATTTACTCATGTAAAGACTCCTTGTAGTAGCGTAGTTCTGGATGAGTTTTTATGTTTTTATGTTTAGAGGTTCACAGACAGCATGGATCGTGAAAATCTGAACCCCAAATAGGGTGTGAGGAGTGAACCTAAGTTTGAATTCTCACGGGAGAAACCCACTTCCACTCGAAGTCAACACAGAGCAGACATTTCCTTATTGACGTTTCCTTCTCTTTTCCACTGGAATGACTTTTTCTTGTCTTCCTTTTTATTTTAAGTGTACTACTTTGGAAATTTTGACTACTTCATGTAGGGGTCTCAGTCATAAGGCCTTATCTTCTATTCCTCCTGAGAGCATCAAAAATACAAATTTGGTTTTCAGTTTTCCTCAGTTTCTGAGTCCTTGATGATTTCCCTTTTTTCCCCTGCATTTAGCACTGCATTTTAAAAGCATGTTTGTTACCCAGGCGTAATGACTCAACACCTATAATCCCAGCACTGTGGGAGGCCGAGGTGGAAGGATTGCTTGAGCCCAGGAGTTTGAGACCAAACTGGGCAATATAGTGAGACCTTGTATCTCCAAAAATTTTTTTTAATTAGCTGGTCATGGTGGTGTGCACCTGTAGTCCCAGCTACTTGGGAGACTTAGGTGAGAGCATCTCTTTAGCCCGGGATGTGGAGGTTGCAGTGAGCTGAGATCGTGCCACTGCACTCCAGCCTCAATGACAGAGTGAGACTGTCTTTAAAAAAAACAGGCCGGGCGCAGTGGCTCACGCCTGTAATCCCAGCACTTTGGGAGGCCAAGGCGGGCAGATCACCTGAGGTCGGGAGTTCAAGACCAGCCTGACCAATGTGGAGAAACCCCATCTCTACTAAAAATACAAAATTAGCAGGGTGTGGTGGCGCTTGCCTGTAATCTCAGCTACTCGGGAGGCTGAAGCAGGAGAATCGCTTGAACCCAGGAGGCGGAGGTTGCAGTGAGCCGAGATCCTGCCATTGCACTCTACCTGGGCAACAAAAGCAAAGCTCCATCTCAAAAAACAAACAAAAAAGTATGTTATATTTAAGCCATTATTTTTACATTTTTGTATTTTGATTTTCACTAAATGTCCGTGATTTTATCATAAAGAAACTTTTAGAGTTTCCGTTAATAGAGTTTATACTTCCATTCTGTTCTGTAACTACAGTAGTGATCTTTCATGCCTTGTCCTAGGTTGATTTTAACTATCAGAAACTAGTAAACACTTTGCATCATGTTAGGAACATCCATGTATTTAGTCATTGCAGAACGAAGAGCATGTGTGGCCCATGGAAAGGTGAATGTAATCTTCTGACTACCCATTCCACTCAAAGAATGCTTTAGATGACAAGGTCAGATGAATTTGCATTCCTCATTGACTTTCCTGGACTGATTGTCTTTTATATATATATTTTTTATGACAAAGAGCTGTCTGCTTAAATTTTATTAATAACTTCCAAGTTCTCAGTCATATGTTTTGATTCTATTTAGGGCATTTTTCTCGGAGCCCTCTGACTTCTTGTTCTAATGTGGAATGATGAATTTCCACACTTGCTGTACTACCATTCCTGGAATTTCATTTCATTGTACTCTCTGGGTTACTTCTGTCATTTATTGGATATTGTGTAATAGCTTCAAATCAGAGAGATAGGGAATGTTGTGAGCACACATCAAGTGATTTTCTGCTATGTAAGGAGCACCTTTGGGTCTTGATATATCTGACAAAGGTCTTTTTTTAATGCTTCCACACTAGATTAGTAGTGTGATTGGAGTACAAAATTCTGGGTTCAATATTCATTTCCCTCAGAGAACTTTTAGCATCTGTTTCTGCTATAGGAAGTCTGATGTTAATATAATTCTTATTTCTTTGTAGGTTACTACCCCTTCCCTTTCCTGGAAACTGTGAGAATTTCTTTGAAGTTCCTTAGAGTACTAAAATTGATAAGGGAAGTGATGAAATCATATTGCATATAGCAAACTACTTTTTAATGTTTGCCTGTATTTAGTCATTGTGGTTTCCTGTGACTTTGAGTTAGAAAGTAAACTTATTGGCCCAGTGCAGTGGCTCACGCCTGTAATCCCAACGCTTTGGGAGGCCAAGGCGGTCGGATCACCTGAGGTCGAGAGTTCGAGACCATCCTGACCAACACAGAGAAACCCCATCTCTACTAAAAATATGAAATTAGCCAGGCATGGTGGCGCGTGCCTGTAATCCCAGCTACTCGGGAGACTGAGGCAGGAGAATCACTTGAACCCAGGAGGCAGAGGTTGCAGTGAGCCGAGATGAGGCCACTGCACTCCAGCCTGGGCAACAAGAGCGAAACTCCGTCTCAAAAAAAAAAAAAAAAAAAGGAAAAAGAAAAGTAGTAAGTACTCTAATGAATAGCTCCCTTCACTTCCCATTCTTTGTCTCTTCTTTGTCACCATCACAGCACAAAGAGAAGTGATGGTAACTTTACTTTTCGCAGCCACTTTTCCTTACCTCTACTTTTAAAAGCTTTGCATGTCTTGTAAAGTAAGAACATTTTTAGCCCACAATTTGAACATCACTGAAAATATATAAAGGTTTATAAACTAAGGGCTTTCTCTGGTCATTTGACCTTTATCGTGAGTATCTGTAGCATTCGCCTCCATTTTAGGTAGTGAATTTTTAGAATTCAAAGTTCTGTGTCTTAGCTTACATTAGGCTTATTCAGAGTAGGAGTAGGATATACAATGTGGGGTATGTATGAAAAGCTAATGATCATGGTTCGTTACTAGCATTTTGTTTTTAAAAAGTCAGTGTTAAGCTGGGCATGGTAACTCACACCTGTAAACCCAGCACTTTGGGAGGCCAAGATGGGCAGATCATGAGGTCAGGAGATCAAGACCATCCTAGCTAACAAGGTGAAACCCCGTCCCTACTAAAAATACAAAAAATTAGCTGGGCATGGTGGCATATGCCTGTGGTCCCACCTACTCGGGTGGCTGAGGGAGGAGAACCACTTGAACCCAGGAGGCGGAGGTTGCGGTGAGCCAAGATGGCGTCACTGAACTCCAGCCTGGGCAACAGAGTGAGACTCCGTCTCACAAAAAAAAAAAAAAAAAGTCAGTGTTAATCAAATCTGTTTCACCAGTTGTGCAGCCAGCCTGTTTCTGGTGCTCATGTAGTTCATGTGCAAGTTTGTCAGGTCTTGATTGTTCTACCGTTTAAAAAAAATCAGAATATTTAAATTTCAGTGGTTATTTACCTTTTTTTTTTAAGTTTTAGGATTATCAGAACATAAGAACTAACTTTCTCACTAAAATTAAAGGATGAAAATAACTGTACTTTTACTAGATTAGTTGATGGTTCCTTACCCAAAGATTGAACCAACCACGGATGGGAAATAGTCAGAAAAAATAAAATAAAAGTAACAATACAACAATACAGAATAATACAAATTTTAAAATACAGTATAACAGCTATTTATAAAACGTTTACATTGTATTGTGTTGATATTGTTAAGTAATCTAGAGATTTAAAGTATATGGGAGGATGTGTGTACGTTATATGCAAATACGACACCATTTTATATCAGGGACCTGAGCGTCTTAAGATTTTGGTATGGGGGAGTGGTCTCTGGAACCAACTCCCTAGAATACTGAGGGACGACTGTACAGTTAAATCTAGGGAGAAAATAAGGTTAGTATGGTGGTAGGAAAGTTAGAACAAAATGCTTTTGTGTTTTGTATTTTAATTATAATGATAATAAAATTGATTATAATGTCTCCTAAATATAGAAGGGAAATGACATGGTTTTTGGAATACTGCTAAGTAATTTGGAAAGATCAAATGTAGCCATTTACCAATTTGCTTCATTCCTTTCAGCTTAAATAATCAGTTCTGATTTATATGCTTATCTAAAATCTAACACTAATTTGTAATCCTGTATATTTTTGCAGTGGTATAAGATGATTTTTATGGTAGCTGCAGGTACTAATTATTTTGCAACCAAAAGTACTGTAATGCCCAACTAATTAGAACTTGCAGTAATAGATTGGAGATAGATGTTCTATTAGAAAACACACAGCCTTATCAAATTTTCAGTTAATTTGTAACTTTGATATTTTTGGGTAGACTGATTTGGGAAATTGAGTCAGGTGGAGAACCCCGGAGTGTTATTAATGCAATTAAGTGATCCATATCAGTTTTGTAGTTAGTAAGTCCATGTGGGACCCTTGAAAACTTTAAAAGTACTTCCAAACTGCTGTGATATTCTAGTTAAGAACTGATGATGTAAATCTGCTATTTCTTTATCTGTCTAACATAAATCTTATTTTATCCATGTAACTTTTTTTTTTTTTTGAGACAGAGTCTCACTCTTGTCGCCGAGGCTGGGGTGCAATGGCGTGATCTCAGCTCACAACAACCTCCGCCTCTTGGGTTCAAGCGATTCTCCTGCCTCAACCTCCCAAGTAGCTGGGATTACAGGCATGTGCCACCACGCCCAGCTAATTTTTGTGTTTTTAGTAGAGACGGGATTTCACCATGTTGGCCAGGCCGGTCTCGAACTCCTGACCTCCAGTGATCCACCCGCCTCAGCCTCCCAAAGTGCTGGGATTACAGGTGTGAGCCACTGTGCCCGGCCCCATGTAACTCTCTTTAAAAAAAATAAATATAGTGGCCTAAACAGATACAAGGAGGGAGAGGAGTGTGATTTAGAATCAAATTGAGGGCCTACTCAAATTATATCTCCTACTAAGCTGAACTCACAGCTGAGAATTGATGTCTTATTGATGGGAGATTGTAGTGTAGTGTAATTTTTCAGGTGGTTTGGGAATTTAAAGAGAAGGTCAAGTACTACACGAAAGTTTTATTATGCTGTTTTATACCCTATATGTCGTTAGAATTTGCCTTAGAATGAGTTTTTAAAAACAAAGCTTATTTTTCACTTGGTATCATTTACTGTGCATCTCCCTCCCCGTTCTACCCCATCCCAGCATTTTTTAAAGGTTTTAAATTTGAATTGATAGCACATATTTTTTTCCCTGCTTTGCATTTTTAGATTTTAGGTTAAGTACATCCTAACACCTGTGCATATGCAGTAATGTGAAATCCTTAAAAGATCTTACTCAGTTGATCCATTTTGTTGCATTGGCAGAGTGAAGATAGTCCAAGTCCTAAGAGACAGCGCCTCTCTCATTCAGTCTTTGATTATACATCAGCATCACCAGCTCCCTCACCACCAATGCGACCATGGGAGATGACATCAAATAGGCAGCCCCCTTCAGTTCGACCAAGCCAACATCACTTCTCAGGGGAACGATGCAACACACCTGCACGCAACAGAAGAAGGTTAGTTGATTACAATTTATTTCTTAAGTTTTCTTCCATTGGTAGATTTGTGAGTATATTTAACATCAGAAAACATTTTTTCTGTAGGCATTTCATAAACACATCACCACATATACACGTACATTCACTCACGAAAAATAAAGTTGCCTAGATTTCCAGTAGGTTAGAAGAGTTTATTTAGCTTATCATTGACAGATGAAGAAATGGAAAGAGGCTAAAATCAGTCGATGCCATTATATATGAAATTAGCTACCTAAGGTACAGATTGTTGTGGACTAGCCTGCGATCTTGACTATTAGAAGATGCATTTTGTAGTTCATAACTGTAAGGATATATGGAAATCTTAGAAATGAGCTACCCCTTTTCTACTCCATTCCTTTTCCTTCTGTATCCTCTAAGGCAATTAGGAGCTTAATTATGTTTCTTATAAAACCATGGAGACTTGGCACAGTAGTAGCTCATGCCTATAATCCCAACATTTTGGGAAGCCAAAGTGGGAGGATCACTTGAGGCCAGGAGTTTGAGACCAGCCTGGGCAACATAGCAAGACCCTGTCTCTCTCAAAAAAACAAAAAATTAGCTGAGGATGTTGGCGCACGTCTGTAGTCCAAGATGAAACTGAGACAGGAGGATTGCTTGAGCCCAGGAGCGTAAGGCTGCAATGAACCTTAGCTATGATTGTTCCACTGCACTCTAGCGTTGGTGACAGAATAAGACACTGTATTTAAAAAACAAAACAAAAAACAACTGTGGAGCCCGTGGTATGAAAAGATGACAAGTTTAGTTCAACTTTTAGGCAATGGGATTTGGCCCTTGTCTTTTCATCCTAGAGGAGTGCATTTCTTCCTGAGTTTGTTCCTCATTAGTTGTTGCCAGAGGTCATGTATTTCTTATCCCAGGGAAATAGTGAGTGCATTGTGAGATGCATGTCCAGGATGTTGAAGGAATATCAATGATCTTGAGTTAGGAAGGTGTTGCAGACCAAATGTTTGTAACCCCTCCTCCCCAATTAATGTGTTGAAGCTGTAACCTTCCTGTAACCCTCAGTGTGGTTGTATTTGGAGATGTGACCTCTAAGGAAGTGTAATTAACGTTAAATGAGGTCATAAGGTTAGGACCCTTACCCAGCAGGATTAATGTCCTTTAAGAAGCGATGCGCCGGGGTGGCTCACGCCTGTTATCCCAGTACTTTGAGAGGCCAAGGTTGGCGGATCATGAGGTCAGGAGACCATCCTGGCCAACATGGTGAAGCCTCGTCTCTACTAAGATGCAAAAAATTAGCCAGCTGTGGTGGTGGGCACCTGTAGTCCCAGCTACTCGGGAGGCTGAGACAGGGGAATCTGAGGCAGGGGAATCGCTTGAACCCAGGAGGCGGAGGTTGCAGTGAGCCAAGACCGCACCACTGCACTCCAGCCTGGCGACAGAGCAAGACTCTGTCTCTAAAAGAGATGTCGGGGAACTCATCCTCCACCATGTGAGGAGACAGTGAGAAGTAGTTGTCTGCAAGAGCCAGGGAAAAGATCCCTCTCCAAAAACCGACTATGTTGGTACCTTGATTTCAAACTTCTAGGCTTTAAAACTTTGAGAAATTAAGTATCTGTTTAAGCCACCCAGTCTGCAATGTTTTGTTATGGCAGCCTGAGCGGGCTAATACAGAAGGGATCTTAAAACCACCATTCTGTGTTCCAGCTGAAAGAACATAAACCTGTCTCTGAGCTATATTCTGTTGAGACATTAAGACTTTTACATTACCCAGTACCTTATTAACCAATTACATGGGAATGTTTTTAGGTAAGATAGTATATGGCTAGCAGATAAATTATTTTATAGCTATTAAATATAATAAGCATGAGAAAGTATAGTTATTGCAAAGTTAAGGCCTGAGTACCTGCTGTAGTCTTTTCCTATTTTATGATGAATAAAACAAATGTACAGTTACAAGGCAGGCCGGGCGCAGTGGCTCACACCTGTAATTCCAGCACTTTGGGAGGCCGAGGTGGACGGATCACCTGAGATCAGGAGTTCGAGACCAGCCTGACCAACATGGTGAAACCCTGTCTATACCAAAAATACAAAATTAGCCGGGTGTGCATTGCACTCCAGCCTAGGCAACAAAAGCGAAACTCCATCTTAAAACAAAAAACAAAAAAAGGCTAGCAAGGCCGGGTGCGGTGGCTGACACATGTAATCCCAGCGCTTTGGGAGGCCGAGGCAGGCGGATCACCTGAAGTCAAGAGTTCGAGACCAGCCTGGGCAAAATGGCAAAACCTGAGATCGCACCACTGTACTCCAGCCTGGGGGACAGGGTGAGACTCTGTCTCAAATTAAAAAAAAAAAAAAAAAAAAAAAGGCTAACAAATACATATACCCACCACCTAGGTGAAAATAGTGTTATTGATCCCTCAAAGGTCTCAGGTGCTACCGTTCCCCTTCATTTTTCTTAGAGGGTAACCTTGTTCTGGAATTTGACATTATTCCCTGTTCAGTCATAGTTTTTAATACTTAGGAATGTACTGTTAAGACAATATGATTTTGGTTTTTGCGTGTTCTCCTTTAAATGTATTTTTCTTTGACTGTTTATTAAGCATTCTGTTTTTAATGTTGGTAGCAGTAGCAATAGTTCTGTTACTGTGATATAATGTTCCATTATATTAATGTACCACACAATTTATGTATCCACCTACTGTTGTTGGCTAGTAGCTATGCCCAGTTTCTTACCTTTTTTATTGGAAATGTAGTTTCAGTCTTGTTGCCCAGGCTGGAGTGCAGTGGTGCGATCTCGGCTCACTGCAACCTCCACCTCCCATATTCAAGTGATTCTCCTGCTTCAGCCTCACAAGTAGCTGGGATTACAGGCACCTGCCACAACACCCAGCTAATGTTTTTATTTTTAATAGAGATGGAGTTTCACCATGTTGGCCAGGCTGGTCTCAAACTCCTGACCTCAGGTGATCCATCCACCTCAGCATCCCAAAGTGCTGGGATTACAGGCATGAGCCACTGCACCCGGCTCTTAGTATTATAAACAATACTGTTAGGAACCTTTGTGTGTGCATTTCTCTGTGTACATGTGCAAAAGTTTCATTAGGATGTAAGTCTAGGAGTAGAATTGCTAGGTCATAGGAAATGCCTTGGACCAGGAAGGGAGTGTCAGAAATGTCTGTTTACAGATGATGATAATAGTAACTAGCTTTGAGTTCTTTGAGAAGCATCATGGTCCTCGTTCATAGCAAGACAAAAGAGTAGTAGAGAGTATTTACCACCCTGAAAACTGGCTCTCCTGGTGTTTTTTTCAGCAGTGTGTCTTATTCTGTATTCTGTTCTTGTTTACTACTTAATATAGGTTACCTATAAGCATATTGCCAGATTTTCTCCCAGAAACAGGCTGTGCCAAGCAGATGCAGTTTTTAACAATAATCTAGCAGGATTTCAGTTACAGAGGTGAGCACAAAGCTAGGTATTTGAAAAAAACGAATGAAGTGAAAGAGGGATACTATTAATAAATGCAATAAAACAAAGAACTGTGAATAAACAGGGCCATTAAACTCAATTAAAAATGAACTTCAAGAAACAATAGAACAAGCAAGATCGAATTTTAGAGTACATGTGAGATGTAAGAGGGAGAGGGATGAGGGATATTGTACTCATGAAAATCAACTAGAAATGTTAGCTGGTAAAACTTAATAAATAGAAAAAGTGAGTTCATTCGGCTGGGCGCGGTGGCTCACGCCTGTAATCCCAGCACTTTGGGAGGCTGAGGTGGGCGGATCACAAGGTCGGGAGTTCAAGACCAGCCTGGCCAATATGGTGAAACCCTGTTTCTACTAAAAATACAAAAATCAGCCAGGCAAGGTGGCAGACGCCTGTAGTCCCAGCTACTCGGGAGGCTGAGGCAGGAGAATCGCTTGAACCCAGGAGGTAGAGGTTGTAGTGAGCCGAGATCGGGCCACTGCACTCCAGCCTGGGAGACAGGGCGAGACTCTGTCTCAAAAAAAAAAAAAAAAAGAAAAGAAAAAGTGAGTTCATTCTGGAAGATCAAGTGGAGGAAATTTCCCAGAATGTAGTGTAACGGGGCAAAATAAAAAATGTGGAAAAGTAAATTTAAGTATGAACACAGAGTCATAAGTTCTAAATGTCTACTAATATTTCCAGAAGAAGACAATACGAGAAAATTTTAAAAGAAATAATGTAGGCCAGGCGCAGTGGCTCCCACCTATAATCCCAGTACTCTGGGAGGCTGAGGCAGGCAGATCACCTGAGGTCAGGAGTTCGAGACCAGCTTGGCCAACATGGTGAAACTCTGTTTTTACTAAAAATACAAAAAAAAATTAACCGGGCTTGGTGGTGAACATCTCTAATCCCAGCTACTTGGGAGGTTGAGGCAGGAGAATCGTTTGAACCTGGGAGGCAGAGGTCGCAGTGAGCTGAGAGATCGTGCCATTGCACTCCAGCCTGGGTGACGAGTGAAACACCGTCTCAAAAAAAAAAAAAAAAAAAGCTTTTAGTCCTAAGGTGGAGGGCGTCTTGAATTCAATATAATACAGTAAGTAGAGTTTGAAGCAAAAATGCAAAAAGGATTGTATTAAAAATAAAGGTAGAAGAAACAATTAATGGAGCAAGAAGCTGGAGGGACAATATCAAGAGCACCTTTGCAAGTTGATCTCATAAAGGAATGTCCCTTGTTCTCTTAAGATTGGAGAATTAGGAGTAAGAAGAAACAGATTTAGAGGAACAGAGTGGGAAGATTAAAGAAAAAGTGACCATAAAGAAAGTTGCTAAAATGACACTTGGAGTTCTTCCTAGAAGGGAGATGTTTGACCTCCTTTGCCCAATGTAGAGTACAATTTTAATGAGGCAGAGTACTTTTTCAAGTTGCTTTTGTGCTGAGCCATTGTAAAAAGCAGTTTTAGAGAAGAGCAAAATGAAAGTTTAGTCACAATAAAATTTTTATTAAACTATGTCGATGACTAGTACATGGAGAGTAAATGTGGGTTGCTTCAATAAGCAAATTCTCTCCCTCTCTTTTTTTTTAAAGACATGGTCTCACTCTGTCGCCCAGGCTGGAGTGCAGTGGCGTGATCTCAGCTCACTACAGCCTCGGCCTTCCAGGCTTTAGGTGATTCTCCCACTTCAGCCTCCCAGGTAGCTGGGACTATAGGTGCACACCACCACGCCCGGCTAATTTTTTGTATTTTGGGGTAGAAACAGGGTTTCACCATGTTTCCCAGTCTGGTCTCGAACTCCTGGGCTCAAGGGATCCACCTGCCTCAGCTTCCCAAAGTGCTAGGATTACAGGCATGAGCCACTGCACCTGGCCCAACAAGCGAATTCTAATTTAAAATTCTATGTAAGTATATACCTTGTGTGCATCCATAAAAATTAAAAGTTAAAAATTTTATATATTCTTGGAATATTTATGTTGATACTATCAATCATATTCTCAATCATATTCATCGCGTGTTTACCCAGTTTCTATTTGCAGTTGTCAGCAAATTATATGTTCTTTGGTTATTTCATGTTTTCTCATTTTTTAAAAGTGTCATTTTGGCCACATAGGAACTATGTCTTATGTATGTGTTAGCTAAATAGACAAAAAGGTGCCTATTAGGTATATGAGGAACATTGACAAGGTATCTACAGATTAAAGTTCGTTTTATTATAATATTTAAAAAGGGAGAAAATGGTAAGTTAAATTATATGAAATTGTTGCTATTAGACTATTTTTTACTTACAAAAAGGGCAATTTCATATGATTCAAGAAAAAATTGTAGCTGTTGATTTCTAAATACTTTCAGAGATGAATACCAATACTGTTTGCTTTCATTATTGTATAAAACATATACCTTGTATTTAAATTTGTAAGTTTTTAGAGCTGATGGGGAATTTTAGCAGTTATTTAATAATAAAGCTTACCTTAGCATATACTATTGATAGATATCAAAGAAAGACAATACAGAATCCTGATGGATCACAATAAGCATAATGACTTTCTTTTTGACATTTATTACAGTCCTCCTGTCAGGCGCCAGAGAGGAAGAAGGGATCGTCTGTCTCGACATAATTCGATTAGTCAGGATGAAAACTATCACCATCTCCCTTATGCACAGCAGCAAGCAATAGAGGAGCCTCGAGCCTTCCACCCTCCGAATGTATCTCCCCGTCTGCTACATCCTGCTGCTCATCCACCCCAGCAGAATGCAGTCATGGTTGACATACATGATCAGGTACAATAACAGAATGTCTTGGAAATACAGAAGCTGAAATTTTGTGGCAGTTTGAGATTTTTTTTTTTTGGCTTTTTGTTGCAAATTTCTTTTAGTTTTACCTAAAATGAAGTTATTTAAGTTCCTCATTCCTTTTAAGAATTGAGATTTAAATTCTACACAGCTTCCATAGAAGAAAGTTGAACTTAAAAAATTAGTATCGGCCCAGCACGGTGGCTCATGCCTGTAATCCCAGCACTTTGGGAGGTTGAGGCAGGCACATCACTTGAGCTTAGGCATTCGAGACAAGCCTAACACAGTGAAACCCCGTCTCTACTAAAAGTACGAAAATTAGCTGGATGTGGTGGTACATGTTTATGATCCCAGTTGATGCAGAAGAATCACTTGAACTCAGGAGGTGGAGGTTGCAGTGAGTCAAGATCGCACCACTGCACTGGGTGGCAGAACGAGACTTTGTCTCAAAAAATTTAAAAAAAGGATCAAGGTTATGAAAGCTTAGAATGAATTCATGTATGCTTGATTTGAAATTATTGATTTAAGATTAGTAGGAAATAGCAGACAACTGATGGTTTGAGTACATATCCGTGTTTCCTAGTTTCTTCTGGAATAATTCAATAAGCAAGACAGTTGGGTACATCTTTGCTTATAGGTTTTCATAGGTCTCCAAGGAGATGACAGGTACAAGGCTACAATGTTTCATTTCCCTTTTCTTCCTGCCAAGAACTGAGGGACCAGCTGAGGAGAGGGGTTGCCTATCTTCAGAGCCTGAGGATGAAGACCACAATTTTATGGTGGTCTTTTCTGTGGAGTTTCTGAGGTCAAAAAAAAAAGACATGTGTCTAAGCATGTCCTTACAAAAATTGCTGGGTTTTAAGGATAAGGGGGAAATCTTGTGAGTTTATAAACCAAAAAAAATTACCAGAGAAAGCTAATGAGAATAGGATCTCAATTTTCATCTACTGCACTAGATAATAAACAATAACACATAGTGACAATTGAGAAAATATCTTACCTAGATACTCTTCTTATGCCAGACATTTTTATTATGTTCATGAAACACTTAAAAATTGATCATGTAGGAAAGCTTACCTTATTTGTGGCCGTAACCTGATAAAAGTATGGATATAAAATACTGAAAAACACAATTGTACCTTCTCCCCATCCCTTTGAGCAAGAAAAGCAAAATGGAGGAAAGTGTTTACAAAGTCCCATTTTGTAAAGCATAATTAATATGTATATGATTGTATGTATATAGGACTATGTGAACACAGAGAAGAATATAGAGAAATACATACTAGGCTTGTAGGGTAAGTGCTAAAGTGAAGGAGGGGTGGTGGTTAGTGATGGAGCCAAAGAAAAGACTGCATTTCAGAAAAGGCAAGGTCTCATTTATGTAGTAGTGTTACGTGTTGAGTCTGTATATTGGAATATGAAAACATTACATATGTAAATAACCAGAACAACACAAGAATTAGAAATCCTGAGCAGACCGGTAGCCATGTCAGAAATTATAAAAGCGTAACAAAATCCATCTTTAAAATTAAAATTACACCTGAGGCCAGGTGCAGTGGCCCACCACGTCTGTAATCCCAGCACTTTGGGAGTCTGAAGCAGGCGGATCACCTGAGGCCCAGGAGTTTGAGACCAGCCTGGCCAACATGGTGAAACCCCGTCTCTACTAAAAATACAAAAAATTGGCCACACGTGATGGCAGGCACCTGTAATCCCAGCTACTAGGGAGGCTGAGGCAGGAGAATCGCTTGAACCTGTGAGGTGGAGGTTGCAGTGAGCCAAGCTCGTGCCACTGCACTCCAGCCTGGGCAACAGAGCGAGACTCCATCTCAAAAAAATAAAAACATCTGACTTCTTGTCTAACCTTTAAAGAACTGGTAATTCCAATTTAAACTATTCTAGATCGTAGAAAAAGATAGCTTCCAAATATATTTTATGAAACTAACACAACCTTAACAATGAAACTTCATAGATGAATACAACAAAAGAAAGCTGTTGACTAGTTTCCCTCATGAATACAGATGAAAAAGTTTTAAATAATAAACCATAGCTAGTGGTGTATTAAAAGAATAAGCTGTTTTCAGCAGGAAGGTATGAGAACAATTTTTTAATTAAAAAAAAGTCAAAAAAGAATAACCTGTTGGAATAACCTATTTTAATATACCTAGTGATGTATTAAAAGAATAACGTAATATTGAACCCGTCCTGCATGGGTTCAATATTAGGAAATCTTTCAAGATAATTGGTTTTATCAACAATATAAAGGAAAAATATTAATAGGCACAAGAAATATAAAATCTAGCCATCATTTCTTATTAGAAGGTCTTAAAGTGTAAAAAGGAAGGACTTTAATTTTCAATACGTGGTAGGAAGGCTTATTGATAGCATTCCTTTTGCTTGAGGACAACCGAGCGTGCTAGATAAAATACTCTTAAGTATCGTGAAAGCATCAAAAGAGCTAATAGAAGAAATCAAAACTAAGGGAAAGTGGGGTGCTGGTTCTGTCCTTAAGGCATTTGTTCATTTGAGCAAACCTGAACTTTAATTTTGAGTCTGTCAGGAGGCAAAGGGGACAAAAATCAAAGACTGTTTAAGGAGTCACTTTCTATATAGGAGACCCTTCCTGCGTAAAATACCAGGCACCTTAAGTCACTGTATACCCAGAATACAGGGATATCTGGTCACTAGCATAAAACTGAGCAGAAGTAAATTTGCAGCCCAAATTCACATCACTCTGTGAAGTTAGTGAAAATTCATTTAAAGTAACGGCTACCTCAGGGGCCTAGAAAGCAGAGGCAATTTCTCCCTGAAAGAAGGAACCTTCATTTTGGTTCCCAATTCCCCCAGTAATTTTTCAAGAACAGCAAGCAATAAACAAAGTTAACTCGGTACATGACTTAAAAAGGGCTATAATTGAAAACCAATAGAAACAGACCTACAGTGAATTCACCTACTTCAAACATGCTTAAAGGTGAAACTTTGAACACTTTCCTGCTACCTGGAATAAACCAGGATGCTGACTATTACCACATCTATTCAGTAGGCCAAGCCAGCAGAAAAGACAAGAAGAAAAAAGTTTAAGAATAGGAAAAGAACAGGTAACACCATCAATATTTGCAGTCAAACTGATTATATTGATAGAAAATCCCGAAGCATCTTAGGTAATTGTTAGAACTAAGACTTGAACATATTGAAATGTTACAAAAATGAATATACAATAATCAGTATGTTTTTTTAATACCAGAATCAAACAGAACAAGAACAACTTTTTAAAAGATACATTAACACTGAACAACCCAGACATACTAATCAGTTGCAATATGTAAAGCTTTTTTTTGATTCTGTTTGAGAGGAAAGGGAAAAAAGTCGAATAAAATCATTTATTTTTATTTGATGACATAATTGGAATTTTGAACGTGACTGCATGTTTGATTTTAAATAACTTTCCTTTAAAAATATAATAATGCTATTGTGGTTAAGTGTTCTTATCTTTTAGAAATGCATACTAAAATTTTTTTTTAAATGATAGGGTCCTGGGATTTGCTTCAACAAAACACATGAAACAAAGCAGTATATTCAGGTGGATTGGCTATGGTTTAATGGTTTGAGGGCTGGGCGGTGGATATGGGGGTTTATCCTACTGTTTTTGAATATATTTGAAATTCTCTGTAATAAAAATTCAAAGAAAAAATACCACTGAAAAAATCATAGTAATAATACTAAAGAAGTTAACTATCAGTCTTGGCCAGGCACAGTGGCTCGTGCCTGTAATCCCAGCACTTTGGGAGGCCGAAGGCGGGTGGATCACAAGGTCAGGAGTTTGAGACCAGCCTGGCCAATATGGTGAAACTCCATCTCTACTAAAAATACAAAAATTAGCTGGGCATAGTGGCGCGCACCTGTAGTCCCAGCTGTTCGAGAGGCTGAGGCAGGAGAATTGCTTGAACCCGGGAGGCGGAGGTTGCAGTGAGCCAAGATTGCACCACTGCACTCCAGTCTGGGCCACAGAGCAAGGCTCCGTCTCAGAAAAAAAAAAAAAAGTATCAGTCTTAACAACAGTGGTTTAAACCACTGTGTAGAATACCAAAGCATTATTGAGAGAGTTTAAAGAAAACTTATTTATTTTTTGAGACAGAGTTTCGCTCTTCTTGCCCAGGATGGAGTGCAGTGCAATGGTGAGATCTTGGCTCACTGCAACTTCCACCTTTCCAGTTCAAGCGATTCTCCTGCCTCAGCCTCCTGAGTAGCTGGGATTACAGGCACCTGCCCACCATGCCTGGCTGATTTTTTGTATTTTTAGTAGAGGTGGGGTTTCACCATGTTGGCCAGGCTAGTCTCAAACTCCTGGCCACGGGTGTTCTGCCTGCCTCAGCCTCCCAAAGTGCTGGGATTACAGGTGTGAGCCACCGCGCCTGACCACAGGAAAACTTACTTAAATGAGAGATTTGACTCGAAAGATCCCGTTTTTTTAAGACTCTTAGTTCTTAAAAGTGGCACATAATAGAATTAGTATAATCCCAAATAAATTTTCAGTAGATTTTTGGTGTAACTTGAGAAGATGATTCTGTCATTTTTAGTGACAATTTAAAAGACCTGAAATTGTCTACAGCCATAGAAAGTGAACTACTGATAGTTGTTTCTGTGAAGTTTTATTGGAACACAACCACACCTATTTGTTCATCTGTATTGTCTTTGGCTACTTTGTGCAGAGACCATGGCCCACAAACCTAAAACATTCACTTTCTAGCTCTTTAAGAAATAATTGGCCCACTGACACCCTGGTCTTAAGGTCTAGACCAATTATTTCTCAGAGTATTGGCTGAATAAGCTGAGCAGCAGCAGCATCACCTAGATATTTGTTAGAACTGCAGATTCGCAGACTGTACACTAGACTTACTGAATCAGGATCTGTGGGTGTGGGACTTAGCAATCTAGTTTACCATGCCCTCCAGGTGATTCTAATGCACATTGTAATTAGAGAACCACTGTTCTAGTCATGAAAGAACAGGTGGGCAAAGTAGCTTCTCCAGTTACTAGGAATTATTATAAAACTATGGTAATAAAGACATTTATGCCAGCATAGCCAAATAAGCTAATGAAATAGAATATAAAATCTAGAAGCCAACACATTTTCTGTGAATATGGTCATATGCTACATAATAACGTTTGACCAACAGACCACATACACAACAGTGGTCTCATAAGTTTATAATACCGTGTTTTTACTATATCTTTTTTGTGTTTAGATACACAGATACAGGGGTTAGAGGTACCAACCCTCTACACTGTTGAAAATACACATATAACGGTTGACTCCCTCAAAAACCAATAGACTAATGTTGACCAATAACATAGTTAATACATATTTAGTATATTATATACTGTATTCTTATAATGTAAGCTAGAGAAAGTGTGATAAAAAAATCATAAAATACATTAAGTTGATCATCATAAAGGTCTTCGTCCCTGTGGTTTTCACGTGGGGTAGGCTGAGGAAGAGGAGGAGGAGTTGGTCTTGCTGTCTCTGGTGGAGGAGAGGCAGGCACACTTTATGCAACTTTTATTGAAATGTGGGCAGGGCACGGTGGCTCATGCCTGTAATCCTAGCACTTTGGGAGGCTGAGGTGGGCAGATCCCTTGAGGTCAAGAGTTCGAGCCAGCCTGGCCAACGTGGTGACACCCCTTCTCTACTAAAAACACGAAAGTTAGCCAGACGTGGTGGCGGGTGCCTATCCCAGGTACTCGGGAGTCTGAGGCAGGAGAAATGCTTGAACCCAGTAGGTGGAGGTGGCAGTGAGCGAGATTGCACCTCCAAAAAAAAAAAAAAAAAAAAATCTGCATATAAGTAGACCCATGCAGTTCAAACTCATGTTGTTCAAGGGCTAACTGTACTTCCCTTGTGTTATAATTACCTACAGGGTTTAATATAGCAACAGCAACATGCTGTACAGGTTTGTAGCCTAGGGGCAATAGGCTATAACATATAAGCCTAGGTGTGTAGTAGGCTCTCTGCCATCTTGGTTTGTATAAGTACACTCTATGATGTTAGTACAACAATGAAATCACCTAATGACACATTTCTCAGAATGTATCTCCATCGTTAAGCCACGCAAGAGTATATATACATGGCATATGACTTGATGAATGTAGGTGAGTTGGAACAAGACAGAATTGCTAATAAGTGGTTCTGGGACAGTTGGGTGACCAAATGAAAACATGACATTTTGAGGGCCAAAATTAAAAAGACTGACAATTCTATTGCTAGTGGAAGTAAAAAGTAGCATGATCTTTTGGAAACCTGTTGGTCAGTTTCTAATCATGTCAAACATACACCTACCCAGTAATCCAGCAATTCCGTTCTTAGTGTAATCAAGAGAATTGAGTGCATATGTCCACACAAAAAAATTTCTACAGGATTGTTTATAGTGGCTTTCTATGTCTGTTTTTTGGAAAGGTTTGTATTCATCAAAAGTTCTCACTGTGGTGCTCCACTGTAGTCCCATCTACTTAGGAGGCGGAGGCTGGAGGATCCCTTGAACCCAAGTGATTGTGCCATTGCACTCCAGCCTGGGTGACAGAGTGAGACCCCCATCTCATAGATAGATACATAGGTAGATAAGGATGGATGGATGGATGGATGATAGAGCAAGACCCCTGTCTCATAGACTGAAACAATTAATCACCGTGAAGACAGCGAAAAGGTATTTAACCAACAAAAGACTAGGTTGGGGTTCAAGCTTCAGTGGTACAACCATAAAGAAAAACAGATTAGGGCCGGGTGTGGTGGCTCACGCCTGTAATCCCAGCACTTTGGGAGGCCGAGGCGGACGGATCACGAGGTCAGGAGATCGAGACCATCCTGGCCAACGTGGTGAAACCCCGTCTGTACTAAAAATACAAAAATTAGCTGGGTGTGGTGATGCACGCCTATAGTCCCAGCTACTCGGAAGGCTGAGGCCAGAGAATGGCTTGAACCCAGGACGTGGAGGTTGCAGTGAGCCAAGATTGCCTGGTGACAGAGCAAGACTCTGTCTCAAAAGAAAAAAAAAATGGTTACCAGAAAAATCAGGATAGTGATTCCTTTGATAACTGGGATCAAAGAGTGGCTGTGAGATCATTTTGACCAGGGAAAGGGTCCTTGAGTGGGGGTCGTTGGAGGATTTTGGCCATGTTCTGTTTATTGACCTACGTGATGGTTACATGAGTGTTCATCTGATGATTTTTTTTTTTTTGTAGTCTTGATGTTCGTGCTTTATGTACTTTGGTACTTTGCTTGTATTTTACAAAGTATTTTACAATGAAGTTTCTGAAAAGAAATATGAAACTCCTTCTCCCCCCTCCCCCGAGACGGAGTTTTGCTCTTGTTGCCTAGGCTGGAGTGCAATGGCTCGATCTTGGCTCACTGCAACCTCTGCCTCCTGAATTCAAGCCATTCTCCTGCCTCAGCCTCCCAAGTAGCTGGGATTATAGGTGCCCACCACCACGCCCAGCTAATTGTTTGTATTTTTAGTAGAGACGGGGTTTCACCCTGTTGACCAGGCTGGTCTCAAACTCCTGACCTCAGGCGATCCCCCCACCTCGGCCTCCCAAAGTGATGGGATTACAAGCGTGAGCCACTGCGCCTGGCCTTATTCGTTGATTTTAAAATGTACTATTTCCATATTTTAACATCTCTGAATTTGGGATGGATGCTTCTCACAATTGATGGCATCTTAATCTTGGTGTCAGCCAAGCAGTGGTTGTAACACAGTCTTCATTGCTTGTGCTGTGCATCATATGTCTTGCAGTTAACCCATAGGGATTAAGTGGTAGTGTTTAGGGGGTGTGGCAGGAGGTGAGTTTAACATAAACCTCCAAGCAGGAGTCAAAAGTAGACAAGCTCTATATAATTACACCCCTGACTTAAGAATCTAGCATCAAGTAGCTTTTGTTTCTTTTATGGATAGTTTTAAGAAACGCTGCATCACCAACTCCCTTGATGGCACTGAACCTTTTGTGGGAAAACCAGACAATGACACTGAAATTAAAAGTGGTTCACCAGAGTCAGACTCTGAAAGTGAAGAACTATTAGAACTACTTTATTTCACTTATATTTTCCTTTTTTGAATGCTCAAGTGTTGTATGATCTCATTTAAGGTGCTTCTAAATAAATATATAAAATTTATAAGTGACCAAGCGTTATGTTAGTTAAACAAGTATTTTTCTTAGTATGGGGAGAAAATGGCTATACAATCTGGCCGGATGTGGTGGCTCACGTCTATAATCCCAGCACTTTGGGAGGCCGAGGCGGGCGGATCACGAGGTCAGGAGATCGAGACCATCCTGGCTAACACGGTGAAACCCCGTCTCTACTAAAAAATACAGAAAAAATTAGCTGGGCGTGGTGGCAGGCACCTGTAGTCCCAGCTACTCGGGAGGCTGAGGCAGGAGAGTGGTGTGATCCCAGGAGGCAGAGGTTGCAGTGAGCCGAGATCACGCCACTGCACTCCAGTAAAACAGAAGTATTTTTCTTAGTATGGGGAAAAAATGACTATACAATCTGATGTCTTGGATTCAGCAAAATATGGTACTTGGCCGAGCGTGGTGGTTCATGCCTGTAATCCCTGCACTTTGGGAGGCTGAAGTGGGCGGATCACATGAGCTCAAAAGTTGGAGAACAGCCTGGGCAACACAGTGAAACCCTGTCTCTGCAAAAATAATAATACAAAAATTAACTGGGTGTGGTCGCATGCACCTGTAATCCCAGCTACTTGGGAGGCTGTGGTGGGAGGATCACCTGAGCCCCAGGAGATTGAGGCTATGGTGAGCCGTGATGGCACCACTGCACTCCATTGTTGGCAATATATCAAGACTCTGTCTCAAAAAAAATGTGTGTGCAGTTGGTCGGGGTAGGGGGGTGGTATTTGTGACAAAGGCTGTTTATTAGAAATCAATAGTTTTATTGGTAAAATTCATCATACTTTTCCATTAAAATCAGGTATAGGATATAGGTACTTATACACATTATTTTTGAAGGTTCTAGTTTGCTAACACAAGATGATAGTTGGGTTGAACCTTATTCAGGTTGGACACCCCTAATTTGAGTATCTGAAATGCTCTAAAATCTAACTTTTTGAGCACCGACTCAACACTCAAAGGAAATGTTTATTTTAAGCATTTTGGATTTCAGATTTTGGGATTAGAGATGCCGAATTGGTAAGTATAATGCAGATTTTCTAAAATTCCAAAAAATCCAAAATGCTTCTGGTCCCATGCATTTCAGATAAGGGATGCTCATCCTGTAGTTGTATACCTAGGAAAGGAGATTCTAAGTTTTTTAAAAATACCAGAATTTAAAAGTTGGTAAGGTTGATATATTCAAGATAATATAAATAAAAATTATCTTCGTACTAACACTAACCGCTTTGACATGCAAATAGAGAAAAATAACCTCTTGTCATTATAACAGAACCACAGTTTGAGGAACAGATTTAATAATAAACTTTGAGAAATAAATTTAATAATCTTTTTGAAGAAAACTAATTTTTTTTCAATCCTCTCTTATGGGGCTGAAGGAAGACTTAATTTCTTCTTGAAAGACAGAACCGTGATATTCAATGTAATGGCATAATGTTTCTGGGTATAAAAAGTCTTAATATAGGTCAGGCACGGTGGCTCACGCCTGTAATCCTAACACTTTGGGAGGCTGAGGCAGGCAGATCATCTGAATTCAGGAGTTCAAGACCAGACTGGCCAAAATGGTGAAACCCTGTCTTTAATTTAAAAAAAAAAAAGCCAGGTGTAGTGGCACACGCCTATAGTCCCAGCTACTCAGGGGGGGCTGAGGTAGGAGAATTGCTTGAAACCAGGAGGCGGTGGTTGCAGTGAGCCAAGATTGTGCCATTGCACTCCAGCCTGGGCGACAAGGCTGGAGCCTGGGCGAAACTCCATCTCAAAAAAAAAAAAAAATCTTAATATAAAATTCAGTCCTTGGTAAAATAACATATTTAGTACAATCTTAATACTAATGGGTTTTGGAAGTGAATAAAATTGATTTTATACGTAAGAATAGCTGTGTGACAATGCCAAAAAATGAAAAGATGTATGGTGAGAAGAATTTCTTACCAGATGCTAACTCTTCCAGTAAGATACTGTAATTAAAGCAGCATGAAATCCAGGAATGTGTGCGTACTTAATGAATTTTTAAAAAGATGGTATTTCACTGTAGAGGCAAGAAGATGGTTTAATAAATGGAGCAAGTATAATTGTCCATGTGCAAGCAAAATTAGAGCCCTACTTTATAAACAAAAATAAGTCTTTTGGAATACGAAAAACTAAAGAATTAGGAAATACAGGAATATATGTTTATAACCTCATCAGTAAAGGAAACCCCAAAGCTACACTCTGGCTACATTTAAAAAAAAAATCACAAAAGACAAAAATATGCCATTAAATAAAGGATCTCATCAAAAGATAAAACATAGACTAGGAAAATATTTTCATTACACACAACAAGCAATAGATTCATATGCCTCTTAAATAAAAAAATTACAAATGATTATGACAACCTAGAAGATCGATGGGGCCAGGTGCAGCGGCTCACACCTGTAATCTCACACCGCTTTGGGAGGCCAAGGCGGAAGGATTGCTTGAGCCCAAGAATTCGAGACCAGCTGGGGAAACAAAATGACACTCTACATTCAAAGTGAGTCTCTTCAAAAAAGTTTAAAAATTAGCCAGATGGGATCACCTGAGGTCAGGAGTTCGAGACCAGCCTGGCCAACATGGTGAAACCCCATCTCTACTACAAATACAAAAATTAGCTGTGCGTGATTGCAGGCACCTGTAATCCCAGCTACTTGAGAGGCTGAGGCAGGAGAATCGCTTGAACCTGGGAGGCGGAGGCTGCAGTGAGCCGAAATCATACCACTGCACTCCAGCCTGGGCAACAGAGCGAGACTCCCTCTCCAGAAAAAAAAAAAAACCCAGATGTGGTGGTGTGTGCCTGTAGTCCCAGCTACCCCAGAGGCTAAGGTGGGAGGATTGCTTGAGTCTGGGAGATGGAGGTTGCATTGAGCTGTGATAGTGCCACTACACTCACTGCACTCCAGCCTGGATGACAGAGCAAAACCGTCTTTCAAAAAAAAAAAGAAAAGAAAGGAAAAGAAAATGGGCAGTGAGCAAAGGATAGAGATTATTGACAGAAAAGAAAATTTAAATGCTTAATAAAATGTTAATGGATGGTCAACCTTTTTAGTCAGAGAAATGCAAATTTAACGCAAATCTGCTGTGATACCATTTTTTCACTCGGGTAAGCATGCTTGTAATGCAAATACGTCTACTTTTGAGTAAAGAGCCTGGGAAATGGGCCCTCATATGTTACTGTTGGGGGTGTGGCTTATTCCATCCAGCCTTTTGCAGATGATTTGGCAGTATCTGTAAAAGTTTAAAAAACGTTCACCCCTTTACCTAGTAATCCTTCTGAGATAAATAAAATTAATACATTTATATAAATTTGTTTATTTATTTATGTTTTAAACCGAGTCTCACTCTGTCGCCCAGGCTGGAGTGCAATGGCGCGATCTCAGCTCACTGCAACCTCCACCTCCCAGGTTCAAGTGATTCTCCTGCCTCAGCCTCCCAAGTAGCTGGGATTACAGGCACCCGCCACCTCTCCCAGCTAATTTTTTGTATTTTTTAGTAGAGACAGGTTTTCACCATGTTGGCCAGGCTGGTCTCATCCTCCTGACCTCCAGCGATCTGCCCACCTCGGCCTCCCAAAGTGTTGGAATTACAGACATGAGCCACCGTGCCTGGCCAAACTAATATCATATTTTTTCAGTTGTGTTTATATTGGCAAAAGAGTTGAAAACAATTTGAACATGTGTTGATACACCATATGATAGGACTGTGTTAAGCAAGTGTTTCTTAAAATATCTGGCTAGTACCAAAGAGAACAAGTTACCTTTAACTCCCTTGCATACATACCTGCAATGTAGTATTAAATGGAAAAACAAAGTTGCAGGGTAGTATGATCTCATTTCTGTTAAGAAAACAAAAATAAACGTGACATTTTATGTGTAATTGTGCTTTCATATGTTCATGGAGAAAGAGAAGAAGGATATGTTATCAGCATCGTTTGCCTCCGGGTGGCAGGTAGGATGGGAATAAGATTGGCTAGGCGGGAAATGAGATTTTGGTTTTTTTTTTAAATATACTTTACATTGTTTCACTAGTTGTAATTAAAATTTGTTTTGAATGTGACCAAATAATGGAAGATACGAGCTTTAATGATTCCAGTTCTTTTTATTCTGCCTTATAGGACAGGCTAGAAGAGTTAATATAGTAATCCATTATTTCCCTGGGCTTTTCAAGTCATTTGAGGGAGGAGTTTAGCCCCAATTTTGTGGAAATAGTATATACTCTTGAAATAGTCAACTCTCCCATACAAAGACAATGAATATTCTGGTCGAAACTATTGCAGAGTACATTGTGAAAATCCGTGTAGCTGAGAGAGGAGCCAATAAATGACCAAATGTTGATTTTGAATAGTTAACATTTTATCTAAACAGCTAAAGTTTGTTCATTTGTTTTTTCCTTTAAAGCTCCATCAAGGAACAGTCCCTGTTTCTTACACAGTAACAACAGTGGCACCACATGGGATTCCACTCTGCACAGGCCAGCACATCCCTGCTTGTAGTACACAGCAGGTCCCAGGATGCTCTGTGGTTTTCAGTGGACAGCACCTCCCTGTCTGTAGTGTGCCTCCTCCAGTAAGTCTCTATCTTTGTTCTCTTTAGGTATTACTATTAAGCACACCAGCCTGAATTTGGTTTTGTAACTTCCTGACTCTTCCCCTCTTTAGAGGGGCTAACTGCATTATATAAGCAAACAAAATTTAAGAGACTGTCTTTGTAGTTTCACTTTCAAGTAAAAAGGCCAATTTTATTGCAATAAAAATCTCAATAGTATCCTTATAGTAACCATTTAATAAAATTAGCTTTATAACTGGATATATTTTTACATTAATTAACTTATACATATTTGGATATCCTGAGGGTCAAACCATGTTTTCTCATATGTCAACACCATTTATAATTAAAGCCAATGAAGGTCAGCCTAAGTCTCAGAGACCTTATTGTTCAACACTTAAGAGTCTCAGCACTTACTGAGTTTTAATGGGCACTTTGAGTGCTTTGTCTTATTCCTTACTATAGGAAACCTATGATGAAAGTAGCATCATCCCCCATTTTCTAGTGTCTGAATCTGAAAAGTTAACTATGACTTGCTCAGTGCCGTAGAGACAGCTAGTATAGGAGAGTAGAGATTCACACTAACTTTTTTTTTTCTTGCCTCTGAAGCTTATGCTTTGTCCTTTAATCTTTAATCTCAGTTCAGCCTCCTTTCAGAAATGAGGGCGCTGTATTTAAATGATGTATCTAAGGTCAACAATGTCTTCAAAGGAAATCACAGCAAAATTTAAATGTAACTCTTAATACGTTGCTCTGAATGTGAGATTAAAGCAAATGCACACTTACACCAATACTAATTTAACAGATTAATTTACTCAGGCTTAGTTTCTCAGTAGTAGAAACATTGTACCAAATTTGGGAACTAAAATACTGAGAGATTATAAGGCAATTAGTTGAGAGTTGTGCTCTTATAAAAATCCTAGGAAGAAAAAGATTTCTACAGGATTGAAAAGGGGAATTTCTTGAAATACTGGTAGTGTTTGCTACATCTTAAACCAACTAGAGAGAGTTTCCTCTTCTTTGCAGCACTTCTCCCCCGCCCCCCCAACACCCGCCCCAGCCCTTTTTCATAGATGGTTAAAAGGCTCAAGGATTTCAACCAATTTATAAAAATTATATAAAATACAGAATAGTTATTAGTACCATTACTTTACTAGTAGATTAAAAAATACACTGGTATTTCATTGTTAATATAAGCTATTAAAAACATTTTCATGATTTTGGGAGAGGTGTGACAATGACAGATTTTAATCTCGCTATCCTTTTAAATTAATCATACATTCTGATATTTTTAACCAAACTGTAACGGTTTCTCTTACAGATGCTTCAGGCATGTTCAGTTCAGCACTTACCAGTACCATATGCTGCATTCCCACCCCTTATTTCTAGTGATCCATTTCTTATACATCCTCCTCACCTTTCTCCCCATCATCCTCCTCATTTGCCACCACCAGGCCAGTTTGTCCCTTTCCAAACACAGCAATCACGATCGGTAGGTATCTCTACTATTATGTCAGAATGTTTAGTTTTTAACTAATTTTTAATTTTTTCAGAATGTTTAGGCCAGGTATATAACCTTAGTGGATTTAAGAACCAGACGAATGCCTAAGTTACTATGTTTAAATGGCACGCTTAAACATAGTAACTTGGCCAGGTGCAGTGACTCACTCCTGTAATCCCAGCACCCTGGGAGGTCGAGGCAGGCAGATCACCTAGGGTCTGGAGTTCAAGACCAGCCTGGCCAACATGGTGAAACCCTGTCTCTACTAAAAATACAAAAATTAGCCGGGCATTGTGGCACATGCCTGTAATTCCAGCTACTCAGGAGGATGAGACATGAGAATCGCTTGAATCCAGGAGGCAGAGGTTGCAGTGAGCCAAGATCATGCCACTGCACTCCAGCTTGGGCGACAGAGTGAGACTCTGTCTCCAAAATAAACAAACAAACATAATAACTTAGGCATTTTTCTGGTTCTTAAAAGAATTAAAGGAATCCAAACATATACAAATTAGTATAAACGTTTACCTTAAATTTCTGGTTTCTTAAATTTTTCTAGTTATTTTAATGTCACTTGTCTAAATTTGTGTTCTATTACATCTGCAGTCCTTCAGGAAGTAAATCTGAAGAAAAGTTTTTAGTTGTATTGTTTTTTTCTTTTTATGTGGTTCTAAATTGGAAAATGAAAATATTATAAAATTATTAATATTTGTTAGAATAATATTTGTATTCATTTAGGCAAGGAAATTAACCTTTCTGAACTTCAGTTACTTTTTCTGAAGGCCTGGGTTTTCACTATGTTGTGATGAAAAGCAGATGAGGTAGTCTGTTAACATAGTTAATTCTGTCTTGGGACTGGGATATAGTTGAGAGGCCTATTATTTTGGGACACTGGGAGATATAAGTACTATATAAGTACAAAGAAGGGCACAGGAAAAAAGGTCCAGTTGTTTTGATAGGCCAGGTTCAGCATCAAGACCATCAGACATTAAGGAGAAACAGGAGAGATAACCTATAGAAGTGGCTAAAGTGGAAGATTTCAGCTCTGTGGAAAGAACTTGACAGTTTATTGTAGCAGTCTTACCATTGTTTACTAAGGATTTCTATACCATGCTGGGTACCAAAGAGGCTGCTGTCCTGAAAACTGTAGAAGCAATTATGACGCAAGTTTGGCTCATCAGAAGAGGTAGAATTGCTTCTGCAAGATAATCTTTTCTTGGAAATAGGATAGGATTTGTGCCAGGATGTTCTTCTCAGCTTCCAGTATCTGGGAATTCAAGGCTAAAGCAAAATTTAGCTATCACTTGTATCTAAATTTGGAATTCTTTTAAAGGTCCAGTCACATAGCCATATCAAGACTTTGTCTTCACTAGTGTTGTCATAGTGTAAGCAATTGTGATTTCTCTCAAGCATGCATAGGCTTCCAAATTAAAGCTTAGTATTTACTTATATTTGAATAACATGTTGCTATTCTGTAACTAAGGGAAGAAGTCAGACTAGCATTTAAAAATAAATATGCCTAAGAGAATTCAGTTGAAAACATCAGCATGAAAATGTGTACACAAATGTAGTAATAGCACTATTCCTAATAGTCAAAGAGTGGACAATCCAAATGTCCATCAACTGATAAATGGGTGACGAAAGAGTGGTATATCCATGCAATGTAATACTCACTCATAAAAAGGAGTGAAGCATTGATAAAGTCTGCGAAACAGATGAGCCTTGAAAGCATTATGTTAAGCAGAGAAGGTAGACATAGCTTCTTGCTTATTTAAATGAACTGGTTCCATTTACATGAAGTGTGTAGAATAAGCAAATACATAAAAATGGAAAGCTGGGCCGTGCGCGGTGGATTACAAAGTCAGGAGATCGAGACCATCCTGGCTAACACGGTGAAACCCTGTCTCTACTAAAATCTACTAAACATACAAAAAAATTAGCCAGGTGTGGTGGCGGGTGCCCTAGCCCCAGCTACTCAGGAGGCTGAGGCAGGAGAATTGCTTGAACCCGGGAGGCAGAGGTTGCAGTGAGCCAAGATGGCCTCACTGCACTCCAGCCTGGGCAAGAAGAGCAAGACTCTGTCTCAAAAAATAAATAAATAAATAATGGAAAGCTGATGGCTTTGATTGGGGAAATGGGGATTGACTGATAATGGGTATACAGTTTCCTTTTGGGCTGATGAAAATGTTCTGGAATTAGATAGTGGTGATGGTTACATAACTGTTAATATACCAAAAATCCATTCAGTTGAATTCCTTTTATCATGTGTCAGTTATATCTCAATGAACTGTTCTTTGTTTTCTTGTGGCTTTTGTTTTTGTTTTTGTTTGAGACAGAGTCTCCCTCTTGTTGCCCAGGCTGGAGTGCAGTGGTGTAATCTGGGCTCACTGCGACTTCTGCCTCCCAGGTTCAAGCAATTCTCCTGCCTCAGCCTTCCCAGTAGCTGGGATTACAGGCGTCCACCACCACAACCAGCCAATGTTTGTATTTTTAGTAGAGACAAGGTTTTACAGTGTTGGCCAGGCTCGTCTCAAACTCCTGACTTCAGGTGATCCACTGGCCTCGGCCTCCCAAAGTGCTGAGATTACAGGCGTGAGCCACCGCCCCCAGCCGAGCTGTTATTTCAAAAAAAAAATACATATCTTCTGTGTGCTTTGCATAGCACTACATTGCTTCAGCATAGCACTACATTGCTTCAGTGTTAACTACACACTTTTGAAGTAGGCTGTGAGCATGCCGGTTTTATAGATGACAATACTGAGGTTCACATTAAGTAATTTATCTGAAAGTTAACATGGCTGATTGGTGACGGTACCAAGATTCTAATGTCCAGAAGCCCATAATCTTTCTGCACAGCATAGTGCCTCTGTACCATATCTCATTTAGCCCTGTTTCTGATTTATAAATGCACATCCTGTTTTGTTTCATCTGTGAAAGGTTAAGTGTCTGAAAATCCTTTAGGTCAGGGTGCTATGACTGAAAAAGTAATTTTAATTTTGCTATAATTGGCTTATTCGATGACTTTTTGCCTTCTCATTTTAAGAGAAGGTTCAAATAGTAAAATAAATAGAGGATAATGGAAATGTTTAATAACATGTTTTAAACCTTGTTGAAATCAAAGTTAGGAAGATTTTACTGTAGTCTATATGTTTACTTGTATGAATTTTAGATTGATGTGAATATCAAGAGATGCATGGCCTTAGAGACATTTTGGGATTTTAAATTTGTGATTATTGTAAAGCATAATATATCTAAACACAGGAAGTATATATATATATACATATATTTTTTTTTTTTCACCCTCCTCAGCCTCTGCAAAGGATAGAAAATGAAGTGGAACTCTTAGGAGAACATCTTCCAGTAGGAGGTTTTACTTACCCTCCATCAGCCCACCCCCCAACATTACCTCCATCAGCTCCCTTGCAGTTCTTAACACATGATCCTTTGCATCAGGAGGTGTCCTTTGGAGTAGTAAGTTTTCACAGAGTACTATGTTAATTACTTGCTTTGGCAACTTACTTGTTCTGAGTTATGTTTTAGTATAATTCACCATATTTAGAATTATATGTATTCTCGACAGCATTCAGTTGGAAAGTTATATTTAGAAATACACCTGAGTGTATGGTTTAAAATGGTTGCTGCATCCATTAATAAGTTAGTATTTAAGGAATATTAAAACCTTGAACAATAAAGAACTTTACTGTTTAAGTCTTTTTTTAATTAGATACTTTATTTGACAGGCTATTTGTAAACGTAGAGTGATTCTAAATCTTAACATTTTTCCCCTTGCAGCCTTATCCTCCATTTATGCCTCGGAGGCTCACAGGACGTAGTAGATACCGATCCCAGCAGCCAATACCACCTCCCCCTTATCATCCCAGCTTACTGCCATATGTGTTGTAAGTTCTTTCTTATCTTAATGATTTCTGAATTTTGAAGCTCTTGAGATTCTCTTTTGTTTGTGAATGTCTTTGTGTCTATAGCTTTTGGTGTGTTAGTTATTTGTCTTTACTTAAAGGGTGGGGTGGGAGGAGCCAATTAAGGCTGAAAGAAAGAACAGTAACAGGAGAAATGGGGAAGGAAGAAATCTGTGAGCCAAAAAATAGGTTTAACAGATCAAGAAGCAGAAAAGGTTAAGATTTTCTGCCTCTTTTACAACTGATAACACTTACCACCAGTCTTGATTATTCAGCTTTTAGTGCTGTTTTTCTTAGGGAGAAAGGAGAAAAATTATTTATTTCTATGTCTTAGAACTACTCTATTTGGATTAAGTTGGTCTGTAACAGAAATTCCCATGGGTAGGTTTGTTGTTTTTTTTTATTTGAGTTGGAGTCTCGTTCTGTCGTCTGTGCTGGAGTGCAGTGGCGCCACCTCGGCTCACTGCAAGCTCTGCCTCCCAGGTTCCAGCGATTTTCCTGCCTCGGCCTCCCAAGTAGCTGGGATTACAGGCATGGACCACCATGCCCAGCTAATTTTTGTACTTTTAGTAGAAACAGCGTTTCGCCATGTTGGCCAGGCTGGTCACGAACTCCTGACCTCAGGTGATCCGCCCATCTTACCCTCCCAAAGTGCTGGGATTACAGGTGTGAGCCACTGCGCCCTGCCAGTAATTATTTATTTCTGTCTCACGTAATAAAGTCTAGAAGTAGGCAGCTCAACGATGATTCGTTAGCCCTGTGACTATGAACAATGTTAATGGCTTCCTGTATAAGATCTAAGGTGGCCTCTCAGGCTCTAGTCATATGACATTCCACCTAGCAAAAATAAAAATAGATTCCTCTGCCTACCTGCTCCTCTCAAGGATATGTCCCAGAAGTTGCACGTATAACCCCTGCCTCTGTATCACATTGGCCAGAACTTAGTCACATGTCTATAATTACTTTCTGGGAATGCTAGGAAATACAGTTTTTATACCAGAAGGCCATGTGCTTATGTTACCACACTGTGGTCATGGTTTTTCCTTCCTTCCTTCCTTCCTCTCTCTCCCCGTTTTCTCTATTTATCTTTCTATCTTAATGTCAGATATAGTATGCCTCCCAATTTGGTCTTAAAATGTTTTAGTTTAAGGTCTTTTTCATTTCCTTATAAATTTTTAAATCAGCATGTGAGTTTTTACTTAAGTGCTTTCTGCAATCTTGGTAGGTATTGCATGGAATTTATAGATTATTTTAGGGAGAAAGTGACATCTTAATGATATTGAGTCTTCTAATCTTCTTATGTGGTATATTTCTGTTTATTCACCTTTAAGTTATCCTAGCAATATATTTGCAGTTTTTATTGTACAGTTCTTGCATATGTTTTGTTAAATTTGTCAGATTAACACTAACCATTCTTCATCCTTACAGCACTGGCCTCTGTCCTCCCTGTCCTGTTCATTGATTTAATGTACTAACATATCAATGCTAGTGTGATTGTTTTCACTGCAGATCAATGCTTCCAGTGCCACCTGCAGTGGGCCCAACTTTCAGCTTTGAATTAGATGTAGAAGACGGAGAAGTAGAAAATTACGAGGTTAGTAGATGAATTGTGAATTAATTTGGGGAATATTGTGTGCATGAAAGTATTATTCTACTTAACTCTTTAAACCACAGGTGTCCAATCTTTTGGCTTCCTGGGCCACATTGGAAGAAGAATTACTGTGTTGGGCCACACATAAGATACACTAACACTAATAGTAGCCAATGACCTTTTAAAAATTTGAAAAAAATACATCTCATTTTGTGAAAGTTTATGAATTTGTGTTGGGCCACATGCAAGCCATGTGTTCAACAAGCTTGATCTAAACATGTATTAGGTAAACACTTTGTGGATTTCAAGATACAAACATGTCATAAAAATGTTTTAACATGTTTAAGGATATTTGAATATGTAATACCACATAGCTATGATAACAGGTAGGTAGATTGGTGCTCTATTAGAATTACGTACAATTCCAATGAGAATGCAAATGAGGAAACAGTGAATTTTGATTAGGCATGCTGAAAAGATTTTGTGGAATCCAAAATGTTTGAGCTAGATCTTAAATAATGTACAGGCTTTTCATCTTTAAGATTTAGGCAGAAAAGGGCTAGACATTCTTGAGAATCAACAGATGGTCTGTGGTTAACGTAAAAGGGAGAAAATCGGCAGTTGATTGAAAAGCTCAATTGGTTGTCCTTCAGTGCTTGCTACAGAGTGGACATGATTTTGAATATTGTGGAGGAGGAAGGAGCCACTAAATGTTTTTGGTGCTTTATGGCATCAGTACTTGTGAAGAGTCCAAACTCTGCCACTACTGTGAAGTAATTGATGGGAGTGGTTAGAAAATGGTGACAAGGAAACCCATTTAGATGTTGTAATAGGTAAGGCAATAAATTATAAGACCATGCATGTTCGGAACCTTAGGAACTGCGAATAGAAAGGAATACAACAGTCAACCAATTTTTGACAAGGCCCCCAAGAAAACAATGGGGAAAGGATAGCCTCTTTAAGAAATGGTGTTGGGAGGCTGAGCGCAGTGGCTCACCCTGTAATCCCAGCACTTTGGGAGGCCAAGGCGGGCAAATCACCTGAGGTCAGGAGTTCGAGGCCAGCCTGGCTAACATGGTGAAACCCCGTTTCTATAAAAATACTAAAATTAGCCAGGCGTGGTGGCGGGTGCCTGTAATCCCAGCTGCTCGGGAGGTGGAGGCTGCAGTGAGCCAAGATCACACCATTGCACTCCGGGCTGAGTGACAGAGCGAGACTGTCTGAAAAAGGAAATGTTGTTGGGAAAACTGGATACTCACCTGCAAAAGAATGAAACTGGACCTTTACACCATACGTGAAAGTTAACTCAAAATAGATTAAAGACCTAAACTTAATACCTAAAATGATAAAAGTGCTGAAAGAAAACAGGGGAAAAGCTCCTCGATATTGGCCATGGCATTGGTTTGTTGGCCATCACACCACAAGCATAGGCAACAAAAGCTAAAATAAATAACTAGGACTACATTGAACTAAAAGGCTTCTGTTACCGCAAAAGAAAGAAACAGCAAAATGAAAGGCAGACTACAGGTTGGGAGAAAATATGAAAAACATCTGATAAGGGGTTAATATTTAAAATATACAAGGAACTTATACAACTCAGTAGCAAAAAAAAATGAATAACCCAATTTAAAAAAAATGGGTGGAGGACCTGAATAGACATTTCTCAAAGAAGACACAAAATGTCCAACCAGGTATATGAAAAGGTGCTCAACATTGCAATCAGGGAAATGTAAATCAAAACCACAATAAAATATCACTTCACACCTGTTAGGATGGCTGTTTTCAAAAAGTCAGTAAGTATTGGCAAGAATGTAGAGAAAAGAGAATCCTTTATTCCATGGGCTGCAGAGTGAATGTTGTGTTAGCAGGCAGGAAAACAACATTAATCTCTTTGTACATCTTCATCAGAGCACTTGAGCAGTAATATTTTGAAAGGAACCTTTTTTTCTTGAACAAGTCTCAAGTTGTCTTAAAATGTTCCATAAACCATACTGTAAACAGACGTTTTGTCATCCAGGCTTATTGGGCAGTGTAGATTTAGCATAATTTCTTAAGGGCCCACAGAGTGGCAGATGATTATTGGCTTCAGCCTACAGTCACCAGCCGTGTTATCCCCCCAGAAAGAGTCAGCCTGTTCTTTGAAGCCAGGCACTGCCGCCTTTTCTTTCCAGCTATGAAAATCTTAGATGGCATCCTCTTCCAATATAGGGCTGTTCCGTCTACATTGAAAATCCATTGTTTAGTGTATTCACTTTCATCAATGATCTTAGATAGAGCTTCTGGGTAACTTGCTACAGCTTCAATATCAGCATTTCCAGCATCACCTTGCACTTCGTTGTTATAAAGATGGCTTCTTTCCTTATACTTGATGAACCAGCCTCTGCTAGCTTCCAGCTTGTCTTCTGCAGCTTCCTCACCTCTCTCAACATTGATAGAATTAAAGGACCTTGTTCTGGATTAGGCTTTGGCTAAAGAGAATGTTGTGGCTGGTTGGATTTTCTATCCGTATCACTCAGACTTTCTCCATATCAGCAATATGGCTGGCTGCTTTGCTTTCTTATTCGTGCATTCACTGGAGTGACTTTTCTGTTTTCTTTTTTTTTGTTTGTTTGTTTTGTTTGAGACAGGGTCTTGCTCTGTCACCCAGGCTGGAGTGTATTGCCACGATCTCTGCTCAGTACAGCCTCAACCTCCCAGGCTCAAGCGATTCTCCCACCTCAGCCTCCTAAGTAGCTGGGACAGTAGATGCATGCCACCACACTTGGCTAATTTTTGTGGATTTTTCTTTTTTTTTCTTTCAGAGATAAGGTTTTGCCATCCAAGGCTAGTGCAAGTGTTGGGATTACAGTCATGAGCCACTGTGCCCAGTGAGAATGGCACTTTTTCTATTCGAACTTTGCCTTTGCCTTTAGAACATGGTTACTGGTTTGGCACAAGAGGCCTACATTTTGGCCTGTCTCAGCTTTGACATGCCTTTCTTACTAAGCTTAATCATTTCTAGTTTTTGTTTTGTTTTTTTGAGACGGAATCTCACTCTGTTGCCCAGGCTGGAGTGCCGTGGCGCAATCTTGGCTCACTGCAAGCTCCGCCTCCTGGGTTCACGTCATTCTCCCGCCTCAGCCTCCCGAGTAGGTGGGACTACAGGCGCCCGCCACCATGACCGGCTCATTTTTTGTATTTTTAGTAGAGATGGGGTTTCACCGTGTTAGCCAGGATGGTCTCGATCTCCTGATCTCATGATCCACCCGCTCAGCCTCCCAAAGTGCTGGGATTACAGGCATGAGCCACCGTGCCCGGCCTAATCATTTCTAGTTTTTAAAGTGAGACACATGTGACTCTTCCTTTCACTTGAACATTTAAGAGGCCATTGTGGGGTTATTAATTGGCATAACTTCAATATTGTTGTGTCTCAGAGACTAGTAATACCGCAGGAGAGGGAGAGAGATGGGCGAATAGCCAGTCGTTCAGTGGAGTAGTCAGAATACCCAACATTTATCAATTAAGTTTTCTGTCTTATACAAGTACAGTTTGTGGTACCGCAAAACAAGTGCAATAGTAATGTCAAAGATCAGAGATCATTATAGCAGATATGAAAAAGTTTGAAATGCTGTGAGAATTACCAAAATGTGACACCAGGATATGAAATGACTACATGACTGTTGGAAAAATTGGATTAATAGATTTGCTCAATATGGGGTGGCCACACACCTTCAATTTTTTGTTTTTGTTTTAAAAAGGTCGTATCTGTGGCATGCAGTAAAGCAAAGCGCAGTAAAGTGAAATATGCCTGTGTAGTCTTTATACTGTAAGAACTTAACATATTCTGTCACAGATTGTATTTGTTGACCTTTGTGTACTAAGAGATATAAAAGATCATTATCAATGATATCATAAATTTTATCTAAATTTTATATATTGTAATCACCATCAATTTGGCAGTTTACTTCCCCCCCGCGAGACGGAGTCTCCCTTTGTTGCCCAGGCTTGGAGTGCAATGGCGCAGTCTCGGCTCACTGCAACCTCTGCCTGCTGGGTTCAAGTGATTCTCCTCCCTTAGTCTTCCAAGTAGCTGAGATTACAGGTGCACGCCACCATGCCTGTCTAATTTTTTTGTAATTTTAGTAGAGACGGGGTTTCACCGTGTTGACCAGGTGGGTCTCAAACGCCTGACCTCAAGTGATCTGCCTGCCTTAGCCTCCCAAAGTGCTGGGATTACAGGCTTGAGCCACCATGTGTGGCCTGGCAATTTACTTTCTATTCCAGCATTTAGAAGGGCTGGGGAGCTAGTGAAAGGGGAACAAATTATTTAGATGACGCAATTATCTAAATAATGTTGACACAGAAGCAAAGTTGTAGTATCATAATAAAACACACAGTTATTACCACATTAACTGTTGACATTTGGGGAAGTTATTTCTGTTTCTCTCATCTGTCATTATTTGTTACCCATTCTGTTAACCCTGGGCAACCTGAAAAATGGAGAAAAGCAGTCCACAAAAGGCAGACTAATTGCGAGATAAACCAAATGAGTTATTAGAGTCATTAAGGAAAGGAGGTACTGGTGTAAAATCAATAAGCATAATAATTGGCTGGGCATAGTGGCTCACTCCTGTAGTCCCAGCACTTTGGGAGGCCAAGGCAGGTGGATCACTTGATGTCAGGAGTTTAAGCCCAGCCTGGTCAACGTGGCAAAACCCTTTCTCTACTAAAAAATAAAAAATACAAAAAATTAGCTGGGCAGCTACTCAGGAGGAGGAGGCAAGAGAATCGCCTGAACCTGGGAGGCAGAGGTTGCAGTTAACCAAGATCATGCCATTGCACTTCAGCCTGGAGGATGAAGCAAGACTCTGACTCAAAAAAAAAAAAAAAAAAAAAGGCATAATAATTACAGTATTGAAACACATCAAATATGTTAAAGTTCATGAGTTGATGGTGGATTCTTCATAAAAGAAATTAGGTGGTCTCATTTATCCTATTCTACCTAAATTATTCTGAGTATTGTTTAATATGAGGCATTCTAATAAATGAAGAATGATAAAATGAGAATATTACCGTTTTGCCATTTTTAGTGAAGTAATGGATCTAGACAGTATCCCATCGTTGGCTGCTAACATAGCCAGTGGACATGATGGGTCTTATGGTAAAAGTACTCACACCTACCTGTTTATAGGACAAGGGGACAAGGGATCTGTCAAACCCAGTGGGCCAGGGATGGGAGGTTCATTTAGCAGATTTCAAACTGGGAATTTCTACAGCTCATTAACCTGGTTTCTTCAAATTTAAGAGTGAAAAAGAGTCTTGAAACATATTAGGCCATGGTAAGTTACAGATTTGTTTGGATCCTTATTTGAACAAACTACTTTTTAAAGTTTTGAATTGAAAACAAAGACATTTGAACGTTAATTGGTCATTTGATGTTAAAGAATTAGTGTTAATATTTTAGGTGTGATGATGTCATTGTGGTTATATTCTAAAAAGTCTATCTTTTTAGAGCAGCGATTCTCAACCTGGGGACAGTTTGTCCCCTAGGGGATATTTGGGAATGTGTGGAAACATTTTTGGTTGTTACAGCTAGGGGGTGTTAACCGGCACTGAGAGTAGAGGGAGGCCAGGAATGCTGCAAAACATCCTGTAGTCCCCAGGCCAGCCCCCACAACAAAGAATTATCCAGCTCACAGGGTCAAAGTTACTAACTTTGTTTTACAGATGCACTTGATACGAATGAAATGATACCATCTTTCAGTTTTGTTTTAAAATAAGGTGAGGTTTAGGATAGATGGTAATAGGTAAAAGATTAGCCATGGACTATTGACCTGCGTAATGGACAGATCAAGGTTCATTAACGTTACTTTTCTACTTTTGTATGTGTTTAGATTTTTTCATAAGAAACATTTAAAAAATTATTTTAATAGGGCTGCAGTGGTACGCAATTGTAGCTCCAAATACTCAGAAGGCTGAGGCAAGAATATTGCTTGAGGTCAGGAGTTCGAGGCCACAGTGCACAATGATCATGCCTGTGAACAGCCACTATACTCTAGCCTGGGCAACATAGCAGGACGCCATATCTTAAAAAAAAAAAAGTATTGGAATGCAAAATGTAAAGATAGATAGATGAAAATATGTCGTCTTTTACCGCTGCAGGCCCTGTTAAACCTGGCAGAGCGACTGGGAGAGGCAAAGCCTCGTGGACTGACTAAAGCAGATATTGAACAACTTCCTTCTTATCGGTTCAATCCTAACAACCACCAGTCAGAACAGACTTTGTAAGTAAATTTTTCTGACATCACTCTGCTAAATTTCCTTTTCTACCTTTATGAAATAAAAGCTTAAGAGTCATTAAGGTAAAAGTTGGGAGAGGAAATAAAAAATTAAAAGAAAATGCTTAGGAGTCAGAGATAACTTTGATAAAGATAAGTTATCTCTATTTCATAGTCTAAACCAGTGCTTGTCCAATAAGTCAATGTAGAGCTAATTAAATTAAAAATTAAATGTCTTACTCGTACTAGCTCATAGCTGCTGTGTTGGGTGGTATGGATGTAGAACATTTCTGTCATCTTAGAAAGTTCTGTTAGGGCTGTTCTGGATTTTTATGTTGCTTAGCGATTTTGTTTCTAATTCACATTCTAGAATGTTTGTTTTCACACAAGATTGAAAATTCATGCACATAAAGTTTGAGGTTTTTACCTAAAATTTCTGCTTAGTATGGGATCTTTTAAAAATAGCTTTATTGGTATATAATTTACATACCATAAAATTCCACTCATTTAAAATGTACAATTCAGGCCGGGCGCAGTGGATCACTTATGGTCAGGAGCTTGAGACCAGCCTGGCCAACATGGCAAAACCCTGTCTCTACTAAAAATACAAAAATTAGCTGGACATGGTGGCAGGCGCCAGTAATCCCAGCTACTCGAAAGGCTGAGGCAGGGAGAATTGCTTGAGCCCGGGAGGTGGAGGTTGCAGTGAGCTGAGATCACACCACTGCACTCCAGCCTGGGTGACAGAGCAAGACTCCATCTCAAAAAGAAAAATAATTTAAAAAGTACAATTCAGTGGTTTTTCGTACATTCATAGAGCTTTGTAACTATCACCACAATCAAATTTAGACCCATTGCATCACCCTAAAACAAAACCCCTCACCCACTGGCAACACTCGTCATATTTCTACCTCACCTTGGTGCCTCCTCCCCATCCCCAGTCTACACTGTGTCTATATAGATTACACATAAATGGGGTCATATAATATATGGTCTTTTTGTGTCTAGCATCTTTCACTTAGCATAACTTTTTCTACATTGTAGCTTTTACTAGTAAGTCATTTCTTTTTATGGCCAAATAATATTCCATTGTATAGATCATATTTTTTTTCGTCGGTGGATGGACATTTGGGTTTCCACTTTGGGCATTGAATAATGCCAAAGCTAAATAATGGCTTTGAATCACTCTATATTGTCTATTTTTTGTATTATTATAGCCAGTCTAGTGGTTGTGAAGTGGTATTTCCTGCAGATTTGATTTGCATTTCCCTGATGGCTAATGATCTTGAGTGTCTTTTCATGTGCTACTAGCCATTTGTGTACCTTCTTTTCAGAAATGTCTATTCTGATCCTTGCTTCATTTTCCATAAATTGGTTTGTCTTTGTATTATTGAGTTGTAGAGGTTTTCTACATATTATAGATCTCACCAGATAAATTATCTTCAAAAATGTCTTCCCTCAGAACAGGGATCTCTGAGGAATAGAATAATAAAAAGTGTAAAAAAATGTTTTGCCATTCTGTGGATTGTTGAGTTTTTCAGTGATGTCCTTTGAAGCACAAAATGTTTAAATTTTGATTTTGGTTTATTTCAGCCTACACTCAGCCCTCTGTATTCAACCAACCAAAGATTGAAAATATTCAGGAAAAAATAAAAATAGAAAATAACAATAGAGCAATACATAGTACAAATAAAGAACAATACAGTATAACAACTATTTACATAGCACTTAAATTGTATTATTATAGTGATGATTTTAAAGCATATGGGAGGGTGTGCATAGGTCACAAATACTATACCATTGTATATAAAGGATTTGAACATCTGCAGATTTTGGTATCCATTGCGGGTCCTAGAAATCAATCCCCCTCAAATACTGAAGAACAACTGCATTTCTTTTTTTTGTTGTTAATTCTTGTGCTTTTAATGTCATCTCCAAGAAACCATTGTCTAATCCAAGGTCATGAATATTTACTGTGTTTTCTTCTAAGAGGTTAATAGATCAGCTCTTAACACTTAAGCTTTTGATCCATTTGAGTCAGTTTTTATATATGGTATGAGGTAGGGGTCCACCTTTATTCTTTTGTATGTGGACATCCAGTTGTTCTAATACCATTTTTTTAAAAATAGTATAGAATCTTTGGTATTAAGATTGACTTGATGTTAACTAGAAATTTTCTTGCTAATCTGTCAGCAAAGCAAAACTCTTACTGCCTTAACATCACAATTTTTTCAGGGTATTGGTTGATAATTTTGTTTAAAAATTTAAGTGACATTTTGATAACAGAATAAATTATCTTATAGGTTTCTAAATTATCTTATAGGTTTCAATAGTCATAACAATAGAAAACCATCTGGTTTTGTGGTTAAATGATCTTTTTGCTTTTTTTAGGTGTGTAGTATGCATGTGTGATTTTGAGTCAAGGCAGCTACTTAGAGTCTTACCCTGTAACCACGAGTTCCATGCCAAGTGTGTTGACAAATGGCTTAAGGTAAAGTGATGACATCTTTAAAGGAAATGACATTGAATTTTCTATTTTATTGACCATGGATTAGGGTAAGTTCATAGCTCAGTGGACAGGAAGGAAGACAAAATGGAAACACAGCTTTCAGTATGATCTCTGCAAATGAGGAGAAAAGGCCAGTAAAAATTAACTGCAGTCAACAACATAGGAGTGACTATAACATAGGAGTGACTATACAAAACCCAAAATGGATGACCTCTTGACAATCAGTATGTCCTTTTTCATGGTATGTAGGACAAGGCCCGAACTTGCTAGGCCACAGTTTGAGAGTTTAGAAGGCTACCTAATTATAGCTCTATTGTCAGAGGTTTGCATGGAGAAAAATACATGTAGTGTTTTTATTTAATTCTGACCATTTTCTCCTTTGTATATATGAACAAAAGCACAAAGGACACAAATCCTAAGAGTGGCTATGCCAGAGTGAAATTATTGCAGGGGCTTCTTTATATATATATATATATATATATATATATATATTTTGAAACAGGGTCTCAATGTGTCACCCAGTCTGGAGTGCAGCGGTACAGTCATGGCTCAATGTAGCCTTGACATCCCAGGCTCAAGTGAGACTGGGTGTCACTATGTTGCCCAGACTGGTCTGGAACTCTTGGGCACAAGCAATCCTCCCACCTCAGCCTCCCAAAGTGTTGGGATTATATACTGCACCTGGCTATTTAATGTTTAAAAAAAAAAAAGTTTACAAAAGCTGCTTTTTTACTCTTCATAGTTTCATAGTCTCAAATTGTGATACAGTAAAAGAATTTTAATAGGCTGGGTGCAGTGGCTTCATGACTATATAAAAAAAATAGTCAAATTTATGTTATTTTTTAAATTAAGTGTTCCAGTTTGGATAAAACTAGATAACCTTACAATTTGGTGAGGAAGATAAACTCAGCTCTGAGGGAGCACAGTTCCAGAGATCTAGCTTAGCCCAAACTCAATCCTGAAGACAGAGAGTCTTAAATTATTTTAAAAGGAAAGCATTATATGTGTAAATCCCTGACACGTGCGGACAGAGAATCAGAAAACCACAAGTTCCGTGTGGCTGATAGTTGGAATGTGAGGAAGAGTGGGAAAAGAAAAGGTGTTCAGAGATAAAATCAATGACTGGCTTGTTGTGAAGCCACTCTGAAGCGTAAAGGAGTTTAGTGTGATCCTGAAAGCATTTGGGAAGTATATAACAGACTGTTTTATAGAAGGATTTCTGGCCACTGTTCTAATAAAAGAGGTAATTTCTGAGAGACAGGGAGATAGAATAAAGACATGGTGGGCCAGAGAATGGATAGTAGCAACTAGATGAAAAGAGGGACTGATTTGAGAATTACCATAATGCAGAAATAAGATTATGTGCTGAATAATGGGGTTGTAGGAAGTAGGAGAGCAGGTGATGCTTATGTTTCTGGCATTAGCAACTCCACAAATTATGGTCCCATTTGTTGAAATGGAGAAAGCAAATTTAGGAGCCAGGGAACAGGTGAGTAAGTAGAGCTATCAGTATAGAGTCAGTCACCTATTTTACAATCAAGCTTTCCTCGGTACCACTAAATGTTTCCTGTGACTTCATTCCATTAAGAATAGCCAAGGGGCCAGGAATGGTGACTCAGGCATGTAATCCCAACATTTTGGGAGGCAAAGGCAGGAGGATCATTTGAGGCCTGGAGTTTGAGACCAGTCTGGGCAACTTAGTGAAACCCGTCTTTTAAATTGGTTGGGTGTGGTGGCACACACCTGTTAATCCTAGGTTTTCAGGAAGCTGAAGCAGGAGCATCACTTAGGCCCAGGAGTTCAAGTCTGTAGTGAGCTGTAATCATGCCACTGTGCTGCTGTGGGCAACAGGGTTTAACCCTGTCTCAAAAAACGGGGGAAAAAAAGACTAACCAAGCTTTACTTTAATGTCAGTTGTTAACTTGGTCCAAACTGGTCAATGGTAATCTTGTTTATATATTTTAACAGACCTACTAAAAATCATTCATGGCAGCCAGGCGCAGTGGCTCACGCCTGTAATCCCAGCACCTTGGGAGGCCATGGTGGGTGGATCACCCGAGGTCAGGAGTTTGAGACCAGCCTGACCAACATGGTGAAACCCCGTCTCTACTAAAATACAAAAATTAGCCAGGCATGGTGGTGGGCACCTGTAATCTCAGCTGCTCGGGAGGCTGAGACAGGAGAATCGCTTGAACCCAGGAGGCGGTGGTTGCAGTGAGTTGAGATCGTGCCATTGCACTCCAGCCTGGGCAACAAGAGCGAAACTCCATCTCAAAAAAAAATTCCTGGGCTAATTCGGAGGTTTATGGGTTAAAAAAAGGCAAAAATTGCTTTGTACCTCTTCAGAGGAAGAAAGAACGTAAAAACTGTGGGAAGTAAAAGTAGTTCCATTGCTTTGAATGTGTTTCATTGTATGTGTCACAATTTAAACAAGTTTTCCCTTTTGTTTTGTAGGCAAATCGTACGTGCCCAATTTGCCGAGCTGATGCTTCAGAAGTGCATCGGGATTCAGAATGACCAACCTAAGAAGCACAAATTTAGTTTGGGTGTTCCTTATCACATGTATATACGGACTATCCATTGAACTTAATCTGTGTGGCTTCCAGCCCTCCCTTTACCAAAAGGGTCAATGGACCTTTCTTTGCACTGTGTGACTTAATCAACTATAAAAGCTTACAATTAGTCTTCACAGTTATGGGATTGTTATACTAACCGTGTGATTGGAACTCCAAAGACTTTTTCTTTAGCTTAATTTTGTGTGTGCACTAACATTCCCTGGTTTTTGTGTGATCATTCCGAGTGTTGCTGCAAGATTACAGTGGACGTGATCTTTTAGCATGTGCTTTTATAAAAAGTGGTAGCTACAGATGATATAGCAATCTACCTTATATAGAGCCTTCAGAAACTGTGAGTGGAAATGAATGCGCAGCGTATGACTGTTGGTGATAAGTGTATCTGTGTGAGAGTGTGTGCAACTACTTGTGTGAGGGCATGGTAGCTAACGTGTGTATGAGATCCTATATACCAGCATGTACCAAGAATGTGTGTGTAGTTTTAATTATGCTGCAATGTATAATCTGGTGTGTTATTTAAACAGCACTAGTACTGTACACTGGTTTTTTTCCCTTGTGTTTGCTGTTGCACACTGATTGCTGAGGGTGCATCAATTACAAGCATTGAATACTCCATCCCCTTCCCTCCCAGTGAATGGAATGAGAAAAGCCTTCTTCCTTTGCTTCAGGCAGCTGTCACCTTCTCTTTGTTGGTGGTCCTAAGTGGGTCACTTAAGAAAAAAAAGTGTAACAAATTCTCACTCCATGAACCTGATTTTTTTGATTCTGTTATGGAAATTTTTAAATCTCCAACTTGCTGTTTCCAAAAAGAAGGTGCAATATCATATATCATCAGTTAGCAATATTAGCATTTCAATCAATGATTTGAATGTTGATACTTTTTTTCCTCTACATTTCCAGTAAGTTTCTTACAGAAAGTACCTGTGATTTTTTTAATGTTTAGATTTGTAGTCTATTCTGAAGATATTTGATTAATATATTTCTAAGACGACCACTAGTCCCATGAAGTCTCACCTTGTTGACTTCCACCAGAACAAAACCTGTTAATTCAGCTTGACTTCTCATATGTGTTCTGTGTTCAAGCTCCTGTGGGCAACTCAATGGTTTTAAGAAAACTCTATTTCTGTTCATATTAATTCACTTGCCAGACTCCAATTCTGAAAGTTGTCTAGTTCTTCCTTCATCACACGTGCTTCTCATCGAAACCCTGGTTTCAGGATGGATCAAGTGCTGTTACAGCTCATGTTCCTTAGACCTGATTTGTTTTGATATTTTACTGCCTTTCCTTTTAATTTTTGTTTGAATGAGAAAAGTTTAATACAACAGGTGTCCAGAATACTTGCAGTATAAATGAAGATTTGATTTTTGTATAAAAAAATAATGCTGTTAAACAGGAGTTGACCTGCATTTAGTTGATCTAATACATAGCTGTATGGGGTTTTTTTTAGTAAGTTCTTTGAGCATAATTCACTTTAAAGTCATTTTTCCAGCAATGTTTAAATTACTTTCTCATTCTTTTAGTGTATTCAACATTGTCTGCCTCTTCCTGCAGTTGATGTAATTGCTTTGTTTGCAATAGCACAAGCTGCATTATTCCAGTCAGGACTGTGATAACTTGCTGCCAGCCCCACTCAACTTTCAGTTGGCACTCAACTTTCAGTTGGCTCTGTGTCAGTTTTCCACTCAGTGTTAACTACTTGTTACTGCCATGCTGCTTGCCCTCCCTTGAAGTGTCTATAAGCTCATCACAGCCTAGAGTTAAGTAAAGTCAATTCACAGAAGCACAATTTTGCCCTTTGCGAGACACTGTTGCCTCTATCTAGTCCTACAAGTAGGGTTTTGCATACTCTGTTCGCCCCTAGGTTGTCAGTGCATCAGAAATACTTCTAAATAGTGGTAAAAATGCACATGGTTAATGTACATGTTACTTTTAAATCATTAGGATATCCCTCACCTGTTCCTGATGAATAAAAAGTGTGTTAAAGACCAAAATTCTTGGCATAATAATCAGCTACATACAAATCACATATAGTTTAATCTTTTTTAATGAAAAAAAATCATGTTTAAAATGGCAAAAGCCCATCTTATACACTTTTATATAGCTGCAAAAAATTTATATCTGTACAGATCTAACAACACTACTACACTCAGTATTCATTTTATTGAAGCATGCAAGTAAAGCACTTTTTCTAATTTATATAGAGGTACCTAATTAACACAGCACATTGTACTAATGACTAGGAGTAGCAGCTTTTTCTTCTCTCCCTCTATGAATTCTTATAATGTCCCTTTTTCTGTAAGTTTTTGAGAGGCAATTGGCAATTTAGGAGGCAGCAGGGTCTGTTTTGGTAAAATCTTGAATTTCATTGTTGCACTCTAGTGACTGATCTTTGGGAATGTCTTGTCTTTGCATGGGGCTCATAGAGATGTGTGCAGACTTGCTTATTGTGGTTAGTGTCTATCAGGAACACACAGGTGTTCTGACCAGCTCAGGCTTGCCGCAGTGAGCAACTTTGTGGCTAGCAAAAGAGAACAGTTTATTTGTGCCCAGCCATTGTCACCTTGGGTGATGCACCAGATAGCAGGCAGATGTTGGTTCGTTGGCCTTCGTCCTCTTTCCTCCTAAAATAATATTGGCTTTACCATCTTAACTCAGCTGTGGGTTTTTTGTGGGTTCTTGTTTGTTTTTTGGCATGAATTGTCATCTTTGGTGTTTTTTTAACCCCCAACCCCTTAAAAAAATAAGGCCTGCAGGTATCAAGATCTCATATTAGGATTTTCTGTCCTTAATTTTTTGAGCAAAATCTGGAAAATGTGAAAGCATATTTAGATTTTATATACTATCTATCTGAAATGTGATTTGTTAAGATTCTTAAATTTGGGCCTCTTAGAACAATTTTGAATGAGATCTACCGACTCACTTGTGAGAATATTTTTCACAGATATCTTTGGGCCTTTTCATTAGAAAGCTGTTTGTCCCCCTGTTGGTACATTTGGTTACCTCATTTTGCTGTTTCAGATTGTGAAAGCTCACAGGGGTGTTTTTTGGAATCATTTGCTGAGTCATTTTCTCAAATCATATTCCATTGTATCAGTTAACATATAGTTTTAAATGTATGTATTATAAATATCTGTAACCAAATCATTTGAAGGCTTGATAAATTTTTAACAAAGTTTGTACATTTTTTATGAAAGTTACTAGTAATGCTTTACTAAGTAGTGCAATGAATTTTTATTTTTAATCCCTGTGCCCAATTTTGGAGTTGAGAGGGTTGTTGGTAATAAATGTATGATGTACACTTAAAACATCTGTTGTGTTTCATGTCACTGTGTTAGGGATGGGGAAGGGTTGTATATGCATGGGGATGGAGAGATAGCAGCAGGAAGATAGATAGAGCTGGGTTGAATTACTGGCTGCCAGATTCTGTATTTCTGCATTTGTGTAAACAACTTAGAAATGCAAAAGTAACTAGCGTTGTAACATATGGTACATACTTATATAATACTATATATATATATATATATTTTTTTTTTTTTTTTTTTTTTTGAGACAGAGTCTCACTCTGTCACCCATGCTGGGGTGCTCAATCTCAGCTCACTGTAACCTCTGCAGCCCTGGTTCAAGCGATTCTCCTGCCTCAGTCTCCCAAGTAGCTGGGATCCCGCCACTGTGCCTGGCTAATTTTTGTATTTTTAGTAGAGACAGGGTTTCACCATTTTGGCCAGGCTGGTCTTGAACTCCTGACCTCGTGATCCACCCACCTTGGCCTCCCAAAGTGCTGGGATTATACGCGTGAGCCACCGCGCCCGGCCATATTTAATTTTTATAAAGGCCAAGAACATAGCAGAAAGAGTATAGCCAAACGTGGTATGTGCATATTGAACAGTAGAGATACATAAGTAGAGCCTGGCAACATAGTGAGACCCCCATCTCTACAAAAATGTTTTAAAAATTAGCTGGGCCTGGTGGCGCACACCTATAGTCCTAGCTACTTAGAAGTCTGAGGTTGGAGGATCACTTGAGCCCAGGAATTTGAGGTTACAGTGAGCTATATTTGTGCCACTGCACTCCAGCCTGGGCAATAGCAAGAAGACCCTGTCTCTTCAGGAAAAATAAAAGGCTGGGTGTGGTGGCTCACACCTGTAGTCCCAGCACTTTGGGAGGCTGAGTTGGGCGGATCATGAGGTCAGGAGTTCAAGACCAGCCTGGCCAACCTGGTGAAACCCTGTCTCACTAAAAATACAAAAATTAGCCAGGCATGGTGGCACATGTCTGTAATCCCAGCTACTCGGGAGGCTGAGGCGGGAGAATCGCTTGAACCAAGGAGGCGTAGGTTGCGGTGAGCCAAGATTGTGCCACTGCACTCCAGCCTGGGTGACAGCAAGACTCCATCTTGGGAAGGCGGAAAAAAAAAAAAGATAACGTAGGTAACTAGAATTCAACTAAAGTTCTTTCTACAAGACTGCAATAGACAACTAGTTAGATTTGTCCATATTAGCTACAGTTTATATACAACTTACTGTCAACATAATACGGAAGGAGGAGCCTCTGCTTGTCATTTTCCATATATGTTTGTATAATAGTTTTCCTTTGACTAAAAAAGGAAGGAAATATAAACAATCTACATAGGCTGTGTTAATTAAGATTTTACCCTCTTGACTGGCTCCAGTACTCATCTGACAGAAGTGACCACATCCTGATTTTATTCCCTCCTTTTTCCAACATACGTAGAAGAGTACTTGTGTTTAACTTTGAATGTTTCAAGAAACCCAAAACTTAACACCATGTCTTATGACAGAGGCATTTACTGCTAAGTACCCATGCACTATCCCAAGTCACCCTACTTACATAAGTCATGGGAGGGGCATGGTTCTGGCCAAGGGCCTGTAAGTATAGGCTATGTGGCCTTTCCATGCAGAAGCATACATAAAAGCCAGCTCTCTTTGTCTGCTTGGGTAGTGGCGGACTGAGTCACTCCCTAGAAAAGAGTTGTGTTTTTTGTTTTGTTTTGTTTTTTTCCCCTGCTCTGTCCCCCAGGCTGGAGTGCAGTGACGTGATCTCGGCTCACGGCAAGCTCTGTCTCCTGGGTTCAAGTGATTCTCCTGCTTCAGCCTCCCGAGTAGCTGGGATTAAAAGTATGTGCCACAACACCCATCTAATTTTTGTATTTTTAGTAAAGACGGGGTTTTGCCATGTTGGCCAGGTTGGTCTCAAACTCCTGACCTCAGGTGATTTCACCCGCCTCAGCCTCCCAAAGTGCTGGGGTTACAGGCATGAGCCACTGTGCCCGGCCGGGAGGATGAGAGTCTTATGAATGGGGTCACCTCACACAGCCAATGTTTCAGCTCTCTTGTACACTTCAATGAACTGGATGAACAAGGCCGTTCAATAAAGTGTAATTAGCCACATGATTTTAAATGTTGTGAGCCACATTAAAAAGAAAACCGTTGAAATTTTTCATTTTTAATATTCAGTCCAATATGCCAAAATATTTCTACTGTAATATTAAGATAATTTATATTTTCTCATACCAAGTCTTTGAAATCCAGTGTGTATGTTACATTGACGATGCATCTCAGTTTGGACCAGCCACATTTCAAATGCTCAGTAGCCACATGTGCATAGTGGCCAAGTTAGATGGCACAGGTATAGACCAGAGCTATGCAGAGTTAACCTGGTTTCTAAAGAGTTGAACGTTACTCGTGATATCCCAAGATGACTTTCTATTATTGTATGCCTTAACAAACTACAGTATGATTTTAAAACATTTTATTCTATATATAGTTGAATGTAACTTTCGTTGCTACAATACTTTAGAAAATACTCATTTTTAAAGCAGTCTTAATTTCTCTGAAGCTGCCATAGATTCAAGAACAAAGCTCCTTGTTTGTCAGTAAATCTTCAGATATATTTGCTTGAATTCACAGCTATTTAAAATAATTGGGCCAGGCACAGTGGCTCCCGTCTGTAATCCCAGTACTTTGGAGGCCAAGGTGGGTGGATCACTTGAGGCCAGGAGTTCAAGACCAGCCTAGCCAACATGGTGAAACCCCATCTCTACTAAAAATACAAAAAAAAAAGGGGGGGGGCTGGGCATGGTGGCTTACACCTGTAATCCCAACACTTTGGGAGGCCAAGGCAGGCGGATCATGAGGTCAAGAGATAGAGACCATCCTGGCAAACATGGTGAAACCCTGTCTCTACTAAAAATATAAAAATTTGCTGGGTGTGGTGGCGCATGTCTGTAGTCCCAGCTACTTGGGAAGCTGAGGCAGGAGAATCATTTGAACCCAGGAAGTAGAGGTTGCAGTGAGCTGAGATCGCACCACTGCACTCCAGCCTGGTGACCCAGCGAGACTCCATCTCAAAAAAAAGAAAAAGCCGGGCGAGGTAGCAGATGCCTACTGTAATCCCAGCTACTCGGGAGGCTGAGGCAGGAGAATCACTTGAACCCAGGAGGCAGAGGTTGCAGTGAGCCAAGATCATGTCACTGCACTCCAGTCTGGGCAACAGAGTGAGACTCCGTCTCAAAAAAAAAAATAATTTGATCCTCATAAAATTCAGCATTCCAAAGAATTGGGGGTAGGAAACTTGAGCCCCACTTTGAGATGGGGTGGATTCCTCTTGAGATACTCTACAGCACACATACTCTTGACCTTTTCATGTATCTCTGTCTCCTAATTTCGCAGGAAATATAGGAAAAGGAACAAGGAAAAAACATAGTGACAGCCAGGAATATTGAATGTCACCTTATAATCTGAAAATATGTGGTAGAATTAGTTTGGATGTTTTCCCACTATATAGAAGAAGTGACTTGTTCAGGAAGAAGAAATCCACATCCCCTTCAAACGTCTAGTTCTTGGTCTACACATGGGAACAATACATGGTGACTGGTTAATAACCAATGGTCCACACCTAGCAGTCTGCCAGGACCCACTAGTCTGGCTAAATAAGGTGGTTATTGTATATCTTCTGGTGAAGAGTTCTCCAGTTGGGTGTGGTGGCTCACACCTGTAATCTCAGCACTTTGAGAGGCTGAGTCTGGCTGATGGCTTGAGCTCAGGAGTTTGAGACCAGGCTGGTCAACATGGCGAAACCTCATCTCTACAAAAAATACCAGAAAAAAAAAAAAGCCAGACATGGTAGTGCACACCTGTCGTCCAGGCTACTAGGGAGGCTGAGGCAGGAGAATTGCCTGAGCCCAGGAGGTGGAGGCTGCAGTGAGCTCTGATCATGCCACTGCACTCCAGCCTGGATGACAGAGTGAGGCCCTGTCTTTAAAAAAAAAAAAAATTCTCCAAATGTGTGCTGAGGCAGATTTCTGATAGTTCAAACTTAACCCTAGTATGATAGACATTTCTGTAGTCAGTGTAAGCAGTATGGTATCCAGACATCCTAATTGGCTCTTTTTCTCCTTTTCTGCTTTTGGACATCAGTACTAAACTTAAGCTGAATCAGAGGAAAATAACAACTCATCTACCAAAATAAGGCCGGTCCCCTTGCCAATAAAAAATGTGTCACTATCCATGGTGATTCACGCTCAGAATGCCCCAGCCTTGATGCCATTAAAGAGGAAAATAGGTCACATTTACTCTAATTCCAGAAGATCTACAGGAAACTGGGACCATCTCTCTGATCCAAGCTACTAAATTTTAGTTAGGGAAACAAATCAGGAAAAAGAGCTCACGTTCAGTTATTCTTGTTCAACACACACAAAGAGAGGTCCAGGTCCTTGCTAAGGAATATTCACAACCTAACTTGGCTCCACGAGCTTTTATTGAGCACCAGCTTATGCCAGGCAGCTTTGAAATCAGGTCTTTAGTGTATTCATTTCTTAGTGCTGCCATAACAAGTTACCACAAATTTGATGGCTTAAAGCAAAGTTATTCTCTCATAGTTGAGGCCACAAGTTAAAAGTCAAGATGTTGGCAGTGTTGGTTTTCTCTGGTGGCTCTGGGGGAGAATTCATTCCATGCCTTTCCTAGTTTCTGATGGCTGCTAGCAACCCTTGGCATATCTTGGCTTGTAGACATAACTCCAATCTCTGCTTCTGTCTTCACATGGCCACCTCCCACATGTGTATCTTCTTCAGCTGGGTGGAAGTTCCCATGCCTCTACATAGATGTCAGCAATAAGATCAACTGTAGGGATACTTGAAAGAAAAGCCCAATTCAGGCCGGGTACGGTGGCTCATCCCTGAAATCCCAGCATTTTGGGAGGCTGAGGCAGGCAGATCACCTGAGGTTGGGCGTTTGAGACCAGCCTGACCAACATGGAGAAATCCCATCTCTACTAAAAATACAAAATTAGTCAGGCATCGTGGCACATGCCTGTAATCCCAGCTACTCGGGAGGCTGAGGCAGGAGAATCACTTGAGCCCGGGAGGTGGAGGTTGTGATGACCAAGATTGTGCCATTGCACTCCAGCCTGGGCAACAAGAGCGAAAACCCCTCTCAAAAAATAAAGAGCCAGATTTGTTTCAACTCAATAAATCATTTGGATCTGTTCCAACAAATGAACTTGAGACTTCAGAATGTCTCATCATAAAGGATGGCCAAAATAATTTGGCCTAGAAAATGTTAACAAAGCTCACTCATTCCTGCAGTCAAAGATAAACCTCAGTCATGCTCTCACAGATTGATTTAGAGTAGCACTGCTTCCTGGTAGGTCCATGAAGATAAATTCACTATGAAATGTATCATCAGATAGATGAGCTTAAAGGGAATAGGAAGCCTACAACCTGTGTCCCACATGGAGAATCAAAATCTAATGAACCTTGAAGACATCATGCTAAGTGAAAGCAGCCAGACACAAAAGGCCACTTATTGTATGATTCTGTTTATTTTTATTTTATTATTTTTTGAGACAGAGTCTCGCTCTGTAGCCCAGGCTGGAGTGCAGTGGCGCGATCTCTGCTCACTGCAAGCTCCGCCTCCCGGGTTCATGCCATTCTCCTGCCTCAGCCTCCCTAGTAGCTGGGATTACAGGCGTCGCCACCACGCCCGGCTAATTTTTTTGTATTTTTAGTAGAGACAGGTTTCACCATGTTAGCCAGGATGGTCTCGATCTCCTGACCTAGTGATCCACCCGCCTCGGCCTCCCAAAGTGCTGGGATTACAGGCGTGAGCCACCGTGCCTGGCCTGTATGATTCTGTTTATATGAAATGTTAAGAATTGGCAACTCTACAGAGAAAGTATTAATAGATCAGTGGTAGACTAGAGCTGAGGGGATGGTGGAGTTGAGGGTGATAATGAAAGGCTATGAAGTTTCTTTGGGGGTAATGAAAATGTTCTAAAATTGATTATGGTGATGGATGACAACTCCAAGTATACTGGAAGCCACTGAATTGTACACAGTAAGTGGATCAATTGTATGGTGCAATTATCTATAATTGAACTGTATCTTAATAAAGCTGCTTTTAAAAAGTACGATGACATATACCCACCAGAAAATATCTATAATTAGAAAGATTAACAATACCATATGTTGGTGAGGATGTGAAGCAAACTGAAATTCTCATCTGCTGTTGATGGTAATATAAATTGGAACAACCAGTTTAGACAACTGGTTGGCATTGTCTACTAAAGTTCATGCGCTATAACCCAGTCATTCTTCTTCTAGGTATATTCCTAATAAAATGCATGCATATGGGCACCAAAAGGCATGTACAATAATGTTCATAGCAGGCTATAAAAGCCCAACCCTGGAAACAATCCAAATGTTTATCGACCATAGGACTGATGATAAATTATGGTTGAGCTTTACAATGGTTTTTATACAGCAAAGAGAAAACCAACTACACCAAGCAACATGGGTAAATGTTGCTAATGTATTGAATAAGATCCAAAAGAACACACTCTTGTGTCTTATTCAATATACTTGTGAGAATATTCTTACAAATTGTTCCAGTCATAGAAATATCAACAAGCAGAATTGATCTGTGATGTGAGAAGACGTGACCGTGATTACCCTAGCCAGGCGGTCGTGACCTACAGGAGTTCAGGGCATGAGGAGGCATCTGGGCTGTCAGTCATTTTTTGTTGATCTACATGCTTGGTTACACAAATGGTTCAATTTGAGAAATTCATTGTTCAATCTTCTGTATCATTTTATCAACTTTTTTTTTTGAGTTTTGCTCTTGTTGCCCAGGCTGAAGTGCAGTGGCGCGATCTCGACTCACTGCAGTGTCCGCCTTCCAGGTTCAAGTGATTCTCCTGCCTCAGCCTCCCAAGTAGCTGGAACTACAGGCATGCGCCACCATGCCCGGCTAATTTTTTTTTGTATTTTTAGTAGAGACAGGGTTTCTCCATGTTGGTTGGTCAGGCTGGTCTCGAACTCCTCAGGTGATCTGCCCGCCTCGGACTCCCAAAGTGCTGAGATTACAGGCATTAGCCACCGCACCCGGCTATAAATTTCATTAAAAAAATAACTGGTAGACCCCACTCTGTGACACTTTATAGAAGTACAGCTGTACAATGCAAGGGCAGATGAATTTTTATCATCTTAAATGATAGCTTTATCAATATCCCTAATGCTGTACTACATAAAACCTAAACAAGTCCTCCATATCACTTTCCTCATCCCAAAACATGTTTTTAACTTGCTTTTTAAGTAAAAAAGTATCAGAGCAGCAATATTTCTGTTAGAATATTGCCACTATGCTAGTAAAGTATTTATGCATGACATTTACACCAGGAGGCGCTGTTGTTCAAAACCAAGTTCCACATACAGTACGAGCTTCTTAATGCACAGGTCAGGACTGACACGGTTATAAACAGCTAATGTGCTTTCATACTGCTTTTATTCGTGGAAAGCATACATTAGAAATCTGCCTGCCAGAATAGTCCAGGATCGCTACAGCTTACAACCTCATTCCTTCTTGAGCAATGTTGTGTTTATTCCCTGCAGAGTGGGGCTTCTAAAAGTTTATGTGGTTTTTGAAGATTTAATAACGGATTTTTTTTCTGGTTGTATTCTTTTTTTTTCTTTTGAGACAGAGTCTCATTCTGTCGCCCAGGCTGGAGTGCAGTGGTGTGATCTCAGCTCACTGCAAACTCCACCTGCCGGGTTCAAGTGAGTCTCCTGCCTCAGCCTCCCGAGTAGCTGGGATTACAGGCACCCACTATGACACCCGGCTAATTTTTGTATTTTTAGTAGAGACAGGGTTTCACCATGTTGGACAGGCTGGTCTCGAACTCCTGACCTCAAGTGATCCGCCCGCCTCAGCCTCCCAAAGTGCTGGGATTACAGGTGTGAGCCACCGTGCCCAGCTTTGGTTGTATTCCAAAATGCAAATTTGTTTAGCTTTAAAATCAAGCCTCCTCTGTGCTGAATAAGACTGATTGCTGCGTATGAATTCCACTCCCATGCTCCTTCCACACTGCCATAGGTACGGTTGAGACTGGAGCTACCGTGTCGGCCGAGGCCTGCCTCTCCCAACCACAGGTTTGCCAGTGGCTTCCTAAATGTCAGGTCTAATAAACACGTTCCAGTCTTTGTGCTGCTGGACTGCTCTGTGGTGTGAGACTCTCTGCATATCGAGGTGTGGAGGCCTGGCAGGGACAGGCCAGAGGAAGGCTGCTGCGGCTCCCATGACTTGCCCTTTGGCTGTCATGTGATACTCCTCTCACTAAGTCCTCGGTGTTGCTCTCTGAGTTCTTTCTCCTGAGTTTCTTTTTCTCTGGCCCACCCGTTCCCATCAGGGCTCACCAGGACATGACCCTCACCATTTTCCCATTCTGTGCACTCTTCCTGGAGCTACTGCATCCTCTCCTACTTGCATCAGCAACATTTTTACACTTCCCCTAACACAGAGATTCCTATCTCCAGTCCCACTTCTCCTTGTGTTTCCTGCTAAACATCTCCTCCTGAAGTTATCCTCCTGAATATCCTGTAGGCCAAGTTGTCCAACCCATGGCCCGCGGGCCCACATGCAGCCCGGGACAGCTTTGAATGTGGCCCAACACAAATTCCTTATCTTTCTTAAAACATGAGATTTTTTGGCAATTTTTTTTTTCAGCTCATCAGCTATCATTAGTGATAGAGTTTTATGTGTGGCCCAGAAAAGCCAAAAGATTGGACACCCCAGCTGTAGGCACTCAAACTCAACATATCCAAATATGGACTCTTCAAACTTCCCCGCAAACACATTTCTTCTCCTGTACTGCCTGGCTCCATTGCTGGCCTACCATTCACCGGATACCCTAGCCAGAAACAGGAGGGTCATCCTTGACTCTTTCATCTTCTGCCTCCCCCACGCCTAGCGAACGGTCCTTTTCTCTCCCTTTCCTCCACAGCCCTAGTTCAGGCCCCGTGATCTCCTGCCTTTCCACGATCTCGCTTCCTGCTTTGTACCCCTCAGTTTCATATTCAGACCTCTGCACAGCCTCCAGAGGGAATCACTCAAATACAACCTGATCATGGCCCCTTTACCCCCACTCCCACCCATACCCCTAAACCCTTAAATGGCTCTCCCCTGCCACAGGACAAAGTCCAATCTTATTAGATGCTCCCCTTCCCAACAAGAGCCTTCTTAACCTGCTCCTGATGATGGCTCCAGCCTTGGCTGCCAGGACTCCCTTGCCCGGCATACTACACTCTGGCAGCGTCAGCCTGTTCCCAGTTCCCCGAGACACACTGGGCCCCACATTCCCCTCCGCCTGGAAGTCCTCTTCCTCCCTCCTCTGTCTTCTCCCCTGACTCAATTCTGGTATCCCCTCCTCCAGGAAACCTTTCCTGAATCTTATAAGCCAGGGAGCAAGACGCTCCACACCCTCCTCCTGTTGTGAGCTTGCCAAGTTCTCATTTTTTCCCTTCCCAGGGTGGAATGGTGTGCTTCCCACTAATCTGCAAGCATCTTGTGCTGGCACTGACTCATGCCTTTACCTCTAGGGCCCAGCACAGGGCCTGGCACATAGCAGGGGTTGAATAAATGCATGTGTGTGTGTGTGTGTGTGTGTGACAGAGTCTCGCTGTGTCACCCAGGCTGATGTTCAGTGGCGCAATCTCGGCTCACTGTAACCTCTGCCTCCCAGGCTCAAGCGATTCTCCTGCCTCAGCCTCCCAAGTAGCTGGAATTACAGGTGCACACCACCACCGCCTGGCTAATTTTTGTATTTTTAGTAGAGATGGGTTTTCACCATGTTGGCCAGGCTGGTCTCGAACTCCTGACCTCAAGCGATCTGCCTGCCTCGGCCTTCCAAAGTGCTGGGATTACGGGCTTGAGCCACTGCAGGCCAAATAAATGTTTCTTGAATGAAGGAGTGGAGAATAGCACTTGGGCTCGAACTGGTTATGGGGCTGGTGGGAACAGTCCCGTAAGGAGTGAATATTAGAGGAACAGGTTTTGAGAAGAGTAAGGAAGGAGAGCAGAGTACCCATGAGTGAGGAGGACCGGACTTCGCGTGCTGGGAGGTGCCCAGGGCACACGCAAGGGCAGATGTCCAACAGACAAGCTGGATGACCAGACTTAGAGCTCTAGAGAGAAGCCTGGGCCACTGGGTGTTAGCGTGTAATTGTGGCAGCTAAGACAAGGCTGACTTCAGGAGGCCTCAGAAGGAAGCCTCCTTTTTTAAGAGAGGACTACCCCTTTTACTACTAGAGGAAGATTCCTCCCTTCCAGATTAGATCCAGGGTGAAGGCCTTCTTGGGAAAGGCCTCAGGGGCTGTCGAGGGCCTCCAGATAGGTGAGGAGCCACCTGTGCCATCCCAGGGCTGCCTGGGGGCCTTGGGCCAACAACACCTTCTTCAGGACCCTGGGCCTGCTGAGCTGGGCAGGGCTCCTCTCAGCTCTGAGTGATGCACTGCGGAGGCCTGGCAGAGACAGGCCAGACGAAGGCTGCCGCGGCTCCCATGACTCGCCCAATTCTGGGTGAACCACCTTCCTGGACTTGTGTATCTAATGAATTAGGTTCAAGTCAGTCATTATTACTCCAGACAGAGTTGACAGCCGCCCCCACATACCGCACGCACACAGAAACTGCAGCCAGCAACAAGCCCTGGCCCGTGCACAGAACTCAGATGCCATCAGCTCCTCGACCGTCCAGGGTCCACGGGGCCCATTGTCCACAGAGGGCATCGCCTGTCCCACAGGGACTGGCTCATCGTGACTCTTCCTAGGAATCTACCACCCAAACCTGACTTGGAACCAAAGGCCATGCTGGAGGGAAATGCCCCAGCGTCTCATCTCACAAAGATGTGGACGGAAGCTCAGGCCCAGGAGGCCCCAGCGTCTCATCTCACAAAGATGTGGACGGAAACTCAGGCCCAGGCAGCTATTTCTTGAAGCTCCTCAGCGCACTCTGTGAATTGCACAATAAGTAGCCGCAGGGGCTGCTTGGACAAAATGGCTGTGATGAGAGAAAAAGCAGGAAGCTGGCAGAAGTTGTAGGCACAAAGCTGCTTTCACAGCAATCCACCCGTAGGAAGTCCCTGGCCGAGCTCACAGGGGCTCGCTCCCTGCTGCTGATCTCCAACGCTAGTTCCGCTTCCGGGCTATCGGCGCAGCTCATAATGACTCTATCCGCTGAGGCCCCCGGGAGTGGGGCCAGGTCAGCGTCCATTTTGTATGACATGACCTGCCCCCTGTGCCCATGGGTGTGCCTTCTCTAGGAGTTTGGAACTGAGGGAGGAAGAAAAGAACAGTGATGGCCAGGCGTGCTGGCTCAGGCCTGTAATCGCAGCACTTTGGGAGGCTGAGGCCAGGAGATCGAGATCAGCCTGGCCAACATGGCGAAACCCCGTCTCTACTAAAAATAACAAAAATTAGCTGGGCGTGGTGGCGGGCACCTGTAGTCCCAGCTACTCGGGAGGCTGAGGCAGGAGAATCGCTTGAACCTGGGTGGCAGAGGTTGCAGTGAGCTGAGATCGCACCACTGCACTCCAGCCTGGGTGACAGAGCGAGACTCTATCTCAAAAAAAAACCAGGAAAAAAAACAAAACAAAAAAACCCAGTAACCGTAGTGGCCACCTTTTCCTGCTGCAAGGCCTAGAGGAGCAGAGAGCGCCTGACTGCAGGAAAAGAGAAGAACAGAGCAGAGACGAAGAGGAGCAGAGGGGGAAGCAGAGCACCCCGATGGAGCATGACCGATGGTCCCTGGTCGTGTCCTACCTGGACCTCAGCTCTCAAGCTCCATGAGACACCCGTGGATCCTTAGGACGAATTCCCCATGTTTTGGTTTTTATTTTTGAGACAGGGTCTCGCTCCTAGGCTCAAGTCATTGTCCCACTTCAGCCTCCCAAGTAGCTGGAACCACAGGTTTGTGCCACCACTCCCGGCTAATTTTTTAAATTTTTTGTAGAGACAAGAGGTCTCATTATGTTGCTCAGGTTGGCCTCAAACTCCTGAGCTCTAGAAACCTGCCCGCCTCATCCTCCCAAAGTGCTAGGATTACAGGGGTGAGCCACCGCGCCCAGCCAGTTCCCCATGTTTTGACTTGGTAACATAACTCCAATTCGTTGAGAATCCTTATTAACACCAGAGACGTGCCACTAATTAGCAGCGTGTCCATGGGTCATTTGTGTAACCTCTTCAGGCGTCATTTCCTCATCTAGCATGTGGGGATACGAAGATACTTCACAGGATCAAAGGGACGCAAATAACTGAGAATGAAAGTGCCAACTATGGTATACCCACATGGCAGGCTCATTAACCAACACCTTTCCTGTGTGAAGACATCTCCAAAGGTCTGGAGAGAAGGTCCTGGAATCATTCACGTATTAATGATATGTGGTTGAAACTCAGCACTGAATGAAAAATCGATTATTTTGCCCTCTAGAGCATTCAGTTTCTTCTAAATCAAAAGATGCAATATTGTCTTCCGGACTAAGTTCTTGGGTTTACAAATCTAGACATTTTGTCTAATGAACATTTTTCATTGCCTACCAGTAACCATCCCCATTCCTCAAGGCAAATTATCCAAGAAAGATAGAGAGCGCAAGTCTTTTTTTTTTTTTTTTGAGACCAAGTTTCATTCTTGTCACCCAGGCTGGAGTGCACTGGCATGATCTCAGCTCACTGCAACCTCTGCCTCCCTGGTTCAAGCAATTCTCCTGCCTCAGCCTCCCGAGTAGCTGGGATTACAAGTGTGCACCATCATGCCCGGCTAATTTTTGAATTTTTAGTAGAGACAGGGTTTCACCACATTGGCCAGGCTGGTCTTGAACTCCTGACCTCAAGTCATCCACCTGCCTCGGCCTCCCAAAGTGCTGAGATTACAGGTGTGAGCCACCCAGCCAGAGAAATCTTTTTTTTTTTTTTTTGAGACAGGGTCTTCGCTCTGTCACCCAGGCTGGAGTGCAGTTGTGCAATCTCAACTCACTGCAACCTCCGCCTCCTGGGTTCAAGTGATTCTCCTGCCTCAGCCTCCTGAGTAGCTGGAATCACAGGCACCTGCCAGCATGCCCAGCTAATTTTTGTATGTTTAGTAGAGACGGGGTTTCACCATGTGGGCCAGGCTGGTCTTGAACTCCTGAGCTCAGGTGATCCACCTGCCTTGGCCTCCCAAAGTGCTGGGATTACAGGCGTGAGCCACCGCGTCCAGTGGAGTCTTTTTTTTTTTTAAGATGAGGCTCTATGTTATCCAGGCTGGTCTCAAACTCCTGGGCTAAGGGATCTTCCCACCTCATCCTCCCAGGTAGCTAGGATTACAGGCACACGCCATGGCACTCAGCTTTGAAGCCTTTTATAACCTATAGTAACCTTATAACCTAATTGTGGAAGTGACTTGCCATCCCTTTGCCATATTCTTTGGTCGCACAGGCCAACCCTGGTGCACTGTGGGAAGGGAGTGCCTAAGGGCGTGGATATCAAGAGGCTGGGATCCCTGGGGCCATCTTGGATGCTGCCTACTACAGAGAATACATTTCAAGATTTCCTATCAAAATATCCCTGAGGGCAGAGGGGAATGACTGTGAATGGACTCTGCAGGGCCTAGAGGTTTGGCACCAACAGCAAATAGCTCACTACAATGGAGAAATGCCCAGCCAATTTATCCTCTCTTAAGTACATAATAGTTACATTACATCCCCTTTTACACCAGAAGGTTTAAGTAAATGTGATGCTTTCGGAGCCCTGTGACATACATTGGGTAGGCCCAGTGCTCAACTTCTAGTTTGAAGAGCAGGGCAGGGGAACTTGTTTGGAGACTGGTTAGAGGTCTAGGGAGGCCAAAGTGACAATTGCTTATGAGAATTGGCAGCTACAATGCCTGAGGCATTTTTATTTTTTAACTTATTTTAAGTTCAGGGGTACATGTGCAGATTTGTTATATAGGTAAACTTGTGTCATGGGGGTTTGTTGTACAGATTATTTTGTCACCCAGGCATTAAGTCTTGTATCCATTAGTTATTTTTCCTGACCCTCTCCCTCCTCCCACCCTTCACATCCTGACAGGCCCCAGTGTGTGTTGTTCCCCTCTATGTGTCCTCATCATTTAGCTCCCACTTATAAGTGAGAACATGAGGTATTTGATTTTCTGTTCCTGCATTAGTGTGCTAAAGATAATGGCCTTCAGTTCCATCCATGTTCCTGCAAAGGATATAATCTCATTCTTTTTGATGGCTGCATAGTATTCCATGGTGTATAGGTACCACATTTTCTCTATCCAGTCTACCGCTGATGGGCATTTAGGTTGATTCCGTGTCTTTCCGATTGTGAATAGTGCTGCAATGAACATATGTGTGCATGTGTCTTTATAATAGAACAATTTGTATTCCTTTGAGTATATACCCAGTAATAGGATTGCTGGGTCGAATTGTATTTCTGTTTTTAGGTCTTTGAAGACTCACCACACTGTCTTCCACAATGGTTGAACTAATTTACACTCCCACCAACAGTGTAAAAGCATTCACTTTTCTCTTCAACCTTGCCAGCATCTGTTCTTTTTTGGCTTTTTAACAGCCATTCTGACTGGTGTGAGACGGTGTCTCATCATGTTTTTTATTTCAGTTTCTTTAATGATCAGTGATGTTGATTTTTTTTCATATGATTCTTGGCCACATGTATGTCTTCTTTTGAAAAGTGTCTGTTCATATCCTTTGCCCACTTTTTAATGGGGTTGTCTTTTTCTTGTAAATTTAAGCTCCTTATAGATGCTGGATATCAGACCTTTGTCAGATGCCTAGTTTGTAAAATTTTTCTCCCATTCTGTAGGTTGCATGTTTACTCTGTTGATAGTTTCTTTTCCTGGGCAGAAGCTCTTTAGATTCCGTTTGTCAATTTTTGCTTTTGTTGCAATTGCTTTTGGCTTCTTCGTCATGAAATATTTGCCAGTTTCTATGTCTGGAATGGTATTGCCTAGGCTGTGTTCCAGGGTTTTTATAGTTTTGGGTTTTATGTTTAAGTTTTTAATCCATCTTGAGTTAATTTTTGTATATGGTATAAGGAAGGGGTCTGGTTTCAATCTTGTGCATATGGCTAGCCAGTTATCCCAGCACCATTTTGAATAGGGAGTCCTTTCCCCATTGCTTGTTTTTGTCAGGTTTGTCAAAGATCAGATGGTTGTAGGTGCGTGGCCTTATTTCTAGGCTATCCTGTGCCATTGGTCTATGTGTCTGTTTTTGTACCAGTACCATGCTGTTTTGGTCACTGCTGCTCTATAGTATAGTTTGAAGTCAGGTGGCATGATGAGAGGCATTGTTTATAATATTAATACTAGCACAGGAGCTCACACACGGGTTGACGTGTATTGCATGCACACTCACACAACAACCTAATGTCCATCAGTGAAAGCCAGTTAAATAAGTGATGATATAGTTATGTGACTGGACATTAAGATGGGATTATTTCTGTCTCCAATTCAGCTGAGACCTCAAAGTCTGAGAATACATAAAAGATGCATAGTTCCCCTGCATCCCAAGGGAGGGGCTGGATCACACATGCAGAACACACTAAGATATTATAAAACCAGGTCTGCTGGCATTAACGTTCACCCCATCCTACCCATCAAAGGACAGAAGGGTTGATGAGTCAGTGGAGTGCTGAGGCCTCCCCAGCCCTCCCCACCACACCCCTGGGGAGGTGGGAGGACCTGCCTGGGAGGTGGAGTGGCGGGAGGTGGAGTGGCAGGAGGGAGCAGGCTGGGGGGCACTGCCGAGAAGCTGCCCTGCCACTGCCCAGTGCTTAGTGCCAGTGCTCCCGGACCACACCGAGGGGCGAGCTGCTTATTCTCGTGGCCCAATATCAAGATGCAGATAAACTGGGAAAGAAGAGAATTTCTATTTCTGTAACCAGGTGCAGGGAGAAGGCCTGGAAATTATCGCCAGACCAACTCAAAATTTCAAAGTATTCCAGAGCTTATATACCTTCTAAGCTCTATGTGTACGTGTAAGTGTGCATTTATCTAAAGACATAAGTGACTAACTTCTAATCTATAACTAAGGTCTGAGTCCTGAAGACCTTCCTCTGGAGCCTCAGTAAATTGACTTAATCTAAATGGGTCCAAGTGCTGCAGTGATTACCCTTATCTTGTCTCCTACTAAATCACAGAGGTTTGGGGAGTTCCTTCCGACCTCCAATAAACTTGTTCCTGGAGGCCTGGGGAGTTTCTTCAGACCCCCAATAAAACTTGTTTGTTTAATCCTAAACAGGTTTTGTTAAGAATGCCTTCGTTATTTTGTCATGCTTTAAGGCCCAGGAAAGGCCTAGGCGAAACTCTGGGTGGGGTTTTGTTACATTCCAGCCTTTGTGTAAGGACACTGGCTCTATCAGCTTTTAATATTTAACTTCACCAGTCAGTACTGAAATAGTTGTTACGGAGGCCCGCGTTCCTGAGGCCTGGCCTGCCATACCAGGGGGCTGAAAGGAGTGGAAGAGGAACTCTGATATTTGGATTCAAATACTTCTATATTGTCCAACATAAACATGTTCACATGTTACCAAAAAAAGGGAAAATAAGGGAGTAAAAAAGCATGTACAATGAGCACCTAATAATTAATAGTTTGTTCTAGGGAGCAGCCCTGGGAAAACATTTCCAGCAATTTCAGATTGTTGTTATGTTTGAATTTTTTTACAATATGCATATTTGTAGAAGCAGAAAATAATATCCAAATATAGCATTTTAGAAATAATTATAAAAAGCTACCAGAAGGCTGAGCTCTTCACCCCTCTCCTCCTCCTCCTCCCTCCATTAAACACAGAACTCAGCCCAGCAGGGTAGGGCTGCAGCCCATGGCAGCACTGGGAGAACGCTTCCTTTCTCTGGCTGCCCACGCCCAGGACGGGACTTCCAAGCAGGACAGGGAACAGGTCCCTGTTCAGGTCCAGGGATCAGCTGGGACGTCAGCGCCTTGAACCTGACTTCCCCAGGCCAGGACTCAGCCCCCTCCTTGGAACCCCATTGCTCCCCGGACTCTCCCCATCTCAGCCTCTCCCACACTCCACCCGTTTGCCGGCCTGCACCCCAGCTCTGTCCCCTCCTCTCCCTCCCCAGTCCACTCACCTTCAGCTGGTAGTGAGCTTTCCCAGGAGGAAACTGAGGCACGCTGGGAAAAGGGAGCTACTCCAGGTCAAGCAGCAGCTTAGCAACAGGGCTGGGACCCAGGCTTCCCAGTAGCCGCTTTAAGTAACACCACACACCTGCACAGCTGAGGTGCGCCGCGCCTCCCCCTCACTATACTCCTTCATTCCAGATTGAAATGTGCACCATGCTCAGGCAAAAACAAACAAACAAACAAACCAGGCTTTTCTCACAAAATCAAATCAGAAGGTAAGATGTGTGTGGCAGAAACAAGTTTCTTAACTTCCCGAAACCTTATTTTCCTCATGTGGAAAGTGAGTTGAAGAGCTCCCGCCTCGTGGCATCGCGGGGATCTAATGAAACGATGTGGTGCAGCTGGTGCCTCATAACTGGCAGCTGTGGTTTGTTTCTCCCAAAACCCGCCACTCTGGCCCCCAGCCATTCAGGAGCTGTTTTAGGTGGCATTCATTTGGGTGGTGGGGAGCAATGGAACTTTTTCTTTCTTCTGAGACGGGGTCTTGCTGTCGCCCAGGCTGGAGTGCAGTGACGTAATCTCATCTCACTGTAACCTCCTGCTCCCTGTAACCTCTGCCTCCCAGGCTCAAACGATCCTCCCACCTCAGCCTCTCAAGTAGCTGGGACTAGGCGCACACCACCACGCCCAGCTAATATTTGTATTTTTTGGAGGGACGGGGTTTCGCCATCTTGCCCAGTCTGGTCTCGAACTTTTGGGCTCAAGCAATCCTCCTGTCTCAGCCTCCCACAGTGCTGGGATTACAGGTGTGAACCACCACGCCCCGTCCCAACGAAACTTTTTCTTCCTCATCCAACAACGTATATATTTGCTCTTCAGTGAGTAAACAGTTGTCCTTTTTTTTTTTTTAGCAGCACTGGATTCTAGGAAAAATGAAAAATGAAGTGCATGCTTTACTTACTATGTCCCTGTGTAATAAACATCAGCTTTACCGAAGAAGAAACCTGAGGCTGTGTCCACACTGCAGTTATCTTCCTACACTCTCCATTTCTCCTTATTCTACAGATTGGCTGGGGGAAACTGAAGGATATATTCCTGGTGCAGTAAACCTGATGGTCAAACCTTCCCAGAGCTCCAGGGCAGCCAGCTGCTAGGAAGCCTCTCCCCTCTGGCCCACACCCTTCCTGTTGGCTCCTGGCCACACCAACCCATCACCTGGGAGGATGCTGGAGAAACGGGGTTGCCCCAAGAGTCCACGTGTCCTTGACGCATGGCCAGACTCAACAATGGGCTTCTTAATGAAACTGGGAAACTGCAGAGTTCAAGTGGGGGTTGGGTGCTGAGCCGTGGCTCATTCCCTCAGGGATCAAATATCAGCAGAGTCATCAGGTAAAGGCCACCAAGTTCACCTTCACCTTCCTGAGGAAAAGACGTTTGGGGTCTCAGCTTTCTTCAACAGGCAGGGCAGCTCCCCAGCACATGATAGAAGCAGGCTGCGAGTTAGATGGCAGACAGAGGCCGGACACGGTGGCTCACGCCTGTCATCCTAGCACTTTGGGATTACAGGCCAAAGGATCGCTTGAGGCCAGGAGTTTGAGACCAGCCTAGGCAACACAGTAAGATCCCAGCCTCTGTAAAAAATTAGCTCTGCGAGGCCAGGCGCAGTGGCTCACGCCTGTAATCCCAGCACTTTGGGAGGCCCAGGTGGGCGGATCACCTGAGGTCAGGAGTTCGAGACCAGCCTGACCAACATGGAGAAACCCCATCTCTACTAAAAATACAAAATAAGCTGGCCATGGTGGCACATGCGTGTAATCCCAGCTACTCAGGCTGAGGCAGGAGAATTGCTTGAACCCGGAAAGCAGAGGTTGCAGTGAGCAGAGATGGCACCATTGCACCCCAGTCTGGGCAACAAGAGGGAAACTCCATCTCAAAAAAAAAAAAAACAAAAAAACAGAGCTCTGCGTGGTGGTGTATGCCTGTAGTCCCAGCTACTCAGGAGGCTGAGGTGGGAGGATCACTTGCAAAGCCGAGTTCCAGGCTGCATTGAGCTGTGATTGCACCACTGCACTCCAGCCTGGGCAACAGAGCGAGACACCGTCTCTTCAAAAAAGCTGACATCTGCTGAGTCTGTCAGGGGCTCGCAGATGCGGGTGGAGGGGGCTCAGATTCCCTGTGCCTGGGTGCTGGGGCCGGAGTGGGAGTATTAGCCATGGCCTTTTGTTCTCAATATCTCCATGGCATTCTACCCATTCCTCTCCACAGCTCCATCCTCTTCCCTAAGTTGGCCCTTGATCAACTTTAGACAGCAACAGACATGAGCAACAAAGGGCTGTGTGTCTTCTGAAGCGGATATTGAACCGGACCTTCACACAGCTGTGCTTTTAGAGCCTGCCCCTGCCAGCTGCCCTCCTCAGTTCTCACCCTTGTGTGCCGTGCTCCCGTCTTCGGCAGCCTGGGGAGGTGGATGGACGGATTCTTGGAGTCATGTTCTTCATGCCTAAAACAAGCACAAAGGACTCCAGACAGAACCTGCTGTATTGAAATACAGTTATCAAAATGTAAACAAACTCAGGCAAGATAAACGCTACTTTATTAATGCATTGCATGATAAGATCTGGCAGTCGCTCTAATAACAACGATGATTTTGAAGAAGTGATGAATGTAAGAAATTTCAAGGTATCTGCAACAAACGCAGTGGGAAGTGAAAATATTTCAGATTCAAATTGCGCCAGAGTCACAGGTGCCTCTGATACACCCTACTTTGTTGCATACATTAACTGAAGGAATAGCTAAAGTTTAGTTAGGGGTTAATGAAAATAAATGTGTAATTTTTTCTTTACTGAATGTACAGCCCTCTCTGTTCTGTCTGTGGGCCCCTGACTTCCACTGTCCAGGTCAGCTCAGCTCCTGCCTGCAGTACAATGCTCTCTTTGCCTGGAAGCCATCATTTACTGGCTGGTAGGGCTGCTCTGGGCCCTGCAGCTGGGGTCCCATTTTATTCCCTCACCTCTCTACCTCTCTCCCTCTGTCTCTCTCTCTCCCCCTCTCCCTCTCCCCTTCCCCTCTTCCCCCTCCTTCTCCTCCCTCTCTCCTCCGTCTCTCTCCCTTCCCGTCCCTCTCCCCTTCCCCTCTTCCCCCTCCTTCTCCTCCCTCTCTCCTCCCTCTCTCTCCCTTCCCCTGTCCCTCTCCCCTTCCCCTCTTCCCCCTCCTCCTCCCTCTCTCCTCCCTCTGTCTCTCTCCCTCCTTCCCACCCCTCCTTTGGCTTCTCCTGGGGGCTACTCACTTAGGGCTGAGATCTAAAGATTTTCAGATTTAGAGTAAGTTGGGAAGAAGCAGGAATTAGATATGACTCTCCCAGCCGGTAGACAGGTAGGTGGTCAGACTTCAAACCTACGTCTGTCTGTTTCCAGAAATCCTGCCTTCCCAGCAGGTCTGGGACTTTCCTGCTCATCAATGTGTATTTCTCCCAGAAAGCCAGGGATTGTCCTTGCCTCAGTCTGGCTCTAGAGAGGGCTCACCTAAACAAAGGACAGCCTTCGGCCTAGGGAAGGGGGGCTTCCAAACGCTGCCAGGTACACAGGTGCCTTGGCCTTGCCTGTCTGTTCTTCACAGGGCTCTGCCCTTGTGTCCTCCACCGGGAAGGGATTTCAGAACATCATTTGGCAAAGATTGAATAATGCCTGCCCCCATCACAGACCCTGCTAAAACTGGAAAAAAAGACCAAAACCAAAACTTCACCTTGCCCAGGCCAGGCACTTGTTTATATTTGTTGTCTCTGTGTCCTACAAACATTAACCAGAAAGCCTCTTTGACCAGACACAGGGGAAATGGAGGTCGTGCTATCTCCTGCACATAGAGCTCTGAGGCCAAACAAGGGCTTACCCACAAAAGTCAGATGTCTGCTGCTGCTTTCTTAGCAACAGATTTAGAAACCTATTCATCAGACAGACTTCTCCTGAGTGGCTCATCCACATCCCCCCTCCCCTCACACTTCTGACCCCCCACTCTGCCCACACCCTTGTCACCCTGCTTCAGCTCATTGAGGGAATCAGGATGGCCTCAGGCATTTCATTCATTCATTGATTCACCTATTCATCAAAGCCTTGTTGAGTATCTCGGTATGTGCATGACCCAGCATTATGTGGGCTTTACCAACTTCAGCTCACAACCATTGGATTAAATTCTCTTTTAAAATGGTCTTAAAGCTGTGTTCTTACATGCTTTTTATTTTTTCTAAAAACACTTTTAAAAAGAAAGTAGCTTATATCAGAAAGCAATTTATAGATTAGGCACAGTGGCTCACACTTGTAATCCCAGCACTTTGGGAGGCTGAGGTGGGAGGATCACACAAGCTCAGGAGTTTGAGGCCAGCCTAGGCAACACAGTGAGATCCCATCTCTACAAAAAATCAAATATTAGCCAGTAATGATGGCATGTGCCTGTGGCCACAGCTGTGTAGGAGACTGAGGTGGAAGGATCGCTTGAGCCCAGCAGGTCAAGGCTGCAATGAGCTATGATTTACCCGTGCACTCCAGCCTGGGTGACAGAGCTAGACCCTGTCTCAAAAAAAAAAAAAAAAAAAAAAAAGCCTATGGATTACGGCTGGTTGTTATAGAAGAGATAGAGTTTTAGTTCTGATCTTAAGGACTAAAGGATAGAACTCTTTCTTCCCTCCCCTGGTAGCCAGGGGCCACTGGACAGCCACAGTTTGGAAACTCCCGATCTATTTTCTTGGGACTGTCTTGCGTAAACCCTTGGTTCCAGGAGTTCTAGCAACAGAAAACTCTCCGTGCTTCAGCCTTGAAAATCTTTGCTATTCTTTGAGGCCCACTGGATGCCAGATGTCTTCTGGGAGGCCTTGCTTGCTCACAGTGAATTCTCTCTCCTGTATTTGGATATGCCATTGTCTATGCTTTTTATCTGGTGATGGCCACATAAGTTTTCTGAATCTCTTGCATTCTTGCCTTGTATGCATTTAATGTTTAAAAAACTTTTTTTAAAAGCTTTTTATTTTGAGAGACAAGACCTCACTATATTGTCCAGGCTTGACTCGAACTCCTCAGCTCATTCCTCCCACCTCAGCCTCCCAAGTAGCTGGGACCTCAGGTGGGCGCCACTGCGCCCAGCAATGTTGCTATGTTACTTATACTGCAGCCATGCCTAGCTCTTCTCTCCAAGTCCTCAAAGCGCTTCTTCATATTGTCTCTTTCATCTGAAACTTTTCTTCCCCCAGTTAATCCAATCCATAGAATATAACCCTTTCTTCATACATGTGTATGAATATAACCATTTATTCAGTGTGAGTGCATACTTGATGTCAGGTCTTGTTCTTGACGTGAGGGTCAGGGAGACATTTGTGTGTTTTTTGTTTTTTGTGTTTTTTTTGAGACAAAGTTTCACTCTGTTGCCCAGGCTGGAGTGCAGTGGAGTGATCTCGGCTCGCTACAACCTCCGCCTCCCCGGTTCAAATGATGCTCCTGCCTCAGCCTCCCGAGTACCAGGGATTACAGGCACCCACCACCACGCCCAGCTAATTTTTGTATTTTTAGTAGAGACGGGGTTTCACCCTGTTGGTCAGGCTGGTCTTGAACTCTTGAGCTCAAGTGATCCACCCACCTCAGCCTCCCAAAGTGCTGGGATTACAGGCGTGAGCCACTGCGCCCAGCCGACACTTCTGTCTTGAAAGCGGTCATCCTGCTTGGAGTTCCCCACTCCACTTGTCCTGTTCATGCAGTGCCATTTTAATCCTCTCCAAAAATGTTTCCGTTCCAAAACTTTCGTTTTAAAAATTGAGAAATAATTCACATACCATAACATTCACCCGTTTAAAGTATACAATTCAGTGTTTTTTATTTATTGGCAAAGTTGTGTAACCATTACCACTATCTAATTCCAGATCACTTTCATCACCCCCAAAAGAAACCCCATACCCATTATCAGTCCCTCCCTTTTCCACCTCCTTCCAGCCCCTGGCAAACACCAATCCACCCTCCGTCTCTATAGATTTGCCTGTCCTGGACATTCCATATAAACGGAATCATACAATATGTGACTTTTGTGTTCGCTCCTCTCACTTAGCATGTTAATGTCAAGGTTCATCCACGTTGGGGCATGTATCAGGACTTCATTCCTTTTTATTGCTGAGTAATATTCCATGATAAGAATATACTGTGCCACATTTTGTTTATTCTACAGCTGATGGACTTTTAGGTTTATTATTCTTTTGACTATTATGAATGATGCTCCTATAAATAGTCACATCCTAGTTTTTCTGTGGATGTCAGTTTTCATTTCTCTTGGATCTCTACCTAGGTATAGAATTCCTGGGTCATAGGATAACTATGTTTAACCTTTTGAGGAACTGCCTGACTGTTTTCACAGCCGCTGCCCCATATTGCACCCCACTAGCAATGTATGGGGGTTTCAGTTTCTCCACATTCTTTCCAAAACTTGTCATTTTTCCACATTTTTGATCAGAGCCATTTTAGGGGGTGTGCAGTGGTATCTCATTGTCGGTTTTTTTTGTTGTTGTTATTTTTGTTTGTTTGTCTTTTGAGATGAAATCTCACTCTGTTGCCCAAGCTGGAGTGCGGTAGCATGATCTCAGCTCACGGCAACCTCCACCTCCCAGGTTCAAGCGATTATCCTGCCTCAGCCTCCCGAGTAGCTGGGATCACAGGCATGCGCCACAATACCTGGCTAATTTTTGTATTTTTAGTAGAGACAGGGTTTCACCATGCTGGCCAGGCTGGTCTCGAACTCCTGACTTCAGGTGATCCACCCACCTCGGCCTCCCAAAGTGCTGGGATTACAGATGTGAGCCACTGCGCCTGACCACTCATGGGCTATGTTTTTACTTTTCTAAAGTAATGGCTTCCTTGAGATATAATTCACATACCATACAATTCGTCCATTTAAAATGCACAAATTAGAGTCTGTAGTTGAAGCTCATGAGGAGGCTAAGGCAGGAGGTTTGCTTGGGCCCAGGAGTTTGAGTCCAGCCTGGGCAAAATAGAGAGATCGCATCTCTATAATTTTTTTTAATTATGTGTACAATTTAATGATGTTTAGTGTATTCATAGATAGTGCAACCATCACCACAGCCAATTTTAGAATATTTTTATCACCTCATTAAGAAATCACCACAGTTGTGGTGGCTCACACCTGTAATCCCAGCACTTTGGGAGGACGAGGCAGGCAGATCACTTGAGGCCAGGAGTTTGAGACCGGCCTGGCCAACATGGTGAAACCCTGTCTCTACTAAAAAATACAAAAATCAGCCAGGCATGGTGGCTCACGTCTGTAATCCCAGTTACTCAGGAGGCTGAGACAGGAGAATTGTTCAAACCCGGGAGGCGGAGGTTGCCGTGGGCCGAGATTGCACCACTGCGCTCCAGCCTGGATGACAAAGCGAGACTCTGTCTCAAAAATAATACATACATACAAACATAAATACATAAATGAAAGAGGCCGGGTGAGGTGGCTCACACCTGTAATCCCAGCACTTTGGGAGGCCGAGGCTGGCAGATCATGAGGTCAGGAGATCAAGATCATCCTGGCTAACACGGTGAAACCCTGTCTCTACTAAATATACAAAAATTAGCCAGGTGTGGTGGTGGGCACCTGTAGTCCCAGCTACTCAGGAGGCTGAGGCAGAAGAATCGCTTGAACCTGGGAGGTGGAGGTTGCAGTGAGCCAAGATCGCGCCACTGCACTCCAGCCTGGGAGACAAAGCGAGACTCCGTCTCAAAAAAAAAAAAAAAGAAAGGAAGGAAGAAAAGAAAGAAAGAAAGAGAGAGAGAGAGACAAAGAAAGAAAGAAAGGAAGAAAGAAAGAAAAAGAAAAAGAAAGAAAGAAAGAAAGAAAGAAAGAAAGAAAAAGAAAGAAACTCTGCTTACTTTTAATAGTGGATAGAACAACTAGGCAGAAGATCAACGAGGAAATAGAAGACTTAATACTATAAAGTGGCCAGGTGCAGTGGCTCACGCCTGTAATCCCAGCACTTTGGGAGGCCAAGGCGGGTGGATCACCTGAGGTCAGGAGTTCTAGACCATCCTGGCCAACATGGTGAAACCCTGTCTCTACTAAAAGTACAAAAATTAGCTGGTTGTGGTGGCGTGTGCCTGTCATCCCAGCTACTCAGGGGGGCCAAGACAGGAGAGTCGCTTGAACCCGGGAGGCGGAAGTTGCAGTGAGCTGAGATCGCCATCGCACTCCAGCCTGGGGGAAAAGAGCAAGACTTCCTCTCAAAAAAAAAAGAAAACAAAAAACAAAAAACAAAAACCCAAAAAACTATAAAGCAACTAGACCTAACAGATATCTCTAGAATACTCTACCCAGCAATAGCAGAAATAGCAGAATATATATTCTTCTCAAATACACATAGACGATTCTTTAAGATAGACCATATGGTAGGCCATTGAACAAATGTTAATACATTTAAAAGGCTAAAAACAATGTAAAGCATGTTTTCTGACCACAATGGAATGAAATGAGAAATCAATAACAAAGAAACTTGGGAAACATACATCTGTGGAAATGTGCATGAAAATCTCCAACTATCATTATTCAATTTCTGTTTCTCCCCTCCATTCTGTTCATTTTTGCTTTATGTATTTGGGTGCAAAATACCATACCATACATATATGTAAAAATTAACTTAAAATTGATCATATACATAAATATAAGAGCTAAAACTATAAAACTTCTAGAAAAAAAGGCATAAATCTTTGTGACTTTGGATTAGGCAATGATTTCTTAGTTATGACATCAAAAGCACATGCAACAACAAAATAGACAAATTATACATTATCAAAAGTTAAAACTTTTATTTTTATTTTTAATTTTTATATATTTATATATATTTTTTGAGACAGAGTCTCGCTCTGTCACCCAGGCCGGAGTGCAGTATGGCAATCTCGGCTCACTGCAACCTCCGCCTCTCGGGTTCAAGTGATTCTCATACCTCAGCCTCCTGAGTAGCTGGGACTACAGGCGCACATCACCATGCCTGGCTAATTTTTTGTATTTTAGCAGAGACAGGGTTTCACCATGTTGCCCAGGGTGGTCTTGAACTCCTGAGCTCAGGCAATCTGCCCGCCTCAGCCTCCCAAAGTGCTAGGATTACAGGCGTGAGCCACCGTGCCCACCTAAAAGTTAAAACTTTTATTTTTCAAAGGAAACCATCAAGAAAGTGAAAAGACAACCCACAAAATGGAAAAACATGTTTGCAAGTCATATATGTGATTTTTAAAAAAATCTACAACTCAATAAAAAAAAGTTAGCCCAGCTAAATGCAGAGGATTTGAATGGATAGCTCTCCAAATAAGATCTACAAATGGCCGTCCAGGCGCGGTGGCTCACGCCTGTAATCCCAGCACTTTGGGAGGCCAAGGTGGGAGGAGTGCTTGAACCCAGGAGTTTGAGACCAGCTCTGGGCAACATAATGAGATCTCATCTCTTACAAAAAATGAACAAAATTAGCTGGGCGTGGTGGCTTGTATCTATAGTCCCAGCTACTTGGGAGGCTGAGGTGGGAGGATTGCTTGAGCCCAGGAGGTCGAGTCTGCAGTGAGCCAAGATCATGCCACTGCACTCTAGCCTGGGCAACAGACCCTGTCTTAACAACAACAACAAAAACAACAAAAAATACACACACACACACACACACACAAATGACCAATAAGCACATGAAAAGATGCTTGACATCGTTAAACATCAGGAAAATGCAAATCAAAACCTCAAAGAGATATCACTTCCCACCCACTAGGATAATTTAAAAGACAGACAGTAACAAGTATTGGCAAGAACACAGAGAAATAGAATCTTCATACACTGCTGGTAGAACTGTAAAATGGTGCAGCGACTATAGAAAACAACCTGGAGGCACCTCAAAAGGTTAAACAGAGTTACAATATGACACAGCAATTCCACTTCTAGGTGAATATCCAAGAGAAATAAAAACATACATCTACACAAAAACTTGTATGTGAATATTCATAGCAGCATTTGCTGGGTACGGTGGCTCACACCTTTAATCCCAGCACTTTGGGAGGCCGAGTCGGGTGGATCACCTGAGGTCAGGAGTTTGAGACCAGCCTGAGCAACATGGTGAAACCCCATCTCTACTAAAAATACAAAAATTAGCTAAGCTTGGTGGCGGGCGCCTTGTAGTCCCAGCTACTTGGGAGGTTGAGGCATGAAAACCACTTAAATCCAGGAGACAGAGGTTGCAGTAAGCCGAGATCATGCCACTGCATTCCAGCCTGGGCAACAGAGCAAGACTACATCTCAAAACAAAAACAAACAACACAAAACAACAAATATTCACATCAGCATTGTTCTAATAGCCAAAATGTGGAAACACTCCAAATATCCCTCCAATGATGAGTGGATAAATAAAATGTGATATAATGAGACTTTATTTGGTAATACAAAGAAACAAAGTACTGATAACTAGCTACAACGTGGAGGAATCTTAAACACCTTATGCTAAGTGAAAGAACCCAGACACAAAAGGCCACATATCATGTTTCCATTTATATGACATGTTCGGAACAGACAAATCCATAGAGACAGAAAGTGAATTGCTGGTTGCCTAGGGCTAGGTGGGGAGAGCAGAGTTGGGGTGGAACAGGGAGAGACTGCTGCTTATGGGTTTGCAGTTTCTTTTAAGGGTGATAAAAATGTTCTAAAATTCATTGTGATGACAGCACAACACCTTGAATATATTTTTAAAAACCCATTGAATTGTATACTTTAAGTGGCTTTTTGATATTATATTTCAATAAAGCTGTTACTTAAAAAAATGTTGGTAGTCTTTCCGTGTAAATAAGGAATCTGTAGTTATTTTTAAAATAAAAACTAAAAGTAACTTTTTTATTTTTATTTTTTTTGAGACAGAGTCTCGCTCTGTCGCCCAGACTGGAGGGCAATGGCGCAATCTCGGCTCACTACAAGCTCTGCCTTCCAGGTTCACGCCATTCTCCTGCCTCAGCCTCCCAAGTAGCTGGGACTACAGGAGCCTGCCACCACGCCCAGCTAATTTTTTGTATGTTTAGTAGAGACAGGGTTTCACCGTGTTAGCCAGGACGGTCTCGATCTCCTAACCTTGTGATCCACCCGCCTCGGCCTCCCAAAGTGCTGGGATTACAGGCGTGAGCCACCGTGCCCGGCCTTTTTATTTTTTGTTTAGACGGAGTCTTGCTGTTGCCAGGCTGGAGTGCAGTGGAGCGATCTCGGCCGCTGCAACCTCCGCCTCCCGGGTTCGAGTGAGTCTCCTGACTCAGCCTCCCAAGTAGCTGGGATTACAGGCATGCACCACCATGTCTGGCTAATTTTTGTATTTTTACTAGTGACAGGGTTTCACCATGTTGGCCAGGCTGGTCTCAAACTCCTGGCCTCAAGTGATCCGCCCGCCTCGGCCTCGCAAAGTGCTGGGATTACAGGCATGAGCCACTGCACCTGGCCTTTTTTTTTTTTTTTCTTGAGATGGAGTCTCGCCGTCTTGCCCAGGCTGGAGTGATTCTTTTGCCTCAGCCTCCAGATTAGCTGGGATTACAGGCACCCGCCATCATGCCCAGCTAATTTTTTTGTACTTTTGTAGAGACAGGGTTTTATCACGTTGGCTAGGCTGGTCTCAAACTCCTGACCTCAGGTGATCCTCCCACTTTGGCCTCCCAAAGTGCTGGGATTACAGGCGTGAGCCACCGCACCAGGCCTAACTTTTATATAAAACAAACAAACAAACAAACAAAACTGTTGGAAGGGCAGAAGACTGCTGTTAGTGTTAAGAAACTCAAGCTGTGTAGGAACTACCAACGAACTCAGCTCCCTGCAGCACTGAGGTGAACACCTTGCAAGAAGACACCTGGAACATGTGGCTGAAACCTTCTTTCCAAAGCCTGCTGAAGTCTGCTCACCTGCCTTCCGCTGCCAGAAGCAATAATCCTCTCTACTCTCACTCTCTTAATCTTGCAGATACACTGTTTATTGGCAGAACCTGCACTGGAGCCCTGAAGAGCAGGTACAGGAACTGTCATGTCCCAGATGCCAGCTCCTGTGATACCGGGGAGAACACAGCAGGAAGTGGGAATGGCACTAAGCAGCCACACAGAACAGGAAATGAACTCACCTTCTGTTTGAAATGAGGAAATCGAACCCGAGATTGTAGAAGTGACTTGCTCAAGGTCACATAACTTGCTAGTGATAATGTACCTACTGTTCAGCTTAGGGCTTTCGTTGATGGTGAGGGGGACAAAAACCATCTGTGTGAATTTGAGGAGGCACAATAAACTGACTATCAAGTTACTATTTTGATTTAACACCCAGAAAACAAATATACCAAAGATGATTTATGTAGGAAAAATCCTGGTGCTGTAGATTTCAGGCCTGTCCAAACATTACACTTCAAACAGATGCTTGACCCTGCAAAATAAAAGCTCATTTCATAGGCTTGGTGGTTTGTCAAAAAATCCTTCAACATGATATTTTGGCACACACACAAAAAAATTCCACATATCATGAGCAGAAAGTCTGAGCAGAGTTTTGCTCTTGTTGCCCAGGCTGGAGTACAATGGCGGGATCTCAGCTCACCGCAACCTCTACCTCCCAGGTTCAAGCAATTCTCCTGCCTCAGCCTCCCTGGTAGCTGGGATCACAGGCGTGTGCCACCACACCCAGCTAATTTTGTATTTTTAGTAGAGATAGGGTTTTTCCATGTTGGTCAGGCTGGTCTCAAACTCCCGACCTCAGGTGATCCGCCTGCTTTGGCCTCCCAAACCTCTGGGATTACGGGCATGAGCCACCAAGCCCAGCCTGAAATTTTTTTTTTTTTTTTTGAGATGGAGCCTTGCTCTGTTGCCCAGGCTGGAGTGCAGTGGAGTGATCTTGGCTCACCACAACCTCTGCCTCCTGGGTTCAAGTGATTCTCCTGCCTCAGCCTCCTGAGTAGCTGCAACTACAGGCGCATGCCACCATGCCTGGCTAAATTTTTTTGTATTTTTAGTAGAAACAGGGTTTCACTATGTTGGCCAGGCTGGTCTCAAACTCCTGAACTTGTGATCTGCCCGCCTCAGCCTCCCAAAGTGCTGGGATTACAGGCATGAGCCACCGCACCCAGCTAGTCTGATTTTTTATTAAGATTTGTTTACTGAGAACCAAGGCTCCAATTACCCATTCACTCATTCTTAAATTTGTTCATTCATTCACAAATGTTCCCTAAACATCCCTTAAGGAGCTTACTTCAGTGAAGGAGACAGAAACGTAAAAAGTGAATAAAATATATATGAGACTGATAAACTTAGTGTAAGAGTATAAATATATGTAAACGGATGAACTAATTATTATAAGTATAATAGGGTTGGGCACAGTAGCTCCTGTCTGTAATCCCAGCACTTTGGAAGGCTAAGGCAGGAAGATGGCTTAAGTCCAGGAGTTCGAGACCAGCCTGGAAAACCTAATGAAACCTTGTCTCTACAACAAAAGAAAAAGTAAAAAGTGGCCAGGCACAGTGGCTTATGCCTGTAATCCCAGCTCTTTGGGAGGCCAAGGTGGGCAGATCATTTGAGGTCAGGAGTTTGAGATCAGCCTGGCCAACATGATGAAACCTCGTCTCCACTGAAAATATAAAAATTAGCCAGACTGGGCACAGTGGCTCATGCCTGTAATCCCAGCACTTTGGGAGGCCGAGGCGGGTGGATCATGAGGTCAAGAGTTCAAGACCAGCCTGATCAACATGGTGAAACCTCGTCTCTACTAAAAATACAAAAATTAGCCGGGCATGGTGGCAGGCATCTGTAATCCCAGCTACTCAGCAGGCTGAGGCAGGAGAATCGCTTGAACCTGGGAGGAGGAGGTTGCAGTGAGCCAAGATCGTGCTACTGCACTCCAGCCTGGGTGACACAGCAAGACTCCGTCTCAAAAAAAAAAAAAAAAAAATTAACCAGGCATGGAGGCGGCTCTCATGGAGGCAGCTAGCATGAGGCTAGGGAGCGCCGAGCCACACGTCATGCCCTGCGCTACCCAGACTAGTGAACAATACAGTCAGGATGGCTAAAGGTGACCCCAAGAAACCAAACGGCAAGATGTCTGCTTATGCCTTCTCTGTGCAGACATGCTGCAGTGGGATAATTAAGGAATCAGAAAGACTGAGGGGTTGAGGAGGAATTATTTAATTATTTAGGTGCACCGACCCAGTCGGATTAACATCCAAAGGACTGAGCCATGAACAAAGAGTCAAGCTACCTTTTAAGCATTTTGTGGGGCGGGGGGAGATCTGTGCAGGGGGAAGCATATTACAGAAGCAAGAAACAAAGACAGTTATTTAATTAAGACATGCATTACATCATTTCTTACTTTCCAAGGAACAACATGTTTTGCGACTTGAGATTATCTGCCTAGTGACCTTGCAGCTACACGGCTAGAGAAACAGAGTCTTCACAATGCCTGGGAAAGGGAGAGATAAGGCTCACTAGCCACAGAAAAACAGGCAGTCAATTTTTAAAGGACTTCAGCTTTTTTTCTTTCTCAGGGAGAATTGGGTTTTCTTACACACAACTCAGTTTTTGCTTACACATTCTTTAATTTCTTTTTTTTTTCTTTTGAGACGGAGTTTCGCTCTTGTTGCCCAGGCTGGAGTGCAAAGGTGCGATCTCGGCTCACAGCAACCTCCGCCTCCCAGGTTCAAGCCATTCTCCTGCCTCGGCTTCTGGAGTGGCGGGGATTACAGGCATGCACCACCACGTCTGGCTAATTTTTTGTATTTTTAGTAGAGACAGGGTTTCTCTATGTTGGTCAGGCTGGTCTTGAACTCCGGACCTCAGGTGATCCGCCCGCCTTGGCCTCCCAAATTACTGGGATTTACAGGCGTGAGCCACTGCGCCCGGCCTCTTTAATTTCTTTTAATTCCTGTTCCAATGCAGAGAAGAACATAAGAAGAAAAACCCAGAAGTCCCTGTCAATTTTGCAGAATTTTCCAAGAAATGCTCTGGGAGGTGGAAGACAATGTCCAGGAAAGAGAAATTTAAATTTGGTGAAATGGCAAAGGCGGATGAAGTGTGCTATGATCGGGAAATGAAGGATTATGGACCAGCTAAGGGAGGCAAGAAGAAGAAGGATCCTAATGCCCCCAAAAGGCCACCGTCTGGATTCTTCCTGTTCTGTTCAGAATTCCGCCCCAAGATCAAATCCACAAACCCCGGCATCTCTATTGGAGACGTGGCAAAAAAGTTGGGTGAGATGTGGAATAACTTAAATGACAGTGAAAAGCAGCCTTACGTCACTAAGGCAGCAAAGCTAAAGGAGAAGTATGAGAAGGATGTTGTTGACTGTAAGTTGAAAGGAGAGTTTTATGGCGCAAAGCGTCCTGCTAAAGTTGCCCGGAAAAAGGTGGAAGAGGAAGAGGAAGAAGAGGAGGAGGAAGAAGAGAAGGAGGAGGAGGAGGAGGATGAATAAAGAAACTGTTTATCTGTCTCCTTGTGAATACTTAGAGGAGGGGAGCGCCGTAACTGACACATCTCTTATTTAATGTCTGTTGCCCTCATTAGGTTTAATTACAAAATTTGATCACGATCGTATTGTAGTCTCTCAAAGTGCTCTAGAGATTGTCAGTGGTTTACATGAAGTGGCCATGGGTGTCTGGAGCACCCTGAAACTGCACCAAAGTTGTACATATTTCCAAACATGTTTAAAATGAAAAGGCACTCTCGTGTTCTCCTCACTCTGTGCACTTTGCCGTTGGTGTGACAAGGCATTTAAAGATGTTTCTGGCATTTTCTTTTTATTTGTAAGGTGGTGTTAACTATATGGTTATTGGCCAGAAATCCTGAGTTATCAACTGTATATCTCTATAGTTTGTAAAAAGAACAAAACAACCGAGACAAACTCTTGATGCTCCTTGCTCGGCGTTGAGGCTGTGGGGAAGATGCCTTTTGGAGGGGCTGTAGCTCAGGGCGTGCACTGTGAGGCTGGACCTGTTGACTATGCAGTGGGCATCCATTTAGCTTCAGGTCGTCTTGTTTCTGTATATAGTGACATAGCATTCTGCTGCCATCTTAGTTGTGGACAAAGTGGGGTCAGCTGGCATGAGAAGTTGTTTTTTTTGTTTGTTTTTTTTTTTTTTTTGAGTAAAGTGGGGTAGTTTTTAAACAAACTGTAGAACTCTTCATTGTCAGCAAAGTGAAGAGCCACTGCATCAATGAAAGTTCAAGAACCTCCTGTACTTAAACACGATTTGCAACATTTTTTTTTTGTATGTTTAGAATGCTGAAATGTTTTTGAAGTTAAATAAACAGTATTACATTTAAAAAAAGAAAAAGCCAGGCATGGTGGTGGGTGTCTGTAATCCCAGCTACTCGGGAGGCTGAGGTGGGAGGATTGCTTCAGCCCAGGAAATCGAGGCTGTAGTGAGCCAAGATCATGCCACTGTACTGCAGCCTGGGTGATAGAATGAGACCCTGTCTCAAAAACAAGCAAGCAAACAAACAAAAACTCTGAAAGAAGCACTAGCAAAGAATTATGAGAGCATCTGAAAGGAATAATAATAACTCTTTTTTTTTTTTGAGACGGAGTTTTGCTGTTGTTGCCCAGGCTGGAGTTGCAATGGCGCGATCTTGGCTCACCGCAACCTCAGCCTCCCGGGTTCAAGCGATTCTCCTGCCTCAGCCTCCTGAGTAGCTGGGATTACAGGCATGTGCCACCACTCCTGGTTAATTTTTTGTATTTTTAGTAGAGGCAGGGTTTCTCCATGTTGGCCAGGCTGGTCTTGAACTCCCGACCTCAGGTAATCCACCCGCCTAGGCCTCCCAAAGTTCTGGGATTACAGGCGTGAGCCACCATGCCCGGCCACAATAATAACTAACTTTTATTAGGCACTCACTATGTTCTAGGCATCTTCTAAATGCTTTACATGTATTAATTTATTTAATTGTCACAAAAACCCTATGATGTGAGTGGGTAGCACTCTTTTTAGAAAACTCAGGCACAGAGTGGTTTAATATTGAAGAGGGGGAAAAATAACTTTTTTTTCTGCCCTTCATAGTTCTTAGACAGGATGGACCTCTGTAACACAGGACACATAACAAGAGAAAAACAGGCCGGACACAGTGGCTCACACCTGTAATCCCAGTACTTTGGAAGGCCTAGGCGGGAGGATTGCTTGAGCTCAGAAGTTTGAGACCAGCCTTGGCAACATGGCTGAGATGCTGCTGTCTCTACAAAAAATACAAAATAAAATTAACTGGGCAGTGGCAGGTGACTTAGCCTTAGCTACTTGGGAGGCTGAGGTAATAGGATCACCTGAGCCCAGGAGGTTGAGGCTGCAGTGAGCTGAGATTGTGCCGCTACACTCCAGCCTGGGCAACAGAGCAAGATCCTGTCTCGAAACAAAACAAAACAAAACTCCAGAAGTTTAACAACATGTATACCTCCTATGTATCCATAGGAGATAAACAGAGAAAGGAGTAAACCTCAAAGAGGTGGCTTTGAATTCAGGGTTCAATACCATCATTTGCTGGGCAGAGAAAGAAGGCTGTGGAGAAGGCTGATAATGAGGGAGCCACCAGGAAAAGCAGAGTAAACAAGACTGAGGTTTGCTGCGCAGATTTAAGCCAGAGCCATCTCTACTGATGAGTTCCTAGTGATTTACAATCATCCTGCTTTCCTGGTACAGAAAGGAAGACAACCCTTACAAATGGAGACTTCCGGCCAGGCGTGGTGGCTCATGCCTGTAATCCCAGCAATTTGGGAGGCCAAGGCGGGTGGATCACCTGAGGTCACTAGTTCGAGACCAGCCTGGTCAACATGGCAAAACCCCATTTCTGCTAAAAACACAAAAATTAGCTGGGTGTGGTGTCATGCACCTATAGTCCCAGCTACTCAGGAGGCCGAGGCAGGAGATTGCTTGAACCCGGGAGGTGGAGATTGCTATGAGCTGAGATCACGCCACTGCACTCCAGCCTGGTGACAGAGAAAGACTCTGTCTCAAAAAAAAAAAAAACCAAAAAAAACAAATGGAGACTTCCTTTATGGATTAAATTTCCCTTACAAAAGGGTAATTTCTACTGTTTTCAGAGCTTCTCCTGTATCTGTAGCTTCTCAAAATCATCAGCTCAAAATAGTCCTTATGCTAAGGAGGCATATTTTGTGCTGGCATATGCTGGTCTCCTACAATAACTCGCCAAAGATCACAAAACTAATAAGCGAATCCGGGCAGTCTGGCCCCACACCTGTGTCCTGCGTCATCTCACTGGAGATCTTTACAGGACAAGGCAAGTCACTTGGTAACTTCTAACTAGAGGGATCAAGGAAGACTTCATGGAAGAGGCAGCATTTGAATGAAGCCCTGAAAGTAAAGTAAAAGAGCATTCCAAGTTGGGAGCGTAGATACAGAGATGCAAAAAGAAACGTTTGGGGGTAAGCATTTGGCCTGGCACAAGAAGGTGGAAGATATTGAGGGGGAACTTGGACTCTCTGCTAAGTGTCTACACACTGTTGTGAAGGTATTGAGAAGTCAAAGATTTTTTCTGAGCCCTTTTTTCTAGCCCTTTAATACAAAATAGCTAACACCTACGCCAGGCATGGTGGCTCAAGCCTGTAATCCCAGCACTTTCAGAGACCAAGGCTGGAGGATTGTTTGAAGCCAGGAGTTCAAGACCACCCTTGCCAACATAATGAGACCCGCATCTATACAGATATAAAAAAAATCAGGGCCGGGCGTGGTGCTCGCGCCTGTAATCCCAGCACTTTGGGAGGCCAAGGTGGGCGGATCACAAGGTCAGAAGTTCGAGACCAGCCTGCCTAATATGGTGATACCCTGTCTCTACTAAAAATACAAAAATTAGCCGGGCGTGGTGGCAGGCGCCTGTAGTCCCAGCTACTTGGGAGGCCAAGGCAGGAGAATCACTTGAACCCGGGAGGCAGAGGTTGTAGTGAGCAGAGCTCACACCACTACACTCCAGCCTGGTGACAGAGCGAGACTCCGTCTAAAAAAAAAAAAACACTAACGTCTAATATGGGGTGGTGGTAGAGGAGAAAAATTTCTGATATCTATTCTAGAAGTGCAACTTCATTGAAAACACAAGACATAAGAACACTCAAAAAAATGATAGACAAGGTTAAAAATGTGATACAAGAGATGTTTCAAGGTTGTGCATGGCCAGGCGTGGTGGCTCACACCTGTAATCCCAGCACTTTGAGAGGCCGAGGCAGGTGGATCACGAGGTCAGGGGTTCGAGACCAGCCTGACCAACATGGTGAAACCCTGTCTCTACTAAAAATACAAAAATTAGCTGGGCATGGTGGCAGGTGCCTATAATCCCAGCTACTCAGGAGGCTGAGGCAGGAGAATTGCTTGAACCCAGGAGGCGGAGGTTGCAGTGAGCCAAGATTGTGCCACTGCACTCCAGCCTGGGCGACAGAGCGAGACTGTGTCTCAAAAAAAAAAAAAAAAAAAAAAAAAAAAAGGTTGTATGTGATTAATTGTTTAACAAACCACATGGTTTTGTAAATTTAAGGTCATATTAATTGTTTCTTTGGTTTGAATAGAGGGTTTGCAAGTAGAAGAAGAGTCTGGAAAAGGCTTTGGGCAGTTGAGACAGGTTTTGGAAGGAAGCTGTTATGGTTTGAATGTGTCCTCCAAAACTCATGTGTTGGAAACTTAATCCCCAATGCAACAGTGTTAGGAGGTGGGGCCTAATAAGGTGATTAGGTCATAAGCATTCTGCTCTCGTGAATGGATTAATGTCATTTTTGAGGGAGTGGGTTAGTTATCTCTAGAGTGGGCTGTTTTAAAAGTGAGTTTGGCCTCCTTTTGCTCACTTGCCCTCGCTCTCTCTTGCTCTTTTGGCTTCCGCCATGGGATGATTCAGCAAGAAGGCCCTTGTCAGATGCTGACACTTTGATATTGAACTTCCAGACTCCAGAACTGTGAGAAATAAATTGATTTTCTTCATAAACTTCCCAGTCTGTGGTATCGTGTTATAGCAACACAGAACAGATTAAGACAGAGGCCATAAATAATGGATGGCAAGCCCTATTGCCAAATGTGGGAATAAAACGGTTAATGCTGAAACTGACTGCCCAAGAACCCTCTCCTTACCTTCATAACGCCCCAGGGAGAGGAGAATCCCAGTAATGAGTGACTGGAAATAATAAACTGGCTCTGACAGGAGCCTAGGTGTCCAGATGTAGGCAGCTCCAGGCTGACTTTGTGGTTCCACAATCCAGAGTGGGAAAATTCCAAGGCTTCCTCCTAGACCACATCCTAAATGCGTAAGAATTGCCAGAGAAAATTATCCAAGATATGGAAATGGGCAAAGGAGATTACTAGGTTTCCTTTCAATGGAATTGTTACTACTGCCTATTGGAATTTCTGGAATTTTTGGATTTTATAGGGTTGTGCAATTTAACTGATTTCTTATTGACTAGGTTATTTTATAATTTTGTAGGAAATGAAGTAAAATTGTAAAAAAAATCTGATGGTAAGGCAAATTCTTTTTTTTTTTTTTTTTTTTTTTTGAGACGGAGTCTCGCTCTGTCACCTAGGCTGGAATGCAGTGGCACGATCTCTGCTCACTGCGAGCTCCGCCTCCCGGGTTCACGCCATTCTCCTGCCTCAGCCTCCCGAGTAGCTGGGACTACAGGCGCCTGCCAGCACGCCCGGCTAATTTCTTTTTTGTATTTTTAGTAGAGACGGGGTTTCACCGTTTTAGCCAGGATGGTCTCGATCTCATGACCTCGTGATCCGCTGGCCTCAGCCTCCCAAAATGCTGGGATTACAGGCGTGAGCCACCACGCCTGGCTTGGTAAGGCAAATTCTTATCCATAGCAATGCAAATAAATTTTGTCTGATAAAGATACAATTGATTTCTCCTCTGCAGAAGAGAGAACACCAAACATTACATTTTATTGCACTGTAGGATATTAACCAGTTTTGCATCTATTTGCAAAACCATTTTATCTTTTCTCTTTGCCTCTCTGTTCCTCAAATTCCCTTTGAAATAATCTTAACATCTTACCAGTGCCCTCATTAATTGAATTGAATAAAATATTTGACCTGTGTTCATTGTATATTTGCACAAAACTATGTTTTTGAATTTTTTTTTTTTTTTTTTTTTTTTGAGACAGGGTCTTACTCTGTCACCCAGGCTGGAATGCAGTGGCACAATCTTGGCTCACTGCAGCCTCAACTTCCCAGGCTTAAGCAATCCTCCCACCTCAGCCTCCCTGGTAGCTGGGACTACAGGCTCATGCCACCACATCTGGCTAATTTCTTGTATGTTTTGTAGAGATGAGATTTCACTATGTTGCCCAGGCTGGTCTCGAACTCCTGGCCTTAAGAGATCAGCCCGCCTCAGCCTCCCAAAGTGCTGGGATTAAAGGTGTGAGCCGTGGTGGCTCATGCCTGTAATCCCAGCACTTTGGGAGGCTGAGTCGGGCAGATCACAAGGTCAGGAGATTGAGACCATCCTGGCTAACACGGTGAAACCCTGTCTCTACTAAAAATAGAAAAATTAGCTGGGCGTGATGGCAGGCTCCTGTAGTCCCAGCTACTTAGGAGGCTGAGGCGGGAGAATGGCGTGAACCCGGGAGGTGGAGCTTGCAGTGAGCCAAGATCATTCCACTGCACTCCAACCTGGGTGACAGAGCCAGATTCCATATCAAAAAACAAACAAACAAACAAAAAAGGTGTGAGCCACTGCGACTGGCCCTTGTTTTTACATCTTAAAATATTATACTTTACATTGTTAATTCCTGCAGGTTTTCCAGTATCTAGGCTAATTAGAAGAAAGTAAATGCCACAATTTTCACAAATGGACCAAAAGCAGTTTCCAGAAACTCTATCTGCAGTGCTTGTTGGCAACTCTGATAATTGTAATGGAGTTTTAAACAGACATTTTATGAGAATTAGAAAAGAGGGGGAAAAGCATTTACTAGGAACTGTATATTGCCAATTACTGTGCTAAATACACAGACATTATCTCATTTATTCCTCAGAAAATCTTTGAGATCTTTGTCCTAATTTTGCAGGAATAAGCAGGAAATATTTGAGTAAGTATGGTAACACCCAACTGCAGATCAAGTCACATAAGTGGAAAATTACAATAATGGTTCATGAACGCTGGTGGTTAAAAGGGCATATCATAAAAAGGGTGGACAATTCAGTAAACATGTGAATGAAAGGACAACCAGCAAGATTAAAGTCATAAACAAGAAAAACTGGTGCCAGTGCTTGGGCGGGTGCTCTTAATTACATAGGCACAGCTTGAAGGCGTCTTTGTTTCTTTAGACCTCAGTTAGCAACAGATCTTCCCTCACACACCCACCTTCCACCCTCTGCTTCCCTTCCTGAGCAAGAGAGGGAATTTAGCATTCACTTCAGTGCCTGCCTTCCTACGTCAAGACCTATGTACATACCAGGCAAAATGAACTCTTTAAGAATAAAAGAAAAAAAACCTATGTACTGTGATTCTCAAAAGGATTTGTACTCCATGGCCAGAAGGCAGCAAGAGTGACTAGAAGCTGATAGAACTGAGGTAGCCTCTTAGAAACAGAAAGAGAGTACGTCCCTCCACTGTATCTGTGATACTATCTAAAACACAAGATCTAGCCAGGAGTGGTGGCTCACACCTGCAATCCCAGCACTTTGGGAGGCCAAGGCAGGCAGATCACTTGAGGTCAGGAGTTCGAGACCACACTGGCCAACATGGTGAAGCCCTGTCTCTATTAAAAATACAAAAATTAGCCAGGCATGGTGACACACACCTGTAATCCCAGCTACTTGGGAGGCTGAGACAGGAGCATCACTTGAACCTGGGAGGTAGAGGTTACAGTGAGCTGAGATTGCACCACTGCACTCCAGCCTGGGTGAGAGAGTGAGGCTCTGTCTTAAAAAATAATAATAAATAAATAAGATCTGATGCAAAATGGAATAATGCTAACTTTTTCATTTCTTGAGACGGATCTGGCTCTGTTGTTCAGACTGGAGTGCGGTAGTGTGATCACAGCTCACTGAAACCTCAACCTCCTGGACTAAAGCAATTCTCCCACCTCAGCCTCCTGAATAGCTGGGACCACAGGTATGTGCCACCACACCTGGCTAATTTTTTATTTTTTGTAGAGATGGGGGTCTCACTATGTTGCTCAGGCTGGTCTTGAACTCCTGGCCTCAAGTGATCCTCCTGCCTTGGCCTCCTAAAGTGCTGAGATTAAAGGTGTGAGATGCCATGCTCAGCCAGCATAATGCTAATACTTAAAAGATTGGTTGTTATATTTTTCTCTATTTTTGCCTCTATACTTGATATATTTTATGAAAAATAAGTTTATTGACAAGAAAAAGAAAATCTGGAGGAAAAAATATTTAAATTATTTAATTATTTGTCTTGATTTTGAACCCCCACCCCATAACAGAAGAGAGATGGGAAGGTAGCAAGGTCCCGACTGCTTTTTTTTTTTTTCTTTTTTTGAGACAGGGTCTCACTTTGTCACCCAGGCTGGAGTGCAGGGGCACAATCTCAGCTTACTGCAGCCTTGGCCTCCTGGGTTCAAGGGATCCTCCTGCCTCACCCCACCAAGTAGTTGAGACCTGGGGCACCACCACACCCGGCTAATTTCTGTTTGTTTTTGTAGAGAAGGGATTTCACCTAAGCTGGTTTCAAACTCCTGGACTCAAGCGATTCTCCTGCCCTGGCCTCCTAAAGTGCTGGGATTATAGGTATGAGCCACCACACCCAGCCTCCAGCTGCTTTTCTTTTCTTTTCTTTGTATTTTTTGTTTTGTTTTGTTTTTGAGATGGAATCTTGCTCTGTTGCCCCAGACTGGAGTGCAGTGGTGCAATCTTGGCTCACTGCAACCTCTGCCTCTGGGGTTCAAGTGATTCTCCTGCCTTGGCCTCCCAAGTTTAGCTGGGATTACAGGTATGCGCCACCATGCCTGACTAATTTTTTTGTATTTTTAGTAGAGACGTGGTTTCACCATGTTGGCCAGGCTGGTTTCAAACTCCTGACCTCAAGTGACCCACCCTCCTCGGCCTCCCAAAGTGCTGGGATTACAGGCATGAACCACCATGCCCAGCCTCCAGCTGCTCTTAATTTTTGTTTGTTTGAGACAGAGTCTCGCTCTTGTCACCCAGGCTAGAGTGCAATGGTAGGATCTCGGCTCACTGCAACCTCTGCCTCCTGGGTTCAAGCAATTCTCCTGCCTCAGCCTCCCAAGTAGCTGGGATTACAGGTACCCACCACCACACCCGGCTAATTTTTGTATCTTTAGTAGAGATGGGGTTTCGCCATGTTGGCCAGACTGGTCTTGAACTCCTGACCTCAAGTGATACGCCTGCCTCGGCCTCCCAAAGTGCTGGGATTACAAGCATGAGCCACTATGCCCGGTCACCAGCTGCTCTTAACCACCCCTCAGGGACCTTGTGCTGCTCTTGCTTCTCCAGTCATGGGCTCCACCTACCAGCATCCGGCCTCCCTGGTCAGCATCCCTTTTTGTCTTCTACTTGACGGATGTCTTCTTCTCTTGGAAATTTTAGGACAGTTCATGGAAATCCTACATATACAAGATTTGCTGGCTTCAGCCACAAAGTTTCTTCAGGCCTGATTTCCTCCTCCAGCTCCCCAGTCCTGACTTCAGTTCTCACTCTACCCCTGCCACCTGTATCTTCTACTTCTCCTGTGTTTGCACGTTTTATTTTATATTCTCATAAACAGATTCCTCATCCATACACATACTGCCCAGACCAGTGCCTAATGGTTCTACAATTTATCAAAGAATACCTGCGGTTACCAAATCAGACCCTGGGGATGCCCGCATGGTTTCCCCAAGCAGCCAACTTGTTTCTGTTGTCACACTGCATTCCGGCAGGGCTGCACAGGTCATTTGAAGGAATCTGGGCCTCCAGCAGCACTTGAGGGTGGCTCTGGGAAAGCACCCTTCACTCTGCAGGGCACCTGCTTCCTGAACAGGAAAGCCGGGGGCTTTCTGAGGCTGCAGTCACAACCTGCTGGTGTGTTTTTTGTTTGTTGTTTTTCGAAATGGGGTCTTGCTTTGGTGCAGTGGTGCAATCATAGCTCACTGCAGCCTCGACCTCCCAGGCTCAAACAATCTTCCCACCTCAGCCTCCCAAGTAGCTGGGACTACAGGCATGCACCACCAAGCCTGGCTGATTTTTGTATTTTTTGTAGAGAAGGGGTTTCAAACTCCTGGCCTCAAGTGATCCTCCTGCATTGCCCTCCCAAAGTGCTGGGATTACAGGCATGAGCCACTGCGCCCGGCCCTGCTGATGTTGAACAGGTTTTGCCACTGCCTGGTACCATACTCGTGATGAGGGTGGCTGTTTTAGGGGAGCCCTGAATCAGCAGAGGGGACCAGTGCCTGCGCACAGAAGTCTTAGGGCACGTCCCAGCCCTTTCTTTTCCCTCAGCATCTCCTGAGGAGCCTGTAGTCACTCTGACACTGTCACAGTGCCTCTGGAGCCCCTCCTTTCCCTAAGTCCCATCCACAACTCCTTGGGACAAATGGTTTTGCATCACTCTCACCTGGCCCAGGTCTCCTTCTTGTCCATAGGGCTGTTATGACAGCCTTTGACGGACACCTCTCTGAGACCAGGTGCCATGCTTGACCTTTTCCTGAGCAGCTGATTTGCTTCCTGTCAATGGAAAGCAACGCAGCTGGTCTGGTATGTCTCATTCTTGATAAATCTCTTCATTCTTTTGAACCCGCTGGCTCCAGGGATCACACTTCTTTCTGAAAACCTGAGTTGTTCCCATTGAACTTGCCAGCGGCCTTGTCAGGAGGTTTCTCTGTTTCAATTTTTAGTTCTCGGCTCCGTGAGGGATGAGACTGGAACATGATGCTGCAGCCCTGCTCTCTCCTCAGTGAAGGCTGAAGGTGTGTGGCATGGAAGGTGAGAAGGTGGCACAGACGGGGTCGCTCCACGAGAGGAGGAGTGCAAGGAGAGAGGAGAGGCGGCCAGAGGGCTCAGACCTCCAGGACCCTCAGGGGAGGGGGCACGAAGATGAGCCAGGAAAAACCTTGAGAAGGAACAGCGCAAGGCCGGCTGAGGCCAGAGCCAAAGAGAGGGTCATCGGCCGCAGAGGTGGGTGACGGTCCTGAGCGCTCACTGCTGACTGTTAGGCGCCGCTGAGGGTATTGCACTCTCACCATTCAATGCCATGAAAGGGAGGGAGGAGGCAGCACTGACCTGCAGAGGGCAGGAGGGCAGAAAGAACTGGTTTGGGCTGGTTGTTTTTGTTTTTGCCATGGAGGAACATGTTGGTCCACAGAGGGGAAGCCTCGGGAAGAAAGGAAAACTGAACATGCAAAAGGCGAAGGAAATAATTGACCGAGCCAAGTCCCCCTTTAAGGAGGAGCATGCAAAGGTGGGAAGTCATTGTGTTAATTGAAGCAGAGGGTGATACCCCAGGGTGCACAGTCTGATCAAGTCTGATAAAGGTGGACAGAAGCTCCCAGCTTAGCCTAAAGGTGGCATCTCCTCAACTCCCATCCCCCAGTCTGAATCTTGGGATCTTAGCAGTGCATGGGCCTGGAGACCAAAGCAATGTTAGGAGAAGGATGAAGGCCTGTAGGGAAAATAAAAAGTGTGAGCATGGCTGGCTTGCCCTGAGCCAATTGACTCATGGGGGTGCCTGGAAAGAGGACATGAAGGAAGAGAAAGAAAGAGAATACACACACACACACACACACACATACACGCTTGCCAAACCCACAGGGCAGGCTTTAGTCCATTTTTCCTGCAGTCACCTATAAGGGAGAATGAGATGAGAAAGCGAACACAAGAAGCCAGGCCCTAACATAGATCCCTCCATGCCTTCTGACTTCCCTCCCGCCCACTGCATGGAGGCAAATGAAGAGTAGAGGAAAGCTTCCAGCGCCAGGCCTGGGATTGAGTGCACCCGACTTGGGTCCTCGGTAAATACACCATAGAACTTCCTAAGTCATCGCTCTTCCCAGTCATGGGAGCAACTGGGGTCTGGGATCAGCACAAGTGCTCAAGAGCTTAGAACTGTGCCAGGCTGTTCTAACATAAAAAGGCACCCTCCATAGCTGCTGAATGCATGACTACTTGAATGTATTCATTATAATGTATATTTGTTACATATTTTTGAGACGGAATGTCTTCCTGTCACCCAGGCTAGAGTGCAGTGACATGATCTTGGCTCACTCCAACCTCCACCTCCCGGGTTCAAACGTTTCTCCTGCCTCAGCCTCCTGAGTAGCTGGGATTACAGGCACCTGCCACCATGCATGGCTGATTTTTGTATTTTTAGTAGAGACAGGGTTTCACCATGTTGGCCAGGCTGGCCTTGAACTCCTGACCTCAGGTGATCCACCCGCCTCAGCTTGTTAGAAATGGAGAATTCCAGGCTTACTGTATCAGAATCTGCACTTGAACAAGACCATATACACATTCAGGTGAGAAAAGCATTTCTCTAGGTTAAATATTGGTAGAGTGGGTTGAATGGTGGCTGGGCTTTATCTAATCAGTTGAAGGCCTCAATAGAACAACCCCCTATATTAGTCAGGGTTTTCTATAGAAACAGAATCTATAAACTTAGTTTAAGGAATTGGGTCACACAATTGTGGGAGCTCGATGAATTCAAAATCTGATGGGGGAGACCCAGGAAGGAGCTGCGGTTCAAGTCCAAAGGCAGTTAGGCTAGAGACCCAGGAAAAGCCAATATTGCAGATGAGGTCCAAAGCCATATGCTGGCAGAATTCCCTTTTGCTTGGGGGAGGTCAGCCTTTTGTTTGATTCAGGCCTTCAACTGATTAGATAGAGCCCACTCACATTATGGAGGGCAATTCACTTTACTCAAGGTCCATCAATCTAAAGGCAAATCTCACCCCAAAACACCCTCACAGAAACATCCAGAACAATGTTTGACCAAATATCTGGGTATCATGGCCCAGGTAATCTGACATAAAAAATTAACCATCACAGAAATCCCTGGAACCTGTGTTATCTTATCTGAAAAAAGAGTCTTTGAAGATGTTAGAAAGGATCTTGAAATGAGATTATCCTGGATTCTCCAAGAAAGCCCCCAACTTAATGACAAGTGTCCTTATAAAAGACACACAGGGCCGGGTGTGGTGGTTCACACCTGTAATCCCAGCACTTTGGGAGGCCGAGGCGGGTGGATCACCTGAGGTCAGGAGTTTGAGACCAGCCTGGCCAACATGGTGAAACCCCATCTCTACTAAAAAAATACAAAAATTAGCTGGGTGTGGTGATGGGAGCCTGTAATCCCAGCTACTCAGGAGGCTGAGGCAGGAGAATTGCTCGAGCCTGGGAGGCGGAGGTTGCAGTGAGCTGAGATCGGGCCTCTGCACTCCAGCTTGGGTGACAAGAGTGAAATTCCATCTAAAAAAAAAAAAAAAAAGACACACAGGCTGCCATGGTGGCTCACACTGGATCGCTGGAGGCTAGGAGTTCAAGGCCAGCCTGGGCAACATAACAAGACCCCCATCTCTATTTTATAAAAAGAGAGAGAGAGAGAAAGAAAGGAGAGACATATCAAAGAGATGAAGGCTGTGTGAAGGTGGAGAAGAGATTGGGGTAATGTGGCCACAAACCAAGGAAGCCAAGGAATGCCTCCAGCCACCAGAAACTGGAAGAGGCAAAGAAGAATCCTCCCCAAGAGCCTCCAGAGGGAGCATGGCCTGCCAACACCTTGATTTTGGACTTCTGGCCTCCAGAACTGTGAGAGAATGAATGTCTACTGTTTCAAGACACCAGTTCATGGCAATTGGCTATGGGAGCCACAGGAAGCTAATACGACTGGGAAATGGCAAGAAGCTTGTCTACCTGACTTCTCTGCAGGGCGGTGGGTCCACACCACGCACTTGCACACATACTAGGAGGGAGGCCAGAGGCAGTCCTCGCTTCCTCAGGGACCCCTTCCTGCTGGTCTCCTCCCACCTCCTGCCCGGGTTCTGCTCTGCCACAGTAGCTCAGCTCTGTGTCCCCACCGCTAGCCGGCATCTCCTCCCTGCTCTGCACCACAGTCCTGTGTGCTTCACTCTGCAGACCCCAGGCTCCAAATATGTCATCTTTATTCTCTCTCTCAGATCTAGGAGGCCTTCATCCCTCACCTCAGCCCTGGGCCCACCTGCTGCCACTGTCTCTCAAGTCACAAGCATTTATTGTGCATCTACTAGGAGTTGGGCACTTGAAGTGCTGGGGGCCCCTAGAAGTTCCTGCCCTTCAGAAGTTCACTGTCTGCTCAGTAATTTTCCATCGTCTCACCTCTCTGAAAACATCGCCTCTGGCCATTGATTTCCAGGAATCTGCGTAGTGCCTGCACCTCCTCCCCCTCACAGGATGCAAGGATACCTGTGTGTGGGATATTAGAGCTGAAATGTAACTGCAGAGTCTCTTTCAAAGGTGCACAGTTTCATTTGTTGGTCGTCACTGTGGAAAAAACCATATGCCAAATGAAAGTAAAGCAAGGGGCTGGGCGTGGTGGCTCATGTCTGTAATCCCAGCACTTTGGGGGTCCGAGGTGGGTCGATCACTTGAGGTCAGGAGTTTGAGATCAGCCTGGCCAACATGGTAAAACCCCATCTCTACTAAAAACACAAAAATTAGCCAGGCATGGTGGTGTGCCCCTGTAGTCCCAGCTGCTCAGGAGGCTGAGGCAGGAGAATTGCTTGAACCCAGGAGGTGGAGGTTGCAGTGAGCCAAGATTGAGCTACTGCACTCCAGCCTGGGCAACAGAGTGAGACTCTGTCTCAGAAAAAAAAAAAAAAAAAAAAGAAAAGAAAGTAAAGCACGGGCTGAATTTGACATAAATAATGACAAACTATTATTTCATTAAAGCCACAGACCTAAGGCCTAGTCTTATTTGTATAAGAAAAGATAAGGAACAATGATGTTACATTTTCTAATCTAGAGTAGCTAAAAGTTTACATAAATGTTAACCCAGTACTAGAAAATGTGAGGATAGGTCTGATTCCATATCTTGCATCTTAAAAAAGTCATACTGTAAAATCCACTTCAATAATCAAGATGCTTAATCAGTATAGATTTGTGTGTATTTATCCCTGTGTTATGCTCTGTGAGTCCAAGAATAGCTCATTCTATTGTGCTTTGCTTTATCACACCTTGCAGATACTGCACGTTTTACAAATGGAAGGTTTATGGCAACCCTGCCTGGAGCAAGGCTATCGGTGCCATTTTTCCAACAGCATGTGCTCACTTCACGTCTGTGTCACATTTTCATCATTCTTACAGCATTTCAAACTTTTTCATTATTATAATTATGACTGTGATTATTATTTCGAGACAGGGTCTCGCTCTGTTGCCCAGGCTGGAGTGCCGTGGTGCGACCACTGTAGCCTCAACCTCCTGGGCTCAAACAATCCTCCCACCTCAGCCCTTTGAGTAGCTGGGACTACAGACACATGCCAGTAGCTTTTTAAATTTTTTTGTAGAGACAGGGTCTCATTATGTTGCCCAGGCTGGTCTTGAGCTCCTGGACTCAAGTGATCCTCCAGCCTCAGCCTCCCGAAGTGCTGGGTTTACAGGCATGATCAGTGACCTTTGATGTCACTATTCTAATTGTTTTGAGGTGCCACAAATCGCACCCATATAAGACAGCAAACTTAATCAATAAGTGTGCATGCTCCGATTGCTCAACTGACCAACCGGCTATTTCCCCATCTCTCTCCCCTCTTCCGTGGGCCTCCCTATTCCCTGAGACACAATAACATTGAAGTTAAGCCAACTAATAATCCTACAATAGCCTCTAAGTGTTCAAGTGAAAGGAAGAGTCGCACGTCTCTCACTTTAAATCAAAAGCTACAAATGATTAAGCTTAGTGAGGAAGGCATGTTAAAAGCTGAGATCGGCCAAAAGCTACGCCTCTTGTGCCAGTAAGTCAAGTTGTGAATGCAAGGGAAAAGTTGTTGAAGGATGTTGAAAGTGTCACTCCAGTGAACATACAAATGATAAGAAAGCAAAACATCCTTATTGCTGATACGGGGACAGTTTGAGTAGTCTGGATAGAAGATCAAACCAGCCACAACATTCCCTTTAGCCAAAGCCTAATCCAGACCAAGGCCATAACTCTTAATTCTGTGGAGGCTGAGAGAGATGAGGTTATCTATAGAAGAAAACTTGGAAGCTAACAGAGGCTGGTTCATCAGATTGAAGGAAAGAAGCCAGCTCTATAACATAAAAGTGCAAGGTGAAGCAGCAAGTGCTGATGTAGAAGCTGCAGCAAGTTATCCAGAAGATCTGGCTAAGATCACTGATGAAGGCGGCTGCGCTAAACAACAGATTTTCAATGTAGATAAAACAAACAGCTTTCTCTTGGATGAAGAGGCCATGTAGGACCCTCATAGCTAGAGAGGAGAAGTCAATGCCTGGCTTCAAACTTTAAAGAACAGGCTGGCTCTCTTATTAGGAGCTAATGCAGCTGGTGGCTTTAAGTTGAAGTCAGTGCTCATTTGCCACTCTAAAAATTCTAGGACCTTTAAGAGTTATGCTAAAGTTGGCCAGGCATGGTGGCTCACGCCTGTAATCCCAGCATTTTGGGAGGCCAAGGGGGGTGGATCACCTGAGGTCAGGAGTTTGAGACCAGCCCGGCCAACATGGCAAAACCTCATCTCTACTAAAAATACAAAAATTAGCCAGGCGTGGTGGTGCATGCCTGTGATCCCAGCTACTCAGGAGGCTGAGACAGGAGTATCACTCGAACCCAGGAGGCACCCGGGAGGCGGAGGTTGCTGTAAGCTGGGATCACACCACTACACTCCAGCCTAGGCAACACAGCGAGACTCTGTCTCAAAAAAAAAAATTACGCTAAAGCTACTCTTCTTGTGCTGTATAAATGGAATAGCAAAGCCTGGATGGCAGCATATCCGGTAATTAGCATGGTTTACTGAATATTTTAAGCCCACTATTGAGATTTACTGCTCAGAAAAAAAAAAAAAAAAGATTCCTTTCAGAAAATTACCACTCATTGACAGTTCACCTGGTCACCCAAGGGCTCTGATGAAGATGTGCAAGGAGATGAGTGTTGTTTTCATGCCTGCTAACACAACATCCAGTCCATAGCCCATGGATCAAAGAGTAATTTTGACTTTCAAGTCCTATTACTTAAGAAATACATTGGCCGGGCACGGGGGCTCACGCCTGCAATCCCAGCACTTTCGGAGGCTGAGGTGGGCGGATCACGAGGTCAAGAGATCGAGACCATCCTGGCTAACACGGTGAAACACTGTCTCTACTAAAAATACAAAAATTAGCTGGGCATGGTGGCACACGCCTGTAGTCCCAGATACTTGGGAGGCTGAGGCAGGAGAATCGCTTGAACCTGGGAGGCGGAGGTTGCAGTGAGCCAAGATTGCGCTACTGTACTCCAGCCTGGTGACAGAGCAAGACTCCATCTCAAAAAAAAAAAAAGAAAGAAAGAAAGCAATACATTTTGTTGGGCCATAGCTGCCATTGATCTTGATTCCTCTAATGGATCTGGGCAAAGTAAATTGAAAGACTTTGGAAAGAATTAATCATTCTAGATGCCATTAAGAACATTCATGATTCATGGGAGAAGGTCAAAATATCCACATTAACAGGATTTGGGAGAAGTTGATTCCAACGCTCATAGTTGACTTTAGGGGGCTCAAGACTTCTGTGGAGGAAGTAACTGCAGATGTGGTAGAAACAGCAAGAGAAGTACAGTTAGAAGTGGAGCCTGAAGATGTGACTGAATTGCTGCCATCTCACAATCAAACTTGAATGAAGGAGGTGTTGTTTCTTCTGAATGAGCCAAGAACGTCTTTTCTTGATGTGGATTCTACTCCTGATGAAGACGCTGTGGACATTGTTGAAATGACAAGAGAGGATTTAGAATATTACATAACGCAGTTCATAAAGCAGTGGCATGGTTTGATAGGATTGATTCCAGTATTGAAGGAAGATCTACTGTGGGTAAATGCTATCAAATAGTATCTCATGCTACAGAGAAATCTTTGGTGAAAGAGTCAATCGATGTAGCAAACTTCTTCATTGTTTTATTTCAGGAAATTGCCACAGGCATCCCGATCTTCAGCAGCCAACACCCTGATCAGTCACCAGCCACAACACCGAGGCAAGACCCTCCAGCAGCAAAAAGATGACTCAATGAAGGCTCAGGTGATCATTAGCATTTTTCAGTAATAAAGTATTTTACAAGACCAGTGCTCTAACCCATTAGCTATGGAGCCGTAATAAAGTACTTTAAAATTCCAGCGGGCACGGTGGCTCACGCCTGTAATCCCAGCACTTTGGGAGGCTGAGGAGGGTGGATCACCAGAGGTCAACAGTTCGAGACCAGCCTGGCCAACATGGAGAAACCCCGTCTCTACTAAAAATACAAAAATTAGCCGGGTGTGGTAGCGGGGGCCTGTAATCCCAGCTATTCAGGAGGCTGGGGCAGGAGAATCGCTTGAACTCATGAGACAGAGGTTGCAGTGAGCCGAGATCATGCTACTGTACTCCAGCCTGGGTGACTCTGTCTCAAAATAAATAAATAAATAAATAAGGTATATATGTTGTGCTGGGTGCAATGGTGGATGCCTGTAATCCTAGCACTTTGGGAGGTCAAGGCAGGTGGACTGCTTGAGCCCAGGAGTTTGAGACCAGCCTGAGCAACATAGTGAGACCCCATCTCTAAAAAAATACAAAAAATTAGCTGGGTGTGGTGACTCATGCCTGTACTCCCAGCTACTCAGGAGGCTGAGGTGGGAGGTTCGCTTGAGCCCTGAAGGCAGAGGTTGCAGTGAGCCGAGATTGTGCCACTGCACTCCAGCCTGGGCAACAGAGTGAGCCCTGTCATTAAGAAAAAAAAAAAAAAAAAACGGCCGGGCACAGTGGCTCATGCCTGTAATCCCAGCACTTTGGGAGGCCGAGATGGCGGATCACGAGGTCAGGAGATTGAGACCACCCTGATGAACACGGTGAAACCCCATCTCTACTAAAAATACAAAACATTAGCCGGGCGTGGCAAGCGCCTGTAGTCCCAGCTACTCGGGAGGCTGAGGAAGGAGAATGGCATGAACCCGGGAGGCGGAGCTTGCAGTGAGCCGAGATCGCGCCACTGCACTCCATGCAGCCTGGGCGACAAAGCGAGACTCCGTCTCAACAACAACAACAACAACAACAACAACATCAAGGCTGAACTGACCTTTAGCACCAAAGAGACCACTCTGTCTCTCCTCTCTCAGGTTTAACTTTCTCATAAAAATCTTACCCCCAGCCCATTTTAACTTAACTCACAATATATGCCTGGCACTGTGCAAGACTCTGGAAATGTGAAGAGGAACAAAATAGCTATGGCTGACCCCTAGTCGGCCACAGTTTATAGTCTACCAGAAATAGTTACCAAAGTATGGTCTGGGGACCTCGGAGGAGGGAGGGAGAGTCTTGGAGCCCTTTTGGGGCTGTGTGTGAAGCCCAAACTACATTCCTGTATTCATAATAATATAGCCAGTTCTCATTCTTCATGGTAGTTATGTTCTATAAAGTTGCTGTGAATGCTGAATAAGTGAATACTGAATTATTACTCTTAAGGGAAATACAGGGTTAGGTTCCTAAAGCCTCTGGTCATTTTTGTCAACCAACCAATATGTAACTTTGTTTTCTGTGTATTTCTATTTAAAGATACCTTAACATGAGAGGATGGTGGCATGTATGCCATCTCCCATTCACGTTCCTACTTCCCTGGAAGGCTGAGATGATTTCTTATGCCTTCCAGGTTCTGATGAGATTAGGGCTTTATGCTGTGGCCCCCTCAGAATAGAGCTGCAGAATACTAAAGCCCTTAGCTGCAGCTAAGAATGAGCTTCTCGAAAGGGCATCCCATGGCTTGCCTTGCAGTTATCTGACCCCTCTTGTTTTGGTGTTGTCCTTTTGGTGAGTGGGACAAAGACCATAGGAGCTGGCACCTTGAGCCACTCTTCCTTTTGCTGTTTACGTAAGTGCCAAACAGTCTGATCTAAAAGTAGCCTGTTGTACCTTTCCGGTTCAACCAGGCAGGCCTTGTCCTTGTCCTCGTGTGTGCTCAACAAATAGGAAAGACCGAGAGGCAGGTATTAGATCAGCATATTGCCTAGGCATTCTGCTCATTACTAGCCCATCTGACCCCTACATCTGCAGCCTGAAACCCAGTGATGAGAAAATTCTCCATGTTACAACCCTCATAAATGGCATTAACCTCTTCTAGAAGAAGATGGATTGCAAATGATTTTTAGATGTTCTTGTGGATAATACTTGCAGTATCTACACATTTAACGTTTGTTCATATTACCATCATTGCAGAACACGGGTAAAAAAGCTGCGAGTTGGAGAAGGAGTCTTTGCTTCTCCAAAGGAGACTTCTCTCCTCTTTTGCTCTCTCAGGAAAGAGGGGACTCTAAAGTAGTTCACTTACGGGTGGACCATGCAACATGGCTAAAAATGAGGCCTGCCCAGAGACCAAGGCTTGTCACAACTTCCTCTGTCATTCTGTGAAACTTAGTCTTAAACAGATCAGGGTTTTGCCTGGCTAAAAACTGTATTCTCTGCTTTATCTGAAGTGAAATGTATTTCTCCTGTTCCGGCCAGTGACCAATCCAACCATCTTATCCTGGAAAAAATAAATAAATTGTAAGCATCCTCAAGATGCATTCACTTTCGAAGTTTTATTATTTACTGGCTCACAAAGTAATAATGTACACTGTAAAAAAGTGTGCAAGGCCGGGCTTGTGGTGGCTCACGCCTGTAATCCCAGCACTTTGGGAGGCCAAGGTGGGTGGATCACGAGGTCAGGAGATCGAGACCATCCTGGCTAACATGGTGAAACCCTGACTCTACTAAAAATACAAAAATTAACAGGGCATGGTGGTGCGCACCTGTAGTCCCAGCTACTCAGGAGGCTGAGGCAGGAGAATCACTTGAAACTGGGAAGCAGAGGTTACAGTGAGCCAAGACTGCGCCACTGCACTCCAGCCTGGCAACAGAGAGAGACTCCGTCCCAAAAAAACAAAACAAAAAAAAGTGCAAAATACAAAAAGTAGAAATAAGCACACAGAAAAATCAGTCTCGCATCTACAAGGAGGCAACAACTGTTAATATTCTAAGATACTTCCCTTAAGTCCTTTATGTATTTTTTTCCTGTACACAAGCACAACTCTATATGCGATCTTGTGCTTAGCCTTTTGATTCACATCATTTCATATTTCTCCATGATTTCACATTGTAAATATTATGTTGACTAACTGCATAGCGATTTGTGGATGCATCAAAATTTACCTAACTCTTCCTCAAACATGTGGCATGTAGGTTAAGAAGCTTGTCACTCTTGACACAAGCTATCTGAATGAGTGACAGATGGTATGGTGTGGTTAAAATAGCAGTGACTTTGCAGTCACATTTTTTGACCCATGTTTGAGATCTGGGTCAGCCACTTGTAACTTGTTTGTGTGACTTTAGGCAAACCACTTAATTTCTCTGAGCCTCAGTTCCTTTCCCGGTCTATAAAATAGGACAGGTAACTTCTACTTCACTGAGTTGTTCTAAGTCAGGAGTGGACAGACTATAGCTCAGCGGCCAATTCCAGGCCACTATCTGTTTTTGTAAAAAAAAGTCTCAAAGGCACACAGCCATCTCCATTCATTTATACATCGTGTATGGCTGCTTTTGTACCACAAGGGCAGAGCAGAGAAGCTGTGACAGAGACATGGCCTGCAAAAATATCTGGCCCTCTATAGAAAAGATTTGATGACCCCTATTCTAAATAATGGACATGAAAGTAATTCTGTAGACAGAAAAAAGCCTAACCAAATGTGAAAGATTATTCATGGCAGAGCCTACAGTAGGTGCTCATTAAACATTTGTTCTAAGGATGTGTAGCTCAATGGAGAATTTTATTCACCAGAATCCCTGCAGAATGAGTCTCTGTTTGGGAGAAGCATGAAGGAGGAGGTGATTCAGAAGAGCATCAGGATGGGGTGAGAACCCTGTGCAGAGGGACAGAAAAGGAGATTTTTAACAACTGGGAAACTACAGGGACAAGGAGAACTGTGTGAAGATGTTTAGAAGCTTTCTGGATGATGCTCTGAATAAAACTCCTGTGCAGCCCAATTAAAGTAATCTACAGTAAACATCAACATGGTTCTTTAAGACTTTCAGAGCAAGACCAGTGTTTATTTAACTTCAACTCAATGTAGGGATTGGATCATAAGGAGTATAGCTTTCAAATAGATTATCAAATGGACAGAATAAAAATAACAGCTCAGGCTGGGCATGGCAGCTCACGCCTGTAATCCCAGCTCTTTGGGAGGTCAGAGCAGGAGGATCACTTGAGCCCAGGAGTTTGAGACCAACCTGGGCAACACAGTGAGACTTCATCTTTATATTTTAAAATAAGCAAATTAATTAAATAAAAATAAAAATGTCTCTGGGCATGGTGGCTCACGCCTCTAATCCCAGCACTTTGGGAGGTTGAGGCAGGTGCATCACTTGAGGTCAGGAGTTTAAGACCAGCCTGGCCAACATGGTGAAACTCCATCTCTACTAAAAATACAAAAATTAGCTGGGCACGGTGGCATGTGCCTGTAGTCCCAGCTACTCAGGAGGCTGAGGCAGGAGAATCACTTGAACCCAGGAGGTGGAGGTTGTGATGAGCCAAGATAATGCGCCACTGCACTCCAGCCTGGGCGACAGAGCAAGACCTCCGTTTAAAAAAAAAAAAAATCAGCCCTAATATTGAATTTATAATACAAAATTTTAATTATTAGCACTCTCCCATAAAGCACAATGAATAACATCTTATTTAATAAAAAGAGGATAATATTTCGCTGAGCAGGCTGGGCACAGTGGCTCATGCCTGTAATCTCAGCCCTTTGGGAGGCCAAGGAGGGCAGATTGCTTGAGCCCAGGAGCCTGAGCAACACGGCAAAACCTCATCTCTACAAAAAATACAAAAATTAACCGGGCGTGATGGTGGGCTCCTTTAATCCCGGTTACTCAGGAGGCTGAAGCACGAGAATTACTTGAAACCGGGAGGTGGAGGTTGCTGAGCTGAGATCGTGCCATTGCGCTCCAGCCTGGGTGACAGAGCAAGACTCTGTCTTAAAAAAACAAAAAACAGGCTGAGCAAGGTGGCTCATGCCTATAATCCCAGCACTTTGGGAGGCTGAGGTAGGAGGATCACCTGAGGTCAGGAGTTCGAGACCAGCCTGGCCAACATGGCGAAACCCTGTCTCTACTAAAAATACGAAAATTAGCTGGGGTGGTGGTGCACGCCTGTGATCCCAGCTACTTGGGAGGCTGAGGCTGGAGAATCACTTGAACCTGGGAGGCGGGGGTTGCAGTGAGCTGAGATCGTGCCACTCTACTCCAGCCTGGGTGACAGAGTGAGACTCTGTCTCAAAAAAATAAACAAAAATAAATAAATAAAAACAAAAAACAATTTTAAAAAATGGTAGTAAGGTCAGACTTTTGATCATATATTTTTTTGAGTTCCCTAGTGCTATTCTGCCAATTTTTTCTATTGGACAGCTTTTTCTCCCCCATTGCTGATTTGTAAGCTCTCAAGTGAGGTCCTATAGGCAGTCTATGGACAGTATATTAAATACTGGATATTTTTGTTTATTTATTTATTGAGACAGTGTCTTGCCGTGTGGCCCAGGCTGCAGAGCAGTGGCAAGATCACAGTTCATTGCAGCCTCAAACTCCTGGACTCAAAGCAGTCGTCCCAGTTCAGCCTCCTGAGCAGCTGGGACTATAAGCATGTGCCACCAAGACCAGCTAATTAAAAAAAAATTCTTTTTGTAGAGATGGGTGTCTAACTATGTTGCCCAGGCTGGTCTTGAATTCCTGGCCTCAAGTGATCCACCTGCCTTGGCCTTCCAAAGTGCTGGGACTATAGGTGTGAGCCACCATGCCTGGATATTTTTATTGGGAGGAGGGGGTGTCTGTCAAGATTAACGAAGAGGAAGTGAAAAAGCATAACAATCATCCATGAAAACTGGCCAAGTGGTGCACACTTTTAGTTCCAGCTACTTGGGAGGCTGAGGCAGGAGGATCACTTGAGTTCAGGTCTAGCCTGCACAATACAGCAAGACCCCACCTCTAAAAAATACTATCCATGGATCCACTCCTTTGTCTGCTGAAAAAAGAAGGTCCTGCCCTGGCACACTTAGAAGTGCTCTCTCCTGCCTCTCTATAAAGATGGAGGAAGTGGAGAAGACAACTTTTTTTTTTTTTTTTTTTTTTTAAACAGAGTTTTTAGTTAAGAGAGAAAAAAGAGCAGACTGGATGTGAGGAAACAGATGGGAACAAAGAGCAAAGAGCAGAGATTTAACAAAAAGTGTTGTTGAGGGTTATGTATACCTTTAACATATTTGAAAAATATAAGGGCCAGGAGTGGTGGCTCATGCCTGTAATCCCAGCACTCTGGGAGGCCAAGGCCGGTGGATCACCTGAGGTCAAGGGTTCAAGACCAGCCTGGCCAACATGGCAAAACCCTGTCTCTACTAAAAAATACAAAAACTAGCTGGGCGTGGTGGCACACACCTGTAATCCCAGCTACTCGGGAGGCTGAGGCTGGAGAATCGCTTGAACCCTGGAGGCGAAGGTTGTAGTGAGCTGAGATTGTGCCACTGCACTCCAGCCTGGGCGACAAGAGCAAGACACTGTCTCGAGAAGAAAAAATAATAAAGAAAAATATAAGAAAAAAATGAGTTATTTTAGCATGGTGGCTCACACCTGTATTCCCAGCACTTTGGGAGGCCGAGGTGAGAGGATTGCTTGAACCCAGGACTTCGAGATCGGCCTGAGCAACATAGTGAGACCCAGTCTCTTTCAAATAAAATAAAATAGACTTCAGACCATGGTTTACTTCAAAATCTATAAACATACAATGGTTAACTAAGAATTTCTATGCCTGTGGGGGATATCTTTTAGTATAATTTCTCTTGAGTGGAATGTTAAGTTGTGTGGTAGATAAGGCTAGGCTGTTCCTGTGGTCAAATGAGCATTTACCAGTGAAATGGAGAGTTGTTTGATAAGTAGATCATCGGTCAGTATCCCTTGCTACCAATCTGGCTGTGAGAGTCCCTAAGCACCAAAAGCAAGACAAGAGCAAGACTCCATCTCAAAAAAAAAAAAAAAGAAAGAAAAAGAAAGGAAAAGAAAAAAAAGTTTAGAATTATGTATGTGTGAAAACAATGTGAAAAAAGACTTTTGTAGATTTTTGAACTACAAAAAAGACTTTTGTAGATTTTAAGAAACTCAGAAGAAAACTTTTTCTAGTGGAAAGTAAAATTATTGGATGAAATGGGAAATCCAAAACAGGGAAGTAACACTCAGACGCTGACTTACCACCTACTTTCGAGCTACTGTCCAGGAATATGAGAAGAATTCAGAGCCACATTTTTTTTCTTCCTTTTCAGAGAGGTGGGGCTTAAGATTTAGTCTGGAATTCAGATGCCTATTGGTGACTGCTCCGTGGCAGCTAAACCAAGAAAACAGCTGCTCTGCTCATTATTTCAAACCACACTAGGGTACAGAGCTTGTGCTTCGGGATGGAAACCTATGGTTATCTGCAGAGGGAGTCATGCTTTCAAGGACCTCATGTAAGTAATTCGGAATTCAATAGAGCTTTATTATTGAAATTGCAATCAGAAAAAAAGGGGGGAAAAAGGAAAATTACAAAGAGGAAGAGGAAAGCTTTGGTTTTAAATCTATCAAATCCATCATTTTTAAAGACTTTTTTACTGCTAACTCAGTTTAGTCATTCTGTGGCTGCTACTTGCTTCTCAGTTACTGTGCTTTATAAAATTCATGGTCTTTCTGCATCTACAAACTGAAAGCTGAAATTGAACTCTTTTCTCCAGATTCCTGGCACTTTCATCAGATAAAGTAGGGTTCCTTTTACTTTTTGAGATCTCTGTTTCATAAATACAGTTTATTTCCAAAACATGCAATGTTTAACTATTTTGTTTCCTTTCCTTTTGAAACATGGCATGTAGAGCTGCCTGATTTGTACTTCTTTTCCCTCAGTTATTTAACTATTGACTGATCACATGATTGGGGTGGGTGCATTTACTCCAAGTTAATTAGTATCTAAGTCAAATAAAAAGGAAATTATCATGTTTATCAATATATAAATGCGACATATAGTGTGCTATACTATAGTGTAGTTTATTAAACCTAATTTTTCATTGAGGCATATGGAAATCCAAATGTTTTAGGAAATCATCATCACAGTTCAATTAGGTGATTAAAATATATATTCAATTTAAAGATCATCTATAGTTAAGGAATGGCTTATACAAACGTGTGTGTGTGTGTGTGTGTGTGTGTGTGTTTAAAGACAGGATCTTGCTCTGTCACCCAGGCTGGATTGTAGTGGCATAATCATAGCTCACTGCAGCTTTCAACTCCTGGGCTCAAGGGATCCTCCTGCCTCAGCCTCCCAAGTAGCCAGGACTACAGACACAGACTACCATACCCGGCAAACTTTTAAATTTTTTGTAGAGACAAGGTCTTGCTATGCTGCCCAGGCTGATCTCGAACTCCTAGGCTCAAGTGATGCTCCTGGCTTGGCCTTTCAAAGTGCTGAGATTACAGGCGTTGAGCCTCTGTACCTGGCCTTATAAAAACTTTTCAATCAGATGATATTATTCCTGCAATTATTGCCAACACAGTTTACTCCTAGCTGTATCACCAGTGCATACTTTCTATTTGCCTTCTTCAATGAGAATGTATTATTTTTATTTTTTATTAGCACACTTAAATTGAAATTCAAGGTCAGACTTTCTGAGCTTCTAGCTGGAACTTGTAAGTTTTTTTCCTCGTGTCATCAATAAAATCTGCTTAGAAATGGTTGTTTCTAGTTATGAAAGTAATAGTTGCTCTACTCATCTCTCCATCCATTTTTTTTGTATAACTGACTTTAAAAATGTGGCCTGAAATAATCATTTCATTCATTTGCCTAATGTTTGGTGGTTTCTATGGCCACACAAGCTCTGAAATACTCTATATGGCCTTTAAGTTATCTTCCAAGTTACGCTGCCACTTAATAATTCAATTATCTTTTCCAATATTCCTCAATAAAACCTTTCTCCTGTCAGGCTGGTCTCCCCTGTATGCTATTCTCATGCCCATTTTATTGTCTTCAATCACATCATGTTCTCTCTTCCAGGAAATACTCTTTTAAAATGTAAAACTGATAGGGTTTTGTGGCACACTGAATGTGAGACAGAAAGTAGGTGCAGAGGTCAAGAATGCCTCCTAAGATCCTAGTAGGTGATAATACTATTCACTGAGAATTAGGACGGAAGAGAAAGCCCAGGTTTATGAGGAAGAAGAAAGCTCAATTTTGGACAAGCGGATTTGAAGTGCTTGTAGAACACATCCAAATAAAGATGTCCTATAAGTAGTTGAATATTTGGGTTTGGACTGAGAAGACTGGGATAGAAATTCACATCTAGGAATCATTTTAAATGATTGTGAAACCGGCCGGGTGTGGTGGCTCACGCCTGTAATCTCAGCACTTTGGGAGGCCGAGTCCGGCGGATCACGAGGTCAGGAGATCGAGACCATCCTGGCTAACACAGTGAAACCCCGTCTCTACTAAAAATACAAAAAAAATTAGCCGGGCATGATGGCGGGCGCCCGTAGTCCCAGCTACGCGGGAGGCTGAGGCAGGAGAATGGTGTGAACCTGGGAGGCGGAGCTTGCAGTGAGCAGAGATCGCCCCAGGGCACTCCAGCCTGGGCGACAGAGCGAGACTCCGTCTCAAGAGGAAAAAAAAAAAAAAAGAATGTGAAACCATGCAAGTGGTTGAAGTCATGCTGGAGATACACTAAAATGAGACATAAGGAAGGCTACAGAATTCTAGAAAATACTTTTATTTAGGAGTTTGAGAAAGTATGAGTCAGAGAAGTTGGAAGTAGGCAGGAAATCAGGTGTCTTGCAAGCCCAGGATGTAAAATATCTCAAGAATAAGGCAGTGACCAACAGTGTGAAAAAGAAGGGGTTAAGAGAAGAGAAGCCAGAGGGCAGAGAAGACTAGGTACATGGGCAGTTGGAAAAAGAGGGTACGTGGCCAAGAAAGCACCGCTAAATATTTAACAAAGGTGTAAGAGCCTGACACAATGGCTCACATCTCTAACCCCAGCACTTCAGTAGGTTGAGGCAGGAGGATTGCTTGAGGCCAGGAGTTCAAGATCAGCCTGGGCAACATAGCGAGACCTTAATTCTAAAAAAATTACAAAAATTAGCCGGACATGGTGGCACATGCCTGTAGTCCTAGCTACTCAGGTGGCTGAGGGGAGAGGATAGCTTGAACCTAGGAAGTTGAGGCTGCAGTGAGCCATGATCCTGCCACTGCACTCTAGCCTGGGTGATAGAGTGAGACCCTGTCACACACACACACACACACACACACACACACACACACACACACACACAAAGTACCATAGACCGAAGTACCTGGGTTTCCGCAGAATTTTATGCCCCATTAAATTTAGTGATGTCTAACAGTCATTCAGTTGTCTAAGATTTAGACAGCTATTACATGAAAAATACCATTAAAGAGTTCCAAATTGGCTGGACGCGGTGGCTCACACCTGTAATCCCAGCACTTTGGGGGGCTGAGGCGGGTGGATCACGAGGTCAGGAGTTCAAGACCAGCCTGGCCAAGATGGAGACGCTGTCTCTACCAAAACTACAAAAATTAGCCAGGTGCGGTGGCAGGTGCCTGTAATCCCAGCTACTCGGGAGGCTGAGGCAGGAGAATCACCTGAACCTAAGCCGAAATCACACCTTTGCACTCCAGCCTGGGCGACAGAGTGAGACTCTGTCTCCAAAAAAAAAAAAAAAAAGAGTTCCAAATTGGCCAAGAGTGACAGTAGAACAGAGTCAGGGGCAGAAAAATCTGGTGAAACAGGTAGGGTAAGAAATGTCATTGGGTGCTTTGGGCTAAGAGTAAGCAGTGTATTTCAAAACACGTAAAGTTTATGGAGTGTGGCCAGGCGCAGTGGCTCATGCCTGTAATCCTAGCACTCTGGGAGGCTGAGGTGGGTGGATCATCTGAGATCAGGAGTTCGAGACCAGCCTGGCCAACATGTCGAAACCCCGTCTCTACTAAAAATACAAAAATTAGCTGGGTGTGGTGGCGGGTGCCTGTAGTCCCAGCTATTTGGGAGGCTGAGGCAGAAGAATTGCTTGAACCCAGGAGGTGGAGGTTGCAGTGAGCCGAGATCGCACCACTGCACTCTGCCTGAGCCACAGAGCGAGACCTTGTCTCAAAAAAAAAAAAAAAAAAAAAAAATTTATGGAGTGCATAATGTCTAGCACAAATTTGTGTCTCCAATGTATATCTTCCTCCAGATCCTCAATCTCATGGAAATGTTCTGTAGGTGCTACAAATTCAACATATCCAAGATTAAAGCTCATTATCTTCTCACCTACTCCAGCCCATCTCCAAATCTGCTTATCTAAGTGCAGTGGTACAATCTTGGCTCACTGCAACCTCCACCTCCTGCACTCAAGTAATTCTCCTGCCTCAGCCTCCTGAGTAGCTGGGACTACAAGCGCACGCCACCATGCCCAGCTTTTTTTTTTTTTTTTGTATTTTTACTAGATGAGGTTTCACCACCACGTTGGCCAGGCTGGTCTTGAACTCCTGACCTCAGGTGATCCACCCGCCTTGGCCTCCCAAAGTGCTGGGCTTACAGATGTGAGCCACTGGGCCCGGCCCCTTCTCCACATTCTTATGATTCCAATCCTCTCATTCTCTATTTCCATTATTACCACTTTAGTTGAGGTCCTGAAATATTATTCCTAACTGGTTTCCCTTCTTCTAGTCCTTCCTCCTCTTCCCAATCCATCTTCTGTAGTTCTTTTTTTTTTTTTTTTTGAGACAGAGTCTCGCTCTGTCGCCCAGGCTGGAGTGCAATGGCGTGATCTCGGCTCACTGCAAGCTCTGCCTCCCGGGTTCACACCATTCTCCTGCCTCAGCCTCCCTAGTAGCTGGGACTACAGGGGCCCGCCACCACGCCCAGATAATTTTTTGTATTTTTAGTAGAGACAGGGTTTCACTGTGTTAGCCAGGATGGTCTCGATCTCCTGAACTCGTGATCCACCTGCCTTGGCCTCCCAAAGTGCTGGGATTACAGGCTTGAGCCACCTCACCCAGCCATCTTCTGTAGCTCTAATTAAGCAAATCTGATCATACCATTTCCCTAATTAAAAACTCTCCCGATTACAGTGAGGGAAAGTCTAACCTCCTTAGCATAACATCATGCAAGGCCCTTGCTGAACTGACCTTGCTCACATCTTGTCTGCATCTCCCAGTTACTTTCTGCCTCCACACATCTATCTCATAAGACCGCCAAATTTCCCACCTTGTTTTTAAATTCACCATGCTGTTTTATGCTTGACTTATTATAAAGATTGAGCAAGAGTGTTGTGTTACTACGATCATGAGCCTAGATGGTGGAGGATGACCGGTGCAGGCAATTGAGTAGAAGCAATTTGGCCTAGCCAGAGAGAAAAGAACAAGGATGGCTAGGAATCTTTGGTAGAAGATGTGATCCTCCTTTGACTGAATGTTTATTGACTGTGTTTCTCACATAAGGTATGATTCAAGGAACTATGAGGGAGACAAGCATACCAAACAGGGCTAACTTCAAGGAATTTATGATCTGATTTTAAAAATGTAGGTCATATATAGTGAGGTGACTAATATGACTGATTTTTCTTGGGTTCCTTATAATACATCAGATGTCTAATATTACAGTCACAAACATATACATTCAAAGATATCAGGTAATTCATCATAAGTATAACTAATAATAAGTTTGAGGTTAGGCATGGTGGCTCACGCCTGTAATCCCAGCACTTTGGGAGGCCGAGGCAGGCAGATCACCTGAGGTCAGGAGTTCGAGACCAGCCTAGACAACATGGTGAAACCCCGTCTCTAGTAAAAATACAGAAATTAGCCAGGTGTGATGGCAGGCACCTGTAGTCCCAGCTACTTGGGAGGCTGAGGCAGGAGAATCGCTTGAACCCGGGAGGTGGAGGTTTCAGTGAGCTGAGATCGTGCCACTGCACTCCAGCCTGGGCAACAGAGCGAGACTCGGTCTCAAAACAAAACGAAACAAAAAGTTTGAGATGAGTAAAGACAAGTGCTCCAGGAATTCAGAGAAGGAACAGATTATTTTGGGATAGGGTGTTCATATTAGGTTTCACAATAGAGATGGCGTTTGAAACCTGATTGGGTGTAAGCAGCAGACAAGGAAGAGCCTTCTAACTTTGAGGAATGATACAAAGGTAGAGAAAGAACTCTTTGGGGCAGAAGGATCCGGGAGGGGAATAATGTTGGTAAGATCAGCAAAAGGTCAGGACGCTTAAATTGTGGAGGACCTTAAATGACAAACTTGTTCCCCTAGGCATACTTTATCTAGCAGGGAATGGGGGACCACTGAAGTTTTTCTTAAAGACTTAACGAGATGAAAGCAGTCTTTTAAGAAGATTTAATCAGGCAATAATGTGCAAGATAGATGAAAGGAGCAAGGGAATGCAGGCAGGAAGGACAAGAAGAAATAGAGTAATCCAGGTCTTTGTTAATTCCACTTATTTATTATTAAGAGATGGGGCCTTACAATGTTGCCCAGGCTGGACTCAAACTCCTGGGCTCAAGAAATCCTCCTGTCAGGCCGGGCGTGGTGGCTCACGCCTGTAATCCCAGCACTTTGGGAGGCCGAGGTGGGCGGATCACGAGGTCAGGAGATCGAGACCATCCTGGCTAACATGGTGAAACCTGGTCTCTACTAAAAATACAAAAATTAGCCGGGCGCAGTGGCGGGCGCCTGTAGTCCCAGCTACTCGGGAGGCTGAGGTAGGAGAATGGTGTGAACCCAGGAGGCGGAGCTTGCAGTGAGCCGAGATCGCGCCACTGCAGTCCGGCCTGGGCGAAAGAGCAAGACTCCGTCTCAAAAAAAAAAAAAAAAAAAGAAAGAAATCCTCCTGTCTCAGCCTCCCAAGTAGCTGGGATTACAGGCATGCATGCACTACTGCACCCAGGTTAATAGTGGGCTTTGATGCCCGATTTTCTTGATTCTAAAACACTATTGATATAATAGTTTTTATAATAAAAAACTCTACATTAAATATTTACATTGATTATAAATATTGATTTTAGGTATATAAAATCATTAAAAAAAGCATCTCAGAATTAAGGAAATAAGATGTTAAGATCTGAACTAAGGCCAGGTGCAGTGGCTTATGTCTGTAATACCAACACTTTGGAAGGCAGAGGCAGGAGGATCACTTGAGGCCAGGAGTTCGAGACCAGCCTGGGCAACAAAGCAAAACCCGTCTCTACAAAAGTTTTGATAAATTAGCTAGGCATGGTGGCATGTGCTTTAAGTCCCAGCTACTTGGGAGGCTGGGGTCACAGGATCGCTTGAGCCCAGGAGTTTGAGGCTGCAGTGAGCCACAGCCATACCACTGCACTACAAGCTGGGCTAAAGAGCAAGACCCTGTCTCTAAGAAAACCCAACAACCGGCCGGGCGCGGTGGCTCACGCCTATAATCCCAACACTTTGGGAGGCCAAGATGGGCGGATCACCTGAGGTCAGGAGTTCAAGACCAGCTTGGCCAATATGGTGAAACCCCGTCTCTACTAAAAATACAAAAATTAGCTGGGTGTGGTGGTGGGCGCCTGTAATCCCAGATACTCAGGAAGCTGAGGCAGGAGAATCGCTTGAACCTGGGAAGCAGAGGTTGCAGTGAGCTAAGATCACACCACTGCACTCCAGCCTGGGCGACAGAGTGAGACTCCGTCTCAAAAAAAAAAAAAAAAGAAAGAAGAAAGAAAACCCAACAACATAAACTGAGATAACATTTTGAACTATTTGAAAGACTGAATGTTAAAGTCAGAGAGAGCGAAGATTAAAATATGACTCCATGATTTTGAGTCTGAATGAAAGTGTCAAGTTAGTACCATTAAAAGAAATAGCAAAATCAACAGGATAAAATGAACTTTCATATATTGAGTTTGAAGTGAGGAACTATCTAGTAGGCAATTGAACATATGGGCCTCAAGCTGGGAAGAAAGGCCAGGCTGGAGTATGTATCCCAGGAATTACCTACATGCAAGTGATAATGGAAGGCTTGAGAGTGAGCCAATTTCTGAAAGAATGAGTATGCAGAGGGGCAGGGGCAGGAGCTAATCATAAGAGAGTGTTCATGTTAAGGGGCAAGAGGAGGAGTAGGGACAAAAAACAAATAATTTGAAAGGTAGAATTATATTCATTCCAGAGTAGGGGCATGAAAAACATGAGGAGAGAGAGAGGTTGAGGCCTTATGCTCATGCTTAGGCTTTTTTTTTTTTTTTTTTTTTTTTGAGATGGAGTCTCGCTGTGTTGCCCAGGTTGGAGTGCAGTGGTAAGAACTTGGCTCATTGCAACCTCCGACTTCCAGGTTCAAGCAATTCTCCTGTCTCAGCCTCCCAAGTAGCTGGGATTACAGGCACACAGCACCACACCCAGCTAATTTTTATATTTTTAGTAGAGATAGGGTTTCGCCATGTTGGCCAGGCTGGTCTTGAACTCCTGACCTCAGGTAATCCACCCAGTTTGGCCTCCCAAAGTGCTGGGATTATAGGTGTGAGCCACCACGCCCGGCCTGTGGGCTATTCTTCAGTTCCAGGAGTTCTGGACCAGTACCTTGGCTGTTTCCTTAGCTTATGTTGGGAAATAATAAAATTTCCCCAGAAGCGTGTTACTGATATTCAGTGTTGTTGATCTTAGCTAGTTCCTTTAAAGTCCAGAAGAACATACTTCCCACATAACTTTGTTTTTGAGATGGGGGTCTCACTCTGTCCCCCAGGCTGAGATGCAGTGGCATGATCATGGCTCACTGCAGCCTCAGCCTCCCAGGCTCAGGTGATCCTCCCACCTCAGCCTCCTGAGTAGCTAGTTACTCCAGGTGCATGCCACGATACCCAGCTAATTTTCTGTATTTTCTGTAGACATTGGGTTTCACCATATTGCCCATGCTGGTCTTGAACTCCTGGGCTAAAGCAATCCACCCGACTCAGCCTCCTAAAGTGCTAGGATTATAGGTATGAACCACCACACCCGGCTTCCCACATAACTTTTAATGAGAAGTTTAGAGCATAATTGTGTTGATCCAACATTTTATAAGAGAGTCCAAGTTAAAGGCAAACTAGTTTTTAACACATTTCCAGTTCTTCTGGAATAGCTGTGCCAATTAAACTTTCTGAATTTCTATTAGTCAGGGATGACTGAGCATTCTCTGACTCACTTCATTTCCCAAGCAGCCAGATAAGAAATAATTTATTGGTCTACAATGATACTTTTTTTTTTGAGATGGGGTCTCACTCTGTTGCCCAGGCTGGAGTGCAGTGGTATGATCATGACTCACTGTGGCCTGGACCTCCCAGGCTCAGACGATCCTCCCCCTTCAGCTTCCTGGGTAGCTGGGACTACAGGCAAGCACCACCATGCCCAGCTAAATTTTTTAAATATTTTTTGTAGAGACAGGGTCTTGCCATGTTGCCTAGGCTGGTCTCGAACTCCTAGACTCAAATGATCACAAAAGTGTTGGGAAGACAGGCGTGAGCCACTGCACTCAGCCTGGTTTACAGTATGATACTTTCAATTAGCAATAATCGCACCTCGGATAAACCTCATTGGCTACGATACTGCCACTGCACAAAGCTACAGTATGATACTTTCATAGCCCATAAAGAAAAATATATATATGTAATGTTCATATATATATATATATATATATATATATATATATAGTTTGTTTGTTTGAGACAGAGTCTCGCTCTGTCGCCCAGGCTGGAGTGCAGTGGTGTGATCTCAGCTCACTGCAACCTCTGCCTCCTGCATTTAAGCAATTCTCATGCATAAGCTTCCTGAGTAGCTAGGATTACAGGCACCTGCCACCACGCCTGACTAATTTTTGTATTTTAGTAGAGATGGGGTTTCACCATGTTGGCCAGGCTGGTCTCAAACTCCTGACCTCAGGTGATCCACCTGCCTCGGCCTCCCAAAGTGTTGGGATTACAGGCATGAGCCACCGCACTCAGCCAAAAAATATATTTTAAAATCCTGAGAAAAGGCAATATTTCACAAAAACAAAGTCATTATGTTAATTTGTACCTTTCTTCTATGATTGGCAAAGGAGCATAGGGATGGCTCACCACCACAGGTGCTCTAAAAAGCTGACTGGTTAGCATGATAAACTGATTCATAATTGGGGCTACAAATAGTGATTAAATGGTCCTGAAATATAAATTTCAAAAAGATTATCTTCCAGTTATAAGTATCTTAATCAGTACATTTGTAAGTATCTTTCAGTGTTATGCTCTTGCAAAGCTTAAACTGATACAGTTCAGGATATTGCTGAATTATTTTCAGCCAATATAATCTCTTTTTTTGAGACTGAGTCTCACTCTGTTGCCCAGGCTGCAATGCAGTGGCACGATCTCAGCTCACTGTAACCTTCGCCTCCCAGGTTCAAGCAATTATCCTGCCTCAGCCTCCCGAGTAGCTGAGATTACAGGTGGAGGCCACCGCCCGGTTAATTTTCGTATTTTTTTTTTTTGAGACGGAGTCTCACTCTGTCACCCAGGCTGGTGCCATCTCGGCTCACTGCAAGCTCCGCCTCCCAGGTTCACGCCATTCTCCTGCCTCAGCCTCCCGAGTAGCTGGGACTACAGGCGCCCGCCACCACGCCCGGCTAATTTTTTGTACTTTTAGTAGAGACGGGGTTTCACTCTGTTAGCCAGGATGGTCTTGATCTCCTGACCTTGTGATCCGCCTGCCTCAGCCTCCCAAAGTGCTGGGATTACAGGCGTGAGCCACCGCGCCCAGCCTAATTTTTGTATTTTTAGTAGAGACGGGATTTCACCATGTTGACCAGGCTGGTCTCAAAGTCCTGACCTCAGGTGATCCACCTGCCTCGGCCTCCCAAACTGCTGGGATTACAGGCATGAGCCACTGCTCCTGGCCTCAACCAATATAATCTTAATCCTTACATGCTTTTCCTGGGAGAAAAGAATTGCTTTCCCCATGTAGTGTAGCCTCATAAGGCTATTCTGCAACAGGAGCAATTTTCTTTTCTGGGGAGGCTATAAACAATCTGGCGTATGCAGTGATATCTGGTTTGTAAGGTGTGTTTTACCTCTGTATACTCTAGAGTAGGGGGTCCCCAACCCCTGGGCCATGGACTGGTACTGGCTAGTGTCTTGTTAAGAACTGGGCCGCAGGCCAGGTCGGGCGCGGTGGCTTATGCCTGTAATCGCAACACTTTGGGAGGCTGAGGTGGGTGGATCACTTGAGGTCAGGAGTTCTCGACCAGCCTGGCCAACATGATGAAACCCCGTCTCTACTAAAAATACAAAAATTAGCCAGACCGCATGCCTGTAATCCCAGCTACTCGGGAGGCTGAGGCAGGAGAATCACTTGAACTCGGGAGGTGGAGCTTACAGTGAGCCAAGAAGCCAAGATTGCGCCACTGCACTCCAGCCTGGGTGACAGAGTGAGACTCCGTCTCAAAAAAAAAAAAAAAAAAAAAAGAACTGGGCCGCATAATAGGAGATAAGTGGCAGGCAAGCAAGCATTACCGTCTACATTCCTCCTCCTGTCAGAACAGTGGTGGCATCAGATTCTCATAGAAGCACGAATCCTACTGTGAACTGCGCATGCTAGGGACCTAGGTTGAACGCTCCTTATGAGAATTTAATGCCTGATGATCTCAGGTGGAACAGTTTCATCCTGAAACCATCCCCACCCCCACTTCCCATGGAAAAATTGTCTTCCAGGAAACCAGTCCCTGGTGCCAAAAAGACTGGGGACCGCTGCCCTAGAGACTCTGGTAATTAAAAGTGTTGTGGCTGAGATACAGTATGGGGTGAGATACTTACCAGCTAGGGAAAGATATTTACTAAACAGGAATATCCAGCTTAATATGGTGATGAATTGCTCAGTTTATTCCACCTCTTGTTGATTTCTTCATGATATTGGCTTAGGGCAGAGATGGCACATACATGGCAACATCCTTGACTCCCTTCCATCTCCCTAGAAAACAACATGGCAGACATCACAATGTTACCGGGGGTCCTTGCTCCCAGAGCTCCCAACATGGTGGCAGGTCGCTTCCAAGATGGCGGCAAGCCTCTCGTTCTCTGACCTGGGGTTCTTGGCTCCACGGATTCCAAGGAATGGAATCTTGGGCCATGCGGTGAATGTTATAGCTCTATTGGAAGACGTGGGTCATGGAAGAGAACCGTGGAACCCAGCGACTAGTGTTCATCTCAATTAGGACGAACCCAGGCACTTAGCCGTGCAGGAACAACGGCAAGCCTTCAGCCCGATCAGGAGCAGCAGTGGGCGCCTCGCTGGATCAGGAGCACAGCAGACACTCTGCCAGATCCGGAGTGGTGGAAGTCAGCGGCGGGTCTGCGACTGCAGCAAACAGCAGTGGTGGACAACGAGTGAAAGCTTAGCTCGAGCGGTAACAAACACGGTACAAACACGGACCAGAAGAATATGCAGTTACAAGATTTAATAGAGTGAAAACACAGCTCCCATACAAAGGGAGGGGACCCAAAGAGGGTAGCAGTTGCCGGCTGGAATGCCTGGCTTTATATCCTGATCATTGTCCCTCCCACTGTGCTCCCAGGCAATAGATGATTGGTTATTTCTTTACCTCCTGTTTTTGTCTAATTGGCATTTTAGTGAGCTCTCTTTACTACCTGATTGGTCGGGTGTGAGCTAAGTTGCAAGCCCCATGTTTAAAGGTGGATGCCTTCACCTTCCTAACTAGGCCTAGGGATTCTTAGTCGGCCTAGAAAATCCAGCTAGTCCTGTCTCTCAATGGTACATACTCTTTTCCAGTAAACTCTAGCCCCAGAGTCATTTTTGACACAGTTCTCCAGGCAGCCACCATCAATCGGTTGGAAGTGGGGATCGAAATAAGGTTGGGGATTCTCCCTGGCTCACAGTTTTACTGTTAGTATCTTCTGAATGCAAGGAACAGGGCATCTTTTTTAAAAAGAGGATTTAGGCCGGGCACGGTGGCTCATGCCTGTAATCCTAGCATTTTGGTAGGCCAAGGCAGGCGGATTGCCTGAGCTCAGGAGTTGGAGACCAGCCTGGGCAACATGACGAAACCCCATCTCTATAAAAAATACAGAAAACCTTAGCCGGGCATCGTGGTGCCTGCCTGTAGTCTCAATTACTTGGGAAGCTGAGGCACAAAAATTACTTGAACCTGGGAGGTGGAGGTTGCAGTGAGCCAAGATAGCACCACTGCACTCCAGCCTGGGTGACAGAGTGAGACTCTGTCTCCAAAAAAAACATAATAAAATAAATAAATAAATAAAAAGATGATTTAAGGACACATGTAGATTAAAATCAGAAAGTTGTTCAGGATTCAAGTCAAGTCAGGGCCTGGATTCTCTCCCTATGGCCTCCCTGTACTACCTCTCACAGCATATCTGTGACTATGTTTTTAAGGTGCCCCATTTTCCTTTCATTTCCAACTGGCCAATCCTCTCCGTATTCCCCAGTCCAAATGTTTCAGAGAGCTACTTTAACATGCACATTAGCTAATTACCATTGTCACTATTAGCTAGCCACAGGCTGGTGCCAGGTTTTTTCATGGGTAATGAATAGGCAGCTCTTAAGGAGGCAGCCTATGGGCACAGGTGATATTTTCTCTTTTTAATTTAGTGACGGTTTTTACTTTATGAAAATTTGAAATTCAACTGTGCTGCTTAGGTATTTATTAACACTTCAATAAAAACTTTAACAAAAATTTGTGCCAAATAATGTCCTTTTCTTTTTTGAAAGCCTCACTAAACTAATACATCAGGAGAATGCCATAGAGATTAGACCTTGATTTCAAAGAAGATGTCTTTTAAAATCTCTTAAGACCTTGATGTGAGCCATTCAGAGAGATGTGGGCTGGATACTAGAAGAGTTATGTGAACTCTTAACTAATGGAACAACTTAACCAAAAAATGATGACTGTAGGTCGGGCGCGGCGGCTCACACCTGTAATCCGGGCCCTGGCCGAGGCGGGCAGATCATTTGAGGTCAGAATTTTGAGACCAGCCTGGCCAACATGGTGAAACCCTGTCTCTACTAAAAATACAAAAATTAGCCGGGCGTGGTGACACATGTCTGTAATCCCAGCTCCTCGGGAGGCTGAGGCAGGAGAATCGCTTGAACCCGGGAGGCAGAGGTTGCAGTGAGCCGAGATGACGCCATTGCACTCCAGCCTGGGCAACAGAGTGAAACCCTGTCTCAAAAAAAAAAAAAGTGATGGCTGAGATGAACCTTGAGATAGGTTTCTGTTATAAAGTGCAATGCTCTAGTTAGTATAGAGAGGAAACACTGGGTGGTAGTAGCTAAGCAAGTGGGATCAAGGGCTGGGCTCTTCTGTTTAACAGCTGTGCAACCTCAGGCAATTTCGCCTTCTGTATTTTGATCTTTTTGTCTGTAAAGTAGGGGGTATATACAGAATTTACATCTTAATGTTGTTATGAGTACTGATGAATATAGATACAATGTTTAGAATAGTTTAGGCTATTTTAGTTTAGAAATGTTTAGGCTACGAAATACACGGGTAGAATTTACAGAGAGGCAGAGTACTTTAAAATAATTAACTCACCAAATAACATAAGACAAGTCTGTTACAAGAAATGTTCCCAAAGTGGCCAGGTGAGCATCTGTCAGGGGTGCTGTAGGAAGGTCTCCCACTCTGATGAGAAGGTTAGATTAGAGGATCTCTTAAAGCCTAGGAGTCATTGATAGCCTAGTTATGCCCTGAATGCTTGAAGTTATATTTATGCTTATGGAGTAATCTCTAGAAAAATCTGATTTTATTACACTACAAAGCCATAAGTAATTTTTTTGCAACTTGTAGAGTTCTCAGACTAAAGTCAAATGAAACCAAATCATACAAACCAAACTTAACTAGTGACGATTTTTGGTATGTCAATTCACAATGTTAAACAGTAAAGTAACAGAAATCCAGAAATGTAATATTATTTACCCATAGGAAAGTGATCTCAAAAAGCCAAGAGAAAATGCCTCCTAAGGGGCCTTGCTGCAATTTGATCTCAAGAAAGCAGAGAAGAAAATTCTAAAAAGATTATTTCATTTAAGGTTAAATCATTACGGAAATATAAAATTCTCAATGTTGGTCAAACACAAAACTTGCAGGTGGCTTAGAAAGTGCATACAATTCTCAAAATGTATTCCCTACCGTTAAAGGTATTTATATTTATAGTTACATTTTTCTAGCTATATTAAGCATTATTTTTAAAACACATTACAGTAAAATACACATAAAAGGTACATATATATTACGTATATAATTTGAGTTTTTACAAACTAAACACACCTATGTAATCAGCACCCAGATTTTAAATTGTTTTTGAAGTTAATTTTTCTTACCTTTCAGGAAGAAAAATTTAACGTTCTATTCTGCATATTTGGAGGTACACTATGTAACTTTAAAAGCAACATACCCATCTTGACTTCAAGTGACTTTCTTTTTTTTTTTTTTTGAGATTGAGTCTCACTCTGTTGCCCAGGCTGGAGTGCAGTGGCGCGATCTCCGCTCACTGCAAGCTCCGCCTCCCGGGTTCACGCCATTCTCCTGCCTCAGCCTCCCAAGTAGCTGGGACTACAGGCGCCTGCCACCACGCCCGGCTAATTTTTTTTGTATTTTTAGTAGAGACGGGGTTTCACAGTGTTCGCCAGGATGGTCTCGATCTCCTGACCTCGTGATCCACCCACCTCGGCCTCCCAAAGTGCTGGGATTACAAGCTTGAGCCACCGCGCCTGACCTGACTTCAAGTGACTTTCAATACCTCTTGCAGAATAAATAGCTCCCCAAAGATATCCACATCTTTTTTTTTTTTTTTTTTTTGAGACGGAGTCTCACTCTGTCACCCAGGCTGGAGTGCAGTGGCATGATCTCGGCTCACTGCAACCTCTGCCTCCTGGGTTCCATTTCTTCTCCTGCCTCAGCCTCCCAAGTAGCCGGGACTACAGGCGTGCGCCACCATGCCTGGCTAATTTTGCTTTAGTAGAGACGGGGTGTCACCATGTTGGCCAGGCTGGTCTCGATCTCCTGACGTCGTGATCCGCCCACCTCAGCCTCCCAAAGTGCTGGGATTACAGGAGTGAGCCACCGTGCCTGGCCTAGATATCCACATCTTAATCCCTGAACCTGTGACCATGTTTCCTTACTTGGCAAGAGGGACTTTGCAGATGTGACCAGGACTTTGAGAGGGAAAATTATCTTGGACTATTGAGTGGACCCAATGTAATCACCGGGGTCTTTTTAAGTGAGAGAGGAAGGCAGCAGAGTCACAGAAGATGTGGCAAGGGAGGCAGAAGTCAGAGGTGCCATGTGCCAAGGAATGTGGGCAGCCTCTAGAATCTGGAAGGGGGAAGAAAATGAATTCTCCCTGGCAGCCTCCGGTAGGAAGGCAACCCTACTGACACCTTGATTCTGGTCCCTTGAAACCCATTTTGGATCCTTAACGTCCAAAACTGTAGGATAATACATTTGTGGGTTTTTTTGTGTGTGTTTTTTTTTTTGAGACAGAGTCTCGCTCTGTTGCCCAGGCTGGAGTGCAGTGGTGCGATCTCGGCTCACTGCAAGCTCCACCTCCCAGGTTCACGCCATTCTCCTGCCTCAGCCTCCCGAGTAGCTGGGACTACAGGCGCCCGCCACCACGCCCGGCTAATGTTTTGTATTTTTAGTAGAGATGGGGTTTCACCATGTTAGCCAGGATGGTCTCGATCTCCTGACCTTGTGATCCGCCCGCCTCGGCCTCCCAAAGTGCTGGGATTACAGGCGTGAGCCACCGCGCCTGGCCAATTTGTGTTGTTTTAAAGACCCTAATTTTGTGGTAATTTGTTACAGCATATATGAAACTAATACACCATTTATAGTCTGGTGAGTCTGTCTTCAGATTCATATATCTCACTGCACATTTAATAGCTTCATGTGGCTCACAGGCATCTCAATCATAACATGCCCTAAATTAAAACTTTACTTTTTTCTTCCCAAACCAGGTCACTCTCCCAGCCTTTCTCATCTTAGTACACAACCAACCACCCAATTACTAAGGCAGAAACCTGGAAGTCATTTCTTTCTTTCTTTTTTTTTTTTTTAAGAGATGAGGTCTCGATCCGGCACCCAGGCTGGAGTGCAGTGGTTTGATCGAGCTCACTGTTGCCTTGAACTCCTGAGCACAAGCGATCCTCCCACCTCTGCCTTCCAAAGTGCTGGGACTGCAGGTGTGAGCCACCACACCCGGCCCCGAGGTCATTCTTGAGTCTTTTTCCCTGTCATCCCCTTATATCTAACCTATAATTAAGTCTCATCAATTTTACTTCCAAAATAAACATCATATCCATCCACTTCAGTTGAGTTTCACTGCTACCAATCCACTCTCCACACAGCAGCCAATGTGATTTAAAAAAGAAATCTGGGCCTGGTGTGGTGGCTCATGCCTGTAATCCTAGCACTTTGGGAGGCCAAAGTGGGCGGATCACCTAAGGTCGGGAGTTTGAGACCAGTCTGGCCAACATGGTGAAACCCCCGTCTCTACTAAAAATACAAAAATTAGCCGGGCTTGGTGGTGTGTGCCTGTAATCCCAGCTACTCGGGAGGCTAAGGCAGGAGAATTGCTTGAACCTGGGAGGTGGAGGTTTCAGTGAGCTGAGATCGTACCACTGTACTCCAGCCTGGGCGATAGAGTGGGACCCTGTCTCAAAAACAAACAAACAAAAAAGAAATCTGATAGCACTTCCTTGCAAAAATCCCTTAATGTCTTTTCTTTTGTGGCTAATGTGACCTTTTTGTGGCTCCAAGCTAGCCACAGGAGAACTAAGAGTTCATAAGTATTTTACAAATTAGAGCTTCATTATTAATTGAAATGCATCATAAACTGCAGTTTGATGAGATTTGAAATTTGCTGTACAGCAAGAAATCTCAATGAACTGTTAGACTTAGTTTCACCTGTGGTAAATTTTTAATGGTTGTAAAAAAAAAGATGTTAATATTTTGTATCATCAACTTCATTCAAAGTTTCTTGTCAATGGTGACTCAAGAATCTGTTGCCCAGGTTGGTCTCGAACTCCTGGCCTCAAGCTATCCTCCCCACTTGGCTTCCTAAAATGCTGGGAGTGATTCAGAAATTTGAAAGGGTCATTAAAAAGTCTTAAAGCCTCATTCGGTGGCATGGGCCTGTAGTCCCAGCTACTCAGAAGGCTGAAGCCAGAAAAGATGGCTTGAGGCCAGGAGCTCCAGTGCTGCCTGAACACAGTGAGACCCTTGTCTCAAAAACAACAACAACCCAAAGTCTTATTTATCTTCAGGAGCTGCGCAAGCCCTTTACCACCGCCACGTTTCTCCCTGGATGTCCCTAGGCCTCGGGACTGGCTGGGAGTTCCCTGTAGTGGAGGCCGCCGCTGAACTGATTATAAAGATGAGAGAGGCTCTGCCATGCCTTGGTCATCAATTCACACTCCACCAGTGTCTTCTAGCAGACACGGCAATGTTTAACGTCAGGGACCGCTGTGGGGTGGCCGCGCTACACGACAGTATAGTTGCGGTCCTGGTTTATGAAATAACTGAGGGAACGAGAGGCGCAAGAAATCCCTCCTTGGGTGCAAGACCAAAACAACTACCCCGCAGGAAGACTCGGGCTTCAGTGCGTGTGTCGCCAGTGGAGGAGGACGCTTCGGGGCGGGAGCACAGGCTGGCAGGACAGCCCCGCAGCAGCTCCAGCGCGGCAGAGGCCATGGAAGATGCTCCGCTGGTCAGCACCCTGCCTGCGCCTCAAAATACCGCCGGGAAGGTGGGGGACGGGGACGGGAGCAGCCAATCACGCGAGCTCTCTCGGGCGGCGTCAGGGCGCGCTCGCGGATTCGGCACTCCGGGTGGGCGTGGCTGGGCGAGCGAGGAGTGGGGACAAGGTCGAGCGACGAGTCATCTACCCGCGCGCCCGAGCGCGGAAACCGAGGGGCAGGCTCGCGCTCTGCCTGCTTCGTGGCGCTTGGTTCGTCCCTCGCCCGAGGAGCGCGGTGGCGGCGTGGGAGGGAACCTCTGACGGCGTCTGGTGAGAGCCGCGCGGCGGCGGGGGACTCCGGGAGAGCATCCTGCCCACCCCCAGGGCCGCCTCCCCCGGCCTCCTGCCCCAGGCCTCCCCTCCCCGGCCGCTTTCCACCCCACCGCGCCCCGAGGCCCACACTGGACCCGGCTCTCGCCCAATGTCCTGCAGGCCTGCACCATAGGGCACCTCTTTGGCCCAATTCAGGGCTCCGCCGTGTGGCTCGGGGTGGGCCCTGATGAGCAGGGGAGGGGATGTAGAGGGAGGCCCAGGTTGACTTGTCCCCTGGAACAGTGCTGTCCAATCAGGGGGGATGCTGACTGTCCCGTTAGGAGCGGGGCGGGGCGAGAGAGGGTGGAGAACTGCCTGGCAGGCGAGCTGTCCTGGCGTGAAAAGGCTGGGCTAAAAGGTCCCCTCCCTGCTCTGAGTCTACATTCTGAGTCTGGGCTTCCTTGTATATTTGAGAAGCGTTAATTCCCCGCCCTGACCCCAATTTTTTTTTTCTTTTTTTTTTTTTTGAGACTGAGTCTCGCTCTGTCGCCCGGGCTGGAGTGCAGTGGCGCGATCTCGGCTCACTGCAAGCTCCGCCTCCCAGGTTCACGCTATTCTCCTGCCTCAGCCTCCCGAGTAGCTGGGACTACAGGCGCCTGCCACCACACCCGGCTAATTTTTTGTATTTTTAGTAGAGACGGGGTTTCACCATGTTAGCCAGGATGGTCTCGATCTCCTGACCTCGTGATCCGCCCACCTCGGCCTCCCAAAGTGCTGGGATTACAGGCGTGAGCCACCGCGCCCGGCCCCTCCCCCCAGTTTTACGCTTGTAAAATTGTTAGAACACAAGAACGTTTTTTTTACTACTATGGTAGGAGGGGTGGGGTACAGTTTCGCAGTGTAGGTAACTCGTTAACCCAACTGTAGGAGCGCCGCAGTTGAAGCCAAACCGAATTATAGCGTCGGAATGGGGCCCTGAGTTTCAGACCGCTTTATATAGCTCTTTCCTTCTTATTCCTTTGAGTCCTATCCTCATTGCACTGACGAAAGGGCGATTTATCATGTTTTCGAGGAAGATTTGTACTCATGGATGTTTATGGAATGAACAGACACAAGGCAAACACTGGGTGTGGGACAGTGTTCTGAGCGCTGAAGTCATTCAGACAAGGGTTTGATTTTCGGTTCTCTCAATGATGAACTTGGGTTCAAGCGATTCTCCTGCCTCAGCCTCCCAAGTAGCTGGGATTACAGGCGCCTGCCACCATGCTCGGTTAATTTTTGTATTTTTAGTAGAGACGGGGTTTCACCATGTTGGTCAGGCTGGACTTGAACAGACATCAAGTGATCCGCCCATCTCGGCTTCCCAAAGTGCTGGGGTTACAGGCGTCAGCCACCGTGCCTGGCCAATGATGAACTATTAAACAGTGATTTGGGGCAAGTAAATTATTTTCTCTGTGCTTCCTGTCTGTAAAACGGGGCTAATACGAGGGCTGTGAGGATGAAATGAGTTAATACGTGTGAAGAAACCTATTAGCACAATGTTTGGCACTTCAGAAGCGCTCAGCAAATGTTTACTGTTGTTTCCTCTGTTCAGTGACTGCTTGACCCAGGTGTTCATTATTTTTAGCTGATAGCCTTAAAAATATTCTCTTCACAAAGAACTCTTTCCACGGTTGAGTGGGACATTATTTTTCTGGAAAGGGTTAATCACCTTTTGTCAGCATTTATAATGGACGGTCTTGAGTTGAGAGAATGCAGAAAGTAGTCTTTAAGAATTGGGTTTCTGCCGGGCGTGGTGGCTCACGCCTGTAATCCCAGCACTTTGGGAGGCCAATGCAGGCGGATCACCTGAGGTCAGGAGTTCAAGACCAGCCTGGCCAACATGATGAAACCTCATCTCTTCTAAAAATACAAAAATTAGCTGGATGTGGTGGTGGGCGCCTGTGATCGCAGCTACTCAGGAGGCTGAGATAGGAGAATCGCTTGAACCCGGGAAGCGGAGGTTGCAGTGAGCTGAGATTGCACCACTGCACTCCAGCCTGGGCGACAGGCTGTCTGTCTCAAAAAAAAAAAAAAAAAAGAATTGGGTTTCTCTGGCTGGGTATGGTGGCTCATGCCTGTAATCCCAGCACTTTGGGAGGCCAGGCGGCGGATCACCTGAGGTCAGGAGATCGAGACCAGCCTGGCCAACATGGTGAAACCCCACCTCTACTAAAAATACAAAAAAATTAGCTGGGCATGGTGTCACATGCCTGTAATCCCAGCCACTTGGGAGGATGAGGCAGGAGAATCGCTTCAACCTGGGAGGTGGAGGTTGCAGTGAGCTGAGATCATGTCACTGCACTCCAGCCTGGGCAACAGAGCGAGACCCTGTCTCAAAAACAAAAACAAACGAACAAGAATTGGGTTTTTCAGCGATTGACAGTGAGTTCAAGATGAAGGCAAACTTGTCTGAAAACTATCATCTATCTGTCTAACATCTATCATCCATCCGTCACCTATTATTTGTTTTTCTTTCTTTCTTTTGGTGGCTCAGGTACAATTATAGAATTGAAGAGTGAAATGGATGCAAGTATTCAGTCCCACCTTCTGACTTTCTGAGCTCTGTGCTGGACAATGCACCTACTTCATAATGTTCATTTAAAAGATTGCTTGTTTTTATTTTTTTATTTAAATTTTAATTTTTTAAAGATAGGGTCTCACTCTGTCACCCAGGCTGGAGTGCAGTGGTCCTTTTCCAATTTGTACTATAGTTTCTTTCAGGGAAAAGAATTATATAGCTGGGGAACACATATGAGAAGACTTTTTGCTATTTAGCCTCTTGTGGCTTTTAATTTACATTTTTAATTTTTGTGAGGCAAGGCCAAGGCAGATGACTTGAGGTCAAGAGTTTGAGAACAGCCTGGTTTAGTTGAAACCGCGTCTCAACTAAAAAAATACAAAAATTAGCCAGGCATGGTGGCATGCGCCTGTAATCCCAGCTACTTGGGAGGCTGAGGCAGGAGAATTGATTGAACCCAGGAGGTGGAGGTTACAGTGAGCTGAGGTCGCATCACTGCATTCCAGCCTGGGCAACAGAGTGACACTCCGTCTCAAGAAAAAAGAAAAATACTGTGAGGCAAAACAAATCATTCATGGTTTGTCAATTTATATTTATTTTACAAAGAACAGTAAATGTTCCATCTGGCAGTACTAAAATGCCTCGTACTTACCAATTACTCAAAGGTTATTCTACCTAAACTGAGAGCAAGCTGGCCATATGAGTAAACTGAAAAATAGAACAATGTTACCTAAGGCCAGGTTTATAGACAAGCTTGCCTTCATCTTGAACTCACTGGCGATCTGAGAAACCCAATTCTTTTTTTTTTTTTTTTTGAGATGGAATCTCACTCTTGTTGCCCAGGCTGGAGTGCAGTGGCAGGATCTCGGCTCACTGCAACCTCCGCCTCCCGGGTTCAAACAATTCTCCTGCCTCAGCCTCCCCAGTAGCTGGGATTACAGGCGCCTGCCACCATGCCTGGCTAATTTTTGTATTTTTAGTAGAGATGGGGTTTTGCCATGTTAGCCAGGCAGGTCTTGAACTCCTGGCCTCAGGTGATCCTCCCGCCTCGGCCTCCCAAAGTGCTGGGATTACAGGCGTGAGCCACTGCGCCCGGCTGAAACTCAATTCTTGAAAGCAGCTTTTTGCATTCTCTCAACTCAAGACTGTCCATTGTAAGTACTGATGAAAAGTGATTGCCTCCTTACAAAAGGAAATTTACTTGCCCCAGGCTGGATTTAAATTTTAATTTTTTTTAAAGATAGGGTCTTGCTCAATCTTTCAGGCTGGACTGCGGTGGCATGATCATAACTCACTACAGCCTCAAACTCCTGAGCTAAAGTGATCTTCCTGCCTCAGCCTCCCAAATAGCTAGGACCGCAGGTGTGCACAACCACACTCAGCTAATTAAAAAAAATTTGTTTGTAGAGACAGGAGTCTTACTATGTTGCCCAGGCTGGTCTTGAACTCCTGACTTCAAGGAGTCCTTCTTGCCTCAGCCTCCCAAAGTGCTGGGATTACAGGCATGAGCCACCATGTCCAGCCAGATTTCTTGTTTTTATTTATTTATTTATTTATTTTTTTTTGAGACAGAGTCTCACTCTTTTGCCCAGGCTGGAGTGCAGTGGTGCGATCTCGGCTCACTGCAACCTCTGCCTCCTGGGTTCAAGCGATTCTTGTGCCTCAGCCTCCCAAGCAGCTGGGATTACAGGCACGCGCTACCATGCCTGGCTAATTTTTCTTTTTCTTTTTTTGAAATGGAGTCTCGATCAGTCTCCCAGGCTGGAATGCAATGGCGTAATCTCGACTCACTGCAACCTCCGCCTCCCAGGTTCAAGCAACTCTCCTGCCACAGCCTCCTCAGTGCTGGGATTGCAGGTGCACACCACCACACCCTGCTAAGTTTTGTATTTTTAGTAGAGATGGGGTTTCACCATGTTGGCCAGGCTGGTCTCCAACTCGTGACCTCAGGTGATCCGCCCACCTCGGCCTCCCAAAGTGCTAGGATTACAGGCATGAGCCACTGTGCCCAGCCAAAGTTGAATGTTTTTGCTAAATTTTAGGGCTCTTATAACTCTTTGTATATTTGAAAAGCTGATGGCCAGCAATTTCCAAAACTTTGCACTTTTAGATTTGGTATTTCCAATATCTTTAAATGTTCTCATTCTACCATTTGAGTCATAATTAAAAGCATTTTAAAAAGTAAGATTTGTGGCTGGGTGCGGTGGCTCATGCCTGTAATCCTAGCACGTTGGGAGGCCGAGGTGGGTGGATCATGTGAGGTCAGGAGTTTGAGACTGGCCTGGACAACATGGTGAAACCCCGTCTCTGCTAAAAATACAAAAAAATTAGGTGGGTGTAGTGGCGGGCACCTGTAATCCCAGCTACTCAGGAGGCTGAGGCACAAGAATGTCTTGAACTGGGGAGGTGGAGGTTGCAGTGAGCCAAGGTCATGTCACTGCACTCCAGCCTGGGCAACAGAGGGAGACTGTATTTAAAAAAAAAAAAAAGTAAGCTTTGCCCCAACAGTTTGTAGAATATGTTACCAATTTTGTAATATACGTTGTATATGTGTGTATGTATACACATACATACATCATACATATACACTTCATATATATATATTTAGATAGAGACTTATTCTGTTGCCCAGGTTGGAGTGCAGTGGCACCATCTCGGCTCACCGTAAGCTCCGCCTCATGTGTTCAAGTGATTCTCCTGCCTCAGCCTCCCAAGTAGCTGGGACTATAGGTGTGTGTCACAACACCTGGCTAATTTTTTTTGTATGTTTAGTAGAGATGGGGTTTCACCATGTTGGCCAGGCTGTTCTTGAATTCCTGACCTCTCGTGATCCACCCAGCTCGGCCTCCCAAAGTGTTGGGATTACAGGCGTGAGCCATATATTTATTTATATTATCATAGTTTATCCATGGAAGGACAGATAAGAAACCAGTAACTGTTTGCTTCCAGGGAAAAGAACTAGCTAGCTGGGGAACACAGATGAAAAGACTTATTGCTACTTAACCTCTTGTGACTTTTCAATTTTAAACCATGTGAATATACTACCTAATCAAAAATTGAGTTAATTTAAATTATTTTTTAAAACCTCCCCTTAAAAAGGCATTTTACCTTAATTTTATTTTTAAGATTTAACTTCTTTCCTTGAAAAAGCTTTCACTTTTTAAGGTTTTTTAGGTTTCTAGGTAACATTGTTGTATTTTTCACCATTTATTTATATGGCCAGCTTGCTCTCAGTTTAGGTAGAATAACCTTTGAGTAACCTGGTAAATAAGCATTTTAGTACTGCCAGATGGAACATTTACTGTTCTTTGTAAAATAAATACAAATTGACAAACCATGAATGATTTGTTTTGCCTCAGCAAATTAAATATTACCAACAATTTTTTCAGCTCAAATTTGATCACTGGAAGAAGGATTATGTACAAGAACACTTACGACAACCATTTTTGGAAGAATATTTTTGTCTCTTTAAAGATTAGATAGTGTGGCCACGTGCGGTGGCTCATGCCTGTAATCCCAGCACTTTGGGAGGCCGAGGCGGGTGGATCATGAGGTCAGGAGTTCGAGACCAGTCTGGCTAGCATGGTGAAACCCCATGTCTACTAAAAATAGAAAAAATTAGCCCAGCATGGTGGCACATGCATGTAATCCCAGCTACTCGGGAGGCTGAGACAGGAGAATTGCTTGAACCCAGGAGGCGGAGGTCGCAGTGAGCCGAGATTGCGCCACTGCACTCCAGCCTGGGTGGCAGAGCAAGACTCTGTCTCAAAAAAAAAAAAAAAAAAAAAGATCAGATAGTGCTTGGGTCTTCTGAATATAACTCTCTTGGCGGAATGCCCGTTTCATTATATTGTAAGTGTTTGCCATTGGGTGAAATTAGCTTTTACTGGGGATTATAAATTCAGAGTGGACCTAATGATGGGACCGTTTGCATGGTCACAGAATTTTAGCCTAAGAGAGTGTTGAGGTACCAACAGCAGAGGGCTACTGATGGAATTTCCAGTGAATTTCAGAGTTTACCCTCATCTAAAGGATGGCACCCCTAGAATTGGAATCCTTACTGAAGTGTCTCTGGATTCCTGATTACAAGTTCTAAATATTGATACACTTACTGAAACATGAACATTGAGATCAGAGTCCATGAGGTGAAGTTTTATGTTGATTTAGAGAAGTTTAACATGTTCCAAGTCTGGCTCAGTGGTGTATGCCTGTAGTTCCAGCTACTTAGGAGGCTGAGGTGGGGGGATTGCTTGAGCCCAGGAGTTCCAGGCTGCAATGAGCTATGATCGTGCTTGTGAATAGCTACTGCACTCTAGCTTGGGCAACATAGCAAGATCCCGTCTCCAAAAATGTAAAAACTTTTTTAAAAATTCCATAAAACAAATCTCTTATTCCTTGCCCCTGATTTTACTTTTTGAATGGAGGGTATAGCATGGCAGGGAGGGATGAGCGAGCAGTGGAGCTGAGCAATAGTATATCTGTGAATGGGAGGGCCATAACGCTCAGAGCGAGTCAGCAACTGAGAAACGTGGGGGAGGAGGCCCTGAGGTTTGTGTGAAGCCTTTCCAGAAAGGATGTCACTTAGATTGAGTTTTGAAGGATGAGTAGAAGACCAGCAAGGAGGAAAGGAAGTTTTAGGAAAAAGTAGGTGGCATCTATAAAGGTACAGATATACAGAGATTCACTAGTTGAACTGGAGGCAGTTTGGTATGGCTGGCACTTTGGCACAGAGAAGGGTAATTTTAGGCAGGGAAGAGATGGTGGAAAGGAAGATCACTTTGAAAGTTTGTAGGAGGCCGGGCGCAATGGCTCATGCCTGTAATCCCAGCACTTTGGGAGGCCGAGGTGGGTGGATCACTTGAGGCCAGGAGTTCAAGACCAGCCTTGCCAACATGGCACAACCCCATCTCTACTAAAAATACAAAAATTAGCTGGGCATGGTGGTGGGCACCTATAATCCCACCTACTCAGGAGGCTGAGGCAGGAGAATTGCTTGAATCTGGGAGGCAGAGGTAGTAGTGAGCCAAGCTCGTGCCACTGCACTCCAACCTGGGCGACAGAGTGAGACTTTGTCTCTAAATAAATAAGTAAGAAAGTTTATAGGAGGCAGGCAAACCACTTGACAGCTGTTAAGATCGTCCAGACCTAAAATGAGGGACTGGACTAGGGGAAGTCCTTGTAAGGATGAAGAGGAGGAGATAGATTTGAAAGATATTTAGGGGGTGGAATTGACAGCATTTTGGAGATATGGGGTGAAGAACAGAAAAGAGAAGGATTTGAAGGCATTTGGATGAATGAAATTGCATAACTCAGAGAACAATTGAGGAGGAACAGGTTCCGAAAAGAAAATGAGTTCAGTTTGGGACACTGACTTTAAGGTGGTTATAGGACATACAGCAGGAGATATCTGATAGGCATTTGGAGTTGTCAGTTTTGTTGGCATTGGTGTGTAGGTACTAATGAGGGCTTGAAGGTCAGGTTTTTACCTTACTCATCTTTCTCCTGCCCAGCATTAATCACAATACCTTGTATTTAGGAAGTGTATAGTGTGAGAGTGAATAGACTGTGTTCCTTATGAGACATGATCTTGAATGTTGGGGCAGTAATTTTCCCTCTCAAGACCTGTGTTTCCCTTTCTATAAAGTGATGGAATTGAACTAGATCAGTGGTTCTCAACAACTGATCTTGCAACAACCTACTATGTTGGGCTCATCTGTGAGTTATGGCAAGTAATTTTTAATAATAAAGAGCTGATATTTCCTCACCTTTTAAACAAGAGCTGATTTATATCACCCCTTCTTAATGGCATTCCAGTGTGTTTTCTTGAGTGTGAGAGGATGGGGTGGTGTTAGTTAGTTTGCTGGAGTTTCTTCTTTTTTTTTTTTTTTTGAGATGGAGTCTCGCTCTGTCACCCAGGCTGGAGTGCAGTGGTGCGATCTCAGCTCACTGCAAGCTCCGCCTCCTGGGTTCACGCCGTTCTTCTGCCTCAACCTCCCGAGTAGCTGGGACTACAGGCGCCCGCCACCACGCCCAGCTCATTTTTTTTTTTGTATTTTTTAGTAGAGACGGGGTTTCACCATGTTAGCCAGGATGGTCTTGATCTCCTGACCTCGTGATCTGCCCACCTTGGCCTCCCAAAGTGCTGGGATTACAGGCGTAAGCCACCACTCCCGGCCTTGGAGTTTCTTAACTCTGGATATACCAATGTCACACACATAAGTGGAGGTGCAAAAAAAGATTAAGAATCACTGTACTAAATAGTGGTTAAGGACTTGAAACTGAAAATTTCTATTTCTGATTTAGAGAAGTTTAAAGTTTAGTTATATCTAGGAGTTATTCTGATTATAAAGTTTTTATTTTGGCAATTTCAGGAACTCTATTTTAAGAACCTCTCAAAACGAAACAAGCAAATCATGGAGAAGAATGGAAATAACCGAAAGCTGCGGGTTTGTGTTGCTACTTGTAACCGTGCAGATTATTCTAAACTTGCCCCTATCATGTTTGGCATTAAAACCGAACCTGAGTTCTTTGAACTTGATGTTGTGGTACTTGGCTCTCACCTGATAGATGACTATGGGTAAGATGAAAGCATTTTCTTATTCTTCATTGCAACAGTGTGCTAGAAGGAGCTTGGGTTTTGTAGCCATATGGGCCCAGCTTCAAATTCCTGTTCTGCTGCTTAGTTTTTATGTGGCCTTAGAGTAGTCACTTAGCATCTCTGAGCCTCAGTTTCCTCATTATACAATGTAGTGAAAACTTATATTGTAAATTATTGTGAGGAATGGAGATCATGATATAGAGCATCCATCACAATGATGCCGCTTAGTAGATGATTGATAAATGGTAGCTATAAATAATATTACTGTTTGTTATTAGTTGTTACATTCAAAGAAATGCCACTTATAAATACATATTGTATGAGTATAATAATGTGATTCCATGTAATCTGTTTCGTGAGCTCTAATGGCAATCTTTAAAACTGGTTTATAGGCCAACAGCATATAAAGTAGTAGATATGGAACAAGATTTAAAAAATCTAATCTGCAAGGTAAAGTAGAGAGTTACATTACTGTCACCATTGGCATTTATTTTGCTGACATTAGGTTTGTTATTAATCACAGGCTACATTTAAAAAGTGAAAGTTGGGCCGGGCACGGTGGCACACGCCAATAATCCCAGCATTCTGGGGGGCTGAGGTGGGTGGATCACCTGAGGTCAGGAATTTGAGACCAGCCTGGCCAGCATGGTGAAACCCTATCTCTATGAAAAATACAAAAAAAAAAAAAAATTATCTAGTTGTGGTGGCGCATGCCCGTAGTCCTAGCTACTTGGGAGGCTGAGGCAGGAGAATCACTTGAACCTGGGAGGTGGAGGTTGCAATGAGCTGAGATCACACCACTGCACTCCAGCCTGGGCAACAAGAGTGAGACTCCGTCTCAAAAAAAAAAAAAAGCAAAGGTTGGATAATCTGAGAGAACAAGGCGTATTACATACATCTTGATGTATGTAATAAAAAGTCATTTAGTGCACCCTTGTGGCATGAATATATTAATGCAGTCTCCAAAGAGGATCACAAATACAATATTGTATCTGAAAGAACCTTGCGTTAAAATAAAATTGTCCTTTTCAGACTATTCTTTAAAAACAAGGTGGGAATTTGCTACTAGGAAATACTTAAAGAGTAGAGAAGAAACTTAATGGATAGCTCAGGGATCCACAGATTTTTTTTTTTTTTTTTTTTTTGAGACGGAGTTTTGCTCTTGTTGCCCAGGCTGGAGTGCAGTGGCGTGATCTCAGCTCACTGCAACTTCCACCTCCCGGGTTCAAGTGATTCTCCTCTCTCAGCCTTCCGAGTAGCTGGGATTACAGGCATGCGCCACCATGCCCGGCTAATTTTGTATTTTTAGTAGAGATGGGGTTTCTCCATGTTGGTCAGGCTGGTCTCAAACTCCCAACCTCAGGTGATCCATCTGCCTCGGCCTCCCAAAGTGCTGGGATTACAGGCGTGAGCCACTGCATCCGTCCAGATTTTTTTTTAATATAAAATGAATTCTGGCTATTTAGGAGCATCCTCTCAGTAGAATAGAAATTTTAGCTAGAGCCTGAGATGAAAGTTTGAGTGGGTTCTTTTACTGCTGTGAGAAAGCTTTGACAGGAAGACTAGTGGAAGAGAGGCTCTCAGGGAAATGGTAGTAGGTTTTTTATCTGCCTACCACAGTTACCAAGGGTGGAAAAATAGTGTTTATCTGATGAGACCGTTAAATAGGAAATTTGACTAGTACTTAATGAAAATGCATGTTTAAAGTACATTCTAACACAAGAAATTGGTTGCTTCTTGGGAGAAGAATTGGATGACTGGGAGACAAAAGTGAGAGACTTTTCACCATGAAATGTTTTCTTAAAGAAAAAAGGTTTGGCCAGGCATGGTGGCTCACACCTGTAATCCCAGCACTTTGGGAGGCTGAGGTGGGCGGATCACGAGGTCAAGAGATCGAGACCATCCTGGCCAACATGGTGAAACCCTGTCTCTACTAAAAATACAAAAATTAGCTGGGCGTGATGGCACACGCCTGTAGTCCCAGCTACTCGGGAGGCTGAGGCAGGAGAATCGCTTGAACCTGGGAGGTGGAGGTTGCAGTGAGTCAAGATCGCACCACTGCACCCCAGCCTGGGCGACAGAGTGAGACTCTGTCTCAAAAAAATAAAAAAAAGGGTAAAGAACATTTTCCCCTAAGTGTATATAAAAAGTGCTGACCACTGTTAAAAGTTTAGTCTCTTTCTTCCTAATAAAAAAATTCTCTGGCCGGGTGCAGTCGCTCACGCGTGTAATCCCAGCACTTTGGTAGGCCAAGGTGGGTGGATCACCTGAGGTCAGGAGTTCAAGACCAGCCTGGCCAACATGGCAAAACCCCATCTGTACTAAAAATAGAAAAATTAGCTGGGTGTGGTGGTACATGCCTGTAATCCCAGCTACTCAGGAGGCTGAGGCAGGAGAATCGCTTGAATCCAGGAGGCAGAAGTTGCAGTGAGCCTAGATCGTGCTACTGCACTCCATCCTGGGCAACAAGAGCAAAACTCCGTCTCAAAAAAAAAAAAAAAAAAAAAGAATCTTAATCAGGCTGTTTACACTTATGGTCTATGCTTTTTATGTTTGTAAGTTATACTTCAATTTATTTATTTTAATGTTTCTCACTTCAGAGTTGGTGTTAGATTGCTTTTCTTGCATGTTACGGCTCTGTGTTTAAGAACATGTTCTTATATCTTTATTTCTCCCCGGCTTTAGAAATACATATCGAATGATTGAACAAGATGACTTTGACATTAACACCAGGCTACACACAATTGTGAGGGGAGAAGATGAGGCAGCCATGGTGGAGTCAGTAGGCCTGGCCCTAGTGAAGCTGCCAGATGTCCTTAATCGCCTGAAGCCTGATATCATGATTGTTCATGGAGACAGGTTTGATGCCCTGGCTCTGGCCACATCTGCTGCCTTGATGAACATCCGAATCCTTCACATTGAAGGTGGGGAAGTCAGTGGGACCATTGATGACTCTATCAGACATGCCATAACAAAACTGGCTCATTATCATGTGTGCTGCACCCGCAGTGCAGAGCAGCACCTGATATCCATGTGTGAGGACCATGATCGCATCCTTTTGGCAGGCTGCCCTTCCTATGACAAACTTCTCTCAGCCAAGAACAAAGACTACATGAGCATCATTCGCATGTGGCTAGGTATGTATCTCAGACTTTAGTCAGTCTAATGGCTGTTTTTGTCAGAAAACGTTCCGCCTATTTCAATCCTTTTGGAAACTATTATGGATAGAATACTCTGTTAGCAATGAGAAGGCCAAGGTTTTAGTTCATAGACCTTGCCCTGTGGTATGACTTTACCTCTCTGAGGTTTACCTTTTCTGTAAAATAGGCTTAGTGGATTGATTTTTTAAAATCTCTGCTATATTTATAGAATGGAATGCTTTTAATCCATTAAATATATTAGTTATAAGAATGATCCTAATATGTCAAAGGGGGGAAGCTATAAAATTATAAGCGTAATATGCCATTTCATTTTATTTTATTTATTTTATTTTTTGAGATGGAGTCTTGCTCTGTTGCCTAGGCTGGAGTGCAGTGGTGTGATCTTGGCTCACTGCATCCTCTGCCTCCCAGGTTCAAGTGATGCTCCTGCCTCAGCCTCCCAAGTATCTGGGATTGCAAGCGTGCACCACCACGACCGGCTAATTTTTCTATTTTTAATTTCACCACGTTGGCCAGGCTGGTCTCGAACTCCTGACCTCAAGTGATCCGCCCACCTTGGGCTCCCAAAGTGCTGGGATTACAGGTGTGAGCCACTGCACCCAGCTGTAATCTGCCATTTTACTAAAAACTGTAATAATGGAATGGTTAGGAAGTATGTACACCAAGTCATTTATTATATTTATTTCTGGTGTGGGATTATGGGTGTTTTTATGTTTGATTTTCTGAATTTTTTTTTTTTTTTTTTTGAGACAGAGTTTTGCTCTGTCATCCAGGTTGGAGTGCAGTGGCACAATCTCGACTCACTGCAACCTCCACCTCCCAGGTTCTAGCGATTCTCCTCCCTCAACCTCCCGAGTGGCTGGGATTACTATGCCTGGCTAATTTCATATTTTTAGTAAAGACAGGGTTTTTCCATGTTGGCCAGGCTGGTCTCGAACTCCTGACCTCAGGTGATCCGCCCACCTCAGCCTCCCAAAGTGCTGGGATTACAAGTGTGAGCCACCGTGCCTGGCCTGATTTTCTGAATTTTTTTACTACATTGGCAAAATGGTCTTTTTTTTTTTTTTTTTTTTTGAGATGGAGTCTTACTCTGTTGCCTAGCCTGTAGTGCAGTGGCTCAATCTCGGCTCACTGCAACCTCCACTTCCCGGGTTCAAGCGATTCTCCTGCCTCAGCCTCCTGAGTAGCTGGGGTTACAGGCACACACCACCACACCCGGCTAATTTTTTTTTGTATTTTTAGTAGAGACGGGGTTTCACTATGTTGGTCAGGCTGGTCTCAAACTCCTGACCTCATAATCCGCCCACCTCGGCCTCCCAAAGTGCTGAGATTACAGGCATGAGCCACCGCGCCTGGCTCATTTTTATTTTTAATGCTTTTCTTATAGAATTGTTGGAATACTCAGATTATGAATGTTGGAAGCAGTAAGCCATAAGTACTTATTAATATAAGGGATTATGATGATTATTATTAAAAAGCAGAAGTCATAGTTTTAGCCTTAGAGTATATCTTTGTAAATAAGCCCTATGTTCCAAAACTTTTATTGTTCAGTGCTCTAGCTTCCTAGAAATTATCTTTTGCTAATCAGAGGTAAAAAAATCCAAGTTTACAAACAGAATGTCAGTTGGTTAATTTATAGTAAGAGTACTACCTAGGGGACAAATTAGGACTAATAATCTATTTAGGACCTTTCATTTCTAAGAGGCAGATCTATTGAATTATAAAATTAATGAACAGAAAATTGATTTGGTTGGGTCAGGTATGGTGGCTCACCCTGTAATCCTAGCACTTTGGGAGGCTGAAATGGGAGTATTGCTTGAGCCTAGGAGTTACAAGGCCAGCCTGGGCAACATAGCAAGACCCTGTCTCTACAAAAAATAAGAAAATTAGCTGGGCGTGGTGCTGTGTGCATGTAGTCCTAGTTACCTGGGAGGCTGGGATGGGAGGGTCACTTGAGCCTGAGTAGTTGAGGCTACAGTGATCTGTGATTACACTGCTGCACTCTAGCCTGGGTGACAGAGTAAGACCCTGTCTCAAACAAAACAAAACAAAAAAAACAAAAAACAATAACAAAAAAAAAACACAGAAAGAAAAAGAAAATTGAATAAGCAAAGAGATTTTGTATATTTTTAATCTAGATTACATTACATCAGGAAAGGAATTGGGCTTTCCTGCTATATAACATAATCCATTCTACATATTTTTGTTGTTCAGTCTGGAGTGCAGTGGTGCAGTTTTGTCCTCCTGGGCTCAAGTGATCCTACCACCTCAGCCTCCTGAGTAGCTGGGACTACAGGCATGTACCACCATGCCCAGCTAATTTTTAAAATTTTTTTGTAGAGATGGGGTCTCACTATTTTGCCCAGGCTAGTCATGAATTCCTAGGCTCAAGCAATCCTCCTGCCTCGGCCTCCCAAACTGCTGGGTTTATAGGCATGAGCCACCGCACCTGGCCCATTCTAAATATTTCTTATGCTTGGACAGATTTGTAATTATCAAGGGATCGTCTAGATAATGCTGGTGGAACAACCTTCTGTCTCTTCAGTCTCTCCTTTTAGTATGCTTCCGATGAAACACTCTTGGATTCTGTTCTAATTATACCATTAGCTCTCTAGGTATTCTGGAAAACTTGTATCGCTGAAAAACTTGTAATGAATAGAAAATAATAATGTGCCAGATGTGGTGGCACATGCCTGTAATCTCTGTACTTTGAGAGGCCAAAGTGGGCAGATCACTTGAGCCTAGGGGTTTGAGAACAGCCTGGGCAACATGGTGAAACTCTGTCTCTACAAAAAATACAAAAATCAGCCGGGTGTGATGGTGTGTGCCTGTAGTCCCAGCTACTCCGGAGGCTGAAGTGGGAGGATTGCTTGAGTCTGGGAGTTCAAGACTGAAGTGAGCCATGATTGTGCCACTGCACTCCAGCCTCAGTGACAGAATAAGACCCTGTCTCAAAAAAACAAAACACTAGTTTTGGCCAGGTGCAGTGGCTCATGCCTGTGACCCTAGCACTTTGGGAGGCCCAGGCAGGTGGATCACTTGAGGTCAGGAGTTGGAGACCAGCCTGGCCAACATGGTGAAACCCCATTTCTACTAAAAATACAAAAATTAGCCAGGCGTGCTGGCACATGCCTGTACTCCCAGCTACTCAGGAGGCTGAGGCAGGAGAATTGCTTGAACCCAGGGAGGTTGCTGTGAGCCGAGATTGCACCACTGCACTCCACACTCCAGCCTGGGTGAAGAAGCGAGACTCCGTCTCAAAAAAAAAAAAAAAAAAAAAAACAAGCATAAAACCCAGGCCATATGCGGTGGCTCACACCTGTAATCCCAGCACTTTGGGAGGCCACGGCGGGCAGATCATGAGGTCAAGAGATTGAGACCATCCTGGCCAACATGGTGAAACCCCATCTCTACTAAAAATACAAAAATTAGCTGAGCATGGTGGCGCACGCCTGTAGTCCCAGGTACTTGGGAGGCTGAGGCAGAAGAATCGCATGAAACCCAGGAGGCGGAGGCTGCAGTGAGCCGAGATCGCGCCACTGCACTCCAATCTGGCAACAGAGCGAGACTCCGTCTCAAAACAAAAAACAGCAAATAACCATTAGAAAGCAGAATGTAGCAAAATTGAATTGTACTTGTAGGGCTTAAAGTCCTATTTGGGACAATTTAAGCAGTTCTTTATGAAAAGAAGGACATAAATTGCTTTTTTTTTTTTTTTTGGTCTTTAAACCAGTGAAAAAGAAAACTCAAGACAATGAGGCAGAGCCATCCACCACTGGGCAGTAATACATTTTATATAAAACCTGTACCTGCTTCTTGATGTGCAACTTCTTTTTTCTTTTTTTTCTTTTTTTTGAGACAGAGTCTTGCTCTGTTGCCAAGGCTGGAGTTCTGTCACCTAGGCTGAAGTGCATTAGCGCAGTCTTGACTCACTGCAACCTCTGCCTCCCAGGTTTAAGCAATACTGCCTGAGCCTCCCGAGTAGCTGGGACTACAGGTGCATACCACCACACCTGGCTAATTTTTGTATTTTTAGTAGAGATGGGGCTTCATCATGTTCGCCAAGTTCGTCTCGAACTCCTGACCTCAGGTGATCCGCCCTCCTCAGCCCTCCAAACTGCTGGGATTATAGGCATGAGCTACCGCACCTGGCCTTGATATGGAACTTCTCATGCTATCACTCTGCTTACAGGAAGATAGGGTTGGGTAGGCCATATATAACATTGCAGCTTTGTAACCAGAGTGTTAATATGTAACAATCTTAATTTTAAAATTAGCAACGTTAAAAAGGCATGTTAAATTCCTAATAATGAAAGGCATATCACAGTAAATATAGGACTTTACAACAGAAAACAAAATGCCTTTATGGAAAGAATTTATGAAAGGGCTGAGGCTGCTGAATTACGGATAGATACAAAGACCGGTAATAATATCAGAAGTGCCAGGTGGAGAAGCAGGTGCAAACTTTGTATGAAATGTATTATTGCCAGGGATGAGTTGCTCTGGCTCATTGTCTTGCGTTTTACTTTTCCCTGGTCTAAAAAGACTTCTAGTTTTTGCTACTTTGCCATCCTTCTTTCATAAAGAAACTGTTGCCGGGCACAGTGGCTCGCGCCTGTAATCCCAGCACTTTGGGAGGCCGAGGCGGGCAGATCACAAGGTCAGGAGATAGAGACCATCCTGGCCAACATGGTGAAACCCCATCTCTACTAAAAAATACAAAGATTAGGTAGGCATGGTGGCATAGGCCTGTAGTCCCAGCTACTCAGGAGGCTGAGGCAGGAGAATTGCTTGAACCCAGGAGGTGGAGGCTGTAGTCAGCCAAGATCGTGCCACTGCACTCCAACCTGGGCGACACAGTGAGACTGTGTCTTAAAAAAAAAAAAAAGTAAACAAAACAAAAAGCTGGTTCTTTGAAAAGATAAATAAAACTATTAGACCTTGGCAAGATTAACCAAGAAAATAAGGGAGAAAATCCAAATAACCTCTCTAAGAAATGAAACAGGAGATATTACAACTGACACTACTGAAATACAAAAGATCATTCAAGGCTACTATGAACACCTTGACACACATAAACTAGAAAACCTAGAAGAGATGGACAAATTCCTGGAAAAATACAACCCTACTAGCTTAAATCAGGAAGAATTACATACCCTGAACAGATCAATAACAAGCAGCAAGATGGAAATGGTAATTTAAAAATTACCAACAAAAAAAATTCCATGACCAGATGGATTCACAGCAGAATTCTACCAGACATTCAAAGAAGAATTGGTACCAATCCTTTTGACACTATTCTACAAGATAGAGGAAGAAGGAACCCTCCCTAATTTATTCTGTGAAGCCCCCATGACCCTAATACCAAAACCAGGAAAGGACATAACAAAAAAAACAACAGGCCAATATCCTTGATGAACATAGATGCTAAAATCCTTACCAAAATACTAGCTAATCAAATCCAACAACATATCAAAAAGATAATCCACCATGATCAAGTGGGTTTCATACCAGGGATGCAGGGATGGTTTAATGTATACAAGTCAGTAAATGTGATGCACCACATAAACAGAATTAAAAATCACATGATCATTTCAGTAGATGCAGAAAAAGCATTCAACAAAATCCAGCATCCCTTTATGATTAAAACTCTCAGCAAAATCAGCATACAAGGGACATACCTTAATGTAATAAAAGCCATCTATGACAAACCCACAGCCAATGTAATACTGAATGGGGAAAAGTTGAAAGCATTCCCTCTGAGAATTGGAACAAGACAAGGATGCCCACTCTCACCACTCCTCTTCAACATGGTACTGGAAGTCTTAGAATGAGCAATCAGACAAGAGAAGGAAAGGGCATCCAAATCAGTAAAGAGGAAGTCAAACTGTCACTCTTTGCTGACAATATGATTATTTACCTTGAAAATCCTAAGGACACCTCCAGAAAGCTCCTAGAACTTATAAAAGAATTCAGCAAAGTTTCCGGATACAAGATTAATGTACACAAATCAGTAGCTCTTCTATACACCAACAGCGACCAAGCAGAGAATCAAACCAAGAACTCAACCCCTATTACAACAGCCGCAAAATAAAATTAAAATAAAATAAAATAAGTAAAATAAAATAATAAAATAAAATTATAAAATAAAATATAAAATAAAATAAAATACTTAGGAATATACCTAACCAACGAGTCAAAAGACCTCTACAAGGGATATTACAAAACACTGCTGAAAGAAATCATAGGCTGGGTGCAGTGGCTCACACCTGTAATCCCGGCAATTTGGGAGGCCAAGGCGGGCAGATCATTTGAGTTCAGGAGTTTGAGACCAGCCTGGCCAACATGGTGAAACCCTGACTCTACTAAAAATACAAAAATTAGCTGGGCATGGTGGTGTGCACCTGTAGCCCCAGCTACTTGGGAGGCCGAGGCAGGAGAATCGCTTGAACCTGGGAGGCGGAAGTTGCAGTGAGCCAAGATCGCACCATTGCACTCCAGGCTGAGCAACAAGAGTGAGACTACATCAAAAAAAAAAAAAAAAAGAAAAAGAAAGAAAGATAGAAAGAAAGAAATCATAGACAACATGAACAAATGGAAACACATCCCATGCTCATGGGTGGGGTAGAGTTGATATTGCGAGAATGACCATACTGCCAAAAGCAATCTACAGATTCAATGCAATCCCCATCAAAATACCACCATTATTCTTCACAGAATTAAAAAAAAATTCTAAAATTCATGTGGAACCAAAAAAGAGCCCATATAGCCAAAGCAAGAGTAAGCAAAAAGAACAAATCTGGAGGCATCACACTACCTGATTTCAAACTATACTATAAGGCCATAGTCACCAAAACAGCATGTTACTGGTACAAAAATAGGAATATAGACCAATGGAACAGAATAGAGAACCCAGAAATAAACCCAAATACTTACAGCCAACTGATCTTCGACAAATCAAACAAAAATATAAAGTGGGGAATGGACACCTTTTTCAACAAATGGTGCGGGATAATTCACTGGCCACATGTAGGAGAATGAAACTGGATCCTCATCTCTCACCTTATACAAAAATCAATTCAAGATGGATTAAGGACTTAAATCTAAGATCTGAAACTATAAAAATTCTAGAAGATTACATGGGAAAACCCCTTCTAGACATTGGCTTAGGCAAGGATTTCATGACCAAGAACCCAAAAGCAAATACGATAAAACAAAGATAAATAGCTGGGACCTAATTAAACTAAAGAGCTTTTGCACAGCAAAAGGAATAGCAGAGTAAATAGACAACCACAGAGTGGGAGAAAATCTTCACAATCTATACATCTGACAAAAGACTAATATCCAGAATCTATAGTGAACTCAAACAAATCAGTAAGAAAAAGTCCCATAAAAAAGTGGGCTAAGGACATGAATAGACAATTCTCAAAAGAAAATATACAAATGGCCAACAAACATATGAAAAAATGCTCAACATCACTAATGATCAGGGAAATGCAAATCAAAACCATAATGCCATACCACCTTACTCCTGCAAGAATGGCCATAATCAAAAAATCAAAAAACAGTAGGTGCTGGTGTGGATGTGGTGATCAGGGAACACTTCTACACTGCTGGTGGGAATGTAAACTAGTACAGCCACTATGGAAAACGGGAGATTCCTTAAAGAACTAAAAGTAGAACTACCATTTGATCCAGCAATTCCACTACTGGGTATCTACCCAGAGGAAAAGAAGTCATTATTTGAAAAAGATACTTGCACACGCATGTTTATAGCAGCACAATTCACAATTGCAAAGTCATGGAACCAACCAAATGCCCATTAATCAACGATTGGATAAAGAAACGGTGGTGTGTATATATATGTGTGTGTGTTTGTGTGTATCTATATATATCTATATCTACATCTGTAGGTGTGTGTGTGTATCTATATATATCTATATATATCTACATCTATATATATCTACATCTATATATCTATATATATCTACATATATATATATCTACATCTATATATATATATATCTACATCTATATCTATGATGGAATACTATGCAGCCATAAAAAGGAATGAATTAACAGCATTTGCAGTGACCTAGATGAGACTGGACACTATTATTCTAAGTGAAGTAACTCAGGAATGGAAAACCAAACATTGTATGCTCTCACTGATATGTGGAAGCTAAGCTATGAGGATGCAAAGGCCTACGAATGATACAGTGGACTTTGGGGACTTGGGGGGAAGAGTGGGAGGGGGCGAGGGATAGAAGACTACAAATATGGTGCAGAGTATACTGCTCAGGTGATGGGTGCACCAAAATCTCACAAATCACCACCAAAGAACTAACTCATGTAACCAGATACCACCTAATACCCCAATAACTTATGGAAAAATAAATAAACTTAATTAAAAAAAAAGTAAGTGGAGCTCACTTTCAGTTTTATGGGATAATATAGGCCCTATTGGTAAATACCTTGCGTTGTCTGACATAGCACTGTCAATCTAAACTTTTTACATTTTAAATTTTTGCTGAGGAACCGTCCTTGGGATCCCAGCCTAGGGATGAGCGAAACTCTCCTAGTCCTTTAACAGTTAGAAACACTTGCCACTTGTTGAATCTGGTAGGTGATAGTACACGAAAGCTCCTGTGCATTCTAGGAAATATGTTTAATGCTTGTTCAGCCTCAAAATGCCCTGATATGCAACATATTATTATTCGTTGATATTGCTGAATATTCACTAAAAACATTAGTTAGAAATTGGGAAGAGTCACATTTTTCGAGTGCTTTGGAATAGTTTGGGTTTTAAAACAGTGAATTTCTAGTGCCTGCTATTTAAAGTTATGTTTGTGGCAGCATGTCTTTGTAAAATGTTAAGTTTGCTGAATACTTGGATTTGTTGCTGTAAATTCTTATCATTTGACTCTAATTTGGATGCCCTGTTCACAATTTGACAAACTGTTTCTTAGAATTTTTAAAAGCACAGACTTAGAGTCTTGCTTTCAGAATTTGCTTCTTTCTCTTTCAAGATTCTTAACTAATGAAGCAATGTGGTTTGATTTTCTTTAAACAGGTGATGATGTAAAATCTAAAGATTACATTGTTGCACTACAGCACCCTGTGACCACTGACATTAAGCATTCCATAAAAATGTTTGAATTAACATTGGATGCACTTATCTCATTTAACAAGCGGACCCTAGTCCTGTTTCCAAATATTGATGCAGGTAATTGAACTTGAAAATGAAATTATGCCACCTGCTTTTTCCAATTTTATGTTTCTATTACTTCTTTTAACGCCTTCCTATCTTGCTCATCTTATCATTGAAGGGCACTCTTCTGAAATGCATTCCAATTTTCAAAGGATTACCAATTTTGCTATAACTCAAAAAGTTTGTAATGTTTTTGCCAAGTCCAGTAGAAACTTAAAAATAGTCTGTCTACTGTCTACTTTAGTCTCATGTTTAGTACTAATATTTTCCCTCCAGTTTCCACCAGTTAAGAAACTGCAGAAGCCAAGAGACATAAATCTTAGAAGCTGAAGTGAAAGATGGCCGGGCACGGTGGCTCATGCGTGTAATCCCAGCACTTTGGGAGGCCGAGGCAGGCAGAACACTTGAGGTCAGGAGTTCGAGACCAGCCTGGCCAAGATGGTGAAACCCTGTCTCTGCTAAAATACAATAATTAGCCAGCCACAGTGGTGGGCACCTGTAGTCCCAGCTATTCAGGAGGCTGAGGCAGGAGAATCACTTGAACCTGGAAGGTGGAGGTTGCAGTGAGCCGAGATCATGCCACTGCACACTAGTCTCAGTGACAGAGTGAGACTCCATCTCAAAAAAAAAAAAAAAGTTGAAGTGAAAGAATCTCTAGAAAAGTAGTGATTCCACTATCCACAGTAAAATAGCCACTAATATTTTTTCTTGCTTTCTTTCATATTTATGTTAGCTATACCTTAAAGTAATCTTGAGCTGAAGCAGTTTAAATCTGCAGTCCCCAGCCAGTCCCAACCAGTTCATCCTCAAGCCTGCCCTGGCTGATCACTTGCTTACCAGTGGATGGTACTATAGATTTTGGTACTGCTGAGACCTTAGGCGAGTTAATGGGGGTGTGAGATATTAATGAGAAATGCCAGAACGTAGCCTAACACTGAAGAATTTCCAAACACTGGTTATCGTTAGCTGACACCACTCATTGTTGAGTTCTTAGGCTTTTTTTTGGTAAAGGAGGCAGAACCCGTTCTCCGCAATGTCAAGATATCACCAACTTACTCTGAAAGAACCCCTGTCTTAGTATTCTCTTGAAGAATCTTTTCTGTTAGGGAGAACAAAGTAGGATATTAGTTGAAAAAAAATTTAAGAATACCCAACCCAGATTTTTTCCAGGTAATGTATCAATATTTCAAAAATGTTAATATTTATTCTTTTCTGACCTTTAAATTTTTTATAAATATGTGTAATGTAACTATGTATCATTCTCATTCAGCATTCATTGTCAATGATATATTCTGTTTATAATACACTTTCCTGGCTGTATATACTTTAGAATTAGAGGTATTTTTTTTCTATGAAAGTAAAGGGTCCCAGGTATATCTAAGTCATGGCTGCCACTTGCCTCTACCCTCCACAGGGTTTTTGATAAGCTATACACAGGGAACAATAGGAAAATAAAAATCAAGGCATCACTTTATCATTATCTGGCTTAGTGCCCTGTTCCCCAGTACAGGACTCCCTCCGGAAAATGGATTATTGAAGCCTTAAACCAAAGAGGAGCTTTCAACTGAATTGAAACCTGAATCTTGGAATAGTAGTGGTGCCTTCTGGTGTGCCATGTAGTACAGTTTGAGTATCCCTAATAAAAAAATCTGAAATCTGAAATGCTCCAAAATCTCAAACTTTTTGAGCACCAATATGATGCTCAAAGGAAGCGTTTATTGGAGCAGTTGGATTTTGGATGTTCAGATTAGGGATGCTGATCTGGTAAGTATTACAGAATAACAAATATTTCAAAATCCAAAAAAACTTGAAACCCAAAATATTTCTGGTCCCAACCATGTCGAATAAGGGATGCTCAACCTGTACAATAATTACAGATGATGCTCTGGCAAGACTGTATATAGAGAGAAGTGGCCAGGCCTTCTCCAGGGAGTTAGACCCTGAGTCCATTTACCTACCTTGCAACACAATGAAAGTTAAAAAAATTGAGAACCATGCATGCACAGCTTTGGTTAAATGAGTGGCACCTGCCCAGTGGTAAGCATGGTGTGGTCAGACCTCTGCCTTCTAACCAGTCAGGTTAGCAATTTTCCTCCCTAGGTATGGGGTAGTTAGGAGAGGGTCAGTTGAGAGGCAAGCAGAGGGACATTAAATATTGCCTCCCCTTCATGTATCTTTAAATTTTTATGAAGTCATGCAGTTAAAATAGAAGCCGCAGTTATCAGAATCTATGTGTATTTTCTTGGAGTTTACTTCACATAAATGGGAGTGCTATCCCACCGAGTTCTTGTTAGTGTAAAGGTGAGTGTAGCTGGGCAGAGGCTCTCTCATCAGCTTGGTGTGTGGAGCCTGAGAGGGTTCCATTTGGGAACTCTCAGGTTAAGAGATACAGGCTGTTGGCCTGTCTTTAGCCTCTTAATTGTTGTTTAAGGTAAAGGCTTTTACTAGGGCATTGATAAAAGTTATTTGCTTTGCCTAGTTCTGTTTGAAAAGTCCCAACTGCTGCTTTTTGAGTTCCTAGATGAGTGAAGCAGAGGACATTTTAGATATCCATCATTCATAAAAAGCCAGTAGTTAAAATTACTATTTCCCTAATAACTGATGTGAGGTTTTTTTAGGGAGATTTCTTTACATGGGCTATACTTGCCAATGAAAATGGTTTCTTTATCTCACAAACCATTTACCAATTGGTTCTTTTCATTTTCATAGGGAGTAAAGAGATGGTTCGAGTGATGCGGAAGAAGGGCATTGAGCATCATCCCAACTTTCGTGCAGTTAAACACGTCCCATTTGACCAGTTTATACAGTTGGTTGCCCATGCTGGCTGTATGATTGGGAACAGCAGCTGTGGGGTTCGAGAAGTTGGAGCTTTTGGAACACCTGTGATCAACCTGGGAACACGTCAGATTGGAAGAGAAACAGGTATTTACCTTTGCTCTTACTTCAACTGACTAGGCTTTATACATACGTGAGTTGTTATAAGGTATGCATATATCAGTACTGAGCATATATTTTGTGAACAAGTGAGTGAATGAGGTTAATAACCAGTTGAAGCCTAAAATCTATAGTCGATAAATAGCACACAGTGATTACCAAATATTTTAGATCTCTACTTACATTTTATTGTCTTTGTAATATCAATTAGCACTAAGTGGTTCTTTCTTTTTTTTTTTGAGATGGAGTCTCGCTCTGTCGCCCAGGCTGGGGTGCAGTAGCGTGATCTCGGCTCACTGCAAGCTCCGCCTCCCAGGTTCACGCCATTCTCCTGCCTCAGCCTCCCAAGTATCTGGGACTACAGGCGTCAGCCACCAAGCCTGGCTAATTTTTTGTATTTTTTAGTAGAGACGGGGTTTCACTTTGTTAGCCAGGATGGTCTCCATCTCCTGACCTCGTGATCCGCCCACCTCGGCCTCCCAAAGTGCTGGGATTACAGGCGTTGAGCCACCGCGCCCAGCCTAAGTGGTTTTTAATTATGGTCTTTCATGGCTGTGTTTAAGAGAGAATGTGGTTGAATGTTTCATGAATATATGAATGCTAGTCTTTTATTTTCTGGGCCTAATATAGAATCCCTTCAGTCAGTACTTTAGAGTATGGTAGTTCTAAGTAAAGTGCCCCTTAAGTATAAGTAGGATTATTATTAATGAATTTGCTAACTGAGCTAGGTCCTGTTATTAACATTAGTTCAAGTTCTAATCCTGTTTACATGCAGTGGAATTTAATGGAAGCTGTAATGGAAAAGTGTGTATCATTAAAGGAAAAAGAACTGGACTAGAACCAAGGAGATGAGTTCTAGCTCTGCTCTTTCTCCAGTTCTTCATAATTGCCACCTTTCTGTTATATTTAGATCTTCTTCCCTTTTCATTCCCAGCATATTACTTTACTCCCCACTTCATAGAGAAAATGGAAGCCATGAGATGGAAATTCTTTCAAATTCCTCAATTCATTTATTTAGAAAATATTTAGTAAACACCTACCACGTACTAGGCACTGAGATTTGGCAATAAACTAGACCAAGAAGAGCTGGGCTCTCGTGCAACTTACATTCTAGTGGGAGAGGAGACAGATGATAGACATACACAAAAGAAATAAGAAAAATATCAGGAATTCTATATGCTGTGCCTGCTGTAACACAAGGTATATGATGGACTCCATTAGATTGGTTAAAGGAATGCCTCTTTAAGGAGATGACACCTAAGCTGAAATCTGAATGACAAGCAGTCAGCTATGTGAGGATCAGGGAGAGGCAGTGGGAACAGCCAGTGTGAGGGCCGGGAGGTGAACTTGGTGTATTTGAGAAATGGAAGCGCTATTGTGGCTGTAGAGTAGTGAGCAAGAGGCAGAGTGATACAGATGATGTTAGAGAAGGAAACAGATGCATGTAAGCCAGGGTAAGCCATTTGGAATTTTTTCTAAGTGTAATGGGAGGGAATGACATGACATGAGTTGCATTTTGGAAAGATCACTCCGGTTGCTAATATACAGAATGGAATGTCGGGGGGGCAAGAATAAAAGCAGGGAGACCAGTAAGGGGGCTGATTCAGTTGCTCAGATGAGAGATGATAGTGGCTTTGATGAAGTATTAGAGATGGAAAAAAGTTAGATTTGGGTCTTGTTGTAGTACTTGCTGATGCTTGGATGTGGAGGTGAAAGGAATCAACAAGGAAGCCTAGATTTCTGATTGGGCAGTGATATGCTGGGAATGAGAAGGGAAGAAGATCTAAATATAACAGAAAGATGGCAATTATGAAGAATTGGAGAAAGAGCAGAGCTAGAACTAATCTCCTTGGTTCTAGTCCAGTTCTTTTTCCTTTAATGATACACACTTTTCCATTACAGCCTAGATTTCTGATTGGGCAGTGATATGGGGACACTGAGGGAGGAACAGATTTGGGGAGGGATTGAATTAAGAGTTCTCTTATAGCTATGTGAAGTTTGAGATGCCTATTAGATATCAAAGCAGACATGGCTAGTAAACAGCTAGATAGTTCCAGGAAGAGTTAGAGTTGGAGATAGAAATTTGAGAGTCATTGGTATAGAGATGATGCATAATTGGTTGTCAGTTTGGCTGTTATAACAGAGACCCTAAATAATAGTGGCTGAAATAAGTTAAATGTTCTTTCTTTCTCAGTGGATGGCAGCTCCACAATCATCAGACTTAGCCCCCATCTATTTTCTTAGTGGTTGCTCTAGCTATTGCTTGCAAGTCTCTGTTTTAGCCTTTGGAAGAAGGAAAAGAGAAGATGCCTTTCCCTTTAAAGGCAAGACCTGAAAGTTGCAAATCTTTCTTCTCACATCCATCAGAACTTAGTCACATGGCCACATCTGGCTGCAAGGCAAGCTGAAGAATATAGTCTTTTTTGTTTGTTTGTTTTGTTTTTGTCTGAAATGATACTGTTCTGTTGCTCAGGCTGGAGTGCAGTGGTGTATTCATAGCTCATCGTAACCTTGAATTCCTGGGCTCAAGTTATCCTCTCACTTTAGCCTCCCCAGCCATGCCTGGCTAATGGTTTTACAAAATGTTTTGTAGAGACAGGGTCTTGCTTTGTTGCCCAGGCTTGTCTTAAACTCCTGGTCTCAAGTGATCCTTCCTACCTTGGCCTCACAAAGTCCTGGAATTATGGATGTGAGCCATTGTGCCCAGTCAGTGTTTTGTTTGTTTTCTTTCCTTCTTTCTTTTCATTCCTTCCTTCCTTCTTTCTTTGTCTTTCTTTCTTTCTCTTTCTCTCTCTCTCTTTTTTTTTTTTTTTTTTAGTGAAGCAGTGCTGGGGGAGGAGGAACTGGTTGTGATCAATTAGTTGTAAACACCAGTCAGAATATAATCTTTGGCTGGGGATCAGATGCCTGGCTAGAAATTCTGTTTCTAGTATGAAGAAAAGATATTGAAGATAATGGCACCAGCCATAGATAGTATTTAAAACCCAGGCCAGGTGCAGTGGCTCAACACCTATAATCCCAGTGCTTTGGGAGGCCAAGGTGGGATGATTGCTTGAGGCTGGGAGTTCGACCCTAGCTTGGGTCAAGATAGTGATATTTTATCTCTACAAAAAAATTTTAGTGTGAACCCAGGAGGCGGAACTTGCAGTGAGCCAAGATCGCACCACTGCACTCCAGCCTGGGCAACAGAGCGAGACTCCGTCTCAAAAAAAAAAAAAAGATAGTGATATTTTATCTCTACAAAAAAATTTTAAAATTAGGTGGACCTGGTAGCATGCGCCTGTGGTCCTAGTTACTCAGGAGGCTGAGGCGGGAGGATCACTTGAGCCCAGGAGTTTAAGGTTACAGTGAGCTATGATCGTGCCACTGCACTCCAGCCAGGGTGACAGAGCAAGACTCCGTCTCAAAAAAAAAAAAAAAAAAAAATACTTGTAAATAGGGCAGAGAATGGAGCCCAGGACCAACCTCTGGAGCCCTTCAATCTTTAGAGTTCTGGTGAAGAGGGAAGGGCCAGCAAGGAAGACTGAAGAGGAACACCAGTGAGGTTGGAGGGAAACAAGGAGAGTGTGCTATCTATAAAGCCCCCAAAATAAAATGTTTTAAGGACGGGGTGGTGGATACTGCTGAGTTCATTTAAGATGTGAAAGGACAGCCATGCACAGTGGCTCACGCCTGTAATCCTAGCACTTTGGGAGGCCAAGGCAGGTGGATCACTTGAGGTCAGGAGTTCAAGCCAGCCTGGCTAACATGGTGAAATGCCATCTCTAAAAATACAAAAATTAGCCAGGTGTGGTGGTACACGCCTGCAATCCCAGCTACTCAGGAGGCTGAGGCAGGAGAATTGTTTGAACCTGGGAGGTAGAGGTTGCAGTGAGCTGAGATTGTGCCACTGCACTTCAGCCTGGGCAACAGAGCAAGACTTTGTCTCAAAAAAAAAAAAGTGAAAGGAGAATTGAACCATATGCCAACATGGTCTCTGTACTTTTTGCCACTACACTTAAATAAACTTATATAAATGTGCATGCCCATCCATCCTTTCCTTCTTACCTTCTTTATAGCAGGGTGTGGGCATGGGTGTGGGTGTGGGTGTCTCTCCTGCCTGTCCACTACCTGTGTTTTCAATCCCAACCACTCCTGCCTTCTCAGGGACCTATCCATGAGTGATCTTTTCTCATCCTTCTTTATTTAACCTCCTCATCATTTAAACATGCCTAAGCCTCTCGCATCTTAAAAACAAACAACACAAAACAACTCCTTTCTTGACCCCACACCTCTCTCCAGCTGTTACTCGTCCACTGTTCTCTTCTTAGCCAAACCCATTGAACAGTGTGGCCATTTTCGCTAGATTTACTCCCTCATATTGGTCAGGAAATGTCTGGAGGGAAAGTGACTGCCTGACCAGCCAAGTGAACCACTGGCTGAGTAGATGGAAGGCAGGGCAGGTTGAAAGAGAGTGAATCTCATAGATGACTAGGCAAATGGTAAGCGGATGCCAGGTTAGTCTACCGTATTTATTTTAATAAACAAAAACTTGATTTGTTCTCTTTGGGAATAAAGGACCCTAGGGCGCTTAAGTGTTTGATGTACTGAAATCTTGCCAAGAGTACTTTAAAAGGTATAAAGTAGAAAAGTTGAATTTTCCCTAACAAAAGACTTAACCTGAAGTCAGCTGGATTTCAGGTCTAATTATGAGCATAGTACACTGATAATTTCTTTATTCTTTGGATATTCCCACTTCCAAATCCTTGTAATGTGTCACTGGTTTTACCTAGGGGAGAATGTTCTTCATGTCCGGGATGCTGACACCCAAGACAAAATATTGCAAGCACTGCACCTTCAGTTTGGTAAACAGTACCCTTGGTGAGTATAAAACATTCTTTGCTGAGTGATTTAAAAGGGGAGCTACCTTCAGTACCATTTTAGAGCTACAATCACTGTTTAATCATCCTAACAGAGCTTTCCTTCTTATGCCTACAGGCCCCTAGTTGCTGGGGAGACAGGGATTGCTAATATCATACCCATTATTACTGTTCCAAAGGTTCCAATGTAGAATACATATTTTATTTCTTTTTTTTTTTTTTTTTTTTTGAGATGGACTCTTGATCTGTTGCCCAGGCTGGAATGCAGTGGCGCCATCTCAGCTCACTGCAACCTCCTCCTCCTGGGTTCAAGCAATTCTCCTGTCTCAGCCTCCCAAGTAGCTGGGATTACAGGTGCGCACCACCACGCCTGGCTAATTTTTGTATTTTTAGTAGAGATGGGGTTTCACCATGTTGGGCAAGCTGGTCTCAAAACTCCTGACCTCAGGTGATCTGCCTGCCTCAGCCTCCCAAAGCGCTGGGATTACAGGCGTGAGTCACTGTGCCCAGCCTTATTTTGTTTCTCTTAATTAATACAACACTTTTGCTACACTTATTTAACCTTCTTTGGCTTTCTATAAATATTAGAAAATAATGTAACTGATTTTTTTAAAAAGTCTAGTTCAGCTTTTTAATTAATTTTGACCACCCTCCTTTCTGTTTCAAATCGATGAGATTTCCCTGTATTTGAATATTTCTTTCTGAAAATAATTTTGTTTTCTCAGAAATATAGATAAAAACTAAAAAAAGCAAAAAAAATGCAGGCACTTAGTTACAATGTTGCTGAAGAGATCTAGATATTATTTTATATAAAATTTTTTTAGTTCTGTATAATTATGATTTATAGTTTTTAACTTTTAATTGACAGATAAAATTGTATGTATTTATTGTGTACAACATGATGTTCTGAAGTATGTATATCTTGTGGAGATGTTATTTTATTTCTTTTTTGTTATTGTTGGTTTTTTTTTTTTTTTTTGGGACGGAGTCTTGCTCTGTCATCCAGGCTGGAGTGCAGTGGTGCGATCTCGACTCACTGCAACCTCCGCTTCCCGGGTTCAAGCAGTTCTCCTGCCTCAACCTCCTGAGTAGCTGGGATTACAGGCACCCACAACGCCTGGCTAATTTTTGTGTTTTTAGTAGAAATGGGGTTTCACCGTGTTGGCCAGGCTGATCTTGAACTCCTGACTTCAGGTGATCCGCCAGCCTCAACCTCCCAAAGTGCTGGGATTACAGGTGTGAGCCACTGCACCCAGCCTATTTATTTCTTTAAACATGATTTTTTAAATTACTTTTTTGTAGAGATAGAGTTGCTATCTCTGTGTTGCCCAGGCTGGTCTCAAACTCTTGGGCTCAAGCAATCTTCCTGCCTCAGCCCCACAAAGTGCTGGGATTACAGGTGTGAGCCACTGTGCACGGCAGGAAGATGTCACTTTAGGAAGAAGCATGAATTATTTTTACCTGAAGTCTCAGTTTCCATTATATTATACCCTCACTACCATTTAACATGTATGGCAGAAGCATATAATTTAATTGACTTTTTGTATATTGCAGTTCAAAGATATATGGGGATGGAAATGCTGTTCCAAGGATTTTGAAGTTTCTCAAATCTATCGATCTTCAAGAGCCACTGCAAAAGAAATTCTGCTTTCCTCCTGTGAAGGAGAATATCTCTCAAGATATTGACCATATTCTTGAAACTCTAAGTGCCTTGGCCGTTGATCTCGGCGGGACGAACCTCCGAGTTGCAATAGTCAGCATGAAGGTAAAATAACTCCTAAACTCCTAACTTTATATCCCATATGAGCGATTGATTTTTTTTTAAGTATATATAGTTGGAAGGTAAGACTAGAAACATACACAAGAGCTTGTAATCACTTGCTGATAGTATTGACTTGTGGATCCTTTACAATGTTTGTCTCACTATTTTACTGATCATTAACATTTCAAAGAAGTAAATTCTTTGGGAATCCAAGACGGTAGACTTGACAGCGGGAAGACCCCTTTAGGCATCAGATCGGGCTTTTGCCACCCAAAAGACCTGAAATTCTATACTTGGTAACAGCTTGGAGTGTGGAGTATGCTGATTACTATCACTGCCCAGGTGAGGGGTATCAGCAAATGGTGAAGGGAGCTGCCTCCTCTCTAGAATGTGATCAGTTGTGTGGATTTTCCATTTTGCATTTTTACAGTTCTGCTCTTTATTGAGTACAGCATACCTTCAATCTGTTAACCAAACCATCACCCAGTGTTGACAGGTGAGAGAACATTCATAAAAATAACAAACTGTTCATGTTAAAGTGATCTCTAATGACTTAGAATAAACCTACTAGAAAAATCTTTGTTTGAAATAGTGTGAGTGTATAAAGCTTCCAGAGACGATGAGAAATAGCAAAGATTTTAAATGTAAAGTTGTAGGAAATTTATTAATACCATTAGGTCAAACAAGGAAAGCAAAACAAAACATAATTTTCTCAAGAAAAGCCAAGAGGCCTCCCTTATAAATACTCTTTTAAAAACTAATAGAAGGCTGGATGCAGTGGCTTACGCCTGTAATCCCAGCACTTTGGGAAGTCCAGGTGGGCAGATCACTTAAGGTCAGGAGTTTCAGACCAGCTTGGACAACATGGTGAAACCCTGTTTCTACTAAAAATACAAAAAAAAAAAAAAAATTAGCTGGGCATGGTGGCAGGCACCTGTAATCCCAGCTACTTGGGAGGCTGAGGCAGGAGAATCGCTTGCACCCAGGAGGCGGAGATTACAGTGAGCCAAGATTGCACCACTGCACTCCAGCCTGGGCAACAGAGTGAGACTCCATCTCAAAAAACAAAACAAAAACTAATAGAAGAATAGTTTCTTAACAGAGAGATGATTTATTCCATATGAAAGGCCAACATCTTCTTCAATGGTGAAATTCTAGAGGCATTCCCATTGAAATCAGGAAGAAAAGAAAGATGTTTTGTGCAGCATTATCTCACATAATTTTGGAAGTTATGAGGGAATAAAGGAAGGAATAGCAAAAATGGAGATTATTGATAGGGTAAAACAAAAAACATTATTAATAGACAAAAAAATGTTTGGCTCCCACCCTGGACTGGTTAAATTAGAGTCTCTGGGGATGGGGGCCAGGCATCGCTCTTCGTTAAAAGCTGTCCAGGTGATTCTGATGCACAGCGAAGATTGAGAAGCACTACTCTAGATTTTTTTATTCTCTTAATTAAAAAAAAATTTTGTTTTAGAGACAAGGTCTTCCTGTGTCTCCCAGACTGGACTCAAGGTCCTGGGCTTAAATGGTCCTCTGCCTCAGCCTCCCAAGTATAATAGCTAGGACCACAGGCACATGCCACTGTGCCCAGCTCTAGATGTATTTTTGTTTTTTGAGACTGAGTCTTGCTCTGTTGCCCAGGCTGGAGTGCAGTGGCGTGATCTCGGCTCACTGCAACCTCTGCCTCCCGGGCTCAAGTGATTTTCGTGCTTCAACCTCCTGAGTAGATGGGACTACAGGCTTATGCCAGCATGCCTGGCTAATTTTTGTATTTTTTGTAGAGACAGTGGTTCACCATGTTGCCCAGGCTGGTCTTGAACTCCTGGGCTCAAGGGATCCGCCAGCCTCGACCTCCCAAAGTGCTGGGATTACAGGTGTGAGCGACCGTGCCTGACCTAGATTTATTTTTAATGACAATCCTAGTGACAGCTCTAACCCTGTATTTGAGATATAAAAATCCACTAATAACAAAATAATATAAATGGAAAGAGAGATCTTATTCAGAACAACAGCAAAAACTCCTAAGAATAACTGAAACCAGGGACGATGTAATCTATATAAAGAAAATTCTAAAACTTTACTGTAAGACATAAAGCCTTGAAAAAAATGCCCTGGATGGAAGTGCTGATTATTTTTAAGATGTCAGTGTTTTCCAAATTGGATTTATAAGATCAACATAATCTAGTAAATATTTCAATGGTATTTGTTTTACATTTAGTAAAATTATTGTAAATCACAGTGGAATTTCTCAAAGTTTAACATTAAAAGTACAAAAGTCAGTTGTGCAAAGAAAAAATATAAAGACAAGTAATCAGGAGGGACTATCCCTGTTTGGTATTAAAACATATCAAAAAGCACAGTAATTTGTTTTATTTTTTTGAGACAGGGTTTCACTCTGTCGCCGACTGGAGTGCAGTGGTGTGATCTCGGCTCACTGCAACCTCTGCTTCCTGGGTTCAAGCGATTCTCCAGCCTCAGCCTCTCAAGTAGCTGAGACTACAGGCATGTGCCACCACGCCCAGCTAATTTTTGTATTTTTTATAGAGATGGGATTTCCTCTTATTGCGCAGGCTGGTCTTGAACTCCTGAGGTCAAAGTGATCTACCTGCCTCAGCCTCTCAAAGTGCTGGGATTACAGGCGTGAGCCACCACGGCCGGCTATACAATAATTTAAACAATGTGGTATTTCTGCCAGCCAGGATGGAAATCTACCCTAAGGAAATAGAGTATCCAGACCATCACTGAATTCAGTTACAGGAGATGATTAAAGCTCAGCTACTTAGTTGCCTCAGTGTTTTTTTGTTTTTGTTTTTGAGAAAGGATCTCACTCTGTTGCCCAGGCTGGAGTGCAGTGGCATGATCTCAGCTCACCGCAGCCTGAACTTCCCAGGCTCAAGAAATCCTCCCAGCTTAGCCTGTCAAGTAGTTGGGACTACAGGCATGTGCCAACATGCCTGGCTAATTTTTTGTAGAGAGGAGGTCTCACTGTACCTCCCAGGCTGGTTTTAAACTCCTGGGCCCAAGCGATTCTCCCGCCTTGGCCTCCCAAAGTGCCGGGATTACAGGCGTGAGCCACTATGCACGGTCACCTCAGTAAGCAAGAAAGTTTTGTCAACCTGAAAGAGTAAACTATGGTCTTTTAATGAACTAGGCTCAAATTAGCGAACATTGAACTTAAGCTTAAGAAAGGGGCCCAGCCGGGGGCAGTGGCTCACGCCTGTAATCCCAGCACTTTGGGAGGCCGAGGCGGGCGGATTGCTTGAGGTCAGGAGTTTGAGACCAGCCTGGGCAGCATGGTGAAACCCCATCTCTACTAAAAATACAAAAATTAGTCGGGCGTGGTGGCAGGCACCTGTAATCCCAGCTACTTGGGAAGCTGAGGAAGGAGAATCGCCTGAACCTGGGAGGTGGAGGTTGCAGTGAGCTGAGATCGCGCCATTGCACTCCAGCCTGGGCAACAGAGCGAGAGGCCATCTCAAAAAAAAAAAAGAGAGGGGCCCATCTTACTGGCTGTGGAGTTGTCATTGCTTCAACAGCCCCATATTAGGACAGATTACAGGAACTACTTGAGCTTATCCCAGGGCTGGCCCAGGCCAGGCAGTGGGTCCTTCCCCAAGCAGTCATCTAAGACTGCGGGGCCATCCTATAGCAGTGTCTGATTTGTCATGAAAAAGATCACAACACTCACAATATGCTGCTTAGCTAAGACCAGTGAGACGGAACTTGTTGTTTTCTCTTTTAGGGTGAAATAGTTAAGAAGTATACTCAGTTCAATCCTAAAACCTATGAAGAGAGGATTAATTTAATCCTACAGATGTGTGTGGAAGCTGCAGCAGAAGCTGTAAAACTGAACTGCAGAATTTTGGGAGTAGGTAAGATTGTAAATTATAAATCCAAGAAATGCTCATTTTAATGTACAAAATTTACTAAGTTGTGATGCATGCCTGAGCATCAAGTCAGTGTCTGCCCTGTGCATAGATGGCTCTAGGTGCTGTCTGTGGGCCCCAAGCATGGGGACTTCCTGGGACACCAACAAGCATTAGGAGAGAAGCACTGACAGTTCTAGAAATCTTTAAGGTGCTATGGCTTTAATTCACAACTGTCTAATATTTCCTTGCAGTCCTTGGTAACGTTTGTCTTAGGAGATCTGGGGTGAATGAATCTGTGTTCTTAAGACAAGAAAGTCAGCACACTTTCCTGAGATTGCTCATCAGCATTATTTCCTTGTGTTTGTGGTGGAGCGCAGGCATTTCCACAGGTGGCCGTGTAAATCCTCGGGAAGGAATTGTGCTGCATTCAACCAAACTGATCCAAGAGTGGAACTCTGTGGACCTTAGGACCCCCCTTTCTGACACTTTGCATCTCCCTGTGTGGGTAGACAATGATGGCAACTGTGCTGCCCTGGCGGAAAGGAAATTTGGCCAAGGAAAGGGACTGGAAAACTTTGTTACACTTATCACAGGCACAGGTAAGAGGGGTAGGGGGAGGTTGGTTCAGGAGCTAGAATGTATATTGGAGCATGTCTTCAACATGGTCAGGTGGTTACAACTCTGCCTTAGCCTTCACTTCCTGCATGACTAGAGCCTGAAGGTGAGCCACATGTGGCCTTTTCTGAGCATGTGCCCAGCCTTAGACATGCCTGTGGCCTTCTAAATTCCAGGAACTTGTCAGAGCTATTCAAAGCTCTTATTTCCCAGAGCTTCTCATTTCCCAGCTTTTCCTCCCAGTCTTTTTGGTTAGTGTGTTGGATGCCCCAGCTGTTATCCTTTGCCCTAGACAGCACAGACTAATACATTTTACCTTGAAATGTTTTTGATAAACATCCTTCATGTAACCCCCTCAGCACTGGGATAGTTCCCAGTTAGTTGAGATGAAAGCAGGCCCTTTGAGGTGGTCCTCCGGGGAGGTGACAGGCAGGTCAAAACAACCACAATTTTTTGAAAATAAGTTCGTCCTGCCCCGTCAGGTACTGGTATCCAGTACTGTTTCTGTACACCAGTACTGGGAGTGTGGACTGTTGTTCAAGGTCACCACCAAGCTGGAGAGTGGGTGATGGGACCAGGGTAGGTTACACCACCAGAAAGTTCTCTTATCAAGATTCAGCTGGTTTTGTTTTGTTTTTAGAGAGGGTCTCACCATGTTGCCCAGGCTGGTCTTAAACTGCTGGGCTCGAGGGATCCTCCTGCCTTGGTCTCCCAAAGTGCTGGGATTACAGGCACGACCCACTGCACCTGGCCCTGGTTTTTCTTTTTCTTTTTTAAATTAAGCATTCCTCTGTTTGTTGCAAACTTTGGTTAGTTTCCAGAGTTCCAAAAAGGTTGATTCTGACATTTTTACCAGTTTTTTCCTCACTTTAGTGGCAGAATGGACCTTTGGAGTTCCCTGCTCTGTCATTTTTTTATGACATCCCAATTTGTTACTTTTGTTTTTTTTACTCTATTTTATTTTTGTTGTATATATTTTAAGTGTATAACTTGATTTTTAAATGAGGAAACAGACTTAGCTAATAAGCGGTTAAGCCAGCATCTGATACAGATATGTCTAACTTCAAAACTTGTATGTGCTTAAACTCTACATTACACCACTATCCCTTTAAGCTCATGTACTTATTTATTTATTTATTTAGAGAGTGAGTCTCACTCTGTCACCCAGGCTGGAGTGCAGTGGCGCAATCTCAGCTCACTGCCTCCCAGATTCAAGTGATTCCCCTGCCTCAGCCTCCCAAGTGGCTGAGATTACAGGAATGTGCCACCACACCCGGCTAATTTCTGTATTTTTAGTAGAGACAAGGTTTCACCATGTTGGTCAGGCTGGTCTTGAACTCCTGGCTTCAGGTGATCTGCCCGCCTCGGCCTCCCAAAGTGCTGGGATTACAGGGGTGAGCCACCACACCCAGCCTAAGCTCATGTACTTTAGCTCATGCTCATCCTCTTTTAGTTCCAGACACAGTTTTAGCAAACTTGGATACCATTTCCTGGCTCAGAGCAGTGACTAAGCTGTAAATCAGAGGGCTAGGGGTTGAGGAATAAGTGCCCAGGAAGTGACAGATGGCAAGACAACCCTTAAAAGCAGAGCCTTCTCAGGCACAATACCCTTTACTCCTTTGTAACTGCTAAACACCATAACAAAAGACAGTCACTGATATTTATAATTATTGAATCACAGATTTTTAGACATGGCAGCATCAAAAAAGGCAAAATCATTATTTCATATTTTCTGCTTCAGGAAGCAGGTAGTGTGTGATACATTTTAAAAGACTTATCTTGGGTATTCCTCAGAGCAGAGCCTGAGACAAGGATTTAGGTACAGGTATGGTTTTTTGGAGGTGACCCCAAGAAGCAGGAGGGTGAGTGGGAAGAATGAAACAGAGCAGGAAGAAAGCCATTAAGGATATATTAACATTATTGAAGTTGACTTGAGGGCAAAGGGGGCTGAACTCCACCAGCACCTCCTAAGAAGCCTGCAGAACAACATCCAGAATTGTCCTGTGGATCTGCTGGCTCCTGCCTTGCCTCGGTTGCAGGTTGCCCCTGGGTGCTGTGCCTGCGTGGCTGAGTAGGCTCTTGCTTCAGTGTTGGAGAAAGCCTTGGTGCAGAAAGATGGACAGTGTGTGCTGGGCCAGGGGGTCTGCTACCCACAAGGTGGGCATGCATTTTCGCTGCACTGTCCCCACAGCTGTGTTTGAAATCACAGTGACCCAAGCAGATGGGTCACAGGGCATCAGAGGATCTGCTAAAAATATTTCCATCCAAAATGCTGCCAGAGAATGCTTTGATGCCTAGTGGGCTTCAGCTGTCTAGAGAAGTATCTATAGACCCTCACATGCCAAAGCTCTGCTAAATAGATGAGGCGTTGTGATATCATAGTTTTCTGTTTCAGGTAAAGCACCCTCAGTGATTTCTATCCCTCACTGTAGGAATCGGTGGTGGAATTATCCATCAGCATGAATTGATCCACGGAAGCTCCTTCTGTGCTGCAGAACTGGGCCACCTTGTTGTGTCTCTGGATGGGCCTGATTGTTCCTGTGGAAGCCATGGATGCATTGAAGCATACGCCTCTGGAATGGCCTTGCAGAGGGAGGCAAAAAAGCTCCATGATGGTTGGTGTCCCTCTCTCGAGGAATTAAGTAACCAAATAGTAGACAAGTACTTCAAAGTGGAAATTCCAAAGACAGCTGAACACTGAAGCCAGAAGTTTCCCCCTTTTCACTTCTTAGGGAAAGAGCAGGGCTCCCTTGCACTAAAACTGCACAGTCTTCTTGGCTGACCCATATTGCCACTCTTCCTCCCCAGGGGTGGTGGTGGACAGAGGTCTAGAGTTCCAAGACAGCAGGGAAGATTTCCTTCAGTTTTGTTTTCTCAGCCAGTATCACAGGGAGGGTACTTAATACACATTTTAATGAAGAAATAAATGGACAAAACATGTTACGTATATATCACACATACATGCACTGTATGTGTAGTATATGTGTGCTTCATACATAAAAACAGTGTAGATTTTTGGCCCCCAAAACCAATTTGTGAGCATATGCTGAAGGAAAAGAGATGGGGAATGGAGGCCGAGAGTGCAGGAGAGAAGCGTATAGAGCCCTACAGTAGGGTTCTGAAGAGGTGGGAAGAGATGAGCTGCAAAGCCAGGCAGAGGGCCCACGAGAGGGCATGGCGAGCTGAGATGATGGGTGTATGGGACGGGAAGCAAAAAGGTAGGGGATCACTGCCTGGTGGTGCCCCCTATGAGAGAGGTAAGAAGTATGCTCGTCTGTTGGCAGTGGGGTAGAAGGACTGGGAAGGTGGTGAAGGTATAGAAAAGCGCAGTCAGAGAGAATGGGTGAGAGCTGTGAAGGCCCAGGGGAGACAGGAGACCACCAGTTGATGTCTAGGTAGCAGTTTGCACAGCTGGGGATTTTTCTCCTTCAGGGTCCAGATATTCTAGCAGATTAGTAGGAGGCAGATTGATCTGAGTTGGTGACGGGCAGAAGACAAGGACTACAGATAACCACAGAAATACCTGCTGCTTATTGAGCATTTACTGTGGCCAGCACTTAACTAAATACTTTATGTCCATGATCTCATTCCATTCCTCAAATAACCCTGCCAGGGTAGGCACTACTGGCCTCATCTTCTAGGAAGGAGGAATGTGTAGAGGTGAGGTGACAGGCATGGGGTCATGCAGCTGGGAGTGGCAGAGCTGGCACTGACCCCAGGCCTGTGTCTGTTCCTCAACCACTGTGCCTCGCTGCCATAGAACGTGTGGCGCTGGCAGATGGCACAGCATTGTGTCTGGGATGAGTAAGGAAGGAGTGAATGTGGGAGGAGGGTGATAATTTGGAGAAAAGAACACTTCAAAGACTGTCTGCTACTGGAAGTGAGAAGTGAGGGAGCCAGAGGGGTAGGAGGCTGTCGTCAGACTTGAGGTTTTTCCAGGAAGATAGGTTCTGGGTTATGTACAACCAATTAGCAAGAGGGTAGCAAAGGCTTTAGGGGCAGTGTATAGAGATGTTTGTGAACGATAAGCTTTGCAATTGTGAAAAGAAAACACCGTCTTCCCATGTAGGGGCTTGCTTTCCACAGGCCCAGTGGTGAGCTTGGCCTCCCCACAGCTCATTAGTGACTGCTTTTCCTTCTCACTGTGTTCAGAGGACCTGCTCTTGGTGGAAGGGATGTCAGTGCCAAAAGATGAGGCTGTGGGTGCACTCCATCTCATCCAAGCTGCGAAACTTGGCAATGCGAAGGCCCAGAGCATCCTAAGAACAGGTGAGCATGTGGCTGCAGGTGGCTGTGCTGCAGGGGGTGGCCTCAGATATCATATGGCCCAGCCCGGCCCCAGAAGAGACCCTGCTTCCCTAGGGACAGGTGCTTTGCAGTGTCTGTTCAGAGGTTTCTTTCCTAATTACTCAGAGGTAAAAAGGGAATTGCATTCAAGGTATTTGGCAGCATTGCCTTTTTCAGCAGGTGGTTGGTTTGGTTTGACAACTATAAAAATGCTCCTTTCATTTTACAGGAAATTTAGAGAAATATAGGACAGTTGTAAGAAAAAATATCACTTAGTTTTCCCGTTTGGAGGTATCAACTATTAACATTTCCTTCGAGTCCTTCTATTCATTTTTTTGCCTAGCGGAGATCATGTGGTACACCCGGCTTTTTCCACTTGAGGCTGTCACATGATCATTTTCTCATATTAAGAATCAACCGTGAACTGCTTTTAAAACACTGCCTCCCACTGCATGCCGTGGATGTTCTTTAACATTTCTGCTGCTGGCTCTTTTCTGCCTTCCTCTTTGGTATTTTGATTTTGGCTTCTCTCAGAAACTCATTTTAATTTTTGTCTCCCTATAGCTGGAACAGCTTTGGGTCTTGGGGTTGTGAACATCCTCCATACCATGAATCCCTCCCTTGTGATCCTCTCTGGAGTCCTGGCCAGTCACTATATCCACATTGTCAAAGACGTCATTCGCCAGCAGGCCTTGTCCTCCGTGCAGGACGTGGATGTGGTGGTTTCGGATTTGGTTGACCCCGCCCTGCTGGGTGCTGCCAGCATGGTTCTGGACTACACAACACGCAGGATCTACTAGACCTCCAGGAACAGACATGGACCTTCTCTCCAGAGCTCCTGAGTGGAATCAAGTTCTTGTCTTTAGGATGACCATTTCTTAACAATCAAATCTGGTATTGAACTGCAGGTGACTTTGGCAGAGAAATGTTTTCACTTTTGGTCTCCTCTTCCAGAGTCACCTTTCCCCACGCCTATTTTTGTAGATGCTATTCTTTCTGATGTCTTCTTACTAGGGGTCATTTTAGCTCAAACCCTGTAAGTTGCAGTCACAATTTTCTGTGCCAAAGTAGCTACAATAATAGAGAGGAAGCCTTCTTAGAACTCTGCTTACTAATGTATTAATACCACTGAGACCTTCAGGCCTTGCCTGGGATATCACTTCATCCTGAAGTTTGCATTAATAATCCTTCCAGGCCGGGCACAGTGGCTCACGCCTGTAATCCCAGCACTTTGGGAGGCCGAGGCGGGCGGATCACGAGGTCAGGAGATCGAGACCATCCTGGCTAACATGGTGAAACCCCATCTCTACTAAAAATACAAAAAATTAGCCGGGTGTGGTGGCGGGTCCCAGCTACTCAGGAGGCTGAGACAGGAGAATGGCATGAACCAGGGAGGTGGAGCTGGCAGTGAACTGAGACCGCACCACTGCACTCCAGCCTGGGTGACAGAGCAAGACTCCATCTCAAAAATAATAATAATAATAATAATAATAATAATCCTTCCAGCTGGGCGCAGTGGCTCACGCCTGTAATCCCAACATTTTGGGAGGCCGAGATGGGCGGATCACCTGAGGTCAGGAGTTCAAGACCAGCCTGGCCAACATGGTGAAACCCCATCTCTACTAAAATACAAAAATTAGCCGGGCGTGGTGGCATGTGCCTGTAGTCCCAGCTACTCGGGAGGCTGAGGCAGAATTGCTTGAACCCGGGAGGCGGAGGTTGCAGTGAGCCGAGATCATGCCACTGCACTCCAGCCTGGGTGACAGAGCGAGACTCCGTACGTACACACACACACACACACACACACATCCTTCCTCCTCTAACCCCAAACACACACACACACACACACACACACACACACAAATCCTTCCTCCTCTAACCCCAAACTAAGATCACAGAAGGTGATCCAGTCAGAGAACAGAGGGAAATCTTACCAGGAAGGGCTTAAGTACACTTTTTTAAAACAGCTTTATTGTTTTTAAAGCCTACAATTTGATAAGCCTTGACATATGTATACCTGTGAAAGCATCACCACAATCAAGACATTGGACATGTCTATCACTCCCCCATCTCAGATATCCCCCCTAATCCTGGATACCATTTGTTGAAAGATGTTATTACTCTAGCTGAACTTACAAGAGATTTTAGACCAGGGATCTAAATTACAGTGGCCTTAGTGACCTTGTCCTTATCTTCTTAGGACAGCTGAGAAGCCACTGGGACTTAGAGCCTTTAAAAGGAGATTAACTGTCCCAAAAGGATCTTTGCTACTGACCAGCAGACACTTCTTCCTTCAGTAGCCTTTCATACTGTGTTGAGTAACACCCTAGGGTGTCCATTAAAGTTTTGAGTTTTACCTAGAGCCCAGAGCCATGAATCAGGATTCTGTCTACATGATTCGTGTTTTCATTGGTGTCAAAATACAAAAGCCAAAGTTCTGGCTATGAATTGTTAACTTGGAAGAAATACTAACTGCCACCACTTATTAAGTGCCTACTGTGTACCAGGCTCTGAACTAGGTGCTTCATATACATTATCCTAAATTCTCTCAACATATGAGGTAGGTGTTTTAATTTTTATTTTATAGAACTTGGTGTGTTTGACTGTTAAGCTATGGGGCTAGAGAGAGGGTTTGATCCCAGGTCCCTCTGTGCTTTTTCTGCTGAGCCACACAACCTTTCATTTCAAAAACACTTTCAAAATGCGAACATATTCTAATTCACTCTAGGCCACCAAAAACTTTAATAGTAATATCTGATTTGTAAATGACTTAATGTATCCTTGACCCTATCAGCTGAATTTAATCAAATATTCCTCTCTGCCGTGAAATTTTACCAGTATAGTATTTGGTCTAGTGACAGGTGTTCTATTTTTTTGAGACGGGTCTCACTCTGTCACCCAGGCTGGAGTGCAGTGGCTCAATGCAACCTCCGCCCCCCAAGTTCAAGTGATTCTCCTGCCTCAGCCTCTTGAGTAGCTGGGATTACAGGCACACGCACCACGCCCAGCTGATTTTTTTTTGTATTTTTAGTAGACAGGGTTTCACCATGTTGGCCAGGCTGGTCTTGAACTCCTGACCTCAGGTGATCCGCCCGCCTCTGCCTCCCAAAGTGCTGGGATCACAGGTGTAAGCCATCACACCTGGCCCTAGTGACAGGTTTTTATGGGTACTTTTAGATGATCTAAAAAATCATGTGCATATATCTTTCAGATTTTTATTTTGGGAAAATGAAGGTTTCTACAACATATTGTTTCAGTGTTCAAATAAACTGAAGGAATCAACATTACATTTGAACTATATCCTTCCTAGTGGGTTAGTGTGAAAAAGAGTTTGGCTGATTCCTAAAACTCTGCCAGCCCTGCAGTAATCTCCAGGGCCTGGTTATTGTTCAGACATTCCATGGTGATTCCTGGGAAGGAAGCTTGGCTGCTCAGTTTCTGAGTCTGGCGTGAGATAATGTTCTGGGAAGGGACATCTGTTCTTTGGTGTAATCTCTCATGGTGAAATCTGCTCTGTACATCAGACAATTGCATTGCTACCAAGTTTCATACCAAATATTTGAAAGGATGGTATTGAATCTAAAACCAAATATTAGTTTTTATTAAACTCATGGGAAGGCTAATATATTCCAACATAAATTATTACATATGGTTAAGTAATTGCATGTTAATTTATTTTAATGTAAATATTTTTGTTACTGTTCTGAGCCAAATTCTAAAGAAAAAATAAATACATTTCCTTGTTGAAATCCTGTTGCATTTTGTTTTGTTCATAACTCATTAGCCAAAAGCATTTTCCTTCCCAGAAGAGATTTAATTGTTGCACTGCTTACGTTTTGAAGGTTATATAACTTCCTTAAGGCCTCTAATATCATTGCTTTCTTAACCAAAAAAAGTCTATTAATAGAAAGCATGGCTGGGCATGGTGCCTCATGCCTGTAATCCCAGCACTTCGGGAGGCTGAGGCAGAAAGATTGCTTGAACCCTAGAGTTCGAGACCAGCCTGGGCAACATGCCAAAACCCCATCTCTACAAAACAATACAAAAAAAAATTAGCCAGGCATGGTGCAGTCGTCTCAGCTACTCAGGAGGCTGAGGTGGGAGGATCACCTGAGCCCAGGAAGTGGAGGCTGCAGTAAGTTATGATCATGCCATTGCACTCTAGCCTGGGCGACACAGTGAGACCCTGTCTCAAAAACAACAAAAACAAAACATTGCTATATATAACATTGAAAATCTGGCATAAAAAAGCAAAGTAGCCCCCAAGAAAGAGGTTTGAAACTAAGTGTTAAGCATTTACTGAGCCCCTAGACCCACTCCCTCTTTTTATGAGGCCCCATGTGGGTCTCATACAGGCATTAGAAACAATCCCAAATTACTATTGCTGTGTAACCTCAAAACTGAAGAGCTTAAAACAACAGTAATTGTTTCACGTCGTGGTTTCTGTGGGTCAGGATTTGGGAAAGGCTCAAACTTGACAGTTGTAGCTCAGAGTATCCTGCACTTGTAGTTGTCAGCTGGAATAGCACGAGGCTGGCTGGCCAGGCATCTCCCAATGTGTGTGGTTACAGGGTCTCTCAGGTGGCCTCTCTTTGTGGTCTAGTTTGGGCTTCCTCACCACATGGGTAGCTTCAAAGGTAGAATTTTTTATGAGGTGGCTCAGGGCCACCAGCTAGTTGTTCCAACAAATCAACCATCAGCAGCACTGCCTTTTATGACCTAGCCTTGGAAGTCATCCCAGCATCACTTTTGTCACATTATTCAGTCACCTCTCCATCTAGAGAATGTCACAGATTTTGTTGACATTTAAAATTGCCACCTCCCACCTCAAGAAGCCCAGCTGGTGTGGGAGGCAAGACTGGTCCAGACGATGGCACCAAGACTACCAAAAATAAGCTGCCCCAGGTAGATGGCCATGGGAGTTCAGGGGAAGGGGGGTGGCCTTTGAACTAGTTCTTAAATTGGATTTTGACATTTGGAATGGGATTAGCAGGTCCCGTAGGAATAAAAGTCTGCGAACAATGATTGCTTGATTGTAATCAGATTTGACTAAAGGGGGAGGAATAAGCAGAGGCCAGAAATGTGGGCCAGGTCAAGAAAAGCCCAACTAAGCTTGGAAACGGGGAGGTAGCAGGAAAAGTAATGAAAGCTCCTTCCAGCCAAAAATAATTAACATTGAAGAGATAGTGGCCTTTCCTTCTTGGCAATGGCAACACCTAACCCCCATCCTGAGCATAGTATTACAGTTTACCTCAATCTCCAGTTCGGAAGTACCAGGTAGTTATAAGCAGATTACTGAAATATAGCTTTAATAATTGCTTGGAACATCACCCAAAACAAGCCAGGTACTACGCCAGGTTCTGAAGGCAGATAATGAACTTACTGGTGTCTGAACAAAGCACGGGCTCCTGGAAACACCTGTGGTAGATCAGCATGGTCCAGTGCAGCTTTCTGCGACCATGGACATGTTCTATAACCTGTGCTATCCAATTCGAGTGCCACCTAACCACATGGCTACTGAGCACATGAATTGTGACTAGGACTAGAAATGTATTTTAAATTCATTTAAATAGCCACATGGGCCTGGTGAATACTGCATTGGACAGCACAGGTCTAGATGAAGGATTTTACAAGAGAAATATGAACCAAGTGCTTGGGATGGCACAGAACCCAACATGTGCTACAGGACTCAACAGTAATGGGGCTAGCCACACATGAATGCCGTCCTGACTCAGGCTTACTGGCCGGATCCAAAGGAGTCAAGGTCTTACTAGAGTCTACGTGCCCCACAGACTCCTGCCGAAATATACTATCCAAGACCCTAAACTGAGGGACACTGGCAAGCAAGAGCCCATCTGGGAGAAAACGACTAGGTTGGTGAGAGGATTCACAGCTGTGTCTTAGGTAGATAATGAGGGGGTTAACCTTCAGCCACTAAACTCCCTTCTCAAATGAAAATGTCCACAGGATCCCACTCTAGATCCCGGTGCTATCTTAGTTCAAGGCAGGGCTGTGTGCCCAGTAGCTGTGCCTCCTCAGCCCTAGAAATTTCAAGGAAATTCCTCAACCCTTCCAACCTCACTCCAAACTACAACACATCTTGAGGTCAATAAAGAAGCTTCACATAATACAGTTTGAAACAGAAATTTATTCTCAGAATAATGCACAGAAGCATAGGCTGAGGCTACTCTTGGGAAGCTTCCCTCCCCTTCCTCTTCCTCCTCTCCCTCCTCTCTGAATGCCAGGGAGAACACAGTTGAAGGAAGGAAACATGCAATCACAAACAATGAACAACTCTAAAGACAAAAAGGTTTGGTCCAAAAGAACTCAACATAATTAATCCAATGACTGTGAAGAGCTTCACTGAGTAGGATTAAGATATTGCAGATGTAGTGTTTCCACAGGGTGGCTCTTCAGTGCACCAGCGGGGCCTGCTTGAGGGAGATGAGGACTGAGCGCATGCGGGAGACATCTTTGGCCTGCTTGCTAGACTTGGGGTTAAAGTCACACAGCCGGGCCACCCGTTCCCACTCAGTGCCTGGGGACGACTCGTCAATGTCATTTACAAAGGCTTCTTCTGCTGCCCTGGAAGCAACAACAAAATATGTTGGTTTATGTAGAACCCCCTTTGAGCAACCTGGTGGCTGCCTTGCTACACAAGCAACTGCCTATTTGTCCCTTTCTTAATGACATTCTGGCTTTCCCAAGATAACAGCCCCTGGCCCAGGTCAGACTCAGGTAGACATGTAGCTGGCTCTCCTAGGCACAGGGTGCCCAGACCGCTGTGTAAAATGTTGGAATACAGGTGTTTGGTTCAAGGCTCACTATGTCTCTCTGTCTGTCTCTGCTCCTGTGGAGCATTAATAAAACAAGTCCTTAGCCAGCTACACACTGCTTTTATTAATAAGAACAAAGCAGGAGGCTGATCAACAACTTGAGTAGTTTATGCTGGGCTGTACTGAATTTCAAGGAAATTTAGAGACTTCTAAAAAGCCCACAGATCATTGCACAATAGCCTCTAGATTTATTCCTAAGGCTGGAGAGAAACGGGGCAGATCAAAAGGAATTCAAGACAAAGCTCCCATGCTAGCAAGCACTAGAGACTAAAGCCATTCTGGAAGGGGGTTTGTTAGGACATTCTCCAGTTCAGCCAAAAGTTTGCCATTTTCCCTCCAGCCAGGTGCCTTGGGGCCACTCAGGGCACACTGGCAGGAGAGCCAACGTGAGTTGCTTTTTGGCAGGATGCTGCTCCAACATTCTTTCACATCAAGGTCAGCCCACCCCCAGTTCGGAATTAACTGGTGGGAGCTACAGCCGGAAAGGACAGCGGTTAAGACACACTATATTCATCTACTCCAACAAGCATCACGGGCAAAGCAAAAGCAATGGAGATGACTGGTCTGTGGGGACGGAGGGGTGGCACTATCACAGGGATGGCCGTGGCAAACACCGCTGAAGCCCAGAGCCACTACAACACTGCGACTTCATGGCACACACAGTTAGGGGCAGTGAGAAAGGTTTACTTAACTGTTCTAGGCTGTAGCAAGGATGGTTTATGTTTGTGCTTAAAGGTGAAGAGAAGAAAAGAAACGAGAGAAACTTTAAGTCAGATATAGAAAATGAGAATGAGCTCAATGCAGATGGTCAGTAAGCTGGACATGCCCTTGCCACTCTTATCTGTGCTTGGGGACGTGCAGCTGGCTTTGCTGGCCACCCAGCTGCCCAGCAAAACCAGACTCGACCTTTCCAGTCTCCATTTCTACTCCAGAGAGAATGTGCAGAAATCAAATCAAACACCACCTGTAAGTCCAGCATTTCACAAGTCTCACTGCAAATGCATCTGGGGGCCCAGGAAACCCAGTTCTGTCTTCTAAGGGGATGAACATCTCAAGGTCATAGGCCCTGAGAGGCTCTACAGACCTGAGCTCATCGCCCACCTTCCACAGGTTCCTCTCCTCTTCCATTCCACCCTTACTTCTCATGTAAAGCCAGCCCTAATTTTTAAGGAGGAGACAATGAGAACTGTTTCCAACTCTTCAGCAATACTCCTTTGATAAAAGAAATCCTTAAAAAAAAGAAAAAAGAAAAAAAAAAAGAATAAGAAAAACACCTTCTCCAGAGAAGATGCAGGTTTCTTTTGGGGGGGTCAGGGGGAGAAGCCCAAGTGGCCCGTATCAAGACACTTTGACTATCCTGATCTCAAAGCTGGGGGCTTCCCTGTGCTAGAAGACAGGACATCAGAAGCTGACCACTAAATAGCAATTTCTGACATGCAAGACCACAGAGCAACAATTATAGACACCCACTGGAGACAACCCCCTCTGCTCTGGACTCTTCTGCCTGCGGAAGAGGCAAACGACCCCACATTGTTTGAATGAACCAAGTATGGAAAATGCTGCCCCCCCACAGCTCTGACTTTGGCAATGCAAGGTGCTGCTGCTCACTGGCTCCTAACCTCCTGGGACTGCCACCTGCTCCCAGGTGGGGAAACCTTCCCACCTGAGGCAGGCAGGCAACAGGGCATAGCAGCAGTGATGGCAGCCAAGAGCAAGAGGGCAGAGTTCCCCCGAGCCTCAAACCCTTCCCAGATAAGATCGCAAATGACACATTTTGAAAGCGAGTTAGCTTTCTTCCCTCCAAAACCCCAAATATGAAAAATGGCCATCAGAGGATGCAGGGAGTCACAAATCTGGAAGATTCATCAACAGATCATACCCCGCTTATCAATTCTTAGGCAGCCCCCAAAGTGCCAATTTGAAATAATTTAATAAGCAAAGCAACTTGTGACATAAAAGGAGCATTAACTCTAAACAAAAGTAGAAAGAATCAGATGTAGAAAAAGGAATTAGTTTTGCAACATACACATAACCAATCACGTCAGCGAAGGGTTGTTTGTAGAAAGCTTCATCTGCCACCCTAGACAGCAAGAGGTCCAAAAGGCAGGCAAGCAGGCAGGAAAAAAGAGAGAACATTGAGAAGCAGAAACATCTAAAATCCACAATTGAGGTACAACTGTGCTCTGAGGAGCTGCTCCCAAGGCTCCTTCCTAACCCCTGTGAGGCTTACAGCGCTGGAGACTTCAGCAGGCCTGGTTTCCCGCTGGCCTTCCCACGTGAGGACTGCTCCACGACAGAGCAAGCACTGCCAACTTCATCCCTTTGGCTCACCCCAGCAACACGGGCATTTATTAAGCACCCAATCATGGACTAAGCCCTTTCACATACATTATGTTGATTCAATTCTTAACTGTTAACAACCTATGACCCTGACTGTTCTCACCCCCACTGTACAGATGAGGTAACTGAGGCTTAGAGATGAACAACTTGCTCAGCTATACCACAGTGGCAGCATTCAGGACGCACAACCAAGGCAGCCTGGCCTTAAGTCCAGGGCTCTTTCTACTGTATAGTCATGCTTCTTCCCTGCTGTATGTGCCCAGAAAGCCATGCCACCTTCCTGTTTGAGTTAATGTCACTGGGCAGGAATGCTGCCAGACACCAGATGCGCTAGGACCCAAAGCCAGTTTTATCTTGGATTATCTAACTACTGCTTCCCCACACTGTCTGGGTGGGATACACTTCCAGAATCCTGGGAACACATATGGTCATTTTAAAATCTCAACCTTACAGGAAAAAACGGCTGGAGGTGAGTGGTCTGGTGGGAAGAACACTGGACTAGGATCCCGGCCCTGGCTTCTGTTGTTCCTGAATATGGCTCTCTCTCTACTCAAGAAGTGGGTACAGTTTCTGAATATTTTTACACCAGACTCAATTGGCTTTGATAAGGTGCAGCCCAGAATCCAGAACTTCATCCCTTCTTAACTCTCAACGTGGCAGGGCTCTCAGACAGGAAGGAGGGGGCAGACTGGGTGGAGAAATTTTCACAGCAGGGGCCAGGCTGGCTTTGACTCTGTTGCCCTGGACTGACTCCCTGGGCTCTGCCAGCCCACTCTTCTCCACTGTGGCTGGGCAAGGAACCTCCCTCACGGAGTCTTACCCTGTCCTTTGTCAAGTTGATTTGGGGTGGGCAAGGGGAAAGACATTTTTCAAGGATAATCATGCCTGGTCATTAAGCTAACCTCACATATTTATTTGAAGGCAAATTCTAGTAATTTTAAGTTAATTTTTAAGCTCACACATGCCCTTCCTTCTTTCCCATTTTGGTTTATACACAGGAGGTGTTTTGTGGAAATTTAAAGAAAGCAAAAAGAGCAGGCTGATTGTAACTTAAAGTGACTCAGCAGGAAAACAGAGTTGTTTGTGGGCAGAATGAGTGGGAGGAAAAGGCAAGGCAGGCTGGCTTATAAACCCATAACCCTTTTAGTTTACACAAAGGACTAAACCTGATCGATTTCAACTTGGGTTTTCCTCCACAAGAAGAGTAGAGGTTTCATGACTCCTGTCAAATCATCACTAAGACAACAAAAGTTTGAATGTCAGGCTCTTGCTCCTTTGCAGCCAGCCCAAGACCAAAGAGCTCCTCAGCGACAAGCACATCCCCTGTCAAGGTTGCAGGCCCAGAACAAACAGAAAATCAGACACACACACAGGTGGCCCTCCGCTTATTTGTCCTTCACTTGAAAGTAGCAATCCTCAGCCAAGGCAGGAAGGGGCTCAGGGAGGCTTAGGAGAGGGGAGGGAAGAGGAATACCTGACCTAGGACAAGCTCTGGAGGCACGAATACAATGCAGAACTTCATTCCATAAACAGCCTCAAAGTGGGCACAGAAAAAAAATGTTTGCCATCTCTGAGAACTGTGGGTTCCCCAAACCTTCTCAAGCCTTTGAAAGAGCTGACAAGCACAAGTGCTACCTGTAATAGGGGAAATGTTCTGGGGTTGTTCTTGATGAGCAAACTCATCCAGCTGCAGGAGTCAGTCACTGCTCTGGCTGGCTGGCTATGAAAAGGAAATTCTTTTCCATGGCTGTCACTGAATAATTCACAGCTCTTGTACTGTGACACTGAGGCCTCAACTTGGGATAAAAGAAGGGAGATGCAGTCTGGGGACTGACAATAGAGTACAGCAGGAACCATGTCTACCGCCGCACACCCACCCCCAGTGCAGTGCCAGGCGCGACGTGCTCCTAGAGCTTTGGTGACCCAGTGGTGAGGCAGCTGGAAGGCAGGAGGCCTGAGGATGCTCTCACAATTAACTGGATGCCCTTCCTGTCTCCGATTTTCCTCTTTCAAACTTCTCATCTTTCTGTCTTCTCTCTCGGGTCCCCTTAACATCCAGCTACTACAGAAGTCACCCAGAGAGAATCATACTTGCTTGAAATGAGCACCCTGTTTTCTTTTGTCTTTTTTTTTTTTTTTCAGACTGAGTTTCGCTCTGTCGCCCAGGCTGGAGTGCAGTGGCGCAATCTCAGCTCACTGCAACCTCTGCCTCCCGGGTTCTAGTGATTCTCCTGCCTCAGACTCCCAAGTTGCTGGGATTACAGGCACACGCCACCACGCCCGGTTAATTTTCGCATTTTTAGTAGAGATGGGGTTTCACCATGTTGGGCAGGCTGGTCTCAAACTCCTGACCTCAAGTGATCTGCCCGCCTCAGCCTCCCAATGTGCTGGAATTACAGGTGTTGAGTCACGGTGTCCGGCCCCCATTTTCTTTTCTAAAAATATTCACTCTTTACCCATAGACAGATAACAAGGATGAATTACTTTATACATCTAAATGGGACCTATTCCTTTGAACTCTGAAGTTTAGAGTCAAACATGGATGGAGAGGGGGAGTAGTCAGCAATATAAAAACCTCCAGGGGAGGGTGTAGACCCTTGGAAGAAGTCCCCCAAAGTGACTCTCAAATGGCTCCCACCTCCAACCAGTGAAGAATCACTGGAATAAACTGTAAAAACCATCTCTTCTGTCCTAGAGCCCTGGTGACAATGGCTAGTGTGCCACTAGCTTTATGCTCTCAGAGTCAGCCTTGTGCTGCAAGGTTCCCACAAGGCAAGTGACCTGCTTCCTAAGCAGCTCTACATTCTCAGTGAGCGGTGGGGAAGTTCCTTCTCTCTGGAACTTAAGAGGTTCATCTGTGAGACCAGCTTACCCAGCATTCTATAGTTCCAAGTAAAGAAAGGTACCAAGGCCCAAATTCAATGCCTGGAGGGACTAAACTTTTAAGACCGAGCTCCTAAAAACAGGTGTCATGGCCAGGCGCGGTGGCTCACGCCTGTAATCCCAGCACTTTGGGAGGCCAAGGAAGGCAGATCACGAGGTCAGGAGATCGAGACCATCCTGGCTAACACAGTGAAACCCTGTCTCTACTAAAAACAGAAAAAAATTAGCTGGGCGTGGTGGCGGGCACCTGTAGTCCCAGCTACTCAGGAGGCTGAGGCAGGAGAACGGCGTGAACCCAGGAGGTGGAGCTTGCAGTGAGCCGAGATCGCACCACCGCACTCCAGCCTGAGCGACAGAGCAAGACTCCATCTCAAAAAAAAAAAAACAGGTGTCATTACTCCCTCTGAGAACAACGGATTCTGTATACAGAGAATATCCCTTTCTTGACAGTTCAGCAAAACTTCCTTGAAAAAAATTTCTGCAACAGAAAGGCTGTTACTAACATATTCATTATCTAAGTTTGAAAACTTGTGTTAAGTTCTTGAAGCATCACAGACCCAGAGCAGGGAGGGTCGGCACGGCTACAGTACTTCAGACTAAACTTAAGTGCTGGGGCCGCAGGCTGGGGGAGTTCTCAGGGCTCGCAGGGTGCTTGCACACAGTCCCCACTCGGCTTTACCGATCTGAACTTCCACCTGGGAGAAAATCATCTTGAGGGAGCAGAGGACACAGGAGCCTGGACCTGTCAGCACCACCTACTGACCACAGGCTCAACGACAGCCCCACGTAGCTGATGGAAGCCATCACCACTGGCAACCCAGCCTGCACACCAGAGAGCAGTCCCACAGAACTCCACATGGAACCTGACAGGCACTCCTTGAGCACACCGCCCCCAGAGGAAAGTGACCAGGACACAGGCTCAAGCCAGAATCCAATGAGCTGAAGGGCTGCTAGCATATAAAAGAGAGTCCAACTGCTCTGTCATACTGGACCCACAGGAGCACTGGCTGGCTGGCAAAGCCGTTAGCTCTCTCTCCTGCCACATCTCTGTCTAACAGAGCTGCCAGAGACAAGGGCACTTAACCCAACCTGCTTCCTGCCTCTGCATACGAGAACCCAAGGCTCTACCCTGAAAATTAAAAATATCCCCAGGCTCAGTCTGGCCCGTTTATACACTGAAGTGAATGGATTGACTATTCAGTGAAAGTTGGGCTCTGAACCTGCCTGCCCTGAGGGAAGCAACACCACATATCCTCTCTTTGCTGCTTCCAAGAAGGGCTCTAAGTGTAGGGCATTAAAGCCCAGCTGCTGGTGAGTAGTGATATGAGAATGAAAGCGTTTTTCTCCTCACAACTCCTTAACCATCAGTAACTAAAATTTCAAACAGAACATTTTTAAGAAGTCAATTCAAGACTTTTTAAGGCACAAATAAGTACCCACAGAACCCTCAATTCTAAAATAATTATGTTGGAACATCCTTGGCTGCCTAACTACAAAGCACATTTTACTGCCAACGGACCCCTTCATGAAGTGGCTTTCAGCGGGCAGGGCTATATTGAGGAGACTCAACATGACCAAGTCTATAATCATATCCAAAGTAACTAGATCTGGGTGTATTCATGACACCCAGCTTTCATTTCAGGGTTCCATGAAAAGTAACTTTTCCCTTGGCTGAATCACACCATTACAGGTTATGCATATTAACCAAACTCTCAGAGAGCTAAGCTCACTACAATTGGGATGGCTAAACAATAGGGTGAATTATGCTCACAAGACCCGAGAGACTTGCAACCTGTTTCAAGCACTTTCTTTAAAAACTGCAGACATTTCACACTAAAGGAGGCAGAAGCCAAAAACCTAGACTGGATGCTGAGAATGGATTTGATTCAATTTTGGAAAACAAAGTGTGCTACAACCACCACGGACTGACCTGTTGTTTGCTTTTGTTTTCTGTAGCTGCTCGTCCTGTCTTGCATACCATTCTTCTAGCTCCTTTATTGCCTTTTCTTTCCACTCTGCTTCTTGCTTCCGAGAATTGGCATCTTTGAAGGGAGAGAAGAGAAAGACAATACAATTAAGGCAAAGTGCAAACTGAAGTTCATCAGTTTATTTTGGTCTTACTGAACTTGTGGTGGGTGCAGGTCCATGTCTGTGTGCCTTTTGGGGGAGAAGAGTAGAGAGGGGAAGATAAACTTCTGTTTTCTCTGTTTGCACAACCAACTCTGATTTCAGTGCTTCTATTCCTGCCTGGTCTTTCCCACAGTCCTATTCCTGGTCTTATCCCAGTCCACTGACATCTTAGTGGGTCATTAGTTTTGTTTTGTCTTGTTTTGGGCAGAGCAAAAGAGAAGGGTGTATGTGGAAATACTGACTTCTATTATTAATAGGAAAAAAGCCTTCTGGGCACCAATTGGGGGAGAAACAATTATAGATGATTCTTTACCAATGCTGCCAATATTAGTTCATAGTAGGGTATTCATCTTAATCTTTTACCTCTTCTCCCAAACTATTCCATATTCCAGGTTTGACAATGGTTTTGTGGAACACAAGGTGGCACTCTCATAACTAAATATGGTAGAAGCACTTCTGTGAGGCAGGGTGCTATTAGGACAATTACCAAAGGTAGAGACGATTCAGGAACCAGAATATTAGCACTAGAGAGGACCACAAAGCATCTACTCCTACTTGGTCTGCAGTGTGTTTGTGGCAGAGCCAGGGCAGAGCTACAAAAGAAACTCCACTGGAGAGAAGTGCAGGGGGTAGAGGTATGGGATCATTGTTAACAGTTAACCTAAAGGTTCTAGAAATGACAGCAAGAAAATGCACACCTAGCAGGACTGGATTCTCAAACATGAAACATGAAGTTTCTGAGGACTAAATATGGTTTTCTCTAAGACACTAAGCAGAAGAGACATACATCAGTAGATAGTGAGAGATAAAGAAATACATGCCGGCTGCTTGTGGTGGCTCACGCCTGTAATCCCAACACTTTGGGAGGCCGAGGCAGGTGGATCATCTGAGGTTAGGAGTTCGAGACCAGCCTGGCCAACATGGTAAAATCCCGTCTCTACTAAAAATACAAAAAATTAGCTGGATGTGGTGGTGCATGCCTATAATCCCAGCTACTGGGGATTACTGGGGAGGCTGAGGCAGGAGAATCGCTTGAATCTGGGAGGCAGAGGTTGCAGTGAGCTGAGATCGCACCACTGCACTCCAGCCTAGGCAACAAAGTGAGACTCTGTCTCAAAAAAGAAAAAAAATAAATAAATACATGTCATAGCTACTGAGGCAGCTGACACTTGAAGTTAACCTGATACTTCACTTTAAACAAGTTCTTCTGTCTGGCAGGTGTTTTATAGACATTTAACTCAATCTTTACAACAATCCCAAGAAGGTAAACTCTGATCCCATTTTCAGCAGTGAGAAAAACTAAAGCTCAGAAAGTTTGAGTGAATTTCCTAAAGGTTATAGTAAGTGACAGAGCCAAGATTCAAACCCAGATCTGGCTGTAAAGCTTACACTTTGCTTACCTCATTATGCTTCCTCCAAAGGGAGGGACAGAAAGGGAGGCAAGCCTAGAAATAATCACAAAATGTGACCACCAGTGACCTGGACAGAGTTTTGAAAGTGCAGACCAAGAGCCCAAACTGTAATTAGTGTCTTTGAGAAGGAGAGTAGATAGCAGTAGCGGTGTCAAGTAACTACTAGAAGGGATGAAAAATGAAGTATTCTTGGGCATTTTTAGGGCCTTTGCAAGAAAGGTCTTACAGTAACAACCTGCAAAAGGCTGTGTGTAACTATAAGAAAAAGCCTAATAGCAGCTAGAAACTCCCCCAAGTTTCAGGTTAGTAGGAACGTTCATCTCGGTATCTAATTTGTCAGAAGGTGATCTGTCATTCAGAAGAATCATTTTCTCAGATTTTTCACTGATGACTCTAAAGTATATACAGTAAACTTTTTTTTGTTTTGTTTGAGATAGGGTCTCGCTCTGTAGCCCAGGCTGTACTGCAGTAGTTCTATCACAGCTCACTGCAGCCTCAATCTCCCAGGCTCAAGTGATCCTCCCACCTCAATCTCCTAAGTAGCTGGGACCACAAGCGTGCACCACGACTCCCAGCTAATTTTTTTTTTTTAGTAGAGATAGGGTCTCACTATGGTGCCCAGGCTGGTCTTGAACTCCTGAGCTCAAGTGATCCTCCCACCTCAGCCTCCTAAAGTGCTGGGATTACAGACCTGAGCCACCCCACCCAGCCTCTACAGTAAACATCTAATATGTGTCTATCCATGGCATGAAGTACAGATGTGGAATGGAAGATTTAGCTATGCTGCAATGAGAAGCTGTGGGCTGGAAGTGCCATGTGACAATACCTAATTCAAAATGTAAGGCCCCCTTTTCAATCATGGTGAAATTACTTCCAAATAATTACCTTTTTGATTGGACAGTATTTTCTTTCAATGTATTTTGATGTTAACATTTACTATACATTAGGATTAAAATATAAAATTTATCTCTGGAAAATGTATTTAAATAAAAATGGTGACCCACTGAACAGACTGTGGTTACTGCATAAAATAGTACATTTAAATTGGTCTTCTGGCTTTTGCAGCTTTAGTGCCACTGCAATACTAATTTAGAATTCTTCCCCTCAGAGGATGAAGAGGAAGAGTCCCCTTAGAGAGCAAAGCACATTCACAGGTGCCTTCCCTTCTGGCCACCCTCGTTACTGGTCAGAGAAAAGAAAATTACTTGAGAATGTAGCCAGCAGCTAGGCTGAAAACCACTGGCACCAGTTCTCTATTTTTAGCATCGCGTGCTTTCTCACAGTTTTTGCAAGGAAAAAAGGTGAAATTGAAGGAACACCTTGTTCATGAACCAAGTGAATTCAATTCAGTTGGAATGCAAGGCCAAATGTTGTACTTCTCTCAAAAAAGCACTTTGAATTAAGAAAACAGCTCAAAAGAGTATTCCCCAAGTACCCAATTTCATAATTGAAACATTAAATCTTTCCAGACACTAAAGTAGACTCTCTCCATGGAGAAGAAAAACTGCTAGAGCTTGGTGAAACAGAAAACATAAATTTGGGTTCTGTAACGTGAAAAATACTACAGCAGTACTAAGACCAGCTAAATCTTGCCTCTAAGCATACTCAAGAGACACAAAGAACAAGCAAGGACCAAAGCTGTTAGGACCTATTTTCATCTTCCTACAGCTCCACTGTCCAATATGGTAGCTACTAGCTACATGTGGCTACTTCAATGTAAATTTATTAAAATTAAAGAAAATTTGAAATTCAGTTTCTCAGTCACACTTGAATTGTGAAGCCACACTTCAAGTACTTAACAGTTACATGTGGTTAGTGGCTACCATACGAGACAGCACAGATACAGAATATTTCCACCAAAGAAATCACTAATGAATGGTGCTATAAAGGTTCAAATACTAAGTGTGTTCTTTGTTCTGAAAGCCACCTAAATTGGACTAGAGAGATAAAAGGACTAGAGAGAGAAATGATTTGGCACTAATTGCCTGTGTCATCTGGGTCATGTCCCTTCCTATTTCTGGGTGTCAGTTATCCCATCTGAAAAATAAGGACTCATGTTTTCACTAGTTCAACAGTTCCCAAGAGGGAATAATACTGCTGACGTTGTGGTTACATAGGAGAATGTCATTATTTCTAGGAGGTGTACATTGAAATATTTAGACACGAAGTATATGATGTCTTTATCTTAAAGTAGGTCAGCCAAAACAATTTGTGTGTGTGTATGTCTAAAACATATCATTTATATAAAGATAATCCATTAATTACTGAATCTGGGGGTGCACATGTTTATTTTCCTCTTCTTTCAATTGTTCTGTAAAGTTGAGAAAAGATGAATCTTAAAGTCAGCTGATTAAAAAAAGAAAAAGAAAAAACAAAGAAAAGGCCACAATGTGGATTATATCCTCACACTCTGCATACTTCTCCAATCCACCATGTACAGACACAAGTCTCCCCTGATCATGAACCAACAGGTGACACTCCATGTACACATCTCTTTATCAAAGGCCAGGCTGTGTGGCTAGATGGCCACGCACATTAAATGTTTAGAAAGCAATGTGGCTGATGGGGATGGGTAGTGACTTTGAAGCAAGGCAGACTTCAGCTGAAATTGTGACTCTTACCATTCCTTAGCTGAGTATTCCAAATACTTATTCTACCTCTCCTCCACTTTTCTTACCTGTAAAATTGTAAAACTTACCTTACAGAGATATTAAGGTAGGAAAAACAAATTGTACATTTTTTCCTAACATACCTCATTTTCCTCGTGTTACTTTAAATTCATTCAGCCTTCAAATGAAAAATGGAGGCCGGGCGCGGTGGCTCACGCCTGTAATCCCAGCATTTTAGGAGGCCAAGGTGTGTGGATCACAAGGTCAGGAGATCGAGACCAACCTGGCTAACACAGTGAAACGCTGTCTCTACTAAAAATACAAAAAAAAAAAAATTAGCGGGGCGTAGTGGCGGGCGCCTGTAGACCCAGCTACTCATACTCAGGAGGCTGAGGGCAGGAGAATGGTGTGAACCCGGGAGGCAGAGCTTGCAATGAGCCGAGATCGCGCCACTGCACTCCACCCTGGGTAACAGAGTGAGACTCCATCTCAAAAAAAAAAAAAAAAGAAAAGAAAAAAGAAAAATGGACTGTTAAAGTCCACGGACATGGGAAACTTGAATCCTTCAAGTTTATAAAGCACTCTATAAACACCACCTGAGGCTACTCTTGAGGTCAGGAGCAGCATCACTATGCTCTTCCTGTGAGAGCATCTTGGGGCTCTCCGGCTACCCTACTCCTCACACAATGGCCTGTGATTAGGCATCTCTGTGCAGCCTTGTAACCTTCAGGCTGAGAAGATATCTTCCCAAAGACCAGACAATGACACTGGTTAATGTGAGCTAAAAAGGAATAAAAGTAGAGTTCAGCTCAACTACTCCACTGAAAACAGACACCAAAACATGGCAGGGATTCCTTACCAAGGGCTTCCAAGCGTTCCATTTGTTCTTCTCTCCATTTACGGATACTTTCAGGCTCTGACTGCAATCGATCCACTTGTGAAATAGCTGCATAACTGTCTGTTGGACCATTACTTTCCTTAACACAAAACACAATTGTGCTATATTAATACCAAAAATTCCTTCCTAAAATGCACTTCACCTGAGTTAGAACCCCTGGTTCTTTTTTTTTTTTTTTTTTTGAGACAGTTTTCACTCTTGTCACCCAGGCTGGAGTGCAGTGGCACGATCTCGGCTCACTGCAACCTCCACCTCCCGGGTTCAAGCAATTCTCCTGCCTCAGCCTCCCGAGTAGCTGAGATTACAGGTGCCTGCCACCACGCCCAGCTAATTTTTGTATTTTTAGTAGAGACGGGGTTTCACCATGTTGGCCAGGCTGGTCTCAAACTCCTAACCTCAGGTTATCCACCCACCTTGGCCTCCCAAAGTGCTGGGATTACAGGCGTGAGCCACCGCACCCTGCCAGAGCCACCACAACCTCGGCTCACTGCAGAACCCGTTTCTAACAACAATGGCGGCTTTTGTAAAATGTTAAAGGATTACCTTAAAAGCAACAACACAGGCCGGGCACAGTGGCTCACGCCTGTAATTCCAACACTTTGGGAGGCTGGGGTGGGTGGATCATTTGAGGTCAGGAGTTCGAGACCAGCCTGGCCAACACAGTGAAACCCGTCTCTGCTAAAAATACAAAAATTAACCAGGCGGTAGTGGCATGTGCCTGTAATCCCAGCTACTGGGGAGGCTGAGGCAGGAGGAGAATTTGCTTGAACCCGGGGAGTAGAGGTTGCAGTTGGCCAAGATTGCGCCACTGCACTCCAGTCTGGGTGACAGAGTAAGACCCTGTCCCGTCCCCGCTTCCCCCCCCAGAAAAAAAAGAAAAAAAGCAACCACATAGGCCAGGCGCAGTGGCTCACGCCTATAATTCCAACATTTTGGGAGGCCAAGGCGGGATGGTCACTTGAGCCCAGGAGTTCAAGACCTGCCTGGCCAACATGGCGAAACCCCATCTCTACTAAAAATACAAAAAATTAGCCGGGCGTGGTGGCATGCGCCTGTAATTCCAGCTACTCAGGAGGCTGAAGTGGATGAATCGCTTGAACCCAGAAGGTGGAGGTTGCAATGAGACAAGATCGTGCCACTGCACTCTAGCCTGGGCGACAGTGAGACTGTCTCAAAAAAAAAAAAAAAAAAAAGACTCAAATAAATGTTAATCTTTACAAAATTATTCCATATGCCACTCACTGAACTAAGGAATATTAATATTACCAGGTTAACCTAATCAGACTATAAACAAAGATGGAAGGAGAATTATTTAAAGTATTAGTATTAACTTACTGCACTTAACACAGTGTCATTTGAATGGTGACTTCTTTAGAATAAAGGTGATAACACTAGGGGCAGGTAAATAACATTTTTAAACAGTTCTCTTTTTATCAATGCTACCCCTCTTTAAATCTTTCCACTTTGGTAGATAACACACCAGCCAGTAATACATTCAGGAAAGTCAAAGGACTGGGGTTTCTTTCTAGGTCAGTCAATTAAAATCACAGGAAAGGAAGATTCTCAATCACTATCAATGAACAGAATCAGAGTACTCTGTACCTGGTAGTATTCACCATTCATTACTCCATCAACAGCATCTGCAAGACATAAGATTTTGGTCTATCAATAAAGACTGGTCAAACACTGGGCCAAAGGGTTGTACAGTAGAATACAGCATCATATGCTGTATGAACCTTGAGCTACTAAATGCTATCCCTGTGGTAGGTGCTATATACAACAAATAAAACCAAGATGTGCTTATATACAAATTTCACCAAAATCTGTACACATCTGTCCTTAAGCTCCCAAGTCCAAAAGCTTTTGATTTTATTTTCTGTTTTCTATTTTACAGTGGTAACAAATGGAAGACTAGCAGAAAGAGAACAGTGTTTCTCTATGAAAGTTCTGTAGGAGGGAAAAAAAAAAAGTGTGGCCTGGAATCACCCATAGTGAGCAGAGACCTGCAGCTTCATCTTTGAGACAGTCTTGCTCTGTCGCCCAGGCTGGAGCAAAGTGGCCCAATCATGGCTTACTGTAGCCTCGACCTTTTGGGCTCAAGCGATCCTCCCACCTCGGTCCCCACAGGAGCTGGGATTGCAGGCACGCGCCACCACGCCTGGATAATTTTTCTATTTTTTTGTAGGGAGGGGGTTTCGCCATGCTGCCCAGGCTGCTATCGATTTCCTGGACTCAAGCGATCCACCCACCTCGGTCTCCCAAAGTATTGGATTACAGGCATGAGCCACCATGCCTGGCCTCTCATATTTTTCTTAATTTTCCTAGTTGACTTTTACTCCTATATGTCAGTACAAAAATGAGTTTCTTATAGTTTGTCAGTGGCCTTTTACCACTTTAAGCCATGTGCCACCTACCTATGTAGTTTTTTAAGCATTCTATAAAGTTTTGGAAATATGAAGTTTATCAAACTAGTGAAAGCATGGGGGAAGCATATTCAATTTCACCTCTGTAATAAATTCCTTGGTGTAGAATTGCTGGGTTACAGCTGGGCGCGGTGGCTCACACCTGTAATCCCAGCACTTTGAGAGGCCAAGGTGGGAGGATCACTCGAGGTCAGGAGTTCGAGACCTGCCTGGCCAACATGGTGAAACCCACCTCCATATATTAAAAATACGAAAATTAGCCAGGGTGGTGGCACGAGCCTGTAATCCCAGCTACTCAGGAGGCTGAAAGAGGAGAATTGCTTGAACTCGGGAGGTAGAGGTTGCAGTGAGCCAAGATTGCGCCACTGCACTCCAGCCTGGGTGACAGAGCGAGACTCCATCTCAAAAAATAAAAAAAATTAAAAAATTAAAAAGAAAAAAAAAAGGAATTGCTGGATCACAGGATATGTATTTTATTTTATTTTTTTTTTTGAGAGAGAGTCTTGCTCTGTTGCCCAGGCTAGAGCACAGTGGTGCAATCTTGGCTCACTGCAACCTCCACCTCCTGGGTTGTTCAAGTGATTCTCTTGCCTCAGCCTCCTGAGTAGCTGGGACTACAGGCGTGAGCTATCATGCCACCTAATTTTTTTTGTAGTTTTAGTAGAGACGGGGGTTTCACCACGTTGGCCAGGCTGGTCTCGAACTCCTGACCTCAGACGATCCACCCACCTCAGCCTCCCAAAGTGCTGGGATTACAGGCAAGAGCCACTGCGCCCAGCCAGGATATGTATTTTTTTATTTTATTTTTTTTGAGACGGAGTCTCACGCTGTTGCCCAGGCTAGAGTACACTGGCGCGATCTCGGCTCACTGCAACCTCCGCCTCCCAGGTTCAAGTGATTCTCCTGCCTCAGCCTCCCGAATAGCTGGGATTACAGGCTCGTGCCACCATGCCCGGCTAATTTTTGTATTTTTTAGTAGAGACGAGGTTTCACTATGTTGGTCAGGCTGGTCTCAAACTCCTGACCTCAGGTGATCTGCCCACTTCAGCCTCCGAAAGTGCTGGGATTTCAGGCGTGAGCCACCGCACCTGGCCCAGGATATGTATTTCAAAGACTTCTAAAACTCTACCCACTTGTTCCTATTAGTCTACCAGTTTATATTACTACTAGCAGCACAAGTACCCCATTTCTTAGACCTTCCCTGATACTAGGGACTGTGCTTGATCATGTTTTAAAATTTTTGCTAATTTGATAATGGAAAAAAAAAAAAAAAAACTCATGGTGGCTTTGTTGTGCCAATCTTATTTCCAGTGAGGTAACCACATACCCGACACCTGATTTTCTTCTTTACTGAATTTTCTGAGTTTGCCTATTTTCCTACTATTTTTTGATCTCTAAGTATTTGCTCTCTAATAGTCAAATATTTTCCCTAGTTTCTCTTTTGATTTGGTTTATGGTATTTAACACTTGGAACAACTTAATTTGTGTATGTAGACATGATCGACTTTTTCTTTATGATTTCTGTATCTGCTTTTATGCTGAAGGCCTTTCCTATTATGAGATAGACAAATACTCACTTTTCTTCTTTTACTTTTTAAATGTCTCTTTTTAATCCACCTGGAATTTATTTTTGTGTAAGACAGAAGAGTGAGAGAGTTTTAAATCCTAGATCCTACAATGGCTAGTCTGGCCAGGCCTACATTATGGTTAATATAGTACAATTGACATACCAACTATCCACTAATATAGTCCAGCCCTGGGCTGGAATATGAGAGACTTTGATCACTACTCCATATACAAAACAAGAAGCAATCCTCATCCCACATCTCCTTAAAAATCACATGCTGTCTGAAGGCTCCTCCAGACCCACTGGCATCTGCTTTCCTCTTTATTAGTTACTGTATTACTGCACTAACATTCTTACAAGAATCAACTGGCTCAAGCCAAGGGATCGTCTGTTGCTGTGGAAACATGCAGAAAGGACATGTAGGGCCTTGACTTACGACAACAACTAAACTAAGCAACACGATGCTTCAGAAGGAAACTTTCTAGGGCCTTTCAGGAACTCCAGACAGAAAAAGGGCAAGTTTTCAAAAGTGAAAGACTGTCCCAAACCCACTTTCAACTTTCCACATTCCAGAAACATTTGAAGTCAAGCAGACCTACGTCTGAAGCTGCACTTGAGCCATTTATTACCTTGCTACCTTAGGGACACTGCTCAACTTCCACACTGATCCATTCTCATCTGAAATATGACACTACCACTTAACCTGTGGAGCTACTGCTGGGATCTGAAAGTGTACCTAGTATACAGCAAATGTGCAGTACAATTAACTATCATGCATGAGATTTCCCTAAACTTCCCTCCACCACTGCTACCAATAAAATTACTTCTCCAGAAAGCTTCCCTTTAATTCACCCATGTCTCTTTCTTCTCCTACAAGAAATAACTTGTCACCAGGTGCGGTGGTTCACGCCTGTAATTCCAGCACTTTGGGAGGCCAAGGTGGGTGGCTCACCTGAGGTCAGGAGTTTCAGACCAGTCTGGCCAACATGGTGAAACTCCGTCTCTACTAAAAATACAAAAAGTTAGCTGGGCATGATGGTGGGCGCCTGTAATCCTAGCTACTCGGGAGGCTGAGGCAGGATAACTGCTTGAACCCAGGAGGCGGAGGTTGCAGTGAACCGAGATCACACCACTGCACTCCAGCCTGGGTGACAGAGCGACTGTCTCAAAAACAACAAAACACCATAATAGTGCCTTACTGCTGTACTCTCTCTGTGGCTTGTCTCTCCTGTTCTCTTCCCCGACTCAGCCCTCATGATTGAGAGCTTTTCAACAGCTCCACTTGTGCTGCCTCCTTCATGACCACCTGTTCTTCCTCAATATCCCCCACAGCTGGTTACCTCAATATCACTTCACCTAGCTGGTTTCTTCCTGCCTCTAAACCTACGTCTCTTTTCTGGATCTCTTAACAACCAAAGGAGTCATCCAAGGCTTAGCCCTAACCCCTCTGGTTTTTGCCTGTGCCCATCCTCCATAGACGCTTTCCGCAAGGCTGGGGCCAGTTTATTTTCCTCTCATCAATCTGTCATAGCTGACTGCCTATATATCTCTGTATAATACATCAGAAAGAGAGCTCCCGCCTAAAACCTCTCAATTTACTCAGTACACTTCAAAGCCTAAAGGCCTTGTAACTCCTTTCTCCCACTAATAGTAGCTGGAATTCACTAGATACTTATATATATAACTGTAAGCACTTTATAGACACTCTTTAATGTAATCCTAAAGATGCCACATTGCATTATAAATTATATTATGCAACTTTTACAAAGGAGAAAACTGAGGCCGGGCAGTGGTGGTAGTTATATACATTGTCTGAGATCACAAAGCTAAACTCAACACTCAAGCAGTTTAGGATAGCATAGAATCTTAACCACTAGAGCATATCTTTAAAAAAAAAAAAAGAAGGAAAAAGAAAACTAAGAGAGAAAAAGTGTCCAATCAGTTCTCTAAACTCCAAAGGAAATGCTGACCACTGCATATTACCAACTTCAATTACACTGTCAGGAATCTGGCTTTAAGTCACCAAATGCTTAGTTCACTAAGAAAGTCCCTCCTAGGAACTAAGTCAGCAACCATTTCTTTCCTTCCCTTTGCTGAAGGCTTGATGCACAAAGGACCGAGTATCCAACTCTATTCTCTCCCTTTTACCTTCCCTAACTGCCCGTCACCAAGATCTGTCAGTTCTACATAGGACCCTTGGATCTGACATTTTTGCCCATTTCTTTGTCAAACGTGAGCATCTACTACATGTCAGACACACTGCTAGGCAGTGGAGATAAAACAGTAAGGGTAACACTGTCCTTGAATCAGGACAATCTTCCAACTACAGATCTTGGGTTCTGCTTCTCCCAAATCTGTTCCACCTGGGACAGCCACAGCTGCCTGTCTCTTATCGCACCACACCCCTGCTAAAACAACTAAACACTGCAACAGAATGTGGTATATTCTAAGAGTGGGTAGACTTGGGGCTCAGCTATTAACTCGTGCTTTTTTAAGCAAGTCATTTCTCTCTAGGATTGCTTCTCTTCTATTAAATGAGGAAGGTAAACTAAGGGTCTAAGAAGTCAATTTTAAAATTCTCAGACAAATGTTAGAGACCACCCAATGAAAATATCTCCTAATCACTTAAGGCCAACTTCATCTCGCAATCACAGCCTAGTTTAGTCCAACCTACCCGCTATAAAGTTGCATATTCGGGCATATTACATGTTCCCACTAAGTTCTTATTGGGGGACTGATTTGCTTAGGAAGCAACATGGTGCAGTCAAAAACTCAGAGGCTGCAAACTAGCAGCACACCCACCAACCCATCCATCAAAAGGTTCTGCCTGGCTGGCACAGTAACTTGAGACTGCTGGATCTGAATGCCTTTACACAGAGCACTACTATAGTGCAGCAAAGCCTCAGTCTCCAACACTTCTACTGTCTCATGTCAAGCCAGCTTCTCTCGTATATGTTACCTATCTGGCTCCTTAAGGTTTGAATTTAGGGTAGACACTACTCCTATATGCCCCAGTAGTGCCCTATTCTCCCTTAGCTGGAATTTTTTAAGTGAATGAAAAGCCGTATTTCATTTCTTCTAGCTAAATTTCCTACTTCTTTGTATTATTAAATAGGTCTTTTCCACTCATGATCCTAAGCATCACACACAGGTTAAGGCATCCAAAGGTCAAACTGCCATCCTACCTGCCCCATTTTTACTTGAGTTTGGCTGAGAACATTCTCTATTCACCTCTTCATCCCTCCCTGATTGGTTTAGGCTAATCTGGGGTTCTGCTTAGGCAATATTGCCTACCAAAGCTGTTCCCAGAGGAAGAGCTCCAGAAGTCCTAGCTGTAAATCAATCGCTCAACGATAGCAAACTCCTACCCCGCTTGGCAGTTCTTTCTCCAGACCTAGATCATCTTTCGAGTTCCCTACTCACTCCTTCCTCCTCGTAATCCAACACTCTGTACACCTTAAGTGCTTAAACGCTGAACTGCATTGCTACTTTTGTTTGTATCTCTCAAAAACGATATTTTCATTCTTATTTTTTTCTGCCCTCCTTTTCTAATAACTGGAGTTCTGTGCTCGGCTCAGACTTGCTTATAAGTCTGGAAAAACTGCGCCAATGCGGTTGCTTCAGAGACCGGGCTAAAGGCACAGCAAATGCTTAATGAAAAGTTGCTGAATTGAACGGGCTTCTTCCGGCTCCGGAGCCTGCCACCCTACACTTGCTTTCTCGCTCCGCCCGCGCCCAGAAGCACTCAAACATGCTGAGAACCGAACAGGCTTCTCGAGCCTAGGTTACTGAATGACTGGGCCAGGGTCTCGTTTCCTGTTTGCACTGCTCCCTAACCTCCTAATTCAGCAAGGAGCACGAGTCACACAGAAGCTCTCGGACCCACTGTGGACCGAGTTTCCAGACAAGTCCTCCCGCCCCAAACGCGCCCGCACTCTCACCCGGACCCCCCGGCGGCTCGCCGTGCGGCTGGGGCCCGGGGGCGCCGCCGTCCAGGATGGCGAAGGCCTCGTCGTTCTCGATGCCCGCAATCTCGCTCTCTTGCTGCGCCAAGAAGGCCGCGGCCGGGTCTTCTTCGCCGGCGCCGGCCACTCCGTTCCCCAGCGCGGGACCGCCAGGGGCGCCGGCAGGGGCGCCGAACGGATCCAGCTCAGCCATGGCGGGCAATTGAACGGCACGGACACCAACGGTGAGAGAAAAACCAACCGACCCAGCGACACCACGCCCGGCAGCCACCGCTGTGGTGCCGACTGGGAGAGGAGGACAAGCGCCAGGAGAGAGACGGATAAAGCGGAAGCCCTACCCGTGTATCCGGTCGGTCTAGGCGGTGTTGCAGAGCCGAAAACGGAACAACCAATCAGAGGACGACAATGGTTCAGGAGCTACCCAATCAGCAAGTGGAGGGGCGGGCCCCCTAAAACAACTCGTGACTGGGGTAGGGCGGGAGGTGAGGGAGGTGAGCTGCGCGGGCCCGGGGAGGCGGAAGTGCTGCCTGACAGGGAGCGTCCTGCCCACCCCGTCTGCTGGAGCTGGACTGACCAGGGACGGCCACCCCTGAGGGGACTCTAGTGCTGCCCTGGGAGGTGAGGTGAAGTTAGGGCGGCGACGATTGGCCGATTACTGAAGAGGCATGCCACTTAGGCTTTCTGAACCTCAGTTTCCTCATTCGTAAAATAGAAACAAGAATCCTGCTCTTGCGCCCCCTCCCGGGATTATTAGAAGATTGAATCCTAAAAAAAAAAAAAAAAAAAAAAAAAAAAAAAAAAAAAAAGAAGATTGAATCCTTTTATGGATTTGCCCTGGCTTTATAAATTTAAAATATTTAATTCTTTCAGCAAGCCTGGATTATTTGCTCCATTAGAGCCCATAGATTTACTGTAATTGATTCAGTCCACTCCGATTTTTCTCGCCCATAAGTATTTTTATTTAAAAATGAATATATCTTATCTTCTTCAACGAAGCACTTTTGCAGCCATTACGTCTTTTCGGAGCTAGACAGAAGTTACTAAACCTGGAAAATTCCTTAAGGATCACTTGCTTCAAAGGGAGACACGGTGGCCCTGCTGTTCAAGGGGCGTCAGTGACCCAGAGAGTCAGTGACCAAGAGGAAACGCCTGTCTCCTGGGGACTTCCAAGATACTAGCTACAGTCTCTTATATTTACACCTTTCCTCCCTAAGGACAGCAGGAAAAAGAAAGTTCCGTGTTTCTTTTTAAATCAGGGAGATGTTAATAGCTACATGGCTCCTTTTGTCTACACCACAGAAATAACAGTGGTTCCAGTTAATCATGCTCATGTTGAGGGGGAGTGCTTATGCAGGGGCAACCAGAAGACCCCTCTCCTTCACCACCACCACCACCCTAAGAAATGAAAAGCCAAAAAAAGAAACCAAAAAACCAGAGGTCAACAAGAAGCTTCCAGAGGTAGTCAGCAGGGGATAAGAAAGTGTTTTTATAAAAAACGCACATATCTTTGATGACAAAAAAAAAGGGATAGTTATGAAGGAAAAATGAAGCAAATAAAAATTATTTAAAGCATATATTTACTTAAAGCATAATTTTAAAGTCATTTAAAGTATGAACTATAGGAAAGTGTTGAAGAAAAACATTTAAGAAAGTTAAAATGTTAGGGTCTGCAATTGATTCTGCTTCCCCTTGTCTGTTGTTTTATGCTCATCCCTAACATACATTGGCAACAGTGCATGAAGTATTTTCACATTAGCCTTGACATAGTCTCATGAGGAAAAGAGGGGCAGGGACTACTATGAGAGAGCCCAAGGAAGACAACTTTTAGTTGCTCACAACAGTAGTAGCTCCGGAACAGACAGCATTCTTTCTGGGGAAATGCATGACTTTGGGAGAAACTCTCCTGTGATTCCCTTGCTAGAGGAGGCATTACATATTATGCAAAAGCAACAAACAAGTATACACTCAAAATTGGAGGAATAGCTGATGTGTTTACGGATGATTTCACAGAGGTGGCTTGGAGCTCAGTTTTGAAATATGGGGAACATTTAGAAGAGTCAATAATGAGGGTCTAATGTTAGTGTCATGTAAAAGTTCAGAGGTGGGAAAATGTTTGGCATGTTTTGGGGACAGTGAGTAAATTAGTTGGAGTCTGAAGAGCTCAGCAAGATGAATAATTGAAGGAAAATCCGGGGACAGATTCCGGAGCCCTGAAAGCAGTCAATGTTAAGGAATCTTAATGGCAATAAGGAACCATAGAAGGTTTCAGATAAAGGAATGTTTTGATCAACTGCTGCTTAGGAGGTTAATCGGGTCCCTGGGTGCAGGATGGATGGGGCAGAGGCTGTGGGCAGAGATGTCAGGAGTGACATGATGAAGGTCTGGGCAGGGCAGAGGTATGGAGCTGAGTGGGGAGCGTTGATGGGAAAGCGGGTCCCAATAGGGAAGTGACTAACTTGGTGACCGACCAGAGGTACGGGCTGGGAAAAAGGCAAGGGGAAAGGATGGGGTCATAAATCATGAATCTGTGAAATTGCCAGAACCATTAGTTTGAGGGCTTTGGGGGAGCTCAGGTGATTGCTGGGAGACAGAAGATTTAGAAGATGTCCAGGAACTAGAAGTGTGTAGCCTGCCATGATCCCTGGTGGACTGAACAAAGGTGAGTGGGCAATGGGAATAAAAGACAAGAGACAAAAGAGTATATTTGGAAGAAGGGGTCAGGGGGCACTTTGCCTCTAGTGGACAAGGGCCCTGAGTTTTACACATCCCTCCATATTTCTTAGGCAAAAGAGAGCGAGAAAGGGGGGGTGATTGTCGGTAATTGTCGGTTAGAGGTTTGGTTCACAGCAGGCTTGCGAGACTGCATCTTTTGAACAATAGGCGCTAGATTTCTTAGATAACTTCAAGGAGCCCAGCACCAAGGAGTGATGTCCATCAGCAAACCTTTTGGTGGCAGGTGCAGTGTGTTTGCTCACATCCTACATTCATGATAAACAGTTTGCTGTTTGATCATATAGCCTCCAGTGGAATGCTGAGTTGGTCACGATCCCTTTGGCCTTTTCGGCTCCCAACAGAAGTGTGTATAGGAGAGAGTGGGACCACAGATGGAGACTAGAGAGGGAAGGACTGAGGCCTAAATCTTGGAGGATGGCTATATGTGAAGGAGGTAGAGGGGTGGGTCAGAGAGATTGGAGAGGGTTCAGTTAGAGCTGGGTGATGGAAGTCAAGGAGAGTTTGCAGAAGGAAGGAGTGACTAGCAGAAAGGTGAAGAATGAGAGCTGAGCAGATGCTCTTGGCCATCAAGTTCCCTGGTCACCTTGGTGAGAGAGATGTCAGTGAATGCCAGGAGTGGAAATCAGTTTGCACTAGGTTGAGGGATGGAAGCATAGTGGACATCTGTTGGTTCTGCCTGCCTACATCCAATTCCCTTTGTTCTGATACCAGCACTCCAATACTCCTTTGGGGAACCATTCTTCCTCATTTTCAGTTTTGTGGTTTGGATTGAGTGGACCACCCCCATGTGACCCAGGCCTGGCCAATTAGAACATCCCATTCCCTGCGCAAATGATTGGGAATGGACAAGTGAGTCAAACCAGGCTCATAAGGCTCAATTCCAGGACTGTTACTAGAATCTTAGGGAAAGAGCTAACTCTTTCTGCTGGAGCTGACAAGCAGGCAAAGTGTAAGCTTAGAGCTTCTTGTGGTCATCTTGTCATCAAGAGGAGAGATTGACAATGAGAATGAGGTCAACATGGAGGAATGCAGAGAGTGAGAAAGACAACTTCCTGTTGGTATCATTGAGGACCTGGATTCAGCCATGATTGAAGTGAAAGATCTACTTCTGTACTTTTTGGCTCTGTGAACAAATAAATTCTATTTTTTTTCCCCTTAAGACAATTTTGAGTTGTGTTTCTGTCATAAAGAATTCTGCCTAATCCAGGCCAGGCACAGTGGCTCATGCCTATAATCCCAGCACTTTGGGAGGCCAAGGTGGGTGGACCATTTGAGGTCAGGAGTTCGAGACCAGCTTGGACAACATTGTGAGACCCCGTCTCCACTAAAAATACAAAAATTAGCCAGGCATGGTAGTGTGCACCTGTAATTCCAGCTACTCAGGAGGCTGAGGTAGGAGAATTGCTTGAACCCAGGAGGCGGAGGTTGCAGTGAGCCAAGATCACGCTGCTGCACTCCAGCCTGGGCAACAGTGTGAGACTCAGTCTCAAAAAAAAAAAAAAAAAAGAATTTTGCCTAATATAAAATAAGAAGTGAGGGCAAATTTAAATGTAGAAGACATTAGAAAACTTTGCAGCCGGGCACCGTGGCTCACACCTGTAATCCCAACACTTTGGGAGGCCGAGGAGGGTGGATCATCTGAGGTCAGGGGTTCGAGACCAGCCTGACCAACATAAAGAAACCCCGTCTCTACTAAAAATACAAAATTAGCTGGGCATGGTGGCACATGCCTGTAATCCCAGCTAACTCGGGAGGCTGAGGCAGGAGAATCACTTGAACCCAGGAGGCGGAGGTTGTGGTGAGCCGAGATCACACCATTGCACTCCAGTCTGGGCAACAAGAGTGAAACTCCGTCTCAAAAAAAAAAAAAAAAAAAAAAAAAGGTTTGCAATGAGGGCCGGGCATGGTGGCTCATGCCTATAATCCCAGCACTTTGGGAGGCTGAGGCGGGCAGATCACTTGAGGCCAGGAGTTTAAGATCAGCCTGGCCAACATGGCAAAAACTCACCTCTACTAAAAATATAAAAATTAGCCGGACATGGTGGCATGTGCCTGTAGTCCCGGCTATTGGAGAGGCTGAGGCATGAGAATTGCTTGAACCTGGGAGGTGGAGGTTGCAGTGAGCTGAGATCATCCCATTGCACTCCTGCCTGGGTACAGAGTGAGACTCCATCTCAAAAAAAAAAAAAAAAAAAAAAAAAAAGGAAAGGGGAAAGGAGGAAAGGAGGGAGATCTGTGGCTAGAGAGGGCTCTAAGGTTGGGGTGATGTTTAGGTAGGAGAGACTTGAATGCTTGAATACATTTGTATGCCGAAGATAGAGGTTGAAGTCATAGAAGAAGGAGAGGTGGTGGAAAGGATGGGCTAAGGAGGGAGGATTTTAGAGGCAGAGACAAGGCTGAGGACAACTCTGAGCGACTCAATTGCTCCAGTAAAGTGAGAACCAGTAGAAAAGAGAGGAGAGGTTTAGAACCACCAAGGGGAAACTCAATAGATGATGACCAAGAAAGACCTAGAAGGACTGTATTGTTCTAGTCAGGGTTCTCCAGAGAAACAGTATCAATAGAAGATGCATAATATGTATACATGTATATATATTCATATGCTGGGGAACAAAATACCGTGGATTGGGTGGCTTAAACAGCAGAAATTAATTTTCTCACTGTACTAGAGGTTAGAAGTTCAAGATTAAGGTTCCAGCTGATTTGGTTCTAGTGAGGGCTCTCTTCTTGGTTTGCAGATGGCCACCTTCACTCTGTCCTCACATGGCCTTTTCTCTTATGTCTCTTATAAGGGCACTAATCATATCAGATCAAGGCTCTACCCCATATTACCTCATTTAACTTAATTAGTTCCTTAGAGGCCTCTACTCCAAATATAGCCACACTTGGGGTTAGGGCTTCAACATGAAGTTCTGAGGGGACACAAATACATAGTCCATAGTAATGTGTATATCTCTGTGAATGTGTATATATACATGTATAATACATATATACATGCATGTATATGCATATACATGCATGCACACATACATATATACATATATGTATACATATGCATATGCACATACACTGCATACATACGTGCATATATGTGAGTGCATGCATATACATATGTATATGTGCATACATGTATATATGCATACATGCATATACATACACACATGCATACATACTTGTATGCATACGTGCATACATACATGCATGTATGCATGCATGCATACATATATACACGTATGCATGCATGCATACATATATACACATGTATACATACATGCATATACACATACACACATATGTATATATACATGCACATATGTATATATACATACACATGCATACACGTATGTATCTATACATACACATAGGTACATATATGTATATATACATACATAGAGAGAGACTGAGAGTGAGACAGATAAAGAGGGGCACAGACACAGAGATTTGTTTCAAGGAATTGACTCACATGATTGTGGAGCCTGGCAAGTCCAGAATCTGCAGGGTAGGCCAGCAGGCTGAAGTTCCAGGAAAGAGTCGATGTTGCAGTTCAAGTCTGAAAGCAGTCGTCTGGCAGAATTCATTCTTTTACAGGGTAGTCAGTCTTTTTCTTTCTTTCTTTCTTTCTTTTTTTAAATTAAAGTCTTTGGCTGGGTGTGGTGGCTCACGCCTGTAATCCCAGCACTTTGGGAGGCCGAGGTGGGTTGATCACCTGAGGTCAGGAGTTTGAGGCCAGCCTGGGAAACATGGGGAAACCATGTCTCTACTAAAAATACAAAAATTAGCCGGGCATGATGGTGGGCATCTGTGATCCCAGCGACTTGAGAGGCTGAGGCTCAAGAATCGCTTGAACCCAGGAGGCAGAGTTTCAGTGAGCCGAGATCACACTATTGTGACAGAGTGAGACTCCGTCTCAAAAGAAAAAAAAATTAAAGCCTTTGACTGATTGGATGAGTCCCGCGGGCAGATCACTTGAGGTCAGGAGTTCGAGACCAGCCTGACCAATATGGTGAAATCCTGTCTCTACTAAAAATACAAAAATTAGTTGGGCGTGGTGGTGGGCCCCTATAATCCCAGCTGCTTGGGAGGCTGAGGCAGGAAAATCACTTGAACCTGGGAAGCAGAGGTTGCAGTGAGCCGAGACCATGCCATTGCACTCCAGCTTGGGCAACAAGAACCAAACTCTGTCTCAAAAAAAAATTAGCCAGGCATGGTGGTGAATGCCTGTAATCCCAGCTACTCAGGAGGCTGAGGCAGGGAGAAATGCTTGAACCCGGGAGGTGGAGGTTGCAGTGAGCCGAGATCATGCCACTGCACTCCAGCCTGGGCAACAGAGCGAGAGTCCGTCTCAAAAATAAATAAATAAATAAATAAATAAATAAATAAAACAAACTTCATAGGAACATCTAGAATAATGTTTAAAATTTTTAAATTTTTGGCCAGCTGCGGTGGCCCATGCCTGTAATCCCAGCACTTTGGGAGGCCGAGGCAGGTGGATCACATGACGTCAGGAGTTCGAGACCAGCCTAACCAATATGGTGAAACCCCGTCTCTACTAAAAATACAAAAATTAGCTGGGCATGGTGGTGTGCACCTGTAGTCGCAGCTACTTAGGAGGCTAAGGCAGGAGAATCGCTTGAACCTGGGAGGCAGGGGTTGAAGCGAGCTGAGATCACACCACTACACTCCAGCCTGAGCAATAGAGCGAGATTCTGTCTCAAAAGTAAAAATAAATAAGTAAAATTTTTAAATTTTTTGTTTTAATTTCTTTGTATTTATTTATCTATTTATTTTTATTATTATTATATTTTTTTGAGACAGAGTCTCGCTTTGTCACCCAGGCTGGAGTGCAGTGGTGCGATCTGGGCTTACTGCCAGCTCTGCCTCCTGTGTTCACTCCATTCTCCCACCTCAGCCTCCCGAGTAGCTGAGATTACAGGCGCCTGCCACCACGCCCGGCTAATTTTGTTTTTGTATTTTTAGTAGAGACGGGGTTTCACCGTGTTAGCCAGGATGGTCTCGATCTCCTGACCTCGTGATCTGTCCGCCTCGGCCTCCCAAAGTGCTGGGATTACAGGTGTGAGCCACCGCGCCTGGCCTGTATTTATTTTTAATTTTTGTGAGTACATACTAGATGTGCTTATTTATGGGTACGTGAGATGTTTTGATACAGGCATGCAATACATACTAATCACATCAGGGTAAATGGGGTATCCATCCCCACAAGCATTTATCCTTTGTGTTATAAACAATCCAGTTATACTGTTATTTTTTTTTTTTTTTTTTTGAGACAGAGTCTCGCTCTGTCCCCCAGGCTGGAGTGCAGTGGCGCAATCTCGGCTCACTGCAAGCTCCACCTCCTGGGTTCACGCCATTCTCCTGCCTCAGCCTCCCGAGTAGCTGGGACTACAGGCGCCCGCCACCACGCCCGGCTAATTTTTTGTATTTTTAGTAGAGACGGGGTTTCACCGTGTTAGCCAGGATGGTTTCGATCTCCTGACCTCGTGATCCGCCCGCCTCAGCCTCCCAAAGTGCTGGGATTACAAGTGTGAGCCACCATGCACAGCACTTTTGGTTATTTTTAAATGTACTATGAAATTATTTTTGACTGTAGTCACACTGTTGTGCTAGCAAATACTAGGTCTTATTCATTCTTTTTTTATTTAATTAAAAATAGAGATGGGGTCTCCCTATGTTGCCCAGGCTGGTCTCAAACTCCTGGGCTCAAGCCATCCTCTCCCCTTGGCCTCCCAGAGTGCTGGGATTACAGATGTGAGTCACCACACCTGGCCTACTCATTCTACTTTTTCGGTACCCATTAACCATTCACACTTCCTCCCTTCCTCCTCCGCCTATTCCCAGTCTCTGGTAATCATCCTTCTACTGTCTATCTCCATGATTTTTAGCTCCCACAAATAAGAAACAACATGCTGTTTGTATTTCATTTCTTTTCTTTTCTTTTTTTTTTTTTTTTGAGACAGAGTCTTACTCTGTCGCCCAGGCTGGAGTACAGTGTCTCAATCTTGGCTCACTGCAAACTCCGCCTCCTGGGTTCGAGCAATTTCCCTGCCTCAGCCTCTTGAGTAGCTGGGATTACAGGCATGCACCGCCATACCTGGGTAATTTTTGTATTTTTAGTATAGACGGGGTTTCATCATGTTGGCCAGGCTGGTCTTGAACTCCTGACCTCAGGTGATCCACCTGCCTCAGTCTCCCAAAGTGCTAGAATTACAGGTGTGAGCCACCGCACCCAGCCCAAAGTTTGTATTTCTGTGCCTGCCTTATTTCACTTAACATAATGACCTCCAGCTCCATCTACGTTGTTGTAAATGACAGGATCAATTTCTTTTTTTATGGTGAATAGTACTCCATTGTGTATATGTACCGCATTCTCTTTATCCATTTGTCAGTTGATGGACACTTAGGTTGCTTCCAAATCTTGGCTATTGTGAACAACGCTGCAATAAACAGGAGTGCAGATATTTTTTTATCTACTGATTTCCTTTCTTTTGGGTATATATCTAGGAGTGGAACTGCTGGATCATATGGTTAGCTCTTTTTTTGGTTTTTTGAGGAAACTCCCAAGTGTTGTCTATAGAGATTGTACTAATTTACATTCCCACCAACAGTGTATGAGAGTTCCCTTTTTTTCCACATCCTCACCAGCGTTTGTTTTTGCCTGTCTTTTGGATAAAAGCAATTTTAATTAGGAATGAGATGATATCTCACTGTAGTTTTGATTTGTATTTCTCTGGTGATCAATGATGTTAAGCACCTTTTCATATACCTGTTTCCCATTTGCATGTCTTCTTCTTTTTTTTTTTTTTTTCTGAGACAGAGTCTTACACTGTTGCCCAGGCTGGGGTGAAGTGGTGTGATCTCCGCTCACTACAACCTCCACTTCCCAGGTTCAAGCGATTCTCCTGCCTCAGCGTCCTGAGCAGCTGGGATTACAGGTACCCGCTACCATGCCCGGCTAATTTTTTGTATTTTTAGTAGAACGGTGTTTCACTATGTTGACCAGGCTGGTCTTGAACTCCTGACCTCGTGATCCACCTGCCTCAGCCTCCCAAAGTGCTGGGATTATAGGCGTGACCCACCGTGCCCAGCCTGCATGTCTTCTTTTGAGAAATGTCTATTCGGATCTTTTGCCTATTTTTAATTGATTAGATTTTTTTTCCTATAGAGTTGTTTGAGTTTCTTATATATTCTCCTTAGTTCCTTGTCAGATGGGTAGTTCTGCAAATATTTTATCCCATTCTGTGAGTTGTCTTTTCACTTTGCTTTGTTGTTTCCTTTGCTGTGCAGAAGCTTTTTAATTTGATGTGTCCATTTTTGCTTTGGTTGCTTGTGCTTGTGGGCTTTTACTCAAGAAATCTTTGCCCAGTCCAATGTCCTGTAGAGTTTCCCCAGTGTTTTCTTGTATTAATTTCATAGTTTGAGGTCTCAGATTTAAGTCTTTCGTCCATTTTGATTTGATTTTTGTATATGATGAGAGATGGGGATCTAGTTTCATTCTTCTGCATATGGATGTCCAGTTTTCCTAGCAGTATTTATTGAAAAGACCATACTTTCCCCAATGTATGTTCTTGGCACTTTTGTCAAAAATGAGTTTACTGCAGATGTATGAATTTATTTCTGGGTTCTCTATTCTGTTCCACTGGTCTATGTGTCTGTTTTAATGCCAGTACCATCCATTTTGGTCACATTTGGTTATAGTGTATGCTGAGACCAGCTCGGCTGGGGAGACCCTAACCCAGCGGTGCTACAGGAATTAAAGACACACACACACAAATATAGAGGTGTGAAGTGGGAAATCAGGGGTCTCACAGCCTTCAGAGCTGAGAGCCCTGAACAGAGATTTACCCACATATTTATTAACAGCAAAAGAGTCATTAGCATTGTTTCTATAGATATTAAATTAACTAAAGTATCCCTTATGGGAAATGAAGGGATGGACCAAATTAAAGGAATAGGTTGGGCTAGTTAACTGCAGCAGGAGCATGTCCTTAAGGCACAGATCGCTCATGCTATTGTTTGTGGCTTAAGAATGCCTTTAAGCAGTTTTCCACCCTGGGCAGACCAGGTGTTCCTTGCCCTCATTCCCGTAAACCCACAACCTTCCAGTGTGGGCGTTAGGGCCATTATGAACACGTTACAGTGCTGCAGAGATTTTGTTTATGGCCAGTTTTGGGGCCAGTTTATGGCCAGATTTTGGGCAGCCTGCTCCCAACAAGTGTAGATTAAGTCCAATGTTTGTTGATTGGCTTTCTGTCTGGAAGATCAGTCTGGTGCTGAAAGTGGGGTGTTGAAGTCACCAGCTCTTATTATATTGGGGTCTATCACTCTCTTTAACACTAGTAAATTGGTTTGTATTAGTTTTGTCTGGGTCCTTCTGTGTTAGGTGCATACATATTTGCAATTGTTATATCCTCCTACTGAATTGACCCATTTATCATTATATAATGGCCTTCTTTGTCTCTTCTTATAGTTTTTGTCTTGAAATCTATTTTGTCTAAGTATAGCTACTCCTGCTCTTTTCTGGGTTTCCTTTGGCATGGCATATCTTTTTCCATCCCTTTATTTTCAGTCTATGTGTGTCTTTTTTTTTTTTTTTTAGATGGATTCTCACTCTGTTGCCCAGGCTGGAATGTGCAGTGGCATGATCTTGGCTCACTGCAACCTCTGCCTCCCAGGCTCAACCAATTCTCATGCCTCAGCCTCCCAAGTACCTAGGATTACAGGCATGCACCACCGTGCCTGGCTAATTTTTTATATTTTTAGTAGAGATGGGGTTTCACCATGTTGGCCAGGTCTCAAACTCCTGACCTCAAGCAGTCTGCCTGCCTCGGCCTCTCAAAGTGCTGGAATTACAGGCGTGAGCCACCGCACCTGGCCCACTCTAAGTCTTTTGATTGGTGATAGGGTTTGGCTCTGCGTCCCCACCCAAATCTCATGTTGAACTGTGATCCCCACATGTTGGAGGAGAGGCCCGGTGTGGGGTGATTGGATCAAGGGGTGAACTTCTCCCTTGCTGTTCTCATGATAGTGGATGAGTTCTTATTAGATGGTTGCTTTAAAAGTGTGCAGCACCTCCCACTTTGTTCTTTCTCTTCCTCCTGCTCCACCGTGGTAAGAAGTGCTTGTTTCCCTTTCACCTTCTGCCATAATTCTAAGTTTCCTGAGGCTTCCCAGACATGCTTCCTGTACAGCCTGAGGAACTGTGAGTCAATTAAACCTATTTTCTTCATAAACTATCCAGTTTCAGGTAGATCTTTATAGCAGTATGAGGAAAGAATAACAAAATTGGTGAGTTTGGTCCCTTAACATTCAATGTTATACCAGGCACGGTGGCTCACGCCTGTAATCCCAGCACTTTGGGAGGCTGAGGTGGGTGGATCTTGAGGTCAGGAGATCAAGACCATCCTGGCTAACACGGTGAAACCCCGTCTCTGCTAAAAATACAAAAAATTGCCAGGTGTGGTGGCAGGGGCCTGAAGTCCCAGCTACTCAGGAGACTGAGGCAAGAGAACCATTTGAACCTGGGAGGCGGAGGTTGCAGTGAGCTGACCTCACGCCATTGCACTCCAGCCTGGGCAACAGAGCCAGACTCTGTCTCAAAAAAAAAAAAAATTCAATGTTATTATTGATAAGTAAGGACTTACTCCTGCCAGTTTGTTATTTGTTTTCTGGTTGTTTTGTGGTCTTCTCTTCCTTCTTTTCTTCCTTCCTGTCTTCCTTTTAGTGAAGGTAATTTTCTCTGTGGTATGATTTAATTTCTTGCTTTTTATTTTTTGTGTATCTGTTGTATGTTTTCTGATTTCATATTATCCTGAGGCTTGCAAATACTTTTAACCCATTATTTTAAGCTGATAACAACTCAACACTGTTTGCATAAACAAATAAACTTACAAGCAAAAAGAAAACTAATAACTCTAACTTTGTCCCTCTGCTTTTTTTTTTTTTGAGACAGAGTCTCAGTCTATCGCCCAGGCTGGAGCGCCAGTGGCACAATCTTGGCTCACTGCAACCTCTGTCTCCTGGGTTCAAGTGATTCTTCTGCCTCAGCCTCCCAAGTAGCTGAGATTACAGGTGTGTGCCACCACACCCAGCTAATTTTTGCATTTTTGGTAGAGATGGGGTTTTCACCATATTGTCCAGGTTGGTCTCGAACTCCTGACCTCAGGCAATCTGCCCACCTCAGCCTCCCAAAGTGCTGGGATTACAGGCATGAGCCACCACGCCCGGCCTGTCCCTCTGCTTTTTAACTTTTTTTTTTTTTTTTGAGACAGGGTCTTGCTTTGTCCTCTCAAGCTGGAGTGCAGTGGCAGCTGGGACTACAGGTGTGCACCACAACGCCCAACTAAGTTTTGCATTTTTAGTAGAGATGGGGTTTCACCATGTTGGCCAAGCTGGTCTCAAACTCCTGACCTCAAGTGATCTGCCTGCCTTGTCCTCCCCAAGTGCTGGGATTACAGGCGTGAGCCTCTGCACCCGGCCAATAGTCTGTCTTTTTCTGTATACTTACTATTACCAGTGAGTTTTGCATCTTCAGGTGATTTCTTTTTGCTCATTAACATCCTTTTCTTTCTGACTGAAGTATTCCCTTTAGCATTTCTTGTAGGAAAGGTCTGGTGTTGATGAAATCTCTCAGCTGTTGTTTGTTTTGGAAAGTATTTCTTTTCCTTTTCTTTTTTTTTTTTTGAGACAGAGTCTCATTCTGTCACCCAGACTGGAGTGTATTGATGTGATCTCTGCTCACTGCAACCTCTGCCCTCCGAGTTCAAATGATTCTCCTGCCTCAGCCTCCTGAGCAGCTAGGACTCACAGGCATGAGCCACTGCACCCAGCCTGTTTGGGAAAGTATTTCTCCTTCATGTTTGAAGGCTATTTTCTCCAGACATACTATTCTAGGATAATTTTTGTTTCCCCCTTCAGCACTTTAAATATGTCATGCCACTCTTTCCTGGCCTATAATGTTTCCACTGAAAAATCTGCTGCCAGAAGTATTGGAGCTCCCTTGTATGTTATTTGTTTGTTTTCTCTTGATGCTTTTAGTATCCTTTCTTTGTCCTTGACCTTTAAGAGTTGGATTATTAAGTGCCTTGAGGTAGTTTTCTTCGTGTTAAATCTGCTTGGTATTCTATAACCTTCTTATAGTTGCATATTGATATTCTCTAGGTTTGGGAAATTCTCTGTTATTATCCCTTTGAATAAACTTTCTACTTCTATCTCTTTCTGTACCTCCTCTTTAAGGCCAATAACTGTTAGATTTGCCCTTTCGAGGCAATTTTCTAGATCTTGTAGGTGTGCTTCATTTTTTTGTTGTTGTTGTTTGTTTGAGATGGAGTTTCACTCTGCCACCTAGTCTGGAGTGCAGTGGCGCGATCTTGACTCACTGCAATCTCCGCCTCCCAGGTTCAAGTGATTCTCCTGCCTCGGCCTCCTGAGTAGCTGGGATTATAGGCATGCACTACCACACCTGGCTAAGTTTTGTATTTTTAGTAGAGACAAGATTTCACCATGTTGGCCAGGCTGGTCTCGAACTCCTGACCTTAGGTGATCTGCCCACCTCAGCTTCCCAAAATGTTGGGATTACAGGCGTCAGCCACCGTGCCCAGCTGTGCTTCATTTTTATTCCTTTTTTTGCCTTCTCTGACTGTATATTTTCTTTTCTTTTTTTTGAGACAGTCTCTTTCTCGCCCAGGCTGGAATGCAGTGGTGCAATCTTGGCTCATTGCAAACTGCCTCCCTGGATGAAGTGATTCTCATGCCTTAGCCTCCTGAGTAGCTGGGACTACAGACGTGCACCACCATGCCGTTCTAATTTTTCTGTATTTTTAGTAGAGATGGGGTTTTGCCATGTTGGCCAGGCTGGTCTCAAACTCCTGGCCTCAAGTGATCCACCTGCCTCGGCCTCCCAAAGTGCTGGGATTACAGGCATGAGCCACCGTGCCCAGCCAAGTTTTAATTATTCTTATAATTTATTTATAATATTTATTTTAATTATTCTTACTTTATAATTTCTTATTATAAAAGCAGAAATTCTGAAGTTGAAAAATGCAACTGACAACTTAAGGATGCATCAGAGTCTATTAATAGCAGAATTGATCAAGCAGAATTAGTGAGCTTCAAGACAAGTTATTTGAAAATACAGAGGCTGGGTGCAGTGGTCCATGCCTATAATCCAGCACTTTGGGAGGCCAAGGCAGGCAGATCACTTGAGGCCAGGAGTTGGAGACCAGCCTGGCCAACATGGCGAAACCCCGTCTCTACTAAAAATACAAAAAAATTAGCCAAGCGTGGTTGTGGGTGCCTGTAATCCCAGCTACTCAGGAGGCTGAGGCAAGAGAATTGCTTGAGTCGGGAGGTGGAGGCTGCAGTGAGCCGAGATTGTGCCACTGCACTCCAGCCTGGGCAACACGAAACAAGAGCAAAACTCCGTCTTAAAAAAAAAAAAAAAAGAAGAAGAATTAAAACTTCTTTTAGGGCCTGGCGCGGTGGCTTATGCCTGTAATCCCAGCACTCTGGGAGGCGAGGCAAGCAGATCACCTGAGGTTGGGGGTTCAAGACCAACCTGACCAAAGATGAAGAAACACTGTCTCTACTAAAAATACAAAATTAGCCGGGTCTGCTCGCGCATGCCTATAATCCCAGCTACTCAGGAGGCTGAGGCAGGAGAATCGCTTGAACCCAGGAGGGAGAGGTTGCGGTGAGCTGAGATCACACCATTTAGATCAGCTTGTTGCTTGGGCATGGGCAGCTTAGGCAATGAGAGCGAAACTCCGTCTCAAAAAAAAAAACAACTTCTTTTAAATTATTTCGGTCTCCTTGTTAAATTTATCTGATAGAATTCTGAATTCCTTCTCTGTGTTATCTTAAATTTTGTTGAGTTTCCTCAAAACAGCTATTTTGAATTCTCTGTCTGAAAGGTCACATATCTCTGTTTCTCCAGGATTGGTCCCTGGTGCCTTAATGTTTGTTTGATGAGGTCATGTTTTCTTGGATGGTCTTGATGCTTATGGATATTTGTCAGTGTTTGGGCATTGAAGGGTTAGGTATTTACTGTAGTGTTTGCAGTCTGGGGTTGTTTGAACCCGTTCTTCTTGGGAAGGCTTTCCAAGTATTTGAAAGGACTTGGGTGTTGTGATCTAAGCCACATCTGCATTAGGGTGCACTCTACGCCCAGTAATGCTGCTCATAGAAATACCACCTTGGTGGTCCTGGATAAGATCTAAAAGAATTCTCTGGATTACTAGGCAGGGGCTCTTGTTCTCTTCCCTTACCTTCCCCCAAACATATGGAGTCTCTCTCTGTGTGTTGAGCCGCTGGAGCTGGAGTGGAGTGACACAAGCATCTCTGTGGCCACCATCACTGGAAGTGCTCTGGGTCAACCTGAAGCCAGCACAGCCCTGGGGCTTACCCAAGGCCCTCTGTAACCACTACCAAGCTACTGTCTTATGTTCAAGGCCCTAGGGCTCTTCAATCAGCAGGTTGTAAACCAGTCAGGCTTCTGTCATTCCCTTCAGGGCAGTGAGTTCCCCCAGGCCCTGGGTAGATCCAGAGAGGTGTCCTATTGCACTGCTGCTGAGCCGTTACACAGTTCTTCCCACTGTTCCCTCCCCTTTCCATAAGCAGAGGAGCCTCAACCCATAGCTACCACCACAAGCCCACAGGAAGTACTGCCAGGCTACCACTGATGTTCAGGTAAGACCCAAGTGCTCTTTTTTTTTTTTTTTTTTTTTTACTTATTTTTTGAGACAGAGTCTCTCTCTTTTCCTCAGGCTGGAGTGATCTCAGCTCACTGCAACCCGTGCCTCCCGCGTTCAAGCGACTCTCTTGCCTAAGCCTCCGGAGTAGCTGGGATTACAGGCACATGCCACCACACACAGTTAATTTTTGTATTTTCAGTAGAGACAGGGTTTCATGATGTTGCCCAGGCTCGTCTTGAACTTCTGACCTCAAGTGATCCACCCACCTCGGACTCCCAAAGTGCTGGGATTACAGGCGTGAGCCACTGCACCTGGGCCCAAGTGCTCTTCAGTCAGCTGTGGTGAATGCTGCCAGGCCTGGCCTGGGACTCACCCTTCAGGGCAGTGGGCTTCCCTCTGGCCCAGTGCAGGTTCAGAAATGACATTTAAGAGCCAAGACTTGGAATTGGGGAACCTAAGAGCCTGCTTGGTGCTCTACCCCACTGTGGCCAAGGTGGTACCTAAGGTGCAAGACAAAGTCCCCTTTTACTTTTCCTTCTGCTTTTCTCAAGCAGAAGGAATCTCTCCCTGAGGTCACCACAGCTGGGAATGTGCTGGGTCTCACCTGGAGCCAGTACGTCTCTGAGTCTCACCCTAGGCTCACAGCTTACTACCTGGGTATCGCTGCTGGTTTTTCAGGGCCCAAGGGCTCTTTAATCAGCAGGTGATGAATCCTGCCTGGATTAGATTCTTCCCTTCAAGGCAGCAGGTTCCCTTCTGGCCCAGGGTGTGTCTAGAAATGTGTAGGGACTAGGGCCTGGAATAGAGGCTTTCTGACTCTGACTAGTGCCCTATCCTACTGTGGCTGAGCTGATATCCAAGATGCAAGACAGAGTCCCCTTTAGTTTTCCCTCCTGTCCCCAAGCAGAAGGAAGAGGTTTCTTTTGTAGCTGTGAGCTGTCCTGCCTGTGGTTGGAGAAGGGGTGATGCAAGCACTCCCTTAGCCAGCTGGCTGGTATCTCAGTAGGTTGCATGCCCCCCAAGTCCAATGTCTCTGAGCCCAGTTCAGCACCAGGACTTGCCTAGGAATTGTAATCCTTGTGGCCTTCAAGTTCACTCAGGGCCCTGTCTCTACTTAAATACAAAAATTAGCTGGGCGTGATGGCGCATGCCTGTAATCCCAGCTATTGGGGAGGCTGAGGCAGGAGAATGACTTGAACCCAGGAGGTGGAGGTTGCAGTGAGCTGATTGTGCCACTGCACTCCAGCCTGGGTGACAGAGCAAGACTCTGTCTCAAAAAAAAAAAAAAAAAAAAAGAAATTAACCATCACAAAAATGATTCCATTTTAGACCATTTGAATGCATAGTGAGCTCCGCCAACAGTTCTGAGACTCTGAGAACAGAAAAAGTCCAAGCGGTGAAGGTCTGGGATTGGAAAGGAGCCTAGCCAGGACTTCCAGGACAGTAGAGGCCAAGGGAGAGAACAGTGTGAGGCGAGCCCCTGGCCTGGGTGGGGTGACAGGGATGGGGAGAGCACTTGACAGCCTATCAGGAAAGAGCCCTGGATTCTCGGGGAGACAGAGATTAACCTGTGTAGAATTCCTCCTCAGCACTCTCCCAGGGCAGATCAAGGGCCACACAATTATTTCTGAAGGGTACTGGGTGAGAGAGTAAGACAGAGTTCCCACCTTTTAAAGTAACAAATGCTGGGCACAGTGACTCACGCCTGTAATCCCAGCACTTTGGGAGACCAAGGTGGGAGGATTGCTTGAGCCCTGGAGTTCAAGACCAGCCTGGGAAACAAAGTGAGACCACATCACTACAAAAAATTTAAAAACAACAACAACAACAACAACAAAAAACTACCCAGGTGTGGTGGCAATCACCTGTAGTCCCAGCTACTCAGTAGGCCGAGGCGGGAGGATCCCTTGAGCCCAGGAGTTTGAGGTTGCAGTGAGCTATGATTGCACCACTGCAGTCCAGCCTGGATGACAAAGTGAGATCCCATCTCAACAACAACAACATCAAAAGAGCAAAAATTGATCTAGCTAGGAGAAAGGCAAGAATAAATCCTTATAAATTACTATATGATAGATGCTGGTGGTGATAGGGGATAGGGAGGTGGCCAGGGCAGCAGAGGGCAAGCACTGAAAAGATAGAAGGGACGCTAGTCATATGTGGTTGGGAAGCCCCAGAAAAGTGATTTTTGTTGGGACCCTAAAGGGCTACACACTAAGAATTAAGGTGGAAATAGTCTAAAGCCTAAATTTGAATCATATAATGCCTTGATTGAATTAAAGCGATCCAGGCTCTCTAGCACCCTTAGTCTAGCTGCTTGCCAAATGCAAAAGTAGATTCTGGTTTTTTTGTTTTTTTTTTTGAGACGGAGTTTCACTCTCGTCACCCAGACTGGAGTGCAGTGGCGTGATCTCGGCTCACTGCAAGCTCTGCCTCCCAGGTTCAAGAGATTTTCCTGCCTTAGCCTCCCGAGTAGCTGGGATTACAGGCATGTGCCACCACGCCTCGCTAATTTTGTATTTTTAGTAGAGACGGGGTTTCACCATGTTGGTCAGGCTGGCTGTTCTCAAACTCCTGACCTTGGGTGATCCACCTGCCTTGGCCTCCCAAAGTGCTGGGATTACAGGCGTGAGCAACCACCCCCGGCCTTATTATTTTTTTTATATACTAGAAACGGGATCTCACTTTATTGCTTAGGCTGGTCTCAAACTCCTGGGCTCAGGTGATCCTTCTGCCTCAGCCTTCTGAAGTGTTGGGATTACAGGCATGAGCCACTGTGCCCGGCCGGGATATGTTTCTTTCTTTTCCCTTTACTGGCCTCTCTTTTATCCCCAGTCCCTCAGACTCATATTCCTGGAGAAAGTTCTCAATGTACTTGGCTTAGTAGAAACAATTGTAAGGAACCTCCAGCTTTCCCACAAATGAGACACAAACTACCGTAGCTGCATGGGCAAATACAGAAGCTAAGTAACCTTGCCTCCCCTGTTCCTTCTGCCTTCTTTTCTGAGTCTTACCCAGGTCACCTTCTCCTTCCTGGCCATGAGATTCCTCTCTCAGACCTGGGACGGGTCCTCCCCTGCTTTTGTGAAAGACCGGAGGGAAGCAGGTGCTGGAGGAGCTTGATGCTTCACAGCTCTGAGTGGATGTTTACCTGCCAATCTAGCAGATGCCTGAGAGGTGACCACAGGGGTACAGAAGAGGGGACAGACATCGCCTTGGCCAGTGCCTGGGAGGGGCCTCAATTCCACCCACCAGGGGTTCCTTTCCAGCCCCTGTTGGATACCTCCAATGACATAGTGGCCCTGAGTTTCCACCCACTGGGAGCAGCCCTCCCCTAGGATCTCCACCTTCAGGGCCAAGTATGGACTGGAACACTAAGAAGGAAACAACAGGCCATCTTCCTCTCTTTCTCTCATTAAATCGTGAATAATAATGCATTTACTTATTCTCCCACTTAAAATGTTTAAATCCTTTGAAGAATCTTGCAAGGTAGCTTGGCTAGACAGCAGGCAGGACAGTCCAGTGCCTCTGGTGGGGGAGCCAGGGTCTTCCACTTGCCTGTCTTTTGGTCCAGCAAGAAGGCATTTGGATTGATGGTGTAGTCCTTTGTCTGGACATCGCTGGCAGTGGTGACACCCCCACATACAAACACCTTGCTGTCTCCAATGGAGCATATAGCATGGGACACATCCAAGGGGCAGCTGTTGGGCAAGACAGGCACTGAGGTGGTCGTCTTGCTTGCCTTCACCTTCTGCAGATTGATTTCCACACTCTGCCGGTGGCTGTGCACGCAGAGGATGTTGTCCTGTTGGAAAGAGAGCAGGGGCCGATGGTTGAACTCAATGGGGAAGGTGATACACTGGACCACGTCCCCAGTGCTGGTGTCAAAGCAGTCCACTACCCCGACCCGGGAGATATAACCTTTCACCAAGCACCGTCCAGTGACAATGTACAGATGCCTGTCTCCTTTAGTGATCACGGCGGTGCCATCCATGGGGATGCTCATCTTTCCTGCCAGGCACCAGACTTCCTTCCGCTCATGATAGCGATAGATGTTGGAGACATACCGCCTTGGGGCAATGCTCCCGCCCACTGAGTACACTGTCCCCCCACAGGTCACCATGGTGTGGAAGACAAGCCCGATGGGCAGGTCAGGCAACTTGGTCCAGGAGTTGTCATCCATATCATACCGCCAGGCTGTCTTCAGCCCTGAAATCTGCTCAGTGGTGCCACCAGAGATGTAGATGTAGCGACCAGCAGAGGTGGCACTAAGAGCTGCCGCCCGATAGGGCATGTCTGAGAGCTTCATCCACAGGTTCTCCTGGATGATATAGGCAAACACTCCATCATTGAACTGGCCGTGGGCCTTCTGGCCACCGAGGATGACCACGGAATCAAGCAGGGCCCCTTTCCGCTGGTAGACCAGCAGGCTGCATGGCCCCTCCTGCTTGCGGTCCATCAGGACATTCTCAATCAGGGTTGTATGTGATGAGGTGTTCTCCATGCCCACCAGCTTGTTGCTGGCAAACACCAACGTCTTGTTGGAGACAGCATTGAGATTGATATAACTGAAGAACTTCTTGAAATACTTCTCCCGATCCTCCTTCCGGAAGTACACCCAATTGATGAGTACGCTGAGAGCCTGGTCTTCATTGAGCACGTGAAGGTTTTCATCACGGAGCAGGCGGCCAAAGATAACAGGTGGACAGCGCATGAAGTGCATGGAGCCCTCAGGACTGGCCCAGTAGTGGAAGTTGTCCCGAATGCCAGAGTAAGCTACGTCTGATACCTCTTTGAGCTCAAACAGCTCAGCCAAGAAGAGGTAGCGCAAGCAGTTGGCACGGCAGATGGACTTAATAAGGAAGTCGTTACAGTGAACTCGAAGGCGTGGTGTGTTGAAATACTGAGCCCCACGAAGCAGCTCCTCCACATTTTGCTCGGAGATCACCACCTTGCCGCTATAGAAGTAGTCCAGAAGCTGGTCCACTGTGACCGGGCTCAGGTAACTGGTGTCAATGGTGATGAAAAGCTCATCAGCGGTCTTCATGTCATTGCTGGAGATGAGGCTCCTCACCAGTGGGGAGACAGCAGCCAGCACATTGCGATGTGCAAAGAAGACGTGGTGGTCCACGCTCAGGGCCATGTCCCAGTACTCTTTGCGTTTCCTCTGTCTGTTCAGGTTCTGCAGCACGAAGCTATTGTAGTTTTTCTCCGTGAATTCCAATTTCATGGTGCTTCTTGTCGGCTGAAACAGATCAGCAGCAGGTACTGGAGAGCAGACTTTCTCAGGACTGTGGGATCAGATTGATGGTTGTTTGCAAAGCGGTTGACCAGGGAGAAGAGAGGGTGGAAGAGAGGATGATGTCATAGAGTGGATCAGGTCATCACAATGCAGGCCTCCCTGAGGCCTGTCTCAGAGGCACTGGGCCTTCCTCCCCTCTGATCTTTCCAACCTGCCAAGGCCACATACCCTAGCAGGACCTAAAGCCCTGGGCCCAGAGCTCAGGAGGAACCTCAGGGATGGGCAGCAACTTCCACCTGGGACTTTCAAACCGCAGTTCAAGGCTTCTGGAATATCAGAGCCAGTCTGGGTGGGGCAGTGGGGAGCAGTTTGTGTAGGAGAGATAAGGGGAGGTGGGGAAAGGGAAGAGATTATCAGACCTAGAAGAATCCTCCCATTTTGAGGGAAACTGAGGCCCAGAGAAGAGAAGGCACTTGCCCAAAACCACGTAGCCAGTTGGAAGCCGAGCAGGGCCCAGAACCTGGGTAACCTGGCATTCTTCCTACCCTTCTGGAAGCTCCTGACTACCCAGCTTTCCCCAGTCTCTGACTCTCAACTCTCCAAGCACTCTTCCTGCCAAGGCTCCTGGGCATCAGAGAAAAGCTCTGTCCTTTGGCTTCTGACCTTGGTGGCCACAGACATCATTCTCCTTCAAAATGGAGAGGTGGAGGCCACTCCCTGGAGCAGGGATGAAGGAGTTAACCACAAACAGGGGCATGGGAGGGTCTTTAGAGACCGGATGATTTCAGCTCCTTGGCAAACTAGAATGTTCCCCCCACATTTCCAAGTGTCCAGTTGGAAAATGTTGGAGGCTTCAGTGGGTCAGCTTTCTCCATCAAAGGTGGACTTGGGCGAGTTGATCAGACTTTCTAAACCTCAGTTTCCTCCTCTGTGAGATGGAACTAATATTTGATAGTAGTACCCACTTCAAAGATTATTATGAGTTTATTTTTATTTTTATTTTTTTGAGACAGAGTCTCGCTCTGTCACCCAGGTTGGAGTGCAGTGGTGCGATCTCAGCTTGAAACCGCCTTTGCAAAATTATGACTGAGACAGTGAAAGAGATCAACTTAACTGACTCCATCTTGCTTCTAACCTCCAAGCTGTCCTTGCTCATTCCTTGGCAAAGGCTGAACTAACTTTGGGAGAAACCTATATATATAGTTTATAGTTTAAACAAAGACAGCCCTTTCCCAAAGCAGACCTCCTTCTTGCCTGGGGACTAGATTGCCTTTGTAGGACTAACATTAGCCACAAGATTAGAAATTATGGTTTAGGAGTCATGCAGCTGGAGGCTACAAGATTCTAACCCTCCCTAAACTGCTCCTAAGACCAGTGCTTGAGTTTTCTTTTATTTTTTTTTTTTAGACAGTTTCGCTCTTCTTGCCCAGGCCGGAGTGCAATGGTGCGTTCTCGGCTCACCACAACCTCCAACTCCTGGGTTCAAGCGTTTCTCCTGCCTCAGCCTCCTGAGTAGCTGGGATTACAGGCATGCACCACCACACCTGGCTAATTTTGTATTTTTAGTAGAGACGGGGTTTCTCTATGTTGGTCAGGCTGGTCTCAAACTCCTGACCTCAGGTGATCCACCCGCCTCAGGCTTCCAAAGTGCTGGGATTACAGGCGTGAGCCACCGTGCCCGGCCAGTGCTTGAGATATTTTGCAGCCCCTGCACTTGATGGATCAGCTGGCACCACTCAGATCAATAAACTGGCTCATCTGATCTTGTGGCCCCCAGACCCAAGAACTGACTCAACCCAAGAAGACAGCTCCAACCCCCATGATTTCATCTCTGACCAATCAGCAGCACTCCTGGCTCACTGGCTTCCCCCTACCCACCAAGTTATCTTTAAAAACTCTGCTCCCCCAATGCTCCGGGAGACTGATTTGAGTAATAATAAAACTCCAGGCCGGGCGCGGTGCCTCATGCTTGTAATCCTAGCACTTTGGGATGCCAAGGTGGGCGGATCACCTGAGGTCATGGGTTCGAGACCAGCCTGGCCAACATGGCAAAACCCTGTCTCTACTAAAAATACAAAAATTAGTTGGGAGTGGTGGTGCATGCCTGTAATGCCTGTAATCCCAGCTACTGGGGAGACTGAGGCAGCAGAATCGCTCGAACCCGGGAGGCGGAGGTTGCAGTGTGCCCAGATCGCACCATTGCACTCCAGCCTGGGCGACAGAGTGAGACTCCGTCTCAAAAAAAAAAAACCCAAAAAACAAAAACAAAACCCTCCAGTCTCCCGCACGGCTGGCTCTGTGTGAATTACTCTTTCTCTGTTGCAATTCCCCTGTCTTTTATTACCCACCCCCCCAACCTCCCTCACCCCCCCAACCCCCCTCACCCCCCCAACTCCCCTCACCCCCCCAACTCCCCTCACCCCCCCAACTCCCCTCACCCCCCACCCCCAGTAGCTGGGATTACAGGCGCTTGTCAACATGCCCGGCAAAGTTTTGTATTTTTGGTAGAGACGAGGTTTCACCACGTTGGCCAAGCTGGTCTCGAACCCCTGACCTCAGGTGATCCGCCCGCCTGGGTCTCTCAAAGGGTTGGGATTATAGGCGTGAACCACCGTGCCCGGCCTATTATTAGAGTTTAAATGAGAAAAGGACTGGAGAGTAGTGGGCTCGTCGTAAAGCTCAATCAATGCTAGCTGCCGTTTTCTTACTCATATTACACCAGTTCGCCCAGCGCCGGCGTTCGTGGCTGCTCCCTTCATAAAAACTTGTGGTCATCGTGGTTCTGGTTTCGCGGTAGCTGAGGAGGCTGTGGCTACCTCGCGTCTCTTCTGGGCCCGCCGCCCGAACCCAGTCCAGCCACGCGGTGGCGCTGGAGGGTCGTCCCCGCCCCCGAGCGCGCCGCCTCTGCGCCGGGCACCACCCCAACCCCTCTCCAGGATGGAAAAGAGGCGCGGGGCGTCCCCTTTTTCGCTTTGCCTCCACGCGCCACCGTGCAAAGGCGGCAGCGCCGTGCCGTCCGCCGCGACCCTGGAATTCAAACGGCAGGATCGGGGGCTCTCAGCCTTGTAGGACTCCTTAGATTTCCCCAGACACACACCTGTCCCCACTTTACAGATGGGGACGCTGAGCCCCCAACGGAGGCGCGACCTCCGGAGGCCAGAAGACTGTCTCCGACTCCCAGTAACAGTTGGGGGGGTTCCTGACCCCTGCGAGTCCTTTGCGGGGAGAGAGGAGGGTGCCCGCAGACTCGGACAGATTCCTGGCTGGCGTGGGGCTCCCGGAGTCCTGTGGGGCGTCTGTGGCCCTGCTGTTCGTGCAAGAAGGGGATAAGCGCCAGCTGGAGCGCCGCGGGCGGAAGGGAGGGGGAGGCAAAAGAGCCCAGTGGCCCCACCCGGACCAGCCTTTGGGAAGAGACCCCAGAGAAGGGCCTGGACTTGCATCTCGCCCAGGCATTCGCGAGAAGGTACAGAAAGGACTTACCTCTCTGATCTCCTCCAATCTGGGCCCAAGCCCCACTCTAGACCCTCGGGCCGTCCTCAGTGCCCCTCCACGGAAATTTCAGTATCAGCCTCGGGAATCTGAGCCGTTCCAGCTCTTTCTCTCCCTGGCTTAGTCATATTCTCATTCTCATTGTCTCCCTCCCTCGTCCGTTCATTCCAGACTAGTCTTTTCCTTATTTTTAGATTTGGTAACTTGAAAATTATTTGAAAATACGCCCCCCTCCCTTTTTTTTTTGTTTTTGTTTTTTTTTTGAGATGGAGTCTCGCTCTGTCCCCCAGGCTGGAGTGCAGTGGCCCGATCTCGGCTCACTGCAACCTCCGCCTCCCGGGTTCAAGCAATTTCTTGCCTCAGCCTCCCAAGTAGCTGGGATTACAGGCGCGCGCCGCCACGCCCGGCTAACTTTTGTATTTTTAGTAGAGACGGGGTTTCACCGTCTTGGCCAGGCTGGTCTTGAACTCCTGACCTCGTGATCCACCCGCCTTGGCCTCCTAAAGTGCTGGGATTACAGGCATGAGCCACCGCACCTGGCCAAAAATACCCTTTTAAACTGAATTTGTCCACCTTCCCGCCCGAATGGGATAGACAGACTTGGTCTCTTGGGATATGATACATGCACAAAGTGAAGAACTTCTGTTTTCCCCATTGGAAGTAGACTTCAATTTCAGCCTCCTCCTCCTCCGGAGACCAGTCTCCCTGGGAGAATAATTAAGCCCTTAATGCCTCTTCAGCCCTTACCTTCTGCAAAGCAGCAGCAACTTGGGTGAATGATGAGGCCTCTTGGTGCTGATGCCAGACACCTTCTGGCTCCCATGGACATGCAGGCTGGCAGATCTCGCCTCCTGGGACATCTTCACCCGGGAGCAGGGGGTGGGTGGGTCAGGCCCTGCTGCTTCACACCTCCTTTGTCCTCTCCCCTGCCCTCCCACCTGCAAGCTTCAGCCTTGGGAGCATTTCAGTGGAGGAGGTGGCCATGCCTGTTTGTTTTTGTTTCAGGTCCCAGAGCACCAAGGCAGGAATGAGCTCTCTCATCAGACACTTCCAGCATTAAGTTGGGTCTGGAGGTGTCATGGGGACCTAAGAGAACTGATAGACCTAACTCCATGTGACAGACCTCGTACAGGTGGATAAATTGAAGCCCAGGGAGAGGAAGAGGCTTGCACCCAGACAGCTGTCTTCTTCCTCTGCCCTCTGGCTACAAAGGAGAGCCGCGGTTTGGTTTGTCCTTGTTCTTTTTGGATTGTGAGGCTTGCCATCTTCAAGAAATCCTTAAAAGTGAGATTAGTGCCCACCTGCTCAGCCAGCTTTGCTGTCTGGCATTTCTTCAGCCCAGGAAAGCTCCCCGGTCCAGCTTTTTCCTCAATCCAGCCAACTGTGGAAACAAACTCCAGCCCATAGAGGCTGGCTGCATGCTGGCTTCCACCACCTGGTTGTGTGTGTGTGTGTGTATTGGGGTGGGGCGGGGGGTGACCCGAGGAGCCATCAAGAAGTTCATTGGCTGGCAGCTTGCCAGGTGGGGCCAGAAAAGGATCTCAGCAGGGTCTTTTCACCCACCGTCAGCTTCCTACCAGGCGCCACATTTTCTGTTCATGGTGTCTCCTGTTAGGAAGAGATGGTATGATTCTAATCTTTGGGGACTATCGGCTGGTATATCAGTTTGTTTGGAAGCCCTGAGGAAAATGAGGGGCATATTTTAAAGATATACAGATTTGGGCTGGAGCTAGAAAACTCAGGAACATTCAAGAATATTCTCAGCATCTCCTCCTCTTTTGTACCTCCAGTAACTGGCTTCTTCGCTTCTATGTATTTCCTATTCATAACTTGGCTTGCAAGTAGCTTTGGTTTGCCATGGCCCTAATTCCAATTTATGGCATCCTTATTTTTTTCAGTTCCACTGGTAAATTCACTCCATAATTCTTAGCTGAAATTCCCAGTCCATGGCCAGCCTGGTGATTGGCTGCCGTTGGATCCAGTGTCCACTCTAGTCCAATCAGCTCTGTGCTGGTGGGTCAGATGGCTTAAAACTTGGCCACTTAAGCAACACAGTCCACGGGGAATGGGTTGCAGGTATTCTGGGGTTAATCAAGAGAGGGATTCAGAGTCACGGATTGTCTCAGCCACCGAGAATGAGGCGTGAATCACATTGGAGGAGGTTATTACACAAAGAAAAAGATTGTATTGTCTTCTTAGTCAATATCCCTGGTGAAATTAGAGGCATAGCTTGAGACTGGTGACAGTGCAACATAGACCTTCAGGAGCTGCTTTGAGGACTGGCCTGCCCAGATGCCTGCTGTTAAGCCAGCAGCCCCCTCACTCCGGCCCCTGCCATCTTGACAGATGGAGCTGCCATGGTTTTAGGGACACTCAGCAGGGCATCTGGGTTGGTCCCTCCCACATGGACCTTGTAAAGTTGCTATTCAGGGGAACCTGGTATCGTTTCAGGCAAAACACAGAACCATATTAGCATTTCTAAGCCCCCTGCCCCAGCCGTCTCCCTGGAACATTTGGGCTTGTCGCACATTCCAGGAGGGAGCAGGAGCACAGCTGCAGCCACAGCTGCCAGGAACAGGCCTGGGCTCCCGCCCTGTGTGGGGGGAGGGCAGAGGCTGAGGGCTTCCTCTGGGGGCCCTGAGTAAGCTCACCCTCACCCCACCTCTCTGACTTCATCCATGCAAGGCCGCTTGGCCAAGAGCCCAGGCAGGGTGAGGGGCTGTCTCCCAGACCAGGCCTGGGCTGCCTAGCAGAGGTGGGGGAGGGGGAGCTTCAGGCCTAGCCCAACTCTCCAGAAACCAGGGGGTAGCCTGCTGAGCTCTGAAATGCCAGAAGTTTAAGAAAAGAGGGAAGGGGGCAAGAGGTGGTGGTGGTAGTGGTACTTTGCTATTTAAAGGTAGAAGAATGCAAGGAAGTAAAACTTTTTTTCTCCATTTGTTCTTTGGCGACCCCATTGGAGAATTCCAGGAGACATGCAGGATGACATCATGTTTTACAACTGAGAAATCTCAGTAATTCTGTAAAATGGAGTCCCTGCCTGCTCCATGTTCCTGATGGAAGCTGCTTTATATTTATGTGCTTAAAGCTGTATTTTATGCCACATTTAAATGAGGGTTTAATAATCTTAATTATCTACCAAAAGTAGATTACGACGCATGAAGATCACATAAAATGAACTTCACTTCTCAGCATCACAAACATTTGGAATACAAAAAGTCCAGGGATGGATATTAGAAGTAAGAAAAGTACAAAAGAGGTTTGCTTAAAAATAACAAAAAATTAAAAAAAAAACGGATCCCCCCTCCCCCCAATCCAAATAATCGTGGTCTAGGTAACCATCGGGGTAAATGCTTCCTTTGCTCACTCCTGTAATAAGAATGAGCACACGCAGAACTGTATGTCCAAGTGTTTGCCAGAGACGCTCACATGCATCACACACACAAGCACATACACCCACAGGGACAGACGCACAGCCAGGTTGTGGTGGTTCTAGGCACTTCATATCCACGTTCTTAAGTCTGCCACCTTCCCATTACATTTAACAAGTTACTTCTTTGGCGGCAGGACGTTTTCTTCGAAGAAGCCCTCATTGACAACATTCCCCGCTGGGAAGTATCTGGCCACCACAAAGGAGGACCCGTCACTTGCGGACGCCTTCCCCACGCCCATCTTCTTTGTGTTCTTCCATACCATGGCCGTGAAGTGTCCTGTAGGGGAACGGGCAGAGGGAGAGGGACACGGCTGAATTAGCAGAGCCTGAAGAAGGATGTGGCAGGGGATTGTTGAACCCCTGTACCATCTTGCCAGGCTCAGGTCAGCATGGTCTTCACAGACCCCCTGCAGGGGAAGGAGAGAGAAAACACTCTGACTGCCTGACTTCTTTTTTTTTCCCCCAAGATGGAGTCTCGCTCTGTAACCCAGGCTGGAGTGCAGTGGTGTGATCTTGGCTCACTGCAACCTCCACCTCCTGGGTTCCAGTGATTCTCCTGCCTCAGCCTCCCAAGTAGCTGGGACTACAGGTGCATGCCACCACGCTCAGCTAATTTTTTTGTATTTTTATTAGAGATGAGGTTTCACCATGGTCTCGAACTCCTGACCTCAGGCGATCCACCTGCCTCAGTCTCCCAGTGCTGGGATTACAGGCGTGAGCCACTGTGCCTGGCCAGACTGCCTGAATTCTAAAGCAGGTCCTTTCTATCAGCCACACAAACCTTACCCACCTCACCACCTTCCAACAGTCTCCCAGAGATCACGACAAAGCCCAGTGGCCCCAACAATTAGGATGCCACTCTACTGCCTACTGCCTGTGTCTAACCCTGTCCCCAAGCGGTAATCTTGAAGCTCTCCAGTGATCCCCTTTTGTCTTCATCTAACTTGACACCTGAGGAACACTTCCTACTCTTCTCCTTTTCAAGGCACCCCTCCCCCTTTTGGTTTCTAGGATGCCACAGTCTCTTGCCATTCCTCCTGTCTCACTGCCTCCTCTTCCGCCTCCTCGCCCTCACTTATAGATATTGAAGGACCCGCACTTCCCAGGGCTCAATCCTGGGCTCTTTTTTCTTTTTCCTCTAAGCTCTCTTTAGGGAATTTCATCTTCCCTGGCTCCGAAATTTATTTCTCCAGCTCAAATCTCTGCTCTGTGTTCCAGACATAACTAATTACTGGACATTTCCACATGGATGACTCACAGGCATCTCAGATTTAACCTTTCCAAACCTCACTCCCAGTTTTTGTCCCCCTAGATTTATTCCTCTCCCAGTCCTCCCATCTCCATCAATGGTACCTCCATGCGCACACTGCCGGGGGGAGTCTGCATCCCTCCTCTTCTTCCTTTTCCCCACAACAACCTAGCATTCAGTCTTGAAGAATCCAACTCTAAAATGCATCTCAGGTCCACCCACTCCCAAACCCTTGGTCCCAACTGCAAACTTTTCTCACATGGACCATTGCAATAGCCTCCTGACTGGTTCTATGGCATCCACCTTGGCCCCTCAAAATCATTTTCTTTTTTTCTTTTTTTTTTTTTTGAGACGAGTCTTACCCTGTCACCCAGGCTGGAGTGCAGTGTCATGATCTCAGCTCACTGCAACCTCCACCTCCTTGGTTTAAGTGATCCTCCCACCTCAGCCTCCCAAGTAGCTGGGACTACAGGTGTGTGCCACCACGCCCAGCTATTTTTTTTGTATTTTTAGTAGAGACAAGGTTTCACCATGTTGTCCAGGCTGGTGTTGAACTCCTGACCTCAGGTGCTCTGCCCACCTCGGCCTCCCAAACTGCTGAGATTACAGGCGTGAGCCTCATTTTGTACTTAGTATTCAGAGTGACCATTCTGAGATATAAATCATATCTATTTACTTCCCTGCTTAACAATCCTTCACTCGCTCCCCAATGCACCTAGAATGAAAGTGAATCCTTTGGTGCAGTGGCCTCCTCTCCATTCGTTGAACACACTAGAGTATGTCCCACCTCAGAGCCCTTGCACATTTTTTTCTTCTGTTTTCCTTCTTTCTTCTTCTCTTTTTTCTTCTCTCCCTCCTTCCCTTCCTCTTCTCTTTTTCTCTTCTCTTCTCTTCTTTCTGACAGGATCTCTGTCACCTAGGCTGGATGGAGTTCAGTGGCATGATCATAGCTTACTTCAGCTTCCACCTCCAGGGCTCAGGAGACCCTCCCACCTCAGCTTCCTGAGTAGCTGGGACCACAGGCACATGCCGCCACTGCTGGATCATTTTTCAAAAAGTATTTGTAAGGCCGGGCGCCGTGACTCACGCCTGTAATGCCAGCACTTTGAGAGGCCGAGGTGGGCAGATCATCTTAGGTTGGGAGTTGGAGAGCAGCCTGACCAACATGGAGAAACCCCATCTCTACTAAAAATACAAAATTAGCCGGGCATGGTGGTGCATGCCTGTAATCCTAGCTAATCGGGAAGGGTGAGGCAGGAGAATTGCCTCAGTTTCCCAAAGTGCTGAGATTACAGGTATGATCCACCATGCCCAGCCAAGACACTCTTCTGATGACCAACAGCTTCTTGTCCCTTGGTCTTAGCCTAAATATCATTTGTTCAAAGAAGTCGTTTGCAAACACCCTTTTATTTATTTATTTATTTTTGAGACGGAGTCTCACCGTTGCCCAGACTGGAGTACAGTAGCGTGATCTCGGCTCACTGCAGCCTCCACCTCCCATGTTCAAGCAATTCTCCTGCCTCAGCCTCCCAAGTAGCTGGGATTACAGGTGCACGCCACCATGCCCGGCTAACTGTTGTATTTTTAGTAGAGATGGGTTTCACCATACTGGTCAGGCTGGTCTTGAACTCCTGACCTCAGGTGATTCACTCGCCTTGGCCCAGCCAAGTATTGGGATTACAGGTGTGAGCCACCATGCCCAGCCTGTAAACACCCTTTTATTTACCAAACATCTCCCTCCCAAGATATTCTTACCACACCATTTTTTCCCCTATGTACCATTCTTCCCATTTGTGTGATGCATTTGCTTGATTACTTGGTTACTGTTTGGCTCCTTCACCAGGCTATGTGTCCATATGGGCAGAGGCCAAGTTTGTTTTAGTCACCAAAATACACCCAGTACCTTGGCATAGCCTGGCACATGAAAAGTGTAAAATAAACGTTTGAAAGAATGAGTGGAACTGATGAATAAAAGTAATATAGAAGATCCATCTTGGACTCCAGTTCTGCCTTCACTAGAAGTGCAGCATTCTATGTTTTGAGCTTTTTTGAGACTTCGACACATTACAGCCTCGTTCAAATCCTTCTGCTCTGAGCCAAACATCTCAGTTCCTTTTCAAGCTACTGCTCCACCCTCCAGACACCACTAGGTCTTGCTGAGGCCTCTTAGCATCAGTCTCCCGTTTCTCAGGCTTCCTGTCCTTCACTCGCTTGTCCTTTCAAGCTACGAACATAGCTTAGCTTCCAAATCTCCTCCCATTTGGGAGTCAAAGAGTTGATGCTGTAATGCATTCTTTGCTCAACGATCATACATTCTTTTTTTTTTTTTTGAGACAGAGTCTCTCTCTGTTGTCTAGGCTGGAGTGCAGTGGCGCGATTGTAGCTCACTGCAACCTCTGCCTCCTGTGTTCAAGTGATTCTCATGCCTCAGCCTCCTGAGTAGCTGGGACTACAGGTGAGCACCATCACGCCCAGCTAATTTTTGTATCTTTAGTAGAGATGGGGTTTCGCCATGTTGGCCAGGCTGGTCTCAAACTCCTGACCTCAAAGTGATCTGCCTGCCTCAGCCTCCCAAAGTGTTGGGATTATGGGCGTGAGCCACCATGCCTGGCCTAAATTCTTATTTCTTGAGGAGTAGAGGCGGATGTTCATCCCTTCCATCTTTATGGTTTAGCATTTACAGAGATCAATGAGACATTTATTTTCTGTGTCACAGGATAGCATTCATTTGCTAAAGCAACACTGAAGAGATTGTTCCCTCCTAAATATCTGGCTTATGATTGGGCAAGCTATGTGAGGGCACGTGCCACATCTGTTTTATTGATCACCATATACCTAGTGTTTAGCACTGGGCCTGGCACATAGTAGATGCTCAATAAACATTTGATGAGGAAAGGAAGAAACGCAGGGAGGGAGGAGGAAAGTCATGATCAGAGTATCTAAGATTCCCATAGGGTGGTTAAGAAAGAAAAAGGGCAACCACTTCACACTCAGTAGGATGGTTACTATGAAAAACAGAAACAAAAATAATAGAACATAACAAGTTTTGGCAAGGAAGTGGAGAAACTGGAACTTTTGTGCACTGCTGATGGGAATGTAAAATGGCACAGCTGCTCTGGAAGACAGTATGGCAGTTCCTCAAAAAATTAAACATAGAATTGCAATGACTCAGCAATTCCATTTCTAGGTATATACCCAAAAGTACTGAAAGCAGGGATTCAGATATTTATACACCCATGCTCCTAGCAGAGAGGTTGAAAGATTGGCCCAAAGTCACATAGCCCGGCCGGGCGCAGTGGCTCACGCCTGTAATCCCAGCACTTTGGGAGGTTGAGGTGGGCGGATCACTTGAGGTCAGGAGTTCGAGACCACCCTGGCCAATGTGATGAAACCCCGTCTCTACTAAAAATAGAAAAATTAGCCAGGTATGGTGGCACACGCCTGTAATCCTAGCTACTGGGGAGGCTGAGGAAAGAGAATTGCTTGAACCTGGGAGGCAGAGGTTGCAATGAGCAGAGACTGTGCCATTGCACTCCAGCCTGGGTAACAGAGTGAGACTCCATCTTGAAAAAACAAAAAACAAAAAAAACCCACAAAGACACACAGCCCAAGTGTCCATCAACAAATGAAAGGATAAGCAAAATGTGGGATATATATATATATATATATATATGTATATATGTGTATATATATGTGTGTGTGTGTGTGTGTGTTTAACAGATATTATTCAGCTTTAAAAAGAAATTCTGAGGCCGGGCGTAGTGGCTCATGCCTGTAATCCTAGCACTTTGGGAAGCTAAGGCAGGTGGATCACCTGGGGTCAGGAGTTTGAGACTAGCCGGGCCAATGTGGTGAAACCCCCTCTGTACTAAAAATATAAAAATTAGCTGGGCATGGTGGTGGGTGCCTGTAACCTCAGCTACTTGGGAGGCTGAGGCAGGAGAGTCGCTTGAACCTGGGAGGCAGAGGTTGCAGTGAGCCAAGACTACACCACTGCACTCCAGCCTGGGCGACAGAATGAGACTCCATCTCAAAAAAATAAAAAATAAAAAAATAAAAATAAAAAAGAGACTGGGTGTGGTGGATCATGCCTGTATTCTCAGCACTTTGAGAGGCCAAGGTGGGTGGATCAAGAGGTCAGGAGTTCGAGACCAGCCTGGCCAACATAGTGAAACCCCATCTCTACTAAAAAAAAAAAAAAAAAAAAAAAAATTAGCTGGGCATGGTGGTGCATGCCTGTAATCCCAGCTACTCGGGAGGCTGAGGCAGGAGAATCGCTTGAACCCGGGAGGCAGAGGTTACAGTGAGCCAAGATCATGCCATTGCACTCCAGCCTGGGCAACAGTGTGAGACTCCATCTCAAATAAAATAAAATAAAATAAAATAAAATAAAATAAAAAGGAATTCTGACACATGCTCTAATATGGGTAAACCTTGAAAACATGATGCTAAGTGAAATAAGACAGACACAAATGGGCAAATATTGTATGATTCCATTTATATGAGGTAGCTAGAATAGTTAAAACCAAAAGTAGAACAATGGTTGTGGTGGGGTGGGATGGAGATGGTTTCAGGATGAAACTGTTCCACCTCAGATCATCAGGCATTAGATTCTCATAAGGAGGGCGCAACCTAGATCCCTTGCGTGAGGAATTCATAATAGGGTTCATGCTCCTATGAGAATCTAACGCCACTGCTGATCTGACAGGAGGCGGAGCTCAGGCAGTAATCTTACTCACCCACTGCTCACCTCCTGCTGTGCGGCCCAGTTCTTAACAGGCCATGGGCCCATACAGGTCCACTGCCCAGGAGTTGGGGTCCCCTGGTCTAAGGGGTACTGAGTTTTAATCTGTGAACATGAAAAGAATTCTAGAGATGGATGGTGGCGATGATTGCATAACAGTGTAAACGTATTTAATCCCACTGAACTGTATACCTAAAATGGTTAAAATGGTAAATTTTCAGTTATATGTGCTTTACTACAATTTCCTTTTTTTTTTTTTTTTTTTTTTTTTTTTTTTTAGACATGGCTTCACTCTGTTGTCCAGGCTGGAGTGCCGTGGTGCAATCATGGTTCACTGCAACCTCAACCTCCTTGACTCAAGCAATCCTCCTACCTCAGCCTCCTGTAACCAGGACCACAGGCACGTGCCACTACACCCAGCTAGTTTTTAAATTTTTTAATTTTTTAATTTTTTGAGATGGAGTCTTGCTCTGTCACCCAGGCTGGAGTGCAGTGGTGCAATCTTGGCTTACTGAAACCTTCACCTCCCAGATTCAAGCGACTGTTGTGCCTCAGCCTCCCAAGTAGCTGGGATTACAGGCGTGCGCCACCATGCCTGGCTAATTTTTGTATTTTTAGTAGAGATAAGGTTTCACCATCTTGGCCAGGCTGGTCTCGAACTCCCAACCTCAGGTGATCCGCCCACCTCAGCCTCCCAAAGTGCTGGGATTACAGGCGTGAGCTGCCGTGCCCAGCCTAGTTTTTAAATGTTTTTGTAGAGATGGGGTCTTGCCATATTGTCCAGGCTGGTCTGGAGCTCCTGGATGAAGGGATCCTCTTGCCTTGGCCTCCCAAAGTACTGGAGTTACAGGAATAAGCCACCACACCAAGCCTATTTTACTAAAAAATTAAAAAAAGGAAGTGGGAGAGAGAGGAAGAGACTGGTGTACACACTCTTCTAGTTCTTTAGGGAAGAGACAAAGTTGGTCCTTCCCATTGCATCCTGTGTATGGTAAGGACTGAAATAAATGTTTGTAGATTAAATTCTATTTTTTCTCCTGTAGTTAAACTCCATTTAAAACTTTTTTTTTTGAGACAGTCTCACTCTGTTGCCCAGCCTGGACTGCAGTGGCAGGATCTCATGTCACTGCAACCTCCACCTCCTGGGTTCAAGTGATTCTCCTGCCTCAGCCTCCTGAGTAGCTGGGATTACAGATGCATGCCACCACATCCGGCTAATTTTTGTATTTTTGGTAAAGACAGGTTCACCATATTGGCCAGGGTGGTCTCGAACTCCTGACCTCAAGTGATCCACCCGCCTTGGCCTCCCAAAGTGCTGGGATTACAGGCATGAGCCACCATGCCCAGCCATTTAAAACATTTTAAAACTTAGCTATAATTTATTTCTTTGTCTACATTCACAGAGGACTGAAAGTTACTAAATTGTTTATGAAAATAATCAAATATAAACACGAATCCATATAGTTGACATGATACAACTGAAGCAAGAATGAAAAGAAAACAAACCCTAAGTACAATTATGCATATTTGCCACTATCTTTAAACTTGTATTAACTGCTGTTTAATAAACTCTGGTTTCCACCCAGAATAGAGGATAAAGACTGCTTGCCTATTTGCCCTTGGTTCTTAATACATTTGGGTCACAGCTCCAGGATCTCGGCAGCCTGGTGTCCCTACTTCTACAGGCCGTTTCCAAAGGCTCAAGTCCTTTCTCACACTAGCCTGCTCTCGCAGGAGACCACATGCTTGGGCCATCGACCCTCCCACTCTCTGTCTCCCAGAAAAGGAAGAAGCTGCCATTTATCCACTAGTTGCCAAGAAAATAATTAGACACAAAGTGCACATGAGCAGCACGAGTGCCTGTGGCAGCCTTTTCCAAGCTGATGAAGCTGAGCAATCTTTCTTCTCGTGGGGGAGGTTTCTGTCTGCACAGAGGGAATTAAGCTGTGGGTATTCAGAGATGAATTAAATGACACAATTTCCTTAGCAACCATCAAATACACACTGGTTTCTAACTCTAGTCCACTAACGAAGGTTCCTTTTTCTTTTTCCTAAAGGGATGACATCCTCTTTCCTGCTGTGAATCAAACTCCCTAGAATATATCTTTGAAAAACACACCAAATATGTCACAGTATATCCTCGCAAGGGAATAATGTGCAGAGGTAAGAAAGAATGAGCGAGCACTATTTGTATGCTGTGGCACAATCTCTGACAAGCATAAAACAGGTCATACGCTCTGACACCAGCGTGCGGAAAAGGGAAAAGAGAACATCTATACACACATGCTGGTGTAAGCACAGGATAACTCCGGAATGATTCACAGGAAATTGGTATCTCTGGTTGTCTCTTGGGCAGGAAAGTGCTAGGGGTCAGGGCTGGAAAGAAGACTTTTCACCTTTGACAGCTCTCAGTGTTCATATCATATAAAAATATTATTCATCAGGAGGCTAAGGTGGAAGAATCGCGTGAACCTGAAAGGTGGAGGTTGCAGTGAGCCGAGATTGTGCCACTGCACTCAGCCGGGGCAACGGAGTGAGACTCGGTCTCAAAGGGGGGGGAAATATATATATATATATATATATATATATAATATATATTATATGATAAGACATTATTTCTCTTCACTCAGCACACAGCAGTGACTGACCAGCATCCTTCATCACAAGATGCTGGCCTGGCCTCGGTGGGGCTGGGGGTGGGGATGGATTATAGGGTATTTCTTTCTATTTTTTTTTTTTTGTTTGTTTGTTTTGGAGACAGTCTCACTCCTCTGTCACCCAGGCTGGAGTGCAGTGGCGAGATCTTGGCTCACCACAACCTCCGCCTCCAGGGTTCAAGCAGTTCTTGTGTCTTAGCATCCTGAGCAGCTGAGATTGCAGGCACGCATCACCACACCCGGCTAATTTTTGTATTTTTAGTAGAGACGGGGTTTCACCATGTTGGCCAGGCTGATCTTGAACTCCTGACCTCAAGTGATCTGCCTGCCTCGGCTTCACAAAGTACAGGGATTACAGGTCTGAGCCACCGCACCTGGCCAAAGGGTATTTCAAAGGCTCTTTCACCTACAACAAGGACTCATGTCAGGGAATCCATGAACAGAGATGCAGCAAGGAGGAGTTGCAGACAGGGTCTGGGGGAGGCTGAGGCAGGATGGGCATGAAGATCTTTAAGGGTCCTGCAAGCCCCCATTATGACACCACCCAAAATCTCACTCCTGTCTTAGGATCAGGCTCTGGATGCCCCCAGGCACTGCCTGTTGGTATCTGGAACAGCACAAGGGCTGGCCGCTCTGGGATTTTCCTCTTTAGGGGTGGGGACAGTAGGGCAATGAGTGAAACGAGTAGTCAGTGATCATGGAAAGTTGGGCTCTGACTCTTGCGAGATTCCGGTTTTGGAGTGGGAGTGCTGGAAAAAGCATCAGATCAGGGACGGAAGGCATGAGAAAGGCTGCTTCCCTTTTCTAGGCCTCAGTTTCTTCCTCTTCAAAATGGGTAGAATAAAGCCCTACTTTCTTTTTTTTTTTTTTTTTTGGAGACAGAGTCTTGCCCTTGTTGCCCAGGCTGGAGTGGGCGATCTCCGCTCACGGCAACCTCTGCCTCCCAAGTTCAAGTGATTCTCCTGCCTCAGCCTCCTGAGTAGCTGGGATTACAGACACCTGTCACCACACCTGGCTTTTTTTTTTTTTTTTTTTTTTTTGCATTTTCAGTAGAGACAGGATTTCACCATGTTGGCCAGGCCTGTCTTGCTCTTGACCTCAAGTGATTCACCTGCCTTGGCCTCCCAAAGTTTTGAGATGACAGGCATGAGCTACTGCGCCTGGCCAAACCCTACTTTCAAATGGTATCCTGATGCTTACGTGGCAGTGGAGGCACCTTTTTTTTTTTTTTTTTTTTTTTTTTTGAGACGGAGTTTTGCTCTTATCGCGCAGGCTGGAGTGCAAAGGCATGATCTCGGCTCACTGCAACCTCCACCTCCCGGGTTCAAGTGATTCTCCTGCCTCAGCCTCCCGAGTAGCTGGGATTACAGGCATGCACCACCATGCCCAGCTAATTTTTGTATTTTTAGTAGAGATGGGGTTTCACCATGTTGGCCAGGCTAATCTTGAACTCCTGACCTCAGGTGATCCACCCGCCTTGGCCTCCCAAAGTGCTAGGATTACAGGTGTGAGCCACCGCACCCAGCCCATGGAGGCACTTTCTAATTACCGCGTGGTGCGCACACACACACGCAGAGTGCTAGTTAATAACTTGCTCGGACACATGTCCGATTGCTGAAGAATCTTGCTCATGAGAAAAGCAAATCCAGAAGCTATGAAATAAGAAGTCTTCTGGACACCATCTCTATTAAAAGAAGACAAGATCCTGCCTACACATCCTTAATCAATAGCAGGAGCTTGTTACTGCTTCCTCCCCACACCCTTAGGTATCCTTGCCCCAGAATCACCTATTCACACTCAAAGCCCTGCCAGCCCGGCCTGGAGTCCTGCAGGGGTTAGTGGAGAGGAGGAATGCCTCAGCAGATGCTTCTGCCTCTGCCCCAGAGTCCCAGGAACAATGCAATGCAACATGGTTGCAGAAACCCCCACCCAGAAGGGCGGGCAGCAAACCACAGGAAACGGTGGCTGGCGCTGAGAACGTGTCACTTCCTGCTTCTGGAGCACCCCTCTAGAGGGTGGAAGGCCGCAAGGCTCTACTTGTGGGTGGAACACGTGAGGTAGGAGGAACAAGGTGGGCAGAGAGTCCCTTTTTCTGTTTTCCTGGCGCCTTTTGGTCAGAGAAACTCCCACCCACTTCTAACACCATCCTGGGCCCCAGAAGTCGGTTTTGAGGAAAGACAAGGAGCCTGGTGAGCCCAGCAAAAGGCAGGGGGAGCCCAGGGCACAGGGCGGCTGCCCAGAAGGATCCCGGGGCACAGGACGGCCACCCGGAGCTTTCGTCAAGGGAAGCCTTTGAGAAGGGAACATGGACCCACAGAAGGTTCCTCCCCGCACTTGAGTCACCGGCTCTCAGGATATCCCTTAGAAGCCACCTTCTCCCTCTCCCCTGGGAAGAGGGGACAGGAATTGACTCAAGTCCACACAGCAAAGGGTGCCAGAGCTAAGACTAGATCCAGGTTCTCTGCACCCCAAGCTCCTGAACTGCAAACTAGTGCAGAAAGGGGAAGAGAGAAAGCCAGGGAGGCCGCAAGGGTGGGGAAGGGTGTGAGGTGTGGAAGGAGGAGTGCCAGCAGCTTGAGCCTTCTCCTGATGGCCCCAGGGAGGCATGGCAGTTGAATCAGGAGAGCACCAGGGGCAGGGACAATTTTAGAAGTATTGAGGCTGCTGGAGAGCAGGATGGATTGCAGAAAACAAGACTAGACACAGGGTGACCAGTTCAGGAATGAAGCTCCAAGCAGCTTTGGAAATCCAGTCTCCTATGACACACTCCAGGAATGGGAAGAGCTCTGAGCTGGTGGGGCAGGATTCAGCAGCTGGTGGCTCTCAGAGGGAGCAGAGCATGTAGCATGGGGAAGCTGGGGATGTGATGCGGAAAGGAGAGCTTTGGTCTCTGGTCAAGGTCAAGCCAGAGAAATATGGAAGAGATTAAACAGGAAGGAAAGGATTGATTTTTTTAGAGGGCTGGTTCCTCTCTGAAGTCAGACACCCAACCTGCATTGCTGCCCAGGGCCAGGCCACTGGTGAGACCCTGCCACTCACCAGTCCCCGAGGTGAAGCCAGGCTGCTGGAAGTTATAGTTCTTGATTTCACTGTACCATCTATCAGCCACCTCCTTTCCTGTGTGGAAATGACATTGTTCTAAAACTCAGCCACAAAATCCACCCACTCCCTATTCCCTGCATTTTCTCCCATCAGCCCCAAGCCACCAATGCGGCAATTAGACATCTGAGAAAGCCCCAGTCAGCTGACGCATCCTGGATGCTGCTTTGCAGACTCAGGGACTCTTGCCCATGAGCATGGCCAGGTTGAAGAGTGGGCCTTCTGCGGGGCTGGGAAGAGCAGTGGCCTGGGGTCAGGGAATCTGCACCTATCCCCTCCAACCCATACACACTGACTTGCTGTGTAATCCTGGGCAAAGCCTTCCCTCTCTGGGCCTCTGTACAATGAAAAGGTTGAATGCAATGTACTACAAGGGCCTTCTGATGATGCTCCGAGTTTCTAGGAGACTATACTGTCATCTCACCCCATTTGCAGCTCTTGAAACATCCATATTTGGAAAGACAATCAGGCTGGTAAGCCACGGATCTCCACTGTGGGCAGGAGGGACCTCACCTGGGGCATCCACTGTCCCCACAGGTGTTGATATGGGCAGGCGTTTCCCTGAGAGCTGCTGCTCTCCGGGCCAGAGCCAGGAGCGGGGACCTCAGAGCAGTCAGTCTCGAATGTGTGCAAGAATCTTGTTAATGGGCAGATTCTGATTCAGTAGGTCTACAGAGGGACCTAGGATTCTGCATTTCTGCTCCCAGATGCTACTGCTGATCATGTTCCACACATCAGCCTCGCCTGGAGAGCATTTAACAAATACTAATGCCTGGGTCCTTCCTCAGACCAACTGTGTCTGTCTCTAGAGGAGAGACTCAGGCATTTTTTGTTTGTTTGTTTGGTTTGTTTTGTTTTCTGAGACGGAGTTTCGCTCTTGTTGCCCAAGCTGCAGTGCAATGGCGCGATCTCAGTTCACGGCAACCTCTGCCTCCCAGGTTCAAGCGATTCTCCTGCCTCAGCCTCCCGAGTAGCTGGGATCACAGGCATGTGCCACCACGCCTGGCTAATTTTTCTATTTTTAGTACAGATGGGGTTTCTCCATGTTGGTCATGCTGGTCTCAAACTCCTGACCACAGGTGATCCACCCACCTCGGCCTCCCAAAGTGCTGGGATTGCAGGTGTGAGCTACTGTGCCCAGCCTGGTATTTTTTTAAAGCTCCACAAAAGATTCCAATGTGCGACCAGAGTAGGGAAGCACTGTCTCAGAGACCACCTACCCAACCCCCTCTCTGTAGAGATGGGAAACTGGGGGCAGAGGAGGGAGGGACCTGCTCAAGGCTCCTGAGGGAGGCTGTGCAAGGCTGGAATGGACCATGTCTCCTGAACCTATGCCCTTCTCCCGGGGCCCATCGAGGGCCACAGCCTGGACTTGGGAAGGAGCCTGCAGGGTGAGGGCAAGGCCTTGGAGGGAGGGGTGGGTAGGGGGTTCCCCAGGAGCTCACACATGCCTCCCAGTGGGGGTGCCAAGGACCACGTTGCACAGGAGCCCTGGCTTAGGCTGTGCTGGGGAAACCAAGAGGACTCGGGGGATCTCCCAGGAATGTGAGGCTGGGGAGGGAGTGAGTCATTCTCCCACTGGTATTTGGAGAAAGCTTCAGAGATCCTGACAGCTCTCCAATATTCTTCCTAAAAAGCCACATCAGGGCTGTCAGGGCCAGAGGGCCAGGAAGCTCAAGAATGTCTGGGCAGCATGGTGGGATCATTCCAGATTGAGACCTTGCATGGAGACATTGTCTTTTCCATTATTATTTTTTTTTCCAAAATGGAAAAAGCTCTATTGCTTTTCTCCTATTATAAAACTAATACACCAGCACTACTGGTAGTGTATCACCAGTACGGTAAGAAAGTAAAATTTCTCAGGAAGAAAATAACGTTTCTCAGTAGCTGGGGATGCTCTGGTGCACACAGAATCAGGCTGAGATTCTGTACAAAAGCGGTCTGTCTCCCCAACCCCCACTCCTCGGCCTGGGAGCTTCTCCGAAAGTGGGGGCCTGGTCAGTCTGACTCATCTCTGTGTCCCTGGCACCCAGCACAGGCCTGGCACTGAGCCAGCCATCAGAGACCTTGTGGTGAACTGAAGTCAGCCTGGGAGCAGATTCAGAGAGCTCTGGTTTTCCTTTCCTTTCCTGGGCCTGTGGCTACACCACGAGGGTGCTGGGGCCAGGAGGCATTTGAGGAGGACTTGTCCTTCTTCCAGCTCCCGCAGAGAGGAGAGGAGCTGAAAATGCGACCCACCTGTCTGATCATAGGATGCCCATGCAAGGTTCTCCCCACACTGGCCGCGGCTGGACTCCGGGCTGTGCTTGAGGATCCTCGTGCTGGCCAGGGCCTCAGAATACCTGCAGAGTTCACAGCGCCTCCTCAGAGCAGGTGCAGTTCAGGGAACCCCCAAAGTATGTGCCCCAAGCTAGTGTGGCTGAGCTTCCTTCCCTGCCCCGGGCTCACAGAGGAGCACCACTCTTGCATGATTTCTGAGCCTCCCAGCAGTCCCATTCCACAGAGGAACAAGTCGAGGCTCAGGGGAACCAAAAGGACCTGCCCAGGTGAGTGAGACAGTGGTTATTCAAGTGTGGTTGTATCTGATCCCAAAACCCGGTCCCCAAAACCATGCAGGGCCCCCCAGCCTTTTTTTTTTTTTTGAGATGTTGTCTCACTCTGTCACCCAGGCTGGAGTGCAGTGGTGCAATCTTGGTTCACTGCAACCTCCACCTCCCGGGTTCAAGCAATTCTCCTGCCTCAGCCTCTCGAGTAGCTGGGACTACAGGCCCATGCCACCACACGTAGCTAATTTTTGTATTTTTAGTGGAGACAAGGTTTCACCATATTGGCCAGGCCAGTCTTGAACTCCTGACCTCAGGTGATCCGCCCGCCTTGGCCTCTGAAAGTGCTGAAATTACAGGTGTGAGCCATCGTGCCTGGCCACAGGGCCCCTTTGTGACTGCAGTAGCAGCACATGAAGGGCCAAGTTACCCGGATGTGCTAGGGGACTCACTGTTGAGCCTCCTGGTTGAGCTTCTTGCAGAGCTTCAGTGGGGGGACGCCGTGCTTCTGCCGGTACTCATTGTGGGCCTTCAGGACCTCATTATGAAACTGTTTGGAAGCTGGAATGATCGCAAAATGGAGAATGGCTCAGTGCAGAGAAAACACTCATCAAAAGTATAATGGCATGCTGAAAGCAACACCTAGCTCAAACCTTAGGCCATGTGGACAGGCTGCTGCTCCCCTCCAACACCTGGCACCCCAGCCAAGTGGCCCTGCTCCACGCCACTGCTCATCCTACCTGGCATCGCGCTCCACATCTCTGCACATCTAAAGCCCGTGGATCATGTGGGGCCTTATGGGCCCTGTTAGGCATTTAGGTCTTTATCCAAGGCAATGGGAAGCCACTGAAAGGGAGCAGGGCAGTGAGCTCCACGTGTTTCTCAAAGACCTTGCTGGCTGCTGAGTGGAGGATGCACAGAAACACAGAGCGGATTTGGGGACCTGGACAGTCAGCAATAGGACTTCGGAAGTAAAATATCTGAAGGAGACCGGGTATCTCAGGCTGGACCTAGGGAGAGCAGAGGGGACTGGAATGGGCCAGAGCTGGGAGTCCAGAAAGAGGCCTCCTGGCTGGGGAGGAGGGCACCTATGCTGGGTGGGTGAAGCCAAGGAGACAGAGAGACAGACAAAGAGATGAGGGAAGGACAGCCCTGGGGAAGCAGAGTGTGAGGGCGAGTTTTAGGTGCTGACTTGACTGAATTAAGGAATACCTCGAGAATTGGTAAAGCATTATTTTGGGGTGTGTCTGTGAGGGTGTTTCCAGAGGAGACTGGTGTGTGAGTCTGAGTGGGGAAGATCTACTCTCAACCTGGGTGGGTGCCATCTAATCAGACAACCTGGGGACCCACAGAGAAACCTGCTGCAGGGGCAGAGCCACCACAGAGTCCCCACTAGGACAGTGCCTAATGGAGCTGTAGAAGTGCAGCCGCCCCAAGACCCCAGAACTGTGGAGCTACCAGCATGTAACGCCCGCCTGGGAAGGCTGCAAGCACGAGGCTTCCACCCGAGAGAGCTGAAGCTGGACAGCCCTAAGCCATGGGGGTGGGGCTGCCTGAGGCCCTGGGGCCCAACTCCCACTCAGCATGCCCAGGAGGCAGGAGAGGGAATCAAAGAGGATTATTCTCCAGCCTTCAGATTGAATGTTTTCCCTACTGGGTTGTGGACTTACTTGGGACCGGTTACTTTCTTTCCTATTTCTCCCTTTTGGAATGAGAGTATCTATCCTATGCCTGTCCCACCAACATATTTTGGAGTAGATAACTTCTTTTGATTTCACAGGCTCACAGCTGGAAGGAATATGTCTCTGGGGGAATTGTGCCTTGACTCTCACCTGTATCTAATTTAGATGAGACTTTGGACTTTGAGTTGGTGCTGGAACAAGTTAAGACTTGGGGCTATTGGGATGGAGTGAATATATTTTGTAAGTGGGGAGGACATGAGTTTTGGGGAGCCAGGGGCAGAATGCTTTGGTTTGAATGTCCCCTCCAAAACTCATGCTAAAATTTAATTGTCAATGTAACCATGCGGAGGAGTGAGATCTTTAAGAGGTGATTAGAGGGCATTATCACAGGACTGGGCTCCTGGTAAAAGTATGAGTTTGGGCTGATCTTCTCCCTGTCGTGAGTGCTTACTTGCCCTTCTGCTCTTCCATGGGATAATGCAGCACGAGGGCCTCGCCAGATGCCAATGCCATGCTCTTGGACTTCCCAGCCTCCAGAACTGTGAGCCGAATAAACTGTTTTTTAATAAATTACCCAGTGTAATTTATAGCAGCAGAAAATGGACTAAGATGCAGAATAGGAGAAGAGTGTAGCAAAGAAAGTGGAATTGGTGGGAGGGTGAGTGGTATGATCAGCAGGCCCAGGGCTGCAGTGGGGGAAGAGGTGAAGCCCATGCCCAATTAGGTCATGATCTCAGAAAGGGCAAAGTCAAGGAGGCTGTGGTTAGGGAGAGAATAAGTAGGTGAAGCCAAAAGCAAGCAAGATCAATAGTGAACAGAAGCCATACCAATTTGGATCTGAAATGATCCCCATCCATCCATCCATCCAACATCCTCCATCCATCCATCCATCCAATATCTTCCATTCATCTATCCATCCACCATTCATCCAACATCATCTATCCATCCATCCAACATCCTCCCTCCATCTACCCACCCATCCACCTAATATCTTCCATACATCTATCCATGCAACATTGTCATCCATCTAACATTACCCATCCATCCAGCATCATTCATCCATACATCTACCATTCATCCAAGGTCCATCCATCTATCCTCCATTTATCTGTTCATCTGCTCTCTGAGTGCTTCCCCTGTGCCATGTCCCATATTGTGTGCTAAAGGTCCAGAGACAAGTCAGCCATGTGTTGCTCTCAAAGAGCTCCCATACGGAAGGGAGGCAGCCTTGTAAACAGACACTAGCAATGTGATAGGTGCCAAGATGCAGGTAAGCACAGGTGCAAAAGGAACTTGGAGATTAACCCAACATGGGATCAGGAAGGAGGCAACTCCCGATATGAGGCCCCAGAAATGTCTGAACAGGGGTTAGCCAGCCAGGCTATGATGAAGACACTGAGCACCATACTCAGGAATCTGGGAGTTCCTTTCTATGGAAATGGGGGTGAGTTGGATGAGTTCTGAGTGAGGGCCACAGAGGGCCCTTATGCTGAATCGGTCCCATTAGGCCACAGGCTTGTCCCTCAAAGACTGGCTGTGGGTAGTGGCAGGAAGGGTGTGAACCATAAAGGAAGTGCCACTCTCTTCCTCTGCCCCAGCTCACCTTTACCGGTGCCTTTCTTCTACTCTGCTGCCTTTCACCCGAGACTGAGGAGATGATGCAACAGGGAGTCCTCGTCCCTTTTCTCATAGCCAGATCTCCCACATCTCCTGGGCCCTCAAGTCAAATCCCATGGAATTTCTGAGGGGACGTGAGGGAAAGAAGACCCAGGGCTTGCCTTCAGTGGGGGTTGGGGGCTGCAGACCCAGGAGCTACAGACCCAGAAGGTGAAGGTAACTGCCGGTCACACCTGCATGGTGGAGCTGTCTGTGGGCCTTCTGAGAAAGAGGAAGTAGACGCTTAGATAAAGAGTACGCGGACCAAGCTCTAGAACCTGGGCTCAGTGAGGCTGTCCAGTGAGGTCCAGTCAGAGTAATGTGGGCAGGGCAGGGATATGGGGGCTCTGAACCCCAGGATTTGTGAGGTTTTGGTTGACAGGCAGAGGTGGGGAGACATGGAGGTGGAAACTGATCATGGGGACAGGCATTAAGGCAGAGGGCGGAGCTACAAGCTGAAGTATCAGGACTTCCTGGCCAACAGACGGACCAAGCCCTTGTCAATAGGAAAAACAAAGATTTCAGGTCTACAGTGGAGAGGAGAAAAGGCAGAGGTGTTGTTTAGCATGTATAGAGTTTCAGTTTTGCAACATGAAAAAGTTGTGGAGCTCTGTTGCATAGCAATGTAAATATACTTAACACTACAGAACTGTACACTTAAAAATGGTTAAGATAATACATTTTATGCTATGCATTTTTACCATGATAAACAAGAAGATTTCAGGGTTAGCATGTTAATGTGGTATTTGGGATAAGGAGTCAGAGAGGCTCTTAAAGAATATCTCATAGGGAAATGCCAGGGGCCATAGCAACTCATGGGACCCAGATGGGGGTCTCGTTGACCAGTTTAAGAAGGGTCAGCTGGGTAGCATGGCCTCCAGGAACCCATGGGTTCTTGGGCCATGGGCTGCTTCCCCAGCCTGGTCCCTGCTTTGTGCAAGAGGCAGTGGTGATTTGAGGTGTGTTGAGGCTGGAAGAGGGGTCTGATGAGGAATTGGTACAAGGATGGGGGATGTTCAGCCTGGAGAGGATCAGCCTCTGGAAGACACGGTGGAGGTCTCTGATGAATTCTGGGGCCCCAGAGGGGAAAGCTGGGCCCAGTGGGTAGAAAGGCAGGATGACAGATTTCAGCTCAGCCTAAGAAAGATCTTTCCTAGTCAAAGCTTTCTGGCGACCAAAAGGAGCTACCTCACAAGGTAGTGAGCTCTCTACCACTGAAGGAATTCAGGCAGGTGAGTCCCTCTTGGAGGGACTCAGGCCTGAGTCAGAGGACCTTCAAGTCCCTTCCAATCCTGAGATCCCATAAGGTCCTGCTGGGGTAGGAGTGAGAGGAGACTAGATGAACAACTGACCCAAGACGTGCAGGAGTTTCCCAAACAAGCTTCTCTCAGGAGACACTGATCAGAACGAGTGTGAGTGTGCGGGAAAGGGCCCGTATAGGTGACACCGCAAAGGTGATGGGGGTCCCCATCTGAGTGGCAGGGTTGTCCAGGCCCATCCTAAAGTCCCTTCTAGCTCCCATGTCCCAGACGGGCCACGGTGGGTCTCGTGGGACACCACAGGAGATGCGTGAGGCTGAGCGGCACGTGCAGCGGTGACCACAAATGCGTCAGGAAAGGAGGACTCCCTGGAGGAGGTGTTCCTGGCTCAGGAAGCATGAATGGAGGAGGCAACAGCACAGAAAGAGCCAGGATGAAGGGACCACGTGTATCCTGGGGCTCTGAAGAGGAGGGGGAGACAGAGGAGTAGGTGGCTTGCTAAGGGGAAGCCAGTTTAAAGGCAGCCTGAGTGCTGGGGTCAGTTTGCACTGGATCCCATAGTGCTGGAGGCCCTCAAGTCTCCTTGGCAGAGAGGGACATATAAGGCTGCTAAAAACTAGGTCACTGCACTTCCAGAATATGGGAAGTAAAAAGAAACAAAAGTGAAAGTTCCTGTGTCCAAGCAAAGCTCAATGCCCAGAAGCTGCAGCTAGGCACTGTGTCCGCCAACGCCAGGCTCCTGAGCCAGGGTTCTCTGGAAGGGGCCAGGAGGTCTTTCTGGTAATCGGTGGTGGGGGAACCCTCTCTCCCCACTCCTGGCTGGGAGGCATAAGGGCCCCACAACCACACCTTGGGCAGCCCCAGGAGTCCCCTCCCACCAGGCAGCCAGTCCTAGCCCAGGTGGCTCCTCTGAGAGGGCCTCCGCCCCAGGGAGGCAAAGTTATCAGTAGCTGCCACACCTAGCAAGAAGCACACCCTACCCCCACCGAGAAAAACCCAAGAATACAGATAAACAGGAGGAAGAAAAAGTCAAAGAAAAGTCGTCCATCTCCCAGTTAGGCAGGGAGAGCCCTCCCAGCCACCCTACGATGGGGGAAGGGCAGGGATGACGTCCTCATTTTGTAGGAGGGTAAACTGAGGCTGGAAAGTCCACACGGCCTCAGAGTGCCAACCCTGAGGAATGAGGAAGACGCAGGCTCACCCATCCCGGGCCTGCTTTCTCCTGCTCTGGCCATGTGCTGGGCCTACGCATGATCTTATTTCTCGCCATCTTCTGTGGGAGCTGCCATGACCTTACCCATGTTTTTTCCTTTCGAATTAGGAAACTGAGGCTTGAGAAGGGAAGTTACCTGCCCAAATTCCCACAACTAGTCCAGATCCTATGCAAAGCCCTGTCCTAAGCCCCCACCCCTCCTCAGGGTCACAGGCGACAAAGGGAATGATGGAAAGAGACAGCGGGTTACTGAGGAGGCCTGGGAGGGGGATCAGGCTCGAGGACAGCTGAGGAAAGCAGTAGAAGAAAATAGACAGGGGTGGCAGCTGCCTTCAGATCTCTGAAGTGAACAAAGGAGAGGAAGGAAGAGAAGAACGAAGGCTTCTCAAGAGCCTCCTCTGTGCCAAGCCCTTTTCCAGCACACCTGGCTGAGGGACCCCAGGGGGAAATCAGGGACTGCAGAGTGCAGGTTACCAGGGGGCCAGACTTGGGACTTAAAATAAAGGTCAGAGCTGCTAAAAGCCCTGGGCCTGGCTCCCCAGGGCTGAGGGAAGGGGCTGGGCTGTCTCTGCTGGGGTGGAGGGTATAGGTGTCCTAAGTGGGGCTGCACTGGGTTCTCGAAGTTCCTTCTGGAGGCCAGGCCTCTACTGCTGGAGGCTCTGTAGAGATTCTGAGGAGGACAAAAAAAAAAAAAAAAAAAAAAAATTAGCCACGCGTGGTGACCCACGCCTGTGGTCCCAGCTACTCGGGAGACTGAGATGGGAGGATCGCTTGAGCCCAGGAGATCGAGGCTGCAGTGAGCCATGATCGCACCACTGCACTCCAGCCTGCGTGACAGAGCAATACCTTGACTCAAAAGAAAAAAAAAAAAAGATTCTGAGGAGGTCTATGCCCCTCCTCTACCATTTAAACTTTTGGCTGAGACAGGCTCTTCCCTCAGCATCTTCCTCCTCTCCTGAGGCCTCCCTGAGCCCAGCCTGACTCACTCTGCCCTCTCCAGGCTCCTCATGAAAGAGCCAGTGACTGTCAGGGCCCAGGGCAGGAATTGTGAACAGGCCCCCCTGTCCCCTTGGCAAACGGCTGGAAAGCAGCCCGGTTCTGCCTTCGGGGCAAAGCTGGTTTTGCTTGTTTATCAGGAAGAAAGAATAAAAAGTTGGCAGTTTAAGAAAAAAAAAAAAGAATGAATTTCAGCTGGGTAACTCCTGCTCTTTAAGCCGGATCCGGGAATTTCAACAGCCAAATCCCCACACTGCCTTTTACTGGCCATGCGATCTTGGACACGTTCCTTCAACACTGTGCCTCCTTTCCCCATACATAAAATAAGAACAGCAGTATCTACCTCACAATGCTGTAGTGAGAGTTAAATGAATTAATCTATGTAAATGCTTTCGAACTGTTCTGGAATATAATGAACAGGTATTAAATGCCAACCGTAATGATTATTATTACCATCGGACAGGGACAGAAACCTTTTGCGCTTTGGCTTTAGAAGAACCTGTTCCTGCTCCTTCCGGGTCAGGTCCCCTCCTGCCCTGCCTTTACATTGACGTTTGATGGCCTTTTTCAGTCCCTCTGAGCTTGGATATTTGCTAAGTGAATGAGTGAGTGAACAAATGAATGAGGTTCTCACTCCAGCACAGTGAAGGCGGGACAGGATTCCTCTCTTCATTACAGATGAGGAAACTGGGGTGTTTGGATGGTGGGGGGCATGCGCATTGTCCAAGACCACACAGAGCCCACATTAGAGCCGGGTATAAGAACGCCCCTCCCTTTACCCCCTCCCCTGCTCCAAATCTCCCACACTTTCCACTTTACGAATTGCTTCCTCTTTTCCAAATGGCAAGAATGATGTCTATGAGGAGTTGCTCAATTGCTTACGGGAACAAGGCACCCCCTCCCCCCAAGCATCAGCCTCCCCTAGGCTGTCCCTCTCCATAGACAGTGGTTGTAATTGAAGGGAAGGCAGCCATTTTCCAGCCCTGCCTGCCTACTGTCACTCAGGCACATCCCTAACCCTCTGGGCCCCAGGTTCCCCATCTGTGTGTGAAGGAAGGATGACATCTGTGGTTTTCATAATATCTTCAAAGCAGGGAAACCCTTCCTTTGAAGGAAACCTTCAATAAAAGCAACAGATGAAAATGAAACTGCTGGGGTTGGCCTGGCCCACATAGCTTCTCCCTGCAGAGGCCTGAGGGTCCCACTCAGTAGAAAACTCCTGGGCTCGTTGGTCCCTAAAGGCCTCTCTGCTCTGATTTCCTCTGGTGCTAGGTGGATGGAGGGACACTAATATTCTTAGAGCTGATGAGAGGGTGTGTGGAAGTCCCCAGTGGGCTAGAGTTCAGGCTGGCAGGGAGCAGGGTGTCAGGGCAAGTGGTCAGTGTGGGAGAGAGGACAGGACACAGTAGGGGAGTCAGAGAGCTGAGTTCAAATTCATTGGCTTGCTTACCGGTCAGTGTGTGAGCTTGGGCAAGGTACTCAACCTCTGTAAATCTATAGAATGAGTTGATAATAACTGCCAGGCGGTGCTGTCACTAATATGGTAACATAGAAAATACTGAGCTCTTTGCCTGGCATGCAGTTGAGATTAATCATTGGTGTCACCAGTATTAGGGACAGGAGGCTTCCACTGAGCCCAAGGTCATTGCCTTTCTCTTCCCCACCACACTTGCTGCACACCAAGTCCCAGCAGAGAAACCACAGCTGGGAGCAGGATCTAGGAGTCTTCGATCACTAGGCCAAGCGTCTTCTGGAATTTCAACTGTGCCAGCTGTGTGATGATTTTACAATAATGCCTGTTATGCCAAGCAGCTCTGGGGTGTATCTGAGGTTAAAGATGAAAAAGAGACTGGCTCCTGTGCAGTGAGGAGGAAACTGAGGCCCAGAAGGGGCAGGGACAGATTCCTTATGATGGTCTTTACAGAAGCACACAGAGCCCCTGTGAGTGCCACCTGCCCTATAGACACAGACAGCAGCCCTGGGCTGATGGCCTGGAACTTCAAGGTTGAGCTTGAGTTGAAGGACCACTGGGCACGGGGTCACCTAGAAAAGTCATTTTCTTTTAGGGACCCTAGGAGAGACAGATATTAATTCTATTCTGGGGGCTCTCGGTTTTCCGGTTGGAGTGGGGGAGATAAATTAAATGCACGTGACTATGAGGGAGAAAGGCCTGGGTCAGAATTCTGCAAGGTCCCTGGGTGTGTGTGTGTGTGTTAGGGGTGGAGGTGGCCTCTGACTCAACCAGTTCTAACCTGCTTTATGCCACTGGCCCCCTTCTGTCCTGAGTGAGAAGTAATCTTCCTCTGAAACCTGCCCAACCCTGCATCTCCAGGCATGGAAGCCATCATCCCATCGTGCAGGCCTCTGACCCTTCCCTCCGCTTCACAATAAGTTGTCACCAAGTCTGCCCAAGGCCACCATCTCACAAATCCATCCCATCCTCCTCTCCAGCCTCCACCCTGCCCTGGATGCCTCTGTCATCTCCTGTCTGTGACCGCGGCAGTCTCCCCCATCCTCCCTCCACCTTCTCTCCATCCATCCGATCTACCCTACACCCTGGCAACGCTCTAGTTACGCTGCTTTCAGATCAGTGCCTTTCCATGGCACCCCAGGTTCCATAAGATGAAGTCTAAATTCCCAAGACCCTCTGGGACTTGACCACCTCCTCCAGGAACCCTCACCAGCTCCCATGCGGAGCAGTCTCCTCACCTTGAGCTCCCACCACCCTTCACCAGCACCTGTCTTGTGGTTTGGATCATTTTCCACCTCTTACTCAAGCCAGATAGTGCCTGTCTACCCCCTACATAGCTTTATGTATTCCTTTCACAATCCAAGTGGATGCACGCCCCAGCACTGGGTCCACAGCTTGATACAGAGCTGCTAGACAGTGCAAGGGAGGGAAGGACGAAGGGGCGAACAGACAGAAGAATGGGCACACAGCTGAATATGAGCAGTTCTGGAAAACCGTGCCTTACATAAGATGCCAGAAACTACTGATTAAGATGTAGCCTAGGCTGGGCACACCTGTAATCCTAGCACTTTGGGAGGCTGAGGCAGGCAGATCATGAGGTCAGGAGTTCAAGACCAGCCTGACCAACACGGTGAAACCCCGTCTCTACTAAAAATACAAAAGTTAGCTGGGCGTGGTGGTGCACACCTGTAATCCCAGCTACTCAGGAGGCTGAGGCAGGAGAATCACTTGAACCTGGGAGGCGGAGGTTGCAGTGAGCCGAGATCGCACCACTGCACTCCAGCCTGGGCAACAGAACGAGACCATGTCTCAGAAAGAAAGAAAAAAAAAAGTAGCCTAAGGGAATTTGTGGATTTTCTCCTAAATCTACAGAGAAAGGAGTTGATTTCCCAAGCAGATATCTCAAAAGACTCGCTCTCATCTGCCATACTTTTGCTCCATCACCATCTGTCATCCTGTTAACTAAATGGCAACCCATTATATCACCTTTCCATACTGTGAAGAACCCCAGGGCTCATACGGCCACCCTCATTGCACAGACGGGGAGGAACAGAGGGAAGGAGCCTTGCTCAGTATCACACAGCCAGTGATTGGCTGGGCCAGGGCTGAAAGCCAGACCTGCCTCTACAGCCTAGGAAGGCTGGTTAGGACCAAGGCCAGGGAAAGCCACTTGCGCCCAGCGCTGGCATCTCCTGAGTCCAGATCTTGGAGGACAGATCCTAGAAGGGACCTAGCCTTACTCATCTGAGGTGGACAATCCGGATGAAGCAGGACTTCTGAATCCTGTTCAACAGCTGTTCTCTAAGAGCCTCCTGTGAGGCAGAAGCAATGCTGAGATAAACACGGCCCCTGGCAGCCAGGGGTGAGGACCCGGTGGGAAGCAGGTCTATGGCTGAACTCTTGTCCCCGGCCCACTACAGGAAGGGCTGCAGCGAGGAAAACACCAGGTTGGGCGCTCCCTCCCGGGGGGAATCACAGATGGGCTCCAGCCCAGGAGCTGAGCCTAGAGGGATGGGGAGATTTTCAGGCTGAGAGTGGGGGTGGTGAAGGCCCGGCAAGGAAACCTAGGGGAAGGGACCTGTGCACCAGCCTCTGGACAGCTCTAGTGTAGGGCGCAGGTAAGGGCTGGGGACCCACTCCCAGGGGCCCGAAGGCAGGACTGGAGTGTGTCCTTTCACTCTGAGGACAATGGTGAGGAAGGTGTTAGGGAGCGACAGGAGGAGAGCTGCGCTGCAGAAAGTTCATCCCGACAGCCACAGTAGAGAGGATGGGGTGCCCCAGGAGAAAGGGAGCCAGACCGAGCCTAGCACAGGGGGAGCCCGGCACGGCGCGGGCGCTCAGGAGAGAAGGAACAACAAATGGATGAGGGGGATGCTCAGGGCTGTCCGAGCGGGGCAAACTGCTTTGCAGCGAGAGCTGTTATCACACTTTGGTGACTTTTCCAACTCTAACTCTGGCCTCCTGAAACAAACCAGAAGCCACGCCTTGGCGGGCCGCGGCGCGCAGCCCCTCAGGGTCGGGAAGCCCAACTTGGCGCGATCCCCGGCTCTCCGGCGGGGGCCTCCCTCGGGCTCGCCTTCCTCCCGGGTTCCCCGGAAACCGCGCCAGGGCACTCCGCCCGCGCGCCCTCCACCCGCAACCCGGGCTCCCGCACTCCCCAGGACCTGGCTTGCGGCCGACGAGAGAGACGGCGAGGTCCGCGAGCGCGGGGTTCCGAACCATTCCGCAGCGGGCGAGCCCGCGGGCTCACCTGACTTGCCCATGGCCGGCTCCGCGCGCTCCTCGCTCCCCGCGGCTGCGCTGCACTGCGCTCCCCCGGCCCAGCGCCGCCCCAGAGCCCAGGACCGGGCTGATGCCGCGGCCCCTCCTCCGGCGCCGCCCGGCCCCCGCCTTATAAGGAGCGACAGCTGAGGGCGGAGGCGCCCGGGGCCACCCCGTGGGCCTCCCGGAGAGCTCACCCTTGGGAAGCAGCGCCGCGACTGCCGAGGGCTCCCCGGATGCGGCCGCGGGGTCCAGGCCTCCCGGACCCCACACCGAGCTGTCCCCTTCCGGGGCGCGTGGGGAAGCCCGCGCCTGCTGGGCCCCGGGTGGCTGCTCTGCGCCGACGCGCGGCGAGGACAGAGGGGCGCGCGGTCGCGGCACGAGGGGCGTTCCGGCCGGCGCCACCAGGGGACGGCCTCTCCCTGCCGCGGCCTGACACGACACACGCAGCCCCGGGGTGTGCCCCCATCTCCGGTGACTCTGGGCTCCGGAGGGCGGCTGGTCCGGGGAGGGGGACGCTCCTCTCCCAGGACACGCCCTCTACTGCCAGTCGGGGTGGAAGCGCCGCCGCCTCTGACCCGTCCACTCGCCCCTCATTGCCTCCCAGACCAAGCCAATTCCCACCCCTGCAGTCTGGCCCCAGACCTGTCTCCCCAACGCCCCATCTTTTCCCCACACTCCAGTCAAACTAGATGTCTTGTCATTCCCCAAACATGTTCTGGGATTTCCCACCTCCCTGCCTTTCCTCAGGCGGTCCCTCCTCCGGGAGTGCTGGCCCTGGAGCCACCATTCCAGTGCTGCCCATACCTCGGGGTCGGCCGGTCTTTCCAACTGCCAGGTGCCCTGACCCTGGGGGCAGCACACACCAGGTACTGGGGAGATGTGGTCCCACCCATGGCCCCTGCCCCGTGGGAGAAGTGCACTTACTTGACCGCACAGCCCTAGTCACCTGTGCCAGACTTCCCGCAAGCGCTCCTTTCTGGGGAAGGGGCTCAGTACACCCCAAATGAAGGAAGCGAATTTTAAGGCTTTTCAATGAATGGGCACTGAAGTGAGCTGACCCACTGATGATAAGGCTAGAATTTGTAATACCAACGGCTTACGAATGTCTCGCAGGGCAATGGCTGGGCACTGTGCTCTCTATTCCTTTCCCCATGTCAGGCAAATACACCTACTGTATTTTAGTACCGTCATGAGTAATGACATTTCAGTCAATGCCAGACCACATATACTGTGGTAGTCCCAAGAGATTATGATACCATATTTTTACTGTTTCTATGTTTACATCTGTTTATATATGCAAATTTTTACCATTGTGTTACAGTCACCTAAAGTATTCAGTATGGGTCAAGTTGGTGCCCAACCCTGATTCAAAAGGGACTCCTGGGGCTGGGTGCGGTGGCTCACGCCTGTAATCCCAGCACTTCAGGAGGCGGAGGTGGGAGGATTCTTGAGCCCAGGAGTTCAAGACCAGCCTGAGGCAATATAGTGAGACACCCCCCCATCTCTATAAACAAACAAAAGGGACTCCTGGTGCTAGGTGGGGATCTAACCCCCTCTATTCAATTCCCTCTCCCATTTTGTCAACAAATGCCTATTGAAATAATCAAATAAACACAGTAGGAAGAATTCCATGTTGCCCCTAGAATCTCTAGAAGGCTGTATTTCACATAACAAAAACTTTAAGGCCGTGGGTGGAGACAGTGAGGCTCAGCGGGCTGCTCACTGCACGCAGAGGGAAGCCCATCTGGGACCACCACGTTTCACTGACACCTTGAGGTCTGAGGACTGGAGGCGAGAGGGGCTGAGAGTGGATGCATTTCCTAACATAGAAATTCATAACCTTAGCAGCAGGCACATGAAGGAACAGTGTGCTGAATGGAGGGTGTTAGGGCAGTGCCAAAGTCAACCCCGACCAAGGGCCGTGGGCTAGTTGGAGAGGGAGTCGCTGTCCAGGCATCAGACACAAGAGACAAATGGCCACAAAGGTCAGACGCAAAGAAGAGTGATTGACCCAATGTATTGTCTTTTTGTTTGTGTGTGTGTGTGTGTGTGTGTATGTGTGTGTGTGTGTGTGTGTGTTTTGAGACAGTCTCGCTCTGTCTCATAGGCTGGGGTGCAGTGGTGCGATCTCAGATCACTGCAACCTCCACCTTCTGGGTTCAAGCAATTCTCCTGCCTCAGCCTCCCAAGTAGCTGGGATTACAGGCATGTGCCGCCACGCCCAGCTAATTTTTTGTATTTTTAGTAGAGACGGGGTTTCACCATATTGGCCAGGCTGGCCTTGAACTCAAGTGATCTACCCACGTTGGCCTCCCAAAGTGTTGGGATTAGAGGTGTGAGCCACCCCGCCCAGCCACCACTACTCCATCTTTTAACTTTTAACCTGTTTCTTTATATTTAAAATAGACATCTTATAGTTGACAAGATGCAGTTAGGTCTTTTTTTTTAATCCTGTCTGACAATATCTGCCTTTTAATTTGTATTAATACCATTCATACTTGATAACATTATTTTCTTTTTTCTTTTCGAGATGGAGTCTCCCTCTGTTGCCCAGGCTGGAGTACAGTGTCTTGATCTTGGCTCACTGCAACCTCCACCTCCCAGGTTCAAGCAATTCTCCTGCCTCAGTGCCCTCCCCTTGACCCCAGTAGCTGGGATTACAGGCATGTGCCACCATGTCCAGCTAATTTTTGTGTTTTTAGTAGAAACGGGATTTCTCCGTGTTGGCCAGGCTGGTCTCAAACTCCCGATCTCAGGTGATCCACCTGCCTTGGCCTCCCAAAATGCTGGGTTTACAGGCGTGAGCCAACACGCCCGGCCCGATAACATTACTTTCAAATTTGTATGGAATAAATACAAAAATTGACCAAATGTTAGGTCTTAAACTAAGCTGTAATAAATTCCTGAAAGTAGAAAAAATTCAGTCACATTTTCTGAGCACAACGTAATAAAACTAAAACTAAATAACAAAAGATTGGCTAAAAATTTTTGAATCATCTAGAAAATAAAAAAAATCCCTCTTACAGCACTGAAAGGCAAAATCAAAACACGTTCAGATATAAATGACAATCTGAATACTCTGCAGGCTGGGCGTGGTGGCTCACACCTGTAATCCTAGCACTTTGGGAAGCCAGGGCAGGTGAATCGCTTGAGAACAGGAGTTTGAGATGAGCCTGGACGATATAGAGGGACCCTGTGTCTCACAAAATTAAAAAAAAAAAATTACAAAAATTAGCCAGGTGTGGTGGCACATGCCTGTGGTACCAGTTCCTCAGGAGGCTGAGATGGGAGAATCATTTGATCCTGGGAGGTCGAGGCTGTAGTGAGCTATGATTGTGCCACTGTACTTTAGCCTGGGCAACAGAGCAAGCCCCTGTCTAAAAAAAAAAAAAACAAAAAACAACAACAACAAAAACTTGGTAATTGTTAAGAGTGTGGAACATGGGTTTGAAGTCCTGTGGGCCAAGTTCAGTTTCTAGCTCTGCTGCCCACAGAGACTGTGGCTCTGGTTTGGGTACTCGGGTTTCTCCATGTCTGTTTTCTCATCTGTAAAATGAAGATAATAATACTTATCTTAGATAATTTTTTTAGCGATGGTGTCTTGCTATGGTGCCCAGGCTGGAGTGCAGTAGCTCACTGCAGCCTTGAATTCCTGGGCTCAGATGATTGTCCTGCCTCTGCCTCCCAAGTAGCTGGGATTACAGGTGAGTGCCACTGCACCTGGCTTAGAGGATTTTTTTTTTTTTTAAGATTGAGATGCATTTTAAAAGCGGTCTTTAAATATCACTCATTTTCATGTGTGTAATATTTCACAGTCACAATTTTGATTGTAAAAAGTAACTTTGTTTCTCTATTTAGGGCAAGCTCAAATTCTGCTGCTGATAGAAAACTTAAACTTAACACACTCAAGGAAACTCACATCTACTTCAGTTTCTTTGGGATAAATTCATAATCTTTCTGGGCTCCTCTCCACACCTTTGAGTTTCCTTTAGACTCGGGTGCTTGGACAGGTGCATCCATCTGGCCGAGCCTGAGTCACAAGCCTTCACACAAGCATCCAGAAAGAGAACAGAGTGCTAGGCGCGGTGGCTCACGCCTGTAATCCCAACACCTTGGGAAGCTGAGGTGGGCAGATCACCTGAGGTCAGGAGTTCAAGACCAGCCTGGCCAACATGGTGAAACCCCGTCTCGACTAAAAATACAAAAAATTAGCCGGGCGTGGTGGTGCGAGACTGTAGTCTCAGCTACTCAGGAGGCTGAGGCACGAGAATCGCTTGAACCCAGGAGGTGGAGGTTGCAGTGAGCCGAGATTGTGCCACCGCACTCCAGCCTGGGCAACAGAGCGAGACTCTGTCTCAAAAAAATTAATAAAATAAATAAATAAAGAGAACCAAGGAAATTTCCCACCCCCTCTCCGAACCCCACAAGCTGCCAGAGTTAGAAAAGGTCTTTTACATTCAAATGGAGACTCTACCACATGCTGAAAAGCCAAAAACCAGCGAATGTCAATCATATCTCCATTCTTAAAAGGAGAAATTTTGTTTCTGTCCTAAATCTGTTTTCCCAGAACATGCTGCACCCCATGACTCAGCCCCTTCTCAGTGTCTAAGCTCTTACATCATTATGAATTATTCCCCAAACTGGTTTATGAAACAAACTATGCTTTAGGCCCTCCAGTCTTTGGCTCTTGATTGGCAGAGGTTTTTGGAATAAAAAATTCACTGTAATAGCCAGTGGGTGAAAGGCCATGACAACTAGAAAAGTGGGGGAAAGAAAACTGGCAGAAAGTCTCCTTATTTTATCCTGTTATGCTTTCTTTATTATTGTGGTTAGAAAATACATGGGATGCAGCCAAAGATGTACTTAGAGGAAAGTATACAGCATGAGAAATATGAACATCGGTTGTGAGTTAGACCTGGGCTCAAAATATCTTGCTCTGCTTTTGTTTTTGTTTTTCTTTTTTTGAGATGGAGTCTTGCTCTGTTGCCCAGGCTGAACTGCAGTGGTATGATCTCGGCTCACTGCAGCCTCTGCCTCCTGGGTTCAAGAAATTCTCCTGGCTCAGCCTCCCGAGTAGCTGGAATTACAGGCACGCGCCACCATGCCCGGCTGATTTTTGTATTTTTAGTAGAGACAGAGTTTCACCATGTTGGCCAGGCTGGTCTCAAACTCCTGACCTCATGATCTGCCCTCCTCGGCCTCCCAAAGTGCTGGGATTATAGGCATGAGCCACTGCACCCGGCCTTGTATACCCTTCCTAAGAGGGGAATATTTGATTCTGTGCCCAGAGGGTTGAAACCTGTAAGGAAAGATTCACCATCAAAGGACTGAGAAAAAAAGTACAGACAGTAACTTCTTATAACTTAATACTTCCTTGACTTGAAAATAAAGGGATTTTAATGAAAAACTCCTTCTTATTGGCCAGGCAGGATGGCTCATGCCTGTAATCCCAGTGCCATAGGAGTCCAAGGTGGGAGGATAGCTTGGGGCCAGGAGTTCAAGAGCAGCCTGGACAACATGGCAAGACCCTATCTCTACAAAAAATTAAAAATAAATAGCTGGGTGTGGTGCACACACCTGTAGTCCCTGCTACTCAGGAGGCTGAAGTGGGAGGATGGCTTGAGCCCAGGAGCTCAAGGCTGCAGTGAATTCTGATCATGCTACTGTACTCCAGCCTGGGTAATGGAGTGAGACCCTGTCTTTAAAAAAAAAAAAAAAAATTAAGTCTCTCTCTCTCTTTTTTTTTTTTTTTAATTTGAGATGGAGTCTTGCTTTGTTGCCCAGGCTGGAGTGTGGTGGCATGATTTTGGTTCACTGCAACCTCCGCCTACCTGGTTCAAGCTATTCTCCTGTCTCAGCCTCCTAGGTAGCTGGGATTACAGGTGCTTGCCACCATCCCAGGCTAATTTTTGTATTTTTCGTAGAAACGGGGTTTCATCATATTGGTCAAGCTGGTCTCAAATTCCTGACCTCAGGTGATCTACCTGTCTCGGCCTCCCAAAGTGCTGGGATTACAAGCATGAACCACTGGGCCCAGCCAAAAAGTCTTTTCTTATTGACATCTTTTTCTTAGAATTCTGAATCTTACATGCATTGACTTATAAAAATAGTGTATTACCTAATTTGGGGTCTGGAGGGAGAAGATTCTCCCCTGATGTCTGATTTAAAAATTTCCCTAAACTGGCCTGAAACATGAGAGATGGTTAGTTATTTTATTTTATTTTTTTTTGAGATGGAGTCTTTCTCTGTTGCCCAGGCTGGAGTGCAGTGGCACAGTCTCGACTCACTACAACCTCCGCCTCCCAGGTTCAAGTGATTCTCCTGCCTCAGTCTCTCGAGTAGCTGGGATTACAGACCTTACAGGCATGCGCCACCATGCTTGGCTAGTTTTTGTATATTTAGTAGAGACAGGGTTTCACCATGTTGGCCAGGCTGGTCTTGAACTCCTGACCTCAGGTGATCCACCTGCCTCAGCCTCCCAAAATGCTGGGATTACAGGTGTGAGCCGCCATGCCCAGCCAGTTAGTAAATCTTAAATATTATTATATTACTTATTTAAAAAGAGAAAAGTAAAGCACTGAACTAAAGGAGCTAGACAACAAAAAATAAGTGAAAGGAAAGAAACATAAAGAAATAGTGAATGAATGCGGAAGTGTTTCAGGGTAAAATGTATTGATGTTTGCAACTTACTTTGGAATCCATAAAAAATTAAATGGATTCAACTTTGAAACACGTAAAAGGTAAAATGGATGGACAGAAGAATACATAAATATAAGCAAATACAGGAAAATGTTTCTATAATAAGATTGCTATAAGATGTTTAAAATTGACTAAAGCAGTTAATGTAGATAAAAACAAAAAATTATATAGTAGAAAACAGATAAAGAGCAAGATTGAAAAATATAACCTAGAGCTGGAAGACATATCAAATAGATTTTTCACTACAAAATCAAATGAATAAAAAAGTCTAAAAGAAGAGAAAACTCAAATGTACCACATTAGTAATAAAAAGGGGATGTAATCTTTTTTTAGAAGTGTTCAGAAAAAACATATAGACAACTGTTCACTAATAATTTTCCTTAATTGGGCAATTTCCTAAGAAAATACAAATTATTAATATTTAAGAAGAGGAACCAACCTGGCCAATATGGGGAAACCCCGCCTCTACTAAAAATGCAAAAAATAGCTGGGCATGGTGGCATGCGCCTCTAAGTCCCAGCTACTCGGGAGGCTGAGTCAGAAGAATCGCTTGAACCCAGGAGGCGGAGCTTGCAGTGAGCCGAGATCGCGCCATTGTACCCAGCCTGGACAACAAGAGTAAAACTCTGTCTCAAAAACACAACACAACGAAACAAAACACCCGCAAAAACAAAAATACAAAAAATTAGCCGGGCGTGGTAGCAAGCCCCTGTAGTCCCAGCTATTCGGGAGCCTGAGGCAGGAGAATCACTTGAACCCGGAAGGCGGAAGGTTACAGTGAGCCGAGATCACGTCCACTGCACTCCAGCCTGGGCGGCAGAGAGAGACGACGTCTCAAAAATAAATGAAATAAAATAAAAACTAGCTGGGCATAGTGGCATGTGCTGATAGTCCCAGCTACTTGGAAAGCTGAAGCAGGAGGATTGCTTAAGCCCAGGAGTTGGAGGTTGCAGTAAGCCGTGATTGCACCGCTGCACTCCAGCCGGGATGACAGAGTAAGACTGTCTCGGGGAGAAGAAAAAAAAAGAAATATATTCACAATATTAATAAGTCAAAGAAAAAATATACTGTAAATGGATGCTGGAATATATTTGATACAATTGAGTATTTATTACTGAGTTTAAAAAAACTCTTATTTTTCCATAGCAGAATAAAAAGTCCCTTGAAACTAACAGTAAAACATGTTACGCTTAAAGCAAACATGTCATGCTTCACAATAAAACAATGGAGACATCCCCATTAAAATCCAAAACACAACAAGGTTTCTTGCAGTCCCCACTGCTATTCAATATTGTTCTGGGAGTTCTAGCCAATACTAGAGCAACAAGAAGAAATAAGAGGTATCTTATCTCTTTGAAAAAGAAAGAGCAAAGTTTTCATTATGGCTTCTCCCTGGAAAAACCTCAGAAAATCCAATAAAGTAATATGAAATTTAAAATGACAGCCAGGGGGTCCAAAAAATTTTAAAAAATCAATTGCTTTATTACATAGTATCAATAACCAGTTGGACTATGTCATGGGGGAAACATTTACAATAGCAACCACAACAACGAGTTTCAAAATCACCCAATATGGGCTTATTTCACAAACACACGACCAAATCCGTTTTATCATGAGGACTCTCTGCTCTGCTCATACGTGGCCAGACTGGGCCATTGTAGGAAGAACATGAATACTCGCCATGAGGATGCGTGCCTGCTGTGGGGCAGCTTCCTGATGATGAAGGTGAGCCGGATCCAGGCATCCACCTTCCCCCTACTCCCCTCCTTTTGGGGCCAGAGCCCAGCCCTCCACTTCAGAGCCAGCAAATCCCGGGCAGAAGGAAGTTTCTGCAATAGCCTGCACTAGTGCACTGCAGTTCTGCTCTAGGCTTTTGGTCAGAAGAGTGCCAGCAAGAAGGGGGACAAGAAGGGGCATGGGGCCTGGACTGCTTTCTTGGGTTGCAGAGGGCTGAGGAATTCTTAGGGAGCTGGGTGGAGGCACTGGCAAATGTGGGCTTGATAAAGGGCTGTGAGAGGAAGACAGAGAGGAATTGAGGAGGCTGAGCAAGGTCAGGAAGGAGCATTCAGCAGAACATGGTCCAAAGGGTTAAGCCGAGAGCCCTTTCTCCAAAATGAGTGGTGCAACCGACTGAGTGCTCTTCTTGGTGTCACCCTGGCCTGCTGTGCTGGGTATCTTCTTTTTGCTCCACTTCCTTCCTTATTTCCACTCTCTGCCCTGATCTCTGCCCCAGAAGGCTGACCTGTATGACTACCAGCACAGGCTGCCTGGTCCTTGGGTTTTCAACTGGGTTCCCAGTGGGAGCTGTGAGAGGAGACCCAAGAGAGAGAAGCAATGGCTTCTCCGTTAGGCTTAGGGGTTAGAGGTGCTAACAGCTCCACTTTGAGGCCCGGCGTGTTGTACTATGCCTTGTGGTTTCCCTACATCCTGCCCACACCTTTATAAATAGCCCCTTTATTAAACTTTCCTCCAATTAATCCTAATTTGGGTGGACCATTCGTTTTCCTGCTAGGACCCTGACCAACATAAATGGTTAGCCTTCTTCTTCTTCTTTTTTTTTTTTTGGATGAGACAGGGTCTCACTCAGTTGCCCAGGCGGGAGTGCAGTGGCATGATCTTGGCTCACTGCAGCCTCAACCACCCAGGCTCAAACCATTCTCCCACCTCGGCCTCCCAAGTAGCTAGGACCACAGGGACATGCCACCACGCCTTTGTATTTTTTCTAGAGATGGGGTTTTGCCATGGTGCCTAGGCTTGTCTCGAACCCCTGAGCTCAAGTGATCTACCTGCCTCAGCTTCCCAAAGTGCTGGGATTACACGCATGAGCCATCGCGCCCGGCCTAAGTGGTTACACTTCTGTTTGGCAAAGCAACTGGTTGCATTTGCAGTAGAGTTCAGTGGGAGATTGGTCTGGAGAAGACAGAGGAGGTGGTCTTTAGGAAAAGACCCACCCCCTGATTACCTGGTGGGTTCTGGCCAAGATAGGGCTTCCACCTATGAACCTTTAGGCAAGGAAGTACCGCCCAGTAGACAACATCCCAAATATGAAACCATTTCCCTCAATTTCCCCACACAGGGCAGTGAGGTAACCACCTCCTCCCCATTGCAGACAGAGGAGGTACCTTGCCCTGATTACATAGAGAGATAGATACGTACAGAGAAGGCTCTAGAAGGATTCTGCACTTATTTGTAGAGGCAGGGAGAGGAAGGTATGGGATTTTTTTTCCTTTGTTTATATTTCCAAGTACTTGGGGGAAGGTGCACACGTAACTTTTACAAGGAAAAAACAATACAGTGAACTTCATTTTGGAATAATGGAAAAGTGGGTGGAGCCAGGGGACAGAGTGTTCACCCTGTGAGGCTTCCTTCCCTACCCTCTCCACCATCAGCCTAATGCCCTGAGGCTGGGCTCTGGAATGAAACTCAACCTTAGACTTGGCATTTGCTCTCTATGTGAGGCGTTTTGCTTTGGGCCGGGAGACAACATGGTGAAAAGCACTCCCTAAACTGCCCTAAAAAGTGAGCTGGCGAGCTGTGTCAGTTACTTTTATGATTCCTGATGCTCCTTGGACCTGTTTGCTCAGACCCACCCAGGCTCACCTGGCCTTGGAACTGTTTCACTCTGCTCACCTTCTGGCATCTACCTTCATGGCAACCTCCTTTATGGCCAGTTCCATTTCTGAGAAGTACAAATCCTGCCTGGCTGCCTTGTGCCAGGGAAAGCCTGGACCTGGCCTCTGGCCGTGGCTTCACCCTGACTCCCTGTGTGACCACAGCTTGGTCCCTGTACTCTTGGTTTCCCTCTGTGTGCACCGTGGAAATCTGCCCTCCAGCCCCAAGATTGCTGGACTGCTGGAAGGACTGGCTCATCCCTGGGAATGACCCCTCTGCCTTCACTTTCCCTCAGCTTGCAAAGTGCACAACTCAAGCCTCTTCTGCAGCTGGGAGGCAGGGAAGGAAAGGCCCCTGCAGCGGGGCCTCCTGTCCCTCTGAGAATTAGAGCACCCTCTGTGGGAGTGTGTGGGCCTGACTCCCATCAGCCCAAGGCTGAAAGAGAAGCATTGAATCAAATGAAGGAAAGTGCAGTTTCTTCAGTGACGATCAGTGTTCCTGGTGGGTTTAAGTTTCCTCCCACAGTGGAGCTGAAAGAGACCCTGGCTGAACTCTAAGGGTGGGGACCAGGCCTAAGGGAACCCTGGCCCCCAGCCTGCTCAGTTATTATTTCCTCAGGAGAGTCCAGGGTGCTCACAGGACGGAGGGAAGCACTGCCTAGTAACAAGATCAGTGGATGGTCTTGAAGGTCTCGTGGCACTGAAGTTTTGGGCACACAATCCTTTGCAGGCTAGAGCTATCCAGGCTGGTCAGTGTAGCTGGAAGGGCAAGGGCAGAGGCTTAGGATGCCACTGTGGCCTGGCATTCAAGCTGGGCACATCGGATCTGCCTTATACTTCCCCACACCACGCCCCTCACAACATGTCAGCCCTGCTGTTCTACCCCTGGAATGGACCTGGACTCTGTCGTTTCTGCACCTTTGCTCAAGCTGTACCTCCTACTTAGAATGCCTTTCTCAAAGCCATCTGGCAAAGTCTCCTGGTTTCTTCCAGGCCTGGTGCAAACCAACCCTCTTTTCGAGGGCTTGCGTCTTCCCCCTTGTTAGATGCTCCCTCCCCCAGCTCACACCTCCCATGGCAGGTTGCCTGTACCATTTGATCACCTTCTCCAACCTGTCCTATTAAATGCCTTGCATTTTTTTTGAGATGGGTTCTTGCTATGTTGACCAGGCTGGGAACATCTACTTCTCTAATAAAAAATCTTGTCAGTCCTGGCTATTGTCCTAGCCTGATGAGAAAAGATGTCTATGGTAGACTGTGTTATTCAAAATACTTACTGTCCCTCCCCCAACACACACAAAACACCATGGGAGGACTGTATGTCCCCACCCTTTGAACTCTGGAGTGGCCATGTGACTTGCTTTGGTTAGTAAAACATAGAAAGAAATGACAGCATCACTTCCAAGCAGAGACTTCAGGGCCAGCTTGTGGTCCTCTATGTCTCTTTTCTCCCCTTTGTGAGGACGCTGGAATGGGTCTGGAGGGAAGATAGTATCAGGTGTGGCAGCTGACCCACAATGGACATGTGAAGGGAACAAAATAGAAGCCTCTGTTGTAAGCCACTGCAGTTTTGGGGACTTAGCCTAAGCTGACTGGTACCACTTCTCTGGTCCCATCAGCAGCCCTCCATCTCCATGTTCCCATGGTCTCCCTGCCCCAGGTATACCCTGGAACTGGAACATCAGGACCAGCACAGTGGGGAGAACTGCCTAGTACGCAGTCTTGGAAGGCCTGAAGCTCTCTCTATCCTTAAGGCTGAAAGCTGGGGTCTTTGTATTTGACTCTCTGTCACTGCCTGCCCTCTGGTCTGACCAACGGTGTCCTAGCTGGCCTGTTCTCCCAGGGCCCTTGGCTTGGGATAATAGCACTCCATGACTTCTTTTTTTTTTTTTTTTTGAGACAGGGTCTCACTCTGTCTCAGGTATGAGACAGGTTGGGGTACAGTGGTGCGATCTCAGCTCACTGTAACCTCCACCTCCCAGGTTCAAGCGATTCTCCAGCCTCAGCCTCCCGAGTAGATGGGACCACAGACATGTGCCACCATACCCGGCTAATTTCCATGACTTCTTATCCCAGAGCAAAGGACACAGCTCACCTAAGGGTGATCAGTGGTTTCCTTTTTGAATGTCAACATTGCTTAGAAGCATGCATGATCATATAAAAATTATTTTTATTAAAATAGAAAAGCTTTCCAGTATATTGCATTAAAGACATTTATACAGAAAAAAGGCAATTGCAACAAGCATGCTACGTCAGCACTGACATATTCTGAAAGCTTTAAGTGCCCATTTTTCAGCAACATTTTGGTATAATACGCATATCCCTATGTATTTCAGAGGGTACATGTAATACTGAAAAAATACTTCATGTAAAATCTAAGTTCATGTGCATATACACAAGAAGTATTACATCAAATAGCTTATTTCAAACTGTGAAACACATTCAAAGTATTCAATTTCTTAGACAACATGCATACATTTTAATACTCAGCTTGACACTTTTAAATATATAAACCACAATTCTTTATACTTCTATATCAAAAAAGAAAGTCAGACAGAACACTTATCTACATTGTGCATATCACAAAAAGCAAATGTGTTTTCACGAACGGAAAGCACTGGGTTAACACACATGATTGTCATTTTACAAATATGGCTATTCACCTTCTTCATAATAAAATAGAAATGTATTATTTACATGAACTACACATTATTTCACTTTTTGGCAATTATATAAGTAGCAGCAATTGGTTTAAAGATTGATGTTTAAAAACTCTACATTTAACTCGGATGAATACCAATGAATATATATCTGGTTAATATAAAAATTGCATAATGCAAGATGCTTTGATGCAATGTCACTTCTCCCTTTCACAAAAGTCACAGACACAAATCCGTGACCAGTGAGCCTGTCGCTTACAACATATAATTATATGAGTGTCATTTAATCAGCTTGCTTTTGCATAACACCGTAGTTGGGGTTCTGAATTAAATTTCTGTAATTTAATGCAAATTTGCCTGATAATTTACATAATAATTTCAAAGATGCTTTATCTATGTTTCATATTCTCTAATGGCAGTGGCTCTTCACTGGGACCCCTAGCTTCTAGCCAGAGTAGGTAATTATCTGTAAACAAAACAAATGCAACGGGAACCTTAAATACTTCAAAAAGAACTCTGAAATGAAGTTTGTGAACCTGATAGTAAAGTGAATTATCTTTCTAAAAAGTGGTCATCTCATTTCCCAGCGATAAATTTGGTTTAGAGTGGGGGACCCTTATGGTGAGGAAATGTAAATCATATGGCAGTGGTCTACCAGGAAGAGACATTCTGTTTTCATTAGTATTTGGAACAACACATTTTAACATTTGTAAAAACAAAACAAAAATCCTACTAATGTTGGCGGATTAAAAAAAAAATACTGTGTGGTGAATAGAGGTGACATGTGCCTTTCCTTGGCCACTATTCAACTACAAACCAGCAGTCCTGAATGTCTTTTTCAAGGCAGGAGAGTGAGGTGGAGGAGCATTCTGCACTTTCCGTAGGCAGTCAGTTATATGTCCAGAGCAAGTGCAAGGCAAGGCCCAAGCCGAGGGGAAGGAGGAAGGAGTGGCAAGAAGGCCTGGCCCTGACGCCGGCCGATGGCACACTGCTGGAGACCTGTACCTGGGAAATGATGAGGGCAGAGAGAGGGACATGGGACGCCAAAGTCGGGCTGTCAGAGTTGATAAGGGACTCAATCTTCTCTGCTTCTTTATTGCAGGCTTCAATCTGTGAGGAGAAACAAGGTTCCCTTAATATAAAACCACAGAACGTTTTCAACATCAAGCCAGACAAATTCCACATATATCCTAAAAGTAGCGTGGCCTCAGAGGGCATTTACTTTCTCTTTGTCCTTCTGTTCTTATCCAAAGTAACGTTTTATTATAGTTTTAGTTTATTACATAAATATAGCAGCATTAATGGAAATCAAACCAGAAAAGAAATAATTGGCCATGTGTTGTGGCTCATGCCTGTAATCCTAGCACTCTGGGAGGCCAAGGTGGGAGGGTAGCTCGAGCCCAGGAGTTCGAGAACAGCTTGGGCAATGTAGCAAGATCCCATCTCAAAGAAAAGAAAAGAAGAAAAGAGAAAGACAAGAAATAATCCACAATGCCACTGCCCTAATCAATCAACTGTCTTCATTTTTCCACACCTGTTACCCACACCTCTTACCCACATTTAGACTTTATCCTTACATGGTTAGTTAAGGTCACACAGAATACAATTTTAATGTCCATTGAAACATGAAAAGGAAAACAACTGGACGAGATGAACTTCCTAGTGATTCACAGACTGCTTGCCTTCGTTCCCTTCCCTTGAGCCCTCACTGCCTTTGATGTTGAAACTTGGGTCTACGTGAGTGGGGTTCTACATGTCTCTAGACTGATGAAGAAACACTAGAGCCCACATGACCAGCTCTGATGGGATCTTCCTCCACAGTGGGCACACAGCTCTCAGGAGACTGGAGTCTATTCTGGCTTTATCACTGCATGACCTGCACCAGTTCCTTCCCCGGCTTGGGCATCAGCTGCCTCGTCTGTACAATGGGTGGATTAGAGACAGTGATTTCTCGGACCCCTTCCAGCTGTGCACACTCCCAGTCACAGTATCTTAATCCCTCCCCTCCCCTGGTGCCTCTGCATCCCACTGTCAAATGTGCACCAGGTCTCAGCCACTGACAAAGTGCTCAGTCCTTTAGAGATTGCCTTGCTTTTCTCCCTCCTGTCCCGCTGAACTTCCCAAATGCCTCCATTCCCTCACCCACGGATCCTTCCTCGGTCCTAGTTTGTGCCCACCCCCTCCTAGGTGCACCAAACTTGAAAGTGACAAGATGGCTTCACAACATGTGCTGAACTCACCTGCAGAGCTTTTGGATAGTGATCGACGGGAATGATCAGGATCACAATTTCTGATTCAATGCTGAAGTATCCAAACACATCACACTGTGGGACAGACACGTGCATGCGGATTTTCTGAAGTATTTCCAGAACTGTTATTGGCTTTTTATTTGTTACCTGGAAAGAGAAAACATGTATTACCTGAAAAAAAGAAGAATTCCTATGACTGCCTAAGCTCCCTTGCTTTGGGCTGCCAGCTGAGGAGGCTCTTTTGACCACACAGCCCTCAGCGGAAGGCCCAACCGCAGCTTTGCTAGGCCAAATTCTGAATCTCCAGTCCATCACAATGGGGTTTTGCCTGACTGAGAAACTCTGTAGTGAAGATAAATACTTTCACCAGAACCACTTTTGCAAAAAGTGACTGTTCTGAGGTAGAGGTCACAGGGTTTTAAAAAATACAGGTGTTTGTAATCAAAATGGGGCTAAATCTCTAGGTTGTGGCAAGTGTTGGGTGCAACATTTCTGGAGCCCTGTGATGGTGCAGAAAAGAGAAAGGGCAGAACTATGCAGGGAACGGGCAGGGCTCCAGAAGGTCCCCTCAGGAGGCACGGGGACTGGTGTGAGGGGAGGTGACCTCAAAACCACCTGGGCACCCACCAGTCTCTGGCTACCTGGCTCTGCCTGCAGCCCCACCTATGCTTACTGTGCCAGCAGGGGCCTTTTCTAAGAAAGGCTCACGCTGACTGTGATGTGCACAGCCAGGGTGTAGAGGGGAGGAACATGGGCTTGGGAGTCAGCCAGCCTGGGTACAAACCCTTGTCCTACTGATTAAGGGCTATATGGCCCTGGGAAAGTTGCTTTTCTGAAGATTAGTTTCTTTATCTATGAATGAGGACAACACATTCTACTCTCTAGGATTACTGAGAGGCTTAGCAATAAGATTTCAATAGCATCTGAATATAAAGCAATTTACCTTAGCAATAGTATCCAGTTTTTCTTTGTCAAATAAAACTCTTAACATCCCAGCACATAATGGGCAACAAGCACCTGTATAACAGAAACCATTTTATGTGTGTTCAGAATTAGAAACAAAGAGAATTTAAAATCCTTAGTGAAATGTCCAGCCCTTCATTTTGGGCAGGAGAGTTACAGTGTCCTTCCCAAAGACTGTACCTTCATATAAGCTCCTTGACCAACCTGGAGTCCTCTCATCTCTACATTTACCAAAATCCTTCCTCTACCCCTGCTTTTCATCCTTCACCACTCCTTGGAGTGAGAAGGCTGTGGTGCAGATAGCATAGAGACAGCTGGCTTTTCAAGAGACCTGGGGCCTGATCCTGCTCTGCCTCAAAACTCACTGTGTGATTCTGGGCAAATGCTTCTGCCAGGCCTTGTTTCCCTGTCTGCAAAATAAGGGAGTTGGTGTTTCAGGGGTTCCATGAGTGTTTGATTCAAATTTAATTTTTTTTTTTTTTTTTTTTTTGAGACAGAGTCTCGCTCTGTCGCCCAGGCTAGAGTGCAGTGGCGCGATCTCGGCTCACTGCAAGCTCCGCCTCCCGGGTTCACGCCATTCTCCTGCCTCAGCCTCCCGAGTAGCTGGGACTACAGGTGCCCGCCACCATGCCCGGCTAATTTTTTTGTATTTTTAGTAGAGACAGGGTTTCACTGTGTTAGCCAGGATGGTTTCGATCTCCTGATCTCATGATCCGCCTGCCTCGGCCTCCCAAAGTGCTGGGATTACAGGCGTGAGCCACCACGCCCGACCGATTCAAATTTAATTTTAAAAATTATTTTAAACTGCTAAAACCCATAACAGAATATGGCATAATCAAATATAATATTATGCCGTATTTTCACACGACAGAGATTTAACCAATCCATTAGCAGCCTCTCTGCCCTGGGCCCCTCCGATTCCCCTTCATTTCGTGTCATCGTACTTGCTGCCATCTGGTTTAGTGCAGATTTGCATGGCAACTTATGTTTGGTCTGTCATCTCCCTCAGAACATGGTCTCCAGAAGGAAAAGGGCTTTGTTTTTCTCACTGCTGTGTCCCCAGTGCTTAGAGGAGCGTCTGGCACATAGTGAAAGCTAAATAAACATTTGATGAATTAACGGATGGAGGAATGAACCTGTTAGATCCAGATTAACCTGTTCTGTGCAGACTTGGAATAAAGTCTCTTCTGCTACTTCTGTTTGACTAAGAGTGTGAGATTGTAAGGTAAGCTGTTTTAAAAAACTGTTATTGGTAAAAACAGTCTGTATGAAACAAAACTTTTCTGATTATATGCAACTAAAACAATTAATTTAGATGTCAAGGCCAATCTAAGACAACAACTATCTTCTATTTCTCTCAATTTCAAAAGTTTGTGTTCATCAGAACTACTTTAATTATTCATTAATTAGTAATTAATTATTTGTTAACTTTGTAATAAGTAAACATTATGCATTTAATAACCCTAATTTTCATAATTGAATACTGCTTTATCTGTTTATATATTGGTGTTTGGTGTAAGATTTAGCTTGAGAAAAGGCTGCTGTACTGTTTTAAAATAGCAGGACACCAGATGATATCGAAGGCAAGCCCTAGTTTTTTAAGGTCAACCCAAAGTAGTGAGTATGATCAGCATAAGAATCTCTTCAAGACTTTCTGAAAAACGTAAATGAGCTAGTCGGCTCTCTTCTCAATGACTCACTCTCTGGAGGTGGATAAGCAAATCTTCTCAGTCCTCCCCTGTCCACCCCGATACTGCCAGCCTACCCGGTGGGATGATGGGTTTGCATCCAGCTGCCAAGAGCGAAGGACACTTGACAGAAGCACACTCGGCGACGGAGCTGTGCTCTGAGAGGACTCCGACGGCCTGGCAGTCCCCATAGTAATCGACTGCCACGCGATCCGAGTAGGCAGCACACACGCTGCCGTAGGTCTCACCATTGTGCCCACATACGGGCTCGGTTGCTCTGCAAAAGGGCTGAGGGCAAACAAATCACATTTAGCCTGGAAATGTCTATGTTGTACCCTTCCCAACCAAGAGTACACAGCATGCCTCCCTATTTTCAGGAAGGAAAAAAGACACAGGTATAAATTATGAGGACCTCTTAAGCTCCTGAGGTGGGCTAAATGCTGGGGGGGTGGTGGCGTGGGCAGCAATATGGGTGTCTCCAGATGAGCTGAAAGATTACTTTTCTCAGCCTCTCTGGGATCTGGGTGCTTATTCCATGTGAACTGATAAGAGATAAAAATCTTCTTTCCTGCTACCTCTCTCTGCTCTGCTCAGACTTCTGTTAGTATCCCAGAAGCGCCTCTTTAAGATGACCAGATCAATCTTCATGCAAATGCAGAGGTCTTATCATTTCATGCTGGGTATGGGATAAGGAGAGGGAGGAGTTGGGGGAGCAGTGGGGTAGACAGACTCTGGAGCCAACAGGTAGGTCAGGAATAGATCAGAGAAAAATCACAGCCAGGAGAAGGGAACAAGTAGGGGAAGACAGAATTCAGGGTAGACGAGATCAATGCAAATGGCACAGAGGCTCTGAGAGAAAACAAGCATGTTTCAGGGAGACATCATGATGGAATTTTTCTAACCATGAAGACCAGAGAATGTGAAGCAATCATCTTAAGTGTTAGCTGGTTGTGGGCAGCGGATGCTAGGCCCAAAGCGCGGCCCCAGGGAGAGGGGCAAGCATAAAATCAGTGGTGCATGTGAGAAGCCTCAAAAGGAATTGTCCTTGGTTTTTTCTTTTTTTTTAGATGGAGTCTTGCTCTGTCGCCCAGGCTGGAGTGCAATGGCGTGATCTCGGCTCACTGCAACTTCCGCCTCCCGGGTTCCAGCGATTCTCCTGCCTCAGCCTCCTGAGTAGCTGGGATTACAGGCATGTGCCACCATGCCCAGCTAATTTTTGTATTTTTAGTAGAGATGGGGTTTCACCATGTTGGTCAAGCTGGTCTTGAACTCCTGACCTTGTGATCCACCTCTTCTGCCTCCCGAAGTGCTGGGATTACAGGCGTGAGCCACCGCGCCCGGCCCAGTTTTTTTCCTTAAAACATAAATGCAGATTCCACAAACCTACAAAACTGAGACATAAGCTGATGTAAAAAGACATTAAGTCTTAAAGAAAATTTCAATGACTTTTCAGTACCTTGGGAGGTGGGACTGATGTGGGAAGAGTGGGAAAACTTTTCTTGGTTTTGACTCACATTCTTCCTGCTTTGTTTCTTAGTGAGGGCCCAGAGAACTATGAGAAGTAAGAATGATGTTGACCATGCCAGGGTTGTGAAACTTTTAAGTTCTTTTCCTAGGAGTGGACTGCAAGAAGCCACTCTCTGTTCTTGCTTGTACACCAGATGTGCAAAGGTACACACACTAGCAAGATAGTTTCCAGAGTTAGGAGAAGGAGCCAGTCTTCCTTTTTAGTGGAGGACTGGGTGCTATAGATTTGACAGAATTCACAGAAGACCCTCGGCTGGTCTTACTGTTGATTCATCTGTAAAATATCATAAACCAATTTTATCCCTAGTGTACTTTGTTTTGTCAGCCAAAGCACTGTACCTGGCAAGGACCTTTGTAAGAGAGGCTTTTTCCTCTTTGGTATAAAGTGCAGAGATTGTTGTGCTCCATGTGGTCTGTGTCACAAACAGGATCTTGGACCTGGTCACACGTGAGCTGTCTTGGTACACACTCATACTGGCTACATCCAAATTTATCAAAAGTCGTCAGGCAGACCTGTGGTTTGGGTACGCACCTGAAAAAGATGAATGCAGCACCATGAGCCAATGTAGGGAGGGACTGTGGTGGGGCTAGCAAAGCACTAGATGAGGGATAGGAGGCTGAAGAGAGAGCAAGAGATGAATCAGGACAGTCCTGTCTCCAAAGAGCTTATGTAGAGTGGGAGAGACAAGCCTGTATATACAGTAGGCTAAAAAGTAGAAAAGATGTGCACAAAGCTTGCGGGGATGAGTCATTCTCATCTGGGGAGCCTGAAGAAAGCATGGGGAGGAGGCAGTGTTCTAGCTGGAGGCTTGTGGGGTAAAGGGGGCAGCATGGGCTTGCCAGCCTGAGAGAGCAGCCATGAACACAGGTGTGATGCTCAAGGAATGTGGTGCTGGGGAAATGGCAGGTGATCCAGAGGGCAGGAGCCAAGGAGGCACAGACAGACCTATAGCAGAAGGGCCATGATATGAGGCCAAGAGATAGGCTGGAGCCTGAGGCTGGAGGCCCTTGCATTCAATAACAAATGAAACACTTCCAGGGGCTTAACTTTCAGCTTGGCTAATATGAGTCTATCTTAAGAAAAGGCCTCAGCTGGGTGCGGTGGCTCACACCTGTAATGCTAGCACTTTGGAAGGCCGAGGCGGGTGGATCACCTAAGGTCGGGAGTCGAGACCAGCCTGACCAACATGGAGAAACCCCATCTCTACTAAAAATACAAAATTAGCCAGGCATGGTGGCACATGCCTGTAATCCCAGCTACTCAGGAGGCTGAGGCAGGAGAATCGCTTGAACCCAGGAGGCGAAGGTTGCGGTGAGCTGATATCGCGCCATTGCACTCCAGCCTGGGCAACAAGAGCAAAACTCTGTCTAAAAAAAAAAGGCCTCACTCTTTGTCCTAAAATAATTCAGGTTTTTGTGCCTACAAGACCGAGGATCTGATACCAGCTGGTTGCAAATGACTGAGAGAATGCCACCATGAAGCTGGTCTTTCCTAGTAAGATGAGGACCTTGCTTCACTCTCAATTCCTGAGCTCCTTCAGAGGGGCTAGGGATGATGACTCTTTTCTTCTTTAGGCTTTTTTCTGCTTTCCTAATTTTTATTAAAGGGTTTACATAACTTTCTATAAGAAGATAAGACCCATGAAAATGTTTAGCTTTCACTGGGTATTTTAAGTACTAAGATATATAAATTTTAGTTTATAAAATAAAAGAGGAAGCATATAGTAGCTAGTGTTATTTTAATTTCAAAGGAAATGATTTATACTCTTTTTAGGGCTAACCTGCACCAAAATCACTACCACCATCACTATGCATGAAATGGTTTGAAATTACAATGCACTTAGTTATGGTTTTATGGAAATTTAAAATATTTGAAGAGAAATAATGGAAAATAATATTTAGAACTTCATTACTTACTAACATGCCAGGGATGAGAAACAGGAATATCAGGAGAAATTTGGTAACTTTGAGAGAAAAAGCTTGATCAATTTGAGTATATGGAAATAAGAGGATCACAAAAAAAAGGTTGAGAACCTGGGGGCAAATAAAAGTAAACGTGAGCAGGGCAGAGACTTGATCTGTCTTGCTTGTTGTTATGTCCTAATGTTTAGAAAAATGCCTGGAACATCAGTAGATACTTGATGGATGAATACAATTCTTAACAATTATTATTATTATTATTATTATTATTATTATTATTTGAGACAGAGTCTTGCTCTGTCACCCAGGCTGGAGGGCAGTGACGTGATCTCAGCTTACTGCAACCTCTGCTTCCCGGGTTCAAGAGAGTCTCCTGCCTCAGCCTCCTGAGTAGCTGGAATTACAGGCGTGTGCCACCACGCCCGGCTAATTTTTATATTTTTAGTAGAGATGGGATTTCACCATGTTGGCCAGGCTGGTCTTGAACTTCTGGCCTCAAGTGATTCACCCACCTCTGCCTCCCAAAGTGCTGGGATTACAGGTATGAGCCACCGTGCCCGGCCACAATTAATTATTTTTTGAACACATAATACAAGCCCATGGTGAAACTGAAAAAGTACAACATGGTATACAGTGCAAAATAGGCCTCCCTTCTACTCTTGTGTCCTAGACACCTAGTTCCCTTCCCTAGAGGAACCACTATTACCAATTTCTTTTAGTGTTTTTTGTTTTGTTTTGTTTTGTTTTTAGATGGAGTCTTGTTCTGTCCCCCAGGCTGGAGTGCAGTGGCACCATCTCGGCTTACTGCAGCCTCTGTCTCCCGGGTTCAAGCAATTCTCCTGCCTCAGCCTCCCGAGTAGCTGGGACTACAGGTGGAAGCCACCATGTCTGGCTAATTTTTGGTAGAGAAAGGGTTTCACCATGTTGCCCAGGCTAGTCTCGAACTCCTGAGCTCAAGCGATCTGCCTGCCTCGGCTTCCCAAAGTGCTGGGATTACACGTGTGAGCTACCACTTTCTTATTTATCCTTACAGATATATTTTATGTAAGCATAAGCATTTATATGTGCTGATCCAAAGGGTATGTGTATTTAAAACTGCAAATTTGGCCAAACTGCCCTCCATAGAGAATGTACCAATCCTCCTCCAGCTCCCTCTTGTACGAAAGCAGCTATTTCCCTATACCATGTTATCAAACTTTAGCTTTGCCAAGTCTGATAGATGGAAAGTGGTACACAATTGTAGTTTTAATTTACATTTCTCTTAATATGAAGAAGGTTAAGCATTGTGGCAGATTGGCTAGATGTTTATCAAATTCACTTCACTTTCTTCCTGGGTATGTATCTAAATTATATCTCCCAGTCTCCCTGGAATTCATTATGGCCAACGGACTGAGTTCTAGACAATGGAATGTGGCTGGAAGTAGTGATGAATGTTACTTTTAGATGTGGCCTATTAAAGCTTCTTAAGAGCAATCCCCATATCTCCCTTCTCTTATCTGCTGTCCAGATGCAGAAGACACAGAAGAGGACTATGAGGCTGTAGGAGAAGACTGGGTCACTATATGGAAGGATCCCAAGTCTCTGAATGACCATATGGAAAGCCGCCTGCTGAAGAAACAAATGGGCTCTATGTAATTATCTACTCTGTGAAATTATTGATATTTTGGAATTTGTATACAGTAGCTAGAATTACTTACCCTAACAAATAAAAGTACCTTTTCAAGTGTTTAAGAACCATTTGGATTTCTTTTTTTATGTTTATGTCCTTGGTCCATTTTTCTATTAGGTTATTGATCTCTGTCCATTTTGATATTAGGTTGATCTTTCTCAAATTGATTTGCAGGGGCTCTTTATATTACAAGGACATCAGCGCTTTCTCTGTGATATTCCTTCCAGTGTGTCATTTGTCTGTTACCATGCAGAAAATTTTGAGGTTCACGTAGCTGAATTTTTCAATCTTGTATATACTCAAGAAGGCCTTCCCACTTTGACATTTATTTTTATTGTTTTATTATAAAAGCAAGACAACCTCATTCAGAAAGGCTAGCCAATGGATAAAACAAATGAAAAAATATTAAGACAATCCTCAGTTCTACCTCCCAACACAACCTGTATTATTCTTTCAGCTTATTTCTTATGCATTGCGTCCTGTCTTCTTTCCATAGAAACTTTCTTGGATTAGTTTCATTGTATAAAATTTGGCAGATGGATGACTAATTCTTTGCCATTTCTTTTAACACATGAGAGAGTCTCCCCCTCCCTCCATATTACACCAGGGTTTTCAGGATGGAGAAGCAGCAATTGCTTAGGAAAGCACTGTGGGATTGGAATGTGTATTGTTCAGGTCATTCAGGCAAGCCAGCAAACACTCTGCTTCCAGAAGGCTGTAACCTAAGGGTCAGCAAGATGCCTGCCGTGGTGGCTGCCCCATACAGAAATCCATCATTAAGGCTGGGGCAACTGTATTCTGAGCTCAAGTGAGGAAACAGCAGTGAAAGGAGCTCAAAACAAGTAATTTCAAATAGTAGTGAAGTTGCATTTCCAGAGATTTCTCATGTCCAATTTCTAAAACGGTTGCATATAACTAGAAGAAAATTTCCCTTGACTATCAGGTGACTGCTACTAATAAGAATACACCCTTTTCTCTTGTCTCTTCTGCTACCTCTCCTTATGTTACCTTTTCTGTTTCAGTCTTACAGAACTGCTTTAGTGCCCAACAGACACCATGTTATGGAGATAACATTTCCAGCAGCCACGACTCTTGTTAGTCTGCCTTCACTACCACCTCTTTTTCTCTACTGCAAACCTTGCCTGCAATCTCTTACTCATCTTTCTAGATTCAGCTAGGTATCACAATCTCTAGAGGCTCCCCCAGGGCCTTCCCCAGGCTGCATTAACTGCCCTACTTCTGGGCTCCCAATCGCAGCACCTTATCAAGCAGCTTTACATGGCTCTCTTTCCCTCCAGACTCCAAACTCTTCAGGGCAGCAGTGATTTCTTAATTTACCTTTCTGTTTTCACTGTCTGGTATATGGTAGATGCTTTGTAAGTACTAGTCTTCAGTTGAATAAAATAAGAAGCCATTTGACTTACCTTTGGTTTTTTTGGCAGGGATTAGGATTACATGGATCCTTTGACATGCATGATCCAAACTCAAACTGATGGTCTTGGAGGCCCACACAGCGAGCAATGCAGGCACTGGGGTAAGTGCGCCCATTCTGCCCACATACGGGGACAAACTGATCTGCACAGTTACAGGGCAGACCTGAGGAGAGGAAACAGCCTCAAAAATATGTATGTGTATATTCTCCCTCCCCTTATATTTCCTTGTTAAGGCAAACCATGAGCAATCATGTGAAGGTCTCATGTTAAAATAGAATTGTAAATTAAGTCAGGAAAAACCTTCTCTCCGATCTCTGACAGGGTTTTTTTTTTTTTTTTTTGAGATGGAGTCTCGCTCTGTCGCCCAGGCTGGAGTGCAGTGGTACAATCTTGGCTCACTGTAAGCTCCGCCTCCCAGGTTCACGCCATTCTCCTGCCTCAGCCTCCCGAGTAGCTGGGACTACAGGCGCGTGCCACCACGCCCAGCTAATTTTTTTTTTTTTTTTTGTATTCTGACAGGGTTTTTAAAGGCAGCAATGCTCTGAATAGCTCGTCTGCAAGATGGCTTTCCTTTGTCCTTTTTATTGCCAACTAGTTGAGGGCCCCCTAGACTTTGATCCCAGGTAGAGACCCCTATTAACAAGGCTATAGGTAGGGAAAGTAAAGACTGTTTCTCCTGATTTGGCATATAAAATCTAGAATTTAGATGTTTGAAGTCTGGTGTGGTGATTTCTTGAATGTTAAAGGCTAATACCAAGCATAAGAAAGAGTGGGCTGGGCACAGTGGCTCACGCCTGTAATCCCAGCACTTTGAGAGGCTGAGGTGGGCGGATCACCTGAGGTAGGGAGTTCGAGACCAGCCTGACCAACATGGAGAAACCCCATCTCTACTAAAAATACAAAATTAGAATGGCATGGTGGCGCATGCCTGTCGTTCCTAGCTACTTGGGAGGCTGAGGCAGGAGAATTGCTTGACCCCAGGAGGCGGAGGTTGTGGTGAGCCGAGATCACGCCATTGCACTCCAGCCTGGGCAACAAGAGCAAAGCTCCTTCTCAGAAAAAACAAAAAGAAAGAGTGAAGGTTGTAGGTTCCTTCCACTCTCATGTCCAAGACAGTAACTTAGAAAATTACTGTAATTTTAAGACTTACAAATTGTTATGAACTTCTTTCTCTGAGTCACATTTGGAGTGGGACACTGGGTCCCAAGAAATGTGGCACAGTTTTGGGTCAGTAAAATTTCCTTAGTCTGCTAGATCAACAGTCATTGACTTAATTTATCCCAGGACACCAGGGGCCACACACTATAGGAAACAGGGGTCTTGCTAGTTGTAAAGCTCAACTTCTAAAAACATTTAGACATTAACAAAAAAATTTTAAAAAGTCTTCCTTGTAAATCCTTTGCTTATTCTTTATCCCCATATCCCTCTATGGTTTCTCTAAGCAGAATGAATAGTCCTTGCTTGAGCAGGGCAAAGGATAATAATAAAGGATGATGATAATAAAGCAGTGAAGGCTGGGGTAGTGTTCGTCCTACCTCTACTTCCTTACCAGTGTGCCATTCACTTCTTATTTCTGATCCCCTTTTTATTTCCAGTGGGCTGGAGGTACAAGGTTGGTAAATCCTTACTCTCCTCCACTTCTCCTCCACCCGGCCCCCACCCCTCTCCACATGTAATACTAATTCTGGGGAAAGAAGAATCAAGTTGCCACTGCAGCAGTGTGAAATGGGGGCAAGGGCAGCTACCTAGTAACTTTTTACCCACAACCAAAGGTATTTTAGATCTAGGAAAAAGCAGATACCAAGATATACCAGCAGACTGTGCTGTTGCTATTGGCAACAATAGCTTCACGAGAGGAAAGCATCCCATCTCACTAGCCTTTTCACTTATTTATGTTGGTGTAAGAATAATAAGAGCAGCAAAGCATAGGAAAGTCAAGAAAGTAATATTCTGGGATATTATTGTTTGTGGGAGTCTAGATGAAGAAGTAAGCTAAGGTAGGCTGAGGAAGAAGGTGCTGAGAAACAAACTGAGAACATGCATGGACATTTTAGATCATAGCAGTAGGGGTAAATGGGGTATTCTACCAGGTAGAAAAGGTCAATTTAATTAAACCCATTCCAATCACTGGCTCTGTTCTTTTTGACTCATGAAATTCCAGAATATTAGTGCTAAGGGCCCTAAGACATCATTTAGTATAATACCTTCAATTCATAGAGGAAGAAACTGAGATCCAGGGAGGAAAAGCATCTTGCCCTTAGATTCTGTATTGATTTTATTGTGTACATTTGCAGTTAAGACTGGAGAAGCTGCCTTGAAGGGAAAAATGTGTGCAAAGAAATGATGGCCCCTGAGGACAGACTCTGGGCGATCACAGTCACCTGTGAAGGTACGACGGTCATCTTCTGAACTGTGCTCACTGAGGCAAAGGCGGGTAGAACACACCAAATTGCCAGCAAAACAAGAACAGACATTGCAGTCAATACTAAAGGATGTTCCATGACCTGACAGAAACAGAAAGAAAATGTTGATCTATATCATGCATTGAGAAATAGAGCACATATTACAATTTTAATAGTTCAACAAGTTTTAAAATGGAAATTCCTTTTTTTTTTTTTTTTTGAGACAGGGTCTCATTCTATTGCCCAGGCTGGAGTGCACTGGCGTGATCCCAGCTCACTGCAACCTCCGCTTCCCGGGCTCAGGTGATCCTCCCACCTCAGCTTCCCAAGTAACTGGGACTATAGGTGTACACCACCACATCTGGATATTTTTTGTATTTTTTGTAGAGACAGGGTTTCACCATGTTGTCCAGGCTGGTCTTGAATGCCTAGTCTCATGCCATCTGCCTGCCTCGGCCTACCAAAGTTCTGGGATAACAAGCATGAGCCACTGTGCCCAGCCAGAAATTCTTGAAAGATGACTTCTGAATATACCAACTAGAGTAAAATCTGTGGTATTTATATTTTCATATTTGCCTCCTATCGTATTCCTCCAAGCCCCTGAAGTGCTGGTCTTACCAGGGTGCTCCCTATCCTCTAAGAATGTTTCTGGCTGCCCCTTCTGCTTTGAAAGCTCATCTCTCCAGGACCAGACCTGATGCCATCTTTGGATCAAAGACTCTTCTGATGCCCTGGCAGGAATGCCCAGCTCCCAGAAGAGCACTTGGTCTGCAACTTTTTTTGGCTCAAATTCTCTTATCTTAACACATAAAGCATGATCTCATCCCCCATCCCGGTTTCAGCTCCATAAGGCATTAGTATGCTCTTTCGTACTGAATAGGCATTTAGTCAGTGAAATGTTACAGAAGGAATGAATCTGTCCTGATATTTTCTGTGATACAAAGTATCTACCTTCATAGTTTAGTCAAGCAGAATATGGATTGAGAGATAAATACCTGACTTGCTCTAAGGCAGAAATTTGAGAGCTAATTTTAGCCAAGAGCACTCTTCTTTCTAATCAAATCTCACACAGAAGAGTAAACCAAAAAGCATATAAAAGCTGAACTACTATGGTTGAAGGGGTAGGGGATGGGAGTAGAAATGGGGTAGCAGAGTGAGCTTGTGGGGAGGGAACAGATCCTCAAAAGTGGTGTTTTTTCACAATTGTTTGAAATCATATATTGACATGAATAGTTGTTGGGGCTACAAGCAAAAGATGGTTAAGGAAGTAGTGGAGTCTAAGATTTTTAGGGAAGGTGGTCAAAGTACTTTTTAATGTACTTTTTTTCCAAACTCCTAACAGTGTAGTTCCTACACCCACTTGATTTCCATGATGTCAAAATCTGAGTTTCACTTCTGGTGAAGTGAGGGTGGGGTGGGGTATGCCTGAGGAAAGGGTCGGGGGAAGATTACCTGTGTCCTTGGCCTGTGAAGCGTAAGGGATTTGGAGTCAACTAGACCTGGAGCAGAATCCAGCTTTGGTCATTTACTAGCTGGGTGAACTCTTTAAGCATCAGCTTCCTCATCTATGCAGTAAGGGTAATACAGGTATTATTATTACCTATATCAAAGTGTAACTTGGAGGATTTAATGAGATAATGTAAGGCAAGACTTAGCTTTGTGTTTAGCACATGATTAGAATTCAATAAATATTAATTATTATTAGCCATTAGCCCCTTATCGAGGGGACTTCTAAAGGCTTCCTTAGAAGTCCTAGTGCTCTGTATAGTTTGAAAAATACTGCCCTGGAGTATCTGATATGCAGACCTTACTCTGTGGTCAGAATCTATCCAGTATTCTTCCTACAAAGTAAAAATAACTAATCTCATATTAAAAACAAAAACAGAGCTTAAGACTCACTTTTTCTTTTTCCTCCAACAATACAAGACTTCTGGAGGTCTATACAGTGCATTTCCATACAGTTTTCTAAGAGTCCACTTTGTCCACATGAACAGATTTTATAACAACCAACTTCCCCTGCAGATGATGGCACCTGGATTAGTGTCCCTTGACGGACAATGAAATCAGAAGCTTCTCCCAGTTTGCAACCTGTACAAGCAAAAATTAGCTGAGACAGATGGTACTGTTCTATGACATTGTTTTATAACATTAGATATACACTTGATAAAAGTCTTATAGGTACTAAATCACTATTAAAGATTATGTAATAGAACTTTCACCAAATTAAGGAATTGCTTTGCTTCATTGGCCAAAAACATACCTCTCAAATTAAAATTCCACATTCTGGAGGATGGTGGTGATTACAGATCTGTACCCCAAAGTGACCTATCATTCAGTATAACAGTGCTGTAAGATATGTAACTTTTTATTTGTAGGGGCTAGTAAAAAATATTTTAAAATCACAGATATTTTAAAAAATAGAATAGGGAAACTAACAGTATTTTTTTTTTTTTTTGAGATGGAGTCTTGCTCTGTTGCCCAGGCTGGAGTGTAGTGGCACGATCTTGGCTCAGTGCAACTTCTGCCTCTCGGGTTCAAGTGATTCTTCTGCCTCAGCCTTCCGAGTAGCTGGGACTACAGGCGCGTGCCACCACACCCAGCTAATTTTTGTACCCGGCTAATTTTTGTATTTTTAGTAGAGATAGGGTTACACCATATTGGCCAGGCTGGTCTCAAACTCCTGACCTCGTGATCCACTTACCTCAGCCTCCCAAAGTGCTGGGATTACAGGCGTGAGCTACCGCGCCTGGCCAGTATTTTTAGAATAATATTGTTCAGAAAAACTTTTAGTGATGGAAAACAAGTATACCTTAAATTCAAGGAAAAACTGAATATTTGGGTGGGCTTATGGAAAACCCATTTTCCATTTTCTATCTTATTATATGATGGGTTTTCTGAGTTTAATGAAACAAGCGGATTCTGAATTGAATTCTTTTTTTTTTTTTGAGACGGAGTCTCGCTCTGTCGCCCAGGCTGGAGTGCAGTGGCACGATCTCGGCTCACTGCAAGCTCCGCCTCCCAGGTTCACGCCATTCTCCTGCCTCAGTCTCCTGAGTATCTGGGACTACAGGTGCCCACTACCATGCCCGGCTAATTTTTTTTGTATTATTAGTAGAGATGGAGTTTCACCGCGTTAGTCAGGATGGTCTTGATCTCCTGACCTCGTGATCTGCCTGTCTCGGCCTCCCAAAGTGCTGGGATTACAGGTGTGAGCCACTGCGCCCGGCCCCTGAATTGAATTCTATATTTAAATAATATGAAATACAGATGTCACCATTTTAAGTAACTGTATCTTATTTTCTTGCCAAAGAAAATACTGACCAACTTATAATGTAAGGGTAAATGGACAGAAAATACTATCTTGAAATTTAAAACAGTCCGACATTTCCAATTTTGACAAGATTATGACTCTATAGCCGATATATTACAGTATTACACATATATTATAGATGATCCTTTGAGACATCATGCTTATTTCATCTTTTGCTTTATTTTACTTTAAAAATACTTTAAGGCCGGGCGCAGTGGCTCACACCTGTAATCCCAGCACTCTGAGAGGCTGAGGTAGGTAGATCACCTGAGGTCAGGAGTTCAAAACCAGCCTGGACAACATGGTGAAACCCTGTCTCTACTAAAAATGCAAAAATTAGCTGGGCATGGTGGTGGGTGCCTGTAATCCCAGCTACTTGGGAGGCTGAGGCAGGAGAATTGCTTGAGCCCAGGAGGTAGAGGTTGCAGTGTGCCAAGATAGTGCCATTACACTCTAGCCTGGGTAACAAGAGTGAAACCCCGTCTCAAAAATAAAAAGTGTTTTTTTTTTAATCTTTTTTTTTGAGACGGAGTCTGGCTCTGTCCGCCAGGCTGGAGTGCAGTGGCGCGATCTTGGCTCACTGCAAGCTCCGCCTCCCGGGTTCGCGCCATTCTCCTGCCTCAGCCTCCTAAGTAACTGGGACTACAGGCGCCTGCTACCGCGCCCGGCTAATATTTTGTATTTTCAGTAGAGACAAGGTTTCACCATGTTAGCCAGGATGGTTTCGATCTCCTGACCTCGTGATCCGCCCGCCTCGGCCTCCCAAAGTGCCGGGATTACAGGCGTGAGCCACTGCGCCCGGCCTTTTTTAAAATCTTGATTCTAACATGATAAAGAAACATTCTCAATTGGGAAATTTATCTATTTCCCAAAATAGCAAAATGTTGCAACAACTATATTCTAAAGGGATTGACAGAAAGATAAAGACTATCATAATTCTATGGGATAAAAATCCTTCAGCCTTAAAGTTATATACATTTCAACATAACATTAATCTTTATGGAGATAGCTATACATTCTATTGAATATGCTATTTCTCTATATACTAAAGGAAAGGAAAGAAAAAACATGAACAATGTAGAGTATTTTTTTTCAAACATTACAACATAGAAGAGAAAGTACAAAAAGCTGGTCTGAGCTTCTTTTCTTTCATAGTCTAGAACCCTGCAACTCACGAGAGTCAAGTTTTAGACTGTTATTATTAGTTTACAATTTAAATAACAATGGAGGATTACAAGTGTCTGTCTTTTCCTGCTTACATCAATAATACATGTTTAATGAGAAAATCTCAAACATTACAGAAAAACTAATATAGAACATGAAGTCCCTTATAATCTCACTCCAAAGATAACCCCTATATTACAGAAGGAGCAGGATTGAAAAAAAGAAAGATAGCTCCTATAAAGAAACACTAGCAGCACCTATCCATCCTCTTCTCACACCCACCTACCTCTTACCTTGAACACAAAAGTATGGAAGACAGGGATCTCCAGATGGACATCCTTTTCGGTTTACTTCACAGAGCTCATTGGCAGGGCAAGGATTTGGGTTACAGGGATGAGTCACTTCTTCTACAATGTTACCTAAAGTACTTGGCCCTGAAAAAACCAAAACAGATTAGTTTAACCAACCTAAAAGAGTAAGAGAGAACTGTAAATTATCTGAATTAATTATGGCTGGAATAAATGAAGAGCTCATGAGCATAAAGTAAGGCCTGATTCTACCAAGCTATTAAAACACTGAGATTCTTTCATTTGTGAAATGATGAATTTCGCATAAACATACATTCATTCTTTTTTTAAATTTATTGGGATCTACAATATTCCAGGCAAGGTTCTAGGTGCTGGAGATACAGTGATGAACAAAACAGACAAGTCTCTAACATAGAGTTTACATCTAGTAGAGAAACAGACAATAAATACACTATGTATGAGCTGGGCACAGTGGCTTACGCCTGTAATCCCAGCACTTTGGGAGGCTGAGGCGGGCGGATCACCGGAGGCCAGGAGTTTGAGACCAGCCTGGCCAACATGGTGAAACCCTGTTTCTACTAAAATATAAAAATTAGCTGGGCATGGTGGCAGGTGCCTGTAATCCTAGCTACTCAGGAGGCTGAGGCAGGAGAATTGCTTGAACCCGGGAGGCAGATGTTGCAATGGGCCGAAATCACATCACTGCACTCCAGCTTGGGAGACAGAGTGCAACTCTTTCTCAAAAAAAAAAAGCCCCCCCTCAAATTTAGCTGGGCATGGTGGCATGTGCCAGCTACTCGGGAGGCTGAGGCAGGAGAATGGCCTGAACCTGGGAAGCAGAGGCTGCAATGAGCCGAGATTGCACTACTGCACTCCAGCCTGGGCAACAGAGTAAGATTCCATTTCAAAAAAAAAAAAAAAAAAAAAAAAAATATATATATATATATACACACACACACACACATGCTGTGTATGTATATGTGTATCTATAAATAAATAAATAAGTCAGAAAATTGTAAGTAATAAGTAGTGTCAGGGGATAGAAAGTGACAGGTATATTTTGGATAGGGTGGTCAAATAAGATGTCTAAGAAGGATAATTTAGCGTTTTTTATCATAAATGAGAATTTATTATGGTAATATGTATGGACTCCAAACCATGATTATATTTAACTTCGGAAATCATGGCCAAGGAAGAGTCTCACTTGATAGAAACCATGTGTGATATTTAAAGAGATATTTAATTTTCCTCCCATTGATATAGTTTCCTTCTACACAAATATTTGCCTGCCATAATAGAATCTAGAATTATAAATACAATAAGTGTTGCTTACTTGATTTTAGGCCAGACTCATACTCTAAGACTAACAGAGGTATAAGGGCCCTTGGAGTTCATCTCATTTTGCCTAATTATTTCATAAATAGGGAAGCCGAGGCTCAAAGAAGTGATCTGCTCAAAGACACAAAGGTCTAAATTCCAGTCTAATGCTCTCTTTTTTGCTATATTGGTCACAAAGGTTAAGGGACACAGTTTGTTGGCCTTGAGAAAATATGGCGAATACTACCAGCTACAAATCTACCAGCTACAAATCCAGCACATACTTTTCTCTCCCTGATTACTAAAAGATCTCCAATTTTACTTAGGGCCGCAATGGGCCCAGAGCTTAAAAAATAACCTTTCTCAGTTTTCCTTACAACTAAGGGTGGACAGTGTACTAGGGAGAAGTTGTTTGCTCTGTCCCTTCCTTTTTACCATCTGGAACTAGATTATGGTGGTTAGAACTCCAATAGCCATGTTGTGATGACAAAGTACATGAAGCAATCTTGATGACTGAAGCTAAATGCTAAGGATGGTGGGGAAAGATAAAAGGAGCCTGGATTCCTGATGATGAAGCCCTAGACTATTTGTTTCTGGGCTTTCTTTTACTTCTATTTGTTCTGTTTTTTTGTTAATCCTACCTAACATAGGAAAACAAAGGCGGACTTCACTGTCCGCCTTTGTAGCCAGATCATGGCACAGATGCCCCCTGGTGGCAGCCTGAACACTTCCCTTATCTTAACTACTGGGTGTGTAGGAGTTCTACTTGTCATGCCCTGGTTTCCACCATGTATGGGTCTCACGGCCAAGAAGCTGAGCTCCAGCTCCAGGATCCCTCAATGAGATAGCAACACGCTCTTCTAGCTTTTGGCGGGAGTATTTGGCAGAGAAAAACTGAAGCAGTGAGATAAGTTCCATTTTTACATATTAAGCTAGACTATCATTTTTTTTTTTTTTTTTTTTTTTTAGACAGAGTCTTGCTCTGTTGCCCAGCCTGGAGTACATTGGTGTAATCTTGGCTCACTGCAAGCTCCGCCTCCCGGGTTCACGCCATTCTCCTGCCTCAGCCTCCCGAGTAGCTGGGACTACAGGCGCCCGCCACCACGCCTGGCTGATTTTTTTTGTATTTTTAGTAGAGACGGGGTCTCACCGTGTCAGCCAGGATGGTCTCGATCTCCTGACCTCGTGATCCGCCCGCCTCAGCTTCTCAGAGTGCTGGGATTACAGGCTTGAGTCACCACGCCTGGCCTAGACTATCATTTTTTATACCCTGTTGGGTGAGTAAGTCCAAGCCAATTCCTGGCTCTCATCCACTGACACTCTGATGACAAAAGGCTGATAGTCTCTGGGGGTAAATTCCACTTTCTAATCATTATTATGGTAAGAAGACAGCAATGATATGGAGCTGGTTATCTGAGAATGCTGGCCCCCTGAGTCACTGCTTAGAATTCCTGACTGACCACAGTTCGTACCTCCTCAGACTGATAGAATCACTTCTGCTTACATATTTTAAAACAACAATTCTTTCCTGGGCCAAAAAGGCCAAGCAAACAAGAGTCTGTGATTGAGATGGTATCATTGAATCCCATGTTCTCAACAGATAAATGCTCATCCAAAACAAATAGTAAAACAAATAGTTGGAAGAGAGAAGTATTTGAAATCTAAAAACACACATACAAAAAAGTACTTACTGAGGTATGTATCCAAAGGTATACAATTCTTCAGATCATCTGTAGGTGACAGAAGCTCACAAATACTTTCAGCTGTGTGGTCTTCAGGGAATTTGTTCTGGTCTCCACATTTTTTAAGAATCTCCACACAATCTGATCTTGAAAAAAAAATGCACATAAGTTTAGAGCTTGAGGAACCTCCTCATGTTGTCCCGTCAACATCACTTGTTTCTGAAGCTTTCCAGAAAGTAAGCTTTCATAACTTAACATGTTTCATAATTGGTTAAGTATGGCAAAAGAGAACAAGAGTCACAGTAGAGCTCAGGTTGAATAATAAATTCAAAGCACCCCTAACTCTCTGTTGTCTGAGACCAAAGCCCTTACTCAAATTGTACACTTCTTCGTACTGTTACTACCAGCAATGTGGCTTTTCAGTATCTTTGAAAGGAAATTAAATGAAGCTAGTCTGATTTACTCTCTGCAAAAATCATATATCCTCACTTCTAGGACCTTATGCTGGCTTGTTTGCTTGCTTGCCTCTTTTGCCTTCCCTTCCTTATCTAAGTCTCTTTTTAGTTATCAACATTAGCATCTGGCCTATAACAACTAGAAAGTCCACTACTTTAAAATGTTCTTGGTCTTCAATAGGGATTTGACTTCTACAAGTTTTCTGTGCTAAGAGTCTACATATTCCCCTCTTGTTGACTCTTGCTTGTCACCTAATTGTTACACCTCAGTATTTCCCCATCAGGTTATCCCCCAGCCATGTCAGAGAATAGACTGGACTCTGTTTAAGGTTGAAATTATTAAGGTACCCAGCAGCACTGAGCCACATACCAACAGCTTAGGGGCTGGATATTAACTTGGTTTTGGAAAACTTTTGGAAAAAAAGATATGTGAAGAACAATGGGCAGATTACTATGTTAAATGCTTTTGGTTTCACCCACTATAGCAGCTCCTATCTTTACTTGATCCTTGATTTCCTAAGCAAAATAAGCTCCTTAAGAAGAGCAAAGTCGGCTGGGCGCAGTGGCTCAGGCCTGTAATCCCAGCACTTAGGGAGGCCGAGGCGGGTGGATCACCAGGTCAAGAGATTGAGACCATCCTGGCCAACATGGTAAAACCCCATCTCTACTAAGAATACAAACATTAGCTGGGCGTGTAGTCCCAGCTACTCAGGAGGCTGAGGCAGGAGAATTGCTTGAACCTGGGAGGTGGAGGTTGCAGTGAGCTGAGATCATGCCACTGCACTCCAGCCTGGCGACAGAGTGAGACTCCATCTCAAAAAAAAAAAAAACAAAACAAAACAAAAAAAGAAAAAGAAGAGCAAAGTCTAACAGAATATAAGACAAGTCCATAAATTAACATATAAAAATAGAATTGTGTATCAGAGGTATTTAATAAATGTTTCATGAACTAAGTTCCATAAGAGAAGTACAAATAAAGGTCTATAGGAATCTGTAGTAAGGATAAATTACTTTCAGCTGGAGAAATCTGGGAAGACTACGGGAATGTCTGGTATTTCAGAGGAGACAAGGACAGCCAGTAGGTGGTGATGAGGGGAGCAGTATTTCAACTAGAGGAGGAAAAAGTGGGAAAGCATTTGACATACGGGGGTGATGGGCAAAGGAAGTGGTAAGAGAGAAAACTCTATGGAGAGGCTCTGGCTAGAGATCACGGAGGGTCTGAACTAAAGCTGGAGAATCGTTAGGATGAAAGAAACTTACTTGCAAATAATACTTCCCCGAGATTTACTATGACAAGGTTTAATCTGCAGTGAACAAGCTATTGCTTTCCACATCTCTGGCTGGCACTTTTTAATATCAAGAACAGGTATATTGATAAATGGCATCTTTATGCTTCCTTTCTCCCACAACTTCATGTCATTCATGGCTCCTTGATCTGACTGTGCATTACAACTCCTGAAAAGTTCTGTTGGCCTAAAGAGAAAAAAGGCCAGAAAGAATCAAGAGGCAATTATTTTCTAGAGAGAAGCAACAAGTAAAATCCTGACATACTAATGCATCATAAAAATCTGGTTTTCTTAAGAAAGCACATACAACCCATGAAAGGATATCAGCTTCGACTGTATGAAGATTCAGTGTAGACACTAGCATTAAACTCAGAGATTGCATGTTTTCTTTTTAACAGATTCTTGTGGGGCAGTTTAAAACTTCACAATTCTCCAAACAGGACTATTATCCCCAGACTATCCCATTTCATTTCATAAAATAAATATTATGAGGCCAACTTTTTAAAATGGCAACATAATTTACAAAAGCAAAATGCACCAATTTTATGGGTACAGCTTGGTGTGCTTTGACAAATATGTACATCCATAAGCACATCTAAATCAATTAAGGAACCCATCCAACATTTCAGCCAGTTCCCTTGTGCCGCTGTTGAGTTAATGCCTCCCTACTGACGGCAACTCAGAGGCCATAACTATTTATCCTTATATCACCATAGATTAATTTCGCCTGTTCTAGGCTGGGTGCAGTGGCTCACACCTGCAATCCTAGCACTTAGGGAGGCCAAGGCAGGAAGATAGCTTGAGCTCAGGAGTTTGAGACCAGTCTGGGCAACATAGCAAGATTTCATCTCTACTAAAAAAAAACAAAAACAAAAACAAACAAAAAAACTGTGGCACGCCTCTAGTTCCAGCTACTCAGGAGGTGTGGCAGGAGGATTGCTTAAGCCCAGGAGTTCGAGGCCAGCCTGGGCAACAAAGGAATATCCCATGTTGAAAAAAATTTAAGCAAATTTTAAAGTAGTTATCAAGTTATTTAAAATTATAATAAACCCATTACATGTTAATATAAGTATTTTTATGAAAAATAACTATTTTCCAAAGTAAACATTAGCGAGAAGGATAGGAATGTTTTACAGTTTTGCAAATCTCTGTAATGTCTGGCTTAATAGAACTCAGGTGGATTTTCATATCTGCTTCTGCATTCAATCTGTTGTTGTATCACATGTTTTATAGCCACTGGAAAGCTCCACTGTTGTTGTTGTTGTTGTTGTTGTTGTTGTTGTTGTTGTTGAGACAGGTTCTCACTCTGTCACCCAGGCTGGAGTGCAGTGGCATGACCACAGCTCACTGCAGCCTCGACCTCGTGGGCTCAGGTGATCCTCCCACCTCAGCTCCAAGTAGCTGGGACTACAGGCACCCACCACCACACCTGGTTAATTTTTGTATTTTCTTTAGAGACAAGGTTTTGCCATGTTGCCCAGGCTGGTCTCAAACTCCTGGGCCCAAGCGATCTGCTCACCTTGGCCTCTCAAAGTGTTGGGATTATAGGTGTGAGCCATCATGCCTGGGCTAGAACATTTTCATCACCCTATAAAGTACCCTTGTGCCCCCTCTAGTCAATCCCTGATTCCAGCAGAGGAAAGGATATTCTGATCTTTATCACCATAGATTACATTTGCCTATTCTTGGATCTCATGTGTGAAGAATGTATTTTGTGTTGGGCTTTTTTTCTCAAAGTAAGATTCATCCATTGCTATCCCATTGTTTGGATGCACCACAATGTTATATTCTTTCATTCTCCTGATAGATGTTTTGGTTCCTCTCCCCCATTTTTTGGGCTATTACGAATAAGGGTACTAGACAGGTCTTTATTTGGACATATGTTTTCATGTCTCTTGGGTAAATGCTTCAGGATAAAATTGTTAGGTCATAGATTTAACTTTTGAAGAAACTGAAAAAAAGCTCCAAAGTCCTCAAACTATCTTCTACTCCCAGTAGTAACATACTACAAGAATTCCACTTGCTTCATATGCTTACCAGTCTTTTAATTTCAGGCATTCTTGTGAGGGTGAGGAGGCACTGAATTGCTATTTTAATTTGTATTTTGCCATGACTGATAATAATGAACCCTTTAATGAACTAGATGGCTATTTCTTTTAAATTTTTTAAATGGACAAAAATTATATATTTATTGTGTGCAACGTAATATATTTAAACATGACAGATGTGGAATGGCTAAATTAAGCTAATTAAAATATGCATTACCTCACATACTTATAATTTTTTTGTGGTGAGAACATTTAACATCTACTCTCTTGGCAACTTTCAAGTATACAACTCACTGTTAACTACAGTTACCACATTGTATAATAGATCTCTTGAACTTACTCCTTTTGTCTAAATAAAATTTTGTGTCCTTTGACCAACATTTTCCCAATCCTCTCCCCTCTCTCCTCCCTCTTCTCTCTCCTTCTCCTGCACCACCCTTTCCAGCCACCCTCTGGTAACCACTATTCTATTCTCTGCTTCCATGAGTCTGATTTTTTTAGATTCCACATATAAGTGAGATCGTGCAGTATTTGTCTTTCTGTGCCTGGCTTATTTTATTTAATGTCCTCCAAGTTCATTCATATTGTTGCAAACGACAGGATTTCCTTCTTTATAAAGGCTGAATAGGATTCCACAGTGTATATATACCACATATTCTTTATCCATTCATTCATTCATTGATGAATATAGGTTGATTCCATACCTTGGCTATTGTAAATAATGCTGCAGTGAATGTGGGAGTGAAATATCTCTTCAACGTGCTGATTTCCTTTCCTTTAGATATGTACCTAGTAGTGGAATTGCTGGATCATATGGTACCTTCTATCTTTAATTTTTTGAGGACCCCCCACACTGTTTCCCATAATGGCTGTACTAACTCACATTTCCATCAACAGTGTACGAGACTTCCCTTTTCTCCATATCCTTGCTAACAATTGTTATCTTCCATCTTTTTGATAATAGCCATTTTAACACGTGAAGGGATAGTTCATTGTGGTTTTAATTTGTATCTCCCTGATAATTAGTGATGTTGAACATTTTTTCATATACTTGATTAAATGGCCATTGTGATGTCCTTCTTCTGTAAAGGGTCTTTGAAAGTTTCTTGCACAATTTTTTTCTTTTTTTTTTTTTTTGAGATGGAGTCTTGGTCTGTCGCCCAGGCTGGAGTGCAGTGGCGCGATCTCGGCTCACTGCAACTTTCACCTCCTAGGTTCAAGCGATTCTCCTGTCTCAGCCTCCCAAGTAGCTGAGACTACAGGTGCCTGCCACCACGCCCAGCTAATTTTTAAAAATATTTTTAGTAGAGATGGGGTTTCACCATGTTGGCCAGGCTGGCCTTGAACTCTTGACCTCAAGTGATCCACCTGCCTCGGCCTCCCAAAGTGTTGAGATTACAGGTGTGAGCCACCACACCTGGCCTTTTTTGCATAATTTTAAAATTGAGTTGTTTTACTTTTTATCATGATGTTGTAGGAGTTATTTATGTATTCTGGATACACAAGTTCTTTGACAAATATGTGTGTGTGTGTGTGTGTGTATGCACGCACCTGTGCATGATATGTTGAACATTCCCTCTCAAGTCTATGACTTGCCCCTTCAAGTTTTAAATGATGTCTTTTGGCAAACAAAAGATTTTACGGTTGAAGTCTAATTCATTTTTTTCTTTTAAAATTGTATATTTTGTGTCCTGTCTACAAAATCTTTGCCCACACAAAGTTTGTGAAGATGTTCTCCTATTAGCTTTAAATTTTTAGTTTTTATGTTTAGTTCTATGATCCATCTGGAAGCAGTTTTTTGTGCAGGGTGTGAAATACAGGTTGAGGTTCATTTTTTCCCCCTCCATAAAGATATTCAATTATTCTAGTATTATTTGTTGAAAAGATGTTTCTATTTATTTTATTTTATTTTATTTTTTCTTTTTTTGAGACGGAGTTTTTGCTGTGTTGCCCAGGCTGGAGTGCAGTGGCACAATCTCAGCTCACTGCAACCTCCACCTCCCGGGTTCAAGCGATTCTCCTGCCTCAGCCTCCTGAGTAGCTGGGATTACAGGTGCACGACACCATGTCTGGCTAGTTTTTGTATTTTTAGTAGAGACGAGGTTTCACCATGTTGGCCAGGCTGGTCTTGAACTCTTGACCTCAGGTAATCCACCCACCTCGGCCTCCCAAAGTGCTAGGATTACAGGCGTGAGCCACCATGCCCAGCCTTTTTAAATTTTTTTTTTGAGATAGGGTCTCACTCTGTCACCCTGGTTGGAGTGCAATGGCATGATCTTGGCTCACTACAACCTCCACCTCCCAGGCTCAAGCCATCCTCCCACCTCAGCCTCCTGAGCAGCTGGGACTACAGATGCACACCACCACACCCAGCAAATATATATATATATTTTTTCTTGAGACGGAGTTTCATTCTTGTTGCCCAGGCTGGAGTGCAATGATGTGATCTCAGCTTGCTGCAACCTCTGCCTCCCGGGTTCAAGAGATTCTCCTGCCTCAGCCTCCCAAGTTTACAGGCGCCCGCCACCATGCCTGGCTAATTTTTTTTTTTGTATTTTTAGTAAAGACGGGGTTTCACCATGTTGGCCAGGCTGGTCTCGAACTCCTGACCTCAGGTGATCCACCCACCTCGGCCTCCCAAAGTGTTAGGATTACAGGCGTGAGCCACCGTGCCCGGCCAATATTTTGTATTTTTGATTGAGATGGTGTTTCACCATGTTGCCCAAGCTGGTCTCAAACTCCTGAGCTCAGGCATTCCAACTGCCTCAGCCTCCCAAACTGCTGGGATTATAGGGGTGAACCACCATGCCTGGCTGAAAAGATGTTTATTTTTGTATTGAATTGCCTTGCTGCTCTTGTTGAAAATCAGTTTCCTATACTTGAATTGAATTTCCTAATCTTTTATTGAGGATTTTGGCATCTCTGAGTGACACAGGACAATAGTTACCTTGTTTTTAATGTCCATGTCGGTTTTGGTATCAAGGTAATGCTAGCCTCATAAGAGGAGTTGGGATATGTTATCTGCTTCCTGAAAAATTCTGTGTAATAATTGCATAATTTTTTCCTTATGTGTTTGATAAGCATTACCAGTAAAGCCAGAAGTTTTCCTTGTGTGAAGATTTATAATTACAAATTCAATTTCTCTAATAGTTATAAGAATAATCCTAACTTGTACTTCTTCTTGTGTTAGTTTTGGTTTCTAAGGAATGCATCAATTTCATCTAAATTGCAGGATTTACTGGCATAAAGTTGTTCATAGTATTCCATTTATTTTTTGAGAGAGTCTTGCTCTGTTGCCCAGGCTGAAGTGTGGTGGTGCAATCTTGGCTTACTGCAGCCTCTGCCTCCCAGGTTCAAGCATTTCCTTTGTGATTTCTTCTTTGTTGCATAAATTATTTAGAAGCATTTGTTTAATTACCAAATATTTGGGAATATTTCAATATAGTTTATTTTTATTGATTTCCAATTTGATTCTGTTGTGTTCAGAAAATACACTTTTTATGATTTTCATCTTCTGACAGTGGTTGAGACTTGCTTTTTAACCCAGCATATGTTGTTCAAATCCTCTATATCCTCACTGATTTTTTTCCATTTGTTCTATTAGTGAGGGAGAGGTGTTAACATTTCTGAATATGATTGAATATTTCTCTCTCTTTAGGGTTTACTTCTGTTTTTAAGTATTTTGAGTATATGCACCTATCTGACATTAGGTGCATATATATTTAGGTTAACTGTATCTTCATGATAAATTGAACTTTGATCATTATATCATTATAAGGTGATACTCTTTATCTCCAATAATATTCTTTGTCTTTCTAACAACCTCTGCCTTTCAATCGATGTTTTTAGTTCATTTACATTTATGTAATTATTGATACAGTTGGGTTTAAGTCTCTATCATTTTGCTGTGGTTTTCAATTTGTCTCCTTTTTCTTTCTGTCTTCTTTTGGATGGATCAAGTATTATTTTAGTTTTCCATTTTATATTTCCTATTAGCTTCTTAGCTATACCTCTTTGTGTTGTGTTTTAAATTAGTGGTTGCTCTAGGCATAATATATGTCCATTATTTATTATAGTTTTCCTTGAATTAATACTATACAATATCACAAATAATGTAAGAAACTTATAACGGTATAATTATTTACCTCTCTCTTATCCTTTTTGCTACTGTCATATATCATATATTTTACTTCTATGTATAAATTCCACAATACATTGTTATTATTTTTGCTTTAACCAATTACTTTTGAAAAATAAAATACAAAAGAAAAAAAAGAAAAAGAAAATAAAGAAAAAATATTTTTCATGTTTACCAACATTTACCAATCCCAGTGCTCTATAGGTCTGAGTTTTCATGTGGCATTTTCCTTCAGACTGAAGAATTTCTTGTAGTGAGAGACTGCTGGCAGAAAATTCTGAGGTTTTTTTTTTTGTAATATCTAGAAATACCTTTATTTTTGAAGAATATTTTCATTGAATATAAGATTTTTTTTTCTCTGAGTACTTTAAGGATACTACTTGGGATACTACTTGATGGTCTTTGGTTCTCCATTGTTTCTGAAAGGAAGTCACTTGTCATTTTTATTGTTATTCCATCATATGTAAAGTGTCTTTTTTTCTCCCTTTGGTTGTTTTAACTATTTCTCTTTGCCTCTGGTTTTCAACAGTTTGACTATGATGTGCTAGGTGTGTCTCTCTTTGTATTTATCTGACTTAGTGTTTACTAAGGTTTCCCAAAAAGTGGGTTAATGTTATTTGATCACATTTGGAAAAATTTCAGCCAAGGTTTAATCAAATATTTTTCTGCTCCTTTCTTTCCTTTCCTTCTGGGTTACTACCACAGATGTTATATCACTTATTCTCTGTGCTTTGGTTTAGATAATTTCTATTGAGCAATCTCCGAGGTCACTGACCTTTTTCTTCTGCTGTGTCTATTTTCCATTCCCTACAATAAATTTATTTTAGATATTGCATTTCTCAGTTTTAGAGTTTCCATGTGGTTTTTTTTAGAGCTTCCATATCTCACCTATATCTATCTTTACCTGTAGATCTTTCAATATATTTATCATAATTAGATTCTTTATCTGCTAATTCCAGTAGTTGGGTCACCAATGGGTATGATTGTTTTTTCTCTTAACTATGGGTCATATTTCCTATTTTTCTCATTTCTAGTAATTTTTGATTGTATAATGGACATTATGCATGATACTTTGTGGGATTTAGGATTTTGTAACCTTCTTTGGAGGAATGTTGTTTTCACACCAGCAGGCAGTTAAATTACTGACAAATACCTCCTTCCTCTGGAGGCAGTTTCAGGTTTTGTTAAGGTTTTTCAGCTTTACTCTTAGCTCTTGGATGTCGTATGTACTCCCAAGGTTTGGCCCTTATGGGGTTTACTAGGCCCTTCTAACTTGGCATAATCTGAATTCTAAATCGTCTGCCCAGCAAATGCTAACTGCTATAGTCTATGTTCACCTTCCCCTGGGTTCCTTGTAGTCTCATCCTGCAAAAGTACAATTTAGGAGTCAGCCAAGGACTTAAAAGGAGTCTGTTTATGGATTTTGGGACATTTCTTTTTGTGGTTCCCTCCCTTGTGGGATTTTTTTTTTTCCTTCAATATCTAGCTTCTCTGGCAGGACCAAACTCTGATATCTCACTCCTTAGGCCAAGACTGCTGCTTTCTGCTTGAACTCTACTCCCTATAAAAAGAAACTGAAAGTGCCTATGAGGAAGAAGTGCACAAATGTGGCTTTCGCTCAGTGTGGTTTCTATCTTTCAAGAGATGTTGGCTGCTCGTGGTGGCTCACGACTGTAATCCTAGCACTTTGGGAGGCCGAGGCAGGCAGATCACTTGAGATCAGGGGTTCGAAACCAGCCTGGCCAACATGGTGAAGCCCCGTCTCTACTAAAAATACAAAAAAAAAAAAAAAAAAATTAGCTGGGCGTGGTGGCAGGCGCCTGTAATTCCAGCTACTTGGGAGGCTGAGGCAGGAGAATTAATTGCTTGAATCCAGGAGGCAGAGGTTGCAGTGAGCCGAGATCATGCCACTATACTCCAGCCTGGGTGACAGAGTGAGATTCTGTCTCAAAAATAATAAAAAAAAAAGATGTAGACCCTCCTGCTTTTGATCAGTCTCCAATACCTTCAAAACAATTGTTCTTTTATATTTTGTGCGGAGTTCATAATTGGTATTGGTAGGACTGTTATTCTCATACAAGCTACTCCACAATTACCAGAAGCCAGACCAGAACTATGTGCTAAAGTCTAACTTTCAAACATTTCAGATGTACTCAATCTCTAAATCAGGTCTTTACTGGCTAATACTCTATCACCAGTTTTAAAGATATCTCAATTTTCTCACTCTTAAGTAATACTCTGAGTACTTAAAAAAAAATAAGATGTGTGTTAGCTTGAAGTAAACACCATCTGACAAAAATATCTAGAACTTCCTTCTGGCCCAGTTGAATGATTCTCTTCCCTTTTGCCCTCTTTATTTCTGGGTTGTAACTTATAAACCAGCCACCTCTTCTTTAGTAATTCTCTCTCTCTTGCTTCTGTATGGAGTTCTCTCATTTCGTGCTTCCGGTGCCCTCTTCTGTTTTCTTTGGTTTCTTCAACCATTAACTGTTGATATGCTCCAAGGCTCAGTTCTTGCCTCCTTATTTTTCTAGTGATACTTGATAGCCTGGGAAAACATCTATTTGAATTGCTTTTGTAAAGAAATATTTTTGTATGAAACAGGGGACTCACAGAGAAGAAACCTCAACCAGTCTCAAGGTCCTTTAAAGTAAACTGTTTAAAAGTGGACATTCGGATGACCAAATAGTTCACAATAATTTATTCTACAATGAATTACTTCCACTGGTGGTACAGTAGAAGGGAGAGGGGACTGACAGCAGAAGAGATTCTTTGAATTCCAGAAGCTTGAGGTATCTCTAGATTGTAAGGGACTTTGTAATAGTGTTTCCTTTCCCAGAGGTGGCTTACCAGATGGAATACTGCATTTAAAGATTAAATCATAAAGAAGACTTTCTTTTAACCCAACAGGAATAAAATCAGAATAAAGTGGTATTTCACTTATTTATAATTAATGATAAAATATTTCCATTCCATGTATAATAATTTGTCCTACCTGTTGTTAAAATTAGTACAGTAAGTAAGGTTTCTACAGCCCAACTGGCAAGGTTCCCGGACATCTGCTAAACAGGTCAACATGGACACTTCCACTGGATTATATTCACAAAAGCGATCAAACTCTTGCCAACTCTGTGTATTGCCCCAGCTCATGCTGTAAAGTTTAGTGCAGAGTTCCCTGAAACAAGAGCACAAATGCAGAAGCCGACATGAGCCAACCAAGTAAATATTTGATTTGCATAAAACTAAAACTCTATGAACTATATACTTTGGAACGTATGTGAGAAAAAAAGTAAAAAAACCAAATGACTATTTCCTAGAAACTAGAGCCAGAAAAAGTTGATTGTTTTCCATGGAAAACAGGCTTCTTTTATCACCTACCTTTTCTCTTTTTGTCAAGGTTGCTAGAAATCTCAGTGCCAAATTTAATGTTCGATTACAGTATTTGTGCATTCTTAGTTCCTGGCACAATTATTTCCCCCTATATCTTTCTGATTTCTTTTTTACTTTTACTTAAAGTACATGGTTTTGCCTCCACAAAGATATATTCCCTTATATTTATGTTCAGTCACAGACGGTAAAACTAGGACATGGTCCTCTGACTTCTTTTAAGAAGCATGATAGACTTAGGGTACATTAGTTTCTCCCTGAAAAACTATACTAAAGCCATTTCTATTCCCTAAGATATTCCAAAGCCTCTATGTACTATTGTAATACACAATCTTCTTATTTTTAGTACTCAATGATTACAAAGCAACTTAAGTATGTGTATATAGCTAAAACATTTATACCATTTCTAAAGTGCTCTCACACATGATATTCATTTTATTTATAAAATACATGTTTACAATAAAATTTTCATATTATTGAAATATACAAAATTATAAGTAAAAATTTTCATTCACCTCATATTTTATTTGACTGTCATATTTACCCCTATGACAAAGATATCTTTACTTTTACATTTGTTCATTCACCCCACCAGTTTATTGAGTGTCTATTTTGTGTGAGGGCCTGTTCAAAGCACTGAAAATACAATGGTGAATAAAACAGACAAGGTCACTGCTATCAGGGAGGCTTACACATTATGGGAATAAGGAAGCTGTGATCAAGTTACATCAGGTACCTCGATCTGGAAGCTTTCTTTTTTCTAGTCCTTAACTTTCTTTCTTTTTTGTTTTGTTTTTAGAGACAGAGTCTCACTCTGTCACCCAGTCTGGAGTGCAGTGGCATGATCTCGGCTGACTGCAGCCTCTGCCTCCTGGGTTCAAGTGATTCTAGTGCCTCAGCCTCCCAAGCAACTGAGATTATAGGCATCTGCCACCACACCTGGCTAATTTGTGTGTGTGTGTGTATTTTTAGTAGAGATGGGGTTTTGCCATGTTGACCAGGCTGGTCTGGAACTCTTGACCTCAGGTGATCCATCTGCCTCACCCTGGAATTACAGGCGTGAGTCACTGCATCTGGCTAGTCCTTAACTTTCTATAGGTTGGGTATCCCTCATCTGAAATGCTTGGGACCCAAATTTTGGATTTTTTTTGGATTTTAGAATACTTGTATATACCTAATGAGATATTTTGGGGCTAGGACCCAAGTCTAAACACGACATTCATTTATGTTCACATATACCTTATACACATAGCCTGAAGGTAATCTTATACAGTATTTTAAATAATTTTGTGCATGATACAAAGTTTTGACTGCATTTTGACTGTGACCCATCACATGAGGTCAGGTGTGGAATTTTCCACTTGTGGTGTCATGTCAGCACTCAAAACATTTCTGATTTTGGAGCATTTTGGATTTCAGATTTTTGGATTAAGGGTGGTCAATCTGTATTTGCCTTGGACAGGTTATTTAACATCTCATAGTTTATTAAGTGTAAAAGAAAAATTACATAAATTTCTCCAATTATCTCCTAAGGTTTTATGAAGATGAAATCTGATGAAAATGCAAGCCTTCAGCAAACCATAAAACCCTGTATCAAGGTTAGAGAGAGGGAAAAGCCTTCCTTACTGAAGCTCTTTTGGGACAACACAGCCATTCCAACCTCTAGTGACTCTATGTAGGTGTAAACTTTTTTGTGGGCATTCAAAGAAACACTCAGCATCCTTCCCATAAATATATTTATTAACTTCTATAAGCAACCCAATTTCCTTAATTACAAGCCTAATTTAATTTCCCTTTAAGCCTTTTTGTTAATTTTCTTTGGAGATTTTTCATGTCTTTCATTTATTTATTTGGAGACAGAGTCTCGCTCTTTTTCATGTCTTTAATTAATTTATTTTGAGACGGAGTCTTCACTGTGTCGCAAGGCTGGAGTGCAGTGGCGCAATCTCAGCTCACTGCAACCTCTGCCTCCCAGGTCCAAGTGATTCTCCTGCCTCAGCCTCTCAAGTAGCTGGAATTACAGGCATGTGCCACCACGCCCCGCTAAATTTTGTATATTTTTTAGTAGAGACAGGGTTTCACCATATTGGCCAGGCTGGTCTCAAACTCCTGACCTCAGGTGATCCCCTGCCTCAGCCTCCTGAAGTGTTGGGATTACAGGCATGAGCCACCGCGCCCGACCTTCATGTCTTTTAAAAAATTTGCCAAAGTTTGACTGACTGTTACCAAAGTTTGATGAGCTATACTAGGCAAAATTTTTTGCTAAAGGTCCATCCAATTTAGAAACCACAGGAAAGATTGTTTTACGCCTGGTATCTTATATTCATTTCAGGATATCCTAGTAACATGGGGTCCCTTTTTACCCCAAATATCTCTAATAAAGCACATTTCTATTGTACCTGTGTTCTACCATGATCTTAGGTATCTCCATTTGTTTTTGTCTCTAGACTGCAATTCCTACATCCTATATTTGTATTGTTAATTTTTCATCCCTAAGTGTATCACCCAGATGAATGCCAATATGCTACCACCTAACTCTGGTTATAAGTGTTAACCCAGGTTATCCACCAATATAATAAAAAGTTCAAAGTTTCATAATTTAATAAAGAGAATGTCCCTTAGATGTCAGATCAAAACATCTTCTAAACTGTGAGCTTACTTATAAATGATCTCTATAAGGATAGAATTCATCTATTGCATCATCTTAAATATTTACTACCCTGCCAATGCTAATCCTCCACACCCCAAAACACAGAGCTTTTAGCACTCAATATACAGAACAATGTTTTGTATACGGTACACAATGCTCAATACACATTTGTTGGATGAAATAATATTTTATATTTTCTAAATGCTAAACCTATACCACGTAAGAATATAACACACGTTTGCTAGGCTTAAAATCATTAATTAAAATGCCATTTTCTACTGATTTTAGTAAAGGAAAATGAAATACTAACCTACATGTTGAAGTGTTTGCTTTAGAACAACAATGCAATTTAGCCCCATCGAGGCCTGTAGAGGGAGGAGGGTGTACAGTGACTCCAGGGTGAACAGATTGTGAGCTTTCAAGAAAACATTGCCAAAGAGGATCTTGAGGCAAGGGCTGGGTCTTACAACCCTCGATGAGACCATCAACAATCTCCATTTCCGTTTTCTTGGACATCAGGATTCTCTTGCAGGCATTTTGGCAAGCATGGTCTTCAGCTCTGTCACAGCAATATAAACCTACATTTTCAGAATATAAGTGGCTTAATTAGCTGTTTTTTTTTTTGTTTGTTTTTATTATACTTTAAGTTCTGGGATACATGTGCAGAACGTGCAGATTTGTTACATAGGTATACACATGCCAGGGTGGTTTGCTGAACCCATCAACCTGTCATCTACATTAGGTATTTCTCCTAATGCTATCCCTCCCCTAGCCCCCACCTCCCTGACAGGCCCTGGTGTGTGATGTTCCCCTCCCTGTGTCCATGTGTTCTCATAGTTCAACTCCCACTTATGAGTGAGAACATGCAGTATTTTGTTTTCTGTTCTTGTGTTAGTTTGCTGAGAATGATGGTTTCCAGCTTCATCCATGTCCCTGCAAAGGACATGAACTCATCCTTTTTTATGGCTGCATAGTATTCCATGGTGTAGATGTGCCACATTTTCTTTATTCAGTCTGTCACTGATGGGCATTTGGGTTGGTTCCAAGTCTTTGCTACTGTGAATAGTGCTGCAATAAACATACGTGTGCATGTTTTTTTTTTCTTTTTTTGTCATGCTCTGCTTAGCACAGAACATGGCAGTGCAGTGGAAGCCATTACTACTCTTAGTTATATGTCAGTATTTGCAGAATACAGGCCCTACCAAATTCTCTATTACTTTGCAGTGTAGCAAAAAGGTGAGGAGCTTTAGGTGGACAAGGTATCTATTACCAGAATTCACCACTGTCTCCAATCATGGGATCTTTAGCACCATCCTTACAAAAATGAAAGGCCATCCTACACCTAAGAAGTCCTCACAGGAGAGGTATTTGATATTCCTAGAAAAGGTATTGTAGATGAAACTGGAATTATTTCCTGCTAGAAACAATTACCTAAAAGGGATTATGTTCTTGACATGAGAGAAATGACTAATTTTTATAGCAACAAACACAAACACCATATTGAGAGGTGAAGCCGGCTGGGCCTCTGGGTCAGGTGGGGACTTGGAGAACTTTTCTGGCTAACTAAAGGTTCGTAAAGGTAGCAATCAGCACTCTGTAAAAATGGACCAATCAGCACTCTGTAAAACGGACCAATCAGCAGGATGTGGGCGGGGCCAAATAAGGGAATAAAAGCTGGCCACCCGAGCCAGCAGTGGCAACCTGCTCCAGTCCCTTTCCACGCTGTGGAAGCTTTGTTCTTTCACTCTTCACAATAAATCTTGTTGCTGCTCACTCTTTGGGTCCGCACTACCTTTATGAGCTGTAACACTCACTGCGAAGGTCTGCGGCTTCACTCCTGAAGTCAGCGAGACCACGAACCCACTGGGAGGAACAAACAACTCTGGATGCCACCTTTAAGAGCTGTAACACTCACTGCGAAGGTCTGTGGCTTCACTCTTGAAGTCAGCGAGACCAAGAACCCACCGGAAGGAACCAATTCCGGACACAATATTTCATCACATTCCAGGACCACATAAAGCTTTTACATATCTTATGCTAATTAATCTAAGTTGTAACGTAAATAATACAGTAGCAAACTCTGACAAGATATCAGTTTGGCTCTGCCTTTAATTTTCTCAAAGAATCAGAAATAAAAAAACACTTTCAACCATATTACAGAATTCAGAAGGGTTTCTTTGAAGTAGTTTTCTCTGACTTTGGAAGAAATCTGTGCATATCTGTTTAGTGCCTTCTTTTCCAGATTCCTCTGTATTGGCAAAGATGGAGATGGTTGTTCTACCCTTAAAACCTCTTTCTGCTTTTTTATTGAGCTGCCATCTCCTTAGCTCCAGCAGTACCTCGTATAGACTAAATGTCAGAGAGCACAGATCTGCCTTTAAAACAAATGAAGGTTATTGGGGCAATGCTTCATCCTCTGATTTTGACCACACAGCTACACCAAAGGATGTCAAAAGCCATTAGAGTTCTGATTTAGATGGTGGCCAAGCAAGGCACACAGTACTGCTATTGAGCTACAAAAAACAAGTCTTTTTTTCTTTTCGTCTTTTTTTCCCCCCCGAGGCAGGGTCTTACTTTGTTGCCCTGGCTGGAGTGCAGTGAAGTGATGATGGCTCACTGCAAACTTGAACTCTTGGGCTCAAGCGATCCTCCAGCATCAGCCTCCTGAGGAGCTGGGTGTGTCACCACACCCAGCTAATTATTATCTTTTTTTTTTTGTAGAGCTGGGTTCTCACTTTGTTACCCAGGCTGGTCTCAAACTCTTGGCCTCAAGCGATTCTCCTGCCTCAGCATCACAAAGGGCTGAGATTACAGACATAAGCCACAGAGCCTCTTTCAATATCCCAGTGTAAATCAAAACATTGACATCTTATAAATCAGTCTTTGGTCAGTTTGGTCAATCAGTCAGTTTTTATAAATCTGGTCACCTCTAGGTGAAGAAAATGGATTCCAGGATGTACAAAGCGGAGACTCTGAAGAGCCATTTCAGGTGCAGTTTCATCAGGAGGGCCTAATTTTTAAAAGATATCAGGCTCTCTTCTCATTGTTATGACTTTTTAATTACAAAAGTAATAATTGCTCATTGGCAAAAAATTCAAACACTGTGGAAAATATATAAAGTGAAACAATTAGGTATAAACTAAAAATGTATCACACTATATTTTTAGTTCTGCGATTTACTTTTTTTTTGCTTAATACATCTTGGACTTCACTATTTTTTAGAGACAGGGTTTTGCTCTGTCACCCAGGCTGGAGTGCAGTGGCACAATAATAATTCACTGCAGCCTTGACCTCCTGGGCTCAAGCCATCTTCCTGCCTCTACCTCTCCAGTAGCTAGGACTACAGCTATGCGCCACCATGCCCAGTTAATTTTTTAATTTTTTGGAGACATAGGGTCTCACTATGTTGTCCAGGCTGGTCTTGAACTTTTGACCTCAGGCAATCCTCCCATCTAGGCGTCCCACTGTGCTGAGGTTACAGGTGTGAGCCACTATGCTGGCCAACTCGGATGGGCCTGCCTGCCTGCCTGCCTGCCTGCCTGCCTGCCTTCCTTCCTTCCTTCCTTCCTTCCTCCCTCCCTCCCTCCCTTCCTCCCTTCATCCCTTCCTTCCTTCTTCCTTCCTGACGGAGTCTCATCTGTTGCCCAGGCTAGAGTGCTGTGGCACAACCTCGGCTCAATGCAACCTCCACCTCCAAGTTTCAATCAATTCTCCTGCCTCAGCCTCCGGAGTAGCTGGGATTACAGGCATGTGCCACCACACCTGGCTGATTTTTGTATTTTTAGTAGAGACAGGGTTTCAACATGTTGGTCAGGTTGTTCTTGAACTCCTGACCTCAGGTGATCTGCCCACCTCAGCCTCCCAAAGTGCTGGGATTACAGGCGTGAGCCACCGTGCCTGGCCTTTTTGTTTTGTTTTGTTTTTTTAGATAGGCTCTCTCTCTGTCATCCAGACTGGAGTGCAGTGGTAGGATCTTGGCTCACTGCAACCTCAGCCTCCCAGGTTCATGTGATTCTCCAGCCTCAGCCTCCCAAGAAGCTGGGATCACAAGCGTGTGAACCTGGCTAATTTTTGTATTTTTTGTAGAGACGGGGTTTCACCATGTTGCCCAGGCTGGTCTCAAACTCCTGAGCGCAAAACGATCTGCCTGTCTTGGCTTCTCAAGACAATCTTGGCTGGGATTACAGGCATGAGCGACCACACTCAGCCTTGGACTTCTACGTAAGAAGTCCTTTTTTTTTGTTGGTTGCCAAGTGTTATTATTCTATAGGTATGCCATAATTTACTTAATCAATTTTAATCAATGCTGTATTGATGGATGTTTGGGTTGTCATTTTTCTCTATTATACCAGCATTGTAGTGAACATTGTTTATATGCATATATATTTATTTTTGCAAATTTGTATAAGTTTTCTTATGAGATAAATTCTGAGAAATGGAACTGCTAGATCAAAAGCTTATGATAATTTGAAATCCTAATGGTCATTACCCAACTTCCCTCTAAAAAATCCATATCAGTGAACTCTCCCACCCTCAGAATTGAGAATTCCTGTTTCCTCATACCCTCTACAGTTTCATCTTTCTTGGCCCCTTTTGGCTGTGACAATATTCTTCAATCTGCCAAATCTAAATACCAAAGGAAGTCTGATATTTCTCAAATGACCCAGACTGCAGATATCTACAAGAACGTATCACTTCTTTTTACAAACGATTTTACCAAAGATTGAAATGAGAAGAATATGTCCCTTTTACTTACTATCCGTTGGGTTCCTCATTGGATAAGATTGAGTATAATTGTTCACACAATGTATTAATTGTGGACTAATAGAGGCACAATAATTTTCCACTGCTTTTATCTGAGATGGACCAGGAGAAGAGTCTGTTCGAAAAATGGCTTGACAGTATTCTCGACAGTTTGTGTGATGACCTGCATAACTGCAACAAACCGAGCCCACTATGGAGAAAAAAAGAGAAGGCACTGAAATGGAAACAGCTTTTTGTTAATATTAAATCATCATCATAATGATGGAACAATATGTCTTTCTAAATTTGAGAAATAAAACCATGCCACAGACGATGAACACTTAAAATCGGCACTTCTGTAGATATAATCATGGGGACATTCAAGTGCTCACTAGTGTAATAAAGTCATTAATCATCAACTTACAGTCTATAGTCCAGTGGTTCTCCACAGGAACAGTACCACACCCCACAAGGAGTTGGACTACGACTGGCATTTAGTACATGAGGGTTAGGGCTGCTAAACATCTTGCAATGCATAGGACAGTCTCAAACAACAAACACTGTCTCTCAAAATGCCAAGAGTGCCCATGTTGAAAACCAGTGAAGCAGTGTCTTTCTGTGTTAGATTTGTAGAGGTTTATAAACACAAAGCAAAGCAAAACCAAACCAAACCAAAATAAAACAAAACCCCAAATCCCTCACATTTATAAAACAGGGCCAGTAAAAACTAAGTGATGTAAGGATCATTTAATAAATTTGACATTTATATAACTGTATATCTTGAAACAAAATCCCAAAAGTTCTATACAGTTTGAACATCTATCTGTAAGAGTGTGCCTAAATTGAGATAGACTTCATCTCACAATTGATATGTCCTGCTTCAACACTGAAAAGAAAACTCATTTGAAATAAATATTACTCTGGATTTATTAAAAAAATCAATGGGCTGCCATTTAAGGTATTTTGGGAGAGCTAGAAGAGTAGCTGGGGGTGTAGATGTGGGATCTGCAAAGGAGAAGAACAAGAACCCCTCACAGGAATCTAAGGGAGTCTGTGAGGCTGAAGGGAGAGGTAGAGGTATGGGAGGAAGAGGTTAAGAGAAAGCAGGGGGGTCGGGTGCTGTGGCTCACATCTATAATCCCAGTACTTTGGAAGTCCAGGAGTTTGAGACCAGCCTGGGCAAAATGTTGAAACCCCATCTATACCTAAAATACAAAAATTAGCTGGGTGCAGTGGCATGTGCCTGTGGTCCCAACTACTAGGGAGGTTGAGGTAGAAGGATGGTTTGAGCCCAGGAGGCGGAAGTTGCAGTAAGCCAAGATCTCGCCACCACACTCTAGCCTCAGCAACACAGCCAAATCTTGACTCAAAAAGAAAAAAGGAGAGAGAGAGAGAGAGAGAGAGAGAAAGCAAGGAGGAAATTCTTGATAATTATTAGGGATAGATATGGAGGAACCAGAATCAGGTTTCTGGTGAATTCCAAAGACCCATGAGCAGGGATTCAGGTGACTTCCAGAAATAATGATAATGATAATAATAAAGTCATAACCAAAGAAACTGAACTAGGACTGAACTGATATAGGACAAGTCTCAGTTTCCCAGACCAGGAAACTATTCCATACCTACTGTACCACCTCTTTTAAACTTGCAACTACTACCAAACTTATTGTGTTTATTGCCAAAGAGTTCATTTTCTTCACAAAGAACAATTTTTTTTTTTTTTTTGAGACACAGTCTCACTCTGTCCCCCGGCTGGAGTGCAGTGGCACAATCTTGGCTTACTGCAACCTCTGCCTCCTGGGTTCAAGCGATTCTCCTGCCTCAGCCTCTCTAGTAGCTGGGATTACAGGCACGTGCCACCACGCCCAGCTAATTTTTGTATTTTTAGTAGAGATGGGTTTTCACCATATTGGCCAGGCTGGTCTCAAACTCCTGACCTCAAGTGATCCACCTGTCTCTGCCTCGCAAAGTGCTGGGGTTACAGGCATGAGCCACAGCGCCCAGCCAAAGAACAATGATTAATGGCTGCATTTATCACTGTAAACCTCAGTGAGGATACATTGGGGGTGGTGGTGGGGAATGGTGAGGACATATAAGAACAGACACATAGGAACAGGACAAGATGCCTATCTTCTGATTCCTCCATTCGGCTGGCTTTTTCACCAGTGTGGGAGGACATAAGATTACATGCCTGAGACTATCCGGAAAATCTTGAACTAAGCCCCAGTTAGAAAGGATAGAAGATAAATTACAGACAGCAAATGTTTCTTATTATCCTTCAATATACTTTCCTGCTGAGCTAAAGAACTCTTTGTTCCTTACATGTGTTTTCCCATCTCTAACTGCTCTCACTATTCCCTTCACCTGTAAGCCCTTCCTCCAATCTCCATTTCCTTCATTCTCCGCTGTTCACATCTTACCCATCCTTCATGGCCGGGATCAGCTACCAACTCCATGAAGCCACCTCTAAGTACCCCTGCAGAATATGATCCCTTCTTTCTCTGAACTCCTGCAGCAGTTTATCCAGTGACACTATCTCATATCCTACCATATCCCAGCATTCTTTGTGTACAGGTCGTGTCCTCCACAGATGTGTGTCTGCCCCACACTGACCAAGTACTCAGTCAACGTCTGCTGAATGAACTGAGACGTAGCACTCGGCAAGTGCTACATTATATAGCATGGGTGTACTTAACTTCTGAAAATGGGCCTATTTATTGGGTTGTGATCATCCTCTAGCACATAGAGCTTTAGTATCTGCATTGTAGATCTACAGTTAAGACATGGGAATTGTTATAATACATGAATGACCTAAATACACCATGGGAAAGAGCCTATCGGAATCCTGCTGTGCACATTGCTTCAGATGGCTAATTATATCTTTGGACTGCTTGTACAACCATTGACAAATATACTTACTTTCATTTCTGCTAATGCAACTGAAAAGAGCATTCTGTAAATTGAAGAAAAACAAACAGAAATTAACAACCGGAGAGAATTCGTAATTTAATTCCACTTTATGGTTACATGGAAATCATGACATTAAAACTATTTAATTCTTCTCTAAATCCAAGACTGAAAACACAGAAGTTATGAAATGATATTCTGGTAAAAAGGGAAACCATCTTCCAACATATATCAGGATCAAGATGACTACTTGGAGCCATAAGCTGACCAGTTATAGCAAACCAAGTTTATGTAAAGCTGTAAGTGTGTGGGAGGGGCTACAATGTATTAATCTTAATTATTCCTTGCCGGATATAAAAACTTTCCAGAAAATAATCTAATAAATGACATCTAGGGAAATATATATTTCATGTAACCACTGCATTTTAGATTTGAAAGGATTTTAGACATTATCTCTACTTGTTCTCAAACATGGCTGTACACTGGAATCATCTGAGTTTCCTAGACCTTACCCTAGACTACAGATTCAGAATCTAGGGGTGAGGCACAAAAATCTAAATTTTAAACAAGACTTGAAATACAGTTTTTTTATAGCCATCCTGGGACCAGAGTTTGGGAATCTATCATTTTACAGATGAAGAAACTGTTTCCTCAGCAGGGTAAAAGAGACCCGCCCCAGGTAACAGAAAAAGTCAAAAGCAGAGTTTGAGACTATAATTAGTGTCTCTAGAGTGCTTAGATTATTCTTCAGAAAACACCACCCGGTATTAAAGTCAATGTAAAGAAAATAAAACCCAAAACAAGACAAAAATGAAAAACTTATACAAAGCCATTTGGATATTTAGGGCTTGTCAGCTATGAATAATAATCAATCACAATGGGAAGATAATTACTTCCTAAAAGGAATAATATGGGCATAAATTACAGGCAGAAGGAAATCAAGCACACCCTTATTGTTGAAACGAGACGATTTTGGCTTTTAATTGCAGCCATATTGCAAGGTGGCTAGGTGATGGGGATTTGTTAAAGGATCAGCTATTGGCATTTAAAACCTAGCTTCAAAGATCCCTCTATGTAGCTGTGTGAAGCTGTATTCATTCATTTTCTCTGCTAAATAATATTCCATTGTAGGAATATGCCACACTTGATTTAACAATTTAAAGCAAAATAAAACAGAAAACCCTGGGCCTCATAGATAAGGGTTCCTGAATTCACCCAGTATGAATTCTTTCTGCTAGAGACTCCATCAAGCAATATAACAGGAGTGAAAAAGTAAATATTCGTAGTGTTCATTAATAATGATCTTGTTTATATCTCTCTTCATTCATGTTTCCTTCTTTTAGTGTGACTTTTCAGTTATCCATTATAGATAACTCTCTATTTAAATGGATTCACTGGACTCAGGAACACTTATAAAATGATCTAAATCAATATTAAAAAGTAGTCAGCTACCAGCTGGGCGAGGTGGCTCACACCTGTAATCCCAGCACTTTGGGAGGCCGAGGTGGGAGGATCACCTGAGGTCGGGAGTTCGAGACCAGCCTGACAAACATGGAGAAACCCTGTCTCTACTGAAAATACAAAATTAGCCGGGCGTGGTGGTGCATGCCTGTAATCCTAGCTACTCAGGAGGCTGAGGCAAGAGAATCACTTGAACCTGGGAGGCGGAGGTTGCAGTGAGCCGAGATCACGCCACTACACTCCAGCCTGGGAAACAAGAGCGAAACTCTGTCTCAAGATAAATAAATAAATAAACAAATAAACAAATAATAAAATAAAATAAAGGTAGTCGGCTACCAACTTTCTAGCCCTCTTTGACTGGATGAATGCAATTCTCATTGCTCTTTTCTTTCTAATAAGGTCTTTGTTCCCTTTGGTTTGGCTTTTTTTGACCTTGTACCTGAATAAATATGTTTGATATCTTGGTGGCTATCTTGGGTTGCATGGCCTGATTTTCTAGTATTTGATATTTTTCTAGTTATTTTTGAACTTTCCACAGAAGTGGTTTTCAACTAGGGGTGATTTTGCTTCCCATGGTACATTTGGCAGTGCCTGGAGACATTTTTGGTTATCACAACTGAGGGGTGGGGAGTGCTACTGGCATCTGGTGAGTAGAGACCAGGCACACTGCTAAGCATCCTACACTGCACAGGACAGTCTCCCTCCGCCAAAAGATTATCCAGACCAAAATGCCAGTGGTGCCAAGACTGATAAACTCTGCTCTAGAGACTTATACATTTGTTCAACCTGGATGTTTAAAAAACTGACCTTACAAATAAATGTCACTGTGGTTCAGCCTGTGGATCACTTAGCTTCAGGGAGAGGTACTACTAAAGGAGATAAAACCTGCGAAATGTGAGAAATCATCTAGTCCAACTTCCTTATTTAATAGAAGTCAGAGGCCAAGGCCTAGAAAGGGGAAATACTTATGGACAATAGCTTTTACTCACAACAGGGGCTGGCAAACTATGGCACACAAGCCAAATCTTGCCTGCCACCTGTTTTTGGAAATAAAGTTTTTATTGGAAGATAGACATGCCCATTCATTTACATACTTTTAAAATTTTAATTATTTTTTTCATTTACATACTTTTTTAAATTAAAAAAATTTTTTAAGACACAGGGTTTTGCTATGTTGCCCAGGTTGGCCTCCACTCTGCTGCCTCCCAAGTACCTGCGACTATGGGTGCATGCCGGCTTATTTACATATTTTATATGGCTACCTCACGCTAAGCACACTTCTATGGCAAAGTTGAATAGACAGAGAGTGAATGATCTCCAAGCCTAAAATATTTGCTGTCTGGCCCTTTACAGAAAAAGTCTCCCAATACCTGAAGAAAAAGGAAAACGGCACAGTTGATTCCCTTGATGTCACATCCAGAGTTCAGAGATGTTCTTCAAGCATCTCTTATTTCTCTTGATGTTCATTAATAGACCTTTCGTGCCTAAATTTACCTGAATTTGTTGAACTAATCTTTTCTATTTTCACATGGCAGCATCATGTGAAAATTACCATTAACCACTAACATTTTAGTGTTAATAAATACCATCTTGCCTCTTTACCCATTTTAAGGTTTAAAAGAATGTTCCTTCATTCCAGTATACCAGCATTTGATGAATAAATTCTGTTACACCTATCATGATTTAATAGACTGATCATATCTCCCCCTTTGATGAATGACTCCTAAATTTACTATATGTAACTCTACCTTTTTACCACTTTAATACTGCTGATTAGTCTGACAGGGCTTAGGACATACACATAATGAGTTATAGGATTAACTTAATAGTTTCTTCATTTCTTACGTCAGCCTGTCTTGAAGTCTTAGCTAGTCAATTTTTAAGTCTTTCAAAAGTCTGCCATCTGACTTTTGAAAGGTAGCTTTCTGACTTTTGGAGGTAACTGAGGGTTCGTATTCACTCCTATGGAGCCTCTTTTGACCTGCTTACCAATACCACACCCAATGTGCCCCCATATAACTGCTCCCTCTCCCTCCCCTACTCATGTTACTCAAGAATAGGTCAAAACTATAGGGGTGCTGAGGTGAGGATCTACCATAACCTCAAAGATGGCAAAGAACATGTCAGCATACTGGAGTTGACAGGGTCTCAAGAGAACTTCAAATCCAAAAGCTGTCACTATCTAGTTGGAGAGCCAGATATGTATAAGCAAGCAAAGGGCAGAGCCAGGGCTGGAACCCAGACTGCCCTGCCAGTGCTCTTCCATGACACTGCACTGAGAATAGTCTGGATTGTTTTTCTCAATGCAGCCAATGCAAGGTTGAGTGTTTGTTCACAGAGTAATCTATTTAACCAGTCCCCTATTTTTAAAATCAGTTCCTTAAATTGTAACCAAAAAAGGTCACCATTTTCTTGAGGTTAATATTATTTTCCTTAAAAATATTTTGATCCTAAAAAAATTTTTTTTGATCCTAAAATCTTTCCTCTGGTAGCTGCTCTCAATAACTAGTTCCCTGCCCTACTCTCGCGATTAAATTCCTGAATATTTGACAATTAGTACTCCCAAGCTGGTAGATGTCAGCTCCAATATATTACTAGATGGGGGTGTGTTAGGATGGATTCAGGAAGAGGGAATTCCAGGTAGTACAAGCCCTTTGATCCACTGTTGGGAGCATATGAACTGTGGGCAAAACTGGCACAAAAACAGAGTAAATCAAAGTTGAGGGAACCCTATGTGATCCTTCATGCCACACTGGTTTTCCTTTTGGTGGGGAAGACCCTTTGGGTGCACCTGGGAGGTAGACTCTGCTGGTCCAACTTCTAGCCCAGAAGTTCACTCCGCAATTTATTTTCTGCCACTTCAGTGACCCTTTTCTATTGATTTTTAAAATAGGAAACTGGTTAAATAGATTAATCTATGAACAAACATTCAACCTTGCTTTGGGTGCATTCAGAAGAGAGAAATCCAAATAGTCCATTGCAATACAGTGAGACAAGACTATTCTCACAACGCAGTGTCATGAAAGAGCACTGGTAGGGCAGTCTGGGTTCTAGCCCTGGCTCTGCCCTTTGCTTGCTACGTATATCTGGCTGTCCAATTTGATTTGGCTTTTGGATTTGAAAAAAATGGTTCATTCCTCCATTTGTCCACTTGTTTCAATCCTTTCTCTGTCCACTGCCCTTTTACTACTGACTACTCCAGCTCTCTCTCATTTTCATCAATGATAAAGATGATGACAACAAAACACTGATCATATGAATCTTGTAAAAAAAAATTACAGGTTTGAATTTTGGATGATTTAGTTACTTTTGGACAAAGACCCAAAAGAGCACTTTTTATTAACTGCTATGTTAATGTTTTATATGCCCAGTACTTTCTACTTAACTATGCTATTACTTAAAAGTAAAGGGGCTACTTTGTTTCTAAGGCCTCAATAAATAAAAATCTGTTTCCTTTTCACAGATGGGTTGAAATTTCTTCCAGTTTAAAGTTTCGCATTTCATAGAAGAAATCCAGCTTATGAAATGCTAAGTAGGAGAGGTTAAATATAACTGTTCTTTAAAAACATAAATGTTTTTAAACCTCTACAAGTGTTTTTTCCTTGTGGATACCATGAATGTCAAAAAGTATAGATGACTAGAATATGTAAGGAGTTTAATGTCATGACTCGGAAATATCACTAAACAAGTGATTCTTAAATTTCTTCAGCCTTCCAAATAATGTGTCATTTCAACAGATATGCAAATAAAAATGAACACTCAAAACAGAAATGAGCTTTATAGGTCTAGACTGCTCAGAAAAATTTGCTCATTATCACCACAGGGCACCCAACCAGCTGGAAGCAAATTCACTGGCAAGTAACATCTGCAGAGAAACACAAGGTTTAGAAGACAGCCTAGCACAGAGTATGCGCTTGTGGTGAACTGACTACAGTAATGGCCCCAATTTTTCACATTTCCTTATATCTATTTCTTGTACACTAACTCTGGCCTTAGCCATGTGACTTGCCTTGCTTTGGCCTAGTGGACACTAGCAAGCTTGGAGTAAGCAGTTGCCTGAACTACACTTGCATGTTTCCACTTTCTCTCTTGGACTCCTGCCACCACCAGGTGAACATGCCTGAGCTAGTCTGCTAAAGGGAGGGGAAAACATGGAGAAGATCTGAGCTGACTTAGCCAAGGGCTTCCTAAAGCAGGCAGCCCCAGGCTGACCTGCCATCTGATTGTAGACGGATGAGTGTGCCCAGCTGGAATCAGCTAAGCCTGGCCAGAGCAGAACTGCCTAGTAAGCCCTTAGATTCGTGAGAAATAATAAATTGTTACTGTTTTAAGCTATGGAGTTTTGGGATGGTTTACTATACAACATTATTGGGATAATAGATAGTACTCAGAATGAAAACATTCTCCACAGTACAGTAGAAAATGGGCACTTTCTCCATGCATTCCAAGAGTGTAAGACATTTACACAGAGTTTCCACATAAAGCTGATATACTGTGTTACAAAGAACCTTGAATAATTCTGTTCTCCAGAGTGGGAAAAAGTCTATAAAATTTTTCTATCTATAAAAGTACTGACTGTAGCCCTTTGTTACAGGCAACAGCTTTCTGCTCATCCTTTAAGTCTTACCTGCTCTGTGAAGACTTCCCCATTTCCCTAGGCAGGGTGTTTTCCTCCAGGCTGCAATATATCTTGTACAGACTTCTAGCAACATACTTGTCTCACAGTATTGTAATGGACTATTTGGATTTCTCTCTTCCCATGGACTAACTATGAGCTTCTTGCAGACTAAATCCTTTCATTTTTGTACCCTGAGAACAATGCCTGATACATATTAAATATATTGGTTCAATGTGTATCAGTTCAATGAATGTTAAGTGAATGAATGACAGAGACAAAGATAATTATATGAACTCTGTCCCAGGAACTCAGGGATTAGTTTAAAAGGAGACATGTAAACATAGTTATGCTATAGAGCGACAAATGCTATAATAAAGCATGCAAACGGCTTAGAAGTAGTGATCAATTTTATGTGTGTGGAGAGAAGATGAATGGGCAGGAAAGGCTTTAAAGTGGTACCATTTAAACCAGGATTTAAGGCAAAGGTTACTCTAGTTCAATAAAGGTAGTGATGTTCTGGAACCAGCTTTTTTTGTGGGGGGTGGTTGTGGAGAAAATCTGGATTTACAGTATTTGCTGATGTTCACGGTGCAAATACCTCCACCCATGGCTGATTTTAAGTTACAAGCTGGCTTGCAAAATCCCTGAATATTTAACAAGCAGTACTCCCTAGCTGGTAGGGAGCTGGTATTGCCAGCTCCAATGTACTATACTTTTTGTTCCAAGATTCAGAAGAAGGAATTCCAGGTGGAACAAACAATTTATACAACTACAACTAACAAATAAAACAACAGGGTCAATCTGGGAAACTATAAGTAGCATGCTGCTTAAATGTAACAGAGAGAAGAACCAGGAGCTAGACTGAGAAAAGCTTGGGATACTGGGCTGAGGAGCATGAGCTGTGTTCTACAGGGAAGCAACTGAAGGGTTTAAGGAAGGTAGTGACATGGATCAAATTTGGTCTTTAAAGAGATTAATCTAGAAGTGGATATAGTAGATAAGAGGAGAAATTAGACACAGGAAAACTAGTTTGGCAGCTATTATAGGTATCCAGAAAAGTGGCAGAAAGACCTAAGCTAAGGCAATACCTGAGGATCTGAAAGGGGGACTGATTTAAGGTACATTTAGAAGGCAACTCTTTAGGCTTGAGAGACAGTAATTTGCAGGAGGTGATGAGAAAGAGGAAGGAGTAGACAATACCTCTCAGGCATTTAAGTTGATGTGCCTGGAAGGATCATATTGGTACAACCAAACAAGAAATGCAAGAAAAATCATAAGTTTTGTTTTGGGATGGATGTGTGTGTGTGTGTGTGTGTGTGTGTGTGTGTGTGTTGCTGTTTAGGGGTGGAAGGGGGGGAAGGGGAGGCAGAAAAGGTAGAGAAAGTAATAATCAATTTGGTTGATTTGAAATCAATCAATTTTGGTTTGATTGTTTGTCGTTCCAAGGGAACATCAAAAGTACATGTATCCAATAGTGTTCAGGAGCTCAAAAAAAAAGGTTAGCAATGAAGATTCTGAAGTTGTTAGCATATAGGAACAGTTAAATCTATGGGAGATGAGATTGCTTAAGGGGAAAACCTTGGCCACTTAAGATGAGACCAGGTCACAATCTAATCTGATTTGATCAAATTCCCTTTTGGAATGATCTCGTTCAGGTGACTTCTGAGAATGAACTGGAAAAGGAAATACACTAGCAGCAAGGAGACTAAATAGGAGTTACTCCCTTCCCCCAACTACAAAACAAATACGACAAACCAAAACAACATACAAAGTTTAATACTATCTTAAGCCAGTACTGCAGGACCTAATAGGTTTCGCTCTTTTTGGAGCTCATCAGCTGCAGGTAACGGCTCAAATCTACTCTGATACAGTATACCGGTATAGCATTTTACCATTTATAAAGCCTCTCATTCATAGTCTTCTATTTACTATATCCTGGCAATTCTTGAAGTTGCCTCAGCATAAACTAAAAGATGCTTTACTTTTAGGTCCTGAGGGCTTTGCTGGGGCAAAGTACCCCACGATTCCTTTTGTTAAAATCCCTAAAAGCTAACTGGGCAAGGAATAAAACTGTCCATAGCCTAGGCTGTGATCTGCCACAACTAGATGGTCTCCTCTATTCTTAGAACCACTGCAGTACAGATCCAATCACACTGAAGCTTAGGAGGCTTCTAGCTGTCCAGAGAATCCTGTTGGTCCTGATATCCCTGCTCCTCTTATCTCTAAATTGGGCTAATTTTTCATCCCTTTTCCTTTATGCTTCTGGTAGTAAATCTAGAACCAAAGTTAATTTGAAAGAAAAAGAAACAAAATAAAATTAATAGATACACAGAAATCTTTAAGCAGAACATTTTATTGTGACATTTCCTGAGGAAACAGTATACAGTCTGGGTAGACATACATAAATATACACCAAACACTGGCATCCAGGGGCAGAACAAAGGGTATAGTAAACTACCATTTGTGGTAAAGGAGGGTAGAGGAGGACTATACATATATATATTTACTTTTATATGCAGAAAATATCTCAAATATCTCTAGTAACTTTAGGAACTGGATGGCTGTGGGAAACATAATCCATTGTATACCATTTTGAATTTTGAACAATGTGAAAATCCCCAAATTAAAATTTAACACATACCTGCACCATTCTACACATTTAGCTGTGTACTGATAGGTGGGACTAACAGAAGACAGAATCCTCAACAGTCTTAATTTTAGCATTCTCACAGAACCAGAGCCCCATGGCAGAACAATATTTTAGTTGTATTGGCAACAGTTTAGTTTAAAACTTAACTGCCTTAAGACTAAAAAAAAAGTTAGTCCTCACAAAAATACCCCCTACTAACTTTCCTTCATAGTTTCTCACCTTCCTTAATGATATAACACCAAAAAAGTGTATTGAAGAAAGCTAGCAAAGAAAGGAGAGACATGAAAATGACATTTCTGAAAATATAAAGAAAAGCTTAGAGAAGAATCTGTGAAAGAAGGAAGAAACAAGTAAAAAAAATAAAAAGTATGATGGCAAATTTGTAGCATTGTACTTCAGTGGCTCACACAGCAAATGTAAAGGCATTTATATTTATGGCCATTATGTTAAGAGAATGGCAGGTAAAGTCTGCCATTAAAGGTATAAAATGGATTTACAAACCTCAAACTAAAATTTATCTCATCACTTTATAGCCATTGCCAGTCTCTGGGAATTCATCAGCCTCATATTACCTTAATGAAGCTTATTGTGACATTCAAGAAAGAAAATTAACCATCAACAACCAAAAAATTTTTTAAATCATAATTTTGGTGGCTAGAAGAAAATGTTCACAGCCAACCTGTGAACGAAGACTATGCAAAAAGAACCTACACTGTATTTCACACCCCCTGGAAAACATGAATTCATTTTTCCTTTAGTTCTAATCAGCCAATGTGCACAAGTATGGCTATTCCTATGGTTTACAGCCAGCATCTGTTCTGACTGTTGGTGCCTATGTAACTACAGCTGCTGAATACTTTGAATATCATCTCTGGTTGTAGCTTCACAACACATTCATGAACCCCATGTGGCCTAACCAATACTTTTAGGTGGGTCAAAGGACAAAGCCTGTGAAAATGCAGAGAACCTAGAACTGAGCATGTCCATGACACTTGAACACGCCCATAAAGGAGTTATCAAGGTAATGGTTGATTTGGATAGCTCCTACAGGCCAGGGTCTGGTGACCCCACAATCAAAACAAGTGTGATTCTCAAAAGAAGTACTCTTAAGTAGTGAAGGATATATTATTTCTTAGGTATTCATCAGAATAAGAGAGCTACAGAGTTGGAAGAGAGATCATCAAATCTCCTGTCTGTTGCAAAAATCCCCTTCACATGATGAATCCAGTAAGTCCTTACTTGAACATTTCCAGTGATAGGAAGTTCTCTGTTTTTGGAATATCTCATTCCATTTTGATCAATTTCAGATCAGTATCTGGCTCCTTCTTTTCTAGTTCCCTAAAGAAACTCAGCTCTCTACTCTCTATTTTTTTTTTCAAAAGAATAGATTATTTTAGATTCTATTAGATTCTAAAAGATTCTATTCTCTTTCAAAACCCAGCTCTCTATTCTTTTTACACTTTCTCTTCTATGGAGCTTTCATTCACTCCAAGGTTCAAGGGTTACTTCAAGGTTGACTGTGGGCATGATAATTCTCTTCATCTTTAGTCTGGATTCCTAATCACCTCTGAGATATGGGTCTTTTAATGTAAAGACCCTAACACACCATACGCTTCAATTTCTTCAAATTCCTTTCCCAACATAAATGCTACTGTTACTATGTTTTAATTATTTTTTAAAAATCCAGTAATACATTACTATTGTTTTAAAAATCTGTGTCCTAATTTACCCACTTCCTATTTTCACATTCTCTTTTGCATCTCAAATAATTTTCTGTCTGAAGTAGATATTTTAGAACTTCCTTTACAGAGAACTTCTAGAAAGGCTCCACTAATGCAATTTTGTTTTAGCTGTTTAGAAATAGCTTAATTTTGCCTTTCTTGAAATACATTTTTGCTGGATATAGAATGCTAGATTGATAGTTATTTTCTTTCGGAACCATTTAGGAAACATTCTACTGTCTTCTGGCTTCCTCTGTTTTTACTGGGAAATCAGTCGTTGGTCTTCTTTGAAGGCAATGCCTTTTTTTCTGACTACTTTTAAGATCTTTGGCTATGATGTCTGTCTATAATATGTGGATTTTTTTTTCCTTTGATCCTGCTGGGTATTTGTAGGGCTTCTTTAAACACTGCTCCTGCCCATCCTATTTATTTTTCTTCTAGTACTCCAGTTAGAGAGGATATTCTCACTCTATCCTTCCTCTGTCCTAAACTATTTTTCAGCCCCATGCCCCTCTGTGTTTCTTTTCCATATAATTTCTTTAGTTCTATCTTCCAATTTACTTTCTTTGCTGTACCTAAACTATTATAACACCCATCCATTGTGTTTGTATTTCAATTATACTGTTCTGGAAATTCTCTTTGATTCTTTTTCAAGTATGCTTGCTCTTCTTCTTTTTTTTTTTTTTTTTTTTTTTGCAACCTCCACCTCCAGGTTCAAGTGATTCTCCTACTTCAGCCTCCCGAGTAGCTGGGATTTACAGGTGTGCACCACCACACCCAGCTAATTTTTGTATTTTTAGTAGAGACGGGGTTTCATCATGTTAGCCAAGCTGGTCTCAAACTCCTGACGTCAGGTGATCCACCCGCCTCAGCCTCCCGAAGTGCTGGGATTACAGGTGTGAGCCACCGCACCCGGCCTGCTCTTCATATTTGTAAGCCTATTTTATTTCTTAAACATATTAAACATTTTAGTCTGCATCTGATCATTCCTATATCTGAAGTATCTTTAGGTCTGATTCTATTCACCATTGTTCCTGTTGGCTTTTATTTAATGAATCATGTTTTCTGGTGAGTTCTGTGACTTTTTTTTATTATGAACTGCTTATTTTTCCTTAGGACTTTATCTGTCGAAATCCCAAGAGGTCTGAAATACAAGATCAGTTCCTCCAGAGAGGATCTGTGTTACCTTTTCTCAAGCATCTGAGGGCCACTACCATTTCAGAACCACTTGAAATAAATTCTCAGCTTGAGGTTTTACAAACACTCACTTGATAAAATTTGGGCTGCAAACTCATGTGAAGACCAGCTTAGGGTTATGAATTTTCAATGGAATAAGACTAATGTTGGAGAGAAGCAGTTTTCCTTGCAGATCTCCCTGGAAAGGGAGATGAGCATATTTCCTGGTCACCCTAATACTAAGTGTATAGTCCCTTTGGAATCCCAAATTTATTGGTGGGAAGGGAAGGGGATTTCACTTAGATTTTCCACTTTCAATCAGAACCCTGGATTTGTCTCCTGACTTCTGAGCCTCGTGAAGCTACAAAACTATAAAAATTGATTCAGCAAATGCCCTCAAAGCTAATGCCTTCTTTACTGCTCTTACTTCTCTGGATTCCTGCCTTCATTTAGTTTTTGGCTTGAGCATTCCGTATTTTCTTTCCAGCAAATTCATCTAGCATTTTAAGTTATTTTCACCTGGAGGACTGGTCCAGGTAGCAAGCCTGCCCTATTGCCAGAAAGAGAAGTTTTAACTAGTACCTTTAAGTATAGAAGAATAGCAAATGAATGCCAGGAAACTAGGCTTAAAAGATTAGATTATCTCCCTGAATATCATCTATATTCAATCCATCATAACGAATCTTGCTGATGGATTCTGCCTTTGAATCTCTGATTTATTCTTGAATATTTGACTCTATTACTATTATCCTAGTCTGGGATTTATTATCTCTTTTTAGCTAAGCTAGAGGGGTTTGTGGGATCTAAAACTTAGCCTGCACAGGATTATGAGTTTAAGTTTCTAAAATATTGGCTTTGTTATTTGTTATATATTGGTCTCCTTTTACAGAACCTTCATCATCACCCTCTCATTAATAATGAGTTGAGCCTCAAAATGCTATCTTTTTAGGATTTGGTCCCACTTTACCTATCTGAGCACAGACTTGCAGCCCAAAATAGGTCTGTCTTCTCTTTTCCTCCTGCATAAGCCATGTGCATTTTTGATAACATACCTTTGATCCACAGTCTTAGGTCTTTAGGTCTTTACCCAAATTATACCAATCCTTTCAGGCCTCTCTCATTTGCAACGTTTTTCCTGATAACTCCAAACATTCTTGCTCTGCTTTCTTATTTCCCTGAGCCCTTATGTGTGCAGTATATATTTTAATTAGCCTGACTCAATTAGATATAATTCTTTAGTATTTGGAGTTATGCTAAAAGTTGCTTAATCAGAATTCTAAACTAAGTCTGCTTCCAGTTAATGCTGTTTCTAATATATAAAACTCTCAGTATTCAACAGGTACTTGTTAATTTGCATAAGAAAAAAACCAGACTCTATAAAATCTGATGTAACAATGCTTTATATTAAACTGGTTTATCTTAGGTTGGCTAGAACAAGACAAAATCTTAAATGGCATTACAATTTTAAAACTTTAAGTAAATTTCTTAGCAAATCCCTTCAAAAGGAACTCTACAACAGCTTAGCAAAAAAGAAAAACATTAGCTCCTCCAAATGTAATTACTCATTCTCTGAAACTCATATCAAACTATACATAAAACCACTCTCCGGGGTAAATGCTACCCTTAAAATTGCAAGCCTATAGAAATGGCTCATACATCTACAAGTTCATCCCAGGGACCATTCCAGTGTTAAGGAAAAGATACTAAAAGCCTAGTTCATAAATTATTCTGATGTTGATAAACAACCAGTCCAGTTAAAATAGGCTATATTACACCAAATTTACCCAATTCACTTTATAACAAATAGCTTTTATGTCTAGACTAGACTTCAACAATCATGACAGTGACTGTTATATGAGGTTTATAATGAAGAACCCTTCCTGCATTAAAGTACTCTTATCTCTATTTTTGTTTCTAAATAACATGTAAGAAATCAAATTGAGTCTTATATTGAAGAATTTGTAGGATCAACTTTTAATATAAAAACAAAAGGATCCTTTTGCCATACAGATTTTTGGAAAATGGTTGCTTAATTCTAGGCCAAATTAGGGAAGATAGACTGGGAAAAGTAAACTATTCTTAGTATTTCTATCATAGGACAGTTTGTCTCTCTTACCTTTCCTGTCTCGTCCTTCATCAACACATACTGGCAGACTTCCTAGGGCAATGCAGAAATCCAGACAAGAGAAGGAAGCACACTAAAATAACGGAGGACAGGCTATGGAAGATGGACAGTGTCAGACATCATGTAGGAGAAAAGAAGGAATTATCACAGTTAGCCACTTTGTTCAAGAGAAACTGAAACTGGTTATTTCAAAGATAGAGAGATAAGAAAATAAAGATCTTTTACTTCTCTGTAGCAGGGCTCCTTTCAATAAGAACAGAGGAGAGCTATAATTTGGAAATTTGTCTTCAGAGGAATAGATACAACTTAGCAAACAGTACAAAGGAACAAAAGATAAATAAGACTGTCAAGTTTAAAAATAAGAGATACAGGCTTTGAGAAAAGAAAAAAAATAAAAACTATAACCTAGAAGTAGTTAAGAGAGTTATTCTATCTTCTCCAAGAAAACACAGCAATAGGAATCCCAATGTTTGTATATAAAAATGGTGCATGAGATATATGCACTTAAGTATCCTTAATTACATAGCCTTATACTACAAAAAACTGTAATATTGTCATATTTAAGAACAGAGTTCTAGAAAATGAACAAAGTAGCCCCAATGAGGAGGTTTTTTCATATCAGGCACAATCTTCTGCACATATTTGTATGGTGTAAAATACTTCCGCTATACCCCTGCCTTAATATCTACCCCATCTAGATACCAGTGTTAGAAATCCCACTATTGAGATGAGAGTCCTTCAGATTTAATATAGCTTTTGTAACTTAGTATTTTTTCCCCCAAATGCAAGATTCTAGGAAAGTCTGAGCTATTCACACTAGCCCTGTGATTTTCTTTCTTTTATTACTTTTCTTTATGATTAGAGGTAGTTTATAGAAATGAATACCACCTGGATGGGTCAAGAGATAGGAGATGAGACAAAAGAGAACATGAAACATGAGAAAAACTATTTCACAACCTTGGGTACAACTAGTTGCTTTGTTATAAAAATATTATAGGTTAAATCCTTTGTATGTGAGATTTAGGCATTTCTTTAAAATTAATACTCCATTTCAACAAAAATCAACTAAAATCATAACATTTCCGAACACAGTAAATGACATTTTTGTCAATGCAAAATTTTCTGTAAGGTAAAAGTGAAGTTGTATAAAAATAAATTCATTTAAAAAATTTAAGTAATTTTGTTAATTCTGATAACATCTGAATAGGCTATCCACATTTGTTAAATAAAATGCATACCTCATATTCTTTTCTGCAAACTTTGGAAATATCATTCTTTGAAGATGCCTAAAAACCAACAAATTTCTCCATTAATTTATTATACATGCTATTCAGCACAGGGCAAAAAGAACATAAATTAGCATTTGTTAATTACTGATATAGTATCCTTTATTTCATCAAGGAAAACCTTATATTCAAATATTTTAAATTTCCTAGAATACAACAAACAAATTTCATGCAATTTCTTTAAAACAAACATAATCTGTAGGGCTACTCAATATTCTAGAGCTTTGCTCTAACTTTTGTGGCTTTAATTTCACATAACAACACAGTCCTTTTGTTATTTCAGAAACTAGATGTCTTTGAAGGAAATTGTAAATCAGAGGACTTTTTTTTTTTTTTTTAGCTGAATTCCACTCTGTAGCAAATTTTCTTGTGAAGCTCTGCCAGGGCACTTACATTTTGCTTTTTCTTTAACTCTTCACATTCTAAACTTTCATTCTGAACTTGCTGAGTATATAATGGAGGGGGCAACTAAATAGGGAAGAGGTACTATGCCAGGCATTTAACAAGTTATTTTTGTGTAAGTCTCTTAACAAGTTTATAAAGAAGATACTAACCCCTCTACAGATGAGGAAACTGGTGCTTAGAGAAGTAGCAAGTTATTTGCCATATTTAAGTATATACTTTCTATATAAAAGAAGCCAAAAAAAAAAATCTGCTGAGGGGTGGCTGTTTTTCCACATGAGTCAGTTTCCATTCCAGAGCTGTGAGCTCTGGTTCCTTGCTCCATTCTTCCTGTTCTATCACCTAGGCCAGTGCAATTTAGAACAGGCCAGCTGATGAGGACAGGGAGAGCAAGAAGAATGGGCCAGCAACTGTTTTACAACTCACTAAACCCATTATACTTCAAATCTTCTGCAACTCAGCTTCACCTCAATGCCTGGAGGACAGCAGCAGACAGTTGGTCATGTGCTGCCCAGACTGTTGCTCAGGCTATAAGATAGTCGTCTCTGTGAAAGTGAAGGTGATACCATATCTCATATACTCTTATCCGAGATAAGTCCCTAGAAAAAGAAAATAAGAGAAGGCTTTCCAACTGTGGTTTCAGGTCCATCTAACCACTTCTAGTTTCCCAGTTAAGTCTATTTCTGCCACTTGCAGTAGAGGAACCAAGAGGCTAGTTTTTCCTCTCTGAGAAACCACTACTAAAATATACAAAGTGAGGACAAACTCAGGCACCTAAGCTGAATTGGGGCAGAACTATATCAAATCAAAGATAAGTAATAACTCAGTGTATGAGTCAGATTCATCTTAGGAGCAGAGAAGGGATATAAGAACACACTCAGGGTAAAGCCATGATGAAACAGAGAAAAGGAGATGAAAAAATGAGCCAACTGTGTCAAATGTTCTCATCCAAGCATAGCCTACATTTACCCAGCCATCATCAGCATTGATTCAGCATGATTGCAGGCAAAGTATGGATGACCTAAATTCCTATAATATTCTTTTTTGCATGGCAGAGACAAGGAACGATAAGAAAGAATAAAACAAGGCTGAGGCCATATGCAGCAGCCATAAATAAAAAAACAGCAAGTCTAAAAGGAAATGGTCTATACAAGAAATGCTAAATTTGCAGTTTTTACGGGTTACCTCTGCAAAGCTAGGAGGTGGGCAAGGCCCAAGACATATGCACAGCTAAAACCAAACTGCACTCCATGATGTTTGAGAGCCTGACTGCCCAGTGTTACCTGCTTGCATGCCTGTCGACACTCCAAGGCAATAGCCAGTTCACAGCAGCCTAAGCCAACCCAGCCATCAGACTTCTTAAACACACCTTAAAAACAAAATGTTTAAATGTTTTGGTCATAAGTAGCAATAAAAACAGACAGCATGCCAGATGTTTCAAGGCTACTACTAAAAGTCAAAGCAGGTGTCCATAAGAAAACTGGTTCAGACAGCAGGGCCTCAAAATTATTAAGGACCTCCCTTTACCCTTACTTCCACTGCTATCAGTCTCTTTCAAAGTCCCTCACAGCATAATTATCAGGTCTTTTGTTTTTTCTCTTTTCCCTCCCACCCTAAATGCTCTTTAAGTCATTCTCACTCTTGGGTAGGTAACATCTTTACCAGAGGACGTACAAGGGAAGGAAAGCAAGGAAGAGAGCTTTCTTACTGTTAGACTGTTAATCAGAGGCAAAGATTCTAATTTAACATAAGCAAACTAACAAGAAAGGGCACAAGTATTACTGTATTCAAAACAGTAAATACCTAGAATAGCATAAAATTCATGATCCTGTTTAAAAACTGATACTTAGTAAATAGGGGCAATTTTTGTGAGTCAGGTATATCTGGCTTTGATGGGCACATTTAATCATGGGGCAAAATGACCATGTATTATTCTGGTTCAATTTATGTTCAGCAGTGACTCTTCCAACCAAATTATTGTGAAACTGAAAGATGATAAAATTATAAAAAGTGTTCTAATTTTTTTTTTGAGATGGAGTCTTGCTCTGTCGCCCAGGCTGGAGTGCAGTGGTGCGATCTTGGCTCACTGCAACCTCCGCCTCCCAGGTCCAAGCAATTCTCCTGCCTCAGCCTCCTGAGTAGCTGGGACTACAGGCGTCTGCCACCATACCCGGCTAATTTTTGTATTTTTAGTAGAGATGGGAGTTCACCATGTTGACCAGGCTGGTCTTGAACTCCTGACCTCAGGTAATGTGCTTGCCTTGACCTCCCAAACTGCTGGGATTACAGGTGTAAGCGACCATGCCTGGGCTTCCAATTTGCTTTTAAACTCCTTTTGCAATCATAAATGTCAGTGAATGAATCCTAAGGCAAAAGTAGGAGATAGGGCCAGGCTCAGTGGCTCCCACCTGTAATCCCAGCACTTTGGGAGGCCAAAGCGGGCAGATCACTTGAGGTCACGAGATCAAGACCAGTCTGGCCAACATGGTGAACCCCCATCTCTACTAAAAATTCAAAAATTAGCTGGGCATGGTGGCACACACTTGTAGTCCAAACTACTTGGGAGGTTGAGGTGGGAGAACTGCTTGAACCCAGCAGGTGGAGGCTGCAGTGGGCTGAGACTGCACTACTGCACTCCAGCCTGGGCAACAGCAAGACTCTGTCTCAAAAAAACAAAAAACCAAAACAACAACAACAACAAAAGGCTAGGTGTGGTGGCTCACACCTGTAATCCCAGCAGTTTGTAAGGCCGAGGTGGGTGGATCACTTGAAGTCAGGAGTTCGAGATCAGCCTGACCAACATAGTGAAACCTCATCTCCACTAAAAATACAAAATTAGCCAGGTGTGGTGGTGCATGCCTGTAATCCCAGCTACTTGGAAGGCTGAGGCAGGAGAATTGCTTGAAACTGGGAAGCAGAGGTTGCAGTGAGCTGAGATTGTGCCATTGCACTCCAGCCTGGGCAACAAGAGCGAAACTCCATCTCAAAAAAAAAAAAAAGTAGGAGATACAAGAAATAATTATGAAAAGAGAAAAGCCTTATGCTTGCAGGAATGCCGCAAATTCCTCCTTATCTCCTTTAAAATTGCCTTATACTGCTTCTATGTAAAACATAAATTTGAGAATCTATATCTGAAGTAAGTTGGATTATTATTTATATTTGAAAAAAAATATCAGGGATTCAAGGCAGTAAGTAACATAGTTCCCCAAATGAAACTAGGACTTCACACAACAAATAGAAGCATTCTGCTAAAAAGTAAAACAAGGCAAATAAATGGTTCACAGATAGACAAAGCTCTCAAAATATAATAAACTACCCCAATTATAAAAATTGACCAAAAATACTGCATATTATAAGCTTATCACTATGTGTCTTAAGGGTACAAAGGGTAACAAATTCACATCTAGCCTCATTGCCTAGTATAGTTTCTTCTAAATCTTTGCTGCTTGCTATTCAGGTTCCTCACATGTTGGAAAGAATTTTAAATGGAATCAACATAGGTCATAAACTCTGTGACTTGTTATATCATAATGAAGTATGCTGCTGTTTCCAGGTATCCAGTGGCCTCTTAGAACATACCAAATTATCCAAAAAGCATTTATATTTACTAAGCTCCTACTATGTACAAGGCACTCTGTTAGGTGTTATGTGGGCTATGAAATTACAGAATAAATAAAATATATGATTTATCCTATTTGGGAGATTACAGTTTGTTAGCAACTGTGTGTGTGTGTGTGTGTGTAGAAAATTACAGGATACTAAGGGTGCTGGGTACAAGCATAACTAGGAGACAGGCAAGGAGGTGGGCAATTTCAGAAAGGCAACCAGTTTGAAATACAAACTTTAAACAGTGCGATAGCCTGTAGAATTCAGAGATACATAAGGTATACTCTTTTTTTTTTGAAGAAATTGGCTCTATCCAGGGCTGGAAAATAGGCTGTAATCCTGGGAGATCATGAGTGCCAGGCTAGAGAGTTTGGGTTTTATTCTGATGGAAGTGAATATCCCCTGATAAATTATTTTTGAAGAGTATAGGAAAGAAAGATATAATGTGTTGAAACATCAGTTATAAGGTTATTATAATATTCTATCCCAAGAGTGTAAGAATAAAGACTTGAACTAGAAATAGACAGGACAGGTGTAATTTTGCAAGGGGAGAGTCAATGGAACTAGAAAGAACAAGGAGTAAAATATAACTTGGGGGTTTCCAGTCTAGTATCATTCACAAGAGGTGCCGTTATGAGTTTGATTTTGGATTTGTGCTTCAGATGGCACCTGGATGCAGAGATCCAGGTAGAGATGTCTACAAAGATATCTAGAAGTTACAAACAATGATTTAGATTTGAGAGTCACCTTCTCAGAGCTGATTAGTTAACAGTTCTGGGAAGGAATGAGATTACTAAGGTGAATGTGAAGACAGAAGGGAAGAAGACCACACACAGAAATAACCATAGTCCTTAGGGCTCCATCTGCAAAAAAAAAAAAGGTAAGGCAGAATAGGTTCTGAGGCCAAGGTGGAGTCATAAGGAGGTAGTAATCAATAATATCAAGTGTTTCAAGAAAGTCAAAGAGAGTAGTACTGAGAAAGAGCCCTAAGATCTAGGAACCAAGAGATCCTGGTAATCTTTCAAAGACTAGTTTCAGTAGAATGGCAGAAGTGGAGACAAGAGAACAAAGTTAAGGATTGAGTGAATGAGAATGAATTATGTGTTTGAAAATTTGGGCTGGACATGGTGGGTCATGCCTGTAATCTCAGCATTTTGGGAGGCCAAGGCAGGATGATCACTTGAGGCCAGGAGTTCAAGACCAGCCTGGGCAACACAGTAAGACTGTGTCCTAGAAAAAAAAAAATTAGGTGTTGAAGGGAAGGAGAGGATAGAAACTCCAGAGTATAAATTAGGTTCCAGGACAATGACACCAATTTTACATTCACACAGTAAGTTTTTAAAATTAAGTGCTAAATGTTACACTTTTATTGCTTACCTGGCAAAGATGAATTCATACAACTCCAAATTTCAACCTAAAAGTGTACCCAACAAAAGGCTTTTATGTAGACAACCAGTTCCTAAATATGACAATTAATTTCTACAGAAATTATGAACAGCTAATTTGATTATGGCTATGTCTACACAGTCAATGTTCTAGAACTACAGGCACATCAATCAGCTATTCGCAGGGAACAAAGCTGAGATACAGAAATATTCCTTGTTCTTTTCCCATCTGAGAGCATTAACGATGAGTCTAGTTACTCAGGATACTTACTGGAATCACTGTTTCCAAGCCTATAGACAAAACTGAAGACTAAAGGGAATGCGTCAGTCAGAACTATTTAATCATCAACTTATTTTCCCCTTCACATAATACAAGCCACCATATCTAAAGAGGCTCTTGCAAACAAACTCACACTTTCTTGGTCTGGCACATGAGCATCCCAAACACTGAGGACAGCCCAAGTATTAGAGACCTTTTAAGTTACCTTATTCAGATAGGTAAGCAATATATCTATAGTATGTCAGAAAATTGAAAGATAATAAGTCATATATTTTCCCTTATCCCAAATTCAATTTTCCAAAATCACAATAAATAGATTTACTTATCATAGTTTTCATAAAATTAGTCAAACTATAATAATAAATAAAATTCTAAGTTCCAGATAATTTTTTTTTTTTTGAGACGGAGTCTTACTCTGCCGCCCAGACTGGAGTGCAGTGATGCTATCTCAGCTCACTGCAACCTCCGCCTCCTGGGTTCAAGCAATTCTCCTGCCTCAGCCTCCGGGGTAGCTGGGACTACAGGCGTGTGCCACCATGTCTGGCTAATTTTTGTATTTTTAGTAGAGACGGGGTTTCACTATGCTGGCCAGGCTGGTCTCGAAATCCTGACCTCAGGTAATCCACCCGCCTCAGACTCCCAAAGTGCTGGGATTACAGGCGTCAGCCACCGCGCCTGACCCCAGATAAAATACTATAATGAAATTTAAAGATAGGAACACATTTATATTTAAGATTGTTTTTAGATCTATATCATAGGATAATAAAAGAAGAAAAACAATATTCTATCTAGCAATTTATATGAAGATTTTTTTTAAGTATTTAAGTTAAACTTAACATTTTATTTTGACCACAAATTCCAATCACATTTAAAAATTTGCTAACTCTGAAAGTAATTCATTGGATAGTTTCATTCAGACAGAAGCTTCGACAGTTAAGTTACAATAAGACTTACCATCGTCTCTGGGCAATAATCTGGGGCTCGCTGCAACAGATGTTTTAGTCGGGATTCACTTTTTGAGGAGAAAATCTATTTGACAAAAAAAAAAGTTTTTGTGGCATTTTTCTATAAGTAATAAGAAGAGGTAAAACTTATTATCCTCTAGATTTATCAGTTGTCTAGAATATTTTCCAACTTCCTTTTTATTTTATTTATTTATTTTTAAATTTTTATTTATTATTTATTTATTATTATTATACTTTAAGTTTTAGGGTACATGTGCACAATGTGCAGGTTAGTTACATATGTATACATGTGCCATGCTGGTGCGCTGCACCCACCAACTCGTCATCTAGCATTAGGTATATCTCCCAGTGCTATCCCTCCCCACTCCCCCCACCCCACAACAGTCCCCAGAGTGTGATGTTCCCCTTCCTGTGTCCATGTGTTCTCATTGTTCAATTCCCACCTATGAGTGAGAATATGCGGTGTTTGGTTTTTTGTTCTTGCGATAGTTTACTGAGAATGATGATTTCCAATTTCATCCATGTCCCTACAAAGGACATGAACTCATCATTTTTTATGGCTGCATAGTATTCCATGGTGTATATGTGCCACATTTTCTTAATCCAGTCTATCATTGTTGGACATCTGGGTTGGTTCCAAGTCTTTGCTATTGTGAATAATGCCGCAGTAAACATACGTGTGCATGTATCTTTATAGCAGCATGACTTATAGTCCTTTGGGTATATACCCAGTAATGGGATGGCTGGGTCAAATGGTATTTCTAGTTCTAGATCCCTGAGGAATCGCCACACTGACTTCCACAATGGTTGAACTAGTTTACAGTCCCACCAACAGTGTAAAAGTGTTCCTATTTCTCCACAGCCTCTCCAGCACCTGTTGTTTCCTGACTTTTTAATGATTGCCATTCTAACTGGTGTGAAATGGTATCTCATTGTGGTTTTGATTTGCATTTCTCTGATGGCCAGTGATGGTGAGCATTTTTTCATGTGTTTTTTGGCTGCACAAATGTCTTCTTTTGAGAAGTGTCTGTTCATGTTCTTTTATTTTATTTATTTTTTTAAGACAGAGTCCCATTCTATCACCCAGGCTGGGGTGTAGTGGTGTGATCTCAGCTCACTGAAACCTCCACTTCCCAGGCTGAAGCGATTCTCCAGCCTCAGCATCCCAAGTAGCTGGGACCTCGGGCATGAGCCACAAATGCCAGGCTAATTTCTGTATTTTTTTGTAGAGACAGGGTTTCACCATGTTGCCAGGGCTGGTCTTGAACTCCTGAGCTCAAAGCGATCCGCCCGCCTCAGCCTCCCAAAGTGCTGGGACCACACGCATGAGCCACCGTGCCTGGCTCCTTTTATAAGTGGAAAACCTTCAGAATAATCTAAGTTAAGCTGAGGTAACATTTCTTAAAAAGCGTTGATTAGTTCCGCAAATAAGCAAGAAAAGTCCAAATACAGCAAGTCTAGACCCTTTTCTATTGACCAAAAAAAGTGGAGAAACCCAGGCTACCAACCTGTTTAGAGGCTGGGGGTTAGAGAGCGAGAGAAGGAAGAAAAAAAAGATAAGTTTATTCTAAACTGTTCTGTACATTGCTTTTAGTCAACCGGTAACAATGAAAAATAGACTGTCATCAAACCCGTGATACTGGTGAAGATCAAATTCGTAAACAGCATTATGGCACGTAAGTTCTCCATAAAATGCTGTAAGATAGAAACAAAGCTGTTTTTTTTTTTTAATTGATGCTGATGAGCTGACAAAGGTTCACTCACCAAGCCAAATGGCTCACTTCCAAATAGGACGTAATGCAATTACAATTTGGTGTTTCAGTAAATAATAAATCATTACACATATCAGACAGACCTTCATGATTACCTGCAAATAGCTGAGACGGTAAAATCCATGAATGCTATGGACAATGAAAAAGGATTTATCTCCAGTTAGCTTATTTATTAGCCATTTTCCTCCAAAACTACCAACTACAATTAAGAAGTGAAAAGAGATAGAATATCACTATTTTGCAACGCCTAGTGAATTAATGCATTTAGACAATTATCACAATGACTGTTAACATCACAAAAAGAGACATTTTGGGGGAAAGACTTAAACAAAACTAAGTCTCTGGATCTGGCTTCTAAGGTAGCTGTTAGCCATGTGTGGGTATTTAAACTTAAATCAAGTAAAATTAAATAAAATTAAAAATTAAAGTTCCTCAGTCTCTTTGAGCACATTTCAAGTGTTCACCTGGCACATGTGGCTAGTGGCTACCATATAGGTCTAAGAATATTTTCATCATTGTAGAAAGTGTCATTGGATAGCTCTGCTCTAAATCTACTGCCAATTACTAAGAAACACAGAGGAAAAAGGAAAATATTACATGACACCAGGGGGATGTGAATAGCAAAGTTTGGACTATGGGAAACTCTATAGGACAAATGATCAAATTAATTCATCAAATAAATTGCAAGGAGAAACCTACAGATCAAAAGATATTTAAAAAACATATAACCAACTGCAATACATATATATCACTTGAATTCTGATCCAAACTAAAAAAACCTTTTAAATAATTAAGAAATCTGAATAACTAGATTTTTGAATATTACATTTTCAAAGAAGTAATAACAGTATTGTGGTTATCTTTTTTTTTAAATGACATATCATTTGTAGCTCCAAACTGAAGCTATGGATCAAATAATCTAACAATTGAGATTTTGCTGCTACATAAATTTGCCTCAATATAGTGGGGAAAGTAAAAAGAGATTTAAATGAAACACAACTGGTCATGACTTAATAATATTGAAGCTGAATATGGGGGTTTATTATACTTTTCTCTCTACCTTTGTATATACTTAAAATTTTCTATTATAAAAAGATAAAAGGAAGAGTGAAAGAAAAGAAAAATCGATTGAAAAAGACAACAATGAAAGATAAGAAAGAATGAAAAAGAGAAAGAGGAAGAAAAAACGAAAGATATGACATTGGTAGCAGACTAGGAAAAAGCACAGGGAAGGCCATGCTCTCTCACTCATTTCTTCTTCCTGCAATTCCATCTCCCCTCAACAACAACAAAAACAAACAAAAAAGGCAAAAAACCTACAAGTACTTGAAACAGGTTAGAACAATGGAAAGAATATAGAACTGAGAGTTGGAAATACACTCTGAATACCACTGGGCAAACTACTTGGCCTCATAGGAGGTAGTTATATCCTGGTGGCTAAGGGTATGGACTTTGTAATCAGACACATTTGAGTTTGAGTCCCTGTTCCTCAACTAATTGGCTTGGGACCTTGGTAAGTTATTTAAGTCTTCTATATTTCAATTTCTTTACCTATAATATACAAATAATGACAATACCTCTTTCAAGGGCTGGGTGTAAGAATTAAATGAAATAATGCATGTAAAGGGGTATAGTAAAGGGCATGGCACTTAGGGAAAAGTGTAAAATAAAATTTAGGTCCCAGTTTCTGGTTTCCTGAATAGCTAATGAGCAAAATTAAAAAGTTAGATAATCTATTGGGTCCCTTCTGTCTCTAAAATTATGATCCTATAAAGTAGAATGAATTAAACTGATAAACACATACTTATTAGAAATACATTTAGCTTAAATAAACCAGCACGTACTATGTAAACTTTCAGATAATAAGGTAGACTTGAATATAAAGTCACTTTTCTTGCTAAACAACTAGTAATCACACTTAAAAAGAAAGATGAATGCTTATTCAGAATACATACTAGAATATATACTATAATTATACAAATCATCTCAGAGCAAAAAATTTAATAACCAAACTCGTATGCCACTCAAGGCAGAAATTATCAGACCATAGGGTTTACAGTCTTGAATTCTGAGAAGTTTTTTACCCATACTTATCTCCTTCGTCTGTCATAACTCATTTTTCCTTTGTCTTTAAACAAGTAAAAACCTTTCATCTTGAAACTAATCTTTACTTCCTGCACTTACTAACTTTTCCAGCTTTTTCCTTTCATTGTACCCATTTCTTCACCAATCAACTCAAAAATATTAACTAATTAGTTTACATGAGCAGGGACATGAATACAACATAGGCAAATGAGACACAATCCCTATATTCAAGGAATTCATAATATATATGGGTAAGACATATACAAAAACTGAATACATTTTTGTAAGTCTGAAAAATTACATAACTGTAAATATTTTTATTAAAAAATTTTTAATGCCTGCAGTGTGACTTTTAGCTCCTTTGCTCCAGTTGATCTAGAAATATTTATTGAGAGTTTTGAGTGTTAGATACTGTTTTAACTGTTCTAGGCACCACGGAATTCATCATAAACAAAGCAAACAAAAATCCCTGCTGCAGGGAGATGTTTTTAAAATCTCCACTAATTGGCTTTTTTTTTTTTCTAAACTAAGGGCCTTTTCTCAGATCTCAAACTCCTTGACTTTTCTTTGGCATCTGACACTGCTGACAGTTTCACTGTAAACCATCACACGTATTTTGCTGAATATCATAAGCTACCAGCCCTGACTTCTTATCTAAATTCCAATTCCAAAAGTTTTAATTCCAAATCCCTATCTTCACATAGTGGTTTTCACTGATAATTCAACAGCTCACCTTCTCCTCAAACCAAATCTTTTCCTTAACCTCCTAGAGTCATCAAGAATGCTGTTTACTCAGTTCAAAATCTAAATGTCATCAAGACTCCATCCTGTCTGCATTCCCTACTGGTTGAAGAAATAATGATTCCTCACTCACAGCATTTCCTTCTCTTTGAAGTGAGCTCTATGAGTTTTAACAGCCCTCGTCTCTTTCCACACCCCTGATACACTTCTCCCATGATCAGGATGGCTGACTTAGCCGACCATTGAGTTTGGTAGGGGAAAGTAAACATATGTAACACAGCCCTTACCTCTCCTCCTCTGGGAGTAAGTCTAATTCTGTCACTTAGTGTGTGCCTAGAGATAAAAGTCACATTCAACATCTGTGTAACTAGTAATAGGAGTAATATTTTTGGACCTATCTGCCTTATTTCTCAATTAGTTAAGAACTTGGTTGGGGAAGAATGTTCTTTATTAGGGTGACTATAGTATTCAATTAATTTGCTAAGTTATATAATTTCTAGCATTCCAGATTTTAAGAAATTAGACCTTGCCTGCTGCTGGTGCCTCATTACAAGATACCTCCTAAAAATCATTCACCCTATAGAACATCAGTAGAAAAAGCAAGAAACAAAGTGAAAAGTCAGGTAAGTCATGCTTCCCAAAGTAGCAGAACTACTTTAAAAGCTTCCTTATGATATCATCAAGGGGCCATTTTTGCTTTAAAAAGCTATTCTTCTGGCAGTAAATGTGCAGCAAACTTAATTTGCAATAGTGATTTGACATGTCACTGAATTCTCCGGTAGCCATTTAAATGAGCTGAATCAGTGTCATGTCTTATAATCAGACCATATCTTGCAAAATCTTTCTACGTCTACATTATTATTACTTATGAGAAGTTGTAGTCCCAGTTAAGTAGTTTTCTCAGTTTTAAAAATAACAAGATCCAGGTTATTACTTGAAGACTCCTCTAAAAGATGATTGAGACTATTGTTTCTCGAGTGCTAAGGCTAGACATACATGACCAAGCCTGAAAGAAAGGCAGGACTTTATGAATGGGTAGTGCTTCAGTGGAACTTTCATAAACAGGTTCAACCAGAAAAATTCAAACCTACAGACAACTTTTAAGAATAGCACAGTGAATACCTACATGGTCTTCATCAAGATGCACCTATCCTTAACACTTTGCAACATTTGCTTTAATTCTCTGTATATATACACAAATTATTATTACATACTATTATTTTGAAGGACTATGTTAGCATTTGTTATAGACATTATGTTCATTCATTCCTAAATCCTAGTATGTATCTCCTAAGAACAAGGACACCATCACACCCAACCACAATATAATCACCAAATTCAGGATCACAGTATTGGTATAATACTACTATTTAATATCCAGTCTATATTCAAATTTTACCAGTTTATCCTGATAATGTCCTTTATAGCAATTTTCTTTCATTCCAGGATCCAATCCAGGATCACATATTGCATTTTGTTGTCACATCTCTTTAGTTTCCTTTAATCTGTAACAGTTTCTTAGCCTTTCTTTGTTTTTATAACACTGACATTTTTAAAGAGTACAGGCGTTGATGTTTTGAGGAATATTCCTCAAACTGGGTTTGCCCGACTATTTCTTCATAATTCAAATTATGCAATTATAATATTTTCCTTCTCAGTGTATCATGTCAGCAGACAGTCACTTTGCCCCATTATTGGTGATGTGAACCCTGGACAATTAGTTAAGGTACTATCCAACAGACTTCTCCAAAAACAATTATACTTAATAAATAGTTGTATAACTAGTAGACTCTATAATTTTATTTTTATTTTTTAGAGACAGGGGTCTTGCTATGTTGTCCTGGCTGGTCCTGAACCCCTGGCCTTAAACAATCCTCCCACCCTGGCCTCCCAAAGTGCTGGGATTACAGGCATGAACCACTGTGTCTGGCTGCCTCTGTAATTATTATGTAATCTTACCTGTTCACATACATCACGGCACATTTGGTTATCCTTTGAATGATTACAACACAATGCACCTAGGGAGAAAAAATAAACATCAAATGTTGTTCCACTGTTAAACAAGATGACTAAGCTAATTCAGATGGTTACACAAACCATTTATTCAGTAGATGATTATTATTATTATTAATTTTAACTCAACAAACCTTTACTGAGCACCTATTACAAGTCAAGGACAGTGTTAGGTTTGAGGACATGGTCCCTGTCCTCAAGACGCTTGCAGTCTAATAGGGGAGACTGTCATGTAATAATAATAGCGACTATTTAGTGTGTGCTTTCTATGTCCCAGAATTTGACTAAGTTTGTTGTATGCATTTTCTTATCTAATCCTTACAATTACCATATGGACTAGAGCTATTTTTAAATCAATAATAAAAAGTCAACTGATAAAAAGATAGTGAATTTTGTTTTGAGCATGTGAATCTGAGGTTCCTATAGAATATCCTGATGGAAATTCCAGTAAACTCAGAAATTCAGGCCTGGAGTGCAGGTAAAGCCAAGCCTAAAGATCCAAATTTGGAACTCATCAGCATAAAGGAGTATATGGAAATGAATGATATTGTCTAGGGAGAGTTTCTAGTGAGAAGAGAACATAGCATCAGATTCTAAAGAAGAGTAACATCTGAGATATGGAAAGAAAGGAAAGAGACTGAGATGGAATAGTCAGAAAGGTAGGTTAACCGTGAGAGTGGCATCACAGGAGGAGTAGTGTCATGCACCGCAAGAGTCAAGTTAGACTGAAGAATGAAAAAAGGAAATGGGTTTACTAATTAGCCACTTGGTGAGCTTCACAGGTTCTTTCTATGGAACTGGTAGAAGTGAATGATATTAAGGAGTAAACCACAGGTGAGTAAGTACAGACATCAAAAATAGAGTCATAAGAAGTCTAGCAACGATGGGAAGGAAAAAAAGTAGTAATTATACAAAGATGCAAGGTTCCAAGATTTTTTCTCCCTTTTTCAGAGTGGAAAAGACTTGACCTTCTTTACAGACAGAAAAGAGCAGTAGAGAGCTAATGTTCCTCTGACAGAACAAGTCTCAAGAGGACTCCAAAGGGGATAAAACCAAGTGTATATGAGAAGGCACTATCCCTGGAAAGAAACAGGGAATACTTCTTCTTCCAAGATATTTATTAACTTAAAAAAATTTTATGAGCAGCTTAAGTACTAGGCATTGATCATTCATTCAAAAAAATATAAGTCTCTGTTCTCTTGAAACTTAAAGAGCAGATATTAAACTATATATGTATATATACACATACATATATATATATGGAGACAGAGAGAATATGAACGTGAAATGGTGGTAAATGTTATGGCAATAATAAAACAAGTTAAAGAGTAAGGAGGATGTGTGTGTGGAAGTGAGTGGGTATTTTATAGGGCAGGCTAGGAAGGCTTCACTGAAAAGGTATCACTCAAGCAGATACCATAAAGTAAGGGAACGAGCCACAATGAATTTTCCAAAAGGCAGAAACAGCAAGTGCAAAGTTTCTGGTGTGTTCAAAGACGAGCAAAGAGTGTGGCTAGAAAAGAATGACTGAAGGGTAGAGTAGGACATAATGCGATCAGAGAGGGGGACCAGATCATACAGGTCTCTATAGGCCATGGTAAGAACTTTGGCTTTTACTCTGAGAAGGATGGAAAACCACCCACGGGTTTTGAGCAGCATGTCATAATCAGAATAACATTTTAAAAACACCACTCTGGTTCCTGTGTTAAAAATATAATACACAGGAGTAAGGGAGGAAACACTAATAGGCTATTGCAGTAGTCTTGATAAGAAACTGTAGTGTCTTCAACCAGGGTGGCAGCAGTGGAGATGGTATTAAGTAGTCTGAATCTGGATATATTATGAATATAAAGCTGACAGGATATGCTAATGGATTGGAAGTGAAATATGGAAGAAAAAGAATTAAGAATGACTGCAAGGTTTTTGGTCCAAGAAAGCGGGAAAACAGAAATATCTAGAAATACCATTAACTGAAATGGAAAAGACTAAGGGAGGAGATCTCAGAGAGAGAGAGAGATGATCAGAAATTCAGTTTTAGATATAATTTTGAGATGCCTGTTATATATCTAAAATAATATACTGAGTAGGGAGTTGAATATATGAGTTCGGGAAGACTCCAAACTGGAGATGGGAATTTGGGAGACACACTATGTAGATGATATTTAAAGCCATGATGGCATCTGGGGAGGGACAAGATCTGAGAACTGAGCAATGCATTCCCTCCTTCAGAGACAGGTGAGAGTGGTCAATGCATGGGAAGATAATTAAGAGAAAGAATGGTGTCCAAAAAGCCAAATAAAATGTTTCAAGAAGATGTTAACCATGTTAGATACTGCTATCAAGCAATAAGGATTTCAAACTGATCACAGTATTTGGCAATGTGAAAGATATCGATGATGACCTTAAATAAATGTTATCAATGTGAAATAAAGGGCAAAAGCCTGACTGCAGTGAGTTCAAGAGAGAATTCAAGAAAATACAGACAATTCTTTTGAGGAAGTCTACTTTTGAGCAGTTGTAGAACACTGTATAATAAATAATTTGACTGGCCTTTCTCCCTGGTTCCTGGGAGGGAGACTCTAAATCACTGGAATTTCCTGAGTAATAGGAGTGTCTTTGTTATGCTAACAAGGTGACCCATGGTCTCACCTATCAAGCTTGCCCAAACGGTGGCCCATGGGCTGCATGTGGCCCAGGCCCAGCTTTGAATGTGGTTCAACACAAATTGGTAAACTTTCTTAAAACATTACGAGATTTTTTTTTTTTTTGCATTAGTGGTAGTGTATTTTACATGTGGCATAAGACAATTCTTCCAGTGTGGCCCACAGAAGCCAAAAGATTAGACACCCCTGACCTAGATAGTTTCAGGATGGAGGCTGGCAACACCAGAAAGAACAGCCATGTGTTTAAAGAGCTGGGGCTTTTAGCCACATGGTATCAACCTGATGTCCCAACTTCCAGGGATTGAAGGGGGATTGCAGATTGATCTCAACCATATGACCAATAATTCAATCAAGTATGCCTATGTAATGAAACCCCAATCAATACTCTGGACGTAGAAGCTCAGTGGAGCTTTCCTGGTTGAACACATTGATGTACTGGGAAGATGATGCACCTGATTCCATAAGAGGACATAGAAGCTCTGCATTCCCTCCTAGATCTCACCCTATGAGGCTCTTTATTTGACTGGTCCTCCTGAATTGTACCCCTTATATTAAAACCATTATTTAAAGTATAGTGCTTCCCAGAGTTCTGTGAGTTGGTCTAGCAAATTATTGAACCTGAGGGGGTCATGGGAACCATGGATTTATAGCCAGTTGGTCAAAAGTGTGGGTGGCCTGGGGACCCTTGAACTGAAACTAGTGTCTGGAATAAGGGCAATCTTGTTGGGGACCATGCCCTTTAACTTGCGGGGTAGATGCTGATTCTGGGTGGCAGAACTGAATTACATTATATCCAGTTGGAAGTAAAACAGAATATAGAGAAATGAGGTGGTTCCTGGAAGGGCATGTGGGTTTTAAAAGAGGCACTGTGTTTAGGAATAGGGATACAAGAGTGAACAAAATTATGCTCTCTAACTTCACCCAGGTTACCATCTGGTAGTAGGACAAAATCTAGACGAGTAAAGAATTCAAGGACACCGATAAATTAACAGGGAAATTGACAGCACCTCATTTTCTCAGTGAAATAGTGATTAGATCTGAAAATAGATAGGGCTGAGATAGGGTTGGGGGCTTGAGTTGAAATTATAGAGGCCTGAAACAGCCACTTTGGAAAATAGAGAAAAGAAACAACTATAAACATGTTTCTCAAACCTGTGTTCAAAACAACACTGCTTCATCAACTTAGAGAAAGAAATGTCAAGTTAGAGAAAAGGAAAAAGGTTGCCAAGCAGCATTATGGCTCCAGAGGAATTCATAAATTGGCTACAGCGATAATCATCAGAGGCATGTAACTGTTGTAGAGCGCAGAAGACTGAAAAGAGGATGGAGTTGGAATGGTCAGCAGCTGTCTAGAATTGGCAAGTCAAAAGACACAGGAGGGAAAAATACTACATTTCAGGCAGGTAGATCTGGTACAATGGTTTAAAACACCTGTTTTTACATATATATTCAACCTGTGTGTCTGTGCATGTGTATGCAACATAATCCTCTCTTCAAATGAAATCTGTACAACTTCAGTATACATATTAGATAAAAGTAGAACGTTTTTTATTGAAAAGTAGGATTGGTATTGAGGAGAAATGAATGAGTAAACAAATGAATAAAAGAAGTCCTCTTCAGATCTTACCAACCAAGTTTCTAAGTTTTAAACCGGAAATCACTTTTCCATAAAACAACGACAGGGTCTAGGATGTTACTGCCATATTACTATAGATCAGTTTCATAAAAGACTTGTGGGGCTAGCTAGCCTTTTTTTTTTTTTTTTGAGACTGGCTTTCTAATACTATTTCTATGTCAAAACATGTCTTGAAGTTCTAAACATTTGGTTTACAAAATTCTGAAGGACACATAAAAATTTCACTACATTTCAGAAGAACAAAAAGGTGCCTTGATTGTAGTAAGGCTGTAGTTACTTTCTATGAAGGGCTAACACAAGGGAGGACCAAAGCACTCATGAGGGTTTTCGTTTTTTTTGAGAGTCTCGCGCTGTCATCCAGGCTGGAGTGGAGTGGTGCAGTCTTGGCTCACTACAACCTCCACCTTCAAGTGATTCTTGTGCTTCAGCCTCCCAAGTATTAATAGCTGGGATTACAGGCATGCACCACCATGCCCGGCTAATTGTACTTTTAGTAGAGATGGGGTTTTGCCATATTGTCTAGGCTGGTCTTGAACTCCTGGCCTCAAGTGATCCACCCACCCTGGCCTCCCAAAGTGCTGGGATTACAGGCATGAGCCACCACACCTGGCCGACGCTTTCTTATAACAACTCCTCTGCAATGCCACACCAAACTACATCCATCTCCTAAGACTCTGCTATGTCCCTACCCTCATTAGACTGGGAGGATAGTCAGGAAAAAAGGCTCTCCTGAGTGACACTGATGTGCTCTTTTGTGCACTTTCTACTACTAGCCTCTAACACAAAGGTCATGTGAGGGCAGAAAATCCTGCTGGTCGTAAGCAAAGATAATTCAAGATAACATATGGTCCCAATAAACAGAAAAAAGCTCAGCAAAAAGTAAACAGGCAGACAGGAGTCTGATTTGGACCTAGGGATTTTTGAAAAACAATTTCTTGGAGCAAAGGTCTATTTCAAACAGAAACACAAAATGTGTTGTAATTAAAACTCCACTAACAGAGGTCTTACTAAAAATATAACTATAAAAGCCTTTTTTTCCAATTTAATGGTGAAGGTCAAATCTATAGGGGAGTATCCCTCAAAGTTAAATTTTTAAAATAATTCTTTTTTTCATTTAAAAAACCTCAAAAATTTGGAAAACAAGAAGAAAAAGAAAAATTATATTTCCACTGTCCTGCCACAACATCTGTTGACATTTTGGCATATATTCCTTCTAGCCTTTCCAAAAGACTTTTTGATACTTCCGACAAAATGGGATGAAAGAGGGAAGCCTAAAGTCTTCTGGTAATAACTTCTTTCCTTCTCCCAACCAAATGTTCTTCTGTAACAGCATATGTCTTCTCTTGAGGGCATTGCCACTCTCCACGAACAGGACAGGGGACCTCTGCTCCATCACATTTTCTACACTCTCTTCTTACCCTTAGCCATTATTGTATCCGCACACATTTTTCTTCCTTTGAAATAGCTAAAGCTTATTAGAATCTTTAACGTTGCGTATTTTTCAAGAAATAAATGTCTACAAATAGACATCCATTCATATGACTTCGTTATCAATGGGAGAAGAATTCAAATGCAATTAATGTGGCAATTAAGGGTCTTTATCTTTTTCAGAGCAACTAAAAGGGATTAATTGGGTCATTCAACTATTAGAATACAACAAAACAAAAAAAAAAACAAAACTCTCCCAGGCCTAATGCTTTCTATAAGAGAAGATAATGAATTCTAGATATATTCTGGGTTTATAATTTGATCCTAATATATTCTTCAAGAATAATAGTTTAAAACTCTGCTTATTTTCATAAAATGGAATTGAACAGATAAAGATGGAATGATTCAAAATAAAATTTGATACTGCTATGATGAAAATAAAAAACACAGGTGTTATCTTCATTAAAGACATCAGTATGAGTGTCGTATCTTGCATTCTTATTCCAATAGTCTGTGATTATAAAATAAAAATTAAAAATTGATTACTAAAGGCCACATTTTTTGGGCTTAAGAAGGTATTAGTGTAGCCTGAAAATATGCAAGCGGAATTATCCAATAATTAGAAACATCGAGTTTCAGCTGCTGGTTTTGGCCATGTGTATACTAAAGACAGGCAAGTAAGCAGGAAGCACATGCTCCAGCCACATGCAGAAAAACGCAGCTTCTAAAGCCAACTAGCTTTAAAAAAACAAATACACACCCTAATCCAAAACTAAGAAATATCCATAGAATTATAGGATTTTTGAAGTTAAAAGGGATTTTTGCCGCAGATGTCTCACAAAAGCTATAATTCAGTTGGTTAATGAAAAGCAATTCTTGTTTCCTAAAAAAAAAAAAAGATTCCCTCTAATTAATGTCTCCCTAAAGAACAACTAAAACAGTGTGTTATGTGTATAAATATATATATACACACACATATACATACATAGATGTGAGTGCGTGCACGTGCATTGAGTGTGTATTACACACTTCAGGAGAAAAAAACTAAATCTGAGTTGATACTGGAAAAAGATCATTCAAATTTAAAAAATTAATTTAAAAATCTGTTTTTTAATGTAAAATCTTATTTTTAATCAAATTTTAATTTTCAAAACAACTTGGAAAATGACAATCACTTAAAAAACATTTAAATGAGAACTGCAACTTTAACTTATAAATACATTCATGAAATTGTCACATTTAACCCTTTAAAAATCTACATGTGGGTATATCTGCATAAAGTATACAGTCAGCCAAGGAAGCGCCAAATAGTGAGAGGATTACCCACATACTCACCACCTCAATTCAACATTGCTAACATCTTGTCATACTGCCCTATCTATCTGTATGTATGGATGGATGGATACATATTTTGTTTTTTTCCCGAATCATTTGCAAGTTACATACATCCTTCTCCACTGCTTGCCTCATATTGCACTGCTGCAGCAGCCAATTATATTAAGTCAATTGTAGTACCAATATGACTGCCAGATTACTTTTTTAAACAGACCTTTCATGACATCCCTCTTCTAATCAAGGTCCTACATTGGCTTCCTGCTATTCCAATTCTAAAATTTCAAAGTCTTTCTCTAGCCTTCCCTTCCCTAAACTTCTATTACTTTTAGCAAAGAAAATCTACACTTACCTAGAACACAGTCCTCTGCCTGAAATGCTTGATGCCCACTTCCTGCTGACTCCAAACATATTGCAAGGCTTAACTATCATCTTAATTCTTAGTAAGCCTTTCTTCTCCAACAACTCTAGGCCATGTTGATGTTTTTGTTATTTAAGACCCTACTATTCTAGTAAGAGTTGGAAACTTTAACACTTAACTCTTCTCTAATCATTTCATGTGGGTTCTCTTGGTATCCCCAGATTGATTGTAAGCTTCTTGGTACAATTAGCACAGTGCTCAGCTCAAAAATTAGATTCACTGACTAATAAGGAATAATGGAAGTCCTAGCCAGAGCAAATAGACAAGAGAAAGAAAGCAAGGGCATCCAAATTGGTAAAGAGGAAGTCAAACTGTTGCTGTTTGCCGATCATATGATCGTATACCTAGAAAACCCTAAAGACTCATCCAAAAATCTCCCAGATCTGATAAATGAATTCAATAAAGTTTCAGGATACAAAATCAAGGTATAAAATCAGTAGCACTGTTATACACCAACAGTGACCACTCTGAGAATCAAATCAAGAACTCAACCTCTTTTATAATAGCTGCAAAAAAAATAAAATAAAATACTTAGGAATATACCTAACCAAGGAGGTGAAAGAATTCTACAAGGAAAACTACAAAACACTGCTGAAAGAAATTACAGACAACAGAAACAAATGGAAACATATCCCATGCTCATGGATGGGTAGAATCAATATTGTCAAAATGACCACACTGCCAAAAGCAATAGACAAATTCAATGCAATTCCCATCAAAATACCATCATCATTCTTCACAGAACTAGAAAAAACAATTCTAGTTCCTAAAATTCGAATTTCAATCCTAAAATTCAAATGGAAGCTTCAAATTATACTATAAGGCTATAGTCACCAAAACAGCATGGTACTGGTATAAAAATAGGCACATAGGAACAGAATAGAGAACCCAGAAATAAAGCGAAATACAGCCAACTGATCTTCGACAAAACAAATGAAAACGTAAAGTGGGGAAAGGGCATCCTACTCAACAAATGGTGCTGGGATAATTGGCAAACTGTATGTAGAAGAATGAAACTGGATTCTCATCTCTCACGTCATACAAAAATCAACTCAAGATTGATCAATACTTAATTCTAAGACCTGAAACTGTAAAAATTCTAGAACATCGGAAAAACCCACCTAGACATTGAATTAGGCAAAGACTTTATGACTGAGAACCCTAAAGCAAAAGCAACAAAATCAAAGATAAATACATGGGACTTAATTAAACTAAAAAGCTTCTGCACAGCAAAAGAAATAATCAGCAGAGTAAACAGATAACTCACAGAGTGGGAGAAAATCTTTGCCAACTATGCATCTGACAAAGGACTAATATCCAGAATCTACAAGGAACTCAGACAAATCAGCAAGAAAAAAACAAACAGTCCATTAAAAAGTGGGCTAAGGAGCCGGGCTCGGTGGCTCACGCCTGTAATCCCAGCACTTTGGGAGGCCGAGGCGGGTGGATCAGGAGGTCAGCAGATTGAGACCATCCTGGCTAACATGGTGAAACCCCGTCTCTACTAAAAAGGCAAAAAAAAAAAAAAAAAAATTAGCCGGGCGTGGTGGCAGGCGCCTGCAGTCCCAGCTACTCGGGAGGCTGAGGTAGGAGAATGGCGTGAACCCGGGAGGCGGAGCTTGCAGTGAGCCGAGATCACGAGATGCACTCCAGCCTAGGCGACAGAGCGAGACTCCGTCTCAAAAAAAAAAAAGTGGGCTAAGGACATGAATAGACAATTCTCAAAACAAGATACACAAATGGCCAACAAACATGAAAAAATGCTCAACATCACTAATTACCAGGGAAATGCAAATCAAAACCACAATGCAATACCACCTTACTCATGCAAGAATAGCCATAATTAGAAAATAAAAAAATAACAGATGTTGGAGTGGATGTGGTGAAAAGGGAACACTTTTACATTGCTGGTAGGAATGTAAATGAGTATAACCACCATGGAAAACAGTAGGGAGATTCCTTAAAGAACTAAAAGTAGATCTACCATTTGATCCAGTAATCCCACTACTAGATATTTACCCAGAGGAAAAGAAGTCATATGAAAAAGACACCTGCACACGCATGCGTATAGCAGCACAATTAGCAACTGCAAAAATATGGAACCAGCCCAAATGCCCATCAATCAACAAGTGGATAAAGAAAATGTGGTAGATGTGTGTAGCAGCACAATTAGCAATTGCAAAAATATGGAATCAGTCCAAATGCCCATTGGATAAAGAAAATGTGGTATATGTGTGTACACACACACACACACACACACACACACACACTATGGAATACTACTCAGCCATAAAAAGGAATGAAATAATGGCATTTGCAGCAACCTGTATGGAGTTGGAGACCATTATTCTAAGTGAAGTAACCCAGGAATGAAAAACCAAACATTGTATGTTCTCATTTATCAAGTGGCAGCTAAGCTATGAGGACACAAAGGCATAAGAACAATACAACGGACTTTGGGGACTCGGTGGCAGCAGGGGAAGAGTGAGCGGGGGCGAGGGATAAAAGACTGCACATTGGGTACACTGTAGTGATGGGTGCACCAAAATCTCAGAAATCACCACTAAAGAACTTATTCATGTAACCAAACACCACCTGTTCCCCTAAAACCTATTTTTTTAAAAAAAGTAGTAATATCCTATAGTTATACAATGTCTTTTTAACAGGAAAAAAGTACAAAAAATTTTCTCTCACTATATTAATACTATTTCAGTACCAATTTCATATGGTAACTCACCTATAATTTAGAAAACATCATATGATTTTTAAATCAAAAGATAAATTGGACTAAATCATACACTCAGGTAAGAGGCAGGCAGCCAGTTGGTGGTGGGCTCTGCAGCTATAAGGTCAAGAAGAGCTGAGGCTGGGAAGCTGACATTTTATGAGGGTGTGGAAACTATGTGCAAAAAAAAAAAAAAAAAAAAAAAAGGAAGCTGATTGAGGGAGAGAGGAAACTGGAAGAGATGCACAGAGAGAAGCCATGTGAGATAAAGACTGTCTCTAAAAGAACACACCGGAAGTCTAATTTCCTGTCAGTCTTGGTTCCTGTCAACTTTCTAGTTCCTGTAGCAGTCCCTGAGGTAGAGATGTGCTGAATTTCCTACCCTTGGCTTTCCATGTGATTTCCTGTTAAATGCTATATAACCAGCCCCCTAATCCTGACTTATTTTGGGTTTTGTTCCTTAGAGTCAAAAGAGCTGTAACCTAGACATTCATCATTATGAAACAACTAAAGCAAATGACTCTTCTAAAGTCCTCTTCAACAGTCAGTATTTTTAGATAATTCCCTTCCCCACTGCAGCAGGGCTCCCATCTCTAAACAAAGGATCTAAAAGTATAGCTCCCAATTATCTCATGGTCAGAACACATCTCTTAATACTCCACTTACAGTCTTGTTCAAGTTACCTATGTGCTTTACAGCATCCATCATACTATGTGCTATATACCTGATGAAACCATACGCTTTTTCCTCAAATATATTCTTCAGATTTAGGATATAAATAGGTATGTACTAATATAACCACATAATATTAGCCATGTAGGTATTATACATTTTGGGGTGATATTTCCTGTCTGAATTTCCCACTAAACTTAAGCCCCTATTTTTGCTTACCACTTTATACCTCTGCCTATCACAGTGTCTGTCAGTATTAATAGTTTAATAAATATTTGCTAAATGGATTACTCACAAGTATGGAATTTGGCTTAATAAGCAATGGCCCTAGTTAAATTATTACTAATATTCATCCTAAACATGTACAAAAATAGAACTTTTTATTCTCTCCTTTCCTTACCTTCCAACCCTCCTCCAAAATGCTCTTCCTCCATCTTCCCTACTTCAGTAAATGGCATCAACTTTTATTAAATTGCTCACGATTAAAAAAAAAAACCTATGAGTAATCCTTAATTCCTTCTTCCCTCACTTCCCACATCTAATCCATCAGCAATATATTTTAAATATCCCCTCTCCTATCTCCACACCACTCTACTCTTGAGTCAACCCTTATCTCCTGTGCTTGAACTACTGCAACGGCCTTCTAGTCATCCTGCTTATACACTTACCCCACTACAATAATTTTTTTCATTCAGCAGCAAGACTGATCTAAAATAGAAATAAAATCATACCACTCTTACTTAAAACTCTATTGGTTTCTATCTGTGCACAGAATAAAATCCATAATCCTTATGTGGTTTTTTGCAAGGCTCTCTGCACCATCTAGCCCTAGCATACTCTGTTGGTCACTACATTCCAACCATATAACCTTTTGTTCCTTATGCCTTAAGGCTTCTGCACTTCCTGGACCTCACCCCTGTCTTTCATAAGACCATCCACCACCTTCTCAGCCTTCGGATCTCAGTTCTAAACTTTACCTTCTCAAAGAGGCAGCTCTTATAAACTCTTTTGAAGTTCTTTTACATAAAGAACTACTCACACAATTCTCTGTGTTAGCCATTTGGTTTAGTTCCTTCATGGCATCCTTATCATACCTAGAAATCATTTTGTTACATATTTATCTATTTATTGTCTATCACCTCTCAGAATGTAAGCTCCTTGGAGCAGCAGCTCTGCACCTAGAACAGTGCCTGACGTATAATAAGTACTCATATAGTATTTTTTGGATAAACAAACCTCATAGTATCTCTTTTGTTCTTTTAAAAACCACATTTATAATATATAAAAATAACCTCCTTGACCTCTTCCCATTTTCTTCTACAAGTGGCACACAGTGAAAAGTATGATTAATGAAAGATTGCTTAAATTTATGGATGCCAGACAGAAACTTTTAGCTGCATACCAGAATAAACTGTCATATCTAGTCTATTACCAATCCTAGCTCTTTCTACAGTGTGGGCCAAGATACTTCTTTGGTAAGAGAATCTGCTTCTTATTACTTTGCTCCAGATAGGCGTTTGCTTTTTCTAACTTAAAATTCATTACATTCTTCTTCTAGATTCTAGGTTTACTATTACCTAATTCCTTAAATGTCAACTTACTGAAACCTGGCCCTTAAGGTTATATCCTTCCCTCTTTTGTACTATTACAAAGCAACTTAAATAAAAACAGAGCCATTATCAGGTGCCATGACACACGATGCTGATACTGCAGGATAGGGTCCCTTCTCATCCTCCAAAGAGAAAACCATTGAGCAAGTCATTTCACTTTCACACCTCCATCCCCCAGGAATAGGAATAATCAAGGTAATAAGATTTGCAAAGTTGTATAATAGAGGGGGTCAATAACCTGCAAAGCCTTATACCAGAGCAGACAGAAGTACCCAATCTTGGATGCGGTTAAGAAGGGAAGGAAGACTGAGCAGGAATACAAGCAAAGCCTTCACTGAAATACAATTTTATATTGTGTTCTTAATTCTGTTTAGGAGTGAAAAGCATTTTCTATACTTTCTACTATTCACAGTGGAAGCCTTTGTCCATTATATTACTCAATGTCCTTTAGTAAGGAACCAGGCAGTACATGCTTCCTAGAATTTAGTATAAGGAACATGTCTCACTTTTAGATCAAACTTGGAATTTTTTTTTTATCAAACAATGCAAACTATATGTTGTCATGAACTTTTAGAGCTTAGAAGGGCCTTTAGAAATCAACTAACGCAGCATTTTCTGAAGTGCGCTTTAGGTGTTATGAAGAAAAAAAGAATTTTATGAGCAAACAAGTTTCTTTCTTTAACAACTTTCTTGAGCTACAATTTGTATACCATGAAATTAACCCTTTTAATATGTACAATTCAGTTGTTTTTAGTATATTCACAGAGTTGTGTAGCCATCACCACTATCTAATTTTAGAACATTTTCATTACTCCCAAAAGAAACTTCATACTCATTAGCAATCACTGCCATTCCCCCAGCAAAAAAGTTTCTTGTTTTTTTTTTTGTTGTTTGTTTGTTTGTTTTACCACAGGAATCCTTGGACCCTTTATTGTGAATCTAATGTGTTTTGTGAATTTATAAGACAGGGTACCATGTGCAGTATTTCCCGAACATACTTAATAGCTAATATTTCACTGCTTATTACGCTAAATGCTGGACATGTATTACCTCGATTCTCATAATAAAATCTGTGAGGTACCATTCATAATAAATATGGCTATTTGAGCACAAAAAGATTAAAGCTAAGTAATTTGCTCAATGTTCTTAACCACTCCACTATACTACCTCCTGCAGAACTGACTGGTTGTGGGAGGAGAATGGACAACTAGTATTTCATAATTTTGTAAGTGTTTCAGTTCAATCTCTTTTAATTTAACAGGGAGAAAAATGGGGCCCAGGAAAGTAATCTGATTTAGCCAAGAATACACAGCATTTTCTCTTTTATTCTTTGGGATAGTTTACAGCTAAATTTGAAACCTAGCTATAGTTAATACCCCTGTTGGAACTGACTTTGATTTTTTTTTTGAGACAGGGTCTCACTTCCGAGGGCAGTGGCATATCACTGCAGCCTTAACTTCCCGGGGCTCGAGCAATCCTCGTATCTCAGCCTCGCGGGTAGCTGGGACAACAGGCATACACCACCATGCCCGGCTAATTTTTGTATTTTTAGTAGAAACGGGGTTTCACTATGTTAAGCAGGATGGCCTCGAACTCCTGGGCTCAAGGGATCCACCCGCCTCCACCTCCCAAAGTGCTGGGATTACAGGCGTGAGCCTACCGCACCCGGCTGACTTTGTTTTTTTTTTTTTTTTTTTTTTTTAGGTGTCTCTCCCTGTCTCCCTGTAAGCAATGCACTTCACCACTTTTGCATGCACACGTCCTAGCCATCTTTCAATGTCTAGTACAGCTAGGGGGAATCACTCCACTTTCCACTCATCCTAGGTCGATGTCTTCTCTCCCTCTGTGCACTCATACATGGCCCTTCATTTCCTCTGGACATTTCTGCCTTGAATTCGAGTTACTTCAATCTCCAGCTGTACCCCGTCTCCTACCGAGAGAGCTTTTGGACGGAAGAAGTCGGCGTGCACTCAAAAGGCCAGCAAGTGGGAAGCAATCAATAAGCACTTAACAGTTTCCTATCCATCCTTGGTTTAGTTCTTGTAGAGCAAGAATTCCTCTCCTCAAGCCTGCCAGCCCCCGGGAGACAGGGTTTACTGATTTTTAATGTCTCCTGCCCGAGTCCAGGACCCACCACGCGGGCTGTGGGGACCGTCAGTGCTCACCGCCACCAAGGTCGTTATGAACCAAGTGCGGGTCAAGTAACAAGTAACAATAACTAACTAGGGCCGCGGTAGGGCGGCTGCGTATCCGAAATCCCATCCAAACCTCGCGACGATCCTGGGCGGGGGCATCGCACCCTTTTCTGACAAGCACCAGAGGCAAGCGAAGGGGTCAGTGCCGAAGAGGGGGCCCGTGTCGGTGGGTGACAGACCAAGGCCTCGAACCCGAGTCACCGCCCAGAAGATCTTGGGGCGGAGAGAGTTCCTCACTCGCCCCGCCTCGGCACCAGCCTCTGGAGCGCTGAGACCTGGGGTCCCGGGGTCACCGGACGTGGGCAGGGTCTGGGGGTCGCGCGCACCCCCGCCCCCTGCTCCGCGCCATCTTGGAGCGCTGAGGCGGCCGCTCCCGACAGCTTCGAACCGTTGCTCTGGAGGTTACTCACCCGCACTGCCCGGAGCCAGGCCCCCTGCCACCTCCGCGACCCCCGCCACGGCCAGCAGAAGGAGCAGCGCGCCTCGCAGAGAGGCCCGGACGGTCGCCATGTCCGGGCCGGGCGGCTCCAGAGCCGCGGGATGCTCGGACCCAGCTTGGCCGCAGCCGCTGCCGCCGCCGCCGCTCGCGCGAGGCCCCGCCCCCAGCGCCCGGTCCTTTGGTGACTGGCTGCGGCCCGCTCAAGCCCCGCCCCCTGCCTCACAGTGTTTCCAAAACCTCCCGGGGGCGGGAACGTGCCCCGTACCAGGGCTCTTTGTTATGGCCCAACTGTGTGTCGGCTTCTGCCGGGAGTCCACCAGCCCACGTTCTCCCAGAGTGAAGTCAGAGGATGTCAGAGCTGGGAGAGTCATTAGAAAACCTCTGCCACCTCCTGAGGTTTCGGGCCACTGAGGTGAGAGAGGAGACTGACCTTACTCAAGATCACACTGCAAGTTCACCTGAGAACGAGGGCTTAGTCCAAGGCCGAACCAAAGGGGCTTCTCTCCTTCACGTACCCTCAGTAATACTCGCAATATTCTTTCTGCCGCGAAGCTGCCTCACACCCAAAGAAAGCATGTCACCCGGGATCCTTCGGCCTCCCGCAGACACGGCCCCCTGACAAGGGTTCATCACTAGAGCTCTTTGGCACATATAGCCTCAATGTGTCTTTGATGTACTTTAAAAATTATTTATTTATTTATTTAGACAAGAGCCGCTCTGTCGCCCAAGCTGGGGTGCAGTGGCGCGATCTCGGCTCACTGCAACCTCCGCCTCCCGGGCTCAAGCGATCCTCCCACCTCAGCCTCCTGAATAGTTGGGACCACGGGCGCAGGTGACCACGCCTGGCTAATTTTTATATTTTTTTTGCAGAGAAGGGGTTTCACCATATTTCTCAAGCTGGTCTCGAACTCCTCGCCTCAAGCAATCCCCCAGCCTCCTCCTCCCAGAGTACGAGGATTGCAGGCGTGAGCCACTGTGCCTGGCCTTGATGTTACTATTAAGCACCTATTCCTGATAGGAAAAGAGGATAGGAGAACGCTTGTATACCTAGATGTGGAGAGCCTTGAATATCCGGCTGAGAAGTATAGACTTTGTCCAAGAGACAAGTTGGAAGTGGGTCCCACCCCACTCATCAGCCCAGCAGCTACGTGGAGAATGTTTAAGCCACTGGCTAGCAAAGCTAATTCATTCTCTTTTTTTCTCTGTGTGTTCCTGAATTAAACCCTTTTTCCTCCTTTTTTGAAAAAGCATGACCACCGTTTTAAATTCTCATGAAGACACCTGGGGCTAAATTACTTAAAACATTTTTTAAATTCCTTAATATTGTTAAATATCCAGTCATTATTTACATTTTTCTTACTGTCTCATGATTTCTTTTTACAATTTTTCAAGTTCTAAACAAAATCCATATATTAAAGTTGGTTTTTATGTCTTTGGGCTCTTACATTTATTCTCTCTTTTGAGTTTACAAAAGGAAAACATGAATAAGTTAAAATATCTAAAACATCTGCTCTGATGACTCTGTTGCTTCTGTGTACAAGGTAAACTGAGGCACAATAAAATTTTAAAGTTTACTTCAGCACGCGGTGATTCATGAATTGAGAAGCTGCAAACCAGAGTGGTTCTGGGACTCAGCTCTGTCGAAGAAGCAGATTTTTACAGAGTGAATGGGAAAGTAATAAAAAGAAAATATTTGATTGGTTACAGTTATAAAGTTGCCTTATTTGGTCTATCCCACTAAAAAGCCTCTAGTTATACAAGTTTATGGACTACTTCTGATTGGTTGAGCTTGTTCTGTTTTTCTTTAATATATGCATTTACAAGAAATAGCTCAGATTAACTCAAGTAAGTTTAAGGTCACTTATGAGGACTAAATTGACTATCTGCTCAGGAATTCTGCAGACCTGGTCTTCATTTTAATTTATTTTAACAATTCCCCTCTGAGAGTAATAGTACCACTATTGACACAGTCACTGGGCCAAAGAGTCATGATGCTATCATTATTAACAGTTGCGGCTGGGCGCAGTTGCTCATGCCTGTAATTCCAGCACTTTGGGAGGCCGAGGTGGGAGGATAACTTCAGCCCAGGAGTTTGAGACCAGCCCAGGCAACGCTGTCAGACCCCCATCTCAATTAAAAGAAAAAAAAAATAAGTAGTTACATTGAGATGTAGAATCACATGTAGGCTTTGGCAGTTGGGGTAAGTTCTTCAAGTTGTCTAATCCTGATGGCAATCATTTGATGTGTGGCTGCTGGAAAGCATTAAAACTCTTGACAGGGGCTGGGCGCGGTGGCTCATGCCTGTAATCCCAGCACTTTGGAAGGCCAAGGTGGGTGGATCATGAGGTCAGGAGTTCAAGACTAGCCTGGCCAACATGGTGAAACCCTGTATCTACTAAAAATACAAAAATTAGCCAGGTGTGGTGGCGCGTGCCTATAGTCCCAGCTACTCAGGAGGTTGAGGCAGGAGGTTGAGGCAAAGTAGACTTTATTTTTTAGAGCAGTTTTAAGTTGACAGCAAAACTGAGTGGAAAGTACAGAAGGTAGACAGTCCCTGCCCCGACATATGTAAACCTCCCCCCACTGTCAGCATCCTGCACCAGAATGGTACATTTGTTACAGTTGATGAGCCTACATTGACACATCATCAACCAAAGTCCATAGTTCACATTAGGATTCACTCTTGGTGTTGTACATTCTGTGGGTTTAGACGAAGGTGTAATGACATGTATCTACTCTTATTTTTTTTTATTTTTTAAGATGTAGCTATCAGAAAACTTAAAATTACACATGTGAGCCCAAAGTGAACCACAAATGTAATTATGTTTTTCCTGAGACAGGGTGTCCTTCTGTTGCCCAGCATGGAGAGCAGTGGCAGAGTCCTGGGGCACTGCAGCCTTGAACTCCTGGCCTGCAGTGATCCTCCCACCTCAGCTGCCTGAATAGCTGGAACTACAGGTGCATGCCATCATGCCCAGCTAATTATTTTATTTTATTTTTTGTAGAGATGTGGTCTTGCTATGTTTCCCAGTCTGTTCTCAAACTCCTGGACTCAAGCAATCCTCCCGCCTCGGCCTCTCAAGCTGTTGAGACTACAGGCATGAGCCACCATGCCCAGCCCCAATATGCAATTTTAAGCACTGTAAGAGTAGTGTAATTATCTTTCATTCTAAAAAAAGGTTAATGCTTAGAGATGAGTACGATATTTTAAAAAATGTTACTCACCAATGATTTTGTTTTGAGCCAAAAAACCATGGTTCTCAAGGTCTTGCGCCTTTCCTCCTCTTCTTCTATCTCTGACTTCATTTCCTACTGTTTCTGTCATGTCCAGCCATCACCTCCAGCCAATGTTGCTCAGGGCCTTTCCCTAACTGCTCCATGTAACTCCTGCCTCAGGACCTCTGTGCTTGGAGTTCTTTCTGCTTGGAATTAATTTCTCCCAGATAGTTGTACACTCTCCCTTTTCTTTTTTAGGTCTTAACTCAAATGGCCTTCCTTAATTGCCCTTCTTAAAATTAAAACTCAACCCCACCTCTGAACTTCTTCTCCCCTTTCACACTTTATATTTTCAAAAGCCATGATTACCTTCTACCATATTAATAGGTTCTAATAAATAATATTATAAAATATACTACTTACTTTCCCAAAGTGTTGCTTGTTTATTATTTGTTTCCTTACTTCATGAGGGCAGATATTTTTGTCTGAGACTACAGACTATCCTTATTTCTTTTATACACACACACACACACACACACACACTTTTTTTTTTTTTTAAATGAGACAGGGTCTGGCTCTGTCACCCAGGCTGGAGTGCAGTGGCATGATCACGGTTCACTGAAGCCTCAACCTCCCAGGTTTAAGTGATCCTCTCGCCTCAGCCTCTTGAGTAGCTGGGACAACAGGCATGTGCCACCATGCCCAGCTAATTTTTTTGATTTTTTGTAGAGACGAGGTCTCACTGTGTTGCCCAGGCTGGTCTCGAACTCCTGGGCTCAAGTGATCTTTCTGTCTCGGCCTTCCAAAGTGCTGGGATTGTAGCTGTGAGCCACCATTCCTGGCCAACTATCCTCATTTCTTAATTGCTTCCTGCAGCAGAGCCTGAATCTGTTTCAGAAAGAGAAACTTTTAAAATTAAGAATATGGCAGATGTTTAAGTAGGTTTAATTAAATAGGAGTATTGTTTTTTAGAACTTTTGTATAGTAAATTTCTAAAGCCAATCTTTAATGGAAATACTTTTTCTGACTTTGTTTAGCCTGAACATGTTTGATCATGATTAATTGACCTAGCTTAATAAGGAAGAGGTCCATTTTGAGTTAGTTAACTAAGACTTTATGGCATCTGATTTCATATGTGTATAGTAGGACAATTTTGTGAAATATTAATGTATTTTCTGTTCCCAGTAATTCCTTCATTAGAACTAAAACATGAGGGCAAGGCATTCACATCTTCAGAGATGGTCATTAGAGTAGAAAAATAGTCAAAGAGGACAACTCCTAGCTTTTGGTTTTAAAAAACATACACTTAAAATTTCAGGCAGAGACAATGGCTTTAAAGAGAAAAAGCCTTTGAAATATCAGAACGTGGTCTATTTTATAGCTGAGAGCATAAAATATTTGTATGAAGAACAGACATGGAAGAATACTATGATCAGTCAGACACAGTCCCTCCTACCCCCTCAGTCCCCAGCAATTTGATTCACTCTGACGTGGAAGAAGGAGAGCCACTGGAGGAAAAGAAGGGGTCTCTGGTCTCCTTCTTCTGATGCAGTGGGATGGGACATAGAATCCCCAGAAAGGCTTGAGACTACGAGATAAGAGGGGATCTGATTCTCCTTGCTGTGTGGAGCTCAGGAAATGACAGACCTCATAAAATTCATCTGCACTTAACATGATGTAGGTATAGAGTAGAAATGGCTGCAAATGTGTCCTGTTTCATGCTCCACACAGAAGAGCAGCCAAATGTTTTGTTGCCCCTCAAGAGATGCAAGGTAGGAGACAGCTGAGAGCCTGAAGCGACCTCAAGATTGGAATGAGGAGGCTGTATCTGTTATTTGAATCATCTGTACAAATGGATACCAGATGAGAATGCAGATGTCAACAGGGATTGATGATGATGACTGAGGACCACATGTCCTGTCTTCTTCTCCAGTCCCAGTTGCTGGCTTTGGCTCTATATAGACCTCTCAAAGCTGGGGAGGGGTTTGTGAGAGGCCTTGACTAAACTGAGATCCCACTGAACTTACTGAGATTTAGTTTTAGTCATTCGGCAGGAAGGGGATATGCAGAGTCAACTAACTGTCCATTGAAGATTTGATCACCCCTTCTAGAAGTGGTTGCTTGAAAGCAACTACCAGCCAGAGACATTTTCCAATTGCTAGTGTGTCATGTTCACTGTTAATTTAATAACTGGGAGTAAGGCCTTGGAGAATGAAGGGTCCCTGTGCCTTGGAGCAGAATTGGCATATCTAACATCCACACTGATGCCTACAGTAAGATCTGAGAGGAGGAAGAAAAGCCCTACCCCTAGGCATCCAACACCCACATGTTATGAAATTCAGCATTGAGACCTCAGCCTATGATGCTGGTACAATATCCTGCCAGCCTCCAATAAGCCCTCTAAAGACGTAAGCCTGTGAATATAAAATTTCCACCCCGCCATTCTTTACTCTCTTTGGCTGTTTATTTTAGTAATTTTTGAACTTAAAACTATTATTTTTTATTTTTTAACTATAGAATCATTCTTTTCCCAACAAAATCTTAGAGTTCTGCTATATAAACAAGAAAAAAGTTGTGTTGTATTGCTACACTTATTTTATAAGTTCAAATTTATAGCAATTATGTAGTTCAAAGTCAGTGAATGAGAGTTCAAAGACAGTGAATGAGAATTCAAAGACAGTGAGTAAGATTTTGATAAATATAAAAACTTGAATTCTGGAATTATGGATGACTGTTGCAGTCACACAAGTTCCAGCTTCCGATTTATTTATGCATTTTCTTTTTGGTTGCCTGCTATAGAGAAAATCTTGATTCATAGAGATGAGTACCTTGCAAAGGGTCACTGTTTTTGAAATAACTTCACTTGCAATCCCACACAACTCTTTATTTAAATTAAGATGGTATCCTGAAAATGAAGCACTGAGAAATTTGTTTAAATATTGGTTCATGAAAACTTATGTCCACATAAAAACTTGCACATGGATATTTATAGCAGCTTTAGTCCTAATTGCCAAAACTTGGAAGCAACCAAGATGTCCTTTAGTAGGTGAATGGAGGAAAAAAAGACAACAACTTTGGGGCATCCAGACCGTGGAATATTATTCAGTGCTAAAAAGAAATGAGCTATTAAGTCATGAAAAGACATGAAGGAACTTTAAATGCATATTACTATGTGAAAGAAGCCAATCTGAAAAGGCTCCATACTTTATGATTACAACTATATGACATTCTGGAAAAGGTAAAACAATGAAGACGGTAAAATGATTAGTCTGCCTGGGGTTGGGGGAAGGGAAGGATGAAAGGCAGAGCACAGAGGATTTTTTAGGGCAGTGAAACTAATCAGTGGTAGATACATGTCATTATACACTTGTCAAAACCCATAGAAAGTATTCTATGGGTACACCATAGAGTAATGTATACACCAAGAGTAAACCCCAATGCAAATGACGGATTTTGGGTGATGATGTGTTGATGTAGGTTAACCAATTGAGACAAATGTACTACTCTGGTTGATAGTGGGGGAGGTTGTGCATATGTGAGGACAGAGGATATGTGGGAGCCCACTGTACTTTCCACTCAAGTGTGAACCAGAGTGTGCTAAAAAAGTTTATTAATTTAAAAAATGTTAGATGTTAAAAATCTGAAAAAACTGATTCACTAATATGACAGCTGCTCAAATTTCTTATCACACATTGAAAAGAACCAAAGATGTAGCAACCAAGACTTATGTTTAATCATGATGCTATTTATAAGGTAGTAGCAACTAAAATTTGTGGTTAATCCTCATACTATTTATAATGCACATTATTTTTGTGTGACATGTTCTCTTGTTATTGTGCAATTGGCTATGATGCCATAAAAAGAACATGCACCAAGCAGATGATTCATAGCCTTGCCCAACACTTAATTGAGAACAGCACATATTTGTACTTCTTTGTATAATTTTACATGAGCTATGTGCATAGGCTTGGATTAAAGAAAGATCATTTCACATCTGAATCTATTCTAGTAATAAACAGAGAAAAGAGAAAAGATAAGTGCAGAGTCACACTTTTTTCGAATCAAGGACATTTAAAGAAGATTGCACAGAGATGGCAGGAAAATAATTATTCCAAGGTCTAATCAAAAGTGAGTCAATTCGACAGGACACATGTTAATGTGGTAGTAGCCTCTAGCATGTCAAAAATTGAAAAACAGAACACATTCATGTATGTCCATTGTCTTGCATATTAAAAGTTATTTAGAATAGCTATATTTTTAAAGAAACTCAAATTAACAACTTGTGGGATGTGACGAACCTCCACTGGGGAAAAGTTAGATTCTTGTTTAATCAGGTTATATTATTCCAGAGTTTTGTATAATGTATGTTTCAACATATCTATTTTAATTCTGATACCTTCTTTCTCTCCCAGAATAATGAATCACACTCTCTTCTACAGCTGGTATAAATATGTCATCGTGTTCTTTTTTAGCTTTTTGTAATCATAACAGCATTTGTTGTTTAATCCAGCTGAAGTTTATGGAAGTATATGGTGTGATGTATGGATCAAAGGCAACCTTCATTCAATTGAATGTTGTTGCTGTTCCACTATTTATTAAAACATGATTCCTTCTTTAAGCTATTAATTTTGGTCTGATGTATATGTATTAAATTCTTATAGTTTGGATTCATTTTTCTGGTATCATGAATATGAATGATTTGCAAAACAAAAATCCAGTGGTGTATAGTTCAATAATTGTTACCTCGCATGTAAGTTCAAATCTGGTAGGAAGAATCTGACATTGTGATCTTCAAAAGATCCTTGTATTGTTCCATTATTCTTCACTAGCAATTTACAGTGTTCAGCAGAGTCTTTTGGATAATTTAAAACACCAAATAACTGTGTTTATAAGGCCAGATTTCCTATCAGCCCTACTTCAAACATAGTGGAATTTGAATCTTTGGGGACAAAGCCCAGCAATATGTATATTAAATAAGTTTTTTTTTTTTTTTTTGAGACAGAGTCTTGCTCTGTCACCCAGGCTGGAGTGCAGTGGTGTGATCTCTGCTCACTACAACCTCTGCCTCTTGGGTTCAAGCGATTTTTCTGCTTCAGCCTCCTGAGTAGCTGGGATTACAGGCATACACCATCACATTTGGCTAATTTTTGTTTTTTGTTTTTTTTTAGTAGAAATGGGGTTTCACCATGTTGGGCAGGCTGGTCTCGAACTCCTGACCTTAAGTGATCTGCGCACCTCGGCCTCCCAAAGTGCTAGGATTACAGGTGTGAGTCACCACACCCGGCCATATTAAATAAGTTCTTTTGTTTGTTACAATTTGAGAGCTTCTACTTTAGGAATAAAGGTCATTTTTATTGTATTTCTTTCCCCAAATCCCTAGCCAATCCCCCTGCTTTCCTTTATACTCTTACACTAGTCTTGATTGGATGCAGTGGCTCACACCTGTAATCCCAATACTTGGGAAGGTCCATGCGGGAGGATTGCTTGAGGTCAGGAGTTTGAGACCAGCCTGGGCAATATAGCAAGACCCCTAACTCTACCAAATATATATATATATATTCCTAGCTCTACCAAATCTATCTATCTATCATCTATCTATCTATCTATCTATCTATCTATCTATCTATCTATCTATCTATCTATCATCTATCTATCATCTATCTATCTATCTATCTATCTATCTATCTATCTATCTATCTATCATCTATCTATCTATCTATCCCAGGCATGGTGGTGTGTGTGCCTGTGGTCTTAGCTGAGGGAGGCTGAGGCCAGAGGATAGCTTGAGCCTCAGGAGTTCAAGGTTGCTGTGAGCTGTGATGGTACCACTGTACTCCATCCAGGCTGGGCAACGCAACAAGATTCTGTCTCTAAAAAAATAAATAAATAAAAACAAAAAGAAAGCAGTCTTATACTTTTATTCTTGACTTGATCTGTCATGTCTGGAATTATGATTATTCTCAATTATTTGATATTTGTAATTATTATGAATACAATAGTATTCCTTTTTTTTTTTTGTTCTTAGTTTGTGTTGTTGCATGTTGAACACAGGAATGTATATGTAGCTATGTGGGAATACAACCGATTTTGGGGAACTTATTTCTATTTTCTAACTTCTCTGAACTCATATTACTGCTAATAGTTTTCTGGTTAATTTTTAGAAATACTGTAATGGGTTTTCTGCAAAAATTGACCCATATTTCTTTCTCTGCTATATTTACGTCTCTTATTTTGCACTTGACCACATTTTTATATCTATTTGCACTTGGCTACATTTTAGAACTATTTGAAATGAGAATTAGGGTGGGGACAGTGTATAAGCTAAAGAAAATTACTAGTTCAGTCAGCTAAAAAATTACACATAACAATTCAGATAAGAATGAGAACTGAAGAAAGAAGTTGCTTCTTTTTTTAAAAATTGACTTTACTGAGGTATAATTTGCACACAATAAAATGTACCCATTCTAGGCCGGGCACGGTGGCTCACGCCTGTAATCCCAGCACTTTGGAAGGCCGAGGGGGGAGGATCATGACGTCAGGAGATGGAGACCATCCTGGCTAACACGGTAAAACCCCGTCTCTACTAAAAAATACAAAAAATTAGCCGGGCGTGGTGGCGGGGCGCCTGTAGTCCCAGCTACTCGGGAGGCTGAGGCAGGAAAATGGCGTGAACCCAGGAGGCGGAGCTTGCAGTGAGCTGAGATCACGCCACTGCACTCCAGCCTGGGCGACAGAGCGAGACTCCACCTCAAAAAACAAAAAAAATACCCATTCTAAGATTCAGTTCCATGAGTCTTAAGAAATGTATGCACTTGTGTAACTACCATCACAAAATCAAGATATAAGATATTCCCACCACTCCCCAAAGCTTCTTCATGCCCTTGCAATCAACCCCGCAGCTCACCAGGCTCCAGGCAACAACTGGTATGATTTTTGTCACCATATATTAGCTATGACTTTTCTAGAATTCCAATCATACACCATGTACTCTTTCGTGTCTGGCCTCTTTCACTTAGTATAATGTTTGTGAGATAATCCCATGTCTTAGCATTTTTGGGGTATTTTGTTCCTTTTTACTGCTGGGTAGTATTTCATTGTATGGATGTACCTCAATTTGTTTATCTTTTGACTTATTGATGAATATTTGAGTTATTTTCAATGTGGGGCTATTATGAATAAAGATTCTATGAGCATTTGTGTACACGTCTTTGTGTGGATGTATATTTTTATTTCTTTTATGTAAACACTCATGTCCCAAGATGTACTCAAGTCATCTTAATTTATGTAGATGACCGAGTGAAGATACATAGAGGCCAATGCCTTTGAAAGAAGATTTTTATTACTTACATTTCCCAAGAGGAGACGTCACACCATTCCATGCTGGGGTCATGTGGGGAAGCACCAAGGTTTTTTCAGGAGGCAGAAGCAAGAGTGAGGGGAGAGCCTAGGCCAGAGACTCTATTACAGTTTCCTTGGGAAAGGCAGGGGAGGGGTGGGTAGACAGCATAGGATTGAAAAATATGTGGGCTCTGGGCTATGAGGGTGGTCTCTGGTTGTCCGATACATGGCCCTGGGTGGTTTAGGGCAGGGAAATATTGGTTGGTATGTGAGTTAGATAAGGAGGTGGTTCAGAGTATAGGCTTTGGATCTCAGAGGAGATGTAAACAACTTTGGTTGTTAGTTTGGCCCTGAAATTAACGGATGTCAAATAGACAAATACAGAATCTAAGAAAATACAAAACTCAAGACTTGAACTATTGTCACAAGGAAGTGTATGTTTAACTTTATAAGAAACCAGTAGCTGTTTTCCAAAGGATTGTACCATATTACATTCTCATCAGCAATGTATGTGAGTTCTAGTTGCTACATGTCTTCCATAACACTTGGTATTGTCAGTCTTTAAAATTTTAGACATTCCAATGAGTGTAGGGTGAAATCTCATTGTGGTTTTAATTTGATTTTCCATAGTGACTAATGACGTTGAACAATTTTCATGTGCTTCGTGGACATTTATAAATCTTTTGTGAAACTCCTTTGTGAAGCATCTGTTCAAATCTTTCCCACATTTTCGGGGACTGCCTTCTTATTGCATTGTAAGAGTTCTTTACATATTATGGATACAAGTCCTTTATCAGATATATGCATTGCAACTATTGTCTGTCAATCTGTTGCTTACCCATTCATTTTCTTAATGGTATTGTCCGAAGAGCAAAAGTTTTAAACTTTGGTGAAGTCCAATTTGGCACTTATTTCCTTTAGGGTTCATGCTTTTTTGCATCTTAAGAAACTTTTGCCTATTCTGAGGTCACAAAGATTTTCTCCTGTGTTTTCTTCTAGACTTTCCGTAGTTCTAGCTTAAGCATTTATGTCTATGATTGATTTCAAATGAAGTTTTGTGAATGGTGTGAAGTAAAGGTCAAGGTTCATTTCTTCCCCCGTATGACTATCCAGTTGCTCCAGAAACATCAACGCCCAACTGGCTTTGGCCTGCTTTGACACTGCTGATACAATGGACCCCTGAAGATGTGGCTAATATTCCCATTTGTTCTAAATCTTTCCATTCAATGGCCTTGACCCATTAAATGGAAAGATTTAGTGATGGGGTCACTTCGTCACTCACCGTGGTGATCCTGCTGAAAACATGATCAGACAATATGTCCAACCACCCCTGTATCCTTCTAATGGGGACAGGAATTCTGGACCCCTTTCATGTGCCATCGGGGCTGAGTGTCTTGGAGTTGGTGGTCTGTTGCAGGCCCAGTCCTTCTGGGCTTGTAGCATCCATAAGACGTTGGTCATCCTGGAGAAGTAAAGAACCATAAATATTCATGGATTCGCCCTTAACAAATATGGACTTTCTATCAGAGGTTTTATTTTCTCAACATCACCCACAGCCTCTAGCTTGGGCACCAGCCCAGGATGGAGAAGGTGTTAAATTCCTCCCTATCCAATCAATAGAATCTTACCCTAGTTCTATCTTTTCTGATTATCCTCTTCAATCTGACCAAGCTTCTAGCTAAGAAAGCACTCCATTTCTCCCTAAGGACACTGGAAACCTTTATTATTATATCGTGAATTCTCTTGCCTGTACCTTTTAGTAAAGATAAAGGTAAACCCAAACTGCTGATAACCCCCAATTTTGCTCTTAATCTATAAAAGAGAAATTCTAGATTTTTAAAAACTCTCTTTTCTCTCAGAAAGCCTAATTTTTTTGAGATGAGGTCTCACTCTGTTGCCCAGGCTGGAGTGCAGTGGTGCAATCAAGGCTCACTCTGTGCAGCTTTGAACTCCTGGGCTCAAGTGGTCCTGCCCCAGCCTTCCAAGTAGCTGGGACCACAGGTGTGTGCTGTCACACCCAGCTAGTTTTAAATTTTTTTGTAGAGATGGGGTCTCACCATGTTTCCCAGGCAGGTCTGAAACTCTTGGCCTCAAGTGATCCTCCTGCCTTGGCCTCCCAAAATGCTGGGATTACAAGTGTGAGCCGCCATGCCTGGCCAGAAGGCCTAATTTTTAAGATTATTGTCTAATTTGACACTCTAAGAGAAAAACAAACGTTTCATTCTAGGGAGTCTTTGTTCATCCCCATGAATTAATGAAACTATTGATTGAATATGGGGAGCAAATGGGCAACTTGATTTTGGGAATATAAAACCACACTGGTCAAGGGTATCTCTTCTGGCAGCATGAACAATTAGATTCTCTGAGTATTCTCGTCTTGCTGAGTGTGGAACACAACTGAGCATGCTGAATAAAATGTAAAATCATTTTTTTAAAAGGTACTGATGAGCTTTCCAGAAACTAAGGGATACTCAAAGGCCAAAAACTAAGTGAAATCTGCAACCCAGAGACTTAAAAGCATTGACATTTTAGGCTTTTGCTATGAGGGAATTTGCCGGGCTGATGAACACCTCACAGGGTTGCTGATGCCCAAGGGCTTGGCTCACAGTAGGAGACTTGCGCAAGGACGTTTTCCTACCCTGCCTCTTCCTTCAGCCCCCCTGCCCTGGTCCCACATCTTCTAGGGCTTTGCTCCTCAAAGCATGGCCTGCAGAGTTCAGCAGCATAGACATTACCTGGAAATCTGTTAGAGATGTAGAATGTCAGACCCTACCACAGACTCACTGAATCCTTATCCACATTCTCAGATAACTCATGAAAACATTCAAGTTTGAGAAGCACCTATCTCAGGAGCTTGCAGAAATTTCAATTGTCAGCTTCAGCAATGTCCACCAGGTGGCAGGTTTGCAGCAGGCAGAGGTAGCTAGAGCTGCAACCAGCTACCCAATTCTGTAAGTGGCACTGGAAGTTAGGAACAATTGCTCGTGAACTGTGGAGGGAATGAATGGAGGGGCGACCCCAGAGGAGACCCCTAATCAAAGAGTGGCGGGTTGTGGGGTGCGAGCCATGAGTTCCTCCTCTCTGGCAGTCCCCAGTTGTATTGTCTAGTGAGAGGGATGGGCTATACGCTCTCATTTTACAGACAAAGAAATCAAGGCCCAGAGAGGGAAGGAGATTTAGCCAAGTGCTCAGCAGCGGGAAATAGTGTTAGGGCCGGATTTGGAAGGCAGGTGTCAGGCTGCCTGGCCTGGGCTGAAAGCACTCTGCGGTCTATGCTGACCTGAGCGGCTGCCTCTCCACTCCCTCCCCTCAGATGCTCTTTGAACAGCTATCTTGTTTTCTCTGGAAGTGCTAGAAGCTGCTGTTATAATAATTCAATTCAGATGGCCAGTGGTATTTCCACGTGATATAGTTTGGATACTTGTCCTCACTCAAATCTCATGTTGAATTGTAATCCCCAGTGCTGGAGCTGGGGCCTGGTGGGAGGTGTTTGGATCACGGGCAGATTCCTCATGGCTCGGTGCTGTCTTTGTGATAGTGAGTTCTCCCAAGATTCAGTTGTTGTAAAGTGTGGCACCTCCTGCCTGCTCTCTCTCTCTTTCTCTCTCTTTATCTTTCTCTCTCTCTCGCTCACTCCTGCTTTGGCCATATGAAGTGCCTGCTCCCACTTCACCTTCTGCCATGAGTAAAAACTCCCTGAGTCCTCCCCAGAAGCTAAGCAGATGCTGGAGCCATGTTTGTATAGTCTGCAGAATCATGAGCCAGTTAAACTTCTTTTCTTTATAAATTACCCAGTCTCAGGTATTTCTTTCTAGCAGTACAAGAATGGCCTAATACACCACAATACTCAAGGTCCTGTGGCTAGAATCACTGCCTTGGAAGGTCAACTTTGAAAGGACCCCAAAGCCATGCAGTCTAAAACTAGCTTCTAGCAGGGGAGAGAAACAGCTGAGGTCCACAGAGGGGCTCCGATGGCCAGCCCACTGCCCCCACCCCAACCCCCACTGCCATGTCTTGTCATTAGTTCATTTGGGTTTTTTGTTTGCTTTTTTGTTGCTTTGTTTCTTTGGTTGCAATTATGCCTACTCTCATGTCAGAAAGGATTTGTGGTAACCCAAAAATGTATTCAAGGCCAAAAAATTAAAAATAGATAAGTGAGGAAATGGGGCAATGGGAAATTAAAAGTAGAAATGTGGGGGCACTTTCCCTCTAGGTCCTTTGACAGGAGCTTCCATTACTTGTGACACAACAGGGGACACTCAGTTTACTTGTTCATCCTAGTGCCATGGTTCATGGCCTGGACCTTGGGAAAGTCCCTTCTTTCCTCTGAGTTATCATTTCCCCATGAGCACAGTGAGGTGCTTAGAGATCATATGTTCTGGCCACCTGGGATTCTGACAGTCTGTCACTCAGTTAGGGGTTTCTGAAATACCAGGTTCCTCACAGCAGCCTTCACACCCTTGTTCCTCAGGCTGTAGATGATGGTGTTCAGCATGGGGGTGACCACTCCATAGGAGAGGGAGATGAGTTTGTCTGCAAAATCCTGCTTGTCTGCCCCCAGTGGGTCCTTCGACTTGGGCTTCCCATGCGTGAAGAGGATGGTCCTGTAGAAGATGACCACAACTGTGAGGTGGGCAGAGCAGGTGGCGAAGGCCTTTTGCTTGATCACGTTGATAGAGATGTCAGCACAGGCCAACTTCAGGACAGCCAGGACCTCACAGGTCAAGTGGTTGATGATGTCCCCATAGAAGGGCAGGCGACTGATGACATTTAGTCTCTTCCCTTCCCTTAGGGCAGATGGGCCAAGAACTCCTCTGCTCTGGTGATATCAGCCAGGAGTCAGTCCCAGGTACCCTGTAACTCCAGTGCCAAGACTTTAAACTTTTACTGACCTTTAAGTAAATTTCACTTCACCAGTGAGCCTCTATGGCTGGATAGCAAGGGGCCTCCTGCACGTTTTGGCCAAGTTGAAGTTCAGTTATCTCTGAACTTCCCTCCTCCCCATTCCCCATCAGCTCTCACGAAAGACACTGACTTGCTTCTGAGGCTGGTCCTGAGATTTCCCTTGCTTTTTTCAGGGAACTAAAAATCTCTCTTTCGGATTTCTAGGTGCTCACATGTGATTTATCCTGGGTCATCATAAGCTTGTTGACAATCCAGGGGTTTTGCAGTTGGCTTTATTTTACCCTGTGCTTGAAAACCATACAAACTCTGTAGAAATCCATCTCCTCTGAGCTCTGCTTTGTGATCTGACCCCTTCCCAGGTTGCTACAGGAGCACTTCCAGCAAGGAGCTCTGAGACTGTCCTGTACCTTTGCAAGCACACAGTGTCTGTGCCATGGCCGTTTGGCTCAAGTCAACAGATGGCTACTGAGCACACCTTCTGTGCCAGGCCTGATTCTCAGTGCTGGGTACTCAGAGATGAAAATCAAAGTTTCTACTTTAAAGAGCTCAATATTTAGGAGAAGACAGACATGCTAAAAAATCAGTGCAAGGGCTGTAACAGCAACAGCAGCTGTAGAAGCAGTGGTAGGAGCTATTATCAATTGAATATAAATTTTGTACTAGGAGGCCAGATGCGGTGACTCACCTCTGTAATCCCAGCACTTTGGGAGGCTGAGGCAGGCGGATTGCTTGAGCTCAGGAGTTCAAAACCAGCTTGGGCAACACAATGAGACCCCATCTCTACGAAAATTTTTTTTAAGAAAATAGCTGGGTTTGGGGCATGCACCAGTAGTCCCAGCTATAATCAAGCAGCTTAGCAGCTAAGCCTCAAAATGCATTTTATAACTCTTTTTCCTTTCCCCTTTCTTCCTCCTCCCACCCCCAGTCTCAAGATATAACTTTGAGACAGACTGCTTATGTGTTACCTTTCATCTTGAAATACAGCCTCAGAATGGGCTGTGAACCTCCACTCCCTTTCTTTTCCCATTCTGTGCTCCCATGCCTTATGCACATTTATTTACCTAGATGCTTGTTAAGCACACACCGTGCTCACTTATCTGGTCATATGCTTCCTTTGATGCTTCAGAGGTCAGATCCTGATAGGGACCAGACCCCTCCAGAATTCTCTGTCCAACAAAAGGTTACCTCAGGGCTGGAACCCACTCTCAGCTGAAGAGTGATCACAAGGTTGACTGTGATTAATTTATAACCTGGTAGGATCCACGATGGCACCAGCCCCTTCACCAAATGGAACAATAATTCAAGATGAGCCATCAGACTGTCATAGCACCTGGCATCTCCTAGCCCCACTTGCCTTTTCCACATTCCAAAATGCCTTCTTTAAAAACCCTTGCATTCCCAGCCAGGCACGGTGGCTCACGCCTGTAATCCCAGCACTTCGGGAGGCCAAGGCAGGCGGATCACGAGGTCAGGAGATTGAGACCATCCTGGCTAACACGGTGAAACCCCGTCTATACTAAAAATACAAAAAAATTAGCCAGGCGCAGTGGCAGGTGCCTGTATCCCACCTACTTGGGAGACTGAGGCAGGAGAATGGCGTCAACCCAGGAGGTGGAGCTTGTAGTGAGCGAGATCGTGCCACCGCACTCCAGCCTGGGTGACAGAGTGAGACTGTCTCAAAAAAAAAAAAAAAAAAACCACCACCACCAACAAAAACCCCTGCATCCCCTCCACAAATTGAAGACTGGAATTTGCTATCTACTCTTCCCCTTGCTGGCATGGATAATAAAGCAATATTGCTCTTCTGTATCATAACTCATTATTATTTTGACTTCTTTCCACAAGCAGTGAGCAACCAGATCCTTTTGCCAGTTCCACAGCTACTCGGGAGGCTGAGGTGGGAGGACTGCTCGGGCCCAGGAGGTTGAGGATGCAGTGAGCCATGATCATACCACTGCACTCCAGAATGGGTGAGACAACAAGACCTTGTTTCAAAAAAATAAAAAAAAAGAAAAATTATGTACTAGGCACCTTATGTACTGTCATTCTCACAACATCCTCAGAAGGAAAGAGCTATCACATCTGTCCTCAGATGAAGAGAGAAAGTGCAATAAAATCCAAAACATATGTCTAAGGAATGGGGGCAGATGTTCTTATTCCACTGGTAAGCCTTTAAGTTGGATCTGAGGCCCAGCCCTATAACTAGGGCTGTTTTCCTCTTTGCTTTTAAATGTAAAGGTCAGACTAAAAGACTGAATGAATATCCGTCTACCCCTGACATCTTCCATACACAGGTCAGGTCAGGATCTGTAGAGACTCTGTCTGGGCCCCATGTCTCCAAGGTCAGATTCCTCTCTGACCCAGGGCTGGATGTTTTGATTCCCCTTGAGCAGTTCCTCTTCCGTCCTGGGAAGGAAGCCATATGGTTTATTCCACAAATTGAATCATGGTTCAAACCTTCATTCTCTTGTAAGAAGAAAGATGAGGGATGTTTCTATTTTGGGATCACTTAAGCCTAATTAATTTCATTTGGAAGTATTCATGTTTGGAGTGTTTGCCAGTGTTTTTCTTTCAGTGGTCGTGCAAAATAGTCATAGAAACAGTCACAGGATGGATGCTCTCTGCTTAATCAGGGTTTCCTAAAACACACCACCGTACAGGCCATTCTTCAATTCTGGCTTTTGTTTCACTCATAGACCATGGTAGGCCCAAGCTTGGAAGGAGCCTTAGGAGCTAATCAGGCCAATTCATGTGCAAAGCATACCAGCCTTACTACTTCCTTGATCACCGTCCTCCAGGCTCAGCTGGAATACAAATGCCCCTCGACTTACAATGCCGCAATGTCGTGATAAACCCATCATAAATGGAAAATATTGTAAGTTGAAAATGCATTTAATACCCTTAACTTGCTGAACATCATAGCTTAGCTTAACCTACCTTAAATGTGCTCAAAACACTTACAGCCGTCTACAGTTGGGCAAAATCATCTAGCACAAAATAATTTCATAAGAAAGTATTGAATATCTCATGTAATTTATTGACTACTATATTGAAGGTGAAAAAAATGGTTGTATGGGTACTTGAAGTACAGTTTCTACTGAATGTGTATCACTTTTTCACCATTGTAAAGTTGAAAACTTGTAAGCCAGCTTTCTTCCAGCACCCTGTGCTAAGAAGAGCTCTATGTACGTAGGATATATTTGTTTAGAATTTATGTATACTTGGGTAATCCTAACCATTAATTTTTCCAGAAGTGAATACCTTGGGGATGAGGGAGCCATGAAACCTCCATTTTCTTTCTGGGGTCTGGCTTTGTCACCCAGGCTGGAATGCAGTGGCACAATCAGCTTACCACAGCCTTGAACTTCTGGGCTCAAGTGATCCCTCTGCCTCAGTCCCGAGTATCTGGGACTACATGTGTGCAGCACTGCGCCTGGCTAACTTTTAAAAATGTTTTTGTAGAGATGGAGCGGGAGGCCTCACTCTGTTGCCCATGCTGGTCTCAAACTCTTGGCCTGAAGAGAACCTCCTGCCTCACCCTCCCAAAGTGCTGGGATTACAGGCATGAGCACCACGCCCAGCAAGAACTCCATTTTTCTTTTTTCTCTTTTGAGACTCCATTTTTCTACTGACACCTCCCCTGGTTCCTGTCCTGACCCATGCCAATTGCTTCCAATTATATTCAATTGCTCAGATGGTCAGTTGCTCAATTTATATCATCATTGGCTGCCTTTATTCCCTTCTGTCTTCAAACATGCCAGGCATTTCAGACCCATAATGATGCATAAAAGGTGCCGACTCACTTTTCTACAAACAACATTGGCATTATTTCCTTCTGAATATGCCTGGAACTAGAGTTTATGTTATCTGGTATCAGAGTCATAGAAATGCCTCATGTCTTGTGAAATAAGACTTCTCTATTTTTTGGGCCTAAATTCATATTAAACCTATGCTATTTCTAAGGAGTTGAGAGTGGGTGTATGCCAGGAATCACAATTTTTTCAAATTGTTCAATGAAGGGACTTCTTTAAAAGTCATCATGCCATCACAGCCCCCACAGAGGAATAGGCTGCTGTTCTGCTGGCTGCTGTTTTAGAGAGGGTGTCTGGCAACCAAGAGATCCTTCAGGTCGGTTGGGGTGGCTCCTGGAAACATCAAACTGCCTTGGCAGAGTGTAGAGGAAGGAGCCAAAAGGTTCAAAGAATTTGGTATGCTCAATGGACTTTTAAATTAGACCTACCAGATGGCTATGTTCCCTAGGAAGGCTAAAGGACACTCTCTTCACTAAGTTAATAAGAAAATGCAGTAGTGAGGTGCATTACTGAGAACCTCGGCAGTGTTTATCCTCTGTCAGCTGAGGCTGACTGTAGGAGGTGCTGTTTTGGAAGTGGGGTCCCTAGTGTTAATGGAGATGATAATTTTCCAGAATAGTAGAGGCCTAATGGCAGCACTTAACTATTAGGGGCAAGAAGATTAATTACTGTAATAGACAGCAAGGTCAGAATAGCAACCAGAGGGCCTGACCCACAGGAATGTATGGTAATGAGTATGAAACTGTGATGTTCCTGGGAGCAAGACAGGTAGGCAATTTAGGAGGTTGTAAACGTAGGTAATTAAAAAAAAATCAAGCATGGATGAGCAGAAGCCTGATAACAGCTTCCCTGTTGAAAAATTATGATCATTCACTCAATTCCAGACCTAAATTAATTCTCAGATCCAAAATACCTCAATTGAAGGAGAGGCTGTTCTTTGAGGAAGAATGCCTCAAGGGCATTCCCTTGCATGTATGTAGTGGTGATTTTCTCTATATTTCCCTCCAGGGACTTGTGACTATTTCCCTGAGTAGCTGTACACTGGGGAAAGTGGAATACCCCAATATTTTGAGGGCTGTTGGTTATAGAATCTTAACTGACACTAATACCAAGGAACCCAAAGGAGCATCTACTGTAGGAGTATATGGAAATCAGGTGATAAATGGGGTCTAGGTCCAAGTTTGTTTCCTGATAGGACAAATGGATTTTTATGGAACTAACCACTGGTAGTCATTCTCCAGGTTTCCAAATGCGTAACTGGCATGGAAATACGTAATAGCTGGTTCTCACATTTGCAGTAGGGGTGAGTCCTGCCTAGAGTGGGATCTGCGACCTCCACCTCTCTCCAGCCTCTGGAAGGAATTTCTCCTCCTTCCTGTTTTCACGTCTGCTCTTTCTTCTTCCCCTTCTGGACACCTAAATGTGTCTCTTTAATGGGCTTAGGCTTTTTAAAAAGTGATGGGAACTGGTGAATTCCAGCTGTTTTAATTCTCTAGGCCACCCTCTCTATGTCCTCATTACACCCCCACCAATAAAAATGCATTTAGGACAAAGACCTGAGTCTTATTTCACATGGGGATGAGGAAGAAAAAAAGAGAAAAGAAAAGGAGAAAACAACCTAGTATGTCTTGGCATGGCTAAAGGACCAAAGTTTGGTAATAACTGACTGCCATGGTCTGAATGGTTCCCCTAAATTCATATGTTGAAACTTAATTACCAATGTGATAGTATTAAAAGGTACAACCCCATGAATGGGATTAGTAACCTTATAAAAGGGCTGGAGGGAAATAGCTAGCCCCTTTTTTGCTTTTTCATCCCTTCTGCCACGTGAGGACATAGTGTTCAAGGTATCATCTTGGAAGCAGAGACTGGACTGTCACCAGACATTGAACATGCTGGTGCCTTGATCTTGGACTTCCCAGCCTCTAGAACTGTGAGAAATAAATTTGTACTATGTATACATTACCTAGTCTCAGGTATATTGTTATAGCAGCAAAAATGGATGAAGACACTGACATTTACAAATACAAAGTGGACTGAAAATAGTCACTATAACACATTAAGTTTCACTCCTATCTCAGTCTGTTCCTTGAGTGTAGAAGGAAGTCATGGACTTAGAGCTCTTTGGGCTGCAAAGGACACACAGCCAATCTCACTGGCGTCGCAGATGGTCGGGGATGACTGTTATTATTGGCCTGTTATTAGTTGTAGGATTGAGAATTATTTTTGCATTTGTTTCCTCACAGTCTTTTTGGTGTTCCAGAACAATGTGGACATACTCATGGAATATGTGCTGTGTGTAACTGCTATGCGTCATGTTGGTTGCATGGACAAAAGTTTGGAAGCTACTGGCACCCAGTCATACAGTACTTAGTTACTGCTTCAGTGGGGTGGCAAGTTTGCCTCTGAATTCTCCTGTGGTGACAATAAATAGATGAATGTTGTGAATGACAAGATTCTTAGTGCCCATGAGGTCAAAACAAAGCAGCTGCTCAGGTCTCACTATTTCTAGTGCTAAGATGTGAGAAGAATTCCTGCCATAGTGCTAATGCTCACCATTATATGTTGGGGCAGATGACATTTTCCAATTTATCCGTACATGAGAAACAGCAAAGGTCTCTGGGGTAACACAAAATCAGAGTAGAGTAAGTAGCAGTTTTACATAGGACAAAACAACATTGTATTAGTCCATTCTTGCAATGATATAAAGAAATACCTGAAACTGGGTAATTTACAAAGAAAGAGGTTTAACTGGCTCGCTGTTCCACACGCTGTACAGGAAGCATGGCTGGGGAGGCCTCAGGAAACTTACAATCATGGCGGAAGGCAAAGGGGAAGCAATCATGTCCTACATGGCTGGAGTAAGAGGAAGAGGGTGAAATGGGAGGTGCTACACACTTTTAAACATCTAGATCTCATGGGAACTGACTCACTATCATGAGAACAGCAAGGGGGAAATCTGCCCCCATGATCCAATCACCTCTTACCAGGCCCCTCCTCCAACATTGGGGATTACAATTCGACAGGAGATTTGGGCAGGGACACAGAGCCAAACCATATCTTGTATCCTCCAAGATCCCAGTACCACTAAAATTTTTGTTTGTTTGTCTCTTTTGACCACCTCTATAACTCTTATGGATATTCATCAAATTCTGTATCAAAGAATTTAAGATTTAGTCAGGAAAATATAGCTATGATATGACACAGCACGATTCTGTGTAAAGCCAACAAACTAACCAGCAGCCTCAGAAATTTTATGGTTCTTTCCACTGACAGTCTAAGGTCCTCCCTGGTTACCATTTCCCCAAGAGAACAATGAGGAATTTGGAGGTTATGCATTCTCGCAGTCTGGGGATCTGTGATAGTCACTCTGTTAGGTGTTTTTGAGCCACCAGGTTCCTCATAGCAGCTTTCAAATCTTTGTTCCTCGGGCTGTAGATGATGGGGTTGAGAATGGGGGTCACCACTCCATAGAAAATGGAGATGAGTTTGTCTGCAAGGTCCTGTTTGTCTGCTCCCATTGGGTCCTTAGACTTGGGCTTCCCATACATGAAGAGGATCGTCCCGTAGAAGACGATCACAACAGTGAGGTGGGCAGAGCAGGTGGAGAAGGCCTTTTTCCTCCCCTCAGCTGAGGGGATTCTCAGGATGGTGGCAATGATGAAGACATACAAGACAAAAATAAACAGGACTGGGAGTGCAAGGAAGATCATGTTGGCCACAACCATGCTGATCACGTTGATGGAGATGTCAGCACAGGCCAACTTTAGAACTGCCAGGATCTCACAGGTGAAGTGATTGATGACATTGTCCCCGCAGAAGGGCAGTCACATTGCTAGGGATATCTATACTACAGAGTTGGTGATACCAGCTGCCCAGGAGCTGACAGCCATGGGCACGTAGGCAGCCTTGCTCATGACCACAGGGTACCTAAGGGGGTTGCAGATGTCCACGTAGTGATCAAAAGCCTTCATGCTCAGGAGAACACACTCTGTGGCTCCCATGGCAAAGGAGAGGAACATCTGCACTGCACAGGCTGAGAAGGAGATGGTTTTCCTGGGGGTCAGGAAGCTGTCAAGGATGAGGAGGTTGTATAGCAGATGTCCAGGAAGGAGAGGTTCCCCAGGAAGAAGTACATGGGTGTGTGCAGGCGGGAGTCAAGGATGGTCACCAGGATGAGGACCCCATTGCCCAGCAGGATCACCAGGTACACCAGCAGGATGAACACAAAGAATGTCTTCTCCAGCTATGGGTGGGCAGAGAGGCCCAGGAGAACGAACCCCAACACAGGGGAGGTCTCACTGGACCTGTTCATGGTGCATCTGCTCTGTCACCTGGAGGAACTCAGAGGTCAACCTCAGCATCCTCTTACTCCAAAAGTACCTGGAAGGCCAGGCACAAATCCTTGCCCTGCTGAGCAACTGGGGAATAGCGCTGATGATTTGTTCATCTCTATGGGGTTCTAGGAACAATGTAGTACAGGTCAATATTTAACTTCTGCTTCTGGTAAGACCAAACAGGCTAATTTGGACTAACTGTCTTGCAGATGACAATTACACAAACTGGAAAAAATACATAAAACATTGGAGAAATAATAAGACAATGGGGAACATAGGGTTATAACTCTGGGGAAAAACAAGGACCTAGAGATGTAAGTCTAGCACTTGTGGCTGTGATTCAGCTCGAGCATTTGCAACTTCTGGAGGGAGCCAGGGAGAGGCTGGGAAGCATTACTGACAGCCTCATGGAGATGGGGAGTAGCTTTTGTTGTGAAAGACTCACCTTGAAAGGCCCCTCACTAAATGTTCTCCTTTTGGGATGGACTCTCAAAGGGCAGCACCATAGGAATAAGGGCAAATCAGAAGGAAACAGACATTTACAGATGCTGTAGTTCAGCTTCAAATCTTCCCAAGCCCTGAAATTGAATTGAGGTGATACCAAGTTTTGATGCTCCCAAATGCCTCACAGAAGCCAACATAGATCCACTTTGGAGGAAGATAACATCACCCTAGTCTCTAAATCATTTCCACAAATAATTTTGCAAACACAACATCTGGCACACACTAAAAAAGAATAAGGCACACAAGGAGACAAGAAAACAAATCAAAACTAACAGAAAAAAAGCAACAACAGAAAATAAAGCGTCTCCTGGGGCATGTAGCAGCCAAGAGGACTGCTCTAGTGGCACCTGCCTAGACAGCAAGCCCTGGCCACCCCGACACATGCGGTGCCAAGGTCTCAACATTTGGTTGATCCTTTTGTACATCTGTGGCAGCAAGTAGGCCCCTGTGCCCCATGGCCAAGTTGAATGAGAGTTCTAACTGAACCTCCCGTCTTCTCTTCATTCTCCATTGCCTGCGGCAAAGGCATTAACTTGTTCCTGAGACTGTTCACAGAACGCTGGGTCCTGCTCTGTTACTTTTTTATTTAATGGAAAGGTTAAATCTCTCTTGACAAAGATTCTCAGATTTTCCAAACTTTGGCCAGGCATCTGAACCTTCTTCTAGGTACATCTGTGTACTTGCTTATAAAATTCAGTTTCAGCAAAAAGCCCTGCTAAGTCAGTTCAGCAAGAACCCCCCTCCTCAATATCTGATCATCTTCAATGTTTGATGAGGTTCCTCATCCTCCACCATCCCGAGGTGATGTCTGATTACCCTGTCCTCTCTTCAGCAAGAATTCTGTTAGGTCCGTTTAGCCAGAATCCCCGTTACCCCCGATGCTTCTTCTTAGTAATTTTCCATCTACCTACCTCCAGCCCCCTCCTTGGCTAAAAATTCCCACTTGTGCCTGCTGTATTTGGAGTTGAGCCCAATTTCTCTCCCTCACTGCAAAATCCCATGGCAGTGGTCCCTATACATGTTGAGATAGTCCTGAATAAAGTCTGCTTTGCCATGCTTTAACAAGTACTGATGAATCATTGGTTGCTCAACACTCCTCAGACTTCGAAGTGCTCCTCAAATTATGATTTGTTCTGGACCAGTAAAAAACTTGTAGGCAACTGAGCACTACAGTATCAGTATCTAAAATAGTGCTCTAAAACTGAGCACTGTATCTAAAATACTTAGAAACCTCCCAGATATCTATCTTTCCAAGAGCTCTCAGTAATCCAACCCCCTCCTCTGTTGTTGCAGCGATGCTTCCTGCCTCATGAGCTCTGAGATACTCCTATGTTGGTGGTTAGCACATTATAGCTGTGACCAAGTCAGTGCCATAATAATTCAGGTCAGGTTAACAGATATTTTTTGAGCGTCTACTTTGGGCCAGGCATAATTCTAGGTGCTGGGAACAAAGAGCTCAAAATCTAGTGGGGAAATAGTCATGCAAACAAATACTTTCATCATCATCATCAACCATAACAATTACTTGAATGCTAAGACAACAGGTCTTAGGGTCTATTTAGTAATTGCTCCCTTTCTAATGCAGAAAGCCCCTTACCACATTCCTGATAGTCCTAGAACCTAGATTTGACTATCTGAGTGATGTGAGGTTCTTTATCTCCTGGTAAGGCTCACTTCATTTTGAAGTAGTTACCCTGTGATATTGAGCTGAAATCTGTCTCCTTGCAACTTCTACCTGGCCTTGTCTTCTGGAGCCCCTAAAAGCAGTTAATCTCTCTTACACACAACTGCCTAAATATCTAGAAATAGTATGGCTTCAGCACGAAGATAAATAAGAATAAATCTCCCTTTTTCTCTTAAGGTCTTAAAAAAGTAGACATATCTCTCAGAGGCAAGTGTATCAACCAGGAGCTCACTACAAAGGCTGACACTAAGAATGGTCCCCAAGCTTGAGGATGGCTGAGGTGCCCGAGACACACTGCTGCTGGGATGTGTGTGTTGGGCAGTGTATCAGTCCCCAGCTGGGTTTCTCACTGTAGGCTGGCCAGCCAGCTCTCAAGAACCTGCAGATCATATGAAGAAAATATTCCCTCTATGTCATCATTATCAGATCCAGAAACATGCTTATTATTATTGCCAGGCTTTGTATCTAACTATGAAGTGAGAAAGAGCCCAACAGTTTTTATCAAGAAAGGACAACCAATCATGAGAAGGACTACTAGCTGTATGGTCTCTGGCAAGCCCCCATTTCCTCAGCATGATGGCAGGGTGAGGCCAGATGATCTCAGACATTCTTGCAGGTTGAGGAGGTCTATTTGATTTTGTGAGAATAATATCATACCAATGAAACGGCTTCACATCTGCCCTCCTCAAGCCCCCATTCCATTACAATCAAGTCTGATGGTAGAAATGTAACCATGCTGTTGATTAATGCGTGAAAATATATGGTTTGATCGAAGGAATAAGACCTAGTGTTCAATAGGTCAGGAGGGTGACTATAGTTTACAATAAGCTACTACACCTTTCAAGATGGCTAGAAGAGAATAATTCAAATATTTGTAGCATAAAGACAAATGTTTAAAGTCATGGATATCCCAACTACACTGGCTTGATCCTTGCAAATTATATGAATGTATTAAATTATCACATGTACCTTAAAACCATGTATATCTATTATGTATCAATAAGAAACTGTATTTTAAAAAATAAATATAGCCAATGCTAATGAAAATTGTGGAATTCCTTTCACCAAAACTTGCCCTTACTTTTATAAAAAAACATCATGAGCAAGAATGATCGATTTTCCAAGGTTTGGAAAGAGGCTACATGTCAGAAACAGTGACACTGGGTCTGAACACCAGGGTGAGGGCTCAGGACATGTGACAGGTGAAGGGTCCTTTCTGCTTCTCCTGCCTCATGTGCTTGGGGCACAATCTCCAAAGGACTGGCCATCACCCTTAGAAGATAATTTAAATTGCAGTTTATTCTTTGGGACCATTGTAGTCCCTGAAGTCATTTAAGGTTTGGAAAGTGAGTTGTACTCAGTTTAGAAACTTTCTATCCTTCTGGGATAACATCCCCAAGAACAAATTATGTTGGCAGCACTGGAGGAAGTCAGCTGTCTGCTTCTTCTCCCCTTTCTTCTCTCCCTTCCTCTTTCCCTTCCTTCTTTCCTTGTCCCCTTTCTTTCTTTCTGAACATCATAATCTCATTAACAGGGTCCAACAATCTGTGGGTTAGTGATTCCGGGATTCATTCAAAGCCCAGGTGCTTTCTCCTGTGCTGCAGCCAAGCCCCGTCACCCCGAGTCTGTGCTTACGCAGTGGCTTGGGGCATCTGACTGAAAGACATTTACTCTCCCTCTAAATGTTCATCTCATTGGATTAAACACCTTGAAGCAACCTGCTGTGTTCTGCCTCAATCCTCACTGGGCACCCAAGTCACTGTCCTTTCAGCTTCCTGTCATCTGTGCACGTGCTCCCAGACCTCTTACGAGTCATGGACAGAATGTGCCCCAGGACAGGGATGAGTCTAGAGAATGGGGACATTCCTTTATTCAGTAAACAATTATTGAGCTTATGCTCCATAAAAGGCAGAAATGTGTAGAGTAACCCAGGGTCCATGCCCTCTGGGAGTGCATCCTCTAGCGGCAAAAGGCAGAAATGTGCAGAGTAACCCAGGGTCCCTGCCTTCTGGGAGTGCACCCTCTAGTGGCAAGAAAGAGGCACATGAAAAAAATACAGTTGACCCTCGAACAGCGCAGGGATAAGGGCGCCGATCCCCATTGCAGTTGAAAATCCATGTGTAACTTTTAACTCCCCCAAAACAACTACTAATAGCCTATTGTTAGACTGAACGCCTAACCGATAACATAAACAGTAGATAAACACATATTTTGTATGTTAAATGTATTATTATACTGTATTCTCATAATAAAGTAAGCTAGAGAAAAGAAAATGTTAAGAAAATCATGCTGGGTGCAGTGGCTCATGCCTGTAATCCAGAACTCTAGGAAGCCGAGGTGGGCGGATCGCCTGAGTTCAGGAGTTGGAGACTAGCCTGGACAACAAAGTGAGACCCTGTCTCTACCAAAAATACAAAAATTATCCGGGTGTGGTGGCATGTGCCTGTGTCCCAGCTACTCCAGAGGCTGAGGAGGGAGGATGGCTTGAGCCTGGGAGGCAGAGGTTGCAGTGAAACAAGTTGGTGCCGCTGCACTCCAGCCTGGATGACAGAGCTAGACCCTGTCTCTCTCTCTCTCTCTCTCTCTCTCTCTCTCACACACACACACACACACACACACAAATCACAAGAAAGACAAAACATGTTTACTGTTCGTTAAGTGGAATGGGTCATCATAAAGGTTTTCATCCTCCTTGTCTTCACATTGAATAGGCTGAGGAGGAGAAGGAGAAGGAGGAGGGGTTGGTCTTGCTGTCTGAGGGTGGCAAAGGAGGAAGAGGTGGAGGAGGTAAAAGGGAGGCAGGACAGGCAAGCACATTCAGTGTAACTTTATAGAAATACATGGTAATTTCTGTCTGACTTTTTAGCTTTGGGAATTGATTAGCCTTTGGCTACATGGGACATAATCACTTCCTCTTTCATGACAGACAGTCTACAAGTACACAAGTGTAAAGAATATTTCCCAAAGCATGTTTGGCCATTGGGATGTCCTTGAGCGGTGATGTGGCAGAACTTGGAAGACTCTTCATGCTCCCTAGTGTACACCAGGCAGATGGCAAAGATTGAATTCAGGAGGGAAGTCAATGAACCTGATGCCCTGAAGGAAATGTTTCAGAGTTGGTAGAGTGTTCTAAGATTTCTGAGGCCAAATACAAAAGTAAAGATGTAAAACTTCTTTGTATAAAAGATAAGCAAAACTCCAGCTAATATGTCAGTATCTGACATATCTGTCCTAATTGGAACAAGCTTTTTACCAACTCAGGAAGCTTGCAGGGAACAATGATTCCCATCACTGTGGCTCCTAAGTGGAGAGAGAGAACATAAGGATGTTTCTCAAAGCTCCAATATTCTGCAGGGATCATCTAAGACATTAGAATTTACTGTGGACCCAAGGGGTATGATTCTAGAGACCTGTGAGTAGTCACAGAATGAAAAAAGGAAGTGAGGAAGAAGCTAACCATGACAACAAAGTGTTTTCAGTTCAAGAATGAGATACAGAGTAAGTTCAGGAAACCGAGCTCACTAGTCATCATTTTGATTCCTGCTCTTTGCCACTATGATCATAAAGGCTAATTCTACTATGGAAAAATGAGGGACATAGTTGAAAGAACTATTGACAAATAATGTTACCACTGAGTTTCCATCCAGAATGAAAATAATGAATGCAGATGAGTTCTGGAACATGAATTAGACAAACTAAGGGGGATTCAAACATCAAGATTCAAGTTCACGATTCACCAGGAAGCCTATTAGCATTTCATCTCGTAAATGGATACCACCAGATCCTTGAGGCTGAAGAGAAAAAGAGTTACAAAACCACTTATATGTGCACACACGCATTATGCATATGGATGTGTGAATAGAGCTATGCACATGGACACACCCAGAGAAAATAAATGACACAAATTAATTTCCAGAGTTCAGAACAAAACTGGACATCCCAGGGAAGGAAGCTTTTAAAGTTTAGAGGAGAGAGAGTTCTATGGGCAGAAATTGCCATGGGAAATTTCCTGGAGGAGATGATTCTTTGCCAGGTAAGCCAAAGGGATCTCTGACACATTGACAGAAACACAGTGTTCACAGCAGGTAGTAGAAGGAGTAATGTGCCCAGTTCAGAGCCGTATCTTCAGTGTAGCTGCACGTATCTACAGTGATTTATTGTCCTTCTGTCTCTGAAGGGCTGATACTCAAAAGAGGAAGTGATTATGTCCCATGTAGCCAAAGGCTAAGCTAACACCCAGGCTATAGGTGCAGGGAGATAAGCAGACTTTGACCCAGGATGAGAAAAAACTTGTTGAACACTAATGTCCTCTGGCAATAGGAAAGACTTTTGAGGAAGTAGAGGGCTCCCTTTCACTGAACCACTGTTTTCTAGATATTTTACCTCTTTCTTTCCTTGGCTTCTTCCTCATACTTCATAACCATCCTCTACATATTAGTTATTTATTGTTGTATAACAAACTTTTTCAAAACTAAGTGGCTTAAAACAACACACATGTTGTCTCACAATTTCTGTGGGTCAAGATCTGATTATAGATTAACTGCATCCTTTGCTTCAGGGTCTTTCACAAGGCTATAACTAAGGTTTTGACTAGGGGTGGGATCTCATCTGAAGGTTCAACTGGGGAAAGGTTTACTTCCAAGCTCACTTAGGTAGTTGGCAAGATTCAGTGCCTTGAGAGTTGTTGGGCTGAGGTCCTGAGTAAGTTGGCCAGAGACCTCTCTCTGTTCCTTGCCACATTTGTCTCTCCAATCTGGAAGTTTGTTTCACTAAAGCCAGCAAGTGAGTGTATTCTTTTGGTTAAATGCAAGTTACTCAAGGGGAGAGGACGACACAAAGCCATGAATACCAGGAGGCAAGAATCACTAAAGCCATCTTAGACGCTGCCTGTCATACTCCAGATTCCACCAACATAGAATGTCTTCCCTGGACTCTGTGCTATCCCTCCTGTTCCATGAAGCTGTTCAAACAAATGCTTTGTTGAGGTTGTGGAAGAAACAAGCAAGCCAAGGGCTGTGCCAAGCTCTGTCCCCAAGATGGTCTTCTCCTTCCTCCCATCCCTTGCTTGTCTCTTCATGTGTAAATTCTCCCCCATTGTTCAAGGACTTGTCAGAGACTGACTCCCCATTAAGGTCTCTCCAGGGCTTTACATAGAAGTTCCCCCAGAATGTCCACAGCCATGCCCCTGAGCACTTGATTTGGAATCATTGTGCCCACAGCTGCTGGTCCCATAGTGCATGGACAGAGGGCATTCCTAAATAACATTTAGCTCTCCAGCTTCTTTTCAAGAATATTTAGCACTTTGAAGTTTGCAGAAATTCAAAAAGGACATGAAAATGCTTTCTCTAACATCCCTCAATAGTCTAAGTGTGGAAAGTTCCAACAGGAAGAAAGGAAGGAAGAAAAGAAGTCTTTCTGGAGTGCTTTTGGCATAATTGGATCTTGGGGACATTGTCTCAGAAGTATAAAAACTTTCCTGACTTTGTGCAATTCTACTTCCAAACTTTTAATCACTTCAGGGAGCATAATAGTCCCAATCGCAGCACTGATTTCAAATTGCCTTTTTCATGTTCTGGTTATTCATTTGGAAATTTTGCTTAAAACATAAAACCAAGACTGAGTAGGAAGAACTAGCTTTCACTCTTTTCTTCAAATCAGAGGTGGCCATCTCAACCTGAGTCTTTCAAGCTACTGCTGCTATTTCTTGCCCACACACTGTTCCTACGCCATGGCCACATCTTCTCAGTAGGCTCCTGACAAAGGTAACTGAGGGTTCTTATAAGAGTAATACTTAACCTTTTTATTAGCACAATAACATTCCTAACTTCTGACTTGATTTTCTAAAGGGATTGGGACTTGAGAAGGGAAGGAATGAAGCAATTTCAGCACTATCACAAAGATTGAGGCCCATGCAAAACTCTTTCTTCTTAGGTCAGAAAATCTAGATGGCAAGAAGCCTATGAAACTTTTCAGTCTTAGGTCATGGACTTACCTAACTTTAGAGACTCCCCCAGAAATAAGATGGTCGTATGGTTTCAGACCCTCTTCTGTTGACCTTTCACAAACTCAGGCAATTCCAGAAGGAGGTGAAACCACCATCACATGAATGAGAGAAACTCAAAAGGCTGCTGGCTTGGTTTAGAATAAAGAATGTTCTGACACTTCAGAGCTCTGTAAATAGGAAGCAGGCTGTTTGGGAATGTAGTGAGCTCTTCATCGCTAGAAGAGATCAAGCTGAAAACCCATGCATCAGTGTTCTGCAGAGGAAGATCTAGAATGGGACAGAGGGTGGGACTAGATTTATTTGGGGGGCATAATCAGTGTCAGGATCTACATCTGGGTGACATACTTAGGTTCAAGAACTCTTGATTCCTGTGTAGACACTCACCCCGGCTGCCTTAGTTACCAAAGAAAACTAGAGTTCCAGAAATTGTGAGCCACTGTGGGTTTCTGGGGCCAGCCTCCTATTTATCTTCATGAAACATCAGATTCAAATATTAGAGACATATTGAAATTTCCAGAGCATGAAGTTACCTTGGAACCCTCTCCCCTTTCCCTTGCATCCCTCCATGTCCAGTCTCCTCTTTTCCTGAAAGACCCAGCTGGGGCTGGTGTTGCCCATGAGAAAGATCTTGGGCAACAACTGGAGTTTGTTTTATATAAAAATTGTCTAATGAGAAGAAATAGTTATAAGGTGAGGATTCACAATTAATCAAGTCACTAGTATTTGGCACAAAGTTGGGGGAACATGGAGCAAACTTTAAGTCACCTTTCTGATCAAAGTTTAATGAGATAAATTGCCTTGTAGGATATAGCATCCCTAAATGAATGTGTTATGTGTTTTTGTCACTGATCACATGTGTTACATTATCATAGTCATCATTTTAAACCTTGTGCATTCGGTGTCCTGTGGCCCCAAAATAATTTTTTATTTTGTTGTCTCTTTTTTCTTGGAAATAAATATTGTGGACTTTCAAAACTGTTTTCTAACGTCTTAGCCAGACTGGAACCCCAGACCAGATGCACTGGTCCTATGCAAGGCAAAGAATGTTGAGTTTGGACCTCTTAAGTATTTCCTTCAGTTGACAGAGGAGATACACTATGGTAAGTGCCAACCAGACAGCCTCTGTGACAGAGTTTGTTCTCCTGGGCCTCTCTGCCCACCCAAAGCTGGAGAAAACATTCTTTGTGCTCATCCTGCTGATGTACCTGGTGATCCTACTGGGCAATGGGGTCCTCATCCTGGTGACTGTGTCCAACTCCCACCTGCACATGCCCATGTACTTCTTCCTGGGGAACCTCTCCTTCCTGGACATCTGCTATACAACATCCTCAGTCCCCCTCATCCTTGACAGCTTCTTGACCCCCAGGAAAACCATCTCCTTCTCAGCCTGTGCAGTGCAGATGTTCCTCTCCTTTGCCATGGGAGCCACAGAGTGTGTTCTTCTGAGCATGATGGCGTTTGATCACTACGTGGCCATCTGCAACCCCCTTAGGTACCCTGTGGTCACGAGCAAGGCTGCCTACATGCCCATGGCTGCCGGCTCCTGGGTAGCTGGAAGCACTGCTTCCATGGTGCAGACATCCCTTGCAATGAGGCTGCCCTTCTGTGGAGACAACATCATCAACCACTTCACCTGTGAGATTCTGGCTGTCCTGAAGTTGGCCTGTGCTGATATCTCTGTCAATGTGATCAGTATGGGAGTGGCCAATGTGATCTTCCTGGGGGTCCCGGTTCTGTTCATCTGTTTCTCCTATGTCTTCATCATTGCCACCATCCTGAGGATCCCCTCAGCTGAGGGGAGGAAAAAGGCCTTCTCCACCTGCTCTGCCCACCTCACAGTCGTGGTCATCTTCTATGGGACCATCCTCTTCATGTATGGGAAGCCCAAGTCTAAGGACCCGCTGGGGGCAGACAAGCAAGACCTTGCAGACAAACTCATTTCCCTTTTCTATGGGGTGGTGACCCCCATGCTCAACCCCATCATCTACAGCCTGAGGAACAAGGATGTAAAGGCTGCTGTGAGGAACTTGGTATTTCAGAAATGCTTTGCCTAGTGATGTTTGGGGGAACAGATGTCCCCATAGCCCTTTGCCTCTTGGTTGCTTTCACCCACAAATCTCAGAAGAGCATGCTCCCTAAAGAAGATACATGTGAAGAATGACTACCAGAAAATTGAAATACTCATGTAATAGAGCACTTTAGCTGTGATTGGACCCAATTAAAATGTTGAAACCTAGAACCCAGGGGGAGTGTGTCTTGAGGGGATGGAAGCAGAATGCTGCTGGATACACAAGGAATGACTTTTCTGTTTCTCCACTGTTCAAGTCTGAATTCACCTTTGTGAGCAGATGGTTCCTCTGTTTCGGGAAAAACACCCTAGGGTACCTTTCTGTTACAAAAATGTAAAGCCAAGATTCTACTCTTGAAAGGAGGCACTGAAGACACCATGGGACAGAACTTCATGACCCTGCCCACCTCCCTAGCACAGTGCTTCCCAACCTGTGTCTTGCCATGGAGCACATAGAAAACAATGGGATGTGTAGGCACCCTGGGGTGAGTGGATGAGTCTTTTCATGGCTGAAGGCAATTCACCTGGGGGCTTAGGTCACTACAGGTTCTGCTTAGTAATCCCAGGAGGACTCTGAGCTTGGTACATCTGTACCCTGTGGCACATTAGCTGAAATGTTCTGCCTGAAGCAGAATGTGTCTTCCCTTAGCCCCTGCTGAAAGGACAGTCATGCTCTCTCCTTTGGCTATAGATAATTGGCGAGTTGACCCAAACTGGGCAAACCATATTTTCTGTTCAAGGAATTTGGAATTTGGACGTAGAGACACCTCATAGTTGGCACAAAGCTCTTGAACTCATAGACCACGTAAAGGGGGCACAAATGTGGTCCTGTGTCTAGCAAGGAAGAGAAAGCTGGTCTGCAGAGAGAAAGGATAAAGCAAATGCAGAAAGAAGACCAGACCTACATGAAACAGAAATAAAGGCTGCAATATTTAGGCTAGGTATTAGAGAAGGTTTTTTCTTTTATTTTATGGGAAAATTTAATCTTGTAGAAAGAATAATAGGTATTCATCTTCCAGATCCAAAGATGATCTGCTCATGGCTGGTGTGTGTGTGTGTGTGTGCGTGTGTGTAATTTTTAATTTTTTAAATTTTCCTGGGTACATAGTAGCTATATATTTATGGAGTATATGGGATATTTCAATACAGGCATGCAATGTGTAATAATCACATCAGGGTAAATGGGGTATCCATCACCTCAAGCATTTATCCTTTGTGTTACAAACAATCCAATTATACTCTTTTAATTATTTTAAAATGTACAATTAAATTATTTTTGACTATAGTCATCTTGCTGTGCTATCAAATACTAGTCTTATTTATTCTATTTTTTGTACCCATAAGCCATCTCCATTTCCCCTCTACCCTCTCATCACTGTTCCCAGCCTCTGATAACCATCATTCTACTCTCCATCTCCATGGGTTCAATTGTTTTAACTTTTAGCTTCCACAAATAAGTGAGAACATGCAAAGTTTGTCTTTCTGTGCTGCTTATGGCCAATCTTGTTCTTCCATAGCCCTGTGGATTATTTCTTCTTCTCCTTAATTATTCTAAAGCAAATCCCAGATGGTAATAACATTCCATCTTGAAATATTTTAGTATTTATATCCAAAAAAGATTAGTACTTTTGGAAAAATATAAAGTACCATTTAACATTTAACATATAAATCACCTAAAACTAATTCCTTGATATAATCAATTATCCAGCATTTATATTTCCAGAAATGTCTTATACATTATTTATTTCAATTTTTAAATTGAACCAGGATCCAAATAACGGCATACATTGTGATTTGTCTCTGATATGGTTTGGCTGTGTCCCCACACAAATCTCACCTTGAACTGTAGTTCCCATAATCTCCACGTGTTGTGGGATGTCATGGGAGGGACCTGGTGGGAGGTAATTTAATCATGGAGGTGGTTACCCTCATGCTGTTCTGATGATAGTGAATGAGTTCTCATGAGATCTGATGGTTTTTTAAGGGCCTTTTCCCCCTTTTTCTTGGCACTTCTCCTTGTTGCTGCCATGTGAAGAAGAATATGTTTGCTTTCCCTTCTGCCATAATTGTAAGTTTCCTGAAGCCTCCCCAGCCATGTTGAACTGTGAGTCAATTAAACCTCTTTCCTTTATAAATCACCTAGTCTCAGGTATGTCTTTATTAGCAGTGTGAGAATGGACCAGTACAGTCTCTTTCAATCTACATTTCCCCCTCCCTTTTTCTATCTTTCCCTCTACCTCTGTTCCTGCCGCCACCACCCTGCTTTTAGGCTAGATTTTTTTTGGAAGGAATGGTTTCTCATTATGGAAAACTATAAAGTTTACCACAGTCTGATTTTGCTGATTGCAGTTCTGTGGTGTCTGTCTTTGTGTTTCCCATACATTGGTGCCTAGATCTAGTTACTTAATTTTTTTTTTTTTTTTTACTGGAGTTATGAGCTCATGGCTCCTGAGACCTTTTGCATGACGCTAGTATCTTTGATGACTTCCTGCTATCTGGTATGTCAAGATATTACAAGCTCAATATTCACACTTCCTTCCCAGACCTGAAACAACTATTTTGTCTAACGAGCTCTTTTTTCCTTTAATGGGGAATGGTATTTAGAAGTCATAATCTGGGTGCTAGGTTTACTATTGAGTTTCCCATGGTTTCTAAATGTTTCAGTGGAAAGAGCTATGAAAAAATATATATAATTGAATTATATGTATATATGATATATAAATATATATTTAGATTTAGATCAAATACATAAATCATACATACATACAGACAACTCAAATTAAGAGCTATGGATTTTTTACCTAATCTCATTGATTTTATACTTGTATCTCCTTCTTCTATGTACTGTCTCCTCATTCCAAAAATGTTTGGAGATGGCTTGAAGTTATACACACATAATGATGTCAGGAGTTAACATTGAACACAACTTCGTAAAGAGCAGAATTCAATCAAGTCATCCAGTGGTGTGTGTCTGGGAGTACTGGGGCTGATCATAACAGTTGAGGTGATGATGTGGGCTGTAGGCCCTTTTCTCTCGCTTGTTCCTGAGCTTCCTGCAGGAGATCTGAGTCTGGGAGTGAGGCATTGGGTGGCAGTGGGCTAGGAAAGAGTTGCAAGATAAATTCAAGCCTGGAAAGAAAGATTCCAGACTGGAACCTCAGGGCATCTTGCAGCTTGGGAATGACTTTCCTAAATCTTGATGAGGGCAGTCACAAGCCCCTGCTCACCAGGGCACTTTGGCAAAGAAGGGGACATGATGCAGACAAGAAGGAAGCTGGCAGATCACCTCTAAATGGTGTCCAAAGTCCTGAATTCTGCATGCCTGCTCTGTTCAAAATAGATGTTTCCAATATGAAAGAGCCACTTAGAAAAAAGAGGCTTGTTAAATATTTGGAAGGATGGAGTCACAGTCAAAAACTACATATCTGGGGTCCATGGTTGCCAAGATTTTAATATCATGCTTCCTTACAGTTTAAACTGTATTTGTTTATTGATTTATAATATATACCTATATACTTATAGGTATATATTATAATACCTACTTATATTATAATAATATATTATATATAATATATTATAATTATATATTATATATAATATATTATATATTATATATTATATATAAATATTATATATATTATATATATAAATATATAATATATAATATATAATATACTTATATATAATATATAATATATTTATATATATAATATATATAATATATATAATAGGTATATATTATAATACCTATATACTTATAATAATATATATAATATATATTATATATAAATGTATATATAACATATACATTTATATATAATATATAATATATAATATAGATAATATATATATAATAGGTATATATTATAATACCTATATACTTATAGGTATTCTACCATACCAATATGCTATGGACATTTACAATGTTTACAAAAATAGAAGTTCAAAAAGATAGGACAAAGATAAAATTTTTTTTTAAAAAAGAGCAAACATGGGACAAAATCAGAAGAAAATGAGGGTAGGCCACAGATTCATTCATTCATTTATTCAGCATCTATGTATTGAGAGTCAGTTGTGAGTGAGGCCCTATTTTTATACTAAGGAAACATCTGTGAACAATACAGAAAAAAACTTACCTCTGTGAAACTTGTATTCTAACAGGAGAGAAATAAGCAATAAACAATTACAAAAATAAATAGGATGTTAGAAATTTTATGGAATCAAGACTGCATAAAGGATAACTGAACACATGCATCTAATTTCATTCCTCCTAAAACCCATGAAAACTATAGTCTTTCTTTCTTTGCAATAAAATCTACAAGGTTAAGCAGAAGAAGTAAGATATCAACAGCAAGAACATTGTGAAAGTTAGGAAGCAGATGAACTAGTGCTAATTGCCATAGCAGATCTGACAGAGTCAAATCCCAAGCCAGAAACTTGGAAGAGTAAGTGTCTTACTCCATTTTCTGCTGCTTTAACAGAATATTTGAGGCTGGGTAATTTATGAATAATAGACATTTATTTGGCTCACAGTTCTGGAGGCTGTGAAGTCCAAGAGCATGACACTGGCATCTAGTGAAGGCCTTCGTGTTGCATCATCCATGGCAGAAGGTGAAAGAGCAAGCAAGTACACGAAACAAGGAGAGAAAGGAGGCCAAACTCCTGCAATAACTCACTCCTGCAATAATGGCATTAACCCCTTCATGAAGGCTGAGCCCTCTTGGCTTAATCATCTCTTAAAGGTCCCATCTCGCAGCACTGTTACCATGGCAACTAAATTTCACCATGAGTTTTTGAGGGGACATTCAAACCATAGTAATTGGTAACAACTAGATTTGTAGCACAGAGAAACTCACTGTACCAAGTACCTCTAGGACCGGGGTGAAGGAAGTACTGCTAAAAAAGGAAGACTAGGTGACAAATGTATAAGAAACAGAGTCCCTACACCCCTTCATTCATTCCATGACATTAGTCAACTATCTCTTGCCTGCCCCAACAAAACTTTTATTCTCTGTAGAGGGTAAAATCATGGCTCTCTGGACTGGCAGACAACAGCCACAGTTGAGAGTATGGGTACTTTACTCTTTCATGGAGTAAAAAAACAATTAGCATAAAATATCAAGAATCAAAATGGCTTCTGATTGCACCAGAATTACCTTCAAATTCAGAGGGAAGATGATTTCCAATAAGTTCCTAGAATTCCACACACTACTGTGTTGATAAACTCTATGTGTCAACTTGACTGGGTCATGGGGTGCCCAGATATTTGGTCAAATATTATTCTGGATATGTCTGTGAGGGAGAACCTGGATGAGATTAATATTTGAATGCGTAGATGGAGTAAAGCAGATTATCCTCCCTAATGTACTAAGCCTCATTCAATCAGTGAAAGTCTTGAATAGAACAAAAAGGATGAGTAAGAGGGAACTTCTCCTGCCTTTGAGCTGGGACATTAGTTTTTTCATCAGCTCTCCTGGGCCACCAGCCTGCTGACTGCAAATCTTGGGACTTGTCAGCCTCCATAATCAGATAAGCCAGTTCCTTATAACACGTACACATACATACACACACACACACACACACACACACACACACACACACACACACACTATTAGTACTGTTTCTCTCAAGAACCCTGGCTAATACACCCACCAAATTATCAGTCAGGAGGTTAAATAAAAATATGTTCAGACACATAAGATCTCAAAAATGTGTATACAATACACTTTTTCTCAAGAAGTTATTCAAGGCTGAGTGAGTGGCTTATGCCTGTAATCCCAGCACTTTGGGAAGCTGAGGTGGGTGGATCATCTGAGGTCAGGAGTTCAGGACCAGCCTGGTGCCCATGGCAAAACCCCACCTCTACTAAAAATACAAAAGTTAGCTGGGTGTGGTGGCATGCGCCTGTAATCCCAGCTGCTCAGAAGGCTGAGGCAGGAGAATCACTTGAACCAGGGAGGCGGAGGTTGCAGTGAGCCAAGATTGCGCCATTGCACTCCAGCCTGGGTGACGGAATGAGATTCCATCTCAAAAAAAAAAAGAAGTTATTCAAGAAAGTGCTCTGTCAAAATAAGAGAATAAACCAAGAAATACAAAGAAATTGACAAAAGAAACAGAAGTTCCAACCCATAAGAGAGGTGTACGGAGTCCCCAGGACAGTAAAAGGAGATCCTGGCATGACAGTTGTACACCCTGCAGAGAAGACAGCCAGCCCAGAGGGCAGCCCTATGACTCCAGAGACAGGCATGTCAAGGGCTCTTATTCATAGACCCCTGCTGCCTATGGTGATTAACTTGAGGACAGAATGCCCCAGACAGCCTGGCCCACATTCTTTCCTGCACTGGCCTTATCTTGGCCATGCATGTATAAAATGCCCTCTTCTCTCTCCATGTCTTGCTGACTGGGTTAGTAGAGGACACTCATTCCACTCCAGAGAGTATTCTGCTTTGATCTATTCCCAAGAGTGGGAAGAGGGCCATATTCAGAGCTTAGAAGCAGAAAACATAAAACAATCCACTCTCTCTGATGATATTTCTGCCAGATGTCTGGTACCTGGCCACACTACAGCACTGTCTGACTTACCCGGAAGGGACTACTGAAACTGAGAGCTTAGATTCTCAGGACAGTCTTCCCCAAAACAGTGGCAATATTTTTTTTTCATCAAAAAGCTAGATTTGCCAGTCAGAATGACTATTATTAAAAAGTCAAAAAATAACAGATGTTAGTGAGGGTGTGAAAAAAGGGAAACATTTGTACATTGTTGGTGGGAAGGCAAGTCAGTGCAACCTCAATGGAAAACAGGATTCAGATTTCTCAAAGAACTAAAAATAGAACTACCACTCAATCTACTTTTTTACAGAATTAATTCTTTTTTTTTTTCTGAGACAGAATTTTGCTTGTATTGCCCAGGCTGGAGTGCAATGGTGCAATCTCTACTCGCTGCAACCTCCACCTCCTGGGTTCAAGTGATTCTCCTGCCTTAGCCTCCCGAGTAGCTGGGATTACAGGCATGTGCCACCACGCTTGGCTAATTTTTGTGTTTTTAGTAGAGATGGGGTTTCACCATTACATAATTAATTCTTTTCCTTTATGTAGATACCACTACTGGGTATCTACATACCCAGGAAAAGAATTATGTAAAAAAAGATATCCGCATTGGTACATTTATTGCAGCATTATTCACAACAGCAAAGATGGGATCAATCTAAGCATCTATAAATAGATGATTGGATAAAGAAAATGTCATCTACGTACACAATGGAGTACTCTTTGGACATAGAAACGAAGGCAACCATGTATTTTGCAGCAACATGGATCGAACTGGCCATGTTGGATGGCCAGTCTCTTAAGTTATGCAGCCCGGAAACAGAAAGTCAAATACCAATGTGTCCACATGGACATAAAGTGTGGAATAATTGACATTGGACACTAGGAAGTGCGGGATGGTGAGGGGGGCTGAGAGAGGAGAAATTACTTAATTGGCATAATGTACATTATTTTGGGTCATGGTTGCACTAAAAACCCAGACTTCACCACAACTCAGTATATCTGTGTAACAAAACTTCACTTGTACCCCTTAAATGTATTGTTTTAAAAAGCTAGGTTTGTAATTGTTACTCCATTTTTCAAAATGGAACAATTCATTGTACACCAATACATTGTAGAAGGTAAAACTGTGAAGGAAATTAAGGGAATACATATTGGCTTTCTCTTGTTGCATAATAAATCACCCCAATATCAGCAGCTTAAAACACCTAATTATTAGCTCACAGTTCTGGAAGTGAGAAGGTTGGGTGAGTTAGGCTAGGCTCTGAGAAAAAGTCAAGTTCATTGGTATTGGTGGCAGAATTCAATTCCTTGTGTTTTTTAGACTATGGTCCCAGTTTCCTTGCTGGCTGTCGCCAGGGCTCATGCTTAGCTCCTTGTGGCAGCTCTCTGGTTCTTGTTTGCGGTTCCCTCCATCTTATAATCAAGAAACAGCATGTGGAATTCTTCCCACACTTTGAATCTGGCTTCTCCTTCTGCTACTAACCAGAGAAAACTGTTTTTAAAGGGCTCACTTGATTAGGTCAGACCTCGCTGGATAATCTTCTAATCTTAAAGACAACTGATTTGGAGCTTTAGTTACATTGACAAAACCCCTTCACAGCAGTACCTAGGTTAATGTTTGATCACCACACGAAGGGAATTATGTGATCATATGGGGCTCATTAAGATTCTGCCTACCACAAAATGATTTCCATAGAAGTCAAAATAGTGGTCACTTCTGGAAGGGAGGGAATAAGGAAATTTAATTGGATAGGGAAATAAGAGGGGCTTCTAAGGTTCTGGAACATCCTAATTTTAACCTGGGTGGTAGGGGGGCGGACATGGTAGTATATTTTCTTATTTTTCCTTAAATGGTATACATACGCTTTTTACACTCTTTTGTGTGTGTAATATATCTCACAAAAAGAAAAAATTCAATGCAAGACAAAATGGCTTATGACTACGAATGTGGCATGTATTTGATTCTAGGATTTTTAGAGCTAGTGTATGTATAAGGCAGGCATGTTCATTTGTCAAAGAGGTGGTTAGGATTGCCCAAGTGTTTTTGCTAACACTGGGCAGGCTCTTCTTGCACACCAAGAACATCTGTGGAATGAGAGCTCATCATATGTGCCACCTACCATCTCCGGTATTCAAATTAAATGGGAAAGGGAAAACTGGAATGTGATTAAGAAACTATAGTGTATCAGAAAACAGTGGTCCACATTGAAGATGCTTCTGGCTGCTGCTTGGGCAGTCACAGCTCTCAGCTTTGGATCTTAGAAGTGGAGGTTACCAGATCCCAGTGGTAAATCAGCGATGCTCTCACAAATGCACAGATATAGGATACTCATGCACACACACACAGGAAAAGACTGAGCTGTTCGCAACAGGACACCACTTCCGTGATCAACTGCTCTTTTTTAAGTCCACAGCTGCCTTGCCTCTGAAACTCTCTGGTAGAAGCCATGACCAGATTCACTTATGACCCTTTAAAGGTCTGGTCTGGGTAGGGTATACCTAGCAGAACCTATTTGGTGGGATGCAGACAAGAGATCTTCTGGGTCACTGGCACAAACCTGAGATCCTGAACCCTTTGAATTTGTAAATGGCCAAGGGGACTAACCCACAAGGATTCGTCCTATGTGGTTTCATATTCCCCCAGATCTATCATGGACTCTGGTGACAGTTCTCATGGACTGGGGGTTCTTGTTAATTTGGGGAGGGCCAGGATGATCCTTCTGCTCTAATACTTTCCAATAGCCCAGCAAAATGGGTAGGGAGAGAAGGAAGGAGAGAACAAAGTATTTCTGGAGAGACTTCAGAGTAATTGGATCATGGGGACACAATCCCAGATGTATAAGAAGTTTCTTGACTTGGTAACTTGAATTTCCAAACTTTAAATGACTTTGGGGACTAGAATACTCCAAATAGCAGGATGGGATTTAAGTGGCTTTGTATGAGCAATGATTAGTCTTTTGTGGATTTTACCAAAACACAGAACAAAGACAAGAAAACGTCCACCCATTTCAGGCACTAACTCATCTGGCTGCTGCTTTCTGACCAGATTGGCTATTTTTGGCTTCTGGACTACTCCCAGATCCCAGAGAAGTAATTTGAATCAACACATTTGTTGAAAAGGTAAGCGAGCACTTTTAAAAGAATATAGAAACTCTTGTGGGCCCAGCTCCATCCCCGGTGGCATACCTGGTGACTAAGTGGCATGGGGGAATTTTGAAGGAAATAGAAAAGGATGTCTCCATGGTGCAACAGTCCAAGAATGAGAAATTCATGAGATCATTTAGTCCCTGGGATGGAATATCTCTGATAATAATCTATTCCAAGGTAAGCATCCGGGAAATGAAGTTCCAGAGAAGAAAAAGGACTTCACGATTCCCATGCATTGATTGGTTGACGAATGCCAGTCCTGTTAATACGTGCTCCAGAAGAGTCTGGCAAGTGAGTGAGTGAATGCATGGGTGGACAAACAGCCCAGGGTTCTGTAGATCTTGGAAGTGAGCTAGTAAAGAGGAGACAGAGAGCATCTGAAATTGCTCACAGGCCGGGTGCCATGGCTCACGCCTGAAATCCCAGCACTTTGGGAGGCCAGGGCGGTAGGATTGCTTAAGCCCAGCCTGGGCAACAAAGTGAGACCTCGTCTCCAGAAAAAAATTAAAAATTAGCCAGGTGTGGTGGCACATGCATGTGGTCCCAGCTACCTGGGAGACTGAGGCAGGAGGATTGCTTGAGCCTGGAGGTTGAGGCTGCAATGAGCTGTATTTGCCCTACTGCACTCCAGCCTAGGTAATGGAGTGAGACTCTGTCTCAAATAATAATAATAATAATTTTAAAAAGTGCTCACAGAGCAGAATGATCAGGGATTGAGGATGAGTAGTACCAGTTTTTTCTACCAGTCCTAGGTCCCAAGGGGAAAAAACATACAAATGGAATATAACATTTCTTGCCAAAATTGAACCAAGTGAATCATCCACACATGTAACTTGAAGTAAATGTGTGATGCCTGCCTTAAATGTGACGAGGAAAATTAAATCTAATCAGGTGACATTTGAAACCTCTCTATGGGGTGGCCAAATACCACCAAGTAGATTTCGATCAAATTTCCTGCATTTTATTTAAAGCAATATCGAGAAACCTTTGAATTGTCAGAGCTGTTCTCCAATTGCTCAGCAAGTCTGGGCTTCCTCACTGGCTGTCTGGGCACTTTAGGCATCAGAGAATCATGGAGCTGGCCCTCTGAGTTCGTGCAAGTGACATAGAAACACCATGGTCAGTTCCAATCAGACCTCCCCTGTGATGGGGTTCCTTCTCCTGGGCCTCTCTGCCCATCCAAAGCTGGAGAAGACATTCTTCGTGCTCATCCTGCTGATGTACCTGGTGATCCTACTGGGCAATGGGGTCCTCATCCTGGTGACCATCCTTGACTCCCGCCTGGACACACCCATGTACTTCTTCCTGGGGAACCTCTCCTTCCTGGACATCTGCTATACAACATCCTCAGTCCCTCTCATCCTTAATAGCTTCCTGACTCCCAGGAAAACCATCTCCTTCTCAGCCTGTGCAGTACAGATGTTCCTCTCCCTTGCCATGGCAGCCACAGAGTGTGTTCTCCTAAGCATGATGGCGTTTGATCGCTACGTGGCCATCTGCAACCCCCTTAGGTACCCTGAAGTCATGAACAAAGCTACTTATGTGCCCATGGCTGCTGGCTCCTGGGTAGCTGGAAGCCTCACTGCCATGGTGCAGACACCCCTTGCATTGAGGCTGCCCTTCTGTGGAGACAACATCATCAGTCACTTCACCTGTGAGATTCTGGCTGTCCTGAAGTTGGCCTGTGCTGATATCTCTGTCAATGTGATCAGTATGGGAGTGGCCAATGTGATCTTCCTGGGGGTCCCTGTTCTGTTCATCTGTTTCTCCTATGTCTTCATCATTGCCACCATCCTGAGGATCCCCTCAGCTGAGGGGAGGAAAAAGGCCTTCTCCACCTGCTCTGCCCACCTCACTGTCGTGATCGTCTTCTATGGGACCATCCTCTTCATGTATGGGAAGCCCAAGTCTAAGGACCCACTGGGAGCAGACCTTGCAGACAAACTCATTTCCCTTTTATATGGGGTGGTGACCCTCATGCTCAACCTCATCATCTACAGCCTGAGGAACAAGGACGTGAAGGCTGCTGTGAGGAACCTGGTATTTCAGAAACGCTTCCCGCAGTGATGGTGGAGGGGTCCTGATGGCTCTGCGCTTCCTGACTGCTCCCACCTGACAGTCCCAGAGGACAAGATGAAAGACCAAGTTGATCAAAGGTTACATAGGTAAATCTCATTACACAGAATCTCATTACATAGAAGGGCTCTGTAGGAACAGGAAACATTTAATGCAACTCCACCAAAGTATGTTCTTGTTTGTCTAGCCTCGTAGTTCTCATTCTCCGTGATGGATACTGAATGAATTGATGTCAAGGAAAAGTAACTCTTCACATTTTTATTGTTGGATGAATGAAAAGCTCTAGTCTGTAGGTCTTTGATTCAATTGCTCCATGGCTTCTTTCTTTGAACATATTTAGCTGCTGCTTTCTGACCAGATTGGCTATTTTTGGCTTCTGGACTACTCCCAGATCCCAGAGAAGTAATTTGAATCAACACATTTGTTGAAAAGGTAAGCGAGCACTTTTAAAAGAATATAGAAACTCTTGTGGGTCCTTACTTTTATGTTACCTTTCAAGCTCTTCCTACTCCATATTACATAATAGTTAGTTTTATTTTTCTCATTGTTTTTTTTCTGGTTGTCATATAAATTCTTAAGACTGTTTGCTGAATTTTTCTGTCTCTGTATCTTCATAAATTAACCTGTAGCTTTGTCTCTCTCTTGTCCTTACTCAGAGTCCTCACCAGAAAATCATTAATGCTCTTGGAGAAGAGAGGGGAGTAAGGAAGGTGTGGCAAAACTGATGCAAGGGTCAAGGGCACAGTCCTCTTTTCTTTTTCTTTTGGAAGATATTGTTCATTCCTGGGCTCTGTCCTAGATACCAGTGGCCTCTCATGAGCCATCAGAGTAATGCGAAAACCGAGATAAGTCCAGGAGGATCAAATAAATTGTATTAATCACCTGACCTGGTTTAACCAAGCATGCAGCCAAGTGGCAGCCATCACTTGTTTTCCACTAAAGAATCCCTGAGGCCACGTAATAGTCAGAGGAAGACAGAAACAATGCCCATCAGGGGACATCTAAGAATCACCCACATGATTGTGAGGAATTCCAAGTCGGCTCCAAATAGTGATCAGTCTAGAAGTCCAGTTAAAAGGATCAGCAGAATAGAAAATTTCTGACATAAACTTTTAACCCCATAGAAACAAACTAACAATTAAAATAAGATCCTAGCACTTTGGGAGGCCAAGGCGGGTGGATCCACTGAGGTCAGGAGTTCGAGACCAGCCTGGCCAACATGGTGAAACCCCCATCTCTACTAAAAATACAAAAATTAGCCGGGCGTGGTGGTGCCTGCCTGTGCTCTCAGCTACCCGTGAGGCTGAGTCAGGAGAATCGCTGGAACCCAGGAGGTGGAGACTGCAGTGAGCTGAGATCGTGCCACTGCACTCCAGCCTGGGCGGCAGAGTGAGACTCCATCTCAAAAACATAAAAAATAAACAGCCTTTGCTGAAAATCAGTTAACGTGGGAAGATGGTGAAAATGTTAAAGAAAATTCTCGGTAGTTTTGTCAATGGAATTAAAGAGACTTTTGAATCAATAAAACAAGAGTTGTCTATAAAAAAGAGGCTGGGAGAAAAGATATCTGAGAGAGAATAACATTTTCTTGGAAAAAAAAGTTCACAATTATTGAACAAATACAACTCAATAGATAGCATTTAAGACAAATATTAAAAGGAATTTTTAAATTAAAAATAACTTTTTTTAAACTTTTATTTTAAGTTCAGGGGTACGTGTGCAGGATGTGCAAGTTTGTTACATAGGTTGCTCTCCAAGACTTAAGGGGGAAAAAAAAAGACAAGGAGGCTTAAATTGTTTGAGAAAAGATGAGAGGCATGGAAGACAGACCAGGGGAACCCATTACGAAATTCACAGGGAGAAAATAGAGCAGATGAAAACAAATAATGTTTAAAACCAAAAAAGAAACATTTCCCCAAACAGAAGTTTTAGGTCAAAGATACTTGCACATGCATGATTATAGCAGCACAATTCGCAACTGCAAAATTGTGGAACCAACCCAAATGCTCATCAATCAACGAGTGGATACAGAAACTGTGATAGATATACAATGGAATACTACTCAGTCATAAAAATGAATGAATTAACGACATTCACAGCTGCGTGGATGAGATTGGAGACTATTATTCTATGTAAAGTAACTCAGGAATGGAAAACCAAACATTGTATGTTCTCACTGATCTGTGGGAGCTAAGCTATGAGGATACAAAGGTATAAGAATTATACAATGAACTTTGGGGACTTGGGTGGATGTGTGGGAGGGGGGTGAGGGATAAAAGACTACAAAGAGCGTGCAGTGTCTACTGCTGTGGTGATGGATGCACCAAAATCTCACAAATCACCACTAAAGAACTTACTCATGTAACCAAACACCACCTGTACCCCAATAACCTATGGAAAAATTAAAGAAAAAAAAAGAGGTTTTAGGTCTTTTGTTCATAAATGGTTCGCCACCAGGTAAGAACTGTGGCAAAATAGATACCTTATCTAGATCCAAGGATATGTTTTGATTTCCATATGTAGCAGGATATTTCTAGACTTTTCCACAGAATAAAACAGATTACCTAACAAGGAATAAGGATCTGCACGCCACTGGCCTTCTGCTCTGCAGTCCTATATGTAGAAGTCAGTAGAACAATGTTCACAGAGCTCTGAGGGAAACGGGTTAAGGGTCAGAAGTTCTACACACAGATGACCATTGCACAGGCATGAAGGTTAAAAAGATATTTGCCATTATGTGAAAACAAAGAAAGTACACATCTCTCTAATTTCTTTTTGAACAAGAAATTTGATTTAAGAAATTCTCTCAACAAAGAGTTAAAAATAAATGATTGCAAGAATGAGGTAGACATAGTGTATACAATACAGTGAAAAACAATGAACTGCAAAGACTCATAAAGTCTAATTAATTCTTGATGCTGAATGTGCTGATTCCATTACCCATGGAAAGTTGAAAAAATGGTCAAAAACATGACGCCAAACTTTAAAAGAATGGATAATTTCTGTGTTATCTGTGGTTTTCATAGGATAAAAAAATAGGGAGACCTTGCCAAATCGTTTTATGCATGACAGTTAGCTCCTTGAGGACGGTAATTACATCTGTCTTATTTATTTTTCTACTCTTCATAGCAATTACAGTGCTTGGTACACACTAAATACTCAATAGGTATTTGCTGAGTATGGAATGAGTATTCTGACACCAAAGTTTAACAAGGACAATGCAAAAAAAATTGATATAAATGAAACCATTTTTATTCTCTATTAGCTGATGAAAGCCAATGTGTATTAAACAAATAACACACATTATCCACTGGCATATTCTTAGGAATAGCAACATGGCACAACATTAGAAGAAGTCTTATTTTTAATGCTTTTATAATGGAGAAGTTCAAAACCCTATACGAAAATTAGAAAAAATAGAACCATTAACTTCAGGTATTTTTATCCAGATTCAATAATCACCTCATGGTATATTTGTTCAGCCATGCACTTCCTCACTTCTCCCACTTTTGAATTATGTTGAAGCAAATCCCAGATCACCATAGCATTTCATTCTTTTTTTTTTGAGATTGAGTCTCACCCTGTTGCCCAGGCTGGAGGGCAATGGCGTGATCTCGGCTCACGGCAACCTCCACCTCTTGGGTTCAAACGATTCTCCTGTCTCAGCATCCCAAGTAGCTGGGATTACAGACGCATGCCAACACGCCCAGCCGGGTTTCACCATGTTGGCCAGGCTGGTCTCAAACTCCTGACCTCGTGATCCGCCCACCTCTGCCTCCCAAAGTGTTGTGATTACAGGCGTGAGCCACTGTGCCCAGCAGCATTTCATTTTTAAATAGTTTAGTGTGTATCTATAATAAATTACACTCTTTTTTTTTTCTTTTTTTTTCTTTTTTTTCAAGACAAGGTCTCACTCTGTCGCCCAGGCTGAAGCTTGGTGGCACGATCACAGCTAACTGCAGCCTCAAACTCCTTGGGCTCAGGTGATCCTCCCGCCTCCGCCTCCCAAGCAGCTGGGACTACAGGTGTGCACTATCACACCCGGCAAATTTTAAAATTTTTTATAGAGACCAGATTTCACTGTGGTGCCCAGGCTGGTCTCGAACTCCTGGACTCAAATGATCTGCCCACCTCAGCCTCCCACAGTGCTGGGACTACAGGCATGATCTTTTAAGCATAATTAAATTACCAGCATCACACCTTTTAAAATATTATATGTTAATATCACCAACTCTTCACTCACTATTCACATTTATCCAAATGTCTTTTTTTTTTTTTGAGATAGAATTTTGCTCTTTTTGCCCAGGCTGGAGTGCAGTGGCGCAATCTCGGCTCACTGCATCCTCTGCCTTCCGGGTTCAAGTGATTCTCCTGCCTCAGCCTCCCAAGTAGCTGGGACTACAGGCATGCACCACCACACCTGGCTAATTTTGTATTTTTAGTAGAGATGGGGTTTCACCATGTTGGCCAGGCTGGTCTCGAACTCCTGACCTCAGGTGATCCACCCGCCATGGCCTCCCAAAGTGCTGGGATTACAGGCAAGAGCCTCTGTGCCTGGCCCCAAATATCTTTTTGTCTTTTTTTTTTTTTTTTTGAGACGGAGTTTTCGCTCTTTTTGCCCAGGCTGGAGTGCAATGGCATGATCTCGGCTCACCGCAACCTCTGCTTCCCAGGTTCAAGCAATTCTCCTGCCTCGGCCTCCTGAGTAGCTGGGGTTACAGGCATGCGCCACCACACCTAGCTAATTTTTTGTATCTTTAGTAGAGACAGGGTTTCACCATGTTGGTCAGGTTGGTCTTGAACTCCCGACCAGGTGATCCCCCCATCTCGGCCTCCCAAAGTGCTGGGATTACAGGCATGAGTCACTGCACCCGGCCCCCAAATGTCTTTTAAATATATTTCTTTCTCAATTTGTTTATCTTAATCAAGATCTTTAAAAGGTCCATTATAATTAGTGGATAAATCTCTTTTAATCTATAGTTTTCCCTTTATCGCCTTTGTTTACTTACTGTGTGTGTCTATGTAAGAAACTGAGTTGTCTGTGTTGGAGAATTTCCCACGGTCTGCATTTTACTGATTGCTTTCCTGTGATATGTGTCTGCTTTTCCTGCATACCAGAGGTTAGATGGAGAAACTTAACAGTTTTTTTTTTGTTTTGTTTTGAGACAGAGTCTCACTCTGTGACCCAGGCTGGAGTGCAGTGCCGCAATCTCAGCTCACTGCAACCTCCACCTCCTGGGTTCAAGTGATTCTCCTGCCTCAGGCTTCCGAGTAGCTGGAATTACAGGCGTGTACCACCACACCTGGCTAATTTTTGTATTTTTAGTAGAGATGGGGTTTCACCATGTTGGCCAGGCTGGTCTCAAACTCCTGGTCTCAAATGATCTACCCGCCTTGGCCTCTCAAAGTGCTGGGATTACACGTGTTAGCCACCACACCGGCCAGATGTTTTCTTTTAGCTGTAGTTAATGACTCAGGATTCCTAAGTCCTTTTCACATGCCCCTAATAGTCTTTGATGGCTTCCTTGCTTTCTGGGATGAGAAAACGATTCAGGTTCAACTTTCCTATTTCCTGTGCCAGCCTGGGAATCAGCTATTTCTCCAAGAGCTCTGGTTCTTTTATTGGAAAATGATGTTTGGATACCATAATCTGAGTGCTAAAGGTGTTCCTTGCTACTGAATTTGTCATCATTTCTAATCCCTTTTTATGGAAAGCGTTAGAAAATACAGTTTTGTTCTTTTTTTTTTTTAAGGTAAACTATGACCATTTCACACTGATACTTCCACCTTATATTCAGGCCTATAGTTTCCAGGTAACCTCAATAATTTTACGTTTGTAGCTTCTCAATATGTCAAAAATCTTGATACTCAGTGACACTAACATAATTGATCATTTGATTTACTCCGCAAATATACACACAAAATAATTTTGGAATAACAATACTAATACTACCTTCATCAATAGGAATACTAAAAAAAAAAAAAGCTTAAGATTCTAGAGAACTTTTCATCTTATTCTTGTTTTTTATTTTTTGTTTTGTTTGATATTCCTTTTCTCCTTAGGGTAATTCCTGCTAGATATGTATAAATTATTGATTTTTAAAGGTAGTTGGGATAATTCCTCTCTCATAGTTATTTGGTTTATATATTTCGTTTGCTTTTGAATTTTGCTTTTTTCCATCTTCTAATTATAACAATGCATGGCTCTAAAGTCAAATCTAACCAAGTGAGGAGGCTCATGCCAGTAATCCCACCACTTTGGGAGGCTGAGGTGGGAGGATCACTTGAGCCCAGAAGTTCAAAATCAGCCTGGGAAATATAGTGAGACTTTATCTGTATACAAATTTAAAACTTAGAAAAAAAATTCATCAAGAATGGTGGCACATGCCTGTAGTCCCAGCTACTTGGGAGGCTGAGGTGGTAGGATTGCTTGAGTCCAGGAAGTGGAGGTTGCAGTGAGCCAAGATTGTACCACTGCACTCCAGCCTAGGCAACAGAGTAAAATTCTGTTTCCAAAAAAAGAAAAGAAAAGAAATATATAAAAAGAAAAATAATTTTAAAAAAACAAAGTCAAATCTACAAGGGAAGGTATATTTAATGAAATCTAACTTTTATCCTTGTTCCCTTCATCCTGTTACCTTCCTCACTTATAGATAACCACTTCTCAAATTTAGTGGTTTATCTTTCCATTAAAAAATATAATATATGGATATATTCATATTCTCCCACCTAAAAGATAGCACACAATACACACTTTTTCCACACTACCTTCTTCACTCAATGATAGTTCCTAATGATTACTCCATAGTTGTACATAGAGATGCAGAAATCACATTTGAGTAAGTTTGGGGAATGTAATTACTACAATATATTATTCACCAAGTCACTTTCTCTGCCCCAGCCCTTTTCACTTCAGTAGGTTTACTCCCAATTTCTAACATTAATAAATTGTGAATATGTCCAAGATTTTATGAGAGGCAATATCAGAATAATTACATTAGAAGTTAAGTTTGGATGCTGAGCCTGGCCCTTCCTCAAATAGGCTGCATTCTCCAGGGCAAGACCCTTCCTTCCTGACTCACAGTCTCCACAATTGTACAATGAGCTCAGATTATTCTCAGCTCTTAAATTATCTGATTCTCATACAATATCAATATTCTCTTCAACCATGGGAGAATCACCAAGCAGCAAGGGGTGGGGGGTGGGGCTAAAGGAAATTGAGCCAAGCAATGTCTCCCTGTAAAACTGTAGCACAGACCACCTTCCTCCTCAACAGTCTGTGGGGCACTCTTATTTGCACCCTGCACACTTTCCAGCAAGCCTGAGGTGTATCTGTGCCAACACTATGGCCACCATGGTGCTTACTTAGGCACAGACAAAACTGGCTTCTGATGGGCTCATTATCTTTGAAAAAGGCAAAAGATGTCACTTCTGTCATCCAAAGTACTCACCCTTATGGCCTCTGGAGGGAAACCTAGAGTCTTTAGTTGAACTTTTAAGATCTTCCAAAATCTTCATAGACCACTAAATTCTTCTTACATCCTGTCCTCTAATTACATACTACCCCAGGCCTTATTATCTACATCAATGACCAACTGTACATTTTCAAACACCTTGCCTTTGAGCTGTTTTCTTGAGTTTAGAATGCCCTCTCCTTCTCCATTTATTACCAGTGAAAATGCTACTATTTGGAGATCAGCTTAAATATCACCTTTTCTGAGACTTCCTTGACTCTAAGTGAGGGTTAATGACTCCTTCCTTTGCTTGCCTGTAACGTGTTGCTTCTAACACAAATGTAGCACTGACCTTACTCAGCCTTATTTGAATTATGGACACACCAAGCTCCTCCTCTAAACTATAAGCTCCTTAAAGACAGGCGACATGTCTGGTATACATCTACGCAATTGCCCCAATTGCCCGCCATAGAGCTTGGCACACCGTAAGAGCTCAACAAATGCTTATTAAAATGAAAGAAATGTATCTCAGAAATCCCAGTTCTTGCTATATAAGCAAGAGACATAAGGGTAAATTTCTACCAAAAAACACATACGAGAATGTTTATAACAGCTTTATTAATAATAGCCAGAAACTGGAAATAACACAAAAGTCTATCAACAGTAGAATGAATACTTAAATTATATTATACTTATTTAATGGGACGCTGCACTACAATTAAAAAAAAGCTACTGATTTCTGCAGCAAAACTTGCGGTACATATGAAAACGTGATACATGCAAAAATGTGAATGTATCTCACATGTTATGCTGTATAAAAAGATACACACAAGGGATTATATACTGTATAATTCCATTCATATAAAGTTTTTAAAAAGCAAAACTAATAGATGTTAACAGAAGTCAGAATAGTGGTCTCCTCTAGGAGAGAGGGAAGAGAGAGGAATGTAATTGAGGAGGGAAATAAGAGGGGTTTCTAAGGTACTGGGACATACTAATTTTTAACCTGGGTAAGGGGTGCATGGTGTGTATTTTCTTATTTTTCCTTGAATAGTATGTATATGCTTTTTTTTTTTTTTTTTTTTTTTTTGACAGAGTCTTGCCCTCTTGCCAGGTTGGAATGCAGTGGTGCGATCTTGGCTCACTGCAACCTCTGCCTCCCGAGTTCAAGCAATTCTCCTGCCTCAGCCTCCTGAGTAGCTGGGATTACAGGCGTGCACCACCATGCCCAGCTAATTTTTGTATTTTTACAAAATACAAACCATCCTGTTGGTCAGGATGGTCTCTATCTCTTGACCTCATGATCCGCCCGCCTTGGCCTCCCAAAGTGCTGGGATTACAGGCGTGAGCCATCGTGCCTGGCCTGCATATGCTTTTTATACTCTTTTGTATATATAATATATCTTACAAAAAGAAAAAATCCAATGCAAGGCATAACAGCTTATGACTATGAATGTGGCATGTATTTGATTCTAGGACTTTTAGAGCTGGTGTACAAGGCAGGTGTATTCATTTGTAGAAGAGGTGGTCAGGATTGCCCAAGTCTTATTTCTTGCTGACTCTGGGCAGGCTCCTCTTGCACACCAAGAACATCTGTGGAATGAGAGCTCATCACACCACCCCCAGTATTAGAATTAAATGGGAAAGGGAAACTGGAATGTGATTAAGAAACTATAGTGTATCAGAAAACAGTGGTCCACATTGAAGATGCTTCTGGCTGCTACCTGGGCAGTCACAGCTCTCAGCTTTGGATCTTAGAAGTGGAGGTTACCAGATCCCAGTGGTAAATCAGCAATGCTCTCACAAATGCACAGATATAGGATACTCATGCACACACACACACACAGGAAAAGACTCAGCTGTGCACAACAGGATGCCACTTCTGTGACTGACTGCTCTTTTTGAAGTCCACAGCTGCTGTGCCTCTGAAACTCTCTGGTAGGAGCCACGACCAGGTTTATTTATGACCCTTTAAAAGGCTGGCCTGGGTAACAGCTGCCTAATAGAACCTATTTGGCGGGATACAGACAAGAGATCTTCGAGGTTGCTGGCTTTCATCCAACCCTGGGATCCTGAATTTGGAAATGGTCAAAGGGACATTGATCACACAATGATTTTTCCTGTGTGGTGGGTTTCACAGTCTATCATGAACTCTGGTGAGAGTTCTCATTGACGGGGGTTCATGTTAATTTGGGCAAGGTCAGGATGATCCTTCCTCTCTAATGTTTTCCAACAGCACCGCAGAATTGGTAGGAAGAGAGGGAAGGAGGGAAGAAACTATTTCTGGAGAGACTTCAGAATAATTGGATCATGGGGACATGACCCCAGATGTACAAGAAGTTTCTTAACTTTGTGACTTGTATTTATAAGCTTTAAATCACTTCAGAGACTAGAAAAGACCCCAATACAGAGTGGAATTTAAATTGCTTCATATATGCAATGCGTGGTCCTTTGTGGCTTTTACCCAAACACAGAACAAAGACAAGAAATGTAACTTTCACCCACTTCAGGTGCTAACTCACCTGGCTGCTGCTTTCAGACAAGATTGGATATTTATAGCCCCTTATTAACATATTTTATCATAAAAACAAAGGGGGCAACTTTTTAAAGATTTGTAACTCTTCTTTGCTCACAACTCACTCTTCTTGACTCAGCCCCATCTGTGGCCTCAGATCTAGTGGCACAGGAGAAAGGACAAGAAAAATAAAAGACTTCTCCGTGTTGTAAAAGGAAGTCCAAGAGAGAAATGTATGAGGCCATTTAGTCCCTGGGATGGAATATTCTGTAAAATAATCTATCCCAAAGTGAGCAATGTGGAAACTGGGGCCCAGAGAGGAAAAGGGACTTAACAATTTCCATCCATTGAGTGATTGGCATGAATGCCAGTTTCCCCAGTGCCTAAGTCTGATATCTTCCTATTAACTCACAATCCTTGAGTGAAGCTGAACCATCATCACATTTATAGGGACAAATCTTGAGATTTCACTGCCTGTGTCAATATGAGGAAACACTTTTTGGCAGTCAGAACTGTGCAAAGAGAAAAGATGAACCTGGGCAGGCAATGAGATGCCTTCCCAGAAAGAGATCAAACAGATAATGGGGAGGCAAGTGGTGGCAAGCTGGGATGTAGTCAGAGAGTCAGAATAAATGACAGGAGGTGCCTTCCCTGCAGATAAGACATGAGAAATAACTAGAAATAAATGAAAAGACACAAAGACAGATAAGTCCTCCCGGGAAAGAGCCAGCTCCAGGATCAGGTGACCAACCTACTGGACTTACCCTGGATGAGAGGTGAGAAAAAGCACTGCTCCAGGCACACAGAGGGCCACACTCTCCCAAGCTGGGCTTTGCCGTGTTCTCTCAGGTGAGGCTACACACTATTATTACCCAGGCAGACCAACTCCAAACAGACAGGAATGGTACCTGTGGTTCCAGGAGATGAGGGCAGCTTCCCATTCTTGTTTCCTCCCATATAGCCCTTCCTGTCCTTCAAGTCATTCCCTGAAAAGCCTTCCTGATCCCGTTCACCACCCAAGCCACTGTATATAATCTTTTGGGTCACCCATCTCCCTCCCCAAGCACCTAGGAGCCTCCCACACTCTGGCCGAGTTGAAGCCATCTCAGTCCCTTACAAACACTGTTATGGCTCCAGACACTGAGTGCTTCAGAAGAGTTGGCTGGTCATGGACAAGTGATTAAATACCACTGAGTTCTGCCTAGATTGTGAGAGAGAACTGAGGAAGAAGAATAGTCCAGTATCTAAAAGTGACTGGAGCCAGGCGCAGTGGCTCATGCCTGTAATCCCAGCACTTTGGAAGGCCAAGGCAGGAGGATTGCTTGAGGACAGGAGTTTGAGACCAGCCTGGGCAACATAGTGAGACCCCATCTCTACAAAAAATAAAAAATTAACTAGGCACAGTGGCATGTGCCTGTAGTCCCAGATACTCTGGAAGCTGAGGTGGGAGGATCACTTGAGCCCAGGAGGTCAAGGCTGCAGTGAGCTATGGTCTTACCACTCTACTCCATCCTGGGTGACAGAGTGAGACTCTGTCTATAAAAAATAAATAAATAAGAAAAAAAGAAAATCTCAAATCGAATGATAAACAACAATTGATAGATGCTATTACTTAGAATTATCTGAAAATGATTTTTAAAGGAGTGTAATAAAAATTCCTCAACAAACAATTACAAACATGTTTGGGACAAAAGAAAAAAGGAGAAAGTCTCAGCAAATAAATAGAAGATATAAAGAAAAAAACAAATGGACATTTTAGAATTGAAAAAAATACAATAACTTATTTTAAAAACTCAATAGATAGGCTCAACAACAGAATAGAGGGAAAAGATTAAAGAATCAGTGAACTTGATTGGAAATTACCCCAATCCCAACAACACTGAAAAAATCCACTGATAAAAAAATGAAAGGAGCCATGAGACCTGTAGGATTACAACAAAAGATCTAATACATGTGTCATCATAATATGGAAAGGAGATGAGAAAGATGGAGCTAAAACGGTATCTGAAAAAAAATGGCTGAAAATTTACCAAATTTTTCAAAATACATAAACCTTCCAGTCCAAAAAGCTGAGCAAACTCCAAATTGGATAAACCCAAAAAAATCCATATCAAGATACGTCACAGTCAAACTTTTGAAAACTAAAAGACAAAGAAAAAATATTGAAGCAGTGAAAGAGCAAGAACACTTCACCCACAGGGAAAAAACAATTTGAAGAACAACGAATTTCTCACAAGAAACAAAACAGGCTCAAAAGGAGTGGTGCAACATTTTTCACGTACCGAAAATAAAGAACTGTCAAACCATAATTCTATATCTAGTGACGTAAGAATTCAATCCTTCAGGAATGAAAATGTAATGAAGACATTCTGTGATGAGGGAAAGGTAAGAGAATTTGTAATCAGCAACTCTACCCTAAAATAATGGCTAAATAAGTTCTCTAACAGAAAAAAATTATAAAATAAAGTAACCTGAAGCACAAGAAAGAAAGAACAATGGAAAGAATAAAATATGAGTAAATATAATAGACTTTCCATCTTCCCTTGAGTTTTCAAACTTAGATTTGATAGTTGAAGCAAAATTATAACACTGCCTAATGTAGTTCTCAATGCATTTAGAGGAATTATTTAACACACTTATCACTGAGGGATAGTAAAGGCATATATACAGGGAGGTATGATTTTCTCACTTCACTTGAACAGATGAAATGTGGCTACTACTAGAACACATTAAGTATGCATGTATAACATAATACCTAGATTAACCACTAAAAAAATCTTTACACAGAGGTGCATTCAAATGCACTGTATATAAATCAAAATGGAACTCTAAAGTATATATAAGTGACCCACAGAAAGGCAGGAAAAGGAAACAGGGTAACAAAAAACAGAAGTGTCTTAATCTGTTCAGTCTGCTATAACAAAATACCATAAACTGAGTAATTCTCACAGATCTGGAGGCTGGGAAGTCCAAGATCAAAGCATTGGCAGATTTAATGTCTGATGAGAGCTCACTTCCTCATACACAGGTACATTTTCACTGTGTCCTCACATGGCGTAAGGCAGAAGGGGTCCCTCTAGGGCCTCTTTTATAAGGGTGCTTGTCCCATTAATGAGAGCATGCCCTTTATGCCCTGATCATCTCCCAAATGTTTCACCTCATTATGCCACCATATTGAGTATTAGTTTTAAACAAATTAATTTGGGGTGACATATATATTTAGTCATTTCAAGAGGGAACAAACAAAAAACAAAAATAAAATAGTAGACTCAAGCACTAAAATATCAATAATTATATTAAATATAAATCATCTAAATATGCCTATTAAGAGACAGATATTGAAAGAGTGGATTAAAAATTGACCCAACTACATAGAGTTTAAAAGAAACTTGTTTCAAATATAAAACTACAGGTAAATTGAGAGTAAAAGGATGGAAATTGTATCAATTAAAGCAGAAAAAAAGCACTTTTAAAAAATAACACCTATTAATGACAAAAAGCTTTCAGAAAACTAGAAATAGATGGGAAACTTCTTCAATTCGATAAAGAATATCTACTGAAAAAGCATAGTTAACATCATATTTAGTGATGAAAGACTGTGTTCCCCCAAAGAAAAAAATACTGAGGTATAAATCTAACAAAACATGTATAGAACGTGTATGCTGAAAACTAAAAAATGCTGAAATTAAGGCTCTAAATAAATGGAGAGACATACTGTGTTCATGGGTTGGAACACTCACTGTAGCAAAGATATCAACTCTATTCAAATTGATGTGCAAACTTAACACAATTTCTATCAAAATCCCAGCAAGACTTTTTGTATGTATAGATAAGATTATTCTAAAATGTACATAGAAAGGTAAAGGAACTTACACAGCTAAAATAATTTTATACAAGTAAAAATAAAGTGGAAGGAATCACTATTGCTGGCTTTAAGATTTTTTACATAGCTACAATAATCTTGTGAAGGGTACACAAGACCATGTAGTATTGGCAGAGGAACAGACATGTAGATCAATGAAACAGAATAGAGAATCAGGAAATAACCCCACATAAGTATGTCCAATGATTTTTGACAAAAGTGCAAAAGCTATTCAATGACATAAGAATAGCCTTTGCAATAAACGGTGCTAGAGCAATTGAATATCCATAGGAAAAAAACAAAAACAAAAACTTTAACCAAAGTCTCATACATTGTGCAAAAATTAACTCACAAGAAAACCAGATCAAGATGGCTGACTAGGGATGCCAAACACTTATCTCCTGCACAAAGAAGAAGAAAACAACAAATAACTGTACTGTGAGTAGAGCAACTAAAGGAGAACATGGAAATACAGCAAGAAAGTGACAAAAACCCTCTGAGGCATGGATGCGATGGCAGCATAGACAGGGAAGTGAAACATTCAGCTGGGGTCAGCTCAGAGTCAAAAGGGACTTCTCATTGTGGGGAAAAGGTAAGCAGGAGCTCCTCAGCAGTCCCCATTTCAACTGAGGACATCTGCAATCTTAGCTGCTGGCATGCCTCACAAGTCTCACAAGCCTTGAATCCATAATAGGGAGCTGCCTGGAGTCTGCACGACCTCATTGCTCTGAAGAAGGAACACACACCAAGTGCCCCCTTACTCCCAGGACCAAAGCTGCTACAGGATGGTGGCCATTTGGGGAATGAGGTTGCTGTTGGTGTGCATCTTGACCTGGGATCCTATAGCCACTACATGTCTACATTTTTGGAGACCAGCCATCATCCCCTGATACCCATATGGAAAACTGCACCACCACCCCAGCTAGACCCAGCAGTACAGCCTTAACCCCAGCACCTGAGTCTATTCATTGCCCTACACTCCAGGGAGCAGGCAGTTCAGGACAGCATGGAGGCCACCCTCAGGACTGGAGGAACAGACATACACATTCCTTAGAGCCATAAAACAAGCTGCCTGATACCCACCACCACCAATGACCCTGTCCCCTCCAGTGGCAGAACTGTCACGCACTGCAAACATATTCCAGGAACCCAGAACTGGTCCAACTGGTACCCACCACTGCCAGTCACCCTGCCCCCTCCAACCGTCTCATATTATATATGCCCCCTAGGGACGAAGAACCTGCCTGCGTGGTGCCCACTGCCACCAGCAACCCCATCTCCTTCAACTGCAAAGTAGCCATGCACCATGTATACCCCCCAGGAACCAAGGACCAGCTCGTCCAGTGCCCACTGCAGCTGGCAACACCATCCTGACAACTGGTGGAGACACTATGCTCAGTGCATGCCCCCCCCCCTGCAAGAACTTAAGAACCAACCCATCTAGTAGCCCCTGCCTCTAGCAAAGCCACACAACAGCCTCCACAAACACCTTCAGTCTAGGCCACTGAGGCACTCACAGACACCACCACTGACATTGATTAGAGCTAAAGAAATCACATGGAGACTGCATTACTGCACTCACAGAACAAAATTCAAAGCACCCTACCCAACCAACAATACAGGACACATCTACAGGAAAAAGGCTTTCCCTATGGAAGCTACTCCATAAATCTGGAAGGGCTGACTGCTCCATTAGATGCACAAATATCAGTGTAGGGACACAAGAAACATGAAAAACAAGGAAACATGACACCTTCAAAGGAACACAATAATTCTCCAGTAACAAAACCAAAGGAAAGGAAATCTATGACGTATCTGAAAAGGAATTCAAAATAATGACCCTAGGAATCTCAGTGAGATACAAAAGAATATCGATAGATAATTCAATAAAATCAGAAAAACAATTCATGATCACAATGAGAAATTCAACAAAGAGAAAGAGTTCATAAAAAAGAACTAAACAAACCTTGGAGCGGAATAACTCAAAGAATAAAAATACAATTGAGAGCTTCAACAACAGAGAAATAATTTTTCAACTTAAAGACAGATCTTTTGAAATAACCCAGTGGAACCAAAAAAAAAAAAAGAAAAAGAAAAGACAAAATAATTTAAAAGAATGAAGAAAACCTACATGATTTATGGAATACCATTAAGCAAACAAATATTGCTATTATGGGAATTCCAGAAGGAACAGAGATTGGAAAGGCATAAAAAACCTACTTAATGAAATATTAACTGAAAACTTCCCAAGTCTTTGGAAAGATACAGACATCCAGATCCAGGAAGTTCAAAGATCCCCACACAAAGTCAACTCAAAAAGGTCCTTTCCAAGGCACATTATAGTTAAATTGTCAAAAGCCAAAAACAAAGAGAAAAATTTAAAGACAGCAGGAGAAAAGAATCAAGGCACATACAAGGGAATACCTATTAGACTAATAGTGGATTTCTCAGCAAAAACCTTATGGCCAGGGAGAATGATATATTCAAAGTACTGAAAGAAAAAACTGGCAGCCAAGATTACTATACCTAGCAAAGCTATCCTTCAGAAATGAAGGGGAAATAGAGTCTTTTCAAGACAAGCAAAACAAGAAAATGCATGACTAGACCAGCCTTACAAGAAATGCTCAAGGGAGTCTTACATCTGAAGTGAAAGGATAATAACTACCATCATGAAAACATGTGAAAGTATAAAACTCTCTGCTAGAGCAGATAAACAAATGAGAAAAAGAAAAGGATCAAAACTTATCAACTACACAGAATCACCAAACCACAAAGATAAGCAATAAAAGAAGAATAAAGAAACAAAGGATATATAAAACAACCAGAAAACAAATAACAAAATGACAGGAGTAAGTATTCACCTATCAATAATAACCTTGAACATAAACAAATTAAATTATCCATTTAAAAGATATAGACTGGCTGAATGAATAAAAAGAACAAGACTCAACTATATTCTGCCTACAAGAAACTCATTTTACCTGTAAAGACAAACACAGACAGAAAGTGAAGGGATAGAAAAAGATATTCCACACAAATGGAAACCAAAAATGAGCAGGAATAGCTATATTTATACTAGATAAAATAGACTTTAAATTAGAAATTGTAAAAAGAGACAAAAGGATAACCCTCCAATGATAAAGGGATTAATTCCACAGGAGGATTATATGACAATTGTAAATATTTATAAACCCAACACTGGAGAACCCAGATATGTAAAGCAATCGTTAGATCTAAAGAGTGAGAGAGACCATAATACAATAATGGTTAAGGACTTTACCACCCCATTGTCAGGATTGGGCAGATCATCTAGACAGAAAACCAAAAAAGAAACATTGGATTTAAACTGCGCTATGAACCAAACAAATCTTACAGACATTTGCAGAATATTTCATCCACCAGCTGCGGCATACACATTCTTCACATCAGCATATGGAACATTCTCCAGGATATACTGTATGTTAAGCCAAAAAATTAATCTCAACAAATTTTTAAAAATTGAAATCATATCAAATATATTTTTTGACCACAATGGAATAAAAATATAAATGAATAACAAGAGGAACTTTAGAAATTTAATGAATAGATGGAAATTAGAAAACATGTTTCTGAATGACCAGTGAGTCAATGAAGAAATTAAGAAGGAAATTTAAAATCTTCCTGAAATAAATGAAAATAGAAATATGACATGCCAAAATGGGACATAGCAAAAGCAGTATTATGAGGGAAGTTTACAGCAATAAACATCTACATTAAAAAAGTAAAAAGAATACAAATAAACAACCTATTGGGGTACCTCAAGTAAATAGAAAACGAAGAACAAACCAAACCCCAAATCAGTAGGAGGAAAGAAATGATAAAGATTAGAGCATAAATAAATGAAAAAGTATTTAAAAAGTATATAAAAGATCAAGGAAACAAAAATTTGCTCTTTTGAAAAGATAAATAAAATTGACAAACCATGAGATAGACGGAGAAAAAAAAGGCCCAAGTAAATAAAATCATAAATAAAAAAAGGAGACATTACAACCGATACAACAAAAATGCAAAGAATCATTAGAAACTATTACAAATAACTACACGTCAACATATTGGAAAACCTAGATTAATGGGTAAATTCCTGGACACATACAACCTACTAAGGTAGAACCAGGAATAAATAGAAAACCTGCACTGACTAATAATGAGTAACAAGATTGAAGTAGTAAAAAAGTCTTCCAACAAAGAAAAGCTCAAGTCCAGTGGCTTTACTGTTGAATTCTACTTCAGATTTAAAGAAGAGTTAACACCAATTTTTCACAAACCATTCCAAAAAATTGAAGGGGAGGAAATTTTTCCAAACTTACTCTATGAGGTCAGCATTACCCTGATACCAAAAGCAGAAAGGGACACAACAAAAAAAGAAATGCAGGTCAATATTCCTGATGAACATAGATGCAAAGTCTTCAACAAAATACCAGCAAATCAAACCTGACAGCACATCAAAAAATGTATACAGCATGATCAAGTAGGATTTATGTCAGGGATGCTTGCAAGGATGGTTCAACATATGCAAATTAATAAATCTGATTATCACATCAACAGAATGAAGGAAAAATACCATAGGATCATCTCAATAGATGCAGAAAAATGATTTTATAAAATTTAACATTCTTTCATGATAAAAATTCTCAACAAAATAGGTATAGAAGAAATGTACCTCAACACAATAAAGGCCACATATGACAAACCCATAGCTAACATCATATTAAGTGAGAAAAAGTTGAATGCTTTTTCTCAAAGAACTGGAACAAGACAAGGATGCCACTTAGAATCAAAAAATGAAATCAGTAAAGTAGCAGGACACAAAAATTAATACACAAAATCAGTAGTGTTTCTATACACCAATAACAAACTAGCTGAAAAAGAAATCAAGAATGCAATTTTATTTACAATAGTCACGCCAAAAATACCTAGAAATAAATTTAACTGAGGATGTAAAAGACCTCTACAAGGAGAGTTCAATCGGTAGCGGGAGCGGAGAGCTGACCCCAGAGAGCCCTGGGCAGCCCCACCTCCGCCGCCGGCCTAGTTACCGTCACACCCCGGGAGGAGCCGCAGCTGCCGCAGCCGGCCCCAGTCACCATCACCGCAACTATGAGCAGCGAGGCCGAGACCCAGCAGCCGCCCGCCGCTCCCCCACGCCGCCCCCGCCCTCAGCGCCGCCGACACCCACCCCGGCACTACCGGCAGCGGCGCAGGAAGCGGTGGCCCGGGCGGCCTCACATCGGCGGCGCCTGCCGGCGGGGACAAGAAGGTCATCGCAACGAAGGTTTTGGGAACAGTAAAATGGTTCAGTGTAAGGAACGGATATGGTTTCATCAACAGGAATGACACCAAGGAAGATGTATTTGTACACCAGACTGCCATAAAGAAGAATAACCCCAGGAAGTACCTTCACAGTGTAGGAGATGGAGAGACTGTGGAGTTTGATGTTGTTGAAGGAGAAAAGGGTGCGGAGGCAGCAAATGTTACAGGTCCTGGTGTTGTTCCAGTTCAAGGCAGTAAATATGCAGCAGACCGGAACCATTATAGACGCTATCCACGTCGTAGGGTCCTCCACGCAATTACCAGCAAAATTACCAGAATAGTGAGAGTGGGGAAAAGAACGAGGGATCGGAGAGTGCTCCCGAAGGCCAAGCCCAACAACGCCGGCCCTACCGCAGGCGAAGGTTCGTTCCCACCTTACTACATGCGGCGACCCTATGGGCGTCGACCACAGTATTCCAACCCTCCTGTGCAGGATGAAGTGATGGAGGGTGCTGACAACCAGGGTGCAGGAGAACAAGGTAGACCAGTGAGGCAGAATATGTATCGGGGATATAGACCACGATTCCGCAGGGGCCCTCCACGCCAAAGACAGCCTAGAGAGGACGGCAATGGAGAAGATAAAGAAAATCAAGGAGATGAGACCCAAGGTCAGCAGCCACCTCAACGTCGGTACCGCCGCAACTTCAACTGCCTACCCAGATGCCCAGAAAACCCTAAACCACAAGATGGCAAAGAGACAAAAGCAGCCCATCCACCAGCTGAGAATTCGTCCACTCCCCAGGCTGAGCAGGGCAGGACTGAGTAAATGCCAGCTTACCATCTCTACCATCATCCAGTTTAGTCATCCAACAAGAATAAATATGAAATTCCAGCAATAAGAAATGAACAAAAGATTGGAGCTGAAGACCTTAAGTGCTTGCTTTTTGCCCGTTGACCAGATAAATAGAACTATCTGCATTATCTATGCAGCATGGGGTTTTTATTATTTTTACCTAAAGACGTCTCTTTTTGGTAATAACAAACGTGTTTTTTAAAAAAGCCTGGTTTTTCTCAATACGCCTTTAAAGGTTTTTAAATTGTTTCACATCTGGTCAAGTTGAGATTTTTAAGAACTTCATTTGTAATTTGTAATAAAAGTTTACGACTTGATTTTTTCAAAAAAGTCAACAAACTGCAAGCACCTGTTAATAAAGGTCTTAAATAATTGTCAAAAAAAAAAAAACTCTACAAGGAAAATTATAAAATCCTTTTACCACACTTACTCAACATTGTACTGAAAGTCCTAGCCAGAGCAAGCAGGTAAGAGAAAGAAAGAAAGGACATTCAAGTTAGACAGGAGGAAGTAAAATTATTCTTGTTTATAGAAGAAGACATGACCTTATACAGAGAGAAACCCAAAAACTCCACCAGAAAAAAAAAGCCACTTAGAACCAAAAAATGAAATCAGTAAAGTAGCAGGATACAAAAACTAATACACAAAAATCAGTAGTGTTTCTATACACCAATAACAAACTAGCTAAAAAAGAAATCAAGAATGCAATTTTATTTACAATAGTCACACCAAAAATACCTAGAAATAAATTTAACTGAAGATGTAAAAGACCTCTACAAGGAAAATTATAAAATTCTGATGAAAGAAATTAAAGTGGATGCAAAATGATACAAAGACATCCCATGTTTATGGATTAGAATTCATACTGTTAAAATGAATGATCATACTGCCAAAAGCAAACCACAGCTTCAATGAAATTCCTATCGAAATATCAATGACATTCTTCACAGAAATTTTTAAAAGTCCTAAAATTCTATGGAACTACAAAAGGCCCTGAATAGCCAAAGTAATCCTGAGCAAAAAAACAAAGTTGGAGATATCATACTATGTGACCTCCTACTGCAGCTATTGTAGCCAAAATAGCATGGCACTGGCATAAAAAGAAATGTATAGAACAATGAAACTGGCTGGGTGGGGTGGCTCATGCCTATAATCCCAGCACTTTGGGAGGCCAAGGTGGGAGGATCACCTGAGGTCAGGAGTTTGAGACCAGACTGGCCAATATGGTAAAAACCTGTCTCTACTAAAAATACAATAATTAGCCAGGTATGGTGGTGGGTGCCTGTAATCCCAGCTTCTCAGGAGGCTGAGGTAGGAGAATCGCTTCAATCCAGGAGGCGGAGGTTGCAGCGAGCCGAGATTGCTCCATTGCACTCCAGGCTGGGTGACTCCATCTCATAAAAAAAAAAAAAAAGGGGGCCAGGTGCGGTGGCTCACGCCTGTAATCCCAGCACCTTGGGAGTCCAAGGTGGGTGGATCACAAGGTCAAGAGATGGAGACCATCCTGGCCAACATGGTGAAACCCCATCTCTACTAAAAATACAAAAATTAGCTGAGCGTGATGGTACATGCCTGTAGTCACAGCTACTTGGGAGGCTGAGGCAGGAGAATTGCTTGAACTTGGGAGGCGCAGGTTGCAGTGAGTTGAGATTGCACCACTGCACTCCAGCCTGGTGACAGAGCAAGATTCTGTCTAAAAAAACCAAAAAAAAAAACAAAAAAAACAAAAAAAAAATGAAACAGAATACAGAACTCAGAAATAAATTCATATATTTACGGCCAACTGATTTTTGACAGAGGCACCAGAAACGTTCACTGGGGAAAGGACGGTCTCTTCAAAAAATGGTGTTAGTAAAACTGGATACCTATATGCAGAATAATGAAACTAAGATACCCATCTCTCACCATATACAAAAATAAACTAAAGATGAATTAAAGACCCAAAGCTATAAAACTACTAGAAGAAAACACAGGGAAAACCCTTTTGGACACTGGTCTGGGCAAAGATTTTTATGAAGAATGCACAGTCGACAAAACCAAATGCACAGGCAACAAAACCAAAAACAAACAAAGAGGATTATATCAAACTAAAAATCTTCTGCACAGCAAAGGAAATGATCAACACAGTGAAGAGACAATCTGCAGAATGGGAGAAAATATTTATCTGAGAAGGGATTAATATCCAGAATATACAAATAACTCAACTTAGTGGCCAAAACCAACAACAACAAAAATACAGTTGGCCCTTGAACAGCAGTTTGAGCTGTACAGGTTCACTTATACATAATCTTTCTTCTACCTCTGCCACCTCTGAGACAGCAAGACCAACCCTCCCTTCTCTACTTCCCCCTCCACCTACTCAACATGAAGACAGTAAGGATGAAAACCTTTATGATGATCCATTTCTACTTAATGAATAGCAAATATACTTTCTCTTCCTTATGATTTTCTTAATAGCATATTCTTTTTCTAACTTACTTTATTGTAAGAATAAAGTATATAATACATATAACATACAAAATAAGTGTTAATTGAATGCTTATGACATTGGTAAAGCTTCCAGTCAAGAACAGGCGATTAAGTTTTTGAGGACTCAAAAGTTGTATATGGATTTTCAGTTGTGCTGGGGGTTGAAGTCCCTAACCCTCACATTGTTTAAAGGTCAACTATAATATGATTTAAAAATTGGCAAATGTTCTGAATAGACATTTCTCTAAAGAAGACATGCAAATGACCAATGGGTATATGAAAAATGCTCAATATCAGTAATCATCAGGGAAATGCAAATCAAAATTGCAATGAGACATCATCTCACCCCAGTTAGAATGACTATTATCAGAAGAGAAAAATAACAAATGTTAGCAAGGATGCAGAAAAAAAGAGAATGCACACATTGTTGTTTAGAATATAAATTACTATAGCTATTATGGAAAAGAGTATGGAGGTTCCTCAAAAAACTAAAAAGTCTTACCACATGATTCAGCAATCCTACTGGGCATATATCCAAAGGAATGTTGAGGAGCTATCTGCACGCCCATGTTTATTGCAGCACTATTGACAATAGCAAAGATATGGAATCAACCTAAGTGTCCATCAAGAGATGAATGAATGAAAAAAATGTGGTTTTTATACAAAATAGAATACTATTTGGCCATAAAAAAGAATAAAACCTGTTATTTGCAGCAACGTGGATGAACCCGGAGGACATGTCAAGTGAAATAAGCCAGGCACAGAAAGATGGATACCACATGTTTTCACTAATACGTGGAAGCAAAGTAAGTTGCTCTCATAGAAGTAGAGAATAGAGTAGTGATAACTAGAGGCTGGGAAGTGAGGGTGGTGGAGGAGGGGGAATTTGACTAATGCATGCAAAATTATAGCTGGAGAGAAGGAATAAGTTCTAGTGTTCTTTACCCTGTAGGGTAAATGTAGTTAATAATAATTTATGCTATATTTTCAAATAACCAGAAGAGGGTATTTTGAATGTTTCCAACACAAAGAAATGCTAAATGTTCAAGGTGATGGATATGCTAAAAAAAAAACCTTGATTTTATCATTGTACATTGTATATAGATATTGAAATGTCACCTTGTACCCCAGGCAACAAATAAAAATTAACTCACAATGGATCGCAGATTTAAATTTAAAGGGTAAAACTGTAACTCTCCTAGCAAAAAATATAGGAGAGAAATCTTTGAAACATACAGCACGGTGGAGAGTTCCTTGTCGTAACAACAAAAAGCAAAATTCATGAAAAAAAGATAAATTTGGATGTCACCAAAACAATTTTCAAAATCTGACAGTATAAAACAACAATAACAATAATTCAATTAGAAAATGGGCAAAATACATGAAGAGACATCTTGTCCAAACAGGATATACAGTGGCAAATAGCAATGAAAAGATGTTCAACATCACTAACTTTTATGCAAACGCAAATTAAGACCATAAGGTATCACTTCACACCTATTGAAACAGGTAGAATAAAACATGTTCACAGCACTGAAGTTGGCAAGAATTCAGAGAAACTAGATCTCTCACACATTATTAGTGGGAGGTGTATATGACACACCTATCTGGAAAACAGGCAGTTCCTAAAAAACTAAATATATGCTTACCATATAACTCAGCAATTACACTAAACTAAGTAACACTCTGGCATTTATCCCAGGAAATCAACATTTATGTCTGCACAAAAAAAGCTACTATACAATTGTTCACAGTAGCTTTATTTGCAATAACCAAAAATTGGGACAACAAAAATGTCCTAAAATGGGTGAATGAATAAACAAACCTTGGTACATCCGTGCCATAGAATACTACTCAGCAATAAACAGAAATTAACTACTGATACATGCAGCAACATGAATAGACCTCACAGCATTACACTGAGTGAGAAAAAGTCAGTATCAAAAGATTACATACTGTGTGATTCCATTTCTATAACATTCTCAAATGACCAAATTGTGGGGATGGAAAACAACTTAGTGGCTGCCAGGGGTTACAGATGGGGAAGGGAGGGGAGTAGGGATGACTAGAAAGGGATAGCATGGGGGAGACCTTTGTGGTGATAGAATAGTACCATGTCTTGATTGCGCTAGTGGTCGTATGAATCCACACATGTGATAAAATGAAATAGAACTATACACATACACATTGCACCAATGTCAATTTCCTGGTATGCTATTGCGTATTGAATATTGTGTATTTAGGTAAGGTGTAACAAGCAGGTGAAACTAGCAGAAGGATACAAGAGACGTCTTCGTACTATCTTTGCCACTTTATATGGATCTATAATTATTTCAAAGTTTAGAGGTTTTTAAAACAGGTAACAATAATTCAATGCCTTTTCATAATAAATATTCTTAGCCAACCAGGAACAAAAGGGAACATTCTTTTGAATGTTATCTATGAAAACCTATGGCAAATATCATACTAAATGGTGAAAATAGTGAAAGTATTCTCTGTGAGATGGGAATGAGGTAAGGATGTTTGCTATTGCCACTTTTCATTCGGCATTGAACTGAAGGAACCAGCTTGTGCAGCAAAGCAAGAAAAAGAGACAAGAAGTCTAAAATTTTCGAAGCAAGAAAAACAACCATCATTATTCACAGATGATATTACTTGTGACCTATGAGAAAATCTAAAATAATTTACAGACATATTATAAGAATTGAAAACAGTTTATGAGAATAGATCGTGGGGACAGATTTTTAAAAAATGAAAATAAATTTTAAAAGAAATAGAAAATAAAAATTTTATTTAAAAAAAAAAAAAAGAAAAGAGAGTTTAGCCAGGTCACTAGACACTAAATTAACAGCAAAAAGAAATCTACTGCATTTCTACATTCCAGCAAGAGATAATGAAATTTTTTTAAAGATACCAAGAAATATACATTAACTAGGGGTAAACCTGGCAAAGAGCTCCAAGATCTTTAGGCATGGAAGTATAAATTATAAAAAATTTTGAATAATATTAAAATAAAGAGAGAACAGTCTATCAATCACAGGTGGGAAAACTCAATGTTATAAAGATGTTAGTTCTCTTCAATTTGATCTATAGAGTCAATGCTATCCCAGTTTTATTTATTTATTTATTTAAAGACAGAGTCTCACTGTGTTGCCCAGGTTGGAGTGCAGTGGCGTGATCTCAGCTCACTGCAGCCTCCGCCTCCTGGGTTCAAGCGATTCTCCTGACTCAGCCACCCAAGTAGCTGGGATTACAGGCATACGCCACCATGCCTGGCTAATTTTTGTATTTTTAGTAGAGATGGGGGTTCACCATGTTGGCCAGGCTGGTCTCGAACTCCTGACATCAAGTGATCCACCTGCCTCGGCCTCCCAAACTGCTGGGATTACAGGCGTGAGCCACCTCAGTCAGCCCCATCCCAATTTTTAAACCACAGAAAGAAATATTATAGAATTTAATAAGCTGGTTGTATAGTTTATATAGAAGAACAAAAGGACTAACAACAGCTATGACATATTTGAAGAAGTATTGGGTGGAGATGAAGGGAGGTACCCTACGAGAAATGAACACATACTATAAAGCAATCAATGAAGGCAGTGTAGTGATGACACAGGAATAGACAAGTAAACCAATGGAAACGATTAGAAACGCCACACACAGATCCATTCCTGTTAGGAGACCTGATGCATGGCAGAGATGGTATTGCAGATCGGTGGAGAAAGGATGGGTTGTAAATTCAATTAGGAAAATCGGGAATATGTATGTATACCAGGAGAAATGTACAAAATATTCATAGCAGCATTCACTGGGAAGCAACCCAATTATTCATCAAAGTAGAATGTATACATAAGCTGTGCTACATTCATTTAATGGATTTTAACAATGTAAATTAACAAACTTAGCTACGCTCATAAACATAGACGAATCTCACAAACATAATAATATTGAGTGAAGAAACAAGTCAAAAAGAATACCTACGACTGATGCCATTTATCCAGAGTTTAGAAAGAGGCAAGCCTAAATGATACTGTTTAAGGATGCATACATAGATGATAAAATTTAAGAAAAGCAAGGAAATGGTTATAACTAAAATCAGGAGTGTAGTTATCTCTGGAAGGAGGGAAAGAGGACTAGGATCAGAAAGGGATACTGAGGGAGCCTCAAAGGTACTGGCAATGTCCTGTCTCTTAAGTTAGGTGGTAATTGCTAATATTCTCTAGATTAAAAATGTTTTATATACTCATATTAATGTGTATATGTGTGCTATATTTCACATTTTAAATTATTACACATACCAAAAGTTTTAAGTACCAAGTTTTAGATACTATAATGCCATATAACTTCTCACCTATCAGATTGGCTAAGCCCCAAAGGCCAACATACTATGTTGGCAGAGTGTGGAAAAACAGACATTCTCATTCACTGATGAGAGGAACGTGTGAATTTGACAATCTCTATCAAAATTACAAGTGAGCATAAAACAGATATATTTTCACCACATGTGCTAAATTATGACTATGCGATGGTATTTGTTGTAGCATTGATAGTAATAGCCCAAGGTTGGAAAATCAATGGCCATCAGTGGCTGGGTGCAGTGGCTCAGCCTGTAATACCAGCACTTTGGGAGGCTGAGGCAGGCAGATCACTTGACGTCAGGGGTTCAAGACCAGCCTGGCCCACATGGTGAAACCCCATCTCTACTAAAAAATAAAAAAAATTAGCCATGTGTGGTGGCACACGCCTGTAATCCCAGCTACTCGGGAGGCTGAGGTGGGAGAATTGCTGGAACCCAGGAGGCGGAGGTTGCACTGAGCCAAGATTGTGCCACTGCACTCCATCCTGGGCAACAGAGTGAGACTCCATCTCAAAAATAAAATAAAATAAAATTAGCCTGCGTGGTGATGCACATCAGGAATCCCAGCTACTCGTAGGCTGGGGCACGAGAAACGCTTGAACCCAGGAGGCAGAAGTTGCTGTGAGCCAAAATCTGCACTCCAACCTGAGTGACAGACCAAGACTCCACCTAAAACAAAAAAAAGACCACCGGTAGCCGACTGGCTAATTAAAGGATGGCACACCCATTCTTTAACATACACAGTGGAGTGTATGTAGCCATTTAAAAGAATGAGGCAGCAATTTTTTTTTCAGGAAAACTCTCCAATATGTATTTTTAAATGAGAAAAGGAAGATAGTAAAACAATGTATATTTCTGCTTAGTTTGTCTCAAAAATATTTATTAGTATAGAATATCTCTAGGGAAAAAAATCACACAAGAAATTGCTAATATTGCTTGCCACAAGAGAGAATGACTGGGTAATTGGAGAGTGAGGCTTAATTTTTAATATATACACTTCTGCATCTTAATTTTGTTCCAAGTCAAGTAATACCTACTAATAATTATGACAGTCGTGGTGATGATGATGATGATGATGATGACTACAAGTGATGAAAAAGAGAATCAGGTGTATTGAGACTGAAATCCCAGCTCTGCCACTCACGAGTGATCATTGGTAAATTGCTTAACTTTTTGAAGGCTGTCCCTCAAATGAAAACATCGGGGGATCATACGAATCTCCCGGGCCGACTGAAAGTAGGTGCTCAACACACATGCGTCACATGCATACCGTGTATGTACGGTGTTTGTCAGTGTGCCCGGCACATGGTAGCGCTCCACAGATGGAGCTTGTGCTGCTGCTGCTGCTGTTGGAAGACATCTGTCTTGTCAACCATTCTGGATCTCTAGGACTTCAACTTGGGGACAAGGTGCTCTTCCCTGAAGCGAGCACCATCTTTGCTTCTCTGACACCTGAGGGAAAGCTCAGGGGGGAGCCAGCATTTTTGAGGTCTCCTCTCCATGTCCAGTGGCTGGGCCCCTGTCACCACCTCTAATTGGGATGGGGTGTGGTCCCTGGAGCTCCCAGGTATGCATCGACCTGTGCCCTGTGCACATGTGGCACTCCAAACTTTACATTACTTGTGGGATTAGCAGGGCCCTGGAGTAACTAATGTGTCAGCGGCCCCATGGAGTACACGGTGCGGCTCGAGGATTCCTTCGGCTGCTGGGGAAAACCTACCTTCGGGATTTCTGGGCCTCAGGCCAGGAAGCCAGATCCTCTTCATGAAGAGTCTGGAGCTGGGACAGCAGCATTTAGCCAGCACAGCTGAAAGGAATGAAGTGAGAGAAACACCACCAAAGGCTAAAGTCCCCACACGATTCAAGAGGAAAAAGAAGAAAGAGGGTCTCCCAGGTAAGGCAGGGGCATGTCGGGGCTCTTTCTCTGGCACAGTGTCTAGCCAGGGATCCAGGGAGGAACTGAGAATTGCGTGTGGAATCAGGAGACTCAGAAGCGGCCATCGCGCAAGAAGCAGATGGGGAGAGCTGGGCTGGGGCGGGGGCAGGGATGGGGCGGGGGCGGGGATGGAGACATGCCTCTTGCAGGACGTTTGCCTCAGATGCACTTTCCTCCTCGCCCCGCCTCTGCTTCCAGAAACCTCCCAGCTGCCACTGGTCCTAAGCAGCAGCTGCTGCTGGGGCAGAGAGGAGCTGCTGGGCTCCCGGTGCCCACCGGGGACCCCATGAACCAAGTCCCCTCCCTGTCCTTGCTGCTCTGTCCCTACACAAGCCCCGAGGGGGGTTGGCAGGGCTTCCATCCCACTCCACAGGCGAGGAAGGGAGGCTCAGAGGAAAAGCGGACTCCCTCAGGATCAGGGGGCGAGAGGCAGGTGGGCCTGTACCCAGGCCTGTCTCTAAGCCCACTCTGCGGCTAGCGCTTTCCGTTTCTCTCACCCGCCTCTGAGAAATGCTGAGATTTTTTCTGAATACAAAATAACTCGTATCCATGGTATTCAGAGAAAATTTGGGAAACACTGAAGAGGTACCCAGAGGAATGCCCTGCCCCTATGGATTTTGCTATCTTTTCTTTCCAGTCACTTTTTTTTTTTTTTTTTTTTTGAGATGGAGTCTCTGTCATCCAGGCTGGAGTGCAATGGCGTGATCTCGGCTCACTGCAACCTCCGCCTCCCGGGTTCAAATGATTCTCCCACCTCAGCCCCCGAAGTAGCTGGGATTACAGGCACACGCCACTATGCCCTGCTAACGTTTTTTGTAGTTTTAGTAGAGTCGGGGTTTCACCATGTTAACCAGGCTGGTCTTGAAATCCAGACATCAAGTGATCTGCCTGTCTCGGCCTCCCAAAGTGCTGGGATTACAGGCGTGAGCCACTGCGCCCGGCCTCCAGTCACTTTCTATCCACATGATTGCTTACCTAATTGAGATCATAATAGTGTGTGGAAGTTTGACCTTGCCCTTTTAATTTATCATTATACTATAGTAATATTAGCATGGAGAAAATTACCAATAGGACTATAAGTCTGTCTAATATTCCATTATGTGAAAAGCATGATTTACTTAGGCATTTATTGGTGGAGAGCTGTATTGTTTTCTATTTTCATTCACAAATACTGCTGTGATAAATACCTTTATTGAGAGATCTTGGCCTCCATGCTCACTGATTCTTTAAAACATTTCCTGAAGGGAGAATGGCTGAGGTGAGGGGCAGGCAGGTTTTTTGAATTTTTCCTTTTTCTAGGCAAATTTCCCTCCAGAAAGGCTGCATGAGAGTGTATGGGGCTCTTTTTACAGCACCACGTTGCCTCCTACTTCTCATCTGCCTGCTGGCTCCAGAACAGGTAGAGACAAGACCATGAGCCAAGCCGGGTCCCTGGGACAAACCAAGGCTCCATGCCTGCAGGAAGCGGCCACTGAGCCCAAAGCTTCCCCTCTTCCCCTTGCTCTCCCTAGCTGCCTCCCACCTCCCCGCTTCTCTCCGTCCTCTTATGGGGCTGCAGGTGCCAGACCTTTGTTTGCTTTCATTCTGAATCCCTTCCAAAACCTGACATAGCTCTACTAATTGTTGAATGTTTCTTGATGGACAACCAGGAATTCAGATCTCCCCTTCACACAGACACACAGACACACACACACACACACACACACACACACCTCACATTCATCAGTGTGGGCAGCCACCTTCATCAAGGACTGCTCCCTGCTTGCAGAGGTCAGCACTGGAGGGTCCACGACAACCCTCAGAGCTGGGATGCCCTGGGAAGCAATTATTCAGCCTTCTCATGGAGCACATGGGGAAACTGAGGCCTAGTGGGGAGAAGAGACTTACTCCAGCTTGATGGAATATCCGTCACCCAGGCAGGGGTAGTTCCACTAGCTCTGATCTCAGAGTGCAGAGTCTTCCCAGCTGTACAGTTCATTTCAATTAAACAAATGTACTCAGCAACTTTTCCTAACAGACAGAGGCTTCCACAGAGGCAGCTCTCAAGGAGGCCAAATCCCACGCATCATTCATGCCCACAGGATGTTATTCATGGATAGAAACTTCTGTGTGCATAGATTTATCTTGTGGGAATGGGCAGTGTGGCTTCCCTAACAGAAATCACTTTCCTTGGCCTCTGCAACCACAGCATCTGCTTGAATCTGGTTTGTGGCACTGAATATAATGTTTGTTTTTCTTCATTTTCTGGAGTGGGTGAGAGGTGCACTAGGAGGAACAGGAGATAAGCTGGGGTGGAAGTTCAGGGTGGGGCACTCAGAGGGGGTCAGCTTGCACTGAGCAACCAGGAACACCCTTCTGTGCTGTATGAAGGGATGGGAAGAGGGGAATAGGATTGCACAGGAAATACCTTGAGACCCATGGTTGTGTAATGGGGGAAGCTTCTCCTGGGTTAGACCAATGGTTCCCTTCTGGGTATAATTTTGCACTGTCCCCCCCGCCAACCACCCCCCACCCCCCAACACACACACCTTTCCCCTGGAAGCATGTGGCAGCATCTGGAAACATTTTGATTGTTACAACTCAGGGTAGAAGGTACTATTGGCAACTGATTGGTAGAGGTCAGAGACTCTGCTAAACATCCTACAATGCACAGGACAGCCCTCACACCAAAGAGTTATCCAGCACAAAATGTCAATAGTAAAGAATTTGAGAAACCCTGAGTTCCATTTAGGGTGGGAGGTGCACTGCCTGACAACACATCTGACATAAACCCTCCCCCATGACTGAAGAGAGAGTGTTGGACAGACAGTGAGACTGGCCAGAGAATACACAGAGCTAATTGAGATCATAACAGTGTGTACAAGTTTGACTTTGTCCTTTTAATTTATCATTATGCTATAGCAATATTAGCACAGAGAAAATTATAAATAGGACTATAAGATCTGTCTAATATTGGAGGGACAGAATCTTTTGCAAAGCTGTGCACAAAAGAGAAAAGCAGCTGTTTTGTGAAAGAACTCAGGACTAGGTCTTGGAATCCAACTCCAGCTCTGCCATTCAACCCCAAGGAGCAAATTTATCTTCTGAGCTCCAGTTACTTCACCTGTAAAACCTGAATGATAATATCTTCTCCATGAGCTGTTTCAAGAAATATGGCACAGCTTATATTCCTCAATATTAGTGAGAATCCCTAATATTCTCACTAATATTAATATTAACCACTCATCCTCCATCATCCACCCACTCTTATACACACTCATAGAGCCACTGTCATTAAGAAGGAGCTATCAAAATATTATCTATGAGTACTTCGAATTTAGAGTCAGGGAAATTGCAAGTAAGAGACTAGATATCCTCTATACAAAGGCATATAAGTCTTCCTATAAGCCAGCTGCTTGCATAGAACTCAAGAATGGAGTCAGAGAGTCAGAAGATAATGCAAGAATAAAATGCAAACATAAAAGGACAAAGAAAAAACATTCTTAGTCATTCACGGTTAGGAATTTCACAGACATCCTAATGAGATGGGATCAGAAGTTAATGCCATATACTCTACTATCAATAACTATAGTTAGAGTGTGGTTATTAATATTGCATTAACTAATTGGTAAGCTGCACAGTGTTGTCTCATGGTGTGAGTTCAGTCACTCCAACAAATCCGTTTGTTGGCTTCATAAATTTCCCAGCTATAGGACCTCCCCATATATTGCAATAAATCCATATTTCAAATAGGCAGATCTATTGCTGTCAATGCTCAAGCCTGTGTCACTAGACTGAAGAAGTAATGCTCTTTATGGCTGAGTATTAACTAGGCTTGTTTCTGTGTGAATATGGTTGAACAATTTTGCGCAATTTCCTCCCCACGTGTAATCAAAGTTTAAAGAAACTTAATCACTTGCTAGGTCCAAGAATTGCATCTTCTTGGGAATTTCCGTCTCTGAGAATCTAAGAAAGCCCAGATCAAATGAAATTGCTGTGGATTTGCATTAAAGAGAAATAATTCATAGCATTTCCTAGCACTTAATCACAATGAAGAGGAAAAGCCCTCCTTGGGCCAGGGATAAGCTCTGCTGGGTTCCAGTCTTGTCTCTGTCACCAACTTGCTCAGAAGATTTGGACAGGTCACTTCTCCTCCCCAGGCCTCTGTCACATTTGTGGACACTGAGAGGGTGCAGCAACTTCAGAAAAATCCCTCATGCACAACCGGACATTTGAGGCCCTCACCCACTACCTGTCCAGCTCTGACCTTCTGTCTTCTAAGACACCCCCTACTGTCTCTTTCCATCATTTTTCTCTTGCACAGGTATGTTCTTCTATTATGCAATGGGAACTTGACCACATATTAGATGCCCAGGACTCTTCCCAAAGAGCCTGATGCGCTGCTCAGTACTTTGCTGATGGCAGAGGGGATATCACATGGAAAAAGCCAATGAGACCTCCCCTGTGATGGGGTTCGTTCTCCTGGGGCTCTCTGCCCACCCAGAGCTGGAAAAGACATTCTTCGTGCTCATCCTGCTGATGTACCTCGTGATCCTGCTGGGCAATGGGGTCCTCATCCTGGTGACCATCCTTGACTTCCACCTGCACACGCCCATGTACTTTTTCCTAGGGAACCTCTCCTTCCTGGACATCTGCTTCACTACCTCCTCAGTCCCAGTGGTCCTGGACAGCTTTTTGACTCCCCAGGAAACCATCTCCTTCTCAGCCTGTGCTGTGCAGATGGCACTCTCCTTTGCCATGGCAGGAACAGAGTGCTTGCTCCTGAGCATGATGGCATTTGATCGCTATGTGGCCATCTGCAACCCCCTTAGGTACTCCGTGATCATGAGCAAGGCTGCCTACGTGCCCATGGCTGCCAGCTCCTGGGCTATTGGTGGTGCTGCTTCCGTGGTACACACATCCTTGGCAATTCAGCTGCCCTTCTGTGGAGACAACGTCATCAACCACTTCACCTGTGAGATTCTGGCTGTTCTAAAGTTGGCCTGTGCTGACATTTCCAACAATGTGATCAGCATGGAGGTGATGAATGTGATCTTCCTAGGAGTCCCGGTTCTGTTCATCTCTTTCTCCTATGTCTTCATCATCACCACCATCCTGAGGATCCCCTCAGCTGAGGGGAGGAAAAAGGCCTTCTCCACCTGCTCTGCCCACCTCACTGTGGTGATCGTCTTCTACGGGACCTTATTCTTCATGTATGGGAAGCCTAAGTCTAAGGACTCCATGGGAGCAGACAAAGAGGATCTTTCGGACAAACTCATCCCCCTTTTCTATGGGGTGGTGACCCCGATGCTCAACCCCATCATCTATAGCCTGAGGAAAAGGATGTGAAGGCTGCTGTGAGGAGCCTGCTGAGACCAAAAGGCTTCATTCAGTGATGGTGGAGGGGTCCTCTGTGATTGTCACCCACATGGAAGTAAGGAATCACAATCACATCAGCTGCCATTCAAAAGCCAAGTCATGTGACCTATAATGGTTTCTCACTCTAAGTCCATTTGCAGGAGATATTAAACTTTTCAGACGATATCTCCTGAGTTTTAGTCCTATGTCTGACAGCTTCAACAGACACCAGACTCAATAAATAATCAACTGTGATGAAGGCATTCTGAACATACGGTGAAACCACACGAGACAGCAGCCATGAAAGCATGACGCATGGCCCTTAGAGTGTCTCAGCTCTAGAGTTAGAACACGGACGTGAGAAGGTTCTCACAGCAACTTACCAGCCCTACTGGATTCACCAGGGAAATCAGAGAAATAAGGAGGCAGTGGAAACTTTTACTGAGGCTTCAGTTTATTACACTCAGTTTGCCTGAATGGCTAGGAAAAGGTAAGTTCTTCACTTAGGGAGCTTTTAGTTGTGAATAATCTATTTTGATGGCTGAATATCTTTTTAGCTATGAGAAAATTTAAGCTATTTTTTCTTGATGCACTGCAGATCATTGAACACCACCTAGTAAATTAAATAAAATTCAAGGAGTAATGAGTTCAAATTTGACGTTCTTACAGAATTTCACAACAGGAAAGCTTGTATTCTGATAGATGCCAAATCATGTTCTAGAAAAAAGATGATGATAAATAGATAGATATAGGTAGAAGTAGACAGATGGTGGCTACACATGTTTGAAGACTTTGGGTCTAATTTCTTTTTTTTTTTTTTTTTTTGAGACAGAGTCTCGCTGTGTCACCCAGACTAGAGTACAGTGGTGCAATCTCGGCTCACTGCAACCTCTGCCTCCCAGGTTTAAGCAAGTCTCATCCCTCAGCCTCCTGAGTAGCTGGGACTACAGGCATACACCACCATGCCCGGCTAATTCTTGTATTTTTAGTAGAGACAGGGTTTCACCATTTTGGCCAGGCTGGTCTCAAACTGCTGGCCTCAAGTGATCCGCCCGACTCAGCCTCCCAAAGTGCTGGGATTACAAGCGTGAGCCATAGTGTCCTAGCCTATGGGGCTAAATTTTCATAGGTTTCTTTGTTCCAAGACTTCTCAGAGCCTTTATTATGCAAAGGTCCACTGTGAATGTTCAACAGGGTATAAAGTTGTAGCATTTCCTGAGCCTCCAAAGTTCAGCACAGTAAAAATTGGGAAGCTTTTTTTTTTTTTTTTGAGACAGAGTCTTGCTCTGTCATCCAGGCTGGAGCGCAATGGTACGACCTCGGCTCACCGCAACCTCCGACTCCCAGGTTCAAGCGATTCTCCCACCTCAGCCTCCCGAGCAGCTGGGATTACAGGCACCTGGCATCATGCCCAACTAATTTTTGTATTTTTGTAGAGATGGGTTTCACCATGTTGGCCAGGCTGGTCTGGAACACCTGACCAAGTCCAAGGTGAACTCCTGACCAGGCCGAGGTGATCCACCCACCTCAGCCTCCCAAAATGCTGGGATTACAGGCCTGAGCCACCGCGCCAGGCCAGTGTTTTTTTACCTAAGGGTTTGGGCAGATTCCTTAACCTCTTTTGCCTATCTATTCATAGACACAGAAGACATACAAGAGGTTCAGAAATTGCTGTGGATGAAAAGCAGCAGTTTCATGGCAAGTTATATCAAAGTCTGAGACTATCAAAAGACTTATTTAAAAGGAAACTTTAGAAAGTGAATCTGATTTTAAGAATAGTTCTTGGAATATTTTTGCTTCAAGTGATATATTTAAGTTTTCTTATATTTGTTAAGAATGAATTGGATCACTCGAGCTCAGGAGTTCAAGACCAGCCTGCGCAACATAGTGAGACCTTATCTCTATTAAAAAACATTGAATTGCATAAGATAAGGATGTATATTTTGCTAATAAAATTTCACTATATTGTGTTAGTCTAAGGTTCTGATTTCTACTTGCCCCAGAAGAGAAACGATCTTGCTACTGCAGATACACAAGAGTGACATCTAGTGGCCATGCAAGCCAACTTCAGACATTTACAGAGCCATGTCGTGTTTTTAGAAGCAGCTGCACAGGTCTCTTTCTTCACCGCTAACTGCATAGTTCATGGAGTTTCTCTCCAATATCCCTGGCCCCACTCATCCAGCATCTGCTTGGATACCTCCAGTGATAGAGAATTAACACTTCCAGGTTCTAGCTGTTTCATTCAGCCCTACTAGCAAATTCTTCCTTGAATTGTGCTAACATATACGTGTCTCCATTAACATCTGTCTCCGATAGCATCTTCCAGTCCTAATTCAGCTTCGTGCCTTTACATGAAATACACCTTATCTCTTCTTTCTTCCGATATATAAAGATTGTTCTCCTGGTTCCTGGGTCTTCTTCCCTCCAGCATAAATAGCCCCCATACTTCCACCTGTGCCAAAATCACCCCGTTTACCCAACTGAGAGGTACTAAATTGTGTCCACAGTATCATCTGTTTAATTCCAGTGCGATATTTCTGAAAATACCTTGGGAATAATAATGATGGTGCTAAGCTAACTCTGTTTCCCCAGGGCAGTGGAGATCCGTCTGGCAGAGAGAGATACTTGAACAAGCCTGCCTTCTTGTGAGGCTGTCCTCCACTCACTTTCTCTTCCTTGAGGAATGGCAGTCATATCCATTTATATTACAAATTACATTATTATAGTGTAACTGTTGAGTCAGAAATTACATTGCTTCCTCTAGGGACAGTGGCACCTTTCACTCCCACTCTCTTTTGGGTGTCAAGGGGAGGCAAAACTATTATATTATTATACTTAATCATACAGACAAATGTATTATTTTAAAAATCACAGTTCTGGGTTAGTGGGTGCTTTAGGCTTTTACTCCAGTGACCAAATGCCCTACGAAATCTTTAAGTTAAAACTCCAAATATAAAGTATATCTGCTTTGGCTGAAATGGAGGTGGGGGGCAGAATAGATGTGGGGGCCAGGGGAGGGAGTTGGGCTCCATCTGCTCAGCCCACCCTTCATCCCCATCCCCAGGGTCCCCAGTCCACAGACACCACCAAACACTAATCTGATCCAAACCACTGGTGCCAAGAAAAGTAGACATTTTGTAAGGATATTTTGTTCCACTCCCAGAAATAAATGTGAAAATTTGGGGGGGAAATTTATATTCTAAGAAAAAACAGATTACCCAGTTAACCATTAAAAAGATAGACAACTTAAAATACCAATTACCTAAGGAGAAGTTGAGAACTTGTCAGTTACCACCTTAAGATGTTCCAGGCCATCTGTTTCCACAGATGAGTGGTAATAAACATTCAAGGAACAAAAGGTTTTTAATACTGTTTAAACAATTTCAGAGAATAAAGTGAGAAAGATATCTTCCAAATTGCTTTAACCAAGCCAGCATAACATTGACGCCATACCATTAAAAACATAACAAGGAAGTACAGGAAATGAAAACACCACCTTTTCCTTTCCTATCTCATCTATTTACCTATGTGTGTGTGTATGTAGATGCACACGTACATATAAAATAGAATTCAGCAGCACATAGAAAGAATACTAAACCGTAGCCTAATGGACTTATTTTTAAAAAATAAAGCTAGAATAATTTAAGGATATGTCTTGGTATAATTCTCTACGTTTATAGGTTAAATAGATCCTCAAAACTATTGAAAAAGTTGAACATGAATTTCTTAGTTTTAAATTCCTTCTAATAAAATAGGAATGGATGTGTTCTTTAATAAAATTAAATGTATATCTCTAGTGAAAAGTATGTGTCATGCGTAATGGTGAATCAAATCAAATCTGTTACACTTTAACACTTTTCTGGATATACCAACCATTGAATTAGAGAGTAGAGATAAATAAATAAAAGGTGAAACTAGAAGAAAGGTAAAGAATAATTTTACTATTATTGTTAGCTGATACACTCATAATTTTATACCTGGATAAAACAGTAAAATCAATCAAAAGGCAATTTTGAAAAACAGTAGTAGGAGAATTCAATAACGAAGCTGCATAAAAAATTAATATGCAAAAATCCAGGTTCTAGAGGGGAAAGGGGGAAAAGGGAAGGGGGAAAGAGGGGAGGAGAGAGAGGGGAAGAGAAAAAAGAGGAAGAGAAAGTGAGAAGGAGAAAGGGGAGGAGATTTGGGGGAAGAAAAAGGAGGAAAGAGAGAGGGAAAGATGAGGAAAGAGGAAGAGAGGGAGAGGGAGAGGGAGAGAGAAGGAGAGAGACAGAGAGAAACCGGTTGTCTTGGACTCTTGAGTCTTCAGCAGCAGTCATCACCTTCCTCCCTACCAGCTAAACAGGGCCTTTTCTCATCTTCTAGCTTGAGGCAAAATCTGCCTTTTTCTCCACAGTGATGTCATAAGAAAAGATCACAGTCGCATAACTTGTCCCCTTTCTAGCAATAAGAACCCGCATATTTCTTTCAGGGGTAAAGATATGGAAGAATTTTTATAGGGACTATGCAGCAAGATTTTGAAATAGAGATTTCAAGTGGTTTATCATAGAAGGTATCTAGAACACAATCCTATAGGGATTTCATGGATCATTATCAATTCTCTGTCCGTCCCTAATCAGATTAAACTGTGTTGTTGAGAGAAGGGGTGTATGGGTTATGCCATAGTATTTAGACAAAAGAAAATAAACAGGTGCAAAGTTATACTATTCCAAGTAATTCAATTGGAATGGGAATAAATAGAAAAGAAATGAAACAGGAGCTCAAGGTTGGTTGATAACACTGATTGCTCTTGGTATAACTGAGATGGAGTAGAGACTCCTCCTAGGGACTTGCGGGCACCAAAGCATAGAAATAAAGTAAAATCTTGAGTTCCTTTGAAGGAAATTCCGGGGACCTAGCTAGCCTTAAGAAGTGAATGAGCAACTCGATAAGCTAGAAGGTAATAGTAGCTTAAAACAATAGCCAAGGAAGTTAGAGTCAGGAGAACGTTTGGTTCCCTATAGAAACTAGAGATAACATCTTAACATATGTCCCTGAGTTGTTTTCTAGAAACCCAGATTCTTACCAAAGGAATCCCCTGGCACACAGACCTCAGATAAGGGGGAACTGAGGGCTGAACTCTAATGGCTGTCCTTTGTTCTAGATTTCTTCCTGAGAGGCCTGGAAGAGGTCACACCCACGAGCCAGGGCTAACATTCCTTTCTGATGATAACAAATTTTTAGACAAAGCTCACTTCCTTAACCAAGTCAGAAAATCTCCGAATCGGCAGGATGCAGTGGCTCACGCCTATAATCCCAGCACTTTGGGAGGCCAAGGCTGCAGGCAGAATCATCTGAGGTCAGGAGTTCAAGACCAGCCTGGCCAACATGGCGAAGCCCTGTCTCTACTAAAAATACAAAAGTTAGCTGGCCATGTTGGCGCACACCTGTAATCCCAGCCACTTGGGAGGCTGAGACAGGAGAATCAATTGAACTCAGGAGGTAGAGGTTGCAGTGAGCAGAGATCATGCCACTGCACTCCAGCCTGGGTGACAGAGGGAGACTCCGTCTCAAAAAGCACAAACAAATTTTCGCAACCTACTCATCTGACAAAGGGCTAATATCCAGAATCTACAATGAACTCAAACAAATTTACAAGAAAAAAAACAAACAACCCCATCAAAAAGTGGGCAAAGGATATGAACAGACACTTCTCAAAAGAAGACATTTATGCAGCCAAAAGACACATGAAAAAATGCTCACCATCACTGGCCATCAGAGAAATGCAAATCAAAACCACAATGAGATACCATCTCACACCAGTTAGAATGGCAATCATTAAAAAGTCAGGAGACAGCAGGTGCTGGAGAGGCTGTGGAGAAATAGGAACACTTTTACACTGTTGGTGGGACTATAAACTAGTTCAACCATTGTGGAAGCCAGTGTGGCAATTCCTCAGGGATCTAGAACTAGAAATACCATTTGACCCAGCCATCCCATTACTGGGTATATACCCAAAGGACTATAAAACATGCTGCTATAAAGACACATGCACACGTATGTTTATTCTGGCACTATTCACAATAGCAAAGACTTAGAACCAACCCAAATGTCCAACAGTGATAGACTGGATTAAGAAAATGTGGCACATATACATCATGGAATACTATGCAGCCATAAAAAATGATGAGTTCATGTCCTTTGTAGGGACATGAATGAAATTGGAAATCATCATTCTCAGTAAACTATCGCAAGGACAAAAAACCAAACGCCGCATGTTCTCACTCATAGATGGGAATTGAACAATGAGATCACATGGACACAGGAAGGGGAACATCACACACCGGGGACTGTTGTGTGGTGGGGGGAGGGGGGAGGGATAGCACTGGGAGATATACCTAATGCTAGATGACGAGTTAGTGAGTGCAGTGCACCAGCATGGCACATGTATACATATGTAACTAACCTGCACATTGTGCACATGTACCCTAAAACTTAAAGTATAATAATAATAAAAAATAAAAAATAAAAAAATAAAAATAAAAAAGAAATTTAAATTGTTTTTCTTGAAACTATAATAAAATTAAGATAAAATAGCAAAAAAAAAAAAAAAAAGCACAAACAAAAAAGAAAATCTTCAAATCTTCCTATGACCTGAGGGCCCCTCCTAATCACCCCCCCCAACACACATACACATGCTTTGAGATGTCCTGCCTTTTTAGGTTAAACCTAATAATAATGATTTATGACTTTGCCTGTAACCTCTGCCTCCTCACCTTTATTTTTTATTTTTTATTTTTTTGAGATGTAGTTTCACTCTTGTTGCTCAGGCTGGAGTGCAGTGGCACAATCTTGGCTCACTGCAACCTCCACCTCCTGGGTTCAAGCGATTCTCCTGCCTTGGCCTCCCTAGTAGCTGGGATTACAGATGCATGCCACCACACCTGGCTAATTTTTGTATTTTTAGTAGAGACAGGGTTTCACCATGTTGGCCAGGCTGGTTTTGAACTCCTGAGCTCAAGTAATCCACCCACCTTGGCCTCCCAAAGTGCTGAGATTACAGGTGTGAGCCACCATGCTCAGCCAGAAAATTTTTTTATTATTACAGTTTGGATGGTGCACATTTGAAAATGATCAATTTCTCTGCTTTCTTAAGCAGAGCTTATTGGTTATAATGTTACATTGTGAGTGAGTTACAGTCATCATTTATGACTATTGTAAGGTAATTGCGCAGGATAAAAGTGGCATCTCCTAAGGGGCATACTCAGGGTCCAAAAGAGGCTACTTGGAATTGGCAACACCGGGGGTCAGGATGGCTAAGACAGAACCCGTCTCAGTTCAGGTGGTGGCTCTAGTGATACCAGCCCAGAACAGGATGGAGGAGAGGCTTCTCAGTGCCATCCTGTTGAAAAACAGAGTCCAAGAGTAAGCTCCCCTTCTCTGGGACAAGATAGTGTTTTGTCCTAAATAATAATAATAATTGCTTTGGAGAGATGTGCTTGCTCACAGATAACTTGCACGGTTATGATTCTTGCTGGTGGAATTAGGATCTATTCCTCCCACTTCAGAGTTGACAGACTTGGGCAGAGGGGAGTCTCCATTAACTTTTGTGCAAAGCCTGAGCTCTGGAGTTTTCCACTGAGAGGCAGAAAGGATAGAGTTCCCAAAGGAAGGGATGTGTGGATTCTGGGCATGTGACCCGCAGAGGAGCTGTTAGGAGCAGAAAGGGTGTGAGGAGGAGATAGAAAGAGGTCAGGAGAGAGGGAGCCTCCAAAGGTCTCAGCCTGGAGTTTCCTCTCCTTAGCTGCAAAGACCAAGGCTCTCATCCTTTCGCTGCTGTTCTCTGAGACACTCACCTGGCCCTTCAGTAATTCGACTGGTCTAGGGAGGCTGGGAAGCTAGAGACAGGAAGGTATTTGCTTCCTGATTGCCACAGGCTGAAATGCAGTTCAGCGTCAACCACCTTCTCTCCCCTCCTCCATTCACATTTTTAAAATATCTGTGGCAGTGCCACCCCTGAGCACTAGTGGCCATTGACAGGTGACATTCCAGGCCTATAAGACTGAGTGGCTTGTTCCTGGTGGTCCTCAACCTCCCTGCCCTACACACTCACCCCATGACCTAGTAAAGATCACTTCCCAGGTCTGCATGGGAGGGACTCACCTCCACACCCACACTAGAGTCTATCTGTTTTCCGTTTCTAGTTTCCTTCTTCATTGTCAAGCTGTCAGCAGTAAATTCCAACTTGTTTTCATTAAAAAGGAATGGGGACACTTATGTGGTTATTTTAGCCAAGACGCATATTCTAAACCTAATCATGATGAGACATTGCACAAACCCCAATTTTATAAAACACCTGGCCTGTATTCCTCAAAAACATCAATATTATGAAAGACAAAGTATGGCTGAGGAACTATTCCAGATGAAAGGAATCAAAGAGATGTGATGAAAACGCGGAACGTATGATCCTGGGCTGGATACTATACTGGAAAGTGTTGCTATAACTGTATTGGCTATAACTGTGGCAACCATTGACATTTGAATGTGAACTGTAGATAAGACAATCATATTGTAGCAATGCTGAATTTCCTGAGTTTGATCATTGTAGTGGAATACAGTGAAAGAATATATGTGTTTTTATGGAATACACATGACATACACAACCTACCTTGAAATCGTTCAGAAAAACTATGTATACACACAGACACACACAGAGAATGATAAAGCAAAGCAAATGTAGTAAAATGTTAACAAGTTGATAGACTGCATATGGGTTTTTTTAAATATGATTATTGCAACTTTTCTTTAAGTTTGAAATTCTTTCAAAGAAAATAAATGTTGAAAAGAAAGTGATGAGGAACTCCAAAAAAAATCATGGAAAGACTATTTAAATATCAGCAATTCAAATAAACATGAAAAAGTTCAACATCACTAACAACCCAAGTGGTGCAAAATGGTACATTAAAAATCAAATCCCATTAACCTACTGCAGAAAAGGATAATATAATATCCATTTTTGGTCATGGATCAGTGACACAGGAGCCCTTGTCCCTGCTAGTAATTGGACACTGTTTTTGAAAAACAATTTCAGACTTTAAAATGCTCTTATAAGGCCAAGTATGGTGGCTCACACCTGTAATCCCAATGCTTTATAAGGAGGTCAAGGTGGGAGGATCATTTGAAGCCAGTAGTTGGAGACCAGCCTGGGCAATATAGCAAGATGCCATCTCTTTACAAAAAAAAATTTTTTTAGGGCCAGGTGCAGTGGCTCATGCCTGTAATCCCAGCACTTTGGGAGGCTGAGGCAGGCAGGTCACTGGAGCCCAGGAGTTTGAGACAGTCTGGGCAACATGGCGAAACCCTGTCTCTACAAAAAAAAAAAAAAAAAAAATTGGCCAGATGTGATGGCAAGCACCTTTAGTCCCAGCTATTCAAGGACCTGAAGTGGGAGGATCACTTGAGCTCAGGAGTTTGAGGCTGCAGTGAGCCATGATCATGTCACTGCATTCCAGCCTGGGTGACAGAGCGAGACTCTGTCTCATGAATAAACAAATAAAATATTCTTTTCCTTCTTCCTTTTGAGACAGGGTCTTGCTCTGTTGCCCAGGCTGGAGTCCAGTGGTATGATAATGGCCCACGGCAGCTTTGACCTCCTGTGCTCAAGCAATCCTCCCACCTCAGCCTCTGGAGTAGCTGTGACTACAGGTGCACACCACCACGCCTGGCTAATAAAATGCTCTTATACTTAGACCTCATAATGGAATTCTTAAAAATTTACCCTAAAAAAAAAAAATCAGAGATAGAGATAGAGATTTTATGGCTGGGTGCGGTGGCCCACGCCTCTAATCCCAGAACTTTGGGAGGTTGAGGAGGGCGGATCACGAGGTCAGGAGATTGAGACCATCCTGGCTAACACGGTGAAACCCCGTCTTTACTAAAAAATACAAAAAAAAAAAAAAATAGCTAGGCATGGTGGCAGGCGCCTGTAGTCTCAGTTACTCGGGAGGCTGAGGCAGGAGAATGGCATGAACCCAGGAGGTGGAGCTTGCAGTGAGCCGAGATCGCATCACTGCACTCCAGCCTGGGCGACAGGGCGAGACTCCGTCTCAAAAAAAAAAAAAAAAAGAAAAGAAAAGAAAAATCTCTATGATGTAATTTACCAAGGAGAAAAACAGCATCATCTAAATGTCCCAAAATAGCATAATGGTTAAGTAGATGATAGTATACTTATACATGAAAAAAGCCAGTTTTCCATACAGACCCTTACCAAGAAGAAAATATAATAAGGAAAAAAATCTTCCTCTATATTAGCAATAAAATGGAGGGAAAATGCCTTAGAATAAAGTTAAGAATCCACGGTATGTACATAAATAAGAACATAATACTCTATTGGAATAACTCAAAGAAATATTTTAACAAATTTAAAGATAAATTTGGATAAGAAATCTCAAGGCTGGGTGTGGTGGCTCATACCTGTAATCCCAGCACTTTGGGAGGCTAAGGTGCGAAGATCACTTGAGGCCAGGAGTTTGAGACCAGCCTGGACAAGATGAAACCCTGTCTCTACCAAAATTACAAAAATTAGCCAGGTATGGTGGCACGTGCTCATAATCCCAGCTACTCGGGAGGCTGAGGCAGGAGAATTGCTTGGACCTGGGAGGCGGAAGTTGCAGTGAGCTGAGATCACCATCTGGGCAACAGAGCAAGACTCTGCCTCCAGAAAGACAAAACAAAACAAAACAAAAGAAAAAGAAAGCAAGAAAAGAAATCTCAAAAATGTAAACTTTTCAAGTCCTCTAAATTAACAGATAAATTCAATGCAACCTCAATCACTAACAAGCTAATTCTAATTCACATAAACAATTATATATAAATTAATTCATATAGAAAACTTGTCTTGGAAAATGATCAGGAGGGGAAAACTAGTCCCACTAGATATCAACATGTATAAAAGTTACAGTGATAAAAAGTTTGGTACTGGTAAAGAATAAATAGATCAATCGTTGGTACAGAATAAAGTCTAGAACTAGACCCAAGGATATATGGCCATCTAATTTGTGATAAAGTTAATGTGCTAATCGTTAATCTATTGTCTCCCCCGCTTCTGAAGTATGCATCTATACTCAATTTGTGACGTGGCTGAAACTCAAAACCCATTTCTACTTTGGCAGGTGACTCCCTGTAGACCGACCCACAGGGGGCGCAAGAGGGAGCGTGGAGGACCAGACGAGGGAAAAGATTCCTTTTTTCTCTCTCTCTTGGGAAAAGAGGGAAGAGCTTCTTGCTCCTTCCGGTTTGCTTCCTGTTCCTGTCCGCTTAGCCCCGCAGTGTTCATTGGGTGGTCCTATATCCTGGTTTCTCCACACTTTCAGAACCAGGCTCATTGTTTAGGATCTCAGTTCCAGAATGCCCTTTCTCAGACACCAAAATGAATTCCAAAGAGACCAAAGATTAAAATATAAAAAATAAAATATTATGGATTCTAGATGAGAGGGGTAAGGAGGAATCTGGGAAAATGGCAGTTTGTTCTGTGACATCCATGATGCATCCCGACCCAGCCACAGCCCAGCTGCTGTTCTCCTAAGCTAGGGAGCTGCTGAGGCTGAAAGGTGTGGGCAGTGCCAGTGGCTCGGGTGGGCACATACCAGACAGGAGTGGAACAGGAATTTTCACCTCTGTGCCAGAGGAGATCCTGGAAACAAGCCTGAAAAAGTCTTGAGGCAAGAAAAAGGAGGAATACTGTGGTATCTGGGAGTCAGTTTGAACAGGCCATGGCTACAGGGGGGCAGGGCTGTGGCTTCCATGTCAGTGTTGCCAAAAGAGCTACAGGTCTGGGAGGAGTCTCCCTGTCCTCAAGGAGGAGCTGAGTTCTCTCTCCCCCAGCAGGGGATGTCCCAGGTGTTACCAGCCCTTCCAACTTGGGGCCTATTAAAGGATTGATAACTGGCCAGTGGCTCACACCCCATCCCCATGGGCAGACTATGGTGTCTGCCCCTCTCTCAGGATAGCCGCTCCCTAAAGACCTCTAGCAGCTGGGAACCCAGCAGCCAGACACAAGAGCAAACAGAACCAGAGAAACATGTCTCCTAGTGTAATTGAACTGCTGGAGGAATCAGAACATGCCAAGGGCACTCAAGGAGCTCTAAGTCCAGTATACAAAAAAAAAAAAAAAAAAAAAAAAAGGTCTCTCTGATAAGACAGCAGGTTGAACACTTGCATATAGTGAAGTTAGCTAAGAAGAGAAGACACTATGCAATGCAGTTCAAGGGGAATTCAAGGGCAGACGAGGACTTTTTTTGGGGGGTGGGGGTGCAGATAAGAAAGGTTTAGAAGTGTTCAGAGAAGGAAATGCAAGGATTTGAATCCAACTCTAACTCCAAAGCCCATGCCCTTTTCTCTGGCAGCACTTTGCTAGGATCTGGTAGGGCCCAGAGACAAGTGAGAATAGAGCTTGCTCTCCTGGTATTTTAGAACAGAGACAGAGCAAGCAGGTGAAAGTCAGTTATCCCATTCTTCTCCCAGAAGGGCTTTCACTGCCCAACACAGCTCAGGTCCTCCTTTCACAAAACAAACTCTCAGGTGGACTCTGGCTGGCAGAGGTATATCTCAGTCCTGTTCTTTAAGTCACTGAGTAAACAGCATTTTGGTAATTCCTACAGCAGCTTCGTAGAAGTACTAAAACTCTTCCCTACCCACACCCCATGTCCCTCAAGTCTGGCTGAAAGAAAACAGGAAAGATTTGAGGCCCTGGGGCCCTTGGCAAAAAGCCTATGTGTGGCAGAGGTTTGTCTGCAGCCTCCCTGACTTTCGCCACACCTACCTCGTAAGGACTTAACTGACTGTCTCAGGGTAAGACCCTGAAAAGAGAATTTGAGGTGTTGACTCTTTCTGACCCCCATCGTCCCAATTACATACTTATCCACATAATAACAGCTCAGTGACAACTTCTTGCCATCATGGCTTTGAAAGCTTCTACTACGTCCCAGACAAGGACTCCTTTTTCTCCCCCCAGTACAACAATGTTTTTATCCAATGACTTATGCTACAAGAATATTCTGACTTTCTGATTTCAGGCAAAGACACACTCACCAACTTATTACTTGACACAGCAAGTCCCAGTCAGAGAATACCATATGAAACAAATAGGAATTATTTGCAAGAATCCAAAACATAGGCTGCATCCACAGCCCACTGCCATGGTCACCTACAAGCTAGTACTGTTCAGGTGTGGTGAGAGCACGTGGAACCTGGAGAATCACTTCAGCAGCTGGTACGATGCCAATCTAATCCTGGTAGGCCACAAGGAGGCGAAGCGCGGCAGGCAGGCTCTGCGAGATGCTGGCTATGAGTTTGACACCTGCTTCCCCTCAGTGCAGAAGAGAGCGATCGGATCCTCTGGACAGTGCTAGATGCCATTGATCAGATGCGGCTGCCAGTAGTGAGGACTTGGTGCCTCAAGGGGTGGCATATGGGGGTCTGACTGGCCTCAATAAAGCAGAAACTTCTGCGAAGCATGGTGAGGCCCAGGTGAAGATCTGGAGGCGCTCCTGTGATGTTCCACCACCTCCGATGGAGCCCAACCATCATTTGTACAGCAACATCAGTAAGGGTTGCAGGTATGCAGACCTCACTGAAGATCAGCTAACCTCCGGCGAGAGTCTGAAGGAAATAGTTCCTCAGATCAAGGAGGGGAAATGGGTACTGACTGCAGCCCATGGCAACAGCCTTCGGGGCATTGTCAAGCATCTGGAGGGTCTCTCTGAAGAGGCTATCATGGAGCTGAACCTGCCGACTGGTATTCCCATCGTCTATGAATTGGACAAGAACTTGAAGCCCATCAAGCCCATGCAGTTCCTGGGGGATGAAGTGACTCTGTGTAAAGCCATGGAAGCTGTGGCTGCCCAGAGCAAGGCTAAGAAGCGAAGGCCAGCAGGCATGCTACTGTCCCCCGGAACACCCTCCCTGGCCATCCCTTCCTCTGCCCCTGCCCCCTGCACATGTCACACTGACCACATCTGTAGGCATCTTATGTTGTAGCTGCAGATGGGGACCAGTGGCTCACATTTTCATTTTAGCCATTTGTCTCCCGCACCCACTCCCTTCATACAGTCTAGTCAGAATAGCAGTTCTAGGTCACAGGTTCTCAGTCCAAGCTGAGGAAAAGCTCCCCTTGTCCAAGAGAGTTGAAAGGTAGTGACTTGGGTTTTTGCCAGTGTTTTCTTTACTAAGGATTTGTGGAGAGGAACCATGCTAAGCCATGACCAATGAGGAGAAGCAAGAGCACCTACCTGCCCCCAGGAGCCAGTTCTCTGCTCTTCTGCAGTCAGGCCACTGCCTGGGGGCTCTAGTCATTCCAGTGGAAGATGAATGTAACCTGCATGATGATGTGATGAACATGAACATGATGATGTTCATGATGAACATGTTGCAGTGAGCCAAGATTGCACCATTGCCCTCCAGCTTGGGCAACGGGAGCGAAACTCCGTCTTCCAAAAAAATAAAAAATAAAGGAGTGATGTGCAATACAATTTTTTAAAAAAGAATCCCAAACATATTGGCATGCAAGGGGGATGAAGAGATAGGTAGCATCTTCTGTGATATGTCAGTGGGCTGTGCACGTGCACTATTTTTTACATTATTTGAAGCACTCACGTACTTAGTTTTTATTTTGCCCTAAAAGTATTTTTTGTGCTATGATTTTATTTGTGGTGCCCTTTGAGTGCAAGATGACTATGAAGCCTCAAAATGTTGAAAAATTGTTGAAGAAAATAGTACAGAAAGAAGACTGCACCTGCCAAAAAATGACCTATCCGATCTCTTCTCTACCAGGCCACTCACATCTTTCTTCCTCCCTTGAGAGTAAAATATGCTCCACTATAGTATCTTTCACATATAAATGCCTTCTACCTATGTACTTCTACCTAAGAACTTTCTAATTATTGTTTCTTACATAAACTTGCTTTCATTGTTCAGTCAATAGATTTTTTCTATGTGTGAATATTGAGGATATCATTGGTCAGAATGAAATGCATCATAGGTTTCCCATTAAAATAAATGGAAATATTTTTCCATCTAATGATGTATTTTCCCCTGAGCAGCAAGGTTTTTCAGGAAAGAATTGACATCTTTAAGCAAAGGATAGGTGTCTTATATGTTTTGTATATGCGATGCTCCCTACAGAGTAAAAGTGAAGTCACATTGCCCCCATGGAGCTCATGGCTACTATTTCAGGAATGAATTGAAGTGCCTGGAAAACTTAAGTCCCTGGGATGACTAGACATGTCCCTATTCCTTGCTGCAGGTAGGAAGACAGCATTCTCAACATGTTGTATTTGTGATCAGAGGGACCAAGATTTGGCCTCTCACCACTAAGAGGAAATGACCTAGAGACCTATGGACTATGCCCCATGAAGTCAAGTTAACATAAGGGAAAAGGTGTGTATCAGCAAGGATTAGGCTTAACTGCAAATAATAGAGTCTCACAGAAGCACTGTTTAAACCAGATGGCAGTTTATTTCTCTGTGCTGTGTAAAGACTGAAGCATAGGCAATCTGGGACTGTGGTAGGAGCTCTATTCCTTCAAGTCCTCAGGGTCTCAAACTCCTTCTAGCTTACTTCTTAATCATCCCTACGGTGTGGTCCTTACCTCACAGTCTAAGAAGGCAGCAAGAGCTCCAGCTCCACACCACATTCCAAGCAGTAGGATAGAAAGAGTGACAAGGAGGAAGGGATGCAAAGGCCATATACCAGCTGTCCTCTAAGAAAGATTTCTAGAAGCTACCATACTTTAATTCTGCTTGTAACTTATTAGCCTGAACTTATTCATGTGGCCACAGAAGATGCAGTTCACTGCAGAAGATGCTGAAAAATAAAGCCTTAATTCTGGGCGGCCATGTTTCTTAGTCAGCTTGGGCTGACTATAGGCTTAAACAACAGACACTTATTTCTCACCGTTCTGGAGGCCTGGGAAGTCCAAGATCAAGGTGCCAGCTGTCTCCGTTTCTGGTGAGGGCTCTCTTCCTGGCTTGTAGATTTTGAGCTTCTTGCTGCATGCCTTTCCTGGGTGTGCAAGTGTGGGAGGAGAAAGGGAAAGCATGATCTTGATCAGAGAGAAAGAGCGTGATCAGCTCATTCTTTGCCCTTAAGTCTCACTCAGGTTCTGATGAAGTGGACAATATAATTGTAATTTGGATTATGGGTACTATTTCCTTATGTGCATCTGAAATAATAAATTATGTATTTATATGTGGACTTAGATTCTTTGGCTGTTTCCAGACAACAAGAATGTTTCATCTTTTGTGACATACTCCCAAAAGGTATGACAATAAAATCTTCACTTTTATATCTCTCAGAGAAGATGAGATGTTTTTACAATTGTTATCACAATTCTCTATCCTAGGAAATGGGCTTTCTAAGATCTCACTGTGTGTTGTGCTTTATCCAACGTGCAGCCAGATGACCCATGGCCTTAGAGATATGGCAGCATGCTGGTTTCATCCCCTGTTCTGCAAGCTAAGCACCAACAGCTATGACATATATTTGCACATTCATGTTTCAACTCAGGCCCCAAAGCATCATTGCAGAATTCACACATTATTAATTTCCTAAAGTCTAAACACGTAACAAATTCCAATGGGAGAAATAGTGCAGGTACCCATGGAAAGATACAGGCTGTCATGACGCAGACAGGGATGCACGACCAACACTCAATAGCTAAAGTAGCCAGAATTCTCAGAAAACCTGCATACAACTAAGAACTGCCTTTCCTCATAACTCTGTCAGCCCTTTGAGGGACAAACTGCCTCTTTGCAGCTGATCAGTGCACCCAAGGACAAACAGAGACCATCTGGAGGTTTTTTGTTGTTGTTGTTGTTGTTTTTGAGATGGAGTTTCATTCTTGTTGCCCAGGCCAGAGTGCAACGGCGTGATCTCAGCTCACCACAACCTCTATCTCCTGGGTTCGAGAGATTCTCCTGCCTCAGCCTCCCTAGCAGCTGCGATTACAGGCGCATGCCACCACACCCAGCTAGTTTTGTATTTTTAGTAAAAACAGGGTTTCTCCTTGTTGGTCAGGCTGGTCCGGAACTCCTGACCTCAGGTGATCTGCCCGCCTCGGCCTCCCAAAGTGCTGGGATTACAGGCATCAGCCACTGTGCCTGGCCAGGTTTTGTTTTTGTATACTCTGCCTTTACCTTTGTCCAAGGAGACGATCTATGCAATCCTTGTCTTCTCCATACACAAGTAAATCTTCAGCTGTACTCTAACTAAATATCTGAGTTACTCTCCTCCTCATAATGTTGCTATTGTAATAGCATAAAAAACACTTTGGAACAGAATCGATTTCACCACTAGTAAAACACTTGCATTCCTTCACTTCAGCAACCTTCACAAATTCACAAATAGTCTTCAAAGTGCACATTATGGCTCAACTGAATCTTCTGGTAGAAAATCCCGTTCTAAGAGACAGCTGGGCCTGAGGCTTCAATTAACCCCATTTCACCAAACTCACTGGGTAAGGGTGCTATAGGAACTACCAAGTGGTGGTTTTTGCTTGGATCACACAACTATCATCTGCACGAACCACTCTCATATTTTTTTTTATTGCTGTGACAGTTAACCTGAACGATACAACTCCAGCAAAAACCCTGCAACACTGGGCCAGACAGCCACAGGCCCACATAATACACACGGTGGTACAAATCAACACCATCCATTTCAAAACACTGAGGATTGAGAAGAGGTTGACTCATCCCACAGGTGTTGAATGTCTGTCGTTATGGTCCACCGGCCTTACTAAGGGCTCCTATTCTATCTAGATTTACCATCCAGATTTAGTTTTAAAAGTCCCTAACCCTAAAGTACCTCATTGATCTCTCCCAAATCCTCACCGCTAAGGGAACACAAAGTTCTCACCAAAAGTTTCCAGTGACTTCACCTTCCTGGACTGTAACAGGGATACTTGGGGGGCCAACCTCTGTTTCTCTTGGATGATCACAGGTTTTAATGTCCAAGCGACAGGCCCGGGAAAGTGCTGGGCCCTCCAGAATTCTTGTGTGGGTTGACCACACCTCGGGATTTGACCTGTGGGGCAGGGAGACACTATGTTGCAACTGTAGGTGCGAGACAACAGCCCTGGGCCTATGTGCATCTGGGCTGGGGGACCCTGGGACATGAGCACTGACAGCATCCTGCTGCTGCTTTTTACCAGAGCAGTTGACACACCTTGCTTGTGTGTTCTGTTTTTAACCATTCTGAATTGAATGAAATTTAAGAAGTTTTTAATAGCCACCATCATCCTTGTTTAAATTAGTTTTAGGAAGTAGCTTTATAGTTTTACAGGATTTTTTTTTGGACTCAGAGGAAGTCATGCATCAAAGTATTTTTTTTTTTTAAGACTAACAGGATTTCAGATACATAATGAGAAAGTCACTTTATTTTCTGGCTAAAATTTTCAGACAGTTTAAAGGAAAACTTTTCATTTTGTGGGTTAGTTACACTGGAAACTGAGGCTTGGGAGGTTACCAGGTCTCCAGGGTCTTTTGTTTTGTTTGTTTGCTTCTACACAGAGATTAGTCATAGGAAGAAACTTATTTTTTTTTTTTTTTGAGATGGAGTCTTGCTCTGTTGCCCAGGCTGGAGTGCAGTGGTGCAATCTCGGCTCACTGCAAGCTCCGCCTCCTGGGTTCATGCCATTCTCCTTCCTCAGCCTCCCGAGTAGCTGGGACTACAGGCATCTGCCACCACACCCAGCTAATTTTTTGTATTTTTAGTAGAGACGGGGTTTCACTGTGTTAGTCAGGATGGTCTCGATCTCCTGGCCTCGTGATCCACCCACCTCGGCCTCCCAAAGTGGAAACTTAATTTTTTAAACAATTTTTCATCTTGCTAAAATGCGTAGTCTTGTTACATTACATCTGGGGCCAAAGTAGACAGTCCAAGGCATGTAGGCTGCACTGCTCCCCAAGAAGACTTGGGTGCCCCATTCTTTCTTCCTGCTCCACCTTACCCTATAGTGTTGTCCTCATGCAAATGATTAAATTCGGCTCACCACTTCCCTTCAAACCGTCCAGCCCAAAGCAAGGGGGACAGAGAAAGAATGGATAGTTTTTCCTAAGGACTTGACTTGGAAGTTGAACGCATTGTTTTTGCAAACATCTCATTACCCAGAAGTTAGTCATATGGCCTCACCCAGATGCAAAGGATTGCAGGAGATATCATATCTGTCTGTGAGGTCATGTGCTCAGCTAAAATGTAGAGGTTTTTATTGGTGAAATGAGGAAGTGAAAAATGGATATTGAAAGATTAGTGGTCTCTGCCACAATGACATTTGTTTCATGGATGATTGGTGGATCATGGCTAGTGGTTAACTTGGTGATTGGGAGTGCTTAGGGGAAGGGGTATGATTAGTTTTGGGGGAATTGATTACTTTGGAGGATGTAATGGTTTCTAGGGGTTTAATTAGGTTTAGGGCTGTGTATTAGTCCATTTTGCATTGCCATAAAGGAATATCTGAGACTGGGTAATCTATTTTCAAAAAGAGATTTATTTGCCTCGTGGTTCTGCAGGCTGTACAAGTTTGGTACCAGCATCTGCTCAGCTTCTGGTGAGGCCTCAGGAAGTTTCCACTCATGGCAGAAGACAAAGGGGGACAGGCGTGTCACCTGGCAGGACAGGGAGTGAGAGAGAGGGGATGGAGGTGTCAGGCTCTTTAAACCAGCTCTCACGTGAACTGACACAGTGAGAACTCACTCATTACCATGGGGATGGCACGAAGCCATTCATAAGGGATCTGCCCCTATGACCCAAACACCTCCCACTAGGCCCCACCTCCAACATTGGTGATCACATTTCAACCCGGGATTTGGAAAGGACAAAACATCCAAACCATATCAGGCTGATTAGGCTTGAGGAAGGGAAAACTGTTGAGTCTGGATTGAAAGTAATTGTATTAATAGGTAGTGATGCTGATTACATGATTATATGAGGATTTTAATAATATATATAACTCCTGGATTAATATCAAAATACAAGAGAAAGCGTTCAGATATAGTAAGTTTGGTGAGTCTGAGATATGACTTTTTGCTTTGCCAAATACTAAAACTTCTATGTAGAAATTAGTTAAGTATAACCAATGAGTTTTTTTTTTTTAATAAAAGTGTCTAATTCTCCTCCTTCTCCTTGTGCACTGTACTGCAGGGCCAATATTCATTCCATTTAAGGCCCATTTGGTCTCCTGGAAAGCTGGCCACAAATAGCTTTCAATAACACCTCTGGGCATACACCAAAGAAGTAAATCTGACTCTAGGTAAAATCTTGTAGCTTGCCAATATTTTCACCAGTTAGGAATTATAGGAATTCAGCCATAGAATTTGAACATAAATTGAAGTCTCCTTTTAGCCATTTTTTGTTTTTAGTAGAGACCAAGATCCCATTCATTGCCAAACGTTTTCATAGGCATGACTGCTTGCTTGTGTTTGATCCAGGAATAATAAATGATTGACTGTTACCCAGCAGCAGGGTGGGGTGGGATTCCTGGCACTTTTTTTTTTTTTTTAAGCAAAGGAAAAACAACTGAGCAGACATTTGCTCTTTCAACAGCGTTTTGTGAAAATGTAAATTAAAGAGACTAGTCTTTTTAAAATTATTTCCATAATCACAAATACGACTGTGGAAAGTCAAGGCAATGCTGTTTTAAGTCAATATAAGTTATCTGACCTAGACGTCGCCATTAGGACTGTCAACTAACAAGGCATCTGTAGTTTGCTAACTTTTTTATCTTAATGAATTCTGAATTCAAATGTTTTCTTTTTAAATATAAATATTTGCTTTTGCTAAAGGTAAGTTGAAATTCTTGAGTGTTGACTTGAGTATGTACAGAAAAGATCAGTTTCACTGCCAGTAGCTGGGAAATCCACGGTTGGAATTCAAAAACAGCCAATGTATTATACATCATTACATTTCATTGTACACATTCCTATAATATAGAATAAAATTTAAAATTATTTTTGAATAAAACCTTGATTATAGGAATCACAAGAGAAAAGTTTGCCTCATTTAAGAAGTGCTCTAAACTAATAGCTCTCAAACATTTTGCCCTGCAGGTTAGCAAAAATGAAAAGACTAGTCAGACCTGATATTGCTAAGTGTAGAAGAAAATAAGTAGAGTCATGCGTTGTTTAGACTGAGATGCATTCTGAGAAATGCGTCATTAGATGATTTCATCATTGTGGGAAGATCACAGACTGGACTTGCACGAACCTAGCCTAATATATACCTAAGCCATATGGCATGGCCTATGGCTGCTAAGCTAGAAACCTGTCCAGCGTGTTACTGTACTGGACACTGTAGGCAATTGTAACACAATGGTAAGTATTTGTGTATCTAAACATAGAAAAGGTACAGTAAAAATATGGAATCATAAACTATCGACCATTGTCATATATGCAGACCACACATCATTGGCCAAAACATACATACTGACCAAAAGATCATTGTGCAGTGCATTACTATACACTTATATTTGGTGCTAATGTAAACTGGGCCAATTTTTAAAATATAATGCTATAATGTTAGATAGATATATAAGAAAAGTAGACTGAATAAGGAAACTCAATCATATTCCAAGAAAGAAAACTAAGAGCCTAAAGGCCAAATAGTCCTCGGTTTTACAAGTTGAATCACCACGCATTTCATATTTTTTTAAATTTTTTATTATTTATTTATGTATTTATTTGTTTGTTTGTTTGTTTTGAGATAGAGTCTCACTCTGTCTCTCAAGCTGGAGTGCAATGGCGCGATCTCAGGTCACTGCAACCTCTGCCACCCAGGTTCAAGTGATTCTCCTACCTCAGCCTCCCCAGTAGCTGGGATTACAGGCACTCACCATCACGCCTGGCTAATTTTTTGTATTTTTGTAGAGATGAGGTTTCACCATGTTGGCCAGGCTGGTCTTAAACTCCTGACTTCAGGTGATCTGCCTGCCTCGGCCTCCCAAAGTGCTGGGATTACAGGCATGAGTCACCGTGCCTGGCTACCATGCATTTAATATGAACTTGCCAGATTCAGCAAATAAGAATACAGGTTGCTCTAATTTAATTTCAATTTCAGATAAACAATACTTTTTTTTTTGAGATGGAATCTCGCTCTGTCACCCAGGCTGGAGTGCGGTGGTGCGATCTTGGCTCACTGCAACCTCCGCCTCCCAGGTTCAAGTGATTCTCCTGCCTCAGCCTCCCGAGTACCTGGGACTACAGGCGCCCACCACCATGCCCAGCTAATTTTTGTAATTTTAGTAGAGACGGGGTTTCACTATATTGGCCAGGCTGATCTCGAATTCCTGACCTTGTAATCCGCCCACCTCGGCCTCCCAAAGTGCTAGGATTACAAGAGTGAGCCACCGCTCCCAGCCAAACAATACTTTTTTTAGTATAAGCATGTCTATATACTTTGTGTCATAGCTACACTTTAAAAAGTATTCATTGTTTATCTGAAATTCAGATTTTACTAAGCATCCTGTGTTTTATCTGGCAACTCTAATTTAACATAAAACAATAATGATTACAAGATAGGAAAGTTTTATCTTAGATTGTTGGTAAAATTCCTGCGCCAAATCTCTTCTTTCACATCCTTTACCCAGGGTATGATTTTCCAACTGTTGTCCTAGAAATTCCCTGGCTAATCTTGTTATTTTATCCTTATCCTTAGATCCATCTTACAATGTCCTCCAGCATCTCTTACTCATTTTTTTTCTTTCTTTTCCAGTCATAATTCTTTTCATTTTCAAGTTGCTGTTAATAGCTCCACGTACATTCAAGAGACAATCCTCTTACCCATCTCAAAACTAGGCATTACTCAATTTTCCTGGAGAAGGGTAAGAAGCAGCCAAATCCAGAACCAAGAGTACAAATAATTAACAGGCTTAATCTTTGGAGTGTCTCAACTGCAAAGGAGTAATTGTTTTCCTACCTACTCTTGTTGCTTTTACAGGTGAGCAGACAGGCTGGAACAGACAGGCAAGGAAAAGATTGTTGAAAAGATCGTTCCAAGAATATGAAATTTAACTGCAGTCTGATTTGTACAAATTCCATTTATCTTGGTTTCGAACTACCCCTCTCTACCACTCGGATCTTTGGAAGCTTAAATGGCTAGCTACAATAAAAAAAAAATACAATCAAATGAAAAAACTCTACAGGAATTTAGACACTGACTTGAGAGTTAATTACACTACAGACTTTTTGTGAAATGTTTGGGGGCATAAGAATGGTATTGTGGTTTTGTTTTTAATAAGAGCCTTTATCTTTTAGATACATCCTGAAATATTTGCAAATTAAACAATACTCCTGGAATTAGCTTGATAAGGTAGGGGATGAGTGCATGGAAGTACAGATAAAGTGAGTTTGTTGAAGCTGGAGAACAGGTACCCGGGAGCCCATTATACTATTCTCTGTGTTTTTATGTGCTTTGAAATTTTAAGAATTTTACTTTAAGAATAATAAGAATTCTTAAAGTAAAAATTATTATATGCATACGATGGAATGTTATTCAGCCTTGAAAGGTAGAAAATTCTGACACATGCTACAACATGGACGAACCTTGAGGACTTTATGCTAAGTGAAATAAGCCAGTCACAAAACAGCAAATACTGTATGATTCCACTTATATGAGGTACCTAGAGTTTTCAAACTCATAGAAACAGAAAGTAGAATGGTGGTTACCAGGGGCTAGGGGGAGGGGGAAGTGGGGAAGTATTACAGTATTTGGTTGGTACAGAGTTTCACTTTGGAAAGATGAAAAAAGTTCTGGAGTTAGGTAGTGGTGATGGCTGCACAACAGCGTGAATGGACTTAATGCCACTGAACTATACACTGAAAGATGGTTAAGACGGTAAATGCCGCATTATGTATATTTTACCATGGTAAAAAAAGAAATGAATTTCATTTTATAAATAAAAAGTACTACTTTTATTATGGATAGCACAAATGAAAATGAAAAATAGCAATAAAATCTGAATACAGAGGATTAGAAACTAACTTTTACTCTTGAAGAAAAAGTACATATTCTTTTCAAAAATTAAAAAAAAAAAGTCTATCCTCTTAGTCTTCCCCGATGGCAATTTTAAGCTTTCTATTTTTTTTCTTTTTTAAGACATAGTCTTACTCTGTCACCCAGGCTGGAAGTACTGGCATGATCATGGATCATTACAGCCTCCACCTCCTGGGCTCAAGTGATCCTCCCACCTTAGCCTCCCACATAGCTAGGACTACAGGTGTACACCCACCACACTCAGCTGATTTTTTTTTTTTTTTTTTTTTTTTTGCTAGAGACAAGGTCTTCCTATGTTGCCCAGGCTGGTTTTGAACTCCAGGCCTCAAGCAATCCTCCTGCCTTGGCCTCCCAAAGTGCTGGGATTATAGGCATGAGCCACTGCATCCCATCTTTGTTTCCTTTTAAATGTGCTTTATCTTTGATTTTACATAATAAAAAGAAAATAGAAAAATGAATAAATATTTTCATACAAAATACAGCAAGCACTACCATCAGTAGTGCTTGAACAGTTCAAGTATGACAATTTCTGTAAGCCCACATGTCCCCCTGTCCCTAAGAACCAGATCACAAAATCCTGGGCTGTGATTTCAGCAGGGCGCCCTCCACAGCACATCCGAGCTGGTTTTCTACACTCATCTGGCATCCTAGGGACCACTGCATATAATTCCAGCCCCTTTGGCCAAATCCCAGAAGCTCTCCCACAGAAAACAAAAACACACATAAATTCACAAAGCAGCCACCTTTTAGCAATTCTAAGACAATCTAGGCTCAAAGTGCCCTAGGTGGGTTCATAAAGATTAGACATGTCATGTTTGCATTCACTGTTTTTTCTTTTCTATTGCCTTGAAAAATAACAGGCAATACTCAGTTACTTCTAAAATGTCAAACCCCATGGAAGTAATCTAATTCTTGCACTGTTTCCCGTGCACCCACCCACCACATATATCTCTAACCCAAAGCAAGCACCATGGGCAAAGAACTGAGGATTCTATGGGTCCTCTGACCTGGGCCTCCCAGGGTACCAATCTTCCAGGGAACTCACCCGTATATAGTGACCTGGCCATACTGAGAGCCAACCCCCTCTGCGTTCATATATCTAAGGCAAATTGTCTGGTCAATGAGCTACACACAGCAGTAAATGTAGCAGGCAAGACCCTGACTCAATGGGGTTGTAGCCAAGAGGAGAAGGTGACACTGAAGAGATAACTAACTGTCAGTGCGATGAGTCCCATGAAGGAGTGTGTAGATCACTTTAGAAGCTTAGCATAGGCTATGTACTCTAGCCTGGGGTGGCAGTGGTCAGGGAAGGCTTCTCTGACAAGAAACAGAATAAGGGGATCAAAGTTACAGCTCATTGTGGAGAGGAATCTTCCAGTGAAATGGCCTGACTCAGAAGGTGTCTAGACAGAAGACAGAGCACATGTGGGGGATGCTAGGGAGGACATTTCCTGCCCCAGGTGGGTTGGAAGGATGTAGAGGAGCAAAGTCATCAAGAGCACAGGCTCAGGGAACAAACAGCCCTTAGGTCCCTTTCACCTTCGTCACTTACTAGCCACAGAAACAGACAAGTTGCTAGACTTCAACATTATGCACAGTTTTAAACATACACAAAAATAGAATAATTTGACTAACAATCATGTTCTATTCATCACTCAGCCTCAGCAATGACCAACTCATAGCCAACCTTCTTCCATTTATAACCTTATCCAACTTCTCCAACTCCATCATTAATTTGAGGCAAATGGCAGACACTGCATCATTATACCCATAAATATTTTATTATACCCATTAAAAAGGTATTTCTAGAAGATAATGACTTCTTTTAACATATTGCACAATACTATTATCATGTGTAAAATGTTAGTAGTGTCTTATTATCATCAAATATCTAGTCATTTCTAAATTTGAAAATTATAATTGTCTCATAATGTCCTAATGTTTTTCTCTCTCTCTCTTAATGGTATCTTTGTTTGAATTAAGATCTAAATAAGGTCCTCTCATTGCATTTGGTGCTTTGCCTCTTTAAGCCTTAATTTCCTCATCTAACTGAAACCCCTTACCATATCCTTAATTTCAGAAGGGCAAAGCTTTAACCATAATTGGAGAAGAGTGTCTGTCTGAGGATTAGCCAGGTAGTCACTTGCAAGAAATTCAAGGATTCTTTCTTTGGGTTCCAGTTGCCTGTTGCAATGTCCATAGCATCCACCATAGAGGAAGGATTGGGGTGGGTCCTGTGCCCTATTCAGGTTGCCCCTCATGTTCCTCAAAGGTCTTGGCAAACTTTGTTCTCAACTCTGGCTTCTGCCCAAGCAGCTGCCCCTCTTTCAGTCTACCTGGGATCCTCTTTAGTCTTCTTCCTTCACTACCAAGCTCCAGCCCTAAGCCTTGTGAGCTCTTTAAACTCTCCCTCCAACTCACCTTTTCCCACTGGGGACTTCTCCTTCTCCCTTGCATGTGTCCATGGTAGCCAGTCACGGGTTCCATCTTGTTTTCTCCTGAATGGAGCCAGAGATTATTTCAAATGGGTGAACACAAAGGAGGAGATGAAAGAAAACAACCTAAGCCTCAAGCACCCAGAGACATTCAGACTTTTAGCACAGCTGCACTGATTGCCTCGTGGTACATCACTTAGATTTACGTTATTATGCCCCCAGCATCTGTCTCTCCCTGAGCTTTGAGTTCTCTTACAGAAGGCAAACTTTTGTTATCCCAGCTTCGTGTGAATCTCACTCATCCCAAAAGCAGGAGTTGGTGTGCGTCAGGCCTTACGAAAGGGAAATTCTGCCATATAACAATGAATTTAATAACTCCAACTACACAGGTAGATATTGGGTGGAATTCATGAACAAAATGGTGAACAAAATGAGTAAAAGGCATCAATCCTGACACTTGTGAATTTTCACTAAATATAACTATAAAACAAGTATTATCATCAGGTGATCGCTGAGGTCTCTCCCATCTAACTACCAACCCTAAGGCATGAAGGAGTCAGGACTGGGCTCACATGTCGTGGATGCTGGAAGACCCACCTCCTAGGGGACCCTGGACACGATGCCCAAAGGGGCTGTGAACTTTGCTCCCCTTCAGTTTCCTTCCTAGACTAACTGTGCTCTTCAGGAAGCAGGACATCCTGGAACTTTGGGGCGGACACTTCACATTCCAAACTTTGAACTGCGTCTGTGATCAGCCCTTTGGCTGGCATAACCACTGAATCTTTTCACCAACCCCAAGGGGGAGACAGGGCAGGATTGAGAAATCTTAGGCTTAGAGAAAGCATGGCATTCCCTCTGCTCAAAGCGGGAGGGAAGGTAAACCAGGACCGCAGTCCCAAATCCCAGGCCAAATCTAGTTCTATTTTCCTGTTTCTTTTTCATTGTCTTCAATCCAAATGCTGGATTTTTTTCAGAATACTAAATAATACATGCCCATGATAGGAAGATTGGACAAAAATATAAGGAGGAATTCCATCCCCTATGGTTAATAGCTCTAAACATTTTGAAGTAATTTCCTTCTGTCTGGTCATTTTTTATACATGCATATTTTTATGTAATTGAGATCATATTGTATGTGCACATTTATATCTTATGATTCACTTAATTTCATATCATAACTATACCTACTATGCTACAAAAAACTTGTTGACATCATTTTAATGTGTGAATAATTTTCCATTTTATCAATATGCCATAATTTTTTTTTGTTTTGTTTTTTCTGAGATGAGTCTTGCTCTGTCACCCAGGCTGGAGTACAGTGGTGCAATCTCGGCTCACTGAAACCTCTGCTTCCTGGGTTCAAGCAATTCTTCTGCCTCAGCCTCCCAAGTAGCTGAGACTACAGGCGCACTCTGCCATGCCTGGCTAATTTTTTTGTATTTTAGTAGAGATGGGGTTTCACCGTGTTGCCCAGGCTGGTTGCGAACTCCTGAGCTCAGGCAATCCGCCCCCCTCGGCCTCCCAAAGTGCTGGGATTACAGGCGTGAGCCACTGTGCCTGTCCTATGCTATAATTATTGAATCTACTATTTATTGGTGGTTACTTTGTTTCCAATGTTTGTTTTACAAATAATGATGAGATGAACATCTTTGTTGAGAAAATGATCCAGTCTTTGATTATTTCCTTAGGATTGAATTCTAGAAAGAGACTGTTGGCTCAACAGGTATCTGCACCACAAAGCTCTTACCTGTGGATCCTCAAGGAAAGTGCTGTCATGTTGATACAGCTGTCATTCAGAAACAAAGTGACTTCTAAATAAGCTAAGTAAATTCAATAGAAAATCATATTCTTTAACTTTTCAAAATATACTTTCTGTATTTTGAAATGTATTGGTCTAATGTCTGATAGTTTCAGTAGATGTAGAATGTAGTAAATATTCCAGATGAAACGTAGTGAAGATATTAGGAGATCATGCTAAATTTCTAGGTGCCATTAGAATAAGTTAAATGGCTTCTACTGTATCTAAGCTGACCAGGCAGCAGAGATCCACAAGGATGGATCTCATAGCAACTTTGCCAGCCCTAACCCATCCTTCTTAAGTTCAGACTTGAATAACCACCTGCCTATCTGACATCTGAACTTCGATGTGTCATAGACTTTTCCAATTTAATTAATACTAATCCAAAACATTTACTCTTGGTTTCTCAAGTCTCCTCTTCTAACGTATTCCTTCCCAATTTTTCTCATGTAAGTAAATAAAAGCATCGCCACTCACCTGGCTGCTCAGGACAAAACTCTGTGGAGCATTCTACATTCCCCCATCTTCTACATTTAACGCATCAGGTAGTCCTTTAAAATATATCCAAATTGGTCCGGGCACGGTGGCTCACACCTGTAATCCCAGAACTTTGGGAGGCCGAGGTGGGCGGATCACCTGAGGTTGGGAGTTCGAGACCAGCCTGACCAACATGAAGAAACCCCATCCCTACTAAAAAAATACAAAATTAGCCGAGCGTAGTGGCACACACCTGTAATCCCAGCTACTCGGGAGGCTGAGGCAGGAGAATTGCTTGAATCCAGGAGGCGGAGGTTGCGGTGAGCTGAGATGGTGCCATTGCACTCCAGCCTGGGCAACAAGAGCAAAACTCCATCTCAAATATATATATCTCCAAATTGAACTCATTCAGTTGGTGTACCTGCTTCCCTGCAGGCCAGACTTCACATTTCATGGCATGTCTCTCCCCAGCTCAAAACCCTCCAATAGTGTCCCATCACACTTGAGAATCAAATCCAAACTCCCATATAATCTGCATCCTGTCCACCTGTGGAAATTATCTCCCACCCACTCGCCCCACCTTCCCTTCCCTCCAGCCACACTGATATCACTGCTGATTCTCAAACAACCAAGCTCCTTTCTGCCACAAGACTTGGATCGTGCTTCCTCCAGTTTGTCACACTGTGGCGATCCTTCACGTTGCCCAAGTCTCTGCATGAGGGCACCTTCTCATGTCCCTAAGATTGACATCCTCCCATTGCTTCCCAGCTCCCACTGCTTTATTCTTCCCCATAACACTCATTACCCCCTGACAATCTATTTATTTGTTTGTTTATTGACCAACGCCCCATTAGAACGTTCATTTCATGGGGGAAGGGGCTCCATCTGCCGTGTTCGTACCTAACACACAGTGCCCAGCAGCACAGAGCACAGTTCAGTGCTTAACACATAATCACGCTCAATAAATATTTTGTGAATAAATGAATGAGGTAGAAATCCTTCACTATGAAGAATGTACATTACATTCACTTTGGCTTATCACAGAGAAGGACAATGAAAAGGTCATTCTCTGCTACCTGAAGTACCATTAAGGGGAAGTAAACTATAAGGGCCTTGTAAAGCATAAGTCTCTAGACAAATGGAAATTATTATCATTAGATTAATCTGGTGGCATGCTAGATGCTCTGTGCTCTGTAAAAATGGACAGGACCAGGCCACGCGTGGTGGCTCACACCTGTAATTCAGCACTTTGGGAGGCCGAGGCAGGAGGATCATGAGGTCAAGAGATCGAGACCATCCTGGCCAACATGGTGAAACCCTGTCTCTACTAAAAATACAAAAATTAGCCAGGCGTGGTGGCGCATACTTGTAGTCCCAGCTACTTTGGGAGGCTGAGGCAGGAGAATCACTTGAACCCTGGAGGTGGAGGTTGCAGTGAGCCAAAATCGTGCCACTGCACTCCAGCTTGGCAACAGAGGGAGACTTCGTCTCAAAAAAAAAAAAAGAAAAAGGACAGGACCCAGTCCCTGCTCACACAGATAAAGACATCAGACAGTTAAGATGCTCACAGAAGTCTTTTACTAAGAGAAATAGTTTGTTGTAGGTACACTACATTTCTGAGAATATTGGAGGATTATTTAAAGAGAGCATTTAGAAAGGTCATCATTGCCATTTTGAGAATAGAACTTTGAAAATTAGTTTTGTTTTTAAATGCAAATAGAAAATTCATGTCTATCAAAAAGTAGCTATATGTGTCAAAAATGAATAGTCAATAAAGTTTAAGTTACCATAAGCAAGTGGATCACATTACTGGTTTCTCTGATTCGAACCATGAAATTATCTAGTTGCTGTAAGTACACAAAAATGGCATCTAGTAGACACTCGAATGAACTACTAATCCTTGGAAGGTCAATTCAGACAACCAGGTGTCATCTCGTCCATATTACCAGACTTCTGGATCTTACAGCCAGTGTAAATTTTAATGGAATTATATAGGATTGCCAAGATTTTATCTTGTCTAATTAGGGTGTTAAACAACAATAGCTAATACCACCTACTACTAAAAAAAGACATTATAACACCTCCTGAAATAGAACATAATCTTGGAATAAAAAGAATGTACTTCAAATTGCAAATATTTAGTTTTATTTTTAAAATGTACTGCATTGCCTTTTTTTTTCTCTCTCTCTCTCTTTTTTTTTTTTTTTTTTTTTTTTTGAGACAGGGTCTTGCTCTGTTACCCAGGCTGGAGTGCAGTAGCACAATCACAGCTCACTGCAGCCTCGACCTCCTGGGCTCAATTGATTCTCCTGCCTCAGCCTTCCAAGTAGCTGGGACCACACACGTGTGCACCATCATGCCTGGCTAATTTTTAAATTATTTGTAGAGACAGGTTCTCCCTATGTCGCCCAGGCTGGTAACTCCTGGGCTCAAGACATCCTTCCACCTCAACCTCCCAAAGTGCTGGGATTACAAGCATGAGCCACTGTGCCTGGCTGAGACCTGGAAAATGTTATAGACAGGTAGGTACCAATACACAGGCTGGTATATGGGAACTGCTGCTCAGTTAATGACTCCTTCTGCATCCTTTGATTAAATATTCCCAGCAGTGGAGAGTTGCTATCAAAAAGCTACCTCCATCCAGTTCTGATGGGTAGGAGGTTTCTCTTTAATTTAGGGTAAAGTTGGCAGCCTCCACCTTTTGGTTCTGGTTTTGGCCTAGAGCCCTCCGTGAAGAAGGCTAAATCTTTTTTACTTAGATGCGTGAAAGCAGCTCTCAAACCCAATCCCAACTCCTGTAAGTTCTTCCTAGACTGAATCCCCAGTTCCTTCAGCCAGTTCCTAAACCATTCACTGGCAGAGCAATAAGGTACGTTCCAGCCTTTGAGTGGTCTGGTTCCTACAAACTAAAGACCACAGGCATAGAGGCCAGGCGCAGTGGCTCAGACCTGTAATCCCAGCACTTCAGGAGGCCAAGGCAGGTGGATCACTTGAGCTCAGGAGTTCCAGAGCAGCCTAGGCAACACGGCAAAATTCCGTCTCTAGAAAAAATACAAAAATTAGCTGGGCGCAGTGCTGCATGCCTGTAGTCCCAGCTACTCAGGAGGCTGAGGCGAGAGGATCATTTGAGCCCAGGAGGCAGAGGTTGCAGTGAGCCGAGATTTCACCACTGCATTCCAGCCTGGGCAACGGGAGTGAAACCCTGTCTCAAAAAGAAAAGAAAAGGTCATAGTCATTTGTGAAAAGACCTTTGAGTATTAAAAATCTGAAAACTTCTTTTACCAACTTAGAGGAGTATAAAAGCTTATTTATCAGCCTTCTTGGCAGATGGGAAGACAGGCATGCATGAAACCACAGCCTCTTCTATTCCAAATGTATCATCCATTATCACTAGATGCAGCTGCCTCCCCCACACTCTCTGAGTCACTGGGTAATGCTACAGTCTTTCATTTTCACCTCCGTTACAAACCTTTCAAGGATTCTTGCTAGTAGGCTTTGCTTTCACTAGGAACTTCCCAAAGGCAAAATTACAACAAATTATTTGTAATGATCAAATTGGCTTTTATTTGTGATTCTAGAATCAGGCAACACCTCATTCTACGAAATAGAATGAGTATTCCAGTGAAGTGGGCAGAGAAGTTTGGCTTTATGGATAAAAGAGGGCTGAAGAAAGCAGAAACAGGGAACAAAAAGCAGATTGGTCATTTCAAAGTTGCTTTCCTTATAGGGTTAAAGCAGACGGCCTTTTTATTGTGCTGATTCAGGGTGACTGGAAGCTCCTGCGTTTTTGGAAAACTGCCTCATTTCAAAGTCCGGTTTGATGACTTGGCAGTCAGCACAGGTGACTCCGCTCTGGTTTGATCTGCTCTGCTGGGGCCAGTGTAGAAGGCTAGTCCAAAAAAATGGCCTCCCATTAACTATGTAACAGAATACAATGCATTGGTGTGCTGTTTAATTTGTTTCAGTTATGAGTGATAGAAAACCACATATCAATAGTGGTTTAAATAAGACTGTTTTGCTTTGGTATAAAAGCCTGGAAGAAGGCAGTATAGGACTGATATGGGCTCCCACAGTATCAGGAACCCAGGCCCCTTTTATCTTATTGTTCCACCAAATGTGGCTTCTACTCCCAAGGCCACTCTGGTCCAATCTGACTTCTGTAGCTCCAGCCATTGTATCTACATTCTGGCCAGATAAAGGAGAAAAAACAAAGAAGAGTATTCCGCCTCTATTTAAGGACATTTCCCAGAAGTCACACACCACTTCTACTGGCCATTCCTAGTTCCAAGAGGGACTGTGTTGATGTTATTGTTGTTTTTCTAATAAGGAAAAAGAGGAAAACTGAGGTTAGGAGACAAGTAGCCCCCTGTGCACAGGGTCAGACATAAAGTCAAATGATCACCGATGCAGCTCTGGTGTGGTCTCTCTGAAAAATCACCAAACTTAACACCAAATCCTAAGGACTCCATACCTCAAACCCCTTAAAATGAGATCAATGAAAATGAGCAGTGGCCAAAATTGGGACCCAGGAGAATGTATCCAGTAGGATCATGATCAGTCAAGCAAATAGGTTTAACTTGGGTTTCCTGGATTTTTGTTGTGTTTTGTTTTGCTTTGTTTGAGATGGAGTCTCCCTCTGTTGCCCAGGCTGGAGTGCAGTGGCACAATCTCGGCTCACTGCAACCTCCACCTCCCGGGTTCAAGTGATTCTCCTGCCTCAGCCTCCCAAGTAGCTGGGACTACAGGCGCGCACCACCACGCCCAGCTAATTTTTATATTTTTAGTAGAGACGGGGTTTCACCATGTTGGCCAGGATGGTCTTGATCTCTTGACCTCGTGATCCACCTGCCTCAGCCTCCCAAAGTGCTGGGATTACAGGCACGAGCCACCATGCCCGGCCAGATTTGTGTTTTTATGCAGGAATTCCTTCCCAGCATTTCTCGGAAATACTGTTTTTCCAAATGCCAATTCCTGAGAAAAAGAAGTTAAGACATCTAGGAACCTGGTAAGAGTGTTTTTGTGTGAGAATTAAAGCTTAGCAATCAACATGTTGAACTAGATGTGACTAGTTCAAAGGAATCCACTGACACCAAATCAAAAGCGAGAGTAGAAAATACTGAGGCACCCATAGGAAAGTTAAGTTCTGAATGGAACTGGGGAGTAGAGGAGAGAAAAGGCCATCATCTAATCAGTCTTCCGACTGCTGTTGCCAGGGTAGAGGCGGTGGTGGGCTAGCGCTGGCTCAAGAAGAGCCAGTTGTATGCCGCTCTTCCCAGATCTCAGTGACATCCCCTCGGTAGCTGGGCATTGACCATTGTGGGAACATTTATGCCTCCCCTCAGAATTTGGCAAACCCTACATATAAGGGTTCTTTTTTTTTTCTCCAGGAGAGTCAGTTTACCAGCACACACTGGTTATAAGTGTGTGTTTGTGACCTGGTCTGCTTCTAATGGTAAGTCATTTTTGCAGATAAAACAAATATTGGTAAGTTTGTACACATAGGATACTTATACAAGTCCTATGAGCAGTGTCGGAAAAAATAACAAATTTTGAAAGCAAAATAAGTATTGAAACTGGCAATTCCAACAAGTGATTCTATGAACCTTGTTAGTGAGTCTGAATGTTAGTTATTTGAACACTTCCCAGTAATGATTGCTGGCATTTCCACGTGTTGAATATTCATTATAGGCTACAATTCTTTGTAAATACTTTAACAGAAGAGATGCAAAAAGAAGATGTGATTGCTATTATAGAACACTCCAGAAGGAAATCAGAAATTGCTCTAAAATCTGAATTAGCAAGAGCAATATTGATCTCAATGGCAAAATCAAGACCAGAGTAAGCAGACCAAAAAGTAAAAATAAAAATAAAGCATCATTTAAAAAGGAAATGAGCTTCTATAAAACAACATGTACCCTAATGGCTAACCTGAAGATGTTAGGGGCACACTCAACCAACATCAATGAAAAATGAAAAAACAAAAAAGTTTTCTACATCTAGAATATTTGTCACAAAACAAAGATCAAAACTATCAGATGGAGCAATTAAAGCTTTGTGTTTTAAAAGTTCATTTTAAAAATAACTTTTAAAATTAAATGTTTGTGCTATTATTTTTCCATTTTTAAGTGATTTTATCTGGCATTTATTTTACAATAATGTTCCCTGCTTTTTAATGTTTTCTATATCCAGTGCCTACATCAGGTGGAGATTATTTTCATGTTATTGAAATAATCTTGTCACAACATATTGGTTCATAATAATAATAAACCTTAAGGAAAAAGTCTGAAACTTTTAGCATCAATTTGTCACTGACAATTATTAATTGTTTATTATTCTGGTCATTTGTTATTATTTAAAAGCATGTAAATATAATGTTATAGAAAATACGAGCCAGGCGCAGTGACTCACACCTGTCATCCCAACACTTTGAAAGGCTGAAGCAGGAAGATAGGTTGAGGCCAGGAGTTCAAAACCAGCCTGGTCACATAGTAAGACTCTGTCTCTACAAAAGAAGAAAACAAAATAGCCAGGAGTACCCTAATGGCTAACATGAAGATGTTAGGGGCACACTCTATAGGCATGTACCTATAGTCTCAGCTACTCGGGAGGCTGAGGAAGGAGGGTCACTTGAGCTCAGGAGTTCGAGGCTGCAGTGAGCTATGATCGTACCACTGTACTCCAGCCTGGGTGACAGAGTAAGATCCTGTCTCCAAAAAAAAAAAAAAATTTAATGTATAATTTCAGGAATGCTCATGAATTCCCAGAAATTTCAATTTCTCATTCCTGAATACTGAACAGAAGTATTCGCGGGGAATTTGGAAACATTATTCTGGAGCTTTCAAACCTTTTAAAGCAGCAGACCCCTTTTTATCAAGCAAAATCTACCTGGGAAACAGAAGATATAAAAGAGGCAAAAATGAGGCTCTGGCTGAAGAAGAGGGAATAATAAGGTCCTGTGCTGAACTTTGCAACCAATTTGTTGAGTGACTTGGAGTGGGGCCCATCACTTTTGTGTCTCTAAGTCTTGGTTTCCTCATCCGTAAACTGCGGTTAATACAGCCTGCTTTACTGGGCCCCGAGGCTTGTTATGGGAGACAACTGAGAGATGCCCGAGAAAGAGCTTTGTAAACTTAGGACACCTTGAAGGCCATTATGTGCCAGACAGATGTCAATGTCGCTATTCCGAGGCTCTGCACTGACCTCAGAGGGTTTCCAGCCTGAGGAGAGGGGACGTCCACACACTGGATACAACCCTCGTCATAGGAGCCAGATGAGCAGAGCTGGGACTGGAGCCCTGAACTCCAGTGCCTCCTCCCGGCTGCTCTCCTGGGACCATCTCTCTGCCAGTGTTTGTCTCTTTTATGAGCTGGGGCTACAGGGTGCAAAGAACACCTCGCGTTTAAAGTGCAGCCATTCTGTAAGTAGCCAGGATCGGCTGTAAAACAGAAAATTTTATCCCTCACATAAAAATTATGGATTACGAAAAGGGGAGTGTGAGTTTTGAGGAAGTTCAAAGTTCACTGAAATGGAGGCCAGAAAGTTATATTTTAGTCTGGAAGTGCCATAAAATGTAGAGGAATATGTCAGTTCCCCTTTCAGAACTTCAGCTCTCACCTCTGTAGAAGCCAGGAGGGCTTGAATGACTCCACTTTTCCACTCAGAAGATCCACAGTGTCTCATTCCCCAGATGAGCTCACACAGAAAAAGAACTCAAGTTGGTCCGTCTGTTTCCTGAGTGGCCTTGCTAAGTGGAGCTCTGGTCTCCCTCAACCCAGGGAGTCCTTTTTGCAAATAACAGCTGTTTGTCACAGAACAGGACAGTCAAGTTTGCTTTCTTAACCTGTGTTATCTTAACATTAAAAAAGTTATTATGTGTTAAAATAGGAGGCCATTGATTTGAATTAGTGTCCTTTACTGAGCCCAGCAGACCAAACCAATATGAAGCCATCACGCTTAATGAAACTAATTACTTTAGGAATATATTCTTGCAAATGGTTGAGGTTCAGTGAGTCACACAGCTGAACTTAATGAACTACAGTAGGTCAGCTGAGTTGAATAAGGTAAGATGTTTAGGTAGAACTAATCAACCAATTAAGCTGTAACCAATTAAGTTGTCTCTGTATCTCACTTCTGTTCTCTATCTACAAAGGTTGCCTGATCACGGTGTTGGCCGGAGTTCTCTGAAAGTTCTCTGAACCTGTTTTGGTTCTGGGGGCTGCCTGATTCCCAAATTGTTTTTTGTTTCTCTTTGTTTTGAATCATTTTAATTGGTCAAGTAAACTGTTGAACTTAGTCAGTCTAAGGATTTTTCCTTTTAACATTGTAATAAAAAGCAACACATGCTTGTTCAAATAAGGTGGAACAGGACAGAAGGATATGAAGTAAAACATAAGCTTCCTTCTTCCTCCAAGCCTGTCCCCCAGAGGCCATCACATCCTTCCCGACATTTTCCTAGGTTCACACAAACACATACGCATATGTGTAATTTAAGAGGTTTTTTTGTTCTTATTTTTGTTTTCTTGAGGAGGAAAAGTGTTTTTTTGTTTGTTTGTTTTTGTTTTTGTTTTCTGAGACCATTCTGTAACTTGCTGTTTTTTCTCTATGTATAGAAGGCAGTTTCCAAGTCAGTACATTTTTGTAATGGCTGCCTATTATTCCATTTTTTGTGGCTGTATCATAATCGTTATGTATTTCCCAACTGATGGGTACTTGGATTTTTATAATGTTTTGCTAACAGAAACAATACTGTAAGAACATCCTTGGACATACATGCTTGCACACGTGCGTGGGTGTTTCTGTAGGGTAAGGATAAGGATGACTGGGTTTGCACATTGCCCAACACCTGGCACAGGGCCTGACAATTGTCACATCGTCACTCTCATCCTACTTACCAGGAAATGTAATTTCTGACTCCCTTCCCTATCTCTAAAGTGGTCAGCCCACCCATACTCCAGACCCAACAGCCTTCTTCAGCTCTAAGACCTGACCCCCTCAGAGGCCACCTTTCTCTGTTTCTTGGTGGCCAGGAATAGATTTAACTAGAGGAGCTAATTCAAGGCTAAGTCTTTGTGAGCACTAATGGTTGAGCTAAGAATACTTTGTTGCTATAACAACTTAGCATAAATATAGTGGCTTAAAACAACACAAATGTATTATCTTATAGTTCTGGAGATCAGAGTCCAAAATAGGACTCACTAGGCTAAAATCAAGATGTTGGCAGGGCAGGCCGGGCACGGTGGCTCACGCCCGTAATCCCAACACTTTGGGGGGCCAAGACGGGCGGATCACGAGGTCAGGAGATCGAGACTATCCTGGCTAACACAGTGAAACCCCGTCTCTCCTAAAAATACAAAAAAACTAGCCGGGCGTGGTGGCGGTCGCCTGTAGTCCCAGCTACTCGGGAGGCTGAGGCAGGAGAACGGCGTGAACCTGGGAGGCGGAGCTTGCAGTGAGCCAAGATCGCGCCACTGCACTCCAGCCCAGGCGACAGAGCGAGACTCAGTCTCAAAAAATAAAAATAAAAAAAAAAAGATGTTGGCAGGGCTATGTTCCCATCTGGAGGCAAATGGGGAGAATGCTTTTCCTTGTCTTTTCCTTTCTGGTTTCTAGAGACTCTCACACTCCTTGGCTGGTGGCCTGCTTCTGTCTTCAGGTCTTTCTTACATCACCTGCCCTGACTCCTCTGCCCTCCTCCTCCACAGTGAAGGGACATTTCTTACTGCATTGGGCCTGCCCAGATAATCTGGGATAATCTTATTTAAGGTCTACCGATTAGCAACTGTGATTTCATCTGCAATCTTAATTTCCCTTGGTGAACACAACATTTTCTCAGCTTCTAGGGATTAGGACATGGACATCTTTGAGGGACGATTATTATGCCTACCACAGATAGCGAACTCTGAAGGTGGGAACAGAGACCCACCCAATAGCCCTCTAAGGAGTTAGGTCTGTGTCCAAGAAAGAGCTCTCTGGCGGCCAGGTGGGCAGGGGTGAGGTGAGGCCAGGGAGGCCCATAAGGAGATGACATGGTGGGGTCTGCGCAAGCACAGTGACAGTGGGGATGATGGAGGACATGCAGCCACCCCTTGCCTCAGGCCAGGCCCCACACCAGGGCTGTGGCTGTGCCTGTATCTCAGGAGGACAAGGACAGAGGGTCCTTGTATGAGCCACCACAGCCCTGGCTTCCTAAGTGGGGTCCGTAGGCAGCTGACAAGGCCTCAGCCTGGAAGTCGTAGGTGGTTGCCAGGAAGCCCCTCCCCAGCTGTGGACCCTGCTGTCTCCCTCCACTGCTGGGATGGGGAAGAGTTGCTTTGGCAGGCTCCTCAGCCTTGCCTGAACTGGGGACCTGGGATTAGGAGCCCTACCTTGTACCAGGAGGTGCAAGCTGGGTGTGGTACAGCCAGGCCTCTCACTCAGGCTAGTGAGCCCCAGGCTGCTCCCTGTACTGTCCTCAGCCCACCCAACCTGCCCAGAAGCTCCAGCAGCCACCCCAACGCCCAGACTCCAGTGTTCCTGGAAACTTGGCAACCCCCACCGCCTGCAACTCCCCAGCCTTGCCTACCTCAGCCATGTGAATTAGGCAGAAGAGGGGTGTGTGTCTGTGTGTATGTGTGTGTGTGTGCATGTCCTTATCATTGTATCTGTTCTGAGAAATTCATCTGCCCCCATTTTTGTGTCTATGCCTGACTGTGTTTTTGTATCTCTTAGATTGGAGTTGGTTTGTTTTACAATTTTTAAAATAACTTTTGTTCCTTTGTTAGGTTCTTGCTCTTTCTTATTCAAGAGCAAACCATTCATTATGAGAAATCCAGATAAACACAAAGGGAAAACATTTAAATGCACAAATAGGCAAGGTGCAGTGGCTCACGCCTGTAATCTCAGCACTTTGGGAGGCCGAGGTGGGCAGATCACCTGAGGTCAGGAGTTCAAGACCAGCCTGGCCAACATGGTTAAACCCTGTCTCTACTAAAAATACAAAATTAGCCAAGTGTGGTGGTGCCTGCCTGTAGTCCTAGCTACTTGGGAGGCTGAGGCAGGAGAATCACTTGAACCCGGGAGGCAGAGGATGCAGTGAGCCGAGATCGCGCCACTGCACTCCAGCCTGGGCAAAAAGAGCAAAATTCTATCTCAAAAAAAAAAAAAAAAGTAAGTAAATAAAAAATAAAATGCACAAACAATCCCACCCACCCAGAGACAATGGCCTATCAACACCTCGGCATACAGCTCTCCACATCGTCTTCTATGTGTCTAAGGGTGCAGCTACATTTATAGTCCTCTAATTCCCTTTTAATTTACCAATACATGATAAATGCCCTTTCAGGTTAATGAGTTTAAATTTACCTCATTGTCGTTAACACCTGCCTAGCATTTGATTCTGTGGCTGTGTTGCAATTTGCCAGCCCAGCCCCCTCCTGTTGGTGTCGAGGTGGTTTCTAACTTTTCACTATTACGAATATGCTGGATGGAGGCACAGGGCAGGGGGTGCAGGTCTCTGTCTCCAACTGAGTCTGCCTTTTCAAATGTCATGTCCTCAGGGGAATGGGGACCTGGCAAGGTACAATGATCCTTTTCTACTCCCTGGAACAAGCAGTTTCCTTTAAGGAAGGTACTTTTCCGGAAAACATGTTATTTCAAGGCCTCCTAGATTCCAGAATCCAGCCTGTCCCAGCGAGAAACGCCACCCTGGTTTCAGGTCCAGGAATGCAGAGAAAGAGCAGGGCGAGGGTTGGAGGTGGTGGGGAGGAGGGCAGGCGGAGCGGGGCGGGCCTCTTTCCCTTGACCGCTCCTGACAGCTGGGTTCCCAGGATCTTCACTCTAACACGTCCTCTAGACAAGCCGGGATGGGATTCTTACCTTCTCCGTACAGCCAGGGAAACTGAGGCCCAGCAACTGAGTGGCAGAAATGGGGCTCGGATTAGCCTCTCCACGTCCCAGTCGGGCTAGACAGAACAGAGCAGGGTTCTCCCTGCCCTTTGCCCCACGTGGAGCTGAGAGAAGCCCCAGGAAGTGAAGGGGAAGCAAGACCCATTGCTCAGAGAGGCACGGCCTGTATCTCTGCAGGTGCAAAGCCTTAGGAAGGCCTTAAGTGGGCTGGGTCAGGACTGATGTCTGTTAACCCTTAATTCCAGCCGTCCACAGAAGTTTACTCTATGAGGGAGGCTTCCTGGACTGTCAATTAAAACCGTAGAGGGCAAAGATCTGCTTCTTCTTCAAGTCAAAGATGCAGATGGGGCCGGGAGTGGTGGCTCACACCTGTAATCCCAGTACTTTGGGAGGCCGAGGCCAGTGGATCACTTGAGGCCAGGAGTTTGACACCAGCCTGGCCAACATGGTGAAACCCCATCTCAGCAAAAACTACAAAAATTAGCCAGGGGTGGTCGTGTGCACCTTTAATCCCAGCTACTCGGGAGGCTGAGGCATGAGAATTGCTTGAACCCAGGAGGTGGAGGTTGCAGTGAGATGAGATCGTGCCATTGCATCCCAGCCTGGGCGACAGATCCAGACTCTGTCTCAAAAAAAAAAAAAAAAAAAAAAAAAGGTGCAGATGGGTAGGTGCCAGCAAGGCTTTTGCTCAGGTGAACCTGGAGCAAATCAGATCCCCTGGCTCCCTTCCTCCTGAAGATATGAACTGTGTCCCTGAGAATCGGCTGGATGCAGATATCACTTATGGAGGAAAATGACTGCTTAGCACTGTTCTGCAGATTTGGTATTTGCCCCAAGTGGCTCAAAGCATGGGGGCTCGGTTCCCTCATCTGTAAAATGGAGGTGATGGAGTTGCTGTATACACTCGTGAGAGGACACAGAGGAAGCACAATGTGCCTGGTGTGTCATAAAAGTCCAGTAAATGGCCGGGCGCGGTAGCTCACGCCTGTAATCCCAGCACTTTGGGAGGCTGAAGCAGGCGATCACGAGGTCAGGAGATGGAGACCATCCCGGCTAACACGGTGAAACCCTGTCTCTACTAAAAATACAAAAAAATTAGCAGGGCATGGTGGCGGGCTCCTGTGGAGCTGAGGCAGGAGAATGGCGTGAACCCCAGGGGCAGAGCTTGCAGTGAGCCAAGATCATGCCACTGCACTCTAGCCTGGACGACAGAGCCAGACTCCGTCTCCAAAAAAAAAAAAAAAAAAAAAAAAGTCCAGTAAATGGAACCAGCAAGAGAAGTAGAATTGAGAATGCTCGGTTTGGAAGCTGGGAGGCCTGAGTGTGGCTCCACCCCAGATTCCAGGGTGACCTTGCACAGCCGCTTCCCTCACTGCCACCAGATAAGCACTCCCGGCTTTGCTGCATGTTGGCGCCAGCCTCAGTCTTGTCCCTGCACAGCCACCTCCTGCCCTTGGGGACAGTAGGAAGAGGCCACCGTCATAGCAAGAGGCTTCCGCTGCCCTGTTGCTGGGCCCCTCCTGCTTCTTATACAGCGGGCTACACTGGGGAGAATGGCAGGAGTACCTGGGGCCAACACACGCTACAGCATACAAAAACACACACACTCACTACACACATACAGCTTACACACACACCACAGCATACAAAAACACACACACTACACACATACAGCTTACACACACACCACAGCATACAAAAACACACACACTACACACATACAGCTTACACACACACCACAGCATAAAAAAATACACACTACACATATACAGCTTACACACACACCACAGCAAACAAAAACACACACACTCACTACACACATACAGCTTACACACACATCACAGAATACAAAAACACACACCACACACACTCACTACACATATACAGCTTACACACACACCACATACGCATCATACACACATAAAACACACCACACACATACAGCCTTATCTAGGAGTCCACGGGATCCAAATGTCCAGTTGACCCCCACGTTCCCTTGGCCGGGCTGGGTACACAGTCAGTGCCCAGTCAGTGTTTACTGAATGGAGAAGTGAATGAATAAGTGAATGAATGCATGGGTAAGTGAGGTGGCATCAACTCCAGGAGTAGATGGATGGGTGGGTGGATGGGTGGGCAGATGGGCAGGTGAACAAATGAAGAGCGTGCCGGGCTTGGCAGACAGCCTGTCTCCTGCAGAGGGAGGCCAGGCTCCCTCCCCATGCCCGCTTCACCAGCACTTTGTTTTCACGGCCCTGTGATTCCAGCCTGCAGACCCTCCCGGACTGACCTAGTGAGCGCTGTGACCACACAGTACAAGAGCAGAGCCCTGGGCCTGGCTCCTGGTGAAGGGTGCCTGAGCTGGAGCAGAGCTGACTCTGGCTGAGGAGAGAGGGAGACTGAGGCCCACTCTTCTCCCTTCCAGATCCTGCACAGCTGTCTCTCCTCTCATAGATCTCCTGTGCCCAGGTTTTTCTTTGTGTCTGGACATATTCACCCACCTCTGACCAGTCTAGGCTCTTCCAAGAACAGGACCCTACAGAGTTCCTGTGGAGATGTGCTGCCCAGGTCCCCTTTAAAGGAAGGACTTCAGCCAAATGCAATGGCTCACACCTGTAATCCCAACATTTTGGGAGGCCAAGGTGGGAGGATCACTTGAGGCCAGGAGAGTTCAAGACCAGGTTTGGAAACATAGTGAAATCCCATCTCTACAAGAAAAGGATTTTTTAATTAGCTGGGCACGGTGGCATGCACCTATAGTCCCAGCCACTCAGGAGGCGGAGGTGGGAAGATCGATTGAGCCCTGGAATTTGAGGCTGCAGTGACCTATGATCACACCACTGCACTCTGGCCCAGGTGGCAGAATGAGATCCCATCTCCTAAAATAAAATAAAATAAAATAAAATAAAATAAAATAAAATAAAATAAAATAAAATAAAAATAATAAAATAGGAAGGGCTTCAAGACCTGCCTCGGCTGCAGAGAGCTACCCTGGCTGAGGTTAGACCCTGGGAGAGGGGAGAGGGACTCAAAGACGGAGCAAAGGTGTGGGGATAGTAAGGACCTGCATCACGGTTTGACTTCTTCTTCTGCCCAATCCTGCTTCTTCCTTCTCCCCTTTATAGGTGTTGATCCCTGACAAATATCTTGCACCCAAACTTTGTCTCACTGTTCGCTTTTAGAGAACACAGCCCTCAAAAGTTCTCTTCCCTCCATCTCCAGGGCCTCCCCACATGCACCAGTTCCCTTCTCTGTGCATCTCTGAAGGCCCTGCGTCGAGGGCTGGTGTCAGGAGTGTCCAGGACATGGTCCCAGGAGCTCCTGGACCTGGGCTGAGCCTTGCCCACCATGCTCCTCCCCATCCCTCTCCGTCAGCCTCACTCTCTCCCCACCCCTTCCCCCTCCCCCCGTGCACCTCTCCAGCTCCAAGCCACTCTGAGAGCCCTTCCCATGGCAGCCACATGGCAAGGGCAGCCTGTCTGGACACCCTTAGAGGCCAGAGCCCCCCTAAAGCTCAGTCCTGCCCCCCTCAACAAACAGGTCCTGGGAGAGCCATCTATTCAGGGCTGGATACAGACATAAGAGCCAGGAGGCTCACAATTTTGCACCCTTCAAACCAAACTCCTTAAATATAGCATGGCATTTATTCCATGGCCATGGGAGAATGGGGTTTCTGTTAATAAAAACTGAATATCCCCTTATCTGTGATGAAAACAAGAGCTTTGAATGTAACATAACATTTTAACTTGTCTGGAATTATCTTTCAGTTCCTGATTTTTCTGTCACTCCGAAGTGACACAAGTCATTCACATTCTCTAAGAATAGAAGTGACCTGTTGGAATATAGCGATAAAGTCTCATTAAAAATATGTTTAAAATATCTTATTTCTGGCCTTCCTGTTAATAAAACATATTGTACCTTCTGTGGCTCTTATTTTCTCTTCTGTTTCCTTTTGTGGTTTTTCAAATCAGATTCGGAAAGGCCCATAAAAGGATATACATTTTCAATTCTAAAGTAAATAACTTGTTCTCAGGAAGCAGCTCTTTGGTTTCAGAATTTCAGGGCTGATTTCAGGCAACTGGCGGGGAGCAGGACCCGAGGTTGGGTTCTGTGCAATTTGCAAAGGTAATCAATCAGGAGAGCAAGTAAGAAGTGGTTTCTAGAAATGTCCACTTGAGGGTGCTGCGTGCCCAGGTGGCAACAGAACCAGCATTATAGGCACACCGTTTACAATAAATTCCAGTGATATTTCAGTTCGTGGTGTAGATCAGCAGAGCCGGCCCACCGTGCATTCCGGCGCTGTGTCTGTTCACTCACTCCTCAGAGCCCTCCTAAGCCCCATCCTGTGGATCAACCCCAGCTGGGCTGTCCTAATAACAAGGATCCCCAAGGCTGGAGGGCACAGAAGGCTGGAATGGGAGGAGACGGGAAGTTCACAGGTTACTGGAGGGGAAGGACAGGGAGAAGGCCCTGGGAGGAGGGGAAGGCCAGGGAAGGCTTGCTGAGGGGCGGGTGAGTCTGACCCATCAGCACAGCAAATCCTGGGGACTCAGGCATCACATGAAGGTCCAGAAGTCCTGGGCACTTGGCACTGGCTGGGCATGGCGAACAGGCCCCGTGAAGAGAGAAGCTTCCTGGCGAAACGTGGCCACCGTGAAGCTGCGGCCAGGGCCCCCCTGAGGATCCTGGGCCCTCGAGTCACAGCTGAAGCAGCAGAGGACGCAGGTGATGGCCACAGTCACCACGAACAGCACCACCACCACCCCAATCACTGCCGTTTCCATGGCCCACTGAGAAACCTTATGTCCTCTCGGAGCCTTCGCTCCCATCCAGAACAGGAGGCTCTTGGCGATCGCAGGTGCCCCGTGTTCCTCCGGCGGCTCTCCTTCCGTCTCCTGAGAAGATGCTGCTCTGAGTCCCTGGGTCACTCCTGCTCCAGGCCTTCAGGCGCTGCCACGTGGCCCCGCTGCTCAAATCTCAGATGATCTCTGTCTATTTTCTAAGCCTCAGGCCATGCCTCCAAGAGCTGTGGTCAGCTCCATGTCAGCTTCTAGAAGAAGCACTGTCCTGGAAGACGTGAGCACAGACTCCCTGGACACAGAGAAGGTGGAGAGGAGGGGTCAGAAGACGTTGCAAACGTTGCACAGAGACAGCCTAGCCAGCCCTGGCCCTCCGGTGACGCCTACAGATTTCAAGAGCAAGTTACACTCAGACCAAAGACAAAATACTCCCCCTACTATGGATGCAGGAGGAGCCCGCCTCCTCCCCAGGAGGGACCTTGGGCCAGTCCTTCAATTGGCCTATCTGCTGCCTCCCCAACCCTTGGCCCTGTGCTGGGGGCAGGGACATGAGGAGGGACGAAGGCATGCGCCAGCTCTGGGCAAGGCAGGGGACACTCACGGGTCACCCCAGGTGCCAGGGCCTTTAGTGGGGGCTGGAGGCAGGGGCAGTTTGCATTTGGCCTCCTTTTCTGCATGGCACTGAGATCATGCAGTTTAGATAGAGTATCAGGTGCTTCCCCGGGAGTCCCTGCCCTGTCCATGACCTTGGGGCTCTTTACCCGGAGGTCCCGGAAGAGCCTTCTTAGATGCCGGCCTCACCCGCCCTCTTTGCTGCCTGCTTAGCCCGTTGCTCACGTTCTTGAACTATTAAGATTTACCCTGGGCTCCCCAAAGGCCAGCCCTGGCTGTACCTGGTGCTGCGGCCTCCTGGCCTGGTGGCCGTCCCAGGGACCATGGTGTTCCTCCCTGGGTGCTGCAGCCTCCGTCCTGCTTGGAACTGGGCTCTGGGATGTCTGAGCAGCTGTGAGCACTTCCTGAATTCTTTCCTCCAATTGTGAGAGAGGGCCCAGGACCCACACTGCAGCCGTCCAACCCCCGCTCAGCAGTTATCCCGTCCCGCCATGTGCACCCCAGGCCATTTCTACCCTGCTCCCTGCCAGGAGGTCAGGGGAATAAGCTAGGCCCAGGCAACTGATTTAGTCTGCCAGGTCAGAGCCCTTTCACACCCACCACCTCCTGAGACCCCCACCACTTCCAGAAAGGAGACTGTGCTATTAGCCCCACTTTGTCCATATGCTGGGAAACAGAGTAGTGAGAACAATAACTCCAGGCATGGGAGCTCACCAGACATGATCTCATATAACCTCCCCAGCAACCCTGCATAGTGATATAGCCTCCATTTTATAGAAAAAGATCCTATGGTCATAGAGGTTAACTGACCTTCTCCCCATTCTGAATTAGCCATGTTAACAGGCCCGAGCAATGGCCGAGGAGGGACCGCCCTCCCTCCACTCCTAGCTCAGTGCACTTTCCAGTTACTATGGGACCACAGAGCGACCATCTGATTCTGCGGTTTTACTGATCTGGGTGCAAAGTGCCAGAAAGGGCAGAGGGCTGGCCCAAGTTCACGTAGCCTGGGTCCTTTTCAGTTTCTCCAAGGCCCAAGGGAACTTTCTTTAGTATCAGTATTAGGAAACTGGCACTTTGCACAGAATGGGAGAGCAACTTTTCAGAGCAAACGATAGCCTGTCATATTCTCAATCTGTCCCTTTTCTGAGATGATGAGACCATCTGGGCCCTGGGCTCCTCCTCCACATGGAGCAGGCTGTGGGCCGTAACAGGAAGCCAATTCCTTGGATTGTTTGTATTAACTGGGATGACCAGGAGGAAGGAGACGATGGGCTGATCTGCAGGGCCTGTGGTTTCAGGTTGAGTTACCAACATCACCTCCTTAACTGGGGTGATAGAGGGCACCAGGAGACTATGCCTCAAGCTTGAACATTTGTTCCTTTGATTTCTCATCGCCTGTTCTTCCTGTGTACACGCAGCCATAGGCCACCTGCAGATTGTCTGAGTGGTTCCGCATTTTTGAACTGGAATAAAGGGCAATTGCTCAGCGGGTTCTCTCCTGCCCTGCATAGGCTTCCTTTTCCGTTTCCGGCTTTCGGGGAACCTCCTCCCCATCTTTGATTCATCTGTGAAATCAGCCTGGAGATGCTTGGGAAAGGGGCAGGGCTGCAGGGAGCAGGCTGGCAGGAATCCAGGAGGGGGATGGAGTGGGCTGGGCTAGGCAGGGCATGGGAATGGAGAAGGGGGTGGATTTGAAGGACGCTGCAGAGAAAGTCGACACTGCACGGCAGCCTAGGGTCAACTTTCCCAACCCAGAAACCTCAGGCGGGAGAAATCAGTGTGAGTTTGCCTCCCTCTCTCTCTCACTCCCTCCTCCTCCAGCCCTCACAGAGAATCCACTGGGAAATAGAAAGGAAAGAGGACATTCTATTCCAGTGAGTCACCAGGTCCCTGAGTCTCTGGCCTGCTCTCCAGCCCCTCCCCACTGCCTCTCCTGGCCCCCAGTCCTTGTCTTCCCCCAATTCCCACCTCAGCTCACAGGCACAGGCTGAAGGCCTCAGAGTCAGGCTTCCTTCCTCGCTGTGGATCCCACCAGCTGTTCACAGAGCATATTCCAACCAGCCTCCAGACTTCGGCACGTGGGCATCTCTGTTATCCACCCCATTGCAGAGAAGAGGAAAGTGAGACCCCAGCATTCTCCCAAGGCCATCCAACACCCTGCACCGCAGCACCACAGCCTCCACTTTAAAGAACTCCACTCGCTGCCTCCCAGCCCTCCCGCCACACACAGGCACCAGCTGGGGCAGGATGGCTGACAACGCAAGGCTTGGAGAAGAAACCCTGATCCAATTACCAAGGAAACTGGATTCAAGGCAGCCTGTGGATGGGGCTTCCTCGAGTTTCAGAGCTCAGTCTGCCCTGGACATGGGCTGAAAAAAGTACAGGGGCAGAGCCCTGGGGAGCCAGGCTCGCAGCGGCTCCAACCTTCCTCTCCCCAAGGACTGTCCCGCGGAAGGCCAGAGCCCTGCTGGTGCACACAGGACCTGCTGTGGGCAGGGTTTTGTGCAAACCCTGAATCCTCCCTCAGAGCTCAGACAGAGCCCACCCAATTCTTCCCACTCCACAACCAGCCCCTAAGAACCAGACAGAAGCCGCCTGCTCCAGGCACACGCTTCCCATCAGAGAGGGAGGTCCCAGGGCAATGAGGACGCAGGCCAGGCAGCTCCCTCCCTCCCACTGTGCTGCAATCAAGAGCCTCTTCACAAAAGCTTCTTAGTGGTTTTTATTTTCTTGGACTAAGGCACCGATGAATTGACTGTGCAGCCTCATACTGCCTTCTCCAAACCAAAAGGACATTCTCAGGGCCTCTCCCAGTGCCCTGCCCACCAGAGGCCTGCAGCAGCCTGATGAGGAGGTCAAGACGGGCACTTCACATCCACTTGTGTGCTGGCTCTGCCAAGACACGCTTGTCATTTCTGGGGCTCACTGGGAGTCACCGTCACAAGATGGGCTGTCCAGCCCCAAAAGAGCACCCTTGCTCTCCACTCCCCAAACCCTTCAGCACTGCAGGCCCCAGTGTTCCTCCGTTCTCTGCTGCCATAGTACACTGGGGCATGGCATGCAAATGCAGCTGGAGCAAGCCCCAGTCTATTGTTCCCCTCGTTCACCCCAGAGATGCATCCTTCCACATGGAAACATGGGGTCCACTTGTCCTGGGAACAGATGGGAGGGCAGGGGCAGCTGCTGTCCACAGGCACCGGCGACAGCAGCCTCAGCGAGCGTGGCGGGGATGGTGGCGGTGGGGGTGGTGGTGGTGGTGGAGGTGGTGAGGGGTGTGGCGGGGGTGGTGGTGGTGGTGGAGGCCCACATTCGGCACATGAGATACGTGGCCAAGATGACGGTGATGGTGAAAGATTCCCAGGTGGCCCCGCCGCCGGAAGGGCCAAGGCTGGGCCCGGCGGACCCGGTTTCCCCCTGCAGCTGTACGGTTCCTCTCCACGTCACAGTCCTGCCGTCCGTGGAAAAGGCAGGTGGCCAGCAGCAGCAGCAGCAGCAGGACCGCCACAGCAGCACCTGTGATCCATCCCACGAGGGCCGTGCTCCCCAGGAGGCCCAGCATCTGGGAGCCAGACAGTCCCTCTCTGCCCAGCAGCTCCTCACTCCTTTCTCCCCTTCAGCAGCCTCCGCTCAGCCCTCTCAGACACTGAACTTTGTTGTCTCTGCTGCGGGCTGGAGAGCAGCCAGGGAATGTGGGCGAAGCCTGTTTGGACTTGCAACTGCTGGCCAAGGGTGAGGCCAGGCCGCTGTTAACTCTGAGGAGGCCTGGCAGGGAGGCCAGGTGGAGACAGAGGAGCTGTCAGGCTGGATATGGTTGAGGTAGGAGCCCTGAGTCTAGAGGAAAGAAACCCTCCTGCTGCCTGGCTCAGTGACCTTCCCTCTCCGCACTTCAGTCTCCTCTCGTAGAGACTGTGTGGAACAGAGATGAACAACACGGCCTTTGGAGCCACGCAACTCACTTGCTCTGAGATTGTGCACAAGTTCCTTAACCTCTCTGTCCTGTTTCCTCTTCTGTAAAATGGCTGATAACAGTTCCTTCCTCAGTAGGGTGTTCCGAGGACTAAAGGAGTTGAGATGCATAAAGCGGCAACACCAGCTCCCGTCACGTTTGCAATTGATATTACTGCAATGGACTCCATGGCTCAGGAGACATTGTCATCTGAGAGTCTGTGATTCCCTGTCCTGCAGCCTGCAGAGCCCTCCGGGGCTGAGTCAGGCTCTGTCAGATGAGCCATCCCGAGCTCAATGAGCTTGAGAAGCTCAGGGAGGCACCGCAGGCAGATTTTGCCATCCGGGGAGGTCCTCCATCCAGCCTGTTCTGGGAGGCAGGAGGGTCTGGGTGTCCTCCCAAGCTTGCTGGGAGGCAAGAAGGAGGCCACTGAGCTCAGAGAGGGCAGGCACAGCCCAGCCTCCTGGTTCCCAGTTCAACAGTCTCAACTGGCCATAAATGGCATGCTCCTTGCTCTGTCACACCCTCCCTGCCCAGCAGTGACGAGTGCCATTCCTGCCTAATGGAGCATTTACAGAGCGGCAGGATCTGAGCAGTACTGACTGTCCCTCCAAGCCCACCCGCCAGGCCCAAATCCCCTCTGTTCCTCCTGGGAGGCACCGTCCCATCCTGCTGACAGACCTCAGCAACAGGTGCTCACTCTCTCTCTGGGCAACCCTTTCTGCTGTGGGCATGCTGGGCTGTTCTCCAAGCTCTTCCTCACATGCAGTGGGGCTCCCCAAAGCCCCAGCTCTGTGTCTGGCTCTGCAGGGTCCCTCCAGGCTGAGTCCCCAGCCCCTCCCTCCAGGCTCATCTCCCTACCACCTGGAGGAATGTCTGCAGACACCGCAAGGCTGGTTTTCTGAGTTCTGGCAGCACCTCCACCCTGTGATGTTGGGCAAACCCCTTGCCCTGATCCAGCCTGTCTCCTCTGCAGAACTCCCGGAGCAAGAGGTGACCCCCAGGGACCCCTCCCCCTCTGACCTCAGTCTGAGGTGAGTTCTCTTAGGGAGGCCTCAAACCCTTAATGAAAACCCTCACCAGATGAAAAGGCTAAACATTCCCTTCAACCAAACTGGGCTCAGGGGGCAGCAGGTCTAATGAATCCTGGCACTTATTTGGCCCCTGGGGGAGCTACTTGAACTTTTAATGATGCTGGAGTAAGAACTCCTCCTGCAGATTCCTGGGGCCCTGGGAGCCCGGCTGCCTTCCCTAGGGAAGTTAAGGAGGGAAGTCTGTTGTGAGGAGGAGGAGGAGGAAGTCAAACAGGGGATTTTCATCCTCAGAACTTCTCCAGGAAGACTCCCACCCCACACCAGCCACTGGCAGCGGGGCAGGACCTTACAACTATGAACTTGAAGAACTTCAGTCAGCTCAAACGGCCCCTTGGAATCACCCAGACTCAGCCTTCACTGACAGATGGAGAAACTGAAGCCAGAGAAGGGAAAGACTTGCCTAAGTTCTCCCAGCCTTGTGCGCTAATCTATACAGCAGGTACTCAACAGAGCACTGTCCCTGCAGTGAGGGAGCCATCCAGAGTGACAGCCCGAGATCAGCAGGGCCTTCCACAGAGACAGTGGGAAGATGAGGTGGAGATGTGAATAAACCTGGAGGGCGCAGGGGTTGGGAGTGCCCCCTTACACATACACATACACACGACATCTGTTTCCTTAGGTGCAGGTTCACTCTCCATCTGGGTAGTAGGATCCCAAAGTGAACATTTGTTTAGATGCTTTGGGCACTCATGGGGCAGTGAGGGACAGCCACTGAGAATACAGTCCTCCATGACTTAACCCATTTATGCCTAAGGTTGCAATTTTTTGAATTTTTGCAATCAGACCTTGGCAATGACCTTGATCAGTACGATAAAAATAATTCCCACATGCTTAGTGTTCCAATAATGGAACACTAGGCATAAACGTTAAGAAGTGACACAGCCAGGTGCAGTAGCCTGTAATCACAGCATTTTGGGAGGCTGAGAGGGGTGGATCATTTGAGCCCAGGAGTTCAAGACCAGCCTGGGCAACATGGCGAAACCCTGCCTCTATAAAAAATACAAAAGATTAGCTGAGCATGGTGGCACATGTCTATAATCCCAGCTATTCAGGAGGCTGAGGCAGGAGGGTTGCTTGAGCCTGGGAAGTTGAGACTGCAGTGAACTGAGATCACACCATTGTGCTCCAGCCTGGGCAACAGAGCAAGACCCAGTCTCAAAAAAAAAAAAAAAAAAGAAGTGACAGAGACCTTCTTGGAGGCTTGACTGTACACTGTACACGAGGGTTTGCAGGACTGATAACTTTAAGGACACTGTGGCTGTGTTTCCGGATCCCCCGCTTCAGAAAAGCTTGTCATTGTATTTCTTCCTCAGGATTTGGACTTCCTAGCCAAGGAATGGGAGTTCTAGACCACACAGCTGATGGGTAAGCTTTTTGAAACTCATATTATTTAGCTGCATGCCCATACTTTCCAGGGTACACAGACTCATGCACATGCTTGTAAATCAACATTGCTCTGTGGGAAAACTTATACACCAATAATTGTGTGTGCACATGCTCATGTAAATATGCACAGGTGAATACAAGTTCCAGACAACTCACAAATTTGTGCTTGTAGTAGCTGCAGGTGGTTCTTGGAAGTCCGGCCATAGCAACCACATTGTTTTCACTAATTGGTGGCACCACCTAGTGGTGACACTGTAAATAAATCAGTTTTGTATTCTGACCTGTCAAAAGTTACAGTATCTGATGGTTGTTTACAGATCATAATTTGGACCCGTGCATTTAAATCCTCCCTATTCCAAATTCCTATTGAAATAGACAAAGAGATAAAAATCCTATTCCACTCTAGAAATCAGTAAAAAAAAATCACATTACTGGCCCATAAACTTCAAGGAATTTCAACAAGATACAGTGCAAATAGAACCAGGCTGATGAGTATATTGACTAAAGAAGGACATTCCTGGGAAATAATGGAGGATATGCCCCAGGAGAGTCTCCCTAAAGCCCCGTAATAGACAGCCAGGACTAGGAAAAAGGCTGAGATGGGGATAAGTGGGAAAAAACTGAGCAACCTTGGGAATTGCGAGTGCCTGCTCGCAGAGAAGGTGGCCAAGGCTCAGCTCATCTTTTGGTTTCCACAGAAAAGCAAGGACATTGGCCAGCAGGTTTCTAACGCAGGTGCTCATGCCAGTTAGAGAAGGGGGGACATTCTTCCAGCCGACCTTGAACTGCCTTAACAAACAGTGAAAAGAAGCTGCGCAGCAGAACAGCAAACTTCTCTCCTCTTCTCAGAAGCTCTTCCTGCCCTAATCATGGTCGATTGGATCTCCCAATCTAGAAAACTAAACTATAAATATTCCATATTTCTTCTTTTCCCATTGCCTGGAACCAACACGTTTGAAAATGATCTACATATCTTTTAGAGTACCCATTTCAAATCTCAATTCCAAACAAATGTAGATCTAGGTCCCTCCATAAAGTGAGCAAACATATAATAATTTCTAGACATACGAAAAAAGATGTAAGTTATTATATCTTTATCATTAGGGTTACTAGAATCTAAGAAACAAAAACAGTAAAATTCTGTAATTTATATTGTAAATAGAATTCCAAAAGTCAATCCATATATGAATATGGAAAATATGCAAAAACAGGAAATTTATTTTCCAATTAAAAACCAAATCTGGAAAGATTGCTTTGAGAACTTTCCCTATAACTCAGAAATAAATAAATAAATAAAGAGATTAAAAGAGAGAGAAAGAAAAGAAAGATCCAGAAATCAAACATACCTATATAATAGGCATTCCAGAAATAGAGAATAGAGTCCGTGGAGAAACAATCATTAAAGAAATATAAAGAAAATTTCCTGACTTGAAGAATTAACTCTTTACATCAAAAAGTGACTTAGTACTCAGCAAACTATCTATCTGTCTGTCTATCTATCTATCTATCTGTCTATCTATCTATCTATCTATCTATCTATCTATCTATCTATCTATCTATTTAGAGACGGGGTCTCATTCTGTCACCCAGGCTACAGTGCAGTGGCACAATCACAGTTGGCTCACTGCAGCCTCGACCTCCTGAGCTCAAGTGATCCTCCAACCTCAGCCTCTCAAGTAGCTGAGACTACAGGCGGATCCCATCATGCTGGCTAATTTTTTTAAAATTTTTTGTGGAGACAGGGTTTTGCCATGTTGTCCAGGCTGGTCTTGAACTCCTGGGTTCAAGCAATCCTCCCAACTTGGCCTCCAAAGTGCTGTGATTATAGGTGTGAGCCACCACGCCCCACTAAAGAAACTATTTAAAGAGGCCAGATCATCTAGTTATATCCAGGTGAAATTTTAACTTTAAAACAATAAAGAGAAACCAAATGGTACAACCATCGTGGAAAACACTTTGAATTTTCATATAAAACTAAACACACTCTACCAGCTGTTTACTGATTCCGACTATTTACCAGCAATCACACTCCTTGGAATTTACCCAAATTAGCTGAAAACTTGTGTTCACACAAAAATCTGCATGCTTATAGCATGTTTATAGCAACTTTATTCATAATTGACAAAACTTGGAAGCAACTGAAATGTCCTTCAGCAGGTGAACGGATAAATAAACTGTGGTACACCAGACAATGGAACATCATTTAGCACTAAAAAGAAATGAACTCTCAAGCCATGAAAGAACATGGAGGAAACTTAAATGCATACTGCTAAGTGAAAGAAGCCAATCTGCAAAGGCTACATATGTGTGATTCCGACTATTTAACATTCTGGAAAAGGCAAAACTATGGAGATAGTAGAAAGATCAGTGGTTGCCAGGGGCTGGAAGGAGGCAGGAGGTAGAGCACAGGGAATTTTTTAGGGCAGTGAAACTATTCTATAAAACACTATGATGGTGGATACGTGTTATTTCAAAATTTGTCAAAATCCATAGAATGTACAACACCAAGAGTGAACCCTAACGTGAACGATGGCCCTTGGGTGATGATGTGTCAACATAGAGTAGATTACAACAAATGTACCTCTGTGTTGTGGAACGCTGATAATAGCGAAGGGGGGATTCATATGGGAACTCTCTGTAGCCTCCACTCAAATTTCCTGTGAACCTAAAACTGCTCTAAAAAATAAAGTCTACTTTTTTAAAAAACAAAAGGGGTAAAGAAAATAATCCTACAAACCACAACAGGAGCTGTTTGAACTGTTTCAAAAAATAAAGAGACCTTTTTTTATTTTTTAAATTCATATAGCTTACTTTATAAAGCTAGCATAACCCTGATACCAAACCTAACAATCATAGCACAAAAACACTACAAATCTCAGAATTCTTTTTTTTTTTTTTTTTGAGTTGGAGTCTCGCTGTGTCGCCCAGGTTGGAGTGCAGTGGCGCAATCTCGGCTCACTGCAACCTCCACCTCCCAGGTTCAAGCGAGTCTCCTGCCTCAGCATCCTGAGTAACTGGGACTACAGGCGCGTGCCACCACACCTGGCTAACTTTTTGTATTTTTAGTAGAGATGGGGTTTCACTGTGTTAGCCAAGATGGTCTCGATCTCTTGACCTCGTGATCCGCCTGCCTTGGCCTCCCAAAGTGATGGGATTACAGGCGTGAGCCACCGTGCCTGTCCCAAATATCAGAATTCTAACAAATTAATATTATATCCCAGAACACTGGGAGATGAATACTCCATAAAATAAATTTATTCTAGGAATGTGAGGGTGGTTTCATATTTTAAAAATATGTTGTAATTAATTACATTAATATGTTAAAAAAGTAAAACCATATAATCATCTCAACAGATGTCAAAAAGTATTTAATAAAATTCACTATGCATTCCTGATAAATACAGGGATACCTCATTTTTATTGTGCTTCACAGATATTGCTTTTTTTTTTTCTTTTTACATATTGAAGGTTTGGGCTGGGCTCAGTGACTCATGCTTATAATCCCAGCATTTTGGGAGGCCGAGGCAAGTGGATCACTTGAGGTCAGGAGTTTGAGACCAGCCTGTCCAACATGGTGAGGCCAACCCCATCTCTACTAAAAATACAAAAATTAGCCAGGCATGGTGGCTTGCACCTGTAATCCCAGCTACTCAGGAAGCTGAGGCACAAGAATTGCTTGAACCCGGGAGGTAGAGGTTGCAGTGAGCTGAGATTGCACCACTGCACTCCAGCCTGAGTGACAGAGTGAGACTCTGTCTCAAAAATAAACAAAAACAAATTGAAGGTTTGTGGCAACCCACTTTGAGCAAGTCTGTCGACACTATTTTCCAACAGCAGGTGCTCACTTCATGTCCCTGTGTCAAACATTTTAGTAATTCTCACAATATTTCAAATGTTTTCATTATTATTATATCTGTTATGGTGACCTGTGATCAGTGATCTTTGATGTTACTACTGTAATTGTTTCGGGGCACCATGAACTGCGCCCATATAATATTATTCAATAAATGTTGTGTGTGTTCTGGCTGCTTCACTGACTAGCCTTTCCTCCATCTCTCTTCCTCTCCTAGGGTTTTCCTATTCCCTAAGACACAACAATATCAAAATAAAGCCAATTAATAATCTACAATGGCCTCTAAATGCTCAATGAAAGGAAGAGTCACATCTCTCACTTTAAATCAAAAGCTAGAAATTATTAACCTTAGTGAGGAAGGCATATCGAATGCCAAGACAGGCTGAAAGCAAAGCCTCTTGCACCAAGCAGTTAGCCAACTTGTGATTGCAAAGGAAAAGTTCCTGAAGGAAATTAAAAGTCCTACTCCAGTGAACACATGAGTGATAAGCGAAACAGCCTTATTGCTGATATGGAGAAAGTTTGAGTGGTCTGGATAAAAGATCAACCAGCCACAACATTCCCTGAAACCAAAGCCTAATCCAGAGCAATACCCTAACCCTCTTTAATTCTGTGGAGGCTGAGAGAGGTGAGGAAGCTGCAGAAGAAAAGTTGGATGCTAGCAGAGGCTTAAGGAAAGAAGCCAAATTTATAACATAAAAGTACAAGGAGAGGCAGCACTTGGACTTTTGTGACGTTGAAGCTACAGCAAGTTATCTAGAAGGTCTACCTAAAATACCTGATGAAGGTGGCTACACTAAATAACTGATTTTTAGTGTAGATGAAGCAGTCTTCTATTGGAAGAAGACGCCATCTAGGACTTTCATAGCTAGAGAGAAGTCAATGTCTGGCTTCAGAGCTTCAAAGGACAGGCTGACTCTCTTGTTAGGGGCTATTGCAGCTGATGACTTTATGTTGAAGCCAATGCTCATTTACCATTCCCAAAATCCTAGGGCCCTTAAGAATTATGCTAAATCTACTCTGTAGATTTATAGATGCCTGTGCTCTATAAAAGAACAAACAAAATCCAGATGACAGCACATCTGTTTACAGCATGGTTTATGGCATATTTTAAGCCCACTGTTGACACCTCCTACTCAGAAAAGAAGATTCTTTTCCAAATATTACTGCTCATTGACAATGCACCTGGTCATTCAAGAGCTCTGATGGAGATGTATAAGGAGATAAATGTTGTTTCCATAGCTGCTAACACAACTTCCATAATGCAGCTTATGAATCAAGGAGTAATTTTCAATTTTGAAGTCATCTTATTTAAGAAATGCATTTTGTAAGGCTATAGCTGCTATACATAGTGATTCCTTTGATGAATCTGGGCAAAGTAATCTTTTGTGAAACGAAGGCTTGATCAACATGGCAAAATTTATTAACAACTTATTTTAAGAAATTGCCACAGCCACCTCAACCTTCAGCAACCACCACCTTGGTCAGTCAGCAGCCATCCATGTCAAGGCAAAGTCCTCTACCAGCAAAAATATTACAAATCACTGAAAGCTCAGGTGATCATTAGCATTTTTTAGCAATAAGGTATTTGTTTTTTTGAGATGGAGTCTCACTTTGTTGCCCAGGCTGGAGTGCAATGGCGTGGTCTCGGCTCACTGCAACCTCTGCCTCCCAGGTTCAAACGATTCTCCTGCCTCAGCCTGTGGAGTAGCTGGGACTACAGGTGCGTGCCACCACATCCGGCTAATTTTTTGTTGTTGTTGTATTTTTAGTAGAGACGGGGCTTCACTATGTTGGCCAGGCTGGGCTCAAACTCCTTACCTCATGATCTGCCCACCTCAGCCTCCCATAGTGCTGGGATTACAGGCATGAGCCACTGCACCCAGCCAATAATGTATTTTTAAATTAAGATATGTACTTTTTAGACATAATGCTAATGCACACATAATAGACTATAGGATAGTGTAAGCATAATTTTTTATGCACTGGGAAACCAAAAAATTGATATGACTCACTTTATTGCAGTGATTTGGAACTGAACCTGCAGTACCTCCAAAGTACTCCTGTGTTGCAAATGAGTAAAACAAAAAAAGTGTACTATTAGGAGGATACTCTCTTAACATTATTAAAAGGAAAAATATCTCAAACCAGTAGTCAACATCATGATTAATGGTGAAAAAAAAACAGGCCTGTAATCCCAGCACTTTGAGATTCCTGTTGAAACCAGGAACAAGCTAGAATGCTTACTTCCACCATTTTTAGTTAGCTTAATACAATAACAACGTATAATAAAAGGTAGAAATATTAGAGATGATGTGACTACATATCTGGAAAACTTGAAAGAATATACTGGAGAACTATTAACACTAATAAGAGTTAATTTAAAAATTCGAATTTTTAAATAAAACTTAATTTAAATTTTTGACCAGGAGCAGCGGCTCATGCCCATAATCCCAGCACTTTGGGAGGCTAAGGCAGGCAGATCACTTGACGCCAGGAGTTCAAGACCACCCTGGCCAACATGGTGAAATCCCATCTCTAAATAATAATAATAATAATAATAAATTTAGATTCTAAAATTTAAAAATAAAAATACAAAATCAGTGATTTTCCTGCATAACAGTAATTACTAATTCAAAGACAGAATGAAGGCATTATTGAAATTTAAAACAAAAATTATAAAACTTCTAAGAACAAACAAGAATAAACTTAACAAGAGATGTGGAAGACCAATGAACAAAAGAAAAAGCAAGTCTTCACTGAGAGCTGTGAAAGAAGACCTGACTAACTGAAGCGCCACACCATGTGTCTGAAAGGGAGGAGCCCGCATTATAGTCCAGGCTGCACTTCAGGGGATATGGATCCTGTGAGACTTGCAAACAACCTGCCACAAGCATCTGTTAAATAAATTCTTATATGCTATAGAGGTAATATTTTTGAAAAGTAGTAATATACTTTTTTTGAGATAGGATCTTGCTCTGTTGCCCAGGCTAGAGTGCAGTGGCATGATCACAGCTCACTGCAGCCTCGACCTCCTCCCAAACAATCCTCCCGCATCAGCCTCCCAAGTAGCTGGGACTCCAGGTGTGTGCCACCACGTCTGGCTAACTTTTTTATTCTTTGTAGAGACGTGGTCTCGCTATGTTGCCTAGACTGATAAACTGCTCTTTAAAGTTACTTTTCCAAATATGTAAGTTTCTTCCAAGTTGTTCCAGAGCGTTTGTCTGGAGAGAGAGTTGAATTATTACAAAAAGAATGCAAGGAGAAGGACTTTAATATGCATGCAGTCTTTGACCTTCAAAATTGGACTTTGCCCTGTAAGTCAAGCCAGTTTCCTAAGAGGATTTTCGAAATTCTTTTTTCTCTCCCTTTCAACACACTGAATCAAGGACCAAACGAGGACCGAGCCCACGCAGATCTCCTATAACGTAGAAAGCTCCTCCATTCCACATGCGACAGCCATGTAGCCGAAGTTTGAAGCTCTAAGGTAGATGGAGGCCATGATATCCAGGCCTGGGAGAAGCCTGGTTCCTTCTGGCCCCAAAGGATGATGGGAAGGAGAGAGAAGAAAGGCATGAAGTGCAAAATGTGTGCAGCAGCTGCTAGGGAGCTTCAAAAACAAATGGGGAAGGCTACAGGAAGACAGGGCTAGAGGTGAATACACTGAGGCACTGATGTTATTTGGATGGGGAGTGTGGTCTGCAAAATCTAGGTATTCATGAAAATGTGACCTCATTTGTACATGCAGGGTGGTTAGTGCTGGCAATGTTTGTGTTACACATATAAACACGCACAGACAGAAGTCTGAAGAGCTACACGATGCAATCTTAATAGGGCTTCCTCTGAGCAGTGAGTTTGCAGGTGACTGCTTTTTATTTGGCATTTCTACATTTCTAAAACTTGCAACAATAAACATTTTACTTGTATAATAATGAAAGCAACAAAAGTTACAGCACCTTTAGAAAAATATTCAGAAGCATGCCCACCAAGTAGAACAGGTCTGCAAAGTGATCCACCTATTCACCAACGAAGAGAGCAGCTAGACCCCAGAATCATAAGCTTCATTGGTGTCATTTTAAAGATGCCAGCCAGGCACGGTGGCTCATGCCTGCAACCCTAGCACTTTGGCAGGCCAAGGGCGGCGGATTGCCTGAGCTCAGGAGTTCGCAACCAGCCTGGGCAACACGATGAAACCCCATCTCTACTAAAATACAAAAAAATTAGCCAGGCGTGGCGGCGTGCACCTGTAGTCTCAGCTACTCAGGAGGCTGAGGCAGGAGAATTGCTTGAACCCGGGAGGCAGAGGTTGCAGTGAGCCGAGATCGCGCCACTGTGCTCCAGCCTGGGTGACAGAGTGAGACTCTGTCTCAAAAAAAAAAAAAAAAAAAAAAAAGAAGAAGCCAACAAGTGGAAGAGGTGTCCTAGATTCACTGTCCTTGGGGATGTGTGGGAGCTGATTAATCCAAGGGGACTGCTTCTCCTGCCTTCCCTGGGCAGCATGCCCATGGGCTTTGAGACATGTATATGCAGTAAACATAGTGAACTTTCTTGAGCCTAAGTTTGCCCTCATGCACAACGAGGGAAGAACTGGAGACAGATTGAATCTGTGCAATCTAAGATTTATTGCTCTCTGGATTTTCAAGTCTCTGTAATTTTCTGAAATCATTATCTAAAGATAATTGTGACACTTAGAATTATATTGATTGATATAACTAACATCTGTTGAACTAGACTCTGTGCCTGGTGCTGAGGCTGGGTAGAAAAAAGACAATCCATGCCTTCCAAGAGCTTTTTACCTAGGACAGGAGACAGAAATATAAATTATTACAACACACTGGGTAAATTCTGGGACCTAAGTGTTCACAAGGAAAGCACAAAAGGAGTCATTCATAAGCAATAATCTCCTTTCCTTTTCCTCCCCAACTATTTTAATAATTGCTAGAATAATTACACTTTACAAATGTATCTCATTTAAATCTCACAACAAACCTATTGTCCTCACATTACATAGGAGGCTTAGAGAGTTAAAGCTCTCACTGTTGCCCAGCACGGTGGCTCACCCCTGTAATCCCAGCACTTTGGGAGGCCAAGGTGCGTGGATCACCTAAGATCAGGAATTCGAGACCAGCCTGACCAACATGGTGAAACCCCAAATCTACTAAAAATACAAAAAATAGCTGGGTGTGTAATCCCAACTACTCGGGAGGCTGAGGCAGGAGAATCGCTTGAACCTGGGAGCAGAGGTTGCAGTGAGCCGAGATCGTGACACTGCACTCCAGCCTGGAGGATACAGTGAGACTCTGTCTCCAGAAATAACAAATAAATAATTAAAGCACCCATTCTGGGTCACGCAGTAGTAAATGACAGAGCCAGAATCAAGTGCAGACCTGTCTGACCCCAAAGCCTACCTCTAACCCAGAACAATATTGTGCTAGGCTGAGAGATGTAACCGAGCATGATGCTTCACTCAGAAAGCTTGCTCTCTGATGGGAAAGAGAAGTCATGTCTCCGAGAATCCACAGGAGAGGAAAATCAGGACACAGGCAGAAGAGGATAATAAAGAGGAAAAGGAGAGAAGCTTTCAAGTTCTTTTGCCCTGAAATTTGAAAAAGCTCCTGATTAAGCTTTTGTAGAACAATGTTCAAAGAGATAATAATTTCCTGAGTGGGTTTTCAACCTGTCCTACACACACATAAAAAGAAACACTTGTAAAAAGTAGACAATAATCAAAAAATGTTACGGAGAGATGGTTGGATAGACAAATTGATATCTGATAACTGTAGCAAGTAGTTAATTATAGAGACTAGTGTTAAGTATATGGCTATTCAACTGTACAATTATTTCGACCTTTCTGTGTGTTTGAAATATGTTTGAACTTTTCTCTATGTTTCAACATTTCTATATGTTTGAAATAGAAGAAAACACACAAAAAAATGTTGGGAGAAAAAAGTAGGCAATAGCTGTGGGAGAAAGTAAGTGAATAGAGCTTTCTAGTGCTGTGCAATATGGTACCTACTAGCCACATGGCTACTGGGCACTTGAAATGTGGCTAGTCTGAGTTCAGATTTCTGTAAGTATAATATACACTCCAGGTTTCAAAGACTTAGTACACAAAAGAATGTAAAATATGTCATCAGTAACTTTTAAATCTTGTCTACATGTTAAAATAATCGTATTTTTTATATAGTGAGTGAAATAAAATGTTATTGAAATTCATTTCACCTGTTTCATTTTACTTTTCTAGTGTGGCTACTAGAAAATTTTAAGTTCTGTTGCTTGCGTTGTATTTCTACTGAACAGTGGCACACCTCGCACCTAGATGAATCAAACGTAGTCACTGATCTCAGAGAGCAGAAGGTCTAGGTCCTGTGGACAAAACAAGCCTAAAAATCATCAGATGATTTCAGCACACTGTAATCTCAGTGACTTTCTTGCTTGTGCATGTCCACTAGGTGCATTTGGATTAGGCTTGGGGCATAACTACCTTCCTAGAGAATATTTGGAAATATGTGGGGGTATTTGGCGTTATCAGGATGACTGTGTAAGTATTTAGTGTGCAGGATCCAAGCATGACAAATATCCTTCAATGAGTGTGATGGTCCCATCGGAGGAAGACTTGTCCTGCCCAAAACATCAGTAGTGCATCTGCTGAGAAACCCAAAAGTAGAGGAAAAGTAACACTCGCCTTTCTTTCCTCTGGTTGAGGACTCTGAGGTCTGTTCTCCATCCCACATTAGGGCAATATTATTATTTCTTCTTTTTTTTTTTTTTTAGATGGAGTCTCACTCTGTCCTCCAGGCTGGAGTGCAGTGGCGCCATCTTGGCTCACTGCAACCTCTGCCTCCCGGGTTCAAGTGATTTTCGTGCCTCAGCCTCCCAAGTAGCTGGGATTACAAGCACCTGCCACCACACCTGGCTGACTTTTTTTGTATTTTTAGTAGAGTTGGGGTTTCACTATGGTTGGCCCGGCTGGTCTAGGTCTCCTGACTCAGGTGATCCACCCACCTTGGCCTCCCAAAGTGCTAGTATTAAAGGCATGAGCCACCGCACATGGCCAGCAATATCATTATTTCTATGGAGTCAAGAACAAGGAACTTCTTGGGATACTGAGTCACATAATCCAATTCCATGCCTCCTTAAGGGTAAGAAAAACACCTGGGACAGTCAGGGACACCCAAGGGATTGCCTCCCAGCAGGAAACCTGTCTGATTATGGAGACTGCCAATAGCAAGTTTCAATTAACCCAGACTAATTGGGCTTCTGGGAGGCTGTCCCCAGAGCTCAGCATGCCAGCCTCCAGCATCAGACCCTAAAGTGCCATGGTGGCAGAGCATTTCTGGGGACAGTACCCAGTGAAAATGAGTCACTTCTCTGGCCTAATCTCAGGAGCTGGAGCTATGGGAGTTGGAGAGTGTGTGGGTGTCCCGTGTAACTCAAGTTGAAGGACTTGGAGTTCCCAAACCTCAGCAAATCCCAGAAAGCTTTGGCTGGGGAACAGGTAAGGGTGGGAGGACTCCAAGAGGAGAAGAGGATCACTGTCAGCTTGCGAAAAGATCAGAAATCCATTCCCAGGAGGAGGTTCAGAGGTCTGGGCAAGAGATGATGGGTACCCATGTCACAGCAGTGGCAGAGACAGCAGCAGGTGGAACAGATTTCAAATCCATAGCTATTTTTGAGATGGAATTAAAAAGACTTTCTGAGTCATTTGATGAGGAGAACTGAGGGGAAGCAGGAGCCAAGCATAATTCCTATGTATCTGGATTGGGCAACTGTGTGGTAAAACAGGCAGGAGTAACTTTTTGAGGAACTTGCCAGTGCAGGCGAAGAGAGAGATGAGGCAGCAGCTGAAGGAGAGAATTATGCCAAAGAAGATTTTTACTTTAAAGGTGCAAGAAGATTGAGCTTTATATTCTCAGTAGAGTCGCCAGAGGAGAGGGTCAGGACTCACAGAATGAGGTCCCCAGAGAAGGGAGAGGAATTAGAGTCAGGGAGAGGTGGAGTAGGATGTTTTGAGGTTGATGTTTTGTCTCAATACCCAATGTCATGAGTCTCCCGGTTTCTAGAAGCTTGACATGACCCTCCTTGGGCCTCACTTCTCTCTCTCTTTATACCCATATTAAATTTTTTTTTTTCTTGAGACAGGGTCTTGCTGTGTCACCCAGGCTAAGTGCAGGGGCACAATCACAGCTCACTGCAGCCTCGACCTCCCAAGCTCAAGCAATCCTCCCACCTCAGTCCCCCAAATAGCTGGGACTGCAGGTGTGTGCCACCATGCCTGGATGTGTCTGTCTGTGTGTGTGTGTGTGTGTGTGTGTGTGTGTGTGTGTTGATAGGGTTTCACCATGTTGTCCAGGCTGGTCTCGAACTCCTGGGCTCAAGCGATCTGCCTGCCTCAACCTCCCAAGGTGCTGGGATTACAGGCGTGAGCCACTGCACCTGGCCAAAAAAAAAAATTTTAAGCCTATGTGCTATGTACTAGAAAAGTCTAAAACACAAGATTAGTTAAAGAAAAGTGGAAAGCAAAAGGATACAAAAGATATATAATGTAGGCTGAGTGCAGTGGCTCGTGCCTGTAATCCCAGCACTTTGGGAATCTGAGACAGGAAGATCACTTGAGGCCAGGAGTTTGAGACCAGCAGTTTGAGACCAGCCTGGGCGACATGCCAAGACCCTGTCTCTACAAAAAAAATTTTTTTTAATTAGCCAGGCATAATGGCATATGCCATTCAGAGTCCCAGCTACTCAGGAGGCTGAGGTGGGAAGGTTGCTTGAACCCAGGCGGTCAAGGCTGCAGTGAGCCATCTTCCTGCCACTGTACTCCAGTCTGGATGACAGAGCAAGACTCTGTCTCAAAAGGAAGAAAAAACAAAAGAAAAGAAAGAAAGAAAAAGAAAAAAGAAATATAAGGCAAATACTAATGAAAAGAAAGCTGGTATAATTATATTAATAATAAACCAAGTAAATTTTAAGGCCAAATGAGATAAAGACAGTCTGTATGTAAATATAAAAGATAATTTCCACCAGGAAGATATACCAATTCTAGTCTCATATGCACCTAAAACATAGTCTCAAAATATATAAAGCAAACACTTCTAGAACTATCAGGAGAATTTGACAAATTCACAATGAATAAAAAAATTCTAGCACATATCTTTAAGTAATTCAGAGCCAAAAAGTCAGCAGATATTTAGATTTAAACAAATTAATTATAAAGTTTGATAAAATGAACATATACAGGAATATTACTCTCAACAAACAAGACACACGATTTTCAAGCACACAGAATATGTTTATGAAAAATGACCAGAGAGCAAGTCGTAAAGCAAGAATAAAAATGTTTTTTCCTGTTGCTGCTGTAACCAATAACAAAAAGAAAAAACCTTTTTAAGGATGGATATCATACAAACCACATTCTCTGGCCACAAGGAAATTACATTAGAAATTCAGCTAAAATCAATTTTAAAAATTAAAAGGTTTACACAAAAATATTATTCATTGAGAAATTAAGAAAAATACTTCTGAAATAATTAAAAGAAGTAATAATGGAAATTAGAAATTACTTGGAACCTGACAGACACAAAATACTATATGTCAAAGCTCATAAAATTAAAATTAAATGAAATGACCATTTATATTAGGAAAAAAGAAAGTCTAGGATTTAATGAGTTTAAAAATTGAAAAAAGACCAACAATAAATACAGGAAAATAAAAGAAAGGAAATAATTAAAATAAGGGCAGTTAACAAAACCAAAAATTGATTCTTTGAAAAGCCTAATAGAATTAAGAAAGTTTGGGAAATATTTATTAAGAAACAAAAAGAAACCAGGCACAGTGACTCACACTGATAATACCAGCATCTTGGGAGATAGAGGTGGGAGAATCACCTGAGCCCAAGAGTTCAAGACCAGCCTAGGCAACATAGTGAAACCCCATCTTCACAAAAAATTTAAAAAAAAAATTTTTTTAATTAGCCAGGCATGGTGGCACCTGCCTGCTGTCTCAACTACTAGGGAGGCGGGGGCAGGAGGATCATTTAAGCCCAGGAGTTTGAGTTTGCAGTGAACTGTGATCATGCCACTGCACTACAGCCTGGGTGGGAGAGCAAGACCCTGTCTCAAAAGCAAGAAAATAAATAAAATAAAATAAAATAAAATAAAGAAGGAAAGGAAAGAAACAAAAAGAGTGAAAGCACAAATAAAAATTTTTAAAAAGAATATCACAGATACTTCATATATTTTAAAACAAATGAAAAGATATAGCAAGAGGAAGTAAGGAAATAACAAACATTGGAGTAGAAACTAATGAAATGGATAATAGAAAAACTAGAGAAAATTAACAAAACCACAAGTTGGATTTTTTTTTCTTTTCTTTCTTTCTTTTTTTTTTTTGAGACAGGGTCTCACTCTGTCACCCAGGCTGGAGCGCAGTGGCACAGTCTTGGTTTACTGTAACCTCCACCTCCCAGGCTCAAGTAATCCTCCCACCTCAGCCTCCTGAGGAGCTGGAACTATAGGCCTACACGACCATGCCCAGCTAATTTTTGTATTATTAGTAGAGATGGGGTTTTGCCATATTGGCCAGGCTGGTCTCGAACTCCTGACCTCAGGTGATCCACCCACCTCAGCCTCCCAAAGTGCTGGGGTTACAGGCGTGAGTCACCGTGCCCAGCCAAGTTGGATATTTTAAAAAGTCAACTAAATTTCAAATCTTTAGCTAGATTAACCAAGAAAAAAAAGAGAAAAGACTCAAATTACTAGAACCAGAAATGAGAGACATCACTACCAATCTTACAGATATAAAAAAAAATTATAAAAAACACTATAACAAATGTGTGCCAAAAAAATAGATAACTTAGATGAAATGGACAACTTTCTAGGAAGGCAGAAATTACCAAAACTGACTCAAGAATAAATTAAAAATCTAAATAGACCTATAAAGAGATTAGATTAGTAATTTTAAAAACTACCCTACAAAGAAAAGCACAGGCCTACATAGCTTCACTGGTGAATTTTACCGAACATTTAAAGCATTAATATGAATGTTTCACAAACTCTGCAAAAAATTAGAAGCAGATACCAAGAACATTTAATAGAAAAAGAATAGTGTTTTCAACAAATGGTGCTTGGACACCTGGATATCCAAATGCAAAGAATAAAGTTGGACACTTACCATACGCCAAATACAAAAATAGATCGAAGATCTAAATGTAATAGCTAAAACTATAAAATTCTGGGAATAAAACATAATCATAAATCTTTATGATCTTGACTTTGGCAATGGAATCTTAAATATGATACCAAATACACAAGCAATAAAAGAAAAACTAGATAAATTGGACTTCATTAAAAATAAAGTTTTGGCCGGGCGCTGTGGCTCATGCCTGTAATCCCAGCACTTTGGGAGGCCGAGGCAGGCAGATGACGAGGTCAGGAGATCGAGACCATCCTGGCTAACATGGTGAAACCCCGTCTCTACTAAAAATACAAAAAATTAGCTGGGCACGGTGGCGTGGGCCTGTAGTCCCAGCTACTCGGGAGGCTGAGGCAGGAGAATGGCATGAACCCGGGAGGCGGAGCTTGCAGTGAGCCGAGATAGTGCCACTGCACTCCGGCCTGGGCGAAAGAGCGAGACTCTGTCTCAAAAAATAAATAAATAAATAAATAAAAATAAAAATAAAATAAAGTTTTGTGCTCCAAATACACCATTAAGAAGTGAGAAGAGGCCGGGCATGATGGCTCACGTCCGTAATCCCAGGAAGGGATATTCTGGGAGGCTGAAGGTCAGGAGTTCAAGACCAGCCTGGGCAACATGGTGAAATCCCGTCTCTACTAAAAATACAAAAATTAGCCAGGCGAGGTGGCATGTGCCTGTAATCCCAGCTACTTGGGAGGCTGAGGCACAAGAATCGCTTGAACCCGGGAGGTGGAGATTGCAGTCAGCCAAGATTGTGCCACTGCACTCCAGCCTGGGCAACAGAGTGAGACTCTGTCTCAAAAAAAAAAAAAAAAAAAAGTGAGAAGAGAATCCAGAGAATGGAAGAAAATATTTGCAAATAATATATCTGATAAGGGACTTATATGTAGAATATATAACTCTTACAACTCATTAATAAGAAGACAAACAACCCAACTTAAAAATAGGCAAAGAACTTGAATAGACATTTCTTCAAAGAAGAAATAAAAATGACCAATAAGCACATGAATAAGATGTTCAATGTCATTAAGCATCAGGATGCAAATCAAAACCACAATGAGATACCACTTCACACCCATTAGGATGACTAAAATCAAAAAGTCAGGTAATAGTAAGTATTCACAAGGATGTGGACAAGTCAGAAACCTCATACGCTCCTGGTGGGAATGTAAAATTGTGCAGCTGCTTTGGAAAACAGCCTGGCAGTTCCTCCAAAGGTTAAACATAGAGTTACCACATGGCCCAACAATTCCACTCCTAGATATACACCCAAGAGAAATGAAAAATGAAAATCTATGTTCACACAAAAACTTGTACACAGATATTTATAGCAGCACTATCTGTAATTGCTAAAAGGTGGAGACAACCCAAATATCTATCAACTGATAAACAGATAAATAAAATGTAGTATAGCCGGACAATGAAACATTATTCAGCCAGAAAAGGAATGAAGTATTGATACATGCTAGAACACAGATGAACCTTAAAAACAGCATGCTAAGTAGAAAATCAGTTACAAAAAATCATATATTATATGATTACATTTATATGAAACGTGAAGACTAGGCAAATTTGTAGGGTCAGAAAGTAGGTTAGTGGTTGCTTAGGGATTGGAGGATGGGAGCACAGGAGGATAGCTACAGGGTACCAGATTTCTTTTTGAAGTGATGAAAATGTTCTAAAATTGCTTGTGGTGATGGCAGTTCGACTCTGTGAATATGCTAAAAACCTATGAATTATACTCTTTATTTATTTGTTTGTTTGTTTGTTTGTTTTTGAGACAGGGTCTCACTCTGTTGCCCAGGTTGGAGTGCAATGGCGCAATCTTGGCTCACTGCAACCTCCGCCTCCCCGATTCATGTGATTTTCCCCCCTCAGCCTCCTGAGCTGGGATTACAGACCACCATGCCTGGCTAATTTTTGTGTTTTTCATAGAGACAGGGTTTCACCATGTTGGCCAGGCTGGTCTCGAACTCCTGATCTCAGGTGATCTGCCCACCTCAGCCTTCCAAAGTGCTGGGATTACAGGTATGACCCACTGCGACCAGCCCTGAATTGTACACTTAAAATGGCTGAATTGTATGGTATATCTAATAAAGCTGTTCCCCCCCAAAAAAAGAAAATATAACAAATTAACTTGAAAACCTAGATGAAGTAGAAAAAGTCCTAAAGATACGTAATTTGCCTAAACTGATTTGTGATATGATAGAAAACTTATAACCATTTAAAAAATTGTCAGTAGTGAAAATCCTCCCACAAGGTGAAGACTAGTTGCAAATAGGTCCAACTTGCACAAACTATCCCCGTATAGAAAAATATTATAAGCTAGCATAACCTTGAAACCAAAACCTGACCAGACCCTATAGAAAAGGAAAATTATGACACAACAACCTTTATGAATATATATGTAAATCCTGAAAACATATTAACAAATTAAATCCAGGCGTGTATGGAAAACCTTATAAATCATGACAAAGCCAGATTTCTTCCGGTAATACAAGGGTGATTTACCATTAGAAAATCGATTGACATAATTCATCATATTAAAACAATAAAGAAGAAAGATTATATTATCATCCCAATAGATGTGAAAACTATTGGACAAAATTTAACATTCATTTTTGATTTTAAAACTCTTAGAGAAAAAAAACCAAATGAAGAACAGTAATATATTATGTCTTCATTTGCGTGAAAAATAAAGGGGGAATGTGTGTGTGTGTGTGTGTGTGTGTGTGTGTGTGATGACCCTCGTTACAGTGTCCAGAGCAGAGAACTAGGTTATGAGGTGACATGAGTGGAAGGGAGAGTTTGTCGACATATCCTTTTCTGCCTTTTGAATATTGTGCCGCAAAAATGAACAGACTATTAAAAATAAATTTTAACTTAACAATTAAATTACATTTGTAAAAAATGCTTAGCAAATTAGGAATAGAAAGAAACTTCCTTAATCCAGTAAAGAATATCTAAAATCAAACATCATTCTTAATATTGATATTTGCAGCTGGGCATGCTGGCTCATGCCTGTAATCCCAGCACTTTGGGAGGCTAAGATGGAAGAATCCCTTGAGCCCAGGAGTTCGAGACCAGCCTGGACAACATGATGAGACCCTGTCTCTACCAAAAACAATTTTTTTTTAAATTATTGGGGCTTGATAGTGTGTGTCTGTAGTCCCTGCTGCTACTCAGGAAGCTGAGACAGGAGGATCACTTGAGCCCGGGAAATCAAAGCTACAATGAACCATGATCATGCCACTGTACTCCAGCCTGGGTGAAAGAGCAAGACCCTGTGTCAAATAAATAAATAAATAAATAAAAGATACTTGAAAGCATTAAAGATCAAGAGCAAGACAAACCTGTAATCCCAGCACTTTGGGAGGCCGAGGCAGGTGGATAACCTGAGGTCAAGAGTTTGAGACCACCCTGGCCAACATGGTGAAACCCGGCTCTACTAAAAATACAAAAATTAGCCATGTATGATAGCACGTGCCTGTAGTCCCAGCTACTCAGGAGGCTGAGGCAGAAGAATCACTTGAACACGGGAGGTGGCGGTTGCATTGAGCCGAGATCACACCATTGCACTCCAGCCTGGGTGACAGAGACTCCCTCACACACACACACAAAAAAAAAAGCAAGACAAAGATGGCTGCTCTTACTACTTCTTTTCAACATTATTCTCAAAAATCTTAGCCAGCACAGAGGCATAATAAAATATGTAAAAAGGAATAAGGATTGAAAAAGAAGAAACAAAACTGTCATTATTTGCAGATGATGTTTGTCTACAAGAATATCCAAAATAAACTATAGATAAATTACTACAATTAATGCGATAGTGGAGCAATATTCCAGGCCTTAAAATCAGTAAACAAAAATAACAAAAATTAATTACATTCCAATATATCAACAATAAACACTGAAAATGTTATTTCTAAAACTGATCCCATTTACAATAACATTAAAATATATAAAACAGCAGTTCCGAAAATAACAAATGTGTAGAACCTTTAATGAGAAAATTTTTTTAATTTAATGATATACATTTAAAGAAAATGAAAGTAAATGGAGCAATATACCATGTTTATAGACTGGAAGACTCAATATAATAAAGATAGAAGTTATCTCAAAATTGCTTTATAGATTCAAAGAAATTCCAATCAAATTTCTGAAAAGTTTTTTTAGAATTTGTCAAGCTAATTTTAAAATTTGTATGAAATCATCAAAGTGTTCATGTAAAGAGAATACCAAAGCGGGCATACTTGCTTTACCAGATAACAAGAATTATTCTAAAGCTCTTGTAATCAAGACAGTACAATATTGCCGCAGTGATAGACAAATCTCCCACAATAAAGAACTCAAGGGCCAGGCTCTATTCTTTCCATTCTATCCACCTGGAATTTCTATTATCTGGATTGGAAATGATGAATATATCTTTCACATTATCTAATATTTCTTTCCATATATTTGCCCTTTTATATCACATTTGGGAGTATTCTTCAACTTGACCTTCTGGCTTGATAATCTGCTCCTCAAATGAACACATTTGTCATATATATATGAATATATATATGAATATATATGAATATATATGAATATATATAGAATAGATATGAATATATATGAATATATATAGAATAGATATGAATATATATAAATATATATATGAATATATATGAATATATATGTGAATATATATATGAATATATATGAAAATATATATAAATATATATATGAATATATATATAAATGAACACATTTGAGGAGCATATTATCATTAAAGGAACTAATTCACTGAGGGTTTTTGTTTTTGTCTTTATTTCAACAATCAGCAGAATCTCTAATTGGTTTTTGTTTTCATATAAACTTGTTATTGTTCCATGGATGAAAAATCCTTTCTTGTCCTTCCAATGGTATAAATCACACTTCTTTCAAAGTCTCGTTTACTTTATTCATGGTTTTCTTCAATGTTAGTTTCTCTTTGTTGGGTTTGGTTTCTCACTTTTATGATGTCAGTTTTCCTTCAGCATGTGCTTATTCTTATTGTCAGGCTTATCTTTTTATTTAAGATTCCATATTGGCCTGTCTGTGGATGTGGTTTTCATTGACTATCTCCAGAAATTATAATGGGAGGATATTGTCTGTGCTCCTCATTCCTTCAGAGATTTCTCTGAGTTTCAAGTTCAAGCATTGGCAATGACTGACTCCGCTTAAGGGCCAATATCTCTGATGCTCGCTGCTTCAACCTGCCCACTTGCTGCCAATTAGAGCCCCTAACCAGTCATCGCGATGGTTGCCTCAGGTCCCTCCTTCTTTTCCTTGTAACTGTTGCCTCTGAACTAAGAACGCCTCCAGAACCACTCGCCTTATTGCAGTAATCCCTTCCTTACTTTGTTTGGCTGTGGTTTCTTCCAACAATTCAACCTCATCTGCTTACCATTTTTCAGGAATTCCTGAACATTTCTTGTTGGCTGATAGCACTTTTTCTTGCTTTTCAGTACTGTTAAGAATTTATTTTCTAAAATACCTAGGAATAAATTTAGCCAAGAAGATGAAAGATCTCTGCAAGGAAAACTATTAAACTGTTGATGAAATAAATTGAAGAGGACACACAAAAAATAGAAAAAAACTCATATTCGTGGATGGAAAGAATATTGTGAAAATGACCATACTACCAAAGCGACTTACATATTAAATGCAATCCCTGTCAAAATACCAGAGATGCAAGATTTTACTTTCTGGACCAAATTTGGGACATAATTTCTGATTTATAAGTTTACTGATATGAAAAGCCATCCAGATTCGTAAAAGTGAAACTATATTTGAGGGTTTCCCTTCATTGAAAATGACATAAAGGTAATTATAAAGTTTAGAGAAAGGGACAGGTCAGTGAATGGACTGTTGGATTCTGAGAGGGTAGATTCTTTTAACACAGATATGGTCTCTTTCCTCAGGGTCTCCTAGCAAAGAAAAACTAACAGAACCCAAGGAGGCAAAACAGATGGTTACATAACTCGGGCACACAGATTTTATGTCTACCAGATTCCTAGATCTGTGATCCTGCTGCCTGAGCCCTGGAGTCCAGGATTTCACAGCTATTCCAAACCCCATCCCCAAAGGTCACAGAGAATGGCCTGAAGGCCACCAGGGGGAACCCAGGAGCTGAAGCAGATCAGCTCACCTGAAATCAATCCAGCATCCATGCATGACAAGAATAAAAAACATAAGAAGAAGGGTTTATCCCAGAAATACAAAGATAATTCAACATTAGGAAAAAAAACACATTGATATAAATCACTTTATTAACATATTAAAAGGAGAGGAGCCATATGGTTATGACAAAGTAAAGACCTGAATTGATGGAAAGACAAAAAACAATGTTCTTGGATGAGAAAACTTGATTTTGTAGGGATGTCAATTCTATCCCAAATTAGCCAATAAGTTACAAGCAAAATCCCAGGAGAATTTTTGTGAAATGTGACAAGCTGATTGCAAAATTTATCTGGAAAAGAAAATGTGCAAGAATAGCCAAAAAATGATTGAAAAAGGCTGGTAAGAGAGGATTTGGCCTAGCAGATATCAACATAAAGCTACAAATCACTATAAAGCCATAGTAATTAAAACAGTGTGACATGAGGACAGAAAGACAATAAAATTTCTTTAGAACATAACACTGGGTCCAGAAAGAGACTAATAAATTTGTGAGAAATTCGTATATGAGAAAGGTGGCATTTTTTAAATCAATGAGAAAAGAATGACCTCCATAATAAATTTTATTGTGGCAAGTAAATAAGTTTACTTATCCTACCTCACTCATTCAATAAGTAAATTCCAGATAAAATAAAAGTTAAATTGAAAAGTAAAACTTTTAAATCATTAGAAGAAAATACAGAAAGGCAAATGTACTTAAAACCTTGGGGATATTACACAAGAGACAACGAAAAAGAAATTTGCTACCCCAAATAATTAAACTTCTATATAACAAAAGATATCATACACAAATAAAAAAGGCAACTGACATAAAATGTTTGCCACATATATAATACACAAAGAAATACTATAGAGAACATATAAAGAACTTCTAGAAATCATTATTTTCAAAATTAGAAAAATGAGCATAAAATATGAAGAGATAATCAACAGAAAAAAATTTTAATGGCAAAAAATGACAAATAGAATTATTCTTAACATTTTTAGTGATCAGGGAAATGTAAAATAAAACAGCAAGATATCCTTTTTCACCCATTGTAATACAAAATTTAAAAGACTGAGGCCAGGTGAGGTGGCTCAAGCCTGTAATCCCTGAACTTTGGGAGGCTGAGGGGGGAGGATCACTTGAGATCAGGCATTCAAGACCAGCCTAGGCAAATAACAAGACTCCGTCTCTACAAAAAAATTAAAATAATCATCAGGGTGCGCTGGCATGCTCCTGTAGTCCTGCTTACTCGGGAAGCTGAGACAAGCGGATCACTCGCGCCCAAGAGTTCAAGGTCACAGTGAGCTATGATTGCACCACTGCACTACAGCCTGGGCAACAAAGCAAAATTCCGTCTCTTTCAAAGTTTAATTTAATTTAATTTAAATTTAAAAATAAAAAATAAAAGACTGATAACACCCAGTATCAGTCAGGATATGGAGAAATGGGTATTGTTACATTCTTGGTGGAGATTTAAATTAAGACAACATTTCTGAGGGCAATTTAGGGCATCTTTCAACAATTTAAATAAACATACCTTCAATCCAATAACTTCCCATCAAAATATCTATCCTAGAGAAGTATCTGTACATGTGCCAAAGAGTCATGTAAAATGATATGATTTGCAGCATTGTTTGCATGGCCAAAGAAAACATTACATATAACCTAAATGTCTAACAACAGGAAATACTCAAATAAGCTATAATATATTCACACAATAGAATATTACATATAACTTACAAAGAAACAATTATATAAAAATATCTACGGTCGGGCACGGTGACCCACACCTGTAATCCCAGCACTTTGGGAGGCCGAGGCAGGTGGATCACCTGAGGTCAGGAGTTTGAGACCAGCCTGACCAGCATGGTGAAACCCCGTCTCTACTAAAAATACAAAAATTAGCTGGGTGTGGTGGTGCATGCCTGTGGTTCCAGTTACTTGGGAGGCTGAGGAGAATCGCTTGAACCTGGGAGCCGGAGGTTGCAGTGAGTCGAGATCACGCCACTGCACTCCAGCCTGGGTACCAAGAGCGAAACTCCATTCTCTCTCTCTCAATCTCTCTCTCTCTCTCTCTCTCTCTCTCTCTATATATATATATATATATGTGTGTGTGTGTGTGTGTGTGTATATGTATATATATGTGTGTGTATATATGTGTGTGTGTATATATAGAGAGAGAGTGTATATATATGTATATTTGTATATACATATATATATACACAAGACATGGTATATTGTTAAAAGCAAGCCTCACATATTAAAGAAAGACACAGAAGATTTTTAAAGACCCAAATAAAACTTTTAAAAATAAAAAAATACAATTTTTGAGATTAAAAAAATCAAATGGATGAATGCAACATGATATCCTGGATTGGATCCAGGAACAGAAAAAGGATATTTGTGGGAAAACTGGGAAAATTTGAATAAAGCCTGTAGTTTAATTAATAGTGCCAATTATGTTTAGTTGTGTCACTGCTAATTTCTGAGTTTTGATGAACATTTCATGGCTATATAAGATGTTCACATTAGGAGAAGTTGGTTGAAAGTTATTCAGGAAATCTACATCCTATCTTTAGAACTCTTCTGCCAATCGAAAATTATTTCAAAATTTAAAACAAATTTCAAATATATTAGATGGAATTAATAGCAGACTAGAACCTACAGCAGAAAATATTAGTAAACTTGATACCATAGCAATATACATTAACCAAAATAAAATAGACAAAAATATAAATAAATAAACAAAGTATCAGTGAGCTTTGGGACTTCAAGTAGCCTAATATAGGTACAACTAGAATCTCAGGAAAAGAAGCAATGGACAGAAAAAAAATGATCAAAATTTTTCTACACTTAAAAAAACCTACAAAATCATAGATCCAAAAACCTCAACAAAGCCCAAGCAGAAGAACAAGAAGACAGCTACAAAATCATAGATCCAAGAATCTCAACAAAGCCCAAGCAGAAGAACATGAAGACAGCTACACCAAGGCATATTATAATACGATTGCTTTAATCAGTGGTAAAGAGAACATCTTAAAAGCAATCATAGAAAAAGACACATTATATACAGAGGAACAAACAAGAATGACAGCAGTCATTGTCAGAAACAATGCAAGCCAGAAGACAGTAGCACAATATCTTCAAAATGGTAAAAGGAAAATTAAACTGTCAGAATTCTATACTAAGCAAAATACCTCTCAATAACGAAGTTAAATAAAAATATTTTCAGACATACAAAATTTGAAAGACTTTATTACCAACAGTCCAGATCTATAAGAATGTTAAAAGAAGTCCTTCAGGTGGAAGAAAAATGTTATCAGAAGAAAATACCTATCTATACCAGGCAATAAAGAGCCCTAGAAATGGTGAATATGTGAATAAATATAAAATATTTTTACTCTAATTTTTAAACCTTTTAAAACATAGCTTGGATGTGGCCAATAGGAAGCTAATAATTTTTTTAAAGGAAGGAATATATGGCATAGTTGACTATTGGAAGCAAAAGTAATAAGGTATTATAGAATTTTAACAGATGTGGAATTACAATATATAATAACAATAGCTCAAAACCCAGATGAGGGGAAGTGAAAGGGCATTGTTGCAACATTTATATACTATAGAGGTGGTATTACATTAATTAAAGGTAGATTAAAAGAGGAACAAATAACAGATGGAACAATAGAAAACAAACAGCCAGATGAAATATTTAAATCCAACTACGTCCCTGGTCATTTTTAATGCAATTGGTCTAAGCATCTAAATTAAAGGGCAGAGATTGTCTGATTAAATTTTTAAAGATCCGGCCAGGCACGGTGGCTCATGCCTGTAATCCCAGCACTTTGGGAGGCCGAGGCAGGCGGATCACGAGGTCAGGAGATTGAGACCATCCTGGCCAACATGGTGAAACCCCGTCTTTACCAAAAATACAAAAATTAGCTGGGCCTGGTGGCATGTGCCTGTAATCCCAGCTACTCAGGAGGCTGAGGCGGGAGAATGGCGTGAACCCAGGAGGCAGAGCTTGCAGTGAGCCGAGATCACACCACTGCACTCCAGCCTGGCGACATAGCAAGACTCCATCTCAAAAAAAAAAAAAAAAAAAAAAAAAAAATTAAAGCTCCAATTCTATATTAATAGCAGACAAAGTAGATATTAGAGCAAAAACATTAACAGGGATAAAGAGGGTCATTTGAAAATGACAAAGATGTCAGTTCATCAAGATAACATAACAGTCCTAAAAGCTTATATATCTAATGACAGAGCCTCAAAATACATAAAGCAAGACCTGATAGAACTGAAAGGAGGAATAGACAAATCTGTAATTGCAGCCAAAGATTTCAACATCCCTGTCTCAGTAGTTGAAAAATAAGTAGACAGAAAATTAGTAAGAATATAGGAGACTTGGACAATACTTTCATCCAACTTAATTGATATTTATAAAACCCTTCACCTAATAACAGCAGAATACCATGGAAAAAGACAGCTAAGGAGAATCCTCCTGGGGTCAAAACAAACCTCAAAGACTGGCCTCAAAAATACTCCTGCCCAAATTTAATTGGATCAGACTGTGGCACAATGTATTCCCCAGCACATGATCAAAAACAATAAAGCAATCAGATGACAATTTGTGGAGCCTAACACTGGCTGTGATACCAGCAGAAGTAGATACTTTTACAAATAGATCAGGAAAAGCAACAGTCAAATGGCTCTGCTAAAACCACTGTTATCCCAGGGTGTGAATGTGCACATATCCAAGGCTACATACAGCCTCTGAGGAAAGACAGAGGCTTCATGCTGTGGGATAATAGACTAAATTAAATAGTCTAGCCAAGTCAGGAATAAAGAAGTAAAAAATAACAAAAGCAAGCTACAAAGAGGGGTGGAAGATCGGTATCTAGAGTGGCTACCATATATTACCAAAAATATACAGTTTCAACAAAAAATTATGAATCATGCAAAGGAACAAGAAAGTATGCATACATGAAGGGGGAACACAGGCAAGAGAAACTGCCTGCAAAAGGCCTCAAGTCATATTTAGCCTATGAAGATTTCAAGCATCCACTGTAACTATATTCAAAGAATTAAAGGAATTCATGCTTAAAGAATTAAAGGATCTACATATTTGGTGCAATCCCTATCAAAATCCCAATGATGTTTTTGCAGAAATAGAAACATCATCCTAAGATTCATATGGAATCTCAAGGGACCTTGAGTAGTCAAAACAACTTTGAATAATAACAAAGCTGAAGGACTCACACTTCCTGATTTCAAAACTTACTACAAAGCTACAGTAATCAAAACAGTATGGTACTGGCATAAAGACAGACACACAGACCAATGGAACAGAATGAAAAGCCCAGAAATAAACCCTCATATCAAGTGATTTTTGTCAAGAGCAATGAGACTATCTATTTAGGAAGGGACAGTTTTTTTCAATAAATCATGCTGGGAAAATTAGATGTCCACATGCAAAAGAGACTCTTACGTAGTGCCAAATACCAAAAAAAAAAAAATTCAAAATGGACCAAAGACCTACCAAAAACTATCAAACTTTTAGAAGAAATCACAGGGCAAAATCTTCATGAATTTGAATTTGGCAATAATTTCTTGGATATGACTCCAAAGGCAGAGGCAAAAAGAAAACAATCAACAAATTAGACTTCATGAAAATATTAAAATTTTGTGCATCACAAGACTATGTCAACAGAGTAAGGAGGCAACCCACAGAATGGGAGAAAATATTTATAAATTATGTATCTGATGAGGGATTAACATCCATAATATAGAGAAAACTCCTAAAACCCAAAACAAAAAAAAAACACAGTGCTATTAATAAAAGGGCAAATAACTTAAATAAACATTTCTCCAAAAATCTATACAAATGGACAATAGGCACATGAACAAATGTTTACCACTAAATCATTAAGGTAATGCAATCAAAACTACAATAAGATAGTCCATCTCACCCATTAGAATGGCTGCTATTTAAAAAAAAAAACAAAACAGAAAATAACAGGTGTTGGTGAGACTATGAAGCAATTGGAACCCTTGTGCACTGTTGGTGGAAATATAAAATGGAAAACAGTATGGTAGTTTCTCAAAAAGGTTAAAAATAAAATTACCATATGATTCAGCAATTCTACCTCTGGTGAGGGGTAGGGGAGTAAAGGAAGCTATGATGACAATTTCTCATCAAATAGAGACATTAATGAAGAGAAACTATTTTGAATGGAAATTCCAAAATTAAATATACAATAACCAAAATGAAAAATTCACTTAGAGGTGTTCAACAGTAGATTTGAACTGGCAAAAGAATCATCAGACTTGAAGATAGATCGATAGAGATTATACAATCTGAAGAACAGAAAGAAAAAGGGATAAAGAAAAATGAACATAGCCTCAGGGAAATGTGAAACACCCTTAAGTGTACTAACATACGAGTGAGATAGGATTACCAGGAGAGGAGAGAAAGAAATGAACAGAAAAAGTATTAGAAGACATAATGATAGAAAACTTCCCAAATTTGTTGAAAAACATTACACATCCAAGAAGCTCAACAAACTCAAAGAAATCCACCCCAGACATATAATAGTAAAAGTGCTTGAAAGACAAAGAGAAAACATTGACAGCAGTGAGAGACAAATAACTCATCACATACAAGGGAATGATAATAAGATTAGCAGCTGATTTCCTATCGGAAACAGTGGAAGCCAAAAGGCAGCAGGCTGACATATTCAAAATGCTGAAAGAAAAGCCTGCCAACCAAAAATATTAAAAACAGAAAAACTATCTTTCAAAAACCAAGGCAAAATAAAGACATGCCTACATAAACAAAAACTAAGAGAATTCATTGCTAGCAGACCCACTTTACAAGAAATACTAAAAGAAATCCTCTAGGCTGAAAGCAAGCAAATACAGATGGAAATTCAAATCCACATGATAGAACAAAGAGCACTGATAAAGGTAATTATATAATTATAAAAGGCAGTTTTAAGTGCATATTTCTTATTTCTTCTCCTATTTTTCAAAGAAATCATGTAAAACAATATGTATATAATTATATTCTTGGAAAAAACGTATACTCTAAAAATTACAAAATATTGTTGAAAGAAATTAAAGAAGATCAGACTGGCTCATTGGCGCTTTCATGGCAGGTGTGCTGAAGAAGACCACTGGCCTCATGGGATTGGCTGTATGCAAGAGTCCACACAAGACAAGCAACTAAAATCAGTCTGCTAAAATGTAAGAGGCTAAGAATATTGTACACAAAGATCTTTGATGTTCTTAAGCAAACCCCTTAAAAAGCAGCATATAGAAAGTATACAGAACAGATTGCAGATGAGAAGCTGGCTATGGTTAAAGCAGAACCAGATGTTAAAAAATTAGAAGACCAACTTCAAGGTGTTCAAATAAAAGAGGTGATTCTTCAGGCTGAAAATGAACTAAGTCTGGCAAGAAAAATGATACAGTGGAAATGATAGGAGATGTTCATGGAAGAGCCTCCTGCCAATCAATGGAAATGGCCAATGTAATTAATAAATGACTGGTGGGTTGACGGGAAAATAATATAATTAAATATTCTGTTATATTAAGAGCATGCCCATATTATTGACATTTTATAATCAAGAAAACTAATATAGAAAATATTTAAGAGACTGTTAAAATTAGTGATTATGGTAGTACAGTCTTGTGAATCAATTTTTGATTTGTAAAGTATTCACACAAATTATTACAAAGATGATATTTCTTAGAACAGAGAGGTCATGGAAAGACTTGAAAATTAATTTTAAAAAATCTTACAGATCTTCGATGCAGAGGCCATAATCCAAAAGTAAAGTTTCTTTAGTAGTATCTTCAATACATCATTAATTTTTTTATCATTCTGAAGAAGAAAAGGTCCTTAATTATTATTGTCTAAACAAATTTATAGATCACTGTTTAAAGTAAATATAGTAAGAGTGAATATTTTCAAATGTGATAAAATAACACAAGTGGCTGGTAATAAAATTTGAAATTATAGTTAACCTCCTTGGCTGTGATCTTACGTATGTAAAGTAAAATTTAAATATATAATTAGGCCAGGTGCAGTGGCTCACACCTGTAATCCTAGCACTTTGGGAGGCTGAGGCAGTTGGATCATTTGAGATCAGAAGTTTGAGACCAGCCTGGCCAACATGGTGAAACCCCATCTCTACCAAAAATACACAAAAATTACCTGGGTATGATGGTGTGTGCTTGTGATCCCAGCTACTCGGGAGGCTGAGGTGGGAGGATCACTTGAGCCCAAAAGGCAGAGGTTGCAGTGAGCCCAGGTCACACTACTGCACCCCAGCCTGGGTATCAGAGCGAAACCCCATCTCAAAGAAAAAAATTAAAATTAAAATAGGCTAAAGAGCCTATTTTTTTCTCCAAAGAAGATATACAAATACCCAACGAGCACTTGAAAATATGTTCAATGTCATTAGCCATTAGAGAAATGCAAATCAAAATCACAATTAGATACTACTTCACTCTTACTATGATGGTTATATATATACATAAAATTTTTTTTGAGACAGGGTCTCACTCTGTCACCCAGGCTGGAGTAGGGTGGTGTGAACATGGCTCACAGCAGCCCTCAACCTTCTGGGCTCAAGCTATTCTCCTGCCTCAGTCTCCCAAGTAGCGGGGACTACAGGCACATGCCACCACGCCCGGCTAATTTTTGTATTTTTTGTAGAGATGAGGTTTCACCATGTTGCCCAGGCTGGTCTCGAACTCCTGGTCTCAAGTGATCTGCCCACCTCGGCCTCCCAAAGTGCTGGGATTACAGGCGTGAGCCACCACACCCAACCAAGATGGCTATAATTTAAAAAGCAGATAATAACAATTGTTGGTGAGGATGTGGAGAAATTGAAACCCTCATATATTGGGGAAATGTAAAATGGGAAAGTAAAATGATACTCTCCATTTTGGAAAATGGCAGTTCCCCAAAAATATGCACATAGAGTTTCTATATGACCTAGAAATTCCACTCCTAAGAAAATATCCAAGAAAAACGAAAATATACATCCACACAAAAGCTTGTATACAAATGTTCATAGCAGCACTATTCATAACAGTCAAAAAGTGGAATCAACCCAAATGTCTGTCAACTGATGAATGGGCACATAAAATGTGGTATATCCATACAACTGAATATTAATTAGCAATAAAAAGAAAGTAAGTCCTGATACATGCTACAATATAGATGAACCTTGAAAACATTAAGCTAAGTAAGAGAAACCAGTCACAAAGGGAAACATATTTTATAATTTCATTTATGTAAAATGTCCAGAATAGGCAGCTCAAAAGAGACAAAAAGTAGATTAATGGTTTCCTAAGACTGGAGGAGGTTGAGGGGAAAAGGGGAGTGACTGTTAAAGGGTATGGGCTTCCTTTGGAAGTGATAAACATGTTCTAAAATCAACTGTGGTGATACTCAAAACTATTGCATTGTACACTTTAAATTCACCCATTGTACACTTTAAACTCACCCATTTAAAGTGTACAATGCAATAGTTTTGTATTTGAATTGTACATTTTAAATGGGTGAATTTAAATGGGCGGCTGCATGGTGTTTGAATTATAGCTCAATAAAGATGCTATTTTTAAAAAGAACTAACCATTGATTCACACAACATGGATGACTCTCAAAATAATCACGCTGAGTGAAAGAAGCCAGATTTTAAAAAGAGTACATTCTGCATAATTCCCTTTATGTAAAATGCTAGAAAATGAAAGTAATCTACAGTTACAGAGAGCAAATCAGTGGCTGCCTGGTTGGGGAAGAAAGGAATGGATTACCAAGGGGCATGAGAAAAATTGTGGGTATATTAGATAAGTTCATTATCTTGATTGTGGTCATGGTTTCATGACTGTATACATTAAAACTAATCAAATTATATGATTTAAATATAGTTGTACATCAACCATCCTTCAATAAAGCTGCAACAAAAAAGCATACTAAAAAGTCACAAGACCTGTTTCCATGTATAGATATACATATGCAAATTGCCAGAAAAGTATCTGGATAGATATACACAAAACTAATAACAATAGTTACTTTTGGAAAAGTGGGAGAGTGGGAAGGGTGGGTGAGTCTGGGTATGGGAGAGTGGGAAGGGTGGGTGAGGCTGGGTATGGAAGAGTCAGGGGAGGGGGAGGCTGGGTATGGGAGAGTGGGGGGAGGGTGAGGCTGGGTATGGAAGACTTGGGGGTCCTCTCTGCCTAGGAAGGGTTTGCACTCAGCAGCCTGGGAGCACACCTGTCATCAGTGCTCCCTCACATCTGGCACCACCTGACATGTAGCAGGTCCTCAGTTACTTCTAGGTTCTGGGATGAGTAAGTGAGGGTGGAATAAAAGACGAAAATGGTCTCCTGCAAGGAAGGCACTGAGAGGAACTGTGCTCCGCCCCGGCCCAGGATTTGGCATCGTGTCCCATGGGATTAACGACACCGTGCCAGATACCCTGGAACACTAAGGAGAGGTGACTCTTGCTCTTTTGCTGGTGAGACGATTGTGGCAGCACCTGGGGCACTGATATCCATCTAGAATGGTAAAAGAACAAGCATTGTTTGAAACCTAATAGAAGCATACACCTGCTCTGAGCATGGTATCGGGGTCACACTGTTGGGAGGGCTGGATTCTAGCTTCACCTCACCAGAGACCTGTTGTGTGACCTCAGCATCCCCATCTATACAATGGGAGATCCAACAAGTTGGCCTCTGGTCATGTTCCATGCTAATACCCTAGGAGTTCATGAAGTCAAAGCAGCCCTCGCGCTGGCCCACAGAACATAGGGGTTTGGAGCTGGGCCAAAAGCTCCATCAGATTTTAGCTGGGAAACCCACAGGAAGGCAGATTGTGAAGGTCCAATCCACACAGGGTAGCTAATGAAACAGGCCCTGGGCAGGGGACAGGGGAACATGCCCAGCGATAGGCTTCAAGGTCAGCAGCCCTCCAACACACAGCACGGTGTATGCTTTGTTCATGGATACTAGAGTAGGCCTGAAGAGACAGGTCAGACCACTGCAGGCCGAGGACATTCCAGACAGAAGGAACAGCAAATGCGATGGCTCAGAGGCTTCCTTAAAGCCAGGAGAATCTCCACCTGCTCAGAGACCACCTAGCCCAATAGTTCCTCAAAGTGTGGTACCTACATCAGCAGCAGAAGCATCGCCCAGACCCACCGAGTCAGAAACTGGGTTTGGGGCCCAACAATCTGTTTTAACAAACTTTCCAGGTGATTCTGGTGCATGTTAAAATTTGAGAACTGTTGATCTAGCCTACTGTTTCCCAGACTATGCTCATAGGACACTTATCTGCAGTAGGTTAATGGGTTTTCTGTAAAAGGGGATCCATGATCAAATAAGTTTGGGGTACAGATGTTCTACATTGCTTTGCAGGAGTCATAGATCACATTAGCATAGTAAACGCTCTGAGAAGTCCTGCAGTAAAGAGCTTTATTTTTTATTAATCCAATGTTGTCTCAAATTGATTTTTCAGATTGCTTACTAATGTTCTCATTAACATTCTCTCAGGGAATGCTGATCTAAATCAATCCTCATTTTTCACATGGATAAACTGAGGCCTAGAGAGGATAAAGGGATTGCCCAACGTCACAGACAGTGTGTGTGGCAGTGCTGGAAAAGATCCTGACAGTCCACCTCGTCCCAGAAAGGGCTCTGTGAGCTTCCCCGCGCCCTGTACCCTCTCTCCTTCCATCCCAGCTGTGGACCATCTCTTCAGAACTCTGCAGCATGGAGCCGCTCAACAGAACAGAGGTGTCCGAGTTCTTTCTGAAAGGATTTTCTGGCTACCCAGCCCTGGAGCATCTGCTCTTCCCTCTGTGCTCAGCCATGTACCTGGTGACCCTCCTGGGGAACACAGCCATCGTGGCGGTGAGCGTGCTAGATATCCACCTGCACACGCCCACGTACTTCTTCCTGGGCAACCTCTCTACCCTGGACATCTGCTACACGCCCACCTTTGTGCCTCTGATGCTGGTCCACCTCCTGTCATCCCGGAAGACCATCTCCTTTGCTGTCTGTGCCATCCAGATGTGTCTGAGCCTGTCCACGGGCTCCACGGAGTGCCTGCTACTGGCCATCACGGCCTATGACCACTACCTGGCCATCTGCCAGCCACTCAGGTACCACGTGCTCATGAGCCACCGGCTCTGCGTGCTGCTGATGGGAGCTGCCTGGGTCCTCTGCCTCCTCAAGTCGGTGACTGAGATGGTCATCTCCATGAGGTTGCCCTTCTGTGGCCACCACGTGGTCAGTCACTTCACCTGCAAGATCCTGGCAGTGCTGAAGCTGGCATGCGGCAACACGTCGGTCAGCGAAGCCTTCCTGCTGGCGGGCTCCATCCTGCTGCTGCCTGTACCCCTGGCATTCATCTGCCTGTCCTACTTGCTCATCCTGGCCACCATCCTGAGGGTGCCCTCGGCCGCCAGGTGCTGCAAAGCCTTCTCCACCTGCTTGGCACACCTGGCTGTAGTGCTGCTTTTCTACGGCACCATCATCTTCATGTACTTGAAGCCCAAGAGTAAGGAAGCCCACATCTCTGATGAGGTCTTCACAGTCCTCTACGCCATGGTCACGACCATGCTGAACCCCACCATCTACAGCCTGAGGAACAAGGAGGTGAAGGAGGCCGCCAGGAAGGTGTGGGGCAGGAGTCGGGCCTCCAGGTGAGGGAGGGCGGAGCTCTGTACAGACGCAGATCTCAGGTTAGTAGCTGAGGCCATCGTATGCCAATGCCAGTGAAGACATGGCAGGGCTAGGGCTACAGGTCTGGTATCTTCATCCCAGCAAGGCAGCACCAAGTCCCGCTGATCCTGCCACAGAACAGCCCCCAAATCACCCTCTGCTCTCAGCATCACCCTGGCCTTCACACCAGCCTCCTGGCTGGCCCCAAGACTTCAGTCCTGTTCCTCCCTCCAATCTCTCCTTCATGGGGCATCTTTTTGAAATGCACATGTGATTGCATCACTCTTCTCACTGAAATCCCTAGGTGGCTCCCCACTGTTCTCAGAACAAAGTGGAAACTTTTCAGTGGGGCATTTGAGGCCCTCACAAGCTGGCCCTGCCTGACTGGCTCCCCAGCCTTCCTCCCCTCCCACCCCATCTCCCTCCTCACAGCCACACACACCAGCCAGTTGTGGCCCCCACATGCCCTGCACCACCCAGCTCTGTGCTCTCCTTGTTTCTCCCCACGAGGCAGCACCCCCTCCCCTATCCCCAGCACACTTCTCCATATGTAAAAGGACTGACTGCCTGACCCTTCAGGCCCAGCTCAAATGCCACCTCCACCAGGAAGCCACCCCACCTTGCTCCTCTTGCTGTGCCCCTCTGTGTTTTCAGCATTACTCCAAGAGCAGGGAGTGTCAGATTCTACTCTCTCCCAAGGTCCAGCCTTGCCCAACTCTAGGCCCTGCACAAGTTTCTTAAATAGAGATATTAACATGTCAATGTAGGGGTGACAATGGCAGAGCCTAGAGTTCTTCCCAAATCTGAGCAGAGCTGAGACGGAGTCCACAGATGACGGGAATGGCCCAGCTTCCCTGGTAGGTGACAGTAGAGGCAGCAATGAGGCCTGTATTAGTCAGGGTTCTCTTAGAGGGACAGAACGAATAGGATAGAGGAGTTTATTAAGTATTAACTTACACGATCACAAGGTTCCACAATAGGCCGTCTGCAAGCTGAGGAGCAAGGAGAGCCTGTCCGAGTCCCCAGACTGAAGAACTTGGAGTCCAATGTTCAAGGGAAGGAAACATCCAGCACGGGAGAAAGATGTAGGCTCGGAGGCTAGGCTCGTCTCTCCTTTTCACGTTTTTCTGCCTGCTTTATGTTCACTGGAAACTGATTAGATCATGCCCAACAGATTAGGGTGGATCTGCCTTCCCCAGCCCACTGACTCAAATGTGAATCTCTTTTGGCAACACCCACACAGAACACACCCAGGATTCATACTTTGTATCTCACAATCCAATGAAGTTGACACTCAGTATTAACCATCACAAGGCCCAAAGTCCAAGATTCCCAGACCTGTCAGGCCCTGGGACACCAATCATCCAGCCCAAAGCCTGAAGCCTCCCCATTCCTCCCACCTCACCCCACCCAGCAGCAACAGCAGCAGCAGCAGCTTCCAGTGCCCCCTTTCCTGGGATCCAGGCCTCACCTGGCTTGAGGAGGCTTGTTTTACCCATCCTCACCTCATGCCCTGGGACCCTGCCATAGCTGCCCCTGCCTGGTGCTCAGCCTCTTCCAGCTTTTCTTTCTGATAACTCAGTGCACAGGCAGTGGACACTGACCTAGATTCACGGAGCACTTCCATTCCCTGCCTTGCCCTGGCCTCCATGGTACCATTTGTACGATGGGAGCACTGGGCTTGCCCTGCAAGCAGCAGTCCACCTTTCCTCCCCCCCGGCTACAGGTAAGCACAGCCCCTGCATGAGGCCTGAATTCCCCTCCCAGGGCTTTCTCCCTTCTTCCTCTGCTGGCCAGAACAGAGGCACAGAGAAGCATGGCTGGAGGAGTGAGAGATACCCAAGCCTCTCTGACCACGCCTGAGAGAAGGCTGCCAGTAGCCATGCCAGTGGCCATGCCATTCTGCTGGGCCATGGATACATCACAGGAGTTTGGGTTTTATTCTGTGGGCTCTGGGGGTTTACAATCAGATTGACTTTTAGCAAGGTCACTGATTAGATGCCATTCTCTCTCTTGTTTAACACAATGTCCACTGTTAGGTACCGTGCGGTGAAGTAGGCAGTGTCATACACTGCTGGTGGAAATGGGGATAATTTAATATGAACTTCCTAGAAAGTAAGTTGGAAATATGAATCAAGGGCCTTCAAAACTTCCAGACCCCTTGACCCAACACCTCTACTTCTAGGAATCCGGTCTAAGTAAATAATAAAGGGCACAAAGATTTGGACATAAGGATATTAATAACAGCATTATTTGTAGTAACAAAAAAACTGTAATAATCTTAATGTTCAGCCATAGAAGAATATTTAAACAAATCCCGGTGGAGTCCAGTGATAGTATGTGATGCAGCCGTTAAGAATCTGTTTTTTTTTTTTCAAGACAGGGTCTCACTCTGTTACCCAGGCTGGAATGTAGTGGTACAATCTTGGCTCACTGCAGCCTCAACTTCCCGGGCCCAAGCAATTCTCCCACCTCAGCCATCTGAGGAGCTGGGACTACATGCATGTGCCACCAAGCCCAGCTAATTTATTTTTAATAGAGACGAGGTCTCGCTATGTTGCCCAGGCTGGTCTTGAACTCCTGGACTCAACCGATCCTCCCAACTCGGTCTCCCAAAGTGCTGGGATTACAGGCATGAGCCACCATGCCTGGCCAGGAATCTTATTTTTTGAAGGGTATATGATAATGGGCAATACTCGTAATGTAACTAGAAAAAAAAAAAAAGCAGAACACATAACATTGTATTTTAGTATGATCTCAATTTTAACTTTTTAAGCATTTTTCTTACAGATCTATGAATAAGTCGGTATCTAGGAAACACCGGAAAACGATGACCAAATATTAACTAAGTTAATTAATTAGGAAACTAAGTTGTTTCCTTTGGGTGATAGGGTTACAGATAAGTACTGTTTTTTAAATTATTATTTTCAGTATTATCCAATATTTCTATGATGACCATGACTTTGAACTTAAAAAATAATGGTATGTGGAAGACCACCTTGCCCGCAGTAGACGACAGATGAGAAAGGCTTCCTCCTGAGGGCAGGGAAGGGAGGAAGCTGCTGTAGTCACCCAGGCCCTCAGTGAGGCCTGAGCTGGCTGGGCAGTAAAGGAGAGGGTGGCCCCAAGAAATATTGGGGAGATAGATATAGATGCAAAATAACATTTGGGAGCTAGAGATATAATATTTGGGATTACAGTTAACCCCTGAACAACACGGGGGTGAGGGGTGCCAACTCTCCTCACTGTAAAAAAAAAATCCATGTATAACTGTTGACTGGAAGCCTTATCAATAACATAAAGTCGATTAACACATAATTTATATGTTATATGTTTTATATACTGTATTCTTACAATAAAGCTAGAGTAAAGAGAATGTTATTAAGAAAATCATAAGGAAGAGAAATAGATTTCCTATCTATTAAATGGATCATCATAAAGGTCTTCATCATTGTCAACATCATGTGAGTAGGAGGAGGAGGAAGAGGAGGGACTAGTCTTGCTGTCTCAGGGGTGGCGGTTCATCTGCAAGTTTTTTCAAATTGTAGCAAATCTCAAAAAAAAATTCCCAATATATTTTTTGAAAAATACAAGTATAAGTGAACTCATGTAGTTCAAATCCATGTTATTCAAGGGTCAACTGTATATATATGTAAAATAATATTTGGGAGAGATTTTGGGATTATAGAGGTGGAGGAGGGAGAGGTGAGGAACGTGGGCTGGTCCTGAGTTTCTGGTTTATTTGGGGTAGACTGAGACACTGCATGGGGAGGATGAGCACAGTAGATGGGGGAAGTGGGGAGATGGTGAGTTTGTCTCGACCTGCTGAGTTCAGGGTATCTGTGGGGCAGCAAGAGGACAATATGCTATGAGCAGATAGAAAATAAACAGTAACAACTTTTCCATTTTTTACTTCGACCTATGTTCTTGATAAAAAATTCCAGAAGACAAATTATAGCATCATAGGAAACTTTGCAACTTCTGCTGCTTTATTGAAGGATGATTTTTAGTCTCTAAGCTGTGTCAAGTTGTTATTCTTCATTGTGAAAGGACAGGAAGGGGAGGGGAGGGAACAGGAATAAAGAAATCTGTAAAAACAGATGCCTGATTAAATCCCTGACCTAATAAAGTCCCTCACCTGTACTCGGCGTCTCCCACCTTACAAAGCAATTTGCTTTAAGCTTTGATGAATCCAGGTCCTTACGGCAACCCTGGAAGGAGACACCCCATTTCACAACCCAGACACACAGGCCTAGTGAAGCCGGGCTTACGGGCCTGGAGCCTATGGCATCCAAGGGGCAGAACTGCAATGTGACCCAGTCTTCAGATTCTCTGTCCACTCTCTCTCCTATGCCCACTTCACCTCAGCAGGGCCCTCCTGGGGCAGGCCAAGGAACCTGGAGTCTCTGAAGCCCAGGTCCCACAGCTGCCAAGCCTGCAACTTTGTGCAGTTGCAGAGTTTGAACTTTAAATTGGGCAGGGACCATGAGGTCCCTGAGAGCAAGGGGCAAGCAGACTGTCTATGTGGCAGGGGAGCAAGAGGCAGGTCCTGGGAGGCAGTGGCAGGGCGAGGTGGGGGCAACCTAGCCCATCCCAGCACCATGCACTTGCTTGTAATGAACTCGGCACTTCCCAAACCACAGCTCCCCTCACCTGGCTCCAGCTCCCTACAGACATTTAGGCCATGGCCAGTAGGTGAGAGGTAAGGAGAATTCATCTGACCCATTGCTTATTCTCAAGAAATCATTTAAAACATTTAAAAGCCAAAATATTTGCTGGGGGACAGGGATAGGGACAGGATGGTAATAATATCATCTACTGCTCACTGACTATTTACCAGTGCCAGGCTCTGTTCTAAGAGCTTCGCATGCTTCCTCTCACTGGATCCTTAAAACAAGCCCACAAGGAAATACTGCCGTCTCCATGGTACAGGTAAGGAAGCTGAGGCTGAGAACATTGTTAACAAGTGGAAGAGCTGGGGCTTGGGCCCTAGGCCCGTCTGACTCCAGGGCCATCCTCATCTTCTCTACCACACAGCCAGGAAGCGGTGAAGCAGGAATCCCAGATCCAGGCATTTCGGGGAAATTATAACTGAAGCTTTCTTCTTGTTATGCCCCTTTCTTTTATTTTAAAATAATTTGTGAAGCCTAAAATAAGTATTAAGTGGTTAAAATTAGATTTACCAGATAATGAGACTGATATGTCAGTTAGCTTGCAAAGTAACCCTGGGTCTATCAGACCTCAAGTTGGAAGTTGCTAGAAACATATGAGGAAATGTTTCAGAGATTACAGCATACCAGAGATCGCTTAATTGGCTCCACTTCTCAGAAGGAGAAATCTGACCAAAGTCATACAGCAGAAGAGGAACAAAGGCCCCCATTCAAACCTGGGACGTGCCCTCCCAGTCCAAGGCTCATTCTAGGCATCACTCTGCCTCTCAAGAGGCGTAAAACTGGGGAGTGAAACCAGGCAGTTATTTTCAGAGACACTCCAGGTCCTATCCCTCTGACTCTGATCTTCCAGGCCATGACCGAGCGTGACACTGCGTGACACTGGTAGATGGCCACTAGAGTAGCTTTCTGAGAGTCATAAGATGCCATTGCACCCACATGCAGAGGGGCTGCTCAGCAGTAATTCTGGTTCTCCTCCTTCTGGGCAGGTGGTAGGATGCCACAGGGCCAGTGGGCTGTGTGCAGATATGACAAATGTCTCCTGTGGCTCAGAGCAGCAAGAGCCTCCAGTGTGTCTTTACCCAGCCATAACAACTGGTGATGTCCCACAGGGTGGAGCCTCCATCTGCCAGGGGCTCTGAGAACTCTGAGCCACCGGGAAAGCCACAGTAGACATGTAGCATGAGAAATAAAACTTTGTCATGCTAGCCACTAAAATGATGAGGTTGTATGTTACTGCAACATAACTTAGCCCATCCCAACCCAGCCACCATGGGAACCAGCTTCTATCTGATGTCCCAGCCTGTGCCCATGTTACAGGCAAAGCTGTAGGCAACCTGGTAACATGGCATTTTCTGGACACAGAGTTATTTCTTTAGGGCCACAAGCCAATGGTTTCGTGTGCTGGTTCTAGTTTCCATGAATGTGTTACGATCAGACTTTTAAGTTGTGAGGAAAACCCACCATGTTACTGATGTAGCTCTTCAGAAAGAGCAGGTGTTACTGCAAACAGGAGACTGGCACCCCCCAAAGCCCTTCTTCTAGCAATCACAATAGCTGTATCATTCTGTTGCAGTGTATGTGTTGGAGGGGGAAGGGGGAATTGATTTTGAGGCAAGACCTTAGGTTCAGCGTTCTTCGCTTGCTTTTTTAGAGAAAGGGTCTCACTCTGTTGCCCAGGCTGGAGTGCAGTGGCACGATCACAGTTCACTGTAACCTCGAACTCCTGGGCTCAAGTACTCCTCCCACCTCAGCCTTCTGAGTAGCTGTGACCACAGGTGCAAACCACCGTGCCTAGGATCAGGATTTTTGGCAGAACAACACTGGATGTCAATAAACAGTTCAACTCAAATGGCAATCACTGACACCTCCTGGCTGCGGGTCACTGGAGGGTGACAGTGATGAAGGACACAGCCCTTTCACTGCAATAGCTCATAGTCTAGTCAGAGAGAGATATACAAGAAAAAGGAACTATAATGAAGGAAAAATGAACTTAATCTCCACTAATAGCTGTGTGACCATCCTGTTGTCCGGGTGGTCAGTTTTATGAAGCCGTCTGAGAGAAGGCTGCACAAGACAGTGGTGTGTGAACTGAGCCTTGAAGGATGAGTAGAAAAGAAAGGCACTCCAGCCTGAAGAAACTGCCCAAGAAGAGGGACGGGACTGGAGCACACAGGCTTTGTCCAAAAGACAGGGAGTGGTCTGGTGAGGCTGCAGCAGGTGTGCGTGAGGGATGCGGTGGAGGCAAGGCAGGAGGACGGGCCAGAGCCTGCACACACAAAAGCCCTCAAATGCCTCCGCCATGCCCACTTGGTCTTACTGTTAGAGGTGTGAGTGATGAAGAAAAATGCAGTCAGGTGGTTTCCCACCCTTGGCCTGCTTGAAACCCCCTTCCCTGTGTCCAGTGTCAGAATTTGAGATGGACATAGTTCTGTCTGCAGCAACACCCCCATCAGAAACAAAGCTCTTATAGTTCTGCTTTCCAGATTTCAGGTTTTACTTTGTCTTTACACCCCAGACTCAGAGAGAATCTCAGACATCTAAAGCCTGGAGAGAGGAGGGGGAGGTGTCCAAAGTCACTGAGTGAGTGAATGAATGACTGCAAACTCCATGAGGGCAGGAGCCAGGTCTGTCTCTGCTGTATTCCCAGCACCTGGCCCAGGGCCTAACACATAGTAGGTGCTCAATAACTATTTGTTGAATAAGTGAATGAATGAGGCTTCACACTTGGGGAATTCTTTACTTTTTGCCAAACCTCACCAAGAAAATCCCTAACTGTAGATGTTCACATGGATGATAGTTAAAGGTCAGTTACTGACCAAGATTACCCAAGTGCCCCTATATGTTCCTGAAACTGTCCTTTAAGAATCACCCTGATTCAGGGTAGAGGAAGGAAATCCTGCACAGGCTCTGGAGAAAGCTGGTGTCATGGAGGACACTGGAGCCCTTGTCCAGGAGGTGGCTAGTATAGATGGAGCAGGCACCTGTAGATAGAGCAGGCACCTGTAGCTGATGATGGATGCCATCCTCCACCCAGCCTCAGTAACAGGTCATTGCACCCCCCGGGGCAGCACCTTCAGGTGTATGTTTCCTCTGAGCTACATAGCATCCCAGTCTTCAAGGAGGAAGCTGAGTCTGAGAGAGGTCAAGTGTCTTGGTCAATATCACACAGCTAGTCTGAACTACAGCCAGGAGGCAAAGCTGGGTTTTGGAGTTGTGCATTCGCTATCTGCTGGGTGCCTGCCATTGGCAGCACTTGCTGCATGAGGTGCTGGTAGGAAGGAGGCAGAGTCCTGCTCTTCAGGTGTAGTAGAGAAGACAGGTGCACCACACAGCGCACAATGACACAGAGGGATGGCCAAGGGCAGTGGGAGCACAAGAAGGCAGCAGGTAACAGCAAGGGGAAGGAGAGGGAGGAAAAGAGATGGAGCAGTGCTGGGCTCTGGAGAATGGGCAGAACACCCCCCGCTGGGGATGGGCGGGAGGACACGCCTCCATCTCGGACAAAGGTGCGGAGCTGGGAAAAGAGATGGTTTCTTCAGGAAAGGGTGAGCCCTGCAACTCGACAAATCGTGGATACAACGAAACAAGAGGAATAAGAGAAAGAAGAAATCTAGCCCGGAAGGACAGACAGGGCTCCATTGCTGTCACAAAGCACTGTCCTCACAACCAACCCAGGAGCGAAGGGCAGGAGGGGAGAGGTGGATTATATCTTCTGAGTGATAAAAGTTCACACTCAGCTCCTATTTTTCCTTCAGACCAGGGGCCACCTGGCCATAAGACACTTTTCCAGTCCTAACAAGACTACTGTTCTCTGGGCACACCTGGGCTTCCTCCTAGGATACCTGACGCTGGCCTTTCCCGAGGAGAAGTGAGAGCAGCTCTGCATGGCGATGGAGGTCACCTGGGAGAGACCACAGCCTCGCCCACTGCTCCCTTTGCAAAGCTGGTCACAACTGACTGCACCTCCACCAGATTCGTGCCTGGCTTCCCTCCTCGTGTGACATCATTGTCAGTATCATTTCTCCTACAAAGCAATATGGAGGCCAGAAAGTAAGTCGCTTGGCTTTCATGACCACAGTTCAGTCCTGTGACCAGTAACTCTACTGAGACATGTATGTTCTTATGTGTCCTTTTAAACAAAATAATGAATGGTCCATGATTCCTTAAGGAGAGATGACCAGAAATCAAGCTTACACATCCTATGGGGCTGAAATATTTGATCTTCATGGCCCAAGGAACACTAGGTGAGCATCATCCATTACCCACCTGCCTTCCGGAGCTCATCTCACCTGACTCAGGGAGTGGGGCAGCGCCCGTGACAGGTGTGGAATCCTTTTGTCCACTTACTTTCCTTACTGCTATAGCCCCAGCACCTGATACCTAGCATAGAATAGGTACTTAATAAATACTTAGTGGATGAATAAATCTGAAATACTATGGCCATAATTTGGTCACATGAAGCCGTAATGTAGAAAAGATGCTTCCTGTTAATGACCAAAAACACTTTGGATTCCAAACGATCATTTTAAACATGAATCTTTCTCTGCTGTCTCCTCTGACCCCATCCTGGGGAGAGCAGAGAGGAGCCTAGGGGACTAGAATGTGCCCCATCCTCCCCTCAGTGACGTCCACAGAACTGCAGCGCTGAGAAGGCCAGCTTGCAGATCTGAAGTCTAACTCCCTCATTATACAGATGGTGAAACTAAATTCCAGAGAGGGAGGCTGACCTGCTGCAGCTCAGACATCAGGTCACTGGGCTCCCAGGCCAGTTGGAGCTTTTTCCAAAAAGCTGGGTGGTCCAGATGGAAAAGAAGAGAGAATGAGATGAAGGGGGCAAACCAGACAGCTGTGAGGAATACGTCCTGATGGGGCTACACGAGCACTGTAACCTGGAGGTGGTCCTGTTTGTGTTCTGCCTGGGCATCTACTCCGTGAATGTGCTGGGGAACGCCCTCCTCATAGGGCTGAACGTGCTGCACCCTCGCCTGCACAACCCCATGTACTTCTTTCTCAGCAACCTCTCCCTCATGGACATCTGCGGCACCTCCTCCTTTGTGCCTCTCATGCTAGACAATTTCCTGGAAGCCCAGAGGACCATCTCCTTCCCTGGCTGTGCCCTGCAGATGTACCTGACCCTGGCGCTGGGATCAACGGAGTGCCTGCTGCTGGCTGTGATGGCATATGACCGTTATGTGGCTATCTGCCAGCCGCTTAGGTACCCAGAGCTCATGAGTGGGCAGACCTGCATGCAGATGGCAGCGCTGAGCTGGGGGACAGGCTTTGCCAACTCACTGCTACAGTCCATCCTTGTCTGGCACCTTCCCTTCTGTGGCCACGTCATCAACTACTTCTATGAGATCTTGGCAGTGCTAAAACTGGCCTGTGGGGACATCTCCCTCAATGCGCTGGCACTAATGGTGGCCACAGCCGTCCTGACACTGGCCCCCCTCTTGCTCATCTGCCTGTCTTACTTTTTCATCCTGTCTGCCATCCTTAGGGTACCCTCTGCTGCAGGCCGGTGCAAAGCCTTCTCCACCTGCTCAGCCCACCTCACAGTGGTGGTGGTTTTTTATGGGACAATCTCCTTCATGTACTTCAAACCCAAGGCCAAGGACCCCAACGTGGGTAAGATTGTCGCATTGTTCTACGGGGTTGTGACACCCTCGCTGAACCCCATCATTTACAGCCTGAGGAATGCAGAGGTGAAAGCTGCCGTCCTAACTCTGCTGAGAGGAGGTTTGCTCTCCAAGAAAGCATCCCACTGCTACTGCTGCCCTCTGCCCCTGTCAGCCGGCATAGGCTAGGTTGTGCTGTGGTCATGACCTCAAACCTTCAGAGGCTTAAAGCCATTAAGGTTTGTTTCTTGCTCCTGATGCACGTCCACCAGAGGCTGGTGGGGCTTCTGCTCCACATCATGGTCTTCACCCCTCTGGGACTCAGGATGACAAAACAGCTACCATTGGGAACACTGCTGGTCACCATGACAAAAAGAAAAGGGATAGTAACAAAGCCTACACTGACTCTTAAAGCTTCTACTCAGAAGTGGCTGTGTTGCCTCCACCTACATTTCAGTGGCCAACACAATGGCAACAGGAAGGCACAGGACCACACCTATTGTTAAGGGGGAAAGGCACACTATCGTGTGTCTGGATGGCAAACGAGAGGGACAGAGACATTTGTGAATGGCCTAATGACTACCACACCAGCTGACAGTGTCAACCCAAGAGCTATTGGAGGTTTGGCTTTCTTTATCCTGACCATCTATCCTTCACGGGCTGCTGCCAGGTTAATCATCCCAAGAAAGCTCTGGTTAGCTCATGTGTGGTAGCTTTATACTGAGTCAACCAAACTAGGTTAGAGGGTGTGGGTTAGGGTTGGCCACAGAGAAGTTTGCATGTGATTTGGAAGGCAAAAGTGGGCCAGGTGTGGTGGCTCATACCTGTAATCCCAGCACTTTGGGAGACCGAGGTAGGAGGATCACCTGAGGCCAGGAGTTCGAGACCAGCCTGGGCAATGTGATGAAACCCTGCCTCTACTAAAAACACAAAAAATTAGCCAGGTGTGGTGGTGCACCTGTAATCCCAGCTACTAGGGAGGATCGCTTGAACTTGGGAGGTGGAGGCTGCAGTGAGCTGAGATGGCGCCACTGCACTCCAGCCTGGGCAACAGAGTGAGACTCCGTCTCAAAAAAAAAAAAAAAAGAAAGAAAAAAAAAATGGAACAGCACCAGACACAGTGAGGGCACTCACATGTTGCTAATCTGCTGGCTCCCCATTAGCACAGCCTGTCCAGTCCCCACCAGGTCACCTCCTTCCACTGTGCTGAGTGCTGGGCCAAGTGCAAGCTCCATGGCAAAGGTGACAGCTTCTCCTGCAGGTCACCAGTCACTGAGATTGAAGGCATAAGAGCCAGGCACAGGTTCCAGTTTGTCCTTCTGGATTCTAGTGTGCCCTTACTGCCCCTCACTTCACACTCAGCCTTCTTTCCTAACTGCTGGCCCAGCTGAGCTGTAACAGCTTCAGGCCCAACACCTAATGCAGAAGTAACAGTTTTGCACAGATTTCTCCAACTGCTCCCATGACTGTAAAGGTCTAATCTTTTTATCACTCATAGTGGTTCTGTTACTTTGGTCAAACCTGGATTGATTCATCACTCTTCTGATCAAGGACTTTTGACAGCTCCCATTACCATTAAGTCCAAATTCTTCAGTTGAGTTCTCAAGGCCCTCCAGAATCTGCCCCCACCTGCTTCTTCAGCCTGATTTTCCACTACGCCCTTCACATAGCTGTCCCCTCGCTACATTATCTGTACTGCTGCACCCCCATGTCTTTGCACCCTTGTATGTATTGTGCTGTTCTCTGATAACAGCTGGGACTAGTTTTCAAAGCTAGGTTAGACACCATCTCTCTCATGCATCCTTTCCCATTGCACTTTGAGATCGCTCTCTTTACATCCTACAGCACTTTGTCAGGATCTTCCACTTCACACTTGTCCCATCTAACTTGCATTCATGACACTTCACCACTGTGTGAGCTCCTTCAGGGAAGGATTCAGTCAGGTCTGGCTCATCTCTGTAGCTCCCACAGCATGTTCCCTATGGAAGGTTTGCGGGACTGAATTGTCACTCAGAAGCCTTCAGAACATCACCCTGTGGGGATTGAGCCCTGTGCTGCTGAACATGCCCCAGGCAGCTGCAAGTGCTCAGGGGTCTCAGTCCAGTCGTATGTACAGATACATGCAAGGGTACAGCAATATCTGCCAGCCACAGCCCTGTATTCAAGGCAAGGAAGGGCTGTTTGAATCTTGGGATCTCCCCCACTGAGACAAGTCAGGAGACAACCAAGGATTCCCATTTTGGGAGCCTGGAGACAGGCCTGGTTCAGCGGCTACGTCCAGCACTGTCATATTGCTGGCCCCCTTCCCTCCAGGAATCCCACATGCACCTCAAACTGTCCAAAGTGGAGCTCATCTTCCCCCCACCCAAAGTGGTGTCACCATCTCAGGGAATGGCACCACCACCCCCAAATCAGAATATCACCATCATCCTAGGCTCTCTCATACCTCACCACCCCACACACCCAATCAGTCACCAAGTCCTAAAGAGTCCCCTCCTTTCCACCGACATTGCTTTAAGAAGGCTTCACCATTTCTCTCTCAAATGTTCCAATAGCTGTGGTCACTGTACTTTGTCCTCCAAGGTCTCCCAAAGTCCATCCTCTGCCCCAGCCATCAAAACCCCAATCTGATGTTCCTCTCCTGCTTAAATCTCTCCAATGGCTCCTCATTTCCCATAGAATAGAGACCTAACCTCCACTTATCTATCTAATCATATCATTGGCTGCTTACCTCCACCACCCCACTCCACACACAAAAGCATGCGCACATGCACTGGCCCAGGCACACTGAACTATTCAGTGCCCGAAGTAAATATCAGTCTTTCCTGCCTCTGCATTCCCCCTTGCTGTTCCCTCTCCATGTCCAAACACGTGGTGACCTTAAGCTAACATATATTGGACCACATCACATACCAGACTAGGCACTATACAAGTGTTCTAAGAGCTTTACTGACTGAAGACCATATGGAATGATGAAAATCTCAGGGAAGGGATGCCATGTGGACACTGGTGACCACAAAAAACACTCTCCCATTATCTTAGCATCATGGCAACTCAGCTAATCCTAGTTCAAATGTCCCTCTTCCCAGACGCCCCTTATGACCCCTCCTCACTGGGTGGGATGCACCCCAGCTCCGTCTCCCACTTCAGAGCCTTCTGTACTCTGCTGACTCTGTCCAGAATCCCAGCTATTTGGGTTCAAGCATCCCAGTGACCTGGCTCTATACATCTTAATGTGGTATTTCTGATGTAGGAACAGTATTTTCTAAAATGGGAACAGACACCTAGCTCACACCTCCTCACTGCTTCTCACTACTCACTTGGCCACACCATTCTCTGCTCAGTGCCCCATGGAAGAGACGTGATTGCAGAAAGCAGATAACAAAGGCATGTTTTCCTGGCTTTTGGGTTTCAAAAGCCTAGATCCTGAAGGGAACAGAAAAGGCTTAAGGCATAGATAAAATATTCAGGAGAGGCCAGGCGTGGTGGCTCACAACTGTAATTCCAGCACTTTGGGAGGCCGAGGCGGGTGGATCACCTGAGGCCGGGAGTTTGAGAGCAGCCTGACCAACATGGAGAAACCCCATCTCTACTAAAAATACAAAAATTAGCTGGGCATGGTGGTGCACGCCTCTAATCCCAGCTACTCGGGAGGCTGAGACAGGAGAATCACTTGAACCCGGGAGGCAGAGGTTGCAGTGAGCTGAGATCGCACCATTGCATTCCAGCCTGGGCAACAAGAGCAAAACTCCGTCTCAAAAAAAAAAAGATTCAGGAGAAAACATTAAGTAAGGCTTCCTCACCTCCAATATTAACAAAAGGGGGAAAGAAGAGAGAGGAGGAGAGGATGTAGTGAGAATACTGACACAGAGGGTCCCAAGAGGAAGAGTCCCTGAGCCCCACACCCCAGGCCAAGATAGATTTGCAGGTTTTAAAAGATGCAGCAACTCATGCCTTGTCTGTCAAAACCCAGAGCAGAAACAGCTTCAAGGTGTGTCTGCATAGCCAAGGCCGTAGACAACTTCACGGGTCTCCACATATGGCCCAGAAGTGGCAGAGAGAACCTTAGGACTGAGAGAGTAATGCAAATGGGAACAAGAAATCTCTCTGCATCCCAGATGAACTGTCTGGACCTCTGACTGGGGACCAGATGGAATGATGGAAATCCCGGGGATGGATGAAGTATGGACACTGGTGATCAGTGAGAATGCTCTCCCAACTTCTTGGCATTATGTAAGACCCTCAGAACTCAGCTATGACCCTCATGGAAAGAGAAGGAATCCCAAATGGACAAATGATCTTTTCTGGCACTCAGGAAAAATGGGGGCTCAAAACAGAAGTTACATTCTTGTGATATTTCTTGCACACCTGAGATGTGTACCTGCTATTCCAATTTCCTGGGACCTCAGCTTCCTTCTGTGTTGGGTGTGGGCATCATAAGGAAAGTCTGTCTCACTGATTTAAATCATCTCAGCGTACGTATACATACATACATATATACACATATACACACACACACACACACACACACACCCCTCTCAGCTACTGCAAACCGGGCTCAATAGGAATTGGGGAATAGGCATTAGAAACTGTTTAGAAATGAATGCAGGGCCCAGATGAGCGGGATCAGACTGTGTACAGGGCGTGACAAAACCCTCCAGCAGCTCCCATCAGCCCTGCTGATTCCCTGAGGGGCCCTCTTTCCCCACTTCCCCACACCCCTGACCCCAGGGGGAAAAAAGGCAGCACAGAACCATTCTGAACCAATCAATCATTGGAGACACACAGACTCCACCTGTATCAAACGAGGATACCAGCCACCCAGACAGCCCCAGTTCCAGCTCCATCCATCCTGCAATCCCTCCTCCACAGCACAGCACAGCCCAGACGCTGCCTCTGGAAAGGAAGCCTGAGGCCAGAGTTGCTGAGCCTCTGGGAAAATCTGGAAATTTGGTTTCCCCAAGATAGACTCCACCTCCTCTGGTAAGATGCTGTGCTCCTGACAGGGCTTTGTCTCCCTGGGAAGGAATCCATGTCTTGGGAAGGCTCTGCATCCCAGGAAAGGCTCCACACCTGCAGGAGGGACTCCTTGGTCCTGAGGGACTCTGTGCCTGCATAGGCTCCAGTCCTTAAGAAGGACTCCATGATGCAGGGGGACTCCAGGCCCTCAGGAAGTTCTCCATGTCCTGGGAAGGGCTCCAGGTCCCTGGAAGAGTTTTGTGTCCTTGAGAAAGACTCCATGTCCTCAAGAAATACAGCCTGTCTCCTTCTAAGAGGGCTCCACACCCCCAGAAAGAACTCTAGGAAGCATTCATATCCCCTCAGGGCCAGGCCCAAAGCCCCTCTCAGCTGGCACAGATGCTGCTGACAGTGGCCCCTCCTGGGCCCACGAGGCCCAGCTCCTCCTGCTCGTTGATGCATAGCTGGTAACCACAGCCCCGGGCCCGGGCTCCAGACGGGACCCTGTGGTCAGTCTTGGCACGAGGAGGCAGCAGGAAGCCCACACTGCCCGCAATGAGCATATGCCAAATGCTGTGAATGTAGAAGTAGTTGTCCCGGGTCTCCACAAAAGCATAAAGCAGGATGGCACTGCCTGCAATAAGGCTGCCAGGGCACAAGTAGAAAAGCCAGCGGCGCCACGTGGGTGGGTAGCAGTGCCGGCGGCGGACGCTGCGTACTGTCTGGGGGAGACAGAGAAGTGGGGCTCAGGAATGCCAAGCCCTGGAACCCAAGCCAGAGCTGGTCACTCTCAGGTTTCCTCTGTGCCCTGGTTGTGACCTAAAGACACCTGCCAAGACTGGAGCGGACACTGCCAGCAGCAGGTGATGATGACAGAGCCAAGCCCACCTTAAACTGGGGACCAGATACCTGGGGCCCAGCACCCAAGTCCTGCTGGGACCCTCCCCCCACATCCCTCCCCACCCTTACCCAGGCTGTGGCCAAGATCCCCAGGGCGAAGAGACTGGGTCCAAGCAGGTTCCAGAGTCCATGTCGGTCAAGCTGCAGAGCCATGGACAGCAGCATAGCTCCCAGCAAATACAGCACCTAGAGAAAGAGACTCAAGGGCTGGGCTAGGGCCAGGTGACAGACAGCACTCCAGGGGCTGGGTCAGAATCATGAGAGGCACTTGGAAATGCCCCCAGGGAGAGGTCAGGAGGGGATTTCAAGGAGACTTGGCCATGGTTGTTCCCCAGGGCCCACTCTGGACTGACCTGCTTGACCACGGGCTGTAAACGAGCCATGGCAATGACAGTGACCCACACGGACATTAAGGAGCCCAGGAAATCACAGAACTGCAGCACATCGTAGTCCATGATGCAGAAAACCACGATGCCTGGCTGGTCACAGGCATGATAGAACTGAAGGAAGAAATGACAGGCATTGAGAGAACTTGAGGCAGAGGTCCAGGTCTACAAAACCGGAGGGGGTGGGCCCAGGGGTGGTATGCTGCTGTCAGAGCAGCAGAGGTGAAAGGTCACAGATGAGAAGATCTGGGAAATGCCTGACTCCCCAAATCCTGAGAAGAATGTGGTAAGGAGGTCCAGTCTGCTACATAACTAATATGTATCTGGCAGCCCTGACCCTGGTCCTGAGCTTCCTAATCTTCCTGCTTCTGGAAGGTGCTGTGGAGAGTGCCCTGCCAGGGGGTTCTGATATTCTCAAGCTGAGGCCAATCCTGTCCCTGTCTCCTTATGCTCACCATGGATCCCACCTATAATCCCCATCCCTGGCCCAAGCTCTAAGCTACCCAGAAACCAAATCTCCCCGCTATGTCCCAGTTTCCCCTGCTAGCTCAGACTCTGAACTGGGCTTCACTCTCAGGGCTTCCACCAACTGACCCTCTTCATCCCTTCCCAACAAATGCGGGGAGTGTGTGGCAGGTAAGAAAAAAGGCAGTCCCTAAGGCCATGGAGAGAGGCATGGCACTTCACACCATGGGGAAGAACATGGAGAGGGGACAGTGTCCACCCATCCTACACTCTGGAGAACATAGTGAAGAGTGGACTATTGAGGAGGTTCAAAGGGGATGCAGGGAACAGAAGTGGAATCGGATCAGACTCAACTGGACATCCTAATTAAGTAACCAAGCAAAGTCTGCTGTTAGCTCCCTTGTCTGTAGTTCCAACCCATGTCCAGATTGTCTCTCTGGACAATGCCATGGCTTCCAGCATCCTGTGTTCCATTATTTGTGAAAAAAGTTTTCTAGGGATAACTCGTTAGTGGCAGAGATGCCACCAAAAAATCTGGAAAACATACTCCAAAGTCAGTCTCTAGAGACAAAAGATGAAAAAGAAATCGCTAATGTTTCCTTTGACCCTACTGAAGATGTCATCCAATCATTTAAATTGCAAAAATTACAACTTCAACAGACAAATTTGGAAAGGAAGAAGCTAGGATCTTAGAAAAAGAAAACAAAATGAAGACGAAAACCTGGGATATGAATTGGCATCAGGAAACTTTGGGTTTGATTCCTTTAAATTTTAAGCTGCAAGACTCAAGCTTGCGTATCTATCTTCTTTCTTTTCCTTCACTTTGGAGGTAAAGAATTTTGCTCCTGCAAAAAGAGACTGCCTAAGGATGAACATGTTTTAAGTGGGTGTTCCAGGCTTTCGAAAGGGCTTGTTATTTTGGGGACATGGTTCCCTCTTAATATACTGTTAAATTGAAAAAGTGAGTTCTTAATGGGAAATTTTCAGACTTTTCATGTAGGTCCATATCAACATTAGAATGAATTTTTGTAGGTTGGGTGCAGTGGCTCACGCCTGTTAATCCCAGCACTTTGGGAGGATGAGGTGGGCAGATCACTTGAGCCCAGGAGTTAAAGACCAGGCTGGGCAACATGGTGAAACCCCCATCTCTACAAAACACACAAAAATTAGCTGGGCGCGGTAGCGTGTGTCTATAGTCCCAGCTACTTGGTGGGGAACAGGGAATTGGCGGGGGTGGGGGGCAGAAGGGGCTGAGGTGGGAGGATTGCTTGAGCCCAGGTCAAGACTGCACTGAGCTGTGATCATGCCACTGCACTCCGCCCTGGGTGACAGAACGAGACCCTCAAAAGTAAATAAATAAATAAAAATGGTTAAGTAATTAATGTTTGAATACGTCTAAGAGACTGGTTTATTTTTCAACTATTTATATGTGCTAATTCACTGGGAGTTAATTTAGTTCCTAAGCAAATCAATATATTGGTCTTTTTCTATTTTAGCTATAGGAAATTGATTATTCTCTGCCTCCAAGACCAGACATAAGTACTATAGGCCACTAAATTACCCAATACTGTTTTATGACTTGGATTTTATTTTAAAGAACTAATTTTACATCCAGCCTTAACCAAGCACTGGCTCCATATGCTTCACTTTCAAGTATATAGAAAGAAATACCCAGAAGTTTCTGGGAGAGAGATTTGTACTATATTTCAGACAAAGGAAGATACATATCAGCAGAAAAAAGGCAAAGCTGAATCACTAAACATTGAAGACACATCTAGGGGAATAATTGAGGGCTGACTTTCTCCTAGGAATTTGCACTAAAAGAAGAATAAAGAAAAATGGAGATATTATCTCTAGAGTGGAGAGGATTTGAAGAAATCATTTCACTAATATTTTATGACTGATTATTTTCCAGGTATACTAAAAGGTCAAAGAGATTGTTTAAGGTTGTGAAAAATCCACAGGAGTAGAGTTACATTAAAATTGTAGTGTGAGGGAATTAGTCCACTAAAAATTGTGGACTAATTTTTAGATTGGCATTCCTTTTGTCAACAGCAATAAAAAGGAGTAGAAGTGACATAGAAAAATCACTTTAAGATTTAAGAATTTAAGAAAAAAAATTAGACTACAAACTGACTTCTATTAATATAATTCTAATCTAAGTTGATAACTTTCTCAGCTTTGGCCATTATTTATGAAGCAATGTAGGGAAATTATCCTGAAAGTTTTTTTTTCCTGTGGAATTTTACATTTTTGTAACAGTGCATCTAATGCTCCAAAATGGGCTATCCAGGCACTGCAGAATGTGGACTATAAATGCAAACGTAGTTAATCCATGCCCAGATTGGAATATAATGGAACTTGCTGTTACTCCCTTATTTCCTGTTTTCTGCTTTCATTTTCTCTTGGAAACAGTTACGGGATTTTGCCAAGGGACAGTGAGAATGACCTGGGATGGTCTGAGGGATATAAGGCGTAAGGAGAAGGTGGGCTTGTAGCCAGGATGCCAGCGATCAGCAAGGACACCTGCACAGCCCCAGAATGCCGGCTCTGTCTGGGTCTTCTGAGATCTAATTACAAGGATTCAAGGAGCACTGTGATGGATACACAGTTTGAACAGTACGGGTTCAAGTTGCACAATTAAAATGTTTGATATCTTTGTCCTGATGGTTTCTTATATTTGGCTTAGTTGTATTTTCAGATCTCTTGATCGGCTCTTATCTTTTAAGAATTTGGTGAGAACTACTAAACTGGGGCCATGCCTTTTTCTACATACTCCAGGACTTAAGAGAAACTGAAGTTGGGTTAAAAGCATATCAATGCATGCTCACTGCCCTGGTGCAAAGGGAGCAATACAGCTCATCTGTTACATGTGAGGGATCTGGAGTCAGGCTCACCCAGATTCTAAGGTAGATACTCACCTTCTACCTCAGGCAAAATATTTAACTTTCCCTTATCTACAAAAAAAGGATGACAAGAATAAAAGCATGTATCAACTATTACAGTACTATTGTGAGGATTAAATTAGCAGTGTCTGAAACAGCACATATTCAGTGTATGTCATTTTGTTGTAATCATTATCTGAATTGTTTGCCTATATACAAAAATCAAATGCTAAGTTTGTGGCCTGTTTTTGTTTTTTCAAAACATATTTTACATCTGTAAACTCCTGAATTATAAACCTACTATCTGCTCCTATGTTCCAGATAAGAATGGATTACTACTCCCAAGTGTAGACTGTCCTGGATTATTTGAAGACAAGGAAGATGACTGTCATCTCCTGTCCTAGTACTGACAACTGCAATTTGACCAAGGGGTCCTTAAAGGGACACTGCTGCAGAATGAAATAAGTCTAAGAATGGCAAGGAGGGACCACAGAGAACCTGCAGGGAAAACAGAAAATATAGCTTTATGTTCTGGCCCATGTGGAAAAGAACAGGAGTGAGAGCAGGACTTTAGGCAACACCTCAAAGCCAGTAGCTTTTCCTTATTGCCTTATTTAAGAAAATGTGAGATTTTGGCCCGGTGCAGTGGCTCACACCAGTAATCCCAGCACTTGGGGAGGCCAAGGCGGGTGGTTCATGAGGTCAGGAGATTGAGACCAACTTGGCCAACATGGTGAAATCCTGTCTCTACTAAAAATACAAAAATTAGCTAGGTGTGGTGGCGGGCGCCTGTAGTCCCAGCTACTCAGGAGGCTGAGGCAGGAGAATCGCTTGAACCTGGGAGGCGGAGGTTGCAGTGAGCTAAGATCACGCCACTGCAATCCAGCCTGGGCAACACAGCGAGACTCTGTCTCAAAAAAAAAAAAAAGAAAGAAAAAGAAAAAAAACAAAGAAAGAAAGCGGGAGCTTTTTATGTGGTGCCAGGCACTTGAGGCTCTCCCAGTACTCCTGCTACAGGGAAGGTCTTTTCAGGCTGACAGCCACTGTATCCAGATAAGGAAGAGTCATCTAGCACTGAACACTCTGGAGCCAATCAGGATACTTGTGTCAAGTCCAGAGAGTGAATATGCTCTCCCTACATGCTTCAGGCTCCTGACACACTTGGGTATTCTTACTAATTATGAATCACATTCGATCTGCATGTAGCCGAGAGTGGGCTGGTGGAACAGCTGTTGCTGGAGGATTTGGTGAGCCACAGTAGAAAAGGCATCTGGCAATACAAAAGAGAAACAGTGTCTAACATAAAAATAGAATGAGGCACTGTGGGGGCAGGCCTAAAAAGCGGCCAATCAAGCAAAACTGGGGTATATGCTTCTCACCCAGCTTAAAGGGCCAAGGTCTCTCTCTGCAGCATGGTTGCAGCCTCTTCTTCCTCATCTCTGGATGAATCTCCAGGAGGACCCAGGCCCCTCAGTTTCAGCACATTTGCCCCTGCTTTCTCCCAGATGAGAAGTATGATTTTTCTAATTTAGACATATGTCTGACCTAGTAATGCAGGATGCCAGGAAGGCCTGTCTTGCTTTCTGTGATATCCTTGCTGACAAGGCCTGAGCAGTCTGAAACCATCTAAGAGTTTTTGCAGTGCTCACATGCATGTCACATGGTGTCAAGAGCCTAGAGATGAGTTGAAAAGATTCCCAGATGTGACACTTCAGGGGTAAAAAGTCTACTTGGGGGTTAAGTAACATTAGCAGGCTCACTTCTCTACCTTTCCTTATAGTTTCTGGACGCTTGCTTATAATGAACTTTTCTGATTATGGAGGAGTGAGGAAAACACAGGAAAGAGATTGTGGCGATTCTGCAATGGGAATGGAGGGGTTTTAAACTATATTAATCTTCATCAAAATGCACTCCTTTGAGCTGGGATGTGATATGACACTGCCACTTCCGACAATGCCTCAGGACATAGTTGAGTCTGTAAAGCTTCTCAGGACTCTGAGAGTCAGATTGTCCTATAATCCCCCAATAGAGAGATCCCCTCTATCTTTCCAAAGTTCCCATGAGAAATCAAGGTGGCATGGTGACTGAATGGGAACGCCATTTCAGACCACAGGAACGAATGTGCTAACGATGTGCAGGTCCCCAGTGCGACGGAGAAGGGGAGCTCAGAGTAGCTAGCTAGCTCTCATATCGTGGAAGAATGTGGTGAAGATGAAGACACTGTGTGCAGAGGTGTGGGGGAAAGCATAGATTTCCTGCCCCCATACAGAGAATATGGTGACTGTGCAGACACAAATCCACACTTTAGGCCAGTTTCTTGGCCCATGATTTGAGTAAAGGTCCCCTCAGCCCTCAGGGTGGACAGAGTGTGGAACAGCTGGAGGCCCAAACTTACTTTATTAAGTTGCAAACAGTTTTGTTCATTTACTCCAATGTGCCTTACAAAAATGACCATTTTCTATGCATGACAGTCTGGGAAGCACTGCTGTCTCTGTCTGTAGAAGACACAGTGAAGGCACAGACATTCCCAAACCCTCGGAGAATGTGGTGGAAATACAGACTGTGACCCACCACCATGCACAAGCACCCAGTGATAAGATGCAGACACCACCGCATACCGTGGAGAAGAACATGGTGAAGGTGTAGACTGCAGCTTCCAGCACATATCGACTCCGAATGGCCAGGACCACAGGTGGCAGAAACATGAGGTTGCTCAGGCAGAGCAGGAGTGTGGACAGCAGCTGGAATCCATAGGTGAGCGCATCTGCACTGTCGGTGCAGCCCCAGCCTCTCCACCCTGCGGGTGGGGAAGGCACAGAATGGAAGAGAACAGACGGCAGCTACGGGCCTACGCCACAGCTTGTAGAAGGTGGTCTCACCCCGGCTCTGCCAAACCCGTCCCCAATTCAGGCTGCGCACTCCCCTACTCCCGCCGCCTGCCCACAGGCCCAGCAGGTCCACCTCCAGTCCACCGCAGCCCGCTCCCTCGCCAGCCCGCTCACCGGCCTTGCACTCGCAGGCTGCGTACAGATAATTGTGTGTGCGCAGCAGCTTGCACTGGCCGTAGGGCCCGCAGTCGTCCACGCATGGGGACAGGAAGGTGCGCATCCGCACCTCGGCCGTCGCGTTGCGGCACCGCACGAACCTGCGCACAAACTCGCAGTCACCTGGGGCCCCGGGCCACCCCCGCCAAGTCCCGGTCCCAGCCCTGGCCCCGCCCCGCACCGCTCACCGAGGCCCCACCCCGCACAGGGAGCGGAGGGCCAGGAACCAGGTCCCCGTCTGCGGGAATGGGATTCGCAGCCTGGCAACCCTGGTGGTGGCACTGACAGAGAGGAGGAAGCCGGCCAGAGACTCTGAAGGGAGAAGGAAGGAGTCAGTGAGAGGGAGGAGCGGTCAGGACCCAAGAACCCTCACCCACCTGCTCCCACTTCCCGGACCCTAGCCTATCATTCCTCCATTCCATCCCTCCCCACCTTCATCTCTGCCCGCCACCACCACCCCCACACTGAAGCTTCCTCTCCTCCCCCATTCCTCACCTCACCTTTGGAACAGGTCACTGCTGCATCCCCCAGGCTCAAGGGCACCTCGTGAGTCAAGCATCCAAACACCGTCACGTTTTCCTGGCGCACGGAGCTCTGGGGAGGGCAGGTATGGAAGTGAGGCCGCCACATCCTCCAGCTCCACCCACCGCCACCCTCAGACTCCCACCCCTGTTAACCCACACCTTCCAAGGACAGCCCATTCCTCCCGGCGCTCTCCACGCCAAAGCTGCTCTCTCACCTCCATTCTCAGAACAGAAAAACTGAAAAACAACAGATCCTCCACAGCAGAAATCTTTCAAGGACTGATGAGACGGCAAGGCCCAATTTTGAATCTGTTCTTTGGGCAGAAGTGTTTCAATTCTGTCCAAGCAAGAGAGAACACCCTCTTTTTCAGTCCTATCTAGCTCATTGAGGAGAAGCAGGGCTGTTGCCAGTTATAGAAACTAATTGTGGACAAAGGCAATTGTAAGGTTTTCCATCATCTTCACCTGGACCCCAAGACAGGTGGAGCATGAAGACACTCACTCCAACTCAGGTGAAATGATCCTAGGTACTGAACAGTGGTAACAGAATGCCCAAGAGATTAAATGTAGCAACCTGGCTGGGATTAAAAGAAACCAGATACCTGCAAGAGTAAATGTAAGGGGTTGTCTACAAGAATAAAGGTAACAGGATGCCATAAGCTCACCTCATTCAAGAAGGATTTGAGGCAACTTACATAAAATAGAATATAATAAATGCCTGAGGGAAACTTAAAAATCAGGACAGGAAAATAAAGTCTGTCCCTAAGGTAGGCCATATATTTGATACTGACTTCCAAGCAACCAAAGCAAAGGAAGTATCATGAGTTACCAGATTTGCAACTACATAATATAAAAGCTAATCAGAGTCTCTGGAGAATCACAGCATCCAAAGGGGAAGTTCTGAGATAAATTCTCATCAAAGCGGCACTGTGTGTTGTCATGCATCCTGTCCTCAGCCACAAGAGTGAGTTTCATACAACTTCCTTATATAACTTCCTTCAATGCAAGCCTGGGGCAATATGCCAAAGTATTACTCAGTGAAAGTCTTTCTAGGAGGGAGCCAAAGAAAAAAGTATATGCAGTTCTCTGATCCAAATGTCCAGTTCTTGATCCAAGGGGAGAAAAAAAAAATCAAAATATTTGGAGGAAATACCTTTCAGAATAAACAGAACAGGCTGAGGTGCTTAGCACGCGTCATAGAATGCAGATGGATGGAATGTAAACAGATGCTCATTAAAGTGAATGGATGGGAATGCAGAGAGGGAAAGGGTGAGGGGCTGCAGGAGGGCTAGGCTTCTATTCTCAGGGTACTGAGGAGGAAAGAACAAGTATGCGTAAGGCTGTCCTCTAATTCAGGGTCTACGGTTTCAAGGTCGAATCAAGATCTCACTGTCATTGCCCAGAGGCATGGCAATAAGCAAACACAAAATACATACAGTCTTAGCTAGAACAAAGAGAGAATTTGATTATGTAAATAAGAAATATCTTCAGGTTGAATAAATGGCTCTAACAGGACGACTAGAAAGTTCTAAGCCATGTCCCATAAAAGACCACATGAAGCCACAGACCAGGCCTCAGGTCGGCTGATGGGAAAGTGGTCCCTGCCCTCAGGGCTGGAGGATAGTAGAGTTAAAAGGATCCCTGGCTCAGGGAACAGCTAAGCTGAAGATATTCTCTAATGGGCCAACATAGGGCTCCGCCCTCATCTCAGTCTTAACGCTGACAGTAATGACTAAGAAGTACAAAAAGTTGGCTTTGCAAGTGCGTGAATTACACAAAGTGGAGAAGGCCCGAGTTCCAAACCAGTATTAGGCAATACCTCAAGGAGGGACATAAATTCTTCCATTCAGGTTCAAAAATTCACTGCAAAAATACAAGATGCGAATTGGCACCAAAATGTATATGCCCCTTGATTACAACTAGATAAACAAAGTAATTAGTGTGGAAAAGAAATGGGAGGACATAAACCAAAAACAGCTGTGGGCCAGGCACAGTGGCTCACACTTGTAAACCCAACATGTTGGGCGGCCGAGGCAGGCGGATCAGTTGAGTCCAGGAGTTTGAGACCAGCCTGGGCAACATGGTGAAACCTAGTCTCTACTAAAAATACAAAAATTTAGCTGGGTGTGGTGGTGCACTCCTGTAATCCCAGCTACTCTGGAGGCTGAGGCACAAGAATCGCTTGAACCCGGGAAGTGGAGGTTGCAGTGAGCCGAGATCACACCCCTACACTCCAGCCTGGGCAACAGAGTGAGACTCCGTCTCAAAAAAAAAACAACATTAAACAGTTGCGTTAGGGAGATATTTTCCCCTATTTTCCAAAGTTTTTATGTGATCCTATTACTCTTATAATAAAAAAGTAAATGTATACAACTGGTTTGAAGAAAATACAAAGGAAGTAAAGGAAAAAGACCCAGGGATCTCAGTTCACCACAAGCCCTAGGTGATCCCACAGTGTAATGCAGCTGCTGAAAAAGGCAACTCAATCTCAGGCAGCACAAATGCAAGTCTTGTTACCTGGTACCCCGGTCCGACCACCTCAGATTACTTATTTCAGAGACACAGTGACCACTAGAAGTATGACCAGGTGAGATAGTGAAGGAAGGGGAGAGATCTAAATACCAAGACCCCTAAGACACTGAGGTTCTTCAGCTTTTGGGTGGTTGGAGGTAACATCTGAAGGGCTGTAAAAATAGGACTGGGATGTAATAAATATATCATACTAATGTAAGATATTAATAACAGGGGAAAACGTAAGAGAGTGGGTATATGAGAACTTTGTGCTTTCTGCTCAACCTAAAACTGCTCTAAAAAAAATTAAGTCTATTGCTTTAAAAAAGAACAGGACAGAGATAGATTTACTGGAAATGGCTTCTGGATATGGCTTTTACCCACTGAATCAAAGATGAGTGGGTAAAAAATTCATGGAGACAGATTTTGATGGGATGTCAGGAATGCCTTTGGCAATCAGCGCTATCCAAACATGAACTGTGTGGCCTCAAGAGGTGGTAAACTCCCCATCAAAGGAGATTTGCAAGAAAAGGTTAACAACTACCATAGTGAAAGGCCAGTAATGAGCGGCAAGTGAGCCTACAAAACTGGGAAACCCCAGACACTGAGTTGACCTGGTTGACCCGCCCATCTGTAGCAGAGTGAATACTCAGGACATGTTTGTTGACCAGAATTGGGCTGAGCCATGGTCCCTAATTGTCAGGATGGGTGGGAGCAACCTGGACAGGCTTCCTGGAGGAGGTAAACACCCCAACACCCCTGACACCTTCCCCTTCAAGCTCCCTGGCAGAGCAACCTCCCCACTCTCCATAAAGAGTACCGCATTGAGCTGGAGCTCCAGGCTGAGGACGCCTCCACTGTCCAGCACTGGCAACAGCCTCATGGCGAACACGGCTGGGCGCTCAGGGGGAAGGGCCACACTCGGGCCAAAGAAGATGTAGAAGTGGACAGAGAAGGTGTCCAGCTCGTTGCGCAGAGTCGGGCGCACTGGCCAGCAGTGCTCAGGTGGGGACGTGGTCCCAGGCCCCTCCGCAGGGGTTCCAAGGGATGGCGGCTCTGGGGGCAGTGGCTGGTTGCCCAGGGACTGGGGCATGTTCATGGCAGCTCCAGGGACCAGGGCTCGGAGCAGGCCGGGCTGTGGGCACTCTGTGGGGCAGAGGAAACCAGAGCTTGGGCCTGCAGCCTTTACAGTCCTGAACTTACTCATAAACAGATCTGAGCTAGACAGGATTTCGCAAAGAGTGGGGAAGGATGAGAACTAGAATGCGATGTCCCTTGAGAGTGTGGGGCATCCAGGGTCATAGGGGTTTCCTAATGGTGACAGCTAATGCAGTACCACACTGGAGGGAACTGAGGTCATCTATCCCTCCCTAAAGGCATTGAAGACACTATTGAAACAGATACTAAGTATGAGAGGCTGTCTCACTGACTTGCAAGGGCTTTGGCAAGGACAGTGTCCCAGAGGTCCTGGATGTCCCTGCCTACCCCAGGAAACTGAGAGATTAAGTCAAAGAAAGTAATGAGGTCCTTTAGTTGTCTCAAGTCAGATGCAAAAAAAAAAAAAAATTATCTAAAGGCCTTCCAATAACTTGGAGCTCCAAGTGTGATGGCTTCAGGGAGCATGAAGGAGCTTCGGATGGGGAGGGGAGGTTGTAGGGATATGGCAGAGGGCCACTGAACACAGCCACCCAAGTCACTCCCCAACCACAGATGTCTACACAGACTGGGGCAAATGCAGGGGTTCTGACCTTGCAACCGCACACACAGCTGGAAGCGGATGGTCCTACCAGGGCCCCGGGATGACGTTTCCACACGCACGTAGACCCAGTGCCCCCAGGGGGGCAGTGCCAGCTCCAGCTGGCATCCTGAGGCACCTCCACAGGCCACAGAGCTTGAGTTGTGCAGTGGTGGGGCTTTGGGACGCAGACGCAGTGACAGGGGGCAGGCAGATACCCCACGGCCTCCCATACACGCCAGCTGTGCTGAAACCCTGTAAGTGAAGCTGGGCACAAAGACCCTGGGCAGAGGAGAGGTTGGGGGTAAGAAGGCACAAACAGAGGCGAGAGGAACACAGGGCAATGGAAGCGCTAGGAAGAAGGGGGCATAGGGTGGGAAGGAGGCCTGTTCAGGTCTCCCGCTCTGTGCTGGGAGGGAGGGAGGCAGGGATCCCACCCAGGGACCCGGCAGGTAGGTGGCGAAACCAAGAGAGAACCCTGCAGCCTGTGTGAGGCCAGAGAAGAGGGAAAGGACCAGGTGTGGGGAGTCTTTGACTTACTTGTACAGGGCTGAGCGATTGTGTGGGGAGAGGGTTTGCTCTGAGGGCCGGCCAGGAACCAGCACAGCGACGTCCAGCAAACGCCGGACAATCAGCTGCGGCTGAAGGAGGTACTGACACTCATCCTGGAGACCCTGGGACAAAAGCAGGGGTGGCAGGAGAGGGAGAGACAGCAGGGGTGTGACTAAACCAAGGCAAACAGAACCTGCTGGGCGGGCTGGGGAGAAACCCCCGCCCTGGCCACCACTCCCAGGCCTCTAACCCAGGTCCGTCTAAATTCCAGGTCCTTCCTGCCTGAGCAGTCATTTCTGGTCATCTCTGTCCCACCTCAGTCTGCAAGGTCTGCTGGGATCCTCAGCACTGGCTGAGGTTTTGGGATTCAAACCCAGGCCCTCCTGACAATCAGGCCTGGCTTGCCCCTTCTCCCAATCTAACCCCTCCCCCTGAGCATTCTGGGCCAGCCCAGCAGCACTGTGATCTCCAACCAGCCCATTCCCTGAGCAGGCTCAGGAACTTAGAACACTGGCTCTTTTAGGCAAAGTGGGGTGGGGTGGAAAGCTCCTTCAAGGCCTCCAATCCAGCCCCCTCACTCTCCCCGCCACCAATCTCAACCTTTAATTTCCTTTAGTCCTCACCCTGCCCCGCTCCCACGTGCTTGTCCAGCCTCTGCTTTCACACTCATTACACCCAGATAATGAGCGGCCCTACACAGGCAATGAGTGCAGGGCCACTCATTACTTCCCAGGCAACCTCCAGACTATAAGCAGCTTGAGAACAGGAACCCTGTCCTATTTGATTTTTGTTCCTCCAGACACAGGGCCTCACATGGAGAGCATACCTCACAGATGAATGTTTGCTGAATTAATCAATCCATAAATGGATCATCCCACCTGGGGGAAGCGCTGACCTTCCTAAAGCCAAATCCTGTCATCTTTGATGCCCCTGCCCCAACTCTGCCTTCAAGGGACCCACTGATCTGTCTGATCCCTCAGCCTCAGACTGTGTTTCTTCTGCTGCTAAAGGAGATCAACCACGTCTCCCCCAGCTTCTCTTCTGGAGAAAATCCCCAGCTCCTTCTCTGTTGACACCCCCTGGCTCGCAGAGCCTCATCACTCTCCAGTGAGCTCAGTCCCATTTGCCGCAGTTCCTCTTCTGCAGCACATGCAGCTATATGAGCCCTACAGACCTCACAGTTAAGGGGAGGTGGGGGCTCCTAATTAGGACATACCTTCAAACTCTGTTCTGGGACAAAAGTTCCAGGCCCTGACATCCCACTGAGTTCCATGGCTCAGAACAAGCCAGCCAAGGCACTGACTTCCAGCAAAGCTCCAAAAGGCTGGAAGGTCTGTGCCTTTTGCATCCCCAGTGTCTAGCACACCATCTGGCACATACTAGGTTCTAAAATAGCTGTTAAAGAATGGGTGTCAAAAAGGGGGTCCCTTCAGAGAGCTCCGGAACCAACCTAGATGCTCAGGTTTGGTGTCAAACCCGAAGAACCAAAAGACTCTCACAAGTCACTGCACTGACCCCACCTCCTATGGCAAGAATCACCACCACAATAATCTTGTAGTGAATGAGTCCCAAGGGTGGGGGCTCATGCTCCAGTGGTGGCCCACTTCCTTGCTAGACAGTCCAGGGAAGGAACACTTTGCTCCACGTTTTGGAGTTTTACTTGCGTTTGATTCAATGAAAGATCAGTGGACATGACCTGTTTGGTTAAGACGTGCTCCTTCCTTCAACTGTGTAATGTGCACAGCCAGTCCCCCCTCTTCATGCAGAGGGAGTGTTTAGTCAGTGGAGACCAGGGAAGATGCAGGGAACCGTCACCCAGTGATGGGACCAGAGAAAGAGCAACCGGAAGTCAGGTCCTCAAGAGCTGCCAGGGCAGACGCCAGGTGAGAGAGTCCCAGCTGAGCCAAGAGGCCAGAGGAACATCAGCAGTCGGGGAGGCCCAGGGCACAGGCAAGGAAGCTCAAGAAACTAGGAGAGGCAAAAGTGAGACATGGATGGGCTACGGGCTGAAAGATCCTGGAGTATAAGGCATCGTAGATAGATTCCTAGAATGTCCTCATATGTATGGGCTGGGTTTCTTCAGAAAGGCCTGAGTGGGCTGGCCAGTGCCAGGCTCTGGGTGGGGCTTGCAGACTGAAGATGCCCAAAGACACTTAGCCTTCTCTGCAGGAATAGCAAGTGCACAGCTGAGCCCATGCCCAAAGGCAGAAAGCACCAATCAGTGTAGAAGCAAACGAGTGCTGGACAGATTTCAGGGGGCAAGGGTGAAAGCAGGAAGACCACTTATGAGGCTACTGTGGTAGCCCTGGAGAAAGCAGAGAAGCTGTGCTAGAAGTGGAAATGAAGAGCTGTAGATGCATTCAGGGCATGCCTCAGAAGTAGCGTCAACAAGACTTTTTCTTTACAGACTGGTTGTGAGGAATAAGGAGACAAGAAAAATCAAGGATTTGGGGCATTTAATTTGGGGCTTGAGCAATGGGTGGATGACAGTGCAATTTCCTGAGGAAGATAACAATGACTAGAGAAAGAAGAAGCATGGACTGGGAGCACTGAAATGGAAATTAAAGAGTTTTATACTTTTAGCTTCACTTTGATTTGATTTTACTAAATACTGTATGAGACATTTCTTAGACATCCAGTTGGAGATGTCAAGTAAGCAGTGGGATATAGTCTGAGATTCAAAGAAATTAGGACTGGCTGAATACTCGTGGAAGCATTAACATATAGATGGTATTTTAAATTATTGTGCTGGAACACCAAGCAAGAGAATAGAAAAGTAAAAAAGGAATTGTTCCAGGACCAAGCATTGGGCCACTACAACCTGGAGATCAAGCAGAGGAGAGGCCAGGAAAGGAGACAGAGGAGTGGGCAGTGGGAAAACCAGGACAGTTCTGTAAAGTCACAGAGGCCAAGAAGGGAAGGTGTTTCAAAAAGAAAAGAGTAATATAGGGAACTAGTTAACAGCTAGTTACTAGTTAACTCTGGGGCGGGGAATTGGAGACTGGAAGAAGGGAAGAGAAAAACTTACTTTCCACTGTATATCTTTTGTACCTTTTGAATGTTGTACCAGGTGCACGGATTGCCTATTCAAAAAATAAATAAACTAATTTAGGAGGAGGAAAAGCAGCTGCACTATTAGCAGATTCTAACCACCTCAGCTGAGATATTGAGTCATGTGTGGTCCTAGTTGGATTCAACAGAATCCTTTCTCCTGTACAGTCGACTTCTTCACTTTCCTCGTAGTTGCTTTCATTTACGTAGGTAAATGAGTAAACTACTCATGAGTAATTTATGAGTAAATAAGTAATAAAGTAGGTAATAAAGTAATAAGTAGGTAATAAGTAGGTAAACTACCTTTTCAAATCTTAGACACAGGAAGAGGAAGGATTAGAACCTGCGCTCTAGACATTTGGGAGTACTTTCCCCTCATGAGCCATTTGGGTGCCAAATGGTATCCACAACCCAAAGGCCAGCCCCTCAGAGCAGACTGGCAACTGGGCACCTTAGAATGAACACACGATCCAAAACAGGAAAGGCAAGGAGATGGAGGCCGGGGACAAGACAGAGTGGCTGGTAGGAAGAAAGGGACAAGGAAAGGAGGTGAAAAGGCATCACGTGCCAGACTCTGCACTGGAGGCTAGGAATACGTAGTAAATAACACAGACACAGGGTCTGGCAGAAGTGTGGGACTAGAGCTCACGAGGGTGGCCCGGACCAGGTAAGTCACTTCTTTTTTACAACCTTTCAGGGCTCCCTATCACGCTCAGGATACAGTTCAAATGTCAAGGCCCTTCGTGATCTGGCCTCTGCTCACCCCTCTACCTTCCTCACCACCCCAACACCAGCCCACACTGAACCACTTCAGTTCCTTCTAAACTTTGGGCCATGCTACTCCCACCACCTGGAATGCCGTTCCCTGCCTTCTCAACCTCAGACCTCACCGCTTAACAGTTTCCAATACCACCTCCACCACGCTAGCAAGCTGAGTTAGCCATCTCCCCTTTATACTCCTAAAACATTTCCTATATCTAACATGCATCTTGTTTTTCTCTGTGTCCCCAGCACACAACCCAAGGCCTGGCACAAAGCAGGTACTAAAGGACTAAGGCTAAAGGGAGATCTGAGCTCATCCCCAAAGCTGAGAAGGACCCTAGAAACACACTGCCTTCTTATCGCTGGGACTCTTCAGTTCCCACCAAAGGATATCCCTAAACCCACATAAATTCCTGTGTTCAAGCCTCACAGGAAGCATGCCATAGTAGGGGAAGGAAACAAGTTGAGAAGATGGAGGAATGCTCTAGACAATTAACCCACAGGCTGGAATCCTGGAAATTAACCAGGATCTGGAGAGCTGAAGAACCCTTTGAGGACCATATAAGACTACAGAAGTTAATCTAATTCTTAGAAGGACCAGACCCAAGATCCTTGCCCCATCAACCTCTCAAACAGGGCTGACGGAAGCACTACATCTCTCACGGCGTCCAGACCCACTGCCACTCGTGGGCACGGTGGGATGGTCCTCTTCTGTCTAGCCTTACCACACACCTGGGGAAGCTCTGACCAGGGTTCCAGTTTGGTACCAAGTTCCCCAGGCCCCGCTTCCCATGTCTAGATGCAAATGCACATGTCAGACCTAGTTATTTGCTCACTGCCCAGCTCCCCCTTGGTCTGGGCACTTGAATCACCCTTTAGGGTCTGAGCAGCTTTTCTCTGCACTATCTCTATTCCCCATTGTCCCAATCTGGTAGCCATAAGCAATCCTGACCACTTCTAACTGGGCCTCAGCTCCCACAATCCCAGCCCAGGCCTAGGCCCTAGGTTCCTGCTCACCTAGAAACGTTTTTGGATAACTAGAGCCAGGCTTCAGGAGGATTTTCCCTGTCAGTTCTTACAAAGTGGGTCAAAGATCAGAGTTGGGATAAGGAACATCCCTGTTGGGATTTTGCAAAAGACCTACGAAGACATTCCTTCTAACAGAAGAACCCTCAGTTCTGATGAGAGTCAAGGCCTACCTAGAACCTAGGGCCCTTTCCAAGCTAGCTCCCAACATGCTGTCCTTCAGCAGGCTCACAGGCCTTGATGGGGAGTTCTCTTGCATATCCACATCACTCTCAGGAAAAACGGCCCTGTCACTGAGGCCTAGAGACACTACCTCAGCCCTACTTCCCATCTCTGACAATAGCAGTGCCAGCACCCTTGTCCTTATGTGAGTCTCAGCTCATTCAAAGGCACTATTCACCCCATTTCTGAGTGCTAGAGTCCTCTTCTTTAAATCCTCACTCTGTTCTTGCTCGTTTCTTCACCCTCACCACAGGTCCCATGCACATGGCCATCCCACTCTGACAACAGCCAGCTCAGCACACCCCCTGCTTCTCCTCCAGTGAACAGGAGTAGGAGACCTGTCTGGCCTAATCCATGAGAGTGGCAGGAAAACATTGCAGCATTTCCTTCCACTCCAAACCAGAGAGACATCTGACCTTTGAACCTGCCCTTCAGTCTTTAACAACCTCTGTGAAATAAGTGCTTGGGGTGGCTGATATTTGGAGAAAAGTGAGGCAAAGGCCAGGATGGACACCAGCTGCCCAAAGCCTCCTTTTAGCAGGAAAGAGCTTCTCTTGTGGTCTTCTGAAAGGTGTAGGAAGCTGTCTGAAATTATGATGCAAGAGGAATGCATTCTCCCAGATGGACTAAATACTGGGCCGTGGCCTAAGAGAGTCTTCAGGGCTATTGTCAATCAAGATGTAAAATAAAACCAGTCCTGGGTGTGTGCAGCAGATTGGACCAGCCCATAGTTGGCTTCTGTTCACCTTGATTAACACTTGTGCCTTCCACTAGGAGGCGGCACTACTCCCCTGTGCCAGAGCCTCTGACTCCAGATTCCCAACTTTCCCTTCAGCTTACCTGGACCCAGCATGTCCTCCTGGGGCTGCCAAGTTGCCTCCTCCAGATCATGGCCTCTGACCCACTGGGTGACCTGCTGGCCTTTAGCCATGCCCCGCCCCAGCCACCCTTGTGCTGCTGCCCACCCTGACACAAGGCTGGTGTGCCAGAGAGCCTGTGGGGGGAATTCAGCAGAGATGGAAGGGCAGTTCTGGACCCCCGAGCCTGTGCAACATCAACCCACCTTGACAGAGATGTGGCCGTGGGCCTGGGGAAGGTGGGCAGCCAAGAACCAGTCCCCAGGTAAGGGGCTGCTGACGTTAAAGATGCCTGAGGTGCGGTTGGGCAGTGTCCAGCTGAGGGTCAGTGAGAAAACCCCAGGCACAGCTGTGTCCCCTGGGAAGTGTGTATGCAGGGGATTGATGACAGGGGGTGCCCCGGACCGGAAATACCTGGGGGACCAGAATTAGGAGAGGAGGAAAGCAGACAATGGGGTGGGAGGCAGGAAATGAAAGAAAGAAAGAAAAGAACTGTCACTCTTCACCAATAAAACAAATAGATTCCCTATACCGACACATTCAACAAAGTGGTTCCAGGTTAGGGGCCACAGGTGAGAGATCAGCTCAAGCACTCACACAGTCATACAGTAGTCCGGAAGTGGTCATGTGACAGAGGTCATGGCCCTCACTCAGTCACACTTCAATCTGGACGCGGGTTGGGGTCAGGGTCGGGAGGTCAGTTAAAGTCACACTTTAGTCTGGAAAGTGGTCAGGGATTGGAAGTGGGGTTGGGAAATTAACTCAGACACCCACACAGTCACACTTTGGTCTGGGCAGTGGTCCCCAAAGGTTCCCCCTTGCTCCTTGAAGATGATGAGGTTCCAAACAGCCAGGAATGTGTCCTCAGGAACATGGAAGTGGAAGAGCTCGGTGCTGGCAAAGGAGCGGAAAGGACTCAGCTTGCGGGGTGAGCAGGTGGAGTAATCAGTCAGGAAAAGGCCTCCTGGGAAGCAGGAGAGAGAGAAAGGAGCGGGGCAGGACAGAGGGCATTTCCATTAAGCAACAGGCATGCCAGTCTTCCTCACCAATAGCATCAACTCCACAAATGCTCTCCTCTGAGCCAGGAACTGGGTTTCAGGCTGCAGATCTGAAACCTAGCCATCATCTGGTTTAATCCTCATGTTAATCTTATTTAAAAATAAAACAAAAACAAAAACAAAAAAACCCTCCTTTTACAGATAAGGAAACTGAGGCTCAAACCTAGACCAAACTGAGGATGCAAACCTAGCTCTCTCTAAATTCAAAACTAAGACCCTTTGACTTCACAGCTGCCTCCTCACTTAGGAGCCATTTTCTCCACTTACCAAACCTAAAAAAAACAGATGTGTGGAAGGTGTGTGTGTGTGTGTGTGTGTGTGTGTATTTTGGCATGGGGTCTTAAGCCACTGAGCAGGCTGAAACTCCACCTGTGGGGCTTGGGAGTCAGCATGGAACTGTGTAACTTCCTTGTTGATTTTATTCCCCTTTCTGTTCCCCTGTGGTTAGGAGCAGTAAAAACCCTCAGCAGCCTCACAAGCACTGCCTGTATACTGGCTCAGGGCAGGAGAGGGGAGGGGAAAGTGTGGTACGGCTGCCAGGGGCCTGCTTGGGTGGCAAAAGCAAGGACAGGAGCTGGCAGGCCACCATGAGAGTCCCCAGGAAAGGAGAGTCATCAGGCCTCCCAGGTCAGAATGCACAGCTAGTAGGTGGGGGCCGGGGGAATGTTCCCCCAAAGGGAAGCCCAGTAAGGCAGTGAGTTAGTGACCCAGTGGATTTCAAGCCCCTTGGGAATATTCAGAACAGGCCGACTTGGGAGGTGGGGAGGAAGTGGTCATCCCTCATTAAAATGCCAAGATACCTGATCATGATTGTCAGGAGCAGAGCCAAGGTGAGCAGAAGTTGTGTCAGCAGCTGGCCAGGCAAGGGACTAGAACAGCTGTCACAGTGGAGGTAACCAGTAGCGGACAGGGGAAGAGGGTTCCAAATGGCAGGCAAGGTCTCAAAGTAAACCTCTAGGGAATCTGACTGCTCTGGAGACTTCAGATCAGCCAGAAAAGAAGCCCAAGATGACACCTCCAGGACAGGTGAGAAGGTGGGGAACTTCAGGACAGACCCGGGGCTGGGATAAGGACTACTCTGGAGGGGCATTTTCAGCCAAGCAGGAAATACCCTCAGGGCTAACCTAGTCCAATCATCTCCCTCTCTGGAGATGGGAGAGATTAACTCCAAAAATGAGGTGTTTTTGAAATAACAAAGAAAGGGAAGGGGAGGCTGCTGAAGGAGGAACACTGAACCAGAGCAACCCCAGGAGTCACCCCAGAGAGCTGCCCTACATAGGTGGGGGCCATTGGAGGCCACAGTTACACTCAAGGACTAGTCTGTCCAGTTCAGACCACATGATCAGTCTCAACTGTCAGGAAGGAAAACCTGTCACCTTGCAAGCTGAGCACTGCCTAGGAACCCAGAGAGGCTACCAGTGCAGCATTCAGAGAGTGACAGAGATGCAGCCGAGAGGGATAAAGGGAAATGGGACTGACTGATGGGGGAGACAGGTTTCCTAGGAACCCTAGCTGTGCTAAGTAGGAGGCAGAAGGCTAAGAGGTGAACAGCCTGGATACTATTGTTAGAAGAAATCAGAACTCTAGCGCACCTTCTGCTGGGGTTAGGGAAGGGCTGATCCTCCTCAAGGCTGGTACCAGGGATGGGTCATCTGATCAACCATTGCTACTGTTAGGAGAAATGTTGGTCAGTCCCTCGGTGCAGACCCTCAGATGAGGGCTAGTGGTGAAAAGCAGTTTAATGACCTTTGGGAAACATGGACAGACAAGCACAAAGATCCTTGTAATTCAAAGGACCACAGTATGGCCTGGAGAACTGGGGAACTAGCTAAGCCATCCCCACAGTGGCCAGGGGCTACAGAGGTCACAGAATAGGCCAGTGAGATAAAGGAGTGAGCAGCAGCTGGGAATGCTAGGAGGAACTTGGAAGAAGTTCTAAGGGCAGATGCTTGAGAAAGGGTCCACAGCCCCATTCACTCCAAACTTTGGTTTGCAGTTTGAACAGGGCCTATCAGAGCTGTGTCCAGAGGAAGCATGAGTAAGGCCCTTACCGAGTTCAGATGAACTTATTCCAGGTTCCCCAATATTTCTATGATGAAGCTAGGGTAATTCTGACCATCACCCACCCCATACACACATACACACACACACACACACACACACACACACACACACACCCCTACACCTACACACATAGGCTGAGGCTGGCCCTGCTAGTAATAGCACTAGGTAGAATAAAAGCCCATTTTTTTTTGAATAGCAAGGCACGTGTGAGTCCTCAACTAAGCCCAAGGAAAGGATCCAAGGATCAGGAGTGGGACCACTAGACCCAAGAGATAACTTCCATTCCTGAAATGAAACCGAAGCAACCAATATGCACTGTGCAGCCCTGTGCCATGATGGTCCTATGACACTGCCAGCCTCTCCTCAGACAAAACCCATCACCACCATTAGGTCACAGAGCACCCTGTACTTTGGTCCAAAATTGCCAAGGCATTCACTATTAACAGCACTAAAGGCAGCCCTGCCTCCATTTGGGCGTATTGGTACTCTTTTCCAACTTCATTACAATTCTCCCCAAAGCACCTGAATCCGCTTCTGGGCAACAGTGTTTTTATCCACAACTTTCAGCTGTATATGCTCTGTGGCTGTCGGTCACCCTGCTCCCCTCGCCAGCCCAATGCTTGCTCAATGGGCACATGAAGAAGCCATGATGGCAGAGGATGGAAGCTAGGAACTTGGCCCAACAGCATAAACTCCCCCTTACCAAAACTGAAAACCTGACTGGCTACTGCCTCTGCCCAGTGTCCAATTTGCTAGCAGCAGTAATCAACACAGAGTGCCTCAACGGCTCCTTCCTTCAAAGGCACTGGCTGGGGATGGATGGATAACTTATATTCGTTATGGGAGGCATGCAACACTGCCCTCACCCTTGGAACTGCTGAGAAAGGGTCTCCAGCCCCATTCACAGCTTCAGTGATCTGTCCATATGAGGAGAAGGCAGAGCTGAAGAGGAATGTACATGGGCCACAACATGTCCCCTCCCCTTCATACCATAACACAGGCGCTCAGAAGATACACTGGCTCACATGCACCCCACACACATGCACGTGTCTACACTTACCAACACACAAGCATGTACACATGCTGCCAGCCTCCCCACAATTCCTCAGTTATACACATAGACACATAAGTGACCAGACATCTCTGCAGGGGCTGTGACCTTTCATGTGCATTCGTCTCCTTAAGTTTGTACACTGAACCAGGCCCCCAGAGCTCACTGATACCCATTCTCCACCCCCCAGCTGCTCTGTTGGCTTTCCAAAGACTCCATCAGGCACATCTCCATCCTATCTAGAGTGACACCCACCAGACGTGGCTACGGACTTGGGCCATGAAGACTACAGTCACTTCATGATGGAGCCATCTTCATGGCACATCCCCTAGACCAGGACACCCCCTCCTCCTCCCACATTCCAACCATCAAAAAATCGGACCTCTCTCTCTCTTCTGTCCAAGTCACTTCCCCACCGGAGGGTGGCCCTTGGCTGATGCCTGGCAAATAAGGAACAGTTTGTGGATAAAGCCCCCTTGTGGGCAGACCGGGGAGAAGGGAGGTTATGCTTTGAGCCTTTCCCCACTTGGGTCTATTTTTCTATTAAGTATACATTGCAGTGGATAAAAAAAAAACACACTAGTATGAAATAGGAATTAGGAAACCTTTTTTCTAGCCCCAGCACACTGCCATTCACAAGCTCTCTGACCTTGGACAAATTGCTCCCTCCCTGAGCCTCAGTTTCCCCATCTGTAAAATAGCCTCCGAGTTTCAGCCCTGCTCTAAAAGTATCAGGAATTATTCCTAGGCAAATCAATCTTCTTTGGAACAAGAATCATTACAAGAAGAAAGCTCATTATAATGGCAACTAATCCATATTCATCTATTTGCTACATATTATCTTTAAAACTCTTCTTCATGCCGTTTGAATGCATGCCCAATATCTCAAAGATTTGGGCTATATATTCCCACACTGCACTAGGGGCTTCTGGTGTGGGACTGTCTCTCCCCCATCAAACTTTGTGAGCAGGAGCAAAGCCCACAACATTTCCCTGGAAAAGCAAGAGTCAAAGTGGGGTCAGGACAGACACCAGAAAAAATCTTGGAATCTCTGTCCTAGAAACTGTAAGCCACCTGCTGAGCCTCAAACCCAATTAATTACCACTCTTTTGACCCTGCCAATCCCTGTTGTGTAAGACCTCTCTACTCTCTATTTCTCCCACTTGCTCCCCAATGATCTAGTTCCCCAGGTCCCACCTCTCCTGAATCTCTCCAGCCCACCCCTCCCTGCCGGAACCCCATTCCTGCCTCAATCTTCCCTGCTTCTGCACTCACCAGCCCCTGGGCCAAGGACAGAGAACAGCAACAGCAGCAATAGGGCTGGCGGCAGCTGAAACCCAGACTTGAGTCTAGGCTGGGAGAGGGGCAGAGTATGAGAGATAGGGGGGACTAGAGGAAGAGACTTGGGTAAACACAGAGATGAGGGCAAAGGCTGAGATAATGGGTTGGGCTGGGCTGGACACTGGGGCTTGAAAAAGGGCAGGGAGTGGGATGGAAGGAGGGGCTGTGATGGGGACTGCAGCAAGGGACGGGGTTGAGCCAGGGCCTTAAGCAAACACCGGGAATGGGGCTGGGACAGGGCCTGGGCTGGGATTTGTGACAGGGGGTGGAACGAGGGCCGAGGCCGGGATCGGGGCCAGGCCAGGGGCAGGGACTGGAAGGGGGTCCTGGATGGGGACCCAGGCAGGGGCTGAGGCCGATTTGGGAAGCGGGGCGAGGGCGGGGCTGGGGGCCAAGGCGGGGATTGGGATAGGACGAGGGGCCGGGACAAGGGCTGGGCCATGGCCCGGGGCGGGGGCGGGGCCGGACAGGCCAGCGCGGGGCGCTCGCAGAGCTGACCCGCGGCTCCGCTCCCCACCCCCGGGGGATGGCCTCCGGTGTCCTCGCGGGCCCGGGGCGGGGGCCGGGGACCTGGGTAGGAGTTCAGGCCTGGGCGACTCCGGGCTGCGCTGAACCGGAGATAACCAGGCCCCGCGGCGACGGCCTCGACTTGACGTCGGCGGGACGCCCCGCCCCCCGGCCGGCTCGATTGGTCCCTGTCAGTAAAGCCCGCCCCCGCCCTACTCTATTGGTCCCCAACTTAGTCCTGCTGGGCTTCGAGGACACACAGACTCCGCCCCCGCCTCAGCTACCCGAGACCCTGCCTTTCTCACCCCAAGCACAGAGCCCGAGGTCCCCTCAGATCCTCACAGCCCCCAACGACCGCCCCACAGATGTCTCAAAGGAACCCTATCCTCACAATCCCAGACTCCCCCGGACGTACGCACAGATCTCCGCAGATCCTACCCAGACACTCGCTCACAGAGATCCCGCAACACACACCCCACTTTTCAGAAGTAAACCCTCTGGGCTCGCCCCCTCGAGGCCCAATGCAAGCCCCTCAGGAGACCTCACCCACCGGGGAGGTGACCAGACCGCCGTTGCCACGGAGACTAATAGGCGTTCCGGTTGCCCTGGTGACCGGCGCCTACTCTCCTGGCCCGGGTTCCGGAGGCTTCAGTCAAGATCCTCCCTCATTGGCCCTAGACCCCTTGTCCCTACCCACTTCCCCAGGTCATGCCAGAGCTCCTTTGCGAAGTTCTGCAGATATCCAAGTCTCCTTCCCAGATAGCAGACTTTCAGGCAAGGCGTTTCAACGCTCAGCACCTGCAGCTGAGGCATATCCACAACCAAGAGACTTTCCTCCCTGAGGATCAACACCTCCCCCTGCCATCCTAAGTCAAGGTCTTGACCTAAGGACTTATAACAACCAAGCCAAAGCCCAGAGGTAGGTAGTTTCTCCAACGGCCCTTGCCCTCTTCCCCCAAAGACATCTGTCTTTCTCCCACCCCTCAGTCCCTTCACATTCTGTAGTAGTAGTAGTAGTAGTAGTAGTAGTAGTAGTAGTAGTAGTAGTTGTTGTTGTTGTTGTTGTTGTTGTTGTTGTTGTTGTTGTTGTTTGAGACAGAGTCTCGCTCTGTCCCCCAGGCTGGAGTGCAGTGGTGCGATCTGGGCTCACTGCTACCTCCGCCTCCCAGGTTCAAGTGATTTGCTTGCTTCAGCCTCCCCAGTAGCTGGGACTACAGGCACCTGCCACCATGCCCAGCTAATTTTTGTATTTTTAGTAGAGACTGGGTTTCACCATGTTGGCCAGGCTGGTCTCGAACTCCTGACCTCAAGTGATCCACCCACCTTGGCCTCCCAAATTCTGGGATTACTGGCATGAGCCACCATGCCTGGCCCACATTCTGTACTTTTCATCCTTACTCTCCTCCTCCACCCAATTTCCTCCTCCCCTTCTCTTTCCCCTTCCTCACCTCCCATCTTCTGGTTCTCCACCCTTAGGCCCCTTTTCTCTCTAGCTGACTCTGGTCATCTTCCTCCCTGTAATCCTACCTCTACCCCTAAATTCCCTTCCCAAACATCCCCTTCAAAAAGGCTCTGATGCGTTTAAGGAGTGATATATCTAGCATCTCTGGAACATGGGGGGAAAGTAGGGAGCACGGAAAGTTAAGGCAGGAATCCTCAGGCTGTGTTGAAAATGATGACAGGCCTTGAATGCCAGGGCCAAGAAATTTGGACTTAATCCTTTAGACTGAGTCATGGAATGTTTTTAAGCCACAAAGTGCCAGTGTTGGGCTTGCACTTTAGAAAGATCCTGATTGGGTCAGGAAGGAGGACTACATCCTTGCAGGATAAATTACGTATATCCCCCTCCCCACAGTATCCTAGACTCACCCCAGAACAACATCAATTTATTTGTATTGCCATTGTTGGTTAATCGGTCTCTCTCCTAGACTCAACTCAATCTAGAGCTTAGCACAGCGGGTCAGTAAAAGCATCAGATTAGGCTCATTGTAAAAGTATAAGTTATATAAATCCATGAAAGAATGGGTGAATGGATTAAAATGCTGTGGATGGAAGTAGAGGGGCAAAGTTATTACACAAAGGCTGAAGATGATGAGAACTTGAATAAAATTGGAAGGGAGAGGAGAGAATGCATTTGGGGAATATTTAGAAGATAGGAAATAGAGTTATTGGTGCCTATTTGAAGATGGAGTCTAAGGGAAAAGGAGAAGACTAGGATAATTCCCAAAGTTCAGTTTTCCTGCCTGTGGAAACACTCAGTTAGAAATGACCAGCAGGGGCCAAGCACGGTGGCTCACTCCTGTAATCTCAGCACTTTGGGAGGCCAAGCGGGGCAGATCACCTGAGGTCAGGAGTTCAAGACCAGCCTGACCAACATGGTGAAACCCCGTCTCTACTAAAAATACAAAACTTAGCCGGGCATGGTGGCACATGCCTGTAATTCCAGCTACTCGGGAGGCTGAGGCAGGAGAATCACTTGAACCCGGGAGGCGGAGGTTGCAGTGAACCGAGATTGCGCCACTGCACTCCAGTCTGGGCAACAGAGCAAGACTCCATCACAAAAAGAGAAGAGAAGAGAAGAGAAGGCCAGCAGGCAGGTGGGTATGAGTGTGAAGTACAGAGGTTGAAAAAGGTCTGAGCTAGAAATGTGAATTTAGGAGTCATTGGTACACAACTGGAAGTAGTTAAAGCTTTGAACATGAATGACATCATTAAGGGAGGAGGATGTGTGTGGTGCCTAGACAAAACCAGGCTGCGTGCAGTGTCTTGCCTTATGTGACAGCATTCCCCTGCACTCTTCAGGAGCCAACCCCAACTTTGGCTTGGTATTGCCAGTCTCTAGAACTCCATGGTCTGACCTCCAGGGTTTTAGGATATGCCAAGGACCCTGCTCTTGGACTGCCCAAGTGGTGTTGTTCAGACTCCTTCCTGGGACATGGTTCCCTGCTACCATCTACTGATGGGATTCAAACTACTTCAGTCTTTCAATCTTTAAGTTCCAGCTCCCTAACAAGCCACAGCAGCATGCCATATGAGGTCTGGACACATGGATGAACCTTTTGGCATCACACTCTAGGACCCAAAGTTCATGTTGTTTCCCTCTTATATCTCAGCTGCACTGATAACCTTATCCAAATTCCATAATGCACTGCGAACCCTGGGCTCTGCCCTGACTTGCCGGCCCTCAATTTCCAACCTAATGAAGCCTGTACCCTGTTCTACCACTAGATGGAAGCAGATGAGATCATAGAAGAGCCTCATACCACCATGGATGCAGAGGAGCACCCCCCTTCAAAGGACCCCTCTGCTGAGGACTTACAGGAGAACCATATCTCTGAAAGCTTCTTGGAGCCTTCCACCTCTGAGACCCCCTTACAGCCCCATACCTCTGAATCCCCTTTGGTGCCATCCCCTTCCCAGATCCCCTTAGAGGCCCATTCCCCTGAAACCCATCAGGAGCCTTCCACCTCTGAGACTCCTTCAGAGACCCCTACCTATGAGGCTTCATTGGATAGTCCCATCTCAGTGGTGCCAGAGAAACACCTTACTCTTCCTCCCCAATCACGAGGCTATGTCTGTCTGTCTTCTTCTGATAATCTGAAGGAAGACCTCTCCTCTGAGTCTTCTTCCAATGAGGTCCCATGGACAAGGAGGTCTACCCATCTCTCTGAATCTGAGAGCCTTCCAGAACACTCTCTTTCAGGCCCTTCAGCCCAGGTCCAAGTGGACACAACCGAAAAGCAGGAGGAAGAAGCAGGAGAGGTTGAAAAGGGAGTAGATGCCAGTGACAGCACTGCTCACACAACCCAACCTGGACACCAACTAGGCAAGAAGAAGAAGAAAGGAGTTAGCTGTAATTGTACCTGTCCTCTCCCCTGTCCTGTTCTCACCACTATTCACTGTCCTTGACTTGCACCAGGAGGAGGAGACTGGGTTACTCTTGGACATGGCCCCTTCTCTTAGTTTTAGGGCCTTCTCACTTCCCCCTGGTTACTCATCCTCTCCCATCCTAGGTAACACAGCCCACCCAGTGTTCCCTGCTAGGCAGACAGAGCTGGTGGAAGTGGCTAAGGCAATGCATAGAGAGGAGTTTGGTGCTCAGGTGGACAATCTTTTCCAGTGGGAGAAGGATGCAGCCCTGAATGCCATCCAGACAGGTGAGCCCATGTGGCCTTTCAGAGGCCTGTGACAGGCCCATGGGCATCCTCTAATCCAAAAGATCTGGGAACCTGAACATTCAGCAGATAGCTTCCCCTTTTGGAAATGGCTATACCACCTGCCTGGAAAAGGAGCAGGCAAATGTGCCAAGGAATACAAGGGTGGATGCAGACAAAAAGTGGGGAGATTCATATAAAGCCTAGGTAGAGACAGGTGGCTGAACTAAAATTATTAAAAACAGAAGGGTCGGCTGGGCGCGGTGGCTCACGCCTGTAATCCCAGCACTTTGGGAGGCCGAGGTGGGCGGATCACGAGGTCAGGATATCGAGACTGTCCTGGGTAACACGATGAAACCCCGTCTCTACTGAAAATACAAAAAATTAGCCGGGCGTGGTGGCAGGTGCCTGTAGTCCCAGCTACTCGGGAGGCTGAGGCAGGAGAATGGCGTGAACCCGGGAGGTGGAGCTTGCAGTGAGCCGAGATCGCGCCACTGCACTCCAGCCTGCGGGACAGAGCGAGACTCTGCCTCAAAAAAAAAAAAAAAAAAAAAAAAACAGAAGGGTCATGGCCCACCCCAGATATAGGGCCCAGAGAGCCTACAGACCCTAAAGCAGAGATGGCCCAGGACCCTGGACAGTCCCCAGGAGACTTGCTGTTCTGACATGACAAAGACCTTAGTCCCTTTGGTGGAACTCCATTAAAAGGCTGTCACCCCTGCATGCCAGGCCCATGCTGGGTACCCAAAAGCTTTGAGTTCTGTTACCAAAGGGGAGACCTGTGTCCTCTGGCCCTGCTGATTCCAAGCCTCAGCCTGTGATTAGCACTCTTGACAGTCCTGTTAGTGGCATGCTGCGTACAGATGAACTTGTAAAAACATGCCATCCTGTGCATGAGCATGCCTACCTGTGTTATGGAAATTCATGTCTATAGGGATTACCTTCAGTAAGAGGGCCACCCTGACCTGCTATAAGGATTCTGGTCTTTCTAGACTGAATTCAATAGATGTTATGACATTTATTTTGGTCCTTCATACTTCCTTTCCCTTTATGATGGGAATAGAGCTATGATGACAGGCCTAAAACATAAAGACAAGCAGGTAATTCTAAATGCTTATCCCTCCTCCATGAAATTTACTTTCCCCTTTCCCATGCAGGGACCCTCCACCTCCCCACCCTTGCCCTCCCACCCCACCACCAATTTTGTTTGCTTATGTTAACATATTCGGTTACTCTTATTTTCTTGCAAATTCTGGCTGGCAAGGTGGCTCACATCTGTAATCCCAAAACTTTGGGAGGCTGAGGCAGGAGGATCACTTAATTGCCCAGGAGTTAGACAGTGAGGACAAGACAGTGAGACCCTATCTCTACCAAAATAAAATAAAATAATCCAGACATAGTGGTGCACACCTGTGGCCCCAGCTACTTAGTAGGCTGAGGTGGGCAGATTACTTGAGCCCAGGAGGTCAAGGCTGCAGTGAGCCGTGATTGTGCCAGTGTATTCCAGCCTGGGTGACAGAATGTCTCAAAAAAAAAAAAAATGCAGGATGTGTTCAGTCCTCTTACTCCCCTACTCAGAACCTCCTGTCTACTCCCTACTCCTCAAGGCCACTGTATTTCTTTTTCTTCTTCAGATTGAACTTCTTCATCTTCCTGTTTAAACAGGAAGTTTTATAAAGAAATTCGTGTCATTCAACCCTGAACAATTATATTTGAGGTCCCCTCCTAATAGTGGGGATGTTGAGTCCTGGGTAGTCCGTAACAGTATATGTGATGTGTACAGAAATATCAAGTGTAACCTTTGTTTTTATTCATTCAACAAACATTTATTGAGCACCAACTATGTGCCAGGCATTGAGCTAGCTATGGAAGTGGTAATGCTGGTGGGGGTTCAAAGACAAAATACTTGGCACTCTAATGAGAGATACCAATAAGTACAAGGACAATTATAATTCACTCTAATAATTGCTATAATCAAGGTTATCCTAGACTGCTGCATGAGCAGAAAAAAAAGGGGCATCTTATCTGGAGTGCTTGAGGAATAGTAAGCCTTGGAAGGAATGACTTCTCAGCTGATATCTGTAAGATGAGTAAGAAGAGGTGGCCAAGTAAAGAGTGCTGTAAGATGAGACATGACAGGGCAAGGCACAGCAGGAATCTATAGCAATGCACTATGCCTGATGCATAGAGTGGTGGGGAGAAGAGCCCGCTGTGCTCTAGAAGGGCAGAATTGTGCAGGAATTTCTGTGCCGAGCTAAAAGCTAGAATTATATCCTGAGGGCAACTGAGAGTCACTAGAAGGTTTTAAGTAGGACAATAACATGAACGAATTTCTGTTTCTGCAAGATCACCCTGGCAATAGGATAGACCGGAGAAAGACAAGACTGGAGTTGTGAGGCTAAGAGAGGAGGTATGGAAAGGCAAGTGAATACATTGTGAGGCACTGGTCATAACCAGGAAAGAAGTAGATGGGCTTAGGTGGAGAGAAGTGGACAGGTTCAAGAAATGCTAACAGGCCGAGCGCAGCGGCTACCACCTGTAATCCCAGCACTTTGGGAGGTCAAGGGGTGGATCACCTGAGGCTAGGAGCTCGAGACCAGCCTGGACAACATGGTGAAACCCCGTCTCCACTAAAAATACAAAAAATTAGCCGGGTGTGGTGGCGGACACCTGTAATCCCAGTTACTTGGGAAGCTGAAGCAGGAGAATTGCTTGAACCCAGGAGGTGGAGGTCGCAGTGAGCCGAGGTTGCACTACTGCACTCCAGCCTAGGCAACAGAGCGAGACTCTGTCGAAAAAGAAAGAAAAGAAACAAGAAAAGAGAAAAGAAAAGAAAGGAAAAGAAAAGAAAAGCTAACAAAGTGAAACTGACCATTGGAACAGTGGATGTATAGGATAAGAGAGAGGGAAATGCCTGGAGTGCCACCTAAGTTTTTGGCATAAGTAAGTAGTAGGATGATGGTGCCATTAACTCAATGCCTAGAAAAGGGTAGATGCTTGGTAGGCATGTGTTGGATGAACAGAGGACAAAGGATGAGAGCCAGGTTTGGAGGCAATAATTGGGCATAAGATATTTGAAGTGCTTATGAAACATGCTGGCCCAAGAGTCTAGTAGACAGCTGGCTATATGGGTCTGAAGCTCAGGAGAGAGGGCTAGGCTGGAGACATTGTTCCTGTAAAGACAGCCGTGTGTTTTATGGAGACATACTATGCATAAAGAGATGTCATCATGCAAATGTGATTATGTGATTGTGGAACTGGACTGTGTTAGACAGAATCAAAATGGCATCCCAAATAATGTCTCCTCCCCCGCCAGGCCTTGTCCACCCACAACAGGAAGGGAGTTTGGAATCAGGACAGAGAGTAGAGGGTCCCACTGGAATCCACAGCCACCTTCCAATTGTCCCACTTTAAGAGCACTAACACTTGTAACAGAATCTGAAGTATAGTTGCCAGTCTCCCTGTTCAAACTCCAGTCTTCTTCATCTGAATGCTGGGCACTGATTCCTACACTAGTGCTTGGACTTGACTCCCCCCCGGCCCTCCGAGCAGGCCTTGATCTATGGGCCTCACCTCCTGCTTTTTTAATGTATCCTGCTACTCCAGACAGAATTCAGAACTCCTCTAGTGGAATCCGGGCTCCCGCCCACCTGCATTGTGACTGCCTATACCTTGCTCTCTCAACAAAGCCTCCCTGGTGTAAGGGGGCACTGGCACTACAGGCAATCAGCATCAAGACAGAAGAAGCAAAGCCAAAAGCCACATCTAGACAGGCTTTAGATCCTGACAGACTATGGGTAAGACAAGAAAACTTAATCTGAGGCACGGAATTGTGAATCGTGGCCCTGACCACAGTCAAAGACCAGATGATGCCACTCTCCTTATTCATGTTATGGAACCTCAGGGTTATGCCTGAATACTGGCTCTCTCTTCCTCTTGAAGGAATGAGCTCAATTGTTTAATCAGGCAATCTGCGTTCTCTCAGCAACCATTTTGTGCCAGGCCTTGTGCTAGGATGAGAGATACGGGTGAAAAGACAGCTCCCTCGAAGAACTCATGGACTAATAGGAATACAAGGGAATGATCTATTATAATGCAGTGTACTGCGACAGGAGTAGCACAAGGAGCTATGGATGGCAATAGGAGGGGCCCAGACAGACAGGGGAAGTCAGTGACACCTTTTTGGTGGAGGTGACATTTCAGTTGAGCCTTTAATTGGGACTAAGAATCCTACACCTGGAGGTCCCATTCCATGGGGCCTCATACAGGATTCTTGGCTAGAAGTTGGGATACTCTCAGTTCTCATGGAGAATGAGAAAATCTGAATTGGAGGTGCCATCTGGTTATCCTCCCTCAGTTGCACAGCACCACCCTCACCTCAAGACTAGTCACGAAGCCAGGGATTCAGACCTCACTGCTGAACACCAGCTCTCGAGGGCTGTGATCTCTTGCTGGTGCCTACTCTCAGGGACACTTCTTAGCCTCACTTTCCTTTCCACGCCTCCTTGCTTAGCCTCACAATGTATAATTTTTGGTCTTCACCACTCATGACTGCTACCTACCCCTTTCTCCTGACCCTTGAAGAACTTTTGGCAGCCCTTCTTAGGTACACAGAGAGCATTGGTACAATAGCACCAGGAACACAGAGGGAGGTATTAAGGTACCAACCTGGAGACGTGAGACGAAGCCCTCCTCCTACCTTCCAGCACCAGAACTATCCAACCTCCTCCTCCTCTTCAGGACCTTCAATAAATATGCTCCTTAGGAGTCAATCCCATTGTCTGTACATCTGGCCAATCATCTTCCCTTTCCCTCACCTTAGACACTTCAAGAAAACAAAGCAAAGTTGGGCTTTAGTGGGATGAGGAGAGGAGATGAGAATCCCCGTGGTCACAGAGAACTCAGTGAGATTCATGTTCATCCTCAAACAAAATTTCATCTATAATCTTCCTGCTCAGAAACCAAAGACTCTCTTGAGTCATCTCTGGCAGGCTGACAAAGATGGAGTGGATCCTGGGTAGGAAGAGAACTGAAGACACTTGTGGGGTAATGAGAAAACCCTGAGGAAAAAGAAAATCTAAGGGGTAGAGGTGAGGACTTCCAGGTGGAGATAAAGATACCTGGGGGTGGGGAGAGGTAAGTTCCCCCCACCCCCTCACCTCCATCAAGGGATAGGTAAGAACATTTCGGGGGAGCTTAGAATTTTTTTACTTCTCACTTTTCCTTTTTAATCCTGCATACCTAGGTCTCTACATTGGCTGGCGCTGCCCCCATTACCTATGGGACTGTTTCCGGATTGGGGATGAGTCCAGATGCTTTTGTGGACACTTGTTGAGAGAGCACCGGATCATCTCAGGTAGGGGAGAATTGACCAGCCCCTCTCGAGTGTGGAGGAATAACTGTACTCTGTCATGTCTTGGGAAGTATGAGAGAGAGCATGTGGCTGGGCGCGGTGGCTCACCCCTGTAATCCCAGCACTTTGGGAGGCGGAGGCGGGTGGATCAAAGGTCAGGAGATCGAGACCATCCTGGCTAACACAGTGAAACCCCATCTCTACTAAAAAATAAATAAATAAATACAAAAAATTTAGCCGGGCATGGTGGCACGCACCTGTAGTCCCAGCTACTCAGGAGGCTGAGGCAGGAGAGTCACTTGAAGCCGGGAGGCGGAAGTTGCAGTGAACTGAGATCATGCCACTGCACTCCAGCCTGGGCGACAGAGCAAAACTCCATCTCAAAAAAAAAAAAGCATGTCTGCGTGCATAGGGGGTGGTGGGGATGGAGGATGGGGTTGGCATGAGAAGGCAAGGTCCTATCAGATTAACCCTACCATCCATCCCCAATCCCACAGACATATCGGTGCCCTGCAAGGTAAGCCAGTGCCGCTGCTTCATGTTCTGCTTTATCCCATCACGCCCAGAGGAGGTGGGTGAGTTCTGGCTCAAGAGACGGGTCACCTTTGACCCCAAGGCCTGGAGGGCCCAATGTCGCTGCAAACACAGCCACGAAGAACATGCAGCCACTGGGCCCCATCCCTGCAGGCATCATGGTAACTTCTAGGGCAAGAGATGTATTGGGAGCAGGGTAGGTGGGGATAGGATGCAGCCTGGGGATAATGATGGAGAGCAGGTATGAGAGCCTTGGGCATGCGGTCACTGAGGAAGAGATGAGAATGTGGTCAGCTCCTGGGGATACCACCATTTCCTAAACTCTTCTTGGCTGCACTTTTGCCCCAGGCTGTTGCTGCGGCTGTTTTGAGTCTAATTTCCTCTGTGCGGCCTGTGACCAGCGCTGGGAGGAACACGAGACTTTCTTTGACACCCAGAAGACCCGGCGACGAGGAGAGAGGCCTCACGGTGAGGCAGAAACCTGGGACAGGGGGCCATTCCAGGGTCTGTAGTCAGAAGGCCAGGCAGGAAGGCACTCCCATCCTCAACCATCCCTTCCAGGACTAGCGTGTTCCCTCAGCCCACCTCCCCACCACCCACCTACCTGCATCCCACATCTGCACTGGTTTTCACCCCCAGGAGCAGACTATGTACCTTTTGCAGAGATGCCTGTGCTCTGAGAAGCCATCCTCAGCAACTCTGACTTCCAGGCCCTGCAGATACAGGGGCCCTCTGGCCTTCCCAGCTCCTACCCTAGTCCCCCAGGGCTCCCTGGCTTACACGGTCTCCAGCCTGGCCTCCCTTCTGACCCCCATACCTGACCCTTTCACCTCTGCTCTTTCTTCCTCCAGGGACAGACACTGTCAGCAACTGGCACAGGCCTTTGTGAGTCTGGCCCAGATCAGCAATAAAAGAGGAGTCATTGGAACCTGACTTGGCTCTATATGGGGCAGGTAGATCCCAGCCCAGGGAGAGACTGCCTAATAACTTAGAGTTGACACCTATTAGACACAGGAGAAAGCCTGGATCTGGCCATCTGCCTCCATCACACCCACATTCAAGCTGCCTGTTGAAGGAAAGTGGCTTCAAGGAAGTCAAGAAGGGAGGAAGTTTCAAGAAGGATAGAGTGGGAAGTGATGTTAGATGCAGTTGGGGCACCAATAAGATAAAGACTGAAAAGTGTCCATTGGGTTTTGCAATTAGAAGATCTTTGAGAACATCGGAGAGTGCAGTTTCACACTGGTGCAGTGGAGGAGGAGTCAAACAGCAGTGAGTTTCAAGGAGTCTCTTAAAGAAGCTTGGATGAAAAGTACAAAAGTAAAGTCAGACAATATCCAGAGGGAGTTGTGGAGTCAAGGAAGTACTTTTGTAGGAAGGAAAAGGGGAAGAGGCCAGTAGACTAAAGGACCTTGAAGGACCCAGAAGAGAGAGAAGAGATGCCTGGTGAGACAAGATCCCAGAGATGGAGGAAAGGGATGAGGTCAAAGCAGAGGTGAAGGGATTTGCTCTGGACAGGAGAAACACCACTTCCTATGACCAAGATGAAGGAAGAGGATGGAGCCTTCCTAGAGTTTCAGGGAACAAGAACCTGTGGAAGTTCCCCTCTGATGGCTTCTATACGCCCTGTGAAGTAGGAGATAAGGCCAATGGCTGGGGTCCAGGGAGAGAGGGATAAGAGTAGGGAACAGGAGACAAGAAGAGAAAGGGGAAGGTTTGGGAAAGCTAATGTAGGGAACTGGAGAAAAACCTGATCAGTGGGTAGTTCAGGATTCGGGCACAGTTGGAAGTGAGAACCTAGTTAGAGAAGCAGAGAATCCAAATATTTAATGGGTTGATGATGTGAGGGTGTCAGGGAGGAAGATCAGGAAAACAAAGCAAAAGAAGGCATGAGGATGTGAAGGGAGCATACAGCACCAATAGGGAAAGAAAGTGATGCCAGGAGGCAAATGACAGATTGAAAAAGGGAGCAGTTAAAGGAAGAGAAGTCTCTAATGAGGTACAGTAGCAGACGTAGGGGCAGGGGTTGGAGTACAAGAGACAGTGTTCAGAGGCTGCAGAGCGTAACATCTTTCAGATGAGGGCAAGTGAAGGTGATAAGTGCTTGAAGTAGAGAAGACTGTGGGCCAAGGATCAAAATCAGTGAATGTGGGAAGTGACTAGGGAGTCCATAGGTTCTTATGGGAGTAGGAGATTCCAGCAGTAATGGGCTCTGTGACCCCAGGCAAGTCACTGTCCCTCTTTAGGCTGAGTTTCTGGACCTGTAAAACAGGAATAACCTCTGTGTTGCCTACTTTCTATAAGAACCAAAGAAATAACTAATTTCAAAGTGCTTTGTATCCACCTATCCTCCAGACTGGCTTCCTTCCTCTTCCTAGATCCCAGATCCACTTATCTCTCGCCCTTCTCCAGGGCAACTCTAGGGTCTCCCAGTGTCCCAGAGGCACCACAGAGAACTGCAACCTCTGGGGCCCAGAGAAGAGGCCATTCTACATTTCCTCACAATTAGGGGGGCCATCTGTTCCTCCAAGGGAAGGAATGCAATCTGGACTGCTAGGATACCTGGGGAAAATCACAGAATCAAATGTCTGCCCTTTAGAGGAGAAAGGATTTTCTAACAATAATATAGCTATACAAAAGAGATTGTTATATCTCTAGAAGCAAAGTTCCCCAACAGTGGTTATATGCCCCATGATAACCATTCACCTAAAACTAATTCAACTAATAAGTCAACAATAGAGTTAGGATTACTATGATAAACTCATTGAAGGAAATAATAAGCAGCCAATACAAACTATATCTACGTAGACTGTAAAAATATGAAAAATTGATTACACATGGGTTAGTATCATATGCAATACATATTACATATTATGAAAAAAAGACAGGAAACACCAAATGTTATTCATTCAACAATTACTGACCACCTATATGTATCAGGTCATGTGTTTAAAAAAAAAAAAGAAAGAAAAAAAGAAAAACCAAAGAAACAGTGGTAACTTGTCCTATGTGATATCAGACTTATTGGTAATGCCAGGCACCGGCTGGGCGCGGTGGCTCATACCTGTAATCCCAGCACCTTGGGAGGCCGAGGCAGGAGGATCACGAGGTCAGGAGATCGAGACCATCCTGGCTAACACGGTGAAACCCCGTTTCTAATAAAAATACAAAAAATTAGCCGGGCGTGGTGGCGGGCGCCTGTAGTCCCAGCTACTCGGGAGGCTGAGGCAGGAGAATGGCGTGAACCCGGGAGGCGGAGCTTGCAGTGAGCCGAGATCGCGCCACTGCAGTCCAGCCTGGGCGACAGAGCAAGACTCCGTCTCAAAGAAAAAAAAAAGAAAAAAGAAAAAAAGAAAAAAAAAGAAAACACCAGGCACCGAGCTAACTGTATCACACACCTTTTCCGATTAGAAAAGAACAACGAATACATACTCCTTTGCTTATTATAATTCTTGTGCGGCAAAGATAGGACACTCCTATCTCCGCCTGCTCAAAAAAAAAAAAAATGCAAAAACCACAGACTTTTTAACCTATGGAGTGAATGCGTTAACAAGAAGATAGAATTAAGGAAGAATTTCCCTTAGATAAGTACATTAAAATCTCCAAAATGCTCAAGGGACTGAAACTGCCCTTGTGGAGAAAATGCTGCGCATCAGCCCCGCCAGTTAAAACAAACAAACAAAAACAAAAAAACACACCTCATGCCCGTTCACCTTAGCCCCACCCCGGGCGGTTCTTGGAGCCAATAAGCGCCGGATGCCCTCAGAGCCCCGCCCTCCTCCTGGCCAAAGCGGTGAGAGGGTCTAAAACAGCCCTTTCTGCAGCAGGTGACGGAGCCCCGCCCCCTTCTCCCCGCGCACCAATAGGAACCAGACCTGAAGAGGACGAACCAAGAACGAAAAGAACCACCCACTCGGGAGCCGCAACCTAGAAGCCAGGGTTGTGTATTAGATTCAACTAGGAGAAAATCCCACCTCCAGGCTCCATTAATCCTTCCAATGGAGTGGAAGTTTCTCTCACAGGGAAACTAGTAAGGGGATCCAATGGGAAAAGAACGTTCACACGGACTAGAAGACGAAGCCAATGGAATGGAAAATTGTCCTGGCGTTGGTAGAAGCAGCCAATGAGATGAAAAGAGCCCGCCTCCAAAGTGGCTGCAGAGGCAATGGGGTGAATCGTGCCCAGAGGCGCTCTCCAATGGGATAGCAGGGCTCTCCCGGCTGCCACTACTCCGCTTCCCGGCGCCCGGAGTCCCCACCCACGGCCGGCCGCGGAGCCGAGTGCTGACCCGGGTGAGAGGTTCCCGCGGCTCAGGGAAGATGGCGGCAGCCGTGGTGCTGGCTGCTGGGTTGCGCGCGGCGCGCAGAGCCGTGGCGGCCACGGGGGTGCGCGGGGGGCAGGTGAGAAGTGGCGCGGGAGCGAGTAGGGGGTCCTGCGGGCTCCGAAGCCATCCGGGGCCAGGGGGTCCCGAAGGCGCGCAGAGCCGCGCAGAGCTCCTGCCTGTGGCCTCTGCCCCTCCGAGGCACAAGCTCCGGGGCTGTGTGGTGAGGTCGGACTGGTGGCTCCGGAGAACGAGCTAGTGCTGATTCCCGCCCTGCGCAGGCCGGGGCGCCGAGGTCGGGACAGGGTCACTGCAGCGGCTGCCGCCTTCTTTCCACTGCCTGCAGCCCAGCTGGCCCGGTGCCCCCTGCAGGAAATGAGCTTTCTCTTCTTGGAGCCAGTGCTCTGCCCTCCTCAGGCTTCAGGCCTCCTAATGAGCACTAGTGTTAACCTCTTTTCTGCACTTGCCAGAAGCGGCTCGGAGGTCAGAGAATTCATTCCGTCCCATTCTCCCCCAACGTGATGCACTGACATCAGCCTTCTCTGAATCCCTTACCCGAAGTTCCCTGGGGCTAGGGGAGCAGAGGTCACTTAGCTGAACTCTTACCTCCACTCATTCAAGGGACAAGAGTTAAAATTCACAGAGTCACATGTGACACCCAGATGAGGGGTCAACTAGTGTCAAACAGGGCGATTGCATTAAAACTTAAATAAAACAGGCGACAAGGCTTAAAGATCAGAAAACAAGTAACGGAAATAAGTGGAAATGTACTAACAAGGTGAGAGTGGAAAGAGATTCAAGCCATCGCAAGAGATTATGGAAACCATCCCTTTATTTTATATTAGAAGCTGAGAGAAGGAATTTATCTGAGGTAGTTCAGTGGTATGGTAAGGTAGGAACTGAGACCAAAATCCCCAGTCTCTCATTCTACATCCTTTCCCTAAACAGTGCTATATTTCGTGGACACATGAGCAGGAATCAATTGCACTGCTGAATCCTGATAATAATACTGCCTGTTATCTAACCAGGTCCAGCACCTTCTGGCCCTACCCTTTGCTGCTGGTGCTCTGAAATTCAGGAACTTTCCTCCTGGGTGGGAACCATGAATAGGTTATTAGAAGGACGAAATTAACAACTATCAGAGCCCAGCTTCTGCCAGCTCCCTCCTTTGAATATGGTCGATCCACCTTCAGGTCCGAGGAGCTGCAGGTGTGACTGATGGGAATGAAGTGGCCAAGGCCCAGCAGGCAACTCCTGGGGGAGCAGCCCCAACCATCTTCTCCCGGATCCTGGACAAGAGCCTCCCAGCTGACATTCTCTATGAGGACCAGCAGGTGGGGTGCTCTTAGGACCTATCCCCTTAGGAATGTTGTAGATACCATCCAACCTGTTGAAGTAACGTGGCCTCTGGCCTGTCACTGCCCCCAGTGTCTTGTGTTCCGTGATGTGGCCCCTCAGGCTCCTGTGCACTTCCTGGTCATTCCTAAGAAGCCCATTCCTCGGATTAGCCAGGCTGAAGAAGAAGACCAGCAGGTGGGAAGAACAGGGCCAGGGTTTGGCTGGGAGGAGCCCCTGGACCCAGCTAGAGGTCTTGCTCCCTATGAATGAAGCCACCTATGTCCCTCCGCTCTCTCTATAGCTTCTAGGACACCTACTCCTTGTGGCCAAGCAGACAGCAAAGGCTGAGGGCCTGGGAGATGGATACCGACTTGGTGAGTGACTTTTGGCCCTTGGTCCCTCACCTATGAATTCTCATTCCTACTTCTCAATATGATCTTCATTCTTCGACCTCTGCTATGATCCTGACTCCCTAACCGCAAGCTCAATTTCAGTGATCAACGATGGGAAGCTGGGTGCACAATCTGTGTATCATCTGCACATTCATGTACTTGGGGGCCGGCAGCTCCAGTGGCCTCCAGGTTGAACCTGCCAACTGACTAAAGGACACCAGACTCTGGATGCTTGGATGGAAAGGGAAAAATGGACCCTGTGATGCTAATAAAACTGTTCTCCCTTAATTATGCTCTCCTGTCTTTAATATAAAATTTTATACCACAAAGGGGAAAGAAAACTGATTCAGGGCTATGATGCCCCTTGACTGGTCTGAGTGAAAGACACTGAGGAGGTCCAACCTGTGGTTAAATGTTGCCTGCAGATATGTAAGTCTTCTTGACAAGTGGTCCACCCTAGGTCAAGCTTCTAGAAAAGTAACAGTAGGAATGAGCCTAAATGAGTAGGAAGAAACTGAAAGCCAATCCTGGCCCTTCTTCAGAGGTCAAACCAGTTCTAAGGGGGCTTAGGAGGAGGGTGGTCAATATGAGGGTCTTTTATTAGAGGGGGAGTAATCACACCCAAACAAAAGCGGCTGCCTTTTCACTATTCCATGTCTCACCATTTTGCTCAAGCTAGTTTGTTTATTTTCATCCTTAACATTTGTTAAAGACCCCACTCACTTTTGAGAATGAACTAAGCAAACTAAGGGGAAGCTACTTGCCTCTCAGCAAACACCAAGTAGGCTGTAATCTAATGCCACAACCCTGTGCCTGTTTCCAACATATCCCCATAAAGCATCATCTTAGAAAACCGCACGCAAAGACTGGACGTGGAGGGCGAGGTCTTAAGCCAGCGGAACCCTAAAACCCCGTCTGAGGCGGAATGCCGCCGGGACCGGAAAGCGGACCTCCCTGACAGCACTAGGCTGAAGACTTCCGCCCCGCAGAGGACTTGCCTCCACCGCCACCTGCAAGTCCGCCCAGCTGTACTTCTGCGCAGGCTCCAGGAGTTGTTTGCTGTCTCTATGGCAACCCAGTAGCTGGAGTCTGAAGATGGGGACCAACGAGTCTACGGAGGGATCGCGGTCGCGGTCGCGGTGAGAGCCGCAGCTCTGGCTGCAGGCATAAGGGGACGAGGAAGGTCAGCTGACTTCCTCTGCTGCGCTTTTGACAGCCATGTCGTGTTTGCTTTCTTTCAGATCTTTAGACATACAGCCCAGCTCCGAAGGACTGGGGCCCACTTCGGAACGGTTTCCTTCTTCAGATGACAGTCCTAGGTCGGCCCTGGCAGCTGCAACCGCAGCAGCTGCAGCGGCTGCATCAGCTGCTGCAGCTACTGCAGCCTTCACCACTGCCAAAGCAGCTGCATTATCTACAAAGACCCCAGCGCCCTGTTCTGAGTTCATGGAGCCGTCCTCTGACCCCAGCCTTCTTGGGGAGCCCTGTGCAGGAACCGGCTTTACCCACAATATAGCCCATGGGAGTCTTGGCTTTCAGCCCGTCTATGTTTCCTGTATTGCTCAGGACCCTTGCACTACAACTGACCATAGTTCTAACCCTGGCCCTGTTCCAGGCTCTAGCTCTGGGCCTGTTCTTGGCTCCAGCTCAGGTGCTGGCCATGGCTGTGGCTCTGGCTCTGGTCCTGGCTGTGGCTCTGTCCCTGGCTCTGGCTCTGGTCCTGGCTGTGGCTCTGTCCCTGGCTCTGGCTCTGGTCCTGGTCCTGGCTCTGGTCCTGGTCATGGCTCTGGCTCTCATCCTGGTCCTGCCTCTGGGCCTGGTCCAGACACTGGCCCTGACTCTGAGCTCAGCCCCTGTATTCCTCCAGGGTTCAGAAACCTGGTGGCAGATCGGGTCCCTAACTATACCTCCTGCAGTCAGCACTGCCCCTGGGAGCCCCAGAAACAACCACCTTGGGAATTTTTGCAAGTCTTAGAAACGGGTGCCCGAGGACTATGGAAACCCCCAGACATTAAAGGGAAACCTATGGTTCGCTATGAAACTTTGCCACGGGGCCAGTGCCTCCTCTACAACTGGGAGGAAGAGGTATTAAAGTTTTGGCCTGCTTCCTTTTCTTGAAGGCTGCCCTCAGTTTCTTAGGGGAGGCAGTAGTTTACATGAGGGTGGATACCAGAAGGGATATTATAGTCATTCAACTTGGGATCCACAGAGAGCCACCAACCACCTGGATCAAGTCCCAAGCATGCAGGATGGCTCTGAGAGTTTTTTCTTCCGACACGGACACCGGGGACTGCTGACTATGCAACTAAAGTCACCCATGCCCTCCAGCACCACCCAGAAAGACTCATACCAGCCACCAGGAAACGTCTATTGGCCACTTCGAGGTGTGAAATGTGAGACAGAGTAGGCCAGAACGAGTCCATTAGTCAGAGGGAAGAAGAGGAAGGAATTTCTGGTGGGGCTGTGGATTCTCCAATGGATATAAGGGCAGAACCCCAAGGTTCTTCTTCCTTTTCTCAAGTTAGTTTCTTCTGGGCCTCCTTCTTAACCAGACCCCACCCTGCCTACCCCCCGCTGTCTCACAGGGAAGCGTGAAGCCATGCTGGAGATGCTCCTGCAGCATCAGATCTGGTAAGGGATTGGGTAAAGGGGAAGAGGGAGGGGGAGGAGAAAAATTGGGTGAGAATGGCCTTGACACCCCTCGGGCTACGTAGTAAAGAGGTGCAGGCAGAACAGGAACCCACAAGGAAGCTCTTCGAGGTTGGGTCTGTGACACACCATGACTACCGAATGGAGCTGGCGCAAGCAGGGACTCCTGCCCCAACAAAGGTGAGAACCCACCCCCCATCCCCCGCCACTTGCACCAGCTGGGCTCTGACAGGCTGTGGCCAAGTACCAAGCCCAGAGGTTGAGAGAGAGGGCTGAAGGCCAGGAGTTACTCAGTACCCTCCCTCACAGCCTCACGACTACCGCCAGGAGCAACCTGAGACCTTCTGGATACAGAGGGCACCACAGCTACCGGTGTGTGAGGGTGACTAAGTGTTGGGGGCAGAGCGGGGCAGGAAAGGTAGGGCAGAGTTGTTTTGTTCTGGCTTGGGGAGAGCGGGATCCATCCTCATCCTGGCACTCCTCCAGGGTGTCAGTAACATCAGGACATTGGACACACCATTCCGAAAGAACTGCAGTTTCTCAACACCAGTACCCTTGTCTCTGGGGCAACTTTTGCCCTATGAACCTGAGAATTACCCCTACCAATTGGGAGAAATATCTTCCCTTCCCTGTCCCGGAGGAAGGCTGGGTGGTGGAGGGGGGAGAATGACTCCTTTCTGAAGGGTGAGGACGGAAGTGGGGTATGGAATATGGAATCTATTTCTGTCTGCACTAGAGAGGTCGGGAGGAAGTTAATCTCACTGTACTTGAAGAGGCTTTACATAAAGGGTTCTCTCTTATCCCGAGACTGCTAATTTAGTGATTCTGTGAGTCACTGTGTGCATACCCCATAACCTTTCCTTGGGATTGCCCCTATCCCACACTATGACATCAGAACTTTTTTATTATTGTTTTATATTTGACCAAAATATTCTGGTTTAGATACAGATATTTACAGAAAGTAGGGAGGAAGGGGACCAAGCCAGAGAGGGACAGGTATATGTACAGGGCTGAGCTGCAGAGGGCTACAACTTCCATATAAGGTAGGTTTTTTTGTGGCTGTTTTCCATTGCATATGAAAATGTCCATTTCTGGTGTGTGCAGACGTGGTGGCCATTGCCCACCCAGGTACCAGCAGCAGAAGACTATCTGACTTGGGAAGAATGGGGGTTTACAGGAGTCCAGGAGGTCCTTTCCGCTCTCCTAAGAGCCAGTATGTTCGCATCTTTCCTTTTCCCTGGAAGTGGGAGAGTGGACATGATTCAGATGCTTCGATGTTAGTCCCTTTGTCTCCCTCTCTTTCCCTATGATTCCCATAATCACTTTCACCCTCCCTTTCCATGCCCCCCTCCCCATGGCCTGCCATCACCTTCATTTCCACATCCCCCCGAAGCTCTAGCTGGAAGCATCCTAGCTCATCTAGGGCATCCTTGGTGGTAGAGGAGACATGGATCTTCAGCGCTGGGGTGGGTGGAATGGGGAGGACGGTGGAATGAGGAATCAAAGAAAAGGCAATCAAAGAATTGGTGATACTGTATAGCACCATGCCCGACCAACCATCCCTGGGAAGCTCCCAATGCATATCTATTAGAACCAAAATATGCCCAAGGATGCGACACTAAGGAACTGTGGTCTCTCAGATTAGGAAATTGGAGGAATTATGAAAAGAAGAAAAGGGCAAGATAAATTGAGGCCAACAGTGGGGTTGAGGGCTAATGTCTTACCTTGACCATTAGACTCCATTCGAGAAGCAGTGTTCACTGTGTCTCCAAAAAGACAATAACGGGGCATCTTCAGGCCAACAACCCCAGCGCAGACTGGCCCTATGAGAAGAAACAGGTTGGGAGAGTCTGGGAAAGGTGGAGACTAGGGCTGGAGTGAGAGTCAGCCTTACCAGTATGGACCCCTATGCGTAGCCTCAGCTGGTCATGGGGTCGGTGGCGGATGCGGAAGGAAGAAACTGCATCTAGTAATGCTAGGGCCATACGAGCAATTTCTGGTGCATGGCGTTGACCATTTCGGCCTGGGAGGCCAGATACCACCATGTAAGCATCCCCAATCGTCTCCACCTGATTGAGAGGGGGATTAAAAGGTCACCTCTATTTATATCCAAGGGGATGGGAAAAAGTAGAGGGAGACAAGCTGGACACCATCATTAATCATCCTGACATCCTGGAGGCCAGAATATTGACTAGAAAATAAGTGCCATGGTCCTGAGTCTAGGGGAGAGGAGATGTCTAGGGAATCTTTAAGTCTTCTTTCTCCACCCAGCACCTGGTGAATACTCAGTAAACATTTGCGGAATGAATGAACACCCTGTCTGCAGCAGGACATGGACAAATAGGCTCTGCCATCAGGAAATGGGAAGCAAGAAAACAGGGTAACTCAAGAGGACAGAGGCTGGTGAGGAGGTAAAGCAGGCCCAGTGAAATGGACCAGACAGCCCAAACTGTCAGAGAGGAGGAAAGCAGGCATTTGATTTTGGTAATTGTGCCAAAGCTATGTAAGAGAATAAATGCCATTGTTTTAAGGAAATACACAGTGAAGTTTTTAGGAAATACACACTAAGTATTTAGGGATAAAGTAGTTATCCCTAAATAGTAGTCTGCCACATGCCAAACAATGTTAGGTACTTTCCATACAACAAATCTATTATTCCCATCTTACAGATAAAACAACTGAGGCTCAGGGAGATTCTGTGACTTACCTAAGGCCACACAGTTAGCAACAAGCCAATATTCAAATCCAGATGATTTTTACTCCCAAGGACAATAAATCCAATTCAATAACTTCAACAAAAAGTTTTACTTTTTAAAATATATTTTCCCTCACCCCACTAAATCAGTCTGGACCCACATCCTATATGATTCTTCCATGTCTGGAGAGGACTGGAGAGAAATGTTGGATAGGCTGTATTTATACTCCAGGGAGATAGGAGCTAAATCTCATGATGGTTCTGATTAGGGAAGTCAAAGGATTCACAAGAAATTCGACTGGAGTGTACAATTATAGTGCTGGAGCTACATCTGTCTACGAAGTACACTCTAGCACCAGGATGCTGAGTACCCTGGAGGGAAAACTGATCATGGGGTGGGTAAGGTGTGTGGGGTTCAGGGAGACTGAGTTTCAAAGCGGGTCTCTATTAAAGGGTCTTCTATTGAACAGCAGCCTCAGCTCTCACCTTGTAGACATCAAAGTTGTCAATTATGGCATCAAAGCAGGTATACAGGTCATTAAGAAGTGTCACTACCTAGAAGGGATAGAAAAGCAGAGGCCCTGAGACTTGTGCCCAAATTTCTAAGAATTCTTAACCCACAAGCCATCAAAAGATGTGGGAACTCTAGAACAAACTCATCTTCCCTATTATCAATGAGGCTTTCCCAGGTCCCTACCCACCCAACCCCACCCGCCACCTCTCACCCATGGCTCTCACCTGCATGGGGGTGCTCTCTGCTGACAATGCTGTGAAGCCAACAATGTCACTGAAGTAGATGGTAACACTGTCAAAGGCCTCAGCCTGTACAGTCTCTCCCCGTTTTAACTGCTCTGCCACTGAACTAGGAAGCAAGGGTGCCATATGAGCCAAACTCCAAGAGAGCAGGAGTGGAAGAGAGAGGGAAAGTGTATGTGGCTGCAGCAGAGATAAGCTGTAACAAGAAAGCTGGGCTTTTCAGGTGGGAGGGAGGAAAGTGGCTGGGAAGACATTACAGTCTAATGCAAGGTAAGGCGCACAAGTGGCGGGGGGTTTTGAGGGGAATCCCTGTGCATGGGGGCTGTCTCAAGTTGGGACTGTTTTACATACACTTGCTGAAGCAAGGGCGTGGTAGAGCAGGGTCTTAAGAAGGGATGGGCAGCCAGTAAGAAGGCAGCATAGCAGATGTGGAGACAGAATGACAGCAAATAATCTATAAGCAGGGGTGCTCCCTGTGGCCAGCAGGGTTCTGAGGGTGGGGAGGCGAGTTCTCAGGTGCCTGATGAGGCAGAGCCCAACAGAGCAGAATCCCAAAAGAAAATACAGGAAGGGGGACAAAGTCTCACTGGGGTAGAATTTGGTAGAGCAGAGCTTCAGCCTTGCGTTTTTCCTCCAGATAGGCCTGTGTGCGTTCCTCCACCAGCTTCTCCAAGTTATTGGCATACTGTTCCATGCGCAGCAGGAGGTTGTCCAATATGCTGGTGCCACCCTCCCTAGGGGGAGGCCAGGATAAGGCACTTGCTCTAAGATTCTGAAGATTCCCAGGACTTCCTATCCAACCCACCCTCTGGTCCCAGCTGCCCCACTTCATGCACTAGGACTAATGAGTCTTCTATCCCTGGGAAGCCCCTGCCCCATAATGCCCTCTCACTTGTTAAAGCGCCGAATGAAGCCCTTAATCTGTCCAAAGTCTGGCCGCTCAGCTGGGTCCTGAGCCCAACATCGCTCCATCAGCAAAACTAGCTCTTCATTCAGTTGGGTCCGGTCAATGCTTGGCCGGAAATATGGCCGCTGACCATTTCGTACCTTCTGGACAATCTCTGAGGGTGATCAAAGGTTTGGATGAAGAACAGAGTTCCCCCAGGAAGAAGAGGCTGTGGGTAGTGGATTGACTCTTACCTTTGGGGCTGAGGTCCAGGCCCTCCAAGTAGAAAGGACCACTGCGAAGTGCTATCTCCTGCAGGATGATCCCAAAGCTATAGACGTCAGCCTTCTGCATGCCTGTGGTTGGCAAGGGGTTCCCACTGAGCAGTTCTGGGGCAGTCCACAGCTTCTCTGAAAAGAGGAAACCGGCTGGCCAGGTCCCCCAAAATGGGGCACCCCCAAGCCCATCTGGGCTCATCCCTATATTACTGTCACTCCACCTCCCTCTCCCGCCATCCCTAGGTGGAAAGAGGAGCAATATAAAAAGTGGGTTGTGGGGGTGGGCCTCACTGGCATAGAGGGCATGGCTGTCATCAGGTTCAGCAGTTGATCGGAAGCTGGCCAGGCCATAGTCTGTGATTTTGAGCACAAAACGACTATCCACCACACAGTTGGAGGACTTGAGACTCCCATGCGATGAAATAATGCTGTTGTGGAGAAAGGCCATGCCCTGCAGGGTACAGATCAAGTCATGGGATTGGATCATATCTGGCTTAGAATACCCTCTCTCCATGAGATGGGCACTGGCTAGCTGTCTACAGATCTTGGGTCCACAAAAATAATAAGCTGATTTTGGAAGGCATCCTTTGCAGTTTCCACCCAAGGAAGCAGGAAGAACAGAAGAGTCATCTGTTCCTGGTATCATAAGCAGGACACAGGCACCCAGCCACCAGGGACAGGGAAAATGCTTAAAAAGAGGAATAAGTGGAGCTACAAATGACAGCCCTGGAGAGGGCAGTCAATCTTCTTGATTAGTGAAGAGAACAGAACTTGGGTGAAGACCAAAATGATATAACACCCATGGTGGCCTCAGATACCTGGCTACTAATTAGGAAGACTTGACTTGAGACCCAGGTATCAAGAGTAGCTGGATATACCAAGGAAGACCAGTTGTAAACTTTAATGCATAACCAGGCGTAGGTGGGCGAGTCGGGGCAGAGGAGGAACAAGACCTACTAGAGGGAGGTGGGCGAGTCGGGGTAGAGGAGGAATAAGATCTACTAGAGGGAGGTGGGCGAGTCGGGGTAGAGGAGGAATAAGATCTACTAGAGGGAGGTGGGCGAGTCGGGGTAGAGGAGGAATAAGATCTACTAGAGGGAGGTGGGCGAGTCGGGGCAGAGGAGGAATAAGATCTACTAGAGGGAGGTGGGCGAGTCGGGGTAGAGGAGGAACAAGATCTACTAGAGGGAGGTGGGCGAGTCGGGGTAGAGGAGGAATAAGATCTACTAGAGGGAGGTGGGCGAGTCGGGGTAGAGGAGGAATAAGATCTACTAGAGGGAGGTGGGCGAGTCGGGGCAGAGGAGGAATAAGATCTACTAGAGGGAGGTGGGCGAGTCGGGGTAGAGGAGGAACAAGATCTACTAGAGGGAGGTGGGCGAGTCGGGGTAGAGGAGGAATAAGATCTACTAGAGGGAGGTGGGCGAGTCGGGGTAGAGGAGGAACAAGATCTACTAGAGGGAGGTGGGCGAGTCGGGGCAGAGGAGGAACAAGATCTACTAGAGGGAGGTGGGCGAGTCGGGGCAGAGGAGGAACAAGATCTACTAGAGGGAGGTGGGCGAGTCGGGGCAGAGGAGGAATAAGATCTACTAGAGGGAGGTGGGCGAGTCGGGGCAGAGGAGGAACAAGATCTACTAGAGGGAGGTGGGCGAGTCGGGGTAGAGGAGGAATAAGATCTACTAGAGGGAGGTGGGCGAGTCGGGGTAGAGGAGGAACAAGATCTACTAGAGGGAGGTGGGCGAGTCGGGGCAGAGGAGGAACAAGATCTACTAGAGGGAGGTGGGCGAGTCGGGGTAGAGGAGGAACAAGATCTACTAGAGGGAGGTGGGCGAGTCGGGGTAGAGGAGGAATAAGATCTACTAGAGGGAGGTGGGCGAGTCGGGGTAGAGGAGGAACAAGATCTACTAGAGGGAGGTGGGCGAGTCGGGGCAGAGGAGGAACAAGATCTACTAGAGGGAGGTGGGCGAGTCGGGGTAGAGGAGGAACAAGATCTACTAGAGGGAGGTGGGCGAGTCGGGGTAGAGGAGGAATAAGATCTACTAGAGGGAGGTGGGCGAGTCGGGGTAGAGGAGGAACAAGATCTACTAGAGGGAGGTGGGCGAGTCGGGGTAGAGGAGGAACAAGATCTACTAGAGGGAATGCTGGATCAGAGAGAAAGTGCAGAACATCGTAAACCTGGAAAATGGACAAAATCTGCTAAGCCAGTGCAGAAGCCTAAAACTGCTGGCTCTGTGGGTCCAGAGAGGGAAAAACCTTTGCCTCCAAGGAGCTGAAAGACAGTCTTAAAGGCCGGGCTCAGTGGCTCATGCCTGTAATCCCAGCACTTTGGGAGGCCAAGGCTGGCAGATTGCTTGAGCCCAGCAGTTCAAGACCAGCCTCAGCAACATGGCGAAACCCCATCTCTACCAAAAATACAAAAATGAGCCGGGCACTGCAGCACACGCTGTGGTCCCAGCTACTCAGGAGGCTAAGATGGGAGAATCACTTGAGCCCAGGAGGTCGAAGCTGCAGTGAGCAGTGATCTAGCCACTACACTCTAGCCTGGGTGACAGAATAAGACCCTGTCTCAGAAAAAAAAAAAAAAAGTCTTAATGATGCTCCCCAAAAATGAAACCCTAGGAGCCACCCAAGTCAGTTCAGGTGAGACAGAAAGAGGATACAAGGTTCAATATGCTAACGAAAAACATTTCCGTCTAAATGTTTAGCTCTGGACTTACTTCATAACTCTAATCTCTATGAACTCTTCCTTTTTATTTCTTTTGGTATCAACAAAACTTTTGGGAATCTCTGAAGTTGTGAATTTACTTGTGTGGAAACTGTGCAAAGGATGCCTTCAAAAATCACAGGATTAGGCTTCTGGCTTTGTTGTAAATCACTTTTCCACCAAATCACTGTTCTCTCAAGAGTCGTGTCTTATATTTATCATCACACCTCTAGTTGAGCATGACATTGGCTTTACTAATATTTTTATCTCTCATTTGATAGCAAATTTTCACACACCAAAAAAATACTTTTTAAATAACTTCATGAGAATTCAGCAGAAAACCAAAGCTAGCTTCAAATACAGTGTGGGGTGATCCACTGGGATGCTCATTGGCTATGAGACTTATTTCAGAAAACCTGTCCAACTCATGCAAGATTCTATTTTATGCTCCACAAATCCATGGGCCTCTGAGTCATTTGAACATAGCTAAAACCTAGTATAACAGAAGAGTACCAAAGGTTTTTAGTACAATCTTCCTTGATTTCTCTTAGTTCTACTAGTAAATGTTCCTTTTTTAAATTTCAGTTTTCTGAACAAAAGGGCAGACATGCCAAATATTGGTCAGAGAGTAAAATAATGAGAGGAAAAACAGGAGATAAATATGTTCAGAGAGTAAAATAATGACAGGAAAAACAAGAGATAAATATGTTCAGAGACTCCACTCATTTTATGAGTTCTTAGAGGTAAAAGAGATGATGGAAAGAGACATGAGATATTTAAGACAGAAAGATAGAAACTCTCTACAGGCACAGGACTCCTTGTGGCAGGTAAAACTCACTGTCCCAGTTGTAAGCCCCAGACTCCTTGTTTACCCATTATTACCAGACCATGGGAATAAGGGGAGATGAGAGAACAGGACTTTCAGAGGACTAGAAGGAGAAAAACCACAATCAAAGAACAGTGGAAGTGATTTAAAGTGGATGAACTTTTAAGGAGTGGGGAAGACTCACCTTAACAAGGTCATTAATGAGTGAATAACGAAACATCCAGTCCAAGTTGATGCTGTCATTTTCTAGAATATCCTGGTAAGTGACATGGAATAGATTGTCTGTCCTGGTCCCACCAGCTATCACCCGGCATTGAGTCAGTATAACTTTGGGTCTATCCTTCCCACCCCTGCCATAATCTCCTACACCTATCTCTCACCTGTAAACTCCCACGAGGACAATATTCAGTGACAATGCAAATGTTGGGAGGGTCTATGCAGGCGCCAATGAAGCGAGTGAGATGGTTGAACTGAACATCTCTCATCTGGCAGAAAAAACAATGGGAAGGATAAGAAAATTGAAAGAGTTAAAAATTAGATACAGAAACTTACCACTACATAAGAGGACCTTTCTCTTAGTTGTATCTATGATTTTAAAATCATTTATAAATCAACCCCTTGCCCATCTAGCCAATTTTACTATTTCATAGTTTTCACCACTCCTCCGTTACATACATGTTTGAGTCCATCCTCTGTTACATACATGTTTGAGTTCAAACAGAACCTGCCGGGTCAGCTCAATGCGCTTCTTATTCACATGTTTGATGGCGACAACATTTCCCTGATGGTGGTAGTGAAAGGGGAAAGGAAAGTGAATATCAGAAATTCTGGGTACAAGGAAATGCTAGAGAGCAGTGGAAGCGCCCAGGAGCTCAGCGGGGCACAGAGACGGGGGTATGAGGGACAGAGGTTCAGGGGCAGAGGTGGCAGATGGGGATGAGACAGGATGAAATGGTGGGGACCAGAACAAGCAAATGACTGTTCACCTTGAAGTGACCGGTGTTGGCAAAGATCTGGTATTTCCCATGGGCTGTCATGAGCGAGCCGTAACTGGATCCCCGCTGGGGCCAAGGGCAACATGGAGGCGGAAGGATGAAAGGAACATTAGATGATGGTGGTAGTGCAGGGGCTATCATTACAAGCCAATGTGCTGGGAGAGATCCAGGGTAAGAAGGGACAGGAACTCAGAGGGAGGCAGAGGAACAGCTGAGACAAGGGCTCACCAGCGACAGTGTGAGGCGACTGCCTGCACCTTTGTGATAACGCTCTGAGTTGCCAAACTGCAGTTCTTCCCAGCGAATACGCCACAACATGCTAGCCAGCTCCTTCTCCAGCATCAGCTTTCTGTAAGGACTGCACACCTCAGTTGACTGGCAAGCCGAATCCTGCCACCCCCAAGCCAACAGCAGGGTTGCAGGGGCTTCCTGCAGCTCCTGAAGCTGCAACTGTTACACCGGAGAGACAGGGCTGGAAGATAAGGCTGCATTCTCGGCATATCTGGCACATGCCCTATGCCCACTAACAAACACAGAGATTGGGGGTGAAAGTTCTTTCCTAAAAGAAGACCAATGGAAAATTCACCTTTGATCTTAACCCCACTGAAAAACACTAGTTAGTATATCCAGTCTAGGACCAAAAGTGGAACAAACACCTAGGCTAAGCGACAATTAAAGAGAAAGGCTAGAGAGGAAGATGCTGTTGGATCTAAGAGACAACCAGCAAATTAAGAAACCTACTACCCTATCCCACGTTATAGGGACCACCTGGCTTCAGCCAGAGGTTGTGTGGCAATGGGGGCAGGGAGTAGGTCAGCAAGAAACCCAGAACTCACCGGAAAATTAGGAAACTGGAAACACCAAACATGATGAAGGTGATTCCTGTGCCCAGAGCCACAATTGCCAGGGTTGAAAGTGGAGCTGAAGGGGAAATAGAGACCCTGAGGAAGACTGTGTGCGGACTTGGCAGAATGGAGAACGGGGTGCATAGGTGCATAGACAGACTCCTTGGGAGTAGGAAGAAATGAGGAGGGAGGGATGCAGACGTAAAGGCAGAAGCACAGTTAAGAGTGGAGGGTCAGTGAGGGTGGAGGCCATGAATGGAAAGCAAAGGGAGGAAAGCTGCTCCCGGTCCCTGCACACACCCACTTTTATCACAGGATGGGTCGTCCAAGTCAAAGGCACAGGGGGGATTGTCCGAGGGAGGAGCCCCCTTCACCCAGGGAATAGGCCGTCCCGTCCACCAAATCTGCTTCTCAGCTCCCGAGTAGTGGGCTGCAGGCTGTAAGGAAGCAAAAAGCTGGGCCCACAGGCGTGCTCCCACCAGCCTCCTCCCCAGACCCCAGCTGTTTTGCTGCTTTTCTCCCCAGCCTACCACCCAGCCAGGATGCAGTGCCAGCAGAGAAAACAAGTCCCTCATCTAGTAGTTTTGGTTCTGCCCCCACTGAACCCTTGAAAGCTGGATTTTGCAGGGCCACACTCTCTTCCCTGCCTCCTCCCCCATCACCTGAAAGTCCCCAGAATCCAGGTCTCCCATGGCCCAGAGGACAAAGTCAGTCTCCCGGTCATTGTTCTTGTCCATGACAACCAGCCCAGTTACACCTAAGACAGAAAAGAGTGTCCTTTCTTTGAGGTCTACCCTGGGCTCCTCTCCCACTCACTCATGCCTACGGCTCCCTCAGAGTCTACCCTTCCCCGATCTTGAGGTGTGGGCACCTCTGCCATATTCACTAACCCCCACTAAAGCTGTGGTGACCCTAACATCTGTTTCTTCTTCAGCCCACTCTATTCCTGACATCAGCCCTCAGACCCCCATTGACCCCTCTTCATTACCGTGATATCTTCGTCCCTGCATCTTCTCCACAATTCGAAGTCCATCCTCCCGGGTGCCTCCTTCCTGTATTGTCTCATTCAGGACTTCAGCATATAGCAGGATCCCATCATAGAAGCAGCCAGCGATGAGGTTCATCTGGGGGTGGCAACTTCAGCAGTACTCTCCAAATGTCCTGCAAGGCCCCTTCCCCTCTCTCTGGGGTCTCCCTTCTACCTATTCTCTCTTCTGGTTTGCTTTCTTCCCTCCTCTTATTCCTAAAGTGCCATCCCTTCCTAACTACTCCCTAGGGCAGAAGGAAAAATCCTGGACGGAAGCGGAGACCCCCCAAAGTTGGGCTTGCTCCACAGCCAAGACTTGATGCTGAGTTTGGGAGAGAAGCCCTTCCCCAAAGCTTGACCTGACTCTGAGGAAGGGAGAGATCTACTTACCAGGGAAGGGCCCAGCTCCACACCAAAGTCTTCCCGGGCTCTTATCAGCAGACGATTCTGGAATTCCTGATACTCAGGATTTGGGGGTTCTCGGTACGTGATCACCAATACAGTCTGTACCAGCAGCATATGGGGAAGAGTGAACAGGATTCAAGATAGGCATTAGGGGAAGAGAAGATGCAGGACAGGGAAACTTGGTAAAATATACATGATATAAAATATACACAGGTGAGTCTGAAGGCTTTGAAAGGGCTACTGACCTCTGTGTGTGTGTGTGTGTGTGTGTGTGTGTGTGTGTGTGTGTGTGTGTGTGTGTGTGTGTGTTGTGTTTCATACATCTGGGAAGAGGGAGTGGCACTCCTCCTGAAAGGTAGATAGGACTGGTTCTGGGAAGGTGGAAACTGGCAAATAATAGTCAACCCCATCCCCAAAGCCCAGCCCAACATCTTCCAGAGCTCCCTTCCAGCATCCAGGTTTCTGCCAGGCCACCACAGCTCACACGGCTCCTCTGTCCCTTGCTTTCTGGGTATCTGCTTATGACCAAGGACAACACCCACTAACAGCTCCTCTCTGAGATGTTAATCACTGTTAATGTCATCAGTAAAATACTGACATTGTCATTTCGGCCACTTGAACACAGTGTCTCCGCCCAGTGAATTACAGAGATTTCAGGCCCTATGACAACTGAGGGAAATACTTTGAGACAGTGATTCCACCTGTGAAAAGCTGTGTGCTCATCCATTTAATGTGTGGAACACCTACCACAAATAGCACTGTCCCGCTTACTGAGTAATAGATGTGTCACAGGGACAAACACATAGTCACATGCCCACACACATTTCACAGGTAAGCAAATGACACATGTGATCTCAGACATGCACACATCTCACTGGCGCATGAGTCAGCATCTCTGTCTCTCACCAAAGTGCCTGCTTGGCTCCCATTAGTCTCACACATTTCCCCTTCCTGAGCTGCTGGACCTCCCAGTCTCAGGCCCTGCCTCAGGCCACATAGTCACTGAGACCAACCTCTGCTCCAACAGGAAACTGGCATCACAACTTCAAGGAAAGACTTCAGTTCAATATATTTTATGAAACATGACTTTGTGAAATGATAATTTAAAATCCGGTCATTTCTCCCAGTTTTGTTTATTCTTGTCATAGAAAGTACATGTGGACCATAGAGATACGCTGCACTAGACACATCACATATGGCCTATTATGTATCAATTCATTACAGATAGGAAATAATAAAGTCGATTTCTAATATGCATTCATTATATTAGACTGCAGCTTGCCTCAAGATATCATTATTCTTTCTAGAGCATTTGGCTGCCTGATTACACACTTCTAACATTCTCCCAGTCTCAGGTAAAATTTTTTTAAAAAGAGAAGGCAACTGAGGAAAGGGTTGAAATAGTTCATTCAGTAGCACCTGTTCCAAGAATAAAATAAAGAGGTAGAATATTGTTGACAAGCAATGTAAAAAGTCAGGAAAAGGGCGAGAAAAGATCAGGTTCAACACAATTTATATTTCAATAAAGGCTGATGATAGGTTTTTAACACATTTTTAACACTAATTCTCAACACTAAGTTTGGCTGGTTTGCTAGGCTAGCAGTTATCAAACTTTTGGTCTCACAATCACTTTACACTCTTAAAAATTATTAAGGACCCCAAATAAAGTTTGTTTATGTGGACTATATCTATCAATATTGACCGTCTTAGAAATTAAAACTGATAAATTTTGAAAACGCAAGAACACACAAGCACACCTTCCATAGCTGTCCAAGTGATGACATCATCATGCCATGTAACCTCTGGGAAACTTCACTACACAATCACAAAAGAACAAGCGTGACAAAGCAGATAAGATCTTTGTATTACTTTTAAATAGTTTTGACCCCATGGTCCCCCTAAACTGCTATGCTAGAACTGTTTTTGCTGTGGTTACTAGTTGTAGTTGTAGTACCAAAAAACAAAAATGAAAAACCAAACCAAAAAAAAAACACAACCTCAAACAGTTTCTGTGCTTGCTCAGGGGTTTGAGAGAAAGTGAAGGAGGATAATTGTGTCCCACTTCACAGTGGACCCCAGGTGGAAAAAACAAGCAAAGTCCGCCACCAATGGGTGCAGTGGTGGGTGGGTGCCAGGAGCACACCTAGGAAATGTGCACCCTCAGGAGGCACCTGCTTCTATCTGTGGACCCGCCCACTGAGACTTGCCCTGGCCAACTGGAGAGTGGTCAACAGTGGCCTAACGAGACAAGTGGTCTCCAAGCCCTTGGTTTAGTGCTTTCTTCCATTCTTGCCGCTGGTGCTCCCTGCGTGTAACCCAATCTCATGCTGGTCATGTAGGTTGTGACCTCCGCCTGGGTTTCTAACCCTGTAGTCCTCCATTGACCAGCCTGGGCTTCTGGATCCTCAGAGCCTGGTCATTGCTTATTTAGTTCCACTCAATCTTTTCTTCCCTATCCTGGTTGATCACCTAGTTTACATTACTTGTCAGCTCTACTCCTGTCTAGGTGAATTCCTCATCCTATCCCCCTCTCCCCAACACACCCCTAATTCAATTCAGCAAATATGTGTTAAACACCTACTACATGCTAGACATATGGAATATGAAGATGAGCATGATCCCTGACCTGGAGCAGCTAGTGGCTAAATGGGAGCGAAAAATCATATCAACATACTTGATTTCAGAGCTCTCTCCCCAGTAGCCAGTATCGATACGGCATGAGCTAGGGCCTTTCCTTGAGCATGATACCCTCCTGGAAAAGCTGTGGGCATCTGTGTCGAGGCCTCCTTTCCTCTATTGCCACCTTTTCCAGGCTGGCCTGGTCTGGGACCTCAGAGGGCCAGTGTCTCTGGGAGAAGGGCTCTGTGCTCTTTCATCCTTGCTTGGCTGTAGCTAACTGCCCAACTTCCCTCAGACTCTCCCCTGCTTCCGCATTGGAAGGTGGGGGGGGGGGGGGGCGGTGGGGCACCTCATCACCCCTCAGCCCCACCTACCCAAAGCCTTGAACTTCCCATCAGCATATTCCTGGCTGCCTAGTTCCCTTCTCTTGTGTTGCAGCAAAGGTTCCCTCTTTATTTCTCTGTCTGAATAATGCCCACAGTGAGGGGGAGAACTGAGAGTTAATTGATATAACTGATTATTGGATGACTAGATCCCTCCTCTCGCTACCCTTAATGCTGGGGACCCTTGGCTGGGCAATAATGCTCACAGAAGAAAGTGAGGCTTTTCTTCCACAAATAGAATACAGCCAGCAAGGCGCAGTGGCTCATGCCTGTAATCCCAGCACTTTGAGAGGCCAAGGCAAGAAGATCATTTGAGCCCAGGAGTTCGAGACCAGCCTGGGCAACATGATAAGACCCCATCTCTATAAAAAATAAAAAATTATCTGGGCATGGTGTCATATGCCTGTAGTCCCAGCAACTCGGGAGGCTGAGGTGGGAGGATTGCTTCAGCCTGGGAGGTCAAGACTGCAGTGAGCAGCTGTGATCACACCACTGCACTCCAACTTGGGCAACAGAGCTGTCTCAAAAAGAAAAACGATATAACCGGGAAGGTTATGGAGTGCTCCCATCTGAGAGGGTCACAGATCTTCTGCAGTCCACACCAGCTGAAGTACAATCCCCTTGTTCTTCTCTTTTCATAGCACTCTATTCCTTTCCTCTTTATGTTTTAGTAACAATCACAATATATTCCTACATTTGTATTTATTTGCTTACTTATTTATTGCCTGCCCATCCTACCAAATGTAAACTCCAAAAAGGCAGGAACAAAGTCTGTTATGCTCTCCCTTGCATACCAGTACCTAGCACAGTTCCTGGATATGATAGGTGCTCAGTAAATACTAATGAAATGAGTCAGCCTTCAAATAAATCAAACACAGACTGAATAATATGGTTAGTTCTATGGTAGATGGAGTTAAGCAAAACAGTAGGAAATTCAGTCCCACTTAGGGATTCTGGGATCATTTCCTAGAAAGGAAAATAACTGGTATGAGTCTTAAAGAATATGGAAGCATTACCCAGACAAAGGTGAGAAGATTGTTTTAGGAAAACATTATGGCATAAACAAAACCTGCCCTGCCACTGCCCATATTCAAGTGTGACAGTCACAGACTCATTCTCAGGCATGCAAACAGCTATGTCATTCTCAGTCAGACACACACTCGTCAGTCGCAACCAAATATATAATCACAGCCACATAAAACCTTACTGGAGAAGAATGGCCACCCAGGTCCAGCCCTTATACACAGCTACTTAGAACCAAATAATCCCAGAGTTTAAAGGACTTTAAGGTTATCCCATAAGCCACCTCCAATCCTTCTTGGAAAAAAGGAGGGATATGGATAAATACACGGGAAACACTTATATGCAAGGTTAGTAAAAAAGTGGCGGGGGAATCAGGGGAAGATTCATGGGTATGATTTTGAGAGGCAGATATTTGGGATGAGGGAAGGAAGAGCATTCCAGACAAAAGGAAAAAGAACATAAAGGCACAGGGGCAGGAAGGCCCTGGGGTTGGGGGAACTCAGAGGCGTGGTAGGCTGCAGTTCTCAGCATGAGGGTACCAGGAGGTGAGACTGAAAAAGTGGTTTGAGAACAGACTGCAGAAGGTCTTAAATGTCACAATAAGGAGTCAGAATTTTATTCTCTAGAACACAAGTCACTGAAAGTTTTGAGCAGGAGTGAAATGAACAGAGTCATGCCAACATTCCCCACAAATTTTCTGAAATCTGAAATGCGTTTCTTTCCATTCCTGCTATCATCACACGAGTTCAAGCCATATCACCTCACCCCCTTCTAATCTGTTACAGTTGGTCTCACTGCCCCAGGTCTCCCCCTCTTCTAATCCTGAATTCTGTCACTACTGTATATTTATCTCCACACACACACACAAAAAAAGTCAAGGACCCCAAATTCAAGTCCTAGTGCCTTAAGACTTAGAGCTCTCCTTAATCTGATTCTACCTTTGCAACTTTATTTCCTGTATCTCCTTTAAGTGAACCTCTCATTCTTGTCGGGTCAGTATCTTCTTGGTCTCTCAAACACGCCCATTCCTATCTTTTTCTCTTTGCTCAGGATGCTTGGATCTCCTCTCCCACTCTGACTATGAATATGACATCTATCATTAAAGTCACAATAGGGTCTCACTTCCTGTGTAAAAGCCTTCCCTAAACACAGCCCACACTGACTCTTCCTCCTCTGAGCCACTAAAGTTCTTAGTGTCTGTTCCAGGACACATAATCATATCCTTTCTCAAACTTTGTCTGACTGTACCAGAACGATGCCTCACCTCTCCATAAAGGGTGGAAGCCCACCCAAGGGCTAGGATCAGATCTTTTCCTGAACTTTTCTCCCCCACAATATAGCCTACTACTGGCACTTAGGAAAGTCAGGGTTTTAGGATTTTGGAGGCAGCCAAAGTCAGTCTTGGCAGCAAGCACACTAAGAGTCACAAAAGTAGAGAAGTAAGAAAGGGTGACACTAGACTCAGAATGCCTCTGTTCATTTTACTCCTGTGGCTCACAATTCCTGCCTGGTTCCTAGGGTTTCTTTGGGGTCTTGTGAGAGAGAATTTCCAGCGAAGCCCCTCTTCCCCCTCCTCCTTCAGATTTGGCTCAAATGATACCTGAAAGGCCTCTCTGAGGGCCTGGGCCTGTTCCCGGGTGCGATTGTCCTGCCAGGGCCGGCCTGTAGCACGTGTGGGGCCTGCACGGAGACTCTCCCCAAAGACATCCAGGTAAAAGAAGACATAATCCCCATTGGTCAGATTCTCCCTCTGGGCCTGAAGCAGGATCTCATGCAGCATCTCCAGAGGGCCGCAGATATACACAACTGGGAGCAGGTACATGACAGAGGAGCACCCTGAGAAGGTATCCAGGTCCCCCACACAGCCCCCTCTCTGAATCACTGGGATGTCCCTCTTCAGCAAGAAAGAGAGTGCCCTAACCTATCAACCCCAAAGCAGATGCTCCCCAGCCCACCCCCCTTGGAGTCCACCATAAGCACCCTGGGGCCATATGGACCATCTGGCAGAAGTCAGAGCCTGTCCAGACCCCAGAGGAAGGGAGCTGTCACTCTCAAGCCCCTCCCTTTCCCAGAGCCTCCCTTGCTGCTCCCCACCCAACCAGCCTGCTCTCTGACTCTTCCCTGCCCTTCCCTGGGCTCAAAGGCACAGACAGCACAGATTTCTCAGTATGAGCTTTATCTGTCTTTCCCAAATCTGCTGAGCCCTGAGTCCGTTCATGGAGCCCTCATTATTTTTACACCACCAAGGGGTCTTGGCGCCCAGTCTGGGTGGTAGCTCTGATCATAGACAGAGCACATTTCAGAGTGGCTGTCAATCACATTCACTACTCTAGGGCACAAACATTGCTCCCGAAACTTAATATCCCCTCGTTTTCATATTCCACCTTGATACAAGGCTTCACCCCTCATGCTCTCTTCTTCCTTGTTTGCATCTGCCTAAGGTGTTCACAAGCTCCCATGATGAAGCCTTGGCCCTCTCACAGGTGCTCTGTCCACTTGTGCTTCTTGATCCCAACCACCACATACAGCTGCTCAATGCCTATCTCCATCTACAGTTCCCCAGTGCTGAGCTTTAGGGACACAGCGACCCTCCTCCCCTGACCCTAAAATAGCCCGGGCCACACTCACTGCGCCCGTTGGCCCGGATGAAGTGGGTGGCCTGCTCGGGGCCCCCTGGCTCTCGGGCATACACCTGGTGCTGCACACTGAGGTTGCTGCCCTGCAGGGCCTCAAAGACGCCCTCGATGGTGAAGTAGTGAGGTCGGTCATCTGTGCGAGCATCCAGGTACAGCAAGGCAGCACGGGCAGTCCAATTGAAGTGCCCGTGTAGTGTCACCACAAACTCACCCAGCTTGGGAGCAGAGGGGCCAGTGCGAACCAGGGTACGATAATGGTCATTCTTAGCCGAAAAACCAGAGGCCACAGCACCCGCAGTCAGCAGGGGAAGGCGCCAGTGGGAGGCAAAGCGGGCCACAGAGGCAGCAGGGTACACGCAACCGGGACCTAACAGCAGGTCGGGGTCATGGTACAGCTTGAGGTCCACAGCGCTCAGCGGTGCCAGGTACTCAGAGCAGGCGCCTTCCAGTTCGGAGCTGACAAACCGCAGGTCCACGGGCAGTGCCCGGCCCAGAGCCTCCACAGCTAGTGCCACAGCGGGTCCCACCCGTGGCCAGGCCCAGGCATAGCTCAGGTTGTGTTCTGGCAGCACCACCGCCAGCGTCAGGTTCCGTGCCCCGGGAGGACGCACCCCACCTGCCAGGGCTGCCACCAACAGCAGGAGTGATGGCAGCGCCATGGGGATAAAGCAGCAGCCCCACCGCCCCCAGAACTTGGGGCTGCTCTGGCCTACAGGGGAGACGCGAGTACCCCCCAGCCTGGAGCCTGGGGAAGAGGGCCAGGAAGAGGAGGAGTAGGCTAGGTAGGCTGGGATGCAGAAGGTGCTGGGGGCCGGGGAGAGGAGGGGGAGATGGGAGGAAGACGGGGGGCGGGCAAGGAGTGGGCTACCAGCCTAGGGCAAGGACTGAGGACTGAGAGCGGGGTGGCAGGGGGAGGGAGGGACCGAGGGGGCCTGCGGCCAGGATGGGGACAGTGCGAGGCGAAGAAGCCTGATGAATCTAAAGCTGAGAAGGAAAAGGGGATCTGGGACTGGGATGGGGTGGGGGTGGGGGGCGGGTGGTACAAAGAAACGGCCTGGGGGAACCTCACAGCTGAAAGGGCCGGGAGGGCAGGAGGGCGCTGCGCCACATAGGACCAAGGGGGTAAGGTGGGAGGGTGCCCGCGCCGCGGAAGGACTGGGATCATGGGCAGGCGGGGAGCGAAGCGAGGCCTGGGCCGGAGGGCAGGGGAAGGCAGGGGTAAATCTCCCTGAGAAGGATTCTCCCGGAGCTCCTGCTTGGACTAACGGGCCCGGGCGCTGGTCCCATCCGGAGCTACGGCGGCCCCGCCCGTGTCCCCGCTCCTCTCTGCTCCGCTTCTCCTGGGCCCCGGCGGCCGGCGCTGCCCGGCGCTTCCTCCCGCCCCCCGCCTGGGCCCCGCGCGCGCCGCTCGTCCGGGTCAGGTCGCCTCGGCCCGGCCCGTCTCCGCTCGCTGCGCCGGCGGCCGAGTGCGACTCCCCCGGGCAGGCCGCCCGCCCCCGCCCCTCCCCCGCTGCCCCTCCTCCTCCCTCCCGGCCCCACCCTCCGGCGCCGGCTGCCTTCCTCCACCCCCCACCCGGGCGCTCGGGACCGCCAGGTCCCAAACCCACCCCGGTGAGCACTTAGGGGCTCCGCACCAAGGCCTCGCCGGCCAGCAGGGTTCCCGGGCGCTCCCTCACTCTCAGGGCCTACCCTGGTCTCCCCCACGCCCCTGGTCCCCCTGCCGCCCCTCCTTCCATTTCCATCTCACACACGCCAGCGACCCCAGGGTTTGTCCTCTCCCCCTCGCTCAGCCCGCTCTTCTTGGGTCTCCGCTCTGAACTCCCTGAGTCCCTCAGTGGTTCCAGGCTCCAGGAAGCAGTCGAGGATCCCCAGACGTGTGGTATCCTCACCAGCCCCCCCACCTAGCAAACCATAGCGCCCTCCCGACGGCAGTGCGGCTTACTCCACCGGGGACCATGCCCGCTCCCTAGACGGGCCCCTCCAGCAGCCAGGGGCCCCTGCGCTACACTTCCCACCAGTCCTTAGAAAGTCCACGAGGCTCCTTCTTGCTTGGGACTCAACCCTCGGCCCCCCGCTGTCTCCATGCCCCCTGCCCTCCTCGTGTCCTCAGAGGCCCACCGCAGCCCGCCCGGCTTCCTCCACACCATCTGCTCAGTCAGGGCCTCGATTTTCTTTTGTCTCATGCACAGCACAGGCTGGCGCCTGGGGAAAGCCTGTAACGGACCGGCGGGACACTCCCCGCAGTGGAAGCCCATCCACGCTCTCCTGGGGTTCCACCTTGCTCCCAGCTTCCCTTAGGAAGCTCTCCCTAGGGCCCCCATATCTGGAGTGCCAATCTGACCCCAAGAACAGCTTGTGAGGGATGATCTCATGGTGGCTGAGAGGGACTGCTATGGGACCTTGGGGATTTTTCTCCAACTGTCATAAAGGACATGCACATAAGCCCATTCTCTGCCCGCGCTAAGAGCCACGGTTTCTCTCCCACTTCAAGCTATTTCTCCAGAAATCACAAGCTGAGAGCGCTCCTGGAGCCCTGGAGTGGGGTGGGAGTGTGTAGGGCGAGGACGGGCATGGTTTCCCTGAGATGAAGGCGACACCTAGTGGTTTGGTGGGGGAAATTAAGGACAATGCCACTTTATCCTTAGGCACGATATTTATTGAACACGGGCTGCCTAGCACAAGCTGTACCTGTGAATACAAAGAAAGCCGAATGATACAGCCCTTACCTTTGAGGAACATGCATTTGCAATCCCTGGGGCACAGAGGCCAAGAGCAGGCCGTCCCTAACAATGTTCTTGCCTCAAGCCCAGTAGAGATGGAAGCCTCAGGACAGCTCCTTCTTTAACGCAGAGGGGTGGTAACCCTAGTTCCAGGCTCCCAATACTGCAGTGAAAAGGAATTTTGTCCTATCTGGCCAAGGCAAAAAAAAAAAAAAAAAAGGAACAGTCAAAAGAATGACGAGACAACATGAGAAATACTTTAGACCAAGTCAACCAAATAGAATAGTTGATTTTTAAGCAACTACACATTGTTTTATGAGACAAGCAAATCCAAAATGACAAAATTCCTGAAAGAATTACAGAATGGCAGGGCTAAAAGGAATCATATAAATATATTGTTTAGCCCTCTCATTTAAAGATAATTGAAAACCAAATCCCAGAGAGGAAGGTCGCAGTGTCCTTACTTGCTCCTCTCCCCCAATCCCACATGGCTTTTTAGTTGCAAAAGAGAGATTAAAATGCAGGTTTCATGGTCTCCAAGGAGAGGCTCTTTATAGATATTTTGCTGACTCATGGAACTTACTGTAGAAAGCTGTGCTTACAATATAATAGCCACCAAACCCAGGCGAGTCTCTCTGGAACACCTGCAGCCCTCGGTGCGGATCGTGTCTGCAGCCCTCGGTGCGGACAGCCACCACTGTCACCCAGACTCCTACGCAAGTACAAGTGCATCATATGTCATTATTCTGAACATTAAGGACAATTCTTCATTATGTTAGGGATTAAACATTCAAGCATCTTGCCTTTCCCTTTTCCTCCCAATTGGCCAGTTAACTAGAAAGTAGGAAGGGGCCAGGCACAGTGGCTCTTGCCTGTAATGCCTATAATCTCTATTAAAAACCAAACAAATCAATCGGATATGGTGGCACGAACCTGTGGTCCCAGCTACTTGGGAGGCTGAGGTGGAGGGACCACTTGAGCCCAGAGGATAGAGGCAGCCTGGGTGACAGCAAGACTCTGTCTCAAAAAAAAAAAAAAAAAAAAAAAAGGAAGTGGGAGGAGCCTGGTGCAGTGGCTCACGCCTGTAATCTCAGCACTTTAGGAGGCCAAGGTAGGAGGATTGTTTGTGGTCAGGAGTTCGAGACTAGGCTGGCCAACAAGGTGAAATCTCGTCTCTACTAAAAACACAAAAATTAGCTGGGCGTGGTGGTGGGCACCTGTAATCCCAGCTACTTGGGAGGCTGGGGCAGGAGAACCGCTTGAATCTGGGAGGCGGACATTGCAGTGAGCAGAGATCGCGCCACTGTGTGACAGAGCAAGACTCCATCTCAAAAGAAAAAAGAAAGAAAGAAAGGAAAAGAAAACATAAGTAAAAACTAAAAATAAAATTTAAAAGACAAAAGGGAAGTGGGAAGGAGTGGGGAGATAAAAGATAAATCCCCTAATGAGGTTTTTTATTAACACACAGTGAAAGGCTTTTGGTGTTTATTTTTTCATGTTTGAGGGGAAGCTGAAAATATTAAATAAATGAGACCTTCGGTTATGTATATATCCCACTATCCAAGCTATCACTGCTGTCATTGATATGGGCAATAATATTTTGGCTGTATTTGGTGACCATGCTGCAATACATAGAAAACCTAGGAAATCTAGATTCTACTGGCCTAAGCAGCAACCAGCTAGGGTCCAACTTTCTCTTTGTAGCACTGTCATGGCCTTCTTCTAATCCACAAACAGATACCAGCTATAATTTCTTCCGGACAGGGTCAATCAACACCTTCTTCTTCTTTTTTTTTTTTTCTTTTTTTGAGACAGAGTCTCACTCTGTTACTCAGGCTGGAATGTAGTGGCGCAATCTCGGCTCACTGCAACCTCCATCTCCCAGGTTCAAGTGATTCTCCTGCCTCAGCCTTCCAAGTAGCTGGGATTACAGGCGCCCGCCACCATGCCCAGCTAATTTTTGTTTTTAGTAGAGACAGGGTTTCACCATGTTGGCCAGCTGGTCTCGAACTCCTGACCTCAAGTGATCCACTCGCCTCAGATTCCCAAAGTGCTGGGATTACAGGCATAAGCCACCACTCCCGGCCCCAAACACCTTATTTCTGATCCGGAACTAAACTGCAGAGCATCAAATTGGCCAGCTGCTAGAATCTCCTATGGTTTCCAAGCTGCCCTGTCCCTTCTTCAAAAGAAATCCTAATCCTGGTTACACTCAGGCCAAAGGTGCCTCAAGACCCTAGTTGAGCTCTGCAACCACCATGGGATTCGGGCTCATGCTAATTTTCGTGATAGGCTCTGATGCCCCAAACTGACAGCATTAAACGTTTTATAACAAACCTATTTGTGCAGCTGAATCTGGATCCTCAGGTTTGTTCTACACCAGATCATGCCTCCCAGGCCTACAGAATTCCAGAAAACAAAATATCTTCTCTGCTGACCTGACTAGCAGAAATGGGCTTTGACTCCATGCAATTGTCCCCTGCACACAGACGGACAGGTCCAAGAGAACCTGCCAACAGAGGGCAGAGAACAGCCATAGAAAGGTAGATCAAATAAGGCAGGAAAGATACACTTCACAACACATCTCAATAGAAAAGGAGAAAGTAATGTAGAAAAACAAATGTAGCAAAGTATATAGAAAGCAAATAGAGACTTTATTCAAATTCTGCTTTCTTTATTTTAACCCCATAAGGGAGAGACAGAATCCTGAAATTAGGTCAAACCTCCAGTTCCCCTCCAACTCCTACTTCCCTCCCAGCCACGCAGCAGTGCACAGTATGGTTGTAGATCTAAGATCCAGTTCATCTTCTCACAGATATTCAACAGCCTCAAAGGGCTGCTGTGGGCCAGGCATGGTGACTCATGCCTGTAATCCCAGCACTTTGGGAGGCCAAGGCAGGCAGATCTCCTGAGGTAAGGAGTTCAAGATCAGCCTGGCCAACATGGCAAAACCCCATCTCTACTAAAAATACAAAAATTATCTGGGCGTGGTGGCAGGCACCTGTAATCCCAGCTACTCAGGAGGCTGAGGTAGGAGAATCGCTTGAATCTGGGAGGTGGAGGTTGCAGTGAGCCGAGACTGCACCTCTGCACTCCAGCCTGGGGGAAAGAGTGAGTCTCCGTCTCAAAAAAAAAAAGGGGGCAGGGGTGGGCGCTGCTGTGGTTGTTTAAAGGTTCAAGGGTTTTTACTTTGAATTCATACACATCTTTGTAAGTTCAAAATATTTTCTTTTTTTATTTTTTTTAATTTATTATTTTAAAAAAAAATTTTTTTTTTTTGACAGAGTCTTACACTGTCACCCAGGCTACAGTGCAGTGGCTCATTCTCAGCTCACTGCAAGCTCCGCCTCCTGGGTTAATGCCATTCTCTTGCCTCAACCTCCCAAGTAGCTGGAACTACAGGCGCCCGCCACCACACCCGGCTAATTTTATTTTTGTATTTTTAGTAGAGACGGGGTTTCACCATGTTAGCCAGGATGGTCTCGATCTCCTGACCTTGTGATCTGCCCACCTCGGCCTTCCAAAGTGCTGGGATTACAGGCGTAAGCCACCGTGCCCAGCCCAAAATGTTTTCAAATCAGATCTCAGTTTCCAACTTACCTGAATAGATATATGTTTTTTAGACAAACAGGTATCATATTCTAAGGGCCAGAAATATCAGCTTTGTGAAAATACAGTCCAAACAAGTCATTTTCCCATGGAAATTGTTTCACAGATGGCCAAAGATTCCTAAGAGAGGAATTTAAGAATTGTCAGGAGAAGCAACCACATACATTTATTTCCTTGATGAGTCAAGCTCCAGGTGAACCATATTTCACCTGTCTGCTCCATCCGGGCCTGGACCAGCACCTCTGTGAGTGCCCAGGAAGGCCCCAGTTCTTCTCTGCCCTCTCACACTTGGCCCAAGAATCTTCCTAGGTACATAGATTGTTTCCCTATTTTCCTATTACCACCGTTCATCACTATTACCAACCCCAGTAGTTATTTACCACCCCTTGGGAGCATCCGATAGCATGAAGTCTCAAATATAATATTCCCTGAAATAATCTTACCCACTCAATTTGAAATTCCACTTCTTCACAAAATCTTTCACTGAGGGAAAAGTGGCAAGAGGCAAGTGGCAAGAGGGAAAGGTGTCCCCTTGCCTTTTAAGTCCTGCTAACTCTACAAATATCTGGCATAAAAAGAGGCAAAGGAAACATGGTTATCACTGCTTCTAGAGACTGGAAATGCACTAGTCACTATTTTAATCTTCTGCTCTGCTTAGAATTTTCTACAGAAGCCAAAGACTGGGAAGAAGAGGAGAAATCTGAAACAAAAATGTACAAAACCGTACTGCAATATGTCATGAAGAACCAAGAGAAGCTAAGCAGTGGCGATGTAAGATTTGTGGGCAGACAGACTGAAAGCAAGAAGAACCGTGAAGAGGTTCCTGGAGAAACCCAAGCCTGAAGTGTCTAATCTAGGATGATGGGATAGTAATGGAGAGAGGAACAAATCTGAGGTAATCTGAGGGAAGAAACAACAGGATTTGGTGGCCGACTGGATATACAAGATGAAAAACAGTCAAAGGCAGGGGTTGCAAAGGCAAAGGTGGTCATGGGCCAGGCAGGAAATATGAATGGGAGAAGCAGCTAGGTGGAGACTGGCAAGCCGTGAACCCCGGCTCCATCTAAAGTGGATGCTGACCCTGGGATGGAGCCCAGAGTAGCCAGTTCTTACTCTGCCTTCTCTCTGGGTCTCTCCAGTCTCACTTCCCTCCAGTCCAGCCTCCACGATGTGTTCAGGTGTCAAAGCGACCTTTTGAAACAAAAACCTAATTATGTCACATCACTGCTTAAAATCTTTAAATTGTCCCCCTTGGAGGCTATGTTTTTCACACTGTTATTTTTAGCAGCAAAACCATTCCTTCAAATGAAAATGTACACGTAAAACAGAAAAAAAAAAAAAAAAAAAGCCCAGCTGCTCCAGATGAAACAGTGGGGGTGGGCCCAGAAACCCCTTGCTTTCACCTCATTCTCAAACAGAACCCCTGAGGCACCTTCAGGGAACCTCTGGGCAGCAGCCTTCAAACAGTAGTAGCACAAAAAGGCTTTCCAAGGACTATGTTTGTCCAGATGGCTTTAAGGGAATCCATCTCCAGACCCTGAACTTCCTTATGTACTCAGTCCCAAAACTGTTCTGCCTGAGAATGACCTGTGCTCACAACAGTTGTGCTGACAACAACCCTCCCAGTTTACAACAGAAAGGCATGTCCCTCCCCCAAGCCAAATTTTATTATGATGAATTATTTTAGGGTGTAAAAACCTTTGGAGCACCAAGAAAAAGGATATATAAATCAAGTATTGGTCTGGGGAAACTTGTGAAGATGAATCAAAGTGCCTTAAATGAATGGGGCTTCCTGTCTTTCCCCACCATATCCATATTCTGTGAAGAGTAAAGCTTGGCATTAGAAATGGGGTGTTTTCAGCTGAGAGGGGTGGTGTGTGCCTGTAGTTTCAGCTACTCGGAAGACTAAGGCAGGAGGATCTGATGAGACTGGGAGTTCAAATTCAGCCTGGGCAACATAGTGAGACCCTGTCTTCTATTTTAAAAATATATAGAGACAGGGCAGGGCACGGTGGCTCACACCTGTAATCCCAGCACTTTGGGAGGCCGAGGCAGGTGGATCACGAGATCAGGAGTTCAAGACCAGCTTGGCCAAGAGACCAGCCTGGCCAATGTGGTGAAACCTCATCTCTACTAAAAATACAAAAATTACCCAGGTGTGGTGTCAGGCGCCTGTAATCCCAGCTACTTGAGAGGCTGAGGGAGGAGGAGAATCACTTGAACCCAAGAGGCGGAGGTTGCAGTGAGCCGAAATAGTGCCATTGCACTCCAGCCTGGGCGACAAGAGCAAAACTCTTGTCTCTAAATAAATAAATAAACACCCCTATCTCTCACCACTTACGAAAGTCAACTCAAAATGGATTAAAGACTTAAATGTAAGGACTGAAAACCATGAAAGCATTAGAAAAAAATTCAGGAAAAACCCTTCATGACATTGGACTGGGCACAGGCAACCAAAGCAAAAATAGACAAACGGGATTGCATCAAATTAAAAAGCTTCTTCACAGCAAAAGAGACAGTCAACAAAATGAAGAGGCAAGCTACAGAATGGAAGACAATATTTGCAAACTATACATCTAAGGGGTTAATACCTAGACTATATAAGGAACTCAACAATTCAATAGCAAAAAAAAATCCCAAATAATATGATTTTTTAAATGGGCAAAATAGACATTTCTCAAAAGAAGACATACAAATGGCCAACAGGTATATGAAAAAATGCTCAGTATCACTAATCATCAGGGAAATGCAAATCAAAACCTCAATGAGATATCATCGCATCCCAGTTGGAATGGCTATTATCAAAAAGACAAAAAATAACAAACGCTCATGAGGATGTGGAGAAAGGAGAACTTTTATACTAGTGGGAACATAAATTAGTATAGCCATAATGAAAAACAGTATAGAGGTTTCTCAAAAAATTAAAAATAGAACTACCATATTATCCAGTAATCCCACTAGTGGGTATTTATGCAAAGGAAATGAAATCAGTATGTTGAAGAAATGTCTGCACTCCCATGTTTATTGCAGCTCTATTCACAGTAGCCAAGATATGGAATCAACCGAAGTGTCCATCAACAGATGAATGGATAAAGATAATGTGGTATATTTACACAGCGGAATACTATTCAGCCATAAAAAAGAATGAATTCCTGTCATTTGCAGCAGCATAGATGAGCCTGGAGGACATTATACCACAGGATCTCACTCATATGTGGAATCTAAAAAAAAAAAAAAAAACTGATCTCTTAGAAGTACAGAGTAGAATAATTGTTACCAGAGGTTGGGAAGCATAAGCAGGAGGGGTAGATGGGGTGAGGTGGGCCAACAAAGTTACAGATAGACAGGAGGAGTAAGTTCCAGTGTTCCCTTGCACAGTAGGGTGACTTTGGTTAACAACATTATTGTATTTTTCAAAATAGCTAGAAGAGAGGATTTTGAATGTTCTTACCACAAAGAAATGATAAATTTTTGAGACACTAATTGTCTTAATTTGATAATTACACACTATACATGTATCAAAACATCACATTGTATTTCATAAGTATGCATAATTATTGTCAATCAAAAATAAAATAAAAAGAGAAAATTAAACTGAAAAGTTTTACAAGCACAAAAATACTTCAGCTACGTTGAATAAATGAATAAATGAATAAAAAAATTAAGGGCCAGGTGCAGTGGCTCACGCCTGTAATCCCAGCACTTTGGGAGGCCGAGGTGGGTGGATTACCTGAGGTCGGGAGTTAGAGACCAGCCCGACCAACATGGAGAAACCTCGTCTCTACTAATAATACAAAAATTAGCCAGGAATGGTGGCACATGCCTGTAATCCCAGCTACTTGGGAGGCTGAGACACGAGAATCGCTTGAACCCGGGAGGGGGAGGTTGCGGTGAGCCGAGATCACACCATTGCACTCCAGCCTGGGCAACAAGAGCAAAACTCAGTCTCAAAAAAAAAAAAAATTAAGTAAATTATTTCATAGTTGGTGTACTTTATTCAATGAAATAGTTAAAAGTCTGCTTTATCTGGCCTGGCGTGGTGGCTCACACCTGTAATTCCAGCACTTTGGGAGGCCGAGGAGGGTGGATCACCTGAGGTCAGGAGTTTGAGACCAGCCTGACCAACATGGAGAAACCCCGTCTCTACTAAAAATGCAAAAATTAGCCAGGCGTGGTGGCACGCGCCTGTGATCCCAGCTACTTGGGAGACTGAGCAGGAGAATCACTTGATTCCAGGAGGCGGAGATTGCAGTGGGCCGAGGTCGTGCCACTGCACTCCAGCCTGGGCAACAGAGCGAGACTCTATCTCAAAAAAATAAAATAAATAAAATGAGAGAAATAAAAGACAATAACTTATTTTAAAAACAGGTATTTCAATATGTAAATGGTTGGATATAACTGTGATAGAACACCAAAGGAGGCACTCAGCTAATTGTAATTAGATGTTTCCATCTAATTACAGGGAATGAATAAATTTTGATTTAAGAGATCCGAAGCCACTCCATAAAGAAAGATACTGGATTAAACACCAGTGTTAGTTAGGATAAGCAATAACAGAACAGATGTATTTATATATATATTTATATATAACACCCTACACAACTGTTTGGTGGAATATTTGAAGACTGTGCAGAACTCAGGATATCTAAATCATGCCGAATTCAGGACATTTATTTGACACCTAAAAGGTATTGCCAGTGTCAAGGTATGAGGATTAACAACCAAAACAAGGTAAAATTCCTTCTCTCATGGAATACATTCTTAATTATGTGGAACTGTCCTCACATTGCAGAGTCTAACATCTGCGGCCTCCAACTACTACAATGCCAGTAGCACCCACTCTCATCACTATAGCAACCAAGAAAATGTCCCTTCCCCTCCACCCCCTCCTGCCTTCCCCCCACCCCCTCCCCCCGCCCCCACTATCTCCTGCGCACCCACCACCGGCCAAAATGCCCCTCCAGGAAAAGTACTACTGCTGTTCAGAGCCACTAGCCTGCAGGATGGAGAACAAGAATCTCAGCCCACCAGGTGGTCCTGGCTCCATCTTCCTCTCCAGCCTCCTCTGCAGCCACATATGCCTTCTAAACATATAGAACTATCTATAGTCCTCTAAGTGGGTCATGTTATTCTATGCCCGTGGGTTTTCTGTCAGCCTGAAATGTTTTCTCTTCCCTTGAGTTCTAATTACTCTTTTTTGAGGCTTACTCAGGCCACTTTTCAATTTAATTTAATACATTGGTTTTAAAGTAGGTACTTTCTGCCCCATTCGATTGTGTATTCCATGAGAAGGAATTTTATTGTCCTTAATCTTTGTACCTTACATTGGCAGTACATTTTAGAATTCAAATAAATGTTTTCTCAGTGGATATATGAGTATGGATGAAGGGATTCACTCTATTTTTATTTATTTGTTCATATTTTGAGACAGAGTCTCACTCTGTCACCCAGGCTGGAGTGCAGTGGCGCCATCTCGCCTCACTGCAACCTCCATCCCCCGAGACTCAATCAATCCTCCCACTTCAGCGTCCCAAATAGCTGGGACCACAGATGCACATCACCACGCCTGGTTGGTTGTTTTTTGTTTGTTTGTTTGTTTTGTATTTTTGGTAGAGATGGAGTTTCACCATGTTGCCCAGGCTGATCTCAAACTGCTGAGCTCAAGTGATCCACCCTCCTCAGCCTCCCAAAGTGCTGGGATCACAGGTGTGAGCCACCGTGCCCAGCCAGGGATTCACTTTAAAAGAAAAAGAAATTCCTCTGAGACTGCAGGGAAAGATGGGACAATGGATTCAGGGATAGATTTCGTGACAGATAAGTTTAACTTACCTGTTGAGCATTGAGCTTGGTCAGGTATAAACATAACCTGCCACCCATCACAGTCTTCATCTGTGCCATGACAAATGTCTCCTTTGTACCTCTTCACAACATCATGGTCAGAGTCCATAACACTCTGCTCCCTTTTGGTTATTTAAAGACTCAGTCCAATATGGCTTAAAACTCCAGTCTCAGGTCCAATGCAGAACTCATCTTAAGCCATGGCTTAAGGAACCTGCGGTGGAGAGAAGAATTATGATCCCTTCTATTGATTCTGCTCCTCCTCTTCTAGTTCTCTGGAAGGTTCTCTAGAAGGGTTTTAGCTCCTTGGTGGTTGAGAACTAGGAGGAGGGCAGGGAGGAAAAGAACAACTCTCTTTTTATTTAACAAGGTAGTTATCACAAACCACTGTTTGCTGACAGACCATGCCAACCTGTTGTTTGGCAGATGTCAAAATGCTATCTTTCTTGCGCACGGTGGCTCATGCCTGTAAGCCCAAGGCATTGGAAGGCTGAGGCAGGAGGATCACTTAAGCCCAGGAGTTTGAGACCAGCCTGGGCAACGCAGAGAGACCCTGTCTCTAAGAAAAAAATTTTTTAATTAGCCAAGTGTGGTGGCACATAACCTGCAGTCCCAGATACTCAGAAGGCTGAGGCAGGAGGATCACTTGTGCCCAAGAGATTCAGGCTGCAATAAGCCATGATCACAACACTATACTCCAGCCTGGGCAACAGACCCCATCTTAAAAAAAAAAGATGCTGGCTCTCTTATGAGACAGTTATGTGAGTTCTTTAGAAGGTCCTACTGGGCTTCTCCACTGAGTTGTGCCCTAATGCAGACAATCCTGATCCAAGCCATCTCTTTAACCCTCCTAACTTCTGTTTAGCGGCAGCCTTTTGGATGGGTTACCAGCATGATGGCTCAAGCCCGGCGATCTTCCTCAGTGTCCCTTTGATCACAGAAACTCACATACCCTTGCTAAGCCAAACAGAATGAATGCAGACTATTCCACTACTATCCCCTCACTCTGCCCTTCCTCCTTTCTCTAATTGCCTTTCCTCTTCTCAGACAGGTGCAGAGCTGAACAAATCCACTGTCTAAACAGATAGTTTAACCAAGGAATGAGAAATCAATCTCTCTTTCATGTAGATCTCTTTCATACTCCCTTGCTTACTTTAAGGGGGGAAAGGAGGGAAAAGTACTCCCTGCTAGGCTCATGACAGCCTCCCTTCAGTCATCTTTTATCTTATATAGCCTGGGAATGGAGGTGGGGTGGTAAGGTATGGGTTGGCTGGAAGTTGCAGGGCCACTTCTGCTACCTCTTTGTAAGCCCTGGAGAGGAGCTCTGATCCAATTATTAGCAACTCTCTCTAGAACGTGCAGTATTTAGTCCTCTTTGTCCCAGCTTTGGACCCTAGTCACCAATTCCAGGGCAATAGAAAAAAACCTTACTCAACATCCTCTATAATATATTGAAATGAAGGGAAGGTTATACGAAATAAGGAGCTCAACTGCATTCCTCAATGGGGAAGCAAAGTCATCTTTTGAGTGACAGAAGGAACCAGGAGTTTGAAAGTTCAGGCAGAATAAAGAAGACAGAGATAGACTGGAGATAGAACATCAGGTGAAAGCCATGTATACTCTCTTTTCCCCATTAAAATATAAAAAGCACATATACATATTATTCCACAACATTTTACATATCATTTCAGGTGCACGTGGATCTAGGAGCTAAAGGATCCCAGATTAACAAGCCCTGGGCTTAAGAGAAAGCAAACAGGAAGGCGAATGTGCATTATTTGTGCATTTGAGAGGAGGGAGTGGGTATGTAGGCAGGCAAAGCAAATGCACAAAAGGGAGGCTGGACATTTAGGGACTTGCATCCACCCAGAAGCCATCCGTGTCAGACACCAGTTTGACATGTCATATTATATTCCAAAGTATTCTGACTGCTTGAACACTTTTGTACATTCAGCTTATTTTTCAGTATAATGTTGTGATACATCCTTCTACAGAGTTAATATGATTAATAATTGAGGGACTTTAGAGAAGGGGCCAGAAATTTAATTATGCCTTAAAACGTAGCTTTTGGACAGGAAACTGTTAACAGCGAATACCTCCCTGAAGGGGAACAAGGTATCTAAAGGGTAAGATGAAAGAGAGAGTTTTTTCATTATTTATCATTTTGTATACCTTTTTTTGACACAGAATTTCGCTCTTGTTGCCCAGGCTGTAGAACAATGGCATGATCTTGGCTCACTGCAATCTCTGTCTCCCGGGTTCAAGTGATTCTCCTGCCTTAGCCTCCCGAGTAGCTGGGATTACAGGCATGCGCCACCATGCACGGCCAATTTTTCTGTATTTTTAGTAGAGACGGGGTTTCTCCATGTTGATCAGGCTGGTCTCAAACTCCCAACCTCAGGTGATCTGCCCACCTCGGCTTCCCAAAGCACTGGGATTACAGGCATGAGCCACCGCGCCCCGCCCATTTTGTATATCTTTAATTTTGTAACTGGTGTGCAAGTATGACCTATTCAAAATTTTTAATTAAAAATGAATCTTAATCATAAACAAGAAAGCATAAAAATATGTCATTGATATGGGGTGCTTGATATCTTGAATGTTTTAAAGGATGGCAATGGGACCTCAAAGGGAAAGATGGGATTTCTCTTAATAGATAAACACACATGGTGAATCCCTCATAGCTGTAGCAAGGAGATTAAAAACATCAAAGGGCAGAACGGCAACATCAGAGCTAAGAGGGCTTTTCTGAAAACCAGTCATTTGGAACCAAAAGATAAAGTATTACAAAAAGTATAATCCAAGATCAGTAGGTCTGAAGAAGAAGAGTTAGAACTAGAACATCTTACAAGAAACAAGTACCAGGCTGGGCGCGTTGGCTCACACCTGTAATCCTAGCACTTTGGGAGGCCAAGATGGAAGGATCGTTTGAGGCCAAAGTTTGAAACCAGCCTGGTCAACATAGCAAGACCCTACCTCTGTCTCTATATATATATAAATAAATAAATGAAAGAAACAAGTACAAAAAAAAAAAAAACCACAAAACATGATTTAGGCCTGGCACAGTGGCTCACGCCTGTAATCCCAGCACTTTGGGAGGCTGAGGAGGGTGGATCATGAGGTCAGGAGATCGAGACCATCCTGGCTAACATGGTGAAACCCCATCTGTACTAAAAATACAAAAAATTAGCCGGGCATGGTGGCGGGCACCTGTAGTCCCAGCTACTGGGGAGGCTGAGGCAGGAGAAAGGCGTGAACCCGGGAGGCAGAGCTTGCAGTAAGCCAAGATCATGCCACTGCACTCCAGCCTGGGCGACAGAGAAAGACTCTGTCTCAAAAAAAAAAAAAGAAAAACACCTGATTTAGATAACTTCATGTATAATGTCATAAAAACAAAGCTAAGATTGGTTGGGGTATCTCTGGCCCAAGAATAAATTCAATTATTTTGATTTTCCACAAAGCAAATTTTTTTTTTTTTTTTTTTTTGAGACAGAGTCTCGCTCTGTCACCCAGGCTGGAGTGCAGTAGTGCCAGCTCGGCTCACTGGAAGCTCCGCCTCCCGGGTTCAAGCAATTCTCCTGCCTCAGCCTCCCGAGTAGCTGGGACTACAGTCGCCCGCCACCACGTCCGGCTAATTTTTTGTATTTTTAGTGGAGACGGGGTTTCACCGTGTTAGCCAGGATGGTCTCGATCTCCTCACCTCATGATCTGCTCACCTTGGCCTCCCAAAGTGCTGGGATTACAGGCGTGAACCACCGCGCCTGGCCCACAAAGCAAATCTTGATCAAACACTAGACAAGATGAACTGTAGGGCTGACTTAGACTCTTCCTTGAGGGCCAAGGATGACACTTTGAAAATAAAGAAATAAAATATTTATTTAGATGAGAATAGGGGGCCAGATGTGGTTGCTCACGCCTGTAATCCCAACAATTTGGGAGGCCGAGGGAGGTAGATCACCTGAGGTTAGGAGTTCAAGACCAGCCTAGCCAACATAATGAAACCCTGTCTCTACTAAAAATACAAAAATTAGCCAGGCATGGTGGCAGACGCCCGTAATTCCAGCTACTCAGGAGGCTGAGGGCAGGAGAATTGATTGAACCCAGGAGGTGAAGGTTGCAGTGAACCAAGATCATACCACTGCGCCCCAGCCTGGATGACACAGCAAGACTCCATCTAAAAAAAAAAAGAAGAAGAAGAAGAAGGAGAATAGGCCAAAAACAACAGGCATGATCTATATGACTGCAAAGGTTCCACATGAGTAGTCGTCATTGTCCTAAACACCTGCTAGGTCACCAAGAGAGAAAAACAGAGGAGTAATTTGATGCCAGCCTCTCCCACCAGTGACAGCTAAGAACACCTCCCACTACTGAGGGTAGCTAAGCTGTCTAACAAAAAGGTCAAAGAAGTTTGCCTATCATCTGTAATTCAGAGGAAAACAAGAAAAGAGCATTACTGTTTTTTTCTTTCAAATCTAGGCCTTAAGCTAACTTGTTAGAGGTCAAATAAACAGGCTCCAAGATCCCCAGATTAAGACCTATTTGCAGTAACAATAAATGTAAAAGCACCTTGTATATTGTAAAGCATTATATAAATGTCCATTATTATGGTAATTATTAGGGGTCCGTCATATCCAAAATTGAACTACATCCCACCATCAGCAGTTTGGGACCATATTCTGGAAGAGTAAAGCAAAAATTTTTTTAAAAGAGTTTGCTTGTTTTTACATTGTGTAAAGGTTTTCAAATTTTTCATCTCTTCATTGAAAAGTCTAATAAGAAGAGCTGATCAGTAGTATATGACCAAAAAACAGAAACTGTTCAACTTAGTTCGATATCCTTAAGAAGTGTACTAACTAGGAAGAGACAAACGCAAGCTTATGTGGAAGCGTGTGTAGTAAATGGTGGCGCTCCTTCCCATTCCCTCCACAGATGGCTTCCTGCTGAGCTCAGTCAGGGAGGCACTGGCAGAAAACTGAACGAGAGAAGCCAGACTATCTCTTCCCCTTCTCTCCCAGCCTTGGCCAGCATCTGGACAGGCACCCTTTGGCCCCAGCTTCCCTAGAACAGGCCCCCAAAGTTCCGGCTTCTAAGTTACCCCGCCCCTTGCACTTCCCCTCCTTCCCACAGCCTAGGGAGAATAGAAGGTTCGGTTGCTAATCTTCCCCTGCGTTGCCTCACCTTCCCTTGAAAGGCTTCTCAGCTCTTCCACCATATTCACAGCCAGCTAATTCTCTGGATTAAATGCCCTCTGGTTTAAATGCTTAGAGTGAGTTCTGTTTTCCTGTTTGGACCCTAAATCTGGCAGCTAAACAAAAAAAAAAATGAATTTACTGCACTGAGGGCAAAGACCCTGACTCCAAAACTGCCAAGTTCAAGGTTCACTGCTATCAGTGTGGGTCCATCCAGATGGAGTAATATAGAGGAGTGAAGAGACAGAACTGATTTCCCTTTTCTCCCAAAGGAACACAGGAGAGAAAATGAATTTGGAGAAAAGAGAGAGAAAAGGGTATTATAAATTTCCTGCTTCCCAATCCTCGAGACAATATGGGGAGGAGGCTACTGAAAAAGACAAGGATGTGACTGAAGCCCCCCCACCAAAATTTGGGATGAGTCAAAGAGGGGAATTGACCTGTATAAAAACCAAAAACACTGAAAAGATTATAGTACTCCCCTCCTCCAAAAAAGAAATAAAAATAAAATCAATAAATTCAAATTTCCCCATAGTAACTATTTCCATGTTTTGTTTTGTTTTGTTTTGTTTTGTTTTTGAGACAGAGTCTTGCTCTGTCGCCCAGGCTGGAGTGCAGTGGCACAATCTCGGCTCACTGCAAGCTCCGCCTCCCGGGTTCACGCCACTCTCCTGCCTCAGCCTCCCCAGTAGCTGGGACTACAGGCGCCCGCCAACACGCCCGGCTATTTTGTATTTTTAGTAGAGACGGGGTTTCACCGTGTTAGCCAGGATGTCTCTATCTCCTGACCTCGTGATCCACCCGCCTCAGCCTCCCAAAGTGCTGGGATTACAGGCGTGAGCCACCGCGCCCGGCCAAGTACTTCCATGTTTTTAAAAACACAGCAACATCCTTTCCTCCAAATCTATTTAGTACCACTGCTTTGCTGGGACCCTAAAGGCACACACTTAGTCTGCCTACCGGGTCATCCAGCAAAAGACCTGTGCAGCCTGCCCTGACCAGAGCTGAGCACAGTCAGTCTCTTAGGGAGGGAGGCGTTTGCTGCCATGGGGGAGCAAGGTGCTGAGGCTGAGTCTCCTGAGGACCCAGCAGTGGTAGAACTGGGGTATGACCCCTTCAGAGTCCCATGCACATTCAACCAAAACCAGAATAACCCAGATTAACCATTCACTTCATTCAACCAACTTATAATAATTTTTTACTGTTTTAATGAAATTTATCATCAGAGAATAAAGTTTGTGCACCAATACACATTTTTTAAAGTGGCTATAAAACTGAAATAACAATGGATTGTTTTTTCACATATAAAAACATCTTCAGAAATAATAATATGGGCCAGGTGTGGTGGCTCACACCTGCAACCCCAACACTGGGAGTCCAAGGCAGGAGGATTGCTTGAGCTCAGGAGTTCAAGAGCAGCCTGGGCAACATAGCAAGACCCCGTCTCTTTTATTTATTTTAAAAATTAAATAAATAAATAATTTTTAAAAAGAAACCTGGGGCTGGGCTCGGTGGCTCACGCCTGTAATCCCAGCATTTTGGGAGGCCAAGGTGGGTGGATCATCTGAGGTCAGGAGTTCGAGACCAGCCTGGCCAACATGATGAAACCCCATCTCTACTAAAAACACAAAAATTAGCCAGGCCTAGTGGCATGTGCCTGTAGTCACAGCTACTTGGGAGGCTGTGGCAGGAGAATCGCTTGAATCCAGGAGGCAGAGGTTGCAGTGAGCCAAGATAGCACCACTGCATTCCAGCCTGGGTGACAAAGCAGCCTCCGTCTCAAAAAAAAAAAAGAAAAAGGAAACCTGGAACAGTATAAATCAAAATATTAAGAGTGACTGTCTCTTTAGGAATAGTATGTGTTAGAATTTATACATATATATTTATTTTATTTTATTTTATTTCTTTTTACTTAAGACGGGGTCTCACTCTGTCACCCAGGCTGACAGAGTAGTGCGATCTTGGCTCACTGCAGGCTCAACCTCCTGGGCTCAAGCAATCCTCCTGCCTCAGCCTCCTGAGTAGCTGGGATTATAGGCATTCACCACCACACCTGGCTATTTGTTTTTTATTTTTCGTAGAGACAAGGTCTCACTATATTGCCCAGGCTGGTCTTGAACTCCTGGGCTCAAGTGATCCTCCTGACTCAGCCTCCCAAAGTGCTGGGATAACAGGTGTGAGCCACCATGCCTGGCTGTATTTTTCAATAATTATGTATTACTTTTGCAATAAGAAGCTATATATGGGTTTTTTTTAAGGTACCACAAGGATAAAAGAATACCAAAGGACTTTTTGTAAATGTCACTGAAATAGGTCTGTAGTCTCCACTTAACAAATACACCAGTAAAGTTTGAGAGTTTTATGTATAAATTACCAGCATATTTGTTTATGAAGACATATTACTTTAAAACACAACTTTATAGCTCGTTTATACAACCCCAACATAGTTAGTATGCAGCTCAAAAAATATTTGTTGAATAGTCTAGTATAAAACTTTTTTTTTTTTTTGAGACAGAGTCTCGCTCTGTTGCCCAGGCTGGAGTGCAGTGGTGCGATCTCGGCTCACTGCAAGCTCCGCCTCCCAGGTTCACGCCATTCTCCTGCCTCAGCCTCCTGAGTAGCTGGGACTACAGGCACCCGCCACCACGCCCGGCTAATTTTTTGTATTTTTAGGAGATGGGGTTTCACCGTGTTAGCCAGGATGGTCTCGATCCCCTGACCTCATGATCCGCCTGCCTCGGCCTCCCAAAGTGCTGGGATTACAGCTGTGAGCCACCGTGCCCAGCCTCTAGTATAAAATTTTTACAAATGATCTGGATGAAGAAGAATACAGTGGAGTTGTTAGTTTGCATATGACAGTAAGTTCCTCCAGTTACACATCAGTCACATTTGATGTTACTGTCATCTACTTAAAACTCTTACCATGGTTTCTATAATAGCTCATACTCATAGTCATCCTTCCATCTCAATATCCAGCTGATGTCTCCCCGTGATGAAGATCCTCTTCTTCCTCTGAGCTCGAAGCTCCCCATCTCCAGGCTCTAGTCCTCAGATTTCTGCATTCTTCTTTCCACACTCATTTCCTTGGTGAGTTAATCCATAACCATGCCATCACCTGTCACCTTGATGCATATAACTGACAGTAGAAAATGACCTTGTTTCACTGGGTGTGGGCATATGTGTCACTGTTGCTACATATGTAAGGTATCTCAATATTGCACAACAGTAATTAATAGAACTGTGTAGTACAACTCCCCAAGGAAAAGATTGCTTGGAAGATTTGAGAAAGAGTTGTTGGCACAAATGGCAACTCCTGCCTCCCCTCCCCCAAAAGCAAACCAAATAAAAATAATACATAAGTAGAAAAAAAGTGAGCAAAGCATGTGTTTAAAATTCTCAGGTTTATGGTGCTATACCTTGTTTGGGGAAGGAAGGAAGAAACTATGTAAATGCAATAATTGGCAAACGGAAGATAGAGAAAAAAGGTCTTAGAGTCTACATTTTTAAAACTCACTTACATGAACAAAGTACACATTTTTATCAATCACATCTTTGTTTTTTAATTTTTCTGGCAGTCAGTCCCAGCCAGCTGGATTACAGCCAGATTACTCTTGTGTACTCAGCTTTAAGGCAAACCTAACTGCCTCCCTTCTCTTCCAATCAGATTTCTCTCCTTAAGCTTCTCCTACATAGAAATTACAACCCACCACTTAAACCCAGGGTATGTTAAATTTAGGTCCTGAAATAAGCTAAGAGCTAGCCTCAGACCCAATTCACAGAACATAGAGATTATAGATTTTTGGAATTAGAAGACAGCAATTTTGGGCTAATTTTTCATCAATCTTCACTGAAAGGTAGAACTGCTAACCTTAACATCTAGCTAATAAATATGTTTCAGAAAAGCAAAACGGGAGAGAAGGAGATGGTTAAGGAGAACAGAACTTCCAAGGCTCAGAACCACTAACACCTCCAGAAGGGGTAAAGGAAGCATCTAATCATATCTAGGCCAATAAAGCTGGCTGTGCTCCGGGCTGACTGCTTTTTAGGACAGTGTGTAAGGACACAGGTTCCGGGACTTGCCAGCCAAGCAGAGGGGTTACTATAAATATTTGTTATGGAAGTTACTCCTCAGAAAAGGAGTGCTAGCCAAACTAAACCAAGATCAAGATCCAAGGAGAATCAACTGGGCTAGAGAATCAGAGGGGCAAAGATAGAGGCAAAGACAGAGAAAAAAGTAAGTTCAGCTTCTAGAAATGATAAAAGGGCAACAAAATTAATGGGATGCTTCAGATCCAGAGACTGAAATTCACTCTGATCCTACCAAACCTCACCAGGTTAAAGGTTTACCTTGAAGATACAATACGCCTGTGTGAGTACCTGCTCTTTCCTCTGAACCCCTGCTACTTCCTGGAGTTCAGGTTTTCTTCAGATTTGACAGGCAGAAGGCTGCTCTATTTATTAGGGAGATGCTTAGCGGAGGCTGGGAGCTCCAGGTGTGCTCCTCTGATCCTCTGTAGCCTACTCACTCATTCAATTCTTATAAGTAACCTGAGCATCTCCAGGAGTGCAGCCAAACACTCTAACACTCCCCTACAGCTGACTGTAGTTGTACACCCTCCATGACACCACACTGTCCAGGTTTCTTCCAACCAGCTGGCAGCTCTTTCTCAGTCTCTTACTGACCATTCCTTCTCTACCTGCCCCTGGGTTGATTGATGATCCTCAGGGATCTATTCTAGATTTCGTTTTCCACTCAACTCTCTCTCTCTCTCTCTCTCTCTCTCTCTCTCTCTCTCTCTCTCTCTCCATGGTAATACCTATGCCCATTGCTCCAATAACCAATTTCTATGTGCCAAGAATGAATCACCAGTCCATTTCTATCAGCTTTCAAATCATATATCTAATTGCCCACAGGATATCTTCACTTGATGGTCTTGTAAGAACTTTGAACTCAACATCCAAACAAGACACATGATTTTCCTCCAAAATATCTTCCCACCCAGTGTTCTCCTACTCAGCAAAGGACACTATCATCCACATAGGTGCTCAGCCAAAAACCTCAGTTATTCTTGAATTCTCCATCTCCCTCACTACTCTCCACATCTAAGCCTTGCTGGACATACCTCCAAAATATGCCCCAAATCTATCTTCTCTACTACCTCTACCCTATGCAGTTCAAACCACCATCATCCTTCACCTGGACTAATTAACAATCCCTTAACTTGTCTCCCAGCATCTAGTGTTGATCCACTCCAATCCACACTATAAAACATTCAAAATGCAGTACTGGTAAGAATCTTAGGCGGAGAAACTGAAGCAGTCCCTGCCCCCAGGTTTGGCAGTGAAGGAGCTGAAATGAACCAGACATGCAGATTTGAACTACATTAAAATTTTTAAATTAATTTTTTTTAATGCAGTGCTGGCAAAGTCAATCCTCTGCATAAAACTCTTGAATAGCTTCCCATTGTGCTTAGGATGAAATACAAACAACTGATCCTGAATTTCAAGGTGCCCCATGGTCAGGTCCCTGCCTCTCTTCAGCCTCATCTCACGTCACATCCCTCTTCCTCATCCTCTACACTCTAGACACACTGAACTTTTGTTCCTTTAATTTCTCTCATCTTTGCACATATTGTTCCTTCTGCCTGAAACTTTCTTCCGACTTTTCATCTGATTACCTCAAAATCATTATTAGATCACAGCACAAACCTTCCTACTTCCTTTACAAACTATGTTCCCCCAAATATGTGTACTCCAATAAGACTCTGTATTTTCTCAGTAATATTTCTGAAGCTTAATATTGCTCAAACTTCATTGTATTCATGTGTGTTTATTCCCTTATCTCTACAAAATACTGTGTCCTCAGTGCCTAGCACAGTACATGGCATAACAGACTCAATAAAAGAATGAGTGAATGAGAAAAAAAATGAATGACAAAATCAGGGTGGGTTGAGCTCCTCAGGGTGAGGAGAGATAACAGGTGGATGCTGACAGAAACAGCATCAAGGACAACAAGACAAGAACCTGTCCTCCCAAGTCTGACAGGGCCAGGTACAGTAGATGTGTTTCAACCACATGGTTCTTTCTTCCTTGGCAATGGGTGCAGCCAGGGCTGTGACACTGGTGGTGCTGAGGCAGGTACACATGGGCACGCAGTGCCCCTGCAGCTGAGTGCACCTAGCCCCCTGCTCAGCTAAGCCGCTTGCTACCTAACTTATCTCAAATGGGCCCAATCAGTCCCTCTTGGACACAGTAAACAGGCCTGCCTCATTCCACATTCAGTCCTGCCTCACTTTATCAAAAGTGGTGGGTGAGCTGAGGGCACCCTCTACTCACATGAAGGTCTTGTGCATCTTCACAGTTGCCTACATTGTCCCTCTTAAGCCCCTAAACCAGTTTAACATAGTCCTATCTGATCATTTAATGTCTTTTTAGGTACTGCTCAGACTCTCCTGAATAAAAACTGCTCAGTCTCTCAGATAGCAACCCCTCTCCTGCTTATCTACCTGAGATGGATCTGGATATATCAGGGGAAGGGGACTTCATAGCAGCAGGAAAAAGTTGCAACCCTTGAGGAAGTGCTCCTCCAGCTTCTTAAGATCTCCAGGCCAATGTTCCTTTGCCCCTGTTTGCTGCTTACTCTGCTGGCAACCACGGTCCAGCTCTGTGCTAGTATAACTCCAGGGTCTCTCTCAGCCTGGAGATAGCCTGAGTGGTACCCTCTGGCAGAATAAATTGCACCGTCTTCCCCTGGCACTATTTTTTCTGAGTGTGGTTGTGATACCTATTGCACCCCTCAGATGCATGCAACAGAAACCCTTCATAGTCTCTGTGCCAAGGGCTTCCCTGTTGCACATAGGGAATGCCCCACATCTTGACCTCCAGGGTCAGACATCTCCATAAAGTCTCACTGATGTCTCTTTCAAAATAACCTGTCCACGGCCAGGCACAGTGGCTCACATCTGTAATCCCAGCACTCTGGGAGGCCAAGATGGGCGGATCGCTTGAGCTCAGGAGTTCAAGACCAGCCTGGGCATCATGGTGAAACCTCATCTCTACAAAAAAGACAAAAATTAGCCAAGAGTGGTGGCACATGCTTGTGGTCCCAGCTACTTGGGAGGGTGAGGTGGGAGGATGCAGTGAGCCACTGCATCAGAGCGACAGAGCCAGACCTTGTCTTAAAGAAAAAAAAAAAAATCTGGCCAGGCACAGTGGCTCATGCCTATAACCCCAGCAATTTGGGAGGCTGAGGTGGGCAGATCACCTGAGATCAGGAGTCGGAGACCAGTCTGGTCAACATAGCGAAACCCTGTCTCTACTAAAAATACAAAAACTTAGCTGGGTGTCATGGTGTGCGCCTGTAATCCCAGCTACTCAGGCTGAGGCACAAGAATCGCTTGAACCTGGGAGGCGGAGGTTGCAGTGAGCTGAGATCGTGCCACTGCACTCCAGCCTGGGTGACAGAGTGCAAAACAACAACAACAACAAATGGCCACTTAATGTCTACATTTCTTTTCCTATTATCTAGTTCTAGTCTTACCAGGCTATGTCCAGGCTCAGCAAGAAAGAATGCCATGATGAATTTAATGATGTCTGCTATGGATAGATGATAAAGGACTCAAGCCATGAATAACGTATTTGCTGATGTAATCCTTTTCCTCAAATCCATCAATATAAATTAGTCTGCCCTCTTTATTTGTATCTACTGAAATCCTACTCATCATCCAAGACTAGATCATAGAGCTCATCCTGCTCTGATTTAACCCTATTTATTATTTGGCTATTTAATATTGGTATTAGTTTATAAATGTTAATAGTAAATGGAACTTATTTTTGATACTTGAAGTGGCTTGAAGAATGGTGGTATCATTAACACATAGTATGACTCATTTTAAGGAACACATGAATGGCTAATTATAGAAGGTATCTGGTCCTCTGGCTATCAGAAAAGAGATCTAAGAGTTCTCTAAATGTAGTATTAATGAACTCTTTTGGCAAAAAAAAAAAAAAAAAAAAAACCAATTTGCTTAAACCAAAGAAAAGAGCATTAAGGCTGGTCATTACACCTCAACAGTAACAGGAACATGAGATCATTTGATAGGATTCTGCATGCAGTACTGCTCTATCACATGACACATTGTATTATAGTTGGCCGTATGCAGCCCCAGATTCCCTTTTCTCTGCAGATCAGTGACTCTTTTTGGAAAGAGGTTCATGCTCTATCATACAATAATATTAAGAAGATTACCAACAATCTAAAATGCTTCCTTCAACTGAGGTTTTGAGAAATCACAGAGAGGCAACAACATTTTTCTTGACTTTACCGTATATACAATGGATGCTCATTATAATAAAAACACAATTTCACCCACTCAAATATAAACTCCAAGGGAGCAAGGACATTGTCTAGTGTTTTCATTACTGTATCTCCAGTGCCTGACTCAGAGTAGGTAATCTATATATATTTTACTACTGAACAGTTACTACTTAATCAATATTAGATGAAGATAATATAATACACAGAAAAAAAGTTTAATATTTCTATTCTACAACCTGTCTTTTGAAAGAGGCAGTCATCTTTATTCCAGATTCTTCCTTTCCTACTGTCTTTTGTGCAGTGAAAACAAAATTAAGCATGCGATCAAAATGGATCATAGACATAAAAGACCTAAATGTAAAAGCTGAAATCATAAAACTTTTAGATATAGGAGAAAATGTAGGAAAAAAATCTTTGTGACCTGGTGTAAGGGAAGATTTCTTATGCAGGATACAAAAAACACTAGCCATACAAGAAAAAAGCAAAACACTAGACTTCACCAAAATTTAAAACTTCTGCCCCTCAAAAGACACTATAAAGAAAATAAAAAGGCAAGCCACCAATTAGGGGAAAATATTTTTAATTCATATACTCACAAAGGACTTGTATCCAGAATATATAAAGAACTCTTAAAACTCAGTAACAAGAAGCCAAACATTCCAGTTTTTTAAATGGGCAAATAATTTGAATAGATTTCACCAAATATGAGATACTGGTGACAAGAAAGCACATAAAAAGATGCTCAATGTCATTAAACATTAGGAAAATGCAAATTAAAACCACAATGAGGCAGCACTACACACCTACTAGAGTGATTTTTTTTTTTTTTTTAAAGAAACTGACAATACTAAGGCCGGCACAGTGGCTCATGCCTATAATCCCAGCACTTTGGGAGGCCGAGGTGGGCAGATCACGAGGTCAGATCGAGACCATCCTGCCTAACATGGTGAAACCCCGTCTCTACTAAAAATAAAAAAATTAGCCAGGCGTGGTGACGGGTGCCTGTAGTCCCAGCTACTCAGGAGGCTGAGGCAGGAGAATGGCGTGAACCCAGGAGGTGGGGTTTGCAGTGAGCCGAGATCATGCCACTGCACTCCAGCCTGGGCAACAGAGCGAGACTCCGTCTCAAAAAAAAAAAAAAAAAAGAAAGAAACTGACAATACTAAGTGCTGACAAGGATGCAAAGCAACTGGAATTCTCATATAATGCTGGTAAGTGGAAAATTGTACAGACTCTTTGGAAAACAGTATGGCACTTCTCTTTTTTAAAAATTTATCTTATTTTATGAATAAATCAGTAACTTTTTTTTTTTTTTTTTTGAGACAGGGTCATGCTTTGTTACCCCGGCTGGAGTGCAGAAGCAAGACCATGGCTCACTGCAACCTCCGCCTCCTAGACTCAGATGATCCTACCACCTCAGCTTCCCGAGTAGCTGGGACTACAGGCCTGGGCCACCACACCCAACTAATTTTTGTATTTTTTGTAGAGATGGGGTTTCACCATGTTGTCCAAGCTGATCTCAAACTCCTGGACTCAAGCAATCTGCCTGCTTTGGCCTCCCAAAGTGCTGGGATTACAGGCATGAGCCACTGCACCAAACTGGCAGTCTTTTATTTATCAAGTAAAACATTCACTTACAACAGGATCTAAGATTTCACTTCTAGGCATTTATCTTAAAAAAATGCAAACATATGTCCACAAAGACTTCAATGTGAGTGTTCATAGCAGCTTCCAAAAAAGTGGAAAACAGCCCAAATATCCATCATCAGATGAATGAATAAACAAACTGCTGTATGTCCATACAATGAATTATTGCTCAGCAACAAAAATGGACTTCTTTTTTTTTTTTTTTGAGACGGAGTCTTGCTTTGTTGTCAGGCTGGAGTGCAGTGGCGCCATCTTGGCTCACTGCAATCTGTCTCCTGAGTTCAAGAGATCTTCCTGCCTCAGCCTCCTGAGTAGCTGGGACTACTGGTATGCACCACCACGCCTGGCTAGTTTTTGTATTTTCAGTCAAGACAGGATTTCACCATGTTGGCCAGGCTGGCCTCAAACTCCTGACCTCCCATGATCTGCCCACCTCGGCATCCCAAAGTGCTGGGATTATAGGAGTCAGCCATCGTGCCTGGCCAAACTATTAATATACATAAAAACATGAATAAATATCAAAAACAGTGTGCTGAGTTAAAGAAGCCAAACGCAGAATACATACTCTGTGACTCCATTTACATGAAACTCTACAAAACAAATCTACAGTGATAGAAACCAGATCAGTGTGGATTGCAATGAGTGAGGAGTAAATGCAAAGGGTAATAAGGAAATTTGGGGGCAGTGGTGGGGTGGTGACAGAGATGTTCTACATCTTGACTGGGAAGATGATTACACAGGTATATACATCTGCTAAAACTCACTGAATTGTACATTTTAAATGGGTACATCTTCCTGTATATAAATTATATTTCAATAAAGTTGAAAAAAGTATTTTGAAACAGTTATTTAAAGGTATTTTTTGTTATCAATAGTAGCTGGCCAACAAATCATTATAGAGATTAAGCAGCCCATTGGTAATATAAGGTTATCCTTGCTCCATTAGCCTTCTGAAACATACCAGAAGAATGAGTTCTCTGTCCAGTGGAAATGGAGATTAATTTGTTATCCAATCCACAGGAGTTAAAGAGTGTGAATATGCACACTTCTCATCATTAGCTTAAGTCGAATTTTTAAAAATCAGACCAAGTGCTAAGAATTGAAATTAACCTTTTCCCAAAAGGATAATGCTTCAAAAGATCTCCACTGTGGGAAAACAAAACACTTCACTTCTTCTTTTTTTTTCTTCTTTTTATTTTATTTTATTTTCAAGACAGGGTCTCACTCTGTCTCCCAGGCTGAGTGTGGTGGCATGATCATGGCTCACTACAGCCTCAACCTCCTAGCCTCAAGCCGTCCTCCCACCTCAGCCTCCTGAGTAAAAAAAGGAAGTCCCTCTTCCTCCCCTCCTCTCTCTCCTTTCTCAATCTCTCTTATCAGAGTTAATGTCTGTCATCAGTCTGATGAGTTTTTTCTTTTTTCTTTTCTTTTTTTTTTTTTTTTTGAGATGGAGTCTCACTCTGTTGCCCAAACTGGAGTGCAGTGGCAAGATCTTGACTCACTGCAATCTCCATCTCCCAGGTTCAAGCGATTCTCCTGCCTCAGCCTCCCAAGCAGCTAGGATAACGGGCATACACCACCACACTCGGCTAATTTTTGTATTTTTAGTAGAGACAGGGTTTCGCCATGTTGGCCAGGCTGGTCTCGAACTCCTGAGCTCAGGTGATCTGCCTGCCTTGGCCTCTCAAAGTGCTGGGATTACAGGCGTGAGCCATCGCGCCCAGTCTGATGTGTTTTCTTCCAGGCAATTTCCATATATCTCATTCTTGTTTTAAAAAATGCATGCATGTGAGATATAAATAGGATTATATTATTCATATTATTATGTAACTTGCTTTTTATGGGCTGTGATTTTCTATTTCTTTTGTATCTTCTTGTCATGCCTGATTAAAACTGTACACATAAAAATTCTGCCAAAGGTGAAGTCTAGGAATAGGGAGGGACTCCGTTAATCTCACTATTATATAGCCCATTAATTACTCATAATAGGATGGATTTAGGCTCACATTCAGCTGAACAATGAGGATCCTAAAGAATGCTAACACAAGGCTAGCCTGAAAAGTTCTAAGAGATAGGGAGAAGGTTCTTAAACAGGGAAATCTCAGGATGAAAACAATGTTCCAAGAAGAATAAAATGGCAACAGTATATATAATATAGAACAGAATTAGACAGCAAGGAGGCTAGTTAAGTGGCTAATACAGAATAGTAAATTAGAAGAAATGAGATTCTGGATTACAGTGGTGGCCAGTAGAATTGAGAGAAGCTTTCACTGAATTCCAACAAGGCAGACTTGTAGAGTGGAAGAAACAAAAGATTTGAACTAGAAGAGCTAGATTTGAATCCCAGCTCTGAAATTTACTAGCTGTGTGACCTCTGGCAAGACACTTCTTCCATATCTCAGTTTCCCTGTCAATAAAAGGAACACCTTGAAATATCAGAGCCTTTAACTTTTTTTTTTTAACAGCAGAACTGTTTTTTTTTTTTCTCTGTTAAAGAGAAAATCTTCAAGGAAGCCAGTACGTTTAATTTGTAAAACAAATAAAAGCAAGATTGTTCTGGTTGAAGCATAGGTAAAAGGGCTCAGAGCCCCAGCTAGCCTTCATTTCACCCTTCTCAGCCACTTCTGAGGCATCCTTCAGAAATCTCCAGAGGGCTGAGGAACAAAGTTTGAGAAATCTCTAAAGACTTTACTATCAACTCTATTATCAATTACTTGAGGGGGTAAAATTGACAGAGGTGCCTAGAAAAATAATAATGAATTTAATAGTGCCACAGAATCACATGACGGAAAGGGCGAATTGACTTTTCCTAAATCTGCCTGCTTCTCCTTGCAGGTTGAACCCAATTTAATGTCTAAAACCTCATCCGACCCTTGTGCAAACGGTCATCTAACCTCTATATGAACAATATGGCCAAAATTTACTGCCTAACAATTCAGTTCATTCCACTTTGGGGTCCTCAAATGAGTCAAAATTTCCTTATCAAGCCAAAATTTGTCCTCCATCATTAAATAAAAGTTCTTAATCTATCTTCTGGAACTAAACCAGTAAATCTAATTGCTCCTTCATCATGACAGTCCTTCAATTGTCTGAGGAGAGCTATCACGTCTGCCTTATTTCGTTGTATTCTCCCTTGCTCTGGCATGACATGAATATACCATGGAGGCAGCCTGCTCCTGTTTTGGATCAAGTTGAATTTTTTTTTCAACAGAATCTCACACTGATCTCGGCTCACTACAACCTCTGCCTCAGGTTCAAGTGATTCTCCTGCCTCAGCTGGGATGACAGGCATGTGCCAACATGCCTGGTTAATTTTTTGTATTTTTGGTAGAGATGGGGGTTTTACCATGTTGACCAGGCTAGTCTCGAACTCCTGACCTCAAGTGATCTGCCTGCCTCGGCCTCCCAAAGTGCTGGGATTACAGGTGTGAGCCACCACACCCAGCCAGAGTCAGTATTTTTAAGCATCTAAGTGCAAGTAGGTTTTCATTTATTTGTGGCTTTAAAGAAACTTAATTTAATCAAGCCAGATGATCCTCCTTTAAAAAATGACTAGCTTTGATAACTAAGTGTAAATAGAACCCAAATTCATTATATGGTTGTTTTTGTTTTTGGGGGGTTTTTTTGTTTGTTTGTTTGTTTGTTTGAGACAGGGTCTTGCTCTGTCACCCAAGCTGAAGTGCAGTGGCACAATCATGGCTCACTGCAGCATCGACCTCCCAGGCTCAAGTGATTCTCTCACCTGAGCCTCCCAAGTAGCTGAGACTACGGGAGTGAACCACCACACCTGGCTAATTTCTGTATTCTTTTTTGTAGAGACAGGGTTTTGTCATGTTACCCAGGCAGGTCTTGAACTCCTGGACTCAAGCACTCCATCTGCCTCATGTTCCCAAAGTGCTGGGATTACAGGCATGAGCCACTGCACCTGGCCCTAAAAATATTCTTTTCTTACTGAACATTAGCTGCTTCCAGTGTACTAGAAGTAGATTGCCAAACCTTTTGGCCCAAAGCAAATTGTAAAGACATTTAGCTAGGGATGCAAAAACATCTAAGACTCAAGGTCCAGTGAAGCAGGCATAAATAACATAATAAATAAAGATAAGCATCCTGATTCCAAAGCTTGCATCTAACAACCAACTCCCAGGGAAAGGTAGTTCTCATGATTACAAATTCAATTATCACCAAAATGACATGAAATATCAATGCTAGAAGGAAAGCTTCATTCACCATTCCTTATCCTACCCACCCCATAAATCTACTACCAGGTCTGTGAAATCAGGATCTGTGGCTTGGGCCTCAGTATCTGCCAGTCTGGGTAGTTTTGGGGATGGGGAAAAGGAAGTATGGCTGAGTCCCTAAGGAGAAAGCAAGCCAGCATAGTCACAGTCCATGATGCCTGTGGGAGCACTGAGCCCGTACAGTTTCCTGTGCTCCAGTTGTCTTGGTAACCTGAGGCCTCCTTATTTGTGTTGGCATCATGGGGCCAAAAGCGGAAGCAAAGCTGGAACACCAGGAAGACTTGCAGGGGAAAAAAATGTAGATAATGCAGCAGTTATGCCACAGGAGGGTCAAGCCTAGGGCAGAAGAATTACCTGGTTGGGGGTGGGAAGGTAGTGTCTTGTAAAAATCAGATCTCTGGGTTCTACCTTCAGCGTTTCTGATTCAGTAGGTCTAGCATAAGCTCAGGAACCTGGAATTTTAAAAAGCTACCACCTACCAAGTAAGTCAAAGACCACACTTTTAAAATTCCAGCTACAAATCAGCAGTTGGGAAGAGAAAGTATAACCATTTAATCAATTTCAAAAAGCTGATATTCTAGTACAGTAATTCTATACACTGGGGTAGAGGGTATATTTTGTCTTCCAGGAACATTTGGCAGGATTTGGAGACATTGTGATTGTCACAACTGAGATAACATCATTGGCATCTACTGAGCAGATGCTAAGCATCCTACAATGCACAGGACAGCTCCCCACAACAAAGGATTATCCTCCAAAATGTTAACAGTGTCACTGAGAAACTCCATTCATGAGGATATTCTGCTCTCCCAACAACGGCCCCCCACCCCGCCCATCAGCCCCCATCCATTGGAAATCAGTGCTACACAGTTTAGGTCACAATGCAGAGACTTATGCGAGATCCCCTGAAAAACTTTTGAGACCCCAGAAATCTTTTTTAAAAGGTGAATTTCATTAAAGAGATAGAAAAGGAGAAGGTTAGAACCGACAATAAAGGAAAGTAAGTATGGGCAACAAGGGTGAACCAAAAAAGGGATCAAAGGAGGCTGAGGCGCTGAGTGACAGCAGCGGGAAATCAATGCTGCCCCTCAGTGGATGCAGCCCATTTGTAAAGAGATGATAAACCCATGAAAAATAACAGGCACAAAAAATGAAAAAAAAAAAAGGAAAAATGAATAAAAGAACTGTGTAGAAATAGCTTTAGGATTTGTCAAATGTAGATCTGGATGAAAAAAGGACATTAGAGATTCTTCTACAAAAGAATGCTTAAATAAAAATTCTCCAGCAAAGACGACAGGACTTCTAGAAGGAGATCAAGAATTATATCAGAAAGGAAAAAAATTTTAAGTATTTACAACCCTCTACTCCTAATCACCCCCAAGATAGGTGGGTCCAGAAAAATGCACCTTGGTTTTACTGAGGAGAGATCGTGAGAGGGAAGGGAAAGTGGAGAAGCAATTTCAATTTCATAGCAAAGAATTCTTTTTTTTTTTTTTGTTTTGGAGACAGGGTCTCCCTCTGTCACACAGGCTGGAGTGCAGTGCAGTTCAGTGATGCAATCTCGGCTCACTGGAGCCTCAGCCTCCCAGGTTCCAGTGATTCTCCCATCCCAGCCTCCGGAGTAGCTGGGATTACAGGAACGCGCCACCACGCCCAGCTAATTTTTGTATTTTTAGACACAGGGTTTCACCATGTTGGCCAGGCTGGTCTCGAACTCCTGGTCTCAAGCAATCTGCCTGCCTCGGCCTCCCCAAATGTTGGGATTACAGGTGTGAGCCACTGTGCCCGGCCCATCATCTATTGTCTGTAATAATTTAGAAATCTGGCACCAGGATTATGAAATTCACTATACAGTGTGTGGCATAACACCAAGCTTAAATGGTCACTCAGTGGACTTCACAATAATGGCCACTTTATGCTTCTGGATGCAAAACGTTGGGAGAGTTTGAAGTGGATATGAATTTGAGAATGCGTTTTCTTGTAGGAAAAGTAATGGAAACATAAGCATCTTTTTCTAATCACAGGAAAGGTTAAGGCTTTGGTGAAAGCAAGCATAACTGAGTTTAAAAACAGTCTAGAATAAGAAAAGGGTAATAGAAGAGGAAGGAAGGCAGAAGTGGACCATGCAGAATAAACAATCAAGCCTAGCTTTTTTAAAAACCTGAGGTCTTACTAAAGAGAAAGGAGGAAAAACAGAAGATTTCAACATAAGAGTGTTAAAGGTGGAAAAGAGCCAGAAAGGACTGTGGGCTTTAAAAAAAAAAAATCAGTGAAGCAGTAGTGGTGTATGTTGGCAAAGAGAAGTGTAGAGTTGAGAGGAGGGAGAGAATTTATAGTAAAGGAAGTCGGTGTGAAGTTTTCCTCTCAAGATGCCCAGCAGAGCAAAGAAGGAATGAAGGCAAAGGCCACTGGGAATAGAGTAGGGCTGGGGCTAAAACAGCACGGGAGAATGCAACAGGGCCCAAAGTAAGACATTTTCTTTTCTTTTCTTTTTTTTTTTTTCATTAATTGACCCAGATTTGCTTGTTTGGGACCAAAGGCAATGCAGAGTTTAGGGATCTTTATAATTTATAAAGTAATCACCTTTGGCCCAACATAACACAGATCATAAGGATCATGGCAGAATTCGTGCCTCTGAGACAAGTATAAAACACCATTTTAGTGTTGATTTTAGAAGAGAAGTCAGACTAATAAATTGCTGTGTTGTAGAAATACTATGGTGAATTAAACAGCTTTAACTTTTTCTATCAGCCACAGGATAAATACAGAAACTGTATAATTACATACACATCCACAGAAGATAGTAGCCTTATATGCTACAATTGTGAGTTGTTTGTCTGTATACTGTAGTCCAAGGCTCCCATTCCAAGAAATGTTTTATTTGGTTCAAAATATATAGGGCAGGTTAGAGGGCTACACAGAAAAAAGGCTAAAAATAAAGACAGTAAAATGAGGGAGAGGAAAAGTGGAAGTGCAGCACTACTGATCCAGAAAAACTGAGGCATCAGCCACAAAGAATTCAATCAAGTCAGTGAGGGGAAAATGGCACAAAAGCCAAACAAGAAAAAGGCTGAATACTATATTACCAATCTGAGAGCCTCACTTTTGGTTTTAAGTCAAATATTGAATTAGATTGTGCAACTTTTCTATTTTTATTTTTTTATTTTTAAAAATCCACCAAAATTACTTAAATCATTTGACAGAGTCATACAATTTTAAATGACTATAAAAATGTGCAGATCAGTGCCAAATTTTTTGGCAAAGGCTGAATGGCAGACAGTAATCCAAGACGCAGACAACCTTGCTTTTAAGCCATCCGTTACACAGAGACCAGCAGGCTCCCTTCTACCTGTGAGACCAAATAATCCCAAAATGTAACCAAATAATCATAACTCCCCCTACTCCTAAAACCTACCCTTCACTGTCTACGTCAGCCTCTGGACAGACCTGATGCCCGGGGTTTGGCCATTTCCGCCTTCCCACCCTATGTTGGTCTCCCTCCTCCCTCCTCAGGTCCCTCAGTTCTCCCAGGCCTAACTTGGCGTGCTTCCTTCCTCTCTCACCCCAATCAATCCGGCTGTCCTTCCCTTTCTGGGTTTCGCCACCTGCCCGACTCCCGGTTTCCCCCTCGGGGGCCCCTCCTTGCCCTGGGGTCTGCTCGCTGCCCGCCAAGCTCTCCCAGGGGATCCCTCCCCACCTGCCTCCATTCAGTCAGACTGTGTTCAGTGTCCGTTTCGCGCCCGTAGCGACACCACGACAGAAGCCCACTAAGTGACCCTCTGCTCCCAGAAACCCTCCTGGCTCCTCCAGACCCTCCGGGGCTCTGGCCCGCAGCTCCCCTCTCCCTCCGGCGGCGGGGGTCGGCTGTGACTCACCGGAGGGCCAGCGGCCGGGGTTGGGGTGGGGGGGCCGGAATGCTCTCACTTCCTCTCCGCGCACCTGCCCCGAGGATGGAGCGCCGCCCGGCCGGGCCTCCGGCGGATGTTTTCCTTGTCCCCAAGCGTGTAGTGCTCGCCAGCTGCCCCCTCCGGGACCTGCGCGCCAGCCACCGCGCCCCCAGGACCCAGCGGGCCTGGTCCTCACCACTCACCCCCTCCCCAGCAGGCACGCATGCGGGCTCGACCCACACCTCTGCACCGCCCCCCAACTTCTGGGAGAGGACTCCTGGCTCAGCCCAGCCTCTAGCTTTCCAGAAGCCCCTATATGCCTACCTCATCTTCGTTACAGGCGATGAACCTTCACTTCTGTCCCCGTTTCTGCACACGCACCAATCCCCACTGGGGATCCCTTCCCCTTCGGCATCACCCCCACCTTCATGCGCCCCAGCTCCCCACTCACATCCGCCCCCTATTGGGCTGGCTCTAGCTTGCAAGAGCAGAAGGTGGCCCATGGCCCAGCCTTCCAGGATGTCCCCTGGACCCCCTCTCTGGGAAAGGCGGCAGAGCTACTGGCCACTGACAAGACCTTTGGGCCCCCGTGCTAGACAGGCCTTCGAATCCACCTGCTCCAGCCCAGAGAGCAGGCCCAGGCCGTGCCTCCCACACCGCAGCCGACCTCAGAGCACCCCGCTTCAACTGTGAGTTTTTTCTTGGCAATCCTCTGAAACGGAAAGGGTATCAGTCCTGACTAGGGCGAACGTGAGGTCCATTCTGCATCTCCATCCACCTTAGCTGTCTCCTTGGAAAAGGACAGCAAGGGAGTTTGAGGTGCACTGACACAGTCATTTCTGAACAGTGAAGAGATGACAGGTAGGGTGGTCCCTCTTGAAAAGTCAGCCAGAAGTAGCTGTATCTGATGCACTAGGTGGCAGGGAGTGAGTCTTGGAGTAAATGGGACTGAAAACGTAGAAAAACCAAATAAATGCCAAAGAGACTATCCCTATGGAGAATACCTGGAACATGGGTCTTTGAAGTGTGGAAAAATGAAAGAAATCCAATTTGACCAGGGCCTTTAGTGCCAAAGAGATGGCTAGCAGGAGAGTGGTGAGAAAGGAGAACTGGAGAGTTCACATGAGCGGAAATAGGAAGAAATGGATCCGAATCCAAGTGAGAAAAAGCAGGAGACTTAAAGTTAGCCTGGCAGGATGATGAGAAAAGGACACCTTGTCCTAGGGTAGAGGCGAGGGTGCAGATCTGGGGGAAGAAGGCTTATTGGGAACAGTTTCTCAAACTAGACATTCGGAAGTCAATACAAGGGCCAAAACCAAAATGTTCCTGGAGGTACCTGTTTTTGAAAGAGGTGGGAAAGGTGACATGGAGCAGAGGTCTCCATCCCCCAGGCCACAGGCCAGTACCAGTCTGTGGCCTGTTAGGAAGCGGGAGCACAAAGCAGGAGGTGGGCGGCAGGCAAGTGAGCATTACCGCCTGAGCTCCTCCTCCTGGCAGATCAGCAGAGACATTAGATTCTCACAGGAGTGCAAACCCCACTGTGAACTCCACATGCAAGGGATCTAGATTGCACACTCCTTATGAGAATCTAATGCCTGATAATCTGAGATGGAACAGTTTCATCCCAAAATCATCTCCCTGCTGCTATCCCCCTCCATCCACTGGTGGAAAAATTGTTTTCCACAAAACCGGTCCCTGGTACCAAAAAGGTTGGGGACTGCTGACAAGGAGTATGAGTGTGAAAGGTGCAGAGGTCTATGCCAGGAGACAGCCATCCCCAATAGAAGCCCTCAGCTATGCACAAACTGCTTAATGTCATTCAAAGAAAATAATGTCACCCATTTTGCCTCAGAGCTTTAGCCCCAATCACAGCAACTGCTATTTCCCGACGCTTACGCACCAGAGATGGTGATAAGAGCACTGCACGCATTATCTCAGTAATCCTCATAACAGCCCAATGAGTTGGCATTACTATCCCCAATTTATAGATGAGGAAACAGGCTCAGAGAGGTGAAGTAATCTGACCAGGTTACATAGCTAAGTGGAGTCAGGATCTGAATCCAAGAAGACTGTCTCTACAGCCCATGCTCTCAATAATCCATCCTGGGCTCCTCCAGAACCTGTGGGAAACTCAGAGGATGCCAAATGATAAATTCCTAAAAACCTCACTCCATTATATATGGGAGGAAAGAGAGGACACCTCTGTGAACCTGGAGTGATTCATCCCATCAGGGCACTTAGAGATGCTCCTCTTTGAAAGGGGAAAGAACCATCCCCAGATGTGGGGTGATCCCACATCTGCTGTATGTTTGAAGGTGATAAGCAATGGACAGTTCACCTCTGGAATGCCTGAGGAAAAGAGACCCTCCCCACCATCTCTGAGGGGCAGCCCTATTTCTTGGATACATTAGGGAAACCCTGCCCTAGGATCTGAGGGAAACACAGTCTCCACTCCAGGTGCCTGCTCACTCTCCTGGAGCCTCTGGCCGTCGCACCCTATTGCAGCTCCTGGGTTTGGCTGGGGCACAGGATTAACCATCCCCAGGAAATGCCTCCCTCCGGTCCAGGCAGGGATCCCAGCATACACACCCCTGGTGGTGGCAGTGGGGGAGAAAGGGGGAAGGTGGAATGCTTCCTTCTCTCCAGGTCAGGGAAGAGATCTGGGGACCACGTGGGGGCCCTCACCCCTCCTGCCTCCTTGCTGGGGAAGTGCCCAGTCCAGTGCCCCCTCCATGGCCACCTCCCTCCCTCTAGCTGTGCCGGGGCATGAATCAGCTCTCACAGCTTGTTAAAGCTAGACCTCTTGTTTTCATGCCCTCACCTCAGGAAACAGAGTTACAACTTTTCCAGCTCTACTCAGCAGGGGGCCAGGGTCCTCACTTTATAAACATCCCCAGCCTGTGAGAGCAGAGGGCAGGGAGATAGTGTGAGACAGGAGCCCAGGGGAGAAAGAGAGAAACTAAGACTCAAGGAGCAACGCAAAGCAAAGTCAAGGAGTCAAGACCAGAGTAGCTGAGCAGAGGCCAAGAAGGGTCTGAGAGGGCTGTGCAGCAGCAATGGCCCTAAGGATGCTCTGGGCTGGACAGGCCAAGGGGATCCTAGGAGGCTGGGGGATCATCTGCTTGGTGATGTCTCTACTCCTCCAGCACCCAGGAGTCTACAGCAAGTGCTACTTCCAAGCTCAAGGTAAAGTGGGGTGAAGCATTAGGAATGGAGGAGCAGCAGAGAGGGCACAGGGAGGATGGGGCCTTACAGATGATCCCGTGTCAAAATACCCAGGCTCCCTCCAGCTGTGAAACAGGAAAGACAAACTAAATACGGGGATAGTGCATACTTACTGTCTCCACCCCAGACCAGGAGAGCCTCTGCTTCTCATCAGCACTCCTACACCTACTAACATTTCCCATTCTTCCCTAGCCCCCTGTCACTATGAGGGGAAATATTTCACCCTGGGCGAGTCTTGGCTCCGCAAGGACTGTTTCCATTGCACCTGTCTGCATCCTGTTGGCGTGGGCTGCTGTGACACGTGAGTGACCAAAGATGGCCAGAGAGAATGACTCTGATATAAGTGACTGAGGGATGACCAGGGAGTGACTAGATTGCTGTGATGTAAGAATGAACAGAAGAGCAATACAAGATGGGCCAAACCTGAAGGGACCAACACTAGTGTGAAAGATAAGGCTTCAGGCTATAAATCAGGGGAGGTTGGGGTGGACCTGGAGAGAAAATACTCCTGTTATAAAACAAAAAGGCCCACATATGGTAGGTGACAGCTTAGTTAGGAGGACCAAGGGGCCACTGAAAGGGGCTCTGTGGGGGGAAAACTGTGAGAGAGGGAACATGTGGGCAGGGATAAAGGCAGCCTTTCACTGTGCTGACTCCTTCCCCCATCCTTGGTTCCCCAGGTCCCAGCATCCCATCGACTTCCCGGCTGGGTGTGAGGTACGTCAGGAGGCAGGAACCTGCCAGTTCTCCTTGGTGCAAAAATCTGACCCTCGGCTGCCCTGCAAAGGGGGAGGGCCTGACCCAGAATGGGGCTCAGCCAACACCCCTGTTCCTGGGGCTCCTGCTCCCCACTCCAGCTAGACTCAACTGATCATCCATCTGCTGACTGCTCACTGCTGCTGCCACTTCCAGGGAAACCACTAGCAGCTGCCAATGTATTCTGAACAAATAAATTAATGCTATAGCTGAAAGCCCGACTCTCACTGTCCACGACATTGGACCCCAGGTGGAAAAAGTGGGTCCCATTAGAGTCCAGGTGCTGAGTTCTCAGTATCTGGAAGGAACTAGCACCAGGGTGGGCCAGTTTCAGATGGTTATGGTGCTGGTGCTGGGGCCTGGGGCAGCATATGAGGCCAGGGTGGGGCTAGTAGGCAGCACCTTGATGGGGAGGTCCCAGCTGAAGGTGTCTACAGGTACTTGCTCAGGTCCTGTCCAGGTGGTAGGTTCGGGCTGTTCCACAGGGGGTAGGAGTACCAATCCTGGTTCTCTGGACGTTACAAATTCAAAATGCAATCTCCACTTCAAGGACACTATGGAAGAAAAAGATTAAGGTAGAAGCATCAGAAGCTAGCAGGAGTAAAAGCCAACAACAGGATATAGTTAGTGAATGAGAAAAAAACAATCTGTGTTCAGGAAGACAGGGAAAAGTTACAGGGCAGGGAGCTGTGATTAAGGGTTTTTCTGAAGCAATGGGTACTACCACAGATGTGAGCTGAAGATAGCAGTATTAAGTACCTAATAACCCAAGAGTGAGGCAGTCAAGTCTAGGTAGCATGAAGTAATCAAAAATCAGTGTATCACAGGGTCCCAGTAGGTAGGCGTGGGGAAGGAGTTCTATCAAGCTGTTAGGAGTTTAGGGGTCAGTGCATCTAAGAAACAGGAAGAGGTTGAAGGTCTGAGAAACTGTTCCGGGTCAGAGGTTAGACGTAGGTATGTCTGGGAGTGTGTATAAGGAATCAGGATCCATTACACCCTCCCTTAGCACAGCATTTTACTGTCCCCCTCTCCCTTCTCCAGTAACAGTGAGGGTCTCACCAATGGCTGTACAGAAGCCTGGGGTGGAGCTGAGAGGGATTGGGAGGGAGAAGCTGGTTCTAGTTGTATGTAGGCAGGATTCCTGGTGCCGGGCGTGAGTCACATGCGACACAGAGGGGACACCCCCTGCCCCACGTCGCCGCTGGTACTCAGGCTGTACACGCTCCTCGGTCTGTAAGCTGACTGAAAACTGGGAGCAAGAGACAGGTGTGTGCTAACAGGAAGTGCTGTCTGTAGGTGAGAGGACAGCCCAACCTCAAGCTGTTTTACAAAGGGACCCTGGATGACCCCACTATCCCCTTCTACATGCCACCCCTCTTTATACAGGCCTTCCACCCTAGCCCTTCAACCCCAGCACCCCAGCAGGTAAGAAGCTCTGCTCCCTTCTTACCTGCAAACAAGCTACGGTTCCTTCCCCTAAGTTTAAGGTCCCCACCACGTCCTCGCCAAGTCTGTACACAGATTTGAAGATGCCAAATGTCCCAACTTTCCCTCGGCCATCACTGATATTGTATAGATCTGGGGAGAATAGGACACTATAAGCCTGGAGTCTACATACTGGATAACGTCTAGGACTGGGCACCACAGGCCAAAAGATGGGGCTTTTCTTTACAATTGGAGGTGTGAGGTATCAGTGGATCCACAGAAGTGTGTGGTGGTTAGGAGACTGTCTCTGAGATGGGAAAACAATGAGGAGAAGGATGGGGTAGGACAATTCTGAAAGAATTCTCACGGAGGCTGCGGCAGGATGTGGCAGCCATTAGGCGTTCCCCAGCCAGCTCAGCTAGCCATGAATCTTTCTTCCCACCTTCATCCTCCTCCAAGAATGGACTGGATGGGGCTACAGCCTCATCGTGGGGAAACCGGACATCCTGAAGGCCTAGAGAAAGAATGAGTGGAGAGGTAACGCTGAGAGGGAACAGAGATGAGAGTAGAGGTTAGGGTTTTAGATTCTAACATGAGATGGCTAAAGGTAAAGGGTGCCAGGGCTGAGGTTTACATCTCTATCTCCAGAACCCTCCCTCCCTTCCCAACTCCCTAGCACTGTCACTGAGACCAGGAAGTTTCCCTGCAGTCCCTCTTGCAAGCCCTCTAAGACAATTTCTGCTTTGGCATCGCCCTTCCCCAGCCCTTCCCTCCAGGAGCCCTTGCTTACCAGTCAGCACAAGAACCCTCAGAGGGACTCTGAGTAAAGTGATAGGGGAGTTGACACGCTGGCAGCCAATGGTCAGTTTGTAGACGTACTTGACTGACTGACCCCGAAAGGAGGGTGGTCCCTCTATGGGCAGCACTTCACTGTAGGAGTCTGGTTGGGAAGTAGTTGTCAGGGCAGCCAGAGGCACCAGAGGAGTCCTCCCTCCAGGAGACATAGAAGGCAATTCAGGGATGGGGACAATCACTCACATGATTTGGACTCTCCAGGATCAAGCCTCAGGTCACAGAATAGAATTTTTGGTGGAGTAGAAAGAATACACTGGCCCCTCTCACCTGAAAAAGGTAAAAATGACTAATTTAATGACCCATTGTCCAGTACTGAACAAGACTAGCATGGCAAGTGGAGATAGTGAAAGGCTGCCAGGCCCTCTTTCCCTGCTGTAAAATGGGAATAGTCTTCTACCCCCAAAGCAATAGTCATGCTCCCCAACATCCCCAGCATGACAGGGACTATAAGAACAAGAACAATTAACAACTTCACCCATGGGTGACAACGCCTCCACACACACCCTCCACACCCCCCTTCTCCCAGGCAAATGCCCCTCTCTAACCTCGGTGTGGCAGAAAGACAGTCTGGCTGTCGGGCTGGACATCTGGCTGACTAGAGTCAGGAGGAGGCAGTGCTACTCGACTCTCACTGGCATGGAACTGGCAGTGGATTTGGGCACTGGCCCAGGCCAGGGCCTCACTGTGGGAAAAGGAAAAGGAGGCTTCAGAGGTAGTTCCTGACCTCACAAATGCTTTCCCAAGCTCCCTATCACACCATCTTAACCAACAAGGTTAGATGGCTGTCCTAGTGATCAGGAAATCCAGAATCCCAAAGAGAAACCATTAAATAAAGAGTAGCAGACTGTGCGTAAAAAGGGGAACGGGGGAGGGGAAGGAAAGCGTACAGCTATGTCATCCACATCTTCTGTTAAAGAGCCCTCTCCTACAATGACAGCACAGTGAGCAAGAGGAGGTGGTGTCGCTACAGGACAACCTGAGCTCTGCCTCAGCCCCAGAGATAATCTGGCTTCTTCCCAGAAGGGCCACCACCTTCAGTGCCAGCATCCCCACCTGGATGCAGAAGTGGCCGTGGGGGGAAGGGGGTTGGTGACGGTCACTACACACTCCAGCGCCTCCCCAGCCAAAAATACAGGACCCCGGCTCAGCTCTGCTACCACTTCAATCATGGCAGCTCCGGAATCAGATCTAGAAGGAAACAAGGCGGGGCGGAGGTCAGCACCTTGACAGGGAGGGGCGTTGCGGTGAGCACCTAGGGCTGAGGGCTGAGGACAGGGGTGGTCAGCACCGTGGTGCCCGAGGGAGCTCCTGGATATAGGAGGGGTAGGCGGGTGGGAGGCAGGCGACTGAAGACTCAGTACTGCCCAGTGGGAGGACGTCGCTCTGGGCCCTAGACCCCAGCCCCTGTGCGACGGGTTCTTCTCCCTGGGCACCCCCGCGGAGTTCCCAAACTGGCCTCCGCTCCCCCTTTCCTCAAAGTTCCACGTCCCAGCCCAAGATCACGGCCGCTAGTCACCTCGCATAGTCGACACTAGGGATCGGCACCCCTAGGCCTCACCTGCCCGCCCCTCAGGGACCTGGCTAGGTGCGCGGCGGCGGCGGCGGCGGCGGCGGTGGCGGCGTCCGCTGGGCGGTAGAGGCGGGACTTCCCTTCGGTCCCCCACCCTCCGCGGAGTCCCTTCCGGCCGGAAGCGCCCGGCAGGCCAGACCGGAAAGGGTTCGGGTCATCCCGGCGCCCAGGGTCACCTTCCCACGGGCTGGCACCTGGGCGCGGGCGCTGCCCCGGAGCCGGCCGGCGGGACCTGGCGCCCAATCCTGGGGGACCCGGTGCCGTGGCCCAGGGGCCGGGCCGAGGTCCCGGGGGCGGTGCCTGTTGGGCTGGCCCCGCGGCTCCTCCCCTCTCTGCGGGCCCAGTCGCCCTTTGGCCGGGCGAGCTAATTGTCGGCTCAATGACTACGAGGCCCGACCCTTCCCGTCCAGGACCTACAGAGACAACCGAAGGAGAGCCCAGGGCGGCTTCTTTGCTGTCGCCGCCCCCACTGAAGCAAGAGCTCCCCGGCTCCACTGAAACACCAGCTCATTTAAGCTTTCCCCAACGCCCGGCCCTCCGGGACGATACCTAACAACCACCGGCGCCCGCATCTCGAATAGGCTGGCGAGATACTTAGTATCCGAGGGCTCGGGACTTGGCGCCATCGAGGTCATGGGGACCCAGGATCCAGGGAACATGGGAACCGGCGTCCCAGCCTCGGAGCAGATAAGCTGTGCCAAAGAGGATCCACAAGTTTATTGCCCTGAAGAGACTGGCAGCACCAAGGATGTGCAGGTTACAGACTGTAAGAGTCCCGAAGACAGCCGACCCCAAAAAGAGACGGACTGCTGCAATCCGGAGGACTCTGGGCAGCTGATGGCTTCCTATGAGGGTAAAGCTATGGGCTACCAGGTGCCTCCCTTTGGCTGGCGCATCTGTCTGGCTCATGAGTTTACAGAGAAGAGGAAACCCTTTCAAGCTAACAACGTCTCCCTAAGCAACATGATAAAGCATATAGGCATGGGCTTGAGGTGAGTAGACCCCATTGCCTAGAATGCCTTTGGCTTCACTTTGTTCCAGCTCAAAACTTCTAGCAGAGGTGGGAAAAGGCAAGAAAGCAGTTGGGCTTCTTGTCTGAGTGAAGCAGTCCCTATCCCTGGCATATTTTAGGCCTGTGGTTTTGGACCGTGAGACCAGGTCACATCTCTTTGCAACACCCTTCCCTCCCAGTGTTTTGTCTTTTCAGAAGGAAAGGGTAGGAACATTTGGTCATGCAATCAGCCTTTCCCATTCAGGCTCCTTCTCACATACTGGTTTCCAATGACTTCCCTTTGGGATTAGCTATACTTTGTGGCAAGGTAGGAAAGGATAATCTGGCTGCTGTGATACTAACACAATGTTGTTTTATTTGGGGGTGGGGGGGTCTCAACCCCTTATTTCCCACGAGCAGCTGGGGCATTCTCTGTACCTCATTAGACACACTGTTAGAGTCCCAACACTACTGCTTCTTTCCTCAAGCTTTAGCTCCAGGGAGTAGGTAAGAAGAGCCTCCCTGCCCTCACCTCTGAAGTGATGAGAAGGTGCTGTCATTCTGTTCTGGGATAGAGAGCTCTTGATATTAAAAGTCATTTATCAGAGAGGCACTGCCATAGATGTAGAACCCGTCTAGATCCCCACTGAGTTCAAAGACTAGTGATGAGGAGCCAGACCCATTAACAGGAACAGGTGGATGTGAGGACAGAAAGCATCACCCTGAGGTCATCCTGACTCAGTCTACACAATACACACAGAACTGTGGAGGGAGGCATAAAGCTTGGGAAACCCTGCCCTTACAGCTTCTAGAGTAGGAGACCCTTCATTTCCCCAGTCAGTGCTGTGGGGCTGTGATGGGGAGGTCAGTTATCTAACCCTAGCCCTGGGGAGTGGGAAGGGCCTGATGCTGCCTGCACATCTGGCTTTGTTGGTGCCTGTGGGTAGCCTGTAGCAGAGAAGAATCATCCCTCCAGGCTGCTTCTGGAATCAATTCAGTCCAAGTTTGACCCCAAAAGTTTTTGCGTCAAAATAGGATCTAGTGTACACTGAGTTGCATGTGGTAGGAACAATGAGATCAAGAAAAGATGGGCATCCTAGCCTCCTAGCCCTTAAATATGAACTGAGTCATAGAGGCCTGAAGCTGTGCTCAACCCCCTGGACCCTGGCTCCCCATTCCAGGATAGAGTTGGGGGTACTGATACAGGGCTTTTGGAATAGGATGAGTTCCTATGAGGAGAAAGCACAGGTGAGACAAGGATTCTAAGTGATAACTCTTGAGTTGAGGTTGAAATTGTGGAGAAGGCCAAATAGGTCAGGAATGGCCAGCTACCACATTAAGGGAGTAAGAGAGCTCCTAAGACGGAGCTGAACTGTGGGCACTCTGACCAGGAGCTCTAGCAAGACAGAATTCTCTGGGTCTTACCTTCGTAAGAACTCAATTTCAATTGTTCTCCCTTCCAGCCAGAGTCCACTCATTCAATAAATATTTACTGAGTGCTTGTTCCATGCCAGATAGTCCTTTGTTCTGTCTATCCTCATAGATTGCAGTTACTCTCCCTGGTTGCCCTAATCCTCGGCTGCACCCTCCCTCTACCAGTCCTTTCTGGCCTCTAGTTTCAAAGTCCAGTTTTCTCTAAGCTGGCAGAGAGGATTCTCTGCCTTCCTGTCATCCCATCCTTTGTCTTCCCTCTTCTTTCCACCCCTAGAATGTGCTGTCCCTTTTTATTTTATTATTATTATTTTTTTGAGACAGTCTTGCTCTTGTCACCCAGGCTGGAGTACAATGGTGCGATCTCAGCTCAGTGCAACCTCCGTCTCCTGGGTTCAAGCGATTCTCCTGCCTCAGCCTCCTGAGTAGCTGGGATTGCAGGTGTCCGCCACCACAGCTGGCTAATGTTTTTGTATTTTTAGTAGAGACGGGGTTTCACCACATTGGCCAGGCTGGTCTTGAACTCCTGACCTCAGGTGATCCGCCCACCTCGGCCTCCCAAAGTGCTGGGATTACAGGTGTGAGCCACCGCGCCTGGCCGCTGTCCCTGTTCTTTAATCACATTTCTCTTCCTCTGCTCCAGTCTGTTATCTCTCTTGTGCCCCATCATTTGTATGTTCATTCATCTGTAAAATTGGCAAATATGCATTGACTGCAGACCATATGTCCTACCCTGTGCTTGGACCTGAGGGTAATATTCAGCTAGTCTTTGTCATTGTCCCTTTCCCCAAGGAACTTAAAAATATGTCAGCCTCACATGAGGAACATTGAAATAACAAGGCAATGTCTGATTAGGAATTGAGATAACAGTTTGTATGTATGAGTAACAATCATACCTGTACTTTATGGCTTTCTTATCTATTATGTCATTTGATCTTTCAACCATTTCATTAGATAGCTAGAGCAGGTGGTATCCCCATTTTGTAGATGAGGAAACTGGGACTTAGGGGTTACTTACCCAATTATTTGGTTAGAAGTGGTGTGACTGAACAGTAGGCATAATGCGGCAGTAGGCAGGAGAGTGGAAATGGGAAAGAGTCTGGCAGGGCAGGGGCTACTTAGTGAGGACCCATCTGGAATGAGAATTTGTAGGAAATAAGATTAGAAGATAGGCTGGGACAGATGTCAGAGCCTTGAAAACAGAATCATTTGCCTATTGAAAACAGCCTCAATCATTTGCCTCTTGGATATAGGGCTATCCCAAGCCCAGGAAAATGTTGGGATTTTTTGAAGGCTTTACCAAGAGCAAAATCAGAAAGCTTCACAGTTTAAATGTTGAATTAAAAAAAAAAAAAAAAAAAGGCTTGAGAGGAAATGTCCAGAAATAAATATAAACACTGATTGTCTATGGGTGAGATGATTTTTTTCCCCCTTTCACCTTTCATAATTAGAAAGAAAAATGATCATTTTAAAAAGAAGAAAGGCCAGAAGCGGTAGCTCACGCCTCTAATCCCAGCACTTTGGGAGGCCGAGGCGGGCGGATCACCTGAGGTCAGGAGTTCAAGACCAGCCTGGCTAACATGGTGAAACCCCATCTCCACTAAAAATACAAAAAAAATGTGCCAGGCATGGTGGCGGGCACCTGTAATCCCAGCTACTCGGGAGGCTGAGGCAGAAGAATTTCTTGAACTTGGGAGGCGGAGTTTGCAGTGAGCCAAGACCGAGCCACTGCACTCCAGCCTGGACAACAAGGAACGAAACTGTCTCAAAAAATAAATAATAAATAATAAAAATAAAGATAAGAAAGTTATTCCCAGCAGCCTATGCCTGTTTTGGAGGTAGGGGATTGGGGGCGGAGGCTGTAGGCCAGGAAACCATAAATGGTCCTTTCAGCACGTCAGACAGAAGCTCCTGATGTTGGAAGTAAATTAGTGGTGGTGGTGCTAGAGAGGTAAGGAGAGATCAGAAAGCCCCTTCTGAGGAGAACAAAGGAGAGAAACAAAGCCACTCCTTCACTTCAGCTGGGGTGACTGGGAAGATGAAGGGACCTTGAACTGTATAGAAATCAAGAGGAAGAAAGGTTTGAAAGCAGATATCCTTGGGACATTTAATGGGAGGTCACAGAGAGAGGCAGGTGACTCAGCCTGTGAACAGCTGCCCACCTGCCCCCTTCCACTCACATTGCCTCTTGCTCCTCAGGTACCTGCAGTGGTGGTACCGGAAGACCCAGGTGGAAAAGAAGACACCTTTCATCGACATGATCAATTCTGTACCCCTAAGACAGATTTATGGTGAGCCCCACCCCATCTCTGCTCTGCTCAGAGAAGGCCTAGCCTTCAGGTCTACCACAGTTAGGAAGAGACTTCCAGCTTATGCAAATTGCACTGTTCCATCCCCTAGGTTTTCAGAGGAACCAGGCTTTATAGTCTAAAAAGTTAGAAATGGGCTTATTTTCCTCTCCCAATACCCCACTAACCACCCTGATTTCTCTAGGTTGTCCCTTGGGTGGCATCGGGGGAGGCACTATTACCCGTGGCTGGAGAGGCCAGTTCTGTCGTTGGCAGCTTAACCCTGGAATGTATCAGCACCGGACAGTCATCGCTGACCAAGTAAGAGCCAGGAGGTGGAGAAGCCAGGACAATACCTCCCCAGGCCAAGAAGGAAGGACCTCTTGGCTAGTGTAGAAGGTAGCAGTTAGATGTGAATAAGATTCAATCTAATAAGTACTCTCGGGATGCTTCCTGTGTGCCCAGCCCTGAGCTAGGATATACTGTAGGAATAAGACACACACAAGCACACATTCCTTGAAAGAGTAAACAGATCTGGCATTTCTCTAGTAAATGCCTCCTGTCTACCTCACCGCCCCAGCCCAACTAGCTGAGGCAGCCCCCAACCACAGAGAATGCAGAGAATTCCCAGATCACTTAACCTGCCTGAAAGAACATTTTGTAGGACTGGAAGGGAAAAGAAAACCCAAAGTCTATAAACTCATGGGAAAAAAAGACACGTAGTACAAGGTTCCTCACCCTGATTGAGGAACCTTCACCAAAGTTTAGCTCCTCTGCTGATCACTCCCCTGGAGGTCTCTTGGCTTAGGGTCTAAAAAGCTCCTTCTCTCCCAGGCTTAGATCTCTAGCCTTCTTCCCTCTTCTGAAGCTTCACTTTTTTCCTTTTGCTCCTGCATCACATCTGGGCCTTAAATTGCCAGAAGTATGTGTCCTGCCTTTCATCATATCTCTCTAGTTGACCACCCCTTTAGAGTTGTCTAGGAAGTTCCTCTTTCTTGGCTCCAGCATTCAGCCTCATCTTCAAAGGAAAAATGACTAGCAAATCTTTAGTCCAATTAATGACAATGCCCTTCCTGGTTCACGTTTACCAGCCCTGCCCATGTCCCAAGATCCCTCTCTGCCTCATCCCTTAGGTATCCTGAGGGGAATGGCTTCCAGAATTGTGACTCTACAATTAATTATTGCATGCTTAACATGTGCTAGACACTGTGCTAGGCTCTTTGTATACTGTTTAATATTAAAAACAATCCTACAAGGGAAGTACCACTATTATGCTCATTTTGCAGATGAGGACACTAAGATCCAGAGAGGTTTAGTAACATGAGCAAGGTCACAAGGTTGGTAAATGGAAAGGTTGGGATTCAGAACCATTTCTTTCTGGGGTGAAGAGCTTGTGGTCTTAACCATTATGTACCATTCCAACAAAATGAAAAATTATTTTATACAGTTGTCCCTCAGTATCCATGGGGGGTTGGGCCCAGGACCTGCTATCCGAGGATGCTCAAGTCTTTGATTTGAAATGGCTTATAGTATTTGCAAATAACCATTGCACATCCTCCTATATACTTTAAATCATCTGTAGATTACTTATAATACCTCATACATTGTTACATAAACCCTTGTTGTGCCGTACAATAAATAAAGTGTGTACATATTCGGTACAGACGCAACTTTTTTCCACATATTTTAGATTTGGTTGGTTGAATCCACTGATGTGGAACTCACAGATAGGGAGAGCCGACTGTATACAATAAAAATATTTGACATAGTTTGAACCAGGGAAAGGGATATTAATCCCTCATAGCTCCTACCCTCCAAGAGCTAAAACTTTTTTTGAGAAAATAAGACTTAGGGAAAATGGAGACTGTGAGACCACATCAGTGCTAAAAGGAGAGGGGTGGATAGTATACTGCGGAAAAAGGGACGGTGCTGCAGATTTCGCTCATTCCCTCCACATACATGCCAACTCTGAAGAAGGGTGCATCAGTGAATTAAAAAATGTCCCTACCCTCAGAAGAATCCATACAGCAGTCAGGGACACAGAATGGTCAGTCAATACATTATAACATAATACACCAAATGCTAGAATAGAAGGGGAGGGGGGCACACATAATGACTCACTGCTGGAAGAAGTAGAGGAGGAGGAAGAGATGGCTTTTGACCTAGGCTTTGAAGGATGAGAGGTTTCACCAGATAGCGAACAAGCATGAGCACAGGCATGGAGGAGAGAATGTAGTGTGCTCAAGGAACAGTGAGTGTTTTTATATGAACAGACTATAGGTGCTTGAACAGGTGATGAGTCTGATGGGCAGGGAGAGGCCAGCTCAAGAAGGGCCTTGAAAGCCAGGCAAGAGTTGAGACTTTAGCCTGAGGGCCATGGGGAGTCACTGAAACATCCTAACCAAGGACTGACATATCTTGATTTGCCTGTGAGAAAGATCACTCTGCTACCCAGATGAAAAGGGCCACAGAAAAAGCAGGAGATTGTTTGGGCTTAAGTGAGGTGCTAACACCACCGTAGTGGAGAAGGGAGAGAAAGCTTGGGAGATAGATGGACAGGGAGGTAGCAGGACTTGGTGATTCACTGAGCCTGGGGGATGACTTGAAGCTGATGGTGCAGTGGTAACAGTTGCAGGCTCTGAAAGGGGAGGAGCTGATTTGAGGAGAGGGAAGACTTAGTCTGTGGTGCCTGTGGTTTACCCCGTTCCAGCCTATCTGCCCTCTTAAGTTCACAGTGTGCCTGCGTCGGGAAGGGCAGACTGTGTACCAGCAAGTCCTGTCCCTGGAGCGCCCAAGTGTCCTCCGCACCTGGAACTGGGGCCTGTGTGGGTACTTTGCTTTCTACCACGCCCTCTATCCCCGAGCCTGGACTGTCTATCAGCTTCCTGGCCAGAATGTCACCCTCACCTGCCGTCAGATCACACCCATCTTGCCCCATGACTACCAGGTGAGGCCCCCACGTCTGTGTCTTCCATTGCCCTCCCTTCCCCAGGACCTGCCTCTGCTAGAAACTGCATGGCCTGCCAGGCGCGGTAGCTCACGCCTGTAATCCCAACACCTTGGGAGGCCGAGGCAGGCGGATCACGAGATCAGGAGATCGAGACCATCCTGGCTAACACGTGAAACCCCATATCTACTAAAAATACAAAAAAAAAAATTAGCTGGGCGTTGTGGCAGGCACCTGTAGTCCCAGCTACTCGGGAGGCTGAGGCAGGATAATGGTGTGAACCCGGGAGGCGGAGCTTGCAGTGAGCCGAGATCGTGCCACCGCACCCCCCCACCAAAAAAAAGAAACTGCATGGCCTGTGAAAGGGAGGTTGGAGCCATGAACATCACACTGGCTTCCCAGAACCACCGCCCAACTGGTTCTGGTCTTCTATATTCCCTGGTAGGCAGCTTGCCTGGGAATATGGGGAGATGCAAGTGGACAAAAGAAGAGTACACTGGGGAGTATTTGAGTCAGGTCCTCTGTGTGCCCAGGACTGATCCTAGCAGAGTGGGGTCAGGAGGGGCTCTACTGGGACCGTCTGAGTCTAATCTTCTGCCCCCAGGACAGCAGCCTGCCTGTAGGAGTCTTTGTGTGGGATGTGGAAAATGAAGGGGACGAAGCTCTAGATGTGTCCATCATGTTCTCCATGCGGAATGGACTGGGTGGTGGAGACGATGCCCCAGGGGGTTTGTGGAATGAGCCCTTCTGTCTGGAGCGTAGCGGGGAAACTGTCCGGGGACTGCTCCTGCATCATCCAACCCTTCCAAACCCCTACACGATGGCTGTGGCTGCACGAGTCACGGTAAGGAAAGAGCCTGCCCTATACCTTAGCCCCTGAACCCCACCTCCACCCCAGCATGGTCTCTTCATCCACCCTCATCATACTCCTGTAAGCCCCTGGGCCTGGGAGGTTAAGTAAGAGGAGCTGGGGAGCTAGCCGGGACCCAGTGTACTCGTGGAGCCTGCCCTCACAGTCCCTGACCCCTTCACAGGCAGATACCACAGTAACCCACATCACAGCCTTTGACCCTGACAGCACGGGGCAGCAGGTGTGGCAGGATCTACTTCAGGATGGACAGCTGGACTCTCCCACTGGTGATGGGGGGTCTGACTGGGAGATGGTGGGAAGAGAGGTTGTCCCTGTCTTGGGACCAGGGGTGGGAGGCCTGGTAATAAGTAGGCCTTGTTTCCATGTTAGGGATCCCTATCCCTGGGGCTGAAGGGGCTCCTGTCCTGAATTCTCTTGTGTTTCTCTCAGGCCAAAGCACCCCTACGCAGAAAGGAGTAGGCATTGCTGGAGCTGTGTGTGTTTCCAGCAAGTTGCGACCTCGAGGCCAGTGCCGCCTGGAGTTTTCACTGGCTTGGGACATGCCCAGGATCATGTTTGGAGCTAAAGGCCAAGTCCACTACAGGTGAGGGGACCAAGAAAGTGTAAGGATCCAGAGTGCTGGGGCTCTGACCTGGGGCTTGTGTTCATCCTTCCCCTTCCCACCCCAGGCGGTATACAAGGTTCTTTGGCCAGGATGGAGATGCAGCACCTGCCCTCAGCCACTATGCACTGTGCCGATACGCAGAGTGGGAAGAGAGGATCTCAGCTTGGCAGAGCCCGGTATTGGATGACAGGTGCCAGTAGGGCCCATTTCTTGCCTTTCTCCTGGGCACTCACTCCAAATGGGACTCCTCGATTTACTCTCCACCCACCAAAGTCAGTAGACTTGCACTGGGATTCATTTGATGACCCCACTCTGCTGAACCCCCAAATCCTTTCCATCTTGGGAGGTACATGTTCCTTAAACCATTTCCTCCTCCTCGCTTCCCAGATCACTGCCTGCCTGGTACAAATCTGCGCTGTTCAATGAACTATACTTCCTGGCTGATGGAGGCACAGTGTGGCTGGAAGTTCTTGAGGACTCCCTACCAGAGGAGCTGGGCAGAAACATGTGTCACCTCCGCCCCACCCTACGGGACTACGGTCGATTTGGCTACCTTGAGGGTACAGGATGCTGGTGGGCTGGGATATGGCAGGCCATCCCCAAGTCAGGATGATGGATATGCCTACCCCAGGGTATTGGTTAGGATGAGTGGGTGTTGGGTGTGGACTAGTAACAGTGCCCCACCTCTAAATCTAGAGGACAAGCTACAGAGGGGTTTGAAGGGGAAGCAGGAATTCTGGCAACAGTGTGTCTCATTCATTCCTCCAGGCCAGGAGTACCGCATGTACAACACATATGATGTCCACTTTTATGCTTCCTTTGCCCTCATCATGCTCTGGCCCAAACTTGAGCTCAGCCTACAGTATGACATGGGTGAGGATCCCTTTTGTGCCGCTTCTGCCCTCGTGGCTCCCCATACCCCCGAACTTCTGTGGTCCCTCAGATTGTCTCTTCTTTCCCTTCCCTTCTTACGTATCTGCATGCTGCTTACTGGTTCCCCACTGCGGTCACACACATAGCTGTGTGCCCCTCCTCAGGCATGCCCATTCCCTGCCTCCCTTCTGTGTCTGCTCCCCCAGCTCTGGCCACTCTCAGGGAGGACCTGACACGGCGACGGTACCTGATGAGTGGGGTGATGGCACCTGTGAAAAGGAGGAACGTCATCCCCCATGATATTGGGGACCCAGGTAAAAGTCCACCCCAAGGTCAGCTTCCCTCCCTCAACTTTTGCACCCTCTACCCTATCCACCAATGCAAGTGACCCAAGTCCCCTCCTCTCCCACAGATGATGAACCATGGCTCCGCGTCAATGCATATTTAATCCACGATACTGCTGATTGGAAGGACCTGAACCTGAAGTTTGTGCTGCAGGTTTATCGGGACTATTACCTCACGGGTGATCAAAACTTCCTGAAGGACATGTGGCCTGTGTGTCTAGTAAGGGATGCACATGCAGTGGCCAGTGTGCCAGGGGTATGGTTGGTGTCTGGGAAGAGCCTAGCTGGTTGTTGCCTTTCCTCGGTACTTAGGTCTTCAACATCTTGGTCCCTCTCTAGGCTGTGATGGAATCTGAAATGAAGTTTGACAAGGACCATGATGGACTCATTGAAAATGGAGGCTATGCAGACCAGACCTATGATGGATGGGTGACCACAGGCCCCAGGTTAGCGGGTAGGGGTTTCCAGGAGGCCTGAGGTGGGAAACTGGGCAACAAGGGATTGTAGGGCTCAAGAAAGAATGACTCATTGTCTATTACACTGCATGGGAGCAGCTGGAGCTGCCAGTCTGACCCCCAAACCCATGTCCCTGATCAGTGCTTACTGTGGAGGGCTGTGGCTGGCAGCTGTGGCTGTGATGGTCCAGATGGCTGCTCTGTGTGGGGCACAGGACATCCAGGATAAGTTTTCTTCCATCCTCAGCCGGGGCCAAGAAGCCTATGAGAGACTGCTGTGGAATGGTGAGTTCGGGGAGCCTAAGTAGTCTTAAGGCAGCTGAGAGGACACCAGGAGCCTTATTTTTCTCTTCCTCGACTCCAGGCCGCTATTACAACTATGACAGCAGCTCTCGGCCTCAGTCTCGTAGTGTTATGTCTGACCAGTGTGCTGGACAGTGGTTCCTGAAGGCCTGTGGCCTAGGAGAAGGAGACACTGAGGTGAGAGAGGAGGAGGAGCAGCCAGAGAGAAAAATGGGTTTTCCCTGGAGGTGGGAAGTAAGTATATGAGACCATGTTCCTGCCCTTGCCCCTCCAGGTGTTTCCTACCCAACATGTGGTCCGTGCTCTCCAAACTATCTTTGAGCTGAACGTCCAGGCCTTTGCAGGAGGGGCCATGGGGGCTGTGAATGGGATGCAGCCCCATGGTGTCCCTGATAAATCCAGTGTGCAGTCTGATGAAGTCTGGGTGGGTGTGGTCTACGGGCTGGCAGCCACCATGATCCAAGAGGTAATGCACTCCTTTTCCCATCTCTCCACCATCTGTATCCTGGCCCAGAAAACTTCCTCAACCACCAAATTTCTTCAAGGCATAACCCAGTGCCATCTTGTCCGTCTATAAAGCCTCCCGTTTTTCCCTGGTATGCATTCCAGCTCCTGCCTTCAGGCTTCTGTCTGTGGGTCATAGTTATCTCCTCCACTTGCTGGGAGCTCCTTGAAGGCAAAGACTCTACTGCCTCCATCTATCCAGTGGAAATGGCTCTTCAGAGGGTGCCAAGTTAGTATGTATGACTGTCATCTCTCCCAACAGGGCCTGACTTGGGAGGGCTTCCAGACAGCTGAAGGCTGCTACCGTACCGTGTGGGAGCGCCTGGGTCTGGCCTTCCAGACCCCAGAGGCATACTGCCAGCAGCGAGTGTTCCGCTCACTGGCCTACATGCGGCCACTGAGCATATGGGCCATGCAGCTAGCCCTGCAACAGCAGCAGCACAAAAAGGCCTCCTGGCCAAAAGTCGAACAGGGCACAGGACTAAGGACAGGGCCTATGTTTGGACCAAAGGAAGCCATGGCAAACCTAAGCCCAGAGTGAGCCGTCTGAACTGTGGGAGGGAAGTGCTAACAGCCCAGCCTCCAGCCTGGCCTTTCCTCCTTCCCCTCTGAACCTCCTGCAACCCTGAGCCATCAGGACAATCATACCCCTTCCCTTCTCTCCACCCAATTGTGCCAGTAAATGGGGGTTGAGGGTGACCTAGGCAGCATTAGAATCACTTATTTATTTCTTTCCTCACCTGTTCCCTGACTCCGTGAAATGTTCAGGGAGGTCAGTTGATTTCCCCAGGTACATTCATGGTGTGACAGACACATGGGTACAAATAAAAGACCCAGAAAGCCATTAAGTGTGGTGTGTTTGAGCCCTCAGTCGTCCTGACAGGGCACAGGAGCTGCGGCCAGCCCTTGCCCACCGCTTTTTATTTGGACACAGATGGGGAGCCCCCCAAGCTCCTGCTGAGACCCCCCACATATCCTCATATCTAGCCTGAGTATCTGTCCTGCAAAATGACAGAGGGGCTACCAGTAGGAAGCCATCCTCCCTCCCTTGTGAGATTTGCCTGCAGGGGGAGGATGGGACCTCGGCAGAGAGGCTCTGAGAAGAGGTCAGGGAATGGCCACTCCAGGGGAGGCTCTGCACTGGGAGCCTGAGGCATGTAATGCAGCAGGCAGGAAGTGTTGCCAGGGGCCTGGAGTACACAGTCTGAGCCGTCCAACCACTGGTGTGTGCTGTCTTTCGGCACTTCTGACTGCAGGGCAGGCAGCTCCAGCTGGTAAGGGTCCTCACTGGGGAGGGCACGAAGCTGGCGGGACAACACTGAGGAGACAAAGAATCTTCAGAGGCCAACCCAGACCTCTCCCCTTGCCCTGTCTAAGAGCTATCCTTAAGCCTCTTACCTCCGTGCTCAGCTGGCAGGCTCCCCCTTGTGTCAGAGGAGTACATAGCAGGTACAAGGAGGAGGCAGAAGGAGACTAGTAGGACCTAGAGCACAGGAAAAAGGAGATGAAGAAGGGCTCTGGACTGCCCTGTCCCCACCAACTGAGAAAAGGATTTCTCCCCTCATCACCATCCTCACCAAGATGCAGGTGCTGCTGCTGCTGGTTTTGTTTGATATCTCAATCACCATGGCCTGGAGTTTCCTCAGTTGATCTAGAAGGGACCTAGAGGAAGAGAGGGGCCAATAGTGAGCATCCCCTGGCCTAGCATCCTGAGACACAGTGAAACTCCTGTTCAGGCCACCTCCTCCATCTCTGCACTGGATCCTCTTACTTTTCATTCTATTTTTGCAAACGACTTCTTCCTCTCTGGACAAAATGCCTGAAGTTCCTCATTAAAACAACAACAACAACAAAAAGCAAAAACAAAACAAAATAAAAAAACTCTGCCAGGACTTAACCTCCTTTGCGAATATCATCAGTAGTTCCCCACTGTCTGATCAGCTATGCACATAATCCTCACCAGGCACTTTCTATGTTCTCTACCTTCTGTCCCAGCTCACGTGTGTTAAGAGTTCCAGCCCAAGATGACTATGCTGGACTAGTCCTCTTGCCTAGGATGCTTTCTCTCTGCCTAGAATGCTTTCCCAACCCAACCCCAGAATCCTAACTACTATGAAAGCCCATGAAGTCTTTGTTACCCCCTTTCTTTTTCTTGGTACTTAACTTATTCTTAGTTACTCATAAATGTATTCCCCACTACTGGGAGCTTCTTGGAATCAGAGACCTAGTGAAGGCAGCTGCCCAGTTAGAAATCAAGTGTAGGGCAGGGGAAAGAGTGAGAAAGCATTAAATGAGGGGCATAGGAAGGGAATGGTTTGGAGGGATACTTACAAATTCTGTTCCTCCAGAAGCTGTACTTTGTTCTGAAGCTCCACATTCTGGGCTGTGTATTTCAAGACCCTGGGGGAAATAACAAAGATACGGGGATATGGCCTGTATCCTCCCTTCAAAAACCTAATACTTACAACAGAGTCCCTCTCCCTTTCATACCTGCTCTCTAAACCCCCAACATACACCTTCTTTTTCCTGCGGCTCTCTTGAGCAGATCTTTTATTTCGAATCTTCCTCCGCACACGTTTCAGAATTTGTTCCTCTGTCTGAAAGGAAACAGGGAAAGGGATATCATTAGAGGAACTCTAGAAAAAGGAGTTGAAAGGCAACTGAGATCAATCTCTTTCCAATACAGAAATCCCTTCTACAGCTTCCCTGACCAACAGGCATTCAGATTCTTTCTGAATGCCTCCACGGACCAGGTGTTAACCCTAACAAGCCAGACCATTTTAAACTATTAAAAAAAAAAACTGGTCAGGCAGTATTCAGGCGACGTGGCTCATGCCTGTAATCCCAACACTTTGGGGAGCTAAGACAGGAGGACCGCTTGAGCCCAGGAGTTTGAGACCAGCCTGAGCAACATAGTGAGACCTTGTCTCTACTAAAAATAAAAAATTAGCCGGGTGTGGTGGCACATGCCTGTGGTCCCTGCTACTCAGGAGACTGAGGAAAGAGGATCACTTGAGCCTGAGAGGTTGAAGCTGTAGTGAGCCATGATCTTGCCACTATTCTCCAACCTGGGCAATAAAGCAAGAACCTGTCTTCAAACAAGCAAACAAAAACTTCCTTATCCTGAACCAACAGCTGCCTCCTTATAATTTCTATCCGTTGGACTTACCTAGTATCTCTGGGGCCAAATAGAATAAACCCTGTTTAGCTATTTTAAGGCACTTAACATTTCCTCAGAGCTTAAAGAAAAAAAAAAAAGACAATTTTTAACTCATCTTCTCAGGATAGACTGCATCCTCTTAATATCTGTTAAAGATGTGCTCTAGCCAGTATCAAGGAAAGCAAGAGAGTGACTTGTAGAGACAATAACTCTATTGCTACAGTTTCCAAATCCCATGAACTTTCCTAGTAGCCACATCACACTGCTGACTCATCTTGTACTTTGAAGAAATTAAAATTCTTCACTTTGGGAGGCCAAGGTGGGTAGATCACTTGAGCCCAGGAGTTCGAGACCAGCCTGGCAACAAGGCAAAACCCCATCTCTACTAAAAATACCAAAAAAAAAATTGCCAGGCAGGGTAGTGTGCACCTGTAGTCTCAGCTACTTGGGAGGCTGAGGTGGGAGAATCACCTAAGCCCAGAAAGTCAAGGCTGCAGTGAGCCATGATCACATCAGTGCACTCCAGCCTGGGCAACAGAGCAAGACCTTGTCAAAAAAAAAAATATATTCCTGTAACCTTTCTATTAATGAGCACTGATTTCATCATAGTACCCCAGTACTCTGCTTGTGAAGTTGCCACTTATTGCTTAAAACTGAAAACTAAGGATTTTACATTTATTCATGTACTGCTTAGTCCAACCCTGTTGAACTCTCTAAACAGTTCTACCATTCAGCAAGAGGTGGATTACTATGAAGCCAACGAAGTGTCAAGGCCCTTCACTTACACAGTCCTTTCCAAGGCCCAATACTAATGTTGCACTGATAATTTTGAGTTATTTTTTTAACAGAACACCAAAATTTGTATAAGCCCAACAAAAACGAGGATCTGCCCTTGCATCTAGCATATTGTGTACCTGCCTCAACTTCCTATTAGCAATAAATCTACTAAGTTTCTCACCTCAATCCTTTTTTAAAGTTATTGATATAAAGTTAACAGAATTTGCCTACTTGGGACTTTTAATCCCTTTTCAGCCTTTGTTCAACCAATGAGAGTCTTACCTTAGTGAGAGGAAGTGTCTCAGGCAGAATAAGCCCCTCCTTCTCCAATAGACTCTTCTCCTCATCTGTCAGTACTAGCCTAGCAATCTCCTAGGGTAACAAGAAAGTGGACGGCAGTTGCATGGGGATGTCAGAGAGGAATGGGGAATCCTGCCCCCACCTGGGGAATGTGAGAGTAATCTCCTGAAAATCAAGTCAAGTACCTGCTCTGCCAGCTCCTCCATATGCTGTGGAGTCATCTGGGTCCCCTCTTTTCTACAGCTCTCACTCTCTGCAAAAGGGAAAGTATGAATAGCCAGGCCCATGAACCCTGTCCTCCCCGCAAACTTATTTCAGACTCACCTAGATCCATAGAGACAGTTTCCCGTGGGAGGGAGTAGGTGTGGTCATGGTGGACAAGGCAGGGGTTGGAGGAGCTGAGAATGTTCAACGACGCTGGGGGACTCAGCAGGGAGCACAGCAAATCATCTACTTCCCAGTCGCTCGGTACCTGCGCAGGGTTCCAATGAACAGGCCTTGACCTTATCACCATCCCCTGACTTCATGGACATCCCACGCTTTCCCCAGTCAGAACCCCAACCTACCTCAGAAAGCGGCAGCTCCCAGTCCAGTGGGGCCCTCACGGCCTCATCGGGTGCCGTCCCCAAATCTCCACTTTCCTCTAGCAGGAAGGCCAGCAGGTCTTGGTCACCAGCATCCAATTCCAGCTCCATTTGGGACAACTACGGAAAGGGTGGGCCACCGGGCCCCAACGTCCGAAGCCCAGACACGAGCCCCAGGCCAGCTGTAGGCCTCGGGCACCTACCCACTGTCCCTCTATGGCCGGGCTTCCCCGCCGGCGGCTTTCCATAGCCCTCTCCGGACCCGCCTCCCAGGCTCAATTCTCCTCAGCCTCCAACGCAGCGAAAGTGACGCACCCCACCCCGTGGCACTGTGGGACTTGGAGTTCCCTCCAACTGAGAAGAGGCTTGGGTGCAGCGCCACGTCCCAGGGGCTATGCAAATGTAGGGGACTGCCCTGCTGCCGCCTCGCACCCCGAGGGCGGGGGTTCCGGGGCTCCGGCTCCGCCTTCTACCCCAAGCTAGAAAAAGGAAGAGTTCTAGCCTGAAAGGGAACTCGGGCGTCGTCCTGGCGTCCTCTCCGGATTGCGCCGCACCCTCGCTTCCTGCCAGGGAGGGGCTGCCGGGCTTTGGCGGCTCCCGAGCATCGAGAACGGGGCCAGAGCAGCTTCCTGCCTGCCCCCCGCGACCATAGAGCGCGGGCCCAGGGCGCCGCCCGCGGGTGGGGGACGTTCCCAGGACGGAAGTGGCCGAGAGAGTGTCGAAGGGAGGGCGAGGCCCGAGCCCGAGGGCGACCCGAGAAGCGGCGGGGCGGCGGGCCGGCGGGCGGGGCGCAGAGCCAGGCAGCGCAGGTAGGCCAGACCGGGCCGGGCGGGGGCCTTAGGGTGGGGCCGCGGGGCCTGGCCCCGGGGCGGGCGGGCCCTGCCTCTCCTGCGTGTCCGGTTCGGGTCCTATTAGTTGGAGAGGTCAGCGTCCAGCGCATCTCGGCTTGAGCTCGGCGTGAAGTAGGCCGTCTTGGGGAAGACAGGCCTTTCCTGGGAGCAGTCCTATGTCTGGGATAGGCTTTGGGGAGCGTGAGGAGTCGGGTGGCAGCGGGGCGCAGGGCGGGGACGGGCTTTGGTGTTAGCTGATAGCGGGCATGTGGGTAGGAAAGCTTTGGGTGAGTTGGGGATTAGGTGGGGTCCGTTTAGGAATCAAGGGTCGCTATAGGAGTTAAAAGCTGGGGTTAAAACTTAAGAGTTAGTGTGAGTCAGGTCCGTTTTAGATAGGTAAGGTTTAGATTACGGTCATTATCTTGTTTGCTGGGATGGCCATCATACGTCATAATTTGAGTTCAGGGTCAGGTTAAGGGTCAACAACAGGAATCAGGTTAGAGCTTGTTTGAGGGATTAAAGAATGTTGGCGTGGTCGGTGTTAAGGATAAACAGTGAAAGCGTGAGTTAGGAATCAAGTTATAAATGAACTTTAGGCTTAGGGGTCAACATTTAGGGTTAACATCAGGGGATTTGGTGCTAAAGGCAAAACTTAGATCAGTTTCAGGGATCAGGGATTGGATATGAGTCTCTGCTAGGAAAGGGATGAATGTCCAAGCCGGTACTGGGAATCAGGAAACAAATTAGAGGTGGGGTTAATGTTAGGAATGTGGGGCAGCTTTAGGGGTTGTGGTTTGAGGCTAGCATAGTTGACCTTGAGCAGATAAAATTTAAGCGGTTGGCAGTAGGTAAATGCCCTTCTTTTGTAGGGAAGTCCTTTATTCCTATGTAGTTACAGGGGCTTCTTTTTACCCAGAGAGATAACAAACTAATTTCAGGCTAGCGTTCTGGCTTTAGCTAGAATTGCAGGCATCTGGGATTCCAGCTTCTTTATTCCATTCTCTAAGCCCAAGGCCCTTGCTGTGGCCACCACAGTTAGAGGACAGAGATTCTGGACTGTGTTGTTTACAGACAACATAGGTGGGAAATAGGGACCCAGGATGTACAAGGCCTAGTCACAAGTTGGGGACTGCCTAGGGAAGAAGGAGCTGATGACTATGGGGGAAGCTAACCAAGGAATCACTGTTGCCATGGGAGAAGGGAATAACTGAATCCCCTGAAAGTTTAGCCCTGCTGTCTCCCACTTCACTTGTTCTCTTGGTATTAAGCCCTCCTCTCCAACTCTCATCCCTGACTCTGCATTTCATACCCATCCTGCCTATCCCCTTACAAAATACTTCCCTTGCCTTTAACTCTCCCATGCTCATCTTATCATCCGTTCCCATCCTTAGTTCTACCTCCCTCACCAACCTTTAATCCTCACATCCTACCTGAATTTACCCTCATCATAACCTGAGCTTTCCCATCATTTTAAATTACTCTCCTACCATTTTCACCCAGTCATGTACCTACATTCCACCTGGTCATCTGCTGAATACCCTACTCCCATCCCCTGCTGTGTGTCACCCCCTGGATCTAAGCCTCTTTTAATTTCTTGGACCATTTGTAGATCCCCTTCCCCCACTCCCCAATAGAAAAGAGGAAACGAGACCCAAAGAGGAAACTGGGTCTTGCTGATCCCACGCCCAGCCAGGCCACTGACCACACCCCCACTTCACTCCCAGCCTGACCCTGCCACTCACCACAGCACTATCCTCTACTCAGCCTGACCCAGCCACTGGCTATACCCCATTCCCCATCCCAGCTCCAGCTTTACTTAGACATTGCCAATGTCCCTTCACTTTCCCACCCCCACCCCAGTCTGATTTAGTGACTGACCACAGGCCCATCTCTTCTCAACCTCCTATAGCCTGACCTGGCCTCTGACCTCACCCCATCATTCCCTGACTTAGCCACCATCCATGTAATCATTCCCCTTCCCCCAACCTGATGCAGTGACTGGTCATATATGTATCTTATGTATATGTATTTTTCCAAACACCATCATCACCAGCATTCTTTTCCTACACCCTGTCTTCCCATCCTTTTTCTACACCCTGTCTTCCCCATTCCCAGCCTGATGCAGTCACTAACCCAACCCCATCTGCCCCTAGTGGCTACTAATCATATACTCATACCCTTTTTCCCCACAGCCTAACCACATCCCCTAACCACAGCCTCATCCTCACATTTCTGCCCAACCTGATCCTTTCCCCTCTTCCCAATTCCTCGCCTAAACTCAAGCTGCCCCAGCCGCTAAAGTGGCTGCTGATGATAGGAAGCTGTGGGACTCTAACCTGTCTACCTTAGTAGTTATTAGGTCCTGTCAATTCTACCTCCCCAAACTTCTTCTGAGTGACATCTTCCTCAATGCCATTCTAACTCCGGCTTCATTACCTTTAATTTGTACTAATACAGTGTCCTTCTAACTAATCTCCGAGGTAACTGCCAGAGTTATTTTTCTAAAATCCAGTTCCGGTTATGTCTCTTCTCTGCTCAAAGACTCCCTTGGCCTCCTTTTGTCCTCCAATAAGTAAAATTCCTCATACCCCTCTCTAGTCTTCCTCTGCCTTTCCATCCTAACCCTGACTTCCCCACCACTGCTCCCTTGCAGGTACCCTGTGCTTCAACCAGCCTGCCTGCTCACTTCCCTGAATGCTCCTCCACGATTTACTGCTTCTCCATCTTTGCTTATGCTATTTCTCTGCCTGGAGTGAAAACTACCCCTGACACATCTCCAGCTGGCTGGCGTAGTGGAGAAAGCTTGGGCTTTGCAGTCAGAAACCTGGGTTCGGATCCTGGCTTCACAACTTATTATTTGGAGAAGTATTTGAACAAGTATTTAACATCTTTGAGTCTGTTTTCTGATCTGTAAAAATGGAAATAATGACACCTACTGTAAGGGTTAAATGAAATTATGTATACAATGCAAGTGACATAGAGTCAATAAATGGCAGATCACTATTGTTTTTTATTATCTCTATTTTTTAAAATTCTAGCTTCAAATGATACCTATCATGGAGACTTTTTGCTTCCCCTTCCCTGACCTAAAGGGATCTCTCTGAGCACACACCTTTTGGCTCTTACCACATCCTGCCCTCTGTTGTGATTCTGTACTTGGCTTATTCACTCATCTCGTGGACTGGGAGCCCTTTGAACTCAAAGGCTAGGTCTTACTGATCTTGGTCCCCAGCCACTGAAAGTTTGGCCCAGGGTCTTCCCCACAGCTGGCCCTCAAGGAATGCTTGCTGGGTGAATGGAGAATGTCTACATAATGGGAGGAGAGACACTGGGTGCCGGGTGTGCTTGTTATGGAGGTTATCTGTGCAAAAGCTGTGTGCATAGGATGGGCTCCCTAGGAGAAGATAACGCAGTCGTGATGGGATCTGTGTGGGGGCTGTGTGATTGAGATAATGTGTGTATAGAGAGAGTAAGGTAGCTTTGTGGGAGAGAGCTCTGCCTAGGCTGGGGTGCATCTGGGGAGAATGAGTGTGCATGTGAGTATGGAGGGGCTGTACTGGGGGAAGTTCTGTGCAGCCCTTCAGCTAGCTGCCCAGTCCAGCTCTAAATGAGTCTCCAGCAGCCTGAGGCCGGATATGTCAGTCTCACCCACGGCCCTCCCCCACTGCCAGCGGTTGCGGACTCAGAGGCCAAATTTGGTAACAGACTGAGTGTTACTCCCCCATCCCTCTTATATTCTGACTGTCTTAAGCTCTTTCCTTTTGTTCCTGTCTGTAACTCCCTATCTTTCTGCAATTCCCCTTGTGGGTGTCTGCTCTGACTATATTCTCCAAGTACCCCAACTTTCTTAGCTCCAGTACTCTTACATTCCATTCCTTGCTGGGATTTGACCTCCTGTCCTCCATTCCCCCCCTCCAATTGCCCAACTTCTTTGGAATGCATCGCAGGAATGTACTGAGGGAGGAGGAGTTCCCTGGGAGGGGGACACGGCGGTGGGGAGTTGCTGTTCCATCAAACACAATGGAAAAGGGAGCAAAGTTCTCAGGCCAAAGGAGGAATGAGCTAGCTTCTACTCATACTTGTAGCAGCCTTGTTCTTTGCCACCACCACCCCCAATTCACTGATCAGTTCTTCGCGTCCACTCACCCTCTTGTAGCTGTGTGAATATCCACTCTGGACCAGCTGGGGAATAAGGGTAGGCATGACTCAGCTCCCTTATCGGGGTCTCACCAGAGGCTTCCGTGCTTGAGGAGGAAGAGGGTGTCTAAGTGTCCGGAGGAAATGGGGGGAGACATGCAGTTTCAGCTTAGTGTGAAGGGTCCTTTCAGTCCTGCTTCTTGGCTCCACAGACTCCTCCAGCTTCTCGGATCCTCCAGCCCAGCCCTCATTCTTTCATGGTCAGCAACCCCATAGCCAGGTCTGTCCAGCTGGGACAAAAGCGGATAGTAATAAGGTTGGGCAAAGTGCCCCAGGAGTGGGGAGGGGGCAGAGAGCTGGAACTGGGGAGACTGGGAGGGTCCTCTCTTATTGGGGAGTAAAGACAGAGAGCTGTGGTTCTTCTCTTTTGAGACTCTGGACTGCTTGTAAGGTCAGAAATGGTCTATCTGCCACTTGGTACCAGACCGCTGATCTAGACCATTTTCATACCTGCCTCCTGTCTCTTGTTTCTACGTAGATTTTCAATTCTTCTCATCCCATCTCTCCTAACTTCTTTACCCTCTACCCCTTCTTAACTTCCCTGGCTTTCAAATGCCTTCTGTATCCTAACACCCCCATCTCTGCTTTCCAGCCTTCCCCTCTCACCCCGCTTTTCCCCATTTGAGGCTTGTAGTTTGCCAGGAGGGGAATGGGCAGCTTGTATTTGCCCATTCTGTTAGTTAAGAGGCACCCAATCCCTGTACCAAGCAGGGGCACATCAGCAGCAGCCGGGCAGACTTGTCCTCTTGCAGCCTGTGCGCCACCTGCTGCCTCCAGTGGCTCCTCTAGCCTGCTGAGAGGGGGTGCCAGGAGGGTGGAAGAAGGTGGGGTAGGACTAGTATTCTGAGCTGCACTGAAAATACAGTCAGGGGAAGTGGGTGAGACAGAGCAGAATTCGAGACAGACTTGCTGAAGAGGAGAAAGCATGGGAGGAGTTGCAGGACTGAGTATTAACTTGGTGACTTGAAACAAGCAAGGACTGGGTTACAGGGACTGGGTCCTTTCTCTGGCCTGTCTTGAAAATGTTTCCTGGCCTCCCAGAGTCTATTTCCCCTTCTCCAAAACACAAGAGTTGACCAGATAACTTCTGAGATAGATCCCTTTGAGTTAGAGAATCACATTTCTAGCTTGACTGCCTGGGAAGCCCAGTACAGGGCTAGGCTCCTTCAGAAGGCCCCCGCATCTCAGGTTAGAAAAAAGCTGGGGCAAGAGCAGACCCCTGAATGGCTTGAGCAACCAGTATTTGGTCTCCCTGCCAGGCTAGCTAGAGTTTGTTTGCAGGCTTCAAGAGCCTTAGGGAATTATAACATCTTCATTTTGCAGAGAAGGCAGCTAAAGCCATGAGAAGGAAGGTCACGTGGTGAGAAGAGAGCTCTGAAAATCCCAGACAGGGAAGAGCCAGCAGGACACAGCAGGAGACAAAGAGAGAAAAATACTGAACCAGGCAAAAATGAAAACAAGGCAGGAGTAGGGCTGAGAAAGGTGATCAGGGACAAGGGGCAAGAGAGATACTTGGATGAAAGTAGGGAGGTACAAATTCCAGTGGTGGGGCAGGGCAGTGTCCTCAGCTAGCACGGCATTTCAGACCTGCTATTGTACCTTGCAGACCAGCTTCTCCTTTCCCTCAGATGTCTTAAATTGTCAGGACTTGGCCGGGCATGGTGGCTCACGCCTGTAATCCCAGCACTTTGGGAGGCCGAGGCGGGTGGATCACGAGGTCAGGAGATCGAGACCATCCTGGCTAACACGGTGAAACCCTGTCTCTACTAAAAATACAAAAAATTAGCCAGGCGTGGCAGCGGGCGCCTGTAGTCCCAGCTACTGGGGAGGCTGAGACAGGAGAATGGCGTGAATCCGGGAGGCGGAGCTTGCAGCGAGCTGAGATCGCACCACTGTACTCTAGCCTGGGCAACAGAACGAAACTCTGTCTCAAAAAAAAAAAATTGTCAGGACTCATTCTTTTGATGTAAATAATTTTTCTTTAAAATTATTAAATACAATGAAAACAACCTTATTACTGTCTACTTTGGTGAGTCCCTTTCAAAAACACTCTTCCCTTGGACTCCACCATCTGGGGGGCCTCTTCTCCCACCAGAAGAGTGTATTCTAATGCCCTGATGCCATGGGTCAGGTATAGCCAGGCTGGAGAAAAGAAGCTGCCACCATGGTTGCACTTTCACTGAAGATCAGCATTGGGAATGTGGTGAAGACGATGCAGTTTGAGCCGTCTACCATGGTGTACGACGCCTGCCGCATCATTCGTGAGCGGATCCCAGAGGCCCCGGCTGGTCCTCGTGAGTCTGACTCCCCCGGTGGCTGGAGTGGGTGTCTTCAGTCCCTTCTTGTTCCCAGGCTCTCGGCCTTGAGAGTTGACCCCTTTGTCCCCTAAGACTACTCACCCCTCAGGTCTGTGTTCCATGGTTCCCTCATTCTTTAGGCCCAACGTCATGGGAGAAATAGTCAGGGGCAACATGGTACAAGCTGTTCAGCCACACTGAGGTCTTCATAAGCCTAAAGTGATCCATCCTCTCTTTTAGCCAGCGACTTTGGGCTCTTTCTGTCAGATGATGACCCCAAAAAGGGTATATGGCTGGAGGCTGGGAAAGCTTTGGACTACTACATGCTCCGAAATGGGGTAAGTATCCTTTCATCGAGGACCACCACATCCCCTTCCATCAGCTTCTCCCTGTTCCACCTCCTGTTTTCAGCACCCACATCTGTTGTCTCTTAGCCCTCCCCATGCTTTCTTCCTATTAACAGACAGTCATAATTCCCTGCTTTTGAATGAACCACCATAGTCTTCCTTTCAGTGCTCCACTCTCTCCCCTTGGGCTGTGTAAAGAGGAAATAATACCCCTAGCTCAGAGTAGGCCCCTGTCTCTTCTTCCTGCCCTAACAGGACACTATGGAGTACAGGAAGAAACAGAGACCCCTGAAGATCCGTATGCTGGATGGAACTGTGAAGACGATCATGGTGGATGACTCTAAGACTGTCACTGACATGCTCATGACCATCTGTGCCCGCATTGGTAAGGGCCCCCAGTACAGTTGAAAGCCTGGGCCAGAAAGCCTCAACTCTCTCAAAAGGCATGGATGCAGTACCTGGGAAGCTAACAAGCCATCTCCTTCCTCAGGCATCACCAATCATGATGAATATTCATTGGTTCGAGAGCTGATGGAAGAGAAAAAGGAGGAAGTAACAGGGACCTTAAGAAAGGACAAGACATTGCTGCGAGATGAAAAGAAGATGGAGAAACTAAAGCAGAAATTGCACACAGATGATGAGTGTAAGCAGAACTAGAAAAAAGAGGGCTTTTGAAATGGGAAGGGTGGGAAGGGGCTTCAGCATCTGCTTCTGCCAGGCACTGTTTTACACCCTGGGGATACATCAGTGAGAAAACAAAGTACTACACTCATGGGACTTACATTGAAGTGAGGGGAGGTAGGAAATGGAGAAATAAACAGAGACCAGACAGCACAGGGGCCATGGGGGTTTGGCACTGAGGGGACTGTCTGTATCCCAGTGAACTGGCTGGACCATGGTCGGACACTGAGGGAGCAGGGTGTAGAGGAGCACGAGACGCTGCTGCTGCGGAGGAAGTTCTTTTACTCAGACCAGAATGTGGATTCCCGGGACCCTGTACAGCTGAACCTCCTGTATGTGCAGGTATGCAGAGGACTTGGCTGGGGTGGGGCAGGAATAGGGAGGGGTCGGAAGCACAGTGTGCGTGTCCCTGCACCCACACACAACATTCGCCTCCTTGCCCTGTGCTCTCCAGGCACGAGATGACATCCTGAATGGCTCCCACCCTGTCTCCTTTGACAAGGCCTGTGAGTTTGCTGGCTTCCAATGCCAGATCCAGTTTGGGCCCCACAATGAGCAGAAGCACAAGGCTGGCTTCCTCGAGTGAGTGACCCACATCTTATACCTTGTCAGGGCCCAGGACTCCCTGCCATTGTGACCCCAGTGGGCCTGTCTCCATTCCAAGCCTGCCCCCCACTATTTCTTCTTCCGAGGTACCAGGGTTTGACCAACATAGCTACCCTTTTAGTTGCCATCATCCATTGTCTCTTCTCTGCCTCTGGAATATGAATGTAGTTCAGTATCTCTGCCCTTACCCCCATCTCTGAAGCAAGCATGTCACTCTTTTTTGAGATTATCTGAAGAATTTTGCTGCAGTAGCCAGAGGGAAACCGGGTAAAATTTTCCCTATAGGGAACATGGGTTAAAAGTCTCACAAGCCTCATCTGCTGGTGTTTCTTGGAATGCAGAGTTTGGCGTGGCTTTCTCAGCTTCCTAAGTGCATGGTCATCCTTCTAGAAAGCTCTTTCTCCTCTTGGTTCCCTGAAATGGTGCTCTAGACCCACTTTCCCTCAGGGACTGAGCCTCTAACTTAATTTTCCTCAGTCCCTTTCCCTACAGGGAGAGATACAGGTCACATTAAGAATTCATACTAGCCAGGCTCAGTGGCTCACACCTGTAATCCCAGCACTTTGGGAGGCCAGGGCGGGCAGATCACCTGAGGTCGGGAGTTCGAGACCAGCCTGACCAACGTGGAGAAACCATGTATCTCTACTAAAAATACAAAATTAGCCAGGCGTGGTGGCACATGCCTGTAATCCCAGCTACTCGGGAGGCTGAGGCAGGAGAATCACTTGAACCTGGGAGGCGGAGGTTTTGGTGAGCTGAGATCGTGCCATTGCACTCCAGCCTGGGCAACAAGAGTGAAACTCCATCTCAAAAAAAAAAAAAAGAAGAGTTTACACTAAGTCACCTCTATTTCAGAAGATAATCTAGACTCTATTCCCTCAGAGTCTTTTTTCTCCCCAAAGATAACACTGTCCTAGGTATTTCCTCATACCCCCAGGCCCACAGTTCATGGCCCACATGTCCCCTGATGCTGTCTACCACATGCTGACCCTCCCTTTTCTGGTGTAGCCTGAAGGACTTCCTGCCCAAGGAGTATGTGAAGCAGAAGGGAGAGCGTAAGATCTTCCAGGTGAATGTGGGTAGGGGAAAGTATTTGGGATGACCGCGGAGCTTTGCTGCTTAATCTTACTGACTAAATGGCCCCCTGCCTCCTCCCCGTCTCCCCTAACTTGGCTTTCACCCACTGGGCTGTTATCCCACCTCACCTCTGCCAAGAAAGCAGACAACTTGGGCTTTTAGTCTCAGCTCCATCCCTGCTTTTGCTGTGCAATTCAGTTCAATATTCTTGTAATCTTTTATTTACCTCTGATTTGGGATAACAGGACTTGCCCCGTGTAGGACTGATAGGATCAAATGAGGTAGCATAATCTGAAATTACTGTGAAAGAGTATAGTCTTTCTCCACTATAAGGTGTTACCCCCACTCTGAATACTCAGCCCAGAAGGCCTTCTCTTTGCCCTTCTACTTCCAAACTCTCTGTTCATATCTCCAGAATGTCTGCAAGTTCCTTGACTGTATCCCTTGACTCATCGCTTCTGCATAGCCCTTATCAGCCTCCATCCCGTTACCCTCTCGTTCTCATATCTTGCACTCCTCAACCTTTCCAGTGTTCCCATAATTCTCTCTCGTTAGAGTTAGCATCCAACCTTAATTCCTTAGCTGTGATATGAAACTCTTTGCTAAATTCTTCCCCATTTTATGCACAGGCACACAAGAATTGCGGGCAGATGAGTGAGATTGAGGCCAAGGTCCGCTACGTGAAGCTAGCCCGTTCTCTCAAGACTTACGGTGTCTCCTTCTTCCTGGTGAAGGTAGGTTATGGACCCTTTTCACTGCCTTCCTTGTTTCCCACTCTTATCCTTTTCTGTCTCTGAAAGTCTCTGGCCTTGCCCTCAGTCACATCTCCCACCATTCCCTAAGATTCCCATTCTCTTCCTTGCTCTGACCTCATGAAAACCTGCCTGTCATCAGCCCTCCACCACCACTTCCCTCCCTACCCTGCATTTTCCCTTGTCCATTAGCCCTCCGGGCCACCTCAACATCCCCTATGGCTGCAAGCTGATCTGATCATTCACCTCTCATTTGACCTCTGACCTGTAACACCAACACCAACCTCTGCCTCATAGGAAAAAATGAAAGGGAAGAACAAGCTAGTGCCCAGGCTTCTGGGCATCACCAAGGAGTGTGTGATGCGAGTGGATGAGAAGACCAAGGAAGTGATCCAGGAGTGGAACCTCACCAACATCAAACGCTGGGCTGCCTCTCCCAAAAGCTTCACCCTGGTAAGTCTGGGGACTCCAACAAGAAAGTGCTTTGGGAGTTTCATTAAAGGGGCAGCTGCAGAGGTCTCTTCCCTCTCTTGGGGTAAGTATACTGAGTATTACTCCAGAAAAAAAGGAGGTTAGAGTAGATGGAGAATCTTCCTCTGGGAGAGTGTGAGGCTTAAATGAAGTGGGTGATGGACTTATTCTTTAAAATCAGCAGAACAAAAATCTCATCAGCAAGCTGGGATCACAGGAATTCTTGCAGGTGTGGTGAAAGGAAAAATGTGATAACCTCCCTGTTTCAGCAGCAGCTATATACAGTGAATTTTTGACTTTATATTATAGGGTTATGAATTAAAAACTGATATCAACTTGATAAAGTACCCCAATGACACAAATACAAATTATAGGAAATGCTGTTTTTTCCCTTTTGGATACTACAGCCAACCTTAAAGTGTGGCCATTTTATGCCAAATATTATATCCTCTCAATTTTATCATCAGAGTAAAAATAAGAGACTTCCTAAATGATATGTATTTGAAACTGTGTAGTGTAGAGGCCACTCCTCAGAAGTAAAAAATTTCCCTCCAAGGAGAAAATAAAGAGGAGGTTCAAGAAAGGTGGGCATCTTCCAAGAGGGCCGTTGCCATGGGAAGGCATCTCATCAGCTCAACCTTGGGCCTCCCATCCTAGCCATTTCCATCCTGGATAGATTTGAGCTTTCCCTCTGAGTCCCCCACTTGTCACCCTAGGATTTTGGAGATTACCAAGATGGCTATTACTCAGTACAGACAACTGAAGGGGAGCAGATTGCACAGCTCATTGCCGGCTACATCGATATCATCCTGAAGAAGGTGAGCACTGCCTGCCCTAGCCTTCTCCTTATCGCCTCTTGCCCTCTCCACAAGCCAGTCCTTTAGAAATGGGCACTCAGATTGCTTGAACCTGGGAGGCGGAGGTTGCAATGAGCTGAGATCTTGCCTCCGCACTCCAGCCTGGGCGACAGAGCCCTTTCTTGTCAAAAAAAAAACAAAAAAACAAAAAAAGAAATGGACACTCAGCTTCTGGAAAATGGCTGGTTGTGGAAAGAAGAGGCTACCTTTTCTCCACTTCCCTCTTCTTTAACTATCCCAACTCTTGTTCCTTTTTCCTTCCTACAGAAAAAAAGCAAGGATCACTTTGGGCTGGAAGGAGATGAGGAGTCTACTATGCTGGAGGACTCAGTGTCCCCCAAAAAGTACGAAGGGAGTTGGGCTGATCCCATTTCCCAGGGGTAGAGAAGGCAAGGCCTGACTCTAAGGACTCTTGGGAGGTGGGGAGTCCTTAGAATGGTTCTTTAACTAGTTGCAGGCTGTAGTGAGACCTCACACACCTGCAAAGGTAGTGTAACCGGGTGGGAGGGGTAGAGATGAGGAGTCCTCTGTGAGCTCAATAGTTCACCCCTCTACAGGTCAACAGTCCTGCAGCAGCAATACAACCGGGTGGGGAAAGTGGAGCATGGCTCTGTGGCCCTGCCTGCCATCATGCGCTCTGGAGCCTCTGGTCCCGAGAATTTCCAGGTGGGCAGCATGCCCCCTGCCCAGCAGCAGATTACCAGCGGCCAGATGCACCGAGGACACATGCCTCCTCTGGTAAGTGTCCCACTTCCACCACGGTGCCAGGGCCCTTCTCTCACCCTCAGCTGGGCCGAGCCAGGAGTTAGGCAGTCTTTTCCCAGGTCCCTATTTGTATTCTCTCCCTAGCCCCTGGTTCTCTTTTACCTTCTCTTTTCTCCAAACACCCATTCCAGTCCCTGTTTCTCCCCACTTGTCTTTAGACTTCGGCCCAGCAGGCACTCACTGGAACCATTAACTCCAGCATGCAGGCCGTGCAGGCTGCCCAGGCCACCCTGGATGACTTTGACACTCTGCCGCCTCTTGGCCAGGATGCTGTAAGTATGGGATGGAGGAGAGGCCAGTGGTACTGAAGCTGAGACTCCAAGGGATAGGGATGAGGTGAACCAAACCAGGGAAGATCCTGAGGTCTTTTCCTCTCTCTTTCAGGCCTCTAAGGCCTGGCGTAAAAACAAGATGGATGAATCAAAGCATGAGATCCACTCTCAGGTAGATGCCATCACAGCTGGTACTGCGTCTGTGGTGAACCTGACAGCAGGTAGGCCGGATGCTAGCTTCCGGGTGTGTGATGGGGAGAGGGGGTGCAAGTGTGCGCAGGCTTGCATGTGACTGGCTTCATGTGTGACTGTGCCTTGACTCACTGTGGAAGGGACTGTGTGTGTGCGTCTTTCCGTGGACATGTGTGTGACTAACTGGGTGTGACTTTGCTCCCTCCCCAGCCCTTCGTCTGGCCTGCCCTGTCTCTCATGTTCCTCTTTCTCCTTTTCCCCTTAGGGGACCCTGCTGAGACAGACTATACCGCAGTGGGCTGTGCAGTCACCACAATCTCCTCCAACCTGACGGAGATGTCCCGTGGGGTGAAGCTGCTGGCTGCTTTGCTGGAGGACGAAGGCGGCAGTGGCCGGCCCCTGTTGCAGGCAGCAAAGGGCCTTGCGGGAGCAGTGTCAGAACTGCTGCGCAGTGCCCAACCAGCCAGTGCTGAGGTCAGGGGCCACAGGTTTGGGTTAGGGTGGAGACAGGGTTCAAGCCCAAGGAGAAGGGGCAGTCCAAGCCACAGGATGGAAGCCTGGGTCCCGTGGGCCTGTGAGATGCACAGGCATGTGGGCAGGGACTGGGCAGCTTCTGACTGGTGTTCACTCTCCACAGCCCCGTCAGAACCTGCTGCAAGCAGCTGGGAACGTGGGCCAGGCCAGTGGGGAGCTGTTGCAACAAATTGGGGAAAGTGATACTGACCCCCACTTCCAGGTTGGTGACTTACCCAACCCCCCAGAACCCCAGAATCTAGGAAGTAACTTCTGCTCCTGAATCCAGTTCCTAGTCCTGGCTTCTATGAATTGACCCCTAAAAACCAATCTGAACCTCTATTTCCAGGGGATGATACTAGTAACTTCTGATCTCTCTTTTAGGGGTTAGAATTCAGAACCCCTGAATCCAAACTTAACCTGCTAGTTTACTCTTGGCCCTCATTTATTCTTTAGCCCCTTGTCATCTTTTCTCTCTCTTCCCCGTACATAGCCCTTGCCCCAATTTGAGGACCCCCCCAATGCTATAGACCATGCCACCCTGAGAATAGTGTTCCTCTAGCTCTCCCCCTTCCCACTCCATGCCAATTTCCTCAGCTGACTTTTCACCCTGGATTTCCCATGCAGATATGTGCATCCAGAGGGGCTGGGGTTCGATCTCCCCCCGATTCCCCTACGGTAACAGCCTCTGGCCTGGGCCTTCCCAGCTTTGTCCTCTCTGAGCCGCATACACTCGTTTCTGTACTTCTCCCTCAGCCTCCTGGGGGACCAGAACTTGGTGGGAGATGAGGAGGCCTGGCGAAGGCAGGCTTTGGGAAATGGGATCAGGTAGGGTAGTACAGGGACTTGCTCCCAAGACTCCAGGATGACCACTTCCAATCCAAGATCAAGAAGTGGAGTAAAGAAGCTGGGGGTGGAGGGATCCCAGGAGATACCTCCTACCTCCTCTCCCCACCCCATTGTAACAGCACCACCACATTCTCTCCCCGTCATCATCGAGTGTATCCGCCTCATGTGTGTCTCCATTTGGTGTAGGCTGTATTTTCTCTTGGTGTGGGTTTGTTCCTCGGTGGGGGTTCTGTCCTGCTGGGTGCTCAGGGCAGTAGCTCGGGGTAGGTTCTGGTTGCTTCTGCGTACACTCTCCTTTGATTGGATCAGTGGGAATAATGAAGCAGCTTACGCCTCTGAGAAGTGTCTGTGAATCCCAAGCCCAATCTCAGGTCATGCTAACTGCTGTTTTCTCACAGGATGTGCTAATGCAGCTCGCCAAAGCTGTGGCAAGTGCTGCAGCTGCCCTGGTCCTCAAGGCCAAGAGTGTGGCCCAGCGGACAGAGGACTCGGGACTTCAGACCCAAGTTATTGCTGCAGCAACACAGTGTGCCCTATCCACTTCCCAACTAGTGGCCTGTACTAAGGTGAGCCCCAAAGGTTGCTCTAGTCCGTGCTGAGGGGTAATACTACCACACACACGTGAGCCTTTCATTTTATTTCTTTGGCTCTGGAGGCCTCCTCACCCATCCCAGTTACTGCTATGAGCAGCACACTCTACCTCCTTTCCCTTGCCTACGTCTCTGACATTCACTTTACCTACAGGTGGTGGCACCTACAATCAGCTCACCTGTCTGCCAAGAGCAACTGGTGGAGGCTGGACGACTGGTAGCCAAAGCCGTGGAGGGCTGTGTGTCTGCCTCCCAGGCAGCTACAGAGGATGGGCAACTGTTGCGAGGGGTAGGAGCAGCAGCCACAGCTGTCACCCAGGCCCTAAATGAGCTGCTGCAGCATGTGAAAGCCCATGCCACAGGGGCTGGGCCTGCTGGTCGTTATGACCAGGCTACTGACACCATTCTAACCGTCACTGAGAACATCTTTAGCTCCATGGGTGATGCTGGTAAGACACGCACCCCCAGGAAAACAAAAAACCCTACCGGGGTTCCCTAAGCCCACTGGACATCATCCCCTTGCGGACCCAACCACTTAACCCCAAGGAACTCAGCACAGTGTGGGCTTGCCAGCCACACAACCATAGGCTCATCATTAAAGCTCTCTGAACCCTCTGCTTCCCCTTCTGTAAAAGGAATATTAAGTCCTCTACCTTCCCTGGAGCATTTAAAGAATATACCAAAGTATGCACAAAAATATATAGAAAGTGACATGAAAGTGGTATAGCCTTCCCTACTATACCCCTGACCCCAAAAGTTTTCAGAGAGTGTCTCATCTTCTCAAGGCTACTGGCTGAAAATACCCATTGGAGACTGTTCTTCTCCCATAAGAACCCACTGGAGAATCTTTTTCTCCAAGATCCTAAACCCAGAAAAAAAATAGCCCCAAAGAAATGATGCAAGAGCTTTTGCCAGTCTCTTTTTCTGTCCCTAAAGCCCCCATCTACCTTGTCTACACCACTTTTCCCCACGTTTGTCCCCACCCCTGACACCTCAGTGTCTCTGGCTTCCTTGCCTGACTGTGCCCTATGCTCTCAGGGGAGATGGTGCGACAGGCCCGCATCCTGGCCCAAGCCACATCTGACCTGGTCAATGCCATCAAGGCTGATGCTGAGGGGGAAAGTGATCTGGAGAACTCCCGCAAGCTCTTAAGTGCTGCCAAGATCCTAGCTGATGCCACAGCCAAGATGGTAGAGGCTGCCAAGGTACAAAGCCTTCTGTGCGCACTCCCAGACTGGGCCCTAGAGGGAAGTAGAGCGGTCCAGATGGTCGCCCTCATCTGATGGGGGAGACCCAGGAAAAGCAGAAAACACAAGAGGACAAATATAGGAGCACTCGGGAAATGAATGAGCCCCAAGGCTGTGGGTGAGCCATGACCCAGGCTTTTTTTTTTTTTTTTTTTTTTTTAAGATGTGGTCTCACTATGTTGCCCAGGCTGGTCTCAAACTCTTGGACTCAAGTGATCCTCCCACCTTGGCCTCCCGAAGTGTTGGGATTACAGGCGTGAGCCACCGCACCTGGCTTAAAATTATTTTTTAATTGACATAATTTTACATATTCATGAGGTACATAGTGACGTTTCAATACATGTATAGTAATCAGATCAGAGTAATTAACATATCCATCATTTATCCAAATATTTATCATTTCTTTGTGTTGGGAACATTCAGTATCCTCACCCTAGCTGTTTGGAACTATATAATAGTCTTAACTTTAGTCATCCTACAGTGGTGTAGAACGCTAGAACTTACTCCTATCTAGCTATAATTTTGTGTCCTTTAATAAATCTCTCCCATTCCTCTGTAGTAGGCAACCAGATCCTTTTTCTTTAAGTCCAAGGTCTTAAGTCCAAGGCCTATTTTTACCTTCTTTGCTGCTACCCTGCCTGGGATTCCTTTCCTTCCTGGTCTCACCTGTGAATACACATAGGCATTCAGTCTCTGGGGCCTCTGCTGCCAGCAGGCCACTGAGACACCAGCATGCAGAGAACCATCAGAAAGAAGCCCAGATGATTCCTAGGCCCCCTGGACTCTGGGGCTTTTCAGTTGGCAGGAGTAAGCAGGTCCCCTGCTTTGGTATTCCTGAGATGCCTGCTCTAAACGGAGTCCTCCTTTGTCCAGGAAGCCCTACTCACCTCACTCGTGTGGTATTCCCCAAAGAGGGGAAGACAAAACAATTCCACCTTAAGAAAGGATTTCAGCATCCAGTGGGAATCCTAGCCCCCTGAGGTTTCCCATTGACCTTCATGAGTCAGCTCCTCTCAAAGGTGATTGCCTTTTGGTGGGGCTAGTTAGAGATGACTTCAGGAAAATACATGAATTTTAAACTGAGTCTAGAGGAGTGAGAGAGGAGCTTCTTTAGGATTCACAGGAGAGCTGGGTGATGACTGTCTTTCCACCTCTCCCTCAGGGAGCAGCCGCCCACCCTGACAGTGAGGAGCAGCAGCAGCGGCTGCGGGAGGCAGCTGAGGGGCTGCGCATGGCCACCAATGCAGCCGCGCAGAATGCCATCAAGAAAAAGCTGGTGCAGCGCCTGGAGGTGAGGCTGGGAGTTTCACCAGGAGCAAGAGAGAGTGTGGGTGCTGTGGGAGGAATGAACTGAAAGGGAGGTGCGGAGAGTAAGTTAATACGTCCTTGAGGCATAACCTGGGCAAGGTAGGCCAGGGACTAGGCTGGGCATGGGAATCCATGGGCTTGGTCTGAGTACTCTTGTCTTCACAGCATGCAGCCAAGCAGGCTGCAGCCTCAGCCACACAGACCATCGCTGCAGCTCAGCACGCAGCCTCTACCCCCAAGGCCTCTGCTGGCCCCCAGCCCCTGCTGGTGCAGAGCTGCAAGGTAAGACTCTAGGAAGCATGTGGGAGTGGAAGAGGGAGACTTGTGGGTCTCTTATGACATTTTCACCTACAGGCAGTGGCAGAGCAGATTCCACTGCTGGTGCAGGGCGTCCGAGGAAGCCAAGCCCAGCCTGACAGCCCCAGCGCTCAGCTTGCCCTCATTGCTGCCAGCCAGAGCTTCCTGCAGGCAAGGCACCCCCTCTGCACTTCTCTGACCTGACCTTCCCACCTTTCTAAGCTTCCATCTCCCACAGTTTGAATCTCTGCCAAGAGCCTCTTTCCCAATACCAAGCCCCAGTGTTCCCTACATCCTGACCATCATCAGTCCTTGTACCCAAGCCCAGAGGGAGGATGGCACACTTCATCCACCTGCCTATTCCCCAACAGCCAGGTGGGAAGATGGTGGCAGCTGCAAAGGCCTCAGTGCCAACGATTCAGGACCAGGCTTCAGCCATGCAGCTGAGTCAGTGTGCCAAGAACCTGGGCACCGCGCTGGCTGAACTCCGGACGGCTGCCCAGAAGGTATGGAAGCTGGTTCTGGCTTTGGAAGATGAGGCTGGAGTCCTGTGATGAGAGGAAATCTGTGCAGAATAACCCAATATGCAGATAATCGTGTAATCAGAGGCATTGGTGAGACACAGCAGGACCTTCTACACCCAAAACCCCTTTCTTATCATAGGCTCAGGAAGCATGTGGACCTTTGGAGATGGATTCTGCACTGAGTGTGGTACAGAATCTAGAGAAAGATCTACAGGAAGTGAAGGCAGCAGCTCGAGATGGCAAGCTTAAACCCTTACCTGGGGAGACAGTAAGTATGTTTAAGACCTCATTCTTACTCAAATCCTAAAGTCTTCCTTCACCTCCGTGCCCCAGAGCTGCTCAAAACCTTTCCTTCCTTCCTTTTTCTTTTTTCTCTTTCTCTCTTTTATTTTTCTTTTCTTTCTTCTTCCTTCCTTCTTTCTTTCTCTTTCTCTCTCCTTCCTTCCTTCTTCCTTCCTTCCTTTCTTTTCTTCCTTTCCTCTCCTCTTTCTTTTCTTTTCTCTTTTCTTTTCTTTTCCGTTCTTTTATTTCTTTTTCTTTCTTGATGGAGTCTCGCTCTGTCACCTGAACTGTAGTGCAGTTGTGCAATCTCAGCTCACTGCAACCTCTGCCTCCTGGGTTCAAGCCATTCTCCTGCCTCAGCCTCCTGAGTAGCTGGGATTACAGGCATGCAGCACCACGCCTGGCTAATTTTTGTATTTTTAGTAGAGATGGGGTTTCGCCATGTTGCCCAGGCTGGTCTTGAACTCCTGACCTCAGGTGATCCACCTGCCTCAGCCTCCCAACGTGCTAGGATTATAGGTGGGAGCCATCGCACCCAGCCCAAAACATTTATTTAAATTGCCACCTGTCCCCAAGTACCTTCTCAGGTTCCTTCTCCTCACCTTCTCCTTTCTCAAGCCCAATTCTTCCCCCTTCATCCTTAGATGGAGAAGTGTACCCAGGACCTGGGCAACAGCACCAAAGCCGTGAGCTCAGCCATCGCCCAGCTACTGGGAGAGGTTGCCCAGGGCAATGAGAATTATGCAGGTATGTGGGCAGAGAGCCAGGCATGGGGCATATTGTGAGGGAGGTAGGAAAATGGGAGCTGGATGAGGGATGGGACTGACAGACGAAACCACTGGAATCAGGGCCTGGCAATGAAAGCACCTTCCCTTCCCTCTTTCTCCTCATCTCCCAAGGTATTGCAGCTCGGGATGTGGCAGGTGGGCTGCGGTCACTGGCCCAGGCCGCTAGGGGAGTCGCTGCACTGACGTCAGATCCTGCAGTGCAGGCCATTGTACTTGATACGGCCAGTGATGTGCTAGACAAGGCCAGCAGCCTCATTGAGGAGGCGAAAAAGGCAGCTGGCCATCCAGGGGACCCTGAGAGCCAGCAGCGGCTTGCCCAGGTCAGATATTGGGAAAGGGCCACTCCCTCTCCCCCAGGTTCCTTCATAAGGCCCACCCTGATTGAGGCCAAAGCTTCTGAGCCTCGTCCACACTGACAGAGTGATGTCTTCTTGGGTCTGCTCTTGAGAGCCCCTCTGTGGATTCCACCGTTATGTTCTCTTAGTCTTTTTTTTTTTTTTTTTTTTGAGACAGAGTTTTGCTCTTATTGCCCAGGCTGGAGTGCAGTGGCGCAATTTCGGCTCAGTGCAGTCTCCGCCTCCTGGGTTCAAGTGATTCTCCTGCCTCAGACTCCCTAGTAGCTGGGACTACAGGCACGCGCCACCACACCCAGCTAATTTTTGAATTTTGTTTTAGTAGAGACAGGGCTTCACCATGTTGGCCAGGATGGTCTCGATCTCTTGACCTCGTGATCTGCCCCCCTCGGCCTCCCATAGTGCTGGGATTACAGGCGTGAGCCACTGTGCCCGGCCCTCTTGGTCTTGTAGAAGTGTCTCAGTTGGATTCAGTCATGGGCTGAGCTAAACACCAAGTTTGGGGAAGTTTAATTACTGTCACTTGAAACCCTAACCTCAGCCTGTTCACCTACAACGCCCCCTTTCTTTTTTCACTTGCAGAGGCAGTAGAGCTAGTCATCTCCCATGTCGTGTGAATGGAGGCGATCTCTCAAATTCTTTTCACTTGGGCAACCCTGTCTCCTTTCTCACCCCAGGTGGCTAAAGCAGTGACCCAGGCTCTGAACCGCTGTGTCAGCTGCCTACCTGGCCAGCGCGATGTGGATAATGCCCTGAGGGCAGTTGGAGATGCCAGCAAGCGACTCCTGAGTGACTCGGTAGGAGGACGGTAGGGGGTGGGGGAACGTAGGAGTCAAAGAATGCCAGGCCTCTCCTTCCTCCCTCTCGATTGTCCTTTGACCCTGACTTCCCAGATCTGTCCCCTTTCATTACTCCCAGGCTATGTGCCCACCTTTTCAGCCCTCCTTTACCAGACTTCTCCCTGCATCATTCCCCACTCTTCTGTCTGACTTCCCCTCTCACCTTGCAGCTTCCTCCTAGCACTGGGACATTTCAAGAAGCTCAGAGCCGGTTGAATGAAGCTGCTGCTGGACTGAATCAGGCAGCCACAGAACTGGTGCAGGCCTCTCGGGGAACCCCTCAGGACCTGGCTCGAGCCTCAGGCCGATTTGGACAGGACTTCAGCACCTTCCTGGAAGCTGGTGTGGAGATGGCAGGCCAGGCTCCGGTATGAAGAGGCAGAGGGTCTGGTTGAATGGTTCCCACTAAGGGTTAGATAGGAAGCAGTTGAGTGACGAGTCCTGACTTGCTCCTGGCTCCCTTCCCTCCCCAGTCTCTAGCACTACTTGAGTGTCTGGGAAAGAAGATCCCTTTTAGAGACAGATAAGAAAGGACAGGACAATGCATTGACCTTGTCACCTTCAACAGAGCCAGGAGGACCGAGCCCAAGTTGTGTCCAACTTGAAGGGCATCTCCATGTCTTCAAGCAAACTTCTTCTGGCTGCCAAGGCCCTGTCCACGGACCCTGCTGCCCCTAACCTCAAGAGTCAGCTGGCTGCAGCTGCCAGGTAAGTAGTTGCTGAGAAGCCCAGCCCTGGACTGTGTGAGAGAGACTGGGGAGCAGGCAGTTCATGAGAGCTTCTTGGCTTAGGAATGGCTATAGGCAAAAGATAAATACTTACATAGGACCCAGGAATGATGACCTATTCACCTATTCACTCAACTTTCTGTCACTCCCAGGGCAGTAACTGACAGCATCAATCAGCTCATCACTATGTGCACCCAGCAGGCACCCGGCCAGAAGGAGTGTGATAACGCCCTGCGGGAATTGGAGGTAGACACATGGCAGGCTGATGGCATTGAGGTTGAGGGAAGTGTTCTGGTTTTGGGCCTGAGGGAGGTGTCTTGGATCTCACTTTGCCCTCCCCCCACACAGACGGTCCGGGAACTCCTGGAGAACCCAGTCCAGCCCATCAATGACATGTCCTACTTTGGTTGCCTGGACAGTGTAATGGAGAACTCAAAGGTCAGCACAGCCAGGAACTCGGAGGAGAGAGGGCAGTAGGATGGAGCTAACCAGATGCTGCCCTGGGGTTCTGAGGACATGCTCTGACTCCCCTGATGTCCTCTGTTCCTCAGGTGCTGGGCGAGGCCATGACTGGCATCTCCCAAAATGCCAAGAACGGAAACCTGCCAGAGTTTGGAGATGCCATTTCCACAGCCTCAAAGGCACTTTGTGGCTTCACCGAGGCAGCTGCACAGGTTATTTTCCTGAGATGGGTTCTTTGAATGGCCCCTACTTTCTTTACCCCATCTCCTCTCAGCCTGACATACCTGTAGATAAATCAAGAAGTTTATGTTTGCAAAGCCAACTCTATGGAATCTGGGTTGTCCTCCTCCTGAAGTGGAGACACTTGTCAGCAATTACTGAACACCAGCAGTTCTGATTTCTGTAATTCCTGAACCCTGGTACTTTAGTTAGGATTACACTGCCCAACCGTGAGGCCTTTTCCAGCTGGCTTTCTCAAAATATACTAATTAGCTTATACAAACCATTTTTTCATGTTATTACTACTTTCTTTTTTTTTTTTTTTTTTTTCGAGGCAGAGTTTCGCTCTGTCGCCCAGGCTGAAGTGCAATGGCGTGATCTAGGCTCACTGCAAGCTCCGCCTCCCAGGTTCACGCTAGTCTCCTGCCTCAGCCTTCCAAGTAGCTGGGACTACAGGCGCTCACCACCACACCCGGCTAATTTTTTGTATTTTTTTTTTTTTTTTTAGTAAAGACAGGGTTTCACCATGTTAGCCAGGATGCTCTTGATATCCTGACTCGTGATCCACCTGCCTCGGCCTCCCAGAGTGCTGGAATTACAGGCGTGAGCCACCGCGCCTGGCCTGTAATCACTACTTTCTTAAAATAGTACTAGTGACAAAATTTCCAGTTACTTGAGTTATCACTTAACTTTGCCTTTTCCCACATTATCAAGTATAAAACTACCTATTAGCTGTAAAGTATTTTGCTTTAGTATATGAATCCTTAACACAAACTGGCATGAGAGTTCACTTCAGACTATTTTCCCTGAAAGCCTACCATCCTAGCCCTCCATCTCCACCACCTCCCTGTGCCCTGTCAGAATGGGCGCCTTGCTCTAGGTGGCTTGTTTGATTTTGTTTTTTTGTTTTTTTGTTTGTTTGTTTTTTGAGACGGAGTCTCGCTCTGTCGCCAGGCTGGAGTGCAGAGGCATAATCTCGGCTCACTGCAACCTCCGCCTCCCGGGTTCAAGTGATTCTCCTACCTCAGCCTCCCGAGTAGCTGGGACTACAGGCGCCTGCCACCACACCCGCCTGATTTTTATATTTTTAGTAGAGACAGGGTTTCACTAAACCTCTTTGTTGTTTGTTTGTTTTTTTTCTCCCCAACTTCTGAAAATGCATAGAGGAAAAAGCAAAGCTACTGTGTATTGATTGAAGTATGAATCAAACATTAGGATGTTCTTTCCATCATAAAAATGGCTTTTTAACCCCTCCCTTCCTTTCCAAATATCTGACGCATGGAGGTGCTGTAAATGTGAATTAGCCTAATAACCTTTATCAGTTTTGAACTGTCTTTAAAAGAGGCTTTGCTTGTGTGCACAAAAGTGTGTATTTATATATGGCTCTCAAACTTTTTACTGCTACTTACAGTAAGCCATACTTTTCACTCTAAGACCCAACATACACAAACATCTAAATAGAGATTTGATAAAAACCCTTGCTATGTAGTTTTCCTTTTTATTAACTTTTTTAATCTTCTGAAATGCTTGAATATACTTAATGAAAACAGGAGAGTATTTTTTTTCTTCTTTATAGTGTAACCATAGTTTGCTAATGTATCTCCACTCATGGAGAACTCTGGAAAATAAGCCCTGTTCTCTGAACTTACCTCTGCTCTCTTTTGTCCCTACTATCACTATTCATTTCCCACCTGCAATCTTTATTCCTCACCCCCACCCCCTTTTCTCTTCCCAGGCTGCATATCTGGTTGGTGTCTCTGACCCCAATAGCCAAGCTGGACAGCAAGGGCTAGTGGAGCCCACACAGTTTGCCCGTGCAAACCAGGCAATTCAGATGGCCTGCCAGAGTTTGGGAGAGCCTGGCTGTACCCAGGCCCAGGTAACTCAAGGGAACAGGGACCACAGGCGAGTCTGGGAAAGGGCAGACCGACCCCGTGGAGTAGAGGGAGGTGAGGCATGTGGGAAAGAGGGCAGGGACCCATCTCTGACCTTGCACACACAGCTTCTTTTTGGGTAACTGTCTTTCTGCCATGGGTCTCATCATTTTTCAGTTACTGCTAAATTCACAACTTCTCTGTAGATGTTCGAGCTTACTCTCCTACATGCCCTCTTATGGTTTCTCCATTAGTATGTCTTTCCTCTCCCATGCCCAGTTCATCTTTGGGTGTCTCTGTCTCCTAGATCTTGACTTTTCAGGTGACTCTGTTATTCCTGTTTTGACTCCTCAGGGTATTGCTCTCCATCCCCTGACCCTAAAATGGCTCCTCCTTGGGTATGTACACCTCCTTCCTGCCCTCATCGTGGCTCTTCCATGTGTCTCCTCAGGTGCTCTCCGCAGCCACCATTGTGGCTAAACACACCTCTGCGCTGTGTAACAGCTGTCGCCTGGCTTCTGCCCGTACCACCAATCCTACTGCCAAGCGCCAGTTTGTACAGTCAGCCAAGGAGGTGGCCAACAGCACAGCTAATCTTGTCAAGACCATCAAGGTTCCCATTGCTTGAATTCCCAGCCTCTCCCTGACCTGTCCTATCTTCTCTCCCGAGTCCCCCAGTTATTCTCTGAAGCCTTCTACCAAATCCCCTCTGCCTGAGCCCAAGCTCTTTCTATTCAGACTGACCACCTAGCCTCTCCCCAAATCCTGTAAGTCTCAGGAAGGAGACCTGGACTTCACTTCCTATACCCCCTATGACTGCATCCCAAGTCCTGAGAGCCTCTCTGTCACTTCTAGGCGCTAGATGGGGCCTTCACAGAGGAGAACCGTGCCCAGTGCCGAGCAGCAACAGCCCCTCTGCTGGAGGCTGTGGACAATCTGAGTGCGTTTGCGTCCAACCCTGAGTTCTCCAGCATTCCTGCCCAGATCAGCCCTGAGGTGAGGCGATGTGAAGGGGGAACTGATGGGCCAGCTTATCACCTCATCTTCCAGGGACTCCTGAGACTTACCTTCCTGCCTCCCCTCTCCCCAGGGTCGGGCTGCCATGGAGCCCATTGTGATCTCTGCCAAGACAATGTTAGAGAGTGCCGGGGGACTCATCCAGACAGCCCGGGCCCTTGCAGTCAATCCCCGGGACCCCCCGAGCTGGTCGGTGCTGGCCGGCCACTCCCGTACTGTCTCAGACTCCATCAAGAAGCTAATTACAAGCATGAGGTACTGAGGGATGGAGAACCAGTGTGGCTGGGGGGCATACATTGTGGCAGAATGGAGGATGGGCACTTGAGTGCAATGAGATGGGATGGTGTTGGGAGGATACAGGGGAAGGATAGGCTGGCCTTGCACTAGGGGATGTTCTTGGTGTTGGAGCCCATGATGTGTCTGCAGGGACAAGGCTCCAGGGCAGCTGGAGTGTGAAACGGCCATTGCAGCTCTGAACAGTTGTCTACGGGACCTAGACCAGGCTTCCCTCGCTGCAGTCAGCCAGCAGCTTGCTCCCCGTGAGGGAATCTCTCAAGAGGTGAGAGGGAGAGGGTTATATGGAAAGATGTGTCTAGGAAGAGAAATATCAGACTCAAAGAAGCTGGGGGATCAAGGAGTGGCTTCTTAGGGACATCAAAGGGCTGGGATGTGCCAAGGAGGGTTAGGGTATTTGGTATGGACAGAAGAGCAGTTCTGTGTAGCCAGAGGGTCCTATTGCAGGTCACCATCAGGGCTAATGTCCACTTCCTCCCCAGGCCTTGCACACTCAGATGCTCACTGCAGTACAAGAGATCTCCCATCTCATTGAGCCGCTGGCCAATGCTGCCCGGGCTGAAGCCTCCCAGCTGGGACACAAGGTACCTATGGAGACTCATGGGAAGTCCCAGGGAGTAGGGTGAGAGAGAGGGGACCTGACCCCTAGTCCAACCCCTTGCCTCAGGTGTCCCAGATGGCCCAGTACTTTGAGCCGCTCACCCTGGCTGCAGTGGGTGCTGCCTCCAAGACCCTGAGCCACCCGCAGCAGATGGCACTCCTGGACCAGACTAAAACATTGGCAGAGTCTGCCCTGCAGTTGCTATACACTGCCAAGGAGGCTGGTGGTAACCCAAAGGTATTGAGGGTTGGGAGGGAGGAGCTGTTACTAGCAAGAGGCTGGAGAAACAGGAACAACAGAGCTCCTCTCCTCTCCCCACAGCAAGCAGCTCACACCCAGGAAGCCCTGGAGGAGGCTGTGCAGATGATGACAGAGGCCGTAGAGGACCTGACAACAACCCTCAACGAGGCAGCCAGTGCTGCTGGGGTCGTGGGTGGCATGGTGGACTCCATCACCCAGGCCATCAACCAGGTTAGAGTCTTGGGGTGCCTTTGGACACTGAGGCTACCCTGGGCCAGAGCCTCCAAGCACAGTGGCAGAGACCCTAATAGTCTTTCCCTTTCCCTATCCTCCCCCCTCAGCTAGATGAAGGACCAATGGGTGAACCAGAAGGTTCCTTCGTGGATTACCAAACAACTATGGTGCGGACAGCCAAGGCCATTGCAGTGACCGTTCAGGAGATGGTGAGTTTGGGCGAGCTCCAGAGGACTGCCCTCGGAGAGCTGACTTTGGATATAACTTCACTCGTTCCATTATCACCAGGTTACCAAGTCAAACACCAGCCCGGAGGAGCTGGGCCCTCTTGCTAACCAGCTGACCAGTGACTATGGCCGTCTGGCCTCGGAGGCCAAGCCTGCAGCGGTGGCTGCTGAAAATGAAGAGGTAAACGTGGAGGCAACTCTGCCCTGCCCCCTGCCCCTTGTTCCTGATGTGTCAGCGTCTAGGGCTGTCCCACCCCCACCCTCTCTGGTCTTTCATAGAAAGGGGAACAGCCTCAGGGCCACTCTGCTGAAGACTAGTGAGGCTCTGGGTAGGGACAGAGGATCAAAGCCTTCAGTCACAGGTACAAAGGAAACAGCTCAGAATCTGGAGCCTTCCCAGGCCTGCCTCTCTGGCTTCTGCCGACCCTCATCTGGGCCTACAGCTGCTTCTCTGTTGTGCTGCCAGTCCATGTTCTTGTTCTTTCTTGTTGCAAACTCATGAAGCTCTTCCTTACCTAAGCCTCTAGCTTTCCAAGAAAGCAAGTAATTGGATCTTAGCAGGACACATGTAATCCCCATCCTTAAAACCCTGCATAACCCCATACAGGCCACATGGTAATCCACGGCCCTCTGATTCCCACACTCAAGCATAAAGTGCTCCTCCCCTCCTCCCCACTGTGCTTAACACAATCCTCACCACTTAGTGCCTGCGTGCTACTATTTTCCGTGTGTAGGAGGTGACCTTCTGCCTAAAGGATATGCAACCGGAAACGTCCTTGTGCTGGGAACCTTCTCTCTCTGCTTCTTTAGTCTACAATGCATGTTTTTTCTATGTCCTTAGTGACTTTTCCAAGCACAGTGGAGGTACCCTGAGTGCCCCTTGTAAAATCCATCTGTCTTTCCCTTGGCTCACAGATAGGTTCCCATATCAAACACCGGGTACAGGAGCTGGGCCATGGCTGTGCCGCTCTGGTCACCAAGGCAGGCGCCCTGCAGTGCAGCCCCAGTGATGCCTACACCAAGAAGGAGCTCATAGAGTGTGCCCGGAGAGTCTCTGAGAAGGTGACGGTGCTCATCCCTGCAGATGGTGGGACTGCCTCCAAACTCTGTAGCCTTTGCCATCCTCCTCCAGCCCTCTCAGCCCTCTCCTGTTGTCACTTCTCCCAGGCATGGGCAACCTTTCCATTTCACATGGCACCTTCCACAGTCACCATGTGACTTTCCCTAACCAGGTCTCCCACGTCCTGGCTGCGCTCCAGGCTGGGAATCGTGGCACCCAGGCCTGCATCACAGCAGCCAGCGCTGTGTCTGGTATCATTGCTGACCTTGACACCACCATCATGTTCGCCACTGCTGGCACGCTCAATCGCGAGGGTACTGAAACTTTCGCTGACCACCGGTAAGACAGGAACTGGGCCTAAGGGAGGCAGACAGGTCGGGGCACGGGGCTGGAAGAGGCAGGATAGCATTCGCTGGAATGGGGAAGACCTGGACCAGGCACGTTGGACAGGCTGGAGTGGGTAGGGGAGATCTGACTAAGCTGGGCCCTCCCTCAGGGAGGGCATCCTGAAGACTGCGAAGGTGCTGGTGGAGGACACCAAGGTCCTGGTGCAAAACGCAGCTGGGAGCCAGGAGAAGTTGGCGCAGGCTGCCCAGTCCTCCGTGGTGACCATCACCCGCCTCGCTGATGTGGTCAAGCTGGGTGCAGCCAGCCTGGGAGCTGAGGACCCTGAGACCCAGGTAGTGACCTGATGCCCCTAATTCCGGCTGGAATCACTTCCTGTCCCGCTTCTTCCTCCCATAGACCAGAGCCAACGCTTTCCCACACAGGTGGTACTAATCAACGCAGTGAAAGATGTAGCCAAAGCCCTGGGAGACCTCATCAGTGCAACGAAGGCTGCAGCTGGCAAAGTTGGAGATGACCCTGCTGTGTGGCAGCTAAAGAACTCTGCCAAGGTTGGAGAGAATGAGAGCAACATCAGGAGGGGCACTGGATTAACATACTTCCTCCTGTTCCTTAAAATCATTCCTCTTCACTCCTCTGATACCTCCAGGTGATGGTGACCAATGTGACATCATTGCTTAAGACAGTAAAAGCCGTGGAAGATGAGGCCACCAAAGGCACTCGGGCCCTGGAGGCAACCACAGAACACATACGGCAGGAGCTGGCGGTGAGTGAGAGTCTGGGGCATCAGGGACTAGGGTCAGAGAGAGGGATCCTGAAAGCCTGTGAACCTGTGCCACACATATACTCACAGCTGGAGTCACACACAGTCTTCTCTCTCATCTATCGCCAGACTTTTTTTTTTGAGAAGGGTCTTGCTCTGTAGCCATCCTCCTCCAGCCTTCTCAGCCCTCTCCTCTTGTCAGTTCTCCCAGGTGTGGGTAACCTTTCCATTTCACATGGCATCTTCCTCAGTCACCATGTGACTTCCCCTACCCCAGGTCTCCCACACCCTCCTTCTGGAGTGCAGTGGCGTGATCTCAGCTCACTACAACCTCCACCTCCCAGGTTCAAGTGGTTCTCATGCCTCAGCCTCCTGAGTCACTGGGAATACAGGTGCATACCATGCTGGCTAGTTTTTGTATTTTTAGTAGAGATGGGGTTTCACCATGTTGACCAGGCTGGTCTCGAACTCCTGGCCTCAAGTGATCCACCCGCCTTGGCCTCCCAAAGTGCTGGGATTACACTCATGAGCCACTGTGCCAGTGAGCTACATTCATGTCTGTCCCCTACCCACTTGTTTATTCCTTAGCATGTGACAACTGTATTTTTTCACCACCCTCCCACTTTCTCCAGTCACTAGTGGCCTCTTCTTAGTTGCTACATTCAGTGGCCACTTCTTGGCCTTCATCCTCTTTGAATATTTCGAAAGCATCTGACTGTGTTAACAAGCCTCTCTTTGAAATTCTTTCTTCTGCTGGGCATGGTGGCTCACGCCAGCACTTTGGGAGGCCAGAGGCTGTTGCCACGTCCTTTCATTCCTCCTCCCTGGTCCCCTGTCCGCACTCTGGTTCACACTTCCATACTCTCCCACACTTTGGCTGTGGCACCAGTTTTCTCCCTGGTCTCCCTGCTTCTGGTCCCTGCCACTCTCATCCCTCCCTACTCATCTTTCTAATTTCTAAATGCATCTTTCTAAGGTTCTGTTTTCACCTTTACTTGAAGATGTCCAAGTTGGAACTCTTGACTTCCTGCCTCCCATACCCGGTCCTTTCCTGGTCTTCCCCCATCTCAGTAAATGGCACCTCTTAGTAACTCAGTTCCTAAAGCCAGAAACCTAGCTTCAATATATTAGATTTCTTTCTCTCTTTCTCATTCCCCACATCTAAGTTTTGTTAGTGCCCCTTCCAAATACAGCTCATTTTTTCTTTTTATCTCCTACCACTACCACACTGTCCGAACCATCATCAGTCCTTAACTGGATTTATGCAGTAGTCTCTATCCAGTCACCATGCTTCAACACTTGCCCCCTCCAAGCCTCCTTTGTACACAGTAGCTAAAATTATGTTTTTAAAATATAAATTAGAGTCTGGACATGGTGGCTGATGCCTGTAAAATCCCAGCGCTTTGGAAGACTGAGATGGGAGGATGACTTGAGTGAGTTCAAGACTAGTCTGGACAACATAGCAAGATCCTGTCTCTACAAAAAATTTAAAGATTAGCTAGGCAAGGTGGCCCATGCCTGTCCCAGTTACTCATGAGTCTGAAGGCAGGAGGATCCCTTGAGCCCAGGGGTTCAAGGCTGCAGTGAACTATGATTACTCCAGTGCACGCCAGCCTGGGTGACAGAGCAAGAAATATATATATATTAGATTATGTCACTTCACTACTTAAAACCCATTAGTGATGGCTCTGCTTGCTTCTCCAGTCTCATCCTACTCTCTTCCTTTCTGTGCCCCATCCCCCTGCACCATCAGTTCTGAGAACATGCCAAGCTCTTATCTGCTGCAGGCTCTTCCACTCAGTTCTCTCCAGCTTTTCGAACACTGTGCTCCTTCCAGTTCATCAGGCTTCAGCCTCAGTGTCACCTCCTCAGAGAGCCCTTCCCTGACCACCTATCTGAAGTAGTTCTCATCACAGCACTGTCTCTATTCTCTCATAATCCAAATCACAGTCCTCAGTTTTACTGCTTGTTTATTTATTTATTACCTGTGTCCAAAACCAGAATGTAAGCTCCATGAGAACAGGGAGCATCCCTAGCCCCTTGCATAGAATCTGCCACCTAGCTGATCTTTAATAAATGTTTGCAGATTGAACCCATACATCAAAATATTTTATGACTTTCACATATTATGTAAAATTCCAAGTTCCTCGGTGTGATATTCAAGTCCCCAATAACCTTTTCTTCACCATTCCTATATTCCAGAACATTCCTTGATACTTTCCGACGTGACATCTTGGTTGTTCATGTCCTACCATTTACCTAAAATGCCCTCCTATCATCTGTATATCTTTTATGGCCTAGCTCTGCCTCTCACCCCTTCAAGGCTTCTCTCTATTTTGGGAATGAAAACCCAGCCAAAAGCCACTTTTATAATTACTTTTGTGATTTCAAACAAACAAACAAACTCCCCAGTTGCTTCAGTCAGAAACAATAACCAACTGCCTTGTTACATTCACTGTGATGTGTGAATGTCTGCACCAAATCACATGCACACAGAGTTCTACGCTGTCTCATAGTCTCAGCCACTGTAAAATCTTTCTTCTTCTTCTGCCCCCACAGGTTTTCTGTTCCCCAGAGCCACCTGCCAAGACCTCTACCCCAGAAGACTTCATCCGAATGACCAAGGGTATCACCATGGCAACAGCCAAGGCCGTTGCTGCTGGCAATTCCTGTCGCCAGGAAGATGTCATTGCCACAGCCAATCTGAGCCGCCGTGCTATTGCAGATATGCTTCGGGCTTGCAAGGTAGAAATCCTTGAGGCATTTCCGTGAGGCAGCTTTGGGCCAGAACATAGTGGGAGAGAAACTGTAGGGATCTGCGGGGCCTAAAGCTAACATATTACTCTGGGGACAGGAAGCAGCTTACCACCCAGAAGTGGCCCCTGATGTGCGGCTTCGAGCCCTGCACTATGGCCGGGAGTGTGCCAATGGCTACCTGGAACTGCTGGACCATGTACTGCTGGTAAGGGAGGGCGTTGCTTTTTCCTCATACTGGCCTCCCTGAATACACAGCCCTCTTCCTGCAGGCCTCGCACCCTGCTGTCTGTTTTGCTCAGATCTCCTCCCTACCCCACCCTCTACTTCCCAAATCTGTTCTCCTTTCCAAGTCTCGCTTTCTCCCAGGCCCCATCCTTCTTATCATCTTTGGTTCTCCCAGTCACCTCTTCCTCTTCCTCTTTTTCTTTTCTCCTCCCTTCCCACCCCCTTCTCTACTTTCGTCGTCTCCTCTTTCATCTCATCATTCTCCTTGCTCCTTGTCAGCCGGTGAATGACACAGCCCCACTGTCTCTATCACGTGTGAGGTGTGATGCATGATGTGTGCTTGGATGGGCAGCGTGGAGTTTGAGGGCTGTGGTGTGGAGTGCTCTAGGGGTAGGGGTGAGGGGGCCATGGTCTGCCCTATTTCATAGATCAGGGTAGACCCTAAGATGTGATGCTCTTTGTCCCCTGCCCGCTTCTTGCCCAGACCCTGCAGAAGCCAAGCCCGGAACTGAAGCAGCAGTTGACAGGACATTCAAAGCGTGTGGCTGGTTCCGTCACTGAGCTCATCCAGGCTGCTGAAGCCATGAAGGGTGAGGGGTGACCAGGGACAGGGACGGATGGAAAACCCTTATCATGGTGTGATCTCTGCTTCCTCGCTGGACAGCTCTGTGCTAGCCTCTGACCATAGTCCCCACAGATGCCAGGGCCTGATGATACTAACCATGCTCCCTGGTGCTTTTGACCTCCCCACTCTGCCTTAGCCTCTTTCCTCTTCCTTCATCCCACCAGGAACAGAATGGGTAGACCCAGAGGACCCCACAGTCATTGCTGAGAATGAGCTCCTGGGAGCTGCAGCCGCCATTGAGGCTGCAGCCAAAAAGCTAGAGCAGCTGAAGCCCCGGGCCAAACCCAAGGTCAGTCCTGCTCCCTTCCTCTTCCACCCTCACCATGGCAGTGTCCCCACCTTCATCTCTGACTTTACATCTCTTTCTGCAACCTTTGCTTATTGCAGGAGGCAGATGAGTCCTTGAACTTTGAGGAGCAGATACTAGAAGCTGCCAAGTCCATTGCAGCAGCCACCAGTGCACTGGTAAAGGCTGCGTCGGCTGCCCAGAGAGAACTAGTGGCCCAAGGGAAGGTGAGTGCTTAAATACCCAGAAGAATGGGGACAGGTTGGCACTTTGATGTCCACATCCACATCCATAGCCAGCGAGTCTTTGAAGTGAGGAAAATGCAGGTCTAAGTAGGCTCTTCTCCTTCCTACAGGTGGGTGCCATTCCAGCCAATGCACTGGACGATGGGCAGTGGTCCCAGGGCCTCATTTCTGCTGTAAGTGTGCAATACCACTAGGTCTCTCTCAGTTTGAGAGACTTGAGAAGGCTGGAGTGGGGATGGACCAGGGCAAGGGGCATATTTTTAAGCAAACTCTCCCTGCTTTAGGCCCGGATGGTGGCTGCGGCCACCAACAATCTGTGTGAGGCAGCCAATGCAGCTGTACAAGGCCATGCCAGCCAGGAGAAGCTCATCTCATCAGCCAAGCAGGTAGCTGCCTCCACAGCCCAGCTCCTTGTGGCCTGCAAGGTCAAGGCTGACCAGGACTCAGAGGCAATGAAACGACTTCAGGTGAGAACCCTGACCCATCCCATTGTCCCTTGGGCTATACTGCTTCAAACTGTCACTCCCGAGATGTATGTTGCTATGAGAGAATTGAGGTACTGTCTCAACTGGGACCATACCTGAGTTCTCAACCTAGGCCACTTTCTCTCTGCCCAGGCTGCTGGCAATGCAGTGAAGCGAGCCTCAGATAATCTGGTGAAAGCAGCACAGAAGGCTGCAGCCTTCGAAGAGCAGGAGAATGAGACAGTGGTGGTGAAAGAGAAGATGGTTGGCGGCATTGCCCAGGTGAGCTTCACCCCAGACGCTGAGGGATGCTGTCAGGAGGGCAGTCAGGATGCTGTCAGGAGCCAGTTGCCTGCGCTGGTCCCAACTACCCTATGCCCCTGCTGTGCATTCTCACTGAACTAAGTCCCCGATCTCCACCCTCAGATCATCGCAGCACAGGAAGAAATGCTTCGGAAGGAACGAGAGCTGGAAGAGGCGCGGAAGAAACTGGCCCAGATCCGGCAGCAGCAGTACAAGTTTCTGCCTTCAGAGCTTCGAGATGAGCACTAAAGAATCCGCTTCTATTTAACGCAGACCCGGCCCAGAGACTGTGCGTGCCACTACCAAAGCCTTCTGGGCTGTCAGGGCCCAACCTGCCCAACCCCAGCACTCCCCAAAGTGCCTGCCAAACCCCAGGGCCTGGCCCCGCCCAGTCCCGCAGTACATCCCCTGTCCCCTCCCCAACCCCAAGTGCCTTCATGCCCTAGGGCCCCCCAAGTGCCTGCCCCTCCCCAGAGTATTAACGCTCCAAGAGTATTATTAACGCTGCTGTACCTCGATCTGAATCTGCCGGGGCCCCAGCCCACTCCACCCTGCCAGCAGCTTCCAGCCAGTCCCCACAGCCTCATCAGCTCTCTTCATCGTTTTTTGATACTATCTTCCCCCACCCCCAGCTACCCATGGGGGCTGCAGAGTTATAAGCCCCAAACAGGTCATGCTCCAATAAAAATGATTCTACCTACAACCTCTGCCTGGCTTCAAGGGAGACACAAGTTTTCTCCCAGGGCAGTAGGGGAGAGAGTGGGGTTGAATTCTGTCACCCAGCTTGATCCAGCTTGAAATGGGAGAGGGGAAGACTGGCAGTCTGCACCTGAGGTCCCTTCCTCCTTGCACCCGGACCCCTAAAGTTATCCACTGGGGAAGCTGTGCCTGAGAAGTCATACTCCTGTTGTCCTCACCTCCCTGGCTAGCACCTAAGCCTCACAAAGTGTCGTTCTGCTGCTGCTGGGACAGCAGCAACCACAGTTCCTTGTGGCTACCAGGACATTCTGTTCTTCATAGCTACTCAGGGTATGTCAACAAATCCAGTCCTTGACCAAATTCAAATTTTCAAAAGAAGCTTTGCTAAAAATAATATGCCTGTAAGTGTCTGAGCCTAAGAGAACTATGGCCACAAAATTGATTGAAGCCATTAGCAAGCAAAAAAATCCCAACTTGAGGCTGCCTCGGGTAGGCACCGCTCTTGATTGGGTTGGGACACTCCTGCCTAGGGTAGCACTAAAAGTGAAGAGCTTGACCCAGGTGTGAGAATTTATCGGTAGAGGGGGCAGAGCTCCCCTAGTGGCCAGGAAGGTGCTAGCAGCCCTGTTCCAGCCACCCTGCTTATCTGGTGGGTCAGTGGAAAGAGGCAGTCAGGGAGGTGGATGCTGTGTGCTTCCACGTCCCCATCCAGCCACTCTGTCCATAATGCATGGACTCTCTGACAGTCGTCTTAGGTTGGCAACTATTTTCATGCATGATTCTTTAGTCAACCCTACCGCCCAGTACGTTATTTCCTCAAGTAGAACACAAACGCCACCCATCTGCTACTAACACCTTCTACTCCTCCCACATTAGGGAAAGCTTGAAGTAGATGGAATGTAGCTGGTAACGGTGGTTCGAGCCTCTAATCCCAGCTACTTAAAAGGCTGAGGCAGGAGGACTGCTTGAGACCAGGAGTTCAAGGCTGCAGTGAGCTATGATGGTGCCACTGTGCGCCAGCCTGGGTGACGGAGTGAGAGCCCTTCTCTAAGAAATAAAGTAGATGGAACTCTAGGACAGCCCATTAGGGATGGTGCCAACCTCCTACCATCACTCCTATCACCTGTGATTCATTCATTCAATATTTACTAAGCCATGCTTGTGCTAAGCACTGGAAAATTGAGATGTATTATCACTTCTCTGACGCAGAGGACTGGCAACTCCAGTACATACTGTGGGGGCTCCCTAATCCCAGATTCAATGTCATAGTATCAGTTGAGGACCTTGGAGATCAAATCCCTTCTATAACCTCCCCGACAAGTGGCAGTCCAGACTTTGAACTCCAGCTATGAGCCCAGGACAGCTGCTTACTCCTGTTACCATTTCCTTGTCATGTCCTCAGGAACTGGGACCAATCACGTACTTCTCACTAGTGATACCTTGGGAGCCATCTGGGGAGAGGCTTTAAAACCTATTAGACCAGCAGCTCTTCAAATGTGGTCCTCAGACCCCATAGGTCAAAATTATTTTCATAAAAATACCAAGACATTATTTTCCTTAGCTGGGGATGGTGGTGCACACCTGTAATTCCCAGCTACTTGGGAGGCTGAGGCACCAGAATTGCTTGAACCTGTGATGCGGAGGTTGCAGTGAGCCGAGATCACGCCACTGCACTCCAGCCTGGGCAACAGAGCAAGACTCAAAAAAAATGTCCTTGATGAAGTAAAAAAAAAATTTTTTTTTTTTTTTTTGAGACAGAGTCTCGGTCTGTAGCCCAGGCTGGAGTGTAGTGGCGTGATCTCGGCTCACTGCAACCTCCACCTCCTGTGTCCCGGTTCAAGCAATTCTCCTGCCTCAGCCTCCCGAGAAGCTGGGATTACAGGCACATGCCATCATGCCTAGCTAATTTTTGTATTTTTAGTAGAGACAGGGTTTCACCATGTTGGCCAGACTGGTCTTGAACTCCTGACCTCGTGATCTGCCTGCCTCAGGCTCCCAAAGTGCTGGGATTACAGGCGTGAGCCACCACGCCCAGCCTAAATGTATTAATTTAATTAAACCTTAATCCTTAAGGAAAAGGCTTTTCAACATTCTGTCTGATAAAGTGGGAAGTATGCATAAGACATTTTGCATACCAAAGTATGATGGTTTTCTGGAGGAAATAACTTAGGCCATTCTTTGAGTCGTGAGCTGAACTAGCTGCTCTTTTATGGAATGCCACGTTTACTCAAAAGAATGACCGACAAACTGTGGTTATCAGATTTAGGTAGCTGGCAGAACTTTTCTAAAAAGGAACAAAGTGAGTCTGTCACTTCAGGGAAAAATCTGACAGTGTTTGTTGCCAATTATATAATTCAAGCTTTCAAGTGAAAAATCGAATTTTGGAACACTTGTATTTGCTACATGAGCTTCACAGCTTCCCAAAATTTAAAACTTAAAGACTTTACTGTTCTCCAATATAATACTATGAAGAAAAACAAAGACTTTACTGTTGAAACCTATTGTGATTTTTTTAAATTTTATTTATTTATTTACTTGTTTATTTATTTTTGAGACAGAGTCTCGCTCTGTTTCCCAGGCCGGAATGCAGTGGTGCAATCTCAGCTCACTGCAACTTCCACCTCCCGGTTTCAAGCAATTCTCCTGCCTCAGCCTCCTGAGTAGCTGGGACTACAGGCGCGCGCCACCACACCCAGCTAACTTTTTGTATTTTTAGTAGAGACAGGGTTTTGCCATGTTGCCCAGGCTGGTCTCGAACTCCTGAGCTCAGGCAATCCACCCACCTCGGCCTCCCAAAGTGCTGGGATTACAGGTATGAGCCACCGCGCCTGGCCTGAAACCTATTGTGATTTTTAAAATAATGTATAATGAAACATTAATATTTGGAAGATTTGCATAGCTCAGTGAATCAACTATTTTCCATATGACCAATGCACGGTGTTACAAAATTATGCACGGGTAAAAGATCCAATCAGGTGCAGTTCAGAAAAACGGATTTTTTTTTTTTTTTTTTTTTTGAGACAGAGTGTTGCTCTGTCACCCAAGCTGGAGTGCAGTGGTGCAATCTCGGCTAACTGCAACCTTCGCCTCGCAGGTTCAAGTGATTCCCCTGCCTCAGCCTCCCGAGTGGCTGGGTTTACAGGCGTGTGCTACCACCACACCTGACTAGTTTTTGTAGTTTTAGTAGAGACGGGGGGGGTTTCACCATGTTGGCCAGGCTGGTCTCGAACTCCTGACCTCAGGTGATCCACCCACCTTGGCCTCCCAAAGTGCTGGGATTACAGGCGTGAGCCACCACACTTGGCCAAAACAATGGATTTTAGTTTAACAGTACAAAAAGGTCACTGATATGGTTTCACATTCTACATTGCAACTGCCCCTTAAGAAACTGCCAATTATCGGCCAGGCACAGTGGCTCAGGCCTGTAATTCCAGCACTTTGGGAGGCTGAGGCGGGAGGGTAGCTTGAGCCTAGGAGTTTGAGACCAACCTAGGCAACATAGTGGCACACCATCTCTATTTAAAAAAAAAAAAAAGGGCCGGGTATGACGGTGCACATGTGTAGTCCCAGCTACTGGAGGAGACTGAGGTGGAGAGAGCACTTGAGCCCAGAAGGTCAAGGCTGCAGTGAGCCAAGCCGTGATTGTGTCTCTGCACTACAGCCTGGGTGACAGAGCCAGACCTTGTCTCAAAAAAATCATAAATATGCCAGGCCCGGCATGGTGGCTCACACCTGTAATCCCAGCACTTTGGGAGGCCAAGGCAGGCAGATTATCTGAGTTCAGGAGTTCAAGACCAGCCTAGCTAACACAGTGAAACCCCGTCTCTACTAAAAATATAAAAAGTTATCTGGGCGTGGTGGCGGGCGCCTATAGTTCCAGCTACTTGGGAGGCTGAGGCAGGAGAATGGCGTGAACCTGGGAGGCGGAGGTTGCAGTGAGCCGAGATTGTGCCACTGCACTCCAGCCTGGGCGACAGAGTGAGACTCCGTCTCAAAAAAACAAAACAAACAAACAAAAAATACAACAGTTAGCTGGGTGTGATGGCTTATGCCTGTAGTCCCAGCTACTTGGGAGGCTGAGGCAGGAGAATCACTTGAACCTGGGAGGCGGAGGTTGCAGTGAGCTGAGATTGCCCCACTGCACTCCAGCCTGGGTGACAGCGCGAGACTCTGTCTCAAAAAAATAAACAAATAATAATAATAATAAATAGGCCAGGTGTGGTGGTTCACGCCTGTAAGCCCAGCACTTTGGGAGGCCAAGGCAGGTGGATCACTTGAGGTCAGGAGTTCGAGACCAGCCTGGCCAACATGGTGAAACCCTGTCTCTACTAAAAATACAAAAATTAGTCAGGCATGGTGGTGCATGCCTGTAGTCCCAGCTACTCAGGAGGCTGAGACAGGAGAATTGCTTGAACCTGGGAGGCGGAGGTTGCAGTGAGCCAAGATCGCACCACCGCACTCCAGCCTGGGCAACAGAGCGAGACTGTTTCAAAATAAATAAATAAAATAATAAATAAATCTTTCCAACTGCATATCTGTTGTGAGACACGATTTTCTTCATATGTCTCAGTAACCAACATATAGCAACAGATCAAATATGGGAGGAGATATTGAGAATACAGCTGTCCCCTTGGAAGCCACAGAGTAAAGAGATTTGTAAAAATGTAAAATAATTTCCATACTCTCATTAATTCGGGGAATGGGAATATAGTTATCTTTCATTTAGAACATTATGTTAACATGGTTAATGTGTAATGAGTTTATTTTTGTTATTTTTAACGAATTGATACATATTTAAATTTTTTCTCAAGTTTCATTTTAATATGGCAACTATTGGTAGATATAACCCACTTCAACAAAAAAGCTGTTTGGGGGTCTTCAATACTTTTTAAGAGTGTAATGGGTTCTAAGACCAAAAGACCCACACCGTATTAGTATATTTGAAAAGTACCCGGAACCTGGTACATAAAAAACTCATCTGGCAAATGTTCATGAAGTGCCAACTCTATGCCTGGTGCTGTGATAGGCCTTGGGGATTCAGAATTTAGAACAATCGTTTCTGTTGAGGACTCACAGACCGGCGGAGGCGCCAAACCGGTATAAGAACAGTTATACCATGGGACTAGGATGAGGGTGAGAGCCCGCACCAAGAACACGCACCTATTAGGTGAGGCGGTGGGAAGAGAAGTGGCCAGGGAAGGCTTCCCAGAAAAGCTGACACTTGATCTGAGTCTTAAAGGCCACCAGGAATCAGCCAAGGGGATGGGCATTTTAGGGAGAGAGAACAGAATGCATAAACTGTGGAAGCTTTAAGAAAAGTATGGCTATTTCCAGCTCCTGCACGTAGCTCATTACGAATGCAGCATGAGGTACGAGTATGAATACTGGGGGTGAGGTTGGGCATGGAAGGAGATGAGGCCAGAGAGGCAGGCAAGAGCCAAAACAACGGGCCTTCTATACCATATTAAGAAATGTGGATTTTTTTTTTCTCCTCAAAACAGGCAGGGTGCCCGCACGCCTGTAATCCCAGCTACTCAGGAGGCTGAGTCGGGAGGATCACTTGAGCCCATAAGTTCAAGACCAGCCTGGGCAATCTAGCAAGCTCCCGTCTCAAAAAAGGTGGGGGGACAGGGATTAGGGAGGGGTTTTGGAGAATTTTAGATAATATTCGCATTAACTTTTAAAAAGATATTTGACAACAATGTCATGGGACAGTCAAATGAATGAATGAGTTGAGGAACCAGAAGTAAGACTACAAAACAGACTGAAGAAAACATAAGGCGCGGCCAGAGGCCAGCCCAGACAGACCCGAGGAGGAACCTCCTTGGTAGGAGGCAGCCTCTCCAGGATTAGGTGGATGTGAGACGGGAAGGGCAGGGGAAACCCAGTGGTCTAGCATAGGCTACTGGTGGATGAGGCGTCTTCCACCGAGTTAGAGGAACACTGCGAAGTCAGGCCAGGGTTGCTCTCCGTGTGGCTAGCAGGCAGCTAAACAGATCTGAATGCATTTCCACGCCACCTCCCCACCGCCCCGGCCAGCGGCCTCGGGTTCCCACGGTCCCCAGCCCACTGCAAAATCCAGGCCTCCCGCCCCTCTATGACTGGAGGGTGGGGGCGAGGCTAGCAGCTCCCTCCCGGCTTCCTCCGCTTGTTCTCTCCTCCCCTTCCCCCTCCTCCCGGCGGCTCTCCACTTCCTTTCCCCCCACCCCACCCCAGGGAAAAACGAAAACAAACACCCTCGCGCCCCGCGCCTCCGACTCCCAGACCCCACGACCCGGCTCCGGCGCTGGTTTGGCGGCCTGGGTCGGAGAAGGCACCTCGCCCCGGACCCCCTATGCCCCGCAGCTCAGTGACTCTTCCCCTCGCCCTCCGCCTTCCCCGCCGCAGCCCGGCTCCGCCTCCCAATGGGGAAACATCCCAAAAAAGGGCAGAAAAGAAATTTCAGCATGAAGTTGGCCCACTGGGAAAGAGAGGAGCGTCCGCGGGGAGCGGGGGAGAAGAGGGAAGGCGCGCGGAGGGGAGTGGGGCCAGGCGGAGCCGGGGGCGGGGAGCGGAGGGGCTCGGGACGCGTCCGGGTGGGAGCGGGGGCGGGGAACGCGCGGTGACCAGCCCGGCCGCAGCCGCGTGGAAAATATGCGGGGCACGTGGGGGGCGGGGCGGGGAGCTGGGTCCTGAGCCGCCGGGTGCTCGCAGGAAGGGCCTGGCTCCAGGGGCAGGGGCTGGGAGGGGAGGCGAGGGGATGAGAGGTCAGGCCGGTCCTGGGGGCAGCAAGCCCGGCCACACTTCCCACCGCGACCAGGGCTCTGGGCTCGCTTCCTGCTTCAGTTTCCCCAAGCTCCCGATGAGACTCCGCTACTACCACCACGTCGATAACGCAAACCTAGAGGGACTCAGGGTAAACTGAGGCACGCAAACTGCCGAGGAGCTCCTCCTCCCAAGAGACATTTAATCCGGGGGGATTTGCAGGAAACTTCTAAATTAAGGGTAGCGGCTGCTGCAGCTGAGGGGGGGCACGCCGGTCCCTGCGCCCGGGCAGCTGCCGTGAGCTCACGCCCCGAAATAGCCCCAGGGGCCCCAGCCGCAGCTGCCACTGGGTCCGGCTGTCACTCAGAGGAAGCACGGAGCCCCCAGCCCAAGGGTCCCCTCCCCTTCGCAGCGCCGGGGTTTTTGCAGCCGACCGTCGGCCACATTTTCCTCCGACGGCTGGCAGGGAAGAGGGGAATGGGGGCGGGACCCCAAGGGAGGCGGTCCCCAGTGGGTGGGCGAAGGGGGCGGCCGCACCCCCCGGCCGGGCCGTGCTTCTGCCCCTACAAGGTTTGGGCCGAGGTGGGGGAGGGTCCTGGTTGCCGGCCCCGCCCGGTCCCTCCCCGCCTTTTAGGCGCCCGCGTGGCCGGGACGTCCCAGTCCCCCTCGGTCCTCCTCGCCTGCTACCGCTGCACCCAGTCCGCTCAGCCAGCGCAGTCCGTCCGGTCCTCACCGCCTGCCGGCCGGCCCACCCCCCACCGCAGCCATGGACGCCATCAAGAAGAAGATGCAGATGCTGAAGCTGGACAAGGAGAACGCCATCGACCGCGCCGAGCAGGCCGAAGCCGACAAGAAGCAAGCTGAGGACCGCTGCAAGCAGGTTAGGGCCGGGCCCAGTGCAGCCTGCTCTCCCCGCGCCGAGGGCAAGGGTGGGCCGCTGCCATGGGTCCCCCAGCCCCGGGCCTGCCCGCCAAGGCTCTATCCCACCCAGGGTGGGGGCTGGGCCTTCGCAGTACCCTCAGGGCCTTCGCCAGAGCCGCTTATCTCCCCTACAATAGCCTGGGGAAGCCCCAGGCCCCTGGTTTCCATTCTGCCCTTGCAGAGCGCGGTTGGTCCTGCTCCTTGGGGCCTGAAGTTTTCTCTGTACCCCCAACGGGTCCCACCAGCACCCTTGACTGTACTATCCCTCTTATGTTATTCCGCTTCCATCCCAGTAGCCTCCAAATCTTAGTAGCTCCCCTACACACACCGCGTCTCCATTCTGGGCCTGGGCCCCCTCCCAGCCTGGCTGACCAAGTCCCCTCTGTCCCAGCTGGAGGAGGAGCAGCAGGCCCTCCAGAAGAAGCTGAAGGGGACAGAGGATGAGGTGGAAAAGTATTCTGAATCCGTGAAGGAGGCCCAGGAGAAACTGGAGCAGGCCGAGAAGAAGGCCACTGATGTGAGTGTGGACTTGGGAGACAATGGGAGGAGTTAGGGCTCTGGGAAGGGGCCCCCCCAGGTATGGGAATAAGGGGATTGGGGCACCTTCTCCCCTTATGTCCCCAGCACCAGGAGAGAAATGGTTTCATCTCAGTAACCAGGGCTAGGGTAAACTTACACAAGTAATCCAAGACAGTGGATAAATCAAAACCACCTACCACTTCCCCCAGAGGACTTAGCCCTGTAATTCTGTTTGGTTCCAGCTTTTAGAATGTACAGTGATCAAGCAGTGAGTCATTGTGGGGGTGGAAGGTATAAGAATTTACCATCTACCTCAATTAATCCTCCAGCTGAAATTGGAGAGGAGACTGCAGCCGTTTGGGGATGGGGGGATGTGGATGTGAGGTGCTAGCCTGCAGGAGGAGGGAGAGGGATCCAGAGATGAGGCCCCACTTGAGTTACAACCCTAAGGGGCCATTAGAAATTCCCTGGCCTTGACCTCTGGCTTCAGCAGCCGTGCTGTGCCCTGGGGCCCCAGCTCAGGTTCTAATGGCTCCTCATTTACCCTCATTAAGCTGTCAGCCTGGAGACCATGCCAGGCCACAGGGCAGAGGGACAGGGCCACAAATGCCAAAGCAGCTACCTTGGCAGGTCATTTACCCTGAGATTTCTCTGCCCACCCCACAACCCCAACCAGACTTCACTTCCTGCCATTCCCAACCCCCAGCTTAAGGTAGGAGAATGGCCATATGGCTTTGGTGTGGTGGTAGTTTCCCCATTCTCTGCCTCAGTTTCCCCATCTTCCTTCCACCCAGGATTGTTTTAAGATGAACCTATGGTTAGATTAGCATAAAGCATGGTCTGAATATCAGAGATGACATAGCTGTTTGTGTCGACTGCTCATGTTCCCAGCCCCCCAGGGGTTGGGCTTCTGTGACCTCCAGCCTCCAGTTTTGGTTCTCCACCAGTCCTGGCACTTGGGAGGGAGCTGACCTGCAGCTGCTAGCACAGACGACCCTGGGCATCTGACACTCTATAAATAACCAAGGCCCAGTGCAGCTGGAGGCAAGATTGGAAACCCAAGTTGCTGGTGGGGGCTGGAGGGGCAGGGGGGACAGGGACAGAGCTGGGGAGGCAGAGCCGCAGCACCAGGAGCAGATAGGAAAGACTGCCCAAGCTTTCTGGTGACCTTGAACACAGCACTCAACTTACATGGTGCCTCAGTTTCTCCCTCTCTCTTGCTTCCCATTTTTCTAATGGGGACAGCAGTGCCTGTCCTGTGGTTAGAGAGCCGCCCCCGTAACTGGGAAGAGCTTGAGAGGCAGGAAATGGCACATATCAGTCCCATGATGAGGACCCCAGGACTTCCCAAACTTTCCAGAGTCTTTTGTCACCCCACCATCATGCAGAGTTTTTTCTTTTACAGTCTCACCTCTCTCTAGGGTAGTCCTCCAATGTCCCCCACAGTGATTCTTCCCAACCCCCAGTGCTGTCCCCAGAATGCTTCCACACTGAGTCATCCGGCCCTGTGCCCATGATGGGCTCTTGTCACTCTAGGTGGCCAAGCTCCAGGTGCTGAAGGCACCTGGAAGACAAGCTACCATCTACTCTCTATATATGGTGCTGTTTCTCCTGCCCTACAGTCCGACCAAGGACCTGCTTCCTATGCTCTGTCCAAGCGCTGCCCCCAGCCCCTCCCCCCACCTCCTTTCCCTACACAGGTCCTCTCTCCTTTCCACTCTGAAATCTCAGGGTCTCTGTGTCCTTGTTTTTGACAGAGAAAGGGGATAACCTAATATTTATGGAATGTGGACCCTGTGCAGGCAATGTACTCAGTGCTTTCTGCATGTTATTTTACAATTTCCCAAACTTGGCTTATCATCAGAATCACTCGGGGGCTTTAAAAAAAAAAAGAGAAGATTCCCAAGCCCCCGCCCTACACATCCCAATTCAGTGGATCTAGCATGGAGTAAGAGAACCTGTTTAGTTTTATGAGTCTCACCGAAGGTCCTGTTGATTAACTGAGTATTAAAAGCAGTGGATTATCTCAGAACAGCCTTAAGAAGGAGGAACTGTTATTGTTAACTCCAACTTGTGAAGGAGGAAACTGAGGCTTAGAGAGGCTAAATAAGTTGCCCACAGTTACACAAGTGTTGAGTGGCTGAGCCGTGGCTCAAAGACAATCTGACTCAGAGCCAATGCTCTTAACACCAGGCTGCCCTGCTCCTCTCATTTTCCTTTACTGGCGCTCGCCTTGCTCTGCCCTTTTTCTCAGTGTTTGACCAGTTTTTTGGATTTTTTCCAAAACCTCCATGGTTTTGCCTCTTACTGCAAGCCCAGGGGCTGAGTAGACATCCCTCACACTGCCCCTGCATTGCCCCCAGCTCTCTGCTGGCCTTGGCAGGGAGCCCCTTGCTACAGCCATGGGTATTCCTTATAGGCCTGCCTCTTGGGCTTCTTGCTGGGAGTCTGTCTTACAGCTGATGACAGATGACATCACTGAACTTGATACTTTTTTTTATTTATTTATTTTGAGATGGGATCTTGCTATGTTTCCCAGGCAGGGCTCCTAGGGTCAAGCTGAACTCCCGCCTTAGCCTTCAGAGTAGCTGGGATGACAGGCATGCACCACCATGCCCAGTATCACTGAGCTTGATTCTGTGATGGGCTATTCTTAGCAGCAGTGACGTCTGGTTGGCCTGATTCTTCCCCCATCCCCTTACCTGGGCCAGGCTTTGCTGTGTAGGAATCAGAGCTGCATCAGACCTGGCCCCAGCACTTGAAGTGCTCTCACAGGGAACAGGAGGACTTGTGTGCAGGTGACCTTTGGGAGACTAACTGTGCACAGTGCAGGAGAGGCCCTGCAGCAGGGGAGCGGAGCTAGTCAAGCAAGGAATGCATGTATTTTTTTGTTTTTTTGAGATGGAGTTTCGTTCTTTTTACCCAGGCTGGAGTGCAGTGGCATGACCTCAGCTCACTGCAACCTCCGCCTCCTGGGTTCAAGTGATTCTTGTGCCTCAGCCTCCCAAGTAGCTGGGATTACAGGCATGCGCCACCATGCCTGCCTAATTTTTTATTTTTAATAGAGACAGAGTTTCACCATGTTGGCCAGGCTGCCCTCAAACTCCTGACCTCAGGTGATCCATCCGCCTCAGCCTCCCAGAGTGCGGGGATTACAGGCGTGAGCCACCATGCCCGGCCTGAATGCACATTTTTTACTGGAGCACAGTCTGGGCAGAAGATGATTGGTTGGGGAAAAATCACATAGAATGTCTAGAAACCAGGAAGCCTCAGTTCTTTCTGAGAAGAATCTTGCCATCCTCTGGAGCCTCTCTGATCCTTATCCAAGGCTAACAAGGCCTTTTTGACCCCTGACCTCTGACCCACAGGCTGAGGCAGATGTGGCCTCCCTGAACCGCCGCATTCAGCTGGTTGAGGAGGAGCTGGACCGGGCCCAGGAGCGCCTGGCTACAGCCCTGCAGAAGCTGGAGGAGGCCGAGAAGGCGGCTGATGAGAGCGAGAGGTGGTCAGGGGCCTCGGGGAGGATGGTCTGGGAGGGAGAAGGGAGCCTGTCTCTGCTGGTCCTGACCCTACGCTCACCCTCTCCCTGCCTTTCAGAGGAATGAAGGTCATCGAAAACCGGGCCATGAAGGATGAGGAGAAGATGGAACTGCAGGAGATGCAGCTGAAGGAGGCCAAGCACATCGCTGAGGATTCAGACCGCAAATATGAAGAGGTGACAGCCTTGCCCCTCTGCCTGCTCGCTGCCCAGCCTGCAACATGCCCAGTCCTTCTCCACTGATCTACCCTCTCTTTCTCACTCCCCCCAGGTGGCCAGGAAGCTGGTGATCCTGGAAGGAGAGCTGGAGCGCTCGGAGGAGAGGGCTGAGGTGGCCGAGAGGTAAAGATACCCGGGGGTGACAAGTGAGCCCATTGGCCCTGGGGCCTTCCACACAGTGGGAAAGTAGCATCCTAGGCTTGGGGCTGTAGGGACAGGCCCTGTTCTCTGACCCCTGCCCGCTGCCCCCAGCCGAGCCAGACAGCTGGAGGAGGAACTTCGAACCATGGACCAGGCCCTCAAGTCCCTGATGGCCTCAGAGGAGGAGGTAGTGACCCCTCTGAACCTTTCTGGGCAATGGCGCCTTCTCTCAGCTCACCTTCCCTCCGTCTCAGCACCGCAGGCTGCTCTTTCTCAGCTGCTGGGGATCAGGAAGGGCCTGGGGCTTCTGAGCCCTGCCTGCTGTCACTCTCACAACTTTGCTCTTCTCTTCTCTCCTCCACCCATCCCCCGCTGTGCCATCTCCACTGTCTGGCTTCGCTGTGCCCTCACACCCTGCCCCCCCCCCCCGCCACACACCCCCTGCAGTAAATGTGGGGACCTAGAGGAGGAGCTGAAAATTGTTACCAACAACTTGAAATCCCTGGAGGCCCAGGCGGACAAGGTAGAGGGGAGCAGAGGGGCAGTGAGGATGGGGTCCCACAGGGGAGGGAGGTGAGGGGCCCAAGGCAGGGAGGGGCTGGGTGTTCAACGGAGGCAAGATGACCAGGAGCCTATGGGGTACAATGGAGAAATGAAGGATCTGTGGTAGCGCTGTACTGATGGCGTGTGTGTGTCCCCAAAAGTATTCCACCAAAGAAGATAAATACGAAGAGGAGATCAAACTGTTGGAGGAGAAGCTGAAGGAGGTGAGAGTCCTCTTCCAGTTCCCAGTCTCCCCTCAAGCCACCCTAATCCTTGCCAGAGATGGCCTGTGGCAGGACACTTGAGGGTTGGGATGGACAAGAAGCTTGACTTAGGCAATGGTCTGTGGGAGGGCCTAATTCTTTGCCATTTCTCCCATCCTGCCTTTACCCCCAGGCTGAGACCCGAGCAGAGTTTGCCGAGAGGTCTGTGGCAAAGTTGGAGAAAACCATCGATGACCTAGAAGGTAAAAGAAGCCTTTATAAGTAGGTCCACACCTGCCATGATTATCAGTCTGTCCTGTACCTTCTCATCCCATTTTATTTGCCACCAATAAACTAGGGTTGGGCCACCTAGGACCCTACCAACTCCCCAACTCTGTGGGCCATGTCTACAATTCAAGTAGTTGTAGCTGCCCACGGCGCAACAACTCCAGTGCTTCTCAAACTTCAGCATGCATGAGAATCACTGGGAGAGTTTTAAAAACAGATTCCTTGACTCTGCCCCAAAGAGATTGCTGACTTTGGGCTGGAGGATTTACATTTCTAGCTAGTTCTCTGGTACTGCCAATGCTGCTGGTCCTCATGCCACACTCTGAGTGGCACCCATATAGACAATTCCATCCCCGAGTGTAACACAGTAGAGTTCTAGTGCAGAGACTGGCTTATTAACTAGAGAGCTGTTGGACTGAACATCTAGGTCTGCATGACAGCACTAATAGAAAACACTATTTTAAGCTAGATTTGACAAAAGCAAACATCCAGATATTTGTGAGTCTGTGGCTATTTCTATTGTTAATGATGATGTGGCTAAAGTTGCCTTTCCTTTTTATTCTGTGATAACCCTTTCACTTTCCCACTTCTCTCGCTTCCAGCCTTCTCAGGCAAGCTCCAATTTTACCTCCAGCTTTAGGAGGTTTGCCCTTTCTGGCTCCAGCACCCTCCCTCTCCCCTCTAAGCAAGCACTCCTGCTTGTCGAGAGCGTTGTACACACAGCTCCCTGGAGAGGCAGGAGCTCCTGTGGGTAGAGCCAATTTGGGGTACAGAGAAGGACAGAAAAGAGATGGGGTAGAGATGGGGAGAAGGAGTTCCTGACAGCTGTCCAGCCTGTTCCCTGGCCTCCCTCTCTCACTCTGTCTTTGTGTACCTCTGATTCCGTTTTTCTTTCCATTGCTCTCTCTCCTTCCTTTCCTCTTTCCCTCCACTCCCTTTCCCACACTCCCACCTGGTCCCCTCCCTGGACCCCCCAGATGAAGTCTATGCCCAGAAGATGAAGTACAAGGCCATTAGCGAGGAACTGGACAACGCACTCAATGACATCACCTCCCTCTGAGCCCCACGCCAGCGCGGCCACCTCAGCTCTCTTCTCTCCTCTCCTTTCCATTCTCTCTATGGGGAGGGGAGCAGGCAGGAGGAGCAGAAATTGCCAACATTGCACAGCCAGGCTGGGAGCAGCCTAGGGAGAGCCCCCATCATGCCCACCACCCACTCTGGCACTGGCTTCATCCTTTACCTATCCCCTTCCACCCTCCTTTGCTGCTTAATAAACTCTGAACTTGGTCTCTATGCTGTTTTCCTGCCCTCCAGAGAGCACCTCTATCACCACCACGGAGCACTGGTTCACTCCTGACACGCTGCCTCTTACTGACATCCCCAGCCCCTGCACTGAGCCCACCCACAAAACACCATGGCCCACGCTGAAGCCCCTCTGCACAGGCACTCCCTGGCTGTCGCTCTCTGACTCACCGCTGCATGTGGGCACGTGTGGCCCCATCAAACCATGACCGCCTCTGGTGCCAATCCCTGACCTCAGAGCACTTAGCTGGGGTTCCAGGATCAAACAGAGTGACTGGAAAGGAAGTAGGGTGGTGAGGTGCAGGACAGGGGCAAGAAGGTTGCAAAAGGTCTGGAATGGAGCTTGGAAAAATGTTGGATATCAGCAACATGGGGCTTTCACTGCAGCAGCAGGTCTGTTTTCTACCTCAAGTCTGTCTGTCTGGCCCTTCCTTTCCTGGCGCAGTCTTTGTCTTACCTTCTGTCTCCAACTTTCTTAAAACTTCTAAAGAAGAGGATAAAGTAGTTTATGACTCAGGCCTCCCCACCCCACCTCTATGACCCCAAGGCCTTGAGTGAGGCATCCACGTCCGTCCTGTTCCCCTCATCCTAGTCAGTCCATCTGTTTGTCTCTGCCATGGGGCCCTGAGGTCCCTGAATGCATGTGTCTTCCTTGACCTACTCCATGTCTATATGTCACCTTCCCCTGGCCCTGCCTCCCCACGTCTCCCCCTTGTGTCTCCCTTCTCCCTCACCTGCTGCTTCCCCTCACAGAGACCTTGGCCAGTGCCAAGGAGGAGAACGTCGAGATTCACCAGACCTTGGACCAGACCCTGCTGGAACTCAACAACCTGTGAGGGCCAGCCCCACCCCCAGCCAGGCTATGGTTGCCGCCCCAACCCAATAAAACTGATGTTACTAGCCTCTCAAGGCCCTGTAATCCTTTCTTTGGTGTTGGCAATGGAGTTTGAGGGACCCCTGAATGAGCAGGGCCTGGGTCCTTGCTCTGCATTGGGACTTCCTTTTCAGGGGAAACTGGGATGGAGGGCCTGAGCTCATTGAGGAGGGGCTGTGAACAGGCTCTGTGAAGCAGGGAGTCTGACAGGACTGGGGGACATCGTGGGCCTTGTGCCCTACAGGCAGAGGAGCTGCCATCCACAGCACCACCCTGTTCCAGCAGCCAGCTGGGCCAGACAGCACATCCTGAAGCAAAAACTGCAAGAAGTGACACATTTTCCTTGAGCAGGGTGAAAACCCAAAAGCCTGAGTGTGATGTTAAGCCTAGGGCTGCTGTCTGCCCTACCCCTCAACACATACACTGCACACACACACAAACACACACACACACAGCCATCCCAACAGTATCAGTCATTTCTGTCCTCTTCCTGATAGCATCTGTGGTAGGCAGAATAATTCCCCTTCTCCAAAGATGTCCATGTTCTAATCCTGTGCATTGTTCTTACCTTACATGGGAAGAAACTTGGTGATTAAGATTTTGAGATGGGATGATTATCCTTGGTTATCTAGTTAGGCCCAGTGTAATCCCAAGGGTTCTTGAGGAGACAAGGAGGTCAAATGTGGAAGTAGGAGTTGTGACAATGGGAGCAAGAGATTGGAGTGATGTGTGGAAGGAGGAACAAGCCCTACTGACATCTGACTGCTGACCTCCGAACTGTAATAGAATAAATGCATTACCACTAAATTCGTGCTAATAACAGTAATAGGAAATTCAAATACCATCCTTCTGATTTGGGGAACAAAGGTGACTAACACATATTTTATTATAAATATTTATTTTAAAAAATTTCTTGGCAGTTAAAAGGAAGTGGCATAATGAGCAGGACAGGACAGTTACCGGCTCCCCCTCAGATGCCTCTGGCTGGCTTCTCACATTCTCCAAGATCCAGCCTCTAGGCTCCAGTCTCGGCTACCTCTGCTGGGCGGTAGCTCACACCCCCTTTGGTTCCCCTTCTGTATGTACACAACAGGAAAGGCTAATCAGAAAACTGGCCCAGGAGCAGCTCATTTGTATGCACTTTGCATGAAGTGACTCCACAAGGGGTGGGGGAAGCTTGTGCCTGAAGAAAGGGTCAGTGTAATACCTGTGCTGCCTTCTCATCTGCACAAGGAACGCGACGCTGGTGACAGCAAAAAGGAGGCCAAAAACCAGGGCTAGGATGTCACCTGCGATGGAGAGCAGAGAGGGCTGCTTTGGGAAGGAAGAGGGGTCTGCAGAATTCCTCAACACCTGCCTCAGTGCACTCCACCACCCCCGCCCCAAGTTCTCAGGCAGCCCCTAGTGCCTCAGTCTCCAGAAGAGGCCAGCCAAGGGATGAGGGTGGATACATGAGAAGGGGTAAGATAAGCACTGTTTTTGCTTCCTAAAAGCCAAGTAAAAGGGCTGTTTGGGGCCAGGCACAGTGGCTCGTGCCTACAGTCCCAGTGCTTTGAGAAGCTAAGGTGAAAGGATTGCCTGAGCCTAGGAGTTCGAGGCTGCAGTGAGCTATGATCGTGCCACAACACCCCAGCCTGGGCAACAGAGTGAGACCCTATCTTTAAAAAAAAGGGGGGGATTGTTTTGCGAGAGGGATGCTGGGAGATTTCTCCAGCTTCATTCTAATCAATTAGCCCCTGGGGACAATGGGGGAATCCCCACCATGATCTGCCTCTCTATTATTGGGGTTTGGGTCTGTTCTGCAGAAAAGGAGAGGGAGCAGAGGCGGTCCTGAGCAGCCCTGGGGCTGAATGGTGCTGAGGAGTCTCCTGGCGTCAGGACCAAGAGGAGGGGCAGACTCACCAGCAGCCAGGCAGGAATTCAGCTGGACTGGAGAGAAAAAGGAGATGTGAGAGGCGGGCTGTGACCACCAATGACAGACACTGGCACATACATGGGAGGATAAGGGACTACTGGCTGGGGGGAAACCAGACAAAGCTGTACCTGGCTCAGCAGCCCGAGGACTGCTGTCCACTCCAGCAGGGAAGGAGGCCTCAATCACTCGCCCATTCAAAGGCTGCGTCGCTCGGAAGTTCAGCTGTAGCCGAGAGTCACCAGGTCCCCACAGGGTGTCAGAGAGGGTGTGGAGCTAGGGAGGTCAGTGGACAGCGTGGGTGGGTTCATGGCATGACAGGAAACAAGGGTCCCAGGCCAGCTCACAACCAGCACCTCAGGGCTCCACCCTCCAGCTCCTGTATTCCCCATCCGGCCTCTTGATTTCTTTTATAAATAAATTAATGTATCCTAAAGATGGTAGGCAGTGGTGGGATCATAGCTCACTGCAGCCTCAAACTCCTGGAATCAAGCGATCTTCCCACCTCAGGCTCCTTGAGTAGCTGGGACTAGGCGCACACCACCATGCCCAGCTATTTTTGGTTTTGTTGGGGTTTTTTTGGTAGAGATGGGGTCACACTATGTCGCCCCGCCTTGTCTTGAACTCCTGGGCTCAAACCATTCTCCCACCTCAGCCTCCCAACGTGGTGGGATTATAGGCGTAAGCCACAGAGCCCAGCCTTGATTTCTTTCTTCTCCTCTTTCTCATCTCATCTTACATCCTCTTTCCCCTGCACCCACTGTGTCCACACACACCCCAGGCCCACCTGCTTAGCACTCAGCATCACTGTCTGGTTAAACACAGTCCAGATGACACCCTGGGCACAGGGCGGTGTAGTCAGAGACCCCTCATATTGGAAGTAGCGGCTGAGGTCAGAGGGCAGGAGTGCAGATATGTCCAGTCCTGGGACCTGAGTCTCTGAGCCTGTGAAGAGGATCTATGTTGGGGTCTCATCTACATTGCACCCCCTTAAAGCTTCAGGGTATAGGGATACAGTTTCACCTCCCAGAAGCCAAGGTAACTCAACTCTGAGACCACTTCTTCACTAAGTGCAGGCCCTTCCCATAAGACGTAACTCAAAGAAAAGTACAGGGCTTTGGGGCAACTGGAAGGGGCCTGAGGAAGCAAGAGAAGGAGAAAGAAAGGAAGGAGAGAAGGGAAGGTGGGAGGGAAGGGAGGAAGGAAGAGAAGGAAAGAAGAAAGACCATCTGAGTCTACACTCTTAACTCTGTGTACCATCATAAAGTGCTGGGCCACAAGTTTAAGCCCAGAGCAAATTAAAAAGAAAAAATGAATCCCAGCACTTTGGGAGGCCGAGGCTGGTGGATCACAAGGTCAGGAGTTTGAGAGCAGCCTGGCCAATATGGTGAAACCCTGTCTCTACTAAAGATGTAAAAAAAAAAAAAAAAAAAAAGAAAAGAAAAAATGATCTGAATAACTTGTAAATAAATATGAATATTGATAACTATACAAAACAGACACAAGAAATGCAAAGGCAGAGTTCTACCTAGTCTAGCAGAAACCTAAAAGGTCTAGTAGAGTAAGTGAGATTTAAAATGACCCAAGAGTGACTAAGAAGAGAACGATTTCCAACAAAAGTATTTACAAAGTTAAAATATTTGATGCTTATTAAAGATAAACAGTTCTCAGAAAAAGTTTAGCTCTCCAGACTTGACCTTGACAATTCCAAACACCATTTTTTGGTCTTTTTTTTTTTTGTCTTATTTTGGTTTTTGCTTGGTTTTCTTTTTTTTTTTTTTTTTTTTGAGACGGAGTCTCACTCTGTTGCCCAGGCTGGAGTGCAGTGGTACGATCTCGGCTCACTGCAACTTCTGCCTCCCAGGTTCATGCCATTCTCCCGCCTCAGCCTCCCGAGTAGCTGCGATTACAGGCACCCGCCACCACGCCTGGCTATTTTTTCGTATTTTTAGTAGAGATGGGGTTTCACCATGTTGGCCAGGATGGTCTTGATCTCTTGACCTTGTGATCCACCTGCTTTGGCCTCCCAAAGTGCTGGGATTACAGGCGTAAGCCACCGTGCCCGGCTGTTTTTGCTTGGTTTTCAATCTGTAGGCAGCCGTTTGCAGGTAACTGTGTCTGTCAGCTTCATGGCTGGCTCATGCTTCAATCCCTCCTGCACTGGAGGGAGCCCATCTCCAGCCTCAGACCTGAAGCTCCGAAGGGTGATTCTTTATGAACTAGGCCACAGAGATTAGTGGCCAGACCAACAAACTGACCTTCCTCAGCGATTTCTTCCAAGCGAGACAGCAACTGCTCATAGGCACTGTTTTCTTCCGGGCCCTCCTGGGGGATGACATTGTAAGACAGATGAGTGCATGTATCCAGGGCCATGGCTGAAGGCCGGAACATGAAGGGGGTTCCCATAGTCCTCTCCCATTCCTCAGCTCTGAGAATGCTGAGGGAACATAAAATTGTAATGGTTGTTGCTTTTTGTTGTTGTTGTTGTTGTTGTTTTTAGAGACAGTGTCTCCCTCTTAAAATCCTATGTATTATTTCAAACTCTATGTACTCTTGCTGTGCGAACCAACAAGCTTGGTGGACTGGTTTTCAATGACAAGCTGGAGAGAGAGGGAGAGAGCCCACTTTACTAGGATACTAGGCTCTCAGTGACCCGTGCCCTTCTGACGTTTACAGTCTCACTCACTGCTGCCTCCGTACGTACTCCCCACAGGAAACCATATATACACCTTTGTGTTGGTGTCACCTCTGCATTCACCTTCATGATTCTGTGTTTGGCTTTTCAGGTGAGGTCCTGACATGCCACTTCTTTTATTTATTATTCTTTTTTCTTATTTTGCTTATGAACCTAATGTTAAGAACATTATGAACCTAAGAGTATGAACATATTGACATGCTATGTTGGAGGCATTTCTCTGAACTTTGTGCTGTGTGGCTGGCATTAAAGAATCAGTGAGTGTGGCTGGGCACGGTGGCTCACACTTGTAATCAGCACTTTGGTAGGCTGAGTCAGGCGGATCACTTGAGGCCAGGAGTTTGAGACCAGCCTGACCAACATGGTGAAACCCTGTCTACTAAAAATACAAAAAAAAATTAGCTGGGCATGGTGGCACACACCTGTAACCCCAGCTAGTCAGGAAGCTGAGGCAGGAGAATCCCTTGAACCCGGGAGGTGGAAGTTGCAGTGACCCAAGATCACACCACTGCACTCCAGCCTGGGCGACAGAGAGAGACTCTGTCAAAAATAAATAAATAAATAAATAAATAAAAGTGAGTGAGTGAACCTAGCAGGCATCTCACCATCCCTTCCCTTTACTGGCCTCCTCTAATCATGGTGTATGTAGCCATTCCCTAAATAGGCCATATTCTGAGTCTTTGCACATTCTGTTTCCTCTGCAATGAACACTTCCTTTTCTTTTCTACCAGTGAAGGCTTTAAGTGTCACCTCCTCTGTGACCACCATTTTTACTATGTCCTTCCTATGTGTCTGTCATGTCAGCCTCCCCCACTGGCTGTGGGCTCCCTACAGGCAAGGACCTACAGCTTCAGAATCCTTGTTGGGGGCTGGTGCCTGGTTCACAGTGGGTGTTAAATGAACAAACAGTGCGTGAATGAGTTTGTCAGCCAGGGGCCTGGGTGAGCTTGCTGGGATGGGGTCTCTGGCTCCACGATAGAGTCCGGGAGGAGCATGGGATGGGAAAGCGGGGAGTAGGGGGTGTCCAGGATCTGGTACCTCCAGAAAGGCGGCCAACACGGCCAGGCCTCCGGGGCGCCCCAAGGCCTCGTCAACTCTGGCAAAGGCGGTGCTGAGGTGAACCACGTGGATCTGAAAAAGACACGAGGGTAGGAGAGGGCCACGTCTCTGGCCCCGCCCCGCCCCGCTCCTTTGCCCCTTCTCGGCCAGCTCCGCGCTCACCTCGGCAGGGAAACGGTGGCCTTCCACAGTGTGCTCCGAGCCCGGACGACCTGCAGCCCCCCAGTGCAGATGCAGCTGCAGAGCCCGGTACTCCCGCCCGGGACCCAGAGCCATCTCTAGCCCAGGAGGCAGGGTCAGTTGCACTGCGTAGGGAGAGGCAAGTGAGCCGGCCCCGCCCGGGAGGGCCAGCCCAACCCCCGGGCAGGCACTGCCGCGACGGTTCCCTTCCCTGCGCCCCGCCCCATCCCCAAGCCTCGGCGGGGAGACCCCCTCACCACTGTGGCCATTGTTGCGCAGGCGCAGTTCTGGGAGCGGCGGAAGCTGGAAGCCCAGGAGTAACAGGGGGCGCAGGGCCGGGCAGAAGGCGGCGAGCTGGGGGCGGATATCCACCGGGGACTGGAAGCGGCCCGCGCAGGCTGGGGACACCTGGGGCCAGGGCGGGTCGCCTGGGGTGGGAGAGTATAGTGAGGAAGTCTGACGCCTAGGTCAGGAACTTAGGGAACCCGGGTAGAAAAGGTGAGGGGGTGGGACGCCCGGGACCAGTGTTCAGGGACGGCTGTAGGGGAGATCCACAGAGCTGGGTTCCCAGATTGGGTCTGTGCAGCGGGTGGGTGTCTCACCTCCATAGCGCCAATGACTCTGGTCATCCCCTGTATAAATGAAAAGGATGAACCGCTCAAGCTTAGAGCCCCAATCCCTTCCTGGCGGCCAAAACGATGTCACAAACGCAGATGCCTTACAGGAGCATTACGGGTAACAAATGCCTTAAGCGGGCCAGGTGCAAAGCACAGGAGACCTCACCCAAACTCAACACCGCAGCTGGGTGGGCCAAACAGCAATCCTACCAGCTTGCAATCATTGTCTTAGGGTCTGTAAAAGTGAGTGGCTGCGGCCGGGCGCGGTGGCTCACGCCTGTAATCCCAGCACTTTGGGAGGCCGAGGCGGGCGGATCACGAGGTCAGGAGATCGAGACCATCCTGGCTAACATGGTGAAACCCCGTCTCTACTAAAAATACAAAAAAAATTAGCCGGGCGTGGTGGCGGGCGCCTGTAATCCCAGCTACTCGGGAGGCTGAGGCAGGAGAATGGCGTGAACCCGGGAGGCGGAGCTTGCAGTGAACGGAGATCGCGCCACTGCACTCCAGGCTGGGTAACAGAGCGAGACTCCGTCTCAAAAAAAAAAAAAAAAAAAAAAAAAAAAAAAAAAAAGTGAGTGGCTGCTTCAGGCCAGGCGCTGTGGCTCACGCCTATAATCCCAGCACTTTGGGAGGCCAGAGTGGTTGGATCACCTGAGATCAGGAGTTCGAGGCCAGCCATGACCAACATGGCGAAACCCCGTCTCTACTAAAAATACAAAAATTAGCCGGGCGTAGTGGCGCATGCCTCTAATCCCAGCTACTTGGCTAGAGGCTGAGGCAGGAGAATCACTTGAACCCGGGAGGTGGAGGTTGCAGTGAGCCGAGATCGCGCCATTGCACTCCAGCCTGGGCAACAAAAGTGAAAGTTTGTCTCAAAAAAAAAAAAAAAAAAAAAAGTGAGTGGGCACTTCAGTCCTGAGTCCCAAATGAGTGAGTACACCATCTTTCCTTTCTCCCTTCTTTCTTCTCCCCACTCATCCCTCTGCCTTGTATGGTCTCCAACCCCTTTCCCCAAATTCCTGGCTTGGGAGTCAAGAAGCCACGTTTCTATACCAGCTGTGTCCCTTCTTTCTAGGTCTCAATTTCCTCATTGTAGCCTAAGATGAGATGACTTCTACCAGCTCTTCTTGCTTGTCTCTGGTACCCACTTCACCTCCCAAGCTTTCCTTTTCTCTTCCCCTCAAACTCTCTGACTCTCCTTCTCCACCTATTTTTTTCCTCTGTCTGCACATTTTTTCTCTCATCTGCACTTCTCATCCCTTTCTCTTCTCCAGCCTCCCCCTTCTCTCCCATCTCATCCAGCTCACCTCTCTCCTTTTGCACCCTTTTTATTTTCTCTCCACGTCTGTCCCTTTCTACCTCCGAGAGTGGGGATGGGGATATTGGTATGGGACCTCTGGAAGGGCTTCTGTCGGGAGTACAGTCTCCCCTCCTTCCCTGAGTGACCAGAGCCTAGGCTGGGGTATGGGAGGGGAGGCATGAACCTCCTGGAACCTGGATTTGGAGATTGATGACCACTTACCTTCTTTGTCCCTGTGGGCATTATTCTGGGGTTCTTGAGGATCTCCAGGAGCCTCAACAGTAGGTAGATCCTCTAACTTCAGGGAGCCCTCTTCTTCTGATTTAGGCTTAACTTCAGGTAGATCCTCCTCTCCAGGTAGATCCTCCTCTCCGAGTGGATCCTCCTCTCTGGGTGGATCCTCCTCTCTGGGTGAATCCTCTTCACTGGGCAGATCCTCCTCGCCCAGTGGGTCATCTTCCCCAGAAGAGCCTCCTCCCAGGGGGGAATCCTCCTGCATCCAGGGCAACCTCTGGGGATGGGCAGGCACCAGAAGCAGCAGTGACAGCAGCAGTTGCACAGTGAGGCCTGGAGCAGGGGCTGGGATCAACAGAGGGAGCCAGGGGCTGGGGCACAGGGGAGCCATGCGGCTGACTGTGGGGTGTCCCAGCACACGGTGTGTACGGGCTGTACGTGCATTGGAAACAAGAGCTGGGTGGGGGAGGAGCAAGCCTGGAGGGGAGCAGGCTGACTCACAGAGCGCCCTTTTGCAGAGATGGAGCCAAAGTCTCACAGGTTTGTCTGGCCCTGTGCCCTCTCCCCCATACCAAAGCCAGGATGGGGGTGGAGTGAGGGGCAGGTGTGTGCACAGGCAGAAGGTTATCGGGGCCATGGACTCAGCTTGGAACCCAAGGCACCACCTGGCACTATGCAGGCTCTCCCTGGCACCACCCAGCTGCTTGCCAGCCAGCCTCAGCTAACCCTGGCCTGCTTCCCAGCTCCAGGCACAGAAGGGGAAAGGCAGGGGAGCTGGGGCCCCCATGTCCTCTGGCTGAGAGGGAAAGCAGCTCATGTATACATCCCTGACTCCACCAGGAAGCAGGTAAAGAGGTAGGGCAGGCTGCTAGGGGAGCCCGAGGGTGAGTTAAGTAATGGGTATGTGGGAGACAAACTTGAGCTTGAATGACAAGCAAGTGTATGTGTCAGAGGGGCTCTGATAGGTTTAACCTATATTTATTTTTCAACACATTACTCTCCTGCTCAAAAGCCTTCATTGGCTCCCCACTGCCTGCCACGATATGCACATTGTGTACTTCTGACTTCCAACTTCCTTCAAAACCTTGCCCAAGAGACCTTCCATCTTGTCTCCTACTACTCTCCCTCATACTCTAGCCAAATTAAACTATTATTTTTTTCTCCAAACCTTTTACCACCTTTGTTAATCTAGTTCTTGTTCCCTGAAATGCTATTTACTATTGCATTCAACAAATATTTATTTAGTACCACCATAGGTCCAGCACTGGGCTATGGACTAGGGACATGGAAATGAATAAGACACGGTCCCTCATTTTGGGAGGCTGAGGTGGGTGGATTGCTTGAGTCCAGGAGTTCGAGACCAGCCCGGGCAACATGGCCAAACCCTGTCTCTACTAGAAATACAAAAAATTAGCCAGGTGTAATGGCATGTGCCTGTAGTCCCAGCTACTCAGGAGGCTGAAATGGGATGATGGCTTGAGCCGAGGCAGTTGAGGCTGCAGTGAGCTGAGATTGTACCATTGCACTCTGGCCTGGGTGACAGAGCAAGACCCTGTCTCAAAACAACAACAACAACAACAACAACAACAAAAAACGCTACCTGCCCTGAGCAGCTCACAATCTAGTGAGTGAGGGCAAACCCTGTCAATATCATCATATTAAGGGAAGAGAGATGAATTCTGCTTTAGAAGATAATATAGACGTAGGCAAATTTGATCATGTCCTTGAAGAAATACCAGTTCCATTGGTAAAAACAATAGGGAGAATGATATTCTGGGCAAAGGGAAGGCATAAAATATTATGAGCAGGAGAGTGACAGAATCCAGTTCTCATACTAGGTCACGCTGAGGGCTTGAGGGCTAGTATGGAGCACAGATTGCAGGGGAAGACTGGGTGCAAGGAGATGGGGCAGAAGAGTGTGAGGACACCAAGAATGGGCTTAGGCCTCCCAGTTTTTTTCTTTTCTCTTCTTTTCTTTTTCTTTTCTTTTTTTTTTTTGAGACAGAGTCTCACTCTGCTACCCAGGCTGGAGTGAAGTGGCGCGATCTCGGCCCACTGCAATCTCCACCTCCCAGGTTCAAGCGATTCTCTTGCCTCAGCCTCCTGAGTAGCTGGGACTACAGGCACCTGCCACCACGCCCAGCTAATTTTTGTATTTTTGGTAGAGATTGGGGTTTTGCCATGTTGGCCAGGCTTGTCTTGAACTCCTGACCTCAGGTGATCTGCCCGCCTTGGCCTCCCAAAGTGCTGGGATTACAGGCTGGTTTTTTTTCTAATTAATTATTTTTAAAATTTATTTTAGAGATGGGATCTCACTGTGTTGCCCAGGCTGGAGGGCAGTGGCTATTTACAGGTGCAACCCTGTTACTGATCAGCATTGAGTTTTGACCTGCTCCAGTTTCCACCTGGGTCCGTTCAACCATCCTTAGGCAACCAGGTTGATGCAGAACTTAGTGCAGACACCTGACTGGTATACTACACTACAGCCCAGAAATCCTGGGATCAAGTGATCCTCCTGCCTCAACCTCCCAAGTAGCTGGGACTACAGGCACGCGCCATTACACCTGGCTAGTCTGCCCTTTTAACAATTTATTAAGCCTCCTCCAGTCCTTCAGGTGCTGTTCTAGGCCCTACAGATGCAGCATTGAATAGAGAATAGCTCTACTGTTTTGTAGCTCACATTCTAGTAAGGCTCCATTGGCTTAAACAAACTACAAGAGAATAAGGCCATTTCAGGTCCATATCTAGGGCTAATATTCAGTAGGCACCCACCAATATGGTTGTGTAGGTTAATTAAATATATTAAGATATTTCTAATCCTGTTGGCATATAGCCATGGCCCCTAGCTCCAGGGTACCCCTGCTACCCTAGCTCTTCCTTAGGGACCCTCCAGACCTCCTGATCCCTTATCTAAAGAGGTATTCCCTGGCATAACAGAGTCCCCAGGAGCCCACTTGAGTGCTCAGCCACCTTCAACTCTGATAGGTCAGTGCTTGTGCACTTGCTGCTGTATCACAAATAGTTTTACTGGCCAGGTGCAGTGGCTCATGCCTCTAATACCAGCACTTTGGGAGGCCAAGGCGTGCAGATCACCTGAGGTCAGGAGTTCGAGACCAGCCTGGCCAACATGGTGAAACCCCGTCTCTACTAAAAATACAAAAATTAGCTGGGCATGGTGGCAGGCACCTGTAATCTCAGCTACTCAGGAGGCTGAGGCAGGAGAATGACTTGAACCTGGGAGGCAGAGGTTGCAGTGAGCCGAGATCGCGCCACTGCACTCCAGCCTGATCGACAGAGTGAGACTCTGTCTCAAAAACAAACAAACAGACAAAAATCGTCGCTAACACAGTGAAACCCCGTCTCTACTGAAAAAAAAAAAAAAAAAAATTAGCCGGGCGTGGTGGCGGGCGCCTGTAGTCCCAGCTACTCGGGAGGCTGAGGCAGGAGAATGGCGTGAACCCAGGAGGCAAAGCTTGTAGTAAGCTGAGATCGTGCCACTGCACTCCAGCCTGGGCGACAAAGCGAGACTCTGTTTCAAAAAAAAAAAAAATTTTACTGTCCTCCCTGTCTAATCCCTTCTGTTCTTTGAAACTCAGATGAAAGGCCACCTCCTTCAGGAAACTCCTTAACCAACCCTCTACCACTAGTCTGGAAAAGATCCCTGGCATCTTTGAGCCAACCCAGTTCTTTGCCTGCCCTCAATAATAACCTTGTCCACCATCTAACTCATATAAGGGTGATTTATGACATTTTATCTGCTCTAACGGCCTTCAGCTCCATAAGGGCAGGGTCCGTACTTGATTGAGTCAATCTTTTATTCAACAGCCATTATTGAGCATTTTCTTTTTGCAGATTACCTTGCCAGGTGCTTGAGAAATACCAAATTGACTAAGATATATTCTCTGCCCTCAAGGAGCTCATTGTCAATGACCTGTGCATGTCCACAACTATCCCATAAACATGACATAACTTTTTACATTATTATTATTTTTGAGACAAGGTCTTACTCTGTCACCCAGACTGGAGTACAGTGGCGTCATAGCTCACTGCAGGCTCGACCTCCTAGGCTCAAGTGATCCCCCTGCCTCAGCCTCCTGAGTAGCTAGGACCACAGGCACAAGCCACCACCCCTGGCTAATTTTTTTATTTGTTTTGTAGAGACAGGGTTTCGCTATATTGCCCAGGTTGGTCTTGAACTCTTGACCTCAAGTGATCCTCTGACCTCAAGTGATCCTCCAACCTCAGCCTCCAAAAGAGTTGGGATTATAGGCGTGAGCCACCATGCCTGGCCCAACACCACATTTTTGTGGCACTCCAAATCATCTGTGTTGTCGGATGACTGTCATATTGTACAACAAAATATATATGACTGAATAACAGCTGTCCTCCAAATGGTCAACCTCAGATGTAGTCAGCCTAAGATTCTAGGGTGCCATTTCTGGAGCCAAATTCAGAGCTCTCCATGGCAGTGTGGTCCAGGGTACACTCTGGATGGCCAGCTGATTGTCTTGGTCAGCTCTGTCATTAGCTTGGACCTTGCTTGGCCCCTGACACATGGAAGTACATGGTAATATCTGAATTGGATGGGCCTATACAAGACAGAATGTGGTAACGACTAATCCAGCTCTCTGTTACAGCTCACTCATTTTTCAAATGCGATTCCCTATGGCTCTGTTTCTCTGTCTCTCTCGTCTCTGGTCTGAGTGGAGAATGTGGACTCTGACCCTGGATCATGCTGGGAGTCTGCCAAACCCTCAAACAGGTTTGAGTTATTGTTTCCTGAGTCTCCCCGGGTTGGGACAGAGTATACTCAGGACTGACTGATCAGGGCACCCCACACCTGGATCAGGACCTCTCTGTGGTTATTATAGGCCAAGTGTTTGCTCATGAGGGTTTGTGTTTTCAAACACTGAGGGGTCATGTTACTAAAACATGTCTCTGCCTATCCCAGCATGGCAGAGGAGGAAACTATTCACTGATGGGGTAGAAAGGAAAATGCTCCCTTCTCCCAAGCCATAGCTTGGGGGCAAAGACTGATCAAATTCCTTGTGGAACCTTGAGGCTGACTTGTAGTTCTGGCTACCTCCCCATCTATATTCATTTCCAAGGGCTGCTGTAACAAATTACCACCAAGTGGGTGGCTTAAAACAACAGAAATGGATTTTCTCACAGTTCTGGAGGCCAGAGTCTGAAATCAAGGTTTTGACAGGACTGGACTCTCTCTGAAGGCTCTGGGGAAGAATCCTTCCTTGCCTCTTCTAGCTTCTGGCGGCTCCAGGCATTCCTTGACTTGTAGCTGCATTACTCCATGTCTGCCTCCAACTTCGCATGGCCTTCTCTTGCCCCTGTGTCTCCACTGGGTGTCTCTCACTGAGACACTTGTCATTGGATTTAGGGCCTACCAACATAATCCAGAATGATCTCATCTCAAGATCCTTAACTAATTATGTCTGCAAAGACCCTTTTTCCCAACAAGGTCACATATACAGGTCTTGGGGATTAGGACATGGACATGTCTTTATGGGGCCACCATTTAGTCCACCATCAGTGCAGGGGAACTGACGTGGACGCACAGGATGAGAAGGGATGAGTTCGTATTGAAGACTCTCATGCTTTTGCCCTTATCCTGCTACTTATCTTTGCAAGGCAGTGTCATCCACTCCCATGGCTCCTATAAATTGATGACACCCAAGTATTCCCAGGCTGGACTCTCTCCCCATGTCAGACCCATAACCATCTGCCTAATAGACAAGACCCAAGACATCTCCACTTGGATGTCCCACAAGTATTTCAAGTTTAACAGGCCCCAGGTTGAATTTGTCTTCCCCGCAAATCTCCTTTTCATCCTCCTTCAGTGAATAGCACCACCCTCCACCTAGAAGCCAGAAACCTGGTACCATCTCTACTTTCATCTTTTCCTTCACCCTAGCATTCAATAACCATGCCCTATGGATTCTACCTTCTAAATTTTTCATCTACATTTTTCATCTTGGCTCATACTTTCGTCACCTCTTACCTGGATGACTGCAACTGCCTCCTGATGGGTCTTGCTGAGTCCAGCCAACCAGAGTGATGTTTCTAAAATGGCACATCTGATGATCTCACTCCCTGTTTAAGGCCTTTCAATGGTTTCCCATTGCCCTTAGGATAAGGTTCACAGTACCTGACGTGGCCTTCAGCGGGCCGCCATTGCCCTGGTTTCCATGGTGGGCTTGTGACCTAGGGAGGTCCAATCAGTGAAGCTCTCTGTCTGAAGTATTTGATGGCTAAGGGAACCAACTCTGCGGACAACACATAAAGAAGCACACAGCCATTGTAACTGTGGGCAGCCATCTTGTACCCACAATGGAAGCCAGCCTTAAGATGAAGGTAAAACCACGGAAGGCACAGTGGAGTGGTGGAAAGAGGTCCTTGGTAACATGATTGAGCTGCTGGATTAGGCCAACACTAGGGCCCACCTGCTTCTGGACTTTTCAGTTGCATGAGCCAATAAATTATCTTAATGTTTAGCCACTTTGAATTTATTATTACTTATATCACAATTTTACTGATATAAATTCCTTCTAAGTTTGGCCTCTGTCTACCTCTCCAGTCTCCTTTGTCATCACTCTCTCCCTTGCAGTCTATGCTCTCATCTTACAGAACTTCTAGCAGTTCCTTAAATTCATCATATGCTTGCATATGTGTGTGTCCAAGCCTTTGTCCATGCTGTTTGACTCTTTTTTCCACTTCCCTTGCTGCCAGTGCCCAGCTCTGCCTAGCCAGGTTTTATTCATCCTTCAGGTCATCAGTTCACATATCACTTCCTTTGAGAAGAAGCCTTCCCTGACTCCTACACTAGGATCAGTCCCTTCACTGCATGCTTGTGTAGAAGACTACATGTCTCTTGTAATGTTTCCTCAGTTTATGGTGACTCCTTACTGTATCTGCCATGCTGGAGTGTAAGCTCCCTGTGGGCAGGGATCATATGTCTCTTGTCCACCATTTCATCTTCATGCCTAGCACAGGACCTGGCACATGATTGGCATTTAATTTTTTTTTTTTTTTTGAGACAGAGTTCTGCTCTTATTGCCCAGGCTGGAGTGCGATGACATGATCTCGGCTCACTGCAACCTCTGCCTCCTGGGTTCAAGCGATTCTCCTGCCTCAGCCTCCCAAGTAGCTGGGATTACAGGCATGTGCCACCATGCCCGGCTAATTTTGTATTTTTAGTAGAGATGGGGTTTCACCACGTTGGTCAGGCTGGTCTCTGACAACACATAAAAAAGCACACAGCCATTGTAACTGTAACTCCCGACCTCAGGTGATCCGCCTGCCTCAGCCTCCCAAAGTGCTGGGATTACAGGCGTGAGCCACCATGCCCAGCCTAATTTTGTTGAATGACTGATGATTGTTGTTCAAAGCATCCCTAGTGCTTCTCCAGCATCCATCGGATTGAAAGCAAAATTTGAGGATAAAGAATAAAGGGGTTATTGACTATCCTCTGAACCTCCTCCTGTTGGCCCCTCCTATCTTTGGCTGTGGGAGTGGAGTTTAGCAGCTGTTCCAGGTAGAGTATGGTGTGCCTGACTTGCTCTGTGGGAGACTCGGTCCCCAGGGAATTAGTTGTCACCAACTGTTTTCAGTGTGTCTTCTCGGCTTTGCCCTCTTCCTCTTCTAGAGTTGAATGATTCCCCAACCGAGGCTCACAGGAGGCTCTATTCCCCACCCCTCTTCCACCCACCCAAAGCACTAACACACACTGGCAGCATTCACAAACATACCCATCACCAACTGCACCCCAGGTGTTGTGGTCTACTCTCATCACCTGGGCTCACAGTGACACCAATTACCATGGGATTATCTGTCCTCTTCCATGTTTGAGCTCTTAGTGTGTGGACTGTCCCACATTCACTTGAGACAGTGTAACCAGTCCTTTACCTATCTGGTATCACCACCAGTTTCCTTGGGACGTAAGCCCAAGGTACAGTCTGATCCAAACTCTCCCCTTCCTTCATCCAAGTCCTTCAAGTTATTCCTCCCTGGTCTAAGCCCAGCATTATTCCTTTCTTAGAATTCTTAGAATGTCAGAGCTGGTGGGGAGGTGGTAGAGACCTCAGAACCCTGACAATCCCCTGGTTCTTGGCTTGTGGCCCAGATTCCTAGGAGTCCAAAACAGTAGGGAGGGAGCCTAAAGTTTCTGACATTTTGTTTTTTTTAATAACTTTTTTTTCTAACTACAAAGTAATGCATGCTTAATGTAGAAAGCTTGGGAAAGGCAGAAGTATAAGAGAATTTTTAAAATCACCCTGTTTGTCCCATTCATCCCTTTAGCTTCAGTGATCCAGTGCCTGGCACAGATACAGATTAGGTACTTAATACACATTTGTTAAACACATTATCTTCAATTCCATTACCCGGAGATAAAAACCACAGTTAACTTTTTATTTTTATTATTTATTTATTTATTTATTTTTTTGGAGAGATGGAGTCTCGAACTCCTGGGCTCAGGCGATCCTCCTGCCTCTGCCTCCCAAAGTGCTGGAATTACAGGTGTGAGCTCCCGTGCCTGGCCACAGAGTTAACTTTTGATTGTTTTGCCTTCCAACGTTTTATATATGTTTTATACAAAGGGGATTATATTATACACCTTTGTAGCCTGCTTTTTTTCCTCTCAGCAATATACTTACTATGTGCGTTTTCCCATATCGATAGCTTCTTTACAACACCATTTTTAATACTTTCATATCATTCCTTCAAATGGCTATACTTTTCCTAGCCAATTCTGGGAACAACTGATCCCCTGGCATTTGGCATGGGCCCAGGACAGAATGTGTACTGTAATGACCGGCCCCCGTCCCAATTCTCCAGATAGGACATTAAGTTCCTGCCAGCATCTGCAGCCCGTCTCCTGACTCAAAGTTCAGGCTGCTGCTCCAACATAGTGCCACTCAGAGGAGGGCTCCACACCTGCCCCCCACCTTGCCCTGCCCTGCCCTGCCCTGCCCTGCCTTGGCCGGCGCCGCGCACCTAAAGCGCCGCCCTGGCGGTGGGGCTGGACGGAAGAGACCCTGCGCGGTCCGGCCGCTCGCCGCGCATGCTCCTTCCTGCGCGCTGCCCTCCCCGGCCCCGCCTCCGCGGCTGCTGCCCGCGAGCGGCTGGGATTTGAATCTGCCGCGGACTGCAGCCGGAAGTGTCGATCCCTCAGCCAGGCATGGAGCTCTCCTACCCCGGTGCGCGGTGCCCGGTGCAAGAGCAGCGTGCCCGCTGGGAGCGGAAACGCGCCTGCACCGCCCGGGAGCTGCTAGAGACCGAGCGGCGCTACCAAGAACAGCTGGGGCTGGTGGCCACGGTGGGGGACCTGGCACACGCTCCCATTATAGGACAGGGACCCCAGGGTGTGGGAGGGTCTCTGCGAGGTCGGTAACCCGGAGTAGGGTGGTCTTGGACTATCCCTCTGCATGTAGGGAGCCTGGGCAGACTTCTGCGGTTTCTGGGGGCGCTTGGCGTTAGCCTTCTCTTCCTCTAGGCTAAGAACCAATGTTCTCTCCTTCCGCAGTACTTTTTGGGGATCCTGAAAGCCAAGGGGATCCTGCGACCACCTGAGCGCCAGGCCCTGTTTGGCTCCTGGGAGCTCATCTACGGCGCCAGCCAGTGAGTGGAAGGGGCACAGGGAGAGGAAAGGAGGGAGAGTCCTGGCCTGTGGCCGTGCACAGAGCTTGGAGTCAGACTTAGGTTCTATTTGGAGTCCGCCAGTTACCTCACCTGTGGCCTTGGCCCAGTGCCTTAGCATGCCCTTGTTCTCCATCTGTACAATGGGGTAATAGCACTACTATTAGTGCTATTAATTCTCATGAAAACTAAATGAGGTGGTGCTTGAGTGGTTCTAGAGCTGCCCTTTTGCTGTCCTTGCCCACACAGGGAGCTGCTTCCCTACCTGGAAGGAGGATGCTGGGGCCAAGGGCTGGAGGGCTTCTGCCGCCACTTGGAGCTCTATAACCAATTTGCTGCCAACTCAGAGAGGTCCCAGACCACCCTGCAGGTACCTGGAGATGACCTCAAATCTTGCCCCTTACCTTTCCCCTTCATCTGGAGACCCAAACTTCATACATTTCCTGCATTTATAGAGCCCTCTGGGTGCTCAGCTCTGTGGTAAGTTCCTTGTAGAGAAACAAGAGTTTCTCTCAGGAGCACAGCTTACTGAAGGTTGGGAATGTGGATACAGATGAATGCAATATAAGGAGTGGCTTCTCTCCCTGCTTCCAATCCTTTCTCCCTCACTCCAGGAGCAGCTAAAGAAAAATAAAGGTTTCCGGAGGTTTGTACGGCTTCAGGAAGGCCGCCCTGAGTTTGGGGGCCTTCAGCTCCAGGACCTGCTCCCTCTGCCTCTGCAACGGCTCCAGCAGTGAGTGAACTCTTGATTCCAGCCGCCTCTCTCTTTTAGTTTGTATGACTGCTGCCCTCAGCTTTGTGGGATGCCTTGGGGTCGATCCCAAACTCCTGCCTCGACCCTGAGCCAAATTGCTTCTAAAAACCTTTTGCAAGAGTAAATGTGAACCCATTGGAGTACCCAGGGTCTGCAGCCTGAGGCCCTCAGCTGGAACTGTGGAACTTTAAATTGAAGTGAGGGGGCCTGTACTAGGGCCTGAGGCACGGTTTCTGGAAAAGTTGCAGATGAGGGGCTGGCCGGGGTTAGAATTTCTGTCTCTGGGTTAAGCCTGAGTTAAGGGCTATAGTCAGGCTGTCTGTAGCATCCTCCTTGGGTTGATAAACTTTCATCTTCCAATCTGGCCTCCTGAAGTATGGCTAGTCTGCCAGTGACTCTTCAGTGTGGGATGGAAGAGGGCTGTGTGGTGTGAGCCTGGTTCTGAGTCCTACATGAAAGAAGGGGATACAGTAGCCAGAAGCAGATCTTTCCTGGCCTTCAATTGAAGTATGGGTAGAGGGTGATCTGCACATCAGGCAGGGGGAATTCTGCCTGGCTCTGCTTCCCCTCAGACTTCCCACTGTTGAATTCCAGGTATGAGAATCTCGTCGTAGCTTTGGCTGAAAACACAGGTCCCAACAGCCCTGACCATCAACAGCTCACACGTAGGTTCTTGCTCCTCGGCAACGCAGGCTGGAGGCTTCCTCTCCTGTATTCCTTTCTGATTCTGACCTCCAACAATGTCTGGTATGACCCTATCTTCCACTGACATGTATACAGTGTCCCTACTGTTCTGCCTTTTCTTCAAGAAGTCAGACCCTGACCCTGGTCCCTTCCAGAATAACCTCTTTCACAACCATGGCACCCAAAGTCAAAGTTATATGGGGAGTAAGGTGGGAGATGTTATTCCAGGGGCTGCCCGACTGATAAGTGAGACTGCCCAGAGAGTCCATACTATTGGTCAGAAACAGAAGAATGACCAGCACCTTCGGCGTGTCCAGGCTCTGCTCAGTGGACGCCAGGCAAAGGGGCTGACCTCAGGTAGCTTGCCTACTTCCCCTTCAATCCTCAACTGCCCCATCTTTTATTTTTATCTAACTCCAAATGCCGACCAGCTGCTCTTTTCTTACTCACCCTTCTTCCTGTACTGACCCAGCACATAACCCCTATTTTCTCAGCCTCCCTTTCCTCTTATTCCCATGTATCTTGAAGCTGCACCAGAATAACAGCGCTCCCATCCCCCAGGGCGCTGGTTCCTACGCCAGGGCTGGCTGTTGGTGGTGCCTCCCCATGGGGAGCCTCGGCCCCGCATGTTCTTCCTCTTCACTGATGTGCTCCTCATGGCCAAGCCTCGGCCTCCACTGCACCTGCTGCGGAGTGGCACCTTTGCCTGCAAGGCCCTCTACCCCATGGCCCAGTGTCATCTCAGCAGGGTCTTTGGCCACTCAGGAGGCCCTTGTGGTGGGTTGCTCAGTGTAAGTAATAGGTGGGAACCCTAGACCCAAAATATGTCTCAGATGCTTATGGGCTGGTTTATCTCCCTGGTCTGGGTCCCTTTTCATAGGAACAGAGCCATCTACATTGAGAGAGGATAGCTGGGGCTCGGGCTTCATACCTAGTCATTGTCTCATCCCTGAATTAGCTCCATGGAAACAGCAAGGGCTTCAGCTTTAGCCTGGACCTTTCTGAGCCATGCGCTAAGAGGTGGTCTCTCTCTAGCTGTCCTTCCCTCATGAGAAGCTACTGCTTATGTCCACAGACCAGGAGGAGCTGTCACGCTGGTACCACAGTCTGACTTGCGCTATCAGGTAAGTTGTTGTCTTCCCCCAGGAAGGGTGCTGTGATGAGGCCCACAAGCAGGAAATATGCAGTTCCTGTCTCACGCCCTACATTGGTCTGGCACACCCCAGCCACCAACCCCCAGATGATTTTGTCTGAATAAAGCACTTATACCAGTGCCTGAACTGACTGTCTTCTCTCCATAGCAACCAGAAAAACTAGAGGAATCTTATAGATTCCAGAACTCAGGATACCTCAGGGATAGGTCACAGCCAAGAGGACAAAGGAATCTTCAGTACTGAACAAAACAGAACCCTTCATGATTTGACAAAGGTCACTTTCTGTTTGCCTGGACCAAGCTACTCCAGATCATCTGACCAACTCTTAAAAATCACGGGGCCAGGCACAATGGCTCATGCCTGTAATCCCAGCACTTTGGGAAGCAGAGGTGGCAGGATCATTCCAGCCCAGGAGTTCAAGACCAGCCTGGGCAACACAGTGAGTGAGACCCTGTCTCTATTTAAGAAAAAATAATTAAGAAATTTTATTAAAAAAGAAGAATCAGGAAACCAAGTCCGACCCAACTGAACCTCAAATGAACCAGCCCCTAACACAGATGAGGGGATTTGGGACTGATAAGCTCTGTGCTGTGTCCATGGCCCGTCATTTATCAAGGTTGCAGCTTTGTAAATGTGGCTATTTTTATGTTGTGTATAGTTTCTATCATTTATTTTTCCACTGGATTTGAGTAAAGTTTTTTTTCTTTTTTTTGGGAAAGACCCTTCTGTCTCAGTTTTGCTATGAGAAAAGGGATTTTTGGGCCCTGAATGCTGGCATGCTGGTGGCCTCAGGAATACGAGGAAAAGAGCTGGAGCTCCCTCTATCTTCTCTGCTGTCACACTGGAAGGCAGCCTCTTTTTGTCCTAATAAGGACAGCTCTTCAAGAAGGCCCAGTTGTCCTTAGGCACCTAGTATGGGTGTGTACAACCAACTAGGATCGAAAAAACACACAGGAGCACTCCATCATGAAAATAGACTTTGTTTTAGTCGACCTTCAGCTGTCCTCCCTCCTTCCCAGCCAACGCTGTGACTGGGGCCCTTTGCCACAGCCTGGCTGCACCTTCTCCGTAGTCCCCGCCCCACCTCCCAGGAAGTAGCTAGGTTCCATGTCTCTGTGCTCCAGTTTGTGGGCTCCTCCCAGGCCTGACTGTCACCAACCTCCTCCTCATCCTCCTTTAAACAAAAGTCCTCAGGAAGAGGTCTGCTGGCCTCTGTGTGGGGAGAGATCAGGAATGTTCCGGTTTCAGAGACTTTGTCTCCACCTCCAGCAGACTCGCCTCCCGAGCCTTCACCTGGTTCTGAAGCCTCCATATCCTTGTCCGGCTTGCTATCTTGCAGCAGCTCGTGGATGGTCCGTAGCTTCATGTTCAGAAGCTCCTGCTGGGCTCCAGCCAGAGTAGTCACACTGAAGAAATGTCCACTCAGTAGCTCCCAACCTATGTCCCCATTCCTCCCTCCTGCCACAAATTCCCCAAAAATTCACAGAATCATTGCTCTCCTCACCGCTCAAAAAGGGGGTCCAGCTGGGCCATCAGGTTGTTCAGGTGCTGCTCTGTCTGGGCCAGCTGTTGTGTCAACTGGGCCAGCTGTTGCTCTGGGGATAAGGGAAAAAAAGGGGGCAGAAGTGGTTACGTATCTTCTGCTGTCCCCTAAACTCCCCCGACCCAGCACAGACTTCTGCTAAACCCACCTGACTGCAGTGGCTGCTGCTTGCTTGCCTCCTTGTGGAGAACCGCAGTTTCATCTTTCCCCTGTTGTGGAAGAAGGAAAGGGCAGTACTGAAGCAACAAGGTTCTGCTCCATCACCTCAGTCTCCAGAGCCAGCCAAGAGAGAGTGCAATTTGAGATGGAGACGGTGATTGGGTTTTTACCTCAGAGAATCACAATCCTAGTCTATCTAGCTCCTCACCCAGAATATGAAGTAACATGTCCTATGTCCCACACACGGTCAGTTTGCTGAAACACCTCCAGGAATGAGCAACTCTCTCCGGTTTGAAAAAAGCTCTGGTGGCTGAGTGCTGTGGCTCACACCTGTAATCCCAGCACTTCGGGAGGCCAAGGTGGGTGGATCACCTGAGGTCAGGAGTTTGAGACCAGCCTGGCCAACACGTTGAAACCCTGTCTCTATTAAAAATACAAAAATTAGCCGGGCATGGTGGCAGGTGCCTGTAATCCCAGTTACTTGAGAGGCTGAGGCAGGAGAATCGCTTGAACCTGGGAGCCGGAGGTTGCAGTGAGCCGAGATCGCGCCGCTGCACTCCAGCCTGGGTGACAGAGCGAGGACTCCATCTCGAAAAAAACAAAAACTTTGGTTGTTAGACAGTTCATGCACAAAGCCAAAATTTGTCCTTTATGTATCTTGTTTCCATAGTGCTTACTGGAGCCTTCCAAAATAATGTCTCCTCAACGTGACAGCCCCTCAGGAATTTGAAGGCAATGGTCACACTCTCACCCCCTTTCCTGAGTTTTTTCTGATTTATTAACGTCAGTCTTTACAGTCAGTGCTCATTGACGGCGGTTTTCTCTGGTTGTTTCCTGAACATGTAGTGCTCTTAAAGCAGTGCCCTCAGGAGAATACAGTTCTCCAGGGGCATTCTGATTGGCAGGTGAAGCACAGTGCCATGTTCCCAGCACTGATTTGGGAAGTGGCTTGTCACATCCCACAGTGAACTCAGTCAACTGGAATGCCTAACTCTCTTTCATAAGACCTGCTGCTACATTATGTTTCTCCCAGACTGTACTCAGGTCCAAGAACAGAATTTACTAGTCTATCCTTCTCAAAGTTCATCATTAAATTCAGTCATTCATCCTAGCCTGTCACATCTACCTGGGGTCATTATTAGCTATCTCTTCTAGTTTCATATATCTAAACTGGTTCCATCGGTTCTATTTTATAATGCAAGTACGTAATAGGGTCACGGCTAAAGACACAGCCCTGGAAGGTACTGCTTTTCAAAATGTACTGTCAACTTACATTTCAGGGCCTCCTCCCAAGGAGAACATGAGACCACTTCATATCTGGAACTCTAGAAACACTGGCTGCAGCAATCAACCTCCTGTGCCAAGGTTGGCCCCACTCTTGTAGCATGGACACTGCTAGCTGGGTTCAAATCCCAGCTCCAGCAGTTGCCAGCGCTGGGTGACCTCGAGCAAGTGACTACTCCTCACTGGATTGTAGGAGAACTAAATGTGATAGTCATTATTTACAGTTCACCACACGCTCTTCACATCCGTTACCTCCCTGGATCCTCAAAATAACCTCATAATATTGGAAGGCCAACGGACTACTGTCTTTATTTTACAGACAGGGAAGCTGTGTCTTGTTCTTGGTACCCTGGCACCCCCATGGGAGATTCGGGCTCAGGGCATCCCCACGCCCGGCGGTCCCGCACCTGCAGGGGCACCCCCACCCCCGGCGGCCCCGTACCTGCAAACACTTGTACAGCACAAAAGCCACGACGGCCGCGGTGTACAGCGCCCCCAGAGGCAGCGACCCGGCCCGGGTCCGCTCGCGTTGATCCTTGAGCGGTGGTCGCCGCCGGGGTTCCGTGGCTCCAGAGCCGGGGTGGGCTGCGTTCCCTGCGGAGGGAGGACACAAGCGAGTCAGCCGAGCTGGGGCCTGGCACCCGTGCGCAGTCCCAGCCCTCCTCCAGCAGCCCTAGCTGGTACCTGGGTGTGACCGGAGGTCGGGATTGGCGCGGTCTCCTAGGACCCCGGACAGCGCAGACACAAGCAGCAGCCCCACCACACCCAAGAGCGAAACTGCGCCCGCCATTGCCGGCCCACGGGTGGAGGGATCGGGCGGGCGGTACCGAAGCGGTCCGGCATTGGCCGGCCGCCCCAATGCGCACGCGCACACGAGCCGTCCGGCCCGCTCCGGGGAGGCCACGCCCACTCCCCGTAGGGCGGGGCCAGGCCATATTTGCATAAGATAGTGTCATTCTAGCTTTCCTGTATTTGTTCGTGTCTATTAAGCTATTCTGCTAGCCACAATGCCTCTGAAAGCCTATAGTCTTAGAAAGTTATGCCCGAAAACGGTTTTTTTTTTTAATCTCACGCCACCAACTTTCTCACCCTAATCGTAAAACAAAATTTCTTTATGGCTATAAAATGATACCGTGTAAAGCCGAAGACGCAGTTCGTGCTGAAGGCCTGTATCCTAGGCTACACACTGGGGACTCTGTTCCTTCCCTTTCCGCCTAGGGGAAAGTCCCCGGACCTCGGGCAGAGAGTGCCGCGTGCATACGCACGTAGACATTCCCCGCTTCCCACTCCAAAGTCCGCCAAGAAGCGTATCCCGCTGAGCGGCGTGGTGCGGGGGCGTCGTCCGTCAGCTTCTCTAGTTACGCAGGCAGTGCGTGTCCGCGCACCAACCACACGGGGCTCATTCTCAGCGCGTCTGTTTTTGTTCCCGAGACCACGGCTCACTGCAACCTCGACCTCCTTGGGCTCACGCGATGCCTCACCTCAGGCTCCCAAGTAGTTGGGACCGCAGGCGCACGCCATCATGCCTGGCTAATTTTTGTATTTTTTGTAGAGACGGATTTTCACCTGTTGCCCAGGCTGGTCTCGAACGCCTGGTGTCAAGCGATCAGTCCACCTCGCCCTCCCAAAGTGCTGGGATTACAGGCGTGACACCGCGCCCGGTCAACGCGGCTGCTTTTCATGCGCGGGCAGCTTTACGCTGTTCTTGGCCTTGCTACGAAGTCCTTGTGCTCATTACTCCAAATATGGAGCATTCCTGAAACAGCCTCCTCTTCTACCTCCCTCTCCCTTTGGCAAACGCCATAGTAGCCACCATTCACTGTGTAGCTGGTACACAACATATGGACTCTGCTTGGGGTAGAATCCTGCCTCCTGTACTCAAGAGCGGTGACCTTGTGAAACTTACTTCTCTCTCCGTGCCTTCCTTTCCACTCTGAGGAATGAAGATAAGCACTTACTTCAAGAGCTATGATGATTAAATGGGATCACTCAAGTTAGAACCGTGCCTACTTATTAGTGATTTTTTTTTTTTTTTGGAACAGCGGGTCGCTCTCTTGCCCAGGCTGGTCTTAAACTCCTGGGATCCTCCCGCTTCAGCCTCCCGGGTAGTTGACATTACAGGCACGTGCCACCCCGACGGACTCTAGTGATTTTTTAACTTGAGCAGCTACTACTGTAAGCCAGACAGTTGAAATTACACTGACTCTCCCTGACATGCCGCTGCATTCCCTTTCTGCATACTGGGTTCTACACGACCTTCAGGTCTCAGCTCAAGTGTGTTCCCATCATTCAGAACCCTTAATTCAACTTCTAATTTATTCTTTAGTGCCGCTATTTCACTTTCTTCAATACCACTAGACAAGCAGTCCCCAACCTTTTTGGCATCAGGGACCGGTTTCGTGGAAGACAATTTTTCCATAGACGAAGCGGGGTGGAGGGATGGTTTCCGGACGAAACTGTTCCACCTCAGATCGTCAAGCATTAGATTCTCATGAGGAGCGTGCAACCTAGATCCCTCCCATGCGCCGTTCACAATATGGTTCGCGCTCCTATGAGAATCTAATGCCGTGCTCATCTGACAGGAGGCGGAGCTCAGGCGGTAATGATTGCTGGCCCCACTGCCCACATCCTGCTATGTGGCCCAGAGCCTAACAGGCCACAGGCTGGTGCTGGCCTGTGGCCGGGTGTTGGAGACCCTTGAGCTAGGCTGGTCCTAAATTCCACAAGGGCAGGAGCCACCTCTCTTTTTTCTTTACCATTTTACTCCCAGAGCCTAGCACAGCACGTGGCACCTGGCGATAGCAGGCACTCAATGAATCGTTGTTGAATGAAATTAATGAATGGTTAAAACGACCCAAAAGGGTAATATAGTTAAGCTCTTTCAAAGAATGAGGCAACTGCAATTCAGCAAGGTTAAGTACGCTATTAATCAGGTAAGAGGCAGGGTGGTATTTCACCAGTTTTTTGCCTGTCTCTATACCTTCTGTCGAACAGCCTTTCCCCATCCTTGTCTTCCATGACTTCACCAGGCAGGCAGGTATTCCTTCTGTTCCACAGAGCCTTCCATGGTCTCTTAATTGGGATACACTGGGTCGTCTGTCTAGTTAGATCAAGAGCTCCCTGACATGAAACCATTTCCATTCATCACATTTTTATCTCCAGAGCCTGGCATACAAACAGGCAATCAGTACATCATGTGTGTTAAATAAATGAATGAAGCTAAGATCGGTGGCTCATGCCTGTAATCCCAGCACTTTGGGAGGCCGAGGCAGGAGGATCACCTGAGGTCAAGAGTTTGAGACCAGCCTGGCCAACATGGCTAAACCTCGTCTCTATTAAAATTAGAAAAATTAGCCGGGTGTGGTGGCGGGCGCCTGCAGTCCCAGCTATTTGGGAGGCTGAGACAGGAGAATCACGGGAACCTGGGAGGTGGAGGTTGCAGTGAGCCAAAATCGTGCCACTGCACTCCAGCCTCAGCAAACGAGTGAGACACCGCCTCAGAAAAACAAAACAAAAACAAAAATTAACCAGGTGTGGTGGCCAGCACCTGTAATCCCAGCTATTCAGGAGGCTGAGGCATAAGAATAGCTTCAACCTGGGAGGCGGAGGTTGCAGTGAACAGAGATCGCGCCACTGCACTCCAGCCTCAGTGACAGAGCAAGACTCCATCTCTAAATAAATAAATAAATAAATAAATGAAATATGGGTGTGTCTTCTTGTTTTTCCTGAAAGGAGGGGGAAGGGCAGGACAGGGAGAAACCCTCACCAAGGGGAGTTATCATAGTGTAGTTCAAGGGTCCCCAACACTATTGGTCCATGGCCTGTTAGGAACTGGGCCGCACAGCAGGAGGTGAGCAGCGGAGGAGCAAGGGTGAGTGGCGGAGTAGCGAGGGAAGCTTCATCTGTATATACAGCCACTCTCCATCCTGGCATTACCGCCTGAGCTCTGTCTCCTGTCAGATTAGTGCAGCGTTAGATTCTCATAGGGCCACGAACCCTATTGTGAATTGTGCATGCACGTGATACAGGTTGTGGGCTCCTTATGAAAATCTAGGCCAGGTGCAGTGGCTGCTGCCTGTAATCCCAGCACTTTGGGAAGCCAAGGTGGGTGGATCTCTTGAGGCCAGGAGTTCAAGACCAGCCTGGACAACATGGTTAAAAAAAAAAAAAGTCTCTAATAAAAATACAAAAATTAGCTGCGCATGGTGGCGCATGCCTGTAATCCTAGCTACTTGGGAGGCTGAGGCATAAGAATTGCTTGAACCCAGGAGGCGAGGTTGCAGTGAGCCAAGATTGCACCACTGCACTCCAGCCTGGGTGACAGAGCGAGACCCTGTCAAAAAAACAAAACAGAACAAAAAAACCACAATACCTGATGATCTGAGGTGGAACAGTTTTATCCCAAAGCCATCCCCTCCTCCCACACTCCTGTGCATGGAAAAATTGTCTCCCACAAAACCTGTCCCTGGTGCCAAAACGGCTGGGGACCAGTGGTCTAGCTGATGACCCAGTGACAGCCTGGGTATGCAGAGCAGGGTAATAGAAATCTTGAATCTAAGCCAGTTGGCACAGTCGGTGTAAATAAGGGGTTCAGGCCAGATATAATAATGATAAGTGGTCCCCAGCTGATTATTGCCTTTAGAGAACTCAGGGCACTATTGCCAGATCTTTTTTCGAAGGAATCAACAAATTAGAATTTTAAAAATTTGAAATCTCCCAATTTTTAACTGTTGACAAGGAATCAGTGGCATATTTAGCATATTTGACACCAAGTGGTCTTTGTGTGTGTGTGTGTGTGTGTGAGACAGGGTCTCCCTCTGCTGCCCAGTCAGGAGTGCAGTGGTGAGACCATGGCTCACTGCAGCCCCAAACTTCTTGCATCAGCCTCCTGAGTACCTGGGACTGCAGGTGCACACCACCATGCCCGGCTAATTTGTGTGTTTTGTTGTTGTTGTTGTGTTTTTGTTTGTTTGTTTGTTTTTTGTAGAGACCAGGGTATTGCCCAGGCTGGTCTTGAACTTCTGGCCTCAAGGAATCTGCCTGCCTCAGCCTCCCAAAGTACTGGGATTACAAGTGTGAGCCACCTTGCCTGTCCCGGATCATTTAAAAAACATTTTTCTTTCTTTTCTGTCTTTTTTTTTTTTTTTTTGAGACAAGCTCTCACTCTGTTGCCCAGGCTGGAGTGGTGCAGTGGCACAATCATGGCTTACTGCTGCCTCTATCTCCCAGGCTCAAGCAATTTTCCCACTTCAGCCTCTTAAGTAGCTGTGACTACAGGCACGCATGCCCCCATGCCTCGCTAATTTTTTAATTTTTTGCAGAGATGGGAATCTCACTATGTTGGTTAGGCTGGTCTCAAACTCTTGGGCCCAAGCTATCCTCCCACCTCAGCCTCTCAAAGTGCTGTGATTACAGGTGTGAGCCATCGCACCTGGCCCAAATTTTTCTTTCTTTCTTTTTTTTTTTTTTTTTTTTTTTTTTTGAGATGGAGTCTTGCTCTGTCGCCCAGGCTGCAGTGCAGTGGAGTGATCTTGGCTCACTGCAGCCTCCACCTCCTGGGTTTAAGCAATTCTTGTGCTTCAGCCTCCAGAGTAGCTGGGATTACAGGCACCTGCCACCATGCCTGGCTACTTTTTGTATTTTTAGTAGAGACAAGGTTTCACCATGTTGACCAGGCTGCTCTCAAACTCCTGACCTCAGGTAATCCACCCACCTCAGCATCCCAAAGTGCTGGGATTACAGGCGTGAGCCACCATGCCCAGACCCAAATTTTTCTTGTTTTCTTTCTTTTTTGGGGGGGGGGGGGCAGGGTCTCACTCTGTTGCCCAGGCTGGAGTGCAGAGGCTTGATCTTGGCTCACTGAAACCTCTACCTCCTAGGCTCAAGCAATCCTCCCACCTCAGCCTCTCGAGTAGCTGGGACCACAGGCGTGCACCATCACACCTGGCTAATTTTTTGTATTTTTGGTAAAGATGGGGTTTTGCCATGTTGCCCAAGCTGGTCTTGAACTCCTGGGCTCAAGCGATCCTCTTGCCTCACCCTCCCAACGTGCTGGGATTGCAGGCATGAGCCACCACGCCTGGAACAAAATTTTATTTTTCAAGTGGATCATTTAAAAAAATGCTTTATGGCCAGGCACGCCACTTCTCTCCAGCCTGGGCAAGTGAGCCGAGATTGTGCCACTGCAGTCTGGTCTGAGCGACAGAGGGAGACTCCATCTCAAATAAATAAATTAATTAAATTAAAACAAATTTAAAAACTCTTTATATGACAAAATTATTCTCAATGGCAATTATAAAATGAATAATAAGGGCCAAGAAATAAACTCAGTGAATATTTTCTTTCCTTGAACTTTGTAAATATAATCATGTCAGCATAAAAACAGCCATGCATTGCTTAACAACAGGGATATGTTCTGAGAAATGAGTCACTAGGCAATTTTGTCATTGTGCAAACATCATAGAGTGTATTTTCACAAACCTAGATGGTGTAGCCTATTACCCACCTAGGCTACATGGTATAGCCTGGTGCTCCTAGGCCCCAATGCTTACAGCATGTTACCGTACTGAATACTGTAGGCAGTTGTAAGACAATGGTATTTGTGCATCTAATGTAGAGACAGGGTCTCTCCGTCTGTCGCCCAGGCTGGAGTGCAGTGGCATAATCATAGCTCCCTGCAGCCTACAACTCCTGGGCTCAAGTGATCCTCCCACCTCAGTCTCCCAAGTAGCTAGGACTACATGCTTGTGTCATCAGGCCTGTCTACTGTTTTTGTTTGTTTTTTGGTAGAGATGGAGGGTCTCACTATATTGCTCAGACTGGTTTTGAACTCCTGGCCTCAAGCAATCCTCCTGCTGCCTTGGCCTCCGAAGTGCTGGTATTACAGGAATGAGTCACTGCACCTGGTCAACTACAGCAATTTAAAAGTTAGATCTGGGCTGGGCGCAGTGGCTCATGCCTGTAATTCCAGCACTTTGGGAGACCGAGGTGGGCAGGTTGCTTGAGGTCAGGAGTTGAGACCAGCCTGGCAACACAGGGAGACCTATCTCTACAAAAAATGAACTAGATTAGCTGGGTGTGGTGGCACATGCCTGTAGTCCTAGCTGCTCAGGAGGCTGAGATGGGAGGATCACTTGAGCCCGGGAGATTGTCAAGACTGCAGTGAGCTGAGATTGTGTTACTGCACTCCAACCTGGGAGACAAAGTAAGATCCTGTCTCAAAAAATAATATAAAACTTAGATCTACAAAATATTTTTCAGGGAGGATAATTTTATCACTGATTTTTTTTTTCAGAATTTCTGGAACATGGTGATAATAAGAGGACTGATTTTTATTTTTTAAATTCTCTACAGACAATGCACCCCCTTATTGCCTGCAACTCAAGGGGCAGGACTTCTGCCATCCCTATTGTTGGCATGCCACTGCACTGATTTTAAACTTTTAAAAAATGTTGTATGGGCTAGACAAAACAAATCTCTGACTTCTGGTCTCAGGTTTATATTTGCAACTTAAAATACCTCTTCCTACATCAACAGCCTTGCACGTGATGGAGTTAGCTCTAGGTATGGCAGGTACTACACCCGCTGAAGTGAACATGTGCAAGATAGGGCTCAGTTTCCCAGGACAGTCCTACAGCAAAGAGTTTTAAAATGCAATTAATTATTGAGAGTGACAGTTCTTACAGACAGTTTGGATGAAGTGGGTTGAAAGGGGAGGTTTGGGGGTGTCCCCCAAATTATAATGCCCCCAATGAAACAATAACAAGCATCATCTAAACACATATCCTCTCAGATCAGCCTTAGGGTATGATGGGATCAGAGGTACCAGGAGGCTCCCGACCCTTCCACTTTATACCATACTCATTGAGGAATACATCTTTCTTCCGGGACCAGAGTCGGGGAGGAAGGTGGGCATCCTGGAGCAGAAGGGGTGTTCCTGTCCTTGTTAGTCCTGCTTCACACCACTTCTGCCCCCACACCCCCGCCCTCAGAGTCCTCAGGGACTCAACTGCCCGTGGCACATTACCCACAGGCCTGCTTCTCTTCTCAAGGGGGGCAAAGGGCCTGGGCAGCGAGGGTGGGGGAAGCTCAGGAGCTGCAGGAGTGGTGCAGGTGCAGGCACAGGGCGGGGTCTTTGTTCTTTTTTTCATCCCTCCCCTCCCCCTTCCTCCCCGGAAACCAGAGACTTTGCCACCACCAGTATTGGGGATGCTGAGCTGTGGGGTACAGGCCTAAGGAGGGGTGGGAGTAAGAAGGGCTGTGGAAACTGTCAGGCCATGAACCAGGCTGACCCTCGGCTCAGAGCAGTGTGCTTGTGGACTCTCACATCAGCAGCCATGAGCAGAGGTGACAACTGCACGGATCTACTCGCACTGGGTGAGCTGGGCGGGGCAGGGGCTGGTGGGGGAGGGGTCATGTGGCCCCAGGTCCCACCTGCTGGGCCCTGGGGGTTGGGCGGGGCAGTTACACCCCCCTTCCTTTCACATCCACAGGAATCCCCTCCATAACCCAGGCCTGGGGACTGTGGGTCCTCTTAGGGGCTGTGACGCTGCTATTTCTCATCTCGCTGGCTGCACATTTGTCCCAGTGGACCAGGGGCCGGAGCAGGAGCCATCCGGAGCAGGGACGGTGGGTGAGGGACAACAGGGGTGGGTTGACTGAGAGTTCTCTCTTACCGAGAAGTCCCCACTCATCCCCTAAACTCTGCGTTGCAGCTCTGGAGAGTCTGTGGAAGAGGTCCCGCTGTATGGGAACCTGCATTATCTACAGACAGGTAGGGAGCTGGCAGAGAGGAGGGGCACAGAGGCCAGGTCCTGGGTGGCTGGGATGGGGGCGTGCAGGAGGAGGGACAAGTTGCTGACCAGATTCCTGTTCCCTGTCCCAGGACGGCTGTCTCAAGACCCAGAGCCAGACCAGCAGGATCCAACTCTTGGAGGCCCTGCCAGGGTGAGTCAGCTGTGGCTGGAGAAAAGGGGGAGGGAAGGAAGTGGGGGGCTTTTCGGGCTTTTCCGAGGGTCCAGTGAACTTCTAACAGCCTTGCATCTCCAGGCTGCAGAGGAGGTGATGTGCTATACCAGCCTGCAGCTGCGGCCTCCTCAGGGTCGGATCCCTGGCCCTGGAACCCCCGTCAAGTACTCGGAGGTGGTGCTGGACTCTGAGCCAAAGTCCCAGGCCTCGGGCCCCGAGCCGGAGCTCTATGCCTCAGTATGTGCCCAGACCCGCAGGGCCCGGGCCTCCTTCCCGGATCAGGCCTATGCCAACAGCCAGCCTGCAGCCAGCTGAGATGGAGGGCCTGGCACAGCGGGGCGTGCACTGCCCCAGCCCCCCGTAGCAGGGGCGTGACTGTTTCCCAACCAGCACCCAAAGACGGGCGCCATTGCCAAGTCACAGGATGTGATCTACCCCGGACTTCCTATCTGAGCTTCAAGGGAGACATCTCAGGGCAAAGCTTTCGTGATGGACAGGCAAAGACAGTAGCCCCCTCCTTATTTCTTTTTTCTATCTGTTCCTCTTAGCCCCCAAACTCCCAGGTTCTCACTTCCTTCTTCTGGAGTTTAACCAGATCCTCCCCACCCCCGCTCCCTCATAGTCTACCCCCACGCCTCAGTGTCTCCTCAGGCACAGGAAGTGGGTGGTGGGGGAGGGGTAAGGGCCTGACAGTGGGTGGGTGGGTATATTCCTCGGGAGTCCACAGACTGGAGTGGACCTGGAACTTAGAGACGGGAGGGACCCGAGCCTGGCTTTTGACCTAAGAACCCTAGCAGGAGAATACAGTCTCCATCCTGCTGCCCCTGTCCTGTCCCCAAGTTTTTAAATAAAACTTTCCAAAAAGTGTTTAGATTTTTACCTAGAAGGCTGAAGACTTGCAAAGGGTCCTGCAGATGGGGGTGTGAGCTTTGCTGTCTGCACGGAGCTCTTTCTGGGGGTGCCTAGCTGGGGATGAGGGGCCAAGAGGGGTTGCGGCATCAACAGTGCAGAGGTGGGCACTGGGGTGGAGGGCCAGAGCCCAGCTCCTCAGCTGCTCTTGCTGCTGCTAGAACACCCCCAGGATCTGCACTCAGAGCCACTGCATTCCCCCTGGGGCTGCAAGCTCACAGTCCTGAGCTACTCTCCCCTTGACCTCTATAACTGCCATCACCTCCACAACCTGCCAGCCTGGTTCCTTCATCAAGTCCCCCAATCTGACCTCCCTCTGTCCGCTATGAGTCCCACCTATACCCCTGTTTTGACATCAGTAGCCTTATCTGCACTTAGTCATCGTATACCCCAGAGGCCTTCTCCTTACCCCATCACTATGGCAGCGGTCCATCTCTACTCACTCTCTCCCACCCTGGCCTCCCAAAGTGCTGGGATTACAGGCATGAGCCACCGTGCCTGGCCTTCACTCTCTCAGTTGTCACCTGCAGTCTTGGCAACAGTTTTGCTTGTCACCACTTTCATTTTAATCCCCATCTAATTTGTCCTGCCTGTCCACCCATCACCTGCTGATTCTTAACCCCAGCCTCCTACCCCATCTAGAATGCTACATCAGCCAGTTGGCACAGAGATTAGGACTCTGGGCTCAGGAGCCGGGCTGCCTGCATTCAAATTCGATGTCTACCACTTACCAGCTGTGTGTTCTTGGGCAACTGTGCCTCGGTTTCTGAATCTGTAAGATTGAGAGGATATTAATGGTGTTTACTTCAAAAAAAGGTGGTTGTGAGGCTGAATGAGTTACCATTTGTAAAGCACTTAGACAATAAATGCTCAATAATGCTAGGCATTATTAAAATAAGAGAAATACAGGATCCTCTATGGGAGCTCATAGGTGAAGTGACTTCTAGGTAGAGACATGACACATAGTAGGAATCTGCCAGGAGAAGCGAAGGACAGAAAATGCTCCAAGGCAAAGGGAACCACAGGCAAAGGAGAGGCTTATTCAGAGGACCTGGCAGAAGTGCATTAGGCACAGCGGAGGGTAGAGTGAGATGGGGGCAATGGTAAGATGAGGCTGGAGGGGCAGACAGAGCCAGATCACACTGCGCCCATAAGTCATGCCAAGGAGCTTGGGCTTTATCCTGCAGGGGAGGTGAAAGGGAGTCACTGAAGGTTTTAAGCGAGGGATGAACACAGTGAGCTAAAGGCTCTAACTCCACTGGCTGCTGTGCTGATCTAGTGGTCAGCAGTCTGGAGTCAGGCGGCGCCTTTCAAAGGCTGTTGCAAGATTTGAGTGAGAGGGGATGGCGGCAGTAGCGGTGGGGATGCAGAGGAGGGATGGATTACAAAGAGATGTTTAGGGTTTTTTTTTTTTTTTTAAAGGCCCCACCTATCACATCTTCCAGATTTCTGGTTAGAGCCTGTAACATCCCCCAACCCAAATCCTCATCATCATAATACAGCATAGCTCCAAGTTGGTTCAGCTCATCACCTTCCTCACCTGGCAATCTCTCTCTCTCTCTCTCTCTCTCTCTCACACACACACACACACACACGCACACACCCTCCACCCCTTAAGCCCATCTGTGATCCATCTCTCTAGCAAAAGCTCCAACCTGTCAAACCTCTTCTAGGATATTTCAAGGTCTAGACCATCTCCCCAGGGCCTCTGTAGAGGCGGGCCGCGCTTGACAGATCTTTCTGAGGCTTGAGGGGCTGAAGAAAGGAGAAGCTGAGGCTTTCACTTCCAAGCTTCTCTTCTTCCCACTTGGAGTGCCACAGGAAGCCACAGAGGAGGAACCCGTGCGCCTGATTCCTGCCTGGTGGTCCCAATTTGAAAGGGACCACCCTTCCCTTAAGCCCACCCCCCTACACACCCCACAAATGCCCCTGGGTCCCTGGACCTCTGAGGACCCCACCCTGGGCCTCCCCAGGAGAGGCCCAGGTCGCGGTTAAGGGCAGGTAGCTGGGGATGCGGAGGAGGGAGGGAGGGAGGCTTCGGGGGCGGACACCGGATGCGGGGAACCACCGGCAGCGGGATGTGGGGTTCTGAGGGCTGCGGTGCTTCTGAAGATGGCTCAGCGTCGCGCCAGGTGGACGTGAGAGCTTTACCCTGGAGGAGGCGGGGGTTGGAGTCCCGCCTACCCACTGGCACAAGCCAAGGGCTCAAACGCCCCCAACCCAGCCCGCAGATCTCCTCGAAGCACCCGGTTCTCCTGGCCCGCCCAGTCCCACGGCGCTCGCCGCCTTCGCCCGCTTAGGACTGAGTCCGCAGCGCCGCCGCCTGGCGAGGGGCGGAGTTGCCACCACGTCTGCGCAGGCGGGATGCAGCCTGGCCCGCGGCATCCCGGGAGTTGTAGTCTCGACGCTTCGGGGCCGCCCCAGGGTCTGGTGGTCCCTGACGACGCGCAGTGAGGGTCCCGCCGCTCCCCCAGCAGTCGCCTCTCAAGTTCGCGGAACGCAGCTGACCGGCTCCCTCTGGACTGGGTGACACGACTGCTTCCAAGCAGTCGTTTGTAAACTGAGTTTCTGTAAAACAATTTTATTTTTCATGTGTGACTGTAGCGGGGTATGATTTGAACTTTGTTTTCCGTCCCCCAGCCCGGATTCTCTGTCTTCTCCTGTACAGCCGTTCCGTTTTCTTACCTTCTTACCTCGTCTCCGTCACCGAGGCCCTCAGCCCTGAACACAAGGACTGGGCAGTTTCCCTATTGATTCCTGAACCTGGAACTTAAGACATCTTCCGAGGGCCCCCCTCGTCACACCCTCTAGCTGATCGACTCACAAATACCTGTGATTTCTCTCCCCGTCTCCACCTCCAGGTACTTCCCTAGTGGACTCCTTTCCCTCACCGGCGTAGCATTCCAGCCAGAAGGAGTGCCCGTCCCAGCGCCCCGTTCCCAGGGACAGACCCTCAGGGGGAGCTCCTAGGGCCCCAGCTGTCCCTCCTCTTTCTTAAAGCCTAGCTAGGAGGATAGGGACACACTGAAAACGGAAGAGGGAGGGTCTCCGGGACAGTCAAAGGTTCAACAGCAGGAAGTTCTTTTTTTTCTTTTCTTTTTTTTTAAGGCGAAGTCTTGCTCCTGTCGCCCAGGCTGGAGTGCAATGGCACGATCTCGGCTCACTGCAACCTCCGCCTTCCAGGTTCAAGAGATTCTCCTGCCTCAGCCTCCTGAGTAGCTGGGAATACAGGCGCCCGCCAACACTCCCGGCTAATTATTTTTGTATTTTTAGTAGAGAGGGGGTTTCGCCATGTTGGGCAGGCTGGTGAACTCCTGACTTCAGGTGATCCGCCCACCTAGGCCTCCCAAAGTGCTGGGATTACAGGCGTGAGCCACCGAGCCTGGCCAGGCTCTTAAGAATTACTTATAGGTGGGGAGGGTCTTTGGAAGCCATCCGGCCAGGGCACCTCCATCTTTGGCCCTGCTCTGTAGTCTCTCAAAGATGGGTTTAAACTTCCAGCTTGGTTTTCTTACAAGGAGGGAAACAGAGCTGGGTTGTGGAGAGAAACCAAGTGTTTTTTAATTCTTAATTTTTATGGGTACATAGTAGGTGTATGTATTTATAGAGTACATGAGATATGTTGATATACGCATACAATGCATAATACAGACCAAGTATTTTTTTTTTTTTTTTTGAGACGGAGTCTTGTTCTGTTGCCCAAGCTGGAGTGCAGTGGTGCAACCTTGGCTCACTGCAACCTCCACCTCTTGGGTTCAAGCGATTCTCCTGCCTCAGCCTCCCTAGTAGCTGGGATTACAGGTGTGCACCACCATGCCCTGCTAATTTTTGTATTTTTAATAGAGACGGGGTTTCACCGTGTTGGCCAGGCTGGTCTCCAACTCCTGACCTCAAGTGATCCACCCGCTGGGATTACAGGCGTGAGCCACAGCGCCTGGCCCAGACCGAGTCTTAATGACTTCATTTGAAACCTTGAATCTAGACATGCCCAGAGCTATATTTGCCTTCTGAACTTTTTGGCTATGTGAGCTAATGAATTCCTTTTTTTTTTTTTTGAGACGGAGTTTCGCTCTTGTTGCCCAGGCTGAAGTGCAGTGGCGAGATCTCGGCTCACTGCAACCTCCGCCTCCCGGGTTCAAGCGATTCTTCTGCCTCAACCTCCCGAGTAGCTGGGAATACAGGCATGCTCCATCTCCCCCGGCTTATTTTGTGTTTTTAGTAAACGGGGTTTCTCCATGTTGGTCAGACTGGTCTGGAACTCCCGACCTCAGGTGATCTGTCCACCTTGGCCTCCCAAAGTGCTGGAATTATAGGCGTGAGCCACCGCGCCCGGGCTTTTTTTTCTGGGCTTCAGTCAAAGTTATGTTTTCTATCTCTTGCAGTCACGAGTTCTGACTAATTCTGTGGGGGAAAGACCAACAGACAGGAGCCAGCTGAAGATGCTGAACCTCTGATGTCTTCACTTATTGCCCAATTCCTCCTTGAGCCACCCTCCTCTGACTTAAATGTACTGTCATGCCATTTGGCCTAAGCTATTTCTACTTAATGTGTGAGTTAATCAGATCCCTTGTCTAGCTTATAAATTTCTAGAATCATATAGCCAAAAGGAGGCTGACAGATCTGGCCCAAAGTTACACCCACTGCAGGAACTGCCCTATGATTTCTTCTTGAACACTTCCAGAAGCTGAACCTCTCCTTGGAGGACCTCACTACCTTTCCAAGGACTCTCTTCCAATCTTTCTGATTGATAGAACTTTTAAAATTTGGAACCAAAGTCGGCTTCCTTGTTACTTGTCTCACTGGTTCTGTCGATACTGGTCTGACAGCCCTGGAGGAATTGGGAACCAGTCCTTACAAATAACCTAGGTCTTTTTTTTTTTTTTTTTGAGACAGAGTTTCACTCTTGTTGCCCAGGCTGGAGTACAGCGGTGTGATCTTGGCTCACTTCAACCTCCACCCCAACCCTGGTTTCAAGCGATTCTCCTGCCTCAGCCTCCAGAGTAGTTGGGACTACAGGCACTCGCCACCATGCCTGGCTAATTTTTTGTATTTTTAGTAGAGATGGGGTTTCACCATGTTGGCCAGGATGGTCTCAAACTCCTGACCTCATGATCCACCCACCTTGGCCTCCCAAAGTGTTGGGATTACAGGCATGAGCCACCATGCCTGGCCTTTCTTTCTTTTTTTTTTTTTCCTTTTCAGGAGAAGCTTTCTAAAGTACCTTCTACAGTTTGTTTGTTTGTTTGTTTGTTTGTTTGGTCTGAGATGGAGTTTTTCTCTGTCACCCAGGCTGGAGTACAATGGTGCGATCTTGGCCCCACTGCAACCTCCACCTCCAGATTTAAGCAATTCTTCTGCCCCAGCCTCCCAACTTCTGGAGTAGCTGGGATTATTAGGGCGTGCCAATACGCCTGGCTAATTTTTGTATTTTTAGTAGAGACGAAGTTTCACTATATTGGCCAGGCTGGTCTTGAATGCCTGACCTCAGGTGATCTGCCTGCCTCCGCCTCCAAAAGTGTTGGGATTACAGGCGTGAGTTACCCAGCCCGGCCCCTTCTATAGTTCTTTTTTTTTTTTTTTTTTTTTTTGAGACGGAGTCTGGCTCTGTCGCCCAGGCTGGAGTGCAGTGGCACAATCTCAGCTCACTGCAAGCTCCGCCTCCCGGGTTCACGCCATTCTCCTGCCTCAGCCTCCCGAGTAGCTGGGACTACAGGCGCCCGCCACCGCGCCCGGCTAATTTTTTGTATTTTTAGTAGAGACGGGGTTTCACCATGTTAGCCAGGATGGTCTCGATCTCCTGACCTCGTGATCCGCCCGCCTCGGCCTCCCAAAGTGCTGGGATTACAGGCGTGAGCCACCGCGCCTGGCCTCTATAGTTCTTTTACAGACTTTATTTGCAGCTTACTCATCACTCCCTTTCGGCTTGATCCTTAACGTGTGGCACTAAGAAGTGAATCTAGTACTGGGAACACATAGTTGGGGGCCATCTCTTTGACTCGGCGCGCTTAATCTACCAGGCCTTTGTTTGTAAGGAATCAAGTCTTTAAGTGAAGCGGTGTTTATTGTAAGGACACATGGGGCAATCAGGAGGCCTAAATGGAATGGGAATCCCAGAGCAGTGGCTATGGTGTGAGTAGACCTCTGCAGACTGTTATTGGATCTCAGATCTCTGCAGTGCTGGGGACTGTCACGCGTGTCTGTGATGGTCCAGGGGGCTTCCAAGGCGATTGGGCAGTGTTGGTCTTCAGCTGCTAAGCCGAGCAGATGTGGGAAGGAGTCAGCCAAGGAACGTTGGGTTTGAGCTCCAGGAGCTTTAGGAATGGTGGCGATGTGAGTCGGACAGTCCAACCTCCAGTGGGGGCTCACACAGACAGGGCACGGCCTAGGAGGAATCCCAAGCTGTGGGCATTCTCAGGCCCAGTGGCCAGGCTTTTGGCATTTGAAGCAAGGTCCACGAGGATGTTTTGAAGGAGCCCCTGGGAGCTGTGGCTTGGATGTTCTGAAGTTTTTGTATGCTGGAGACGTGGTTGTGGGTTGTTTTACAGCGGAGGCAAGTAGCTGTAACTCAGAGATGCATTGTCACTTGGCTGCCTCTTCTCTATTATTGTACACCTTGAAGGCAAGGTTAATTAAGTCCTGTTGTGGGGTTTGAGGGCCGGAATCCAATTGTTGGAGTTTTTTCCTAATGTCAGGAGCAGATTGGGTGATAAAATGCATATTAAGAATAAGGCGGCAACCCAAAAGCAACTAAGAGGGTTCCTTGGCATAACAGGCTTCTGCCGAATATGGATTCCCAGGTACAGCGAAATAGCCAGGCCATTATATACACTAATTAAGGAAACTCAGAAAGCCAATACCCATTTAGTAAGATGGACACCTGAAGCAGAAGCGGCTTTCCAGGCCCTAAAGAAGGCCCTAACCCAAGCCCCAGTGTTAAGCTTGCCAATGGGGCAAGACTTTTCTTTATATGTCACAGAAGAAACAGGAATAGCTCTAGGAGTCCTTACACAGGTCCGAGGGATGAGCTTGCAACACATGGCATACCTGAGTAAGGAAATTGATGGAGTGGTAAAGGGTTGGCCCCATTGTTTACGGATAGTGGCAGCAGTAGCAGTCTTAGTATCTGAAGCAGTTAAAATAATCCAGGTGATCTTACTGTGTGGCCATCTCATGATGTAAACAGCATACTCACTGCTAAAGGAGACTTGTGGCTGTCAGACAACCGTTTACTTAAATATCAGGCTCTATTACTTGAAGGGCCAGTGCTGCGACTGTGCACTTGTGCAACTCTTAACCCAGCCACATTTCTTCCAGACAATGAAGAAAAGATAGAACACAACTGTCAACAAGTAATCGCTCAAACCTATGCCGCTTGAGGAGACCTTCTAGAGGTTCCCGTGACTGATCCCGACCTCAACTTGTATACTGATGGAAGTTCCTTTGTAGAAAAAGGGCTTTGAAAAGCAGGGTATGCAGTGGTCAGTGATAATGGAACACTTGAAAGTAATCCCTTCACTCCAGGAACTAGTGCTCAGCTGGCAGAACTAATAGCCCTCACTCGGGAACTAGAATTAGGAGAAGGGAAAAGGGTAAATATATATACAGACTCTTAAGTATGCTCACCTAGTCCTCCATGCCCATGCAGCAGTATGGAGAGAAAGGGAATTCCTAACTTCCAAGGAAACACCTATCAAACATCTGGAAGCCATTAGGAGATTACTATTGGCTGTACAGAAACCTAAAGAGGTGACAGTCTTACACTGCCGGGGTCACCAGAAAGGAAAGGAAAGGGAAATAGAAGGGAACCGCCAAGCAGATATTGAAGCCAAAAGAGCCGCAAAGCAGGACCCTCCATTAGAAATGCTTATAGAAGGACCCCTAGTATGAGGTCATCCCCTCCAGGAAACCAAGCCCCAGTACGCAGAAGAAGAAATAGAATGAGGAACCTCAAGAAGACATAGTTTCCTCCCCTCAAGATGGCTAGCCACCGAAGAAGGAAAAATACTTATGCCTGCAGCTAACCAATGGAAATTACTTTAAACCCTTCACCAAATCTTTCACTTAGGCATTGATAGCACCCATCAGATGGCCAAATTATTATTTACTGGACCAGGTCTTTCAAAACTAATAGTCAGGGCCTGTAAAGTGTGCCAAAGAAGTAATCCCCTGCACTGCAGGCCATACATTTCAATCCCTGTATCTTTAACCTCCTTGTTAAGTTTGTCTCTTCCAGAATTGAAACTGTAAAACTACAAATGGTTCTTCCAATGGAGCCCCAGATGCAGTCCATGACTAAGATCCACCACGGACCCCTGGACCGGCCTGCTAGCCCATGCTCCGATGTTAATGACATCGAAGGCACCCCTCCTGAGGAAATCTCAACTGCGCAACCCCTACTATGCCCCAGTTCAGCAGGAAGCAGTTAGAGCGGTCATCAGCCAACCTCCCCAACAGCACTTGGGTTTTCCTGTTGAGAGGGGGCACTGAGAGACAGGACTAGCTGGATTTCCTAGGCCGACTAAGAATCCCTAAGCCTAGCTGGGAAGGTGACTGCATCCACCTTTAAACGTGGGGCTTGCAACTTAGCTCACACCCAACCTATCAGAGAGCTCACTAAAATGCTAATTAGGCAAAAACAGGAGGTAAAGAAATAGCCAATCATCTTTTGCCTGAGAGCACAGCAGGAGGGACAAGGATCGGGATATAAACCCAGGCATTCAAGCCAGCAATGGCAACCCCCTTTGGGTCCCCTCCCTTTGTATGGGAGCTCTGTTTTCACTCTATTAAGTCTTGCAACTGCACTCTTCTGGTCCACGTTTGTTATGGCTTGAGCTGAGTTTCGCTCGCCGTCCACCACTGCTGTTTGCCACTGTCGCAGACCTGTCGCTGACTCCCATCGTGCTGCTGACTCCCATCCCTCCAGATCCGGCAGGGTGTTTGCTGTGCTCGTGATCCAGTGAGACTCCCATTGCCACTCCCGATCGTGCTAAAGGCTTCCCATTGTTCTTCCACGGCTAAGTGCCTGGGTTTGTCCTAATCGAGCTGAACACTAGTCACTGGGTTCCACAGTTCTCTTCCGTGACCCACGGCTTCTAATAGAGCTATAACACTCATCGCATGGCCCAAGATTCCATTCCTTGGAATCCGTGAGGCCAAGAACCCCAAGTCAGAGAACACGAGGCTTGCCGCCATCTTGGAAGCCACACGCCACCATCTTGGGAGCTCTGTGAGCAAGGACCCACAGTAACACTAAGAGGGTCATGGGAATCACCAAATTCCCATGGTTGTTCAGAAGTGTGGGTGACCTGGGGACCCCCAAAGTACAGCTGGAATCTGAAGAGAAGATTTGTGAAGGATTAAGCCCTTAACTTATGGAGTCTGCACTAACTGTAGGTGGTCAGTGCCAGAAATGACTTTTAGTACACCAATTTTGGTTGAAACAGAAAAATGTCACAGAATGAAAACCATTTTAGTAAACAGCAATAATTCAGTCATTTTTGGTGGAAATTCTTTGATGTGATCTAAACCAAAATGAGATCAGCTTTGCTTCAAAAAGATTTTGCCAAATAAGAGAAACTGCTGAATATTTAACGTTTAAAATATCAATTTCTATGTATTTTTTCCTTTTTCATGGTGTTCAGGAATTAATTTTGTTAGCAGTCAAGATTGCTTAATCCTCAGAATTACATTTCCATTTTGCAAAGTAACAACTGGTTGGTTTTTACTCTTAGTTTCCCTTTCCCCAGCCAGCATGTAAACAACCTGCCATATTGTTGCAAAAAGGCAAATAGGGTTAAAATTGGAGACAAGACTTCCATCATTTTTGCCAAGCAGAGAGGGAAGAACTCAGTAATCACATAATTCTGCTCAAACGAAGTGTATCTGAGAACTATTCAAATGTTCACAGGAGGACAGATGACCTCTTTCTTCTCCATTTCTCTTTGGATGTTACACTTTGTCATTTGTTATCAAAATTGGCCTTTTCCTTTATCTCTTTGTGGTAAAGCTTGATGGCATCTGAATTTACACTGTCTCCTTGACAGTTGTGCTGCTTCTGCTTCTTTCTGGCAGTTTCTACTTTTCCTTTCATTTTATTATCCTTCTTTTTATTTCAATTTTGTTTTTATAGTCTCTGTGTACTGTCTTGACCTTTAGATGATCTTACCTTCAACACGGCAAGGATGTCACACTACCATGTACAAATAACAATGTGCTTTCTTAGCTCATTTCCCTAGCATGACTTTTTTTGAGATGTCAAAAGCAAGTTTTTGAGAAACCAATTGCATTTTTATTTTGCCCTAAGGGTGCTTAACCCAATGTCTCTTCTTTTATTCTTATTTTATTGCCCAAGGGAAAAAAAAATTTACTTAGTTTATTTTTTTAAAGCCAGTACTTTGCTCATCAGTTAATGTTTGTTGAATTTATTCCCACTGGATGAGTAGTTGTATTCTTTTGAAATAATGTGTCAAATCTTTGTGCCCAAAGATTAAAAAAATAAAAGTAAAATACATCTAAAAAAAAAAAAAGAATAAGACGGCCTTCTGGTCCCTCTGGGTCTAGGGCAGTAAAGCATCTAAGGGTTGCTGCTAAGTGGGTCATGAACTGGGCTGGGTTTTTGCCTTTACCTTGGGTAGTTTCCTTTAGCTTGTCATAATTAACAGCTTTGTGTGCTGCCTTTTTAAGCCCTTCAACTAGGCAGGAAATCATGTAATCTCGCCTAGCTATACCTGGGGAATCTGCCTGATAGTTCCTTTGGGGGTCCTCTCAGGGAACTGCTCTGATGCTTCCTGGAGGCCTGGCTCATGAAGCCGGCGGTTGTCAGTGTGAGACTGGGCTAGAGAAAAAACTCTTTCCCGTTCATCTGGGGAGAGGGTAGAAGTCAGGATGACATTTAAGTCACTGCAGGTTAACTTGCAGGACGGAGTTAGATATCAGAATTCCTGTATATATTTAGTGGGGTCTGATGAGAAAGAGGCTAAACACTGGCTGATTTGGGAAAAGTCTGATACAGAAAAAGGCGCATGTACCCAGACTATGCCTTCAGCTCCAGCCACTTCTCTAAGAGGAAATTGTTGGGCAGGTGGGGGAGAGCTAGTCGCAGAACGAAACTGTAAAGCAGACCGGGTGTGAGGAGGGGAGGTGATAGAAGGGTTATAGGGTGGGGGAGCGGAGGCTGAAGAAGAGCTGGAGCCTGATTCAGCCTGGCGGGGAGAGACCTGAGGAGGAGCAGTCTGGGGAGGAGGGGAGAGGTCAGATGGGTCAGTAGAAAAGGAAGATTCAAAAGACCCAGCGACACTTGGGGTTGGGACTGAAGGGACAGGTGGGAGGGAAAGAAGGAGGATGTGGGACAAGTTGCATTGGGAACAGAGACTAGGGAGAGAACGAAGTGTGAAAGATGCCCGGATGTACGGCACCTCCGACCATTTGCCCATTTTTCGACAAAAATTATCTAGGTCTTGTAGGATAGACAAATTGACAGTGCCGTTCTCTGGCCACTTGGAACTATTTTCAAGTTTGTATTGGGGCCAAGTGGTATTGCAGAAGAAAATAAGGCATTTAGGTTTTATGTCAGGTGTGAGTTGAAGGGGTTTTAGGTTTTCAAGAACACAGGCTAAGGGAAAAGACAGGGGAATGGTGGGCGGAAGGTTGCCCATAGTGAAGGAGGTAAGTTTAAAGAGAAAGGTAGAGACACGGAGCAGGGGGTGATGAGCAGCCCTGGGCTGCAATGTGGGTGAGCAGCCAAAGCAGGCATCCCCACAACTGACTTGCCACCAAGGGAATGTGGGTGAATGACCAAGGCAGGCGTCCCCATGGTGATCAGACACCAATGAAATGTGGGTGAATAATCAGGCAGGCATCCCCACAGTGATTAGACACCAAGGGAAGGCTGTCTTCCTGAGTCCATGACCAGTGCCAGAGTTTTGGGTCCACAGATAAAATGTGTCTCCTTTGTCTCTACTAGAGAGGAGAAAGAACTGGAATTGGAAGGACAGGGAGATTGAAGGGTAGCAAGAGAGGGAGATTGAAGGGTAGTGAGAGAGGCTGGAGAAGAGAGTGAAAAGACCACTTACCCAATTTGAAATTGGTGAGATGTTCCTTGGGCTGGTTGGTCTGAGGACCTGAGGTTGTAGGTGGATCTCCTCACAGAGTTAGGGCGAGGACAGGGGACCCGCCTCCCGAAGGAGTCCTCCTGTCCCAGGTATTCAGCACCAAATGCCATGCACGTCCGTGTGAAGAGACCACCAAACAGGCTTTGTGTGAGCAATAAGGCTGTTTATTTCACCTGGGTGCAGGCGGGCTGAGTCCGAATAGAGAGTCAGCAAAGGGTGATGGGATTATCATTAGTTTTTATAGGTTTGGGATAGGTGATAGAGTTAGGAGCAATTTTTTGCGGGCAGGGGGTAGATCTTCTTACAAAGTATGTTCTCAAGCGTGGGGAGAATATTACAAAGTACCTTCTTAAGGGTGGGGAGGGTGTATCATACAAAGTACATTCACAAGGGTGGGGGAATATCACAAAGTACTTATCGCAAGGGTGGGGAGGGTGTATTGTCACAAAGTCAATTGATCAGTTAGGGTGGGGCAGGAACAAATCACAATGGTGGAATGTTATCAGTTAAGGCAGGAACTGTCTATTTTAACTTCTTTTGTGGATCTTCAGTTGCTTCAGGCCATCTGGATGTATCCGTGCAGGTCACAGGGGATATAATGGCTTTTCTTGGGCTCAGAGGCCTGACAGGGACCTCAGTGACAGGAGTATGTGGGACTTCAGGATCCTGCTCCTCTAGTTCCAAGACTCAGATACTCTCTTCATTTCTGACCTCGTGATCCACCCACCTAGGCCTCCCAAAGTACTGGGATTACAGGCGTGAAGCACCACGCCCGGCCAGAAAGTTCTTAAGAAATTACTTATAGGTGGGGAGGGTCTTTGGAAGCCATGTGGCCAGGGTCTGTCCATCTTTGGCCCTGCTCTGCAGTCTCTCAAAGATGGGCTTAAACTTCTAGCTTGGTTTTGTTACAAGGAGGGAACAGATTTAAGTGATTCTCATTTCTTCATTTCTACTTCTTTTATTTATATTCCATTTCTTCCCACTTTGTTAACTTGCTTCCCTATCCTTTACTGTATATTCTCTACTTAGTTGTTCTGGTTCCTTATAACAGCTTCATATTTCCTCTTCTGTCTTGTGACCTCAGTTAAATGTTTAATTATAGAAATAACGTGCACGTGGTTAAAAAAAAAATCAAATAGAACCAAAGGCTACGCAACAGTGGTTCTCAACCAGGGGTGACTTTGCCCCCACCCCCTGCAGGAAACATTTAGGGCATGTCTGGAAACATTTTTGGTTTTCACAACTGGGGAGGGGGTGGTAGTGGAAAGAGGTCAAGGATGCTGTTAAACAACCTACAAAACTCAGGTCAGCTACTCACAATAAGGAATTTCTCACCCAAAATTTATAGTGCTGAGGGTGAGAAATCCTAGCGTAGGGGAAAAAATAAAAGTAAAAACCTCTCTCCCCCAATTCCAATTCCTACTCCCAGTCATAGTTCCCAGAGGTAACTACTTTCAACACTTCCTGGCTTTAAGGGTTTTGGTGACTTGGTATTTGTTAATAGTGATACTTAGACCTCTTAGAGTAGGGGAATTCTAGGAAACTCTAGTGAGTTTCTCCATTCCACACCCCCTCTGACAACTCCAGCTATAGGTGACAAACTTTAAGTGGGCTCCTCTGGGCTCCAAGCAGAGAGAATTCCTTATAGACAAGTTCTGGAAAACAGCCTCAGAGCCAAAAGCAAGGACTTTCAGGAAGAAAGCAAGTCTCAGAGACAGCCTGCTTCCCAAGGACAATCATGACTCTTCTGGGTCTTAACTCCCAGCAAAACTAATGGTGGATTTAATTTCTCGGCCCTTGAGGCTGGGAGAATGCAGAAAAACCAGAGGGCAGAGGAACCTGCTGGCAGAGACAGCTGAATCCCTGACAGAAAAAATGAGAGCCTGGAAGAGATATGTGTGAAGCTCAAACACAAAAGATTTCCTTGAACTAGAAAATGTGATCTCAGAACTAAAAATTTCTATTGATAAATCAAAGGAGAGGACAGTCATTGCTGAAACCCCAAAATAGGTCTAGAAAATTAAATAGAAAAAAAGTCTCAAAATCTAGCACAAAAATATAGAATTGCAAATATGTGGTAGAAGGTAGAAGCCTGGAACAGATACAGTAGACTTAACCTGCAAATGCTGTGGGAACCAGGAGAAAAAGGAACAAGAGAGGAGAGATCATAATTAAATAATAGATGAAATTTCTCTAAGCTGAAGAAAGAATGATTCCAGCTCCAATTGAAATGAAAAGACACACACTCAGCTACATATAGACAAAAATTCCAAAACTCTAAGAATATAGGAAATCTTACATACTTTAAGGCAGAAAGCAAGTTATTTTTTCTCATCTGCAACCCTGAAAGTTAAAAGACCCCCAAATGGAATGTGGGCTAATGAAAGAAAAGGCCTGCAACCTATACCCAGCCAAGGAAGAAAAAAAGATTTACAAAAATCACTGAGTACCTCATCTGAGAAATACTTTTGAGAAGAGACTCTAATAAACAACAAATGAATCCTAACAGAGACTTCAAGACAGGGGAAGAGAAGAAGCAAGAAACCAGTGGGGAGCAACGAACCATGTCTGTTTATGAGGTGTAACATATATGCTAAATAAGGACTCTTGAAACAGATGGAACACACTATAAGGGAAATTCTAGTAAGGACTAAATTATCTCATTAAAACTGTGGAGTCAGGCGGTGGGGATCAGGGGAAGGTAAAAGTGTTCCAGAAGTCTACGGCAGGGAGAGGTGGGGAGGAAAAAGGGGAGAAAGGAAGGGAAGTGAAAGTAATCTAAAGGTCACATTTTGGCCAGCCGCGGTGGCTCACGCCTGTAATCCCAGCACTTTCGGAGGCCGAGGTGGGCGGATCACCTGAGGTCAGGAGTTCAAAACCAGCCTGGCCAACATGGCGAAACCCTGTCTCTACTAAAAATACAAAAATTAGCTGGGCCTGGTGGTGGGCTCCTGTAATCCCAGCTACTTGGGAGGCTGAGGCAGGAGAATCGCTTGAACCCAGGAGGTGGAAGTTGCAGTGAGCCAAGATTGTGCCACTGTACTCCAGCCTGGGGAACAAGAGTGAGACTCTGTCTCAAAAATAAAAAAGATTACATTTTATTGGGATGGGGAGGAAATAGAAGATAATTAAAGTATTCTGGAAATAGTAGCTGTTGTTTTCATACACTAGAAAAGTCATGTGTATCTATCTGAGAGCAGGGACAGGGATGGTAACTATTAATAGAATGACAAACTCCAAATTAATGAGGAGAAAAATTGAATGAGTAGTAATTTATTTAATCTAGCAAAGATTAAAAAAAGAAGAGTTAACAACAATATAAAAAGACTTTAAAACAAGTAAGATGGAAATAAGAAAATCAAATACATCACTCATTACAGTAAATACAAGCGGACTGAAATCTACCATTAAAAGACTGTCAGATTTTGTTTTAAATCAAATTTAGGTACACATTACTTAAGAGAAACACACTTAAAGTGATAAAGTTTTAAAATAAAGACATGGAAAGAGATACCAGGCAAATATTAAATATTATTTTAAAAACCAGAGGCTATATACAGACAATCCCCAATTTAAAATGGTTTAACTTAGGATTCTTTGACTTTATGATGGGTTTATCAGGGTATTAAATGCATTTTCGACTAACATTACTTTCTACTTATGATGGGTTTTTCGGAATGTAGTCCCATCCTAAGTCAAGGAACATCTGTACTGATATCAAACAAGAGAAATTTAAGTTACGGGCTGGGGGAGGTGGGAGAAGAGTGCCTGCAAAGGGATAGGAGGATTTTGGGAGAGATAGGAAGGTTTTGTATCTTAATTGTGGTGGTAATTACACAACTGAATACACTTGTCAAAACTCATAGGATTGTACACTTAAAATGGATCAATTTGTTGTATATAAATTACAATGCAATAAAACTGGTTTTTAAAAAAAGAATGAAAATACTATGTTCACAAAATAAAAATGTGAAATGAGAAAACAGCATAACATGAGAAACTCTCAATTACCTTGTATCATATATTATACTGTCAAAAAGATAGCAAGCTTTAAACAACACACGCACAGGAAAAATAAAGGGAGCACTTATTTCAAGAAATTATGAAAAGAATAAGAAAAGAAATCAAATCAGAAAATAATAACTAAAGCTAACACTAATGAAATGAAAACAAAAAACAAAAAACAAAAATACTAAAAAGGCCCAGGCACAGTGGCTCATGCCTGTAATCCCAGCGCTTTGGGAAGCCAAGGCGGGAGAATCACTTGAGCTTAGGAGTGCGAAACCAGCCTGGGCAACATGGTGAAACCCCATCTCTGAGAAAAAAAAAAAGTACAAAAATTAGCCAGGCATGGTGGTGTACGCCTGTAGTCCCAGCTACTTGGGAGGCTGAGATGGGAGGGTAGATTGAGCCCAGGAGGTGGAGGTTGCAGTGAGCTGAGATTGCACCACTGCACTCCAGCCCGGGCAACAGAGCCACACCCTGTCTCAAAAAGAAAAAAAAAAAAAACTAAAAAGGATAAATAAATCCAAAAAATTGTCTTTTAAAAGAGCTAATAAGGCTGGGCACAGTGGCTCATGCCTGAAATCCCAGCACTTTGGTAGGCTGAGGCAGGCAGATCACCTGAGGTCAGGAGTTTGAGACCAGCCTGGCCAACACGGTGAAAACCTGTCTCTCCTAAAAAATACAAAAATTAGCAGGGTGCAGTGGTGGACACCTGTAACCCCAGCTACTTGGGAGGCTGAGGAAGGAGAATCGTTTGAACCCAGGAGGTAGAGGTTGCAGTGAGCCGAGATGGTGCCACACTCCAGACTGGGTGACAGAGTAAGGCTCCGTCTCGAAAAAAAGAAAAAAAGCTAATAAAATAAACCTCTTGCAAGCCAAATTAAAGGGGGAAAAAGAGAGAAAGATTAAATAGACAAGATTAGTTATGAGAAAGAAAACATTCTTACAAATAGAGGAGAAGGCCGGGCACAGTGGCTCACGCCTGTAATCCCAGCACTTTGGGAGGCCGAGGCGGGCGCATCACGAGGTCAGGAGATCAAGACCATCCTGGCTAACACGGTGAAACCCCGTCTCTACTAAAAATACAAAAAATTAGGCGTGGTGGTGGGCACCGGTAATCCCAGCCGAGATCGCGCCACTGCACTCCAGCCTGGGCGACAGAGCGAGACTCCGTCTCAAAAAAAAAAAAAAAAAAAAAACAGAGGAGAAAATTGAAGAATTATAAAACAGTACAACTGAAAATCAACCAATTTGAAAATTTAGAGGAAATGGATATCTTTCAAGAAATATATAAATTACCAAAATTGACCCAGGAGAAAGAGGAAAGCTTGAAAAGCCCAACTTATTTTAGAAAAGACTGCAATAGGAAGGTGATGAGAGACTCCTCTTGGGAAATACTGCATTCACATGGCACCAGATATGGGTTTTTTTCTAACCTTAAATAATAATTTCTATGCCATTTATTTTTATTTATTTATTTATTTTTTTTTTTGAGTGGAGTCTCGCTCTGTAGCCCAGGCTGGAGTGCAGTGGCTCGGCGATCTCGGCTCACTGCAAGCTCCGTCTCCCGGGTTCACGCCATTCTCCTGCCTCAGCATCCCGAGTAGCTGGGACTACAGGCGCCCGCCACCACGCCCGGATAAATTTTTTTTTGTATTTTTAGTAGAGACGGGGTTTCACCGTGTTAGCCAGGATGGATCTCGATCTACTGACGTCGTGATCCGCCCGCCTTGGCCTCCCGAAGTGTTGGGATTACAGGCGTGAGCCACCGCGCCCAGCCGTTCTATGCCGTTTAAACTGGTCAAGAGTACAGAAAACGAAGAAAGGCTCCAAGATTTAATTGTAAAGCTAGTACAGCTTGATACTATTCCCAATAAAAACTCTAAGTAAAAAAGAAAAAGAGGAAAACTGCTTAAATATAATAAAGACTAGTTACTAAAACCTAAAAGCAAATATGGTTCTCAATGGTGAAACACTGAAACCACTTCAATTAAAATAAAAATTTAGACAGAAATGCCTGCTATTATCCTTATTATTTGACGTATCTTGGAAGTTTTACCAAATTCAGTAAAACAAGACAATGAATTGTTACGCTCATCTGAAAAGAAATTATAATATTATCTTTTTTGCTGCTGACATGATTGTACCAGAAAAACCAAAAGACTAGTAAAAATAAAAAACCATAGTAAAAAGCAATATAATTTGGAGGGCTAACTGGATACAAGATAAATATAATGAAAATAAATTGTTTTTACTCTAGCAATAAGCATATTGAATTGAAAATGGAAGCAGTTTCAATTTAGAGTTACAAAGTTATAAAATTCTTAGGATAATATATAGATAATGAAGCTACTCAGAAAAAAAAATTCTTAGGATAATAATGATAGCCACCATAATGCCATGAACTATTCTTAGCACTTTGTATCAACTCAATCAAGCCTCACAACATCCTCTTGAAACAGATTACTATTATTATTATTATTATTTTGTATTTTTTGTAGAGACGGGTGTTTTGCCATGTTGTGCAGGTTTATCTCGAACTCCTGGGCTTAAGTGATCCACCTGCCTCGGCCTCTCAAAGTGCTGGGATTACAGGTGTGAGCCACTGCGTCCAGCCACTATTATTGTTCTTATTTTACAGAAGAGAACACTGAGGAACACACAGATTAAGTGATTTAGCCCCAGATTACTATTAATAGCTGGTAAAATCTCAGAGCTGGGATTTGAACCCTGGCAGTTTGGCAGATACTTCCCTTGTAACCACTATGACATGGTACATACATTTACTCATATTTAATCAAGAAACACATAAGTATTCATATGAATAAAGTTATACAGTAAAATATTATTAAACACTATAAAACAAGATGGGAACAAACAGAAAATTAACCATATCCTTTTGGGAAGAGAAAATATCATAAAAAGTGTCAGTTCTCCAAAAATTAAAGTGTATAATTCCAATTAGTAAAACAAAGAACAAGCAAAGAAAAAACAATTTTTTAAAAATACAAAGATTTTGATAGGGAAAATAGTGAGAAAAAATAGAGAAATTCACTTTAGCAGCCGGGTGCGGTGGCTCACACCTGTAATCCCAGCACTTTGGGAGGCTGAGGCGGGTGGATCACCTGAGGTCAGGAGTTCAAGACCAGCCTGGCCAACATGGCGAAACCCCTTCTCTACAAAAATACAAAAATTAGCCGGGCGTGATGGCACATGCCTGTAATTCCAGCTACTCTGGAGGCTGAGGCAGGAGAATAGCTTGAACCCGGGAGGTGGAGGTTGCAGTGAGCTGAGACGCGCCGCTGCACTCCAGCCTGGGCGGTGACAGGGCAAGACTCCCATCTCCAAAAAAAAAAAAAAAAGAAAAGAAATTCACTTTACCAAATATGATAACATATTATAAGGCCACTTAATCAAATGAACAAAGCAAAGGGGAAAAATTAGTCAGTGGAATAAAACAGAGAATCCCAAACGAGGTGATTGTACATACAAAAACATGACAATTCAAGTCATTGGAGAAAGTGGGCTGACATAATCAATGGAACTGAACATCTAGCTCTCCTTACTGAGTGCTACCATGTGCTGGGACTGTGCACTAGCAGGGCTTGCATACCCATGTAGCAGCAGAGCATGGTGGGTAAAAGCACACCTTCTGTGGCAGGACATTCGCGTCATCAAAGGTGGAGGCGGGGAGAGACTGACTTGGGTTCCAGTCTATGTTCACGGGTTCTGGCTTATCCTTGCTCTGTCCCACTTTTGCCCATCTTCCCTTCCTGGCTGCCTGGCCTGCAGAATCCGAGGTCCAGCAGCAGAAGGAAAGACAACACCTTTCAGAGACTGTTGAGCTTGCTCCCACAAATGCATAATTGAGCAATTCTCTGTACCAAATAAGAGCAATTCTGTGTACTAAATCTCTTAATTGAAAAAATATGTATGTGTGTGTATGTATATATAAACATACATACATATGCATATGCTAGTGGTTTTACTTCTCTGATGGGCCTTGACTGACATACTAAATGAAGGATATACAAGTATTCATGATATTCTTTCAACTTTCCTTTAAGCTTAAAATGTTTCAAAATAAAATTCTGGGGGGGATAGAAAAATATACACAAAGGATTCTAACCTCAATTGAAGAGCTAATCCAAATGGTTAAGAAACATGAAAATACGCTCAAATTCACTACGAATCAGGGACATGCAGCTTAAAGTGAAAATGAGATTCCTGCCGGGCGCGGTGGCTCATGTCTGTAATTCCAGTACTTTGGGAGCCCCAGGCAGGAAGATTGCTTAAGCCCAGGAGTTCGAGACCAACCTGGGCAACTAGAGAGACCCCCATCTCTTAAAAAAAAAAAAATTTAATTAGCCAGGCATTGTGGTGCATGCCTTTAGTCCCAGCTACTTGGGAGGCTGAACTGGGAGGATCACTTGAGCCCAGCAGGTTGAGGCTGCAGCAAGCAGTGATCATGCCACTGCACTCCAGCCTGGGCAACAGAGCAAGATCCTGTCTCAAAAAAACAAAAAACAAAAACAGATACCACTTACATGCATGGTGAAAAACTGGAGCTTAAAACCAGTGGGGAACTCTGAGAGCCAGTGTAGAACATGCGCCCACACAGTTACTCTCCCACTCCCAGGGTGAGGTTGCTGGTGTATTCATACACCAGTTCCCACCAGTCTTTGTTTGAGAGCTGCTTTGTAGGGGGAGGCATGGATTCTCCAGCACTCCTGGCCCTCTGCTCTGCTCACCCACCAGAGAAAAGCTTCAGGCAAGGAGCTGCAGGCCTGCCCTTAGCCTCTGGGCTTATGTGCAGCCAGCGGTGAGGCCTGAGGAGAAATGGCTGAGGCACTGACAGTATCTGCCGAGCGGCGAGCATCACTCAGATCCACTTATGTCTTGTGTTAAATTCATGCTGTCACTGTTTCTTACTACAGGTGCCTGCCACCACACCCAGCTAATTTTTTTTGTATTTTTAGTAGAGATGGGGTTTCACCATGTTAGCCAGGATGGTCTCGATCTCCTGACCTCGTAATCCACCGGCCTCAGCCTCCCAAAGTACTGGGATTACAGGCGAGAGCCACCACGCTCCGCCCAGGTCATAGTTTCTTTAAAAACAAGGAGGAAGAAGAGGAATAAGCTGGCCCTGGTAACATGTGCCTGTAGTCCCAGATACTTCGGAGGCCAAGGCAGGAGGATTGCTGGAGCCCAGGAGTTCAAGTCCAGCCTGGGCAACATAACAAGACCCCTGTCTCTTTTTTAAAAGGAAGAAGCCAGGCAGAGTGAGTCATGCCTGTAATTTCAGTACTTTGGGAGGCTGAGGCAGGAGGATTGCTTAAGGCCGGGTGTTCAAGGCCAGCCTGGTCGACATAGCGAAACCTTGTCTCTACAACAACAACAAAATTAGTCTGTTGTGATGGTGAGTGCCTGTAGTCCTAGCTACTTGGGAGGCTAAGGTGGGAGGGTCACTTGAACCCAGGAGTTTGAGGCTACAGTGATCTATGGTCGAACCACTGTACTCCAGCCTGGGTGACAGAGTGAGACGCTGACTCTGATTAAAAAAGAAAAAAAAAGAGGTACAAAAACTTATCATAGGAGCATCAGTGGGACAAGCTAAAATCCCCAGTGCTATGGTTGGTTCTGAGACTGCAACTGACATTCTTCATTTTCCTCCCCTTCTGTCCACACTAGACTCCCCTCACTCTCAAGCAGTACTTCTTGCTGGACTGAATTACTTGCCCAGTGGGTGAGCCAGACCTTCATTTCTGAGCCTTCTGATAACTGGGTTCTTACCAGGCTGTGGTGGTTAAAGTTGCCCAATATATCACTGAGCATGGAACACCAAGGGGCACCCATGAATCCCCTAACATGCAGATACAGGCATACTTCAGAGATATTGTGGGTTCAGGTTTGAGATCACTGCAACAATCACAGGATTTTTTTTTGTTTCCCGATGCATATAAAAGTTATGTTTAGCCGGGCGCAGTGGCTCTCGCCTGTAATCCTAGCACTTTGGGAGGCCGAGGTGGGTGAATTGCTTGAGCTCAGGAGTTTGAGACCAGCCTGGGGAACACGGTGAAACCCTGTCTCTACTAAAAATACAAAAAAAATTTAGCCAGTCCTGGTGGTGCATGCCTGTAATCCCAGCTACTTGGAAGGGTGAGACAGGAGAATCGCTTGAACCCAGGAGGTGGAGGTTGCAGTGAGCTGAGATTGCACTCCAGCCTGGGCAACACAGTGAGACTCCATCTCAAAAAAAAAAAAAAAAGGCCGGGCGTGGTGGCTCACGCCTGTAATCCGATCACTTTGGGAGGCCGAGGTGGGCAGATCACGAAGTCAGGAGATTGAGACCATCCTGGCTAACACAGTGAAATCCCCTCTCTACTAAAAATACAAAAAGATTAGCCGGGCATGGTGGCGGGCACCTGTAGTCCCAGCTACTCGGGAGTAGCTGAACTCCCAGGAGGCGGAGCTTGCAGTGAGCTGACATTGTGCCACTGCACTCCAGCCTGGGAGACAGTGCGAGACTCCATCTCAAAAAAAAAAAAGTAATGTTTATACTATACTGTAGTCTATTAAGTGTGCAGTAGCATTATACCTTAAAAAACAATGTAATACCTTAATTAAAAAATACCTTATTGTTAAAAAATGTTAATGATCATCTGAGCCTTCAGTGAATCATAATCTTTTTGCCAGTGGAGGGTCTTGCCTTGATGTTGGTAGCTGCTGACTGATCAGGATGGTAGTTGCTGAAGGCTGGAGTGGCTCTGGCAATTTCTTAAAATAAGACAACAATAAAGTTTGCCACATTGATTCTTTTCACGAAAGATTTCTCTGTAGCATGCAATGTTTGGTAGCATTTTATGCACAGCAGAACTTCCAAAATTGGAGTCAATCCTCTCAAACCCTGACACTGCTCTATCAACTAGGTTTATAGAATATTCTAAATCCTTTGTTGTCATTTCAACATAATCTTCACCAGTAGATTCCATCTTAAGAAACCACTTTCTTTGCTCATTCATAATAATCAATTCCTCATCTGTTCGAGTTTGATCATGAGATTGCACCAATTCAGTCACATCTTCAGACTCCATTTCTAACTGTAGTTCTCTTGCAGTTTCCATCAGAGCCGCAGTTACTTCCTCCACTGAAGTCTTGAACTCCTCCAAGTCATCCATGAGGGTTGAAATCAAGTTCTTCCAAACTCCTGTTAATGTTGATATTTTGACCCCTCCCATGAGTCATGAATGTTTTTAATGGTATCTAGAATGGCGAATCCTCTTCAGAAGGTTCTCAGTTTACTTTGCCCAGATCCATGAGAGGAATCCCTATGGCAGCTGTAGCCTTACAAAATGTGTTTCTTAAATAAGGTCAAAATTACTCCTTGACCCACGGGCTACAGAATGGAAGTTAGGCATGAAAACAACGTTAATCTCCATCAGAGGTCTTGGGTGACTAGGCACATTGCCAATGAGCAGTAATATCTTGAAAGGAATTTTCTTTCTGAGAAGTAGGTGTCAATGGTGGGCTTAAAATATTCACTAAACTGTGCTGTGGACAAATGTGCTGTCATCCAGGCTTTGTTCTTCCATGTATAGAGCACGGGAAGGATAGATTTACCATAATTCTTAAGGGCCCTAGGATTCTGAGAATGGTAAATGAGCACTGGCTTCACCTTAAGGCCACGAGCTGCATTAGCCTCTAACAAAAGAGTCAGCCTGTCCTTTGAAGATTTGAAGCCAGGCACTGACTTTTCTTCTCCAGCTATGAAAGTCCTAGATGGCCTCTTCTCCAATAAAAGGCTGTTTAGTTTGCATTGAAAATCTGTTGTTTAGAGTAGCCACCTTCATCAATGATCTTAGTTAGATCTTCTGGATAACTTGCTGCAGCTTCTACATCAGCACTTGCTGCTTCACCTTGCACTTTTATGTTATAGAGCTGGCTTCTTTCCTTCAACCTCAGGAACCAACCTCTGCTGGCTTCAGATTTTTCTTCTGCAGCCTCCTCAATTCTCTCAGCCTCCAGAGAATGGAAGAGAGTTAGGGTCTTGCTCTGGATTAGGCTTTGGCTTAAGAGAATATTGTAGCTGGTTTGATCTTCTATCCAGACCACTCAAACGCTCTCCATATCAGCAATAAGACTGTTTTGCTTTCTTATCATTTCTGTGTTCACTGGAGTAGCTCTTTTAATTTCCTTCAAGAACTTTTTCTTTGCATTCGCAACTTGGCTAACTGGCATAAGAGGCCTAGCTTTTGGCCTATCTTGGCTTTGGACATACCTTCCTTACTAACCTTAATCCTTTCTGGCTTTTGATGTAAAGTGAGAGATGTGCAACTCTTCCTTTCACTTGTACACTTAGAGACCATTGTAGGGTTATTAACTGGCCTAATTTTAAGATTGTTGTGTCTCAGGGAATAGAGAGACCCAAGGAGAGGGAGCAAGACAGGGAACAGCCAGTCAGTGGAGCAGTCAGAACACACACAACTTTTATTAAGTTCAATGTCTTATAGGTATGGTTCGTGGTGCTCCAAAACAATGACAATATTAACATCAAAAATCACTGACCACAGATCTCCATAACAGATACAATAATAATGAAAAAAGTTTGAAATATTTTAAGAATTACCAAAATGTGATGACACAGAGACACGAAGTGAGCACGTGCTGTTGGAAAATGGCACCAGTAGACTTGCTTGCCACAGGGTTGCCATAAACCTTCAACCTGTAAAAAACTCAGTATCTGTGAAGCGTAATAAGTGAAGTGCAATAAAATGAGGTGTGCCTGGACATTCCTACAGTATGTAGCAGCAGCCCTAACCCCTCATGATAATCAGGCAATCAGGTTCAGTCACCTCTGCCAGGGTAATCGCTCCCCACTAAGTATGTGAGCTAGGAATAGCCAGGCACGATAGCTAGGTATGGAGAATTCTGTGGGTCAAGGTAGACGCTCTCTATACGTCCTTTCATCTTTAACTCCCACTGCCAACTCAGCGGTCATCTCCATATTTTCCCACTTAAATTCCTGAAAATTGGCATTTGATAAACTCATCCTGATGTCCAGGTCACTGGCTTGTCCATGGACTGACTGGCCAGCCTTAGGCAGAGGCCCACTTGCTCATTTTATATTTTTATTAAATTAAATTAAATTTATTATTATTATTATTATTATTATTATTATTTTTGAGACAGAGTCTCCCTTTGTCGCCCAGGCTGGAGTGCAGTGGTGTGATCTTGGCTCACTGCAACCTCCGCCTCCCAGGTTCAAGTGATTCTCCTGCCTCAGCCTCCCGAGTAGCTGGGATTACAGGCATGTGCCACCACGCCTGGCTAATTTTTGTATTTTTAGTAGAGATGGGGTTTCATCATGTTGGTCAGGCTGGTTGTGATCCACCCACCTCAGCCTCCCAAAGTGCTGGGATTACAGGTGTGAGCCACTGGGCCTGGCCTTTATAAATTTGTCTTTTTAACCCATTTTTTTTGAGACGGAGTCTTGCTCTGTCACCCAGGCTGGAGTGCAGTGGTGGAATCTCGGCTCACTGCAAGCTCCGCCTCCTGGGTTCAAGCTATTCTCCTGCCTCAGCCTCCTGAGTAGCTGGGATTACAGGCATGTACCACTATGCCCAGCTAATTTTGTATTTTTAGTAGAGACGGGGTTTCGCCATGTTGGCCAGGCTGGTCTTGAACTCCTGACCTCAGGTGATCCGCCTACCTCGGCCTCCCAAAGTGCTGGGATTATAGGTGTGAGCCACTGCGCCAGGCCTCACTTGCTAATTTTAATCAGCTGAGGTCAAAGGGGTTGGAGGTCACAAGACACAATTTCTGGGGACTAGGGCTGCCTCATCAGCAGGGGTTTGCCTGCTTAAAAAGGGCTATAGGTAGTATTTAAGTATGGGATAAAAAACACAAAGTAAAAAACAAAACAAAAAAAGGGCTATAGGTGTGGCTGGCACAATGTTAGATGTATTTGGTAAGGGGACTACAGTTCTATGTGGCAGCCTTTTGTCACAAGCTTCTTTCCAGTCACTGGGTCAGTTTCTAAGGTGCTTACAGCCTGCTGAGTCCAGTTTCCCGATTTGTAAAATAAGCAGGCTGGGCTCTCTAAGATCCCTTCAAGTGTAAAATAATAACTGCCTTTCTCCTCAAATTTGTTACATAAACAATTGTTAATCCAGGACTCCCTCCATCCTATGCTTATGCAATTTATTTTTTGAATTCCAAATTTCATTTTTCAATAAATGCTTGCTGTATTATCTTTTTTTTATTTTAATTTTGATTCATTTATTTTTTGAGGGAGGGTTTCACTGCTGCCCAGGCCAGAGTGCAGTGGCACAAACATGGCTCACAGCAGCCTCGCCCTCCTGGGCTCAAACAATCCTCCCCACTCAGCCTCCCAAGAAGCTGAGACCATAAGCGTGTGCCATCACACCTGCCTAATTTTTAAATTTTTTGTAGAGCTGGAGTCTCGCTGTGTTGGCCAGTCTGGTCTTAAATTCCTAGGCCCAAGTGATCCTCCCACCTCAGCTTCCCAAAGTCTTGGGATTATAGGCATGAGCCATTGTGCCTGACTTTGCTGTTATTATTATTATTATTTTTTTTTTTTTTTTGAGACAGAGTCTCGCTCTGTCACCCAGGCTGGAGTGCAGTGGCACCATCTTGGCTCACTGCAACCTCTGCCTCCCGGGTTCAAGCGATTCTTTTGCTTCAGCCTCCTGGGTAGCTGGGACTACAGGTGTGTGCCGCCATGCCCGGCTAATTTTTGTATTATTAGTAGAGACGGGGTTTCACCATATTGGCCAGGCTGGTCTCGAAATTCTGACCTTGTGATCTGTGCATCTTGGCTTCCCAAGGGATAACAGGCGTGAGCCACCGTGCCCGGCCTGCTGTTATTATTTTTATGACATTTCATTCTGTGGTTTGGAGCCATCATTTTGCCTTGTTGCAAGGCTTGAATCTTGAGTTGGCCTTTTGATGTATTTGCTTTTCAGCTCTGTGCCATTAGCACAGAGAACGTGCTTTCTGTGTCACCATTTGAGGCAGGACCAAGGAGAGGCCTGGGGCAAGTCACCGAAGACCTATCTGTACTCTTTGGCTTCAGTGATCAAAGAAATCCAAGTCTCCCTCATGGTGCAATCAAGTGGCCCATTTTTCTCCCTCCTGACTCTGAAGCCTTTGTGACAGATTTTAAAGAGGCGTTTGTAAAGTCCACACCTAGTGTGTCTCCAGCAATCATACTCTTGATTGAGGTCAGACTATCTTGTATTTTACAGATGGAAAACTGTGACTTGCCCAAAGTCACATACTGTGGCAAGGCTGGTCTCTTTAACCAGAGTCTCCCTATTCTTTCTATTACATCATGCTTCCTCCACAGTTCACGAAACTCTTGCTGCTCTAATAAATTACACACTTGGTGGCTTAAACAATACAAATTTATTATCTTACAGTTGTGGAGATCAGGTCGACACAGGTCTCACTGGGCTAAAGTCAAGGTGTCTGCAGGGCTGGTTCCTTTCTGGATGCTGAAGGGGAAAATCTGCTTCCTTGCCTTTTCCAGCTCTCAGAGGCTTCTTGCATTCCTTGGCTCATGGTCCTCTTCCTCCACCTTCAAAATCAGGACCTATGGGTTGAGTGTTTCTCCTGTGGCGTCTCTCTGGCCCTCCTTCCCTCACCGAATCTCTTTCTTCCCATGATGGGAAAGGTTCTCCCTTTCAAGGACTCATGTGATCAGAGTGTGCCTACCAAGATAAAACAGGATAATCTCTCTATCTAAAGGACCTTGATTAACATAGCCACATCTACATTTTGTCAGGTAAAGTGACATAGTCACAGGTTCTGGGGATTCGGGTGTGAACATTTTTGGGAGGCCATTATTCTGGCTACCACACCCTGTCAGTAAACTAGGGCTTCCCGGAGGCCAGTGGGTTAAAGTAATGAAGACAGATATAGCCTGACTTTCAGAGTCTTAGGAGATGCTCCCGATGTCCTGACATAGACTGTATCGATGACACAAAGTTGATCAGGTGAGCCCCCTTCCACATGGCAAATTCTATCTGATGCCCTCATGGTTGGGCCCCCTCCTCTTGTCAACCGTAAACACCCATTCCCTGTAATGAGTAGTGGGGAGGCCAGGAAAGGGCAAAACATGGGTGTTAGTGTCTGCCCTCCAGGCTCTCAGATGATGATATTATGGTTCTGGAAAAGCTGAAATGTACAGCACTGACCCCTCAGCTCTTAAAAGTTCCCTGATATTTGGGCAGTAGAGGTACAGCTTGGAGTTACAGGTATCTTTTCTGATGTCCAGCCTCTAAATGTAATGTGAATGTAGAAACTATAAAGACCCCAAGTGACACACATGGGGAAGGGGAAGGATCCTACTCTCTTACCCTGTTCACAAAGGAAGGCTACAAGCTGGTCTAAGACAGAAGCGAATGCGGCCTGTGATGAAAAGATATGTAACCATCACCAAAAGAGCTAAAGAGGAGAAAAATATAGAACAAGCCTGGTTAAGACATTCAAGATAATGCGGTGTGCAGTTCCATCTGGGGATCCCCTTCTTTTTTTTTTTTTTTTATTTTTGGAGACAGAGTCTCACTCTTTGGCCCAGGATGGGCACAATCTCGGCTCACTGCAACCTCTGCCTCCTGGGTTCAAGCAATTCTCAGCCTCCCTAGTAGCTGGAATTACAGGCACACGCCACCATTCTCAGCTAATTTTGTATTTTTAATACAGATGGGATTTCACCATGTTTGCCAGGCTGGTCTCAAATTCCTGACCTCAGGTGATGCGCCCACCTCAGCCTCCCAAAGTGCTGGGATTACAGGTGTGAGCCACCATGCCGGCCAGGAGATCCCCTTCTTAAGCCTCTCCACAGGTCAAGTTAGGCAGCAAGCCCATGTTTTCCATTTTTTTTTTTTTTTTTTTTTTTGAGATGGAGCTTTGCTCTTGTTGCCCAGGCTGGAGCGCAATGGTGCGATCTTGGCTCACTGCAACCTCCACCTCCTGGGTTCAAGCGATTCTTCTGCCTCAGCCTCCTGAGTAGCTGGGACTACAGGTTCGAGCCACCACACCAGGCTAATTTTTTCGTATTTTTAGTAGAGACGGGGTTTCACTATGTTGGCCACAGACACCTTTTTGAGTGCAGACTAGAAGCTTGGTTTTGGCATTTTACGTGGCATCTACATCATGTTCACCTGTGTATTGGATCTGAAAACTGGGACATTCTACAGTTTGTGGAACTCCTGCAAATGTTCCTGCAATTGATTTACTCACACACTGCCCACACCCACCCCCTGTACACCACAGGTTCAAGTATTTGACTCTTCCCACCCCACCCACCCCTGCCACCAGCTGCTGTATACCCTCCCACTCACTCTCAGGGCCCCTGAGGTCCCCAGGGAGTCACCACCACATACCACTCTCTGTATCTGGGGGAAGGTCTAGGTTGTTGGAAACTTTAATCAAGCAAGGACAGTTAACAGCTGCAGAGGCACCTTAGGAAACAGTGAGCTTCAAAAAGGAAATACTTGTAGGATCTCTTGTGATGACCTTTGACGACTTTTCTGAAAATGACCCGTCATTCTCTGCCATGGAAAATAACAGTGATCACAGGCAGCCTTCAGCCCACAGAAGGCTTCCTCCTCCAGGCAGGCTCTGACATAGCCGCTCACCTCACAGATGCCCTAACAGACTGCAAAGTCCTGGGAACATGCATATCCATACACACACATGCACACGTGCCTCTCTACAAGTACATTTTTGAGGTCACAGCTTTGCCTCAGTGGCCACTTCCTCTAGGGCTGGCTGGGCGGAGCTATTGGCAGAGCTCTAGGGTCCCCGGCAGTGTCCTGCCACACACCACCAATCATCCGAGCTGTTGGCATGTGGTGAGGACCTTTTCCCCCTTCCTTTTTCCTCCCCACAGCTGCAGGAGGGGGATTCTGCGGGGTGGATGTCACTTTGCTAGGGGCGGGTTCTTCCCACCCCCACACTACATCTGGTTCTAGCTCCTTCCTATGCCGGATGTAGGCCATTTTGGGGTTCCTAGTAGGGGTCACATCCCGGTAAAAGAACATTAGGGAGCACCTTTGGGCACCCCTGCTCAGCAGCCCCCTTTCCCCCAGCTGGTTCCCTCTCTCCTCCATCAGCCAGGCCCCCACCACCTATGAGGGCCTCGCAGTGCCTGGGTCCTCCGCCACAGATGCCCCCTTTTTCCTTGGGGCTGGGTGTGAAGGGACAGCTTTGGGACTTTTTAAAGAAAGAACTTTGCTAGGAAAGTAAGAGAAGAACCAAAACCAAACCAAGAAAATGTCAAAACCTCTGCTGGTCCAGAATCTGCGCTCGGCCTCTGGCTCTGTTCTGCTCCTCTGCCTTGATTTCACCTAGGAAGCTGCAGCCCTTCTTAAGCCCTCTGCAACTCCCTTGCTCACCTGCTCCCTGGCTCCCCATGAGGGTGCATGGGGGGCAGTGCTGCCACTTGCCTTTCCAGAGGTGCTGCAGCCATGGCTGTTCCTTACCTTCACCTCTGGCCCAGGCCTGTTCCTGAACCCCCAGTTACTGGAACCCCCAGTTACTGGAAACCCCAGGATGATGAGAAGCGAGGGATGCAAACCAGGAACCCCCAGTCTCATGGGGAGAATGGAGCCTCACCCTGGAGCTGGGGAGATCGTCTGGGTCAGTGCAGCTCCAGCTACACATCATAAGCCCCAGTGGACAAGGCAGCCAGGAGGAGGGTGGGGCAGATCAGGGCAGATAACCAGAAGGACCAAGTTTGGGGCCCAGCATGGCCCATATGGGTTTAAGATGCATGGAGAGGAAGCACAGGGAGGACATGGGGACAGGCCCATCCCCTACCCCTGTGTTCTGGACCTCAGTGTCCCCTCCGTGGCCCCTCTGGCCCTGGCCCAGGGATGCCTTCTGCTTCATTGAGCCCATCTGTTTGAGACTTGCTAACACCTTCCTCTTTTGTGACTGGAAGTCACAGGGCCAATTGCTAAGCCGTGCAGTCACAGAGGGAACACAGAGCCTAGTTGTAAACGGACAGAGACAAGAGAGGCAAGGGAGGACAGTGGATGACAGGGAAGACGAGTGGGGGCAGAGCTGCTCAGGACCATGGCTGAGGCCATCACCTATGCAGATCTGAGGTTTGCGAAGGCTCCCCTGAAGAAGAGCATCTCCAGCCGGTTAGGACAGGGTAAGGGGGATGAGGCCTCCCCTTGATCCTGCATCCCCACTTCCCGCCCCACAGATCCCATTCCCAAATCCCACCTTGGTCCCTTTTCTCTTCTCTCCAGACCCAGGGGCTGATGATGATGGGGAAATCACCTATGAGAATGTTCAAGTGCCCGCAGTCCCAGGGGGGCCCTCAAGCTTGGCTTCTTCTGTACTAGGGAACAAAGCAGGTCTGGAGAGCCTGGGGGATGTGTGTTTGTTGGGGGGCTGTGTCTTGAGCTGGGGAGTCCATAATGTTTTTGTTGTTGTTCTTGAGACAGGGTCTTGTTCTGTCACTCAGGCTGGAGTGCAGTGGTGTGATCATGGCTCACTGCAGCCTCGACCTCCTGGGCTCAAGTGATCCTCCTGCCCTGGCCTCCCAAAGTGTTGGGATTGCAGGCGTGCGCCCCCACGCCATGGCCCACAGTATTCTTGAGAGCACAATACCCTGGGGAAAGGAGGAGGGCGGTTCTTAGGAAACAGAAGAATAGGAACAGGATAAATGGGAGCCAGGGGAGGAAGAAAGATTCCTCCGGCAAGGTAGAGACCCCTGTCGGGGAGATAAGGGCTGCGGAGGGATAGGGCAGCCCTGTGGAGGATGAGTTCTAATGGGAAACGGGGAGCCATGGGAGGGAAAAGAGGTGATGGGAGATGGATGAGAGCAAAGGGGGAGAGGGTTTGGAGCCGACAGATAAGGGGCCTCTGAGGAAACGATAAAGGGAGAACTAGGAGAGATGAGGGGGTCCCGGGAAAAGATACAGTGAGACCCAGGAGGAAGCCGAGAGAGTCCCGGGCAGAGGAGGAACTCAGGAGAGTGACACTGTGTCCCAGAGCAACTCTAGCGGGCAAAGTAGGGCAGACTGGAGTTTCCCAGTGGCGAGGGCGAAGCGGGTGCGCAGGAGGAGAAGGGGCAATACTCGGGGCTTCCGGTATCACACTGGATGCTTCCCTTGACAGCGGTCAAGTCGGAGCAGCCAACTGCGTCCTGGAGAGCCGAGACGTCACCAGCTGTCGGGCGGATTCTCCCCTGTGAGTGCCTGTGCGGGGCAGCCGCGGGGCCACGTGCTCGCGCCTGTCCCGGCTGCGGATGGCGCTGGGCCCCGCGGGGTGCAGCTCTTTCCGGGATGAACGCGGGCGCAGTCCTTCCGACCGCCCGGGCTGCCGTGCCACATTCACCTTCATCCGGTGCGCCTGAATCCGACGTGCACCGCCCCCCTGCGGATGGTCCCAATTCACCTACCTGCCCCCCTTCCCCTCTCTCCGTCTGATATTTCCTTCCCCTTCTCCCAGGTAACGCCCCCGAGTCCTCACCAGCACTGATTCTGGAACACCCTCTCCCCTACCTGCGAAACACCCCGCTACCCAACAGAAACCACCATGCTTGCCCCCTCAGCTCTGCACCGCCCTCCTCTTAGGGATGCCTTCCCCAGGGGTCTCCCCCACGGACCTGTCCCTTCCTCTCTACATTCTTTACGGGGGCTGACTGCCCTCATCCATCCCACTGTCCCCCTAAGGCCGCACAGCCTGCCTGCGATACCTCCTGCTCGGCCTGCTCCTCACCTGCCTGCTGTTAGGAGTGGCCGCCATCTGCCTGGGAGTGCGCTGTGAGTAAGGCTGTCCCTACTTCCCACTTAAACCGAACGGCTTACGTCCCGACTCTCGCCCCAAAGCTGATCTTCCTCAGCAGGGATCATAGTCACTACCACCACCTCCTTAGCTTTGGGTTTGGTTTCCAGCCAGGGCTGTTGTCTTCCTGAATTGTCCTCACCTAATCCAGTACCTCCTTACGCTTTAGTCAGTCAAATCTTGTATTTCAGCCTGTGATGCAAAAAGTTGCAAGAAGCAGAAAAAGGGCTGATGCTGCAGTCTCAGGGCACTAGGTCAGGGCTGGAGAAGACATCCACCAAATCTCTGTGGCCAAACAGATCTGCAGGTGTCTCAGCAGCTCCAGCAGACGAACAGGGTTCTGGAAGTCACTAACAGCAGCCTGAGGCAGCAGCTCCGCCTCAAGATAACGCAGCTGGGACAGAGTGCAGAGGATCTGCAGGGGTCCAGGAGAGAGCTGGCGCAGAGTCAGGAAGCACTACAGGTGGAACAGAGGGCTCATCAGGCGGCCGAAGGGCAGCTACAGGCCTGCCAGGCAGACAGACAGAAGACGAAGGAGACCTTGCAAAGTGAGGAGCAACAGAGGAGGGCCTTGGAGCAGAAGCTGAGCAATATGGAGAACAGACTGAAGCCCTTCTTCACATGTGGCTCAGCAGGTATCCGCTCTGGGGAGAGGAGAGAAGGGAGGGATGGATTGGAGCAAGGAGATACTAGTGGCAGGAGTCTATCACCCAGGGGCCTGTGAGGTGTTCAGGAAAGGGGCAGTGAACCAGAGTGGTGGCTGACATGAGCTGTTCAGCCTTGGCCAACAGAGAGAAGGACCAAGCTGCATACTAGATTTAGGGGGACGCACCCAGCTCCAAGGCTCATCCTGTAGGGGAGAGGAGGATGGCAGCCAGCAGTCCAAATCACACTGTCCAAGGTTTCTTCCGGTTGATATCAGTGACAAGGATCTGGGAATGCCCCCAAATTTGGATGTGAACTTGGCGGTTTGCACATCTTTCTAAAGACAGGGACCTCATTTTTAATTAATTTTTGTTATAGCTGAGATCTCCCCAAAGGGTAAGACTTACTGGCTGACATGGAGTGCAACCTGGTGGTGGGGCAAGGCAGTGAGGCGCTCAGCACTCACAGTGAGGTGGAGCTGGGAGTTGTGGTGTAGGGAACTAGGATGGGGTGTCCATTCATTTTGAAAGCAGGACCCCAGCCAGTAGGTGGAGATGGGGAAAGGGACACATAAAAGAGGCAAGGCTGTATCAAAACAGGCTGAGGGTCTAGGCAAGGTGCCAGGCCCAAGGGGACTGGGGTGTTTTTGGGCTATGATCAGGTTTAGGCTCTGTCTAGCTTGGGGGTCATCTGGGTGATCTCCCCAGGCATAAGACAGCAAGATTATGTGCAGACACCCCTTGCCCTTATTTCCTTAACCTTACCCTCTGTGACCATCAGTTCCATGCCAGGGCTGCCCATTCTCTTAGCAGCATGTTAGACCTCTACCTCCCAAATTGCTCTTCCGGCAAAAGGATGGTTTCAGACTTCCACTCTGATCACAGCTGCCCACCACTCCTGCAGGTTTTCCCCACACTTTTTTGATCTCATCGAGGCCTCCAATCTGCTGACTCCCCTTTTTCTCCCTTCCCATCAGTCCAGGCCTCCAATCAACTGATTCCCCTTTTTCTCCCTTCCCATCAGCTGTCTCCTGTCCACACTTCTCTCCCTACCTATCATGGGTTTGGAGCCCATCACTTCAACTACTCACTTATTTTTTTAAATAGAGACAAGGTCTCACTATGTTTCCCTGGCCGGTATCGAACTCCTGGGCGATCCTCCTGCCTCAGCCTCCCAAAGTGCTGAGATTACAGTCGTGAGCCACCGCACCTGGTTCACTCACTTCTTTGTTCCATTATCCTTCTAGTGTACCTGATGGGCAAAATTTGAACTCTGGATGAACCCAACTGCCCATGGTCAGCACCAAGGTGTGACAAATTGTGGAATCATTCTGCTCAGTGCCACTGAGACTCTAGTCTCTCAGCACTGCCTGGCAACCTCTGCAGTGGTCAGCTTGCTCTCCATAGTAACTCCTTCTCCCTCACTTTCAGCAGATGTCCTCATCTTCCACTCTTTCAGAGAGGAATTCCCTTCACTATCCATCACCAAGTCCATATATCCATTTGGATTTTTGCCCATCCTCATCTTTTGCAAGGATATCTGAAACAGCTTTCTAAATGTTTTTCCTACTCACTCCTCTCCCTGCAGTCCATTCTTCATATTGGAGCCAGGGTAATCTTTTACAAACAAAAATCTGATCATGTCACCCAATCTAGAGCATTTCAGTTAATTGATTACATAAACAGTTACGGAATACATAACATACAATATGTTCTAGCACTGTGCCCAGGCACTTGGGATATAGCTAGTGAACAAAATTCCTCTATGTAAAACCCTACACTGACTTTCTCTTCCTCATAATATAAAAATAAAAATCCTTAACATGGCTTCCATCACCCCTGCCTACCTTTCAGTGTGCCACTTATCTCCTCACCCTCTTCCATTTGGCCATACAGATTTCTTTTTTTTTTTTTTTTTTTTTGAGGCGGAGTCTCACTCTGTGAGACTGAAGTGCACTCCCAGGCTGGAGTGCAGTGGCGTGATCTGGGCTCACTGCAACCTCTGCCTCCTGGATTCAAGCGATCCTTTTGCCTCAGCCTCCCGAGTAACTGGGATTATAGGCATGCGCCATGGTGCCTGGGTATTTTTTGGTATTTTTAGTAGAGGTGGGGTTTCGCCATGTTGACCAGGCTGGTCTTGAACTCCTGACTTCAGGTGATCCACCCCGCCTCGGCCTCCCAAAGTGCTGGGATTACAGAAGTGAGCCATTGTGCCCAGCAGGGATTTCTTTTTATTCCTTTAAGTTGCCATAGGACAGTAGCTCAAGGGAGTAGCAGGGTGGGGACATGAGGATATGTAGAGAGAAAAGAGGGAGCTAGTGGAGAGGGAATGATTTTTGAGTGATGAAGGTAGGACTGATGGAACAAAGCAATGGAGAGAGGTGGCCTGGGATCAGAAGTGCACATTGGGATGTAGGATGTTGAAGAAAGAGGGATATTTATTTCTTATGGATAGTCAGGAAAAGAAGAACAGAGAAGAGAAATTTTGAGGTGGAGAGGAGGGAAAAGGAGAGAGCTCAGTTTCTGCAAAACAAGACCCAAAATTTTCTGCTTGTAGGAAATTGGAGAGGGAAGGAGGGGGCCAGTGCTGGAGGAGTGGAGGATGTGCAGTGAGGGGTGCTTTAGGGAGTGGAGGAGATGGGCCCAAGAGATGTTAGGTAAAGTGTCAGGGTGGACTGCAATTGTTCAGAAATTGGGGTAATAAAATCAGCCCTATTAAGACAGACCTCCCAGATTGCTAAGAAGTAATGTTGTTGAATGTTAAAGTCTTTTTACTAAGTAAGGACAGGTATGGTGTTTCCAGGGGATGCAAAAGAAAGAAAGATTGCAAAGATCATAGAAGTCCATGAAGGTGCTGAGATTAGCTCTAGGGGAATATTGTTAGCAAAAGATTGCTGAGTAGTCACTTTCATCCCAACTGTTGCTGCTATCACACTCTTTCTGCTTTTTAGACACCTGCTGTCTGTCGGGATGGATAATGCATCAGAAAAGCTGCTTTTACATCTCACTTACTTCAAAAAATTGGCAGGAGAGCCAAAAACAATGTGAAACTCTGTCTTCCAAGCTGGCCACATTCAGTGAAATTTATCAACAACCAGTAAGCATATCCTTACTCACAGACTGCAGTGGGTACTATTAGGTAAAGGGACATATGTCATCAAGTCAGGAATGGCAGTGCACACATGGCTGGGGTGGCCATTCCTTTTCCATGGAAGAAACTGAGAATCACAATACTCTTGACCTCTGAGCTTGGAAACAACCTCTGCATCTTCTCAGCACAGTGGTCCAGGCAGCCCCTAGTAACTGATTAGAGTTGGCATGAGAATGGAAACTTAGGAACCATATCTACATTTTTTTTTTTTTTTGAGACAGAGTCTCACTCTGTCACCCAGGCTGGAGTGCACTTGCATAATCTCAGCTCACTGCAACCTCCGCCTCCTGGGTTCATGCAATTCTCCTGTCTCAGCCTCCTGAGTAGCTGGGACTACAGTCACATGCCACCACGCCCAGCTAATTTTTGTATTTTTAATAGAGTCGGGGTTTCACCATATTGGTCAGGCTGGTCTCTAACTCCTGGCCTCAGGTGATCCACCTGCTTCAGTCTCCCAAAGTGCTGGGATTATAGGTGTGAACCACTGCGCCTGGCCTCTACTTTAATGTGTATCTCATCTCAGCTTGCTGGTCAGCTCCCTGGGCTGCTTGACAGGTTCCTGGACTCTTGTGGCCTCTCAGGCAGAGAGGTCCCACACCTGGTGGGCTGGATTGTAGGGATTAGTTCCTTGGGGCCAGAACAGCACACAGAATGACTCCCCTCCAAAGGCTGGCAGAGATTCTTACTCAGCTGGAAGGCAAATTTAGCAGTGAGCCTGCATCTGCAGGGTGGCACTTGATGGATTCAGGGACAAGTTACCAAAGAGCTGTCTTATATACAGCCCCCTTGCCAAAGCTGAGGCCTCCCTAGGGTGTGCATTTTCTTCCATATTTCTCATCACTCTCCATGTATCTCTGGTCTCTCTGAATCTCCCCTCAGCACTCTTACTACTTCTTAAATTCACTGTTGCCAAATGGTGGTTCAGGGAATTCATATTGGACTGGCCTCAGCTCTAACAAGGATTGGAAGTTGACTGATGATACACAACGCACTAGGTAAGTTTGTTAGGACTTCTGGGTATTTTCAACTCCATAATCCCCTCCATAAAGACATGGTAATCAGATTTCCTTCCCACCTGGTCCCCTCAGAACTCTCCCATAAATCAACACTGTAATTGCCTATTTGTCTGTTTCCTCTATTTGATTAATAACTTCTTAGGGCAATCTTATTCTCCATTCTATTTCCACCTAGAAGTCCCTGGCACATACTTTTTTGTTTCAGTAACTACTAGGTTGGGACCTACGCTATCTTTTAGGGGGAGACATTAAGGATTTAGTTAAGGCTCCACAGCTGATAACAGCAGCGTTTCTCCATCCTTCCACAAGGCCACCCAAACTGAGGTTGTACTTTCTCAGTAGCGGCCACTTGGGGCACTAGAGCTGCCTCAGTGAAGTAAGCAAGGGAGCAGCGGGGGTACCATCGAAGCTCCACTTCACTGTGATCAAGACAGCAGTGGGGTACCATTGAGGATCAACCCTAGGGACCCTGAAACAGGGTGGCAACCTCCTTATGTTCCTCAATTGGCCTTCCCATCTTTTTTTTTTTTTTTTGAGATGGAGTCTCGCTCTGTCGCCCAGACTGGAGTGCAGTGGTGCAATCTCAGCTCACTGCAAGCTCCGCCTCAGGGGTTCACACCATTCTCCTGCCTCAGCCTCCCTAGCAGCTGGGACTACAGGCGCACGCCGCCATGCCTGGCTAATTTTTTGTATTTTTAGTAGAGACGGGGTTTCACCGTGTTAGTCAGGATGGTCTCGATGTCCTGACCTTGTGATCTGCCCGCCTTGGCCTCCCAAAGTGCCGGGATTGCAGGCGTGAGCCACCGTGCCCAGCCTGGCCTTCCCATCTTTAAGACCTCGAGTGATTTTTCCCTCTGCTGGTTCTAAAGCCTGTTTCAGTTGAACTCCAGACATCTGTCCTGAACCATGCCCAGATGTGGCCTTAGGCAGGCAGGGTGAGTTAGGATTTAGGTTTTATGCAGGGGAAGGGGAGAGAAGGGAGGGTGGGATATGTCCAGAGCATATCCCAGCTCTACCTTACTACTTTTTAGGACTTATGCTCAAAGCTCAAAATGTAACAAGGTACATAAAACTTGGTCATGGTGGACACTGGAGTCAGAGTCATGTAGAAGTTCCCTTCCCTACATCTGTGAGATGACAGCTTTCAGGTTTCCAGATTAGGACAGTCCTTTGCACTGAGTTGGTAAGAGTGAGGGATGGGGCCGAGGCATGGGGAGTCCAGGGGCAGAGGGACTCAGAGCAGGGGCCCAGGGGCCCGAGAGAAAACTTGTACCTGGGATGAAAGTTCCTCCACAGCCTCCAGTTGCTTGGTCTGCCTGTTAGGGTGGGGTGGGCAGGGAGGGACAGGTAAGGCCTACAACTTACGGGAGGCTGGTGGTGTGGCTGTCGAGAGCTGAGGAGGAGATGGGGTAAGTGGGATGAGGGTTCAGTTAAGTCAACCGTGGAGCTCACTGATACTTTACTTTTCCAGACACTCATGCCAACAAGAACCTGTGCCCCTCCTTCCTAACCTGAGGCCTGGGGTTCCTCAGACCATCTCCTTCATTCTGGGCAGTGCCCAGCCACCAGCTGACCCACACCTGACACTTCCAGCCAGCCTGCTGCCTGCTCCCTCTTCCTGAAACTGGACTGTTCCTGGGAAAAGGGTGAAGCCACCTCTAGAAGGGACTTTGGCCTCCCCCCAAGAACTTCCCATGGTAGAATGGGGTGGGGGAGGAGGGCGCACGGGCTGAGCGGATAGGGGCGGCCCGGAGCCAGCCAGGCAGTTTTATTGAAATCTTTTTAAATAATTGCACGTGTTAGTCTCATGTGTCAGCAATGCTGTGTCTGGTTCAGTGATCCCCACGGGAACGCGAGCCGGGGGTCGACTGGAAGTGCTCTGTCCCTTGAGTCCATGCTGGGGCTCCCCTACATGGGGAGAAGAGCCGGTCAGCCCATCTGGAACTGGCACTGTCCAGCAAGTGTGCTCTGTTCTTACAGGGTGTCCTGAAGGCCAAAGTTGGAGGCCTGAGACCACAGGCTCCACTGCTAAGAGCGTGCCCCAGGCAGCTGCAGGCTGGGTGTGGGTGGCTTGGCGTGGTGCCCTCGGTGGCAGAGGAGACTGCCCGCCTCACAGTTCAGGTTGCGGTAGCGGGCAACAGCTGGTGTGGGGCGGGGGCACATGGACAGGAAGCCAAAGCTGAAGGGGCCGAGGCAGCAGCCAGGACAGGGCAGCCCCTCATCGGGCTCCCGGGGAGCTGAAGGGGGTGGCGAGGGTTCTGTCCGCTCCAGGGCTGCCGCCCGGGGCAGGCTATGCTGGGCCCGGTTCCAGGGCTCCCCAGCCCAGCCTTGTGGGGAGTTCACCACCACAGCTGGGGGATTGTTATTGAGGACGGGTCCTGATCTAGGGGACCAGGGTTGGGAGGCCGACGAACAGGTGCTGATGAAGTTGTCTGTGGCCACAGCCAGAGGCAGCTGGGGCGCTGGTCCTGGAGGTTCCGGCTCAGGGCTGCTGCCCTCGCACTCCATCTTCTCTTCAGCCGAGGGGCCCACGGGGGGAGGGCCAGGACCTGGCAGTGCTGTCTCCATACGGCGGGGGAGCTCAGGGGATGAGGGTAGTGAGCGGCAGCGGCGGGCAGGTGTCCCAGGCTGGACCAGGGTCTCCGGAGTGGTCACTAAGGGCAGCTGAGTGGATGGGAATGGTGATGGTGGCACAAGAGGCAGGACTGGCTTGCTGGGTGTGTCCAAGAGCTTGATCTTGCCACCCCTGAGGTCTTCCCGTAGTGAGAAGGGGTTGACTCGAGTCAGATTGTCCCCCCAGTTGGGGGGTGATTCTGGTGATGGGGGCAGGAAGAGGTCTGACCGGCTTCGGGAAAGCCGGGGATCTGGCCTGGGAAGCGTGGCAGAGGGACCCCCTCTTGCAACAGAGCCTGTAGACAGAGAAGTCTGGAATCACTGTCCTCAGCATTTGATCACAGCTCCTTGAGGGCCTCACTACTCTCCAGGAGGCTGGTGGGACTAGAGCTTGAAAAAGGGAGTCCCACCTGGTGCTTTGGAAAGGGGCGATGTCATCTCCAGGCCCCTTTTACTTCTTTCCCCTCCTCTCCCTCAAGCTTTAGCATTAGGAAACTGTCTTCTTGGAGATGTCCTCCCACCCTACCCCAGTCCGACCCCCAGCCTTTTCAACTAATAAATATACTTAGCCTCCCCCATGTCACCTCTGAGTTCTAGGGAGGACAAAGGCCAAAGGACTCAAGCTGGGTCAAGGTCAGGCTCACTTACCCTGATTGTGTGTCAGGGCAGTCCTGGTGAGTGGGGCTGGCTCAGGCAGCTGCTCCAGGATCCATTCCAGGTGCTGGGTAATTTCGGTGAAGGGGGCACGGGTGCTGGGTTCCAGCTGATGGGTAGAGACGGGAACAGCTTCACTCAGTGCTCCGAAAGAGGGTCTCTGAGTTTCCTCCCATCACCTGGGTCCCATAGGGCAGCCATGGCAGCTTATGGATGGGGGCAGGGTGGGGCAGGAAGGAGTGTGAGGCTCTTACGCTGCAGCAGTGGATGGCCAGGAGCAAGAAAGGCAGTGGGCAGTCATCCCCCACCAGAGTTCGGAAAGCAGGCACATCCAGGCCAAAGTCCTGTGGGGACAGAAGGAGGGACCTCCAAGTCAGCTTTTCTTGGGTTCTCCTTCTGCTCCCCAGTCAGAACCTCAACCTCTAGGGAATGAATCCTCCTTGGTTATGAGCCAGCTAGTCTGGAGTTCTTTCTTTGCAAACCTAGAAACATTCACCTCAGTGCGTGGTAGGTAGTCAGGGTCTGCAGGTACTCGGGCGATGAGCTCACAGAGGACAATCCCGAAGGCAAAGACATCAGCCTGGGGGTCAGAGATAATAGTGTCGGGGAAGAATTAACAGTTTTCATTTCAGAATTTTGACAGAATATAGCAGAATTTGGTTGAGGGTGGGGGATCTTGACAGTTTTCATGTGTTAGAAGGGTGCCTGTGAGGGGCAAAGGGATCTTGGGGACTCCTGAAGATCTGGTAGGGTTGTTTTGGGGATGGATGGGGCTTTATGAGAATACCTCAAGGGTCTCGGAAGGCCTTGGGGATCTGAAGGGTTGATGTCTCACCTTCTCATCATACAGCTCACCCCGTAACACCTCTGGAGCCATCCAGTATGGGGAGCCCACCACGGCCAATGGCTCCTTCCTTGCCCCCTCCCTGCAGGGGCAGGGGCAGGGTGGTCAGAAACATCCTATTCAGGCATCCACCCCAGGCAAAAGGGGATGAGGTGAACTCCCTCCGTTCCCCAAGGGAAACATCGCTGGGGCTCTGGGGAATCAGATAGGGGCACTCTGGGAGATTTGGGGGGAACAGGGACATTCATCTCACCTATACACAGGAATCTTTTCAGCCAGCCCGAAGTCACCCACGACAGCGGTGAAGCCTCGATCTTCCCGTCGGACTAGACAGTTCTGACACACACACACATAGTATCCCCACGCACTCATCACCTTCTGCTCCCTGGCCTCCCAGTGTATAACCCAAAGCCCTGTCACTCCAGCATAACTCCAACCCTCTCTGCTCTCCCAGTTTTTCAAAGCACTTCAATATTGCAACATCATCCAACACTCCAAACACAGGGTGCTACTCAGTCCCTCCGAACACTCCCCTCACCCTGGTCCCCCAGTATTCTCCAATGCCTTGCCACTCCAACATCCTAATATATCTGTTATCCATATTCCAACATCCACAGGCCAGTTACAACCTAATAGTCTCAAACCCTCTTTCATGTCTCCACCCACCCTGCTAGCCTACCTTGGATGTGAGGTCGCGGTGAAATACACCTTTGGAGTGCAGGTACCGCAGGCCTCGGGCAATGTCCAGGGCCAGGTGGAGCCTGACCGGCCAGGATAGGGGTTCAGGGGAGCTGAGCAGCTGTTCCAATGTCCCCCCATTCATATACTGGTGCATAGGAGGAGAATAGGAATAGATGTCAGACTTCAGTCTGTATTCTAGGTCCCCCACTTACACGCTAGGGGACACTCCGGAGGATCACAGAGGTCATAGGGGTAAGACTGTGCTGTAGGACCCCCCCATCCATGTTCTAGGATTGCCCCGTTCAACTCAATAGCCATTAGCCATGTGCAACAATTTAAATAATTTAAAAAATTTTTTATTTAATCAAGTTGACCCACAAAAAATAAACAATGAAAATAATTTAAATTTAACCACATGTGGCTAGTGGCTACTGTATTGGACAGCACAGATAGAGAACATTTCCGTCACTGAAGAAAATTCTATTGGACAGCACTGTTCTAGGGGATACAGAGAATAAGACCAGTTGAGGCCTTTTATATGTGGTTTGCCTAAAGGGAAGTTCAGGAAAGCCTCCCCTGGGAGGAGATCCTGTTGCCTCTCCCTAGTCCTCCGTAGATCCACCAGGCCTGTTGACTCCCTTTATCCTTGGGGGTGAAGGGGGGTGGGGATCCCTCCTTCCTGGCCTATCCTCACCTCTGTAAGAGCGTGCAGCTGTCCCTGGTGCACACAGACCCCCATGAACCTGCAAGAGGATGGGGAAGATAGAAGGGTAGGCTATTAAAGGCCTCAGCTCCTCCTCAGTTCCACTTTTCCCGCGGGATCTTTCCCTTTCTCTCCCGCCCAGCAAGCTGCCCAGAGACTGGGGCCGCTCACCTTAGGATGTTGGGGTGCCTGAGCCGGTTCATCAGCTGCACTTCCCGTAGTGTGTTGCCCCGGTTACTGGGGAGCTTGTTCATCTTCAGCACCATGACTTGCCCTGACTGTCGGTGCCGAACCTGGGGACAGGAGCAGCCGGCGAGGGCCGGGCAGGTCGGGCGGGTCGCCGGAGTCTGGACCCTCTTCCCCGCACTCCCGGCCCCCTAGTTTCAGCCTCTGGTTGAAGGCTCGGTCCCGCCCCTCTGCCCGTCCTACCTTGTAGACCTCAGAGAAGAAGCCGGCCCCGATCTTCTCCGCGCAGTGAAAATCGTCCACACGCGCCAGGCTAGACACGGCGCTGCGGAGAGCCCGGTAGGAGGAGGGGCGGCCCCGGCCCGGGGCTCCGCCCGTGCCCCCCGGCCCCGGGGGCCCCTCCCCCGGCACCTCTCCAGGCCCGGGCCCAGGGCCCCGCAGTGGGGGCCGTTCCCCGGCCATGGCCGGGCCCCCAGCCCGGGCCTGCCTCACATGGCAGGGTCCCCAGGGCCCGGGCAGGCCGCGCTTGCCATGGGCGCGGGCCCAGCCCGATCCCGGGCGCCCGGACTCCGGCTCCCGCCCCGAGAATGGAAGATCCGCCGAAGATCCTGGACCCGCCCCCGCCGCGCCGGCTGGCTGGGCCCGGGTGGACGCCGCGCCGCTCCGCTCCGCGCAGGGCCTGGGCTTGGGCCTGGACCGGGCGGTGGCGGTGACGGTGGCGGCGACGGTGGCGGCAGCGCTCCGGGGCGCCGGCGGGTTGGCTTGCAGCGGGCGGAGGCGGGCGGGCGGGCGGGCGGCGGCTGCTCCGCTTAGCCGCCGGGGCTGAGGCTCCGCGGCCTGCCGGGGGCGGGGCTGGGCCGGGCCTCCGCTTAACTCCTTCCAGCCCGGCCTCCCGGCCGCGGCCACGCCCCCTCAGGTGCGCACCCCCGCCTCCCCGCTTTCCGGCCGCGATGCCCTGGGCCGCTCGGGTCAAATAAGCTCCGGCCTGAGCTTGAATAACGGGAGAGAATTAAGGGCTGATGGTGCGCATGCAAAGCTTAGCTGCCCAGGGAGTCCCCTCTCCTGCCTGGGTACTGTCCGTTGAGGGTCGGGCTCAGAAACCTGCCGGATTCCTGGGCTCTAGGGACCAACGGGGCAGAAAGGTAGGCCCCTCAGGCCCAGCCGCAATCAGAGGTAGCCTAGCAACCTGTCCACCTTCCTGGCCTGCGCCCCGGCCCAGCCTGCCCACTTCCCAGGTCTCTTCGACTCCGACACCTTGAACCTCTGGCCTCCCTAACACCTTCTACCTTCACGGGAGGTTGTGATATCTCGGGGCTATAGGGAGCCTTTGGCCGGCCCGTACCCAGCTTAGCCCCGACTCCTCCTCACTTCATCCTGCCGCCTCCCAATAAAGAAGAGAGTCCAGGTCCTCCGCCCTGTGACCACCCAGCCGGGACCTCCCTCTTACTACTTTGTCCAAAAGACTCTAAGAGAGAAGCCTCCACCTGCAGGGAAGCCCGTCCTTCCGCAAGATCCCACCCCCCTCAAAGAACGCTGTCCCTCGGAGACCCCTCCCTTCCTCAGTGAGACACCTCCCTTTCGGGGGCACTTTTCCCCAGTGTGGCACTGCCACCGTCAGTGTGTCAGAACCCCTCAGTGCTGCACCCCCTTGCTCTGTGTTCCTCCCACGCAGTGAGACCCCACCTCCGAGGGACTCCACTAGTCACTGTGACCCCTCCTCTGAAGGTGACTCCTCCCCTCAGTGTGAGCCAGCCTTCCTCAGTGTGAGGGTTCCGCCCTCCACGTAGGAACACGGTCTGCCCCCTAAGGCCGGAGGAGGGGCTGCAACTGGCCTCTTTAAGTCGGCGCGGTGCCTGGGTGCGCACGCAGTCTCAGGACTCCGTGCACTCGCCGTACCAGACGCTTCCGGTTCTGCCGCTGGCTCCTCCTCCGGCCTCGGCGAAATAGCCAATCATCGCTAGGGTTGGGTGGTGACACGCGATCCCGGCGGGCCACTCCGGGGCAAACGGTTTAAAAGGGCGTCGTTGAGCCGCCTGCCACCTAGCGGCGGAACGGTGGGCGGCGGGAGTGGAAGCTGCGGTCTCGAGTGCGGAGGCAGGCTGAGAGCTCCTCGAGGAAGCGAGGCTGAGTCCTGCAGGAATTCTCAAGTACTGTATTAATATTTCTGTAGTAAGCTTAAAAGAAAATTAATACAAGCACAGTCCGTATCGCGTGGGGTTACCGGCTTCCAATGGAGTCTGGTTACACGTTTATGAGAGTTGGAGCCAAGAAATACTACTCGCTTGTCGAGGGCTACTGAGAAAAGAATAAAGACGGTCATAAATGATACATGATGCCTTAGAGTCAAGAGAAGGCCAGATGCTGTCTTCGTGCGCCGTACAAGGGAAGGTATTGCACAAGTTTGGAGCGAGAGGAACGGGAGACATTCGCAATCCTTCCACAGCCGGTGGAGGCAGGCCAACCTCACAGAATTGCCCGGGGCATGTGCATCCTGTTCTTTTTTCTGGAGGCGTTTGGTCTCAGCACACGCTCATTCATCACATTAATGTTAACATCTACAACTAATTTGTGAATTTGCTTTTTATTGTATGACATCTGTAAACACTAGGAATTTATGCCTCATTTTGTTTAATATCATAGATCTTTTAACCGACACTGGGTTCTGGCCCTTTATCACGTTTGAGAATTACTGTAGTAGTTGGTGATGGTAATGCCAAGCCAAAGAGCCAGGTGCCTATTTTTTGTAAGATGATTGCGGTGGTTGTATGGAGGCCGGGAGACTGATTAGGAAGGAGGCTGTGACTGTGGTTCAATCAGGAAAGGATGAGACCAACCTGGCCAAGACTGATTAGGAAGGAGGCTGTGACTGTGGTTCAATCAGGAGATGAGACCAGCCTGGCCAACATGGTGAAACCCCGTCTCTACTAAAAATACAAAAAAATTAGCCTGATGTGGTGGCGAGCGCCTGTAATTCCAGCTACTCTGGAATCTGAGGCAGGTGAATCGCTTGAACCCGGGAGGCGGAGGTTGCAGTGAGCCAAGATCGTGCCATTACACTCCTGTCTAGGCGACAAGAGTGGGACTCTGTCTCAAAAAAAACCTTTTGTTGTTTTTATGGTGGAAAATGTCTTAACACACACACACACACACACACACACACACAGAATAGAAAAATGAATGTTTATTTACCTTGGATTAGTAAGACCATTTTGTTGGAAATCCATAGTGCAAAATTGGCTTGCCTTTGCCTCAGTTGTACTGTTGCCATATTTGACCTGGCCCAGGTGAAAGTACCTACTTTCATTTACCCTTCTATGTCAGTGATTCTCCAATGAGCAATTCATGGCCAATTTTGTTTCATCTATATCCGTGCCCTCTTCCCCACTCCATATTTGTGTATATTTCTGACATATCATTTCATCCTGTAAATGTTTCAGTACGTTATCTCTAAATGATAAGGTTTCTTCTTTAAAACCAAATCACAGTATTGTCACACCAGAAAAAAACAATAGTTCCTTCATGTCATCAAGCATCCAGTTGTTTACTTTTCCCTCACTGTCTTACGTTTGATTTTTAAAAATTGTTTATTTGAATCAAAATCTAAATTATGTCTGTATTTTGCAGGTGATATGTCTGTCTGTCTCTCTCTCTTTTTGTGAGACAGGGTCTGGCTCTATCACCCAGGATGGAGTGCAGTGGGTTGATCTCGGCTCACAGCAACCTCCACCCCCAAGGCTCAAGAAATCCTCCTGCCTCAGCCTTCTGAGTAGCTGGGACTACTCAGGTGTGGGTACCACCACACCTGTCTAATTTTTGTATTTTTGTAGAGATGGGGTTTGCCACGTTGCCCAGGCTGGTCTCAACTCCTGGGCTCAAGCATTCCATCCGCCTTGGCCTCCCAAAGTGCTGGGATTGTAGGTGTGAGCCACCACACCCAGCCATATGTTTCTTAAGTCTTTACAGATCTATGCTTATTCTCCATCTTTTTTCTTACTATTTTTTTAAACTGGTTCATTTGTCCTGTAGAGTTTCTTAGAGTCTTGATTTCTGTTGTAATTTAGCATGTTCCTCCATCCTCTGTATTTGATATAAATTGGTAACTTAATCAAATTTAGATTTATTTTGGCAAAACTAATTTGTAGATGGTTTTAGCACTTCTATCAGGAGGTATACAGGAGGTATACAGTGGTGGTCTTTTTGTGATGTTAATAACAGATATTTGTTTCTCAACCGTGGCACTATTGACATTTTGGACTGCAAAATTCTTTATTGTAGGGGGCTGTCCTGTGTATTGTAGGATGTTTAGCAGCATCCCTGGCCTCTACCTAATGGATGCCAATAGCACCTCCTCCCGACTGTAACAATAAAAAAATGTGTCTAGACATTGCCATTTGTCTTCTGGGGGACAAAGTTGACCCTGAATAAGAACCACTGGTCTAGGTTCATTAATAGAGGAGTTAAAGCTGGGCATGGTGGCACGCGACTATAGTCCCAACTACTTGGGAAGTTGAGCCGAGAGGGTTGCTTGAGCCCAGGAGTTCGAGTCCAGCCTGGGCATCATAGCAAGACCCTGTCTCAAAATAAATAAAAAGTTAGAGAATAATATTATCATTCCTTCTTTAAATGAATTCTTATAGAAGTATTAGGTAGAATAATTCTATAAGGAGAAACTTTTCCACATTAACTATTTGTTACACAGAGATACATTTCCTAGGAAAGGCAGAATAAATACTTGATTGCTTCTCACTTATTTTACCGGCTTTCAAAGTAATGAGTTGGTTCCCCAGCATCTTCCAAAGTTGACCGATGAGGTTTTTTTTAAAGTACCATTATGAACTCATGATTTAACACATATGTGATGTACTCAATTATTGCTAGTTATCTTTTTTTTCTTTTTGAGACGGGTCTCACTCTTTTTCAGGCTGGAGTGCAGTGGCACAAAGCTCACTGCAACCTTGACCTCCTGGGCTCAAGTGATTCTCTCATCTCAGCCTCCCAAGTAACTGGGACTACAAGCACGTGCCATCACACCCGGCTAATTTTTAATTTTTTTGTAGAGACAGGGTCTCACCATGTTTTGCCCAGGCTGGTCTCAAACTCCTGGCCTCAAGTGATCCTCCTGCCTTGGCCTCCCAAAGTGCTGGGATTACAGACATGAGCCACTGCACCCAGCCCAGTTATTGATTGATTGATTGATTGATTGAGATGGAGTCTTGCTCTGTCACCCAGGCTAGAGTGCAGTGGTGTGATCTCGGCTGACTGCAAACTCCGCTTCCCAGGTTCAAGCGATTCCCCTGTCTCAGCCTCCTGAGTAGTTGGGATTACAGACACCTGTCACCACGCCCGGCTGATTTTTGTATTTTTAGTAGAGACAGAGTTTCACCATGTTGGCCAGGCTGGTCTCAAACTCCTGACCTCAGGTGATCTTCCTGCCTTGGCCTCCCAAAGTGCTGGGATTACAGGCGTAAGCCACTGCGCCCAGTTATCATTTTTGGTGCTTGTCCTATTGTTACGGGATCTTTGGGGCATCCTTTTTCTGGCCGGAAACCTCTGTGGCTGGTGGTGCCTTTGCCCCAGTTTTGCTCAGGCCCTCTGGGCTCGTTTCACCTACCCAGCCTGGCAGCCTGTGCTTGGCTCACGCTACCAGCCTGGGTCCCATGCCTGCCAAGGGTGAGACAGGCGTGGAACAGTTAGGGGTATGTGAGTGAGCATTGGGTCCAGCCACTGTGCACAGTCAGACATTCCGGGTGCTGCAGCGGGGTGGGCAGTTCCAGGTGCCAGCATGGCACCATTTCCCTGCAAGCCTGCGGCCGGACCAGGCACATGGCAAGCAGCTTCCACAGCTGGCACTGGGGGACACATTGGTGCCTGGAAGCTTGGAGATGCCAGGAACAGCAGGTCCTCAAAGAGGAAGTCACAGCCCTGGCTTGGGGAGCTCCCAGGGCTAGGCTCCCCAAAGGGCTGCAGTTCTTCTTTCCTTGCCTTCACCCACAACGTGGCAAGCAAGGGTCATGTCTCACCCCCGTTTGTTACAGCTCTTTTAGCCTCACCATTTGGTGGGTCCTGAGTTCTTGTCCTGCGACAGGAAGAATGAGGTACGCAGACAAGTGAAGAGTGAGCAAGACAAAGAGTAGCTTTATTGAGCAATAGAACAGCTCAAAAGAAACCTGCAGGGGGCAGCTCCTTTCCCTAGCAGGGGTGTCCTGAGGAGTGTTCAGCTCCTAGCAGAGAGGGTAGCTCCTCTCTGCTAGGCAAGTCGTCCTGACAAGTGTTCAGCTATCAACAGGGAGGGTAGCTCCTCTCTGCAGCTGGTTGTCCTGTCATCTGTGCAGCTCTCAGCAGAGGGGAGGCCCTAGAGTGGGTGGCTTCTCTCTGCAGGTATGTCATCCTGTAGTCTCTGCAGCTCTCAGGAGAGAGGAGGCCCGAAAGTTGGTTGCTCCTCTCTGCAGCTGGTTGTCCCAACATCTGCAGCTCTCACAGAGAGGAGGCCTTGGTGTGGGTAGCTCCTCTCTGCAGCTGATTGTCCTGACGTCTGCTCAGAGCCTGGGCTTTTATGGGCCTTAGAGGGGAGGAAGTGCATGCCAATTGGTCCTGGGCAGCCATGGGCGGGCCTGGAAGTGTCACCACAAGTTCCCACTCCCATAGTGGGATGGGCAACCCGGTCCCCAGCCTTCAGGCCCTCCCTGGCCTGAAAGTGGGACCTTACCAGGGACCTGCCCCATCCACTCAGAAGCCTGTCTGCCTCCTGCTGCCATTCATGGTGCCCAGGCTGTAGGTGCCAAGAGGCGCCTGCAGGCCAGTGCTGAGCTGCCTTCAGACCCCACTTGGCTTCCCTCCTATGCTCATTGGCACCCAAAATCTGCAGGGGACCGAAGCAGCAGGGGACTGGTGTGTCAGCACTGCTCCGAGTATGTGCACACTCGGCCAGGCTGTGACAGTGCCCAGGCTCTGCTCTGACTTTGCTCTGAGATTGGAGTGGGCACCAACAGCAGGAAGAAGCCAGGCAGTGGGAGCAGGAATTTCTGAGCCTGTGAGGCCTTCTGGGGCCCCAAGAGGGCAGGGATTCCTGAGTCTGCAGCCACTCAAAGAGTGGCTGCACCTACACCTGGCGGGGGCGGGGCTCCTGCCTGCTCTGCTGAGCAGGAGGCCTGAGTCTGCAGCTGTGGTTTGGGTGGCTGCAGCTGCGCCTGGAAAGGTAGGGCTCCTGTCTTCTCCCGGCCCTGAAAGCACAGGGATGCCCGGGTCCACAGCCGTGGCTTGGGCGGCTGCAGCAGCACCCAGGGAGCTCCCACCCCAACTTGGAAGGGACAAGGATCCCGCTTGTCCCCAGCTCCTGTTGGCTCCATGGAATGTGCAGCCCTGGCCATGCCTCCCTGCTGCAGCTGGCATGATGGCAGCAGCCACTGCAGACAGCCTGCTGCTGCCATCACTATTTTGTTCCCACTGGCCAAAACTGTCCTATTTTGGCCAGTGGGAACTTATTCAAGTTAGTTCCTGAGTCCTTCTGACATAAATTTCCAGTTTTCTTGCTATCCAATATGATAAAATGTTCTGGACTCATTTTGTGCATATCTAGACCACAGCTGGTATCAGCTACTTTTTTTCCCCAGTGATTCATGGTCTTTTTTAGTGGGAAATGGTGTTTGGATACCACAACCTGGGTATTAGAGGAATATAAAGTTATTGATCTTAAAAGCAGTTAAATGAATGTGGTTGATTACTCATTATTCTCAAAATAGTATCCCCAGGTTGGGCATGGGGGCTCATGCCCGTAATCCCAGCACTTTGGGAGGCTGAGGCAGGAGGATCACTTGAGCCCAGGAGTTTGAGACAAAGCTGAGCAATGAAGTGAGGCCCCCCTGTCTACAAAACATCAAAAAATTAGCCAGGAGTGGTGGTGCATGCCTGTGGTCCCAGCTACATGGGAGGCTGGGGTAGGAGGATTCGTTGAGCCCAAGAGGTTGAAGCTGCAGTAAGCCATAATGGTGCCACTGCACTCCAGCCCAGGCGACAGAGCAAGACCCTGTCTCAAACCCTCAAAAACAGTCACCCTAATCTCTTTATTATGAAAAAATTCAAACATGCAGAAAAGTTGAAGGAATGCATAATGAACACCTGTACATCATTCATCTAAATCCAACAATTGTTAACATTTTGTCCTATTAGTTCTCTCTAATATAGAATAGGTATAATGTATAATAGTAATAATACAATATAATTTTTTTTTTCTTTGAGACAGAGTCTTGCTCCGTTGCCCAGGCTGGAATGCAGTGGCATTATCTTGGCTTACCACAACCTCTGCCTCCTGGGTTCAGGTGATTCTCCTGCCTCAGCCTGCTGAGTAGCTGGGACTACAGGCGCTTGCCACCATGCCCGACTAGTTTTTGTATATTTAGTAGAGATGGAGTTTCACTATGTTGGCCAGGCTGGTCTCAAACTCCTGACCTCGTGATCTGCCCGTCTCAGCCTCCCAAAGTGTTGGGATTACAGGTGTGAGTCACCGCACCCGGCCTATAATATAAATCTTATTGTAGCATTTGAAAATATTTCGAGGCCGGGTGCGGTGGCCCTGCCTGTAATCCCAGTTACTCCGGAGGCTGAGGCAGAGAATTGCTTGAGCCCGGGAGGCAGAGGTTGCAGTGAGCTGAGATTGTGCCACTGCAATCCAGCCTGGGCAATAGAGCAAGACTCCGTCTCAAAAAAAAAAAAAAAAAAGTACGTTGAAGGTGTCATCCTCATTTCAAAATCATTAGCAGTGTCTCCTAAGGTCATTTTCTATGAAAACATAATACCGTATCTTGAATCACTTTTCATTTGGTTTTTTGATTCTCCTCATATTTCACTGGCTCCTTCTCCCAGGTCTCTTTTGCTGGTTCTTCTTCAGCTTCCTGACCTCTAAACAGTGGAATACACAGGGCTCTGTCATTGGATCTCTTCTCTTCTCCCTCTACATACACATTGTGGGTCATTTCATTAACTCTAAGGCCTTAAATGCTATCTACTTGCTGATGACTTCCATTTTCTCTCCCTTGCCCAAACCTTTCCTCTGAACTCTAGATTCCTATGTTCAGTTGCTTACTCATCATTTTCTTTTTTTCTTTTCTTTTTTTTTGAGATGGAGTCTCGCTGTGTTGCCCAGGCTGGAGTACAGTGATGTGACCTCGGCTTGCTGCAACCTCCACCTCCTGGGTTCAAGTGATTTTCCTGCCTCAGCCTCCTGAGTAGCTGGGATTACAGGGGCTTGCCACCATGCCTGGCTAATTTTTTTTTTTTTTAATTGTTAGTAGAGACGGGCTTTCACCATGTTGGCCAGGCTGGTTTTGAACTCCTGACCTCAAGTGATCTGCCTGCCTCAGCCTCCCAAGGTGCTAGGATTACAGGCATTAGCCACCGCTCCTGGCCATCATTTTCACTTGGATATATCTAATTGGCTTTTCAAAAATCAATGGGTACAAAACATATTTTTTTTTTTTTTTTTTAACATTTTCGGAGATGGTCTTACTTTGTTTTCCAGGCTGGAGTGCAGTGGTACAATCACAGCTCACTGCAGCCATGCCCTCTTGGGCTCAAGCAATTCTCCCACCTTAACCTCCCAATAGGTGGGACTACATGCATGTGCCATCATGCCTGGCTAATTTTTAAATTTTTGGTAGAGACAGGGTCTCCCTATGTTGCCCAGGTAGGTTCTAAACTCCTGGGCTCAAGCCACCCTCCTGCCTCGGCCTCCCAAAGTGCTGGGATTATAAGCATGAGCCATTGCACCTAGCCCAAAACAGAACTCTCGATTCCTGCCCCTCTTCTCCACCTTTTTCTCTCTCTTCCCTATCTCAATAAATCCAATGCAGCAGCCGGGCATGGTGCCTCATGCCTGTAACTCCAGCACTTTGGGAGGCCGATGTGGGAGGATCACCTGAGGTCAGGAGTTCGAGACTAGCCTGGCCACAGTGGCAAAACCCCGTCTCTATTAAAAATACAAAAAATTAGCCGGGTGTGGTGGTGGGCACCTGTAATCCCAGCTACTCAGGAGGTTGAAGCAGGAGAATCGCTTGAACCTGGGAGGCGGAGGTTGCAGTGAGCCGAGATTGTGCCATTGCACTCCAGCCTGGGTAACAAGAGTGAAACTCTGCCTCAAAAAAACAAAACAATAAATAAATAAATCCAATGTATTAGATGCTCAGGCAAGAAAATTCAGAATTATCCTTGACTCTTTTCTTTCTACCCCATAGCCAGCCCATCAGCAAAGCATATAGCTGTACCTTTGGAATCTATGCATAACCTGACTACTTCTGACATTTCCACTACCTCTGACCCAATCTAAGCCATCAGGTCTTTTGCCTGGATTGTTGCAGTAGCCTCCTTTTTGGTCTTCCTGTTTATGCCTTTGCCCCCATTCAGCCTATTCTCTATACAGTAGTCAGAATACTGTTTTAAACATGTAAGTCAGATCATTTTACCTCTGTTGAAAACCCTCTGCCATCACAGAATCAAACGTAACATCTTTCCTGTAATTTTATTTCTTTCATTCTAATTTTTATACCTTTAATTTCCATTTCCTTGCCTAAGATCTTCAATACAATTTTGAGTGAATGTGGCAATAGATACTCTTATCTTGTTATATTTTGAGACAGGGTCTTGCTCTGTCACCCAGGCTGGAGTACATTGGCATGATCTCAGCTCACTGCAACCTCCACTTCCCAGGCTCAAGTGATCCTTCCACATTAGCCTTTCAAGTAGCTGGGACTACAGGTGTGTACCACATGCCTGGCTATTTTTTTTTTTTTTTTTTTGCCAGAGAGAGGGTTTTACTGTTTTGCTCAGGCTAGTCTCGAACTCTTGGGCTCAAGCGATCCACCTGCCTCAGCCTCCCAAAGTGTTGGGATTACAGGCGTGAGCCACTGTGCCTAGCCAAATAATGTTTTTAATGGTTTACTATTAAGTATGATGTTTATTGTTTCTTGGTCACTACCTATGCCAATTAACTGTTACCACAAGAATGCCACATAACTAACCATATCAAAACTCAGTTGGCTAGGTGCAACGGCTCATGCCTGTAATCCCAGCACTTTGGGAGGCCAAGGCCAGTGGATCACTTGAGTTCAGGAGTTCGAGACCAGCCTGGCCAACATGGTGAAACCCTGTCTCTAATACAAAAAACAAACAAACAAACAAACAAAAATTAGCTGGGCGTGGTGGTGCATGCCTGTAATCCCAGCTGCTCGGGAGGCAGAATGCTCAGGAGAATCACCTGAATCTGGGAGGTAGAGGTTGCAGTGGGCCGAGATCATGCCACTGCATTCCAGCCTGGGTGACAGAATGAGACTCCATTTCAAAAACAAAGCAAAACAAACTCAGTAACATGAAACAACAATCATTTATTCTTATAAATCTGCGGATTGACTGGAGTTGGCATTCTAAATGAGAATTGGCTAGAGAGGTTTTGCTCTGCTCCACCTGTCTGTCATCCTCCTCCTGGCACCAGCAGGATAGCCGGGAATGATCTTATGGTGATAGAAGAAGGGAAAGAAGATAAGCACAGTTGTGCAACTGCTTTTCATGTTTTTGGGTCACATCATGCCTGCCACCATTCCAATGATCAAAGCAAGTCATGTGGCCAAGCCCGAAATACACTCTCTCTATAAAGGTTGGAAGGGAGAAAATATTTCTAAACTATGGTACATTACATTTTCTCAATTTACATCTTTTTATGTTGCCTATATTTCTAAACTATGGTGTATTACATTTTCTCAATTTACATCTTTTTGTGTTGCCTATCTCTTAACAGGTTACTGTAGTTATTATTTTGGATAGATTTGTCTTTTAGTCTTCCCACTTAGAGATATGAATGGATCATACATATCACAATTATGAATTATGATATTAACTTTTTTTTTTTTTGAGACAGAATCTTACTCTGTTGCCCAGGCTGGAGTGCAGTGGTGCAATCTCGGCTCACTGCAACCTCCCCTCCTGGGTTCAAGCGATTCTCCTGCTTCAGCCTCCCAAGTAGCTGGGATTACAGGTGCATGCCACCACACCCAGCTAAGTTTTGTTATTTTTAGTAGAGGCAGGGTTTCACCGTGTTGGCCAGGCTTGTCTTGAACTTCTGGACTCAAGTGATCCACCCACCTCGGCCTCTCAAAGTGCTGGGATTACAGGTGTGAGCCACCCTGCCTGGCCACAATATTAAACTATTCTGAATGTATCTATGTACTTACTTTTACCAGTGGGTTTTTTGCCTTCAAATGTTTTCTTTTTGCATGTTAGTATCCTTTTCTTTTAGATTGAAGAATTCTCTTTAGCATTTCTTGTAAGATGGAACTAATAGTGATGAATTCTCTCAGCTTTTATCTCTCATATCTGAAGGAAAGTTTTGCTGGGCATAGTATTCTTGGTTGACAGTTTTTTTTTTTTTTCCTTCAGCACTCTGAATGTGTTATCGCACTCCCTCCTGGCTTGTGTGGTTTCCTCTATGCACCTGGGTATATCTTTCTCTAGGTTTGGCAAAGTTTTGTGTTATCATTTCTTTGAATAAGGTTTGTACCCCTTGCTCTTTTTAAACTCCCTTTTGAAAACCAATGACTCTGAGATTTGCACTTTTGAGGTTATTCCTTATATTTTGTAGGTGTTCATTTTTCCTTTTCATGCTTTTTTCTTTTTTCTGTTCTGTGTATTTTCAAATAGCATGTCTTCAAGCTCAATTTTTTTTTCCTCTGCTTATCCATTCTGCTGTGGAGAACCTCTAATGCATCTTTCAGTTCAGCAAATATATTGGTCAGTTCCAGGATTTCTGTTTAATTTTTTTTTTTTTTTGAGACAGTTTTGCTCTTTTTGCCTAGATTGGAGTGCAGTGGTGTGATCTTGGTTCACTGCAACCTCCACCTCCCAGGTTCAAGTAATTCTTTTGCCTCAGCCTCCCAAATAGCTGGGATTACAGGTATCTGCCACCGTGCCCGGCTAATTTTTTTGTATTTAGTAGACATGGGGTTTCACCATGTTGGTCAGGGTGGTCTCCAACTCCTGACCTCAGGTGATCCACCCGCCTTGGCCTCCCAAAGTGCTGGGATTACAGGTGTGAGCTACTGCACCTAGCCTCTGTTTAATATATTAAAAAGTATTTTTTGTTGTTGTTTTTTTCAAATATTTTATGTACAAAGAACTATCATGGTCTTTCATTGAGTAGATGCCTTGGATAATCCTTTGAAGGAAGATAATTTAGTCCTACTTAATGAAACCAATATCCTTCGTGTACTGACGGAAACACTGGCGGCACATATTGAGGCCCTATTTCCGGATCAGACTGTGCCGGTTTGAACAGACACGACAAGAGCGAGAACCCTGGCCGAATTTTCGCAGGTGGCTCCAGTACAGCTGCTGGTGACCCATCTTGCTCTCAGGAGTGCAATGAGGTAAAAGGTTAAAAAGTCTTTCTAAGTTTCTCTGATACATTTCTGAATTGTTGTTCTGTGTTATCTCAGAGTTCACTGAGTTTCCTTAAAATTGCTATTTTTAATTCTTGATCTAAGAGTTCAACATTGCTGTCTCCTTAGGGTTGGTCACTGGCTCCTTTCTTTGTTTGGGGAGCTAGGGGTTCCCTGTTGGCTGTTGTTTTTTTTCTGTGGATGTACATCTATGGCTTTGCATTAATAGATTGTTATTTATTCTAGTCTTCACTGGCTGACTTGTTTAGGTCTTTCTAGGGTATGTTTGCTTAGAGGTTCTTTGCAGTTGCCCAGTGAGTCCCCTTATTCCTAGATCACCGTCTCCTTTTTGGTAATAGATGGTGCCTTAAGCCCAGGTTTGCCTTGGCTCTTGCAAACATTCAGAGCACTGCCTGTCTCAAATGGGGTTGTAGGGGGAGGTCCCAAAGGGGATGTGGGGAGGCTGGCTAGGTGTTTGTGATCGGAAAACCTGTGGAGTATTTCTCTAACAGTGTGGAGCTATTGAGAAGTCACTTTAATTTGGCATCTCCTTTGGCTGAGATGAAGAACAGAGTTACATGGGCTAGGGTTGCTAGTCCTATCTCCTCTCTTTGTTTCTAGCTGTTCTTGGGGATTTTTTCTTTCTACGGGCACTTGTGATGCCTCCTGTGGGTTGAAGCAGGAATGGTTTTCCTGCAAGGGAATGCAAGATGATGGGAAAGCTGGTTGTCTATCTCAGTCTCACATTTTCTGGTGTAGAAACTGTGAACCCAGGAGCAATTTTCCATGTGTGGTGCCTGGAAAACTGAGTGAGGGTTGTCACAGATAGAGGTCTGTTTCTCTATCTGCTCAAAGTTTTTCCACTTCTGTGTCCCTGGGGATTGTCTCAGCCTCATATTTGAGTTCTGGGATATTGCTGATGATAATTTTGGTCCTGGATATTTGTTTTTGGTTTTCTGTGGGAGGGAGTGAAGCCAGATTACTTCTACTCTGCTATTTTGGTGGCATCAGTCTTCTACATTAATTAATTTTCTGTTAAACCAACATTGCATTTATAGGATAAATATATTGTTATATATATTTAATAACTTTCTTAGTGGTTGCTGTAGGGATTACAATAATAATCACTGGGTGGGGTAGCTCATGCCTATAATCCCAGCACTTTGGGAGGCTCAGGTGGGAGGACTGCTTGAGCCCCGGAGTTCAAGACCGACCTGGGCAATGAGAGTGGGACCCCCAACTCTATAAAACTTAAAAAAAATTAGCCAGGTGTGGTTGCATGCACCTGTAGTCCCAGCTCCTCAGGAGTTTGAGGTGGGAGGATTGCTGGAGCCCAGGAATTTTAGGCTGCAGTGAGTTATGATCCTGCCACTGCACTCCAGTTTAGGTAACAAAGCGAGACCCTGTCTCTAAAAACAAAAAAAGAATATATAAATAAAAATTAAAAGCAATCAGTCAGACAGTTGAATTACAAAGTTTTTTTTTTTTTTTTTTTTTTTTTTTGTCGAAATGGGGTTGTTCTATGTTTCCCAGGCTGGTCTTGAACTCCTGGGCTCAAATGGTCCACCTGCCTCAGCCTCCCAAAATGCTGGAATTACAGGCATGAACCACTGTACCTGGCCAAAGATAAGATCTTGAAAGTAGCAAAAGAATAATGACTTATGATGTACAGGGGAACAACAATATGATTAATGGCTGACTTCTCAGGCCAGAAGGCATGTATGTTTAACTTTTTGAATGAATACCAAACTCCTTTTTTGTTCACTTAGTTTCAATTTCTGTTGTTTATTTTTATTTTTTTTATTTCAGTAGGTTTTTGGGGAACAGGTGGGTTTTTTTTTGTTACGTGGATAAGTTCTTTAGTGGTGATTTCTGAGATTTTGGTGCACTCATCACCTGAGCAGTGTACAATGTATCCAATGTGTAGTCTTTTATCCCTTGACACCCCCTATCCTTTCCGTTGAGTCCCCAAAGTCTAAAGTATCATTCTTATGCCTTTGCGTCCTCGTTGTTTAGCTCCCACATGTAAGTGAGAACATACGATGTTTGGTTTTTCATTCCCGAGTTAGTTCACTTAAAATAATAGTCTTCATTTCCATCCAGGTTGCTGTGAATGGCATTATTTCATTTCTTTTAATGGCTGAGTAGCATTCCATGGTGTATATGTGTGTGTGTGTGTGTGTGTATATATATATATATATATATACACACACACACACACATATATACATATATATACACACATACATATGTAGACACATGTGTATGTATATATATACACATACATATATAGACATGTATATATACACATATATACATACACATATACATATACGCGTATATATAGGGGTGTGTGTATATATATATATACACACACACACACACACACCACATTTTCTTTACTGGTTGATTGATGGGCATTCAGGCTGGTTCCATATTTTTGCAATTGCAAATTGTGCTGCTAAACATGCCTGTGCAAGTATCTTTTTCATATAATGACTTATTTTCCTCTGGGTAGATACCTAGTAATGGGATTGCTGGATTAAATGGTAGTTCTACTTTTAGTTCTATAAGGAATCTCCACACTGTTTTCCACACTAGTACAACTAGTGGTTGTACTAGTTTACATTCCCACCAACAGTGTAAAAGTGTTCTCATTTCACTGCATCCACGCCAACATCTAATTATTATTATTATTATTATTATTATTATTATTATTATTATTATTATTTTGAGATGGAGTTTTGCTCTTGTCACCCAGGCTGGAGTGCAATGGCATGATCTTGGCTCACTGCACCCTCCGCCACCTGGGTTCAAGTGATATCTCCTGCCTTAGGCTCCTGAGTAGCTGGGATTACAGGTGCCCACCAACATGTCCAGCTAATTTTTGTATTTTTAGTAGAGACGGGGTTTCACCATGTTGGCCAGGCTGGTCTCGAACTTCAGACCTCAGGTGATCCACTCACCTCAGCCTCCCAAAGTGCTGGGATTACAGGTGTGAGCCACCACACCCAGCCCACATCTATTATTTTTTGATTTTTTAATTATGGCCATTCTCGCAGTAGTGAGGTGGTATTGCACTGTGGTTTCAATTTACATTTCCCTGATACTTAATGGTGTTGAGCATTTTTCCCTATGCTTTTTTGCCATTTGTATGTCTTCTTTTGAGAACTGTCTATTCATGTTCTTAGCCCACTTTTTGATGGGATTGTTTTTCACTTTTGTTTTCTTTCTTTTTTTTTTTTTTTTTTTTGAGACGAAGTCTTGCTTTGTCACCCAGGCTGGAGTGCAGCAGCACAATCGGCTCACTACAATCTCTGCCTCCTCGGTTCAAGCCATTCTCCTGCCTCAGCCTCCCCAGTAGCTGGGATTACAGGTGCACACACCACTAGGCCCAGATAATTTTTGTGTTTTAGTAGAGACGGGGTTTCACCATGTTGGCCACGCTGGTCTCAAAGTCCTGACCTTGTGATCTGCCCGCCTTGGCCTCCCAAAGTGCTGGGATTATAGGTGTGAGCCACCGTGCCCGACCCTGGGATTGTTTTTTTTTTTTTTTTTCTTGATGATTTGTTTGAGTTCTTTGTAGATTCTGGATATTAGTCCTGTGTCAAATGTATAGATTGTGAAAATTTTTTCCCACTCTGTGGGTTGTCTGTTAACTCTGCTGATTATTTCTTTTGCTGTGTGGAAGCTTTTTAGTTTAATTAAGTCCTATCTATTTATCTTTATTTTTGTTACATTTGCTTTCCGGTTCTTGGCCATGAAGTCTTTGCCTAAGCTAATGTCTAGAAGGGTTTTTCTGATGTTATCTTCTAGAATCTTTATGGTTTCAGGTCTTAGATTTAAGTCTTTTATCCATCTTAAGTTTTTTGTATAATGCGATTTTTGTATAACGTGAGAGATGAGAATCTGGTTTCATTCTTCTACAGTTGGCTTGCCAACTATCTCGGCATCATTTGTTGAATAGGGTGTCCTTTCCCCACTTGATAGTTTTTGTTTGCTTTGTCAAAGATCAGTTGGCTGTATTTGGCTTTATTTCTGGGTTCTCTATTCAGTTCCATTGGTCTGTGTGCCTATTTTTTTTTGAGACAGAGTTTTTGCTCTTGTTGCCCAGGCTGGAGTGCAGTGGCACAATCTTGGCTCACTGCAACCTCCGCCTCCCAGGTTCAAGTGATTCTCCTGCCTCAGCCGCCCAAGTAGCTGGGATTACAAGCACCTGCCACCATGCCTGGCTAATTTTTTGTATTTTTAGTGGAGATGGGGCTTCTCTATGTTGGCCAGACTGGTCTTGAACTCCTGACCTCAGGTGATCCACCCGCCTTGGCCTCCCAAAGTGCTGGGATTACAAGCATGAGCTGCTACGCCTGGCCATATGTGCCTATTTTTATACCAGTATCATACTGTTTTGGTGACTATGGCCTTATAGTATATTTTGAAGTCAGGTAATGCGATATCTCCAGATTTTTTTTTTTTTTTTTTTTTGCTTAATCTTGCTTTGGCTACACAGGCTCTTTTTTGGTTCTATATGAATTTTAGGATTTTTTTTTTCTAGCTCTGTGAAGAATGATGGTGGTGTTTTGATGGGAATTGCATTGAATTTGTAGATTGCATTTAGCAGTATGGTCATTTTCACAATATTGATTCTACCCATCCATGAGCATAGGATATGTTTCCATGTGTTTGTGTTATCTATGATTTCTTTCAGCAGTGTTTTGTAGTTTTCCTTGTAGAGGTCTTTCACCTTCTTTGTTAGGTATATTTATAAATATTTTATTTTATTTTATTTTATTTTGCAGCTATTGTGAAAGGGGTTGAGTTTTTTATTTTATTCTCAGCTTGGTCACTGTTGGTGTATAGCAGAGCTACTCATTTGTGTACATCAATTTTGTATCCTGAAACTTCACTGAATTCGTTTACCAGTTCTAGGAGCTTTTTGTATGAATCTTTAGGGTTTTCTAGGTATATGATCATATCATCAGTAACAGAGACACTTTGACTTCCTCTTTACTAATTTGGATGCCTTTTCTTTCTTTCTCTTTTCTGATTGCTCTGGCTAGCACTTCCAGTACTATGTTGAATAGAAGTTGTGAAAGTGGGCATCCTTGTCTTGTTCTAGTTCTAAGGTGGAACGCTTTCAACTTTTCCCCATTCAGTGTAATGTTGGTTGTGGGTTTGTTGTAGATGGCTTTTATTACCTTAAGGTATGTCCCTTCTGTGCCAGTTTTGCCAAGGGTTTTAGTCATAAAGGGATGCTGGATTTTGTCAAATGCTTTTTCTGTGTCTATTGAGATGACCATGTTTTATAAATTTGGGAACTCCAGTGTTAGGTGCATGTATATTTAGGATTGTGATATTTTCCTGTTGGACTAGTTCTTTTATCATTATATAATGTCCCTCTTTGTCTTTTTAAATGGCTGTTGCTTTAAAGTTTGTTTTGTCTGATATAAGAATAGCTATTCCTGCTTGCTTTCGGTGTCCATTTGCATGGAATATCTTTTTCCACCCCTTTACCTTAAGTTTATGTGAATCCTGTGTACTAGGTGAGTCTCCTGAAGACAGCAGAAATTTGGTTGGTTAATTCTTATGCATTCTGCTATTCCGTTATCTTTTAAGTGGAGCATTTAGGCCATTTACATTCAATGTTAGTATTGAGATATGAGGTACTAGTCTATTCGTCATGCCATTTTGCCTGAATACCTTTTTTTATTGTGTTATTGTCATACAGGTCCTGTGAGATTTATGCCTTAAGGGGATTCTATTTTGGTGTATTTTAAGGATTTGTTTCAAGATTTAGAGACCCTTTTAGCAGTTCTTGTAGTGCTAGCTTGGTAGTGGCGAATTCTCTCAGCATTTGTTTGTCTGGAAAAGACTGTATCTTTCCTTCATTTATGAAGCTTAGTTTTGCTGGATACAGAATTCTTGGCTGATAATTGTTTTGTTTAAGGAGACTAAAAATAAGACCCCAATCCCTTCTAGATTGTAGGGGTTTCTGCTGAGAAATCTGCTGTTAATCTGATAGGTTTTCCTTTATAGTTTACCTGATGCTATTGCCTCACAGCTCTTAAGATTCTTTCGTTTGTCTTGACTTTAGATAACCTGATGACTATGTGCCTAGGTGATAGTCTTCATGCAGTGAATTTCCCAGGTATTCCTTGAGCTTATTGTATTTGGATGTCTAGATCTCTTATCAAGGCCAGGGAAGTTTTCCTCAATTATTCCCTCCAATATGTTTTCCGAACTTGTAGTTTTTTTGTTTTGTGTTATTTTGTTTTTGAGACGGAGGTTTGCTCTTGTTGCCCAGGCTGGAGTTCAGTGGTGTGATCTTGGCCCACTGCAACCTCTGCGTCCCAGGTTCAAGCAGTTCTCCTGCCTCAGCCTCCCGAGTAGCTGGGATTACAGGCATGCACCACCACACCCAGCTAATTTTGTATTTTTAGTAGAGACGGGGTTTTACCATGTTGGTCAGGCTTGTCTGGAACTCCTGACCTCAGGTGATCCACTCGCCTTGGCCTCCCAAAGTGCTGAGATTACAGGTGTGAGCCACCACGCCTGGTCTCTAGAGGGTATTTAAACCCCAGAAAATTCTGTAACTGATGCTCTTGAGCCACTTGCTTGAGCCCACTCCTACCCTATGGGGTGTACTTTTACTTAAAATAAGTCTTTGCTTTTACTGCCTTGCTTTGTGTGTTTTGTCTGATTATTTGTTCAAAACGCCAAGAACCTGGACAACTACCCTCAACCAGTAACACTATTGCTCATTTATTTCTGGTGTTCTTGGGTCTTACGGGGTTATAGACTGTGTGACTCCTGGAGGGGAAAGGGTGGCCAACATACAGTCACCTCTGTTTCATGTTTTTGATATACAAGGGAAAGCTATTCTTAAAAGAACAGGTGACTCCCCAGGGAGTCAGGAGTGGTTACAGGGCATGACTTCTTCCCACTCATGGCCACAAACAAAAACAAGCCCAGTTGCAGCACAAACAGGGGCCCTATGGGGTGCGATGCCTACCCTTTGCTGCCAAGTTGTGTCTATAGAGATATTTTTCCCTGTTCTAATTGGGATGGTTGAACAATCTTTGTTTTCCAAAAGGGGAGGAGGTACTCCCACCTTCCCAGACTAAATAGTTGTTTTTCTCCCATGTGTTCCTTTTTTTTTTCCTCCTGTATGTTCTGATCCAGGGGAAGGAACCATAGATGGTCTCATTGCTTACAAGTTCTATCCCATTTACTTTGCTGTGGCATTGGGAACTTGGCAACTAAGGCTGGATCAGAGCATTGCAGGAAACTTGGCTTTTGTGTCATTAACACAACACTGGGTGCCAAAGATAGAATCATTAGTGCACTAGAAGTATAGATACCCAACTTTCCAGGTCCACATAATAGCAGTGAGGGGGTTCAGGTGGAACCCATTAAGTGGGGGAGAGTTCCACCTAACAAGTAATAGTCTGGGGAGAGGCAGGGAGATTTTTCCGGGTAGGCCTTATGGACTTGCTTTTCAATCAGCTGTAACTCTGCCTCAGCCTCCTTTGTTAATTGTTGAGGGCTAGTGAGACTAAGATCTCCTCTAAGGATAGAAAATATAGATTACTCATGGCATAGGTAGGAATGCCTAGAGCAGGTTGTATCCAATTAATGGTCTTTAGTCATTTTTGAAAGTCATTTAATGTCTTCAATTGATCTCTACGTATGGTTACTTTCTGTGGCACAACTGTAGTGTCATTTACTAAGGTCCCCAAGTAGGAGTAAGGAGTAGTAGTCTGAAATTTGTCAGGGGCTATAATTAAACTGGCAGGAAAAATCAAGTTTTGCAAGTGATCATAACATTGGAGTAATATTTCTCGAGTGGGGGCAGCACAAATTATATCTTCTATACAATGAGTAATGTAACACTGTGAAAATTTTTTACGAGTAGGTTCAATTGCTTGTCTTACATAAGTCTGGCAAATTGTTGGACTGTTCAACATGCCTTGAGGCAACACTTTCTAATGAAAATGCTTAGCAGGCTGCAGGTTGTTTACTGCAAGAATTGTAAATGCAAACCATTCAGTCTTGCTTAGCTAAGGGGATAGTAAAGAAACAGTCTTTTAAATCTATGACTATTAAAGACCAGTTTTTTGGAATCATAGCAGGAGAAGGCAGTCCTGGCTGTAATGTCCCCATAGGTTGTATAATTGAATTAATGGCCCTTAAGTCAGTTAACATTCTCCATTTACCTGATTTTTTCTTAATTATGAAAACTGGAGAATTCCAAGGGGAAAATGTTGGAGCTATGTGTTCTTTTTCTAATTGTTCAGTAACTAAGTCCTCTAAAGCCTCCAGTTTCTCTTTACTCAGTGGCCATTGTTCTATCCAAATTGGCTTATTCATTAACCATTTTAAAGGTATAGGTTCTGGAGGCTTAAAAATGGCCGCCATCAAAAATAATAATCTTAAACCTTGGTGGGAACTTTGTCTTTCCGCTTGAAGCGGTTCCTTCTAACTTTGCAAATTTTTTCCTAGTCCCGTACCAGGAACATACCCCATTTTATGCATCATATGTTGACTTTGAGGGCTGTATAATTGTTCTGGAATTAGAACTTGTGCTCCCCATTGTCGTAATAAATCTCTCCCCAATAAATTTATAGGTACAGAAGTTATAATTGGTTGAATAGTCCAGGTTGTCCATTGGGCCCTTCACAATGCAAAATATAACTACTTTAATATACTTCAGGGGCTTTACCAACTCCAACTATGTTAAATTGAGCGGGTTGAATTGGCCACGTGGATGGCCAGTGCTGTAGAGAAATGATTGAAACGTCCACTCCTGTATCTACCAAACCTTTAAATTTCTTTCCGTGAATAGTTATTTCACAGGTAGGATGTTTATCAGTAATTTGATTCACCCAATAAACTGCTTTGCCTTGTTTATTTGTGCTTCCAAATCCTCCTGTTCATTTAATTTCACTTTTCCCCATTTCTACATATGGCACAATCAGGAGTTGTGTTATATGCTGTCCTGGCTCTGCTTTCCAGGGAACAGAAGTAGATATAACAATGTGAATTTCCCCATTGTAATGTGAATCAATGACTACTGTTTGTACTTGCACTCCTTTTAAATTTAAACTAGACCTGTCTAGAAGTAATCCTATTGTCCCCGCTGGCAAGGGTCCATAGACCCCTGTTGGAACTTTTTTGCAGAGGTTCCCTAGGCAGAAGGCTCCACAGCTTTTGTGCAGCGTAAATCTACTGCGGCACTACCAGCTGTTGCAGGGGACAGATATTGTATAGGGGTGAGGGAATGGCCTGAGCCAGAAATGCCCCGGTTTGGAACGGGCCTGGGATGGGCCCTGAACGGGCCCCTCATGGCATTTCCCGAAATTGGGTTTCCATCCTTATCAAATTTAGAATGATGCTGATTAGCCCAATGTTTTCCTTTTTTACACTTCAGGCATATACCTGGTTCATACTGATTGATAGCCTGTTTAAACTGTTTAAGTAATTTAAAGAGAAAAGCCTCAAATATAGCTATAATATTTCTCTGTTGATCTGGGGGGTATATCCTAACAGGGAACTGCCAAGCCTCTATATCACCCTCTCCTTTTCTTTCTTTCTTTTTTTTTTTTTTTGAAACGGGTCTCACTCTGTCACACAGGCTGGAGTGCAGTGGCACGATCTCTGCTCACTGCAAGCTCTGCCTCCCAGGTTCATGCCGTTCTCCTGCCTCAGCCTCCCCAGTAGCTGGGACTACAGGAGCCCACCACCATGCCCGGCTAATTTTTTTGTATTTTTAGTAGAGACGGGGTTTCACTATGTTAGCCAGGATGGTCTCGATCTCCTGACCTCGTGATCCGCCCACCTCAGCCTCCCAAAGTGCTGGGATTACAGGTGTGAGCCACCACTTCTGGCCTGTATCACCCTCTCTTCTAGCTTGCTGGATTCCTGCCTGAATAGAACTGACAACAGTCACTCGAAGAGCTGCTCGAACAGTCACTGGGGCAACTACTTTTCGCCCAGTGTCCTCCGTAAAAGAAAGATCTGGAGGGTCAGGCCACTCTTTTTCTTCAAAATAAGGAGGGGGTGCAGAAAGGTAGGGATGAACTCTTCCTCCTTTGCCTCTTTAGCTTTAGCTGGCAAACAGACCTGCTCTGTTACCTCTTCTGTTACTTCGTTATACTCTCCTTCCTCCTCATCATCAGTGTGAAGAGGTTCCAAGGTGGGACGAACCAGAGCCCACACTTGTCCCATTGTTACCCTGATGCTTCTGAGCTCCCCTTCTTACTCACTACAGGGATTGCTTAAGAGTACTTGGGTGTCCTCCAGCTTAGTTCCACATTCTCCAACCATTGCTCCGGCAACCCTTCGACCTGGATTCAAGCCCCACTTGCTGAGACCAGCTCCGCTGTGGAGACCCTAACCCAGCGGTGCTAGAGGAATTAAAGACACACACACAGAAATATGTAGTGTGGAGTGGGAAATCAGGGGACTCACAGCCTGCAGAGCTGAGAGCCCCAAACAGAGTTTGACCCACATATTTATTGACAGCAAGCCAGTGATAAGCATTATTTCTATAGATTATAGATTAACTAAAAGTATTCCTTACAGGAAACAAAGGGATGGGCCGAAACAAAGGAATGGGCTCTGGCTAGTTATCTGCAGCAGCAACATGTCCTTAAGGCATGGATCGCATGCTATTGTTTGTGGTTTAGGAACACCTTTAAGCGGTTTTCTGCCTTGTGTGGGCTAGGTGTTCCTTGCCTTCATTCCAGTAAATCCACAACCTTCAGTGTGGGTGTCATGGCCATCACGAACATGTCACAGTGCTGCAGAGATTTTGTTTATGGCCAGTTTTGGGGTCAGTTTATGGCCAGATTTGGGGACCAGTTCCCAACACATGGCTGTAATCCTAGCTACTCAGGTGGCTGAGGCACAAGAATCACTTGAACCTGGGAAGAAGAGTTACAGTGAGCCAAGATTGCACCACTGCACTTTAGCCTGGGCAACAGAGTGAGACTCTGCCAAAAAAAACAAAACAAAACAAAAAAAAACAAAGAGTACCTGAGACTGGGTAATTGTAAAGAAGAGAGTTCAATTGACTCACAGTTCCACATGGTTGGGGAAGCCTTAGGAAACTTACAATCATGGCAGAAGGCAAAGGGGAAGTAAGGCACATCTTACATGGCAGGAGAGAGAGAGCGAGGGAGGAAGTGCTACACACTTTTAAATCATCAGATTTCATGAGAACTCACTATCGTGAGAACAGCCTGGGGGAAATCCGCCCCCAAGATTCAACCGTGTTTCTCCCCCAACATTGGAAATTATAATTCAATATGAGATTTGGGTGGAGATACAGAGCCAGACCATAGTATTCCACCCTGGCCCCTCCCAAATCTCATGTCCTTCTCACATTTCAAAACACAATCATGCCTTCTCAATAGTCCCTCAGAGTCCTAACTCATTCCAGCATTAACCCAAAAGTTCAAGTCCAAAGTCTCATCTGAGACAAGGCAAGTCTGTTCTGCCTATGATCCTGTAAAATAAACAAGGTAGTTCCAAGATACAGTGGGGGTATAGGCATTGGGTAAATGCTCTTATTCCAAATGGTAGAAATTGGCCAAAACAGCCGAGTGCAGTGGCTTACGCCTATAATCCTAGCACTTTTGGAGGCCAAGGTGGGTAGATCACTTGAGTCAGGAGTTTGAGACCAGCCTGGCCAACATGGTAAAACCCTGTTTCTACTAAAAATATGAAAATTAGCCAGGAGTGGTGGCACACACCTGTATTCCTAGCTACTGGGGAGGCTCAGGCAGGAGGATCACTTGAACCTGGGAGGTAGAGGTGGCAGTGACCCAAGATCATGCCACTGGACTCCAGCCTGGGTGACAGAGTGAGACTTCATCTCAAAAAAAAAAAAAAACAACCAAAAATAACAACAACAACAACAAGAAAAACACAAAGGGGCTACAGGCCCCATGCAAGTCCAAAACCCAGCAGAGCAATCATTAAATCTTAAAGCCCCCAAATAATTTCCTTTAACTCCATGTCTCACATCCAGGGCATACTGATGCAAAAGGTGGGCTCCCAAGGCCTTCGACAGCTCCACCCCTGTGACTCTGCATGGTATGGCCCCTTGGGGGGCTTTCATGGGCTGGGATTGAGTGCCTGTGGCTTTTCCAGGCACATGGTGCAAGCTGTCAGTGGATCTACCATTCTGGAGTCTGGGGGACAGTGGCCCTCTTCTCACAGCTCCACTAGGCAGTGCCCCAGTGGGGACTCTTGTGGGGGGTGCTCCAACTTCACATTTCCTCTCCACATTGCCCTAGTAGTGATTCTCCATGAGTGCCCTCCACTGCAGCAGAATTCTGCCTGGACATCCAAGCATTTCCATACATCCTCTGAAAACTAGGTGGTGGCTTTCAAACTCTTGCCTTCTGTGCACCCACAGGTGCAACACCACATGGAAGCCACCAAGGCTTGGGGCTTGCACCCTCTGAGGCCACAGCCTGAGCTGTACCTTGGCCCCTTTGAGCCATGGCTGGAACTGAAGTGGCAGGGTACCATGTCCTGAGGCTGCACTGAGCAGTGGGGCCCTAGGCCCAGCCCATGAAACCATTTTTCTCTCTAGGCCTCTGGGCCTGTGATGAGAGAGGCTGCTGTGAACATCTCAGAAATGTCCTGGAGGCATTTTCCCCATTGTCTTAGTGATTAACATTTGGCTCTTCTCTACTTATGCAAATTTTTGCAGCCAGCAGCTTGAATTTCTCCCAAGAAAATGGGTTTTTCTTTTCTACCACATAATCAGGCTGCAAATTTTCTAAACTTTTATGCTCTGCTTCTCTTTTAAACATAAGTTCCAATTTCAGACCATCTCTTTGTGAACACATATGACTGTACACTGTTAGGAGCAGCCAGGTCACATCTTGAACACTTTCTTTCTTAGAAATTTCTTCCACCAGATATCCTAAATCATCTCTCTCAAGTTCAGAGTTCCACAGATTCCTTAGAGCAGAGGCACAATGCCACCTGTCTCTTTGCTAAAGCATAGCAAGAGTGACCTTTGCTCCAGTTCCCAATAAATTCCTCATCTCCATCTGATCATCTCCATCTGAGATTACCATCTCAGATTTCACTGTCCATATCACTATCAGCATTTTGGTCAAAACCATTCAACAAATCTCTAGGAAGTTCCAAACTTTTCCCACACCTCCCTATCTTCTTCTGAGCCCTCTAAACTGTTCCAAACTCTGCCCATTACCCAGTTCTAAAGTCACTTCCACATTTTCAGGTATCTTTATAGCAGTACCCTACTCTTGGTACCAATTTTTTGTGGTCTGTTTTCACAATGCTATAAAGAAACTACCTGAGACTGGGTAATTTATAAAGAAAAGAGATTTAATTGACTCACAGTTCCACATGGCTAGGGAGCCCTCAATAAACTTACAATCATGGTGGAAAGCAAAGGGGAAGCAAGACACATCTTACAATGGTGGTATGAGAGTGAGTTAGCAAAGTGGGGAAGTGCTACACACTTTTAAACCACCAGATCTTGTGAGAACTGAGTCACTATGATGAGAACATCATGGGGGAAATCCGCCTTCATGATTCAGTCACCTCCCATCAGGTCCCTCCCCCAATACTGGAAATTACAATTCAACCTGAGATACGGGTGGGGACACAGAGTCAAACCATATCAGAAGGGTAGTGGGGAATTGCTGGGGGAGGGTGGGGATGGTGAATGGGTACAAAAATAGAATGAATTAGGCCCATTATTTGATAGCACAATGGGGTGACTATAGTCAATAATTTAACTGTATATTTTAAAATAACTTAAAGAGTGTAATTGGATTGTTTGTAGCTCAAAGGATGCTCGAGGGGATGGGGACCCCATTCTCCATGTTGTGCTTATTTCACATTGCATGCCTGTATCAAAACATCTCCTGTACCCCAGAAATATATACACCTACTATGTACCCACACAAGTTAAAAAGAAATTCTGAAATGCCCATCAGACATTGGCATTCAGTAGATGAGAACCATTCCACCATTTTAGGATTTTAAACCTCACATTAAGCTCACTATTTAAGCATGTATTCCATTCATATATACTTAACCTTTTTACTTTTAACAATTGCATCTAGCCCACCTCCCAGAACCAAGATACCATGCAAAGCTAGTCACCATTTAAAGCCATTTTAACTATTTTAAAGCCTATGAACATCAGTGATTTACCTATGTAAAAATTCTTAAATTTTAGAAGACACAACATTCTCTTCAAACTAATAAGCTTAGACTAGTCTTATTTATGAGTGCTTGTTTATTTATAAGCCAATTTGATAGCATGCTAGACACAGTGCTCATCACCATACCTGTATATACACCTAAACAAGCACATTAAATAAAATGACTTATATAAGACGGCTGGATTCAAGTTATTTACACAATTGGAACCCATCTACCTAGCCAAATGTTGTTTGCCCAGATAGGTTTGGAAGACAGGAAGAGGCAGGGTAGGGGATCCTATAGCATCAAATAAGGAAGGGAAGGTGCAACCTGCATTGCTCAAGGGGAGATTCTGGAGCCCCTGAGCTGCTGGAGAGCTCACCCAGCAGCCAAGACACCAAAGAAAAATGTTTGGGCAGCCACTTATCTGCCACTGTGGGAAGCTGTCAGTTAGGCCAAGGGGCTGAGAACTTTAGTAACCTTACTTGAGCAAGCAGCTTGTTGGGGCTAGTGGAAGAAGGTTAGCTCTACTATTGATAGGGAGCCTTTTCCTCTCTCACCGGGGATGGTTAGGATGCTGTGATTGCCAGTGGCCTTTTTGCTTATAGTAGGCACACTGATCGTGGCCCAGGGACCAGTGAGTCGAGGGATCTTTTCTGGGCATCCCAGATGCCGATCTCGCAACGCTTTCTTGGGATGGGTAATTCTGAGATGGCGGGGGCTTAAAGTAACTGTTAACAATTGCACTTTTTGGCTCTTTCTTTTTCTTTTCTTTTTTTTTTTTTTTAACCTCTTTTGCTTCATCCCTATTGTCGTAAACTTTAAAGGCCGAATTTGAGTTGGCTCATAGGGATTTGAGGTCCCATTGCTGCTTTCTGTAGCTTCCTCCTAATGTCAGGGGCAGATTGAGTAATAAAATGTAACACAGGAGAGCTTGCCTTTCTGGGGAGTCTGAATCTGCATTAGTATATTTCCTAAGTGCCTCAACAAAATGACCCTGAAACAGAGTGGGATTTTTATCTTTTCCCTGAGTTATTTTTCTAAACTTGTCGTCATTAGCTGGCTTAACCACATACTTTTTTCTCCACTTTTTTTTCCCCATGGCACAACAAGCAGATGACAATACTTGCAAGTCATGACAAATTAAAGAACGTGGTCAACTTAAACTCCTCTGAAAACTGGCCAAAGTTCTCCTTGTATAAAGCCAAATTAGACATAAAAAATGGCACATGCACTCCAGGTGTTCCCCCATTTCCATGGGCTACCTCCCACAATGGACACAGTTTGACTTTAGGGGCAGCCCCACTCCTGGTGGTACTGGTTGGGCATACTTTCTTGGGCAGTTGGGGGTATAGGCTGAGGCTAGTTGGAAAAGGGGGAGAGGTGCCTGATGACCTTGGGGTGGAGTCCTTTGTTAGAGAACTGGTGGGACCCCCCCCACAATTGGGGGACTGAGGAGATTCCAGGGAGGGCATAGACCTTCTAGGGGGAGCAGCTAGGAGGAGATCCCTTAGATGTGGCTTTCTGGTGCCTTAACTAATGTGAGCCAGTAAAGGGTCATAATAGCCCTTTACTGTACATAAGGGACCTCTTCCAATTTTCCTTCTTTTTTACAGAATAAGTCCAACTGTAAAATATCATAGCATATAGATCCATGTTTAGGCCATATCTGTTGGTTTTATAGTTTGTATTGAACCCAAACGGTTTTGCAATAGAAAATGAATTTTTCTTTAAGCTGAATTAGCCTGAAGGGCGTCCTAATGGTGAGTTATCTGGAATACTCATCATTGTCCCCATGACTAACAAGGATTTTTACTCGCACAAATTTTTCTAAGCAAGAGGGAAAGTAACTAGGCCCTTGTTATTTTTCCCTTTTAGATTCCCACTCCCTGTAGAGAAGGTGTAAGTATAGGTAAGAAGGCATTACAAAAGTGGATTACAAGCCACAAAAGGGCAGTAGAATGTTGAGCTTAAATTCCACAAAGAGTGAGGGTTGTTCAGAGAAGGCGGCTAAACACATGGAGACTGTGGAAGAGAGGAAGGGAAGGGGATAAGCAGCGTTGCCTGAGGAGAGGCCGCAGAGGCCCTGACTTGCCAGAGACCCTTCCCAGTAGTGGAGACACCAAAAAAAAAAAAAATAATAATAATAATGTTCAGGTGGCCACTCGTCTACTGCTGTTGAGTGGTTGTCTATCAGACCAGGGGCCTGGGAACTCCTGGTCCGTTTGATGTAGAGGGGCTTGAGCAAAGCAGTTCTAAGACAGAATACAGTAAGGGGCTTGCAACTGGCTGTCAGGAAAGCAATAACTTCTAACTTCAGGGCAGAAAAAGTTGATACCAATATTCCCGTAGTGGGTGGGGCTATAACCTATAATCCTAGAGGGAATGTCAATCCTGAAAACCCCAGAGCATCTGGGAGTGGCCTATCATACCAATGCTGGAAACCCAGAGTGTCTGTTTCAGCCAATGAGGGTCCCCTCACCAAATGCCAAAAACCTGGGGGCACCAAGGGAGTGGCCAACAGTGAACCCAAGACCAAGTTGGGGTCATAGAACAATGTGACTCTGGTGTCCCAGGGTTGACGCAACAGAGCACAACTAAACATCCAGCCTTAAACAATTGCTCAAACACAGTTAACAGAAAGTCAAAAGGAAACATAACGCTTCAAATGAAACGTAAATTTTTGGACTCGAAATAAAAATAAAATGATTGGTGGAACAATAAAATGGAGTCAGAGAAGAAAGCACAGGGGGAAGAGGTCACAAGGATGTGCCTCAGGGCACTCAAACTGTGGGGGACTTTTAACCGCTTAGCTGAAGGCTTTTTATTCCCCAGCTCACTAGATGTTATGGAGTAGGGGAAGAAGGGACACTTACCCATCCATAGGAGCCAAATGGCACCAGCCAGTCTTTCATATGGGACCCTGGTGAAGGTCCCTCCAGGACCCCCCAGCTTGGGTGGGCTCAGCTGTCACAGGGGGCAAGCATAGGGACTGGTAACCCACTGGCCTGCCATGGTCAGAGCTCACATGAGGCAGTGACATTATGGCCATTAGTGTGTCTGCTTGGCCCTGCCGCCTGCCAGGGAAAATGATGGCTCTGAAAAGAGCCTTTGGTTAGTGTTAGCAGCTCTCTATTGTTACAGCCTCAGTGTTATAGCTCTTGCAGCCTTGATCACAGGCCGCTTTGCGGTCTCTCGCTGTCTCTGCTTGGTCTTGTCAGTCTCCAACTGTCTTCCCAGTTGCTGTCTCTCATAGTCGTCACCTCTCCACTGACCGCTGATTGCCACCGTCTCTGCTGTCTCACCATCTCACCTGTCTGCTGACTGCCACCGTCTCCACTGACTTGCTGCCTCTTGCTCATTGTCTTTTTCCTTTCATTGATCACCAGATGATGGGAGGGCAGGTGAGCCCCCAAATTGGGGCTTAGCCTTGGGAGGTTCTTAGCTTTGCCCAGGAAAGAAAATCCAAGGATGAGCTAGTGGTGTTAGACAGCAACTTTTATTGAAGCAGCAGTGTATACTTAAAAAATTTGGTAACAGAGTACATCTTTCTTTTCCCATTATGCTCTTCTAAGATCCTAATAAACCTGCAGAGGTATTGGTCCTTGTGGAGTAGGGCTGTCCCATAGGCAGTATGCTCAGAGCAGCAGCTCAGAGGCAGTGCTGCATTCAGATTTATACCCACTTTTAACTGTATGCAAATTAAGGGGTGGAGTATGCAGTAATTTCTGTATGTAAAGGGTGGTAACTTCCAGTTCATTGGGTCATTGCCGTGGAAAGGGGTGGTAACTTCTGGGTGTTGCCATGGCAATGGTAAACTGATATAGCACACTGGTGGCCGTGTCATATGGAAAACCACTTCTGCCCCATCCCTGTTTTAGCTAGTCCTCAATTTGGTCTGGTGCTGAGCCCTGCCTCTGGAGTCCAGTCCCACCTCCTACCTCATTATCTTGATAGTATTTCAGACTACTCAGGTAGAGTGAATTCCATCTGCAAATCACGAATGAGCCAGCTTGTAGTTATGAAGTTTTAGGGGAAATATGTCCCCCTTTTTCACTTGGTACCAAGTTTTGAGATAGGCAATTTTCTTTGTAGTCCCCTGAGGAAGGATTTGGGGGGCAGATAGATTTCTAGTTCACTTTAAGACTAAAGTGGCAAGGTGGGGTGCGGTGACTCACGTGTATAATCCCAGCACTTTGGGAGGCCAGGACAGGCGGGTCACTTGAGGTCAGGAGTTTGAGACCAGCCTGGCCAACATGGTGAAAGTTCGTCTCTACTAAAGTAAATACAAAAATTAGCTGGGTGTAGTGGCGGCGCCTGTAATCCCAGCTACTGAGGTGGCTGAAGCATGAGAATTGCTTGAACCCAGGAGGCGGACGTCGCAGTGAGCCGAGATTGCACCACTGCCCTCCAGCCTGGGTGACAGAATGAGACTCCATCTCAAAGAAAAAGAAAAAAAAGACTAAAGGGGCATAACTTGATGCATGCCAGTTTTATGCAGGAAAAATTTTCTGTTAGACTCTCCATCTTGGGTGGTCGCTGAGTTTTCTCTCCTTTTCTCGGTACTTCATGAACCTGTGAAAATGAACCTCCAAGTTCGTGTGGCTTGGCCAATGCCATTAAGCCAAAAGTGCCTTCTATCCTTTGCCTAGTTTTTGGCCTCTGATGATTTCCCTTTTTTAAAAATCACTTTATTGACATACAAAAAGTTGTACAGCAGGTTCTCAAATGATGTTTCACTCACTGTTGTTTCTTTATAACATTGATATGAAAAAATATTTTATTTTTATCATTTTTTAAACTTTTTATTTTTATAGAGACTGGGTCTCTGTCACCCAGACTGCAGTGTGGCGGTGCGATCATAGCTCACTTACAGCCTCAAACTCCTGGGCTCAAACGGTCCTCCCACCTCAGCCTCCTGAGTAGCTGGGACTACAGGTGTGTACCACCCTGCCCGGCTAATTAGTCCAGATAATTAATTTTAATTAAATTAATTTTTTAAATTTTATTTTTTATTTTTGTAGAGAGGGGGTCTCCCCGTCTTGCCTAGGCTGGTCTTGAACCCCTGGGCTCAAGTGATCCTTCCACCTCAGCCTCCTAAAGTACGGGGATTACAGGCGTGAGCCGTTGCACCTGGCCAGGGGAAAAAAAAGGTTGATTCAGGCCAGAACCACTGTCTATATGGAGTTTGCATGCTCTCCTCGTGTACGGTAAACTTTCGTACCCATCATTTCACATCATTTCTCTGAAAGTTGCAATTTCCAAGAACCTATTGACAATACTGAGGACTTACAATACATATTTAGTGTATACAGCTTGAACTTGGAGGTAAGTATAGAACCATGAAACCAGCACTATAGTCAATGCCGTAAACATATCCATCATCTCCAAAAGTTTCCTCCTGCCCAATTTATTTAGTGATAAGAACACTTAATATAAGATCTACCATCTTATGGTTTATTAGTATCTTAGAAGAGCATAATGGAAAAAAAATCTACCCTGTTAGCAAATTTTTAAATATACATTTTTCAGTATAATTTAAGAAATTTTTTATAATAATATACATTTTTCAGTATAATTTTAAAAAATTTTATTATAAAATTTTATATTTTATTAAATTTATTTTATTTTATTATTATTTTATTATTATTTTATTATTATATTATTATTATTTATTAAAATAAAATTATTTTATTTTATTAAATTTTATTTTATTATAAAATTTTATTATTAACTATAGGCTCTAAGCACAATGTTGTGCAGTAGATGTCTAGGACCTACTCCTCTTGCATAACCAAAACTTTGCACCCTTTGATGAATACCTCCCCCTTTCTGTCTCTCCATAGATTCTGGTAATGGCCATTCTGCTCTGCTTCTATGAGTTCGACCTTTTTTTTTTTTTTTTTTTTTCCTTTGAGACAGTGTCTCACTCTGTCACCCAGGCTGGAGTGCAGTGGCATGGTCTCGGCTCACTGCAACTTCCACCTCCCAGGTTCACGCAATTCTCCTGCCTCAGCCTCCCCAGTAGCTGAGATTACAGACATGTGCCACCACCTCTAGCTAATTTTTGCATTTTTAGTAGAGACAGGGTTTCACCATGTTGGCCAGGCTGGTCTTGAACTCCTGACCTCAAATGTTCCGCCTGCCTTGGCCTCCCACAGTGCTGGGATTACAAGCATGAGCCACCACACCTGTCCTTACATTTTATTGTTTTTGTTTTGTGTTATTTTTGAGGGGAAGGTATGTTCTTGAAGACTCCTTTCTTTGTGAGAGCTGCAACACCTCACATGACCTGTGTAATGTATAGTTGATTGCTGCAGATAATCTTCTGAACTATCTGCCATAATGCTGGAAGTGGAAGTCCTCCAGTGTGTCATCTAACTGGTAATGCTGCCTAATAAAGCTATTGATATTTGAATATATTTTTCAGGTAATAAGCATCTTACAGTACTCTTATTAGTTCTCATTGTTCTTCAATTGCTTCTCAGGATTTTGTAGTTAGGCCGATGATGATTCTTTACTTTCTTTCTAATATTTATGGTTCTTATTAATTATTTTTGTTTTATGCATTGTCTGTAGTAACTTTGAATAGTAAAGGTGATAATGAGCATTCTTGTCTTGGTTCTGACTTTTATAAAGTGAAGGACTATGAATCCGACATGCTGGCATTCATCTTATGCCCATGGCAAACAACCATAGTTAATCCTTCTTAGTACCTTTTCCTGCTAAGCTATGGCCGTGTTTCAGAAGCTCACCAGTAACATTCCCATAAGTGACTATAGCTGATTTGATTTGGTACAACAGATAAGATTTATTTCCCAGTCCTGTCTCTGATGTTTCTTCTGGATATAGTTTGATATTGTCTATTCATTTCAAATATTCTTCATCATGTTTATATTCCTGGTTTACTAAAAGTCCTTTTTAAGGAGAATCACAAGTGGATATTTAGTTTTATAAAATACCTTTCCAATATCTGCCAGGGTGATCAAATGGCTTTTATATCCTTTGGTTTATCATATGTTAATTGCACTAAGAAATTTTCTAGTTTAATCACTGTGGTAGTTCTGGAATAAATCCTACTAGTCTCTTTTTTTTTTTTTTGAGGGTCTCACTCTGTTTCCCAGACTGGAATGCAGTAGCACAATCATGGCTCACTGCAGCTTTGACCTCCTGGGCTCAAGCAATCCTCCCACCTCAGCCTCCTGAGTAGCTGGGACTGCAGGAATGCACCACCACATCTGGCTAATTTTTTATTTTTAGTAGAGACGAGGTCTCACTGTGTTGCCCAGGCTGGTCTCAAATTCCTGGGCTCAAGTGATCCTCCTACCTTGGCCTCCCAAAATGCTGGCATTACGGGCATGAGCTACCACACTTGGCTCTACTAGTCTTAATGTATATTATTCTTTTACAATATTACTAGACTTGTGTAGTTCATACTATGTGCCAGACACTTGTGCTTGATGCTGAGGATATAATCATGAACAAGATAGACAGACATGGTTTCTGCCCTTACTGAGCTGTCAGTCAATTCAGGGGTGATAAAGAGCAGAACGTTTGCCACCACTCCCCTCATCTGAACCTTTGGCACAAATCACTCAAAACTTGCTGTCTTGCAGAGTCTTGGAAGATCTCAGAAAGGGGACTGGGATCCTTTATTGGCATCTGCTATGAATTGGAGGAAAGATGACAGTGATAGTAAGCATCCTGCTTTTTTGCTGTTGCTAGTTTGATGTTTTATTTGGTGGCATTTTTTATCTGTAGAACTTGTGTGAGGTTTGTTAGGTATTGAATTTGTTGTCTTGAATTAAGTTTTTGCTAATTTTGTAAATCAAGTGGAGTGTGGGTCTTTTGGTAGGGGCATCTACTTGACCACTTTTTCCATTCTTTTTCTTTTTGAGACAGGGTTTCTGTCACCCAGGCTGGAGTGCAGTGATGCAATCATGGCTCACCGCAGCCTCAGCTTCCTGGGCTGAGGTGATTTTCCCACCTCAGCATCCTGAGTAGCTAGGACTACACGCCACCATGCCTGGCTGATTTTTTAAAAATTTTTTGTAGAGATGAAGTCTTACTATGTTGCCCAGGCTGGTGTAGAACTCCTGGGCTCAAGCAATCCTGAACCTTGGCCTCCGAAAATGCTGGGATTACAGATGTGAGTCACTGCACCTGGCTCAATTCTTTCTATTGTTATTTTATTCAGATGTTCCATCATTTTGAGTTGATTTTGATTTATATTTTCCAAGACAATATTCAATCTTATTGACATTTTCTAGTTTATTTATATAGAGTTTCACTAGTATTCTTTTGTAGTTAAAACACGAATTCCTGGCTTTGCGCAGTGGCTCATGCCTGTAATCCCAGCACTTTGGGAGGCCGAAGCAGGTGGATCACGAAGTCAAGAGATCGAGACCATCCTGGCCAACATAGTGAAACCCCGTCTCTACTAAAAATACAAAAATTAGCTGGGCGTGGTGGCGCATACCTGTAATTCTAGCTACTTGGGAGGCTGAGGCAGGAGAATTGCTTGAACCCCGGAGGCGGAGGTTGCAGTGAGCCGAGATTGCGCCACTGCTCTCCAGCCTGGCGACAGAGCGAGACTCCATCTCAAAAACAAAAACAGAACAAAAAACCCCCCACAAATTCCTATGTGCCTGTTTTTAGCCACTTCCTCAATCTGTTAGGGGTGTTGTATAGTCTTTCTCTTGGCTAACTTTGCCAGCAGTTTGCTTGTTTTGTTGTTGTTTTAAACTTTTATAACAGTTCAATTGTTTTTCTGTTTTCTGATTTATTGGTTTCTATCAGTTTCATTCTCCTATATTTGTTAGCTTTATGACGTTCTTCTTTTTCTAGCCTTTTGAATTGACTGCTTAGTTATTAGCTAGTTAATTTAGTTAGCTGGCTAGTTGCTTTTAGACTCATTTGCCTGGCTAGTCTGTCTGCAGCCTGTCCTGCTGAAGCCATCATGGTCTGCACACATGCCCTCCTCCCTCCCCAGCTGCCTGGTTGAGGTGGTGGCCTCTTCATCTGCAGTGAGGCCAGGCCCAGAGAGATGAGTGAGGTCAGGATGATGATGCTCACTTGTGTCTGTTTCTCCTTCCTTCTGGGACGCATGGGAGACTATACTTCTGAGTTGCAAAATGTGAACAACTGGTAAGTCAGGTAAAAGTGACATTTGTCTTGCAAATTTTCTATAGGTTTGATATTCGAAACTCTGGGTAATTCTGCAGCACACTCTGCTGAAGCAATCACGATTGTAGAGATGATGGGGGATGTGGGGTGTAAAAATTTCCTGATGAACACATGCATACCAGAGTTATCAGGGAGTAGAAACTAATAGTGACAAGTTCATTTGGAAAAGGGAGCGAGAGAGACAGATAGAGACAGACGGAGTTGAGCAGATGTGCAGAGAGAAGCACCTGGCCCCAGGGTGAGGGTGAAAATAGCTGCCTCAGCTCCTGTTCACTTTCACGTTCTCAATTCCCGTTTCACGAGGCCTAGCTATATGGCAGTCTGTACAGTGTACAGTTCCTTCCTTGGATACTCAGGAAATCTATCCATTCTTAAGATATCCTCTCTTCCTTCCACTCTTGGCTCTCTTCTTTTACTTGGACCAGCCAAAGTAGGCAATTGTTTCTTAGAGCAGCTCCCACTAGAACATTTGTTAGTAATGATATTGATAGTTAATTTATTATTGTGCTTTATTGTACCGTTTAAGTTAATCCTTACACTATTAGCATTTTCATTTTACAGAAGAGGGAAAAAGAGATACAGAGAGGTTTGCTAACTTGCCCAAGGTTGTACAGCTCATAAGTGATGGAGCCAGGATCAAGCCTATATATATATATATATATTTTTTTTTTTTTTAATTTTTTGAGACAGAATCTCTCTCTGTCGCCCAGGCTGGAGTGCAGTGGTGCGATCTCAGCTCACTGCAAGCTCCACCTCCCGGGTTCACGCCATTCTCCTGCCTCAGCCTCCCCAATAGCTGGGACTATAGACGCCTGCCACCACACCCAGCTAATTTTTTATATTTTCGGTAGAGACGGGGTTTCACCGTGTTAGCCAGGATGGTCTCGATCTGACCTCGTGATCCGCCTGCCTCGGCTTCCCAAAGTGCTGGGATTACAGGTGTGAGCCACCGCGCCCAGCAGGATCAAGTCTATATTCTAATCATGAGGCCAGTATGTGTTTGAGGCTAAAAGTTGCCTCTGAATTCATCTTTGATTGAATTCTCATTTATTTATAAATAATTGTGTATAACTGGAATTTTTTCTTTGCCCCAAGGGTTAAGGTGTTTTTTTTTTTTTAATTTTAATTTTTATTTCTTTAAGAGACAGGGTCTCGCTGTGTTGCCTGGGCTGCAGTGCAGTGGCTATTCACAGATGTGATCATAGCGCCGCCCTACAGCTTCAAATTTCTGGGCTCAAGCCATCCTCCCGCCTCAGCTTCCCAAGCAGCTGGGATTACAGGAATGCACCACCACGCCCAGCTCAGGGGAGTATTTTTAAATGTCTAAGTGTTAGGTTGTTTGTTTGTTTAGCCTATTTTAAAATTTTAAAATTGTGTTTGTGTGAGGAAATGTGGTTTATTTGTGCTTCTTGGAATTTTTGAGATTTTTCTTCATGGCCTATTATAAGATCAGTTGTTTTTGTTTAAATCTTCATTGTGGTATTTATTTTATTCTGCCTTTCTCTGTACCTCTGTCTCTTCTTTAAAGTGGTTCGATCATTGAGGTCAGGCATTGTCTGTATTGATCTATAAGGCAACTGCCTAGTAGAAATATTTAATAAATAGGCTGAATAAATGAATATTGATCCTTGTGGATTTGAGGAGTGTTATATACATAAAAAATCCAGGCCAGGTGTGGTGGCTCACGCCTGTAATTCCAGCACTTTGGGAGGCTGAGGAGGGTGGATCGCTTCAACCCAGGAGTTCAAGACCAGCTTGGACATGGTGAAACCCTATCTCTATAAAAAAAAAAAAAAATACAAAAATTAGCTGGGTGCGGTGGCATGCACCTGTAGTCCCAGCTACTCTGGAGGTTGAGGTGGGAGGATCACTTGAGCCCAGGAAGCGAAGGTTGTAGTGAGCTGAGATCATGCCACTGCACTCCAGCTTAGGTGACAGAGTGAGACCCTATCTCAAAAAAAGAAAAAAAAAGGTAGAAAAAGGTAGAATAGAGACCAGGCCATTTCCTTTCCTTCGATCCCTCCAAATACCATGATTCCTTGTCATTTCTACTTGGATTCCCTCCACCACACCTCTTTGGACCTCAAAAGCATAGATTTCAATTGTCATAATATTTGGTTTGGCACATTCTCATCATTAGTTCATACTTTGTTATAATGTATGCATTATAAGCATTTTTTTTTTTGATACAGAGTCATGCTCTGTCACCGAGGCTGGAGTGCAGTGGCATGATCTCGGCTCACTGCAACCTCTGCCTCCTGGTTCAAGTGATTCTCCTGCCTCAGCCTCCCAAGTAGCTGGGATTACAGGTGTGTGCCACCACACCTGGCTAATTTTTGTATGTTTAGTAGAGATGGCATTTTGCCATATTGGCCAGGCTGGTCTTGAATTCCTGACCTCAAGTGATCTACCTACCTTGGCCTTCCCAGGTGTTGGGATTACAGGCATGAGACACTGCACCTGGCCCATTATAAGCATTTTTGAAAACATCATCCCAAACAAAAACTGGAACTTTGACAATAACATACATCTAACTATGTGGTTCCCCCTTTCCCACCCCTTTTGTTTCTCACCATCTGAGGTGAGCATTTGAAACCCATTTTTATCATTCTCTTGCTTTCCTTTTTATGCAGTTTTATGCATCTGCATGTATTTTTTAAACTAAAAAAGGTTTTGTGTTGCATGTAATCTTTTGGAGTTTATTCAATTCTTGTTTCAATTTTGGTGGACTGTTGATTTCAGGAATTTTTTCAAAGGTCCTGTGATTTTCTTTTATTCATCCTTGCAGAGGGGATTTATGCTTGCCTAGGGCTGACATACAATCAAATGATTGATTTGGGATCTGTATGAAATTTTATAGCAGTTCCTGGTCAGAATCAAAGGCAGAACAGAAGGCTGTAGGCTGCCATTGTGGGGACCCAGCAGGCTGTGTGGACCGAGTGGGGCGCTGTCTCCAGTTAAACATTTTCTCTCCACTGCCACATCCAACACTGGCCACTGGGTGTGGCAGCTCCCATCAGAGCAAGTTGTGGTCATGTTTCTGTGATGTCTGTCCCTGGAAGGAGGCACAGAGGCAGCAAGCATTCCTGTGGTGCCTCAGCTGGCCCCGTCACTCCTTTCTCAGATTAGAACACCCTTCAAGGATCTAGAAATATTCTTTATTCAGATGGAAACAATCATAGTAACAGGCCATTCTACCAATTGGATAGAGCTGTTTCTTCATAAGCCATAAACCTAAGACTAATCCTAATCTGTTTCCTAGCTTGTGTTTTAATGCATATCCAGATTCTAACTGCCATGGTCTTTTCTGCAGAATGTGTTCTAGTCCCTACATCCTAATTTATACCCCAACTTCCATTCAAACCTTTCCCTTTTTCAATTTCATGAACCTTTCCCCTGAACCTCTAACATCTGTGACTGCTCCCAGCTCCTTTCCTTCCTCCCATTCCTGCCAAATGCTAGCCATGAACTGCTATTTAGTTAGCACTTACTGTAAGCTAGACGCTGGGGTCATTGCTCATTGTGTATCATCTCAGCTAGCTGATATCCTACTCTATGAGATGGCAACATTAGGTTTTCCATTTTACAGATGAGAAAACTGAGGCTCAATGAGATGAATTTGGACAAAGTCCATATCTCTGGTGAAGCTAGGATTTGATCTAGTGGTGTTTTTTTGTTTGTTTTGTTTTGTTTTTGAGACGGAGTCTCACTCTGTTGCCCAAGCTGGAGTGCAATGTGCGATCTCAGCTCACTGCAAGCTCCACCTCCTGGGTTCATGTGATTCTCCTGCCTCAACCTCCTGAGTAGCTGGGACTACAGGTGCCCACCACCACACTTGGCTAATTTTTGTATTTTTAGTAGAGACAGGATTTCACCATGTTGGCCAGGCTGGTCTCAAACTCATGACCTTGTGATCCTCCTGCCTCTGCCTCCCAAAGTGCTGGGATTAAGGGTGTGAGCCACCGTGCCTGGCTGTTTTGTTTTTTAAAGTTATGATGCCTTTGGCTGTAAGTGAAAGAAAACTTAAAGTGGCCTTAATAATAAAATTTACTATTTGACATAAAAAGGCTGGTTAATTCCATGGCTCTACATTACCCTCAGGACCCTGGCCTTTCTCCTCTACCATCCATCCTTGATGTGTCCAGGACTTGTCTCCAGGTTAGCTTTCCACAAGGCTTCCACATGCCTGCCAGCATTCCAGCCTCACATCCCCCAAAAGTCTAGGGGCAGGAATGGACATCGTTTCGTCTTGCGCATCTCTGTCTCTCTCGCTTGCTCTAATTTGATGTGAATCTTTTCTTTAAGAGCAAAGAAACTTTTCCCAGGACCCTCCCCTGCCCCAGCAGATTTCCCCTCATATTATCCAGAATGCTGGAAGCCCGTGCCTAAGCGGGCATGGGGAAGGAGCATGGGACCATGCTTAGACTAATCCAGCTCATTCCTCCAGGCTGGCTCTCCAAGCCTCCCTGATGAAGTTTCTGCCTCCTCAGAAGAAAGGAGATGGGGGTCAGGAATAGATATAAGCTGTGATAGTGTCTGTCACAGAATCCCAAGTCTGGTTGTTAAGCTTGACATGCTGCTGCTATTCTGGGCTTGCCCCTCGGCTCCCATCCTCACTCTAACATATTTCCTCAGCTGTGAGGTAAGTCCCCACAACTCTAAATGACACATTCTAAGGCTGTCCTTGGCAGAACAGTGAGAAACATGAAATGTGTGCCTTGGAGCCCAGTGCTCTTATGTAATTCCCCTGGGATGTCAGTGCCGTCCTTGGTCAGCACAGGCATGGTCACTGGAGGTGGGGAGAGGAGCAGAGCTCTGCCTCAGAAACGTGGGCCCTGAGCCCTCAGCCTGGCCCTGACCCAGCCCCAGAACTTTTTGTTTTGTTTTGTTTTGTTTTTTGAGGTGGGGTCTGGCTGTGTTGCCCAGTTTGGACTGAAACTCCCGGACCCAAGTGATCCTCCCACCTCAGCCTCCTCAGTACATTGATGTGAGCGTGGCTGCACCCGGCCCAGAGTTGGGTTTTAATCATGTTTCCCCCTCCTCTGAGATCTCATCTTCCTGGTCTGTGCTTTTTCTTCTCTTAGAATCCGAATTTTTTATTTTATTTTATTTTTTTTAACAAATTCTAACTTGCTCCCTAGTGTTACCGCCCACCCCTACAACAACTTTATCCTGTTTCCTTCCCTCAACCCCCACAGCTTTTCTGGCTCCCGTGGAGTGCACACTCGGCCATTGTGGCCGGAGCCTGGCAGAGCCTGGCTCATTTGTTGAATGGATGACTCTGATTATCGCAGGTATTCAGTAAGCCACTCTTGTTAAATTATTGAAAATAAACGATGTTACTCCCTAGAGGTGTCTAGGTTCCTTTTTTCCCCCATCACCTGTCCTCTTTCACCTCCCCTCTGGGCCCTGGCTTCCCTCAAAGATCCTTTCTCCAGGTGCCCCATCTCCTTTGATGAAGACTCATGAGGAACACAGTGTCCACCTCTCAGGCAGGCGCTCAGGAAGGAAGTCGCTGAGACAGAGCTCAGTGGCCCGAATGGTTTCTGCTCCCTCACCTCCCACGTCCCACCTCAGGGCTTCCTTCGGTTCGGGCCTTGCCCCACGAGTAGGACCACCTTTGTCCTGGACAGACAGACCTGCTAGCCTCTGCTCTACAGTTCTGCCGGCCTTGGCCCTGGCTGTCCTCACACGAGTGCCCCCTCCCTTCTCTCCTCCCTTAGCCCCGCCTCCTTCCTCTAGCCCCACAGCCCTGGACACAGTACACACAGACCAGAGCCTTGGCTCAAAGGCAAACAAAAGGAAATGCCCGGCTCCCCATGGCTGTGGCCAGCACCTTCATACCGGGACTCAACCCTCAGAACCCTCATTATATCCCAGGGTAAGACTCCCACTTAGCGCTCCCCGCTTGCTGCTGGGAGTAGGGATATAGGGTGGAGGAATTAAGCTGCTTAGAGCATGGGGCCAAGCGGACAGGTTGGTTTGGGAGGCTGAGGTCTCTATGGTGTTGGATGGAAAAGGAGAAGCAAGGGACTAGTGAGACACCGGGTCTGCCCCAAAGCTTTGTGTTGTTCTCTCCATGGGAACAGGGTAACAGCAGAGGAAGGATCGAAAGCCCAGGCAGAGAACTTAGAAATGCCTGCTCCAAATATATACACTGCTGAGTCCAGAAAGATCAGGGCTTCAGAGGTCTCTGCTTCTGCCTCTGGGGATGGCGAAGCAGGGCGATTCTGGTGAGTGGGAGAGTCTGTGCTGCAGGTACACTGGACACTGCCCACTACTTCGGTTCAGCATGGGCCAGACCTATGGGCAGGTGACTGGTCAGCTACTTCGAGGCCCTCCTGGCCTAGCCTGGCCCCCTGTCCACCGCACACTTCTGCCTCCCATTCGGCCTCCAAGATCTCCTGAGGTTCCCAGGGAGAGTCTACCTCTCAGGCGTGGGCAAGAAAGGCTCAGCTCCAGCATGATCCCTGGGTACACAGGTTTGTACGCAGGTATGCACAGGTGCCCCTCCCAGGAGCATGTGTTCCAAACACTAACGAGTCTTCCTTGTCCCTGCCTGCCCAGGTTTTGTACCCCGGGCACAGTTCATCTTTGCCAAGAACTGTAGCCAGGTCTGGGCCGAGGCTCTGAGTGACTTTACTCACTTGCATGAAAAGCAAGGGAGTGAAGAGCTGCCAAAGGAGGCCAAGGGAAGAAAGGACACAGAGAAGGACCAGGTGCCAGAGCCGGAGGGGCAGCTGGAGGAGCCGACACTGGAGGTGGTGGAACAAGTGAGACCAAGAAGCTGGTGGGGAGTGCTGAGGGGTGGGAGTGGGGGCCTTACTGTATGTCCGGGTGGTGGGGGCGGCATGAGTAGTGTGGCTGTGGGTTCAGGGGATGTGCACTTGATTGTCAGCTCCACCTCCCTGGGAGATTGTGTGAGAGCACAGGGGCTTCTCTCACAGGCTTCTCCCTACTCCATGGATGACAGGGACCCTCGGAAGTTCTTCATGTCAGGTGAGAGCCGGGGGGTCAAGATCAGAGGCGTGGGGAGGCCCCAGGATGCCTTGGCTCAGTGTCCCCATCCTCAGGCTTCACCGGCTATGTGCCCCGCGCCCGCTTCCTCTTCGGCTCCAGCTTTCCTGTGCTCACCAACCAGGCACTGCAGGAATTTGGGCAGAAGCACTCACCAGGCAGTGCCCAGGACCCCAAACATCTCCCCCCGCTTCCCAGAACATACCCTCAGAACCTGGGTCTTTTACCTAACTATGGGGGCTACGTGCCAGGTGAGAAGAGCCCCCGGGGAGGCTTTGGGGACTGGAATGTTTGTATGGGTATGGGGTGGGTTGGGTGGTTTGTGGGGGTTGAAACTAATAGATATGGGAGGGCTCAGATCATGTGGTTCAGCTTTATTATCAGGCAGAAAAGGAAACCGAGGTAGCTACCCACAGTGGGGAATTAGGGCCAGATTTTAGAGGGCTGTTTGGAGGTCTAGCCAACTGGCTGAGAATTAAATGGCTTTGCCATGCCACTTGCTACATGTGACAGACTCTCTTGGCCACACAGGGTATAAGTTCCAGTTTGGCCACACATTTGGCCATCTCACCCATGATGCTCTGGGCCTCAGCACCTTCCAGAAGCAGCTCTTGGCTTAGGCCCCTGGACATCAAGTTCCCTTCCCTTTTCTCCTATCCCAGCCATCCTTTTGGAAGGGAGAAAGGTGGGTGGGAGGGTGGGGGAACACAAAGAGAAAATGGTCTGGAGGCTGAGCACCTTTTTTATTAATAGGTATAATAAATAAATAAATAAATACATAAACAGACGCCTGGGCTCCTCCTCCCTCTTCTGATGACCAGGCACTGGCCACAGCCTATTTACAGCTGGGGGCTTAGGGATCTGGCCCCAATACTGTTACCCATCCTCATCTCCACCTGGCCTAGGGAACCCTGTAGATGGCTTTCTGGGCCACCCGCCTCCAGGGGGACTTGCTTGTCTTCACCCATGGAAGGGTTGGCCCAGACGGGCCAGGGGAATCCTGGCAGCCCAGTGCTGTGTCCCGTCCCTCTCCTGGGTGGAGGTCTGGACGAGGTCACTGGGACAGTTAAGGGGGCGTAATTAATACTGAGCACAGGGAGCAGGTGCCAGCACAGGGATACGTGGCCCCAGCTCTCAGTCTACTCTGCAGCCAAGCCAATGGCTTGGGAAGGGCTCTCGGGCTCTGAGTCTGGGGGTTATGAGGGTCCCTGAGGCCACCAGCATGCACAGGGCCTCAGTTTTGGCTGCTTCCAGGGGTTGGACTTGGAGTTGGGGTCAATGTCACGTAGGCCAGGGGCACCAGGCCAGAGTCGGGGCCACGGCTGCAGCGCAGCCAGTCTCCTCCAGCTCGCCCCAGCACTCGTAGGATGTCTCCTTTGTGGAAGCTCAGCTGTCCAGGGCCGGTGGCCAGGTGGTGGCACAGTGCCTGCACCTCACTGGGGAAACAGCACATGGAAGTCAGAGAAACCCCCTCAAAAGCCCCCCGCCGCCCCTCAGCCCTTCCGTTTCCCCAGGCTTACCACGGAGGACTGGAGGGCAGGGCTGGGGAGTGTGGCTCCTGCAGGCTCTCCTTGGGCTCTGGCTCCCGGCGGGAGCCCACTGTCTGCGCCACTAGTTGGAACATGGACTTGTCCAGGCTCAGCCAGTCCGAGGGGAGCCTAGGGACAGCAGCTGGACTCAGGCTCTGCCCAGGATGGGCTCTGCCTGTGCCCTGGCTTACAGCAGGCTCCCTACTCCCTCCATCCCTACCATGGGCAGGCTCTCACCTGTTTGTGGGCCGGGCCTCCCGCTGGGCTTTTCGGGAGCCAAAGAGGTGTCCCCACTTGATGCCTCCAGGTGAAGGCTCTGAGGCCCCTTCCTCATTTTCTGCTGGCGGGGCAGCGGGCCCTTCCCTCTCCCGACTGCGCCTCAGCTCGGCCAGCACAGAGTCAGGGGGGCTCCCCATCCAGAAGGGCCAGCCCCTTTCCCGGCCCAGGGCCTCCTCAGAGGCAGGGCAGGCCTCAGCCCCCTCCACTACTCCCTCTCGGGGTGGTGGAGCCTGGGGAGGTCCCCCACCTCCTGCCCCTTTCTTTTTCTCGCTGCTGCTGTTGCTGCTACCACGAGGGAACCTGGAACCCTCAATGGAGCCATCGATGTAGACCTGGGAGCTCTGCATGAGCTGGTACCACCAGCCGGCCTGCCCACCTCGGGCCCACCTGGCACGCCCTGAGCCCCCGGCTGCCTCTGCCACCTCTTCTGTCTCCTCTTCTTCCTCTTCTCCACCTTCTGAGGCACCCACACCCTTCACCCGCTCCCCTTGGGCTGCCCTGTCCACGTCTCCAGGGCCCTCCTGGCCCCGGGCCCGGGCCAGCTGCAGCGTGGAGTGGGCAGACAGCAGCAGGTCCTGGGACACCCGCAGCAGTTCCTTGTGCTGCCGCTGCTGCTGCCCACTTTGCAGCAGCCGGTGCTGGAACAGCAAGTCGAGGCTGAAGGGCAGCAGGGCCAGGGGCTGTAGCAGCAGCAGCAGCTCTTCAAAGAGGCCAGGACACACGGTATGAGCTGCACTCAGGAAGCCCCAGGGCTGGTAGTGGGTCTGGATGATGTCTAGGGGAATAGAGAGAGGGACTGATCCACACAGAGAACCAGAGCCTGGCCCAAGTGGGACTTTGAAAGACGACAGTCTGGGCAGAGCTGCTGCAGACAGCGGTGCAGGCTGTGCACTAGTCAACTTGCATGTACTAAGTATAAACGCTGCTGCCCACAGCTGTGCAGTGCCTAAACTCTCCAACCCCAGGCGGTGGCCCTGAGTTTAGAGGAGTGAGATGCAGGGATTCCTGGCCACCCTAACTCCCAGATTGCTAGAGTATCCTGCTGGCTCCAAGGTTTTTTGTTTTGTTTTTTGAGACTGAGTCTCACTCTGTTGCCCAAGCTGGAGTGCAGTGGCATGATCTCGGCTCACTGCAACCTCTGCCTCTCAGGTTCAAGCAATTCTCGTGCCTCAGCCTCCCGAGTAGCTGGGACTACAGGCATGCGCCACCACAGCCGGCTAATTTTTGAATTTTTAGTAGAGACAGGGTTTCACCATGTTGCCCAGGCTAGTCTCAAATTCTTGACCTCAGGTGATCCACGTGCCTCGGCCTCCCAAAGTGCTGGGATTACAGGCATGAGCCACCATGCCTGGCCCAAGGTTTTAACTCAAGCAGAGGCTGGGGAAGGCCTTGGGTGGAAGCCTGAGGCTCTGAGGATGAACGCTTGTGTGGTCCCCCCACCAACCTCCGGCAATGAAAAGACAGCTCTTCCTTCCTCTTTTGTACCTCTGAATTCTGACCCATTGAGTTTGACCTGCAGGGTTCTGGGCATTACCTTCGTGGTTATAGAGGTGATTAAACCAGAACTCCAGGGACCGGATGCTGTAGGGAGACAGGTGAAGAGAGTTGAGTCTTGTGTGAATACAGCCAGATAAGGAGACAGATCCAGGGGGTCAGGCACAGGAAGAATAGGTGAACACGCCCTTCCATGGCACGATTCATTTCACCTAATTCCAGAAAGTCAGTGGGGATGTGTGGAGGGAGATGGACATGTGATTTACAAGCCAATTGTTTCCTCCTGGAGTGGAGTCAGCCTGCAGTAGACCTAAGAAATCAAGGCAGCTACTGTGTGAAAGTACAGGCAGCTCAGGGCCAAAGGGAATGGCCTGGGCCCATACCTGAGAAAGCATGTTACTAGGATGTGGGTCCCAAGGTGGACTTAGGGTCAAGCAGGATTTGGAAGTAGTGCTGGAATGGAGAGGATCAGGGTTTACAAGGTCCAGAGAAATTAAGAAACCCAACTAATTTCCAAATAAGCCAGATTACAGATTTGTAAAAGCAGACCACGTTGGTGACCAGTGACAGAGTCATGGGCACAGTGGGAAGGCAGTGACCTACTGAGAGGCCATAGCGGGCTGAGGGGACCCTCCAGATCCACCCTTTCTGTCTGTCCAGGGCGTTGTTTCCTTGGTGCAGGCAGAGCCCAGGGGTGGGGGGCAGGGCAAGTTGTTTAGGGGATCTTGCTGCTCTGTGCACTCACTTGAGCAGGCCGAGGATGAAGGCGTTGAAGCGCATGGTATGACTGGTGAGCTCTGGGAATTGGCTGACTTTGTTGTAGAGGCCATGCAGGACCTTGGTGGATGGGCCTGGGAGGAAGCCAGGGTTGCAGGTCACATGACCAATTTCTGGAACCCTAAATTCAGCCCTGGGTCCCCGTCTTGGCACCCAGCACCTACCTAGCTGTGTGGAAGCCTCAACCACACTCCATGGCATGTTCTTACGCTGCCCGATGATGACGTCCAGTACAAAGGCCTTGAGCCCATCCTCCAGCACGGCGTGGACGGCAGGGCACAAGTACTTCAGAACCAGGTGGCCCACATTGGGGCTCACAGAACTGTTTCCCAGCTTTGCCTGTAGGTGTGGTAGGGAAGTGCAGGAAACCCCCTCAGGCCTGACCGTGGTCCTCTCCTAGCGGGCCCTCATGGTTCCCCTCTTGCCATCCCCATTCCTAAGTGCCCAACCCTGGGCTCTAAATGCAAGACAGCAAGGGAAGGCGGTAGCGCAGGACAGGTGAGGGCTTGCAGGCAGAGCTCAGCTCTCCACATTTCCTTGCCTACCTTCACCCCGGGATCCCGGCTTGTGCCAAAATGAGCCACAATGAGGTCCACAGCGATGTTAACAGCTTTTACCAGCCCTGCAGGGAAGAATGTGATGTGACAGGTCCCTGAGCAAGTCCTTAACCAACTCAGCTGGGGCTGAAACCTCAGCAGGTTTCCTCAGGGAAAGGGCTCCCACGCTTACTCCATCTCCACATCTGCACATGGGTCTTATCAAAACATTCAGGCCTGGCCCTTTTCTGGTTCTGCCCAGTTCTTAAGCTCTTCCTGTCTTTACTTCCCAGCCTGGAGCCACCTCAGTGATGCCATTGTCAAGCCTCTCAATGTCCTCACCTCTCAGCCCTTATTCCAATCCTGGGTCAGGCCAACTATCGGTTTTCTCCACTCTGAGAAACCGGGCCACTGACCTGAAGACAACCCAAGTCCCTCACCCCAGTGCCAGTGCCAGACAAGGGCGGTTCTTTGACACATGCCTTGTCAGCACTCTGCCATACCCTCAAGTTGCCATGTGAAATCGACACCCCTCCTCTCAAGCCCTTGGTTCTGCTTCAGAGAACAGAGTTCCCTAGTTATAAACTCCTTTAACTTCCCTCTGCCTCCAAAATCCATAACAATCTCATATGTACACCCCTCACTCCCCTGCCCACTTGTATCCCCTTCGCGTCCTGGAGGAAGGTGGCCGTTTCCCTTCTTGCCCGGGTTCTTTCTCCCTGAGCTCTGATTCTCCCCTTCTGCCTTTGCAAGGAACTTCAGCTCTCTCTTCACAGGCTCATCTTCAGCCCACAATTATGCTCAGTTCTCTCCATCTCCCTAAAAATGTTCTTAGTTCAGTGGTCACTTATTTCCTAAATGGTGTGGGTCTTGTCAATTTTCATCTTACTAGATGTACCTTCACCCGCCCCTCCAAGAGCACTGAGGCATTTTTTGATGACATGGAAGCCTCCTCATGAGACTTTGCTCACTGCAGGAAGGGACCGGAGCGCGACTCTGAAAGCCTCTGATGAATGACCCTTGCTCACTCACATGCACTCATGATACACAGCACACAGCTTCCTCCTCTGGCCCCAGAGCCTGTGTGCTCCAACTTCTTCCCAGCACCTGGAGATTTGTTTGTGGTTTTCTTTTGAAAAGGAGTTTTCAGTTTTGTTGCCCAGGCTGGAGTGCAATGGTGTGATCTTGGCTCACTGCAACCTCCACCTCCTGGGTTCAAGTCATTCTCCTGCCTCAGCCTCCCGAGTAGCTGGGATTACACGCGCCCACCACAACACCCAGCGAATTTTTTTTTTGTATTTTTAGTAGAGATGGGGTTTCACCATGTTGGCCAGGCTGGCCTCGAACTCCTGATCTCATGATCCACCTGCCTTGGCCTCCCGAAGTGCTGGGATTACAGGCGTGAGCCACTGGGCCCAGCCAGCACTTAGAGGTTTCAGACTGGCTAGGTAGTAGGGCAAGTGGGAGGAGGTAGTGACAGCAGAGTCCCTGGCCTGAGCTGGGGGTTGTATGCACCTTTTTTCTGAAGCAGGTCAATGGAAATGGCCTCTGAGCTGCCATCTGGGGACAGACAAAACTCAGCTGGAGGCTTCTCCGTCAAGGAAAAGGGGTCCTGGAAGTCAGGGCAGGTCAGTGGTAACGGCTTCACTGCTTGGCCTGGAAAGAAGAGAAAAATCAATCCTGAGCAACTCTCAGTGCAGGAGTTCCAGCCCAGTTCAGTGCCTCGTACCGTCTGAGACACGTTCCTTTGGGACTGACCCCTTCTCTAGCCCTTTCCAGCCATGGCAGAGCCTGCCCCGGGTGTACTGGGGACCCTGCTCACACACCATTCAGCCGGCAGTTCAGATGGCTGGCAGCACTGAGGGAGCCAGGGAACTCAAAGATAGGGTTTCTTCGGGCCAGCCGAGCTTCTTGTGATCTTCGGTCTAGGCTCCCTGACAAACCAGGTGGCCCTAGTGGGTTCTTCCTCCTGTATTCCCGCCACTTGAGGGCTTGAGGGGATAGGTGGTTGGCTGGAAGCAGAACAGATTAGCAGAAAGACAAGAGTTGGCAGGAGACAGCGAGACAGAGTTTCACATCCACCCAGCGGGCCCATATGAAACACTAGATTATCTGTGGATATTATCTACAGATGCTGGGGGAGGGATGCAGACATCCTAACCTCTGGCCCCAGGTGAGAGTGTAAGCAACCACTCAAAGGGGAGGTGGTGGAAGTGTTTGCGTGAGGTGGCGGGTTGGGTAGGGAGATGCTGGAGCTCGTACCATTACTGGGCCTGGTGGCCATGCTGCCCTCACCACCTCCCCGGGCCAGGCTCTCTGCTCGGCTGAGGCCAGATCGCCAGGAACCCAGAGGCGGCAAGCTTCCTGTTCCATGGAGCCGGTACTCAGTCAAGGTCAGTATCTTCTGATCCTCCTTCTGCGGCTGCTGGGAGGTGGCAGGCCGGACAGCAGGAGGACAGGAGTGGCTCCATGGGGGCAGGCTTTCTGTGGCTGTGGGCTGCTCTGGGGGAGGGGAGCACGAAGTGGAGGCAGAAGAGTCAGTGCTGGGCCCAAAGGGGCCAACACTCCGGATGGGGGAGTAGCTGCCCAGGGGCGATGGCCGAGAGGTCTCTGGCTCAGACCCAGCTTTCCTGGCACCTCTGCCAGTGGCTCGGGGAGTGGATGTCTGCGGTTCCCCTGAGGGAGCTGGGACTGAGACTTGAGCAGCAGGGGCAGCCAGTGGGGCAGGCTGCTGTGTACGGCTGCAGCCTGAGAGGCTGTAGAGCTGGGAAAGGCTGTGGAGGGCCCGGGCCTTGGCCAGCTGCTTGGGGAAGTGGTGCTGGAACACGAAGGGCTGGATGGGCAGCGTGGTTGGCCTCTGTTCCTTGCTGTAGCGAAGGACTGGTCGGCTCTCGGTGCCACCCCCTGTAGCAAAGGGATGGAGAAGAAATCAGTAGACAGACACTGAAACCCATATGAGAGAAAACCCAGAAGCAGAGATGGGAGAGGGGAGAGGGGCAAGGACCTGGCTGGCAGGAATTGAATGGGGTAGAAGTTCGTGGAATGGGACACTGCTCCCCTCTTTTGTAAAATGCTTCCTATTGCTTTTATGGTGCTGGACTGTCTTGTACCTCTCTGCTGTTCAGTCCCTCTTCATTTTCTTGACTCCAAAGGTGAGTGTATCTTAAGGCTCAACTCTTGCATCTCACCTTACACTTTATTTCTTGAGAAGTTTGAGTTCAGACTTCTACGGAATGGCTCCCAAACCCACAGCTTTAGCCTAGACCTTCCTCTTCATCTCCAGATCATTCTGCTTTATAGTTCTGCTTTCACTTAAAATGTGCTATAACCATTTATCCATCACCTTTCTCCTTTTTTCCGATGACTTCCATTTCTGTCAATGGCAGAACCATTTTCTTTGTTTCTAAGTCTTGGAGTCACAGTCACACACATTTTCAGTGATGAAAATGTTTCAGATGTTATCGACTTCAAGCTTTTGCTCATTATCCCATCTCCAATCATGCCAGCACATTTCATTCCTGAGCATATCGAACCATAGTAAGATATTTCTTTACTTGCAGCCTACCTGTTATCTGTATCTACCCCCACTCCCACTCTTTTCACGATCCTGGCGTTGGAACCTCAGAGTCCACATTTGCTCCCCCTGAACGGAGGTATGTTCCCCAAGGCTGGGTCTCTCCTGTTCTTTCAGGCAGTCTTCAGGTCAATGTCCTTCAAAATGTGGTGCTCAGAACTAAACACAAAACTCCAGGACACTGGAGTGGGACAGTGGATGGACTGCACTTCCAACAAAACACTGTAGATCTCCGAATAAACGTAAGATGGCGCTATAAGCACGCACCCGGCCTAAAACCCTGGTGAAAGCTCACCAGCAGGGGGGCTCAGTAGCTCTGCGAGGCGGGAATTAGTTCTCTTACTTGACATATTAGGAAATGTGAAATGTAGACAGATAAAAGCACTTGCTCAAGGTCAAACAACTAAGAAGTGGCAGAGCTAGAATTCTGCCTAACCCAGAGTCTGATTTCAGAGCCACTGTTCTTTTTACCACATTGTACTACATGTGAAATTGTATCAGGCCAGGTTTTCCTATCCCTCATCTTATTTATGTCAAAGAGTCAGAGGGGATGGGGACCACAATCCCATTAGGGAGGTGCTTCTGAATCACTCCCAGGGGACACTTTCAAGCTCCACCCTCCTGCTATCCCCAGTCACTGCTTACACAAACTCCGCATTCTCCCTGGCCCACTGTGCTCCAGCCACACTTCCCCGTCCTTAAATACACCAGATGCATGAACATCTCCGGGCCTTTTGCACCTGCTTTTCTTTCTGTCTGAATCTTCTCACCATTCAGGCATCAGCTCAAATATCACCCCCTCAATAAGACCTTCTCTGACTACCTCAGCCCCTCTGGCAAGTTGCTCTCTATCCCATTACCCTGTTTCATTTTCTTTTCAGCATTGTTGAACTTTCCAGCAATTAAAAGTTGTCCTTTTAATGTGTTTATTGTCCATTACTACTCCTAAGAGCTCCAGAAAAGTGGGGATTTTATATTGTTCACTGCTGGATCCATAATGCCTGGAACAGAGGCTGGCACACAGTATGCAGTGAAAAACCATCTGTTAAATGAGGGAATCTCCATGGTCACTCTTGATTCAAGCCAGTCTCACTACAACCAGAAGCTTCTTACATACACCAACTAGCTTCTGAGATACAAATTTTATCTCCCAGAATAAAGTCTAATCTTCTCCGTGAGCTAGTTGCCCACACCTGCTACGAGCTAGGCTGCTCTCCCTTCAGACTTCCACACCTGCCCCCACTGACCCTACTCTTCCCAGTCCATCCCTGTCATGAAGCCCACTGCTTTTCCCATCAGGAATGTGTTCTTCCTTTCCGCCTATTTAAGTATCAGTTTTCAAGGCTGAGCTGACTCTGGCTATCGGATTAGGTCATCCCAACCACAGCATTATTATACCCCCTATACAAAGTATGTCTGAATTAGACTGCTTATTCCTACCCTTTTAAAACGCCTCTCTGCTAAGTTCCCAGGATACAGATTGAGGCAGAGGAATAAGATCAGGTAAGAAGGGGGCCCCTGTGGGGAATGGGTCTTAGTTCTACCCTCAGGGAATACACAGAATAAGTTTTCTCACTTTTCTATGTGACATTCGTTTAGAAAACCAGAGACAGAGACCGTATTCACTCGAGTCAGTTTTTCTCTAGGTTAAATAGCCCCAGTCCCCCAGTTCCTCAGTTCCTTCTTAAGATGTGGTGCCCAGAACTCAATGGAATACCACTGAGCACTTACTGGTTCGGAGGAGTGAGAGACTATCCACTCTTTCTTTCTGGAGTCTATGAATGAATCCAGTCATCTTAACTTTTTGGAAGCTCTACCAACTGCTGACTCATTCTGAGTTTGCAATCAAATATCCCAAATCAACTCAAGTGCAGGTTACATATCAAACTTCACATTGGTCTCTGCTTTATTAGTTTTGTTCTTTCAAGATTCAGTAAGATCCCTTTAAATCTTGATTCTGCTGCTCAGTATCTCAAAGAGCCATCTTAGCTGCCTTTTTTATTTTTTAATTTACTTTTTTTTGAGGCAGAGTCTCACTTTGTCACCCATGCTGGAGTGCAGTGGCGTGATCTCAGCTTACTGCAACCTCCGCCTCCCAGGTTCAAGCGATTATTGTGCCTCAGCCTCCCGGGTAGCTGGGACTACAGGCGTGCGCCACCATGCCTAGCTAATTTTTGTATTTTTAGTAGAGATGGGGTTTCTCCGTGTTGGCCAGGCTGGTCTCGAACTCCTGGCCTCAAATGATTTGCCCACCTCAGCCTCCCAAAGTGCTGGGATTACAGGCATGAGCCACCACACCTGGCCTACTTTAATTTTTTTTAGAGACAGGATCTCACTTTTTGCCCAGGCTGGGATGCAGTGGTGCAATCATAGCTCACTGTGCCTCAAACTCCTGGGCTCAGGCAATCCTCCTGCCTCAGCCTCCCGAGTAGCTAGGACTATGGGCATGTGCCACCACTCCCAGCTATTTTTAAATTTTTTTTTCTGTAGACACAGGGTCTCACTATATTGCCCAGGCTGGTCTCAAACCCCTGGCTTCAAGTGATCCTCCTGCCTCAGCCTCCCAAAGTGCTGGGATTATAGGTGTGAGCGACCATGCCCAGCCGACCTTCTCAGCTTCCTATACTGTCATTCCTAGATTGGATCAACCTGTCCCTTCTTTTGTCATTCAAAGCTTGATGAATTGTCATTCATTTTTGATTTAGAAAAAAGCTGTACAGAATCAAGAGAAGACTGGGGACTTATGGAACAGAGCAGCATCTTGATATGTCTTAATCTGATAGAGAAAACACATCTCTGACCAGGATATTTCTTGCCCTCAGAATGCCAGTCATAGTATCCCACGAGATGCACCCAGCAGACAGACACTGCAGTCTAAGGGAGTGGGTTCAAAGGACCCAGTCAATCCTTGCTGTTTCTGATCCTGCCCCTACCCTAGAGATCTCCCTCCCATGCCCACCCCAAGGACAGCTCTTCAGTGTATGTTAGGAACATGAAGTCTTCTGATGGACTGTGAGCTCCCTGATAGCACAGATATTATTTATGGTTTTAAAACATTTTCTTTTGTGAAGCCAACAGACCCAACCTAAGGCTACAGCACAGCTGTGAGCCTCTGCTATCCCTGCTTTACCTCCCTTTCCTTCTAAACCCTCTGAGATCTGGCTTCCACTCTCACTATTCCCGAATGTTGCCTTCAGGATTCTTCATTATCTTAGGTGATTTCTCTTTAGAACTCTTTTGGTTCAAACTTTTTTTAAACTTTCTCCTCCTTTGGTTCCTGTGACTTCACTCTCTCCTGGTTTTTCTTTTCTTTTTGAGACGGACTCTCACTTTGTCACTCAGACTGGAGTGCAGTGGCATAATCTTGGCTCACTGCAACCTCTGCCTCCCAGGTTCAAGCGATTCTCCTGCCTCAGCCTCCCATGTAGCTGGAACTACAGGCACCCGCCACCACACCTAATTTTTGTATTTTTAGTAAAGATGGGGTTTCACCATGTTGGTCAGGCTGGTGAACTCCTGACCTCAGGTGACCCGCCCACCTTGGCCTCCCAAAGTGCTAGGATTACAGGCATGAGCCACCATGCCCGGCCTCTCCTGGTTTTTCTTCTATTGTCCTAATTCTTCTGTCTCTTTTGAGGGTGTTGCTCATCCCTTAAGTCACAGTATCCCCTTCTTCCCTTTATAACTCCACACATTCTCCCTGGATCCTCTCTCAGCCACACACATAGCTTCAGCTACCACTTTTGTTTTTTATTTTTGAGACAGAGTCTCACTCTGTTTCCCAGGCTGGAGTGCAGTGGCATGATCTAGGCTCACTGCAACCTCTGTCTCCTGGGTTCAAGCGATTCTCCTGCCTTGGCCTTCCATGTCGCTGGGATTACAGGCGTGCACCACCACACCCAGCTAATTTTTGTATTTTTAGTAGAGATGGGGTTTCACCATGTTGGCCAGGCTGGTCTTGAACTCCCGAACTCAGGTGATCTGCCTGTCTCAGTCTCCTAAAGTGCTGGGACTACAGGTATGAGTCACCACGCCCAGCAAGTGCCAGCTACCACTTTTATTCCAATGACTTTCCAATCTACACAGTGCTTTCTCCTGACTTCAGGGAAGACACCCCTTCCAGTCCATCTTCTACCCAGACAACCAGTGATCCAATTACTTTTTTGTTTTTTTTGAGGCGGAGTTTCGCTCTTGTTGCCCAGGCTGGAGTGCAGAGGCGTGATCTCGGCTCACTGCAACCTCCATCCCAGATTCAAGTGATTCTCCTGCCTCAGCCTCCGGAGTAGCTGGGATTACAGGCATGCGCCACCATGCCTAGCTAATTTTTGTATTATTAGTAGAGATGGGGTTTTACCATGTTGGCCAGGCTGGTCTTGAAAACCTGACCTGAGGTGATCCGCCCACCTTGGCCTCCCTAAGTGCTGGGATTACAGGTGTGAGCCACTGTGCCCAGCCCAATTACTTTTTTTTTTAAACAAGGCCTGAAGGAACAACCAACCAGTGATCTTTCTAAATGCAAATCAAAACATATAATTAAGCAGACAGAAAAACCAAACCAAACAAAAACAAACAAATGCCAAAAGCCATTTCTCTAAAATCTTTCAGTGGTTCCACCTGTGTTCCACTATGGCTTCACCAAATTATATGCAGTTCCTAGAAAGGGTCAAGCTATTCTGTGCCTTTGTGGCTTTGTACAGACAATCCTGTGAGCCTAGAACATTCTTCTTACAAGTCGTCACAAAGCCTAATCCTAATCATCTTTCTAGATTGGGCTTAAATGTAACTGCATTAGCAGTTCCTCCCTGACATTTCAGTCTGATTTTGATACCCCTCTCACTGGCCAGTACGGAACACTGCCATCTCTGCATTTTAATGATCGACTACGTTTTCTGTTTCTGTCCTTAGCTGGAATCCTTGAAAACAGAGTCATCCCTCTCATCTCTCTGTCACTAGCACCACCTTAACACACTGGTATAAAATATTTATTTAAAATGTAACAAAATAAATAGGGAAAGAGCTGGCCTAGGGAGGCCACTGCGCTCCAGCCTGGGCGAAAGAGCAAGACTCCGTCTCAAAAAGAAAAAAAAAAAAAACTTCACTGACGCCCAGTGTGTGTGTGTTGTTGTTGTTAGACATATCCCTTGGTTGCCCCTTAGGCACTGCAAATTCCTAAAGGTCCGAACCTGAACTTATGTCTTATCCCTCTTCCAGGAAATCTCCTGTGATTACAGCCCCTATCCATGGCCTCATCTTTCCCATCATCCAGGTTCAGAATCAGTCTTCTGAATCCTTCATTTCCCAATATGTCAGCCTCTAAGTCCTGCTGATTTTATCTCCTCAGTGTATTTTTTTTTTTTTTTTGAGACAGAATCTCACTCTGTCTGCCCAGGCTGGAGTGCAGTGGTATGATCTCAGCTCAGTGCAACCTCCGCCTCCTGGGTTCAAACAATTCTCCTGCCTCAGCCCCCTGAGTAACTGGGATTACAGGTGGGTGCTACCACTCCTGGCTAGTTTATTTTTTATTTTAGTAGAGCTGGGGTTTCATTATGTTGGCCAGGCTGGTCTCAAACTCCTGACCTCAAGTGATTTGCCTGCCTCGGCCTCCCAAAGGGCTGGGATCACAGGTGTGAGTCACTGCACCCGGTCTGCTCAGTGTATTTTTGAGTCCTCTGTCTTTCTCCAGTGAGCCTATTCCACTGTAGCTGTGGGTCCTGCCCTGGCCTAGAAGGATAACAGATCTAGGATGTGGAACCTCTAGTGGTATGGATGGGGTGGTCTGGCAGGGACCTGTCATGGAGGTGGCCATGCATATCCTGCTGGTGAATAGCCACATATTTGCTAACCCTTAGGCTCCTTACCGTCAGCTCTAGCTCTTGCATCCCTCTGGGTATGGCTGTTGGCTGGGCTCCCTGGAAGAGCAGGCCCTGGATCCATCAGCTGAGCCAGGGGGCCTTGCCCAGTAGCTCTGAGGCCAGCAGGAGGCATCTCACTGGAGTGGGGTCCCTGACAGACCTGGGTGGACCAGGGTGGACTTGGCTCTGGGCCAAGTAGGTCCATGCCTGGCCCCAAGGGCATGGGTGGCAGGCTATGGCTACAGCGAGTGCCCTCATCCAGTGGGGCCCCCCGATCTTGCTGGGCTTCTTGGATGGGTGAGAACTCCTGGGAGGAGTCCCCAACACTCACACGAAGTGGGGGCGAGCCAGAGCCTCCAGTTTTCTTCCGGCCCTTGGCCAGCTCGGCAAAGGAGGTGACCCTCCTGGGTGGGGAGCCAGGCCCGGCCATGGCTGCAGGGCCCTCACTCAAGCGCACTGGGCAACTCAACATACGTTCCAGCGAGCCCAGGCGGACAGGAGGGCTGCGCTGCAGGCTGCGATCATAGCTGCGGGAGCGCTGACGTCCAGTGCTGAGGTTGGGGGGTGAAGTATTCGTGTATACTTGTCCCTCAAGCACAGTGGGGCCCACAGCAGCTGCTGCTTGGGTGGAGGAACTCACTGCTTCTTGTTCCTCTGGCTGGACTTCTGGCTTCTGGAATAGGTAATACTCAGAGGGCTGGCTGGGGCCTGGGTCTGGGCCAGGGCCTGGTGGGGGACTTATCTTGGTGTGTTCCTCAGAGCAGCTAGTGATGGAAGAGCCAGCAGGGCTTGGGGATGATTGGGAAGATAGGTCACAGGTGACAAGTTTATAGTAATTTTGTGTGGCCACAACAAGACGGGCCTGGCTTTGGAAGCAGGCTGTGAGGTCAGCCACTGCTGGGCACGGCTCACAGTGTGGGCGGTAGGAGTTGCAGTTGGCATCAAGCTCAGGAGAAGAGGCATGAGGGCAACCATAGCCCCCTTCCCTTCCTCCACTTTCAGGGTGATGGGACTCATAAGACATCTTAGACTCAAATGGGGAGGGCTGCAGATCCAGGTAGAAGGCGCCAGGGTCTGAGTGGCTGCAGAAGGAAGAGTCGCTGCAGGACTGTGGGGCAGAGTTGAGATTGGCACGGGGGGTGCCATGCATCTTGTTGTAGAGGGTGCTGAAGGTGACCAGCACACCATCTGAACTGTTGCAGGAGGAGTCGCTCACATAGCCCATGGACTGGTCAGCTGCCTCAGACTGACTGGATGTGCTACTGCAGCGGCAGTGCTGGGCCCCTGAGCCGGAGCATCCAGGGTTCCTTGGGGATTCATCTGAACTGAGCTTCCATTCCTGGTCAAAGGAAAAGCCAGAGGTATCGCTGGCTCCACCCCCACTGCCACTCCCACCAGGTCCCCCACACTCATCCAGCTCCATAGTCTCTGCTTCCAGCTCTGGCCGGCAGCAGTGGCTGGTGCCGCACTGCTGAGTATCCAAGGTCATCACTGGCTCCTGTTCCTGCCCTTCCACCACTCCAGCCCGACTGCGTGTTGTCCCCCAGGGCCTGCCCACTCTGGGGCCAAATGGTGGCAGCTGGAAAGAGGATAGATGAAAGTTGGGCTGGCCAGTGCCATGCAGGTGGAAGGACTGCTGGGTGGCACTGTCACCAATGCTGTCATCATACAGGTCACCAAGTCCTGGCTCACCCACACCCTCCTGCAGCAAGAAGGGGTTGTGTCGTTTGGGGGCTCCAGGGCCTCTTCCATCCCGACTCCTACTCTTGGTGCTGTCTATAGACCGTGCAGTTCCTCCTGGAGCAGAGTGCAGGCTGCTGAATAGCAGGGAGTCAGCTTGTCCTAGGTCTTGATCGGGCTGGGTGATGCCCAGCTCAGGTGGGCAGAAGGGATTAGGTCTTGTGCTCCCACTACCTCCACCTGCCCCTCCACAGCACTGCCTGTCTGGGACTTGGCAGTGCACCAGGGGGATGTGATGAACGATCAGGGTCTCTCCAGTCAGCTTTGGGGGACTATCCATTCTGGAAAGTTCGAATAAGGGCTTCAACAGCACCAGACACTGTCCCTGGAGCCCAGTGGGGCAGAACACATTTCATCAGGAGAGCTTGGCACCTGGAGAGAGAGGGAAAGAAAGGGAACCTAATGTCACCTCCCTGGAAGTCAGGGGCATGCCCTTCCCTACATCATTTTCAGATGGAGAAGAGCCCAGGAAGAGAAAAGGCTTGAGTCAAGATGGAGCTTGACCACACAGCCCAATAGGCAGGTGGGGACGTAACCATGCTTTCTGCATTGCACAGGTGCAGCACCTGAGGTCCCCCTTAATTTTAAGGTCACCATGCATCAAATTATGACAAAAGGCCAAGTCCTTCTAATGCCACATATGAAGGTTTGGGCAGTACTTTCCCTTTCTCTTTCAAGGACCCTCTCCTTGGCAGTAAACAATGACCAGTCCTTAGCACAAAAAAACTATGAATAATGACACAATTAAGAAAAAACCATCTAGGATGTCTAAGGCTTAGACACAGCTATAGCGCACAAGTTTACAGCCAAGAGGGAAAATCATGAATAATATGAACTCATAGCAATAAGCTATAATTTTGCAAGAAGCATTTTAAAATATACGGTATCATCTGACCAAGTGACTGTTATCTCTGATCCCCTTTCTCGTCCTATGAGCCCCAGAATATTTGTCCCTTTCTGATGACCGTGGGCTAAGTATCCTTACTATCCTCACCGCTATACTAGAACTTCTTGAATGCAGACACTGAGTTGGGCATTAGGGTGACTGCAAGTATGACTGATGTCAACCTCTTCCTCCTCAATGGGGGTGGGGGGACCTAGTTTTATGTCTTTTGTATCATTCTAACGCATCACATAAGATAAACGTGAAAGGCATAATACATTCTTAACATGTGTCTAGCTCAGGATACAGACATCCTGAAGTGCCCAAATGCTGCCCAGTTTTAGCTTAGAACCTTCACTACTGGGATCCACTAGAAAGTCTTCTCTTCCCAGTTTTACCTCTTATAGGCTAAAGCAAAGTTCTCTCTTGTTCAAGGTCTCCTGGTGCCAAGGACACAGAACCCATCCTGAGCTTCTCTGGTCTCTTGGCTGCACCGTGGCAGTGTGGCCTGCTCAAGTTCTAGTCTCCTGTGTTTCCACGTTCAGGTCGCAACAGTCTTCATTCCCTTCGACTCCTCCATGTAATGTTCCAAAATTCATTCATTTCCCTTCTCTTTTTATTCCTATCATTTCCTTTTCACTCACCCTGAGTCTAAATCCCTCATTGCCTTTCTCTTATTCATCATTTAACTGAATCCTTGACACAATCAATTTCTTAAAATTTAACTCATTTAGACCATAGGGTCATAGCTCGTCATGTGGAATGTGGTAAAGTCTGAGGCAAGTCACATATGCTCAAGGACGTGAACAAACAATGCATAAAAAATATGGCTAATAAGTATAGGTATGAGGGACAAGGTATTAAAATATAATTGTGTTAAATTTAAGCAGCAATTATTTACAATCTTGCTTCCTCCTCCCCTTTCTGAGAGGAAGGCAGGCTCCTCTGTTGAACTTCCAAGCCTTTGTGTGTTTAATGGGCTAATGGGTAGAGATGTAGAAGGGCAGATATTAAGAGAGTCCGAGCTACAAGATTAAGGGTTACAGAAGAAAACACAGGAGTAAATCTTTGTTATCTTGGATTAGGTGATGGTTTCTTAGATATGACACCAAAGGCACAAGTGACAAAAGAAAAAACATAAATTGGACTCCATAAGAACCAAAAACTTTTGTGCTTCAAAGGATACCACCAAGAAAGTGAAAAGACAATCCATAAAATGGGAGAAAATATTTGCAAATCATATACCTGATAAAAGACTTCTAATCAGAGTATATAAAGAACTTTTACAACTCAACAATAAAAAGACATACGAGGCTGGGCACAGTGGCTCATGCCCGTAATCCTAACACTTTGGGAGGCCGAGGTGGGAGAATCACGAGGTCAGGAGACAGAGACCATCCTGGCCGACATGGTGAAATCCCGTCTCTACTAAAAATATAAAAATTAGCTGGGCGTGGTAGTGCATGCCTGTAATCCCAGCTACTTGGGAGGCTGAGGCAGGAGAATCGCTTGAACTAGAGAGTCAGAGGTTGCAGTGAGCTGAGATCATGCCACAGCACTCCAGCCTGGTGACAGAGTGAGAGTCTGTCTCAAAAAAAAAAAAAAAAAAAAAAAAAGACATATGATCCAGTTTAAGACAGGGCAAACAGTATGAATAGGCATTTCTCTGAAGAAGACATACAAGTGTCTAACCAGCACATGAAAAGATGTTCAACATCATTAGTCATTAGAGTAATAAAAATCACAATGAGATACTACTTCACTCCAGCTGTGATGGATAAAATAAGAAATACAGACAATAACAACTAGCAAATGTTGATGATGATATGAAGAAACTGGAACCCTGAAACATTGCCGGGAGTATTGTAAAATGGTGCAGCTACTTTGGAAAAGTCTGACAGTTTATCAAAATGTTAAACATAGTGTCATCACATGACCCAGCAACTGCACTCCTGGGTATATACCCAAGAAAAATGAAAACATATGTTCACACTAAAGCTTGTACACTAATGTTCATAACAGCATTATTCACAGTAGCCAAAAAATTGGGCACAATCGAAGCCAGTCACAAAGGGCTTTTGTGATGTTGTATGATTCCATTTATATGAAATGTCCAGAACAGGCAAATCCATAGAAATAGAATGTCCTGAAATCAGGCCTGGCGTGGTGGCTCATGCCTGTAATCCCAGCACTTTGAGGCTGAGGCGGGCGGATCGCTTGAGGTCAAGAGTTCAAGACCAGCCTGGCCAACATGGTGAAGCCCTGTCTCTACTAAAAATACAAAAATTAGCCAGGTGTTTGTCACCATTTTTGTAAATAAACATGTCTGTATGCATAGAAGAAAATCTGTAACATGCAACAAACTGTTACCAGTGCCTATCACTGTTGAGTGATTTGGATTATTTTTAATTTTATTCTTTTTGCTTCAGCTGTATTTTCTAATTTGTATGTAATAAATACCCATTTTATGCATAATTTAAGCAATTTTTTTCTTTTTTTTTGAGACAGGTTCTCACTCTGTCACCGAGGCTGGAGTGCAGTGGTGCGATCATGGCTCACTGCAGCCTCAGCCTCCTGGACTCAAGTGATCCACCTCAGCCTCCTGAGTAGCTAGGACCACAGGTGAGTGCCACCACGCCTGGCTAATTTTTGTATTTTTTTGTAGAGACATGGTTTCTCCATGTTGCCAAGGCTGGTCTTGAACTTTTGGGCTCAAGTTATCCACCTGCCTTGGCCTTCCAAAGTGCTAGGATTACAGATGTGAGCCACCATGCCGGGCCTAAACAATTTTTTTTTCTTTGAGGGGGTTTCTCCTTTCATACGTAACTACGTTTCCCCTGGAGTCCTGGCCATAATCCCGAGTCCTGGACTAAAAGGAGCATGGAGAACTTTCTTACATAGATAGCACTAATTTTAGGGGTACCTATGGGTTGCAGCCATCACTGACCTTCAATGAGTACCTTTTCTTCCTTTTTAAAGCATTTTCAAGAGGCATTCACAAGTATCACATAAAAGAATGTATGATTCTGCCACAAAACCATTACTAGGACATACATGCATTAATATGGAAAAACTGATGTACAGGTACAGAATGCAGAAAGCTGACTCTCTAAATCAGAGATGAAGGACACATGAGCATGGGAGATGATGGAGCCCTTGGCTGGAGGGCACTGACAATTGTATTGTAATGTGATGTTGACATATCTATCTCCCAGACTGGAGCACAGTTCTGAGGTTGGAGACTGCAATACAGTGAACTCTGTGCTTGGAACACAGTAGGTGCCTGGTTATTTGTTGACTACTTTTCCCATTAAAATAACCTGAGTTGTTAGTCTTTTTATGATCGAATTATAGGAGTTTTAACATTTATTCTGGATACAACTCCTCTGTCAGATATACGCCTCATGAATATTTTCTCTCAGCCTGTGGCTTGTCCCTGTTTTCTTAACTGTGGTTTTTGATAAATAGTTTTTAATTTATTAAATTTAAATTGATCAATTTATCAGTTTGTTTCTCTATGGTTAAATCTTTCTGTATCCTAAGAAATCTTTACCTGTCCTAAGACCATAAAGAAATGTACCTATGTTTTCTTCTAAAAGCTGTATAGTTGTAGCTTTTACATTTAGGTTGTATTGAATCCTACTTTAACTGTCAAGCTCTTTCACTGATTGATTTCATTTTATTTTATGCTTTTGTATCTCAGAGAAGATCTTATTCCTTTCTGATCTCCACACAACCAAGAGAAAGGCCGAGCAATGCCTCCTCCATAGACGATTCCAATTCAGCCATCTAAGGGGAAGTTCTCCAGGCATCTCATGAGATTTTGTACTCATGCTTTGCCCACCCCGTTCACATTTACTTACAAGGCACTTTTTATGTATGTCATATCTTACTGATCCTTACATCAACTTACCAAAGGAGGCAGAGCCATCTTCATTTTTAAAAATAAGGAATTATTTTTATATTTATAAAATTTTTAAAAATGTTATATAATATAAAAATAATTAAAAATTTTTTATATTATATATATAAAAATTTAAAAATAATTATACACCCAGAAAAATGAAATGACTTGCCCAAGACCACTCAGTGAATAAATAACAGAATTAAGATGAGACTCAGGAATCCTAACTTTTGACCTTTTTTCTTGATCAGTTAAGAATATAATGAGAGTAGACCTAGCATGGGGGCTCACACCTGTAATCCCAGCACTTTGGGAGGCTGAGGCAGGTGGATCATGAGGTCAAGAGATTGAGAACATCCTGGCCAACATGGTGAAACCCTGTCTCTACTGAAAATACAAAAATTAGCTGGGTGTGGTGGCACGCTCCTGTAATCCCAGCTACTTGGGAGGCTGAGGCAGGAGAATCACTTGAACCCAGGAGGCGGAGGTTGCAGTGAGCTGAGATCGTGCCACTGCACTCCAGCCTGGGCAACAAAGCGAGAGTTGTCTTAAAAAAAAAAAAAAAAAAAAAAAAAAGAGAGTAAACTGTACATATGACACCACAGAGAACATTTACTGAGAGCATATCTCAGGCTCCTTTCCTGGGAGTGATTTTTTCTACATCAAGACAAGTGGCCCATCCCCTCTAATGAAGGTGAAGAGAAAACAGTGAGCTGGAAGAGCTCATTTCAGACTTTTTCTGCCCTGACTAAATGGAGAGACATGGAAGATGAGGATGGGGGAGAAACAGAGGATCCAGAATAAGAAGAAAGTAGAAGACAGCTCTTTCAGAAGATGAGCCCTCTAGCTATGCCTGCCAGGTAGAGTGGAATGGTGGGCTCAGCCAGTATAAAGTTATGAGGTCATGCTCTCCAAAATCAGGAAAAGCTTTCTATGAGAGCCCTTTTCCTGGCCCTTGTCCCAAATGGGTGTCTCTTGTCCTATTATAATACTATAAGTGATCATTTATTAAACACTTATGTGCCATTAATTTACATATATCATCTCTAAATGTACTATAACATTTTTAAGTAGGCATAATCCTTCCCATTGTAAAGATGAGAAAACCAAAGCTTAGAGTGTGTAAGTAGTTTGTCCACATTTACACATCTGAGATGGGATTCAATCCCAGGTCTGCCCAATTTGTAATTATTTCCACTACAACGGCCTTCCAAAGAAAATGATTGGGGCCACACCCTCTTCCTAAAGTCCTTGCAATTACTCTGCTCCCAGAGCATCTGCTTCCTACCTGTCCTGGGTAGACCCACATTTCAGCCTCCATTTACACAGGTTATGTCTACCGGCCTCTCTGTTCTATGAACCTACAGTCCCTTTCATACTGTCCCCAGGCTATGATAACACTTGCCAATCCCACCTCCTGCCCCAGTTCCCAGCCCTCATCTCCCTGCCCCATTCATGGTCTCAAGGCTCATTATTCCCTGCTCTTGTGGTTCACATTCCTAGACACTTCCTGGGAACAAATACACTCCCATAACTATCCAGCATATTCCTTAACCATATATTTGCACAACATGGCACTACTGTCTCCTATTATCCTATGTTTTTGAACCCTCTACCAAGGTAGTTATTAGAAATGGGAATTTTTTTACAATTATTTTTTACAGACAGAGTCTAGCTTTGTTGCTTAGGCTACAGTGCAGTGATGCAATCATAGCTCACTGCACCTTGAACTCCTGGGCTCAAGTGATCCTCCCACCCAGCCTCCTTAGTAGCTGGGACTACAGGTGCACACCACAATGCCTGGCTAATTTTTAATTTTTTTTGTAGAGACAGGGTTTCACCATGTTGCCCAGGCTGGTCTCAACTCCTAGGCTCAAGTGATCCTCCCATCCCAGCCTCTCAAAGTGCTGGGATTACAGGTGTGGAAATGGGAATTTAGGGAACTCTTTCTACCTGCTCAGCAATGGAGCAACTCTGGGCGGGAAAACCCCAGAAAGAAGGTTTCCTCTAGCTTTGGTCATCAGTGTCTTTCTGCCAGTCATAGAACTCCTTCCCTCTTTTTTGGCCTTCTGAATCAAGATGGGGAACACAATGGTCTTCAATCGCTCTTCTCTAGCAATCTGGCCTTGACTTGAGATCCTGATAAGGTGCCTCTGTAGGACTGATAACACTTTTCCTGACTGGTCCTCTCCTGGGTAGGATCAAAGGGAGGAGGGGAGGAGGGCAGGAGGGTAGATTTGGGAGTGTTAGCTTATGCTTAGGTCTCTTCTTGAAGGCTTATTGTAACAGATCAGGTGCTCTAGGCATTACAATGACTGTCCCGGCCCCTGCCAGACACTGTGGGGCACCCTGGTCAATGTTTTCTTACTCCACCCTTACCTGGAGCCTGGTGGCTCCCATAGCACCAGAAGATATGGTATGTGTGTCTATGTGCATGTATAGCTATGTGCATGTATGTATGTATGTATGTATGTATGTATGTATGTATGTATGTGGAGAGAAAGGTTTCCCAGCCCTCCTCTTGAAAGCTGCGTGGATCCTTGCATGTTCTCCATCATAAACTTACAGTAGCTGTAGGGGTGTCTCCTCCTATTAAGCCTTTGTTTCTAGATCTGATTCCCCCATCCCTGACCCATACTAGAAGCTTCATTAGAAATGCCCAAAAAGGAAGGATAAGATCTGCTTCTTGACAAAATAGCATAAATGGCATTAGCCCAAGCCTTGGCTTTTCCCCATCTCTGCACCATAGCCCAAATGTATGCAATGAGCTTGTCTAATGCTTGTGCTTCCGCATGTTCCCCCCTTTATCCCCCCCGCACCGCCCCCCTCTCCCTTTTGGAAAGACAAAGCCAACCCTCAGAAGCCAGGGCCCAAATGTGCTGATCGGTATCCTAGCATCTCTGCCCTGCCCCTCCCCCAGCTCCCTGAGCCATACCTCTGTCAGGAGCCTTGAGCTGGACCCCTGATGCGTCTGTCCCTTTTGCACTCCGACCAAGCTCTACCCCGACAGTTCCAGCTGAGACACTGTTCCACGGGACCACACAGGGGAACTGGGCCGATTTCCTAAGATCTGATTTCTGCTAATACAATGGCATCGTTGCTAATGCAGGGAGGCTGCGCAATCCCAGCCCCAGTCTCCGTGCTGCTGCCGCGGCTGCTGGTGCTGCGGTGACGTTGCTGCTAAGGGAAGGGGGAAGGGAAAGGAGCAGGCAGGCCCACAGCACAGCCACTCAGCCTCCTTCCCTTCCAGTCCCTGTGGGCCCTTTAGCCTAGGGAAGGGGGAGGGTAGAGAAAGGAGCCAGCCACAGAGGGCAGTCAGTGCTGGAAGATGGAGAACTCTTAAGACAGCAAAGGAAAAATGGGGAGAGTTGTGTCTAGCTCCTCTTTTGTCCTTAGGCATCTCAGGGAAGATGTCTGGGCAGAGCCTTGGAGCTTCCTTCCTTCCTTCCTTCTTTAGGCTCCTCCTTTCATATCTTAACCAGAAACCTCTCCCTCCTCTTTTTGCCCATTGTGAATGACTCTCTGTTTTCCAGCTTTTTCCTCTAACCAGGATTCCAGACTAGCCTCAGGGTGGGGCAGTTAGCCTGGGAGGGGATTCCTGAAGCCCAGAAGGGAGGCTGCAGGGACCAGTCACCATTCTGCCAGCAGTAACTCGAACTCAGTCCTGGTGGATGGCCTACGAGTCTTAGCACTGGACTTCCTAGAGAGATGGGGTGGTAGACAGGCTTCTGTACACTGGGTGGTGGTAAGTCTTAAGGACCATGGAGGCTGCAGGCCCTCTTCCTAACACGGTATTCAATTCAGTTCCCTGGGTCTTCAGAGGTCTACTCGCTGTGGCTGAAGTAGAACTGGCCCCTCTCACATACATCAGTTCTCGGTCAGTGCTCAGCTGGGTCCAGCTGGGTTTGTGTGAAGGCAGAATCCCTCTAGCCAGGCTGAGAGGCCAGGAAGCTTATCTTCCCAGGGAAAGGAAGGCAGGGAACAGGGAGTGGTCTCTCCTAGGCCACAGAAAAATCTCAGTTCTGCCTGGAGACCTACGGAGTCCTCTGCTCCTTCCCTGCTCCACCCTCCTCAGGTTCTGGGCCAATTCTGTGGGAATAAGGAAAAAAGGGAGAAACTGCAGCTAGAGCCAGTTGTACAGGAAGTAGCGGTGAGGTCTCCGTCCACTTTGTGCCACTGCTCCCTGCTGCTACGCTTGAACACAGAGATAGTCTTAAGCAGGGCTTGGTCCCCAAACACTAGCCCTGCCTAGGGTTCCTCCCAAGGTGACTACTATCTGGACTCCACAGCCATGCCCTTGGATTTCAGGTCCTTAGAAAGAAGCCTTTGGAGAAACCACTGGCCAAGACCATAACAGCTATCCCTCAGGATCCGGAAGAGATGCAACTTTTCTTTTCCTTTCTTGTTTCTCCTATTCCCTGTGACACCCATGTGTCCACTGACACCATGCTGAGCTGAGTCAATTGTAGAGAGAAGAACAAAAACACACAAAGACACAAAGACCCATCTCCAGCCTTGACTTGTTTGAGCAGCCATGGCCCCTTGATCCTATAAAGCAAGAAACAGTGAGGAAGGGAAGGAAGGAGGGAGGCTGCTGTTCATAGCCAACCATTAGCGGTCATCTCAAGGAGGCTGAAAGGTGAGGAAATGGTGTCACTATGCTTTCCTCTCGCCTAGCTGATACCACAAAGCGGGGTTGGATAAGCATCTGTAGGTTAGGGCAAAGTCAATCTTCATGACCAAGCGTTTGGAGTTCGAGCTTCTTACCATGAGAGCTCTGGGCCCAGGGTCTTTGACTCTGAAATTTCTGTGAGGCTAAGTCATGCATTGTGCTGGACAGCCAGTGCTTCCAGTTGCCTATGGAAGGTGGCAACTCTCAGACCTCTAGTGCTTGGCTTAATTCACTACATCACAGACAACCTTGCCACTTACTTCCTAACCACTACTGCCAAAGATCTAGGGTTTTGAGGAAAGATCAAATTATTTTCCAGCCAGAAACAAAACACAAATACTGTTACATTATAAACCTCGGCCACTTCCTAACTAGTCTCCCCACTTGCAATTTACTTTTTAGTACTACCAGATTCATCTCCCTAAAGCACCACCTTTCTTCAACATGCCACTCCTCCTGCCCCTTTTAATGGTTTCTCATTACCCAGAGAATCAAGTTGAGCCTCCTCATTTTGGCTTTAGAGGTCATCCATCTTGGCTATTTTTTTTTTTTTTTTTTTGAGTTTCACCCTTGTCATCCAGGCTGGAGTGCAGTGGCGCGATCTTGGCTCACTGCAACCTCTGTCTCCCAGGATCAAGTGATTCTCCTGTCTCAGCCTCCCAAGTAGCTGGGATTACAGGCACCTGCCACCATGCCCCGGCTAAGTTTTTTATTTTTAGAAGAGACGGGGTTTTGCCATGTTGGCCAGGCTTGTTTTGAACTCCTGACCTCAGGTGATCCACCTGCCTCGGCCTCCCAAAGTGCTGGGATTACAGGTGTGAGCCACCGTGCCCAGCCTTGGCTGTCTACTCTACTCCACTCAACCTTGCCTTCCCATCATGCAGTCCTTGAAACATGTTTCAGAAGCTCATTTCCACTCTGTTGTATTTGTTCATTCAGACTCTCCTTCCTGTTACACTTGGCCCTGTTCAAAATTATCCAAACCTACCAGACCCAGAGCAACTCCTCCCTCAAGTCTTCTCTGATTACCCCAGAGCCAGAAATAATCTGTTCTCTGAACCAGTGGTTGCAGGTTGTTGATTTTACAGACAAGAAAACAACTTCCACAAAAAACGGGGATCAATATTGGATTGCCAACTTCTTATATTGTCAAGTAGGATCATTACAAAAAACTTTACATCGATGATCATCATTTTATAAGAAAAAGCATACTGTACTTTCTCATTGCATTGCATATTGATGGCAAACTTCATCAGCAATAGCATCGGTCCCTGAGAAGTTTTGATTAAGTAAATCGTGTCACTTAACATGGTTATTGTTCTTTTTTGCATATCTGCCTTAACATCTCTTCTAGACTGCAAAGTCGGAGTTATAGTCATCTGTACATCTCCATTATCCAGTATATAAGAATATCATTTTAATTTTGTATTTCCCATAAAACCTAGCATACTGCTTGGCATATAGAAGGTGTCTTATGCTTGGCATATGGAAGTCTTGTTGAACAAGAATAATCTAAAAAGAGATGCTCGGCCGGGCACTGTGGCTCATGCCTGTAATCCCAGCACTTTGAGAGGCCGAGGCGGGCGGATCACGAGGTCAGGAGATTGAGACCATCCTGGCTAACACAGTGAAACCCCGTCTCTACTAAAAATACAAAAAAAAATTAGCCGGGCGTGGTGGCAGACGCCTGTAGTCACAGCTACTCGGCAGGCTGAGGCAGGAGAATGGCGTGAACCCAGGAGGCGGAGCTTGCAGTGAGCCAAGATGGCGCCGCTGCACTCCAGCCTGGGCTACAGAGTAAGAGACTCCGTCTCAAAAAAAAAAAAAAAGAGATGCTCCTTGTGTGTAAATCAGAATAAGTGGTGGGTAGACTTGACTCAATAGGCTTGAAAGAGAAGACTCTGTTTTCCATGTGAAAAAAAAAATCTATCAAAAAGAAGCTTAGGCGGCCGGGAACGGTGGCTAATGCCTGTAATCCCAGCACTTTGGGGGGCCGAAGCGGGCAGATCACCTGAGGTCAGGAGTTGAAGACCAACCTGGCCAACATGGTGAAACCTTGTCTCTACTAAAAATACAAAAATTAGCGGGGTGTGGTGGTGGGCATCTGTAACCCCAGCTATTCGGGAGGCTGAGGCAGGAGAATCACTTGAACTCAGGAGGTGGAGGTTTCAGTGAGCCGAGATTGCACCATTGCACTCCAGACTGAGCAACAGGAGTGGCACTCCAGACTGAGCAACAGGAGTGACACTCCATATCTAAAAAAAAGAAGCTTAGGCAACAAAGAAGTAATTCTTCATAACCTAGGGTTAGGCAACACATTCTTAGACATGATATCAAAAATACAAGTGACAAAAGAAAAAAACAGAAAAACTTTGACTTCCTGCTGGCAAAATGAAAAAATAAAAAAATAACATAAACTGACTTCATAAAAATTTAAAACTTTTGTTCTTCAAAGGACACAATCAAGATAGTCAAAAGAAAACCTACAGAATGTGAGAAAATTTGCAGATCATATATCTGATAAGGGATTTCTATCCAGAATATATTTAAAAACCCTTACAACTCAGTAATAAAAAGACAATCCAATTTTTAAATGGGCAAAGGGGGCCAGTCATGGTGGCTCACACCTGTAATCCCAGAGCTTTCGGAGGCCAAGGCGGGCAGATCACTTCAGGTCAGGAGTTCGAGACCAGCCTGGCCAACATGGCAAAACCTGTCTCTACCAAAAAAATACAAAAATTAGCTGGGTGTGATGGTGCACACCTGTAATCCCAGCTACTCGGGAGGCTAAGGCACAAGAGGTGCTTGAACCTGGGAGGCAGAGGTTGCAGTGAGCTGAGATCGCACCCCTGCACTCCAGCCTGGGTGACAGAGTGAGAACCTGTCTCAAAAAAATAAATAAGTAAATAAATAAATAAAAACGGGCAAAGGATTTGTGTGTGTGTGTGTGTGTGTGTGTATTATTTGTAGAGATGGGGGTCTCACTATGTTGCCCAGGCTGGTCCAAAACTCCTGAGCTCAAGTGATCCTCCTGCTTCGGCTTCCCAAAGTGCTGGGATTACAGGCATTAGCCACCATGCCTGGCTGGGCAAAGGATTTGAATAAACATTTCCCCAAAGAAGACACACAAATGGTCAACAAGTACTTATATAAACAAATGCTTAACATCATTAATCATTAGGCAGTACAAATCAAAACTAAAGTGAGATACTACTTGACCCCACTAGAATGGCTAAAATAAAAAAAAAGGCAGGCAATCACACATGTTGACAATGATGTGTAGAAACTGGAACCCTCACACATTGCTGAGGGCACTGTAAAATGGTGCAACCACTTTGGAAAAGAGTTCTGGCAGTTTCTCAAAAAGTTAAAGAGTTACTATTTGACCCCAGCAATTCTGCTTCTAGGTATATACCTACGAGAAACAAAAAACATCCACACAGAAGCTTGTATATGAGTATTCCTAGTAGCATTATTCATGATAGTCAAAAACTAGGAGCAATCAAAATGTTCATCAACAGAAGAAGGGATAAATAAAAGGTGGTACACACAATGAATTATTATTGAGCAATAAAAGGGAATGAAGTCCTGATAAATGCTCCAACATGGATGAACCTTGAAAACATGCTAGGTGAAAGAAGAAACACAGAAGGTCACATATTGTTTCATTCCATTTACATGATATGTCCAGACAAGGCAAATCTATAGAGACAAAAAGTAGATCAGTGGCTGCCAGAGGCTGGAGAGGCAGAGAGATGGGGAGTGCCTGCTAACGGGTGCGGGGTTTCTTTTGGGAATGATGAAATGTTCCAAAATTAGACTACAGTCATAGTTGCACAACTGTGAATATACTAAAACAATTGAATTGTATACTTTAAATGGTAAAATGTATGGTATGTCAATTATATTTCAATAAAGCTGTTAAAAACAGTGGCAGTTGCTGTAGGAGCTTGAGTGGTGTTGCTCAGCTCCACAGAGACTGAAGTCTTTGAGAACCCCATAACTGGGGGTATGGGTGAGAGGTGGAATGTCAGGGTACCAGAAAGCAGAGGCTATCACTGCATGTCAATCCAAGGACGTCAGATAGTCCTCTCTTTCTTTTTTTCAACACCAAATTCTTCTTTTTTTTTTTTTTTGAGACAGAGTCTCGCTCTGTCACCCAGGCTGGAGTGCAGTGGCACGATCTCGGCTCACTGCAACCTCCGCCTCCTGGGTTCAAGCGATTCTCGTGCCTCAGCCTCTCGAGTAGCTGGGATTACAGGCATGCGCCACTATGCTTGACTAATTTTTGTATTTTTTAGTAGAGATGGGGTTTCGCCATGTTGCCCAGGCTGGTCTCGAACTCCTGAGCTTAAGCGATCTGCTCGCCTAGGCCTCCCAAAGTGCTAGGATTACAGGCGTGAGCCACCACACCCAGCCTCGACACCAAAATTCCTTAACAAATGGACTCTTAAAATTCTCTCTCCACTCTCTCCTTCATTGTTTCTTAAGCACCAGAAATCTTTTTTCTAATAACATTTGAACTGTGTGAAGCAGTTATCATTTTTAACTTATAATATTGGAATCATCCAACACTATCAGCAGTCATCCTTTCCTATTCAACTCCTCTTTTCCCTTTGGCTTTTTTTTTTTTTTTTGAGACATTTAAGACAGTTTCGCTCTGTCACCCAGGCTGGAATGCAGTGGCTGATCTTGGCTCACTGTAACCTCCACCTCCCAGGTTAAAGTGATTCTCGTTCCTCAGCCTCCCAAGTAGCTGGGATTACAGGTGCATGCCACCACACCCAGCTATATTTTTGTGGTTTTGGTAGAGATGGGGTTTCACCATGTTGGCCAGGCTGGTCTTGAACTCCTGAGCTCAAGTGATCTGCCCACCTCGGCCTTGCAAAGTGCTGAGATTATAGGCATGTGCCATCACACCCAACCCCTTTTGTCTTCTATAAACCAATCCTCCTAGTTCTACTTCTTAGATAATTCTTTCTTCGTTGTTTAATAAAACAATACCTGGCCCATATTTAAATGCAAATTTACAGCAAGGTTCAGATCTGAAGACTTTTCAATCTGAACAGCCTTTAGTACTTCCCATTACCTTTGCCGTTGATTTCCAAATCTTACATTCTTCCTGAACTTCCAGAATCAAATCTCCAATAGCCTATCAGATACTTATTATTACCTCAAATTCAACATATCGAAAACCAAATCGATTTTTAAAATTTCAAATTAGGTCTCTTTGGACTGCCTGTAACACAAACTTGAAAATAAGAGTCATCTGGACTCTCTTTACATTCAGACAATTACCAAGTCATGCTGAGTCTTCCTTCCAATGTTTCGGGCATTGACTTAATTTCTTTTTGTTTTGTTTTGTTTTGTTTTTAGACAGAGTCTTGCTCTGTTGCCCAGGCTGGAGTGCAGTGGCATGATCTCTGCTCACTGCAAGCTCTGCCTCCTGGGTTCACGCCATTCTCCTGCCTCAGTCTCCCGAGTAGCTGGGACTACAGGCACCCGCCACCACGCCTGGCTAATTTTTTTGTATTTTTAGTAGAGACGGGGTTTCACTGTGTTAGCCAGGATGATCTCAGTCTCCTGACCTCGTGATCCGCCTGCCTTGGCCTCCCAAAGTGCTGGGATTACAGGCATGAACCACCACGCCCAGCCCAACAATTTCCTGTTTTTACTATGTTTCCGCTACTATGCTAAACACTTACTTACATTATCTCATTTAATCCATATAACCACTCTCTAAGCTAAATGTTATTATCCTTACTTCATGAATGAGAAATCTGAGGCTCAGGGATATTAAATAATCTTCCCAATGTAACTCAGTCAGTAAATGTCTAAGCTGGGACTCAGATAAAGACCTGTCTGATTCCAGAGTCAGTATTCTTAACCACTTCCTCTATTGCCTCTCCAGTTCCTATCCCTTCTCTATCCTCCAAATTCAGGCCTGTATTACCTCTCCTCTGAATTATATAGTCTTCTAACTAGTTTTCTTACCTTCATTGTCTCTTGGTTCCCAGCTATCACATATACAGGCACAAGGGTAATCTCCTCAACTTCCTTCAGCAAGTCACTCTACTACTAAAACATCTTCAGTGGCTCCCTGCTGCCTACAGGATAAATCCAAATTCTTTTTTTTTTTGAGAGAGAGTCTTGCTCTGTCGCCCAGGCTGGACTGCAGTGGTGCGATCTCAGCTCACTGCAAGCTCCGCTTCCCAGGTTCATGCCATTCTCCTGCCTCAGCCTCCCGAGTAGCTGGGACTACAGGCACCCGACACCAAGCCCGGCTAATTTTTTTGTATTTTTTAGTGGAGACGGGGTTTCACCATGTTAGCCAGGATGGTCTCGATCTCCTGACCTCGTGATCCACCTGCCTCGGCCTCCCAAAGTGCTGGGATTACAGGCGTGAGCTACTGCTCCCGGCCCCAAATTCTTTAATGTGGTGTTCAAAGTTCCTTTCTACCAGCCAGGCGCAGTGGCTCACACCTGTAATCCCAGCACTTTGGGAGGCTGAGGCAGGCAGATCACTTGAGGTCAGGAGTTCGAGACCAGCCTGGCCAACATGGTGAAACCCTGTCTCTACAAAAATACAAAAATTAGCCAGGTGTGGTGGTGTGTGTGTGTAATCCCAGCTGCTTGGGAGGCTGAGGCAGGATAATCACATGAACCCAGGAGGCAGAGGTTGCAGTGAGCAGAGATCGCACCACTGTACTCCAGCCTGGGCGACAGAGTGAGACCCAGTCTCATAAAAAACAGAAACAAAAAACAACCAAAAAAAAACCCCCCAAAAATTCCTTTCTACCTATCCAACCCCATTCCCGTCACATGCCGAATATACTCTGAGTTTTGGCTTTACTCACTGGGAAGATATCTGGATTGTTTTCCCCATTCCCTCCCACCCTTCATTTTAAGGATGTGGCTCAAATTCTACCATATCTGGAAGCTTTTCTTTATCATGGAAATCCTTCTCCTATACTTCAATACCAATTATACGTACAACTCATTTGGTATCAAGACTTGGCCATTTTATTATCTCTTGATGACAGTACATTTCTAGATGATGGAGCTGTGTCTTATACATTGATAGGTAATTCTGAGCACAGGGCCTTGGCACATAGTGGAGGACCAATGATGTTTGATAAAGCTACTGAATGGCTGGCCAGGTAGGGTGGCTCACACCTGTAATCCCAGCATTTTGGGAGGCTGAGGTGGACGGATTGCTTGAGCTTATGAGTTGAGACCAGCCTCGGCAACATGGTGAAACCCCGTCTCTACAAAAAATACAAAAATTAGCTGGGTGTGCTGGTGTGCACCTGTAGTCCTAGCTACTTGGGAGACTGAGGTGGGAGGAAGGCTTGAGGCCAGGAAGCAGAAGTTGCGGTGAGTGGAGATTGTGCCACTGCCCTCAAGCCTGGACAACAGAACAAGGCCCAGTCTCAAAAACAAACAAAAACAAAGCTACTGAATGGATGGCAAGCACAGCAGGCTAAATGGAGCCCAGCTGGCTTTGAGAAGGTCAGTCTCTTCTGAGAACAGCATATTTGATGAAGAACAAGAAGAAGGTAAGGAAGAAGAAAAACTGAAAGCTGAGCCTTAGTAAAGTGCTTAGTAAATAAATCTTTAATGCCAAGATCTTAAACCCTTCATTACACGCCATGCTCATTCTGAGGATGGAAACATGACTGAGCAGATATGTCTTCAGTCAGTACATTCCCTCCCATTTATATCCACAGTCATGACCCTGGAGCAAAGGCTGTAAAGGTTGCAAAGTGCCAGCCTGACTGTCACATCTAGTGTGTCAATAGGTTTACGTGGCTTACACAGTAAAAATGCCATCATAAACATTAGCAAAGGCTGCAAAGTGACAGACTGACTGTCACATCTAGTATGTCAATAGGTTTTATGTGCTTTGCATAGTAAAAATGCCACCATAAACATTTTGGAGATTTCTAGAAAAAAATCTAGATTTCCAGCTTGTTTTGCTTGAAAAAAACCAAAAGAACTGGCTATACTAGGCCCTCATTCCTACATGATTAACAATCAGCTGGAGCTGAGAAGTGGTTCCCTTCATTAGATGAGCACGTGACCTTCAGTTTGCCGTGTTCCCAGCACTCCTCATGGCAGCTTCACTGGTTCATTTTACTTATTTGCATTATTTGTCTGGCTCCTATAAGGCATCTGAGTTTGCCAACTCTTGCCCCAGAATAACTGTCATGCATTTTCTTTATATCTCTACCCTCCTTGATTTGCCTCATATTTCCCCAATGATGTTCACTGCAATATTACTTGCAACAGAGAAAAATTGAGAATATTCTAAATAGCCAATGAAAAAATGGCTAGTGAGCTACCCATGTAATGGAATATAATAGAACCATTAATATTGGGTATACAAGGTATATTCAATGGTATCAAAAAAGGCTTTTAAGCTAATTTATTTATTTTTTGTTTTCTTTTTTAAACTTTTTACAATTCTTTTTTTAAAAATTTTTTTAAAGATGGGGGTCTCATTATGTTGGCCAGGTCTGTCTTGAATTCCTGGCCTCAAGTGAGCCTCCCACTTTGGTCTCCCCAACTGCTGGGATTAAAGGTGTGAGACACATGCCCGGCCCTTTTAAGCTAATTTAAAAAGTAAAATATCAGTGCTTTGAGAGACTGAGGAGAGAAGACTGCTTGAGCCTAGAAGTTCAAGACCAGCCTGGGCAATAAAGCGAGACACTGTCAACACAAAAATTTAAAAATTAGCTGGATGTGGTGGCACATGCCTATGGTCCTAGCTACTTGGGAGGCTAAGGTAGGAGGCTGACTTGAACCCAGGACTTTTGGGCTCCAGTGAGCTATGATAGCGTCACTGCACTCCAGCCTGGGCGACAGAGCGAAACTCCATCTCAAAAATAAAAAAAAAAAAGGGTATCAAATCTCATAAAGAGAATTCTGCTTCCCACATTATGGTAATCAAGACATTACAGGACCCCTTTCACTGCAAAATATGAGAAATATGAGATCCTGTATAATATATACTTTTTTTTTTTTAAAGGAATAGGGTCTCACTCTGTCACCCAGGCTGGAGTGCAGTGGCCCAATCATAGCCCGCTGCAACCTTGAGGTGGGCTCAAGCAATTCTCCTGCCTCAGCCCCCACAAGTAGGTGGGACTACAAGCATGTGCCACCATGCCTGGCTAATGTTTAAATTTTTTGTAGAGATGGCATCTTGCTATGTTGCCCAGGCTGATCTTGAACTTCCAGCCTCAAGGAATCCTCCTGCCTCAGCCTTCCAAAGCACTGGGATTATAGGCATGAGCCACAGTGCCTGGGCAATATATACTTTTAAAAGCATTTCAGGTCTCTCAGTATATAGGAGACATCTCTGTGACTACTCTACCCAATTCCCCAAAAAGGGAAAAATTCATGAGCTATGCAGTAAGCAAGGGGGAGAACCAGGGTTCCTTGTCGGCCAATTCCCAGAGCATCACTGCAGCCAAGATGACCATACTTGAGCCACTGGGAAGGTGAGGGAGCTAAACCTGAGAGTTCTGCATTAAGCAGAAACAGGGAAGCCTGAAGGAAGTTCATCATGATCCATGGTAGGTGGTGTTCCACAGCTTTTGGTAGAAGCAGATATGAATCTTCTCTGGGGGAAAATATTTCCCAATCTAAGTCAACAAAATTCTCAAAATTAAAGATCAAGAAAAATTAGTTTATAATTAATGATCACAAAGATGCCATGAGCAAATAACAGAGAAAACAATAAATAATGTATTTAGATTGCAAGAACTTCAGATACCAAAAATGTCAGTTACAGAATATAAATCAGCTATGTGTGAAATGTTTTAAAATAAAAGATAAATCTCAAAGGTAAGTGAGTGGCAATGAATTATTAGAAATAACCAGGCAGATCTGAAAAAGAACGAAATATGTTCAGAAGTTAGAAACATAATTATTAAAATAAAATAAAAACTCAGCCAGGTGCAGTGACTTACACCTGTAATCCCAGCACTTTGGGAGGCTGAGGCAGGAGGATTGCTTGAGGCCAGGAATTTGGTAAGAGCCTGGGCACCATAGCAAGACTCTGTCACTAGATACATACACATGTACATACTTATGCAAGCAAGCAAGCAAGCAGAGTGTGGTGGTGCACACCTGTAGTCCCAGCTACTTAGAAGGCTGAAGTTAGAGGACTGCTTGAGCCTGGGAGATTGAGGCTAAAGTGAGCCATGAAAGCACTACTGCACTCCAGCCTGGGTGACAGAGTGAGACCTTGTCTCAAAAAAGAAAAAAAAACAACGAAAGGACAAATTTAACAGCAGAAAAGACAAAGTTGAAGTGAGAATTAGTGAACTGGAAGATCGATCTGAAGAAATCACATAGAATACAGCACAAAAAAACAAAGGAACAGAAAAGTGAATGAGAAGTTAAGAGATAAGATAGAATGAAAATGTTTAATATACTTATAATCAGAATCTTTGGTAGAGAATCAAGGAGAGGTAATATTTGAAGAGATAATGATAGATAATATTTCAGAAGTTATTAGAAAACATGAATCCATGGATTCAGGAAGTAAAACTATCTCAGGATAAAGAATATCAGTAACAAGTATCTAAACTGTACATCAGTAAAAATTTTTTGTGTGGCTTTTATTTTGTTTTGAGACGGGGTCTCTCTCTTTTGCCCAGGCTGCAGTGGCACCATCCTAGCTCACTGCAACCTTGAACTCCTGGGCTCAAGTGATCTTCCTGCCTTAGCCTCCCAAAGCTCTGGAATTACAGGCATGAGCCACTGTACCCCACCAAGTAAAATCTGAATGCAATAAATTTAATAGTTACAAGATGAGGTAATATCTGTTTGAGTGTTGTGTAATCCTAGGCCAGTTATCTTGCCTTTCCCTGCCCCCATTTCCTGTAGAATGGTGATGAAAATACCACCAACATTAAGTGAATTAATACTATCAAGCACTTAAATTGTGCCTGACATACAGTAAATACCCAGTAAGTGTGATACTATTATCAAGTGATAAGATGTTGGTTAATATCCAAAACCCCCACAAAGGAGATTACACAATTCTGACCAAAATAGGACGGTAACCTTGGAGAAACATGAAAAGACTGGATATGGATACCTTTCCCCACTCCTCAATCCCAGCATCCTCCAGAACTCAGTAGTGGTCTGGGCAGCTTTTATAAGCAATAGAGAGATCCAGGAGTGCTCAAAATAAAGCAGGCATGAATATAAACATTGGTTACTGAGTCTTCCTGTGCCTGGACCAGGCTACTTTATGGGGAGTTGAAGGCTAGGGGGAAACATATGCCCCCTACTATAGATCTGAACAGTGGTCTATTCAAAACAGTACATGAAAGTGCTCTGTAAACTGACCATTTTATAGAAATATAAAGCACTGTTAAAATGCTAGGCACTCACTCTGCATGGCCACCACCCAAGCAGTTGGGACTACAGGCACGTGCCATCACGCCCAGCTAATTTTTGTATTTCTTTTCTTTTTTTTTGGTAGATAGGGTTTCATGTTGCCCAGGCTGGTCTCAAACTCCTGAGCTCAAGCAATTCGCCCACCTAGGCCTCACAAAATGCTGGGGTTACAGGCAGAAGCCACCACACCTGGCCTAAAAAATATGTTTAAAAGCTGGCTGAGGCTTGCTGGTGCAGTGGTGCGATCTCGGCTCACTGCAACCTCCACCTCCTGGGTTCAAGCAATTCTCCTGCCTCAACCTCCCGAGTAGCTGCGACTGCAGGAGTGTGCCTCCACGCCAGGCTAATTTTTGTATTTTTAGTAGAGATGGGGTTTTGCCGTGTAGGCCAGCTGATCTCGAACTCCTGGCCTCAGGTGATCTGCCTGCCTCGGCCTCCCACAGTGCTGGGATTACAGGCATGAGCCACCATGCTCGACCAAAAATTCTTTTTAAAGGAAAAAAAAAATAGGGATGTTGGTTAAAGTTTGTAGAAGAAGTAATTAGACACCCAGTCCCCACCAACAACCCTACACTGTCAGGAGACCACGGGTCTCCTGCTCCTCAGGATTACTGGAGATTTATTTCTGGAGAACTTTGAGTGGAACTGCATTCGACTCTGGAAAACAAGGCATGGAAGAAAGCAGGATGAGAGGCCAATCTGAAAACTGAGGGGTTAAGTGAAAATCTCCAAAGAATTGCTAGACTTCTTCCTTCTATTTCAGGATAATACCAACAGCCAGACTTATTTATCCCACCCTACCCCTGGTAGATTATTTCTCTGCAGAAACTGAACTACCTCAGAGAAAAGAATGTCAAATTCTCTGGGGGTTTCCCCACACAAAAAAAGGCCAGCCTGTTCCACCTGCCCACCAGACAAGTTTGCCAGTTGATACATCTTTCCACTCTCACAGAACCTCCAGTGTTTTTAAATGGCTCATTTTTATATCAGTAGCCAAGGGATTACCAGACTTTTTTTTTTTTTTTTTTTTTTTTTGAGATGGAGTCTCGCTCTTTCCCCCAGGCTGGAGTGCAGTGGTGCGATCTTGGCTCACTGCAAGCTCTGCCTCCCGAGTTCACGCCATTCTCCTGCCTCAGCCTCCCGAGTAGCTGGGACTACAGGCGCCCGCCACCACGCCCGGCTAATTTTTTGTATTTTTAGTAGAGACGGGGTTTCACCGTGTTACCCAGGATGGTCTCGATCTCCTGACCTTGTGATCCACCCGTCTCGGCCTCCCAAAGTGCTGGGATTACAGGCGTGAGCCACTGCACCCGGCCTGGGATCACCAGACTTTTGAGGACAGCCTCCAACAGAAAACAAAGAGTACAACAAAAACATAAAATAGGAGTCTGGGAGAAACACACAATGCAGAACAAAACAAGACAAAACCCAACACATGAGGTCATTTTATCACTTTATTGATGATGCTAATTTTGAACTAGTCCTTCGTTAAGATAGTGTCTGTCAGGTTTCTCCATTGTAAAGTTATCATTTCCTCCTCTAATTAATAAGCAATCTATGGAGAGATTACTTTTAGATTAGATAAATAACCTGTTCCCATCAAACTTTCATCCAATCATTTTAGCATCCATTGATGAGTTTCATCTGAATCAGTTATTTACTATGATGGTTGAAAAATGACAGGTTTGTTTTGTTTTGTTTTTTTGAGGCAGAGTCACACCCTGTTGCCCAGGCTGGAGTGCAGTAGCGCAATCTTGGCTCACTGCAACCTCCGTCTCCCACAGCCTCCTGAGGAGCTGGGATTACAGGCGTGTGCCCCATGCCTAGCTAATTTTTTGTATTTTTAGCAGAGACAGGTTTCACCATGTTGGCCAGGCTGGTCTCAAACTCATGGCCTCAAGTGATCCACCCACCTCAGCCTCCCAAGGTGCTGGGATTACAGGCATGAGCCACTGCGCCTGGCCAAAAAATGACAATTTTCTATTATTCCTTCTACATTGATTAGTTGGCATTCTAACATAATAAAGATTTCCCTTTTCCTTCCTTTCTTAATTTATTGATTTAGTATAAATATGGACCCCTGGATTTTAAAAAGTCAGTGGGTCATAATCCATTACTGATTTTGATGTTCAGACTGCCCCAGATTTGGCACTATTTGGCTTAAATTTTTATTTAATTTTTTATTTAATTTTTTGAGATGGAGTCTCCCTCTGTTGCCCAGGCTGGAATGCAGTGGCCCTATCTTGGCTCACTGCAACCTCCACTTCCTGGACTCAAGCCATCCTTCCACCTCAGCCTCCTGAGTAGCTGGGACTACAGGCACGCACCACCATGCCTGGCTAATTTTTGTATTTTTTGTAGAGACAAGGTTTCACCATGTTGCCCAGGCTGGTCTCAAACTCCTGGGCTCAAGGATCCAGCCACCTCAGCCTCCCAAAGTGACAGGATTATAGGCATGAGCCACCACGCCCAGCCACTATTCGGCTTTTTTTCATTGTGAAGACCTTTATTGCTGTGTATGAATTTTTAAAAGCTAACTACTTATTTTGGAATAATTTACAGTTATAAAAAGTTGCAAAGATAGTTCAGAGTTCCTGTACCTCTTTCAACCAGTTTCCCTAATGTTACCATCTTACATAATCAAGGTACATTTGTTAAAACAAAGCAATTAACATTGAGTACATTACAATTAACTGAACTGGCAGACTTTATTTGAATGTGGCTGCTTTTTTCACTTATGTCCTGTTATTTAGGTTTATAAAAAACATTATAATTTTATAAAACATATAAGCTAATTAAAAACAAAGCCACCCTCATAAAAGATATGCAGATGTATAATGCAGGCTGCAGATAAACAGTTTCGATGTTGTTAATAAGTATAGCTTAGCAGAGAAAAGTTTTGAATTTCCCACAATCAAGACAATGAGTAGTTTTGGGAACTGTCCAAGAAGGTAATTTTTAGCAAAAGTAAGCAGTACTAATCAATAGACAGGACTATATGATTTTAGTACACCTCTATGCCTGGTCTTCCCAATAATCACTCTGCTGACCTTTCACCTCAGTACACCAGGGACAGAGGTGGATTGAAATCATACAAATCTTTGGAAATCAACAGAAGGTACTTTTGTTTGTGCTGACTTACTGGGTATCCTCTCCAACAGCGACAACCTCAGTTAGGGTAATTCCTTTTGGCTAAGTTTTCACCTCAGACTGCATGATTGATTCCAGTAGCAAAGGTCAGAAATGCTCAAACCATAACAAATCAAAATAAATTATTACATACTGTACTCTATTCTCTGATCTAGAATTATCCTGAGGCTATCAATTAATATCATCTTGTGAGCCAATTAATCAAGCAAGCAATCAAGCCACAAGCATCTACTGTATTCTTCCTGTGTATAAGGAGCTATGCTGGATGTTCAGGGGTAATAGCCCAATTTGAGGGGCTCATAATTTTGTTAAAATAATTGCCAATATGCCTCTGGAGAAGGCCAGAACAGCAAAAAGAAAGTTTCAGGATGTAAGGGTTAGAGCAATGCTTTTAATTTTTCAGCCCCAATACATAAAACAGCTACCCTGGTTGAAGCAGAGGAGGCCTAATGCCCCATGCACTCCAATTCCCTCTCCTTACTGTGGGGGCCCCAGAGGCACCTCCAGGGAACCCTAGGCAAAGGCAGAACTGACCATGGTTTGTTGGGAGTTAGAGATATGGGGAGTGAAATAATTAACTGACAGAAACATCTCTCTTTTTTCATGCCTCCCAAATCAAATGTTTGTAAACAGATGTTGATTAACTTCACCAATAGCAAACCTAACTTTCCAGAACAGAAATAAACTTCGTACACGAATTTGGAAAGTCAGCTACCCTCCACCCTTGCCATGAGATTAGATGCAGGCTCTGAGTTTCCTATAGGACAAGTACTTCTCTGTGAAATGTGTGAGAGAGGCTCAAAGAATTTGGAGATTTCAGAACTGGTGGTAACAGTGATTCCTGTGGGTGTCTAGGACTGAACTGTAAAGAGAGAATAAACAAGTTCTTAGATGCTGAGAGCACCTGGCTATGGCATCAGGAGTCTGATTCCATAAATGGAATAGCAACCAACGCCCAGGAGGTCATCTGTCTTTCCTCCAAGTAGAGTGTAGCTGCTGCTAGCTGAGGAGGCCACTGTTTCTAACTCGTATCATGTTATTTTGGACTCCAAGTGAGGCCAGACGGCATGCTGGGAGTGTGTTGAAAGGGGCCTAGCCTGAAGGGCTGTCCCAGACACACCAGTTGCTGCCTTATTAGGCTTCCTTAATATAGAGTCCTCTTTCGAAGCACAGAACTTGGTTTGCTTTTGGCCTCTCACATATGTTGTAGAAAAGTTCGGCTAAACGTCCACCGCCAAAAGTCAAAGACAAACATTCCAGAAGAGGCTTGGCTCTGAAGCAGAATGGGCTTAGCAGCCTAAAAGGTAAAAGACCCCAGGCGCCCAAGGCTCCAATTCAATAAATGGAGACTGCAGCATTGGGAAAGTATACCCAGGAAAAGAATAAGCTAAAGCCATTGAACCTCACTGAGCTGAAAGAGTTGCTTTTCTTTATTCCATTAAAATCTGATGATAATAAACCTAGCTTTGCCCCTAGGATCTCTATGCTCAAAAGGGATTCAATCTAGAAAACAAAAAATTATTTTCTTCTGCTGATCCAGCCAGCAAAAGTATACACCTTTCTCCATTAGGCCAACCATTTGATTCCCTCCTTAGCTCAACTTGTAGCACCTGTTTGGAAGCAGCGGCCTCAATCAGATGACCTCTTAAGGTCCTTTTCAGGTCTAATTATAACCTAAGCCAAATTAAAACCTGGAGCCCAAGGGAAGGTTCCTATGCAGTGTGTTAAAAAAAATGACCTCCTGCATTCCAACATGAATACAAATACACATAAACACACCTATACTCCCAGGTGCCTGGCTTCTAACTGCTAGCTGGAAGTCTCTAGAGACTGGGAATTTGTTGTAAACCCTATTTCTTTTGAAGATGTATTAGGGGGAGAGAGGAAGACTATAGGGAATAAGGAAAGATTTGGTTCCTACCTTGACAGACTGAGTTCTTCAGATGAGGTGATGGAGAGAGCAGCAGTGAGTAAGGCCCACAGGCTAAAGCCTCTCAATGCTAGGTGTAGGTGAGCAGCAAGGGAGCAGGAAGCCACCAAGACCAGAGACAGTGTACGAGGGGTGGGTGCTGAAAGCCCCAGCACAGACTGCTTTGCTTGGAGGATGGCCCTCAAGTATGTATTTGCAGGAGAAAGTTAGCTGGAACAAAAAAGGCCCCTATGCTGCTCTTTGACTGCTCAGTGTGGTCAGTCCTTTGGCTGTGTGGGCAGCCCTCTGGCTATTCCTTTTAGCTCCTGGGCTTCAGGAAGCAAAAATCAAAGTGTACTCTGCTCCCCCACCCCACAGGCAGTGGACTGAAGCACACAGGCTAGGAAGCTGCTATCCAATCAGAATGCCCAAAGCTGTAAATAAAAGGCCACATATGCACAGTAAAGTAGGCTATGAGAAGAATCTAGATTGAATTACAGAAGCCAGTTGTGGGGCCAGGGTGGAGGAGGTTGGAAAAAGAGAGGGGTGGGGGAAGCCTAGTTGTCCTTCAAGGAATCTTTTTATTCAAGTACACCCCTCCCTCAGTATGACTGCCAGAACCATCAAAGCTTTGTTCCCCTGGGGAACCAGGTTCCAATCTGGCCATGTTCTCTACAGAGAAGTCATGGTCTGAGACTCCTCAGGCAGAGTCAAAGCCTTTCTCCGGGAGGCATCTCATCTTCCAGGAAGCTTGCCCTGCTAGTCTCTGGAGTCCAGCTCACCATGGACAGTAAGAGCACTGGGACTGGCTCACTCGCAGGTGGCAGCAAAAACCATTTCTGTGTACCAGTAACTATTGCTTTAGTTGTAAGACTAAAGTGAGAGTAACTTATATATTTTTGTTTACTTAAGCTCCCACATTTAAAAAGCAGGTAGCTGAAGCCTGGCCTGGGTCCTGAGTATTCAGCAGCCTAGGTTCTATAATGATTCACAACATGGATTTTGGTGTTAAGACAAGTCTGGGTCCAACTCTGACACATTACTTGCCAGCTGTGGAATTCTGGGTGGTCACTCAACCTCACTAAAACTTCAGCTTCCTCATTTGTAAAACTGTCATATTTTCCCTGAAAAGCTTGAAGTAAAAATAAGTAAGATATTGTACATAAAGTACCCGACACATGGTAGGTGCTTAGTAATAAGTCATTATTATTATTATATCTTTGGCAGATGACCAGTGGAGCTCTTTCCTCTCTCCTGTCCCAATTTCCCAGAAAATCTAAAGTCTTCAGGTCAGGGAAGTGGCAGGCAAAATCTCTTTAAAAGAGCCAAAGGAAATGGAAGGGTCACATTCCTTTTTTTCCTCCCCTACACTAGGACTGAATCAGTCATCCTGTCTGTGCCCATCATACTCTAGGCTGGTAGGCTGGCCCTGGGAGCCTCAAGGCTCTCCAAAACCAAAGATACTAATCCACCGCCAGAATTACCTGTTGTAGGGCATGCTCCTAGACTGATGGTGCTTCTCCTGGGGCCCCAGATCATATCCCAGTAGGTGAAGGGGAGAGAGTGTGATCCCAAGTTGGCAGGATAGGTTTTGTCCAGGCTGTTGTCTGACCATCACAGCTGCCTGTGAGGCCTATGGGTTAATAATAGCAACTCTGATGCCAATGGATTAAGACAGAACTGTAGGAGGTGTTTATTTTTACGCTCTGGCGTCAGTATCAAGTTCTACTGGTTACTGCCCAAATCTAGGGCAGCTTCCTGCTCCAGGAGTGGCCTCAGGCTTCTCCAGGTTACTAAGTTGGATTCTACGGGAAGCAAGTCTTGTTGAAAACAGTTCAGCATTAAACAGGACAGGGAAGACGAAGGGGAACAAACAGAGCTTTCATATGTCCAGCTGTCTAGTGCCAAACCTCTGGGACCAGATGGACCTCAAGTTGAAAGCTGTTGCTTATAGTACTCTCTTGAGTCAGGTAGGCCCTGTTGTTCTGGACAGGGTACACACATACACACACACAAATTGGCTGCATTGAAATCATCTGAATAAAAACAAAGAAAGACTGCCACTCAACTACCCAGAAGCTTGGCCTTATCAGTCATAAGTCCCAGACTAGGGCACTGAGTGCTGACATTGTAAAGAAAAAGAAAAAGCCTGTTTGGGAGGGTTTTATAGGAATTTGAGACAGAGGATGGGTTAGGCCAGTCCTCAACCGATCTGTATAGTTTTTAGCATGTACATCAAATTCCTTGAAAATCTGCCACCAGAGATTTTTTCCTAGACATGACACACTAGCATGGAAATCTCGTTGGGCCAGGAGCTGTGCCTAGATAATCTCCTAAAAGCTTCTTCATCCCTGCAAGACCTAGAGACTGGGGTCCTAGGGACTTTATACTTTGACTACAGTATCTGGAACTCTGTAGATATCCTGCTAACCTCCCTGAAAGGCAGCTCCTGCCAGAGTGTCTACTTGCCCCATCAGGCAGACAGGAGCATGAGGAGGCTGACAGCTGGAAAGCTGATGTAAATAGATGTAGACTAGCTTACTCTGGAGCCAGGAGCACAGCAGACTGCTGTGGAATGACAAAAATGTACCACACACCAGGTAGGAATGCTGAAGTGCAAACAAAACAGCCGAGCAGCCAAGCACACAGGAACAGTGACTCTGTCATCTTCCTGCAATCGTAGGTCATCGTCAGTGACACGACATGTTAATACCTTAAGAAGCCAGGGTGCTGGCAAGAAGACAGGCTGGTGAGGGACTCATTTAATACATTTTTTCCCTGTCATTCAAGGATGATCCACTTGGTCATCAGAACAACAGTGCAGCCTTAGAAACAACCAGATTTGATCACTAGTGATAAAGGAGTTTGATCTTAGCTCCATCTGGAAACTACCCATGCCTAGGATAGTGGCAGGATGCCCAAAGACAGGAACACTGCTTTCATTCTTGGGTTTTCCTCCAACTTGCTGGGTCATCTGGGGCAGTGTACCTGTTCTCTCAAAAATCCATATTTACCATCTAGTAAAAGGACTAACTGTATCCATCTTCTGGTGTGTGGTAGGAAAAAATATTTGAAAAATAAAAAGAATAAGGGAAATGTAAATGCTGTAGTCTTTAGACTAAAGTATTTCAGAAATATAATGGTCATCCATGCATGCAGGCAGAGCGCCCTGGCCTTCTCCTGTGTCCTCCCTCTTCTAGGGTCACAGTGGCCACATTAGGAAATAGGCCCAGTCTGTGCCCAGAGATGCAGTGCCCTTCCTTCAGGCCTATAATCCCCACCTCTGGTTTGAGGAACAGACGAAATAGGAATATGCTTACCTAGACATAAGGTATTAATTTCCACTAACTTATAATAGGGAATTTAGAAATACATAAGCAAAAGAAACAATTTCACTTACTCCCTTGTCTATCTAGCAGCCACAGAGCTAATTCTCCCCTGTTTGTGGGCCCAGGACACTGATCTGGGGCCTGTATCCCACTGATGTGGCATTCAGCAGCAGGACTCACTGGAGCATAGCCTAAAAGGCCTGAGAGAGCAACATTAATGAGGGATGTATTCTACTGCTCAGTTAGAACAAAGGCGATACTGTATTCTAAACCTAACACAAGCCTTGTCTTTCTAGCCCAGCAATCCCTGAGTATTGGGTTAGTTTGCCAGGTCTCTGGAACTCCCGAAGAGAAGTAGAAATCTATTCTTTGTTGATGGTGACACCTACTTTTTCTGTAAGTCTCTACCCTTGGATTCAAAACAGATGTTCAAACCTCCTGCAGCCTCTGGTGAGACCCACTTCCTTTCAGAGAAGAGGCCTCAAAATCAGGGATCGGCAAACTCTTTCTGTAAATATTTCGGCTTTGTGGGCCTTATAGTACTGCCACATCTTTTTAAAATTTTTTTCTTGTAAATTTACAATTTATAATTGTATGTATCTATGGATCACGAAGTGATACTATGATTTATGAATATCATGTGGAATAATTAAATTAAGCTAATTAACATATCCATTGCCTCAAATACTTACCTTCTTTTGGTGAGAATATTTGAAATTTACTTTCTTAGCAATTCCCTTTTAAAAAAACAAACAACAACTCTTTAAAAATGTAAAAGCCATTCTCAGCTTATGAATGAAAACACCCTGGCAGGGACCATAATTTGCTGATTGACTCCTACTCTAGACCTTAAAGGCCTCTCTATGCAAGGTCTGTATCTTAGAATCCTGACCCTGGTGGGCCTGCCTAGAGATCCTCTTTCCACAGGGCTGACACGGTTCTCAGAGGCAACTCCCCTCTGAGGAGTCACTGAGGAATGTGAAGGAAGAATCCTGAGGTTATTTGTATTGGAGCCGACAGACTGGCTAATTTCCCTCACATAAAACACTTCAAAACCATCTACAGAATTTAGCTTATTGCATTATCATTCTGGAGTGTAGAATGAACCATAAACCATCTTTATCTTTCTGTTTCTGCTTAATACTATCCCATACCCCTACAAGGCGTTTTTTTTTTCTTTCCCCCAGGTTCCAAATCCACACTTGAATTGGCTCAGGCCTGAACTCACTCCCCATTCTATATGTGGTATGGCTGTGGATAGCAAGGAAACTATCAATAGACAGATGGATTTGGACACAGTAAATATGGATGAGAGGCATGAGGGTAGGGGTGAGTTCATTTTGAGCAAAAATTTAGGGCTGACTTTAATCTGGGCACCATCACAAATAGTTACAGGTTCTGTAAACAGGTGGCAAACTGCTATAGAAGCATCCTAAGAATGATATAGAAATGGTTAGGAATCTTTGTAGTTATACCTCCCCACACACCAGAAGCTAGAGGAAACAAATGACTTATTGCTAAAGAGTAATTCTAATATTATTAGCAATTATTTATTATCTACTATGTTACTCACCATGCTAGATGTTTGTCATAAGCGCATTTCTTTTCTTTTTTTCTTTTTTTGAGACAAGAATCTCGCTGTGTCACTCAGGCTGGAATGTGGTGGTGCAATCTCGGCTCACTACAACCTCTGCCTCCCAGGTTCAAGTGATTCTTGTGCCTCAGCTACCCAAGTAGCTGAGATTAGAGGTGCACGCCACCATGCCCAGCTAATTTTTGAATTTTTAATAGAGATGGAGTCTCCCCATGTTGGCCAGGCTGTTCCCAACTTCCTGGCCTCAAGTGATCCTCCCACCTCAGCCTCCCAAAGTGTCGGAATTATAGGTGTGAACCACTGTGTCTGGCCCATAAGTGCATTTCTAATCCTCATGATAACCGTGCAAAGTAGATATTATTATCTCTATTTTACAGTTGAGGAAACTGAGGATCTTGCAGAGATAAACTTTATCTAAGATCACAGAGCCAGAAAGTAGAGGAGTTGGGCTTGCAATTTTTGTCTGACTCAATCTAAAGCCCTTGCTCTTTCTACTATAATATACAGCTAATATCCTTGATAGAGAAAAACAATAAGCAAATCCCTTAATTTGGGTCTTGTTTGACTTTGTTCCAAATAGCAGCAATCGATGATGTTAGCTGTGGGCTTGAAAAAAAAAAATAGCAGCAATCTGTTGGTCTGCCTTTTTCTATACTCTGAATATTAATGAATGACAAGGTACTAAAAATCACAAGTATGACACTTTTACATGGTAGTGATTCAGGTCAAATGCATACAGCTGTATTCCTACCAAAGCTGGAGACATACATGAGCTAACACTTGTTTACTCTTTACAAGAAAATGGGATTTTTAATGTTAAATCTTTGCCTCGTAGCCAAATAAGTCTCTTTTCAACAGTGGTATATGTGTATCTTTGTGTGAGCTGTTATTTTGTAAACAATTTAGCTGAATTAAATTAGTTCCCCACTTTTCCAGGCCCCAGATTATTAGTTGCCAATCAAATATTTATTCTTCCTTTATCTTTCAAATTAACAGAACCCTGATATTCGGCTGGGTACAATGCTACCCAAGTAAAATTCCACATTTCTCCCTCCCCTGCAAGTAGGGGTGGCCATTTGACCGAGTTATGGTGGAATTGTTGTGTGCAACTTCTGGGTAGTCTCTTTATGATGAACAGGGTGCAACCTTCTTCATCCCTTCCTCCATCCTGCTGCTAGGAAGGTAGCTGTGATGACTAGAACTATAGTAGGTCATCTTGTGCCATAAGGATGGCCTAGAGATAGCCGAGCAAAAAACTGGAAAGGGTGTGGGTCTCTAATGACTGTGGAGCTGCCATAGTAGCCCAGGACCATCTATCTCTGTACTTCCATTGTTGATGAGAGAAAAAAACCTCCATCTTATTTAAATCACCAATGTTGGGTTTTTGTTACTCATATCTATTGCTACTTTATACATCCTACCACATTCTCCATCCCTACTGCTACTAAAGACCAACCTATATTTATTACTTATCTAAGTTCCTACATCAACCTCTAACCTGGTTTCCCTTCCTGGAATCATCTTAATAGACATCAAATGAAGTCTATTTATATCACTCTCATGCTTAAAAACCCTTCGAAGGCTTTCCATAAAATCCAAATTCCCTAAAGGTATATCCTAGCCTTGATAAATCACCTCTTCACTCTCATCTTTTGCCCTGTAGTCATACTATCAACTCAGATCAGCTCGGTACTGATTGGAACATTGCCCCTCCATTTGTCTAACTCCTAATCATCCTTTAGGTTTTTAGCTAAAATATTCCAAATCCAACGGCCCTTCCCAGACTACTGGTTGTATTTTCTCAAAGCACCTTGCACTTCTCTATATTGTGTTTTATACTTGTTTATTTGGCTTCTAACACTAGACAGCAAGTTTCATGGGGCAGGAACCCTGTCTACCACTATTTGTTGGTGTATACTCAGAACCTAGCAGTGTCTGGGATACATAGATTAATATTTTCAAATGAATTAATGAAATTTTCAAGAGAGCAGCCAAGCAGTATGTAGCAAAATTTGAAATAAGCATACTCTCTAGTCTACTTCTATGAAACATATTTAAAAGAAATAACATTATAAAGACACATAAAGTTATATATATATATATATATATATATGTTTGTTGAAGCACTATTTACAAAAGCAAAAAAATACTATTTAAAACAATTTTTTATAGAGACAGGGTCTTGCTATGTTGCCCAGACTGGTCTCAAACTCCTGGGCTCAAGTGATCCTCCTGCCTTGGCCTCTCAAATTGCTGGGATTACAGGCATGAGCCACTGCACCCGGCCAAAATTTAAAAATATTTTAAAAATCCCCTCAGGAATGAATTGGTTAAATAAATTATGATGCAATCCATGCAATGAAGTATTCTACAAAACACAAAAAGATGTGTCAGAATTGTTGTCAAGATGAAACTATGCTCATGATACAGTTTTTTTTTTTCTTTTAAATAAGCAATTTACAAAGTACAACTCTCAGGTTGGGTGCAGTGGCTCATGCCTGTAATCCTAGCACTTGGGGAGGCTGAGGCAGGTGGATCACTTGAGGTCAGGAGTTCAAGACCAGTCTGGCCAACATGGTGAAACCCCATCTCTACTAAAAATATGAAAATTAGCTTGGCATGGTGGCACGTGTCTGTAATCCCAGCTGCTCGGGAGGCTGAGGCATGAGAATCACTTGAACCCAGGAGGCGGAGGTTGCAGTGAGCCGAGATCGTGCCATTGTACTCCAGCCTGGAAAATCTCTTCAGGTATAACTCTTCTTTTACAAGTGAGACTCTGTCTCAAACAACAACAACAACAACAAAAAAAAAAAAAAAAAAAAAAACAAAGTATAATTCTCAAGTCCAAAATCCATGGTTGAAAACCTAAGAATGGCTGCTCTTTCAGTTCCCTTTGATTTGTGCTTCTGCTTCTTAGCAGTCATCATCATCGTCATCCTAGTAGTAGTAGCAATTAATATTTATAGTCATTAGTGAGTACCTCACTGCCAGACATTATGATAACTGCATGTGCATCATCTCATTTAATGCTGACAAAACTATACAAGGAGGGAACTGTTAGGGTGATGTGAAATGGTCAATATGCATTTTTTTAACCTGCAAAAATGCCCATTTCATAAGGTTAAACTTAATGTTATTATTTCCCCGGGGCCCAGAGGTTTTACAAAAATTGTCCATGTTTTTATAATTGGGGAGTGGCTGAGCTGAGTTTCATACCCAGGTGTGTTTGGTACCACAGTAGCTGTGCTCTTTTGCTTGATGTATAAAAGAGGGACGGGAGGAGGAAGGAAAAACAAAACAAAACAGAAAACAAAGTATAACTCATGGTATGATCCCATTTTTATTTAAAAAAATGCATACACATCTTCTTTTTGCTCATCTGTATTTTCTGGCAATAAGTGGGATGATGGGACTCTTTTGGGCCATCTGGGATCCTCACAAGCCTGAAAGCCTGGACCTCATGAAACATCAGCACAGGAGACATGAGGGACTACCCACTTACAGCCTCAAAGAGAACAGCTACCTGTACTGGGAGAACAGGTATCTAATGAGTGCCCACTAAATGCCTAATACCTTAATTCAGAGAAGAAATAAAAGCTACAGGCATGCATAGGGCAAATTATAATTCATTGAGAAAGCTAAATGTTGTTTTAAAAGATTCAAATTATATTCAAAGTTCTAAAATGCCTTATATTAGCTTGAGAAAATTATGAAAATAAAAACAAAAAATTAGAAGAAAATATTCTTGAAACTTGTGCTTGCCCCTTTCATGAGAAACTTGTAAAAGAAGAGTTATACCTGAAGAGATTTTCCTATTTTTTTTTCTTTTTTTGAGATGGAAGTCTCGTTCTGTCGCCCAGGCTGGAGTGCAGTGGCGCGATCTTGGCTCACTGCAACCTCCGCCTCCCGGGTTCATGCCATTCTCCTGCCTCATCCTCCCGAGTAGCTGGGACTACAGGCGCCAGCCACCACGCCCGGCTAATCTTTTGTATTTTTTAGTAGAGACGTGGTTTCACCTTGTTAGCCAGGATGGTCTCGATCTCCTGACCTCATGATCCGCCTGCCTCGGCCTCCCAAAGTGCTAAGATTACAGGCATGAGCCACCGCGCCCGGCCGAGATTTTCCTATATTTTTATCCTGAATTAGCACATTAGTTTACAGGTAGATAACATAAACCTGATATATATCTTTTAGGAGAGTTAAAAATAGAAGAATTACAAAAAGCACTAAGGATTATAAAGCAAGAAAGTATATCATAACCATTTATATACACTTTCTATTTCCTTCTTGGTTGCATGCTAAGGACAGACGCTATCTTCATCTTTGTAGTCACTGAACCTAGCCTAAAGTCTGGCATGGGGTAGATGATTAAAATGTTTACTGAGTTGAACTAAGGAGGAACTGAAATCTTCACCAAATAAACTGGAAACATTTCTTCAGAGCAGAATTTGGCTCATTACAGATGTGGACATATTTACACATACTTAGTTCTAGCCCTCCTTTTTGGGATGTGGGGTGCTGAAATGGATCTAGGGAATCCAGTGATGGGCTTCTGGAATATGCAGGGGGAGTATCCTTGCGACAGCTCCTCTCTTCATACCATACTCATACTCAGGTATGAGTTTCCTTCATACCTGGCAATGCGCTCCCTCTACTGCCAGTGGGAGCCACAGCAGGGGACCCAGAACAGCAGGTTCCAGACAGAATGACAGACATCCTGCCCTCCTTTTCTCCCCCTTTAACCTCACCGTCTTCAACTCTGTCCTATTAGCTGCTTCCAATAGGGACTGCTGAGTAGCTAGGAAAGAATGCAGGATATGTTTCAAAAGTCCAGCACTAGCTGAGGGCAGTGCTATAAAGTTACACTAAAAAGGGCAGTCTATAAAGTTACATAAGACCCAGCTCTGCTCGCTGGGAGCTTTTCCAACTCCATCTGAAGAGACTCCTCAAGCTGTTTGGAGTTTCAGGAAAAGGGTTTGGAATTTCCTGCTTGGCCAACCTATACTGGAGCTATCTCTGGGTAGATGTTGGGAGGTTCCAGCAGAAAAAGTAGTAACTCTGTGCTCCCATTGTCGGCTGCTTCCCCACTGGGTTCAGTGGGGACAGCAAATAGCATAGTCCATTTATAGTCAAAATCTCAGAATAAGAACAAGCCCTTTGCCAAAAACACAGCCCATCTGGCATCAAGCCCTAGGGGCCCACCCAAAGGAGGCAGGACCTGGGATATCTAACAGCCCAACCCAGTAGTACACAACAGTGCTCTAGAAGAGTTTCCTTCTCTGCTTTGGGCAAACGTTTGAAGGAATCTGTGGCCCTGAGAACCTTAAATGCCAAAGTCTCACCCAAGGACTAAAGGGATTACTCAATAAATCTTAACTGAGTACCTCCAAAGTGCCAGACACTGTAGTGTGTGAAAGAAAAAAACCTGATGCCTGCCTTCATGGAGTTTATAGTTCACCCAGGGAGACTAAACAAATAAATAACTATGACTGTATACTCGATTAAGTAGGCCTTTGGAATGTGCCGCATTCAAAGGAAAGATAGTTAAATTATGAAAGCCAGCTCCATCCAGGGAGGCCAATTAGCGTATTTATTAATCAGGGTCCAGTTTACACTGTATTGGCAATTAAAATTATCTGTTTTCTCTTTAAAAATTTTTATTGTAGAGACGGGGTCTCACTATGTTGACAAAGCTGGTCTTGAACTCCTGGGCTCAAGCGATCCTCCCACCTCGGCCTCCCAAAGTTCTGGAATTACAGGTGTGAGCCACCATATGCCCAGCCAATTACTTATGCCTGAATTGAAAACTCTTGAAAAGTCACTGGAATCTATCAATAACATACTCTTGGTTAAGCTCCACTTTTATTCCCATTCATTTTGTGGGAATTCAGTACCTATTTTTATATTACATATTTTTATTTAAGGCATAGGAACTCACTTCAGTTAACAAACTACTGTCCATTACACTGGAGAAATAGAACCCTGATTTGCTCTTTTCAGCATCAGGCTATTTATTTTTGTTTCTTTCTGGTCAATGTAAAGAGCTAAGAAAAGGTAGGTATAGAATTCTGCTCTTCAGGACTAATTCTGTAGCACCTGGCAAGTTATTTGATTCCCCTCAGCCTCTGTTTCATTTTAAAATGGGGATAATACCTTCCTACAGGGTGGTGGTAGGAGTTACAGAGAAGATATATAAGACATCTAGGACAGGGACTGGTATTTAGGGAGGGCTCAATAAATGACAACTATAATAAATGTGAATCAGGAATCTCCTCTTTTCTTTAACCTGAATCCCTCCTATTGCCTTTTTGAGACTATACTACCGTTCAATTTACCAGTTTACAACAGGGAACCATGTCATGGTCATAGCCAGTGTTTTCTTTTCAATAGGAATACTACTTCAAATTCTTTAACTTTTCTTCACGGCTTTGTTCTTTGTCCCCCTGTAAGTTGTAAAGTAAAGCAGCTCTAACCTAGGCAACATCTCGGGAAAATATATAGAAAGGAGGTTAGAGTGAATTTATGTCAACTGTAAATCAAGAATTTCCTGCCCAATGAACACGGGTAGGTACAGGTCTACTTGAATTGCTCACTGTCACCAGAACACAGTAAAAGCAAGTCTTCCATGTAAACTCATGGGCTGACAAGATTCTCCTTAAAAGATCTAATTATTTCCAGACATGTACACCATGTGACCCTCCCTAAGTTCCACAGCTTCTGCTTTAGAAAAGTTTCTCTGGACAAGGTGGTGTGCCTCCGGGGCTCAAGTGATCCTCCTGCCTCAGCATCCTGAGTAGCTGGGACTACAGGTGTGCACCATCACACTTGGCTAATTTTTAATTTTTTTTTTGAAGAGACGAGGGTCTTGAACTCTTAGCTTCAAGTGATCCGGCCTTAGCCTCCCAAAGTGCTGAGATTATAGGTGAGAGCCACTGTGCCCAGCCTCATTCTGATTCTGATTCCTGATATTTTTCTAACTTTTTTTTTAAAGAATAATTTAGGAATTTCTCTATATCCTTGGTTTTCCAAATTTTCAAGATGAAGGACCCTGGGATAAGTTATGTTGGTGCTATTTGTTATGCTGGGTGCTCAGTGGACTCTTTCAATTTGTAGACTCATATTCTTCAGTTCTGGGAAATGTACTTGTATTCTTTCTGTCTTTTCCTTTTGTTTTTGTCCCCACTGATGTGAAAGATTAAGAAAAGAGGTTAAATGATGGAATAACATACCTGAGAAGCTGTAGTGGCTCCAGAATTTCGCTATAGGTTGAATTTAGGAGCAGCAAACAGATTAAAAGGGATAGGTGGGAATGGAGTAGCATCAGGGAATTGTCATAAAGTTCCATTTGTATAGCAATGACAGTGTTTGTACTTGGAATATAGGTTTATTTGGGATAGCTTAAAGAGTATACCATTTTGGTATGATATTCTCTGCATATGGATGACGACAATCTCAGAGTGGCTTAAACAACAGAGGAAATTTATTGTCACACATATCAAGAAGACCAGAGGCACAGTGACCGCCAGGTTAGTGAATTCAGAGGTTCAACATGTCATTTAAATCTGCCATCCTTAGGTCAGAGCATGGCTCCAGTAGTCATCTCAAACATTACACTGAGATATGTTCACATTCACAAGCATGTGTGGAGGAAGGTGGATATCCAAACAAACTGTTACGCTTCAAAGGAGGAATAGAGAAGTCATTGCTGAGTAAGCAACCAATTGTGATCAAGTAGGAGGGTATGCAATCCAGAGCGCCAGGGAGGGATTACTTAGCTTTCGTTAGGAGGTGGAATATTTCCTCCAACTAGAGAGGAGAGGATGGCTGTAGACACGTTTGCAGATTGGTGGTAGGAAGTAAGAGAGTTCACATATGATGGCTGCCTTTTTCCTTCTGAGGTATGAGTCAAGACTACCAACAGCATAGGGAAGGAGACAGGGAGGGTGAGAGGTAGAAGAGAGTAATGAAGGGATGAAACATTTGTTGCAAAGAGTAGAGTAGGATACTTGTTAGAGAAATATAGTAAGACTGCTGCCAATATTAACCTCGGTAATGATGAATTTATTTTTAAATTTTTTGGAACATAAACTCAAGATTTTATTGTCTTCATAACAAAACAAAAGATGACACTTAAAACTGGATCACTTGGCCTTTTCACTTATCTCCTCCCAGTTCAAAATGCTTGCATCTCTTAATAGCCGCATTTTCTTAGATCTGAAATTGAGCCCAACACACTCAAGCCTTAGCACAATCTTCTCTGTAGTTTTAGCTTTTTTCTGGAAAATCGGCTTACTCTGCCCACCGTAGCCACTGTGCTTCCTGTCATAATGCTGCTTTCCCTAGACACATAGAGAATCCTTGCCCTTCTTGGACTATGTCACTTTGTGGAGTTGGTGCTTGCGATACTTCTTACAGAAAGTCCGGTGGGTTTTAGGAACATTCACCATGTTTGCTGGAGTGCTATCAGCTGGTAATGATGAATTTGGAGTGATGCTAAATATGCTGGCCTGTACAATTTTCTCCAGCAAAGCTGAGCTATTTGAGTACAGACATGGAGAAGGTAAGGGGTTATATTCATTCAGGGTTGGGGTTTTATCAGGCAAGTATACTTTTAAAAGAATGTAGTATCAGTGAAGTTTTATTGAAGTTAAACGACTACTAGTGAGGATGCTTCAACAAGTGAATGGAATACACTAAGCTATAAATCATAAAGTCTACGTGGCAACATAGATAAATGCTTAGGAACTAAATTAAAGCAGAATATGAAATAATCTTAATGCTACAATTACATCCATGCAAAATTTATATATGCATGTAAACAGAAAGCATAGGAAAGTGGGATTATCGGTGATTTAAATTTATTTTGTGATTATTCTTATTTTTATTTTTTTCTTGAGATAGGGTCTCCCTCTGTTGCCCAGGCCAGAGTGCAGTGGTATAATCACAGCTCACTGCAGCCTCACCCTCCTAGGCTCAAATGATCCTCCCACCTCGCCTCCCAAGTAGCTGAGACTACAGGTGTGCACCACCACACCCAGATAATTTTTAAATTTTTTTTGTAGAGACGAGGTTTCACTATGTTGCTCAGGCTAGTCTCGAAACCCTAAGCTTAAATGATCCTCCTGCCTTGGGCTCCCAAAGTTCTAGCATTGATTACAGGTGTGAGCCACCATGCCTGGCCCATTTTTATATATTTATTTTGATTTTTAAAATTCCTACTTAGATGCTTTAGATCATGTTCAGCTTGGATCACAGATTTTTTTGTATGAGCTTTATCTAGTCAACCAGTCAGCACTGACCACTCTGTCTTCTGTACTTCTTTAAAACTTGTTCATAGGGCTAAAATCATACTCATCCTGGGGGCCAGGCTATCATCTCTGTGAATGTTACTAAATTAATCAGATCTTTTGTGAAAGCAAAGCAACCTAAGAAATGTAACAGATTTGCTGAGCTAGGCTTAATGTCTGTTCAACCCCTGTAATTCATTCATTCATTCTCTATTCATTCTACCAATATTTACCAAGCTTATACCATTTGTCAGGCGTTGTGTTAGGCACCAGAAATGCATAGTGGAAAATAAAGCCTATCACGAATTGTGGGGAAGGGGGACAGGAAGATCTTAGGCTCAAGCCTGATACTTACAAAGGACTTCAAATTTAGCTTTTCATCCTTACATTCAAAGTTATAAGTATATTTTTAAAATAACAGCTTTATTAACATGTAATTCAGATAGTATAAAATTCACCTTTTTAATGTATACAATTCAGTGGTTTTTAGTGTGTTCACAGAGTTATGCAACTCTGACCACAATCTAACTTTGAAATATTTCCATCACTCCTAAAAGCAAGCCCGTCCCCATTGATCTTGTATCCCACAATCTTACTGAACTAGTTTATTAGTTATGATAGTTTTTATGGATTCCTTAAGATTTCTATATACAAGACCATATCATCTGCATATAGCAATAGTAATATTTCTTCCTTTCCAATCTGGATACCTTTTATTTTTCTTGCCTAATTGTTATGACTAGAATTTCCAGAACAATATTGAATAGAAGTGTTGAGAATGAACATCCTCCTTTTATTCCTGATCTTAGAGAGAAAGTTTTCAGTCTTTCACCTTAAGAATGATGTTAGCTGTGGGTTTTTTGTAGATACCCTTTGTCAGGTTGAGGAAGTTAGATGCTATTCCTAGTTGAGTGTTTTTATCATAAACTTGTCAAATGTGTTTTCTGCATCCACTGAGATGATTATGTTGTTTCTGTCCTAAGTACAATCATTACAGTATTAAAATTAATTTGTTAAGGTAAATATTTAAAATATACTAAAATTATTACAATAGTGGTTTGGATTTGAATCATTTTCAATGTATGAAGAATTTCATATATTAAATGAAAGAGGTCAATTTCTCTCTAGATCTCTGAGAGACCCTGGATTCAAAGACTCTATTCTTGTCCTCATGGAGTTTATGGTTATATAAAGTAATTTGTTAATTGTTATAATGGAGCTCCAGACAAGGTCAAATGAAGGCATAGTGGAAATCATACCCAAGTTTGCATGAGGTAGTCAAGAAAAGTTTCAGGAGGGTCAAATGACTGAACTGTTAGAGGAGGAGTAGAAATATGTGGTGGGGTCGGGGACTAAGGAAGGGATCTCAGTTAGAGAAAACCATGTGCATACAAAGAGTTCCTCAGAAAGATCTGAGCTCCACAGTCCCAGACTCGAGACATAGACTCCCAGGGCGTTTGCTGAAAGGAGTAATGAAATTACAAAAGAAAACTAAAGACTTAACCATATAGATATTATGAAATTCTGTATGTCAAAAATCACAAACAAAATTAAAAGGCAAGCAAATATCTGCTATAACAAAAGGCATATAGGCATATATCTTTAATGTGTAAAGAACTTGTGTGAATAACTAAAGACTAAGATTTTTTAAAAATTGTGGTGAAAACACATAAGATCTAACTTCGTAACAACTGTTTAAGTGTACAGCACATATTGTTAACTAACTATAAGCATAGCATTGTACAGCAGATCTCTAGAACTTATTCAGCTTGTATAACTGAAACTTTATACCCATGAAGGAGCAAATCCCCATTCCCCCCCAAACCCCACCCCAGGCCTTGGCCACCAGCATTCCTTCTATTTTTGCTTCTATGATTTTAACTATTTTTGATAACTAATACAAGTGGAATCATGCCATATTTGTCCTGTGACTTTCTTATTTCACTTAAAACTAAGATCTTGGCTGGGTATGGTGGCTCATGCCTATAATTCCAGCACTTCAGGAGAACGAGGCAGGTGGATCACTTGAGGTCAGGGGTTTAAAACCAGTCTGGCCAACGTGGCAAAACCCTGTCTCTACTAAAAATACAAAATTAGCTGGGCGTGGTGGTGCATACCTGTAATACTTGGGAGGCTGAGTCAGGAGAATCGCTTGAACCTGGGAGGCAGAGATTGCGGTGAGCCGAGATTGTGCCATTGCACTCCAGCCTGGGCAACAAGAGTGAAACTCCGTCTCAAAAAAAAAAAAAAAAAAAAAAAAAACCCAAAAAACTAAGATCTTAATAGAAAAATTGCCAGGATATGAACAAACATTTCAGAGAAGAGGAAACAAAATATACTTAATGAACATACAAAAAGTTTGAACTTTAAAACAATAAATTACCACCTTTTGGCTACCAATTATCAGACAAAATAATAATAGTTAATTCTGGTGAAGGCAAGTACAACAGGCATTTTCATTCATTGCCAGTGTATGTATATTTTGGTACAATCTTAATAATGAGCTTGGAAAAATATATATCTCAAGTCTTAAAACTATTCAAATCATTTAACTCAGTAACTCCACCTCTAGAATTCTATGCTAAGGAAATTATCAGAGATGTTGACAAAGATTTTTGCATAAAGTTAATAATTAAAAAGTATTAAAATGGCCAGGAGCGGTGGCTCACGCCTGTAAACCTAACACTTTGGCAGGCCGAGGCGGGCAGATCACTTGAGGCCAGGAGTTTGAGACCACCCTGGGCGACATGGTAAAACCCTGTCTCTATTAAAAACACAAAAATTAGCTGGGCATAGTGGCATGCACCTATAATCCCAGCTACTCAGGTGGCTGAGTCAGGAGAATTGCTTGTACCTGGGAGGTGGAGGTTGCAGTGAGCCAACATCATGCCACTACACTCCAGCCTGGATGACAGAGTGAAACTCTCTCTCAAAAAAGAAAAAAATAATAATAATAGATGTTGTTGCTGTGGATGTGGTGAAAAGGGAACACTTATACACTGCTATTGGGATGCTATTGGGAATGTAAACTGGTACAACCACTACGGAAAACAGTATGGCGATTCCTTAAAGAACTGAAAGTACAACTACCATTTGACCCAGCAATCCCACTACTGGGTATCTAGCCAAAGGAAAAGAAGTCACTATATGAAAAAGACAGATGTACACACGTTTATAGCAGCACGATTGGCAATTGCAAAAATATGGAACCAACCTACATGCCCAACAACCAAGTGGATAAAGAAAATGTGGTATATATACACCCCGCAATACTACTCAGCCATAAAATGGAATAAAATAATGGCTTTTTTAGCAACTTGGATGGAGCTGGAGGCCACTATTCTAAGTGAAGTAACTCGGGAATGGAAAACCAAATATCTTATGTTCTCACTCACAGTAGGAGCTAAACTATGAAGATTCAAAGGCGTAAGAATGATATAATAGACTTTGGGGACTAGAGGAGTAACGGCGGGGGTGGTGGTGAGGGATAAAAGACAATATTTGGGCATAGTGTACACTGCTCAGGTGATGGGTGCACCAAAATCTCAGAAGTCACCACTAAAGAACTTATCTGGCTGAGTGCGGTGGCTCACGCCTGTAATCCCTACACTTTGGGAAGCTAAGGCAGGTGTATTACCTGAGGACAGGAGTTCGAGACCAGCCTGGCCAACATGATGAAACCCCATCTCTACTAAAAATACAAAACATTAGTTGGGCATGGTGGTGCATGCCTGTAATCCCAACTACTCAGGAGGCTAAGGCAGGAGAATCATTTGAACCTGGGAGGCAGAGGTTGCAGTGAAATGAGACTGCACCACTGCACTCCAGACTGGGCAGCAAGAGCAAAACTCCGTCTCAAAAAAACAAAAACAAAAACAAAAAACAAAAACAAAAAAACTTGTCTAAGTTACCAAAAAAACCACCTGTGTCCCAAAAACTATTGAAAAATTTTTAAAAGTACTATAAAACCACAAATGTCCATTTGAGGTAAGCAAGTTATGGCTCATTCAAACATAGATTTCTTATACAACTACTAAAATTTTGGCCTCTAAGAACTGTTCAATGATATGTTTTCACTTTATACTTGTCTTTTGTAGATTCTCTACAGTGAGCATATATTTCATCTATATTCAGAAAAAGAATTTTTTTCAGAAAATATTTTTAAACAAAAAAATTTTTTTAACTTTCAGTTTAAGGATTTTCGAGGTTAAAGTCTGGGCAGCTAAAAGTATTTCCTTAGAACTCTTCTTCACAATCCCTTAATCTTGAGGGAGTGAGATTTATAACCCTAATCTCTAGAGGAAGAAAACCCATGGTGATATATCCCACACTGTTAGACAGTGGCACTATTTGACTTTCAATTTTTGGGTCTGGTGCACCAGGGCTTTTTCTTAGGGGGTGGGGTTTGGGGAAAGCCTTTACATTTTGAGAACCACTAAGTAAGAGGCTGAGAACAGAGTTTAGATCTAAGAGTTATGCTACTCAAAGTGTGGTCTGCAGATCAGCAGAATCAGCCTCATGTGTGAACTTATTAAGCACAGATAAATACTTGGGCCCCATGCCAGATGTACTGAATCAGAATTTCAGGGGTGATCCGGGTGACTTTTCTTTCCATCAAGTTTGAGAAGCACATGTGTAGAAGCATTGGACAAAGAGACCAACAGTACTCAAAGGGAAAGAGGTGCAGAGCCCTCAATGTTCAGTGTATATTTTTTAAAAGTACAAACATTATTAAATATTCTAAAAACAACTATTGTTTTCATATTATAAACTAGAAAGCATGGCTAGAAAAAATATCTTGACTCAGGACTGGAGTGGATTAAAAAATCTAGCATAGGTCCTAAACTAAAGGAGGAAAAAAGGATCTATAATTCATTTCTGGTTCCATGAAACTCATTAAATTAATTAAGGCTAAGGATTTCACATAGGAATTTGGAGACTGTATGTATGCAGCACATATTTTGGTTACATGTCTCTCGAACCATGGTTGGCTGTTACTGGTGCATGGTCAGTTGAAGACTATATATATCCCAAACCCAACCATTTATCTTTATCTCTTTCTACCTTGCAGTCATAACTCAGTAGAAGAAATATCTGTATCAGTGACATTTCTTTTGAGATGGAGCCTCACTCTGTCACCCAGGCAGGAGTTCAGTGGCACGATCTTGGCTCACTGCAACCTCTGCCTCCCAGGCTCAAGCAATTCTTGTGCCTCAGCCTTGGGAGCAGCTGGAACTATAGGTGCCCCCCACCATGCCTGGCTAATTTTTTTATTTTTGGTAGAGACAGGGTTTTCCCATGTTGCCAAGGCTGGTTTCAAACTCCTGAGCTCAGGCAATCCACCTTCCTTGGCCTCCCAAAGTGCTGGGATTCCAGGTGTGAGCCACTGCACCCGGCCTGTATCAGTGACTTTTAAACTATTCTTTACAGAGCTCCTTCAGGGGATATTGAAAAGGAAGTGAAGGGGATGTAGATGAAAAGAGGGAAACCTGAACAGGTTAGACTCTACTTCTCCCAACTCCATGCATTCAACCAAAACAGCCCAACTTTTATCTTTCTGAGTCCCTTTCCTGTAGAATATATTTGAACAAAAGTCTGTTTTAAAAAGAGTTTGAAATTCTTTATTCTCTACTATAGATTCTCACAGGCCAATAAAAAGCCACAGCTGTCTTTTTTTCCTCATAAGATAAATGCTCCTTGTTAGCTATTCATCACCACCACCTGGTTGTCAGAAATGTATAATGCAGCACTCACAAATGTATAATGCGGCAGGTGATCCTGCTTCCAGCCCTCCTTTCTCCAGCCACTATCATTAAGGATGAATAAACTAATACGGTTGCAGGTTGCTGTGTTGGATATCAGGCAAAGAACATTATATAAACTGAAAGAGACACTATGCTATCTAAGAAGTTAACTATAGCTATAAATATAAAACTAAAGAGAGCAATATTTTAAAGAATAGCTCTTGTATGACCAAATAAGATATGTCCTTCAAAGTGGTCACATTGGTTATGAGGCAAGAGCAAAGAATTTTTAAAACTCCAAAAAACAAAGTAGCCACCTTGAGAAATTTAACTCATTCCAGTAGTGCTCCTAGTAAAAGCATTCTTAGAACTCTTTTTAGAAGTACAAAAAACCACCAGCCCACCCACAAAATTGTGAAATAAAATCAATTGTTGTTTTAAGTCACTAAGTTTTGGGGTGTTTTGTTATACAGTAATAGATAAGTAAGTGATATGGTCTGGCTATGTTCCCACCCAAATCTCATCTTGAATTCCCACGTGTTGTGAGAGGGACCTGGTGGGAGGTAATTGAATCATGGGGGCAGGTCTTTCCTGTGCTGTTCTTGTGATTGCGAATAAGTCTCACAAGATCTGATGGTTTTATAAGGGGGTTTCCCTGCACAAGCTCTCTCTCTCTCTCTTTGCCTGTCATCTATGTAAGATGTGACTTGCTCCTTGCCTTTAAGTCCTTTAAACCTCTTTCTTTTGTAAATTGCCCAGTCTTGGGTATGTCTTTATCAGCAGCATAAAAACGGACTAATACAGTAAGGCAGAAATGTCTGAATCACTAGGCTTTGGGAGATGTTTAAAAGGAAATCATTAGTCTTATAGAAAAACTCTAGCTATCCGGAACTCTAGAAAAATAAGCTGTTCTGTTTGGCTATAACTTTAAATAAATAGAATACAGCCAACTTTAACAAAGTTTGACTGTATCTTTAAACAGAAATAAACAACTTTCAAAAAACAAGTAAAGAACATTTTGGAAGATAAACAACTTGAGGATGAATGGGACTAGCAGTAGGTTCCCAACTTTCTCCCCTGCAGTTTTTGCTTTTTACCTTGGGTTCATCTAAATCCTATCTATGCTGCCTTTAGGAGAACTTTGCTCTTTTTCTTTTGCCTGGGCGTGGATAAAAATAAATGTCCATTTTCCCTAAGTACACTAAATACAAGGGTGCATTTTCTTTTTTTTAAAAGAATTATACAGGAAAAGAAAGGAAGCACAAAGTATAAAAACAGATAAATTAAATACAGATTTTTTTGGATCCTAAGATAAACAAGTTAAGTATAGACTTTTGATCCTAAGATAATTAAACTTTAGCCAGAAGTTGGCTGGCCCTATTTTTCTTTCCACCCAGTTATCAGTCTATTGTCCTTGTCCACAGGAACTCACACAAGATGCCAAAAATACAACACATACCTCAGAGTTTACCATCTCCTTTTCTTGAAGATAAAAGACTTTTATTACACCAACAATTCCAAGGAACAGAGGGTTTCTTCCTAAAGTATCAAAATTAATTTTTTAAAAACTTTAAGTGTTTTGGTAGAACTTTTTAAAATGTATTATGTAGGCTATAATTTAACTTTTCTTGATGACTCACTACTATTTTGTTTTTTGTTTTTGTTTTTGAGACAGTTTCACTCTGTCGCCCAGGCTAGAGCACAGTGACACAATCTCAACTCACTACAGCCTCTTCCTCCTGGGTTCAAGCAATTCCTGTGCCTCAGCCTCCCAAGTAGCTGGGATTACATGTGCATGCCACCACGCCTGGCTAATTTTTGTATTTTTAGTAGAGCTGGGCTTTCACCATGTTGCCCAGGCTGGTCTTGAACTCCCGGCCTCAAGTGATCTGCCTGCCTCAGCCTCCCAAAGTGCTGGGATTACAGGCATAAGCCGCCACGCCTGGCCTCACTACTGTTAACATTAATAATATACCAGGCTAAAATAATGTTGTTTTCAGTGTCTATTAAGGACTTGCATACCAAATCAACAATCCGATAAGGATTGTGTGTTAAGAGAAATGGTTCACTTTTGCCATTTCTTTTTTTTTCTTTTTTCTTTTTTTGTTGTTTTTTTTTTGAGATGTAGTCTTACTCTGTCGCCAGGCTGGAGTGCAGTGGCGCGATCTCGGCTCACTGCAACCTCTGCCTCCTGGGTTCAAGTGATTCCCCTGCCTTAGCCTCCTGAGTAGCTGGGACTACAGGCACACGCCACCACACCCGGCTAATTTTTTTTTTTAATTTTAGTAGACATGGGGTTTCACCATGTTGGCCAGGATGGTCTTGATCTCTTGACCTCGTGATCCACCCACCTCGGCCTCCTAAAGAGCTGGGATCACAGGCGTGAGCCACCGCGCCTGGCCTCTTTTTCTTTCTTTTTTTGAGACGGAGTCTTGCTCCGTCTCCCAGGCTTGAGTGCAGTGGCATGATCTCAGCTCAGTGGCATGATCTTGGCTCACTGCAACCTCTGCCTCCCGGGGTCAAGCAATTCTCCTGCCTCAGCTACCCAAGTAGCTGGGATTACAGGCAGGTGCCAAGATGCCTGGCTAATTTTTGTATTTTTAGTAGAGACAGGGTTTCGCCATTTTGGCCAGGCTGGTCTCAAACTCCTGATCTCACGTGATCTGCCTGCCTCAGCCTCCCAAAGTGCTGAGATTACAGGCATGAGCCACCAAACCTGGCATTCTTTTGCCATTTCTATTTAACAGTCCTGGAATTCCTACCTGAGTAATTAGGTAAGAAAAAGAAATAAAAGGCATGCAAATTGGGAAAAAAAAAAAAAAGTAAAATTATCTCTGTTCCAAGGTTACATGATCTTGTATGGAGAACACCCTAAAGATGCCACAAAAACATTAGAACTAATAATGATTAGTTGCAAATACCCTAAGCATTTTTTAGTGTCAGCAATGATGCAAGGTACAAAATCGACACATAAAAACCAGCTTTTTTATTTAATTAGCTGAGAATATAGGCAAAGTTGTTCTACTGTCCTGTAGTACATGTATAATTTTCCTATGGCAGTTACAACAAAAGATAGGAGAAACAAAGTTCCGTCTAAGTGTGACAGATGTAGATACATATCTTTCACAATGTTCCACAGGGACAGAGAAGTGATAAATCCTGCACCAAAGGAGTGAAAGGAAGAGACTGAATCTGCATGCCCAATGATCTCATGTTTAATAGCCTCTACATCTACTAATGGGCCCACTGCCAATGCAAGAGGGTCAGTTAAGTGGACATGAATGTGCATATCATTAATAATATCAATGTCTTTAATGTCTGCAGTTAATGTTTTAATCACCCTAGGTCTGGAGATCTTCTTGGGGTATAATAAAGATCTTGTTGTCCTAAGATAGCTTCCCACAGATGTGTTTATTAGGATATACAATCTGCTGCCGACTTCAGGAGAAGTAGCATATAGTATTCGGATATATGGCTGGTAATACATAATTGTGATGTTCTTATACATGGCCAGGGGATAGAGAGTTGTTGACCCATGGAACAAATTCTACCCAAATGGGTTTGCAACACCAAAACAAAACAGTTCTCCAGTTTACTAACCCAATTAAGTTCTTTTCATCCACAACACACTCAACAAATGGGGTCATATCAGTAAGGGGTTGTACAGTAAAGATCTGCAAGAAAAGACTGAATGTTGCTTCTCAGTGATGGCTGCACTATCAATTAACAGGTTCAACATATCCACAATATACTGCTGTGTCGTATCTCTCTTCCCTCAATGAGAAATCATCATGACAACTTGGCCAGATGCATCTGAACAGTCTACACCGAACCTGTCATCTAGAAACTTGTACTCACTATCTAAGGGGAAGGACAGGAGAGGGGCAGATCGTCAAACTTTACATGGGTTGGGTGCTCAAGTACTTGCCCGTTAAAGATGCTTGACTGTGTAGTCACTATTCGTTTTGTGAGGATTAAATGATAATTTGGTGCCAGATTCAAGTATACATACTCATAGTTTAATCTCAGCTATGCCAGGTGTGCTCAGTATAAGTGGGGAAGATGAGCAATAAAGACAATTTTAACCTTAGCGTCCTCTAGGCAAAAACGTAACTGTCTTTTGTACAGCTGTCAAGTGAGTGGCCATATGTCAGGGCCATTTCCACAATAACACCATGTAGTGCATGGATCTGTTACATATTGTTTTACTATAGTATATCCAGCTTAATCAGGTGCAGGGCGACAGTTGAAGGAGTACTCCTGGAAAATGCCTAAGATATGTAGATCTCTAGGATCTTGCACCTTCTGGTGGTTGCATGAAATTCTTCAGAGGAATCATCAGTGATAGTAAATTTACATGTTACATTCATAACAACTCTTATGGGAAATTTAGGATATTCAAATAGGACAACACCAGGAATTGACGTATCACAGAACTTGGTTTACAATAGTCCGAGCATGGATCCCATGCATCACCTTCAGCAGGAGGGGCAGATAGGCTGGGCAAGTGCAAGCTTGATAGAGCGGGATAAGTGACTGCAGGTGCAAGAGACATAGCATCTCTAAGGTTAGCCAACCCTTGGGGAGCCTTTGTAGAAACAAAAGAAGATTTAATGCACCAAGTTTTGTTTCTACGGAGATGAGCCTGTTATTTATGGCTCAATTGGTGATACTGCCTGACTTAATTTTAAGTCGAGTTTCTCTAGAGACTTCTGTTTCCTGTTGATTCTCTGTGATCCTCTCCGAGAGCTTCCTGAGAACCTGCTCGATTGAAGTTTGGCTCTCTCATGCCTCAACCTCTGCAGCCTCGAGGTAGGTCTCCACTTGTTGCATGCTTCTCGTTCGGACTCTGTCTAGATCTAAGCGCTCCTCCTCCATTGCTAACTCAACCACTGACTCGAGAGTTTCTCTGGTTACTAGCTCGCTCATCACTCTCTGATGCTTCTTTTGCTTTGGTGTAATTTTCTTCATCTGTTTTGGAGCAACTTTATCCAATCAGCTGTATGCCTAAACACTAACAATGAACAATCTGAAATGGAAATTAAAACAATTCCATTTACAGTAACATCAAAAAGAATAAAATACTTAGGAATGAACTTAACCACGGAAGTGAAAGACTTGTACACTGAGAAATACAAAACATTGCTGGAAGAAATTAGACATAAATAAATGAAAAAACATCTGGTGATCATGAATTGGAAAACTTGCTATTGTTAGAGGTGTCAGTATTACCCAAAGTCAGCTAGAGATTCAATACAATCCCTATCAAAATCCCAACGTTTTTTGCATAAATAGTAAAATCCATCCTAAAATTCATATGGAATCTCAAGGGATCCTGAACAACCAAAACAATCTTGAAAAAGAAAAACAAAGTTGGAGGACTTACATTCTTGATTTTCCAAACTTACTACAAAGCTACAGTAATCAAAACAGTGTTTTATCAGCATAAAGATAGACATAAAGAACAATGGAAGAGACTAGAGAGCCCAGAAATAAACCCTCACATATCTGATCAGATGAGTTTTGACAAGGGTGTGAATACCATTCAGTGGGGAAAGGTCAGTCTTTTCAACAAATGGTGTTGGAAAAACTGGATATCCACAAGCAAACGAATTAAGTTAGACCCTTATCTTACATTACATACAAAAATAAACTCAAAATGGATCAAAGACCTAAAGATAAGAGCTAAAACTATATATATAATATACATAATTATATAAAAAATATATTTTATATATTATATATAATATATAATATAAATATATACTTTAAATATAATAAAATATATTATATATTATATAATAAAATAAAATATATTATATATTATATAATAAAATAAAATATATTATATATTATATAATAAAATAAAATATATTATATATTATATAATAAAATAAAATATATTATATATTATATAATAAAATAAAATATATTATATACAATAAAATATATTATATATAATAAAATATATTATATATAATAAAATATATTATATATAATAAAATATATACAAAATATATTATATATAAAATATATATAATATATATTTTATATAATATATATATTTTATATATATTTTATATAATATATTATATATTTTATATATTATATATGTTTTATTATATATAATATATTATATATAATATATAAAATATGTGTTATATATACTATAGTATATATAATAGTATATAATAGTATAATATACATAATAGTATATAATATATAATATATAGTATATAATATATAATATATACTATGTATACTATATAATAGTATATGTAGTATACATAATAGTATATATAATACTATAGTATATATAGTATATATAATATATAAAATACATATTATATATACTATAGTATATATAATATATTATATCATATATAATATTATATAATATATATAAATTTTATATATGTATAATATATATTATATATAAATTTTATATATGTATAATATATATTATATATAAATTTTATATATGTATAATATATATTATATATAAATTTTGTATAATATGTATAATATATATTATATATTATATATAAAAAACAAGAAAACAGAGGGAAAGCTTCATGTCACTTAATTTGGCAATGATTCTTGGGTAAGACAAAATGCACAGGTAACAAAAGAAAAATTAGATAAATTAGATTTCAAATTTAAAAACTTCTGTGCATCAAAGGACACTGTTACCAGAGTGAAAGGCAATCCATGGAATAGGAGAAAATATTTGCAAATCATACATCTGAGATGGATTAATGTCCAAAATGTATTAAAAAACTCTTACAACTCAAGGACAAACAACCCAATCCAAAAACGGGCAAAGCACTTGAATAGGCATTTCTCCAAAGATATACAAATGGCCGATAGATATGAAATACATGAAAAAATGCTCAATATCTTTTCATTAGAGAAATATGAATCAAAATCATGAGATATCACTTCACACTGCTTAGGATGGTTATATTACTATTATTATTTTGAGTTGGAGTTTTGCTCTGTCACTCAAGCTGGAGTTCAGGGGCATGAGCTCAGCTCACTGCAACCTCAGCCTCCCCAGTTCAAGCCATTCTCCTGCCTCAGCCTCCTGCCTCAGGGATTATAGGTATGTGCCACCATGCCTGGCTAATTTTTGTATTTTCAGTAGAGATGGAGTTTTACCATGTTGGCCAGGCTGGTCTTGAACTCCTGACCTTAGGTGATCCTCCCACCTCGGCCTCCCAAAGTGCTGGGATTACAGGCGTGAGCCACCATACCTGGCCTAGGATGGTTGTTATTTTAAAAAAAAAGAAAACAAGTGTTGCCAAGGATGTGGAAAAATTGGAGCCCTTATGCATTGCTGATGAGAATGTAAAATGCTATAGCCACTGTGGACAACAGTGGTTCCTCAAATAAATAAATAAACATAAACATAAAATTACCATACAATCCAGCAACACCACTTCTGGGTATATACCCACAAGAACTAAAAGCAGGGACTCAAACATATCTGTACACTCATGTTCACAGCAGCATTTTTCATAATAGCCAAAAGATAGCTGCAACCAAAGTATCCATCAAAAGATGAATAAACAGAATATAGTATATACATACAATGGAATATTATTCAGCCTTTAAAAGGAGTGAAATTATGGCCAGGTGCAGTGGCTCACACCTGTAATCCCAGCACTTTGGGAGGCTGAGGCTAGTGGATCACTTAAGGTCAGAAGTTCGAGACCAGCCTGGCCAACATGGTAAAACCCCCTCTCTACTAACAATACAAAAATTAGCCCGGCGTGGTGGCGTGCACCTGTAATTCCAGCTACTCAGGAGGCTGAGGCATGTGAATCACCTGAACTGGGAGGCAAAAGTTGCAGTGAGCCAAGATCGTGCCACTGCACTCTAGCCTGGATGATGGAGGGAGACTCTGTTTCAAAAAATAAATAAATAAAAATAAAAGGAGGGAAGTTCTGATACAGGCTATAATGTGGATCAACTTTAGATATTATGCTAACCAACTGCAGCACTATTTACAATAGCAAAGCCACGGAATCAACCTAAATACCCATCAATGACAGACCAGATAAAGAAAACGTGGTATATATACACCATGGAATACTATGCAGCCATAACAAAGAATGAGATCATGTCTTTTGCAGAAACATAGATGGAGCTGGAGGCTATTATCCTTAGCAAACTAACAGAAACAGAAAACCAAATACTGCATGTTCTCACTTATAAGTGAGAGCTAAATGATGGGAATGTATAAACACAAAGAAACAAACAGCAGACACCAGGGTCTTCTTGAGGGTAGAAGGAGGGAGAGGAGCAGAAAAGATAACTATTGGGTACCAGGTTTAATACCCGGGTGATGAAATAATCTGTACAACAAACCCCTCTGAAATGAGTTTATCTATGTAACAAACCCTCATATGTACCCCTGAACCTAAAATAAAAGTTAAAAAAAACCCATAAAACAAAAAAAGGCATTACGCTAACCGAAATAAACCAGTCACAAAGAGACAAATAGTGCATGATTCCACTTATATGAGGTACCCACAGTAGTCAAATTCAAAGATAGAAAGTAGAATGGTGGTTGCCCGGGGCTGAGTAGGGAGAAATGGGGAGTTAGTATCTTACTGGTACAGAGTTTCAGTCTGGGAAGATGAAAAAAAGTTCTGGAGATTGTTATCAGTAATGGTTGTACAATAATGTGAATATATTTAATGCCACTTAAGAATGATTACAATGGTAAATTCTATGTTATATATATTTTACCACAATAAAGAGTAAATATGGTACAGCACAGGTTCTGCTGAGTTATTTTGTTGTTGTTAGGATTCCCTTCTACCCCATCACCTAGCTCTCTCAGAGCAATGTTGACATCTGGCTACTCAAAATGATGCTCTCGTTTCGTATGACGGACTCATTTGACAAAAATTATATTAAATGCCAATATCTGAATGGGTGTTTTTTTTTTCCCTGGGTAACTTCAACACTGATCAATCAAGACCATTTCTAGATAGCCTGCCCTTACCCTAACATGAAGTGAACCATCTCTTCAGTCAAGTGACTTTTAGCAGGGTGCATAGTCATTGTGTATGAGTAACAGGAAGAAAAGGGTGAGTTATTATCCTAAATTTGCAGATAAGCCCAGAGAGAAAAATAGAACACATAAGCCCTCCCATGAACTTGCCAGATTTAGCAAGTAAAAATACAGGACTCCCTGTTGTTTATTTGAAATTCAAATTTAACTGGGCACTCTGCGTTTTATCTGGCAACACTGAAGTATTGGAGGTGAGGAGAAAAATAACCCAGGGTGTTCTGGGGTAACTGAGGTCTTAACAGGAAGCCTAGACAGGAAAAAGTAGAAAAGGCCATTAAAAAGATACTGTTAAAAAAAAATTGTATTGCTTAATCCATCCAGCTCAGGAGCCCCTCCCCACACTGGGTTTCTATGATCCAAGGCTTTATTTTGAGACAGAGCATTGCTCTGTCACCCAGGCTGGAGTGCAGTGGCATGATCTCAGCTCACTGCAACATCTGCCTCCCAGGTTCAAGGGATTCTCCTGCCTCAGCCTCCTGAGTTGCTGGGACTTCAGCCTCCTGAGTTGCTGGGACTACATGTGCATACCACCATGCCCGGTAATTTTTGTATTTTTAGTAGAGATGGGGTTTCACCATGTTGGCCAGGCTGATCTTGAACTTCTGACCTCTAGTGATCCGCCCACCTGGGCCTCCCAAAGTGCCGGGATTACAGGCTGAGCCACTGTGCCTGGCCTGATCCAAGACTTTATAAAGACATGTAAGAGGGTGGGAGACAGAAAGCGGAAAAGGATACATCAAAACTAGCAATGGATGAATGAGAACATGTCCAGCCTCCAGTTAAGGCAACTGTGGCTTCAAAAAGGAATCTTAAACACCAGCACAGAAATCAGAGGGATCCTAACCTGGCTCAAAACAGAAGAGAAACAGTGGCTGGCCATACAGCAGGAGGGGCATAACTAACAGAATACCAGGTATACTGTTTGGATCTGCTCTTCCTTCCATTAAGCCATCCACCACTGCTTAATATCTAAGGAGCCGGCTAAGAAAATCCAGTCACTACTTTTATTTGCTAATACTTTGAGCCCCAGTTACAATAATGCCACTACTAATTAGGTAACTACTTTCTAGCTTATCAACTCCTACAGCTTTCCAGCCATTGTTTCATCCCTCAGCGATACCACCTGCTTCCCGGTGGAACCCAAACCCCCAGGAAACTAAATCTGCTCAGGTCACCCACCTAGGAATAAATAAAAACAGGTTTCAGGCCCTTTGTCCTTTGTAAATTCCGCCTTTTTTTTTTTTTTTTTTTTTTAAGGCCTGTGTTCTTTATCAAGGACACTGTTCACATAGTGGTAATCCTTGCCTGACTCAGGTCTACTTGTTCCTGCGTTTCATTCCTCCGCTGCTCAATTCTTTGTTCAAAACGCCAAGGACAACTGGTAGTGAAGACCCTCCACCGGCAACACTACCATGTGCCAGGCACCGTGCTGGGGACTGGGGATACAAAGATGAGTAGTGTACCGTCCTTGCCCCCAGGACAGTTCCCCGTGTCCGCAGGGCCGGCCTGGAGGGCCACAGCCAACTGTGGGCAACAGGATCACCGTGCCCTTCGCGGCAAGTGAGTGCAGTAGTAGGGGACGGTTACTGCCAAGCCAAAGGTTTTCTCCAGGTAAAACTGGATGACAGAGAGACGGAGACTGAAGCAACGCCGGCGCCGGGCGGATAATAAAGGGAGGCAGGGACTAAACGGGTGGAGGGAGCAGAGGACCCGGCCGGGAACTGGCAGTAGGGAGGCCCCCGCTGCAGTCGCCGGCCTGGGTGCCCGGCGGCCACGCTTCCCCAAAGCCGTCACAGGGACTTGGGGTACCAAGGTGACTACTGGGCGCGAGTCGTTTTGTGGGGGGAGGGTGTCCCCAAGGGGGCAGTTTGAGGAGACGGTTGGGGATGCATCTGGGGTGGCGCCCAAAGGGACGGTGGGTGCTGGGTGTTTGAAGGTCCGGTGGACGCAGAGCTGAAGGGTCAGGAGAAGGCCAAGGGTCAGAAGGGCTGGGGACGAGGTCTGCCCAGGGGGTCGGGGCGGACGCAGAGGGCGGGTGCAGCCGAGGGGGAAGGGCTAAAGGGAAGGGCAGGCGCTGAAGGCACATAGGTGGGCAGACAGGCCCTCCCCTAAGGGAGTCCTTGGAACGCGGGGCAGTGGGTCTGTGGGACCCTGCCCGCCTCCGGAGAGGCGTTCCTACCTCGTTTCTCGCCTCAGCCTCGTCCTTCCGCGCCGGCGGCGGCGGCGGCGGCGTGTCTCGCCCTCCAGGGGTCGCGTTGCAGGCTAGAGGCGCCGGCGGCCCCTCCCTCCGGGCGGGTTGGAAAGGCCGGCCCCTGTCGGCGTGGCGCGATGGTCCGATCTGGGTTGCCCTCAGGCCGCCCCTCCGGGCGGCGCGTTGGTTCGGTCCGCCCGGCCTAAGGTGCTCGCCCCCTCCCCGGCTCCCGCGGCGATGGGCGCAGCCGAGTCACGCGCAGCGCTTTCCCGCTAGGGGAGCGGAGAGGTTTCCGCCGTGGCCCCACCTTCTGCGGCCCGCGCCCGCCCCCGCGGGGTGGTGCCTGGCGACGCGCGGCTCCCGGGTGCTGGAACCCAGGGAAACCTAGGGCGCGGGTCCGCGGGCCTCCAGGGCCGGTGGGTGTGAGTGCCAGCTTCGCCTGAGGCGGCGGTTCTCAACACTGGCTTCCCAGTAGAACCTAGTGTGGAAACTAACCAAACAACAAAAGGAGGGCTGACCTCACACTGGACCGACTCAGAACCACTGGGGTGGAGTGGGGTGGGGTGAGGTGGGGTTGCCCTCCAGTGCATAGCCAGGGTTCGGAAGCCCTGATGAAACGTAGAACCCATGCACCCCCTACCCTTCAGGGCCGGTTGTGTGGGGGACATGGAAGATGCCTGTGTGTGACTCCTGCTGTTTACAGCCAGAGGGGGATGGGGCAGGCAGTCCTGCAAATGTTATGGGAAACCCACTGTATTAGTCCGTTCTCACACTGCTATGAAGAAATACTATGAAGGAAAGAGGTTTGACTCACAGTTCCGCATTGTTGGCGAGGCCTCAGGAAGCTTATAATCATGGCAAAAGGCAAAGAAGTAGCCATCCTTTTCGCAGGGTGGCAGGACAGAGTGAGTGCAGGCAAAGGAAATGCCAGACGCTTATAAAATCATCAGATCTCGTGGGACTCACTCACTGTCACGAGAAGGGCACAGGGGAAACCAGCCCCATGATCCAATTACCTCCACCTGTTCCCGCCCTTGACACAGGGGGATTATGGGAATTACAATTCAAGATGAGATTTTGGGTGGGGACACAGCCAAACTGTTACAGGTAGTTAGGCATGAGCGGGGCAGGAGAGGGTTCTCCCCTGCTACCCACTAGGGATGTCGGGTGATGGTTCTGAGGCAGGAGAATAGGGACTGGAGGCAGGGAACCTAAGACTGGTTCATGCCAACTTCCTGGAACTAAATTGAAAGGAAAACCCTAACTTTCCACACCTAAGTAACAACCCCCCGCCCCCACCTTTTCTGCCCAGCAGATGGGAAATTGGCTATCTGCAACCAATTAGACTGACTGCAGCCGAGTCTAACTTTGCATAGAAGTATAACTTTGTAACTTCACCCTAGCCTCTGATTGGTTGCTTCTTGCAACCAATCAGATGTTTGCACAGGTGTGCGACCTTTGTAACTTCACTTCATCCTCTGCTTGGCTGCTTTCTGCAACCAATCAGACTGATTGCTACGACTTCATTTACATGAGGTGAGCATGAAGTGGCGGGTAACTTCTAGGGGGTATTTGGACCCAAGAAGATTCTGTTTCCTGGCCCTTGAGCCGCTGCTCCGGCTGCTCCCACACTGTGGAGTGTGCTTTCTTTTTCAATACATCCCTGCTTTCCTTCTTTTGTTCCTTCATTCTTTCTTTGCTTTGCTGGGCGTTTTGTCCAATTCTTTGTTCAAAACGCCAAGAACCTGGACAACTTGCAGTCAGACCCTCTACCAGTGACAGTTCCATAATTACCTCATTGCTTCTTTAAAAAGGATAATTCGGCTGGGCCAGGGAGAGGCCATTTCCTGATGGTCCACACATGTTAACATCAAAATGCTAATTGAATGCAGGCCTCAGGGAGAAGCAACTTTCTGGGCATGCGTGTTAAGAGACAAAAATGGTGACGTATGATCTCCTGGGGGCACCCTCCGCCGGAAAACGGGAAGGAAAGCACTGCGCATTCGGGAAGCCCACTCTAAGGGAAGAATCATGGGAAAGAGGCCAGCCTGTAAAAGTCCTAGGATCTTGGTTAGGCACTTGACCTTCTCTCTTTAACCTTCACGTGCCCGCTTGGGTTTCTTCCAAGCGCACCTTCCTTTCTTTCCTGTTCTAAGGCCTTTTTAAATAAACTTCCATTCCTACTCTGGAACTTGCCTTGGTCTCTTTTTCTGCTTTCTGCCCCACAGTCGAATTCTTTCTTCTGATGAAGCAAGGACTAAAGTTGCTACAGACCCATAAGGATAGGCTGCAGGTAACTTGGGGTAACTCAGACCTCTTCCACCACTAACAAAACCATATCACTCATTGAGAAGACTCTGTTAGGCTAGACGCGGTGGCTCACGCCTGTAATCCCAGCACTTTGGGAGGCTGAGGCGGGCGGATCACCTGAGGTCAGGAGTTTGACACCACTAGCATGGTAAAACCCCGTCTCTACTCAAAATACAAAAATTAGCCGGGTGTGGTGGTGCATGCCTGTAATCCCAGCTACTCGGGAGGCTGAGGAAGGAGAATCACTTGAACCTGGGAGGCGGAGGTTGCAGTGAGCTGAGATTGCGCCATTGCACTCCAGCCTGGGCAACAGAGCAAGACTCTGTCTCAAAAAAAAAAAAAAAAAAAAAAAATAGAAGACTCTGTTCTAGGTTCCATACTCACTGAAATAGTTAGAGACTGGGGTCACAGTCAAGGAAGCAGATAAATGTCAGGATATGTAGCTTGTCTTCAGGCTTCACAGAAGTGGTGTGAGCTGAATTTTGAAGAATGAGTGGGAGGTAAAGAGAGAATTGGCATGTGCAAAAGAACTGAGGGGCAAAATGACCAATGTGATTGAGAAGTGTGGGAGGCAACGGAGACAGCTGAGGAGAGCTGGTCAGGGTTTGGTGATGAAACGCCTATGACTACTAAGGAGTTGGGAGAGATACTGAAGGGCTTTATTGCAGAGGCAGGAATGACAAGATCAAATATGAATGTTAGAAATAAAGTTCTAAGGGCTTAAATAAGGGTGACGTGGAGAGAGCTAGCATTGCCAGTGGGGAACCAATGAGGAATTGCATGTTTGCACAGTGTGATCCCCCAGTTAAATAGTCTGGGTTGGGGAATTAAGCCAAACCAGGCCAATTAGAGTTACTTCTCTAAGAATTTGGAATTGGGAGACAAAGAGCTACATCTCTGCTCAGACTTAAATTGGACTTAAGGGTAATTTGGGAGCTATGCAGTAGCCATCTTCTACTTGCCCATTTGGCCTGAGCAGCATTGAAAACCAGTTTGCTAAGAAAGAAGATCAATCAGTTGCACACAGAGAAGCAAGTCTAGACACAAAAAGACTGCTCCCTAGGTTCTTGGGACCTTCCAGCAGCTGGTTCCACTTCTTTCTGAGGCCCAGCAGGATTCCTTCCCCAGGATCACGATGCATCCTTCTATCCATTCATAGGAATCTCATTTTTGGCTTCAGCGAGTATGGGTTACTTCCTGTTGTTTGTGTTAAAGAATAACTTTTAAAAAGGCAAAATAATGAGCCTTATGCAAGTATTTTTATTTTTTATTTTTTGAGACAGGTTCTCTGTTACCCAGGCTGGAGTGCAGTGGTGCGATCATGGCTCACTGCAGCTTCGACTTCCGGGCTTCAGTGATCCTCCCACCTCAGCCTCCAGAGTAGCTGGGACTAAAGATATTTTTTGCATTTTTGGTAGAGACAGGGTTTTGCCATGTTGCCCAGGCTGGTCTTGAACTCCTGAGCTCAAGCAATCCACCTGCCTCCACCTCTTAAAGTGCTGGGATTACAGATGTGAGCCACTGCGCCTGGCAGAGCCTTATACAAATATACAATGAACATATTTCAAATATTTTATTTAACTAATGAGGGAACCAGTAAGATATTAAAACCAGTTCAAATGAAGATTTGACTTAGAAATGTCTTTTCTCTAATGGACAAAATTTATTTGCATCACCCAGAACAGGAATCATTTGCACTGTTATGGGCAGAAAATCTTTTGTATTATTTATTGTCAGTATTCTGAAGTTAACTTCTAACTCCAACGAGTTAGAAAATAGCTTATTTGTAAAATAGGAACCTAGTCAAAGGAAATCAAAGGCTCTCACCGCTAATATAATCAAATAATTCCCAAAGATCCTTAACAGCACCCAACATTCCATTAAAAAGACACCCATTTCAAAGTATTTCTTAAGTTTTCCAGACACTTGCAAATCAAAGAATATACGAAAACACAGAGACATAAGAAAGCATGATGCTGGCTGGGTGCGGTGTCTCACACCTGTAATCCCAGCACTTTGGGAGGCCAAGGCAGGCAGATCACCTCAGGTCAGGAGTTCAAGATCAGCCTGGCCAACATGGTGAAACCCCGTCTCTACTAAAAATACAAAAATTAGTTGGGCATGCTGGCAGGTGCCTGTAATCCCAGCTACTCAGGAGGTTGAGGCAGGAGAATCGCTTGAACCCGGGAGATGGAGGTTGCAGTGAGCTCAGATCGCACCATTGCACTCCAGCCTGGGTAACAAGAGCGTAACTCCATCTCAAAAACAAACAAACAAAGAGGCTGGGCGCGGTGGCTCATGCCTGTAATCCCAGAACTTTGGGAGGCAAAGGTGGGTGGATCACCTGAGGTCAGGAGTTTGAAACCAGCCTGACCAACATGGTGAAAAGCCCATTTCTACTAAAAACACAAAATTAGCCAGGCATGGTGGCACATGCCTGTAATCCCAGCTACTTGCCTCTCTGAGGCAGGAGAACTGCTTGAACCTGGGAGGTGGAGGTTGCAGTGAGCCGAGATCACACCATTGCACTCCAGCCTGGGCAACAAGAGTGAAACTCTGTCTCAAAAAAAAAAAAAAAAAAAAAAAAAACAAAGAAAGCATGATGCCTTAGAGAAACTCAAGTAGTATGGGCATTAGTTAAGCATGGGCAAAGTGTAGGAGGGAGGCAACAGCAAGATTAAGAAGGGCCTTGTATGTGTGTTTGGGAGTTTGGATTTTATTTTCTTGAGATGGAGTCTTGCTCTGCCACCCCAGGTGGAATGCAGTGGTGTGATCTCGGCTCACTGAAACCTCTGCCTCCTGGGTTCAAGTGATTCTCCTGCCTCGGCCTCCCGAGTAGCTGGGATTACAGGAGCCCGCCACCACGCCCAGTTTCACCATGTTGGCCAGGCTGGTTTTGTACTTCTGACCTCAGGTTATCTACCCGCCTCAGCCTCCCAAAATGCTGGGATTACAGGCATGAGCCACCATGCCCAGCTAAGTTTGGATTTTATTCTGAAGGCTGTTGGCACTATTATTTCATGCAGGGGAGTGATGTGAACAGATCTGAGCTTTAGAAATCTCACTTCAGTAGGAGTGTGGATATTGAATTACAGGAAGGTAATCAATCAACCAGTTAGGAGATTGATAATTATGATGAGAACTGAGAGAGTCTGAATTAGGGCAGTGGCTGAAGGCTTAGATAAGAGGAGATAGATTCAAGGATGATTTAGGGTATAGAAATCTGTAGAATTTAGTAATTAATTGACTGTGTCATGGGGGTGGGTGGGGTAACGTACAGCAAATAGTCTTGAATGACTCCCAGGATCCTCCAAATGATGTGTCTTTTCCAAAACGCTTTGCATGAATCTTAGAAGATTTGGTAGATGATTTGGAGCTGGAATCACAGGGATATGTTGGGGCTAGGACAGTGTTCCTTGTTCATTTCTTTGGGGCACCATGAACTGCGCCCATAGAAGATGCCAAACTTAATAAATGCCTGTTCTGACTGCTCCACCAACCCGTCATTCCCATCTTTACCTCTCCTCAGGCCTCCCTATTCCCTGAGACACAACAATATTGAAATCAGGCCAATTAATAACCCTAAATGGCCTCTAAGTGTTCAAGTGAAAGGAAGAGTCACATGTCTGTCACTTGAAATAAAAAGCTAGAAACGATTAAGATTATTGAGGAAGGCATGTCGAAAGCCAAGACAGGCTGAAAGCTAGGCCTCTTACACCAGTTAGCCAAGTTGTGAATGCAAAGGAAAAGTTATTGAAGGAAATTAAAAGTGTTATTCCAGTGAACACACAAATAAGAAAACAAAACAGCCTTATTGCAGATACAGAGAAAGTTTGAGTGGTCTGTATAGAAGCTGAAACCAGCCACAGTATTCCCTTAAGCCAAAACCTAATCCAGAGCAAGGCCCTAACTCTCTTCAATTCTATGAAGGCTGGGGAAGAAGTTACAGAAGAAAAGTTGGATGCCAACAGAGGTGGGTTCATGAGGTTTACAGAAAGAAGTCGTCTCTATAACATAAAAGTACACGGTGAAGGAACAAGTGCTGATGCAAAATGTACTTAGTGAATGGTCCTTTTTAGTAGCAACCAGTACTTGTCACTTTAAGTTTCGCTTTAGTAGTTAAAGTGATTTAATGAAATAATTTTTAAAAACTTCAACCTTTACAATTAATGCTTTTCCTTATCTTTCAGCTGGGCTGCTGCATGTGGCCAGTTTCAGTGGGCTTTGTAGATGTCTGTTTTTCTACTTACCCCTCCTCCCTCCTTCAGCTTGCTAATTCTTTTTTCTCCGGGGCTTGAGCAGGACAGGAGAGGGAAGAGATGAAGAAAGTCTTTACTTGACTAATACAGTCATAAACTAATTTTAAGGCTTGGCAGATAAGTTAGGCATGGTGGCTCACGCCTGTAATCCCAGCACTTTGGGAGGCTGAGGCGGGTAGATCACTTGAGACCAGGAGTTTGAGACCAGCCTGGCTAACATGGCAAAAACCCGTCTCTACTGAAGATACAAAAATTAGCCGGGTGTGGTGGTGCGCACCTGTAATCCCAGCTACTCGGGAGGCTGAGGCAGAATTGTTGGAACCTGGGAGGCAGAGGTTGCAGTGAACCGAAATAGCGCTACTTCACTCCAGCCTGGGCGACAGAGTGAGACTCCATCTCAAAAAAAAAAAAAAAAAAAAAAGGCCTGGCAGGTATCTAAAGTTGACTCTTTTTCAAGAGGTCCTTTTATAGGTTCTTCAGAAATTCTCTCCCCATTGGTGGAGATATCTCTTCTATAGCGAGTTACTTCAATGTGGGTGAATCTGGCTCCTGTGGTTGGTCACTTACAACTCCATTAAAAATTTCTAGACATTAAAAAACTCAACTTTATTGAGATATAGTTTACATAAAATAAAATGTATAAATTTTAAGTATACAGGTCAATCAATTTTGACAAATACATACCCATGTAACCACCTCCAAAATCGAGATAAAGAAAATTTTCCTCATGCCCCTTCTTTCTTTCTTAGTATAAATCCACAGGCATTTGACAGCATATCCCCTGCTTCTTTCTGCTGAAGTCTCCTCAAAATTTCAGATAATTTATCTAACGAGATCAAGAAACCCTAACGACATGGCCCATATCCAGTCTATGGGTAGCACTCATGCATCCCTTGCTTATAAATGGGAAGCAATTGTCACTAAATTATACCTTTTTAAATGGTTGATTTTATTTTATGTGATGCCTCGATGGGAATATGTTTGTGTAGGGCCCTGGGAAGGTTTATGCTTGCTCTGAGTATAGGAGATAGGGCCCAAAGTAAAATTCTTAGGTTCCATCTTCTTTTCCCTTCCCCATACTGTCTCTTGTCACCCCCTCTACATATGCTTGTCTGGATTAAAACTTGCAAGAGATGGTGGGAGGCAGGCCTGAGGTTGCTTTTTTTTTCTTTTTCTTGAAATGCTGCAACTCTGGCAGATATCTGGGGGCTCTTTCCTTACCGCTCCTTGCCTTTCTGGGAATAGCCTTCTGGACAATTAAGAGGCTTAGTCCCTAGTAAGAATGAAGGAGCAGGTTTATGCTGGTTTCCCAGGGACTCTAATTCTTCCTAAGTTGCATGAGTACGAGGGAGGAAGAGCACTGACTGCCTCCTTTGGAATTTCCCTAGGGCCTCTATCTTTTTCAAAAAAAGGGTGTTTCTCTTGGACATCCTGGGCTTCACTATCTTGCCGGAAGTGATGAGGGCCCCAAAGCCTTGTTTATGGGAGAATGCATAGGCAGAACGTCGCGTGCTTGAGTGTTTCAGTTTGGTCCGGACTGGGGACTGCCGTGGAAGTCTCCTGCACTCTTGAATTCTGTCAAAAACCTATAGCCAGAGCATGGGGGATAGGGTTTTCACCCACAGAGGCAAAAGCAAAAGAAGGTCATGAATTATATCTGGGTAGCTTTTCTGTTCCACTTACTTTGTCCATGCTGATAGGCCAGAATAGTGGTTTAAGAAATTGGTGCCCAATCACAGGCAACATACAGAGGACCACACTGAGGAAAATGCTCAGCAGCATTTGCGGCTGGTTCAGAGAATTCCTGACCACACCTGTAAACAGTGAGCCAGGAGGGGAAAGGCTGAAACAGAGCCTGGAGGACCGGGGTGGGACCAGGGGTAGGAGTTACCAGCCAGAACGTAGACACCTCTCTAGTCCAAAGAAGGAAGTTATTGACTTGGAGTTAGTTTAGGCTCCTGAGAAATAATTAAATACAAAAGAATTGTAGTTGGGTCCTTTGTGCAGCCAAAGTCACTGTGAATCCATGTGCCTCTCTCTCCCTCTAAAGGCAGGGCAGGGTAGGGCAGGATAGGAGAGCAGGGGTAAGTTATGAGGGAATCCTAGAGCACTGGCTTGCATCCAAAAATGGGAAAGAAAGCTTTGGAGGAGGAAAAAACAAAAAAATAAAAACAAAAAAGGTAAAAAAATAAAATTAAATTAAAAAAAGAAAAAAAAAGATTTGAAGGAGAAAAATGAGTTAGTGGCCTGACAAAAGGTGAGAGACAGCCAGGTGCGGTGGCTCACGCTTGTAATCCCAGCACTTTGGGAGCCCCAGGCCGGCAGATTGCTTGAGGCCGGGAGTTTGAGGCCACCCTGGCCAACATGGCAAAAGCACGTCTCTACCACAAATACAAAAAAATTAGCAGTGCATGGTGGTGCACAACTGTAGTCCCAGCTAGTGGGGAGGCTGAGGCACGAGAATCGCTTAAACCCAGGAGGCAGAGGTTGCAGTGAGCCAAGATTGCACCACTGCACTCCAGCCGAGGCGACAGAGGTAGAGCAACAGAGTCTCAAAAAAAAAAAAATAAAAACAAAAAGATGGGAGCCAACTACATCTACATATCTACTCTCTATATTTTGTCTTCAGCAAAGTGGAGATGAGAGAGAGGGAAAAATTATGGGAGACAACAAGGCAATATGCCACTGCATAAAGGACATTGAACTGGAACCAGGAAACCTAGATTTAAGTCCTTTAATTAAAAAAAAGCCCTCCGGTGTCTAAAATGGCTCTAAAAATTGTTGCATTGCCTACCTCTTAGGATGCTGATAAGTAGCAAATCTCATAAGACATTTGAAAATACCTTGGAAACTCAAATAAGGTAACTTATTTCCCTAGCTACATTTTGAGCCCTTTTAGGGCAGAGACCATGTCTTATTTATATCTCTAGCCTAGCACATAGTAATGGCTTCTCGGTAAACGTTTATTAAATAAATATACCTGGTTCCCCACCCTCCGCCCACTGGGCAGGGCCTTACCTAGGAATTGGAAGACATCAGGGAATACTAGGCACAAGCCATCGCTGTACAGGAGGAATGACACCCAAAAGTAGAAACCCAGGCTACCCCAGATGACGACATGGTTTATCGTTGTCCAGTAGGTTGTCCTCAGGGCGATCTGAAAAGTACCCTCTTATGGGACCTGTAACCTGGGACCTGTCAGCTACCTCCCCCCTCCAATTATGTAATGAAGGTTGCTCCCTTCCCACACTCCCTCCCTCTATTCCTCCCACTCTTTCAGAGAGGCCCCCACCCAATCCCCTTACCCCCACCGCCACTGGCCACACCTGCATTGTGACCACCCAGATCAAGGAGGTCTGCACCACCAGGGAGAAGGACTGGTAGTCGGAGATGTCCTTCCCATCATTTCGTTCTGCATTGTAAAGAGCCCCCATGGGGACAAAGAACAACACGAAGGAACTGTAGATCCCATGCATTAAACACTTCACAAATTCTTTCTTGTTGAAATAGAGGTTGTGCAGGCCTGGCTCATACAGCTCTGGGAAATGGAGGCTCCATGTCTCATTCACATCCTGGAAGCACCAGAGGGTAAGGAGGGAGGCTCAGGGTCTCTCCATAGAAGGTCCCATCTCCATCAGAGTAGAGGCTTCTCCCCTCACCAGGTCTGCTGCCAGGCTGCCTAGGAGCTTCCTTATGGGTTACTGGAGAAGTGGAACCAGAGAACACAGCAGTGACCACAGACCCTTCCTGAAGTCCTACTCTCTAGGCAAGGATCTGGGTAGCGGAAGGAAGCTGGGAGAAGTTCGGGATGCTGGGAAGGACTTGGAGGGAGTTAGAATTAGGGAGTTATGAAAGGGAGCAACTAGGCTTGTGGGTAGCTGGGAGGGAGGACTGGAGCTTGAGATGGGGGAGGCAGCTGGGACATAAGTCCCCAGGTGTCTAAGAGTTCTTTCAGTTGAGATGGAGTCTTGCTCTATCACCCAGTCTGGAGTGCAGTGGCACCATCTCGGCTTATTGCAACCTCTACTTCTCAGGTTCAAGCAATTCTCTTGTCTCAGCCTCCTGAGTAGCTGGGATTACAGGTGTGTGCCACCACACCCGGCTAATTTTTATATTTTTAGTAGAGATGGGGTTTCGCCATGTTGGCCAAGCTGGTCTCAAACTCCTGACCTCAAATGATCCACCTGCCTTGGCCTCCCAAAGTGCTGGGGTTACAGGTGTGAGCCACTGTGCCCGGCCATAGTTGAATATTCTTTATGCCAAAAGTCAATATGGGAGAAAGCAACATCAATGGGGACCAGTTAGTCTTTTTGAGGTATTCATGTTCTGTGAGGTTTCTCCCACTCCCATAGCTACTGGTGAACTGAAGGTGAAAAAATTACTCAAAGTGGATGTCATTGGATCATCTTCATCTCCTAACTCTGAAACTTTGGATACAAAGCTTGGGGCTGGCTTCAGAGATGGATCCCTAGAATTAGGCCACTGAAGCTGGATGGACTGTTGAGTAATACAACCCACCCCTCTTGTTGTTCTGAGGTTAGCAGTTACTTCCTGGAGAATTTCCTTTAGAGCTATTTCCCATGGAGACCAAGAGCCATGATCCCATGATGTCCTATTTCAGCTACTTTATTCCTTTTTGGAGACTCATTTTCTACTCCATGTGCCCAGGACTAGAGGTTGGGGTAGAAGACAAGGGAGAGGTAGGGTCCCAGGACCCTCAATTTCTGACAGGGACAGACGGTATCCCTTAGTCTGGCTCCTTATGATATAAACTATCACACCCATACTCCCATGCCTGGCCTTCAGGACTCCCACCCAGGCCCTCCTGCATTGGCTTATCTCATCCTCATTATCGCTGAAGGAGTCTCTCCTTTTTGAAGTCCCATACGTTACCCAGTCCTACCCCAATAACTCTATTTTCTTTTCTTTATTTTTTCCATTCATATTCTGCTTATGTTATTTAATTTTTCCTTATTTTTCTATATATATTTTAATTACTTTTATATATACCCAATTTACTGTACAGCACAATTTCCATGTTTCTCTCTACAAAGATAAAATTGATACAGGAAAACTTGGCTAAAACTGAGGATTATTCTCTGTTGAGGAGGATTTTTTACTTTATCTCATGATACCTGTGTAGGTGATGAGCTCTTTTCCCCGCTCTGGAAATTATTCCCTTTACATTGGATTTTGTAGAGCCCAGCTCTTGCTGTATTCTTCATTCTTAGGGATATTCCTCAAGGGCCCAGGGGCTTCAACTCTGACCAGGGGCTTGCTGCTAGATCTTACCTGATCAAACAGACTCATGCACAGGACAGGGAGGGAAGTGTAGACCAGATTGTAGCATGTGATAAACCAGGTCTCATAAACTGTCTGGAAGAATACCAAGGAGATTTTGTAGGCTCCTCTCTTCTCTACAGTCCCAGCTCCACCTTCCAGGTCCAAGATAGCCACCTTCATCTCTCGACCCCTGCCCCCCCGCCCCACCCCCACACGCATTAACCTACAGCAGGAGAAACCTGACTGAGAATGTTGACCCCAGTCTCTACTTGATCCTACTTTATTAGAACCCTAGGTCCTAGGATAGAGTAAGGCCACACCAAGCTTTCAAGGTGGATCTGGACCAATCCCACCATAACCTATACAGCCCCGCACAGAAAGGACACAGAGTGATTGCTAGGGAATGCTAGCTGTACCCCTGCATTCCTAGGCAGGTAAACCTTTGTACTTTTTTTTTTTTTTTTTTGAGATGGAGTCTTGCTCTGTCACCCAGGCTGGAGTGCAGTGGTGTGATCTCAGCTCACTGTAACCTCTGCCTCCTGGGTTCAAGCAATTCTCCTGCCTCAGCCTCCAGAGTAGCTGGGACTACAGGCACCCACCACCACACCCAGCTAATTTTTGTATTTTTTGTAGAGACGGGGTTTTGCCATGTTGGACAGGCTGGTCTTGAACTTCTGCCCTCAGGTGATCCACCTGCCTCGGCCTCCCAAAGTGTTGGAATTACAGGTGTGAGCCACTTTGCCCAGTCTTTGGACTATTTACTTGCTTAGTGGCATTCAGTGGCTTCTGTAGCACTGCATACCGCCTAATATTGGCAAGCAGAATAGACCCAATGACCCTTCCCTGGCTGGACGCTCCATCCTGGGGCCTAGAGAGGGCTTTTTCTTTATTAGCCACAAGAGGTCAGCAGCAACACATGCATACACGTATGCCTCCCACAAAGCCGACTGGCTTTGCTAGGGCTTGGGAGAATACAAATCTGCTACTATTTGCTGACTGGCCTGTTATTCCTGGACTCTACGGCAACAAAAGTAGGACTCCCAAGATAATTGTTTCTGAGGTTGTTTCTCTTGGGAATCCTTGAGATGCTTCTGAAAAACTTCTCATAGGAAAAGGGACTCCTCTTAGAGCATCAAAATCCAGATGTTGCTTCTCCCCACTAAGGTGGGGGAGGTTTCACATTCAAATGTGGAATGAATTCATCAAAGTAACAATTGTGTGTGTGTTGGGGTCAGGAGTACAGGCTGTCTGAGTGGGGAAGGAGAAGCAAAGGGAAGCTGTATTTCCGAGTATGGCTATAGGTGAACGCCATATCTGGCCTATCTGGCATGACCCAGAGGCTCCTTGAGGCTTAGCCTGTTCCAAAAAGATGACTTTGGATGCTAAGAAAACTCCAAGATCCAGGAATTTGTTCCCACTACATATGTTTGGAAATTCTAAGTCTCAACATCAGTGAAAACAGCTTAAGGGAAAGTCTAACCCAGGTGTGGTGGCCACGCCTGTAATCCTAGCTACTTAGGAGGCTGAGGCATGATAATCACCTGAGCCTAGGAGGCGGAGGCTGCAGTGAGCTGAGATGGTGCCACTGCACTCCAGCCTGGGGGATGAAGCCAGACTCCGTGGGGAAAAAAAAAAAAAAAGACGAGCTGAGGGGAAAGAATCATATAAGGGGATATTCAGATATTAAGAAAGAGAGAATACAGGATTGACTGAGGTTCCTGAAGAAGTAGGAAGGGATGGAATCTAGAATATATAGATTAGTACTGAAGGAAAAAGTTATACTTCTTTTGAGACTGAAGGAAAGGAGGTAAAGGTGGGTTAAAATATATGTACAGAGGAGGATATTTAGCTGATAGTTTGGATTTTTCTCAGTAAAATAGAAGGCAGTATCATTTGCTACGTACTGGGGAGCCAGGAGAGTGTGGTAGAAGGTCTGAGAATGGTGATTGTTTAGAAAAGCTCATACAGAGAATAAAATATGAAGCCAATTACAAAATGGTGAAAAATTTGCCAAGTGGCACTGGGACAGAGGACAGTGGAGTCTCTGAATTTGTAATGGTTTTATGATCTCCAAAATAGTGCTTAACACTCTCAAATTAGAAACAGAGCAGGGTCAATGGTTTGGTTAATTCAAGGTTGAGATTTGTTCAGTGATTAAAGAGAAGAAAAGGAGAACTAGTAAGGTAGTGAGGATGCTTATGATCCCAGGGTACAGACAGGCAAGCTAGGAAAGGAAGTAAAGTCATAAGGAATTGATAGACCGGAGAAAAAGGAAAGCCAAGGGTTTATAAATCTCCATGAGATAAAAAAGCAGGAATACTTTTAAAAATCTCAAGTACGAGCCATGTACTGAGAATATGGAGGAATAAGGTTTGTGATCAAAGATTGTGAAAAGAAAGTTTATAATTCCACATTAGTACAACTCTGGACAATTACATGGTAACACGGAAATGGGTGATACAGATTTTTTTTTTTTTTTGTCCGAGAGATCATCTGAAGGATTCTTTCAGAGACCTGAAAGAGTCTACAGTGATAGGTCGTCCATAAGGATGACAATACCACCCAAAACAATAGCAGTGGTTGGGAGGGGAGGGAGAAGTTTCAAAGGCCTCAATGAATGGGGTGTAGAAGCCAGAAGCTTCCTAGATATCAACAACAAGAAGAGTTACAGATGAGTATAGCCAGAAGTCATAAGCATCACAGGAAGAAAGATTGTGTAGGAGAGAAAAACTAATGGTTAAACATGGCACAGGATAATGAGGGCAACACCTTTGGGCTTATAGTATCCAGAGTTTACGGTATGCAGAGTATGAGAGAGATGGAAGAAAAAGGAATGTTCTCAGGGAAAATCATGTTTCAATTAATGAAGGGATTGAGGCTATAGGTAAGTTTGTTTATAAGAGAACAAAGATTCCAGTGATTTAGTGAAAAATGTGTTATGGTCAATCAGTAGTGGACAGAAGGAGAGGAAAGAAACTCCAGGAGGGATTTACTCCCTAGAAGCTATAACTTTGCCTATATTGCCAAGGTCATTAGCCAAGCCCCTGGAAGATGATTTAAGGCAAATCACTGAATTTCCTTCCCCTTCCCAATCTCTTTGGATGTACAGGGGTAAGGCAACAGTTGAGAACTGGAGTCAGATGTTTGGTACATAAGTCAAGTGGCTCAGTTTGGAATTGGGTCTAGCAAGACAGAGATAAGGTGAGGAATACCCTGAAGGCAGCAGAAGAACCCCTGTGAAGGGACACTTAAAAACAAATCCATAAACAAAAGCTGGGTCCAATACTAGAGAAAACAGTAAAAATTAACCAGCTAGAGATAAGAAGAATGAATAGGAAGATATTTTTATAATTTTATAAAGACTGTTGAATATGTCACAAATCCTTAAGTTATAAAGGAAAATGACTGATAGATTTGATTACATGAATTAAACACTTCTACACAAAATATTATTTAACAAATTAAAAACCAAAAGACAAAATGGGAAAAATAATTGTAACATATGCACCAGACAAAGGAAGAGCTGGTATTTTTACTGTATAAAGAGCATTTTCAAATAAGAAAAAAAGGCCAAAGACTATGAATAGACAGTTCACAAAGTAAGTGTAAATGGGCAATAAAGAGATGATAAGGGGAAGAAAAATAAGCACATAAAAATGATTCAACCTAATTAGTCATCAAAAAAGGTAAATTAAATAATTAGATACCATTTTTCATCAATTAAATTTCAACAGATTAAAAATTGTTAATACCAGTTCTGACAAGCATATGGGGGAAAACAAAATGTCATATATTTTTGGTGGGATTATAAAGTTATGCGAATCTACCTGGAGGGCAAATGTGGCACTATTTAATGTATTAAAACGTGGCTACCTTTTGACCAACGAATTTTACTTCTAGGACTTTATTCTAAAGAAATAATTATCAGAAAAGTAAACAAAATGTATGTTCCATAATGATTACCAAAATGTCATTTGTAATCGCAAAGGAAAATGGAATAAAAATAAGAAATTAAATAAATTAAGGTACAGTGATACAACTGAATAGTAGACACCCATTCAAAATGATGATGTAGACCTAGACCTACCGACATGGAAAGATGACAACAATAATAGTGTCAAGTGAACAAAAGGAAACTGGAAATAGCATGCATACTACGATTTTATCTCCCCCATCTTCTAGATCTGGATGTACATATGTGTGTGTGTATACACATATGAAAAGCATAGGATATACTCCCCAACTTTACACTGGCTATCTAAATGGGATGGAATAATTTTAACTTTCTTCACCCATTTCTGTATTATTTAATTTTTTTTTACAATGAGCATGGATTATTTTTTAAAGAGAAAAAGCCAATAAAGCTATTTTTGTTTAAAAAGAACAGACTAAGATCTTCAGAATTAAACATAGGTCATTTATATAATGCTTTCTGATATTACGGGACCAGTAAAAGCTTTAATATTTCAGTGGCTAAGGGAGTCTCGATTTGTATTAAGGATGCTTCTCTGAAGCACAGCCTCACTCAGCTCCCACATGCATTTCCCATGGAGCTGTAATCACTCACCTCAGAGACCGTCACCCTCTGTCCATCCTTGTCATAAGTATCACCTGTTGGTAAGTGAACACAGCAGAGACTTGGCAAGGGTTTTAAAGGAGGGTTTGAATTTCTTTAAATTGTTGTTAAAAAATATACATATATATCACATAAAACTTGCCATTTTAACTATTTTAAATGTAAAATGCAATGACATTAATTGTATTCACAATGTTGTGCAACAATCACCACTATATATTTCCAACATTTTTTCAGCACCCCAAACAGAAACTTCCCATTTCTTCCCATCACCAGCCCCTAGTAACCTCTAGTCTATTTTTTGTCTCCATGAATTTGCCTATTCTAGATAGTTCACGTAAGTAGAATCATAAAATTTTTGTCTTTTTGTGTTTAGCTTACATCACTTAGCATAATGCTTTCAAGGTTCATCCATGTTGTAGCATGTATCAAATTTCATTTAATAAAAAAAATTTCATTACTTTTTATGGATGAGTCACATTCCATTGTATGTATATGCTGTACCACATTTTCTTTATCCATTCATCTGTGGATGGACATGTGGGTTATTTCTACCTCTGGACTTATGTGAATAATGTCACAATGAACATTGGTATACATGTATCCGAGTTCTTGTTTTCAAGTTTTGGGGGTATACACCTAGGAATCAAATTGCTGGGTCATATGGTGATTTAAAGGAGGGGCATTAAAAGCTTATTTATTCTGATTCCTTCATCCTAGACTCACAGTCAAGATGCCTGCCCCACAGTCTCCTCAGGCCACCTAGCTCCCAGTGCCCAGTAAGCTCCTTTCCCTAAGCCTGTGGTAAGAAGAGGTTTGCTTGGGCCTCAACTCTTCTCCCCTAAGTGAGAATAAGATGAAGCTAGAAGTTAGTCACTGGATCTGTGATAGACTTCACACCTCAGGAAGCGCTCCAATCATAAGAGTTACCCAGAAGAGATGTGGACATAGTTTTAGAGTGTTTGGGATTCTTGACCAGTGGATGACAGACCGAATCGGGGTAGAAGACATGTCTGATGCCAAGCATGGAAACACTCATGGTCCTTTTCAACTTTACCCAGTATATGGTCAGGTCAGAGAATTAAGAGGCTCACCCAAATCAGCTCATCCAAAAATAAGCCTTCAGAGTTTATATAAGTGAAAAATTGTTTGACATGGTTACCAAACAAATAATAGGAAATATAGGAAATAATAGGAAATATTAGAGTGCTCTAGTCTTTTTTTTTTTCTTTTTTAGACAGGAGTTTCACTCTTGTCACCCAGGCTGGAGTGCAGTGGCGTGACCTTGGCTCACTGCAACCTCCACCTCCCGGATTCAAGTAATTCTCCCATCTCAGCCTCCCAAGTAGCTGGGATTACAGGCATGTGCCACCATGCCTGGCTAATATTTTTGTATTTTTTGTTGAAATGGGGTTTCACCATGTTGGCCAGGCTCGTCTAGAGCTCCTGACCTCAGGTGATCCGCCTGCCTCAGCCTCCCAAAGTATTGAAATTACAGGCGTGAGCCAACGCACCCGGCCTAGCTTTTTTTTAATTCAAAAATTTCAATTATTTATTGATATGAAATTTACTTAATTAACATATAATTATCCATTTTAATGTGTACAATTTAGAGGCATTTAGTGCATTTACAATGTGCAACTACCACCTCTCTCAAGTTTCTAAACTTTTTCGTCACCCCAGAAAGATTATTCCATGTGTTCTAGTTTTTTAGATGTGATTACCTTCCTCTGTTAGCTAGGACACTGGGTACAACTCTTCACACACATGAGGACTTAACTCTATCACAAAAACAAGCTTATGCTTAAGGCATAAGATAAATAAGGGATTGGGCCTGGGAGACACTGATCAAACTCTGACTACCCTTTGATGGTTTCTCTCAATAATATTTATTGCTCTAAAGGGGAATCAAGAAATTAGCAGCTTCAGTAATACATTGACTGCTCCATTTAATTTATTTTTAATTTCATTATTAATTGACAAATAATAATTGTATATATTTATGGATACAAAGTGATGTTTTCATATCCGTATATACCATGGCATGATTATATCAAGCTAACTAACATATTTATCACCTTGCATACTTATTTTTTTGTAGTGAGAACATTTAAAACTTTTAGTTAATTTTGAAATATGCAATACATTATTATTAACTAGGATCAACATGCTGTGCAATGGATCTTAAAGACTTATTCCTCCCGCCTAACTGAAGCTTTGTACCCTTTGACCAACATCCATCTGATTTAAAATGGGAGTGAACTGAGTATATAGACATTGGGGACTCCTTGAGGACAGAGACTAAGTCTTGCACATCTCGGTATTCTCAATGCCCAACACAACAGATTGTACCTATAAGATGCTAAATAAATGCTTTTTGGTTAGAACTGTTTGGGCTGGGTGGTCTTTGCTTAGAGAATAGAGACAGTTGTGAGAATAGGAGGTAAATGTGAATTCCAGAGGCTTACAGATTTAGAGCTAGATTAGTCTTGAAAACAATTTGCAAAGTAAAAATTTCCCAGGACTTGGGGAAAGCAGGAAGACATGCATACCATAAAGCTTCCCATTAATAGAACATTTGTTGAAAATCATAATATTCTGAGTCAGAGTCCCTGTTTTGTCAGAGAACACATATTTGACTTGGCCAAGCTCCTCAGTAAGGGTGGTAGTACGAGCCTGTGCTGGTGTGTTCCTTGGTGCATAAAACATCTTCCGATCCCAGTTCATATATAAACTGTTGCCCAATCTTATTATTTCAACACTAAGGAGAAAGCAGAAAAAGAATGGTTCTGCGTCAGAACAGGACAAGCAAATGTATCATCCTGGTTTCTTTCTTAGCAGGGCTAAGCATCTGAAAATCAGAGTGTCTTCCTTGGGATTCTGCCCTTCTGAAGGACCCTTCCCACCAGCCCATGGTAATGCTGACTTTGGCCATTATCACTCAAGGCTTTACCACCTGGACCCAGATATACTTGATTAACTTTTTTGAGTCATACCTGGCTTTTATTCTTTTTTTTTTCCATAATGTATCCAGGAAAAGTTAAATTTTGGAATTTCTGCAGTAATGCAAGGTGTGATAGAGTAACAGTTAACTTATAAAAGGCTGTGTTGGCCCAATTGGAGTATTATTGCTCCTGTCACATGGGGAAGACAGAGAAACTTGACACACTCAGAGTTTATTTCAGAAGAAGGAAAGAAGCTATGAAAATCAGGAATAGTTTATGGGCTGACCCTCTGATAAATTTCCAGGCAGAGCCAGCCTGCCTGTGGTGTGTCTCCTCCCACAACAACCTCTTCTCATTTTATATGAGTTTTCCCTATTGCCTTTGTCATACTCCTCTTCTGCTCCAAATAGCGTCCATTATAGATTCTTTATGGCTAACAAGCATGTTCATTTTAAAACATGAAGACTTTTAAGGGGTCTCCTTCTTTTCATTCATACTTAATGTGTGTTAGTCTGCTTTATTATAAGAGTGATTATTAGTAATCCCTGTCTGAGACAGCTGCACTGACAGATGGGGATTTTTTCCTTTGAGGTGAGGAAGAAGGTGCTCAGGTCCTCATCACTGACTCATTACTGATAATCTCTATGCCTGGAGTTGGGACTCCTCCCATCCTTTACCATATCAGCCACCATAGCAATCTCTCTAAACCTTAGCACATAGGAGATACTCAATAAATATTACTAAATAAGGTAATCTAGTTACATAGGGTCCTTTTTTTTAATTGCCAAAAAGCCCCGGTACAGGGTTTAAAAGCCTGGAAAGGAGGAAACTAAAATGTGTTTGGGTGTGTGTATGTGTAAGGAAATGCAGAACCTAGAAAAGGATGATCAGAGTAGGGTAAATACTTTTTTCAGCTATTTCAAATTTTCATCCAAGGTGCTTATGAAAAACAGGAAGGGAAACCCTTCCTCTTCTCTTCCACTACTTTTAGGAATTGAACTTAGGTCACAATTACACCTATCTACCATCTGTCACACTGTTTGTGTGGGAAAATGGATTCTGAATTCTGATTAATTGACTTACAAGTGAATGTGTGGACCTATCTCATTGGTAAACTATGGGCTGCCTGGCCTATCTTCCTGGGGAAACTACCCATGCTTTAAGCATCACCAAATTTGTGTGTATGTTTTCTAGTTATTTCATGTGTTTGTATGTCTTATTCATCCACTTACTTTATAAGTTATTTGAGGGCAGGGATAATTGTCTTTTTGTATAAACCACATAGTGTCTTCCTAGCACAGTATTCTGGACATGGAAGGCATTTATGCAATCTCTAGATATATCTCAGAGCATTTTGTACACCACCTACTGTGGAGAGTGAGGGGTTAAAGAGCACAAGTGTATGCTTTTTAAAAGTTCACAGTCTGGTTGGGGAATTAAGTAGACAGTATGAAGTCAGCTCCTCCCCCACACCCCAAAGTGATCAAAGAAGCCTACCTGACATAGAGGGAAATGGGCACCATGGTATTGAGAATAATGAAGTAGGATCAGAATATGAGGATGGCAGAGACAGCTGATGAAGAGACATATTTTTCCCATGGCAGAAAAATCTGGAAGTGGTAGCCTTTCTTGTTCTGCCTAATGCCATGCCCAACTGCTAGGACAAAATACATGATGCCTAAAACCAGGAAAATCTATAAATGAAAAAAAAAAGAACTAAATGAATATTTTATCCAACATATGTGCTGCTTCAATTCTACAGTCTAGAGCCTTATCTCTCAAAAAGCGTTCCTCTCCTAGGAGGGTAGGGAGGCCCTATAGTTCACAGTCTCTAGGCAGCAGTACATAGGACAGAAAAGAAAGTCCAGCAGAAGCCCTCCTTGGGATTTTCAAGGGAGATAATAGTAATGAAACATAGTAATAACTGACTAAGTGCTAGGTACTATGCTAAGTATTTATACATATTATTTAATATTTACAATAATCCTCTTTTAATAATAGATGAGGAACTTAAGAGTGAGAAGGAATTTTGTCTAAAGTCACTTAGCTACTGAGTAGAAGAAACAGGTTTTGAACCAGTTCCAGAACCCAAGCACTTAATTATTCCATTATTGAAGCTGCTTTAACAGAAGTCTAAAATGTGTGGGGCTTAGCAGTTAGGGGGTGGGTGATAAGGAAACTGATATAAAAGGCTGAAAATATGGTAGTCATGTTAACATTAAATAATTTGATAAAACTGAAAGGTAGACCATATGCCTACTGAACCTGCAGCTCTAAGAGAAGTGATTAAAAAGAATCAAAATATCATTGTGTATTGGCTACCTTTGACAGGTATTAAAAGAAAGAGTTGGTTGGGTGCAGTCACTCATGCCTGCCATCCCAGGATTTTGGAAAGACCAGACAGGAGGATTGCTTGGGGCCAGGAATTTGAGACCAGCCTGGGCAACATACTGAGACCTCATCTGTACTAAAAACATTTTTTTAAAGTTAAACTAGGGGAAGAGTTAGCCAATTTGTAGGCAGAAATAAGAAGGTACAGAAATTTGGGGCATCAAAGAACTACGACTTCTAGACACTAAACAGGAAGAGATAAGATTGAGACCTTAAGCAAAAAAGGCCCAATAATTGTTTTCAACTGAATAAAGTGACTCAGCCTTCGTGCAAAGTTCAGGTTAAAGGTGATACCTTCTTACCCATGACTATTATTCTGCATAGCCTCAACTTTCTTGCCAGTAAGTTGAGAGAGAAGGGCATGGAGGGGCAAGGAAGCAAAGAAATAGGATAAACTCAAAAACTACGTCTAGGAAAGAATTTTCAGGGGCAGGAGGTTACTGATACATGAAACTAATTGGAAGCAAACAGATGAGAAGCCTTATGGGTTTTGGAGGAATGGTATTACTAGGTAACAATGAGCCTGGTCTAAAAAAGCCTGTGACTGTTTGGAAATCCTTAAAACCACACTGGGCAGGAAGCAGGCTATAAAAACTGCAGTCCCTAAGAAGAGCATACTCCCCAACATCCACTTCAGGGTTGGTCAGCAAGGATAAACAATGAGGGAAAACTTCTCAGGAGTGGGGCCAGAAATCACTGAAAGCAATGAATAAAGGAGATCCTCTCACATCTCCAGACCAAGAGGAACTTCATTTAGATCTGATGGAGAGGACTGTGCATCAGTGAGAGATCTTGGACTCTGAGTTGGATGCAGTGACTGGGTAGGATTTGGGGGAGAGGATGAGGGTGTTCCATATGTGGGAGGAAAAGTGAAGTGGTATGATGATCAGAAGGGTAGATTGTGGCAGTGATAATGATATGTATTCATTAAATTCTATTTTCTTTTCCTTCTGAGCACATATCTAGAGCACATTTCCCAAGCTCTCTTGCAGTTATATGGGTCATGTAACTCTGTTCTAGCCAATGCAATGTTGGTGGAAGTGATTATGCTACTTACATGCTTGGCTCTAAAAATCTATTATGTGTGGCCGGGTGCAGCAGCTCACTCCCGTAATCCCAACACTTTGGGAGGCCGAGGCGGGCGGATCATGAGGTCAAGAGATTGAGACCATCCTGGCCAACACGGTGAAACCCCATCTCTACTAAAAATACAAAAATTAGCGGGGTGTGGTGGCACACACCTGTAGTCCCAGCTACTCAGTCCTCAAGGCTGAGGCAGGAGAATCGCTTGAACCCAGGTGGCAGAAGTTGCAGTGATCCAAGATCGCTCCACTGCACTCCAGCCTGGGCAACAGAGCGAGACTCCGTCTCAAAAAAAAAAAAAAAAGAAAAGAAAAAAAATCATGTGTGAGTCTTCCTATTCTCTCTTCTTCCCCATTTGCTGGTTGAATGCAGGGAATCCAGTAGAAGATCCTGAAATCCAAGAGGTTGGTGGGGCCATTAGCTAGAAAGAGTGTTCTTGAGTTATTGGTGGAGCAAGCTGCCCTTCCCCACAACAACCTTCATTGTATTGTCACATGTCACTGAGATTTTAAGGCTGTTTTTTTATTTTGGTTATCTTACTTTGACTAATACAACTATACTACTCATAGTTCCAGATTAATCTGATGCCCTCTATTTTTGATTATTTAACATTTAATTATTAACACACATAAAGACATATGCAGAAATCACAGATATATGTTGATGAATTTTCCCAAAGTAATCACACTAATGGAACAAATACCCAGAACAAATAAATTGAATATTCTCAGCACCCAGAAACCACCCTATGTCCCCTTTCAGTCACTATCCCCCTAAAATCGCACATATTTAAAGTATACAACTATATACTAGACATACACACACACGCATACACACACATATCTGTGAAACCATCACCATACTCAAGTTAATGAAATATTCATTATTCCTAGGTTTCTCGTGCCCCTTTGTAATTCCTCCTTCCCACCTTCCCACTTCTCCCTTCCCCTGGTCCTCAGGCAACCACTAATCTGCTTTCTGACACTTTAGAATATTTGAAATTTTTAGATTTCATACAAATGGCATCATATAGTATGTACTCTTTTTTTCTGGCTTCTTCTACTTAGCATAATGACTTTGGGATTCATCCATGTTTTTGCATCTATCAATTGTTAATTTTTTTAATACTGAGTAGTGTTCTATTGTACTGATATTGCACAATCTGTGTACTAATTTTTCTTTTATTGAACATTTGGGTTGTTTCCAGTTTTTGGCTATTGTAAACAAGGCTGTATGGAACATCTGTGTACAAGTCTTTGCGTGGACATAAGCTTTCATTTCCTTTGTACATATCTAGGAGTAGAATCACTGGATCCCATAGAAAATTTATCTTTAACTTTTTAAGAAACTGCCAAATGTTTTCCAAAGTTATTATGCCATTTTACATTCCTACCAGCACTATATGTCCACCTGCCTCTAGAGACAACATGATGTTATTGAACCACCTCAAAGTCTACCCAACGGTCTTTACATCTACCCAACAGTCTTCACATCTGTGACCTTGGTCACAAAGTATGGCTGGCTCAAAGCAACCCATCCCCATTGCTAGATAATGGGAGGTTTCATCTTTGTGCTACTGATGGGAAGGTCTTTGAAGACAAGACTAGAAAAGTAGGAGGAACAGGTCTAACTGGGACCATTCCCAGAAATGGATATTTTAAATTATTTTTTATTATGGAAAATTTAAAACACCAATTAAAGTATATAAATAGGACAACAAACCCCCATGCACCCGTGTACCCCTCACCCAGCTTCAACAATTGTCAATTCATAGCCAGTCTAATTTCATCCAAACCTCCTCTTCCCCTGCCTTCTCAGAATAAATCTGTCACATTATGCAATTTCATCTGTAAATAGTTTAATATATAGTTCTAAATGGTTAAGATCTTATTTTAAAACACAATCAAAACCAGTATCACTTAAAAATTAACACTAAACGCTTAATATCATTCAGTATCAAAAACTGGTATTTGAGAGTTGAGTGAGGGGCCGGGGAACAACAAAACAAAGGAGAATTGGGATAAAACACATAAAATCTGCTTTTATTCCTAGCCCAGTCCAGATTCACACTGAGTAGCTCAGCTCTTTGTGATGAGGGTTTCTCTGGGGCCATGCAATCTTTCCTTCTCAATCTTATTCCCACTTCTTGTCTTTCTCTTCAATTAATCATGTGAAAACAAAGCTATTCTCATGGTTCAGATAAAGCCTCAGTGAATTATTGATCTGAGTTTGAGTTCTACTGCTCAAACTAAGCCACCAGAAAGGAAGACCACTTCTTATCAGCCCAAGCCCCAGAAAGCAGGGCTACCCCAACAGCCTGAATCCTGAAGGTGTAGGGCACAGTGTTTTCTTTCTTCATTGCTAGAGCTTTTCCTGCCATCATGAGGCCTTCAAAGCCCTGGCAGATGTTCTACATATCTTTTTATTGTGATAGGGTTTTTTGGTACTTAGTCTTTAAAGCTTCACTTTACTTCCTTTCCATAAGGAGAAAGAAACAAGAAATCATTAGTTTGTTTGGTTATTGCTACAGACCCTAGAGATTACTTAATACCAGAGCTAGTCAGACCAAAGAAGCACAGACAGCCTCCCATTTAGCAAAAAGTGGCTTCAATAAAGAGTGAAATAAATAATTTTGTCACTCTTGACAAAACTGACCAAAATCAAGGCCACTGGTCTCATAAAGGTGCTCCCTGGCCTCAGGCAGCCTGTCAAAAGAAAGCACTCCTTGGGCTTTTGGCCCTTCACATCTGTGTTTTACATTGTGCCTTACCCCAGAAGGAGATCCTGGATCTCTGGCACCATTTCAATTTCATGCACTTTGCTCATTTGTCTCACAAATACACTCCTAGTTAACAGATCATGATTTAGAAGGCATTGTCACTGGGAGTTCTGGTCACTGGGGAGAGAGAAGGGATCTAACCCCCAGCTCAGCTGTGGGCTCATCAGGAAGGAGCTTTGCTAAACGTGCTTCCTGCGTCTGCCAGATTTTCTTCTAAGAGGCATTTCCAAAAAATGGGGGAAAATGAAGTGTTTAAATCAGGAAGGATTTCTGGTTCAGTTTACTTCAAGAAATGGAAGTGTTTTACATATGACTAATTGACAATGTCCTGGCACAAATACCACAGAAACAAAACTGCTGAGCTGATAAGAACCTAGCTAATTCAATAACATTTCTTCATTTAATAATTCAATAGAGATTTACTAAGCACTACTTTGTGCAAGGCACTTCCAAAAATATGAAGATGAATATGGTGTAATTTCTACTGTAGAGGCTCATAATCTGGTGGCTAAGACATTCATTCATTTTTTTCACTCACTCAACAAATAATAATGAAGCTCCCGTTATATGTCAAGGATCGTTCCAGGGACTTAGGGACACAGTGGTGAAAAAAGACAACATCCTTGTGGAGAGAGGTAGACAACAAACAAGAAATGAAAAAAATACCATTTAGTGATAAATGCTGTGAGGGAAATAAAACAGGTTAATAGAATAGAGGGTCTTGATGGGGGTGTTAGAGACCTTTTACCTGAAAAGGTAGCATCAAATGATGAAAAAGAAGCAAGCCATGCAAAGACTTGGGGGCAGACATTGCCAGCGAGGGTAAAGGTCCTAGGGTAGGAACAAGTTTGCTCTCTTACTTGACTTGCAGTTTTCCTGGGTACAGATTTCTAGGTCAAAATATTTTTCACTAAGAACTTTGAAGGTATGACCCTACTGGTTTCTAGGACCCAATGGTGCTTTTGAGAAATCCGATACCAATCTGCTTCTCATTTTTGTTAATATCTTATTTTTATCTCTGTAAGAATTTTAAAGGGATTTCTCTTCTCTGTAACTAAACCTTTCTAGTTTGATCCTCTGTTTAAAAACAAATTATTTCTCTAATATTTTCTGTCTCTGTGTCTTTTTGTTTTATGGTCCAGGAGAGATTTTAATCCTTTAATGGGTTTTAAAAAAATATTAGCAATCCCATTTTTGATTTCCCAAATTCTATTTTGTTGTTGTTCTTAGATATTTTTCTTCTTTCCCCATTTTAAAGCAACCTATTCTTATTTTATATATGTAATTGTTTCTTTTCTCTGAGAATAGTCATAAAAATGTTTTAAAGTTCTTTTCTTTTCTCTTCCCTGAAATATAATTTGTTTATTCTAGGTTCAGGTATTTTTTTTTTAAGATGGGATATTGCTATGTTGCCCAGGGTAGAGTGCAGTGGCTGTTCTCAGGTGCAGTAATGGTGCACTACAGCCTTGAACTCATGGGCTCAAGTGATCCTCTTGCCTTAGCCTCCTAAGTAGCTGGGAACCACACCCAGCTTCCAGGGTCAGTTACTCTATTTGTTCATCCTCATCCACCTTTTTATGCTACTTGTTTCCCTCTAGTCCACTTAAAAATATAAGTAAAATAATAGTTTGATTATTATAGGTTGCTGGAGTAGATTTCATTTCTTTTGGTTAATTTTGTTTTCCTAACAGGCCACTCCCCTGAATGGGAAACCATGAGTTCTCTGTTGGAAGAAATAATACGTTTTTTTAACAAATTTCACCCTAGGATGTACAAGAAACTTGCAGGCAAACTCAAGCCCCCCAAATTTAAAATTAAGTGGGTTTTACTCTAAGTGCTGACACTCACATTTACAAGCCTTAGTTCTCTGCAGGTAGGTTGTTAAATTTCTTTCAAAAGCAGTTCTTTTGTTTGGGACTGGTTATTAATCCTTTGTCAGATGGACAGTTTGCAGATATTTTCTCCCATTCTGTGGGTTGTCTCTTCACTTTGCTAATTGTTTCTTTTGCTGTGCAGAAGATTTTAAACTTAATGTGATCCCATTTTGTCAATTTTTGCTTTGGTTGCCTGTGTGCTGGGATTATAAGGAGCTCAAATAACTCTACAGGAAAAAACCTAATAGTCCAATTTAACAACGGACAAAAGATCTGAATAGATACTTCTCAAAAGAAGACATACAGATGGCAAACAGGTATATGACAAGGTGCTCAACATCACTGATCATCAGAGAAATGCAAATCAAAACTACAATGAAGCCAGGCATGGTGGCTGATTTCTTATTGCTCAACGTCCTTTTCTTTCTAGTTTAAGGACTCTCTTCAGCATTTTTTTGTAGGACAAGTGTGATGTTAATGAAACTGCTCAACTTTTGTTTGTCTGTAAAAATCTTTCTTTTTCCTTCATGTTTGAAAGATATTTTTACTAGATATACTAGCCTAGGTAAAGTTTTTTCCCCTTCAGCATTTTAAATATGTCATGCCACTCTCTCCTGTTAGATATGAGTTCTAAATTTCTTTTCAGAGAATTAATATGTCAGTATATTCAGTTATTTGCCTTCTACTTTTAAACTTCCTCGTAAAGCAACCTTTTTCGATTACCTACTCCACCCTGACTCATTCCAATTATCTATTCCACGCTGACTCATTCTGATCACTTGCTCCACCCGAAATCATTCCAATTACCTGCTACCTGCTCTGCCCTGACTCCTGCCAAAGCACTCACCCCATCATTCTCTTTAGCCAATTGGAATTAGTTTAGCCTGTGCGGTCTAACCCTAGCCAATAGGGGAACAACACAGCAGCAGGGGCCACATGAGCCAGGGGTAAGAACCCCTTCCCCTCCCTTGTCCAAGTGTGCGCTCACCATTGTTCCATCTGTAAGGGTGCACCCTTCTATATAGAAGTAACTTGCCTTGCTGAGAATTAAAAAGAAAATTTTATATTTGAGTGCTATTTCTTTTGTGGCACCCAAACTTTATATATAACAATTTGGGGGGCTCGTCCAGGATTACATTCCCCTCCAGGACTGTCTCTGGTTCTCTCTCGTGAGGAGATGCACCCGGCCCTATTGTGGCGGCCTCAGGGGTGAGAAATCAAGACCCACCCAGTGTGAGGAGTAACCTGAGCTCTTAACAACACGAGGGGTCAGGGAGAGGGGGTACTGGCCAGCAACCTAGCTTAAAGGATCCTCACATACTGCAGTGATGACTCTGCACAGACCAAGGAAGGAGATGCCATGGGAGCCCGTAAAGTACTTCCTTGGTGGTCAAATTCTGGAGGGCTAAATGTGTGTGTGCGTGAATGATCACCAACAACCCTGCTTGTGGTGTTATTCATGTGGATGGTGACAAGTCCTACTGCTCGATGGAGTGAGTGGGTCCTCTCTGCAGTTCCACAGCTACCTCATATGGCTTAGGGCGGATCCTGCCATAGGATTTATACTGGCATGCCAACACTAAGAAGGGCCTGATTCTACCTTGGGGGAGCAGCCAGAGAGGGCAGCATGAGTAGGAAGTGTGCAAAGGACCTTCAGAGGGGGAAAAGGGGAGAAACAGATCAACCTTCCAGGACAGGCAAGACACCCCTGGTTTGAGGGATTGAGCCTTCCAGGACAGGCAACAAACCCCCTAGTTTGAGGGGTTGAGCCTTCCAGGGCAAGCAAGGCAAGATGCCCCCTGGTTTGAGGGGTTGAGCCTTCCAGGACAGGCAAGACACCCCCTGGCTTGAGGGGTTGAGCCTTCCAGGACAGGCAAGGTGAGACATCCCTGGTGTTGAGGGGTTGAGCCTTCTGCTAATTTCAAGGGTTGAACCTGACACAACCCCCGCCCCCGCTGCCCTTTCCTTTCTTCTTGGGGGAAGAGAGAGTAGCTCCACTCCCATAGGTCCCTACCCTAGAGGAAGAGAGAGAGAGACAGAGAGAGACAGACAGAGAGGAGAGCGAGATAGAGACAGACAGGAGAGAGGGAAAGAGAGGCAGAGACAGAGAGAGAGGGAAAGAGGCGGTGGGGGGGAAGAGAGGCAGAGAGAGAGACACAGAGGGGAAAGAGGCAGAGAGAGAGGGGAAAGAGAAGTGTGTGTGGGGGAAGAGGCAGAGAGAGAGGGGAAAGAGAGGCAGAGAGAGAGGGGAAAGAGGCAGAGAGACAAGGAGGGAGTCAGAGAGAGAAAGAGAGAAAGTCAGAGAAAGAAAAATAGAAATAGTAAAGAAAAAAACAGTGTACCCTATTCCTTTAAAAGCCAGGGTAAATTAAAAACCTATAGTTGATAATTGAAGGTCTTCTCTGTGACCCTATAACACTCCAATACCACCTCTTTGTCAGTGTAAACAAGGGTGTAGCCCGAAAGCACTGAGGCCACTGACAATCTGAAGCCTTCCTATCAAAAATCCTTAACCCAGTAACCCGCAGATGGCCCAAATGCACTCAATCTATAGCGGCAACTGCTTTACTAACAGAAGAAAGTAGAAAAATAACTTTTAGAGGAAACCTCATTGTGAGCACACCTCACCAGTTCAGAACTATCCTAAGTCAAAAAGCAAAAAGGTAGCTTACTAAAAAATCTTAAAGTATAAGGCTATTCTGTTAGAAAAAGATGATTTATCATGAACCACTGAAAATTTCCTTAACCCAGCAGGTTTCCTAACCGGGGATTTAAATCTTAATTACCATACAAAGGTCCGACCAGACCTAGGAGGAACCCCCTTCAGGACAGGACGATAGATGGTTCCTCCCAGTTGATTGAGGGGAAAAAAAAAAAACAAACGACAGTGGGTATTCAGTAATTGATAGGGAAACTCTTGTAGAAGCAGAGTTAGGAAAATTTCCTAATAACTGGTCTGCTCAAACCTGCAAGCTGTTTGCACTCAGCCAAGCCTTGACGTACTCACAGACCAGGAAGGAACCATCTATACCAATTCTAAGTTAATTTAGACTAAACAAGGTCTTATTAACAGCAAAGGATAATTGAAATCCCAAACTTAGAAGGTTTTCGACAAAAGTAAAGTTTGCTAAAAGTTATCAATGTAACATGTATTATCCTAACTTCTAATCTTATGACCTTAGGCAGTCCAGTCCACAGACATGAAGCAAGTTCACTTTAGAAAAGAATGGTTATCATCTTTAGGAAAATTAAAAAAGGAAAAAGAAAAAAAGGGGGGGAGAGTTTATGTAAAAAGAATGCTATATGGTAAATTCTTGTCCTAAAATAAATTAACTAATTGTTTTTTTAAAAAAAGGGATGTTTGCAACAAGTCAGAAAGTTGAGCCGGGCGCGGTGGCTCACGCCTGTAATCCCAGCACTTTGGGAGGCCGAGGCGGGCGGATCACAAGGTCAGGAGATCGAGACCACCCTGGCTAACATGGTGAAACCCCGTCTCTACTAAAAATACAAAAAATTAGCTGGGCGTGGTGGCGGGCACCTGTAGTCCCAGCTACTTGTGAGGCTGAGGCAGGAGAATGGTGTGAACCTGGGAGGTGGAGCTTGCAGTGAGCAGAGATCGCGCCACTGCACTCCAGCCTGGGCGACAGAGCGAGACTCCGTCTCAAAAAAAAAAAAGAAAGAAAGTTGAGGCATGTCGAAGAATTATCTGTGAAAGTTGTGTGAAAAAAAGGTTATAAAAGGAAATTTATGCAAGAAATGTTGTATAATTTAAAAGTAATTAGGCCTCCTAAATGTACAACTATTGAAGAAACAGTTTATGTGCAAGGTGTGTAAGGAAAGTAAAATATACTTTTGGTAACAAGATTATAAGGAGGCATAAGAATGTGAATTTTTACCTACATTAAAAGGTGAAAAACATATATATATTTTGTTTTAAAGGTCTAAGCAAGTTTTAAAATGTTAATTGTAAAGGAAATTCTGTATGTAAACATATTAGCTAAAGTTAAAGAGGTATCCAGTTTTTCTGTGAACTAGACATTAAAATAAAAGCACAACAGGTTTTTCTAAAGCACTAACCTGCTCCTTAACAAAAATTATAAAAAAGGTTAAAAAGAGTCTATAAAATCTTACCTTATGGTCAGACATTAAAAATTGGATAAATATGTCTACAAGGTTTTATTAAAATTAAGTTTAACATTAATAACACACTAATATAAAGGTGAAATTTAGCTTATCTGGTATAAAAATCATACAGGAAGCATTGTTAAATATAAAATGGTGTTTGGCATTCTTTGGTCTAAAAACTAATAAAAATAGGTGCTAAAGGAAATTTCTCAGTAAGAAGGCACCAAAGACTATAAAGTCCACTGCTGATGTCCCCACATTTAAAACAAAAGGTCAATTTCTTAGAAATTATATACTTGGTTTATCTTCCCTCAAAACTAAAAGTCTTTTAGCACAGGTACCACCCCTAGAATTTCCAGTAAACCAGCACCAGCCTGAAGATCACGTTCTCATCAAAAAGTGGAAAGAAGGAAAACTCGAGCCAGCATGGGAAGGACCCTACCTTGTGCTGCTAACCACCGAGACTGCTGTTCATATAGTGAAAAAGGGATGGACTCATCACACACGAGTCAAAGCGCCACCCCCTCCAGTGTCCTGGGCCACAATCCCAGGGGAAAACCCTACCAAACTAAAGCTAAGAAAAATTTAACTCTTTCATCTATTCCATTACTTTTTCTTCTTTCCTCGCTCTATTGCTGACCATCCAGTTATTAACATAACCAAGTCAATTTCACCTCAAACTACTGCATTTAATGCTTGCCCTGTTATACCCTGTGGGGACTTGCCAAGTCAAAGACAGCTCTCTATTTCAGAAAAGTACCTCTGTCCCTCCTGACTCTCCTCAGAACGGGCATTAGTAAATTGGGACCATTTAATCCAGAGAGATTTTGATAAAGACCCCAGTGTCAACCATGAGTCTTGCCCCCCGATGTAGAGCTTTTATGCCGTAGTTGGTCCAATGTTCTGTGGACCACTAAAGAGCAAGGATAGACTGCCCCAACCAGTTTTTATAATTTCCTAAAACGATACATTCATTTTACTAAAGGGACAGCCCCCCTAACTGTCAGCTAAACCAGTGCAACCCTATACAGGCTATTATTTCAAGCCCCCAAAGTTCTCCCCTTTTCTAAGCCGGTTCCCTTGTTTAAGCCAGTTTTATGGTATGGGGGGTGAGGTTTCAGGGACAGACCCTATTGGATTCTTTAAAATGCATTTCCTTGATCCCCCGCTGCCTACATCTGCCTCTAAGCCTTTTTCCAAAACCTCTCACAATGGAACCATTGATCCTCCTCCATCTAGTGACAAGACCAAGATAGTGATGGTAGAAGTTAAAGACTTAAAACAAACTTTGGCAATTGAGACAGGATACTAAGGATGTAAACGCCTGGTTGAAATGGATCAAATATTCTGTCCGCACGTTAAACAAAAACAATTGTTAGGCTTGTGTGCACGGCAGGCCAGAGGCCCAGACTGTCCCCTTTCCACTAGGGTGGTCCTCCAGTGAACCAGGCATGGGCTGCATGGTAGCTCTTTTCCAAGATTCTACAGCCTGGGGTAACAAGTCATGCCAAGCTCTCACTCTGCTATATCCCGAACTCTGGCACCCTGCGGGTCAGCCCCGAAGGGCCATCCAGTTTCCATCTCCTAACACTAAGTTCCCTTCGTGTCTCTCATGACAGGGAGGAAACTTAGTGTTCCTTGGAGACCTGAAGGGAAGCAGTGAGCTTAAGAATTTTCAAGAGCTTATCAATCAGTCAGCCCTTGTTCATCCCCAAGTGGATGTGTGGTGGTATTGTGGTGGACCTTTACTGGACACTCTGCCAAATAACTGGAGTGGCACTTGTGCTTTAGTCCAATTGGCTATCCCTTTCACCCTGGCATTTCATCAACCAGAAAAATAAGACATTGTAAAGCGAGAGAAGCCCATTATAGGTCTTTCAACTCTCACGTCTATTTAGACACAATTAAAGTCCCACGGGGAATACCAGATCAATTTAAAGCCCAAAATCAAATAGCTGCAGGATTTGAGTCAATATTTTGGTGGGTGACAATTAATAAAATGTAGATTGGATAAACTACATCTATTACAATGAACAGCAATTTATTAACTACATTAGAGATGCTGTTAAAGGAATAGCTGAGCAATTCGGGGCTAATAGCCAGATGGCTTAGGAAAATAGGATAGCCTTAGACATGATATTAGCAGAAAGAAGAGGAGTTTGCGTCATGATTAAAACTCAGCGTTACACCTTCATCCCAAACACCACCACCCGTAATAAAAGTATAACAAAAGCATTGCAAGGTCTGACTGCTCTATCCAATGAGTTAGCCAGCAACTCAGGGGTAAATGACCCCTTTACAGGATGGCTAAAAAAAAAGTTCGGTAAATGGAAAGGAATGATAGCCTCAATTCTTACTTCTCTCACAGCTGTAATAGGTGTATTTATTCTTGTCAGGTGCTGTGTCATACCGTGCATCCTTAAGTAGATGCAGAGGCTCATAAAAATGGCACTTACTAAAACCTCCCTTAACTATCTTCCACCTTATCCAGAGAAGCTGCTTCTTTTAGAAAATCAAGCAAAACAACTAAGCCAAGACATGTTAAAAAAAAAAAGTTTGAAAAGAAAGCTGTAAGGAAATACAAGGGAAGGGATTATTAGAAATGAGTTTTAAATTTCTTTTCAAAGAATTAATATGTCCATATGTTCAATTCTTCTACTTTTAAACTTCCTCATTAAGCAACATTTTTCGATTATATACTCTACCCTGCCTCATTCTGATCACCTGCTCCACCCTACATTCCAATCACCTGCTCCACCCTACCTCATTCCAATTACCTGCTACCTGCTCTGCCCTGACTCCCGCCAAAGCACTCACCCCATCATTCTCTTTAGCCAATTGGAATTAGTTTAGCCTGTGCGGTCTAACCCTAGCCAATAGGGGAACAACACAGCAGCAGGGGCCACGTGAGCCAGGGGTAAGAACCCCTTCCCCTCCCTTGTCCAAGTGTGCGCTCACCATTGTTCCATCTGTAAGGGCGCACCCTTCTATATAGAAGTAACTTGCCTTGCTGAGAATTAAAAAGAAAATTTTATATTTGAGTGCTATTTCTTTGTGGTACCAAAACTTTATATATAACACTACTGACCTGTAATGTTTCCACTCAAAAGTCAGCTGCCTGAAGTACTGGAGCTCCATTGTATGTTATCTGTTTCTTTTCTCTTGCTGCTTTTAGAATCCTTTGTTTATCCTTGACCTTTGGGAGTTTGATTATTAAATGCCTGAGGTAGTCTTTTTTGGGTTAAATTTGCTTGGTGTTCTAAACCTTCTTATATTCGGATATTAATATCTTCTTCTACATTTGGGAAGTTCCCTGTTATCCCTTTGAATAAACTTTCTACCCATATCTCTTTCTGTATCTCCTGTTTAAGGCCAATAACTCTCAGATTTGCCTTTTTTTTTTTTTTGAAACGGAGTCTCGCTCTGTCTCCCAGGCTGGAGTGCCGTGGTGCGATCTCAGCTCACTGCAAACTCCACCTCCCGGGTTCACGCCATTCTCCTGCCTCAGCCTCCCAAATAGCTGGGACTACAGGCACCCGCCACCAAGTCCAGCTAATTTTTTGTATTTTTAGTAGAGATGGGGTTTCACCATGTTAGCCAGGATGGGCTCGAGCTCTTGACCTCGTGATCTGCCCACTTCGGCCTCCCAAAGTGCTGGGATTACAAGCGTGAGCCACTGCACCTGGCCAGATTTGCCCTTTTAAGGTTATTATCTAGACCTTGTATGAATGCTTCATTTTTTTTTCTTTTGTCTTCTCTGGGTATCTTCAAATAGCCTGTCTTCAAGCTCACTAATTCTTTCTTCTGCTTGATCAATTCTGCTATTAAAATACTCTGATGCATTCTTCAATATGTCAATTATATTTTTCAACTCTAGAATTTCTGTTTAATTCTTTTTAACTATTTCAGCCTCTTTGTTAAATTTATGTGATATAATTCTGAATTCCTTCCTGTTATCTTGAATTTCTTTGCGTTTCTTCAAAACAGCTATTTTGAATTATCTGTCTGAAAGGTGACATATCTCAGTTTCTCCATGATTGGTCCCTGGTGCCTTATTTAGTTTGTTTGGTGAGGTCATGTTTTCCTGAATGGTCTTGATGCTTATGGGTGTTTGTTAGTGTCTGGGCATTGAAGAGTTAGTTATTAATTGTTTGTATAGTCTTTGCAGCCTGGGCTTCTTTTTACCTATCTTTCTTGGGAAGGCTTTACAGGTATGTGAAAGGACTTGGGTGTTGTGATCTAAGCCATATCTGCATTAGAGGGCACCCAGAGCCCAATAATGCTGCAGTTCTTGCAGACTCATAGAAGTATCATCTTGGTGGTCTTGAATAAATCTGGAAGAATTCTCTGGATTACCAGGCAGAAACTCTTGTTCTCTTTCCTTTCTCCCTAACAGATTTAGTCTATCTCTGTGCCAAGCCACCTAGAGCTGGGTGTGGGGTGACACAAGCAACTCTGAGGCTACCACCACTGGGACTGTGCTGAGTCACACCTGAAGTCAGCACAGCACTGGGTCTCATCCAAGGCCCGCTGTGACCACTACCTGGCAACTGCCTATGTTCACTTCAAGCCCCAGGGTTCCACAATCAGCAGATGGTGAAGCCAGCCAGGCTTATGTCCTTTCCTTTAGTGCAGCAAATTTCCTCAGCCCCCGGGGTGTCCAGAGATGCAGTCTGGGAGCCAGGGACTGAAGTCAAAAACCTTAGAAGTCTACCTGGTACTGTATTCTACTATGGCTGAGCTGACCCTTAAACCATAAGACAAAGTCCTTCCCACTCTTCCCTCCCATTTCCACAGGCAAAGGAGCCAGTCCCCATGGCCACCATCAAAGACCTATAGAGGGTACTGCCAGGCTACCACCAATGTTCACTTAAGGCCCAACGGCTTAATCAGCTTGTGTTGAATACTGTGAGTCCTGGGACTCACCCTTCAGGGAAGTGGGCTCCCATCTGGCTCAAGGCAGGTCCAGAAATGCCATCCAAGAGCCAAGGCTGGAATCAGGGGCACCAAGGACCCACGTGATGTTCTACCCCACTGTGGCTGAGTTGGTACCTAAGCTGTAAGATGAAGTCCTTTTTACCTTTCCCTCTGCTTTTCTCAAACAGAAGTCTCTCACCATAGCCACCATGGCTGGGAATGTGCTGGGTCTCACCTGAAGCCAGCACGTCTAGATGCTGCCACTCTACAGGCTCACCTAAGGCTCACAATGTACTACCTGGGTATCACTGCTGGTTCTTTAGGGCCCAAGGGCTCTTTAGTCAGCAGGTGATGAACCTGCCAGGACTGGGTCCTTCCTTTGAAGGCAGCAGGTTCCCTTCTGGTCCAGGGTGTATCTAGATATGCTGTCTGGGAGCTAGTGCCTAGAATGGGGGCCTCGTGACTCTGTCCACTGCCCTATGGTACTGTGGCTGACCTGGTCTCCAATTTGCAAGACAAAGGCCTCTTTACTCTTCCATCTCCTCATGCAGAAGAAAGGAGTCACTTTTGTTACTGCAAGCTGTGCTGCCTGGGGTTGTGGGAGGGGTAGCATTAGCACTCCCTTCTCTGCTCTGGCTGGTGTTTCACTAGGTTGCGTGCACCCACCCCGACCCCCCATGTCCACTGGCTCTGAGCTCAGTACAGCACTAGGGCTTGCCTAGGAATGGTAGTCTTTGTGGCCTAGACTGCTTTCAAGCTTGTTTAGGACCCCAGAGCACTTTAGCCCAGGGTGGTGAGGCTTGACAAAACTGAAGTTCTGACTGCTGGGATGGGCGATTCCCTTCTGGCTAGGGTTGGTCTAAATGCTCCCTCTATGGGTGGGTGTCAGCAGAGTTCAGCTTGGTTTTGCTTTCCACTATGACAGAACAGCACTGAGTTCAATGCAGGGTTCCACAATTGCTGTGCTCTCCCTCCCCAAAGCTTACAAGTTCTCTGCACCATGCATGGCCACCAGGAGATGGGGGAATGGTGGCATCAGCAATTCAAGATTGTCTTCAATGCTTCTTTTGGTGATATGATGTTAAAACCAGGTATTGTGATTGTTCGACTCATTTTTGTTTCTTATGAAGGTACTTTTATATGTGGATAGTTGTTAAATTTGGTGTTTTTGTGGGAGTGTGTGGGGGGGTGATTATTAAAGACGTCTATTCAGCCATCTTGTTCCACCTGTGTTTTTGTGTTTCGTTGTTGTTTTTTATAGAGATGGGGTCTCACTGCTTCCCAGGCTGCTCTCAAACTTCCAGGCTTGAACAATCCTCCTGCCTCGGCCTCCCAACCTGCTGGGATTACAGGTGTGTGCCATCACACCCATTTGAAGACATCCTGTTTTGAAGACAAGCCTAGGCTAAATGACCTAGCTTACTGTCTAATGATGTATGTTGCTAATGTTGTCAAAAGCATATTTGCCCATGTTACCTTCCTTAATTCTTGACCATGATTGTCTTCTTCATTAAGAAACTAGGAAATGGAACTTTGATCAACTGCTGAAAACTACTTACTCCATAATAGAAAGAGAAGTATAATGAATGAATACTAGATTCTGAGCTGAATGAACCTTCCTAATTTTCTAAAACCCCTTTTGCTAGATCCAAAGGATTTTGAAAAGGATCTGGGATGTTTCCCAGAATAAAGAAAAAAGGCAGTTTATAATTCAGATATTAATGATAAGAGTGTACAAAGAAAAGGTTTTTTTTGAGTTTTCAGAGTCTAAATAATAGAGTAAAAATAAAAATGAAAAGTTATGAGATCAAGCGTAGGCATTACAGGAACTGCTCAGCTATGCAAAGAAGCTGTTTAAGAGAGGAAATTAATCTGTCTATAACTAATAAGAATAAAGGCAGCTTATATCAGACAGCATAGACATAATTTATTAACTAGTATTCAATTTAAACATCTATTATCAAAGCTGATTATTATATATTGCAGTGCTTTTCAAATTTCACTTCTTAATAGAACCCCCTTCTATTTTTACAACTGAAATTTCATAAAATAGATAAACATGAAGCTGTTCTTTTTAAAGCAAGAACTTCAAAATGAGGAGGATAGAATAAAATCCACTTGATCTTCCCTATTCCCACGGCACCAGACCTTAAGGCTCCTCTAAGAAAAGAGTTTGAAAATCATCAGTTCAAACAAGGTGTTCTATTAGTCTAAGTAGGGTTTTATGAAAGTGGTCATGAGTAAAACTGATTATGAGAAAATAAAAATATGTCTTAATTTCTAAACTGGGTCCTTGATCCATTCTTGTACCACTAATCAAAGCATGATATCTTTTTAAACACTTTGTGACTATTCTTCCTAACAGAGGCGTAAGCTAGACTCTCTTGTAATTTGTCTGTTCTTTTCTGCCTCAGATCTTAATCTCTGGGATCCTAAGACTGCTTGAGACTTTTTTTTCTGGTTTTCCTTTTTATTTAATCAAAGACTGGTGAATAAACATAAATACAGCACAATTACTTCAGATCATTCTTCATATTGTATACACACAAACCCATGAACATAATCTGAAAGAAACCTGTAGACAGCAATGAAATGCATACAGCTTTTTCTTCCCTCGCTCAAAAAAAAGTTTAAACACACAAACTTAGAATCTCATCAGCACACACTCTCTTGTGACAAATGATTCAGACATAAATAGTGGGTGCAAAGAAACTATATGCTAACATATGAATAACCTTTGTTAATGAAAAAACAGAAGCAGCCATAATGATTAAGATACATTCAGTTACCGATAACTAGTTGTGCCCCAAAGGGCATTATCAAAAGAGAAATCGTGCTGCAGAGAAAAGCAATATATATGTACACAATGAGAAAATAAACTGCAAGATTAATGCATGCATATTTAATACTGGAAAAATCACAGTCCACCAAAATTTCTGCACGTTTGTTATAAAAGCCCTCTGCACTCAACTAAAATTAAAATGATCTTAAAAGGATAATACTTGTAAAGTTTAAGTCTTCTCAGCCACAGAAATTGCAATGGAAATAAATGTTCAGAGTCATTTTCAAAACAAAATCAAAACAAAAATCTATTCTTCCGATGACATGCAAGATACACTGCTCTACTTTCCCAATGACTAGGAAAAAAAAAACCTCAAGTCAATTTTTAGTTTGCAGATGATCAAGAATTTTGTATTCCAGCAGGAGTTCAAATCTTTTGGATCTTCTCGCCAACAACTACTGGATTTTCTTTTCTGATTTTCTCAGTGGCATCAGCTTTGTAATTTTAAAAGCAATTGTGTAGATCTGAGTAATAGTGTACACCACAGTAAACATTTCTACACCGCGTTCAAACCCAGTAAGTCCCACTTTCTTCCTGCACATGAAACAGAGATTCTTTTTTTGTTTTGGTTTTTCAAGAGACTTGCTTTGCTCTTCAGATGGCTGCTGTGCCATGTCTGATACTGAAGCCCGCAGATCTTCTGTTTCAGGTACTGCTTGTCCACAGATGTACTGTCCAATTGGGAAGATGCTACAGATTCTGATAAAAGTGACTGATTTGATACAGGGCTTGGCTGCATAGATGAAGATGTTGACTGGGCTTCTGGGACACTGCCATCTGTGCATTGAACTGGTAAAGATTCCGAGGTTGCAGGTTGGCTTACTCTACCATTACTACTATTCAGTCTTTGAAGATGTTCTTTATAGCATACTGAACACGTGCCATTTGTACGAGGGTTTCCATAAAATCCGCAGCCAGTGGAACAAAGCATAGGTACTTGGCTGTGATTAGTTTCTTGAGCCATGTTCCTCCATTGCACACCAACAAAACCTCCACAATTTTCTGTTTGCTTCACCTCAGATTAACTTCACTTGAAGCTGTGCTTGAGACTTTCAAACAGCTAAATTCTGAATTGGAAATACCATTTCTCCTGTGAAAGGAAGGGAAGTATGTCTATTTGTAAAGAAACAAAGAAAAAAAAGTATTTAACTTACCCAGAGTACAAGGACATTCATGAGATGGTCTATCTGTGTTCGTTTAAAAGTGGACTTTCCACTATTCTGCATTAATTTGGTATCTGGCCCTAAATAAAACAGGAAGATATCAGATATTAGAATCACTGAATATACTCAGAGGCTTGGAATTGGCTGAACTGTACCTTTATGATAATCTAGTCTAACCACTTTCCAATGCTAGAGGATAAAGCCCTAGAGAAAGGCTCACGGTTTTCAATAACTCAAAAAACGGAAAATTTTTTCTAAGGATAGTTCCAATGACTTCTGTAAAGTACATTCATGCAGATCCCTCTCTTTGTAGCACCTCAGACAGTCTCAACTTTCATAGATGAGTTAAATTAGAAGAGGAGTTGCAAGCTTCTCTCTTATCACCATCTGGTTTATTTAGCTTAGAGAAGGAATTTTCTGATAAAGAGATCCCCATCATCTTTTGAGAAAGCCCACTGCTGGCTCAGGCTATACTGAAAGTTTCTAACTCGGAATGGAAGAAACGAAAAGGCAAGGGCAGTGATTTCTTCTGAGGTGGAAGCAGGGGAGCTGAGACTCCTCTGGAGCTGAGAGACAGAGATTCCATGTTTCTTCATGACAGGACAGATGGTAGGCAGAAGTAAGGAGCTTTTAATGGCCAATGGGACTAGAGCTGGAAATTACTAATTCGAGCTATGGCTCCAGAGAAAATGTAAGAGGTTTAGAAGAAACTGTAAGCAGCAATTTCTCTGGCCTTTCACCATCTGACCATTATTCTAACATGTGTTCTGATAAAGGACAGAAAAAGGAATTTCATCAATGTTTACACATGGGGAGCTGGGACATCTCTGATATGTGGGCAAACAGTGGGAGTGCAGAGCATAAGCTATGACATTCTTTCCTCTTAAGAATTCCTTGAAGGGCTACAAGACATGAGAAGTTTGGCTCATAGCCTGGAAGCTACAGGGACCATATCTTCTAAGGGTCCTTAGACTGACCTTACCCCAGGCTTCAGGAAGAAGGTAGAAATCATCACAGAACTTGGACATCATGTAGCAGGAACAGCAACTCAATTCCATACAAACACCTCAAAATGCTTTTAGGTGGCATTAGTTCTCTGCTCAGAGCTTCCCAAAGATACTCACTACCATGTAACCAACCTTGGGAAAACTTAACTACATTTGTGCTGGTTGGCAGCCCCACTGTTATTGCTTTCAGGAAAAAAACCTTTCGCTGAAAAATGAGATTTTATGAGTGGCAATTGTGTGTGAGTAGCTGCTGAAGTACATACAGTGAAGAAAGTAAGTCTAATTTAAGTCTTTTGAGTTTGGGAATTAGGTAGCCTAGTCATTGCCACTCTAGATCAAGAACCAATGAAGGAAGTTCCACCAGGGCCTCCCTAGACGCTTAAGCTTCTCCCTAGGGATTTGGTCTCATTACTTTTCACAGAAGCAAGGAGTCTAGAAGCCTCATGTCTAGGAGTAGATGCTCTAGAAGGGGAGCTCTGGGAATCTGAGTTGAATAGTATTCACTGTGGTAAATCTTTCTTGATATTTCCTACTATGGTTGCTGTCACTGAGGGAATGGGGCAGCACAGAGGCTTCCTCCATTTTCCTGAACCACATCATAACCCAAGAAAATCTCTTACTAAATATAATGAATTGTGGTTCTAAATAACATCTTAAGAGGGGCCACTATTAATGATCCATATGTGACTTTTCTCTGGCATGAAATTTTTACATTATATTTTTCTCTATAATAAGCATTGTGTCCATCCTCTCTTCATGGGAATAGTTCATATGTATACTCTCCCCCTTCACATGGTAATTCTATCATACTTCCTCTGTATATTTACCCTCTCCTGTGTCCAGATCTGGTTAAACAGACTCATGGATGCCCTGTGGTTTTGGAACACAATGCCTTCCTCTAACAAAGGTAGAACCGATATGTTGGCAGTTCATTGCTTGGAAACAGAAGTCACTTTTTTTTCCCTAAGAAACAAGGTTTTTTTCCCACAAATCTCCCATCCATCCATCCATCCATCCATCCATCCATCCTTCTACCTGCCTATCTATCTCAAAGCCATAGTGTTCTGATATATATCTGAGTGTCATATCCACATCCTGAAAACTAAGTACCCATAGCTCAGCCATGAATGGAATTTAGCAGGCTGGGGGCCAAGGGAAACGTACCAGTGTAGATCACCAAGCCATAGCACCAATCTGTATTCCTGATGTTGCAGCCTCAGAGTAGCAGCTTGTCATGGTCCAGGAAGTAGTTTTTCCCCTTATAGGTCAGTATTCCTGAGAATTTGTCCAATTTGTTATTGGGAGCCTCACATCTCACTTCTCCTGCAGAAAAATGAAGGTGTAAGAGTTCTGGATCTCTAATCTTAGGCTTTTCCTAAGGATGAAAGGAGACTTAATAGAAAGGAGGAAATAAAATTCTTCTTTCAAAATACATACACATCTTTTTCCTATCCTCTCTCAGTTACTGCCCATTTCTCACCAGCTCCTTCAAGAAAGGCAGACGAAGGTTTCTGGGAACTAAAGAAGAATAATTCTGTATGTGACATGGATCATCCAGAGAGAGAGAAAACCCCACATGATGGTGACATCAGTACTGCCAGATCATAAGAGCTCTGAATCTGAAGAAACTCAGAAACGACTTAAAGCGAACCTAGTATTTTTTTTCAAAATGGAAACAACTTGACATTTTCCTGATTAGTAACGTAAATATGCCCTTTGTAAATGTTTAAGTAATACTAAAATGGTAAAGAAGGAAGTAAAATTCATTCACTGTCTTGAGAAAAGTGCTATTTACCTTTTGAAGTACATCCTTCTATGTTTTTTCTATGTAAGTACTCATAAACATACCTATATTTCCAAAAACAGGTTTATGTTATATACACTATGCAGTCTTTTGTAAATTGTATTTTTCTTTTAATTATATGTTGTATTTTTTATATTTCAATAAATATCAACTTGCATATTGTTGTAATAAGTTGTATAGAAATCACTATGGATGTACCATACTTTATTTAACCAGTACTCTACTGATGAAAATTTAGGTAGGAAAACCTATTTCCTAACTCACCATTAAAGGTAGACAGAAGCTCCAGGCGATCTTCCATGTCACTGGTAACTGAGATGGCCTGCTTCACTTTCAGGTTGGTTTCACTAGAGTAAAAGACAAGTGACCACTGTACAGGACACAAACAGAACTGTTGTACGGGTGTAGTATCTCCTACTTTTTCATGGGGTTTTAGAAAATAGATGTTACCAGTAGAGCCTGGGCTATGAGTCTGAGCTGTAAAAGTCCACTGCTTCTCTCTCAGTATTGAGGTGAGATGGCTCTTCAAGGAAGCTGAGTGTTAGCTCACTCACTCCCGTCTCTTTCCTCTCACTCCCTGCAACACACTGCCACTACTTAATCAACTCATGAGATCTAGCTGGTCAGGTGCTCTAGAGAGGCTGAAGAAACATCATAAACAACCTGGAGATAGTACCTGCTCCCTTCAAGAATAAGGAGTATGCCTGTAATCCCAGTACTTTGGGAGGCTGAGGCGGGCGGATCACGAGGTCAGGAGATCGAGACCATCCTGGCTAACACAGTGAAACCCTGTCTCTACTAAAAATACAAAAAATTAGCTGGGCATGGTGGTGGGCGCCTGTAGTCCCAGCTACTAGGGAGGCTGAGGCAGGAGAATGGCATGAACCTGGGAAGCAGAGCTTGCAGTGAGCCGAGACTGCACCACTGTACTCCAGCCTGGGCAACAGAGCTAGACTCCATCTCAAAAAAAAAAAAAAAAAAAAAAAAAAAGAATAAGGAGTATGGCCAGACATGGTTGCTCACGCCTGTGATCCTAGCAGTTTGGAAGGCCAAGGCGGGAGGATCACTTGAGCTCAGGAGTTCAAGGCCAGCCTGGACAACACAGCGAGAGCCTGTCTCTATTTTTTTTAATTAAATTTAATTTTTTTAAAAAAGAATAAGGAGCAGATCCTGGTAAAAACTTGCACATACCTCCGAGGAAACATACTCCACACCTCATAAATATTTATGGGGCCCATGACAGGCTCTTAAGTAACTGCTTGCTGGAATGCATAGACAGAAAGAAAAATAGAATCCATGTTTCAAAAAATTGTGTGCATCAAGAAGTACAGTTGTAGGAATGAAGATCAATACAAAACTCTCCAGGATAAGCTTTCTGCAGATGGCTCTATCCTCCTAAGACCTTAGCTTTTGGATGTTAATAAATGTCTACCTTAAATCCTTTATAGAACATGGTATTTTATCAGTGAATAGATATGTTTATATTCACATTTTTTCCCTTGGAAACTTTGAAACTGTACTCTGAAATGTTACAGTTCTGTTATCCTCTTTCCTGCTACTCAGCCTTATAGAATATGGCCAGAGTGTCTCCAATTTAGAGATGGAGAATGTGGGGTTTATTTGCCCTATTCTGTGCCCAGTGAATGCTCAATTGTTCCTGTCAAGAGCTCAGTCTTAGACGGTCCCAAGGATGTGATATCCATCTTCTCTTATCTGGATATTTCTAGGCTCTCTGGCTCACCTATTCAATATTCCATCTGAGAATAAAATTAATTCCCTGCCTAACGCTGTCCCTCAGTGAGAGACCACTCTAAGCTGGCTAAATCATCTTAATGGAGCATCAGGAGGGAACACTTACCCATCCAGGTCTGCTGTCTCTACGTACGTCAGACTATATGGCTCACTGCTAGAGAGTAATAGTATATCTGCCTGTAGTCAGAAAAGTCAAAGAAAGTCAGGAAAGCAGGAAGGTGGGCTGTTAACATTACAGTGTGACAAAAGCAGTCACCTTAGGAACAGATGTTCAACCTAAGCATTTTACAGACACTGATTTACTTTCTTTCACTGCTATCATACACCCTCTCCCAAAGCTACTCACACTTTCCCTGTAACTACAGTGAGAAATAGGCAAGAACAAGCTTCTTACTGCAAGAGTTATTGATTTCTGATGCAAAATGGGCAACAAAGGTCACCAAAAGGAGTGGTAGCAGAAGTGCTCCAAGAGTCCCTGGTACCCACTCAATCCAAAAAAGAACAAGTCACAGCCAAAAGAGGTACTCACCATGACAGGCTGATTATTTTCTAGTTTTATTATATCTCCCACTTGAACATTCATCCATTTGTCCTCCTTTATCCTGTAAGAAAATGACCCTTGAATATCTGCTCTGAGAATTTCCCGAAGGCTCTGCTTTGACAATCAAGATGATTCCCCACCCTCCAAAAAAGGCTGAAAGGAATAAAGACAAGGCTCAAACTGTTCTGTGATGCATCCTTGCTGCAATCAAGAGTGGGGTCCATTTCTTTTGACTTCAGGCTATAAGGGTTCTAAAGCCCTACAAAAGTATCTGTAGACATATAAGCCCATAATTTTTTTTTTTTTTTTTAGCCAGGTCTGGTGGCTCATTCCTGTAATCCTAGCACTTTGGGAGGCTGAGTGGGAGGATTGCTTGAGGCCAGCAGTTCGAGACCAGCCTGAGCAATACAGCAAGGCCCTGCCTCAAAAACATTTTTAAAAAAAAGGTTTTTAAAGTAAAATAGTTCCAATGGTAAGGTGTGTAAAAGGAAAAATTAAAGTCTTTTCTATTTCCAGCCTTTAGTTTTGCTCCCCAAAGATAGCTGCTGTTAATAATATTTTTGTATTTATTTCTAGAAAATATCAATCCATGTAATCACATATAATACACATCTAAATCACATGTAAAAGCCACGTACTAGATACATAATTTTCTGCACTTTGCATTTTTCATTTAACAATCCATCTTGGAGAGCACTTACAGAAGATGTAGCTCATTCTTTTTGATAGCTTAAATGTGTTCTGTCATAAGGTCACATCAATTTTATCTACTTACGTTTTGTTTTTTTTGAGACACAGTCTCGCTCTGTCTCCCAGGCTGGAGTACAGTGGCATGATCTCAGCTCACTACAACCTCTGCCTCCCGGGTTCAAGTGATTCTTCTGCCTCAGCCTCCCGAATAGCTGGGACTACAGGCTTGCACCACCACACCCAGCTAATTTTTGTATTTTTAGTAGAGATGAGGTTTCACCATGTTAGCCAGGCTGGTCTCGAACTCCTGACCTCGTGATCCGCCTGCCTCAGCCTCCCAAAGTGCTAGGATTACGGGTGTGAGCCACTGCGCCTGGCCTTTATCTACTTATGTTAAAATTAGATTATCTTTGATCCTCAAATCCCTACTTTCCATAAAAGGCAGCCTGGCAGTATGAGCAGATTCTACAATAATGGTGGTTCTCTGCCCTCCTCTTTTTTTTTTTTTTTAACCTCAATTTCCCCAAATACACAGGGTCCATAAATCCTTCCTCTCTGAGAAAGGACTAAGAAGAATGTACATATTGCCACAAGCATTTTGGAAACATGAGCTATATCCTTGCAACAGTTATATTATGCCAAGCACCCAAAGAGTGGGAAAAAGTCTACAGGCCACTGTCTGTTTTGTCTCTGAACGCAGGATTGTTATCTGCAGGGCATGACATACATCACCACTTTGCCAGCTACACATAGGCATGGGTATTCCTAGAACACCTTTCCTAAGAAGACAGCTGCTTTGAAGAGGGCCAAATTTTCCAAAAAAGTCCTTTTATATAAATCCACTGTTTCTTTTAAAGAATTTTCTGATAGTACTGTAGAGTAGTAGCTATAAGCCTTGGAGACAGACATCTGGGTCTTTGTTTTATTTTGTCTTGACTTGACATTCACTGTTACTCTGGCATTCTATCTTCCACGGTTGTCATCAGTAAAACATAAAGAAGAACAAGTGCTGTCACATTCTAGCTTCTCCTGGAGATATAAAAATTAATAATTTCTTACATAAGGAGCTGCCAAACTATTACCAAATTGTTCCTGGACATTATAACAATCATGTGTCCCAGATTTGGGAGAGGTGAAGACATTCCTTACTGATTTAAAATACTCAATCCTGTAATCCAAAACAGTAAGCATGTTCTGAAGCTGTTCTTGCCTTGGGTTGGGGAGGGATTGCCAGTCTTAATAATCTAATAATTTGAATTTCAATCTCTCCCACCAGAGGGACAAGAGATAAAGCCTTATGATTTTGAGAGTCAGTGAGCTGAAACTAAGAATTTCTCATAAAGTCAGGACCCTTGAAGGGCAACACCATCAGTGAAAGAGTGGTCTAAAAAAAATCGGCTCACTGGCAAGAAAGTTTGTCTATCTTAGTCTGGAGGGTTGGGGGGGTCAGTGAATGGAGGACTCTTCCCTGAAAATCTGTAACCTCATATTGGATGGGGCTCAAATTTATATTTCTTTCAAATTAGGTATCAGCAGGTAATACCCTTGAGTCAACTCGCAGAAACAAACACAAACCCTTATAGAGGGACACAACCTCTCCTCCAGCCACTTAGAATTCCCTTAAAGTTCTACTAATGATGTGTTTGTAAACAAAATTATTGAGAAATGAAAAATGACAAAAATTACAGCTTATAAAAATAGACAAACTTTTAAAATAGCAGCTCTGTTTATACTCATGTGTTCTACAGAAAGAAAGCTGTTTTCTGGAACACAGACTGTTTCAACAACCAACCTCACCTCTGCATATTAATCTGATCAGATACTCGGTAGCTTACAAAGTCTAACCAGGGCCTTGCCTGTTAACTCCCACCTTAAAATCCCTCTGTGACAAATTCTTCAATAATCTTATAAAACCCAAGTGCTCAAGCTACTTGGGTGAGTTCATTTGACTAAATCCTTTTGGTCAGCAATTCCTAATACACTCAGTTTTATCTTTTCTTTTTATTTCTATTTCTCTACTTTTCTTTTTAACTACAACTGACTTTTTTGGTGGTATCTTACGGGACATTTCAACAGGTCAAAACTCTTGAGGAAACAATCCATTGTGTGTAAGAATCAGCAGACAAAATACACAACAGGATTAGCTGCCCAAGCTCTTGAGATGATAGAATTATATGATAAATACTATAGCTATTGGGTGTTCGGTAAGGCCACCATGATAAAGGCTCGACCTCAATCCTGAACTCCTTCAGGTTTGCACTTTCTTGCAATCATGCTTCTGCCCACACTGGTCACTTTTCCTTCAACACAATCTCTACTTGTTGAATTCTTCCCCTTCCCTTAAGGCCTAGTACAAACACTACACCTCTTCCAGAAAGTCTTCCTTGATTCCTTTAACCAGTTATAATTGCTTATTTTTATTAATTCCTATAGTAATTTTTTGTACCTCTTAGGATAGTCTTCATATTTTGCCTTACATAGGAATATGCCTGCCTTCTTCCATTCCTGCGACACTTTAGATAGCTATGACCAAACACTACAGCAGTGGGGCCAACATCAATACTCTGTTGAGATTTTTAACAGAAAAGATGACCTGACCAAAGGCTATAGTAGAATGGACAAAAACCATGTCAGAATCCATTAATGTTCTAAAGACAGATGTTTCCATGCTAACTACCACACTAATAATATCACTTGCATAGTAATATCATGTTATAAAATATTAATTGCTTTAATATATATTATTTCCTTTCTATTTTCACAAGCATCCTCTAAGGTAGAGAATATTATTTCTATCTTATAAAAAAGAAAAATGAGGCCCACATAGATATCTGAGGTGACATGACAAATTCAGGGCATGCTAGATCTAGAAACAAATTATTTCTATGTCTGAGGTTCTTTTCATTGTCCTGAGCTAAACCCAACCCTTTTTCAGGACTGGTCCTACCTAAACCAGCTTCTCTAGAAGAACTTACTTGCCATTCACCAGTAGCAGAACAGGCCGGTTGTTGACTCGATCGTCACTTTGATGCCTTTTCTAAAATCACACAAGAAAATGTTCAGGAAATAGACCTATAACAAACTGCATATAGAAGATCAACATTTTGAAATATTACACAATGTAGTTCCCTTCTTTGTAATTCTCCTTTTCCCCTATCCCAAGCCCTTCTTTCCTTCAAACTAGGCCAAGAGGTTGATTATCTCTGGGAAGCTGGGAAGAGAGGGCAGGAAAAGAATCCAGGGAGAAGAAACAGACAAAATTTTAGTTTTAAATATCAAAAGCAAAAAACCTGGAGGAATGAGAATAACATATCAAAAGCTGCAGAGGACACAATCCAAATGATGGGCAGGGCTACAGAATTCTGTCTGCCTGGGTAGGTGCTGGGAAAGCTGAGTATTCTCAAGCAGACTCCCACCCTACCTCCAACTATGGTTGACATACAGAAGCTTCTATAGTGGCTGAGGAAAGAGGCCAATATTTAAAGATCAAATAGAAGGGAAACAAATAGAGGCTATGTCCTGATGCCAGGATTCACATAAATATCTTCCTTCCAGTTGAGATTACTCCCTGAGTAAAGGGTAGGACTGGGAGTGGGGCAGAGAGAATCCTGAATTTGTCAGAATTCAAAATTGTCCAAATATTTATCATAAAGAGACTGAATTCTAAGCCAGAAGTAATTGGGTTACCATGAATTGGCAAATTAATTTTTGGTTCTCACTGGAGAGAGTTAAGATGGGGTATGCATGTGGTTATAAGCTAAACTGAGTTCAGTTATAGAGAAATAAAGTTATATTTTCGTACATCTAAGTTGTGACTGAAAGGTAAACCACAACATGCTAATCCTGGGTTTACAGAGATAAAGTGCTGAGGAAACAAGGTGCTCTCAAACTAGGCTAAAAATCTATTCTGGCAAAATCAGAAAGACCCTCTTAGGGAAACTGCAAGCAGGTCTATAGGACTGGCTTTCCAAATCCTACTAGTAGGCATGGTACTGGGTCCTTACTCTCACCCCTCTATGCTGGGCCTGCTGTAAGAGGCAAAGAGGAAGCCATGCAGCACTCACTGTGAGCCTGTTTCTCTTTCAAAGCCAGGACAGAGGGTTCCTAGCTGTGCACACTTAACAGAATTGAAAGTTGGAAAGGAAAATAGAGTTGGAGAGGAGACAGGAAATGTGGAGAGAAGAAAGATAAAGAATAGGAGAGATGGAGCAGGGGCAGATAGAAGAAGGGAAAGGGAATATAGAGTAGGAGAAGGAGGAGCAGAGGAAAAAGGATGAGAACAAAGCTAGAAAAAGCTAAGAGAGGACTAAAGAAAGAGTGGGTTATTAAAGATGGAAGGAGGCTCAGGAGAGGGGCTAAAAGTGGTGGCAGTAGGAAGATAGAGAAAGGCCTTGTTTTGCCCCTTTCTGGCCATACGTAGACCACCAATCTTGGGCCTAGAGGTACTGCATATTACTCTGGGATGAATAAGGAAAGAAGAAAGGAAATACCTCTTTCCATTCAGGGTTTCTTGTTAGCACTAGGTAGTTCTGGGAAGTCCTTCATGCCCACAGTCTGACTAGGTGCAGTGAGGAAGTAGAGGCCCAGGAAGCTACTTCACCAGGTCATCGATGGCATCTTTCACGGCTGTTAATGGACAGCACCACCATCAGGGGTGTCATAGTTGTATACCATGTCAAGGAGGAGATCTGGGGAATCAACTAAGAGAGGGAAAGGGAGAGGATCTTGGGTCAGAAAACTGAAAGGATAATACATTCCCCCCCACCACATCCCTCACCCTCAACATCATTTTCACCTCCATTTGTTCATACTAAATCCAACTATCCTAGTTGCTTTCCACTGCTGTATCTTTCATATAACCCCCCAAATATAAGTAAACATTTCCCAAGGGAGGATAAAAGAATAAAAGGCTATAAGTTGCTACCTATCTATCCTGAACCCCACTACCTTTGTGTTGATGGCAAAGACCCATTTCTCCTTTGACAGTGAAAAGTAATGGGTATGGAGAGTGGGTAAAAGTAGATACAGAAAAACTACATGCTCTCCCACACCCTTCAGTACAAGGAGGAGTGAGATGACCTGTCCCTGTCTCCCAGTTTGGGCTTACCCTGCCCTGCTTCCTGTTCTTATGCTGGCACTCATATTCTAAACCATTCTAAACCTTCTTTAGCACTCCCATATGTTAATTTTATGTCAAGGAGCCTGGGACAAGAAGGAGGAATAGAGTTGGAGTTGTGGTTGGGGTGAAGAATTCTGTAGCCGCCTATAGTCAAGCTGAACTGTGGCAATGCAGCCATGATGAGGAGCTCCCCTTCCTTGGAATGTGGTGACCTTGTCCCTTTCCTTGTGTAGAGGCTTGCTATACACTAGCTAATCCTGACCACAGCTGTTCTAAGGGACTGGTCTGAGACTCCAGCCATCCACGTTCCTGTTGTCAAAAGAGAGAAGACATTTCCCAGTTTAGGGAGGAGAAAAACTGATTACACAGCCTGACCCCAGAGAGGTTCATAAAATACTCTGTGAAAAAGGCCCCCAAAAGCAACACCTGTAAAAATAGCAAAATGAGGAAATATGCATTTGCAAGTCTCTGGAACTGTTCAAATAGGTTCAGGGGCAGGAAATTAAAGACACTATATTTTGAGGTCTTGATGGCATTGTTCTGTGAGTAAACAAATAAACAAGAAATACACAATTAGACAAAAGACAGCTCAAAACTGGGTTGATAAGCAGCTGCCCCTACTTCCCAGTCTACCCCTAGAGAGGCCTAGAGGGTAGAAAGATGGCAAGACTGTTGGGTACTTGGGGGAATGTATCTCTGCCCTGATAGAGTTCTTGCTTATTGATGTTATTGATAGTAATAATGATAATCAAATCAACAGCAATAAAAACTTACATTTATTGAGTACTTACTACATGAAAGGCACTGTTCTAGCATTTTATACGTAGCAACTCATTTACTCCTCACAACAATCCTATGAAGGGGGTACTTTTGAGGATGAGGAAATTGAGGTACTGCATCCAGAGCTCTCTAACAAAGCTTTTCTTAGCTGAGCAAACTCAGTTTAGTGTGCCTTTCTGTGTTTTTTGCAATGTTGAAGGACGTCAGATGCTAAAAGCAAAACACTGTCTTTCAACCCTAGCCCACTGAAGTTTTCTATAGGGGTCACTATCAGCATTGGAGAATCATTTGGCCCTTAATTGTCCTAAGAGGATTTAAAGAGTTTTGGCTTATATCTAAGCTACTATTTTGCTGAGTGAAAATGGGAACTTGTCTACTTCCTCAATTCTGATCTCAAGATGTTCACAGGACCATCTTACTTTCTACCTTGGAGTCTTAAATCATTTGTCCTAAGATGTCAGAGGTCAAATCTAAGAGCTCTAAAAGCAGGAGAATAAGACCAAATAATTCCCTAAGTTCGGGGCTCATCTCCTACCTCTTCCATTTAAAAGGACAGAACAAAAGAATAAAAATAACTAATGGATACTAGGCTTAATACCTGGGTGATTAAATAATCTGTACAAAAAATCCCCATGAACCAGGCTTACCTATGTAACAAACCTGCACATCCTGCACATGTGCCCCTGAACTTAAATACAAGTTTTGTTGTTGGTTTTTTTTTTTAAAAAAAGAAGAACCTACCTATTTCCTTAGGGATGAGAAGCTGGTCAAATAGCTTAGCACTTAGGAGTTTAGAGATCCAAGCCAAAACTAAGATTTCCTTGGTGTTCTCTCCATGATTTTCCAAATAATAATCAATCAGACACTATAGCATTTCTCAAGGCTTGCTCTGTTCACAGCCCTATACTGGACTATACTAGTGGAGGCTGAAAAATAATTAGACAGGATCCCTTCTGGAGAAGCTCATGGTCTGTCTTGAATGAAGTTCTAGTAAAATGATCTCTACAGGCCCTTCTCATCATGAGAGTATGTAATTCTAACATGGAAATAGCTTTCTTTGATCATAAGATACTTTGAATTTCTCAGTGTTTAAGTCCAGATGGCTGTGATACTTGGACCCAAAGATCTTCTGAGAGGCGGCCTTACTGATGTAGCTAGCCTTCACTGTTGATTTTCCATTTGATTTTATAGCCATTTAATATATTTCAGGTTTCTACTCATGTAGGTAGCATTCTGCCTCAAGATAGAAGTACAGGTATTTATTTATTAACTTGGCAACTAGAGTGTTTCATTTTGCTCTTAAATGTAAAACCAGAAGCAATATCCTAATAACATCTCCTTAACTATGAAGTTCCTCAGAGTTTAGTCCTTTTGGCAGAGGTGATAAAATTTAAACATGATAAGAAGTGGTTAATTTTGGTTTGGTTATTTTTTTCTTTGGGCAGTGATATGGGACTGAAGGTTAATTGGGAAAATAGAAGAGAATAAAAGGCCAAGGATATAATGAGAATCAGCAGTTAGGAGTTAGGAAGATGACAAGGAGTCACAGTGGAAGAAGTTAGAGAAATAGGAAAATGAGCAATGCTCAGGGCCAGGGAAATGAAATGGTGTTAAATATATCAGAATCAGTCAGATCTGTTCATTCACTCATTAAATATTCAATATATATTTATTGAATGTTGGCTGTGTGCACAACATTGTGATAGAAACTGTATCACAGATATACTGTGTATACAGAGATAAATGAGATACCCTTTTTCCAAGGGCTAATAGTTTTTTGGAGAAACAGAACTAACATTTTCAGAACCATACTTAACTCTTACGACCACCATGCAAGGTGAACATTATTATGCCCATTTTACAGATGAAAGAACTGAAGATCAGAGAAGTTAACAAACTTGCCTAAGACATTAAGGTTAGTAAAGGCTGAGTTATATTCAAACTCAGATCTGTCTGATGCCCAAACCTAGATTTGCTGTCCCCACTGCTTGTTACGTAGGTCTAGAAGATAGAGAAGAGAAAAACCTGCTTTCATGGTCATATCTTGGATACTATTATTATCCAGGACTATTTGATATGGTTTGGCTCTGTGTCCCCCACCCAAATATCATGTTGAATTGTAATTCCCAGTGTTGTGGAGGGACCTGGTGGGAGGTGACTGAATCATGGAGGCGGATTTCCCCCATGCTATTCTTGTGTTCTCACAAGATCTGATGATTTAAAAGTATAGGATCCTCCTCACTCTCTCTCTCTTTCCTGCCACCACGTGAAAAAGGTGCTTGCTTCCCCTTTGCCTTCTGCCATGATTGTAAGTTTCCTGCGGCCTCCCAGTCATTCTTCCAGTTATGCCTGAGGAACTGTGAGTCAATTAAACCTCTTTTCTTCATAAATTACCCAGTCTCAGGTAGTTATTTATAGCAGTGTGAGATTGGACTAATATACCACTCTCACTCAGAAATCATAAACTAATATCCCACAGAGACCGCAGACATATATTTTTATATAATTATAGCTATGTATATGTATACATAGCTACACATGCATGGAATTATATTATGCTACACATGCATGGAATTATATTATGTATAAAACCATTGCTTGTGATCATAGAAGATTGAAAACAACCCGAATGTCCATTTAAAAGGAACTGGTTAAATAAAATATTTTAAATCTGCAGAGGAAATACTATATATTATAGCTGAAAAAGGAAAAAAATGAAAAAAACTATTATGAAATTATGATGATGAAAACATCTCCAGGATATACTGTTAAGGTTCAGAATAGTGTAAAAATAGGAAAATAAGACTATATATTTGTATTTGCTTTATTTGCACAAAGAAACACTAATCTGATTAATACACACAAGAAAACTAACAGTGGTTCCCTCAGGGGAGCAGATATGGACAAGGATGGGGTATTGGAGCATGCCTTTTCAATATATCTCTTTTCATGAATTACTTAGTTATAGACACATAAATAAGTGAAAAATGAACAATCCAATAGGAAGTGGGCAAAGATCATTAATAGGTATTTTCCAGAAAAAGAAATACAAAAGGCTAATTAACATGTATGTCATTTTCATCTAAGAGCTGGCAAAGATGACAAAGATTGATAATAATGAGTTTGACAGGAATGTGGAGAAACGGGCAGTCTCTAAGTAGAAACATAAATGGATATAATTCTTTTGGGGGGCAATCTGGCCTCTGATAATTTTTAATTTTTAGTGTGTTTTTCTTTTGAAACAGACAATTTACTTTTAGGAAACTTTCAGAAGATACAGTCACACAAATGTGCCAAAATATATGTATAGTGGGTTCATTCAGCACCATTTAGCATAGCAAAACACTGGAGACATTTAAATGTTCATCAATAGAAGACTGACTAAATAAATTAAGGTTTATCAATATAATGGAAAACAATGTCGCTATTAAATAAATGAGGGATATCTGTATGTGTTGTCATAGATACATGTCTAAGTGAAAAAAGTAGAACTATGCTTTCATTTGTGCAAGAAAAACTACAGTATTTATTTTCTGGGAGTTATATATAAACCTGAAATCTGAGACATTCTCTCCCTAGCTTATGTCACTGGATTAATTTTGGCTTCTGAGCCTTCATTGCATTGTATAGGAGCTTGAAAGAAAGTGTAATAGAATCTGTGTTACAGGATCCACATCTACAAAGAATTTCACGCTCCCCCAACAAAGAAGAATATTATAGGAGAATACTGACCCCCTTCTGAAACAGCCAGAGGGATGACACTCACCGGATATCCAAAAATACTGTTGAATTCTTTGTTGTTGGCTTGCAGATATCTCTCATGTTCTGAAAAAAGATAGGATAAACGATGAGATGGATGCCCCTGTGTATATCAGACTGGGATGTTGGCTGCTAGTGAAGACTTCATTAGATCCGAACACTTTCTTGCTGAAGATATCTATTTAAGCATGGGATTTTGTCTCTTTAATCAAAAGAATCAAGAAATATAATAAAAATAAAAATGCTCAAGTATTCAAGCTTTCTGGAGGCAACAGGACAAGTAACTCCTGAGGAGTTCTCCACCATCAATGCTTCTAGTACTTCCTAGATCATGTCTCCACAGACAACAAGATGGTCTGCACCAATTTTACTGACAAACACAGAAACCCAGCCTTCCCTCATAAGTCAATTTTAGCACTTTGTCTTAATATATCTGAGACTCTTCCAAGCCAACTTGTCCTAAACTTGCTTAACTAAATTTAAATTAATAAACAATGACTGAGCATCTATTGCACAGAGGCCAGTGTACTGGATGCCGTGGAGGGATAAAACGATGAGTAAGACAGTCTCTGACTTCAAGGACTTTAGTATAGTAGGAGTAAGCCTGATAACTACTTGACAAAATCATCACAACAAAACAGAGGTGTTTGTTACAAACTACTACAAATAATGAGCCTGTTACCATGTTATGAACAAACAAATTATATATATATATATATAATCAATAGATCTTTCTCCCCTGAATGAAACATTCCTATAGTCTCTTTGGTTCTTCCTTGGTTCAGCAAGCATTTGCTGGGTTCTTGGCAGGTTCAGGCCCTGTGCTAGGTCCTAGGGTTACGAGATGAGGAAAACATCATCCTGACCATCTTGGTACTCCTATTCCTAGTAGGACAGACAAATATAAAATAAAATTTCAATCTAATGTAAGGGCAGAGCTACAGGTTGAAGGTGCACAGAAGAGGGGATGGAAGTCAAGGAAAGTAGGACATAGAGGAGGAGGAGATGCCTTAGTTATTTGGATGATATGGATTAAGTGCTTCCCAGTTCTCTTAAGCCTGTGTATTATACCAAGCAATATAGAATTTAGCCTGAAGGCTGACAGTGCTCCTAAGCTTTCTGCCCTTAATGCTTCTAGTAATTCTTAGGTAATGTCTCCACAGAATTTGCCCCCTCAGAGAGTGGGTCGTAGCAACCCCTCTGCCTCTGAGGTGTATTGAATATCTACTTTAAAGCTCTTCTGGCCCTCTAAGGTCCTCCTTGGCCCATGGCTCCCAAGATTAAAAAGAAACTTCTTTCCTTGGCCCTCAAAAATTCTATCCTAGGCTACCGACTCCTACTCTGATCTTGAACTACTTGATTCACTCCTACAAGAGGAGTCTCTGGCTCCAGGTCCTAGAAACCCAACTCTGCAATTGTTCAAGTTTTTTTTTTTTTGAGCTATGATTCATATAATATAAAATTCACCCCCTGGAAGTGTACAATTGAATGGCTTTTAGTATATTCATGGTTATGCAACCATCGTCATTAATTCCAGAACATATTCATCACCCCCCAAAGACACCTCATACCTGTACTCTCAATTCTGACCTCTCCTCTCAGTCCCTGGTGGACACTAATCTATTCTCTGTGGATTTGTCTATTCTGGACATTTTACATAAACAGAAGCATAAAATATGTGGTCTTTTAAAACTGGTTTCTTTCACTTAGAATAATGTTTCCAAGGTTCATTCACGTTGTAGTACGTATCAGTATTTCATTCCTTTTTACATCTGAACAATATGTCAATGTTTGGATGTACCACATTTTACTTATCTATTCATCCATGATTGGGCATTTGGTTTGTTTCCACCTTTTGGCTACCGTGAAGAATATGGCTATGAACATCCCTGTACAAGTTTTTGTGTAAACATGTTTTCATTCCTCTTGAGTATATACCTAGGAGTAGAATCAATAGGTCAAATGGTAACTTTATGTTTAATTTTTTGAGCAACTGCTAAACAGTCTTCCACAGTATCTGTACTATTTTACATTCCCTCCTCACAATGTATGAGTGTCCCAATTTCTCCACATTGTCTCCAGCACTTGTTATTGCTCATGCTTTTTACTTTAGCAATTTTTAAAGGCTGTGAAATAGTATCTCACTGTGGTTTTGATTAGCATTTCCCTAATGACTAATGATGATGTTGAGTATCTTTTCATGTGCTTACTAGCTATTTGCATATTTTTTTTTTTAAGAAATGTCTACTCAGATTATTTGACCATTTTAAAAAAATTTCAACTTCTGTTTTACAGACGGGGGTACATGTGCAGTTTTGTGGCGTAGGTATATTGCACCCACAACCCCTCCCCCTCTAGTAGTCCACAGTGTCTACTGTTCCCCTGTTAATGTCTTTGACCATTTTTAAATTGCGTTGTCTCTTTATCACTGAACTGTAAGAGTTCTTTATATATTCTGGATAGAAGGCCCTTATCAAATATATGACTTGCAAATATTTTGTACCATTCTGAGTTGTCTTTTCATTTTCTTGATAGTTGGCTTTGAAGCAACAAAGTTTTTCATTTTGATGAAGTCCTATATGAATTTTCTTTGGTCACTTGTGTTTTTCGTGTCATAGTTTAGAAACCATTGCTAATCCAAGGTCATTAGAATTTACTCCTATTTCTTTTTCTAAGACTTTTATAGCCCAGATGCAGTGGCTCACACCTGTAATCCCAGCACTTTGGGAGGCTGAGGCAGGAGGATTGCTTGAGCCCAGGAGTTCAAGACCAATCTGGGCAACATAGTGAGACCCCATCTCTACAAAAACTAAAATTAGGCATGATGGTGCAGCCTGTGATCCTAGCTATTCAGGAGGCTGAGGTGGGATGATCATTTGAGGCCAGGATTGAGGCTGGCCAATGAGCCATGATTGCACCACCACACTCCAGTCGGGGCAGCAGAGCAAGACTCTGTTTCCAAAAATAAATAAATAAATAAAATTAAAAAGAGTTTTATAGTTTTAGCTCTTACATTTAAGTCTTTGATCTATTTTGCATTAATTCTTGCATATGGTGTGAAATAGGGGTCCGTTTTTATTTTTATATTTTTGTATTGTGTATATCCAGTTCTACCAGCACCATTTGTTGAAAAGACTATTTGTTTCCCAATGAATAGTTTTAACGTCCTTGTTAAAAATCAATTGACCATATGCATTTTCTGTATCTACTGAGTTAATGCAGTTTTTACCCCCACTCTGTTAATGTGGTATATCACATTGATTAATTTGCATATGTTAAGTGATCTCTGCATCCTAGAGATAAGACCCACTTGGTCATGATATATGATTCTTTTACTGTGATACTGAATTTATTTGCTAGGATTTTGTTGAGGATTTTTGCATCTATCAGAAGTATTGGCCAATAATTTTCTTTTCTTGTAGTGTCTTTTTCTGGCTTTGGTATCAGAGTAATGCTGGCATGATAAAATGAGTTGAAAGTGTTCTCTCTTTTTCAATTTTAGGAAGAGTTTAAGAAGGACTAGTGTTAATTATTTTTTAAATGTTTGATAGAATTAACCTGTGAAGCCATCTGGTCCTGGGCTTTTCTTTGTTGGTAGGTTTTATTTTACTTTTTGTTTTGAGACAGAGTCTCACTCTGTCACCCAGGCTGGAGTGCAGTGGCATGATCTCAGCTCACTGCAAGCTCCCTGGTTCAATAAATTCTCCTGCCTCAGCCTCCCAAGAAGCTGGGATTACAGGCGCCTGTTACCACGCCCGGCTAATTTTTGTATTTTTAGTAGAGATGGGGTTTTGCCATGTTGGCCAGGCTGGTCTCAAATTGCTGACCTCAAGTGATCTGCCTGCCTCGACCTCCCAAAGTGCTGGGATTACAGGCATGGGCCACCGCACCCGGCCTGCTGGGAGGTTTTTGATTACTAATTCGATCTCCTTACTTATTAGTCTGTTCAGATTTTTTCTTTGTTAATCAGGCTTGGTAGGTTGCATGTCTCTAGGAATTTATCCATTTCTTCTAGGTTATTCAGTTTGTTGGCATATAACTTTATAATAGTCTCTTGTGATCCCTTTTATTTTTGTGGCATCAGTTGTACATTTTCTCTTTCATTTTGGATTTTAGAGTCTTTTAAAAATAAAAGTTTACCTAAGGGTTTGTCAATTGTGTTTATCTTTTCAATAAACCAATTCTTAGTTTCATTAATTTTTCTTGTTTTTCTATTCTCCATTTTATTTATTTTTACTCTAACTCCTTCCTTCTGCTAACTTTGGGCTTCATTTGTTCTTTTCCTAGTTCCTTAAGGTATAAAGGTAGGTTGTTTAATTGAGATCTTTCTTTTTTTTTCCTTAATGTAGGCATTTATTGCAATAAACTTTTCTCTTAGAACAACTTTTGCTGCATCCCGTAAGTTTTATTATGTTTCCACTTGTATAAAGGTATTTTTATTTCACCTTTTGGATTTTTTTTTTTCATCCATTGGTTGTTATTCTAGTTTCACACCATGTGGTTAGGAAAGATACTTAATATACTTTCAATCTTTTTACATTTGTTAAGATGTGTTTTGTGGCCCAAAATATGATTTATACTGGAGAACAGATCCATGTGCACTTGAAAAGAACAATATATTCTGCTGTTTGGGAATGGAATGTTCTGTATATATCTGTTAGGTCCATTTGTTCATAGTGTTATTCAAGTCCACCATTTCCTTTATTCTCTTTCTGAATGATTCTATTGTTGAAAGTGGATTATTGAGGTTCTCTACTTTACTGTACTGCTGTCTATTTCTCCCTTCAGTTCTGTTTATCTTTGCCTTATACACTTAAAGTAATTATAGATAGGTAAGTATTTAGCATTGCCATTTTGTTAATTGTTTTCTGAGTGTTTTGTAGTTCCTTTGATCCTCTCTTGCTGTCTTCCTTTGGCCTTATACATTTAAGTGCTCTGTTGTTGGATGCATTTATATTCACTAGTGTTATATCCTATTTATGAATTGGCCCCTTTATCATTAAATAATGACCTTTCTGTCTTTTATGACAGATTTTTCTGACATAAGTATAGCCACCCTTGCCCTCTTTTGGTTACCATTTGCATGGAGTATCTTCTTACATCCCTTCACTTTCAGCCTATGTATGTCCTTAAAGTTAAAGTGACTCTCTTGTGGGTAGCATATTGTTAGATCTTATTTGTTTTGTTTTGTTTTTTCATTCAAACATTCTAGTCAGTCTTTTGATGGGAGAATTCAATCTATTTACATTTAAAGTAATTAAAGATAGGTATTTACTACTGCCATTTTGTTTTCTGAGTGTTTTGTAGTTCCTTTGTTCCTCTCTTGCTGTCTTCCTTTGTGATCTGATGACTTTTGTAGTGGTGTGCTTTGATTCCTATCTTTCTCTTTTCTGTATCTACTAGAGGCTTTTTCTTTGTGGTTACCATTTGTACAAATTGTGACCAAGATGAAACTGGGATGTTCAGCTAGGTTTACCCAAGGATTTGAGAGTAAACAGATTTAGATTATATACACTAATTTGGATAGAGTTGACAATTTGGTGTCCTCCTGGGACGCCACTCCTTTGTGCATGATGATCATGTCTATATAGTCAGCTTACCAGCAATACATAAGCAAATGGCTATGAGTCTTCTCTGGACTATGCTTACAACCCAGCTATGCAGCTTGTAGTTTGTTCTACTGTACTAGTACATTTCTTCCTTCTTATATTTTATTCTTGTGATTATTAGGATGAATGGTTACTGGATGATTACTAGTTGAATAAACATGGGAGAAGTTTTATACTTATGTGAGATGGGATTGATATATTTTGTGGAGCTTTATTTTGACTGGTTAGTGGCTTATTTACAACTGTGTGATACAAGGGCTTCTGCTAATCATTGAAGCTTAGCTTCTCCGAAGCAGTGGAATATGCATAGCTCAGATAATTTAGTCACATCTAGGATTTAGAGCTGGTGTATGGCCTATGCCCTTTGTGCAGGGACTTTCTCAAGGGGCACAGATAGACCTGATTAAGGCAGGGTACCAGAGAAGTACTGGTGTTTCTACTAGTGTTGAGATTCTCCAGTCCTTGGACAGGCTATGTTCATACTCAATATATTAATGGATTACTGAATAAAATCAGTTTCTCCCATGCCATTTATCCCTTCAGACCAGTAAAACCTCTCTGTTTAAAAATATTATTTTATAACTTTTGATAAAGTTATAATATTTTCTTACTGGATTTCACATTTCTTATTAAATTTAATCCTAAATATCCCTGATTATTTTTTAACCTAACAAGGGTCTAACAGCCTCTGCCAGCAACTTATCTGGGTGAAACAGGTCATTCTCTCACTAGTTCTGAGGGATACCTGCGGTTCAGCCTCTACGCAACAACTGAATACTGAACACATATCTCCCTCTTTGAGTTGAAGAGTAAAGTAAAGCAGTAGATCTCAAGGTTCAGAGCCTGAGTTGCTAAAGACAGATTGAGACTCTGAAGTAGGGGCAGGATTAACCTTCACCTTGTTCTGGCTCTTTGATGACAGACCTGCCATGAAGAAAGAAGAAGGAGAAAGGAAAGTAGGATTTTCACCAGGAGAAGAGGAATTGGGGGCTAGAAAGCCAGATTTCCTAAGAGGTCTATGATGAAGGAAAAGAAGGAATGATGAGAAAAGTGGTTAAAACATCACTTTGCACAACCATCTAAGAGAATAAACTAAATGTTTGAGAGAGAAAAAAGGCAGGCTGTAAGGAAAGAAAGTAACCAGTCTTGTTTGAGATCATAAAGGCAGGCAGAAAGTTTTCAGACTGGATAATAAAGATTAATTCAAGATTCCCTGGGGCATGTAAATACTGTAAGAGAAGACAGGGTGACTAAGTGTTTTCCCCATTACTTGTTAATTCAAAGGTTATTCCTGTTTGGCTGAAACAAGAATGACAAAATGTGAATTATGGGTGAGAGGTTAGAATGACAGAAGGTTGGAAATCAGGTGAGACAAGGAGAGTCTAGGAAATAGTCTAGTTGAAGAAGTCCTAGCTATGGAACTCAAGGGGACAAACACCTACTTCTAGCCACTGGTGACTGTGGAAAATTCATTCTCCATTAGGAACTGAGGGTTGAATCTATAGCCTATTCAAAGACTGGTTTCAAAGGACCTGTCCTAAAAGCTGGCCTGCGCATGGTGAAATAACTGAACTAAAAGGGCCAGACATCTTGGTGAAGTGAGGCAACCTGGCATTATAAAATGTGCAGTAGACTTAAAGTTAAAAAATATAGAAAGCTCCCATAGTGGTTAAGAACACAGACAATTGAGTCAGGCTGTCAGGGTTCAAATCTTAGTCTTCTACTTCAGAGCCTGAGTTGGCAAAGACAGATTGAGACTCCAAAGTCAGGGCAGGATTAACCTTCACCTTGTTTTGGTTCTTTGATGACAGACCTGCCACAGAGAAAGAAGGAAAAAGGAAAGTAGGATTTTCACCAGGAGGAGAAGAGGAATTGGGGGCTAGAAAGCCAGATTTCTTAGCCTTGAGAAAGTAACTTAACCTGAGATTCATTTTATTTTTCTGTAAGATGGAAATGATAATAATATCTACTCATAAGGTTATTGGGAGGATTAATGAGTTAAGGCACACAAAATATTTGAAAACAATTCCTAATAATTAAAAATGCTCAGGACATTTTAGCTATTCTAGACTGGACTCTGCAACTAAATTGTTAAGTGACCTAGGGCAAGTCACTTCTCATTTCTTGGCTTTAGTTTCTTCATGTGTAAAATGGGGTAGTAAAACCTACTGTATATACTAATAGGGCTAAATGAGATGATAAATGTAAAGCGCCTATCTGATTCCTGACAAATCAAAAGTACACATTTTCAACCTGAGAAAAGGTGAATGAAAAACAAATAAAAAATGAGAACCACACAAAAGTACACATTAGGCTGGGTGCAATGGCTCATGCCTGTAATCCCAACACTTTGAGAGGCCAAGGTGGGAGGCTCACTTGAGGCTAGGAGTTCAAGACCAGCCTGGTCAAGGTAGCGAGACCCTGTCTCTACAAAAAAAATTTTTTTAATGTAGCTGGCATGGTGCCGCACACCTGTAGTCCTAGCTACATGGGAGGCTAAGGTGGAAGAATCGCTTGAGCCCAGTAGTTGGAGGCTGCAGTGAGCTTGATCATGCCACTGCACTTCAGCCTGAGTGACAGAGGGAGACCCTGCCTCTAACAACAACCAAAAAAAAGAGTACACATTAAATGTTATATTCTATTATTTATCTTATGTCAAGGAGATTCCATATGCATCACTGATATAGTTGTCTGTGCCCAAAATAGATTTTGAACTTTCAGCTACCTTCTGTGGATGCACTAGGCTAATCCAGGTAGTGGAAAAGGAAGTGTACAAAAGCCATAGTCTAGTGAGGAGAATTCTGTCTACCTGGTAAAAAGGTAGTAGAAGTCTCAAAATAGAAGAAGCCTCTGTTTAAGGATATAATGCTTAGAGTTTTGACTCAAATGCCAGGGTGAAAGACTTAGCTCTTACGCAACATATGTAATACCACCTCGGGTTTTAGGGGTTAAAGCTACAGAAGATTGGCAATTATCCTAGCAAGGAAATGGCACAAACTAAAATGGAAAATGAGCTCTGTAAGATGAAACAAAAGAAAGTAGCATGCTGAAATTTAAGTAACCAGGAAAAGAAGGAGGAGGGCAGAAAAGGAATGAAGGCCAGTTAGTCAGGTGGCAATCAGGCTTAGGAGATTCTGAACAAATATTTCCTTGCTCACAATAGTGAATTGATCACAAATGGGATTTTCCAGCTAATGCAAGAACAATGAGATGATCTTCTGGAGTGCAAGTCTCTTAACTACTGGATTAGTCAAGGCTTACTCTCCATATACTACTATACTCACAGTTCCATTAAGCCCAGGTGCTGGCAGGGCAAATTTAGCAATGACCCCTTGCTGTAGTTCCAGATTAGTAGGCCTAGGTGATTTCAGCCAAGTCATTTAATGGCTGTCATAGAAATCTCCTTTTCCTGTCTCTAAAAATAAGTGAAGATAGCTGCAAGGGGAAGGATAAAGGGCTAATTTCAAGTCAGATTAGTTGGAGACAGTTATGGTTTGGCTGTGACCCCACCCAAAATCTCATCTTAAATTGTAATCCCATAATCCTCAAGTGTCAAGGGTGGGACCACGTGGAGGTAATTGGATCACAGGGGTGGTTTCCCCCATGCTGTTCTCATGATAGTGAATGAGTCTCATGAGATCTGATTTTATAAGTCTCTGGCATTTCCCCTGTTTGCACTCATTCTCTCTCCTGCTGCCCTGCCAAGAGGTGCCTTCTGCCATGATTGTAAGTTTCCTGAGGCCTCCCCAGCCATGTGGAAACTGTGTGTCAATTGAACCTCTTTTCTTTACAAATTACCCAGTCTTGGATATTTCCTTATAGCAGCGTGAGAACGAACTAATACAGAGTCAGTTTGCATTAAGAATACTGGAATTTCTCACACAGATTCCAAATGATCACAATTTATCCTATGGTAGTCAAATAACAATCTAAAACATTACAGCTATCAGTAGATTTTAGCTAACCATATGGCTTAAAGTCTTGAATACACAAGAAAATTTATTTTTCATCTCTCCAGACTTCATTTCTGAGATATCTGGAGCATAACCACTAGATATTTCCATGTAAGGAATGGTAAAATGACTAGGCATGGTGGCTTACACCTGTAATCCCAGCATTTTGGGAGGCTTAAGGGGGAGGATTGCTTGAGCCCAGGAGTTCACCAGCCTGGGCAACACAGCAAGACACCATCTCTTAAAAAAAATGTATGGTAAGAAGAACAGCTAAATGATGTAGCAGAGAGTCATCACAGGAAAGGCCAGTATCCATGGCCCTGCAGAAAGGGCAGTAACTAATTTGCTTTCTCGCCACCATTTCATCATGTGTTTCTGGTTCAGTCTACCCACAGCTACATCCCATGGTTTATATTTAACTTACTTATCATACTTACTTACAAAACCAGCATTCTCCCACTAAACAAAGAGCTCCTTATAGGTAGAGACCATCAGATCAGCTTTTTTAGATGCCACATATGAGTCAGATCATGCAGTATTTGTCTTCCCGTGTCTGGTTTATTCACTTAACATAATGTTCTCCAGATTCATCCATGTTGTTACAAAACGACAGGATTTACCTCTTTTTTCATGGCTGGATAGTATGGTGGTTACCAGGGGCTGGGAGGCTGATGAGGGAGGAGTTGGGGAAATGTTGATCAAAGGTTACAAATTTCAGTTAGACAGGAAGAATAAGTTCCAGAGATCTATTGTACAACATGGTGACTATAATAAATAACAATACATTGTATTCTTGAAAAATTCAAAGAGTAGATTTTAAGTGCTCTCACCATAAAAATGACAACTATGTGAGGTAATGTATATGTTAATTAGCTTGATTTAACCATTCTGGAAGGGGTTTTGTGTGTGTGCATTTCAAAACATGTTGTATGCAATAAATATATATAACTTCATGTTAATTAAAAAAACCATTAAAATATTTCAGTAGCTTTTGAGGTACATGTGATTTTGGTTACATGGATGCATTATATAGTTGTGAATTCTGAGATTTTGGTGTACCCATCACCCAAGCAATGTACACCGTACCCAATATGTAGTTTTTTATTCCTCACTCCATTTGCACCCTCCCCCTTCTGAGTCTCCAAAGTCCATTTTACCACTTTGTATGCCTGTGTGTACTCATAGCTTAGCTCTCACTTATAAGTGAGAACATACGGTAGCTAGTCTTCCATTCCTGAGTTATTTCACTTAGAATAATGTCCTCCAGCTCCATCCACGTTGCTGCAAAAGACATTATTTCATTCCTTCTTATGGCTGAGTAGTATTCCATGGTGTATATATACGAAATTTTCTTTATCCACTCATTGGTTGATGCGCATTTAGGTTGGTTCTGTATCTTTGCGACTGTGAACTGTGCTTCAATAAATGTGTGCATGTGTCTTTTTCACATAATTACTTCTTTTCTTTTGAGTAGACACCCAGCAGTAGGACTGCTGAATCAAATGGAAGATCTATTTTTAGTTCTTTAAGGAATCTCCATACTGTTTTCCATAGAGATTGTACTAATTTACATTCCCACCAGCAGTGTATAAGCCAAATACTTACCACCACATCCTTCTCTTTTCACCATACCCATACCAATATCTTTGTTTTTTGGCTATTCTTGTAGGAGCAGGGTGGTATGTCATTGCAGTTTTAATTTGCATTTCCCTGATGATTAGTAATGCTGAGCATTTTTTTCATGTTTGTTGGACATTTGTATAACTTCTTTTGAGAAATGTCTATTCATGTCATTTGCTCACTTTTTGATGGGATTATTAGTTTTTTTCTTGCTGATTTGTTTGAGTTTCTTTTAGATTCTGGATATTAGTCCTTTGATGGATGCAGGGTTTACAAATATTTCCCCCCATTCTGTAGGTTATCTGTTTACTCTGATGATTATTTCTTTTGCTGTGCAGAAGCTTTTTAGTTTAATTAGGTCCCATTTATTTGTTTTTGTTGCATTTGCTTCTGGGGTTTTAGTCATGAATTCTTTGCCAAGGCCTATGTTCAAGAGAGTTTTTCCAAGGTTATCTTCTAGAATTTTTATGGTTTTAGGTGCTGGATTTAAGTCTTGATCCATCTTGAGTTGACTTTTGTATACAGTGAGAGATTGGGATCTAGTTTCATTCTTCTACATCTGGCTAACCAGTTTTCCCAGCACCATTTATTAAATAGGGTGTCCTTTCCACAGTTCATGTTTTTGTATGCTTTGTCAAAGATCCGTTGGTTGTAAGTATTTGGCTTTATTTCTCTGTTCTCTATTCCATTCCATTGGTCTATGTTCCTACTTTTATTCTAGTACTATGCTGTTTTCATAACTATAGCCTTGTAGTATAATTTGAAGTCTGGTAATGTGATGCTTCCAGGTTTGTTCTTTATACTTATGATTGCTTTGGCTATTCAGGGTCTTTTTTGGTTCCATATAAATTATAGAATTGTTTTTCCTAATTTTGTGAAAAATTATGCTGGCATTTTGATAGGACTTGCATTGAATCTGTAGATTGCTTTGGGCACTGTGGTCATTTTCACAGTATTGATTCTTCTTAATCCATGAGCATAGGATGTGTTTCCATTTGTTTGTATCATCTATGATTTCTTTCAGCATTGTTTTATAGTTCTCCTTGTAGAGATCTTTCACCTCCTTAGTTAAATATATTCCTAGGTATTTTATATTTTTTTGCAGCTGTTTTAAAAGGGATTGAGTGTTCTTGATGCGATTCTTAGCTTGGTGGTTGTTGGTGTATAGTAGTGCTACTGATTTGTGTACACCGTTTTTGTAATTTGAGACTTTTCAAAATTCGTTTATTAAATCTAGGAGTCTTCTGGAGGAGTCTTCAGGGTCTTCTAGGTATATGACCACATCACCAGTGAATGGAGATAGTTTGATGTCCTCTTTCCAACTGAGATGCCTGTTATTTCTTTCTCTTGCCTGATTGCTCTGGCTAGGACTTCCTAATGGACTATGTTGAATAGAAATGGTGAAAGTGGGCATCCTTGTCTTGTTCCAGTTCTCAGCGGGAATACTTTCAACTTTTCCCTTTCAGTATGATGTTGACTGTGGGTTTGTTATATGTGGCTTTTATTATTTTGAAGCAAGTCCCCTTCTGTACCTAGTTTATTGAAAGTCTTTATCACAAAGAGATGCTGGATTTTATCAAATGCTTTTTCTGCATCTATTGAGATAATCATACTTTTTTTTTTTTTTTTTCTGAGACAGAGTCTTGCTCTGTTGCCAGGCTGGAGTGCAGTGGCACAATCGTGGCTCACCACAACCTCTGCCTCCCGGGTTCAAGCGATTCTCCTGCCTCAGCCTCCTGAGTAGCTGGGACTACAGGTGCATGCCACCATGCCTGGCTAATTTTTGTATTTTTAGTAGAAATGGGATTTCACTATGTTGGCCAGGCTGGCCTTGAACTCCTGACCTCATGATCCACCCACCTTGGCCTCCCAAAGTGTTATATTACAGGCGTGAGCCACCATGCCCAGCCAATCATATGTTTTTAATTCTGTTTATGTGATGTGTCATGATTATTGACTTCCATATATGTTAGACCATCCCTGCATCCCTGGGATGAAACCCACTTGATTACGGTAGGTTTGATCAACCCACTTGATCTTTCTGATGTGCTGTTCGATTTGGTTAGCTAGTATTTTGTTGATGATTTTTGCATCTATGTTTATCAGGGATATTGGTCTGTAGTTTTCTTTTTTTTTAATGTTCTTTCCTGGTTTTGGTATCAGGGTGATACTGGCTTCATAGAATGTTTTAGGGAGGATTACTTCTTTCTCAATCTTTTGAAATATTTCAGTAGAAATGGTACCAATTCTTCTCTTAATGCCTGGTAGAATTCACATTAGAATCCGTCTGGTCCTGGGCTTTTTTATTGCTAGCAATTTTAAAAAATTACTCATTCAATCTCACTGCTTGTTATTAGTCTGTTCAGGGGACCTATTTCTTCCTGACTTAATCTAGGAGAGTTGTATGTTTCCAGGAATTTATCCATTTCCTCTAGATTTTCTAGTTTGTGTGCATAGAGGTGTTGTTAGTAGTCTTGAATGATCTTTTATGTTTCTGTGGTGTCATCTGTAATATCTCCAGTTTTATTTCTAATTGAATTTATTTGAATTTTCTTTTTTCTTGGTTAATCTAGCTAATAGTCTATCAATTTTATCTTTTCAGAGAACCAGCTTTTTTTTCATTTATCTCTTGCATTTTTTTTGTTTCAATTTCATTTAATTCTGCTCTGATTTTTATTATTTCTTTTCTTATGCTAGCTTTGGTTTAGTTTGTTCTTGTTTCTCTAGTTCCTTGAGGTGTGATATTAGATTGTCAACTTGTGATCTTTCCGACTTTTTGATGCAGGCATTTAGCACTATAAACTTTCCCATTAGCACTTTTTTTTTTTTGCTGTATCTCAAGAGGTTTTAATAATCTGTATCACTACTGTCATTCATTTAAAAGAATTTTTAAATTTCCATCTTGATTTCATTGTTAACTCAAAAATAATTCAGGAGCAGATTGTTTAATATCCATGTATTTGTATAGTTTTGAGGGTTTCTTTTGCAGTTAATTTCTACTTTTATTCCACTGTGGTCTGAGAAAATACTTGATATAATTTTGATGTTTATAAATTTATTAAGACTTGTTTTGTGGCCTATCATATGGTCTATCTTGGAGAATGTTAAATGTATTGATGAGAAGAATGTATATTGTGCATATCTTGGATAGAACGTTCTGTAAATATCTGTTAGGTCCATTTGTTTGAGAGTGTCATTTAAAGTCAATTTTTTTTGTTGTTGTTGACTTTGTGTTGATGATCTCTCTAGCACTGTCAGTGGAATACTGAAGTTCCTCACTATTATTATGTTGCTATCCATCTCATTTAGTAGGTCTAGCGGTAACTGTTTTACGAACCTGGGAGCTCCAGCGTTAGGTGCATATAAATTTAGGATTGTAATACCTTCTCGTTGGATTGAGCCTTATATCATTGTATAATTACCTTGTCTTTTTTTCACTGTTGTTGTTTTAAGGTCTATTTTATTTTAGATAAGAATAGCCACTCCTGCTTGCTTTTGGTTTCCATTTACATGGAGTATCTTTTTCTACCCCTTTACCTTGAGTTTATATAAATCCTTACATGTTAGGTGAATCTCTTGCAGACAGCAGATATTTGGTTTGTGATTTTTTAAATCCATTCTGCCAATCTGTATCATTTAAGTGGAGCATTTAAGCAATTTATATGTGACATTAATATTGAGATGTGAGGTACTGTTCCATTCATCATGTTGTTATCTAGATACTTTGTATTTTTCATCGTGTTATTGTTTCATAGGTTTTGTTAGTTTTATGCTTTCAAGAGGTCCTATTTTGCTGCCTATCAAGCTTTTGTTTCAAGATTTAGAACTCTTTTTAGAATTTCTTGTAGGGCTGGTATGGTAGTGACAAATTCCCTCATCATTTGTCTGAAAATGACTTTATTTCTCCTTCATTTATGAAACTTAATTTTGCTAGATACAAAATTCTTGGCTGACAGTTACTCTGTTTAAGGAGGCTAAAGATAGGACCCCAGTCCCTTCTGGCTTGTAAGGTTTCTGCTGAGAAGTCTTCTGTTAGTCTGATGGGTTTTCCTTTACAGGTTAACTGATGGTTTTGTCTCACTGCTCTTAGAATTCTTTCCTTCACATCGACTTTAGATAGCCTGATGACTATATGCTTGGTGATGTCCTTTTTGCAAGGAATCTCCCAGGATTTCTTTATGCTTCTTGTATTTGGATATCTAACTCTCTAGCAAGGTCAGAGAAGTTTTCCTCATTTATTCCTTCAAATAAGTTTTCCAAACTTTTTGCTTTTTCTTCTCCTTCAGGAACATCAATTATTCTTAGGTTTGGCCATTTTACTTAATTCCATATTTTTGGAGACTTTGTTCATTTATTTTTATTCTTTTTTATTTTTTCTGATTGGGTTAATTTGAAAGCCTTGTCTTCAAGCTCTGAAATTCTTTCTTCTGGTTGTTCTAGTCTATTTTTAAATCTTTCCATTGCATTTTGTAATTCCCTAAATGTGTCTTTCATTTATGGAAGTTCTGATTAGCTATTCTTCAAGATCTCTATCTCTTTAGAAAATTTTTCATTCATATCCTGAATTTTTTTTTAAATTTCTTTGTGTTGGCTTTCACCTTTCTCTGGTATCTCCTTGTACTCAAGGAAATAATCAAAGCTTAATAATCAACCATTCGAATTCTTTATCTGGTATTTCAAATATTTCATCTTGGCTAGGTGTGGTGGCTCACACCTGTAATCCCAGCACTTTGGGAGGCCAAGGCGGGTGGATCACCTGAGGTCAAGAGTTCGAGACCAGCCTGGCCAACATGGTGAAACCTTGTCTCTACTAAAAATACACACACAAAAATAGCTGGGAGTGGTGGCACACACCTGTAGTCCCAGCTACTTGGGGAGGCTGAGGCAGGAGAATCGCTTGAACCCAGGAGGCGGAGGTTGCAGTGAGCCAAGATCACACCACTGCACTCTAGCTTGGGTGACAGGGAGACCCCATCACAAAAGAAAAAAAAAAAATTCATCTTTGTTTGGATCCATCACTGGAGAGCTAATGTGATCTTTTGGGGGTGCCACAGAACCCTGTTTTGCCATATTACCAGAATTATTTTTCTGGTTCCTTCTCTTTGGGGTAGACCATTTCTTCTAGTTATTATAGAATTATTTTGATGGTGTTTTTTAAAAATTTCTTTTTACCCTCTTAAGGATCTGACTTTAATGTTTACTGTAGCCTAATTCGGCTCTTGGTGCTTTCAGGGGTGAAGATTCTACATAAGTTCCTTGGTTATTGGGAGTCTTTGTATGATGGCCTTCTCAGATGCTAGTTTGTAGTAACAATGTGCACAGTATGTGCGCAAGTTTACTGTCTCACAGGGGGTTGGAACGGCAGAGTTCTCTTGACGCTTACTTATTTCATTCCCCTGTGGTATACACCTTTTTGTTTACTTATTTTTCCCTAGTATTTTATTTACTGGTTGAACAGTCTGGGCTTCAGGCCAGCAGAGGAGGTATCCCTGTGTAGAAACCAGTTGTGGCTGAAGCAGGTGGGTAAATGCAGTACCCAATGGTGGGCAGAGGTCCCAAGTTTGTCAGAGGTGGCTGGGGGAGCTCTCAGTGAGAAACACTGAGGTTTTATCAGGGGGAAGGGTGGGAGCCACCTCAGCTCCCCTGCCAGGCCAGCAGGACACACTCCTGACCGTGTTCTAGCTATTCAGATCAGACAGGTACCTCTTTTCATCTGCAGGAATGTTGATGTTCCAAGTAAGGAAGAATTGTGACTCTACCTCTTGTGCAAGCCTGGACCTGGAGAGTGCTCCTCCTATGGGGATACAGTCACCTTGAAGTGTTCCAGAAACGCTATGCATAGATGCACTCACACCAAGCTCCCATGGGAGAAGCCCCAGCTGTGTCTGCAATGGTGGATGAGGGGGAAAAGAAGTCCCCTTCTCTGAGATTCTTCACAAGCAGCAGGCTTGGTGCCCAGCTGTTGGAGTAGAGCTGCAGACTTTCCCTGCTAAGCCCAGCACTGCAACTGTGCCCCTGCTGAAAGAAACTTCCACCAGCAGAAAGATCTGGGACTCAGGGCCTGCCATCTAGAGTCTTTTGTCCCACGGGGTATTCCCTTGACGTAGTATACTCCCCTTTCCCCTAGAAGTAGGAGTCCCTGAGAGCCAGACTACTGTGAATTCTGTTGCTCTTCTGGATCTAGCCACCTAGAGGGGCTGCCACACTCCAGGCTGGTACTAGGGAATGTCTGCAAGGGATCCAGTGATATGACATGTTCTCAAGTTTCCCAGAAGCAGGTACTAGCACTGGCTCTGATGGGGTTTGCAGGGGAGTGACATAGACTCTGTGAGATTCCTTGGTTATAGCTAGCCTTAGTGTGTTGGTTTTCTCAAATGCCAGTGGTAGTAAGTAATGACCTGGTCACATGAACAGACTCAGGACCTCCTGGTCGGCTAGGGTGGTGCAGACAATGGTGATAGCTGAGGTCAAGCACAAGTTTCTTCCTTCCCGGGTGCAGTGTTATTCTACCTGGAGGTGCTGTAATGGACTGTGTTGGCCTCTAGCCACAAGGTGGCACTTGGAAAAGAACACCAGCCGTGGTAGTAGTGGTGGGATTTGTGCTTGCCTTATATCTCCAGGGAGGGTATTCTGGTTTCTCAGGCAATGGGTAGGGTCATAAAGCTCCCCAAAGTTTCTGTCCTTTGTGTTAAGCTACCAGGGCGGGTGGAGGGGCAAAGCCAGGTGGAGGCTGGATAAGCCAGGTCTGTGCTCTGGCTCTCCACATGCACGGCAAGCAGCGTCCCCTGTGGAGCTCAAGGGACAGTTCTCTGGCCACTGGGATATTATTCCAAGGAGAAGCATAGCTGTTTCTACTGTACAGAAGAGTTTGCACAAGGACTAAGAGTAGCAGGTGGCAGTAAGTCCCACCCAGCTCTCATTAACATGACAAGACAGATCTGACACTCCCAGTAATCCACTAGCAGCAGCAAGCTAAGGTCCAGGCCATCTTGCTCAGAACTAAAAATTGCCCAGGCCATAAGCCTTCCCTGCAGAGATACTATGTGAGGTACTGCATATGTTAATTAGCTTGATATAACCATTCTAGAAGGTATGTATGTATTTCAAAACATCATATTGTACACAATCAATACATACAGTTTCATGTCAATTTATTTAAAAAAGGTAGAGACCATGTTTTTTCTTTTCTTTAAATCTCTGTAGCCTACCGCTTGGCTCAGCATTAGGCTCTGGATATAATAAAGATTTGTTGAATGAACAAGCACACAAGTGAAAAATGCTTAGAAACATGTTCTGCTAAATTGGGGTCAGATTGCCATCCAAACTCCTCCAGTAGAGGATAATCGTCTCCTCCTTATGGGAAGATCTGTGTAATCACAGAACAGCTGGACTCAAAGAGGAGCCTCAGCTAAGGCTATTGGTTTGTTGACACTTCTATGCAAAAGTCAGCAAACCAGAGGATATTCAGCATGGCTGTAGAGGGTGTGTAGAATGCAGTGTTAAGAAGAGCTTTGAGAGGAAGCTCACTAAAGTCTGGAATGTCATGAAAAGTCCAGCTCCTGAGCTACTACTGATCTCCTGCACCTCTAAGTCTGACCATCCCCTAAAGCTTCATTAATTTTTCTGTCTGAGTTAAGCAAAAACAAGTCTAAAATTGTTCAAAAGAGCCTAAAGAAAATCAAAATAATCATAAAAGCTGTCCAATTTATTAACAAGGGTCCATAGAAGGTTGGTTTGGCTGGCACAATTTAGGACATGCTCAAAAACCAAAGGCCCTATTCCCTACTCCCTTTACAGACCTTTGGCTTCTCCCTTTCTGTAGGGCAGAAGCTGACAGGAACATCCAGGCGGATGGAAATTGGGAGTTGTGCTTTCATACTCTGACCACATTTGGAATCTGGGACCAATGATTTCTCATCAATGCAGTAAAGGTAAAATCAGTCTTGTATGACTGAACTGCTAGACATTACTTTCAGTGCTTCTCAGTCATAAAACCTTCCCTGGGATAGGAGACGAGGGTTTGGGAGTTATGTGAAAAGCCATCAGTTAGGAACAAAATGCCTTGGTGATGCTAAAAAACCAATTTAAATCTAAAGGATTCAAACCTTAACCCCTTCTGTTTAGGGTTGCCAGATTTAGCAAATAAAACACTCAGATACAAGATAAGTATGTCCCAAATATCAGATGGGACACACATACTAAAAAGTTATTTGTTTATGCAGTGGCATCATCTCGGCTCACTGCAACCTCTGCCTCCTGGGTTCAAGCGATTCTCCTGCCTCAGCCTCCCAAGAAGCTGAGATTACAAGCACGCGCCACCATGCCTGGCTAATTTTTGTATTCTTACTAGAGACGGGGTTTCACCATGTTGGCCAGGCTGGTCTTGAACTCCTGATCTCAAGTGATCTGCCCACCTTGTCTTCCCAAAGTGCTGGGATTACAGGTGTGAGCCACTGCACCCGGCCACTGGGAACTTTTGATCTGTCTTTTCTAAACAACTTTATGAAGTAAAATTTATAAACCATACAATTCACCTATTGAAAGTATAAAAATTAGTGGTTTTTAGTATGTTCACAGAGTTGTGCAACCTAAATGTCTACTTTTGTGTTTATTTAAATGCTCTTTTGTAGAGTATTCTGTTACTAAGACTCTGATTAACTTTCCTGTCTACATGCCACAATATCTATGCCCTCTTCCTTCCTGGAGTTCTTTTTCTTTTTTTCCTTTTCTGTCCTTTCTTTTTAGTTTCTCCAACTTAGTTATTTTCCATTTGTGATTACACTTTTTTCTTTTTATTAATTTTAAGAATTACCCAAAGTAATATAAAAATACATTTTCACTGTAAAAGATTCAAAAACAAAAATATATACAGAAAAAATTAAAAGTTTCCTTTCCTGTGCCTTCCACTCCTTCTTTTCCTAAGGAAACCACTATAAATAGATTGGTGTATATCCTTTAGGTTCCTTCCATTTCAAGGAATTTATACACAAATATTTATGTATATATACACATCTCTCTCTATATATATTCTTAATGAGATCCTACTACATGTATTGCTCTGCAAGTTACCTTTTTCTTTTTACACTATGTATTGGTCATCTTCCCTTGTCAATACGTATAGATTTACTCCAACCTTTTGAATTACTACCTAGTATTATTAAGCTACCTTTCGATAACTGTTAATAATTTTTATTGTTGTCTTGTGGTGGTGGTGGTGGTGATGAAGATGGTATTTACAGAAGTGTGTGGAAGGTAAAGGATAGGGAAAGGAGAAATATAATAATGGGACAGTCATGCAAACTCTCTAGGACAGAGAGAACTCTGTAGGCACTATGCTAGGCAGACAATCTAGTGGAATCACACAACATAGATGTAAAACAGCAAAGCATGTCAAGGCAGGGTGTACATAAGATGTTAAATGAATTGTAGAGACCCAAGATAATTAAAATTATATGTCCACACAAAAACTTTTACACATGTTTACTACAACATTACTCATAATACCCCCAAAAATGGAAACAATTCAAATGTCTATCACCTGATGAAGAGATAAACAAATTGTGGTATATCCAAACACTGGAATAGTATTCCGCCATAAAAAGCATACATACTACAATAAGGATGGGCCTTGAAAACATAAGTGAAGGAAGCCAGTAACAAAAGGCCACATTTTATATGATTCTATTTATATGTCAAGTCCAGAAAAATCCGTTAGTCGTTGCCAGGGGATAGGAGAGCAGAGGAAAGAACTGAGAGTGAATGCTAACGGGTATAGGGTTTCTTTCTGGGATGATGACAATGTTCTACAATTAAGTTATGGTCATGGTTTCAAAACTCTGAATATATTAAAAATCACTGAATTACATGCTTTAAAAGGGTGTATTTTGTGACATGTTAATTGTATCTCAATAAGGCTATTATTTTAAAAAACTGGGCCAGGCATGGTGGCTCACACCTGTAATCCCAGCACTTTGGGAGGCCACTCAAGTGGCCTCCCACTCAAGTGGGTGCATCACTTGAGCCCAGAAGTTTGAGACCAGCCTGGGCAACATAGTGAGATCCCATCTCTATAAAAAAGTACAAAAATTAGCTGGGTGTGGTGGCACGTGCCTTTAGCCCCAGCTAGTTGGGAGGCTGAGGTGGGAGGATCACTTGAGCCCAGGAGGCTCAACCAATGAGCCTCAAGTTGCAATGAGCCAAGGTCACACCACTTCACTCCAGCCTGGGCGACAGAGTGAAACTCTGTCTCAAACAAACAAACACTGTAGAACCCAAGCACTACAGGAATTCAAGAAGGAGAGATAAAGGGGGGCAGGGCAGAATTGTTGGAAAGAGCTTCATGGAGAAGGACTTGCACTAAACTCAAGAGACGAACACAGGTTAATTAGGTAGAGATGCAGGGGACAGTTTTGTAGGCAGGAAAAAGGACTTAATGAAAGGGTTGGCATTGAGACTAGACAAGTTGTATGATAGTACAGTTAAGTACGAAAATCTGAAGGAGGCAGAAAACAAGAACTTCAAGTCAGGACTTTAATATTAGGATAATGATATTAAATTTTATCTCAGAGAATCCTACAAAGATTTTGAGCAGGGGAAAATGTGATAAACTGGAATTTCAGAAACATTAATATGATAGATTTACAAGGGAACGGAGTGCAGACAGAAAGACCACTTAAAAGACAGCTATAACAGTCAACACTTAAAATGATGAAAGGCTGAACTAAGAAGTGGTAGAAAATAGAAAGGAGAGGCCCAGCATGGTGGCTCACGCTTGTAATCCCAGAACTTTGGGAGGCCAAGGCGAGTGGACCATTTGAGGTCAGGAGTTCAAGACCGGCCTGGCCAATATGGTGAAACCCCGTCTCTACTAAAAATACGAAAATTAGCTGGGCATGGTGGTGCGTGCCTGTAATCCCAGCTTCTTGGGAGGCTGAGGCAGGAGAATCGCTTGAACCAGGAGGTGGAGGTTGTTGTGAGCTGAGATCGTGCCACTGCACTCCAGCCTGGGCAACAGAGCAAGACTCTGTCAACAAAAAAAAGAAAGAAAAAGAAAAGAAAATAGAAAGGAGAGGGTAGACAACCAAGATGTTAGAACTGGCCAGTATTTATGTACTGTAGATTTTCCAACCAGAATAGGCCTGAAGATTCTGAATATTCAAAATAGTGTTACCTGCCAAATTATTGGGTTTAGCACTGTCGTTTTGTAAATTCAGTGGAAGGCCAAAATCTTGGGTAAACCAGTATTAATTGCTTACTGCTCAAAATAGCAGAAGCAGTAACTCTACCTGCAATAGGTAGTCCAAGCCTACCTGTAGGGATTTACCAGGAAAACTGGTTTCAACTCTTTTTCCTTGGTAAAATGTTTGGCTTTTGAAATAACACACATTTATAGATGAAGTTCTTAATTATCTTTCTGATTGAAAATGTCAAGCTCTTATAGATTATTCTGATTATTTTTTACACATTTACCAGTGTTTATCATGTGGCAGATACTGTCCTAAATGCTTTATAAATATTACCTAATTTAATCCTTACAGCAACCTTATGTGGCAGCACTTTTATTATTATCCCCATTTTACAGAGGAGGAACTGTAGCAGAGAAATTAAGAGATTTGCCCAAGATAACGTGGTAAGTGGTGGAGCTAGGATTAAAACCTAGACGGTATGACTCCAGAATTCATGCTCTTGACTACTATACTTCCCATATGGTATTTATTTCACTGCATTTATGGCAGATATTTTATATTTATTGGTGCTATTAAATATGCTGTTAATTAATGTTTCCCCTCGCTAAACCATAATCTCGCTAAGAGCAGAAATTCTGTCTAGTTTTGTTGCCATTGTATTGCCATACCTGGCACAGTGGCTCGCACTTATTTAATAATCAATAAATATTTGTCGAATGAATTGATCAGTCTTTATTGATGATTATTACATTTTTCATTTGCCTGGAACTCACCACACCCTAAAGTATTCTGGCTCTCCATATTTTCTGTTCTTAAGAATATGCAGAGCAGTTGATTATCTTCTGGGTCCTTTAGCCCTTTAGCTCTCCTGAGGGTAGCAGAGGACTCCCTGGTTTTCCTTTGGATGAAAGTTTCCTGACTTTCTACTTCTGGAACTAGGGCCAGTGTCCTTGACATGGGCTTCCTCCAGGATGAAATCAGACAACTGCTCAATGACAGCAAGTAAAGAAAGTACACTCGCCTGTAATCCCAGCACTTTGGGAGGCCAAGGCGGGTGGATCATGAGGTCAAATGGAGACCATCCTGGCTAACGCAGTGGAACCCTGTCTCTACTAAAAAAAAATACAAAAAATTAGCCAGGTGTGGTGGTGGGCACCTGTAGTCCCAGCTACTTGGGAGGCTGAGGCAGGAGAATGGCGCGAACCTGCGAGGCGGAGCTTGCAGTGAGCCAAGAACACGCCACTGCACTCCAGCCTGGGCAACAGAGTGAGACTCTGTGTTACTAAAAAAAAAAAAAAAAAAAAAAAAAAAGAAAGTACACTGTGACCTTCGATCAGTGAACTGATTTCATTCTGCACTTTCTCCATTCCTCAAAAGGAAGCCTAAATCTAAATCTTCCTTTTTCAAAATTTCACATTAGAAACAATTTGTTGTTGTTGTTCTTACATAACAGGCAGTTCCATTCTGAAAGATGGCTGGAGTGTGATTACTCCTGCTCCCTTTAGGATTTTTTTTTTTTTTTAAGATAGAGTTTCCCTCTGTCACCCAGGTTGGACTGCAATAGCACAATCTTGGCTCACTGCAACCACCACCTCCCAGGCTCACGCGATTCTTGTCCCTCAACCCCCCAAGTAGCTGGGACTACAGGCATGTGCCACCATGCCCGGCTAATTTATTTATTTATTTATTTATTTTATTTTTAGTAGAGACGGGTTTTGTCATGTTGGCCAAGCTAGTCTTGAACTCCTGGTCACAAGTGATCTGCCGGCCTTGGACTCTCACAGTGCTGGGATTACAGGTGTGAGCCACCACGCCCGGCCTCCCTTTAGAATCTTGATTCACCAAAGGAAAGCACGGAAATGGTATGGAAATCCTCCCTTACTACAGAGACAGATCCATTTGTTCTGTCCACAAAAAGGCTGCAAAGGAGGACCTTATATGCCTCAGCAGCCTTTTTTCACACTGATTGCCTCTTTTTAGCAGGAGGCAGTTATGAAGAATGGGGAGAGAAGGAAAGGTACACAAGCTTTACTGGTGAATTTCCAAATATAAAAGTTAAGAGAGTACTCAAATTAGGATTTTCAGATGATAAAACAGTGGAGCTTGTACTTCTAAGTACAAAGTATTTACTTTTGAAAAATATATTTCCTTTCCTGATCAGTTGTTTGGTAGGTTAACAATCTGATTGCCAGGTTGATCTGCCATATGTGCATGTACACACACACACACACACACACACACACACACACACACACACACACTTCAGAGGTAATAACAATGACATACTCAGATACATTTTCCTGAGTTTACCTACGTTCATCTTGTCTGTCCTCACTTGGGCTTTTAAATAGAGATATTGCAGAGTAGACCAACTATAATTCCATGGAATTTCTATAAAGGAAATAAAGATTCAGAATATGAGAATTTCTCATGCTGATACTGTGTCATTCAAACACATTCTTAAGAAACTTGGAACTTGATCCCTGAAGTCCAAAATGATCTATCTCTAAGACACATATGGTAGTTTGGAATTCACTTTATTTATCTTCATCATAAAGTTATAGTTTCAAAGCTTGGGAAACAGATTTCATTTCCTGACAACTAAGTTGAAGTTGATGACTACAATTGTCAGAAAAGTCATCTGAAACCTAGAAACAGGTGAAATAAATTATTGGGTGATCTTTTAGTACAGTTTTGTGTTTATATCTTTGATTAGTTTTCTATTGACTGGACTATTTTATAACTCGTTAGGGCAGAGGTTAGCTTATAGATTTTCATCTAGTAGTGATAAAAATGTTTTATGTCTGGTGGAAAAGATGACTCCAAAATTTATGACTTATTGCACTTTAGGACCTTAATTAGTTTTGTATATCATTCAGAAATCGTATTTTAACATTCCTTTATTAAATTGCCTATAAATATTTAGCTCTTAATTTTTCATTTGAACTGATCTTAATATCTTACTGGTTCCCTCATTAATTAATAAATAAAATATTGGAGACCTATTAATTTCATATTTATATAAAAGTCAAATTTTTTAATACTTGGAAAAATTATACTTTATCAAACCCCATGATTTGCTATACAGACATATCCTTCTTTGCTTCCTCTTTTTCTCTCCATTCTTAACCCAACTCAGAAAAGGCCAATAAAGTATATGTATTTTGATCAATTTCTTTCAGGTCCCCTAAAGTACAGATGAGTCAAGACTAGAAAACTAGAGGTTACCTTGTTTAACTTCCTTATTTTACAGATGAGGAAGTTCAGGCTCACACAGGGAAAAAATCTTTCTCACACAGCTATATACTGGCAGAGTTAAATCTAGAATACAGATTGTTCCTACTACTTCACCATGCTTTGACGCTGCACTGGGTAATGAGTAGGCACTTAATATGCTGACGACTCATTCTTAAATTTATAAGGGGTTTTTGTCTCTTTTGGTTCGATGCTAGGCCTCATGTCTAGATGAATACCTGGCACATAGTAAGCGCTCAAAAAATATCTGTTGCATTTGAACCTAGTACCAAGCAAGACAAATTCCTTGGAAGTTAATTAGAACTCAGAGGATCATTTATAATAATCCCCATACACTTAGAGAAAATGTATAGTTTTCAAAGTGCTTTCATATATATGAGCCCATTTGATCCCTCTGAGGTAGACATGGCAGGAATTATTAGTCCTAGATAACAGATTCAAGTTATTGAGGCTCTGAGAAGTTAAAGGTCATCTCCTGACTAGAATGTAGCAGAACTGGGCCCAATCTTCTGACTCCTACTTCAATACCATCTCCACTATTTGTTGCTTCTTCAACTTTGCCTGTCTGCTTCTGGGCTTGGGAGGATCATTTAGGGAGTTAGTCCGAATATTCACAATGAATACGTCGGAGACAACTTAAGCTGAAAGATGTGATTTTTCTTTCTTAAAAGTCCATTGTTAAAGGTACTTCTGTTCTAATTCTGATTAGATATAGCCTACAGAAATTAGCGGCTAATTCAAATCTGAAAGCTTGCTGAAGCCATGGGTAGCCAGCCAGAGTTTGACTATTCCCTCTAGAGTAGGTATCCTATGCCAAAGAGTGGGAGGGAATGATAGCAAACGTGCCACTTCAGATCAAGTATGGGACAAGGATTATGACTTCTTAGAGAATCTGCATAGTGCTGGAAAAGTGGAAAACTCCCTGAGTTAACAAGAATGTGCAATTGCTGGAGGTTTAGGGGTATCTGCTTCATGAAATAACTGGAAAAATGTGTGCCCTTGAGGAGTTACATGGGGGATAAAGCCCCCCTTCCTTAGATAATCTCGACAAATATGTCCTCTGTGGGAGTGTCTGGAAAACCAGTATACTCGAATATGGGGAGTTGTCTCAAGAAAGTATAAGGATAGACAGCTACTGGAAATACTGAGAGGGGACAGAGTCTCTCTTCAAGGAATATTGGGAGGGAGAAGGCGATAACTTCTACTCGGGCACCCACTTTGGGAGCCTCTTGCTCACCGTCGCCGCCCAGCCTCCAACTCCGGCAACTGCCATCTCAACGCACCTTCCTGCGCAGACGCCCTAGAGACCCAGGTTCCGGCCTAGAGCAGAGCCCCGCCCACAAACCACGCCCATCTTCCATGAGCCCGCCTCTGGCCACACCCCTGCCCTCAGGTGCCAGACCCACCGTTTCTCCATGGAGAGGGCCCCTAGAGGCGGATCTGGCTTTGAAGTACCCGAACTATGCTGGCCGCTGGGGAAATGGAGATACAACACTCAGATCCTGCCTTTGGGTAGATCACAGGCTGATGAGGGGAGAGAGACAAGTAAATTATAACAATGTAGAGTGCTGTGGGGAGGCGTCCAGATAGCAGAGCCTAGAAAGCAGTGGAAAAGGCTGGCAGATTTTCCAGCAAGGGGAGCAGCATGTGCAGGCACGGAGGGGTAGGAGCACACAGTGCTTGTCGGGGACCTGCCGGGGCAGTACTTTAGAATAGCTGCAGGATAGGGGCAAGGGGGGCGGTGCCGGCTGCGCTATCTTGGAGGGTCTTGGAGTTTCAGCCTGGAGGCTATGGGTGACCACTGAATAGTTTAATAGGAGAAGGACTTTATATTGGAGTGCGTGAAGAGAGCAGGGTAAGAACGGAAGCAGGGGATTATCACAGTAACTCAGGCATGAGGACCTAAAAGCTGCCACGACTCTTGTGGCGGTGGGAACTTGAGGCGACCCAATGGATTCAAGAGGTAATTTTGAGGCAGAAATGTTAAGTGGCTGGCTTGGGAGAGGAGCGGGGAGGAGGAAGTTTTTAAATGAGCAACTGAACTCTAAGGATTTATTTAGCAAGCAGTGGAAACGGAGCTAGTTCCCTGTCTGGTGCCCCATTAGTCCCTGCCCCACAAGTAGTGATAGTGCAGGTTGAGAGAGTAGGTGAGCACTATCTTTCTTGTTTCAGCTTTTCCCATTTCCACGCCATGAGGTCTTTTACCTTATTTCTTCCCCTTTGGGAGTGGGCTTTCTACTGCAGCTCTTATTCCTTGAATAGAGCCTGAATGAAAGTCCAAGGTACAGTCCTAAGCCTAATCTTCTGTCCTGTCTGTGGCAGCCTCAGTCCTCTGCCAAGACGGGCAGGCACACCTCTCCCCAGTGGGCCCCTGCCTTGTCCTCACAACCCAGGCTGTGATCTGTCCTAGCGATTCTAGACAAAGGGAAGAGAAGCATGGACTAGTTTTCACCAGAATACCTCTCCTGCTACTCTTTTGGACCTTTTGTAGGAAGCTGGTGCCGTAGGTCCCATGACTCTGTTAATTAGATTGGTGTTCTCAGGTCTAGGACAGGATGTTAGCCCAGTGGTGTTTATCCAGAACCACTTTAGGCTTCACCCACTGGCTGTCAGGTATGGGGGTGGAGGAGTGTGAAGCAGCAAAGGACCATTAGGCCAAAATCTACCATTATAAAGGACAGTCATTTCCATGGCTTTCCACACATTAGCAGAATTACCAAACCCCAAAGGCTGCTATAAGATAATTTATTATAGACTAGCCTATAATCTCCTGTAACAATGGCACATATAATAATTAACAACAGCAAAGATGCTTGGTTTCTTGTTTCATGTAATGGCCAGTACATCTGTGGACAATGTCGAGTCCTCAGGAAGTCCAGGAGGCTGCTACAGAGGAAATCCAAGAACCATGTCACATCTCTCAACAAGTCTTGGGAAGTCCATCTGACTCTCTGAAACAGTTTGTCTCTGACCTCCCAGGGAGTGTTGAGGGCCCCTTCCATCCAGCCTGTATAGAGGGATCAGAGTCCAGGCTCCTTCTATAGGGTTGAATATCAGAGGGGAATAGCAAATGACCCCGATGAGAGAGAGAGACCAAAGGCTAGATTCTTTCTGCAAGGTGGAGGACGGCTAGAAGGCAGTGGCCACAGATGAGCAGGACTTTTTCTAGACTGGTTTCTACAATTTTTGGCTTTGTTCAGGGCCCACCCAAGAAGAAAATACTCCTGGATCCTTCAACTAGCCCTCAGCTAGACACATGTTAGAACAGCCGGTCACGTCCTGAAGCATCACTCCCCTGCCTAGAGGAGTGAGGCAGGGAGACTCCCAGGCAGGTGGCCCCTAGTGCCTGGGGTCCAAAGAAATATTCTTCTCAGGGCTTTGAAGCACCATGTGAACCTGATTCTACTCATGATACAATCTGGGGAAAGGGATTAGTACAGTTCATTTCTAGAAGGTATCTTGTTCAGTTTCAAACCCTTGTTCTCACTGGAGCCACAGAAAATCAGTGGATTCTACTCAAGGGACAGTCTAAATTCTATTCTGTGTACTCCTGCCCTGGCCATACTCCAATCCAGACCACAGGGCTCAGCAACAGGCTCAACTGACTACCCAGCCAGCCAGGCACAAGTTCCACACCTTCTAAACTTGTTCTTCTAATGATTGGTATGTATGTGTCTAACTGGATAAGGTGTGGCATGGAGATGGGTAGAGGTGGGATGAGGAGTGGAGAGGTGTCTACCAAGAATGGCTGACACTCTCAGAAATGTTTGTCCTTCTCTCTTAATGGAAAATCTCTCCATGTGGTAACCCCACATCCCAGCCCCTAGTACCACAGTCCTGTTGGGCCAGGGCTTCATGACCCTTTCTGTGAAAAGCCATATTATCACCATCCCAAATTTTTCCTTAAATATCTTTAACTGAAGGGGTCAGCCTCTTGACTGCAAAGACCCTAAGCCGGTTACACAGCTAACTCCCACTGGCCCTGATTTGTGAAACTGCTGCTGCCTGATTGGCACAGGAGTCGAAGGTGTTCAGCTCCCCTCCTCCGTGGAACGAGACTCTGATTTGAGTTTCACAAATTCTCGGGCCACCTCGTCATTGCTCCTCTGAGACAAAATCCGGAGAATGGTCAGGCCCGTCTCATCCATATGGATCTTCCGGCCCAAGGGGCACCAGCAGGCACAGCTGCCCTTGGCTGTGACATCCCTCAGAGGCATCACAGCCAGCCCTAGCATGCGATCTTCCCGGGCAAAGCAGTAATCCTTCACGCATATCTGCAATTCATAGGACTCGGGCCCCTCTTCATTTCCCAGGAGGCTGTGAGCACAAGATAGAAGTTATGAGGCCAGAGTTGAGTCTTCAGCTGATTTCACCCTAGTCTGCCATCCCCCCAGGCCCTCCTCTCCCCCCACCCCTCAAGTCTTACCCCCATCCCAGAGTCCTGCAGGTCCCCCCCGTAACTTACAAGTGGAATGTCTCATTGTACTTGGGGGCCCAGTTGTTGCTTTTGGATTTGGTTGTGAACTTCCTCTTCTTATCACTTTGGTGTGGGCCAACCATAGTCACCTCCACGAAAGGCCGGAACATACCCGCTGTCTGCCACTTGAGGTCATTGGCAGCCACCACTGCCCAAACAAGGGAAATCTGTGAGGGATCCCACCAGGAATTCCCAGTTCTTGAACCCCAGGTGACCTTCCCCTTGGAGGAGGGCTGAGCTGGAGGGCTGGGATGAGCAGCCCCTGCTTTTGAGTGATGAGTGAGGCCACTGGGCAAGGAAAGGGCAGACCTGTAAGTCCATCACTCACCTTTCACTGTGACCTTGTGCTCCCCAGTACCAGGGTGTGTAAACAAGTCCACCTGAATAGAGACTTCTCCCACAGGGTCGTCCACACCAGACCCTGAGGGACAAATGGAGAGATGATTCCCCATTGGAGAACTCTAGGAGGTAAACCTGAGGGGTGAGGAGGCCACCACCCTATACCCAAAAGCAAGAAGCAATCACCACAGTAACCATGGGAAGTAAGCAATAGGAGAAGGGAAAGAAATGGGATAAAGAACAAGGCTGTGTCTTGTAACACAAGTTAAGCTGACAGCATCTTAGGCGCAACATTTTCCAAAAGTGCACTAAGACTCTCTCTCAAGTATCCCCAAAACTCTTATCTCCTAGGCTGAAGGACTTTTCACTGAAAGACGTTGGGGTAGGGCAGTGCCATCACCTTGTATCTGTGTCTGGGAATTATGGTGACCTGGTGGTGTCTCTTAATGGAAAAATGTGGGTCCTCTCTAGCCAAAAGCAGCAACCTCCCACCTATGCCCAGGATTCCTAGAGGTCCCTGCTTGGGAGGCTGCTGTGCTCTGAAAGACTTCATCCCCCTCAAACCTCGGCCCCTCTATAGAATGAACTCCCCAGTTCCAATCTCTGAAAAGAGCCAATCTACAGGCTCCCCTTAGCAGAGACCCCACCCTATTTTAAGAAAACACCTGGCCAGGTGCGGTGGCTCACACCTGTAATCCCAGGACTTTGGGAGGCTGAGGTGGGGGGATCACGAGGTCAGGAGATTGAGACCATCCTGGCTAACATGGCGAAACCCCATATCTACTAAAAATCCAAAAATTTAGCTGGCAGTGGTGGCGGGCGCCTGTAGTCCCAGCTACTAGGGAGGCTGAGGCAGAAGAATGGTGTGAACCTGGGAGGCGGAGCTTGCAGTGGGCAGAGATCGCTCCACTGGACTCCAGCCTGGGTGACAGAGCGAGACTCCATCTCAAAAAAAAAAAAAAGAAAAAAAAAGAAAAAAAGAAAACACCACCACAATCTTACACCCCAGAGAAAATCCTTCTTTGTCCTGAGGTGGAGGGGTGGGAGAATGCTGAGAATACGACAGAGATCAACAACAGAACCCCTTCCTGGGCTATATGAAGGCATTACCCATCTCTAAGACTTGAGATAGAGCTCCTAAACTTTGACAGCTTGTTCCCCCACCCCCAGCACGAGTTGCTCATTCTAGCTCCCAGGGGTCAGTGTTAGCCCATGTTAGATCCATATCTGCATGGTGTACAACATACCCTTTTCCGGACGAATGTCCTCATTAGCAGTAAATCTAATACCTTTCCCATCATGCACTGAATGAGGACAGGCAAGTCAGAGGTAGTAGCAGCAGCAGAACAGAGAAAGAAGAATCCGTTAGCAGTCTAAGGAGTTAACAGCCATTCAAAGCAGCTCTACACATATTCTGAGGGAGCACAGAGGTGGGGCAGAGTGGAGAAAGAAGTGAAAGAGCTGCAGTCAGTGTGTGAATGCTCCAAATTAGACTTCATGGGTCAGAGACCAACCAAATCATGGGCAGAAACAGTAGAAAAATACAGAGAGGAGGTATCTGAGACGAGCAGGACAAGAGACAGGCTGTAGGCTTTAATTTCCTAGACCCTTAAATGATAAAGCAACGGGTAGAAAATGCACACACATACACATGGATTCTTCCCGCAGTTGCCAACCCTGTTCTCATCATATGTGTGCTCATTCCAGGCTCTCCTCATCTTTTATCAAGCTTAAAGCTCAATGCTTCTAAAAAGCCTTTCTGGATTAACTCAGATCTTCCTTGATGGTGTATGCCTGAACATGTACCCAGCTCTGTAAAAGTTCTCCCTGTCCACTTAAGTGAGACTCACAGCTCTTCTTTTGCTCTCTATTCTTCCCTCCCTGGATTGGAAATGAGAACAGATGGGGAATAGAGCAGTACTTTCGGTCCCTTCCATTTTCTCACTTTCCATCACCAGTCTACCTGCTTAGAGCCCTCTCCCCTCTAGGTCAGCCCTGTGCCCCAGATTCACACACAGCTCAGTAATGCCTAAGCGCCAACTTCCCCCACCAGGTTCACTCCCCCAGGCAGCCTGCTCAGGTTTCCTTGGAACAAGCAGTAACAAATGTGCCTGAGGTGCCTCCTGGGAGGGCTCTGCTCCAGCGTCAGAATTTCAACCTGAGCTACATCTATGCAGATGTGTTTTGTTTTGGACAGGCCATGCTGGAGGTAGGGAGGGGTTCTGAGGACTGAAAGTCACTGGGAGAAAACCGGCTTCCTGGGTCCCCTGTGCATAAACAGCACCCCTGAGACTGGAGCCTCAGCTGTGCACAGGGCCCCGGGATCCACACCCTCCCTTCAGCAGCTGCCATGGTTTGCCTCTCTTCCTTGTCTCCCTATCCATGCTACAGAGTCTGGAAAGTCTTTTGCCTTCTCTCCCCAGGACAACTCCCAGCAAAGCTCCCCACACTATGAGCCTTCACATTTCTCATGGCTTCCATTCATTCTCAAGGCTTCCTCACAGATTTTTCCTTCTTGCCGCTTACCAGTCAGGGTATATTCCTTGAGTTTAATAAACATGCATGGGCCAGGCGATGTCTGGGAAAAGAAATCTTAGACATATTTCCCAGGCCTCTGTGATTCTCCTGCCTGGTAATGGGTATGGGGTGGAGGTAAGTACTGAGGTCCCATCAAGCAATAGAGATCTGAATTTGAAGGGCTCTCTGAAGAAGTAACTGGATCTGCTCCCAAGGGCATGAAGATACAGACTCCCTAGGGGCAGATGTGTATCAGAGAGGAGAGGTGGATACCCAAAGCCCTCAGGGCCTTACCTTGGGTGGTCTGCGAGCGCACAAAGGTCTTGATGAGAGTGTCAGTAGTCTGTGTATACAGAGACAGGGCATAGCGTAGAGACTGCAGATCTGGGCTCTTCTCCAGGAAGGTTTTCTTCAGCCCATTGCCTCCTGCATGGAAGTATTGCTGCAAGATAAAAGAGCATCTGTGACTGCTTCATCCCCTTACAGAAAGCAGCTCCCCAACATTGTCCTCAGAGAAGCAAGAAGAGGACTGTGAGAATAGGCTGTTCAGGAACACCCACAGAACCAGAGTCATAGGCTCTTGGATGAGTATTATTTGGGTATTTGGCAGGATTAGTAGGGGATGGCCACATTCCTGGAGGTATGGCAGTGTTTGAAGGATGGGTCTTTCTGGACAGGCACAGAAATGGAATAGAAACACTTCAGGCAGGGAGAAGAACCAAAAGTGCCCTTTTACCCATCTGAACCTTAGAGAACTTGAGACCTATGACATACCTCTCCCAGGTGCCTTGAAGCACAGTTCATATGTTCCTGCCTTATATCACCTTACCAATGATAAGCATCTTGAATTTAGGAACCATATCTGATTCTCTCTGTATCCTTGGCAGTACATAGTAACTCTCTTCTGGATGTGGAGTGTTAAGAATTGGAGGGACACCTGGTCTGGGAGAGTGGAATGCCAGGGCCAAGTGAGTGTGGTGGTTAAGACTGTCTGAAAAAGCGGGGGCCTCCACCTTGATGGTGTCCAGGGCGAGGTCAAGGACTGCACACTGCTTTGGAGTGAGATTCCGTGTTTCCTCTCGTACCATGTGATCCTGTTCAGAGAAATCAGCAGCATCAGGACAGCTCACGGCAGTCATGAAAGTCTCGCACCCACCTGCCAGCCCACAGTGCATATTCATCTCCTCCTTTTCCTCTTCAGTCTCCAAAGCTCCAATTTCCTTCCCCCCAGCCACCCTCTCTCCATGACTTCAGAAGGACCACACCTGCCAGGAGGACCCCACACCCAGAGTACCTTGAGTTTGGAAAGATGGCTCAGCTCCTTGGCAGCAGTGAAGATCAGCTGGGTGCCCTGGGCAGAGAGGGAATCAGTCAAAAGCAGAGGACCCCAACTCCATCAGGAAGCAGGGAGTGAGGGGAAGGGAGACAGCAGGAGGAAGTGGAAGGAGGTGTCCTTACCGTCTGGTCAGTGAGTGGGGGCAGAACAATCATCCTCTCCATTGTGTTCATCACCACGCGCCAGAGCTCCTTCAGTACACGCTTCAGAACCGTCTTCTCACACACAGTGGCAAAGAGGGTGAGGCTGCAAGTCCAGGCAACAGGTGAGGCCAGGGTGAGAGTTTGAGAACCCCTCTCCCCAAGGGGCTCCCTTGCCCGATAGCATCTGCTTTGCTCATCCCCACAGGATAGTCCTGAATGCTGTACTCACTTGCCATCCAGGAAGTCCATGAGAGGCCGGAGTACGCTATCTGCATCCTGAGCCGCTGAGGCCCTGGCGTCTGGAGATGCATTCCCTGTGCCCCGAACCTGGCCCAGGATGTCGGCCATTTGTCGAACACACTCATCAATCCGTACCTGGAAACTACACATGTGCCCACAGTGTAGCCTTTCCCTCCCCAAACACACGCTGCCCCTGGAGCGGCACCAGCTATTTGGTCCCATTCCCATATGCTCATGGTGCATTTCCAGCAGGGACAGTCAGCAGGAGTACAGGGAAGATCCACACACCTGCAGCTATATGGAGAGGTGTGGGGCAAGGGCTCTGGGATTGGCTAGGGACCACATCTGGCTCTGAGGGCCTTGTATTGTGGGGTCACTGACCTGTTTCCAAACACCATGCTGAGCTCATCCAGAACCGTATTCAGTTTCACCTGCAGCTCCTTCAGACTGTCTGCAGCTTCAAGGTCCAGCTGTATTCACAGGAGGTAAGCCTGGCTAGGCTGCTTTTCTTACCCTCTTCTACCCTGCCACACCCCTACTACTTCCTTGCAGGGCTTACCCCAGTGCCTATTCCTCCCTCGCAGGGCCTTACCCGAATGCCTATCTCAGATTAAGCCAGCCCAGACCCCAAGCTAAATTTCTGGCCTACACCTAGTTAAGAGAGGGTGGAGTTCTATGGCCAAGGAGCTCAGGAATACAGGGAAAATACAGTGACTCCCAAACCCTAAGACCTACCTCCTTGCCTCCCATGGCCTCAAACATTTTCTCCAGCTGGACCCTCAGTTGCTGCATGTTGTTCATCAGGATGCAGGGCTTCGGGGACAGATGTAGCTGTTGAGTCTTGGCTCCTTTCAGCATAGGACCCATTAGCCTAGGTTCCCTCCCTCTCTCACAAAAGCCACAGGGACTTCACATATGACATAGGTTTCTCCCTCAGCACTAAGAGCTGGGGCCAGTTCAGATAATTCTCCTTGACTAAAAGCAAACGTTTTCATTTTTAAGCTGGGTGGTAGGTACTCAAGTATTAATGTATTATCCTTTATAACTCTCTGAATATCTAAAGTTTTTATATATATATTAAAAAAAAGACTAAACAAAGGTCTAGCTTAGCAGAGGATAATGTACCAAATGAGACTCACAGGAACTCTGTCAAGTTCTCGTAATTTTGTGGCATGGATCTGAAGCAAAGCCATGGTGGGAATCAGGCATCAGGAGTGTCACCCCAACCCTCAATTCTGAGGACAGCTTCAAAAGCAAGGATTCAAATGTCTTCCACTCTCTTTCTGTAAAAGTCCCAGGGCCTGAACCTACCAGTTTCTCCTTTGTGCAATAGGCTGGGAAGTCCTTTGACAAGATGTCTGCATACTGCATCAGCACCTTCCCGATGGTCTGAGAAGAGGAGAAAGGAAAGAAAAGGAGAGGGAACTCTTAGCTCTTCTATGGGGATCTTGCCTGAGGTGGCACTTCTCATCACAGAACAATAACAACAGGGAGGTAAAGGGGGAATCTCACAGTACCGGAGAAAGCTCCCTCCCAACCACAGAACAGCATTAAGACAGAACCATCTGTCTGCCCCAGAAACCAGCAAAGGAGAATGGGGGTCACACGAGCTTTACCAGGAGGCCACAGTGGAGAGGTGCTGAGCTCAGGCCTGTGATGAGACTGTGAGTGTGGTGGTGGTAAGGGGGAGGGAGTAGGAAGAGTTATGGTCACCTTAGCAAACCTCCTCATGTAGTGGGCAAGGATGCTGGGGTCTGGGCATTCCAGCTTCCGGATGATCTCAAAGCTCTGATTGAGTTGTGTGAAGACATCCACCACAGAGCAGGAAAAGAGTGCATGCTCTGATGTCTGTTGGAACTAAGGAAGACCACACACAGAGTCACCATCCACAGCTGCTATCCTTTCCCAAGCTTGTAGAGTTTGAAAAGGCTCTGACCAGCAAGGGTGGCTAATGGCCCTCAACAGCCCTCCTGTGAACTCCACAGGGCAGGCATAGCCATCCTGGCCAAAGCCCAGGAACTTCTGCCAATAGCTAATTGCTGGGAGACCTGGCCTGAACCCGGTGCAGCCAAAGCCCCTGACTTACTCCATCCTTCTTATCTCGTTCCAGGGCCCCACGCAGGAATTCCAGGGATACATCCTCATTCTCATCCAGCCATTGTAGCACGAACTGCTCAAACCACCTGCAGCCACAGCAGGAGAAAAGGGGCTTAGAACTAGCGGTGGGAATACGCCACTTCCTGACAGCTCCACCAGACTGGGATCCTCGGGATGGCAGGGCACAGTTTAACACTTTTCTTTGTCTACAGTGGTACCTGAACAGGCAGTCCCCGAGACTGGCTTGCTGAAATGAATTGGGGATACTAGCCCTGCCCACCCAGAGGGCTCCCTTCCCTCTGTAGTGCCCACATGATAACTCACGCTGGGTACTCAGGCACCTGCCCCTGGAGGACAGGCAGATCCCGCACGTATTCATTGTGGAGCCACTTCACCTTGAAGTGCAGGTTCATGTAGTCAGCACTTTTACACAGGTGGTCTTTCTCATGCTCTAGTGGTAGGGAGAAAGGTTGGGTCAGGTCCCAGCAGTAGAGGCCATGGTTCCTGAGCCTTCCCAAGGCAGCAGATCTGGTCAGGCAGCTCCATCAGATGTCTTAGGACAAGGGTGACTCCCAACCTCCTTCTCACAGCCATCTCTCCCCACCAGTGTTCTGCTCAGCAACTCTCCACAAGCTTGGCCCAAATCTTCCTCTAGAAAGACTAAGCCAGACTCCCAGATAAAGCCTGCAGTCTTTTTGCTCTAGCGTTTGGAAGTGGTCTTTTTGTTCTAGCATCTGGCCTCTGGTGTAGAAGAGGAGAAAGGGCCATGGGTGCTGATGCTGATTAGTAGGGAGACTGCCCATGACTGTAGAGGACAATGGTTTTCCAGGGTCTTTCTGATCACAGTAGCTGAGTCATCCTTCAGACAGGCTTAAAGGCAGAGATGAGCAGGTGTACATGGCATGAATGGGTCAGTGACAACTACAGAGACAGGGAAAATCAAACGGGGCCCAAGTTGACAGAGCAGTTGGGCAGCCATAGTGTAATGGAATCTTGAGGCAAACTGAAGGGCTCCAGGGCAGAGCTGAGACATTGAAAAAATGAATTCTCAGGGAAGTATGCAAATATGAATAGTCAGTTTGGAAACTATGGAAACACAGCCAGATGAAAGGACATATCATGCTGCAGAAAATGGGGCACTTATTACGAATTTGAAAAGTCATCTTGCTGAATCTCCAGAGCCTTCTGGAAAATCTAAGACAAAGATAACTCACAATTTGCTCAGAGTCTGGAGCACTGGCCACACCCATAGGTTCTCTTCATCTACCCCCTTCATAGTTGAAGCACTAATTTGAATAATAAAAATCAATTGTATGCTGACACATCAACATAATGGTAAAAGCAAGCAAATGTGGGAGAGGACTAAGCAGCAGAGAAGAGAAGGCCACTGTCCTTGGGGACTTTGTTGCTCAACTTTGAGTTGCCATGGGTGATGCTCCTCCAAGTCAAGGCGGAACATCCAGGCTGGGGCAGCTGGCCCTTGTGAACTAGTGTAGCAGACACTGAAGGAGGAAATGGAAGCCCGGGATTCTGCCTCGAAGGCCTTCAAGTCCCAGGAATTTCATTCCCTGGCACTGCAGGCAGCACTGTCTCAACCTAAAGTTGCATTTGCAGTCTCTTCTATGAAGCAGTGAGCAGGAGAAGAGGGAAAAGGTGTAAGACTAGAGGCAAAAGGACAACTAAATGTTCTTACCACCCAGAAAGAGGACTTTTCGTATATGAATGACAGTGGTTGCTTGTGACAGAGCAGAGACACCAATGAGCAACAAAGAGAGTGAAAAAATCAGGGACATCAGAGAGACCCTCAGGGACATCAAAAGAGAGACCCTCTCCTCCACCCCCATCCCCTGCTGTTCTGGAACCAGTCTAAGAACCTAGAAACATCAGGAGGGCCCTCCTCCTTCCTTTTCAAGCAGGGCTGCCCATCACTCCATAACTCCCTAACTCTTTCTTTTAGGGACCTTCAAGTTACTGTTTTTACATATAATTTTCACTTTCTCTGTCAATTTATTATCTGCACTCTGGCCCCTATCCCTAATTTCTGTATTAACTTCTCTGGTATAAAAACTAACTGACAAGTTCTGAAACACTGGTCACACTTTAAACTATTCTAACAAGTCCCATGGAGTCATGCTCCAGTAAAGTTGTTTGAGGTGGGGTAATCTGTCAGAAAGGCCAATCCATAACCTCCTGCCCCTGACTTCCACCTAACTCCCTCCTTTCCTCCTGGAGAGCTCTTCCAACCTCATGATTTCAACTACCCAGTTTGCTGGTATCTCCCTCTAATCTCTCTTTGGTTCTGGTAACGTCTATATAAACTTCTTATTTTTTTTGAGATGGAGTCTCGCTCTGTCACCCAGGGTGGAGTGCAGTGGTGCTATCTCTGCTCACTGCAACCTCTGCCTCCTGGGTTCAAGCAATTCTCCTGCCTCAGGCTCCTGAGTAGCTGGGATTACAGACATGTGCCAGCACACCTGGCTAATTTTTGTATTTTTAGTAGAGTTGGGGTTTCACCATGTTGGCCAGGCTGGTCATGAACTCCTGAACTCAGGTGATCCACCCGCCTCAGGCCCACAAAGTGCTGGGATTACAGGCGTGAGCCCCCACGCCTGGCCTATATAAGCTTGGGATGGAACATTTCATCATGCCTAGATTTAACTTGCCCCTGTCTCTCACTATCTTAAAATCTCCAGCTGAAGTGGAACAGAGTACACCAACTAATCTTACCCTCTTGTTCAATGCTGAGCATCATCCTCAAATCTTCCTTCTACCTCTTCATTCATACCCAGTTAAATCACCAGCCCCTGATTTCACCTCCAAATGTCTCTGGAATCTATCCATTCCTTCTAGCCACGCTATTACCTGCCTAGGTCTCATTACCCCCATCTGTAACCTGGATTACTATAATAGCCTCCAGACTGGTCATTCTGCCTCCCAATCCACTCTCCACACTGTAGACAGAGCGACTGGCCTTTCTACATAATAATCTGATCATGTCAATCCCTTGCTTGACATATGTCAGTGGCTCCCAACTACCTCAAGATAGAGTCCAAAAGTCAGCTGGGTGCATTGGCTCACACCTGTAATCCCAGCACTTTGGGAGGCTGAGGGGGGTGGATCACTTGAGGCTAGGGTTCAAGACCAGACTGGCCAACATGGTGAAACCCCATCTCTACTAAAAATACAAAAATTAGCTGGGTGTGGTGGCACATGCTTGTAATCCCAGCTACTCGGGTGGCTGAGGCATGAGAATCGCTTGAATCCAGGAGGCGGAGGTTGCAGTGAACCAAAATCAGCCCACTGCACTCCAGCCTGGGTGACACAGCGAGACTCAAAAAAAAAAAAAAAAAAAAAAGAGAGAGAGAGTCCGAAAGCCTATGCATGGCTTACAACCTCCTTCACGATCTGACTCCGTCACACCTCTCCATCTTCAGGTCTTACTTATCTCTTCCCCTACCCTCTGAAGTGCTAGTCACACTGAACTGCTGCTTCCAGTTCTCCAAGCACGCCAGCTCTCTCTAGACCCCAGGTCTTGGACATGCTGTAGCCTCTGCTTGAAATGTTCTGTGTCTCCCTTTCTTGTCACTACCACCCTCCCGGCTAAATCTTATTACCCTTCAGGTTTCGGCTTGTACATCACCTCCTCCAGGAAGCCTTCCCAGGTCCTCAGAGTCTGGGTTACATGGTTCTCCTGTGTGCTCTCAGCACCCTATACTTACTCCTCTTGTGGCATTATAACTTTGTGTTGTAACTGCCAATTTATACGACTGTTTTCTAGACTGTTCTGTGAGTTTCTTAAGGGATGGTGCTATGCTATTGGGTTCCAATAACCAGCATAGAGCCAGGCACAGAGAAAATATTCAATAAACATTTGGTGAATGGAGTGGGGATTTACTGTAAAGTGGCAAGAAGGAACTTTTGTTTCATATTGTAATTGGGAGAGTTGTTACACAGTTGGGCTTATTTGTCAAAACTCATTAAATTGTATTCTTAAAGTGGTCTTATTGTATTGTCTATAAATGATACCTTAATAATGTTGACTTACAAAGTATTTGGTGAAGGACAGCATTTTCTTTTCTTTTTTTTTTTAATGTTTCACCCTTTTTTAATTTAATTTAATTTTATTTTTTTATTATACTTTAAGTTTTAGGGTACATGTGCACAATGTGCAGGTTAGTTACATATGGATACATGTGCCATGCTGGTGCGCTGTACCCACTAACTTGTCATCTAGCATTAGGTATCTCCCAATGCTATCCCTCCCCCCTCCCCCCACCCCACAACAGTCCCCAGAGTGTGATGTTCCCCTTCCTGTGTCCATGTGATCTCATTGTTCAATTCCCACCTATGAGTGAGAATATGCGGTGTTTGGTTTAGTCAGAGTCAATGCCACTCTCCTATCATCCAGGCCCCCAAAACTCCTCCCCTTCTCTTGCCCTCCATATTCTGACAATCACGAAGTCCTGTTCTGGCTTCCTTCCAATGTCTATCAAAGCCCATTCTCCTCTCTCCACTTCTCTTCTCTAATCCCAGCACCCTCTATCCCTAAATTATTACAACAGCTCTTCATTATCTGCGTTCTCTGATTCTAGTCTCTCCCTATTCTAGCTGCCCTCATCTCCCACTGAGGTAGATCTTATTAAAATACTACTGGGTTCACATTGCATCTCTGCTCAAGAGCCTGCAATGGCTTCTTATTGTTCTTAAGAACTAAGATTTAGTCAGTGCTGAGTAAGTGCCAGGCAGTATGCTAAATACATCTCAGTACTTCATCAGTTCAAAGAAACAGATGCTATCATCACTCCCATTTTACAGACGAGAAAATGGGAGCTCATAAAAATTAAGTAGTTTGGACCAAATTCACAGTGCTACATAGGCAGTGAAATTGAGGTTTGAAATCAGGCCAACATTAAATCTTTCTCTTAAAGTAGAAGTTTTCAATCCTTTTGTGTTTGTTTTAAACATTAGCAGAACTCCCCTTTCAAAAGAAATCTCAGCTAGAATTCCATGTAAGATTGATAAATGCAGGGCTGGCTGAGCTGTCATCATGCAAGAGGCCTGGAGCCTAGCCTCTGGGTTTCCCCTTCAACTTAGCTCCTAAGATACTTCTGTTTGAAAACCTCTGCCCCACCTCACACTACTTCTCTTGTGGAGTTGATTCACTTTTCACAGGTGTTTTCTCTTTTCCCCCAAACCCACTGAAGCCAGAGTTCTTCAAGAACTGAGACTGTACTCCCCATCAGGCTCACTAAGTGGCATCTGGAGGGAGAGACCAATGACCTCCTCCCTGGCCTGACAGCAGGCAGCCCTGCTCTGGGCTTGTGTTACAGAATGTACGCATGTAGTCTGTGGCTGGCTCAAATGTAACACAGATCTTCAAGGTTTCTTTCAATCTCAGGACTCACTGATTCTAAACCTCACACATTCAAGCATCTGAGGGTGGCTCATCTGCCCTGCCATCCCACCCAAATAACAGATCCAGACTCTGCTTTGTCCTTGCCCAGATGGCTCCTCCTCCTCCTAGATGGGCTTTCACAGACTGAGTAGAGAGACTACCGCACATAAAATGGCAGGAAACGCTGCTAAATAGGTGAGTACAGATGGGTACAGATAGGAAGGTCTGATACAGGTATGGAATGATATCTTTGTGGACCAAGGTAGGAAATGAATAAAAGAACAAGCTGAATGAGTAAGATGAATAATAATTTGCCCGTGGCCCTGCTCTATAGGAGAAGTGAGGGAAGAAGTATCTTCCTGGCATTGTCATACTAATCCAGAGCAGCTTTCAAGAAAAGCCAGGCCAGAGAGTCCCCAACATAAGAAAACAATTACATCTATCTGTGTATTTAAGGTTCTCTGATTCTTTAAAACTGAAGTTTCCCAAGACCATTCTCCAGGAAGTGGGCCACCTAAGAACACCCACCATGGGAGAATTTCATCTCTGGGCTGGGAAGGTCTTGAACAGGCAGTTGCTCCAAAGCTGGAAGGAGGAACCTACATCCACACAGCCATTTTCATATGTCCTTTGGCTTCAACTTTGCCCACCCAAGGTCTCCTGGGGCCTACATCCCACTAGGCCTAGAATTCCTTTAGTTTCTCACTATACCACTCACCCAGAACTTGTAGTTGTCTAGAAGAGGAAAGGGACAGTGAACGAGGAGCTTGGGCTAGGAGCCTGGCAGCCCACTGATTTGAACAGATCCTTACCCTCCAAAGCATATTTCATGTCTTGGGCAAACAGATGCCACATCACTTCTGCGCTGACTTTTCCCACGTTCAACTCCTGAGGAAACCTGGATGACAGAAGAAACCACAGTCAGAGAATAAGGCAAGAGCCATTTAATTTGATTCATTTCAAGGCTAAAGTGCCTAGTTCTTGGAAGTCATATTGGAGAGAGGAGACGCTTAGGGAACAGGGCTAGGTCCAATCTGGAGAAAAGGGGCCCAGGGGCCAGGGGCCAGTGGCAGGACAAGTGAGGGCAGAAGGGATCCCCGTAGGCAAGACGGTCCTGGGGGCAGAAGATGCCCAGAAGGCAGGGAATTGAGAGGTAGAGACTCTCCAGGCAGATCCTGGAAAGCAGGCGCAGGCTAAATAAGCTGGAGGAGAAAGGGCAAGTGGGGGTGGGCTATAAGAAGGCCCACTTCATTCACAGTGGACGGACACATACACACATGGTCTCTGGATCCCCTGGGGCTCCTATGGCAGTCCCAGTCCCAGAAGCCTCTCACTCCAGGGAGGCTGGCTCAGTCTGGCCAGGGACCCCCATTATGTTTCCACACCTGTCTCCAGAAACAGTTACCCAGACAGATACAAGGGACAGAGGGACAGATGGATGGACAGGAAGAAGAGGTGGCACTGCAAACATACAGAGACAGGAAAGAAAGAGGTTGTTAGACAGATGGACAGACCAACCACCAACAGACAGGGCCAAAGAGGGTGATACTCACTGGTTCAGAACAGGTGTGTAGGAATTCTTATCTTCCTCTATGATTGACACGATCAGTGTGATGAGCTTGGGCCAGAAATCCAGGTTCCGAATGCTGGGCCCTTGTTCCTCTGGAGGTAGCTCCTGCTTCTTGATCCAGAGGACACAGTGAGAGAGAGGGAGAAAGAGTCAGAGTAGAATGCAGAGGGTGTCTCCAACGATCCTCTTTCTCTTCCCCTCCCTATACCTCTTCCTCTAGAATCAAGGACCTTTCCTCTCCTAGAGCCTGTCTTCCACAAGACTATCCCTGTTCTGTAAGAGTGACTATTGTGAGATCCCTGAACACAGGGAGCCTATCGCTGAGAAGTTCTCTCCTCAGCCCCAGGGCACTGCTCTGATAAACTTGGTCAGTCCGAGAGACATAAGGATGCCCATCCTCCTTCCTTCTCTCAGTTGCTATGGGCAGAGTAACTCGCTGGCTAAAGGAAACAGCCCCTCCAGCCTTACTAAGTAGGTCTACTTCTATGCGGCCCCTACAGGCAGGCAGCCCTCCTCTTCTGGTGGTATTCCTCTACTGACAGCACACCACGACCACACACATACACATCTCAGCTCTGAGAAGCTCTTTCAACTTCTGCAGGAGCTACTGAACAGATCTGGTGCGCATTTCAGCCTTTCAGTGGAGTAGGACTACCCTTGATCCCCTGAAGTTATTAGGGGGAAGAACTGCATCTAGGAAGCTATCTGCCTAGCTAGATAAGATAGGGCCTTACTTGGGAAGAGGCAAGGGAATACAATGGTGACTTTCAGGTAAAGAGAAATCACTCTATATTCACAGCCCAGAAAAGTGAAGTAGGAGTCACCACAGGGAGGCCGGAATACACATTATCTCCCACTAAGTCAAAGGCGAAGGTGGAGCTGCCCAGAAGGACAGGAACAGGGCCTTTATGTGGGATGTCATATGTCACTGGAAAGCTTCCACAGTCCTTAATAAGCCTGCATTATCAAGAAGTTCCTAGAAACCAGGACAGAATCTTTAATATAACTTAAATACATCTCTTCCTTTTATTTTTCTGTCACTGTCCTGGCTCAGGCTCTTATCATTCAAGGATTTCTGAACTGGTCTTTGATCTTCAATCCAATCCCTCCTCCTTGCAGCTATCGTGATCTTTCTACAAAGAAAATCTCAATGTGTTACTCCTCTGCTTAAAGCCCTTCAACGGCGTTCAATACAGTTTAAATTCCTTAGTTTACATCTTCCAGAATATGACTCTCAACCTCATACCTTACAACTCTTTTTGTTCCAGCTATTACCACACCACCACCACTTATTTACTGCTTATTACGTGCCGCACACTCTGCTAAGACCTTTACACACATTATCCTATCTAATCCTCACAACAACTCCATTTAGTAGAAATTATTATCACCTTCATTTACAGATGAGGAGAGTGAAGGGCAGCAAGGTTACATGACTTGTCCAAAGTCATGCAGTTTTAAAGAGCAGAACTAAGATTTGATCCCAGATAGCTGAATCCCACAGCTGGATGCTGTAAGTACCCTAAATTGCTATACTTCTTTATCTTTTTTTATTTTGTCTTTTTTTTTTGAGACGGAGTCTCACTCTGCCGCTCAGGCTGGAGTGCAGCAGCGTGATCTCGGCTCACTGCAACCTCTGCCTCCTGGGTTCAAGCAATTCTCCTGCCTCAACTTCCCAAGTAGCTGGGATTCCTAGCACCCACCATCATGCCTGCCTAATTTTTGTCTTTTTAGTAGAGACAGGGTTTCACCATATTGGCCAGGCTAGTTTCAAACTCCTGACCTCAAGTGATCCACCCGCCCCGGCTTCCCAAAGTGTTAGGATTACAGGCGTGAGCCACTGCGCCCGGCCTGCTTATATTTCTTTAAATTAACAAGCTCATACATAATTCTGTGCCTCCAAGCATTCTATTTTCTCTCCGTGGTATGCCCCTTCCCTCCAGCCCCTTTCTTTAGTTAATTCCTACTCCTTCCTCAAAATTCAGATTGAACTTTGCCTCTTCTGAGAGATTTTCCTGACATCCCTGGTCTGGGCTCCCAGAGCACCCTCTGTGAACCTTTGGTGTAGATGTATCAGAAAACTACAACTACAATAAAACATAGTAACAACAAAATAACAACAACAAAAAAACAATAAATGTAGTAATTTGCCCTGACCTCCACTAAACAATGAGATCCCCAAAGGCTGAAATGTCTCTTACTCAACTTTGTCTCTAATGCTCTGTTAAGTGAATGAATGGACGAATAAACCAATGACTGAAGGTCAACAGATGGAAATTTTAAAAGACATCAAGAGTTTATGCCAGTGTAAATATGGAATAAGGAAAAAATGAAATTGAGAGAAAGTAAAAGGCAGATACCAAAATACAAAGGCTACAGAGTATCCCTGAATAGTTTGTGAGAACAGTGTCTTTCCTCGACCAGAGACTTCAGAGACAGATGACAGAGGAGCCTAGAATGTATCAAGTAAAACAAAGGCCTCAGGAAAACCTCCCATGGACTTCAGAATCAACAGGAGGCTTTATAAACCTTAAAAGGAAGAAGCCTTAAATACATGGCTGGCACAGAAAGTACACTTGGGAATGAGAAGAGGCAGTAGGAACAAGATCTTAGTCTTCATGAGGGTGTTCCTAGGAAGCTTTACAAATTGGATGTAGTTACTTAAAGATAAATGTCCAAGACATTTAGGTTGTCCTGCCATCATTGGTTGTCCAAATCCCACTGCCTTTTAAGGTCTATCTCAAATGTTCCTTGTTTTATGTAGCTTTTCCTGGTATCTGATCAAGAGTGCGAAAAGACTCTTCCTCCTTGGAATTCCTTTAATCTTATCCCTTTTTCAAGGCCCTTCAAATAGACTCTTTTGATTAGAGTTATATATATGTTTATGAGACTGCAAACTTACTGAAGGAGCACTGTGCTCTCCTCAGACCTGGCCTAGAACAAACATTCAATTTGTTGGACTGAAGGGAATCCACTCTGCAAATGTATGGTCAGCAAGAAACTCCTAAGATTGGAACTGTAATTGAGTAATTGGAGCTAGAAGTAAGTTCTGGCTTTGAAATAAGTTGGGAGCATGGATCGGGGATACTATTAGAAGGATCTGGGAAAATGTACTAAGTCACCAGGTACTGACTTAGGGTGCCAGGCTAAAACAGGTGAAGTAGCTCAGCCTCACAGAAGGATAGGGTCAGTCTTGATAGCCAGTGGATGAATACAACCCAGAAGAACCACAAATTTCAGAGAGAAGTAATTAGAGGGAAAAGTAAAGCTTCCAGGAGCCAGCAGCTCAGAGACCACTTCAGATCTCAGAGGAAGGAAGCCCAGAACTTACAAGAGTCCGCAAGAGTCAGAATAAAGTTAAACTTGAGGGAGAAAAAAAGACTCTGGGATGGACTGAGAATTCCCCTACTCAACCCCTGAACTGTGCATGAATTTAGGTTTACTTTCTTCAACATCATTATTGTTGCCATTTCTGTTCAATTCAGGTATGTCTCATCTTGCCCAGGGGTCTCTTTCCATCCACATATCTCACATGGTCCACATGGTTCACACTCCACAACTCACTCACCCTTGAGAACATCAAGTACTTTGTCCTGACTGCTTTTCCACCACCATCATGAAGGAAAACTGAGGCTCCAAAGAGCCACTGACAGCTGGCCCCACCTGATCCCGAACCTCTTACCAGCTGGTACTGGCGGCTGTATAAGTCGTGGCAGTTGTTGAAGATATATTCATATGTGGAGTTCAAACAGGCCTTCACACAATCCTTTACCACCTGGCTGGCTCTTGGAGGGCTTTGCAGTTCTTGTACCTGCCAATTAAAAGAAGAAATATGGGCCCAAGGTCCTGCTCACCTGGGTGGGATATTCTCCTAGCACTACCCCAAACCTACTCTAGATTCTTTCATCCCTGTCTGGGTCCCTAGACTTTTCCCTGTGATGAAATTGCCAGGATAGCTGACAGGGAAAACTTCCACCCCATCCTCATGGATCTATAGTCTATGTGCTCTCTCAGAAGTAACCCAGGGAACAGGTACACAGAAATGTAAGCTTAGAGGTGATGAATCCTGTAGCCTCAGACTCTGCCCAATGATTCTCATTCTTCACGTTCCTGTAGCCAGGTCTCCAGCCCAGCACCACCCAAGCCCCAGTCCATTTCTTACCTTCATTCTGAAGAAAGTAATGCTGGTCAGCAAATCCACTGTGGATTTTAAGTCCTGAAGCCGTTCAGGACTCCCAGCAGGGAAATTATTCTGTTGCAAATCAAGCAAATGTAAGAAAGGAACAGAGGACTATGAAAACCTTCCCTGCCAAAAGTGATGATATCAAAAGCTTCCCTAATTGTTACCTACTGGGTTTTTCTCTAGTTGAGCTGGCCAAAAACACTGTAAAGTTACAGGTCTCCTTCTCTTTTTTCTATTGATGCAAACAGGCTCTTGCCAAAAGCAGGGGTTAATACTCCCCACCCTAGAAAGTGACACATCCTCCCTCCAGCCCTACTTCCCATGCAATGTATAAGCACTTGTACAAAGGAACACACAGGCACGCACACACTTACACACATGCTTTTCTTGGATGAAGATTCCTACACACCAACAGTGAGTTCTTCGAAAGTTACAATCTAACTGTATATCCTGGAATATAAGTGGAGCCACACTACAGACCAAACTGAGGTCCAGGACCTGTACTTTTTGTACAATAGAACCCAGCTCTTCTACTATTCTGCAGCCAGCAGATGGCAGATCTCTGAGCAGAACTGCTTTTGGAGTGAGTTCCTTAGGAATTTCCAGCCATCCTTACTTCATTCACTTTGGCACGAGTCTTAGGAGGGAGCTGCTATGAAGAGCTGAAGGGAGATGCTGAGCCTGTCTTCACATTAATGGTCAGTTTTTAAACCTTCAAATGGCTACTTATATGCCAAATATAAGATATACAGTCAGCTGTCCATTATTTGTGCAAATCGAGGGCACTTGAGTGCAGACAATTAAAACCTCATTTCTTTTTGACTTTAAGGTTGTTTTTATACTTACTTTTTAATGTGCATATATTGCCTGTTCTGAAAATTCACACACTTTAAAGCAAGTAATGAAGCCATTTCTAAGATCTAACATAGGAGGAACTAAGAAACTGCCCATTTCCTTATCCTGTCCCATCCCAGTAACCATCCTCCTACTATACCTATTTCCTCCCTTTATACTAGGAATGGACATGCTCTCTGATACAGATAACTTGCAAAAGCCAAGCTACTCTCTCTCCCCCTAGCCAGATTCTCACACCTCCGCTGGAAAACGAGGAGAGTATGGAAAAATACAAAAACAGAAATGTAATTAGGTATCTAATTTTTTAAAAGGGTACTCCTGTAAGAGATTATCCTCAGGAAACTTCCTAATGAGAATGTCACCAGAGAGTTTAGTAGAGTGTTAAGAATGAGGTTGGAAAGACAACTGTCTATAAAAACTAACCATACCTGCTGCTATTTATACACCACATGGTCCCTGGAGTTAAAAGAACCACAGGTGTCAGTAGCATTGGCCATTTGGGTGGATGTGATGATGCAGACCAGTTTTCCCTGGCCTCAATCTTTATAGCCAAGATTGGCCTACAGTCTCTCTGGGACCGTGCTTGATATCTATTATCCTGCCCACAGCCATGTCTTCACTCACCCTGTATGTAGAGAGGTCGATCCTCAGTGAGTTGTGTAGCTGGTCCAGCAGTTTTACAAATCTCTCTTTCTGAGGGTGAGAAACAAATAAAGGGGAAGAAAAAGAGAACCTGTGTCTGAGTCCCCTAAACTATAACAGAAACAGAACCACCCCTGGATGAGTAGAAAGAGTCGGGAGGCATTGGGTTGGAGACACATCCCTGCCCATGGGAAGAACAACAAACAGTGTAACGGAAAAAATGAGATAGAAAGTCCCTGTTCTATCTCTTTGCAGCTCTGTCCCAATCTGGGAAATCTCACACTGACAAGGAAAAAGCCAAGTCCCTGGGGGGAGAAATGGCTCCTTCTATACGAGAGTCAATAGGGCGTGACCAGTGCATCTCTATACCTTTGGGACTGTAACTTATCTTAGTTAGATAAGAAGAAACTCCAAACACATTCTCTCCTGAGTCTGAGGTCTCCTGACTTATCTCGGGGTAGTGCATAACAGTTATACAGCCACAGCCTAGCAGTGATGATAGGAGGGAGAAACTGATGCATTTGAAAGATAACAGGACAGGCAGGAAGGGGTCTCTCTTTAAACCACATTCCACACACATTTCCCATAGTGTATACTTTTTAAATGTTAAAATATCTAACATATACTATTTTAATAGCTGATTTTCATAGAAAAAGTATAATTAAACGTGGAATCATATGCCTACAGGATGTTGGCATCCCACTCCTAGAACTCATATATTGATTATATGAGTAGATGTTGATTAAGTCAATACATAATGAGATGAGGCAAAATGGAACAAATATTTGACTGGCTTAATAAGTTACACATCTACAAAAAGACTCTATCAACAACAAAAAATTCATTAGTACAAAAAAGTCAGATTTCATAGACTCAGTGAATTGGGGTGATATCAGTAACTTTATGCCCAAAATGGTAATTTTTGTGTTGGGTCAGAATTATTTTATCCAGTTTATACTGAATTAATGTCAGGTGACATTCTGAGTAATGACTCAACTTCTCAGATACCTTAACCCAGGAAGGGCACGCCCTGGATAGGGAAAACAGTCCGGACACTAGAAAAGGAACAGGTTCAAGTGCACACTGGCATCATTGCTTAGACATCAGTCTCATATCAACTCAAGTAATATGAATCCGTCACAGACAGACTGAACAAGATTTTAAAAAGTCCATTTGTGGACCTGCAAGACTGAAGAATATGGAAGAATATCGTAATTCAACCAAGTTGTTGGCCCAGAGGGGTTCTGGCCAAGCCCAGGTGGTACCACCCCCAACCACCTTCTCTTCTTTATCTGTGTCTGAGGAGAGGCTATTAGTATAGTCTGCATACCCATAAGGAAACAGGAAACAAGGTTCATCTATCAAAATGGTAGCTATCTGAATTTTAAGCACATCAAGTAACTCTATAGGACCAGCCAAGAAAAATCAAACTTGGCTGGGCATGGTGGCTCAAGCCTGTAATCCCAGCCCTTTGGGAGGCCGAGGTGAGTGGATCACCTGAGGTCAGGAGTTCCAGACCAGCCTGGCCAACATGGCAAAACCCCCATCTCTACTAAAAGCACAAAAATTATCCGGGCGTGGTGGCGGGTGCCTGTAATCCCAGCTACTCAGGAGGCTGAGAAAGGAGAATCGCTTGAACCCAGGAGGTGGAAGTTGCAGTGAGCCGAGATCGCGCCACTGTACTCCAGCCTGGGCAACAGAGCGAGACTCTGTCTCAAAAAAAAAAAAAAAAAAAAATCAAACTTTATTAATTGGTAACAAATGCAGACATACGTGTTTACATGATACTTACCCCAAAGTTGGAGGCTGCAAAGCGATCAGATGCAGAGACATTGGTAGAGGCAGTTGTGTGGGCATAGTAGGCATTGATGTTGGCCAGTAAGGTGCTCATCACTGCTGGCACACCAGGACACATGTACTTGGATGATAAACATGCAAAGTGCCTGAAAAACACAGCACCCTCAGCCTCAAAGACTCTTCAGGGCTTGCAGCAAAAGCCAAGCAGGAACTCTAAAAGTTTATGGGATAAATGAAGCACAGCCAGGGCAATTGCTGCCCTCTCTTGCCTAGGGCTACTTTCTGCACACAGCTCTAGGGGCAGCCTCACTGACAGAAAGGCTACCCTGCTTCTCATAGCAATCTGGAATTCCCATTCAAGGAGTCCTGGTCAACTCCATACACAGCTGTTTTCCCCGCAGTTTAGTGTTCTCTTTGAACCCCCAGGTCAGTCTAGGCCAGACCGGTTGTCACAAACACATGTACACGAGCACACATACCCTGTCTGCTCAGGCCTGTGATATCTAGGCAGGTTTGTCCTTGCATACTCTCATGTGCCTTTTTCCCTGCAGAGTTCCCTCAACTCTGAGGCAGACAGAAATACCTTTTCTGTGAGTTACAACATTCTTTTTCTACATATACCCTTCTTGTCTTGGGGCATAGACCCATCCCACCCAGCTCAGAGAGGAAAGTAAAGGAATCACTGCATGCTACCTCACTAAGGACCTGCCCACCATGTCAGTGTGCCTTAATTAGTCACCCCAGTGATTAGTAGCCACTTCCCGTGCCCCAGCAGAGACTCACGTCATGGCCTGATATATGGACTCAATGCCATAACGCATGGCAAATTCATCCACAATTTCTTGGGCTGTCTCATCAAAGTACACCTTCCAGGCATCGTCTCCTCGAGCTTCAGGGATGTGGACTCCTCCACTGCCCTGAATGTCTGTGAGATAATGGAAAAGATTCTGCAGGAGACAGAGCAGAGAAAGGGAATGGGTTAAACACATATGAAAAACAAAAACAAACTTGGTGGTAAAGCCCAGAAGAATGTGCACAAGGTTCCACAGAAATTCTGTCCTTCCAGTCATTGCTCAGTTCCTCCTGTGGCCCCAGTAGGCTGTTCTCACATTAGTGGAAGAGAATGCAGTCTGAGTTCAGTCACTCGGACTCTCCAGGGTAGCAGAGTGAATCAAGGATAAAATTTAAAATGGGCTTCAGATTCCAACTACCTAGCAATCCTACTTATGGCCAAAGGCCTCTCCCAGCACTGCTTTCTGATCCCCCACCTACCAAGGGCTGGCTCACCTCATGGAGACACGTATACTGCACGTGGTATGGGGCTACTTTCTCCTCCCCCTTGATCTCCACACTGATTTGTAGTCGGATAGCCCCTGAGACGGCTGATTTGTCTGTCCTCTTCTCTAGGAAGGAAAGAAGACTGGAGATTGACACCAATGCAACTAGATAGCATAGATAGTTCCATTCTGGCTTAACCCAAGGAAGAGAAGGGGCCAACCCAAGGACTCACCAAATAGGGTGAATCACTCCAGTGACCACATATTCCACAAGTACCCTTGAACTAGCTGGGTAGGAGAACAGGAGTGTGGAGGGGGGACAAAAGCACTAGTATGAAGATTAAAGGGCCTTCTGAAACCTAGAGAACGTTCAGCCAGAGTGATTCACAGCCACTGCCAGTCCTCTGTCCCCCATCCCTCCCCACAGTCAGTTCTTTGCAGGTGAGACAGGCTCTGTATAGAGGTATGCTTTGGGGACAGATGGTGGTTTTGGTAGAAGGACTGTTCCCAGGTCCCCTTCACGCTCTCCCTTCCAAGCAACTTTCTTGGGTCCAGTTTCCTCACCCAAGTTGTACCAGACGTCCATCTCGCCACTTAAGGTCCGAACCTCAATGATGGTTTGGCCAAGGAAATCATCGGACTCTCGCTTTAGGCGTTGCTTTACTCTTGACTTGATGTCATCATCCTCATCCCACACACGCACCTTAATGCGGTCAGAGGAGTTGTGGCACTCACTGTGAGAGAATTAGGCAGGCTCTGTTAGGGGCAGACCCAGTAGCGCCAAATCCTGTTACTTCCTATTCCCTCCCAAAAGCTCCGACAGCTGCACTTGAGGTCCTGGAAGAGGAGAAGTCAGAGGACAGCAGTACAAAAGTTCCAAGAAAGTTGGGCTATCCTAGCAAATGACTCTTCATTCCTCGGCCTGGGTGGCTCTATCTATCACTGTACAGTTCTTATTGTTCTAGAACAAAGGGCAAGGGGTGGAGGGAAGAGTAATTCAGGTCAATTCTGACTTCCTATACAGCTACCTGTATCAGCAACACCAAGAGGAAAATAGCTAGACATGCCACGGAGCTCCAGGAAGCAACTGCTAGCTCCATCCTCAGAGCCCAAGACATGAAGTCAGTAAAGGTGCTAGACATGTCCATGGTAGGCCCATATGGTTATAACTGTTTGGCTTTCTATCTAACTCTCATCTGCCTAACTATGTGCTTGGTGAACTTCTATATTAGCCTATCATATCCCATTGAATTGTCATCTCCTCTATCGGGTTTGCTTTGGAGAAAGGAGTTTTCCCAGGTCTTGTCTCAAGCTCTCCTCTCCAACAGTTGCTTTCTGGGATCTGTTGCTTCACCCAAAAGTTGTAACTGGCAAAATTTGCTCTTCCTTTCCCTATGTTCTTATGTTATCTTTCCACATTCCATTAAAATATTACAGTATAACCACTGCTCTGTGAGAAGATAATAGACAAATCAACAAGGAGCTTCTTGAAGCCAGGGATTGTTCTATTCATTTTTGGATACGCTATATTATGTATAGTGTCTTGTACAGAATATGAGCTTAATAAACTGTTTACTAAAAGTGGGCAAAAATGACCAAGAGCTAGTTCATTTTAAATTAGTCATGAGAAGAATTCAAGCAGCAGCTATTCAGATTCTCAAACAGGTGTTTCTCCTGGTAGCTATTAATATTATCTCTGGATTAGAGATGAATTTTACTATATCCTAATCCCTTTTTTTTTTTCTTTTCTTTTTTTAGACGGAGTCTCACTCTGTCACCAGGCTGGAGTACAGTGGCATGATCTTGGTGCACTGCAACGTCTGCCTCCCAGGTTCAGGGGATTCTCTTCCCTCAGCCTCCCGAGTAAGCTGGGACTACAGGCACCTGCCACCATGCCTGGCTTATTTTTGTATTCTTAATAGAGATGGGGTTTTGCCATGTTGGCCAGTCTGGTCTGGAACTCCTGACCTCAGGTGATCTGCCTGCCTCGGCCTCCCAAAGTGCTGGGATTACAGGTGTGAGCCACCACGCTGGCCTTAATCCCTTTCTACATGAATCTTCTGAGGAGCCAACAGAAGGAGGCCTCTACATAGCCAGCCTGCTTGGCTGATTCAAATCCAAAATCCTGACCCTAGGCCTTATTAGGGAGCGACAAAGCATGTGGATTCTCAGACATTAGTTTGCCATTTTTCAATAACCATCCTTTACTGTCATAAGAAATAGTTTGTAAGAAAGTGAGATAATAAAAAAATGAGTGAGGGTAGAAGCTGAGGCAGGAAGCAACACTACCTTTATGGGAAACAAAATCTTCTTCAGAACCCAGATTTCCACTTTTAAGCCAGAATTACCCAGTTTTAGGACAAGGACACTCCCTCCCCACTCCTTATAAGAGCCTTCCTTATGAAAGCCTAACCCTACTGTACCTTCCTAGGCAAGGGTAGGAGGTACAATAAGGCAGTCAGTCCCTGGTTCTGTCACTGAGCAGTAAAGTAGTAAAATCTTTCTACTGCTAGAAAAAGCAGGATGGGGTGCCCTAGGGCCCCTTTAATAGCCCTGGTGAAGACAGGGCATGGGCACAGTAACCCTGACACAACAGCTCATGAGAAGAAAACCAGAGAAAGAATGGCTGATGTCTGAGCGAAGCATGCGAGAAATGAGTTTTCTCCCCTGCCTTTGCCCAATCTTCAAGCTCAAGCCCAGAATGGCAGGATGTGATCCTGCTCCCCCAATACACACAGTCCCAGGTAAGACAAAGCTCTCTGTGACTTACAAATGGAACTTCTCCTCCCAAACAGGATTCAAGTTTCCAAAAATGGTCTTGGTACGCTTCTTAGTTTTGCTGACTTGCACAGTCACGTAAGGGTCACTGGATCCTGTTTTGTCCTTGGCTTGTAGGCCCTGGGCACACACCACTGCAACCCAAGCATGTATAGGAGGCTTCAGAGTCATTCAGAAGCCCCCCACAACACTACTCATATGCTTTCCATCTTAGAGCAGTCTATGCTCCTTGCACAGATACTGTAATCCCATTCCTCCATATTTATTCTTCGTCCTGGGCCACCAGCCTTTCCCTTAAAGCCCAAGCATCCTATCTCCCTATCCAAGCCCTAACTGACCACTTATCTCTATATTGATCTTTACACCCTCTGATATATACATGCTTCAGCCCCACCCAGTTAGCAAACCACTGGTTAACTACTTCCTGGTCCCCTGCCCTTCCCCTTCCCCCTCCCCCCACCTCTTATAATATCAAACTGTTAGCCAAGTCTACAGCGTTAGGTTGTTAGCAAATCCTTGTATTATGGTTCACGTTGTTTGCAGATAGCAATCTTGCCTCTCCACCAGGGTCTAGGTAAGGAGAAGTGATGAATAATGAGGCCTTTCCTTCCCAGTGATTTCCTTTTTCTTTCTCCCTAATCCCTTGCTCCCTCACGCTCAGGATGTTTCTTCCCCAGTCTCCTCCCCATAGCCCAGGCCTTCCTGTCCCCTCAAACTGTGGCCTGCTCACCAGTAATGGTGATCTTGGCTGACCATTTGGAGGTGCCATCCAGTACACTCTGCTTCACTGTTTTCATCTGCTGCACATGGGCAGCTCTGTTCACTGTGAAGACGTCCCGGATAACTTCAAAGATCTCTGGCTTATTTCGCTCTCGGATCTTCATGCGGTCCTTCATGGCCATGATAATGTTCTGGGTCCGGTCCTCAGCTCCATGTTTACAGCTCTTTTCTGCAGCCCCTGAAGGTGGCCAGGAACACAACAGGTCACCTACCAGACCAAGGGTTGAACTGAGGAATAGGGCCTGGGAGAGGCTGCAGAGCAGTGGAGAAACTATGCAGCCAGCCTGGTTGCTAGTTCTCAGCAATTAAGCAAGGGCCCTCTGGCACCTGCACTTGCCACCCCTTCATGATGGGTTTTGGCCAAGTCATTACTAGCATTTGTCTTCAGGCAGTCTTTTCAGAGCCCATCTCTTCCGCTGACTCTGTCCTACCTGTCTCTTCACGTCTAACCTAGCCTTGCCATTGGCACCAATTTGAGGCTCTTCAAAGGACATTTTCCATGAATAATTGCTCAAGGCCTCTCCCTGGTCCCCTTTTATATGTCATAGCTGTCCTTGGGATAATGAAGTACTTGTGGGTCTAGAGGTGACCTTCCCTTCTCCTAGCACAATCTTTAAAGCTTTCAGTGCTACAGCTTGGCTTGTGGGTAATACCTGGGAGGTCTGGAGGGCAGGAAAATAGTTTCCCACTTCCTTCACCCCTGCTTTTCCTGGGGTCCAGCCACAGTGAGTGCAAGCCCAGCAGGAGGGGAGCAAGGAGATATGAGCTTTGAGCGCTACCATTTCCTCTGACAAGAACTTGTTGCTTTTCCTGCTCCTATTCTCCCCACTCTATCATGCCAGGACAAGTCATATATTTAGCCAAGGCCCTGGGGGTCTGGTATACTCTCCTCTTGGACCTCTACCAGATTCATTTGACATTTCTATTTCTGGCACTATTGTCTAAAAACAAGTCATGAATGCTGCCTTCCCTGAGTCCTAGATTCTAGGCTTCAGGAGGTTCCTCTGTGGGGCCTGGAACCCCACAAAACTCTATTTCTTTCCTCTCATTAGCCTCAGATCCTGATGCTTTTGTCATTTGGACAATAAGGCCGCTGTGCTGTATACACTACAAAGCTCAGTCTCTGGGATCAACTGAATCCTATAAGATTCTAGCTACACTACCACAGAAAGCTCAAAGAATTTTTCCTAAAGGTGCTTAAGAAGGTAGTGTAAGACCTGTTACTTGGAAAGGCAATGCCCCTTGATTCAGAATCCTACCTTCTCTGAAATGGATAGGGTTTCAGAATCAGGTGGACTGGGGGAATGATTGGTTCAGCCATCCCAGCTCTTTGCTGCAGACTATTTTGGAAAGCCCCTGCTGCCCCACTCCCCGCCCCTCACCCCGCAGGGCACTCACGCTGCAGGCAGTCAGCATTGAGCAGATCCTGGCACTTCTCATGGCACTTGACTCCACATTCGCTGCAGCGCATGCCCTGCCGGGCAATGCCCCAGAGCAGGCCTTCACACTCATAGCAGTAGGTTGGGGTAGTGGCCGTCCAGACCTCAAAGTTATGAGGAGTGGTGCACGAAATGGGGTAGATTAAGGCCTGCAGGGTTTTCTTATACACGTGGGATTTCTGAAAGACACATACCCCATCCCATAATTTTTGTTTTTTGTTTGTTTTGAGACAGAGTCTTGCTCTGTTGCCCAGGCTGGAGTGCAGTGGTACGATCTTGGCTCATTGCAACCTCCACCTCCCAGGTTCAAGCAATTCTCCTGCCTTGGCCCCCAAGTAGCTGGGATTACATGCACATGCTACCATGCCCAGCTAATTTTTGTATTTTTAGTAGAGACAGGGTTTCACCATGTTGGTCAGGCTTGTCTCGAACTCCTGACCTCAAGTGATCCACCTGCCTTGGCCTCCCAAAGTGCTGGGATTACAGGCATAAGCCAACATGCCTGGTCCCCATGACTTTTGGATTCTGCAGGAAGATACCAGAACTGAGACCCTGTGGGACAATCAGGACCTTGATTTCGTGTCTCCTCTGGCAATGGAGAAGATGCTCTATCCTGGCCCAGCCCAGAGCCCAGCCTAGCAGAATGAGGCCCACAATACAGTGTGCTCCTGGTTGTCCAACACAGGTTGGACCTGATGCTGGATCCGAGCCTTGTTCCAGCATTCACGCTTTCTAAGAAAACAGAAGGTACTAGGTCCATCATAAAACCTTGAGTTCAGTGGTCACACCCTTCAACATGAGACTTGGGCTTACCCTCTGATCTAGACTTGCTTAGAGTCTTTTCCAGCGTGGAAAACTAACACCTGATGCTATCTATCTTTTTCATCAGCAATGTGTGTCCAGCACTCTTCAATTCCTAGAATTCCCAATTATTAATAGCATGGCTACAGAGATGATCACCAGTCCTGAGGCCAGTGGACTTACGAAAGCACTTGGGACACTTACCAGCTCTTCGTCCTTAAGAGAAGTGCGTGTAGCCATTGCAGAAGTGATTCCTGCCTTCCGAGACTGGACCAGTGACTGTCAGGGAAGATCTGCTGTTAGCCCTGACCACTGCCAAGGGCTGGCAAAGTCCGGGGGAGGGAGCTTCAGTGACCAAAGCCACTTGACTATAGCTTACTACAGTACTTTCTATTTTTATTGTCACTCACAGCAACCGCCCTAACAGGTGACAAGTGTACCAGGTTAAGATGCAAAACCCAAGGCCCTCAGGGGGCTGCTCTAACTATGTTAGAACAGCACTTTCTTCAGGGTATCTATCATCCAAAGAGTTTCTTTTTCTTTCACTCTTCTTAGTGTCCTACCCCACAGAAACTCCTTGTTTATGGGAAGGCAAAGGAAAATGAAAAGCTTAGAACTATAGTAGGAAACAGGTAATTAAGAATAACAGAGACACACAACTCTGTCAGAGTCACATTCAAGAGCCATTATGGAGAAAAATGATTCCATGCTAACCTCTATACCTTGGCACCTCCCCAAGCCCACATAATCCCTGGGTGGCTGCAGAGGCCAGCAGGCCTACAAGTAGGGCACTTGGCAAGTGAAAGGGGCATTGAAGCCTCAGTCAAATCAAGCAGGACAGAGAGTTAAGTCTGAGAGCTGGGGCTGCCTTGCTAGCCACACTCTTGCATACGGGGCCCCATGTATCTGCCAAGCCCAAGCTTTAGGGGCAGCCCCTGGAGAGGCACATGGTTTCCTAAAGGCAGAGGACGCTGAGAAGGCAGAAGTCATAATATCAGCCTAAGCAGGAGGAACAGCTGGGAAGGGCCCAAGTGATTTGGGATGAGGATTTTTTTTGTTTGTTTGTTTGGAGACAGAGTCTTGCACTGTCGCCCAGGCAGGAGTGCAGTGGTGCGATCTCGGCTCATTGCAACTTCCGCCTCCCGGGTTCAAGTGATTCTCCTGCCTCAGCCTCCCGAGTAGCTGAGATTACAGGTACTCGCCACCACGGCTGGCTAATTTTTGTATTTTTAGTAGAAACAGGGTTTCACTATGTTGGTCAGGCTAGTCTCGAACTCCTGACCTCGTGATCTGCCCGCCCCAGCCTCCCAAAGTGCTGGGATTACAGGCATGAGCCACCGCAACCAGCCAGGGATGCAGACTTTTAAAGAGGATGAGAAAGGGCTCTGGAGACACTCACCATAGCCTGTGTACAGGACAGCAGAGAAAAGAACAACATGATGTTAAAGACTTGAAAGTGCATGAAAACTTTCAGAGGCAACTGAGAGGTTTTTCCCTATAGTCCAAAGCAGGGAGCATTTCCTAATCCACTCTGCTTCTGTCCACTAAAAACTGTCTTCAACCCAGACCACTGGCCAGGACCCAAAGCCTAGAGTACCTACTCTAAGGAGTATTATGCCATAAAGCCAAAGATAGGGCAAAAGACAGAGAGGGATAGCAAGAAATAAACTAGATACTTGCTCATGGACAAACAGTGAGAAAGGATGAGGAAAAAAAGTAGGAAGAAGAGGAAGAAAAAAAGAGGAGATGAGAGACATTAAGGAAAGGAAAATGGTATTGAAGAAGACATGGCATCAGAATTTATCTTCAACCAGCTAGATGAAGAGCTAGTGGAAGAAGAGGTACATTAGAAAGGAGGAGTTGGGCATGGTAGCTCACGCCTGTAATCCCAGCACTTTGGGAAGCTGAGGCAGGAGGATCACTTGAGCCCGGGAGTTTGAGACCAGCCTGGGTAACAGGGACTCTGTCTCTATAAAAAAAAAAAAAAAAGAAAAGAAAGAAAGAGAGAGAAAGGAGAAGATGAACAAATGGTAAGAAATAATGGAAGGGAAGAAAAATGATGAAGAGAAAATGGCAGATGATTCTTTCATTCAGTCAACTAAGGAGGGAGAAACTAGTGGAGCAGGAAATGGGGAAGAGGGAAGAGGAGTGGTTAGGAAAAACAATAGATAGAATAGAAAGAAAAAAAGAAAACAGAAACAGAAAATGGTAATAAGGGAAAAGGGTTCACATTTAACTGAATCCTTACACCCGATTTCTAGCTTTAGAGCTCTGAGAGAGCCTGGATCTCACTTCACCCCCAACTACCCACAAGGCTACAGAAAATTCCTTGGGTTGTTTGTGCCTCAGAAGGTATGACCCAGAATGGGGCTTCTGGTCATCCTGGGAGGATGGGATGGAGGCCCTGGGATCAGCTTTAACTCTTAAGCCTGTTTCAATTCAATTCCACAAATTTTTATCATTGCCTCTCAGTGCCTGACACTAGGTTACAGAGATAGTCTCAAAAGCCTATGTCTTGAGAAGAGACTTTTGCTTGACTTCCAAGAAGGCATCAAGCTCCAGTCATGCTCATCCCATGCCAAGCTCAATGATCAAGAGGTCAAGGGCTGGAGGCAATTTCCATTACAGGTCATCAAAGAAGGCTGTAGAGATACCTATAAGAGCTAGATGCCTATAGGAAGACATAAAATCCTAACTTTGAGAGCCCAAGTCACAAATATTCCAGGTAGGAGCTTGAGCTAATAAATTCAGGACTCTGACTAGGGAGTGAGGTAGAACACAGTCCCTGTGAAGCCATTGCTAAGTCTCCGAAGGCTTTAAATGATTGATCATCAGATCAATTTGAGTCATTAAATGGACGACTTCCAATCCTGACAGCTTGCCAAGGCCCAATGGGGGATACCCCAAGGCTACTGCCTATGCCTGCACAAGAGTCTTCACTCACCAGATCACTGACAAGTGGCAGTGGCTTCTTTCTGCGTAAATCTGGCATGCTGTCAATGCCATAGAGCCCTCCGGCTGGCCTGAGGAGAGAAGAAAATATGTCAGGACCGTCAGTCTTGCTTTGAGTTAGCTGGTGGGTTCAGTGTTCCATTCACCTTGCTCTCCCTCTCCCCAGAGGAAGATGAACTGACCTCTACCATGTGCTTTTGAGACGGGAAGGAAAGACAGAAAGTCAGGGAAATAAAGCCATGGAAGAGTGAGCAATAGAATCTGTTCTCACAGGACCCCTCAGTGTCTCTTACAGTTTCAGCTGAGGACTGAGGCTCTTTTATCCCACAGTGATAGTTCAAGGCATTTCGATTTATTTGAAGGCACTTTTGTGCTCCATAAGGCAAGGTAGGAATTGGCACTCAAGAAGGCTTCTCCCCACATTCAGGGCAAAGACACTGCTCCCCAAAGATAAGTCTTGCCAAGGCTATGCTAGAACAGAACCCACAGGGTGGCTCTACGGCAAGAGTGTAGGTGAGTAAGACTATACCAGACAATGGCACATAGAAGGAGACCGTCTCCATCCAAGAGTAAAAGAGTCACCAGTTCTGTCTACCTAGGCCTCCTGAAGAAAAGCCTTCTCCATGGAGAAAGGAGCCCTCATAATCAAGTGTAAGTAGGGGAGGTGGTATGAGAGACTTCCAAAAGACCACTTAAGGGAAGAAAAAACAAAACAAAACACCATTTAGGAAGGAAACAGCAAAGGGACTGTGTGAGTGTGGCCTAGCCCTATGGACACATCAACAGAGCCTGGAGAAAAATTATAGCTACAGCAGCTGGACATTTCTAAAACTTTTACACCTTTTCTATACTGATTAATTTTATTGTTCTTTTATAACAATATGCAATAAAAACAGAAAATGTACCCAAAAGAAACTACACTGAAATAACCTGGATTTTAACTCCAGTTCTTCTATTAATGTACTATGTCTTCTCCCAAAATTCCTTCTTCACTTTGGGCCTTGGTGACGCTTCTATAAAATGAGATGGATGAGCAACAAAAAACTCTCTGGCCTTAATGAAAAGAACTCATGTACTTGGTTTTAATGAGAGCAAAGACGTTGGGAAAGTTGGGTAGCTGGGCTGTATACCACGGCTGGTCTAAAGACAGAAATATCCCAACAGAAAAAGTAGGTACTTGTAGCTATCTAGGCAAAGAATGGAACCACAAATTGGGTCAAGTCCAGGAGTTGAAACAGGCCACTCAATATGCTGATTTCTAATAAAACAGCTCCCTGAACATAGGCAGTGGGCTTTGTTTTTAATGAGACTACCAGACTGAGGGAAGTTCTATACTTAGGACAGCTTCTAAGGACGAACGTGAAAGAAAAGGAAGAAAGACAATAGGGAATAATTTAGAAAACTACTATATGGCTACATTTAGAAGTAGTCTGGATATGTCCCATTGACATGTATGTATTTTACAATTATTAGAAGAAAAAAACTAAAGATGACTGAAGAAGCAACTGATGCCACAACTTTGTAGCTAATTCTAGAAACTACAATATGTATCTCTTAAGGCAAGAAGTTTTTTTTTTTTTAAACATAAATGATCTTTCAATAAAAGAAGAAGGGGGTAGCTCATTCAATGATTCACCCTTGATTAAAAGAAGACAAACTAAAAAAAAAAAAAACAGATACTGACAAAGCTGCAGAGAAAAGAGAACACTTATACACTGTTGGCAGGAGTGTAAATTAGTTCAACCGTTGTGGAAAGCAGTGTGGCGATTCCTCAAAGAACTAAAAACAGAACCACCATTCGACTCAACAATCCCATTATTGGGTATATACCCAAAGGAATATAAAGTGTTCTACCATAAAGACAGATGGATGAGTATGTTCACTGCAGCATTATTCACAATAGCAAAGACATGGAATCAAGCTAAATGCCCATCAGTGGCACACTGGATAAAGAAAATATGATACATATACACCGCAGAATACTATGTGGCCATAAAAAAGAACGAGATCATGTCCTTTGCAGGAACATGGCTGGAGCTGGAGGCCACTATTCTTAGCAAACTAATGCAGGAACAGAAAACCAAACACTGCATGTTCTCTCTTATAAATGGGAGCTAAATGATGAGAACACATGGACACAAAGAGGGTAACAACAGACACGGGCCTACTTGAGGGTGAAGGGTAGGAGGAGGGAGAGGAGCAGAAAAAATAACTATTGTTATAGTACTTGGGTGATGAAATAATCTGTACAACAAATCCCTGTGACACGAGTTTAACTATATAACAAACCTGCACATGTACCCCTGAACCTAAAACAAAAGTTAGAAAAAAAATTTTTTTTTAAAGATGACAAATTGCAAGGGAAAGGAGCATGTAAAAATGTAGTAGATCATCTACCTGATCTTTCTTCTTCCCTGGCCACAAGAGGAAGCAACTACTGAGACTTCTGATGTCAGAAGCCTTTGTAGGAAAAAGGGAAAAGGAAGGTCCAGATAACTAATTGGTGGTATTTGTGGGAAGGAGCGGGGAATGGGAAGGTACTTGAACTCTATTCTCTCTTTAAGAACAGTCAGTTACAGGCTACACTGAGCAGCTTAAAATGACTCTGGTACAATCACACAGGTCTGAAACTCCCAAACAAGAAGCATGGACAGAACATACAGAGCTCAGAAAGGGGTATTACTTATATCCTGACTACAGTGGAATGGAATAAGTAGATGACTCACAACAGCTGGAGCAGGATCAAGCCTAGGGAGTAACTTAATCAGCCACACCATCAACAATGGAATGGATAGAATGAATAAGATCTAGTATTGATAGCACAGCAGGGTGACTACAGTCAACAACAATTTATTGCACATTTTAAAATAACGAAAAGAGTGTAAGTGGATTGTAACAAAAAGAAAGGATAACTGCTTGAAGTGATGGATACCCCATTTACCCTGATGTGAGTATTACACACTGTATGCCTGTATCAAAATATCTAATGTAACCCATAAATAGACACACCTAGTATGTACCTACAAAAATTAAAAACAAATGAAATGGAAAGAAAATGTTTCCAAATGCAGATATTTTTCTAATTTCCTCTTTGTTCTAGTATTTCACCACTATGAAAAGATGGACCAGAAATTATAGAGGCAAGGACGAGAAGGCCCCAAAGCTCCCTCCCCTGCACCAGGGTAACCATTCTGCAAAGTTCCCTCTTCTGCCTCCAAGGAATCCATCAGCAGAGTTCTCTCCTCTGCCTCAGAGAACCAACCAACCTATAGTGGAACCTTTTCCTTCCCCAGGATGCAGCTTATGAAGCTGGTTCCCCTGCTTCCCAGGGGAAAAGCTAAAAGCATCAAGAGATACTGAATAAAATCCACAGAAACCTTGCAGTGAATTACTTACCCTTCTGGGAGCCACTGAGGCAGAGAGGGGTCACCATCATCTGGAATCTTTAAAAAGAGATAGGAAACAAGTTAGATCCTGGGAAAGATGGGAGATTGCCTGTAATCTGAGCAGCGAGCAGTAGAGTACAAGCCCAGAGTAGTGTAAGTCACATTCACCATGTGGTGACAGCCTGTCTGACATCTAAACCAATGTCCTGATCAGTCAGGGCAACAAGCAGGCTGCCGAAATGAGTGGTACCTGTCTCCTTGGTGAATAGGACATAGGGCAAAGCTCACTGAGGTTGCAGGGCTGAAGTCTACTGGAATGGCAGAACTCCTATCACTCTTATATGAGCCATTAGTATAGACAGCAGTAAACCAAGCACAGGAGAAGGGCCTACTTAGGCTTCCAGGCCTCACTAAAGCAAAAGGACACCTTCATATAGAGTCCAGTCTTCTTCCAGCTATATTCCTAAACTCCCTTAATGTCCCAGAGTCAGACCTGGTCTCTCTGGATTCCTATCTCATTTTGTGGTTGGATTTAGTTTTAGTTTGGGTGCCTTGAACCTCTGACTCACTGACACTGAGTATATTCTCTCTATTTAATAAATTCTACATAACAAGAGAACCCAGGGTAGATTAGACACTTGGATTATCATTCTAGTGAATTCTATAGGCCCTAGAATGAGAAGTCGAAACTTGAGACACCAAATAATTCAAGGAAGGGAACAGTTCAAAAATCACCTTTTAAAGGTTTCTGTACCAAAAGAAAACAAAATAAACAAAAGCAAATCCTTCAAGCAGCATGCAGAAAGGTCCAAAGCTGCCAGAGTGCTCCAGAGGTCCAATAGCACATGCTTTTTTCAGGCTAACAGGTCTGGGGGCTTCCTGCCCCTCCTTGTTTTCTTCCACTCCCAACAACTTCCCTGCCTCCTAACTATCCTGGAGCAAATGAGCTCCAGAAGGGAGGCAGAATTTAGGTGCTTAGCTTTGAACAGTGAGTGATGTTTTGGAGAGCTAAAGTGGGGAGAAGTTATGGATACAATGAGGCAATACAGAGGAGAATAGGGACAGATAGGACAGAGCTAACGGTGATGGAAAAGTGAGGGAGAATTACCTGGGTCAGCAATAGGCTCACATGAATTTTGGATTTAAGACTCCTCTTAGGTTGTCTATGTTTTAATCAAGCCTATCTCCCTACTGACCAGAGCCCCCATTCCACCCCATCTGCCTCCTATCCTTTCTATAGGTAGGATGATATTGGTAATGGGAGGGCCAGGTCCAAAAGGCAGCCAGAAGTGGCTGAAGCAAAAGACAATGGGGATAGTATAGAAGAAACAACAATAGGTGGGAAGAAACAACAGTAGGTGGGAAATAACAGAAAAGCTGCAAGTCTTCTAAGGTTGTTTATGGAAGGGGTAAGGGTTGAGTGTATGGGAGCCAATCCCTAAATCCCCAGATCTTACCAACCAGAACTTATTTTCCCTCTGGAAATAGCCACCGTACTCAGCAGGTTCTTATTTCCTATCCAGAGTGAGATATTTGCCAGAAACCACTGGGCTTAAGGAAACAAAGTCACAAAAAGTCTGAGAACCTGGCTCAGATCATGCACATTTCCTGTGCTCAGAGGGGATAACAACACGTCTTCAAAAGCCTGCACACACAGTACACACAACTTGTGTCTGAAGGAAACACATGGTAAGCATGGATCCTAGGCTTATGGCTTCAGAACATAAGCTTCAGAGTATTCAGTGATCTGCAGAAACTCATCTGAGGAGGATTCACAGTGTTTACTATGGCCCAAATCACAGGCAAAGCAAACCCGCATGGTCTTCAAGAGCCAGTGCTTGCAAGCACAGGGCATTAGTATACTATGCATTCACATGGTTTGGGGAAACCACGTAACAGGGCTACAGAAGCTTGTGCTCAACAGAGAGGTCAGGAAGCCTGTTCAGAGCACAAGTACCTTCACACTTAGGGCCTCAGGCAAGAGGCAGGAAATGCCTGCAGCAAAGCCTGCTCTCAAATACAAAGTACACATGCGTGCTGGGCTCAGCCAAGGTTTTACAGCATATGCCAGAGTCTGCAGCAACAGGTAGAAAATGGACACACACTGAGCTGAGTAGGAGAAAAGGAGGGTAATCAGTGTCTGGGGGAGTCAAACTGAGTATAAGCACACACATGCTACGTTGAATGCACACCCATGCTGGTGCACACACATTCTCGCAGTGTGCTCCAGGGATATCTGCAGGAGCACACACAAGCAAGGAGCATGCACACAAACTGCTTTTCAGAAAAATAGACTGCATGAGCCAAAGCTCAGAGGCACAGATCATGCACGCACATGTGCATGTACACACACACACACACATACACACACATACAGTGCTTGGGAAGGAGGGGAGGGAAATAGACAAAAAAGGACGACCCAAAGGGTCACAGGCACAACCTGAAGGGCTCCTCGCTTTTCTTCTGCAAGGAGAGAAAGAGCAGAAAAAAGGGCAGAAAGGTTAATAGATTCAGTCCTATAAGTAGGGAACCCAAAGAAAATGCCAGCTAAACTCCAAGGGACATGGAAGAGAGGGAGAGGTCCTCGGGACAACTAGGCAGTTCACAGAGCCCAGCTGACTGGCTTCCAGAATTCTTCCTGCCTGTATTTGCTGGCCCAGGATTTTTAGTTTGGAACATCCCTGGAGATGTTCCAAACTAAATCAAGGGACAAAATCTACCCAGGGGTTCAGTCATCCTTTTCCCATTTCCAAAGTGGCCTGCATCAAGGGTCAGGGCTGCCAAGGTTGCAAGACCAGATTTGTTACCAAGGACCACTCCAACAGACTATCTAAGCTGGCTGAGCACAGAGTGATTTCCTTCCTCAGAAGCCACGTGAGCTTATTCTAGACCTGGTATAAGTCCTCAAACTCCAAAGGCCCTGGTGGCTGAGCCTTTTCCATTTTGCAATGCAGGCTTGGCCATGCATTCACTCAATGAGCTCTGGCCCGTTTCTCGGACCTGAAATTAAGTTGGACCAGGGCAGGGCCTGGAGTTAAGTCCAGGACCAGGATGCTGAATGGCTACAGGCCTGGGGGCATCGACTGGCTGCTTTCCTAATAGAAATCACAGTGATCTAGATGATAAAACCATGACTGCAATCCCAAATCTGATTATTTATCAAACCCAGGACAATACTCTAAAGGAAACTGACACTTCCAGAAGGGCCCGATCAAGCCATAACAGGATAAAAATAAAGCCCAGAGATTACTCCTTTCCTATTCACCAGAGACTACATTGCCTTCTAGGCCATACATGGATAGGCCCACAGGCTTCCTTCTGTAAGGAAAGTCCACCCACCTTGGTCCATTAGTGCCCCTCCATTTTCTTTTCTCTTTTAAAGGCCCATTGATGTCACATCACAAGTAGAGGGGAGAATTCAAGAATCGAATTCACAAGTTCCCAATTTTTCAAGCTATTTCTGCTTACTTAATGGGTCACCTGTCCTGGACTAGGTGACGAGGAATCCTCCAAAACAGTGCAGCTCCAGGAAGGTGGGAAAGATGAGAAAGACACTCCCTGGAATGGGGACATATCTCTTCCATATCTACATCTCAACCCCCCCAGGATAATGTGTTCCTTTTGAGTAAGAAAATTAGGCAAACAATCCTTTAACTGACCCCATGACTCAAACTGGAAATGTACCTCTCCCCCTGCACTATCTTAAATATATTCTACAACCATGTCAAAGTTGATTGTGTCCTTCTGTTCTCCACAGGTTTCCCCATAATGCCTAAAGATTAAAATCAAATCAATCCATTGACAGAGCCGTCACGGCTCTCCATGATCTGGCCCAAATCCCCAAATTCCTCTCCTCTGCCCTCTTTCTTGACCCCATATACATTCCTAGAATCTAATTGTCTTGTTTCACAAAGACATCACATACTCAAAACCCCAAATTTTTATTTACTCATTCTGTTCCATTAGCCTGAAATAGCATCTCACACCTCCTTTCCATAGAGGAAAATCCAACTCTTCCTCCAAAGCATAGTTCTGGGAAGCCTTCTCTGATGCCCACCCAAGCAAGAGTTAATAAGGCCATCCTAGTGCACCTAAGTTACATTCATCCTTCTCATTGGTATTTAACATATAATGCCTTGACAAGTCCCACCATTGTACAGATGAGAACCAGAGCAAATAGATGCAGATTTTTTTTTTTTTTTTTTGAGACGGAGTCTCGCTCTGTTGCCCAGGCTAGAGTGCAGTGGTGCGATCTCGGCTCACTGCAAGCTCCGCCTCCTGGGTTCACGCCATTCTCCTGCCTCAGCCTCCCAAGTAGCTGGGACTACAGGCACCCGCCACCATGCCCAGCTAATTTTTTGTATTTATGGGGTTTCACTGTGTTAGCCAGGATGGTCTTGATATCCTGACCTCGTGATCCGCCCACCTCGGCCTCTCAAAGTGCTGGGATTACAGGCGTGAGCCACCACGCCCGGCCCTAGATGCAGATTTTTAACTTCAACTGGGCCCTCTGTGTCACTTGATAAATCTCTTCATTCCATTAGTCAGCTCCCTCTTCCACTTCTCAAAGGAGTTATACCTAACCTTCAGATACCTACTTTATCACAACACATTAACCACTGTTTAGTGTGTATCACCTAGATATCGCATGCTTAGTTCAAATTCAACATATCCAAACACTAAACTTGTATCTTCCATCTCTAAACGTCTCCTCCTGTCCCCAGCCAGACAATGGATCTCTCCCTCTCTGCACTTTGTCCCTATCCAATCACTCAGCCCTGTACTTTTTACCTCCTAAATATCTCTGGCATCCACTCCTGCCTTTCCATTTCACACTGCCTCTATCATCTTCTCTTAACTGGACTATAACAGGAGACTCCAAGCTGACCTCTCTGCCACTAGACTTGCTCCTCTCCAATCCATACTCCACATTTCCCATTTCGAAATTCTGATCGCATTTTTTTCTTTGCTTAATTGCATCAATTCTCCCTGTTGCTTACTGTAGCACATAAAGTGCTTCAAGATTTGTAGTTCCCCTACCGTTCTAGCTTACTTTCCTTCCGCTCCTCACGTGTCCTGTATTCAAGTCTTACTGAACATTCTCCATCACATCTGAGACTTTTCACACCTCCCTCCCACACCCAGCCTACTGGGTGGACTCAGGCATATTCCCTAAGACTTAGTTCAAATACTAATGACTCTGTGAAACTTCTCTGTCTGCTTTCCTTCCCAAGGTAGGATTAGGTGCCTCTCCACTAGCTGCCCCGGTCTCCACCATTCTATGTCCACACTTCTAAGACAGTATATTGTTAATACTGTTTTGTAGTATCATATATTGTAGTTGTCTGTATAAACATCTTCCTTTATAGTATTTCTCACTTTATACTACTTCTTCAGAAAAAAAGGATTATATATTATTTCACCTTTGTAGCCCGAGGGCTTAGCACATCGCCTATCATTTCTATGTAGTAAAAGAAAACTATAACTTTCAGGACTTAGAAAACAACAGTTATTCTAAGAAGTGTCTCTTGCCCAACCAGAGAAGGTGTAAGTCTCTTAACCAGTAGCCTGTACCATTTTCCAGACCCTGAGGAACTGCTATACTGGCTACTCAGTTTGTCCTACCCGTTGGACAAACATTAAAAAACAATTTTTTTTCTTAAGAATCAAACTTTCTGTGCTTCCCAACTCCCTAAAATGCCTTAGGATTTTTCCACTTAGATTTAGTTTGCAGGTTAAGTTATAAATGTCTACAAAACAACTGCTTTGCAGGAAAATCCCTGACCCCCTAAGAATGATCTCTCTCACTCTTCCAGACAGTCCATTTTATAAGGAAGTGACATACCTCCTCATCAGCACTCCCCTCAGTATACCCAATAATAAATCTTAACTCCATTATTGAGAGTCAAAAGACTTGAGATGCTCAACTTATTTGAGCCTACATTTCCTTAACTATAAAAAGATAGGTATATGAACAACTACCTCCCAGGGTTATTGCAAGGATTCATTTCTTAAGAACCTATTATACTAAGGGCAAGTCATGGTGGCTCATGCCTATAATCCCAACACTTTGGGAGACTAAGACAGGAGGAAGGATAGCTTGAGGTCAGGAGTTCAAGACCAGCCTGGGTAACAAAGTGAGACCCCCATCTCTACAAAACATGAAAAAATTAGCTGGGTGTGGTGGCATATGCCTGCAGTGGTGGCATGTGCCTGCATGTGCAGTGCAGCTACTTGAGACTGGGGTGGGAGGATCCATTGAGCCCAGGAGATCAAGGCTGCAGTGAGCTCTGATCACTCCACTGCACTCCAGCCTGGGTGACAGACTGAGACTCTGTCTTTAAAAAAAAATTTTTAACTAAAAAAATTTTAAAAGAACCTAATGTGCACACTAGGCACTGTTCTCAGGCAGTGCTGGTGATGTGACAGTGAATGAAACAAACTCCCTGATCCTGAAAAGCTTTTATTTTAGTAAGAGGAGCAGATAATAGACAATGATGAAGATGATGACAGTAGCTGATACTAATCAAACACTTATTTTGTATCTGGCATTTTATTTGGGTAAGCTCATTTATTTCTCACAACTCCACACTGGGTAAATACCATTATTACCTCCACTTCTTTGATAATTAAATTGAAGATCAGAGAGGTTAAGCAAGATGCCAGCAAGTGGCAAAGCCAAAATTCCTAACAGACATTCTTGTTCCAGGGTCTGCTTTCCATAAGAAATAACAATATACTATGTCACATGTGATAGGAACTCGGCTGAAAAATTCAGATAAGGGAAAAAGATAATGCCCCCTGATGATGGAGGTAGAGTTGTTATTAAAAATCCAAAAAATGGTTGTTAGGGCGGCCTCATTGACAGGTGATATCAAAGCAGACTTGAAAGAAATGAGTAAAGAAGCCATTTGGAGCTCTGGGAAAAAGTATTTTCGGAAGAACATATAGCAAATGCAAAGCCTGAGGTGACAGCATAATTGGTGTGGAGAAACAGCAAGTTTGCAATAAAGTACCAGTTCAAATAGGGCTCTACAGGCCTTTATAAGAATGCTGGTGTCCATTCTGAGTGAGACAGAAAACCATTGAGCAGAGAGGTGATAAAACCTGACTCATGCTCTATGGGGATTACTCTGATTGTTGTGAGGAGAACAGACTGTAGAGGGACAAGGTTCTAGAAGCAGGGAGAGCAGTGAGACCACTGCAGTAATCTAGATGAGAGAAAATGGTGGCTTAAACAAGGATGACAGTGGTGGAGGTAGAGATAATGGCAAGATTCAAGATATTTTTTAAAAGTGGAGGAAGTGGAATTTACTAATGGACTGAATACAGGTTGTGAGAGAAAAGGGAGAGTCAAGAATGACTCTATGGATTGGGCCTGAATAGCTGCAAGAATAAAGATGCCACTCATGGGTAAGAAAGACAATAGGAAAGGCAGGTTTGGCAGGGGCTTCAGAAGAAGGATCAGGAGTTTGGCTTTGGATATGTCAAATGAGATGCCTATTTACATCCACATGGAGGTGTTACGTGGATTTGGAGTCTGGTGTTCATGGAAGATGTTTGGGTTGGAGATATAAACCTGGGAATGCTTATGAAACTCGGGATTGAAAGATTATCATCTAGAAAGTGAGTATAGGAAGTAAAGATTGAATCCCAGGATGCTACAAGGTTGGGGAGAGGAAGAGCAAAGATAACTAAGAAGGAATGGCCAGTAATGTTGGGGGAAAGGGGGAAACCAAGACAGAGAGGTGTTCTGGAAGCCAAATGAAGAAAGTGTTTCAAAAAGAAGGAACTGAGCACAAGAACAGACTAAATATCAATAGAATAGAATTGAGTCCAGACATAAACTCTTACATTTATGGTCACTGATTTTTGACAAGAGTGGTAAGACTATTCAATGAAAAAAGAATAATCTTTTCAACAAATCATTCTGGGACAACTAGATATCCATATGCACAAGAATAAAGCTGGACTCCTACCTCATACTATGCACAAAAATTAACTCAAAACTGGCTGGGCGTGGTGGCTCAAGCCTCTAATCCCAGCACTTTGGGAAGCCAAGGTGGGAAGATCACTTCAGGTCAGGAGTTAGAGACCAGCCTGGCCAACATGGTGAAACCTCCTCTCTACTAAAAATACAAAAAATTAACCAGGCTTGGTGGTGGATGCCTGTAATCCCAGCTAGTCTACTCAGAAGGCTGAGGCAGAAGAATTGCTCGAACTCAGGAGGCGGAGGTTGCTGTGAGCCGAAATCACACCACTGCACTCCAGCCTGGGCAACAGAGCAAAACTCCGTCTCAAAAAAAAAAAAAAAAAAAAGATCATAGACCTAAATATAGGAGTAAAAACTATAAAACTCATAAAAGAAACATAGGAGCAAATCTTCCTGACTTCAGATTAACCAATGATTTCTCAGCTATGACACCAAAAGCACAATCAAAACAAGAGAAAAATGGATAAATTGCACTTCATCAAAATTTAAAACTTTTGTGCTCTCTTTCATACCCATTACAATGGCTATTACTTAAAAAAACAAAACAGAAAATAACAAGTGTTGAAGAAAATGTAGAGAAATTGGAAGGAACCCTTGTGCCCTGATGGTGGGAACGTAAAACGGTGCAGCCACCATGGAAAATGGTATGGTGATTCTTCAAAAAATTAGAATTACCATAAAATTTGATCAATCCACTTTGGGGTACATAGCCAAAAGACTGAAAGCAGGGACTCAAAAAATATTTGTATACCACTGTTCATAGCAGCATTGTTCACAATAGCCAAAAGGTGGAAGCAATGTGTGTCCTGATGAGTGAACAGATAAATAAAATGTGATACATGTGTACAATGGAATACGATGCAGCCTTAAAAATTTCAGAGTGAAATTTCAGAGTGAAATTCTGACACATTACAACATAGATGAACCTTGAGGACATTATGCTAAGTGGAATAAGCCAGTCATAAAAGGACAAATGTTATTTGATTCCACTTACATGAGGTACTTAGAGCAATCAAATTCATAGAGACAGAAAGTAGAGTAGTGGTTGCCAGGGACTGGGGTGAGATGGGATGAGGAGTTACTATTTAATAGGTATAGAGTTTCAGTTTTGCAAGATGAGAAGCATTCTGCAGATGAACGGTGGTGATGGTTGCAGAACAATACGAATGTACTTGATGTTACGGAACTATACATTTTTAAATGGTTAAAATGTTCCACATAATATTCAGAAAAAACATGGTTTAAATAATACATTTTATGTTATGTATATTTTACCACAAAAAATTGTTTTTTGATTTTTAGTGAAGACAAGGTCTCACTATGTTGGCCAGGCTGGTCTCACATTTCTGAGCTCAAGTGATCCTCTCGCCTCGGCCTCCCAAAGTGCTGGGATTACAGACATGAGCCACCAGATCTGGCCAATAGGATTTAAAAAAAAAAAAACAATAAAAAAAAGTATGCTTCAAAGGACACTGTCAAGAAAGTGAAAAGACAACCCACAGAATGAGAGAAAATATTTACAAATAATATATCTGATAAGGGACTTATATCCAGAATATATAAAGAATTCTTACAGCTCAAAAACAAAAGGAAAAAAAACCTCAATTTAAAAGTGGTCAAAGGCTTAAATAGACATTACTCCAAAGAAGATGGAAAAATGGCTGATGAGCACATGAAAAGATGCTCAACATCATTAGTCACTAGAGAAACACAAATCAAAACCACAGTGAGACACCACTTCATATCCACTAGGATGGCTATAATAAAAAAGATAATAACAAGTGTTGCCAAGGATGTAGAGAAATTAGAACCTTCGTATGTTACGGGTGGGAATGTAAATACTGCAATGACTTTGGAAAACAGTCTGGCAGTTCCTCAAATGGTAAACAGAATTACCATATGACCCAGCAATTTTACTTCTAGGTAAATACCCAAGAGAATTGAAAATATAGTTCCATAGAAAAACTTGTATACAAATGTTCATAGCAGCATTATTCACAATAAGCAAGAAGTGGTAATAATAACTCAAATGTCCGCCAACTGATGGATTTAAAAAATGTCCATCAATAAATATTGTTCAGCCAGAAAAAGAAATGAAGTACTGATACATGCTACAGCATCCTTAAAAACATTATGCCAGACACAAAAGGGCACATATTTTATAAACCCATTTATATGAAATGTACATAATAGGCAAATTCATAGAAACAGGAAGTAAATTAATGGTTGCCAGAGGCTGGGGGCAAAGAGAAGTGGGGAGTGACTGCCAATGGGTAAGAGGTTTCTTATGGGGTGATGGAAATGTTCTGAAATTAGATGGTGATGATGTCTGCATAACTATGAATAAACTAAAAACCATTCAATTCAATACTTTTTAAGGGACTTTAAGGTGAATTTTATGGCACATGAATTATAACTCAATAAAGCTGTTATAATAAAAGGAGGAAAGTGATCATCAACTGTGTCAAATTGCTGACTGATAAAAAGAAGACTGAAAATGAACCATTAGTTTGGCAATATGGTGGACATCTAATGGCCCTGATCAAAGCTATTTTGGTGGAGTGACAGGAATAAAAGAATTGAATTTTATACAATGCACATGAGAGTACTTAAAACAGTACCTGGCACAAACCAAGAAAAAAAAGATGAAAACTAACTCAAATTAATCATAAGCTACAACTAGTAAGCTTAGGGCCTAAAAGATCCCAAGCAGAACAGTAAAGAAAGCAGAGTTTTCAAAAGCTTCGTTAGGCTGGTAGTCTCTGTGATACTGAATCAGTTTACTAGGTTAGGGGACTGCTCCAGTGAAGTCTATGTTGGTGAGAGTCTGGCCTGTGTGCTTGTCCTGCTCTATGCAAGGGAGTGCTGGAGCACCCTGTCCATGATTCTGTCTGCAGCCCTCAGGCCAGACTGAGTACTGAGTCTTGGATAGGACCCAGAACTGTGACTTGCTTTCTTATTGGTGCTTTAGAAAACCTCCTTCTATTCATCAAGACTGCTGCTACTACCACCTGCCTACCACGGCACCACAAGTTTCTGCATTGCCTAGAAGGATGCAGCCCAGAAAGGAAACTCTGCAAGCTGAAGAGTTAGACACAAGTGTCCTCATCATTGGTGCTCATGCTAACATCAGCTCCCACCAATATTTAAAGAGCTTGTAAGAAGTATCGCTTTGATATTTGTTGTTTCTATTGTTGCTCTACTGAAATAATTTCTCAGTGCCTGGGAAGAAGAAAAAGAGGCTGCAAAGTTATGAAGACACAGAAATCCCTCACAGCTGAAAAATTACTGCCTCAGAAAGCTTCCTGGAAGAGGTGATATATGTTGAAGAATAGGTAAATTCTGCTAGGTTGAAATGGCAAACATAGCATTTTATGTTAGAAGGAAGCATGTATATATGAATATGCTAAGAATAGAAAGTGCAAGGCAAATTTGTATGACAGCAAAGCTTCCTTTTGAAAGACTTATGGTGGGACAATGGGAGATAAGCCTGGAAATATAAACTAGAGACCAATTGCAGTGACCTTGAATGCAAAGCAAAGGAATTTAGACTCTTTTTGATAAGTTCTAAGAAGGAGCTCCAGGGAAATTTGAAAAGAGAATGACATAATTTTCATTTTTTAAATGTAACTTTATGGCTTACTATTATATTCATATGATTCAAATTCTAAAAATTAAAAGAAGGCACACAGAGAAAAATCTCCCTCCCATTCCATTTGTTCACCTAATACATTTCCCCATGGGCAACAATGTATCCGTTTCTTACATATCTTTCATTAGATAATCTATACATATACAAGCAGACATTATAAGTGTGTGTATTGTATTCTTTCCCTCTTTTTATACAAATGAAAGCATCTTATACATACTGCTCTGCACTTTGCTTTTTTTTGTATGTCAATATATCTTAGATAACTTTCCATTTCAGTAAAGAGCTACCTCATTCTTTTTATAGCTACACAGTACTATATCCCATTGTTTGGATGTGCCAATAATTTATTTAACCAGTAATTCCTGATGAATGTTTAGGTTATTTTTAATCTTTGCTATTAAAAGCTATGCTTCAAAAATAGCCTTGTCCATATGTCACTTCCACATGTGAAAATGTGTCTGCAGGATACATTCCTGTAAGTGGTGTTAAGGACTTAAAGGGTATATATATTTGTAATTTTGATAAATTTTGCCAATTACCTTCCTTAGAGATTATGCCAATTTATACTCCCATCCCACCAGCAATGTACAAGTGCATATTCCCTCACACCTTTGCCAACACAATATGCTTCATAATTTAGATGTTGCCTTAGGAAGATTAATCAGGTTATATGCATAAGAGGACAACCCCATTTAAATTTAAAACTGGATGAATATAGCATATGCTCTTTGGATAAATTTAATTTTGATTGGGAAGAGTAATTTTAAAGCTACATATCTCCAAACTGCCTAGAAAAATGTTCTCTTACTTCCTGTAGTCAAAAAACATTCCATTTGCCAGCTTGCAGGTGAGCAGCTTTTAGGGGGAGATGGAAGAAAGGGAATAAGACCTGTGGAGGGCAACGTTGGGCTCTAGGGCTAGGTCAGCACTATAAGCAGCTCCTGGATGCCCCAAATCAGAAATAAGGTTCTGTGTCAGCAAGTCAGGTACTAGGAAGAGACAGGTACCTGGGGTAGGGGAAATTCCCACAGGGGCCTATGAGAGAAGCCCTGTCAGCTACTGGGGAAATGGCAATCTTATCTCAGCAACAAATCCACAGAGAAGAATTTTTAAATGCAACGCAGGATTCTTTCTCAGCCCTCCTAGTGCCTGTGAGCAAATATGGGTCATCCCCAACTCCTGCCTCTCACTCCCACCCCTTCTTTACATCTGATATCCTAAAAGCTCTGCAGCTGCAAACTACTTCCGCTCCAGAGGCTCCTCCCTCTTTTGAACAGGTATAGCACCACAACAAGAGACTGGAAGATAAGGACGGCTTCCTCTTGCTTGAGAACCCTCTTTCACTCCAATTCAAGCTTCCTCTTGCTTGAGAACCATCTTTCACTCCAATTCCCACAGGATTAGCTTAAGCTCTCTACTTGAGTAATTTAGCCTGATTCAAGCTATGGGCGTCAACCAACACCTTATTAAACTGGCCACCACACCAGGTCTCATGCTGGCCAGATGGAGGTCATACTTTAGCCAGCTGGGACCCTGTTAAATAGTGACTCAGAATACCTGAGTGTATGTCTTCTACTGAGAGACGGTTTGCCTTCTGTACTAGCTGGTGCAAAAGTTTTTTCTGCCTTAGTCTTTTCTCTCTTAGAACATTCTTAAAATTGTTGATGCACTTGTTGAGGTAAACGGTCTCTGTACACACTTGCTCTAGGCTCAGTCTGCCCTGCTTGGGAGATCCAGGCCTGGAACAAGTCTCACTTCCCAGACACGGAGCCAGAGCAACACTTGGCAAGGAGTTATCAGAAGCAAGAGAGAAGGTGCCTGGATCCTGAGGGGTTTGCTCTCCCTGTGTGGAGAGGCCAGCTCCACCAGAGACCACACTGAGCAAGCTTTCACTCCCCTGACTCCCAGGGCTCTCCAGTGAGCAATCCTGGGCACCTCCTGAACTCACTGTCCCAAGAAGTCGATCACTGTTCTCTGACTGGGAACCACTCTCATTGCTTTCCAGGTCCTCAGGACTGATGGACCCACTGTTCTCCAGCTTCTGAAACACACCCTGCAGAGCAGAACGAAAGTGGTGAATTGCTCGGCCCAGTTTGCTTGTATAAAACTTGATTTCCACATCCTCATCCTCCTGAGAGCCACCCAGAACACAAGAGGACTTGTCAAAGACATCCTTGAGGACGTGAGCAGCACATTCCTCCTCTTCATTCAGGTCAATATGAACCATGTCACTGAAACTCTCAGGCCCTATGATAATTTCCTCCATCATGCTGTCGCAGCTCAGAGCTGCAAGCCTTCTGGACTTGTCTGCCAAAAGGTCCTCTAGTTCCTTTGAGCTCAGAATATCAAGCCCAGCTTCACAGCCCAGGAGCTTGTCCTCTGCGTTTATTCTCTCTGTCTTCAGTAACCCAGACAATGACAGGCAGCTGCTGGCCTCACTTTTATCGTGGCAGTCACTTTCTGGTTTTCCTACTTTACATGCTTCATGTTTTTGGCTGTACTGTTTGAAAAACTGGGACTTCCCAGAAGCCTCCTCTTTTGAGATTAATACTAGGGAAGGTTCCTCCAACTGATGGGGGGTAGACAGAGAAGGCTTTTTCTCTGACAGTTCATCACAGCTGCCACTGATAACTTGAGATGTTCTTGATGCTCCTTTTATTTCATCCCCTAGCTTGGGCACATCACTTTCCTTTGATAAATTGTTCTTGAGTAGAAAGCAAGGGCCTTGCTGCTCAGGGGCCTGGTGCTCTCTCTGTTGATCCTGAGCCTTCATCTGATATGTTCCTGTTATGGGTCCCCTGTCCCCTGTTTCCATCTGAAGAACTGGTTCATCCTGGTTTAAAGAAGTCTGACTATAATCCTGATGTTGTTGTTGAAAAAATGATATAGACTCCTTCTGGGGATTCTTATTACCCTGTGGGCAGCTTGGTTCTTCTCTGGTGGCAATTCGGACTCCCACATTCTGCAAGAGGATGGATTTCTGCAAGATGAAGTCTCTATGCTCTAGATGGGCAAGCTTCACAACAGTGGGCCTAGGGGAAGGGGATGTGCCTGCCCTGTAAGCCTTTTTAATGTACCTGTTGCACTGCATGCCATTAACACAAAGGTGCTTGGCTAGAAAGCTTTCCACCAGTTCCATAGTATTTTCTCCATCTTGTTCAGGAAGTCCATACAAATACAGAATGGCTTCCTCACTGGGTCTGTCCACATGGGGTTCCTGGGCCTTTTCCCCCTCACACACCTTGGCCAGGGAACAGCTGCTCACCTGTAAGCCTTCTATTTCACTCAGTACTGAGTCTACACAGCTAGAGACTTCATCCACGGAGCCCCGGACTTGGCTCAAGTGCTGCTGCAGCTCAGCAATCTCAGTCTGAAGACGGCTGATGCCTTGCAGCTCTCTGATGATGTATTCTACTACATCCCCCAAAGGTTCCCGCTGTTCACGGCTACAGCCTTGGCCATGGCCTCTGGACAAAAGGGTCTTGGCTTTGTTCCTCTCTGAGGGCTCCTGACAGCTTGTGGTAATGCTGACAGATGAGGGATCCTGATAACCAGACCCTGAAACATAGGCAGTGGAGCCCAGAGGAAGCTGGCTGTTGTTCTGCTGCCCAAAGCTGCAAAGCTGGGCCAGGTCCCCATCTCTATCTCCACCAATGGCTAACGCTGCTGACCCACAGCAAGGGGGCAGGGAGTTGTCCTCTGGTAAGGATCCAGCAGGGCCAGAGGATTTGCTCTTGGTGCCACACATGGTCTCTGCCTTAGCCTTATCTGGAGAAAGCCTGGAGGAGGGTCCCAAGGTAACCATGATTTCTTCCTCTGACTCTTGCAACAATCGCTTCATTTTCTCCCTCAGGGTTTGAGGGGTTCTCTGCTTCTTCCTCTTATTTCTGGTCAGGATGCTTAATAGAGATTACCTTGGAAGGCAACAGCCTGTCCTGCTCTTTTCAGTTTGTTTCTAGCAATTATTGCTGGCTGATGCTTTGGGCTTAGCCCACAGTGCTGCCTGGAATGGCCCCATGTGTGGCCTCCAAACCTCGCACATGCCCCTGGATCCTGGCTTGATTTATCCTGTAGCTAGTGAAAAAGGAAAATAGTGCACTCAGGTCAGAAAGTAGCAGGATGATTTTAGTTTGAATCAAGTTGTCAAGCAGGAATAAAAACATTATCTCCTAAGATTATAGGAATCAACCCTGACCTTCCTCCCAATCCCAGCCTTAAAGGCTATGGGTAGTCAGTTCTTTCTCATTAGCTTCCCATTAGAGTATCAATGTAAAATTAAAATAAAGTCCTTGTGTTCTGGGCAAGTACCCAAAGTCAACGGTATTGAGACAAGCTGCTGGGAGGTAGATGAGGTAGGGTCAATGAGTAAGTCCTTATTTGAACTTTCACAAAATTCAGTACTAGGAGTCTGGCTCAGAAATAAACAAACAAATGCTTAACCACCAAGGCTCAAATCACATACACAGTGAAAGACAAGACATGGAATGTTTCTTTCTTTCTTTCTTTTCCAGTTTGTTGTTCTGGTGAAGACTCCACTTACTCAAAAGTTTACCCCTGCTTGTGCTTATAGCACAAAGTATTTTCCCTTTGTTGAGTGATGGCAACCATTCACTTGGAGAAAGGACAATGGTATAAGTATTTTAAACTTAGCAGGAAAAATATTTCTTTACCTAATTCTAGAATAAAGTGGCACAGTATGCACACACTGCCCAGACGTAGGTGGCATTTAGCATGAGAGAGGCAGGTAGAGAGGCAGGTAGCCAAAGAGACAGGTATCATGAACTCACAACTGGGGATGAAGGAGGTTTAGGCTTAGCTTGGTGTTCCTGAGCTCCACTTAATACTCTCTAAGGTCTTGCTGCAGCTAGTCAATATCTGGGTTTGGCTTTCCTGGCCCACAGAGGATCTTTCAGAGCACCACAATAAGTGATTGTCCAGCACACTGTCCACTGCTCAAGTATTAATAACAAAGGGTTGCTCTAATCCTCTGCCTGGCCCAGAGAGAATATCACATGGGACATGTGGGGGAGGGTTACCTCACAGAGGGTTCCAGGGTGCTTTACTCTTCTCCAATAAGGTAAAGACAGACTTGCCACCAGTCTAGTCCCTACACCCTAAGCTATTGGTGACTGCATTACAGAGGCAGAGACGATGATTACCTCATGTGGACTGAGAATACATTCCCTTTTTACCGAGAATGTGGAGAGTGTACGGAAGCAGTAGAGTGGAAAGTACAAGGAGGAAAGCAGAGATCTAGGAGGCACATGGGACAACTAATACTCCAGTCCTGCTAGGTCTCCTGGGAGGGGTAAGATGGATTGGTGAGAGACACGCTACTCTTCATGTTCTTTGACCAGGGATGCTTTCCTCTTTTTCTAGATTTGATGGAGATTTCTAAATCTTCTAAACTCTGCCTCCTTTTATTTTCCCAGTACTCAAGTTAATCCTAAAAGTGGGAAAATGCCTTAAAGAACACAGGCAGACTGCTCTCATGGCAACCCATTTTCAGGAAAGGCCACCACCTACATCTAGTCTGTGGGCCTGGAATTTAAAAGCATTGTGCTTCCCCAGACTAGGAGGAACCAGAAGGACGAGTCAGAGGACCTGGGATAAAGATGAAGCTGATTCTTTTTACTAGAAATAACTAGGCCAAGAACCAAGAGACAGAAACTGCATGTATTCCCATTTCACATCTCTCCTTTTCTTTCCAGCTTATCTAACAACTCTAATTCATTGAGGAATTCTTCATCTAAGAACCCTATCCATCCTGTGAGGCATTACTGCTTCACCTCAAGGTCTCATGGGGCCAGGACCAGCCATGCCCCTAATCTGGCCAACTCAGTCTAGCCTGCGAGGATGCACTACATGCACAACCAGAATTTCTGGGTCTTGGGCTTGGTGCCCAGCTGCCTAGGTAGACCACGCTCCCAAGTCTAGAGGATGCCAAATTCTTCCTTCTCTCTTCCCACAAGGACAAAATCTGAATTTCCAAAGATACTCCTTTTTTTTTTCCTCCCCAACCATGTAGGGATTGGGTATCCCTGATTTGCTCTTGGTATTAGCCATGAACAATGTCCCTGGCCTTACAAGGGCTGGAGCTGGCAAGTGGCCTTTCAAATTTGTCTTTAAAAAAGAAGTACTGCGGCTGGGCGTGGTGGCTCTCGCCTGTAATCCCAGCACTTTGGGAGGCCGAGGCAGACAGATCACAAGGTCAGGAGTTTGAGACCAGCATGGCCAATATGGTGAAACCCCCTCTCTACTAAAAATATAAAAATTAGCTGGGAGTGATGGCAGGTGCCTGTAATCCCAGCTACTCGGGAGGCTGAGGCAAGAGAATCACTTGAACCCAGGGGGCAGAGGTTGCAGTGAGCCAAGATTGCACCACTGCACTCCAGCCTGGGCAATAGAGCAAGACTGTCTCAAAAAAAAAAAAAAATTAGAATTGCTTAGTAAGCTTAGTAAACTAAGATGGAAGCTCTGTGTACAACTACATGAAGCCGTGAGCAAGTGCTACTGGACTGGCATCAAGAGACTTAAGTTTGGGTCTTGTTCCACCAGTGACCTTGGATTAAACACTTGACCTCTATGTGAATTAGTTTCCTCATCTGTAAAGTGGGGAAGATAATTACAGGAATGTTATTATATAAAGCTAAAATGAGAGATCTGTACTTACTAAACTGTAAAGCACTGTCCTGTTGTTATTGCTACTGATGTGGCAAGTCCCTAAGTCAACAAAGTAGGGAAACCCATATCTAAAGCAAGCATCCAACCACCTAACTGGCACAATTTGAGGGAGCCATGACTTCTACTTCTGCCCCAGACTCCTGCCTTTCCCAGTCCCTTCTAATGGTCTGCAGCAGTGCCTGGAATCCTACGAGGAGAGTGTCACCCTTAAAGTTAGTCCTGCTTTCTCCTAGAAGTTTTCTTTTTAAGGTAAGGAGGAGGAGGAGTAAATCATTCAGTTCCCAACACCTCAATCAAGTGTCAGGAGGCCGGCCGTCTCTCAGACAGCCTGAAAGCATGAGGAAGGGACAAATGGCTATAGAAGCCAAGCTTTATTTTTCCATTGCTGGTGAGGCCCAGAATTCATTGCCAGGTCTTCTAAGGCCAGCCTCACTTTGGTCCAGATAAGGCAGTTTGTCGGGAACACTAATGAAGCTGACTCCCCTGCTACTGCTACTGATTCAGTGTAGACCAGGCTAACCTGGGGCCTATCTGCTTCTGCCCCTCAGATCAATACTGCAGACATAAGTTTTTGTTTTGTTTTGTTTTGTTTTTGTTTTTTTTTAGTAGAGATGGGGTTTCTCCATGTTGGTCAGGCTGGTCTCGAACTCCCGACCTCAGGTGATCCGCCCATCTCGCCTCCCAAAGTGCTAGGATTACAGGTGTGAGCCACCGTGCCCAGCCCTCCAGACATACTTGGCCTCATTTCCTGGACACCTTACAAGGTATTCCCTTCCCAACTACAGTGCTTACGACACTGGCTGGCCAGCCACACAGGGGGCAAATGGCATAGCCACTGCGTTCAGAGTCCTTTCCTGTGGCCTCCTGAAGACTGAAGGCAGAGCTGCCTGGTTCCCCATGTTACTGACAAATAGGAAATTTTCAACTAGAGCTGCCATAGCAGCTTCTCCCAGCCTCAAACAAAGATGCTTCCTTCCATATTAAACAAACAAAAGCCTCCACACCTTCTTCTGAGTTGGTAGCCACTGCCTGGGATGAACTTTGAACTCAAGAATCTCTTCTGGTGATATAGGAAGGGCACCAAACTCACTTAGTAATCCAGTCTTTGGGCTTTGAAGCAGGGGATGGAGCTCGATGTGATGCTCAGAGGACCAACCAGTCACTGTGCTGAGCTCAGTAGAATATCAGAAGCCAGAATGGGCTGAAAGGGCAACCCTCAGGGACAGGAGGCCCAATTCACCTCCTTCCCAGCCTCTCTTTGCTACTACTGTCCACAGAAGCGAAATGACAGGGAGCAGACTGTAAGAAGGACCATTCGATCTCCAAGTCAGTTGAACTGCATGAGTACTTACTGTGTGTGCCAGGGAGATAAGATGCAGTCCCTGCTCTCTAATACATTAGGATTTGGAGAGAAAGATATATATAGATGATCACAATATAAAGTGATACATATTATAATAAAAGTTATAATAAAAAGTAAGCATTTAGCTGGGCTCACTCCTGTAATCACAACACTTTGGGAGGCCAAAGCAGGAAGATCCTTTGAGCCCAGGAGTTAGAGACCAGTATGGGCAAGGTAGGGAGATCACGTCTCTACAAAAAATAAAAAATTAGCTGGACGTGGTGGCATGTGCCTGTGGTCCCAGCTGCTTGGGAGGCTGAAGTGGGAGGATCGCTTGAGCACAGGAGGTTGAGGCTGTACTCCAGCTTGGGTGACAGAACAAGACCCTGTCTTTAAAAAAAAAAAAAAATGAAAAAGAAAGTAAGCATTGAATTCAGGGGTTGGGAATGGAAAGGAGGTGAGAGGCCCAGCAAAACGAGGCAGACAAGGCCACAGAAAGTAATGTTTGAGCTGGGATGGGGTAAGTAGGCTCTGGAGTCCACCTAGCCTTGGAGTTTCCTTTAAGGTACCCAAAGTTATCTGTCTGCCCTACTTTGCTGGCCTATTGACTCTGGACAACTCTGCAAATGTCATACACACACATTCCGACAAAAACCGTACCTTTCTGTGCTCTTTTCCTAAGGACTGCCTAAGGCTGGGAAAAATAAGGCAGCCCCTTTCAAGGACTATCTGCATTTGAAAAGGGAGCACATCAAAACAAAATGAATTAATCAAAAAGATTAAAGCTTTAATGATGGAAAGCTAACAATTACTGCAGGGAGTAGACCCCTTAAACCACATTGCATCACCACCAGCCTACCAACGAAAAAGAGAAAGGAAAACACCTCAGTTTTTTGAAATGGCTGATTCTTTTATCCTTCTCTCTGACTTATCAAATAAATGTGATTAGGAATGTAACTATTCCTTGTAAAAATTGCTTCTGACCCAAATCTGGCTTAGAGGAAACAACCAGGGGACCTCTGGGAAAAGGCCAGGACTTGATGTACATATATCAAGCAGCTTCCCAGTTTGTGTGAAACAATCCCAGCAAGCAGAAATCCAAGAGCTCTGAGCCCCCAACAGAGGACAGAGCATTTCTGGGCCATATATCAATTATGTTGTATGGCTAATATGGGCTAAGAGGAATGGATTTCTAGGGCCACAGCAGGTATGGGGATTCTCAGGATGTTAATCATCAAAATGATAAGGGCACAAGATATGGCAAGTGAGATTAGCCAAAGGGAATGAGAAATGCCCTAGATCAAAGGCTTAGCAAGGTCCCAGTATTGCAGTTCTTAGGACTTGCCATCCATCCTCATCAGCATTAAGAGCAGCCCCATTTATAGGCCAGAAGCTAGACATATACAAGGGAAAGAAAACTTCAAGCCTCTATATCCAAGAAGGGAGACAATCTCAGGTAACGTACAGTTAAAAGACAGTGGCATGAGGGTGGACCTAGCCTTCAGAGGGTGGGCATATCAATACCTCATAATGGAGACTGAATGCCAGGCATGAGAGCAGGCTATTCTGTGCCCTGCCCAGGGCTCCCTTTCAGCAGTAGCAAGGTTTTTTATACCAAGGAGTATAACAAAGCATACAACAAATACAATCACATCCAGAATCTAACCCATGACAAAGACTCTTCTTTGACCAAACATGAGTCAGGCTCCTCTGAGTCCTCTTTCTGAGTAGGCCCTTGACATTGGTTCATTTAGTCCAGTTTTAACAAGAATCCAGCCAGGTCATTTTAGTGAAAATTCCCACCCTTGATTTCTGATCAAATTCCTCATCTTTCACCCTTAGTATCTGTCTATGCTTGGTATCTGACCAAATTTCTTATCCCCACCCCTGATATCTTACCACCTTGGCCTGCCTTCAGCAAAAATCCTGTCAAGTAAGTTTAGCCAAAATCCCCTTTGATACTTCATCTTAATAATTTCCATCCACTGATACCCCACCCTGCTCCTTGGCTAAATTCCCACTTTTCCTTATATTTGGAGTTGAGCTCAATTGTTCACCCTTACTACAAAACCCCAGTATTGTCGTCCCCCCACATAAAGTCTGTCTTATCTTTAACAAGCGTCAAAATAATTTTTTCTTTAACACTCACATACCCTCTTTTTCCTTACTACCTCCTGCTCTTGTGAGTACACTGAAAAAGATACGCACTGAACACCCCACCACAAAAAACCCATCTCTATCCTCTTCCTCTAGAATTTCCTTCATAGAACTTATTCCCATCTGATAGCTTGTTCATTATTTGTCTCCCTCCCCGACCTCTGTATCCTAAAACATGAGCAGGGACTTTGTTTTGTTCATAACTGTATCTTCAGCACCTAAAACAGTGCCTGTGCTAAAAACAAACAAACAAAAAAAACCCAAAACGAACCAACCCTGTCATTGAATAAAAGAAACCAGAACATAGTTGGACAAACCCTTTAGAGGGTGTCTAGGCCTGGAATCTCACACTACATTGTGATCTAGGTTATGGAGTAGTCTTATCATCATAGTACTTTTCTATATTTTGAATTTGAAAGTCTTTAGGCAGGGCAGGTACTCTAGCTTCTCAAAAGCCCTACTACCCTTGACCTAGAATGAGACCCTTGTTGTCATTAATCTGTTTTGCTGTGGCAGACTACTAGATGGGAGGCTCCTATTCAAAGATCCACAGCGGGTGTGAACTCCATTACATTGGAAGCTGTGTCTTATTTGTTTCTGAATTTCCAGTGCCTAGAACAGGGCATTACTATGCCTGACACACAGTGAGAATTCATTGTCATGGAAAGCATAAATGAATTGATGGCAGAGCCGAATTAGAATCCAGGTCTCCTAATTTTCTCATCCATTTCTGTTTCCATGACAACATGCTACATTCAAGTTCTAGGTTTCCTTCTAGATTGATGGCTTACAGTCCTCTTTCATTGTAAAACTAAGGTGGAAATCTTTCCCCAGTTGTACTTAAAATTATCTGGGAACTCACTCAGGACAAAAAAAGAAAAAAGAAAAAAAAAAATAAAAAGAGTGTGGGGGTATGGCAGCACTGGTCTCTGCCAGACTGTCAATTAGCTGGTATCTCTCCAGTGTATGAGACTGGCAGGGAGAGACCCTGCCGTGGTTCCTGTTACCCCAGGGATGCTGTGACAGAGCTCCCATCCCCCACCCCGAGTTGGAAAAGCTGCCCTGATCCTTGTGCTAGTGATGGGTGAATCTAGAGCAGCACTGACTAACAGAAATATAATGTGAACCACATGTGTCATTTTTAAATTTCTAATCACCACATAAAAAAGAAACAGGTGGAATTAATTTTAATATATTTTATCTAACCCAATAGCCAAAGTATTATTTCAACATATAATCAATATAAAAAATTATTGATCATATACTTGCATTTGTTTCCTATACTAAGTTCTTAAAATCTAGTATGTATCTTATATTTAGAATGCATCTCAAATTAGACTAGCCACATTTTAAGTACTCAGCAGTCACATGTGGCCAGTAGCTACCACATTGGACAGCATGGGTCTAGAATTCTGCGGTGGGAAATACTCTGGAGAGCCTTCCAAACCTGGCAGTAGAAGCTCACTGCAAAGGGCACACTGTCATCCCAGAGGCAGTCGAATGTTACGTTCTTTCACTCATCTTTTCACCTGCTCACTTTGATCCTGGCTGGAAGCAGCCCATTTCCATTTTGTGTGAGGATCAATCCTCCTCAAGGTTACAAAAAACAAAGTATCAAGGCCCCAACCTGCAGAAGATGAGAGCTTTTCTCCCTCTCCACCTGACCCTTTCATGGTACCCCGCTTCTTTCCAATACTCGGCAGAAAACCACAGGATAAACCTGGTTACCTCAACAGAAGCTTCCCCTTCACATGGAAAGCTTAGAAACCTCTCACAGACAAGAACATAATTTCAATAAAACTGGACCAAGAGTATGCTATTCCTATCCAACTCATACTAGAGGGACACACAGTAGTGAGAGATTATATTTGTTTAGAATTTTCAGTTTATATGATTCCTATTTTATCATCACAACAACCCTGTGAGGCAGGAGGTTGGTTGTTATTGTTCTGATTATACTGATTTCATAGATGAGAAAAATGAGGCTCAGAGAGGCTAAATGACTTGACCAAGGTCACTGAGTATAGCTAGGATTTAAAAGTGAGTCTTCAATCTGCAAAGTTAGTGTTCTTTCTTCATACATGCAAGACACAAGTGGACAGACTGTCTATTGCACATGTGTGCATATATTCAAGACTGAGAAAACTCAAGATGACTTTTCTGTTTATATGGCATATGCACACATGAAAGGGATGAATTAATACATTAGGATGGTGGTTTTTTCTCTTTCTGTCTGTCTGTCTCTCTCTCTCTTTCTCTCTCTCTCACATATACACATACAGGAAGGGTGGAAATGATACAGAATATATTCAAGAACAGAAAGGTTACTTGAGTACATGCATACACACAGGAGATGAAGGGATGGATTATATATGTATGTGTGAGTAGGGAGAGATGAATTTTGCATATTCATATATGCAAGCTGGATGAATGAGTTGTCTATACATATGCACATGCAGGAGAGGAATGGACAGGTCATTTATTCATAAACACATATGGACACATGAAAAAGGAGAAACAGATTATTTGTATATGAGTATGCACACATCCAGAGAGTGGCTGGGTTATCTACATACATACAGGAAAGTACCACAGAGGAATGGATGGTCAGATTATCAGCACACAAACACATGCACATGAAGATTCTACCCCAGTGCGGCATATGCTACTTTTCGCTCATTATAACGACCCCCCCTCACCAGCAAGTTGACTCAAGCAATTATGTAATTAATGTAGCTGCTCCATATTCCACCCACAAATGCTTTCCTTTTGCCCTGCTTGTTGTTCAGTCAGTCATACACACTCGGTACCACTTACCTTGCTGCTGCAACCAAAATAAGGTTAAGGAAATTAAAAAAAAAAATTTTTAAACCATGAATTCTCAAGTTTTAGAAGGCAAATGCTGTCTTTAAGAGGAAATCCATCCAGGAGCACTCCTTGGTTTGACAGAGAAGTCACAGGACGAACTTTCTGAGCCAAAGCACCACCGCTTGCCCAACCAACAAACAGACCCAAGGAGCTAATATTCTCAGTTGCACCCAGCTGGCTGGCTCCACGGCACAAAGTTGATGACAGAAACAATGCCCTGCAAAAAAACCCCTCAGTGAAGGGCTCGGCAGGAGTCTCACTGGCTGCAAATGTAGAAATCTAATCTGGTCCACACCTCTCTGGCAAGGGGGATTCTGAGATCAGCCTGCTGAAGGCTACAGCAGCCAAACTTCAACTGGATGTGGAATTCTAACTCAATCGATTCTGGGCTTTGAGACTGAGGCAGAAAGCAGGGCAGCTCCTGCTCCTGCTGCTGCTCCTCCTCCTCTCCAGCTGCTTCCTGCCTGCAACCTCCCATAGGGCACCAGCCCTCCTCACACGTTCCTGGCGCACACACCCCCTTCCCAGCACACTCACGCACACACAACCCTTGCCAGCAAGCTCACTCACACACCCTTGGTAAGTGTCTCTCCCTTTTGCTAAATATAGATCTTACTCTCTCCCCTCCTCCATTTCCTTCCCTCGTTCTTCTCCTCCCTGCTTTTTTTTCCCCTATCTACCTCTCTCACATCTGGGCTATAGGATATAAACAGACACAGATGGAGACCTATACTTTCAGGAGCTCCTAGTCTCAGAGGGAAGCCGGAACACAGCATGCCAGCCGTGGAACTGCTGGAGCACAATACAAAGGGAGTCTTCCCTTCTACTGAGACAAGCTCTAAGTTGGTTGGTTGGTTGGTTTCGTGTGTATATAATCTGTTGTCAGCATTTGGCAAAGCTGAAGGATAGGTACAGTGATCAAGTGCAGTCAAAATCAAACACTGCCATGTTCTTGGAGTAGACATCTATTCCAGTTCTTACTGAACAACCACCACAAGAGAATCAACTGGAAAATAAGAGCTCCCTCAGGCTATGCCAAAGCAACAACCCGAGAGAAGGAGGGGAAGTTAGGTGAGCTGAGATGAACTCTGTACTGCAGAAGTCTAGACCAAAGATGGTTTCGGAATCCAGAATTAGGAACGAAGTAACCTAAAGTGATATCACAATGACCAAAAAGCTGCCTAAGGTTCAGGGCCCCTTTTATGACCCCAAATTTCATAACCCTTCTTTGCCAACGGATGCCCTATCTCCCTGGGGACTCACTAGCCAGGTGGCTCTCATGTGACCCTAATTCCTAATAATTCAACAATTCTAGTTAGGACTCACTGGGAAACTGAATGTCCTTATCTTCAAAGAACACTCAAGTTGTTCACTGCAACATAATGTCCGAGCACAAGCCAGGACCCCTTGAAGCTCTGGAGCATAAAATGCCAAATACATGAAACATGATATCCCCTTTCCACTCTGCAACCATAGGACATGAAAAACATCGCTTAATGAACCTAGATAACCTCAGAATCCTTCTCAATATAGAGCTCGATCAGCCAGTAACAATCCAGTGAAGTCATTCCTCTTCTGACTCCCCTGAGCTTGATCTTATGAGAAAAGGCCCTCTTCCTCCTTAGGCCAACAGTATGTGGGCAAGTTTGATTTACCCAGCATGCCCAAACCAGGCTCTCAAACCTTGTGACTTCTGCTGCCCTGCAACATTCCTCATGGCAATCCACAACAGAGTATGGCCTCTTTAGCCCACAAATCAGGTAGTCAGTCTATGGGGGCCATCCTAGGATCTGTCATTGCAGAACAGGCAGCCCTTTATGGTAGATAAAACAAGCGTTTAAATTAAGAATGATTTGTTTGGCTTATCCAAGATCCTGAGAAGAAAGGGTTGATTTCAGAGCCAACATGTGCCTCCCTACTGCCTTCTTCCAATAACATTGCTTCCCCCTCAACCAAGGAAGAAAATTTAGATTCCAAGAGATGCTAAACAACCCATTTCTTAGCCATCCACCTCATTATACAGCCAACACTGACAGCAGAGCACATACCTCCTAACCTAGTTGGGAGCTGGCTAGATGACAGAAGAGATAAGGCCTGACAGCACAACTATAACCGCATCTAAACACAGAGGAAAAAAATAACTTGAAAACTGTCAAGTTTCTGTGGAAGTCACAGCCAATTTACTGTGGAGTTTCCCATCCTTCAGCCAGGAGAAGGAGGTAAAAGGTTTAAAACAAGAAATATAGGGAAGATTGATTAAATTAGAATTCCCTCCCCCAAATCTGCAGCCACTCATAAGAGCCCAAAACAGTGGCTGTCACTATCAGGTTGGTCAGGCTTCCTAGGCTAAGGAGAAACTCAAACTTTCAAGAGTGGGAAAGATTCCCCAGAGGTAGGACCCTGCTAAAAGAACCTACTTCTTCCTGCCTAATTGACAAAGTGGCCCTAAGGCCTGGCTAAGGCCTCCAGATGGCATTTCTAAGGCTAATGGAACCCACCCTGTCTTGTCACCCAAACACATCCAGCCCATTTTTCTAAGCAGCTTGGGCTTTCCAGAAAAACAAAGGCTCAGGCAGTAGAAGACGTGGTTAGCACACGAGGCACAACAAATCTGCCATTTCCAGTTATAATCTTCAAACTTCACAGGAGAGCTCATGCAGCTTTGACCACAAATTACCTTTGTATCTATCCACCTTCCCATGTTCCAGCAAAAGCAAGAAACAGAGTAAGTGGGGAAGTGGCAAACAGTCAGTGAAAGCTCTTGTAAAAGAGCATGGCCCCTTCTGCCACTGTTCTACAGGGCCCACAGAGTGCCAGACACCACATGGCCAAAGGACATCAGGACTCCTCAGTGGACTAGCTCTTTGGGACAAGCAGGCAATTTGTTTTGTGAGCCACATGGGCAACAATGCAGCCCCCTCATCACAGTGGATCTGGCCCTGGGGAAGCCTGAGTAGGCTGAAAGGATGGGGTGCTTTTTAGAGGTAAGAAATAGCACAGCACCCACCTCAGTTGGGAAGCTTCCTCAAAGTAGGCTGCTCAGGAGCTAGCTGGGCAGAACTGGAAAAACAGATTGGGTTAAGAAGGAAAAGGCATTTATCCAGAAGCTGTGAAATGCTCTGAACAGACATTCTCAAGGTCTGGTTCCCAATTTAAATCCTTGCAGGGATCTTCGCCTAGAGACAGATGAGTCAAGATGGAAACTCAACATGATACACTGACACTCACGCAGAGTTGTGGGAAGGTTCAGACCTGCAGGAGTTCTAAAGGGGAGCCGAATGGGTGGGTTAGTCAGAAAACCACCTGGCATACAAAATTCATCTTCAGCTAAAGCAACTGAGTGGTGTCACAGAAATACTGGAGGAGGGCCTCACCAATCACAATTCTCCCTACTCATACAAACCAGTCTAAGTCTCCCTGACATCAGATACAACTGGTCTAGAAGCAAAGAATATGCCTGCTCCAAATCTGGCCTGCCTTTTCAGGTGTCAATGCCAGAGACAGGCTGGGTCAGGACCAGCAGGTGCTTACCTTATTGTCCAATATCAACACAGATGCAAGGTACAAAGGATGGGTGCGGCCAATATCTATATCATGCAGGAGTCAGCTTGTGACTGTTTTCCTTCTCTACTGCTGAGGAAAGCCAGAAGCAACATGAAAAAGCTGACATATAGTCACACAGCTGGGATTTATTTCATGAGGAAGATGATTTTTCTGGTGGCTAAGAAAAGTCATTTTTCCCTCTGTAGAATGATGTCCTCCCTACACCATGGAGAAAGCATATGCAGCAGAGAATGACGGGCAGCAGGAGGTAATCCTGCTCCTTCCCTGAGGAGCATGCCATCCTAGGGGAGTGACAAGTCTGGCAGAGATGCGCTGACTTTACTGATGCACTAAGACATAGCTGCTTTGTTACCTAAACAGACCCGACATGCTGCAAGGCAGACCCTAAGAGTCATAAATTGCTGACAAGTCTTAGTCCTACAATCAGGTCAAGGACCATCCCTGACTAGCAGAAACTTGAACATAAGGAGCTGATAAACTTCTTGGAACTGGCCAGCTAACCAGTTAGGTTTTCAGCCTGTACCTCCAAAGGCTGTGGCCCCATATCTATTTCAGGACCAAATAATTAACAATTCATGATCATAAGAAACCTATATGTCTACTGCCCTCTCACATAAACCCGATCAAAAGTCACAGCTCCCAGATTTAGGACTAATGCCGGTCCTAAAGTAGTATTTGTTTATATATATATATCCCAGCCCAAGCCACAGAGTGCATTGGCCCTGCCTCAATCTCTATACCCAAAGGAAACAAAGAGGCCATATACTGAGGATCCTCTAAAAGGAATCCAAAATTTGAAATCCCAGGGAGAAATGAACCTCTTGTACTAAGTGGAGACTAACTGGGTTAATATTGATCAAATATCCCCTCAGTTCTTTGTGGCTTGTTCTAAGATACATCTAAGAATAAGATATAGGGCAAACCCAAATCTGGAGAATTCTCTTGGCTTAGGCCCCTGTTTCTATAGTCTTGTGGAAATATGTCCCTAACCAGCAGATGAGTTTCAAGTGTCTTCAGATTCAATGAAGGGATCCCAAAGAGGTGGGTTTTTCCCTACAGGATTCTCCAAATATTCAAAAGTATCTGATATGAGGTACTGAGTTACAGGAAGGTAGCTAATGTACAAAGGGGAAAAGAAGACTTAATGAAGGCATATCCTTCACTGGGGATCTCTGACAGTAAGAGGGAAGCATGGTGGAAAGAAAGGGAAGCACTCAACTAGGTAAGTCTGAAGAGAGAACTATGTGTTTAGAGGACTAGGCTGCCAGCTCACCCATATCAACCCATGCAGAGATGACTTCTCTGCTCAGATACTGGATCACTGGAATCCATATATTCTAATTCTTTACCCAGTGAGAGAAGCCCCTGCAAAGCCCTTTGTGCCTCTGCCATAATCTATTTTACCTTCTTATCTATCAGTGTCTCCTCTGCAATCTTTAGTCCAGGTGTATTTCTCACTTCAACTATTGCAAAATATTCATTCTCCCTAGTCTCCATTCCTCCAGAACCACCTCCCACTCACTCCTCTTTACCCTTGATCCGTGATGCACAATTTGCTAGGGGGATATTTCTAAGATGTACATAAGTTTTTGTCACTCATTTTCTTAAAATCCGTCAGTGACTGTGGAAAAAAAAAAAAGTCCTAGTTCTTTACATGTTATCAAAGTTCTTTCTTGACCTGCCCATGTCTAGAGGAATTTGGCTTCCCAACACCCTAACTTTAGTCAAAGCAAACCCCTTGCACTCACTTAATGTGCCATCTCATCCTTTCTGTTTCCAGATGGCCCTATGTAGAGTGCCATCAGAGAGTAAACATCAGGATGGTGAGAAGGTAGGAAACTTTTCAAGTGCTTTGTCAGAAGATAAGACTTGTAAATAAACATGAAAAACTACTTTGGTACCTGTTATGGGTTGAATTGCCTGAACGTCTGTGTCACTCCAAAATTCATATGTTAAAATCCTTACCCTCAAGGTGATGACATTAGGAGGTGAGCCTTTGGGGAGGTGAACAGCTCATGAAGGCAGAGCCCTAATGAATGGGATTAGTGCCTTTACAAAAGAGGCCCACAGGAGTTCTTTTGCCCCTTCCACCAGCTACTTGGGAAGCTGAGGTGGGAAGATAACCTAAGATATCCTAAGCCCAGGGCGTCAAGGCGGCAGTGAGCCATGATCACACCACTGCACTTCAACCTGGGTGACAGAGCGAGACCCTTTCTCGAAAAAATAAAATAAATAAAAAACAAAAAATAAATGAACACCTATTAAGTAACAACATCTTGTTAACAGGTGTAATGAAAAGATACAATCCCTGCCCTTAAGAAGTTCATAACCTAACGGGGGAAATGTTAAAGCAAGAGGCATTGTTATACCCATGTTATATATTCTGAGGGAGAGGAGTGTTAGATTTTATGTTTGACAGGGTAGTAAGAAAGGATATATAGAAGAGGAAGTGGAGGAGAAAAAAAGATGATAAGTACGGTTTGAACACATTGTATGAAGTGGCTATGAACATTCAGGTGACAATATCCACGGGAAGCTGGATAAAAAAGTCTGGAACTCATGAAAAAGGACTGAGGTAGAGATAGTAATTTGGGATTTATCAGTTACAGGTTAGGACATGGATGAGATTAACTAGAAAAGAAAATGAGGTAGAAAACAAAGCCTGGGAATTATCAAGTTTTAAGGGGCAAGCAGAGAAAGAGAAATGCTATGAAGAAATCAAAGATGGGGCCAGGCGCAGTGACTCAGGCCTGTAATCCCACCACTTATGGAGGCTGAAGTAGAAGGACTGACGCCAGGAGTTCAAGACCAGCCTGGGCAACATAGGGGGACCCCCATCTCTACAAGAAAAATTTAAAAATTAGCCAGGTCTGGTGGCACGTCCTTGTAGTCCTAGCTATTCTAATCCCAGCTACTTGGAGGCTGAAGCAGGAGGTCTGCCTGAGCCCAGGAGTTCGAGGTTACAGTGAGCCGTGATTGTGCCACTGCACTCCAGCTTGAGTGACAGACTGAGACCCCTTTAAAAAAAAAAAAAAAAAAAAGGCCAAGAAGGAAGAATATTTTAGAGAGAAATCAGTCAACAGTTTTATCTCATCTGTCGTTAACAAATGCTCCAGGAGGTTGGTTTTCATCTAAAATGATCTTCCTAACTTGTCTTCTTTGGCTGTTTAAGTCTGAGTGTTCTCAGGTGAGGACTGAATAAACACATTTCCTTAGCATGCTTGAAGGTGACAACCAGCAAAGAGAAGAAGAAGCTTAAAGAATGGGCTACAACTTACCTCTTTCCCTTTGGCTTCAGGAAGTTTACTGAAGTCTTACAATATGACTGTACTTCAGGGCATAGTGGTAAATAGCAGCTGCATTGCCCACAGGAAGGACGCAACATGCCACTTGCAAGAGGCCATGGATCTCCCCCATGACATATGCTTGCAAACACAGGAAGCAAGTTATCCCTTGATTTCCATCTTTAGAAGCCCATGTTATTTTATTTCTTGGCCATTTCCTGATACTTAACTGCTTACTTAGTATTCCCTGGGAATTCCTCTGAGAAGACTTCTCTGATCACCCTCATCCAAAGGGCTTGTTCCTTAAAGTCCTGTGGCAACTATTTTCAGTTAAAAGACTTAATCATTTCTTTTGAAATCAATTACTTAGGGCCGTGTAATACCACTTAATTTTTTTTTATTTTTTATTTGTTTTGAGACGGAGTCTCACTCTTGTCACCCAGCTGGAATGCAATGGCGCGATCTCGGCTCACTGCAACCTCCACCTCCCGGGTTCAAGCGATTCTCTCTCTCAGCCTCCTGAGTAGCTGGGATTACAGGTGCCCATCACCAAGCCCGGATAATTTTTGTACTTTTAGTAGAGATGGGGGTTTCGCCATGTTGGCCAGGCTGGTCTGGAACTCCTGACCTCAGGTGATCCACTCGCCTCCGCCTCCCAAAGTGCTGGGATTACAGGCGTGAGCCACCGCGCCCGGCCACCTAATATTTTTAAGTGTTCATTCCATAAATCTTTGCTGAGTTTTTACTAAGTATCAGGAGGAATTGATGCTAAGAATTGGTGATCAGTTCTTGACCTCAAGAGCAATCTAGCAAAGGATTTAAAGCCTGTAAGTATGCAAGGAAAACACACGAAGAAAGCCGAAATAATAAGAAAATAAGTGGCCAGGAATGGGGTCTTCCCTGAACTGTTTTTCTACCTACATGCACTAGGGATATTAGGCAGAGAAGATACTCCAGGTGAATGTCTACTCTTAATTCCTAAGACTTGAGACTCAAACATCTGCATGGCCTTTTACCTTGATAAGCCAAGCTGGGCCAAAAGACGTCTTTAGCAGAAGAGGTTTTTAACCAATTCAAAAGGCAGGTCAAACAGTCTGCAACTTAAACTTTAGCCCCTGGGCCCATATTTTTTAATAGACATCTGAATTTTTCCAAGTGTAAAGGGAGGTACAAAAATGAATATCAGGGCTAGGTGCAGTGGCTCACGCCTGCAATCCCAGCACTTTGGGAGGCCAGAGCGGGCAGATCACCTGAGGTCAGGAGTTCAAGACCAGCCTGGCCAACATGGTAAAACCCTGTCTCTACTAAAAATATAAAAGTTAGCCAGTTATGGTGGTGGGCACCTGTAATCCCAGCTACTTGGGAGGCTGAGGCAGGAGAATCACTTGAACCAGGGAGGAGGAGGTTGCAATAAGCCAAGATCACACCACTGCACTCCAGCCTGGGCGACAAGAGCAAGACTCCGTCTCAAAAAACAAAACAAAACAAAAAAATGAATATGAAAAGCCCAAAGCAGTTTTCTCAACCTGACTTTTCATTCCCAAGTTTGTTCCAAATGACAGAGCTCCTGCCTCCAGCATATTAGCCCAATTACAGTGCTTATTCTTCTTTGGGCCTGAAGTCAGACGGCAGCCTTCAGCAACTCCTAAAGGTTAGAGTGAGTGACTAATATGTATCATAAGGGACACAGATAAAATGTACAAGAATTTGAGAGAGGGAAATATTTCCAGCATTAGAAACACTGGTTTGGATGTGAGTCAGAGAAGGCTCTGTGAAGAGCATGATATCTGAGATTGATCCAAAGAATGGATAATATTTGGATATGTGGAAACTAAAAGGAAAGGATATTTAAGGCAGAGGATAGAGGATGGGTAAAGAGATGAAAGGGAGAAGGAAGAAGGCGTTGGAAAGAAAAGGATATTAACATTTACTGAATGCTAACAACACACCAGGCCCTGCTCTACATGTATGATATTATTAAACCCTTATCCATCCACTGAGGCAACTATGATATTCAGAGATGAAAAAATTATGTTTCCAAAGGGCTGGGTAACTTGCCTAAGCCTAAGGTTACACAGGCCATAAGTGGTGGAGAACTCAGGCTCTGTTGAGACTATAATTTAATTACCAATGTAAAGAAAAATTAATTTTTTTGAGGATAAACTTTCATTCACTTCTCTATTCACTCACTCACTCACTCATCTGCAAAGAGTTTAGTGGGTGCCAGGCATCAGGGATATAAAGTCAGACATTTTCTCTACTCTGTATTTTAATGCTATTTTTCATTTAGCTTTTATTTAAACTTTTTATTGAATTATAATATACGTTATAATTATAACATAAACAAGTCAAAAGTGTACCTTTACATCCATGTAAACAGAATCTAGATCAAGAAAACAATATAACCAGAACTCCAGAAGCCTCCTGTGCTCATATCTAATCACTACAAATTCCATCCCCCAAAGGTAATCACTATCCTGATGTCTGACACCACAGGTTACTTTTTCCTGTTTTTGAACTTAATACAAAAAGAATCATACAAAATATATTATTTTAAGAAATATATAATCTTGAGGGCAAATGCTCACATAATTCCAGGACAATGTGATTAACATCAAAGTTGATTATATATGAAATGCTATAGAAAGATAAAAAATGAGAATCTAACTTGACCTGGGCACTTTGGGGAAGGCTTCAAAGAATGTGACATCCGAGTTGAGCCCTTGGTATAACTGGTAGCCATGACTCGAGCTCTATTTCAGAAAGATAAATCTGGCAGTAATATATAAAATGGCTTCTAAGAAAATAAAAGCAAGGAAACCATTAGAAGACTAATACTATAGTCTAAGCAAATAAAGAGAACCCGAACACAAAGGGAAACAGAGAAGAGACAGAGACTGGTAAAAGAAACCACAAAGAAAAGAAGAGCAAGATCTGGCAAATGATCTAAGTGGGAGGCAAGAGACAAGGAAGAATAAAAAGTGACACCGTGATTTTGAGTGGGTGACTAGTAGAATGATGGTGACTTTAATATAAATAGAGAACAAAGGAAAAGGAATAGGCTCAAGAGGGAAGTTTTAAACATTGGGAAATTATAGTGAAAATAACTACTAGATAACTAGACAGGAAGAATACAGCCTAAGGAAAAAGGGAAGGTTTAGATTTGGGAGCATCTGCTTACAAAGGCTAGTTGGGAGGCTGGGTGCAGTGGCTCAAGCCTGTAACCCCACCACTTTGGGAGGCCGAGGCGGGTGGATTATTGGTGAATCCCCATCTGTACTAAAAATACAAAACAAATTAGCCAGACGTGGTGGCTCATGCCTGTAGTCCCAGCTACTTGGGAGGCTAAGGCAGGAGAATTGCTTGATCCTGGTAGGTGGAGGTTGCAGTGAGCTGAGATCGCACCATTGCACTCCAGCCTGGGCAAGAGCAAGACTCCGTTTAAAAAAAAAGGCTAGTTGGAAGCCTACTGGTTACCTATCACAGTAGGTAGGACCAAGCACATTACCTTCCATAGAGTAGTTGCTTAATTAAAGATTCTTGATTAGAGGCTGAAGAGATGCAGTTTTGAGATTAAAAGAGATGCTTGAGGGAAGACTGTAGAAAGAAATGAGGCAGGAGCTAAGGAAGGAAGAGAATTGGGAGAATCTAAGAATAATAGAAGAAAATAGGAAACCAAAAAAGGGAGTTTTAAAAACATTATGGAATGCTGCACAGAAAGTAAGAATGAGGAAAAAGTGACTGAGAGAAAAAAAGTATTTAAATACTTAACTGTTAATTATTTCTACCTCCCCTCTGGCCTATAAGCTCTTGGAGAATAGGAAAATGTCTTACAAATAGTCCTAACAGTACCCAGCAGTACCCACTTATTAGGGGCTTGATTTAAAACTGAAAAAGTGCTGGGCACAGTGGCACATGCCTGTAATACCAGCACTTTAGGAGGCCAAGGCGGGCAGATCGCTTGAGGCCAGGAGTTCAAGACCAGCCTGGCCAAGACGGCGAAACCCCATCTCTACTAAAAATACAAATTTAGCCGGGCGTGGTGATGCACTCCTGTAATCCCAGCTACATGGGAGGCTAAGGCACAAGAATCGCTTGAATCTGGAGGCAGAGGTTGCAGTCAGCCAAGATCACGCCACTACACTGCAGCCTGGGTGACAGAGCGAGACCTTGTCTCAAAAAACAAAAGAAAATGAAAAAACAAAACAAAACAAAAAACACTGAATAATTACTTAAGTTGCTTCATTTTGGATAACTTTGGCAAAAGGATGTTTTTTCACAGAGGAACAGCCAGCAATGAATATTCTCATTGGTTGGATGGTCAAATAAGCAGCAGGAATCAGAGAAGGTGGTGGTAGAGAGTGAGAAAGGATGCTTTGCTTATTACTTGGAAGCAAGTAATTTTGTAGAGGAATCTGACTTATTCCATAAGAGTTAACTATGTACCTCCCTTTATTGATACTATGCCCAGAAAATACCTACCATTTGGAGCTAAGGCCCGCAGCCAGTATCTGATACCCTTTTCTCTAACTCTAGACAGGTTGATGATATTACGGCATCCCTTAGAAATGTTCTATGTGCTCCTTGGAAACCAGAGCCAAATCCACCCTTCCAAACGATCCACTGCCCCAAATCTCAGTCCAGGTGTGACATCCTATAATTCACCAGGCTCAGTCACAGCCCAGAACTAGAAGGTTTATAGAAGATCCACCATTGATGAACATCCAGATCCAGGCCATAAATGTGTCCAGAATATTTCAGAGGTAAAACAAACAAACAAAAAACATCCGTATTGCTCCTGACGAGTGCATGAAAGCTGCTCTTTGAAAATGTTCCCACATTGCACAGGTCAGCCTTTGGCTTCCGTTGACTTCTTCCTCTTCTTTGGTGGTCCCAGAGAAGCACTAACATACCAAATAGCCTCACCGGAGTCATCCATAGATAAGTTACCCTAGGAACCCTGTTACCACAGGGGAGACCTGGTGGCCTAGATCCCTATAAGAGCCTGAAATCCTATGGCATTGGCTCATTGCCACATTAGCCAAAAAAGCAGCAGTGTCAATGGATCCTCACTTAGCAGCAAAGGTTCCAGCCATGGTCAGCAATGACCTTTGATGGGTCATTCAGTTGCCTCAGGTCTAGGCTAGAAAGGTCATGACAGATCCCTAAAAGCCAACAGTTCTGGAAAGTACTAGGAGGCTAGCTAGAGACTTTTAAGCAAATGCTTGTAGAGCTTTGTACTCAAAAATGCATTTTTCTGTGATCTCACCAAAATCCTGTGAGAGAGAACAAGTCGCTATCCCTAATTTTATAACTGAGAAGAACAACAAATATGAATTTGTTAGTTCTTTCAGATTTTAAGGGTGAGCTAATACAAAAACCCAGTTCTCTGCATTTCTATCCAGCCCTAAATTTTGTTAGTAACAATTTAACAGTAAATGGATACAAAAGACACAATATTGTGAATGGGCTCTTGGGCTCTGTGTCTACCAGTCTGGAAACCCTATTTCTCTCCAAGTGGACCTCAGGAAACAAACACTGACAGGCGAGAAATACTGAGGCTTGTGCCACCCTCTTCCCTCTTCTGCCATGGGAGGTATATTAGTTTTCTAGGGCTGCCAAAACAAAGTAGCACAGTCTGGGTGGCTTAACCAACTAAAATTTATTTTTGACCAGGCGTGGTAAAATCCCAGCACTTTGGGAAGCCAAGGGGGGCGGATTGCTTGAGCTTGGGAGTTCGAGACCAGCCTGGGCAACATAGAGAAACCCCATCTCTACAAAAAATATAAAAAATTAGCTGGGCATAGTGGCATGTACCTGTGGTCCCAGCTACTAGGGAGGCTGGGATGGGAGGACCACTTGAGCCTAGGAGGTGGAGGCTGTAGTGAGCCAAGATCGCGCCACTGCACTCCAGCCTGGGCAACAGAGTAAGACCCTATCTCAAAAAAAATAAAAATCTCACAATGCTGGATATTAGAAATCCAAGATTAAGATGCCAAGAAGGTTGATTTCTCCCAAGGCCTCTTTCCTTGGCTTGTCAATGGCCATCTTCTCTGCCTTCAAATGGTCTTTCCTCTCTGTGTCTGTGTCCTCATTTCTTCTTCTTCCAAGGACATTAGTCATAATGGAGTAAAGCCCACCCATATGACCTCAGTTTATATTAATTACCCACTTAACGACCCTATCTCCAAATAATGTCACATTCTAAGATACCTGGGGTTAGGTATCCAACCCCTGGGGAAGGTTAAGACATCTTCAACATTATGAATTTTGGGGTGGGAATGGGGACAAACTCAGCCCAAGAGAGGAGGAAAAGGTGAAATCAGGAACTCAGTGGTATCAGATATTTAAAAGGCAGGGGAAGAAAGGGGACAATTCGGGGCTGGGCGAGGTGGCTCATGCATGTAATCCCAGCACTTTGGGAGGCCGAGGTGGGCGGATCACAAGGTCAGGAGATCGAGACCATCTTAGCTAACACAGTGAAACCCCATCTCTACTAAAAATACAAAAAAAAAATTAGCCAGGCATGGTGGCGGGCGCCTGTAGTCCCAGCTACTCGGGAGGCTGAGGCAGGAGAATGGCGTGAACCCAGGAGGCGGAGCTTGCAGTGAGCCGAGATGGCACCACTGCACTCCAGCCTGGGCGACAGAGGCAGACTCCGTCAAAAAGAAAGGAAAGGGAAAGAGAAGGAAAAGAAAGGAAAAGAAAAGAAGGAAAGGAAGGAACAGAAGGAAAGGAAGAAAGGGAAGGAAGGGAGGAAGGAAGGAAGGAAGGAAGGAAGGAAGGAAGGAAGGAAGGAAGGAAGGAAGGGGACAATTCAGAACCAGAAGCCAGGCACTCTGGTTTTTTCCTTTCCTTTGTAGGGAAACTTTGGAATAGAGTGGAAGGATCATCTCAGTTGGTGGCTTTGGAGAATGAGAACTAGACCAGTCTCAGCTTTCATCCCTACTCTGGGCTGCTGCTTAGCAGACATGGAACACAGAAGCAGGAGAACCACATGAATCCTTCTGGCAGCTCTGCTCTTTTCAGTGTCAATAGAGGTGGGAGAGGTGGAGGGACTTTGCTCATGTTTAAAAGAAAATTTAGGCTGGGCATGGTGGCTCACGCCTGTAATCCCAGCACTTTGGTAGGTCAAGGTGGGAGGATCACCTGAGGTCAGGAATTCGAGACCAGCCTGGCCAACACGGTCAAACCCCGTCTCTACTAAAAATACAAAAAAAAATTAGCTGGGCATGTTGGCACACGCCTGTAGTCCCAGCTACTTGGGAGGCTGAGGCAGGAGAATTGCTTGAACCCGGGAGGCAGAGGTTGCAGTGAGCTGAGATCGAGCCACTGCACTACAGCCTGGGCAACAGAGCGAGACTCAGTCTCGAAAAAGAAAAAAAGAAAAAGTAAAAGAAAAAGAAAAGAAAATTTGAAGCTTTATTCCTAAAGAAATCACTGTTGTCATCTACTTAGCTTCATCTTTTGAATTCCTTTCTACTGACAACTTTAGTTTTTACCTAAATGGTTGAATTCCAAGGACGGAGCTAGATGTGTATATTAGAGAAACAGAAAAGGAGGGACTGAGACCATCAGGATGCTACATGAGCTGGCAGCTCCAGAACATGCTTTCATGGCTGCGATGCTCCAGAACATGCTTTCATTGACTGTAATGGTTAATATTAGGTGTCAACCTGACTGGAGGGATGCCTAGATAGATGGCTGGGGAAGTATTGTTTCTGGGTGTTGTGAGGGTGTTGCCACAGAAGATAGAAATTTGAGTTGGTGGACTGGGAGAGGAAGACCCACCCTCAATGTGGGTGGGCACAATCTAATCGGCTGCCAGTGTAGCTAGAACAAAGCAGGTGGAAGAAGGTGGAATAAATTTGCTTGCTGAGTTTTCTGGCTCTCTTTTTTCTTCCCATGTGGACATTTGCTTCCTCTTCTCCTGCCCTTGAACAGGTTATTTGGGACTTGCACCAAGAGGCTTCCTGGGGTCCCTCAGGTCTTCAGCTGCAGACTGAAGGCTGTACTGTCAGCTTCCCTGGTTTTGAGGCTTTTGGACTTGGACTGAGCCTCTACTGGCTCCTCTCTTTCTCCAGCTTGCAGACAGCCTATCATGCATGGGACTTCACCTTGTAATCATGTAAGCCAATTCTCCTTAATAAAGTCCCTTTTATATATACATATATCCTATTGGTTCTCTTCCACTGGAGAACCCTAATAATACACTGACCAACTAGGCAAGCTACTTCCACACCCTAGAAAAAACAGCTCCTCCTTATTGCTTCAGAGGCTTGGCTGCTGTGGCCAATTTCCCCAGAGATAGGCAAGAGAAAGAGAAGAAAGGTTGCACGTTAGGGTATAATTAAGGCAAAACATGGCAAATTCAAAAGAGGTTTGAAAAAATTAAAAAGGAACAGGAGTAGGAGAAAATATTTGCAAATCATATGTTTGATAAGGGACTTCTATCCAAAATATGTAAAGAACTCTTACAACTCAACAACAAAAAGGCAAATAACCCAATTTAAAAATGAGTGGAGGATTTGAATAGATATTACAGTAGTCCCTCCTTAGCCACTGTTTTGCTTTCTGTGGTTTCAGTTACCTGCTGTACAATACAATAAAATATTTTGAGAGATCATATTTACATACCTTTAATTACAGTATATGGTTATAATTGTTTTATTTTATTATTAGTTATTGTTGTTAATCTCTTACTGTGCCTAATTTATAAATTAAACATTGGCTGGGCACAGTGGTTCACACCTGTAATCCCAGTGCCTTGGGAGACCAAGGCATAAGGATCACTTGAGCCCAGAAGTTGAAGACTAGCCTGGACAACACAGCTCTTGTCTCCACAAAAAACTAAAAAATAAAAACTTAGCCAGGTGTAGTGGTGCATGCCTATAGTCCAAGCTACTCAGGAAGCTGAGGTGGAAGGATTGCTTGAGCCCAGGATTCAAGGCTGCAGTGAACCACTGCATTCCAGCCTGCAGGACAGAGTGAGATCCTGTCTCTAAAATTAATAAATTAAACCTTATCATATGTATGTATAGGAAAAAACATAGTATATGTAAAGTTTGGTACTATCCACGGTTTCAGGTACCCATTTAGGGTCTGGGAATGTATCCCCTATGTTTAAGAGGAGACTACTAAACTCCAAAGAAGATATAAAAATGGCCAATAAGCACATGAAAAGATACTCAACATCATTAGTTACTAAGGAAATGCAAATCAAAATCACAAGTTAGCACTTCACACCCACTAGGATGGCTATAATAAAAAAAGACAGACAATAAGTGTTGGCAAAGATGGGGAGAAAATGAAACCCTCATACACTGCTGATGGGAAGGTAAAATAGCACAACCACTTTAAAAAACAGTCTGGCAGTTTCTCAAAATGTTAAACAACATTACCATATGACCTAGCGGTTCCATTCCTAAGTGCATACCCAAAAAAGCTGAAAACTTATGTTCACACAAGAACTTGTACATGAATGTTCACAGCTGCATTATTCATAATAGCCAAAAGTAACGATCCATGCTACAACATGGATGAACCTTAAGAACATTAAGCTAAATAAAAGAATCCAGACACAGTAGGCCACATATGATAGGAATCCATTGGTATGAAATGTCCAGACAAATCTAAAGAGACAGAAAGTAAATTCATGGTTGCTACAGGCAGGTGGAAAAGGGAATAGGGAGTAATCCCTAATGGGTATGGGATTTCCTTTTGAGGTGATGAAAATGTTATGGAATTAGGTAGTGGTGATGGTTGTGTGATCTAGTGACTATATTAAATACCACTTAATTGTATACTTTAAGATGGCTTTATGTTATATTAATTATATCTGAATTTAAAAATATTTGTTACTAAAAACAAAGGAACAAGAATTTGTTGTCAAGCCACTGAGGGGAAATGGTATGAAAGTAGGACTGAATGAGAAGGCTGCAAGAGTACAACGGCAGTGTATCCTTGTCTCTATGTCACTTAGAATAGTAAAAGGAAGTGGAGGCAAGCTGTGTGAGCAGAGGGAAGAGCCATGGGTAGCTGGTAAAAGATAAAATTTGGAAATAAAAAAAATTTTTTTTCTCAACCAAAAGTGAGAATAGGCAAGAATAGGTATGGACCTCTCCTTTTCTAGAGATTTTTAGGCAAGAAAACCCCCCTCATTCCTCTTCACAACTCAACTGCCCAGAATGCAAAAGGACAAGCTTCCTTACTCTACATCCTGTTCATTCATCCTGCCAACAGATATTTATGGAGTACTTTTTATGTGCATAAGATAGTTACCTCATCCTTCTCTCCCTCTGAGGATAAGTGAAACTCCAGCTCCTCATTCTTCTACATCTTAAAAAGAATGTCTTCGCTTTCTCTTATCTCTCAGGAGCCCAATCACATCTAGTGGGTTCAGGGCTGATTTGGGAAGCATGGGAACAAAATGCAGGACATAAAACAGGTTTTAGAGAGGTGATGTCTTTTGACTGGGACAAGCTGAATTTGAGATGCTGATGGGACAAGTGAGTGTCCAAGAAGTAGTTATAAATATGGGTTTAGGGTCTGGGCTGGATAAGAGAGCAACCCACATATAGGTGATAGGTGACATAATAAATGATATTTCAAAAGAAAAATATATAGATTTATATGAAAAGAGCATTGAGGAAAGAACTCTGGAAAGAACATTTAAGAAATGAGCAAACAGAGAAATCAGAAAAGAGACTGAAGACAGATCAAAGAGGAGAGTTGGAGATGGTTTCTTAGACGTTAAAACAGGAGGGACTGTTCAGAAGTGTCAAATACTGCAAAGAGGTCCAATAAGATAAACACTGAAAAGCAACCACTAAGTTATCAGTTAGGAGCTCACTGATGACCTTCACAAATACAGTTTTAATGAAATGACAATGGGATCTCTGATGCAGACTTTTCTCAAGTATATTCCTTGGAAAACTAGTCCCACAGAATGTGTCTCTAAAAGAGTGTTTCATGGTCAAATAAGTCTGCAATAAAGCTGTGCATATTATATTCCCTTCTTAAAGAATCACAATAAGCCTAAGTATATTGAAGTTTCTGAGAAGTCCTAAGATATAAGGCAATCTATTGGCTTTGTGCTCTGTTGAATTCTGTGTTTCCCAAATTTCTTTGACATAGAACCCTGTATCATATGATACCTATTAATGACTCTAGAAACTGGAGTCCTGTGGAACATGCTTTGGAAAGTAGGGTTCTAAGATTAGTGTTAAAAAGAAAAGCTCTGAAGTTAGATAGATCTAGATTTGAATCCTGGTCCTAAATCTTACTAGCTGTGTGATCCTGAACAAGTTTCTATCTTTCTAAACACTCAGTTGCTTAATCAATAAAGTGGGCCTAATAACATAAGCCTAATTCACAGAATTATTATTACGAATTCATTAGGTAATGCATGTAAAGATATAGTGCCTACACATAGTAGTATTCAATAAATGTGGTTACTATAATGATATTATTATTATGGCAAGAGTTGAGATTAAAAAGGAAAACTGTGATGCAGGTACTAAAATCTTCAATGAATAAATGGGGAATTATGGGAAAGTTGTAATCTAATTGCAACAAGGAAGGTGGCTGTAGAAACAGGTTAGGCAAGGATCTAGTAATGGCTTGGAAGTGGCAGAGGAAGCCAGAGAAAACCAAACCTCACTTCTGACCCAGTAATGCATGGGGCATATAAAAGGCATAGTCTCTATCAAAGAGGGCTTCAAGGAACAGCCAGGTCCAGTCAAGGTCAGAAGGTAGAGAATATGTTGGTTCTGGTCTCAGATATCAGGTAAAGGCACTGCAGTTTCCCAGAAGGCAAAAACAGTCTGTTGAGAACAACGGTTGTCTCACAGCATTCAGAGGAGCAGCTAGGGCCAGGGAAGGTCACTCTGGTTTGTGAAGCAATAGTAAGGCCTGTTCTTGGGTAGGGCTTACCATGAAGTTTGAAGAGGGGTCTCAAAAGCTGTGGCTAAGATAAGTCTTGAAGTATTCAGGCTTATGTACAGGATTTGCATTGCAACTACATTAGAAACAACCTAAAGATCCATCAATAGGGGGCAGAGTACATAAATTATAACACATCTACAGAAAGAAATACTATATAGCTATTTACAAAGCAGTAGCCCTATTTATACTAACAGAAAAATTATGCAGCTGTTAATAGAGTATGAACTCTATTTATACTAATAAGGAAAAAAATCTCCGAGATAGAGCAATACATGAAAAAAGCAAGGTGTAGGACAATGTGTGTAATATACACATACAAGTTTTGGGGCACACACATGCTCATAAATGGATGGATTAACTCTGGACTGATTCATGAGACACAAATAATAAGATGGGGGAAAAGGAGATGAGGGGGCCTGGGAATCTGAAGTAGGAAAACTGTGCATTATATATTTATAAATATATATCTATATATAATATCCTTTTCAATTTTATATTTGACATTTATTACTTATTCAAAACATTCTTCAGTTTTTTTTAGAAATGTTAGAATGGCAATGGTTAGGGAGAGGGATGAAAAGTTGTGAGAAAAAGGAGGGATCGGAAATTGGTAGTCTCCATGAGGGCAAAGAGTTGAGAAGTTAAGATAGGCAGACATGATCAGAAAAAATTCCAGAGTTTAAGATTATGGAAAGAGTATTTCCCTGGTGCAATTAAGTCTGAATGGTGCAGTTCTCAAAAGCCCTCTCCTTGAGCCTCATTATTTTTCCCCTAGGGACCCATTTTTGAGGCTTCAATTATAGAACAAGAAGGAAGTCACTTTTCTTGGGAGGGAGTAACAAGTGAGAACGGAACTTCGCAGAAGAGTTTCGATTCGTTCTCTGTCTTAATGATCGCCCCTAAGAAAATGCTGATCTACCTCTCAGGCTGGCAGCTGTAATCCTACCTCTCCTGAGACTGCTCCATTTAAACCCAGGCCTTCTCATCTATTTGCTGTTCTGTCTCTGCTTACCAAGGCTCTCCTTCCTCAGCTTTCTTCAACAACCCAAGAGCTCCTGTCAAGCCTTCTTCCTGGCCTATCTCCATGCCTTCTCCTGAACTGTCCCTTCCACCTGGAACACCCACCCACCCGCTGCCACCGCAATCTCCGTTTCTAGAGCTAAAGTCTCACCTCCTCCCCCAGATTTTTCTGCAGCTAAGCCAAATAAGGTACAGATTCATATCCACTCCCACCCACACTACCAACATTACTGCCTCATCAGCAATAGCAATGTCATCAAACACTTATTAAGTACATATGGCCATGTACTCAGCCAGCCCAGAAGACACAGAGATGACTCTATATAACCTCTTCCCTCAAGTGGCTGACAATCTTATAGGAATAGCATAAGTGTAACTATGTTTCTATGATTCTCAAAGTCTCTTTGATGTAATATTAGCTGAAGAAGTATAAGTGACCTATAAACTTAGGAGATATATTCAAATCACAGATAATCAAAGAAATACAAATTAAACAATGGTATATCATTCTTCTGTCAAATTGGCAAAAATTTTCTAAAATAAGAATACTTAATGTTGGTACAGCACACTCAAATACTGAAAGTACAAACCGGAAAAGCTTTTCTGAAAATAAATTAAGAAGTTTGTCAGAAGTCTTAAAATATATATATACCCCTGAAGCCGAGTGTGATGGCTCATACCAGTAATCATGGCATTGCAGGAGGCCCAGACAGGACGATCACCTGAGGCTAAGAGTTCAAGACCAGCCTAGGCAATGTAGTGAGACCTGGTCTCTATTTTAAAAAATAAAATTAAAAATAAAAAATAAAATTTAAATTTAAAAACTTATACCCTTCAACTCAGTAATTTAATCTATTTTAAGTTAAAGAAATAATCAGAAATGAAAACAGATGTATGCACAATGATGCTCATCACAGCGTTATTCATAATAGTAACAAGAGGAGCCAGGTATGAGGGCTCATGCCTGTAATCCCAGCATTTTGGGAGGTTGAGACAGGAAAATTGCTTGAGCCCAGGAGTTCAAGACCAGACTGGGCAACATAGGAAGACTCCATCTCTACAACAAATAAATCAGCCGGGCATGGTGGCACACGCCTGTAGTCCCAGCTACTTGGGAGGCTGAGGCGGGAGGATCACTTGAGCCTGGAAGGTCAAGGCTGCAGTGAGCTGTGCTTGTACCACTGCACTCCAGCCCAGGCAAGACGCTGTCTCAAAAGAAAAGAAGAAAAAAGAAAAGAAAGAAACAAGAGGAATATTATAAAATACCTATATAAGAGAATATTAATCTGTTAATAGTCATTAAATCATGTTTTCAAAAATATTTAATAACCCAGAATAAAGTTCACAAAAACAAAGTGAGAAAAAAAAGTTTAAATCCACACATATTATGATCTAAATTCAGTAAATTTATGTTCATGTATATAAAGCTTATATAAGAAAATATAGCTAATGTTAATAGTTAATATTCTGCTATTATTGACTTTAAGTGCTGGGCCTTGGGAATAATTAAAAATAGTATTAATTAGAAGATAAAAGAAGCACATGGAGACTTCTGTGGAAATAATGTGGGGCATCTCTGGCTGGTTAAGCATCCACAAAAGGTTAGCTAAACACACTTTGCCAGATTCCATACTGGGCTCTTGAATAACAGCCTTAAAAAGCTTAGCCTGACATTAAAGGATCTTACAAGAAGTACACAGAAAAGTAAGACATAGCAGTAAACAAGTAACTCCATTACATCATCATGCAGTAGAAAAAAATATGCAAAGAGTCTAGAAACTTTACCCCAAAACTGACAGCTGACTGGGTTTTAAAAGATGTGAATGAAAAGTTAGCTAAGTGAATTAAGAGAAGGAGCATTCTAAGCATGGGAAACAGCAAATATAAAGTCTCTGAGAATTTCTGAAATATAAATAATTCTATATGTTGGAAGCATTTCACCTAAACAGGATAGCAAAAAGAGCCTAGCAGATAAGTGAAAATCCAAAAGTTTGATACATTACTGATGGGTTAGGAAAGAGAAAACCACTCTTTTTTTTTTTTTTTTTTTACATTTTTTTTTTATTATACTTTAAGTTTTAGGGTACATGTGCACATTGTGCAGGTTAGTTACATATGTATACATGTGCCATTCTGGTGCACTGCACCCACTAACTCGTCATCTAGCATTAGGTATATCTCCCAATGCTATCCCTCCCCCCTCCCCCAACCCCACAACATTCCCCAGAGTGTGATATTCCCCTTCCTGTGTCCATGTGATCTCATTGTTCAATTCCCACCTATGAGTGAGAATATGCAGTGTTTGGTTTTTTGTTCTTGCGATAGTTTACTGAGAATGATGGTTTCCAATTTCATCCATGTCCCTACAAAGGACATGAACTCATCATTTTTTATGGCTGCATAGTATTCCATGGTGTATATGTGCCACATTTTCTTAATCCAGTCTATCATTGTTGGACATTTGGGTTGGTTCCAAGTCTTTGCTATTGTGAATAATGCCGCAATAAACATATGTGTGCATGTGTCTTTATAGCAGCATGATTTATAGTCCTTTGGGTATATACCCAGTAATGGGATGGCTGGGTCAAATGGTATTTCTAGTTCTAGATCCCTGAGGAATCGCCACACTGACTTCCACAATGGTTGAACTAGTTTACAGTCCCACCAACAGTGTAAAAGTGTTCCTATTTCTCCACATCCTCTCCAGCACCTGTTGTTTCCTGACTTTTTAATGATCGCCATTCTAACTGGTGTGAGATGATATCTCATAGTGGTTTTGATTTGCATTTCTCTGATGCCCAGTGATGATGAGCATTTTTTCATGTGTTTTTTGGCTGCATAAATGTCTTCTTTTGAGAAGTGTCTGTTCATGTCCTTCGCCCACTTTTTGATGGGGTTGTTTGTTTTTTTCTTGTAAATTTGTTTGAGTTCATTATAGATTCTGGATATTAGCCCTTTGTCAGATGAGTAGGTTGCGAAAATTTTCTCCCATGTTGTAGGTTGCCTGTTCACTCTGATGGTAGTTTCTTTTGCTGTGCAGAAGCTCTTTAGTTTAATTAGATCCCATTTGTCAATTTTGTCTTTTGTTGCCATTGCTTTTGGTGTTTTGGACATGAAGTCCTTGCCCATGCCTATGTCCTGAATGGTAATGCCTAGGTTTTCTTCTAGGGTTTTTATGGTTTTAGGTCTAACGTTTAAATCTTTAATCCATCTTGAATTGATTTTTGTATAAGGTGTAAGGAAGGGATCCAGTTTTAGCTTTCTACATATGACTAGCCAGTTTTCCCAGCACCATTTATTAAATAGGGAATCCTTTCCCCATTGCTTGTTTTTCTCAGGTTTGTCAAAGATCAGATAGTTGTAGGTATGCGGCGTTATTTCTGAGGGCTCTGTTCTGTTCCATTGATCTATATCTCTGTTTTGGTACCAGTACCATGCTGTTTTGGTTACTGTAGCCTTGTAGTATAGTTTGAAGTCAGGTAGTGTGATGCCTCCAGCTTTGTTCTTTTGGCTTAGGACTGACTTGGCGATGCGGGCTCTTTTTTGGTTCCATATGAACTTTAAAGTAGTTTTTTCCAATTCTGTGAAGAAAGTCATTGGTAGCTTGATGGGGATGGCATTGAATCTGTAAATGACCTTGGGCAGTATGGCCATTTTCACGATATTGATTCTTCCTACCCATGAGCATGGAATGTTCTTCCATTTGTTTGTATCCTCTTTTATTTCCTTGAGCAGTGGTTTGTAGTTCTCCTTGAAGAGGTCCTTCACATCCCTTGTAAGTTGGATTCCTAGGTATTTAAAAGAACTAGAAAAGCAAGAGCAAACACATTCAAAAGCTAGCAGAAGGCAAGAAATAACTAAAATCAGAGCAGAACTGAAGGAAATAGAGACACAAAAAACCCTTCAAAAAATCAATGAATCCAGGAGCTGGTTTTTTGAAAGGATCAACAAAATTGATAGACCGCTAGCAAGACTAATAAAGAAAAAAAGAGAGAAGAATCAAATAGACACAATAAAAAATGATAAAGGGGATATCACCACCGATCCCACAGAAATACAAACTACCATCAGAGAATACTACAAACACCTCTACGCAAATAAACTAGAAAATCTAGAAGAAATGGATACATTCCTCGACACATACACTCTCCCAAGACTAAACCAGGAAGAAGTTGAATCTCTGAATAGACCAATAACAGGAGCTGAAATTGTGGCAATAATCAATAGTTTACCAACCAAAAAGAGTCCAGGACCAGATGGATTCACAGCCGAATTCTACCAGAGGTACAAGGAGGAACTGGTACCATTCCTTCTGAAACTATTCCAATCAATGGAAAAAGAGGGAATCCTCCCTAACTCATTTTATGAGGCCAGCATCATTCTGATACCAAAGCCAGGCAGAGACACAACCAAAAAAGAGAATTTTAGACCAATATCCTTGATGAACATTGATGCAAAAATCCTCAATAAAATACTGGCAAACCGAATCCAGCAGCACATCAAAAAGCTTATCCACCATGATCAAGTGGGTTTCATCCCTGGGATGCAAGGCTGGTTCAATATACGCAAATCAATAAATGTAATCCAGCATATAAACAGAGCCAAAGACAAAAACCACATGATTATCTCAATAGATGCAGAAAAAGCCTTTGACAAAATTCAACAACCCTTCATGCTAAAAACTCTCAATAAATTAGGTATTGATGGGACGTATTTCAAAATAATAAGAGCTATCTATGACAAACCCACAGCCAATATCATACTGAATGGGCAAAAACTGGAAGCATTCCCTTTGAAAACTGGCACAAGACAGGGATGCCCTCTCTCACCGCTCCTATTCAAGATAGTGTTGGAAGTTCTGGCCAGGGCAATCAGGCAGGAGAAGGAAATAAAGGGTATTCAATTAGGAAAAGAAGAAGTCAAATTGTCCCTGTTTGCAGACGACATGATTGTATATCTAGAAAACCCCATTGTCTCAGCCCAAAATCTCCTTAAGCTGATAAGCAACTTCAGCAAAGTCTCAGGATACAAAATCAATGTACAGAAATCACAAGCATTCTTATACACCAACAACAGACAAACAGAGAGCCAAATCATGAGTGAACTCCCATTCACAATTGCTTCAAAGAGAAAACCACTCTTAAGACATTACTAGTGGGAGTATAAATTGGTACACTCCCTATGGGAAGCATATACTTTTGGGGGCAGGCATTAAAGCCACTGACAAATATCCTTCTCTATCTCTTTAAAAGTATGTCATACTGCTCCACTTTAATTAAAACAGAGCTAGCATTCAACCCAGCAATCCCATTACTGGGTATATAATGAAAAGAAAACAAATCGTTCTACCAAAAAAACACATACACTCATATATTCATCGCAGCATTATTCACAATAGCAGAGACATCAAATCAACTAGGTACCCATCAACAGTGGACTGGATAAAAAAAATGTGGTACATATGCACCATGGAATACTATGCAGCCATAAAAAACAGTGAAATGTCCTTTGCAACAACATGGATGCAGTTGGAGGCCATAATTTTAAGCAAATTAATGCAGGAACGGAAAACCATATATCACATATTCTCATTTATAAATGGGAGCTAGGGGCCAGGCCTATAATCATGCCTGTAATCCCAGCACTTTGGGAGTCTGAGACAAGAGGATTGCTTGAGGCCAGGAGTTCAAGACCAGCCTAGGAAACATAATGAGACCCTATCTCTACACAAGAATTTTTTAATTTGCTAGGCATAAGTGGCACATGCCTGTGGTCCCAGCTACTTGGGAGGCTGAGGTGAAGGGTTGCTTGAGCCCAGGAGTTAAGGTTGCAGTGAGCTGTGATTGTGCCAGTGCACTCCAGCCTGGGTGACAGAGTAAGACCCCATCTCAAAAAAATAAAATTAAAAAAAAAGTTTTAAAAAATGAGTGGCATCTAAACATTGGGTACTCATAAAGATGGGAACAATAGACACTGTGGACTACTAGAGGGAGGAAGGAGGAAGATGGCAGGGATTGAAAAACTACCTGAGTACTATGTTCACTACATGGGTGACAGGATCTATACCCCAAATCTCAGCATCATGCAAAATACCTATGTAACAAACCTGCACAGGTATCCCCTGTATCTAATTTTTTTTTTTTTTTTTTGAGATAGGGTCTCACTCTGTCACCTAGGTTGGAGTGCAGTGGTATGAGCTTGGCCCACTGCAACCTCTGCTTCCCGGGTTCAGGCAATTCTCCTGCCTCAGCCTCCCAAGTAGCTGGGATTACAGGTATGCACCACCACACCTGGCTAATTTTTGTATTTTTGGTAAGGATGAGGGTTTCACCATGTTGGCCAGGCTGGTCTCAAACTCCTGCTGGGATTACAGGCATAAGCCACCGCACCCAGCCCTCTGTATCTAAAATATTAATAGAAGTTGAAATTATTTTTAAAAAGTTAAGTTTGGTTTCATGATTTCCTTTAGCTAGGAAAATATGAGCAAAAGCAACATATGTATTAATAACTTCTGTGTAGAAGTTTTAAGAGCCAAAGTACAACTTGCTATATTTTCTTTCACTTGTTATCTTTCCCTTCCTTTTACCATTGTGACTGGCAGTGTTCCAGGTGTTGGTTGCTCCATCAGCCTGGATTGCAGAGAGAAGACAACTTTAAAGCAAAACTCCTTGATGTGGAATATGAGCAAGAAACAAGCCCTTGTTATTTTAAGCCATAGACAAATGGATGGCAATTTGGCAATATTTATCAAAATTATAAATGCATATCCCCTTGGTATACCTGCACACATGCAAAATGACGTATGTACGAGGTTATTCATTTGTAACATGGTTAACAGCAAATGACTGGAAACAACCAAATGAACATCAACAAAGGACTAAATACTTGCAGAACAAATATTTCATTCAACGGAATATTACGCAGCTATAAAAAAGAATGAAAAATTTTCTTAGAGCTGATATGGAAGGATCTCCAAATACAAAATCAAGATATGCTTGGTATGTATAATATACCATCTTTTGTATAAAAACGGGTAAAGAAGCATTAGTATATTCATATTTGCTAGTACTTGCAGACAGATATTCTAGAATGATAAATAGGAAACTAACAGAAAAGATTATCTTGAGTGGAGGGTGAAGGAGTGATTGGGGCGGCGGGGCGGCAGCGGGGCAAAAAAGTCCTTGGTGTTGTGCTTAACTTCTTTCTCTCGCATAACTTCAACCAATATGTTACTAAATCTCATCTTAAGTACAAATGGTACATTTCTGCTTCAATCTTAAACTGTTACCAGAACCCTCTTTAAACTCTGGCTTCTTGTTCTCCTCTTGGACATTTCTAATCAGTTGCCAGTTACTTTACCTGTGTTAAGAATATCTTTACTATTGTTCTCTTATTCAATTAAGTTCTTAGTTACTCTTAGGTAAACCATGCCTCTGTCTGTATGATTCCAAGCTTTGGCAACTGTTTTCAGCTAGTCTTTTTGAGAGACTCTGAATTATTATACTTCTGAAAAAGAAAAGGCCATAACTTAAACTGTGCCTTCTCCAAAATATTCTTATTTTTCTAATTCAGAGCTTTCCTTTTACTTGGATAAGGCTAATTACTTTGCTTTGCTTTATAGGAAGAATTACAAGACCCTTACTTTTAAAAAACATAGAAATAAAAAATTAGTAAGTATTATGACATTCATTCCATAAATGTTCATTTTAAATGCTTGTTTAGGCCAGGCACGGTGGCTCATGCCTGTAATCCCAGCATTTTGGGAGGCTGAGCCAGGTGGATCACTTGAGGTCAGGAGTTTGAGACCAGCCTGGCCAACATGGTAAAACCCCATCTCTACTAAAAATTAAAAAAAATAAAATAAAATAAAATTAGCCAGGCATGGTGGCCCACGCCTGTAGTCCCAGCTACTAGGGAGGCTGAGACATGAGAACTGCTTGAACCTGGGAGGCGGAGATTACAGTCAGCCGAGATCACACCACTGCATTCCAGCCAGTGCAACAGAGTGAGGCTCCGTCTTAAAAAAAAAAAAAAAAAAAAAGCTTGTTTAGCCAGATGCAGTGGCTCACGCCTATAATCCCAGCACTTTAGGAGGCTGAGATAGGAGGATAGCTTGAGCTCAGAAGTTCAGAAGTTCAAGACCAGCCTGGGCAACACAGTGAAATTCCATCTCTACAAAGCATTAAAAAAAAATCAGCTGGGTGTTGTATTGCGTACCTATAGTCCTAGCTACAAGGGAGGCTGAGGTGGGAGGATCACTTGAGCCCAGGAGGTTGATGCTGCAGTGAGCTATGATCATGTCACTGCACTCCAGCCTAAGCGACAGAGTAAGACCCTGTCTCAATAAATAAATAAACAAACATTTGTTTGCCTCACGTCAGTCTATATCAACAGACTCCCAGTGTTTGCAGTTAGGCAGCCCTATCCATGGAAAATTTTTTTAGCATGAATCTCTCAACATATGTACGTTTATTCATTTAAAAATTAGATAGATGTATAACTGCATTAATATATGTTATAAAAATTAAAATTTGAAAAGCATAACAAATTTAAAAGTTTTTTAATGTTTATTAACAAAAAATTTTTTTGCTGTAACTAAAAATATTCAGTGATACTTTTTTTTTAAAACAATGTGATATAATGTGCCTAATTGTTTCCTAAATCTTATTTTAATATTTTGTTATAGAATGACTTTAAGGTCTGATTGTACATTCAATTACTTCAATACATGGTTTTCATAGCTGTCACAGCCGAAAAAGATAATGATATATCAAATCTAATGAAAGAAGAGCAATTGGTTCCAACATACTAATTATTCAGAGATTTTGTTAAACTTTGGCTAGTAATTTTTCCTCTTCTCTGATGTCAGTCAGCTGTTCTTGCAAAATCATGAGAAATATTTTCATATTTTTAACAAGTAAGTTCAAAACTCATTGGAAATCTTCATTAGAAATATTTTTAATATGTTAATAGTCTCTTTCCAAGATTTTAGAGCATGCAATTATGAGTTTTTATCAGTAACATTGTTTCTGATAAAAGAACACACACACGCACATCTATATACAAATAATAGCATTTTCAAATATCTGTATTCACAATACCTTTTCCAAGCAGCTATCTTTTCAATAATTACTAAAACATTATCTTCTCCCTGAAGGGTCAAATTAAGAGTGCTCATATGAAGCCAGAACGATTTGAGCACCAAAATAAATGACAATAATGGATTATAACTCATGTAATAAATTAGAAATGTAAGAGTCATAATGCAATATTGACATAAATAAATTAATGAGAGAAAAGGGAAATCTCTTCCTAAAAAGAGTGCCAACTAATTAATTAATATAGAAAGAATAATAGAAACAGAAAGTTACCAATTGGCAACCATCATTAGTGGTGGTAGATTCAGATAGGAGACGGCTACTTAGGTAGTAGGTAGAGATTTGATAAGGAACAAAATACCAGCATATTCTCAGAGTACTGCACCACAAGGCACTTAACAATTACAGATGGAAGAAATGGTACCTTGACAGTGGAGAAACCTGGCCAATGCAAACTTAACCAAGTCATCAAGGCTGACATTATAAATGGTAGGACACGTTGACATCAGGTACTTTCTGACGCAATGCTCTGAAAAGAGCACAGCATCATTTTTTTTGTGTAATTCCTGCCATGAAAGGATGGCCTCAGTCCGGACATGAGGAAACACTGAATGGACCCAAACTGAAGAACATGCTACAAAATGTAAAGCTTGTACCATTTAAAACTGCTAAGGATGGGAAACACCGAACGAAGCTAAAGAGATATCACAACTAAATGCAACGTGTCATTCTGGATTGGATTCTGGATTAGAAAGGAAAAAGGGACATTGTTGGGATGCTTGGCAAAATATGGATAGGGTCTTGATAATAGTGTTGTTATTGTTGTTTGGCAGATTTGAATGGTTATATCATGGTTATACAGAACAGTAGCCTTGTTTATAGGGAAATACAAAGGAAGATTTAGGAATGACAGAATATCATGTCTCCAATTTTCTCTCAAATGATTCAGAAAAGATTGATCATAATGGAGGGAAGGCAATGAAGTAAATGTGAAATGTGAATAGTTGGAGCATCTGGGTGAGGAGACATAGTAGTTCTTTCCTGTTTTTGCAACTTTTCTTTAAGTTTGAAATTGCTTCAAAATAAGTTAATTTTTAAAGTATATGTGCACATATGTGAGCATGATTGTGCTTTTAATATCTGCCAGATATTATACTACTGACAGCCAATTGTCATTAAACATGTAACTTCAATAAATCATTATATCAAAAAGATACCTGCACCCATATGTTTATTGCAGCACTATTCACAGTAGCAAAAATATTATGGGCTGAGTATAGTGGCTCACACCTGTACTCTCAGCACTTTGGAAGGCCAAAGTGGGAGGATCACTTGAGGCCAGGAGTTCAAGACCAGCCTGGGCAATACAGCAAGACCCTGCATCTACAAAAAAAAAAAATTTTTTTTTTTTAATTAGCCAGGCATGGTGGTGCATGCCTGTAGACCCTGCTACTAAAGAGGCACAGGTAGGAGGATTGCTTGAGCCTAGGAGTTCAAAGCTGCAGTGATCACACCACTGCACTCCAGCTGGGCAAAAGAGCAAGACCTGAACTCAAAAAAAAAAAAAAAAAAAAAGGAAAAAGATACGGAATCAACCTAAGTGTCCATCAACAGATGTTTGGCTTTTAAAAATGTGGTATATATATATATATATATATGCACACCATGGTATACTGCATGGTCTCACTTATAAGTGGGAGCTAAATAATGTGTACACATGGATTTTGAGTGTGGAATAATAGACACTGGAGACTTAGAAGGGTGGAAGTGGGTAAGGAAAGAGAAATAACTTAATGGGTATAATGTACACTATTCGGATGATGGCTACACCCAAAGCCCAGACTTCACCACTATGCAACATATCCACGTATCAAAACTGCACAGGTACCTCCTAAATTTATATGGAAAAAAAAGTACCTTCTGCCTAAAGACTGCCTACCTCCTCACACACAGATAAAGACACTTCAAACTTGTAACACTGAAAATGAAAAATATTTATCTTTGTTTTTACATTTTTTTGACGTTGTTTCAGATCTTAGTGTGCTGATACTTTGGGACTTAAACTGGCAAATTCCATAGATATTTTTGTACCCTGTTTTGGCCCTACAGATGAGCCAGTATGGACCGGCTAGGTAAGGGAGACAACTATCCTAAGGGGCTTGAAATCATTTCTTGCCCTAAACTCACCCTAAACTCAAACTGCTTCAAAGAGACAATGAACAGTACTTGAAAATAAGCATCTAACTTTACGGTCAGGCTCTCAGCCCACTAGGTCTATTTGATTTCCATTAATCAGCACAGAAGAAAGCCACTGGCCACTTCCCATCCCTTAAAGCTCTGGCTTAATTGTCATGCATTCCCAGAAGCACACTGTAAGAAGATGACTAATCACGGATTGCTTATCCAGCACCATATGTCTCCCAATTTCAAAGGAAAAACTGTCCCAACCAGTACTAGAACAGATTTCCTACCTCCTGCAGCTGGAGTCGAACCTTGGTAACTGCTCGGATCCAATGTGCTCTGGCTTGGGTAAACGGTGAAGATGCATTCTCCTCAGGAAAACTTGTAACAGAGAAAAAGTACATTTCTTAAAAATAGCCAAGGCCACAAGGTGACACTGCTCAAGGCAAGACTGCCAAATGTCTAAAATAAAATGGTTTGTACTCATGCCTACACTTATTTAGTGATTCAGGCTACTAAAACAGCATAGTACTTGAATATCCAATGTGAAAACAATTCCTCTCTAAAACGATAACTCCTTTTAGCTTCTCATCTGTTCCCTCATTTATTTATTTATTTATTTATTTATTTATTTATTTATTTATTTATTTATTTATTTATTTTGAGACAGGGTCTCACCCTGTTGCCTCGGCTGAAGTGCTGTGGCATGATCACGGCTCACTGCAGCCTTAATCTCCTGGGCTCAGGCAATCCTCCCACCTCAGCCTTCCAAATAGCTGGGACTAGAGGTGCATGCCACCACACCCAGCTAATTTCTGTACTTTTTGTAGAGACGACGTTTCGCCATGTTGTCCAGGCTTGTCTTGAACTTCTGAGCACAAGCAATCTGCTCACCTCGGCCTCCCAAAGTGCTGGGATTACAGGCGTGAGCCACTGCGCCTCATCTGTTCCTTCTTTTCCTTCTTTTTTCATTTACCCAATGAGCAGCATAGTACTGAATACTCAATGTGAAAATAATTCATCTCTAAAATGACAATTCCTTTTAGCTTTTCATCTGTTCCCTCTTTTCCTACTCGTTTTTGTCATTTACCCAATGTGGTAGCTCCCTGGAACAGTCTGGGATCAGGACTCTAGAGGCAATGGCAAGAGCCCCGAGTCAACACGTAGTATAGAAACCATGCAGAGAGGGGTGGAATAAGCCTTTCAACCCCTCTCACTGCACTTCTTAAAATGATCAGTTCCCTTGGGGCTTTTGCATAGCATCCTTAGGGCAGAATTTTGTTCCTGCAAACCCTTCCTGCTCCACTAAGTATTTTAGAAGGCTTACCCATTCCTTTTTACATGAAAAGTGCCAAGAAAGAAAAGAAGAAAAAAAAAAAAAAAACACAGCCCTTTTACTGCCATGATCTTGTTCCTTGAGCTGCTTCTAGAACAACCTCAGTAAAATGAACAATACACATAACAAAATACCTTTGAGACAGAAACACTACCCTGCATTAGAACAACTCATTATCCACATTATTAACTAGAATAGTGGTTAATTCTTGGCAACAATGTTTCTCCTTTCTCTCTTTGAGGTCTACAGCCAATTCAGCAGACAAGTGTCCACCACCTAGACATGTTAAAATATATGGTCGTTTCTGATGCCAACTAAATGTGTCAACTGTTGTAAAACATTTGTGGGCACTTCTGGCCAAGGTAGAACTGGGTTTCACTCTCACAGCTAGGACCTGAGAGGACACAACCAGTAGAGAAGGACAAGGACTCGTGCTGGGCACTTCTGCTTCTCCACCAGGAACTCTGCCCTGATAACAGTGACTGCCAAGTCTAAGGTCTATGGAGAGCCAGAGTCAGTTTTTCAGTGAGTCATCAACCCAATAAGAAGCCTGGTCCACAGCTCACCTCCTGGATGTCCCATCTATTAGATGAGCTACCAGAGATGACTAAAAACCAAAAAAGGGAAGAAGAGAGAAAATAAGTTAATATCTTCAGAAAGGTTTGCGACTCATCTATTAATCCAGTGGTAAAGTAGAAGCACCAGCCACTCCCTAATTTTTACCACGTAATCTGCATTCAGTGCTCTGGTGTTTCAGTGAGAGGCTTTATTATTAGATCTTGAAATTTGAAACTCTAAGTCACACCCATCCCTTATCACTCTACCCCAGTGGGCAACAGTCCCCGCCAGGGGAAATCTGTCAGGAGACAGTTTTAATTGTCACAACTGAGGGTTGCATGGATTGCTACTGGCATCTAGTGTGTAGAGGCCAGTGATGTTATTAAACATCCTATAATATACACAACAAAGAATCATCTGGCCCAAAATGTCACGAGTGCCGAGACTGAGAACTCTGGCTCTGCTCCAACCTATCAGCTAGTCTAACCGATTTAGCTCAGTAATAACATTCAGACTCTGTACTCAGCTTCATTATGAGATGTTAAAGAGGATACATTTTAAATTTTTCTTCCTATGGATACCAATTGGCAGACACATTGCTAGGCCCTGAGGAGGCTGAGGGGTGGGTTAAATCTGACTTCTAGATCAATTCTTTCTTAACTCTGTCCTGGGTTTCTCAGCCAGGGAAAAACAAAACAAAATGTTCACCAAAGAAGTTACAACAGAAATCACTGTTATTTTCCAATGGGATTTTCCCTAAGTTCCTCCTAATTGCCTGGTATTTTCAGGCTGATTTCTGATCCTCTAGCCCACACCAGCAGAATAGGTACCAGGTCACTGTTCTGAGTACTTCAACACACATACACATACACCTGTACATAAGTACATGCACACACACTGACCCTGACCAACCCCTTTGAACAAGTTTGGGCCAGAGGTCAAAGTAGCATTCTTAATAGGTTAGGAAGTCAGCCAAAGTACCCACAACAGCCCCAGTGGATGAAATAACCTGGCTCAAGTCAGTTCCTGATTCAGAGGCTGCCATATACAAGGTCAACTAGTAAGCTATGAACTGCAGACTCAAGAAGCCCTGGTACACTGCAGCTCACTAACTACAAAGAACCCAAGTGCTGGCCGGGTGCAGTGGCACACCCCTGTAATCCCAGCACTTTGGGAGTCTGAGGCAGGTGGATTGCTTGAGCTCAGGAGTTCAAGACCACCCTGGGCAACATGGTGAAACCTTGTCTCTATAAAAAATACAATTAGCCGGGTGTGGTGGTGCACACCTAGTAGTCCCAGCTACTCAGGAAGCTGAGGTGGGAGAACTGCTTGAGACCAGGCTGTCGAGGCTGCAGTGAGCCAAGATCGTGCCAGCCTGGGCAACAGAGTGAGACCCTATCTCAAAAGCAAACAAACAAAAACCCAAATATTCTTCAGAGATCTCCAAAATGTCTTGGAAAGTGCACCATAAATCAAAGGAAGCAATACAGAGTTGAGCCTGGAGGTGTTAACTACCACCATACCCAGCTGCAGGGAAACAAATGACAATCACTTATTTTCAGCAATACCACAGGGCAGGTACTGAGGAAGCCATGTGAGCTCCTCAAGGCAGCTGTTGCCTACCTCTCCTGGGGACCTAGGAAGTGGTCTTTTTGCAGCACCAGATCTGGGGGAGGGTGGGTTGTGGCATCTTCTTTCATCTCCTTGGGTTCACATGCTGCCTCCTTCTCTGCTTGACCTGTCACCTCCAAGGGTTTCTCTTGTTCTCCAAAACCTGCTTGGCCATCTCTGGACAGGCTGTGAGAGCTGTGGCAAGAATGAATCGAGTCCCTCTCCCGATGGTCATCATCTTGTTCATGATACTGGTCTAGTTCACTTAGCTGAGAGCTTCCTTGACTCACATTACAGGAGGAGCCATACCTACTGCTGCTGGTGGGGCTGTGAGAATGACAGAAAGACAGATAAGTAAATAAATGCAATCAAGGACCAGGACAAAAGAATGGAGACATCCAGGAAATAATGACTACATTAGTAGCAAGAATCAAATAGGAGGTTCCTGGGAAGAGAGGACCAAACTTCATAATCTAGAAGAATTAGTCTCTATTCAGCAAAAACACAACAGGAAAACAACACAACATGCTGGGTTCTCCAACAACACTTAACCTCAGTTCTGCACTTGACTTTGAAGGATATTTTATCTTACTAGGCTATTTGTGAGTAGGATTAAAAATTATTAAAATGGCCTGTTACTTATTCCTAAAATTCTTTATTCAGTCTTCTAAAGAAGCTTGTCCAGTGGCTGTGATTAATCTTTCTTTAATTTCCACACAGTAAAATGGAATGAATGAACTCCACTCTTTTCCTATTACTTATTACATTGAGGTCATAATTTCTTCCTCTACAATCGTAAATGTGTACACCTGTACCTTAGGATGAGCAAAGGAGAGCAGACATGTTCTTTCAGTTATCATCTCAGTTTCCTCATCTGCAAGATGAGTTAATAGAACCCATTGGAAGATAGAGGCCAGGACCAAGAGAATACACAAACGAATGGTCTCATCAACATAAATGCTACAATGATATCCCTGGCAGCATAGGAAGTGTCCCAAAGATGAACATCTGTAACTGAGCTTCTTTCAGGGCAAGGCTCAGTTTTGGAAAGAGTGGACAAAGTCCAACTCCAGGATCTGGGTCAGAGCCGTATTCATGCATCTCTGTATCTGAAGACCAGCAAGCCAATCTTTTCTCAATCACCTGTATTCCCATATCCAGAAAGTTATGAGAGAAAGCAGTTATAGCACAGAATGTGACAGTGGCAAGAAAGGCAGAGTGGTGGAAAGAAGAGCAGTATCTAGAAGTTACTTCCTTGAGTTTTATGGCCCTATCACCTAAGGGCTTCAGTTCTTTTGAAGAATTTTCTTACCACAGAGTCAAGCCTTTAACTAAAGGGCTTGTGTTTACCCTTGGTCAAAGAAGAGAAATCACTGTTATTTTCCAATGGGATTTTCCCTAAAGTTCCTCCTAATTACCTGGTATTTTCAGGCTGATTTCTGATCCTCTAGCCCATGCCAGCAGAATAGGTACCAGGTCACTGTTCTGAGTACTTCAACACACAAACACATATACTTGTACATAAGTATACACACACACACACACACACACACACACACACACTCACTGACCCTGACCAACCCCTTTGAACAAGTTTGGGCCAGAGGTCAAGGTAGCATTCTTAATCTGTACTGTATAGTACTGCTTCTTAGGGGAAATAATAGTACCCTCTGCAGATAGATCCTGTACACTGCTCAAGACTGAAGAACTACAGCAAAGGACAGCTCTGAGTTCCTGTGAGATTTTACTCAAAGCATTTATCAGACATCAGCCTTGAGGGTAGTAAAAGGCAGAGATGATACCGTGGAAGAAACTATGCAAATCTGTATGGAATAGGATATGGGAATACAGACTATCCCAAGGCATCCTTTGCACTTTCTATTTTACTTAATACACTCATTGCCACTGGAGAAAGCATCTTAGAAGACTTGAAAAAACAAAGTAAAATAGACCTATCCCCATCTCCTACAAGATATAAGTGCCTAAGGCCCAAGGAAGCATCCTAGCCTATCATGTAGGTGTAGTTAATATATACCATCAACTACTTACTACCTCTTCCTGCCCTCCTTTCTCCATTTCACATTATACAAGGCAGAGCAAACCAGAGTGAGTAAATATCGGGGGCCCAGCTTTTGCTTTAAGCAGGAAGCTCCTTGTTCCAATAAATGAATTACATTTGGCAGAGAGAGAAGGGGAGGATGAAAATACCCACACACTGAGTTCTTGTTATTTAACCCCTAATTAACATGAAGCTCGGGTACTAGGAAAGACACAGGAAGGATAAAAAGCAAGCTATGATTAATCTACCACTAAGTCACTCGCATCATAAATGGTCAATTCCTTAAAGCCATTTATGATGCTTGAGTTAAGAACAGGCCTTTTGTTGTTCATGGGCTCCTTGATGTCATTCAGAGTGACTGGCTGCTGTACATTCAAATCAGAGTCAGTACTGGCAGGTACTGCCTCCTCTTCTTGTTTTTCCAGCTGGTGAAATATCTCAGAGACAGTGGAGGGTTCTTCCTCATGTTTCCCTGAAGGACAGGCGGGGCTAGACAGGTTGGCTTTGGTATCCCAGTGTTCTCCAGATGCTGAGATTTCCCGCTGGTTTCCCCCTTCTCCAGACCCTGAAAGCCCCTGAGCACAGACCTCTGGACTGGCCGCCAGCTGCTCAGAGGTCCCAGAGGGCTGAGTGTAGACTTTACCTGGCTGAGCACTGGCCCCAGATATTTGAGAAGACTTGAAAGCTTTGTTAGCCTCACTGGAGTTAAGGTCCTGATCATTGCTAGTAACTAAAACTGGAGGGGAGGATTCTGTAGGCATTTGTTCAGGGACCCCTTTGTTCTCTTTTGGCCATGGAAATGAAAGATCCACCTTTCCAAATCCTAGTTTTGAATCACTTGCTAATACACTCCCTTTCCCCTCACTACTTCCCTCAAATAGAGTTGACAACTTCTTAAAACTGGACATTAAACCAGTCTCTGCTGCTCTATTGCCAGAGGGGAGAGGTGAGGAAAAGAAAGAGCTCAGTGGTTTCCCATGGTTAGTAGCAGAGGATGGCAAACGAAGCTTTGGCCAAGTGGTCACATTTGGGATCTCAAAACGTGGTCTTGACTGCTCTGTTTCCTGGGGCACTACAGGTGGATCTTTCTGGGCATGAATTATCTCACAACTTTCTTTGGCAGGAAGCACAGGGTCCTCCAGCAGAGGATGAGAAAAGTGCCCTTCGGTTTCCAGTGTGGTGCTCTGGCTCACACTTGCATCATTGAACAGCGTAGTATCAGTTTCTAGTGAACTGGCTGGATGCAGCTCCAGTAAGTCTTGGTTTGTGGAGGCAGTTTGAATAGCTGGCTCTGGCTCAAGAGGAAGAGGTGGCTGAATTGGAGGAGGAAGCTCTTCGGCAATGCAGGTAGGATCTGGATGCAACTGTGCTGGCAGCTCAAAGTTCTCTGCTTCTAACGATGCCTCCGTGTCTGTAGCTTGCAATATCCCCATGTCTCCTTCATCACTCAGAGACAATACTCCTTGCCCAGTATCATCACCCGAGAAAGAAGATGTATTAATTGTTTCAGAACGTTGAGGTTCCAGAATATTTTCAGGAGTATTATTGTCTTCCATTTTGGTTGTTAGTTTAGGATCATCTGTCAAGATATCTGATTCTGGCTTTGCACTAACCACAGTCATTCTACAGTCACTGAGAGTAGATTCTGAACTGGGTGCTGTAAAGGCAGCTTCTCTCCTTTCTGCAGGTACTGATCCTACAGCATCTCTGGAACAACCATTTTGAAGCCATGAAGTAGCTGGGAGAGATGATTCTTGTTTGTATGGCTCTGGCTTGGGACTTTTGAAAATTCCAAATAATTCACCTTTGAGGGGCTGAGATGATACATCAGAAGCAAGAGAGAAAAAGGAGTTTTTCTTTGGAGATTTAGGAGAGGAGAAAAGTCCAGAGAGTGTTTTGGGAGGTTCAATTAAGCTCCCAGAGAAAGATTTCACTTTGATCACAAACCCTGAAAGCATGTCTACTGAAGAGCCTAATGCAAATTTGTCTTCCTCTTTATCTGCATCTTGGTTCTGAAGGTTCCCTGCACACCCTGGCTCTGGAGAGGAAGAGGCTGGCTCCAGGATCTGTGGCAAGACCTCATCGGGGGCCATTTCTAATGGCAAGTTCACTGGGTCAGTAGTAAATTTCTCATTTTGGTGGCAGTTAGTACAAGTGTCTAAATCATTGAATTTTTCAATTAACTGTTTAGCATGTGAAAAAGAGTTGGACAGTGAGTCACTGGGGAAGGCTTTGTGGTTGAAAGCCTCTTCTTCATGGGGAGCTATCCCAAGGTTCTCTGGGCCAATGAGGAATGTTTCAGCCTGTGCCTGAAATTCTGGTGAAGGAGGAATAATGTCTTTTTGCAATTCATTCATCTGGAAATCCACTGATGTCCCTGGTACAATATTGGAACTCAGTTTTTCCTGACAGTCCTTCTCTACACTGAACTCATCTGCAAGGGAGGTAACCTCAATGGTGTTGTTAATGGAAATACAAGGTGCCATTTGCTGTTCATGAACTACTTCTTGGGCTATGCTATCTCTATGACCACTGGAACTTTCTCTGGTCATTGTGCTACCACTCTCTACAAAAACATTTGTCTTCTTACAGGGCTGGGAGGTCACTGGAACAGCAGTTGAAATGCTTTGTTTTTCCCCAGAGGTCTCCTTTTTTTGATCCAAAAAGGACAAGCTGAAGAAACTAAAAGTAGAACTACTATGAGAGGCATCCTTCTTAATGCTTGAGCTAGCAGTGGAAAAAAAGGAAGGAAGTGTGAGTAGCCCTTCTGCTTGAGATTTGGCTCTTGGTAGAGAAGCAGAGGCTCTGTTCTCAGATTTTTCAGATCCAGCGAGAAAAGAAAATATACTCTTTTTGGTTGATAACTCTGGTTGAGATGAAGATGTTGTAGCCATGGAGAAACTCCAGTCTTTGTCAGAAAAATGATCTTGTTCATTTGAATTTCTCTTGCTCAGGGTATCAAAGGATATTTCATTACTTTTTGAAACTTCTGTCACTGTAGTCACACCACTAGTTTCTACTGAAGACTCCCTGGAAGACTCTTTGAGACTACTTGTTGAAAAAGATGAATTAGGTGACTGCTGGATTAGATGGTCTCTGAATGGTACCTCTTTTTCAGTCAAATCATTACCCTGGATCCCTCTAGTTGATTCCTTTAACCTACTGTCATCGATAGTAGTCTGTTTGTTCAGTCTTCTAACTCTAGCCTTCCCTTTAGAGGAAATTGGTGCAGCAGGAAAGTTCCCAGCACCCTGGCTAGCTAGCTCCATAGGAGTAGGACTTGACCTGACCTCATCCTTAATAGTCATTGAAGAAACAGACGTATTTTCAGTTGTCGGTATAGGAGATACATTGGCTTTAAAGAAATCCCCAAGGGTACCCCAAAAATTTGAAACACCAGAAGATTCTTTCTTTTCTTGAGGTGGTATCTTGACATTTGTATCACCAGTCTTTTCTAAGTTTGGTGATCCTTCTTTATTCACCTGAGTCTTAAAAAGATTCAAAAATCCAGATGACTGTTTTTCATTTGCTGTCATACTAACTGACGATTCTTCTCGACTGAAGAGTTTCAATGCACTTTTAAATAATGTTTTATCAGACTCTTTGGATGACTGGCCCTGGGGAAGCTCACAATTCTCACGCTCATCCCCACTATGCTGAGGTGCAGGAGAAACTGAAATAGAGTCCGTTGTAATGATTTCATCATCTTTTACACCTGATTTAGCCTGAGGAGTTGTTTGGCTTACCTGGAAACCAGATTTTAACAAACTTTGCTTTTTCACATGGATGTTTTTATTTAAAGAGAATTCTTGCCTTATATTTTTGATCAATTCTGGATGCTGAACATTGGATACTATCTGTCTTTCTGAATCCTTAAGAAGACTTTTTTCCACATTTGGGGAGTTACCCTCTAATTGCTTACTCACGATTAATGACTGAAAGCCATCATTTGTGAGCTCTGCTAAATCTGACTGCTGATTCACTTTCTGCATGGCCAAAGCCTCTAAGGATTCACTCTTATCAAACTTCAAAGTACTTCCAACTGAGGCACCCAAAACAGAAAATACTGAAGTCACTTTGTTCACTAATGATGTCTCTTCTGCTTGTTGTGAGCCTTTAGTCATATTTTCAGGATGAACCAAAGTGGTAACTTCTTCAACAGAAGACTGAAGCCAATGGAAACTGGAAAGGTGAACTGATGAATCTTCAGCTAGAGGCTGGTTTTTATCTCTCTCTATAATTTGATCTCTGCTTAAGACATGATTAATAATAGTTTGGGGCCGATTTCTGAGATCTAATGTACATTCAGCGTCTTCAGAACCACATGGCCTTTCTTTGAAAGATCTAAAATCTTCTTTAAACTTTTGACGATTATAGCCTGAAAAATCTAGTGGCTGATCGCTTTGGTCACAACTTGACTCTTTAAGTACTTGTGAAAAGGTTTCTAAATTTAGATACAATGGTTCCTCACTTCTTGGCAAAGCTAAAGATAAATCAAGAGGGTCATCAATTGGTTCCTCTTCAACATACCACAATATTTCATCTTCCTTATCAAGTACTTTAAAACTACAGGCAGAAATAATGCTGTCATCCAACATAATACTTGATAGACCATTTGTCTGTAAATCACAATCCAAATACTCTTGATAAGAATCAGGTATAAATAAATACGCATACTGCCCAGTAGAATCAGTGAGAAGAGAATAGATATATTGACCATCATGAAACATATAATATCCATAATCCCCATCCTCTGATGGCCACCACACTCCATGTTCAAGACATGACAACCATTCCTGGTACTCATAACCAAAACTTGAAAAAACAAAGTTTTCATCCATTCTTAATGATTCTTGATCAACTATGGGGCATGTAGTCTTTTCATGATCTGATGAAGAACTTAAGTCAATGGGTAATTCTTCTAGTGAATTATTAGCCTCATTAATTGGAAGAGGACCAGAGTTTCCATATAATGAGTTAGCTGCCCACACATCACCTCTTAATAAGTAATCTTCATTAAATGCTAACTGATTGAATGATTCATATGGTAAGTCACACCAAATGACACTGTTTGGATTTGTTCTCCACTCCAAGATGTTTGCATTTTGATCTTTTTGGCAAAAATTTATCACTGAGTTTTCTGAGTCAAGCCACAAGAAAGCATCGGCTGATGGAAATCTATTTTGATTTAACATATAATAAACTGGCTGAAGTTTTCTGGAATTTTTAGGCAAATCTTTTATGTCAGAGTCCCATTCAAAACAGAAAGGACTGTTCATCTCTTCAAAAGCCTGATAGTTGTTTGATTTATTGAGAATGTTGGTATTTAGTACAGGTGAATTTAACTTGTTTGAATTTTCATGTAGTTTTGCCTCAAGAACATGGTTTGGCATTTGCCTCTTAGCCGTAGATTTCTCCAAAAAACCTAGCTGAGCACTTGGAGCACAGTGAAGTACAATGTTCTCGGAGGAGGGGTGATGCTTTTCACTTTGCTGGTTTTTCTCTGTAGGGGAACAATGATGATTTTCATCCCCAGCATCAGATAATGGTATGTTTTCTTTAGGTAATAAGGAGGCTTCTATGAAGCTAGAAGTTTCATGTTTTTCAACATGGTTCTTCGGGTTCTCAGAAGTCACACATGAAGTAGCAGGGACCTCATCCAAGGATAAATGGTTATCTCCATTCAAACTCTTCATGTTGGCTAAAGACATGAACTTTGCTTCCTCTGGTTTATGATCAGTCATACCGCTATTTGATAGCAGGTTAAATATTCCAGAGATTAAACCTGGGGTATTATTCTTGTGATGGGAGTCATCATTTTTCAAATTTAATTCTTGACTAGACAAATTTTCAGCAGAAGAAAACCTATTAAACAGGCCAGAAAGGAAGCTTCCTTGGGTATTTTTCTTGGAAGTCTTATCTATAACCTTATCTTCATTAATTTCATTAACCAAAGTGGATTTGGAAGTGGTAGAAATACACTCTAATGAAGAGTCTGATGCTACTGAAGATGCTGCTTGTATAAGATTCTTACCTTCTCCTAAAGGATCTGAAGTTATATGTTCTTTGGGCACAACTCCAGGGATGGCTAAGCCATCTCTTTCAAAATTCTGTCCTGCTGTGTGGTCACTTGGATTTAATTCCTGTATACTCCCAAATTTCCCCAGATCATTATTAATATTTGTAACTGAATCAGACTTTATTATATTAAATTTGGCAACTTCAGGACTATTTATTTGGTCATTCTGATTAAATTCCTCTGTACTGTCAAATTTCCCTAGATTATCATGAATATTTGGAGCTGAACTAGATTTTATTGAACTAAGTTTGGCATCTTCAGGACAATTTACTTGGTCATTCTTATTAAATTCCTTTATACTGTCAAACTTCTCTAGCTCATCATGAATATTTGGAACTGAACTAGATTTTATTGAATTAAGTTTGGCATCTTCAGGACAATTTATTTGGTCATTCTTTTTAAATTCCTCTGTACTGTCAAATTTTCCTAGATCACGATGAATATTTGGAACAGAACTAGATTTTATTGAACTATGTTTGGTATCTTCATGGCAATTTTTTTTGCTTTCCTCATCAGTGGTTACTGCTGAGCCATGTAAACTCTGGTCATTAACAGTAACCTTGCTGTCAGTGAAAGAAAATTTAAACAAAGGAAAAATGCTTCCTTTCTCTTTTAACTCCTGTTGCTTTTCAGAATGACCAAGACCTCTAAAAAATGGAAGATTTAGTTTTCCACTAAAGGAAAAGGAACGACCATCTTTCTTAGAGCCCCTTTCTAATCCATCTTCCTCCACCTGGCGAATTTTCACAGATTCTGACAAACTTTCCTTTGAACAAGTCTCAGGGGAAGTGAGCAAAAACTGGCTAAATGATTTTCTGAGTGGCTCAAGGAAGTCATCATTACCTGTAACTTTGTCCTCCTCTAATGGCTTTGAAAATACCTCTTTATTTGCAGTTCTACTGCCAGCTATACAAGGATGTCCTGGAGTATCTTTGGCACATATTTTTTGTTGATCTGGTAACAGAGACAGATCTATACAGAGTTTTCCTTCCAATAGACTCTCAATAACATCATTTTTACTTGCAGAACTAACTAAGTTTGAAGGTTCACTGGTTACTTGGGAGGACAACAAATTCTCACTTGTGGGCATCTGGAACCAGCCCGTAGTTTCTTCATCACTCCTATTTAAAGCAATGATGCTACTACTGTAATTGTCAGGAGTGCCTTCCCTTTTATTTAACTCCAAACCACACTCAACAAAGCTTTCTTTTCTTGGTGGCTTACTCTGGTCATCATCTTTTTTTGTTTCCTCCTTTTCTGAAAAGATCTTCAATGGATTTAACCTGCTGAAAACCGACTTTATAACTGAACTCTGACTCTGTGGAGCCAAGTCCTTTGCAATACTTTCTGTTGTATTCTGAAAGTATAAACTCCCAGTTTTATTACCCATCTGCTCATTTTCAGAGGATTTTCTATGTCTGTCTATATTCATATTATCTTCTTTTTGAGAGGATAATGGAGATTGCATGGAAAGATCCTTCTCCAATACTGCCATGGCTCTGGGTTTAGATCCCGAATTAATTGCCTCTATTTGATTAAGAGTTTCTGTTTTTTCTGGAACTAAGGAAACCAACTTTTCCACAGAGTTTGTTAGATGCTTTGTGCCTGAACCCACTTTTTCTGTGAGTGAACTAAACAAAGAACCAATAGCACATTGTACTCCAGTCAACTCAGGGAAAGAGATGGCCGTGTCCTTGTCATTCTTGACAATAGTTAAAGGTGGTATTTGATCCCCAGGCATTCTCTGTTCTGCATCAAGAGTACTATTTTGTTTATGTGATTTTTTAGTTTTTGAAAGTGAACCAAATCTATTAATCTCCTCTTCCTTCTCTGCTAAATATTCTGACACCGTTTCTACCAAACACTGAAGCTCATCCATTGTATCAATATGGTCCTCCTTGGGCTCCTCAATAGAGGAAGGGGTTATCTCTTCTATAGAGCACTCAGACAGATCTCCAAGTGTTTTTGCATCACAATTCATCCTTTGTAATGGCAATGCTGAATTTGCTACATAATATTCTTCAGGAAAATCTCCAATATGGTGGACATTGGATGAATGCCATGTTGGTGACTGTAAATTTTCCTGCTTATCAGAAATGGGGGAACCCAGAAGTTCATCAGAAGTACTACTAGTAGAATCTTCAAGAATATCTAATGAGGTAAAATTAGTGACATGCTGGTTTGAGCCAGATGACTTTTCACAGTGCCTTAAACAACTGGACAGATCATAATCATGACTTTCCAACTTAATGCGCTGCATGCCACTCTTAACCACAAATCCATTTTTGTAGGGGTACAAAACTGGGTACCCCATATTTTGTTTCTTTTCAGTATGGCAAAGGGTACAATTTTCAGTATTAGAATATGTACTTTTGTAGTTAGTCTTAGTTTCAGATCTCTCACCATATTGCCTTCTTTCACTGTCTTCAAAATGATTGTATAAGGGTTTCTTTTTTCTTCTTCTATCTAGTGTATCATATTTCTGAGCATACCTGGAGAAAACAGATGTTTCAACCTTAAACTCAGTAGAGAATTCTGTTTGTTGGCTCTGAGGTGGTATCTTTTTCCTGTTCTTATACTTTGGTTGTTTTTGTTGGCTGTAGTATTTATCAGCTTTTGAAAGGGTTCTAATTTCTTTTATCTCTGCTTCCTTCAAGTTTATGTTATTATTTTCTAGAAACTCTTGTGATATTTTCCCCTCTATCTCCTTATGTATATCTTCTTGCTCTTCATAGTCAACATCAGAGAAGGCTGAAATAATCCTAATTTTTTCATCTTTAGCCTGTGAGCCTTGTCTGACGTGAAGGGATAAAATTGGAGGAACAATAAAGCAAAGAAAAAGGAAGAGACAGGGAAAAGGAAGAAAGAAGTTATAAGATTTTTAATACATGTTCAACGAGAAGACTAGAACAATAAAATTGCCAATGTGATAAAAAGCATTCAGACTAAAAAAATATGAAAAGGAAATCCACATGTTCTTAAATATTATATCAATGTAGTCAAATAGTTTATTCCATATCAGAAAAAGAACAGCTATAATATCAATTTTTAAACGCTTCAACTTGCAATCATTTTTCATTGGTGAGCTTTTTAGAATTCTTTTATTTTTCTAAGAAACAAATGAAAAAAATGAAACATGTTGTACCAATATCTAGAATGTATTTGCAATATTAAAGTATACCAGCAAAATATATCAAGGGATTTCAAGAAAACGAAATTTGCTGATAAATTTTTAGTCTAAAAAGAAGCCAAGCTGTTAACTTTCTGAAAGTTATATTTGAGGATGTGTAGCCAAGAATATAGTCAAACATATTTCTTTTAATAAGAAAAAAATACATATAAAACCATTTTTTACTATCAGCAGAAGTCAAACTTTGTTATACTAGGAAAAAGAACAAATTATTTAAGACCTTATAATTTTTTTTGAGACGGAGTTTTGCTCTTGTTGCCCAGGCTGGAGTGCAATGGCACATTCTCAGCTCACTGCAACCTCCGCCTCCTGGGTTCAAGCAATTCTCCTGCCTCAGCCTCCCGAGTAGCTGGGTCTACAGGCACCCACGACTAGGCCCAGCTAATTTTTGTATTTTTAGTAGAGGTGGGTTTTCACCATGTTGGCCAGGCTGGTCTTGAACTCCTGACCTCAGGTGATCCACCCACCCTCAGCCTCCCAAACTACTGGAATTACAGGCATGAGCCACCGTGCCCAGCCTAAGGCATTATAATTTGTTGTTTGTGAAATCTAAAGGCTATATGCATTGAGGATCACAGTGAAAAGAAAATCTTTCCCTATACTGATTATAGCAGCAGAAGCTACATGCCCACCTTAAAACAATGAATACTGAAGATAGCCTGACCTTTCTTTCACTTAGATTAAAGACTGCCTTCTTCTGTGTACCAAGGTAGGGATGGAGAAAGAACCTAAAGGCTAGGAGCTTATTAGTTCAGTGTGTTCTTTATAGATATAACATCCAAAAGCATTCATTTAGGAAACAGAAGCAAGATCAAAGCAGACACTTAGTCACTAAAAACCTTCCAGAAGGCCAGGTGCAGTGGCTCTCACCTGTAATCCAAGCACTTTCGGAGGCTGAGGCAGGAGGATCACTTGAGCCCAGGAATTCAAGACCAGCCTGAGCAACAATGCAAGACCCTGTGTCTAAACTCACCATGTAGCAGTTTGGTGAGGTGGGCAAGAAAAGGACATCATCCTATGGTCTGGTGAATTTTGTATTGATTGACTGAGACAGAGTCTTGCTCTGTCATCCAGGCTGGAGTGCAGTGGTGCAATCTTGGCATACTATAGCTTCAACCTCCCAGACTCAAGCAATCTCTCCCAACTCAGCCTCCCAAGTAGCTAGGACCATAGTCATGTGCCACCACATCCAGCTAATTTTGTTTACTTTTTGTAGAGATGAGGTTTCACTATATTTCTCAGGCTGGTCTCAAGCTCTTGGACTCCAGTGATCCTTCCGCCTTGGCCTCCCAAAGTGGTGGGATTATAGGCATCAGTCACTGCACCTAGCCAGTCTAGTGAATTTTAGAAACTAAAAGGATAAGCTAAATTAGAATGATTTCTTGAAAACTAACCTCCAATCAATAAAATAATTGATTCAGGCAAGGACCAATGGATGCTAATATCATTGAGTAAAAGACTATTGGCGAAACAGAGTATTGATACAGTCTCAGGTATCACTCCAGATATTATTAATTACAAAGGAGAAGAGGAAACTTTACACTGGAGAAATACGGCATATACCAAAATATTTAACCATGAGATCAAACTAAACATCACCAATAATAAGACAAAGTATGTGCTTCCTGAATGCATGTGAAGGAAACATCCAGCATTTTTGCCAAAAACGTTTAACCTGATTCTAAACATGAAGAAACAATCAGACAAAATCAAACGAAGGGGCATTCTCAAAACAACTGGCCTGCACTCTTCAAAAAAAAATGTGTCTTAGGCCAGGCACGGCGGCTCACGCCTGTAATTCCATTTGGGAAGCAGAGGAAGGCGTATCGTTTGAGGCCAGGAGATGGAGACCAGCTTGACCAACATGGTGAAACCCCGTCTCTACCAAAAATACAAAAATTAGCCAGGCATGGTGGCGTGCACCTGTAGTCTCAGCTACTCGGGAGGCTGAGGCACGAGAATCACTTGAACCGGGGATGCTGAGGTTGCAGTGAGCTGAGATCACGCCACTGCACTCCAGCCTGGGAGAAAGAGTGAGACTCTGTCTCAAAAAAAAAAAAAAAAAAAGCTTCTTAAAAGACCAAAAAAACAAGGTAATGAAATTTTTGCTAAATTAAAGGAGGCTAAGGAAACATGAAAACCAAATGCAATGCATCACGGTTCTGGATTGGATCCTGGACCAGAAAGGAACAAATATACATACAGAACATTATGGAAATAACTGGGGAAATTTAAATATGGTCTAAACATTAGGTAATAACATTGCATCATTAAACTTCTTGAGTGTGATCATGATATTGAGGTTATATAAGATAAAGTTCTTTTTCTTAGGAGTAACATGCTGAAATACTTTCTGATGAAGTAACACAATATCTGCAACTTATTTTTAAGTGGTTCAGAGAAAATGTATGTGTATATGAATACATATTAGGGAGAATGAGATAAAGTAAATGTGGTAAAATGTTAACACAACTGGTAAATCTAGGCAACATGAATATGGGTTTTCATTGAATTATGTCTCCAAATTTTCTTTAAGTCTGAAATTTTTTTTAATCTTAGGGCAGGGGAGAGCACATATGTATGTATTTGCTTTTATACTCATAAATATATGACAATAGTCTATGGAAGGACACATAAGAAACAACAGTAGGAAGGGAATTATGAAACAGGAAGAAGATGGGGTGGAGGAAGGTTAAGTGTGGGTGGGAAACTCTTTATGCTGTATCGACATTTTTAAACCACATAACTGTTTTATATATTTAAGAAATAAAATAAATTAAAACAAAGTTCTAGTAAAAATACTTAATCTGCTATAAGAAATCATATTGGTTTTCTTCTAAAGTTCCCAGGGAAATATTTAGGCAAGAAGGACTATCCAATCTGTGATTTTTTCTGTTTTTAATCTTGGTGAAGGGTATAACAAACTCACTGAGTCAGGAAGTGGGGCAGATACACCCCAAGTGGGACCACCCTGATCAGTTGAGAATCACTGATCATGAAGAGAAGTATTCCTTATGGCAATATATAAACATAAAATTCCTTATGGCAATGTATAAACATGTGGAAGAAAAAAAAGACTAATGATCTACACAAAATGACTGTAGTTTGGCCCATGATACTGCTACACTTACGCTACCTCTTCAGGTTAAAGCATCCAAATTCTTCTTGCCAATTGCATCATGAGACCTGGATATTAGGAAGAGAAAGTACTTTGTGCCCAATACCCACCTGATAGCCCGCCGCTCTGGATAATCAAGGTCATAACTTTGCATAGAGTCATTACAAGAGTCCCGGGAACTGCCTTGAAGTAGCAGCTGCTGTGGCGATCGCACCGGCACAGGGAACTGGTGCACAGAAGCATTGGGCTGGGAAGTTGTATGGTAAGGAGGTGGGAAGCTGTTGCTGGTCTCACTGCGATAGTCACTATCTCGGTCATCGACGGCACTATCAGGGTCTTCAAAAGCTATGGAATAAGCACATTCAATCAAAGCACTCCAGCTTTATTTAGTTCTTCAGAAATATTTCTGCTTCTAACTTAGTAGTAACAAGTCTGGACCTTGAGAACAAAAGCAAGCTGAGCTTCACATGAGCCCAGTGACGACCTCAGAGCCATGAGCAGAACTGTCTCAATTAATACCCACAAGTCTCTCTTCCTTATCATATGAGATATATACTTAGTTTAATTTTAGTGCTTATTCTTAGAGGAGCTCCAGGTTGCATTTTCCCACTGTAGCATTCTTTGGAATTCTGCTTCTCCAACTATCATAACCATAATTAAAAACTGCTTTTAAATGTCACAAATACAGTCTGGTCCTCTGTTATTAAAGAAAGGGGAAGGGAGCAGAGGTTTAAAAAAATTAGCTTTTTCATATCTTGGGGAAAAAAAACCCCAAAACTTTTGTTTAACGTTGTCTTGGTGTTTTCAGACTTTTAAACATATGGATTGAACCAAATAAGCAGGTCTAACATCAGAAGCTGGTCCTGGAAATCAGGAAGGTCACAGCCAAGGCCTGGAAATCAAGTCAAGGGCTCTAGATGCAGCTGAGAACAGCAGCACTCTTACTGTGCTGCTGCAGTGTTGGCTTTTCCTAACAATTCCTGTCAAGCACCTACACCCTAGGCTCACAATTCCCATCCAGAGGATGGGCTGAGAGAAGAAAAAACTTATGCACTGCCAATGGGATCTTGCTGACAATGCAGCCAAGTTTATCTAACGGCAGTGACTACAATTTCATAGAATTATTTCTGCCCTTCAGACCAGCACCTGACAGGCTACAGTTTTTTTGTTAAAGTTAACTAAAAAGACCACGCTTACAAATCATCGCTGTGCTTGGAAAGGGAGCTCAACCTAAGAGTGCTTTGAAGCCTGTTTTACAGAGAGGAAGTCGTATCTGACACCATACCCTTATGTGTATGATTAACAGGGTTCCACGTGTCCTTTCTTGACAAGTTCCTATTTGGCTTACAATGAGGAAAAGGAATGTTCACCATCCCAAAATGGAGATACTTTTAGCAGAAAATGAACTCATGTTAGTAATTTTAAAAGATTATCTTGGGGCCGGGTGCGGTGGCTCACGCCTGTAATCCCAGCACTTTGGGAGGCCGAGGCAGGTGGATCACCTGAGGTCAGGAGTTCAAGACCAGCCTGGCCAACATGGTGGAACCCCATCTCTATAAAAATACAAAAATTAGCCAGGCATGATGGCAGGTGCCTGTAATCCTAACTATTAGGGAGGCTTAGGTGGAAGAATCACTTGAACCCAGGGGGTGGAGGTTGCAGTGAGCTAAGATCATGCCATTGCACTCCAGCCTGGGTGACAGAGCAAGGCTCTGTCTCAAAAAAAAAAAAAAAAAAGATAATCTTGTAGCAATGTGGGCAGTGGAAACCTCCTGAAGACCGTAAGATTAGGCTTTTACAATTGCTCAGGCAGGAGATAAGGACCTGCATCTATACAGTGGAAACAGAAAAGAGTTAATGAACTAGAAAAAGAAAATTCCAGACAGAATTGTAAAACATGGGGCCATATTGAAGATAATAGGGAAATGACCCCTTGGCTTCTGTTAGACAACTTGGTAGATAAGAATTCCACTAAAAGAGACAGAGCACAAACATGTGGGTTTTATAGGTAAGGAAGAAAATCTGAGCATTGGACTCTCAATAACATTTGTGGGTACAGATGGGAGACAGGGGTAAGATGATCTTATGAGCTTTTCCTATTTGAGTTTATGGTTACATGTGAACATAAAAAAGGAGAGGAGAGGGATTAGAACTCCAGGAGGAAAAATATCAACATGAGAAAGAAGCTAATGTTCAAATGGTCAGGAACAAGTATTAGTAATACTTGACATTTGGAGCAAGTAGTCCACTGACCAGGGCAGGAGCAGCAAAGCTTGAAAACAAAAGCAAACAAGAGGGATGCAAAGCATTCTGCTTACAAAGCATTCTGATGACATATTAGGAAAAAGAGACTTTGGAAGCACTGTTTTTAGCCCTTGATGCATCTGTTGTTCTGAAGACAAGAAAAATAGGACCCAGAGACAAAACCATATGCCACTCAGACTTAATTCTTTCTGAACCCACAGAAAGAGCAAGTCTGTAGAAGTCAGTGCTGGACTATTCATGCATACAGATGAAGGGGCAGAGGCAACAAAGGAGACAAAACCAGAGGTCTACTAAACTCTGGCAGGAAAAGTATTAGCACATAACCCAGAGAAACAAGATTCAGTCTCCAAGGAGGCAACTGCGACAGACAATCCTATCACTTTTGAGGCCAGAGAGGGCAGCTCAGCCAGAGTTAGAAGCCCACAACCCAAATCCACAGGTTTTACTTTCTCCCTGCATGTGACCTATTACTCCTAAATAATAGTCTGCTTTTTGTTTATTTTGCTAGGCTAAACAGAGATACTCTACAACTTTACTAAAGGCTAACAACATTTCTACACTAAAGAAATAAAGGGCAAATATTAAGAAACAAAGCATCCATGGAAAGAAGAGGTTGGGAGTAGAAGAGAATATGAAAAGCAGGAGAGGGCAAGAGAGAGAATATACTAAGGAATAAAGTGAGACAAAGGAGAGAAACAGAAAAAAGTAGTGAGAGGCAATCACCTCCAGTTTTCCTAAAAAGTAAACCTCCTGGCACCAAGCCTGATTAGAAACTAAAAAGGGAAATTCAGGAAAATATGTAACACTTCAATTTGAATTAAGTAACTGTGTTTTTAATGTGTCACTGACGATCTGTTACTGACTCCATAATCTATCCCACAGCACCATGTCGGCTAGACAAGAAAAGCCCTGGCTTTACAGAGAGAAACTGAGTGCAGGTTTGGTTGGCTCAGCCTAAGAAGGAACTAGAGAGCCAGTTTGAGGGTAAAAGTTGAAAAGCCCCTGGTAAAGTCTACTTGAAAGATGGAAAATTAAAAGGCTGGGAACACCTACTCACTCAAATATTCACTGAGTGCCTACATATCCAAAGCTAAACAACACAGAAGACTCAGAATATAGAGTGAGTCTAATAGGAGACAGAATATATAGATACAAATATTGAATTGCTATACAAGGCAGTTAGTACAAACCAAGTGCTATGAATTAAAAGTAAAATCACTTCCTGATAGGGTAACTAAGGAAGCTTTAAGGAGGAGATGGCTTTGAAGAACTGGTTCATTTTTAATAGGTGAAGATTGGAGGCAGAAGGGAAATATCTTCTAGAATTTGGATAAAAGCAGTGGCATGATGAAAGGCCCAGTGGTAGGAAAGGCTATATATTTTTGAGAAACTATTTTGTAGTTCATTTGATAGGTAAATAAAAAGACATAGAGGAAATGATGGAAATTAAAAACCTGCAAAAGTAGGCTGGGAAGGTCATCTAACCTGGGGCAAACAAAGATGGGTCTCCAAGCACACAGCAGGCACTCAAACAAAATCCAGTGAAATACAGAAAAATGAGGCCCTCTAGTATGTGGTATTCCTGGATTGAGTCTTGGATTGGTCTTTAAATCCACAGCACACCTATTAATAGAACTTCAGCAACCAAAGAAAGGAAAGAAAATTCATTCACATTTTTTTCATGGCTTAGTTGCTTTTTCTACTTGAAAACCTTAACTTACCTGAGCTCTGTTAACCCGTTTATGCCTGAGGTTGCAATTTATGCTTGAGGTCACCTACTGCTTGGCGATGACCTTGAGCAGTAGGATATAAATAATTCCCACAGGCTTAGAGTTCCAATAATGGAACACTAGGCATAAATGGGTCAAGCTGCTTTTGAGTACTTTCCTAATAGCAGAAGTACTCAGGATTCAAATCACAGAAAGCACAGACTTCCTGAGAAATTCCAGTGACAGGACAAAGTTTGGCCCGTCTTAGTACCTACTGGATACCTAATCACTGAGACTCAACCAGATCCCGTGAGATGGGTAACACAACCAGTAATGTCAGCCTAGGGCTACATGTTTTGCCACAAAGAACTGGCTGCCCACTCTCTAAGCTCTAGAACAAAGGTGGCCTTAGCTGGGCTGCTTCAGGGAAAGCCAAGCCATGTCCTCAGCCTCTTGTTTCCTTAACAAAAGCAGGTTTTTGGCTGAAATGGCATTCACAATTTGCTAGACCAATAAACCGAAGACAGCAGTCTGTTCTGCATATCCTCCTAGTCAAGAAAATCAGCCAAATCAGAATGCACACCAATTACCTTGACTCTAGTTCATCCTAGAATGAGCCTTCTCCTTCTGGTCACTGCACTCCTTAGCCAAAGGGACCAAAGGAGAAGGCCACACTAGGGGGCTGATGCTACTACTTGCCTCTGGGGAATAAAAATTAGGAGATCTTGTCAGGATTATGACTGGGACTTTGGTTTGAAATTTGTAACACACATAAACACACACAAAGTCGTCAAGAAACCAGGCTGAAAGGATATAACAGTCCACCACAGGTCACTGTCTCCCGAGATTTAAGTAGAAGAGGAGAGGGAAATGGAAGTCTATGCATGAATATCCAGCTTCACAGTTCAGAGGGAGTATGTACTTTGTGGGTAAGACCAAGAAAATGATAAGAAATTTCAATTCTTACGTACTCTGTTGTTCTCCCCAGCCCAAATAGGTCCAGTGACCTAAGAAAACCACAAAGAAGCAGCAGATAATTTTTGAAAATACTTTTTTGAAGGAATTCAAAAGTCATTTCCCCATCTCAGCAATTATTATGTGCCTTACCTTACTCAAGCCTACCTCACTTGTACTCTACTAACTTTACATAACATACAGAGTTTCTGCCTTCTACCAAATGTGAGACAAATTTACAAAGTATTCTTGTTCTCTGCCTTTCACTATAGAGAGAGACTAACAACAACCCAAAAAACCCACAGAACAACAACAACAAAAAATTACTTCTTCCATATTGTTTTAAGCCCCCTTCTGGTCTAGGTCTCTCTCAGAACACCATCATTTAGGAGCTCATATGTCTTTCCTTTGTCAAAATAAGAAAAATTAGATCTCTGTCTCTAAGAAATCCTTCCTTGTCTCTGTGTTCACCAAACCTGAGCCCATCACAATAAATCTACGAGAAGCTAAGCCCTGATACCATGGGTAAGGGAGTAATTCCCTTGTCTGGGAGCGAAGATAGTCAATTTTGCTGCTCTCTACTGAAAGTTAAAAGGTCAAAGAATGGCAATGTTTATCTCTTAAGAAATTTATCTTCTAATTAAGCTCCCAGACTCCCTTACCCATGGTATCAGGGCTTAGCTTCTCATAGACTTATTGTGATAGGCTCAGGTTTGGTGAACGCAGAGACAAGGAAGGGTTTCTTAGAGACAGAGATCTAATTTTTCTTATTTTGACAAAGGAAAGACATATGAGCTCCTAAATGATGATGTTCTGAGAGAGACCTAGACCAGAAGGGGGCTTAAAACAATATGTAATAAACCACTCTAACCTATTGGGTCCTTAAAGAGAGCCACTTCTTCTGAATTACCTATAAATTTTTAATAAAATCCACTAAAACACAGAAGCTTTGAAGGACAGGAGAAAATTGAAAATATTTTTTATTCATTTTTCAAAATCAAAAATCCACTATTAATTAAGTCCTATCCCATACCCAAATTGAATTTCAGGAAACTAATTGTGATAAAGAAATCATTAAAAATAGGCCTTTAATCTCAAGAAACAACAAGTAAATAGCTTCATAATTAAGAATATGGGTTTTTTATTTTTTGAGACAGAGTCTCACTCTATCAGCCAGGTTGGAGTGCGGTGACACGATCTCGGCTCACTGCAACCTCTGTCCCCAGGTTCAAGTGATTCTTTTGCCTCAGGCTCCCAAGAAGCTGGGATTACAGGCGCCCACCAACACGCCTGGCTAATTTTTGTATTTTCAGTAGAGACAGGGTTTCACCATGTTGGCCAGGCTGGCCTCGAACTCCTAACCTCCAGTGATCCACCCGCCTCAGCCTCCCAAAGTGCTGGGATTACAGGAGTGAGCCACCACGCTCAGCCAAGAATATGGGTTTTAAAGTCAACATTCAGTTCTTCTGGCTCTGCGATTTACTAGCTATATGATCTTGAGAAAGTTATTACAGATATTTCCTCATCTGTAATATAAGAATAATAATAACACAAGTGTCACTGGGTTATTGTAAAGATCATACAGGAAAAAATATGTAAAATGCTAGGCACAGTCCCTGGAAGATGGTGAGCAACTAGCATTTGTTGTTATTTTGTCATGTTACCAGGTTTTTGCTTGCCTTACAGAGTCCTAATAAATAAGAAGCAGAAAAAAAAACACAACTCCTAGAATTGCACCCTCTGACAGTCCCAAGGTCTGCTAAGGAATCTTCAATGTGGGGTCCACAAGGCCCACAAACTGGTTCTGAGTGTGTGACACCCTTGAAAGTCTACAGTAAGACTCGAAATTCTAGGAACATCATATGATGCCAACCCAGGCTGTTTTCAGTACTTGAGCTAATCCTCAATCCTGGGCACACGGGACTACTAATCAATCACAGACTTTAATTTAGTGATACCCTCACAATCAATTTTCTTCCTAGGCGCTTACTTTATTCCAACCACCTATGTCTCTTCTTCTCACCTCTCAGAAAGGATATGTTGGCTTAGTGTGCCATTTTAAAATTGTAATAATTTATTTCACTTTCTAACCATGGGGGGAGGGGAGGCAAAAAAAAACTCTCCTGTAGAACAGTTGCCATAGCAACTGCTAGAGGGTAATTACTTCATTTCTTTTAAAAAGAAAATGGAAAAAAAAAATCACATAGAACCTCAGAATATGTCTATCAACTTAGATTGCTCCAGGCAAGTGACAATGCTGTTTCTCACCACAACTGTGAGCCCAAAGAAGCCTTTCTCTGCAGGACACTGCCCCTCATCTTTGAGCACCCCACAGCAGTTTCTTATACATAAAAGTTCTCAGTAAATATCTACTGTACTAATAAATTGAATGAATAATCTGATCCCATCTACTGGGCCCATCTCTAATGCATGAAAAAACAAGTCATGTTCTCTGACAAGCCAGCTCCATATTCTCACCACTTTAGCTCAGAACCATCATAAGATAAATTACACCAGTTTAAATAAGCAAGTTTCCTTCCCTATCCCAAAAATGCATTAAAACACATAACTAGCCAGCAGAACAATTACTGAGGATAGTTAGGTTTTGCTAGGCATTAGTACTGAGAAAAGGAAGGGGAAAATGTCCCAGGAAAAGGAAATTATGCATGCAAAGGCATGTTCAGTGAGCTGAAAATAGTTCCAGAATATCTAGAGTGAGAGGCTGCAGAGTTATGAAAGAACCTAATGACTATGGGTCTTAGGTAATGTTTAGAAATCAAGTAATATTAAGGATTTGGAATTACCTGGAGGGCAACACAGAGCTATCAGAGCTTTTAAGAGGGGAAAGACAGGATCAGATTTGCCATTTTAGAAAGAGAACAGTGGAACAGTGTGGCCAATGGTGGTTGGTTGGGTAGAAAGGACTGGTGATTCATAGGGAGGAGGTGTCAGGGAGGCTCGTAAGGAGAATGGCACACTCATCTGTTGATAGCCTGGACTAGGGAAGTGGCAGAGTGGGTAGAGAGAAGGGGATAGATTCATAAGATATTCTGGAGGGAAAATCAATAGCGTTTAATGAGTAAATAAAATGTGGAAAGGAGGATTAAATAATATTGCTTAGGTTTTTAGCTTGAGCTACTGGATGAATGTGACATCATTCACCGAGAAAAAAATACAACGTGGGGGCAGGCTGAAGGAGATGATTAAATCAAGGTTAGGTATATTGACTCTGAGATATCTATGGAACATCTCAAATGAACATGGCCAGTAGACAGCTAGATATACGGGTGTGGAGCTCAGGAAAGAGATGTGGAACAGACTTGGAAGTTTTCAGACTATATGTTCCAATAAGGGCAGGGATTTTTCTGCTTTGTTCTTTTGCTGTATCCTCAGCACCTGATAATGCATGGCATAATGTAAAAGTTCAACAAATATTTACAAATGAGTATAAATAAAAATGCAAGTAATTAAAAACACTAAGGCAGAGTGCAGGTCAAGAAAAAAAGACTATATGAAGCGGGGGAACCCTAAGGAACAATCACATTTAAAAAGCAGACAGAAATTTTAAAAAGAAGAAGAAAAAGAGGAAAAGAAGGAGGAGGAGGAAGAGGAACAATTGACAATCCAAAGCGTCAGTGAGGCTGTGGAGCAACTGGAACTCTTGTACATTGTTAGCGAGAATGCACAGTGAAGTCGGGCACGGTGGCTCTTGCCTGTAATCCCAGCACTTTGGGAGGTTGAGGTGGGCAGATCACCTGAGGTCAGGAGTTCGAGACTAGCCTGGCCAACATGGTGAAACCTGTCTCTACTAAAAATACAAAAATTAGCCAGGCATGGCGATGGGCACCTGTAATCCCAGCTACTCGGGAGACTGAGGCAGGAGAATCACTTGAACCCAGGAGCTGGTTGTTGCAGTGAGCCGTGATCATGCCAATGCACTCCAGCCTAGGCAACAGATTAAGACTCCAACTCAAAAAAAAAAAAAAAAAAAAGAAAGAAAGAAAGAAAAAGAAATGAAACTAACTCTAAAGGAAAGATAATTTATGACAACTTATAACAAGTTCAAAAACAGGCAAAACCAAAAAGTTAGCTGGGCATGGTGGTGCATGCTTGTGGTCCCAGCTACATGGGAGGCTGAGGCAGGACAACTCACAGAATTCAAGGAAACATTTACTTATGTTTACCCATCTATGGTAGAGGATATTACAAAGGACATAGTTGAACCGCCACATGAAGAAATACACAGAACAAGGTCTGGAAGGGTCCTGGGCACAGGAGCTTCTGCCCTGTGGATGTGGGATGCACCACCCTCCCAGCACACGGATGTGTTTGCCAACACAGAGGCTCCGAAAATCCACAGTTTGGGGATTTTTATGTAGGCTTTATCATATAGACACAATCTATTATAAGTAGTATTAGTGGTATTATTTTTTGTAGAAACAGGGCCTCACTATGTTGTCCAGGCTGGTCTCAAGCTTCTGGAGTCATCCTCCTGCTTCAGCCTCCCAAAGTGCTGGGATTACAGACAGGAGCCACTGTGCCTGACCTGGCATGATCAATTATTAACTCAATCTCCAGTTCCTCTCCCTTTCATGAAGGAAAGGGAATGGGGCTAAAATTTCCAGGCTTCTTGGGAGGCCAAGGTGGGTGGATCATTTGAGGTCAGGAGTTCGAGACCAGCCTGGCCAACATGGTGAAACCTCTTCTCTACTAAAAATACAAAAATTAGCCAAGCATGGTGGCAGGCACCTGTAATCCCAGCTACTTGGGAGGCTAAGGCAGGAGAATCGCTTGAACTTGGGAGGTGGAGGTTGCAGTGAGCCAAGATCACAGCCACTGCACTCCAGCCTGGGTGACAGAGTGAGACTCCATCTCAAAAAAAAAAAAAAAAAAGTTCCAAGCTTCCAAACATGGCTTGGTCTTTCTGATAACTGGCTCCTATGTGGAAGCCCATCAAGAGTCCCTCATTAGAACAACAGACATTCCTAGTATCCATAAAATTCTAAGGGATAAGGGATTAGGAGCTCTGTGTCAGGAACCAGAGACAAAGACCAAAATATATGTTTCTTATTATAAAATCACAGTATCACAGCCCCCAGTGGTAATGGCATTGTATTTACAATGTTAAAAATTCTCTAGAAATACGGGAGTATAGCAAGTACACCTCATGTCCAAAACCACCAAACTCCCAATACTTTGAAATCAAAAACCACAGGACCATTCTTAAAATTCCTCTTTATTTCCCATGTCCAATCAGTCAACAAACTTAGTAGTTAATTCTGCTGAAATCTCCTTCCTTTTGTGCTTTCCTTGAAGATTTAACTATCCTTATCAAGAAACTTATTACCTTATGAATTATTAGAGATTACAGAATTATTCTGAATTATTACAGATATTTGACTGGACTTTTTAAAAATTTGTTTTTAGAAACCGGGTCTTGCCCTGTCACCCATGCTGGAGTGCAGTGACAATCATGGCTCATTGCGGCCTCAACCAATCCTCCTACCCTAGCCTCCTGAGAAGCTGGGACTACAGGCACGTGCCATCACACTCGACTAATTTTTGTTTTCTGTAGAGATGGGGTCTCACCATGTTGCCCAGGCTGGTCTCAAACTCCCAAGCTCAAGCAATCCACCTGCCTCAGGCTCCCAAAGTGCTGGGATTACAGGAGTGAACCATGTGCCTGGCCATCTTTTAATTTTAATAATTACTTGAGGCTCTTGTTTAGAATGTAAATTTTAAACTCTACTCACAGAGATTCTAATTCAAAGGGCTTTTTAACAAGAAACTTGGTGACTCTCATGCCAATGATTCTTGAATTACATTGCGAAAAACACAGCTATAGAATTTCCTATATGAAAAAGCCACAGTCTCTCAGACAGAAGAATAATACTCCTGTGCTAACGGAGGAAGAAGGCAGCCAGACCCCCTATCCTACTGAGCCTGAAGAAAAGTTCAATGTCATCATACAGTGAAAAAATTCTAGCAGTTCTAAGATGAAAGTACATCCTCTTTCCTAGAAGGTAAATCTCTGCACTTATCCCCATCCCCTAGGCTGGCTGACTAGGCTAAAGCAACACACTCACAGGCTTCTTCTTCTGCACATTTTATCTTGTTTCTAGTGGAAAATGTAAGAAATCAGAAATAGTCACATTAAAAAGTAAGGTCTACAATTATCAAACAAAACACCCCCAGGCAACTGTTACACCACCCATTAGTAGTCCAGTACTGGCTAATGTTTCCACGACATTAAAATGATGGAATACTTAAGCCCCAGACTCCATGTGAACAGCCATCTGTCTAGGCAATGATAGGAACTCACCTATCAACTACTAAATTGTAGTAATTACCAGGTATCTCATAAGGACCATAAACTCAAACACTAGAAATTATTCTCTTCCCTTTTTCTAGACAGTTGATTAGGTAAGTACTGTAGAACTTCTCTTTCTATGGAAAACAGTAGTAAAGAACCTATAATTAAGGAAAACACTTCAAATCTAACATTGGAGAATAACAAAAAACTATTCACCAACGTTACTTGTGATATAGATAGAAAAATCCAAAATGAAATACAAGCAAATCAAGCCTAGCATTATAGTAAAAGAATAATTCACCATAACCAAGTAGGTTATATTTTAGAAAGGCAAAGATGATTTATTAATAGAAACTGATTAATGCATTCATTATATTAATAAGTCAAAGAAAAATATCCATGAATAATTGGTTAAGTACTATTAATGCATTTTGAAATGTTCAACATCCACTAATATTTTTAAATATGCAAGCTCTACTGAAGTATAAGATAGAGAAAAATATACAAATCATAACCGTACTGCTCAACGTTTTTGTTTTTTTGGTTTTTTTGAGACAGAGTCTTGCTCTGTCAACCAGGCTGGAGTGCAGTGACATGATCTCAGCTCACTGTAACCTCTGCCTCCCGGGTTCAGGCAATTCTCCTGCCTCAGCCTCCCAAGTAGCTGGACTACAGGCTACAGTCGCATGCCACCACGCCTGGCTAATTTTTGTATTTTTAGTAGAGATGGGATTTCACCATGTTGGCCAGGCTTGTCTCAAACTCCTGACCTCAAGTGATCCCCCGGCCTCGGCCTCCCAAAGTTCTGGGATTACAGGCGTGAAACACCACGCCCGGCCTGTACTGCTCAATGAATACTGTGAACACACTCAGGTAACCAGCACACAGATCAAGAAACAGCATTCCCAGGACCCAGCAAAACTCTTCCTACTCCTTTTCAGTAGCTACCAGCTTTTGAACTAGCTGTTCACGCTGCCTATCACACTCTTTCCCCAGAGAGCCACGTTAATTCCCTCACCGATTTCAACTCTATTGAAATGTCACCTTCTCATGTGGCCAATACTCAGAATTCTATTTAAAATTGCAACTCAACTCCAATTCTAGCATTACCAACTGCTTTTCACTCTTTTATTGGTCCACTCTCTAACATCCTATATTATTTCCTTATTATGTTAATTGTCTATTTCTTCCCACCCAGGATCTTTGTTTTGCTCTCTGATACATCCCAAACACCTAGAACAAAACCTGGAATGTAAGTGTCAAAAAAATGCTTGTAGAAGAAAGTAACAAAAGGAAAAGAGGAGAGGGGGTGAAGAGGTGGGTGTGGGGCACGGTGTTGTTGAGTGGGCCAGTGAGGCTAAATGTGAAAATAAGTACCAGCAGCAAAAATATAAATAGGTAAAATATTTTTATACAATTTGACAGTGTCTAACAAAATTGTAAATGTATATATTCTTTAACCCAATGATTCCACTTATAGAAATGCATTTATTCAACTAATATTTATTGGGCAAAGGTACTATGGATACACAGATAAGCATATTAATAAATCAAAGGAAAATACCTATGAACAATGGGTATACTCATGAAATGTATGGCCTAAAGAAGGAAACAAATATTAATCAAATAATCATACGAACTGAGAAAGTGCTATAGAGGAAAGATACATACTATGTAATAGAGGATGGGAGATTCATTTGAACATGTTTACCAAAAAAAGTGTATAAAGTTGCTCCCTATAGTATTGTGTTTTAGCAGCAAAAACTGGGGAATAATCCAAATGTCTACAAATCGGGGAAAAAATTTTAAATTATAGTATACTCAAACTATGGAATACGCCTGGCATCAATATCATCAATCTTCAATGTGCAACTACAATTTACAGGAAATACAAAGTACAGAAGAGTGTGTTAAGCTAAACTTATAGGAATGTTTTGAGCAAAATCCAGAATGTAAAAAACTCTGTAAGTCAAACAAAACCATATAGTCAAATGGCCTGATTTCTTCAATAAACAAATTGTAAGGAAAAAAAAGCAAGAGACGGAGGGGGAATCCATAGAATAAAAAATAATTGTAAGACATGATCAGGCATGGTGGCTCACACCTGTAATCCCATCACTTTGGGAGACTGAGGCAGGCAGATCACCTGAGGTCAGGAGTTCGAGACCAGCCTGGCCAACATGGTGAAATCCCATCTCTACTAAAAATACAAAAAAAATTATCCGGGTGTGGTGGCATGTGCCTGTAGTCCTAGCTACTCAGGAGGCTAAAGCAGGAGAATCTCTTGATCCCAGGAGACAGAGGTTGCAGTGAGCCGAGATCACAGCCACTGCACTCCAGCCTGGGTGACAGAGTGAGACTATCCCAAAAACAAAACAAAACAAAACAAACAAAAAAAATCGTAAGACATATCAAAAAGAGAAAACAAGCAAAAACAAACTCTAGTGTTTAAAGATACATACTTGGGTGACAACATATAAAGAACAAGAAGAGAGTAATTATTATAAAAGTTGGGATAGTAGGTACTTTTAGGGAAGAGGGGGTTGTGATTGGGAAGAGGCATATGGAGGCTTTCTGGGGTGGTTGGCAAAGGTCTATCTTTTACCTACCTTATACTAATACATTTAAACATTTGTTTTATAAAGTTGTCTATATATCTGTGTTATATTCTACCATTAAAAAGATTTTTAATGCAGCAAACTGCTCACATCACGATAATCACTGCTATCTAATTGTTTCATTCCTCTGCATAAAGTCATCAAAGGTTCCCCCTTGCCTTCAAGATAAAATATAAACAGCTTGCTATGGCATTCAAGCCCTTTGTGATATGAGTTCTCTGTGTCTCTCTGGCCTCATCTGACCCTTCCGCACTCTTCTTATTCCCTCCACCGAAGCCATCAAGAATTTTCAACTTGCAGTACCCCAAGGTACCTTAAGTCATGCTTTTTCATCTTAGTGTCCTTGTACTATGAAGTCTTTTCTCCTTCTTCACTTAACTGTCTGCTACTCATCCTTTAAGACTCAATGTATGCCAAGGATCTGGGGAGAGGTAGAAATGAACAGGTAAACTACAGAAGATTTTTAGGGCAGTGCAACTATTCTATACTATAAGGGTGGATATGTGTCATTACACATTTGTCAAAATCCATAGAATGTACAATACAAAGAGAGAACCATAATGTAAACTACAGACTTTGTTTGAGATATCATTTCCTCTGGGAAGCAGTTCCTAACCATCCCAAATTTGTATTACATTCTCTTTCTCTTTATTCCTTGAATATCAAGTACTTACGTTCCCATTCACTTATCAAATGGTACTACTTATGTTTCTTCCTCTCTGGACTTGAGCTCCCTGAGGTCAGGGACTTTCATCCCTCTCTCTCTCTCTTTTTTTTTTTTTTGAGACAGTCTCTCACTCCCAGGCTCGAGTGCAGTGGTGTGATCTCAGCTCACTGCAACATCTGCCCCTAGGGTTCAAGCAATTCTCCTACCTCTGCCTCTCGAGTAGCTGCGATTACAGGAGAGTGCCACCATGCCCAGCTAATTTTTTTTTTTTTTTTTTTTTTTTTTTTTGAGATAGAGTCTTGCTCTGTCACCAGACTGGAGTGCAGTGGCGTGATCTCGGCTCACCGCAACCTCCGTCTCCCAGGTTCAAGCAATTCCCCTGCCTCAGCCTCCTGAGTAGCTGGGACTACAGGAGCACGCCACCACGCCCAGCTAATTTTTTGTATTTTTTAGTAGAGACAGGGTTTCACCATGTTGGTCAGGATGGTCTCAATCTCCTGACCTCGTGATCCACCTGCCTCAGCCTCCCAATGAAACCTCTAACAAGAAGCCATCAGATGACCATGCTTTTATGGTAATAACCGACCTTTATGCATATACAACACACACTGTACTCAGCATAGACACCTAAGTGTTGCTAGAAAATGAAACTTTGATACATTAATCTGACATTTTTAACATGGTTAATTGTGTGTAATTGTAATTGAACATAAATTATAATAAGTTGATGTAATGACTGCAATTAACCACCTCAAATTTCTTTTTAGAGGAAGCCAGGATAGAAATAAATAAATGAGTCAGAAGACTACAATTAACATTATTTTTATCAGCCAAACCATATTGTAATAGTTTCTCTCTTTTCTTTTTAGTTTGCCAGCACCTATAATTAGCATCAATATCAGCTGCTTCCACCGATACCACATATCTAGTGTAAAACTCATCACCCACCCTTACTGACAGTCCTAGACCCATTGCACTGCCTTACCACTAAAATAATACTCCCTGTGCACTCACTCTAAGGAGTCCATAACTAGTATATTTTCGTGTCTCTCAGAGTCTTAGTCCTAGACTGGAGGTACCAGAAGCTATACCCTGTCTGATCCTTTACTTCCCACTCCCCAGTGGGATAAGGTAATAGGCAAAAGAATGTTCCAGCCAGTAAGAGATACCTTGACCAGGACGTGGGGAGTGGGGTGAGGTGGAGTATGTTACCTTTTGAACCCTTTCTTCCTACTTTTCATTTATCCTACTATGAATAATCTCTCCTTTCAAACTTTACATTGCAAATAACTTCTTCAAAAGTCATCTCTAAACTCATCTTTTCTAGAATGCCTTCCTGAACAAACTTTATACCATTCTCAACCATTTGCTTCTTCTTCTGTCACCTCAGCACTTTCCTACTTCCACAATATTATCATTGAAAATGAAATCAAAGGATTACCCAAAATTAACATGTAAGCAGAAAGACAGAAGTTAAACCAGAGGAAGAACTTTGACCAGGACACTAAACAAAAGGCCCAGTTATCAAGACCTCTTTTTGGGGAATCAGAAATTCAGAGGGCCCAGATGGTAGAGGAGAAAAAGACAGGCTAAGCAGGCAAGCAGAAAGGAGACTCAGTGAATCATGGTACAGGAACTGTTTGCCTATGGCTATCCTCAGTGTGCCATCTCTGCAATATAATTTTGTAGGAAGGATGACTATTCCTAAAAGCTAAGGAAAGATGAAGCACTCTCATACTTTGTAAGTGGGAATATAAATAGTACAGCCTCCATAGTGGGCAATTTTGTAATATATTTCAAAATTCAAATGCATTGTTAAATGTACAATGCTTTGGCCCAGCAATCCCACTTTTAGCTATTCATCCAACAGAGATATTCACACATGTATAAAATTATCTATGTAAAATATCAATTTCAGTATTGTAACTGCAAATACTGGAAGCAACTTAAATGTACATTAATAGCAATTCTAATCCTAGTATATACCCAAAAGAACTGACAACAGCTATTCAAATACTTGTACACTGTTGTTCATAGCAGCACTATTCACAATAGCCAAAAGTGGTTTTAAAAAAAACCATATTTCATCAACTATGAATGGATAAACAAAATATGGTATATCTGTACAATGAATTAGTATTCAGCCACAAGATGGGATAAAGGACTGATACATGCCACAATGGTGAATGCACCTCAAAAACATTATGCTGCTAAATAAACCAGTCACAAAAGGCCTAATACTATATGATTCCATTTATGTGAAATATCGAGAATGGGTAAATCCATAGAGACAGAAAGTAAATCAGTGGTTGCCAGGGGTGAGGGGTGGAGAGAATGGAGAGTGAGAGTTTAATGGGTATGAGGTCTCCTTTGAGGGGGATAAAAATGTTTTGGAACTAGACAGGTAATGGTTCTACAATTTATGAATGTACTAAATGTCACTAAATTATATATTTAAAATGGTTTATTTTATGCTACATGAATTTCACCTCAATTTTTAAAATGTCCATTATTATGAACCTGTTCCCTACATGTAGTCATACATATTATATGATAAAAAGCAAGACACTAAACACAGTTCATAGCATACTACCATTCATGGGGGTGGGGGAATATATATTTATATGTTTGTGAATGCATAAACTCTTTCTAGAGAAATCCACAGTAAATGGCAGTAGTGGTTACCTCTGGGTAGAAACTGTATGGCTAAAGGACAGGGTACAGAAAAAAAGCTGTTTTTCATAGCATACATTTTTATATCGAATTTTGTACCTTACGCACATGTTTCCTTTCAAAAAATAAAATAAAATGGGGAAAATATCCTACTTATAAGATAAACAAGAATCAGCTACCTATGGAACTCCAGAATGATTAGGATGCTTTAATGCAAGAGCCAATACAGGAGGCTCAGAAAAAAAAAAAAAGTGGCAAAAAGGTAGAAGAAGGTGGCAAAAGAAGTATATGACCTGGGGACCTATGCCTTCTGGGATTTTAAAAATGAGAAGGAGAAATAGAGGACATTGAAGAAATGGATGAATCTGCAGAGTGGAGGCCAGCTGGTCATGCAATCCTATTTTCCTGCAGGGCATGTGGTCCTGGGTAAATAAGTAAAAAGTAATCATAAGGCTCTTCTGCTTCCAGTGTTCAAAGAAACAGGTCTTCCATCACAGCAACAAAATTTTAGCCACCAAAATTTTAAGTGGCTCAAAACTTTCAATTCTACGACACATTTAAACAGAGAGAAGGTGATAGATGATAATGAGGACTCTACGTATCTGGAGTAAAAGAAAGAAAAGGCTCCCAAAGAAATGAATCTGCCAAACTGGGCGAGCCCTGTACATCTTGGCTTTTTGAAGGCCAACAACAACAAGAGGATTCATTTCCTCTGGCAGATTAGCAAGCACAGCTATGACATCACTGTACTCTAAGCCAGTGTGTCCTGCATCTTTGTAATCCTCTCCTCATTCTTTTCATTTATACTACTGTGAACAATCTCTCATTTCAATGAACACATCTCGATTAGTTCTTTCAAAAGTAATTTCTAAACATATGTTTCTGGAAAGCCTTCTTGAACAAACTTTATGCCATTCTTAACCATTTATTTATTCCTTTGCCACCTCGGGACTTTCCTTCTTTCCATGGTATTACTGTGTACCCATTGAGGTTACTTTCCATGGTATTACTGTGTACACAATGTGAATATGTAATTATAAATTACATATTCAAGTTGCTGTCTTTGTATATTTACCTCTTCGGACTTGAGTCTAGGTTGTGATTCAGATCTTTTGATTGTTTTTGCATTCTCCCATTAATTCTTTCCTAGCCTCTGCAAATATACTCCCTGGTTTACATAGCTACTCACTAAGAACAAGAACCCCCCGAGAAAATATAAAAGCCTTTGCAAAGGAGAAAATGAAAAGCTCTATAATGGATAAGCTCCCTTGTACTTCAGGGCTCTGGATTTCTTTTCTGTAATGCTGAAGTCTCAAAGCTTCACAGGAAAAATTAGGAAAAGTATGACAGTTCTCTGTCTGGCATCTGCTTCAATGTCATTTCTACTAGGGATACCCATGAGCATTCTAATGCTTATAAATTACCTTACAATATAGCCAACAAAGCTTTAGCTATTGCCAAACTCACGTCTCAATCGCCTGAATATGAGTCTAGTAGTCACAATTACAGAAGCTTCCTAGCAATCTACAAGCTCTGGAGAAAGTAAATTTCCAACCCAAAGAAAAAGGATGCCATCTTCCAGAAAATACTGCAAATTACACTCTTATTCAATGATCGTTACTTTTTTTCTCCTTTTTTTTTTTCCTCTAAAGGCTAAATTGTCTTTCCCTAAAACCTGGATGGGATGAGGTCCCTCAGGGGCAAACAACCAAGCATCACTCCCTGAGTACCTAACATATCAGATAGCAAAACTAAGAAACCAAAGACTATGTCCCTACACTTGCAATTCACCAGTCCCATATGAGGGAAAACACTGTCACTCAGGGAGCATGATAAATCTAAGAAAAACTTCTGAGTACATTACTAAACTATACTAAAGGATAATGATGAGTGGTAGACTGATGGGTATTAGTTTCATTATTATGCTCTAAAACCATTGTATTTTACATTTATTCTTTTGTAATTCAGACAAAAAGAACAATTTGGCCTTTGTGGGAGGGAAAACAATTATCATTGAAAGATACTGCATAATTAAATTTTTTACTCATTTTTTAAAAATAAAAATTAAAATGTTGGGGGAATATACACGAAACTGTGAAGACTAGTTATCCTGGAGTGGAATAGAGGGGGAAATTGAAGAGTACTTTCACTTTCTATATTACACATTTCTGAATCATTTGAAGACTTTTATAGTACACATGTTACGTATTTCTATTTTTTACAAAGTTTAAAATAAGAAAGGGACTCAGTATGTTGGAAGAGGAAAAAAATAACTCTTCACAACACCACAAAAAGTGACCACAACGAATTCAAAATTAGTAAGGAAACTAACATATTCTATGGACATAAACTGCAGAAGTTCTTGACCCAGGAATAAATGTGTGAAAGTCATTCTAGGAGGGTGAGTGCAGACAGAGGAAACATTTCTATTGTATTCAAGGCCAGGATTTTGGGAAACAGATCTTTGCTATGGAAAGCAACAGGGAAAATAAAATAAACCATCTATTCCCTATGCCTTTTTTTTTTTTTTGAGACAGGCTCTCACTCTGTCACCCAGGCTGGAGTGCAGTGGCATAATCTTGGCTCATTGCAGTCTCAACTTCCTGGGCTGAAGTGATCCTCCCGCTTCAGCCTCCCAAGTAGCTGGGACTACAGGCACACACCACCACACCAGGCTAATTTTTGTATTTTTTGTAGAGATCGGGTTTCATCATGTTGCTCAGGCTGGTCTCGAACTCCTGAGCTCAAATAACCTGCCCACTTCAGCCTCCCAAAGTGCTGGGATTACAGGCACAAGCCATTGCACCTAGCCCCTGTGGCTTTTAAATAAATCCTTAGAACACAATGAGAACCCAAAAAAGACACTGATCAAGAAGTATTCAAATCTCAACTATAAGTTAGCTGTGGACATTTTATTGTAGTATTTGGTACTCTAAAACCAATTCAGGCCGGGCACAGTGGCTCACTGTAATCCCAGCATTTTGGGAGGCTGAGGCAGGCAGATCATTTGATGTCAGGAGTTCAAGACCAGCCTAGTCAACATTGTGAAACGCTGTCTCTATTAAAACTACAAAAATTAGCCATGTATGGTTGCAGGCGCCTGTAATCCCAGCTACTCAGGAGGTTGAGGAAAGGGAATCACTTGAACCCAGGAGGCGGAGGTCACAGTGAGCCGAGATCACACCACCACGCTCCAACCTGGGCAACAAAGCGAGACTCCATCTCAGAATAAATGAATGAATGAATGAATGAGTAAATAAAACCAATTCAAAGGATGGAAAGAATAATCAAAAGATCTCTCTGATGTATATACCTGTATATTCGAACAGCAGTAAAACCTCTCGAATGATTCACAAGAAAATGCTAACGATGATTACCTCTGGGGAGAAGACCCAAGTGGCTGGGGAATAGGAACAGGAGGGAGACTTTTTACTACACTCCCTTTAATATTTTAAAACTCCTATACAAAGTATATTACCTATTCAATAAATGAATTAATTTTAATTAAAACAAAGGGCAGTAGCCACGTAAGAAAAGCACATATTTCTGAATGGCAAATTATATCCCATGAGATTTTTGCCACCACACGGTGGTGGTATAGCGGAAAGAACACAGACATTTGAGTCAAGCCGACCAAAGTTTTAACTCTAGTTTACCCATTTCCTAGAAACAAGTGATGCAGAAAAAGATAACTGGTTGGGAGACTTGGGAGAAAAAAAGACTCTGAGCTGCTCTTCACAATACCATGCAAAGTGGCCATCAAGAATTCATAACTTTATCCAGCCAAGGTAAAGAAAAGAAAAAAAAAGAATTCAAAACTAACAAGAAAACCAATACATTCTACAACTTTAAATCACAAATGACTTTGAGAGTGCAGAATTTTAACCTAGAGGACACTGAACAAAAAGCTCCAAACCCATGATATCTGTTGAAGTATGATTTCACAGTATGACAAAAAATGATTGGGAAAGTTATGGAGCTGGACATCTCTTTTATGGGGGAGCACTGCAATTTGGATGCAGCCAAAGGCCAGCTGGTGTAGGGACTAAATAGCCCACTCACAGGGCCCTGAATTTAAGTGAACAGCATACATATTATATTATGGCTTCAAGAAGTGGATACATTTATAATTAAACCCAAGGTAGCAATGTCCCAGAGGAACCTGGGCATCAGGAGAGAGTTCAATAATCTCTCAGGTCTCCCACGATTATCTTTGGCATTTGTCCCCCAAATTTCATTGTGGGGCATTCTTTATGAAGGCTGTCAGAAGTCCTAGCAGGCCGTCCTAATGTCTCCAAAGGGCCTGCCACAGAATAAGAACATGTCATTATAAGGGGATACAGAGGACAGATTTTCTGAGTTCTGTCCCTTCAAAATTCAATTATGGTGAGATATTCTGGTTCTCTTTAAGGCATTATTAGGAACATGGATTAATCTACTATATGCTCTTGAATCTGTAAGACATGCAAATTCTTGACTGGGTGCAGTGGCTCACACCTGTAATCTCAGCAGTTTGGGAGGCTAAGGCAGAGGATAGCTTGAGGCCAGGAGTTTGAGACCAGCCTGGGCAACATAGTGAGACCCCCATTTCTACAAAAAAAGAAAAGAAAAGAATGCTAGTACTAGTTGAGAGTGCGAGGCCACAAAGCTCTCTAAGAGATATATCTCCTGATAGGCAGGGGTTATCAGTATGGTGGCTACTATCATACGGAAAATAAGTAATACAGATACAGATTTCTAGCTGACCCCACTTGGGTCAGCTCCCTCTGGCTGTGGTGGGTCCAGAATAAAAGAAAGGTATCCTGGACCAAAAACGAGTGGACAACATTTCCTGTTCTACTTAAAGTCTATAAGACCCAACTACGAAAGCAAGTCCTAGCCTCCATTGAGAGGCGGCCAACACAGCCCACAGGCCTAAAGCTAGTCTTGTTTCTGGTAGGTGTGAAAATGAGACTAAGAGAAGCACTGGCAATACCTGCCTAGAGTTTCGTTTGTGGTTGATTTTAGTTGGGGATTATACCATCATCACTTGTAGAGCAGGCAGGAACCTAATCTTCCAAGTGGGGAATACCTAGTTACATATACAGAATGACCCATTTCTCTGCCTCCCCTAACAGGTAGAATATTAGAAATAAGACAGGTAATAGAGAGGCAGTGAACAGTTTTAGATGGAGACCAAGAATAATAAGAGGCTATAAGAGCAGTATTTGAATATGGTGCACACTAGGAATATGAGTATCAGGTCTAATGGCTGAAAACTAGTGGAAAGCACTGAAAACCTACTGCTTGCCATCTAAGAATCAACAAATATCAACGCAATGGACACTAGGACCAGGACATTTGACAGTAAGAGCTGAAAATGAGGAAAGGTAAGTAATTTTATTAAACATGCCTCTTTTGGATATGCTGGTAAAAGAAATTCTTTTGAAGTTTGTGGTGGTCAAATAATTTGTCACAACCCAGCAACTAAGCAGTATATTACTGACAATGCTTCTGAATGTTTGGTCACTTGTTATTCATGATGTGACTCACATCCAACTGTTCTGAACTGATTCATTCTTCAAGAAAATTTTTAAACAATATGTTGGGTTATGCCATTTTACTAATTTAAAAGAATGATTCATACTCAGGACATTTTGGTTTATGATTTGTATAGATCACTAATTATAGGCAATACTGTAAGAAAACCAGTGAAACAAACCCTTAATAGATAACCAGAAAAATCTCTTTGAAACTCCAAGGTGGGCTATATCTCAAGCAAAAGTTCAAGCTATCTTTTAGATCACAATACATATAGAAATAACATAGACCCCAGAAGCTTTTTGTTTCAGACATGGTAAGTGGTTAAGGAAGGCTTTAGGGGTATCATTAATAAAAGGTACACTGCAACTCTAAAAGCTACTTGGAATTTTCAGTGAAGGAATCACTGGTATTGTTGAACTAAACTATTTCAATCTCAACAATAAATTATCATTCAACTAAGTCTCAAATTCAAACTAAAAAAGTGAATCTACAATAACTTGCTTCTGTATTGTCAGGCTTGGGTCATTTTAAAATATTTATCCCTTTTAAAATTATTATAAAACAAATGCATGTTCTTTGGAGGAAATCTGGAAAGTACAATAAAGTATAAAGAAAAAATAAAACAGGCCGGGCGTGGCGGCTCACGCCTGTAATCCCAGCACTTTGGGAGGCCGAGGTGGGTAGATCACTTGAGGTCAGGAGTTCGAGGCCAGCCTGGCCAACATGGTGAAACCCTGTCTCTACTAAAAATACAAAAATTGGCCACGTGTGGTGGCAGGTGCTTGTAATCCCAGCTACTTGGGAGGCTGAGGCAGGAGAATAGCTTGAACCTAGGAGGCAGAGGTTGCAGTGACCCAAGATTCTGCCACTGCACTCCAACCTGGGCGACAGAGTGAGACTCCATCTCAAAAAAAAAACAAAAAAACAAAAAAACAAAAAAAAAAAAACAAAAAAAAACAAAACAAAAAAATTATATTTCCTTGGGGTTTTTCTATGTACATATGTATATAATTTATTTCTTAGATAACTGAGATCATCTTAATCAGGTTAGGATCCTATTTTTTAGAACTTATACACATAAATATTTCCTCTATCTTAAAAATTTATGTAAAAGTATACAATTCCATCATATGGAAATACCATAATTATCCATTCTTCCTTTCTTTGTAATTTTTCACTATTATAAATAAAACCTATACATAAATCTTCCTTTGAACCTCTAGTTATTTTCCTCGAACACTTCCTAGAAGTAAAATCACTGAGTTAGAAAGGTTGTACTAATTTACACACCCTAGCAGTTTCACCATGTTGGCCAGGATGGTTTCGATGTAAGTAGTCATCTCACCAAACCCTCGTCACATGCTAAATCACTTTTGATTCAATTCTCAATTGTAGCCAGTGATACTGTCATTAATACAGTGGGTGGGCAAGGCAGACATGTATAAAAATTGAAAAGAGCAGAAACTTGTTGAACTTAGTAGTAGTCAGACTGTTTGGTATGGCAATATGGTGTGTTGCTACATTCTTTGACAAGATATAGGTAGAAATATTATCCTTATTGAAGAGTGAAGTGTAAATACCTTAGAAACTTTAGGTATGTTTGGAAAAGGAACAGACCAGTTTATCCCTCTAGCTCAACTTCTGACCATTTAGCCTTGTGGCTAAATGTTTATATTATACTGATACCATTTGTTGCAAGATTTATATCAAATATGCAAATCAGATTGCACAGCCTCAGAACAGCTCTATAAATTGAGGAGCAATAAGACCTGCAAAAGTAAACATGATGTACTGAGGCTCAAGCATGCAAAAAGCCGCATGCGTCTCCTGGTATCTGCTACCAACGCCCAGCTGAGGCCACACCTGAAGAACACATCCTAAAAGAAAGTATATCCACTTTCTAATATGAATATATAAAATCTAATCTGCTAAAAGGAAGGAAAGTAATGGGAACATGTGGTGGTAGTAAGAATGATTTTAACAAAGATGCAGAGGCAATTTAATGGGGGGAGAAATGGCCTTTTTTTTTTTTTTTTTTTTTTGAGATGGAGTCTCACTCTGTCACCCAGGCCGGAGTGCAGTGGCACAATCTCGGCTCACTAAAACCTCCACCTCCCGGGTTCAAGCCATTCTCCTGTCTCAGCCTCCTGAGTAGCTGGGACTACAGGTGTACACCACCACACCCAGCTAACTTTTGTATTTTTAGTAGAGATGGGGTTTCACCATGTTGGCCAGGATGGTCTCGATCTCCTGACCTCATGATCCACCCGCCTCGGCCTCCCAAAGTGCTGGGATTACAGGCATGAGCCACCATGCCCGGCCAAGAATGCCTTTTTAACAAATGGTCTTAGGACAACTGGAAATCCACATGCAAAAAGACGATCTTCACTCAAATCACACCACATACAAATGCAATGTGTGAACCTTGATTAACTTCTACAATGGTGCAAAAAGGACAAGAAAGTTTGGGGGAAAACTGGGGATATTCAAATATAGGATAGATACTGATGACATTATAAAATTTTGTTAAATTTTTGGTGTGCTGGTGGTTTTGTAATCTTATGTGAGTTTATATTCTAAGGTTAAAAAAAAACTTTCAAGAATCTTAAAGACTGTTGTCTTATTGTTGATAATAGCACTGGGTATATTAATCCTAAAATTTGTTTGTGTACATTACAGGACACAGCAAATGAATAAATAATTTGATGTTCTTGGGAACAGAGGTTCTCACTGGAAGATATACATGTATGTGTGTGTGTATATACACATGTGTGTATATATATGTGTATATATATGTGCATAATACACAAACACATACATACACACACACACACATATATATATACATAGAGAGACAGAGAATATATGAAAGGAGACCAGGAAAACCTTGTAATGAGGGTGTCAATTGGTGATACCAGTATGAAGAACATAGTGTGTTTCCTAGTTCTATCCAAAGAACCAAGAAGCAAGAGCCCTCCTGTAGCAACGAGCAAAACTAGTGCCAAGATCTTGATTTTTAAATACCATTCCCCACTAAAAATAACCAGCCTCATTGGAGAAATGACTTATTCTAGGACTGAGGAGGCAAAGTACAAGATGAGCTTGGAATATTTTGTACTAAGGAAGGAAGGAAGTGGTCAAAGAATGATAGGGCCATGTCAAAAGGACACAGGATCTAGTTAAAAGGAACACCCATAGGCCAAATTCAGGACAATTTGAGCATCAAAGAAAATGGCAGAACAGGATTACAAAACACTGGGTTCAAAAAAAAAAATCATGTGTCCATAGTGATACTCATTTTAAAAGAGGGGTAGGGGTATGCGAAGAGGGAAAGCTCTTCTTTACAAAAGACTGACAACTGCTCAGTATAATAACAGTGCGACACAGTAAGAAATAAATATTTGGTCTCTGCCTGCAGTTCTTGGCACAGAGCTTCTAAAACCCTTTTAACTCCTTGAGTGATAGGGATAAGAAGACTGTCTTTTGTTATTCATAATAAGCCCCTTTCAATCATACCTGAGTTAATGCTAACATGATAACTCTTGGAGGATGGAGGCTAGTTGCCAAAAGAACTAACTTTGTGATTAGAGGGTTAGAACTTTCAGTCCCACCCCACAAACTCCAGGGAGAAAAGAGGGGCTGAAGGTTGAGCTAATTAATCACCAATGATCAATGATTTAACCAATCATGCTTACATAATGACATGTCCGTGAAAACCCCAGCCAAAGGGGTTTAGAGAGTTTCCACACTGGTGAACAAAAATGCACCCACAGGGAGAGTAGTGCACCCAAAACTCCACAGGGACAGAAGCTCCTGCGCTCAGACCCTTCCGGACTTCCTCCAATGTATCATTTCATCTGGCTATTTGTTTGTATCCTTTAAAATGTCCTTTTAATCAATCGGTAATACCAAATTAACTGTTTTCGTGGGTTCTGTGAGCCATTCTAGCAAATTATTGAACCTGAGGAGGGGCTTGTGGGAACTCCAGTTTATAGCCAGTTGGTCAGAAGTTCAGGCAGTAACCTGGGATTTATGATTGGTGTCTAAAGTGGCAGGCAGTCTTGTGGGACTGAGCCCTTAACCTGTAGGGTCTGCACTAACTCCACATCTCTAGTGTCAGAATTAAGTCATGAGACACTCAGTTGATGTTAGCAGAGAATTGCTTGGTATGGAAAACATACTTGGTGTCAGAATTGTGCAAGTATAGAGAAACCATTTTTTCCTTTTAAAAAAGAATGACAGAATTAGAAAATCATCATTTTGCAACCACAGTGTAATAATAAATTTAGGCAATGATGATAATACATCCTAAAACTAATGCATGGAAGTTTATTTAAATAAAAGCAGTATACACACAGTCTCAAAGTATCACTGCCACTACACACTTAGTTACAAAGGAGAAAAATATCTTTGCAACAAAGAGATCTGGAAAACATCATCTGAACTAATAATTAACATCAGCATCACAAATAAAGGGACAAATTGACATCAGCTGTGCAGTAACCTGAATCTAATTACGAGGAAATAATCAGACAAATCCAGATTTTAGGAAATTTTTTCTGAGACAGAGTCTCGCTCTGTCGCCCAGGCTGGAGTACAGTGGTGCAATCTTGGCTCACCGCAACCTCTGTCTCACGGGTTCAAGCAATTCTTCTGCCTCAGCCTCCCGAGTAGCTAGGATTACAGGTGCCTGCCACCACACCTGGCTAATTTTTTGTATTTTTAGTATAGATGGGGTTTCACTGTGTTAGCCAGGATGGTCTCGATCTCTTGACCTCATGATCTGCCTGCCTCAGCCTCCCAAAGTGCTGGGATTACAGGCGTGAGCCACTGTGCCCAACCAGGAAATTTTGTTAAGACAATTTAACTAGATCCTTGTCAGCTGTCTTGTAGAATGTCTATGTCAATGTGGGACCCAGCAACCTCTGGGAGAGCAATTGTTGGTGAAGAGAGGTCACTCCTTCCCCTCTCCACCTCCTGGGGAGGGGAAAAACGAATGTTTTTCCGCTCTGAATCCAAGTGAGGAGGAGCTTCATAATTCACAAAGGTTAGGGATGCCTACAAGAATGGGAGTGGAGCCAGACAGGTTGGATGTCTGCTTGGACAGGAGACTTGCTGATGTGAACTGTGTACTTTTCTAAGCAGCCAAAAAGAACAGAGGAGGCAGGGCTGGGAGACGGAGAAGAGAATGGAACTGCTTGCCTATATCCTTTGTTTCTCAGGGCAAGAATAATTGAGTTCCCATGGGTCATGTGAATTCTGTGGAATGTGGGTGAGTCCCAGTTATCTTGATATTTCCCCATTCAAGAAGCCTCTAAGTAACAGGATACCAGCAGCAACAAGCTAAGTACATCTTTTGGTAGTAGTCAATAGCAGGACAAAAGAAGTTGAACCAGAGCAATCACTCACATAAGACCCCAGGGAGTCCCCAAAAGTAACCTTTGGAGACTCACACCTGCACCCCATTGAGAAAGCCAGCACTCACCTACACCTCAGAGGGCAGGAACAACCAAGCAATATCAGCCAGAGAGGCAACAACCACCAACAAAGAGATCAATATGTCTCCTAGGAAAACTAATGTTATCACTCTTAGAAGACATATTCATCCTTCAGTCTCAACGTAAGTCTTGCCCCTGTCCCATGAAGACTGCTCTGAATACTGACACAGCATGTGAATAAGATACTGCAGTGTTTCTGCACATGTAACCCAGAACTTAAAGTATAATAAGTTTTAAAAGACACTGCAGTGAAGTGACTGCCCATGGCATGGATATGTCTTTGTGAACTGGCATTCATCAAGATAGTCCAGGTCTCCTCCAGTCCTTAGTCACTCGGACACAGAGAACACTTCTGAGAGAGACATTTCTTATTCCTGCCCAAGTGGTTCCAATAGGATCAGAGGTTCACTTTCCCACTTCTAGAAAGCCCAAGACTCATTTTGGAGCAAGTGCAACTTGGAGCATAGGAATCTCTTTGTGATGGTCCATCTGCCTAAGACACAACACCTAGCCATCCCCTCTTTGACTCCTGCTGCTTCACCAGTGCCCTAACACAGAAAGCAGACACAAGGTCCCAATGTATCTACCCTGGTCACTTACTTTCTTTCTCTCCTCATTCTCTTGCATTTCTCTCCTCTCATCCAAGTCAAAAGAAGCTCTTCTTAGTTAGAAATTGGGAGATTCAGGTGAAACTCTGCTCCCTCTCATAATATTTGTTCAGAACACTTTGTATACTCTCCTAAAATCTCAGGCTTTGGGAAGTTAAAACCACAAAGATCACTTCTTCTGCTCTCTGCCTTTCCTTTCTTTCAAGAAATGGGCACAAGTCAGCCTAAATGCTAGAACTGGTAATAAAATGGGGGATAAAAAACAGATGGACATAATAAATCACAATAATTACCCTACGACATTTTAAAATAAATATATCAGTTACCAAATGAGACAAAAACTTCACAGGATAAAAGTGAATGCAGAATGTTGTTACTGAATGCTAAAAGACAAAGGCTTGACTTGAGACAAAGGGGAAAAGCAGATAGTTTGCCTCAATACTTTTAAAGAATCCCATCACCTTTAAGAGTATATCCAAATAACTGGGGCTAGAGTAACTCCTTTTATTTTTTTACTTTTTAAACTTATTTATTTTTAAATAGAGACGGGGTCTCGCTATGTTGCCCAGGTTGGTTTCAAACTGCTGGCCTCCAGTGATTCTCCTGCCTTGGCTTCCCAAAGTGCTGGGATTACAGGCATGAGCCACCACTTCCAGCCACAGTAACTCTTGTATCAAAGGGAGAGTTTCTTTAGAGCAGTAGCCCAGTGATTTCTGGAAATACTTTGGAAACATCTTATAAATGGCCGCAGAGGATTGATCCTAACACCCTGGGTAGTGGAGGGGCCATCCACGTGAAGGAATCTGAGGACTAGGAAGTAATAGAGTCATATGATGTGCTACAGCTGGAAAAGTCCTAGAGATCATCTAGAACACCACCTCCATTTATTACTTCAAGAAACTGAAGTTGACAGTGGGATGACTTCCAAAGTCACAGAGAGACAGCAGCAAACCCAGGTTAAGAACAAGGACTCAACTGGGCTTGGTGGCTCAATGCCTATAATCCCAGCAGTTTTGGAGACCAAGCCAGGCAGATCACTTGAGGTCAGGAGTTCAAGACCAGCCTGGCCAACAAAAATACAAAAATTAGCCGGGTGTGATGACACATGACTGTAGTCCCAGCTACTCGGAGGCTGAGGCAGGAGAATCACTTGAACCAGGGAGACGGAGGTTGCAGTGAGCCAAAATCGTGTCATTGCACTCCAGCCTGGGTGACAGAGCGAGAGAGACTCCATTGCAAAAAAAAGAAAAAGAATGAACAAGGACTCAATTACTTTTCTTAATAATAACTTTGTTTTTAATTGTAGAGATGGGGGTCTCACTATGTTGCTTGGACTAGTCTTGAACTTCAGCCTTAAGCCATCCTCCTGCTGCAGCCTCCCAAAATGCTGAAATTACAAGCATGAGCCACTGTGCCTGGCCAATAATAACTTTTAACTATTAAAAAAAATTTAAGGCCACAATCCCATATCCTAGAGACAAATTTGGTTAATATTTTGATCATTCTTTTCCTAATAATTTTTCTTATAATTGTATAGATGCATTTACATAGTGTATACATCAGCTCAGGCTGCCATAACAAAATACCACAGGCTGGGGAGCTTAAACAACAACAATTTATTTTCTCACAGTCTGAGGCTGGAAAGCCCAAGGTCAATGTTCCCATAAGGTTTGGTTTCTGGTGAACAGTCTCTTCCTGGCTTGCAGATGGTCACCTTTTTGCTGTGTCCTCACATGGTGGAGAGAGCAAGCTCTGGTGTCTCTTCTTCTTAAATGGGCCCCAGCCCTATCAGATTAGGGCTCCATCCTCATGACCTCATTTAACTTTTATCACTTCCTCACAGGTCCTATGTCCAAATACAGTCAAACTGGGGACTAGGGCTTCAACATATGAATTTGGAGGGGACACAATCAAGTTCATAGAATTCTGCCCCAGCCCCCCATAATTCATGTCTTTATCACACGCAAGATACATTCATTCCATCCCAACAGCTCCAAGTCTTAACTCATTCAATTTCCACTTCAAAGTCTAAAGTCCCAAGTCTTATCTAATTATCATCTAAATAAGACGAGTGATCTTGAGTAAAGAGTCATCCTAAAGCAAAATGCATTTCCAGCTATAAACCTGCGAAACCAGACAAGTTATGTGCTTCCAAAATACAATCGTAGGGCAGACATAGGCTAGACATTCCCATTCCAAAAGAGAGAAACAGGGAAGAAAGGAAGGGGTGACAGGTCCTAAGCAAGTCCAAAGCCTACCAAGGTGAATTCCATTAGATCTAAGACTCAAGAATAATTCTCTTTGGCTTGATATATCTGCCTCCTTGGCTTTTCAGGAGCTGCCTCACTGTGATAAGCCTGCCCTCTTACATAATAAAGTAAATGACTTTGCCCCCAGGTCTGTGGTGAGGGGGGCAGCCCTGATGACCTCTGTCACTTTGAGGGTAATTCTTTCCTTTCCCTGGAAAATAGCACAGATTCACAGTCAAATAGCTCTATGGTCCAGTCTTCTAGAACCTAAGAAGTCCAACAGTCTTTCTTCATTCATTTCTGTCCTCTTGCATTTTACTACAAGCAGTAAGGGAAAGCCACATCACATCTTCAAAACATTGCTTAGAAATTTCTTCTGCTAAATATGCAATTTAATTGCTCTCAGGTTCTACCTTCTACAAAACACTAGAACACAATTCAGCCAAGTTCTTTGCCACCTTATAACAAGGATCATCCTTCTTCCAGTTATTTCCTTATTATTATTATTAACTGCTTCTATCTGAGATCTCACAAAAATTGCCTTTAATATCTACACTCATACCAACATTCTGATCATGATTAATTACACATTCTCTAACATGGAAGTTTTCTCTGTAGCTCTCCTCTTTTCTTTCTAAGCCCTCACCAGAATCACCTTTCATGTCCATATTTCTAACAATAACCCCTTCATGGAAATCTCAGTTTTTTCTAGCATGCACCTCAAAACTCTTCCAGCCTCTACCCATCACCCAGTTCCAAAGCTACTTGCAAATTTTTTGGTATTTGTTTCAGCAACAATCCATCTCTTAGTGCTAAAATCTGCAGTAGTCTTCTTGGATTGCCTTAACGAAATACCTTAGACTGGGTGTCTTAAGTAACAGAAATTTATTTCTCACAGTTCTGGAGGCTAGAAAGTCCAAGATCAAGGGGCTGGCTAGCTGATTCAATTCCTGGTGAGGGCTTTCTTCCTGGCTTACAGATGGCTACCTTCTTACTGTGTCCTCACTTGGTAGGGATGGAGCTCTGCTATCTCTTCTTCTTCTTATGAGGGCACCAGCCCTATCAGATTATGACCTCACTTAACCTTTATCACCTCCTCACAGGCCCTGTCTCCAAATATAATAATATTGGGGGTTGAGGCTTCAATATATAAATGGGGGGTAGACACAATTAAGTTCCTAGCAATAAGTCTTAAATTGCTTATGTATATATATACATACACACACACACACTGAGGATTTTAAGTTGACCCTTAAATAACATAAGCTTGAACTGCATGAGTCCTCTTATGGATCTTTTTCAATGAGACAGAGAGAAAATGCAGGATGTGAAACCTGCATATACAGAAGGCCAAGTTTTCATATAGGTGGGTTCCTCAGGGCCAAGTGAGGAATTTGAGTATGCACGGATTTTGGTACATGCAGGGGTCCTGGAAGCAATCCCCCAAGTATACTGAGGGATAACTGTAATACTTTTTTTTTTTACCAAGTTCCATGAAAATGTTCCTATTATTCAAAGCATGATTTTTAATAAATGCATAATATTCTATCTTAAGGACTATTATTTTTTACTGCTGTTTAACTATTAAGTCATTTTCAAATTTTGCTACTTAAATAATTCTGCAGTGAACATCTTTGCACATATATCTTTGTCTGCTGTGATGACTGAGGATAAATTTCCAGAAATTCAGCTGCTGAGTCAAAGCCGATTCCTATTCAAAGACTTGGTACATATTGCTAAACTGCTTCCCAGAAACCTGTAAGAAGGTATACCCCCATATGAATAGAGATTATAATTAGAATAAACTATTTTTGTAAATAAAAAAAGATCAATGTCATAAATGACCAAAACGGCAAAGTTTTGTTTTTGTATTGGTTTGGTTTGGTTTGGTTTTTTTTGAGACAGGGTCTCACTCTGTTACCCAGGCTGGGGTGCAGTGGCATGATCACGGCTCACTGCAGCCTCAATCTCCCCAGGCTCAGGTGATCCTCCTGGCTCAGTCTCCCAAGTAGCTGGGACTACAGGTATGCACCACTATGCCTGACTAATTTTTGTATTTTTTTATAGAGATGAGGTTTTGCCATGTTGTCCGGATTGGTCTAGAACTCCTGGGCTCAAGGGATCCACCCGTCTCCACCTTGCAGAGTCCTGGGATTACAGGTGTGAGCCACAGTGAGTAGCCAGATTTTTTTTTATTATATTAAAGAAGACTAGGCCAAGTGCGGTGGTTCATGTCTGTAATCCCAGCACTTTTGGAGGCTGAGGTGGGCGGATCACTGGAGGTCAGGAGTTCAAGAACAGCCTGGCCAACATAGTGAAACCCTGTCTCTACTAAAAATACAAAAAAATTAGCTGGGAGTGGTAGCATGGCCTGTAGTTCTAGCTACTCAGGAGGCTGAAGCAGGAGAATTGGTTGAACCCAGGAGGCAAAGCTTACAGCCAGCCAAGATCATGCCACTGCACTCCAGCCTGGATGATGGAGCAAGACTCCTTCTCAAGAAAGGAAAGAAAGAAAAAAGAGAAAAGTGAAAAGAGAAAAGGAAAAGAAAGGAAAAGGAAAAGGAAAGGAAAGGAAGGGAAAGGAAAGAAGGAAGGAGAGAGAAAGAAAAAAACAAAGAAAAGAAAAGAAGGAACGAACGAAAGAAGGTACGTTAAAGAGACAGGACAATAAATGAAATGTATGGTTATTGATTAGATCATGGCGGGGGAAAGCTATGAAAGTATATCAAAGAGATATCTGCACTCCTATGTTTGTTGCAGCAATGTTCGCAATAGGCAAGATTTGAAAGCAGCCTAAGCTTCCATCAACAGATGAATGGAAAAGGAAAATGTAGTACATAAACACAATGTAGTACTATTTATCCATAAAAAAAAAGAATGAGATCCTGTCATTTGCAACAATATGGATGAAACTGGAGGACATTATGTTGTGTGAAATAAGCCAGGCACAGAAAGACAAACTTCACATGTTCTCACTCGTTTGTGGGAGCTAAAAATTAAAACAATTGAATTCATGGAGACAGAGAATAGAAGGATGATTAACAGAGGCTGGGAAGGGGAGTTAGGGGTAAGAGGAGATTAGGGACGGTTAATGCGTACAAAAATAGTTATCTAGAATGAGTAAGATCTAGTATTTGCTAGCACAATAGGGTGACTATGGTCAACAATAATTTATTACACATTTTTAAATAACTAAAAGAGTATAACTGGAATATTTGTAACACAAAGAAATGATAAATGCTTGAGGTGATGGATACCCCATTTACCTTGATGTGATTATTACACATTGTATGCCCGTATCAAAATACTCATGTATTCCATAAATACCTACTATATACCCATAAAAATTAAAAAATTAATAAAATTTTTTAAAATATAAAAAAAGCTTTCAAAATATTTTTGGGGACAATTAGGGAGTTCTTAATATAGACTGTATTATAGACAATATTACTGTATCAGTCTTAAATTTCTTGATTGTGATCATGGTATTTCAGTTATGTTGACTTTCCTAGCTCTTAGCAGAAACACGCTGATGTGTTATAGCATGTGCAGCTTATAGTCAAATGATTCAGAAAATACTTGTATTTTTGTGTATGTATGTATGGAGACAGAGATAAAGAAACATGAGAGAAAAATAAGAGGGGGATGAGGGAAAGAGCAAATCTGGCAAAATGCTTGTCACTGAACCTAGTAAAGGGTAATGAGCACTCTTGGTACTGTTCTTTCAAATTTTCTATAGGTTTAACATTTCTCAAAATAAAAATATATGAGGGAGCAGGCAAAAGACAAGAATGGCTTATTCATAGAAAAATAAAATAGCCTGTAAACATATGAAAACTGTATGGGAATAAAGTTGCTCGATTATTTAAGGTTTTTTATTTCCTCCTGCCCTCTTGGCATTTGCGCTTTAATCGCTTCAATTGTATTTCATCAATGAGACCAGGAAGGAGTAGGAAGTAAAATCTCAATCTTTACATTTTGCTTCTCATTAGCAGTCGTGGAAAAAGGTTTAAAAGATTAAATCAATCACAATGAACTCATTACAATGAGTTTTGAAAAGGACCTGTAAACCTGAAAACCTGGTTTTCGATTCAGATTCTTCTGACCTCCTATGACCTTAAATGTTCGGTCCTAAACAGCAAAAAAACAAAAGTTAGTAATAAATCATATGAAAAATAGGTTTTCTTTAAATAAAGAAAAAAAAGTTCACCTCTACCATTGGCCTTTACTTTTATCAGGAAAGTGGGCCTATAGAATGTACCAAATTGAAGGCAACCAACGGATTCACAAACCATGGACAAAGGTTTTCCTTTTCAGAAACAATATGAAGGAAGCAATATAACACAGTGGTTCACACAGAGGTAGGAGCTACTAAGTCAGATTTCCTGTGTTTGAATATTTACTTCACCAGTTACTAGCTATGTGATTTGTGGCGAATTACTCAATCTATTTATGCTTCAGTTTCCTGATCTCAAAAATGGGAACAACAGTAAAATCTGTCTTAGGGTTGTTGTGAAGTTTAAATAAATTAGAATACTTAAAGTCTCAGAATGGCATCTGGCATACTGTAAGACCTCAATAGTGTTAGCTGCTATGGTTTGTTTGTTTGTTTGTTTTGAAACAGGGTCTTGCTCTGTTGCCCAGGCTGCAGTGCAGTGGCACAATCATGGCTCACTACAGCCTCGATTTCCCAGGCTCAAGCCATCCTCCCACCTCAGCCTCCCAAGTATCTGGGACTACAGGCACATGCCATCACACTTGGTTAATTTTGTGTGTGTGTGTGTGTGTGTGTGTGTGTGTGTAGAAATGAGGTATCTGTTTGTTGCCCAAACTGGTCTCAGACTCCTGGGCTCAAGAAATCCTCCTGCCTCAGCCTTCCAAAGTGCTGGGAACCATGCCCAGCCTACAGTTCTTATTATTACTAATATTACAGCAACAAATGCTACAATCATTACCATCATCTTCAACTTGTAGTTGATGGAGTTTGGCATGAGATTCAGAAAAAACAGAGCAACACAAAAGTATTACAATCCCCCCCCGCACCCCCCTACACACACACACACACACACATATCACAGGTTGAAAAAGTGAAATAGATCAGACTCTAAGTCAGTCCTTTAGTGTCTCAAGCTGTTTTGAGGGAAACTGGGGAGAAGGTAACAATATACCAAAAACATATGGCTTATTTCAATAATTAATCTGTGTGATCTTGACAAATCAATCTCAGGAGAAATAAGTCAATCATTTATCAAATTTTATTGAGGTGTACTATGCATAGGTGTTGAGCCAAATGCAAAGAATATAAAATGGAACAATGTCTATGTCTTTTAAAACTTTGTGTTCATGTCAAAGAAATATATATATGTCATATGATGGATGTGCACACAGTAAAATGGAAGCACACATGAGAGACCTAAGTTAGACTTGGGAGAAGGAGAAAACAGCACAAAGATTACCCAGAAGTGATGATATTTAAACTGAGCCTTAAAGAATAATAACAGGTAAACAGGGATAGAGGGGGTTAAATCATTCCTCCAGGGGTAGAAGCTAACAAACGTAGAAAAAAAGATGAGCCCTACTCCCCCCATACAAAACCAAAAAACTTCTCCCTAAAGCTAATAGATAGACAGCCATCAGAGAAAGGCGCCTGAACAGATGTGCTTCAGGAATATCTTCTGCTTACACACATGACATCTCCACCCTCCCCAGCTCAGAATAACCCATGTTCGGAGAAGCGACAGAAAGCTACAATTAAAAGAGATTCATAGACAAGTTTCTCACTTACAACACTGGGCGGCAGCAGTGGGCAATGGCTTCCTCTGGCTTTCTTCTTGACCAGAATACTAGAAGCAGAAAGGAGAAAATAAATAAATAAATACAATCAGAAGCCCAAGTAAAGACAGGGAAAAAAATCACAACTACCTATAAAAAGATTTAGTGTTTGGAAACAAAATTTTTATTGAACAGAAACAGAACATCCTGCTCCTATTTTCTCTGTGTGATGTTGACATATAGGCCAGACTATCGGTTATGGGCCTGGCCAAGTGAGACAGGCTAAATAAAGCAGGATAATGAAGAACTGTCCTGACCAAGGGCACCTGGGCACCCACCTAGCTCTGCCAGGCAGCTGTAGAAGGTTTGGCCTTAGAATCCTTAGAATATTTCACAGCCCTCTGAGTTTTCCTGGGGCTAATGTATAGAAGATTTCCCCACTCAAGTGATGCAAGTGAAAACCTGTCTGGGGCTGTTTTCTCATTTTTAAGTAATAGTGCTTCTTTGCTCATAAGGTCACATGGGAAATAAGTGGAACTGCTTACCTAAGCATGTGGTGCAATATCTGGTATCTATAAGAGTTCCTCTCCCACTAGCACTGTAACCTCCGCCATCCCACCTACCACGACCACCACAAAAACAAGTACACGGTACTGAAGACACAAGACAATGTTCCATAAAAGGAAAAGAATTATGTCCAAATCTTGAGGATGGGCCCGATTTAGAAGGCAAAACAGAAAGAGAAAGGCACAAACAAATTAACAGGGGTACACAGAGTCTGGAAGACAGCAAGAATAGTCTGGTTCACGGTCCATTGGAGAATTAGAAAAATGTAACTCGGCCAGGCAACTTGCAAACATGAGATTTGGAGTTCTCATCCTGACGTGGTCACTTATTCATAAGCTATGAGATCTGAGGCAAGTCAGAGCTTCTCTAAAACTGCCAATGCACGAGTTACTTATTAACTCAACAAATATTGATTGAGTATCCACTACGTGCAAGGCCTTGTTCTAGGCACTGGCAAAACAGAATTTGTAAATCATGGTAAGAATTCAAACTTTTCTAGTGTACTTAGAAGCCCTTTAGGGTTTTAAGCATGAGAAAATTATGATTTGATTATACTTTTAAAAGATCAATCTGGCTGCTGTATGAGATGAACTGTAGGGAACATGAGGGTAAATAATTATTGCAATAATCCAGACAAAAGTTGATGGTGTTGTACATAACACTCTTATGAGTATCAGTGGTGAAGAGCATTTCAAATGGTTGGGATCCAAAATACAAAACACTTTTTGTATATAAAATATACTTTATAAGCAATAGAGTATGGTACAAATGTCAGAGGTAGATACTGTTATTACTAATTTCCACGGAGAATAAGAAAAGTCAAGTACAATGTAAACAATATGATAGCACTAGCAAAATTGCCAATCAGAAAAATGTTCAAAACACCTTTTTTTTTTTGAGACAGATTCTCACTCTTTCCCCCAGGCTGGAGTGCAGTGGAGTTATTTCGGCTCACTGCAACCTTTGCCTCCTGGGTTTAAGCAATTCTTGTGCTTCAGCCTCCCGAGTAGCTGGGATTACAGGCTTGAGCCACCAAACACGGCTAATTTTTATATTTTTAGTAGAGATGGGGGTTTCACCACGTTGGCCAGGCTGGTTTTGAATTCCTGACCTCAGGTGATCCGCCCGCCTCAGCCTCCCAAAGTGCTGGGATTACAGGTGTGAGCCACTGCACCCAGCCAGGTTCAAAACATCTTGAAGGTCAAAGATCTACTCCAAAGTAACAAAAGGACTTGGTTATAAATAATAGCCACTACAAATAATTATGATTTTTGTAGACAGTACATAGACATTACCATGAGGAATCCCAAAATTTTAAGTATTAAGAAGAATTCAGACCTAAGAGAGCAGAGTAGATATTTTCAGAAGCTATATTTAATGAATCTCTTCCAGGCCCAAAACAGAAAGCTTAAGTCCAACTAGAGTATAATTAATAATGTTAAGATAGCTAAGAAAAAAGCTACAAAATCTGTCTATAAAAAACAGACAGGGATAGTAGAAGAAAGGAAAATTACAGGCCAATTTCACTTATGAATATAGAGACAAAAATCCTAATTAATAGATTACTAGGCCAAATCTATCATATTAAATAAGTGTGTGTAATATTCATATGTGAATATGTATGTATATGTGTGCATTCATATGTGAATATGTATGTATATGTGTGCATACATATGTGTGCTAGCATATAAATGTACATATAGCCTGTCCAGGTGGGTATTAAATGCTAGGCCAGTTCAATATCTGAAAATCTACTCATATAATTCACCATATTAAACAGATCAAAAGAGAAAAACTATGTGATCAAATAGATGCAGAAAAAGATGTGATAAAACCCCATACTTTTTCATGACAAAAATGCTTAAAAAATAAGAAAGAAAATAGAATTTCCTTAATCTGATAAAGAGTATCTACCAAAATCCATGGCAAACAGCATACTTTAAAACTTATAAAGCAGTCCCCTTACAGTCAGAAGACAGACAAGGCTCTCCACTCTTACAATGTTAAAAATTATACTAGATGTCTTAGGCATTGAATGTTTTAAATAAAAGGTCATGAGAAACAAGAAAAGTCTGAGAAAATACTACAACCAAGAGAAGCCTAAGGAGACATGACAACTAAGTGTAATGCAATATCCTGGATGAGATCCTGAAACAACAAAAAAGACTCAAGGTAAAAACTGAGGAAATCTGAATAAACTATGGAATTTTAGCTTTATTTTTTAGTTAATAAAATAAAAAAATACTCTTTAGTTAATAATAATGTATCAATATTAGTTCACTAACTGTAACAAATGTATCATACTAACGAAACTGCCTTTGCAAAAATCATAACTAAGGAAAGTATGACAGTGAAAGAAATCAGATCTAACCAGTTCCATCTTGCTTCTAACCGTTAAGCTGTCCTTGTTCATTCCTGGGCATAGGCTGAACTAACTTCGGGAAGGAATTCAGTTCATGGTTTTGACTCTGAAACAAAATTGATAATAGCTATTTTCCAAAAAGACCCCCTTCTTGCCCGGGGACCAGTCTGCCTTTGCAGGACTAACAAATTGGCTACAAGATTAGAAATCACTTTAGGGGTCATGCAGCCTCTGGCTCCAAGAGTCTGAACCTCCCCAAATTGCTTCTGGGAATAACATCACTATTATAAAACCTAAGATCCGTGCTTGAGATATTTTGCAGACCCTGCACTAGATCGATCAGCTGACATCACCCATCTGGCCCAACCAGTTCTGCCATCCCACCCAGGAACAGAAGACAGCAAGAAAAACTCACTTCTACCTGCTCTGATTCCATCTCTGACCTAACCAATCAGCATTCCCCACTTCCCAAACCCCTACCTGTCAAATTATCTTTAAAAACTCTGATGCCCGAATGCTCCGGGAGACTGATTTGAGTAATAATAAAACTGCAGTCTCCTGCACAGCTGGCTCTGAGTGAATTACTCTTTCTCCTCTGCAGTTCCCCTGTCTTCATAAATCAGCTCTGAATAGGCAGCACACAAGGTGAACCCATTGGGCAGTTACACTAATGTAAGATGTTAATAATAAGGGAAACTATAAGATGGGGTGGGGGAGGGGATAAATATCTGCTCAATATTTCTATAAATCTAAAACGTCTAAAAAATGAAGTCTGTTAATAAAAATATATGCATAAACAGGCCCAGCACAATGGCTCACGCCTGTAATCCCAGCACTTTGGGAGTCCAAGGCAGGCGGATCACTGGAGTGCCACTGCACTCCAGCCTGGGTGAAAGAGTAAGAATCTGTCTAAGAAAAAATATATATTATATATATATATAAAATATACATATTATACATAATATATATTATATTATATATAATATATATTATATTATATATACATATATAATATATATAATATATATGTATATTATATATTATATACATATATTATATATTATATATATATAAATAATGTATAAACAATTCAACACTTAGAAAAATAAAGCGTAAGGACTAGGAGAATAAAAACTGTAATTTAAAGATGCAAAACCTAGTTACACAGAAAATCTAAGGGAATCTTTAAACTATCAGAACTATTAATAATAAGAGTTGATGAGTAAGATCAATACTTTAAAAAGATGAGCAGCAAAGCATTTACTTGTAATAGTAATGTGATAACCGACTAGAAAATGTAATTTTTAGAATGTACCATTTGCAACAATTAGGGGAAAAAAATCTAACAAAAGTAGTATAACACCTACATGGAGAAAAAATATATACCCCTCTGCTATAGTCTGAATGTTTGTATCCCACCACCCCTGCCCCCACCAAAAATTCACCTGTGTGATGGTACTAGGAGGTAGGGCCTTTGGGAGATGATTAGGTCATAAGGGTGGAGACTTCATGAATGGCATAAGCACCCTTATAAAAGAGGCTCCAGAGAGCATGCTTCCATCACATGAGAACACAGCAGGGTGCTGTCTATGAACCAGAAAATGGGCCCTCACCAGACAATGAATGTGCCAGTGCCTTGATTTTAGACTTCCCATCCTCCAGAACTATAAGAAATAAGTCTCTGTTGTTTATAAGCTATCCAGTTTGCATTGTTATAGCAATCCAAATAGACTAAGAAATCCCCTATAGCACTTCTCACCTTCTAATACTCAACTATATTTATTATATTTCTTGCTTACTGTCTGATTCTGCCTATGTGATCCATGAGGGTAGGGATCTTCAACCGCTGATGTATATTAAACACAGAATAGTGCATGGTACCTGATGTGTAATAACTGATTTGGTGAATAAATGAATAAATCTCACCAATAAACAGGAAAATACAAATTAAAACAATTTCTATACCTGTTAGATTAACAAAAATTTAAAATCTGATAACATCAAGTATCAGTAAGGAAACAGTGAAACAGGAAAAGGGTAAATGTAAATTGGCACAATCACTTCAGAAAGCAATTTAGTAATATCTACTAAGGTTGAACAGAGCACATCCTACAACCAAGTAACTATCCTTCCAGATATACACCCAGAGACTCTCTCAAATACAAGCATAGAGAAACAGGTCCAGAAATGTTCACTGCAGCATGCATTTATAATAGTGAAAACCTAATTGCCCATGAGTAGGAAAAGTAATACAGTGTGGCACAATCCAACTCTGTAAAGTGGTAGGTGCCCAAATCAGTCTTGATTAGCGCTTCTAGGCCCACAAGGTGTATGGGAAACGTTACACACTGTAGAATAAAAAAGTTAGACTCGATATTGTATTTTTAAAATGATTTTGCAGCAAGTATGATGAAATCTTAATAATTATTGAATCTTAGGGGTAGGTATACACATGGGTTTCCTTTTATTATTCCTGTATTTGTATGTATACTTAATTTTTTTTCATGATAAAAATAGAAAAAGAGAAGAGACAAAAGCCAACTTGAAGAAACTCCCATTAACCAAAGATGAGATCATTTTAGTATCAAAAAGAATGTCCAGCCTGGGCAACATAGCAAGACCCCACCTCCACAAAAAAATTAAAAACTAGCTAGGTGCAGTGATGTGTGCCTGTAGTCTCTGCTACTTGGGAAGCTGAACTGGGAGGATCACTTGAACCTAGATATTCCAGGATGTAGTGAGCTATGATTGTGCCACTGCGCTCCAGCCTGGACAACAGAGCAAGACCCTGTCTCCAAAAAAGAATGATTGCAATGGGCTGAAATACATTATTAAATATACCCAAATTTATAAATACATAGTAATATTCCATTTAAAAAAGAAAATAACTTACTGGTCACCTTGAGAAGTTGCTGAGGCAACAGTTCATTATTCTAAAAATAGATAAAGAGAATGTTTTTCTTATACAGACTATATTTCTGTGAACTGAATAGCTGGTAAGAGAAATTTTTTTTTTTTTTTTTGAGACAGAGTCTCGCTCTGTTGCCCAGGCTGGAGGGCAGTGGTGCAATCTCAGCTCACTGCAAGCTCCGCCTCCTGGGTTCACGCCAATCTCCTGCCTCAGCCTCCCAAGTAGCTGGGACTACAGGCGCCTGCCAACACGCCCGGCTAATTTTTTGTATTTTTAGTAGAGAGGGGGTTTCACTGTGTTAGCCAGGATGGTCTCGATCTCCTGACCTCGTGATCCGCCCGTCTCGGCCTCCCAAAGTGCTGGGATTGAGAAAATTTTTTTATAGACAAATCATAGCTAATAAATGCTGAAGGGATAATATAATTAGACTATCAGACCAGCCACAGTGGCTTCCGCCTGAAATCCCAGCACTTTGGGAGGCCGAGGTGGGCAGATCACTTGAGGCCAGGAGTTTGAGACCAGCCTGGGCAACAAGGTGAAACCCTGTCACTATAAAAAAATACAAAAATTAGCCAGGCATGGTAGTGCACGCCTGTAATCTCAGCTACTCAGGAGGCTGAGGAACTCGGGAGGCGGAGACTGCAGCACCACTGCACGCCAGCCTGGGTGACAAAGTAAGACTGTCTCAAATAAAAATAAATAAATAAAAGAAAGAAAGAAAATCATCATTTTTTCAGACTCTAATAAAATAGTCATTATTATTTGCAGCTAAAACCATTAGATGAAAGGCTGATGGGAAAACATCATAATGAATGAAATGGGCTGACAATACTTGAATCCACTGTTGAATTTTAACATCACCTCTATCACAAAAATGAACTATAACCTAATCTTCAAACTGATAGGTGCACTTTTCAGTTTAAAGGAAATAAGAGAGATAAAGGAACACGGTAAATAAAACCTGGGGACACAATCAGCAAAATCCAGAATGTGCAGAAGTCTACAAAACAGATGAGGGTAAGTGAATGATTTTACAGCTAAGATGATTTAAGGAGCTGAGCTTGGTGTCTCATGCTTGTAAACTCAGCACTTTGGGAGGCCAAGGCAGGCAGATCGCTTGAGCCCACAAGTTTGCGACCAGCCTGGGCAAATGGTGAAACATCATCTCTACAAAAAATACAAAAATAAAATAAAGTAAAATGATTTAAGAGACATGACAGCCAAATGGGCACATCTTATCTGGCTCTTGAAATGAAAAAATCAACTATGAAAACACATCTTCTAGATAATAAAGAAAATTGAAAAGACTAGGTATTGGATGACACTAAGAAATTATTAAGTTCAGTGTGATAATGGCATTGTGGTTTTTTTTAAAAAAAGGATTATCTGTTAGAGATCTATACTGATATATTTATGGGTGAGAAAAGATAATACCTAGGATTGTTTTTTGTTTTTGATACGGAATCTCGCTCTATCACTCAGCCTGGAGTGCAGTGATGTGATCTCGGCTCACTGTAGCCTCTGCCTCCTAGGTTCAAGTGATTCTCCTGCCTCAGCCTCCCAAGTAGGTCGGAATACAGGTTCCCGCCACCACGCCCAGTTAATTTTTGTATTTTTTGGTAGAGACGGGTTTTCACCATGTTGGTCAGGCTGGTCTTGAAATCCTGACCTCAAGTGATCTGACCACCTGGGCCCCCCAAAGTGCTGGGATTACTGGCATGAGCCACCACACCCGGCTGGATTGGTTTTAAAATACTCCGGCAAAAAATGGAAGAGTAGGCCGGGCACGGTGGCTCACGCCTGTAATCCCAGCACTTTGGGAGGCCGAGGCGGGCAGATCACGAGGTCAGAGGATCGAGACCGTCCTGGCTAATACGGTGAAACCCTGTCTCTACTAAAAGATACAAAAAATTAGCCGGGAGCGGTGGTGGGTGCCTGTAGTCCCAGCTACTCCGGAGGCTGAGGCAGGAGAATGGCGCGAACCCGGGAGGCAGAGCTTCCAGTGAGCCGAGATCGCGCCACTGCACTCCAGCCTGGGCGACAGAGAGAGACTCTGTCTCAAAAAAAATAATAAATAAATAAATAAATAAATAAATAAATAAATAAATAAAAATGGAAGAGTAACTCCACATTTTTTCATGTTTCAAAATTTCCATAATAAAAAAGTTTTTAAATGGAATAGCAACCAAAATGAGAGACCACTTCATACAAGCTAAGAATGGAAGAATGGATATAATAAAAAAGATAATAACAAGTGTTGACAAGAATATGAAGAAATTGAAACCCTTATACACTGCTGGTAGGAGTATAAAATGTCACAGCCACTTTGGAAAATAGGCTGGCAGTCTATCAGTTAAATACAGAGTTACCATGTGATCTAGCAATTCCACTCCCAAGTCATACGCAAGAGAAGTGAAAACATATGTCCACACAACATTTTGTATATAAATGTTCGAAGCAGCATTATCCATAACAGTTAACAAGCAGAGAAACAACCCAACTGTCCATCAACTAATGAATGAATTTAAAATGTACTACATCCATACAATGGAATGTTATTTGGCAATAAAAAGGAATTTATTTACATGGTAAAACATGAATGAAACCTTGAAAACATTATGCTAAGTGAAAGAAAACAAAGGACCACATGTTATATAATTTCATTTATATGAAATGTGCAGAATAGGTCCATAGAGACAGAAGGTTGATTAGTGGTTGTATAGGGCTGAGGAGGATAGGGAAGAATGGAGACTGATGGCTAAGGGCACAGGGTTTCTTTATGGGGCAATGAAAATATTCAAAATTGTGGTAATATCCATGGGCACAACTACGAAGCTAGTAAAAGCCACGGAATTGTAAGCTTTAAATGAGTGAACTGTATGGTATATATAAATTATATTTCAACAAAGCTGCTAAAAAGATAAACAGCACAGTGGAAGAAAGACGAAAGACAAAAACTTAGTGAATGCCATACCCTAGAATAAAAACAGAAGGCAAAAATCTGATGTGGAGTTGTGGTGATATCCATAGGGCACAACTGTGAAGATACTAAAAGCCACCGAATTGTAAGCTTCAGATGAGTGAACTGTACGGTATATAAAAATTATATTTCAATAAAACTGCTAAAAAGATAAACAGCACAGTGGAAGACAGGATGAAAGATGAAAATGTAGTGAGTGGCATACCCTAGAATAAAAACAGAAAGCAACAAAGATACTCCTCGAGAAGAGCAACTCAAAGACACATAATTGTCAGATTCTCCAAAGTTGAAATGAAGGAAATAATGTTAAGGGCAACCAGAGAGAAAGGTCGGGTTACCCACAAAGGGAAGCCCATCAGACTAACAGCGGATCTCTTGGCAGAAACTCTACAAGCCAGAAGAGAGTGGGGGCCAATATTCAACATTCTTAAAGAAAAGAATTTTCAACCCAGAATTTCATATCCAGCCAAACTAAGCTTCATAAGTGAAGGAGAAATAAAATCTTTTACAAACAAGCAAATGCTGAGAGATTTTGTCACCACCAGGCCTGCCCTACAAGAGCTCCTGAAGGAAGCACTAAACATGGAAAGGAACAACCAGTACCAGCCACTGCAAAAACATGCCAAATTGTAAGGACCATCGATGCTAGGAAGAAACTGCATCAACTAACGAGCAAACTAACCAGGTAACATCATAATGACAGGATCAAATTCACAAATAACAATATTAACCTTAAATGTAAATGGGCTAAATGCTCCAATTAAAAGACACAGACTGGCAAACTGGATAAAGAGTCAAGACTCATCAGTGTGCTGTATTCAGGAAGCCCATCGCATGTGCAGAGACACACACAGACTCAAAATAAAGGGATGGAGGAAGATCTACCAAGCAAAAGGAAAACAAAAAAAGGCAGGGGTTGCAATCCTAGTCTCTGATAAAACAGACTTTAAACCAACAAAGATCAAAAGAGACCAAGAAGGCCATTACATAATGGTAAAGGGATCAATTCAACAAGAAGAGCTAACTATCTTAAATATACATGCACCCAATACAGGAGCACCCAGATTCATAAAGCAAGTCCTTAGAGACCTACAAAGAGACTTAGACTCCTACACAATAATAATGGGAGACTTTAACACCCCACTGTCAACATTAGACAGCTCGAAACAGAAAGTTAACAAGGATATCCAGGAATTGAACTCAGCTCTGCACCAAGCAGACCTAATAGACATCTACAGAACTCTCCACCCCAAATCAACAGAATATACATTCTCCTCAGCACCACACCGCACTTACTCCAGAATTGACCACATAGTTGGAAGTAAAGCACTCCTCAGCAAATGTAAAAGAACAGAAATTATAACAAACTGTCTCTCAGAGTACAGTGCAATCAAACTAGAATTCACGATTAAGAAACTCATTCAAAACCACTCAACTACATAGAAACTCAACAACCCGCTCCTGAATGACTACTGGGTATATAATGAAATGAAGGCAGAAATAAAGATGTTCTTTGAAACCAATGAGAACAAAGACACAACATACTAGAATCTCTGGGACACATTTAAAGCAATGTGTAGAGGGAAATTTATAGCACTAAATGCCCACAAGAGAAAGCAGGAAAGATCTAAAATTCACACCCTAACATCAAAATTAAAAGAACTAGAAAAGCAAGAGCAAACACATTCAAAAGCTAGCAGAAGGCAAGAAATAACTAAGATCAGGGCAGAACTGAAGGAGACAGAGACACAAAAAACCCTTCAAAAAAATCAATGTATCCAGGAGCTGGTTTTTTGAAAAAATCAACAAAATTGATAGACTGCTAGCAAGACTAATAAAGAAGAAAAGAGAGAAGAATCAAATAGATGCAGTAAAAAATGATAAAGGGGATATCACCACCGATCCCACAGAAATACAAACTACCATCAGAGAATACTATAAACACCTCTACGCAAATAAACTAGAAAATCTAGAAGAAATGGATAAATTCCTCGACACATACACCATTCCAAGAATGAACCAGGAAGAAGTTGAATCTCTGAATAGACCAATAACAGGATCTGAAATTGAGGCAATAATTAATAGCTTACTAACCAAAAAAAGTCCAGGACCAGAGAGATTCACAGCCGAAGTCTACCAGACGTACAAGGAGGAGCTGGTACCATTCCTTCTGAAACTATTCCAATCAACAGAAAAAGAGGGAATCCTCCCTAACTCATTTTATGAGGCCAGCATCATCCTGATACCAAAGCCTGGCAGAGACACAACAAAAACAGAGAATTTTAGACCAATATCCCTGATGAACATCGATGCAAAAATCCTTAATAAAATACTGGCAAACTGAATCCAGCAGCACATCAAAAAGCTTATCCACCATGAGTAAGTGGGCTTCATCCCTGGGATGCAAGACTGGTTCAACGTACGCAAATCAATAAAAGTAATTCAGCATATAAACAGAACCAAAGACAAAAACCACATGATTATCGCAATAGATGCAGAAAAGGCCTTTGACAAAATTCAGCAGCCCTTCATGCTAAAAACTCTCAACAAATTAGGTATTGATGGGACCTATCTCAAAATAATAAGAGCTATTTATGACAAACCCACAGCCAATATCATACTGAATGGGCAAAAACTGGAAGCATTCCCTTTGAAAACTGGCACAAGACAGGGATGCCCTCTCTCACCACTCCTATTCAACATAGTGTTGGAAGTTCTGGCCAGGGCAATCAGGCAGGACAAAGAAATAAAGGGTATTCAATTAGAAAAAGAGGAAATCAAATTGTCCCTGTTTGCAGATGACATGATTGTATATCTAGAAAACCCCATCGTCTCAGCCCAAAATCTCCTTAAGCTGATAAGCAACTTCAGCAAAGTCTCAGGATACAAAATCAATGTGCAAAAATCACAAGCATTCCTATACACCAATAACAGACAAACAGCCAAATTATGAGTGAACTCCCATTCACAATTGCTTCAAACAAAATAAAATAGCTAGGAATCCAACTTACAAGGGATGTGAAGGACCTCTTCAAGGAGAACTACAAACCACTGCTCAACGAAATAAAAGAGGATACAAACAAATGGAAGAACATTCCATGCTCATGAATAGGAAGAATCAATATCATGAAAATGGCCATACTGCCCAAGGTAATTTATAGATTCAATGCCATCCCCCCATCAAGCTACCAATGACTTTCTTCACAGAATTGGAAAAAACTACTTTAAAGTTCATATGGAAACAAAAAAGAGCCCACATTGCCAAGTCAATCCTAAGCCAAAAGAACAAAGCTGGAGGCATCATGCTACCTGACTTCAAACTATATTACAAGGCTACAGTAACTAAAACAGCATGGTACTGGTACCAAAACAGAGATATAGACCAATGGAAGAAAACAGAGCCCTCAGAAATAATATCACACATCTACAACCATCTGATCTTTGACAAACCTGACAAAAACAAGAAATGGGAAAAGGATTCCCTATTTAACAAATGGTGCTGGGAAAACTGGCTAGCCATATGTAGAAAGCTGAAACTGGATCCCTTCCTTACACCTTATACAAAAATTCATTCAAGATGGATTAAAGACTTAAATGTTAGACCTAAAACCATAAAAACCCTAGAAGAAAACCTAGGCAATACCATTCAGGACATAGGCATGGGCAAGGACTTCATGACGAAAACACCAAAAGCAATGGCATCAAAAGCCAAAATTGACAAATGGGATCTAATTAAACTAAAGAGCTTCTGCACAGCAAAAGAAACTACCATAAGAGTACACAGGCAACCTACACAATGGGAGAAAATTTTTGCAATCTACTCATCTGACAAAGGGCTAATATCCAGAATCTACAAAGAACTTAAACAAATTTACAAGGAAAAAAAAACAACCCCATCAAAAAGTGGGCAAAGGATATGAACAGACACTTCTCAAAAGAAGACATTTATGCAGCCAACAGACACATGAAAAAATGCTCATCATCACTGGCCATCAGAGAAATGCAAATCAAAACCACAATGAGATACCATCTCACACCAGTTAGAATGGCAATCATTAAAAAGTCAGGAAACAACAGGTGCTGGAGAGGATGTGGAGAAATAGGAACACTTTTACACTGTTGGTGGGACTGTAAACTAGTTCAACCATTGTGGAAGACAGTGTGGCAATTCCTCAGGGATCTAGAACTAGAAATACCATTTGACTCAGCCATCCCATTACTGGGTATATACCCAAAGGATTATAAATCATGCTGCTATAAAGACACATGCATGCGTATGTTTATTGCGGCACTATTCACAATAGCAAAGACCTGGAACCAACCCAAATGTCCAATAATGATAGGCTGGATTAAGAAAATGTGGCACATATACACCATGGAATACTATGCAGCCGTAAAAAATGATGAGTTCATGTCCTTTGTAGGGACATGGATGAAGCTGGAAACCATCATTCTCAGCAAACTATCGCAAGGACAAAAAACCAAACATCGCATGTTCTCACTCACAGGTGGGAATTGAGCAATGAGAACACTTGGACACAGGAAGGGGAACATCACACACTGGGGCCTGTTGTGGGGTTGGGGGAGGGGGGAGGGATAGCATTAGGAGATATACCTAATGTAAATGACGAGTTAATGGGTGCAGCACATCAACATGGCACATGTATACATATGTAACAAACCTGCACATTGTGCACATGTACCCTAAAACTTAAAGTATAAAAATAATAAAATTTAAAAAAAAAAAACAGGAAGCAAAAATCTGATATGCAGTTGGGAACCACAGACCAAGAACCATTATTATTAGAACTTATAAAATTCCACAATTTTTATATAAGTTATATTTGGTTTTTAAATTGTTTTAATCCCTTCTTTTGATTCTGCATAATGACACAGAGTAAAGCCTATAAAATGAAAATTACAACATGCTTCTTTACTAGGAAAACAAAGATGATGGCAGTCTGAAAGGCTGAATACCACTCCACAGCCAGGCTTGGGAAGAACGAAAACACAAAGTAAAGTACATGAAAAGATAGCACAAATGCTCAGAGTTACTAAGTGGAGAAGGAGGACTGGAGCTTTCAACAATGAAGAAAAGTTAGGATGTTGGTGTGGACATGAGAAGAGTTGTACAGCTTAATAACAGAAAGCCTACCAAGAATAAAGGAGGTAACGGAAAACCCTGAAAAGAATAGATGTTGCTTGTCCCAAATGCCATTTCTTCATCTTTCATTTAACTCACTGTGGGTTGAACTATGTCCTAAAAGATATGTTAGACTTCTAACCCTAAGTATCTGTGAATATGACCTTATTTGGAAAAAAGGTCTCTGCAGATATAATCAAATTAATTCAATGACTGTTGTCCTTACAAGAAAAATGGAAATTTAGACACAGACACACAGAGACAGGAGAATGCATTGTGAAGACACAGACAGACACACAGGGAGGCACATGACAACAGAGGCAGAGATTAGAATGATACATCTACAAGCTAAGGAACAGCAAGGACTGCCAGCAACCATCAGAGGTAGGAGAAGAGTACAGGATGCTTCCTCCTTCAGAGCCTCTAGACGGAGCTGAACTGATCCTGCTGACAGCCTAATTTCAGACTTCCAGTCTCCAGAACTGTGTGAAAACAAATTTTGGTTGCTGTAAGTCACCTAGTTTGTGGTACTTCGTTATGGCAGCTGTAGGAAACAAATACAGTCATCAAACCACTGCATTTTGGCTTTCTGTACTAGTCTATGGATGTATACTCATCATCAATCACCAAATCCAATAGCTCTATTTCATAATTCACTTGATTTAACATGTGATACTGTCAAGAATTTCTGCCTTGAATCTCTTTTTTTCTTTGTTCCATTAATCTTTCCTGGTTATCTTATTCTCTCTCTTTAAGGTTGCCCTTTCTCAGTCTCCTTTGTTTCTCAGAATTCTATGTCTAAGGTTTCCCAAGATTTTGTTCCTGTTCTTTAATACTGTCTCCATATGCTCTATGCTCTACCTGAGCAAGGTTTTCCATACCTATGACTTCAGTTGTTACTAATATATTAATGAAGCTCTATGCCTACAGCTCCCTACCCCATTCAAACCTCAACTTCAGATTATCTCATGGAATTGTTTATCAACTATTTCTGCTGAAATATCCTCTGGCACTCAAAGTATATCTTATAATCAGACCCATTTTTTAGTAGCCCACATGTCCAAAATAAACAAATTTATCATCTTTTCCTTCCATCAGCAATAACAAAAACATTCTCCAATCCTGATGCCCCAGGTTGAGCTGAATGCATTCTCTTATACACACCAGCCTCATCTCTGGAGGTAAGTTAGGACCAGCAAGAACAAACAATGCAATAGTCTAAACATCCTCAAAAACAGGACACAAATAAGAATAATATCCAAAAACCTGAGAGACAGTAGAAGCAAAAGAAATGCCTCCAACTCACAGGTGTAACAAAAGAGGACAGATTCCCTGGTACAAGCTCCCTCTCTAACAGTCTACAGCCAGACTAGTACCACAGTATGGGAGAGTGGGAAGAATAGAATAAATGGGAGATGGAACCTTCTAGTGACATTTCAGGCAATCTTCTAACTGCCTTTTTTCTTTAATGCAATTTAAGTGATTTCATTGTCAGGACAACATGCTCTTGGGCCCCTCCCTGGGCAACCTATAAAGAGCATTGGAGATTTTCCCCCATCTCTCTATACTGCAAATAAGGCTGCTCCTACCTCATTGTCAGCTCCCAAGGCATTGATTTGCTCCCATTTGTAGGTCCAATATCTGGCTTCCTCCTCTGGGATATCTACCATAAAAAAAAGAAGAAAAAGAAAAGAAATCACATCAGCAGGTAATAAATCATCGGCAGATAACACTTTACTCTGTCTAATGACTGAAGTCAGAGGGTGGTAGTGACGCACAAGTTTTAACTGATGGTTTGGTTCTTGTCATGAACATTATCTTTACTCTTCACAAAAACCAATACAAAGTACTGTTATTCCCATTGTTATTTTGTAGATGAAGAAGCTGAAGCTCAGAGAGCTAAAATAATCTGGTCAGGGTCACAGTTTATAAAGAGATGAGCCATGATTCAAACCATGGTTTGTATGATTCCAAAAACTACATTCTTTCTATGTAACCATACTACCTTCCCCTCAGCAAGACCAAAACCATCCAAAGGATTAGCTTAGAAGAAAAGTTACATGCTGAGATACTGAGATGCTCAAAAGTCAAAGGTTTTCTCCCAAAAAAATTAAAAGTAGAATTACCATGTGACATAGTTCTCCCACTTTGGATTATATATACGAAAGAGGTGAAAGCAGGATCTCAAAGAGATATTTGCACACCCAAGTTCCTAGTAGCATTATTCACAATAGCCAAGAGTTGAAGCAACCCAAGTGTCCACTAATGGATGAAATGATCAACAAAATGAGAGATTTACATACAACAGAGCATTATTCAGCCTTAAAAGGAAGAAAATCCTGCCACATGCCATAACATGGATAAACTTTGAGGACATTACACTAAATGAAATGAGTCCATCACAAAAAAGACAAATACTGTATGATTTCACTTCTCTAAGGTAACTAAAGTAGTCAAATTCACAGAAAAGAAAGAATGGTCGTTGCCAGTGGCTGTGGGGAGGGGGAAATGAGAAGCTGTTTGATGGAGACAGAGTTTTAGTTTTGCAAGGTGAAAAAGTTCTGGATATCTGTTGCACAACAATGTGAATGTACTTAACACTAGTGAACTGTACACTTAAAAATGGTTAAGATGCTAAATTTTCAGTTATGTCTCTTACCACAATTAAAAATTTTTTAAAAGAAGCTATTAAAAAATACTCATAGGTTTTATGCCTGGAAAATATTAGATGCTCAAATATTTGTTAAGTGAGTCTCTAAGTGAAAATATTTGAATTCTTAAAAAATAACGGTATAATGGTATATCCTCATTTCTAAACATTTTACATTGACTATAACAACTTCTCCCCAAAACTCACCTTTTAAAAACATCAAGTATGACCATCTAACCAGCACTGAAGAGAAACACTCAGGCAATATATGGATCATATCAACTTCAGAGACATTTCAACTGATACACTTTCTAGTAGCCACGTGAATAAAGCAAATATAGCCCTTTCCTTTCTCCTTTGTTCCACCTGTCCAAAACTTCAGCTCCTTCCCTTCAACTAGCTCTTTAACAACTGGTAGCAATATTTCAAAGTCTTATTTAAAAACACTTACACACACCTTCAAATAGTCTACAACGTAATTTGTATAGTGCTTTCTCATCCATATGGTACACCCATAAAATGGTATACTATGCACCTGTTACAAAGAAGGAGAGTGGCAAGTGCAAGGTGGAAGAGGAGCTGCTGCTGCTGCGGGTCTATATGCTCTGATGTGGGATGATTCACCAAGATATATTAAGTGCAAAACAGCAAGGCACAGGGAATGTGTTAGAATATGCTACTATTTGCGTTTTAAAAAGAAGATGGTGGGGTGTGTGTGTGTGTGTGTGTGTGCTTATATTCAGAAACTGACTCTGGAAAGATACACAAGAAAGTATTAATAGTGGTAGCCTATAGGAAGAAAATGGATTTCTGAAGGGACTTTTCACTGGATAACTTTTTAAACCATTATTAATTTATTCCTGCCTCATTCCACAAAAATAGTTTTAAGAAGAAAAAATATAGAGAGATACAAGCATGTTTATCGCAGTGCTATTTATAACAGTACAAACTTCAAACAATCAAAATACCCAACAGGAAGTGGTTAAATGTATTATACAAATAGTTAAAATTAAAAGCCCAGGCTCTAGAGTCAGACCATGGCCAAAATACTTAAATACTCTCTGTCTTAGTTTGCTTATCTCTAAAGTGGGGAATAATAGTTGGGCCTGCCTCAAAGGACTGAAATAAGGATTACTGAGCTAACATATGTAAATACTTAGTGACATGCCCACCAACACACAATAATTCACCATAAATGTTACTTTGTTATTATTGATTTTTTTTTTTTTTTTGAGACAGAGTCTTGCTCTATCGCCTAGGCTGGAGAGCAGTGGCGGAATCTCGGCTCACTGCAACCTCCATGCCTCCTGGGTTCAAGCGATTCTCCTGCCTCAGCCTCCTAAGTAGCTGAGATTACAGGCACATGACACCTTGCCCAGCTAATTTTTTGTATTTTTAGTAGAAATGGGGTTTCACCATGTTGGTCAGGCTGGTCTTGAACTCCTGACCTCATGATCCACCCACCTCAGCCTCCCAAAATGCTGGGATTACAGGTGTGAGCCACCATGCCAGGCCCTGATTTTTAAATAAAATCAACTACTAAAAGTAGAAGAATAATGTCTATTTTATATAACATTTGTAACTATGTAATTAGTGAGTGAAATCAGTCAAAAAGTAATACAACATTAAAAAAACAACCATTTAAAGTCTCTGGAAATGGTTCTAAGTGCATACAGCAAAAGAAAAAACATTTATTCAAGAATATCTACTAAAATTTGGTGAAAATGGCCAATATCTGTGGTATTTGAACCAAGACCCACTCCCTCCAATTGATTTTCCCTTCACTTGCAGCTTGGTCTACAGTCCCACAAGAAAGACTTCCTTTCTATTTTTCTGAAATAATAGTTGTTCTGAGTTTAGTTCTTTCTGAGCTAGCTGGAAAATCATGTCATTTTTGCTTAAATCACCATAGGATACAAGATACAAATACACTGAGATGATAAAATGACAGCAATAACAATAGGATATGCAAATATCAATAATATGAACAGTAAAAAATTAAAATAAAACTAATAGAAATCAACTAAACTAAAACAAGATACTGTTGCAGGAAGTCAGGGACCCTGAATGGAGGGACTGGCTGAAGCCATGGCAGAAGAACATAAATTGTGAAGATTTCATGGACATTTATTAGTTCCCCAAATTAATACTTTTATAATTTCTTAAGCCTGTCTTTACTGCAATCTCTGAACATAAATTGTGAAGATTTCATGGACACTTATCACTTCCCCAATCAATACTCGAGATTTCCTATGCCTGTCTTTACTCTAATCTCTTAATCCCGTCATCTTTGTAAGCTGAGGTTGAATGTGGCCTCAGGACCCTGTGAGGATTGTGTTAACTGCACAAATTGTTTAAATAATATGAAATCTGGGCACCTTGAAAAAAGAACAGGATAACAGCGATGTTCAGGGAAAAAGAGAGATAACCTTGAAGGCTGGCTGCCTGTGGGCCGGGCGGAACAGAGCCATATTTCTCTTCTTTCAAAAGCAAATAGGAGACATATCGCTGAATTCTTTTTCTCAGCAAGGAACATCCCTGAGAAAGAGAATGCGTCCCTAAGGGGAGGCCTCTGAAATGGCTGCTTTGGGGATGTCTGTCTTTTACAGTTGTAGATAAGGGATGAAATAAGCCCCGGTCTCCTGTAGCACTCCCAGGCTTATTAGGACAAGGAAATTCCTGCCTAATAAATTTTGGTCAGACCGGTTGTCTGCTCCCAAACCCTGTCTCCTGATAAAATGTTATCAATGACAATGCATGCCCGAAACTTTATTAGCAATTTTAATTTCGCCCCAGTCCTGTGATCTCGCTCTGCCTCCATTTACCTTGTGATATTTTATTACCCTGTGAAGCATGTGATCTCTGTGACCCACACCCTATTCGTACACTCCCTCCTCTTTTGAAAATCACCAATAAAAACTTGCTGGTTTTGCGCCTTGGGGGGCATCACAGAACCTGCTGACATGTGACGTCTCCCCTGGACACCCAGCTTTAAAATTTCCCTCTTTTGTACTCTTTCCCTTTATTTCTTAGACCGGCCGACACTTAGGAAAAATAGAAAAGGACCCATGTGAAATATTGGGGGCTGAATTTCCCCCGATAAGGTATCATACAAAATAATCAAATAAAGATTAACCATTGGGAAACACAAAAGACTGCCAAGGATGTGCAGAAACAGGCACTCCCCAGATATAATTTATAAGAGTATAAATTGGTATAACCTTTTGGACAAGGAACTTAGTAGATTCCATAAAAAGTAATGATGTACTTATACTTTGATCCAGCAATTCTACTTTAAGAAATTTATTCTAGACTCAAAATGGGCAAAGATATACAGAGTTATTAGTTCGCGGTATACAACATCAAAAAAAAAAAAAGAAAAAACCTACATGTCAATCAATAAAGGATTACTTAAATAAATTATGGTAGGCCAGGCATGGTGGCTCACGCTTGTAATTCCAGCACTTTAGGAAGCAGAGGTGGGCGGATTGTTTGAGGTCAGGAGTTCGAGACCAGCCTGACCAACATGGTGAAACCCTGTCTCTACTAAAAATTACAAAAAATTAGCCAGGTGTGGTAGCACAAGCCTGTAATCTCAGTGACTCTGGAGGCTGAGACATGAGAATTACTTGAACCCAGGAGGCAGAGGTTGCAGTGAGCCAAGATCATGCCACTGCCCTAAAGCCTGGGCAGAGCAAGACTCCATCTCAAAAAAAGGAAAAAAAAAAAAAAAAAAAAAAAAAGATAAATTATGGTAGAGGCATCTGTTCAGATGAATAAGATAGATCTTAAAGTATAACATGGAGCGATGTTCAGGATAAATGTCTAAGCAGTTTGTAAAACACTATATATCAGCAAATAAATATTACATAGGGTATGATCCAAATTTTGCCAAAATAAGTTTTTGGAAAATAAATATCATGTGTCTAAACCAAAATACAAGAATGTTAACAGTGGTTTCACACTGGAGAATGCAAAGAAGATTAAAGGAACTGGGAAAATAAACTTTTAACTTTATCCATGTACATTTCCTTACTATTTGAATTTTTATCATGAGCATGTATTGTGATTTAATTTACATTTTAAATTATTATTCTATTTATCAGTGCTATTTAATACTTAAATTAACAAATCAGAAGGTATATATAGTCACTTCAAGACAATAAATGTTTATTTTCAAAATAATAAATCTAACAAGCAAATATTTCATAAGTCATTATAATAAATAGTCACAGAAAATTAAATGAGTTGAAGAGAATGCTTTTTAGTGTAGATTCTTTAATGAGCACTATTCTATATTCTATTTTGCACCATTCCCTGGGTGAAGTGTTATGAGAAAGAGTGAATGAAGACAGAATATCCTCAAAGGAGATGGCTGAGGTGACAGAATATACATTAATGAAACAACTAGCAAACAATTCCAAACAATATGGTAAAAATTATTAAATAGTTTTAAAATTTTACTCACCAAAAGGCAACTCAAATCTTGTATCAAGCAAAATTTTATGAGGAGTTGGGTTTCTAGTTCCACAGATCTCATCGTCTTTCATTAACGTCTCTGCCTCTAATGTGGACCATTCCCCAGGCCCTTCCTAGGAAACAAAGATGTAAGATTAAAGTTTAATCTTTCTTGGCTCCCTCTTAGTTCAAGAGTCAGGTTTTTTTCTCTGAAGTTCCTTGTTTGAGCTTCTGAGGGCCATTCACATCCTGATAAGGCAAACACACCACTGTCACCACCTGCCTCCACTGCATGTGGCTTCTGTTTTCCCTCTTTGGTGGGGAGAGCAGCTTTCACTGTGCTCAGCTCTGCAGGTCTAATGAGGACAGAATGTCTGGAGTACCATACTCTAAAACTAAGTACCTCTGTGGATCAATATTTAACCTGCACAGTTCTTAATGACTGTGTCACTGTTTCTAGTCAGTAAAAAGCTACTAACATTGCTGGCTAAATAGGATTGAACTGGGGCAGCAATGAAAATGAACTGCCCATCTGCCTGGGGAGTAGAGACTTATCTAGAACTAAAAGAAATACAGAAAATAGAGGCAATTTCAACTTCCCCACTCCCAGAGAAAACTCATGGTCCATGTTAACACCAAACAGGAATATAACAGATTTTGTCCAGGTCCAAAGTGGGGAAATGATGCTGAGCTATGGTCTAGTCTAGGAAAGTGAGGCAAGAGTTCAATCCTAGAAATAACGTATAGAGACAGTGTGAATACAAATTGCCAAGCCTGGTAGTTCCTTAAACTCTGTCAGGCTTACATGCAGAAGAAGGGCACTGAAAACTAGTTCCTTGGAGATTGGTAACTCAAAGAAACAAAGCAGAGAATAGCCAGCCAGCTGGCTAAGGAAGTTTAATGGGACTCCTCCCAGGGCAGTGACTTAGAGGAGAACACAGAAACCACAAGTACCCTAAGTAAACACACACACCGACACACACATACCTCAGAAGGGGCTATCTACCTGATAAGGCTGAAGAGGTGCTCTGGAGCCTATGAGTTCAGTCACAGGACACAGGGTAGGCCAGACATAAATAAAATCATCTGAACCTTCAGGTGAAGTTAGGAACAGGCAGGTTGCATGCCCTCTAATTAGAAAGGGGGAAGAATAATCCAAGATGCATGGATGAATATTAGCTAAAGTGGAGCTAGCATGGGGAGAAGCATGGGCTGGGAACCATACTTCCAAACAGAAAATGCAATGACTGACCTCATCCGACTGACGAATAGTCTTCAGCGCAATCCACACAGTCCCCACCATGGTGTCCCAGATCAGTCCTTTGTTCCATACCTCCACACTTAGACCCAGGTCCAGGCGACTAATCTCACTAAGGGAAAGAGGAAAGCCCTTTGAGGAAAGCTAGACAATATGAAAGAAACAACTACCGCTCCTGTTTTGCTAAACTTTGAATGCTTTCTCACCAGGATCCTGTCTTCAGGAAAAATCAAAATTTCCCAGAATGCCGCGAACATTTTTAGGCTCCAAGAAACCTATATAAGGTATCCATAGAAAACTGCCTTTGTTACAGTTAAATAAGTTCCAGAGACCTGCTGCTATACCACATAGTGCCTCCAGTTAGCAATAAGGTACTGTGCACCTCAAAATTTAAGAGGGTAGATTTCATATTAAATGCTCTTAACACACACATACAACAAAAAAAAGGAGACACAAGTAAACTTTTAGAGGTGATAAATATATTTACTACCTTGATTATGGTGATGGTAACACAAGTATATATATGTCTAAATTGTATACATTAATTATGTACAGTTTTTTATATCCCAATTAAACCTCAGTGGGGATGGGGGGGGGGGAAAAGAAAGAAAAATGCCTTTGTCTATCCATTCTTTCCGCTTTGGAGATACAATCATAATTAGACTAATGCAGTTTCACACAATATGAGGCCAAGTAATAAGGACATTATTGCCAGGCCTGCCTGCCAATTTCCACCCATAGGCAACAGTTTCATATGTTTTATTGTTAACTAACACTGCTTCAACTTAAACTACACACTGTATACAGGAAACTTTTAGGAAAGGTAAGTCTACTTTACAAGATTTATGAGGCTGGGCATGGTGGCTCAAGCCTGTAATCCCAGCACTTTGGGAGGTGCACGGATCACCTGAGGTCAGGAGTTTGAGACCAGCTTGGCCAACATGGCAAAACCCTGTCTCTGCTAAAAATACAAAAATTAGCTGGGCATGGTGGCACACGCCTGTAATCCCAGCTACTTGGGAGGCTGAGGCACAAGAATCACTTGAACCCAGGAGGCAGAGCCAAGATCACGCCACTGCACTCCAGCCTGAGTGACAGAGCCAGACTCCATCCCCACCAAAAAAGCCAGGGGGAGGGGGGGATTTATGAAAGGGAGTCCAGGTAGAAGTAGGGTCCCTGAGAACATATAAGTTTGATAGGAACATGTGGTCACAGGCAAGTGAGGTGCTCTAGAGTGTGCTAGTTCACACCACTCAGTCCCTGGAGGCTCATTAATCATTATTAAGCTAGATACTGTCACTTATAAGCAAAATTATTACCATGGGATAATGATAAATATAATGATTTTCCTATAATAATAACCAGGGGAAAAAATTCGAAAAGAAATCATTCCATAAAGAGCCAGATAAGCACTATTTAAAAGCAGTATCATACATGGTTGAATATCTGCTTGGAAGGACTAACTCAAACATAATCCCAGTCTTAAACTAGAATACGCAAATAGTACTTGTGTTAATGCTAAAAACGTTCTCCAGAAAGCTCTTATTGAAACACAAGGTTACTTGAGGGGTAATCCAAGAAAGATGAGAAAAGACCAATTCCAGCAGAGAAAGCAGAAAGGCATTCTCAGGAAAACAACAACTATTTATCACAAGTAGAAGCTTCAAGTTTGTACTTTAGAGAAAGCTTGGGTTCCCTGTTGTGCTATAAAATAAATGTTCTCAGGTTCACAAGTTTGAGGTATAGAATGACAGCCACAGAATTCACGTCAGGTGTTGAAAATGAATAAAGCAAAGAAAATTTGTCCCTTTTATATAAATATAATACGGCATAGAATGTACTGAGTTAATTTATTCATTTAATTAGCATTTCCTGAGCACTTACAAGACATATGACTTGGTGCTTTGGAGAAGAAACATAATATAGGACTCAGTTTTTGTGTCCAAAAACTTCTAAGCTATCTGGAGAGCTGTTCAGAGCCACAAACTAGATGAATAAGCCTAGCCACTAAGTTACAATGTTCACAGTGGAGAAACTAAGCTTTTTGTCACATAATTTAATTCAGCCTAATTAACCAATTAGTCTTGGAAAATATATGTGACATCCTCAAATCCATTGGACTTATCCATCATTTGAATATGGAATCGAAAAATTGCTTGGGCCAGGTGCAATGGCCCATGCCTGTAATCCCAGTATGTTGGGAGGCTGAGGTGGGAAGATCACTTGAGCCCAGGAGTTTGAGACCAGCCTGGACAACATGGCAAAACCTAGTGTCTCCCAGAAAAATTTTTTTTAATTAGCTAGACATGGTGGCATGCATCTGTAGTCCCAGTTACTCAGGAGGCTGAGGCAGGAAAATCATTTGAGCCCAGGAGATCAAGGCTGCAGTGAGCCAAGATGGTGCCACTGCACTCCAGCCTGGGCAACAGAGTGAGACCCTGTCCCACAAAATAAAGAAAAAAAGAAAAATTGCTTGGGGATACATATATAATATTCCCAAATCAACTCCCAAATAGCATCTCAAGCCAACAAACAGAAGAAATAGCCAGAGGTCTTCAACAGCTTGACTGAACAGGTAAAGAAGAAAATCTGCTCTTCGGAGAGCTGCTCTTCTGTTAATTCAATCAACAATATACATAAACACGTGTATAGCAGACTCTGGGCTACACAAATGCACACAAATAGTGAAGATGCCCACCTTACCCTTAAGAAATGAACAATCTAATCCTAAAAACAAGATATGAAAATATTAAAAACAAATAATATAAGAAATACCAAAACAAATATTAGTTTTGCCACATAATACATCATGGAGAAGGAAAAAGGAGAACGGGAGATAGGAAACCAGCACTGGAGATTCCGGTGACAAAAGGACAGGGTAGTAGACTAAGTTCTGCAAGGAGTGAACCAAAAAAAATAAGTAAATAAATAAAATAGGACAGGATAGGAGGAATAAGGAATAGGAAGAGCAGAAAAGTAGAGAAAGTAGCTAATAAAACCCACGTGTAAAAGAAGAGAGGGCAAAATTCACACAGCATCTCAACATGGGAGACAGGAAGAAAATTCACACATATCACAGCAGGGTCAAAAGGGGAAGTGCTATGGGAAATTGGAAAATAAACACATAAGAATAATGCTAGCTATGCTGATGAGAGGCTGCAGAAGATCACTGTGCCTCACATTATGGGAAGAGTTATAACTGGAAATTATGGTTATAGCCAACTGGAAGTGCTAGGTTTATAAACCATAGCCAGGACTATGGCTAACATACTGGTATGGAAAGAGACTTGCATAAACCATTTGTAGCTGACTCTGTACACTGCATGTGTAAAGAAGGAAACAGGTACTCTCAGTCTCATATCACTGTCACTGAGAGAGGGAATAAATGAGGCTTATATAATCTAGAGAGAGAAGCAACCAGTGAGAAAGAAACATGACACCATTGGCCTCCTTCTCTTTGAAGCCCAGTTCTCCCTCAGCTTCCAAGACACCATTATCTCCTGGCTCTCCTAGCCCTCTGTTCAATCCTTTTTAGTTCCCTCTCTCCCCTCATTAAATGCTGCCACTCTCCAGCTTCTACCCCAGTCCCTTTTCTCACCATACACATTCTCTCCCTAAGCTTTCTCATCTTCACCTATGGCTTCAACTGACCAAAATATTTCTCCAAAACAGACTTCTTCCCTGAGTGCCGGGTTTAGGTTTCTAACTATCTTCTGTACCTCTCATCCTTCCTATCTGTCCTATAAGAATCTCAAATATAAGATTGTCCATAACTGATATTAATCCCTATCCTACTGAATGGCATACCACCCAACCCATCTTCCAAGAAAATCTTTTGGTTCTACTTCCTGAATACCTTCTATTCATCCTTTTCTATGTCTTCTGCTATTGTCCTAGCCCAAAACCTTATAATGTTTGCCTTAAACTATCACAATAATGGTCCTTTAGGAAGCAATATAAGCTGGGTGCAGTGGCTCAAACCTGTAATCCCACAGCTTTGGGAGGCCAAGGCGGGAAGATTGCTTGAGCCCAGGAGTTTGAGATCAGCCTGGGCAACATAGTGAAACCCCATCTTTACAAAAAATAAAAACATTAGCCAAGGTGTGATGGTACATGCTTGTAGTTTCCATTACTCAGGAGGCTAAGGCAAGAAGATCGCTCAAGCCCAGGAGTTAGAGGCTGCAGTAAACTATGATCATACCACCACACTCTAGGATGGGTGAGAGAGGGAGATCCTGCCTCAGAAAAAAAAAGAAAAGAAAAAAAATGCAATATACTAAGAGCCCAGAGGATTGGAAATGTCTCCCCTTAAAAATAATAACCATCCCTATGTCCCTCTGAGCTGCACTATAAAACATGCAAATAGATTTCAGTTCAGTTTCAAATTTCACAGCAAATTTCAGTACGTTTTCTCATTCAGCCCCTTCATGCCCACCTCCAACTCCCAGAAAAAACAAGCATAATCTTCTGAGAAAGGAAGACCTTTACAGATAAGGAAACTAGTGCCCTATGAAGCTAAATGTTTTGCCCAGTCCTTCAATATATTCTACACTTTTCTCCCCTTTTGTAGAACAGGAACAAAAAAATCCTGAAACTAAAGGGACCAAAGAAAGAAATAACAAGTTTTCAAAGCCAAAGTTTAATTAAAATCATAATATACTAAACTTTGTCATACACGAGAAATTCTACTAATATTTATTCATTTTAATTAATTGAATATAGGACATTTTACTCCATAAAGCAAAAGGATTATAGGCACAGAAATCTTCAGCCTCTAAAACAGATGACTGAGGTACACATGAAGATACAGTCTCTCACATGCAAGGCCACATTCCTTCAAAGAGCCTTCTGAGAATCAAAGAAAGATGAAGTTATGTTTAATGTCATGCTAAGTCTGCTGTACTCTATTCTAATTCTGACCACTGAGAAAATCTGCCTATGTAGTTTTTCACCAACACAAATCAATTGGGAGTTTACCTGCATTATCATTCATCTCTAAGAACAAATTACGAATCCATGAGAAAACAAAACTGCAGTTGTGCTTCATGTACCATGAACCTCACTTATTTCTATAACTCCACAGTTTTCAAAACAGTATTTAACAGTGCCAGTACATTTTATAAATCTCAAAAATACACAAAATCTTCTAATTGTTTCATCCAATGCAATTCCCTTAAAAAGATTATAAAATATGTAGGCACACTGCTGCTGCAAAATACTTACAACATGAAATCCTGTTCCCAGGAAGGCTGATCACCACGAACTGCTACAGTTGTGCTCTTCACATTCTGTACTTTCAGGGTCACATATGTGTTAAATTTATCTTTGAAAAAATACAAAATGGAGACATAATACTTAGTGCTCAGATTGTTACCCATCTCACAAAGCCCTTGGAATTAAGCAATATAGAAATTAAAGTATTACATGTGCAGGAAAAAATTAAGCTATATTGTACAATATAGCCTCATTCAAGACATAGCAGAGTTGCCGAAATTATAAAACTACGTACTATCTTCAAGAGCATAATCTAAAATACTATTTTTTTAATTTTAAGAAATTTTATATATGACCCAACAGATATGCATACACACACACTCAAACTGAAACAGATTCATGAATGCCAAGATATGATACACTGATATTTCCTGTTCTAATTTATTTAATCTGTAATGTTAATCCTAACCTACTATGTTAATTATATAGCCCACTTGCCATCTGGGGGGAAAAATCCAAATCTAATTGACCTACTAGGAAAGATAAGGTATGTAAATTTAATAAAATGTAGAAAGAGATACATACCAGAAGGAAAAAAGAAAAAGTGATAAAGAACTGCAGAGCTGTTAACAGGGACAAAAATTAAGGAAAAATCTTCACAAAGAAAATAGATTTCAAGCTCGATCTACTCAGTTTGGCCTAAAGCACAAGTTACATAAAAAGAAATCTTTTTTTTGAGACAGAGTCTTGCTGTGTCACCCAGACCAGGGTGCAGTGGCATGATCTTGGCTCACTGCAACCTCCACCTACCAGGTTCAAGCAATTCTCATGCCTCAGCTACCCAAGTAGCTGGGATTATAGGTGTGCGCCACCATGCCCAGCTAACTTTTGTATTTTTAGTAGAGATGGGGTTTCACCACGTTGGCCAGGCAGTCTCAAATGCCTGACCTCAAGTGATCTACCCATCTTGGCCTCCAAAAGTGCTGGGATTACAAGCATGAGCCACCAGGCCCAGCCAAAAAAAGAAATATTATCACAGAGTTGAGAAAAGGAAATTCTCTAACCTGAGAGTTGAGTACTAAACAAGTTGATTACTAAACAAAGGTGGTGGCCTGAAACTTCAAACTCAGGCATCTCACCTAATTCTTACTACAGCACATTTGGCACTCGCCTCACTACATCCACATCAGCCATGATCAGGGGCACTGAATTGAGGGTTTGCTTTTCTATGTAAGAAATTAATCCTAATGTTATACAATGAAAAAATAGCAAACTATCACTTTGACTCATCAAATTGGCAAACATTGCTTAACATGATTACCTAATGTTACAGAAGATATGAGAAAATGGAACCCGTCATACACTTTCAGCTGAAGGTAAGTCTTTCTTTTAAATATCATTTAAAATGGTGTGGTTTTATACTTATCAACAGGGAAAATTTATAATTATATTAAAGAAATATGAGGATAAAAGCCCATACAAGGGGAATCTCCATCCATATCCAGTAGTAGTAGTGCAGTAGGCCACTGAGCTATGTTTTATATCACATTATTTTGTACTCCACCCCAACATCCAATCACACATAGCTGACCAGACCAAGAGTAAATAACCCAAGAGCAGCCAATCCATGAGCTGGCCAAAAGCTGAAACAAACCTGATTCCCTCTCAAAAGATTTTAAATAGGGTAAAAGGATAAATATTGACAATTGGTGGTTGGTGCTGAAGCTAAAAGGAAGGGGTATAAATTCCACTGAGGCAGCTATTATGGGTGCAAGATGGGTAAGCATAGAAAACCAGCTGGGAGAGAAATAACAGAGCAGATTCTCAGAAAAAAAGAGCCAGCAGAGACAGAAAGATAATAACCTTTAAAACAAGAAACTGCTCAGAAACTGCTTTCATTACTGTTGCACCCAAGGTCCAGTTTTTCAGGTTTTCCTGGGTTCTCAAGCATATTCATATATTTCCAGTAACCCTCCAGCTCCCCTCCCTCCTTCCCCAGCAGTAACCAGAGGAAGTCTTCCTAATGTGACAATCAAAATTGAGGAAATGCATATTAAAATAAGGAAATACCATTTTTAATCTTCAGATGGACAAACATTTTAAAGTTTCATATCGAATGTTGATAAGGACTTGGGAAAATAAATGTTCATAAACTTTTGGTCTCGGTATATATAGTAAAAACTTGCAAGAGAACAATTTGGCAGGAGTTACCAAATTTTTAAAAATATATATATACTTTTGACCCAGCAATTCTACTTCTGAATCTAGTACATAGACACATTTGCAAAAGCAAGCAATGAGAAGTGCACAAGAACATTTATTATTTGTAACAGCAAAAACTTGGGATCCTAAATATTAATCAAGTATTAATCAATCAGGGACCTATTAATCAGGGTACAAATCTACAACAAAATTCTGTACAGCACCTTAAAAGAACGAACCAGACACACACATACACACACACACACACACACACACACACATACACTTTCATGATGTGTTGCTGGGGGGAAAAGCAGGTTGCATAAGATATGTTTCACATGGTCTATTTGAATATTTTAAATTTTAAGAAATTTTATATATGACCCAATAGATACATATACACACACTCTCAAGCTGAAACAGGTTCATGAACTGCAAGACATGATACACTGATATTTCAATATTTATCCACTACACACTGGGGCCTGTCATGGGGTGGGGGACGGGGGGAGGGATAGCATTAGGAGAAATACCTAATGTAAATGACGAGTTAATGGGTGCAGCAAACCAACATGGCACATGTATACCTATGTAACAAACCTGCACGTTGTGCACATGTACCCTAGAACTTAAAGTAAAAAAAAAAATTGTTTCTGCTAATTGTCAATATTTATCCTTTTACACTATTTCAGACTTTTTTCTGAGAAAAAGTTGGAAAAGGTATATCAAAACCTCTAAATATATAGCTATTATTGAGAAGTAGAATTGGGTTAGCCAAGAGGTAAGAAAACTAATTTTTCACTAGATTAATGATTTCATGAATTAATTTAGTGAAGTAATGAATCAAATTACTGAATTTGATCAATGAATTAATAATTTTTTTAATTGCTTTGAAATAACAGCAAATACAAGAGGAAAAGACATAATAGAAAGCTGGCCTTACCTGGTGAACCCTGGAATTTGGCCCTTTTAACTGCAAGAGAAAAAAGAGGATACCATGAAGAATGTTTCCAAGTTCATTTTACTTAAGCAACATTTATTAGGCACTACATACCAATGTTAGAATTAGACTTAGATTGTTAAATCGAAACCTGGAGAAAAAAAGCTGAGACTTCTGATCAAAACTTGAAAGGCAAAGAGTCAGACGAGCCCTTAAAAGTCAATCTGATCTCATATCCAATGCAGAAATCTCTGTTTCAGGCTCCTGACAACAAGGTGGAGAGATCTAAGTTACTCCTGTGGCAGGCAGCCAGTTTCATGTGAGATATCTTCTGAAAGTTTAAGTTACAAATGTTCCTTATTTAAAACCTAGCATAGAAATCCCCTCTATTCTGTTCACACCAAAAGAAGAGCATAACAGGCCAGATCTAGATAATAACCTTTAAAACAAGAATGAGAAATAACTTCTTTCTGAAAATAAGCAGATAGTAAGAGGAGCTCCTGTCAATGTAATCACAAAGCGCTGTTTCCAAAGGCAGTAGAGAACTACACAGGAAAGAATCCCACACTGGAGTGCACATGCCAACTCCTGGGAAAGGTCAAAGACCATACATGCAGGAAAACTGCTAAATCTCAGAAAGCACCAAGTAGCTATCAAAGAAGATTAGAGCTACGTGCCACAGGAGAAAAAAAAGGTGAAGAAAACCCTAAAACACAAAACCTGGAAAGGATGCTTAAGAGTATACGTCTGCCATTCTCCTTATCCTGCGTTACTACTGAAAGCTTCACCTTAACTAACATCCAAGTCCTGCTTAATACTTCTAAGAGATGGGTCATTCTGTACCTTTCACACATCCTCTCCATTTTCAGACAGGATTTTACTAAAATCTAATTCTTTTTATTGAAACAAAGTCTGTCTCTCACTGGAGACTACCTTTTGTAGTCCCATTTCAGTTCAAATCCTCTTCCCAACTGGTGTTCTTTTTCATAAATGTGTAGAAAGTACATACAGATCTCTCTGAATAGCCTGGCTAAAGCTACCTTAAAAAGATTAAGCTCTGCAATTACTAATTGGTCAATAAGCATAAATTTGCCATTATGCTAGTCAACGATATAGTGATAATAATGGTTCTGTGATGTGACACTCTATTGAGTGTCACTTGATTGCATGTGAAGGATGCAAAGTATTGTTCCTGGCTGTGTCTGTAAGGGTGTTGCCAAAGGAGATTAATGTTTCAGTCAGTGGACTGGGAGAGACAGACCCACCCTCAACCTGGGTGGGTACCATTTAATTAGCTGACAGCACAACTAGGATAAAAGCAGGCAGAGGAATGTGGAAGGAGAAGACAGACCTGAGTCTTCTGGCCTCCATCTTTCTCCCATGCTGGATGATTCCTGCCCTTGAACATCCAAGTTCTTCAGCTTTTGGACTCTTGGTCTTACACCTGTGCTTTGCCAGGGGCTCTCGGGCCTTTGAGCACAGACTGAAGGCTGCACTGTCGGCTTCCCTACTTCTGAAGTTTTGGGACTCGGACTGGCTTCCCGGCTCCGCAGTTTGCAGATGGCCTAGTGTGGGACTTCACCTTGTGATGATATGAGTCAATTCTCCTAATAAACTCTCATATATAGATATGTGTGTGTGTGCATATATGTATATGTGCACGCACACACACACATACACACACACACACACACACACACACACACACACACACACACACACACACACACACACACCCCCCCCTATCAGTTCTGTCCCTTTAGAGAACCTTGACTAATACAGGTTCTTTCTGGGGGCAGGGGGAACCTTGCAATCTACCAAGGCAGTGGAATTTCAAGCTTGAGCATACATTAGAATCACCTGAGGGCTGTTAAAGCACAGAATGCTGGGCCACATCACCTTAGTTTCTAGACTCAGTGCAGTGCAGCAGGGCCTGTGAAACTGTATTTCTAACAAGTTCCCATGTGATGTTACTGGCATTTACTGGCTAAAGAACAGGGATGCTGGTAAACATTCTACAGTACGCAGGACAGTTCTCCAGAGCAAAACCTAGCCTATCCTGCCACCAGTGCCACCCATCACTGCATGCCTCCTGGAGGTCTAGGGACTAGCTTATCAAGCCTGCTCCCACCACTAAAAGCCACACACGCTGCTGAGTGGTGCAAGGACTGGCGCACCACTGCTACCACCACTGTCAACTCCTCACACGTCACCCGGGGGATCCAAGGACCCACCCACTTGGTCGGCCACTGGCACTGCCAGCACCCAAGCATACCACCTGGAGTCCCAAGGGAGCCCAAAGACTGGCATTCCTAGAATGCCACTGCTACTACTGATTCCAGGGGACCAGCCCATCTGGCATATCAGTCCCCAGCAAAGTCTTGTCACAGCCTCCACCAACAATTATAGCCTACACCACTGCGAAGCCAAGAAACTAGTCTGAGTAAAGGTGAAGAAATCATACGGAGACTACACTACTGCACCCACCCAGAATCAAAGCCAAAACACCTTTCCCCAGCAACAATATAGATACATCTACAGAAAAAAAGTCTTTCCCTAAAAAAGCCACTCCATAACATTAAAAGAAGGAATTGTTATAACACATACACAAATATCAATATAAGAAGAAAAGAAACATTCAGCCAGGCATGGTGGCTCACACCTGTAATCCCAGCACTTTGGGAGGCCAAGGTGGGTGGATCACTTAAGGAATTCGAGACCAGCTTGGCCAACATGGGAAACCCCATCTCTACTAAAAATACAAAAATTAGCTGGGTGTAGTGGCACATGCCTGTCATCCTAGCTACTCGGGGGGCTGGGGTGGGAGACTCGCTTGAGCCTGGGAGGCAGAGGTTGAAGTGAGCTGAGATAGCACCACCGCACTCCAGCCTGGGTGACAGAGTGAGACCCTGTCTCAAAATAACAACAACAACAACAAACAAGAACACAATAAACATGGGTTCTTCTTGTGTTTTTCCAGTTCTCAGAGGAAAGGCTTTCAACTTGTCCCCACTCAGTAGGATGTAAGCTATGGGTTTGTCACATATGACCTCTACTGTGTTGAGGTATGTTCCTTTAATGTGTAATTTTTTGAGAGTTTTTTTTTTATGATGAAGGGATGTTGAATTTTATCAAACGCCTTTTCTATGTCTATTGAGATGATCTTAAGTTTTTGTTCTTCATTCTGTTGATGTGATGTATCACATTTATTGATTTGCATATGTGGAACCATCATTGCATACCTGGGATAAATCCCCCTTGATCATGGTATATTATCTTTTCGATATATTACTTGATTTGGTTTGCTAGTATTTTGTTGATGATTTTTGCATCTGTGTTTATCAGGAGTATTTGCCTGTAGTTTTATTTTTTTGTTCTGCCATTGTCTGGCTTAGTAGACAATGCCCCACTTTCACAACTCTCATTCAACTTAGTACTGGGAGTCCTAGCCAGAGCAATCAGGCAAGAGAAAGAAATCCAAGGCAACCACACTGGAAAAGAGGAAGCCAAATTGTCCCTCTTTGCACATGACATGATCTTATATATAGAAAAACCTAAAGACTCCACTGTTTGTTTTTAACTCTTAGATCTGATCAATATATTCAGTAAAGTTGCATAATACAAAATCAACTACAAAAATCAGTAATAATAAACTAGTTGAAAAACAAATTAAAAAAGTAATCACATTTACGATTGCTACAAAAAATATTCAATACCTGGGAATAAATTTAACCAAGGGTGAAAGACCTCTACAACAAAAATGACAAAACACTGATGAGAGAAATTGAAGAGAACACAAACAAATGGAAAAACGTACTATGCAAATAGGCTCTAAGAATATTGTTAAAATGACTGTATTATCCAAAGCAATCTACAGATTAAATGCAATCCCTATCAAAATACCAATGCTATTCTTCAGAGAAATAGAAACAACAATCCTAAAATTCATATAAACCACAAAAGACCCTGGATAGTCAAAGCAATGCTGAGCAAAATGGACAAAGCTGGAGGTATCATGCTATCTGACTTCAAAATACACCATAAAGCTATAGTAACCAAAGCAGGTTACTACTGGTATAAAAACTGAGACACAAGCCAATGGAATAGAATAGAGAACCCAGAAATAAATCCATGTATTTACAGCCAATTGATTTTTCAACAAACGTACCAGAAAAACACAGAGGAAAGAATAATATCTTCAATAAATGGTGTTGGGAAAACTGAATATCCATATTACGGAAGAATGAAACTGGGCATCTATCACAAAAATCAACTCAAAATGAATTCAAGAGTTAAATATAAGACCCAAAACTTTAAAACTACTAGAAGAAAACACTTCAGGACATTAGTCTAGTCAAAGATTTTATGGCTAAGACTTCAAATGCATAGAAATAAATAAAAATAGACAAATGGGACCCTATAAAACTAAAAAGCCTTTGCACAGCAAAAGTAACAATCAATAAAGAGACAAACTACAGAATGGGAGACAATATTTGCAAACTATTCATCCAACAAGGGACTAATATCCAGAATATATAAGGAACTCAAATCAAGAGCAAAAAAAAAAAATCCCATTAAAAAGTGGACAAAGGATCTGAATAGACATTTCTCAAAAGAATGGCCAACATGTAGATGAAAAAAATGCTCAAGAGTACTAATCATCAGGAAAATTAAAATCAAAACCACAGTGAGCTATCATCTCACCCCAGTTAGAATGGCTATCACCAAAACCACAAAATATAACAGATGCTGGCCTGGATGGAGAGAAAAGAGAACTCATATACACTGTGGACAGGAACATGAATTAGTACAGCCCTTATGGAAAACAGTATGGGGGTTTCCCAAAAAACTAAAAACAGAACTACCACATGATCCAGCAATCCCATTACTGGGTATTTATCCAAAGGAAAGGATGTCAGTATGTCAAAGGGATATTAGCATCTCCATGTTTACTGCAGCACTATTCATGATAGCCAAGATATAGAATCAACCTAAGTGTCAATCAACAAATAAATGAAGAAAATGTGGTATATATATACAATGGAATACTATTCAGCCATAAAAAGAATGAAACCCTGTCATTTGCAGCAACATGGATGGAACTGGATAGCATCATGTTAAGTGAAATAAGCTAGGCACAGAAAGACAAATTTTGCATGTTCTCACTCATGTGAGAGCTAAAATAAAGGAGATCTCCTGGAGGCAGAGAGTAGAATGATGGCTACCAGATGCTGGGAAGGGGGAGAAGGGTGGTGAAGAGAGGTTGGTTAATGCATACATACAGTTATATTGAAGGAATACGTTGTAGTGTGTGATCACAGACTGGGGTGATTATAGTTATCAATAATTTGCATATTTCAAAATAGCTAGAAGAAAAGATTTGAAATGTTCCCAACACAAAGAAGTGATAAATATTTTAGGTGATGGATATCCTAAATACCCTGGGTTGATCATTACACATTGTATGCATGTACAGAAATATCACATGTACCTCATAAATATGTACAGTTATTATGTATCCAAAAAATGGCCTTCCCATCTGGCCCCCAAAAGATGGTATACAAGCATGAACCATCTTATCTTTCTCTGAATATTTATATCTTGCTTGACTCCCATGCGCACATGTGCATGTAATAATAAAATTTATATGTATTTTTTCCTGTTTAAAAAATGCTATCTACAACAGCATCCCCCCAAAATATTAAATTCTTAGAATAGATTTAACATTAGAATAGATTTAACAAAAGAAATGTAAGGCCTGTAAGTTAAAAACTATAAACACTGAGGAGAGAAATCAAAGAAGTAACTAAATGAAAAGATATACCATGGTCAATGTTTGGAAGACTCACTATTGTTAAAATGACAATTTTCCCCATATTAATCTACATATTCAAGACAAACCCAATCAAAATTCTAGCAGGCATTTTTTTTTAGATACTGACAAGCTGGTTTTAAAATTTATATGAAAACGCAAAGGACCAGAAGAGCCAAAAAACATTTTGGGGGAAAAAGGGTGTTGGAGTAATTATACTACCTGATCTCAAGTTATATTATAAAGATACAGGAATCAAGACAGTGTGGTATTGGCATAAAAAGACATAATGATCAATGGAAAAAAATAGAAAGTTCAGAAACAGACCCACACACATATGGGTCAACTGATTTTCAACAAAATTGCCAAGGCAATTCAATTGAGGGAAAAGATAATCTTTTTAACAATGGTACTGAAAAATTCGATATTCATATGCAAGTGCATATACATATTTGCTTATTTTATCCTTACTGTACACAATATGCAAAACTTGAAATGAGTCAGGAATAGAACTAAATGTGAGAGATAAAACTATGAAATATCTGGAAGAAAACATAGGAGAAAATCTTAGTGACCCTGGGTTAGATTTCTTAAATTGTATGCAAAATGCATGAAGTTTAAAAGAAAAAAAAATGTACAAACTAGTGCTATGATTTGAATGTGCTATGATCTGAATACCCCATGACAATCAAACCAAAAATGGACAAATAGGATCACATCAAGTTAAATATCTTCAGCACAGCAAAGAAAACAATCAACAAAGTGAAGAGACAACCGACAGAATGAGAAAAAGTAATTTGCAAACTATTCTTCTGACAAATGATTAATAACCAGAATGTATAAGGAGCTCAAACAAGTCAATAGGAAAAAGTCTAATAATCCAATTTAAAAACAGGCAAAAGACCTGAATAGATATTTCTCAAAACAAGACGGACAGGCCGGGCATGGTGGCTCACGCCTATAATCCCAGCACTATGAGAGGCCAAGGAAGGTGGATTGCTTGAGCTCAGTAATTCCAGACCAGCCTGGGCAACATGGTGAAAACTCGTCTTTACCAAAAATACACAAAATCAGCTGGGTATAGTGGCATGCACCTGTGGTCCCAGCTACTCAGGAAGCTGAGGTGGGAGGATCACTTGAGATCGGGAGGCAGAGTTTGCAGTGAGCTGAATTTGCTCCACCGCACTCCAGCCTGGGTGACAGAGTGAGATAACGTCTCAAAATAAATAAATAAATAAAAATTTAAAAGACAGACACACAAATGGCAAACAAGTACGTGAAAAGGTGTTAAACATCAATGATCATCAGCGAAATGCAAATCAAAACTACCATGAGGTATCATCTCACCCCAGTTAAAATGGCTTTTATCCAAAAGACAAGCAATAAGAAATGCTGGCAAAGATGTGGAGAAAGGGAACCCTTGTACACTGTTGGTAGGAATATAATTATTAGAGTCACTATAGAGAACAGTTTGGAGGTTTCTCAAAAGACTAAAAATAGAGCTACCATATGATCCTGCAATCCCAATGCTAGGTATATACCCCAAAAAAGGAAATCAGTAAATCTGCACTCCCACATTTATTGAAGCACCATTTCACAATAGCCAAGATTTGGAAGCAACTTAAGTGTTCATCATAACAAAAATGTGCTACATATACACAATGGAGTACTATTCAGCCACAAAAAAGGATGACATCCTGTCACTTGCAACAACATGGATGGAACTGGAGGTCATTGTGTTATGTGAACTATACCAGGCACAGAAAGACAAACTTCACATGTTCTCGCTTATTTGTGGGAGCTAAAAATTAAAACAATTGAACTCATGGAAACAGTAGAACTACCGATAACAGAAGCTACTAGAAAGAATAGTTGGGGGGGAAGTGGGGATGATTAATGGGTATAAAAATGTAGTTAGAATAAATAAGATCTAGTATGTGATAGCACAACAGGGGGACTACAGTCAATAATAATTTATTGTACCTTTTAAAATAACTAAAAGTATATAATTAGATTGTTAAATAAAGGATAAATGGTTGAGGTGATAGATACCCCATTTACCCTAATGTGATTAAGCACTGTATGCCTTTATCAAAATATCTCATGTACCCTATAAGTATATACATGTATTATATACCCCAAAATTAAAAATTAAAGAATACAAAATAAGGGGAACAAATAAAAATATATATTCATATTTGCTTATACCTGCATAAACAAACTCTGCTAAAGACAAAAGTAGTAATGATGAGTTATTCATACAAAAAGACAAAATTAAGCCCTTACCTCATGCTAACACAATTATGAATTATAAATGGATTAAATATGTAAATGTGACACTAAAGCTTTAAAACGTTCAGGAAAAAATAAGAGAATATCTGCATGATAGACAAATAGACATATACACACATTTTAGAATAATAATAACCCTAAAAGGAGGGAATGCACACCAACTTTGAGAGTGACTACAGCTTGGGAGAGAGAGATTGAGACAGTAAAGAAAATTTCAACTTTATCCGCTGTACACTATTTTTTTAATCTTGATTAATGTAACAAATCATTAACATTTGTTAAATTAAGGTGGCAACTACATGTGTATGCAATATATTATTCTCTGTTCTTTTTTAGAAGTTTGAAAATTTAAAGAAAACAATGTCTTTACTTTTTTTTTTTTTTTTTTTTTGGACACAGGGTCTTGCTCTGTCACCCAGGCTGGAGTGCAGTGGTACAATCATGGCTCACTGCAGCCTTGACCTCCAGGGTTCAAGCAATCCTCCTGCCTTAGCCTCCCAAGTAGCTAGGACCACAGGTGTGTGCCACCACACCTGGCTAATTTACTACTTCTTAATATTCAAATACCCACTGTTGGAAAACAGTTTCTATCTATACCTCACTGTTTAATACACTGGTTTTCTATAAATGTAGCAAGGTACTGAAACTGGTGTGCTATCTGCCAGCCATGAGTCAAGTGGCTTCTCCTAACAGTGAAAGCAGGGAACAACCAGGGCAAAGACTCTGCACTCAAAGGACCAAAGAAGGGACCCCCAGCTGGTACCACCAGCCACTCCACTGCCAATGAGGTTTCTCCCCAATGTTGAGTGTATGGAAATCTAACGCCATCGGCCTAACACACACTAAATATATTTGTTCTATAGAATTTTTTAAATTTAACCATGAAGAAAAATCTAAACTCTCCTCCAGATGTTGATTCTCACCCAGTTCCTTAACACTATGAAAAATAAACAAGAACACTGGCCGGGCACAGTGGCTCACGCCTGTAATCCCAGCACTTTGGGAGGCCGAGGCAGGCAGATCACCTGAGGTTGGGAGTTCGAGGCCAGCCTGACCAACATGGAGAAACCCCATCTCTACTAAAAATACAAAATTAGCCAGGCGTGGTGGCACATGCCTGTAATCCCAGCTACTCAGGAGGCTGAGGCAGGAGAATCACTTGAACCCGGGAAGCAGAGGCTGCAGTGAGCCAAGATTGCACCATTGCACTCCAGCCTGGGCAACAAGAGTGAAATTCCATCTCAAAAAAAAAAAAAGAAAAGAAAAAGAAAAACACGAACATTAACTCTGCACATTTCTAAATTAACTACTTAACCAGACGCGGTGGCTCACGGCTATAATCCCAATACTTTTCAAGGTCAAGGTGGGAGAACTCCTTCAGGCCAGGAGCCTGAGATGAGCCTGGGAAACACAGTGAGGCTCTGTCTCTACAAAAAATTAATTAATTAATTAATTAAAAATAATAATAATAAATAAAAACGGAGCCTGGGAGGCAGAGGTTGCCGTGAGCCTTGATCATGCCACTGCACTCTAGTCTAGGTGACAGAGCCAGACCCTGTCTCAAAATTAATAAATAAATGTATTGAGCTGTATGAATCAGATCAGCTTGGACACCCACACGTCCTTTTTCATCAGTGACCTTCTAACAGATCTAGACTCACACCAAATAAGAGTCTTGAAGAGTAAAATTAATACTCATAATAATATAATAATAGTAGCTGCCTGTCAACTACAATCCTATGTTGCTTCTTGCCGTCCCATGAAGTATATTTTTCATTGATAAGTTTTCTAGTGTGTGGACATGTTATTGTTTTTGTTACTCTTTTCCCTTGGCTCTTAGGATTAGAAATCATCAGTTTCAGAGAAAACCTGGTGAGAGAAAGAGCCTATCTCACAATATATAATAGAAAGTAAAAATGCCAGATACTCATTGCCTAGACTCCCTTACAGATTATAATTTTTTCTCTTTCCACACCTAAAATCTTTTTTTTTTGAGGGTCTTGCTGTGTCATCCAGGCTGAAGTGCAGTGGTGCAAACACAGCTCACTGCAGCCTCCACCTCCAGGGCTCAGGCTCCTGAGTAGCTAAGACTAGGTACCTGCCACCATGCCTGGCTAATTTTTTTATTTTTTATAGAGACAAGGTCTCATTATATTGCTCAGGCTGGTCTCAAACTTTCAAGCTCAAGTGGTCCTCCCTCCTCAGCCTCCGAAAGTGCTGGAATTATAGGTGTAAGCCACCGCATCCAGCCTTAATTATTTTCTGATCTTATTGCATAGGCTAGGACTGCCTGTAAACTATTGAATGTAAGAAATGATAGTAGGCGCCGGGCACAGTGGCTCACGCCTGTAATCCCAGCACTTTGGGAGGCCGAGGCGGGCGGATCACGAGGTCAGGAGATCGAGACCATCCTGGCTAACACAGTGAAACCCCGTCTCTACTAAAAATACAAAAAAATTAGCCGGACGTGGCGGCACGCCCCTGTAGTCCCAGCTACTCGGGAGGCTGAGGCAGGAGAATGGCGTGAACCCAGGAGGCGGAGCTTGCAGTGAGCTGAGATCACGCCACTGCACTCCAGCCTGGGTGACAGAGTGAGACTCTGTCTCAAAAAAAAAAAAAACAAAAAAAAAAACAAACAAGAAACGATAGTAGGCATCCTTGTATTGTTCCTGACTTTAAAGAAAATACTTTTAATAAATCAATTTTGAGTGTGATGTTTGCTATAGGTTTCTTTAAAGCTTATTTTGAAATAATCAGAGGGAGTTGCAAAAATAGTAGAGAGGTCCTATGTACCCTTCACCTAGTTCCCAACAATAGTTAAACCTTACATAACTATAGTACAATATCAAAAAGAAAAAACCTGATGTGTGTGCGTAGTTCTGTGCTATTTATCACATACGTAGACCCATGTTACTATTGCCACAATCAAGATATAAAACTTTTCCATCACCACGAAGATCTCCCTCTTGCTACCACTTTATTGTCATATCTACACCCTCCCTCATCATCCCAAACCATTGGAACCATTAATCTGTTCTCCATCTCCATCATTTTGTCATTTGCAGAATGTTATACACAGAGAATCATACAGAATATGACCTTATGAGATTTTTTTTTCCACTCAGCATAACGCCAAGTTGTTGAATGTATCACTCACATAGTTGGATTATGTTTTTATATCCAATCTGCCAACTGTCTTTAAATTTGTGTGTTTAGACTATTTACATTTAATGTAATTATTAAAATGTTAGGGCTTAAGTCTGACATTTTATTGTCTATTTTCCGTTTTCTTTTTCCTGCCTTCCTGTGGATTAAATATTTTTCAAATTTCTACCCCTTTTATCTGTCATTAACAGGGGTTAACAGGAGTTAGCAAAGGGGAGGAGCCATGGTCTTTCCATGGCATGTGGCTAGAGTAGTGTGGTTATTGTCCAAAAGTTTCTGTCTTGCTACGTTTCCTCTTTCACCATCTTTTAAAGAGAAAAGGCTGTTTTTGGCTTTCTTGGGGTGTATGTTCCCATTGCCATTTCTGACTAAGTTGCCAGTTGATCCAACACTTACATTATATGAGGCAAACAAACAATCAAGCAAGTCCAGGGAACTCACTGCTATGTCATTCCATGGGTCGTGAAACCCCTAGCTGGTCTGTCGTCTTCTCTTTACCTTTCAAACTCTTCCTATGTTTGTTTTACATACAGTGTCCAGGGTTTTGAGCTATACTTAGCAGGAGCAATACAGAACAATCCATCCTGGTCCAGAAAAGAAAGGTCCCTTTTGAATTTACCATGAATTTTTATCATGAATGCTTACTGAATTTTATCAAATGCTTTTTCTGCATCTGTTGAGATGATCCAAGGATGTTTCCTCTTTAGTCTGTTAATGCTACAGATTTTAGATGATTAACAGATACAATACATTAACATATTTTCAGATGATAAACCACTCTTTTATTCCTAAAATCAACTTAACTTGATAATGCTGTATTATTGGTTTATATGAAGCTAGATACATTTTAACAATGTCTTTAGGACTTTTGGTCCTTTATTTAGGCTTGAAAATGGCCTTAGTATTTCTTTACAAAAATGTTATTGTCTGGTGATGTAATATTAAATTACTATCATCATAAAGTAAGTTAGGGAAAGTTCCCTCTATTACGATTAAAACTCAGGCTCAGAGACACCAGGAATCAGAAGATACTAACAGGCAAATGCTGGCTTTAGCACCTGCTCATGTTTTCTTATTGTTTCTGGCCTTCCAAGAATTCAACTATGTAGGAAAAAAATTGCTCATTTTGTCCCTGTCAATAGCATATTCAGGTGTACTAGAATGAGAATAGTTTCCTCAGAAAACTAGTTTATCACATTCCAGAAAATAAAAACCCTACCCTTGAAATTTATTACATCTGAATTTTAACTAAACCACATCTCTAAATTCTTCCCAGAAAAAAAACACAACCTTAGACTACTTTAACTACAATCTCTACTTTCTGCTTTACATCCTATTGTTGTCAGGAACTTTATTTCCATCTTGTTTGTAAAACTGTAACATATTAGACATAATTAAAATTATAATAGTTTTATAAAGTATATTTATTTATTTTTGGTTTGTTTTTGAGACAGTCTCACTCTGTCACCCAGGCTGGAGTACAGTGGTGAGATCATGGCTGACTGCCGCCTTGACCTCCTGGGCTCAAATAATCCTCCCACCTCAGACTCCCCAGTAGCTGGGATTACAGGCGTGTGCCACCACACCTAGCTAATTTTTTAAATTTTTTGTAGAAACAGGGTCTATGTTGCCCAGGCTGGTCTCAAACTCTTGACCTTAAGTGATCCTCCCACCCCAGCCTTCCAAAGTGTTGGGATGATAGGCATGAGCCACCACTAAAGTATATTTATTTACATTTACTCATGTTTAACAATTGTTCTACTCAATAATCTTTCTTGTATCTCAATCCTTCCTTCTCATTTCAATTTCCCTCTTCCAGAAGCAACTGTGAGAGACCGTTCAATTTTTCACTTATTCAACAATACTTACTAAATGCCTACTATGTGCCAAGGATTGTTCAAGTTAGTAGAGATACAGCAGTGGAGAAACAAAAATCCCTTTCATCACTGAGCTTACATTCTCACATTTTTGTCTGAAATGTCTATTTTACTTTCAATTTTGAATGATTTAGCTAGTAAAAAAATTCTAGATAGTAATTTCTCTCAGGATCTCTATTGTTACTATTACAGTCTTAATCTGTCATTCCTTTGTAGATAATCTGTCTTTTCTTCCAATTAACTTTATGAAGACCAGCCATTTCTCATTAAATATTGCCTCTCCTCTCCTCTCCTTTTTCCCCCCTAGAGAACTTCTATTAACTATGTTGGACTTTCTCATTTTATCTGCAGTGTCACTCAGCCTCTCTCTTTCTCCCTCTGTTACATAATGGGTAATTTCTTTCTAGTATACATTCAAAAATTCAATAATACTCTTCACTCGTTTAACTTTTCCCTTGAGTTTTTCTTTTTGGTTCTTTTTCAAATATACCTAGTTTCTTTTGTTTTGTTCTTGTTGTTGTTGTTGATTGTTTGTTTTTGAGACAGAGTCTTGTTCTGTTGCCTAGGCTGGAATACAGTGGTGCAATCTCCACTCACTGCAACCTCTACCTCCAGGGTTCAAGTGATTCTCCTGCCTCAGCCTTCTCAGTACCTGGGATTACAGGCATGCACCACCACACCCAGCTATTTTTGTATTTTTAGTAGAAAAGGGGTTTTATTGTGTTAGTCAGGATGGTCACGAACTCCTGACCTCAGGTGATCCACTCATCTCCACCTCCCAAAGTGCTGGGATTATATGCGTGAGCCACCATGCCCAGCCTGGTCTTTTTTCTAAATATAGTATCCCTTTCTTTTTCGATTTCTTTTTAAATGTCTATAATCATTTCACACTCATTTTGATTTATATGCAGTCTGCTATCACCAGTTAATGAAGGTCTGATTATGTTCTACGTCATTGTATCATGACACTCTGGTTGGTTATTTTTTTGTAGGTTTTATAATTTTGCATATGAACTCATGTAAAGTGTAGCTGTATCCACAGAAATTTGTGTAACCTGATGTAAGAGTGTGGCCCAAAGTTGTTTTCTAGCTTTGGACTGTCTTTTTGGGGTAGCTTACTGGCTTAGGGATTGCTGAACCATGTAAACTAAACAAATTTGAATCTCAGACTTTCATAAGCACAAGCCTATGGTTATGAATACTCGAGTCAGACATTTTTTCCCCCATCCACCCAGAACTCAGACTAAGATGAATAAACTTGCTTTTCATCTTCCTGTGAATATTTTCTAGGCCAGGCTTTAACTGAGCATATGACCCTTTGAGAATCCTAGCTTTATATGGAAGCAAGGATCGTATTTCCAGCTACCTGACTCATCACCTTGTCTCTTGTCATCAGGAAGCCATTATAACCTATGCCTTTGTGGTAAGAATGTCTTTGCTGCCTTATGTATTAGGTCAGGCTGCCTTAATAAGACACCATAGATTGAACGGCTTAAACAACAATAATTTATTTCTCACAGTTCTGGAGGCTGTAAAGTCCGAGATCAAGATGCCAGCCGATTTTGTTCCTCAGTAAGGGCTCATACTTCCTGGGTTGCAGATGGCTGCGCTCTCACTGTGTCCTGATACCAGATGCAGGGGAGACAGGGAAAGGAGTACAAACTGCCTGGTGCTGGTCTTATAAGGGTACTAACCCCATCATGAAGGCCCTACCCTCATGACCTCATCTAAACCAAATGACCTCCAAAAGGCCTCATCTACAAATACCATCACATTGGGAGCTGGGGCTTCAACATAGGGATTTGGTGGAGGGCATCACAATTCAGTCCACCTTATGAAGAGAAGTGAATTTATACATACCACTTAGGGCACTGCCCTGGAACACAGTAAGCACTCAATATATTGTGTGTTATTTCCATTTAACTTAACCTATACAGCCACCAGAAAAGGTGGGTACTATTGTTTCCCCATTTTGCAGGTGAGAAACCTGGAATTCAAAGAGGCCTTGCCCAAGGTCCCACAGCTCAAGGTCTGGAACTAAAATCTAGGTGTGTGTAATGGCATAAATAAGCTGGGCTATTTATTAGGGGGTGGGAGGCTATTCCACTAGGAGTAACACGTCATTAACAACTGCTCCTCCACCAACTCCCATGTTCTTAAAGCACTAGTTCTACTTTCTACTCTGGTTTTTAAATTCTTTTCCATTTCAGCCCAAGGGAGAGCCGCCTTACTTTCTTGGGAGCTAAATTATATCCTTAATGGGATATTTGTTATATTTGGTCAGTATTTCTAAGCTTTTGCAGTACAAGGGTTTGAGGTCATGTAGTTTATAATATTCTGCCTTTCATGCTTTCATATCTCATGTGGCTTTATTCTTAAATATTTTATTTTTTTGAGACAGAGTCTCACTCTGTCACCCAGGATGGAGTGCAGTGGCGCAATCTCAGCTCACTGCAATCTCCACCTCCTGGGTTGAAGCGATTCTTGTGCCTCAGCCTCCTGAGTGGCTGGGACTACAGGCACACGCCACTATGCTTGGCTAATTTTTGTATTTTTAGTGGAGACAGGTTTTCGCCATGTTGGCCAGGCTGGTCTCCAACTCCTAGCCTCAAGCAATCCACTAACCTCGGCCTCCCAAAGTCCTGGGATTACAGGCATGAGCCAGTGTGCCCGGCCTATTCTTAGATATTTTATACCTCTGTGCTACTGTGGATGGGATATTTTTTCTCTTACTTTTTGTGACAACTTATTACTAATGCATAGAAAAGTTATTCTTATAGATTGCTCTGATTACCTTAGGGTCTAACTTCATGCAAAAGCGAAGCAGTCTTCCAAGTAAGCTCAGGTTTCTTAGTACATGTTAGCTCAGATATTTTTATCCAAAGTATATAGATAAGTTTGCAACTCAGAATAGCTACACTCAAAGCTCTTAATTTATTTCCATTATAGAAAGTACATTACCGGGTGGGTGCAGTGGCTGATGCCTGTAATCCCCACACTTTCAGAGGCCGAGGCAGAAGGATCACTTGAGCCCAAGAGTTCAAGGCCAGCCTGGGCAACATAGTGCAGCCTCAACCTCCCAGGCTCAAGCCATCCTCCCGCCTCAGCCTCCAGAGTAGCTAGGACTACAGACATGCACTACCACACCCAGCCAAAATTTAATAAAATAAACTTTTTATTACAATCTTTAATAATACTGCTCTACAATGAGTTTTATGATAAGCTGTAATGATGAGGGACAGAGAAACAGACATTCTCATACACTGTAGGTAAACGTGTAATTTGGAACAGTCTCTAAGAAGGGCAATTTGGCAGAATCTATCAAAGTCTTAAAAAGCACAGACCTGTGCTCTCCCAGTACTACTACTCATATTGCTATACTTGCACATTTGCAAAAATAAAGATACTCATTGTAATCTATTTGGCAATAGTAAAATGTTAGAATCAGCCTAAATGTTCAATAGAAGATGAGTAGATAAGTTAAAATACACCTATATAATGAAATACTATGCAATAAAAATAAGGCAGATTTACGGGTACCCACATTGAATAATTTCCAAAATACATGAATGTAAAAACACAAATCATCTAGACTGAAGACCTGACACACACACACACGATAAAAAGTATGCATAGAATGCTACCACTTACATTTTCAAAAGTGAAGACAGGCACACATATGCTTATAAGATAAAAAATCTAGAAGAACACACAAAGAACCTTGTTTTAGTACATGCCTCTCTCCAAGGACAACTGAGAGGAAGACATGAGAAGATTTACTTTTCACCATATATCCTTTATTCTTACTTAAAATTATCATGTGAATATATTATGTGTTTAAAACATAAATAGGATGCTGACTAAAAATATTTCAGCTTAAAATGACTTTTATATTTGTCACACAAAACTGCCAAAAACAATTTTAAAACTTCTCCCAAGCACAGTATTGCACTCCTGTAGTCCCAGCTACTTGGAAGGCTGAGGCAGGAGGATTCATTGAGCCCAGGACTTAGTACAGCCTAAGCAACATAGAGAGACCCCATATCTTTAAAACAAACAAAAACACAAAACACTTCTATGGGGCATTGCAAGATTTCTGCAACAATGACCACTAACCAAGAGTCCATCAAAGATAAGTTTATAGGCCAGATGCAGTGGCTCACACCTGTAATCCCAGCACTTTGGGAGGATGGTGTGGGCAGATCACTTGAGGTCAGGAGTTCGAGACCAGCCTGGCCAACATGGTGAAACCTCATCTCTACTAAAAATACAAAAATTAGCCAGGCATGGTGGCACATGCCTGTAGTCCCAGCTACTCGGGAGGCTGAGGCATGAGACCCGCTTGAACCCAGGAGGCGGAGGCTGCAGTGAGCTAAGACCGTGCCACTGCACTCCAGCCTGGGTGACTAAGTGAGACTCTGTCTCAAAAAAAAAAAAATAATAAGTTTATTAAACAGGGAATGGTTTACAATAATTTCAAATGTCAGCCCCGCAAGTAGGAATAAGTCAAACAGTGTAGCAGTGCCAGTAAATAAAACTTTCTGTGATGATGAAGGAATTCTGTGTCTGCACTGTCATCTGTAGTACCCATCAGCTTTATGTGGCTAATGAGTATGTGAAACGTGGCTAGTGTAACTGAGAAAATGAATTTTTAAATTCATTTAATTTTAACAAATTTACATTCAAATACCCATATGTAGCTAGTGAAAACTATACTGGACACGAAGCTATATAAAAATTGAGTGGAGGAAATGGTAAGCAGGTGTGCATGGATAGAAATCAATCGCTCAAAATATGGAATAAGGTCAATTTTAAACATTTATTAGGAATTATTTGTTCTTGAAATGCATAAGGTAACTTAAATGCTTTCTAGAAGGAAAAAAAAATTTTTTTTTTTAGTAACTGGGTATTACTTTGTTGTCCAGGCTGGTCTTGAACTCCTGGGCTCAAGCGATCCACCCACCTTGGCCTCCCAAAGTGGTGAGATTACAAGCATGAGCCAACATGACTGGCTGAGAAAACTGTTCTTATTGCTGTGTGCTTAAAGGAAGGGTAAGGCACCTAAGGAAAGTATTAGTCCACTAGAAGGGAAACATAACAGTAAAAATAAGGTTTTCTTACTGTTATCTCAAATGTCAGTCTGGGAATAATTAAATAAGTAACAAAATTTGTCATGTAAAATGGAAATAGAATGAAGAATGATGTAGGGAAAAGAAGGGGGTAGAAAAGGGAATGAAAAACAGCAGCAATGTATAGAACTATATCATTGCCAAGTTTTCTCAAGATTCCTCATTTGGCTGGGCATGTGGCCCATGCCTAAAATCCCAGCACTTTGGGAGGCTGAGGTGGGTGGATCACTTGAGGTCAGGAGTTTGAGACCAGCCGGGCCAACATGTTGAAACCCCATCTCTACTAAAAATGCAAAAATTAGCTGGGTGTGGTGGTGCGCACTTGTAACTCCAGCTGCTTATGAGGCTGAGGCAGGAGAATTGCTTGAATCTGGGAGGTGGAGGTTGCAGTGAGCCAAAGTCATGCCACTGCACTTCAGCCTGGGTGACAGAGCAAGACTCTATTTTAAAAATAATAATAATAACTAAAGTGGAAGGGAGGCTGGGCGCGGTAGCTCATGCCTCTAATCCCAGCACTTTGGGAGACTGAGGCAGGTAGATCACTTGAGGTCAGGAGATCAAGACTAGCCTGGCCAACATGGTAAAACCCCGTCTCTACTAAAAATACAAAAATTAGCCGGTGTGGTGGTATATGCCTGTAATCCCAGCTACTCAGGAGGCTGAGGCAGGAGAATCGCTTGAACCTGTGAGGCGGAGACTGCAGTGAGCCGTGATTGCGCCACTGTACTCCACCCTGGGTGACACAGCAAGACCCTGTCTCAAATAAGCAAACAAACAAACAAACAAACAAAGTGGAAAGGAAAGCATAATGTGAGGGAGACATATTGTTAAGTGAGAAAATTATAGATAATTTTCATCATTTTGTGAAACAGGACACTTTTATTAATTGCAAGGTGGATAAACAGTGAGAAACAGATTTTGTAAGAGAATTCCAAGTAGTAAAGTCAGTAAGGATCATAAATTGGAAAGTCAAAAAAAGCAACAAAAATATTCCTTGAAACTATCAGAGTGATATGGTTTCGATTTGTGTCCCCACCCAAATCTCATGTTGAATTGCAATCCCCAGTGTTGGAGGTGGGGCCTGGTGGGAGGTGACTGGATCATGGGGGTGGAGTTCTCATGAAAGCTTTAGCCTTTAGCACCATCCTCTTGGTGCTGTTCTGGTGATGGCAAGTGAATGAGGAGTTATGAAATCTGGTTGTTTTAAAAGTGTGTAGCACCTCCCCACTCTTGCTCTTGCTCCTGCCATGTAAGATGTCTCTGCCTCCCTTTCGCCTTCCACCATGATTGTAAGTTTCCTGGGGCTTCCCCAGAAGCAGAAGTGCCACCATGCTTCCTGTACAGCCTGCAGAACTGTGAGCCAATTAAACCTCTTCTTTATAAATTACCCAGTCTCAGGTATTTCTTTATAGCAGTACAAGAACAGACTAATACAGAGTAACCGTAGTCTAAACAGTATGAAAGGGCAGATCTGTTTCAGATAGATCCCCTCCCTGATTGCATTTTATTATATGAATTCCAAGGAGTCACTGAATGTTGCAAGAAGGGTATTATTTCATCTCAAAATTAGATGGGTGCCTTATTAAAATGGAAAGCAAACCTGAAAGCAATTGGTCTAGAGTTCTGCTTTGAACAGGGCCTACAGAATAAGGAACAAACAGCAGGGATGGCAGGTAGACTTGCAGAGGTATCGTTCCAGAAAGGGGAGTTTACAAGTTGGCAAAGTAACACCCTCTTTTATCCACAGACTTAAAAATGACAGTTATCTACTGGCTGACAGAGATATCGAAGATGTATTTTAAGTAAAAATACATAATACATTTTGTAAAAGCAAACCAAAAACCTCACATGACATACAAAAATTAACTTAAAAATGTATCAAAGATCTGACTATAATAGCTGAAAGTATACAAACTCTTGCAATGGTTTCTTAGCTATAATGCCCAAAGCACAAGCAACCAAAGAAAAAATATGTAGATAAATTAGGCTTCATCAAAATTAAAACTTTTGCACTTTAAAAGATACTATTAAGAAAGCGAAAAGCACAGAATGGGAGACAATGTTTGCAGGTAATATATCTAATAAGAGTTTTGTATCTAGCATATACATAAAGAACACATACAATTCAATAAAAAGACAAATAATCCAATTTTTAAATGGGCAAAGGATCTGAATAAATATTTCCCCAAAGAAGATATACAAATGGCCAATGAGGCCAGGCATAGTGGCTTACACCTGTAAGCCCAGCACTTTGAGTGGCCTAGGTGGGAGGATCACTTGGGCCCAGGAGTTCATGACTAGCCTGGGTAACACAGGGAGATCCCCATCTCTACTAAATAAATAAATAAATAAATAAAAATTAATTTCTTCTCTGCAGAGTTCATAGAAAAAAATATGTTTTTTTTAAATTAGCCAAGCGTGGTGGTGGTGCACACCTGTAGTCCCAGCTACTCAGGAGACTGGAGTGGGAGTACTGCTTGAGCCCAGAAGTTCAAGGTTGCAGTGAGCTATGATCCCACCACTGCATTCCAGCCTGAGTTACAGAATAAGACTCCATGTCAAAAAATAAATAAAAATAAATAAATGGTCAATAAATACATGGAAATATGCTTAACAACCACTAGTCATTAGGGAAATGTAAATCAAAACCACAATACTATATCATTTCACACCCATTAGGATGGCTTAAAAGACAGATAATAGTAACTTTGAGCTTGAATGTGGAAAAGGTGGAACCGTCATATACTGCTGGTGGGAATCCACAACGATACAGCCACTTTGAAAAATAGTACACACAGAAATATGCCACACAGGAACATGTATACAAATGTATCTAGCAGCATTATACATAACATCCAAACAGCAGAAACAACCCAAATGTCCATGAACTAATGAATGGGTAAACAAACTGTGGTAACATCCATACACTAGAGTTTGTGTGTGTGTGTGTGTGTGTGTGTGTGTGTGTGTGTGTGTGTTTTTCTTTTTTTGAGATGGAGTCTCACTCTGTCACTAGGATGGAGTGCAGTGGCGCGATCTCAGCTCACTGCAAACTCCGCCTCCTCGGTTCAAGTGATTCCCCTGCTTCAGCCTCCCGAGTAGCTGGGACTACAGGTGTGCGCCACCACACCCAGCTAATTATTGTACTTTTAGTAGAGACGGGATTTCACCATGTTGGCCAGGATGGTCTCGATCTCTTGACCTCGTGATCTGCCTGCCTCGGTCTCCCAAAGTGCTGGGATTACAGGTGTGAGCCACTGTGCTGCACCCAGCCTACACTATGGTATTATTCAGCCATTAAAAAGAATGACATACTGATACAAACCACCATATGGATGAACCCTAAAACATTATGCTAAGTTAAAAAAGCCAGTCACAAGGACCATAAATTATATGATACCTTTTAGATGACATAACCAGAACTGCAAAATCCATAGAGACAGAAGACAGATTAGTGGTTACCAGGGGATAGAGGGAGAGGGAGTGATTATTTAATGTGTATGGGTATTTTTCTTGGGATGATGAAAAAATTTTGGAAGTAGAGAGACACAATAATTGCATGACACTGTGAACATACTAAAAGCCACTGAATTGCACACTTTCAAATAGTTAATTGTATGTTATGTGAATATCACCTCAATTTTTAATTTTTTTTAATTTTTATTTTTGAGACAGGGTCTCCCTCTGTTGCTCACTCCAGCCTGGACAACGGAGGGAGTGGCACAATCTCAGCTCACTACAACCTCTGCCTCCCAGGCTTAGTGATCCTCCTACCTCCCAGCCTCCAAGTAGCTGGGACTAGAGGCATGTGCCACTATGCCCAGCTAATTTTTGCATTTTTTTTTAGAGATGGGGTTTCACCATGTTGCCCAACCTGGTCTCAAACTCCTGGGCTCAAGCAATCCGTCCACCTCAGCCTCCTAAAGTACTGAGATTACAAGCAAGAGCCACGGTGCCCAGCCTCACCTCAAGTTTTTAAAAACCCACACAAAGTTTTATACGCAAATGCTCATACCAGCCTTACTCATTACAGTCCAAAAGTGGAAACAACGCAAATGTCCATCAACTGATGAATGAATAAACAAATTATAGTATACCCATATAATGGAATATTATTCAGGCATAAAAAGGAACAATGTACTGATACACACTACAACTTGGATGAACCTAAAAAAATTATGTTAAGTGAAAGAAAGCAGCTACAAAAGACTACATATTATATTTTTCCATTCACATAAAATGTCCAGAATGGGTAATTCTACAAAGACAGAAAGTAGATTTGTGGTTTCCTAGTGGGAGGTTGGAGAAAATGGAAATGATTGCTAAAGGCTAAGAGGTTTCTTTTTTACAGTGATAATAATATTCTAAAATTTATTGTGGTGACAGTTACACACCTCTGTGAATACATTAAAAACCACTGGATTTATACTTTAAAGGGATGAATTGCATGGTATGCAAACTACATCTCAATAAAGCTATCTTTTTTAAAGTAAACCAAAAGGGCATGTATATATGTGTGTGTGTTTGTGTGTGTGTATTAGTCTGTTCTTGTATTGCCATAAATACCTGAAACGTGGTGATTTATTTAAAAAAGAGGTTTAATTGGCTCACAGTTCCACAGGCTATACAGGAAGCACGGCTGGGGAAGCCTCAGGAAGCTTACAATCAAGGTAGAAGGTGAAGGGAGATATAGCACTTCACATGGCCAGAGCAGGAGGAAAAGAGTGAGGGGTGAGGTGCTATACACTTTTAAATAACCAGATCTCATGAGAACTATAACAAGAATAGCACCAAGGGATGGTGCTAACCCATTCATGAGAACTCCACCCCATTATCCATCACCTCCCATTAAGCCCCACCTCCAACATTGGGGATTACAATTCAACATGAGATTTGTGGGAGACACAGAGGCAAACCATATCATTCTGCCCCTGGCCTCTCCAAATCTCATGTCCTTCTCACATTACAAAATATAATCATGCCTTCCCAACAGTCCCCCAAAGTCTTAACACATTCCAGCATTAACTCAAAGGTCCAAAATCCAAAGTGACATCTGAGACAAGGCAAGCCCCTTCCAGCTATGAGACTGTAAAATCAAACACATTAGTTACTTTGAAGATATAATGGGGATACAGGCATTGGGTAAATACTCCACTTTGAAATGAGAAATTGGGCAAAAGAAAGGGGAGATAGGGCCCATGCAAGTCCCAAACCCAGTAGGCAGTCATTAAATCGTAAAGCTCCAAAATAATCGCCTTTGACTCCATGTCTCACATCCAGGGAACACTGATGCAAGGAGTGGGCTCCCAAGGCCTTGGAAAGTTCCAAACCTTTCCAGGGTTCAGCCCACAGAGTTGCTCTCACAGGCTGGCGTTGAGTGCCTGTGGCTTTTCCAGGCACAGCGTGCAAGTTGCCAATGGATCTAACATTCTAGGGTCTCAAAGACAGTGGCCCTCTTCTCACAGCTCCACTAGGCAGTGCCCCAGTGTGGACTCTGTGGGGGGGCTCCCACCCCACATTTCCCCTCTGCACTGCCCTAGTAGAGGTTCTCCATGAGGGCTGCACTAGGCTTCAGCCTGGACATCCAGGCTTTTCCATACATCCTCTGAAATCTAGATGGAGGCTCCCAAGCCTCAGCTCCTGCACTCTGTGCATCCACAGGCTTAACACCAAGTGTAAATCACCAAGGCTTACAGTTTACACTCTCTGAAGCAGCAGCCCAAGCTATACCTCAGCCCTTCTGAGCCCAGCTGGCGCTGGAGATGCCAGGATGCACGGAGCAGTGTTCCAGGATGCATGAAGCTGTGCAGTGCAGCAAGGCCCTGGGCCTAGCCCAGGAAACCATTCTTCCTTCCTAGGCCTCTGAGCCTGTGATGGGAGAGGCTGCCACAAAGTTCTCTGAAACGCCTTCAAGGTCTTTTCTTCATTGTCTTGAAAAATTAGCACTTGGCTGCTCTTTACTTAGGCAGATTTCTGCAGCCTGATTGAATTCCTCCACTGAAAATGGGGTTTTTCTTTTCTACCACATGGCTAGGCTACAAATTTCCCAAACTTTTATGCTCTGCTTCCCTTTTAAATAAGTTCCAGTTTCAGGTCATTTCCTTGCTCATGCATATGAATGCAGGCTGTTAGAAGCAGCCAGGCCACATTTTGAATACTCTGCTGGTTGGAAATTTCTTCCACCACATACCCTAAATCATCACTTTCAAGTTCAAAGTTTAACAGATCCTGTTGAAATGACGGAAAAAATGTTAAGGGAGCCAGAGAGAAAGGTCGGGTTACCCACAAAGGGAAGCCCATCAGACTAACAGCAGATCTCTCGGCAGAAACTCTACAAGCCAGAAGAGAGTGGGGGCCAATATTCAACATTCTTAAAGAAAAGAATTTTCAACCCAGAATTTCATATCCAGCCAAACTAAGCTTCATAAGTGAAGGAGAAATAAAATCCTTTACAGACAAACAAATGCTGAGAGATTTTGTCACCACCAGGCCTGCCTTATAAGAGCTCCTGAAGGAAGCACTAAACATGGAAAGGAACAACCAGTAGCAGCCACTGCAAAAACATGCCAAATTGTAAAGACCATCAATGCTAGGAAGAAACTGCATCAACTAACAAGCAAAACAACCAGCTAACATCATAATGACAGGACTAAATTCACACATAACAATATTAACCTTAAATGTAAATGGGCTAAATATTCCAATTAAAAGACATAGACTGGGAAATTGGATAAGAGTCAAGACCCGGCCGGGCGTGGTGGCTCACACCTGTAATCCCGGCACTTTGGGAGGCCAAGGTGGGCCAAGGTCACAAGGTCAGGAGATCAAGACCATCCTGGCTAACATGGTGAAACCCCGTCTCTACTAAAAATACAAAAAATTAGCCGGGCACGTTGGCAGGCGCCTGTTGTCCCAGCTACTCAGGAGGCTGAGGCAGGAGAATGGCGTGAACCTGGGAGGCAGAGCTTGCAGTGAGCCGATATCACGCCACTGCACTCCACCCTGGGTGACAGAGCGAGACTCTGTCTCAAAAAAAAAAAAAAAGTCAAGACCCATCAGTGTGCTGTTTTCAGGAGACCCATCTCACAGGCAGAGACACACATAGGCTCAAAATAAAGGGATGGAGGAAGATCTACCAAGCAAATGGAAAACAAAAAAAAGCAAAGGTTGCAATCCTAGTCTCTGATAAAACAGACTTTAAACCAACAAAGATCAAAAGAGACAAAGAAGGCCATTACATAATGGTAAAGGGATCAATTCAACAAGAAGAGCTAACTATCCTAAATATATATGCATCCAATACAGGAGCACCCAGATTCATAAAGCAAGTCCTTAGAGACCTACAAAGAGACTTAGACTCCTACACAATAATAACGGGAGACTTTAACACCCCACTGTCAACGTTAGACAGCTCAACGAGACAGAAAGTTAACAAGGATATCCAGGAACTGAACTCACCAAGAATTGAACTCTGCACCAAGCGGACCTAATAGACGTCTACAGAATTCTCCACCTCAAATCAACAGAATATACATTCTTTTCAGCACCACATCATACTTATTCCAAAAGTGACCACATGTTTGGAAGTAAAGCTCTCCTCAGCAAATGTAAAAGAACAGAAATTATAACAAACTGTCTCTCGGACTACAGTGCAATCAAACTAGAACTCAGGATTAAGAAACTCATTCAAAACTGCTCAACTACACGGAAACTGAACAACCTGCTCCTGAATGACTACTGGATGCATAACGAAATGAAGGCAGAAATAAAGATGTTCTTTGAAACCAATGGAACAAAGACACAACATACCAGAATCTCTGGGACACATTTAAAGCAGTGTGTAGAGGGAAATTTATAGCACTAAATGCCCACAAGAGAAAGCAGGAAAGATTTAAAATTCAAACCCTAACGTCACAATGAAAAGAACTAGAGAAGCAAGAGCAAACACATTCAAAAGCTAGCAGAAGGCAAGAAATAACTAAAATCAGAGCAGAACTGAAGGAGATAGAGACACAAAAAACCCTTCAAAAAAAAATCAATGAATCCAGGAGCTGGTTTTTTGAAAAGATCAACAAAATTGATAGACCGCTAGCAAGACTAATAAAGAAGAAAAGAGAGAAGAATCAAATAGACGCAGTAAAAAATGATAAAGGGGATATCACCACCGATCCCAGAGAAATACAAACTACCATCAGAGAATAATATAAACACCTCTATGCAAATAAACTAGAAAATCTAGAGGAAAAGGATAAATTCCTCAACACATACACTCTCCCAAGACTAAACCAGGAAGAAGTTGAATCCCTGAATAGACCAATAACAGGCTCTGAAATTGAGGCAATAATTAATAGCCTACCAACCAAAAAAAGTCCAGGACCAGATGGATTCACAGCCAAATTCTACCAGAGGTACAAAGAGAAGCCGGTACCATTCCTTCTGAAACTATTCCAATCAACAGAAAAAGAGGGAATTCTCCCTAACTCATTTTATAAGGCCAACATCATCCTGATACCAAAGCCTGGCAGAGACACAACAAAAACAGAGAATTTTAGACCAACATCCTGATGAACATCAATGCAAAAATCCTCAATAAAATACTGGCAAACCGAATCCAGCAGCACATCTAAAAGCTTATCCACCATGATTAAGTGGGCTTCATCCCTGGGATGCAAGACTGGTTCAACATACACAAATCAATAAACGTAATCCATCATATAAACAGAACCAAAGACAAAAACCACATGATTATCTCAATAGATTCAGAAAAGGCCTTTGACAAAATTGAACAGCCCTTCATGCTAAAAACTCTCAATAAATTAGGTACTGATAGGATGTATCTCAAAATAATAAGAGCTATCAATGACAAACCCACAGCCAATATCATACTGAATGGGCAAAAACTGGAAGCATTCCCTTTGAAAACCGGCACAAGACAGGGATGCCCTCTCTCACCACTCCTATTCAACATAGTGTTGGAAGTTCTGGCCAGGGCAATCAGGCAAGAGAAAGAAATAAAGGGTATTCAATTAGGAAAAGAGGAAGTCAAATTGTCCCTGTTTGCAGATGACATGATTGTATATCTAGAAAACCCCATTGTCTCAGCCCAAAATCTCCTTAAGCTGATAAGCAACTTCAGCAAAGTCTCAGGATACAAAATCAATGTGCAAAAATCACAAGCATTCCTGTACACCAATAACAGACAAACAGTAAGCCAAATCATGAGAGAACTCCCATTTACAATTGCTTCAAAGAGAATAAAATACCTAGGAATCCAACTTACAAGGGATGTGAAGGACCTCTTCAAGGAGAACTACAAACCACTGCTCAATGAAATAAAAGAGGACACAAACAATGGAAGAACATTCCATGCTCATGGATAGGAAGAATGAATATTGTGAAAATGGCCATACTGCCCAAGGTAATTTATAGATTCAATGCCATCCCCATCAAGCTACCAATGACTTTCTTCACAGAATTGGAAAAAACTACTTTAAACTTCATATGGAACCAAAAAAGAGCCTGCATTGCCAAGACAATCCTAAGCCAAAAGAACAAAGCTGGAGGCATCACACTACCTCACTTCAAACTATACTACAAGGCTACAATAACCAAAACAGCATGGTACTGGTATCAAAACAGAGATATAGACCAATGGAACGGAACCCTCAGAAATAATACCACACATCTACAACCATCTGATCTTTGACAAACCTGACAAAAACAAGAAATGGGAAAAGGATTCCCTATTTAATAAATGGTGCTGGGAAAACTGGCTAGCCATATGTAGAAAGCTGAAACTGGATCCCTTCCTTACACCTTATACAAAAATTCATTCAAGATGGATTAAAGACTTAAATGTTAGACCTAAAACCATAAAAACCCTAGAAGAAAACCTAGGCAATACCATTCAGGACATAGGCATGGGCAAGGACTTCATGACTAAAACACCAAAAGCAATGGCAACAAAAGCCAAAATTGACAAATGGGATCTAATTAAACTAAAGAGCTTCTGCACAGCAGAAGAAACTACCATCAGAGTGAACAGGCAACCTGTTCCTGTTGGTAGAAAAATGGGAGAAAATTTTTACAATCTACCCATCTGACAAAGGGCTAATATCCAGAATCTACAAAGAACTTAAACAAATTTACAAGAAAAAATCAAACAACCCCATCAAAAAGTGGGCAAAGGATATGAACAGACACTTCTCAAATAAGACTTTTATGCAGCCAACAGACACATGAAAAAATGCTCATCATCACTGGCCATCAGAGAAATGCAAATCAAAACCACAATGAGATACCATCTCACACCAGTTAGAATGGTGATCATTAAAAAGTCAGGAAATAACAGGTGCTGGAGAGGATATGGAGAAATAGGAAAGCTTTTACACTGTTGGTGGGACTGTAAACTAGTTCAACCATTGTGGAAGACAGTGTGGCGATTCCTCAAGGATCTAGAACTAGAAATACCATTTGACTCAGTCATCCCATTACTGGGCATATACCCAAAGGATTATAAATCATGCTGCTATAAAGACACATGCACACGTATGTTTATTGTGGAACTATTCACAATAGCAAAGACTTGCAACCAACCTAAATGTCCATCAATGATAGATTGGATTAAGAAAATGTGGCACATATACACCATGGAATACTATGAAGCCATAAAAAAGGATGAGTTCATGTCCTTTGTAGGGACATGGATGAAGCTGGAAACCACCATTCTGAGCAAACTATCCCGAGGACAGAAAACCAAACACCGCATGTTCTCACTCATAGGTGGGAATGGACACAGGGTGGGGAACATCACACACCGGGGCCTGTCGTGGGGTAGGGGGAGCAGGGAGGGATAGCATTAGGAGTTATACGTAATGTAAATGATGAGTTAACGGGTGCAGCACACCAACATGGCACATGTATACATATGTAACAAACCTGCACGTTGTGCACATGTACCCTAGAACTTAAAGTATAATAATAATAATAAAAACAAAGTCCCTAGATCCCCAGGGCAGAGACATAATGCCTCCAACCTCTTTGTTAACACATAACAAAACTGACTTTGCTCCAGTTCCCAGTAAGTTCCTCATCTCCATCTGAGAACTCCTCAGCCTGGCCTTCACTGTCCATATCACTATCAACATTTTGGTCACAACAATTTAACAAGTCTCTAAGACAGTCCAATTTTTCCCTCATCCTCCTGTCTTCTTCTGAGCCCTCCACACTCGTCCAACCTCTGCCCATTACCCAGTTCCCAAGTCACTTTCACATTTTCAGGTATCTTTATAGCAATGCTTCACTCCTTGATACCAATTTTCTGTATTAGTCTGTTCTCGTACCGCTATAAAGAAATACCTGAGACTACATATTGTATAAAGAAAAGAGATTTAATATTTAATTAGCCCACAGTTCTGTAGGCTGTACAGGAAGCATGACAGCATCTGCTTCAGGAAACGTATGATCATGGCAGAAGGCCAAGGAGAAGCAGGCGCATATTACATGGCCAGAGCAAGAGGAACAGAGAGAGGGAGAAGATACCACACACCTTAAAAAAACATCACATCTCAAGAGAACTTACTCACTCACAGGAGAAAAGCACCAAGCAGATGGTGCTGACCTATTCATGAGAACTCCGCTCCCATGATCCATCAGCTACCACCAGGCTCCACCTCCAAAACTGGGGATTACAATTCGACGTGAGATTTGGTAGAGATATAGATCCAAATCCTATCAATATGCTTGAACATATGTTATGAATAGGAAGATAAGTATGGAAAGATACACACCAAGTGGGGTGTTAACATTATTACCTTAATTGATAAGATTTAAACAGATGTGTAGATATGTTTTTTAAAGTTTTTAAATCCTTATACATCTCCTAACGGTTCGCATATTGTATTAGTCTGTTCTCACAATGCTATAAAGAACTATCTGAGACTGGGTAATTTATTTAAAAAAGAGGTTTCATTGGTTCACAGTTCCACAGGCTGTACAGGAAGCATGGCAGGGGATGCCTCAGGAAACTTAGGATCATGGCGGAAGGCAAAGGGGAAGCAGGCACGTCTTACCTGGTTGGAGCAGGAGGGAGAGAAGGTGGGAGAGGTACTACATATTTAAACAACAAGATCTCATGAGAACTCACTCACTGTCACAAGAATAGCAAGGGGGAAGTCCGCCCCCATGGTCCATCACCTCCCACCAGGCCCCTCCTCCAACATTAGGGATTACAATACAATTCGACATGAGATTTGAGTGGGGACACAAATCCAAACCGTATCACATATTAAAATAAGCAGGTGTTCTGAAAACATATCACATATTAAAACAAACAGGTGTTTTGAAAAATGGCTGGGTGTAGTGGCTCTGGCCTGTAATCCCAACACTCTGGGAGGCTGAGGCAGGCAGATCACTTGAGGCCAGGAGTTCAAGACCAGCCTGGCCAACATGGCGAAACCCCATCTCTCCTAAAAATACAAAAACTAGCCGGGTGTGGGGGCACACACCTGTAGTCCCAGCTACTCAGGAGACTAAGGTGGGATGACTGCTTGAATCTGGAAGGCGGAGGCTATAGTAAGCCAAGATCACACCACTGCCCCCAACCTGGGTGAGAGAGGGAGACTCTGTCTCAAAAAAAAGAAAAAAGAAAAACATTAAATATTTAAATAAGAAAGCACTATATTGCTCAATCAATATCAACTACTTCCTCAAGACTGTTAAAAAATACCAGATTGAATAAACTTGATATTCATCTAATTATGAAGCTAATTTAAAATAAATATTTAGGCCAGGTTCAGTAGCTCAAGCCTGTCATCCCAACGTTTTGGGAGATTGAGGCAGGAGGAATGCTTGAGCACAGGAGCTCAAGACCAGCCTGGGCAACATAGGGAGATCCTGTCTCTACAAAAAAATTAAAAATTAGCTGGGCATGGTGGCACATGCCTGCAGTCTCAGCTTCTCTGGAGGCTGAGGTGGGAGGATTGCTTGAGCCTAGGAGGTCAAGGATGCAGTCAGCCATGATCGTGCTACTGCACTCCAGCCTGAGCAACAGAGCAAGACCATGCCTCAAAAAAAGAAAATAAATAAATAAATAGATTTTTTAAAAGTAGTATTTTCAGAGTCAAAGCTGGGAGGTACTTCAGCACACAATTCCTGCCTCATCCATATTACTACTATAATATGTAAAAACAGGAAAGATGTGTGGAAAAGAAATATTCATTACAAAACACTGAGGTTCTTATAAAACTCCAGCCAATATGAAAACCCTGGAAGTCAGGGCTAAAGAGAAAATGCCTGGGCAGAGCATCCTCCCCAAGATCCTTACAAGTAAAGGCAGAAATAGGAGAATATATAAGAACTGTACCTAACCCTCAAAAAAACGTGTAACTTCAGCTCCTGAGTCTCTCTGACCTTGATATAGAACCAAAGCTACAAGGGATTATGGGAAATAATCCTATTCACACTGACTCTGCAGCCAGTGACCTGGTTCCTCAGGCACAGGGAATGGCTAACTTGCCTTGTTCTAGCCAGTTCTATGCATGGAACAATTTCCAAAGCATTGTGGCACTAGTTCCCTTGTTTGTAACCCATCTATTTCAGAATCTAGAAGTAAAAAGGTGTATCACCTCCCAAATACGATAACCACCATTTCTTATTTAAAACTTAACATTTCAAAAGATAAAAATGAAAAACAAAAATACAATAACCACCATTTCTTATTTAAAACTTAACATTTTAAAAGATAGAAATGAAAAAACAAAAGATAGGAATAATATATAATCCCACTGCCCTGTATATATATGTATGCATGTATATGTGTATGTGTATTAGCATGGTTACAATGATTAATTTGCATATTCAGCTATATTTTTACATTTGTCAAATATTTGGACATAAAGATGGACCGTGACATCTCTCAGCCAACTGACCACAGTTGACTCAGCTGTTCTGACTGGCTAGCAAGATGTTCGTGAAGGAGAGGGAGGAAAAAAAACAACTCTAACAAAGCTGAATATTCTGTCTGTGCAGACAGATCTAGCTTTTTAAAACAGAATCCTCAGGACTAACTTTAAAAAGTATTTTTCAGGGCCAGTATGGCCCTCTGAGAATTATGAAAAAGGGTATTTGAGACCTTATCAACAACCTTTTCTTGGAAGGAAAAGGCTAAAATCAGAAATAAGATAAAAAAGGCTAAAATCAGGGACAAGATTTAACAAAATAACTATGAGGATGTAAACAAAAAAGTATCTGAGACAGATCTCAATCAATTTAGAGGTTACTTTTGCCAAGGTTAAGGACCATGGCCTGTGACACAGCCTCAGGAGGTCCTGAGAACATGTGCCAAGGTTTTTGGGTTACAGATTGGTTTTATACATTTTAAGGCAAAGACAAAAATTGATACATGTTAAGTATACATTGGTTTGGCCTGGAAAGGGGGCACATTGATACAGGAGTTAAGAGGAACTTACTTAGGCAGATAATAAGGGTACAGAAATCCTTGATAAGGTTTTCCTTTTAATAAGAAGCAGCCCCAAGTCATTTTCTAACAAAGAGCAGCCTGTAAAATCAAGCTGCAGACATACATGCTGGCAGGTGTGCCAATCATGTTCAAAATAGTGGTTCCATCTTCCCTTCTCTGCCAGTGTATAGTAAGGAGCAGACAAGATGGCATTAGCCAAGGGGAAAGTTCCATTTGCATAAAAAGATTAGGGTGGGGTGACCAGCCTTCCCCGAGTACTATGTAAAGGTCACACCTGATTGAACCAATGTGTGAGCCCTATGTAAATCAGACACTGCCTCCTTAATACTATAAAATCCGGCACATCCGCCGCCAGCCCACCTTTTGCTTTCAGAATTCCCCTCTCTCACACTAGAGAGAGAGCTGTTTTCCTTTCTTTTTATTTCTCTTTCTCTTGCCTATTAAACCTCCATTCCTAAACTCCTCGTATGTGTCCGTGTCCTAAATTTTTCTGGCACGAGATGACAGACGCCGGATATTTACCCCAGACAACATAGCCAATTCATGTCAGGGGGCTCACTCAGGATACCAAGGTACAACACTCATCAAAACGGTGAGTAGAGGAGTGGAATCCAACTCTTTCCTTTCATTTTGGGGCTGTTGGCCTCCACTTTAGAACTAAATCAAATCAATAATGGGCATCTGTCAGCCAGTTAAAAACACGGTTAGCGTGGCTGCCATTCTTAAAGACTCAGATGTGAGATTTACTGGGAAGAAAACGGAGAATCCCCCAGCACCCATGGGTTGCTGGGCATGTCGGCCATGTTTGAACAGCTTCCTTTCATGGAGGACTTAGCCATTGTGCGGGGCTGTAAGAGGTTCTAGCGCAACTGAGGATTTCTGGCTGGGGCTACCTTCAGGTGTTATCCAAAGGCTTCTGGACTGATCCCAGTCTTCGACCACCTGATGGGGTGTTGGCAACAGGATCTCCAACTTTTCTATCATAATTTCCTCCTTTCCTGTCTGCGACTGTCATATCTCCTATTCTCTCTGTGTATGCTATGTGAGCGAAGTTTTACAGTTCAGTTATCTTGTTTGGCAAGATCAGGAAATGTTGTAGGGGATATAGCTCAAGGGAAGGCGTCTTTGAGATTTTCTAGAAACAGAGGGTTCCCCCCAACAGTGAGCATCACTCTCTGCCCTTGGTCTGAAGGGCATATGGCATTTGCAGGTCTCTCCCTGCCCTTGGTCTGGAGAGCAAACGGAACTTCCAGGTCACTCTGCCCTTGGTCTGGAGAGCAAACGGAACTTCCAGGTCACTCTGCCCTTGGTCTGGAGAGCACGTGGCATTTCTAGGTCTCTCTCTGACCTAGGACTGGAGAGCACATGGCATGTCAAGGTCACTCTGCCCTTGGTCTGGAAAGCACATGGCATTTCAAGGTCAACAGCACCATCTAGTGAAACAGGGATCCTCTTCATGAGGCACATTGTCAGTCCTTTACCAAAAACAGCCTAGCTTCCCAATTCTCTTCCCTTTTTGAGCCTCTCTACTACAAACCAGGCTTCATGCTGCTTCTGTAAATGGGAAAATTCTGGCTTCAACAACTAGGAATAAAACATCCTCCAAAACCAAATTTTATTCTTGATACTGCTCCATCAACAGGAAAACAGCCATTTAGTCCCTACAATCTTTTTTTTTTTTTTTTGAGACGGAGTCTTGCTCTGTCACCCAGGCTGGAGTGCAATTGTGCGGTCTCGGCTCAATGCAACCTCCACCTCCTGGGTTCAAACGATTCTCCTGCCTCAGCCTCCTGAGTAGCTGGGATTACAGGCACAGGTGGATTACATGCCACCACGTCCAGCTAATTTTTATATTTTTAGTAGAGACGGGGTTTCACCATGTTGGTCAGGCTGGTCTCGAACTCCTGACCTCATGATCCACCTGTCTCGGCCTACCAAAGTGCTGGGATTACAGGCATGAGCCACCACACTCAGCCCCTATGATCTTTTAAGGCACCTATTCTGCCTCCAATCAGAATGGTACTTTTTTTTTTTTTTTTTTTGAGACGGAGTCTTGCTTTGTCGCCCAGGCTGGAGTGCAGTGGCGCGATCTCAGCTCACTGCAAGCTCCACCTCCCGGGTTCACGCCATTCTCCTGCCTCAGCCTCCCGAGTAGCTGGGACTACAGGCGCCCACTACCACGCTCGGCTAATTTTTTGTATTTTTAGTAGAGACGGGGTTTCACCGTGTTAGCCAGGATGGTCTCGATCTCCTGACCTCGTGATCCGCCCGCCTCGGCCTCCCAAAGTGCTGGGATTACAGGCGTGAGCCACCGCACCCAGCCCAGAATGGTACTTAATTAGTAAGGGGATTTTAAGTTCAGAAGTTAACCAGAACCATTCTCTAAGGGTAAATGCTTTAGCATGGACTGTAATAGCAGGATATAGAGCTCAAACCAGCACACTTCCTCCATTATGGAGGGAAGTGCAACAGTTGCCCAAATGCAGCTGTCACATAGTCTCTCCCAAGATCCATTTTTCAGGGAGCCAGGTAGGTCACACAAGTCGAGGAAGTCAAAGGAAATCACAGGCAGAGGACTTGAGTTGCATGAATGAGTGTGACTAATCCCAATCACTTAGTTCCTCTGGTTCCATGGCCGAGGGTCATGCCTGCAACCATGGGTGGCACATTAAACAAGGTGCCAGGACCCAGAAACCAGAGGGAAAACAGCAGGAGGGACGTCCCCACTGTTTTCCTCTCCACCCTGGGTCACACCAAAAGGAAGGTGAAAAAAGAGATGCCTTTTTATCACTTCTCTTTCTAAATGGGTAACAGATCATAGCTTGCACCCCTCTGGAGCACATTCTGAAGCACAAGGACTCCTTTGACTCTAATAATTTAAAGAAAAATCAACTCATTTTCTTTTGCACAAGGGCATGGCCTCACTAGACCTTTGCAGGTGTTACAAAATCAACCCAGCTCTTTTAGTAGTCATATCAGGCAGGCCTATAGCAAATGATTCACCAAAGTTAGAGAAGTAACTTCCAGGGGAACAATCTAACGATCCCCCTTATTCAGGGGCCCCTCAAGTTCCCTTCTCATTACAGTACCTTAGGCAAATAAAGGGAGACTTAGGCCAATTCTCCAACGACCCTGATGGGTATATAGAAGCTTTCTGAAATTTAACTCAGGTGTTTAACCTCTCATGAAGGGATGTTATGCTGCTTCTAAGCCAAACCCCAACTACAGCTGAAAAACAGGCAGTTCTGCAGAGGCAGAGAATTTTGGAAATGTACAATATGTCTCCTATAATAAGCAAAAAGGGAAAAGAGAAAATAAAGATCAAGAAATAGAGGAAACACCATTGTCGACAGGAAGGGAAGCAGTACCTCTTAACAACTCTAATTGGAACCCCCAGACTTTTCTATGGTATTTTTCCTTCTTTTACAGCTTAAAATGGCTCCTATATGCTTTTATGTTCTTCCAACCTGGGAAAAGTTAATTTTCCAAACCTTAAAAATGCTTGGCTTAGAGTTGAGCTGGGGGAAAGGAACTAGAAGCCTGACATGGGCAAAAGGGTAAAATTTTCTTACCAGTCAGGCTTTTGGCTTCTCTCTCCCTGTCCAAACTGGCAAAAGGGGTAAGGATTATTGTTTATATTTGTGGTCAAGTTTTAATTAATGAAAAGGGATTTGTGAGGTTGGTCTTAAACTGTAGCCAATCTGGTGTGCTTCGTGTATCTTTCTGTACGGTCCTGTGGAAAAAAAGGGTACCTTAGGTTAAGATGCAGACCCAGGACCCTATAAGCCTGCTGTTCAAGCCAGTCCAACAAAATGGTCAGTAACAAACTTGGCTACAGGCCTCCATCTTGTTTCATGTACTTGGAAACATGACATGTAACCACGTGGCAATACTTTGTTTTAGTCTCTGCCGTTTTACAATGGTGGCTGTCTTGTGCTAAGTTAGTTCCTGGGGGAGGGCCACAAAATCAGATAAGCCAGTTTATCAATCTAGGCGGAGCCAGCTGATCCATCAAGGGCAGAGTTTACAAAATATCTTAAATACTGATCTTGGGCAGTTAAGGGAGGATAAAATATTGTAGCCTCCAGCTGCATGACTCCTAAGCCATGGTTTCTCATTTTGTGGCTAGTTTCTTGGTCTGGTCCCCAGGCAAGAGGGAAGTATATCTTAGGAAGGGGCTGTTAACACCTTTGTTTTGGACTATACACTGTAAACCAGACACCTCCCAAAGTTGGTTCAGCCTATGCCCAGGGATGAGCAAGGACAGCTTAGGGGCTAAAAACAAAATGGAGTTGGTTGGGTCTGATCTCTTTCACTGTCTCGGTCACAATTTTGCAATGAGAGTTTCAAAAGTTACTTATCACCCCTTTGAAAATACCTGATACCTGGCAGGGCACGGTGGCTCACGCTTGTAATCCCCGCACTTTGGGAGGCGGAGATCACCTGAGGTCAGGAGTTTGAGACCAGCCTGACCAACATGGTGAAACCCCATCTGTACTAAAACTACAAAAATTAGCTGGGTGTGGTGGCTGGCACCTGTAATCCCAGGTATTTGGGAGGCTGAGGCAGGAGAATCACTGGAACCCAGGAGATGGGAGTTGCAGTGAGCTGAGATGGCGCCACTGCACTCCAGCCTGGGCGACAGAGCGAGACTCTGTCTCAAAAAAAAAAGAAAAAAAAGAAAAAAGAAAATACCTTGTACACTGGTGGTTAAGTCATAACCTAATTAAGGCTTGTTGGTCTCACCTGTGAGGTTACTTTTTGTGACATTCAAAAGCTGAAAATCTTAACTGCTTGGTGTGGCTAAAGTTTAGTAACAAGGGATTTAAAAGGATTTTCTTAAAGAGTGCTCAGCTTAATTAAAAGTGGATATCCCAGTTATAGATATACTTAAAAGGCTATTATGTTTTTCTCTTCTTGGATCATGTTTTTCTGGAAAAAGTCTTTTTTCTTTTTAGTCGACTGAATTATTTTTCTCCATTTTTTGTCTTGCCACTCTTAATGCACATATGACAGGCCCTAAGATAACTTCTGTTAGCCGGGGACTCCTTGGGAAAAACAGAGGAGGCACTACAGACCCTGTTTTGGGGGAGGGGGGGAAGAAAAAAAAACTGTTTTCCTCATGAAACCCCAGGAATTAAAAGCAGATCATTCCCTCTCAAAATCAAAGGCTCAGTTCTGTTTTGCATTGTGTTATCTGATAGTTTTGAGTTTTGGGGATATCAAATTACTTCACATTATGAGAGAGCTTTGGTGTGTAATAACTAGGTAGGAAATATACTTTAAGGAATGGCTAATAGTAGTTATGGAGGGATACTTAACTCTGCACATTTGAGTCAGAGAAGCATGCTCTTGGACGCCTATAAGATATGGAAACATCCCCACCCCCTACTGAGAGATAAGACTCCCATGAGGGATGGGCCGATTACAAAATAAGCCAATTGGCTTTGGGTTGCCTTGAAATGAAATGCACAGTAGAAGCACTGCACTGTCTTCTTCCACAGTATCTCCCACTTTGGGGGATCCAAGATCCAGTATAAAATGGCACCGTTAATTTTGTGGATCTTTCTTTGCCTTCAGCTGTGCCTGCTTCTTAGGCCCTAAAAGGCATGCTATCCTGGCCCTGTTCCTCCAAGGGCTCCATCCTGAAACCAGTAATCCAATTAAGAAACTGGCAGGTCGGGCATGGTGGCTCACGCCTGTAATCTCAGCACTTTGGGAGGCCGATGTGGGCAGATCACCTGAGGTTGGGAGCTCAAGACCATCCTGACCAACATGGAAAAACCTGTCTCTACTAAAAACATAAAAAATTAGCCAGGTGTGGTGGTGCATGCCTGTAATCCCAGATACTCAGGAGGCTGAGGCAGGAGAATCGCTTGAACCTGGGAGGCGGAGGTTGCGGTGAGCCGAGATCACGCCTTTGCACTCCAGCCTGGACAACAAGAGTGAAACCCTGTCTCAAAAAACAGAAAAAAAGAAACTGGCAAATGAAAAATGTTACAAGTGCTGAATCTTCTATTTGTGTTGCTATATATGTGTTGTGTGTAATGTCTATAAAAAGAGCTCTAATTGGGTTAAAGAAAAATAAGCACTTAAATATTTTTTAGTTCATATGACTGTAATCTTTAAGAAATAAAAATAGTCTGAAGGAGTATTGGTAAAATGCAAGTGTCGTCAAAATGCAAATAGGTGGTCTGAATCGTACAGCTTAGATACTAGGTTTGCTAAATGTTCCAAATTGCCTGCTTTACAGATAGGTAAGGCCTGGGACACGTGAAAGTTAGATGCTGAAGAGGGTCAGACCTTATCTGCACTTCTGTCTGGGTCCTAGGCTCCACACCTGGTACATAATTAAAATCACTTACTAAACAGGTTTTTCACCAAAAGTAAAAGTTGCTAAGAGTTAACAGTGCCACATGTATTTGAGGTCACTAAACAGTTTTACATGCAAGGCATATAAAAACAGTAAAATGCGTTTTTTAGTAAAAGATTATAAGAATGCATGGAAATGTAAATTTTGCCCAGGGATGAGGGATTATCTTAAATTTGATAAGATAAAGCTAGAGGTTTAAGCAAGTTACAGAAAGATTGTAAAAATTAATCTTGCAAACAATGTGTAAACATTAAATCCAAAAGGGCATTATACAGTCTTTTCATAAATTGAGTATTGAAATAAAAGTATAGCAAGGTTGTCTTAAGATGCTAATCTGCCCTTTAGTAAAAAGGGTTATAAAAGGTTTGTAAAGATTGCACCTCATGGTCAAATTGGTTAAAATTAGATGGAATCATCTATAAGGTTTCATTTCAACGAATTGGGGCTAACATTAATAAACTAATGCAAGGGTAAATTTTGGCTTTGAATAGGATTTTCATGTAATAGTAAAGGTTAATAGAAGGTTTTTGCCTTTTGAGTCATTTTGGCAAAATAAGTAATTTATGGCAATCTGAAATTCTATTTCATAACATCAAGTATTTTAAACCTCTGACATTTAACAGGTGTCCCAAAATCAAACTTCAAGTTTCAGAATTGTCTTTCCTGATGCCTGGCTTTCTGGATGGCTCAGAGGCCCCTGAAAAATCCAGAGAAGAGGTACACAGGATTATTTGGCATGTTTTGTCACATAAGATTGCCAAAATGATGTCCGATATTCTTTAAGTTATATTTTGGTGAATACTAATATATGTTCCAAAATTGCATGTGACTTCTAAAATTCTAATGTCTAAGTATATGCTATCAATTATAATTAAGGTTAAAGTTATTGTAAATCACAGAGATAACTAAACTTATTTGTCAGTCTTGCTTTTAACTATAACTACCTTGGAAATTTTGTCATTCGCAGACAACTGTTGTCTTGCTTTGTTCTTTCTCAAAAGATGGTTTATAATCAAGCTATAGGACTTTAACAGGTGTTCTCAAATGTGACTTTTTTAATAGCTTTAAAGATTGTAACACGGAATAAAGAAAAAAAGTACAGGACTATGAAGAACTAAAATGCTCACGTATATCAAGCAAAATAAGAGTTAACTAAATGGACTGCACTCACAAAGCTAAAGCAAACTTTCTGACTTTTGCTTGGAATATTGCTGATCCTTGTTTTGTTTTTCAGAGTCAATGAAACTTATTTTGAACTATTTATGGCCTTTAATAATTGAGTAAGTTATACTCTTGTGAACAAAATTTGGAGTATGTTTGTTTCTCTCTGCCTCGTTCCTCTAGAATTTGGAAACTATTTAAGGAGTCAATCTAGACTTGCAGAGCCAATAAAAGCCCCATGAGAAGAACTGGCCTCATACCCTTACCTACACAGTCCCCGTCCAGGGTTTCTGACCTGTAGTCAGTAAAGGATGCCACTTTCTAACAGATCCAGGAGCTCCAAGTTTATCTTGGGACCTTAAGAGGAGGGGATCACCCAACTCACAGGTATTTGAGGATATAAACCCATGGCTGGGTTCAGCTCTAAGAGGTTTTATCTAAAATTCCTTGTGGATCAGAGTTCCATCAAAGTCAATTCAAAAGGCCTATGTAGAAATCATTCTTTCTGCACCTTATGCAAATAATCAGGCCAAGTATAAGACTAAAGTTTATTATACAAACAACACAGTCCTATCATAATTTGTTTTTACCTAAAATAAAGACTGGAGAGAGAAAAATTATGCTCCAAAGCTTATCATCCATTTGTCACTAAATTCTAGTCTCAATGATTGTTTTTAAGTTTTTTTCACTACATTTTAGACTAATCCCACTTATTCCTGTGAATCAAGTGGTGATCTCCTGAAGCCTGGAAGAAACAAAAAGCAATGGGTAATGTAAAAAGCTGGATCAATATGCTAGTTCTGGGCAATTATCCTGCAACATCTGCCAGGTAATGAAAGTGAATAGGGTGCCCATAACCCAGATGTTTCTGTTTGGGAAAATAAAACCAAGAAACTTCATAGATCCCCAAAGGGAAATTCTATATCTTGGCAAGTAAAATTTTACATGGAAATTATCTACTGTACCACACTTGCAGGAACTGCTATACTCACTCTACTATTTGCAGTAAGACCTATAGATGGTAGCACCTTCTAACCGGAATATCGGACAGAGAATTTCCATTGCTGTAGTATTTTGCTTAATTATTATCCTAACAGCAGAGATAATGGTTCCCAACAAAAAGGAAGCATGATAGTTTTACTATCATTGAGTCTGCAAGAACTTCTTATTGGGTTTGGTAATATGTCACACCCTGGCTATACAAAGAAGGTTATAAAGGGAAGAAATTTTTATATAAGGAAGCATCTCGTGGCCGGGCGCGGTGTTCCTTTCTCTGCCAGCCACATGTACAGTAAGGAGCAGACAAGATGGCACCAGCCAAGGGGAAAGTTCATTTGCATAATAAGATTAGGGTGGGGTGGCCAGCCTTCCCCATGTGCTATGTAAACATCATACTTAATTGAACCAATCTGTGAGCCCTATGTAAATCAGACACCGCCTTCTCAAGACTGACTATAAAATCTGACACATCTGCCACCAGTCAGCTTTTTCCTCTTGGAAGTCCCCTCTCTCTCACTAGAGAGAGAACTGTTTTCCTTTCTCTTTGTTTCTCTTTCTTTTGCCTATTAAATTCTGCTCCTAAACTCCTCATGTGTATCTGTGTCCTAAATTTTCCTGGTGCAAGATGACAAACCCCAGGTATTTACCCCAGACAACACAGATTCTTCAACATCTCAAAGTGGGACAGCGGGTGGGAGGACCTTCCAGGTCATAAGCGGATTGAAAGATTTCCTGGTTGCCAAATGGTTGGAAGTTAAGCCCTGCCTGAAGAGTTGAATTCAGCATAAAGAAAATGCTTGAGTTTAGATAAGGGAGCTGTGAAAGCCAAGATTTTCATCATGTAGATGAAACCTCCAGGTAGCAGGCTTCAGAGAGAATAGGTGGTGAATGTCTCTTATCAGACCTTAACAGATGTCAGATCTAGTCGGGTCTACACCTAGTAGGGTGCTATGAAGAGTCATGCTTTGTCAGTCTTAACATCTCTGTTTTAATGTTAATGCTGGTCAGTTGTGTCTAAACTCCAAAGGGAACACTGTATGATGAGGCATATCAGATGCCCCTTCTCCTTATGCCCTGAAGTAGTTTTTCAGGTTTCTTTGGGTTTCCCTTGGCCAAGGGGGGAGGTCCATTCAGCCAGCTGGAGGGCTTAGAGTTTTATTTTATTGTATTGTTTTTCTTTTGTTTTTTTTCTTTTTTTGAGGTAGAGTCTCGCTCTGTCACCCAAGCTGGACTGCAGTGGCATGATCTCGGCTCACTGCAATCTCTACATCTAGAGCTCAAGAAATCCTCCCTCCTCGGCCTCCCAAGTATCTGGGAATACAGGCATGTGCCACCATTTTTTTTTTTTTTTTTTTTTTTTTTGTATTTTAATAGAGATGGGGTTTCATCATGCTAGGCCAGGCTGGTCTCGAACTCCTGGCCTCAAGTGATCCGCACACCTCGGCCTCCCAAAGTGCTGGGATTACAGGCATGAGCCAGCATGCCCAGCCTAGAATTTTATTTTCGGATTATAGAGAGTTCTCTTAACAGCTGCAAACTAGCGGGATTTGAGAAAAGCTGTAGCGAGAGCCCAAAGTGAAGCTCGGAGTTGGAAGAACATTCTTGCTAAATAAATCAGGGGCATTCTCTTTGGATGCAATGAGGTGCAGCACCCAGAGAACAACTTGGCAGAATTTGAGAACTGTCCTGCAAGACATAGGACATAGTAGTTGGTTGTACTAGTGGCAGACCATTTTCTAGTGTACCAAAGGAAGCTACACCGAGCTGACATATACGCTAGGAGGAAGCAGGACTATTCTAGTGCAAGGCAACAATGTGGCCACACCAGATCTTAACTTGACATAGCATCTTAGCCAACTACAAATAATATCCTCCACAAAGAGAAGTTTCTCTAAAAGGGTGATTTGTAGCCAGGACTTCCTCCTCACTGTCCTGAGGCACTTAACTGGCAATCTGAGCCCTTTTTGTTAAAATCCAAGAGGAGCCTTCTTGCTATAACAAAAGTACCTTAGGAAAAGTAAATAAATAAAATCTAAGAGGAGGCTTCTAATAGGAAACAGAAAGTGAGATCATCTAAGAATACTCAATATGTTTGAGGTGGGAGGAAGGGAACCCCCATATGAATGAATATCTCATTATTCTTGGGAGGAAAAAATATTTTATTGTTTTGAAGACCAAGAAAAGATTATAAAACAATGTAAGAACATAGGACTCAAAGGTAAAGAAACATTTTTAAAATTTTGTGCTCTCTCCCTCTCCCTTTCGCTCTCCCCTTTCTTTCTTTCTTTCTTCGGTCTCCCTCTCTCCCCTTTCTTTCTTTGTTTCTTTCTTCGGTCTCCCTCTGTTGCCGAGGCGGGACTGTACTGCCGTGGTCTCGGCTCGCTGCAGCCTCCCTGCCCCGGGCTCCCGTGGTTCTCCTGCCTCGGCCTGCCGAGTGCCTGGGATTGCAGGCGTGCGCTGCCACGCCTGACTGGTTTTTGTATGTTTGGAGGAGACGGGGTTTCGCCCTGTTGACCAGGCTGGTCTCCGGCTCCTGACCTCGAGTGGTCTGCCCGCCTCGGCCTCCCGGGGTGCTGGGATTGCAGACGGAGTCTCGCTCACTCAATGCTCAGTGTTGCCCAGGCTGGAGTGCAGTGGCGTGATCTTGGCTCGCCACAACCTCCACCTTCCAGCCGCCTGCCTTGGCCTCCCAAAGTGCTAAGATTACAGCCTCTGCCCGGCCGCCACCCCGTCTGGGAAGTGGGCAGCGTCTCTGCCTGGCCGCCCATCATCTGGGATGTGGGGAGGCTCTCTGCCCGGCCGCCCTGTCTGGGAAGTGAGGGGTGCCTCTGCCTGGCCGCCACCCTGTCTGTGAAGTGAGGAGCGTCTCTGCCTGGCTGCCCATCGTCTGGGATGTGAGAAGCGCCTCTGCCCGGCCGCCACGTCCGGGAAGTGAGGAGCGCCTCTGCCCGGCCGCCCCCTCTGGGAGGTGAGGAGCGCCTCTGCCCCGCCGCCCCGTCTGGGAGGTGAGGAGCGCCTATGCCCTGCCGCCACCCCGTCTGGGAGGCGAGGAGCGCCTCTGCCCGGCCGCCCCGTCTGGGAGGCGAGGAGCGTCTCTGCCCGGCCGCCCCGTCTGGGAGGTGAGGAGCGCCTCTGCCAGGCTGCCCCGTCTGGGAGGTGAGGAGCGCCTATGCCCTGCCGCCACCCCGTCTCAGAGGCGAGGAGCGTCTCTGCCCAGCCGCCACCCCGTCTGGGAGGTGAGGAGCGCCTCTGCCCGGCCGCCCCGTCTGGGAGGCAAGGAGTGTCTCTGCCCGGCCGCCCCGTCTGGGAGGTGAGGAGCGTCTCTGCCCGGCCGCCCCGTCTGGGAAGTGAGGAGCACCTCTGCCAGGCCACCCCGTCTGGGAAGTGTACCCAACAGCTCTGAAGAGACAGCGACCATCAAGAACGGGCCATGATGACGATGGCGGTTTTGTCAAAAAGAAAAGGAGGAAATGTTGGGAAAAGAAAGAGAGATCAGATTGTTACTGTGTCTGTGTAGAAAGAAGTAGACATAGGAGACTCCATTTTGTTCTGTACTAAGAAAAATTCTTCTGCCTTGGGATGCTGTTAATCTATAACCTTACCCCCAACCCCCTGCTCTCTGAAACATGTGCTGTGTCAACTCAGGGTTAAATGGATTAAGGGCGGTGCAAGATGTGCTTTGTTAAACAGATGCTTGAAGGCAGCATGCTCGTTAAGAGTCATCACCACTCCCTAATCTCAAGTACCCAGGGACACAAACACTGCGGAAGGCCGCAGGGACCTCTGCCTAGGAAAACCAGAGATTCATGTGTTTATCTGCTGACCTTCTCTCCACTATTACCCTATGACCCTGCCACATCCCCCTCTCTGAGAGACACCCAAGAATGATCAATAAATACTAAAAAAAAAATAAAAATAAATAAAAATAAAAATAAAATAAAATAAAATTTTGTGTTAAAAAAATAAATTTTAATCAGCATTGGTTTCACAGCTTCTAAATTTTAAAAAGAGGGGGGGTCACAGAAGCAAAAGATGAAAAGCAGAAGACTGAGGAAGACTGCTGAGAGGCAGATAAAAATCAAAAGGAAGCTCAATGAGAAAGAATATTAAGTTAAACATGAGAAAAAGTATAAAAATGCACTAGAAGGAGCAATAGAGGAGTCAACTTTCAAGAAAACTGATGGTTTTATAATTTTTAAAGGGGAGAAGTAGGAAGATATAAAGAGCTCTAACACAAATAGTTACTGAAGATGATATAGGAACAAATGGAAAAGAAGTAGTATTCAAAAATAAAGTCCAGTAGGGCTGGTAATCCTACAATCACTCCACAGCTTCTTCCTGCCCACTGCACAAACAAAACCAGTTCACCAAGACCATGGCACTGCAGTGAAGAGTTTAACTGATGCAGGTCCAGCCATCCACACAGGAGATGGAGTTATTACTCAAATCAATCTCTCCAAAGACTCAGAATTTAGGGTTTTTCAAGGATAGTTTGGTGGGCAGATCTATCTGAATTTTTATTTATTTTTTATGTATTTATTTATTTGTTTTTTTGAGACAGAGTCTCTGTCACCCACGCTGAAGTGCAGTGGCTGATCTGGCCTCACTGCAACCTCCACCTCCTGGGTTCAAGCAATTCTCCTGCCTCAGCCTCCCGAGTAGCTGGAACTACAGGCCCGCACCACCATGCCAGGCTAATTTTTATATTTTTAGTAAAGACAGGGTTTCACCATGTTGGCCAGGCTGGTCTCAAACTCCTGACCTCAAGTGGTCCACCCACCCCGGCCTCCCAAAGTGCTGGTATTACAGGCATGAGCCACCGCACCTGGCCAGATTGATCTTCATTGATATAAAAAGTTGTCCAGGCCAGGAATGGTGGCTCATGCCTATAATTAGTACGGTATAGGTACTAATATTATCTCCATTTTATAGGTGAGAAACATGAGAAACAGATTAAATAAATTTCAGGTCATATCTCAGTTACTATATGTCAATAAAACACAGCTTCTAGATCACTGAGACACAGCAATACCAAAAGACATTCACTGAATTTTTTTTAGAAAACAGAATCCAACAACTTGCTCTAAGAGACTTGCTTAAAATCATGAAACATAGAAAAACAAAGATAAAGGATTTTAAGATTAGTTACATCTGTGAAATAAGAAAAATAAGGGTCCCTATCAAGGCACTAGAGAAAATTTTTTGAATGAAAATAAAAGAGAAAAACTCAGACACTAATATGGAAAGAAATGCCATTTTTTTGTTTTTGTTTTTTTGTTTGTTTGTTTTTTGAGACAGCGACTAATTCTGTTGCCCAGGCTGGAGTGCAGTGCTGTGATCAAGCCTCAGTGTAGCCTTCACTTCCCAGGCTCAAGTGATCCTCCCATCTCAGCCTCCTGAGTAGCTGGGACTACAGGTACCTGCCAAAACAGATCCAGCTTTTTTTTTTTTTTTTTAAGACAGGGTCTTACTGTGTTTACTAGGCTGGTCTGGAACTCCTGGGTTCAAGCAATCCCACCTTGGCTTCCCAAAGTGCTGGGATTACAGGCGTAAACCACTCTGCCTGGCCAAAACTCTGTATCTTTTTCCCCTAACGCTGGTCACCCACTTAATTGATTTCAGAACTAATGAACAAAAGCAAAAACAAAAACAAACACTGCTACAATTTTAAAAAAACACTGTTGTAGAGTATGTAATTTACAATTTACAGATTAAAACTCAGAAAGGCTAAGTACCCCAAGTCTGACTTAATTAAACAGTGCAGTATAAAATTGAAACAGATTCAAAAGCCCATAATTTTTGAAGTCCACAGCTCTCTCCCTGCAGTACTGATACCAAATTCACACCGACTGAAATAGCTAATGCTCCAATTTATGCTCACATGAAGCAAGTAAAAAAAAAAAAAGAATAAATTGTATTAAAATCTGATGGTATGGATAGAATAATAAGCAAAACTAAACTTGCAAAGCAGCCATATATCTTTAGTTTCATTCATTCACAAACATTTCTCAAAAGTCTTAGATATCACTGCTAGGCTTCCACTTTACTTCATAGCGACTTATCACAACTTAAAAAGAATACAGATGAAATATACATAAATATGCTACCCTGTCCTTGAAAAAAAAATTAATTTCTCCAAGAATCAATAAAATTTACTCCCTATAAGGTCTCTCTCAAACCAAAAGACAAACAAGTACTTACGTCAAACCTCAACTAACAAAACCAATGACTAATTATAAAGTAAACACAGTTAAGGTTATAATTGAGCATGTACAAGTGTTCAAGTGTATCTTTCTAAATGTTTTCTAAATAAATAAACCTCAGTTGGAATAGAGTTTACATTAATACTCAATCAGATTTCTATGGTTACTGTTTATCAGAAATAACCCAAGTTTGATAATACACAGACAGGACAAGGTCATTCTAGCCATCAATCTACCTAATTCCTACATTAGGCAACTGACTCTTACAGTCTAAAGTGAAGTGTAAAGAAAAATTAGGATGTTACCCAATTAACTGGACTTAATGCTTTAACTTTACCTAAAACTAAAACCACTAAAGTATCATCTCTCTCTATTTTTTTGTCTTTTTTGAAACAGAGTCTTACTCTGTCACCCAGGCTGGGCTAGGGCACAGTGGTGTGATCATGGCTCACTGCAGCCTCAATCTCCCGGGCTCAAGTGATCCTCCCACCTCAGCCTTCCAAAAAGCTGGGACTGCAGGCATGCACCACCACACCCAGCTAATTTTTATATTTTTTGTAGAGATAGGGTTTCGTCACGTTGCCCAGGCTGGTCTCAAAATCCTGTGCTCAAGCTATGCACATGCCTCAGCCTTCCAAAGTGCTGGGATTATAGGCATGAGCCACTGCACCTGGCCAGAAGATGATTCTTAGTGAAGTTAAGAAACTTACTTATAGATACAGTTTTAGTCACTACCTAGCGAGATTCAAAACACAGTTCTCTAGAATCCCAAATTTTCCATTATACCACACTCCCTCCCAAGAAAAAAAGGGATTTTATTAAACTCCCTTTATTTTTTATGAAAATATTAAACTAGAGCCATAATGAACTCTCCAGTCTATGAAACACCTGCTATAATGCTGTCCACGAATATATCCTAAGCAAACAGAAACCACAGCTATAGTGAGACTGATTCACAGCCAACAATGCATAACAGCCATCTTTCCCTAAATACTTTTATTAAAAAAAGATTTTATTCATGTTCCAAAGCACTACCCTGTATAATTAATTTGGTATTGTATTGTATAGTTAAGAGTAAAGCAAAAAAAGTAAATTCAGCTTTTCAGTATGTAAAAGGACAAACTTCAGTAGGCCAGTGTCCTCATTTGTAAAATGAGGATAACAAGGTTATTACAAGAATTAAATGATTAATCCTTACCTGCTTATTGGCAAAGAGCTTGGCAAAGAGTAAAGACTCATTAAATGTTAGCTTCAGTATTTCACTGATTCTAAGATGGTGAGACATTGTCTTTTTTTTTTTTTTTTTTTTTTTTGAGGCTGTCTCACTGTCACCCAGTCTGGAGTGCAGTGGTGCGATCTCAGCTCACTGCAACCTCCGCCTCCCAAGGTCAAGCAATTCTTCTGCCTCAGCCTCCAGAGTAGTTGGGAATCCAGGCGTGCACCACCACACCGAGTTAATTTTAGTGTTTTTAGCAGAGACAGGGTTTCACCATGTTGGCCACGCTGGTCTCAAACTCCTAACCTCAAGTGATCCACCTGCCTCGGCCTCCCGAAGTGCTGGGATTACATGTGTGAGCCACTGGCCTATTTTCTCATATGTAACCACTCTGAAATTGAAATGAATCTTACAATCAATGACATGTCATAGAGCAATCAATTGTATGTGTGTGTGTATGTGTTTTTTTGTTTGTTCTTTTCTTTTTTTTTTTTGAAACAGGGTCTCGCTCTGTCCTCCAGACTGGAGTGCAGTGGCGGATCTCAGCTCACTGCAACCTCCGCCTCCTGGGTTTAAGCAATCCTCCCACCTCAGCCTCCCAAGTATTAGGGACTACAGGCATGTGCCACCATGCCTAATTTTTGTAGAGATGGGGTTTTGCCATGTTGCCCAGACTAGTCTTGAACCCCTGGACTCAAGTGATCTACCCGTCTTGGCCTCCCAATAGTGCTGAGATTACAGGCATGAGCCACTGTGCCCAGCAATAGTATTTTTCAAATAATACATAAAATAATGATGCCTCTTACAATCTATGGCATCTTATAGTGGATGAAATGGAGTATATTATAATGATGATGCTGAGTATATGTTTACCCTGTCACCGTGCCTCCACACAACAGATCCACAAAGAACAGACCAAATCTACTCTAACCCTGATCTCCTGAGTAACATTTCCAACCTTAACACGTGGACTGCCAACTCTTCAAATTCAACATATCCAACACCCAAATCATCTCCCCAGAAGCTGTTATTCTTTCTTTCTATGCTTCGTATCCCAATTAATGAGTGACACCATAATGGAAAACTTGACTTTTTCTACAGTTCTTCCCTGTCCTTCAGTTGGAATTTCTACAATCCATTATATTTTTTCTGTTTTAGAAATTATCCATTTGTGTCTTGCATCATCCTTAGCTGTACACATGGCTGTCACCCCTTCTTTGCCCTCAATTTCTTGAGGGCAAGGCCCACTTCTTCCTCATTTTTATATACCCAGGGTGACTAGTTCAATGCCTCACCCATAGTTAAGTGCTCAATAAATGTTTATGGAACTGATCATATCCTGTTTGTTTATAAGTTTCAAAACAGTTAAGTCTCTACAAACAAGAGATAAAAAGGACTGAGAGTAAAAGTTACTATACAATAGAATTTCAAACACATGATCTTAAGAGTGTAATTCTCATCAACTTTATGAAGGTACATGGGGCAGATGTTAACACTTCCATTTTAAAATTGTGGCTTGGTAGTCAAGAGGCTTGCCAAAAGCTTTCACTGGTAGAAAAAGGATTCAAACAAATCAAAGTAGAAACCCAGTGCTTTCAGTTTATAAACTTCTATACTTCTGCCCCTTCCTCGGTCTTATTCCCGCTAATTTTCCACCTTATGTCGCCTACAAGGCCCTATAGTTTTGTTTTTTGTTTCTCTGAGATGGAGTTTCGCTCTTTCACCCAGGCTGGAGTGAGATGGCGCACTCTTGGCTCACTGAAACCTCCGCCCCTGGGTTGAAGAGATTCTCCTGTCTCAGCAGGATCCTGAGTAGCTGGGATTATAGGCACCCACCACCACGCCCGACTAATTTTTTTTTTATTTTTTTTAAATAGAGATGGGGTTTTGTCATGTTGGCCAGGCTGCGCTGTGGCTCATGCCTGTAATCCTAGCACTTTGGGAGGCCGAGGCGGGTGGATCACCTGAGGTCAGGAGCTCCAGCTTCATCTTAATCCATGTTTTCCCTTTCTCTTGGAATATTGGCTATACTTGCCTTCTCTCAGATCCTTCTCCCACTGCAAGGCCTTTGCACATACTATTTCCTCTGCCTAGAATATTCTTCTCCTTCTCTCGATAGTGTCCTCTTCTTCTAGATCTCAGTTCAGTCTTTACTTCATTAGGGAGGACTTCTCTGATCTGTGTAGGTAACTTTCCTTAACACATGTTCTTATAATAACATGTACTCTCGTTTATAGCACAAATCAGTTGTATTTTTTCCTACTCGTAATTTTATATTAATTTGTAAGATTCTTCCTTGTTTAATGTCTAACTCCTCCATAGTCCTACTATTCTATATAAACTTCCAAGAGGGAAAGGGGTTTTTTCCTCACCATTCCTCCCCAAGTGCCTAGCACAACAGTTGTGGGGTTTTTTTGTTTTTGTTTGTTGGTTTGTTTGTTTGAGACAAACTCTTGCTCTGTCTCCCAGGCTGGAGTGCAGTGGTGCGATTTCAGCTCACTGCAATCTCTGCCTCCTGGGTTCAAGCGATTCTTATGCCTCAGAGTCCCGAGTAGCTGGGATTACAGGCGCCTGCCACCACGCTCAGCTAATTTTTGTATTTTTAGTAGAGACGGGGTTTTGTCATGTTGGCCAGGCTGGTCTCAAACTCCTGATCTCAAGTGATCTACCCGCCTCAGCCTCCCAAAGTGCTGGGATTATAGACATGAGCCACCACACCCGGCCCAATAGTGGTTGAAAGAATAAATGAATGAACCCTTTGCACTCTCCTCAAGCTCTCTAAATCATCCCCACCACCTCACTATCAGCTGATAATTTTGCATCCTACTTTACAAAAGAAATCAGTTATCATCTCTCCCTTCCCCATCTCATCTTGACTTTCCCCTTCTTACAGATTCCTTCCCTTCAAGCTACAAAATACTCAAATTTCTTCTTAAGACTACTCTTTTTTTTTTTTTTTTTTTTTTGAGACAGAGTCTTACTTTGTCAACCAGGCTGGAGTGCAATGGTGTGATCTCAGCTCACCGCAACCTCTGCTTTCTGGGTTCAAGCATTTCTCCTGCCTTGGCCTCCCAAATAAGTGGGATTATAGGCACGCACCACAATGCCTGGCTAATTTTTTTTTTTTTTTTTTTTTTTTTGTATTTTTAGTAGAGACAGGGTTTCACCATGTTGGCCAGACTGGTCTCGAAGTCCTGACCTCAAGTGATCCACCCACCTTGGCCTCCCAAAGTGCTGGGATTACAGGCGTGAGCCACCACGCCTGGCCTTTAAGACTACTCTTAACCCTACTCTTCACTGCAGAACTTCTGAACGTGTAGCCTACACTTGCTCATTCCACTTCTTTACTGTTCAAATACTCATCAACTACTATAATACACTGCCTGCCCTCACATTACCCAAATGAAACTGTTCTTGTTTTCAAATCCAATGATCTCTTCATTTTTTCCTAAACCTCAACAAGTCTCCTTCACCTCTATCATCTGATCATTCCTTCTTGAAACTCGCTGTACTCTAGGCTACAGACCCTAACACAACACTCTCCATTTTCCTGCAGTTCTGACCACATCTTTCAACTCCTCTTCTGCCCATTCCTATACACTGGAGTTCCTTGGCGGCAGCACCAGCCCCTTTTTCTCCTTTCTGACCCTCCATAAGCATTTTAATTCAAGCTAATGTCTTTATTACCAAATACCTGCAACTTCCAAATATTTATCTCTAACAGATTTCTCTACTAAGCTACAAACCTACATTTGGGTTACCATTTTCAAGGATCATCTGCAATGAGACTGATACATTCAATTCAATATATCTCACATGTAACTTATCTCACAGATCCCACAAACTCAACGGAACCCAACTTTCCTCCCTCTCTTTGTATTTTCTTCCTCAACTGAGAAGTCTAGGCTGGACACAGGGGCTCACGCCTGTAATCCCAGCAGTTTGGGAGGCTGAAGCAGACAGATCACTTGAGTCCCAGGAGTTCGAGACAAGCCTCAGCCACATGGCAAAACCTTGTCTCTACACAAATGGCGGGGCACGGTGGCTCATGCCTGTAATCCCAGCACTTTGGGAGGCTGAGGCGTGTGGATCACCTAAGGTCAGGAGTTCAAGACCTGGCCGGGCGCGGTGGCTCACGCCTGTAATCCCAGCACTTTGGGAGGCTGAGGCAGGCAGATCACGAGGTCAGGAGATTGAGACTATCCTGGCTAACACGGTGAAACCCCGTCTCTATTAAAAATACAAAAAAAATTAGCCGGGCATGGTGGCGGGCGCCTGTAGTCCCAGCTACTTAGGAGGCTGAGGCAGAAGAATGGTGTGAACCCGGGACGCAGAGCTTGCAGTGAGCCAAGATCGCGCCACTGCACTCCAGCCTGGGCAACAGAGTGAGACTCTGTCTCAAAAAAAAAAAAAAAAAAAAAAAAAAGGAGTTCAAGACTAGCCTGGCCAACACGGCAAAACCCCATCTCTACTAAAAATGCAAGAAATTAGCCGAGCATGGTGGCGCACACCTGTAGTCCCAGTTACTTGGGAGGCTGAGGCAAGAGAATCGCTTGAACCCAGGAGGCAGAGGTTGCAGTGAGCCAAGATCGCATTCTGCACTACAGCCTGGAGGACAGAGGGAGACCCTGCCCCCCAAAAAAAAAAAAAATTAGCTGGGTGTGGTGGCACACACCTGTAGTTCCAGCTACTCAGGAGACTAAGGTAGGAGAATCACCTGAGCCCTGGAAGTTGAGGCTGCAGTGAGCTGGGATCAAATCACTGCACTCCAGCCTGGGAAACAGAATGAGACTATCTCAAAAAAGGTGAGATTCTGTCTGAAAAAAAGAGAGAGAGAGAGAGGTCTAGGAAGACTTTCAGCTCCCTGTCTTAGATGAATAGATATCATAAAGCTGGATGAAGAATATTAATAATGTTTTTATATTAAAATAAGTACTCATTCTATGCCTGGGACAGTACTAATCACTTTCACAACAATTATGTCAGCAATACTTTGCTATAGGTATTTTCACCATCACTGGCACTACTACCCTAACAAGTATATGAATTTTAAAGATGTGGAAATTAAGGTTTAATGAGATGAGGTAACATATGGAAAGGCAGACAACTCAGCGTTGAAGCTGATATATTCACCAAGCCATGTCTGTCTAAAACCAAAGCTTTTAACATCTACCTTATATCACAGTGGTTAAAGCATAGCAAGAGTATAAGCTGTAAAAATGGGCTAAAGAATACAATCAGATAGATTCTGGCCAGGCACAGTGGCTCACGCCTGTAATCCTAACACTTTGGGAGGCTGAGGCGGGCGGATCACCTGAGCTCAAGAGTTTGAGACCAGCCTGGGCAATATGGTGAAACCCCATCTCTACCAAAAATAAAAAAATTAGCCGGGCATGGTGGTGAGGGCCTGTAATCCCAACTACTCGGGAGGCTGAGGCACAAGAATCGCTTGAACCAGGGAGGTGGAGGTTTCAGTGAGCCGAGATAGCACCACCGCACTCCAGCCTGAGCTACAAAGTGAGACTCTGTCCCAAAAAAAAAAAAAAAAAAAGATAGATTCTGAAGATTAAGATTACAAAAGGAGAGCACCATTCCAAAGAGTGACATGCTCTCTGGTGTAATTGTGGGAATGGAGGGCTGAAGTGAGGTAGACATACAGGTTTATATCTATCATTTACCCCCCTTTTCTTGGCAAGCAGATTTCCTCTATCCTTTTGCAGACAAAGTCTCTAAAATTTGCTTCATAACTAATTTGGCTCATGTAAGTAATCTAGCCTTTCGAATCATCTTTGCCCCAACTCTAATTATATAAAAGCAATTATCTTCCCACTGTCCAACTGCCAGCCCCTTCTTGGTTGCTAGGCAGATCTCCCTCCCTGCCCTGTAACCTCTTCTCAACATCATTTACAATGAAACGCTACAGAAATCAATAAAGCAAACAGTTGCAAGAGAAAATTGACAGCCCAACACAATCCACAGGCCTGTCTTCTACAGCTCTAAAGAAGCACTTACTATGGCAAAAGAGAGAACCAAGCAGCAGCAGGAAAACAACACTCTTCTTTTTGGAAACCTGTATTTCCTAATGACTAAGAATTGCTTCTCCCTACTTACAGGATAAAAATAGTTTACACACATACACCTTAGTACAAGCTTCCTCCTGTCACATTTTTACCACATATTTTATCACCAAAGGATTCATCAGCACAAAAAAAAAGATTTCATGATTCTTTTTCCTTTGATTCTATTGGCCTTTCTCACACACCCAGTGGATAATTATTTCTGGACATCACACTTGAGAAAGTACATTTCATTTTTACTAAAGATAACAAAAGAATTTTTTAATGTACTTTATAAAGGTGAACACAACATTTTAACCATATGCTTACATTTTTATTCAATTTCCCCGTAATCAAAGAAAAGATTGCAACAAAACAGGAAATGCAAAGCTGGTTATCTAACCTTCCTCATCCAGAGCAGTTACACCTAATATAGTATATGAAAGGAAACAGGAGAGGGAGGATTAAGAAAGGTTGATTAAAGAGTACAAAAATACAGTTGGATAAATGGAGTAAGATCTAGTATTCGATAGTTCAGTAAGATGATTATAGTTAATGAAAATCTATTGTAGATTTCCAAATAGCCAGAAGAGAATTCCAGTGTTCCCAGTATGAAAGACGTTTGAGGTGACAGATATCCTAATTGCCCTGAATTGATCATTAACACATTATATGAATTTATCTAAATATGACACGTAGCCCCAAAACACATACATCTATGACATATCAATTAAAAAAAAAAAACAAAGGGGCCAGGCATGGTAGCTCACACCTGTAATCTCAGCACTTTGGGAGGCGGAGGCAGGAGGATGCCTTGAGCCCAGGAGTTTGAGACCTGAGACCTGCCTGGACAGCATAGTGAGACCCCATCTCTACAAAAAAAAATTAATAAATAAAATTTTAAATGAAGGAAATAGGGCTTATTTTTGAAGAGCCATAGAAAAATAAATTTCACAGCTTTTCTGTGGCAGTTCAAATTTCATCAAGAAATTTTAATTTATGTTTAATCTAAATCACTCCTGCTATAATTCAAGTGCCTCCAATTTCTCCCCACATAATCTAATCTACACTGTCATGAGATTAAGAAATACATTAAATAAATAAACAATAGTATATGCATCTAACAAGATACTACATAGCAACGAAAATCAATGAACTAACTGCCACACACATCAAGTGGAAGAATCTGACAAACATGTTAATCAAAATAAACTAGCCTGGGGTAGGGAACAGTGGCTCATGCATGTCACCTCAGAACTTTGGGAGTCCCAGAGAGAAGGATTGCTTGAAGCCAGGAGTTCGACACCAGCCTGGGCAACATAGGGAGACCCATCTCTACAAAAAAATTTTCAAAAATTAGCCAGGTGTGGTGGCACATGCTTGTAGTCCCAACTACTTAGGAGACGGAGACGGGAGGATCTCTTGAGCCCAGGAGTTTGAGGCTACAGTGAGCTATGATCACATCACTGCACTCCAGTCTGGGCAACAGAGTGAGACTTCTTTCTTTAAAAAACTATACTTGAGACCAGGCATGGTGGCTCACACCTGTAATCCCAGCACTTTGGGAGGCCAAGGCGGGTGGATCACCTGAGGTCAGGAGTTTGAGACCAGCCTGGCCAACATGGTGAAACCCTGTCTCTACTGAAAATAGAAAAATTAGCTGGACGTGGTGGCGGGTGCCTGTAGTCCCAGCTACTTGGGAGGCTGAGGCAGGACAATCTCTTGAACCTGGGAGATGGAGGTTACAGTGGGCCAAGATTGAGCCACTGCACTCCAGCCAGGGTAAAAGAATGAGACTCCATCTCAAAAAAAAAAAAGGAGCCAGGCACAGTGGTTCATGCCTGTAATCCCAGCACTTTGGGAGGCTGAGGCGGGCAGACCACTTGACCCCACAGGTTCAAGATTAGCCTGGGTAAAGTGACAAAACCCTGTCTCTACAAAAAATACAAAAATTAGCCAGGTATGGTGGCACAAGCATACAGTCCCAGCTACTCAGGAGGCTGAGGTGGAAGAATCACCTGAGCTTAGCAAGATTGAGGCTGCAGTGAGCCCTGATTAGCACCATGGCACTCCAGCCTAAGCAACAGAATGAGACCCTGTCTCAAAAAAAAAGAGAAGGTATATATAAAATATCCCCAAACTCAAAGACTCTTGCTTTAAATGCTAAAGACGGTGGCTCATGACTATAATCCCAGCATTTTAGGAGGCTGAGGCAGAAGGATTGCTTGAGCCTAAGAGTTCAAGACCAGCCTGGGCAACATAGCAAGACCCCATCTCTAAAAAAAATTTTTTTTAAATTAGCCAAGCATGGTAGTTCACACCTGTAGTCCCAGGTACTCAGAAGGCTGAAATGAGCATATCACTTGATCCCAGGAGGTCGAGGCTGCAGAGAGCCATGTTCGCACCATTGCACTCCAGCCTGGGCAACAGAGCAAGATCCAGTCTCAAAAAACTAATAATAAAATAAGGCTGGGCGTGGTGGCTCACATCTGTAATCCCAACACTTTGGGAGGCCGCAGTGGGCAGATCACTTGAAGTCAGGAGTTAGAGACCAGCCTGGCCAACATGGTGAAACCCCATCTCTACTAAAAATACAAAAATTAGCTAGGTGTGGTGGTGGACACCTGTAGTCCCAGCTACTCAGGAGACTGAGTCAGGAGAATCACTTGAACCTAGGAGGCAGAGGTTGCAGTAAGCTGAGATTGCACCACTGCACTCCAGCCTGGGCAACAGAACGAGACTCCATCTCAAAAACAAAACAAAAAAAACCAGTAATAATAACAATGTGAAAATAAATGTTAAAACAAGACAGTGCAGTTATTTCCCTACTCAAGAAAGAACTTAATTTATTCTGCTTATTCCAAATCAGACCTAATAATCCTAATGGATTATTTGAGTTTATATAAGAACACTGTATAACAGACATTTTAAAACCTATCTAGATTCCGTGGCCTCTTATCTACAATACAGATTTGTGTCATAAACATGCACAGAGAAAGTATCCAACAAATATTTACCAATGATACACAGCCCAAACTTTAAACAAACTCGAAGTCTGAAATACACAGCACAGGTAAATAGGATAAAAATTAAGCTTATTGGCCTAAAGAGCCCAACTTTTAGAAACCCCATTTTTAGAAACTAAATTACAGAATACACTACTTATAAGGAACAGAACAGTTTACAACAATAGCATAGCAGAGCAAATTGGTCCTTTCCCCCATCACTGCCTGGCTCACACAAAGCACAATCAACTTCCTGAGGCCCTAAGTGAAAGGAACACAGCCACAGCTCTGCTCTAAGGGCAGGGACTACTAGCACCATGATCGATGGAAGCCCAGCAAAAAGGAGTTAGCTGAGGCAGATGACAATAACATTCAGCGGGGGGTGGCAGGGTGGGGGAAGGAGATGAGAAGTATCTGACCAACCTATACCTATGTCTGAAAACTCTAATATCATTACCATTCCTACTTTCCACAATGGCTGTAAACCGAAATGTATTTTTGGACTTTCCCTAGAGTAGAATCAATGCACAATCAACGTGTCTAGTTAGATGGATGATTAATGATAAGCCATGAACTTTTTGAGATGGCTCTGTTACCCAGGCTAGAGTGCAGTGGCATGAACATGGCTCACTACACCCTCAATCTCTTGGACTTAAGCCATCCTCCTGCCTCGCCTCCCAAGTAGCTGAGACTACTGGCATGCGTCAACACGCACAGCTAATTTTTAAATATTTTTTTAGTAGGAATGGGGTCTTGCTATGTTGCCCAGGCTGGTCTCAAACTCCTGGATGCAAGTGATTCTCTTGCCTCAGCCTCCCAAAGTACTGGGATTACAGGCATGAGCCACCTCACCTGTCCAGTAACGAGTTTTTTAAAGGGCAAATCACAATATAAATCAACTTGGTCCTGTTACCATCACCAGTGACATTGTTTTGTTCTGTTTTAAAAATGCAGTCGGGCACAGTGGCTCACACCTGTTAATCCCAACACTTTAGGAGACTGAGACAGGCAGATTGCTTGAGCCCAGGAGTTCAAGACCACCCTGGGAAACATAGCAAAACCCTGTCTCTACAAGAAAGCCTGTAGTTCCAGGTACTCAGGAGTCTAAGGTGAGAGCATCACCTGAGCCCAGGGAGGTCAAGGCTGCAGTGAGCCGTGATCATGCCACTGCACCCCAGCCTGGGCAACAGAGTGAGACCCTGTAACAAAAAAAAAAAGCAAGTAATACATGTTCATATGGAAAATAAATACAAATAAGAAAGAAAAGTACATGGAAATCACAGGTCAAACTTACTTACAAGAACAGAGTCTTTGGTCTTTTCAACAGGCATAGAAAAATATTACCTGCTGCTGAAGGATCTGCCTCTAATTGAGGATGCTGATCTGAGACACCGAGGCATTTGGTCCAACTGAGTATAATTATATGCCAAAGAAAACAGCAATGAGCAAATCGCACATAAAGTCCAGGTGGAAAGCCAATTGGAGATCTCCAAACATATAACAAAAACCATCTATGGAGTGGGAGGAGGGTAAGGACTGAAAACTACCTATTTGGGTATTATGCTGATTACCTGGGTGACAAAATTATCTGTATATGAAACCCCTGCAATATGGCAATATGCAATTTACCCATGTAACAAACCTGCATATGTACCCCTTGAACTTAAAAGTTGGAAAGAAAAAAATTAATAATAAAACAACTGGTCAGGTGCAGTGGCTCACACCGGTAATCCTAGCATTTTGGGAGGCCAAGGTGGGCAGATCACTTGAGTCCAGAAGTTCAAGACCAGCCTGGGCAAAATAGGGAAATTCCATCCTACAAAAAGTAGAAAAATTAGTCAGGCATGGTGGCATGCACTTGTAGTCCCAGCTACTCAGGAGGCTGAGATGGGAGGACAGATTGAGCCCAGGAGTTTGAGGATGCAGTGAGCCACGATCGTACTATTGCACTCCAGCCTGGGTGACAATGCAAGACCCTGTCTCAAAAATAAAAACAAATGTTTAAAAACCATCTACAGGCTGGACGTGGTGGCTCACGCCTGTAATCCCAGCACTCTCGGGGGCCGAGGAGGGCAGATCACAAGGTCAGGAGTTCAACACCAGCCTGGCCAACATAGTGAAACCCCCTTCTCTACTAAAAATACAAAAAAGAAAAAAAAAATTAGCCAGGCATGGTGGCAGGCACCTGTAATCCCAGCTACTCAAGAGGCTGGGGCAGGATAATTGCTTGAACCCAGGAGGCAGAGGTTGCAGTGAGCAGAGATGGCACCACTGCACTCCAGCCTGAGCAACAGTGTGAGACTCCATCTCAAAAAAAAAAAAAAAAATCTACAAAAATCTACAAAGATGTTCACTGTTTGTAATAGTGAAAAGAAAAATATCCTGAATATCATCAATATAAAACTGTTTAAATTATATATGCTTATATAACAGAATACTCTACAGCCATTCAAAAGAATGGTATAGACCAGGGTGTCCAACCTTTTGGCTGCCCTGGGCCACAGTGGAAGAAGAATTATCTCGGGCCATGCATAAAATACATTAACACTGGCCAGGCGCTCATGCCTGTAATCTCAGCACTTTGCAAGGCCAAGGCAGGCGGATCATGAAGTAAGGTGATCGAGACCATCCTGGCTAACAAGGTGAAACCCTGTCTCTACTAAAAATACAAAAAATTAGCCGGGCGTGGTGATGGGCGCCTGTAATCCCAGCTACTCAGGAGGCTGACAGGAGAATCGCTTGAACCCAGGAGGCAGGGGTTGCAGTGAGCTGAGATCGCGCCACTGCACTCCAGCCTGGGTGACACAGCGAGACTCTGTCTCAAAAAATAAAAATAAAATAAAAAAAATACACTAACACTAACGATAGCTGACAAATCTCATAATGTTTTAAGAAAGTTTACAAATTTGTGTTGGGCCACATTCAAAGCCGTCTTGGGCCACATGCAGCCCACATGCCACAGGCTGGACAAGCTTGGTTTAGACTCAGATGACCTGACAGGAAAATATATCATTGAGGTTAAAAAACAAAAAAAGCTGAAGAATGCTATGTACATTCAACTGAAGAACCTATATACTCATCTGTAATGAAAATTTCCAGAAGGATAGGTAAGAGACAGTAAACAGTAGTTACCTCTGGGAAGTAAGAATACAGAATGGGGACAAGAGAACTTTTCCTTCTACTTTACACTCTAAACTGTTTCAACTTCTTATCTGCATATTTATCACCTTATAATAAAAACAAAATGAAAACAATGAATTAAAAAGTTAACAATAGTTGGGTGTGGTGGTGTGTTCCTTGTAGTCCCAGCTACTCGTGATGCTGAGAAAAGACAGTCACTTGAGCCCAGGAGTTCAAATCCAGCCTAGGCAACATAGTGAGATCCCATCTTTAAAAAAAAAATTAAATTAAAAAAAAAAGTTAGCAATGGTATTGGCATGTGGTAGGACCATGGAAATTTTTTTCTTTTTTTGTACTTTTCTGCATTTTCTTAATTTTCTATAATTAGCAATGTATTACCATACACATATTTTTTTTGAGACAGGGTCTCACTTTGTCACCCAAGCTGGAGTACAGTGGCATGATCTCGGCTCACTGCAACCTTGCCTCCTGGGTTCAAGCAATTCTCATGCCTCAGCCTCCCAAGTAGCTAGGATTACAGGTGAGCACCACCACACCTGGCTAATTTGTGTATTTTTAGTAGAGATGGGGTTTCACCACGTTGGCCAGGCTGGTCTCGAACTCATGTCCTCAAGTGATCCACCTGTCTCAGCCTTCCAAAGTGCTGGGATTACAGGCAAGAGCCACCACAACTGGCCTGCATTTATTACTTTTGGGGGAAAAAAATCCATAGTTAAATTATCTAACTATGTTATAAACACTGGGAATAACTATGTTATAAACACTGGGAATTACAAAGAAATATTATGGAAAGGTCTGATTCTAAAAATGCTTATAATTGCTTGGAGAAACTTGGTCGTGAATACCAAGACAATGAAAGTCAAACAAAATCCTTAATTTAGTTTACTGCAGTTGTTCATGTGGCACTGGTCCCTATGGAAGCCCAAAAAAAGTATCAGTATTATAAGTAAAGCTGTGCCAAAACATGTTAAAGACTTATATTTCTTTATACTTATGGAAATATTTAAAGAAAGACTAGGTGAATTCTATAAAAGAGTGGTTTCTTAAAAATTCAAGTCTAGGCCGGGCGCAGTGGCTCATGCCTGTAATCCCAGCACTTTGGGAGGCCGAGGTGGGCAGATCACGAGGTCAGGAGTTTGAGACCAGCCTGGCCAACATGGTGAAACCCCGTCTCTACTAAAAATACAAAAAATTAGCCAGGCATGGTGGCAGGCGCCTGTAATCCCAGCTACCCCGGAGGCTAAGGTAGGAGAATCGCTTGAACCTGGGAGGCAGAAGTTGCAGTGAGCTGAGATCATGCCACTGCACTCCAGCCTGGGCAACAGAGACTCCATCTCAAAAAATTAAAAAAAAAAAAAAAAAAAAAAATTCAAGTCAATCACCCACTGAATGGTCAATATCCCCTTTAGAATCCTTATCACTCATTCAATTTCTGTTTAGTGTCAAAAAATCTACATAGCCCATTCCATTTGTTCTGAACAACCCAACTGTTCTTCTTTATGTTAAGCTAAAATCTAATTTCCTGTCATTTTCAACCACTGATCCACACTTGTCCCAGTTCTGTCCTCTGGAATGACAAAAAAAAAGGTGATATAACTTCTACAAGACAGTTTTTTAAACAGTCTTCATGTACTATCGTGATCTTCTTCCTCTTAAATCTTCTAGAACTAAATTTCCCATATTCTTCAAATGGTTCGGTTCCTACATGTTTCATTATTCTAATCACTCCCCTCTTAAGATAACCTAGCTTCTCAATATGCTTCTTAGAAGGAAATACCACAGCTGAACACAAAATTCCAGATCTGATCTGACCAGTGCAGTTACTTCCTTTGTCTGGGTCACCATAAGCACCACAATGCAAGACCAGTTGCAGGCAGCATATGATTCATTTCCAAACTAGTGGCACTGTTCAGACCACAAGTGCTCTCAGGATTTAAAGGAAAAAGAGATCACTGTGGACTGGGGACCTGAAGAAGTTTTCAACAACAAAAAAAGTAGACTGTTAGCTGGGAAAGTAAGAATACATTTTAGATAGGCAGAAAATATGGAACGAGTATTTCAGGGGGCACAAGTGCAGAACAGAGCAGAGGCAGGAATAAACAAAGTTAGTGCTAGAGCAAAATCTGCATAAGGATAGGCAAGAATAGAAGGCCACAAGGCTGGAGTCAGAGTATTGAGAGCCTTAAACCTGCAGGCAATAAGGCATGATTAAAGGGCAAGACAAAATAACTGACTTCTTGAATGAAATGTTTAGGAATGATTAATTCAATACCAGTTTGCCAATTTCTACATCAAGTTAACTACTTTTTGAACTCTGCATAGGAAGTTTCTAATTGATTCTACTCCAAGATAAATTGAAATTGAGTTGTAATAAATATCACTATATAGACTGCTTTCAGAATACAACATTCCTACTGCCAAAATACAATGCAAGGAATGTCATTTTAGAAAGATGTATTTTGTGCTGGGTGCAGTGGATTATGCCTCTAATCCCAGCATTTTGGAAGGCCAAGGCAGGTGGATCACTTGAGCTCAGAAGTTCAAGACCAGCCTAGCCAACACGGTGAAACTCTGTCTCTACAAAAAATACAAAAATTAGCCGGGCCTAGTGGTTCACTCCTGTAATCCCAGCTGCTCGGGAGGCTGAGGCATGAGAATCACTTGAACCCAGGAGATGGAGGTTGCAGTGAGCCAAGATCGCAGCACTGCACTCCAGCCTGGGTGACAGAATGAGACTCTGTCTCAAAAAAAGAAAAAGAAATAAAAATAAAGATGTATTTCAATTCATTTCTGTAAGTTTTCCCAAAATGAATACTTTGCCATTCAATATGAATATCTGCATATAAGGTACCTGTTTGTTTCAGTATTTAAAATCTTCTAGATCTCTATTCAAAAAGACAATGGCCTGCTGATCTCGTTTCTCCAGATTCAAAAAAGAAGAAACTTCACTAAAGTAACATTAAAAAGGAAAGAAGTTAGCTAAATAGCAGAATTTCTAGACAATGAAACCTGCCTGCTATTAAAACAAATGAAAACACCAGTAGTTATATAAATTCAGTTAAATAGGAATTTCTGATTCACGAGTGCTCCTGCCTAAAGAGTCTTTCATAAGGACCAGCTCTGTAATACAATGTGGCGGTAGAGAATTAAACTGTCCAAGAGACACAGCAAAGTCCAACCTCTCCCAAATCCTGCTACTCAGCAGCAGGGATCTAAAGGAATAAATAGATTCCCAGCTGCTGAGAGAAAATGTCTTACTAAAAGCAAAGCAAAACTCTCATTAATGAAAAATCAACCATGAAAGAAGAAAAACTGTATATCTCATAATCCCCGGAAATGGCCAAATCCATTTTGGTTAATGCAGATTCAACAAAATAGTGGAAGAGAACAGAGCAAAGCAGTTTCATCTGCCAGTAGCTGGGGGAAACCCGTTATTGGAAAAATCACAAACAACAACAATGCTTCTAATCTGTAGAGCCAAAAGAAATATGAACTTTCCAGTAAAAGATATCAGGAAAAGGCTCTAGTGAAGGCTCTAGTTGATAAATGCTCTCTCATTCATAATCAAGACACATCAGATATGATAGGCTGTAACCTGAATTTCCCGAGATCAAATTCAATGGCTAATCCAAACCCTGTGTTTTCCTGATCAGATAATCTCTCTGAAGTCACAGTACTTGCATTCATTCAAAACCAGCATTAAGCTTCTACTACGTCAGACACCAGGAATACAAAAACTAATAAGAAATAGTCTCTACCCACATAGAACTTAGTTCGCGTACCATGCCTCATCTTAAACCCCAAAGCTCTTGCTTTAAGATATCTTCTTAGATGGGTCAAGTGTCCTCAGGGGAAAAGCAATAATGTCCCTTCACCTTGAGTTACTGTGAGGCAAGCTAAAATAAAAATAAAAATAAATCATACCTCTTATCCTCAAAAGCAGTCACCACATCCTCCCAAGTGGAACAGAAGAATAATCTTAGCCTATACTACCGGTTAGTGTTCAGGGAAGTGGCAGGGGACAAGACAAGCAATAGAAGGGATTGACAGCTGTACCACTAACGCATTCAAAGTGTGATAAAAAGAACCTGCTACTAAGCATACTGTAGCGTTACGGTGCGAGGAGGAGGAGGAAAAGAATGAGAGGCTGCCCGCCATTCACAGGCACCAACCATCCGCGGTCTTCTAACTCGTCCACTCTCACTAGAGAACCCCAGTCACTGTTTAATAGGATCTGAGCCTGCCGTCCAACAACGTTGTCACATGGCTACCCGAATGGAGAGCTAATCGTCCCTTGCAGGAGCTTGGGGGAAAACAAGAAAGTGGAAAGAACTCAAGTGTTTGTAAGTGATTGCCAAAATAATCGACCCCCAAAGCACGGACGGGATGTAAAGTTTGGGTGAGACGGTCACCGGACGTCCACTGGAAGGGTGCGGGGACCTCTACGCCGACACCCCGCCTCCCCGCCTCAGTCCGCGCACTCACCGCGCACGCAGAGCAGTGACATGGCCGAGGATCGGGCAAGCCTCTGCCGCGCCCCAGCCGCGCCGGGCCGCTCCCTCTTTCCTCTCAGCAGGTGCCGCGACTGCTCTCGTTACCGGCCCCACGGGTCTGGCAGCTCCTCATGGTCCCGGTCGCAGGTAGCGTCCCGCCGCTGCCTCGGACCCGCCCCAAATCTCACCGTCTGAGCGAACTCCGGGTAGCGGTGAGTACCGGCCGGCAGGCTGGGGACTGGGCGCGGCAAAGCGACGCCATCGCTGGGAGGTAGGAGCTGCCGGGACTCCCTCCCGTCATTCCACCCGGGATCCGCGCGAGCGCCTGGGCGGAGCCAACCCGTGGTGCCCCGCCCCCCAGCCAATTAACTCACGCCCAGTCCACCGACCCCGCCCCCCCCGCGAGCACGTAGGAGGCGGGGTCCCCTTCCTCCTTTCTTTCTTGCGATCCTAAAGGAAGCTCCGCCCACTAATCAGGCTTACTGCAGGGAGCAAGGGGTTGACCCTCACTTGTGTGACGCGAGAATGGAAGCCCTCTGTTCCTCCTGCATGAGCGGGGCTTCCACCCAAGAACAGATTCTTTTCATTGAAGGATTTCCACTGGACTTTCTTAGAGTCTAGCGGTCATAGCTGACAGCCTGTAATTTTAAGTTAACGAAGTCGCACCGCACAGCAAAGTTAAGTTTTGTTTAGCAACTAGGGCAAAAGACAAAACTGAGTGGGCATAAAGTATGTCTGGAGACCTCAGTTCTTATCTAGACCGTTTTTCATGCTCATCATTGTATCTCCAATGTCTGGAATAGTGCCTAGTGTATGGTAATCAGTCCGTAAATATTTACTGAATGAAGGATGGTAACCACGGAGGGATTGTGAGTGGAGATACCTCTGATCTTTGACAAATCTCCTATCGGTGCTTGGTACCAACATGAGCTAACTCCATGGCTCAAACCAACAGGACAATTTGCTAAGGTCTGGGAGCATCCCCTCCAGAGAATCCCTGATCTCCCAAAATTTGGTCGAGATCTAAAGTTCATTTTGTTGTACAACTCCCTTTATTATTATTATTATTATTATTATTATTATTATTATTATTATTTTGGAGTTTTACTTGCTTCCAACAAGGAAGGCAAGTTTTCCTGCTTCCATGACGAGGGAAGGCAGGTAACTCCTTTATGGAGTTTGAGCTCGCTTCCAACAGGGAAGATGAGGGGTTTTTTTCCTACTTCTGGGATGGTAGACAGCCGTTTTCAGCCTGAGACGCACCCCTAGGTAAGTAGCTGAATAGGGATTTTTGTCTTGGCTAAAGTTAACAACCAGCTGGTCTTAATTTCTGCTTACCATTAAAGTGCTCAGTGATCATATTGTTGGGTTTTTTTGTTTGTTTGTCTTTTTCCCATTGACCAACTCTACTTCACTTGGTCAAATCCAAGTGAGAATTCCAAATTATGGGTAACAAGGCCTATCTAATTTGAGTAAAATTCCTCACAGCTGCAAAAGAAAAAACAAACAGAAAACAAAAAACCATGTATTTGGTTTCTGTGTTTGCTTCCTGGTCTTAAAAATTAAACTGTTCTTAGGCCGGGCGCGGTGGCTCACGCCTGTAATCCTAGCACTTTGGGAGGCCGAGGCGGGCGGATCACGAGGTCAGGAGTTCAAGGCCAGCCTGTCCAACATAGTGAAACCCTGTCTCTACTGAAAATACAAAAAAAAATTAGCCGGGCATGGTGGCGGATGCCTGTAATCCCAGCTACTCGGGAGGCTAAGGCAGGAGAATCGCTTGAACCAGGAGGCGGAGGTTACAGTGAGTGGAGATCGAGCCACTGCACTCCAGCCTGAGCTACAGTGTGAGACTCTGTCTCAAATTAAAAAAAAAAAAAAAAAAATTCAATTGTTCTTTTGTTTACTTTTCTTCCACCCTATACCTCCTTCACCCTTTGCCATCTGCATTACCAAAAAATCGAGAGAAGGCTTCTAATGACTTGAACCTCTTTAAAGAATTTAGGCCGGGCGCCGTGGCTCACGCCTGTAATCCCAGCACTTTGGGAGGCTGAGGTGGGCGGATCACGAGGTCAAGAGTTCGAGACTCAGCCTCGCCAACATGATGAAACCCTGTCTCGACTAAAGATACAAAAAAAGTTAGCCAGGCAAGGTGGCACGTGCCTGTAATCCCAGCTACTCAGGAGGCAGAGGCAGGAGAATCACTTGAACCTGGGAGGCGGAGGTTGCAGTGAGCTGAGATCGTGCCATTGCACTCCAGCCTGGGTGACAGGGCAAGACTCTATCTCAAAAAAAAAAAAAAAGAATTTAGAACAAAGGTGCCACTCACCCCCTTTTGGGGTGTTCTCTTGTCTTTGTGGGATTTCAAGAGTCATGGGCAGATTCTTCTTAGGTCTAAAGCTCTGTTTTCCTGTATTGCATGACCTGACCTCTTTGGCTTTGGGTGCTAGAGATGACCTTGCACTGTGAGAGGATTTGACCTTGGTGTGTATATTGTTGGAAAAGAGCTACAAAGTTACGGGCGGCTGAGCACAGTTTATAGGAAGTGGTTTTGGCTGTTTCCTTTTTTTTTTTTTTTTTTTTTTTTAATTTTCTCTCCTAGGAAGTCGTTGTTTAAGAATCCTAATTCTAGGCCAGGTGCGGTGGTTCACACCTGTAATCCCAGCACTTTGGGAGGCTGAGGCGGGCGGACCACTTGACCCCACAAGTTCAAGATTAGCCGGGCGTGGTGGTGTGCACCTGTAATCCCAGCTATTCGAAGGCTGAGGTAGGGCAATTGCTTGAACCAGGGAGGTGGAGGTTGCACTGTGCCGAGATCGTGCCACTGCACTCCAGCCTGGGCGACAGAGCGAGACTCCATCTCAAAAAAAAAAAAAAAAAAAAAATCCTAATTCTAGTTTGGAGATCCGTTCTGAAGGATCCTTTATATTGCTTTTTCTCCCAACATTAATCTCAATTCCGTTTGTCTGTGTGCATTTGCATGAGGAACTGAACTGTTGCTTTCATAGGTATATCAGCGACTGAGTTTTCTCAGCTCCAAAAAGAAAGGGCATTTGCCCCCTCCCAACTGAAAGGTGCCCCTGAGTGACTGGGGGCCTTGTGGGAGTGTCTGAAAGGTTGACCCCGAACGATGTGAAGTGGTCCCGCAGGGAAATCCCCAACAAAAATTAATTTAGGCCAGGTGTGGTCACACACACATAATCCTAGCATTTCAGGAGGCCGAGGCAGGCAGATCACTTGAGGTCATGAGTTCAAGACCAAGCCTGACGAACATAGCAAAACCGCATCTCTACTAATAATACAAAAATTAGCCAGGTGTAGTGGTGCGTGCCTGTAACCCCAGTTGCTTAGGAGACTGAGACGTAAGAATTGCCCGAACCCAGGAAGTGGAGGTTGCAGTGAACCAAGATTATGCCACTGCACTCCAGCCGGGGCAACAGAGTAAGACCTTGTCTCAAAAAAAAAATATATATATATATATTTAATTTAAAAACTGGCTCATCCAGGAAACACATTGAAGGGCTGATCACCCAGTGTTTTGAGCCCTCTCAGAAGTCATAAACCTCTGGAGAGAGAAACTGAGACATGTAAGAGGGTGGAAACAATTCAGTGGTGGCACATTGTGGAGTCCTGCCCACAAGCAGCACGTGATGATCCACCACACAAAAACTCTAAGCCACAGCTCAGTTTCTCCTTTTAAGAAAAAAAGAAGTGGAAAACAAATAATCTAAGAATGAGAAGAAAACAAGGAGAATGACTCTCTTTTGAGCACTCTGTAGGTTTTATGGCACCTCTACTGCCAAAGTTTATGTAAAATGGAAAAAATATGGTCTTTGTGCACGTTTACATTAAGGAAAAAGAGCCCTAAGGTCGACCTACTAATTATAGAGTTCCTAAGACCTCTTTTCTCTATTCTTTTCTGCCTGCTCGAAATCTGCCATTATTTTCTGTTAAGATAAAAACCACAGTTTAGATCCAACAAGTTCTTTTTGCAAACTGGTAAATTTGAATTTATCTCATGGCTAAAAGTTCTGAAGTAAAAGCTATAGGATGTGTGTGTGTGTGTGTGTGTGTGTGTGTGTGTATTTAAAAGGCTTTTATAATTTCTATAATTTTATGTTTAATTGGCCATTAAATCTGTTTCAATTTCCGTCTAGCACACCAGACTTTTTCTCTCCACACTTTATAATGTAAATTTTGCTATTTGGAGTTCACCTGAGTTGTTTTCTTTTTTTTTTTTTTTTATTATACTTTAAGTTTTAGGGTACATGTGCACATTGTGCAGGTTAGTTACATATGTATACATGTGCCATGCTGGTGCGCTGCACCCACTAACTCGTCATCTAGCATTAGGTATATCTCCCAATGCTATCCCTCCCCCCTCCCCCCACCCCACAACAGTCTCCAGAGTGTGATATTCCCCTTCCTGTGTCCATGTGATCTCATTGTTCAATTCCCACCTATGAGTGAGAATATGCGGTGTTTGGTTTTTTGTTCTTGCGATAGTTTACTGAGAATGATGGTTTCCAATTTCATCCATGTCCCTACAAAGGACATGAACTCATCATTTTTTATGGCTGCATAGTATTCCATGGTGTATATGTGCCACATTTTCTTAATCCAGTCTATCAATGTTGGACATTTGGGTTGGTTCCAAGTCTTTGCTATTGTGAATAATGCTGCAATAAACATACGTGTGCATGTGTCTTTATAGCAGCATGATTTATAGTCCTTTGGGTATATACCCAGTAATGGGATGGCTGGGTCAAATGGTATTTCTAGTTCTAGATCCCTGAGGAATCGCCACACTGACTTCCACAATGGTTGAACTAGTTTACAGTCCCACCAACAGTGTAAAAGTGTTCCTATTTCTCCACATCCTCTCCAGCACCTGTTGTTTCCTGACTTTTTAATGATTGCCATTCTAACTGGTGTGAGATGATATCTCATAGTGGTTTTGATTTGCATTTCTCTGATGGCCAGTGATGATGAGCATTTTTTCATGTGTTTTTTGGCTGCATAAATGTCTTCTTTTGAGAAGTGTCTGTTCATATCCTTCGCCCACTTTTTGATGGGGTTGTTTTTTTCTTGTAAATTTGTTTGAGTTCATTGTAGATTCTGGATATTAGCCCTTTGTCAGATGAGTAGGTTGTGAAAATTTTCTCCTATGTTGTAGGTTGCCTGTTCACTCTGATGGTAGTTTCTTTTGCTATGCAGAAGCTCTTTAGTTTAATTAGATCCCATTTGTCAATTTTGTCTTTTGGAGGCATCACACTACCTGACTTCAAACTATACTACAAGGCTACAGTAACAAAAACAGCATGGTACTGGTACCAAAACAGAGATATAGATCAATGGAACAGAACAGAGCCCTCAGAAATAACGCCGCATACCTACAACTATCTGATCTTTGACAAACCTGAGAAAAACAAGCAATGGGGAAAGGATTCCCTATTTAATAAATGGTGCTGGGAAAACTGGCTAGCCATATGTAGAAAGCTGAAACTGGATCCCTTCCTTACACCTTATACAAAAATCAATTCAAGATGGATTAAAGATTTAAATGTTAGAGTTGTTTTCTTTAATGTGCAAATTTAAGGCTATTTAGCTGACAACTGCCTAGGGTTGTGAAACAGGTTATCAAGAATCTGAAAGTAGGGGGGAGGGAGGAGGGGAAAAAAAGAATCTGAAAGCCTAAGGAAAAAAAACGTTTTTTATGAATCTGTAAGAGGTACCTCTAGGCCTGGTGCAGTGGTTCACGCCTGTAATCCCAACACTCTGGGAGGCCGAGGTGGACAGATCACCTAAGATCAAGAGTTCGAGACCAGCCTGGCCAACATGGTGAAACCTGTCTCTACTAAAAATACAAAAATAGCCAGGCGTGGTGGCACGTGCCTGTAGTCCCAGCTACTCGGGAGGCTGAAGCAGAAGTATCACTTGAACCCAGCGGGTAGAGGTTGCAGTGAGCTGAGATCATGCCATTGCACTCCAGCCTGAGTGACAAGAGAAAAACTCTGTCTCAAAAAAAAAAAAAAAAAAGATGTACCTCTACCAGCATGCCTAATGTGTCTATGTATTTATGTGTTGTGTACACAATGTTTCACTACTGAAAATATATAAAAGAGCTCTAATTAATTGGTGTAAGAAAGTAAAAGTGCTTAAATCAAACACTTATTCAGGAAAAAATAAAATAGTCAAATGCTTTTTTAAGTTTACATAACTTAAGTAAAATCTTTACTAATGTTGATGAAAAAAGTCAAACTCTCTAAAATATTTGAAGAGATTTATTCTGAGCCAAATATGAGTAACGATGGCCCATGACACAGCCCTCAGGAGGTCTTGAGAACATGAGTCCCAGGTAGTTGGGGTGCAGCTTGGTTTTATAAATTTTTGGGAGGCATGAGACATCAATCAAATACATTTAAGAAATACATTGGTTTGGTCCAGAAAGACAGAACAACTCAAAGGGGGGCTTCCAGACTATAGGTAAATTTAAACATTTTCTGGTTGAAAATTGGTTGAGTTTGTCTAAAGACCAGGGATCATAGAAAGGAAATATTTAGGTTAAGAAAAAACACTGTGGAGACCAAGGTTCTTTTGAAGTCTTATAGTGGCTGCCCTTAGAGACAATAGATGACAAATATTCCCAATTCAGATCTTCAAAGGGTGCTAGACTTTTAGTTAATCTCTTTAGGATTGAGAGGGCCTGAAAGAAAAAGATTTAGCTATGTTAATAGAGATTCTTTATATATGCACATTTTCCCCCACAAAGGACAGCTTTGCAGGCCATTTCAATAGATGGCAAAGAAACATGATTTAAGGTAAAATATTTTGTTTTGCTTCCTTGTCTCATAATGTTATGCCACAGTCAGGTTGGAAAGTAAGTTACAATATGTAGGGTTAAGTAAAAACCATCTAATAATTTATTATTTGTAGGGCATGAGTCCCCAGACCCTTTACATAGGAATTTCAGCAAATATAAAATCAGAATTTAGTCCTCACTAAGCTAGGTTTAAAATTATTGTTACATTAATGTTAGAAATGTCTTAGGAATTGCCAGCATACATTTTTGTTTGTATCAGGCCTCTGAGCCCAAGCCTGCACCTATACATCCAGAAGACCTGAGGAAGCTGAAGAACCACGAAAGAAGTGAAAATGGCCAGTTCCTGCCTTAACTGATGACATTAGCTTGTGAAATTCCTTCTCCTGGACAATGAGTCTCAAAAGCTCCCCCACTGAGCACCTTGTGACCCCCACCCCTGCCCGCAAGAGGACAACCCCCTTTGACTGTAATTTTCCACTACCTACCCAAATCCTATAAAATTGCCCCAACCCTAACTCCGTTTGCTAACTCTCTTTTCCGACTCACCCCGCCTGCACCCAGGTGATTAAAAAGCTTTATTGCTCACACAAAGCCTGTTTGGTGGTCTCTTCACACGGATGCACTTGACATTTGGTGCCGAAGACCCAGGACAGGGAGACTCCTTCGGAAGACAGGTCCCCTGTCCTCACCATCACTCCATGAGGAGATCCACCTAAGACCTCGGTTCCTCAGACCAGCCCAAGGAATACCTTACCAACTTCAAATCGGGTAAGCGGTCTTTTCACTCTCTCCTCTAGCCTCTCTTGCTACCCTTCAACCTCCCTGTCCTTCCAATTCCAGTTCATTTTCCTCTCTAGTAGAGACAAAGGAGACACATTTTATCTGTGGACCCAAAACACCGGCGCTGGTCATGGACTTGGGAAAACAGACTTCCCTTGGTGTTTGATCATTGCGGGGACGCCTGCCCTGATCATTCACCCACATTCCATTGGTGTCTGATCACCGTGGGGACGCCTGCCTTGGTCATTCACCTACATTCCCTTAGTGGCAAGTCAATTGCAGGGACGCCTGCTTTGGCTGCTCACCCACATTGCAGTCCAGGGCTGCTCACCACCCCCCCTACTTCTCCGCGTCTCTGTCTTTCTATGGGCAACATTCCGCCCTCCATTCCGCCTTCTCCCTTAGCCTGTGTTCTCAAGAACTTAAAACCTCTTCAACTCGCACCTGACCTAAAAACCTAAATGCCTTATTTTCTTCTGCAATACCACTTTGCCCCAATACAAACTCAACAATGGTTCTAAATGGCCAGAAAACAGCACTTTCCATTTCTCCATCCTACAAGATCTAGATAGTTTTTGTTGTAAAATTAGGCAAATGATCTGAGGTGCCTGACATCCAGGCATTCTTTTACACATCGGTCCCTCCCTAGTCTCTGCTCCCAATGCGACTCGTCCCAAATCTTTCTTTCCCTCCTGTCTGTTCCTTCAGTCTCCACCCCAAGCTAAGTCCTTTAAATCCTCCTTTTCTACGGACCCATCTGACCTCTCCCCTCCTCTCCCCTCCTCCCAGGTGGCTCCTTGCCAGGCTGAGCCAGGTCCCAATTCTTCTTCAGCCTCTGTTCCCTGACCCTATAATCCTTCTATCACCTCCCCTCCTGACGCCCAGTCCGGCTCACAGTTTTGTTCCACGACTAGCCCTCCCCCACCTGCCCAACAATTTCCTCTTAGAGGGGTGGCTGGAGCTGAAGGCATAGTCAAGGTTAATGCTCCTTTTTCTTAGCTGACCTCTCCCAAATCAGTTAGCATTTAGGCTGTTTTTCATCAGATATAAAAACCCAGCCCAGTTCATGGCCCGTTTGGCAAAATCCCTTAGACGCTTTATTGCCCTAGCCCACGGGGTCCAGAAGGCCGTCTTATTCTCAATATGCATTTTATTACCCCATCCACTCCCGACATTAGAAAAAGCTCCAAAAATTATATTCTGGCCCTCAAACCCCACAACAGAACTTAATTAACCTCGCCTTCAAGGTGTACAATCATAGAAAAGAGTTGCAATTACTTGCCTCCGCTGTGAGAGAAACCCCAGCCACATCTCCAGCACACAAGAACTTCAAAATGCCTAAACCGCAGAGGCCAGGCCTTACTATAGGACCTCCTCCCTCAGGATCTTGCTTCAAGTGTCGGAAATCTGGCCACTGGGCCAAGGAATGCCCACAGCCCGGGATTCCTCCTAAGCCGTGTCCCATCTGTGTGAGACCCCATTGGAAATCGGACTGTCCAACTTGCCCGGCAGCCACTCCCACAGCCCCTGGAACTCTGGCCCAAGGCTTTCTGACTGACTCCTTCCTAGATCTTCTTAGCTTAGCGGCTGAAGACTGAAACTGCCCGATTGCCTCATAAGCCTCCTGGACCATCACAGACACTTTGGGTTACTCTTACAGTGGAGGGTAACTCTGTCCCCTTCTTAATCAATACAGAGGCTACCCACTCCACATTACCTTCTTTTCAAGGGGCTGTTTCCCTTGCCTCCATAACTGTTGCAGGTAATGATGGCCAGGCTTCTAAACCTCTTAAAACTCCCCAACTCTGGTGCCAGCTTGGACAATATTCTTTCATGCACTCTTTAGTTATCCCCACCTGCCCAGCTCCCTTATTAGGTTGAGACGTTTTAACTAAATTATCTGCTTCCCTGACTATTCCTAGGCTACAGCCATACCTCATTGCTGCCCTTTTCCCCAGTTCAAAGCCTCTTTTGCTTTCACTTGGACTGACCCTGACACCCATCAGACTCAGCAACTTACCTGGGCTGTACTGTGCAAGGCTTCATTGACAGCCCCCATTACTTCAGTCAAGCCATTTCTCATGATATGCTTTCTTTCCATCCATCTGCTTCTCACCCTATTGAACATTTTGACAACCTTCTACGTTATAGCCCCTCCTACACATCTTCCCAACAGGACACTCTCTTGCTCTTCCAACATCTGTTCGCAAAAGGACATCGCACATTCTCTTCCAAAGCCCAGATTTCTTCCTCATTCATTACCTGTCTTGACATAATTCTTCATAAAAACACATGTGTTCTCCCTGCTGATCGTGTCCGGCTAATCTCCCAAACTCCAACCCCTTCTACAAAGCAACAACTCCTTTCCTTCCTAGGCATGGTTAGGTACTTTCGCCTTTGGATACCTAGTTTTACCATCCTGACTAAACCATTATATAAACTCACAAAAGAAAACCTAGCTGACCCCATAGATCCTAAATCCTTTCCCCACTCCTCTTTCCATTCCTTAAAAACAGCCCTAGAAGCTGCTCCCACACTAGCTCTCCCTAACTCATCCCAATACTTTTTCATTACACACAGCCGAAGTGCAGGGCTGTGTGGTTGGAATTCTTTTTTTTTTTTTTTTTGAGACAGAGTCTCAGTGTCTCCCAGGGTGGAGTGCAATGGCGCAATCTTGGCTCACTGCAAGCTCCGCCCCCTGGGTTCACGCCATTCTCCTGCCTCAGCCTCCCAAGTAGCTGGGACTACAGGTGCCCGCCACCACACCCAGCTAATTTTTTTTTTTTTTTGTATTTTTAGTGGAGACGGGGTTTCACCATGTTCGCCAGGATGGTCTCGATCTCCTGACTTCGTGATCCACCTGCCTCGTCCTTCCAAAGTACTGGGATTACAGGCGCGAGCCACCACACCTGGCCACAGTTGGAATTCTTACACAAGGACCGGCACCGTGCCCTGTAGCTCCTCTATCACTCCCAACTATTCTTCTTCTGAAAACCTGCTCTACCAGATTTCATAATTTTTTTTTTACTCTGTGGAAAGTTCATTCTTCCTGCCTCACAAGCCCAGTCTATTCTCTCTTCCCTTCATGACCATTTCCATGTAGGATATAAGCTTCTGGCTCACCTCCTACAGCCCCTCATTTCCTTCCCATCTTGGAAATCCATCCTTAAAACCATCACTTCTCAATGCTCTGCCTGCCATGCCCCCAACCCCTAAGGGTTTCTCAGGCCTCCTCCTTTTCCTACACATCAGGCTCGTGGATTTACTCCAACTTAAGATTGGCAGATTGACTTTACTCATATGCCCTGTGTTCGTTGGACAGCCAGCCTGATCTCTCCTCTTCCTCCTAGAAGTTGCAAGTACTCTCCCCTACTTCCTTTAAACACACTTGCATTTCTGAAGAACAGTAACAACCCTTATGAGCCTAATACATCCCTTCATTCTATTAGGTCTATTCATCCTTACCCTACTTTTTGCCACAGGGCTTTACGCAGTCACCCCCACTACTTGGACTGTACCCCAAAAACTTGTCATCCCTACTATCTTCTATCTAGTCATACTCCTATTCACCATTCTCAACTACTCATAAATGCCCTGCTCTTGTTCACACTGCTGGTTTACACTGTTTCTCCAAGCCATCACAGCTGTTATCTCTTGGTGCTATCCCCAAACCACCACTCTTGACTCCCTCTTGGAGTTGTTAGATGATCTTTGCTGGCAGGGCACCCTCCAATACTTTCACCCTGATGAAGTTCTATTCTTTACTTTTATACTCACTCTTATTCTCATTCCCATTCTTATGCCACCCTCTACCTCTCCCCAGCTATCTCCACCACACTATCAATCTCACTGTCTCTCTCCTAGCCATTTCTAATCCTTCTTTAACAAACAATTGCTGGCTTTGCATTTCTCTTTCCCCTAAAACCACTGAGGCCTCGACTTACTCACTGCTGAAAAAGGAGGACTTTTCATATTTCTAAATGAAGAATGTTGTTTTTACCTAAATCAATCTGGCCTAGTATATGACAACATAAAAACAAGAAACCCTCAAGGATAGAGCCCAAAACTCACCAACCAAGCAAATAATCACGCTGAACCCCCTTGGGCACTCTCTAATTGGATGTCCTGGGTCCTCCCAGTTGTTAGTCCTTTAATACCTGTTTTTCTCCTTCTCTTATTTGGACCTTGTGTCTTCCATTTAATTTCTCAATTCATACCAAACCACATCCAGGCCATCACCAATCATTCTATACGACAAATGCTGATTCTAACAACCCCATGATATCACCCCTTACCCCAAAATCTTTCTTCAGTTTAATTTCTCCCACTCTAGGTTCCTACACCGCCCATAATCCCGCTCGAAGCAGCCCTGAGAAACATCTCCCATTTTCCCTCCATACCACCCCCAAAAATTTTCACCACCCTAACACTTTACCACTGTTTTGTTTTGTTTTACTTATTAATATAAAAAGACAGGAATGTCAGGCCTCTGAGCCCAAGCCTGCACCTGTACATCCAGATGGACTGAGGAAACTGCAGAACCACAAAAGAAGTGAAAATGGCCAGTTCCTGACTTAACTGATGACATTACCTTGTGAAATTCCTTCTCCTGGACAATGAGTCTCAGAAGTTCCCCACTGAGCACCTTGTGACCCCCACCCCTGCCTGCAAGAGAACAACCCCCTTTGAGTTTAATTTTCCACTATCTACCCAAATCCTATAAAACTGCCCCACCCCTAACTCCCTTTGCTGACTCTTTTTCTGACTCAGCCCACCTGCACCCAGGTGATTAAAAAGCTTTTTTGCTCACACAAAGCCTGTCTGGTGATCTCTTCACACTGACACACTTGACAGTTTGCATTTATTAATCAAGGAATTTCAGACTTATCCCTGCCAAATACTGTAAGGTGTCAAAATTTGGCATAGGGTTTACAAAACTATAAACCTAGCCCAAAATGGAATAATCTTTGCTTCTGTGGCAAGGCACGGTGGCTCACACCTGCAATCACAGCACTTGGGGAGGCTGAGGTAGGTGGATCACCTGAGGTCAGGAGTTTGAGACTGGCCTGGCCAGTATAGCAAAACTCCATCTCTACTCAAAATACAAAAATTAGCCAAGCTTGGTAGCAGGTGCCTGTAATCCCAGCTACTTGGGAAGCTGAGGTAGGAGAATCTCTTGAACCCAGGAGGCAGATATTGCAGTCAGTTGAGATTGAGATTGAGCAGTGCTCGTAGAGCTGGAGCCCTGGCTCTGCAGCTGTGGTTTGGGCAGCTGCAGCAGACCAGGGAGCTCCCATCCCAACTCAGAAGGTCAGGACTTCCACCGGCTCCATGGAGTGTGTAGCCCCAGCCATGCTTCCCTGCTGCAGCCAGCATGATGGCAGCAGCCACTGCCATCATTCCCCTCTCTGAAGAGGTATACCTAACTGCTGTTAGTATAGGGATGATGGCCACTCTTAACTGCTTCATGCTGAGAAGGATGTTGTTTTGGGAAAATGACAGTTTTCTCTCTCAGAGGCCTATCTAAGGGTCCCCAGTACAAAGGAGCCAATGTCCAAGTCTCCATTTTTATGACCATTTGGAGTTTGACGACCCATCCCTTGTTTCTTCTGAGCTGCAGTCTGAGATCACTGGTTGGTTCACCCTACAATTGTTAAAAAGCTACAAGGAAGAAAAACTTCCTTGATTATGAAAAACAGAACATAAGAATCAGCAGTGTTCCAAGCAAAAAGCAAAAGTCAAAAAAGATTAGTCTTCCATTAGTACAGTTCACCCAGTCAACTCCCGATCACAATCTCCAAAGTTACCAGAAACCTGCACTCAAGGGTTATAATCCATCCTTTAAAGAGGATCACACAAAACAATTGTCTATGACTGTCAAAATATCCTGGGTAATTACAGTCAAAAACACAATTGACAAAAAAAAAAATTGGTCATCTCTGTGATTTATAATAATCTAACACAATAACCCTAATTATGATTGGTAACACAAACTGAGACATCAGAACTCTAGAAATCCCATACAATAATGGAACATGCATTAACATTTTTCACTAAAATATAACCTGAAGATCAACCACCACCTTATTTCAACAATCCTATGTAACTAAACATGTCAAATAATCCTGTTTACCTCTCCTCTGGATGCTCCAGGAGCCCTCTGTTGCATCCAAAAGTCAGGGGTTAGGAGAGACAAATTTGAAGCTATAAAGGCTTAAAACACTTAATAGAAGTTCAGGTTGCCATAAGTCATCCATTTAAATGACTCAATTATTTTTTTAAAGCAAAAATCTTTACTCATCAAGTGTGAAGATGTAGTTTTCCAAACAATCTGTCCCTTGTCCTTCCCCTATTTTTTCGATAGTTTATTCATGAGGCAAACAAAAATCTTTTTCAAGAGAGAGAAAGCCAAATTTCACCCTTGCAATACTCTACTTTTTTTTTTTTTTTTTTTTTTGAGATGGAATCTCGCTCCGTCACCAGGCTAAAGTGCAATGGCCTGATCTCGGCTCACTGCAACCTCCACCTCCCAGGTTCAAGCAATTCTCCTACCTCAGCCTCCCTAGTAGCTGGGACTACAGGCACTTGCCACCATGCCCAGCTAATTTTTGTATTTTTAGTAGAGAGGGGTTTCACCATGTTGTCCAGGATGGTCTCGATCTCTTGACCTCGTGATCCACCTGCCTCGGCCTCCCAAAGTGCTGGAATTACAGCCATGAGCCACTGTGCCTGGCCTACAAATTTTTGTTAAAGAGCATGTCAGTGAGTCTTTGCTGTTCTGCGTCCTCTGCTCCTAGAAGCCCATCCTCTGTGGCCCTGTGACCTGCAGGTATTGGGAGATCCACAGCTGAGACGCTAGGACCCCCTGGAAGCCTAGAAATGGGAGTGTTGACATTTAGGGATGTGGCCATAGAATTCTCTCTGGAGGAGTGGCATTGTCTGGACACTGCACAGCAGAATTTATATAGGAATGTGATGTTAGAGAACTACAGAAACCTGGTCTTCCTGGGTATTGCTGCCTCTAAGCCAGACCTGATCACCTGTCTGGAGCAAGGAAAAGAACCTTGAAATGTGAAGAGACATGAGATGGTAGCTGAACCCCCAGTTGTATGTTCTTATTTTGCCCAAGACCTTTGGCCAAACCAGGGCATAAAAAATTGTTTCCAAAAAGTGATACTGAGAAGATATAAAAAATGTGGACATGAAAATTTACAGTTAGGAAAATACCGTAAAAGCGTGGATGAGTGTAAGGTGCATGAAGAATGTTACAATGGACTTAACCAGTGTTCGAGAACTACCCAGAGCGAAATATTACAATGTGACAAATATGTGAAAGTCTTTCATAAATTTTCAAATTCAAACAGATATAAGATAAGACATACTGGAAAGAAACCTTTCAAATGTAAAGAATGCGAAAAGTCATTTTTCATGCTTTCACACTCAGCTCAACATAAAAGAATTCATAGTGGAGAGAAACCCTACAAATGTAAAGAATGTGGGAAAGCCTATAATGAGGCCTCAAACCTTTCTACACATAAACGAATTCATACTGGAAAGAAACCCTACAAATGTGAAGATTGTGGAAAAGCCTTTAACTGGCTTTCACATCTTACTACACAAAAAATAATTCATACCGGAAAGAAACCCTACAAATGTGAGGACTGTGGCAAAGCTTTTAACCAATCTGCAAACCTTACTACACATAATACTGGAGAGAAACCCTACAAATGTGAAGAATGTGGCAAAGCTTTTAGCCAGTCCTCAACCCTCACTACACATAAGATAATTCATGCTGGATAGAAACCCTACAAATGTGAAGAATGTGGCAAATCTTTTAACCAATCCTCAACCCTTACTACACATAAGATAATTCATACTGGAGAGAAATTCTTCAAATGTGAAGAATGTGGCAAGGCCTTTAGCCGGTTCTCATACCTTACTACACATAAGAGAATTCATTCTGGAGAGAAACCCTACAAATGTGAAGAATGTGGCAAAGCTTTTAACCTATCCTCACACCTTACTACACATAAGGTAATTCATACTGGAGAGAAACCCTACAAATGTGAAGAATGCGGCAAAGCTTTTAACCTATCCTCACACCTTACTACACATAAGGTAATTCATACTGGAGAGAAACCCTACAAATGTGAAGAATGTGGCAAAGCTTTTAACCTATCCTCACACCTTACTACACATAAGAGAATTCATTCTGGAGAGAAACCCTACAAATGTGAAGAATGTGGCAAAGCTTTTAACCAGTCCTCAACTCTTTCTAAACACAAGGTTATTCATACTGGAGAGAAACCCTACAAATGTGGAGAATGTGGCAAAGCCTTTAACCAGTCCTCACACCTTACTACACATAAGAGAATTCATACTGGTGAGAAACCCTACAAGTGCGAAGAATGTGGCAAAGCCTTTAACAACTCCTCTATTCTTAACAGACATAAGATGATTCATACTGGAGAGAAGCTGAACAAACTTGAAAGTTGTAACAATGCTTGTGACAACATCTCAAACATTTCCAAACATAAAAGAAATTGTGCTGGTGAGAAAACATAGAAATATGAATAATGTGACAAAGCCTTTAAACGGTTATCACACTTGCTTGTAGGTAAGGTAATTCATACTGGAGAAAACTTCTACAAGTGTGAACAGTGTGGCAAGACTTAAACAATGCTCACACCTTATTGCACAGGAAACCCTTTATACTTGAGAACAAATGTACAAATATAAAGAAAGTAAAAAAGTGATTAATATCTGCGCACATCTTATTCAACATCAGAGAGTTTATACTTAATAGCATTAAAAGTACAATTACTGTCAAAAGACTCTTGAGAAAATGTAAGTCTTTAAAGTGCTGAAGAGGATTTATTTTGAAGACAAACATTACAAATATAAAGAGAGTTTTAGTAACTTTACTTGTAACACAGATCTTGTTGTATTCATTTTGTATTAGAGGCAAACCCTGAAGCAATTACTCAAACTTTGTTCAATATCAGAGAATTTATATCGAAGAAAAACCCTGTAAATGTAATAAATTTAGAAAAAAAATTTATTCAAAAACTACAGGTTAGAAAACTCCAGAGAGTTCATAGTAAAATATATTTTTGCAGATGCAGTAAATAAGAAAAAAAATTTAATCCAAAATTAAGTCTATGTAAATATCAGAGAATTTACATTAGAAATATATAAGGCGCTGACACTTCAGATTTTACACTAAATCAGAGTTCTGAGTTTAGAAAATAATCCAAAACTAAAGTTGGTAGAAAAATTATTTGTATATAGCTTTAAAAGAGTAGAAGATTTTTTGGAGAGTTATAATTACAAGTATACTTTTTTTGGAAAGCTTACAGATTTTTAAAAAAGTAATGTAATTAACTCTCAAATTACTTCATGTAAATAATGTAATTAACTCAAATTACTTCATGCTAAATAAATTAATTAATTTCATTTTTTTTTTTTTCTTTTAAGACAGAGCCCCACTCTGTCGCCCAGGCTGGAGTGCAGTGGCACTTTCTCGGCTCGCTGCAACCTCCGTCTCCAGTGTTCAAGTGATTCTCCTACCTCAGCCTCCTGAGTAGCTGGGATTACAGGCACACACCACCACGCCCAGCTAAGTTTTATATTTTTAGTAGAGCTGGGGTTTTGCCATGTTGGCCAGGCTGGTCTCAAACTCGTGACCTCAGGTGATCCGCCCAGCTTGGCCTCCCAAAATGCTGGGATTATAGGTGTTAGCCACTGGGCCCAGCCCATGCTGTTTCTCTATTCCTATTATATTCATCTGTGAAAGCGTTATGACCAATTGTTGCTGCATCAAAGATATGAGAGGTTTTTCTTTTAGGTGAGCATTTATGACCTCTTCTATGAAAGAGTAAGGACATTAAAATGTAAGATGCATGATGAAAATCTTAAGTAAAGAGGTTCTTTGTGGTTCACTTACAGTATTGAGTGATGCATGAGGTAGGTGTTCAGAGTAATATTCTGCATTATATTGAGACAAATATTTTTAGTTTTAGTTAAAATTAAAATAAGATTATTTTACTAATTGTACTTTTATGAAACAAAATGCAATACATGTTAAAAATTTTATGTGTGAAAATTTCTTAATTCAACATTTTTAACATGTTAAATATTGTGCATTCAATCAAGTCACATTATTCCACTTAATTTAACCTAGTCCACCTTACTTAAGGGTGTAGGTAAAAGATGGTAACAGTACACTATTTGGTAAAATAATGGACTAACGTCTCTAGTAATCTTTTTTGCCAGTGGCTTTAAACTGCAAATAAGTTAAAGAATATTGTTTCTGTAGGTAAAATTTTTATTTTTTTCCCATTTAAATTTACTTTTGTTAATGTTTTCTGTGGGCACATAATATTTATGTTATATATGGCATATTCTGATAGAGAAGCATACAATATATAATTTATACTAATAATCACATTAGGATAAATGACGTATCCATCACCTCTAGAATTTATTTTTTGTATTACGAACAATTCAGTTCTACAGTTTTAGATAATTTCAAATGTATAATTAAATTGTTATTGACTACAGGTTTATTTTTATAATAATAAAAATTATATTCAAGTATAAACAAAATTTACACATTTTTGAGTCCTGAATAAATACTTTTAAAAATAAATAAATAAAAAATAAAGAGCATGTCAGTGCTTCAAGAAAACCATGTGCTTTTATTCCAGTGTTCAATTTATGGAGAAACCAAATAATACCCCTTTGAATTTAGTCAATGTGTTCACATACAAGATTCCTTTTACAAGATTAATTTTTATAAACCTTCTATAACTTGTTTGAACTTTTAGCTTTATCTTATCTAACTTAAACAATTCTTTAACCCTTTAAACTAGGCAAAAATTTACATTCCCATGCCTTCTTATATTTTTTTACTAAAGACACATTTTACTTTCCTTATGCCTTGCATGCAAATCTATTTTCAGTAGTCTCTATTACATATTATAATGGTAGACAAATATAAAATCTAGAAAAAATGTATGCTGACAATTTTGAAGGACTTCTCTAATTTATGAGCCCTCTTTTACTTATATGCTTATAAGTGTACATACAAATAAACACACCTAGACCTGTATTTACACACACAAACTAAGATCCAATAGCTTAGTTTGGATCCATGGAACCCTAGCCATGAGATAGCAATACAAGCTCACAAGTTTTACTTTGTTTGCCCTAGTAGATAATCCAATGAAGGCTGTGAACCAAAATTTCGGGTAAAGCAGTTTCCATGGTAATTTGATGTAAAGGCCAAACCTCCCCAGACTCCAAAGAATACTTGGGCCAAAGAGCACCAAAGGAGAACATCACACATTAACCAGGCCCCCTACTTAGAACAACAGCACAAAAGCCTGGATACATGTAATGCCATCCCACTTTCCCATTCAACAGTAACCTTCAGATTCCATACAATACTGGGGGCCAAGCAGTATTGCAACTGTGAGAGAAAAGTCTAAGGAGGGTTCAGTACTAGACCTCAGAATCTTTGCCAAGGGCATCCTCTTTGGAGAGGGCGATGTCTGGAGGATCCCCTGGGGTGTCCCCCTTTGGGATCCAATCTTGGAGTGTCAGATATCTCTGACCTTAGGTGGGCACTGGTGCCACTTTGTGTTTTCCCCCCAAAGGCAATGGCCTAACTATGAGCCTTACAAGGCCACATTTTCCCATGCTTTCCATTCCACTAGAGTGATAGCCATGAACTAAAAGGCATTACAGCTTTACTCTTCTTTCAAAATAATTTGATCCAAGTGCTATTTTTCTTTCATTTTTTTATTTTTTGAGACAGAGTCTCACTCTGTCACCCAGGGTGGAGTGCAGTGGCACAGTCTCGGCTCACTGCAACCTCTGCCTCCTGGATTCAAGTGATTCTTGTGTCTCGGCCTCCCAAGTAGCTGGGGCTACAGGCACAAGCCACCACACCTAGCTAATTTTTTGTATCTTTAGTAGAGACGGGGTTTCACCATGTTGGCCAGGCTGGTCTCAAACTCCTGACCTCAGGTGATTCACTCACCTCAGCCTCCCAAAGTGTTGGGATTATAGGCATGAGCCACTGTACAAAGCCTAAGCACTATTTTTCTTTTTTCTTTTTCTTTTTGTTTTTTTGAGATGGAGTCTCACTTTGTCACCCAAGCTGGAGTGCAGTGGCATGATCTTGGCTCACTGCAACCTCTGCCTGCTGGGTTCAAGTGATTCTCATGCCCCAGCCTCCCGAGTAGCTGGGACTACAGGTGCAAACCATCACACCTGGCTAATTTTTTGTATTTTTAGTAGAGACAGGGTTTCACCACGTTGGCCAGGCTGGTCTCAAACTCCTGACCTCAAGTGATCTGCCCGCCTCAGCCTCCCAAAGTGCTGGGATTACAGGCATGAACCATCATGCCCAACAGTGCTATTTTTCTTTAAGCCAATCAGTTAGAGCTCTTTTATATAAACATCACACATGACATATATATATCTACACAAACGGAGATCCAGTAGTTTTAAGATTTTTCATGCGCCAATCTGTTTTGTTTTGTTTTGTTTTGTTTTGTTTTTTTGAGATGGAGTCTCGCTCTGTCACCCAGGTTGGAGCGCAGTGGCATGATCTCAGCTCACTGCAAGCTCCGCCTCCCAGGTTCACACCATTCTTCTGCCTCAGCCTCCCAAGTAGCTGGGACTACAGGCACCCACCACAATGCCTGGCTAATTTTTTTGTATTTTTAGTAGAGATGGGGTTTCACCATGTTAGCCAGGATGGTCTTGATCTCCTGACCTCATGATCCACCCACCACGGCCTCCAAAAGTGCTGGGATTACAGGCGTAAGCCACCGCGGCCGGCCTCATGTGCCAATCTCTTAATTGCATTGCTGGCCCTGGGGTGGAGCCCTTCAAGAACCAGGGCCAGGAAAACATAGTTTTTGTGGTCTAATAAGTAGGCATAGCTGGAAGATTAAAAAAAAATTTGAGAGGGATCCATCCACCTCTAATCTCTGAGGCTCTATCAGGAAAACAGAGGTTTTTCCCAAAAACAGGTCAGTGGCACCTCCTCCATTTTCCCAAGGAGTCCTAGGCCATCTGAGGTTAAGTTGGGGCCCCTCATGTTGCACATAAAGAGTGGCAAGACACAAATGGAGAATTCAGTTGACTGAGAAGAAAAAACCTTTTCCCGAAAACAAGATCCACGAAGGGAAAAGACATAAAGGCCTTTTACATATACCTATAGCTTGGATATCCATGGACATCTACTTTTAATTAAGCTGACTTTTAATTAAGCTGACTTAACTAACACTCCTTTCTTAAGAAGTCCTAAGTCTCTTATTACCCAACTTCAGCCATGCCACAAAGGCCAACACTTCTGGCTTTTGAACTCATGGAGGGGTAGAGAATATAGTGATTTTTATCATTCCTGCAACCAGTTTGCACACAGAGAAGCCAGAAGTCCAACTGGTAAGAATTTTTACCCTTTTGCTGGCATTCAGACTTCTGGGTTCCCTTCCCCCAGGCCATGGAGCCCTGTTGACTCTAAAGTCCTGTTCAGTGATTTAGGATGTGCCCGTGGAGTGCAGGCTGAAAATGATTGGTTGGTTACCCATCTGGAAAGAGGGGAAAAAGGCATCCTTTGTTCCTCTCTCTTCCCAGTGAATACCCAGGGTACGTGACACAGAGCAGAAAAGGCATTCCTCTTTCTTTTTTCAAGCTTATATACCTGAGTCCTGGCAACCTGTTCAAGTCCCAACCATGGGTGCAAGTGTGACCTTCATCCATGAAGCGGGAGGCATAGCCGACAGGAATATTCACACTCACCTGAGCAGAGCCTAAGCCTTCCACTGTCAGTAACCTTTGAGTTCCCTGGACCTTATCTATGCCATGGATGCAAGCATGACCTCCATCCATGAAACAGGAGGACCTAATTAGCAGGAATTAGTCATACTCACCTGCACTGTGCCCCTCAACTCCCACTGTCATCTACCTCAGGTCTAGTATTCCATTCCAGGGTTTCAAACTGAAGCTTGGGACAAAAAGGTGCCAAAAAAGGAGGGTGGATGAATCCTTTAAATTAGTCCCAGATGGTCCTCACCAAATTGCAGCTAGCAACTGCCAGGGGCTGCTCCTCCGTTGCCTGCCTATCAACAGCAGGTGAAGCTGTGGGGCCAGGTCCTCCTGAAACAAGGGAGATAAAGGGAGTCCCAGGAATTGGGGACCTAGCCTAAGAAGGCGACAATTAAGAGGCTGGGCTTTTCCTGAGATGACCTTCACAGTCATGCTAACAGAGGAGGGGGTCTATATTGGAGAAGGGGCCTAGATTGGAGAAGAGACCTGAATGGCCCACTCAAGTCCAGGAGGAAGCCCATCCTCCTTCTCTCGATCCCCTAAATCACCTGAGGCTCCAGGATGGCCATAGCAGTCTGAATCACCAAAGTCAGGGAAAGGAACCCTGGGACATATCAGCCCTACTGTACCATTTGGGAGACTGGCCCTGGACCTGGCAGCCCATGTCTCAGGGACAGCTAGCCCTCCAATGGATTGCATTTACAGCAGCCAACAGGTACAGCTTAGGAATTCTGAGGTTTGTGCAAGGTGGCTATTAGAGCCTTTGCCTTTTTCTTGTGTCTCCTTGCTCTCTGGCTTCCTGATCTCTATTGTAAAAGACCAAGGTGGCCACTTTCAGGAGGTCCTCTAAAGTATGACCCAGTCTTATGGCCTTTTCTGCAGTTTCCTCCTGATATCAGGGGCTGCCTAAGTAATAAACTCATCCCCTAGGACCAGCTGTCACCCTATTGAATCAAGAGATAGGTGTGTTTTACCAAGACCCCTCTTAGCCTTTCTAGGGAGGCAGTGGGACTCCCACCCAATTCTTGATCTACCATGGATAGTCCAGTGCAATTGAAAGGCCTAGGCCCATTCCCAGGCAAGCCCACCAGTATGCACGCCTGAAAGAGTTTCTTCCTCCATTCTCCCATTTCATCATTGGGGTCCCATTTAGGGTCCTCCAATGTTAGTGCTATTCTTCCAACTAGATAAGGCTGCTCCCCTTCCCTGGCCCTATGCAAGATGTAAAGCTTATTCCCAAAATTTTTTGCCACTTGCCAAGAATGGCCTGCTTTTCAGCATTGGTCAGGGTTTGATTCAAAAGTAACATGGTGATCCTTCCAGGAGAGCTCAAATACTTGGGTTAAGCTCTGGAAGGCCTATATATACCCTTAAGGGCCATCTGAAAACCTGCCAAGATCCCCCTTAATTTGCAATAAGCCCTGAAGAGAAAGGGGGACTTGGATCTTAATGGGGCCATATTCACCAGGCATCTGTTGTAGGGGCAGTTGAGACTGGGACCTGCCTAAAACCAAGATTCCTAGGCTGGGATAAGCTTGAGAGAAGGAGTGGAGGGGATTGATTCCCCTGCTGGTGGTAACTTTGGGGTTTTCTTCCCCAGATCTCTGGGATTACCCCTTGCAGTCTCTCCTAGGATGGCCACTAGGAGGGCTGAATCAATGCTACAATGTTGGCAATGGTCTGGGTCTGCAAGGGAAAGAAGGCCTGCACATAAGGCACCTTGGACCATTTGCCCTCATGTTTACAGAAAAGCTTGCTTCCTAAGGCAATGGTTCTTTTCTGTGCCTCAAGGTGCTAAGTTGGCAACCAAGTAAATTACAAGAACATTTTCACCACAAATTTACTTACAGATACAAAGGCACACTTTGCTTCATCTGCGCTACTCTAAACCTTCCACTTTATACTTTTGATGACTAAGCAAAATGCTCATTCTGCCCAGTAATATTTCTGGTTTGCAACATTTTTAACATTTAACATTGTGTATAAGATAGGAAACCCCAAAGAAAGAAAGAATGATAGGAAAGACTGGAGGTCCTAGTGCCAGCACCCTAATGGGTGGTCAGGGACTGGAGTCAGTCCAGGGGCATTTGGATAACACCGAGGTGTAGCCTCAGCCAGATACCCTCAGTTACCCCATGGCCTCCTTCTGGTCCCACGCAACAGCTAGACCTCTGTGAAGGGAAACCATGTTGGAATGAAAGCCAACATTCCCACAACCGAGGGTGAATGGGGATTGACCCTGTCCTCCCCAGCAAGCCTGTCCTCCACCAGCCACACTAGTCACTTTTAACTGGCTAACAGAGGCCCGGTATTTTTCTTTCATTTTGACTATTGTGGAGTTTAGAGACTCCGAAAAAAAGAACAGAAAGATTTGCTTTTATTCACCCTTCTGCAGACCCCAGACAGCCCCCAAAATTTTACAGAATCTCTAGGGTGTCAATTCTTCTGGCTGGAAACCTCTTTGGCTGTGGTGTCTTTGCCTGAGTTCTTGTCCTGCATACAGAAAGAGTGAGGTACACAGATAAGTGAAGGGTGAAGAAGAAGAGTTTTATTTAGTGTTGGAACAGCTCAGAGGAGTGAGTAGCTCCTCTCTATAGGCAGGTCGTCCTGACGAGTGTTCAGCTCTCAGCAGAGGTGAGGCCCTGGAACAGGTGGCTCCTCTTTGCGGGCAAGTCATTTGGATGTCTCTGAGTCTCTGAAGTTCTCAGCAGAGACAGTAGCTCCTCACTGCAGCAGGTCCTCCCATCCTATTGTCTCTCTGCCCTCTTTGTCCTCTGGCAGTCCTCTGCCCTGCTCTGTCTGAGCCCAGGGCTTTTATGGATCTCAGAGAGGAGGAAATGCCTGCCAGTTGGTCCATAGGTGACCATGAGCAGCCACGGGGGGCCCAGAAATGGCACCACGTGCCTCCACTCTGGTCTGCGGGACTGGCGGCACGGCCCCGTTTTCGGGTCCTCCCTGGTCTGAAGGTAGGGCCTTACTGGGGACCCATCCCCTTCCACTCAGGAATCAATCTGCTTCCCACTGCCATTCATGGCCCCAGGGCTCGACCCCAACCCCCACTCCAAGATGGGAGCAGGAGCCAGGAGGGGAGAGAGGCCAGGAAATGGGAGCAGAAACCCCTGAACCCACAAGGATGGGGGTCCTTCCTGGGGCCCCCGAGGATGCAGACTACAGAGACACCCAGGTCCTCTGCCTGGGAGGGCAGCAACACCCACACCAGGAGCTCCTGCCCTGCCAACCTGGAAGGGGCGGGGCTCCCACTAGTCGCCAGCTCCTGCCTGCTTCCTGGAACAGGAGGCCCAGGTCTGCAGCCCCGGGTGCAATGGCTACAGCTGCACCAGGTAGGGCAGATCCTGCCTGTTCCCGCCTCCCGCAAGAGCACAAGGAGGCTCGGATCCACAGCTGCAGTTTGGGTGGCTGTAGCCCCGCCCAGAAGGGCATGGCTCCTGCCTGCTCCATAGAACAGGAGGCCTGGCTCTGCAGCTGTGGTTTGGGCGGCTACAGCAGATCAGGGAGATCCCATCCCAACTCAGAAGGGGCAGGGTGGCTGGGCGCAGTGGCTCACGCCTGTAATCCCAGCACTTTGGGAGGCCGAGGCAGATGGATCAAGAGGTCAGGAGATCCAGACCATCCTGGCTAACACAGTGAAACCCCGTCTCTACTAAAAATACAAAAAATTAGCTGGGCGTGGTGGCATGCACCTGTAGTCCCAGCTACTCAGAAGGATGAGGCAGGAAAATCGCTTGAGCCCGGGAGGCGGAGGTTGCAGTGAGCTGAGATCGGGCCACTGCACTCCAGCCTTGGCGACAAAGGGAGACTCCGTCTCAAAAAAAAAAAAAAAAAAAAAGAAGAAGAGGCAGGGCTCCCACTAGCTCCACAGTGTGCAGCCCCAGCCGCTGCGCTTCCCTGCTGCAGCCAGCATGATGGCACCAGCCACTGCCATCACCTGCTACCAAGGATGGTGAGGCAGGAGGATGCTTGAGCCCAGGAAGTTGAGAATACAGTGAACTGTGATCATACCACTGCACTCCAGCCTGGGTGACAGAGCAAGACCCTGTCTCAAAAAAAAAAAAAAAAAAAAAATGCTGCTCTGTCTATGGAGTAGCCATTCTTTAATTCCTTTACTTTCTTAATAAACTTGCTTTCACTTTGCACTGCATACTTGCCCTGAACTCTTTCTTGCGAGAGATCCAAGAACCCTCTCTTGGGGTCTGGATCAGGACCCCTTTCCTGTAACATATTTCTGGTGACCACAGAGGGGACTATAGTGCAGAAACCCTGACCCAACGGCTACCTTTGGGTAAGTGTTGGCGTCCTGTGAGAGCTTTCTTGTGAACCACAAAAGGGACAATATTGAGGAGACCCCTGATCTAAAGGAAATAGACTGCAACACTGATTGGACGACTTTGGGTAAGTGGTGGGGTACCAGGGTAAAGAATAGGTTTGAGTTAGAGGCTCAACTTAGAGGAGTTAGGGTCTCTTCTAGGACAGAGTGAGTTGGAGGACCCTCTTAATAAAAGGCAAGGATGCTTGACCAACCTAGGGTTAGAAGCCCGACTTAGGAGAGTTAGAGTCCCTTCTAAGATTTAAGGGGTTAGAGGCCCCTCTCGGTAAAGTACCTCTCAGCACTATGGGATGTTAACTGCTATTCTCTTTGGATTAATCTGCCTTGCACTTTTTGCTGATGGCTGTAGGTGACAGAGTTAGGCATGTACAGGATTGTGGGACATGTGGAGCTTTTTCCTCTCCTTCACAACAGCAGCCACAGCCACCTGAACTTTTCAGTGTTGCTGCAGTGGGTGGGTCTTTCTCTGGCCTCCCTGAGCATTTCACCTTACGCCACCCTGCCACCGACAAAGCCTTTCTCTCTCTCCTTTCCCTTTCTTATCTTTTCTGGGCAACCATCTTGCCCAGAGACCACGTGTTGAAACTCCAAGTCAGGAATTGGATTAAAGATGATGGGGCCCATCTAGGGGCAACCTTAAGCCTTGCCAGTTTGATATTGGGTGCTAAGCAGAGTGGCCAATGTCTATGTTTTATCACTTGTATTTTGCTCTAGCCAGATTGAAAAAAAAAAAGAAAATTTCCTTTGTTATGCAGCTTGGCCCCAGGGCAATGGTGTCGCAAGCTAAATCACTAGGGCCGCTCAGGGAAAGGGAATCCAGAAGCCTGGCGTACCGGCCAAAGGGTAAGAATTTCTTAACAGTCAGATTTCTGGCTTCTCTCTCTGTGCTGACTGTTGAATGAATGGTTAAAAAAGAAATGGGGGGCGGGGGCGGTGGCTCACACCTGTAATCCCAGCAATTTAGGAGGCCGAGGTGGATGGATCACAAGGTCAGGAGATCGAGACCATCCTCCCTAACACAATGAAACCCCGTCTCTACTGAAAATACAAACAATTAGCCGGGCACGGTGGCACGTGCCTGTAATCCCAGCTAATCGGGAGGCTGAGGCAGGAGAATCGCTTGAACCTGGGAGGCAGAGGTTGCAGTGAGCCAAGATGGTGCCATTGCACTCCAGCCTGGGCAACTAAGCAAGACTCCATCTCAGAAAAAAAAAAAAAAAAAAATCAGTGTTTATCTCCTCTGTAAAGTTTTGATTAATGGAAAAAAGAATTCTAAGGCTAGTCTTAAGCTGGTGTATTTTGTGCTATAAATTTGTTTTTCTGTGTCAAGGGGTACTTTAGGATAAAACACAGGCTTAAAATACCTGTAAGCAAGCCCACTTTTCAAGATGAGCCAGCAAGCTGGTCAGTAACACTCTTAGCTGCAGTTTTGAAACAAACAAAAAACTGGATGAAGTCTTCACCGTTTTGTGTCCTTGGGAGCTTGACCTTTTAACCACATGGCGATACTTTCTTTTGGTTTCCACCTTCAGGGAACAGGAGTTTTAGGGTTCATGTCATAGCCCTAAAAATCATATTAAATAGTTAAAAGCCTTTGCAAGTTCAAAATTAACTACTGTAGGTTTCTTCTAGGAAAGAAGGTAGTCACTGCCGCTTTATGTAGCTCAGTGGTCAAGATTTTGCACTTTCACATGTGGCGGTCCGGGTTTGATTCCCCACCTAGGAAGTAAGTAGTTTCTGGTTTAATATCTGTGTGACCTTGTCTATTCTCTTCTCTTCCATGGACTGTCAAATTTTGCCTTCTGTAAGGACCTAGGAGGTTACCTTTGGTAAAGTTAAGAAGCTAGAAATATCAGCTCACTGCATCCTCTGCCTCCTGGGTTCAAGTGATTCTACTGCCTCAGTACCCTGAGTAGCTGGGATTACAGGCCTGTGCCATTACACCTGGCTAATTTTTGTATTTTCAGTAGAGTCAGGGTTTAACCATGTTGGCCAGGCTGGTCTGAAACTCCTGAAGCTCCTAAAGTGATCCACCTGCCTAGGCCTCCCAAAGTGCTAGGATTACAGATGTGAGCCACCACACCCAGCCACATTTTTTTTTAAATAAATAGAGACAGGGTCTCACTATATTGTCCAGGCTGGTCTCCAACTCCTGGCCTTGAGTTTTCTTAGGCAGGCACTTTAAGAGGGGATAGGGTTATCCTAAGGATGTGGCCTTTAGCTATTAGAAATTATGTTATTGCCTGTAATCCTAATACTTTGGGAGGCTGAGGCAGGAGGATTGCTTGAACCCAGGAGTTTAAGACCAGCACCAGCAACATAGCGAGATGCTGTCAAAAAATATATACACATATACAAAAATAAAATATAAATTAGCTAGGTGTGGTAGTACATGCCTTTAGTACCAGCTACTTGGGAGGCTGAAGTGGGAGGACAGCTACAGCCCAGGAGGTCGAGGCTGCAGTGAGCCATGATTGTGCTTCTGCACTCCAGCATGGGTGACAGAGTGAGACACTATTTCTAAAAAAAAAAAAAAAAAAAGATAGCCGATATGAAAGCTTGAATGATAAAACCCTTTGCAAACGATATGGATTATCCTTGGAACCTGAGCGCAAACTCATGGTAGAGGCAGGAGGCAAACATGACGTGTAGTCTGGGTGCTGTCAGTTGTCTTCCTATAGCACACTTCTTATCTTGGTCTAGCCACGCTGACATGATTTATTTTCCTCGAGAGTATGAATCCATTCCTGCTTTTTTTCCCCCCCCAAAATGAGTCTTGCTCTGTCACCCAGGCTGGAATGCAGTGGTGCAATCTTGGCAAACTGCAACCTCTACCTCCTGGGTTCAAGCAATTCTCCTGCCTCAGTCTCCCGAGTAGCTAGGATTACAGGTGCCCACCACCACACCCAGCTAATTTTTGTATTTTTAGTAGAGACGGGGTTTCCCCATGTTGGCCAGGCTGGTCTCTAACACCTGACCTCGTTATCCACCCACCTTGGCCTCCGAAAGTGCTGGGATTACAGGCGTGAGCCACCGCACCTGGCCCCGTTCCTGCTTTTAAAATCTCTGCACTTATTATTCCCAGTGCTTCAACAATTTGCCCCAAGATCTTTGGCCATCTGGCTCCTATCATTCAGGTTAAACTCACAGGTACCTCCTCAGTAATGCCCTCCCTGGCCATTCCAACTAATTGGGTCCCCATTACTCTCTATCACATTATCTTGTTTTCATTAAGGCACTCCCTGAGTTATCTACTCATTTATCCATTTTTATTTATTGCCTGACTCCCCTATCCAGAACATAATTTTTTTTTTTTTTTGAAACGGAGTCTCACTCACTCTGTTGCCCTGGCTAGAGTACAGTGGCATGTTCTCAGCTCACTGCAACCTCCGCCTCCTGGGTTCAAGTGATTCTCCTGCCTCGGCCTCCCCAGTAGCTGGGACCACAGGTGTACAACACCACAGCCAGCTAATTTTTGTATTTTTAGTAGAGACGGGTTTCACCATGTTGGCCAGGCCAGTCTTGAAGTCCTGGCCTCAAGTGATCCGCCTGCCTTGGCCTTAGAGGCATGAGCTACCATGCCCAGCCTGGAATGTTATCAATTTTTAAATTGTTTCCTCTCTTGTTATATAAATTTGTTTCCTCTCTTGTTATATAACTTTGAAATTTGTTTCCTCTCTTGTTATGTAACTACCTACATAACAATGTGCCCCTGACAGAGCCTGAGGAAGTCCTGATGACATGTGCCCAAAGTGGCCAGGGCACAGCTTGGTTTTATATATTGTAGGGAGACATGAGACATCAATCAATATGTGTAAGAAGTCCATTGGTTCTGTCAAGAAAGGTGAGGACAACTCAAAGCAGGGAGAGGGCTTCCAGATCACAGGCAGATGAGAGAAAAATGGTTGCATTCTTTTGAGTTTCTGATGAGCCTTTCCGAAGGAGGTGATCAGAATACATATCTATTTCAGTGAGCAGAGGGATGACTTTGAACAGAACGGGAGGCGGATTTGCCCTGAGCAGTTCCCAGCTAGAATTTTTCCTTTAGCTTAGTGATTTTGGGCACCCAAGATATTTTCCTTTCACATTTCCCCACTTTTCTTTTTAAAAATCTTTCGGAGAAAGCATTTTAGAAGAAAATGAGTATCTGCTCTTAGGTTTCTTCTGGATAGGATAGTTTATTTCTAGACAGGTAGATCCCAAAAGCTCATTTTTGGCAGGTTTTGAAGCCTCATGTCCCATGAAAAGAAAATAGGGAGAGAAAGGGAGAAAAAGAGCAATTGTGCAAAATCAATATAGGTCATATTACTCTGAAGTCTATACATCAGTAGGCAGATATGAAACAGGCTTATGTATGTAAGTAAGTTGTAGTTATTTTCTTCTGAGGTTTAAGTTGTCTAGTTTCAGTTAGCAGGGCTTTAAGAAAGCACAGCTTAGTTTTCAGTGACTCCAAATTAGAAAAAAAAATGGGGAAAAAAAGAAGGAAAAAACAAGAAAAATTGAAAACATTATTTTGAAGATTTGTAGAAATTTTGAAGAAAAAATTAGAATTCAGCCCACACTGTAGAAAATTATAAAAATTGAAAAACATTAGGCAAGACTAGACTCTAACAACAGATGTATTATAGTTTTTGAAACATAATTTTTCTCTCTCTCATTTTCTAATTTTACTAAGGACAAATTATGATAGGACTGATTTGCTTTATTATACTTGGCCAGATTATTTGTATAAAATGCAGCAAGAATAATTATTTTTCACATAGGCTTGTTTTTTTTTAATTGGCTTTGATGGAGCTTTGTTTCATAGAAGGAAACTTAGATAAGACTTTTTTTGAAGCTGAGCCCAACCATGGATTTGTGCCATCAAATACCTATGAGTTCAGTGATCCTCTCCTCTTGAGGTTCCAAGATAAACTTGGGGCTCCCTGGCCTGTTAGAAAGTGACAAAGTTTACTTACCACAGGTTAGGAACCCTGTATAGGGAAGGTGTGGGGCCAGTTTCACCATGGGGCTTTATTTGCTCCATAAGTCAAGTTTAATTCCTTAAAGGAAAGCATACCATTCCAGTCAAAGCCTTGGTAAAATAACCAGTTCCTCCCATTGCATCCTGTTACAAATGAAAACAGATTCTTTTTTTTTTCAGACGGAGTCTCACTCTATCACCCAGGCTGGATTGCGTGGCATCATCTTGGCTCATTGCAAGCTCTACCTCCCAGGTTCATGCCATTCTCCTGCCTCAGCCTCCCAAATAGCTGGGACAACAGGCGCCTGCCACCATGCCCGGCTAATTTTTTTTGTACTTTTAATAGAGACGGGGTTTCACCGTGTTAGCCAGGATGGTCTCGATCTCCTGACCTCGTGATAGCCCGTCTCGGCCTCCCAAAGTGCTGGGATTACAGGTGTGAGCCACCGCGCCTGGCCGAAAACAGATTCTTATTGTACTTATACAAATAACTGCATTGCCATAAGTTAAGAATACTCACAAATAGTTTCCAAATTCTGGAGAAATCAGGTAGAGAGAAATATATATGCTCCAAATTTTGTTCACAGGAGTACACTAATTGTTAAAAGCTGTTAATAGCTCAAAAGAAAAGTTCCAAGTCTCTAAAAAACAAAACAAAGGATTAGCAACATTTAAAGCAAAAGTTAAAAAGATTAGTTTTTTATCAGTTCAGTTTATGCAATTAACTCGTGTTCTGCTTGCTATTCGTTAACATTTTAGATCTCCATCCACGACAGTCTTAAAAGGTTTTTTTCCCTCTATTCTAATGTCACAATCTCCAAAGTTATCAGAAACCTGCATTTAAGAACTCCTGTTAGAGTTCTGTGGCTGATTACAGAAACACCTTCTAAAGAGGACCAAAACAAGACAACTATTGTCCATGAATGACAGAAAGGTTTTGGGCAGCCATTGTCAAAAACAGAATTGACAAGGAAATTTGTTACCTCATGGCATACAATAATTCAACATAATAATTATAATTATTACTGATAATGTACACTAAGTTATATCAGAATTATGGGATTTTCCCATAATTTTGGAACACATATCAATAACATATTTATACAAATACAGCCCAAAGAAAACCAAACACCCTTTCATATTTGACAATGTTTTCTGTATAATTTTTGTACCAAATAAGCCAAATTATGTCATATTTAGACTTTAGGGAACTAATATCTTAAAGGATTAATTAGGTCAGAAAAAAACATAATTTACAATTTGATTTTGGAAACTGCATCAAATGTCAAAGGTTTTAAACACTTGCTATTACAAAACAGGATAACAAGTATAATAATAATAAAATAAAAAAATAGGATCACAAGTTATTGTAACATAAGTCATTCATTTAACCAAAGTGATAACCCAAGGATTTTTTTTTTAAAGCTGAAAACGTTCATTCTTCAAGAGAGGAGATTTAATTTTCCAAACAATAAGCCCTAATAAAAAATTGAATGAAGCCAATTAAATTTGTTTTTCCAAGTTTTGTAAACAATCTATAAAATTTTAACTTTGACCGTAAGATATAGCTTCCATAAGCCTTTTATAGCCTTTTAACCATTATTAAGGAGTCAGTTAATGCTTTAAGAAAACCTTGTTAATCTGACACAGTGGCCCATACACTAGTCTTGCATCAGTGTGCCTTTGATGTTAATGATTAATTTGTAGAGAAATGGAAATTATTTTATCTTTCAAAATTGGCCCTTAGAATCTTACGTGCCCACCTCTTCTGTGATAGTCCTTGGGCCTTGAGTTGAATAGCCTTAATTTCTTACCCTGTGTGTTAGGAATGCAGTTTATTTTGATTGGCATCTTCTACAGGGCATGAAGATGAGGCTTTAATTGCTGTCAGTGTTTAAGATTTAGCAGGACTTAATGCCCTTTTTAAGCCCAGGAATCAAAGCCCTGTAACCCAATGTCACAAGGACTTTAAAAGCACATACAGGAAGATACGTGGATGTAATAACCTTAATTTTTTTAAAAAAATTTTTTTCTTAGGTTTTTTTTTCCAAGCAAATCAATACTTAATATGACAACTTGAACATATAAAAGTTTTTGTTTTTTTTTTAATATAAATCCTCTTATTGTGACTTACAGTGACTATTCATGACATGCTTGTACTTTCTGGGTTGTCCTGAACATCCCTCCTTAAACAACCAGTCATTTTATTTTAGGACTAAATTTATCATACAAGATTCTTTCTCATATGAAATCATTTATCTTTAAGCTTTCTTACAAAAAAAAAACGAAAACAAAAACAAAAACAAAACACCTTTTTATTTTTATAACTTTCTTTGTATCTCTTTTATTTCCTGGTTCCTTTTACCTTGTTCTATACATAACCTTTAAATAAGCTTTGAATTAGACAAAAACTTATTCATCTTTTTTAAAAAGGACACACTTTTTTTTTTAACAAGAATGTTTTCCTACAATATATATTTATTGGAAAATACCCAAATAATGAAATATCTATTATATAATTATTTTTTGTTTAGATGGAGTTTCACTCTTGTTGCCCAGGCTGGACTGCAATGGCACGACCTCGGCTCACTGCAACCTCTGCCTCCCAGGTTCAAGCGATTCTCCTGCCTCAGCCTCCCAAGTAGCTGGGATTACAGGTGTCCACAACCACGCCGGCTAATTGTTTGTATTTTTAGTAGAGACGGGGTTTCACCATGTTAGCCAGGCTGGTCTCTAACTCCTGACCTCAGGTGATCCACCCACCTTGGCCTCCCAGAGTGCTGGGATTACAAGTGTGAGCCACTGCACCTGGCCTATTATTTAATTTAATATAACTTAAGATTCTAAATTATGACAAGTTTGTTTACAAGTGTTCAGCCCATTACATTCACCTAATTATTTTAATTGTTTACTTAGATTATTTATGAAAACTACAATAGACATGATTTAAAGTTATGAAATCACCATTGCAAAATTATAACTGAGACAGTGAAAAAGATATGACCTAGCTGACTCTATCTTGCTTCTAATCTCCAAACTGTCCTTGTTCATTCCCGGACTTTGGGAGGAAGTTAGTTTATAGTTTAGGTTTGAAACAAAGATAGTAACAGTCCTTTCCCAAAACAAAGCTCCTTAAGGCCCACGGACTAGTCTGCCTAAAGGCACGAGATTAGAAGTTATGGTAATTTACTAAATAATTCAAGATGTAGTTATTGTCATTAAACCAATATTAATGTTTTATTAAAAATTATACAAGCAAAAACATAGATCATTCTGTTTTGAGCTGGGTTTATAGTTTTGTAACCCCTATGCCAAATTTTGACACCTTATAGTATTTGGCAGGGATAAGTTTTGCTTGAAATTGCTTGATTCATAAATGCAAACAAAAATGTATCCTGGCCATTCTTAAGACATTTCTAATATTACTCTACCAATAATGTTTTCTTTTTCTTTTTTTTTTGAAACGGAGTTTCGCTCTTGTTGCCTAGGCTGGAGAGCAATGGCACAATCTCGGCTCACAGAAACCTCCGTCTTCCGGGTTCAAGCCATTCTCCTGCCTCAGTCTCCTGAGTAGCTGGGATTACAGGCATGCGCCACCACACCCGGCTAATTTTATATTTTTAGTAGAGATGGTGTTTCTCCATGTTTGTCAGGCTGGTCTCGAACTCTGGACCTCAGGTAATCCGCCCGCCTCTGCCTCCCAAAGTGCTGAGATTACAGGCATGAGCCACCGTGCCCGGCCATACTTTACCAATAATGTTAAAGCTAGCTTATTTATTAAAGATTTTATTTAAGTTACATAAACTTGAAAAAGCATTTGATTAGTCTTTTCTTTTTTCCTGATAATGCATTTGATTTAAGCACTTTTATTTTTCTTTAAGCCAATTAATTAGAGCTCTTTTATACATTTTTCGTAGTGAAACATTGTGTATGTGACACATAAATACATAGACATATTTATAGATTCATAAAGATCCTCTTTTTTTCTATCTTAGACTTGCAGATTTTTGATAACCTGTTTCACAACCCTAAGTAGTTGTCAGCCAAATAGCCTTAAATTTGCATATTAAAGAGAACAACTTAGGTGAAAATTAAATAGCAAAATTTACATCATAAAGTCCAGAGAGGAAAAAGTCTAGTGATGCTAGAGGGAGACACTTTTATTTTTCTTTGAGCCAGATCAAACATAAAACTATGAAAATTTATCATGAGATTGTCTAAGGAGACCAGTTTTATTCAGATAGGGACTACCTATCTTTTAACTGAATCTCTGAGCTCCTGGCAGGGTCCACACTGAGTCCTGGTTCTCTAACAAAAGGGAAAAGCCAGGCGCGGTGGCTCACGCCTGTAATCCCAGCACTTTGGGAGGCAGAGGCGGGTGGATCATGAGGTCAGGGAGTTGAGACCAGCCTGACCGACATGGTGAAACCCCATCTCTACTAAAAATACAAAAGAAAATTAGCTTGGCGTGATGGCAGGTGCCTGTAATCCCAGCTACTCAAGAGGCTGAGGCAGGAGAATTGTTTGAATCCGGGAGGCGGAAGTTGCAGTGAGCCGAGATCGCGCAACTGCACTCCAGCCTGGGCGACAGAGCAAGACTCCATCTCAAAAAAATAAATAAATAAATAAAATAAAATAAAATAGAAAAGGGAAAAAACTCTGTTGCAACTATTTCAGTAAAAAAAAAAAAAATCAGGTGAAAACAGAATTCGGTCAACTGAGAAGAAAGAAAGAAAAAAAACTTTTGCTCAAAAAAAAATGACAAGGTCCTAGGAGAGAAAAACAAATAAGAAGCAAACAAACAAAACAAAGAAACGAAAACATAAAGCCCTTTTAAATACAAACAATGCACACACATCTTGGATGTTAGCCTTTTAATTAAGCTGACTTTTAACCACTGAGGTCCCTAAAAAATTTTTTTTAAATTTTATTACCATAGTTCAGCTAGGACAAAATGCTGCTATTTCAGAAGTACAGCCATTACTCTTTCAGTTTGGTCTGGCTGGCAAAAAAGGTTGCTTCGTTATGTAAATAAAGCCTCTTTAGTATTCAACATTAAAAATCTTTCCTCTTTTTTTTTTTTTTTCCTTTTGTTAGCTCTTTTCTTCCCACTTCAGAGGCCTTGTTCCCCATAATTTAGAGTTCCCCTTTGGATTTGACCAAGTCAAGACGTGTGTCAGACCCAAAATGTGCTGCTTGCAGGCCTAGCTTTTCAGGGCTCTTACCCCCTGAACCGGATCAGTCCAACCGTGTCATGGCTACCTGGCACAGTGTGTCAGGGGCTCAAGGTGCGGGAGGGGTCAGCTCCTTATATGTACCTGCCGGCTGAGATTAGACCCTAAGCATGTTCTTCTGAAGGGGAAACCTATTTAGAGCTGCTGCACATCTTAGGGAGTATTCCTCCCAGACACCCTCACATGGTTCTCAGTTGCCTGAGAATGCCCTGAAAGGCTGAAGGGAGCAAGGTGCTCTTATTTCTTCAGTGTGGAAGATTCCACACTCATGATTTAGAAGGTTTGGAGTTAGTCCAATTCAATAAGGGAAAGGGCACACACACACACACACACACACAAAGACATAAACAGACAACAAAACAGGCAAAACTAACAATGATCACAAAAATTATGATTTCTGAGCGCTGTAAGTGTAAGCAGAAATTAACAACAACTGGTTGTTATTGCTAACTTTAGTTGTTTAAAAAGAATTTGCAAGACAGAATCCCAAATCAGTTATCTTACCTAGTGACGGGGCCCAAGCTGAAAACTGCTTTTTGCCAATGGAGAAACAGGCAGGCTCACCTTTCTTGATGGAAGTGAGTGGAAACTCCCCACAAAAAAGGAGTTTTTATTAATGGCAATTAAATCTCAGACCCCCAGCTGAAAAACGTTGGAAGATCAGGGATCCCTGGAGGAAAGAAGTCCCAGACTTCAGCAATCGTCCTATCAGTTTGGGCTATAAGGTGCCCAAGCCAGTACCAAGCACCAATAGGCAAGCTGCTGCAGGCCGGGTCACCTTCACTCAGGATCCCTCTGTGGCTACCAGATGTCAATCGAGAATAATGACAAGACAAGTCCCACTCATTTTAGGAGGTTTATTTGCCAAAGTTAAGGACATGTTCCCATGACAGAGCCTCAGGAAGTCCTGACGACATATGCCCAAGGTGGTCAGAACACAGCTTAGTTTTATACATTTTAAGGAGATGTGAGACATCAATCAATATACAAAAGAAGTACATTGGTTCTGTCCAGAAAGGTGGGGACAACTGGAAGCAGGGAGAGGGCTTCCAGGTCACAGGTAGGTGAGAGAAAAATGGTTGCATTCTTTTGAGTTCGATGAAACTTTCCAAAGGAGGCAAACAGAATATGCGTGTATCTCAGTGAGCAAAGGGATGATTTTGAATAGAATGGGAGGCAGATTTGCCCTGAGCAGTTCCCAGCTAGAATTTTTCCTTTAGCTTAGTGATTTTGGGGGCCCAAGATATTTTCCTTTCACAACATTAAACACATTACAATTTAAGAAGCCTTGCAAATTTTTTGAACTAAAACTTTTTTCTGCTCTGCATATGTTTTGCCACCATCAGTTGTAACACAATTTAATAGATTTCCACTTCTGGTTGTACTGTACTAGTGTTTTCTCAACTTCTTTGAAAATATTTTCACCTGTAATTGTTTCATACAGACTATTCATAGAGGCTAATTTACTTACTTCATATTCATCATTGAATTGTTGAATAAAAAACAACTGAATAGTACTGGTAACACGCATTCATCAAGAGCAAGGAAATCCACTTCAGATCATTGCTTTTTTTTTTTTTTTTTTTTTTTGAGATGGAGTGTCACTCACTCTATCACCCAAGCTGGAGTGCAATCGCAGGATCTCAGCTCACTGCAACCTCCACCTCCCGGGTTCAAGTGATTCTCCTGCCTCAGGCTCCTGAGTAGCTGGGATTACAGGTGACCACCACCACGCCCGGCTAATTTTTGTATTTTTAGTAGAGACGTGGTTTCACCATGTTGGCCAGGCTGGTCTTGCACTCCTGACCTCAAGTGATCCACCTGTCTCAGCCTCCCAAAGTGCTGGGATTACAGGTGCCTTCTCTTTTAACGGACTATTGCGTTGCTCTTGGGGAAATGAAATAATCCTGCCACAAAAAGATTCCTCCCTGTCAATATAGATGAGTGAGAGAATGTAATTTCTTATTGAGTAAGCAATAACAGATTACATGCATGTAAGGTAGCCTGAAAATGACTACAAGGTTAAGACAAAATTGCACATAACTTATACAGCAAAGCAGAAGAAAGAACAATATCTCCTCAAGGGACAAAGGACTGTGCCTCCTGAAAAATCTCCTGTGCGTCCAGCAAGAGACCCTTGTTTACATATCTAGAGGTCATTTGGCACACAACCTTGGAGTTATATCCGTATTGTAAAAACTGGAGTCTAGGCTTAATCCCTAGAGAGATTCCAAATATTAGAATAAGGACCCAAATTTATTTTGTATCCAAGGAGTAACTCTAAGAACTCTAAGAGAGGAGTCTGGGTGCAGTGGCTCAGGCCTGTAATCCCAACACTTTGGGAGGCTGAGCCCAGGAGTTTGAGACCAGCCCTGGGCAACATGGTGAGACCCCATCTCTACAAATTTTTTTTTTTTTTTTTTTGAGACCAAGTCTCGGTCTGTCGCCCAGGCTGGAGTGCAATGGTGCGATCGCAGCTCAAGGCAACCTCAGCCTCCTGGGTTCAAGTGATTCCTCTGCTTCAGCCTCCCAAGTAGCTGGGATTACAGGCACGCACCATCATGCCCAGCTAATTTTTGTATTTTTAGTAGAGATGGGGTTTCACCATGTTGGCCAGGCTGGTCTCAAACCCCTGATTTCAAGTGATCCACCTGCCTTGGCCTCCCAAAGTGTTGGGATTATGGGCACGAGCCACTGCACCCAGCCAAAAAATAAATATATATATTTTTAATTAGCTGGGCTTAGTGGCACAGGGCTATCATCCTAGCTATTCAGGAAGCCGAGCCAAGTGGATCCCTTGAGCCTGGGAGGTTGAGGCTGCTGCAGTGAACCATGATTGTGCCACTGCACTCCAGTCTGGGTGACAGAGCAGGACCCTGACTCAAAAAAAAAAAAAAAAAAGGAAGAAAGAAAAGGAGAAAAAAATGAAAGGAGAGAGAGGAAATGGTTTATTTGCCCTTTATAAATGGAGAAAATAACTTTTATTTATCCTTACACTCCCAATGTCCTCAGCTCTACAAGCAACTGTTATCACCAAAAGGCAAATTGTCTTAAGCAAGTTTATTTTCCTTGGACACATTTTTTTGGCTGATACAATCAATAATGTAGTCCAGGCGCGGTGGCTCACGCCTGTAATCCCAGCATTTTGGGAGGCCAAGGCGGGCGGCATGAGGTCAGGAGATCGAGACCATGGTGAAACCCCGTCTCTACTAAAAAAAGTACAATAAAATTAGCTGGGCGCAGTGGCAGGTGCCTGTAGTCCCAGCTACTCTGGAGGCTGAGGCAGGAGAATGGCGTGAACCCGGGAGGCGGAGCTTGCAGTGAGCCGAGATTGCACCACTGCACCCCAGCTTGGGGGACAGAGCAAGATTCCGTCTCAAAAAAAAAAAAAAAAAAATCGATAATGTATTTGGGGCTAGTTTACCAACAAACATTAAGATGGGATTCTTTAATTGCTCAAACCATTCTGGGCGCTAAACTGGTGTTCACTGGGGTTTGGAATAAACAGATACAAAGGGTATGCTTGTACTTTGCAGCCTGGTACCTGTAGGCTAGTGGCCTGTAATTCCAAATCGTGAGAGGGTGCAACAGGGCAGGTATCAAGTGTTCTTATGCCTTTTACAGCCTCTCCTGAGGCAAAATGGAGGCCTCTCCTTAGTGACACATATTTATAATTCTGCTCCATTTGAAATACAGCCTCCCAAGTGAGGGGACTACAGGTGCGTGCAACCATGCAGCTAATTTTTTAAATTTTTTATAGAGATGAGGTCTCACTATATTGCCCAAGCTGGTCTCAAACTCCTGGGCTCAGATGACCCTCCCAGTTCAGCCTCCCAAAGTGCTGGGATTACAGTTGTCAACCACCCTGCCCAGCAAAAGTGACCCTTTTTGATATGCAAATATAACTCCTAGAAGAAATGTGTGTGGAGAAATTACTTGGTGTGATTAAGTACTTGGAATAGAGAGATGTGGGTGAGAATAATAAGAAAAGGGGTAAAAAATATTAAAACCGCCTTTGCAAAATTATGACACACATTGAAAGAGATCGAACTTAACCAACTCCATCTTGCTTCTAACCTCCAAGCTCTGCTTGTTCATTCCTGGGTGTAGGCTGAACTAACTTTGAGAGAAACTTAGTTTATAGTTTAAAACAAAGATGGTAACAGCCCTTTCCCAAAGCAGACCTCCTTCTTGCCTGGGGACTAGATTGCCTTTGTAGGACTAACATTAGCCACAAGATTAGAAATCATGGTTTAGGAGTCATGCAGCTGGAGATTAAAAGATTCTGACCCCCTCCCCCTCCCTCTCCCTCTCCCCCTCTCCCCACGGTCTCCCTCTCCCTCTCTTTCCACCGTCTCCCTCTGATGCTGAGCCGAAGCTGGACAGTACTGCTGCCATCTCAGCTCACTGCAGCCTCCCTGCCTGATTCTCCTGCCTCAGCCTGCCGAGTGCCTGCGATTGCAGGCGCGCGCCGCCACGCCTGACTGGTTTTCATATTTTTTTGGTGGAGACGGGGTTTCGCTGTGTTGGCCGGGCTGGTCTCCAGCTCCTAACCACGAGTGATCTGCCAGCCTCGGCCTCCCGAGGTGCCGGGATTGCAGACGGAGTCTCGTTCACTCAGTGCTCAATGGTGCCCAGGCTGGAGTGCAGTGGCGTGATCTCGGCTCACTACAACCACCTCCCAGCCGCCTGCCTTGGCCTCCCAAAGTGCCGAGATTGCAGCCTCCGCTCGGCCGCCACCCCGTCTGGGAAGTGAGGAGCGTCTCTGCCTGGCCGCCCATCGTCTGGGATGTGAGGAGCCCCTCTGCCTGGCTGCCCAGTCTGGAAAGTGAGAAGCGTCTCTGCCCGGCCGCCATCCCATCTAGGAAGTGAGGAGCGCCTCTGCCCGGCCGCCATCACATCTGGGAAGTGAGGAGCGTCTCTGCCCAGCCGCCCATCGTCTGAGATGTGGGGAGCACCTCTGCCCTGCCGCCCCGTCCGGGATGTGAGGAGCGTCTCTGCCCGGCCGCCCCGTCTGAGAAGTGAGGAGACCCTCTGCCTGGCAACCGCCCCATCTGAGAAGTGAGGAGCCCCTCTGCCCGGCAGCCGCCCTGTCTGAGAAGTGAGGAGCCCCTCCGCCCAGCAGCCACCCCATCTGGGAAGTGAGGAGCGTCTCCGCCCGGCAGCCACCTCGTCCGGGAGGGAGGTGGGGGGGTCAGCCTCCCGCCCGGCCAGCCGCCCCGTCTGGAAGGGAGGTGGGGGGATCAGTCCCCTGCCCGGCCAGCCGCCCTGTCCGGGAGGGAGGTGGGGGGGTTAGCCCGCCGCCTGGCCAGCCGCCCCGTCCGGGAGGTGAGGGGCGCCTCTGCCCGGCCGCCCCTACTGGGAAGTGAGGAGCCCCTCTGCCCGGCCACCACCCCGTCTGGGAGGTGTACCCAACAGCTCATTGAGAACGGGCCATGATGACAATGGCGGTTTTGTGGAATAGAAAGGGGGGAAAGGTGGGGAAAAGATTGAGAAATCCGATGGTTGCTGTGTCTGTATAGAAAGAGGTAGCCATGGGAGACTTTTCATTTTGTTCTGTACTAAGAAAAATTCTTCTGCCTTGGGATCCTGTTGATCTGTGACCTTACCCCCAACCCTGTGCTCTCTGAAACATGTGCTGTATCCACTCAGGGTTAAATGGATTAAGGGCGGTGCAAGATGTGCTTTGTCAAACAGATGCTTGAAGGCAGCTTAAGAGTCATCACCACTCCCTAATCTCAAGTACCCAGGGACACAAACACTGCGGAAGGCCGCAGGGTCCTCTGCCTAGGAAAACCAGAGACCTTTGTTCACTTGTTTGTCTGCTGACCTTCCCTCCACTATTGTCCTGTGACCCTGCCAAATCCCCCTCTGCGAGAAACACCCAAGAATGATCAATAAAAAAAAAAAAAAAAAAAAAAAAAGATTCTGACCCTCCCTAAACTGCTCCTAAGATCAGTGCTTGAGATATTTTGCAGACCCTGCACTTGATGGATCAGCTGGCACCACCCAGATGGATAAACTGGCTCATCTGATCTTGTGGCTCCACCCAGGAATGGACTCAGTGCAAGAAGACAGCTTTGACTCCCTGTGATTTCATCCCTGACCAATCAGCACACCCAGCTCACTGGCTTCCCCCTGCCCACCAAGTTGTCCTTAAAACTCTGCTCCCAGAATGTTTGGGGAGGCTGATTTGAGTAATAATAAAACTCCAGTCTCCCACACAGCTGGCTCTGTGTGAATTACTCTTTCTCTATTGCAGTTCCCCTGTTTTGAGAAATCCGCTCTGTCTAGGCAGCAGGCAAGGAGAACCTCTTGGGCAGTTATATTATGGAATGGCTGAAGGACTTTCAAAAATATTTAAAGAGGCTGGGCACCGTGGCTCATGCCTATAATCCTAGCACTTTGGGAGGCCAAGGCAGGCGGATCATGAGGTCAGGAGTTCGAGACCAATCTGGCCAACATGGTGAAACCCTGTCTCTACTAAAAATACAAAAATTAGCTGGGCGTGGTGGCGGGCACCTGTAATCTCAGCTACTTGGGAGGCTGAGGCAGGAGAATTGCTTGAACCCAGGAGGCAGAGGTTGCAGTGAGCCTAGATCGTGCCACTGCACTCCAGCCTGGGTGACAGAGCAAGACTCTGTCTCGGAAAACAAACAAACAAAATATATTTAAAGAATGGCCGGGTGCAGTGGCTCATGCCTGTAATCCTAGCACTTTGAGAGGTCTAGGTGGGTGGAACACTTGAGGCCAGGAGTTCGAGACCAGCCTGGACAACATGGCAAAACCCCATCTCTACTAAAAATACAAAAAATTAGCCAGGTGTGGTGGTAGGCACCTGTAATCCCAGATACTCAGGAGGCTGAGGCAGAAGAATCACTTGAATCCAGAAGGTGGGGGTTGCAGTGAGCTGGAATCACACCACTGCATTCCAACCTAGGCAACAGAGCGTGATTCTGTCTCAAAAAAAAACCCATATAAAATATATATATACACACACATATTTAAAGAACATTGATGTCCAAATATTCAATTTTGAGTTGTTTATATGGGTATTTTTTTTCCTTATATTACCCCCAAATATTCAGTAATGCCTGCTACTCATACAGATGCCTTCCATAAGAAATTTGGGGAGGGCAGGAAATAAAGAAATAATTATATTTCTAGGCTAGAGAGAGAAAAAAAGAAAGGGGCCAGGTGCAGTGGCTCACACCTGTCATCTCAGCATTTAGGGAGGCAGAGGCAAGAGGATCATGTGAGGCCAGGAGTTCAAGACCAGCTTGGCCAATATAGTGAGACCTCATTTTTACAAAAAAACAGAAAAACTTAGCAGGGCATGGTGGTACATGTCTGTTATCCCACCTAGCTGGGAGGTGGTGGTGGAGGATCACTTGAGCCCAGGAATTCAAGGCTGTGGTGAGCCATGATTGTGCCACTGCACTCCAGCCTAGGTAACAGAGCAAGACCCTGACTCAAAAAATCAAAAAGAAAGAGAGAAAGAACAGCTGCAGGAGTGAAACCAGTGAATTGTAAATTCAGCAAGGGCCAGCAAAAATGGTCAACAGTCAAGAGGAATCAAGCTCCTTCTCAATCCTAGAATTCACAAAAGGATCTATGATGACACTGAACTTCCCATTTAATGTGAGGTAAAACATTACATGCAATTTTATTTAATCTCAAAAAGAAAGGGTAACCCCAACTGGCATTTTAGTTACAATATGTGAAAATAAGTAATTCAAAATCTAAGTGTCTCACGCATCCATGTGAAGAGACCACAAACAGGCTTTGTGTGAGCAACAAGGCTGTTTATTTCACCTGGGTGCAGGCAGGCTGAGTCCAAAAAAGGAGTCAGCAAAGGGTGGTGGGATTATCATTAGTTCTTGTAGGTTTTGCGATAGGTGGTGGAGTCAGGAGCAATGTTTTGCGGGCAGAGGGTGGATTTCACAAAACACATTCTCAAGGGTGGGGAGAATTACAAAGAACCTTCTTAAGGGTGGGGGAGATTACGAAGTACATTGATCAGTTAGGGTGGGGCAGAAACAAATCACAATGGTGGAATGTCATCAGTTAAGGCTATTTTCACTTGTTTTGTGGATCTTCAGTTGCTTCAGGTGATCTGGATGTATACGTGCAGGTCACAGGGGATATGATGGCTTAGCTTGGGCTCAGGCCTGACAGTAACAATCTCTTTGGAAAACGTATTGGCAATATCTACTGAAGCTAAACATACACATGACTAGTAGCTCAGCAATTCGATTCCTAGGTATATACCCAGTAGAAATACATGTACATCAATCATAGTTGTTGTTGTTTGTTTGTTTTTGTTTTGTTTTGGTTTTTGTTTTGAGACGAAGTCTCGCTCTTGTCCACCAGGCTGGAGTGCGATGGCGTGATCTCGGCTCACTGCAACCTCCACCTTCTGGGTTCAAGCGATTCTCCTGCCTCGGCCCCCACTATGCCCAGTAGCTGGGATTACAGGCGCCTGCCACCACGCCAGGCTAATTTTTGTATTTATTTTAGTAGAGACGGGGTTTCACCATGTTGGCCAGGCTGGTCTAGAACTCCTGACTTCAGGTGATCCACCTGCCTCGGCCTCCCAGAGTGCTGGGATTATAGGCATGAGCCACTGTGCCTGGCCTAGTTTTTTTAATAGGAAAAATAAATACCAATTTGAGATAGTGGTCAACTCTGGGAACAAAAAGTGAAGAGGGAGGAAGAGAAGGGAATGAGATTAGGGAGGAGTATGTGAGGGCTACAACTTTATTTGAAATACTAATTTCTTTAACAGAGAACTTGAAGTAAATGTAAAATATTAAGATTTGGTAAAGCTATGTGATAAAAATATGTTTTTTTTGTTTTGTTTTTTTGGAAACAGGGTCTCAGTCTGTTACCCAGGCTGGAGTGCAGTGGAGCAATCTCTGCTCACAGCAATTTCTGCCTCCCAGGCTCAACCAATTCTCTCACCTCAGCTTCCCGAGTAACTGGGACTACAGGGATGTGCCACAACACCCAGATGATTTTTGTCTTTTTAGTAGAGATGGGGTTTCACCATGTTGGCCAGGCTGGTCTCGAACTCATGACCACAAGTGATCCACCCGCTTCAGCCTCCCAAAGTGTTGGGATTACAGGTGTGAGGCACCACACCTGGCCAGAAGATGGGTATTTGTTATAATATTCTTTAGAGCTTCCTGTATGCCTTAAGTATTTCATAAAGAAGTTCTAAAAATCTTGTAGAAAAATAAAGACTCAGACTGCTTAGCTACCACTGTTGTTGTTGTTTTTTTTTAAAGACTGCAATATGATGCCAGGTGCTCTGGCTCACACTTGAAATCCCAGCACTTTGGGAAGCTGAGGCAGGAGGAAAACTTGAGGCCAGGAGTTGTAGACCAGTATGGGCAACCTAGCAAGCCCTATCTCTACAATAGAAGATTAAAGGCCAGGCGCTGGTGGCTCACGCCTATAATCCCAGCACTTTGGGAGGCCGAGGTAGGCGGATCACTTGAGGACAGGAGTTTGAGAGTCTGGCCAATATGGTAAAACTCTGTCTCTACTAAATATACAAAAATTAATTAGCCAGGTGTGATTACGCCTGTAATCCCACTACTCAGGAGGCTGAGGCAGGAGAATCACTTGAACCTGGGAGGCAGAGGTTGCAATGAGCTGAGATCACACCATTGTACTCCAGCCTGAGTGACAGAGCGAGACTCTGTCTCAAATAAAATAAAATATAATAAAAAATTTAAAAAAAATAAAAAATTTAAATTTTTTTTTCTTTTTTGGTAGCATGTGTTTGTAGTCCTAGCTACTCTGGAGGCTGAGGCAGGAGTATCCCTTGAGCCCAGGAGCTCAAAGTTACGAGGGCTATGATTGCACCACTGCACTTCAGCCTGGGTGACAGAATGAGATCCTGTCTCTTAAAAAACAAAACTAGACCAGGAGCGGTGGCTCACGCCTGTAATCCCAGCACTTTGGAAGGCCAAGGCGGGTGGATCACCTGAGGTTGGGAGTTCGAGATCAGCCATGACCAACATGGAGAAACCCTCGTCTCTACAAAAAATACAAAATTAGCCAGGCGTGGTGGCACATACCTGTAATCCCAGGTACTCAGAAGGCTGAGGCAGGAGAATCGCTTGAACCCAGGAGGCGGAGGTTGCAGTGAGCCAAGATTGTGCCATTGCACTCCAGCCTGGGCAACAAGAGCAAAACTCTGTCTCAAAAACAAAACAAAACAACAACAACCAAAAAAAAAAAACAAAAAACGGCCTGGCACAGTGGCTCATGCCTGTAATCCCAACAGTTTGGGAGGCTGAGGCGGGTGGGTCACAACGTCAGGAGATCAAGACCATCCAGGGCAACATGGTGAAACCTTGTCTCTACTACAAATACAAAAATTAGCCCGGCGTGGTGGCATGCACCTGTAGTCCCATCTACTCAGGAGGCTGAGGCGGGAAAATCGCTTGAACCCAGGAGGCAGAGATTGCAGGGAGCCAAGATCGTGCCACTGCACTCCAGCCTGGGCGAAAGAGCAAGACTCTGTCTCAAAACAAAACAAAAACTGTTAAGGTCATCAAAAACAAGGAAGTTTGAGAAACTGTCACAGCCAAGAGGAGCCAAAGGAGACATGATGTCTAAATGTAATGTTCCAGCTTGGGTTAGATTTTGGCACAGAAAAAGGACATAAGGCAAAAACTAAGAAAATCAGAATAGGCCGGGTGCGGTGGCTCACACCTGTAATTCCAACACTTTGAAAGGCCGAGGCGGGTGGATCACCTGAGGTCGGGAGTTCGAGACCAGCCTGACCAACATGGAGAAACCCTATCTCTACTAAAAATACAAAATTAGCCAGGCGTGGTGGCACATGCCTGTAATCCCAGCTACTCGGGAGGCTGAGGCAGGAGAATCTCTTGAAACCGGAAGGTGGAGGTTACAGTGAGCCGAGATCTTGCCACTGCACTCCAGCCTGGGTGAAACAGCGACAACTCCGTCTCAAAAAAACAAAAAGAAAATCAGAATGAAGTGTGGGTTTTAGTTATTGTTAATGTATCAATATTGGCTTATTAATTGTAATAAATGAACCATATAAGGAAAGATGTTAATAATGGGAGAAACTAGGTGTAGGGTATATATGAAAACTCTCTGCACTATTTTTACAAGTTTTCTGTAAATCTAAAATTGTTCTAAAATTAATTTTTTTTAAAGTCAAGTAATTACCTAAATCTATACAGCTAGTAAATACTCAAAGGTATGAGACAAACTCATAAGTTGAACCCATAAGTTGAAGTTTGAAGTTGAAGTTGAATAAGTTTAGATGACTTCAAACTCTGTGGTTTTCCCACTACACAAAACCTTTCTTAGTTTACCCTTCTGGGATTATGTAGGCATTTGTATCACTGTCTAAATAATAAGTTCCTTATGGCCAGAGAAAATACTTTTTTCTTTCTTTTTTTTGCGCTTCCACACCACTGACGTTGAGTAAACCAGTTTAAGTTAACTACTGACAAAGTCACAGAGCCTAAAGAATCTGAGATTTGGCCGGGTGCTGTGGCTCACGCCAGTAATCCCAGCACTTTGGGCAGCCGAGGCGGGCGGATCGCTTGAGGTCAGGAATTTGAGACCAGCCTGGCCAACATGGTGAAACCTGTCTCTACCAAAAATACGAAAATTAGCCCGGCCTGGTGGCGCGCGCCTGTAATCCCAGCTACTCTGAAGGCTGAGGCAGGAGAATTGCTTGAACCCAGTAGGAGGAGGTTGCAGTGAGCCGAGATCGCACCACTGCACTCCAGTTTGGGCGAAAGAGCGAGACGCCGTCTCAAAAAAAATAAAAAAGAATGTGACTTTTGTAGAACTTGATCAAACCAGACCCAAACGGTCCGCTCCTCGGAGAGGCCACAGATTGGCGCTGAGCTGGGCTGTCGCAGTTCTGCAAGTGTCCTGTGCTGCCATCTACCGGTGTCTGGGAAGCGTCGCCCTCCCTTATTGTATCTCCTGGGGAGAGGTTGGAGAGGGCGCCGCTTAAATTGCAGAACATATGTAACTGTCATGCAGTTCATTAGACACCTGTACAAGGGAAAGGCCTCACTTTTCTCCAGCAATTGCAGGCCCTCCTAACTCCATATCAACACTCATCTCGTAAAATTCACAGATCTCGTTGACCTGCCTCAGTAGGTACAGATCTGACTCCTACTGTCCATGCCATCCCAGAACCCACACCCGCCTGCACAGCGTAGGCTTCAGAAACTGCTCAACCTCGCAGACCTGAACCCCACCGCCCAGATTCCCTCATTTTCACAGACCCCTGAGATTCCTTGCACTACCTTGCAATCCCTACGGACCTCCCCTATTAGTGCAAATGCACGCGCCCACCCAGACATCCCTACAAAGAGGTTCGAGTTCCGGCGGCAGCTCACACCGGTGCGAAAGCAGCGAGATAGCCCCAACCCGGCTCAGAGCCCTCAGGCTGGTGGCTTTGGCCCTGGCTCCATCTCCCCACCTCTGCCCTGATCCGCTCCGCTCAGGCTAGCAGCCTGCCGGCCGAGGCCCCGCCCCTCTAGACTTGTCATCACAGAAGCCGCACGTGGCCGGGGTGGGACCTCAGGCGACCTGCGGCCATCACTTTGTCTCCTCCTTCCTCTATTGGGGCCGCCACCGCCAATCAGAGCCAGCGGATCCTGGTTGGAGTGCGACCGCCCGGGTGAGGCTTGAGGGAGAAGGGGCGGAAGGAGGAGGGGCTCTGAGATGGGAGGGGGATCGTGGTGGAAGGGTCCTGGCGCGACTTCTGCCAGGCTGGAATCCGAGGGGGCGGGTCCTGGTGAAAGGCGGAGAGACCGAGAGGAGGCGGGGATCGTGGGTGGGGCCTGGGAAAAGCTGAGGATCCTGGGGAAATGCAAAGAAAACGCGAAGGAGGTGCGAGGTCAGAAGGGGGCGGGGCCCGGGCTACCGGGGAGGAGCTCGAGAAATTAAACGAGGAAAGGGACAAGTCCGCAGAAGGTGGAAGGTGGGACAAGGGAGAGGGTGGGCCCGGGCGTTGCGGGGGCGGGGCTCGGACTGAAGGGGCGAGGTATGCAGGCGGAGGCTACAGCTAGGGCTGCTCAGTAACTGCCCCAACCACTACCACGTCCCCAAGTGCAACGGGACCCACGGAACTACAGGTGTGGGGCAGGGTGAGCGTGGAAGAAGGGACGCGGATGGGGGTGCGCTTTGCAGACGATCTGGAGACTGCTGTGTGTTGAGGGAAGATACGAAGTCGCGGGAGCAGTTGGGGACTCAATGTGTGGGCAACAAGGTGCATTCTCCAGAGGCCTCTATGGGGGAAGGGCGGGAGCGCTTTGTTGTGGGGGGGTTGCGAGGTACACTGTGAGGGGGCTGTCTCTGTCTGACGTGGGGGGTTGGAGGAGGTACACGAGGGGCAGGGGACATGGAGGCGCTTTGAAGGAAGGGGGGGCTGTTTAATGGAGAAGGAGTGTAGCGGTGTCGGAGGGTCTGCGGGCACTATCTAGGGGAAGGGGTTGTAGGCCCAACTTGAGGCGGGAGAACAGAACCTCCAGTACTTTGACAAAGTAACAGTTTAGGGCATTGTAGTAACTCCAGGAAGACACTTGTGTTCTGGGTTCTAAGAGCAAGGGTGTTGGGGTTAGTGGGGTGAAGAGGCCAATCTATTGCACTCCTGTCTGCTCAGCTTTTAACTCCGCCTTCTGGCCTGGGCACTCAGAGAGGAGTCAGACCCTGCTTGTCACTAGGGCTTGTGTGAATGTCTCCTCAGTCTATTTTGGATCTGTCCAGCTGAGACTGGGGTTTCTTCCCTAAGCTGAGGTCCCGGGGGACCCTTCCCCCGCTGGGTTCCTGTCAACCCCCCATCCTAGTTCCTGTTCCTCCCAGAGCCGGCCTTGGTCTCCGTCTCCCCCCTCCCCCGCCCTGCCCTGCCCTTATGCTCTGGGTGTGCTCATTTCCCACTTCCTTCCTTGCCCCAGGGCCTGGCCTGGCCTGGCCCTTGCCCATCTAGGAGCTGTGCCCTGCCCGGTACTTCGTTATCAATGACCAGAGACCCTGGTAACCAGCGGCAGGGCTCAGATCCCACCCCCACCACTACCACCCAGGTCTCTCGCATAGACCCCCAAGTGACTGGTACCCACATTTAACCACTTGCCACAAACAGATTTTCCCCACCCTTATCCTTCTGGGTGGGGAACGCTAGGGCTTCTGTGGGAGGGGGGAAGTGGTGAGGAGTATTGAGGGTCTTCTGTCTGTTTTGAGAGGTGGGCCACGACTGTAAGCTGAACCCAGTAAGGGTTGTGAGGTTCCAGCCACAGCTAGGGGAGGAAGAGGGAGTGGCTCCCCACACTCCAGGCTTGGAAGCACTATCAGAACAGACTAGGACCTAGTTCTTTTGAGGGCTCCTCTGCTTCCCTGAGGGGATTTGATGGAGTGCTAGAGTTCTTTTTGCCCCTGGGCTGGCTGGGAGAGGGTGGGAAAGGCTTGAGTTCCACACAGTGGCTGAATGAGTGTGACAGTGTTGCTAAAAGGGGCCCCAAGCCAGCCTCCTCACACAACCACCCAGGAGCTGAGAGACTGGCTGGGGAGGGGGGTGGGTCTGCTGAGGACAGACAAAGCCCTGGGGTAGGGTTGGGTAAAAAAGGGCAGGCTGAAGCCTTTTGAGGAGGAGCTGATTGCTATGGCAACACTGCTTCCCAGACAGTCTCTCAGAGAGGGCGGGCCTAGGGCAGACTCTCCAGCTTCCTCAGGACTGGGGCGGTTTGCGTGAGTGGGTGGGGCATGAAGAGAAAGGGCATCAGTTTGCTGTGCTGAGACTGGAGGATATAGCCTTTCTGCTTTGGTACAGGCAGCAGAGCATTCGAATGCCTGGAGCTATCCTCTGATATGGATATGAGTGAACAACAGTTATTAGAATTGTAGAGCTGCAGAGGCCCTCAGCAGTCATTGTTTATACAAACACCTCATTTTACAGGTTTGGAAATTTATGGCTAAAGAGACTGTGATTCCCCAGATGTCACAGTGAAAGGGCAGAAGATAGGATCCAGATCGCCGGATTGCTGTTCACTCAGTCCAGGGCCTGTTGTTTTCTTCAGTCAATGTTTATTGAACATTGCCAGGGACTAATGTTGGCTCTGGGAATATGAGCACGAACGAAACAAAGTTGCTGCTCTCATGGAGCTTCCATTCTATTAAGGGGAGAAAGAAATGTGGAGGGGGAGGGAGAAGTCAAGTAGTGATAACCGCTATATAAAAAAACATAAATAAAGCAGGGTAAATTTAGGGCAGGAAGGTAAGGCCTCTTTATTTATTTATTTATTTATTTATTTATTTATTTATTTTTGAGATGGAGTCTCACTCACTCTGTCGCCCAGGCTGGAGTGCAGTGGTGCGATCTTGGCTCACTGCAACCTCCACCTCCTGGGTTCAAGTGATTCTCCTGCCTCAGCCTCCTGAGTAGCTGGGATTACAGGTGCGCGCCACCACACTCAGCTAATTTTTGTATTTTTAGTAGAGACGGGGTTTCACCATGTTAGTCAGGCTGGTCTCGAACTCCTGAGCTTGTGATCCGCCCACTTTGGCCTCCCAAAGTGCTGGGATTACAGGCGTGAGCCACCGTAGCTGGTGGTAAGTCCTCTTGGTTGTACCCTGCTGCTTTCCCAGGGTACACTGACGCCTGGAACATCTTTGATCCTTCACCCTGAACTATTGTCCTCTGACCTTTGTAGGTAACCAAGGCCTGGCCTATGGTAGTGGCAGAAAGATAGAATAAGGTGGGGTTGCTAAGGGATTATTTTTTTCCTACAGTGTTCTATGTCTCTGTTTTCCTAGTAAGTTTTTATTAAGGCAAGTAGGCTCTTACATTGATACACTGTAATTTTGACAGGAGCGTTGAAAATTTCCTTAATCCTGTTCCTTACACTAGGGAACCAGCAAGGAAGTCAGCCCAAGGGAACTGGGTTCTTATTCAGAGTTTTCCTCTTGAAAAGGGTGGTCTAGGGTGAGGTAAGGAGAAGGGAGCTTAGAGGGACTGTTACTTGCTTGTGTCTCCCAAGTCTAGGACTGAGGGACTAGGGGGAAGAGGAAGGAGCCTCTTTTTACTATCTAGTGATATAACCTCAGGGCCCTGGGGGGTCCACAGCACAGGCAAGGCAGAAACAAGGACCTTGGGCTCTCTGTGGCCTCTGAACTGTAGAAGAATGGACTTTCCCTCTTTGGCTCTGGTGTTTGCCTCCTGCTTCTGTGAAGGACCGGGAGAAAAAGCCTCCTAAGTCTCAAATTGTCCGACTTGCTGACAAGTGCAGAGGACAGGGTAGACAGGACTATTGATTTTCTTAGTTTACCTCTAGAGTACCCTCTAGAAAGTGTCTTTGAATGCTCAATCCTTGCAAAGGTTTCCATCCTGGTCATTTAAAGAATAGGAGGACAAGGGTTAGGGATGCCGGTTCTGCTGCCATTTGATTTGACTGGGTCTGAACTGGGCTGGGGCCCAGTGACTCAGTGGGAGGGTGGATAGTTTTGAGGGAGCTGTGAGTCATGGGGTTGAGTTCCATCACAAGAGTTGGGCTCATTTCCCCCATTCTGGGCAGAAGCTCTCCTATCCCACTTCCCTGTATGCTCTGTCTCCTTGAACATGGGCCTGTGAGTAGAAAGAGTGCCGGCAGAAGGGATAGGACAGGCTGATCTCAGAAAGGGAGTTCAGAGGCACAAAGAATAATGCTGGTCCCTGAAATTAAAATGTATCCCTATCTTAGGAATCTGTGGGGCTCCTCTAAAGAAGGCAAAAGAACATGAATTTAAGAGTAAGAGAGGGAAAAGTACCACTTCTTAGCATGGAAGGAGATAGGGTCCCACCTCAGGCCTTTTTCTTCTCTGGCATGGAGGAAGCTTCCTGGGCTTCACTAGTTCTCCAGCTCTGAAGCTTTGGTTTGGAAGGTGGGGAAAGACAAATGGGAGTGAGGTATTTGGGGTCTGAGGTCTGGTATAGACAGCAGGCAGACTTTGAGGGTTGTCAAACCGTATCTTTAAAGCCCTCGGGCTTCCTATTAATCGTACTGGAAGGAAGAAGGGCAGGGGAGTAGGGTGGAGGGGTAAGATGTGGAAGGCCTACGCCTTTGAAAGGGTTAAATGGCAGGGCAGGGTGTTGCTTTGGACTCCGGCAGCTGTCGGGTTAAGGAGAAGGGCGGAGCGACCTTGGGTAGGCCTACCCCCTTATGGACCAATAGGCGTGTGCCTCTTGGAGGGGGCGTGCCTCGCACTTGAGGTCGCGGGGAGGCTGGCTTCCTATGGACCAATGAGCATGGTCGCTTTCCAGGGAGGGCGTAGCCTGAGGGGGGCGTGGCGGCCTTGGCCGCCGCGGCGCGGGTGGTGGGGCGCTGGGCGGGGCGGGCGGCCCCATCAGCTGGTAGGAAATGGCCTGTGAGTCAGAGGGGCAGCGGAGTCGGCGGCGCGGAGCCGGGGCGGCCCCGGGGAGGGACCGTCGCAGGGAGGGGCGCGGCAGCGTCTGGGGGGCTGCGGGCGCCAGGGCCCGCTAGTGTTGCACACGAAGCTGAACAGCGAAGAGCCTAGCAGAGCAGGGCTCAGCCTGAGCCACCCTTTGTCTGGGTTGGGGGCCCGTGGCAGGGAGGACCGGGGATCCAAGGGGAGGGACCGGGACGGGACGGGACGGAAGGGCCCGGAGCAGCGGCCACCTCCGCGGAGCCAATTTGGGAGCGGGGTGAGTGTGCTAGAGGGAAAGAGCAAATCTCCGAAGCTCCAGTATAGTATGGGGCCTGTCCCAGGCTGTGGGGAGGAGAGGAGTGAGAAGGGACCTGGGAGGCTGGGCAGGGGGTAAGGGATCGTCCAGAACAAGGAGTCCAGGAGTCAGGTGAGTCTGCCTGGCTTAGTTTAGAGAGGCTGCTAAGGTCTGCTCTCTCCCCTCTGAAGATAGAGGGCTCTAGGCTGGGGGCCGAGGGGTTGGTAAGAGAGAAGAAAGAGGTCGACCTTCCTACCCACAGTGGTGGTCCGTGGGAACAGCCCCCCTAGCTTGTGTGGATGTATGTAGGGACAAAATAGAGAGCAGCTGGCAGCAGTTCTCTTTGCATAGGATGAGGGTGGAAAGCACATGGATAGGAATTCATCCTGTCACTCTCCTTGATCATGGTAGAAATGGAAATCTTTAATACTGAAGGGAAGGGGAGAATGAGCCTCGAAGCTGATACCTATACCAATACCCACCTCACCCACCCCCCAGGCCTCAAAAGTGTCTAAAGGTACAGACGTATTCTGGGACTTGTTGTTTTTGCTGGCCTTGCTCCCTCAGCATGTTGGGAGCTGTAGTCCTTGCCAGCCACAGCCTGGCACAGCTGTTTGATGCCAGCTGCTGCCCACCCCCTGAACGAAGAGTGAGGCTTGGCCTACTCTGCCCTGCCCCCCTCCCCTGCAGTCCTGTCCCATGAGTCAGCTTGAAGCCATGGTCTAGAGCCAGACTGGCTGGGTGGCAGGGGAGTGAATATAAGAGCGTCTTGTTGACAGGGTGGGAACTGAGAGGGCTCTGGGGTTAATGAGCAGATGCCAGGTATGCTGGGGTCAAATAGGGCATCATGTCATCCCCTGGCTTCCCCAGGGCAAGGGGTCAAGAGGGCAACTGGGATGACCTGGAAGTGGTGGTGCTAGGGAAAAGGCCCCTCCTGAATCTGTGTGGCTTGGGTGGAGGAAAGAAGGGTAGAAATTAGTGCAGGCTGTACCTTCTGACAAGGTTGGTTGCAGGTAGGATAGTGCAGGTTGCCATTGGTGTTCTGCCCTTTCCAGCCATCCCGCCCACCACAGGGAACCAGGATTTTCTTAGGGATCCCAATTCTTAGGAGAATTTGGTGAAATGGGATAGTGGGGTACAATGATGGGTGTAGGACAGCTTTTCAGTCCCTGGGTACAAATCTCTCCTTTCTGCCTGCTCCCCACCCCCACCTCTGTTCCTGATTCTCCCTTGTACAATTAATCTCTCTGCTTCTCTCATCTGGGTAATTTTTCTCTCCACTGTCAGGACTGCTGCCCAGATGTCTGGGATTGCATTCTACTTTTTTTGAGCCCTGCTGTGTGCTTACCCCTGTACTTGGGGTTGGATGGAGGGGTGGGACACAGATCTGTCCTCAGGAACTCTATGGTCGGTCTAGAAGATGCCTTACCCACAGGAGTGAGCAGAACTGTTAGTGAGCTTACAGGAAGTAGTAACACTGCCATAGGTGAGGTCTCAGAGAAGGGAGAGATGCTTATGGTCTGGGGTGGACAGAGCAGACTTTCTGGAGGAGATGGCATTTGACCTATCCAAGGAGGAAAAGTCTTGGGTAGGCATTCAAAGGGCGCTCCTTGAAGGGGAAAGAGCACCGTGAATGTCAGACAGCAAAAGAGAAGGCTGACTCTGGGGGCAGTTGGCTTTCAACTTGACATTCCCCTCACCCTAGTATGGGCTGGAATAGTTAGTGAAGACCATCTTATGCACCAGTGGTTTGGGGTTTTGGTGTTGGGTGTGTGAGCACTGGGGGAGGGGCGTGGAGAGGTACTCCCTAGTTGCTTCCAGCTGACTGACTGCTGCGGCCTTATCTCTAGTTTGCAGGGCCTTGCGGGAGGGCCCTGGAAAGTGCCTTCTGGCAGTGACCCCTTCCCCTTCCCCTTCTTGTTTTTGGTCAGATTTGTTGCCTCTTGTTAAAGAGACAGGCTGCTGGAGGCAATTTGGAGTTCAGGGCTGAAGGGCCAGCTCTGAGCTGACTTGAGGTTTGTACCTCTGAGGACCGCTGATGGGGTGTAACTGTGTGTGAGACCTCTGCCCTTAGTGCCCTAGGATGGCACTTGTCCCTTTGGAGATAGACATATAAGAAGGAGTTGTGCAGTTTGGTGGCTTTGAGTAAGAGAGCTGAATTCTTCCCCTGGCCACCTCTCAGCTGGCATGGTCTCTTGGATCTTGGGGGTCTCTCATCCCTTCCTCCATGTAGGGCAGGAGTCCTCAAATGGTGGCCCTGACAAGTAGTTATTCTACCTCAACTCACTTGTCATATCCTTATTATACTGAGCCAAGACCTGCCTCTTTGACTCCTTAGGTAGCCCAACTCTGCCATCTGGGCCCTGGACCCCAAGCCTACGCTTTCTGTTCCTGAAGAGCCTCTCACATGGGAGAAGGATGTCCTGGAGTGTACTATATTAGCCTATAATTGGTGACAGGCCTTACTGCTGGCTCCAGTGATCCTGGCTTATGTCTGTTCTTCTCTCCTCAGGGTCCTGCTGAGCTCAGGAGCTGCACGGAATGGTGGCAGTCACCTTGCCAGTGCAGCAGGCATGGATCAGACTGCAAGCTAGGGGCACGAGGCATCAGTTGGGAAGAGGGGACGCACAGCTAGGCTTGAGGCCTCTTCATCGGGGTAAGTACCAGGGAGAAGGGGGGGAAGTGTGTCCAGTAAGAAGCCTGAGCTAAACCTGTCACCCTCTCAGGAGTTCTGAGAGTGGTCTCTATATTCCATTAGTCCATCCAGGGATTTGTACACATTCATCCTTGGGAACCCATCAAAGTCACCCCTTTAGGCAAGGAGAGGGTCTGAAACTCAGCTGGAAGGAAGAAGACTCATTGATTCCCCTGATCACCTTTTCTTCTCTTCTCTTACACAGATGTCCCCAGGCCCCCCAGCCCAGGCCCAGCATAAAGGCCGTGTTGGGGGGCCCCCCTGACCCAAGGGGGGCTTCATGCGCCACGTGCAGGCGGAGCCGTCTCCATCCTCAGAGCCGGAGGCTGGCCCTTCACAGCCTCCAGTCAGACAGGGGGCCCTCCAGGGTGGCCTGCTCATGGGCTACAGCCCAGCAGGGGGGGCGACATCCCCCGGGGTCTACCAGGTATCCATCTTTTCCCCTCCGGCTGGTACCTCTGAGCCTCATAGGGCCCTGAAACGACAAGCCCCACCCACTGAGGGTCCCCGGGAGCTGAAGAGAGGCCCTGGGCTGGGGGCCAGAGAGGGACTACCCCCTGAAGAACCATCTACTGTGGGGCTCTTGGGCCCAGAGGGACCGGGGCTGGGACTAGGTGTGGCCAGCCAGCATTTCTCCCACCGTGGCCTCTGTGTTGTGGAACAGAGAAGTAGTGTCACCTCATCTTGGACTTCAGGGGCCTGGAGTCCCCCCTGCCCCCCATCAAATGCTTCCTGCAATACTTTGCACACCAGAGACTGGGCCTCCCCAGATCCAGGGGGACAGGGGTCCCTGGGGGAGTCCCCAGGGCCAGCCCCTCCAGGCCAGCTGCACACACTTGACACTGATTTGCACAGTCTTGCACAAATAGGGGGTAAGAGCCCAGTGGCTGGGGTGGGCAATGGGGGTAGCCTCTGGCCTAGGGAGTCCCCTGGCACTGCCAATGGGCACAGTCCCGAGCACACACCCCCTGGCCCTGGACCCCCAGGCCCCTGCCCCACCAAGCGAAGGCTGCTTCCTGCTGGAGAAGCCCCAGATGTCAGCTCTGAGGAAGAGGGGCCAGCCCCTCGGAGGCGCCGGGGATCCCTGGGCCATCCTACTGCTGCCAACAGTTCTGATGCCAAAGCCACACCCTTCTGGAGCCACCTGCTGCCTGGGCCCAAAGAGCCTGTTTTGGTAAGCCAATAAAGGACCTCATTTACTCTTTTTTTACTTTTTTTTTTTTTTTTGAGATGGGATCTCACTCCATCACTGCTGGAGTGCAGTGGCACAATCTCAGCTGACTGCAACCTCCTCCTCCCAGGCTCAAGCGATCCTCCAACCTCAGCCTCCCAAGTATCTGGGACCACAGGCACATGACATTGCACCCAGCTAATTTTTGGTATTTTTGGTAGAAATGGGGTTTCGCCATGTTGCCCAAGCTGGTCTCGAACTCCTGAGCTCAAATCATCGACCCACCTTGGCCTTCTAAAGTGTTGTGATTACAGGCGTGAGCCACTGCGCCTGTCCTTCATGTACTCTTAAGTGGATATTTGTGTGGGTAAAGGTGGAGGCCTGGGGGGCAGGGTGTTCCTTTGAGAGTTTGTGATGAGCTTCTGCCCCAAAACATACATGGCCTTCACCCTGTCTCTTTTCCCAATCATTTCTCTCCGTAGGACCCAACAGACTGCGGTCCCATGGGGCGGAGGCTGAAAGGAGCCCGTCGCCTGAAGCTGTAAGTGACCGGCTTTTTCCTCTACCCTGTCCCTGAGAATGGGGGCAGAGGTCTGTAATCTTTCCAGCATCCGAGTAGGGGACCCCAGGGCAGAAGCCCTACATAGTGGCAGAGGGTGGAGTCCAAGGGCATAAGCAGGAATCCCAGAATACCTCAAGCCAACCCCCTGTGTTTCCCTTCCTCTACCAGGAGCCCCCTTCGAAGCCTCCGGAAGGGGCCAGGCCTGCTGAGCCCCCCCAGTGCCTCCCCTGTTCCTACCCCTGCTGTCAGCCGTACCCTGCTGGGCAACTTTGAGGTAGCTCCCATTGGGGTTTGTGATTGCTGGGGTCCTGGGAGAGGTGGGATGGTGGAATGTGGCTTGGATGGATAAGGAAAAGAATTGGCATCTCTCTCATCATGTGTTTTCCCTACCCTAATCCTAGGAGTCATTGCTGCGAGGACGTTTTGCACCATCTGGCCACATTGAGGGCTTCACAGCAGAAATTGGAGCTAGTGGGTCATACTGCCCCCAGCATGTCACGCTGCCTGTCACTGTCACATTCTTTGATGTTTCTGAGCAAAATGCCCCGGCTCCCTTCCTGGTATGCCTTGACTCCAACCCCAAAGTCAGCTCATCAGGAGGATGAGGATTTGGGGGCGGGGCCAGGGGGCAAGAGGTATTTCTTACTTATTCCTCACCTAGAAGTGAGTCAGGGCCAGGTGAGGAGAACTCTAGTGTAGGGCAGGGGAAGGTTCAGGGTGAGAGCTTGTGGAGAGGGACATGTGTTTAGGGCCCAGGGTTTTCCTAGTCCCCACCTTGACTGATGGCTCCCTGGCCTTCCAGGGCATCGTGGATCTGAACCCCTTGGGGAGGAAGGGTTACAGCGTGCCCAAGGTGGGCACCGTCCAAGTGGTGAGTTTGCCCTGAGGGAGTGGGAGTGGGGAGAGAGGAAAGCAGCCCTCAGGCCCTACCAACCTTGACTGTCCTGTCCCTAGACCTTATTTAACCCCAACCAGACTGTGGTAAAGATGTTCCTCGTGACCTTTGACTTCTCGGACATGCCTGCTGCCCACATGACCTTCCTGCGCCATCGCCTCTTTTTGGTGCCTGTGGGTGAGGAGGGAAATGCTAACCCCACCCACCGCCTCCTCTGCTACTTGCTGCACCTCAGGTGAGGAGAGGGCCCAGGGATGGCTGGGGAGGCCCAGGTATCCCCTCCCTGAAGAGGATCTCTCCTTGCTTCGATACTGTCCGGATTCTTGCTTAGTTTATTTTTAAAATTTTATGTATGTATGTACGTATATATGTATGTATTTATTTATTTTTAGAGATGGGGTCTCGCTATGTTGCTTAGGCTGGTCTCCAACTCCTGGGCTCAAGCAGTCCTCCCACCTGGGTCTCCCAAAGCATTGGAATTACAGGCATGAGCCACTGAACCCAGCCTGGATTCTTACGTTGATCACATTGTCCTCCTCCAGGTTCCGGAGCTCCCGCTCAGGCCGCTTAAGCCTGCATGGAGATATCCGCCTGCTTTTTTCCCGCCGGAGCCTGGAGCTGGACACAGGGCTCCCCTACGAACTGCAGGCTGTGACCGAGGCCCCTCATAATCCACGTTATTCACCTTTGCCCTGATTGCCAGCACTCTGAACCCATGCGGGCTAATGACCTGCCCATCCTGCTCCATCTTAGAGAACATATATGGAGAGACAGCAAGAGACCCTTCAGTCTTGAATTAAAGCCCTCACCATGCTCACGCCCAAATGGATTATTTGGGTGTTTAAAACTTCTGATTCTTACTACACCCTGCCCTACTTTGGGTACTCCATGTGCCTGTCCCCTCCCTTGGGTTTCCCAGGCCAGCTTAGGTAGTAGGGAGGAACCGGAGCTACCCTGAGATTTTCTCACGTTCCCAGGCAAGTTATGCCAGCGTTGCCTCCCTGTCCTGGGCAGGGGCCACTTATTATTTTATTTATTTTTAATTTATAATTTATTCAAATTGGATTGCCTTGGTAACCTCCCACACCTGATAATTGGCATCACTTCTCCCCGCTTCCCACTCTCAGATATTGCTCCAACCTCAGGAGTTGAAGAGGCTTATGCGGTGGGGGCAGGAGGAGAACTGCTCTCCCTCAGCTGAGGGAAGAGGGGCTATTCCAGAGAGACTGAGTCAGTAGCCAAAGACTCAGCTTCCGCTGTCCTTCCCCTAGTCCCTTCACTTTCCCTACCCTCTGACCTATCTCTGAAAGCCAAGTTATGCGTATGTGTGTGTGCACAAGCTTGTCTTTGTGTGGTATGTGTGTGTGAGTGTGCATTTATGCACACACACAGGGGTTAACCACCCCTCACCTAGGGCTCCAGACTCCAGTTGTCCCTCTCCTCCTACCTGTGTCTCCTTGCTTTGGGGTCCTGACTGAAGAAGGTGTCCAGGGGGCAGAGTCAGGGCCAAGCACTGGGGTGCCTCCTCTCACCTGGCCAGACTCTGACCCACCTACCTCAGCTGGGGTGAGGGGCACCCCTCAAACTCAGTCATGTGGTTCCAAACTACCCCATTCCCCACTCCAGACTCTGACCCAGCCTCAGTCCTAACTCCTGGGGCTGGGCTGAGGGGAACAAGCATTTGCTGAAACTTGAAAAAACAAAGCAAATCAAAAACAGGAAAAAATTGTACCTGGTACTTTTTTTTAGAAAAAAAGATCAAAAAAGAAAGAATAAATTCTTGTTTGGAAACTTGAACTAAGCTCTACTTTTGTTGTTGTTGTTGTTGTTGTTGTTGGGGAGAGGGTGTGAAGGGGGATGGAGGGCCTTCCTGGAGCTGGGACTCAGCCCTTTCTACCAGAGAGGCAACAGGCCTGGGCCCATGAGGTCTTAGGCTAGTCCCTGCTGATTCCTGGGGCCTGGTTTTTCTCCTTTCGGAGGGGTTGGTGGGTAAAGTTCAGCCGTAGAAGCTGAACTCTGAATTGTAGATCAGGATTCTAATACTGGTTCTATTAATGACTTTAGCCCCTCAGAACTTCAGTGCCCTCAGATGTAAAATGGAGGTGACTACGGAGGTCTCTTGACTACCAGAGCATTAGGGATGTGGGCAAGGTGACATGCTCCAGACAAGGTTGAACGTTGAGTCTGTTTGCTGGACCCTGTATTTAAGACCGGGCATAACAAACCTTGCTTGGGAAGACAGGGAAGGAGCTGCAGTGTCTTTGAGGAAAGAGGGGAGGGGAAAATCTCGGCCCAATCGCCAGGCAATGTTAGGCCCAGTTTCCATGGCAACGGGATTGGGGTCAGTCCCCAGTGGGAGTCCTGGGCACAACACAGCAGGACTACCAGAGAATATCACTATGGCAACCATGGCAACGAGTCAGCTCCAATCCACTAGTCGCTATGGTGACAGATGGGGGCGATTCTACGCTCTGGTGGGCAAACTGAGTCTCGGGTGAGGACGAAGAATTCAGTGCTTGGTGTCTGAGTGATAACGCCCGCGAAAAATAGCCTCCATTTTGGCCATCAGGCCGGGGATCTTCGGCGTGAACAGCTAAACCCAGAACAACCACAGCCTTCGCCCTTCTCTAGAAGGTCTGCGTTTCCCAGGGAACAACTTGACGCGCCGTTCGGCCAAGTAACGCTGATTGGGTGAGTGTTGAAGCCGGGGAGGGAACGGCCGGAAGTACATCCGGGGGAGCGGAACTGCAAGAGGAAAGGCTCGGGTAGGCTTCTGGGAGCGACCGCTCCGCTCGTCTCGTTGGTTCCGGAGGTCGCTGCGGCGGTGGGAAATGCTGGCGCGCGCGGCGCGGGGCACTGGGGCCCTTTTGCTGAGGGTGAGAGCGAGGCAACCTTTCCAGAGGGTCGGGACAGAGATTACCTGGGTTCTCCGCTGGAAAAGAGCGAAATTCCAACTTTTGGAGAGGACTGGGGTCAGAGGTCATGGTCCCCATGTGATTCTCTCTCCGAGGATCCTGAGGGTCGTGGTTTATGGAGATGCCTTCAGGACCGAGGGGCGGCGTGTCTGGCCAGATGGGATCTCTGTTCACCCTCTTCTTTCCTTCAGGGCTCTCTACTGGCTTCTGGCCGCGCTCCGCGCCGCGCCTCCTCTGGATTGCCCCGAAACACCGTGGTACTGTTCGTGCCGCAGCAGGAGGCCTGGGTGGTGGAGCGAATGGGCCGATTCCACCGGATCCTGGAGCCTGTGAGAAACCTCTTCTGCCCACCCTGGGCCAGCCAGATGACCAATCCCTCACGACATGCAATGTCGGGAGGACCTCCTTTGGACCTGCCCGCACTGTTAGCTGCCGACTCTGTAGGCCAGACCTGACAGGGCCCAGGCTGCTGACCATCATCCCCATGTTACCACCTTTTCCTATGCATCTCACAGGCCCCATTCTTGGGAATCTCCCCTGCCCACTCTCAGCCCTACCTCTCAGTCTGCATAGAGATGGCTATTCTGCTGGCTCCGATTCTCATGACTCTCCCCTCCATTCAGGGGCCTAGTCTTGCATTCCTGTTCTCTTGGGTTTTCTTACCAGTGACACCTCAGCCTTCTGAGGACTTATTTCTTGGTAGGAGCTGCTGCTTTTCTGGGCATGTTCCATGTGTTGACTCCCTACATACTCCAGGACTAGCTTAGGTCCCAACCCAATAGTTCCCAGCCTTCTGAGGACCCATGACTCCTCTTTCCAGGGTTTGAACATCCTCATCCCTGTGTTAGACCGGATCCGATATGTGCAGAGTCTCAAGGAAATTGTCATCAACGTGCCTGAGCAGTCGGCTGTGACTCTCGGTGAGGGGTTCAGGGTGACATGGGTGCTCTGAGGCTATTAGGATGTGGTTGCTGTAGATCCAGAGCTTAGTAGAAAGAACTGGTTGGGACCTAGAGGCCTGACTTTCCCCGTTTTCTCTCCTGGTTCTACAGACAATGTAACTCTGCAAATCGATGGAGTCCTTTACCTGCGCATCATGGACCCTTACAAGGTACCTGTCCCCTACTTTATCCAGCCTTTTCAGTTGCCCTCTTCACTAAAATCTTGTGCCCAAGCTTCTTACACTATCCGTGTCCATCTCAGGCAAGCTACGGTGTGGAGGACCCTGAGTATGCCGTCACCCAGCTAGCTCAAACAACCATGAGATCAGAGCTCGGCAAACTCTCTCTGGACAAAGTCTTCCGGGTAAGCAGATCTGAGCCAGAGTTAGGGTTTGAAGACACAAACCTGACACTCTTAATCTTTTCTGAAGGTCAAGATCAGTCCCAGGCCCTTCTCAGTGTAGGCCCTTGATAGGTAGGTTGAGGCTGTGGGGCTTACACCTCTTTTTCCAGGAACGGGAGTCCCTGAATGCCAGCATTGTGGATGCCATCAACCAAGCTGCTGACTGCTGGGGTATCCGCTGCCTCCGTTATGAGATCAAGGATATCCATGTGCCACCCCGGGTGAAAGAGTCTATGCAGATGCAGGTGGGGGCCAAGGAGGGGTGGGAAAAGGACCTCAGGGTGCTCCAGTCCCAGGAGGATCCAGACTTCCCTCCTGTTATGATGGGTAGAGTTGCATGTCTGTATGAGTCTCCCTTGGCTTGTTGATTGGGATTGTGGGCTTCCAGGTGGAGGCAGAGCGGCGGAAACGGGCCACAGTTCTAGAGTCTGAGGGGACCCGAGAGTCGGCCATCAATGTGGCAGAAGGGAAGAAACAGGCCCAGATCCTGGCCTCCGAAGCAGAAAAGGCTGAACAGATAAATCAGGCAGCAGGTCAGGAGAGGGTAGAGGCTGAGGGAGGAGTAAGGCATGGGCCTTTGAAGATTGGTGCTGGGGCAGGATCTTTGCGGTACTTTGACTTCATGGGTCAAGCAAGCTCTGTCCCTTCTCTTGCAGGAGAGGCCAGTGCAGTTCTGGCGAAGGCCAAGGCTAAAGCTGAAGCTATTCGAATCCTGGCTGCAGCTCTGACACAACATGTGAGAGGCCCCTGGGTGGGAATGGGGACAGGAATTGACAGTGGAAGGGGTTCTCTTATCTATGCTTGAGGAGAGTTCCGCCTCTGTGGGCTCTGTTGAGCCAGATTACATGGTCCTTTTTATTGTGAACTGCTTTCTTCATTCCCCATACACCCCTTCTTCTCCGTATCTGTGATCTCTGATTTTTATCCCCCTGTGATCACAGAATGGAGATGCAGCAGCTTCACTGACTGTGGCCGAGCAGTATGTCAGCGCGTTCTCCAAACTGGCCAAGGACTCCAACACTATCCTACTGCCCTCCAATCCTGGCGATGTCACCAGCATGGTGGCTCAGGTTAGAGCTCTCTGAGGACCCAGCACAGAGCACTGGTGCCAGGGACCAAACTGAGACCCCACCACCGTCATCAACACTTACATACCATAAAGGTCTTCAGAGTGCCTTGGCCCTAGACCTGCCTTCATTCTTTGTAGAGATGGAATCTAAGAATGAAACATCTCCACTCAGTCCTGCAAATATGGAAGTTCTTGAGATATCTTTTTTTGGTAGATACTTGTGCTGGTATTCTGAGAGTCACTTTACTCTGATGGTTTGCAAGATTCCTAAAATCAACTCCAGAGCTTACAAGACAGGTTTGAGAGAGGGAGAAAGGAAAACCAACTTACTGGCCCCCCCATGCCATCTTTTCCCGTTTAGCCATTGGTAGGCTGGGATGCACCTCTGTCAAGTGTCCTCATGGTATTCTCTCTGTTCCTCTCCTCAGGCCATGGGTGTATATGGAGCCCTCACCAAAGCCCCAGTGCCAGGGACTCCAGACTCGCTCTCCAGTGGGAGCAGCAGAGATGTCCAGGGTACAGATGCAAGTCTTGATGAGGAACTTGATCGAGTCAAGATGAGTTAGTGGAGCTGGGCTTGGCCAGGGAGTCTGGGGACAAGGAAACAGATTTTCCTGATTCTGGCTCTAGCTTCCCTGCCAAGATTTTGGTTTTTATTTTTTTATTTGAACTTTAGTCGTGTAATAAACTCACCAGTGGCAAACCAGAAACTGTCCTCTTTGATTGGGGAGTGAAGTTGGGAAAGTCACTAGTATTTTCCTTGGATCCAGTCCTGTCAGCATGATGCCTCCATGAATAAGAGTGAACTTCTTGTAAAGTGAAACTATCATTTTTGTCTTCAAGAGAAACTGTGGGATAGGGTGGAAGTGTTAAACCATATGTTCACTGAACTGCTGGCTGGGAAGTGAAGTCCCCTTCCTGCTAAGTGTGGGGCTGTGTGTTTGAGGCAGGTGTTTGGGGGTTTTTTCATGGGAAAGAAGTACTTTCATGAGAAACTACTACCCTGCACTGGCATACTTAAAGGGTTTTCAGGGACTGAGGTGCTCCTCATTCATTTATTCAAAAACATTGAATGTCTACCAAGTGCCAAGCTCATTACTAGACACTGGATTACAAAAATACCTGAAACCCAGTGGTCCCTGCTTTCACAGAATACAAGGTCAGGTAGGGAAAACAGACAGGAAGCAGACAGTGATAGAAAGTGATAAATGTGGCCGGGCGTGGTGGCTCAACACCTGTAATCCCAGCACTTTGGGAGGCTGAGGTGGGCGGATCATGAGGTCAGGAGATTGAGACCATCCTGGCCAATATGGTGAAACCCCGTCTACCAAAAATACAAAAATTAGCTGGGCGTGGTAGCATGTGCCGGTAGTCCCAGTTGCTTGGGAGACAGAGGCAGGAGAATTGCATGAACCTGGGAGGTGGAGGCTGCAGTGAGCCTTGATCACACCATTGCACTCCAGCCTGGCAACAGTGAGACACTCTCTTTCTTAAAAAAAAAAAAAAAAAGTGATAAATGCTGTGGTAGAGGAAAGTTCTGGCTGAGGGATCTTGGTGGGAAGAGCATATCAGCTTATGAGTAGCAGCGTTGCTGACTGCCACTGAACTCAGGCTGGAAAAGTTAGCAGGTTTTCACCAAGTCAGGTCCTGGACTAGAATAAACAAAGGCTCACTGCTTGAGAGAAGTTGGCTGAAGGGTATAGTGTTAAGGGGGATGTGACTACATGGCAAGGGCCAAGTCACAAGGAATGAGATTCTTGTTGAAGGGGTTGGACATTATCCCTAGGGTAATAGGGTTTTTTTGTTTGTTTATTTGAGATAGCATCTCCCTCTGTTGTCCAGGCTGGAGTGCAATGGCATGATCTCGGCTCACTGCAACCTCTGCCTCCCGGGTTCAAGCAATTCTCCTGCCTCAGCCTCCTTAGTAGCTGGGATTACAGGCATGCGCCACCATACCTGGCTAATTTTGTTTTTTGTAGAGATAGGGTTTCACCATGTTGGTCAGGCTGATCTCGAACTCCAGACCTCGTGATCTGCCCGCTTGAGCCTCCCAAAGTGCTGGGATTACAGGCGTGAGCCACTGTGCCCGGCCTATGAAGGGACTTTTTTCCCTTCCCATGAAGGATTTTAAGATAAAACATCACATTGGCCAGGCACGCTGACTCATACCTGTGATCCCAGCACTTTGGGAGGCAGAGGTGGGAGGATCACTTGAGCCCAGGAGTTGACCAGCCTGGGCAACATGGTAAGACCCTATCTCTACAAAAAAGAAAAAAAGAACAGTAATCACATTAATGTTTTAGTTAGAGCTGTCTTGCTGCAATGTGGAGAAGGGATAGTAGGGAGACATAGGAGTCTGGGAGGACAGTGAGAAGGCTGCCTCAGTGATCTGGAGAAGGGATGAGGTCTGAACTGAGATAAGGGGCTATGGGGATGAAGGTGGAAGAATAACTCAACTTTTTTTTTTAATTAACGTATTCCTTTATTCGTTTGGTCAGTATGTGAACCTCAAATATATGCTAGGTGCTGAGGATATCATAATGAAGAAAACAGAATTCCCTGACCTCAATGAGCTCACATTCTACTCAGAGGGGACAAACCATAAATACATGTAGAATTTCAGATGCTGATGAGTTGTGCTATGGAAGAAATTAAGGAAGTGAGAGGGGAAATTTTTCCAGGGGGTGTGGTGGTGGAAGGTGCTGTACTAGTAAAGTAGGGGATTCCAGGAAGCCTTGCTGATGTTACAGTTGAGCTTCAATATGAAGGTGATGGAGATCCATTTCGGCATCGGGAACTGAAGCTGACAGAGGAGATGGCAAATGCAAAGGTCCTGAGGCAGAACTGCTGTGGATGGAACAGAGTTAGGGAAGCAAAGAAGTGGCAGCTAGATGAATCAGAAGGGGAAGAGGCAGATAGTGTGCAGGGCCATGTAGAGCCAATGCAAGAACTTTTACTCTGAGATGAGAAACCAGTGGACGGGTTTTGTTTCTTTTTGAGACAGAGTCTCGCTCTGTTGCCTAGGCTGGAGTGCAGTAGCACGATCTCAGCTCACTGTAGCCTCTGCCTCCTGGCTTCAAGCAATCCTCCAGTCTCAGCCTCCTCAGTAGCTGGGACTACAGGTACACATCACCACGCCTGGCTAAATTTTGTAATTTTTAGTAGAGTTGGGGTTTCAGCATGTTGGCCAGGCTGGTCTCCAATTCCTGACTTCAACTGATTCTCCAGCCTCAGCCTCCCAAAGTGCTGGGCTTACAGGTGTGAGTCATCGTGCCTGGCTTTTTTTTTTTTTTTTTTTTTTGAGAGGGAGTCTTGCTCTGTTGCCCAGGCTGGAGTGCAGTGGTGCAATCTCGGCTCACTGCAACCTCCGCCTCCCGGGGTCGAGTGATTCTCCTGCCTCAGCCTCCCAGGTATCTGGGATCACAGGCGCCCGCCACCACTCCCCGGTAACTTTTGTATTTTCAGTAGAGATGGCGTTTCATCATATTGGCCGGGCTGGTCTTGAACTCCTGACCTTAGGTGATCCACCTGCCTTGACCTCCCAAAGTGCTGGGATTACAGGTGTGAACCACTGGGCCCAGCCTCCCCTCCTCCACTCCGAAGGATTATTTGCTTAATTATTCAGTCGTAAGATTTAGTTACAGGCTTTGAAAGGAGGAGTAATGAAATCTCAGTTGGACTCAGCTAAGCAAAAAGGGGAAAATAAGTATTATCTCCATTTTACAGATGAGGTAATGCCTAATAATGACAATATGTGCGGCCAAGCTAGGATTCAAGTCAAGTTTGACTCCAGCAGCCGTGCTCTTAGTCGTAACCATGAATGGACAGTGGTTCCCTGAACTCTTCCTCCAGCTTGGTCCCCTGTCCCCAATTTTCAATTACTAAATATCCCACCAAACTGGGGCCAGCCCCACGCTCCTGGCCAAACTTCCACCGAGGTGCCGGCAGATGGCGATGGAGCCACCGGCGGGCCACTCTGTCTGGCGCACGCATCTCTGTGCTGCCAGGTCGCAGGCGCCGCCGCCGCCGCACTTCCGGGTGCCATTGCAGGTGAGCCAGGGTCTCCCGAGAACCTCACCCCCCCGTATTCCCCTCACCCTGAAGTAAGGGAGTCTCCCTCTTCCCCTCAGCTCCCAACCAAGGTGCTCAGTACCGCGGCTAGGGTGCCCAGCGGGAGGCTGGGTAGTTACCGGAGGAGGCAGAGCCGGTCGCACGCCTGGGTCCCAGCGAGGCCCAGTCGACTCTCGACCCGCGCCCCAGCCTCCTTGCGTGGCGAAGGTCGTGCCTCAGGTCTCCTGGCGAACCTGGCCGCCTGGAAGCGGAGAGTGACTCCTCCCCTTCGTCCCCTCGGTGCCCGCCAGGCGGCGCCGTCGGCTGGGCCCGGATTCCCCTGCGGCTTCGATCCCTTTCCACTGGGTATTGAGATTGGCGAGGGGAGAGGCGCGGAAACGGCCTGTAAGAGAGCCTGACTACCAATTGGAATAAGTTTCCCTCCTGACTGTGTGTTTTCAGCATTAGCATTTCCTGCCTGTACATGTGAACGTTCCTATGCTCTACCCCTCGAAGATCCTGATTCAGTAGATCTGGGGTGGGGCCTCATGAAACGGCGTCTCCCTCTGTTGTCCAGACTGTAGTGCAGTGGTGCAATCTCGGCTCACTGCAACCTCCGCCTCCCCGATTCAAGCGATTCTCCTGCGTCAGCCTCCCCAGTAGCTGAGACTACAGGTGCCCGCCACCCATTTTTGTATTTTTAGTAGGGACGGGGTTTCACCATGTTGGCCAGGCTGGTCTCGAACTCCTCGCCTCAGGTGATCCGCCCGCCTCGGCCTCCCAAAGTGCTGGGATTACAGGCGTGAGCCACCACGCCCAGCCTGGAAATAGGAGGAGAGTAATATTGCGAGGGGTTGGCTGTGGGATGGTTTATCTCCAGGAAGGTTTCCGGGAGGAAGTGATTCTAGCTGAGCTTGTATTCAGGGACCAGAATATCCACTGGTTCTTTGCCCCACAGTAATGAATTTACTTCCCCACCCCTATCAGGATGCAGAAAGCCTCAGTGTTGCTCTTCCTGGTCTGGGTCTGCTTCCTCTTCTACGCTGGCATTGCCCTCTTCACCAGTGGCTTCCTGCTCACCCGTTTGGAGCTCACCAACCATAGCAGCTGCCAAGAGCCCCCAGGCCCTGGGTACCTGCCATGGGGGAGCCAAGGGAAACCTGGGGCCTGCTGGATGGCTTCCCGATTTTCGCGGGTTGTGTTGGTGCTGATAGATGCTCTGCGATTTGACTTCGCCCAGCCCCAGCACTCACACGTGCCTGGAGAGCCTCCTGTCTCCCTACCCTTCCTGGGCAAACTAAGCTCCTTGCAGAGGATCCTGGAGATTCAGCCCCACCATGCCCGGCTCTACCGATCTCAGGTTGACCCTCCTACCACCACCATGCAGCGCCTCAAGGCCCTCACCACTGGCTCACTGCCTACCTTTATTGATGCTGGTAGTAACTTCGCCAGCCACGCCATAGTGGAAGACAATCTCATTAAGCAGCTCACCAGTGCAGGTCAGTGTGGGCCACTTTGAAGGCCAGAAGTACCTTGGCAAATTTCTTCAAAATTTGAAGTCAGGGAGTCAGACCTTTGGGTGCCCAGATGCACACTTGACTATGGTGTAGGGGGACAGAGGAGAAGAAAGAGGCCAGGGCCCTGCTGGTAGGGAGCTCAGTTTGGGAGACAGAGGAGAAGGGATCTGGGCTTTGTTCCTATGAAGCTTCTAATCTGAATGGAGTGTAAGTTTTATTCTTGGAGACCTCTCAGTAAAAGGGAGAAGGGAAGAAGAGAAGATGTGGATCTTGGCTTGCAAGTGTGGAGAAGAAAGCAGAGAAATACAGGCCCTGTTCATTCACTGACTTGGAAGAAGCAGGATACACCCAGGAAAAACAACTCAGTAGAGATACCCAGAGACAGAACTAGGAGAGCATTTTGTAGGAAGGATAAGTGTGAGGTCTGGGTGGAGTGCGGTTATCAGGGAAAGCTTCCTGGTGGAAAATGTTAGGCCCTGAAGGATAAGGATTGCTGTATGGAATTGCTGTACTTTAGGTTGCATGGTTGGGACTTCTGATGGGTCTTTAAAGGGCCTCTTTTCCTCTTTTCTCCTAACCCTGACGTTTGCTCAGGCTCTGACCTCTCTTTCATGTCCCTGCAGGAAGGCGTGTAGTCTTCATGGGAGATGATACCTGGAAAGACCTTTTCCCTGGTGCTTTCTCCAAAGCTTTCTTCTTCCCATCCTTCAATGTCAGAGACCTAGACACAGTGGACAATGGCATCCTGGAACACCTCTACCCCACCAGTGAGCATGGGGCCAGAGCACTTAGTTCTAAGACTGGGAGCTGGGGAGAACTGCTTTAGTCCACAAATTCTGAGCCACCCATGGGTGTAACAGCCTGGGCTTGTATCCCTGGACATGGAGGAGTGTCAAAGCCTGGCTGGGGTTGAGGAGTGGGTCTTAGTCTTCTGTGCTCAGTGTTCTCCCCTTCACAGTGGACAGTGGTGAATGGGACGTGCTGATTGCTCACTTCCTGGGTGTGGACCACTGTGGCCACAAGCATGGCCCTCACCACCCTGAAATGGCCAAGAAACTTAGCCAGATGGACCAGGTGATCCAGTGAGTGTGGGGTATTGGCTGGGGGAGTGGGTTTGTGTCTGAGAATCTCGAAGAAGCTCTTATCTTAGAGCTTCTTTCCTGGCTGAATTCTGTCTTCTCTAGGCCTTCTTATGAAGCTAGAGGCTCCATCTATCTTGATTAACTCAATGTGTAGCTTTGGGCATCAGGATCATGGCCGAAGACATGTGTTTTTGCCAAAGGTCTAGGCCTTACTAATGGAGTTATAGCTGGGGATGAATAGGCCCCTGGAGAAAAATCTTTTTTCTTTTTGAGAAAAATATTTATCCGTTTCTACTCCTGACACATTTCTTGGTCCCCAGGGGACTCGTGGAGCGTCTGGAGAATGACACACTGCTGGTAGTGGCTGGGGACCATGGGATGACCACAAATGGAGACCATGGAGGGGACAGTGAGCTGGAGGTCTCAGCTGCTCTCTTTCTGTATAGCCCCACAGCAGTCTTCCCCAGCACCCCACCAGAGGTGAGGCCTGGGATGTTCCTCATCTGTTCTCCCAGTAATCAGCCCATGTTACCATTACAGCATCCTCATGAGTACCTCTATTTTAGGCCCCCAAATCCATGACCCTGGGTATCCTCCACTCTCATTTCTTACCTAGGCCCCTATGTCTGCCATCCCAAACATTGACTTCAGCTTTGTGATGAATCTGTTGACCACTGTCATTTTCCTTTAGGAGCCAGAGGTGATTCCTCAAGTTAGCCTTGTGCCCACGCTGGCCCTGCTGCTGGGCCTGCCCATCCCATTTGGGAATATCGGGGAAGTGATGGCTGAGCTATTCTCAGGGGGTGAGGACTCCCAGCCCCACTCCTCTGCTTTAGCCCAAGCCTCAGCTCTCCATCTCAATGCTCAGCAGGTAGGTAAGCGGGCTGGGTTTCCAGGTGACAGAGCTAGGGTGGGCATGAAAGAAGCATAATGAACCACTCTTTTGTCCTTTGACTAGTCTTAGTCCCACCTTCCATACCTATCCCTCTTCTGTTATCCCTCCCTTCCCCGATCCTGGACAGAGTTTGGGTCCTTGACTTCCAGGTACCCCCTTTTGTAATACCTATTCTTGCCTCTGCCCCAATTTATGTCTCTGACCTGTTCCCCTTGGCCTCTGACCTTTTCTCTGCCAGGTGTCCCGATTTCTTCATACCTACTCAGCTGTTACTCAGGACCTTCAAGCTAAGGAGCTTCATCAGCTGCAGAACCTCTTCTCCAAGGCCTCTGCTGACTACCAGTGGCTTCTCCAGAGCCCCAAGGGGGCTGAGGCGACACTGCCGACTGTGATTGCTGAGCTGCAGCAGTTCCTGCGGGGAGCTCGGGCCATGTGCATCGAGTCTTGGGCTCGTTTCTCTCTGGTCCGCATGGCGGGGGGTACTGCTCTCTTGGCTGCTTCCTGCTTTATCTGCCTGCTGGCATCTCAGTGGGCAATATCCCCAGGCTTTCCATTCTGCCCTCTACTCCTGATACCTGTGGCCTGGGGCCTTGTTGGGGCCATAGCGTATGCTGGACTCCTGGGAACTATTGAGCTGAAGCTAGATCTAGTGCTTCTAGGGGCTGTGGCTGCGGTGAGCTCATTCCTGCCTTTTCTGTGGAAAGCCTGGGCTGGCTGGGGGTCCAAGAGGCCCCTGGCAACCCTGTTTCCCATCCCTGGGCCCGTCCTGTTACTCCTGCTGTTTCGCTTGGCTGTGTTCTTCTCTGACAGTTTTGTTGTTGCTGAGGCCAGGGCCACCCCCTTCCTTTTGGGCTCATTCATCCTGCTCCTGGTTGTCCAGCTTCACTGGGAGGGCCAGCTGCTTCCACCTAAGCTGCTCACAATGCCCCGCCTTGGCACTTCAGCCACAACAAACCCCCCACGGCACAATGGTGCATATGCCCTGAGGCTTGGAATTGGGTTGCTTTTATGTACAAGGCTAGCTGGGCTTTTTCATCGTTGCCCTGAAGAGACACCTGTTTGCCACTCCTCTCCCTGGCTGAGTCCTCTGGCATCCATGGTGGGTGGACGAGCCAAGAATTTGTGGTATGGAGCTTGTGTGGCGGCGTTGGTGGCCCTGTTAGCTGCCGTGCGCTTGTGGCTTCGCCGCTATGGTAATCTCAAGAGCCCCGAGCCACCCATGCTCTTTGTGCGCTGGGGACTGCCCCTAATGGCATTGGGTACTGCTGCCTACTGGGCATTGGCATCGGGGGCAGACGAGGCTCCCCCCCGTCTCAGGGTCCTGGTCTCTGGGGCATCCATGGTGCTGCCACGGGCTGTAGCAGGGCTGGCTGCTTCAGGGCTCGCGCTGCTGCTCTGGAAGCCTGTGACGGTGCTGGTGAAGGCTGGGGCAGGTGCTCCAAGGACCAGGACTGTCCTCACTCCCTTCTCAGGCCCCCCCACTTCTCAAGCTGACCTGGATTATGTGGTCCCTCAAATCTACCGACACATGCAGGAGGAGTTCCGGGGCCGGTTAGAGAGGACCCAATCTCAGGGTCCCCTGACTGTGGCTGCTTATCAGTTGGGGAGTGTCTACTCAGCTGCTGTGGTCACAGCCCTCACCCTGTTGGCCTTCCCACTTCTGCTGTTGCATGCGGAGCGCATCAGCCTTGTGTTCCTGCTTCTGTTTCTGCAGAGCTTCCTTCTCCTACATCTGCTTGCTGCTGGGATACCCGTCACCACCCCTGGTAAATATCTCAGCTCTGATTCACTTAAAGACAATAGTGATGTGAGTTCGGCCCCTCTTGTTTTCAAGGAGGTGTTGCTCCTCATGTTCCTGAGCTTGACAGAGGGTCCCATGCCCCACACAACTAGGAAGGTCTTGGTGTCCTCTCTCTTATCTGCCATAGCCAAGCAAATTGATCCCTCCTGTTGGTTCCCAGGGTTCATGGAGAGGAGAGACAAGGAGTCCTCTAAGACTCCTTGTGAAAATGCTGCATCCTCATGAGCACATTTCTTGATTTTCTAGTGATGGAAGTAGTAAATTGTGAATATATAATGGCACTGAGCTGTATGTGTTTGAGAGAAAGAAAGAGATTGGCCACAGCAGGATTCAGATAAGCCTGATGGCGCTTTTGTACCACAGAGAGAATTAGAATAACAGAATGTTGACTGTAAGGAGGTTGGGCTGATGGGCATGTGAGTGTGTATGAGAATTGATACTGAAGTAGTAGGAGTATATGATTGTGGAGCAGTAGCCTATGGATTAGGGAATAAGAAGTGACTGTAACGTGGCATATCTTTTCTTCCAGGTCCTTTTACTGTGCCATGGCAGGCAGTCTCGGCTTGGGCCCTCATGGCCACACAGACCTTCTACTCCACAGGCCACCAGCCTGTCTTTCCAGCCATCCATTGGCATGCAGCCTTCGTGGGATTCCCAGAGGGTCATGGCTCCTGTACTTGGCTGCCTGCTTTGCTAGTGGGAGCCAACACCTTTGCCTCCCACCTCCTCTTTGCAGGTACCCCCTCCTCCTTCACTTGCTTCCATTGTTTACTCTGGCTTTGTGGAAAGAAAGGAAACCCCTGGATTTGAATGGAGAGATGTGGGTTTGTTGGATCTTTGGCACCCCTTGGCCTAGGCTAATTGGAACCTGAGCCAGCCAGGGTGGCCTGTTGATTCCAGCCATACCCTCTCCTGAGGCAGTAGGTTGCCCGCTGCTCCTGCTCTGGCCTTTCCTGTGTGAGAGTCAAGGGCTGCAGAAGAGACAGCAGCCCCCAGGGAATGAAGCTGATGACAGAGTCAGACCCGAGGAGGAAGAGGAGCCACTGATGGAGATGCGGCTCCGGGATGCGCCTCACCACTTCTATGCAGCACTGCTGCAGCTGGGCCTCAAGTACCTCTTTATCCTTGGTATTCAGGTGGGTGTAGGAGAGAGATCAGGGAGTTGGTGTTTTTTCTCTGTGTGTGCATCACTTTCTTTCAGACCTTCAAAACCGTGGGAGAGAGCCTTGACTGAGTTTCACATAAGTGAAGTGGTTGCCCAAGCCCAGTGGCCTCAAATGGCAGCTCTGAGACTTGAACCTGGGTCTCCTTAATCCTAGTCCTGGATCATTTCCCCTCTACAACCTAGATCTGGACCCCACTAGTTGCATTTGAGGATTACTCTATCAGTGGACAGACTGGAAAAACTGAGGTGATAGCCAGGATTTTCTTCCCAAACTGTGTTCATGGATCCTCTTCCTTTCCTCCAGAGGCAGATGTGGCACTGATATCTTCCTCCATCCTGGGGGCACAGCCTGAGTGTTAGCATTGCAGATGGATACTGACTTGCCCAAAGTCACATAGCGAGTCAGTGCTTGGGGCAGGGCAGGAAGTAGGTCTCCTAACTCCTAGCCCAGGGCATGCAATATTTTTTCCACTGACATGCACTATTCTCCTGCTTCCATTTTTTACAGGGGCCTATAGAAACTCTCCTTTTGCTCCGCTCCCTCCTCTCCTTCACAAGTAACGTGGCCCCTCCTCTCCTCCTCTAGATTCTGGCCTGTGCCTTGGCAGCCTCCATCCTTCGCAGGCATCTCATGGTCTGGAAAGTGTTTGCCCCTAAGTGAGTAGATTTGCTTGAGAAGTAGAGGTGGTGGGGAGGGAGAAACTTGGAACAAAGTATGAAGATCCTAAACATCCAGGATGGCCAAGGTTTTGCCTCTACAGGGAAAAGGCAGTAGACCTACTCTGTTCCCTGAGATTCTCCGCCTTTCTTTGCAGGTTCATATTTGAGGCTGTGGGCTTCATTGTGAGCAGCGTGGGACTTCTCCTGGGCATAGCTTTGGTGATGAGAGTGGATGGTGCTGTGAGCTCCTGGTTCAGGCAGCTATTTCTGGCCCAGCAGAGGTAGCCTAGTCTGTGATTACTGGCACTTGGCTACAGAGAGTGCTGGAGAACAGTGTAGCCTGGCCTGTACAGGTACTGGATGATCTGCAAGACAGGCTCAGCCATACATCTTACTACCATGCAGCCAGGGGCCGCTGACTTCTAGGACTTCATTATTCTATAATCCAGGACCACAGTGGAGTATGATCCCTAACTCCTGATTTGGATGCATCTGAGGGTCAAGGGGCGTGGTCTCCGAAGTGGAATAAAATAGGCTGGGCGTGGTGGCTTGCACCTATAATCCCAGCACTTTGGGAGGCAAAGGCAGGAGGATTGCTTGGTCCCAGGAGTTCAAGACCAGCCTGTGGAACATAACAAGACCCCATCTCTACTATTTAAAAAAAAGTGTAATAAAATGGTAATATAATTATGTGTGTCTGAGATGTGGGGGAGCCCCACTGTTCTATAGGGGTTGTGAGGAGGATCAGTCTCTCCTGCCACCAGGCACAGATGAGATCAGTCATCTTAGGCAAGCGTGGCTGCACCTGAGAGCCTTTATGAAGTGGTTGGAGTTGTCTGAATTCACTGCCTCCACCTCTTCCCAAATCAATCCTATTATCCCACCGCTATTTTCCTTTGCCATGCAACACATTTTGTTAAGTTCCTGTTCTTTGTCTGATAAAGAGAGAGGACTGAGAAGACAAGCCCAGGCATCATGCAGCACCGACTTTAACTGTCTGAAGCCGCAAATAGTTCTATGCCCCCGCTCCACTGGGCCTTTTCACTATAGAACACCCTTTGCCCTTCCCTTCTGTGGAAGCCTCCCTTGTTTCCCAACCTGTGCCACTCTTTATCAGATCTACATGCCCATCTTATGTAGCATTCCACCTTGTCCCATTCATTATTCCTGACTCGAAGCCAAAATTGTGTGAATCCACTGGTTCTTTTCTCATGTGTATGTTTTGTGCCCTCTGTTCACCCCAGCACTCCTGTCATGTTTGAAATGCTGGCATGAAATCCTCCTAGAGATGTCCATCAAAAGAGTTGGGAAGAGGCCCTGGAGAGAAGCATCAGGACTGGGATTTGAGGTTTGACAGTACCTAGAACAAGAGGAGCTGATACCACTGAAAAACAGAACAGATGTTAAAACCATGGGATAGCACCTACTTTTAGCTGGCATAAAGTAGAGAAGCTGAGTAGTGGTGGTTGTGAAGTATAAACGTTCACTGCTGTGGTAGGTAGCTAAGGGAAGAATTGAAATTATTTTTATTGTTACTATCATTTTAAAGACAGATTTTTGCTCTGTTGCCCAGGCTGGAGGGCAGTGGTGCAATCATAGCTCCCTGTAGTTTCAAACTCCTGGGCTCAAGTGATCCATCTCAGCCTCCTCAGTATCTGGGACCATACCTGGCTAATTTTTAAATTTCTGTACAGACAGAGTCTTGCTACATTACCCAGGCTGTTCATGAACTCCTGGCCTCAAGCGATCCTTCCACCTTGGTCTCTCAAAGCACTAGGATTACAGGTGTGAGCCACAGCACCTGGCTAAGTTCAAATTATTAATGGCCAGTGGTCCCTAGTGTTACAGATGCCAAATAGTAAGATGATGAAAAGTATGGTTCAGCTGGGTGTGGTGCCTCGTGCCTGTAATCTCAGCACTTTGGGGAGCCAAGGCGGGTGGATCACCTGAGGTCAGGAGTTTGAGACCAGCCTGGCCAACATGGCAAAACCCCATCTCTACTAAAAATACAAAAATTAGCCGGGTGTGGTGGTGTGCACCTGTAATTCCGGCTACTCAGGAGGCTGAGGCAGGAGAATCGCTCGAACCTGGGAGGCAGAGGTTACAGTGAGCCAAGATCCCACTACTGCACTCCAGCCTGGGAGACAGAGCCAGACTCTCTCTCAAAAAAAAAAAAAAAAAAAAAAAAGGGATAGGTTGTTAACCATGGTAGAAAGAGGTTTAATAATGCAAGGGGGTGAAGTTGGCCCCAGCTGGCCTGTAAGGTGAATTAGAAAAACGCCTCTCCCCAAGTCTGGTGGACACAACTCCCAAGCATAGTTCGGTGAGCAAATGGTGTCTTTGTGAGAAAGGGGAAAAAAAACAAAACAAAAACCTTTCCTCCATCCCTAGCACCCATGGAAGGATTTTAGGCCCTAGTTCCTCCACTTCTCAGCCAGGTACCCTGCACTTTTTGCAGTAGCCTCCTTGCGTGGAGCCTAAGGCTAATTTGCTGATCTGCCAACCACTGTCTATTCTTTCTCCTGGTGTATCTATAAGATTCTATTAGATAAAGACATTAGTACATTGATTTACGCTATTAAAAATTATTTCTAGCCAGGCACTGTGGCATGTCCCTATGGTCCCAGCTACTTGGGAGGCAGAAGTGGGAGGATCACTTGAGGATAGCAAGACTCCGTCTCTACAAAAATAAAAAAATTAGCCAGGCATGGTCCCAGCTATGTAGGAGGCTCAGGTGGATCACTTGAGCCCAGGAGTTAGAGGCTGTAGTGCACAATGAATGCACCTGTGAATAGCCACTGCACTCCAGCCTGGGCAACATAGATCCTGTCTCTCTTAAAAAGAAAAATTATCTTATCCTTCCCTTTTCCTTGAAATCAGAGTCCATTCCACACTAACTCAATGATTCTTTTTTTTTTTCCTTTAATTTTTTGTAGAGATGGGGGTCTTGCTGTCTTGCCTAGGCTGGTCTTGAACTCCTGGCCTCAAGCCATCCTCCTTCCTCGACCTCCTAAAGTGTTGGGATTGCAGGTGTGAGCCATTGCACCCAGCCCTGATTCTTTTTTAAAAAAGCTTTATTGAAATGCAATTTACCATAAAATTTACCCATGTAAGGTGTAATATTTAATGGTTTTTGTGTATTTACAGAATTGTACAACCATCACCAGAATCAATGTTAGAACATTTTCACCAACCCCAAAAGAAAATCTACTGTTTAGATATCACCCTCCAATCCTCTCCAACCCCTGGCTAGCACTAATCTGCTGTTTCTCTATATATTTGCCCATTTTGGATATTTCACAGAAATGGGATCATAATGATATGTGGTCTTTTGTGATTGGCGTCTTCCAGTTAGTATAATGTTTTCTGGTTTCATCTATATAGCAGCACACAGCAGTACTTCATTCTTTTTCTTTTTTAAAATTGAAGTAAAATTCATATAAAATTTGCCATTTTAAAGTGTATAATTTAGTGGCCATTAGTACATTCACAACGTTGTACAATTATCATCATTATCAATTCCAGAATGTTTTCATTACCCCAAAAAGAAACCCTGTACCCTTAAGCAGTCATTCCTTCTCTTCTCCCCCTTAACTCCTGGTACCACTAATTTGTTTTCTGTCTCTATAGATTTGCCTGTTCTGGACATTTCATATAAATGGGCTCATACAGTAGTGCCTTTTTCTGTCTTATCTTCCTTTACTCAGCCTAATGTTTTCAGAGTTCATCTATGTTGTAGCATGTATTGGTACTTCATTCCTCTTTATGGCCAAATAATACTCTATTGCATGGATATACCACATTTTGTTTATCCATTCATCCATTGATAGCCATTTGGATTTACACATTTTGGTTATTATGTAATGCTGCTATAAACATTTGTGTATAAGTTTTTGTTTGGACATATGTTTTAATTTCTCTTGAGTGTATACCTAGCTGTACACTGAGCAACTGCTGGGTCATAAGGTAACTCTGTTTAATCTTTTAAGGAACTGCCAGTTTGTTTTCCAAAGTTGCTGTATCGTTTTATAGTCTTACGAGAAGTATATATGGGTAACAATTACTCCACATCCATGTCAACACTTGTTGTCATCTGTCTTTGATTCTAACCATGCTAGTGGGTGTGAAGTAATATCTCGTTGAGGTTTTGGTGTGCATTTCCTTAATGATTAATGATGCTGAGCTGAGCATCTTTTCTTGTGCTTACTGGAGAAATGTCCCTTCAGATTCTTTGACTATTTTTAATTGGATTATTATTATTATTATTTTTGGACCAGGGTCTTGCTCTGTCACCCAAGCTGTAATGCAGTGGCGTGATCATGGCTCACTGAAGCCACAACCTCCTGGGTTCAATCAGTCCTCCTGTCTCAGCTTCCTGAGTAACTGGGACTACAGGTGTGCACCACCATGGCCGACTAATTTTTTATTTTATTGTAGAGACAGGGCCCCACTATGTTGCCTAGGCTGGTCTTGAACTCCTGGGCTCAGGCAATCCTCCTGCTTCAGCCTCCCAAAGTGCTGGGATTACAGGTGTAAGCCACTGTGCCTGGCTAGCATTCTTTTTACATGCTAGATACAGGTCCCTGAACAGATACATGATATGATATATGATTTACAAATGATATATGACTTACAAATATTTTCTCCACTCTGTGGGTTGTCTTTTCATTTTCTTGATAATATCCTTTAATGCACAAACATTCTTTTTTTTTTTTTTTTTGAGACGGAGTCTTGCTCTGTCGCCAGGCTGGAGTGCAGTGGCACTATCTCGGCTCACTGCAACCTCCGCCTCCTGGGTTCAAGTGATTCTCCTGCCTCAGCCTCCCGAGTAGCTGGGACTACAGGCGTGCATCACCACGCCCAGCTAATTTTTGTATTTTTAGTAGAGACGGGGTTTCACCATGTTGGACAGGATGGTCTCAATCTCTTGACCTTATGATCCGCCTGCCTTGGCCTCCCAAAGTGCTGGGATTACAGGCATGAGCCACCGCGCCTGGCCTACACAAAAATTCTTAATTTTGAGAAAGTCCAGTTCATCCTGTTTTTTTCTTTCATTGCTTATGCTTTTGGTGTCATATGAAATAAATTATTGCAAAATGCCACAACTTAATTTTAGAACATTTCTATCATCCCCCCAAAATTCCCTACATTGACTCCCTAATCCTACCCCAGGCCAATGATCTGTTTTCAGTCTTTTATTTATTTATTTATTTATTTATTTAGAGACGGAGTTTCACTCTGTTGCCCAGGCCGGAGTGCAGTGGCGTGATCTCTGCTCACTGCAGCCTCTGCTTCCTGGGTTCAAGTGGTTCTCCTGCCTCAGCCTCCCAAGTAGCTGGGACTATAGGCATGTGCCACCACGTCCGGCTAATTTTTTGTATTTTTAGTGGAGATGGGGTTTCACTATGTTAGCCAGGCTGGTCTCCTGCCCTCCGGTGATCCGCCCACCTCAGTCTCCCAAAGTGCTGGGATTACAGGCATGAGCCTGGCCTGTTTTCAATCTTTTTTTTTTTTTTTTTTTGAGACAGTCTTGCTCTGTCACCCAGGCTGGAGTGCAGTGGCGCGATCTCGACTCACTGCAACCTCAGCCTCCTGGGTTCAAGGGATTCTACTGCCTCGGCCTCCCGAGTAGCTGGGATCACAGGCGTGCACCACGACGCCCGGCTAATTTTTGTATTTTTAGTAGAAACGGGGTTTCACCATGTTGGCCAGGATGGTCTCAATCTCTTGACCTCATGATCCGCCCACCTTGGCCTCCCAAAGAGCTAGGATTACAGGCATGAGCCACTGTACCAAGCGTGTTTTCAGTCTTTATAAGTTTGTAATCCTAGCACTTTGGAAGGCCGAGGCCAGTGGATTGCCTGAGCTCAGGAGTTCGAGACCAGCCTGGGCAACATGGTGAAACCCCGTCTCTACTAAAATACAAAAAAGTTAGCTGGGCGTGGTGGTGTGCGCCTGTAATCCCAGTTACTTGGGAGGCTGAGGTAGGAGAATTGCTTGAACCCAGGAGGCGGAGGTTGCAGTGAGCCGAGATTGCGCCACTGCACTCCAGCCCGGGCAACAGAGCGAGACTCCGTCTCAAAAAAAAAAAAAAGTTTGTTGGTGCACTCTTTTGCCCCTTTTCATTGCTAAATCATTGGCTTTGACCAACTGATGGACATTTTGATTGTTTTCAGTTTTTAGCTATTATGAACATTTTTAGCTACTATGAGTATTTGCAACAAATCTCAGTGTGGACGTATGTTTTCATTTCTCTTGGGAGTATTCTTTGGCGTGGAATTGCTGAGTCTTATGGTAAATTTGTGATTGACTTTTTTTTCTTTTTTTTTTTTTTTGAGATGGAGTCTTGCTCTGTCACCCAGGCTGGAGTGCAGTGGCGGGGTCTTGGCTCACTGCAAGCTCCACTTCCTGGGTTCACGCCATTCTCCTGCCTCAGCCTCCTGAGTAGCTGGGACTACAGGTGCCCGCCACCACGCCTGGCTAATTTTTTGTATTTTTAGTAGAGACGGGGTTTCACTGTGTTAGCCAGGATGGTCTCGATCTCCTGACATCGTGATTCACCTGCCTTGGCCTCCCAAAGTGCTGGGATTACAGGAATAAGCCACTGCGCCCGGCCTATGATTAACTTTTTAAGAAATTGCCAAACTTTTCTGAAGTGAGTGTACTATTTTATATTCCCACCAGCAGTGTATGAGGGTTCCTCATACACATCCTCACCAACACTTGGTATAATCTGTTTTTATTGTAGTCATTTTATGTATGTATGTGTATAGTGTTTTTATTTTTATTTTTATTTATTTATTTTTGAGACAGAGTCTCACTCTGTCACCCAGGCTGGAGTGCAGTGGCATGGTCTCAGCTCACTGCAACCTCCGTTTCCCAGGTTCAAGTGATTCTCATGCCTCAGCCTCCTGAGTAGCTGGGATTACAGGTGTCAGCCACCATGCCCAGCTAATTTTTGTATTTTCAGTAGAGACAGGGTTTTGCCCTGTTGGCTTGGCTGGTCTCAAACTCCTGGCCTCAAGTGATCCACCTGCCTTAGCCTCCCGAAGTGCTGGGATTAAAGGTGTGAGCCACCACGCCCGGCTGTGTGTAGCGTTTTTTTGTTTATTTTTTGAGACGAAGTCTCGCTGTGTCACCCAGGCTAGAGTTCAGTAGCAGGATCTCGGCTCACTGCAACCTCCACCTTCCGGGTTCAAGCCATTCTCCCACCTCAGCTTCCCAAGTAGCTGGGATTACAGGCATGCACCACCACGCCTGCCTAATTTTTGTATTTTTAGTAGAGACGAGGTTTCACCAAGTTGGCCATGCTGGTCTCGAACTCCTGACCTCAAGTGATCCATCCACCTTGGCCTCCCAAAGTGCTGGGATTACAGGCATAACGTGGCCCGGCCCTGGCCGTGTTTTTAACTGTGTTTCTCTAATAGCTAATAATGCTGAGCATCTTTTTATGTGTTTCTTAGCCATTAGTAGATCTTTTTTGGTAAAATGTCTTTTTTTTTTTTTTTGGTCCATCTTAAAATTGTTTTTTGTTTTGTTTTGAGACAGGGTCTCACTTTGTTGCCCACGCTGGAGTGCAGTGGCACAATCATGGCTCACTGCAGCTTCGACATCCCTGAGCTCAGGTGATCCTCCCACCTCAGTTTCCCAAGTAGATGGGACTACAGGTGTGTGCCACCATGCCCAGCTAATTTTTGTATTTTTTTTGTAGAGGTGGGGTTTTGCTATGTTGCCCAGGCAGGTCTTAAACTTCTGAGGCTCAAATGATCCTCCCACCTCAGCCTCCCAAAGTGCTGGGATAACAGGCGTGAACCACCACACCCAGCTAAAATTGTTTTTAAAAATCTTTTTCTTGAGTTTTGGGAGTTTTTATGTGTTAGGGATACCAGTCCCTTATGAGGTATATAATTAGCAAGTAGTTTCTCCCACTCTGTGACTGTGACCTTTCTTTTTTTGAGGCACGGTCTCACTCTGTTACTCAAGTTGGAGTGCAGTGGTGTGATCATGGCTCACTGCAACCTGGAACTCCTAGGCTCAAGGGCTCCTCCCACCTCAGCCTCCCAAGTAGCTGGGTCTACAGGTGTGTTATTGTGGCAGGGTTAATGTTTTAAATTTTTTGTAGAGATAATGTCTCTACAAAAGACACCATCTTTGTTGCCTAGGCTGGTCTTGAACTCCTGGCTTCAGGGAATCCTCCAGCCTCAGCCTCCCAAAGTGCTGGGATTACAGCATGAGCCACATCCAGCCTATGACTTTTCTTTTTTTCTTTTCTTTTTTTTTTTTTTTTTTTTTTTGAGATGGAGTCTCGCTGTTGCGCAGGCTGGAGTGCAGTGGGGCGATCTCGGCTCACTGCAGGCTCCGCCCCGCGGGGTTCACGCCTTTCTCCTGCCTCAGCCTCCCGAGTAGCTGGGACTACAGGCGCCCGCCACCTCGCCCGGCTAATTTTTTGTATTTTTAGTAGATACGGGGTTTCACCGTGTTAGCCATGATGGTCTCGATCTCCTGACCTCGTGATCCGCCCGCCTCGGCCTCCCAAAGTGCTGGGATTGCAGGCGTGAGCCACCGCGCCGGGCCCCAGCCTATGACTTCTTAATGATGTCTTTGTAGTACAAGAGTTTTTAATTTTAATAAAGTTAACTTTTTTTTTTAATTGTTCAAGCTTTTAGTGCTGTGTCTAAGAACTTGTTGCCAAACCCAAGGTCATAAAGCTGTTCTCTTACGTTTTCTTTTTTTTTTTTTTGAGACGGAGTCTCACTCTGTCACCCAGGCTGGAGTGCAATGGCACGATGTCGGCTCACTGCAACCTCCGCCACCCGGGTTCAAGCGATTCTTCCGCCTCAGCCTGCGGGGTAGCTGGGATTACAGGCGCACGACACCACGTCCTGCTAATTTTTGTGTTTTTGTAGAGAAGGTTTCACCATGTTAGGCTGCTTTACGTTTTCTTTTAGAAGTTTTATATTTTTGGCTCTTATAGTTTGTGATCCATTGAGTTGATTTTATGTACGTATGTATGGTCGCGTTCTTTTCTTTCCTTTTTTTTTTTTTTTGCATATGGATATTCAATTCTCCTAGCTCCATTTAATTTGAAATGATTGGGCAGGTACTTTTGAGCAGTGCAAGTACAGAGCGGCACTGCCAGCAGACTACACGCGGTAGAAAGCCGACCTTGGTGAGCGTGCTGGTGCTCGACAGTGAGCAGAGAAAGGATGGACGATTACGGAGCGCCCTCGTCTCCAGTCACCGCTTTCTGGAAACACCGTCCGCCGGGGCGGAGCTGTTCCGCACCGGAGCGGTACTACGACTCCCAGCATGCACCTCGCAGTCGGCCCTCGGTGGAAGCGGGAACCCAGGCGGACCTGGGGGTGTGGCAGCGAGGAAGGGCCGAGCCACGGACTGTGGGGTCGAAACTCGCTCCCGCCCACCCTTTCTCGAGGCTGTGGCCTCCGCGAGAGCCGAGCGGGCCACACCGCCGGCCGTGCGACTGTCCCAGTCAGACACGGCCCCGGCTTCTAGCCAGCCTAAGTCTGTTTGGGGTTGCTGACTCGTTTCCTCCCCGAGTTTCCCGCGGGAACTAACTTCAAGAGGACCAACCGCAGCCCAGAGCTTCGCAGGCCCGGCCAACCAGAGGCGAGGTTGAGAGCCCGGCGGGCCGCGGGGAGAGAGCGTCCCATCTGTTCTGGAAAGCCTGGGCGGGTGGATTGGGACCCCGAGGGAAGCAGGGGAGCTCGGTGGGGTGCAGAAGTGCCCAGGCCCCTCCCCGCTGGGGTTGGGAGCTTGGGCGGGCCAGCTTCACCCTTCCTAAGTCCGCTTCTGGTCTCCGGGCCCAGCCTCGGCCACCATGTCCCGCCAGACCACCTCTGTGGGCTCCAGCTGCCTGGACCTGTGGAGGGAAAAGAATGACCGGCTCGTTCGACAGGCTAAGGTAACACGGTTGCTGGCACCCTCGGTTTGCAGCCCCAAGATCCCTGAAAGCGGGTTTGCAGTGGATTTACCCCAACCGATGGGGAGGGGCTGAGCGTGACCAAAGAGCCAGAAATGACTGGAGAATGCATCCCTTGCCACTGCTGCAAGGGGAGAAAAAAGGATTGATCCTCAGTGACAACCTCTCCCTCATGTGGCAGGTGGCTCAGAACTCCGGTCTGACTCTGAGGCGACAGCAGTTGGCTCAGGATGCACTGGAAGGGCTCAGAGGGCTCCTCCATAGTCTGCAAGGTAGGCAGGTCCTCCCCAGGATGGTCAGTTCCCCTCTTCCATAGCCAGAGACACATCCGCTCCTGCGTTTCTGGGATCGATATAATTACTCGGGGCAGGGAGTCCTGTTTAAGGCACAGAGGAGACTGGAGTGGAATCATCTTTGTACAGGCAAATCCCTCTCTTCCTTACACACTCACAGAGTGACATTTGAAAAATGGTTTCCAAGATGGTCTGATCTGGATAACTTTTTTGCCCTTTCCAGACTCTCTGTCCAAAGGTTGGGTTCTTTTTTTTAATCCTTAGCTAATTGGCTGGAGGGTGGGTTCTTTATTGTAGCTGTTTTGGTTGGAGTGGGGTGATCTCTGAGTTGGGATTTTATTTGGAGGATCTTCCATGGGGGAGCAGTCTGTAAGACCAACATTGTTGCTCCAGGGCTCCCTGCAGCTGTTCCTGTTCTTCCCTTGGAGCTGACTGTCACCTGCAACTTCATTATCCTGAGGGCAAGCTTGGCCCAGGGTTTCACAGAGGATCAGGCCCAGGATATCCAGCGGAGCCTAGAGAGAGGTGAGGGCCAGAGATTGTCCCTGATTCCCCTGCCAGCTTCAGTCTGGGTTTAAGTTATTGCAGGGAGATGGGAGGATAAACAACATCTGTCACCTCCATGGAGAGAGGTGCCCTTCTCTGTGCTCCTCAGACCAGGTTGAGGTATTATTATTGTGACCTTTGGGGTCCTGCAGGAGAGGAAAGCCAGAGTGTGTGGGGAGATGGAGGATGAGGTGCTACCTCAGCTGTGTGTGTGTCCATGTGTGTGTGTATACTCTACAGTGCTGGAGACACAGGAGCAGCGGGGGCCCAGGTTGGAACAGGGGCTCAGGGAGCTGTGGGACTCTGTCCTTCGTGCTTCCTGCCTTCTGCCAGAGCTGCTGTCTGCCCTGCACCGCCTGGTTGGCCTGCAGGCTGCCCTCTGGTTGAGTGCTGACCGTCTTGGGGACCTGGCCTTGTTACTAGAGACCCTGAATGGCAGCCAGGTAATAGGGAAAGTGACCTGAAGCTGAGGGTCTCCTCCCTCCTTCCTCCTCCTTTCTCTCCAGCTGCAGTAGCATCATCATGTACGGACAGGCGGCTGGGTTGGTGGTCGGAAAACCTGGATTCTCTCTGGGACTCTTGGGTGACCTTGCCCTGGTTGGTCTCTCATTGTGGGGATTCTCTTAGGAGTGTTTTTTAAAAATTGGACAGGCATGGTGGCTCATACCTGTAATCTCAGCACTTTGGGAGGCTGAGGTAGGAGGATCACTTGAACCCAAGAGGTGGAGGCAACAGTGAGTTGTGAGCTATGATCACGCCACTGCACTCCAGCCCTGCAGCCTGGGTGACAGAGGGAGACCCTGTCTCAAAAAAAAAAAAAATAATAATTTTTTTTTTTGGATAGGGATAGGGCTCTTGTGATCTTGCTCAAGTCACCTCTCAGCCTTAGTCTCCTTATTAGTAACTCAAATATGGTCCTTGCCCTGAGTGAGGAGGCACGCTGGAATAGATCATCACTGCCCCAGGTTTTTCTTCCTTTTTTTAATTCTTGCCTCATAGCTATCTATCTCTTAGAATTGGGGGAAACTACAGGCATTATGCATAGCTTCTTGCTTTGTAAGGGTAGCTGAGGCCTGTGTCCTCAAGGATCAAGAGGACCCTTGAGCTCAAGGTCTAGCCAGGATAGATGGAGATAGGAGAAGACGGGGAGGTTGTAGGCTTGGAGCTTCTGGTTGTCCTTCTTTCCCCAGAGTGGAGCCTCTAAGGATCTGCTGTTACTTCTGAAAACTTGGAGTCCCCCAGCTGAGGAATTAGATGCTCCATTGACCCTGCAGGATGCCCAGGGATTGAAGGATGTCCTCCTGACAGCATTTGCCTACCGCCAAGGTCAGCTAGCAACCTGACTCATCTCTTCTTCCTTTAAGTGGTCCTCCAGACTCATGCCCTCTCTCTTGTCCCATTCAGTTCTATGGGCTTCTTAGACCCTTGTTCCCCATCATGACCCCTGCTCTATAGGCCTCTCCAAGCTCACACCCTGATTGTCCTCAGGTCTCCAGGAGCTGATCACAGGGAACCCAGACAAGGCACTAAGCAGCCTTCATGAAGTGGCCTCAGGCCTGTGTCCACGGCCTGTGTTGGTCCAGGTGTACACAGCACTGGGGTCCTGTCACCGTAAGATGGTAAAGACAGTCCTCGGGTGGATTGGGGAAACCACAAGCATTATGTATAGCTTTTTTGCTTTGTAAGGGTAGCTGAGGCCCGTGTCCTCCTATCCCTTTAGGGAAATCCACAGAGAGCACTGTTGTACTTGGTTGCAGCCCTGAAAGAGGGATCAGCCTGGGGTCCTCCACTTCTGGAGGCCTCTAGGCTCTATCAGCAACTGGGGGACACAACAGCAGAGCTGGAGAGTCTGGAGCTGCTAGTTGAGGTAGGGAACTGCCAGGTGAAGATGTGGGGTGGAGGATTCCTGAGGTGCTTGTGATGGAGTGACTTGACTAGTCAAGATCCAAGTATAAGGAAGTATGGCTCCCAAAGATTATAGATACAATTTTTTTCTTTCTCTTTTAGGCCTTGAATGTCCCCTGCAGTTCCAAAGCCCCGCAGTTTCTCATTGAGGTAGAATTACTACTGCCACCACCTGACCTAGCCTCACCCCTTCACTGTGGCACTCAGAGCCAGACCAAGCACATACTAGCAAGCAGGTGCCTACAGACGGGGAGGTGAGGTTCCCCTTGCTCACCTGAGCTTCTCTTCCCACTTCTGATGCCTCCCCTGGGGTGTGACTCTGCTTTTGTTCTTGTGACTTGGGGGATGAATGAGGCAGTGGCAGGACATAGGTCGCCACTCCTCAGCCTCCTACCTTGCTTCTAGACCTGAACTGAGGACTCTTCTCTAAGACATTAACCTTCTCTATCTTTGACACTCTGAAGTCTCTTCCCCAGTCCATTCTATAACTGGGGTAGATCCATACTGAGCCAAAATTGGAGCCCTAAGACCTTCCCTCCCTTTCTCCTCCTCAGGGCCCATGAACATCCATCTGTTAGCTAAGAGAGAACATTCTCAGGACCCTTGCAGGTTCCCTGCTAGGGCCTAGGGTGAGGCTTATGGGCTTTTACTCCTCAGGGCAGGAGACGCTGCAGAGCATTACTTGGACCTGCTGGCCCTGTTGCTGGATAGCTCGGAGCCAAGGGTGGGTGTGTCTTCAAGCTTCTCTGCAATGGGGTAGACGGGTTGGTGTCCCCTTTGAAATACAGCAAGACTGCAATTTTTTGTTTTTTCCTCTATTCTGTCTGTCCAGTCTGGGGGCCCAGGACTCTGCATGGTACCAGAGCCTGGTGAAGAGGTTGGGGATGGTGGCTCATGCCTTTCAAGACACTGCCTCTTCTTCCCACTCCAGTTCTCCCCACCCCCCTCCCCTCCAGGGCCCTGTATGCCTGAGGTGTTTTTGGAGGCAGCGGTAGCACTGATCCAGGCAGGCAGAGCCCAAGATGCCTTGACTCTATGTGAGGAGTTGCTCAGCCGCACATCATCTCTGCTACCCAAGATGTCCCGGCTGTGGGAAGATGCCAGAAAAGGAACCAAGGAACTGCCATACTGCCCACTCTGGGTCTCTGCCACCCACCTGCTTCAGGGCCAGGCCTGGGTTCAACTGGGTGCCCAAAAAGTGGCAATTAGTGAATTTAGCAGGTGAGCCCGGGGTCCTAGAGGGGGTGTGGAGGGATGATTTTCTGATTGGGACCTGAGTTAGTGAGCTCCATGTTCACCTACTCACCCTAGAGTTTCTGAAATTGATTCCTCTTCACCCCTGTTCTGTGTCCTACTTCAGGTGCCTCGAGCTGCTCTTCCGGGCCACACCTGAGGAAAAAGAACAAGGTGATCTAAACTTTCAGTTTTCCTCTTACCTCCTGGAAGTGGTAGTGGTGGAAGCGGGTTCCCTTTAATGTGTCCCAGCCCACCAGGAGACTTAAGAGAAAGGGACTGTGGACACAAGAAGAAATAGAGGAGGATTTGGGGTTTTGGTGACTGTGAGGCTGGGAAGACACTTTTTGACTTTGGGAGTGGTCCCCAGGGGCAGCTTTCAACTGTGAGCAGGGATGTAAGTCAGATGCGGCACTGCAGCAGCTTCGGGCAGCCGCCCTAATTAGTCGTGGACTGGAATGGGTAGCCAGCGGCCAGGATACCAGAGCCTTACAGGACTTCCTCCTCAGTGTGCAGATGTGCCCAGGTATGTATACTTGCATGACATGGGCTATGCATAGATGTGCAAGGACAGAGAGGCCCATGGGAAATACTTGGGCATAAGTGTAAGAGTGGTGTTCTCAGACAGGAGGGGTGATTGGGGTTGTGTTATATATACCTAGGGATATATCCAGCTGTTCAAATATACACAGTGTGTATGCAGGGCTCCCAAGAGTTCCCTGGTTTCCCCGATATCCTCAGACACGAAGACCATGACTCTGCTGTTGTGGGTTGCGCAGGAGTAGGGGGCAGATGATGGACACTGGGATGGGAATGGTTGTGAATGATCTGCCCCCGCTTCCATATGTGAGTGTAGGCAAGATACTTCCTCTCTCTAGGCTCAGTTTCCCTTTTTATAAAACAATGCCTAAGACTATGTCAAGTTCTAAGACTCTGTACTCTGGGCTGGGGCTACAGGTAATCGAGACACTTACTTTCACCTGCTTCAGACTCTGAAGAGGCTAGATCGGAGGGATGAGGCCACTGCACTCTGGTGGAGGCTGGAGGCCCAAACTAAGGGGTCACATGAAGATGCTCTGTGGTGAGGCTCAGGCCTGCTGGCTTGGGGCTGAGGGGCAGTTGGTGTCCTAGAGTCCTTGGACCTATTGTGGGTGGTGAACACTGAAAGCAGGGGTATGGCTGCCCAGCTTTCTGCCAATCTTTCACCCTTAGGCATCATCCTTCTTGCTCTCCAGGTCTCTCCCTCTGTACCTAGAAAGCTATTTGAGCTGGATCCGTCCCTCTGATCGTGATGCCTTCCTTGAAGAATTTCGGACATCTCTGCCAAAGTCTTGTGACCTGTAGTTGCCACGTGTTGAAGAGCTTGAGCTGGGTCCCCAGTGGGCTGTCTCTCTGTGGGGAGGGCTTTCTGCTTCACCATCATTAGGAATGTGACCATTCCTATATAATTCCTGGACTGGTGAGGTTGGTGGTAGGCCTGTGAAATTTGCCCTAGTTACTACCATTCTGGTTTTGGAGGAAACAATCTCTGCCACCACCAAGTCACTGACTTTGCTCGAGGCACCTTTTTTCCTGTTTCTCCTTTTCTGTTGTCGAGTAAAATTTCATATTTATCTCGTCTGCCTACTACATATACTTGCGTGGGAAGGCTTGTGACCGTCTAGTTCAGTGCTAGTTGTCTATGATGCCCTTTCCTGACATCGTCTACCTTATGAACTTGAAGTCTGGGTATGAGGAAAGGGCTACAGGAATCCTTACTTTGGAGGCAGTGGCTTTAGTCCTTCACATTGCCTGAATGCAGAGCCCCAAAGCCCAGGACAGTGACAATGAGTGGAGTTGGGTCTGAAGGGTGGTCTAGATAGGCCTCTCAGGACAAGGGCAGGTACCTGTTACTTAGAGACAGGCAGATTTCTCTCAGAGTGACTCTTCACTCCCTTCCTAATTCCAAATTCTAGAAATTCGACTCGTCTTAGTCAAATGTGTCTGTGTGGGTACAGGGTGAAAGGTGAATTGAGTCAGCATATCACCAACAGCTGCCTGTTGACTACTAACAGGGACCCCTGTTATTTGGGGCCCAAGGATTTTCAAGTCCCAGCATATGCAGTTTTCTTGCTAATTTGGGTTCTACTGAATTGGCTGTGTGTTCTGTGGTTGCCTTTTGACTTCTCTGGATTTGAGTGCCTTATTATAAGGTATTAATATTAATGACGGGAGGAAGAAAGGCACAAGCGCTGAGAAACTGCAAAGGCTGTGGGATTGGGGTTACCAGAGGGTGCAGTGACAATGGGGTAGGAGTGGGGTGCTAGTCAGAAAGTTCAGAGTAGGGGTGGTTGGAGGCAGCGTTGAGAAGGAGCAAGAAGTGTCAGGGTGGTGATGGCGTCTTAGAAGATCTCCAGGTTTTGGGAGAAGATGGGTGTATGGGTTCCCACAATAGGACTAGACTAATACAAGGGTTCAGTCTATTGTGCCACGTTCTTCCAGGAGGATAAACTCCGGAGCCAATGAACTGGAGCCAAGTGGGAGAGTCCGCCTCTGAGGGATTAAAGGGTCTCCTTTCACTAGTCGATCTCGCCCTATTCCTTTCGTTGATTGGCTGAGAATTCCAATCCGTCGAGGAAGCGTAGCGTTGCGGCCAATTGACGTGGCGTTACTAGGCGTGTCGCATCGCTGAGGCGGGAGCCAGGCCGCAAGCGAATTTCCTGATTGGCTGTGATCTGCGGGTTGCTGGGGAGAGGCGCGGAGAGGCGGGCGAGAGTCCGCAGGACAGGCGCTGATTGGCTGAGGTGGGAGCAGCTTCCCTTCCGATGATTCGGCTCTTCTCGGCTCAGTCTCAGCGAAGCGTCTGCGACCGTCGTTTGAGTCGTCGCTGCCGCTGCCGCTGCCACTGCCACTGCCACCTCGCGGATCAGGAGCCAGTGTTGTTCGCCCGACGCCTCGCTGCCGGTGGGAGGAAGCGAGAGGGAAGCCGCTTGCGGGTTTGTCGCCGCTGCTCGCCCACCGCCTGGGAGAGCCGAGCCCCGGCCCAGTCGGTCGCTTGCCACCGCTCGTAGCCGTTACCCGCGGGCCGCCGGCCGGGAGAGGCGCGCGCCATGGCTTCTGGAGCCGAGTGAGTGTGCGCGCGCCGTTCGCTTGCTGCGGCGGCGCGCACCGGGACCAGCCGCGCAGGGTAGGCCCGGCGGGGCCTGGCCGTGGGCGCGTCAGAGAGGTGGAGACCAGGAAAGAGGGAAGGGAAGCTAGGGGGCGAGTGAGGGGCCGTGGACCCGGCAGGCCCGGCTGGGGCCAGCTGCGCACCCGCGCGCCCCCTAGGCGGGGCTTGCGTTGGGTCCGGGTCGGAGCATGGGCCGGATCGTGCTGTGTCATGCAGGCCCCGGCCCGCCCGATTGGCTCCCTTAGAACGGACGTCTGGGCCTGGCCGGGTCTTCCGGCCCACTCCGCCGGCGCGGCGCCCCGGGGCTTTGGGGCGCCAGTCTGCAGTCCGGCCTACCACCCGCTGAAAGCCTTTGGTCCCCGGAGAGAGCAGGCCCCGCGAGCCCGAGGCCCCAGCCTGGCCCGGTGGGCGTGGACTTTGCGCCATGTGAAGGCCTCAGGAGCTCTGCCACCGAGGCGGAGCCCGGGGTCGGGGAAGGCCCGCCGAGCTCAGGGAAGCTCACAGCCGCCTTTTTGGAGCCGGGTCGGCGGGGCCGGAGGTGGGCATCCTCTGTGTGTGACCTGAGTAGTGAAGGACTGTTAGGGAGAGGGCGAGCCCTACCTTTCGCTTCTGGTCTTCTTACTTTAGGCCTGTTGTTCTTACTAGAAAGTTTGAGCCAGTTTTCCTTAATGTCATGACTCGTGGGTGGGGAGAAAGGAATTTTTCTTTAACATTTTAGGTTCTTGCTAAAGTTGGAATCTCAGTTCGTGTTTTGTGCGCCTTTCCAGATTTCCAGCTTTCGTGGTGTGCAGTTTAGAGTTGCACTAACTCTTCAAAAACACAAACGTGCACGCACCCCTTTCCCCAACCAGCTATATTGCGAAATTATCCGGGCTCTGGGGCTTTCTGACCCCACCTCCATCCTTAGGAAAGCGTTAGATAAAACTTGGCTACCTCAGCCCATTCGATTTAGAATAGAGAGCTTTTAGAGGCTAAAAAAAAAAAACACACACACAGCCAGCCCAAGGAAACTCTATGCAAATTACCTTCCTTCATTGAAGAGATTAGTTTTTTGAGGTGTGTTCCTTTTTCTCAAGTTTCTGAATTCGGATAAAGTATTACTCAGTTGCTTATTTAAAAGAGTCACTTATTCTGAAAGTATTCTTTTGGTTTATGTGCAGTCAGACTTTTATTTTCAAAAGTAAAAATCTAAAATTCTTGGAACCTGGCATCATCAGCTGTTTCTAACCTCTTGGTCACCTTGATGACTCTTAGCTGAACCCCTTCCAAGCCCCGTGGAGTCCCCTGTGCAGTTCTGGAAAGGGATTGACTTATACAGAAGACAATGGAGGATGGCCCCAAAGAGTGTCCAGAACTGCTGCTGGCCCATGGTCAGGCCAAATTCACTCTTTTAGAGATTACCACATCTGATCTCAGTAGGTAGATGGGGAATTAGAGGCTTTATCTTAAGAAAAGGGCATACCACTCATCTCCAGAGCCAGAGTCCGGGATGGTAGGCAGAATGGAGGTTTTCCTAGGATACAGCTTTGAGATTAAAATACAAACTATTGACCGGGCACAGTGGCTCAGGCCTGTAATCCCAGCATTTTGGGAGGCCGAGGCAGGCAGATCACTTGAGGTCAGGAGTTTGAGACCAGCCCGGGCAACATGGAGAAACCCCATCTCTATTAAAATGCAAAAAGTAGCCAGGCATGGTGGTGGTGCACACCTGTAGTCCCAGCCACTCTGGAGGCTGAGGCAGGAGAATCACTTGAACCCAGGGAGGCAGAGATTGCAGTGAGGGAGATCGCGCCACTGCACTCCAGCCTGGGCAACAGAGGGAGACTCTGTTTCAAAAAATAAAAAACTATGGTGACTAGAGGCATCTGGCATTTTATTTTTCTCCAGTCCCAGTTCTATAAGTCAAGCAAGAAGATGGGCAGTCCCTGAAAGAGTATTTTGATGGGACAGGAGTGGGAGAGCTCGTGGGTTTACATTGCTCTCAACTGTCACATTGAGCATGCTTGGCCTCTAGTGTGTTGATAAGCATTGGAAGAGTCTGCCTACTCAGCAGCATTGTGCCTGGAGTGGCAGACTTTTGGAATGGGGGAAGAAAATTTGAGCAGAGGAAACTGTCGTTAGAAACTAGTTTAGAGGCAGTGGTTAAAAATGCAGCCTATGTGTGAGGGTTAGCAGAAGGCCTACCATTTTGTTAGATGAATGGGGTTTGTTTTTCTCTTGGGTGTATCAGGACCCAAAGATGTAAGAACCTCATGGCTTCCTAGCTGAGCACAGCATTTTTCTTTGTCTCTTGCAAATTGTGAGGATATTTCCAATGGGAATACTATTTTGTCTTGTTTTGTTGACTTCAGTATCCCCAGCCCTTAGAACAATGCCTGGTACATAATAGACACTCATGAATTTGTTGAATGAAGAAATTCGTTTTAAAAGTTTATTTTCTTTGCTTCCTTCATTGTCTGGCCTTCCTACTTTGGTTAATGCTTATGTTTTCCTGAGCCTTACTAACACGAGGCCGCTCTTAAAAAAGAGAGAGAGCGCGCTGGGTGCTGTGGCTCACGCCTGTAATCCCAGTACTTTGGGAGGCCGAGGTGGGCAGATCACCTGAGGTCAGGAGTTCGAGACCAGCCTGACCACCTTGGTGAAACCCCATCTCTAGTAAAAATGCAAAATTAGCCAGGTGTGGTGGCACATGCCTGTAATCCCAGCTACTCAGGAGGCTGAGGCAGGAGAATCACTTGAACCCGGGAGTTGGAGGTTGCAGTTAGCTGAGATCGCAGCATTGCATTCCAGCCTGGACAACAAAAGCAAAACTCCATCTCAAAAAAAAAAAAAAAAAAAAAAGAGGGAGAGGGAGCTCGCTGAGTCTAGTAAGTGACAGCTGGAAACGGGCTAGGTAATAAGTTGGTGTCACTGTCTGGTGAATTATCCTAGCTCCTAGGAAATAACACTGAGTGTAGACCCAGTCGACTTTGATTTGGGTGAGAGGGATTTGGATTTGCCCCATGTCTCAGCATTTCTTGGTTTTGATTTTTTGAGCCAACTTTATGGAATTGTGTACTTCTGCAGATATTACTGTGAAGTTCCTTTTGACCTTGAGCCTCTTTCTGGCGGTTTCATGTCTGTTAGTGTTTTTTCCAAATATGATGTTCTTTATGTTTGGCATTCCTTTGGTACTATGGAATGCCCTGGCATCAGTGGGTTTAGCCTATAAGGAGGGTAGCGCCAATGATTCTGCTTCATTGTCCCCAGGCTGGCTTGGTAGAACTTAAGGCCTCCCTGAGCTTCAAGGGAGGTTGTCTGGCTTACTTCATTCCCTTAGTTAGCTTATGCTTTACTCTATACTGTTAATCATGGTGACCATTAATACCATGTGCCAGGTATTATGTTAAGCATTTTACATTCATTATCTGCCTTAAGACAATAAGCCTCTGAGATAAGTATTATATTCCTTCTTTTATGGAGGAGGACATCAAAGTTCAGAGGTTAGGTAACTTGCCCAAGATCACAATTAAGCAGTGGCATAATTGGAATTCAGACCCAATGGGTCTGACTATAGAGTTCCTGCTCTTAACCACTCTTCTGTAAGTCTAAGACTGTTTTTATTTCTCTAATAACTATTCAGCCTCCATTTCTATTATGTCTTCTTCTTAGGCCATTATTTTCTGACCCTGGGGCAGGATCACTCACTTGGGGCCTTATAGCTGGGACACTGATGCTCAAAATACCAGGAGCTGCTGGAATGGGTATTGTAATATGTATGCTAGATACCGCTCCTCGTGACCTTGGCTGCCTTTCCTTCATCTGAGCTTTCTGGTCTAGGGACAGCTTCATCTATTCACTGTTTCTTTCCTAAGTGTGAGTTTTAGACACTGGCGAGGCACTTGGGGCAGGAGTATCTACTGACTCCATTTCCTCCTTCTAGTTCAAAAGGTGATGACCTATCAACAGCCATTCTCAAACAGAAGAACCGTCCCAATCGGTTAATTGTTGATGAAGCCATCAATGAGGACAACAGTGTGGTGTCCTTGTCCCAGGTAAGCTGTGGCCACAGACTAGTCTTTCCTTACTGCACTTACTTGAGGGATTTTCCCAGGTTTCTTTTCTCATTTTTCTTGCAGTGACTGCAGATAGAGTGGGGTTTACTGGGAATCCCAATCTCCAGGGCTGCTGCTTACTCCCCTTCTGCCCAATGACCCAAAGGCCTTAACTTTCTTTCCTCAGCCCAAGATGGATGAATTGCAGTTGTTCCGAGGTGACACAGTGTTGCTGAAAGGAAAGAAGAGACGAGAAGCTGTTTGCATCGTCCTTTCTGATGATACTTGTTCTGATGAGAAGATTCGGATGAATAGAGTTGTTCGGAATAACCTTCGTGTACGCCTAGGGGATGTCATCAGGTGTGTGTGGGGTTTTTGGCTTCACAGGGATGGGAGGCCAGAGATAGCCTGCATTACAGGCAGGACCCATGTATTACAGGCAGGACCAAGTTCTTGGCACCTGTGGATGCAGGAAGCCTCCTGGTCATGGGAAGACTTATGCTTCAGGGTTGTCTTTAGGTTTTGGTTCTGCCTTCCTGGGACTTCAAAATCCATTTCTGCAGGTCCCTTGAGACAAATTGGCGTTCCTGTAACTTTCTTGATGGCTTTATTTTTTCCTACTAGAGGTGTAATTTATCATACTTACAGCCTGGCTTAGGATAGCACTCGAGGGTGTGTGTGTATATGCCAAATAATCTCCTCACTACTCTCACTAGTATGTCTAATTAATGGCTTGCGTTGGGGTTGGAATGAGGTGGGGGTATGGGCATGGAAGGTGAGCTGCTAGCAGGTCTTTTAAGCCCCTAAGTTAACCCGGGAGGGAGGAATAGTTGGAGCCAGACCTAGGATAGCTCTCAATGTGAGTGATTTTGCTTGTTCTTGCATAATTTTAGGCAAGAGGTTACCCCATCTTGGAGTCATCTCTAGCCACTCCTACCCAACCAACCATCACCTGGCCAGGATCATCTCAGGCTTTTGATTCTTTTTAATGGAGTCTAAGTTTCATGTAGCTTTCTTCTTGGGAGTGCTTAGTCACTTCCTCAAGGTGTTCTGACCACCTGGCTGAGATAATTTTGTTTTTTTCACTTCTGTTTCACTGACCCTGACAGTTGTTAGCTTAAGACCTTCCCTTGTAATATTGGGTCACCAGTATTAGCTAGAAGGGGATCATCCTTGGATATCTCCCTGAAGACCCTGCATGTGTTTGTGGGGTTTCTAAATGTGTGGCTCTTGATTTTGGCTCACTGATTAGGAGTGAGTGGGGCTGTTCCTTCGCCCTCACTTCCACCCTGTTCTCCTTCCTCTCTTTGCCTAAAGCCATCCTGCCTTTTCTTTTTCACTTACTATCAGCTATCTGTGCCAGGCCCTTTTGGACACCCAGTGCTTGGGCCCGAAGTGTGGTTGGTAATATGGAGTCTGCTTGTCATCCTCAGCATCCAGCCATGCCCTGATGTGAAGTACGGCAAACGTATCCATGTGCTGCCCATTGATGACACGGTGGAAGGCATTACTGGTAATCTCTTTGAGGTATACCTTAAACCGTACTTCCTGGAAGCGTATCGACCCATCCGGAAAGGTGAGAGCTAATTCTGAGCTTAAGGATTATTGACTGTAGGGAATAAACCTTGGAATATCTTTATCTCATTTTCTTTTTCTTTTTCTTTTTTTTAAATCTTTTATGCTTTTCCTCTGTATTTATTTATTTATTTTTTAAGAGATGGGGTCAGCTGGGCACCGTGGCTCACACCTATAATCCCAGCAATTTGGGAGGCTGAGGCGGGTGGATCACTTGAGGCCAGGAGTTTGAGACCAGCCTGGCCAACATGGCGAAACCCCATCGCGGGCACCTGTAATCCCAGCTACCTGGGAGGCTGAGGCATGAGAATTGCTTGAACCCAAGAGGTGGAGGTTGCAGTGAGCCAAGATCGGGCCACAGTACTGCAGCCTGGGTGACAGAGCAAGACTCTGTCTCAAAAAAAAAAAAAAAGAGACAGGGTCTCACTATGATGCCCAGGCTGGTCTCAAACTGCTGGGCTCAAGTGATCCACCTGCCATGGCCTCCCAAAGTGCTGGGATTACAGGCATGAGCCATCAAGCCTAGTCTCATTTTCTTTTCTTTTTTTTTTTGAGACGGAGTCTCGCGCTGTCCCCCAGGCTGGAGCGCAATGGTGCAATCTCGGCTCATTGCAACCTCCGCCTCCTGGGTTCAAGCAATTCTCCTGCCTCAGCCTCCCAAGTAGCTGGGATTACAGGCGTCTGCCATCACGCCCGGCTAATTTTTGTGTTTTTAGTAGAGACGGGGTTTCACCATGTTGGTCAGGCTCGTCTCGAACTCTTGACCTCAGGTGAGCCACTGTGCCCAGCCGCTAGACTCATTTTCATATCTTTGTATACACACACATGCAAACCCTGCACACATATTCATATGTCTTACCCCCTTTCTTTCCTCCATCCTTCCCTTGCTCCATCTCTCCCCTTCTCTGTTCCAGGAGAGTAAGCTATCTTTGTGGATCTCTGAAGGAGAAGGTGGTCCATTTTGGCTGGGTCAGGGTCCAGAGTGCACAGTTCTACCATTGGTGGTTGTAGTGAAAACTTGGGCTACCTATATGGCAGAAGTCAGAACTTGATGGGCTTCTGACGTGTCAGGTTTTGTTCACTGACCTCTTGTCAGAGGGACTCTTCACAGTTTACCTTTCTCGTCTTGCCTGCTGCTTATTAAGACAGGTGGGGTGGAGTTGGGGAGAGATAGGGCAATATCTAATGAAGGGCACTATCTAATGAGCTTGGCATTTTGACCCCAGGGTCTGATGAGTTCTCACTTTGTTTTGTAGTTGACACCTCTAACTGTGCTTGTACTGTTTGCTCTCTCAGGAGACATTTTTCTTGTCCGTGGCGGGATGCGTGCTGTGGAGTTCAAAGTGGTGGAAACAGATCCTAGCCCTTATTGCATTGTTGCTCCAGACACAGTGATCCACTGCGAAGGGGAGCCTATCAAACGAGAGGTGAGTTTTCTCCCTGATTCCAGTATCCGATTTTATGATTACTCAGTGTGGCATCACGTGGTAACTGTCAGGACTGGGTGCTCGGCCGGCTGCGGTGGCTAACACCTGTAATCCCAGTACTTTGGGAGACTGAGGTGGGCAGATCACTTGAGGTCAGGTGTTCAAGACCAGCCTGGGCAACATGGTGAAACCCCATCTCTACTAAAAATACAAAAATTAGCCAGGCATGGTGGTGCACATCTGTAATCCCAGCTACTCAGGAGGCTGAGGCAGGAGAATCAGTTGAACCTAGGAGTCGGAGGTTGCAGTGAGCTGAGATTGTGCCACTGCACTCCAGGCTGGGTGACAGAGTGAGACTCTGTCTCAAAAAAGAAAAAGACTGGGTGTTCTTTGGAGAACTAACCATCCTTCAGGGATGAGAAACCTGCCAGCTATTCATTTCTGGGCCTAATTGTTTCTTGGATTTACCTAATGCCAGGAATTTCAAAAAACTAGACTGAACCCAAAATATATAAGTGATTGAAATCATTTTTGAAGTAAAGCTGTTGGTGGCTTCAGGCCTCTGCCCATTCCCAGGGTTTCCAGCTTCAGATTTTAGAGACCCCTTCTCAGTAAGACTACGAGTAATGTGAGAGGCAAGGACTGTGCTAGAAATCTTTGCCTTGGGATTTTTGTAGTTGTTCTTTGAGGCCGGATCCCTTTAGAGGAGAATCTTTTTTAAATTTAATTTAATTTTTAATGAGATGGAGTCTTGCTGTATTGCCCAGGAACTCCTGGACTCAAGCATTCCTCCCACCCCTGCCTCCCAAAGTGCTGGGATTACAGATGTGAGCCACCATGCCGGGTTGAGAATCTTCTTATACAGTAGGTTTTTGCACACTAGGTAGTGGAATGATTTAGAGAAACTCAGCTTTTGCTGATATAATATTCTTGCCTTCTCCTTTCTTTATCTCCTCCATATTCAGGATGAGGAAGAGTCCTTGAATGAAGTAGGGTATGATGACATTGGTGGCTGCAGGAAGCAGCTAGCTCAGATAAAGGAGATGGTGGAACTGCCCCTGAGACATCCTGCCCTCTTTAAGGCAATTGGTGTGAAGGTGAGCATCCTGGGCCCTGGAATCAAGTCTAAAGTGGTGCCAATGTCTAATCCTGTCCCAATGTCTAATCCTGGGACTGTTTTCATGCATGGCTTTCATTATTGCCTTGGATTAGAGGGGCAATAACGTATCCTTTAGTTTACCTAAGGCTCTAAATTCATTAGAGCTGATGGTCTAAAACCAGAGTAGGCTAATCAAATTGTCTGTTGTGTGCGTGTGCGCACAAAACACACACACATATATATATGGGTTTTTCTTTACAACTCTTAGAATATAAAAGCCATTCTTGTATCAATGGACCCTGTAAAAACAAATCTCACCATAGTTTGCCAGCCTGTCTAGAGCAACGTCACCCAGTAGAAGTAAGGAAGTTAAGGAAATTTTCAGAGTGTTAAAGGGTTCTGAGTCTAAAACATTTGACTATTGGTCTAGAGTGTAGCTTCTCAATCTTTTCCTAGTGGGAAAGTGTTTCCATGGAACACACTGAAGATGAAGTTACTCATTTTCCTAGTGGGTGGCACACAAATAATTTCATTTTCTATGTGGACAGTTTACATGTTCTGCTTGTGGATGAGGCCATAGAAAGGGTAGTGTCGAAGAAGAAAAATGATGATTGTAAGGAACAGCATTCCAGTGTGATAAATTCTGGAGGGCATGATTACTGGAGTGAATGATCCTCTGGCAATGAAGAAAATAGACTTTGCTCTCTTAAATGGCTTAGCCAGTCTTTGGCCCTTGGTCTGTCTAAAATTGAGCCCTTAGTGTAATGGCCTCTTGCCTTTCCCTAGTCGTGTATCTTCAAACCCATTTGGACTACAGTTTCTCTGCCCTTAGTCTCCTATGCAAGTTGCAATCATAAATGTTGCTCACTTTCTAGCAGTATTTTCCCTGCTAGTAATAGAAATGAGTGTGACCTAAAGTAATCGTCTTCTTAGCATTTACTGCTGAGGGCTTATTCTTAATATTGTCAGGGTTGAAGCCTGATTCTCACCCTCTCTGGAGCCCTAGTCAAGCCATTTTAGGGTTTGGGAGAAGGTGGGAACCTAATCACACTCTGCATTGGTCCACAGCCTCCTAGAGGAATCCTGCTTTACGGACCTCCTGGAACAGGAAAGACCCTGATTGCTCGAGCTGTAGCAAATGAGACTGGAGCCTTCTTCTTCTTGATCAATGGTAAGATATTTGGTTCATCTTATGTCTAGCTAGACCCAATTTTGAACTGGGCTTATGAGCTGGAGCACTTATGAACACATCCTTTTTGCACCCATGCCCTCCTTCACGTTTATAGCATATTTCTTATGCTGGGGTATGTTACAGACAGATGAGCAATAAAGGGAAGATATTTTACATTGGTGCTCCCTGTCCTGCCCCCTTTGAGAAAGATTGTGGACAGACTGCAGAGCGGGAGCAAGCTAGAATGAGAAATCAAAGGGTGAATGGTTAGTGATTTGAGAGGGTTTGGGGAAAATGAACTTTGATCACTGGCTGTTGGAAAATGCTATTTAGTGGTGTGCCATCTGGTGTGCCATCTCTCCTGCTCTGGCCAGAGGTCGTAGAGCATTTGCTGTCATCTTTACAGTTCAACTGTGAGAAGAGTATAGTGAGTCCCTGGGCTTCTCTCCAGCCTTGCCTGGTGGCTGTCCTGGGATAATGGCTGGTAGAGGATGTGAGAAGTAGGCAGAGGTTACCACCTTCTCACCCAGGACCTGTCTCTGGGCCAAACAAGCAAGATAACTGATTTTTGGGAGGAATTGGGAAGGACGATCATTTTCTTATTGTCTCCATTCTGTATCCTTTCAGGTCCTGAGATCATGAGCAAATTGGCTGGTGAGTCTGAGAGCAACCTTCGTAAAGCCTTTGAGGAGGCTGAGAAGAATGCTCCTGCCATCATCTTCATTGATGAGCTGGATGCCATCGCTCCCAAAAGAGAGAAAGTAGGAGCTTACCTGAGGGGATAGAGGGGGGTTGAAAGGCCCTGACTTCACTTCTGACCAGACATCCTGTTCTGGCAGACTCATGGCGAGGTGGAGCGGCGCATTGTATCACAGTTGTTGACCCTCATGGATGGCCTAAAGCAGAGAGCACATGTGATTGTTATGGCAGCAACCAACAGACCCAACAGCATTGACCCAGCTCTACGGCGATTTGGTAAGGACTCCAGATACTTTTGACCCTGTCCTTGCTTAGGTCCTACTTCTCTCCTTCATCTAAGTCACCTAATCCTCTTGAAGCCCTTCACAGTGATTGGGTCCAGGAGTCTTTTTCCTTTATCCTACGTCCTGTCTAGAGTGACCAACCACCCTGGTTTTCCTGAGACTGAAAGGTTTCCCAGAGCTTGAGACTTTTTCAGTGCTGACATTAGGACAATCCTGTGCTGGCTGAGACGGTTGGTCACCCTAGGCCTGTCTCTTACCTCTGGACTAGAAATGAGCCCTGTTTATGTTTGTGTACTGTCCCACAGGTCGCTTTGACAGGGAGGTAGATATTGGAATTCCTGATGCTACAGGACGCTTAGAGATTCTTCAGATCCATACCAAGAACATGAAGCTGGCAGATGATGTGGACCTGGAACAGGTGAAGTGATGATGAGGGCTGACCAGGCGTTACAATGTCTCTAGGCAGTTGCTGGGAACTGGCTAGAGACATAAGGTTAAGATGTGAGGAGATGGGTTTTGATTTCTGGACAGGGGAAAGGAAGTAATCTGAGATTGAATCCAGGAAATTGGAGTTGGCATTTTTCATAGTTGACGCTGCATTTAGAGTAAATCAGAATTGTTGGAGCAGCCTTATTTCTAGGTCCCAAGTCCAGAATTAAGTACTTAAAACCCAGCCCATAAAGGTATTGCTAGTATATATTCAAGGAAATGAGAGGACCCAGGGATAGCAGTCAGGGGGAGGATTCTATTGTCTCTGAGCCTCCTGCAGCAGCTGGGTCTTTGAGGCAGCGTAGTAAGTAGATCTTTCTCTGCAGGTAGCCAATGAGACTCACGGGCATGTGGGTGCTGACTTAGCAGCCCTGTGCTCAGAGGCTGCTCTGCAAGCCATCCGCAAGAAGATGGATCTCATTGACCTAGAGGATGAGACCATTGATGCCGAGGTCATGAACTCTCTAGCAGTTACTATGGATGACTTCCGGGTAAGGACCACATCCGTGCCTCAGGTACACACATACGTGCTTTGACCCCTCCCTTGGTAAGTCTCATCCCCAGTTTTCCCTCGTTTTCTAGTGGGCCTTGAGCCAGAGTAACCCATCAGCACTGCGGGAAACCGTGGTAGAGGTGCCACAGGTAACCTGGGAAGACATCGGGGGCCTAGAGGATGTCAAACGTGAGCTACAGGAGCTGGTCCAGGTAGGGCAACTTGGTCCAGGGTGAGTCACTGCCTCAGTACATTGTAATTGACCTGGGTGATCTCAGGGTGTCAACACATTTGCTGCAAGAGTTGTGAGAGCACGACTTAGGAACCTACTGTTCTTAGGTTTGAGGCACTAAGGAGTCTTCTTCTAGAGAACCTGGATCTGATACCATTGGATACACCATGAAATAATGGAGGGGATGCTTCTGTTTAGTTAGGTTTCTTTCAAAATGTGGAGGTAGCCTTGAACCCTCTTTCCTTTTCCTCCTAGTATCCTGTGGAGCACCCAGACAAATTCCTGAAGTTTGGCATGACACCCTCCAAGGGAGTTCTGTTCTATGGACCTCCTGGCTGTGGGAAAACTTTGTTGGCCAAAGCCATTGCTAATGAATGCCAGGCCAACTTCATCTCCATCAAGGGTCCTGAGCTTCTCACCATGTGGTTTGGGGAGTCTGAGGCCAATGTCAGAGAAATCTTTGACAAGGTGAGCTACAATAGGCTGAACTATGTATTGATTTGCCTGAGGGCAAGGAATAGAGGCTGTTTTTCTTTAAGAGGGTTGAAACATTCTTATTGCTGGCTGCTCAGCTGCACAGTAAGTCACTTGATTTTCTTTCTGAGGTCTGAGAGACCTAGTGTTATGTTTTTTTTCCTCTCTCTCTCTCTTGCGACAGGGTCTGGCTCTGTTGCCCAGGTTGGAGGGCAGTGGTACAGTCATGGCTCACTGTAACCTTGAAACCTCGGCTTAAGCAATTCTCCTACTTCAGCCTCCTGAGTAGCTGGGACTATAGGCATGCGTCTCCACAACTGGCTAATTTTTTATTTTTTGTAGAGACGAAGTCTCAGTATGTTGCCCATGCCGGTTTTGGATTTCTGGCCTCAAGTGATCCTCCCACCTTGGCCTCCCAAAGTGCTGGGAATACAGGTGTGAGCCACCACGTTTGCCTAGAGACATCTAGTTTTGTTGTTAGTGCTTGAATCAATCCATTCCTCCTACAGGCCCGCCAAGCTGCCCCCTGTGTGCTATTCTTTGATGAGCTGGATTCGATTGCCAAGGCTCGTGGAGGTAACATTGGAGATGGTGGTGGGGCTGCTGACCGAGTCATCAACCAGATCCTGACAGAAATGGATGGCATGTCCACAAAAAAAAATGTGTTCATCATTGGCGCTACCAACCGGCCTGATATCATTGATCCTGCCATCCTCAGACCTGGCCGTCTTGATCAGCTCATCTACATCCCACTTCCTGATGAGAAGTCCCGTGTTGCCATCCTCAAGGCTAACCTGCGCAAGTCCCCAGTTGCCAAGGCAGGTGCAAGATCATGGGCTGTGGGAGACTTGCATGAGTCCTCAGGCTGGTACGGAGTGCTCTTTAGTTTCTGGATGAGATTCCACTGGGGTTAGGGTTGGTCTAAAGGGAAGGTAGAATTTTTGAGGATATCAAGATAATCTAGAATCAGGAATAAAATGGGGTGGCCAAAGAAGGGGCAAACTGTAGTTGGGAGTGCTTGGGTAGCCCAAAGATCTGTGTATCTCGAGAGGAGAGGCTAAATGCTAAGGTACCTCTGCTGCTTCTTTTAGGATGTGGACTTGGAGTTCCTGGCTAAAATGACTAATGGCTTCTCTGGAGCTGACCTGACAGAGATTTGCCAGCGTGCTTGCAAGCTGGCCATCCGTGAATCCATCGAGAGTGAGATTAGGCGAGAACGAGAGAGGCAGACAAACCCATCAGCCATGGTGAGTCTGCATCCTTTCCCCAGATGTGCCAATCATGGGGAGCCAGGCAACAGCCGCCACCATGCCCTGGAGTTGAGAGTAGAAGCTATTGGAAAGATTATCTAACTGAGAAGAATTTTAATAGGGCATCAAAGATAAAGAATGCTGAAGTGAATCCATTCAATTTGGAATAAGGCCGAGAAGAGATGGGCAGGCTCCATTCTCAGTCTGAACCAAGCTCCATGAGGGAAATCAAAGTATGAGAGTGCAGCAAACACAGCAAGGTTTTTGTTGTTGTTGTTGTTGTTGTTTTGAGACGAAGTCTCACTCTGTTGCCCACACTGGAGTGCAGTGGCACGATCTTGGCTCACTGCAACTTCTGCCTCCCAGGTTCAAGCGATTCTCCTGCCTCAGCCTCCCGAGTAGCTGGGACTACAGGCACATGCCACCATGTCCGGCTAGTTTTTTGTATTTTTTTTTAGTAGAAATGTGGTTTCACCATGTTAGCCAGAATGGTCTCGATCTCCTGACCTTGTGATGTGCCCACCTCGGCCTCCCAAAGTGCTGGGATTACAGGCGTGAGCCACAGAGCAAGGTTTTGAGCTGAGATGAGACTCATATACTTATCCCTGATGGTTGGGGAAGGGATAGGGTCCACAGACCTCCCAAAATGAAAAGGCAAATTCATGTGTGTGTAAGCTCCATAAAGGTAAGATCTGTGTCATCTCACTTGTTTTCCACTATGTCTTGTGTTACCCTTAATTAATTCATTAAGTTCCAAACATGGGACTTAATGAGCAAATAAATGGCTTTCTTTCCCTTTTGAAGGGTCTGTGACATCCGTTCTCTCTCCCATAAAAGCTTAAAAACTACTGATGAACTAATCCTAGGAGGTAGTCACATAAATCACAGCAATTGGCCTCTCAATGGAAGAGATAGGTTTTGAGCTGGGCTGTGAAGAGAGTAGAATTTGAATAAAGGGAATAAGCAGCCCAAATAATGTGCTCTAGTAGTAGGATTGCAATCATTGGGAAACCCTGGGTAGATTTAAGAGTATATATGTCACTGGAAGTGAGACCGCTAGGTAGGATGTAATCCAAATGTGGTAAGCACTGAAAGCCGTTGGCATTTCCTTTTAAAGTATTAAGGTTTATTAAGGTATGATATAAATACAATAAAATTCACTCTTTTTATATACCATTTCCGTGCTTTTTGACAAATGTATGTAAGTTCTATAACTACTACCACAGTTGAGACTTAAAATTTCTACTATCTCAAAAAGTTTCCTTAGCCACTTCAGTCAGCATCTCTCCTCCTTAAGCCCCATCACTGATGTGATTTCTGTCCCTACAGTTTTCCCTTTTCCAGAGTGCATTGACAAGTTTTTAAGCAGAGCAGTGACTCAATTTTAGGAAGCATGGCCTAGCATCTTACCTCAGGTTGGATTAGAAGGGCAAGGAGACCAATAAACTGCAGTAATGGGAGGCTTGGGATGAAATCCAGGCTGGGCTTTAACTAGCCCTAGTGATCTGTGTTTACCAACTATAGGAGGTAGAAGAGGATGATCCAGTGCCTGAGATCCGTCGAGATCACTTTGAAGAAGCCATGCGCTTTGCGCGCCGTTCTGTCAGTGACAATGACATTCGGAAGTATGAGATGTTCGCCCAGACCCTTCAGCAGAGTCGGGGCTTTGGCAGCTTCAGGTAAGTTGGTTGGGAGCATCAGACAGTGCTTAAGTTACTTTGGGGACCTACACCAAAAGGGATGGGAGTCCTAAGGAAGCTAGAGGGGTAGTTGTGGAAATCTTACACAGGCCCTGTCCTAACCCTCTTTTTTGGCTTTGCTCTTGTACACAGATTCCCTTCAGGGAACCAGGGTGGAGCTGGCCCCAGTCAGGGCAGTGGAGGCGGCACAGGTGGCAGTGTATACACAGAAGACAATGATGATGACCTGTATGGCTAAGTGGTGGTCAGCGTGCAGTGAGCTGGCCTGCCTGGACCTTGTTCCCTGGGGGTGGGGGCGCTTGCCCAGGAGAGGGACCAGGGGTGCGCCCACAGCCTGCTCCATTCTTCAGTCTGAACAGTTCAGCTACAGTCTGACTCTGGACAGGGGGTTTCTGTTGCAAAAATACAAAACAAAAGCGATAAAATAAAAGCGATTTTCATTTGGTAGGCGGAGAGTGAATTACCAACAGGGAATTGGGCCTTGGGCCTATGCCATTTCTGTTGTAGTTTGGGGCAGTGCAGGGGACCTGTGTGGGGTGTGAACCAAGGCACTACGGCCACCTGCCACAGTAAAGCATCTGCACTTGACTCAATGCTGCCCGAGCCCTCCCTTCCCCCTATCCAACCTGGGTAGGTGGGTAGGGGCCACAGTTGCTGGATGTTTATATAGAGAGTAGGTTGACTTATTTTACATGCTTTTGAGTTAATGTTGGAAAACTAATCACAAGCAGTTTCTAAACCAAAAAATGACATGTTGTAAAAGGACAATAAACGTTGGGTCAAAATGGAGCCTGAGTCCTGGGCCCTGTGCCTGCTTCTTTTCCTGGGAACAGCCTTGGGCTACCCACCACTCCCAAGACATTCTTCCAAATGTGAAATCCTGGAAGTAAGATTGCACCTTCTTCCTCTCCTGATCAACATCGGTATGATGTCTCCTGTTGCCTCACCCTGTGTCTGCAGTATCACTGGATAGGACCGGTGGAAAGGGAGCAGCCTGACAGAGCTCCAAATGTGGAGAATATGGCATCCCTCCACCTATATTTGATGTGGACGGTAAGGCTAGGCCTGCAGGATCCCTTATCCTGACCAAAGACTGTGTTGGGGTGCCATTTGAAAATCGCAGGGTTGCAAAAGAATACAATCTTACTTGCAGGTGGATATTCTCTATACTCTCTTTTAATGCATCTAAAAATCCGAAACATCCCCTGGTTGGTGATCACTTACAGTTGTGTCCACCTTTATTTTATGTACTTTGATTAAAAAAAAAAAACAAACTTTTTGTTAATATAAAATTTTAGTATTGAATTTTGTTTTTTTCCAAACAGAAAATAGACTATCCTCTTCAACAGTAATCACTTAGTGCTTCTAGGATCAGTACAGTGATGCCTTATCCAGAGAGAGAGTAGTGCAGAGAAAATAAATTACTAAATTAAATATATGTTGATTGGCTTTGGGACATAATCTCAAAAGACAGTCCTGAACACCGTAATTTTGAATAAAATACTGTAATCTCCAAAGATCAAAATCCCTAAAGTCTAAAATTCTGAAAATCACAATCCCAAAAGGTCAAAATCCCAAAATACAATTCTGGAAGAAATACTAAACATTCTTCGAAAATTTACTTACATTTTTAAAAGTGTATTTATTTGAGAAACAACACAACAGAACGTTTCATAGGCCACTACACGATAAAATAGGGAATAGTAACATTTTTGCAAGATAAACACTCAGGTATACCAATGACAGTTGCACAGATATAACGGTGATGAGCAGATGAAACATTCATAAAGAAATAAGTCAAAAAGTGAAATGTATAAATGCTTTGTCACTACGCTTGGTAATTGTGGGCACCTAGCTTTATATAACTGGTCATCTGTAATACTGTGACAGAAAACCTAAGTCTTGATGAGATGGTTCAAAAACTGTTGCGTTACCACTGCATTGTCTCCCAAAGAGACGAGGTCTTGAGAAATTTTATCCTTCACAAATGCACGTGTACAAAAAACAGATGTCTGTTCGTTTATTGAGGAACTTTCAACATTTTTATGCACACATATAATGCTTACACACAGAGTCAACATTGCAGTCATGGAGTCAAATTTTTAATGTCCAAGGCACCAGAAGAAAAATCTGTCCTAGGCTGGGCATGGTGGCTCATGCCTGTAATCCCAGCACTTTGGGAGGCTGAGGCAGGCAGATCACCTGAGGTCGGGAGTTCAAGACCAGCCTGACCAAAATGGAGAAACCCCATCTCTACTACAAATACAAAATTAGCCAGGCGTGGTGGTGCATGCCTGTACTCCCAGCTACTTGGGAGGCTGAGGCAGAGAACAGCTTGAACCTGGGAGGTGGAGGTTGTCGTGAGCTGAGATTGAGCCATTGCACTCCAGTCTGGGCAACAAGAGCAAAACTCAATCTTAAAAAAGAAGAAAAATCTATCCTACCTCTTAGAGACCAATTTGCCTTCTGTATTTGTTCTCTCTGGGCCCCCGCCTGTTGGATGGTACCCACCAACATTGAAGGCAGATCTTACCCACTCAGACTTACAAACTAATCCCCGGAGACAGCCTCACAGACACACCCAGATAATGCTTTACCAGGTTTCTAAATACTCCTTAATTCAGTAAAATTGACACCTAAAATTAAGTCCACAATTCTGCTCATTGGCAACTTGGCACCCTTATGTGTGTAAACCATACTTAAGACAATAACAAGGTAATACTTCTGTATAACATGATGCAACTGTCTTGTTTACAACAAAAAACATACGAATCCTTTCCCCAGAATTTGAAATTTTATTTTGTCCAGGTTGTGATTTTAAGGATTTTGATCTTTTGGGACTTCAACGTTTGGGGTTATGGTGTTTGGGATTGTGTCCTTCAGGATTATGATCAACACTGGTATTAGTCATCCTAGACTTTATACTAGGCAAGACCAGGCTCCGTTTTGGTCTACATAGATAATCTTCAAGGATGCATGATACTTACACTGGTTGATTAAACTGGAGCAGCTCTGGAACTCATGCTGCGAAATGGGTATTTTTGCACTTTTGTTATTTGTTATTTCAGGAGGTTTTTAGGGAACAGGTGGTGGTTGGTTACATGAATAAGTTCTTTAGTGGTGATTTCTAAGATTTTGGTGCACCTGTCATCTGAGCGGTGTACACCGTACCCAATGTGTAGTCTTTTATCCCTCACCGCCCCCTCTACCTTTTCCCTGAGTCCCCAGAGTCCGTTGTATCATTCTTACGCCTTTGCATTCTCATAGCTTAGCTCCCATGTACGAGTGAGAACGTACGATGTTTGGTTTTCCATTCCTGAGTGAGGTCACTTAGAATAATGGTATTCCAGTTGCTGCAAATGCCATTATTTCGCCTTCTTATGGCTGAGTAGTATTCCCTGGTATGTATATATACCACAATTTCTTTTTTTTTTTTTTTGAGATGGAGTCTCCCGTTGTCTCCCAGGCTGGAGTGCAGTGGCATAATCTCAGCTCACTGCAACCTCTGTCTCCCTAGTTCAGGCCGTTCTCCTGCCTCAGCCTCCCATGTAGCTGGGATTACAGGCACACGCCACCACGCCCAGCTAGTTTTTGTATTTTTAGTAGAGATGGGGCTTCACCATATTGGCCAGGCTAGTCTTGAACTCCTGACCTCAGGTATACCACAATTCAATTTCTTTATCCACTCATTGATGGGCATTCGGGCTGGTTCCATTAGTTTTGCAGTTGCAAATTGTGCTGCTATAAACGTGTGTTTACAAGTATCTTTTTCATATAATGATTTCTTTTCCTCTGGGTAGATATCCAGTAGTGGGACTGCTGGATCAAATGGTAGTGCTACTTTTAGTTCTTTAAGGAATCTCCACACTGTTTTCCATAGTGGTTGTACTAGTTTACATTCCCACCAGCAGTGTAAAGTGTTCCTGATCACCACGTCCATGCCAACATCTTTTATTTTTTGATTTTTGGATTATGGCCATTCTTACAGGAGTAAGGTGTTATCACATTGTGGGTTTGATTTGCATTTCCGTGATCGTTAGTGATGTTGAGCATTTTTTAATATGTTTGTTGGCCATTTGTATATCTTCTTTTGAGAATTGTCTATTCATGTCCTTAGAGCACTTTTTGATGGGACTGTTTTTTTCTTGCTGATTTGTTTGAGTTCCTTGTAGATCCTGGATGTTAGTCTTTTGTTGGGTGTATAGGTTGCAAAGATTTTCTCCCACTCCATGGGTTGTCTTTTTACTCTGCTGACTGTTTCTTTTGCTGTGCAGAAGCTTTTTAATTTAATTAAGTCCCATCTATTTATCTTTGTTTTTGTTGCATTTACTTTTGGGTTCTTGGGTCATGAAGTCTTTGCTTAAGCCAATGTCTAGAAGGGTTTTTCTGATATTTTAGAATTTTTATGGTTTCAGGTTTTAGCCTTAAGTCTTTGAACCATCTGGAGTTGATTTTTTTTTTTTTTTTTTTTTTTTGAGACGGAGTCTCCCTTTGTCGCCCAGCCTCAGAGTACTCCATCTCAACTCAGTGCAACTTCTGCCTCCCGGGCTCAAGTGATTCTCCTGCTTCAAGCCTCCCAAGTAGCTGGGATTGCAGGCGTGCATCACCACACCTCTGGCTAATTTTTGTATTTTTAGTAGAGATGGGGTTTCACCCATGTTGGCCAGGCTGGTCTCAAACTCCTGACCTCAGGTGATCCACCCACCTCAGCCTCCCAAGGTGCTGGGATTTCAGGCATGAGCTGCTGCACCAGGCCTCGAGTTGATTTTTGTATAAGGTAAGAGATGAGGATCCAGTTTCATTCTTCTACATGTGAGTTGCCAGTTATACCTGTATAGCTGTGAACAAGGTGATAGCTCTTTTGGGGCCTCAAGTTTCTTAGTCTGATAAAATGATTGAAAAATGCTTTCTAAACTGTGGAAGCCTGCATACTTAAACCAAGAGGCAAATTGTATAGGCAGTCCATCTTTCCCCTCACATTATACCTAGAAAGAAATTGGAATGTGATCTTACCATAGCTGATCACTTTATGTAGGGTAAACACTGCGATTAGAGGTTGGGTTTCAGACCAAGAATGTGGTATCAAATAGAGGACCAGCAGTATGCCATAGAGGCAAAAACAAAGATGGAACAACGTATCTAATGTCTTAAACTATGTTTATATCTGGCCAGGCACGGTGGCTCACGCCTGTAATCCCAGCACTTTGGGAGGCTGAGGCGGGTGGATCACGAGGTCAGAAGATCGAGACCATCCTGGCTAACACAGTGAAACCCCGTCTACACTAAAAATACAAAAAATTAGCTGGGTGGTGGCAGGCACCTGTAGTCCCAGCTACTCGGGAGGCTGAGGCAGGAGAATGGCATGAACCCGGGAGGCGGAGCTTGCAGTGAGCCTGGGCGACAGATGGAGACTCCGTCTCAAAAAAAAAAAAAAAAAAAAAAAATCTATCTATCTATATATATCTAGATAGATCGATCTAAGGTACTGATCCTACAAATTCCCCTGAAAGTTCAGTGGACACAATGCCCGTGAAGGATGCAGGTCTTCCATTTCAGCTGAACTGTGGCAAGTGTCAAATGGTTTGCTAACCCTTGCTCAGCCCTACAACCCACTAAGAGCTTTAAAATACTTAATATAGGATTTGGATTTTTTTTTTTTATAAAGCTACTCAGATAAGTGTGGACTCACGTTCCCATGTAAAATGGAAATTCAGAATTGCATTGTCTTTGGAGACCATAGTAGTGGGAGAGGGAAAAGTACCTTTAGTTCCACCCTTGGCCAGCAGGTGGTGAGTTTTGGACTCAGACCCTGTTGACAGGTTTGAGCTAAATAAAGCTTTGGAACAGAACAGTGACATTAGTGAGAGGAATCAAGGAAGCAGCATGTACGTTCTGACTGGCTGATTCTCAACCAAATATACGGAGTAGAGGGAATATGATAGAGTGGAAAGAGCACTAGATTGAGAATTTGAGCTTGACCTCAGAGAACCTCACGTTAAAGCCTTACTATCAGGAAACAGGAGCTATCAACAAGGCACACAGTGTTAATGGGGCTGCAAGGAAGGCAATGCCATGTAAAATACGGTTTCTAGGCCTTGAAGGTGGGAAACTTGATGTGGAGAAGTGGAGGAGAACAGTTTGAGGCACAGGTCAGAAAGTACAGCACTTGCTCATAAAGCTTAAAGTTAGACTAGCTACAGAGTCCTGGGGTAAATTTGGAGAGATCAGGAACCATGTTGTGAAGACCCTCAAATGCCAGGACTGAACTTTCTTACAGGTGTGGGTCATCTGGAGGATTCAGGCAAGAAAGTGACATAGGCTTCAGCGTTAAATAATTCAATTTATTTCTTGTGGCAAAAAAAAAAAAAAAAATCCAAATAATTCATCCAACGGTTTCCAAGTGTACAGTACAATATTGTCAATCACAGGTACGTGGTTATGCGTAGACACTTTACATTAAATAACCTTTTATTTTTATAGAAGCAGTAATGTGCATTGTAGAAATTTAGAAAAATAGGCCAGGGCGTGGTGGCTCACACTGGTAATCCCAGCATTTTGGGAGGCCGAGGTGAGCAGATCGCTTTAGCTTGGGAGTTTGAGACCAGACTGGGCAACTTGGTAAGACCTCATCTCTACAAAAAATACAAAAATTAGCTGGGTATGGTTGTGTGTGCTGGTAGTCCTAGCTACTTGGGAGGCTGAGGTAGGAAGATCACTTGAGCTCAGGAGGTAGAGGCCACAGTGAGCAGTGATCTTACCACTGCACTTCAGCCTGGGTGACAGAATGAGACCCTAAGAAATAAACTGGTAAAAATATAAGCAAAATTAAAAAAATATTTCCAATAACCAGAGGTCATCACTGTTTTAATAACTTTAGTGCATATGTTTCTGGATCTTTTTTGTGTATGTGTACGTGTCTATACATGTGGTATTTTTAAACCCAAATTGAGATCATACTGCATTATAACTTTTTCGTTTTGGTCAGTATCTTTTTTTTTTTTTTTTTTTTGAGATGGAGTCTTGCTCTGTTGCCCAGGCTAGAGTCCAGTGGTGAGATCTCGGCTCACTGCAAGCTCTACCTCTTGGGTTCACGCCATTCTCCTGCCTCAGCCTCCCTAGTAGCTGGGACCACAGGCACCCACCACCAAGCCCAGCTAATTTTTTTGTATTTTTGGTAGAGACAGGGTTTCACCATGTTAGCCAGGATGGTCTCGATCTGCTGACCTCGTGATCCACCACTGCCTCGGCCTCCCAAAGTGCTGGGATTACAGGTGTGAGCCACCGTGCCCGGCCTTGGTCAGTATCTTTACCTTTCCCTTTATGTAAATGTTCTTGGTTGAGCATGGTGATGGTGGCTCATGCCTATAATCCCAGCACTTTGAGAGGTCGAGACAGGAGGATTGGTTGAGGCCGGGAGTTTGAGACCAGTCTGGGCAACAGAGTGAGTCCTCATTTCTACAAAAAATAAAAAAAAAAGTTCGCTGGGCATGGTGGTACACAGCTGTAGTCCTAGCTACTCAGGAAGCTGAGGCAGGAGGATCACTTAAGCCCAGGAGTTAGAGGCTGCAGTGAGCTGTGATCACACCACTGCACCCTAGCCTGGGTGACAGAGCATGACCCTGTCTCTAAAAGCAAAACTCTAGAGGTCAAGAACCAATCTAGTTACCCATACCATATTTGGAGTTTCCCCCAAGCGACCCAAATATCATTCACAGCTATTTGGACCAAACCAATATCTAACCTAGGTCCACAAGTTGTCATCTGTTAGGTTCCTTTATTCAAACTTTGAAAAATAAGAGGGTCTTGTTCTGTTGCTCAGGCTAGAGTATAGTGGCTATTTACAGGTGCTATATCGCTACTGATCTGTGCAGGAATTTTATCTGCTGTGTTTCCCACCTGGGCCAGTTCACCCCTTCTTAGGCACTGGTGGTCCCCCACTTCTGGAAGGTCACCATTATTGATGCCAAACTTAGCATCATTCGGTTCCCAATCGTCATGGCACACTACATCCTGGGCTCAAGGGATTCTCCTGCCTCAGCCTCCCAAGTAGCTGGGCTTATAAGCATGTACCATCACCCCTAGCCTTTTACTCAAACTTTTATGACACTTGTTGAAGAGATCGGGGCAGTTGATCTCCAGAGAATTGTAGCCATGTGCAGGATGGATTAGAAGGAATAGAGCAACCAATTTAGTGAGAAATAATGACTAAGACAATAGTGATGGTGGAAATGGAGAGGGGAAGGTGGATTTGAAATACATTTCATAGATATAATTGACAAGTTTTTGTTTTGTTTTGTTTTGTTTTTGATATGGAGTCTTGCTCTATTGTCCAGGCTGGAGTGCAGTGGCATGATCTCAGCTCACTGCAACCTCCGCCTCCTGGTTCAAACGATTCTTCTGCCTCAGCCTCCCAAGTAGCTGGGATTACAGGTACACACCACCACACCCGGCTAATTTTTGTGTTTTTAGTAGAGATGGGGTATCACCCAGGCTGATATCGATCTCCTGACCTCAAATGATCCTCCTACCTCGGCCTGCCAAAGTGCTGGGATTACACGCATGAGCCACTGAGCCTGGCTGACAAGATTTGGTGATGGCTTAGATCAGGGAGGAAGGAGGAGTCAAAGCTTAAGTATTTAGGTGGATGTCATGCATTTTGATAGGAATGGGCATGTTGGAGGAAAAAGTTAAAGGGAAAATACGTTTTTGGACAAGTCAAATAGGAGATAATGTCTGGTATGCTGTTGGATATGGGGACCTGAAGCCTAGAGATGCTTAGAAATGACTCATGTTTTTACAATACACCATATTTAATGGAATGGGCTCAAGACATTCTATTTTTAAAAAATGGTATTGGTAAATTGGACATGATTTTGGGGAAGGTTAGGTTATCACCTCATACCATAAAAATCGGTAATCTAAAACATAAATATGCAAAATTATCAAAGTGCCAGGAGAAAATGTTTTAGAAGTCATGAAGTAAAGTGTTGGTAGATTTAACTACATAAAAGAATTTAACTTTGATACAATTGAAGTCACCATAAAATTAGACAATAAGCTACAAATTGGAAGAAAATATTTGGAACATACATAATAGTTTGGGTCACTATCTCTGTAGGCAGGATCATGGCCCTCAAGATGCCTACGTCGTAATCCTTGGAACCTATGTATATATTATTTCACATGGAAAAAGGGGCATTAAGGTTCCAGGTGGAATTAAGGTTGCTAATCAACTGACTTCATTTATTTATTTAGAGACAGGGTCTTGCTCTGTCGTCAAGGCTGGAGTGCAGTGACATGATCTTGGCAACCTCCGCCTCCTGGGTTCAAGCGATTCTCCTGCCTCAACCTCCGGAGTAGCTGGGATTACAGGCACACATACCATGCCAGGCTGATTTTTGTATTTTTAGTAGAGATGGGGTTTTGCCATATTGGCCAGACTGGTCTTGAACTCCTGGCCACAAACGATCCAGCTGCCCTGGCCTCCTGAAATGCTGGGACTGTTACAGGCATGAGCCACTGCTGCGCCTGGCTATCAACTGACTTTAAATTGGAAGGGTGTCCTGGATTATTCAGCTTTGTCCAGTGTAATCATAAGGGTCCTTAAAAGTGGAAGAGGTAGGGTCGGGCGCGGTGGTTCACGTCTGTAATCCCAGCACTTTTTGGGAGGCCGAGGCAGGTGGTTCACCTGAGGTCAGGAGTTTGAGACCAGCCTGACCAAGATGGAGAAAATCCATCTGTATTAAAAATACAAAATTAGCCAGGCGTGGTGGCGCATGCCTGTAATCCAAGCTACTCAGGAGGCTGAGGCAGGAGAATCACTTGAACACAGGAGGCAGAGGTTGCAGTGAGCCGAGATTGTGCCATTGCACTCCAGCGTGGGTGATAAGAGTGAAACTCTGTCTCAAAAAAAAAAAAAAAAAAAGGCTCACGCCTGTAATCCCAGCACTTTGGGAGGCCAAGGCGGGCGGATCACGAGGTTAGGAGTTCGAGACCATCCTGGCTAACATGGTGAAACCCTGTCTCTACTAAAAATACAAAAAAATTAGCCCGGCGTAGGTGGTGCACACCTGTAGTCCCAGCTACTCGGGAGGCTGAGGCAGGAGAATGGCGTAAAACCTGGGAGGCGGAGCTTGCAGTGAGCCGATATCGTGCCACTGCACTCCAGCCTGGGAGACGGAGCGAAACTCCATCTCAAAAAAAAAAAAAAAAAAGTGGAAGAGGGAGGCAGAAGAGGTCAGAGTGATACAATGTGAGAAGAACTTGAATTGCCTTTGCTAGCTTTAAAGATAGAAGAAGGGGGTCAGTAACCAAGGAATGTGGGCAGCCTCTAGAAACTGGGAAAGGCAAGGAGTGAATCCTACCCAGAGCCTAGAGGAAAGGATGCAGCCCCGCCAACCCCTTGATTTTAGCCCTGTGAGACATGTGTCAGACTTTTTTTGCGGGGAGGAGACGGTCTCTTTTGCCCAGGCTGGCATGTAGTGGCGCAGTGGCTCACTGTAGCCTTGACCTCTCTGGTTCAGGTGATCCTCCCACCTCACCTTGCCGAGTAGCTGGGACTATAGGCATGCACCACCATGCCCAGCTAATTTTTGTGGTTTTTTTTTTTTTTGTAGAGACAGGGTTTTGTCATGTTGCCCAGGCTGGTCTCAAACTCCTGGGCTCATGCTATCAGCCCATCTCGGCCTCCCAAAGTGTTGGGATTACAGATGTGAGCCACTGCACCCAGGCTCCGTGTCAGACTTCTGACAAAATAAATTTGTTTTGTGGTAATTTGTTACAGCAGCAGTAGAAAACTGTAATACATTGACTAATACAATGTCCAACAAACAGTGCATTAGAAAATGGGTAGAGGATATGACCCGGTGATTATAGAAATCCAGATGGTTACTAGATGTATTAAAAGGCACTTGTTTTCATGGCCTTGGAGATGGATGAGCTGACCCAGGGAGAGAAAAGAGCAGAGGGCTGAGAAGAAATGGTCAGAAAGATACATGGAGAACTTATGGGTCAAGTGGATGAAGAAGAGAACAATACCCAGGACCAAGCACAGTTGCCTAGACTCAGATGACCTGTGCTCGTGTGAATTGATGTAGTTTTTTGTTCACATGCTGTGAAGTCGTTCCCTCTCAAGGGCGGCTTTGGGCTATGCTGACCTGGCCCTGTAGCCTCACCCTATAGAGTAGGGATGTGTGGACTCCAGATGTGATCATCTGTGAAGATCCACAAGAGAGTTAAGCCTGCAGAATCCTGAGTGCTCTACTGGGACTTGAAACTGAGGGGATATGGCTGCAGCAGAATTGGGAATTGACATTTTCAGTACCCTAGATTCCAAAGAAGACATGAATGGGATTTATCTAATTCAGCTAGTTTATTAGAATTTCCATTTCTTGTCTCTACATCCCCACCTTCCCCCTGGTTTGGCTTCAGGTCTTGGCATACCAAGTGCTAGTATTACCAGCCTTTTCTCTACTGACTAGATTTGGTGGGTAGGGGTCGATGGTTACCCAGGCATTTGGCTAACACCTTTTGCAAACCCCTGGTAAGGGAAGCCTTGAGGGTAGGGAAGGAGAGATGCTTCTCCACGTGGGCCCAAGGACAGTGCTTACAGTGGCGAGGGGTCAGGATGTCACTTGCTCTTTGCCCTGCCTCTGGCTGATCCTGGGGACCCGAAGCTTTGGGGAGAAGCAGCTGGGGAAGAGCAGTGTGTTGAGAGCTCTGGCCCCTGTGTTGAGACCTTTGGGGAAATGTGCTTACAGGGGCCTCTACTACGCTTCTGGCCTGGGCAGGGTGGTTCTTCCCTGTGACTGTGGATAACCCCAACCTTACAGTCCCTCTTCTATGGTCTCCTGCTTTGGGTTTCCTAGGGTGCTCTCTCTTTTTGGCTGAGGATGAGGCTGAAGCCTTGTCTTTTCTCTTGCCTGAGACCAGAACCTTAGAGTTTGAGGGTTCTCCTGGGCCTGGAGATGGATAGTCCACACCAGCCTCCATGTGTACACATGGCCCTTGGGATGGGACCTGGCTCACCATCTTCCCCTTCATTTTCTCCCCTCTCTGAGACCCTTGTTCTGCCCTGCCAGACTCCTGTGGCTGAAGCTGGGAAGAGGATTGGAAGTGATGACAGTGGGAGGACTGGACAGGCTGAGGTACTGTGCCCTGAACTTCTTGAGGATGACAACTTGAAGAGTGGGGGCATGGATTGGGGGGATAAATCTGCTGTGGTGGGCAGGAAGGGAGTCCCCAGAAGTCTGGAATTGTGGAGCTCAGAATAGGGGAGCTGCAAAATGATTGACTTGGGCCGGGGGCTCTGGAGGCAGGGCGCTGCCGCAGTTTCTTCAGCCTGAGTTTCAGCTCTCTACTCCACTGCCAGGCATGGATCCCAGGATGGGTGAGCAACTCTGGGACAGTCCATCTCTGGGAGAGTGGGGCCTCTGCCTTAACCCTTGGGCACGTTACTCCCTTGGGTAGACCAGGATGAGTGCGTTCAATCTTCACAGCTTCAGCTAGGGTGGGAGGCTGGGGTACTGGGTGTAGGGGATCCACTGCCAGACGGCTGGGGCCTTGGGGAACTTCTCTTTGTTGCACATTTCTCCACACAAGTTCAAGGTCAATGTGTGGCTCTGGTAGAGGAGTAGAGAGTGAGCTGGGGGCTGGGAGCTCAGTGGCCCAGTGGTTCGTTCTTTGCTCCACTGCCTCCCCGTCAGGCTTATAGTTGCTTTGGTCTGCGATAGGCTCACTTACGTGGGACTTTGAAACAGAGTTTGAGGATGGGCTGGAGCCCCCACCTGGGAACACAGGAACACAGTTTTCTTTTTGCTCCATTTCCCCTACAATAGACTGAGAATCAGACAAGACTCCCAGAGGGCTGGCTCCATGCAGGTCTTGGGGTAAGTTACAAGCTGGGTGCTTAGAGGCCCAGGAGTTTTTTCTCTTTTCTGTGTCCCCACATCTAGCTTCAGAATCAGACAGGACCCCCATGGATCTAACTCTGAGCAGCTCCGGTGCAAGAGCTGGGGGTGGGCTGAGGGCCAGAGATGGAGACCTAGAAGCCCAGGAATTCCTGGAATGCTCAGTATCCTTCCATGTAGCTTCTGATGTAGTGAGGCCTTCCCCAGGATTGATTCTGTATGGTTCCATAAGGGTGGTTGGAGGTGTGCTATGCACAGGGTCTGGGGAATCAGATGCCCAGAGGTTCTCTTTCTGCCCCATGGTCTCCCACAAAGCTTTGGATTCAGACAGGACTCCCTGGGGACCCATTACTAGAGACTCCAGGAGAGGGACTGAGGGAAGGCTGGGAGGTGAAACTGGGTCTGCAGGGACCCAAATATTTTCTCTACTTTGCATGCCCTTCCATGGTGTCTCAGATGCTGGTGGGACACATTCAGGGCTGGTTCCAGAGAGCTCTGGGTTGAGGTCCAAGACTGGAGACTCAAAAGCCCAGAGGTTTCCTGAGTTTTCTCTGCATTCCCACTGGGGCTTATATCTGGATGGATCTTCCAGGGAACTCTCTCCCTGGAGTTCTGGCAGGGAGTCTAGGGAAGGGCAAGGGACTGGCATTGAAGACTCAGAGGCCTGAGGTTTCTCTCTGTATCCCATGGTTCCCAAGAAGTCCTTAGATATAGCAAGTCCTCCTTCAGGGCTAACTTTTCTGGGTTCTGACAGAGAAGCTGGGGATTGGCAGGGGGGTGGCATCGGAGGCTCAAAAGCTTGGGGCATCTTTTTGTGTCCTGTGGTTTCCAAATGAGTCTCATATCCAGGGAGAACTTCCAGGGGGCTAGTTCCAGGGGACTGTGTGGGTGCCTCAGCGCCAGATAAAACTCCCTTGTGGTCCACAGGGAAGGGCCTCAGATGGAGGAGTAGTGATGAGACAGAAGGAGAAGATGGAGGTGGAAGCAGCTGAGGATCGGGGGCCATCCCTTCTAGATCTTCCATAGTATGGGCCTCATGGGTAGAAAACTGGGCTGAGGAGTGATACTGGGGAAGCAACAGGTTGGACCTAGGTAGGAAGGCAAGCTTGTTGAAGAAGACAGAAGAACAAACAGACAACTTCAGAGGAGAGGGGCCACCTGAGCTCAGGAAGATGGCCTCCAAGGACTCGCTGTGCAGAGAGGGGAGACCCCAGAAGAGCAGGCTTTTTCTCTGCTGCCGGTGGTTCCCTGATGCTATCTTGTGCCTCACAGGAAAGCTGGTCAGAATCTGGAAGATGGGGAAGGATCTGGAAGGGCTCACGGGCTGCATGACTGTTTGCTCTGGTATCCCTATAGCCTTGAGGAGGCCCTCAGAACCACAGGATGGCTGGGGTGGGGCTGGAGTGGCTTTCTCTCCAGTGGGAGCTTCTTTGGTAGGAGAACATGGCTTCAGTGGATCCAGAGATGCCTCGTCTTCCCGCTCTTCCTCTTCTTCCCCTTCTTCCTCCACTTCTGATTTCTGCTTACACAGGTGATCAAGGAAGGCCACATGGTGCAGAAGTGGTAGGTCCTGGGAAGTAGATAAAGATATTCTCAGGCATGAAGGCTTTTCAGATACACAAGGTTTGCTATGAGGCACTCAGTCTGCTCCATATCCAGAGTGGACAGTTACTCACCTAATCCCACGTGTGTGGCCAGTCATCTACACAGCTCCTCATCTAGTGTTAATGGTCATTACCCAGTCCTCATTTGGAGATCAGTATTCCCTCATATAGCCCTACATCTAGAATCCATGGTCACTCACCTGGCTTCAAATCTAGTGTCAGTGGTTACTCACCCAGCCTCACATCTAGGGCTTATAGTCACTCACCTGGGCCCGCATTCATACCAATGACCTCACATGTGGTGTCAGCAGTCATTCATCCAGCTGTACAGTCACAGGTCACCCACCTTGCCTTGCACCATATTCCCAGAGCACCAGGAATGAAGCTGTCGCAACCTCCCAAGCTGCCACCATCTCCGAATCTGCCAAACCACGAATAAGAATAGTGTCACCAGATTTCCCGGACTCTGGAAGCAGCTGCTGCCGCAGTGTCTGCAGGCTAGGGCATGGGTCAGTTGGCCCCAGAGAAGCCCCATATCCCCCTTAGCCCCAAGCAGGTCCTCCAGCAGCCATTCCATTTCCCTTAGCCTTCTGGCAGTTTACCCTGAGGTCATCACTGCATCACAGAACAAAGAACTCCCATCCCCCACAGAGGCCTGGGCTTAACAGTCTTCTCCCTGAATTTAGAACCAAAAAAAATTTCCTCCATCAGGCAATTCATGCTTCACACAGTGAAATGTGGGTGATCCCCTTTTGATTGCCCAGTTCAGAATTATGCTTCAGGCATTGTGGTTAAGTACATGGATTCTAGCACCGAACTGCCTTATTCAAATCATAGCTCTGTCATTTTCCTACCTGTGAAAACTCAAACTACTTAATTTTTTCAGTGCCTCATTTTTCTTATCTATAAAATAAAGATATCATTATCTTTATTTTATAGATATTTATTGTTATTATTTTGAAACAGAATCTCACTGTGTCACCCAGGCTGGAGTGCAGTGGTGTGATCACGACTCACTGCAGCCTCAACCTCCTGGGCTCAAGTGCTTCTCCTGCCTCAGCCTCCTGAGTAGCTGGGACCACAGGCATGTGCCACCGTGCCCAGCTAATTTTTATATTTTTTATTTTTGTAGAGACAGGATCTCTCTATATTGCCCAGGCTGGTCTCGACTCCTGAGCTCTAGGGATCCTCCCGCCTTGGCCTCCCAAAGTGGTGGGATTATAGGCGTGAACCATCTTGCCTGGCATATTATTCTTAGAGGCAAGGTCTCATTGTATTGCCCCGGCTGGTCTTGACCTCCTGAGCTCAAGAGAGCCTCCCATCTCAGCCTCCGAGTAGCTGGGATTACAGGCATGGGCCACTCTACCCAGCACAATAATATTATTACTTACTACACAGGGCTGTTTTGAGGATGTAAAAAGGAAAGTAGAGGTTCCTCTTCAAAGACTTTCCTCTCCGTCTAATTAGGAATAAATAGTAACATCTCTTAGAAGCAAAATTTATTCAAAGACCTCTGTTAACATTCTTAAATATCTGCTAGCCGTAATAAATCAATTTACTTTATGTTCCTAGCTTCCACAGTTTAGCCTAAATATTTGCCCTGGCATGCTTATATTGGTCCAAGCAAGCATTAGGTCATAGCCTGTTCCTCTTCCTTATTTGAAGGTGTTTTTACCTTTCTCAGCATTCCACAAGTTAACTTCCTCCTTCCTTTGTTCTCTGCCTTTGCCTCTTTTAAAAAGTTCTAAGTTGTTAGCCAATCAGGACAAATACAGAAAGTGAGGTCCCGTTCCAGCCAATGGAAACCGGACACAGCAGTAGGGTGGATGCATCAGGCTATAAATGACCCTGCCTCCTTTGTTCGGTGTACTCTTCATGGCAAAACTGCTGGTGAGTGTACCGTTTCTGCAGAAAGTAAAAATAGCCTCGCTGAGGAAATTAAATTTATGTTCAAGTGCTATTTCTTCACGGCACTGGGGAACAAGCATTTCTAACAAGGATTAAATGAATAAATGTATATGCTTAGAATAATATAATGTATGCTGTATTAAATTTCTATTTAAGGTTTCTAATTATAAGCTTCATTCTATCTTTAATGGTTGGGGTCTATCCCCTCTTTTTTATGCTCATGTCAGCTGTGAACTGTGAAGCATTCATGTTAAAGATGACAAATAAATGTGCTTTGCCATTCTCATTTCCTCCATTTCCCCCTAAAACCACCACTTTGTTCCATGTCGGCCCTTCCTTTCAGGGCCACACTTCAATCCCTGTCCTCATTAAAAGCTGATTTGTTCTGGTGGAAAGTGTGCTGAGCTGAAAGTGAGGAGACTTGGGTTCTCTAGCTCCATCACTGATCCACCACATGATCTTGAGAAACCAAAGAGAGGTTTCTCCATTGGTACCATGAGTTGGACTAGATTGATTGATTGATTCATGTAACATTTGTTGAATGCCTGTTATGGACCAGGTATTGTGCTCAGTCTTTAAACTGCAGAAGTAAGATAGAGTCTTTGCACTAAACTAGGTCCCATTTCATTGGGGGATCAGTGAAGTAACAGGTAATGAAAATAGAGATGCGCACAGAGTTTTATGGGGCCAGAGAACAGATACCCACCAGTCTGAAGAAGGAGGTTGATGGTGAGGGGTGCTTCCCAGAGGAGATGATTAATGCTTGATTTGAGGAACCAAGAAAGTGAGGATGTAGTGTAGGGAGTGAGAGAAGGACAATCCAGGCAGTAGGAACAGCCTATGTAAATGTGCTAGGGCAGAGAAACTATGCCCCATTATGGAAATTGAAGGTATTTCAGTGTGGCTGTAGTTTTGGTTGGGGGTTGGGGAAGTGGTAGGAGATGAACCTAGAAAGACAAGATCACAAAGTCCCTGAACACCAGGCTAAGAAGTTGGAAATCTGTCACTTTTCAATGTGAAACCATTGAAAACTTTTAAACAGGGAAGTGACAAGATGAAGTTTGTGTCTCAGAAAACATTCTAGTGAGGGTAAAGACACAAAAGGCAAGAGGTTAGGTGAGTCTTGCTTTAGTTAAATAAAAACTAAAGTGAGGCCTGAACCATGTCAGTGATGGTGGGCATGGGGAATATGGATTCAAGTAGAACTCCAGAGATAAAATTGATTAGACTTGTTTACCAATAGGATAGGTTGGGGAAGAGAGGAAATTGAGGGTGCCTTCAAGATTTCTGACTTGGGAAACTGGATGTTTGTTGGTGCAATTTCACTGAGATAAGAAACAAAGACCTGGGAACCAAGTTAGGGTGTTGGGGGGCGGTGATGGGTTCCATTTTAGATATTTGAATTTGAGGTTCTGGTGTCACCTCAAGGTAAAGCTAGGCAAGGGACAGATACATGGATCTGAAGCTTGGGAGAGCAGTCTATGGGGGGGATGTAGATTTGACCTCTAGCAGCATATATGTAGTAGCTGAAACCATTGAAGGGCGTAAAGATGACCTACTTATGTGTAACATTTGGCCCAGACAGTGCTTTTTAACTGTGACCAACGGTGGTTTTTTTTGTTTTGTTTTGTTTTGTTTTTTGAGACGGAGTCTCGCTCTATTGCCGAGGCTGGAGTGCAGTGGCGCGATCTTGGCTCACTGCAAGCTCCGCCTCCTGGGTTCATGCCATTTTCCTGCCTCAGCCTCCTGAGTAGCTGGGACTACAGGCGCCTGCCACCGCACCTGGCTGATTTTTTGTATTTTTAGTAGAGACGGGGTTTCACTGTGTTAGCCAGGATGGTCTCAATCTCCTGACCTCGTGATCTGCCTGCCTCAGCCTCCCAAAGTGCTGGGATTACAGGTGTGAGCCACCGCGCCCGGCAGCCAACGGTGTTTTTTTTTTAAAAACTTTAATGAGTAGCCAATATTGTAAATCAGTAGATTGTACATAATATTTCCAACTTAAAATCTGGCAACACTGGACTTATATTCCCACAAAGTAAAGGCTATTTGGAGCTAAGTAGCAATTGCTCCCTTTGGAATGAACTTGTGCTCTCCAGTTCACTGCAGTTCTCACCCTGTTCTTAGAGTAAATGCCAAGACTGGGTATGGTGACTACTCACACCTGTAATCCCAGCACTTTGGAAGGCCAAGGCAAGAGGATTGCTTGAGACCAGGAGTTCAAGGCTGCAGTGAGCTATGATCATGCCACTGCACTCCAGTCAGGGCAACAGAGTGAAATCATGTCTCTTAAAGAAAAAAAAAAAAAAAGTTTAATGCCAAGACTAAGGGCTCGTTGCTGTTGATCATTGTGCCTATGATTTTGTTTTCTTCCACTTGTTTATTTTTACTAATTTATATTATCTGCGTGGTATTTGAATTTGCAACCACTAGTTGAAGAAAGTAAATTGAGTCCTGATGGAAGACAGAGAAGGTAATACTCAACACTTATTCTGTGCTTGTTTATTTACATTACGGCAAGATAATTTACCAGTTTCTGTCTCCTACTCCTTGCCAGATGGGATGACTAGTAGGATAAAAAGATAACTTGGCTTAATTTTCTTCCAGGAATACTGGATTTCTTGTCTCATGTGATTGCTTGTTTATTTTTTTGGGACAGGGTCTCACTTTGTCACCCAGGCTGGAATGCAGTGGCATGATCTCAGCTCACTGCATGCTTGACCTCTCAGGCTCAAGTGATTCTCCCATCTCAGCCTCCCAAGTAGCTGGGACTGCAGGCACACACACACCACACCTGGCTAATTTTTGTATTTTTTTGTAGAGACAGTGTTTTGCAATGTTGCCCAGGCTGGTCTCGAACTCCTGGGCTTAATCGATCCACCTGCCTTGGCCCCCCAGTGTTGAGATTACAAGCATGAGCCACCACACCTGTCCTGTCTCATGGGATTGTTAGTGGATTTGTGTTTCCAAACCAAAAAAAAACCACCCAGCTAAATTAAATTCCCCTCCACACAGAACCTGGATAAAGTTGTAGAACAGTGGGGCAATCTCAGCTCATTGCAAACTTCACCCACCAGGTTCAAGCGATTCTCCTGCTTCAGCCTCCCAGGTATCTGGGATTACAGGTGCCTGCCAACGTGCCTGGCTAATTTTTGTATTTTTATTAGAGATGGCATTTCACCATGTTGTCCAGGCTGGTCTCGAACTTCTGACCTCAGGTGATCCGCCCACCTCAGCCTCCCAAAGTGCTGGGATTACAGGCGTGAGGACACCATGCCTGGCCATGACTTCTGATAGGGAGTGCTGATTTAATGGCTTTGGAACTAAGCATCTAGCACTCTGTCTTGGGAGCTGCAGAGATCTGGTGTGCATACTTGGCAGAGATGCTATGAATCTGCCTGCCTTTGAATGGACCATATGGATTTAGACAATGGTCATCCCAGGAGCAACCATGACAGACTGAAGACCAGAGTCTCTTTTTTTTTCTCTGTCTCTCTTTCTTTATTTTATTTTTGTATTTTTTAGAAATGGGGTCTTTCTATGTTGCCCAGGCTGGTCTCCAACTCCTGGGCTCAAGTGATCCTCCTGCCTCAGCCTCCCAAAGTTCAGGGATTACAGGCCTGAGCCACTACACCTGGCCCAGAGGCTCTTTTCTAAGTTTTGTTTTTTTTTTTTTTTTTGGTCAGTGTACAACATGCTAAAGAGGGAAATGGGCCCCAATAAATGGTTGATGTTGGTTGTCTTTCCACCCTAGTAAATGGGGTTTTGAGCCAGAGTTAATTTAATTTAGAAAAATTAAATAATGTGGTCTTTTTTTTTGCTCCGCAGTGATGTGGAACACATTTATACTCTAACATTTATTATCTCATTTAATCTTTTTTCTTCTTTCTTTCTTTCTTTTTTTTTTTTTTCTGGCTTAAACAACAAGCGTTTATTTCTTATAATTCTGGAGGCTGGGAAGTCCAGGATCACGGCCTCCTCAACTTCTTTTCCCCTCCACCCCCAGCAGCCAGCAGGTCTCAGAGGAACCAGAAGACATCAGATGGTAACTTTTTATCATTAAAAACCATTGCATCCGATCTACTTCTGTCCTGCTACTGTGGCTGGTGCCCCTCTGGAGACCTCCCTTGACTCTCCCAAGCCGGGATGAATGCCCTTATCACTGCTTCCCCAACCCCCACACAGCGCTTTCCACACTACGTTGTAACTTGTGGCTTAAATATGTCCTTTCAGATGGCAGGAGCCTGGTACCCAGTTTACTGCTCTAACGTCAGCAACTGGCGCTTAGTATCTGGTTAGGACTCAGCAGTGAATGAACAAACTGTGAGCGTGGTTTTGGAGAGGCCCCGCCCAGTCTGCTCAGGGACGGAGCCTATCTTGGGGCAGGGCCGTCAGTGGGCGCTCTCAGGCTTCCTAGCAGCGGCCTCCCCGGGTATCTCCTCAGGAGGCTGAAGGCGCCTTAGCTTCCTTGATAATGAGAGCTGGGCATTTAAGCTCACAACCGAGATTCGGGCGGAGCGCCAAAGAGGCATTTCCGCTGCAGGACCCGCCCCACCTCCCGGGCTTTCGGGCTTGTGGGACCCGCGCCGCATCTCCAGCGTCCTGGTGGAGCATCGACGCGCAGCCACAGCCTCCATCGGAACTCGCGGGTTCTTCCTCGCCACCCTCCCCTCTGCCTTTCCCTTCTGCTATTCCTCTCTCCTGTTCCGCCCTCTCCGTAGGGATGTAGTGTTAAGGGCCCGGCAGCAACCCAGCTCCAGTTGCCACCTGGACTTGGACCGGTCTCATCGAGTGTCTGAGAGGCCCAGCGTCCTGGCGGTGGCAGGACTGGTCAGTACAGTGAGATCTCACGGAGCCGCCCTTCCGTGAGGGGCTTGTGGGGCCGACGTCCGCTGGAGGGATAATGCCCACGGTCCTGGGGGAATTGTTTCCCAGGGGATGAGGGAGTTGTGAGGCCGCAGTGCCCCTGGTGGGCCGGTGGGAATGGGAAGTAGGAGCCCCGAAAAGTCCCATGGGTCAGAGTGTCAGCGGCCAGAGGTGAGATCGAGTCCCGAGGGGCAGAAGCTGAACCTGCCCTGCCGGCCCAGGATGGCATCTCGGAGGCCGAGCCATGGTGAGGCTTCTGGCAGACGGGAGAGACTGCAGGCTTCTAGAAGGCAGGAGCCTCTACAGCAGCTGCCTTAACATCTAGGTACTGGCACATGACTGCGTTTTGTGAGGGGCTCCTGTATGTCAGGTCCTGTGTTTGATAGGAACTCTAGCTATGTCCTGATAGAGGTGATAGGAAATGTTGTTTGTTTTAAAGTTTTCTCCGTTATTATAATATTATATACTGAATTTGGAAGATGTGGAAAGGTAGAAGGAAGAATTTCATCAACCTCAAGTTTCTATATTTGCTGTTTCTATAGCAATTTGATGTATTTATTTCCAGACCTTGTTACTCTTTTTTTTTTTTTTTTTTTTTAAGACGGAGTCTCTCTCTATTGCCCAGGATGGAGTGCAATGGTGCAATCTCGGCTCACTGCAACCTCCCCCTCCCGCGTTCAAGTGATTCTCCTGCTGCGGCCTCCCTAATAGCTGGGCGCACCATCACGCCTGGCTAGTTTTTTTGTATTTTTAGTAGAGATGGGGTTTCACCATGTTGACCAGGCTGGTCTCGAACTCCTGACCTTATGATCTGCCCGCCTCAGCCTCCCAAAGTGTTGGGATTACAGACGTGAGCCACTGTGCCCGGACTTTGTTACTCATATTTTTATATTGTTTAAATCATATGTAGTGTTTATTTTATTTTATTTTTGAGGCAGAGTCTGGCTCTGTCGCCCAGGCTGGAGTGCAGTGGCGCGATCTTGGCTCACTGCAACCTCCGTCGCCAGGGTTCAAGCGATTCTCCTGCTTCAGCCTCCCAAGTAGCTGGGATTACAGGCGCCCACCACCGTGCCTGGCTAATTTTTTTTTTCTTTTTTTTTTTTTTGCTGCTGTGCAGTAGCACGATCTCAGCTTACTGCAACCTCCGCCTCCCTGGTTCAAGCGATTCTCCTGCCTCAGCCTCCTGAGTAGCTGGGATTACAGGCGTGCGTCACCACACCTGGCTAATTTTTGTATTTTTAGTAGAGACGGGGTTTCATCATGTTGGTCAGACTGGTCTCGAACTCCTGACCTCATGATCTGCCTGCCTTGGCCTCCCAAAGTGCTGGGATTACAGGCGTGAGCCACCGTGCCTGGCAACACCTGGCTAATTTTTGTATTTTTAGTAGAGACGAGGTTTCACCATCTTGGCCAGGCTGGTCTCAAACTCTTGACCTAGTAATCCACCTGCCTCGGCCTCCCAAAGTGTTGGGAGGCCAGCCCGTAGTGTTTTTTAAAGGTAGGAAAGCAGTTAACATTTTATTATAAACCTTTTCTACACTCTGTAAACTTCCTAAACATTTTTTTTTTTTTGAGGCGGAGTCTTGCTCTGTTGCCCAGGGCGGAGTGCAATGGCTCAATTCTGGCTCACTGCAACCTTCGCCTCCCAGGTTCAAGCAATTCTCCTGCCTCAGCCTCATGAGTAGCTGGTATTACAGGCATGCACCACCAAGCCTGGATAATTTTTTTGTTTGTTTGTTTTGTGTTTTAGATAGAGTCTTGCTCTTGTCACCCAGGCTGGAGTGCAGTGGCATGATCTCAGCTCACTGCAACCTCTGCCTCCTGGGTTCAAGCAACTTTCCTGTCTCTGCCTCCCAAGTAGCTGGGATTACAGGTGTCCGCCACAATGCCCGGCTAATTTTTGTATTTTTAGTAGAGACAGGGTTTTGCCATATTGTGCAGGCTGGTCTCGAACTCCTGACCTCAGGTGATCCAACTGCTTTGGCCTCCCAAAGTGCTGGGATTACAGGCTTGAGTCACCGCACCCGGCCTAATTTTTATATTTTTAGTAGAGACGGGGTTTTCCATGTTAGCCAGGCTGGTCTCAAACTCCTGGGCTCAAGCAATCAGCACACCTCGGCCTCCCTAAGTGCTGGGATTACAGGTGTGAGCCACTGGCGCCTGGCCTAAACATCATTTTTAATGACTATGATATTTTTCCAAAGTGGATATACTGTAATAATTAACCATTCTATTTTTTTTACTTTTAGATGGTTTCCAATTTTTGATACTGTAAGACTTGCTTAATATCTATACATAATTATATTTTGCTTATGAGCATTTTTTAAAAACCTATAAAACTTGTCATGAATTTCAGATTATTTCCTAACCCTGAATTCCACACTTGGATCACTGTGCTTCTGTCTCTTCTTAGGTGAATTAGCCACTTTTATAGTTAATTATTTCAGCATTGACTTCTCATATGAGCTTCAATCTCATAAATCCATTTGCTTGATAAGCATCTCCAAGCTTGATTCGCCATAAGTACTCAGACCTAACATCTTCATTATTTAGGGCATTATCATCTGTCCCAATGTGGTCTTCCTGTTGTATTCCCCAAATCAATTAATATCACCTAGTCACCCAAGCAAGAAACACAGGAGCCATTCTATGCTGCTTCCCCTTCATCCTTCCCAAAAGTAGTCACCAGCTTTTGCTAATTTTAGCTGCAGTTTCTCAAATCTGCCTCTCCTCCCACCCTTACAGACACTCTGGTAGTTCAGACCCTCATCATTTCTCCTGTAACCTGTGCAGCAGTTGATCTGTAGCTGATCCTAGCTGATCTCTGTTCCTCCAGCTTTGCCCATCTTAAACCCTTTTCCCTCACTACTAACAAAGCAGTCTACATAAAACAAAACTGATCATGTTATTCCCCTCCTTAAAGTCCTTCAGTGAGGCCATACTTCCTACGTATGGTATACAAAGCCCTCTATCTCCTGATATGCTACTTCTTCAGCTTCTCTTGCTCTTTCCTGCTCTGCATTTATTACTCTAGTAACAGAGGACACTTGAAGTTTTCCCTGAGTCCCCCATGCTGTTCAGTGTGTCCATGTCTTGCTTATGATTTTGATTTCTTGGTATGGAATGCCCTACCACTTTTTTCCACCTAATTCTTTTTTTTTCCTTCATATCCTGATCGCATTATATCTTGACTAATTATTTTTATTTTTATTTTTTTTGAGATGGAGTCTCACTCTGTTGCCTGGCCTGGAGTGCAGTGGTGCGATCACTGCAAGCTCTGCCTCCTGGGTTCACGCCATTCTCCTGACTCAGTCTCCCAAGTAGCTGGGACGACAGGCGCCCATCACCACGCCTGGCTAATTTTTTTTTTTGTATTTTTAATAGAGACGGGGTTTCACCATGTTAGCCAGGCTGGTCTCGATCTCCTGACCTCGTGATCCACCCACCTCAGCCTCCCAAAGTGCTGGGATTACAGGTGTGAGCCACCGCACCCGGCCTATCTTGACTAATTCTTGATTGTCCTTCTAGCCCAACTCAAGCATCATATCCTCAGGGAACTTACCCTGAAGGTCCAGGTTGACCTAAATATCCCTTCTTTCTGCTTTACATACTGCTTATCTCTGCCTTTCAGTTAAAACACTTTAAACGTATTTACTTCATATACTATTTTTTATAATTTTAATATCTGCAGTCTGTGTATGTCTTACATTTCAGTTTGTAGTCTCTCTTGACTCTGCTCATGGTTGTCTGTTTCCTTGTATGTTTGATATTTTATTAGGAATTCATATTTGGTTAAACTTCAACTTTGGGAATCCTGAGAGGTCTGGGTTGAGATGATTTGTCTTGGTTTCTTCTGTGTGCTAGGGAACACTATCTTTTATTTATTTATTTATTTATTTATTTATTTATTTTTAATTTTTATTTTTTGAGACAAGAGTCTCCCTCTGTCTCCCAGGCTAGAGTGTGGTGGTGCTATCTCGGCTCACTGCAGCCTCTGCCTCCTGAGTTCAAGCAATTCTCCTGCCTCAGCCTCCTGAGTTGCTGGGATTACAGGTGCCTGCCACCACATCCAGCTAATTTTTGTATTTTTAGTAGAGACAGCGTTTCACTCTGTTGCCCAAGCTGGTCTCGAATTCCTGACCTCAAGTGATCTGCCCACCTCGGCCTCCCGAAGTATAGGGATTACAGGCGTGGGCCACTGTGCCCAGCTGGGAACACTATCAACCTAGGACTGTATTTCTACTTATTTCTTGAATTGGGGTTTATCAGACTCTGAGTATGGTGTACATTCAAATGCTGGAACTGCGTGAGACTAGGGCTATGATTATAAATGATTAGGGAAAATGATTAATGTTATTAGTCCTTTCCACCCCATTTTGCCATTTTTGTCTATTTCTCAAATGTTTCTCTCCTCCCTATTACTATTGCCAGGGACAGACTGGTTTTCTTGTTGGTTCACGTTACCAGTATGCAAATTTTTCTCTTCACCTCATCAACAGGTGATATAGCCCATTTGGGTGCCTGGCTTTAAGTACAGTTCTTAGATTCAGCTCCTCTACTTTGTCAAGTCTAAATACTATTCCTCAGTGATGCTGATAACCAGCAAAGTTTTAGTTTCTATGTTGGGCATATTTTTGGGGCAGCCCTGTAAGGATGTGCTCCATGGTACAATGACTTCATGCGAGCAGGTCTTAAGTGGATCCTAAGATAGGATCTTGGATCCTGAAGATAGTTCAGAATATTTGCAGGAGAGCAGAGTCCCTCAACACCCATTCCTCAGTCACCTTCCCTTCTCAGGTGTCTGTGGGTCAAATGTTTCCTTTGTAGTTGAGCTAATCTGGAGAGCAATGCTAAAATGTTAGAGTCTAAGTAAACTCTGTACCCAGGGGATAAAATCTTACTGGACAGAGCATACATGTATCTGTTGGAGTGAGATTCTTTGCTCTTTTCAGTAAAGGACTACTGACTCAAAATCAATTGAAGATCACATACAGGAAAACTTTGAGGTTTTTTTTTTTTCTTCCTCAAATCATGGGAGAGATTTTCAAAGAAGAAAAAATAGAAAATATTTTAATGCACTTTAAAAATAAATTTTAGGTTTGTCTGCACCATCTGTCAGGTAAAAAAAAAATGAATTTTAGGGAAAGAGCACAGATGTTTATTAATTCAATGTAGAAATTATATTACTGGCTGGGCCAGGTGTGGTGGCTCACGCCTGTAATCCCAGCACTTTGGGAGGCCAAGGTGGATGGATCATGAGGTCATGAGTTCAAGACCAGTCTGGCCAGGATGGTGAAACCCCATCTCTACTAAAAATACAAAAATTAGCTGGGCGCAGTGGTGGGTGCCTGTAATCCCAGCTACTTGGGAGGCTGAGGCAGGAGAATTGCTTGAACCTGGGAAGTGGAAGTTGCAGTGAGCCAAGACCATGCCATTACACTCCAGCCTGAGCGACAGAGCAAGACTCCGTCTCAAAAAAAAAAAAAAATTATATTACTGGCTGGGAGCAGTGGCTCACACCTATAGTTCCAGCACTCTGAGAGGCTCAGGCAGAGGATTGCTTGAGGCCAGGAGTTTGTTACCAGCCTGGGCAACATAGTGAGACCCTGTATCTACAAAAAAAATTAAAAGATTATCCAGGTGTGGTAGTGTGTGCCTGTAGTTCAGCTACTCAGGGGGCTGAGGTGGGAGGTGACATAGCAAGACCCTGTCAAAGAAAAAAAGAGAGAGAGAGGAAGGAAGGAAGGATCATGTTAATTTATTTATAATGAATGTCTGCCTTAGTTTATTTAGTGTTGCTATAAGGAATACCTGAGGCTGGGTATTTATAAGGAAAAGAGGTTTATTTGGCTCATGGTTCTGCAGCATCTGCTTCTGGTGAAAGCTTCAGGCTGCTTCCACTGTGGTGGAAGATGAAGTGGAGCTGGCATGTGCAGAGATCACATGGTGAGAGAGGAAGCAACGGGGGAAGTGAGGTGCCAAGCTCTTTTTAATAACCAGCTCTCACTGAACTAATAGAGTAAGTTGTGTTACTTCAAGGATGGCACCAAGCCATTGGTAAAGGATCTGCCTCCATGATCCAAACAGCTCCCATTAAGCCCCACCTCCAACACTGGGGATCAAATTTCAACATGAGGTTTGGGTAAAGGATGTTCCAGTAAAGGACTGCTGACTAAAAATCAATTGAGGATCACAAACAGTGACAGATTTGGATGTTTGGGACAAAGAAGCATGCTGCCCCTGGCCTTCCAAATCTCATGTCCTTCCATACAAAATATAATCATTCCATCCCAATAGTCTCCAAAAGTCTTAACTTGTTCTAGCATCAACTTATAAGTCCAAAGTCTCGCCTGAGACTTAAGTCAAGTTCCTTAAAGCTATGAGCCTTTAAAATAAAAATCAAGTTATTTACATACAAGATATAATGGTTGTACAGGCACTGGGTAAACATGTTCCCATTCCAAAAGGGAGAAATTGGCCCAAGAAAGGGGTAACAGGCCCAGGCATAGTGGCTCAACACCTGTAATCCCAACACTTTGGGAGGCTGAGGTGGGAGGATCGCTTGAGGCAAGGAGTTGGAGACATGCCTGGGCAACATAATGAGACAGGTCTCTACAAACAGTTTAAAAATTAGCTGGGTGTGGTGGTGTGTGCCTGTAGTCTCAGCTACTTGGGAGGATGAGGTGGGAGGATTGCTTGAGCTCAGGAGTTTGATGATGTAGTAAGCTATAATGGTGCCACTGGACTCCAGCCTGGGAGACAGAATGAACTATGATCGTGCTACTGCACCTATATATATAGGTGTGTGTGTGTAATGGACCTTATGCAAATCCAGAACCCAGCAGAGCAGACATTAAATCTTAAAGTTCCAAAACAATCTCCTTTGACTTCACGATCTGCATCCTAGGCACACTGGTGTGAGGGATGGACCTCAAAGGCCTCAGGCAGCCCCACTCCCATGGCTTTGCTCAGTCCATGTGGCTGTTCTCATGGGTTAGGTTGAATGCCTACAGCTTTTCCAGGCTGAGGTTGCACACTGCCAGTGGCTCTATAATTCTGGGGTCTGGAGGACAATGGCCCTGCTTCCACAGCTCCACTGGGCATTGCTCTAATACAGGTCTCTATGGGGGCTGCAATCTCACATTCCTGATTGTCATTACCTTAGCAGAGGCTCTCTGTGGTAGCTCTGCCCCTTCAGCAGGCTTCTGCCTGGACACCTAGGCTTTCTGATGCATCCTCTGAAATCTAGGTGGAAGCCGCCAAGAGTTCTCCACAACTCTTGCATTCTGGGTGCCTGCAGACTTAACAACATGGGATAGGTGATAAGACTTATGGCTTGTGCACTCCAGAGCAGCATCCTGAGTGGCACCTGAGGTTCTTTGAGCTGTGGCTGGAGCCAGAGTGGCTGGGATGTGGGAGCAGCATCTCTAGGCAGCACAGGGCACAGAGCCCTGAGCCTGTCCTCCAAAAACCATTCTGTCCTCCTGGACCTCTCAGCTTGTGATGGGAGAGACTACCTATTTTCTGAAGTGCCTTTAGGGACTTTTCCCCATTGCCTTAACTATCAGCATGATTAACTTTTAGTCATGCTCTCTTGCAAGTCATCTCTCTTGCAAATGGTTGCTCCACAGCACCCTTGGATTCCTCTCCTGAAAATGCTTTTTCCTTTTCTATTACATGGCCAGACTACAAATTTTTCAAATTTTTGTATCTGCATCCCTTTTAATTATAAATTCCACCTTTAGATCTGTGAAAGGTAAATAAATGTCAGACCTCAAAATCACTAATCCAAGGGGAAAGTCAAGCTAGGAACTATGTCAGGAAAACCTGCCTCTCATTTTGTTTGTAAAGAAGATAGCTACAAAGATTTAAAAAAAAAAAAAAAAAAGCTACATACCTCCCTCACAATTTTCCCACAGCAATTTTTTGTGGGCCTCAAGATCTTTACTCTAAAACAGTTCTGTTGAATTTCACCCGGGCAATGTAAACTGATAGCTTCTTTTCACAGGTGTGGGACAGGAAGTCATCCCTCTGAGACAAATGCATATCTGATTGCTTCCTCAGCCCTATTGTTTATGTAAAAATGCAGATTCACTGAGCCAGACTAAATTGTGTATTCAGTGAAAGGCTGATCAAGGATTCAAAATAATGAAATCTTTTGTTTCTTATCTACCTATGACCTGGAAGCCCCCGCTCCCCCAACTTCAAGTTGTCCTGGCTTTCCAAACTGAATCAATGTACATCTTACACATATTGATTGATGTCTCGTGTCTCCCTAAAATGTATAAAATCAAGCTGTACCCCAACTGCCTTGGGTACATGTCATCAAGTCTTCCTGAGACTGTGTTATGGGTGTGTCCTTAACTTTGGCAAAATAAACTAGAAAAATTGATTGAGACCTGTCTCAGATATTTTGGGTTCACAGTTTGGTAACCACGAAGGGATTCTGAGTGGAAGTGCTCCTGATCTTTGACAAATCTCCTTTTGGTGCTTGGTACTAGCTTGAGCTATCCTTATGACTCAAACCAATAGAACAATTTGCTGATGCCTGGGAGCTCCCTTCCCTCCAGAGAATCCCTGGTCTCTACCCAAATTTGTTTGAGATCTAATGTTTATTTTGCTGTACAACTTTTCTGGAGTTTTACTTGCTTCCAACAAGGAAGGCAAGTTTTCCTGCTTCCATGCTGATGGTGGGCAGGTAACTCCCTTCTGGAGTTTCAGCTCTCTTCCAAGAGGGAGGGTGAGTTTGAGCTTTTTCCTGCTTCTAGGATGGTAGAGAGCAGTCTTCAGTTTGAGCCCCATTCCTTGGTAAGTAGCTGAATTGGGTTTTTGTCTTGGCTAAAGTTAAGATTAACAACCAGCTAGTCTTAATTTCTCCTTATAATTAGAGTGCTCAGTAATTGTATAAATTGTGCGATCATTTGTTTGTTTTGCTTAACTGTTTTTTGTTTTGTTTTTTTGTTTCTGTTTTTGTTGTTTCTGTCTCACTTTGTGGAGTCCTAATTAGGGAAAAGGGGACAAGCTGGCGAGATCAGGGGAAAGCAAAGAGATAAAGCAGATAAGCTATAATAGGTCTGCCTTTCTTTGTGGCCCAGGACACAAACATTATCTGTGCAGATAATGTACAACTCACACTCTTCCTGCTTATCAGATGGTTCCATTTATCATCAAACACCTTGGCTGACAGAAAAGTTGCAAGTTAGCTCCTCTGCAACCTTGTCATTATCAGTACTACATGTAGCACTCTGCAGCCCAAGAACCAGCTTATAAAATCTCCAGCAAGCCTTTGTTTTCTTGCAGTCACTTCCTCTCTTGCTGATTCTGTTACTGGAAAAGGGTCCGAATCCAAACCCCAAGAGACGGTTATTGGATCTCACGCAAGAAAGAATTCAGGGGGAGTCCATAAAGTGAAAGCAAGTTTATTAGCAAAGTAAAGGAAGAAAGAATGGCTACTCCACAGGCAGAGCAGCCCTGAGGGCTGCTGGTTGCCCATTTTTATGTTTATTTCTTGATAATATGCTAAAAAAGGGGTGGATTATTCATGCCTCCCCTTTTTAGACCATATAGGGTAACTCCTTGATGTTGCCATGGCATTTTTAAACTGCCATGGCCCTGGTGGTAGTATAGCAGTGAGGACGACCAGAGGTCACTCTCGTGTCCGTCTTGGTTTTGGTGGGTTTTGGCCGGCTTCGGCTTCTTTACGCAACTTGTTTTATCAGCAAGGTCTTTATGACCTGTATCTTGTGCTGACCTCCTATCTCATCCTGTGACTAATGCCTTCATCATCTGGGAATGCAGCCCAGTAGGTCTCAGCTTCATTTTACCCAGCCCCTATTCAAGATGGAGTTGCTCTGATTCACACACCTCTGATAATTCTGCCCATTGCTTTTTTGAAACATATTTTAATACTTTCTCTAATAAATATGCCTTTCTTTGCCTACAACTGTCTTGGTAAATTTTTTGTTTTGTTTTGTTTTTTGAGACAGAGTTTCTGTCACCCAGGCTGGAGTGCAGTGGCATGATCTTGGCTCACTGCAACCTCTGCCTCCTGGGTTCAAGTGATTCTCTTGCCTCAGCCTCCCGAGTAGCTGAAATTACAGGCATGTGCCACCATGCCCAACTAATTTTTGTATGTTTAGTAGAGATGGGGTTTCACCATGTTGGCCATGCTGGTCTCAAACTCCTCAAGTGATCCGCTGGCCTCGGTCTCCCAAAGTGCTGGGATTACAGGCATGAGCCACCACGCCCAGCCATGTTGGCCAGGCTGGTCTCAAACTCCTGACCTCAAATGATCTGCCTGCCTAGGCCTCCCTAAGTGCTGGGATTACAGGTATGAGCCACCACGTCCAGCCAAATTTTTTTTTAAAGGAGCTCAATGTTTAAAAGTCAGCTTAATTAAAAGCTAATATTCAAGGTGTGTGTGTGTGTGTGTGTGTGTGTGTGTGTGTGTGTGTGTGTGTGTATTTAAAAGGCCTTTGTGGTTTTCTTTTCTCTCCTAGGACCTTGTTTTGTTTTTTTCTTTCTTTTTTTTTTTTTTGAGAAAAAGGTTTTTTTTTTCTTCTTAGTCAACTGAATTCTGTTTTCTTCATTTACTTCTGCTGTCTCTCCTTTCTCTTGCCACCCTCTGCTTCATGAGGAATCTAAAATAGTTTCTAACAGCCTGAGATTCCTTAAAGAAAACAGAGAAGGTGCCAGACTCCCTTTTGGGAGGAAATCTCTGTTTTTCCTTATGGAACCCCAAGAATGTAAACAGACGAGTTCATCTCAGATCTTAAACTGCTTGCTTTTGTATTGTGTTACCTGATTTTTTTTTACTAAAACAGTTATTACAACAGAGGTTACTCTTGGGTGTTTAAATTAAGGAAGAGTTTGGTTTAGACACTTAGAGAAATGTCTTTGTTAAAAAAAAAAAAAGTGCACTGTAAAAACATCACATGGTCTAGCCTCATAATAATTGTCAGGCCTCTGAGCCCAAGCTAAGCCATCATATCCCCTGTGACCTGCACGTATACATCCAGATAGCCTGAAGCACTTGAAGATCCACAAAAGAAGTGAAAATAGCCTTAACTGATGGCACTCCACCATTGTGATTTGTTTCTGCCCCACCCTAACTGATCAATGTACTTTGTAATCTCCCCCGCCCTTAAGAAGGTTCTTTGTAATTCTCCCTACCCTTGAGAATGTAGTTTGTGAGATCCACCCCCTGCCTGCAAAACATTGCTCCTAACTCCACTGCCTATCCCAAAACCTATAAGAACTAATGATAATCCCAGCACCCTTTGCTGACTCTCTTTTTGGACTCAGCCTGCCTGCACCCAGGTGAAATAAACAGCCTTGTTGCTCACACAAAGCCTGTTTGGTGTTCTCTTCACGCGGATGTGACAGACATTTGGTGCCGAAGACCCGGGTCAGAGGGACTCCTTCAGGAGACCAGTCCCCTGTCCTCACCCTCACTCCATGAAGAGATCCACCTATGACCCCGGGTCCTCAGACCAACGAGCCCAAGGAACATCTCACCAATTTCAAATCGGGGAAGCGGTCTTTTCACTCTCTTATCCAGCTTCTCTCGCTACCCTTCAATCTCCCTGTCTTTCTAATTCCAGTTCTTTTTCCTCTCTAGTAGAGACAAAGTAGACAGATTTTATTCATGGACCCAAAACTCTGGCACCAGTCATGGACTCAGGAAGACAGCCTTCCCTTGGTGTTTAATCATTGTGGGGACGCCTGCCTGATTATTCACCCACATTCCATTGGTGTCTGATCACCGCGGGGATGCCTGCCTTGGTCATTCACCCACATTCCCTTGGTGGCAAGTTAGTTGCGGGGATGCCTGCTTTGGCTACTCACCCACATTGCAGCCTAGGGCTGCTCCCCACCCTCCTTCTCCATGTCTCTACCTTTCTCTTTAAACTTACCTCCTTCACTATGGGCAACCTTCCGCCCTCCATTCCCCCTTCTTCTCCCTTAGCCTGTGTTCTCAAGAACTTAAAACCTCTTCAACTCACACCTGACCTAAAACTTAATGCCTTATTTTCTTCTGCAATACCACTTGGCCACAATACAAACTCAATAGTAGTTCCAAGTGGCCAGAGAATGGCACTTTTGATATGTCTATCCTACAAGATCTAGATAATTTTTGTTGAAAAATAGGCAAATGGTCTGTGGTGCCTGACGTCCAGGCAATCTTTTATACATTGGTCCCTCCCTAGTCTCTGCTCCCAATGTGACTCATCCCAAATCTTTCTTCTTTCTCTCCTGTCTGTTCCTTCAGTCTCCACCCCAAGCTCTGAGTCCTTTGAATCCTTCTTTTCTACAGACCCATCTGACCTCTCACCTCCTCCCCAAGCTGCTTCTCGCCAGGCCGAGCCAGGTCCCAACTCTTCCTCAGCCACTGCTCCCCCACCCTATAACCCTTCTATCACCTCCCCTCCTCACACCCGGTCTGCTTTACAGTTTCGTTCTGCGACTAGCTCTCCCCCACCTGCCCAACAATTTCCTCTTAGAGAAGTGGCTGGAGCTGAAGGCATAGTCTGGGTACATGCGCCTTTTTCTGTATCAGACTTTTCCCAAATCAGCCAGTGTTTAGCCTCTTTCTCATCAGACCCCACTAAATATATACAGGAATTCCATATCTAACTCTGTCCTGCAAGTTAACCTGCAGTGACTTAAATGTCATCCTGACTTCTACCCTCTCCCCAGATGAACGGGAAAGAGTTTTTTCTCTAGCCCAGTCTCACGCTGACAACCGCCGGCTTCATGAGCCAGGCCTCCAGGAAGCATCAGAGCAGTTCCCCGAGAGGACCCCCAAAGGAACTATCAGGCAGATTCCCCAGGTATAGCTAGGCGAGATTACATGATTTCCTGCCTAGTTGAAGGGCTTAAAAAGGCAGCACACAAAGCTGTTAATTATGACAAGCTAAAGGAAACTACCCAAGGTAAAGAAGAAAACCCAGCCCAGTTCATGACCCACTTAGCAGCAACCCTTAGATGCTTTACTGCCCTAGACCCAGAGGGGCCGGAAGGCCGTCTTATTCTCAATATGCATTTTATTACCCAGTCCGCTCCCGACATTAGAAAAAGCTCCAAAAATGAGCTTCCAGTCCTCAAACCCCACAACAGGACCTAATTAACCTCACCTTCAAGGTGTACAATAATAAAGAGTTGCAATTACTTGCCTCTGCTGTGTGAGAAACCCCAGCCATATCTCCAGCACACAAAAACTTCAAAACGCCTAAGCCACAGCAGTCAGGCATTCCTTCAGGACTTCCTTCCCCAGGATCTTGCTTCAAGTGCCGGAAAGCTGGCCACTAGGCCAAGGGATGCCCACAGCCCGGGACTCCTCCTAAGCCGTGTCCCATCCGTGTGGGACCCCACTGGAAACTGGACTGTCCAACTGGCCCAAGGCTCTGACTGACTCCTTCCCAGATCTTCTTGGCTCGGTGGCTGGAGACTGACGTTGCCTGAATGCCTCGGAAGCCTCCTGGACCATCACAGACGCTTTGGGTAACTCTTACAGTGGAGGGTAAGTCCGTCCCCTTCTTAATCAATACGAAGGCTACCCACTTCACATTACCTTCCTTTCAAGGGCCTGTTTCCCTTGCCTCCATAACCGTTGTGGGTATTGATGGCCAGGCTGCTAAACCTCTTAAAACTCCTCAACTCTGGTGCCAACTTGGACAACATTCTTTAATGCACTCCTTTTTAGTTATCCCCACCTGCCCAGCTCCCTTATTAGGTCGAGACATTTTAACTAAATTATCTGCTTCCCTGACTATTCCTGGGCTACAGCCACACCTCATTGCTGCCTTTCCCCCCAGTTCAAAGCCTCCTTCACATCCTCTCTTTATATCTCCCCACCTTAATCCACAAGTATAGGACACCTCTACTCCCTCCTTGGCGATGGATGATGTACCCCTTACCACCCCATTAAAACCTGATCACCCTTACCCCGCTCAACACCAGTATCCCATCCCACAGCAGGCTTTCAAAGCATTAAAGCCTGTTGTCACTCGCCTGTTACAGCATGGCCTTTTAAAGCCTATAAACACTCCTTACAATTTCCCCATTTTACCTGTCCAAAAACTGGACAAGTCTTACAGGTTAGTTCAGGATCTGCGCCTTATCAACCAAATTGTCTTGCCTATCTACCCCATGGTGCCAAACCCATAGACTCTCCTATCTTCAGTACCTCCCTCCACAACCCATTCTGTTCTAGATAAACCTAGCTGACCCCATAAATCCTAAATTCTTTCCCCACTCCCCTTTCCATTTCTTAAAAAACAGCCCTAAAAGCTGCTCCCACACTAGCTCTCCCTAACTCATCCCAGCCTTTTTCATTACACATAGCTGAAGTGCAGGGCTGTGCAGTCAAAATTCTTACACAAGGACTGGGATCGTGCCCTGTGGCCTTTTAATCCAAACAACTTGACCTTACTGTTTTAGCCTAGCCCTCATGTCTGTGTGCGGCAGCTGCCACTGCCTTAATACTTTTAGAGGCCCTCAAAATCACAAACTATGCTCAGCTCACTCTCTACAGTTCTCATAACTTCCAAAATCTATTTTCTTCCTCATACCTGATGCATATACTTTCTGCCCCCCTCCACTACCTCTCAGCAAGTCAAACTCATTGCCTTAACTCAAGCCCTCACCCTTGCAAAGGGACTACGCGTCAATATTTATACTGACTCTAAATATGCCTTCCATATCCTGCATCACCATGCTGTTATATGGGCTGAAAGAGGTTTCCTCACTACGCAAGGGTCCTCCATCATTAATGCCTCTTTAATAAAAACTCTTCTCAAGGCCACTTTACTTCCAAAGGAAGCTGGATTCATTCACTGCAAGGGCCATCAAAAGGCGTCAGATCCCATCGCTCAGGGCAACACTTATGCTGATAAGGTAGCTAAAAAAGCAGCTAGCATTCCAACTTCTGTCCCTCATGGCCAGTTTTTCTCCTTCTCATCGGTCACTCCCACCTACTCCCCCATTGAAACTTCCACCTATCAATCTCTTCCCACACAAGGCAAATGGTTCTTAGACCAAGGAAAATATCTCCTTCCAGCCTCACAGGCCCATTCTATTCTGTCATCATTTCATAGCCTCTTCCATGTAGGTTACAAGCCGCTAGCCCACCTCTTAGAACCTCTCATTTCCTTTCCATCATGAAAATCTATCCTCAAGGAAATCACTTCTCAGTGTTCCGTCTGCTATTTTACTCCTCCTCAGGGATTGTTCAGGCCCCCTCCCTTCCCTACACATCAAGCTCGGGGATTTGCCTCTGCCAAGGACTGGCAAATTTACTCACATGCCCTGAGTCAGAAAACTAAAATACCTCTTGGTCTAGGTAGACACTTTCACTGGATGGGTAGAGGCCTTTCCCACAGGGTCTGAGAAGGCCACCGTGGTCATTTCTTCCCTTCTGTCAGACAATTCCTCGGTTTGGCCTTCCCACCTCTATACAGTCTGATAATGGACCGGCCTTTACTAGTCAAATCACCCAAGCAGTTTCTCAGGCTCTTGGTATTCAGTGAAACCTTCATACCCCTTACCATCCTCAATCTTCAGGAAAGGTAGAACAGACTAATGGTCTTTTAAAAACACACCTCACCAAGCTCAGCCTCCAACTTAAAAAGGAGGACTCTCTGAAGGATAGAGCCCAAAAACTCACCAACCAAGCAAGTAATTGCACTGAACCCCCTTGAGCACTCTCTAATTGGATGTCCAGGGTCCTCCCAATTCTTAGTCATTTAATGCCTGTTTTTCTCCTTCTCTTAATTCGGACCTTGTGTCTTCCATTTAGTTTCTCAATTCATACAAAACCACATCCAGGCCATCACCAGTCATTCTATATGACAAATGCTATTTTTAACAACCCCACAATATCACCCCTTACCACAAAATCTTCCTTTAGCTTAATCTCTCCCACTCTAGGTTCCCACACCACCCCTAATCCCACTCAAACCAGCCCTGAGAAACATCACCCATTATCTCTCCATACCACCCCCCCAAAATCTTTGCTGCCCCAACACTTCAACACTATTTTATGTTATTTTTCTTATTAATATAAGAAGACAGGAATGTCAGGCCTCTGAGCCCAAGCTAAGCCATCATATCCCCTGTGACCTGCACGTATACATCCAGATGACCTGAAGCAATTGAAGATCCACAAAAGAAGTGAAAATAGCCTTAATTGATGACACTCCACCATTGTGATTTGTTTCTGCCCCACCCTAACTGATCAATGTACTTTGTAATCTCCCTCACCCTTAAGAAGGCTCTTTGTAATTCTTCCCACCCTTGAGAATATACTTTATGAGATCCATCCCCTGCCCACAAAACATTGCTCCTGACTCCACTGCCTATCCCCAAAACCTATAAGAACTAATGATAATCCCACCACCCTTTGCTGACTCCTTTTTCAGACTCAGCCCGCCTGCACCCAGGTGAAATAAACAGCCTTGTTGCTCACACAAAGCTTATTTGGTGGTCCCTTCGCACGGACGGACGTGTGTGACAAAGACCATGTGTGATCCAGTTCCGGTACACTAGGGCAAGAACCCCTGGGGATACAGAAAGCCGTCTGTCCTTGTGATAAGGCTGAGGGTCTAATTGAGCTGATTAACGCAAGTCAGCCTGCGGACAGCTAAGCTGAAAGAGCACGCTGTAACACATGCCCACTGGGGCTTTGGGAGCTGTAAACACTCAACCCTAGACACTGCCGTAGGGTTGGAGCCCATGTTCCCCCTGGGGGTTTGAGCATGGGGGCACTGAAGAAGTGAGCCACACCCCCATTGCACACCCTGCAAGGGGGATAAGGGAAAAGTCCTCCCATTTCATTACCACTTGGCTAGCCCTGTGATTATTAAATTCTTTCTTTGCTGCCAAAAAAAAAAGAAAATAAAGGAATTTGGAAGTCTAAAATAGGAAAAAAGAGGTTTTATGAATCTATAAGATCTACTTCTACCTGCGTGTCTAATACATCTACATATTTATGTGTCATGTATATGATGTTTCATTACTAAAAATATATAAAAGAGCTTTAATTAATTGGCTTAAAGAAAAAAGCACTTAATCAAATACTTTATTAGAAAATTGAGACTTTAAACCAAGTGCTTTTTCAAGTTCAAGTGACTTAAGTAAATCTTTTTTTTTTTTGAGACGGAGTCTCACTCTGTCCCCCAGGCTGGAGTGCAGTGGCACGGCTCACTGCAAGCTCCACCTCCCGGGTTCACTTATGCCATTCTTCTGCCTCAGCCTCCCAAGTAGCTGGGATTACAGATGCCTGCCACCACACCAGGCTAATTTTTTGTATTTTTAGTAGAGACGGGGTTTCACTGTGTTAGCCACGATGGTCTCGATCTCCTGACCTCATGATCCGCCTGCCTCAGCCTCCCAAAGCGCTGGGATTACAGGAGTGAGCCACCACACCCAGCCTCAACTTAAGTAAATCTTTAATAAATAAGCTGGTTTTAAAAATACTGGTGAAGTAGAATTAGAAATGGCTTCAGAATTGATCTCTGCTAGATGTCAACATTTGGCATGAAGGTTGTAAAGCTATGAATGTAGCCCAAGAGAGAATTGTTTATGTAAAATTTGATATATAAGGCATTTAATATTGTTTAGTTAATGAAAACAGCTAAATCCTGAATTTTTGGTAAACAAAACACCGTTTATCTAATCTTAAGTTTCTTACCTAGGAAAATCTGAAATTCACAGATTATAAAAATGGTAACCATATTTAAAAAAGGTCAACATCACTGATCATTAGAGAAATGCAAATCAAAACCACAATGAGGCCAGGAGCAGTGTCTCGTGCCTGTAATCCCAGTACCTTGGGGGCCAATGTGGATGGATCACTGGAGGTCAGAAATTCGGGACCAGCCTGGCCAACATGGTGAAACCTTGTCTCTACCAAAAATACAAAAATTAGCTGGGCATGGTAGCACATGCCTGAAATCCCAGCTACTCAGGAGGCTGAGGCAGGAGAATTGCTTGAACCCAGTAGGTGTAGGTTGCTGTGAGTCAAGATCGTGTCACTGCACTCCAGCCTGGGCAACAAAGTGAGACTCTGCCTCAAAACAAACAAAACCCCCAGAAAACCCACAGTGACATATCATCTCATGCCAGTCAGAATGGCGATTACTAAAAAGTCCAGAAACAACAGATGCTGTCAAGGTTGCAGAGAAAAAGGAACACTTTTACACTGTTGGTGGGAGTGTAAATTGTGGAAGACAGTGTGGCAATTCCTCAAAGATCTAGAGGCAGGAATACCATTTGACCCAGCAATCCTATTACTGGATAAATACCCAAAGGAATATAAATCATTCTGTTATAAAGATACGTGCATGTGTATGTTCATTGCAGCACTACTCGCAATACCAAAGACATGGAATCAACCCAAATGCCCATAAATGATAGACTGGATAAAGAAAACATGGTACATACACACCATGGAATACTATGCAGCCATAAGAAGGAATGAGATCATGTCCTTTGCAGGGACATGGATGGAGCTGGAAGCTGTTAATCCTCAGCAAACTAACGCAGGAACAGAAAACCAAACACTGCATGTTCTCACTTATAAGTGGGAGCTGAACAATGAAAACACATGGACACATGAGAGGAACAACACACGCTGGGGCTTCTCAGTGGGAGGGAGAGCATCAGGAAGAATAGCTAATGGATGCTGGACTTAATACCAAGGCGATGGGTTGATCTGTGAAGCAAACCACCATGGCACACGTTTACATATATAATAAACCTGCACATCCTGCACATGTACCTCAGAACTTAAAAGTCGAAGGAAATCAAAAACAAAAACAAATAGTTAACAAGAAAATAAGTTTATTTTTGTTGCTTTTTGTTTGTTTCTTTGTTTGTGATAAAGTCTTGCTCTGGCACCCCTGCTGCAGTGTAGTGGCATGATCATGGCTCACTGCAACCTGCAACCTCTGCCTCCCAGGTTCAAGTGATTCTTGTGCCTCAGCCTCCCAAGTAGCTGGGATTACAGGCATGCACCACTATGGCCTAGCTCATTTTTGTGTTTTTAGTAGAGATGGTGTTTTGCCATGTTGGCCAGGCTGGTCTCAAACTCCTGGCCTCAAGCAATCCTCTCGCCTCAGCCTCCCAAAGTGCTGGGATTACAGGCATGAGCCGCTGGGCTGGCCATTAGGGAAATAACTTTAAATGATAGCTATCACAGTTTTCATAAGTAATCTGGGTAAACTATTTTTAAAAATTAATTAGGTAAATGTAATGGAATAAATGCTTATAAATAATCTTAGCATATAATTTAAAATCTAAAGTTATATGAAGTTAAATAATAGATATTCATTAAATGTCCGGGTCATTTCCTTTTAAAAAAGTTATAGGAAAACATTTTTCTAAAAAATGAAATGTGTTCTTATTTAAAGGAAAATAATTTTTGTCTAATTCCAAGGTTATTTAAAAGTTATTTATGAAACAAGATAAAGGTAGTCAGTAAATACGAGCAATGTAAAGAAAGTTACAAATATACAGAGTTGTTTTTGGCCAGAAAGGTTAAAAGGAAAATAATTTTATGTAAGAAAGAATCTGGTGTGGTAAAATTTTGTCCTGAAATAAAATGACTGGTTATTTAAGAAAGAGGGATGTCTAGGATAAAACAGGAAGTCCAAGCATGTTGTAAATGATTTGTATCAAGTTGTCTGTAATTAAAGGGAAACTATTTATAATACTTTTTCTAGAGATTGGGTTTTGATCTAAAAAAAACAAACACTAAAGAATTGGTTAGAACAGCAAAATTTTCTTAAGGTATTGATTTACTCTTAATAAAATTACAAGAGATTTTAATTTTTTTTTTAGCCCAACATTCAACTTTTATTGCATTTTGCTGTTTTCAGCTTTCTCTCCCCTTTTAAAAGGCCTGAAATAATAACTCTCCTTCAACTCATTTTCAGCTCCTGTAAGTTTTTCTCCCCTCAGGTTCTAATTATTTGTTGTGGCCTGATGCTAAAAATGTTTTATCTTAAAGGTCTAAAGGAAATGTTTTCTTCTAACATAGTATCCTGTGCTCTTGGCTTTAAATTGTTCTATGAATCTGAAAATTTTTACTTGTGACCCAGGAAACATTCTTCCTATGTCTAATTCAAGTACTATTTTCATTAGTTTTGACTTGCAGATTATCTAAATGGATTCCCCATAGGGAACAGAAATTACACTGCAGAAGGTCTTTGCCTTTTGGTAACTGGCCTAACAAACAGATTTTATGTTTTATTGAAATAATTCCTATATCATTACTATTAAGTTTTGGTTTGCTTAGAAAAAACTGAAAAAACATTCTAAATTAAGGTTATTGCATCCGTGTAACTTTCTGTATGTGCTTTTCAAGTTTTTGTGCCATTCAATTACAGGGTTTGACTCTTGAGTCTAAAAAGGACACTAAGTCCTGCTCAATCTTAAATACTGACAGCAGTTAAAGCCTCATCTTCAGACCTGGTAGAAGATGCCAATCAAAATAAACTGCTTTCATGAGACACAGGGCCAGAAATTAAAAGTATTCGACCTCCCAAGGCTCAGGGACTATTGTGGAAGAGCTGGGTGCATGAGATTGTAAGGGCTGATGTTGAGAGATTAAATTAGTTTGGTTCTCTATAAACCTAACCATTAATGTCAAAGGCACACTGATGCAAAACCAGCATATGGCTGGTTTTTGAGCATTTTCTTAGAGCATTAGCACACTCCTTAAAAAAAGGTTATACAGGTTATAGAAAGGTTTATGGAAATTATATCTTACGATCAAATGACTAAAATTTAGTAGATTTTGCTTATAATTTTTTTTTTGAGACAGAGTGTCTTGCTCTGTTGCCTAGGTTGGAGTGCGGTGGCACAATCTCAACTCACTGCAACCTCTGCCTCCTGGGTTCAAGCAATTCTCCTGCCTCAGCCTCCCAAGTAGCTGGGACTACAGGCACATGCCACCACACCTGGGTAATTTTTGTGTTTTTAGTAGAGACAGGGTTTCACCATGTTGGCCAGGCTGGTCTTGAACTCCTGACCTCAAGTGATCCACCTGCCTTGGCGTCCCAAAGTGCTGGGATTACAGGCATGAGCCACCATGCCCAGCCTGTTTATAAAATTTTGAGAGATTTAGTTGTTCTTATGCTGTCTTTATTAGGGCTTATTATTTAGGAAAGTAAGTCTCTTTTCTCAAAGAATAAAAGTTTTTTCCTTTTTGAAATCTTTGAGTTATCATTTTGGCTAAAAAAAGAATTATTTTATAATATTTTACCATGATCCTATTTTGTGATATCAAGTGTTATATTTGACAAACTTTCCAAAATCAAATTCTAACTTTGCTTCCCTTAATTTTTTTTGATATTAGGTCCCCTGAAGTGCAAAAAAGACATATTTGGCTTATTTGATATAAAATCATATAGGAAATTTTATCAAATATGAAATGGTATTTACCATTTTTCAGATTCCTGTGATTGGGATTAGTCTTTTTTTTTTTTTTTGAGATGGAGTCTCGTCCTGTTGCCCAGGCTGGAGTGCAGTGGCACGATCTCAGCTCACTGCAACCTCCGCCTCCTGGATTCAAGTGATTCTTCTGCCCCAGCCTCCCAAGTAGCTGGGATTACAGGCACATGCCACCACGCCTGGCTAATTTTTGTGTTTTTAGTAGAGATGGGGTTTCGCCATGTTGGTCAGGCTGGTCTCGAACTCCTGACCTCATGATCCACCCACCTCGGCCTCCCAAAGTGCTGGGATTACAGGCATGAGCCACCACGCCTGGCCTCGGATGAGTCTTAGTATATGTTGTCAGTAGTAATTATGCTTATCATGTAAAATTTTTGTATGCCACAGAAGTAACTAAATTTCCTTGTCAGTCATGTCTAACTATGACTGTTCTAAGAGTTTTGTCATCCACAGTTGTTTTACTTTTATCCTTTTTTTTTTTGAGAAAGAGTCATACTCTGTCACCCAGGCTGGAGTTCAGTGGTGCAATCTTGGCTCAATGCAATCTCTGCCTCCCGAATTCAAGTGATTCTTCCACCTCAGCCTCCCAAGTAGCTGGGATTACAGGTGCATGCCACCATGCCCAGCTAATTTTTGTATTTTTAGTAAAGACAGGGTTTTGCCATGTTGGCCAGGCTAATCTCAAACTCCTGACCTCAAGTGATCCACCCACCTCAGCTTTCCAAAGTGCTGGGATTACAGACATGAGCCACTGCGCCCAGCCTACTTTTATCCTTTTCAAAAGGTGATTTTATAAATAGCTATATGACTCTGACAGGTGCTTTTGAATGCAGGTTTCTGATAACTTGGGAGATTGTGACACTAGAATAGAGGAGAAACATCTAAGACTCCTATAGACAGTTAATGTGTTCATAAACATTGAGCAGAACCGGAGTTAATTACATGGACTAAACTAATGGAAAACTGAAATAATCTTTTTATGACTTTGTTTGAAACATTGGTAATTCTTTTGTTTCTGAGTCCAGAAAACCCTTTTTCTTTGAGTGATTTACAGCTTTTAACAATTGGATAAACTAAATTCCCATGAGCAAAATCTGAAGCATATTCCTCTACCTGAATTCTCCAGAATTTGAAAACTATTTGCAAGTATACTTAATTTATAGCAGTCTAGTTATTTGCATAAGTTCAATAAGAATCTGTTTTCTTTTGTAACAGGATACAATTGAAGACACTGGTTATTTTACCAAGGCTTTGATTGGAATGGCATACTTTCAGATATAAATCAACTGCTTTAAGGAATCAAAGTTGACTTACAGAGTCATAAAAGCCCCTTGGGAAAGCTGGCCTCTTGCCTTTCCACACAGTTCCTGTACAGTTTCCTGACGTGTGGTAAGTAAAGCATGTCACTTTCTGGGCCAGCTGTGGTGCCTCATACCTGGAATCCCAGCACTTTGGGAGGCCAAGGTGGGTGGATCACTTAAGGTCAGAAGTTTGAGACCAGTTGGCCAACAGGCCAACAGAGCAAAACCCCATCTCTACTAAAAATAAAAAAATGAGTTGGTCATGGTGGCATGTGCATGTAATTCCAGCTATTTGGGAGGTTGAGGCACGAGAATCACTTGAACCTGGGTGGCAGAGGTTGCAGTGAGCCGATATTGCACCATTGCACTCCAGCCTGGGTGACAGAGTGAGACTTTGTCTCAAAAAAAAAAAAAAAAAGTCACTTTCTGATAGGCCCAGGAGACTCAAATTATCTTGGGAATTCACCCAATTAATACAGGTATCTGCAGGCACAGGCTAGGCTCGAGGCATTGAAGTCTAATCTGATATTTCTTATGGAATAAAGTTCCAGCAAAGCCAGTTTTTTCTTTTTTAAAGAGCCTATATGGCAAATAATTTTTTCTTTTTTGAGACAGAATCTTGCTCTGTTGCCCAGGCTGGAGTACAGTGGCACGATCTGGGCTCACTGCAACTTCTGCCTCTGAGATTCAAGTGATTGTCATGCCTCAGCCTCCTGATAGTTGGACTACAGGCATGTGCCACCATGCCTGGCTAGTTTTTGTATTTTTAGTGGAGATGGGTTTTCTCCCTGTTGCCCAGGCTGGTCTTGAACTTCTGGCCTCAAGTGAGCCACCTGTTTCAGCCTCCCAAAGTGCTGGAATTACAGGTGTGAGCCACTGCACCCAGCCAGCACATAATTATTCTTGCTGACTTCATGCAAATACACAGGCCAAGTATAATAAGACTGACACTTATTTTATGCATAAATTTGTCCTATGATTTGTGTTTAGTGAAAATGGGGACTGGAGAGAGAAAAATTATTTTTCAAAGTGAACTATAGTGTACCTGTTATTAGATTCTAGTCTTGCCTAATATTTTTCAATTTTTATTATTTTCTAGTTTGGACTGAATTTAAAAATTTTGGGGGGGTACAGGTATTCAAAATAATATTTTCAATTTTTTTCTTCTTTCCTTCCTTTTTTTCCATTTTTTGTGATTTGAAATCACTAAAAATTATGCTGTGCTTTCTTAAAACCCTGTGAACTGAAGCTACACAACTTAAACTTCAGAAGAAAATAACAGCAACCTATATGCCAGCCTACTGATGTATGAACTTCAGGGAAAAATGGCTCTATCTTTTCATTTGTTTGTTGTTTTCTTTCTTTCTGTCCCTATTTTCTCTTTGTAGAACATGATACTTTACAACCTGCTAAAAATGAGCTTTTCTAATAATGTGAGACCTACCTGTCTAGAATAGATCATCCTAGCTATAAGTGATCAGAAAAACCTGAGACTGGAGACTCATTTTCTTCTAAAATGCTCTTTCTGAAAGATTTTAAAAAGAAACAGAAAAAATGTGAAAGGAAAATAAATCTCGGATTCCAAAATCACTAAGCCAAGGGAAAAGTTAAGCTGGGAACTATGTCAGGCAAACCTGCCTCCCATTTTATTCCTAAATAAGACAGCTAGCTACAAAGATAAAAAAAAAAGTCTCCCTCACAATTTGCCCACAAGGAAATTTCTTGTGGGCCTCAAGATCTTTACCCTGAAACAGTTCTGTTGAATTTCACCCTGGCAATGTAAACTGATAGCTTATTTTCACAGATGTGGGACAGGAAGTCATCCCTCTGCTCACCTGAGACAATTGCATATCCGATTGCTTCCTGTGCCCTATTGTTTATGTAAAAATGCAGATACACTGAGACAGACTAAACTTTTTTTTTCTTTTTCTTTTTTTTTTGAGTCAAGAGTCTCACCCTGTCACCCAGGCTGGAGTGCAGTGGTGCAATCTCAGCTCACTGCAACCCCTGCCTTCCAGGTTCAAGTTATTCTCCTGCCTCAGCCTCCCATATAACTGGGACTATAGGCACATGCCCTCATGCCCGGCTAATTTTTGTATTTTTAGCATAGGAGTTTCTCTATGTTGGCCAAGGCTGGTCTCAAACTCCTGAGAGTGAGAGGTCCTGAGAGACCTCGAGTGATCCACCCGCCTCAGCCTCCCAAAGTGCTGGGATTACAGGTGTGAGCTACCATGCCTGGCTCAGACTAAATTGTGTATTCAGTGAAAGGCTGATCAAGGACTCAAAAGAATGCAACCTTTTGTCTTTTATCTACCTATAACCTGGAAGCCCACCCTCACCCCCATCCTACCTTTGAGCTGTCCCACCTTTCCTGACTGAGCCAATGTACATCTTACACATATTATGTCTCATGTCCCCCTAAAATGTATAAAACCAAGCTGTACCCCAACCACCTTGGGCACATGTCATCAGGACCTCTTGAGGCTGTGTCATGGGTGTGTCCTTAACCTTGGCAAATTAAACTTTCTAAATTGTTTGAGACCTGTCTCAGATATTTTGGGTTCATAGGTGATTCTTTTCCTGCTGGAACTGATTGTAAGCCGGTAAAAGCAGCCACGCCACTTCTTGAAGGCTTTGCTGCTTAGAAATTTCTTCCACCAGATGCCCTAGGTCTTTACTCTTAAGTTTGACCTTCTACAGAGTCCTAGAGCATGGAGACAATGCAGCCAGTTCTTTGTTTATACTAACAAGGTTTGGTCCAGTTCCTAATAAATTCTTAATTTGTATCTGAGTTGTCAGCATGGCCTTTACTGTCTATATTTCTATGAACATTTTGATCACAACCACTTAATCAATCTCTAAGAAGTTCCAAACTTTCCCTCAGGAAAAGTTTGCCCCGGCTGGTTTTGGACTCCTGGCTTCAAGTAATCCTCCCACCTTGGCCTCTCAAAGTGCTGGGATGACAGGCATAAGCCACCATTCTCAGCTGATGCCTTCCATTACTTGTTCTTGTTGAATAACTCTGGTTAGAACTTCCATTACAATATTGAATAGCAGGGCATCCTTTTCTTGTTCCTGATCTTAGGGGGAAAACTTTCAGTATTTCATCATTGATATCCTGCTAGCTGTGGCTTTCTCATAAATGCTTTTTATCATGTTGGGAAATGGTCTCTTTATTCCTAGTTTTCTTAATTTTTATCATTAAAAGGTTAGATTTTGTTAAATACTTTTTCTGTGTCAACTGAAATGATCATTTGGTTTTTCCCCTTCATTCTATTAATATGATGTGTTACATGGATTGATTTTCTTATGTGTAATCACCCCTGCATTCTTGGAATAAATTCCACTTGGTTATGTGAATGATCATTTTAATTTGCTGTTGAGTTCAACCTGCTAATATTTTATTGAGGATTTTATCATCTATATTTATAAAGGATATTGGTCTGTAATTTTCTTTTCTAATGATGTCTTTATCTGCCTTTGGTATCAGGGTAATGCTAACCTCATAGAATTAGTTACAAAGTTTTTCTCTGCTTCATTTTTTTGGAAGAGTTTAAGAAGGATTGTTGTTAATTCTTTAAATGTTTAGTAGTTGATATCTGCATCATCATCCTAAGGGTGTCTCCAGCTATATTCATCTCATTTTTCAATTTGCTTTTCTGTCCTATCAATTTTCTCTGTGGAAGGCACATATGTTCCATGAAGAAGGCTGTTAGATGTTGTGTAGAACTCCTCTCCATATTTTTCTCTTAGTTTTTAATATATTTCTGTGTCAGGTTTGATCTGCTTGGTCAACAAATGATACTGGTGTAACTGGGAAGTGGCATAACGTAAAAATCCCAGATTGGAGTTTTTCCTTTTCCTCTCCCATCTTTCTGTATCTTTTCTCATAGTCTTTGTCTGAACATTCTTTTTTTTTTCTCCTTCTTCCTGCAATTCCCATTTGAAACAAGCCTTATTAACTTCCCAGTTTGCAGGTAGTTTTAAGTCTTTTATCGTCCTCCACAACTTCTTGGCGATTTAATTTTCAAGCTTCAGTCTGCTTCAGGTGCAGCTCCCAGAATTTGTGCAGTCTTGGTTCATGCTTCTGAGTGGCCAGCTCCTCAGCTGCTGCAAGAGCCTCCTTCTCCATGCTGTCCACTGACACCTTCTCAGCCATAGTCTCAGCTGTCCTATGGCAGTGCTTTTCTCCATACTCTACCCCCCAACTCCCCATTCTGATACACAGTTTTGCTGGGCATAGACTTTTTTCTCTTGTACTCTTAGTATGCCCATCCCCTGCCTTCTCGATGGCTCCTGATGACAAATCAGCTGTTAATCTTATTGAGGATCCCTTGTATGTGACAAGTCATTTTTCTCTTGCCTCTTTCAAGATGATATTTTTCTCTTTGTCTTTGACAGTTTGATTATGTTGTGTTTAGGTGTGGATCTCTTGTTGTTTATCCTGCTTGGAGCTCATTGAGCTTTTTGGATGTGTAGATTAATCTAATTTGGGAAGTTTTCAAACATTATTTCTTCAAATATTTATGCCTTCTCTTTCTCTTCTCTTTCTCAGGCTATTGTTATTTATTTTTATGTTCTTATACTTCAGGGTGTTCTACAGGTTTTATAGGTTTTGTTCATTTTTCATCATTCTTTTTTCTTTCTGTTTCTCAAATTGGATAATCTCAGTTTCTCAAATTGGATAATCAGTGAACCTTCAAGTTCACTGATTTTCGTTCTGCCTTCTCAACTCTGCTCTTGAGCTCCTATCAAATTTTTCATTTCAGTTATTATATTTTTCAACCCCAGGGTTTCTATTTGGTTATTAAAAAATAATTTCTACTTCCTTATTGATAAGTTCTATTGAGTGAGCCATTATTTCCACACTTCTCTTAAGTCTTTTAGTCTTTTTTTTTGTTGGCAACAGGTTCTTACTTTGTCATCCAGGCTGGAGCACAGTGGCTCATGGCTCATTGCAGCCTCAATCTCCTGGGCTCAAGCCATCTTCCCATCTTAGACTCCTGTGTCGCTGGGACCACAGGCAGGTACCACCATTCCCTGCTAATTATTTCATTGTATTTGTAGAGATGGGGTCTTCCCATGTCACCCAGGCTGGTCTTGAAATCCTGGCCTCAAGCAATTCACCTACCTCAGCCTCCCAAAGCACCAGGATTACAGAGTGAGCCACTGCTTGGCCTAGACAAAGTTTTTCTTCGTTTTTTTTTTTTTTTTTTTTGACATATTTTAAATAGTAGATTTAGCTAGGCATAGTGGCTCACACCTGTAATCCTAGCACTTTGGGAGCCTGAGGTGGGGGGATTGTTGAAGCCAGGAGTTTGAGAACAACCTGGACAATGTAGTGAGACCTTGCCTCTATAATTTTTTTTTCAAGGCTGACTTATAGTTTTTTTAGTAAATCAAATGTTTGGGCTTCCCGAGTCACTTTTTGTTGATTGCTTTTTTCCCTTCACGTGTGTATATAGGCCATTCTCTTTTTTTCTTTGCATGTCTTATAGTTGTTGAAAACTGGACATTTAGAACAGTATTTTCATGCGCGTCCATGTGAAGAGACCACCAAACAGGCTTTGTGTGAGCAACAAGGTTGTTTATTTCACCTGGGTGCAGGCGGGCTGAGTCCAAAAAGAGAGTCAGCTAAGGGAGATAGGGATGGGGCTGTTTTATAAGATTTGGGTAGGTAAAGGAAAATTACAGTCAAATGGGGGTTGTTCTCTGGCGGGCAGGAGTGGGGGTCACAAGGTGCTCAGTAGGGGAGCTTTTGAGCCAGGAAGAGCCAGGAGAAGGAATTTCACAAGATAATGTCATCAGTTAAGGCAGGAACTGGCCATCTGGATGTGTACATGCAGGTCACAGGGGATATGATGGCTTAGCTTGGGCTCAGAGGCCTGACATTCCTGTCTTCTTATATCAATAAGAAAAATAAAATGAAATAGTGGTAAAGTGTTGGGATGGTGAAAATTTTGGGGGGTGGTATGGAGAGATAATGGGCGATGTTTCTCAGGGCTGCTTCGAGCGGGATTAGGGGTGGCATGGGAACCTAGAGTGGGAGAGATTAAGCTGAAGATTTTGTGGTAAGGGGTGATATCGTGGGATTGTTAGAAGAAACATTTAGAATTATTGGTGATGGCCTGGATATGGTTTTGTATGAACTGAAAAACTAAACGGAATAAGAGAAGGAGAAAAACAGGTATAAAAGGTCTAAGAATTGGGAGGACCCAGGACATCTGATTAGAGAGTGCCTAAGGAGATTCAGCATAGTCCTGTCAGCAAAGATTATTTATTTACTTTAAGAGTTAAGAGTGGCAGTTTGGGGATAGCACCAATATCAGCTGTGATGGCTTGGAGAAACAGTGTAAACTGTCAGTGTAAACAAGAGCAGGGCATGTATGAGTAGTTGAGAACAGTGAATAGGAGTATGACTAGACAGAAGATAGTAGGGATGACAAGTTTTTTGGGGCACAGTCCAAGTTGGTCTTGTGTCTGGAATGAGACTGGGGCTTAATAAAAAGGAGCATCTATACAGGAGCTCAAATGGGCTGTACCCTGTAGTATTCTGAGGACAGGCCTGAATTCTGAGAACAGAGAGTGGTAAAAATATTGTCCAGTCCTTTTTAAGTTGGTGGCTGAGTTTGGTGAGGTTTTAAAAGACCATTAGTCCTTTCTACCTTTCCTGAAGACTGAGGACTGTAAGGGATATAAAGGTTTCACTGAATACTAAGAGCCTGAAAAAATGCTTGGCTGATTTGACTAATAAAGGCCAGTCTGCTATTGGACTGTATAGAGGTGGGAAGGCCAAACCGAGGAATTATGTCTGACAGAAGGGAAGAAATGACAGCGGTGGCCTTCTCAGACCTTGTAGGAAAGGCCTTTATTTATCCAGTGAAAGTGTCTACTTAGACTAAGAGGTATTTTTGTTTTCTGACTCGGGGCATGTTGAGTAAAGCCAATTTGCCAGTCCTGGGCGGGGGCAAATCTCCAAGCTTGATGTGTAGGGAAGGGAGGGGGCCTGAATAATCCTTGAGGAGTAGTAGAATAGCAGATGGAACACTGAGAAGTTATTTCCTTGAGGATAGATTTCCATGATGGAAAGGAAATGAGAGGTTCTAAGAAGTGGGCTAGTGGCTTGTACTATAGCATAGCCTGCCTTTGCTGGTGTGTGGCCATTAGGCCTGGTGGAACTGCCATCAATAAACCAAGTGTGATCAGGGTGAGGAACAGGAAAGAAGGAAATATGGGGAAATGGGGTGAATGTCAGGTGGATCAGAGAGATACAGTCATAGGTGACAGGTGTGGTATCAGGAATAATGTGGGAGGCCGGATTGAAGTCCGGGCCAGGAACAATGGTAATTGTGGGAGACTTAACAAAGAGTGAGTACAGCTGAAGGAGCCGGGGAGCAGAAAATATATGTGTCAGGTGTGAAGAAGAAAATAGATTTTGGAAGTTATGAGAACTGTAGAGAGTGAGTTGAGCATAGTTTGTTATATTAAGGGCCTCTAAAGTATTAGGGCGGCAACAGCCACTGCACGGAGACATGATGGCCAGCCTAAAACAGTAAGGTGAAGTTGTTTGGACAAAAAGGCTACAGGACATGATCCTGGTCCTTGTGTAAGAATTCTGACTGCACAGCCCTGCACTTCAGCTGTGGGTAATGAAAAGGGTTGGGATGAGTCAGGGAGAGCTAGGGTGGGGGCAGTCTCTAAAGCTGTCTTCAAGGAACAGAAAGAGGAGTGGGGAAAGGATTTAGAATCTATGGGTCAGCTAGGTTTCTTTTTGTGAGTTTATATAATGGTTTTGTTAGGATGGCAAAACCAGGTATCTAAAGTCAAAAGTATCTAACTATGCCTAGGAAGGAAAGGAGTTGTTGTTTTGTAGAAGGTGTTGGGGTTTGAGAGATCAGCTGGACATGATCGGCAGGGAGAGCACATGTGTTTTTATGAGAATTACGCCGAGATAGGTAACAGATGAGGAAGAAATTTGGGCTTGACTGAAGTAATGGGGGCTGTCTGTGAAGCTTTGTGGCAGTACAGCTCAGGTAATTTGCTGAGCCTGATGGGTGTCAGGGTCAGTCCAAGTGAAAGCGAAGAGAGGCTGGGATGAAGGGTGCGAAGGAATAGTAAAGAAAGCATGTTTGAGATCTAGAACAGAATAATGGGTTGTGGAGGAAGGTATTGAGGATAGGAGAGTATATGGGTTTGGCACCACGGGGTAGATAGGCAAAACAATTTGGTTGGTAAGGTGCAGATCCTGAATTAACCTGTAAGGCTTGTCTGGTTTTTGGACAGGTAAAATGGGGGAATTGTAAGGAGAGTTTATAGGCTTTAAAAGGCCATGCTGTAACAGGTGAGTGATAACAGGCTTTAATCCTTTTAAAGTGTGCTGTGGGATGGGATATTGGCATTGAGTGGGGTAAGAGTGATTAGGTTTTAATGAGATGGTAAGGGGTGGATGATTGGTTGCTAAGGAGGGAGTAGAGGTGTCTTATACTTGTGGGTTAAGGTGGGGAGATACAAGGGGAGGATGTGAAGGAGGCTTTGAACTGGGGGAAAAGGTGGCAATGAGGTGTGGCTGTAGCCTAGGAATAGTCAGGGAAGCAGATAATTTAGTTAAAGTGTCTCGGCCTAATAATGGAACTGGGCAGGTGGGGATAACTAAAAAGGAGTGCTTAAAAGAGTATTGTCTAAGTTGGCACCAGAGTTGGGGAGTTTTAAGAGGTTTAGAAGCCTGGCCGCCAATACCTACAACAGTTATGGAGGCAAGGGAAACAGGCCCTTGAAAAGAAGGTAATGTGGAGTGGGTAGCCTCCATATTGATTAAGAAGGGGACGGCTTACCTTCCACTGTAAGAGTTACCTAGAGCATCTGTGATGATCTTGCAGGCTTCTGAGGCGATCGGGCAGTGTCAGTCTTCAGCTGCTAAGCCGAGAAGATCTGGGAAGGAGTCAGTCAGAGAGCCTTGGGCCAGAGTTCTAGGGGCTCTGGGACTGGTTGCCAGGTGAGTTGAACAGTCTGATTTTCAGTGGGGTCCTGCACAGATGGGACGCGGCTTAGGAGGAATCGTGGGCTGCAGGCATTCCTTGGCCTGGTGGCCAGATTTCTGGCACTTGTAGCAAGCTCCTGGGGGAGGCGGGCCTGGGGGAACGCCTGGCCACTGCGACTTAGGCGTTTGGAAGTTCTTTTGTGCTGGAGATGTGGCTGGGGTTTGTCTCACAGTGGAGGCAAGGAATTGCAACTCAGAAATATATTGCTACTTGGCTGCCTCTTCTCTATTATTGTACACCTTGAAGGCAAGGTTAATTAGGTCCTGTTGTGGGGTTTGAGGGCTGGAATTTAATTTTTGGAGTTTTATTTAATGTCGGGAGCAGATTGGGTAATAAAATAAAATGCATATTGAGAATAAGATGGCCTTCTGACCTTTCAGGATCTAGGGCTGTAAAGCGTCTCAGGGTTGCTGCCAAACGAGCCATGAACTGGGCTGGGTTTTTCATGTTTGATGAAAGAGCCTAAACGCTAACTGATTTTGGGAGAGGTCGGATAAAGAAAAAGGAGTATTAACCTTGACTATGCCTTTAGCTCCAGCCACCTTTTTAAGAGGAAATTGCTGGGCAGGTGGGGGAAGGCTAGTCACGGAATGAAACTGTAAGCTGGACCAGGTGTGAGGAGGGGAGGTGATAAAAGGATTATAGGGTGGGGGAGCAGAGGCTGAGGAAGAATTGGGACCTGGCTCTGCCTGGTGAGGAGGGGAGAGGTCAGATGGGTCTGTAGAAAAGGAAGATAAGAAAGACTCAGTGATGCTTGGGGTTGGGACTGAGGGGACAGGCGGGAGGGCAAGAAGGAAGATTTGGGACTAGTTGCATTGGGAACAGAGACCAGGGAGGAACCGATGTGTAAAAGAATGCCTGGACATCAGGCACCTCAGACCATTTGCCTAATTTATGACAAGAATTATTTAGATCTTGTAGGATGGAAAAATTAAAAGTGCCATTTTCTGGCTATTTGGAACTACTGTCGAGTTTGTATTGGGGTCAAGCAGCATTGCAGAAGAAAATAAGATGCTTAGATTTTAGGTCAGGTGAGAGTTGAAGAGGTTTTAAGTTCTTAAGAACACAGGCTAAGGGAGAAGGAGGAGGAATGGAGGGTGGAAGGTTGCTCATAGTGAAGGAAGCAAGCCCAGAGAAAAGAGAGTAGAGACATGGAGGGAAGGGGTTCGGGGGTTCTTACCCTCCAGAAAAGCGGGAAAGGGGTCGGGGCACAGAAATAAGGGGTTGGGGTGCAGAGATAAGAGGTCAGGGTGTGGAAATAAGGGATTGCGGTGTGGAAATAAGGGATCGGGGCACAGAGATAAGAGGTTGGGGTGCGGAAATAAGGGATGGGGCGCAGAGATAAGAGGTAGGGGCATGGAAATAAGGGATCGGGGCTCAGAGATAAGGGATCAGGGCATGGAAATAAAGGATGGGGCACAAAGATAAGAGGTCGGGGCACGGAAATAAGGGATCGGGGGTTCTTGCCCCCAGAAAAGCAGAGAAGGGGTAGAGACACGGAGAGAAGGGGTTGGGGGGTTCTTGCCCCCTAGAAAAGCAGTACTTGCAGCTAAGGGTGAAGGAGAAGGGGTTGAGGGGGTTCTTGCCCTCTAGAAAAGCAGAGGAGTAGAGACATGGAGAGAAGGGGTTGGGGGGTTCTTGCCCCCTAGAAAAGCAGTACTTGCCGCTAAGGGTGAAGTACCAAGGCAGGTGTCCCCATGTGGTCAGACACCTCTGAAACATGGGTGAAAAATCAGAGAGGTGTCCCTGCAATGATTAAACACCAAAGGAAGGCTGCCTTCCTTAGTCCGTGACTGGCGCCGGAGTTTTGGGTCCACGGATAAAATGTGTCTCCTTTGTCTCCACCAGAAAATGAAAGGAATTGAAATTAAGAGAGGGAGAGATTGAAGGGTGGCGCCAAGATTGAAAGGAGAAAGTGGTTGAGGGATAGTGAGAGAGGTTGGAGAAGAGAGTAAGAAGAGGCCGCTTACCCGATTTAAAATTGGTGAGATGTTCCTTGGGCTGGTGGGTCTGAGGACCCGAGGTCGTAGGTGGATCTTTTTCACGGAGCAAAGAGCAGGAGGACAGGGGATTGATCTCCCAAGGGAGGTCCTCCGATCTGAGTCACAGCACCAAATTTCATGCGCGTCTGTGTGAAGAGACCACCAAACAGGCTTTGTGTGAGCAGCAAGGCTGTTTATTTCACCTAGGTGCAGGCGGGCTGAGTCCAAAAAGAGAGTCAGCCAAGGGAGATAGGGGTGGGGCCGTTTTATAAGATTTGGGTAGGTAAAGGAAAATTACAGTCAAAGGGGAGTTGTTCTCTGGCGGGCAGAAGTGGGGGGTCACAAGGTGCTCAGTAGGGGAGCTTTTGAGCCAGGATGAGCCAGGAGAAGGAATTTCATAAGATAATGTCATCAGTTAAGGCAGGAACAGGCCATTTTCATTTCTTTTGTGGTGGAATGTCATCAGTTAAGGCAGGAACCGGCCATCTGGATGTGTACATGCAGGTCACAGAGGATATGATGGCTTAGCTTGGGCTCAGAGGCCTGGCAAGTATAATGTGGCATTTCTGGAAATCAGAGTCCCCCCCCACCCCACCCCAAGCTTTGTTGTTGCTATTTGTCGTTGTTGTTTGCTTGTGTCGTGACTTTACTAATTCTGTAAATTGTGTATTTTTTTTGTTGTGTGTGGCCACTGAAGTGTCTGCTTGGCTAGCTTAGCCAAAGACTAGACAGAGGTTTCATTAAATGATTGCACCCAATGAGTCTACCAGTCTTTGCTGGAGGGTTATATACATAAATTTTTCTGGAACTATTTTAGAGTCACTTGCTGGCATACAGGACAACATAGGCTCCCAACCACTGTGGAGCACCAAAGACAAACCAGAGCAGCTGCACATCCTCAGCAGCTCCCAAATTCCAAAATCTTGGGGGATGGAACCATCTCTCCTGGAGTCTCACCTCTGCACAGTGAGGCCCTGGTGGCTACTGTCCTGACTTCTGGTGATTATTTTGCACTGGAGTCTCTCTTTGTTTTAGTCAGTAGAATCTCTAATGCCCACTTTCACTTTCTGGTTTAAATACAGGCTAAAGGTTCCCCACTGCTCCCCCAGCTCCAAACTCTGTTTCATCCCAGCACCTACCTTGGGCCCACCTTCAATCCTCATTCCTGCTCCTATTACTTCCTTTTTCACCCCAGATTAAGGCTTCTGGGGTATCCTTTCCTAGGATGCAGAATGAGGTATAGTCTGTCACCCCAATTGAAGCTCAACATTTGTTGAGAATTTCTAGTTTTTACTCTGTAATTCAGAGATCTTAGGAAGAATTTTGTCTTCCATCTCCCAACCTTGTTCAGTACAGCCTGGCCTCCCAGGACTATGTGCCATTTTCTATTCTTCCTAGAGAATTTCCTATAAGCAATAATATTTGGAACCAACTAGAGCACTGCTTTTGAAAGAGCCTCATGTAGCACTAGTGGGTCCTGGCCTAGAGGATCCAAGAGCTTTTGGTGCCATTGCAGCCTCAGGGCAAATAACAGACACATCTCAGCTAAGGAACAATCATAGATTCTTACAGCCCTCAAGGTATTTATGGGTCAAAGCAGCAAGGGTCTAAGGAAGAATTGATTGGGCACCCAAGAAGCTTCCATATGAGGGGCCCCCTGCCAAGTTTCAGAATGACCTAGGGAAGGGTCTGAGGCATAGCCTGAGAAAGAGTCCCAAAGGTAACCTATCAAGGTGTTCAGAAAGCTACTCAGTAGGGGTTTTGGGGGCTGATTCATCAGAGGAGACCAAAAAAAATGACTTGTTGAGTCACTCAAGGAATGGGTCAGGAAACGACTTATAAATGCATTCAAGAGAGAACCTAGACTGGAAGCAACTGGAAAACACCCTGAAAGTTCACTTGGGCTGGTGGCCTATATATGTGTATTGTTCATGGCTTGCTGACAGTGATATATCGCTCCCTTCTGGGAAGTCCTATAGCTACTTGAAAACTGGAAATTTGGCACCCTCAGTGCAGGAACACTGCCTAAATACCTCTTGGAAGCTTTCCTTTCTTGATGCAGGTGCTACACAGGCACTAGAAGCCTAAGTGGTGTGGTTTTGAGCATGGCAGAGATAGAGTTTACCTCTTTAAAGTCTCTGAATCTGTAAAACTTGAGGTGATAGAGACCCAATCATGGCTCCTTTCCCAAGTCCACCTTTATCCCTCAGCCACCCATGTTTCAGGGATGGCTAAATTGAGGTTGCTTAGTTCCTTGAAACAAACAGGCAGGTCGGGAGATAGGCTGATCACAAGAAATTCAACCCCCACCCTGGAAGTCCTTTCCCTGCCTCCTCAACTGTGAGCAAGGAAGTCCAGAGGACCCTGAGTTCAAGGAGGAGAGCAAACAAACTTTTTAGCTCCTTTTGCCCTCTCCATGGACAAGTTGTGTCAGAGTGGGACTATTTGAGGGCCAAGAGAGGCAGTCCAGAGTTACTTCAAGTTAGACAAAGGCAGGACACACCCAACAGATGAGAGTGGAGTTGTATCCCAACAGACTCTGGCCATGGAGGAGCATTGTCTGGAGGCAGAAGGGGCTCACCACAGAGCATAGCATCTTCTTGGAGTTTTTTCTTTAGGAAAAGGATATGGGAGATTAGGTATTTCTTTAAGAGCCGAAGAAGACAGGGAGGTAGGAAGTCCAAAGAGACTTCAGTTCCTAAGCCACAACAGGAAGATGTCCAGGAGATAAATGCCTATCTGAGTAGTCAAGGGGCTCCGGTGACTAAGGAATACTCCCCAACCAAGAATGCTGGTTGCCCAAGATCCAGGATGGCCAAGCCTTAAGGGGATATTACTGTCATACAAGATGAGCAAATGATTGTCATAGTACTGTCATTACAAAATCACACACACACACACACCTACTATAAAAACATTCAAGGGCTTATCAATGTGAGAAAACCTGATAAAGACCCCAACCCCTCAGGACCAGATTGAACTAGTCTCTCCCACAGCTCTTTTACTATCTTGACTTTTCTACAGCTCTGTGCACGCATGCCTGTCTCTAGGGATGGTTACACAGGCATCACAATAGCAGAAATTCCTCATGCAGTCTCTAAGAAGGGTAAGGTTCAAATTGCAGGTAAGGTTGCAGTCAGCCTTAGGACTTTCCCATTGAAGTGTCCCTTGCCTCAGATAGGCTTGCTTCTAGGCTCTCAAAATCCTATTCCCGGCTGGGTGCGGTGGCTCACATCTGTAATCCCAGCACTTTGGGAGGCCAAGGGTCACCTGAGGTCAGGAGTTCAAGACCAGCCTGGCCAACATGGTGAAAACCCGTCTCTACTAAAAAATACAAAAATTAGCCAGGTGTGGTGGTGGGCGCCTATAATCCCAGCTACTTAGGAGGCTGAGGCCAGAGAGTCGCTTGAACCTGGGAGGCGGAGGTTGCGATGAGCCGAGATCATGCCATTGCACTCCAGCCTGGGCAACAAGAGTGAACTCTGTCTAAAAAAAAAAAATCCTATCCCCAGAGTGTGCTCAGCAGGACATGATAATTTCCCAGGTCTTGTGTTTCTACACAGAGGCCAAAGGGAGCAGTTTGGCCCAGCAGACCAGAATCCCAAATCTTCAGGCCTCAGGAAAAATCCCGGACAAGAATTTAGCCACAAGTCAAGAGAGAGGCTACCCTAGGAGCCCCAGAGGAGGAGAGCATTGAGTAGGGGATATAGGGTGGGGGCATCTCCCTGCTCAGGCCAGGGGATTAGCAGATACCCTTGTAAGCAAGACCCCCTGGTTTCTGAACATTTTCTCCTTTCGAACGGGGTACAAAAGTACCTCAGGTGAAAGGATGAGGAGGTTTTTTTCAGTGTCTTTATTGTGGGGAAAAAAGCCAATTAGTGTCAGCTTAAGCCTGGCCCAGCTAAAGGCAGTGCTGTCTGGATAGTACTGGGGACACTGGCACTCAGGAGGGCATGACTGTCATGGGCCTGATCCTGGAGAAGATGTGGGATTCATGCTCAAAGTCAGCCCCAGGAGGATGTCCGGGGCTAGGCAGAGCCTGCAGATGGGCATTTCTTCAACTATAGGGCTCCTTCTACCCAGACCGCAGGAAAGGGACAAGTGCCCCCTCATGCAGCCACCACTCAGGTCCTGAGGGCCAGAGTTGTCTCCGTAGACACAGGCAGGTCAGAGGCCAGGACAGACATCCCTAGATAACTGTGAGATTTGAGGATTTGCAGCTGTGTTCAGTGCTTCCCAGGGAGCCTGTGTCCATAGCCAGGCCTCACCAGCATGGGCCAAGGAGGCCAGGTACCTCTGGCTACCCTCTCCAATGTCCAGGCTCTGTCTTTTACTGCTAGCCACCATGAATATTATATAGTACTATAAGTGTTTAACTGTACATAGCACATATGAAAGCACTTTTCACAGCTATTGTTCATAGAACATGCTTATAAGCCAGAACCATAAAACCTTAATTATAATACATCAACTCCATACTTCCAAAGAACATACCTTCCCACAGGAATATCGACCAGTACTTTTCATCATACATTCAGTCGGTCATCGTACATAGCACATTACAGTCAAATAAATCCTCGTCACCACAGATATCCCCCCCTCAGATAGTGGTTTCTCGCTCACCATCCTCCATGAAATCAATATCCTGCACAAGAGTGCTACTCTCCTCACTCCGGGCCCAAACACTTGGGGGTAGCTCTTCTAGTCAGCCAGAAAGTCCTTCAGCCTCGCCAGGAGCAGTGGCTCATGTTTGTAATCCCAGCACTTTGGGAGGCCAAGGCAGGCGGATCACTTGAGGTCAAGAGTTTGAGACCAGCCTGGGCAACATGGTGAAACCCTGTCTCTACCAAAAATACAAAAATTAGCCGGGTGTGGTGGTGCATGCCTGTAATCCCAGCTACTCGGAGGCTGAGGCAGGAGAGTCGCTTGAACCTAGGAGACAGAGGCTGCAGTGAACCAAGATCGCATCACTGCACTCCAGCCTGGGCGACAGAGCAAGACTCCGTGTCAAAAAAAAAAAAAAAAAAAAAAAGTTCTCCACCCCCTCCTAGAAAATAATTTTCTCCTAGAAGGAAAATTTATCTGACTCAGAGAAAATTTAGACAAGAAGAAAAAATCTGTTTTCATGCCAGCACATCTTCTGAAGACAATGGTCTCTGTCTCTCATGAGCAGTGATATTTTTCCTTCCCAAATAGATGTTTCTTATAACAGCTGAGTGGTACTTTCTGTCTGTGCTGTGTTTGGAGTATATGTTTTAGAAATCCCAGGAGGCTTCGAGGAAGGCAGAGGTCAGCTTCAGCTTATACTGAGGGCCTGCTTGGGCTTCTCAAAGGTGACCAGAGCCCGGGAGGGAGGGTGACAGTGGCCCTCCTCAGCCACCCCCATCCCAGGTTTGTTGCTCCTGCTCAGATGCCATATTTTTAAAATACTTTATTTTTTACATAATACTGTCATTACAAAAAAATACAAAAAAACTACTATAAAAACATTCGGGGGTTGTCAAAGTGAGAAAACCTAAAGACCCCACCCCAGGATCTGGCTGAAGCAGGCTTCCCCCAGCTCCTTCACTATGACCTTTATACAACTGTGGGGGTGGGGTGGGATCACACAGGCATAAAAGGGCTGGAAATTCCCCACACAGCCTCCAAGGGTAAGAAATGAGTAGCTTCACATATCACAAAAGTGGGATTTGGAAGTTTGGGGGTGGCTAGGCCCTGAGTTCAGAGGTGTGGGGAAAAACCTGTGACCCTGAATCTCTTGGTGGGGAATAGCTGCCACCTGACCCCAAAGCCCTTTCCCTTCCTGATGAAGGCTGGGAGATGGGCCCTGTCCCCCACCTCTTAGCCTTAATACCTCAGGCCCCATTCCCTGCCCTCCACCCTTGAACACTCCTGAGAGCAGCAGGGAGGACAGAACCTCCAGCTGTGCAGGTGTAGGCAGGGCAGCTGTTACAGAGGCTGCTGAGGAGCTCACCCCCCTGCTCCAGATGAAAAGTGTCTCGTGCTCAAGTCCCTGTTCACAGGTTGTGAACTTTCCCTTCTTATCCTCTCTCCTTTCTCCCAGAGAGGCACAGACAGCTCTAGGTGAGTGCTTCTTGTGCATGAATATGTGTGCCATTACCTTGGACACTGTGGACCTGGGGGTGGGGCTGAGAAAGCAATGTCCTTTCTAGTCTTTTCCACCCCCAACAGCAGGAAGCCAAAGGGAAGGGAGGGGACTGGTATTAGCAAAGCTGAGGGGAGGAGGACATGCTATGTACAGGCATGGATAAGGAATCTCTACATATCTTCAAGTAGCACTCAGGTCACTCTCCAGCCACTGCAGTGGAAACTGGATTGAAAGCTAGTGACATGAACATTGACCCCTGGCCTGGGCTAGCTCTCCCCACCTCCCTCCCACTCCCCCCAGGCAGCCCAGCTCTGAAAGGGGTCAGGGACAGGAACATTTTCCTGAAAACCAGTGGCTTTTTTTTGCATTTTAGAAAAAGTTGCCAGTGTCCAGTGGACATCAAGCTGGGTGCACATTGAGTGGAGTGAGTGTTGGGGGTATTGCTGTGGTAGGCTCTGGACTGGCTGGGGCAGAGCCTAGGAACAGGGTAGGTGCTGCTTAAGGATCTGTCTTGTCTGTGGTGTTAATCTGTCTGGGAAGCGAACTTTGAACTCAACAATGAGGTCTCCCCGCTGAGTTGGCACTTTGGGGAAGGGAAGGCCCTCCCCACGGAGTCTCTTCACGGTGCCTGGCTTGATGACATCATTGCAGGGCAAAGGGATCACTCGGCCGTCGATAGTGGGAATGTTCACAGTGCAGCCACACAGCGCCTGGGAAAGACGAAGCAGAAAGTGAGGAAAAGGTGGGGTAAGGTGAGTGGGAAGGAAGGAAATAGACTGAGGTGGGGAAAGAATGTGCCAGCTGGCGGGAAGAGAGGGAATGTCCCCACCATCTCCCCAGCACACACACACAGCCTGACTAGGCCCCACCTCCTTGAGGCTGATCAGGGCACTGTAGAGCACGTTGGTGCCATCTCGGCGGAAGTGTGCATGGGGCTTGTCTTTGAGCACAAAGACGATGTCAGCAGGGATGTTGTCAGGTGTGGCGTCGCCCTCTTTGGGGAAGGTGATCTTGGTGCCTTCCTTCCAGCCACGCTTGATGACTATGTGCAGGATCTTGTCCTCGGTGCGCACAGTTCGCCCATCAGGGTTGAGGCGACGCCTCGTGATCTTCATGCGCTTGGTGGAGCCATGGTAGATCTCCTCCAGGGACACCCGCAGCTCGTGCACCACTGGGGGGTCCTGCACCTTGCGCCGAGGGTACAGTGGTTCTGGGGCTCGCCTTGGACCCCTACTCAGCCCATTGAAGCCAAAACGGCCGAAAGCGCCAAATGGGTCCTCATCTTCATCCACATCCATGTCATCTGGGTCAAAGCCACTGAAGGGCCGAGTGGAGCGGCTGCTGGCAAAGAAGATATCGAAGGGGTTGGAGCCACCAAAGAAGGAGGCAAAGGTTGCATGGGGGTCCCCATGAAAGGTGTAGTGAAAGGAGCCACTGGAGCCACCTGATGTGCCACCGCCGGTCTTCAGGCCTAGAGGGGAGGAGAAGTTAGGGGCAGTGTGGCTTATTCTGGCCCCATCCCAGTGTCTTCCCCCTGCCCTCTAGCTCCCAGTTCACAGGCTTAGAGAAAGAAGTAACCTTTAAATCCCACAGAGAGGGCCAGGCTAATAGAGTAAGAAAGGCTTCTGGCAAGATTATCTTCCATTCCTAATTATATATTTAATAACGATGCACAACTTGAGATTCAAAGAGGCTTGCTTACCCAATAGGTGGAAAAGCCAGGACTAGAGGACTTAGAGGATGTGACTTCCAGTCCTGTAATCTTTTCCACATACTCATGGTCCAAAGATGTCTCAAAAAGCCTTGAATGACTAGCTTGGTGTCACATTACAAGTGATACTTGGTTCCCAAATCTTTGCTTATCTCCAAAGACATATAGGACAAGGGGCCATCAGACAGGATGTGACCACAGAGGGGGCTGGTAAGTGAACAGTCGCAAATAGGGTAGGGATCCAACCCGGGAGGAAGACCAGTTTCACTCTGCTTCTAGCAGTGTTTCCTCTTTCCCTGACCCCTGCTCAAATGGGAAATCAGGAAGCCTTAAAAAGTGGGAAAGCTCATTAGCTTGGAGATGAAGAGCTATTTTTCTAGAAAAAGTTTTTAAATGCTTTGTTCCCACACTCTGCTCGGTGTTACACAACTTTAGGGGGTGTCATTCACACATTGTACAGACATAGACTACAATGGGAATGGAGCTCCCTGGAGTTATACAACAGCGAACGCCGTACCCCACACCTAATGTTGAGCAACCAAAATGCATGAATGGGCTGGCACATGGCAGTGGTGACCTTAGCTGCTCTCTCTGTCAGGTCCTGTCTAAGGGGCTCAGATTCCTGGAGGCAGCCTTCATGCACAGGAGGGGGTGCTGGCGGTAGTGGGGGATGTGGGGAGAGGGTTCACACTGAGAACTGCTCCGGAATACGGAGACTATGGGTGGGGTCCAGGCTAGGAAAGAGACCCTTCTCTTTGAGGCCGTTTATCTAGAATTTCAACTGATCATGGAGATCTGAGCCTAAATTAGCCTCTTATTTCCTGGGACCACAAGGGCAGATTTGAGTTTCACTAGAGAGGCCAAGTGGCAGATGGTTCAGGGACTTGTGGCAGCTGCCTCTTCACCCCTCCCCCAAGACCTAGGATCTCTCCTTTCCTTCTATCGAGGGGCTGATTATCAAGCGAGTTCAAGCAGCCTGGCAGAGCTCAGTGAGAGAGGGAGGGAGGCTGGACCGATGATGACGGGAAGGGGTAATTCTCTCTATAGGGATTTCTATTCTTCCACTACCACCCCCTTTTCAAGCTGGGAGCAACTTGTCCCTAGCTGGAGCTGCACACAGAGTCTGTGTGTATAACTGCTCTATAATAAATGGACAGAAATATAACCAACATTTCTAAGCTGCTTCTCCCTCCCCAGGCCATGGAGGTCCCCTTAAGGCCATGCCGCATCCTCAGGGGCCTTCCTGGGATGGGGTTCTGCATCAGAACCTGGCGTCTGGACCCCTTCACTTAGGCAGAAGGGGTGAAGTATCTCGGGGGAGCTCTCCCAGCTCCTGCCTCGTTTCTAAACAAAGGTGAGGCTGAATGGAGGAATGGGTGCAATTCCAAGACAGGTCACATGGTGGCATGGTGTCTGCACTGCTTCCCTCTTTTCCACTCCTATCCCTCCCATCCCTCCATGCCAGAGAGAAAAATGTCTTAGCTGAAAGAATATTGGGGGTTCCAGCCAGTATCTGGCGAATCTGGGAGTTGGCACGTCTAGGGGGTAGGCAGGAAGAATGGAAGGAACCGGCAGCATGGAGAATAGGAAAAGGGAGTTGGGAGGATGAGGGTTCACAGAGGGGCATGGAACACAAGGCCAGGAGGAGGGGAAGAAAATAACCTTCTTATCTACATATGATTAGCCCATTTAGTTTTGAGGATAGAAGGGGGAGGGTGAAGAGGAGGAGAATGTGAAAGAAAGGTGGATTCTGTTGGGGAGGAAGGACAGTTCTTCCCAGGAAGGAGAGTCCTCAGCGTGACAATGTCTCTTAATATAGCCTGACAGGTGCCTGTGGCTGGCGGGTGGCAGGCAGCCCTGAGGGGCAGGCCCAGAATTAGCAGCTACATCATGGCCGTGGGATGTGCTGGGAGGGGCCTCCCTCTCAGAGGCTTTATTTGGGCCTTTCCTGCCTCCCACCCCATGGCCACCAGCTACCCCAGGGAAGGGGGAAGATGCCAGCAGCAGTTCCCCTTCCACCCTTGGATCCCTGCCACTTCCTCTGGGAGGTAAAGCTCCACCTCTGTTCTGCTGGCCAGAAGCAGGCAGGGCCGGGGGAGAGAAGGGGAAAACCATTTCTGCTCAGAGCTCTGGTAGTTAATTCCCAGGCTGCTTAAGGGCCAGACTTTTATGCTGATGAATGTAAATGCTCTGTCCTCAGAGAGCCACACACTCCCTCTCCCCAACCTTCCTCATCAGCCAATGAAGCAGCGGAGACTTCAGGCAGGACTAATAAGGCTGGGAAGGGAAGAAGGGCGGGGAAGGCCTCTGGCTCTTGCTTCAGACCTCTCTAAGGCCTGAACCCGAGGAGGGAGGGGGCAGAGAGAGGCGGGGAGAACTAGGGTGAGCTGAGCTGGGTAGTGGGTGGGCTTCTCTCTTCTCTGGGTGACAGTGCTGGAAACCCTTGCTGCCCTTACCCCCTCCACAGCCTCCAGTTCCCCGCTACACAAACTGGTGCACCTGGGACCCCTACCAAGCGGAGGGGTCCGGGATTGGGCTGGAGTGCTGCCCTCTTACCTTCCTCCCCATACTGGTCATACAGGCCCCGTTTCTTGGGGTCACTTAGCACATCATAGGCCTCTGCAATCTCCTTAAACTTCTCCTCAGCGTTGGGTTCTTTATTCTTGTCTGGGTGGTACTTCAAGGCCATCTTCCGGTAGGCTTTCTTGATCTCATCCTCGTTGGCCCCCGATGGGATCCCAAGAATCTTGTAATAATCTTTTCCCATCACAGCCACTGGACCAGCACTGGTCTCCTTGTTTCTGAAAGAAACCCAGGGCCAAGACTTGATGCCTTCTCTTCTGCCCCAGCCCTGTTCCTGATGATCTTGCAATCCCTAAATGACTCCCTGGGTAACCTTCAGCAGGTCATGCCTGTTCTGTGGGCCTGTGTCCCCCCATCTGTAAAATGAAAGGTTTGGACTAGATGATCTCTTCTGGCTCTGACATTCTAGAATTCTGTGATTCCGTCCTCACCTCCTGGGTTTTCCCAGCAGGAAGCTGAAGGTTGTGGCCCACTCTTGGGGCTAGGCTGAGGCCCTGGTCCTTGGGCCAGACTGAGGACCCCTGAGAGGCCCTGCTGAGCGAGGTGGCACCATGGACTGAGCGACCCACACACAGGAGCTGGCGAAGGTCAGTGTAACGGGTGAGGTCACCTGAGCATCGTGGTCTCCTACGCCACGCCTCAGGCATGGTGCCCAGGCTGAGGGCAGCTGGGGCAGTGGCCCAGGACCGGGAACAGGCCTGGGTCTTCCGCCAGCTGTCCTGGCCAGCCAGACTGAGTCAGGGAATGGGTGTCTGGAGTCCTGTCTGCCATTGGAGACCCCAGGCCTCCCCGCCCCCACCCCTCTGACGATGCTAAGCCTCACGTGTGACTCAGATCACGGGGTGACTCACAGCCTTTGGAAACTGCTGTTTCCAACTCCCTCATTAGCAGGGGGGGCGACACTATCCTTCCCCCAACCAGGGCAACAGTTCCCTTTACTCATTTGCCAGCGTCTACACACAAAACTGTGAGGGCTGTGCCACCTAAGCACCAGTGTGAGTGAACAAAAGCATCCTGGGGACAGGACTTTTTCAACCCCAGCTGTTAGGAGACAATTGGGCACTAACCAACCACCATTTCCTTAATACCTCTCCTAGCCCCACCCCACGCCCCCAGTCCACCCTGTGGTTTAGGATCTGGCCCATCGTCAGACCCATATTCCTCTGAGTCCCTTTTAAGGTGGGTGCAGGAGCATTTGTTATAAGAGAAACGTGCAACCCGAATTCTTCCATTCCAGTCTCCCTCTATCGGTGTGTCTGTGGTGGATATCAGGGGAAGGGGGACTTTCCTGTAGCTAGAGCTCTCTGGGGGATGGCCAGAAGCCATTCTCAGCCCTTCTGAGACTTGGCCAACCCCTGCCAAAGCCAGGAGAACCAGAGTCTTTCTAGCAATGTCCTAGGCTGGCAGCCACAGCTGAGACCTGCCTTTCCGCCTCTGACTGCTTCACAGCAGGGAGGTGTACAGGGTGCCCTTGCAGGAGTGAGGGCTGCAACCGGGTAAGGGGGAGGCGCCCAAGGCCCTAGGTGGGCAGGGACAATGGCCCTCACTGCTGCCCCCACAGGCCCTGCTGCAGGTGGCTGGGTTGACTCATGGTTCTGGGAGTCACCTTTCTCTGACGAAGAAAAGGCTCCACAAAGGCGGGTACTCCCCCATTGCCCCCACCAGCATGTCACGTCTGTGGGGGAGACGGGGTGGGGGGTGGGGTTGGGAGAGGCAGAGAAGAAAGAGCACCTCGTTGAGGGGGGCAGCTGTTTTCGGAAATGGCAGCAAAAGCCGTCTGAGAGGGAGCGGGGGGGTGGTCTGCCATTTCTGCCTCAACCCACACCTTCTTTCCCCTGGGACTGGGAAAGAACCCTAGCACACCAAGAGGGTGCCCCTAGAGAACGAGAGCAGCTTCCAGGCAGAGGGCCAGTGGAATGGCTCACCAACCACCCACCTCCTTTTGGTGTCCCTGTATTACCTCCACACCCGGCCAGCTTCCTCCCTGGTACCCACCTGCTAGCTGCTCTAGGCCCATACATCTCTTGCCTCCGCAGACACAGGGCAAGCTCTTTCAGGATCTGCCTCCTTTTTCTCTTTCTGCTTTCCTCCCTCCTTCCCTTCCCCCCTACCCACAGGCCACGTGTTGGAATGACAAAGGAGCCCCATGGCATGGCACTGCCTTTGATGGAGAAGAATGAGGAGGATGTTAAGGTAGAGGCAGGAAGGAAAAATGGGGAGAAAATGGCGAGGGGGACTGTTGAGGTACAGGGAGGGGAGATGGCTGATACAGAAAATGAGGTACCGATGGAGGGGGATGAGTGACAGATGGAAATGGCTGAGGTGGAAAATGGGTTAATGATGGGTTGAAAGGCAGGAATGTCGAGAGTTGAAATAATGGAGGAAATGTCTGTGGAAAATGGATACCTGAAGGGTTTGAGAAAAGAAGAGGAATGATAAGGGGTGCAATTCATTCAAATATGTGGGTGAGGCCGGAGGGGGGTTCCTGTATGTCACAGAGGGGATGAGGATGAGGTGGAGGAAGCAGGAAGGCAATGGAGGGGATGGCCGCGTGGAGGGTTTGACTGGGTATGGGTATGAGTGCCCTTCTCCGGAGGGACTTACCGAAACTTTACAAACCCATTCAGCGTCCACGCTCGAAGTTTTAAGGGCTCCAGCTGAATTTTAAACATCAAGCTGGCTAAGAAGTCTTCTCCCCAGGAGTGTGGGAAGCTCCGGAAAGCTCCTCGGGCCTGCAGTGGGGGTGCTGCTGGGGGTGGGCAGGAGAGCACTGTGCGCTTAAACATGCCCAGCCAAGCCCCTCACCTCTGATCGCTCCACCGGAGCCGGCCTGAAGTGCTGCAGCTCTGGAAGCCACCTCCTTGGACTCTCAGAGGCGCGTGCCCAGCAAGGCCTGTCTGGCGCAGCAGGTGCCGGACCTGATCCCCAAGTGTGGAGAGTGAAGGGAGAAGACCCGCGGCCACCTGCTCTCAGGTGCAGCAGTGTCTGGCTGGCTGTGAGCGGCTGTATGGCAGCGTGTCAGTGAGGCTGGGAGTGCAAGCGTGTGTTTGTGAGTGGCAGCGTGTATACCTGTGACAGGTGTGATTGTGAGGGCCCGAGAGACAGTGAGCTCCTGTCGCCTCTCACTGGGGAGGACCCGACCCCAATCCCCAAGAACCTACTCAATGAAGTCACTGACGGGAGTCTCCTCCCTCGCAGATGGGCGGGGCAGAGCGGAGCTCGGCCGGGACAAAAGGCGCGGCGAGGAGAGGAGGGGAGGGGGCTCGGGCGGGGGAGGGTGGTCGGTGATGTCACCCGCGCTGGCTGGCTGGTCTGCTCACAGATGCCTCCGCCCCACAGAACCCAATCTGGTCCGGTCCGACTCGACCCTCCCCTCCCCTCCCCTCCCCTCCCCTCCCCGACTCAGACGCTGGCTGCCCCCTGTGACAGCCAAGCCCGGGTCGAGGACTCCGAGCACCCTGCAGACCCCGGGGCCCCGCATCCCCAAGGCAGCAGAGCCTACGGGCCCTCAGTGTCCCAACCCCCCAACACCAGGAGCCCTGGCTTCACGACGCCCCGCTCCCGGGACCCCCGAGTCCTGGCTCGGCGCCCTCACCGGTGAGGAGCTGCGGGCGCCGCCGTGGTCCGTGAGACAGCCGCTGCCCCCTCCCCCGGCTCCGGCTCCGCCGCCTCCACCCGGGACAGGAGTCGCCTGCCCGCCGGCCGCCGACAGCGGGACCGGGAGCCCGCCCCCACGGCTCCGCCTCCGCGCCGCCCATTGAACTGCCTTCCTGTCACTCAGCTCAACCTCTACTGTGATTGGGCAGTTTTCAACAAGCGGCTTGGTGATAGCCGCCCATCCTCCGCCCCTGTCACCCGGCCACACGCGCACACATTCCAGGCAGTGATTGGTGTGGATCTGATTGGCGCCCTCTGGGATCACTCAACCACGCCTCTTTGCCATCTTGTTGTGCCATTGGTGAAAAAGACAGAGGGCGGCAACCTCGCTCGCCCTTTGATTTTATTGGTTCGTGCCTGAGACTCAGACCCGAGCCCGGGGGCAAACTATATTAGTCCAATCTCCGGGTTGAGAAGGTGGGACGTACTGGCCACTGCTCGAATCCCAGGAGAACCTTCTGGAACCCTTGCGACGTCAAAGGCAGCCTTAAAGGAAAACTGTACCCACCAGTTGGCCGTGCGGCCGTGCATTCTTTCCTTTCTTCATTGGGGGGCAAGGGGGAGAGAACAGTGCACTCTGGGAGGTGTAGTCCCTGGACCGGGGCCAAAAGGTCAGCACTTCTTACTCGCCTTTCAGCCAACGGTGTAACCACCTCAAGCTGACCTCATTTAGCTTTACCTTATCCTGACCCCGCCGTGGCCTGATGTGACCTAACGGAATCTCTAACAGACCCCACGGATGCCGGGTTTCAGAGCCCCCCGGACCTCTCCCCCGAGGGAAACAGATGGCTCTGCCCAGGCCGGTGCCTCCAGGAATCTCCCCCGCCCACCCTCTGTACAGCCCCTCATCCTCGCGCCCCTCTTCAGCGACCCCGCGGTCCCCATTTCAGTCCCCCTTCTAATCAGTCTCTCATTCTGCTTCCCCCTGGAGTGCCTGTGTTTTAGCCCTTTCCTTCTTGGCCCTCGATGATCTCCTGTCTTCCTTCCCGCAGTGATCCGTTTTGTCTTATTCTTGGTTCTTTCTTTACACCCCGATCTCCTACCCTAGCTCTCCCCTTTCATCTTTCATCTCACTCCCCAAGATCCCCTTCCTTAACACCCTCAGAATCTCTAGTCTCCCCCACCCCCCATTAAGTCATTAGATCTCAGCCCCAGTGTCCCCAATGCAGGGAGCAGGCGGGGCTGCGGAGGCGGTCGCCAGCGGAAGCCGCCACTCGAGCAGACACGGTGCCTGGCGCCCACGTCACTGTCTCCCAGGCCCATCTGTGCTCGAGGGAGCGGGGGTGGGGAGGGAGTAATTTGGGGGTGAAGTGGGGGAGGGGAGTGCTGGGGGGTTGATGATAAAAGAAGGGTCAGGCCAGAAGCTCTCCTTTACTTCTTTCTTTCCTATTTTCCAGAGACAGAGTTTGGACACCCATGAGGTCTTGCTAGAAACTGCGGCTTGAGTACCTGGGCCAAGAGCAGAGCAAGGGGGGGGGGGGGTGGTGCCAGGGTCCTGGGGTCATGTCTGTAGATTCTTCACTACCTACCTTCATGCCAGGAGTCACTATGGGGCTCCCAAGGGTAAAGGGGCATGAGGTGTGAAAGAAGAAAGAGACTTGGGGTGAGAGGAGGATGGAAAGGAAGTGGGGTTGGGGGCCAGGAGGGGAGCAGAGATGGGTGATGAATGTGGGGAAATGAGGAGCATGAGGAATTTGAGGAAATGGGGTTGAGGGAGGGGAGGTAGGGAGAGGGGGTGGTGAGAGGATGGTGAGATGGGGTGAGGGGGATGAGGAGGGGAGGGGCATGGGGCAGATGAGCCATAGGGTGGGAGTAAGGAGGGCAGAGGAAAGGAGGGCTGGGGAGGGGAGGGAAGTCAGGGTGAGGGATGAGGAAAGAAGGGGTGAGTAATGAAAGGATGAGGCACAGAGATGGGGTGAGGAGGATTGAGGAAGGGGGAGGGGAGGGAGGAGGGATGGACATCTCTGTGTGACACAGAGATGGGTAAGGTGGGGTGAGGGGCCCTGCACCGCTGCTGGCTCCTCAGATCTGGGGGCTCTCACTCTTCCACCTCCAGACCCGTGGGGCCCAGGCTGTGGGTGGCTCTACTTCTTCCTATTCCAGTTCTGTCTCTTTTGCCTCCCCCAGCCTTGCCTGTGCCAACACGGAGGCAGAGAGTTTAGTCACCAGCCTTTACCTGGCCCCTGCTAATGCTAAAGTGTAGGCTCGGACCTTTGAGGGTGCAGGACTGTGCCTTCAGGTGTTGGTGGCACGGACTCCACTGTTTGCCTAGTCCTCGGTTCCCGCCCTCAGTCCCATTGTCCTGGGTGTCACGTGTGTGTAGTGCTCAGTGTGGCATGGACTGTGACAGTGTGGTCTGGAGTCTATGCACCTTGTGAGCTTACACGCCACACTCATGCCTCATCTCCTTTGTAAATGGGGATTGGTGCCTCAGGGGGTTGTTGAGAGGGTTAATTAAGGTAACACAGGTAGTGCACTTAGTTCTGAGCTGGGCATGTAGTTTATACCCAACCAATGGTTAACTTGGTTAACTCAACCAAGTTAACCATTACTCTACATGTTCACAGATGCTGGGAGTGCGAGTGCATCTATAAATCTGTGAGTCTGATTGGGAGTTATTTGTAGTGTGGTACTGGTAATGTGATTTGTGAGTGGATCTGTGCAGTTATTTTTGTGTGGTGGTGTGCCTGATTCTGTTATATGTTGTAGGTATATGATTTTGGGTCAGTGTACATGTGTGAGTAAATGACTGTGCGGGCATGTGTCTACATGACAAAGAGTGGATAAGGTATATAGCCACTGACACATTGACACCACGTCTGCCAGCGTATGCACGCATCTGTGATCATGCCAGTCCCAAACGCCCCCACTCACCCTCCCTCCCCTTGGAGACGTCATAACCCTAGGTGTCCCTCATTTCCTCACCCTGAGGGAACCGGAACCCGTGGGCAGGGGTGGGGGTGGGTGCCAGTGAGGAGGTGTTTTAGACAAAGGCACATGTTCCCTCCCAGACTGTATAGGGAAGGGAGCCCCTATCCTTCTCACATCCCAAAGGCTGCAGAGGAAGTGCCCCCAGCCTGTTTTCAGTTCCCTGTCTTGTCACCATGGTAATGGTTGCCAGGGGTTCCCATGGTTGCTAAGATCTGGGTGTGGGAGGCTGCCAGGCCCTGTTGCCAGTAGAAACAGAGAATCCTGGGGGGAAGGAAGACTACCCTCACAGCTGCCACCTCTCTGCAGTGACAGAACTGGCCCTTGGGCCACTTCTCTCCCCCAGTTGTACCTATGAGTTGTATGTGGTAGTACTAGTGTGTGTGTGGGAGCAGGAGCGGGGGCTTTAACAGGAAACCAGAACTAGAATACTGGGATACTAGAATACTGAGGAAAAGGGGGCTACTTGGCCTATCCATCACCATCCTTAAAGTTGGGAGGGGCTTACGAATTAGTGACTACCTGCCATCTCTACTAAAATACAAAAAAAAATTAGCCAGGTGTTGTGGCACATGCCTGTAATCTCAGCTACTCAGGAGGCTGAGGCAAAAGAATCGCTTGAACCCAGAAGGCAGAGGTTGCAGTGAGCCGAGATCGCGCCACTGCACTCCAGCCTGGGTGACAGAGTGAGACAAGACTCCCTGTCAAAAAAAAAAAAAAAAAAAAAAAAAAAAGAAAAAAAAAGAAATGAGTGACTATCTCCTGCTGTCCCCTGTCCCTCATATCCCTCCCCTGGGCAGTCTCCCTGTTTGTTCTTGAGTTCTCCAGTGACTGGGTACTCATTACCTGATGCTTTCTCCTGGATGTAGGAATGCCACGTTGACCCATCACCTTGGCTGCAGATGGCCTCCCTCCTGTGATCAGACTCTGAGCATCTCACCTGATACATGCTTCATGCGGACACCCAGGCCCAGACTTTGGTCCCACACTGAGTCCCAACTTTGACCTCAACCTGAGACACAACCTGGTTATTTTCCTGGTAGAGACAGTTCCCTGAATCCAGCCTCTGCCCAAACCCTCCTCCTAGACATGGCTGAGCCCTAATTTTGATACAAAATACTTGAATTCATCTTTAGATTCAGTTCTGATCCTATACTGAACTAACTGAACACTACCAGGGTTCTGACTCCCTGATATTCGCTGGCGTCTCCCTGCGTGTTCTGAACCTATGCTGACCAGCACCAAAAGGGTTCAGAGGGGTGATTTCTTGCCTTGGGATGAGAGAGCAATGTTAGGGATGACCAGCAGAGGGCGTGCAACATCAGGTTCTAGAGGCAAGCGTCCAAGAGCCCACCTGTGAGCTAAAAAAATTAAAGTTCTCGTTTTTGACGCCAAAACTTTGGGGTTATGTGGGTTCTTACAGTCATGAATCTTCTCCTTCTGGCTCACCTGGGCTCAGCACTGGGTATGCACAGAATGTGCTTAACTGTTTACTGGCATCTCAGGTCTCAAGAGGACTGAAGTCACCCCACCCCCAAATCAGCATTTCTGTCACATGCTTAATACAGCTCCACTGCCTTCCTGGTAACCAGTTATGTTTGGTCCTATTGAGCAGAAATCTGCCTCTCCACAGTGTTCACATTTCATCTTAGCCCTGTCCTTGGGACCACATTGACCTCATTGGCCCATCTGCCAAACATCACCATCTGCATCCTTCAAATCTGCTTCTCTCCAGGACCCATGCCTTCATGGATTCATCCCCTGCCTTTCTCAATTCTACTCACTAAGACCATGTTCCCCTGAATGGGTTTCAGTTTGTGGTGCCCAGTTATGATTAGCTTTTTCCAGGAGAGCTGGTGCAGGGTACGAATGAGCCGGCCTGCCTCCCTCCTCTGACTCTGAGCTTCTTTCCACATAGGCTCAGATTACATCAGTTTTTTCTGTGGTTGTTGTTTTGTTTTTCTTTTGAGATGGAGTCTCGCCCTGTTGCCTAGGCTGGAGTGCAATGGTGTGATCTCGGCTCACTGCAACCTTTGCCTCCTGGGTTCAAGCAATTCTTCTGCCTCAGCCTCCTGAGTAGCTGGAACTACAGGTGTGCACCACCACACCTGGCTAATTTTTGCATTTTTAGTAGAGACAGGGTTTCGCCATGTTGGCCAGGCTGGTCTTGAACTCCTGACCTCAGGAGATCCACCTGCTTCGGCCTCCCTAAGTGCTGGGATTACAGGCGTGAGCCATTGCACCTGGCCCATCAGTTTATTTTCTGGTAGCCACCTCATACTGTTCACCCATACCGAGTTAAGGCCATAAGCTCTTTCTCCCTGAGCTGCTAAATCACCTCTTGTTCATGTGTACGTGTTATAATTTTGAATGGAGAGCTGTATTCATTTTAAACAAAGATACTTGAAATAAAATAAATTTGTTGGCACTACATTCTCAATTTTAGGACAATCTTTGGGCTTGGAAATCTCTGTACTTGATGGTTACTCAAAGGTGGGACAAGGAGGGACTGAAGGTCCTCAGCTGGCTTGGCTGTGACTTCAGCACTTTGGACAGAGGCAATCACAGTACCCACCGCAACCCGACCCAGCTATGCCTGGGACTGTGTGAGTGTGGAGATGATACACTCACAGCCTTCAGATGGAGCAGAAATCCTTGCTACTTACTCAGTGCCTTACAATCTGTAAAGCTCTCTCCTCTTATACAAAACTCTTTCCTCAATTAACCAGCCCAGGAGGCTTACAGGACAGGGACTGTCCTACAGATTTTACAGTCGAGGAAACTGAGGTTCAACAAAGTCAACCTCCAGGCAACCCTTAGAAAGAGTGGGGTGGGAGAGAGCACTACTCCATGTTTAGCAAATTTAGCAGCCCTTGATTCTCTTAAGGAATGACTCTTCCCCAGGGATAAAGAGGAAATGAATTTGAACCAGAGCAGGACAAGTTGGGTGGAGGTTTGTGTAGAACCAAGACCCTGGCCAGTCCTGGGAACAAGTGGCAGTTGGTGGGAGGAACAGTCCTCAGAGGGTCTAAAGTTCCAGCCAGGACTGCTGAACTGAGGGCGGGGAAACCTTATTCATTCAGGCCAACAGACACCCAGCCTTTTTATGCCCTTTTTCTGTCCCAATGCTTAGCTTCACTGAGCCTGGAGACAAGGACAAAGGGCTGGTGGGATGTCATTAATCTGCTCTCAGTCTGGTGGACCCCATGGGGAGACTTCAGGGAGGAGAGGTGTGGGAGCCTGGTGAGCGGATGGGGTGAATTGTGCAGTGGTAAGAAATCCGTGCCATGGATACAGGCCTGGTTACCTGTCTGTGTCTATTCCCAGGGTGGGGAGGGGAGGTGCTGGCTCACACAGCAGTGGTTCCTTTGAGGTGTGCTTTGACAGGAAGCACAACAAAGTGGCTAAGAACCTGTCCTCTGAAGGCAAACTGCCTGGTTCCCCTACTTCCTCTGTGGTTGTGTAACCTTGAGAAACATGGGCTCTCTGTTCCTCACTTTTCTCACCTGTAATAAAAATCTCATAGGATTATTGTGAAGATTAGTGACTCTATGCAAAGCACTGCCAAGTGCATAGTAAGTGCTCAAAAAATGTTAAAGACGACTTGTACTTGGGACCCTCTCTGGTTTTGGAGGTAGAGTATCGGCCTCTGATCCACAGCCTAGAGATGCTGTCTCACCTACAGGTACTGACTCTGTTCTCACCAGATAAAAGGGAGGAATGGGGATCCCATAGTCCTCCAAATGGCATCTCCAATCTTAGCTTTCCCAACCCTATCATATTACATTAAAGCAATTTGTCAAAATGGGGAGGAAACACTCAGACCAGGAGAAAACAGCCAATGAGTTTCCTTACTTTTAGCTCAGGAGGAACTGGGAAGTGTCTAAAACTGGCCCTGGGGCATGGCACAGGGGAGGGACAACACATAGCAGACAGCCTTGGAGACCTTATGACCTCATCCTCAATTTCTTTGAAAGCTCTGGCTCTCCACTTCAGTGCTCCTGTTTCTGCTCTGTATCTGTGCTGGATACAGAAATATCAGTATCTCTATCTGTATGTGTGGTGCCCCTACCTCTACCCATCTCTTGATTTTTGGGAAGGTCAGGGCCAGGAGAACTCTAGAAAGAGTCACAGCATATTGTGTCCTTCCTGGCAGCTGTAGCTGCCCCGGTCTTATACTCAGACCCAGGAATTGATCAACAATGGGAAACCACACAGAAATGGCAGGTTCCCCAAACAACAAGAAACAGGAAGCCGATAGAGCATCGCAATCGCTTTATTATGATTTCCACTGTACCCAGCCTCAGGGCATCAGCTTCTTCTGGAGCGCTGTGAAGGCTGGGCCACGCAGAGGAGCATGCAGCTGTAGAGACAGGGAGACAGGGCTTGGGGACGTTCCCCTCAGCTTTCTGTCAAGTTACCTTCCGCAGAAAAGCACATGGGAAGGGCATGAGGAACCAGAGCGCATTGGATTCCCCAGTGTTACTCAAGTGTTCTCAGAGTCCCTCTCACAAGGTTGGGTTTGGCTGGGGGACAGATCACAGGCCAACCCATGATGGCAGGAGGCTAATCTTGAGGGCCTTTGTGTCACCATGGCTATGGAAAGGCCTGGCTACTTATAACTTGATGTTCTTAACTGTGGGTTGTGCCTACCCAGTGCTATAGAAACTGGAATGTGATTGGGCTTCTTAGTCACCGGCCCAGACCAGAGCTGACCCCCTTTCCATGCTCTGGGTCACTGGGGCATGTGGCCCAGAGGGAAAAAGCTTTCCCTTAGTGCTAGCCGAAATTCTGTAACCTGTTTATTTTCTTTCCAAGGTTGCCAAAAATAGTGGCAGCAGAAAAGTAACAGCAGAGAAAATGCCCAGTCCCACCCTACACCAGGGCTGAGCCGTCAGGAACAGGCACGATGCGTGAATATCCCCCACTCCAGGAGATCTCCCCATTGTCTGGGTTGCAGCCAGGGGCCCAGAGAGATATCCTGGGCAAATTCAAACTAAGTGGTAGGAGAAAGTAGCATTTTTTCAGATAAGAGCTTGAAATAAGGAAAATAAAATAAAAAATAAAAAAAAGAAAATAGGAATTTTATTTCACTGTAAATAGAGGAGGGGTAAAAAGGGACTGTGGTGACAGTCCTGAAGTTCTGGCATCAAAACTGTTCTGCCTTTTAGGGCCACACATCTATCTGTCTTCACTCTGCTGGTCTGAAGGGAACATGCTTTCAGGATCACTAGAGCCAGCTACCAGTTCTCAGTCCTGCTTGAAGTTTCTCTTGGCTCTGGGGTGGGCCTGGCTGGCCTGGGGCCTTGCCAGTCAGCTTCTGCTGACCTTCCCTCTTGGCTTTTGGGCTTCCTGGCACCACTCTGACTGAAGCTATGAAACCTGCAATGGCCGAGGTTGTGCTTTGGGCTATGAGTCCTGGGTATAACCTTGGGGCTCACTCCCCAAGGAGGTGTCCTCTTCCCAGGCAGTTTAATGCTGTGTTTTCCATAATGGTGACAGGAATAAGGGGACCCTAAGACTTGGCCACTTAAGCAAGGTCAGGGTGACATCCCATAGGGAGCAGCAGGACCAGAAAGGCTGGTATCTGCCCTGCTAGCCCCAGGTACTTGGGCTGAGGGCAGAAAGAGGCAATGTCCTCATGGTTTCTACTGTAGGTGTCCTCAAACGAAGAGGAGCACTTGAAGGTTAGATCAGTACCTAGAGTGAGGGGACTGCTCCATCCCTGGGATACCCTAGGGGCCCTTGCTCAAGTGTTCTGTTGGGGAAGGCTGGGCTCAGGAGAGGAAGCCAAGGAGCAGACTTGGAGTGGTTTTGTGGCCAGGGCCACTGCTCAGCTGACCCTTGGTCCCTGCAGCTCCACCACATCCTCCAGCTGCCCCTTCATTCACATCTGAACATGAGGAAGAGGAATGCTAGGTGAAAAATGCTTAGGGCAACTGGGCTTCAGAGGAGCCTGTCTGTAACCCAGGCCTTCCTTGGTTAGAAACACTGATCTCAATTTTGGGTAGCCACAAAGAAAAGACTGAAACATTTTCTCATACCCTTATTAGAGCCAAATGCTAATATTTGTACTTGGCAGAATTTCAGAGTCACAGTGATGGGAGGGCTTGAAAATGAAATGGGCTTCACTGGATTTCTGAATGTTTTTAACATCTCTATACATACCGCAGAGGGGCTCTGGGGATTAGAACACTGCAAAGGGAGATTCCGGACGGGGGTTGGGGCAGGGCGTCTGCAACTCTGGACCTGGGGAGCAACGGCACTTCCCCTTTGGTGAAAAGCTAGATGACTGCCTGTGGAGAAGAGGCTGGCTGCTCCTTCATGCTTTTCTGCTTCCTAGGACTCTTGTGGGCTGGGAACTCTACTCTTTGCTGAGGGAAGTGTCCCCTGGGATCTCTGTAGCAGGCCCTCACCCAGGAAGTTTGCTGTTCTGGAATAGGGAGAAGGGTGATCCAAATGGGCCTGCTCCTGTTGTGGAAGAACTCTGGGGCTGCTTTGCCAGGCCCTGGAATACGGCAGGCCTGACCTGGCCCGCCAACTCACCTCACTCACCCGTGGAGAGCTAGAGGCAGCAGCTCCAAAGAGGTAGGCATCACCTTGATCTGTGAAGGATCAGGGAACAAGATGGACTTCCAGTCCCTGTGACTGATGAGGCAGGAGAAAAATGCTATTCAGCTCTCAAAGCCCAGAGCTTGTCTCTACTCAAAATGCCCTGTCTGTGAGATCGAGCAGCCCAAGGCCAGTGGCACAGGAGATGATTTGCCAGGAGAGTAGGTAAGAGCCCCTGTGCTTAATGTGCTTTAATCTCAGTGCAAAACCCCAGGCCTGGCTGCTTCAGATGCAGTTCTTAGGCCCAGGAGTCCTGCACTTTCTTTTTTTGACTAGACTGAATAATGGCCCCTCCTACGGATCAATCCTGGGAGACGGCTGAAGAGCATTTCTAAAAGCTGTGGGCCATACACCTGAGCCCAGATTTGTCTCCTGTCTGCTTCATTTCAGTCCCAAATAATCCAACCCCAGCAGCTCACCACCCTGCTTCCAGCTAAGGTGGTTCCTACAGGAGGAGACTACACAGGGCTCTCAAGAAGCCCCCGGCTGCAGCTCCTTGCTTTCCTCGAAACATTCAGCACTGAGCGGTGTGTGTTCTTCTGTACGCACCCGATTTAGCACAAGGGCCTCGAGCAATGAAGACGTGTTTGCTTCTGCATGACTGCACTCCACTCCCTTTTGAATAACTCTTGGTAGTCATATCTCGCTATGCCTAAGTCATTAAGTTGGAAACAGAAGCCTAGAACATGGACTCCACGGCCGGCCAAGATGAGCCATAACACACAGACTGAAGAATTTGAATTTGATGAGTACTTAGGAAGGAGGGCTGGGGCTTGGAGGCCAGGCTTGGTGCTCTTGTGGCAGCCTCTGATTGCCCCAAAAGGCCTTCCATGCCAGGCCCAAGCCCTAGCCTGCTGGGGAAGGACATGTGATGAGCAGTGAGGAGAAGCAGCCACTCAAGCCGAGTCTCAGTGATAGGGAGAAGCAGAAAACTTCTCCTTCTGTAAGGCTTTCCCAGGACCTTCTCTGCAGAGCCTCTTCTTAAGCCCCAGCCTCTTATCCTGTTTGTCAGGATGGCTGAAAGAGTCCCTGCTCAGGGCTCTGCAGATCTTTCTTGGGCTGTGGAAGGTGTCTACAGTTGAGTTGAGCTGGAATGATGAGGAAGCAGAGCCCCGTTCTCTCCTCTTCCTCCAGAGTGTGCTCTCGTCAGTCTCTGTGGTTGGTGACTTGGGTGAAGCATCTAACACAGAGGGCTGTGGCTCCTGCCAGTGTGTTTGCTCCATTCAGGCCCCCTTGGCCCTAGGCCATGAGCTACCATCTGAAAAATAGGGGCCAAGAAGGCTCACCTTGATTTTTGACTACCCTGCTAAAGACTTTTGGACTCAGGTGACCTGACTGAGAGATTCCTAGAATCCCGAGTCCCTGGGAAGGGCTGCCTCCCCCTCTTCCAGTCAGGATTCTGCAGGCTAGTTGCCTTTTCTGTCACCAGGAATTGGAATTTAAATAAATAAAGGGCTGAACTTCAATGGTGATGTTTAACTCTTTTCCCAACTCAGTACAGCCGAGGTACATAATGCACACCTACTAGTAACAGCAGCTGACTGCAGAAGGGATTTTTGATGGAGAAAGCAGGGCCCATTAGGATCTCCAGGAGCTCTAGGCAGGCATGCGAGTCTGAGATGCCCCCTTCCTAAGAATCACTTGGCCAGAGACTTATCTATTGGAAATTAGAACTGGCCTGCCTATAGAAGGGGTGAGTAGAGACCCCCTCCTCTATACCAGGGGCTTCACAAAGGGACTTTGGTCCTTTCTCAACCAAAAAGAACCAGGCTTCTGAAGGCATGGACAGCTGGGCAGCATGTGCACATGTATATAAGTGTGGTGGCAGGTCCCGTCTATGTGTGGGGCAGAGGCGGTCCAGGAGAGGATGCTGCCACAGCTCCCAGGGCTTCTCCTTGTGGCAATGCATTCACTGCCTCTATTGTGAGGGGAATGGTGATTTCAGTGCCATAAAGCTTAGTGACAAATTAAGACGCTGGCAGTGTCCCAACCCCATGAGTCTCTGTGCCAGAGGTTGGTGGGGGAAGGGAGAAAGGAAAGGAGGGAGAGGATGTCACTGTCCTCAAACCAAGCTTCTCTGCTCCATGCTATCCTGGGGGCTTCAGGTGAATGGCTGCGCTGTTGGGGCGAGCAGCCAGGATGTAGAGGACATTCTCTTGCAGGAAGGTAGGCCAGTCCACAAATCTGGAGTGGAAGCAAAGAACAGAGTCGTGAGGCTGGTTTGAAGACGCGTGAGCCCTGATCCCAGGGGCAGCATGGCTTGAGCTACACAAAACTCAGGGAAGCTTGGCTCATGCCTGACCTGGCTATGGCTGGCTGTGCTACCAGGCCAACAGACCAGCTGGCTGGTCCTATAGACTTGGGTCAAATGTGCACTCTTGGAGCCTGGTTTCTTGGGTGGGCGCTTGCTGTTTTGGAGTGGGAGTGGGTAATGCCCTCTCTTACTTGTGTGTTTTGTGGGGGTTCAGAGGGTACAAATGGCCAGGTGAGGAGGTCCTACTCACCTGGACTCCTGCTCTGTGGGCAGCAGGGTCTTGTCCTGACTCTTGCTGCTGCTGCTGGCTGGGCTGATATCTGCGATGGGACCCACATGGCTGATGCTGCTGGGCATGAGGACACGTGGTTAGGAGTGGGATAGTGAAATGCCTGCCCCCTCCCAAACTCTGGTAAGCCCAAGGCTCTGGACATGCTCATCCAGGCTCTTCTGACATGTGGCAACACCGAGTTGAAGGTAGAGGCTGTCCTATGCCCTGGCCCGTAGGCATCACCATCCTCTACCTAATACACAGGAGGCTCCTCTCTTGGCTGTTGGCAGGGGGAGCAGGGAGGTATGGAAGGGCCACTGGCATGGAAAAGGGAGGAGGAGAGGCTGAGTGGGGACCAGGACTGGTAAGGAGCAGACCTGACACTGCAGGAAGGAGCCTCTGGGAACCATTTGCAAAACCAAGAGTGCTGGGCCCGGCGGCACTCTGCCTCACTGACGGTGCTCCCACTGCCCCGTGCCAGGAAGGCGGCTCGGGCTCGCTCCCGCTCCTTCACTGTCAGAAGCCTCAACAGAGAGTTCTGGGGAAGAAGAGACAAGATCTTAGAGGTGAAGATATCTTGTAAACTGCCAAGCCATAGAGAATCCTATCTCCATTACCACCTTTGCAACCTCCCTTAGAAGCTGCCCAGAGCCCTTCTGGAGGCATCAGCACTTCCAGTGCGGCCCAGGGCAGATCAGTCTTCCTCACGCAGTTTCCTCAGCCTGGGCACCAGATCATCTGTCACTGGATGGAAGCTGAGCCCATTCCTGATACTGGTCCCTGCTTGGGCAGGACCCAGTGCTCCCCCAATCTGCCCAGCATGCCTCCCAGGCCCTTGTCACCCAGTATCCCAGGAACATTTGCCCCAGCTGGCCCTCACCTGGGGACGCAACTGCTGCAGAAGCAGGAGGGACTCGTGGGACAAGAAGTCAGGCCACTCTATGTGGCCTCGATGTTCAGGGTCCAGGGCAGCAAACTGGCGGGCCGCCTGCTCTTCTTGCTCCTCACTCAGGGCCCTGTCACGGTCCCCCCGCTTGGCTGCTTGGTGGCGGTAGCGCAGAAAGTCCTCCAGTGTCAGGGAACAATCTGTGGGAGGCACCCGGTGCTAGCCATGCCCATCCTTCCTCAGCCTCAGGGCACCTCCATCACCTCCAGGGCACCCTCGGGGACCCCACACCCACAGCTCTTGCTAAGTCTCTGCCTCCCATGGCCAGGGTCACCCAGGCTGTGACAGGGGATAGGTGACTCTGCTGGCCAACAACTCAGGAACAAGGACTCATTTACCCTCTACCCACTAAATATGGAACACTCCTTTCATGGTTCATTCTAGAAAGCCTGAAGGAGAAATCTGCCCGGCCCCTCTCCATCCAAGCAGCACCACCCAACCTTACCAGGGATGACTTTACACCGCTGAAAGGTCTCCGTGAGGCTATACATTTCCTCCTCAGTAAGCAGCAAGTTGATGTTGTCCTGAAAATAAGGAAGAGCTGAGTCGGTGGCCATACAGGCCAGTAAGAAAGGCCAGGGTCAAGGGGGCTAGAAATAGAATTTCAACTGGAAAGCAGTTCCAAGATCATCTAATCCCAGCCTCCTATTCACAATCAATGAGATTGAGGCCCCAGAGAGGAGAAAGGACTTGGCCAGAATTGTCTTTACTCTGGGGCAGAATCTTCCCCAGAACCCAGATATCCTGACTCCAGCACTGAGTCCCTTTACTAAAACAGTGGTTTTCTCCTCTGAGCTAACCTAGGGATTTCTTGGAAGTGCCTTAGGAAGCTGCTGCAGGGAATAAGGGGGCTAGTGAGTAGGCAGGTTGTGAATCCCTATCTCCATCAAGCAGAGCGGCTCCATCTCCATCCCTTTTATCTACTTGGCTTCTGTGTTAGGCTGTGCTAAAAATGTATTTTAGTTAAAAAAAAAAGTTTAATCCTAGCTCTGCTCCAAGTGGGTTGTATCACTTTAAATAACTCCAGAATGGTTTTAAAAGATGCCATTATTACAAGGCTCCTAAAGCCAAATGAGTTTTTTTGTGGTGCCACAGAAGTTTTAATTCCAAAGGAGCACCAATATCTTATTGTGTTGACGTTACCATACAGTCTTTAAACTATCAAAGATCCTTTCTAGTACAAGGTCATTTTCTTCCTCTGAGATACCCGCAAAGTACAAGAGCAAATATTTCATGAGTATTCATATGTGGATTTCATAAAGAACTCAAACCATTCTTTTTCTTCCATAACACTTTTTAAAAACTAATATATAATAGTTGTATTTTTCTTTCAAACCATACTTTCAATAAACACCTACTGAGCACCTAGTAAACACTGGGTGCCACAATGGTGTGTAACACTGTGAGATGCTCAGTGTGGCTGAGGTTTGGAGTACATGTGAGTGTGTGTGTGAGGGAAGGAGGGGGCCTACTATGAAGTACCTCCAATACCCTTTATCGAGCCCCTCAAATTAGGCCTTTATTCTGAGGGCAAAAGGGAGCCACCAAAGAGTTTTCAAGTGGGGAGTGCCGTGGTCAGATCTCTGGCTGCTGTGTGGAAGATGGATCAGAGGGGCAGAGTCTGGAGGTGTGGAGAGCAGTTGGGGGCTGCTGCAACAGTCCAGGCAAGAAATGATGAGCAGCTAAACTGAGACATGAGAATGAAGAAGGGAAGAGAGATATTAGAGGCAGCATCATCAGGAGCTGATGACTCACTGGATGTGAGGCATGAGGGAGAGATTGAACTGGAATTGGTAACTGGGGCATGGTATTACTATTCACAGAGATAAGCAGTGGAGGAAGAGCAGGTTTGGGGGCAAAGATGAGCTCATTTTGGGGCATGATGAGTGTGAAGTACTTGTGAGATATCAAAGTGGATAAGTGCAAGAGACAGGAAATTTAGGTCTGGACACACAAAAATAGGAGTCATTAGTGTTTAGATGGTGGCTGTAGATGAAGTCACCAAAGAGGGCACAGTGAGAAAAGAGTATTAAACAACAGAACCCTGAGAAACAGGACTGAGACAAGAAACTAACAAAGGGCATTGAGAAAGAATGGTCAGAGACTAAGGCTGGAAGAGCATCAGTAGAGAAGAAGGTACTGGAGACCAAGCAAAGACAGCTGCAGAATGTGGGAGGTAATGTTAACGGTGGTTACACCACTGAGGTGGGATTTTATTGACTTTCTATTTTCTCTCATTTCCATATCTTATGCAATAATTCTCATAAAAATACTTAAATCCTAAAGAAAAGAGAGAGGAATAAAGAAGTAATAAATGCTTCAGAGAGATCAAGTAAGAAGATGCCTCAGAAAAAGTCAGTGGACTTGACAATTAGGAGGTGACTGGTGACCTTAGGAAGCGACAATTCTGCAGAATGATGGATGCAGATGTCAGATTATATGATAGGTGGTTGAAGAACCATAGGAGATGATGAGATTCTTTTAAGAAGTTTGGCTGTGGGGCCAGGTGCAATGGCTTGTGCCTGTAGTCCCAGCTACTGAGGAAGCTGAGGCAGGAGGATTGCTTAGGTCTAGGAGTTCGAGGCTGCAGTGTTATGATCGCACCACTGCACTTCAGCCAGGTGACACAGTGAGACCCTGTCTCATAAAAAGAAAAAAAAAGAAGAAGAAGATTTGTTGGCTGTGAAGGGAAGGAAAGAAAGGAGAGGTACTTGGAAGGAGGCTCTGTAAAAAGCCCAGTGGAGCATGGTGGCAATGATGGTAGGACTGTGTCAGGAAGCTGGGGAGGGAGCAGTGTGTTCCTGGGGGTTAGGGAGGTGACCCCTTCACCCCAGTCCTATAGCAGCAGCACACCGCAAAGCAGAGTGGCCGAGATGAAAGGCTGGCATTCGGAAGGGGTGACAGGCACTAGAGAAGGTCGCCGGTACAGCAGGGTCTGCTGCAGTGTACTCCATGGGGACAGGTGTTTAAGTGGCTGAAAATAGCTGTTCCATAACAAGCCATAGAGGAAGAGTTATTTGTTAGAAAGTGGCACATCTCTGCTTTCGTCTAAGCAGCAGGAAGAAGAGGGGGATCAGCAGGTGCTCCTCACTCTGAAATCAATAAACAATGACGATATCTGCAGGACAACAGATCAATAAGGCAAGACTTGAACTCTATTCAGGTGTAGTGAGAAATGGATATAAATCTGGCTTTCAATGGAAACCTCAGACTCTGTCCTTCATTAAAAGTTAGAAGGCATTTATATATAATTTGCGAAGTTATGAGTCAATAGAGCTTTGTCATTTAATTCACATAATAACCACTTCAAAGAGGAAGAGCAAATGCTAATGAGTCAGGTGGCAGGCTGAGTGAGGATCTCAGGCCTAGGAAGTTTTCCTGTGATAGAATCTACCCCTATTGGAAGCAAGCTGGTTAGGATCTCAGGTTAGTTTTCATATGGATACAATGAATGACAACTATAGACTATTAGAGAAAGAACTGCTCCAAGCAGAATTACTTTTGAGTAATTAGGCCCCAGTCAATCTCCTAGCTCAGAGGTTCTCTACCGGGGGTGATTTTGCTATCTTCACATTGAGATGTATGCTACCTGCATCTAGGGGATTGAAGCCAGGGGTGCTGCTAAACATCCTACAACGCACTTGGCCCCTCAAACAAGTAACTAACCAGCCTAAAATGTAGAGGTTGAGAAACCCCATCCTAGCTCTAGGTCTCTTGTATGTACCATTGGAAAAATCTTTTTTTTTTTTTTCGAGACGGAGTCTCGCTCTGTCGCCAGGCTGGAGTGCAGTGGCGTGATTTCGGCTCACTGCAACCTCCGCCTCCTGGGTTTAAGTGATTCTTCTACCTCAGCCTCCCGAGTAGCTGGGACTACAGGCACGTGCCACCACGCCCAGCTAATTTTTGTAGTTTTAGTAGAGATGGGGTTTCACCAGGTTGGCCAGGATGGTCTCAATCTCTTGACCTCGTGATCTTCCGGCACTGGCCTCCCAAAGTGCTGGGATTACAGGCGTGAGCCACCATGCCCAGCCCATTGGAAAATTCTTTAGGTCACTGCCTAAAATCAAGTGTTCTAAGACCAGGCCTCCAGGAAAAGTGCCAAGTCCTCTGCTGTCCCTGCAGTCCAGACTTACACAGTAGTGGCAGCTCCAGCCTGTTTCTGTGTGGGCCATCTCCGTCACCTCCGCTGCACTGTCTCCTTGGATGTAGCCCATGCGGCGCAGGCAGCCATCATGGAAAACCCTGGTGCAGACCCTGCACGGGAAGAGGCTCTCAGCTGTCCAGACCTCACAAACATCACACATCTCATCGTTGACAACCTGCAGAAAGATGGCAGGAGGAAACAGGGATGTGTAAACGTAGGCAGCAAGATTCCAAGGCCACTAAGCACAGAGCTACCTGCATGGGGCTGAGTCTTCCCAGATTAGCCTAGAGGAACAGCCCCAACTGAAGCCATTGTTGAGGTTTGCTTTCTGGACGACAAGAACCAGGAGGTCCTTCCAGCTGCTCATGCCTTTGTGACCATGTTTATGAACAGGGAGCTACTAGCACTTTTAGAAAGAACAATCTGTTGTGAGAGATTGTTCCAGGCATTGCAGGACATCTATCATCCCTGCTTTTCTTGGTACCAAACACCAGTAGCCACCTGGTGTTTTGACCTCCCCAAACTCCTCCCTCCCAAATTTCCAAATGCCTCCTACAGGGGGTAGTACTATCCATGGTTGAAAACCCATGGCAGCGGGGAAGAGGGGGAGGGTCGACAGAATCCTGCCACAGCATCATTCTTTATCATCCAAGCCTTTAACTAAGATGAATCCAGGATATAACAAACATTTTATTCTTACAGAAGAAATTCAAAGATTTTTTTGGACTCAGCTCCATTTTTCCGGTTTTGAGGATCACCTTACCCACATCCATCTTCCCTGTCCTGCTCCCTCATGCACTAAGACTTGAGGATCCTGTCCTAACTGGATACTCACAGGCTCTCTGGGCTCCAGGCAGATTTCTGGAGGTTTGTCATCATCCAGCTTCCGGGTGGGGCGGATGAACGCAGGGGGTGTGAATCGGCTGGTCCTGTCAAACTCCTCAGGCTCCACGCCGCGCCCATCTCGGAGCCGCTCCCAGGCTGCGCGGCCGGCACTACTCTCTTCCTGGACCACCGAGGTTCCTGCTTCTGCTTCCTTCTCCTCCTGTACCTCCTGGACGGAGCCCTCTACAGTGCCACGGCGGGACCCTGGCAGCTCACCTGTGCGTCGGATGGAAGGCCTGTCCCGCAGCCCATCCTTGAAAGCAGACACAGCCAGACTCACCTTCTGCACCTGCTCCACTGTCTGCCGCTTGGACATCAACACCCCCATGGCTCTGTGGACAAAAAGCAGAGGGGTACAGGTTCAGCCAATGGCTGAGGATGTCAGGCTAATCAGTTTCAACCTAAGTGGCAAGGGCTATTAAACAGTTTCTCCCTCTTCTAGAACATGGTGGGGGTGGAGACAGCATATGTTAAGGTTCAGAAGATGTTGGTTCTACTTCTTTCCTAAATTTTATTTATTTATTTATTTATTTATTTATTTAATTTCTTTATTAGAGATGAGGTCTTACTATGTTGCCCAGGCTGTTCTTGGACTCCTGGGCTTTAGTGATTCCCTTGGTTCAGCCTCCTGAGTAGCTGGGATCACAGGCCTACCACCTTGCCTGGATGACTTTGGTTCGATTTCTGACAGGCCTTGCAACTTTGGTTTTCCCATCTATGGAATGAGGGCTATTTCCCCAGCCCACTTCACAGGGATGTTACAAGGATAATGTAAGAAAATGGGCATAATGGTGCTTCGTAGACTGGAAAGCACTCTACGTGCATGAAATGATATCTCTGTCTCCCTTCCTGTCCTAAAACCAATTTAGTCCAGGGGTCCTACACCTCTGCTACTTCAAAATGGTTGGAGACTTCAGAATCCAAATTTCTCCTCTACCCTGCAAGAAGACTCAAGGCTTAAAGCAAGCTGGCAGCAACACAGTTCAGGCCTTTTGAGACAACAAAAGCTCTTTCAGTAGGTGCCACGAACAATCCATCTGGGGCTAATCCTCATCAAATGCCTACTTTTTAAGTCAATGAACTCCTAGTTTTAGAGGACTCCTGAATTAGTCAGTAAGGGAACTCTGCCACCCGTATCCATGTGGTCAAGGTCACACAAACACTCCTTTGCCCCCTCTCATTAGTAGCTGTGCCTCTCTGTGGATCTGCTTATCTATTACAGACACTGGCCTATTACAAAGCTCTAAGGTACCTCTCACACTTCTAAGGCTGCACTAATGTCACTCCCACATTTTCTGCTTTAATTCTTCTGAACTGTTCAAGAAAGGTCCATATCCTTTACAGGTTAAAAAGTAACATCAGACCTGCTCTTCTCTGCGGTACCAGAGCACAGCATTGGACAGTGAGGGCATGACAGGGCACATTGCAAAGCTGGTCTGCTATTTCCTAGCCTGAGGAGACTTAGTGGAAGTCAGCTGGGGAATTCTTTTTCTAAGTAAAGTGGAGCAGAGTCCATTTTAGCCTTGCTCTCAATCCATTCTAATCAAGGCTTATTGAACAGTATTATGTGCAAGGCACTAACTGCTCATCATAGGAAACAGAAGACAGGAGAACAGTCTCACCACTCAAGCTACTTAATATTAGAAACCAAAGAAGTCAAAGTGCTGAGAGTACCTAAAGGAAGGTGAAACCCACCACACTACTGGTGGTCAAAGTGGACCTTGAAGGATGCACAGGCGGTTATGCTCAGTCTGTTTGGGGGAAAAGGTGACAGCGGGTAGGAGGAGAAGTAAGGCCAATTCGAAGGTTACTGTTAATATCATAGTCCAGACAAGAGGTAGAGGGTTTAAATGGAAATGATGATAGCAGGAATAATACTGACTGAGTGTATCTGTTACCATGGCAATAGAATTAGGGAAATCTAGGAATAAATTGATAATTGATTGGATGAAGGATAAAGGGAAAGAGGGCAGTTTTTTGTTTTTTTGTTTTTTTTTTGAGACAGAGTCTTGCTCTGTCGCCCAGGCTGGAGTGCAGTGGCCCGATCTTGGCTCACTGCAACCTCTGCCTCCTGAGTTCAAGTGATTCACCTGCCTCAGCCTCCTGAGTAGCTGGGACTACAGGCATGTGCCACCACGCCTGGCTAATTTTTTGTATTTTTAGTAGAGACGGGGTTTCACCATGTTAGCCAGGATGGTCTCGATTTCCTGACCTCATGATCCGCCCACCTCGGCCTCCTAAAGTGCTGGGATTACAGGCGTGAGCCACCGTGCCTGGCGAAAGAGGGCAGTTTTAAATGGACTAACTAGAAGAATGGTAGTGCCACTTACAGAAATTGGAAATAAGAGGGATAATTAAATTGGATTTTGTATATGTTGAATTAAAGATGTCCCTGGGACATTCAGGTGTCGAGTTATCCCCTGATTAAAACTTTCAGTGCTTCCTTCAGCTTTCAGGAGGAAGTCCCCACAACCAGTCTCTTTACTGTGGCCTGTGAGGCCCTGCATGGTCTGGCCTCCCTTCTTTACTCTGTGTCCCAACCATAATGGCCTTATTTCAGTCTTTATTTGCTATACTCCCTCTGTTTTGGGGAAGTCTGAACATTCCTCCCCACCTGACTAGTGCCTATTTGTCTATCAGAGCTAAGGCTCAAGTCTCATTTCCTTGGGGAAGTCACTGCTGACTCCAGTCCAGGTCGGAGTGCTCACAGCACCATGCCCTTCTGCTCTGGGTACTTATCTTCATCATTACGTATTCAATCGGATGATTACTGGTCAATGTCAGTTCCCCTATTAGACTGTTCTATCCCACACAGTACTTATCTCCACTGCCTAGCAATGTGTCTGTCTATTAAGCGTCTAACAGAATAGATTCTTAATAAACATTTTCCAATTAGCTAATTAATTGTGGAGAATTCTTTTTACTTTTAAAAATGAAACCTTAATACATGTACTATCTGATGACAGCCCCATCTTCTTTTCGGAAACACTGCTTATATGTGCCACAGTGGTGCGAACTCCTACACTGCTCGCGTGCTTGCCTTGCCACTACTGCTACCAAGGAAATTCATATTCTTGAATTTATAAACTGACTGATAGGAAAGGAAAGAACCACCTCCCCGACTCCATTTATAAATTTGTTTGTAAAACTGAAGTATGTGACGAAGGAACATTGACTTTAAATACTTAATACTGCCTTAAAGGGCGGTGGCACAGGAGATTTATTGAGCACATTCAGGAAATCATTTAGGGTATTCATGCCTCAGTGGATAACTAAGAATAAATTGTAATTAAAATGAAAATATCTTAATCCCCAAATAAATTCATAAAAAATTGTGATTAAGAAATCTTATTTTCATTAGCTGGAAACAAATATTAAGCAATAGGGAAATAAATTACGTACCATGAAAGACTAAACAACACGGAAAACACTGAGGTAGAAGTATATTTATTGGTGGGAAAGATACTCAAAATATGCAAACATATTAACAAAAATAGCAAGTTACAAAAATGCTCATGTTATGATCTAAATTTTGTACTGTATGTACTTTTAATCTTTTTGTAATCTATATTTTCCAATTCTCCCACATTGCACATTAATTAGATAATAAACCAAATCCTAGGGTTGGCAACTTGATGACTTGTTTTTGTTTTGGGTCCCCTGTTCTATGATTCAGAACCTGTTGCTGGTTGCTTTGGGCTTTAGTTCTCTGTCTGTTAATGAGTGTATCTGGAACATATAGTCTGAAGCATTTAGAATGCTCATGTTGTTTTTCATCTTCTTTTAAAAGTTCATATGATCTAATGAGGGAATCTAGCCGGGGTAGGGTGGGGATGGAGAGAAGAGTATGTATATGTTAAATTTTTTGCTGAGGCTTTGGACCCAGTGGGTTCTTGAAGTGACAGGGCTGGCCCTGTAGTCCCCAGATGCTGCTCAAATGCCTCATGGGCAACAGCGTGTTCGATGGCTGGGTGGGATGCAACTCCCCAACTTACAGTGACAGAGGTACCCCAAGAGAGAAAATACAAAACTGACAGATAATTCTTTATATTTTTATTTGAGCATATTTTTATTATGAGCAATTACATTTTCCAGACCACTAGGTTTTCCTCAGAAACCCCAAGGCATGTTTCTCAAAACTTTCAACTGTGGCTCAGAGTAAGAGATATATTTTTTGTGATAACCCTGTAGACACATGTGTTTATAGATCTGCAACTGAAGTCAAAATTTTGTGGAACAATCATACTTTTACTACATGTGATGCTCCCTGATATTTTCTATCCTATTTCATTAAAACAACCCTGATAGTGACTCTCTGAAATGATTTCATGACCTACTAATGGATTTAAATCTGCAATTTGAAGAACGCACCTCTAAAAGACAAGGATATAAGGAAAGTGCTGCCCTTAACTGATGTGGTGAAAGATGAACAGTTTATTCAAGCTTCTCTTAGGAGTCTGTGTGGTTGGAAGATCCACCAGAGATGGACAGCTACTAATATACCTCTGACTAAAGAAAACCTATTGTATCCAAGAGGCTGATGCTCTTTCACCTGTGGGTATATGTAAAAAAAAAAAATTTAGCTAGGCATAGTGGCACATGCCTGTAATCCCAGCTACGTGGGCAGCTGAGGTGGGAGAACTGCTTGAGCCCAGGAATTCAAAACCAGCCTGGGCAACATAGCAATACCTCATCACATTAAAAAAAAAAAGATTGATTGGAGCATTCTTTTTACAGTGATTAAAAGATGGAAAGAAATTGGGCATGGTGATTTGCTCCTATAATCCCAGCTACTCGGGAGGCTGAAGCATGAGGATTGCTTGAGACCAGGAGTTTGGGTCTGTAGTGTGCCATGACTGTGCCTGTGAATAGCCACTGCACTGAAACCTGGGCAACACAGTGAGACCCTGTCTCTTAAAAAAGAAAAAAGGTGGAAACAACCTCAATAGGGAAATTACTGAATAACTTGTGATATATTCATGCTATTAAAAAAGAGAAAAAATGATTTAATTATTTATTTTGAGATGGGGCGAGGGGGTCTCGCCATATTACCCAGGCTAGTCTCGAACTCCTGCACTCAAGCAATCCTCTCACATAGCTGGGACTACAGGTCGTGCTAATTTTTGAAAAATTTTTAAAGAGACAGGGTCTTGGTATGTTGCCCAGACTTGTTGATAACTCTGGGGCTCAAGTGATTCCCTGCCTCAGCCTCCCAAGTAGCTAGGATTATAGGTTCCAGCCAGAGTGCCCAGCTTGATTTAATTTTTTAAACACAACAACCAGAGCAATGATTCTCAAGTGGTGAATTGGCTGGATCCTGTGGCAGGTGGGAGGTATATATCAGAAACTCCGGGAGGAGGGGAGAAATAAGTGACTTTCAAGAGCTTATCAATTATGTATTTATATTTGGAAAACAAGTATTAAAAACCATCTCTGCTTTTTTTGTGTGTGTGACATAGACTACAAAACAGTGAGTTTGACAGTATCTTCTTTGTTCTTAGGGCTATACGGAAGGTACTAACTCTCCAAATAGTTGGAGGCAGCCTTCTCCCAGGAGTTATATCACAAGTTTTAGGGAACAGTCAAGAGACTTTTATGTTTATCAGAAGGTCTGATAAACACTGGAAAAAAATAGTTGAGAAACACTTATTTGGAGATCTGGAAAAAAAATACTAAATTCACATTTTCAAGAACGATTCATTAGAGGAAAACCAATGGTATGCCTTTGTTTTTGGCTTTTTCAGATGCTTTAATAAAAGTTATTGAACAAAGACCAGCCAGTTAGGAAGTTACTCTATAAGTGAACTTACTCATTAACAGAGAATCATCAAATTAACCACAGACACCTCCCAACACACTGTAGATCCGCTATAACCCATTATTAACTATAAGGATACCATTATTCTTTATAAGGATACCAAGAATAGCTATGAAGCTGTCTCCATGGTCAATTATGTCATTGCAATGGTTTTGGGAGTTTATCCTTAAAGCAATTTCTGTGAAGACTGAAGCTGACATCTACTAGCAAAACAAACATAAAAACAAACGCTTTCCAGTCCTAAGCACAGGCTCTTGGAGCACTGCTATTCCTTTTAGCTGAGATGGTTCAATCTTGTAGACCATTTTATGCCTGTAAGGGCAGAAATGCAAAGTAGAACTATTCACAGTAAACCATCAAAATCCAAACAAGACCACCAAGTCATTTTGAATTGACATGACTTTGACTTTGACATTAAACTGTGAAGACACAACAGAATTCAGCTTTAAAAGCGAGTCTAAAACTCTTAATACTTAATGGAGAGGATCAAAACTGTATACAAAAGACACTTTGATTAAAAGTGTGTGTGCTGAAATATCCAAGAAGTGCACCTGGGATGTTTGAGAACTTAACAAAATCAGCTCAAATTTTTAGAGAAACAAGTGGTAGTGATTGGTGCCAGGTAAAAACAAATGCTTGTGGATAAAAACCTGGCCTCTCCTGTGCTGGAATAAGTCCTAGGAAAAAGAGAGAGTTAAAAGGAAATCAAGTTGCAAAGATCCCACAAATTATACCTAATGATTACTTCTTTCGCTGGTGGGTGGGACTGGGGGTTTCTTCCTCCCTAAAAATGATGAAAAGAGGCCAAAAAGATATTGTCCCAAGAATTATGTGGCTGTCAGGGAATTTGTGGTATCTAGGGAAGGCTTGGAAAAAAACTCAGGGGAGAGGAGCAGGTGATGGTAAATAACAGCGGGACAAGAAGGTGGAATAGGGCCGTCTGACTTCATGAACTGGAAGAAATGAAAACAGCAACAAGTAGAATCTGTCTTGGGTAAGAGAAGCATGTCTAGATGTGTTTGTCAGGTGGTAAGACATAGGTGGGCAGCTTGGAATGTTTGCAAGACACACCCATTTTCTGCAGAGCACCTGCTTAGAATTCAGCGGGATTATTAATAAGGGCAAAGTGGTGGGAGTAGGAGGAGGAGGGGCTGCTCTGGAGCAGGAGCTGATAGAGAAATAAGGAAGGGGAAGGAAGCTGGGGAGCCTCTATCTCCCAGTACTCTGTATAAAGATTCAGAGCTGTGGAGAGCCTGAAGGGCAACACTCCTAATAGGCAGGAGTGTCCTCATGCAGCCTGTTAAATGTAAAGTACATTTACTGATTTTCTCTTCTTAAAATTTATGTTTTCAGATGGAGGGTGGTTCTAGGGTCTCACTATGTTACCCAGGCTGGCCTCAAACTCCTGGGCTCAAGTGATTCTCCTGCCTCAGCCTCCTGAGTAGCTGGCTCAATCTGATTCTTGGTATGGGAATGGAGGCTATTTAAAAGGCTCACAAGCAAGTAAAAGTGGTTGCCTGGAGGTTAGGGCTTCCCTAGGAAGGAACAAGGCAAAGAAAACCTCTAAGTGAGGGGAAAGGGAAAGACAACCAAAGAGCAAGTGGAGTAAAGGAATCTGTGTTTCACTGAGATCAGGAGGGAGAAAAGTAGAGATGGTTCTTACTGACTTCCACAGAGCATGTGACTTAAAGTGTCTTTTGTATACAGGTTTGATCATCTCCATTAACCATTAAGGGTTTTAGCCTCTTAAATCTTTGTTGAATGAATGATGCAGAGATGACTGGGCAACATAAACAATTTATTTAAGATCATAGTGTCTTTTCTCTTTATCAAATTGGCCAGAGACTAATGAGACCAAATCTCCAAAACTCAATTCTAGAAACTATGCAGTCACCAGCTCACATCATCACATCTACTCTACTTCCCAAGAGGTGGCACCTGGACAGTGAGTCAGGGCTAGCAGGGATGAGAACACGAGGATGATTTCTCTCTAACTACAGAGGAGAGTTATGAAATTCTGCAATTTAGCCGGTTTCTACAATCACAATGGTAAGAAAAGAGAAGCCAGTATTACCAAAGTCAACAGTCCCCTGCATTTATGCTGTGTCCTGTGGACTATGGTGAGGCCCACAGGAGGGCAGTTGCCTTAAGGACACAAGTAGAAAGTGTGAAAATGCACTTCCTTTGTCCTCGGTTTGAAATTTAGCATGAGCAGTATCTGCACATACAAGTGAAAAATTTCAAGGTGGTCAACAATTGGCTCCTGGAAGCATGTGCCCAAAGGGTTGAGAGCCTTAGGAAAAGCCACATGCCTAACACAGAAGGTGACCAGCTGCAAGAGTGTGGAAAATCAACAGAACCAGGGTCTGTAAAAAAACAAAACAAACGCTGAATGCATAGCACAGACTCTGAGCTTACTGTGAACATCAGCATCAACCTCAAGATTTTAAGCAAAAAAAAAAAAAAAACCCATCAAAAAGAGTTCGCGTGTGGGTCTTTGAGGAAATCCAAGCCCCAAGGGGTCCGATTGTTCTCCAGTGACTGGCTGTTGCTTTAGGAAAATCCAGTGCCTCACTACAGTGCTCTTGGAGCCTGTTCCTACTCAGACATTTTGTCACCTGGCAGTAGCCTAGAAACTAATTTTAGTATTCATGTTTGTAGACCCTGAAAGGTCTACCTGGTACCTCCCCACCTCTCTTCATTCAGCCTGTTTATTCAGGATGACACAGTCACAACTACATGGGGCTTTTCTGGGGTTTCCAAGGAACAGAAAGGCTAGACAGAAAAACTGTCTTTCTGGCCTCAGCTCAAGACTACAAGGCATCCTGCTGCTGTTTAATATTTACTGAAAGCTCACAAAGTTCTAATATAGATGAGAGCAAAATTATGGCATGAGCTTAGCCTCTTAGGGCCTGAGTCTTCATTAAAAGCCACAGTGCTGACTTCCCACAGAGGCAGAGCAACAGTTAAGGAACATCACACCATCAGTGATTGGCTGGTGAGACTGCACTTAGCAAGCAGAGCTTTTCAGCAAGATGGAGAGGCACTCCCTGTTTTCTGCTCTGGTTCCCTGAAACACAGATTCAGCCCCATGTAATGCAATTATTACACCTTAATTATCACCATTTACTTCTCTGTTGATTCTGCAAACTTTCGCCGAGTACAGCCTACTATGCGTCAGGCACAAATCAGGTGCTTAATAACTGATGGTAGAATGAACAAATGGAAGCTCATTCAGCCTGTGAGAATGCAGTGAGTATGTGCGTGTGCAGGGGGCATAAGTGTAGGATTGAAAAAAAAAGGTGTTGCTTGAGCTAAATTTTGAATATGAGTAGGAGTTACATCAGTGGATAAGGAAAAAAAAAAAAAGCATTCCAGGAAGAGTTAACAGCACATGCCAAGGCATGGAGCTATATGGGGACTCCATCATGACTTAGATGGTATGAAGCCAGCCTGGGGGCTAGATAGAAATAGGCAAGGAAACGTGTCTTCACATAAGAATTAGCATCAGCCCAAAGAACTGGTTTGAGATAGTATGCTTAAAATATTTGTTAGAAGAGAATATGTATTTGAGTTTCAAGGAGGAAGAAAATCCCAGAGAATTGGATTTGCTGAGGCCAGGAAGAGGGACTGCCCTGATAAGTTCCAGCGCTGACCAGTGAGTGCATTGTTTGGCCTTAGGACCCAACAGGAAACTCCTTCGCAACCTAAGAGCTCGTAGGTGGTGACTGTGGTGAATCATTGGGGCTTTCCCTCTGGGAGACTCCTAAGCCTCAAAAAAACAAACATACAAAAAGAGAGAGAGCCAATTAGCCCACACAGTTCTGCTTTAGTGAGAGGACCCCAGTAAGACGAAGCATTTCTCAAAACCAAACAGCCAACATATATCTAAAAGGGCTTCATAAACTGTAACATGCTATCTAAATAAAAGGTTCTGTCATTACTATCATAGGAAGGCAAAAATGTGGTCAGTTTACACTCGGAGTATATGGGCAAAAGTGATTTTGGCAGGGCACTGGCAGGAGGGCTGAATGTGGCTGCCAGAGGAGGCATAGCACAGCAGCTGAGTTTCAGTGATGCTTGGGAAAAGGCATACTCTATATTGGTTCCTGTGGATATTCTGTAATACTATAATTTCCCCCTTACTTTTCCTACTCTTTATAGTGAATGATTAGAGAAATGCAGACTGATTCTATGTGAACTCCTCAAGGGCAAGAAACTCTCATATTTATCTAGCATAGTGCCTGGCAAGTAAGTAGCACTTAGTAAATGTAAGTGAGTCTCTGAGGGGATTGCTGGAAGAGTGGGGAGAATGGAGGGGGATGTGCTAATGGAAAAAATAATCATGTCTTCAGCTGGACACTGATGGTCTTGGTTTCTTGGTCCAAAGCTGGCAAGCAATTCCTGTCAGAATTTGGTCATTAAGATTGAGGGGTGGAGTGGATAATGATATTCCCATCAGAAATGAATAAATCAATTTGGGACATGAAGATAGCAGAAGCCAAGCAGCACTGCTGGAGAGAAGCGTGTGGGACTAAAAGATAATAGATTCTGTAGCTAAAGAGAAGGGAAACTATATTTGCATGAATGTGATCCACTTAGGAACAGGTGTAGTGGAAAAAATTGCAAGGAGTCGGGGAAATGGGCCTGGGGAGGTCTTACTATCCATGTTGAGGGAAAGGAATGGCAAATGTTAGAAGAAGACAATGTTAGAAGATTGGAGAATATGTGAAAGATCAAAGGTTGAGAAATCCAGACAGTAAAATCCAGACACATTTGGGTACACTCAAATGAAACTGGGTGAGCCGTTCTCTCCCCTTTTATTTCCCTTTGGAGAGAGCATTTTTGAGAAGGTTAAGGCCACCTGGTGACATCTTTCATGCACATTCTGGAATGATTTGATTTGCAGACTCATGCTGTGACTAGGGAGAGTTAGGCTGTATTCTTAGGATTTTTGAAATCTTAATTTTACCCAATGCTGGACATGGGGAAGGTGATATCCAAGGTCCAAGATTAGGGGAGAGCCTGGATCCATTTAGTGATTTTTCCAGGGTCATGAGTGGGTGTGATAATAAGCACCCTCAACAAAAGACCAATTTAGGAATAAAACCTCAATGACAAATCAATGATCTGGAACAAAGATCATATCTTCAGGTTTGGTCCTTCTGACTTTCTTTAAATATATGCCTACCTATTTATTCTGATCTGTTAAGCTGATCAGATGGGTTTGAACTGAAAGGGGGATTATAAACAACTTTACAATGGGGAGGTCCTAACCAACATAAACCTTTGTTGGGGTTTACTCCACTGAGTTGCACGCAAGGTAGCATCACTGAGTTAAAAGAAAAAAAAATCTAACAATTGGTAAACTATGTTGTTCTGTTTTCCCACTAGCTTGGTCTCTCTTCTCACTGTGTAATTCCAGGAGCCAAAGGAAGCCACTTCTATTCAAGGAGGATTTAACTAGGTTTGACTGTGTGGAAGAAAGCAGGGAAGGGGAGCAGGAAAACCCTTTCAGAATGGCTCTGTAATGAATATCATTGCTTGGCCCTCTCACCACTCCGTTTTTGGACAAGAAACCAGAATCCATCCTTGGGGTTCAAAGTTGAACTCTTGGGATTCAGCTAGAATGAAAACAACGAGGGGGCGAGATGAGGAGGCAACACTATGTCTGGCGCAGACCCTTTGTGCTCCCCCTAACAGACTCCCAGTGAGCCTTCCTTGGCTCTGCACCTTTCCTGTCCTCCTCCTCCTCATGCAGAGGCACTCTTGGGCAAAAGTGTCCTGAGTGCTATCTGTGGACCATTGTCCACCGGTGCATGTAGTCAGAGGGTCACAAGGACAGTGTGGATCGTGCTTCCTAAAAGTGATCCTGTCTCTCCTTTCTCTCCTTCGAGTATTCTGTAGCAGGTAGGGTGGTCTTGGGACACTCCATCCGCAGAAGGGTCCCCCTAGATCCCCAGAGCAAGCCCTGTCAAAAACCACACCCAGAACCCTCAATTAGGTCCAGAGCCACCCCAAGGCATCATGACAGTGGGACTGCCAGTGAAGGAAGCCACACCCTGAAATCTGGGGATTCTGTGGAAATCAGTTCCTGCAGCAATCTCATGGCCAGTTAAACTGTCCTCATTCACTTATTTAATCATCACATTTACTGAGCTTGTACCATTGCAAAACCCTATGCTCGGCAGGCACCTTAATGCAACTTATTAACAAATATCTATTCTTTCTTCTGCTGCTCCTTAGTACTTTTTCCCAAATAAAATTTGAAAAACATTTTATGATTATGTTTTTCATCAGCTTTGTGACCTTGGGCAAATTGCTAAACCTCTCTGAGTCTCAATGTTTAAAAGGGGATAATTTCACAAAGCTGTTGTAAGAGTTATATGAGATGTTTAAACATACCTAGTATACTGCCTAGCGTACTGGTGCTCAACAATCCTATACATCCTTTATTCTTTCCTTCAAAGGCCTTTCCCTCCAGGACCTGCCAAAGTCAGTTATTCCACCTGATCTTACTGCTTTCTTCTGGACGGTCAAACCTAGGGGCTCAAATCTCCTATCTTTGCTTTAGAGGCCTCACTGGTCCTCATCCTCGGCTTGGGGCCCTGTGCTCTCACAGCAGTTTCTGTCTCCACTAAAATGCAGCGTGGAGCAACTGGGCTACCATGGAGAAGAAAAATCCGAATGGGGAAAGAGGAGGAATGGAAAGAGGCTGCAGCCCTAGAAGGCCCCCACCTCTGGGCCATGGTGTGGAGATACAAGTAAGGGCACATGGAACCCTACAGGGATCCCGGTCGAGGCCAAAGTCCTTGGAGCCGTGGGAAGTCACTCATGGATCCCATGGGAGGATCCCCCCTCCCCAGTCAGAGGTTGCTTCCCACAGTTCTAGGGCACAGTCTCAGGTCCTCCTTTTCTAGGGAGCCCTCTGGGGGCTCCACCACCTCGAGGCTCCTGCGGCTCCCCTATGTTCCCAGGTGGTCTTCCATTGAGCCAGCTCCAGAGACCACCCTTGTACCTGTTCCCACAGTGACACAGAAGGGCTCGCTGGGGCCAGTCCCCTCCACGCTGGGGCTCCCTATGGCAGCAAATGCAGACAGCGCCCCGGGAGTCCATTCCCATAGGGGGTCTTTATGGGGGCGGCTCCCCACAGCACCTCAGGGACTCCCCCAAGGCGTAGAGGCAGCAGTTACTCGGGGTTCATCCAATGACACAGGGGGGCCACCTTGGAGGCGGCTCCCACACAAGCACCTCAGAGTCCCGGAGGACTGTCCGCGGCCGCAGACCCGCCCCTCAGGTGACGGCCCGGTCCCCGCCGCCCCCGCCCCCGCTTACCGGGACCGTCCGGGTGCGGGACGCGGCTCCGGGGCGGCGGACTCTACACCGCGGGCCCCGCGCTGCCCACGGCAGCCCGAGAGCCGGCGTGCTGGGCCGAGCGCCGGCAGCAGGCGGCGCGGGCGGAGCGGCAGGCTGAGGAGGCGGCGGCGCGCGCGCCCGGAGCACACCCACCCGGCCCGCGGGGCTGCGGCGTGTGCACCCGCGCGAGGTGCCCTGGGCCGGCCGGTGGGCGCGCCCCGCCCCGCCCAGTCCTCTTGCGCCTCCAGGAGCCGCCCTCGCGGCTCCGCGGGCGGCGGGTGACCGGCGACGGGCGCGCGGGCGTGGGGCGCCGTGGGAATGCGGGAGGACGGCGGCCGGCTCCGATGAGCAGACGGCCCAGGTGCCCGTGGGCGCCCCCCACGAGCGCCCGGCACTGCGGCGCGGGGACTGCGCCAGCGGCCGACTGCGGCAAGGACAGTGCCCCCCCGGAGGAGGCGGCCCGGAGGGGGCGCCGTGGGGGCGCTGGGGCCGCTCACCGCTAGCGTTCCGCGCCGGGGGTGGGGGGAAGGCGGGGTCCGGGTGGATGCCGCCACCAGCACGTGCCTGGGGTGGGGAGAATGACTCATCCAGCAGGTCCTACCAGCCGTCCCCCGCAGGGCTCCGGGCTCACGACCCCTGGCACTGGGGCACTCACCTTTGCAGTACCCCACTGGCCTCCGGAGGGTCCCAACGAACCTTCACATAATCCTCGGCTGGCCCAGCCTACCCTATGCGCTGTTTTCTGGGATTATTGGTTTTTCATCTCCAGCAGCGAGGCTGTGCTGTCGTGTAACCCACTTTTTGCTGCAGCAACCTCATCCCTCACACTATCCAAACAGCTAGCTTGTCAGAAGGCCAGCAATTCTGAGGGCTATAATGTGCATTACACCAAACTACATGCTTTGAAGAGGGCAAGAAAAAGATAAAATCGTAAGATACCCAGCAACTAATTATAAGGAAAAATTGAAGATATGCAAATGATATGTCGAGAGCCCTTTAATTTATATTAATTGCATTTACATTTTTAAAATACCTTTATTTTCTTGTGCATTCAATTTATTTACCTCAAATATAATGCATGTCATTTTTTTGAGCGTCTAGTATTTGTTACATACTGTGCTAGGTACCCTGGTGGGATATAAAAAAGAAATTTTGCCCTTAACATGGAATTTACCAATAGAGGATATAAGGTAAGTATGGTATATTTCTATCACTTTAAAACACAAAGTGCCAGGTACTATTCTAAATGGTTTAAATATATTGTTATTAATTTTCACACCATCCCTTTGAGGGAGTCTACTGTTAGTTTTGACATTTTGCCAGTGATGAAACTGAGGCAAAGAGAGGTTAAACAACTCGCCCAAGGTCACATGGCTAATATGTGATGGAGGTGAGACTGAAATTCAGGTATTCTCATTTCATACTGCAAGCTCCTATTTCTCAGTGCTGCCACTGAGAAAGGAGAGGCTATAAACCATTACTATATGGAGTTCTAAAATTAGTACTTATTAGTTCTAAAATTAGTGCTTATTTCTCAAGAGACACTATGGTTATTTTGCTTGTTGTGAAACTAGCACTAAAAAGCAGACTGAGCCTTCCATATAGTCTGAGGGTCCCCTAACTTTCTTTAGAATTACATCATACTGACAGTTTCACAGATAGACTTCTCTGAACTGTTTTTAGTAAGTGTTTTATTTCTAGGCTGTCTGATGGGCTTATATGGAAAAGGAGGTTGTAACATCATCATATAAATCTCTGTCGGTTAATTCCTTCCTTCATTCAAAAAAATTTATATTGTGGCCAGGCGTGGTGGCTCACGCCTGTAATTCCAGCACTTTGAGAGGCCGAGGCAGGTGAGTCACCTGAGGTCGAGACCAGCCTGGCCGACATAGTGAAACCCCACCTCGACTAAAAACACAACAATTAGCCAGGTGCAGTGGCACGCGCCTGTGGTCCCAGCTACTCGGGAGGCTGAGGCAGGAGAATCTCTTGAATCCAGGAGGCAGAGGTTGCAGTGAGCCAAGATCACACCACTGCATTCCAGCCTGGGTGACAGAGCGAAACTCCATCACACACACACACAAAAGTACATTGTGTATCTGTAGCATGCCAGGCATTGTGCTGAGAACTAGAAAGGGTGCAAATAAGAGTAAGACACAGTACTTTCCCTCAAAGAACTATAATCTCATAGAGGACAAGCATTGACAGAGAACCATAATCATAATACAAAAGAGAAAATCAGTGTGCGCAATAGAGGAATGAAATACAATGGAAGTTCCAAGGTGGGAGAGACAGATTACTTCATGAAGGGAGGTACTTGGGTTAAGGAATGCATAATGACCATTTAAATTATTGTTGGTATTAAAACATTAAAAGTCATATCAAAATTTATCAATTTCATTTTTTAATTACATGCAGTTTTTCTCATGTTGAGGAGAGACAGCTTTTACTATGTTATTGTTCAGAGAATGGAGAGGTTAGAAAGTGCAGACTTTTTGGAGGTAGTTTATGCAAGTGGAGGACACAGAATTATGCACAAGATAAGATTTTCAAGGTCAAAGGAATAGCAAAAGAAAAAGCAAGGCGGGATTGAATAAGGTTGGTCTGGGGGCAGCTGGGACTCTGACAAGGTGAAAGCGTTGCTAGAGAGCAGTCTGTACCACTCTTTTTTTTGAGACAGAGTCTCATTCTGTTGCCCAGGCTGGAGTGCAGTGGCTTGATCTCAGCTCACTGCAACCTCCGCCTCCCAGGTTCAAGCGATTCTTCTGCTTCAGCCTCCTGAATAGCTAGGATTACAGGCATGTGCCAGTACCATGCTGTTTTGGTTACTGTAGCCTTGTAGTATAGTTTGAAGTCAGGTAGTGTGATGCCTCCAGCTTTGTTCTTTTGGCTTAGGATTGACTTGGCGATGCGGGCTCTTTTTTGGTTCCATATGAACTTTAAAGTAGTTTTTTCCAATTCTGTGAAGAAAGGCATTGGTAGCTTGATGGGGATGGCATTGAATCTGTAAATTACCTTGGGCAGTATGGCCATTTTCACGATATTGATTCTCCCTACCCATGAGCATGGAATGTTCTTCCATTTCTTTGTATCCTCTTTTATTTCATTGAGCAGTGGTTTCTAGTTCTCCTTGAAGAGGTCCTTCACATCCCTTGTAAGTTGGATTCCTAGGTATTTTATTCTCTTTGAAGCAATTGTGAATGGGAGTTCACTCATGATTTGGCTCTCTGTTTGTCTGTTGTTGGTGTATAAGAATGCTTGTGATTTTTGTACATTGATTTTGTATCCTGAGACTTTGCTGAAGTTGTTTATCAGCTTAAGGAGATTTTGGGCTGAGACAATGGGGTTTTCTAGATATACAATCATGTCGTCTGCAAACAGGGACAATTTGACTTCCTCTTTTCCTAATCGAATACCCTTTATTTCCTTCTTCTGCCTAATTGCCCTGGCCAGCACTTCCAACACTATGTTGAATAGGAGTGGTGAGAGAGGGCATCCCTGTCTTGTGCCAGTTTTCAAAGGGAATGCTTCCATTTTTTGCCCATTCAGTGTGCCACCACACCCGGCTAATTTTTGTATTTTTGGTAGAGACGGGGTTTCGCCATGTTGGCCAGGCTGGTCTTGAACTCCTGATCTCAGGTGATCTCCCTGCCTCGACTTCCCAAAGTGCTGGGATTACAGGCGTGAGCCACTGCGCCTGGCCCTAGCCTGTACCAACCACTCTTAACTGTCTTTACAAGGTAGGGACTGTTTTCAACTTTCTTTCTTTTTTTTTTTTTTTTGCATATTCTTTGGCTATGGCAAACATATGCCAAAAATATTCTGAGGTGGTCTGAGTTCAGATATTTATGACCATAAGTTTTTGGGCGTATAAGATTGACAAATACGGTTACCACCACGTTAATGTCTAGAAAGTAGAGAATATTGTTCTGGCTGGGTATGGTGGCTCACACCTGTAATCCTTGCACTTTATGAGAGCGAGGTGAGAGGGTCGCTTGAGCCCAGGAGTTTGAGACCAGCCTGGGCAACATAGCAAGAAACAATCTTTCACCTCCAGCAGCGAAACTGTGCTGTTGTGTAAAATTATGTTAAAAAATAATACTTAAAGAGAATATTGTATGCTCAACTAATATTTAATAAAAAAGGAGTTGGGAAAGGAAGGGAAGGCTATTTGATAAGTAACTAAATTCTTAGATGTTTTAATATGGTAGATAATAGAGAACATCTATAAGTTTTTGTTTTTGCTTTTTGAGACAGGGTCTTGCTCTGTCATCCAGGCTGGAGTGCAATGCACTATATGTTTTTTTTTCCTTATAAGTTTTTGAGCAGAGTAGTAACATCTTAAGGACCATCCTAAGCATTTAGAGTATTATCTTTTAGATAAAGGACTGAATGAGAGTGTGTATGATCTTTTGTCTGTAAACAGATAGTAAAAGTATAAACATGAAGATGAGACTAATTTCTCTTAGGCCTTAGACAAAAACCTGTTGGGATATTAAAGAGACTGGGAGGGGAAATCAGAATGCCACCAAACTCTCTGTTGTCCTCATATCCTGATGCTGAGCTCATGTAGAAGAGAATCTGTGCAACCTTTTTGCTTGCAATACACATCTCTTGGGGCCACTGCCTAGCACACAATTCCCCCTTTGTTGTGAATGGCTTCAGTGCACAAGGACAAAGCCCCAGTGGCCTTCTCAGATTTAGGGCATTCATCCCTTGGCTGCCGCTAATTGATCCAGAGGTAGACACCCAACCAAAGTTGGTGCAATTATACTCACTCAGGAACTTGAAACTCCAAACACAGAAGCAAAGAGCCTGAGAATTGTGGTACGTACATTAGTGACAGTGTGTCCTGAAGTGAAGACCTACCCACTGCTGCTGTGGGTCCCTGCTCTTCCTACGTCTTGGTTCTTCTGATCCTTCCATCCTTTGTGTGTGTGTGTGTGTGTGTTTGTTTTTTGAGAAAAGAGTCTTGTTATGTTGCCCAGGCAGGTCTCAAACTCCTGGGCTCATGCTATCCTCCTGCCTCTGCCTCCCTAAGTGTTGGGATTACAGATGTGAGACACCGTGCCCATCTCTTCTATCCCTTTGAATGCTTCAGCCAGCCTGTGGGTTTCCATTGCTTACAACCAAAGGGTTTTTGTTGTTGTCATTGTTTGTTTGTTTTAAGAGACAGGGTCTTGCTCTGTTGTCCAGGCTGGAGTGGAGAGGCACAATCACAGCTCACTGCAGCCTTGACCTCCCAGGCTCAGGTTATCCTCTTGCCTCAGGCTCTCGAGTAGACATCATACCTGGCTATTTAAAAAAACATATATATATTTTTTGTAGAGAAGGGGGTCTCACTGTTGCCCAGGCTGATCTCAAACTCCTGGCCTCAATTGATCTTCCCACCTTGGCCTCTCAAAGCACTGAGATTACAGGTGTGAACCGCCACACCTAGCCTAAAGGGATCTTAATAGGGTTGAAATAGAGTCACCAAACTGTAGATGAAGAATCTGGGACTAAACTGGAATCTCCTGGTGCAGTAAACAATACTAAAATGGTGTTGACATCTAATCAGAGCTTGTATCTTCACTGCAACAATCCCTTAATACCTGTCCTACCAAAGAAACACAAGCCCTGGGCTTCTTTGTTATTAGGATTGGCACTTAAAAATCCTGAGTATAAGGCTGGATGCGGTGACTCACACCTATAATCCCAGTGCTTTGGGAGGCCAAGGTCAGAGGATCACTTGAGGCCAAGAGTTTGAGACCAGACTGGTCAACATAGCAAGACCCCTGTCTCTACAATAAAAGATAAAAAAGAAAAATTAGCCAGGACTAGTGGCACATGCCTAGCTACTCAGGAGGCTGAGGTGGAGGACTGTTTGAGCTCAGGAGTTCGAGGCTGCAGTGAACTATGTGTTTTACAAAAATTTGCTTCCAATGTGTAGTTTGTCCTTTCATTCTCTTGACAGTGTCTTTTGCAGAGCAAAGTTTTTAATTTGATGAAGTCCAGTTTGTCCATCCTGTCTTTTATGGGTTGTGCCCTCAGTGTCACATCTGAGAACTCTTTGCCCAACCCACGATCACAAAAGATTTTGCCCTTTTAGGAAGAAATGAAGTTTATACTTTTATTATTTACACTTAGGTTTATGATCTATTTTTAATTTTTGTGTAAGGTATGAGGTATAGATTGAAATTCCTGATTTTGTATATGGATGTCCAGTTGTTTTAGCACCCTTTGTTGAAAAGACTTTCTTCATTGAGTGGCCTCTCTGCCTTTTTTGGATATCAATTGTTCATGATCACAGGTATTTGCATATGTCCAAATTCATCAAAGAGTATATATTAAATATGTGTAGTTCTTTGTATGGCAATTCTACTTCAATAAAGCTGTTAAAAAATAAATTGGCAATTTTTGTGTGGGTCTATTCCTGGACTCTCTATTCTGCTGTGTTGATCTATGTCTCTATCCTTTTGCCCATACTACATTGTCATCTTCATTAGTATAGCTTTTTAGTAAGTCTTAAAATCAGTAGTGTGAGTCCTCTTTGTTCTTCTTTTTTGAAGTAATTTTGGGTATTCTAGTTCCTTTGCCTTTGGATATAAAATTTAGAATTAGCTTTTTGATTTGTATTTAAAAATCCTGGTGGCATTTTAGTTGGCACTGCGCTAAATCTTTAGTTTGGGAAAAAACTGTCATCTTAATGTTGACTCTTAAAATCCATGAATACGGCATATCTCCCCATTTAGTTAGGTCTCCTATGATTTCTTTTATTGGTGTTTTATAGTTTTCTGTATATAGATCCTGCACATCGTTTGTGCAGTTTTTAGTTTCAATTTCCAATTGTCCAAATAGCTAGTATGTAGACGTATACTTGGTTTTTGTTTTGCCCTCGTATCCCGTGACCTTGCTAAATTCACATTAGTTCTAGGAGCTTTTGTGTAGATTATTTTTCATGCAGACAATTGTGTTTTCATGCAGACAAAATGTGTTTTCATGCAGACAATTGTGTTCTCTGTGAATAGAGACTATTTTAATTATTGCTTGCCAATCTCTACGCTTTTTATTTCTTTTTCTTTCTTTACTGCACTGTCTGGTATTTCTAGCATGATGTTGAATAGGAGTGGTGAAAGCAGACATCCGATCTTAGGGGGAAAGCATTCAGTTTTTCAACATTAAATGTGATGTTGGTTGTTAAGTTTTGTTGTAGAAGCTCTTTGTTAGGTGAAGAAAGCCTCAAGGTGCTGAGGGTGGCCTCCAGCCAACAGCCAGCAAGAATCCAGAGCCTTCAGTCTTACAGACACAACAAAATGGATTCTGCCAACAATCTGAGTGAGCTTTGAAGTGGATTCTTCCTCATTTACATTAACTTCCTATTGCTGCTGTAACAAATTATCACAAACTTAGTGGCTTAAAATGACACAAATTTACTATCTCACAATTCTAGGGGTCTGAAGTTCAAAATGAGTCCTACGGGGGATAAAATCAAGGCATCAGCAGGGCTCTGTTCCTTCTGGAGGCTCTTGGGAAGAACCCACTCCTTGTCTTTTCCAGCTTCTAGAGGCCACCTGTATTATTTGGCTTGTGGCCCCTTCTTCTGTCTTCAAAGCCAGCAATAGATGGTTGAATCTTTCTCACATCACATCACTCTGACTTCTATTGTTACATCTTGTTCTTTGAATCTCTTTCTCTTATAAAGACACTTATGATTATAGAGCCCAGTGTATAAGCCAGAATAACCTTCCCATTTCAAGATCCTTAACTTAATCATATCTGCAAAGACCCCTTTGCAATATAGTGCCCTTGTACTATAACATATTCACAAGTCCTGAGGATTGGGACATTGACATCTTTGAGGGACCATTATTCTGCCTACCCACTAGTCAAACCCCCATATGGGAATACAGGCCAGCCAAAACCTTAGTTGCAGCCTTATGAGACCCTAAACATAGCACCCAGCTAAGCTATGCATGAACTCTTGAACCACAGAAAGTGTGAGATAATAAGTGTATTGTACTATGTTTGCGGTAATTTGTTAAGGAACGATAGAAAACTAATATAATAGGCATATAATTGTTCATAATGTTTCCTCATTATCCCTTTAATATCTGCCCTACAGACCTTATTTCATTCATGAATATCCCTTATTTCATTCCAGATATTAGTAATTTGTGTCTTTTTCTTTTTTTCTTAGTCTGGCTAGAAGTTTGTCAATTTTATTGGTCTTTTCAAAGAATCAGCTTTTCTTTTATTTGATTTTCTCTATTGATTTTCTGCGGATAATTTTGTTAAACTCTACTTTACCTTTTCAATTTTCCTCCTTATGTTTGCTTTGGGTTTTGTTTGCTCTTCTGTTTTTAGTTTAAGGTGGAAGCTTAGCCTTTTGGTCCCAAGATCTTTCTCCTTTTCTTTTTTAAAATCGAAATATAATTCACATGTTATAAAATTCACCTTTTTAAAGGGTACAATTCGTGGTTTTTAATACATTCACAGTGTTGTGCAATCATCACCACTATCTAATTTCATAATATTCTTCTTTATTGATATAAACATTCCCAAATTTTGATATATTTAAATTTCTCTAAATTAAAAATATTTTCTTATTTCCCTGGAGACTTACTCTCTGACACATGGGCTATTTAGTAGTGTCTTGTTTAGTTTCCAAGTATTTTAGGTTTTTCACAGCTATTTATCTGTCATTAATTCCTATTTTATTCCATTGTGGTCCAAGAACATACTCTGTATGATTTCAATTTTTTTTTTTTTTTTTTCGAGACAGAGTCTCGCTCTGTCACCCAGGCTGGAGGGAGTGCAGTGGCACGATCTCTGCTTACTGCAACCTCCACCTCCTGGGTTTAAGCGATTCCCCTGCCTCAGCCTCCTGAGTAGCTGGGACTACAGCAGTGCACCCCCATGCCCAGCTAATTTTTGTATTTTTAGTAGAGACGGGGTTTCACCATGTGACCAAGCTGGTCTCGAACTCCTGACCTCAAGTGATCCACCCGTCACCAGTCAATTTTTTTTAATATAATTATATAAATTTTATTTTTCATGTGGTTATTATTTTTAACCATAACTGGCTTATGATTTCTTTCTTTTTTTTTTACTCTAATACTGGGATACATGTGCTGAACATGCAGGTTTGTTACATAGGTATACATGTGCCATGATGGTTTGCTGCACCTATCAACCCATCATGTAGGTTTTAAGCTCCGCATGCATTAGGTATTTGTCCTAATGCTCTCCCTCCCCTTTCCCCCTACCCCCTGAGAGGCCCTGGTGTGTAATGTTCCCCTCCTTGTGTCCATGTGTTCTCATTGTTCAGCTCCCACTTATGAGTGAGGACATGTGGTGTTTGGTTTTCTGTTCCTGTGTTAGTTTGCTGAGGATGATGGTTTCCAGCTTCATCCATGTCCCTGCAAAGGACACGAACTCATTCTTTTTCATGGCTTCATAGTATTCCATGGTGTATATGTGCCACATTTTCTTTATCCAGTCTATCACTGATGGGCATTTGGGTTGGTTCCAAGTCTTTGCTATTGTAAATAGTGCTGCAGTAAACATACATCTGCATGTGTCTTTATAGTAGAATGATTTATAATCCTTTGGATATATACCCAGCAATGGGATTGCTGGGTCAAACGGGCATTTCTGGTTCTACATCCTTGAGGAATCAGCACACTGTCTTCCACAGTGGCTGAACTAATTTACACTCCCACCAACAGTGTAAAAGCATTCCTATTTATCCACATCCTCGCCAGCATCTGTTGTTTCCAGACTTTTTAAAGATCACCATTCTAACTGGCGTGAGATGGTATTTCACTGTGGTTTTGATTTGCATTTCTCTATTTATCACCTAGAAATATGGTTTATTTTTGTGAATATTCCACGTGCACTTGAAAATAATTTTGTTGGATGGAGTGCTCTTTAAATTAGGCAATTAGGTCAAATGGGTTGATAGTGTCATTCAGGTCTTCTGTATCCTTACTGATTTTCTATATACTTGTTCTATTGATTACAGAGAGAGGAGTGTTTAAATGTTCCAGTATACTTGTGGATTTGACTTTTAGTAATACTAGTTTATGCTTTAGCATCTGTTATTATGTGCATATACCTTTGGATTGTGATGCTACCTTTGGGAATCAACCCGCTTATCATTAAGCGGTTGATTAATGTGGCTCTTTACTCCTGGTAATAGTTCTTGTTCTGAAGTTTACTTTGTCTAATGTTAATATAGTCGGTCTAGCTTTGACTTGCCATGCTGTGTATTTTCTCATATTTTAACTTTTAATCTATCTATACAAGTTGAGTATCCCTTATCTGAAATGCTTGAGAGTTTGGATTTTTTCAGACTGTGAAATACAGTCGTGTGTTGCTTAACATGGGGATAGGTTCTGAGAAACGTGTTGTTAGGTAATTTCATCATTGTGCAAATATCATAAAGTGTACCTACACAAACCTAGGTGATATAGCCCACTACACACCTAGGCTATGTGTCATAGTCTATTCCTCCTAGGCTTAAACCTGTATACCATATTAGTGTACTGAATACTGCAGGCATTTGTAGCACAATGGTATTTGTGTATCTAAACCTATCTACCCATATAAAAGGTACAATAAAAATATGGTATAAGAGATAAAAAGTGGTCCACCTGTATAGGGCACTTACCATGAATGGAGCTTGCAGGACTGGAAATTGCTCTGGGTGTCAGTGAGTGGGTGGTGAGTGAATGTGAAGGCCTAGGAAATTACTGCACATGACTGTAGACTTTATAAACACTGTACACTTAGGCTATACTACATTTTTAATGTTTTTTTCTTCAAAAAAAATTAACCTTAGCTTACTGTAACTTTTTAACTTTATACACTTTTCAATTTTTAAAAAACTTCTTTACTCTTGTAATAACATTTAGCTTGAAACACACATTGTACAGCTGTACAAAAATGTTTTCTTTCCTTATATCCTTACTCTATAAACTTTTTCCTATTTTTCTTTTTTTTGAGACGGAGTCTCGCTCTTGTCACCCAGGCTGGAGTGCAGTGGTGCGATCTCGGCTCACTGCAAGCTCTGCCCCTGGGGTTCACGCCATTCTCCTGCCTCAGCCTCCCGAGTAGCTGGTACTACAGGCACCTGCCACCATGCCTGGCTAATTTTTTTGTATTTTTAGTAGAGACGGGGTTTTACCGTGTTAGTCAGGATGGTCTCAATCTCCTGACCTCGTGATCCTCCTGCCTCGGCCTCCCAAAGTGCTGGGATTACAGGTGTGAGCCACTGCGCCCAGCCAACTTTTTCTTATTTTTAACATGTTTATTTATTTTAACTTTTTAAACTTTTTTCTTAAAACTGAAGACACGAACACGCACGCATTAGCCTAGGCCTACACAGAGTCAGGATCATTAATATCACTGCCTTCCACCTTCATATTCTGTCTCACTGGAAGGCCTTCAGAGGCAATAACAGGCCTGGAGCTGTCATCTCCCATGACAACAATGCCTTCTTCTGGAATACGTCCTGAAGGACCTTGCTGAGGCTGTCCTACAGTTAACTATTTTTTTTTAAATAAGTAGAAAGAGTGCACTCTAAAATAAAGATTAAAAGTATGTCAGCATTTATATACATAAACCAGTAACACAGTCATTTATTATCACTAGCAAGTATTATGTACTGTATATAATTGTAGGTGCTATAGTTTTATATAACTGGCAGCACAGTGGGTTTGTTTACACCAGCATCACCACCACCATGTGAGTAATGTGCTGCACTGTGACTTACAGTGGCTACAGTGTCACTAGGTGATAGGAATTTTTCAGCTTCATTATAATTTTATGGGACCATTTTTGTATATTTCATCCACCACTGACCAAAACATCATTTATGCAGCACATAGCTGTAAATAAAATATAAAGGAAGGTCACTTGTTGAAATTACTTGTCATATGCCCATTACTGGGACAACCACTGTGGCTAGAAGGATGGGACTCTATAATTGGCTAGGTCCGAGTCTCAAGCTCACCCTGTGACAAGCAAGTACAATACTATAATTGGCAGCTGAATGAGAACCACATGGAGCAGAGTGGGGAAAGTTCTCTAAAGGCGAGGGTTGCTGTCAGTAGAAGAAGAGGAGAAAAGAATTGAGGGGCAGATTTTAAAAACAGATGTCCATTCTACCCTCTCAACTGAACCACCCTTTTTTCTTAGGACCTGGGAACTTTTGATTTCTTTTTGTTTTCATTTCCCTTTCTTATTCATCAGAGCAAATTAATTACAAATTTCTGATGATTTTTCCTTTTAAATGTTTCTCATCTTCTTCTCCCAAATTTCATCACCCTGGTCTGGATCTTTGTGACCTTGCACCTGCTTGCATCAATAAATTCCAAATTGTCCTTCCTGCCTTCTCTTTATAAGACCAATCCCTGGGTAGTCTGTAGCTGTATGCAACTTCTTAAAACACCAACTTCATCATCATTATCATAAAAATTATGTCAGCATTTATCTAATTTTTGTATACTTTGTAAAGTACTTTCACATATTGTCAAATCATCACCCCATGTAGAACTAGAAATCTCGATCTATAATATATTGGCTTTAATTAGATTAATCTAAAATTGTGCCTATAAACCTGTAAAACAGCAAAGTCACATCTTCAAATGGGTTTGGAAGTGGGTATGGAAACTTACAAGAGAAATAGTGTCAATCACTTAGAAAAAAACCCTGTCTTACATGCCAGAAGTTGAAACTCTTGTTGAACAGAATAGAAAGAATCTGTTTCTATCAGACTTGACCATGAAGGTGTCAAGACATTAAGGAGGTAGCTTCTAAATAGACAAGATATTGTCTTCTCAATGAGGCAGTTAGGAACCACCTACCATTAATAATAACACCAACAACTAACAGAATGCATGTGTTAAGTGCCTGCTATGTGTGAAGTATAGTTAAACATTTTACATAGATTATATTATTTTATTTAATCCTCCAAATAATCCTGCAAGGTGTTGTGGTGGCCATAAAGAATGTGCCTTTCCTATCTCCTACTGCAGAGCATAGTACTGGCAACCCTAGCTGCTGCACTCCGAATCAACTGCATTTGCACTAAGGCCACACTTTCCATCGACTGTTCTCAGCCTGCAAGTGACTGCAGCAGGGTACTAAGGCAGGCTTATTCTGACAAGATTTAGGACTCCTTTGACAGGCTACTTTGGCTTGAGGAATTCCCATTGGCCTTGCTGAAATTTTCTTAAAACAGCATGGCAGTTGTCTTAGTCTATTTTCTGCTGCTGTAACAAAATACCACAGACTGGGTAATTTATAAAGAAAATAAGTGTATTTAGCTCATGATTCTGAAGGTTGGGAAGTTTAAGAAGAGCATGGCACTGGCATCAAACAAGGACCTTTGTGCTGTGTTATAACATGGTGGAAGGGCAAGTGAGTACAGGAGACAGAGGAAGGAAGGGTGAGACCAAACATCGTTTTATCAAGAACCCACTCCTATGACAGTGAATCCACTCCCGAGACAACAGAATTAGTCTATTCATGAGGGCAGACCCCTTAAAGATCCCACCTCCTAATACCATCACAATGGCAATTAAATTCGACATGGGTTTTGGAAGGGACATTCATACCATAGCAGCAGTGTAAGGCTCTTCCAAACTAACCTTCTTTCTTTCTGTCTCACCTACACAGGACTCGGACCTGTGTCATGTTCTGATAGCTCTCCCAGCCTTCTCTGATTCCCTCTATTTTCCCTCACAGGAATTCACCCTCCCTCACCCCCTCCAAAGCTCTTGTGTATCTAATTTCATCTTGACATCTTCCCATTTGATGACCTAACCAACACACATGGTCCAAGAAAACAGGTATAAGATGGAGTTCCGGGTATAGTTCACCCATTGTCTAGTAACCAGAGATTACTCCCTCTTGGGTGGTACTTGGATAGTCCCTGGCATGCAGTGGTGGTGCAGGTGCTAAAGATTTCACTAGAGGTTACCTGGGAAAACTCTCTGATTGAAAGGATTGCCTTTGCTGGTACAATGATTCTGTCATTTGGAAGACATGGGGGGAACAGTGCATACAAAGACAGTGGAGTTGGCTGGCTACTACTAAGCTGAATTGATGCTTTGCAGAGGGATAATGAGAATCAGAGGACCATTAACAGTTAAGAGGTCCAGAGAATTTATTTTATTTTTGATTTTTTAGATTTCTCTTTCTTTTTTCCTTTTTTTTTTTTTTTTTTTAAAGAGACAAGTTCTCATTATGTTTCCCAGGCTGGAGTACAGTGGCTATCCACAGGCACAATCATAGCACATTGTAGTCTCAAACTCCTGGACTCAAGCAATCCTCCCACTTCAGTTTCCCAAACAGCTGGGATTACAGGCATGTGCCACCATGCCTGGCTAATCCAGAGACATTTAAATAAGCAGGCAAGGCAGGTCTATTATGCTACAGTCATGGTCCTGGTTGGAAAAACTTGGGGCCCTGGCATATGGCATACAGACATCTGGATGAATGCTTTGAAGATGTTGGCTGTAAAGACCCTCTGAACCCTAAGACTGCAGAAGTGGTCTACTCTTCTCTAGTAAGAGCTGGCATTTGTGTATTGATAGATGTTGCAGAGTCCCTTCTCTCATAAGGCAACAGCTGGCCCTCTCAGGGGCTCTACCTCTTCTCCTGGCTTAGGCCAAAAACTTAGGGTTAAATACCAGCACAACCTGGCCAGGAAGTGACAGACCTGATAAGGGAGACAAAATGTTATACACTGAAGGAACTAAAAGAATTAGCTATCACATATTGGCAGAAGCTAGGTGATATACCTGGGATTGTATTTTGAGGGTGCTTCATCAAGCAGGCTAGAATATAAGACTGGATAATGACTTGTGAACATTTTTTTCTTTTTATCAGCCTACATCATGCTTTGATTGTGAACAATTTTTTGGAACACAGGATTTAACACCCTGGCAAGAACCCTAGAGAATAGGGTGGTTCTTAGAGACTTGAAGAAAGTGATGGCCAATGTTGAGTGAAGTAGAAATGCTTTAGCTATTCTGACAGATGGTAGAAGAAATAAAGAGGCTGAGGAAAGTGAGCAAGCAAGAATAGCTATATTATGCAGGCTACAAAACATACCAGTTGATTATGTCTTATGGCAGAGCTCAGAAGACATATAGTTCACCCAGGCCATCAGGAAAATACTGCTGAAAGCAGCACTAGCACCACAGTGGTGGCTCCCCTCTGCAGTTCAGGGGCTGATAGTAGGAGAAGTGGTTACAGAGCTGGGCTCATTGATATCCATGGGACTAATGAGCTTCAATGTAATAGAGGCCATAATAATTGTAACAACCTTCAAGGTCTGAGGGACAGCCAAGGAGCTTGAGCTTGAGGGAGTTGTAGAGATGGTAACAGAGCATAATTCTCTGGGAGAAAAATAGGTAGCAACACCAGGACCAATATATACTGTGATGAATCCCCTAGTTTTTTTTTCCTGAAAAGGACTTGGGGCTGTTTACTTGGGGCTGTTTACTTGGGTGATTATAAACCAAGGAAGGGAAAATACCTAGACATTTTGAGGACTACTGGACACACAGTCTGAGTTGATATTGATACTTAGAGGCCCAAAACATCCTCATGGTTCTAATAGAATACGAGGTCTACAGAGACCAACTAATAAATGAAGTCTTGGCTAAAATCTGGCTCAGAGTGGACCTGCTTAGTTTGTGGATGCACCCAGTGGTCATTTTTTCCTGTTCCTGACTGCACTGGTATACTTAGATATTAGAGTAACCCTCATATTGGGTTCTTAGCCTGTGAGGTAAAAGACGTAATAGTGAGAAAGGCCAAGTAGAAACCTTGAAACTGTTCCCTCACCTTCCCTCCTCTCCCAGCCAAGATAGTAAACAAACAATATCTTTCCTAGCAAGCAGACTCAGAGAAACAAACAAACAAACAAAAAAACAGTATCACATCCCTGGGTGGGTCCTGGGGAACGACTGAAGGCTGCTGCAGGCTTAAACAAGCAGTAGCCTCAGTCACAGCTACTGTGCCAGATATGGGTTAACTGCTACAGCAGATTGATGAGTGTTCAGGTACATGGTATATGGCCAGTGAACCGACAAAGGCATTCTTTTCTTTTTTTTTTTATTATTATACTTTAAGTTCTAGGGTACAAGTACACAATGTGCAGGTTTGTTACATAGGTATACATGTGCCCTGTTGGTTTGCTGCACCCATTAACTCGTCATTTACATTAGGTATTTCTCCTAATGCTATGCCTCCCCCTGCCCCCCATCCCATGACAGGCTCCCGTGTGTGATGTTCCCCGCCCTTGGTCCAAGTGTTCTCATTGTCAATTCCCACCTATGAGTGAGAACATGCCATGTTTGGTTTTCTGTCCTTGTGATAGTTTGCTCAGAATGATGGTTTCCAGCTTCATCCATGTCCCTGTAAAGGACATGAACTCATCGACAAAGGCATTCTTTTCAATTCCAATCAGTAAAGAGGATCAGAAACAGTTTGTATTCATATGGGATGGCCAAAAATATTCATTTACAATTTGCCCTCAGGGTTATGTTAACGCCTCTGCCCTCTGTCATAATATAATTTGATGAGATCTGGACTGCCTGTGTATCTTGCAGAACCATCACACTAATCCATTTCATTGATAGCATGCTGATGTGCTCTAGAGGGTGGGAGACACCTTAAAAGATTTAGGAACCTACAACTTCAGTGAAATTTTTAGGGATCATTAGAAGTTTGTTGGCAAATCTTTGCACAGTAAAAAATGAATTGCACCTCATGTATCCCCTACCATAAAGATGGAAGTACAGTGCCAGCAGACTTCTTTGGGATCTGGAAGCAACACATTCTACACCTAGAAACATTGCTCTGTCCCAACATGGAAGGCTGCCAGCTTTCAATGGGACCTGGAAAAGAAAAGGGTTCTGCAGTAGGTTTAGGCTGTGGTGTGAGCTGTCCTGCCAGTAGGATTTGGAGGACCCTAAGGTGTTGGAAATGTCAGTGGTAGGAAAACATGCAGTATGAAGGTTATGTTAAGCTCCCAAGAAGGAATCACAATGCAGGCCTTGGAAGTCTGGCTACTGCTGCTTCTGAATGTTTCAGCTATCAGCAATAGAGACCAATGGCGTGCCCTTGATGTGGCACTATTCCTTGAGACCAACCAGCCACTTAGTGACAAGTCAACTACATTGGGCATCTCTCATACTGGAAGGGTGCTATGGTCTGACTGTTTGTGTCCCTTCAAAATTTTGAAATCCTAACCCCCAAGGTGATGGTATTAATAGGTGAAGCCTTTGGGAAGTGATTAGATCATGAGGGTAGAAATGAATGGGATTAATGTCCTTATAAAAGGGACCCAAGGGAGCCTGTTTGGCAGAGAGCATGGTGGAAGGCGTCCACCATGTAAGGTTACAGTGAGAAGACATCTGTCTATGGAAAAAGAGGGTCCTCACCAGACATTGAATCTGCCAGTGCCTTGATCTTGGTCTTCCCAGCCTCCAGAACTGTAAGAAATAAATTTCTGTTGTTTATAAGGTACCCATTTTATGATATTTTGCTATAGCAGCCTGAACAGACTAAGACAAAGGGCCAGTGGTTCATCCTTAGAAGGACAAATGACTTATTCTGGGTATGGGTTTGTCTTTGCTACCATTCATGCCTTAGCCAGCATCACTATTCAGGGGCTTATGGAATGCCTGATCCACAAGCATACAATCCCACAGAGCATTAGCATCCAGACATGAGACCCACTTCCCAGTGAAGGAAGTGTGGAGTTGACCTGTGATCATATTGTCTACTGGCCACATCACACATAGCATCATCCAGGGGCAGATGGTCTCAGAAAATGCTAGACCAGCCATTTAAAGGCACAGCTGAAGTGCCAGCTTGGTGGCAACATTCTGAAAGGATGGGGCACCATCCTTTAGGATGCAGTAGATAGACAGAGACCTTTATATTGTGCTAGGTCCCCAGGAGGAAGAATACATGCGTCTAGGAACCAAGGGTGCAAGCAGGAGTAACCCCACTTACCCTTACTCCTAATGACCCACTGGAGGATTTTGTATTTCATATCCATGCAACTCTGAGCTCTGCAAAATTGGAGGTGTCCTGGTCTCCAAAGAAGGTGCACTCTTGCCAAAAGATACAGTCAAGAGTCCCACCGAACTATAAGCTATGCCGCCCACCAAGGCATTTCAGGCTCCTTGTGTTTAGGAACCAGTCTGAGAGAAAAGGAGTCACCATATTGGCAGAGGTAATTAACCATGATCAGCAGAAGGAGGAAAGGCTGCTTTTACACAGTGGGAACAGGAAGGGAATATGTGTGAAATCTAAGTGACACAGTTGGGCACCTCCTGGTATTCCCTTGCCTTCTCAAATGGACACTTACACAACTCCAGCTGGAGAAGGATGTGATTACCAACGGCATGATTACCAGACTCTTCAGGAGTGAAGGCTGGGTCACACCTTGGTGGCAGGTAAGCCACCAAGACCTGCCAAGGTTATAGATAACAAAGAGGGAACTTATTTTATTTTTTCGGAGAGATGGGGTCTCACTATGTTGCTGGCCTGGTCTTAAAACTCCTGGCCTCAACTGATCTTTCAGACTCAGTCTCCCTAAGTATTGGGATTATAGGTGTGAGCCATCACACCCTGTAAGAATTAAAGAAAGAGGAAAGAAACACCAAAGGTGGCTCACCAGTCAAGACAGGTTTTTTTTTTTTTTAGAGAAAACAAACCTGAGAGGAGCATTCTAGCCAAGTTAGGTCAGAGGCACACTCTCTTACAGGATTCAGGGTGGGAGAGTTTATCAGAGGCTTGGACTGCTTCTGTGTGTCTTTGTTGTGCTTATCTGGGAGGGAGAATTGTGTGTCTGTTCCCTCTCATCTTTCTGCAGCCGCAGGCATACCCTCAAAGTCTGCTTTTAGCTCCCCTATCTTAGTGCAAGGAAAGGAATGTGCTTATTAAGGCCCACTGTTTCACTGGGGCCCATTGTATAAGGGTGAAGTTTGGCAGTTACCCAAGAGACTTTCCCCCCACCTCCCTCTGTGCCTGAGCTGTCTTATCTGTGTTTTACTGTCTGCTCTTTCTGGCTGCTTGTAGTTAGAAGAGAAGTGATTTCCTTGAAATGTATGAGGCTAGAAAGGGAGCTGGAACTTAAAGTGGCGGTATTTGTCTGAGATGACAGTGCTCCTGCTCTGTCACACCCCACCTCAACAGTGAGGGGAATTTAGAATGGAGAAGGGAGAGTATGAGTACCAGTTGTAGGCCTGATATCAACAGTAGTGATGTTCCACTAACCTGGCCCTTCTAAGTTTACCTTTAGGAAGAAGGGTCTGTGGGAACCATACAGGAGCTGCTCCTCAGTCCCCTGAGTAGAAGTAGATGTGTGGGACCATGAGAATGCACCTCTCCAATCTCCTACTGTAGGGAATACAATTGGCTGGTGCTGTGTTCTAAACACATCACTGCATTTGCTCTGAGGCCATGCTTCTCATGGTCTGCTTCCAGCCAGTGATGGCACATGGCAGGGATATTATGACAGGTCCATTCTTATGAAACATAGGACTCCTCTGACAGACAACTCTGGCCTGAGAATTCTACGTGGCACCCTAAGGCCTGACCTATCCAACCTTTCTTCTTTCCTCCTCTCTTTCTCAGGGGTCAGGTGTGCATCTCTCTCCGACAGCTCCCTCAGCATCCTCCTGCTTCCTCCCAATTACCTTTCGCAGGCATTTCCCCCAATATCCTGCAAGTCTACACCGATTCTTGGCATCTACTTCTTGGAGGACCTAAACTAAGACACATAGGTATAAATTTACCCATTATTTTATTATTATTATTATTTGAGATGGAGTTTCGCTCTTGTTGCCCAGGCTAGAGTGCAATGGCACGATCTTGGCTCACTGCAACCTCCGCCTCCTGGGTTCAAGCAATTCTCTGTCTCAGCCTCCCGAGTAGCTGGGATTACAGGCATGCGCCACCACGCCCGGCGAATTTTGTATTTTTAGTAGAGATGGAGTTTCTCCATGTTGGTCAGGCTGGTCTTGAACTCCTGGCCTCACGTGATCCACCTGCCTTGGCCTCCCAAAGTGCTGGGATTACAGGTGAAAGGCACTGCACCTGGCCAATTTTATTATATTATTATTTTTTAAAATAAATCACGCTCATGGCTTTTTTTTTTTTTTGGACGGAGTCTCGCTCTGTCGCCCAGGCTGGAGTGCGGTGGCACAGTCTCAGCTCACTGCAAGCTCCGCCTCTTGGGTTCACGCCATTCTCCTTGCCTCAGCCTCCCAAGTAGCTGGGACTACAGGTGCCCGCCACCACACCCGACTAATTTTTTTTTTTTTTTTGTATTTTTTAGTAGAGATGGGGTTTCACCGCGTTAGCCAGGATGGTCTTGATCTCCTGTCCTCGTGATCCGCCGGCCTCGGCCTCCCAAAGTGCTGGGATTACAGGCGTGAGCCACTGCGCCCAGCAACAGGCTCATGGCTTTTTTAACCCATTTTATAGATGAGGAAACTATGTGTCAGGGCAGTTCAGTAACTTGCACAGGGTTATATTGCCAGTAAGTGTCAGAGCTATGATTTAAATCCAGATAATCCTGGCGATATAACCATGTGCCTAGATCTCAATTTCCTGTTTTCCTGCCTCTGCAGTTTCTGTTTGCTTTATTTTCCCTTACTCTCCCGGAAAGGCTTTTGAATATTCTAGTCTGTCTCTGCCCTGCAAAGGCAAGAGGAGTTTTTGACTACATTTGTAACATAACGTGAAAGAAAGAACTTTGTATTCCTGGGGTGGGCCTCAGTTCTTGAGGTAACAAGGGAAGGAGAAACTCAGGGAACAGAGTTGGGGCTGCTTTGCTGAACTTCCCCTCACTGCCTGGGGAGTCTCCTGGAAGAGTTAAACCTTGAAAGTTCTATTTTATAAGAGACCATATGCTAGAACATGTGCCTTCTTCAAGCAAAATCCTCTATGATTTTGTAAGGCTTCCTCTTCTTCATTAAACACAACACAAAATTTCTAAGGTTAACACACTGGAATGAAAATCAAGGGCTGTCTCCACTTTGTGGCCCGGGCTCTGTGCCTGTGGAATTCATCCATCTTTTTCTGATCAGTTTCCCTCACCACATTGGCCTCAAGAAAACACTGTTCCTTCAACACTCTGATTCTCACATGGACACAGGGCTTTTTTAGATTCTCTATAAAAATATGGAATATCTGATTGAGACATTAGTAAAGGATAACAAAAGGGAAACTAATCTAGAGAACCATGAATCTATTTCAGACAACATGACTTGGAAGTCAGAGCTTTATTTTCAGAATCTTCATGATCCTTTCCATCTCTGCGCAGGGCTAGCCAGGTTCTTCCCTTCCTGGCCCTTGGTTGACCTCCATTAGGTGAAAACCATTACCTTTTACATCAAGCGAGGCCAGACAGCTTTCTGCCTTGTTGTTGTGATTTTCAATTTTTTTTTTTTTTTTTGAGGACTCTTATTCACCCTAGATACAAGTATCCCATCCCAAGGCATGGGAATCACTTCACCCCACTGCTGAAACTCTATCCCTTACCAGTAGGGCTGCAGCTTCCACAGTGTATCTGTATCCTAATTTAACCTCTTCTCTTTTTCCTCCTCTTTGTCCTCATCTGTCTTCATTGTCATCATCATTCTTATCTGTACTGGATAATTTTCGCATTCTCATCAGTACACAAATATGTTGTGAGATACTGTTGACACACACACACATACACCCCTCCCCCACACAAAAATACACTCCTTTATTCCACAACCCTTTTTAATTTATGGCTCTTTTCTCTGTTATCCTTTCTAGTGAAACTCTTTCCTATGTAGCTGTCTCCACCACCACCTCTCTTCCCATTCTCTCTCTTTTTTTTTTTTCAGATGAAGTCTCGCTCTGTCCCCCAGGCTGGAGTGCAGTGGCACAGTCTTGGTTCACTGCAACCTCTGCCTCCCGAGTTCAAGCAATTCTCCTGCCTGAGCCTTCCAAATAGCTGGGACTACAGGCACGTGCTACCATGCCTGGCTAATTTTTGTATTTTTAGTTGAGATGAGGTTTCATCATGTTGGCCAGGCTGGCCTCGAACTCCTCACCTAAGGTGATCTGCCTGCCTCAGCCTCCCAAAGTGCTGGGGTGCTGGGATTACAGGCATGAGCCACTGTGCCCGGTTCCATTCTCTCTTGAACCCACCACATCAATTAGACTTTCATTCCTACCCTTCCACTGAGAATGGTCTTGTAAAGGTCCCCAGTGGCCTTCAAGTTATGAAATCCAGCATTCAGTTCTCAATCCACATCTTACATGTCCTCCAGGTAACATTAACGTAGCTGATCATTCCCTCTTACCTTAGTAAACGATCTTCACTTGCTTTGGCGACACCACATTCCTCTAGTTTTCTGCCTGTGTCATGACCTGCTTTTTCTTATATTTCTCATCTCTAAATGTTGACTCAGGGCTCAGTCCTTTCCTTTATCTATATTCACATCCTTTTAGGGGTCGGCAAACTACTGCTACAAAGGGTCAGAGAGTAAATTGCTTCTGTAAAAGGCCAGAGAATACTTTTGGTTTTGTGAGCCATATGGTTTCTGTTGCAACTACTCTAGAAGCTGTAGACAGTATATACATGTTGAATTGATCATTGTCATGACTGCTACATTATTCAGCACCCATTATGTACCTTACATTGCTAAATAAATGATAATTTGTCAACCTGGTATTTCACCATAGCTACCTGAGCATTACTGGAGCTGCAAGGAAGGAAAAGTTCCCTTCCTGTGTAAGGGAAGGGCAGAGTCCTATTTTGAAAGGTCTGTATACTTCTCCAGGTCTTGTGCCCAATTTTGTTTGAGAGTCAGGGATTTCGAAAGGCTTAAGGCTCAGGAGGTCCTGTTTTTTTTCCAATTAATGTCAGAATTCAGCCTTTGCTGAGAGTAGGAAGGGGGGGCTGGGGGTACACAGGAGGCATGTTCAGCAGCTGGGAGGAATGAGGGACAGCTCTCAGCAGGGTCAGAGGAAGAGGGAGGTTACTTTATTTATTGCGATGGGGTGATTAAACTCCCAAAATGAATTTTGAGAGACAGCTGCACACAGAATAGAGATAGTGATTAGAACTAATTACTGTTGTTGTAGATGTTTTGCATTTGTACGGCACTCTGTATTTACAAAGAATTTTGTAATCACTTATTAACTCCCCCTCACCATAGACTTGTGACATAAGCAATGTTACTACATGTTTGTTTCTGCCTTCTGGAAAGAATCTGAGTGGCTGTGGCCACACACTGAAATTGTGGAATCAAAATCCTCATTGCAACTCTCTTACTCCCAGTGTGATTTTGAGAATCTATATAATGAGAACTTGGACATTGTCTTACTCAATAATTTTACTATGAAGAATAACTCGTGAAGATGGTTTAGTGCTTTGCTAAATTAAAAAATATATCATCTGGAAGGACCTAATAACAGTAATAATCTCAGGCTGAGGCAGGCGGATCACTTGAGGTCAGGAATTTGAGACCAGCATGGCTAACATAGTAAAACCCTGTCTCTACTAAAAGTACACAAATTAGCCAGGTGTGGTGGCACCCATCTGTGATCCCAGCTTGAACCTGGGAGGCAGAAGTTACAGTGAGCCGAGATCACGCCACTGCACTCCAGCCTGGGTGACAGAGTGAGACTCTGTCTCAAAAAAAAATTAATAAACTCTGTAACTTCAGTTGCCTCCATTTTTTTTTTTTTTTTTTTTGAGACAGAGTCTCACTCTGTTGCCCAGGCTGAAGTGCAGTGGCGTGATCTCAGCTCACTGCAAGCTCAGCCTCCCAGGTTCACGCCATTCTTCTGCCTCAGCCTCCCGAGTAGCTGGGACTACAGGTGCCCGCCACCATGCCAGGCTAATTTTTTTGTATTTTTAGTAGAGACAGGGTTTCACCGTGTTAGCCAGGATGGTCTCCATCTTCTCACCTCGTGATCCACTCACCTCGGCCTCCCAAAGTGCTGGGATTACAGGCGTGAGCCACTGTGCCCAGCCTCCTCCAGGTTTTTTGAAATAAAATTAATAATAGAGTGAGTCTATATCATAGAATTTTTACATGGCCAGTGCTTAGCATAGTGCCCAGCTTGTTTACTTAATAAATGCTTAATAAATATTAGCCATTATTAATATCATAAGAAAATCTGTGTAATATATTCTCATTGCCTCTACTTGATTGCTTTAATGTTTCTGACTTTGAATAAAGATGCATACACATGTTTACTCACTTGTTCAGCAATATTTATTGAGTGACTACTACTTATCAGGCATTGTTCTTGGAGCTAAGGAAATAGTGGTGAATATAAAAGGAGTTCGTTAGCAGGGCATGGTGGCATGCATGTAGTATCATATACTCGGGAGGCTGAGGCAGGAGGATCCGTTGAGCCCAGGAGTTTGAGGCCAGACTGGGCAACATATCAAGACACTGTCTCTCTGAAAAAAAACAAAAAGAGTTCCTGCTCTCATGAAGCTTATACTGTGGGAAGGGGACTCATATTATCATGTTGGAGGGGCTCACATTCTAGTGGAGTTAGGTTGTGATAGAGAAGAGAGAAGCAGTGATTCAGTGATTGCAGTATATTTAGAAAATATGTGGAGAAAATTTTTCTGAATTTTTATATAAAATAGTATTTTTTATAGTGACAGGTAAAATATATTTATAAACTATTACTTTTATATAAAATTACTTAAGTATATACTTACATATTTTTTATTTAAGAATATACTTATTAATTGTAAAATATTTAAGGAAAAGACTATTATACAAGTAGTAACACCATACTGAAATTTGGAAAAATAGAAAAATTATCCATAATTTCATTACTAATTTTATTCATTTAAAATTGCCTTGGCACATTTTTAAATATAGTTTATTCAGCACACATTTACTGAGGATCTATTTTGTGCCAGGTACCTAGTCCATGGGATATTCAACAGTGGTTAGGTGAGGCTAGTGAGATCATAGGTAAAAGTAACTAAGAGGTAATTATGACATCCTTTCCCCTGGTATCCCATACAGTAGGATCCTAGAGAAAGACAGCTACTGCGAGTCTGCCCATTTGCCCTCTGCAGAACCTCTGGGCTAGAAGACATCAAAGTTCAACCCCCTTTTCCATGCTTGAATCTCTTACCACATCCCTGGAGTTCTTGCTGCTTCAGCATGGGAAAAAATGGGCTTAGTTTCCTGACATTTGGGCATGGCTTGGGGTTGCAAACAGCATTCTGAACTCCCTTAGCCCAGGGGAATATTGGCTATGTTGAAAAAAGCAGGTACAGATGATAGACAGAAGCAGGATTAAGCCCCTAGGAGATGCCAGGTGCCTGAAGACCAGAGAGAAGTTTCTGGAGATAGGGAGGAGCCCCAGGTTCTCACTGTTGTGTTCTCACCCTCCCGTGATTTCATGGGAAAATAGTCACTCCTTACCCCACACCATAAGGACTTACACTTTTCTTTCTTTTAGGCTTACGGGTTGAGCTGGAAGCCCAAGTCCCTTCAATATAACCCTGAAACAAGTTAATTTTACATTCTACAGGCTCAGGATTTAGCCTCTTGCCCTCTTTTCCCACTTTCACCAGTATCTCCCCAGGCTGACTTCTTGCCTAGTGTGTTAGTCCATTCTCACATTGCCATAAAGAAATACCTGAGGCTGGGTAGTTTATAAAGAAAAGAGGTTTAATTGGCTCACAGTTCTGCAGGCTGTATAAGAAGCATGGTGGCTTCTGTTTCCCATGAGGCCTCAGGGAGCTTTTAGTAATGGCGGAAGGCAAAGCAGGAGCAGGCACTTGCGCAGCAGGACCGGGAAAGAAGGGGGAGGGGCCACACACTTCTTAATTTTTTATTTATTTTTTATTTTTATTGTATTTCAATAGTTTTTGGAGTACCGGTGATTTTTGGTTACATGGATGAGTTCTTTAGTGATGATTTCTGAAATTTTGGTGCACCCATCACCTGAGCAGTGTACTGTACCTAATATGCAGTCTTTTATCCCTCAACCCCCTTCCACCCTTCCCCCTGCGTCCTCAAGTTCATTATACCATTCTTTTTTTTTTTTGATACAGAGTCTTGCTCTGTCGCCCAGGCTGGAGTGCAGTGGCACGATCTCGGCTCACTGCAAGCTCCGCCTCTCGGGTTCACGCCATTCTCCTGCCTCAGCCTCCCGAGTAGCTAGGACTACAGGCGCCCGCCACCATGCCCGGCTAATTTTTTGTATTTTTAGTAGAGACAGGGTTTCACCATGTTAGCCAGGATGGTCTCGATCTCCTGACCTCGTGATCCGCCTGCCTCAGCCTCCCAAAGTGCTGAGATTACAGGCGTGAGCCACCGCGCTTGGCCTCATTATACCATTCTTATGGTGCCACACACTTTTAAACAACCACATCTCATGAAAACTCACTCACCATCCGGAGAACAGCACTGAAGGGATGGTGCTAACCCATTCATGAGAACTTCACCCCGTGATCCAATCACCTCCCACCAGGCTCCACTTCCAACATTGGGGATTACAATTCGACATGAGATTTGGGCGGGGACACAAATCCAGACCATATCACCTACATATGTTTCAAACTGGGATGCAGTTTCCCAATTTATTCCTCACCCTTCAGACACTGAAACAAGTTTATGAACAATATTTAGCTTTTTAACATTAGAATTGGAGTTATAATATTGAAAGATGTTGAAAAGGTAATCTGGGCTAGTTCCTCTCCACATCCCTGACCCTATCTGAGAAGTTTGTTAGCTTCTTTGTTCTTCTAAAACATCAATTCCCTAATGGCAAGATTCCATAAGAGAAGAAGAATTGTCATACCATTGCTAGAAATCTTCATAAATGCCAGGAGTAAATGTCCCTGATCTTTGTGAAAATGCATCTGGGGCTCCTTCGCTTCCTTCCAGCCCCTTTCCGGACATATCCCTTGATTCTGCTCTGGAGGTGAGCACTGGCCACAAAGTCCTGCACTGTCTTTATTTAGGACACCAGGCCCAAAGGATTCTGGGTGCTTCCTTCAGTGAAGAGGCTTCTGCACTCTACCCTTGTGTCAGAAATCCCATAAAGTTAAGGAACAAGAGATGGTAAACCATTTCAGGAGATAAATCATTTCAGACACACCCAAATGGGATGTCTTATCTCATGTTCCTTCTCTTTTACCAAAGGAAGAGTCAACCAGGTTATCCCCGACACAAGAGACCCGAAGCATGAGTCTCGGCACCACTTAAGTACACTGAGAAACCTGCACAAACCAGTGGCTCCTCCCAGACACTGAGAAATTAAACTTCAGGCTTGGATGAAGCCCCAGACATTTTAGGGAGATGATCAACAATTTTTCTTCTCTATTTTACGTGGAAATGCTAATTTCACTTGCAAAAGAGAAGCCCCAAAATAGTATTCTTTATGATTATAACAGCAGAAATGTAGGAGTATAAAAGTTGTAATGTTATAGACAAATTAAGCATGAAATGCAAATATAATAGCAGAGTGGGCTGGGTATCCAGATCTCAGCTGAAATTCTCTGAAAGGGTTACAATGTAAAGCTTCTTCAGGGGACTAAAGGACCACAGTGTTAGGGAGAAACAGTAGGGGAAAAAAGAGGATGAAGAGTCAGGGGAGGCCGTCTTAGGTCTGTGATCTCTCTTCAACTCTTCTCAGGAGGCTGACCACAAATTTGAATACTTGCAGCAGTGAATTCTCCCATGGCAGTATGCGTGCTTGAGCTAATAGCTGTTACATGGGGGGGCTGTGGGGGGTGACAATACAGATTGCTGCTTATGGTGACTCTCACAGCTTAACGATATTTGATTACCTGCAAATCTGATTGCTTTAATCCTCTGCTCTAAATTCTTCAACAGATCCCAGGACTAATAGAATAAGATCACTCATCATTCATTGGTTTGCTCATCTCATCCCTTCATTTTTTTCCCCACAAATATTTATTGAGTAATAGACCCTGTGCTAGGTGCTGGAGATATAGCAGTAAAGAAAACAGAAAAGGGAGTCCCACCCTTGTGGAGTTTGTTCTTCTGGTGGAGACAGACCATAAGCAAATAATTTAAATGGAGATAATAGTTTGATAATAGATGTGGATTTTTTTTCACAGACACCCTAACCCAAATCATATTTTAAAAATCCAATCATATTCCCCTGCTGCCATTCCATCAAAATGGTCCCCACCTAACAAAAGGAGCATATGATAAAGGGGAAACTCCCTCCAGAGGAGGTGAAATAAAAAGAAGCACTTTTCATTGAGAGTGGGAGTATGGAGGTGGGATGATGCAATAGAAATATTCAGACAGGGAGAAGGGTGACCTGAGATCCTTTGATCTTGGTGACAGGGTACAAGCCTCAGAGAAGCTCTATGTTTGACATGGAGGTGGGGGAGGGAAGAGTGGGCTGTAGCACAGCATCTGTGAAGGCAAGTGTCTAGGGAGTGCTGCTGGGTTCCCAGTGGTCTGTATCTAGAAGCGATTCAAAAGTTCCTGTGTAGCCCCAGGGTACCAAGAGGACTGCAAGACCAAGGGACTCCTGGGCTACTGCGATGAAAGCAGTAATGGAGTTTGGTGCTTCCAGAGTTCTGGTGGTAGTGTTTGTCCATCCCAAGTGGATTCTAGGACAGAAGTTAATGGACAGGGATGGATTAGAGATAAGCTGGATGATACATCTCAATTGGAGTCCAGCAGAAAATGGCAACACAGACCAGCTGTACCCAGGGAAGAGCAGTAAACTTTCCCTTATACAGACACTGTGCTCCCATAGGAGAAGGGAGAGGGGAAGAACAAATCTATAAGGGCTGAACTTTGAATTAATGCTTACCAGGAAGAGACTGTCACACATGAAAAGATGGAGGGAGAATGAAAAAAAGACTGGCCTGATAGGAAAGGTTTAGCTCAGGAGAGTCTTTTCTGCCACAAAGCAGAAGCATAAAATTTGTTGACTCATTAGTGGGTTTTTAAAGAATTTTTAATTTTTGTGGGTATATAGGTGTATATATTTATGGGGTACATGAGATGTTTTGATACAGGCAAGCAATGCATAATAATCACATCATGGAGAATGGGGTATCCATCCCTTAAGTATTTATCCTTTGTGTTACAAACAATCCAATTATACTCTTTTAGTTATTTTAAAATGTACAATTATTATTGGCTATAGTCACCCTGTTGTGCCATCAAAGAGTAGATTTTTTTTTTTTTTTGAGACAGAGTCTCACTCTTGTTGCCCAGGCTGGAGTGCAATGGCGTGATTTCAGCTTACTGCAACTTTCACCTCCTGGGTTCAAGCGACTCTCCTGTCTCAGCCTCCCAAGTAGCTGGGATTACAGGCACTCTCCACCATGCCTGGCTAATTTTTGTATTTTTAGTAGAGGCGAGGTTTCACCATGTTGGCCAGGCAGGTCCAAAGGTAGATCTTATTAATTCTAGCTATTTTTCTATATCCATTAACTATCCCCACCTCCCCCCAGCTCCCAACTCATTAATGTTTTAAAACATAAGTTTCATGAAGTCACACCTCTGCTTAAAATCCTTCAATAGTGACATTGTCAAGATGGCTGGCTAGAGATGCCTGGTATTCATCTATCCCACAAGAAAGGCCCAACACAATGAATAAACAAACTAAGGTTTGACTGGAGTGTGGAAGGGAGAGTGGTGGAGTGTGGTGGGGGAGTGGAGATGCACCTGTGGTGATCAGAAATCCAGGAGGGCAGCGAGGAAGCACTGGGCCTCTATAGCCCTGTCTCCCCCGCCTCGATTGGATGTGCCCAGAGTCAGGAAGGACTTCTTATTGCAGGGAAACGGTAAGCACAAGATCTCCACCAGCCCCCATTGGCACTGCAAAAACCTACAGTCCTTATTACAGAAGAATCCTACAGTCTTCCCAAGCCCTGAGCCCAGTTTGAAGAGCTGCTGGGCATGCATGCAGCTACATTGCTCCAGATTAGGAGAGCAAGGTGTGCACTCCCCATTCCCCCCATCCCACTCCCTGTGGGCCAAGCTGCTGCAGCATAATGCCATCTTGAGAAAAGAGCAAACTCTGAAGCACACCCTGTTCTGGGGGCCGGTAGCCACTGCATATCTCCAACACTGGGGCGCTCCATCCTCATTATGCCAAGCCCACACCACACGGTTGGCTGAATGCCATACATCAGCTGCACAGAGCTAGGGCCTAGGATCAGCTGTGACTCTGGTCCTGCACAGCAAGAAAACAAACCCCTGCTTACTGCACTTCCAGCCAGATGAACAGTCTGCCAGTCCTGCCCAGGGCCAACCTGCCTTGAGCTGGCCAAACTGCTCTGCACCCTCCCACAAGAGAGAGAGGCCCCTGAGCCTCCTAGTAGCTAATATGTACCCAGGCCAGTGGAGTGGCTATGCTCCCATGCTCAGGACCGGAGAAACAGCCCCACAGCACCCCTGCCTCTGCAGACATGCCCCTGGCCTGCCTAATGGCCCTGCATTTCCCATAAAGACCTGGGAAATACTCCTGCAGGCTGCCCCCGGTAGGCACGACCCCAAACCAGCTAAGCAGCCAAGAGCCCACATCCAGGACTTGAGAAACAGCTCTGTGGGCCACCACTAGTGAACATGCCCTGGGCTGGCTAGGAAGCCATGTGCCTGCATACCAGGCCTAAGAAACAGCCCTGTGGGCCATCTCCAGCAGAAGTATCCCCAGGTCAACTGAGCAGCCACGAAGCTGTGTCATGAGCCTGAGCAACAACCCTGTGCCTGCCCCCAGACCTGTCTCCTACGCCAACACAGCAGGTGTGCACCCATGTCTCAGGCCCCAAAAACAGCCCCACAGGCCACCTCTGGTGGACATACCTGCAGGCCAATCAAATAGCCCTGTGCTTAAATCTCAGACCTACAAAACAACCCTGTGGGCCACCCACTGCAGAAACACCCCCAGGCCAGTCAAGCAGTTGTGCAGCTGTGTCCTGGGCCTGAGAAAATGTCCCATGAATCACCCCATCAGGTGTATCCCTAGGCCAGCCAAGCAGCTATGCACCCATATACCAGGCCTAAGAGACAGCCCTGCTGGCCTCTCTGGTGGGCATTCCTCCAGGTCAGCTGAGCAGCCTTACACCCATGTCCTAGGCCTTCGAGAAACAGCTCTGTGAGCCACTTCTGGCAGGCATGTCCCCAGGGTGGCCAAACAACTCATGCTCCTGGACAGAGTAATAGCCCCATGGCCCCAACCCCAGTGAGCTAGATCCCAAGTTGGCCAACTCACCATATGCACACACATGCCTCTGACCTGAGAAACAGGCCAGTGAACCCAGCCCTGGCAAAGTTGCACCACCATTGCCACAAATTATTTCAGACTAGGCCACTGAGAAATGGCCAAATGCCACTAGTGTGGATAATGGCTGAAGAAACTACATGGAGGTTACATTACACTACTGTATCTTCCTAAAACCAAGGCCACTACACCCCATGAACCAACACCCCAGGTCCCATTCATATAAACAAGTCTTTTCTTAGGAAACCTACTCCATAAAATTGGAAGAGGTGATTTTTTCCGCCAAAGGCATATAAATCAACATAGGAACACACAATCATGACAAAGCAAGAAAACATGTCACCTCTAAAGGAAAAAGACAATTCTCTAGTAACAGGCCCCAATCTTGAGGAAGTAGATGAAATTCCAGAAAAAAGAATTCAAAATAACAACCTTAAGGAAATGGATTGAGATACAAGAAAAATACAGATAGAGAATTCAACGAAATCAGGAAAACAATTGATAATTTGAACAAGAACTTCAACAAGAGATAGATATCATAAAAAAGAGTCAAACAGAAATCCTAGAGCTAAAAAAGTCAATGAATGAAATTAAAAATACAATCCACAACTTCAATAATAGACTAGACCAAGCAGAAGAAAGAAGAAAGCCTACTAAATTTTTGGCACACCATAAAGCAAACAAGTATTTGTATTATGGGTGTTCCTGAAGTAGAAGAGAAGGGGAAAGATGAGGAAAATATATTTAATGAAATAATAGCAGAAAACTTCCCACGTCTTGGAAGAGAAATAGACATTTAAGTCCAGGAAGCTCAAAGAATTGCAAGTAGATTCAACCCAAACAGGTTCTCTCTGAGGAACATTATAGTCAAATTGTAAAAAGCCAAAGACAAAGAATTCTAAAAACAGCAATAAAAAATGTCAAGTCACATATAAGGGGCCCCACTAACAGCGGATTTCTCAGCAGAAGCCTTACAAGCCAGGTCAGTGAGGAGTGAATGGGATGATATATTCAAAATACTGAAATAAAAAAATCCTGCTAGTCAAGAATATTATAGCCAGCAAAGCTATTATTCAGAAATGAGGGAGAAATAAAATCTTTCACAGACAAGCAAAAATGAAAGGAATTCATTACCACTAGGCCTTACAAGACATGCTCAAGGGAGTCCTACATCTGGAATTGAAAAGATGATTACCATTATCAAGAAAACATGTGAAACTATAAAACTCACAGGTAGAGCCAATATACAAAGAAGAAAGAGAAAGGAATCAAAGCTTAGCACTACAGAAAACCACCCAACTGCAAAAATAAACAATAAGAGAGGTGGTAAGGAACAAAAGATATACAAAACAACCAGAAAACAAATAACAAAATGGCAGCAGTCCTTACTTATCAATAACAACATTGAATGTAAATGGACTAAACTCTCCAATCAAAAGACATGGAGTGACTGAATGGATAAAAAACCAAGCCCAACTATCTGCTGCCTACAAGAAACACACTTCACCTATAAAGACACAAATAGACTGAAAATAAAGGAATGGAAAAAGATAATCCATGCAAATGGAAACCAAAAAAGAGCAGGAGTAGCTATACTAATATCAGATAAAATACATTTCAAGACAAAAACCATAAAAAGAAACACAAACGGTCATATTATATGTTGAAAAAGGGGTCAATTCAGCAAGAGTATGTAACAAGTATTAATATATATGCAGCCAACACTGGAGCACCCAGATATATAAAGCAAATATTATTACAGCTAGAGAGATAGACCCTTGTACAATAATAGCTGGAGACTTCAACACCCCACTTTCAGACTTGGACAGGTTATCTAGACAGAAGATCAACAAAGAAACAAAAGGACCTAATCAAAATTTACAGAACATTTCATCCAATGGCTGCAGAATACACATTCTTCTCCTCAGCACATGGAACATTCTCAAGGACAGCCCATATATTAGGCCACAAAAGAAGTCTTAAAAATTTCAGGAAAACTGAAATAATATCAAGTATCTTCTATGACCAAAATGGAATAAAACTAGAAATAATAAGAGGAATTTAAAAAACTATACAAGCACATGGAAATTAAACAATATGCTCTTGAATGACTAGTGGGTCAATGGAGAGATTAAGAATGAAATTGTAAATTTTCTTAAAACAAACCATAATGGAAACAACATACCAAAATCTATGGGATAATCTAAAAGCAGTGCTAAGAGGAAAATTTATAGCAATAAGTGCCTACATCAAAAAAAGTAAAAAAAACTTCAAATAAACAACCTAATGATGCATCTAAAAAACTAGAAAAGGGCAAACCAAACTCAAAATTAGAAGAAAAAAGTAATAAAGATCAAAGCAGAAATAAATGAAATAAAAATGAAAATACAAAAAATCAATGAAATGAAAAATTGTTTTTTTAAAAGATAAACAAAATGGACAAACCTTTAGTTAGACTAACTAGGAAAAAAGAGGGAAGACCTAAACAAAATCAGAGATGGAAAAAGAGATTACAACTGATAATGTAGAAATTCTGAGGATCATTACAGACTACTATAAGCAACTCTATGCCAATAAATTGAAAAACCTAGAAGAAGCAGATAAATTCCTACATACATACAACCTACCTAGATTATATCATGAAGAAACCCAAAACCTGAGTAGGCCAATAACAAGTAATGAGATCAAAGCCATAATAAAAGTCTCCCAGCAAAGAAAAGCCCAGGACCCAATGGCTTCACTGCTGAATTTTACCAAACATTTAAAGAAGGACTAATACCAATCCTACTCAGACTATTCCAAAAAATACAAGGCCAGTATTACCCTGATGCCAGTATTACCCTGATACCAAAACCAGACAAAGATACACCAGAAAAAGAAAACTACAGGCCAATATGTCTGATGAACATTGATGCAAAAAATCTTCAACAAAATACTAGCACACTAAATTCAATAACAGTTAAAAAGATCATGATCAAGTGGGATTCATCCTAGGGATGCAAGGATGTTTCAACATATGCAAGTTAATCAATGTGATACATCATATCAACAGAATGAAGGACAAAAATCATATGATCATTTCAATTGATGCTGAAAAAGCATTTGATAAAATTCAACATCCCTTCATGATAAAAAAAAAAAAAAAAAAAAAAAAAACTTAAAAAACTGGGTCTAGGCGGGCCGGAGCCCAGGCCCGGCCCAGCAGCGCCCCCCAGGTAGACTGGGGCGAGGCCGTGCCGGCACAAGGTGAGCCCACTGCTGGAACATCCAGTAATGGATAAAAATGAGCTGGTTCAGAAGGCCAAACTGGCCGAGCAGGCTGAGTGGTATGATGACATGGCAGCCTGCATGAAGTCTGTAACTGAGCAAGGAGCTTAATTATCCACTGAGGAGAGGAATCTTCTCTCAGTTGCTTATAAAAATGTTGTAGGAGCCCGTAGGTCATCTTGGAGCGTCGTCTCAAGTATTGAACAAAAGACGAAAGGTGCTGAGAAAAAAACAGCAGATGGCTCAAGAATACAGAGAGAAAACTGAGACCTGGCTAAGAGATAGCTGCAATGATGTACTGTCCCTTTTGGAAAAGTTCTTGATCCCCAGTGCTTCACAAGCGAGAGCAAATTCTTCTATTTGAAAATGAAAGGAGATCACTACCATTACTTGGCTGAGGTTGCCGCTGGTGATGATAAGAAAGGGACTGTGGATCAGTCACAACAAGCACACCAAGAAGCTTTTGAAATCAGCAAAAAGGAAATGCAACCAACATATCCTATCAGACTGGGTCTGGCCCTTAACTTCTCCGTGTTCTATTATGACGTTCTGAATTCCCCAGAGAAAGCCTGCTCTCCTGCAAAGACAGCTTTTGATGAAGCCATTGCTGAACTTGATACATTAAGTGAAGAGTCATCCAAAGACAGCACACTAATAATGCAATTACTGAGAGACAACTTGACATTATGGACATCGGATACCCAAGGAGACGAAGCTGAAGCAGGAGAAGGAGGAGAAAATTAACCGGTCTTCCAACTTTTGTCTGCCTCGTTCTAAAATTTACACAGTAGACCATTTGTCATCCATGCTGTCCCACAAATAGTTGTTTACAATTTATGACAGGTTTATGTTATTTCTATTTGAATTTCTATATTTCCCATGTGGTTTTTATGTTTAATATTAGGGGAGTAGAGCCAGTTAACATTTAGGGAGTTATCTGTTTTCATCTTGAGGTGGCCAATATGGGGATGTGGAATTTTTATACAAGTTATTAATGTTTGGCATAGTACTTTTGGTACATTGTGGCTTTACAAGGGCCAGTGTTAAAACTGCTTCCATGTCTAAGCAAAGAAAACTGCCTACATATTGGTTTGTCCTGGTGGGGAATAAAAGGGATCATTGGTTCCAGTCACAGGTGTAGTAATTGTGGGTATTTTAAGGTTTGGAGCACTTACAAGGCTGTGGTAGAAACAGATATCCCACAGATACCACATGTTAAACCATGTATATCTGTGGAACACTCAATTTCAATGTGCATACCCTTGACTATAGCTGCAGAAGTGTTCCTTTAGACAAAGTTGTGACCCATTTTACTCTGGATAAGGGCAGAAACGGTTCACATTCCATTATTTGTAAAGCTACCTGCTGTTAGCTTTCATTATTTTTGCTACACTCATTTTATTTGTATTTAAATGTCTTAGGCAACCTAAGAACAAATGTAAAAGTAAAGATGCAGGGAAAATGAATTGCTTGGTATTCATGACTTCATGTATATCAAGCACAGCAGTAAAACAAAAACCCATGTATTTAACTTTTTTTAGGTTTTTTGCTTTTGTGATTTTTTTTTTGATACTTGCCTAACATGCATGTGCTGTAAAAATAGTTAACACGGAAATAACTTGAGATGATGGCTACCTTTGTTTAATGTCTTATGAAATTTTCATGAACAATTCAAACATAATTGTCAAGAACACGTGTATTAAATTCATGTAAATGGAATAAAAGTTTTAAGAATGGAAAAAAAAACAACTGGGTAAAGATGAGACATACCTCAACAAAATAAAAGGCATATATGACAGACCCACAGCTAGAATCATACTGAACAGGGAAAAACTGAAAGCCTTTCTTCTAAGTTCTGTAACGAGACAAGGAAGCTCACTTTCACTATTATTCGACACAGTACTGAAATTCCTAGCTAGAGCAATCAGACAACAGAAAGAAAGGGCACCCAAAGAAAGGAAAAAGTCAAATTTTTCTTGTTTGCAGATGATATAATCTTGTATTTGCAAAAACCTAAAGATTTCACTACAAAACTATTAGAACTGAAAAACAAATTCAGTAAAGTGGCAGAGTACAAATCAACATACAAAAATCAGTAGCATTTCTATATGCTAACAGCAAACAATCTGAAAAATAAATCAAGGAAGCAATTCCATTTACATTATTACAAATAAAATAAAATATCTAGGAACAAACTTAACCAAAGAAGTGAAAAATCTCTATAATGAAAACCATTTGACATTGATGCAAGAAATTGAAGAGGACACAAAAAATAGAAAGATATTCCATATTCATAGATTGGAAAAATCAATATTGATAAAATGTCCATATTTCCTAAAGCAATCTACAGATTCAATGCAATTCCTATGAAAATACTGAGGATATTCTTTAAAGAAATAGAAAAAATAATCTTAAATTTCATATGGAACCACAAAAGACCCAGAATAACTAAAGCCATCTGAGCAAAAAGAACAAAACTGGAGGAATCACAACACTGGAGAAATCACAACACTGGAGGAATCACAGAACTATAGCAACAAAAAGAGCATGGTACTGGCATAAAAACAGACACACAGGTCAATGGGACAGAACAGAGAACCCAGAAACAAATGCATACATCTACAGTGAACTCACTGATCATCAGAAAAATGCAAATTGAAACTACAGTGAGATATCATCTCATTCTGGTTCAAATGGCTTTTATCTAAAAGACAGGCAATAATGAATGCTGGCAAGTATGTGCAGAAAAAGAAACCCTCCTACACTGTTGGTGAGAATGTAAATTAGTACAGCCACTATGGAGAACTGTATGGAGGTTCCTCAGAAAACTAAAAATAGAGCTAACATATGATTCAGCCATCCCTTTGCTAGGTATATGCCCAAAAGAAAGAAAATTAGTATATCATCAAAGAGATATCTGCACTCCCATGTTTATTGCAGCACTATTCACAATAGCCAAGATTTGGAACCAAACTAAGTGTCCACCAACAGATGAATGGATAAAGAAAATGTTGGCACATATACACAATGGAGTACTACCTGCCCATAAAAGGAACAAGATCCTGTCAGTTGCAATAGCGTGGAGGGACTGGAGGACATTATGTTAAGTGAAATAAGTCAGGCACATAAAGACAAACTTTGCATGTTCTCACTCATTTGTAAGAACTAGAAATTAAAATAATTGAACTCATAGATATAGAGAGTAGAATGATGGTTACCAGGGGTTGGGATGTGTGTGTGTGTGTGTGTGTAATTACTGGGTACAAGAAAAATATAATTAGAATGAATAAGACCTAGTATTTGATAGCACAACAGGGTGACTACAGTAAACAATGATTTATTGTACATTAAAAAATAACTAAAAGAGATCATTGGAATGTTTGGAACACAAAGAAATGATAAATGCTTGAGGTGATGGATTTTTTAAAAAAAGTTGATCTCATGAAGATAGTAGAATGATGGTTATCAGAGGCTGGAAAGGGTGGGTGGGGAGATGCACAGAGGTTCACTAATGGGTGCAAAGATACAGTTAGATAGAAGAAATAAGTTCTAATGTTTGATAGCACAGTAGAGTGACAATAGTTAAGAATAATTTTTTGTGTATTTCAAAATATCTAGAAGAGAAGATTTGAAATGTTCCCAATACAAGGAAATGATAAATGTTTTAGGTGATAGACATTCTAATTATCCTAATTTGGTCATTACACATTGTATGCTTTTATCAAAATATCACATGTGCTTTAATATGTACAATTACATATCAATAAAATGTATTAATATTGGTTCACTAATCATAGTAAACACATATAATAAAATGGGAACTTTCAGCACTGTCTGCTAAATTTTTCTGTAAACTTAAAACTATTTTAAAGAATAAAATTTATTAATTTAAGAAATAAGCTAATTTTTTTAAATGAAATTAAAATCAAACATTTGTGAAATGTTTGAAAACTTTGAAACGCTTTGATGGAACCCAGGATTTTGGGGAACATAACATGAGAACTGCCGGTCTTATCAACAAAAATGATTCTGAAGGTGATTCAATTTCCATCACAGGAATCCTCACTTTTCACAGTAGTGTGGGACTCATAAGGACTGTTCATGCTGAAATCATGCAAAGTGATCTTAATAATCAATGGGGAAAACTACAATTGTTTAGTGACCTTTCAAAATTTTTTCATCAAAATGTAAAAAATATCTCTTGTTGGTTATAATGAATAGGGAAGTGAAAAAAGTAGTAACAAATATTTATTTAGTACACTGCAATTTAAAACATTAGAAATATTGAGATTTAAAGTGTTTTTCTAAAGAAAACTTACCAAAATAACCACTGCTAAGAATTTTTCTTCCTCTGTCTCTAAATTCTTAACTAATATCTTAAGATATACAGGTTGGTCTTACCTACTTATGGGAGACATTTTGGAAGGTGCACTTTAAAAGTATTTTTATTTTTCAACATTGAAAAATTTTATAGGTATGAACGCTTCAATCATTTCATTATAGGAAAAATCCCCCATGATTTTTTTTTTTTTAAAGACCTTGGTATTCACCCTTCGAGTTACAATTGGGACAACTGGGAGAGGGGGAAGAGTTGGAGTGGGATGAAGAACTAGGAGGGGCTCGACAGCTGGAGGTCTAGTCCACTTAGTTTTTGTACTGGAAGGGCTCATCACCAGTTTCATTGAGAAGACACGTGCGGATGAGGGCTTCTGTCACCGAAAAGGGGTCACAGTTGGCAGAGGGGTGACGGTCTTCAAAGTAACCCTTCTTCTCCTGGCCGACAGTCCAGGGAATGCATATGCTGGCGCTACGATTGGCTACACCAGCAGAAAAGTTGTTGATGTTGGAGGTTTCATGGAATCCAGTTAGGTGTCGGGCCTTGTCCAGGCCTCCCTTGGGATCATAGGCACAGATGTGGTACTGGTGTCGCTTGCTTAATTTCTTGATGGCCTCCCCAGTGTATTTCAGACCATACTCCTCCCACATGGCCTTGGTGCTAAAGTTGGTATGGCAGCCTGCACCATTCCAGTTCCCAGGAATGGGCTTAGGATCAAAGGTTGCTATCACTCCAAAGTCTTCACACACACGATGCAAGATGAAACGAGCCACCCAGAGATGATCTCCCATGCTGATTCCTTCACAGGGTCCAATTTGAAATTCTCACTGGGGAGGCATGGTTGGCATTAGTCCCCACAATCCTGACTCCAGCATACAAGCAGGCGCTGTAATGAGCCTCCACGATGTCCCTGCCATAGGTTCTGTCTGCTTCCACACTGCAGTAATATGGAGTCTGAGGCCCCGGGAAGCCATTGGAAGGCCAACCAAAGGGGTGCCCATTTGTCCCCATGAGGGTATATTCCTGCTCCATGCCAAACCAGGGGTGCTGGTTGCTCATCACGTCGATTATCCGTTTACAGGTGTGCCTCAAATTGGTCTCTGCAGGCTTTTGATCGTACTTGAAAACTTCACACAATACCAGCTTGTTGGGATCCTTACGGAAAGGGTCCTTAAACATAGCAGCAGGAACGAGATACATGTCACTGTTGGAGCCTTCAGACTGTAAAGTACTATAGAGCCATCAAAATTCCCCTCAGGCAACTCTTCCACACACTTGGGCTCACTGTCCAGGGTCCAGGTCTTGCAGTGCAGTCCTTCTCCAGTACCATCGATCCAGATACACATGACCTGGACTTTCTCACCCTGAGGCAGGGACATGTACACCTGCTTGATGCCTTTATTTAAGTGGGAACATGCTGAGGTGGTCATGGTGGAAGGTGTTCTGGGTGCCGAGCAGACGGGCCGGTAAAGGTAGGCCGTGAGAGCGAGGTGAGGTGAGGAGAGGAGAGGAGAGGAGGCCTCTGTGCGGCTCACACGCTCCGCTCTTCTCCCACTCTTGACTCTCCCTCATGATTTTTGTTCACACTTTTGAATATTCTAGTATTCAAGAGTTTCTAAGTTTTTTACTCAAACAATTCAGTGACATTCAAAAATTTTCAAAATTATGGAACAATTTGCATAAGAAACAAGGACATTTCTTTTTGCAATATTATTGTCCGTGTACATGGCAAGTATGTATTTCTCTTTGAAAAATTATCTTTTTAAGTTGCATAGTGTGTAACAGTGGAGATAATGCTCCCACGCACTCTCTGAACTAAGATTTAATAAAACATTTCTACCTTCTCCAAAAAAAACTTACCACACAAACAAACCACACACTTATCAAGAAAAGTATGAATAGCACTTACCTTCTCATAGTATAACTTGTGATATGGCATGAACAGCTTTTCTATGCCTTTGCAAATTGTCATACTCCTTTCTAAGTTTTGATTATCTTCTAACATTTCATCCTTTGTACTTTCAATGTTATGACATATCTCTGAGAGGTACTTTAATGTTAAGTTTTTGCTGGCATCACTTCCTCTAACATGAGGTCATCCTTTCCTCATTTATAAGATGATTGTCTTCACTACATTCCTCTCACTTTATATCTAGGGTTTCTTAGAGGGTGGCAGTATCACTCATGGTCAGCTATTTTTTCTATAACTCCATTTACATTAGATTCAAATTTCACCTCAGCATCATCACCCTTTGGATGAATTACTGTTGCCAGGGCAATGGGTTCCTACCCTGATAAAAGAGTAGACTCCTGTAGTTGACAGGTCCACCAGAATCACAAGTGGTGGGGAAGGGGAAGTTTCTCAAATAGACACTAGATATTCATGATAGATTTTGCTCCTATCACACATTGTCATAACACTATTTATAGTGATAGAGGGTTGTATTAGTTCTTTCTCGTGCTGCTATGAAGAAATATCCCAAACTGGGTACTTTATAAAGAGGTTTAATTGACTCACACTCTACATGGCTGGGGAGGCCTCAGGAAATTTACAATCATGGCGGAAGGCACCTCTTCACAGGGCAGCAGGAGAGACAATGAGTGCTGAACGAAGGCGGAAGCCCCTTATAAAACCACCTGATTTTGTGAGAACTCAGTCACTATCACGAGAACAGCACCGGGGTTGGTGGTGGGGTGGTGTGGGAGGGGGACCGCTTCCATGATTCTGTTATCTCCACCTGGTCCCACCCTTGACATGTAGGGATTAGTACAATTCAAGGTGAGATTTGGGTGGGGACACAGAGCCAAACCATAACAAGGATACCACCCCTAAGAGGACAAATCCAATCATCAAATCTTAAGCTCCTTTCTGCACAAATCACCACAATTCTGTTTCTCAAAGAATCTTTCCACCTCCATGGTTCCTAGTCATTATATCCCAGATGATCCTTACCTTCTGATCCACAAAAGAAATGTCCACATGTTCCATGTCTGGACTTACCTGTTCTCTGACTGCAATGGAAACAGGTGATACCTGCCTCTGATCTTTACTTTGTGAACCCTTAAAATTTCCCTCTTGGCATTTCTAGCCTTGATACTTCTGTGCAGGTTTTGGTTCTGCCTACTGTTTTGGTGTTAATGTTTCTTGTTCAAAATATGAAATGAGGACTACCTACTTCAATTTTCATTCAAGGATGAAAAAAAAAAAAGGCCAACCTGCCAACATGGACTAGTGACAATATGCATTGTAAAGAAAATAGAACTATCATCCCTGAAGACTTGGAAAGACATGCTGCTGAAAATGCTTTGACTACAAAAAGCAGACGCACATGTTAGGAACTATGATATCTGCTTAATGTGTTTTCAATAAAATAAATGTGCCTGGTGAAACCCCGTCTCTACAAAAAATACAAAAATTTAGCAGGGCATGCTGGTATGCACCTGTAGTCCCAGCTACTTGGAGGGCTGAGGCAGGAGGATAGCTTGAGCCCAGGAGGTCGAGGCTGCAGTGAGCTGTGATCGTGCCACTGCACTCCAGCCTGGGTGACAAAGTAAGACCCTGTCTCAAAAAAAAAAAAAAAAAAGAAAAGAAAAAAGAAATGTGTCAACCTGGGCAATATAGTGAGACCTGTCTCTACCAAAAAAAAAAAAAAAAATTAGCCAGGCATGGTGGCACACACCTGGTGTCACCATGGTACTCAGGGGGCTGAGGCAGGAGGATCCCTTGAACTTAGGAAGTCGAGGCTGCAGTGAGACATGATTGCACCACTGCACTTCAGCCTAGGTGACAGAGCAAGACTTTGTCTATCAAAAAAAGAAAAAGAAAACAAAGGAAAAAGAGGGAAAAAGAAAAGCAGGTGATCACAGGAAGACATTTAGATGACTGGAAAAAACTAGTAACCCAAATGTGATGTAAATAGAGATGAAGGGAGTGTTAGCTGAGAAAGAATAGATTTCAATGAAACAAAAGTTGTATAAGAAGCAGAACTGACATTAGATTCATGGAAAAATGAGATTCCTGTTGTATAAGGATACAATTGAGAAGTACTTCTGGACTGTAAAAACAAAAACAAAACTAAAACTCCAAAGTAGACATTATAAGAGAAGATGATAGATATAGAGACCAAAGGATGAAAATCAAATGTAGGAATAAAAGACTTTTATTGTAGGAATGGGGAGCAAAACCAACAAAAAAAGAAGTAATAATGCAAGGTATAAGAGAATAAAATGTTCCTGAGTGGAAAAAAAGAGCTTAGATTATATATTGAAGGAACTTACTGTTTTCCAGCAAACTTAACTTTTAATAAATGCTATATCTACCTATATCCTGTTGAGACTTACATTTCCAGGTAAATTTAAACACATTAATTTACCCTGCTATAATGACATAAAATATTTTTTTAAGAAGGAAAAAACTCATGATATTAAAGAAAATGGGAAAGCAGATGGAGGAAGAGGGAGATAACAGTAAATAAAAATTGTTGACAAAATTTTGGAAGCTGAAAAACAGATAGACTAGTAGTAATTGATTTAGGAGACCTGAGAAAGGAAAAGGCTAAATACCTGTGAAGTGACTATACAGGAATAAAGCCAAATAACTCTAAAGGCTCAGGATTTGGTGGCAGCTACCTCTGAAAGTGGGGTTGAAAGTATGAGAACAGACACCTAAATCTCCTCTTCTGCTCCTCACAAACTTTTAAGACTCCTTCTCCCACAAAAGGACAAAGCCTAAAAGTTTATGCTCCAGAAAAATTAATGCAGAGAGACCCTGGACTCACGGGGACCAGGCACAGCTAAGGGTGAGGGTACCGTAGTGAAAGCTGAATGCTCCTTGCTCTCTTTACCTACTGTGCTCTGAGAATACGAGAGCCAGACCTATACCATCTATAGAGGCAGGAGATTGGAGGAGTCTTTTCTACTGCAAAATCCACAAAACCTAAATTATTTGCTCTCTAACTGTGTCAGGGTTTGCTGAACCCTGCTTTAGGCCATAGAAATTAAAGGGTTTTTGAAAACTAAACTTTGCTAAGTTTAATTTTAGAATTTCTTAATTAGTTCTCTTTACATTTTCTGAAGTTTATGGATAATAAAATGATAGCATTTCTAAGCAAAAGATAAAGATTTTGCAGAGTTCTTTAATAATGAATTCAGTGAAACGTATTCTCCTATCAATAGAGTTAAGTTGAATTTTCCAGGATGGGAAAATGAAATCAAGCAATTTCCTCCCATGTTAGGGCATGGTTTTCTTGAATTCATTCCTGTTTGGGGGGTCACTGAGATTTCATATCTGTACATTTATAACTTTACTAAATTTGGGTAATTCTCAGCCATTATATCATCGCATATATTTTCTACACCAATCTTTTTCTCCTCTCCTGGAATTCCACTGACATGAATTTTATCTTTTTGATATTGTCCAAAAAGTCCTCATGATTGTACTCATCTTTTTTTTTCCAATTTTTTTTCTCTGTTTTTCAGATGGAAAATTTCTATTGGTCCAAATTCAAGTTCATGGATTGGTCAGTCATTTCCATTCTGCTCTCAACTGTGTCCAGTAAATATTTTATTTCAGATACTGTATTTTTCAGTTTTAAATTTCCAATAGGTTCCTTTTTATAATTTATATTTCTTTGCTTAGAGCTTCTATATTTCTATTTATTTCAATAGTGTTTACTTTTACCTTCTGGAAGATGCACATAATAGCCACTTTAAGGTATTTGTCTAATAATGTCAACATCTTGGGTTTGACATCTATTGATTATTTTTTCCCTTAAGAATTGGTTACATTTTCTTAATAGGTTGAATCTCAGACATTTTGCATACTAAATTGTGAGACTCTGGGCCTATTTAAGTCCTCTGCAGAATGTTGGTTGTTGTTATTTTAGCAGGAAGTTAACCCTGTTAGGTTTGGATGGAAAGTTCTGTCACTTTCTGTGGGCAGTAGTTCCAAAGACTTCAGTTTTCAAAGAATTTGCTATGCTGTTTGGGTCTGCTCTTTGCATGCACTACTTAGAGGTTAGTCTGGGACATAGGTGATGGGCTATATGGCAGTTCGGCTCTCAAAGCTTTTGCTATGCGTTTTTTTTCATGTGTTCTGAACATACACAGCTTAGTGGTGAGTATGGACTTGTGACAATGCACATGGAAGTTGGGGATCCCTTATCCCCCTCTCTCCTCTGCTGGATTTTCAATACATTCTTTGTTTCTCAGGAACCCCTTTTTACCAGTCCTTTCGTAGAGAGTTGGAGTTTCTCCTAGAGTTGTGGCCACCATAATCATACAGTTCTGTGTGACTGGGTCTACACTCAGGACAAGGTAGTTAGAGAAACGAGAGAGAGAAAAGTAACAGGAGCTCTTCCATCCACCCACACACACTCTTCCCACCTCAGAGGCACTTTTTCCCACAGTTCCTCCTTCCAGAGAAACAGGTTTTCTCTCAGGGTTCTGGGTTTCTGTACCACTGCCTACATGACAGCTCAGCCGTATGACCAGGGCTGGTCTTGGGCATGGTTTGGCAAGGATGAAAAGAGAAAAATAAAACCAAGGATTCTCTCTACACTCTCTAGCTTGCTTGGTCCATCTTTTCCAGACCTATGGCCATGAAAAATGGGATTTTCTCAGTTTTTGCTATCTGTTCCTGCTATATAGTTCCCCAACTCAGGTTGCCTTTGGATCGAAATTGGTAGGTAAAGGAAGAAAACAACCCAGGAAACTCACTGCCTCCATTTGGATTGTTCTTCAGGCTTTGACTTTCCTTCACAGCCAACTGCTACTTCTACTTCTCAGAGTTCTTAGATAGTTGTTTCTTGTATTTTTCCAGAATTTTTGTTACAATCAGTGGGGGAGATAGGCTGCAACTTGGCTAGACATGGGCTGGACAGTTTTTTTTTTTTAATCTTAAGTTTGATAAACAAAAGAGTTCACATAGCAGGCTTGAATTAACTGAAATTTGGAAAATTTCTAGACAAAACTAACTATTCCTATTGTCCTTCCTTTTATGGGTTGAAGGAGCAAATCTCTATGGTACCTAATGGCCATTTTAGAAAACCCCATAGGCCGGGCGCGGTGGCTCACGCCTGTAATCCCGGCACTTTGGGAGGCTGAGGCGGGTGGATCACGACATCAGGAGTTCAAGACCAGCCGGCCAAGATGGTGAAACCACGCCTCTACTAAAAATACAAAAAATTATCCAGGAGTGGTGGCAGGCGCCTGTAATCCCAGCTACTTGGGAGGCTGAGGCAGAGAATTGCTTGAACCCAGGAGGTGGAGGTTGCTGTGAGCCAAGATCACGCCACTGCACTCTAGCCTGGGTGACAGAGAGAGACTCTGTCTCAAAAGAAAAAGAAAAAGAAAAGAAAAGAAAATCCTATAAATGTAGTTTATTCATAAAAGACACCTTTATAGTTTTTTTTTTAAAAAGTCTGACTGACTTTTAGATAGGCAAAATCAAGAATAGCTAGTAATTAGACAAAATAGGCTGGGCATGGTGGCTCATGCCTGTAATCCCAGCACTTTCGGAGGCCAAGGTGGGAAGATCAGTTGAATTCAGGAGTTCAAGACTAGTCTGAGCAACATAATGAGATCTCGTCTTTACTAAAAATCAAAAAAATTAGTCAGGTGTGATGATGTGTGTCTATAGTCCCAGCTATTTGGGAAGCTGAGGCAGGAGGATTGCTTGAGCCTGGGAGATGGAAGCTGTAGTAAGCTATGTTCCTGCCACTGCACTCCAGCCTGGGTGGCAGAATGAGACTCTATCTCAATTGAAAAAAAAAAGAAGACAAGATACAAGTCATATATATCTAAAGATAAATATGCCATTATTTTCTATAGGGTAAACTAAAAGTTAGAGACTCTGAATCATGACAAAACCCCTTAGTCTTTAAATCTATTTCTTTTTATCTCATAACTTAGTAACATAGACTACTATGTAAATACACTTTTAAGTGTTCACAAAAAGAAACCCTAACAGTTTAATAAAGATTTTAGACTTTAAAAACATTTACTTACATATTTTAATTGACAAATAGAAATTATATATGTTTATCATGTGTGTTGTTTTGATATATACATTACGAAATGGCTAATTTGAGCTAATTAACATTTGTACTACCTCACATACTTATTTTGTATGTATGTAGCGAGAACACTTAAAATCTACTCTCTTAGCAATTTTCAAGATCTTTTAGACATTTTTGGCTGCTTATCTGGACTAGTTATTCCTAGAGTGTGCACATAATAACAGAGTGACTTTTATTTCTAAGTTAATTTTTAATGTTTTCCAAGAGAGGGGAAAAAAGGAGGGAAAGGAACAGAACAAAACAGAGGAGATCCTCATTAGCATAGTGGTGAGCAAAAAAAAAAAAAGAGGCAAAACTGGCTTCAGACAAATATGAATACTGTAGAAGACTAATTATATTCCTTCTTCAAGGAGAGGAGAGAAAGCTTAGATGCAGGAAAATCCATTTTCACATATAGACATACAACACAGAGTTATTATAGCTGGTTGAAACAGTAGCTCTGACCTTCCACAATTTTATAAGTGATACAATTTAAAAGCCAGCATTTATTAACTCCTGAAGTACAGAAATGAAGGAGGGGTGTCTTCTACATGAAACAAAACAATCACACCATCTTAATCAGGCAAGATGAAAAACCTCCTTAAAAGGATTTCTTCGGCTGGGCGCGGTGGCTCACGCCTGTAATCCCAGCACTTTGGGAGGCTAAGGCGGGCAGATCACGAGGTCAGAAGATGAGATCCAGACCATCCTAGCTAACACGGTGAAACCCCGTCTCTACCAAAAAACAGAAAAAATTAGCCAGGCGTGGTGGCGGATGCCTGTAGTCCCAGCTACTCGGGAGGCTGAGTCAGGAGAATGGCGTGAACCCGGGAGGCGGAGCTTGCAGTGAGCCGAGATCGCGCCACTGCACTCCAGCCTGGGCGACAGAGCGAGACTCCGTCTCAAAAAAAAAAAAAAGGATTTCTTCTCTTTATGTTCTAAGGTACCTCTCAAAAGAACAAAGCAGTCTCTGTAAATAGTTCACTTAAGTGTTTGCTGCAATTGCAAACGGTCCCTGGTAAAATTGTGACAGACAGAGAAGCATACAAGTTAATGTGACAGTGAGAAACCATACAGGAATTGAGCATTTGGCCTAGATGAGGCTCAGTTTGGGATGAGGCAGAACACGTGAAATGTCAATGGTCCATAGGATGGTGCTTGTCCAGAGCTTGGCCAAAGGCCAGGCTGCCACTGATGACAGGCTAGCTAAACCTCCCAAGTTGGGCAGACAAAACTAAACAAATTAGTCCCCAAAGACACAAAGATAAGATAAGGGAAGAGCCAGGTATAGCGGTGTGCTCTTACAATCCCAGCTGTTTAGGAAGCTTGAGCCTGGGAGTTCGAGGCCAGCCTAGTCAACATAGTGAGACCCCCATCTCTTAAAAAAGAGAAAAAGGAGGCCGGGCATGGTGGCTCACCTGTAATCCCAGCGCTTTGGGAGGCTGAGGCAGGTGGACCACAAGGTCAGGAGTTTGAGACCAGCCTGACCAACATGGTGAAACCCCATCTCTACTAAAAATACAAAAAATTAGCCGGGCATGGTGGCAGGCGCCCTGTAATCCCAGCTACTTGGGAGGCTGAGGCAGGAGAATTGCTTGAACCTGGGAGGTGGAGGTTGGAGTGAGCCAAGATCGCGCCACTGCACTCCAGCCCAGGCAACGACGCGAGACTCTGTCTCAAAAAAAGAAAAAAAAAAAAAAAGAAAAGAAAAAAAGGATGAGGTAAGATAAAATAAGATTGAGAAAGAAGTCCTTATAAGGATTTGAAGTGGTGACCCGAGACAAAGTCTGTCCGTATGGAGGCTTTCTGAAGTCCTCAACCCCTTGTGTACTGGCTTGAGGGACTGTCTTATTGGATCTTTACCTGTCTTCTCCCTATAGATGTTTCCTGTTCCCTTTTCCCAGAGACATGCATGAGTTGCTCCCTTATCTCCTACTGGTCTTTGCTCCAATATCATCTTCTCAGACCTCCCCTTGCCACCTATTAAAAATGACAAATCTTGTTTATACTCTTGACTTAGTCTCTTCTTTATTTTTCTCCATTGTACTTATCACCATCTAACATACTACATATTTTCTCCTATTTGTTTGCTTTCTCTCTCCTTCCACTGGAATGAAAGCTCCCAGAGGGATTTTTTTTTCTGTTTCTGTCTTGACCAGAACAATGCCTTTCACATAAACAAAGGTACCCAATTTAAATTTGAGGGATCAATGAATTATCTATGGCAGTGGCAGTGAAGACAAAAGCCTTAAATGGAGCCTAAAATATCCTTACAACAAGAAGTGCCCCTTCCTCAATTACAAAACATTTGTTTCTGGGGTATGGTATTAGTTCCATAAGCTAGAAGAGAAAACTTACAGCAGGTGAAAACTACTGTGAAGAGGCCGGGCGTGGCAGCTCACGCCTATAATCCCAGCACTTCGGGAGGCCGAGGCGGGCAGATCAGGAGGTCGGGAGTTCGAGACCAGCCTGACCAACATGATGAAGCCCCATCTCTACTAAAAATACAAAAATTAGCCAGGTGTGGTGGCAGGCACCTGTAATCCCAGCTACTTGGGAGGCTGAGGCAGGAGAATTGCTTGAACCCGGGAGGTGGAGGTTGCAGTGAGCCGAGATCATGCCACTGCACTTCAGCCTGGGTGACAGAGCAAGACTCTATCTTGGGGGAAACAAAACAAAACAAAGCAACGAAACAAAAAACAAAAAACCCCAAAACTACAGTGAAGAAAGAAATCAAACTGGAAGGATAAGAAAAAGGGGAAAAAAAACTAAACAAAGACAATCCAAAAAGAGGATTAAATTGGATGAAAGACTGGACCAATGAAAAGAGATAGAGTGCAATGGATGAAAGAAAAGATGGCATTTTGAAGCACTAGCCTTTTACCGATAAATGTTGTATTATAGGAAAGGAGTATCTGTGATCTAAGGGACAATCAATTATCAATTATGTAAAATACTAACTATATGAAACCACACTTCGTCTTCAGAGCAGAGGTTCCCCTTCTAGGTGGCAAAGGGGAAATGTCCCTTTACCTTTAGAAGGGTCTATGAAAATCAACCGACAAAAAGCAGATTAATAGGTGAAAAGGCATACAAGTTTATTAATGTGCATGAGGGAGGGGATTATTAATACAGTAATTATTACTGAATAACCCAGTGTGGTACAGAAATTTACATATCCTTTTTCATGGACAGTAGGAAATAAGGAATGTCAACAATTCCTTTGAGGGGCAGTAAGTCATTAGGGAGAATGAATGGACCCAGGAGTTGGGAGGCCTACGTTAAGGGAAAGTGAGAGGTAGAGCTACACGGGAACAAAGGTTGTCCTACACAGATAAAGTTCCCTGGGTCATCTCTTGGGGCTACCATCAGCAGAACAGATGAAAAATCTGGGTCAGCAAAGTGGCTCACACCTGTAGTCCTAGCCCTTTGGGAGGCCAAGGAGGGAGGATCCCTTGAGGCCAGGAGTTTGGGACCAGCCTGGGCAATATAGTAGACAACCTGTCTCTATGAAAATAAAATAAAAATTAGAAGGGTGGGGTGGTGCTCACCTACAGTGAGCTATAATCACACCACTGCACTCTAGCCTGGACAACAGAGCAAGAGTCTTCTCTTTAAAAACAGTGTGTCTGGGTGTGGTGATGACACCCAATTTCTTCTCTTCTCCAGTGGTTGATCTTTCCTGGTTATTTGAACCCCTATGGAGGGGATTTCAGACAACTGTATTGCATTTCTTTTGGAAACAAAGTTACTTGTTTAGATAAGGAAATTCCAAGAGAGTCCCTCCCTGCACTTTGAGTGGGGGGAATAAAACAGTTAGGGGTTAGGGTTAGGGATCTTGATTCTGAGGCAGCTTTTTTTTTTTTTTTTGAGATGGAGTCTCATTCTGTTGCCCAGGCTAGAGTGCAGTGGCGTGATCTCGGCTCACTGCAAACTCTGCCTCCTGGGTTCAAGCGATTCACCTGGATTCTGAGGCAGCTTTTAAGGCCTCACCATGTCAAAGCATCAGGAAGGAAGCACCATGTCAAAGCACAATGAAACTTAAGATTCCTTAAGATTCCTTTCTGCTGACTCCAAATTTTTAGACAAAACTTTACACCTTTAACCACTTGTAAATTAAAGAATCTCTCAATCCATGTATAACCTGTAAGATCTGCTTCAAGACATCCTGCCTTTCTGGGCTGAACCAATGTATACCCTTCATGTACTGATTTATGACCTTGCCTGTAACTTCTGCCTCCCTAAAATGTATAAAACCAAATTGTAATCCAACTGAGGCAGGCACACTTTCTCAGGACCTCTTGAGACTATGTTACCCAGGCCATGGTCACTCATATTGGCTCAGAATAAACCTCTTTAAAATATTTTCAGAGTCTATTTTTTTCCACTAACAGCCCCAACACCCTCAACAACTTCTCACTTCCTTTCCCCCCTCCCTGTTTCTCCCCTCTAATCCTTCCTGTCTTTCCTTCTCAACCCTCAGGACTGCATGTGCACACACCCACAAAGACCAAAAAATCTGTGTAGAGAAATGCACCCACACAGACGTTTATACCTAGAAACACATATGGTCAGGTTCTGAAGACCCATCTCCACAGTTCATGTCCACGTGACACAGAAAAACATTCCCATGAGGAGATATCCACAACCCCAGTTTCCATACGAAGACAAAATAAAATATAAAACTCAGTTAATTAAGATCAAATATATACAAAATAAAATGCACTCAGAGTAAAATAAATATTTCAGAAATCCTTCTGTTATTTCTGCATGTTATCATTACACAGAGACACCAGCAGTTTATGCATGTTGATTCCTGCATTTTGGATCACTCCCTCTTCCAACTCCACATATTAAAATCCTCTCTCAGCTTCAAGCACCAGCTTGAATGCCATCTTCTACATGAAGCTTTCCCAGATCACTTCAGCCAAAAATAATCTCCCCTTTACAGGAGATTTATATAGCAACTTTATATAATATTTATAAGGAGATTATATACCACATACTCTCAGATACCATATTATTGTATAGATACCTATTATTTCCCACTATGCTGAAAGCATGTAACTTTTAAGTTATCAGAATTCACTTCTACATACTTTTATATCCCCTACAGTGTTTTATTCAACAAATAGGTTTTAATGAACACCACTTTTAGCTAACAGGGAAAAAACTAAAGCACAGGAGAGGAAGGCGGCTTAGATGAAAAATGGGGGTGCTTGGTCTCCTCTGGTAGGAGGTCAGGTTGTGGTCATGCCAGTAGTCTGGTGTTTAGGATTGCCCTCCCTGCCTCTGCAGCTGGTCAGGAGGGTGGAGACTAACGAGGGGAATCAGAACCAGGAGCCAGCTTTCAGCTTTATAGGCAGGCTCCATTTTGTCAAGGTTCTCTGAACCAAGTGGTTTCTTTGGGATGGATCCACTGTAACTAAACTAAAAAGAGACTGAAGCATAAATCAGAATGCTAATTTACTAATTTATAGTGATATATGTAACTCCAATGAACCTGGCCTACTCCCACCTGCTGGTCAGGGCATTCTCTCCTTCTAGGTCTATTTACATTGCAAGTTCTAGGCTACTCAGAAGTGTCTGATGAATGTGTAATCCAGTCAGTGCTGTGAGTGCATAAACTAGAAAACCTAGAAGAGATGAATAAATTCCTGGAAAAATACAACCCTCCTAGCTCAAATCAGAAAGAATTAGATACCCTGAACAGGCCACTAACAAGCAGTGAGATTGAAATGGTAACTTAAAAATTACCAACAAAAAAATGTCCAAGACCAGACAGATTCACAGCAGAATTCTACCAAACATTCAAAGAAGAATTGGTACCAATCCTTTTGACACTATTCCACAAGACAGAGAAAGAAGGAACCCTCCCTAATTCATTCTATGAAGCTGGCATCACTCTAAGACCAAAACCAGGAAAGGACATAACCAAAAAAGAAAACTACAGACCGATATCCTTGATGAGTATAGATGCTAAAATCCTTAACAAAATACTAGCTAACCAAATCCAACAACACATCAAAAAGATAATCCACCATGCTCAAGTGGGTTTCATACTAGGGATGCAGGGATGGTTTAACATATGCAAGTCAATAAATGTGATATATCACATAAACAGATTTAAAAACAAAAGTCACATGATCATCTCAATAGATGCAGAAAAAGCATTCGACAAAATCCAGCATCCTTTATGATTAAAACTCTAAGCGAAATCGGCATACAAGGGACATACCTTAATGTAATAAAAGCCATCCATGACAAACCCACAGCCAAAATAATACTGAATGGGGAAAGGTTGAAAGTATTCCCTCTGAGAAGGGGAATAAGACAAGGATGCCTACTCTCACCACTCCTCTTCAACATAGTACTGGAAGTCCTAGCCAGAGCAATCAGACAAGAGGAAGAAATAAAGGGCATCCAAATCAGTAAAGAGGAAGTCAAACTGTCACTGTTTGGTGACAATATGATCGTCTACCTTGAAAACCCTTCACCGTTGGCTGACGATATAATCGTCTACCCTAAAAACCCTAAAGACTCCTCCAGAAAGCTCCTAGAATTGATAAAGTAATTCAGCAAAGTTTCCAGATACAAGATTAATGTACACAAATCAGTAACGCTTCTGTACACCAACAGTGACCAAGCGGAGAATCAAATCAAGAACTCAACCTCCCTTACAATAGCTGAAAAAAAATAAAAATAAAATACTTAGGAATATACCTAACCAAGGAGTCAAAAGTCTTCTGCAAGGAAAACTACAGAACACTGCTGAAAGAAATCATAGATGACACAAACAAATGGAAACACATCAATCTCATGGATGGGTAGAATCAATATTGTGAAAATGGCCATACTGCCAAAAGGGTCATGAGTGGAACAATCTCAGGTGCTAGTGTCACTGGGCTGTGACAACCTAATGCCTTTCCTGCAGTTGGGGGACACACATGATGAGAAGAACTAGGTGTGTACCAGGATGACACTGGAGGCCTTTGGATCCGGTCTTGCTCTTTGGTTCCTGTTTTTAAAAAATTTACTTTATTTCATTTCATTTTATTTTTGAAATAGGGTTTAGCTCTGTAGCTTGGGCTGGAATGCAGTGGCACAGCAAGGAATACAGCTCGCTGCAGCTGGAATACAGCTCGCTGCAGTTTCAGCCTCTTGGGCTCAAGTGATTCTCCTGCCTCAGCCTCCTGAGTAGCTAGGGCTACAGGAGCATGCCACCATGCGCAGCTAATTTTTTATTTTTTGTAGAGATGGGGTCTTGTTGTGTTGCCAGGCTGGTTTTGAACTCCTAGCCTCAAGTGTCCTCCTGACTTGGCCACCCGGGCTCCTATCTTAAAATTTCTTTTATTACTGTCCTTCTTTTAAAAAACTACTGGATATGGGAATAGTCTGCAATTTCAAACAGCTTATTTATAATCATTCTGAGTATTTATATCCTCTTAACTTGAATGAAATGGAGGTAGCAAGGACCTTAGTGGAGTTTAGAATCAACCTTTTTATCTATTTCTAAGTTGCTGTGATGGGCTAGTTATTTTACTTCTTGGTGATTCAGTTTCCTCTTGTATAACGTGGGATAACAATACCTGGGTCTGGCTGGTGGTAAGCACTGAATGAGGTGAGGCGTATAACAGGCCTGGCACTGGGTAATGCTGCTCAGTCAGGGTTAATTCCCCTTTCTTCCTTGTGTTCCTGAATTCTTTGACCTTTATTTATAGTTCATTGTCTAGGTTAGCTCATCGCCAGAGATGGCCAAACTCACCTATTATATGAGGACTTTTCATAATATTATCCACAGAGATTTGCTGACACCCTATTAACCACCTCCCCTCCCCAAGAAAGCTCTTTTCTTTTTCTTAATTGAAATCTGTCATAAATAGGAATAAAATTTCAGAACATTTAGAAACATTTTAAATGGTGAAAAAGATGCAGGTACTGAAAACATTTTTGAAATCATGACTAAAATTTCATTTCATTTATTTATTTTTATTTTTTTGAGACAGGGTCTTACTCTGTCGCCCAGGCTGGAGTGCAATGGTGTGATCATGGTTCACTGTAGCCTTGACCTCCCAGGTTCAAAAGGTCTTCCCACCTCAGCCTCCTGAGTTGCGTACCTGGGACTACAGATGCATGCCACCACGTCTGGCTAATTTTATAATTTTTTGTAGAGATGGGGTCCCATTATGTTGCCCAGGCTGGTCTTGAACTCCTGGGCTCAAGTCATCCTCCTGCCTCATCCTCCCAAAGTGTTGAGATTACAGGCATGAACCATCATGCCCAGTCTAAAATTTCATTTTTATAGGAGTTTCTTTTAGATGCACTATTGAGGCAGATGGAAATGTAATTATTTTGTTTGGTTGAGTAGTAACTATCAGTAATATTTAATAGGATAATACATTTTATATAAGAATAAGAATACAAATTCATTTTTACAATCATAGTAACATATTTTCAAGGTATAAATAAAATTTAATCATTTTGATTATAAGATCTTCATGTGTATATTATTAAATCAAAAGCATTTCTACAGGTTTATTTATGCATGACTCTGTCTTCTGAGTTTTTACTTTATTAGTAAGGTATTTGAAAACATTTTTGGAAGATTCTGTTTTTAATTATCTTTTTACTAGGGAAAATTTCAAATAACATACCTCCATGTACCTGTCACCCAACTTCAAATTAATATTTTTTAACAATCTTGTTTCTTCTTTACCCCCACACTAGTTACCTCCTCGTTTTGAAGTAAATTCCAGATATCAGAAATTTATACCATTAAATATTTGAGTATGCATCTAAACATATTCAAGCTTTTACAGTGACAGAGCTACCATTACTAAGCCTAGAAAGTTCAAAATAGTTTCTTCATATCATCAAATACCCAATCAGTGCTTACATTCCCTTGATTGGCTTATAAATTTATTTTTATTTTCTCGAACTCCTGATATCAGATGATCTACCTGCCTCGGCCTCCCAAAGTGCTGGGATTACAGGCATGAGCCACCACCCCTGGCCAGTCACCACGCCCGACCCCCTATTTTTATTTTCTATAATTTGTTTGTTGGAATCAGAATACAAATACAGCCCACAAACTTCAAGTAGTTGAAATGTCTCTTAATGCTCTTTTAATACATAGATTCTGCTCCATTGCTTTAACTTTTCTCCTTATAATTTTTTGGTGGAAGAAACTAGATCCTTTGTCCATAGTCCTGATTCTGCTGATTGCATCCCTGTGGTCTACCATGTTTGTTTGCCCTCTGTATTTCCTACCAATTATATGTTGCTGAATTTGATTTGCTAAAATGTTAAGAACTTTTGCATTCATGTTCATGAAGAATGTTGGTCTCTAGTTTTCTATTCTTGTAATGTCTTTGGATTTGGTATCAAGGCAATCCTGGCTTCAAACAATGAATTGAGAAGTATTCTCTTCTCTTTAAATTTTTGAAAGAATTTATGTAGAATTGGTATTATTTCATCCTCAAATATTTGTTAGAATTCACTAGTGAAGAAATATGGTCATAAAGAAATAAGAGTTTTCTTGACAAGAATTTTTTTGAGACAAGATTTAAACTACAAATGCAATTTCTTTAAATGGATATAAGGCCATTCAGGTTATCTATTTCTTCTTAAGTTTTGATAGTTTGTGTCTTTCAAATAATTTGTCCGTCTTAGTCCATTTGGTGCTGTTATTACAGAATACCACAGAGTGGTAATTTATAAAGAGAGAATTTATTCTGTCACCGTTCTGGAGGCTGGGAAGTTACCAGCATTTGATGAGGGCTTCCTTGCTGTGTCCTCACATGCAAGAAGGGCAGAAAAGCAGAAGAGAGAGAACCCACTCCTGCAAACCGTTTTTATAGTGGTATTAATCCACTCTGTTCTCATGACCTAAAACACCTCCCAAAAGGCCCCACCTCCCAAAAATGTTACATTGGGGATTAAGTTCCCAACACATAAAGTTTGGAAGGAACACATTCAAACCATAGCAGTCCATTTCATCTAAGTTGTCCATTTATAGACATTAAAATTTTCACATTATTATTGTTATTGAGACACGGTCTTACTCTGTCACCTAGGCTGGAGTGCAGTGGTGATATCTCAGCTCACTGCAACCTCCACCTCCCAGGCTCAAGCAATCCTCCCACCTCAGCCTCCTGAGTAGCTGAGACTACAGGTGCACACCACCATGTCCGGCTAACTTTTCTAGTTTTTGTAGATATGGAGTTTTGCCATGTTGCCCAGGCTGGTCTCGAACTCTTGAGCTCAAGTGATCCACCCACCTCAGCCTCCCAAAGTGCTGGGATTACAGGCATGAGCCACTGTGCTTGGCCTTCACATTAATTGATTGTCCTTTAAATGTCTTTGGAATTTTGGTGAGTCACCTCTCTCATTCTCAATATTGGTCATTGGTCTTCTCTCTTTTTTCCCAAAGTTCCTATGACTTTTTAAAACATGAAGGACCCTGGCCTTGCTGAGGCTTCCACCTCAGAGTGATGGTGTTTCGCTTGGCATAAATTGTATTCAAATTTCTTAACCAGGCTTCCTGAGTTCCCCACGGTGTCCATAAGTGGAGTCAATGCCTCTGAAATTCAATCAAATTTTGAGTGTGAGGGGAGGGACATAGTTTCATCAGAGTCTCAAATACAAACCCATAGCTGAGTGCCTTCTTGCTTAAAGGTTATTTTTGATACTTATTTAATATAGAGGTTGCTGGACTCTGCATCTAGAGATTCCGATTCATCAGTCTGGAGTGAAACTAGGAAATCTATATTTTTAACAAACTCCCGAGTGATTCTGATATAAGGCTGGGATTGAGAGCCCACTGGAGAAGATAACCTTTGAAAACTCCTGTCAGGGTAGAGATGTCACAGGACTAGGCATATTGGGTGGGCATGTGCTGCCCTCTAGTGTCTCTGGCTGCCATCTACCGTTACTCCCCACAATCCCGCACTGGGTAGTAATCCGCTGTGTGAGCTCTGGTGGTTTTGCTGCCTGACACTACTCTGGGGCTTCCTGCCCAACTCCCTGGAAATTCTAGCTCTTAGGCATTAACAAAGGTGCTCATCTATAAAAGTGTTGCCACTGAGTTGCAGCAACTATGCATCTCTGTCCCCGGCACCTTGGTATATTTGAGATGTTCACTAGTATTTTCTGAGTATGAGACACAGCAAAGCTCTTTCGTAAGGCTTGTGTGGAGGGACAAGTCTCACATCAGTGGCATGTCAGTCACATGTTTCTTTACAAGGCGATAGGACCCATGGGTACGTATGAATTGGTAGCCATGAACAGTTCCTTGAAGAAATTCTATTGCAATCATTGTGGCTCTGCAGCATTATAATGAAAGCAGGGTCTGGCTTAAAGCAAGTTTTCTAGAAACAAATGAAGAAGAATCCTTGATAGTTGTGCAGCCCTCCAGTGTCCACAGAGGCTTTTCGTGTACTTCATCTCCCTCGTTTGCTGTTCGCTCTCAACCACGAGGCAGGAAAGGCAAATGTGATGATCCATGCCCACATCGTGAGAAATGCCAGGCTTAGCTGTGATCATTACATGAATGAGCCCTTGTTTAGGAAGACACTGATCCCACTGTCCTGTCCACACAAGTACCCTTGTCGATGAGCCCCAAACCAGTAAATAAACCTATGCTAAAGGCCTAATCTACAAAAAGGCATGAGACCATTTTTGGCTCAGCCCTTGGCTCTAATTCCTCAGCTCTGAGGCAGAGGAGCAAGGGCCAGGCGAATTGCTGGAGTGGAGTTTTCAGTAGATGGTTTTAATGGCTTGGTGGGAGGGCAGAGGCTGTGGGTTATCTGTGAAGTAAGTAGTGCACTGGCAGAAGCAGGTGCAGGACTTGCAGATGTGGTGATTCTGCTGGGTGCAAGACGTCAGGCTAATGGGTGACAAAACTGTTACAGCTGCATAGAGGGTGGCAACAGCTGGTTAAGTAGGAGTAATAAAAGTAATGAAGGATCCAGGCTACTTTGCAGGTATGTTGATGACCTGCTACTAAAAAGCTGACTCAAGCTGCCTTTTAATTGATTTTTGTTAACCTTTCATTCAGTGCTCTTTGTTTGAAAAAGTCTTCTCATTCCTGTATTATGGAATTTGCAAGTTCAGGGCAGATGTTGAAATAGCTCAAATTCATCCCATTTTCCGGTAGGACTCTTCTTAAATTATCCTTAATATGAAGATCTAGTTTCCTTTTGTAGGTATAAGAAGGACATTTAAGAAAAATGTTCACTAATGCAAATCAAAACCGCAATGTGACACCGCCTTACTCCTGCAAGAATGGCCATAATCAAAAAATAAAAAAACAGTAGATGTTGGCATGGATGTGGCACTGCTGGTGGGAATGCAAACTAGTACAACCACTATGGAAAACAGTGTGAAGATTCCTTAAAGAACTAAAAGTAGAACTACCATTTGATCCAGCAATCCCACTACTGGGTATCTACTTGGAGGAAACGAAGCCATTATTCGAAAAAGATACTTGCACATGCACGTTTATAGCAGCACAATTTGCAATTGCAAAAACGTAGAACCAACCCAAATGCCCATCAGTCAATGAGTGGGTAAAGAAACTGTGGCATATATATATGATGGAATACTACTCAGCCATAAAAAGGAATGAATTAACAGCATTTGCAGTGACCTGGCTGAGATTGGAGACTATTATTTTAAGCAAAGTAACTCAGGAATGGAAAGCTAAACATCATATGTTCTCACTGATACGTTGGAGCTAAGCTATGAGGATGCAAAGGCATAAGAACGATACAATGGACTTCGGGGACTTGGGGTGAGGAGTGGGAGGAGGCGAGGGAAAAAAGACTACAAATAGGGTGCAGTGTATACTGCTCGGGTGATGGGTGCACCAAAACCTCACAAATCACCACTAAAGAACTTACTCATGTAACCAAACACCACCTGTTCCCTAATAACCTATGGAAATAAAAAAACTAAAAGAGAAAAATGTTCACTAATCCATTTGTTTGTCAAATCGTCTTTAGAATATTTTTCCTTATAGCTAGTTCAAAAAGAAACCCTTGTGCTAATGAATTTTTTGGTTGTTTTTAAGTTATGGTAAGATGCTTAACATAAAATTTACCATTTTAGTTATTTTTAAGTGTACAATTCAGTGCCATTAAGGGCATTCACTTATGAATAAGATGGTTGTATTCATCACCCCAAACAGAAACTTCTGTACCCATTAAACAATAACACTCTATTTCCCCCTTCTCTAGCCCCTTCCCCAGCAAAAGGTTGGCTTTTGCTTCTTGTGAATGCCTTGTCTTTGAAACTAGATTTTTAAGAATCTTGAAAGCAGGTAGGCAATACAACTCAAATGTCTTTGTACTCTCGACACTGCCCAACTTAGGGTTAAGCACGTATTGAGTGCTCACTATTCCTGTCTGGTGGAGGAACGAATGCTGGAGGAAGGATCAAATACCCTTTTCAGAGATTTTGCTTGTTTTTGAGGCAGAGTCTCATTCTGTCACCCAGGCTGGAGTGCAGTGGTGTGATCTCGGCTCACTGCAACTTCTGCCTCCTGGGTTCAAGCGATTCTCCTGCTTCAGCCTCCTAAGTAGCTGGGATTACAGGCGCCCAGCACTACGCTTGGCTAATTTTTTGTATTTTTAGTAGAGATGGAGTTTCACCATGTTGGCCAGACTGGTCTCGAACTCCTGACCTCAGGTGATCCACCTGCCTCAGCTTCCCAAGGTGCTGGGATTACAGGTGTGAGCTGCTGCACTTGGCCCCTTTTCAGAGATTTTGAGCCTAAGACCAACCACTTTTATCAGGGCAAGAACTTCTCAAGGAAACTCAGAAATCCTAGGGTGTTGGGGACATGCCATAATATTGATAGGGGTCATGAAGTTAACATTAATGTGAGAATCAGTGGGCAAAGGAGTGGTAGATCCTGGGGTTAAATGAGGGAAAATCCTGCTCTGCCTAAAGTTATTCAAATTCAGATTTTCATAAAACACTCTTTCAGGCAAACATTCCAACCATGGTGGATTCAACCAAAGAGTCACAAGTTTGTGAACCTTAACCGAAAGTTTTGCCAATAACTCATCTCCATGAATAGGCTAGATGCTATAAAATCTGTAGAGGCAATTCTGGAAAAATCAAGCCTTGTACAGAGCTCCAGAAGTGAGCCTCATTCATTTGCCTCCATGAAAGGTAGTGCTTACAATCTCTGCTCACCCATCTCAGGCTGGACCACGCAGATTGGGAGGAGTCCTTCTTTAACTCTCAGAAAGTTATTTAAAAGAACATCAGCTTTGTCCTTTCCTTGACACGTCACACACTGCCCTCTTTCTGAACCTCTCAATACTGACCATATATCATTGTTGGTGGCATTAAAAATCGGTTTCCAAGATTTAAAAATATGATGCTTGCCCTATCCTCTATTTTTTGTTGTTGTTATCTTCCCAGTACAGATGATGTAGTTCATGGAGTTCCTCTGATCTATCCACTGTCTCTCTTATAGGGCATGTAGTGTGCATAGAGACTCGGTTATCTAGGAATAGGTGTCAGGCCATTGTAGTAAAGGGGAGAGCTGAGCCATAACAGTATAGAGAGTAGAGAGAACATGAAAAGGTACATGTTGCCCATGACCTTGGCATCTTTTGCCCCAGGCTCTGTAGCCCATACAGAGCACCAGACACCCTCATCTGAACATTGAATCACCATAGTAAGCCTCTTTAAAAACAGATAAAGGTCTGTGATGCTATCCCTGCCTTGTGGAACAGGAGGGCTTTGTGATGCAGTCTGGTGGTTTGGATCCCTCTTCTGTGAGGCAGAAATGACGAGGTGTACAATCTGGAGGTATTAGGTTCCAAGACAGTGAAAGACTAGGGAGAGGGATGGCTAGTGAGGTTTAGATCATGTTGAGCCCTACCTTTGTTTTGTGGGATGTTGGATATCCCTTATACACCTATGGATCCATCTGCATTATTGCATTAATTATTTGGCAAGTGAAAAAGAGCCGCCAAAAATTAAGCTTGGGACCTAACAGGAGCTGTTGCCGGGTAGGGAAACACTATGACCATGGCTAAATCGATGTGCCTCAAACAAGATTTTATCCCCCAGCTTTCTCGTTACTCTTAGCCCTTGCTTTTTAAAGGGTTCTCCTCACTGGACACCAGAAGAGCTCCCAATTTGGGTGATTATTCTGGTTGGCAGCTATTTACGGCCATTTGATGGCTGAACTCCTTTGACTTCTGGACCCATCCATCCTTTAATCTGTTCCACTTTTCCTCCCGTCTCATCCTAAAGTCCTCACTGAACTTATGAAAGGAATGGGGGTGGGAGGCATGGAGTATGGAAGAGCGTGAAAGTGAGTCAGAAATAAGCAAATAAGGAAACTCTTGGGGTGAAAAAGAATACAGAAAGGAAAGATAGAAGAGTATATAAAATTGGAACACAGAAAAAGACCGGGAAATGTTTATGAGTTTTGTTTCATTTTAGATATGGGAAAAAATGGTGTAGCAGCTTTGCATTCTAATGTTTTTGTCTTTACGTGTCACCGAAGAGTCCAGCAAAAGTCTGGAGATAGAACATCAAGAGGTAAAGTCCCAGTCTCTCCTCTAATTCGCTTCTGCCGTGAGTGAGGTTCCCATGGATCCTGACCCTCTATGACCCCTGGTGCTAACAGCAGGTGCTCTAACCACTGCAGACTCTAGTACCCCCCAGGGACAATTTCTCATGGAAGACTTCCTTGGGTGGAAAATCAGAGCCTAGGAACATTAAAAAAATTCTCTATCTTATCCTCCTGAGAATAAAGAATGAGGAATTAGGGCAGAAGTCCTCAACTCTGTCATTTACTAGTTTTACAAACCTGTGGAAGTCTCTTCAACTCTCAGTCTTGTTCTCCATAAAATGGGCATGTGATGATCCTTCCTCACTCCCAGTGTGATGGTGAAGGACAAATGAGACAAGGTGCAGAACAACACATCGTAAACGGTTAAGTTATACACAGATGTGACTTAGTGTTCTGACTCTGGGGTTTTCAGTATGTTCTCATTAAAAGGCCTTCAGCTTCTTATAGGATGTCCCTGAATCCTCTCCAGTTCCACATAACACTCACTATCTTCTGTTTCTTCAGCTAGGAGAACTTCACAGGAAGAAGCCGAGAAGTTGTGGAAGCTGCTGTTTCTCATGAAAAGGTAATCTCTTCTTCTTTGCAGTCTCCCAGCTGCTAGTCTGGTCTGTGATCATTTCTCAGCTTGGCTTGGGGTAGAGATGAGAAGAGGGAAAATGGATGGGAGGGAGACATACACAGTGGAGGCTGGTTCACTAGTTGAGAGAGTTACCAGGGCAGGGGGGCTGGGCCAGACATCTCAGGAGGGAAGGGTCACCCAATTCTGCTTTGGGCTAGGGTCACAGTAGTTCTAGAATTCAGGCTTGTACTAGTGTATAATTCATAAAAGACTCTACACAGGGTTGCATTCAGCCACGAGACAAGCTATCCAGTCAAGAGGAATGGATTTTGCGTAAAGAAGTCATCCCTGTCTTATTCTCTTTATTCCCTCTCCTCTGAGTCTGACTGGATTCTGCTGACATTACCTCCTCTGGCTCTGTCATTAGGGAGACAGCCCTCAGATGGCAGCCTATCATCTTATCCTCTTCTTAAGATTTCTAGAGAACAGGATTGATTCCCAAAAGATATTGAGTATATCAGCAGGGATACCAAATAGCTCTCAGAATGCAGAGGTCCTACACGAACTTCAAGCCCAAATACCGGGCTTTGGGTTTCTTAGCCTCAAATGAGACTGATCCGGGTTCTAACTGGTGATGCCCCATCAGCTAACCACCTGGCTCTGTTCTCCTAGTTCAGCTTTTCAACAAGGTCAACAGAGAACTGACCCCAGCTCCCAGCCTTCTCTGAGGGCCACGCCCTCCCATGGGTTGTCTGAAGCCTTGCCCAACAAGCTCTAGATCGTCAGCCCAGCCCACCTTGCCAAATGGCTTTTTCTTTTTCTTTTCTTTTTTCTTTTTTTTTTGAGACAGAGTTTCACTCTTGTTGCCCAGGCTGGAGTACAACGGCGCAATCTCGGCTCACTGCAAGCTCCGTCTCCCGGGTTCAAGCGACTCTCCTACCTCTGCCTCCCGAGTAGTTCGGACTACAGGCATGCGCCACCATGCCTGGCTAATTTTTGTATTTTTAGTAGAGACGGGGTTTCACCATGTTGGCCAGGCTGATCTCGAACTCCTGACCTCAGGTGATCCATCCACCTCAGCCTCCCAAAGTGCTAGGATTGCAGGCGTAAGCCACTATGTCCAGCCTCCAAATGGCATTTTCTTAGGAAGAAAAACAGGGAGGTAGACAACAAGAGAGTGTAGGCTCCAGGATTTTCAGGACTGGGAAAGGACAATGCCAACCCTGGCCCACACTTTTCCGAGAAGGCAGATGTCACTCCATCATTAATGTTTGTCATGTTTCTCTTCCCAGCCAGGGCTGGCTTCCTCAGGAAGGAAGTGTGCGGCGAATCCTGTGTGCAGACCCCTGCTGCCAAATCTGCAATGTTATGGCTCTGGAGATTAAGCAATTGCTGGCGGGTGAGAACAACCAGATCTCCCTGACTTCATTGGGGCCATCACAGGGCTCCTCTTGCCTAGAGGCTTTGTCCACGTCTAGTGTGTCTTTTGAGCATAGTCAGGATCTGGGCTCCCCGAAATCCAAAGAGCTTTCACTGGCATCTGTAACTCCAACACTGTTACAATTAATGGATCAGAAATCTTTAACCCAGTCAGCTGCCCGGTCAGCTGGTGCAGACAGCGTCCAAGATTCCTGGGCTGATCACTTTCAGCGAGGACAGAGATCTCAAGTCCCAGCTGTGTCCCAGGTCATGGGATCTCTGTCTTCAAACTTTGAGAAGCCTGGAATTCCTCTGACCCAGCAGGAGAGGAAGAAAAACAACTCCAAACTTGTCCTGGAGAACCAAGGCCAGCAGCCCTTGAATACTAGATTCCCTTTCTTTCCCTGAACCCAGAGCTCCCAAACCTAAAACAACAGCCTATGACCCTACATTCCTTTCAACTGCTATTGCAATGTCCAAAAAGTCCTGAGGAATCTTCAAGTACAAGTGGGATATTGTTGCACATATTCCCACAACTGAGGGATCCCAAGATCTGTGGAGGAGTTCTGTACAAGGCAGCTTATACCACACCACTTCTAATTTTCCAAAGGATGGAAAACAGACAGACAAACAGCCATTTCTTTCACTCTGAATGCTATCTCTAAGGCTTCTGCTGAACAGATGAGCTTCCATCCCTTTGACTCTGGGTTTCATGGGAGGCTAGCTGGTTCACCTAAGCTTTCAGGGTTTTTGAAGGATTCACTATGGACTCAGAGCAGAAAAATTACTGTGAACAAATCCCAAACCCCATGGTTCTAGCTCTATCCTCTCCTCTCTTTCAGCTTCTAAGTGGCCTCTGTCCACTGCCTGGGGGATGCACTGAGGCCTCAGTGTGCCACATCTGTAGCTACCTTACTGTGGTTTCTCTTTTCTGCACATTACTGTCTGCCTTTAGAGATCCCTGGTCTGCCTTTAGAAATCTCCAAAACAGGGGAGGCTTTGGCCCTTTCTCTGCAATGATTTCTCCTTCACCTCTGTACTAATTAAAATCTCCCCTCCTTCCCCACCTTTTCCCCCACATTCTCCATCTGACCATTGACAAATCCAGATCAATGTCCTATATCTGACTCAGGCTAAGTGAAAGCCTTGGAGTTGCACCTGCTGTAGAGGCAGCTCCAGCTTCAGTGGAGTTTGCCAGCTGTTGTCCAGAGATCTCTGTAGATCCAGGAAATCATACAATGTAAGCCCTGAGACATGTTGCAGCCCTTCCCACTAGATCCAGGACACTGTTTGATTGGGGAAGTCCATTTCAGTCCTCAAGAGGGAGGAAGCATTCTCCTAGACCATGCCCAGAGGCTGCTAGGATTCCACCTCCAGGAGCAATTGAAACAGAGGGTTGATTTGTCATTGCTGGGACCTGATCCAAAAGATCCAGCAGTCTATCCAGTTCATCCTGTGACCTGATGACCAATAATCCCTGCCCTGGAGCAGTACAGCCCTGACCTATGTGGGTCTTCCCAGCATGCAGCACCAGAAGCCAGTGGGAATAGTGGCCTTCTCTGATCCACTGTGGCAGGAGGGCCAGTCCGCAATTGTTTCCTCAGGCCAAGGTAATGTTGCAGAGCCACATAGATTACAAATATGGGAAGATCTGCTAGGGCATTGTCCCTGCCCATATCTGCCATTGTTGGGACTACAAATCACTGGTTCTGCAGTATTCCAAAGGCCTAGGAAGCAACTTGGTGCCCCTGTCCTCTGAAAAGCAAACACCTGGACCTGGAAGTGACACATATCAGCCCCTACACAGATCAGGAAAGGACACTCTGAATACTGACAGGCCTTGATCAGCAGCAACAGGGCTTGCCTGATGCTGTTACTGATGATCCTGAGCTGCCCAGACCCTGTCCCAGGAAGCCACTGAGAAACTTGAGACAAGTTTTGGCCCTTCTGTCAGGGCTGCCTGCTCTCTATTATGTGGCTCTTTCCAGGGCTGTGGCCCAGGCAATCACTCACGAATCCACAATCACAGATTGAGCCCATCAGAGCCTCTGACTCAATCTCATCTGAACAGCAATGTGTAAGTCCTGGGCCATGCTTTCAAAACACCAATGAGGCTTGTGGAGATAACGTACAAGTGTTCTGCACTAAAACACAAGCTGATGGAGATGGTACCGCTAGAGAGGCAGACAGATCCTCACAGCCCCTAATCACTCAAGGCACCCATCTTGGCCAAACTAAATTTCTACCTGAAAAATAAATTCCTTGAGATACATTTGGGAAGTCCCATAAAAACAAGGGAATCCAGGGAACAAATTTTCACCATCCCAAAGAATATCTCCACACAGGGATCCTTTAGGAGTCTAAAGATTGCTAAACCAAGGGAAAACATTACTCCAGAAACTTCATATCCCACCAGACATCCCATGGGCCCCAGATCCAGAATCGGTTGGACTGAAAGAACAGCTTGCCGTTGAACTAAAGACAGTGCAGCAGAGCTACAAGTGATCTAGTTCCATAGCAGTACCCCATGCCCACTGGGATTCTGGGATCTCACACCCAGTGGAGGCATGACAGAGGCCCAGGTACTTTGTGTTCAGCTGGAGGCTAGAGAGAACAACCCAGCCTGGAGGGCCCTGAGCCCCTTAGACCAGATCTTTGCAAAAGTGAGGACAAGTCCCTACCCCAGCAGAGAAAACAGATGACCCAGTGACATTTGATGACATTCAAAGCAGCTGGAAATCACAGAGAAGGGGGTGTCCGGACAGCACTGGAGCTCTCCCCAGCCAGAGAGAACACCCTTTCTGCCAAGGTTCAGGGGCGAGTAGGGGAACTTCTAGGCAGAACTCCAGAGCTCACAACTTGCAAAATATATCTCCAGGATCTTTCTTAGGTAAAACTTTAGTTTAGCTAAGATGGTTGCCTTGAGCGGGGACTAGCAAGGATCTGTCTGGATCTGCGGAGCCCCATTTCCATCCTCTCAGTACTGGCTATTGCTGTTTCACCAGCTTCTCCATAACCTTGAGTTCCAAAAGCATCCTCCAGGATTACTTGGGGCAAAACGACCAGATAAGAATAATTTGCAAAGCTGTTAGAGTAAGCTGAATAACCTCATCCAAACAAGGATTTCTGAGAATGCCAAACCGGGAGTGCCCAGAGCTTAAAGGGCCAACTTACTGGGCCATTACTTGCTGGGCCAAAATTTTGCAAGCACAGTATTTGAAGGGGTAAATGTTTTTCAGATCCAAAGTTTTCAGGGTCATATAGTTCAGGACCATATTTTACAGGGCAAAATTTGCAGGGTCAAAATTTGCAGGGCCACACTTTCTAGGGCTAAGAGTTGCAGGGTCTGGTAAGGGCAGTCCATACTCACAAGAGCATCATCCTTCCAGAAGCTCCAGAAGTTGGCTTGGATAACAAGATGAAGCTGTTTCTGCACTGGATTAACCCTGAAACGAAAGATCGAAGGCATGAGGAATCCATTCTCCTTTCTAAGGCTGAGACAGTGACCCAAGACAGGACAAAAAACATTGAGAAGAGTCCAACTGTCACCAAAGATCATGTGTGGGGAGCTACAACAGAGAAGACAACAGAGGACCCTGAGGCTCAGCCTCCTTCTACTGAGGAGGAAGGCCTGATCTTCTGTGATGCCCCCAGTGCCTAAATAATCTGCTCTAGCAACACTCCCTTCAGTCCAGCCAATCCTGGGTCCTGTGCCACTCCTACAAATGCTCCACACTCTGTCCTCAAATGACTTGCGCCACTCAACCAGGAAATCTATCCCAGGTCTAACTCACCTCAGCAGAAGGCATTGCTTTATGCAAGAATACCCATCACAAGAAAAAGGAGTTCATAGGTTCCTGAACCTCTGCATCCCCCTGAAAAAGGCTTTCATTGCCATTTCCATTAACATGCAGGTGAAGCAGGGCATTCTCCAAATATACTTTTTACCTTTAAGCAAAGAGCCAACTGTTTGTGCCTCCTCATTTTCAACGTGGTATATGATAGACAGAGAGAGTAAAGGACCTAAAAAGTACTTCTTATGTGGTATAGAAGCTTAAATCACATTTTATTTCAGATGGGTCAACATTCCACATGACCCCTCCCAGCCCCACCCTAGAATGTGGATAAAGGGACTTGACAGAGAAGAAAGGCCCTTGTTTTAGGTGCATTGAAAGTAAAGGTCAGGCTTGAATTCTATTGTCCCATGGTGTGTTGGGCTCAGAGGAGGAATGTGGACATGGCGATAGTATAAGCAGCAGTGGCCAGGAATCTAAAGCATTTTTGGCCCACAGGCAAAATTCATTGATGACTTCTATACAGTATATGCTGACAACCTGGAGGGAAGGTCCTTTAGAGTGCCATGGTGCTCCTTCCTTTAGGAATGTTTATCAAAAGCACACAGCTAATATGACAGATGTCAAAACCAGATGATAGAATCTCCCTGTCTTTTCTCTGTTGTTATTGAGATCTTTAAGGGTAACCCATCTGAGAGCCTGCTCTAGTCCTGTTGCCTGTTCCAACCTCCATTGCCTTTCATTTGCATGGAAAGAATGCTGCCTAGAATGAAGACTAGTTGATGAAGAGATCCCTAAAAGGGTCACAATAGAAACAACTTTGGGCTGAGTCTTGCATTCAACAATTCAAATATTCAAGTACTTGCTATGTGGCGGGCACTATGCCAGGCACCACAGAGATAACAGTGAACAATACACAGGCCTTGTCTGAAAAAGCTCATGAACTCTGGGATAGACAGTCATATAAAAAGTCATTAGAAGCAATAAGATGAAAGTACATAGGAGGGCACTTAATCTAGTTTTGGGGAATGTTCATGGAAAGTTTCCTAGAAGAGATGATATGTAAGTTGAGTTCTAAAGGATGAGCAGGCATTAGTTGGGAAGGAGGTAGGGAGTAGAGAGGCTTCCCCAGGCTGAGAGTACAACATGAACAGAGGCATGGCATCAAACAACAGCATGCCGTGTCAGAGAACAGTGACTCACTGGAGAAACCCCTATATAATAATTAAAAAAAAAACACAGTAAAATGTTTAAGGGATCAGAATGAGGTTGCCAAGCTGGAGAATGAATGGCATTCTTTCACCCATTCTTCATTCCTTCAATAAATATTGAGCACCTATTATATGCCAGGCACTTTCATAGGCACTGGGAATACAGCAGTGAACATAAGAGGAAAAAAAAATCTGCTCTCTCAAGGAGCTTACGTTGGGAGCATGCCTGGGAGGAACAGAAAAGAAGTATAAATAAAAAACATAGTATATAGAAGGTGACCAGATATATGCAAAAAAATCAGGGTAATGGGATTAGAGAAGACTTCAAAAGGGGTACAGTTTTAAATAAGGAGCTCAGGGAAGGTCTCACTAGGAAATTAAAATGTCAGCAAGGACTTGAGGGTGATAAGCGAGTAAACCACGTGGGTAAATGAGGAAGAGCATTCCAGTCACAAATTATAGCTAATACAGATGCCTGGAGGTTGGAGGATGCCCAGCCTGTCAGAAGGAACAAGGAAGCCAGTGAACCTAAAGCAGAGTAATAAAGGAATAAAGGGAGAAAGTGGTAGAGGATGACTCCAGTGGTAAGGGGCCACATGGTATAAGGCCTGGTAGAAAGCCAGCAAGGAAGCTGACTCTTACTTTGAGTAAATTGGGGAGCTATTAGGGGGTCTGCTTAGATCTGACTTGTGTCTTAAAGGATCACTTAGGTCCTAGCGCTAAAAATAAGAGCATTGGGGGTATAGATTTGAGTAGAAGCAGGGAGATTAGTTGTAAAGTTACTCCGGTAATTATAGCAGCAGAGGAGATTACAGGCATTTAGATGCTGGGTTCATTTTGAAGGTAGAGACATTAGGATTTACTGATAGATTGGATGTGGACAAATAGAGAAAAAAAATGTCAAGGATGGCACCAAAGTTTTTTCCCTGAACAACTGGCAGGATGAAGTTGCCATTAATTGATGTGGGAAATACTGACATTGGAGTAGGTTTGGTGTTACTGGGTGATGGTGGTGGGAGAAGGGGAGTCAGGAGTTCACATTTGTATTGTTTGAGATGTGTATGTTGCTTAGATAACGTATGTTGCTTAAACAATTTGGGCATTTGAGCCTGGAGTTCAGGGAAGAGCCCAGACTCCAGGCAGATAGACAGCTAGAGACAGATAGATAGATAGATAGATAGATAGATAGATAGATAGATAGATAGATAGATAGATAGATAGATAGATATAGAAAGAAAACCATGAGACTAGATATGACCACGAAGGGAGTGAGTGTAAATGAAAGAGATCTAAGGACTGGTCTCTGGGACTCTTTAATGTTAAAAGATTGAGAAGAGGAGGAAGAACCAGTAGGCAGAGGAGACTGAGACACAGCAGCCAGCAAGACAGGAGGAAAGCTAGAAGAGTGTCATACTGGAAGCCAAGAAAGGAAAGTGTTTTAAGGAGAAGGTGACCAATGGAATGACAAGTTGCCAATCAGTCAATTAAGATGCGGACTTGTAGTTGACCATTAGATTTAGCAATATAAAGATCACTAATGACCCTGAGGAGAATAGCCTCAGGTGGAGGAACCGACGTGACTGGAGTGGATTCAAGAGATAATGGAAGAAGAGCAGTTGGTGACAGCAAGTGTAATCAACTCTTTCAAGGACTTTTGTTTCATAGAGGTGCAGGAGGGGAGAGTGGGATCCAGAAGTTTTTTTTTTTTAAGACAGGAGATTTAGTCTGTTGGATGGTTGGATGGTGATAGAAAAGATCCAGTCAAGAGGGATAAGCAAGACAGCAATGGGAGAATTTCTGGAAGAACGTTGTGGTGTGGAAGTGAAGAAGTGGAGGGCAAGTACCCAAGTCAAGGAGCTGGATTTTACTAAAAGCAGACATTTTTCTGGTGGTAGGGAGAAGTAGAGTTAATGATGGAGGAGATAATGGATTAGAAGAAGAAAGAATTCCTCCACATATAAGGGAGTGTGGGCACAGACCCAGAGGGACGAGTGATGAGCTAGGAAGGGACCATGGGTATGGGTAGGGGGAACGGTATGGAGAACCAAAGCCAGAGAGCTGGGTGTGGAGAGAGATTCTCAAAGTTACTATTAGGGCCCAAGCAATTGATGGCAGTGTGAGAGTGTAGGTGGGCAGGGAAAGGTGGTCAAAGCCTGCTGCTGATATCTGTGCAGCAGGTGCTCTCGGAACACTGTACCAGCAGGAGAGATCACAGAGAAAGCTCTAAATGCATGGAGCCTGAGCAAGAGCATGGGGCTGGAGATGGAGAAACAGGGCAGGGGTGGCTTCCTAGTGCTCAGTGAGGTAAAGGACCAGGGAGGCTATCTGGGTGGGAGAAGTGGACTGGGAAGCAGGAAGACAGAGGCTGCCTTGAGCAGATGGGAGGGACCTCTGCTTTGGCCACCTGATATTCCTCAGAGGGTGGCACCTTTGCATTCTGCTTCCAACCTACCGCAGAGGAGCCAAGAGCTGAAGAAAGGGCAAGAAGTGAAATGACTTCTTTATGACATGTTGTGAGAGACAGTTGGGATGCCCCTGGTTCCTAAGGAGATCCAGGATTATCCATCATCCCATCATCAGAAGGAGGAGGTGGCAGGACTTTCTTCCTCGGACAGGACCCCAGCATTAAGCATAATGTGTCCTTCTGAAAAGATGCAGAAAACCCAGATAGGAAGAAGCATGGATGTGTCTGTCCTCTGAATGATGGTTCTGTGCCTAAGGGATGGGGGCCCAGTCCCTAGATGGCCTCCAGGCCATGAAGGCACAATGTCTAGGCCTACTGAGCCAACACTTAACAGGTATTTGCCTAAAGCATCCCCAAAGATCAAAGGAGGTTTTGTGTTAAGCACATCCTGCCTGCCTAGTGGGAGTTGGGCAGAAAGCCATGTAGGAGGAAGACACAGAGTGAAAGAAAGTGACTCAGAAGGGTCACAGAAGCATGAAGTGGGAATCCGGGGTTAATGTAAACACATCTTGGTTTAGGGTGGGTGGAGCAGGTCCTTCCCCTGGTCCCCCACAGGCTCCTACATGCCCCAGCAAATTTTGATTATGGTAATTTCAGGCAACTGGCCACCATGATTGCTTAACTTTTGTACCTGCTCACCCCTAGCAGGGAAGTCACAGAATATGCTGAGTGCAGAAGTGAATGTGGAAGCATCACCTTGTTTTGTTCAGTCCTGTCATGCCACCCTCCAGGGGACTGGGAGTCCCTGCGCAGGAGCAGAAACTCCTTGCTCTGCTCAAAATTCCATCTTGTTGGAGATCCTCAGACACAAGGGCTCAGTTATCTCCACTCATCCACTCAAATTCTAGTCCCTCTCCTCTGTGGGGCTTGGGGTAAAAGTCTAGAGGGACTAGAAAACATCCTCTGCCCCTAAATTTCCACATGCTCTGAGTCTCATCCTCTTCCAGCAGCCTCATTAACCTTTAGTTAACCTTCCTATCATCACCCTATATTTGTCCTTGCCTGTCCAGGCTGAATCCCTGGAAAGACGTTAATAATGTATGAACACAGTAGTCAAAAAAGCTGTTATAAAAATACTCATACTGTGGTCTTATTTTTAAAAAATTATTTTTTTTAAATACTTTTAAGTTCTAGGGTACATGTGCATAACGTGCAGGTTTGTTACATATGCATATATGTGCCCTGTTGGTGTGCTGCACCCATTAACTCGTCATTTACATTAGGTATATTAGGTATATCTCCTAATGCTATCCCTCCCCACTCCCCCAACTCCATGACAGACCCTGGTGTGTGATGTGTTCCCCACCCTGTGTCCAAGCGTTTTCATTGTTCAATTCCCATCTATGAGTGAGAACATGCGGTGCTTGGTTTTCTGTCCTCATGATAGTTTGCTCAGAAGGATGGTTTCCAGCTTCATCCATGTCCAAACAAAGAACATGAACTCACCCTTTTTTATGGCTGCATAGTATTCCATGGTGTATATGTGCCACATTCTCTTAATCCAGTCTATCATTGATGGACATTTGGGTTGGTTCCAAGTCTTTGCTATTGTGAATAGTGCCCCAATAAACATATGTGTGCATGTGTCTTTATAGCAGCATGATTTATAATCCTTTGGGTATATACCCAGTAATGGGATGGCTGGGTCAAATGGTATTTCTAGTTCTAGATCCTTGAGGAATCGCCACACTGTCTTCCACAATGGTTGAACTAGTTTACAGTCCCACCAATAGTGTAAAAGTGTTCCTATTTCTCCACACCCTCTCCAGCACCTGTTGTTTCCTGACTTTTTAATGATCGCCATTCTAACTGGTGTGAGATGGTATCTCATTGTGGTTTTGATTTGCATTTCTTTGATGGCCAGTGATGATGAGCATTTTTTCATGTGTCTGTTGGCTGCATAAATGTCTTCTTTTGAGAAGTGTCTGTTCATATCCTTTGCCCACTTTTTGATGGGGTTGTTTGATTTTTTCTTGTAAATTTGTTTAAGTTCTTTGTAGATTCTTGATATTAACCTTTTGTCACATGGGTAGACTGTAAAAATTTTCTCCCATTCTGTAGGTTGCCTGTTCACTCTGATGGTAGTTTCTTTTGCTGGGCAGAAGCTCTTTAGTTTAATTAGATCCCATTTGTCAATTTTCGCTTTTGCTGCTATTGCTTTTGGTGTTTTAGTCATGAAGTCCTTGCCCATGCCTATGTCCTGAATGGTATTGCCTAGGTTTCCTTCTAGGGTTTTTATGGTTTTAGGTCTAACATGTAAGTCTTAAATCCATCTTGAATTAATTTTTGTATAAGGTGTAAGGAAGGAATCCAGTTTCAGCTTTTTATATATGGCTAGCCAGTTTTCCCAGCACATTTATTAAATAGGGAATCCTTTCCCCATTTCTTGTTTTTGTCAGGTTTGTCAAAGATCAGATGGTTGTAGATGTGTGGTATTATTTCTGAGGGCTCTGTTTTGTTCCATTGGTCTATATCTCTGTTTTGGTACTAGTACCATGCTGTTTTGGTTACTGTAGCCTTGTAGCATAGTTTGAAGTCAGGTAGCGTGATGCCTCCAGCTTTGTTCTTTTGGCTTAGGATTGTCTTGGCAATGTGGGCTCTTTTTTGCTTCCATATGAAATTTAAAGTAGTTTTTTCCAGTTCTGTGAAGAAAGTCATTGGTAGCTTGATGGGGATGGCATTGAATCTATAAATTACCTTGGGCAGTATGGCCATTTTCATGATATTGATTCTTCCTATCCATGAGCATGGAATGTTCTTCCATTTGTTTGTGTCGTCTTTTATTTCGTTGAGCAGTAGTTTGTAGTTCTCCTTGAAGAGGTCCTTCACATCCCTTATAAGTTAGATTCCTAGGTATTTTATTCTGTTTGAAGCAATTGTGAATGGGAGTTCACTCATGATTTGGCTCTCTGTTTGTCTGTTATTGGTGTACAGGAATGCTTGTGATTTTTGCGTATTGATTTTGTATCCTGAGACTTTGCTGAAGTTGCTTATCAGCTTAAGGAGATTTTGGGCTGAGATGATGGGGTTTTCTAAATATACAATCATGTCATCTGCAAATAGGGACAATTTGACTTCCCTTTTCCTAATTGAATACCCTTTATTTCTTTCTCCTGCCTGATTGCCCTGGCCAGAACTTCCAACACTATGTTGAATAGAAGTGGTGAGAGAGGGCAACCCCGTCTTGTGCCAGTTTTCAAAGGGAATGCTTCCAGTTTTTGCCCATTCAGTATGATATTGGCTGTGGGTTTGTCATAGATAGCTCTTATTATTTTGAGATACGTCCCATCAATACCTAATTTATTGAGAGTTTTTAGCATGAAGGGCTGTTCAATTTTGTCAAAGGCCTTTTCTGCATCTATTGAGATAATCATGTGGTTTTTGTCATTGGTTCTGTTTATATGATGGATTGCGTTTATTGATTTGCGTATGTTGCAAGAGCCTTGCATCCCAGGGATGAAACCAACTTGATCATGGTGGATAAGCTTTTTGATGTGCTGCTGGATTTGGTTAGCCAGTATTTTATTGAGTATTTTTGCATCAAAGTTCATCAGGTATATTGGTCTAAAATTCTCTGTTTTTGTTGTGTCTCTGCCAGGCTTTGGTATCAGGATGATGCTAGCCTCATCAAATGAGTTAGGGAGGATTCCCTCTTTTTCTATTGATTGGAATAGTTTCAGAAGGAATGGTACCAGCTCCTCTTTGTACCTCTGGTAGAATTTGGCTGTGAATCCATCTGGTCCTGGACTTTTTTTGGTTGGTAGGCTATTAATTATTGCCTCAATTTCAGAGCCTGTTATTGGTCTATTCAGGAATTCAACTTCTTCCTGGTTTAGTCATGGGAGGGTGTATGTGTCCAGAAATTTATCCATTTCTTCTAGATTTTCTAGTTTATTTGCGTAGAGGTGTTTATAGTATTCTCTGATGGTAGTTTGTATTTCTGTGGGATCAGTGGTGATATCCCCTTTATCATTTTTTATTGCGTCTATTTGATTCTTCTCTCTTTTCTTCTTTATTAGTCTTGCTAGCGGTCTATCAATTTTGTTGATCTTTTCAAAAAACCAGCTCCTGGATTCATTGATTTTTTTGAAGGGTTTTTTGTGTCTCTACCTCCTTCAGTTCTGCTCTGACGTTAGTCATTTCTTGCCTTCTGCTAGCTTTTGAATGTGTTTGCTCTTGCTTTTCTAGTTAATTGTGATGTTAGGGTGTCAGTTTTAGATCTTTCCTGCTTTCTCTTGTGGGCATTTAATGCTATAAATTTCCTTCTAAACGTTGCTTTAAATGTGTCCCAGAGATTCTGGTATGTTGGGTCTTTGTTCTCATTGGTTTCAAAGAACATCTTTATTTCTGCCTTCATTTCATTATGTACCCAGTAGTCATTCAGGAGCAGGTTGTTCAGTTTCCATGTAGTTGAGTGGTTTTGAGTGAGTTTCTTAATCCTAAGTTCTAGTTTGATTGCACTGTGGTCTGAGAGACAATTTGTTATAATTTCTGTTTTTTTACATTTGCTGAGGAGTGCGCTTTACTTCCAACTATGTGGTCAATTTTGGAATAAGTGCAATGTGGTGCTGAGAATAATGTATATTCTGTTGATTTGGGGTGGAGAGTTCTGTAGATATCTATTAGGTCCGCTTGGTGCAGAGCTGAGTTCAATTCCTGGGTATCCTTGTTAACTTTCTGTCTCATTGATCTGTCTAATGTTGACAGTGGAGTGTTAAAGCCTCCCATTATTATTGTGTGGGAGTCTAAGTCTCTTTGTAGGTCTCTAAGGACTTGCTTTATGAATCTGGGTGCTCCCGTATTGGGTGTATATATATTTAGGATAGTTAGCTCTTCTTGTTGAATTGATCCCTTTACCATTATGTAATGGCCTTCTTTGTCTCTTTTGATCTTTGTTGGTTTAAAGTCTGTTTTATCAGAGACTAGGATTGCAATCCCAGCTTTTTTTTTGTTTTCCACTTGCTTGGTAGATCTTCCTCCATCCCTTCATTTTGAGCCTATGTGTGTCTCTGCACGTGAGATGGGTTTCCTGAATACAGCACACTGATGGGTCTTGACTTTTTATCCAATTTGCCAGTCTGTGTCTTTTAATTGGAGCATTTAGTCCATTTACCTTTAAAGTTAATATTGTTATGTGTAAATTTGATCCTGTCATTATGATGTTAGCTGGTTATTTTGCTCGTTAGTTGATGCAGTTTCTTCCTAGCCTCGATGGTCTTTACAATCTGGCATGTTTTTGCAGTGGCTGGTACTGGTTGTTCCTTTCCATGTTTAGTGCTTCCTTCAGGAGCTCTTGTAAGGCCAGCCTGGTGGTGACAAAATCTCTCAGTATTTGCTTGTCTGTAAAGGATTTTATTTCTCCTTCACTTATGAAGCTTAGTTTGGCTGGATATGAAATTGTGGGTTGAAAATTCTTTTCTTTAAGAATGTTGAATATTGGCCCCCACTCTCTTCTGGCTTGTAGAATTTCTGCTGAGATATCTGCTGTTAGTCTGATGGGCTTCCCTTTGTGGGTAACCTGACCTTTCTCTCTGGCTGCCCTTAATATTTTTTTCTTCATTTCAACTTTGGTGAATCTGACAATTATGCGTCTTGGAGTTGCTCTTCTCGAGGAGTATCTTTGTGGCGTTCTCTGTATTTCCTGAATTTGAATGTTGGCCTGCCTTGCTAGATTGGGGAAGTTCTCCTGGATAATATCCTGAAGAGTGTATTCCAACTTGGTTCCATTCTCCCCGTCTCTTTCAGGTACACCAGTCAGACGTAGATTTGGTCTTTTCACATAGTCCCATATTTCTTGGAGGCTTTGTTTGTTTCTTTTTACTCTTTTTTCTCTAAACTTCTCTTCTCGCTTCATTTCATTCATTTGATCTTCAATCACTGATACCCTTTCTTCCACTTGATCGAATCAGCTACTGAAGCTTGTGCACGTGTGACGTAGTTCCCGTGCCATGGTTTTCAGCTCCATCAGGTCATTTAAGGTCTATGCTGTTTAGTTAGCCATTAGTCTAATCTTTTTTCAAGATTTTTAGCTTCTTTGTGATGGGTTCGAACATATTCCTTTGGCTCGGAGAAGTTTGTTATTACCTATCGTCTGAAGCCTTCTTCTCTCAACTCATCAAAGTCATTCTCTGTCCAGCTTTGTTCCATTGCTGGTGAGGAGCTGCGTTCCTTTGGAGGAGAAGGGGTCCTCTGATTTTTAGAATTTTCAGCTTTTCTGCTCTGGTTTCTCCCCATCTTTGTGGTTTTATCTTCTTTTGGTCTTTGATGATGGTGACCTACAGATGGGGTTTTGGTGTGGATGTTCTTTCTGTTTGTTAGTTTTCCTTCTAACAGTCAGGACTCTCAGCTGCATGTCTGTTGGAGTTTGCTGGAGGTCCACTCCAGACCCTGTTTGCCTGGGTATCACCAGCGGAGGCTGCAGAACAGCAAATATTGCAGAATGGCAACTGTTGCTGCCTGATCCTTCCTCTGTAAGCTTCGTCTCAAAGGGCACCTGGCTGTATGAGGTGTCAGTCGGCCCCTACTGGGAGGTGTCTCCCAGTTAGTCTACTCGGGGGTCAGGGACCCACTTGAGGAGGCAGTCTGTCCGTTTTCAGATCTCAAGCTCTGTGCTGGAAGAACGACTACTCTCTTCAAAGCTGTCAGACAGGGATGTTTAAGTCTGCAGAAGTTTCTGCTCCTTTTGTTCTGCTATGCCCTGCCCCCAGAGGTGAAGTCTACAGAGGCAGGCAGGCCTCCCTGAGCTGTGGTGGGCTCCACCCAGTTCGAGCTTTCTAGCCGCTTTGTTTACCTACTCAAGCCTCAGCAATGGCGGACGCCCCTCCCCCAGCCTTGCTGCCGCCTTGCAGTTCAATCTCAGACTGCTGTTCTAGCAGTGAGTGAGGCTCCATGGGTGTGGGACTCTCTGAGCCAGGTGTGGGATATAGTCTCCTGGTGTGCCATTTGCTAAGACCATTGGAAAAGCACAGTATTAGGGTGAGAGTGTCCCGATTTTCCAGCTACTGTCTGTCACGGCTTCCCTTGGCTAGAAAAGGGAATTCCCCCACACCTTGGGCTTCCCAGGTGAGGCAATGCCCCGCCCTGCTTCAACTCACACTCCGTGGGCTGCACCCACTGTCCGACAAGCCCTAGTGAGATGAACCTGGTACCTCAGTTGGAAATGCAGAAATCACCCGTCTTCTGTGTCACTCACGCTAGGAGCTGTAGACTGGAGCTGTTCCTACTCGGCCATCTTGGAACCAGAACCCTAAAAAATTTATTCTTTAGAGCAGTTTTAGATTTGCAGAAAAATTGAGTGGAGTATGGAGAGTTCCTGTATATTCCCCTCCTGCCACTGGCCAACATACACACTTTCCTTTATTATTAACATATTGCATTACTGTAATACATTTGTTACAATTGAGGAGCCAATATTGATACATTATTATTAACTAAAGCCTGTCATTTACATTAGGGTTCACTTTTCGTGTTATACATGCTGTGGGTTTTGACCAATGTATAATGACATGTATCAACCATTACAGTATCATACTGAATAATTTCCCTGGCCTAAAAACCCCCTGTGCTCCAGGGAGGGGAACACCACACATCAGGGTCTGTCAGGGAGGGGGAAATAGGGGACGGATAGCATTAGGAGAAATACCTAATGTAGGTGATGGGTTGATGGGTGCAGCAAACCACTGTAGCACATGTATACCTATGTAACAAAACTGCACATTCTGCACATGTACCCCAGAACTTAAAGTATATTAAAAAAATCCCCTGTGCTCTACCTATTCAGTCCCTCTCTCCCTTCCCCCAAATCCCTGGTAATCACTGATCATTAAAAAAAATTATGGTAAAAAAATATATAACACAAAGCATACCATTTTAGCCATTTTTAAGTGTAGAATTTGGAGGCAATAAATACATTCACAATGTTGTGTGACCATCACCACTATCTATTTCAAACACTTTTTCATCATACCAAACAGAAACTCTGTATCTACTAAACAATAACTCCCTCATCCCTCCCCCAAACCCTGAGACCCTGGTAACCTCAATTCCACTTTCCGTCTCTGAGAATTTGCCTATTCTAAGTATCTCATATAAGTGAAATCATACAATATTTGTCCTTTTGTGTCTGGCTTATTTCACTTAGTGTAATGTTTTCAAGGTTTATCCACGTTGAACGTGTCAGAATTTTTTTTTTTTTTTTTTTTTGAGACAGAGTCTGGCTCTGTTGCTCAGGCTGGAGTGCAGTGGTGTGATCTCAGCTCACTGCAACCTCTGCCTCCTGGGTTCAAGAGATTCTCCTGCCTCAGCCTCCCAAGTAGCTGGGATTATAGGCGCGTGCCACCACACCCAGCCAATTTTTGTATTTTCAATAGAGACAGGGTTTCGTCATGTTGGCCAGGCTGGTCACGAACTCCTGACCTCAGGTGATCCGCCCACCTTGGCCTCCCAAAGTGCTGGGATTACAGATGTGAGCCACCATGCCTGGCCACATGTCAGAATTTTGTTCCTTTTTATGGCAAATAATATTCCATTGTATGTATATACCACATTTTGTTTATCCATTTCATCTTTGTTTCCACCTTTTGACTATTGTGAATAATGCTACTATGAACATCGGTGTGGAAGTATCTGAGTCCCTGCTTTGTTTTCCTTTGGGTATATACCCAGGAGTAAAATTGCTGAATCATTATGGTAATTAATAGAGGAATTGCCAAACTGGTTTCTTCAAATGGCTGTACCATTTTACATTCCCACCAGCAATGCACAGGGTTTCAATTTCTTTTCATCCTACAGAACACTTTCTTTCTCTTTTTCTTTTTTTTAATAATAGTCATTCTAAGTGGTATGGTGTATAATTGTGGTGTTGATTTGCATTTCTCTAATGAGTAATGATGTTGAACATCTTTTCATGTGCTTATTGCCATCTGTGTAGCTTCTTTGGAGACTGTCTATTTGAACACATTGCCCATTTTGAATTGGGCCTTTTGAGATTTTTGTTGTTGACTATGGATCTTTTTACTGTCTCCATAGTTTTGCCCTCTCCAGAATGTCATATAGTTGGAACCATACAGTATGTAGCCTTTTCAGATTGACTTCTTCACTTAGTAATATGTACTTAAGGTTCTTCCATGTCTGTTCATGGTGTGACACCTCATTGCTTTTTAATGCTGAGTCATATTCCATTGCATGGATATACCACAGTTTATCTGTTCATCTACTGAAGGACATCTCGGTTGCTTCCAAGTTTTGGCAATCATGAATAAAGCTGCGATAAACATCCACGTGCAGGTTTTTGTGTGGATATAGGTTTTCAATTTTTTGGGTAAACACAAAGGAGCTTTAATTGCTAGGTCATATGGTAAGTGTATTGGATCCGAGAGTCACAGAGATCCCTTTCTGTCATAAATATCTGGAATGCTCATGCTTTCTTTCAAATTCTTTTTAAAAGTCCATGGACCTAACTGGAATATCCAGCTTGGACTTGGAAGGAGTGTGTGTGTGTGTGTGTGTGTGTGTGTGTGTGTGTGTGTGTGTATGTGTGTGTGTGTGTGAGAGAGAGAGAGGGAGAGAGAGAGAAGAGCTTTTGCTTAGGCTATTGACCTAAGAGGTTCTTGAAATGAGAGGCTGGGTCGATAGGCCCCAGACACTGCCCACATGCCTCATGAGCACCAGATGTGCTCTATGATTAGGTGAGGAAGCATGTCCCCAACTGAGAGGAACCGACACACCTGGTGGAAGAATGTAAAACTGAACACAATCCTTCACTGCATACATTCCACATGACCAATTAAATTGTCAAGGCTCCAGTGCTTTCCTCAGAAATCTTTCACGGTATGTTTTTCCATTTTTTTCACTGTGACTATGTAGTAACTGTGACCCATAGTAAGAAATATAATTTATGAAATGGCCCTGCCATATATTTTTATAAATATTTATAGATCTGTAACTGAATTCAAAGTTTTGTGAAACAATCCTACTTTTATTATATGTGATGCTCTCTAATATTTTCTATCATATTTCAATAAAAAAATCTCTAAAGGTGACTCTCTAAAATGATTTTGTGACAATAATAGGCCTGGACCTGCAGTTTGAAAAATACAGCCCTAGGATCATTTTACATTTTTTATTAAAGAAATACACTTTTGTCATTTTGTTTAAAGATGGTTACCTCTAAAAGACAAGAAGAATATTGTGGAGTATAGGTAAGCTTTGTCCTTGACTGGAGTGATGCAAGAACAGAATTCTCAAGCTTAAGAGTGTGTGATAGTATATTCTCACTTTTTTGTGGAATCTAAAAATCAAATCAATTGAATTCACAGACATAGAGTAGGATGGTTACCAGAGGCTGGGAAGGATGTAGGGTTTGAGAGGAAGGTGAAAATGGTTCATGGGTTCAAAAAGATAGAATTAATTAATAAGACCTACTATTTGATAGCACAATAAGGTGGCTATAATCAGTAATAATTGTATATTTTAAAATAACTTGAAAAATGTGTTAATAATTGGATTGTTTGTAACCCAAAGGATAAATGCTTGAGGGGACGGATGCCCCATTCTCCATGACGTGCCTATTTCATATTGCATGCCTGTATGAAAACATCTCAAGTACCCCTTAAATATATATACCTACTATGTAGCCACAAAAATTTTAAAAAGTAATAATAAAAATTTAAGAAGAGTCTGTGTGATTGAAAGGTCTAGTGAAAACGGACACTACTAACATACCTTTGACTGGATAAAACCCTGTGCTATGTGAGAGGCTGATCCTTTCTGACCTGCAGGCATATCTAAATGAATGTTGGAGCATTGTTTATGGTGATTAAGAAGCAGAAACAACTTATTTAGTAATTCCCCTATTAGGGGAATTACTAAATAACTTGTGATATACTCATGCTATAACAAAGAGAAAAAAACAGAGTCAATCCAACAGGAATAAAAAGTCTGGAGCAACAAATCTCAAATGGTGAATTGGTTAGATCCTGGGCAGGCAGTGGGGTACATATAAGAAACTCCAGAAAGAGGTGAGAAACGAGTGGATTGAAAAAGCATATCCCTTATTATTTTGAGATACGTCCCATCAATACCTAATTTATTGACAGTTTTTAGCATGAAGGATTGTTGAATTTTGTCAAAGGCCTTTTCTGCATACTGAATGGGCAAAAACTGGAAGCATTCCCTTTGAAAACTGGCACAAGACAGGGATGCCCTCTCTCACCACTCCTATTCAACATAGTGTTGGAAGTGCTGGCCAAGGCAATTAGGCAGGAGAAGGAAATAAAGGGTATTCAATTAGGAAAAGACGAAGTCAAATTGTCCCTGTTTGCAGATGACATGATTGTATATCTAGAAAACCCCACTGTCTCAGCCCAAAATCTCCTTAAGCTGATAAGCAACTTCAGCAAAGTGTCAGGATACAAAATCAATGTGCAAAAATCACAATCATTCTTATACACCAATAACAGACAAACAGAGAGCCAAATCATGAGTGAAATCCCATTCACAATTGCTTCAAACAGAATAAAATACCTAGGAATCCAACCAGATGTGAAGGACCTCTTCAAGGAGAACTACAAACCGCTGCTCAATGAAATAAAAGAGGATACAAACAAATGCAAGAACATTCCATGCTCATGGATAGGAAGAATCAATATCATGAAAATAGCCATACTGCCCAAGGTAATTCATAGATTCAATGCCATCCGCATCAAGCTACCAATGACTTTCTTCACAGAATTGGAAAAAACTACTTTAAAGTTCATATGGAACCAAAAAAGAGCCCGCATCACCAAGTCAATCCTAAGCCAAAAGAACAAAGCTGGAGGCATCACACTACCTGACTTCAAACTATACTACAAGGCTACAGTAACCAAAACAGCATGGTACTGGTACCAAAACAGAGATATAGATCAATGGAACAGAACAGAGCCCTCAGAAATAATGCCGCGTATCCTATAACCATCTGATCTTTGACAAACCTGACAAAAACAAGAAATGGGGAAAGGATTCCCTATTTAATAAATGGTGCTGGGAAAACTGGCTAGCCATATGTAGAAAGCTGAAACTGGATCCCTTCCTTACACCTTATACAAAAATTAATTCAAGATGGATTTAAGACTTACATGTTAGACCTAAAACCATAAAAACCCTAGAAGAAAACCTAGGCAATACCATTCAAGACATAGGCATGGGCAAGGACTTCATGTCTAAAACACCAAAAGCAATGGCAACAAAAGCCAAAATTGACAAATGGATCTAATTAAACTAAAGAGCTTCTTCTGCACAGCAAAAGAAACTACCATCAGAGTGAACAGGCAACCTACAAAATGGGAGAAAATTTTTGCAACCTACCCATCTGACAAAGGGCTAATATCCAGAATCTACAATGAACTCAAACAAATTTACAAGGAAAATACAAACGACCCCATCAAAAAGTGGGCAAAGGATATGAACAGACACTTCTCAAAAGAAGACATTTATGCAGCCAAAAAACACATGAAAAAATGCTCATCATCACTGGCCATCAGAGAAATGCAAATCAAAACCACAATGAGATACCATCTCACACCAGTTAGAATGGCGATCATTAAAAAGTCAGGAAATAACAGGTGCTGGAGAGGATGTGGAGAAATAGGAACACTTTTACACTGTTGGTGGGACTGTAAACTAGTTCAACCATTGTGGAAGACAGTGTGGCAATTCCTCAAGGATCTAGAACTAGAAATATCATTTGACCCAGCCATCCCATTATTGGGTATATACCCAAAGGATTATAAATCATGCTGCTATAAAGACACATGCACACGTATGTTTATTGCGGCACTATTCACAATAGCAAAGACTTGGAACTAACCCAAATGTCCAACAACGATAGACTGGATTAAGAAAATGTGGCACATATACACCATGGAATACTATGCAGCCATAAAAAATGATGAGTTCATGTCCTTTGTAGGGACATGGATGAAACTGGAAACCATCATTCTCAGCAAACTATCACAAGGACAAAAAACCAAATGCCGCATGTTCTCACTCACAGGTGGGAACTGAACAATGAGAACACATGGACACAGGAAGGGGAACATCACACTCCGGGGACTGTTGTGGGGTGTGGGGAGGGGGGAGGGATAGCATTTGGAGATATACCTAATGCTAAATGAGGAGTTAATGGGTGCAGCACAGCAACATGGCACATGTATACATATGTAGTAAACCTGCACTTTGTGCACATGTACCCTAAAACTTAAAAGTATAATAATAATAAAATAAAAAAAGAAAAAGCATATCCATTATAACATACATCTTTATGTTTGAAAAACAAACATTAAAAGCTGTTACTTTTTTCTCACTTTGTAATATAGACTACAAAACAGCAGAGCTTTACGTTATCTTCTTAGTTCTTGGGGATACACAGAAGACACTAGTGCTTTAAATAATTAGGGTGTACCCCTTCTCAGAAGTTGTATCAGAAGTTTTAGGGAGCAGTCATAAGACTTTTACGTTTTAAATAGTTGAGAAACATTTGTTTGAAGACCTGGTAGAAACACACTAAATTCACTTTTTCAAGAGTTACTCCTTGGAGAAAAATCAATGGTATGCATGTGGTTCTTATTGCTTTTTTTCAGATAATATAAAAATAGTTATTAGACAAAGGACAGCCAAGTAAGAGGGTTACTCTGTAAGTAAATGACTCACTAAGAGTATATCGGCAAACTAACCATGGGCACCTCCTAACACACTGTAGTCCTGCTATAAACCATAATTCTCTGTAGGGATAACAAGAATCACTATTAAGCTATCTCAGTTTTTAATGATTTAATTGCAATGGTTTTGGGAGTTTGTCTTTAAAGGAATTACAATGAAGACTAAAGCTGATATTCACCATTAAAACAAACAAACGTTGCTCTTCCCACCCTTCCCACGAAAACTCAATACTTTCCAACCATGACCATCAGCTCTAAGAGCGCTCCTGTTCCTTTTATCTGAGAGGGCTCAATTTTCTAGGTTTCCTTATGCTTGTAAAGGCAGCAAATATATAACAGAACCGTTAAAAAGAAAACATCAAAAGCCAAATAAGATCTCAAGTCTTTAAAGACAGGCTCTTACCATGTTGCCCAGGCTGGACTCAAACTCTTGGGTTCAATCGATCCTCCCACCTTAGTCTCCTGAGTAGCTGGGACTACAGGTGTGCACCATCACACCTGGCTGCAAGTCATTTTGAATGGACTTGTCTTTTATTCTCAGAGTAAACTGAGAGCACAACAGATTTAGGCTTCATGAATAAGGCTAAAACCTTTAAAGCTTAAAGGAGGACAGGATCAAACCTATATACAAAAGACACCTTGATTAAAAGTGAATGTGGCCAAATATCTAAGATGTGTGCATGGGGTATTTGATAAATTAACAAATTCAGCTCTAACTTTTAGAGAAACAAGTGATAGTGGTTACTGATTGATACAGTTTGGGTGTGTCCCCACCCAAATCTCATCTTGAATCGTAGCTCCCACAATTCCCACATGTTGTGGGAGGGAGCTGGTGAGAGATAATTGAATCATGGGGGCGGTTTCCCTTATACTGTTCTGGTGGTAGGGAATAAGTCTCACGAGATCTGGTGGTTTTATAAGAAAATTTCCCCTTTTGCTTGACTCTCATTCTCTCTTGCCTACCACCATGTAAGATGTGGCTTTGTTCCTCCTTGCCTTTCACCATGATTGAGAGGTCTCCCCAGCCATGTGGAACTGTGAGCCAATTAAACTTCTTTCCTTTATAAATTACCCAGTCTTGAGTATGTCTTTATTAGCAGCATAAGAACAGGCTAATATAACGATGGATAAAAGCAAGTGCCTAAGGAGTCCTAGCTAAGGCAATAAGACACAAAAAGGAAATAAAAGTTATACAGACTGGGAAGGAAAAAAATCAAACTGCCTTTGTTCACAGATGACATAAGCATCTATGTAGAACATTACCAAGGATAGATAGAAAAATCTTCTGGAACTGATAAGCAATTATAACAAGGTTTCAAGATACAAAGTTAATATACAAAAGCCAATTGTTTTCTATATGCCAGCAATGAACAAATGGAAGTTGAAGTTAAAAATACATTGCTGTTTACATTGGCACTCAAAAGGAAAAAAGAAATACATAGGTATAAACCTAACAAACTATGTACCAGATCTTTATGAGGAAAACAAATAAATATATACATATGCAAAATGCTGATGAAAGATATCAAGGAAGAACTAAATAAATGGAAATATATTCAACATTCATGAATAGGAAGACAATATTGTCAAGATCTCAGTTCTTCACAACTTGAACTACAGCTTTGATGCAATCCCAATAAAAATTCCAGCAAGCTATTTTATGGATAATGACAAATTGCTTCTAAAGTTTAGATGGAGAGGTAAAAGACTATCTCAACATGGAAGGAGAAGACCAAGGTTGGAGGACTGATACTACTCAACTTCAAGACTTATTATAAAGCCACGGTAATCAAGACAGTGTGGTAGTGGTGAAGAACACATAAATCAATGGAACAGAATAGAGAGCCCAGAAACAGATCCACAGAAATATAACTGATCTTTGACAAAGGAGAAAATGGTGCTGGAACAACTGAACATCAATATGCAAAAATGAACCTAGACACAGAACTTACATCCTTTACAAAACTTAATTCAAAATGGATCATAGACCTAAACATAAAACAGAAACCTAAAAAACCCCAAAAGATAACATAGGAGAAAACCTAATGGACCTTGGGTATGATTATGACTTTTTAGGTATAACATCAAAGTCACGATCTGTAAAAGAAATCTGGACGTCATTAAAATGAAAAAAGTCTTCTCTCTGAAAGACAATGTCAAGACAATGAGAAGACACACCACATACTGGAAGAAAATATTTGCAAAATACACATCTCATAAAGGACTGCTATCCAAAGTATACAAAGCACTCTTAAAACTCAACAATAATAAAATAAGAACTGAATTTTAAAATGGGCAAAAGACTTAGACTCCTCACCAAAGAAGGTATACAGATGGCAAGTAAACATGCGAAAAGATGTTCCACACCATATGTCCTTAGGGAATTGCAAATTAAAACAAGAAGACAAGATTACATAGCTATTAAAATGGCCAAAATCCAAAACATTGACAATAGCAAATGCTGGCAAGGATGTGGAAGCAACAGGCACTCTCGTTCATTGCTGGTGGGAAAATAGCACAAACACTTTGGAAAACAGGCTGGTAATTTCTTATAAACCTAAATATATTCTTGCCATATGATCCAGCAAGCGAGCTTCTTTGTATTTATCCAAATGAATTGAAAACTTATAGCCACACAAAAACCACATGGATGTTTATAACAGCTTTACTCATGATTTCCAAAACTTGGAAGCAACCAAGATGTCTTTCTATAGATGAATAAACTTTAGTATGTCCATACAATGCAATATTGCTCAGCATTAAAAAGAAACGAGGTATGAAGCCATGAAAAGACACGGAAGGTGGTCTTTGGGTTGATTCCATGTCTTTGCCATTGTGAATAGTGGTGCGCACCTGTGGTCCCAGTTACTTGGGAGGCTGAGCTGAGAGGATTGCTTGAGTCCAGGAGGTCAAGCCTGCAGTGAGCCATGACTGTACCACTGCACTTTAGCCTGGGTGGATGAGACCCTGTCTCAAAAAAAAAAAGAAAGACATGGAAGAACCTTAAATACATACTGCTAAGTGAAAGAAATCAATCTGAAAAGGCTACATACTGTATGATACCAATTATATGACATTCTGGAAAAGGGTAAAACTACGGAGACAATAAAAGGGTAAGTAGTTGCCAAAGGTTACGGGGAGGGATGAATGAATAGGTAGAGCACAGAGAATTTTTTTTCTGGACAGTGAAACTATTCTACATGATACTAACAAGGGTCAATTTACACTTATCAAAATATATATATTTATACATTTATGTAGTATTACTATCCATTATATACTTATCAAAATCCAGAGAATGCACACTCCCCCAAGAGTGAACTCTAATGTAAATGATGGACTTTGGGTGATAATGATGTGTCAATGTAGGTTCATCAGTGGAAACAAGTTTAGGACTGTAGTGCAGGATGTTGATAGTGGGGAAGGTTTTGCTGGGGTGGGGGCATATGCAAGCTTTTTGTACTTTCCACTTAATTTTACTGTGAACCTAAAACTGCTCTAAAAAATAAAGCTTATTAATTAAAAAAAACAACAAAAACAAATACCTGATGAGAAAGACTGGCCTCTACTGTGCTGGAGGAAGTGCTAAGAAAAAGAAATTGTAAAGAAATGACAAAGGTGCCACAAATTATACCTAATGATTACTTTTTTGGTTGAAAACTGGGAATTTCTGCCCTCCTAACAAGGATGAAAAGTCAGATAATTTGTGGTGAGGACTCAAAAAGAACCTCAAAAAGTGGGATAAGAAGGTAGATTAGGGTCATCTGGCTATATGAACTAAAGAAAATGAAGGCAGATTATAGCCTGAATCTTTCCTTGGTACTATTGCAGCCAAAAACAAAACAAACAAAAAAAGCCTCTCTAGATGTATCTGTAAGGTAGTAAGATATATGCAGGCAGTGTGTATGTGTGTGTGTGTATATAAAACACACACATTTCTCTGCAGAGAACTTGCTTATTTGTAAGGGTAAAGTGGGAGGCAGGGGGAGCTGTTCTGCAGCAGGAGAAGGAGAAGACATTCATATGGCCAAGAAACATGAAAAAAAGCTCAACATCACTCATCACTAGAGAAACACAAATCAAAACTACACAGAGATAACATCTCACGTCAGTCAGAATCACGATTATTAAAAAGTCAAGAAACAACAGATGCTGGCCAGGTTGTGGAGAAAAAGGAATGCTTTTACACCGTTGATGGGAGTGTAAATTAGTTCAACCATTATAGAAGACAGTGTGGTGATTCCTCAAAGATCTAGAAGCAGAAATACCATCTGATCCAGCAATCCCATTACTGGGTACATACCCAAAGGAATATAAATCATTCTATTATAAAGATACATGCATGCATATATTCATTGCAGCACTATTCAGAATACCAAAGACATGGAATCAACCCAAATGCCCATCAATGGTAGACTGGATAAAGAAAATTGTGCACATACATACCATGGAATACTATGCAACCATAAAAAGGAATGAGATTATGTCCTTTGCAGGGACATGGATGGAGCTGGAAGCCGTTATCCTCAGCAAACGAACGCAGGAACAGAAAACCAACCACTGCATGTTCTCACTTATAAGTGGGAGCTGAACGATAACACATGGACACATGGTGGGGAACAACACACACTGGGGCCTGTCATGGAGGGCTGGGAGAGGAAGGCCATCAGGAAGAATAGCTAATGGATGCTGGGCTTAACGACTAGGTGATGGGTTGATCTATACAGCAAACCACCGTGGCACACATTTACCTATGTAACGAACCTGCACATGTACTCCAGAACTTAAAGTTGAAGGAAAAAAAAAGAGAAGGAAAAGAAGAAATAAGAAAGCATTTAGGGAACCTCCCTCCTTTACCTCTCTCTATAAGGATAAGTAGCTGCGAAAAAGTCTGATGAGCAGCCTCCTAATCAGTTGCAACCAGAGCTCTCTCATACTGCTATGTTAAATGCAAATATAAAAGATGAGCCTTTGCTTTCATTTGATTCTTGATATGGGGGTGACAACTTTTTGGAAGACTCAAAAGAATGACAGTGATTTCCTGTTAAAAGTGACAGAGCTTCATTAGGCAAAAACAAATAAAAGAAATCTCTGAAAGGGAGAATGGGTGGAAGCAACCACAGGGGTTTCAATAGGAAGAAAATGAAGCCCCAGTTTTTCATAGAGAACAGGACAGAGGAAAACAAATCGAGATAGTTCCCACTGCCTTCCACAGAGCATGTGTTCTATATACTTTGTTGAATGAATGTTACAAAGATGACTGGACAACATAAAATGTTTGAGATAATGGTGTCATGATTCTTTCTTTTTCTCAAATTGGGCCAGAAAGACTGATCAGACCAAATCTTCAAACTGAATTCCAGGAACTACAAAGTCTTCAGCTCATCACACCCACTCTGCTTCCCCAAAAGTAGAGCCTGAACTGTGAGTCAGGGCTAGCAAGGATGAGAACAGGTAACCCATATGCTAAGTATGGGTGATTTTTCTGATCACAGAGGAGAGCTACAAAATTTTGGAATTTAGCCTGTTTCCACAACCACAATGATTAGAAAAGAGAGACCATCACTACCAAAATCAACAGTCCCCTGCATTTATGTTGTGTCCTTTAGACTTGTGGCGGGGCACAAGTAGGAAGCTTTGAAAATGCATATCCTCTGTCTTGGGTCTAAGCTGGAGAAATTTAGCAACAGTATCTACACTTACAGGTGAAAATTTTCAGAGTGGTTGACAATTGGTTCCTGAAAACATATGCCTGAAGAATTGTTTGAGAGCCTTATGAAAAGCCACATACCTAACATAGAAGTTGACCAGCCTCAAGGGTATGGAAAACCAACAGAACTAGGGTCTGTAAAAAGTACAGAATGCAAGGCACAAATCCTGAGCTCACTGTTCACATCAGCATCAACCCTGAGACTTTTAACAAAAACCATCAAAAGGAGTCCCTATCCTCTGTGGTCTTTAAGGGAATCCAAGCCCCAAGGGGTCTGATTGTTCTCCAGTGACTAGGCTGTTCCTTAGGAAATCCAGTGCCTTACTACAGTGCTCTTGAAGCCTGTTCCTACTCAGCCATTCTGTCACTTGGGCAGTAGCCTACAGGCTATTTTTAGTTTTCATGTTGGTAGACCCTGAAGGGGTCTACCTGGTACCTCCCCACCTCTCTCCATTACCTCTGTTTGTCCAAGAAAACAGTCACCTCAACTGCACAGGCTACACTCAGCAAATGTTTATAAAAGCAGCAAACAAGTGGATGGCGATTTACATGGGGTGTGATAATTGCATTAAATGGGAACTGAATCTGTTCATCAGGGACCTAGTGCAGAGAACAGGGAGTGCCTCTCCATTTTGCTGAAAAACTTTGCTTCCTAAGTGCAATCCCACTAGCCAATCACTGATGGTGTGATGTTCTTTAACTGTTGCTCTGCTTCTGTGGGAAGTCAGCACCGTGGCTTTAAATGAAGACTTCAGCCCAGACCCCCAGAGGCTGAAGATCATGCCATAATTTTATTCTCATGTATATTGATATTTTCGAGCTTTCAGTAAATATTATACAGCAGCAGGACTTTCCTCATGCCTCGTAGTCTAGAGCTGAGGCCAGGAGGATTTAGTTTCAGTACTTGAAAAACTCAAAATAGTTCTGTTAATTTAGGATGGCCATGCTTTCCTGAGATGACTGAGGCTAGTGCTGCTGTGCTGGATAAACATGGTGAATGGAGGGACAGTTGGTCTACAGAAATGGAAACTAAAAATAGCATGTAAGTTACTGCCAGGTGACTGGCTGGGCTGGCTATCAACAGGCTCCAAGAGCCCTGCAGTGAGGTACTGGATTTCTAAAGCAATAGCAAGTCCCTGGAAAATAGGCAGACCAGTGGGCTGGATTTCCTCAATGAGCAGGAGTATCATGAAGGAGGTAAAAGGACACTCTTTTTTATGGCTTTGGTTAGAGTCTTATTAGGGTTGATGCCACCCAGATGTGCACTGAGCTCAGGGTCAATGCTATGCATTCTGCATTTTTTTATAGGCCCTGGTTCTATTGGTTTTTCATACCCTTGTGGCTGGTCACCTTCTATGTAAGGTACTTGGCTTTCCCTGAGGTTCTCAGACAATCTTTCAGGAACATGCTTCCAGGAGTCAATTGCTGACCACATTGAAAGGTGTTTCATGAGCTATATCTTGAAAGATGAGTAAGAGTTTCTGTAATAGATGAAGAAAAATTATTCCACGAGGAGGGAAAAAGCACACAGAAAGGCAGGCGCACAGCTCTACAGGGACCCCACTGTGGCTTGAATGGTGTGAAACTTGCCTTAGTGCTGGGTAGAAACAGGCAAGGAACTCTGCTTTCACCTAAGAATTATCATTATTCCAAAGAGTTGGTTGGAAATAGTATGCTTAAAGTATTTGTTTAGCAGGAAATATATTTGGATTTCAGGAATTAAAAATAATCTGACCCAGAGAACTGGATATTCTGAGGACAGGGTGGCAGCCCCACCTCCTGATATTCATGACATTGTATAATTGCCTCCCTTTAGCAGCTTGTCTTTGACCAATCGCATAGGGCAACACTGAGGTGTGTCACCTTCCATGAGTAAGTTACAAAAGATTATTACTTGTGACTTGCTAGCTGACCTTCTATTGCCTTCTTTGTGTTCACACTTTTATGAAGCAGCTACACTGGAGAGGCCCCACATGGCCAGGAACTAAAGGTGACCTGTGTCAAACAGCCAGTGAAGAACTGAAGTTCTCAGTCCAAAAGAGCATGAGGAAATGAATCTTGCTAACAATCACTGAGTGAGCTTGGAAGCAGAACCTTCCCCGGTTGAAACCTCAGATGAAACCACAGACCCTGGGCTGATACCTTGATTTTGGCTTGTGAGAGACTGAAGCAGAGGACCCGTTAAGCTACGCATTTTACTTTTTGTGTATCCATTGTATGTTTTTTGATTTGAGGTTACTACCATGAAGCTTTCATTTATTTTTTATTTTTTTATTTTTATTTTATTTATTTACTTTTGAGATAGAGTATTGCTTTGTCACTCAGGCTGGAGTACAGTGGTGCAATCCCAGCTCACTGAAACCTCTGCCTCCTGGATTTAAGTGATTCTCCTGTCTCAGCCTCCCGAGTGGCTGGGATTACAGGTGCCCACCACCACACCTGGCTAATTTTTGTGTTTTTAGTAGAAGCAGGGTTTCACAACATTGGCCAGGGTAGTCTCAAACTCCTGACCTCAGGTGATCCGCCCACCTCGGCCTCCCCAAAGTACTGTGATTGCAGGCATGAGCCACCACACCCAGCCCCATGAAGTTTTCAAATACTATCTTATAATTCATCATTTTAAGCTGATAACAACTTAACATTGTTTGCATAAACAAAAAAAAACTAATAAAAGCTCTATACCTTAACTTTGTTTTTTTTTTTTTTTTTTTTTTTGCAGCGGTGCAATCTCAGCTCACTGCAACCTCTGCCTCCCGGGTTCAAGTGATTCTCCTGCCTCAGCCTCCTGAGTAGCTGGGACTACAGGCGTGCACCACTTCACCCAGCTAATTTTTATATTTTTGGTAGAGACAGGGTTTCACCATGTTGGTTAACCAGGATGGTCTCAATCTCTTGACCTCGTGATCTGCCTGCCTTGGCCTCCCAAAGTGCTGGGATTACAGGCATGAGCCACTGCGCCTGGCCTGTCCCTCTGCTTTTTAACTGTTTGTTCTTTCTATTTATATATTATACTGTCTATGTTTTGAAAAGTTGTAGTTACTATTTTTTTGATTCATTCATCTTTTAGTCTTTCTACTTAAGATAACAGTAGTTTACACACCACAGTTACAGAGTTGTAATATTTTTCAGTGTACTTACTATTACTGGTGAGTTTTGTACCTTTTGATGATTTCTTATTGCTCATTAATGTCCTTTTCTGATTGAAGTACTCCCTTTAGCACTTCTTGCAGGACAGCTCTGGTGTTAATGAAATCCCTCAGCTTTTATTTGTCTGGGAGTCTTTATTTCTCCTTCATCTTTGAAGGATATTTTCACCAGCTATTCTATTCTAGGGTAAAAGTTTTTTTTTCCTTCAGCACTTTATGTCATGCCACTCTCTCCTGGCCTGTAAAGTTTCCACTGAAAAGTCTGCTGCCAGATATATTGGAGCTCCATTGTATGTTATTTGTGTCTCTTCTCTTTCTGCTTTTAGAATCCTTCCTTTGTCCTTGACCCTTGGGAGTTCATTAGATGCCTTGAGAAAGTCTCCTTTGGGTTAAATGTGCTTGGTGTTCTATAACCTTCTTGTACTTAGATATCAATATCCTTCTCTAGGTTTGGGAATTTCTCTGTTATTATCCCTTTGAATAAACCTTCCACCCCTACCTCTTTCTCTATCTTTCCTTTAAGGCCAATAACTCAGATTTGCCCTTCTGAGGATATTTCCTGGATCCTGCAGATGTGCTTTATTGCTTTTTATTTTTTATTTTTATTTTTTTTATACTTTAAGTTTTAGGGTACATGTGCACATTGTGCAGGTTAGTTACATATGTATACATGTGCCATGCTGGTGCACTGCACACACTAACTCGTCATCTAGCATTAGGTATATCTCCCAATGCTATCCCTCCCCCCTCCCCCCACCCCACAACAGTCCCCAGAGTGTGATATTCCCCTTCCTGTGTCCATGTGATCTCATTGTTCAATTCCCACCTATGAGTGAGAATATGCGGTGTTTGGTTTTTTGTTCTTGCGATAGTTTACTGAGAATGATGGTTTCCAATTTCATCCATGTCCCTACAAAGGACATGAACTCATCATTTTTTATGGCTGCATAGTATTCCATGCTGTATATGTGCCACATTTTCTTAATCCAGTCTATCATTGTTGGACATTTGGGTTGGTTCCAAGTCTTTGCTATTGTGAATAATGCCGCAATAAACATGCGTGTGCATGTGTCTTTATAGCAGCATGATTTATAGTCCTTTGGGTATATACCCAGTAATGGGATGGCTGGGTCAAATGGTATTTCTAGTTCTAGATCCCTGAGGAATCGCCACACTGACTTCCACAATGGTTGAACTAGTTTACAGTCCCACCAACAGTGTAAAAGTGTTCCTATTTCTCCACATCCTCTCCAGCACCTGTTGTTTCCTGACTTTTTAATGATTGCCATTCTAACTGGTGTGAGATGATATCTCATAGTGGTTTTGATTTGCATTTCTCTGATGGCCAGTGATGATGAGCATTTTTTCATGTGTTTTTTTGGCTGCATAAATGTCTTCTTTTGAGAAGCGTCTGTTCATATCCTTCGCCCACTTTTTGATGGGGTTGTTTGTTTTTTTCTTGTAAATTTGTTTGAGTTCATTGTAGATTCTGGATATTAGCCCTTTGTCAGATGAGTAGGTTGCAAAAATTTTCTCCCATGTTGTAGGTTGCCTGTTCACTCTGATGGTAGTTTCTTTTGCTGTGCAGAAGCTCTTTAGTTTAATTAGATCCCATTTGTCTATTTTGGCTTTTGTTGCCATTGCTTTTGGTGTTTTGGACATGAAGTCCTTGCCCACGCCTATGTCCTGAATGGTAATGCCTAGGTTTTCTTCTAGGGTTTTTATGGTTTTAGGTCTAACGTTTAAATCTTTAATACATCTTGAATTGATTTTTGTATAAGGTGTAAGGAAGGGATCCAGTTTCAGCTTTCTACATATGGCTAGCCAGTTTTCCCAGCACCATTTATTAAATAGGGAATCCTTTCCCCATTGCTTGTTTTTCTCAGGTTTGTCAAAGATCAGATAGTTGTAGGTAAGCGGCGTTATTTCTGAGGGCTCTGTTCTGTTCCATTGATCTATATCTCTGTTTTGGTACCAGTACCATGCTGTTTTGGTTACTGTAGCCTTGTAGTATAGTTTGAAGTCAGGTAGTGTGATGCCTCCAGCTTTGTTCTTTTGGCTTAGGATTGACTTGGCGATGCGGGCTCTTTTTTGGTTCCATATGAACTTTAAAGTAGTTTTTTCCAATTCTGTGAAGAAAGGCATTGGTAGCTTGATGGGGATGGCATTGAATCTGTAAATTACCTTGGGCAGTATGGCCATTTTCACGATATTGATTCTTCCTACCCATGAGCATGGAATGTTCTTCCATTTCTTTGTATCCTCTTTTATTTCATTGAGCAGTGGTTTCTAGTTCTCCTTGAAGAGGTCCTTCACATCCCTTGTAAGTTGGATTCCTAGGTATTTTATTCTCTTTGAAGCAATTGTGAATGGGAGTTCACTCATGATTTGGCTGTTTGTCTGTTGTTGGTGTATAAGAATGCTTGTGATTTTTGTACATTGATTTTGTATCCTGAGACTTTGCTGAAGTTGCTTATCAGCTTAAGGAGATTTTGAGCTGAGACAATGGGGTTTTCTAGATAAACAATCATGTCGTCTGCAAACAGGGACAATTTGACTTCCTCTTTTCCTAATTGAATACCCTTTATTTCCTTCTCCTGCCTGATTGCCCTGGCCAGCACTTCCAACACTATGTTGAATAGGAGCGGTGAGAGAGGGCATCCCTGTCTTGTGCCCGTTTTCAAAGGGAATGCTTCCAGTTTTTGCCCATTCAGTATGATATTGGCTGTGGGTTTGTCATAGATAGCTCTTATTATTTTGAAATACGTCCCATCAATACCTAATTTATTGAGAGTTTTTAGCATGAAGGGTTGTTGAATTTTGTCAAAGGCTTTTTCTGCATCTATTGAGATAATCATGTGGTTTTTGTCTTTGGCTCTGTTTATATGCTGGATTACATTTATTGATTTGCGTATATTGAACCAGCCTTGCATCCCAGGGATGAAGCCCACTTGATCATGGTGGATAAGCTTTTTGATGTGCTGCTGGATTCGGTTTGCCAGTATTTTATTGAGGATTTTTGCATCAATGTTCATCAAGGATATTGGTCTAAAATTCTCTTTTTTCGTTGTGTCTCTGCCCGGCTTTGGTATCAGAATGATGCTGGCCTCATAAAATGAGTTAGGGAGGATTCCCTCTTTTTCTATTGATTGGAATAGTTTCAGAAGGAATGGTACCAGTTCCTCCTTGTACCTCTGGTAGAATTCGGCTGTGAATCCATCTGCTCCTGGACTCTTTTTGGTTGGTAAACTATTGATTATTGCCACAATTTCAGCTCCTGTTATTGGTCTATTCAGAGATTCAACTTCTTCCTGGTTTAGTCTTGGGAGAGTGTATGTGTCAAGGAATGTATCCATTTCTTCTAGATTTTCTAGTTTATTTGCGTAGAGGTGTTTGTAGTATTCTCTGATGGTAGTTTGTATTTCTGTGGGATCGGTGGTGATATCCCCTTTATCATTTTTTATTGTGTCTATTTGATTCTTCTCTCTTTTTTTCTTTATTAGTCCTGCTAGCGGTCTATCAATTTTGTTGATCCTTTCAAAAAACCAGCTCCTGGATTCATTGATTTTTTGAAGGGTTTTTTGTGTCTCTATTTCCTTCAGTTCTGCTCTGATTTTAGTTATTTCTTGCCTTCTGCTAGCTTTTGAATGTGTTTGCTCTTGCTTTTCTAGTTCTTTTAATTGTGATGTTAGGGTGTCAATTTTGGATCTTTCCTGCTTTCTCTTGTGGGCATTTAGTGCTATAAATTTCCCTCTACACACTGCTTTGAATGTGTCCCAGAGATTCTGGTATGTTGTGTCTTTGTTCTCGTTGGTTTCAAAGAACATCTTTATTTCTGCCTTCATTTCGTTATGTACCCAGTAGTCATTCAGGAGCAGGTTGTTCAGTTTCCATGTAGTTGAGCGGCTTTGAGTGAGATTTTTAATCCTGAGTTCTAGTTTGATTGCACTGTGGTCTGAGAGATAGTTTGTTATAATTTCTGTTGTTTTACATTTGCTGAGGAGAGCTTTACTTCGAACTATGTGGTCAATTTTGGAATAGGTGTGGTGTGGTGCTGAAAAAAATGTATATTCTATTGATTTGGGGTGGAGAGTTCTGTAGATGTCTATTAGGTCCACTTGGTGCAGAGCTGAGTTCAATTCCTGGGTATCCTTCTTAACTTTCTGTCTCGTTGATCTGTCTAATGTTGACAGTGGGGTGTTTAAGTCTCCCATTATTAATGTGTGGGAGTCTAAGTCTCTTTATAGGTCACTCAGGACTTGCTTTATGAATCTGGGTGCTCCTGTATTGGGTGCATATATATTTAGGATAGTTAGCTCCTCTTGTTGAATTGATCCCTTTACCATTATGTAATGGCCTTCTTTGTCTCTTTGGATCTTTGTTGGTTTAAAGTCTGTTTTATCAGAGACTAGGATTGCAACCCCTGCCTTTTTTTGTTTTCCATCTGCTTGGTAGATCTTCCTCCATCCTTTTATTTTGAGCCTATGTGTGTCTCTGCACGTGAGATGGGTTTCCTGAATACAGCACACTGATGGGTCTTGACTCTTTATCCAACTTGCCAGTCTGTGTTTTTTAATTGGAGAATTTAGTCCATTTACATTTAAAGTTAATATTGTTATGTGTGAATTTGATCCTGTCATTATGATGTTAGCTGGTGATTTTGCTCGTTAGTTGATGCAGTTTCTTCCTAGTCTCGATGGTCTTTACATTTTGGCATGATTTTGCAGCGGCTGGTACCGGTTGTTCCTTTCCATGTTTAGCGCTTCCTTCAGGAGCTCTTTTAGGGCAGGCCTGGTGGTGACAAAATCTCTCAGCATTTGCTTGTCTGTAAAGTATTTTATTCCTCCTTCACTTATGAAGCTTAGTTTGGCTGGATATGAAATTCTGGGTTGAAAATTCTTTTCTTTAAGAATGTTGAATATTGGCCCCCACTCTCTTCTGGCTTGTAGGGTTTCTGCTGAGAAATCCGCTGTTAGTCTGATGGGCTTCCCTTTGAGGGTAACCCGACCTTTCTCTCTGGCTGCCCTTAACATTTTTTCCTTCATTTCAACTTTGGTGAATCTGACAATTATGTGTCTTGGAGTTGCTCTTCTCGAGGAGTATCTTTGTGGCGTTCTCTGTATTTCCTGAATCTGAATGTTGGCCTGCCTTGCTAGATTGGGGAAGTTCTCCTGCATAATATCCTGCAGAGTGTTTTCCAACTTGGTTCCATTCTCCGCATCACTTTCAGGTACACCAATCAGACGTAGATTTGGTCTTTTCACATAGTCCCATATTTCTTGGAGGCTTTGCTCATTTCTTTTTATTCTTTTTTCTCTAGACTTCCCTTCTCGCTTCATTTCATTCATTTCATCTTCCATTGCTGATACCCTTTCTTCCAGTTGATCGCATCGGCTCCTGAGGCTTCTGCATTCTTCACGTAGTTCTCGAGCCTTGGTTTTCAGCTCCATCAGCTCCTTTAAGCACTTCTCTGTATTGGTTATTCTAGTTACACATTCGTCTAAATTTTTTTCAAAGTTTTCAACTTCTTTGCCTTTGGTTTGAATGTCCTCCCGTAGCTCAGAGTAATTTGATCGTCTGAAGCCTTCTTCTCTCAGCTCGTCAAAATCATTCTCCATCCAGCTTTGTTCCGTTGCTGGTGAGGAACTGCATTCCTTTGGAGGAGGAGAGGTGCTCTGCGTTTTAGAGTTTCCAGTTTTTCTGTTCTGTTTTTTCCCCATCTTTGTGGTTTTATCTACTTTTGGTCTTTGATGATGGTGATGTACAGATGGGTCTTTGGTGTGGATGTCCTTTCTGTTTGTTAGTTTTCCTTCTAACAGACAGGACCCTCAGCTGCAGGTCTGTTGGAATACCCTGCCGTGTGAGGTGTCAGTGTGCCCCTGCTGGGGGGTGCCTCCCAGTTAGGCTGCTCGGGGGTCAGGGGTCAGGGACCCACTTGAGGAGGCAGTCTGCCCGTTCTCAGATCTCCAGCTGCGTGCTGGGAGAACCACTGCTCTCTTCAAAGCTGTCAGACAGGGACATTTAAGTCTGCAGAAGTTACGGCTGTCTTTTTGTTTGTCTGTGCCCTGCCCCCAGAGGTGGAGCCTACAGAGGCAGGCAAGCCTCCTTGAGCTGTGGTGGGCTCCACCCAGTTCGAGCTTCCTGGCTGCTTTGTTTATCTAAGCAAGCCTGGGCAATGGCGGGCGCCCCTCCCCCAGCCTCGCTGCCGCCTTGCAGTTTGATCTCAGACTGCTGTGCTAGCAATCAGCGAGATTCCGTGGGCGTAGGACCCTCCGAGTCAGGTGTGGGATATAGTCTCGTGGTGCGCCGTTTTTTAAGCCGGTCTGAAAAGCGCAATATTCGGGTGGGAGTGACCCGATTTTCCAGGTGCGTCCGTCACCCCTTTCTTTGACTCAGAAAGGGAACTCCCTGACCCCTTGCGCTTCCCAGGTGAGGCAATGCCTCACCCTGCTTCGGCTCGCGCACGGTGCGCGCACCCACTGGCCTGCGCCCACTGTCTGGCACTCCCTAGTGAGATGAACCCGGTACCTCAGATGGAAATGCAGAAATCACCCATCTTCTGCGTCGCTCACGCTGGGACCTGTAAACCGGAGCTGTTCCTATTCGGCCATCTTGGCTCCTCCCCGCTTTTTATTCTTTATTCTTTTGTATTCTCTGTGTATTTTCAAATAGCCTGCATTCAAGCTCACTAGTTCTTTCTTCTGCTTCATCAATTCTGCTATTAGAAGACTCTGGTGCATTCTTCAGTATGTCAGCTGTATTTTTCAACTCCAGAGTTTCTGCTTGCTTCTTTTTAATTATTTCAATTGCTTTGTTAAATTTCTCTTGTAGAATTCTGAATTCCTTCTCTGTTTATCTTGAATTTATTTGAGTTTCCTCAAAACAGCTATTTTGAATTCTCTGCCTGAAAGATCACATATCTCTGTTTCTCCAGGATTGGTCCCTGGTGCCTTAGTTAGGTTGTTTGGTGAGGTCATGTTTTCCTGGATGGCCTTGATGCTTGTGGATATTTGTTGGTGTCTCGGTATTGAAAGGTTAGGTATTTATTGTAGTCTCTGCAGTCTGGGCTTGTTGGTACCTGTCCTCCTTGGGAGGGTTTTGCAGTGCTTCAAAAGTACTTGGGTGTTGTGATCTAAGCTCTATCTGCATTAGGGGGCACCCCATGCCCAGTAATGCTGTGCTTCTTGCAGACCTGTAGAAGTAGTACCTTGGTAATCTTGAATAAGACCCAGAAGAATCCTCTGGATTACCAGGCAGAGACTCTTGTTCTCTTCCCTTACTTTCTCCCAAATAAATGGAGTCTCTCTCTCTCTCCCTCTCTCTCTCTCTCTCTCTCTCTGATGAGCCAGCTGGGGGTGGCTCACAAGCACCCCTGTGGCCATCACCACTGGGACTGTGCTGGGTCAGACATGAAGCCACCACAGCACTGGGTCTTGCCCAAAGCCAAAGCTCACTCTAACCATTACCTGAATGCTACCTATGCTTGCTCAAGGCCCTAGGGCTCTAAAATCAGCAGGTGCTAAAGCCAGCCAGGCTTGTGTCCTTCCCTTCAGGGTGTCAAGTTCCTCCAAGCCCCCAGTGAGTCTAGAGATACTGCCCGGGAGCCAGACCCTGGAGTTGGGAACCTTAGAAATCTACCTGGTGCTCTATTCTACTGTGGCTGAGCAGGCACCCAAACCACAAGAAAAAGTCCATCCCACTCTTCCTTCCCCTTTCTACAAGCAGAGGAACCTCACCCCATGGCCACCACACTCCCAGGCTATTGCTGATGTACACTTATGGCCCTTCAGTCAGCTTGTGATGAATGCTGTCTGGCCTAGGACTCACCCTTCAGGGCAGTAGGCTCCCTTCTGGCCCAGGGCAGGTCCAGAAATGCCATCTAAGAACCAAAGCCTGAAATTGGGGATCCCAAGCACCTGCTTGGTGCTCTATCCCCCTGTGGCCAAGGTGGTACCTAAGATGCAAGACAAAGTCCCCTTTACTTTTTCCTCTACTTTTCTCAAGCAGAAGGCCCTTTCCCCCATAGCCACCACACCTGGGAGTTTGCTGAGTCTCACCGGAAGCCAGCAAGTCTGTCTCACCCAAGGCCCACAGCATACTACCTGGGTATTGCTGCTGGTTATTCAAGGCCCAAAGGCTCTTTAGTTAGCAGGTTTTGGGTCCTGCCAGGACTAGGTCCTTCCCCTCAAGGTAGCAGGTTCCTTTCTGGGCCAGGCTGTGTCTAAAAATGTTGTCCAGGAACTAGGGCTTGGAATGGGGGCCTCACAACTCTGACTGGTGCCCTATCTTACCGTGGCTGGACTGGTCACCAAACTGCAAGACAAAGTCCTTTTTTCTCTCTCCTCTCAAGTGGAAGGAACGGATCTCTTTTGGAGCCACAAGTTGTGCTGCCTGGGGTTGTGGAGGGGTGGTGCAAGCACTCCCTTAGATGCCCTGGCTGGTGTCTCAGTAGGTCACGTGCCCCTCAAGTCTACTGGCTCTGAGCCTAGTTCAGAAATAGAATTTGCTTAAGAGTTGCAGTTCCTGTGGTCTAGACCACCTTTTGAGTTTATTTAGGGCCCTAGAACACTTAAGCCTGTGGTGGTGAGGCTTGCTGGAACTCAAATTCTCACTACTGGGATGGGTGATTTCCCTCTGGCTAGGGCCCCCTGCATGGGTGTCAGCTGTCTTGCCCCTTCCATCATGTGAGGACACAGCAAGAAGTTGGCAGTATGCAACCTGGAAGAGGCCCCTTACCAGAACCCCATCATGCTGGCACCCAGATCTTGAACTTCCCAGCCTCCAGAACTGCAAGAAATAAATGTTTTGTTTGTATTTTGCTACAGCAGCCTGAATAGTCTAAGACAGGAGGCATATGGTTTGATTTGTTCTAGTACTGATGATGTTAGGTTTGGTTAAAGTGATGCCTTAACCTATGGGAAGATACTCTGAGGCAATGAAAATATCCTGTTCCTCATCAAACTTTCACCTACTAGTTTTAGCAACCATTATAAATTTTCCAAGTCAATTCCTTCTATATTTATAAACTGTCATTCTTCTGTAAGAAAGAACTTTCCCTTCTCCCATACCTGTTTACATTAGTATAGACTAATTAATTCTTATTTTATTTAATGGGTTATATACATTATTATCATTATTTATTTGTATGCTCAAATTATCCCCAACTTGATCAGTGGTGGCCTCTTTAGGATGGCTGCTGTATCCTTCTGATATGTCTTCATGATTCTTTGAGTACTTCTAGACTTTATGGCACAGAAGAAGTTCTATGATAATCTTATACCTCCTGTGCCTCTGCCTCTTATTTAAAAAATATTGAAATTTGCTCTGGCAGACAATTTACTGGCAGATCAGCTTGATCCTTTTCAATGATTTTTCTAACCTTTGTAAAGGTGGAACTAAAGTGGCCCTTATCCAGGTCTAAAGTAGTTCTACCCCACAGTGTGGCCTTTGCGTGTCCATAGTGTTCAATGAGGTATTTCCATTTTGACCACTTGGACTTCCTAACTCTAGCAGCACTGTGAAACCTCCAGAAATTCCATTCAGTTCACAGCTCTCCAGCAAGTGACCTGAGCCAAACCTTACAGGGTCTCATTCTGTTACCATTTGGCCAGAGACTTAATAGGCACACTATGCACTTTCCTGGTGATTTTTTTTCTGCCCAGCTGCCTTCTCTCAGGTAACCTTCTCTGAAAACTCCACCTACTTCAACAGCCAGAAATGCTGATCTTTGGCTCCTAAGCTTGGTTATGTAACTGTGCTCTGCTTGGACCCCCTACCTCTCCGCATGTAGTCTACAAGATGCCCCCAGGCAGAAATTGTGAAGCATTTCTCATGCATTCCTCCTGTGTAAAGAGATCACAGTCCATGGCTGCTTATTGTCCAGTTTGTGCATGTACTTTGCCCAGTTTTATAGTTCTTTACAACAGGAGGGCTAATGTGGCTCAGTTACCCCATTATTATCCAAAGTGGATGCAACATGTATTCTTTATAGAAATTGAATATAAAATAGAATCCTTAACATGATTATACATACACGAGTGCATGCACACCCACACACACACACACACTTTTAAAGGTCTCATTATAAAAGTCATCAATATCTACAGACCCATTAAAATAAAGAGCATGTGAACTCTTGTATTAACCAATAAAATTAGATAAGAAAAATAAGAGAGAGAAAAAAATAGAAGGAAGGATATAAAAATTATTATGTTCATATGATGGCAACAAAGGAAAATAAATGAAAGTTTTAATCCTGGTTAAGAGGTTTATACATAGATTCAAACAGCATTTATCAGGTTGGTACAAAAGTAATTGCAGTTTTTGCCATTAAAAGTAAAAATAGCAAAAATAAAATATATAGGAATAAATCCTAATTAAAATCATGCCAGAACTATAGGAAAACAATTTTACAACTCTTCTACGACTCCCACTTGCAGTCAAGATGGAGCAAGAGGGCCCATATACACCCCTACTCTGAAATAACTAAAAAACTAGGCAAAACATACAATGACTCTTGAGATATTAGACATCAATCAATAAATGACAGTGATCACTGAGAAATGGGAAACCAGCGAGGTGTGCTCTACAATAATGTCAGCTTACAGCGTAGACAGTTTTTAGGCTGTGGTGCAAGGAGGGGAAACTCAAAACCTTGCAGTCTCCATGAGTTGAGAAGATGGAGGTGCAAGTCACAGAAGGGTTAGGCAGCTAGAATTTGCAGGGCAGAGTACCTGAGAAGAGAGAGATGGGCACAAAGAGAACTCTTGAGATTTGAAGAGAGTTCCCCTCTGGTATTCAGCAGATGACTGGTTGATATATGCATGGGAGAAAAGTATCTGAGGTGGGATTAAAAAAAAACAACACTTGAAAAATATAAGGGTATAATACCCAGAGATCATGCATAGAGGCAGGTAGAGTGCCTATGCCAACAGCAAGAGTAGAAAACATCATAATAAATGGGACACTGGGTAAAGTAGCAACAAAGGCCTTACCTTAGTAGTGAGTAAAAATTAATCCTAAATAGTTATGGGTCTGCCTAATAAAGCTTATAAGGATTACTTGAAAAAATCAAACTATTTCCAAGCAACTGAGCCATATTTGGGAAACAAAGTGCATGAATATTTATAGAGAAAAATGGTAGACTAGGAAGCTCAAAGCCCTTTTCTTCCACAGAAACATCAAAAATAGCCAGAAACTGACAAATATCATAACCTTATAGGAGATCTGGAAAACAGTCAAAGGTCTAGAAAAAACAAGCAAATGTCCAAAAGAGAAAAAGCCATATTCAAAACAGTAGAAAATTTCATGACATTTTTACTTGCCCTTGCCTGACGACTTCTCCAGTATGGCAGTCTTGGTCTGGAGGAAGTGGCAGCCCTGTTTTCAATTCCCCCCTCAAACTGAAAGGAACAGAGCAACCCTTATTTGCAACATTCTAGGGGATGTTTAGGGGATGCCTGAAGGACTGGTCTCCGAGTCACCTAACTCAGACTTCAGGTGGAGAGAAGTGGCAAGTGCCATTCATGAAAACTTCAAGAGGACTGCAGACCCTCTGGGCAAGAGATTATGAGAAAATATATATAGTAAACTGTAAAAGGCCCCAAGCAGTAGCTGTATGAGACTTTTTTGAGAGATCAAGACATTAAAAAACAGCTGTGTAAACCAGGAATTGAAAAAGGCACCCAGGCCCAGGCAAGATGTGTGCTCAGAAAAGACCTTAGAAACCTTCAACTTTTACTCTGAGCTAATCCCTTTTACTTTAAACTAAGTAGATCATGCTTACCTAATTAGTAAAGAACTTCCCTGACAAAGAGTCAGTCTGCAGAGCGTGAGAGAGGTAGCTGAATTTTCAAATGTTCAATTTTCAACAACAAACAACAACAACAAGTCACTAGGCATACAAGGAAACATGAAAGCACCACCCATTGAAAGGAAGAAAATAGAAACTATCCTTTAAAAAGCACAGGAATTAGACTTACTAGACAAAGACTTTAAAAAATTATCTTAAATATGCTCAAAGAGCTAAACAGAAATACAAAGAACTAAAAGATTCCAAACCAACCCAGAGTCAGGTTGGTCCACAGAGCCCCAGGCTTCATGCTTGCCCCAGTGCCAAGTCAGCACCCTTGGACTCAGGCACCAGGCTGGCACCAACAGACACAGGCTTCAGGCCTGCCTAGTGTTTGGATGGTTCTTACATCCTCACCCTCTTGGCTGGCCCCTGCAGCCACATGCTCCAGCAGATCCAGGGTCCAGGTCTGCTCTAGCAGACCCAGGGTCTAGGCTCATCCCTACTCACCCCAGCATTGAGCCAGCCCCCATGGACCCAGGCTCCAGGACATACCCTATGGACCCAGGTGCCAGACCTACCCTCAGCAGGCACCAAGCCAGCCTGCCCAAGAACTCCCCAAACAACCATGCCACATATGGTTGTCTCAGACAAAGCCAGTCAGCAAAAATTGAAATATATCTTTTCTTCTTCAAATGTACAGATACCAATGCATGGCCATGAGAATCAAAAGCAATTAGGGAAAAATGACAACACCAAATAAACAAAATAAAGCGTCAGTAACTGACTGTAGAGAAATGGAATCAGCTTCTTATGGAATGGAAAGAAAGATAAATAAATAAATAATTTAAAAAGAAATGGAGATTTATGAACTATCTGACAAAATATTTTAAAGTAATTGTTTTTTAAGGAAGCTCAGCAAATGTCAAAAAAAACAGAGAAACAATTCAAAAGAACCAGAAAAATAAATAACCAAAGTTAGAAATTTAACAGAGACTGAAATGATTTTTAAAAAATCAAATGGAAATTCTGACACTAAAAAATAGGATGAATGAAATGAAAAATGCAATAGCATCAACAGCAGAACTGACTAAGCAGAAGGAAGAACATATGAACTCAAAAAATGTTTACTTGAAAACAGTCAGGGGGATGGGGCAAAGAAGGCCAATTAGAAGCAGCTGCATGTATGGCTCTCACAAAGAGCAATGAAAATGGCTAGTGAATTCTGCACTTTCAACTGAGGTACCCAGGTTTTCACATTGGGACTGACTAGGCAGGCGGCTCAACCCCACAGATAGTGAGGAAAAACAGTGGGGTGACAACCACCCAGGAATGGCATGGATCCAGCAGAACCCACACCCTCAGTCAAGGGAAGCAGTGAGTGATTGTGTGACCCTGCCTGGGAAACCATGCTTTTCCCACTAATCTTTGAAACCCAGGAACCAGGAGATCCCCTTGTGAGCTTACACCATCAGGGCCTTGGGTCTGAAGCACAGAGCCAGGTGGAGCCTCAGCAGAGTGCTTGGGCACACAGGAGGACCCAGGAGTTTTGCATACTCCAACTCAGGAATTCCAGCAAGACAGGAGTTCTGTCCGTGCACTCCCCTAGGAATGGGGCTGAATCTAAAGAGTCAAGTGGCGTTATCCCACAGGCCCCACTCCCATGGCACCTCACAAGTTAAGACCTACTGGCTTGGAATTCCAGCTGGCCAGTGGAAGCAGGCTGGAGATAGCCTGAGATGGACCAAGTTCCTAGCGGGAGGAGTGGCCGCCATCTCTGGTTTGAGTCAGCTGTTCTAGCCTGCTGGCACCAGGGATGGGGAGGAGTTCCTCACAATGCAACACAACTGCTATACCTGACTGTGGCCAGTCAGTTTTGTTAAGTGGGACCCTGATCCATCCCTTCTCACTGGGTGGTGCCTCCCTGCAGAAATTTTAGCAACTCCAGCCAGGGCTGTATGTACAGAACTCTGATCTCTCCCTGGGATAGAGTCCCCACCGGGAGGGGCAGCCACTGTCTTTGTGGTTCAGCCAACTTATTCTTTACAGCCTGCTGGCTCTGGAGAGTCCAGGCAGTCAGTGCAGCACACCTGCTCTGCCAAGGGGCAGCCAGACTGCTTCTTTAAGCAGGTCCCTGATCCCATTCCTCCTGACTGGGTGAGACCTCCCAACAGGGGTCTCCAAACACCTCCTACAGGAGCATTCTGGCTGGCATTAGGTTGGTGCCCCCCTGGGACAGAGCTCCTAGGGGAAGGAGCAGGCTGCCATCTTTGCTGTTTTGCAGCCTTAACTGGTAATACCTCTAGGTGCAGGAGGGACCAAGGCAACTGGGGTCTGGAGTGCACATCCAGCAAACCATAGCAGCCCTACAGAAGAGTGGCCTGACTGTTAAAAGAAAAACAAACAGAAAGCAACAACAACAATAACATCAACAAGAAGACCCCACAAAAATCCCACTTAAAGGTCAGCAAACTCAAAGACTGAATGTAGATTAGCCCACAAAGATGAGAAAGAATCAACACAAAAATACTGAAAACTCAAAAAGACAGAGTGCCTCTTCTCCAACTGATCACAACACCTCTCCAGCAAGGGCACAGAACTAGGCTGAGGCTGAGAAGGCTGAAATGACAGAAGTAGGCTTCAGAAGGTGGGTAATGATGAACTTCACTGGGCTAAAGAAGCATGTTCCAACCCAATGCAAAGAAGCTAAGAATCATGGTAAAACAATACAGGAACTGATAACCAGAATATCCAGCTTAGAGAGAAACATAGCTGACCTGATAGAGCTAAAAAACACAACACAAGAACTTCATAATGCAATCACAAATATCAACAGCAGAATAGATCAAGCAGAGGAAAGAATCTCAGAGTTTGAAGACTATCTTTCTGAAATAAGACAGGCAGACAAGAATAGAGAAAAAGAATGAAAAGGAATGTATGAAATCTCTGAGAAATACGGGATTATGTAAAAACACTGAACCTATGACTGATTAGGGTATCTGAAAGAGACAAGGAGAAGGAAAACAAGTCAGAAAACATGCTTCAGGATATCATCCAGGAGAACTTCCCCAACTTAGCAAGACAGGCCAATATTCAAATTCAGGAAGTCCAGAGAACCCCAGTAAGATACTCCACAAGATCGACCCCAAGACACATAATCATCAGATTCTCCAGGGTTTAAAAGAAAGAAAAAATGCTAAGAGCAGCCAGAAGGAAAGGCCAGGTCACCTACAAAGGAAGTCCATCAGGCTAACAGTGGACCTCTCAGTGGAAACACTATAAGCCAGAAGAGATTGGGGGCCAATATTCAACATTCTTAAAGAAAAGAATTTCTAACCCAGAATTTAATATCCAGCCAAACTAAGCTTCATAAGCAAAGGAGAAATAAGATCCTTTTCAGGACAAGCAAATGTTAAGGGAATTCGTCACCACCAGGCCTGCCTTGCAAGAGCTCTTGAAATAAGCACTACATATGGAAAGGAAAAACTGTTACCAGCCACTAAAGAAGCACACTGAAGTACACAGATCAATGACACTATTAAGCAACCACACAAACAAGTCTGCAAAATAACTAGCTAGCATCATGATGACAGGATCAAATTCACACATAACAATGTTAATCTTAAATGTAAATGGGTTAAATGCCCCAATTAAAAGATACAGAATGGCAAGCTGGATAAAGAGCCAAGCCCCATTGGTATGCTGTCTTCAAGAGACCCATCTAATGTGCAAAGACACACATAGGCTCAAAATAAAAGGATGGGGGAAATTTTACCAAGCAAATGGAAAACAGAAAAAACCAGGGTCATAATCCTAGTTTCTGACAAAACAGACTTTAAACCAACAAAGATCAAAAAAGCCAAAGAAGGGTATTACACATGGTAAAGCATTCAATTCAACAAGAAGAGCTAACTATCCTAAATATATATACACCAATACAGGAGCACTCAAATTCACAAAACAAGTTCTTAGAGACCTTCAAAGAGACTTAGACTCCCACACAACAATAGTGGGAGATTTTAACATCCCACTGACAATATTAGACCGATCGTCAAGACAGAAAATTAACAAAGATATTCAGGACCTGAACTCAGCTTTGGATAAAGCGGACCTGATCGATATCTACAGAACTCTTTACCCAAAAATGACAGGATATATATTCTTCTCATTGCCACATGGCACCTACTCTAAAATTGAAAACATAATTAGAAGAAAAATACTTCTCAGCAAATGCAAAATAACTGACATAATAACAGTCTCTCATACTACAGCATAATAAAATTAGAACTCAAGTTTAAGAAACTCACTCAAAGCCACACAACTTCATGGAAATTGACAACCTGCTCCTGAATGATTCCTAGGTAAATAATGAAATTAAGGCAAAAATCAAGAAGTTATTTTTGAAACTAATGAGAACAAAGAAACAATGTACCAGAATCTCTGGGACACAGCTAAAGCAGTGTTAAGAAGGAAATTTATAGTACTAAATGCCCACATCAAAAAGCTAGAAAGATCTCAAATCAACAACCTAGCATCACAACTAAAAGAACTAGAGAACCAAGAGCAAACAAACCCCAAAGCTAGCAGAAGACAAGAAATAACCAAGATCAGAAAAGAACTGAAGGAGACAGAGCACAAAAAAACTCTTCAAAAAATCAACGAATCCGGAAGCTGATTTTTTTTTAAAAAATAAAATAAAATAGATAGACTGCTAGCTAGACTAATAAAGAAAAGAGAGAACCAAGTAGACACAATCAGAAATGATAAAGGAGATATCACCACTGACCCCACAGAAATACAAACAACCATCAGAGAATACTATAAACACCTCTATGCAGATAAACTAGAAGATCTAGAAGAAATGGATAAATTCCTCGACACATACACCCTCCCAAGACTAAATTAGGAGGAAACTGAATCCCTAAAAAGACCAATAACAAGTTCTAAAATTGAGGCAGTAACAAATAGCCTAGCAACCAAAAAAGCTCAGGACCAGACAGATTTACAGCTGAATCCTACCAGAGGTACAAAGAAGAGCTGGTGCCATTTCTATTGAATCTATTCCAGACAATTGAAAAGAAGGGACTCCTCACTAACTCGTTTTATGAGGTCATCACCATCCTGATACCAAAACCTGGCAGAGACAAAACAAAAAAAGAAAACTTCAGGCCAATATCCCCAATGAATGTCAATGCAAAAATCCTTAATAAGACAATGGCAAGCCAAATCCAGCAGCACATCAAAAAGCTTATCCACCATGGTCATGTTGGCTTCATCCCCAGGATGCAAGGTCAGTTCAAAATACACAAATTAATAAATTTAATTCATCACATAAACAGAACTAAAGACAAAAATCACATGATTATCTCAACAGATGCAGAAAAGGCCTTTGATAAAATTCAACATCTCTTCATGTTAAAAACTCTCAATAAACTAGGTATTGAAGGAACATACCTCAAAATAATAACAGCCATATATGACAAACCCACAGCCAATATTAGGCTGAATGGGCAAAAGCTGGAAGCATTCCCTTTGAAAACCAGCACAAGACAAGGATGCCCTCTCTCACCATTCAGATATCACAGATAAAGGGGTATAAAGCTTATTTAAATAAATAATAGGAGAAAACTTTCCAAGCCTAGGGAAATATGTAACTATCCAGGTACAGAGCTGGGTGTGGTGGGGCACACCTGTAATTCCAGCTACTCAAAAGAATCAATTGAGCCAAGGAGGTCAAGACCATCTGGGCAACATAGTGAGACTCCAACTCAAAAAATACACATGTACAGGAAAGCCAAAGGTCTCCAGTCAGATTCAATCTAAACAAGTCCATACAAAAACATATCATAATGAAACTGTTAAAAAACAAAACAAAGACAGGATTCTGAAAGCAGCAAGAGAAAGGAAGCATAGACATATGTGAGTTTCAATAAGGCTAATAGCAGACTTCTCAGCAGAAACTTTATAGGCTAGAAGACAGTGGGATGATATATTCAAAGTGCTCAAGGAAAAGAAACTGACAATGAACTATACTTTGCTCAGCAAAGCTGTCCATTAGAAATTAAGGAGAGATAAAGACTTTCCCAGACAAACAAAAGCTCAAGTGCTCTTTACTCCCAGACCCATCTTATAAGAATTGCTAAGGGGAGGTTTTCAAGCTGAAAGAAAGGATGCTAATTATTAACATGGAAACATATGCAGTTGACATTTGAACAATGTAGGGGCTGGGGCACTGACCCCCCATGCAGTTGAAAATCTGCATATAACTTTGGACTCCCCCAGAATTTACCAATAGCCTACTGTTGACCAAAAGGTTTATCAATAACATAAACAAAATTAACACATATTTTGTATATGTATTATATCTTGTATTCTTACAATAAAGTAAGCTAGAGAAAAGAAAGTCATAAGGAAGAGAAAATACATTTACTATTCATTAAGTGGAAGTGGATCATTATAGAGGTCTTCATCCTCATTGTCTTCATGTTGAGTAGGCTGAGGAAGAGGAGAACAAAGAGGGGTTGGTCTTGCTGTCTCAGGGGTGGCAGAGGCAGAAGAAAATCCACAAATAAGTGGATCCCATGCAGTTCGAAACTGCGTTACTCAAGCATCAACTGTATAAGACACTTGTAAAAGCAAGTACATAGTCAAATTCAGAAAAACTTTAACACTATAATGGTGGTATGTAAATCATTTATATCCTTAGTATGAAAGTTAAAAGACAAGATGTAAATTATGACATAAAAAATATAAATTAAGGGGTAAAGTAAACATGATGAGTTTTTTTTACACAGTCAAAGTTAACTTGTGATCGACAATTAGGTGAGGGCGGGAGGCAAGATGGCCGAATAGGAACAGCTCCGGTCTACAGCTCCCAGTGTGAGCGATGCAGAAGACAGGTGATTTCTGCATTTCCATCTGAGGTACCGGGTTCATCTCACTAGGGAGTGCCAGACAGTGGGCGCAGAACAGTGGGTGCAGCGCACTGTGTGCGAGCCGAAGCAGGGCGAGGCATTGCCTCACTCGGGAAGTGCAAGGGGTCAGGGAGTTCCCTTTCCTAGTCAAAGAAAGGGGTGACAGACGGCACCTGGAAAATCGGGTCACTCCCACCCCAATACTGCACTTTTCCGACGGGCTTAAAACACGGCCCACCAGGAGATTATATCCCGCACCTGGCTCGGAGGGTCCTACACCCACGGAGTCTCACTGATTGCTAGCACAGCAGTCTGAGATCAAACTGCAAGGCGGCAGCGAGGCTGGGGGAGGGGAGCCCACCATTGCCCAGGCTTGCTTAGGTAAACAAAGCAGCTGGGAAGCTTGAACTGGGTGGAGCCCATCACAGCTCAAGGAGGCCTGCATGCCTCTGCAGGTGCCACCTCTGGGGGCAGGGCACAGACAAACAAAAAGACAGCAGTAACCTCTGCAGACTTAAATGTCCCTGTCTGACAGCTTTGAAGAGAGCAGTGGTTCTCCCAGCACGCAGCTGGAGATCTGAGAATGGGCAGACTGCCTCCTCAAGTGGGTCCCTGACCACTGACCCCTGAGCAGCCTAACTGGGAGGCACCCCCCAGTAGGGGAAGACTGACACCTCACACGGCCGGGTACTTCTGAGACAAAACTTCCAGAGGAACGATCAGACAGCAGCATTCGTGATTCACGAAAATCCGCTGTTCTGCAGCCACTGCTGCTGGTACCCAGGCAAACAGGGTCTGGAGTGGACCTCTAGCAAACTCCAACAGACCTGCAGCTGAGGGTCCTGTCTGTTAGAAGGAAAACTAACAAACAGAAAGGACATCCACACCAAAAACCCATCTGTCCATCACCATCATCAAAGACCAAAAGTAGATAAAACCACAAAGATGGGGAAAAAACAGAGCAGAAAAACTGGAAACTCTGAAAAGCAGAGTGCCTCTCCTCCAAAGGAACGCAGCTCCTCACCAGCAATGGAACAAAGCTGGATGGAGAATGATTTTGACGAGCTGAGAGAAGAAGGCTTCAGACGATCAAACTACTCTGAGCTACAGGAGGAAATTCAAACCAAAGGCAAAGAAGTTGAAAACTTTGAAAAAAATTTAGAAGAATGTATAACTAGAATAACCAATACAGAGAAGTGCTTAAAGGAGCTGATGGAGCTGAAAGCCAAGGCTCGAGAACTACGTGAAGAATGCAGAAGCCTCAGGAGCCGATGAGACCAACTGGAAGAAAGGGTATCAGTGATGGAAGATGAAACGAATGAAATGAAGCAAGAAGGGAAGTTTAGAGAAAAAAGAATAAAAAGAAATGAACAAAGCCTCCAAGAAATATGGGACTACGTGAAAAGACCAAATCTACATCTGATTGGTGTACCTGAAAGTGACGGGGAGAATGGAACCAAGTTGGAAAACACTCCGCAGGATATTATCCAGGAGAACTTCCCCAATCTAGCAAGGCAGGCCAACATTCAGATTCAGGAAATACAGAGAACGCCATAAAGATACTCCTCGAGAAGAGCAACTCCAAGACACATAATTGTCAGATTCACCAAAGTTGAAATGAAGGAAAAAATGTTAAGGGCAGCCAGAGAGAAAGGTCGGGTTACCCACAAAGGGAAGCCCATCAGACTAACAGCGGATCTCTCAGCAGAAACTCTACAAGCCAGAAGAGAGTGGGGGCCAATATTCAACATTCTTAAAGAAAAGAATCCAGCCAAACTAAGCTTCATAAGTGAAGGAGAAATAAAATACTTTACAGACAAGCAAATGCTGAGAGATTTTGTCACCACCAGGCCTGCCCTAAAAGAGCTCCTGAAGGAAGCACTAAACATGGAAAGGAACAACCAGAACCAGCCACTGCAAAATCATGCCAAATTGTAAAGACCATCGAGGCTAGGAAGAAACTGCATCAACTAACGAGCAAAATAACCAGCTAATATCATAATGACAGGATCAAATTCACACATAACAATATTAACTTTAAAGGTAAATGGACTAAATGCTCCAATTAAAAGACACAGACTGGCAAATTGGATAAAGAGTCAAGACCCATCAGTGTGCTGTATTCAGGAAACCCATCTCACGTGCAGAGACACACATAGGCTCAAAATAAAAGGATGGAGGAAGATCTACCAAGCAGATGGAAAACAAAAAAAGGCAGGGGTTGCAATCCTAGTCTCTGATAAAACAGACTTTAAACCAACAAAGATCAAAAGAGACAAAGAAGGCCATTACATAATGGGAAAGGGATCAATTCAACAAGAAGAGCTAACTATCCTAAATATATATGCACCCAATACAGGAGCACCCAGATTCATAAAGCAAGTCCTGAGTGACCTACAAAGAGACTTAGACTCCCACACAATAATAATGGGAGATTTTAAAACCCCGCTGTCAACATTAGACAGATCAACGAGACAGAAAGTTAAGAAGGATACCCAGGAATTGAACTCAGCTCTGCACCAAGCGGACCTAATAGACATCTACAGAATTCTCCACACCAAATCAATAGAATATACATTTTTTTCAGCACCACACCACACCTATTCCAAAATTGACCACATACTTGGAAGTAAAGCTCTCCTCAGCAAAAGTAAAACAACAGAAATTATAACAAACTGTCTCTCAGACCACAGTGCAATCAAACTAGAACTCACGATTAAGAAACTCACTCAAAACCGCTCAACCACATGGAAACTGAACAACCTGCTCCTGAATGACTACTGGGTACATAATGAAATGAAGGCAGAAATAAAAATGTTCTTTGAAACCAACGAGAACAAAGACATAACATACCAGAATCTCTGGGACACATTCAAAGCAGTGTGTAGAGGGAAATTTACAGCACTAAATGCCCACAAGAGAAAGCAGGAAAGATCCAAAATGGACACCCTAACATCACAATTAAAAGAAGTAGAAAAGCAAGAGCAAACACATTCAAAAGCTAGCAGAAGGCAAGAAATAACTAAAATCAGAGCAGAACTGAAGGAAATAGAGACACAAAAAACCCTTCAAAAAATTAATGAATCCAGGAGCTGGTTTTTTGAAAGGATCAACAAAATTGATAGACCGCTAGCAAGACTAATAAAGAAGAAAAGAGAGAAGAATCAAATACACGCAATAAAAAATGATAAAGGTTATATCACCACTGATCCCACAGAAATACAAACTACCATCAGAGAATACTACAAACACCTCTACGCAAATAAACTAGAAAATCTAGAAGAAATGGATAAATTCCTCGACACATACACCCTCCCAAGACTAAACCAGGAAGAAGTTGACTCTCTGAATAGACCAATAACAGGCTCTGAAATTGTGGCAATAATCAATAGCTTACCAACAAAAAGAGTCCAGGACCAGATGGATTCACAGCCAAATTCTACCAGAGGTACAAGGAGGAACTGGTACCATTCCTTCTGAAACTATTCCAATCAACAGAAAAAGAGGGAATCCTCCCTAACTCATTTTATGAGGCCAGCATCATCCTGATATCAAAGCCGGGCAGAGACACAACCAAAAAAGAGAATTTTAGACCAATATCCTTGATGAACATTGATGCAAAAATCCTCAATAAAATACTGGCAAACCGAATCTGGCAGCACATCAAAAAGCTTATCCACCATGATCAAGTGGGCTTCATCCCTGAGATGCAAGACTGGTTCAATATACACAAATCAATAAATGTAATCCAGCATATAAACAGAACCAACGACAAAAAACACATGATTATCTCAATAGATGCAGAAAAGGTCTTTGACAAAATTCAACAACCCTTCATGCTAAGAACTCTCAATAAATTAGGTATTGATGGGACGTATCTCAAAATAATAAGAGCTATCTATGACAAACCCACAGCCAATATCATACTGAATGGGCAAAAACTGGAAGCATTCCCTTTGAAAACTGGCACAAGACAGGGATGCCCTCTCTCACCACTCCTATTCAACATAGTGTTGGAAGTGCTGGCCAGGGCAATTAGGCTGGAGAAGGAAATAAAGGGTATTCAATTAGGAAAAGAGGAAGTCAAATTGTCCCTGTTTGCAGATGACATGATTGTATATCTAGAAAACCCCATTGTCTCAGCCCAAAATCTCCTTAAGCTGATAAGCAACTTCAGCAAAGTCTCAGGATACAAAATCAATGTACAAAAATCACAAGCATTCTTATACACCAATAACAGACAAACAGAGAGCCAAATCATGAGTGAACTCCCATTCACAATTGCTTCAAAGAGAATAAAATACCTAGGAATCCAACTTACAAGGGACGTGAAGGACCTCTTCAAGGAGAACTACAAACCACTGCTCAACGAAATAAAAGAGGATACAAAGAAATGGAAGAACATTCCATGCTCATGGGTAGGAAGAATCAATATCGTGAAAATGGCCATACTGCCCAAGGTAATTTATAGATTCAATGCCATCCCCATCAAGCTACCAATGACTTTCTTCACAGAATTGGAAAAAACTACTTTAAAGTTCATATGGAACCAAAAAAGAGCCCACATCGCCAAGTCAATCCTAAGCCAAAAGAACAAAGCTGGAGGCATCATGCTACCTGACTTCAAACTATACTACAAGGCTACAGTAAGCAAAACAGCATGGTACTAGTATCAAAACAGAGATATAGATCAATGGAACAGAACAGAGCCCTCAGAAATAATGCCGCATATCTACAACTATCTGATCTTTGACAAACCTGAGAAAAACAAGCAATGGGGAAAGGATTCCCTATTTAATAAGTGGTGCTGGGAAAACTGGCTAGCCATATGTAGAAAGCTGAAACTGGATCCCTTCCTTACACCTTATACAAAAATTAATTCAAGATGGATTAAAGATTTACATGTTAGACCTAAAACCCTAAAAACCCTAGAAGAAAACCTGGGCATTACCATTCAGGACATAGGCATGGGCAAGGACTTCATGTCTAAAACATCAAAAGCAAAGGCAACAAAAGCGAAAATTGACAAATGGGATCTAATTAAACTAAAGAGCTTCTGCACAGCAAAAGAAACTACCATCAGAGTGAACAGGCAACCTACAACATGGGAGAAAATTTTTGCAACCTACTCATCTGACAAAGGGCTAATATCCAGAATCTACAATGAACTCAAACAAATTTACAAGAAAAAAACAAACAACCCCATCAAAAAGTGGGTGAAGGACATGAACAGACACTTCTCAAAAGAAGACATTTATGCAGCCAAAAAACACATGAAAAAATGCTCATCATCACTGACCATCAGAGAAATGCAAATCGAAACCACAATGAGATACCATCTCACACCAGTTAGAATGGCAATCATTAAAAAGTCGGGAAACAACAGGTGCTGGAGAGGATGTGGAGAAATAGGAACACTTTTACACTGTTGGTGGGATTGTAAACTAGTTCAACCATTGTGGAAGTCAGTGTGGCGATTCCTCAGGGATCTAGAACTAGAAATACCATTTGACCCAGCCATCCCATTACTGGGTATATACCCAAAGGACTATAAATCATGCTGCTATAAAGACACATGCACACGTATGTTTATTGCGGCACTATTCACAATAGCAAAGACTTGGAACCAACCCATATGTCCAACAATGATAGACTGGATTAAGAAAATGTGGCACATATACACCATGGAATACTATGCAGCCATAAAAAATGATGAGTTCATGTCCTTTGTAGGGACATGGATGAAACTGGAAATCATCATTCTCAGTAAACTATCGCAAGAACAAAAAACCAAACACCGCATATTCTCACTCATAGGTGGGAATTGAACAATGAGAACACATGGACACAGGAAGGGGAACATCACACTCTGGGGACTGTTGTGGGGTTGGGGGAGGGGGGAGGGATAGCTTTAGGAGATATACCTAATGCTAAATGAGGAGTTAATGGGTGCAGCACACCAGCATGGCACATGTATACATATGTAACTAACCTGCACATTGTGCACATGTACACTAAAACTTAAAGTATAATAATAATAAAATAAAATAAAATTTAAAAAAAAGTTAACTTGTTATCAGCTAAAGTAACCTGTTGTAATCATAACATATTCTTGTAAGCCTCATGGTAACCACAAAGCAAAAAAACTAGACTAGATACACAAAAGATAAAAAGTAAGGAATTAAAGCATACCACTACAGAAAATCATCTAACCTCAACAGACGACAACAAGAGAGGGAAAAAGGAATAAAGGGTCTATAAAACAACTAGAAAACAATTAGCAAAATAGTAGTAGTAAGTCCTTACCTATCAATAATTACCTTGAATGTAAATGGATTAAATTCTCCAATGAAAAGACATAAAGTGGCAGAGTGGAGTAAAAAAACAAGACCCAACTGTATGCTGCCTGCAAGAGAATCAATTTTCCTTTACGGATACATAGAAATTGAAAGTGAAAGGATGGAAAAAGAGATTTCATACAAATGAGAACAAAAAGAGAGGAAGGGTAGCTATACTCAGATAAAATAGACTTTAAGTCAAGAACTGTAAAATAAGACAAAGAAGGTCATTATATAATGATGGAGAGGTCAATTCATCAAGAGGATATCATAATTGTAAATATAGCATATATGCACCCAATATTGGAGCACCTAAATATATAAAGCAAATATCAATAGGTCTAAAGGGAAAAATATGACTAGTAAAATAACAGTAGGGGACTTCATACCCCACTTTCAGCAGTTGGGAAGATCATCCAGACAGAAAATCAATAAGGAAACACTGGACTTAAACTATGCTTTGGACCAAATGGACCTAACAGACATTTACAGAACATTTCATTCAACAGCAGCTGAATGCACATTTCTCTCAAGCACACGTGGAACATTATTCAATATAGATAATATGTTAGGCCACAAATAACAAATTTAAGAAGAGTGAAATAACAAATTTAAGAAGAGTGAAATAACAAATTTAAGAAGACTGAAATAATGTCAATTATCTTTTCCAACCTCAATGGTATAAAACTGGAACTTGTTAACAGGAAGAATTTGGGAAAAATTCACAAATACCTGGAAATTAAACAACATGCTCCTGAATAACCAATGGATCAAATAAATCACAAGGTAAATTAGAAAATATCTTGAGGCAAATGAAAGAGGAAACACAATATCAAAACTTATGAAATGCAGGAAAAACAATTCTAAGAGGGAAGTTTATAGCAATAAATGCCTACATCAAAAAAGAAGAAAGATCTCAAGCAACCTAATGTTACACCTCAAGGAACTAGAAAAAGAAGAACAAACTAAGCCCAAAGTTAGTGAAAGGAAAGAAATAATAAAGATTAGAGGTTAAATAAATAAAATAGACACTAGAAAAACAACAAAAAATATGAACAAAAGGAAGAGTTGGTTATTTGAAAAGAAACAAAATTGACAAATCTTTAGTTACATTAAGAAAAAAAGAGAGAAGACTCAAATAAATAAACTCAGAATGAAAGCGGAGACATTACAATTGATACCACAGAAATACAAATGATCATAAGAGCCTACCAGGAACAATTATTCACAAACAAATTAAATAACCTAGAAGAAATGGATAAAGTCCTAGAACATACAATCTACCAAGAAGGAATCATGAAGAAATAGAAAATCTGAACAGATCAACAATAAATATGGAGATCGAAACAGTAATAAAAAGTCTCCCATCAAAAAGAAAAGTACAGGACCTGATAGCTTCACTACTGAATTCTACCAAATATTTAAGAACGGATACTGGTCTGACATGGTAGTTCACACCTGTAATCCCAACATTTTCAGAGGCTGAGGCAGGAGGATTGTTTGAGGCCAAGAGTTAAAGACCAGCCTGGGCAATGTAGTGAGATACTGTCTCTAAAAAAATAAAAATTAAAAATTTAAATAAAAAAAATTAGCCAAGCATGGTGAAATAATAAATGTATGTTATTTTGAATCACTAAATTTTGTGGTAATTTGTTACGCAGCAATAGACAAATAAAACAACATTCAACACAATCCCAATTAAAATCCCACTACAGAAATTGAAAAACTTATTCTAAAATTAATGAACTATAATAGCCAAAATAGCTCTGAAAAAGATTACTTATTCCACCTGACTTCAAGACTTAGTATAAAACTACAGTAATCAAGATAATGTCACTGACATTAACAAAGACAAATAGATCAATGGAACGGAATAGCATTCAGAACTAGGCCTATACATATATGGTCACTTGATATTTTTTTAACTTGTTATAATTTTTATTTTTGTGAGATACACACTTTCCAAAAGATTTGCATTGTTCATACAGTAGTATTTTATAAGCCACATTAACAATGTTTTCATGCAACAAACCATAAGGTTCAAAGTTGTTTGGCAATCTAATATTTTTACATTAATATTTTAGAGCTCATAATGTGGTGCCAGACTCCTAAAAGCCATCAGAAAATTAGTCTCATTCTTTTGGAATCAGTTTACTAATAAGGATGGCAACAATCCAACATTTATGGATTTCTAGACAAGTAATGTGTCCTTTACCGCTTTTTGGTAATTGCTTTTCAATTGGTTTCTAAAAATTAACACAATAGGAAAAATGTTTGTACAAAGCTTCACCATAAAAATGGATGACACACAGTGCATGAAAAAATGCTCAACATCATTATTAATTGGAGAAACACAGATTAAAACCCCAAAGTGATACCATTACACACATATTAGAATGGCTAAAATTAAAAAGGATTGTACCAAGGGTTGACAAAGATATAGGAAAACAAACACTCATACACTGCTGGCAGGAATGGAAATAGTACAACCATCTTGGAAAACAGTTTGGAAATTAAAAAAAATTAAACACACACAGTTTTAATCATTCATGCTGCTATAACAAATACCACAGATTGGGCAACTTATAAAGAACAGAAATTTATCTCTCACAGTTCTTGAGGCTGGATGTACAAGATCGAGGTGCTGGCAGGTCCCGTGTCTGATGAGGGCCCAGTCTCTGCTTCCAAGATGGAACCTGGTTGCTGCATCCTCCAGAGGGGACAAATGCTGTGTCTTCATATGGTGGGAGGGGCAAACAGCTCCTTCACATCTTATTTATAAAGTCATTAATCCCATTCATGAGGGCAGAGCTTTTATGCCCTAATCACCTCCCCAAAAGCTCCAACTTCTAATACCATCACCTTGGTAATTAGGTTTCAATCTATGAAATTTAGAGGGACACATACATTCAAACCCTAGCATACAACTATCATATGATTCATTCATTCTACTCCTGGGTATTTACCCAAGAAAAATGGGAATACATGTCCTTATAAAGACTGGTACATGAATGTTCATAGCAGCATTATTTCTAGTAGCCCCAAACTGGTAATAACTCAAATGTCTATCAACTACCGAATGGTTAAACAAATTGTTATATATGCATACAATGGAATCTACTCCGCAATAAAAAGGAATGAACTAATAATATACAAAACAACATGAATATATTCAAATAATTGGGCTGAGTGCAAGAAGCCAGACATAAATGTATACATACTGCATGACTACGTTTATATAAAACTCTAGAAAAATGCAAACTAAACTACAGTGATGGAAAATAGATCAATGGTTTGGAAGAGAGAGGAAATGAAAGGGGTAGGGAAAAACGATTACAAAGGGGCATAAATAAAGTTTTGAGGATGTGTTAATCTTGACTGTGACAACGGTTTCACAAGTATATACAAATGTGAAAATTTATCAAATTGTTCACTCTTTGTTTGTTTTTTGAGATGGAGTCTCACTCTTGTTGCCCAGGTTGGAGAGCAGTGGTGCAATCTCGGCTCACTGCAACCTCTGCCAACTGGTTCAGCGATTTTCCTGCCTCAGCCTCTGGAGTAGCTGGGATTACAGGCGGCTGCCACCACTCCTGGCTAATTTTTGTATTTTTAGTAGAGACAGGGTTTCACCATGTTTGACAGGCTAGTCTTAAACTCCTGACTTCAGGTAACCCGCCTGCCTCGGCCTCCCAAAGTGCTGGGATTATAGGTGTGAGCCACTGTGCCCAGCCTAAATTGTTCACTTTAAATATGTGTAGCTTATTGTACATTAATCATACCTCAGAAAAGTGTTTTTAATTACTAAATTCTAGACAAATGAAAAATTTAAGCAACAAAAATGAAACTGTGGTATATACTCAAAAGGACTGAAAACAAGGATTTGAACAGATACTTGTAAACCAACATTCACTTGAACATTATTCACGACAGCAAAAAGGTGGAAACAACTGACGTATTCATCAATATGGAAAAGAGGCACTCTTAAAACATTTTTTAGAAGTGTGAATTTCTGGCTGGGCGCGGTGGCTCACACCTGCAATCCCAGCACTTTGGGAGGCCGAGACGGGAGGATCACAAGGTCAGGAGATCGAGACCATCCTGGCTAACACGGTGAAATCCCGTCTCCACTAAAAATACAAAAAATTAGCCGGGTGTGGTGGCAGGTGCCTGTAGTCCCAGCTACTCGGGAGGCTGAGGCAGGAGAATGGCATGAACCCGGGAGGCAGAGCTTGCAGTGAGCCGAGATCGCGCCACTGCACTCCAGCCTGGGGGACAGAGCAAGACTCTGTCTCAAAAAATAAAAAATAAAAAATAAAAAGAAGTGTGAATTTCTACAATTGGAGGGCAATTAGGCAATATAAACATTGAAAATGCACACACTCTTTGACCCAGCAATTTCACTAGAAGGCATTTTTCCTACATATATACCTATATATTTATGCAAAGATTTATATTATATAAGGTTTGCGTCAGCATTTTTAGAGCAAAATTATACGAAATATTCAAGAATATGGCATGGAAAATGAACTGTGTTTCAGCCATATCAAGGAAAATATTAAAGACATTAAAGAAAATGATATGCTCAAGATATATTTATTTTATTAAATGAAATAAGACTGTAATCCTAGCATCTGGGGGGGCTCAGGTGGGACTTGGGAGGCTGAGGCAAGAGGAACCCTTGAACCCAGGAGTTAGAGGCTGCAGTGAGCTATGATTGTGTCACTGCACTCCAGCCTGGGTGACCTTGTCAGAAGAAGAAGAAGAAGAAAGAAGCTAGAAGAACAAGAAGGAAGGAGAGGAGGAGGAAAAGGAGGAGGAGGAGGAAGGAAGGAAGGAAGGGAGGGAGGGGAAGAAGAAGGAGGAGGAGGAGAAGAAGAAGAAGAAGGAGGAGAAGGAGAAGGAGGAGGAGGAGAAGGAGGGAAATAAGAGAGAAAACTATCTATACTATCTTTCCCTTTGTGAATAAAACATTAAAATTCATTTTTTAAATTTATGCTAGACTAGTCTGGAAAGATACACAGGAACCTGATAGGAGTGATTGACTGAGGGAATAAAAATGAGAGATGAGAGACAAGGATGAGGAGACAGTATGTTATACCTTCTTCTACCTTTTGAAGTTTATACCATTTATATGTATGCTTACTTTAAAAAATCAATTAATCTAAGTGATTAAAATAAAATAAATGCAAAGGCCCTCCATCAAGGAGGGCCTCACCCCTGCTCCTCCAATCTTTCCCACAATTGCTCTCCAATCCATTCATCTGCACCTCTGCTAAAGATAGACTGCATTTTTTAGTATCAAATGAACTCTGCGGCACATTCCTTGGGGTTCTGCGTTTGTTAGGAATTTTCTCTCCCACCTGGAACAGTCCTTTTCCCTATAACCTGCACTTTTAGACAAAACTCCAAAATTAATCTCCCCAGGAGCCCTCTCCGACCAAACTGATACCCTCCATGCATTCTCTCTCTTCAAAGGTTGAGACCTGAACCTCAATAATACATCAAATTATTTGAAATAAGTCATTGGCTATTGATTCACGTAAATTTGTCTTGTCTTTGAAACTAGATTTTTAAATGTCTTGAGAGGAGGAAGCCAACATGACTCAAAGTCCTTGTACCCTTGACATCACCCAGCTTAGGGATGAGCATACTGAATATACTTACCATGCCAGTGAGGTAAAGGATGGGATGCTGGATGAATGTTCAAAGATTTTGAGCCCAAGAATTTTTTTCTCCGCTTTTGGCTATAACCATTCTCACCAGGGCAACACCTTCTAAGCATATTCAGAAATCAATGGCTGTTAGGGAAGTATTGCAATATTCATGGAGGTTAAGCAGGTAACATAAATGTATAAATTAATGGGCAGAGTATAGGAGTGATGAGTCCTGAGGCAAAAGTGGAAAACAGCTGCTCTGCTTTAAAAGTTTCCAGAATCCAACTCAAGCAAACAAATAAAAATCCTACAGGCAAACAGAATACATCCAGAGATGAATAGATCCAACCACAAGCAGCAACCAGTTTGCGACCCAAAGCCAGAAATGGCTACTAATCCATCTCTACAGGCATTCATCTCCCTGAACAGGCAGAATGCTATAACAAGGACAGAGGCAGCTCTAGAAAACCAAGATTTGGACAGAATTCCAGAAGTGAGCCACATTAATGTGCCTCAAAAAGATTGCAGCATTTACAATCTCTCCCCACCCATCTGCAAGCTTGAGGCCACACAGACTGGACAGATACGGCCACCTTGGCCTCTCCCTATCACCCTACCACATCAGCCATAGTCCCCTTCCCGCACCTCTGTTACCAATCACCCATTGCCTGAAACATCAAAGATCTCCATTTCCAAGCCATAACCAGACTCTGCCCTCCCTAAATTCTTGTGTGCTTCTCAGGTATATTTCCAAAACAAGTGGGAGAGTTAGTGGAGGTTCCTCCAGCCTAACCACCCCTTCTCATAAGGTGCCCCCTGTGCCAAAGCACTCAGTTTTCTGAGGACAGGTGACCATACAGTTGTGAAGGAGAGAGCCGAGACATCAAGCTGGTATAGGGAGTGGAAAGTGAAGACAGATTAGGAAATAGACACTGCTTGTGGCACCTTCAGTCCCAGACTCAAAACACCCTCATCTACAGACTGAATCACCACATGAGCTTCCCTACTACATGTACCTCATGAAACAGGAGGGCTTTGTGATGCAGTCTGGTGGCCTAGTTCCATCCTCTGTGAGGTGAACATGACAAGGCCTAGCACTGGGAGTCATTAGGCACCAGAACCCTGAATTCCGAGATAGAGGGATGGCTGATCTCATGCTAATGAGGTTTAGACCATGTTGAGCCCTACTTTTGTTCTGTGGGAAGTTGGATATCCCTTATACACCTATGGCTCCATCTTCATCATTATTGTAATTATCTGGCAAGTGAAAAGGAGCCACCATGAATTGAACTTGGAAGTCAAAAGGAGCTGCTGCTGGGTAGGGCAACAATATGATTCCAACTGAACTAATTAAGCCTCAGATAATATGCTTTTAAGCTCCAGAGTCCCTCCTTATTGACCCCACTTCCCCTCTCCCCCAATTTTTATGCCATACCTTTAGTTACTTTTATATAGTCTTTTCCTTCTCAGAGCCTAAAAGTAATTCCTTACCAGGTCTTCCCTGAACCATACTCTAATTGAAAAGCCAAGAAGCTTTCCATTTGACTTGAATAGAGACCTAGATGATATGGGATCTATCTCACTGGATCTCAGAAGACCTCACAATATGGGGGATTTTTTTGGTTGGTGGCCCTTTAAGGTGTTTATAAACTGAAGTCTTTGGGTATTAGAACCACACACTCTTTGATCTGTACTATCCTTTCTCTTGCTTCATCCTCAGCATCCAGCAGGACTTATCTGCGAATCAGATGGGAAGTATAGAATTTGGAAAAGCCTCCAAGTGAATCCGAAATAAGCAGAGAAGGAAAATGGAGTAAAAAGGTGGAATAGGCAAAGAAAATCCAGGAGAGCGTATAAAATACAGATAGATATATAGAAAGGGAGTGGAAAATAAATGTAAGTCTCATTTTGGACGTGAGAAAGAAAATGGTGTCCCAGCTTCACATTCTAATGTTTTTGTCTTTTAAGCGTCACCAAAAAGTCAGGAAAAGAGCTAGAGATGCAGCATCAACAGGTGAAGTCCCAATCTCTCCTCTGACTCCCTTCCACTGTGGGTGTTTCCCATGAATCCTGTCCCTCTATGACCCCTGGAGCCAAGAACCAGGTGCTCTGCCACTGAAGACTCCAGTTCCCCAGACTGAAACTTCCATGGGTGGGAAATCTTACCTTGGAAACGTCCCAAAATTCTCTACATTATTCCCATGGGAATAAAGAATTGAGGAAATAGTGCAGATGTCCTTAGCTGTGTCATTTACTAGTTTTAAAACCTGTGGAAGTCACTTCATCTCTCAGTCTTGTTTGCCATAACATGGGCATCTGATGATCCTCTCACTCACAGTATGGTTGTTAAGGTCAAATAAGAATGGGCACAGGAGAACAAGTCATGATTCATTACACTGTGCACAGAAAGGCCTTAAAGCATTTATAATTAGGGTTCTCAGTGTCTTCTTGCTGAGAGTCAAAGGCCTCCAACCTCCTCTAGATACTCTGAAAACTCTACCATGCCACTGTCTACTATAACACTGTCTTCTGGTTCCTCAGCTAGGAGACTTTCTCAGGAAGAAGATGAGAAGCCACAAGAGCTGCTCTCTGTCATGAAAAGGTGATCTATTGCTGTTTGCAGTCTCTAAACACCAGCCTGGCCTGTGGTGATTTTTTCATTTAGCCTGGGGCAGGACTGAGGAGATGGAAAATGGCTGGGAGGGAGACATACACAGTGGAGGCTGGTTCACTAGTTGAGAGGGTTGCAAAGGCATAATCATCTCAGGAGGAAAGAGTCACCCAATACTGATTTGCGGCAGGGTCACAGTAGTTCTGAAATTCAGGATTTTACTAGTACATTATTCATAAAAGACATTATATGGGGTTCTACTCAGCTCTGAGATACGTTATCCAGTCAAGAGAATGGATTTTGCATGAGAAAGTCACCCATGTCACATTCTCTTTACAGCTACATCCCTACATGGGCAGACTCAGCTGACCAAGATGAACCCTGCTGATAATACCTCCTTTAGTTCTGTATTCAAGGAGTCCAGTTCCTGGCACAGCCCTAAGACAGGAGCCTATCATCTTATCCTCTTAAGATTTCTAGAGAAAAAGATTGATTCCCAGGAGATGTTGGGTACATCATCGGGGATATCTCATAGCCCCCAGAATGCATAAGTACCACATAAACCTCATTTTCCACAGTTTGGATGTACTGAAAACTAGACTTCGGGTTTCTTAGCCTCAAATGAGACTGCAAGACAGTTCTACCTTGTGATATTCCTGGTTATGCCCCATCAGCTAACCAACTGACTCTTCCACATGCTTGGTTCCTTTCTCCTAGTTCAGCTTCTCAACAAGGCCAACACAGAACTCAGCTCCCAGTCTTCTCCAAGGGCCATGCCCTTCTGTGGGTTGTCTGAGGCCTTGTCCAACAAGTCCTAACCCCCAGCCCACCATACCTTACCAAATGCCATTTTCTTAAGAAGAAAAGTAGAGGAGTAGACATGAAGGGGGTGTAGGCTTCTAGACTTGCAGGACTAGGGAAGGGCAATGCCAACCCTAGCCCACATTCTTCCAAGAAGGTAGATGCTACTCCATCATTAATGTTTGCCATGTTTCTCTTTCCAGCCAGGGCTGGCTTCCCCCAGAGGGAAGTGTGCGGGGAATCCTATGTACAGATCCCTGTTGCCAAATTTGCAATGCCATGGCTCTGGAGATTCAGCAATTGCTGGCGGATGAGAATGACTAGATCTCCCCAACTTTGTCGAGGAGTCCATCACAGGTCTCCTCTTGCCTAGAGATCTTGTCTCTGTCTAGTGTATCCTTTGAGCAGAGTCTAGAGCTCCATTCCAGAAACATCAGAGAGCTTTCACTGGCATCTATAAACCCAACACTGTCACAATTAACAGATCAGAAATCTTTAACCCAGTCAGCTGCCCAGTCAACGTACACAGATGGCATACAAGATTACTGGGCTGATCACCTCCAGCTAGGGCCAGAATTTCAAGTGCCAGATGTGCTCCGGGGCCCAAACACCATAGCTTCTTCAAGACTTGAGAAGCCAAGGGCTCCACTGAACCAGGAGGAGATGAGCAGAGCAACCCCAGCTCTGTCCAGGGAAACCAAGGCCAGCATCACTTGAATTTCCAGGTCTCCTTGCTGTCCCTGAACCCAGAAACCCTGAACCGGATGCATCCGATGGCCTTGCATATGGTCCTCCCTGCCCACCTGCCATTTCTCAGTCCTGAAGTGCTGAGGCTTCTTGAGGTACATGTTAAAAAATGGATGCATTTCCAGAGGTGGGGGCTCCCAAGACGTGTGGAGGAGTTCCTGAGGCAGCTTATGCCAAACCCACCATTGTATTACCAACCTGGAAATGACCAGCCAGTTTCTTTCAACCTGAAGAATACTTCTCAGGTCTCTCTTCATAGATTTGAGACCATTTCCCTCCAGACCTGGTGTTCATGTGTGGCTGGCCAGCCCATCCAGACCTTCTGGGTTTCTGAATGGTCCAATATGAACCCAGAACAAAGACACCACTGTCAGCAAAGTCCAAACCCTATGGCTCTAGCCTTGCCCTCTCCAGCCCTTAAAGCCCTAAGTGGCCACCATCCACAGTCTGGGGGACAAGATAATGACTCAGGGAGTGATCTCCAGCAGAAATACAGCCAGCTATTCTGTGGGCTCCCTTCTCTGCATAGTGAGTCCCTGGTTGCCACTTTCATGGGATCTCAAGGCCTTCCCAAGATTGAAAATGTGCCCAAGCCCCCCTTGAAGGATCCTTTTCTCTTCAATGAGCTCTCCTTCCCCCAACTGCTCCCTAAAACTTCACCCCAGTCAGCCCCACCCTCTTCCCCACTTTCCCCAAATTGGGTGTCTCCATCTGACCATCAACGAGCTCAGATCAACGTCCCATTTCTGACTCTGGCCGAGTATGAAGCCTTGGAGTGGCACCTGCTACAGAGGCAACTCCAGCTTCAGTGGGGCTGGCCAGCTGCCCTCCAGAGGTCTCAGCACACCCAGTGCCTCATGCAGCATGAGCCCTGTGGCAAAGCTCAGTCTCCTGAGACCACGACAGCTTCCCAGACAGGGAAGTCCATCTCAGTGCTCACCAGGGAACTACTCTTCTTCCCGGAGCATGCCCGGAAGCTGCTGGAATTCCACATCCAGAAACAGTTGATTCACCATCGCTGGGGCCTGCCTCAGAAGATCCAGCAGTCCATCCAGTTGCTCCTTACCTCCACTGACCAGCAGACTGTGTCCTGCAGCAGCACAGCCCTAGCCAACATAAGCATCCCCCAGCCTGTAGCCCTAGAGGCCAATGGGGCTTGTGATGTGCTGTCACTCATTGCGGCCCCAGTGTCCATCCCCATGCCACACTTGTTAACTCAGGTCAAGGCAATACTGCAGAGCCACATCGACTCCAAATGTGGACAGATCCACCAGGGCAAGATCCCTGCCTGTGTACATAGGTCCTGGGACTGCAGAATTTCTGGGGTCCTGGCAGTGGCTCCTTTTCCCTGCATTCCAGAGAGCCAGTTCCTGGTACTGCAGACAGCAAGTGACCCAGACCTGCATCACAAAGTTATGCCCTGGATGCCAACGGCCCCTGATCAGCAGCAACAGGCTTTGCCAGGGACTGTCACTGAACACCCTAAGCTGCTCTGAGTCTTGTCTGTGGAAGCCATTGAGAAACTGGAGACAACTTTACGGCACAAGCATCTGGCCTTCCTGTCGGGGCTGCCTGCTCTGTATTATGTGGCGCTCCCCAGGGCCCTGGCCCTGGCAGTCACTAGCCAATCTGTCATCACAGAGATGGTGCCTAGTCCTGTGGAAATCCCAGCAGAGCCTCTGATTCAGATGGTTTCATTTGAAGAACAGTGTATAAGTCTTGGGCCATGCCCTCAAGGCAACAAGGAGAGTTGTACAGACGTTGCAAAAGAGTTCCAGCCTGCAGTGCCAGTAAAAGGAACAATGGAGACGCTGCCTCTAGAAAGCCAGACGCATCCTACTAGCCCCCACTCACTCCAGACACATATCTTGACCAAACTAAACTTCCACCTGAGAAAAAAGGTCCTAGAGATACAATGGGGAATTCCCATTAGGGCAAGGAAGTCCAGGGAACAAACTGCTGCAGCACCAGAGAACATATCCACACAGAAGTCTCTTGAAAGTCTAAACCACCAAGGGGAGACATTGCTCCAGGAACTGCCCATCCCACCAGACACTCTTCCTGCCCCTAATCCAGAAGGGGTTCACCTTAAAGAACAGCTGGCCAATGACTTGAAGGCAGTGCAGCAGAACCAAAAGCAATCCAATTCCAAAGCAGTACCCCAGGGTTCTGCCCACTCGGTCTCCAAGATCTCACAACCCAGTGGGGACATGACAGAGGCCCACATGCTTTGTGTTCAGGTAGAGGCCAATGTGAACAAACCCAGCCTGGAGGAACCCTGGGGCCCTGAGCCTCAAAGCCCTAGCAAGAGCAAGGACCCAGCCCATGTCCCCTTGCTAGCAGGAAAGAGAGAGGACCCAGAGGAAACCAAAGCAGCCAGGGACCACAGAGAAGGGGATGTGGGGTTTGGGCGCTCCTCAACCAGAGAAGAGAGACGCCCTGCTGAAGACCAGAGGCCAGCAGGGATGCTTCCAAACAAGACACCCCGAGGGTCCTGGCGATGGAGCCGTAGCTTTCATCTTGCTGATCCCTGTCAACACAGCCCCCAGCATCACCCTCAGCTTAAGCTCCCACAGCTACCTCCACGAGTCCCTGGGGAGAAAGAGTCTGAGAAGGACCTGCAAGACAGTCAAACCAAGCTAACTGTCATCCTTGAACCAGCGACAATTCCTGAGAATGCCCAGACTGTGGTGCCCCAGGCTTCACAGGGTCAGCCTTTCCTGAGCCAACCAACTCAGGCTAAGCCTTTGCAGGGCCAAACTTTGCAATGCCAAGTTTTACATGGGCTGGTGATGCCAGCCCATGCTCAAAAGAAGCCCAGCCTTCCAGAGTCTAGCTTCAGAAATAAAATTAAATGTTTTCTGGAGCGTATTAACCCCAAAACAAAAGGCAAAGGGCACAAGGACTCCATGTTCTCTGCCACTGCGAAGGTGGCCAAAACCAGAAAAGAAAATGTTGCAAAGAACCTGGCTCCAGCCAAGAGCCCTGTGGGGAGAAGTAAGACAGAGAAGCCGACAGGGTGCTCCAAGGCCCAATCTCGTCCTGCCCAGAAGCTGGTGGGCCCAGCTTTCTTGGATGGTCCCCAGTCCCTAGACGATAAGCTCCGGCTGCACTCCAGACAACCTGGCTCTGCCTCAGCCCTGGGCTACCCCCACCACTGTCCTCATCACTGTCCTCGAGTGGCTTGTGCCCCCCAACCAGGGCACCCACCCTAGCTCCTAACCCTCAGTTCAGATAGAAACATTGGTCTGCTCAAGGAGAACACACAGAGCCATGAAAAAGAGTTTATAGGCTCCCCACCTGCTGCAGCCCTCCAGAGGACCAGTATTGTCATTTCCATAAATATGCTGGTGGGGCAGGGTGCCACTAGAAATACACTCTATATGTTTCAGCAATACGTTGCCCATCTGCTCCTTATCTCCACTGTATTGTGTTAAGGGAAGGTGTGAGGGAGGGTAAAAAGACCTTCCTGTCTAGGGAAGGAGCTTTAACCCACAATTCAGATGGTTCATTTCAGAGGAGTGCCACAGTATTCCCTCCTTAAGGAGGTGCTTTTGTGTTTATCAAAACACAATATCTAATATGACAGATGTCAGATCCAGATGATAGACTCTCCTCTGACTACTCCCTGTTTATACTGGGAAGATCTTTCTAGAAAAGCCATCTTGGAGCCTGCTGTAATCCTGCTGCCTGTTTACTGCCTCCACTGCCTCTCAGTTGCATGAAATGAAAGCCTCCTGGAATGAGATGACAGTAGAAAATGGAGAAGGACCTGTCCCACAGGCCCAGGGATTGGTAGGGAGCAGGGGCATGTAGTTGGAGGTCTGAGTACCTGTGACAAAAGTTGATTCTCATGCCTGACCGGGACATGAGAATAGAGAAAAGACAGTTTGCTTGGTGCTAAAATGAGCCTAGAGCCAGGAGGCAAACCCAAGGCCCAAGTGCTTTGGGAGGGATCACTGAGCTTAGTTCTGCTTGCCCTTAGTGTGATGAAGGGCAGGGAGTTGAGCACTGAAGTTTCTGGGAAAGAACCACAAATATAAGAGGTTTTCTAAACATATGTGAGCCTGTCAAGTTACTGCCAGCAGCTTATACCCAGGCCTACTGTTTCTATACCACCTGTGCCTGGAGTCCTTCTCCACCACTCTCCTTGCCATGATCCTTACTCCTTAAATTTATCTTCACAGTAACTAATGGTGGGCACCCAGTCAGCTGAATCCCCTCCCAGGATCTACCTGGTGCCTTTTCCTCAGGGGATGACTCCTACACTTTTTCCTGCCAAGGACGGCACCACAGAAGCCTGGCAGCTCCAGCCCTTGGTTCCTGTCACCCTTCTACATCTCTTCATTGTGTCCCACTGCATTTCTGAAAACACTGAAGCCAATCACCTTGGCTGTCAAAAGAAGACAAGGTTTTTGGAAAGTGTCCTATTAACACAGAAAGTGACCACAAATCTACAATTTCATGCCACACATGAGTCGAACAATGAGATCAGCTGCTCATAACTGAGGTGGTGGGACTCTGGCCCTTTTGCCTCTCTCTGGGAATGTCCAATATTTTGCTATTCAGGGAAATACATAGTTATTATTAATTGAAATACTATGTGGAATTCTCTGAAACCTTTGGAATGAAATGAAGTCCAAGAGGGAGGCTGAGTGGCAAGCTGAGATCTACAAGGAGCTGCTAAGAAATGTAAGCCCCTCTCAGTGATATCCTATTCACATTCTCCCTCACACACAGATTAAACAAAGTCTCTCCTACAGACCTGCTTTGGGAGGTCTCTCAGTGTAGCTTGTCATACCAAGATGTTCCTAGAGTTCTTTCCTGCTATCTTTTCAGTCGAGCCTCCCACCCCAATCCCAGCACCATCACTGGGTGAGTGATCCACCACCAAAGGCAGCTTTGGTAATCCTAGCCACACATCAAGCCTCTTAATAATGGCCATCATACTCATATTCCCTGGAAGTTCTAAGGAGACCTAAGGGGACCTTGTCCTTCCTTCTCCAGTTACTTGGGTTAAGGCAGGCACCAGTCTCCCTGGAACGCCTGACCTCTTAAGGAATGGCAGAACAGCATAGCTCAAGGTTGTGCTTGCTCCACTCAATAGGTTAAACATGAGTAAAAGATTTGGGTCACCCCCTTCCCTCTGGAAATTTCTGGCTGAAGTGACCAAAGAATGATTTTAGGGCAAAATGATAAACATGAACAAAGGGCAATAAAACAGCACAAAGAAAATATTACAAAATTCTTGAGCAAGTGTTTTTGTAACTTTTAGGACAAATGCCTGACCCTGTGGGGAGAATGCAGATTTTAAAGTCAAAGTCACAAGAATGGAATGTGGGGAAAAATGAAGTTTAGAATTCTAGCTCAGAGATTTGACAAGTTACTTAACATTTCTGAGCCCCAGTTTCTAGATCTGGCAAAATGGGATAATTGTACATCCATATCCCAAACCTCAATTACTGTTAATGTACTGGTGATTCTCGAAGCCATATTTCTGACCCAGTCTTTCCACTGAGTTCCAAACTGTATATTCAACAACTGACACAAAACTCTATCTTGTTACAAAGACAATGCAAATTAATTCAAAACCTCCACCTCACCAACCTGATTTCCAAAGTCAGGGAATGTTATCACTATACATTCACTTTTTTTCTCAGTTCATACATCAAGACAGTCACTGGGTTCTAATCTTGATGACTCTCAAGTTAGCCCCCTTTCCTCTATTTTTACTGACTCTCCTTGTAGTTCAGTTTCTCATCCTTAACTTGCCTGAATGGTTAAAATATGCCTCGTAACCCCAGGGCCTAAGAAAGTAGCTAATGCATAGTAATACCTTATATTAGTTGAATCCAAAGTCTGCGCTGAGGAGGCAGAGAAAGTGTTACATCTTTGTGATGAGTGCTGTAAGGTGTGAGGTTGTGCCACAGGAGGAAGTAATTAGCTGGTCAGGAGAATCCCAGAAGGGTCACAATAAAAATTACTTTGAAAAACATCTTACATTCAACAATTAAAATATTGGAATACTTACTACGTGCCAAGTACTATGCCAAACATAACAAACAAGACACAAGCCTTGCCCCAGGGGAGCTCATCATCTCATGAGGTAGATAGTCTCATAGGTTCAAATTGCCTAATCGACATATATATTTGGATATCAAATATTCATCTCAACCTATACAAAAATGAACTCTCGATTCCCTGCCCACCCACCACCATCATCCATTTACACATGCCAAATCTGCTCCAATCATGGTATTTCTCACATCAGTTAAGGGCAATTCCATCTTTCCAGTAATTCAGGGCAAAAACAATAGTGTCATTCTTGAATTTTTTTTCCTAACAGTCCACATCCGTTCCATCAGTAAATCCTGTTGTCTTTACTTCAAAAATCCATCCAGAATATGACCACTTCTCACTCTCTCTACTGCTACCATTACTGCAGTAGCATCATAACGTCCCCCATTTTTTCCTGACACCATATCCCCAACAGTCTATCTTCAACATAGAAGCCTGATGGTCCTCAGGGAGGGTCCTGGTTGCAGATGACAGACAGATAGACATAGATATAGATATAGATATAGATATAGATTAGATATAGATATAGATATAGATATAGATATATATAAAACCATGCAACTGGATAACATCACCATGGAACTAAGTGTAAATGAAGAGATCTAAAGATTGGGCTAGGACACTCTAAAGTTAACTGGGAATAAAAGGAGGAACCAGTAAATAGAGGAACAAAGAAGCAGTAGCCAGTGAGGTAGGAAGAAAAACAGAAGAGTGTGGTGTACTGAAAGCAAAGAGAGGAAAGTATTTCAAAGAGAAAGTGATAAACTGCATAACCAGTTGCCAACTAGTCAAGCAAGATGAATGGCATTCAATTTAAAAACATAGAGATCCTCCGTGACATTAAGAAAAACAGATTTAGATGAGTGATGAAGGTGTGATGGAAGTGGATTCAAGATACAACGGAAGGAGAACAATTGGTGATAGCAAGTATAATCACGTATTCAAGGAGGTTTGTTCCAGAGAGGTGCAGAAAAATGAGGAAATAGCAGAAAGAGAACATGGGATTCAGAGAGGGTTTTTGAAAAATATGAGATACATAGCACGTCGGATGTTGACGGGAAAGATTCAGTTGAGAGGGATAAACTGATGAGGAAAAAAGGGAAGAACTACTGGAGCAATGCCCTGTTGTAGAGGACACAGAATAGAAGTGAATTCCCAAGTCAAGGGGCTGGCTTTGGCTAAAAGTACAGACACTGGTGGTAGATAGAAGGCATCGTTAATGAGAGGGGACTTTGTGGATAAGGGAAGAAAAAGGTTTCTTTTACATATAAGAGAGTGTGGGCAGAGACCCAGAGGGACAAGTGGGGAGCTGGGAGGGGCCGTGGCTGTGGGAAGGGGAATGGTATGCAGAGGCAAAGCTAGAATGCAGGAGGTAGAGAGAGATTCTGGAAGTTACTATGGAAACTTTTTATTAGGGCCCAAGCAGTTGGTGGCAGTGTGAGTGTGTAGGTGGGCGGGGAAAGGTGGTTAAAAGTCGCTGCTGATATCTGTGCAGCAGGTGCTCTTGGAAGACTGTACCAGCAGGAGAGATCACAGAGAAAGCTCTAAATGCATGGAACCTGAGCAACAGCATGGGGCTGGAGATGGAGAAATAGGGCAAGGGTGGCATCCCAGTGCTCAGTGAGATGAGGGACCAAGGAGGTTATATGGGTGGGAGGAGAGGACAGGGAAGCAGGAAGACAAATAGGCTGCCCTGAGAAGATGGGAGGGACATCGATTTTGGACAGCTATTATCCCTCAGGAGATGGCACCTCTGCATTCCCCTTCTGACCTACCACAGAGGAGCCAAGAGCTACAGAAAGACCAAGAAGTACTGTGACTTCTTTATGACATGTTTTGAGGGACAGTGGGATGCCCCTGGTTCCTAAGGAAACCCAGGATCACTCACCATCCCATCATGAGGAGAAGGGGGTGGCAGGACTTGCTTCCTCTGATGGGACCCCAGCATTTAGCACAATGTGTCCACTTCTTGGATACAGAAGAGGCAGGATGGGAAGAAATATGGATATGTCCCTGCTCTGAATGCTGATTCTGTGCCTAAGGGATGGGGGCCCACCCCATGGATGGTCTCCAGGATGGAGAAGCACAAGGTTCAGGCCTGCTGAACCAACACTCAACAGGTGTTTTTCTAAAGCATCCACAAAGATCAAAGGAGGTCTTGTGACAGGCACATCCTCCCTGCCTGGTGGGAGTGGGGCAGGCAACCACACAGCTAGGAGAATAGAGGGAAGCCCAGAATGAAGGGAATTGACTCAGGAGGGTCACAGCAGCATCAGGTAGGGAGCCAGGGGTTAGCATGCACACATCCTGGTTTAGGGTGGAGCAGGTCCTTCCCATGGTTCCCTGCAGGCTCCTACCTGCTTGAGGCCAGCATGGGCTCATGCTGCTGACAGAAGTCCCAGGGGCAGAGAAATGAGCTGAAACTGATAGCTTCAGGATTCTGAGTTATTGGCAAAGTCAAGAGGTAAGAGAAATAGGGGTCATAGCCAATGACTTATGTGGAATGCTGATGGTAGATGAAGCCTTGCTCATCCCATAATCCCTGCATAAATCCATGTTCTATCTTCCCCAGGGTGAAGAGAGGCAAGAAGCAAAAGTCACATGAAGAGTATAAACTCAAGAATTTACTACTTCAGGTTTGGGGGTAGATGCTAGGAATACATCAGTGCTTGCTTGGGATCTTTGGGTTCACCTCTGGCACACTCAGGTAACATCATGTCATGGTGAATGGCCCCGACCTTCTAGAGCTCTTCTCTTGGGCTTTTCAGAAGGGCACTTCAGAATTGGCTGGAGGGAATTTCAGGAAACCGACCACCAGCAGTGGGAGGAGGGTGGCTTCTCCACAACATCACTTGTGTTCAACGCTGAGTTGTTGAGGGCAGGGACTGTGACTGCTTCACTTCTATACCTGCTCACTGCAGCCCAGGCAGGGAGGGCAAGGGACACAGGATGAACACAGGAATAGACTCCATGGAGACACTGCTTCCTGCACCATGTGGGAGGTGGCTGGGCCTCTGCTGCTTAACCAGACAACCAGGGCCGAATGCTCTACCTGGCCTCTGGAGCCCATGGTCTAGGCCAGGCCTGCCATAGATGGAAGGGCCAGAATGGCCTCTGTGTCCACTGCAGGGACAGAAGAGAAGGGAGGACTTCCTTGAGCTCAGGTGGCAATACGACAGGTAAGCACAATCCAGGCATGTAAAGTGCTTAGGGACACAAAGGACCAGATGCCTCACAGGGCTGACCAGGCTTACAGAGGTCTGTGCATTCTCATGCCCGGAGACAGTGAGGCCAGGACCCTGGGAGAGCATGGGGAGGGAGAGGGGGGCCTGGGAAGAGGCCAGTGAGATCCAGTTTCCAGAAGGAGGGGTGGGTGCTGCCAACTGCCCCCCTTTCCTGCCTTGTCCCTCTCCTCCTCTATAAACTTCTCTCGTGTTCTTGCCTGGTCCACAGCCAGGCAAGTAGCATACTAGGGGATTTCCAGAGTGTATCAATTCCAAGGTCAGGCCTACTACAAAGGCCACAGGGGCGGGTCCCTGGGCAGGCAGACTGACCCATGGGAATCCAGACGGTGGGAAGGGAAGCCCTCCTTGCAGTAAATTGTGCTAGCAGCTAGGGTGTATCAGGGGAGAGGGGGAAGATACAGTGAGGGGCCAGGGCAGAATTACACACATATGGTTTTGCCATAATGGCAAAAACCACAATTACTTTTGCACCAACCTAAGAGTTCAGAGTAAGCACAAACATGTCAAGAAAAACACACTTATGTCTTCCTTGGACATGACTTGAGTGTTCTTGGACTCATGAACTTGGATTTGGGTGTTCATGAGTCCTTGGGTGTTCAAGGACTCATAAACACCCTGCATCAGACATGCTCGAGCAAACAGTCACAAACGCAGACACAAAGACAAGTTGATAAGTTTGCACACAGAACAGACAGCCCATCTTACAGACCCACAGACACAAATGCAGTCCAAATCCATCCTGTAAAGACCCTCTCCTCCATAAATCCTCTAGGCTACCTCAGACCAGGCTCATCTCTCCTTTAAACTCTGGTTTGTCATTTCTGTCCCATTGCTTGTCCTTTAATAGGATAGTTTTGGTTTCACATGCATACCTCTGGTCTCAACAATGTGGCTGTGTGCTCTTAAAGAATGTCAGGGTCAGGAAGAGAGTCCTCTTCAGCAGCCTCATCCTTTGCCTATACACCCATCACCCCGAGGGCCCCCAACTTACTGCTGGCTCCATCCTTGAAGGGTCCTGACTCTTAGACTCTTTGACATAGCAGACACAAGGGAAGAACAAACCAGGTAGACACACTTAGTCCACGTTATCCTCGGGAAACCATGAAGAACCAGATCCTGGTTCCCCAGTTAGAAAACCCTTACACAAAACATGATCTCATATGTAGCTCTAGCCTAAACTTCATGTTAACCACAATCCCACCCCTATCGACCACACCTCTAAACCCAACTCCAACCCCATTCCCAAAGAAACCTCTAAACCATAGTTTTTCAAATAAGAAGGAACAACTGTACCTCAGACAGGTAATACTAGTGACTGTGATCCAAAATGTTTACATGGCCAAATAAGTTTGAGACAGAAAACTGATCCGCCCTCTCCCCAGCAGCTTAATGCCTACCTTCCCTAGCTGGACCACAGCTATAGTGACCACTCTGTACCCATGAACTGTGGAGGACCCAGAAACAGCAAACAACCTATCATCTATACAAGATTAACACCATATGTTATGCATAAGCCTAAGTCCCTCTCCACACTATCTTGAAAGCTTAAAATCAGCCTCCAACACAAAATTTATCTCTTTGTCTAAATTCTAAATGCCAGCAGTGCCTTACTCCAACGCTAACACCTTCCTCATCTAAGATACACCAACTTCTATCAACAGGAACCACAAACCTAGTTCCAAACCCTACTTTAATATCACCATGATTCCCACCCTATCCTTACCACTACCTCACTCCAAACTGGAACCATAACATCAATGCTGTTCTAAGCATAATTCTAACTCTAACTGTAACCCTAGGTAGCTATACATTGAGGAATACATACATCTATGCTAGGCACACACATTTTGCACACATATGTGTCATATATTTCCCCAGGAGCTCAGGAGATCTTTCAATAACAGCTGCATAGTCCATGGGGCATCTTGTTTGGGAAGACTCAATGCTCACCTGGGAACCCAGGAACAGCCATGCTCCCAGACTCTGCGGCCCTTGTCAGATATACAGGCCTATAGGGCCCAGCCCACTCCAAATTCTGTTGCAGAACTAGCCCATCCCTTGAGCTGAAATTCCCACTGTACCCCTCTGTGGCTCTTACCTGCCAAGCTGGGAGCATCTCCTGCCCTGGAAACTCTACCAAGCGAGAGCAAACAGGCCCTGAGGGTGAAGGGAATGTGGTCCTTTCCAATGCGGGGATTTCCAGACTCTTGCAACACCCAAACCTAGGATGTCTACTCCAGAACTGGCCCAGGTGCCTGTCCTAGAGAGGTAGTGGGCCTGCTAACACTGTGGCTGAGGTAGATGTGAATAAGCACAGTTCCTCTCACCTTCCAGGATCTCAGTCTGGTGATAGAGTGTTAGATCTGAATTCATCATCACAGGTGGGGCTGAAGTCATGTGTGGCTCAATCTCTTCTCGGCTGCCTCAGTGCCTCCCTCTCAAGCTTCCAGGTTCGCCCACAGACCAGAGTGTGGGCAGAGACTCACTATCCCATTCTTGCTCTCAGGGCAGCTGTTTTCTGACCTAGTTTTTCATCCAGCCAGGTTTCCACCTCCAGCAAAGCTTCCCCCCTTTCCTCTGGGCTCCTAACTTTTTTCTAAGCCAAAGGACCAAGCAGGGAGGCCCCAACATCTCCAGGATGGAACATGTCTCTGAGGCTGCTCAACCACTGAAGGCTCTAGGTCACAGGTAGGGGCTTAGAGTCTATACTAGAAAGAGCTTCCTGAATGTAGAAAAGGTAGGCAAGGATGGGACCCGAAGGTGCTGTGGACACCATCTGACACTAACAAGTGGCCTCCTGGATGGCATGACCAAGGGCAAAGGGACAACAGGATGTTTTGAGTGAGATAGGGAACCTGGGATTTTAGGAGAGGAAGAAGCACAGCCCCTTGCTCTTCCCTGCCATGTTCCCCCTAGCTTTCTCAGAGGCAGTGCCAGGCTGGAAAGTCCCTTCCCTAGGTGAGCACCACTCCAGCTTCTTCGGACAATCTTTTTTTGCTTCCTACTGCGTCTGTGCCCAGATGAAGTACGAATGAGGAGCAGGATAGATCCACATGGCTCTTCTGGCTGCACCTCACCAAATGCTGGGCTACCTGCACAGCAGAATCCTGGATAAACTGGTAAAAACAAAGATTCTTTGGCTGTACTCTGATGATATCCTATTTAGGAACTGATGTAATGCCTCTAATTCTGTTTTTTAAACAAGGTCCACAAGTGATTCTGATGGGCCTCCAAGTTTTGGAAACTGTCATCCATTGCAATATATTATTCTGGAATCATGCACATAACAACCCTACCACATATACACACTAAGCTCATGACATCCTGCCTTTCTTGGAAGTACGGAATGAGAAATGACTGCTAATGGGTATAGAATCTCTTTTTGGAGGTATGAAGATACTCTGGAATTAGTCATGATAGTTTCATAACTGAATATTCTAAAAACCAATGAATTGTGAACTTCAAAATATGAATTTTATAGTATGTGAATTCTATCTCTATTTTAAAAAGACAAAGGTGAAATAAAAGACTTTTTCAGAGATATAATGGCTGAAACAATTCATCATCAACAGAACTTTATGAAGAGAAATTTTATAGAAAGTCCTTCAGGCAGAAGGCAAATATTACCATACAGTAATCTGGATATACACCAAGAAATGAAGAGCAGAAATGATAACTATGTCGGTAAATGTAAGATCTCTTTTCTTAATTTTTAGTCACTCTAAAAGATAATGGATTTTAAAAATAATTAAATGAAAAATAATGATAATGTCAGGTTATGTTTAGAAAAAATAGAGACATAAAATGAATGACAATAGCACAAATGCCAGGAGATACAGAAGTAGAAAAGAAATTAATGTTTTTAGGCTATAAGTGGAATAATATTACTTGAAGATTGTATCAGTTAGAATTCAATTAAGGAAGCACAACCACTAGGAGATATTTTATACAAATAAAAGTTTAGGTATATATTAATATGGGTTTATTGGAGGGATTTGGCCTTATTGAGTGTGAGAGATGGTTAAGCAATCCTAGATAGCTACTGTCTTTACCTCTGATACCAGAGATTGAAATCCATAAGGTGGGAATCAGGAGTAAAGGTGGATATAAAGTGAGAGATAAGACTAGGAAGGACCAAGCAAGCATGAGCTGGGTCTCATGATGATGGAGCAAAATTCATGTCAGTTCTGCTGTCACTGATCTTAGTGGTGTGAGTGTCCTGCAGAGATCAAGACTCTTCAGCAGGAAGCTACACACAGGCACTTGGCTCAGGCATTAGAGAGCCTGATGGAGGATCCAGGGAAAGGTGGGGCACTTGCAGATCCACCCACTGCCACCCACCAGCAAGTTGAGCCAGCAAATAGGAGACATGTACATACACTACAAAATAGCTGCTACCTCACTTCCGCTTTCCAAGCCCCTATAAAAATCTGTCCTGTGACCCATCATAACCATAAACATAAAGGAAAGGGAACCCTGAGAAATTCAGTTCAACTCCTCCAAAATGACACATTACAAAATCATCACAAAGATAAAGAAGTATATGCCCTAAAACAACCATTATAGAAATAGACGTCATAAACCAAAAAGATGCGTAACAACAACAAAGGAGAAAGGAATAAATAAAATGTTTTAAATCATAAAAGGAAAAAGGAAGCAAAGAATATGTGGGACAAATAGTAAATGGCAAGATGGTAGATTTAAACACAATCATATCATTAATTACCTTAAATGTAAATGTTCTAAAAATCCTAATAAGAGGCAAAGCTTGTGATACAGGATTTTTTTTTAAGTAAGACCCAACAACAAGCTGCCTTCAAGAAGCCCACTTTATGGGCAAAGGACATGAACAGACACTTTTCAAAAGAAGACATACGAGTGTCCAACAAACATATGAAAACATGCTCAACAGCACTGATCATTAGAGAAATGCAAATCAAAACCACAATGAGATTCCCTTTCACACCAGTCAGAATGGCTATTATTAAAAAGTCAAAAAATAACAGATGCTGCAAGATTGTGGAGAAAAGGGAATACTTATACACTGCTGATAGAAATGTAAATTAGTTGAGCCATGTGGAAAGCAGTTTGGCAATTTCTCATAGAACTTAAAACAGAAGTACCATTCAACCCAGCAATCCCGTTATTGGGTATATACCCAAAGGAATATAGATCATTCTACCATAAAGACACATGCACACAAATATTAATCACAGTAGTATTCACGATAGCAAAGACATGGAATCAACCTAAATACCCATCAATAATAGACTGGATAAAGAAAATGTGGTACATACATGCCATGGAATACTACGCAGCCATAAAAAAGAATAAGACCGGGGGGGGGGGGGGGGGGGGGGGGGAGAGGAGCCAAGATGGCCGAATAGGAACAGCTCCGGTCTACAGCTCCCAGCGTGAGTGACGCAGAAGACGGGTGATTTCTGCATTTCCATCTGAGGTACCGGGTTCATCTCACTAGGGAGTGCCAGACAGTGGGCGCAGGACAGTGGGTGCGCACACCGTGCCTAAGCAGGGCGAGGCATTGCCTCACTCGGGAAGCGCAAGGGGTCAAGGAGTTCCCTTTCCGAGTCAAAGAAAGGGGTGACAGACGCACCTGGAAAATCGGGCCACTCCCACCCGAATATTGCGCTTTTCAGACCGGCTTAAAAAATGGCGCACCACGAGACTATATCCCACACCTGGCTCAGAGGGTCCTACCCCCACGGAATCTCGCTGATTGCTAGCGCAGCAGTCTTGAGATCAAACTGCAAGGCAGCAGCCAGGCTGGGGGAGGGGCGCCCGCCATTGCCCGGGCTTGCTTAGGTAAACAAAGCAGCCAGGAAGCTCGAACTGGGTGGAGCCCACCACAGCTCAAGGAGGCCTGCCTGCCTCTGTAGGCTCCACCTCTGGGGGCAGGGCACAGACAAACAAAAAGACAGCAGTAATCTCTGCAGACTTAAATATCCCTGTCTGACAGCTTTGAAGAGAGCAGTGGTTCTCCCAGCACGCAGCTGGAGATCTGAGAAAAGGCAGACTGCCTCCTCAAGTGGGTCCCTGACCCCTGACCCCTGAGCAGCCTAACTGGGAGGCACCCCCCAGCAGGGGCACACTGACACCTCACACGGCAGGGTATTCCAACAGACCTGCAGCTGAGGGTCCTGTCTGTTAGAAGGAAAACTAACAAACAGAAAGGACATCCACACCGAAAACCCATCTGTACATCACCATCATCAAAGACCAAAAGTAGATAAAACCACAAAGATGGGGAAAAAACAGAACAGAAAAACTGGAAACTCTAAAACGCAGAGCACCTCTCCTCCTCCAAAGGAACGCAGCTCCTCACCAGCAACAGAACAAAGCTGGATGGAGAATGATTTTGACGAGCTGAGAGAAGAAGGCTTCAGACGATCAAATTACTCTGAGCAACGGGAGGACATTCAAACCAAAGGCAAAGAAGTTGAAAACTTTGAAAAAAAATTAGAAGAATGTATAACTAGAATAACCAATACAGAGAAGTGCTTAAAGGAGCTGATGGAGCTGAAAACCAAGGCTCGAGAACTACGTGAAGAATGCAGAAGCCTCAGGAGCCAATGCGATCAACTGGAAGAAAGGGTATCAGCAATGGAAGATGAAATGAATGAAATGAAGTGAGAAGGGAAGTTTAGAGAAAAAAGAATAAAAAGAAATGAGCAAAGCCTCCAAGAAATATGGGACTATGTGAAAAGACCAAATCTACGTCTGATTGGTGTACCTGAAAGTGATGCGGAGAATGGAACCAAGTTGGAAAACACTCTGCAGGATATTATCCAGGAGAACTTCCCCAATCTAGCAAGGCAGGCCAACATTCAGATTCAGGAAATACAGAGAACGCCACAAAGATACTCCTCGAGAAGAGCAACTCCAAGACACATAATTGTCAGATTCACCAAAGTTGAAATGAAGGAAAAAATGTTAAGGGCAGCCAGAGAGAAAGGTCGGGTTACCCTCAAAGGGAAGCCCATCAGACTAACAGCGGATCTCTCGGCAGAAACCCTACAAGCCAGAAGAGAGTGGGGGCCAATATTCAACATTCTTAAAGAAAAGAATTTTCAACCCAGAATTTCATATCCAGCCAAACTAAGCTTCATAAGTGAAGGAGAAATAAAATACTTTACAGACAAGCAAATGCTGAGAGATTTTGTCACCACCAGGCCTGCCCTAAAAGAGCTCCTGAAGGAAGCACTAAACATGGAAAGGAACAACCGGTACCAGCCGCTGCAAAATCATGCCAAAATGTAAAGACCGTCAAGACTAGGAAGAAACTGCATCAACTAATGAGCAAAATCACCAGCTAACATCATAATGACAGGATCAAATTCACACATAACAATATTAACTTTAAATGTAAATGGACTAAATTCTCCAATTAAAAGACACAGACTGGCAAGTTGGATAAAGAGTCAAGACCCATCAGTGTGCTGTATTCAGGAAACCCATCTCACGTGCAGAGACACACATAGGCTCAAAATAAAAGGATGGAGGAAGATCTACCAAGCAAATGGAAAACAAAAAAAGGCAGGGGTTGCAATCCTAGTCTCTGATAAAACAGACTTTAAACCAACAAAGATCCAAAGAGACAAAGAAGGCCATTACATAATGGTAAAGGGATCAATTCAACAAGAAGAGCTAACTATCCTAAATATATATGCACCCAATACAGGAGCACCCAGATTCATAAAGCAAGTCCTGAGTGACCTACAAAGAGACTTAGACTCCCACACAATAATAATGGGAGACTTTAACACCCCACTGTCAACATTAGACAGATCAACGAGACAGAAAGTCAACAAGGATACCCAGGAATTGAACTCAGCTCTGCACCAAGCGGACCTAATAGACATCTACAGAACTCTCCACCCCAAATCAACAGAATATACATTTTTTTCAGCACCACACCACACCTATTCCAAAATTGACCACATAGTTGGAAGTAAAGCTCTCCTCAGCAAAAGTAAAAGAACAGAAATTATAACAAACTGTCTCTCAGACCACAGTGCAATCAAACTAGAACTCACGATTAAAAATCTCACTCAAAGCCGCTCAACTACATGGAAACTGAACAACCTGCTCCTGAATGACTACTGGGTACATAACGAAATGAAGGCAGAAATAAAGATGTTCTTTGAAACCAACGAGAACAAAGACACAACATACCAGAATCTCTGGGATGCATTCAAAGCAGTGTGTAGAGGGAAATTTATAGCACTAAATGCCCACAAGAGATAGCAGGAAAGATCCAAAATGGACACCCTAACATCACAATTAAAAGAACTAGAAAAGCAAGAGCAAACACATTCAAAAGCTAGCAGAAGGCAAGAAACAACTAAAATCAGAGCAGAACTGAAGGAAATAGAGACACAAAAAACCCTTCAAAAAATCAATGAATCCAGGAGCTGGTTTTTTGAAAGGATCAACAAAATTGATAGACCGCTAGCAGGACTAATAAAGAAAAAAAGAGAGAAGAATCAAATAGACACAATAAAAAATGATAAAGGGGATATCACCACCGATCCCACAGAAATACAAACTACCATCAGAGAATACTACAAACACCTCTACGCAAATAAACTAGAGAATCTAGAAGAAATGGATACATTCCTCGACACATACACTCTCCCAAGACTAAACCAGGAAGAAGTTGAATCTCTGAATAGACCAATAACAGGAGCTGAAATTGTGGCAATAATCAATAGTTTACCAACCAAAAAGAGTCCAGGACCAGATGGATTCACAGCCGAATTCTACCAGAGGTACAAGGAGGAACTGGTACCATTCCTTCTGAAACTATTCCAATCAATAGAAAAAGAGGGAATCCTCCCTAACTCATTTGATGAGGCCAGCATCATTCTTATACCAAAGCCGGGCAGAGACACAACCAAAAAAGAGAATTTTAGACCAATATCCTTGATGAACATTGATGCAAAAATCCTCAATAAGATACTGGCAAACCGAATCCAGCAGCACATCAAAAAGCTTATCCACCATGACCAAGTGGGCTTCATCCCTGGGATGCAAGGCTGGTTCAATATACGCAAATCAATAAATGTAATCCAGCATATAAACAGAGCCAAAGACAAAAACCACATGATTATCTCAATAGATGCAGAAAAAGCCTTTGACAAAATTCAAGAACCCTTCATGCTAAAAACTCTCAATAAATTAGGTATTGATGGGACGTATTTCAAAATAATAAGAGCTATCTATGACAAACCCACAGCCAATATCATACTGAATGGGCAAAAACTGGAAGCATTCCCTTTGAAAACTGGCACAAGACAGGGATGCCCTCTCTCACCACTCCTATTCAACATAGTGTTGGAAGTGCTGGCCAGGGCAATCAGGCAGGAGAAGGAAATAAAGGGTATTCAATTAGGAAAAGAGGAAGTCAAATTGTCCCTGTTTGCAGAAGACATGATTGTTTATCTAGAAAACCCCATTGTCTCAGCCCAAAATCTCCTTAAGCTGATAAGCAACTTCAGCAAAGTCTCAGGATACAAAATCAATGTACAAAAATCACAAGCATTCTTATACACCAACAACAGACAAACAGAGAGCCAAATCATGAGTGAACTCCCATTCACAATTGCTTCAAAGAGAATAAAATACCTAGGAATCCAACTTACAAGGGATGTGAAGGACCTCTTCAAGGAGAACTACAAACCACTGCTCAAGGAAATAAAAGAGGACACAAACAAATGGAAGAACATTCCATGCTCATGGGTAGGAAGAATCAATATCGTGAAAATGGCCATACTGCCCAAGGTAATTTACAGATTCAATGCCATCCCCATCAAGCTACCAATGACTTTCTTCACAGAATTGGAAAAAACTACTTTAAAGTTCATATGGAACCAAAAAAGAGCCCGCATCGCCAAGTCAATCCTAAGCCAAAAGAACAAAGCTGGAGGCATCACACTACCTGACTTCAAACTATACTACAAGGCTACAGTAACCAAAACAGCATGGTACTGGTACCAAAACAGAGATATAGATCAATGGAACAGAACAGAGCCCTCAGAAATAACGCCACATACCTACAACTATCTGATCTTTGACAAACCTGAGAAAAACAAGCAATGGGGAAAGGATTCCCTATTTAATAAATGGTGCTGGGAAAACTGGCTAGCCATATGTAGAAAGCTGAAACTGGATCCCTTCCTTACACCTTATACAAAAAGCAATTCAAGATGGATTAAAGATTTAAACGTTAGACCTAAAACCATAAAAACCCTAGAAGAAAACCTAGGCAGTACCATTCAGGACATAGGCATGGTCAAGGACTTCATGTCCAAAACACCAAAAGCAATGGCAACAAAAGCCAAAATTGACAAATGGGATCTAATTAAACTAAAGAGCTTCTGCACAGCAAAAGAAACTACCATCAGAGTGAACAGGCAACCTACAACATGGGAGAAAATTTTTGCAACCTACTCATCTGACAAAGGGCTAATATCCAGAATCTACAATGAACTCAAACAAATTTACAAGAAAAAAACAAACAACCCCATCAAAAAGTGAGCAAAGGACATGAACAGACGCTTCTCAAAAGAAGACATTTATGCAGCCAAAAAACACATGAAAAAATGCTCATCATCACTGGCCATCAGAGAAATGCAAATCAAAACCACTATGAGATATCATCTCACACCAGTTAGAATGGCAATCATTAAAAAGTCAGGAAACAACAGGTGCTGGAGAGGATGTGGAGAAATAGGAACACTTTTACACTGTTGGTGGGACTGTAAACTAGTTCAACCATTGTGGAAGTCAGTGTGGTGATTCCTCAGGGATCTAGAACTAGAAATACCATTTGACCCAGCCATCCCATTACTGGGTATATACCCAAAGGACTATAAATCATGCTGCTATAAAGACACATGCACACGTATGTTTATTGCGGCATTATTCACAATAGCAAAGACTTGGAACCAACCCAAATGTCCAACAATGATAGACTGGATTAAGAAAATGTGGCACATATACACCATGGAATACTATGCAGCCATAAAAAATGATGAGTTCATGTCCTTTGTAGGGACATGGATGAAATTGGAAACCATCATTCTCAGTAAACTATCGCAAGAACAAAAAACCAAACACCGCATATTCTCACTCATAGGTGGGAATTGAACAATGAGATCACATGGACACAGGAAGGGGAATATCACACTCTGGGGACTGTGGTGGGGTGGGGGTAGGGGGGAGGGATAGCATTGGGAGATATACCTAATGCTAGATGACGAGTTAGTGTGTGCAGTGCACCAGCATGGCACATGTATACATATGTAACTAACCTGCACAATGTGCACATGTACCCTAAAACTTAAAGTATAATTAAAAAAAAAAAAAGAATAAGATCATGTCCTTTGCAGGGACATGGAGGAGCTGGAAGCCGTTATTCTCAGCAAATAAACACAGGAACAGAAAACCAAACACCACATGTTCTCACTTATAAGTGGGAAGCTAAACATTGAGTACACATGGACACAAAGAAGGAAACAACAAATACTGGGGCCTACTTGAGGGTGGAGGGTGGAAGTAGGGTGAGGATCGAAAAACTACCTATCAGTACTACGTTTATTACCTGGGTGATGAAATACTCTGCATAACAAACTCCTGTGTTCACACAATTTACCTATATAACAATCCTGCACATGTACCCCCTTAACCTAAAATAAGAGTTTTTAAAAAAAAAGAAACCCATTTTAAATATAAAGACACAAGTAAGTTTAAAATGTTATGTGTGGATATATATAATATACACATTTATATATATTTATGTCTATATAATGCTAATATTATTCAGAAGAAAGCTGGAGTGGCTATATTAATATTAGTCAAAATAGATTTTATAGCAAGGAATACTACCAGATTAAGGATCATTTCAGAATGGTAACAGGTTCAACTCATCAAAAGGATATAAAAATCCTAATGTTTAAGCATCTAGTAGCACAGCATCAAAGTACAGGAAACAAAACCTGATAGAATTGCAAGGATGAATCCACAATTAAAATTGAAGATTTCCAGCCCCTCTCACAATAATTGGGAAAATAAATACACAGATCAGTAGCTTACAGAAGATTTGAACAATACTTGGAAGCAACTTGACATAATTAACATTTGTAGATGATTTCATCCAACAACAGCAAAGTACACATTCTTTTTAAAAACACACAGAACAGTTAGCATCATATACCACATTCTGGGCCATTAGATAAGACTGAATAAATTTAGAAGTTTTCCATTATACAGAGTATGTTCTCTAAATACAATAGAATTAAGTTAGAAATCAGTGGCAGAAAGATATCTGGAAAATCCTCAAATATTTGGAAACTAAATAACATACTTCTAAATATCTCATGGATAAAGGAAACACTCAAAAGGAGAATTAAAAATATTTTGAACTAATGGAAATTGAAAATGTAATGTATCAAAAATTGTGTTATGTAGCTAAAGCAGTTAAATTTATAAACAAATTTTATAAATACAAATTTAAAGGGAAATTTATAGCAATAAATACTGATATTAAATAGAAAAATCTCAAATAAATTAAGATTCCACCTTAATAAACTAGGAAAAGCAAAGTCAATTAAACACAAAGAAAGCAGAAGGAAACAATAAAGATAGCAGAAATCAATACTAAAGAAAACAGAAAAACAATATAGAATCTTAATGAAATCAGAAACTGATTCTTTGAGAACAAATGATAAAACTAGTCAGATTGATCCAGTAAAAAAGAGAGAAGACACAAATTACTAATATCAGGAATTGAGGAGTATTATAAAACAGTCTACAGGTATTACAATGAAAAAAGGAATATTATGAATAACTTTATGCCAACAAATTTAACAGATTAAATAAAATTTAATTAAAAGATATAAACTATAAAAGTTCACTCCAGAAGAAACAGATAACCTGAATAGCCCTACATCTAATACAAAACTTGAAACTGTCATTAAAAGCTTTCACATGAAAAAAATTTTAGACCCAGATGGTCTTACCAGTATTCTATTAAACACTGAAGGAAGACTACTACCTACCAAATCTCCACAAACTTTTCCATAAAACTGAAGACAAGGTATTACTTGCCAAGATATAAGAGATTGTCCCCAGGACTTTGGGAGGTGAAAGCAGGAGGATCGCTTGAGGCCAAGAGTTTGAGACCAGCCTGGCAACATAGTGAGACCCTGTCTCTACAAAAAATAAAAAAATTAGCTGGGCACAGTGATGTGCACCTGTAGTCCCAGCTACTTGGGAGACTGGGACAGGAAGATGGCTTGACCCCAGGAGTTTGAGGCTGCAGTGAGCTATGATTGTGCCACTACACTCCAGCCTGGGAAACAAAGTAAGACCCTGTCTCTGAAAAGAAAATTAATAATACAAATGATAAAAAGAAATGGTCAAACAAACATATAAAGAGCCTCTGCATTATTAGTCATTGAGGAAATATAATTAAAATCACTTAGTTAAAAATAATTTATATTTCAAAATAGCTAGAAGAAAATATTTAGAGTGTTCTCAACACAAAAATACTATCTGTCCTAGTTGATTTAAACAATCCTAATAGTGACTTTCTAAAATGATTTCATGATCCATTATTGGATCTATACACAACCTGAGAGGATCATTTTAAAGTTTTCATTAAAGAACTACCACTTTTTCTTTTGATTTGAAAATGGTCACCTCTAAGAGACAAGGGCAACATGTGAGGTATGAGGTAAGTTTTGCCTTTGACTGGAGTGGTACAAGAACAAATTGCTCAAACTTGTCCTGAGAGTCTGTGTGGTTGGGAGGTCTAGAGATGGATAGTTACTAATATGACTTTGACTTAAGAAGAAAAGTCTACTCCATGCAAGAAACTTATTGCTATGGTCTGAATGTGTCTCTCCAAAATCCATTATATTGAAACTTTATAACCAATGTGATGGTGTTAGGAGGTAGAGACTTTGGGAGGCTCAGCCCTCATGAATGGGATTGGTGCCCTTATGAAAGAGTCCCCAGAGAACTGCCTCACCCCTTTCACCATGGGAGGACACAGTGAGAAGGCACTATCTATAAACCAAAAAGCAGGCCCTCACCAGATACCAAATCTGCCAGCATCTTGATCTTGGAATTCCTAGCTTCCTACACTATAAGAAATACATTTCTATTGTTTATAAGCTACCTGATTGTGGCATTTTGTTATAGCAGCCTAAATGGACTGACACTGATCCTCTTTGATCTGTGGGGATACGTAAAAAGAATGTTGATTGCAGCACTGCTTATAGCAGTAAATAGGTAGAACAACCTCAAAAAAGGAATTATTTGATAAATTGTAATATATTCATGCTATGAATAAGAAAAGAAAACAACACTGCTTTAATCCAGTGAGAACACAGACTAATCAGTGACTCCATTTGCAAATTGGATCAGCTGTATTTTCAGCACAGGATGGAGTATTCAGAAGTTCCAGTGGGAAGATGGAGAAATGAGTGAATTGCAAAAGTTTATCAGTTATAATATTTATATTTGAAAAAACATTTAAACCCCCTCATTTTTTATGTCATGCAGACTATGAAAGGCAAAACTCACATTTAGCTATCTGGTTCCTAGGAATATGCAGACAGCTCTAGTTCATCAAACAGTGGAGCAAACCTGTCCCCTGAGGAGCATCAGAATTTAGGAGGAGAAGCATCCATGAGACTGCTATATTCATCAGAAAGTGGGCATAGCCTAAAAAGTCTTAAAATATTGATTTGTAGACCTGGAAGTCTTCAAATTAGTATGGAAACATACTAAATTCACTTTTTTGAGACCTGCTCACTGGAGGAATATCAAGGCTATGCATATTTAAAACAAATACACACAGAAACCCCAAAATGTTTTCCAGCCCTGACCATGGGATCTGTGAGGGCAGAAATCCATTGAGTAGAATTATTAAAGGAAGGGGGCCAGGCATGGTAGCTCACGCCTGTAATCCCAGCACTTGGGGACGCCAAGGCAGGTGGATCACAAGGTGAGGAGATAGAGACCATCCTGGCTAACACGGTGAAACCCCGTCTCCATTAAAAATACAAAAAATTAGCTGCGCGTGGTGGCGGGCGCCTGTAGTCCCAGCTACTCGGGAGGCTGAGGCAGGAGAATGGCGTGAACCCAGGAGGCAGAGCTCACAGTGAGCCAAGATAGTGCCACTGCACTCCAGCCTGGGTGACAGAGCGAGACTACATTTCAAAAACAAACAAACAAACAAAAAAAGAATTCTTAAAGGAAAACAAAGTCCAAATCCAAATAATAACAACACAGATTAACCAAGTCATTTTTAAGGTGACATAGTTTTGGGAGGAAATTGTGGGGAAGCAACCAATTAGGCTAATGCCCTTGATGCTTAACTGAGGTGAGTATCAAACTTTTGGACACTTTGATTAAAAGAGACGTTGCTCCAGTATTCAAGATATGCAGCTGCAGTGCTTGAGAAATTAACAAAATCAGCTTTAGCTTCTAGAAAAACAAATGGTAGTGATTGTCAAGAATTGTGCCAAGCGTGGTGGCTCAAGCCTGTAATCCCAGCACTTTGGGCGGGCAGATCACCTGAGGTTGGGAGTTCGAGACTAGCCTGGCCAACATGGCGAAACCCTGTCTCTACTAAAAGTACAAAAATTAGCTGGCCGTGGTGGCGGGCGCCTATAATCCCAGCTACTCAGGAGGCTGAGGTAGGAGAATCACTTGAACCTGGGAGGCAGAGGTTGCAGTGAGACAATATCGCACCACTGTACTCCAGCCTGGGTGACAAGAGTGAGACTCCGTCAAAAAAGAAAAGAAAAGAATTGTACAGGATCTGCAATTTTATTTGCAAGTTAACAAACTATCCTACTACTGTTTCATGAATGCTGGCAGAAGATGCAAGACTCCCAAGTCAGAGATAAAGGACTTTATTACTCACAGTACAGCCACAGCAAAAGCCTCACCATGTTTTTTTTTTTGCATCAGTTCCCCTTGTCTCCTAAGTCCCATGAGACTGGCACAGCGTCTATGATAGATGCCTGCACATGCAGTGGGCTGCATTACAGTAGAGAAACACTGAACTTTGGGGACTCACTGCTTTTACAGTAAGAAGAAACAAGCCTGATCTTTGTTCATGAGTAGACATTACCTTAACCCTAAAAGTTGCTTGTTGTAAATATAACACTGAGAAATGGATAAGAAACAGTCAGAAACTTGCATTCTTGGCATCCCTAGTATGGCCCAGGACAGGTTGCCTCTCTCAACGGTGATTAGTGGTAGGTAAAAATAAATGGCTAGTGAGAAAAAACAAGACAGAACAAAACAGAAAACTGGCTTTCCTTGTGCTAGTAGAAGTCCTAGGGTTAAAAAGGAAATCAATTAACAAAGACCCCCACAAATTATGCTTAATGATTACTTCTTTAGCTGGTAGGTGGAATTGAGGTTTCCTGTTTCCTTATTAAGGAAGAAAAGAGAGATAGAAAACATAATCACAGGAACAGTATGAATGTCAAAGAATCTGTGGTAACTTGAGAAGGGTTTGGAAACAACTTCTGGGCAAAATCTAAGGTGATGCTAAACAACAATGGGACAAGAAAATAGAATAGACCTATCTGGCTGAATGAAATGAGAGTAAATGGTGAACCTAAACCTCTTCTTGCTATTGTTGGTGGGGACAGTCTCTAACATGGCCCCCCATGATCCCACCTCCTGGTGTTCATGCTTTGTGTAATCCCATCTTCTTGAGTCTGTGGGTGGACATGTGACTTGATTCTAATTAACAGAACATGGCAAAAGTGAGAAGTCACTCCCATGAAGACACTGCATTATATAACTTCATCTAGCACACTTGCTCTGGCTTAATGAAGTAGCCATGTTGGGAAGGCCCACATGGCAAAGAACTGCAGGTGGACTTTAGATACTGAGAGTAATCTCCAGTTGACATCCAGCAAGAAGCCAAGGTCAATCCTAAAACTGCAAAGAAATGAATTCTGCCAACAATCTGAGTGAGCTTGGAAGAAGATTCTTCCCCAGTCAAGCCTCCAAATGAGAATGCTGCCCAGATAACACCTTAACTGCAGCCTATGAGACCACAAGCAAGGATCAAGCTGGACTCCTGACCCACAGAAACTGTGAGATAACAAATTGTATGTTGTTTTAAGATACCACATTTCAGGTCATTTGTTACATAATAATATAAAACCAATATAATGCTGTAGCCATGACTGAAACAGAAGTGTTTGTCAGGTAGCAATGCACATGTGGGTAGCATGGAATTTGAACAGCACCTGCTTAAAGTGCAGTGAGACTATTTATAAAGGCAAGCAGAGGTAGGAGGAAGATATGACTGCTCCATAGCATGAGCTAAGGAAGAAATGGGGAAGAAAAAGGCATCTAGGGAAATCATCACCCTCAGCTCATCCTATAAAGAAATCTACAAAGCTGTGGAGAATCTGAAGCCCTAAGCAGGAAGGAACCACCTCATCCTGCATGTTAACTGTAAAGTATCTTTATGTGCTTTCACTGGCTTCTTATATGTGAGTGGCAGATTTTTATAAAAGGCTTTAAAAATGTAACAGTGATCTTGAGGAAAATGTCAGGTTGGGGATGGGGCAAGAGGACTAAAGCAAAAGAAACTTCTGAAAATGGAAGCAAGGAAACACTAAAAATCAGTGGGTTTCACAGAAAAAGGAAGTCTCAATTTTCTTTGATCTCAGGAGGAAGGAACAATAGGGATAGTTCCCACTGCTTTACGAAGTGCAAGTGTTCACGAGTCACTGAATAAATGCTGTAAAGATGACTGGGGAAAGCAAAGGGTTTATTTGAGATCACAGCGTCAGCACCCTTTCTTTAGGTCAAAGTGGGCCAGAGAGGGCTGAGGAGACCAAATCTTCAGAACTTGTTTCTAGAAACTATGGAGTCACAAGCTCATCATATCCAGTCTGCTTCCTCAGAGACAGAACCTGAATGGTGAGTTGGGTTTAGCAGGGATGATGGTATGTAACCAATACAATAAATATAGATGATTTCTTTGACATCAGGGAAGAGCTACTAAATTTTGGAATTGAGATGGTTTCCATACCACATTTCATTTCTCTTAAATATACACATCAGTATATAGCAGAATTGCCAGGTCATATAGAGATTCTTTTTAACTTTTTGAAGAACCACGAAATGTTTTCCACAGCAGCTGCACCATTTTACATTTCCACCAGCAATGCACCAGGGTTCCAATTTCTCCACATCCTCACCACACATTATTTTCCTTTTTTTTAAATAGCCATCCTACTGGGTGTGAAGTAATATCTCACTGTGTACGTATGTGTTTGTTTGTCTGTTTTAATTGGGGCTGGGTCTCCTGTGTTGCTCAGGCTGATCTCAAAGTCCTAGGTTCAAGTAATCCTCCCACCTCAGCCACCGCCAAGTAGCTGGGATTAACAAGCACATGTCACTGCATCCAGCTTCACTGTAGTTTTGATTTGCATTTTCCTAACGACTAATGATGTAGAGCATGTTTTTAATGTGCGTATTGGTCGTTTGCATATCTTCTTTGGAGACATGTCTATTCACACCATTTTCCCATTTCTAAATAAAGTTGTTTCTTTCTTGTTGAGTTGTAGGGTTCTTTATATATACTGGATATTAATCCTTTATCAGATATATGATTTGCAACTATTTTCTCCTATTCCATGGGTTGTCTTTTCACTTTCTTTATGGTATTCTTTTGTGCATAGAATTTTTAAAATATTGATATTTTATCTGTTTTTTCTTTTGTTACTCATGCTTTTGGTATCAAAATCTAAGAAATTATTGCCAAATCCAAGGCGATAAATATTTTCTCCTGTTTCCTTCTAAGAGATTTTCGCCTTGTCTTAGGCTATTTAGCCTTGTCATTTTAGCCTTGTCTTAGTCTATTTTGTGCTGCTATAACAGAACAAGAGATTTATATCTTACATCTCTGGAGGCTGGGAAGCCCAAGATTGAGGGTCCACTTTCAGTGAAGGCCTTCATGTGGCATCATTTCATGGCAGAAGGTGGAAGGGCCAAGAGAGCACGTGAGAAAGCAGGAGAACAAGACAGCCAAACTCGCTCTTATAACAAACCCCCTGCCATGACTTACCCATTCCAGAGATAATGTCAATTAATTTATGAGGGCAGAGCTCTCAAGACCTAATCACCTATTAGGCCCCACCTCTCAACACAGTTGCATTGAGAATTATGTTTCCAACACATGAACTTTGGGAGACACATTCAAACCATAGTAGCTCTTAAACTTAAGCAAGAGTACATTCTTGCTTCTTCCTCTCCTTGACATTTCTTCCCAAATAAAATCTGTGAAAAACAGATTTCATGAGTTTAATCTTTGTAACCTTGGTCAAACTGCTTAATCTTTCTAAATCTTATTTTAGAAGGGGATAATTTCACAAAGCTGTTGTAAGAGTTATATGAGATGTTTAAACATACCTAGTATAGTGCCTAGCACACTGGTGCTCAACAATCCTATACATCCTTTATTCTTTCGTTCAAAGGTCTTTTGTTCCAGGACCTGCCAAAGTCAGTTATTCCACTTGATCTTACTGCTTCCTTCTGGACGGTCAAACCCAGGGGCTCAAATCTCCTATCTTTCCTTTAGAGGCCTCACTTGTCCTCATCCCCCGCTTGGGGCCCTGTGCTCTCGCAGCAGTTTCTACCTCCACTAAAATGCAGCGTGGAGGAACTGGGCTACCATGGAGAAGAAAAATCCGAATAGGGAAAGAGGGGAATGGAAAGAGATCCTACAAGGCCTCCACCTCTGGGCCACGGTGGTCACAAGTGAGGGCACGTGTAGGCCTATAGGGAGATTAAGGCCAAAGTCCTTGGAGCCGTGGGAAGTCACTCATGGATCCCATGGCAGGATCCCCTCTCCCCAGTCAGAGGTTGCTTCTGACAGTTCAAGGGCACAGTTTCAGGTCCTCCTTCTCTAGGGGGCCCTCTGGGGGCTCCACCATCACGAGGCTCCTGCAGCTCCCCTATGTTCCCAGGTGGTCTTCCACTGAGCCAGCTCGAGAGCACCTTTGTGCCTGCTCCCACAGTGACACAGAAGGGCTCCCTAAGGGCCAGTGCCCTCCACAGGGGGGCTCCCCATGGCAGCAAATCCAGAGAGCACCCAGGGAGTCCATTCCTACAGCGGGTCTTCACGGCGGCGGTTCCCCGCAGCACCTCAGGGACTCCCCCCAATAGAGGCAGCTGTCACTCGGGGTTCATCCAGTGACACGGGGGCCACCCTGGAGGCAGCTCCCACGCAAGCAGCTCAGAGTCCCCGGAGGACTGTCCACGACCACAAACCCGCCCCTCAGGTGACGGCCCGGTCCCGCCGCCCCCGTCCCCACTTACCGGGGCCGTCCGGGGCCGGCGGACTCTATACTGCGGGCCCTGCGCTGCCCAGAGGAGCTCGAGGGCCGGCTTGCTGGGCTGAGGGCGGGAAGCATGCAGCGCTGGCTGAGCTGCCGAGTTGAGGCGTGGGCGGCGGCGGCGCGTGCGCCCACGCGAGGCTTTCTTGGCCGGTAGGTGGGCGCGCGCTGCGTTCCGCCCCGCCCCCCGGCGCCTCGAGGTACTGGCCTCGCGAATCAGCTAGGGGCACCGGCGTGCTTACGGTGGGGGGACGCGGAAGTGGGGTTCCATGGGCTCGGATGAGTAGTGGGCCCAGGTGCCAGTTGGCGCCCCCTACGAGCGCCCTGGACTGCGGCGCGGGGACTGAACCAGCCGGCCAACTGCAGCAAGAACAGTGTCCGCCCGGAGGGGGCGCAGGGCTGAGGCCGCTAACACTTTGTTCCGCTCCTGCCCGTAAGGGTGAGAATGACTCTTCCAGCGACTTTGGCCCTCGTGCTCTCTCGCCAAGCTGCCCACCCTAGGCCTCCAGGCTCACGACGCTGGCATTCGGACACTCTCTGCAGTACTCCACTGGCCTCCGGAATGTCCAAATGACCCAACTCTGACTGTGCACTGTTTCCTGAGAGTATTGGTCTCCCATCTCCAGCAGGAAAGCTGGGCTGTCGTGTAACCAACTTTTTGCTGCAGCAACCTCATCCCTCAGACTATTCAAACAGCCAGCCGTTCTGAAGGCTTTAATGTGCATTACACCAGACCACGTGCTTCGAAGAAAGTGAGGGCAACACAAAGAATATCAAAAATAATTAAGCCACTGATAGCTAATTATAAAGAAATAACTGAAGAAGTACAAATGAAATGCTGAAGACCTTATTTAAATTATTTTATTTATATATTTATAGTTTATGTACATTTGGCATACCTTGCGTTTCCAGATGAATTCAATTTCTATACCGTAAAAAAGAATTCATCTCATCTTGTGGGGGATAGAAACAAGAACTCATTTTGTCCTTACTGTCATGAAACTTACCAATAAGGACTATAAGGGAGGTATAGTATTTACTATGGTTTTTAAAATTTATTTATTTATTTTCATTTTTTATTTTTTTATTATACTTTAAGTTTTAGGGTACATGGGCACAATGTGCAGGTTAGTTACATATGTATACATGTGACATGCTGGTGCGCTGTATCCACTAACTCGTCATCTAGCATTAGGTATATCTCCCAATGCTCTCCCTCCCCACTCCCCCCACCCCACAACAGTCCCCAGAGTGTTTGTTCCCTCCAAAACTCCCTGAAATTTAATTGCCCTTGTAATAGTATATAGAGGTGGACCTTTAAGAGGTGATTTGCCCATGAGGACTCTGCCTTTTTGGATGAGTTTAATGTCTTTTAAAAAGGGCTTTCAGGAGTCAGTTACTCTCTTGGCTCTTCTCCTCTGCCATGTGAAAAACAGCATTCCCCAACTCTGGAAGATGCAGTGCTCAAGGCACCTTCTTGGAAGTAGAGACCAGGTCCTTACCAGACACCAAACTGTTGGTGCCTTGATCTTGGACTTCCCAGCCTCCAGAACTGTAAGAAATAAATTTCTGTTCATTATAAATTGCCTAGTCTGTGGTATTTTGTCATAGCAGCACAAAATGGGCTAAGGCAATACTATATTTTGCTATTTTTTTGGCGGGGGGATGGGGTCTCCCTCTGTTACCCAGGCTGGAGTACAGTGGTGTGATCATAGCTCACTATTGTCTCAAACTCCCGGGCTCAAGCAATCCTCCTCCCTCAGCCTCTGGAGTAGCTGGTATTACAGGCATGAGCCACCCACCCAGCTTGCTATCACTTTTAGACACAAAATGCTAGATACTAAACACTACATACATATATAAGTCATTTAAACTTCACACTACTATGAAGTACTATACTTTTACTATTTTCATTATACAGCTATAGAAACTGAGGTGCAGAAAGATTAAACAACCTCCCTAAGGTCACATAACTAATATGTGGAATCTAGGTATTCTGAATCCAGAGCCCTTACTCCAAATCAGGTTGACTGTACTGCCTCCAGGACCACCTTTAAAGTGTGGCAGGATCCCAGATAAATATGTTTTTGCAAGGATCTTAAGTATGTAAACAATTTGATTAAAATATCTACTGCAAAATCCATGGACTCATATGAAGTGCAATGTTTTATTAATGAAGATTTGAAATAATGGCTAAGGAAGTGGTACTTACATATTTGTTTACTGTTATGTCAGTGCGTGTAAAGCTTCTTGGTGGTGTCTAGGCACTGTTCTTGTTCAAGTCTGATTACCATCTCTTTCTGTCTTTATTATCAGATGCACCGCTTCTGGTTAATTTCACATCTCCCACATAACAAAAAGTAATGATGCTATTGTTACTTTTCAGAACCTGTTTGTATCAAGACAATATAGGTCTTCTGCCTTTATGGCTTCCTATCACTTATTTAGCGCTAATTAAATCATCTTGCCACCTGTGAATACTGACTTCTAAAGACTCTCTCAGTGGTTATTACTGAATTTCATTAATGATGACCACAAATTCAAGTCTTATCCAGAGGATACGGTCAAATGTGAAATGATCACTTGTTTTCTGGATTGTTAAATATACCCTTTGGGATTCTATAATATAAATATAAATCTAGAACAACATGCCTTCCAACCACGGCTTTTCTTGAATTTTTTTTAGGCCATAATCACTGCATTCCTTGAGTGAGCTCTTTCAATGTTTACTGCATCCCTACTTTACTCACACTGCCACTAGCAGAGAGAATAGGTGGGGGGCTGTTGACTTAGTGAGAGGAGCAATCCCATTGGCAGAGGCTATCTGATACTCTTCTAGCATGGCTTAAGATCAACCAGGGAATACCCCCTTTATAATAAAAATGCTCGACAAACTAGGAATAGAATGAAATTTCCTTAATCTGATAAAGGGCACCTATTAAAAACTCAATAGTAGCATCATACTTAATGGTAAAAGACTGAATGCTTTCTCCCTAAGATCAGGAATAAAACAAGTATGTCCACTCTCACCACTTATACTCAACATTGTACTGGAGGTTCTAGTCAGGGCTGTAAGGCAATAAAATCAAGTAAAAAACATCCAAATGAGAAAGGAAAAATAAAACTATCTGCAGATGATATGATCTTGTATATAGAAAATACTAAGGAATCCACTTAAACAACCTGTTAGAACTAATAAATAAGTTCAGCAATGCTGCAAACTGCAAGATCAATATATAAACTTAATTTTATTTCGATGTACTTGAATGAACAATACAAAACTGGAATTTTAAACAATTCCATTACTAATAGCATCAAAACAATAAAATACTTACAAATAAGTTTTGCAAAACTTGTAATCTGGGCCAGGCACAGAGGCTCATGCCTGTAATGCCAGCACTTTGGGAGGCTGAGGTGGGTGGATCACTTGAGGTCAGTAGTTCAAGACCAGCCTGGCCAATATGGTGAAACCCTGTCTCTACTAAAAATACAAAAATTAGCTTGGCGTGGTGGCAGGCACCTGTAATCCTGGCTACTCAGGAGGCTGAGGTGGGAGAATTGCTTGAACCCAGGAGGTGGAGGTCTCAGTGAGCCGAGATCATGCCACTGCACTCCAGCCCGGGTGACAGAGTGAGACTCTGTCTCAAAAAAAGCGCACACAAAAAAAACCCCAAAACAACAACAACAACAGCAACAACAAACTTTTACTCTGAAAACTACAAACCATTGTTGAAAGAAATTAAAGAAAAGCTAAGTACAGATTTTTTTAAACCCCATTTTCATGGATTGGAAGACATCATTAAGATAATAATATTCCCCACATTGATCTATAGATTCAAAACAATGCCTCCCAGAATCCCAGCTGACATTGTTTTAGAAAGCGATAGATGATTCTAAAATTCATATAGAATTGCAAGAGACCCTGAATAGCCCAAGCAATCTTGAAAAAAAAAATAAAGTAAGAGGACTCACACTTCCCAATTTCAAAACTTACTGTGAAGCAACAGTAATTAAGTCAGTGTGGTACTGGCACAGGGATAGATATGTACATCAATGAAATAGAGTTAAGAGTACAAAAATAAGCCCATACATCTATGGACAACTAAGTTTCAACAAGGCTACCAAGATCAGTCAATGAGAAAATACAACAACAATGAAAATACATTCAACAAACAATGCTGGGCCAACTGTTTTCTTTTGTATCCACATACAAAAGGATGAATTTGGACCCTTACCTCACACCATACACAAAGTTGGATCTAAGACTTGAACAAAAAGTTAAAACTATAAAACTCTTAGAAGACAACATAAGGGAAAGCATTCATAATGTTGGAGTTGGCAATGACTCCTTGGATATGACACCAAAAGCACAGGCAACAAAAGAAAAAAATAGATAAATTGGACTTTATTGAAATTAAATAAAAACTTTTGCACATCAAAGGACTATCAAGGGAGTGAAAAGGCAACTCAAAAATGGAAGTAAGTATTTGCAAATCATATATCTGATAAGGGACTTGTATCTGAAATACATAAAGAACTCTTATAACTCAGTAACAGAAAGATAAATAACTAGATTTTAAAGTGGACGAAGGATCTGAATAGACATTTCTCAAAAATAAGTTATACAAATAGCCAATAAGCACATGAAAAGATGCTCAACATCATTAGTCATCAGAGAAATGCAAATCAAAACCACAGTGGGTGACCATTTCATACTCACTGGGATGGCTAGAATCAAAAAGTCAGATAACAACAAGCGTTGAGGAGGATTTGGAGAAATAGAACCCTCATACATTGCTGATGAGAATGTAAAATGGTGCAGTTGCTTTGGAAAACAGTTTGGCAGCTCCTCAAAAGGTTAAACAGAGTTGCCATATGACCCAGCAATTTCACTCCTAGGTATATTCCCAATAGAAATGAAAATGCATGTCCACACAAAAACTTTCACATGAATGCTCATGACAGCATTATTTATAATAGCCAAAAGATGGACACAACCCAAATGTTCATCAGCAAATAAATGGATAAACAAAATATGGTATATCCATACAATGGAATATTATTCAGCCATTAAAAAGAATGAAATACTGCTACATGCTACAGTGAACCTTGAAAACATAATGCTAAGTGAAAGAAACCAATCACAATAGATAGTATACTATATGATTCCATTAATATGAAAGTCCAGAATAGAAAAAGCTATAGAGACAGAAAGTAGATTACTGGTTACCTAAGAACTGGGAGGAAACAGACGTGGTAGATAAAAGGTACAGGGTTTCTTTTTTGAGGTGATGAGAATGTTCTAAAACTGTAATGATGGTTGCACATATCTGAATATGCCAGAAACCACTGAATTGTCTACTTTATGTGGGTGGATTTGGTATGCATGCTATAGTCTGTATATTATAGCTCAATAAATATTTTTCAAGCATGGATTCTGGAGTCAGAGAGATCTACATTCATACCCCAAAACTGCAATTAGTAGATATGTGTCCTTGGGGGTGGTTTCTTAATACATCTGAGTCTTAGTCTTCTCATCTACGAAATGAGGATTTAATAAAATAATGTAGATAAAAACAGTCTAATGCCTGGAATAAAGTAAATATTTAATAAATGTCAACTATTAATAGTTACCATTTATATTGCCCAAGATTACAAAATCGTTTAATGCTGAAATTCTAATTTCACAAACATTACTCGGTGTTCTTTATATAACACTGCCCTTAAGCCTATATCCCCAATGACATAGCAGGGGTGGTATATAAGAACTTTATATAGTATATGTGACAATGTGTTAGTTTGGAAAAACAGACTTTTTTATTCTGCCATTGACTCACTCCTTCCTCACATCACCTCAAACTTACTCATCAACTCAATTCTGTCTTCAGATTGCTGAACTTTCTTTCATGACAGAAACCCAATTCAAACAAATTTGAGAGGATAAAGGAATTTATTGATTCACATAATAGGAAGTTGGGAAGTCCAGGGGTGGAGCTGAGTCCAAATAGTTAAAAATGTCATTTCTTTGCAACCTTGGGTCTCTCTCTGGCCTCTTTTACTCCCACCAAGCTTGGGTTTTGACAAGCTGGGAGACTAAGAACATAGCTGGAGACAGTTTCAGAGTCATGTCATACCAGTTTAGCAGCCCCAGTGAAAAGAGAAAACATCTCTTTCTTAGCATCTATATGAAAAATCTTAGAAATTTCTTCCAGCAGCTATGTGAAAAATGTATTTTTTAAGCTTAGGAGAATTTTATCAAGAGAGTGCATACTAATGCTGCATATTATTGCTGAGGCCTATATTTAGTGTTCTTCCTCAAGGCTAAAATGTATGCCTTGTTTTAATATGTAAAAGGGTCTACTGCAAGAAGCCAGCTTTATGGACATAGGAAGAGTGTAAAACATGCCTATTCCAGTTGGGAATGGCATTCTGGCCATCTCTCCCATCATAAAACATTTTCTTCAAGGAAGGCGCTTAGAATATTAACAGTCTGATGAGGTTGTTAGCCCTGCTCCATACACCCAGAAGAATAGCAGAACCATTTAGCTTCACACTGCCAAGGTACTGAATTTTAAAGGAAACAGATCCTGGTCCCCTCTTACACTCCTGTTTTCACAGTCATGCCTCACCCGTTTGCTTTTCTCTCACCTAACCTTGGCCTTTTAACAGATTTAGAATGTGCTGCATCCAGGATGTCTGTGGGCTGCTGCTTTTTTTTTTTCTTTTTAGAATTCAGCAAATTAATGTCTTCCCTGATAAAGAAGTTAGACATTGACTTGATAGCTCAAGATATATCAAAAAGGTATTCATTTAGAACATACTAAATATTCCAAAACAATTGCTCTTTAATTTTCCCTAGTGTGTTTTTGGCAGGGAGTCTTTAAAAGACATCCACCTGAGATGATGCTAATACTGGGTCACCACCTGGAACGTGATTCTTGATTGGCAAGCTGAACCTACTCCAAATTTCCCAGGGGCCTCGTAGCCTGGAGATGTATCTGTGTTCTTTCTGCATGGTTTATGCTTGAAAAATAGAAAATGTATTTAGATGGCTCATTGCTAGGGTATGGGACATGTATATCCCCTGAGATATGGTTTAAAGGAAGCACACTGAGAGTGGCACAAGTAGGTGAGGGAACAAGGATTTGTTTATGTTTAATCAGGGTCTATTAGAATTCTAATGGCTTCAAGTCTAATGGCAGGAAGTCTCAAAACCCGTTTGGGAAGGAGAATTTCTAGATGAAGTCAGTGAAGGTCAAAGTGAAACACCCCGAGGCCAGTAAGGTTTGAGGTTTTGTAGTGGGCAGCCAGATCAGATAGGAGGATCAGAGGCTCAGCCTTCTTAGCATTTAAGATACTACAATGGAAAGGATCTGAAAATCCTGTCCACATAGGGAATTTCTTGACTACTTGAGCAGCCTTTTCAGATTGTAACCTGGCATTGTCTAATCATGTGACCTCACAACAAAATCAGACATATTTAATCCAGAAATTAGTTTCATTTGGTAAGGGGTTGCAGATTTATAAATATTGTTTTGCTTTTCAGGTTAGATTAGGATGCAGAAAGAGTTTTCAATATTTTTTTAAACACTGACAATCACTGAGTATTAACGGAAACATAATGGGTGGAAGTTCAAATCAGGATGATGCATGGGATGGATTACCTTGCTATGATGCAAATGTGTACAATAAAGATTCTATGACAGAAAAAAAAATCTAAGGGAAGGTTGGTGATTGGAATGACCTGGGTCACATGGCCATTACTGGAACGACCACTGTGGCCAGAAGGATGAGACTCTACAATTGGCTAGGTCTGGGTCTCATGCCCACCTTGTGATTAGGAAGTGGGGTACTATAATTGGCAGCCAAATGAGAACCACATGGAGTGGAGCAGGGGAAGGTCTCCAGAGGAGAGTGTTGATGTGAGTAGAAGAGACTAAAGGAGTTGATGGGCAGATTAAAAGGAAGAAACAAACAATAAAAACTGGATACCCATTCTACTCTCTCAACTAGACCATTCTTCTTTCTTATTTCATTTTATTTTTACTTTAAGTTCCGGGATACATGTGCAGAATGTGCAGGTTTTTTACATAGGTATAGATGTGCTGTGATGGTTTGCTGCACCTATCAACCCATCATCTAGGTTTTAAGCTCCGCATGCATTAGGTATTTGTGCTAATGCTCTCCCTCCCCTTGCCCCCCACCCCCAACAGGCCCCACGGTGTGTTGTTCCCCTCCCTGTGTCCACGTGTTCTCATTGTTCAACTCCCACTTATGAGTGAGAACATGCAGTGTTTGGTTTTCTGTTCCTATTAGTTTGCTGAGAATGATGGCTTCCAGCTTCATGCGTGTCCCTGCAAAGGACATGATCTCATTCTTTTTTTTTTTTTTTGAGATGGAGTCTCACTCTGTCGCTCAGGCTGGAGTGCAGTGGCGCGATCTCAGCTCACTGCAAGATCTGCCTCCCGGGTTCACGCCATTCTCCTGCTTCAGCCTCCCCAGGAGCTGGGACTACAGGTGCCTGCCACCAAGGCCGACTAGTTTTTTGTATTTTTAATAGAGACAGGGTTTCACCGTGTTAGCCAGGATGGTCTCAGTCTCTTGACCTCGCGATCCGCCCACCTCGGCCTCCCAAAGGATCTCATTCTTTTTTATGGCTGAATAGTATTCCATGGTGTATATGTGCCACATTTTCTTTATCCAGTCTATCATTGATGAGTATTTGGGTTGGTTCCAAGTCTTTGCTATTGTAAATAGTGCTGCAATAAACATACATGTGCATGTGTCTTTATAGTAGAATGACTTATAATCCTTTGGGTGTACCCAGTAATGGGATTGCTGTGTCAAATGGTAGTTCTGGTTCTAGATCCTTGAGGAATTGCCACACTGTCTTCCACAATGGTTGAACTAACAGTGTAAAAGTGTTCCTGTTTCTCTACAGCCTCGCCAGCATCTGTTGTTCCCTGACTTTTTGATGATCGCCGTTCTAACTGGTGTGAGATGGTATCTCATTGTGGTTTTGATTTGCATTTCTTTGATGACCAATGATGATGTGCTTTTTTTCATATGTTTGTTGGCTGCATAAATGTCTTCTTTTGAGAAGTGTCTGTTCATATCCTTTGCCCACTTTTTAATGGTTTTTTTTTCTTGTAAATTTGTTCAAGTTCCTTGTAGATTCTAGATATTAGACCTTTGTCAGATGGGTAGATTGCAAACATTTTCTCCCATTCTGTAGGTTGCCTGTTCACTCTGATGCTAGTTTCTTTTGCTGTATGGAAGCTCTTTAGTTTAATTAGATCCCATTTGTCAATTTTGGCTTTTGTTGCAATTGCTTTTGGTGTTTTAGTCATGAAGCCTTTGCCCATGCCTAGGTCCTGAATGGTATTGCCTAGGTTTTCTTCTAGGGTTTTTATGGTTTTGAGTTTTACATTTAAGTCTTTAATCCATCTTGAGTTAATTTTTGTTTAAGGTGTAAGGAAGGGGTCCAGTTTCGGTTTTCTGCATATGGCTAGCCAGTTTTCCCAGCACCGTTTATTAAATAGGGAATCATCTCCCCATTGCTTGTTTTTGTCAAGTTTGTCAAAGATCAGATGGTTGTAGATGTGTGGTGTTATTTCTGAGGTCTCTGTTCTGTTCCATTGGTCTATATATCTGTTTTGTTACCAGTACCATGCTGTTTTGGTTACTGTAGCCTTATATATAATTTGAAGTCAGGTGGTGTGATGCCTCCTGAAATCTTAGTTTTCCCTGTTTCATTTTTCTCTCTCAGCTATTAGAACAAATTAACAAATTCCTATGATTTTTTCCATTCTAAATGTTTCTCATCTTCTTTCTGACCATTATAAATGCCATCACCTTAGTCAGATCTTCATTACCTCACACCATCTTGTGTTGATAAACTCAAAATTAGTCTCCCTGCCTTGTCTCTGTAAAACCAGTTCCTCTGAATTCTGTAACTAGTTGAAATTTCTTTTTTTTAATTTGTATAAAATTATGAGGTACAAGTGTAATTGTGTTACTTGGATATATTGCATAGTGATGAAGTCAGAGCTTTTAGTGTAACTATCACCCAAATAATGTACACTGTATCCATTAAGCAATTTCTCATCTTCCACTCTCTCCCACTCCCCCATCCTTCCAAGTCTCTGTTGTCTATCATTTCACATTCTGTGTCAATGTGTACACATTATTTAGCTCCCACTAAATGAAACTTCTTTAACCACCATCTTCATCATCTAATAATGATAATATCACCACTTAAAAAAAAATCTGTGGTACTTCTTCACATTGTCAAAGAATGATTCCCCACATAGAAGTCCTATATGTATCATTATATATGATATAGTGACTCTTATTGTATCAGGATATGATTGTGCCTATAAGTCTATAAAAGGGCAATTTCATGTTTCTATATAAGAGGTGGAAAATTAAATCTTGCACAAAGAATAGTGTCAATCCCCTAGGGAAAAATCACCTGGGAAAAAGATATCTTCTAGACTAGAAATTAGAACTCTGATTGAACAGCAAAAAAGGGAAAGTGTCAATTGGTCTGGACCACAAAGGTATCAAAGTATGCAGAAGGTAGCCTCTAAGTAGTTAGACAATTAGATAATTTTCTCACGTTGAGGCAAGGCAGGAATCAGCTATTATTAATAAGTTATAATAACAAATACATGAACTTCTTGCTATGTGCTATCATTAAGTATTTATATACATTATTTCATCTCATCCTCAAAATAACCCTATGACAAAGGCATTAATTTACCCATTTTACAGATTCGGAAACTATATTTCAGTGAGATGAAGATTCTTGCCCAATGTTATATGGTTTAATGGCAGCGCTAGGATTTAAATACAGGATTATGTCAAAGCCCAAGTGCCCAGACTATTCCTATTTTTTCCCTTCTGGAAGTCTTCTCTGTTTGCTTTTTCAGATTCTATCTGCTTGCTTTGTTTTCACTTAATCTTTTAGTCTATTGGAAAGACTTTTTTTTAAAGTATGTCTTACAAAGGACTAATATCCAGAATCTATAAGGAACTTAATTAAACACATCAACAAGAAAAATCAAATAACCTCATTAAAAAGTGGGCAATGGACATACAGACACTTCTCAAAAGAAGATATACAGGTAGCCGACAAACATGAAAAAATGCTCAACACCACTAATCATTAGTGAAATATAAATCTAAACCACAGTGAGATACCATCTCACACCAGTCAGAATGGCTATTGTTAAAAAGTCAAAAATGACAGATGTTGGCAAGGCCGTGGAGAAGAGGGAAAGCTTATTCACTGTTGGTGGGAGTGTAAATTAGTTCAAACACTGTGAAAAGAAGAGAGTTCTCAACTAAAAATAGAACTACCATTTGACCCAGCAATCCCATTACTGGGTATATACCCATAGAAAAATGAATTGTTCTACCAAAAAGACACCTGCACTTGCATGTTCATCACAGCACGATTCACAATAAAAAAGACATGGACTCAACCTAGGTGCCCATCACTGGTGGAGTGGATAAATAAGATGTCATACATATGCACCATGGAATACCCTGCAGCCATAAAAAAGAACAAAATCTTGTCTTTGGAGCAACATGGATGCAGCTGGAGTCCATTATCCTAAGCAAATTAATATAGAAACAGAAAACCAAATAATATATGTTCTCACTTGTAAGTGGGTGCTAAACATTGAGTACACACAGACAAAGATGGGAACAATAGATACTAAGGACTCCAAAAAGAGGGAGGGAGGGAGAGGCGCAAGGGCTGGAAAACTTCCTATTAGGTACTGTATTCATTATTTTGGTGATGGGATCAATAGAAGCCCAAATCTCAGCATCACACAATGTACTCTTGTAACAAACCTACACATGTACCACCTGAATCCAAAATTTAAAAGAAAATTATGACTTATATTAACATATAGAAAAATTGACTCTTTTTCATGTGTACAGTTCTGAGAACTTTTAACATATGTATAGATTTTTATAACCACCAACAAAATCAGGATACAGACCAGTTCCATCACCTCAAAGATCTCCTCCATGCTAACCCTTTGTGGTCACACCTTTTCTCTACCCCCTAATCCTTGACAATCACTGATAGGTTCTCTATAATTATCGTTTGGTTGTTTCAAAAATGTCACATACATGGAATGATACAATATCATACTGATACGAAAGGGAAGTGCTGGGAAAGGAAGATCGTGGTCCCTTTAAATGATACTGAATGTGGGAAGGGAAGTGCTGGGTAGAGGAGGGCATGGTCCCTGGCTAGGGCTCCACCCCCACGGACCTAAGTGAAGACAGGCATTTTGATTTTTCCTGCCCAAATGTTGCATTTCCCACGGCCACCCTGGCCTGCCGCGCCCCCATCCTGTGCCTATAAACCGCCCCCCCCGAGACCCTAGCAGGCAGACACACAAGCTGCTGGACATCAAGAGGAGCAGATCAGCAGAAAGAGACACGAGCAGCTAGATGTCGAGAAGCCACTGAGGGGAGCACACCGGCAGAAGGGCACACGACAGAGACCGGCACACCGCAGGATATCGACTGGTGGAATAAGGCAGAGTTTGGCCTGGGCAGTCGGAGGAGAGTCTAGGCCACTGAGCTGCCCAACTCCGGGGGAGAACCTTCCCAATCCATCCCCTTCTGGCTTCCTCCATCTGCTGAGAGCTACCTCCCTCAATAAAAGGTTGCACTCATTTTCCAAGCCCTGGTGTGATCCAATTCTTCTGGTACACCAAGGCAAGAACCCAGGATACAGAAAGCCCTCTGTCCTTGCGACAAGATATAGGGTCTAACTGAGCCAGTTAACACGAGCCACCTACAGAAGGCAAAACTAAAAGAGCACTCTGTAATATATACCCACTCGGGCTTCAGGATCTGTAAACATTCACCCCTAGACACTGCCGTGGGGTCAAAGCCCCACAGCCTGCCCATTTGTATGCTTCCCTAGAGGTTTAAGCAGCTGGGCACGGAAGAAGCAAGCCACACCCCCATCGCACGCCCTGAGAGGGAGACAAGGGAAGCTATCCTGTTGCAATACCTTTTGAGGCAGACTCGTTTCACTCAGCATAAGGCCTTTGAGATTTACTGAAGTTGTTGGGTGTATTCTTTTAATTGCTGAGTTTATTCTGTTGCATAGGTCTATCATACATTCATTGGATGGACGTTTGTTTATTCATCTGTTCATCGAATGACATTTGGGTTGTTTCCATTTTTGGCAAACATGAATGGAGCTGCTATGAGCATTGGCGTATAACAAGTTTTTGTGTGAGCATAAGTTCTCTTTTCTCTGGTATAAATACCTAGGAATGGGGTTGATGGGTCATATCCTGGAAAGTATGTGTTTAACTGTATAAGAAACTGCCAAACTATTTTACAGAGTGGCTGTACTATCTTGCATTCCTGGTAGCAATGTATGAGAGATCCAGTTGCGCTGCTTTCTTACTAGTACTTGATATTGTCAGTGCTTTCTAATTTGAATTTTCCAAATGGTGCATGATCTTGTACATCTTGTTCTTATTTGCCAACCTTACATCATCTTTGGTGAAGTGTCTTTTTGAGCTTTTGGGCATTTTTTAAATTGGTTCATTTATTTTCTTCGTGTCGAGTTTTGAAAGTTTTTAAAAATGTAGGTCCTTTGTTGGATGTTTGATTTGCGAATAATTTTCCCAGTCAATATCTTGTTTTTTTTAAAAAATTTTTTAACAATGTCTTTTGCAATGAAGAAATTTTATTTTGATGAAATTCAATTTTTTTTTTCTTAGGGACCATTCTTTTAGTATCATGTCTAAGAATTATTTTCTAATCCTTGGTCACAAGATTTTCTCTTAGGCTTTCTCCTAAAAGTTTTATAGTTTTATATTTTATACTTAGATTTATGACCCATTTTAAGTTAATTTTTAATATTATAAAGTGAGAAGTTTAGGTTAAGTTTCACTGTTTTGCATATGCATGACCACATGGATATGGATGATCAACACTAGTTGATGGAAAAAAATCCTTTCTTCATTGAATTTATTTTGTACCTTTGTCAAATACTGAATGGCTTTATTTGTGTAGGTCTATTTCTAGAGTCTCTCTTTTGTTCCATTCTTTCTTTCTCTCTCTCTTTTTTTTCAGGGTCTCACTGCCACCCAGCCTGCAATGCAGTGACATGATTATGGATCACTGCAGCCTTAACCTTCTCGGCTCAAGTGACCCTTACACCTCAGCCTCCCAAGCAGGTAGCTAGGATTACAGGCATGTACCACCATGCCTGGATACCTTTTCTTATTTTTTGTAGAGATGGGATTTTGTCTTGTTGCCAAGGCTGATCTCTAACTCCTGGGCTCAGATGATTCTCCCACCTCGGACTCCCAAAGTGCTGGGATTACAGGTGTGAGCCACTGCTTTTGGCCAACCTTGTCTACATCACACTATCCTAATTAATGTAGTTTTACAGTAAGTCATGACATTGGGTAATATGATTCCTCCTACTTCTTTTTAAAAATTGTTTTGTCATAGGTTTTGCTTTTAATAGTCAAACATTTCAAACAACTCAATAGGGCAAAAATCTATAATATTTCCATAGAATTTTACCATTTCTGTTGTTTTTTCTTCATTCCTAATGTTCTAAGTTTCCTTCTGTTTTCATTTCTCTTTTAATCAATTATTGTAGACTAGGTCTCCTAGCAATTAATTCTTTTAGTCTTCCTTTTTATTCTTCTCAGATAATTGCCTTAGTTTACAATTATCTAAAGAAATTCTGAAGAATATTTTCACTAGTTATAGAATTCTGGGTTGGCAATATTTTTTCTTTTAGCATTTTAAAAGTGTCATTTCATTTTCTTCTGGTGTCCATAGTTTTTTTTTTCTCTCTCTCTCTCTCTCTCTTTTAAAGACAGGGTCTTGCTCTGTTGCCCAGACTGGAGTGCAGTGGCATGATCACAGCTCTATGCAGCCTCAACCTCCTCAAGTGAGGCTCAAGAAATCCATGATTTCTGATGAGAAACTGCGATCATTGAAATCTTGTTGCCCTATATGAATGTGTTGTTTTTTTCCTGGTTTCTTTCACAATTTTTTCTTTATCTTTATTTTTCAACATTTAGTTATTATGTGGCTGAGCGTAAATTTCTTTGTATTTATTCCATTTGGGGTCCATTGAGCTTCTTGAAATTGTATCTTTGTATTTTTTACCAAACTTGAGAAGTTTTGGGGCATTGTTTCTTCAAGTATTTTTATATACCATCTCTCTCTCACTTCTCCTCATGTGACTTCAATGGTATGCATGTTAGACATTTTGGTACTGCCCCACATGTCCCTCAGGCTCTATTCTTTTAAAAAAAATCTTTATATTCTGTGTTGTCTAAATTGAATAATTTATGTTGATATATATTCAAGTTCACTGACATTTTTCACTGCTTTCTTTATTGTGCTCTAGAGTCAAGCCAGTGAGTTTTTAAATTTTGGTTATCACATTTTTTGGTTTGAAATTTTTTATTTGGTTCTGTATATCCTCTATTTCTTTGCTGAGATGTTCTATTCTTGTTTCCAGTGTTCACCCTTACTTGTTGGAATTTTTTATAATAGCTGCCTTAATTCTCTCTCAGATAATTTCAATTTCTGTCTTATCTCAGCATTATTATCTGTTGATTGTATTTTTCTATGCAAGTTGAGCTTTTCCTGGTTTCATATGTTGAATAACTTTGCATTGTATCCCAGACATTTTGAGTATTATTTTATGGGACTTTGGATTTTGGTTAAATCCTATAGATAATGTTAATGTTTTAATTTTAGCAGACAATAGAACCAGGTGGATTCAGACTACAAGTTCCAGCTAGCCTTCTGCGAACTGTGTTTCCATGTCAGTTCAGTTGTTAAAAATCTCTGCGGTGCTACTCAGATTTTTCTTGCATGCGCACCACCAAGTGCTCAGTATGGGATTTGGGCAGTGGCCTATTCCACAGTTTAGATTTCAGAGATTGCACGTGCTGTTTATAGTCAGATCAATGCATGTACACTTTGGAGGTGAGCCCATGAGTATATAAACAACTTGGAGGAGTTGCTTTCCCAAGCTCCTCCCTCTCTGCAATCTCCCCAATATTTATATTTTCCTGGGACTTCTCTTTTTCTGTCCTGGAGTGAAAAAACCAGGGCTTTATTTATCCCACTCTATGGACCACTTCTCATGATTCCATCAGGACCAAGCAGCAGGAGGGCAGAGAGAAAAAAAATAACAGGTGTTCACCCCACCCTCTAGGGACCTCAGCTCCTCTGATTATAGTAGAAAGTTCCAGTTGCTGCCTCTTCCAAAATCATTGCTTGGGGGCTGGGACACTTAAAAAAAAAAAAAAGAAACAGAGGAGAAGCAAGAGAACAAAAGAAACACAGGTGATTTTCACACTTTACCTGAGTGTTAGAAGACCGCTTTCCCTCTCTTTAAGCCAGAATTAGAGGGCTTCTGCTCCAGTTCTCTCTGTCTGTTCTAACACTCACTTCTAGACTGCAGGCTGGTTTCAGTTCCGGTCAGAGGAGATTAAAGGGAAAAAAAGCATAACATCACCACTGGTTCAGTGGTCTATTGAACTTGGGTCTTCTTCTCCGATACACCTGCTACTGTTTATTTTCCAGAGGCTTCTATGTTTTCTGTCCAGGTTTTTCAGCTTCATTCAGTGGAAGGGGCTGGGTGAGATGTGCTTAATTCATTTTACCCAAAACTAAAACCTCTTTGAAAAGGCTTTTGAATAGTCCATTTTATTTCTGCTCTACAAAGGCACAAGGAGTTTTTAGTTACTTTTTGACACAGTGTGAAAGAAAGAAATTGTATCCATGGAGTTGACAATGGTTCTTGAGGTAAGGAAGTTCCAAAGGATAGGATAACCTTGGAAGAGTGTAGGGGTTGCTTGGGCAAGCTTCCCCTTCCTGCTTGGAAAGTCTTCTTCCAGAGTTAAATCTTGAAATTTTTGAGTTTTGTTCTATGATAGAGACAATATGGTAGTATACCCATGATCTCATAAGAATTATATAATAATAAAAACTTTATGGTTTTTCAAATTACAATATTTTTATGATTTTTTAGAATTATGATAAAAATATTTTATGATTTTATGAGGACATTATACTCTTCCTGATTAAATAAAATTCAGATCCTTTAGTATTCATACTTGAATAAGAAGCAAGGAATGCCTGGAATATGTGGTCCACTCACTATTTTCATGCCAAGTATTCACCTTCCCTGACTACAATTTCCACCTCCTGGGGAAACTGATGCCCCTTTAACATTCTGATGCTCATATGGACACAGGGCTCTTGCTAGATTTTCCAAAGCACAGCTGGACAAGGTTAGAATATCTGGATAAGACATTAGCAAGTATTCTGAAATAACAAATGGGAAATAAACACAGAAAGTAAAATGAATGTAAAAAGTATGGCTTGCAAGTCATAGATTCTTTTTTTTTTTTCCTGAGATGGAGTTTCGCTTTTGTTGCCCAGGCTGGAGTGCAATGGTGCAATCTTGGCTCACCACAACCTTCGCCTCCCGGGTTCAAGCGATTCTCCTGCCTCAGCCTTCCTGAGTAGCTGGGATTACAGGTATGCACCACCACGCCCTGCTAATTTTGTATTTTTAGTAGAGACAGGGTTTCTCCATGTTGGTCAGGCTGGTCTCGAACTCCCGACCTCAGGTGATCTGCCCGCCTCAGCCTCCCAAAGTGCTGGGATTACAGGCGTGAGCCACTGCACCTGGCCCAGAGATTCTTTTAAAGATCTTGCAGGGTCCTTCCCATCCCTGGGCAACCTTGCCCCAGTTCTCCCTGGGACTCAGTCTGCCTCCATGTAGTGGTAATCATCTGAACATAACCACACTTTCATCAATTAGGGCCAAGTAGTTTACCTTCTTGGTTCTGTTTGAGGTTTCTATTTTGAGGACCACTGTACTTCCTAGATGTTTCACACAGGGAAGCACTTCATCTTGCTGCTGAGATACTACTCCCTATCAATAGGGATGTACCTTCAATGATAGGTCACATCATTATTTAACTGAAAATAATCTCCTCATCATCTTAATCTCTGCTAGATCATTCCAATATTCCCTCAGCACACAAACATGCTGTAAAATGCCTTCTTAAATAAAGAACACAAAAGTGCTTCCTTTATTCTACAGTCCCTCTTAGTGTGTGGCTCTATCTATCTTTAGAAAGAGCAAAACTCTTAACTATGCTACCTGTCTCCATTGTCTCTCTTCCCATTCTCTCTTGAACTCGAAGATATTGATTCCTACTATTCCACCTAGAATGCTCTTGGGTGGCCCACCAAATGGCATTCAGGTTGTAAAATGCAACATTCAATTCAGTCTACATCTTACATGCTCTGAGCAGCATTAACATAGTTTGATCACTCACTCTTTCCCTAAAAACATTCTTAACAAGGCTTCTGAGGCACCATATTATCCTGATTTTCTTTCTCTATCAACTGCTCCTTCTTATCTTTCAGATCTCTGAATGTTGGAGTGCCCAGGACTCTGGCCACAGTCCTCTTTTCTTTTTTTTTTTTAAATCTATATTCACACCCTACATGATCTGATCTATTCCCATGACTTTCAATACTATTATATTCTGATAACTTGAATTTTTACCTTCAGACCCAGCCTCCGCTTTGTATTCAATAGTAATATATGCAACTACTTAATCAATATTTCCATTTGGATGTCAGCTAGATATCTCAAATTTAATATCTCTAAAACTGAATGCTTCTGCTCCTCTGCAGTGTCCCCCATCTCAGTAAATGACATCTCCTTTCACCCAGTTACTCAGGCCAAAATCCCTGGTGCCATCGTTGACCCTCTTTTCTCTTATACACCAGTTCTATTCCATCAGTGAATTCTGTCAGCTTGTCACTTCTTGCCGACTATCTTGCAAACACCTTAGTCCAAGCCTTCTGCAATTGCTTTCATGAATCTATGCACTGATTGTCCTGCTTTCACTTCTACTCCTATAGTCAGTTCTCAAAGAGCATTTAGGGTGGTTCTTTTAAAACATAAATATGATCATGTTACATCCTGGCTCAACCGTCTAGTGGTTTTACGTCGTACTTAGAATGAAATTCAAAGTCAACCCCAAGTTTAAACTTGGCCTACAAGCCCCTACGTTATCTAGCCCTAAGGAACTGCAAAATCATCTCTTACAGCTTTCTCCTTTCTTAATGACATTATCAGTCCAGTCACACTGGCCTGCTTGCTATTCCTGCCCCTCTTGGGGCCTTTGCAATTGCTATAGCCTCTGCTCTTCTTTCGCCCAAGGTACTGGCATTGCTCTCTCCCTCACTCCACTTAGGTCTCTGCTGAAATATCACCTCCTCAGACGGACCTTCCCTGACCACTCCTTAAACAGCAATCTCTTCATTCTTCACTTACTCTATTTTATATTTTTATCAGAGTCTGACATATTATATCGTACTATGTTTGTTTATTTTCTGTCTCCATTTACTAAAATATAAGATCTAGGAGGGCAAGGATTTTGTTTTGTTCATTGCCATGTCTCCAACACCCAGAGCAGCCTCTGGTAGAAAGTAAATATGTCGGATGTCATGATGGCTACATTTAATCAGCTCTTACTATGTGTCTTACATTGCTAAGTACTTATATGCATTGTTTTGTGAAAGTTGTCAGAATCAAAATGGAGTCATTTTTGTTTAAAAAAAAAAAACACATTCTAACAAATAGAGCCAGAGAAGGCTATGAAGAGAAAACTTTCTTGCATAAATGCCTGATGACAAAAACAATCACAAAAGATTCTGCAGAAACTGCAGCCTTGCACAAAGGCCATCCCAACCTTACATGAGAAATGCTTCTGTGAGGACATCTGCCTAATAACTGCCTGTTCAACCTCAGACTGGCGTCACTCTTGTTATTGATCTTTCCAGCTAAGGATAATTATCCCAAAACAATTATGTAATCCTCCTGATTTTTCATTTAAAAACTCTTGTCTTGGCTGGGTGCAGTGGCTCACACCTGTAATTCCAGTGCTTTGGGAGGTGAAGGTGGAGGATCGCCTGAGGCTAGGAGCTCGAGATCAGCCCGGGCAATATAGTGAGACCCTGACTCTACAAAAAAAAATTAAAATTAGCCAGGCATGGTGGCGCATGCCTGTAGTCCCAGCTATTCAGGAGGCTGAGATTGGAGGATCACTTGAGCCCAGGAGTTTGAGGCTGCAGTGAGTTATGATGGTACCACTGCATTCCAGCCTGGGCAGTAGAGTGAGACCCTGTCTGTCACAAAACCAAACAAAAACAAACAGCAAAATCCTTGTCTTTCATTACCTCCCAGAATATGCTCATAGTTGACTATGGCACGCATATGCCTATTGCAGTGTCCTATTCCTAAATAGATATTTTCTTTTAGAGAGCTTCTGTTATTTAGTTTGACAGTTCCATTTAATTTTGTTTACTTCACACATAAGAAACCCAGCATGCAATAACAGAGTCATCATTTTCCTACAGTCTCTCCACACAGGAGTTCCATGCCATAGGAACTCATACCATCCTATGAGTTCCTCCAGTGTGAAGACCAAACTCCTGACACTGGCCCACTCCAACTTCAAGATTCCCTGCCTTAAACATCAAAGCCCAGCCAAGATGGGCTTCTGTAGCTCCTCCCTCTATTGCTCATGTTAAAGGGATGGGGCATTAGCCCCAGTGTTTACATGATGGTGTTATGGGGAAATGCAGAGTCCTCGGTCCTTTGGAAGAAAGAATCAGCCAAGAGAAACTTTAGCCAAAAAGAAGAATTTATTGAAGGAAAATAGAGAGCAGAGAGTATATTTGGAGAGTCAGTACACTCTTAAAGATGAGGCAAAGGGGGCTGCTGACAGAGAATGAGCCAGCAGCAGCAGCCCCGAGAGTTCTGCATTAGGTTTTCACGGTATCAGAGTTTGAAGTTCCCACCTCTGTCTTAAGTCTCTACCTTTTTTCTCTGTCTAGTTTTTCCACTTCTGCCTTAAGTCCCTGCCTTTATCCCCACCTAGCTCCCATCCAGGCCCGTGGGAGCCTCCCTTACTGTTAGTTGGTCTGCGTGCGTGGGCCCGGTGTTGGATATGAATTTCACCTGCATCGCTCATTACTGCCACCTCAGAAATGTTGTAGAGTGGTCACATCTATACTTAATGCACCTGCGTATATCTTAGGACTTTTCCCCTTGCTCTCTTCCCCTCCTTATCAGCATGTAGCTAGCTACATTCTGACAGGTTAACTGCAGAGTGAGCGATTACTGGGCATCTTAAGGGAGCATTTCAGGGTGTTCCTTTCCGCATAGCTATTTCCCCTCCTCTCTGCTCATACCTAGTATGCATGTTTGGGGTGTTCTCTGGGGTGTGAGATTTTCTAGACCTCCCTTTCCTCAGGGGCTCACCCTCCTGCTCATGTCTGGCTATCTGCCTACTCTAACAATGGGAGCACACTGCTAAACTATACTAACTGAAGCTAGTAGTAGGGGAAGCTTGTGTGGGTGCTTGGATGTTGGCTTCTTTTGCTATCAGTAAATACAATGGCCATGTGTATTTGGTATCTTGGCCGGCCTTTTTAAGAACAAATCCTAGTATCCTTGAAAAGAAGACAATTCATAAAGCTGGTATTTCACCAGCATTACTGTAGCTCAGAGGGAGGTTTTCCCTTCCTGTGTAGGAGAGTACAGGGAGTTCTATTTTGAAAGGTCTCTGTACTTCTGCAGGCCCTCGTGCCCAATTTTGTTTGAGAGTCGTGGATTTTGCAAATGTTAAAAACAGTTACTGCTGGCTGGGTGCAGTGACTCACACCTATAATCCCAGCACCTTGGGAGGCTGAGATGGAAGGATCACTTGAGCTTAGGAGTTCAAGACCAGACTGGGCAACATAGCAAGACCTTGTCTCTACTAAAAATAAAAATAAAAAATTAGCCAGGCTCAGTGGTGCACACCTGTAGTCCCAGCTACTCAGGAGGCTGCGGCAGGAGGATTGCTTGAGCCTGGGAAACCAAGGCTGCAGTGAGCCATGATCACACCACTGCACTCCAGCCTGGGCAACAGAGGGAGACCCTGTCTCAAAAAAACAAAACAGTTGCTTCTGAGTGATGGGATTTGGGGTGATTTTCTTGTTACATTATTCAAGTCTATATTCTATTATTAATTTTTGTAATAAGTATGTATAATTTTACAGAAAACAATAAAGAAATTATCTAAACTAAGGGAGGAAATGGTAAACAGGTGGAATATTACCAAGGGGGAACATTGTTATTGGATTGCTTGGCACAGAAGTCATTTTTGAACCTTATGAGAGCCATCGCTTCTGGAAGAGTGGGTTGAGGAGTAAATGGAAGGAAAGGGTAAGGCACATGACTAAGGCAAATGCTTCTCAACCCCTATTGCATCCCTGAGAATCACACATTAAATCATATTTCTGGGCCCCATCTTGCAGATGTTCAATTCAGTTGGTCTGGGGTGGAGCAGATCACTGGCTTTTCTACAGCCTCAATCAATGTCTGAAGAAATAGCTGCCCTTACCTTCATAACATAAAGACTTACACTTTTCTTTCTCTTAGGATGGAATGAGATGGAAACCTTAGTCCTTTCAAGATAACCCTGAAAAAGTTAATTTTATGTTCTATAGGCTGAGGGTTTGGCTTCCTGCCCTCGTTTCCAGCTTCCACCAATATCTTCCCAGGCTGGCTTCTTACCTAGATACATCTCAAATTGGGATGCAGTTTCCCAATCTAGTTCTCACCCTTCTGACACTGAACAGGTTTATGAATCTTTTTTTTTTTAATTTTAAAAATTAAAAAATGTTTAAAGATGCCAACAAGGTCAACTAGGCCAGCTCCTCTCCATGTCCCTGATCTTGTTTGAAAAATTTATTAGTTTCTTTGTCCTGCTCAAACATGAGTTCCCTGATGGCTAAACTCCATAAGATAAGAATAACTATCATACCATTATTAGAAATCTTCATAAATACCGGGTATAAATGTCCCTGATTTTTGTGAAAATGCATTTGGGTCCCCTTTGCTTCCTTCCAGCCCCTTTCCTGACGTATCTCTTGATTTTGCTCTGGAGGTGAGCGCTGGCCACAAAGTCCTGCACTCTCTTTATTTCACACACTAGGCCCACAGGATTCTGGGTGCCTCCTTCAGTGAAGAGGCTTCAGCACTCTGGCCTTCTGTCGGAAATCCTGTAAGGGTAAGGAACAAGAGATGGTAAACCGTTTCAGGAAATAAAACACCAAATGGTGTGTCTGATCTCAGGTTCCCTCTGTTTTACCAAAAAACGAGTCAACGGGTTATCCCCTGATCCAAGAGACCTGAAGCATGAGTCTCAGCAGCTCTTAGGTACACTGAGAAACCTGCACAAACCAGTGGCTCCTCCCAGACACTGAGAAATTAAACCTCAGGCTTGCATCAAGCCCTCAACATTTTAGGAAAATGACCGACAAGTTTTCTCCTCTATTTATATGTGGAAATGTTCATTTCACTTGCAAAAGAGAAGACCAAAATGTCATTTTTATGATTATGATGTTATAACAGAAATGTAGGAGTGTGAAATTTATAATGTTATAGACCAATTTAGTATGAAATGCAAATATCACAGCAGAGTGGGCTGGCTACTCAAATCTCAGCTGAAATGCTCTGAAAGAGTCCCTATGGCTAGCTAGTTCAGCTAACTAAAGGGCCCCAGTGTCCTGGAGAAGAAAATAAAGAGGGGATATAGTTGGGGGAATGAAGGCAGTTTAAACTTTGTGAAGCTTCCTTAGCTCTTCTCAGGAGACTGTTCATGGATTTGAATATTTATAGTAGAGAATTCTTCCTCTGTAGTATGTGTACTTGATAATTAATTTAATAAATATAATTTTGGATAATACAGACCTCTCCTTATGGTGACGGTGATAGCTTGAAGACATTTAATAACCTGCAAATCTTACTGCTTCAATCCTCTGCTCAAAGTCCTCCAAAGGACCCCAGTGCCAATCATTCATCACCCATTGGTTTGATCATCTTATTCCTTGACTTTCTAGCAATTATGTATTGGATAACAGGCCCTGTGCTAGAGGTTGGAGATATGGCAGTAAAGAAAATGGGCATGGGAATCCCAGAATTCTTAGAGCTCGTATCTTGTGTGAGGACAGAAATTAAGCTAGTAATTTTAACATTGTAACACTATGCAGATCTGTATTTTTCCTTGATATCTCATACACAATTATGTTTCCAATATCTAATTATGTTCCCCTGCAGCCATTCCACCAATGTAGTCCCAGGAAATGGGAATGATGAATGTCTCTTTAGAAAGAAACATGATAAAAGGGAAACCCTCTCCAGAAAGGAAGACAAAGTAAAAGGAAGCACATTTTATTAAAGGCTAAAGTATAAAGGTGGAAGGATGCAATAAAAATCTTCAGGTAGGGAGGATGGTGACCTGACACCCTAAGAACTTGGTGGCAGACTATAAGCCTAGAAGCTCCATTCTTGGTACGGGGGTGTGTATTAGTTCCTGTACCTATTGAAACTAATTACCACAAACTTAGTGGCTTGGAAAAACACAAATTTATTCCCTTACAGCCTTGCATTCTTAGGTTATTCTTCAGTTACACAGAGACTTCAGAGGAGAACATCTATTCCAAGTTGTATAAAAATTAATACTTTGGTAGTCTAAAATGTGTTTTAAAAAATTGGTAGATGCTATGGTTTGAATGGTTCCCCTCCAAAATTCATGTGTTGCAACTTAATCCCTGTTATGGTGGTATTAAGAGTTTCGGACCCTTTGGGAAGTGATTAAGTCATGAAGGCTCTCCCTCATGAACGGATTAATGCCCTTACAGAAGAGCCTTCAGAGAGAGTTTGTCTCTTTTTATTCATCTGCCTTCCCCTATGTGAGGACACAGCATTTGTCCCTTCTGGAGCACACAGCAAGATGCCATCTTAGATACAGAAAGAACAGCAAACAACAAACACCGCCAAACAGACACCAAACCTGCCAGCACCTTGATTTTAGATCTCCCAGCCTTCAGAACTGTAAGAAATACATCTCTATTATTTATAAATTACCCAGTCTGTGGCATCTTGTTACAGGAACGCAAGCAGACTAAGATAGTAGAGGACACATTTAAGTTTGTGTGCTGCTGTGTATTCACATTTTTAAAAGCTAAAACACATTTCAAAATTAAATTAAAGCCAAACACCTGTGAAACAGCTGAAATGTTTTAGCTAAATTGTACAGAAGACCACATTAGAAAAAACTGGTTGACTCAATATAAACGATTCTTGGTGTAATTCAATTTCTAGTATTCTCATATGTCTACAAAATTGGTCTTAATCCTTTCACTATCTTCAAACTAAGAAAATGTATGTCTTACAAGGAGGATATTTGCACTTAATAATCACTGAAAAGTTGGACAGCATTCGTTTGGTCTCATCATGTTTGTCTTCTTTGCCTCCTGTTAAAGATCTGGAGCACAAAAGCAGGACAGTGGAAGTCGTCAGATAAGTTTATGTTAAGAAATAGCTGTGTATAATACTGTCCTGGTCACGGAAAATTAAAGGTCAGAAAACAGACACTTTCAGACTATGCATGTGAACTATGTGTTAACAGTGCTATCTCCCTGCACCTACCATACCATCTTATGGTCCTGTTTGAGGCTGAACATAATTCAAATTGGAATAGGATAAGGATTTCCTTCACTCCTTACAAGATAAAAAGGTCATAGTACATTTTAAAATATTTTCCCCAGATATATTATGCAAATTCTGAAATGGTAGAATAAGCAATCATTTCCTACTCCCTGAAGCATGAACTCCTAGTTGAGAACATCACTAACAAGTTGAATGCATACCTGCCCACGCATGTCTTATGCACTTTCACTTGTGCACATACAAAACCACATAACTCCTTGTACAAGAAAACTTAATTACTAGGCAAGACGCCTCCACCAGCTCTAGCAGCAAGCCTATTTATGGAAACTCTTCCTTAGAGAATATCTTATATCAAAATGATATTGCCAGCCAGCCATGCAGGGAGATTACCTACAGAAGCTACTCTGGCACTGACTCGAGCACAGAGGAAATAGCTGTCAAACCCACTAGCTGCTGGCTTCTTGGAGGCAGTGTTTAAAAACTATCTCAAAGTCTATGCTAAAAAATATACAGCAGAAATTTCAGCAAGTAGATGGAGAGTTTTACTGGTCTAAGAAAAGTTTTAATGATACCTAAAAATTACAAATGGGCTAGAACAGGAAAGGCAACATTATACATCAATTAAAAAGTTAAACTGGAGTTCAGGTTGTATTCCAGAAACTGCTATTCACTTTATTTGATATTCTTTATAAGGGAAGCTTGAGGTTATTAAGTCACTGCCCTCCCAATGCAGTATTACATTTTCTGTAATCTGTAGGAAATAATATCAGGAAACTGATCAAATTCCAAGTCCCTACATATTACCAGAACAACTTATTGATAAGAAAAAGATTATTTTATTTCTTACAGTGATAAGGGAGACATAATATGATAGTTTCTTGGAGGAGAATGAACAAGATTTGATTTATTCAGATTTTGAAGTCTAGTTTAAGGCAGGTCTGTCAGAGCAGGGGTGAGCGCAATACAGAGGGCTTAATTAGGATAGGGTAAGGGCTATGATAGAATATTAGGATTGGTGAAAAAAGAAAAGAGGAGGTCGTTTTGAAGCCAGGAGCACAAAGTCTTGGGATGTGAAGACAATTGAAATTAAAGTCATGTTAACGTAGATAGTAAGCTGTGTAGGAGTAAATGGTTTCAGTTCTCAATATTAAGAGTCCGGAGAAGAGAGGATGGATTTTAATAAGTTATCGGGCCCTTTCATGAAATCCATGTGGATAAGATGGAGCAGTGTAACTTGCTTCCTTTCACGCTTATGACTAAACCTGGTGGTCCTGATTGAAGCATCAGCCAAGTATATCACTGTCAGGATTTAAGTTCTAAGGACTGAACTGGGATGGGGCAGCAAGAAGCAGGAAGATCCAAAGTGAGTTTAAACAGAATTCTTAAGCAAAGCTGAGAGTCAAGCTGAAAAATGAGGATCAATTGGGAATTCTGGAGGCAGGAGCAATGCTACAAATAAGAAAAGAGATAGGTCAGAAACAGGTCAGAAACAAAACGCAACCTAGATGAACACAGTTTGCAGCTAAATCAGGAAGGGCTTAGATGGATGTTTTCTGGGATTGGATTTCAAGTAATTGAGGCTTTTCTGATGCCTGGTGCTTGGATAAGTCAGACTAGCTTAAAGGTATAGGTTTGGAGCAGGGATCCATCCCTCATCCTACCCCATCCCCAAACCCTACCACTGCTATGTAGGCCTCTCCCAATCAAACAGTAGGTTGGGTGTGGAGCTTTCTCAAGTTTGTTTTGCATAAGACTTGGCATGTTTGGGAAGCTCTTCCAAACATGGAAGAAGAGCTACTTCCCATGAATTCATAAATGCCTCTCTAAGTCAGACCCTTACCTCTGCCTCAGGGATTGGAGTAGTCTATATCGCTGTTGGAAGTCTAGTACTTCCACTTCATGCTCTTGCTCTCTACCTCTAGTGACAGGACGAGTCACTGGACTGGAAGGCAGATTGGATCTGTATTTTTAGCCATATGGCATTCAAATATCTCTGTGACCTTGAATCAGTCCAAGAAATAATCCTCAACTTTTCATAAGCGGGGTATGGGATTTGGTGGGGTGAGGGAGGCAAACTGCTAGAGAATAGAGGAGCTGTGGATGGAGTGAACTAATGAATTGTTGAGAGATGTGTGTCTACCAGAAAACAAACCGCAAGTGGTTATTATTATAGGAAACTGCTGAGAAATCCTCCCCTGTCCCTCCTCTACCCTACTTACCCCAAAATCACTGAGTCTTGCTCTCATTTTCAGGCCTCTGACCTGTGACCTTCCACTGATTTGCTAACTGCCTCTGTGATCTCCACTAATAATTAGCCACTGAGCACTTCAGTGAGTTTTGTAACCCAGCTCTCGTGCAAGTTGGAGGACTTCATCTACTCCCTCAGTTTCATCCTTCCTCCTTCTTCAGGAAAGAATCTCACATTCCAGAGCTAGCTCATGTACCGTGCTTCCTGTCCCATTATGAGGTGGAGATTTGGACATTTTGCCTAGAACCCATGATTTCAGGAGGTTCTTCTCTCCCATGTGGGGACAATGAATGTAATTTCAGCCCTTCTATTCTTACTGTGCCTGGGAAATGTCACATTAATAATAGAAATAATACAGAGTTTTGCAGATAACTGCTGTACTTACCAACCTATTGATTGCAAGAGTGGAATTCACTGGCACATGCATTGTTGCTGCTTTCTCCCCCTACAGAAAATGATGGGGTTGAACTAACACATTTCCCAACTACTTCCTACAATGCTTTTTTTTTTTTTCCCTAACAGCCTTACTGAGATATAATCCACATACCATAACTTCAGCCATTTAAAGTGTACAATTCAAGGGGTTTTGCTATATTATTCATTATTTTAAGTTGTGGTGATGATAGATAACATAAAATGTGCCATTTTAACCATTTTTAAGTGTATAATTCGGTAATGTTAGTTACATTCACAATGTTGTACAACCATCACATTATCTATTTCCAAGACTTTTTCACCAACCCAAACAAAAACTCTGTTTCCTTTAAGCAATAATTCCCCACTCTCCTTGCCTCCAAACCATTAGTTTATCTATTCTACTTTCTGTCTCTATGAATTTGCCTATTACAGGTACTTCATTCAAATGAAATCATATAATATTTGTCCTTTTTGTTTGACTTATTTCACTTAGTGTAATGTTTTCAAGGTTCAGAACTTCATTTTTTATGATTGGATATTTTATTATATCTATATACCACATGTCGTTTACTTATTCATCTGTTAACGGACCTTGGGGTGTTTCTATCTTCTGGTTATTGTTGAATTATGCTGTTATAAACATTTATGCACAAATATCTGTTTGAATTCCTGTTTTCGGTTAGTTTGGGTATTTACCTAGGAGTGGAATATAGTAATTCAATGTTTAACTTTCAGAAAAATTGCCAAACTGCTTTACACAGCAGCAGCAGCACTATTTTACGTTCCCACTGGCAATGCGCAAAGGTTCTAGTTTCTCCACATCCTCATTAATAATTGTTATTTTCTGTTGTTGTTTTATTATAGACATTCTAGTATATGTGATAGTGGTATCTCATTGTGAAAGGGGTACCTTATTGTGGTTTTGACTTGCATCTCCCTAATGACTAATGATGATGTCGAGCATCTTTTCATGTGCTTGCTGGCCATTTGTATATCTTCTTTGGAAAAATGTCTATTCAAATCCTTTGCCCATTTTAAAAGTTGGGGTTTATTTTGCCATTGTAGTTGAGTCGTAGGATTTATTTATATGTTCTGAATGCTGGGCTTTTGTCAAATGATTTTCACTCCCTTGATGCTGTCCTTTGATGCACAAAATGTTATCATTTTTATGACATCAAATTTACCTATTTTTCTTCGTTTATTGTGCTTTTGGTGTAATATTTAAGAAACTATTGCCAGCTAGGCGCAGTGGCTCACGCTTATAATCCCAACAGTTTGGGAGGCTGAAGCAGGCAGATTGCTTGAGCCCAGGAGTTCAAAACCAGCCTGGGCAACATGGTGAAACCCCTTCTCTACAAAATACAAAAATTAACCGGGTGTGGTGGTGTGCTCCTGTACTCGGGAGGCTGAGGCGGGAAGATCACTTGAGCCCAGGAGGGGGAGGCTGCAGTGAGCCATGATCACACCACTGCACTCCCGCCTGGGCAACAGAGTAAGACTCTGTCTCAAAAAAAAAAAAAAGAAAAGAAAAACAAGAAAAAAAAGAAAGAAGAGAAAAGAAAAGAAAACATTGCCAAATCTAAGGCTATGAAGATTTCTCCCCATATTTTCTTCTAAGAGTTTTATAGTTTTAGCTTTTAAATTTAGGTTTTTGATCCATTTTGAGTTACTTTTTGTACAGCGTGTAAGGTAAGGGTCCAACTTCATTCTTTTGCCTATGGAGATCCAGTTTTCCCAGAACTATTTGTCGAAAGACTGTCCTTGAGTGGTCTTGGGGCCCTCATCAAAAATCAACTGACCAGCTGGGCACAGTGGCTCACGCCTGTAATCTCAGCACTTTGGGAGGCTGAGACAGGTGGATCACCTGAGGTCAGGAGTTCGAGACCAGCCTGACCAACATGGTGAAACCCCATCTCTACTAAAAATACAAAAATTAGCAGGGCGTGTTGGCAGGTGCCTGTACTCCCAGCTACTCAGGAAGCTGAGGCAGGAGAATCGCTTGAGCTTAGGAGGTAAAAGTTGCAGTGAGCCAAGATCGCGCCATTGCACTCCAGCCTGGGCGACAAGAGTGAAACTCCATCTCAAAACAAAACAAAACAAAACAATTGACCATATATGTGAGAGTTTAGTTGTGGGCTCTCAATTCTCTCCCATTTGTCTATATGTCTACTATGCCAGTAAAACAATATTTTGATTTCTGTAGAATTGTAGTAAGTATTGAAATTGTGAAGTGTGATTCCTCCAACTTTGTTCTTCTTTTTCAAGATTGTTTTGGCCATTAGGGGGTCTCTTAAAATTTCATCTAAATTTTAGGATTAGCCTGTCAATTTCTCCAACAAATTCAACTGAAATTTTGATAAGGATTGTGTTGAATATGTAGATTAATATAGGGAGCATTGCCGTCTTCACAATATTAAGTCTTCTGATCCTCAACGTAGAAACACATAGGAAAGTTAAAGAAAACATAGATTTTCTTTGCAGGAAGCTTCTTAATTACTAATTTAATCATTTCAAAGAACCAAGTTTTGAGTTTGTTGATTTTTCTCTATTATTTTATTTTCTCTTTCATTTCTTGCTGCTCTAATCTTTATTATTTTCTTCCTTCTGCTTGCCTTGAATTTAGTTTGCTCTTCTTTTTCCAGTTTCACAGGGTGGAAAATTATGGATTTGAGATCTTTTTTCTCTTTTAATATAGATGTTTATCACTATAACTCCCTTTCAGCACTGCTTTTGCTGCTTTCCATACGTTTTGGTAGTTATCTTTACCTCAAAGTATTTTGTAATTTCCCTTATGATTTTACTTTAACTCACTGTTTATTTAGCAGTATGTTGTTTAATCTACATGTTTGTGAATTTTCCAAATTTCCTTCTGATATTGGTTTCTAATGTCATTCCATTGTAATCAGAGAATATATTTTGTGTGATTTTGATCATTTTAATTTTATTGAGTCTTTTTTTATGGCCTAGCAAATGGTCTTTCCTGGAGACTGTTCCATGTGCACTGGGAAAGAATGTGTATTCTGCTGCTGTTGGGTGGGGTATTCTATAGATGTCTCTTAGGTCTAGTTGATTTATAATGTTGTTTATGTCTTCTGTATCCTTGTTAATTTTATCTCTAGCTTTTCTATCCATTATTCAAAGTAGGTGATGTCTTTAACAGTTATTGTTGAAATGTCTATTTCTCCCTTCAGTTCTGTTAGTTTTTCTTCATGTATTTTGGGACTCTGTATAAATATGCATACATTTATATGTGTTACATCTTCCTGAGGGATTGACCCTTTTGTCATTATAAAAATGACCATTATACCTAATGGCATTTTTGTCTTAAAGTCTATTTTGTCTGAGACCAGTATAACCCACTCTAGCTCTCCTATGGTTGCTAGTTGCATGGTACACCTTATGCTATCCTTTTATTTCAACCTATTTGTACCTTTGTCTATAATACATCTCCCTTAGACATCATGAGGCAGGATCTCATTTTTGTAACCCAATCTGACAATTTATGCCTTTTGATTGAATTATTTAATCTATTTACTTTTATGTTATTATTGATATGGTTAGATTTATGTCTGCCATTACGCTTTTTGTTTTGTACGTGTCTCATATCTTTCTTATTCTTCTGTTCCTCCTTACTGTGGCTGATGAGAGACATTTCACACTCACCTTATCCACTAAGAAGAACCAAAATAGTGAGTAGATAATCACACTTTGAATAGATCATCCAAGACAGAACACTGGAATCCAGTAGAAAAGTGACAGGTAATACCTAAAGCAAGGAAGAAAAACAAAGCATGGCAGCCCGCTTGGCCAGAATTAGCTAGAAACCAATGTGGGGAAAGGGTAAGTGAGAGACCCTCAGCAATCCACATTACCACCACAGACTTCTGCAATGCTAGCCACTGGAGAGTCCCATGACCCTTGTGGGCCCTGAAACTAAAGTAGGAAGCTGACAGGAGATTGTGAAATGACACTGCTCCAGGGAGGGAGCTAACATTGGGTCCCTGAGACCTAAACAGCTACAGAAAATTGCCTCACCCTCAAAAGACAGTACACTGTCCTGGAGCTCAGCAGCGCTGGGGCTGAGGAACAAGAGAAGCATGGGCTTCTGTCCCCAGGAATCAGGCACCAGCTACCATGGGCTACCACATCCCAGGCTGAGGGCTGAGATACTTCCATTGGGACTGAGGCATGAGCAAAGCACTACTTTGCTACTGCAGCAAGGGCTGAGGCACAAGTACCACCAGAATTGAAATGTGAGAGGCATGCACATTTTCCACCCACTGGCCTAGGCTGCCACCACTGAGGGCAGCACCACCCTCCCTAGTAGTAGTGCGTCAGTACGGCCATTGCCCAACTTCACTGCCCTCGCCCTAGCCGCAATCTGGGGGCTAAGGGATCTCCCAGCCCAATCCACCACCATTGGCATCTGAACATTCCTCCTAGGCTACCTGTGGGCCTAGAGACTGGCCTGCCCAGACCATCACATTCACTATCAATGCCAGCACACACCAATCAGGGCCCAGAGAGTCATCGCGCCACTGCCATCACCCTCACCATGCTGGCTTCCCAGGGTCCTGAGAACCTCCCCACCCACCCAGCCTACTGCTGCCACTACTGACATCTGAGTAAGACACATAGAGGCCCAAGAATCAGCCCACCTGGACCCCCTAAAACCAGTACAAGCATATACTACCCTGGGGCCCAAGAACAGACACACTCAGCTACTGCTGCCACCAATGGGGCCCAAAGACTGCCTTACCTGGCATCCCCATCCCCAGAAAATCTTCACTGCCTCCTCTAATAACTGCATCCTAAGCCACTGAGGAAATTACAGACACCACTGATGCTGTTTACAGCCAAATAAATCATGCAAAGACTATGCTACTGCATGCACCCAGAATCAAGCCATAGTGTGTCATCAAACCAACACCTTAGATACATCTTCAGGAAAAAGTCCTCCCCTATGAAAGTAAATTCAAATAATTGGAAGAGGGACCAATTGTGTTGTCCCAATTGTGCAGACATCGATGTAAGGACACAGAAAACATGAAAAAACAAGGAAATATTACACCTCCAAAGGAATTCAATAATTCACCAGCAACAGGTCATGATTAAAAAGAAATTCACAAGATCTCAGAAAAATAATTCAAATTATTGATTTAGATGAAGCTCAGTGAGATACAAGAGAATTCTGAAAACCAATACAGAGAAATCAGAAAACAATTCAGGATATGAATGAGAAATTTGCTAAAGAGATAGATAAATATAAACGAGAACCAACAAAAATTCTGGAACTCAATAATTTATTTAATGAAATGCAAAATACATTCAAACACCTTAACAATAGACTAGGCCAAACAAAGAAAGAATCTCTAAATTTGAAGATAACTATTTTGAAATAATCCAGTCAGATAAATAAAAGGATATAATAGAATGAGCAAAGCCTTCATGACATATGGGACACCATAAAGCAGCGAAATTTATAAATTATTGGGGTTCCAGAGCAAGGTTCTAGGTGGAAACAGTGGCATGTAATCTTGGATTACTTCTCCAGTTGTGGAATTTCCATCCTAAAAGTAAGTTTTAAGAGTACAGTTAAAATATACAATTCTATGATTTTTAGTATGTTCAGAATTTTGCAACCATCACCAAAATTATTTTAGAATATTTTCATCCCTCTAAGAGAAACTCCAGTGATTCCCGTTGGCAATCACTCCTCAAATTTCCTTCAACCAGCCTCTGGCAGCCACTAATCTATTTTCTATCTCCACAGATTTGCCTATTCTGGACATTTTATATAAGTGGAATCATACAGTATGTGGTCTTCTCTGACTGGCTCTTTTTACTTTGCATCTTTTCAAGGTTCATCCACGTGGCAACATATATAACTACTTCATTCCTTTTTATTGCCAAATAATATTTCCATATATGGATATACAACAAAGAATGGATATTCAGTGCTGGGCATTTAGGTTGGTTTCATTTGGAGGCTATTATAAATAATGCTGTCGTGAGTATTTGTGTACAAATTTTTGTGTGGACATATGTTTTCATTTCTCTTGGACAAATATCTAGGAATGGAATTGCTGAGTCCTGTGGTACCTATGTTTAACCCTTTGGGAAACAAGGATTAATTTTTTTTAAATAGATTTTAGTTTTAGAACGTTTTTAGATTTACTGAAAAAATGAGAAGATAGTACAGTTTCCATGTACCTCACACCCAATTGCATATATATTTTTATTGTAGTAAAATATACAAAACATAAAATTTGCCATTTTAATCATTGTTGAGTGTACAGTTCACTGGCATTAAGTGCATTCCCACTGCTGTACAACCATCACCACCATCCATATCCAGAAATTTTCATTATCCCAACTGGAACTCTGTACACATTAAACAATCACTCTCCATTACTCCCTTTTTCCAGTCCCTGCTAACAAGTATTCTTTCTGTCTCTATGAATTTGACTATTCTAGGTACCTTACATAAGTGGAATCATATAATATCTGTCCTTTTGTATCCTTATATCACTTAGTATAAAATCTTCAAGGTTCATCCATGTTGTAGCATGTATTAGAATTTCATCCCTCTTTAAGGCTGAATAATATTCTATTATATATATTGTTTATCTCTTCATCTGCTGAAGAATATTTGGATTGTTTCCACCTTTTGGTTATTGTAAACAATACTGCTACAAATGGGTGTACGAATATTTCTTCAAGTTCCCATTTTCAATTATTCTTGATATATTCCCAAAAGTAGAATTGCTGGATCATATGGTAATCCTTTAATTTTTTGAGGAACTGCCATACTGTTTCCCCCAACAACTGTAACATTTTACATTTCCAGATGCAGTGCACCAGGGTTCCAATTTCTGCACATCCTCACCAACAATTATTATTATTATTAATATTAGCCATCCTAGTGGGTGTGAAGTACAAATCACTGTTGTTTGGATTTGCATAATTTCCCTATTAATTCCTGATATCAAACATCTTTCAGTGTGGTTTGGCTTTTTTTTTGTGTATGTGTGAGATGGAGTCTCACTCTTGTTGCCTAGGCTGGAGTGCAGTGGCACGATCTCCGCTCACAGCAACCTCTGCTTCCCAGGTTCAAGCGATTCTCCTGTCTCAGTCTCCAGAATAGTTGGAATTACTGGTGCCCGCCACCGCTCCCAGTAATTTTTTTGTATTTTTAGTGGAGACAGGGTTTCACCATGTTGGCCAGGCTGGTCTCCAACTCCTGACCTCAGGTGATCCACCCACCTCGGCCTTCCAAAGTACTGGGATTGCAGGCGTAAACCACCACACCCGGCCGGTTTGGCTTATTTCTATATCTTCTTTAAAGAAATGCCTTCTCAAGTCTTTTTCCCATGTTCACATTGGATTGTTTGTTTTTTGTTGTTGTTGTTGCTGTGTTGTAGGAGTTCTTCATATATTCTGGATAGCAATCCCTCATCAGATATATGATTTGCAAGTATTTTATCCCATTCTGTGGGTTGACTTTTCACTCTGTTGATAGTGTCTTTCGATGCACAAAAGTTTGATTTTGATGAAGTTTAAGTTACATCTTTATCTTTTGGTATCATCTGTGCTTTTGGTGTCATAGCCAAGAAATCATTGCCAAATCCAATGCCATAAAATTTTTCCCTGATGTTTTCTGCCAAGAGTCTTATTTAGCTCTACATTTAGGTCTCTGACTCATTTTGAGTTAATTTCTGTGTATAGTATAAGGTAAAGGTCCAGCTGCATTTTTGCATGTAGTCACCTGTTGATGACATCTTACATTAGTATAGTACATTTGCTACCATCAATATACTAATATTGATACATCATTATTCATTAAGTCCACATTTTACTCAGATTTCCTTAGTTTTTACCCAATGCTATTTTCCATCCCTGGATCCCATCCAGGACCCCACATTACATTTAGTTGTCATAAATCCTCAGGTTCCTCTTGCCTGTGACAGTTTATCAGATGTTCCTTGTTTTTTATGACCTTGACAGTTTTGAGAAATATTGGTCAAATATTTTGTAGGAGGCTCCTCTACTGGAATTTGTTTGATGTTTTTCTCATAATTAGACTGGGGTTATGGGTTCTGGGGAGAAAGACTACAAATCTAAAATGCCATTTTCATCACATCATATCAAGGGTACACACTCTTCTCTCCCGTTTACTTATTTATTCTCCCCGTTTATTTGTTTATTCAATCATTTATTTATATCAGTGTAGACTTGTGATATTTGTTTTATCCTTTGGATGGTAATCCAACATTGCTTTGTTTATTTTGTTTCTCAAATTATTCCAGGCTTAGTCATTGGGAACTCTTGCAGTTGACTTCTGAATTCCTTTGACATCTCCACCAATTTTTTTTTTTTTAGCACTTGTTTCTTTCTGGCACTAGAAGATGCTTCAAGCTCATCTTGCATGTTTTCTGACCCAGTCCTAAAATCAGCCATTTCTCTAAGAAGCCCTGCTTCGTTTTATTGGAGGATGGTATTAAAAACCAAACTGTGGGCCGGGCACGGTGGCTCATGCCTGTAATCCCAGCACTTTGGGAGGCCAAGATGGGCGGATCACCTGAGGTTGTGAGTTCGAGACCAGCCTGACCAACATGGAGAAACCCCGTCTCTACTAAAAATACAAAACTAGCTGGGCATGGTGTCGCATGCCTGTAGTCCCAGCTATTTGGGAGGCTGAGGCAGGAGAATCACTTGAACCCACGAGGCGGAGGTTGCGGTCAGCCGAGATCGCGCCGTTGCACTCCAGCCTGGGCAACAAGAGCAAAATTCCATCTCAAAAAAAAAAAAAAAAAAAAAACAGAACTCTGAGAGCTAGATATGCTCATTGCTACTGGTGCTCCTGGTCTTTTAGATCCTCTCAGCGGACAGAGCAAGGAAATAGGTATGTATACCAACCGGTATATATACACATATTTGTAAATATTTCTACATATTTCTATTTGTAACCATATGTATCTATATTAAGCTAAACATGAGGTTATACTGGTATTGCCAACTGTAATCCACTAGTACATGGATCATGCTAGCCTCCTCCCCTGCTCATCTGCAAATTCCCACTCCAGTCGTAAGAAACCTGGCTCCACACTCCATCATCCACTTACTAAATTTAGTTCAGTGAGGATTCCTTTTTAATGTGTAATTGTAAATAGAATTTTGAGATTAAATGTGTATTCATGTATAGAAAGAATATTTTCCATTTTTATTTTCCTACTTATTTACCTACTTCGTCATTTTTAAATCATTTTTATTCATTCTTCCTTAATCATTTTTTATATATCTTGTATGAATACACATAGCTAACTATTACTCCATAAAAGATTTTTGTCCGACCTTCCTCTCTGCAAGTCCTTAGCCTTTTAGGTTCAAACCAGTCACGTAGGTTGTTTCCAGTTTTCTTCTCATAAATCATTTGATGAACATACTAGGTAATCAATTTTTATACACACAATTATTTCCTTAGGAAAAATTTCAAAAAGTGAAATTATTAAGTCTGAAAATTGGCATATTTTAAAGCCTTTGATATCTCTAAGGAAATTTCCCTCCAGAAGAGTTTTTACAATTCACATTCCCATCAGCAAGGCTCTTATGCATTGTTGACTGATCCTAGGAATCAGTCTCTTGGGGAGTTTAATTTAATTCATTATAACTTGTTCTTACGGCATAAAGATACTGAAATCTGAGCTGAAACCTCAGCTGAAACCTGAGCTGAAACCTTTGTAAGGCTGATTTAATGTTCAGAATTAAGAATCAGCTTTCAAATTAGCTTTCTTAATATTTAGCACCTGGTGTTATTTAACGGCTATTATCTTGATGAATTTCCATAATAAAACACAGCTTTTAATCTTAAATCCTAGCATGTCTCAGCCAATCTCAAAATGAGGATGGGGACAGGGACATTTTATTGATCTATTTGACTGAAGCCTCCGCAACCTTACCTTGGAGAAATGCACCACAAAATGTTTTCTTTAAAACAAATCATTCTGGGTTTGAGCCCTGGTTCAGACCTAAATTCCTAACACCACAGCTGTTAGCTTTCTCTCTAGTATGTACAATCAAAATCTTTCTCCTGATTATTTATAATGATGGAATAGTTCTGTACCTTGATAGCAGTGGTGGTTACACACATCTACACATGTGATAAAATGGCATAAAGTTATCACATACATTATATAAATGTAAATTTCCTGGTTCTGATTATTTTACTACAGTTATATAAAATGTAACCATTGGGGAAAACCCAAGCAAAAGGCATATATGTCCTCTCTGTACTATCTTTGTAATTTTCCATGAGTCTATAATTGTAGTCATGTACCACATAATAACTTTTTGGTTAATGATGGACTGCATACACAATGGTGGTCTCGTAAGATTAAACTGTATTTTTTTTCTGTACCTTTTCTATGTTCAGGCATACAAATACTTACCATTTTGTTACAAGTGCCTACAGTGTTCAGTACAGTAACATGCTGTATAGATTTATAGCCTAGTAGCAATAGACTACACAATATATAGCCTCAGCATGTAGTAGGCTATACCATCTAGGTTTGTGTAAATACAGTCTATGATGCTGGCACAACAATGAAATTGTCCAGTGACTCATTTGTCAGAATGTATCCTTGTCACTAAGTGACACATGACTGTATTTCACAATAGATATTTATTTATTTATTTATTTATTTATTTACTTTGAGACAAAGTTTTGCTCTTGTCACCCACACTGGAGTGCAATGGCTCAATCTCGGCTCACTGCAACCTCTGCCTCCTGGTTTCAAGTGATTCTCCTGCCTCAGCCTCCCGAGTAGCTGGGATTACAGGCATGCGCCACAATGGTTGGCTAATTTTGTATTTTTAGTAGAGACGGGGTTTCACCATGTTGGTCAGGCCGGTCTCTAACTCCTGACCTCAAGTAATACACCCACCTCAGCCTCCCAAAGTGCTGGGATTATAGGTATGAGCCACCATGCCCGGCCACAATAAATTTTAAAAATCTTTCTCCAAGAGTTACCTTAAGAGACTTTAATTTTTTTTTGCATAGATAATACACTCACACGGTTTCAAAAGTGTTGCCCTCTTCCCTTTCTCCACCTAACCCATACCACCATCCCGCTTCTATTGCTTCCCCTATCTTCTTTTCTTCTATATTTTTCTGGTGTTTTTTTGTATAAATATAGGCAAATATGAATATATTCTTATTTTTCCCACCTTTCACACACAAAGGGTATGTGTTAATTTGGGTCCTCTGAAAAGCTGTTGTCAAGACAGACTTAAATGTGAGAATAATTATCAGAATTGGTATTATTGGGTCAAAAGGAAAATATATTTGAAATTAATAATAATACTTCTAAAATTTTTCTCCACAGGAATTGTACTATTTTGCACTCTCACCAACAAAGTGTGAGATTGCAGTAGCTCCTCATCTTGCCAAAAGAGTGTGCCATGAAACTTTTGAATTTTGTCAATCTGCTGTGAGAAAAAAAGGTGTGATTTTAATTTGCATCTATCTTATAAGTTTTACCATCTTTTCATGTCTTTAGGGGTCATTAGTATTTCTTTTTCTGTGGACTGTTTATGTCATTTCCCAATTTTTCTGTTGGATCATTGGGTACTCTTTACATATAAGGCAAATCAGTGTTTTGTCTAATAAGGTTTGCAACTTTTTCAGGTTGTAGTTTGTCTTTTGGCTTTGCTTATAGTGTGTTATACTATGCAAAACACACTATATTTATTCTATGTAGTAGAATAAATTAATCCTTTATTTTATGGTTTCATTGTCTTAACTAGAAAGTCTTTCCTCTCAATAAGGTTCTAAAAGAATCATTCCATGTATTCTTCTACTATTTTCATGTATGCACTATTTATATATGATTTTTTCAAATTAAATCCTGTATTAATTTGAAGTTAACCCAAGTATATGATACAACCTATGAATTTGCCTATCTTTTTCAAGAAGGCTAGCCAGTTGTCCTAAAACCACTTATTCAAAAGATACATGTTTATTCTACTGATTTGAGATGCTACCTCTCTCGTATACTAACACATACATGCTCTATTCCTGGATATTTTGTTCTGCTCTGTTTGTCTGTCAGTTTATGCATAAGTACCATACTGTTTTAATTATTAAGACTATATAGTCTCTTATTAACTGACAGCACTAATCTCAGTGCTATCATAGTCCTTTCTTTTAAGAGTTTTCCTGGATATTTTTGCTTACCTTCAATCATAAATTTAGAATCAGCTTGTCTAATTGGGCCCCCTAACCAGAGAAATCTATTGGCATTTTTGTTGGGATCACATTAGTTTATAAATTACCTTGGGAAGAATTGTTGAGTCTTTCTATCCCTGAGAATATGGTATATCTATTTGTTCAAGATTGCATTTATGGCCAGGCATGGTGGCTCATGCCTGTAATCCCAGCACTTTGGGAGGCCGAGGCAGGCGGATCACCTGAGGTCAGGAGTTCAAGACCAGCCTGGCCAACATGGTGAAACCCTATTTTGTATTTTGTAAAAATACAAAAATTAGCCAGGTGTGGTGTTGGGTGCCTGTAATCCCAGCTACTAGGGAGGCTGAGGCAGGAAAATCACTTGAACCTGGGAGGCGAAGTTGCAGTGAACCAAGACTGCGCCACTGCACTCCAGCCTGGGTGACAGAGCAAGATTCTGTCTCCAAAGAAAGGATTGCATTTATACATTTGAAAATGATTTACCTTTTTTCTCAAAAAGGTTTTACATATTTTGTTTCTGGGTATTTATTCCTTGTGTTGCTATTGTAAAGGGGATCTTCTCCTCCAATATATCTTCTAATTGTCATTTGTATACACAAAAGTCTTTTATTTCTGCAAATTAATTTTTATATTCTGCTACCTGACTGAATTCTCTCTCTCTCTCCCTCTCTCTCTCTCTCCCCCACCTACTAGTAGTAGTAAATTTTAGTTGATTACCTTGGGTTTTTCAGGAATACAGTCATACCACGTTCCAATAGTGACGGTTTTACTTTCATTTTACCATTTTTTAATGCTTTCAATGTCTTCCTGTTTTCCAGTTGTGTTGCTCACTCCACTCTCTACCAAACAAAGGCAATGAAGAGCAAGATAAGCAGGTAGCGGGGCCAGAAGAAGTCTTTAGTGAGAGTGTTCCTTAGGTTTGTGTTTTGTCATAGCTTTTCTTCTATTATAGCCACCAACGTACGCCAGGCACAGTGCTAAACTTAATTTACAACATCCCATTTAATCCTACAAGCATTCTGTGAAGTTGATATTACTATTGGCTCCATTTTACAGATTTTTTAAAAAGTCTGAAATGCAGAAAGGGAAAAAAATTGCCCAAGGTCACAAAAAAGTTGTAAAAGTAAGATTCAAATCTAGGTCTAATTCCAAAGAAACCACTCAACTACCATGCTAGTTGCATACACCCCAGAATAGCATAAGGTGCCCTTTGCTGTAACTTCCCAGAAAAGAAGGACTCTGGTCTTGCTGAGGCCCATATTTGAGCCGTAGTCTGTGGTTTTGGCCGGATCCAGATTCAAGCTTCTTAAACAGCTTGCATGGGATAGCCCTACAATATCTCTGAATGTGTTTCCCATTGCCCATAACCTCTGAAAGAGAATGAGCTCTGGGAGTGCAGAGTCTAATTTTGTCTTTGAACTTGTCATTTGTAGCCATGTCCAGTGAAATAATGTAGTATGCGCATGAGCAGAGGAGATAGATGCAATATGTCTGTCACCATTCAAATATAGCATTTGCAATGCCCCATGAACACAGAATTCTGGTGGACCAATGTCTGAGTTCAGCAAGACTCAAAGTGAGTACAAGGTAAGCATGTTATGGAAGCCACTGACTTCCATAGTGTCGGTAGATGTGCATGCATCCAGAATATGAATTCTGTAATGTTAGTGATACCGCATGAAAGTGAAGTGCTCTGATATTTACATTTAAAACTAACAATGGGGGCAGCCAAGATGGCCGAATAGGAACAGCTCTGGTCTACAGCTCCCAGCGTGAGCGACGCAGAAGACGGGTGATTTCTGCATTTCCATCTGAGGTACCGGGTTCATCTCACTAGGGAGTGCCAGACAGTGGGCGCAGGACAGTGGGTGCAGTGCACTGTGCGCTAGCCAAAGCAGGGCGAGGTATTGCCTCACTCGGGAAGCGCAAGGGGTCAGGGAGTTCCCTTTCTGAGTCAAAGAAAGGGGTGACAGACGGCACCTGGAAATTCGGGTCACTCCCACCCTAATACTGTGCCTTTCCGACGGGCTTAAAAAATGGCACACCAGGAGATTATATCCCGCACATGGCTTGGAGGGTCCTACGCCCACGGAGTCTCGCTGATTGCTAGCACAGCAGTCTGAGATCAAACTGCAAGGCAGCAGCGAGGCTGGGGGAGGGGCGCCCGCCATTGCCCAGGCTTGCTTAGGTAAACAAAGCAGCCGGGAAGCTCGAACTGGGTGGAGCCCACCACAGCTCAAGGAGGCCCGCCTGCCTCTGTAGGCTCCACCTCTTGGGGAAGGGCACAGACAAACAAAAAGTTAGCAGTAACCTCTGCAGACTTAAATGTCCTTGTCTGACAGCTTTGAAGACAGCAGTTGTTCTCCCAGCATGCAGCTGGAGATCTGAGAACGGGCAGACTGCCTCCTCAAGTGGGTCCCTGACCCCTGACCCCCGAGCAGCCTAACTGGGAGACACCCCCCAGTAGGGGCAGACTGACACCTCACATGGCCAGGTACTCCTCTGAGACAAAACTTCCAGAGGAACGATCAGACAGCAGCATTCGCGGTTCACGAAAATCCACTGATCTGCAGCCACCGCTGCTGATACACAGGCAAACAGGGTCTGGAGTGGACCTCTAGCAAACTCCAACAGACCTGCAGCTGAGGGTCCTGTCTGTTAGAAGGAAAACTAACGAACAGCAAGGACATCCACACCGAAAACCCATCTGTACATCACCATCATCAAAGACCAAAAGTAGATAAAACCGCAAAGATGGGGAAAAAAACAGCAGAAAAACTGGAAACTCTAAAAAGCAGAGCACCTCTCCTCCTCCAAAGGAATGCAGCTCCTCACCAGCAACGGAACAAAGCTGGATGGAGAATGACTTTGACAAGTTGAGAGAAGAAGGCTTCAGACGATCAAACTACTCCGAGCTACAGAAGGAAATTCAAACCAAAGGCAAAGAAGTTGAAAACTTTGAAAAAAATTTAGACGAATGTATAACTAGAATAACCAATACAGAGAAGTGCTTAAAGGAGCTGATGGAACTGAAAGCCAAGGCTCGAGAACTACGTGAAGAATGCAGAAGCCTCAGGAGCCGATGAGACCAACTGGAAGAAAAGGTATCAGTGATGGAAGATGAAATGAATGAAATGAAGTGAGAAGGGAAGTTTAGAGAAAAAAGAATAAAAAGAAACGAATAAGGCCTCCAAGAAATATGGGACTATGTGAAAAGACCAAATCTATGTCTGATTGGTGTACCTGAAAGTGATGCGGAGAATGGAACCAAGTTGGAAAACACTCTGCAAGATATTATCCAGAACTTCCCCAATCTAGCAAGGCAGGCCAACATTCAGATTCAGGAAATACAGAGAACGCCACAAAGATACTCTTCAAGAAGAGCAACTCTAAGACATATAATTGTCAGATTCACCAAAGTTGAAATGAAGGAAAAAATGTTAAGGGCAGCCAGAGAGAAAGGTCGGGTTACCCACAAAGGGAAGCCCATCAGACTAACAGTGGATCTCTCAGCAGAAACTCTACAAGCCAGAAGAGAGTGGGGGCCAATATTCAACATGCTTAAAGAAAAGAATTTTCAACCCAGAATTTCATATCCAGCCAAACTAAGCTTCATAAGTGAAGAAGAAATAAAATACTTTACAGACAAGCAAATGCTGAGAGATTTTGTCACCACCAGGCCTGCCCTAAAAGAGCTCCTGAAGGAAGCACTAAACATGGAAAGGAACAACCGGTACCAGCCACTGCAAAATCATGCCAAATTGTAAAGACCATCGATGCTAGGAAGAAACTGCATCAACTAACGAGCAAAATAACCAGCTAACATCATAACAACAGGTTCAAATTCACACATAACAATATTAACTTTAAATGTAAATGGACTAAATGCTCCAATTAAAAGACACAGACTGGCAAATTGGATAAAGAGTCAAGACCCATCAGTGTGCTGTATTCAGGAAACCCATCTCACATGCAGAGACACATATAGGCTCAAAATAAAAGGATGGAGGAAGATCTACCAAGCAGATGGAAAACAAAAAAAGGCAGGGGTTGCAATCCTAGTCTCTGATAAAACAGACTTTAAACCAACAAAGATCCAAAGAGACAAAGAAGACCATTACATAATGGGAAAGGGATCAATTCAACAAGAAGAGCTAACTATCCTAAATATACATGCACCCAATACAGGAGCACCCAGATTCATAAAGCAAGTCCTGAGTGACCTACAAAGAGACTTAGACTCCCACACAATAATAATGGGAGACTTTAACACCCCACTGTCAACATTAGACAGATCAACGGGACAGAAAGTTAACAAGGATGTCCAGGAATTGAACTCAGCTCTGCACCAAGCGGACCTAATAGACATCTACAGAACTCTCCACACCAAATCAACAGAATATACATTTTTTTCAACATCACACCACACCTATTCCAAAATTGACCACATACTTGGAAGTAAAGCTCTCCTCAGCAAATGTAAAAGAACAGAAATTATAACAAACTGTCTCTCAGACCACAGTGCAATCAAACTAGAACTCACGATTAAGAAACTCACTCAAAACTGCTCAACTACATGGGAACTGAACAACCTGCTCCTGAATGACTACTGGGTACATAACGAAATGAAGGCAGAAATAAAGATGTTCTTTGAAACCAACGAGAACAAAGACACAACATACCAGAATCTCTGGGACACATTTAAAGCAGTGTGTAGAGGGAAATTTATAGCACTAAATGCCCACAAGAGATAGCAGGAAAGATCCAAAATGGACACCCTAACATCACAATTAAAAGAACTAGAAAAGCAAGAGCAAACACATTCAAAAGCTAGCAGAAGGCAAGAAATAATGAAAATCAGAGCAGAACTGAAGGAAATAGAGACACAAAAAACCCTTCAAAAAATTAATGAATCCAGGAGCTGGTTTTTTGAAAGGATCAACAAAACTGATAGACCGCTAGCAAGACTAATAAAGAAGAAAAGAGAGAAGAATCAAATACACGCAATAAAAAATGATAAAGGCGATATCACCACTGATCCCACAGAAATACAAACTACCATCAGAGAATACTACAAACACCTCTATGCAAATAAACTAGAAAATCTAGAAGAAATGAATAAATTCCTCGACACATACACCCTCCCAAGGCTAAACCAGGAAGAAGTTGACTCTCTGAATAGAGCAATAACAGGCTCTGAAATTGTGGCAATAATCAATAGTTTACCAACCAAAAAGAGTCCAGGACCAGATGGATTCACAGCCGAATTCTACCAGAGGTACAAGGAGGAACTGGTACCATTCCTTCTGAAACTATTCCAATCAATGGAAAAAGAGGGAATCCTCCCTAATTCATTTTATGAGGCCAGCATCATCCTGATACCAAAGCCGGGCAGAGACACAACCAAAAAAGAGAATTTTAGACCAATATCCTTGATGAACATTGATGCAAAAATCCTCAATAAAATACTGGCAAACCGAATCCAGCAGCACATCAAAAAGCTTATCCACCATGATCAAGTGGGCTTCATCCCTGGGATGCAAGGCTGGTTCAATATATGCAAATCAATAAATGTAATCCAGCAGATAAACAGAACCAACGACAAAAACCACATGATTATCTCAATAGATGCAGAAAAGGCCTTTGACAAAATTCAACAACCCTTCGTGCTAAAAACTCTCAATAAATTAGGTATTGATGGGACGTATCTCAAAATAATAAGAGCTATCTATGACAAACCCACAGCCAATATCATACTGAATGGGCAAAAACTGGAAGCATTCCCTTTGAAAACTGGCACAAGACAGGGATGCCCTCTCTCACCATTCCTATTCAACATAGTGTTGGAAGTGCTGGCCAGGGCAATTAGGCAGGAGAAGGAAATAAAGGGTATTCAATTAGGAAAAGAGGAAGTCAAATTGTCCCTGTTTGCAGATGACATGATTGTATATCTAGAAAACCCCATTGTCTCAGCCCAAAATCTCCTTAAGCTGATAAGCAACTTCAGCAATGTCTCACGATACAAAATCAATGTACAAAAATCACAAGCATTCTTGTACACTAATAACAGACAAACAGAGAGCCAAACCATGAGTTAACTCCCATTCACAATTGCTTCAAAGAGAATGAAATACCTAGGAATCTAACTTACAAGGGACGTGAAGGACCTCTTCAAGGAGAACTACAAACCACTGCTCAATGAAATAAAAGGGGATACAAACAAATGGAAGAACATTCCATGCTCACGGGTAGGAAGAATCAATATCGTGAAAATGGCCATACTGCCCAAGGTAATTCATAGATTCAATGCCATCCCCATCAAGCTACCAATGACTTTCTTCACAGAATTGGAAAAAACTACTTTAAAGTTCATGTGGAACCAAAAAAGAGCCCGCATCGCCAAGTCAATCCTAAGCCAAAAGAACAAAGCTGGAGGCATCACACTACCTGACTTCAAACTATACTACAAGGCTACAGTAAGCAAAACAGCATGGTACTGGTACCAAAACAGAGATATAGATCAATGGAACAGAACAGAGCCCTCAGAAATAATGCCGCATATCTACAACTACCTGATCTTTGACAAACCTGAGAAAAACAAGCAATGGGGAAAGGATTCCCTATTTAATAAATGGTGCTAGGAAAACTGGCTAGCCATATGTAGAAAGCTGAAACTGGATCCCTTCCTTACACCTTATACCAAAATTAATTCGAGATGGATTAAAGACTTACATGTTAGACCTAAAACCATAAAAACCCTAGAAGAAAACCTAGGCAGTACCATTCAAGACATAGGCATGGGCAAGGACTTCATGTCTAAAACACCAAAAGCAATGGCAACAAAAGCCAAAATTGACAAATGGGATCTAATTAAACTAAAGAGCTTCTGCACAGCAAAAGAAACTACCATCAGAGTGAACAGGCAACCTACAAAATGGGAGAAAATTTTTGCAACCTACTCATCTGACAAAGGGCTAATATCCAGAATTTACAATGAACTCAAACAAATTTACAAGAAAAAAAACAAACAACCCCATCAAAAAGTGGGTGAAGGACATGAACAGACACTTCTCAAAAGAAGACATTTATGCATCCAAAAAACACATGAAAAAATGCTCACCATCACTGACCATCACAGAAATGCAAATCAAAACCACGAGATACCATCTCACACCAGTTAGAATGGCAATCATTAAAAAGTCAGGAAACAACAGGTGCTGGAGAGGATGTGGAGAAATAGGAACACTTTTACACTGTTGGTGGGACTGTAAACTAGTTCAACCATTGTGGAAGTCAGTGTGGTGATTCCTCAGGGATCTAGAACTAGAAATACCATTTGACCCAGCCATCCCATTACTGGGTATATACCCAAAGGACTATAAATCATGCTGCTATAAAGACACATGCACACGTATGTTTATTGCGGCACTATTCACAATAGCAAAGACTCGGAACCAACCCAAATGTCCAACAATGATAGACTGGATTAAGAAAATGTGGCACATATACACCATGGAATACTATGCAGCCATAAAAAATGATGAGTTCATGTCCTTTGTAGAGACATGGATGAAATTGGAAATCATCATTCTCAGTAAACTATCGCAAGAACAAAAAACCAAACACCACATATTCTCACTCATAGGTGGGAATTGAACAATGAGATCACATGGACACAGGAAGGGGAGCATCACACTCTGAGGACTGTTGTGGGGTAGGGGGAGGGGAGAGGGATAGCATTAGGAGATATACCTAATGCTAAATGACGAGTTAACGGGTGCAGCGCACCAGCATGGCACATGTATACATATGTAACTAACCTGCACATTGTGCACATGTACCCTAAAACTTAACGTATAATAATAATAAAATTAAAAAAAATCAAACAGCACAAAAGAGTATGAGTAGGGCTCTCTCCCTACCATGCCATACCCTGACCACCAGTCTCTAATAGCAACCAACCACAAAGTCTTTAAAAAATTCTAGTAAGTGTCCCATATATGTTCTACATCTTTTTCCCCTTACCAAGTCTCAGAGATTTGAGAAGGTACTTCATCTTTCTTCATAGCATTTATCACTCCCTGACACTACGGTATTTATCCATTTATTTATCATCTGCTCTCTTTCTATAATGTAAGCTCTATATCAGTATGTTCTTTTCTGTACTCCTAGTATCAAGAATAGTGTCTGGCATACAGAAGGGCTCAAAATTTGTTGGATGAATGAATAAATCATACCCCATCTATTAAAAAGAAACTGACAATGTGCAATATAAAGATGAATAGTAAAATTCATGCCGATTATTTAAAGTTTCAATTTTCCTTTATTTAGAACAACATTAAATAACAAAAAACATCAGAAGTTGAGAGAGGAGAGAGACCAAAGTAAAAAGGGAAAAGAATTATATTTTAATACTCTTAATGGCATTTTTTCCCTACTTTTTGAACAAAAGGCCTACATTTTCATTTTACAAGCACCACATATTCTACAGCTAGTCCTGTTTTTAACAAGCCTCCCAGAGATTCTGACGTAAGGGCAGGATTGAGAACCACTGGAGCAGATTACTTTTTTTTTTTTTTTTTTTTTTGACAAGGAGTTTCACTCTGTCACCCAGGCTGGAGTGCAGTGGCGCGATCACGGCTCACTGCAGCCTCTACCTCCTGGGCTGAAGCAATCCTCCCACCTCAGCCTCCTGTGTAGCTGGGACTACAGGCGCTCGCCACTACACCCGGCTGATTTTTGTAATTTTTGTAAAGACCAGTTTTCGCCATGTTGCCCAGGCTAGTCTTGACCTTCTGGGCTGAATCACGTCTCCCACCTCGGCCTCACAAAGTGTTAGGCTTTCAGGCGTGAGCCCCCGCGTTTGGCCCAGGACCCCTGGCGGGGCCGAGACGTCGCAGGACTAGGAGTATTGGGTGGGGGCGTGCTGCCCTCTAGTGTCTCTGGCTGCCATCTACCGCTACTCGCCACGCTTCTGCACCGGTCGGTAACCGGCTGTGTGAGCTCCGGTGGTTTTGCTGCCTGACACTACTCTGGGGCTGCCTGCCCAACTTCTTGGAAATTCTAGCTCTTGGGCATTAACAAAGGTGCTCACCTGTAAAAGTGTTGCCGCTGAGTCGCAGCAACTATGCACCTCTGTCCCCGGCACCTTGGTATATTTGAGATGTTCACTAGTATTTTCTGAGTATGAGACACAGCAAAGCTCTTTCATAAGGCTTGTGTGGAGGGACAAGTCTCACACCAGTGGCATGTCAGTCACATGTTTCTTTACAAGGCGATAGGACCCATGGGTACGTATGAATTGGTAGCCATGAACAGTTCCTTGAAGAAATTCTATTGCCATCATTGTGGCTCTGCAGCATTATAATGAAAGCAGGGTCTGGCTTAAAGCAAGTTTTCTAGAAACAAATGAAGAAGAATCCTTGATAGTTGTGCAGCCCTCCAGTGTCCACAGAGGCTTTTCGTGTACTTCATCTCCCTCGTTTGCTGTTCGCTCTCAACCACGAGGCAGTAAGGGCAAATGTGATGATCCATGCCCCATCGTGAGAAATGCCAGGCTTAGCTGTGATCATTACATGAATGCGCCCTTGTTCAGGAAGACACTGATCCCACTGTCCTGTCCGCACAAGCACCCTTCATCAATGAGTCCCAAACCAGTAAATAAACCTATGCTAACGGCCTACCCTGCAAAAAGACATGAGACTATTTTTGGCTCAGCCCTTGGCTGAGCTCTGAGGCAGAGGAGCAAAGGCCAGGCAAGTTGCTGGAGAGGAGTTTGCAGCAGATGGTTTTAATGATTTGGTGGGAGGGCAGTGGTTGTGGGTTATCTGTGAGGTAAGTAGTGCACCGGCAGGAGCAGGTGCAGGATTTGCAGAACATGGTGATTCTGCTGGGGGCAAGAGGTCAGGCTAGCGGGTGATAGAACTGTTACAGCCACATAGAGGGCAGCAGCAGCTGCAGGGAGCCGGAGCTGTTTGGATGGGTAATATGGTGCTCTGCTCACCTCTTTTTCAACTTATTGGCAAGGAAGAGGGTCCCACTTTAGGATTCTGGGGATGGCTGAACACCCTACACCCAACACTGGACAGAAGAGATTGACAGCATTTTACTACTCACATGTACATTCACCACTCACAGAAGGAGGACTCCGCACACTATGCAGGGCCGCATGAGGTTGCACTCAGAAGTAGAGTGAAAAAACAGGGGCCATAGGAGACAGGTTTTATAATAACATGATGAGGTGTTGGTGCCTCAGGGAGGATGTGATTGGCTTGTTTGAATAATTCTATGGATTGGGTACAGCTGGTCCAGCTGATAGAGAAACTAGTGAGTGGGGGTGAACATAACTGGGCAGAGCTGGTGAACTCATGGTTAGGCCTTTGGAGTCCTTTAAGGTTCTAAGATATCAAGGCAGCATGTTTTAGGCCTAATAATACTTACAGGGCAGCTCAGTGACAGCAGCAAGATGGCTGATTAGAAACACCTGGCATTTGTGTCCACTACAAAAAGGAACAAGGCAATGAATAAACAGCTAAGATTTGACTGGAGTATTGAGGGGAGAGCGGTGAAGTGCAGTGGGGGAGTGGAGATGTGCCTGTGGTGACGGGAGCAGTGAGGAGGCACCCAGCCTCTGAAGCCCCACCTCCCTCGCCAGATTGGATTAGCCTAGAATCAGGTAGGACTTACCTTTGTGGGGAAAACGTAAGCAGAAGATCCTCGCCAGTGTCCGCTGCCACTGCAAACACCCACAGTCCTTACTACAGGAGAATCCCACAGTCCTCACAAGTCCTGAGCCCAGTATAGAGAGCTGCCTAATATTCATACAGCTACATTGCCCTGCATTAGAAGAGCAAGATGTGTACTGCCTATCCCCCGCCAATCCCCTGTGAGCCAAGCTGCTGCAGCGTGGTGCCATCTTGAGACAAAAGCCACCTCTGAAGTGTACCCTGCTCTGGGGGCCAGTAGCCACTGCACCTCCCTAGCACTGTGGCTCCATCTTCATTATGTCAAGCCCACAAGGGTTGCTGAATGCCGCAATCCCAGGTGCATGGAACCTGGGACCAGGATCAGCTGTGACTTGGGTCCTGCACAGCAGGGAAAGCAACCCCTGCTGCCTATACTTCCAGCCAGAGGAACAGTCTGCCAGTTCACCCAGGGCAAACCCACTCCTAAGCTGGTGAACCCGCCCTTAAGCTAGCCAAGCCACTGTGTGTCCTGCCCCAAGCAGGAGATGTCCGCAAACCACCAAACAACTGATATGCCCCCAGGCTGGTGGAGTAGCTACACGTCCACACCCAGAGCCTGAGAAACAGGCCCCATGTCCGTTACCCTGTTCCTGCCCAAGGCTCCATGCCTGCTATCAAGGTCTGAGAAACATCCCTGCAGGGCTACTCTTGGCAAAGATGCACCCAGGCCAGCTGAGCAGCCTTGTGCCTATGCTCCTGGCCTGATGAATAGCCCCATGGGAGACTCAGCAAACATATCCCCAAGCCAGCCAAGCAGACTTGCGATGTCATCTTGGACCTGAGAAATAGCCCTGTGGGCTGCCCTCAGCAGACATACACCAAAACCAGCTAAGAAACAATATGGCTATGTCCCAGTCCTGAGAAATAGCCCATGGACCACCCCTGCCAGGTACACCCCAAGGCAGACTGAGCAACCACACATGTTCTCCTAACCAGAGTAATAGCCCTATGGCCCTAACCCCAGCAAGCCAGACCCCAAACTGGCCAACACACCATGTGCATATATATGCACCACTAACCTGAGAAACAGCTCAGCAAGTTTACCCCCAGCAAAGGAGCACCACCACTTCCATAAACTATTACAGCCTAGCCCACTGAGACACATGCAAACATCACTAGCATGGATTACAACTGACGAAACTATATAGAGACTACACTTTTGCATCCACCTAGAACCAAAGCCAATACACTTCACCAAACCAACACCCCAAGACCCATCCATATGAATAAGCCTTTCCCTATGAAATCTAACCCATAAAATGAGAAAAGGTGACTGTTCCACCAGATTCATAGAACTCAACATAGGGACACATCAAACATGAAAAAGCAAGCAAATATGAAATCTCCAAAGGAGATTATCACTGTTTGCACATGACATATTATACACAGAAAACCCCAAACTATACCCTGCCAAAAATTTTAGAGATGATAAACACATTCAGCAAAGTTGCAGGATACAAAATCAACATACAAAATCAGTAGCATTTCTATATGTGAACACCAAACTAGCTGAAAAAGAAATCAGGAGGCCGCGCGCGGTGGCTCACGCCTGTAATCCCAGCACTTTGGGAGGCCGAGGCGGGCGGATCACGAGGTCAGGAGATCGAGACCATCCTGGCTAACACAGTGAAACCCCGTCTCTACTAAAAAATACAAAAAATTAGCCGGGCGTGGTGGCGGGCGCCTGTAGTCCCAGCTACGCGGGAGGCTGAGGCAGGAGAATGGCGTGAACCCGGGAGGCGGAGCTTACAGTGAGCCGAGATCGCGCCACTGCACTCCAGCCTGGGCGACAGAGCGAGACTCCGTATCAAAAAAAAAAAAAAAAGAAATCAGGAAAGCAATCCCATTTACAAAAGCTACAAAAAAAAAAAAAAAACTAGAAATAAATTTAACCAAAGAAGTGTAGGATCTATGAAAAACACTGATGGGCAGGGTGCAGTGGCTCACGCCTGTAATCCCAGCACTTTGGGAGACCGAAGTGGGTGGCTCATGAGGTCAGGAGTTCGAGACCAGCCTGGCCAACATGGTGAAACGCTGTCTCTGCTAAAAACACAAAAAGTGCCTAAGTGTGGTGGCGGGTGCCTGTAATCCCAGCTACTCAGGAAGCTGAGGCAGGAGAATTGCTTGAACCTGGGGGTCGAGGTTGCAGTGAGCCAAGTCACGCCACTGCACTGCAGCCTGGGTGATAGAGCAAGACTCCATGTCAAAAAAAAAAAGAAAAGAAAAACACTGATGAAGGAATCTGAAGAGGATAAAAGCAAATAAGAAGACATTCCATGCTCACAGACTGGATGAATTAATATTCTTTTTTTTTTTTTTTTTTTTTTTTTGAGACGGAGTCTTGCTTTGTCGCCCAGGCTGGAGTGCAGTGGCGCGATCTCGGCTCACTGCAAACTCCACCTCCCGGGTTCACGCCATTCTCCTGCCTCAGCCTCCCTAGTAGCTGGGACTACAGGCGCCCACTACCACGCCCGGCTAATTTTTTGTATTTTTAGTAGAGACGGGGTTTCACCGTGTTAGCCAGGATGGTCTCGATCTCCTGACCTCGTGATCCGCCCGCCTCGGCCTCCCAAAGTGCTGGGATTACAGGCGTGAGCCACCGCGCCCGGCCAATATTCTTAAAATGACCATTGTACCCAGAGTGATCTACAGAGTCAATGCAATCCCTATGAAAATACCAATGACATTCTTCACAGAAATAGAAAAAAAACCCTTAAAATTTATATGCAACCATAGAAGACCTCAAACAGCCAAAGTCAATCCTGAACAAAAAGAACAAAGCTGGAGGCATCACACTGCTTGACTTCAAAATATACTACAAAGCTCTAGTAGGCAAAACAGCATGGCACTACCATAAAGGTGACACATAGACCAATGGAACAGACTAGAGAACCAAGAAATAAATCCATGAATTTACAGCCAACTGATTTTCAACAAAAGCACCAGGAACATACTCTGGGGGAAAAACACTCTCTTCTTAAGTGGCAAAATACAATATCCATATGCAGAAGAATGAATACTCACCATACAAAAAAATCGGGCCAGGCACAGTGGCTCACACCTGTAATCCCAGCACTTCGGGAGGCCAAGGTGGTTGGATCACCTGAGGTCGGGAGTTCGGGACCAGCCTGACCAACACGGCAAACCCCCATCTCTACTAAAAATACAAAATTAGCCAGGCGTGGTGGTGCACTGCTATCATCCCAGCTACTCAGGAGGCTGAGGCACAAGAATCACTTGAACCCGGGAGGCAGAGGTTGCAGTGAGCTGAGATCATGCCACTGCCCTCCAGCCTGGGCAACAAGAGCGAAACTTCGAGAAAGAGATCAACTCAAAATTAATTACAGGGTGAAGTGTAAGACCCAAAACTTTAAAACTACCAGAAAAAAACATAAGAGAAATGCTTCAGGACATTGGTCTGGTAATACGTTTTATGAATAAGACCTCAAAAGCACAGGCAACAAGAGCAAAAATAAACAAATGAGATTATACCAAACTGAAAAGCTTCTGCACAGCAAGGAAATAATCAACAGAGTGAATAGACAACCAACAGAATGGGTAAAAATATTAACAAACTATTCATCTAACAGGTGATTTATATCCAGATTATACAGGCTGAGCACAATGGCACACACCTGCAATCCCAGCTGCTATTGGGTGGCTGAGGCAGGAAGATTGCTTGAGTCCAGGAGTTCAAGGTTAGAGTGAGCTATGATTGCTCTACCACACTCCAGCTTGGGCAACAGAGCAAGACCCTGTCTCTAAAAATAATAAAATTAAAATATTAATAATAATAATTAAAATTAAAAACAACATACAAGGAACTCAAACATCTCAACAGCAAGCAACAACAATCCAGTTAAAAATGAGCAAATGATCTGAACAGACATGTCTCAAATATACAAAAAATATACAACAAATATACAAAAAAATGCTCAACATCACTGTCAGAGAAATGCAAATCAAAACCAAAATGAGGTATCATCTCACCCCAGTTAGAATGCCTTTTATCAAAAAGAAAAAAATTAATGCTGATGAGGATGCAGAGAGAAGGGAATTCTTCATTTTTTATTTTTGTGGGTACATTGTAAGTGTATATATTTATGGAATATATGAGATATTTTTATACAGGCATACAATGTGTAATAATCACATCAGGATAAATGGGGTATCCATCACTTCAAGCATTTATCCTTTGTCTTACAAACAATCCAGTTATGCTTTTTAAGTTACTTTTAAATATACAATTAAACTATTATTGACTATAGTCACTCTGAAGTGCTATCGAATACTAGATTTTATTCATTCCTTCTATTTTTTTACCTATTAACCAATCCTACTTCCCCCCAACCCTCCAACTACCCCTCCCAGCCTCTGGTAACCATTATCCTACTCTCTCTCTCTCCATGAGTTCAATTGTTTTCATTTTTAGCTCCCACAAATGAGTGAGAACATACAAAGTTTGTATTTCTATGCATGGCTTATTTCACTTAACATAATGACTTCCAGTTACAACCATGTTGTTGCAAATGACAGAACCTCATCGTTTTTTATGGATGATTAGTACTCTGTTGTGTGTATGTACCATATTTGCTTTATCAAGTCATCTGCTGATGGACACTTAGGTTGGTACCAAATCTTGGCTATTGTGAATAGCGCTGCAATAAACGGGAGTACAGGTACCTCTTTGATATACTGACTTCTTTTCTTTTAGCTATATATCTAGGAGTGGGATTGCTGGGTCATATGGTAGTTCTATTTTTAGTTTTTTGAGAAACCTCCAAACTATTCTCCATAATGGTTTACTAATCTACATTCCCTCAACAGTGTACAAGGGTTCCTTTTTCTCCACATCCTTGCCAGCTATTTTTATTGCCTGTCTTTTGGATAAAAACTATTTTAACTGGGGCAAGACGATAACTCATTGTAGTGATTTTCATTTTCATTTTCATTTTCATTCAGATAGGTTTTCATTTATCTGATGATCACTTATGTTGAGCACCTTTTCTTAGACCTGTTTGCCATTGGTATGTCTTCTTTTGACAAATATCAGTTCAGGTATTTTGCCCATTTATAAATCAGATTATTTGATTTGTTTCCTATAGAGTGCTCCTAATATATTCCAGAGCTCTTGTCAGATGAATAGTTTGCAAATATTAATTTCTTGTCAGAGAGATCGTTTGTAAACATTTTTTCCATTTGCGGGTTGTCTCTTCACTTTGTTGATTGTTTCCTTTGCGTGCGGAAGCTTTTTAACTTAGTGTGATCCCATTTATCTTTTTTTGCTTTGGTTGACTGTACTTGTAGAGTATTACTCCATATATTTTTGGCCAGTCCAATGTCCTGGGGAGTTTCCCCAATGTAGTTTCATGGTTTGAGGTCTTATATTTAAGTCTTTAATACATTTTGAAATCAAAATTTAAAAACTAGACCCAATCGATTGACTTTTGTATATGGTGAGAGATATGGATCTAGTTTCATTCTTCTGCATATGGATTTCCAGTTTTCCCAGCAGCATTTATTGAAGAGACTGTCCTTTCTCCAACATATTTTCTTGGCACCTGTGTCAAAAATGAGTTCACTGTAGATGCACGGATTTGTTTCTGAGTTTATTCTGTTCCATTGATCCATGTGTCTGTTTTTATGCCAGTACCATGCTGTTTTGGTTACTGTACCTCTGTAGTATAATTTGAAGTCAGGTAATGTGATTCCTCTAGTTTTGTTCTTTTGCTCAGGATAGCTTTGGCTATTCTGTTTCTTCTGTAGTTCCATATACATTTTAGGATTGTTTTTTCTATTTCTGTGAAGAATGTCATCGGTGTTTTGATAGGTATTATGTTGATTCTGTAGATTGCTTTGGGTAGTATAGACATTTTAACAACATGGAGCCTTTCGATACATGAGCATGGAATATCTTTTTATTTTTTGTGTCCTCTTCAATTTCTTTCATCAATGTTTCATAATTTTTATCATAGAGATCTTTCGCTTGTCTGGTTAATTCCTAGGTATTTAATTTTACTTGTAGCTGTTATCAGTGGGATTACTTTTTTTATTTCTTTTTCAGATTGTTATTACATATAGAATTGCTACTGATTTTCATATGTTGATTTTGTATCCTACCACTACTAAATTTGTTTATCAGCTCTAACAGTTTTTTGGTGAAGTTTCTAGGTTTTTCCAAATATAGAATCATATCATCTGCAAACAAGGATAATTTGATGTTTTTGCCGTTTGTTTCTTACTCTTACCTGGTTGCTGTAGCTAGGACTTCCAGTACAATGGTGAAAACAGGCATCTTTGTCATGTTCCAGATCTAGAGGAAAGGCTTTTTGTTTTTCCCCATTCAGTATGATACTAGCTGTGGTTTTGTTGTACATGGCGTTTATTATGCTGAGGCATGTTCCTTCTATATGCAGTATTTTGAGGGTTTTTATCATGAAGGGATGTTAAATTTTATCAAATGCTTATTCATTAATAATTGAAATGATCACATGATTTGGTCCTTCATTCTGTTGATATGATATATCACATTGATTGATTTGCATATGTTGAACCATCCTTGTATCCCTGGGATAAATTCTACTTGTTCATGATGAATGATCTTTTCAATGCATTGTTGAATTTGGTTTGCTAGTATTTTGTTAATGACATTTCCGGTAATGTTCATCAGGAACACTGGCCTGTGGTTTTCTGTTTTTGATGTGTCTTTGTCTGGTTTTGGTGTCGGGGTAACACTGCCCTTGTAGAATGACTTTGGAAGTATTCCCTCCTCCTCTATTTTTCAGAATAGTTTGAGTAGGATTGGTGTTAGTTCTTCTTTAAATGTTTGGTAAAATTCAGCAGTGACGCTATCAGGTCCTGGGCTTTTCTTTGCTGGGAGGCTTTTATTATGGCTTTGATCTCATTACTTGTTACTGAACTGTTCAGGTTTTGGATTTCTTCATGATTCAGTGTTGGTAAGTTGTTTATGTCTAGGAATTTATCCATTTCTCCTAGGTTTTCCAATTTATTGGCATATAGTTGCCCCTAGTAGCCTCTAATGATCTTTTGAATTTCTGTGGTGTTGGTTGAAATGTCTCCTTTTTCATCTCTGATTTTATGTGAGTCTTCTCTCTTTTTTCTTAGCCTGGCTAAAGGTTTGTCAATTTTGTTTATCTTTTCAAAAAGGCAGCTTTTTATTTCATTGATCTTATGTATTTTTTACATTTCAATTTCACTTATTTCTGCTCTGAACTCTATTATTTCTTTTCTTCTACTAACTTTGGGTTTTGTTTTGTTTCGCTTTTATGGTTCTTTAAGACACATCATTAGGTTATCTGAAATTTTTCTACTTTTTTGATGTAGGCAGCTATAAACTTCCCCGTTAGTATTGCTTTCACTGTATCCTATAGGCTTTGGTATGTTGTGTTTCCATTATCATTTGTTTCAAATTTTATAATAATTTCCTTGTTATTTTTTTCATTGACACACTGGTCATTTAGGAACATATTATTTAATTTCCATCTGTTTGTATAATTTCCAAATTTTCTCTTGTTATTGAGTTCTAGTTTTATTCCATTGTGCTCAGAGAAGATACTTGATGTTATTTCAATTTTTTTAAGTTTTAAGACTTGTTTTATGGCCTAACAAATGATCTATCCTTGAGAATGATCCATGTGCTGAGGAGAAGAATGTATCTTCTGCAGCCAGTGGGTAAAATGTTCTATAAATATCCATTAGGTCCATTTGGTCTATAGTGCATATTAAGTCTGATTTTTCTTTGTTGATTTTCCGTCTGGATGATTTGTTTAATGCTGAAAGTGGGGTGTTAAAGTCTCCAGCTATTATTATACTGGGATCTATCTCTCTCTTTAGCTCTAATAATATTTGTTTATATATCTGGGTGCCCCAGTATTGGGTGAATATATATTTACAATTGCCATATCTCTTGCTGAATTGGCCGCTTCATTATTATATAATGAACTTCTTTGTCTCTTTTTACAGTTTTTGTCTTCAAATCTATTTTGTCTGATATAAGGATAGCTACTCCTACTCTTTTATTTTTTTTTTTGAGACAGAGTTTTGCTCTTGTTGCCCAGGCTGGAGTGCAATGGCACAATCTCTTCTCACTGCAACCTCCACCTCCTGCGTTCAAGTGATTCTCCTGCCTCAACCTCCCAAGTATCTGGGATTATAGGCACCTGCCACCATGCCTGGCTAATTTTTGTATTTTTAGTAGAGGTGGGGTTTCACCATGTTGGCCAGGCTAGTCTTGAACTCATGACCTCAGGTGATCCACCCTCCTCGGCCTCCCAAAGTGCTGGGATTACAGGCTTGAGCCACTGCACCCAGCCAACTCCTGCTCTTTTTTGGTTTCCATTTGCATGGAGTATCTTTTCCCATCCATTTATTTTCAGCCCATATGTGTCTTTATAGGTGAAGTGTGTATTTTTGTAGGCAACAAATCACTGGGTCTTGTTTTTTTATTGATTCAGCCACTCCATGTCTTTTGATTGAAGAGTTTAATCCATTCACATTCAATGTTATTATGGATAATAACATAATAAAATACTAAGTCCATAATAAAGACTTACTCCTGTCATTTTTAAAAAATTTGTTTTCTGGTTGTTTTGTGGTATTGTCTTCCTTTTTTCCCTTCTTTCTGTCTTCCTCTTATGGAAAATGATTTCCTCTGGTTGTATGTTTTAATTTCTTGCTTCCTGTTTTTTGTGTATCTATTGTATGTTTTTCTGATTTTAAGTTACTGTGAGACTTGCAAATAATATCTTATAACCCATTATTTTAAACTGATTATAACACTGATTGCATAAGTAAACTAATAAACATGCAAAGGGAAAACTAATAAAAACTCTACATTTTAACTTCATACCCCCACTTATTTATTTATTTATTTATTTATTTATTTATTTATTTATTTATTTATTTATTTTTGAGCTAGAGTCTCGTTCTGTCACCCAGACTGGAGTGCAGTGGCTTGGTCTTGGCTCACTGCAACCTCTGCCTCCTGGGTTCAAGCAATTCTCATGCGACACCCTCCTAAGTAGCTGGGACTACACGCATGCACCAGCCAGTCAATTTTTGTATTTTTAGTGGAGACAGGGTTTCACCATGTTGGCCAGTCTGGTCTCAAACTCTTGGCCTCAAGTGATCCACCAATACCCTGCTTTTTAACTTTGTTGTTGTTTCTATTTCTTACTGTACTATGTCTTGAAAAGTTGTTGGAGTTATTATTTTTGATTGTTTCATCTGTGTTTTTCTGTGTAGTTACAATTACCAGTAAGTTTTGTACATTCGGATCATTTCTTGCTGCTCATTAATGTTCTTTTCTTTTAGACTGAAGCATTTCTTGTAGGACAGGTCTGGTATTGATGAAATTCCTCAGCTTTTGTTTGCCTGGGAAAGTGTTTAATTCTCCTTCATGTGTGAAGGATATTTTTGCTAGATATACTATTCTAGGGTAAAAGTTTTTTTCCTTCAGCACTTCAAATATGTCATATTACTCTCTCCTGCCCTGTAAGGTTTCCACTGAAAAGTCTGCAGCCAAACATATTGGAGCTCCATTACATGTTGTTTCTTTTCTCTTGGTGTTTTAGGATCCTTTCCTTTTTATTTTAAAAGTTGAGACAGTGGGGGATGGGGGGCAAGGGGAGGGAGAGCATTAGGACAAATACCTAATGCATGTGGGGCTTAAAACCTAGATAACAGGTTGATAGGTGCAGCAAGCCACCATGGCACATGTATACCTATGTAACAAACCTGCACATTCTGCACATGTATCCCAGAACTTAAAGTAAAATTTAAAAAAAAAAAAGGAATGAATAACAAGAGAACTGAACAGAAAAAAAAAATTGAGACAGGGTCTCGCTGTGTTGCCCAGGCTGGTCTTGAACTCCTGACCTCAAGCAATCCTCCCACCTTGGCCTTTCAAGGTGCTCAGATTAGAGGTGTGAGCCACCACACCTGGCTTGATCCTTTATATGTCCTTGACTTTAAGGAGTTTGATTATTAAATGCCTTGAGGTAGTCTTCTTTGGGTTAAATTTGCTTGGTATTCTATAACTTTCTTGTACTTGAATATTGATGTCTTTCTCTAGGTTTGGGGAGTTCTTTGTTACTATGCCTTTGAAGAAACTTCTATATGTATCTCTCTATCACCTCTTTCAGACCAATAACCCTTAGATTTGCCCTTTTGAGGGTATTTTCTAGATCTTGTAGGCATGCTTCATTGTTTTTCATTCTTTTTTCTTTTGTCTCCCCTGGTTATGTATTTTTAAGTAGCCTGTTTTTAAGCTCACTAATTCTTTCTTCTGCTTGATCAATTCTACAATTAAGAGACAGATGCATTCCTCAGTATGTCAATTGCGTTTTTCAACTTGAGAATGTCTACTTGATTCTTTTTAATTATACCAATTTCTTTGTTACATTTATCTGATAGAATTCTGAATTTTTTCTCTGTGTTATATTGAATTTCTTTGAGTTTCCTCAAAACAGCTATTTTGAATTCTCTGTCTGAAAAGTCACATACTTCTGTCTCTCTGGGATTGGTCCCTGGTGACTTATTTCATTCATTTGGTGAGGTCATGTTTTCCTGGATGGTCTTGATGGTTGCAAATGTTCACCAGTGCATTAGGCATTGAAGAGTTAGGTATTTATTGTAGTCTTCTCAGTTTGGGCTTGTTCATACCCATCCTTCTTGGGAAGACTTTCTAATTATTCAAAGGGATTTGGGTGTTGTGATACTATGTTTTTGATCGCTGTAGCCATATCTGCATTAAGGGATGCCCCAACCACCTTGGTAACTCTATGGCTAAGATCCAGAAGAATTATCTGGATTACCAGGCAGAAACTCTTGTTCTCTTCCCTTACTTTCTCCCAAACAGAGTCTCTCTGTGCTGAGCCATCTGAGGCTGCGGGTCTGGTGAAACAAGCAAGCCTGTGGCCACCACAACTGGGACTGTGCTGGGTCAGACCTGATCTCATGAGAACTCACTCACTATTGTGAGGACAGTACCAAGGGGATGACACTAAACCGTTCATGAGAAATCTGCCCCCATGATCCAATCACCTCCCACCAGGCCCCACTTCTAACACTGGAGACTATAATTGAACATGAGATTTGGGTGGGAACACAGATCCAAACCATATCCAAGTATAACATACATACAGAAAAATATACAAATCTCAAGTGTACATCTTGATGAATTAGCACAAAGAGACCACACCAAATTATCCACTTCCATGATATTTGAGAAATATAATGTTACTAGCACCTCAAAACTCTATTGTATCCCCTCCTAATCACCTCCTACCCTCCCTTCTCCCCAAAGGTAATTTCTATCCTTTTAACATCCTTATTTTTGAACTGTAAATGGAATTATATAGTATATACTATTTTATTCAACATTATGTTTGTGCAGTTATGTATAGGAGTAATTCATTCATTTTCATTGTTGTTTAGCATTTCATTATATGAATATGTCACAATCTACTTATCCATTCTACTGCTGATGTACAGTTTTTTTTTTGCTTCTGGTTTGAGATTGTTATAAATGACGCCACTTTGAACTTTCAAATATATGTCTTTTGGTGAACATGTGTGTGTTTCTCTTGAGTACAAATCTAGGAGTAGAATTTCTGGGTCATCAGGAAATGCACATATTCAGCTTTACCAGATCCTGCCAAACAGTTTTCTATAGTGGTTGTAGCAATTTACACTGCCACCAGCTGTGTTTGGGAGTTTCAGTTGCTCCAGATCCTCATCATCTCTTGGCATTGTCAATTTTTTAAATTTTATATTCTCTGGTAGGCCTATATTAGTAACTCATTGTGGCTTTATTTATATTTCTGAGATTTCAAGTGAGTTTGCAAACCTTTTCATTTGTTAGCAATTTATTAATAGTTATCTTTTCCTGTAAAACGCTTGTTCTGGTCCCTTGCTCATTTGTCTGTTGGGTTGTCTGTCTGTTTCTTGTTGATTTGTAGAACTTTTTTTTCTTTTTAAGAAACAAGGTCTTGCTCTACCACCCAGGCTGGAGTGCAGTGGTGTAATCATAGCTCAATGCAGCCTTGAGCTCCTGGGCTCAAGCGATCCATGCACTTCAGCCTCCCAAGTGGCTAAAACTATAGGCACAGGCCACTCTGCCCTGCTAACTTTTTAATTTTTTTGTAGAGACAGGGTCTTGCTGTGTTGCCCAGGCTGGTCTTGAACTCCTGGCCTCAAACAACCCCCACCCCCCAACCCACAGTCTCCCAAAGCACTGGGATTGTAGGTGTGTGCCACTATGTCCTGCAGAACTTTATATATTCTGAATACAACTGCCTTGTTGGCTAAACATTTTGTATATATATTTTTCCCCTTCTGTACTTACCTTTATACTCTCTTAAAGGCATCTTTTGAAAATAAAAGATCTTGATTTTAATGTAGTCCAGTGTGTCAATCTTTCTTTATGATTAGTGCTTTTTGTGTCCTTTTTAAGAAATTTTTCCTAACCTCAAGGTAATGAAGATAGTCTTCTATGTTACATTCTAGAAGCTTTATGATTTGTTTGACCATCCTAAAGCAACAGGATGGGCCCACACCCAAAATCTGGTTTGAATATCAAGACTGATGATGCCACACACAATAAGAGGGTATAAAAAGGTTTATTACTTACATAATTGAGGTCTCTGGGAGCAGGGCATGCCTCCCAAGCTGCCAAAATGGCTTTATTGAGCAAGGAAAGGAGACTGACTCACAGTTTTTAATGTTTGCTTAGTATTCTTTATCAGATTTCATCCTTTCCTTGTTTGAGAGAAGTTTTCCTAATGAATGAATGTTTAATATTATCAAAATATTTTTCTACATCAATATGATCATATAATTTTTATTCCTAATTCTCTTAATGTGAATTGCAGTGATTGCTCTTTCAATCTTACACTTGCTTTGTACTCCTGAAATAAACCCAATTCACTCATAGTGTATTGCTGATTTTATATGTGGATTTAGTTTGGTAATCTTTTGTTTAGGTTGCTAATATCTGTGTTCATAAATGAAACTAGCTTGTACTTTTCCTTTCTCTTACTATAGTTGTCAGGCTTTGGTATCTCATGGCTGGTAGCTAAGCTAGAGGCACTGGCAATTCCAGATCACCATAGTTCAATCAGAGACTGAGAGGATTCAAAGTAGATTCAATCCCTGTGACAGCTTATCTATTTCCAGTTCATACTTACTGCTATGGTACAGCTCTTCAGGATTGACCAAAAGCCTGTGGTTTTTACCAGAACCCCTCCTTCTTATCAAGCAAATTCCAAGTTTTGTTCCCTTTAACCTATAAATCTTTCAAATTTTCTGCTCAGTTTTTCGGCCTGTTAGCCCTTGTCATTGACCTTAAGAGGAAGAACAGCCCCAAATGTCAGGCTCACTTCAGTAAGCTTTCCCTCTCACTTGAATCTTGACCCCATAATTCCTCAGTGCTTTGGTAGTTTTACCAAAGTTTTTAAAGTAATTTTTGATAGTTTTATCAAACTTTTGTTGGGGTTTTACAATGCCTTTCAACATTATTTAAAAATATTTTGTCACTATTTTCTAGTTGTTCTTGGCAGGAGAAATGGTCTGAATCAACTTAATCTATCATTGGATTGAAAGCGCCCTAATTGTTTACTTTTGAAATGCTTTTTTAAACTATAGAAGTACAGTGCATCTTCATTATTTGTTAGGGGGGTAAAGTTGTGGGTATATTTTTCCATTTTCAGAATTCTGAATGGGAAATGGAAAAATATACCCACAACTTTATCCCCCATAATAAATAATGCTATCAGTATGGGGTATTTCTGGTCTTTTTTCTCATGGACACATTTTTGCATGGTTATATACTCTTAGTGCTCAAATAATTTCACATGCTGGTTTTTTTCCTTTAACATTATTCCCGTCAGTATTTTACCTACCTACCTCTTATTGTAAATATCATTTCTTCTTGAAAAGCTAGTAAATTCTTTCCCCACCGCTTTTTTCATTCTCCTACGAGAGTACCTACAGCTACTTCTCACACTCCAGTGAAGCAGCTAGCCTATAAAGTGAAGCTGATTGATGGATGGAAAATTGAGTAGCCCACTCTGTTGGTCCTCTTGACCATGGCTCACCAAGCTTGGCCGGTATAGCTGTGGATCCAAGAAGCCAGTATGGAGCAGCAAGAATCAGGAGGCTGATCAGAATTAACAACACTCCAGCTGTGGGGACTTAGTAGTCAGCCTACTTCAGCTCCTTCCTGACCTCTCTGCTCTGAGTCATGGAGGATAGTCTGCCAGCTGGCTGCTCCTTGCTCTAATCCCTCCTCTGCTCCTGTGTACTCAGTACACCCCTGCACTCCTTTAGCATCCATCCCAGCAAGGATAGCAGCTTCTGCCCAAGCCTTCTAGTTGGGAAATGATATTGTCTCTTCTGATTCTGTGCTAAAATATTCCTGTCAAGCTGTAACTAACCCCTGGCTTCCTGTTCAACACCTGTCTGGCTGGTGGAGCAGATGATTAATGAGTATGTCACGGACCTGGATTTTTTTTTTCTTTTTTTTTTTTTTATTATACTTTAAGTTTAGTGGATTTTTTTTTTTAATCTTGCCAAGTCATGACAGGTGATATCTCCACCTCCATCCAGTTGGAATGTTTCTGTATTAAAGATTACCTGATTTTGGCAAGACCTATTCTTTAGAGCAGCAGCTCCCAAGCTTTTTTACACCCTGACACATTTGGGAAATGATATTCAAGTGCCCAGTGTTACCCAGTGCACAGTTTCCAGCATATGTGCTGTAACTCTACCCCTTTCTCTCCCTCAGCAAAGCACTGCAGAATGAAAGTAAAAGTAGCATATTATAGAGATAAATTTAAGTTGCCTTTATTCTTTCATCATATAAAACATTAAAATATTTCGGCACGATATTTAGTGACAAATGAACAAGGTTGAAAACCACTGTTCTGTGGTGATTCACCTCCTCATCAGAAAGCAATTACTAGGAACCTTCTGAGTATGCAGCACTGAGCCAGGTTGCAACCTACTTTGTAGTTGGCCATAAGCAAGCCAATTTTGTTATAGTTTTTACCCCAAATTTGAACTTACAGCTCTATGGTTTTTGTGCATTACATCTTTCTCACTCTTACATATAAGCAGTTTATTGGTTCTTCAAAATTCCAAGCCTATTTATTCTCCAGTGAAGCCACTGATGATATCCAATTGAGCTTTGTTCCCCACTGACCACCACCCATGGTCCATCGTTATCTTCAGCCCCTAATCTTGAGTACTTTTGCCAGCTTGGAATTACAATTGCTCAGGAGAAACAGGGTGCTATGGTTTGAATGTGCCTCCCAAAGTTCATGTGTTGGAAACCTGATCTCCAGTGCAAAGGTATTAAGAGATGAGGCCTAATAAAAGGTAATTAGGTCACAAGAGCAGAGCCCTCATGAAAGGATTAATGCCGTTATCACAGGAGCAGGTTAGTTACCATGAGAGTAAGTTGTTATAAAGTGATTTCAGCCCCTAGTGCCTCCCTTTGTCTCATGCACTCACTTCTGCCTTCTGCCTTCCACCATGGGACGACTCACAAGATCCCAGCGTCATGTGCTTGGGCTTCCCAGCCTCCAGAACTGCGAACTGAATAAATCTCTGTTCATGATAAATTATCCAGTCTCAAGTATTCTGTTAGAGCAGCAAAAACAGACTAAGACATAGGGAAAGGGTGGGAAAGGGACCAACCATCTCCAAAAGGAGAAAATGGTATGGTTATTAGACACCTATATAGGACCCACATGGGAATGTAAATTTTTCGCACAAACTCAAGAAGAGCTGTAAATATAAAAGTGACACTCCTAGGATATTGGAGTCATGCTCCCTGAAATTATAATGATGGCTAATATCGTGAGTTCTTCCCAAAAGCCCATGTAGTTAAAACAATTATTGGTCCTCATATTTCCAAGAGATAGATGTAGGTGAATTAGAAATAAATAGCCTAAAATGGTCCTTTCTGCAGTTATCTGGAAAAGTGAATATGAACTTTAGGGTTTACTATGGTTGTAAATAATCCTCTGAAATGGAAGAAGACGCTCTAGAGGGCTTAACCCTTTCTGTGCTTGAAGTCCAAATTTTCTCATTCTGTATTAAATTGTGTCCCCTTTCAGTAGAAAACTGGTCCTCACCTAAAGGTGCTTTATAGAGTTTACTACTTTGTCAAATTGTATGTAACACCACGTATCAGGTAGGTTAGGATTAAAATGTTTCTAAAAGACATGATTTTTTATAAAGGAAAAGCCTTTATACAGCATTTATATCTAGAGATAAAAGGTCTTTGAGCCTATAGGACATGCTTGTACTAGGGCTTGGGGAAAATGTTCAAGTGAGAGAATATACTGTTACTGAAACTATTTATCACAGGCTGCTTTTAACTACAGTGTTGTTGCAAGCCACATTGTGAAATACTAAATATTTTAGACTGGCAGGCATCTGTTCCAAATACCCAACTCTGCCACTGCAGTGAGAAAGCAGCCACAGACAATACATCAACAAATGGGCATGACTGTGTTCCAATAAAACTTTATTTACAAAAACAAGCAGTTCAATACCTGAACTATACTACATGTTCATGAAGCATGACTTTATTATAGGTAATTGTCTTGTTAAAGTGTGACTATTTTAAAATGCAAGTGTTTAATGCAAAGTTGTATAAATAAAGTGCATAATTTTTCACCCTGTTTAAAAAAAGAAAAAAAGAAGCCGAGCATTGTGGCTCACACCTGTAATCCCAGCACTTTGGGAGGCCGAGGCAGGAGGATCTCTTGAGTCAGGGAGTTTGAGACCAGCCTGGGCAACATAGAGAGACCCTGTCTCTATAAAAAAAATAAAAAATAAAAATAAATTTTAAAAAAGAGTAGGTACACCACATTTGGTGACGTAGCTGGCAGTTGCTTTTTTTCTGTGATGGTGTGACAACCGTAAGTTAGTTGAGGCACAGTTCTTTGTAGGGGGGCCTGCAGCGATGGTACTGTAGTAGTGCCCAGAGGTATCTACTCTGAGGAAATGCTGAGAGTGAGCAAGGAGAGAGCTGCTCCAAGACTGGGCCATGGTCAGAGTCCAAGGTCATTGGTCCCCTCCCCATGCTATCCCACAGCCCACTCTCACTCCCAGCTCTGCTCCTCTGAACTTGAGTTTGTGAGGGGACCTCTTTGGGAGACTTTAATCTACTTATTTTCCAAGTGAGTTTTTCTTCTACATTCCTGAAATTAAAAGCTGATTAATATTCCCTTCAATCTGGGCATATTTGCACTGTATCTTGCTGATATTTCACAAAATATAAATGTCCTTCTAATACAGATACAGATGTTCTATTTTTATATTCTCTTGGGCATTTCAATCGTGATTTTGAAGAGAAACAAATTAAATGGAAAAGGAATCTCCAAAGGTTCAGTGCTCACTGGCAGATCTTTTATACCATGACTTCTATTCTCTCTGTACTTTCAAGAGTTTTCTCGACAAGTACATTGATATGGAACACACTGAGAATCGCATATCCTGAGAGCACTTCCTGTTCTCTCCCCACCCCCCCATTTAAAACTAGTATGATGAAATACTTAAGCTGCACTGTTTGTCTTAGTTCCATCTGCTTAGAAAACAGAGGCCAGGCAAAGCTTAAGTGCTAATTCTTCACAAGGACAGTCAAGGAAAAGGGACATGAGACAGGAAAGGATGGAAAGCAAATAGAAGGTAGTACATTACACAGCCAGCCCAGCCGTCACTTGGCCATGCAGAACATCGCTGGACAGGCGATAGAGAAATACTACCAGGCCAGGCGCGGTGGCTCATGCCTATAATCCCAGCACTTTGGGAGGCCAAGGCAGGTGGATCACCTGAGGTCGGGAGTTCGAGGCCAACCTGACCAACATGGAGAAACCCCGTCTCTACTAAAAATACAAAATTAGCTGGGTGTGGTGGCACATGCCTGTAATCCCAGCTACTCGGGAGGCTGAGGCAGGAGAATCACTTGAACCTGGGAGGTGGAGGTTGCGGTGAGCCAAGATCATAGCGTTGCACTCCAGCCTGGGCAACAAGAGTGAAACTCCGTCTCAAAAAAGAAAAGAAAAGAAAAGAAAAGAAATACTGCCTTGTAACAATCTGTTAGAAGTGGAAAATAGAAAACTCATCTACCTGTCTAGTAGCCAGCCTTTAAGATAGCCCTTAATGATCCATATATATACGTGTGTGTGTGTGTGTGTGTGTGTGTGTGTGTGTGTATGTGTTTCTAAACTTTTTTTACAAAAATGAGAGGACACAGGCCAGGCGCAGTGGCTCATGCCTGTAATCCCAACACTTTGGGAGGCCGAGGCAGGTGGATCACCTGAGGTCAGGAGTTCAAGACCAGCCTAGCCAACATGGTGAAACCCCGTCTCTACTAATAATACAAAAATTAGCCGGGCACGGTGGCACAAACCTGTAATTCCAGCTACTCGGGAGGCTGAAGCAGGAGAATTGCTTGAACCTGGGAGGCAGAAGTTGCAGTGAGCTGAGATCACACCATTGCACTCCAATCTGGGCGACAAGAGTGGAACTCCATCACCAAAAAAAAAGAGAGAGAGAGAAAGAGAGGACACTATATACACTTGTTTCACCTACATACGAGACCATATGTATCTACCTCATCCTTTTTAATGGTAGCATAATATTCCATTGTGAGGATATATAATAATTTATTTAATGAGCCTCACGCTTAGGTTGTTTCCACTGCTTCACTATTCTAAAGAATTGAGGAGCCCTTCAGCCCACCACTGCACTGTGGGAACCCCTTTCTGGGCTGACCAAGGCCGGAGCCAGCTCCCTCAGCTTGCAGGGAGGTGTGGAGGGAGAGGCGCCAGCAGGAACCGGGGCTGCGCGCGGCGCTTGCGGGCCAGCTGGAGTTCCAGGTGGGCGTGGGCTTGGCAGGCCCCGCACTCGGAGCAGCCGGCTGGCCCTGCCGGCCCCGGGCAATGAGGGGCTTAGCACCCAGGCCAGCGGCTGTGGAGGGTGTACTGGGTCCCCCAGCAGTGCCGGCCCACCAGCGCTGCGCTCGATTTCTCGCCGGGCCTTAGCTGCCTTCCCGCCGGGCAGGGCTCGGGACCTGCAACCAGCCATGCCTGAGCCTCCCACCCCCTCCGTGGGCTCCTGGGCCGCCCAAGCCTCCCTGACTAGTGCCACCCCCTGTTCCACGGCGCCCAGTCCCATTGACCACCCAACGGCTGAGGAGTGCGGGCGCAGTCTGCGGGGACCGGCAGACAGCTCCACCCGCAGCCCCGGTGCAGGATCCACTGGGTGAAGCCAGCTGGGCTCCTGAGTCTGGTGGGGACATGGAGAACCTTTATGTCTAGCTCAGGGATTGTTAATACACCAATCGGCACTCTGTATCTAGTTCAAGGTTTGTAAACACACCAATCAGCACCCTGTGTCTAGCTCAGGGTTTGTGAATGCACCAATTGACACTCTGTATCTAGCTACTCTGGTGGGGACTTGGAGAACCTTTGTGTGGACACTATATCTAGCTACTCTGGTGGGGAGGTGGAGAACCTTTGTGTCTAGCTCAGGGATTGTAAACGCACCAATCAGCGCCCTGTCAAAACAGACCACTTGGCTCTACCAATCAGCAGGATGTGGGTGGGGCCAGATAAGAGAATAAAAGCAGGCTGCCCCAGCCAGCAGCAGCAACCCGCTGGGGTATCCTTCCACAGTGTGGAAGCTTTATTCTTTTGCTCTTTGCAATAACTCTTGCTGCTGCTCACTCTTTGGGTGCACACTGCCTTTATGAGCTGTAACACTCACCGCCAAGGTCTGCAGCTTCACTCCTGAGCCAGCGAGACCACGAACCCACTGGAAGGAAGAAACTCCGAACACATCCGAACATCAGAAGGAACAAACTCCAGACGCGCCACCTTAAGAGCTGTAACACTCACCATGAGCCTCCACGGCTTCATTCTTGAAGTCAGTGAGACCAAGAACCCACCAATTCTGGACACATAATGATGCAGTGAATATCCTTTCATATGTCTTTGTGCAAATATATGAGTTTATCTATTAGGTAAATTCCCAGAAGGGGAACTGCTGGATCAAAGGCTATGTGCATTTCACATTTCTATAAGTACCCCTAAATGGCACTCCAAACGTTTGTTCCAATTTATGTTCCAACCAGCATTATATAGGTGTGTCTCTTTCCCATACCTCTCCTAACATATTGTATAATCAAATATTATTTTTGTCAACCTGAAATGAAAATGAGATCGTTTTAACTTGAACTTTCTTACTATGAATAAAGTTGATCAGTTTCAAGATCATGAATAAATAGGTTTCTTACTCCTTCTCTAGAAAATCACCTCAAAACAACAAGAAAAATAGAAAACTGCAACTTGAATGAAACTAGGAAACAGCTATAACCCAGAATCATGGTACATGAAAATGAAAAGTAGGTAGAGGAAATAGAAGTGTTCTGGTTCGGAAACAGTACTCAAACTCAGGAGGTTCCAGGGTTCCTTTAGAGATTAATGTCATTGGATATCCTAACACTGTCCGTTCTTCTCCATCATCCTCAGATACTGATGTTTTAACCTCTGGCCCATCACCTCAGGACCACAAATGGCTGCTCTAGGTATAAGCATGATGTCCATACTTCTTACCGAAGGGCAGGAAGCAAGGGAGCATAAGCTGGGGAGCTGTAAGCAAGTCCTCCTATAACCCGTCTCTTATATCAGAAAGAAACTCCTTCCCAGAAGTCCTCCCAGAAAATTCCCCCGTATGTTCTTAGTCAGAACTGGGTCCCATGTCCATCCTTAGATGTAAAGAAGTCTAGGCAGGGCGTGGTGGCTTACACCTGTAATCCCAGCACTTTGGGAGGCCGAGGCGGGCGGATCATGAGGTCAGGAGATCAAGACCATCCTGGCTAACACAGTGAAACCCCATCTCTACTAAAAATACAATTAGCTGGGCATGGTGGCAGGTGCCTGTAATCCCAGCTACTCAGGAGGCTGAGCCAGGAGAATCGCTCGAACCCGGGAGGCAGAGATTGCAGTGAGCTGAGATTGCACCACTGCACTCCAGCCTGGGCGACAGAGCGAGACTCTGTCTCAATAAAAATAAAAAAAAATTTTAAAAAGTCTAAAAATTGGGAATCTGACAAAGGGGACCAATTGCTTTGATATCTATTGTTGATTAATAAATAACCCCCAAGTGAGTGGCTTAAAAAACAATTACAATATTATTATCTCTGTTTGTGGGACTGACTGGGATCAGCTAGGCAGTCTTGTTTGGGATCTGGCCACAGTGGCAGTCAGATAATGCTGGTGCTGGATCATCTGAAGACTCACTTATTCACATATCTGATGCCTGGGTTGAGAAGATAAATAGCTGAGGCTGTAACAACTGGGGGTCCTTGAACACCTCACTCTATTTCTATGTAGTCTCTCTGCATAATCTTCTGGACTTCCTATATGGCTACTCAGGGATTCAAGGGCACGTATCCTGAGGAAAAAAAAAAGCTAGACAAAAGCCATATTGCCTTTTATGACACAACAACGCTTACACTATCTTCTATTTGTTAAATCAGTCACAAAGATCTGTTCAGTGTCAAGAGGAGAGGAAACAGACACCATCTCATGATGATGAAGTGACAAGTTACAGTAAAAGCATGTCGGACTATAAATATCATGGCAATTTTTGGAAAATATAATATCCCTCAATTGGCTTTTAGAAATCACAATTCATCCTGGGGAACTGGGAATCGCAGTGTTCTCAGGGTTCTGCAGCTCTAACTAAAAATTAGGGTTCGTCATACATTGTTGGTGAAAATGTAAAATGGTGCAGTTACTATGGAAAACAGTTTGATAGGTCCTCAAAAAGTTAAACATAGAATTACCACATGACCCAGCAATTCTACTCCTATGTATATATCCAAGAGAACTGAAAACAGGAACAAAACCTTGTATGCAAATGTGCATAGCAGCATTATTCATGGTAGCCAAAAACTGGAAATAACCCAAATGTCAATCAAATGATGAATGGATAAACAAAATGTGGTATGTCCATATAATTGATTATTCTTCAGCCATAAAAAGAAATAAAGTAGTAATAGGTTCCACAACACGGGTGAACCTTAAAAACATTGTGTTAAGCGAAAGAAGTCAGGTGCAAAAGGTCACATATTCTGATTCCATTTATATGAAATGTTCAGAATAGGAAATTCCATAGAGACAGAAAGCAGATTCATGGTTGCTGGGGACTAGGGGGAAGGTAGAATAGTAGGTGAATGCCTAATAAATACAGGGTTTCTCTTTGAGAGTGATGAAAATGTTCTAGAATTAGTGGTGATGATTGCACAATGTTGTGAATGTACTAAAACCTGCTGAATTACACACTTTAAAATAGTTCAATGGTGAATTTATGACATGAAAATTTTACCTTAATTTTTAAAATACAGGTTCAGTTAGCTAGGAAGAAGTGAGAGAATCAATGATTGGCAGCCAACTTTTTGAAGAAGAGAAACCCTAGTGGCCTGAAAAACATATTTATCTCTCTCTCATTTTTGAAATATATCATTTGCGTGGTATAGAATTCCATGCTGACACATTTTTTTCCAGTGCTTTAAAGATGCCACTCCACTGTCTTCTAGCTTACATAGATTTGATCAGAAGTCTACTATAATTCTTATCTTTGTTACTCTTTATATAATGTTTCCTTTTTTCTCAAGCTGCCTTTAGCATCTTTGTCTTCCTTTGTCAGCAGTTCAAATAATACATGTCTAGGTCTGTTCTTAAATGTTTACCCTGGTTAGTATTCTCTGAGCTTCTTGGATTTTTAGCTTGGTATTTATCATTAGTTTTGAAAATTTCAGCCAGGCATGTTGGCTTATGCCTGTAATCCTAACACTCTGGGAGGCCAAGGTGGGAGGATCACTTGAGCCCAGGAATTCAAGACCAGCCTGGGCAACACAGGGAGACCCCTATCCCTCCAAAAAATAAAAAATTAACTGGGTGACATGGTGCATGCTTATAGTCCCAGCTACTCAGGAGGCTGAGATGGGAGGGTCTCTTGAGGCTGAGAGGTCGAGGCTACAGTGAGCCATCATTGTGCCACTGCACTCCAGTCTGGGTGAGAATGAGACCCTGTCTCAAAAAAAGAGTTGTTTTTCTTTTTTGAAAAACCCCTGGCCATTATTTCTTCAAATATTTCTTCTGTTCCATCATCTTTCTTTTCTCCTGGGATGTCAATTGCATATACGTGTGTTTGTTTAATATTGTGCCACAGCTCTTGGATGCTCTGTTCTGGTATTGTTTTGCTTTTTTCACTTTTTTCTTTCTGTTTCATGTCGGATAATTTCTATGGAATTATCTTCAGGTTCACTTATTTTTTCCTCCACTGTGGAGGAAAAAAACTACTACTGGTGAGCCTGACAAAAGCAACCTTTATCTGTGTAACTATACTTACTATTTCCAGAATTTCCATTTTATTATTTCTTAGAGTTGCCATCTCTCTGATGAAATTACCCATCTGATCAGGAAGGCTGTCTACCATTTCCACTAGATCCTTTAACATATTAAACATAGTTCCTTAAGTTTCTCTTTCTGATAATTCCAATATATGTATCATATATCTAAGTCTGGTTATGTTAATTGCTTTGTCTCTCTCTTTTTTTTTTTTTTAGAGGGAGTCTCTTACTCTTTCACCCAGGCTGGAGTGCAATGGCACAATCTTGGCTCACTGCAACCTCCACTACCCAGATTCAAGCGATTCTCCTGTCTCAGCCTCCTGAGTAGCTGGGATTACAGGCATCTGCCACCGCGCCCAGCTAATTTTTGTATTTTTGGTAGAGACAGGGTTTCACCATATTGGCCAGGCTGGTCTTGAACTCCTGACCTCATGATCCACCCGCCAAGGCCTCCCAAAGTGCCAGGATTACAGGCGTGAGCCACCGCGCCCGGCCTGCTTTGTCACTTTATAGTATGGTGATTTTCTCTTGCTTCTTCATATGCCTTATAATAATATTTTGTTGAAAGCTGGATATCTGGGCCGGGTGCGGTGGCTCACGCTTGTAATTCCAGCACTTTGGGAGGCCAAGGTGGGCGAATCACAAAGTCAGGAGTTCAAGACCTGCCTGGCCAATATGGTGAAACCCCATCTCTACTAAAAATACAAAAAATTAGCTGGGCATAGTGGCGGGCGCCTGTAATCCCAGCTACTTGGGAGGCTGAGGCAGGAGAATCGCTTGAACCCAGGAGGCGGAGGTTGCAGTGAGCTGAGATTGAACCATTGCACTCCAGCCCTGGCGACAAAGTGAGACTCCGTCTCAAAAAAAAAAAAAAAAAAAAAGAAAAGAAAGCTGGACATCTATTGTAAGAGAGTAGACTGAGTTAAATCATTTTTATACCTGAAAATGATCACCCCTTTCCTTCTGCTAGGACTCTAGTATGGGAGATTGATTCAGTCTAGTCAGGAGCTGAGCTGTGTTTGGGTTTTGTTCTTGCTATGTTACTGTCAGTACATAACAGGCTCCAGGTTTCTCTAATATTACTTTGTGTTTATGGTTGAGGCTGGTTTGCCAGAGGTTTGCTCAATGTCATCCTCCATGCTCTTGATGGTATTTCAGCAGTAGACTGCAGTTGTTACTTAATGCTTATTAGCCTGGTTGGTCAGGGTGGGGAGATTCTGTTTTTCCGATTCAGCTTCAGTTTTAGACAGGCGCTGTGCCCCTGAGTCTCAGGACAGGGCCTTCTCCCTGATCCTATGCCACCCGCAGCTGGAATACTTCTGATGGTCTGGGGCCTACAAAGGTAGAGGATTTTTTTCTTTTCCCTTTTTCCAGCTGCAATGGGTCTTCACCTATACGTGATTTACGGCCTGACGACAGGACTTACTGCTCTTCATCTAGCAACTTAAGGCTTTTGTTTCCATAGGGAAGAGAAGGGAGAAGAATCTGGGAAGGGCTTGGTGCCTTTCCCCTCAGCAGCTGCTCTTCCTTTTCCCCAGGCCTGTACCACGAGTGATATTTTTTCAGGACTCTCACACTACCCCCAGTCTTTCTTGTGAATACACACTAAGGTTCGTGGAAAGGACCCTGCAAGTGAGTGTGAATTCTCCCTGTACTTGTAAGTCCCAGCATTTCTGTATTCTCACGCTGGGCTACAGTTGGCCTTTAGCAATTCATTAAAACTTTTATCTGTATTCTTACAAGCTTGATGGGAGGGGAGTGGGGGAGTTGGCTCCAAATAAGCAAGTGCACCTGTGCTACATCTCCTTCAAGATGTCTTTCCTTAGATTAAGGTTAATTGAGTTGACCTAGAACTTCAGCTTGCTGACAAATTCAAGAAAAGTTGTGAATTTACAGAGTGTCTTGTGATTTCTTTTCTTCTTGTATGTGTGATTTCTTTTGTTGTAAGAGTGAAAGTAATGCTACTTCCAACTTTCCTTTCTCAGGAATCCAGAAGCCCGAGAAACCCTATTTTGTAGTTGAATCTCTGTTAGATGTACCTCAGTGTAATTCTTAACTAATACAGGTTCTAGCTTCATTCATTTATCAAAAATAACGAAACCATGAGTACCTGAAGAATTGGAACTTTTTTATAACTTCAGGAAGAGAAAAACCTTTCTAAGTGTGACTTAAAACACAGAAGCCATGGCCGGGCACAGTAGTACATGCCTGTAATCGCAGCAATTTGGAGGGCCGAGGCAGGAGGATTGCATGAGACTAGGGGTTCAAAACCATCCTGGACAACACAGGAGACCCCCCATCTCTACAAAATAAAAATAAAAATTAGCCAGGTATGGTGGCACATGCCTGTGATCCCAGCTACTGGGGAGGCTGAGGTGGGAAGATCGCTTGAGCCCAAGAGATCAAGGTTGCAGTGAGCCATAATGGCACCACTGAAATCCAGCATCATGGCAACACAGTGAGACTCTGTCTCAAAAAAAAAAAAAAGACCCACAGAAGCCATAAAATAAAAGACTAATAAATTCAACTACATAAAATCCAAAAATTTACGTGAGGCAAAAACTCATCATAAATATCAAATGACAAACTGAGAAAAAGTATTTCTGATACATATGTAATTTCTTAATATTAAAAAACACTTATACATCAATAAGTGATTTTTGCCCAATAATCTGTGAGCTAAGAATAGGAAGAGATATTTCACAGAAAAGAAGCAAAAAGGTGATTATCATACATTGAAACACATTTATAAATATATAAAATACAAATTTGCACTTCTCATATCGACAAAGATCAAAAATTTGATAATATTGAGTCAACAAGCATAGGAAGAGAGGCACCCTTACAGAGTTTTGGTGAGAGTGCAAATTCATACAATTGGTAGGCAATTATGCAATATCAACATTTAAAATACACACACCTTTTGACCCATTAATTCAACTCTTAGGAATTTCTCCTAGTTATATACTCATACCAGTGTACAAGAACTTATACACATGAGGTTCATGTCAGTGTTATTTGGTAGAACAAAAAAACTTTAAAGAAATATCCACGGATATAGGATTGAAAATAAGTCATGTTATAGTCTTACCAAAGAAGACTGTACAAACATTAAAGAAAATTATATACAGAAGATATGTTCATAATAATTAAAAGTAGAAGAAAAGGGAAAACAGTATCTAGCATGTTTCCATTTATGAAGAAAATATATCAATTTATTTATGCTTCCCATGCTAAATTAATTCTGAAAGATACACGAGTATTGAGGAAACTCTCCAGGACACTGGTCTAGGGGCAAAGATTTCTTTGTGGAGCAATACCCCATAAGCACAGACAGCCAAAGCAGCAAAAGTGGACAAATGGGCTCACATCAAGTTAAAAAGCTTCTGCACAGCAAAGGAAACAATCAGCAAAGTGAAGAGACAAGCCCAGAATGGGAGAAAATATATTTACAAACTATTCATCTGGACAAGGGATTGATAACCAGAACATATAAGGAGCTCAAACAACTCATTAGAAAAAAAAATCTAATAATCCTATTGAAAAATGGACAAAAGATCTTTTGTCAAAAGAAGACATTTCTCAAAAGAAGATATACAAATTGCGAACAGGTCTCTGAAAAGGTGCTCAATGTCAGTGATCATCAGAGAAATGCAAATCAAAACTACACTGAGATATCATCTCACCCCAGTTAAAATGGCTTTTATCCAAAAGACAGGTAATAATGAATGCTGGCAAAGATGTGGAGAAAAAGAGAACCCTTGTACACTGATGGTGGGAATGTAAATTAGTACAGCTACTATGGAGACCAGTATGGAGGTTCCCCAAAAAAACTAAAAATAGGCTCACGCCTGTAATCCCAACACTTTAGGAGGCGGAGGTGGGAGGATCACCTGAGCCTACCAGTTCAAGACCAACACGGGCAATAAAGTGAGACCTCATCTCTACAAAAAAAAAATCCAAAAATTAGCTGAGTGTGGTGGTGCATGTCTGTGGTCCCAGCTACCTGGAAGGCTGAGGCAGGAGGATTGCTTGAGTCCAGGAGGTTGAGGCTCCAGTGAGCCATGATCACGCCACTGCACTCCAGCCTGGGTAACAGAGCAAAAACCTGTCCAAAAAAAAAAAAACCTAAAAATACAACTACTATATGATCCAGCAATACCACTGCTAGGTATATAACCAATAACCAAAAGAAAGGAAATCAGTATATTGAAGAGATATCTGCACTCCTATATTTACACAATAGCCAAGATTTGGAAGCAAACTAAATGTCCATCAACAGACGAATGGATAAAGAAAATGTGGTACATATACACAATGGAGTGCTATTCAGCCATAAAAAAAGAATGCGGTCCCGTCATTTGCAACAACATGAATGGAACTGAAGAACATTACATTAAGTGAAATAAGCCAGGCATGGCAAAATAATTTTGCATGTTCTCACTCATTTGTGGGAGCTAAAAATTAAAACAATTGAACTCATGGAGATAGAGAACAGAATGATGGTTACCAGAGGCTGGGAAAGGTAGCGGGGTGAGGTGTGGGGGTTTGGGTGAGAGAAGGGCAGATGGTTAATGTATACAAAAAATATAATTAGATAGAATAAATAAGACCTAGTATTTGATAGCACAACAGGGTGGTTACAGTCGATAATTTATTGTACATTTTCAAATAACTAGAAGTATAATTGGAATGTTTGTAACACAAAGAAACGATAAATGCTTGAGGTGATGGATACCCCATTTACCCTGATGTGATTATTATGCATTGTATGCCTGTATCAAAATATCTCATGTACCCCATAAATATATACACCTACTATGTACCCATACAAAATAAAAATAAAACATTTTTTAAAAGAGAGATACATGAGGAAGAAAAATAGGAGGAGACAGGGATGAGAGAGAGACAGCTATACACTTCTGCCTTTTAAATTTTCTGCCATGTGTAAGTACGCTTACTTTAAAAAAAATAGTCTTAGGGATTGAAATAAAATAGATACAAAGGCCCTCCCTCCATCAAGAGGCCTCTATCCTGATCCTCCAATCTTTCTCACAATTGTTCTCCAGTCCACCCTTCTATATTCTGCTAGAGATACACTGCATTTCTTATTGCCAAATGAACTCCATGGCCCATTCCCTAGTTTCAGCATGAGCCGGTAAGTTTTTCTCCCACCAGGAAGAGTCCTTTTACCCACAACCTGCACTGTTAAACTTAACTTCGACTACCCAGGAGCCCTCTCTGATGACCATGATCCTCACTATGATTTCTCTTTTCTGAAATGGAATGTTTGTGGCCAGAGCCTTACGAATGAGTATATAAGTCTATTTGTAGTGATTGTTGGTTCTTGCTTTGTATGAATTCGTCTTGTCTTTGAAACTACATTTTTAAGTATCTTGAAAGCAGAAAGCCAATGCGGCTCAAATGTTTTTGTATCCTCAACACTCCCCAGCTTAGGGCTGAGCACATATTGGGTGCTTACCACATCTGCTGGGTGGGCTGGATACTGAGGAAGGACCAAAGCCTCTTCAGAGATTTTCAGCCCAAAGGTTTCTTGGCCTGAGACCACCATTACCAGAGCAGAACGCTCTCAAGGAAATTCAGGAATACTGAGGTGTTGGTGGCATATCACAATATCTACAAAAGCTAGGCAGGTAAATCAATAGTCTGGCTATGGAAGTAATGGGTCCTGAAGCTGAATTGGAAAACACATGCCCTGCCTAAAAATTTACAAAATCCAGATTTGAGAAAAATAAACAAACAAACAAAAAAAACATCCTCAGGCAAACAGCATACATCCAACCATGAACAGCAACTAGTCACTTGTGACCCACAGTCAGAAGCAGCCACTAACCCATCCCTGCAGGCATTCATCTCCCTGAGCATGAATGTGCCTCCATGGAAGGTAGCATTTACAGTCTCTCCCAACCCATCTGCAAGCTTGAGGCCACAAGACCAGATACGTACAACCACCTTGGCCTCTCCCTACCACCCTACCATATCAGCCACGGTCCCCTTCCTGCACCTCTGTTACCAATCACCCATTGCCTAAAACATCAAAGATCTCCATTTCCAAGCCATAACCAGACTCCGCCCTCCCTAAATTCATGTGTGTTTCTCAGGTATATTACCAAAACTAGTGCGAGAGTTAGTGGAGGTTCCTCCGGCCTAACCACCCCTTCTCATAAGGTGCCCCCTGTGCCAAAGCACTCAGTTTTCTGAGGACAGGTGACCATACAGTTGTGAAGGAGAGAGCCGAGACATCAGGCTGGTATAGGGAGTGGAAAGTGAAGACAGACTAGGAAATAGACACTGCTTGTGGCACCTTCAGTCCCAGGCTCAAAACACCCTCATCTACAGATTGAATCACCACATGAGCTTCCCTACTACATGTACCTTATGAAACAGGAGGGCTTTGTGATGCAGTCTGGTGGCCTAGTTCCATCCTCTGTGAGGTGGACATGACAAGGCCTAGCACTGGGAGTCATTAGGCACCAGAACCCTGAATTCCGAGATAGAGGGATGGCTGATCTCATGCTAATGAAGTTTAGGCCATGTTGAGCCCTACTTTTGTTCTGTGGGAAGTTGGATATCCCTTATACATCTATGGCTCCATCTTCATCGTTATTGTAATTATCTGGCAAGTGAAAAGGAGCCACCATGAATTGAGTTCAGAACCTAAAAGGAGCTGCTGCCGGGTAGGGCTGTGATCCCAACTGAACTAATTAAGCCTCAGATAAGAAGCCTATAAGTTCTTAGCGTGCTCCCTTATAATCCCCACCCCAGAATTTTTATAGCATACTTTCAGTTACCTTTGTGTAATACTTTTCTTCTCAGAGACTATAATTCCTTACCAGGCCCTTCCCGCAACATACTCTGATTGAAAAGCCAAGAACCTCTCTATTTGGCTTGGATTGAGAACTAGATAATATGAAGTCTATCTTGCTGGATCTCGGAAGATCTCTGAATATGGGGGATTTTTCTGGTTGGTGGGCTTTGTAAGCAGAAGTCCTTTGGTTGTTAGAACCATTTACCCTTTCGTCTGTTCTGCTTTTCCTCCTGTGTCATCCTCAGCATCCAGCAGGACTTCTCTGTGAATCAGATGGGAGGTATAGAATTTGGAAAAGCCTCCAAGTGAATCCAAAATAAGCAGAGAAGGAAAATGGGGTAAAAAGGTGGAATAGGCAAAGGAAGTCCAGGAGAGTGTATAAAATACAGATAGATATATAGAAAGCGAGTGGAAAATGTATGTAAGTTTTGTCTCATTTTGGACATGAGAAAGAAAATGGTGTCCCAGCTTCACATTCTGATGTTTTTGTCTTCTAAGTGTCACCAAAAAGTCAGGCAAAGAGCTAGAGATGCAGCATCAACAGGTAAAGTCCCAATCTCTCCTCTGACTCCCTTCCACTGTGGGTGTTTCCCATGAATCCTGTCCCTCTGTGACCTCTGGAGCCAAGAGCCAGGTGCTCTGCCACTGAAGACTCCAGTTCCCCAGACTGAAATTTCCGTGGGTGGGAAATCATAACTTGAGAATGTTCCAAAATCCTGTACCTCAATGCCCTGGAAATGAAGAATTAAGAAAGTAGAGCAGATGTTCTTAATTGTATGACTTACTAGTTTTATGACCCTGTGGAAGTCATTTCATCTCTCATTCTTAGCCACAAAATGAGCAAAACACTGACAATCTTGCCTCAATCACATTGTGGTTGTAAAAATCAAATGAAATTAGATATGGGACATTGTGTTACAGCGATGCTGTACTCAGACATGCCTTAGAGTACGGACTTTTCAGGATTGTAGTCTTCTCTTGATGAGAGTCAAAGACCTTACTATTCAGCTTCCTGTAGGATGCCTATGAAATTATCCCATGCCATATAACACTGTCTCCCTGTTCCTCAGCTAGGAGACATTCCCGGGAAGAAGCTGAGAAGCCACAGAAGCTGCTCTCCGTCATTAAAAGGTGATCTATTGCTCTTTGCACTCTATCAACAACCAGCCTGGCCTATGATGATTTCTTGGCTTGGCCTGGGGCAGGACTAAGGAGAAAGATAATGGCTGGGAGGGAGACATACACAGTGGAAGCAGGGACACTGGTTGAGAGGGTTGCCAGGGAAGAGTGGGGTTCACATGTCTCAGGAGAGATGAGCCGCCCAGTTCAGTTCTGTGCTAGGGTAACAGCAGTTCTACGATTCAGGATTTTACTAGTGTATAATTCATAAAACATATTACATGGAGCTGCACTCAGCCATGAGATAAGTTACCCAGTTAAGAGAATGGGTTTTGAATAAAGAAGTCATCCTTGTCTTATTCTCTTTATACTCTTTCAAGGGAATAAAGCTATACTCTTTCAAGGGAAAATACCTGACTCTGGCTAGACTCTGCTGACATGACCTCCTCCGGTTCTGTCTTCAGTGAGGCCAGTACTTGGGACACTCCTTAGACAGGAGTCTATTATATTATCCTCTCCTTAAGAGCTCTAGAGAACAGGACTGGTTCCGAAGAGATGCTGGGTATAACATTAGGGGTACCAAATACCCCAGAATGCAGAAGTCCCACAAGGACCTCATTTTCTACAGCTTGGAAGTACTGAATACAGGCTTTGGATTTCTTAGCCTCAAATAAGACTGGTCTGGGTTCTAACTGGTGATGTTCCTGGTGATGCCCCATCAGCTAACTGCCTGGCTCCATTCTCCTAGTTCAGCTTTTCAACAAGGTCAACAGAGAACTGACTCCAACTCCCAGCCCTCTCTGAGGGCCATGCCCTCCCATGGGTTGTCTGAGGCCTTGCCCAACAAGCTCCAGACCATCAGCCCAGCCCACCACACCTTGCCAAATGGCATTTTCTTAGCAAGGAAAGCAGACAGGTAGACAACAAGATGGTATAGGCCCCAGGGTTTTCAGGACTGGGAAAGGAGAGTGCCCACTCCAGCCCACACTCTTCCAAGAAGGCACATGTCACTCCATCGTTAATTTTGCCGTGTTTCCCTTCCTAGCCAGGGCTGGCTTCCTCTGGAGGGAAGTGTGCGGCGAATCCTGTGTGCAGATCCCTGCTGCCAAATCTGCAATTCTGTGGCTCTGGAGATTCAGCAATTGCTGGTGGGTGAGAACAACCAGATCTCCCTGACTTTATCGGAGCCATTGCAGGGCTCCCCTTGCCTAGAGATGCTGTCTACGTCTAGTATGTCTTTAGATCAGAGTCTGGAGTTTCGTTCCTGGCACACCAGAGAGCTTTCACTGTCATCTGTAACCCCAACACTGTCACAATTAACAGATCAGAAATCTTTAACCCAGTCAGCTGCCCAGTCAACGTACGCAGATGGCATACAAGATTACTGGGCTGATCACCTCCAGCTAGGGCAGGAATTTCAAGTGCCAGATGTGCTCCGGGGCCCAAACACCATAGCTTCTTCAAGGCTTGAGAAGCCAAGGGCTCCACTGAACCAGGAGGAGATGATGCAGAGCAACCCCAGCCTTGTCCAGGGAAACCAAGGCCAGCATCACTTGAATTCCCAGGTCTCCTTGCTGTCCCTGAACCCAGAAACCCTGAACCGGATGCATCCGATGGCCTTGCATATGGTCCTCCCTGCCCACCTGCCATTTCTCAGTCCTGAAGTGCTGAGGCTTCTTGAGGTACATGTTAAAAAATGGATGCATTTCCAGAGGTGGGGGCTCCCAAGACGTGTGGAGGAGTCCCTGAGGCAGCTTATGCCAAACCCACCATTGTATTACCAACCTGGAAATGACCAGCCAGTTTCTTTCAACCTGAAGAATACTCCTCAGGTCTCTCTTCATAGATTTGAGACCATTTCCCTCCAGACCTGGTGTTCATGTGTGTCTGGCCAGCCCATCCAGACCTTCTGGGTTTCTGAATGGTCCAATATGAACCCAGAACAAAGACACCACTGTCAGCAAAGTCCAAACCCTATGGCTCTAGCCTTGCCCTCTCCAGCCCTTAAAGCCCTAAGTGGCCCCCATCCACAGTCTGGGGGACAAGATAATGACTCAGGGAGTGATCTCCAGCAGAAATACAGCCAGCTATTCTGTGGGCTCCCTTCTCTGCATAGTGAGTCCCTGGTTGCCACTTTCATGGGATCTCAAGGCCTTCCCAAGATTGAAAATGTGCCCAAGCCCCCCTTGAAGGATCCTTTTCTCTTCAATGAGCTCTCCTTCCCCCAACTGCTCCCTAAAACTTCACCCCAGTCAGCCCCACCCTCTTCCCCACTTTCCCCAAATTGGGTGTCTCCATCTGACCATCAACGAGCTCAGATCAATGTCCCATTTCTGACTCTGGCCGAGTATGAAGCCTTGGAGTGGCACCTGCTACAGAGGCAACTCCAGCTTCAGTGGGGCTGGCCAGCTGCCCTCCAGAGGTCTCAGCACACCCAGTGCCTCATGCAGCATGAGCCCTGTGGCAAAGCTCAGTCTCCTGAGACCACGACAGCTTCCCAGACAGGGAAGTCCATCTCAGTGCTCACCAGGGAACTACTCTTCTTCCCGGAGCATGCCTGGAAGCTGCTGGAATTCCACATCCAGAAACAGTTGATTCACCATCGCTGGGGCCTGCCTCAGAAGATCCAGCAGTCCATCCAGTTGCTCCTTACCTCCACTGACCAGCAGACTGTGTCCTGCAGCAGCACAGCCCTAGCCAACGTGAGCATCCCCCAGCCTGTAGCCCTAGAGGCCAACGGGGCTTGCGATGTGCTGCCACCCATTGCGGCCCCAGTGTCCATCCCCATGCCACACTTGTTAACTCAGGTCAAGGCAATACTGCAGAACCACATCGACTCCAAATGTGGACAAATCCACCAGGGCAAGATCCCCGCCTGTGTACACAGGTCCTGGGACTGCAGAATTTCTGGGGTCCTGGCAGTGGCTCCTTTAACCTGCATTCCAGAAAGCCAGTTCCTGGTACTGCAGACAGCAAGTGACCCAGACCTGCATCACAAAGTTATGCCCTGGATGCCAACGGCCCTTGATCAGCAGCAACAGGCTTTACCAGGTACTGTCACTGAACACCCTAAGCTGCTCCAAGTCTTGTCTGTGGAAGCCATTGAGAAACTGGAGACAACTTTACGGCACAAGCATCTGGCCTTCCTGTCGGGGCTGCCTGCTCTGTATTATGTGGCGCTCCCCAGGGCCCTGGCCCCGGCAGTCACTAGCCAATCTGTCATCACAGAGATGGTGCCTAGTCCTGTGGAAATCCCAGCAGAGCCTCTGATTCAGATGGTTTCATTTGAAGAACAGTGTATAAGTCTTGGGCCATGCCCTCAAGGCAACAAGGAGAGTTGTACAGACGTTGCAAAAGAGTTCCAGCCTGCAGTGCCAGTAAAAGGAACAATGGAGACGCTGCCTCTAGAAAGCCAGACGCATCCTACTAGCCCCCACTCACTCCAGACACATATCTTGACCAAACTAAATTTCCACCTGAGAAAAAAGGTCCTAGAGATACAATGGGGAATTCCCATTAGGGCAAGGAAGTCCAGGGAACAAACTGCTGCAGCACCAGAGAACATATCCACACAGAAGTCTCTTGAAAGTCTAAACCACCAAGGGGAGACATTGCTCCAGGAACTGCCCATCCCACCAGACACTCTTCCTGCCCCTAATCCAGAAGGGGTTCACCTTAAAGAACAGCTGGCCAATGACTTGAAGGCAGTGCAGCAGAACCAAAAGCAATCCAATTCCAAAGCAGTACCCCAGGGTTCTGCCCACTCGGTCTCCAAGATCTCACAACCCAGTGGGGACATGACAGAGGCCCACATGCTTTGTGTTCAGGTAGAGGCCAATGTGAACAAACCCAGCCTGGAGGAACCCTGGGGCCCTGTGCCCCAAAGCCCTGGCAAGAGCAAGGACCCAGCCCATGTCCCCATGCTAGCAGGAAACAGAGAGGACCCAGAGGAAACCAAAGCATCCAGGGAACACAGAGAAGGGGATGCGGGGTTTGGGTGCTCCTCAACCAGAGAAGAGAGACGCCCTGCTGAAGACCAGAGGCCAGCAGGGATGCTTCCAAACAAGACACCCCAAGGGTCCTGGCGATGGAGCCGTAGCTTTCATCTTGCTGATCCCTGTCAACACAGCCCCCAGCATCACCCTCAGCTTAAGCTCCCACAGCTACCTCCACGAGTCCCTGGGGAGAAAGAGTCTGAGAAGGACCTGCAAGACAGTCAAACCAAGCTAACTGTCATCCTTGAACCAGCGACAATTCCTGAGAATGCCCAGACTGTGGTGCCCCAGGCTTCACAGGGTCAGCCTTTCCTGAGCCAACCAACTCAGGCTAAGCCTTTGCAGGGCCAAACTTTGCAAGGCCAGGTTTTGCATGGGCTGGTGATGCCAGCCCATGCTCAAAAGAAGCCCAGCCTTCCAGAGTCTAGCTTCAGAAATAAAATTAAATGTTTTCTGCAGCATATTAACCCCAAGACAAAAGGCAAAGGGCATGAGGACTCCATGTTCTCAGCCGCTGCGAAGGTGGCCAAAACCAGAAAAGAAAATGTTGCAAAGAGCCTGGCTCCAGCCAAGAGCCCTGTGGGGAGAAGTAAGACGGAGAAGCCGACAGGTTGCTCCGAGGCCCAATCTCGTCCTGCTCAGAAGCTGGTGGGCCCAGCCTTCTTGGATGGTCCCCAATCCCTAGACGATAAGCTCCGGCTGCACTCCAGACACCCTGGCTCTGCCTCAGCCCTGGGCTACCCCCGCCACTGCCCTCGTCACTGTCCTCGAGAGGCTTGTGCCACCAAACCAGGGCACCCAACCTAGCTCCTGACCCTCACCTCAGATAGAAACATTGGTCCACTCAAGGAGAACACACAGAGCCATGAAAAAGAGTTTATAGGCTCCCCACCTGCTGCAGCCCTCCAGAGGACCAGTATTGTCATTTCCATAAATGTGCAGGTGGGACAGATGCCACTAGAAATACACTCTATATTTCTCAGCAATACATTGTCTGTCTGCTCCTTGTCTCTGCTGTATTGTGTTAAGGGAAGGTGTGAGGGAGGCTAAAAAGTCCTTCCTGTCTAGGGAAGGAGCTTTAACTTACCTTTCAGATGGGTCACCATTCCACATCAAAGAAGAAAAGCTTTTATCTAGAGTGCACTGAAGTTAAAGGTCATGCTTGATTTCTGAACATTTACCATCCATCCCACCAGAATATTTTCCACTGTCCCATAACTCCAGGGCCTAGGAGAGTGGCTAATGCATAGTAAGACCTTACATTAGTTGAATCCAAAGTCAGGGCTGTGGAGACAGACAAAGCATTGATCATTGTAATGGGGCTATGAGGTGTGTGGTAGTGCCACAGGAGGAAGCAATCAGCTGGTGAGGAGGAACCCACAATAAAAATTACTTTGAGAAGCATCTTGTTTTCAACAATAAAATATTTGAGTGTTTATTACGTGCCAAGAACTCTGCAAAACACATCAATGAACATGACATAGGCCTTGACCCAGTGGAGCTCATGATCCCATGGGGTCGACAGTCTATTACTCCCAAATTGTCCAGTCAAATTATAAACTTAGAAGTCCAATATTCATCTCAAACCATACAAAAATAAACGAAGTGGTTTTCTACCCTTCACCACCACTCAGTCACACATACCAAACCCACTGTATTCACGATATTTCTCACTTCAGTGAATGGCAGCTCCATCTTTCCAGTTATTTAGGACAAAAACAATGGTGTTATCCTTGATTTTTTTCCTAACCCACAGTAAATCCTGTTATCTCTACCTTCAAGCATGCATCGAGAAAATGCCCACTTCTCACCCTCTCTACTGCTACCATCACTCCAGTAGCATCATAACTAATCTCCCCATTTCATCCTGAGACCATTCAACCAACAGTTTATCCTCAACACAGAAGCCTGATGGTCCTCAGGGAGGGTCCTGGCTTCAGATAATACAGACAGAGTGAGAGAGAAAAAACCATGCAACTGGATAACACACCAAACAACTAAGTGTAAATGGAGACATCTAAGGAGTGGGCCCTGAGACTCTTCTATGTTAAGAAACTGGAAAGTAGAGGAGGGACTAGTAAACAGAGGAAACTGACAAGCAGTGGCCAGTGAGATGGAAGGAAAACAAGATGAGTGTGGAATACTAGAAGCCAAACAAAAAAGTTTTTCAAGGAGAGATCAACTGCATGAAAAGTTGCCAGTCAGCCAACTAAGATGAGGAATGTTAGATTTAGCCACACAGAGATCATTCATGACCTTAACAGGAGCAGCCTCAGGTGAATGATGGAGATGAAGGTGTGACTGGAGTGGATTCAACAGAGAGTGGACAGCTGGGCACAGTGGCTCACACCTGTAATCCCGGCACTTTGGGAGGCCGAGGCGGGTGGATCTCCTGAGGTCAAGAGTTCGAGACCAGCCTGGCCAACATGGTGAAATTCTGTCTCTAGTAAAAATACAAAAATTATCTGGGCGTGGTGGCGTGCACCTGTAATCCCAGCTACTCAGGAGGCTGAGGAGAATCACTTGAACCCAGGAGGTGGAGGTTGCAGTGAGCCCAGACTGTGCCATTGCATTCCAGCCTGGGCGACAAGAGCAAAACTCCATCGAGACAGAGAGAATGGAAAGACAGCAATTAGTGTTAGAAAGGGTAATATAAACTCCTCAAAGAGGTCTGTTCAAATAAAGATACAGAAATGTGAGGCATTAGAACCCAAAATGGCTTTTCAAAAAAGACTGGAGACATAGCATGGTGGATGATAATGGAAAACATCCAGTTGAGATGGATAAATTAATGACGCAGGAGCTCAAGGGGAGAACTGCTGGAACAATGTTGTGGTTCAGAAGCGAAGGAATGGGAGCAAGTCCCCAAGTTGACAGGCTGGCTTTGGCTAAAAATACAGAACTTCACTGGTGGTAGAGAGAAGGTAGAGTTAATGAGGGAGGACTTCATGGATTAGAAGAAAGGAGTCCTCCACATATAAGGGAGTGTGGACAAAGACCCAGAGGGATGAGTGAGGACCTGGGAAGGGACCATGTCTGTGGGAAGGGGGAACCGTATGGAGAACCAAAGCGGGAAAGCTGGAGGTGGAGAAAGATTCTGGAAGTTACCATGGAAAGTTTCTGTTAGGTCCCAAGCAGTTGGTTGTGAGTACATAGGTGGGTGAAAAGGTGATCAAAGCTGCTGCTGATATCTGTGCAGCAGGTGCTCTTAGAACACTGTACCAGCAGGAGAGCTCACAGAGAAAGCTCTAAATGCATGGAGACTGCACAAGAGCATGAGGCCGGAGATGGAGAAACAGGGCAGAGATGGCATCCTAGTGCTCAGTGAGGTGAGGGACCAGGGAGGTTATATGGGTGGGATGAGAGGATTGGGAAGTAGGAAGACAAAGAAGCTGCCCTGAGAAGATGGAAGGGACATCGATTTTGGACAGCTATTATCCCTCAGGACGTGGCACCTCTGCATTCCCCTTCTGACCTACCACAGAGGAGCCAAGAGCTGGAAAAAGGGCAGGAAGTGCTGTGACTTCTTTATGACATGTTTTGAGGGACAGTGGGATGCCCCTGGTTCCTAAGGAAACCCAGGATCACTCACCATCCCATCATGAGGAGGAGGAGGTGGCAGGACTTGCTTCCTCTGATGGGACCCCAGCATTTAGCACAGTGTGTTCACTGCTTGGATACAGAAGAGCCAGGATGGGAAGAAACATGGATATGTCCCTGCTCTGAATGCTGATTCTGTGCCTAAGGGATGGGGGCCCAGCCCATACATGGTCCCCAGGGCAGACAGGCACAAGGCCCAAACCTGCTGAACCAACATTCAACAGATGTTTTCCTAAAGCATCCCCAAAGATCAAAGGAGGTCTTGTGACAGGCACATCCTCCCTGCCTGGTGGGAGTGGGGCAGGCAGCCACACAGCTAGAATAGAGGGAGGCCCAGAATGAAGGGAATTGACTCAGGAGGGTCACAGCAGCATCAGGTAGGAAGCCAGGGGTTAGCGTGCATACATCCTGGTTTAGGGTGGAGCAGGTCCCTCCCATGGTTCCCTACAGGCTCCCACCTGCCTGAGGCCAGCATGGGCTCATGCTGCTAACTAAAGTCCCATGACATAGAACTGGGGGCAAAGATGAGCTGGAACTGATACCTTCAGGATTCTGAGTTCTCAGCAAAGTTGAGAGCTAAGCAAAGTCAGGGTCAGAGCCTATGATTCATGCAGGATGCTGATGGCAGATGAAGCTTTGCTCATCCCATCCCATAACCCCAGCACAACCCCACCTTCTATCTTCCCCAGGGTGAAGAGAGGCAAGAAGCAAAATTCACATGTAGATTACAAACTCAAGAATTTACTACTTCAGGCCAGGCGCTGTGGCTCCCGCCTATAATCCCAACACTATGGGAGGCCGAGGCGGGTGGATCACTTGAGGTCAGAAGTTCAAGACCAATCTGGCCAACGTAGTGAAACCCCTGTCTCTATTAAAACTACAAAAATTAGCCGGGCATGGTAGTGTGCACCTGTAATCCCAGCTTCTCAGGAGGCTGAAGGAGGAAAATCACTTGAATCCAGGAGGCAGAAGTTGCAGTGACCCAAGATCAAGATCGTGCCACTGCACTCCAGCCTGGGTGACAGAGGCAGACTCCATCTCAAAAAAGAAAAAAGAAAATTTACTACTTCAGGTTTGGGGGTAGATGCTAGGAATACATCAGTGCTTGCTTGGGATCTTTGGGTTCACCTCTGGCACACTCAGGTAACATCATGTCATGGTGAATGGCCCCGACCTTCTAGAGCTCTTCTCTTGGGCTTTCCAGAAGGGCACTTCAGAATTGGCTGGAGGGAATTTCAGGAAACCGACCACCAGCAGTGGGAGGAGGGTGGCTTCTCCACAACATCACTTGTGTTCAACACTGAGTTGTTGAGGGCAGGGGCCATGGCTGCTTCACTTCTGTACCTGCTCACTGCAGCCCAGGCAGGGAAGGCAAGGCACACAGGATGAACACAGGTATAGACTCCATGGAGACACTGCTTCCTGCACCATGTGGGAGGTGGCTGGGCCTCTGCTGCTTAACCAGCTAACCAGGGCTGAATACTCTAACTGGCCTCTGGAGCCCATGGTCTAGGCCAGGCCTGCCATAGATGGAAGGGCCAGAATGGCCTCTGTGTCCTCTGCAGGGACAGAAGAGAAGGAAGGACTTCTTTGAGCTCAGGTGGGAATATGAGAGGTAAGCACAAAGCAGGCATGTAAAGTGCTTGGGGACACAAAGGACCAGATGCCTCACAGGGCTGACCAGTCTTGCAGAGGTCTGTGCATTCTCAGGCCCAGAGACAGTGAGGCCAGGACCCTGAGAGAGCATGGGGAGGGAGAGGGGGGCCTGGGAAGGGGCCAGTGAGATCCAGTTTCCAGAAGGAGGGGTGAGTGCTGCCAACTGCCCCCCTTTCCTGCCTTGTCCCTCTCCTCCACTATAAACACTCAGCTAGTGGCTAGGCAAGTAGCATATTAGGGGATTTCCAGAATGTGTCACTTCCAAGGTCAGGCCTGCTACAAAGGCCACAGGGGCAGGTCCCTGGGCAGGCAGACTGACCCATGGGAATCCAGACGGCGGGAAGGGAAGCCCTCCTTGCGGTAAATAGTACTAGCAGCTGGGGTATGTCAGGGGAGGTGGAAGATACAGTAAGGGGCCAGGGAAGAATCACATACACACAGTCAAAGACACATGGACACAGACATCCCACCACACAGGTACATACAGAAAAAGACAAAAGTCAACCGTGCCACTCAGAAACTAGTTCAGAGTAAGTACAAACATGTCAAGGAAGACAAACTCACATGGACCCATGAACACCCTGCATCAGACATGCCTGAGCAGACACGGGCACAAACACACATGCAGACACAAAGACAGGTTTGCACACAGAACCCATCTCACAGACCCACAGATATAAATGCAGTCCAAATCCATCCTGCAAAGACCCTCTCCTCCATAAATCCTCTAGGCCACCTCAGACCAGGTTCATCTCTCCTTTAAATTCTGGTTTGTCGTTTCTGTCCTATTGCTCATCCTTTAATAGGATAGCTTTGGATTCACATGCATACCTCTGGTCTCAACAATGTGGCTGTGTGCTCTTAAAGAATGTCAGGGTCAGGAAGAGAGCCCACTGCCCTCTTCAGCAGCCTCATCCTTCACCTACACACCCATCTCCCCAAGGGCCCCCAATTTACTGCTGGCTCCATCCTTGAAGGGTCCTGACTCTCAGACTCTTTGACATAGCAGACACAGGGGAAGAATAAACCACGTAGACACACTTAGTCCACATTATCCTCAGGAAACCATGAAGAACCAGGTCCTGGTTCCCCAGTTAGAAAACCCTTACACAAAACATGATCTCATATGTAGCTCTAGCCTAAACTTCATGTTAACCACAATCCCAACCTTATTGACCACACCTCTAAACCCAACTCCAACCCCATTCCCAAAGAAAACTCTAAACCATAGTTTTTCAAATAAGACTCTGGGAACAACTGTACCCAGACAGATAATGCTGGTGGGTGTGATCCAAAAATGTTTACATGGCCAAATAAGTTTGAGATAGAAAACTGATCTGCCCTCTCCCCAGGAGCTGAATGCCTCCCTCCTCTAGCTGGATCATAGCTGCAGGGGCCACTCTGTGCCCCTCACCTGTGGAGGTCCTGGAAAACAGCCAACAACTTGTCATCTACATCAGATCAATACCACACGTTATGCAGAAGCGTAAGTCCCTCTCCAGACTAGCTTGAAAGCTTAAAACCAGGCCGGGTGCAGTGACTCACACCTGTAATCCCAGTACTTTGGAAGGCTGTGGGCAGATCGCTTTGAGCTCAAGAGTTGGAGACCAGCCTGGGCAATATGGTGAAACCCCCTTTCTACAAAAAAAAGTACAAAAATAAAATAAAATAAAACAACTGGGCATGGTGGGTCACATCAGTAGTCCCAGCTACTCAGGAGGCTGAGGCTAGAGAATAGCTTGAGTCTGGGAAGCTGAGGTTGCTGTGAACTGAGATTGCACCACTGCACTCCAGCCTGGGTGACAAGAGTGAGACCCTGTCTCAACAAAACAAAACAAAACAAAGCAAAACAAAACAAACAAAAAAGGAGAGAGAGAAAACTTAAAAGCAACCTCCAACACAAAATTTATCTCCTTGGATTAAGATCACTTAGGATTTAGGTTAAGATCTCCTCACTCTCAATCCAAATCCTAAATGCAAGCAGTGCCCTACTCCAACCCTAACACAATCCTCATCTAAGATACGCCTATTTCTATCAACAGGAACCACAAACCCAATATCAACAGGAACCGCAAACCCAATTCCAAATCCTACTTTAACATCACCATGATTCCAGCCCTATCCAATTTGGAACCACAACATCAATGCTGTTCCAAGCATAATCCTAACTCTAACCCTAACCCTTGGTAGAGCTACACATTGATGAATGCATGCAACTACACTAGACACACACACTTTTCACACTTATGACTCCGAGAAACTGAGTAGCTCCTTCAGTAACGGCTGCACAGTCCACAGGGCATCTTATTTCTAGAGGGCTCAATGCTCCGCTGAGAACCCAGGAGCAGCAACGCACCCAGGCCCTTTGACCCTTGTTGGATATACAGGCCCATGGGCCCCAGCCCACCCCAATCCTATTCCAGGACTTGCCTAGCCCTTGAGCTGAAATTCCCGCCATACCCCTCCCTGGCTCTTGCCTGCCAAGCTGGGAGCATCTGCTGCCCTGGAAACCCCACCAGGCAAGAGCAAACGGCACTGAGACTGAAGGGAATGTGGCCCTTTCCAATTAGGGGATTTCCAGACTCTTGCAACACCCACACCTAGGAGGTCTACTCCAGGTGCCCGTCCTAGAGAGGTAGTGGGCCTGCTGAGGTAGGTGTGAATAAGCACACTTCCTCTCCCCCTCCCAGGATCTCAGTCTGGTGAATTCATCATCACGGGTGAAATCAGCCATGTGTACCTCCTTTATCCTTCACCCCAGGTACCAGTGAAGCACTCCTCTGCACCTAGGCCATCCCAGAGGTTGTCACAAAGTAGCCAGTTTCTCTCAGGAGCTCACCAAGCCAACATCTTCACCCAGAGGACTGGAACTGTAGGTGGAGACCCACATCTCGGATGTGCAGCCATCTGAGTCTTTGTGTCCCCTTCCCCAAGCTCTGCATCCAGCCTGGTCTGAGGACTGAGAGGAGCTTGGGTCAAAGCTGCAGGCTCCAAATCCCCAAACCCAGCTTACAGTTCAAGTGGGGCTGTGAGGTAAAATGAGCCCAGGCCAGCAGCTGAGGGCAGAGGAATGGCTCAGAAGACTTGGGGTCCCAGAAAAGGGTAATGGCTCTCTCATCATCTGAGCTCCTCACTCTCTTCTACCCTGCTTCAGTGCCTCCCTCTCACCACCCCTGCCACCAGGTCCACTCACAGACTGGAGATGGGGTAGGGACTCGCTATCCCATCCTCACTCTCAGGGCAGCTGTTTTCTGCGCTGGATTTTGTCCAGCCAGGTTTCCACCTCCAGAAAAGCCCCTACTGCTTCCTTCATTTCCCTTAGGGCTCCTAACCTTGATTCTAAGCTCCAGCACCAAGCAGACAGACCTCAATATCTCCAGGATGGAACATCTCCCTGAGACTGCTCTACCACTGCAGGCTCAAGTTCACAGGCAGGGGCTTAGGGTTGATGCCTAATCAACCTAGATTCCTGCATCTAGGAAGACCAGGCAGAGATGGGACCTAGGGGGTTGTGCACACCATCTGACACAACAAGAAGCTTCCTTGATGGCATGAATAAGGGTAAGGGAGACAGGCAGGTATCTTGGAGAGAAAGCAAGCCTAAGCTTTTAGGAAAGAAAAAGGTACGGCCCCCTCCTCTTCCCTGCCATCTCCCCTTTTTTTCTACAATCTGTGCCAGGCCAGAAAGTCTCCTCCTCCAGGGGAGGTAGGGGGGGCATCACTCCAGCTTTCCTTTCCCCAGACCAACTTTGTTCCCTTTCACCGGCTCTGTGTCAATCTAGAGTGTGGGATGGGGAGCAGAATAGGCCCAAGTGGCTCTCCCAGCCCCACCCCACCAAATGCTTAGAATTACCTGCAGAACTTGGTAAAAATACACATTCGTTGGCTCTATTCTGAGATTCTATTTAAGGCGGTCTGGCGTGTTGCTTCTAATTCTGTGTTTTTAAAAAGTCACCCAGGTGATTCTGAAGTGCAGCCAAGTTTGGAAGCAAACTAATATAATATGACTTCGGAATTATCTGCATGCCCCCTTCCAAGCCCATGCTATTCTACCTGTCTGAGAATTCTTCAGAGACAGGCTGCTCACTACTTTCTTAGTCACTCCCATGTAGGCAGGTGGGGAAACCAGGGAGCTGGGAATTTAAAACTTTCTGGTGCCAGGATCTGCCTCTAGACCAGGTAAAAGATCCAAGAAATCTTATCTCCTTGTTTTTGCCTAGTCTTGTTCCAGGAACGCCAGCTTCTTGCCAACAGAGTCACTCCCTGCCCTGCTTAAGGTCTCAGCCTTAAGGTCTCTTGAGTCTGAAAACCTCAGACTCAAGAGCTCAATTATTTCTCCTCTAGGCCACCAAATTCCAGCCCCTCTACTCTGTGGACCTTGGAATGAAACACCACCTCTTTATCCCCTCCCAACAGTGCCTCCATCTTCAACCCCATGCCTTCTGCATCCCATCCGTCCCCAAGAGCAACCCAATATTTCTGTCTCTGGCCATGGCTGTCCTGACTACATCTCTCCTGACACTCGTTTCCTCCTCTTCCTATGGTTTCCCTATCCTGTCATAAGCCATCCTTCAAAAAACAAGATGTAAGGAGCTTGCTGCTGAGTTAGCACTCTGGAAACCAGATGGATTCTCCAGCTCTGACGTGAGGATTACAACTCTAAGGTCCCAATCCAGTTTTAAATATAGATTCTAAGTTATGACCCAATAATCCCCACACATCATATACCATAATAAACTCCAAATGGATAAAATATTTTAAAATGTTAAAAATTAAACTACAGAAAAAACATCATACAAAATGGCAGAGTAAGAAGTTATAGGGGTTGGTCCCTCCACCAAAGCAACTATTGAGGTGGAAAGAGCAATTGGAATCGACTCTTTCAGAAGTCTGGAGCCCGATTGGACACTTATAACAAGAGGGGGGGTGGTACTTGATGAAGGGAGAGGTTGCTGGTCTTTCAGAAGAGAGCATAATGCATGCACTAGCTACCAACCAACACAGTGGGGATAGCAGCCCACATTCCTGAAGTAGCTGGGTGGTCACCAAGTGGGCAGGGGGAACCCTGTCCTCCAAAAATGAGGGGTTTTGCATTTGGGTTTGTCTTCTGGTTCCCTAAGGGACAGGCTTGCTTGGTTTCAGCCCTCTTGGGCTGCAGGATCTTCCTGAGCCACATATATCAGAAGATTTAAAGGGACAGAACCTTTTTGCGGGGAAGGAAGAGAACCCTTTGTCAGGTCATAAACAGAAATTTCAGTAACCCCACAAAACAAAGAATACACACTTTGCAAAAAAACAGTTTGAAAAAGTCACCACAAATTGATGGCAGAGTTCTCAACAAGTGTATATCAGCAATCCCTAAGGAGTGAAAAAATTGAATTTCTAGAGATACCACACTGTAATATTCAGAATGCCCAGTTATCAACAAAAAATTACTAATACAAAGAAACAGGAAAGTATGGCCCATTCACAGGAAGAAAGGAATTTGACAGAGACTATCCCTGAGGAAGCCCAGATATTGGACATAGCAGATGAAGACTTTAACTGTCTTACTGTAAATGCTCAATAAATATTGATGATGGGAGGTTTGATGATAAGGGTGAGAAGCTGAAATCTCAAATACTGTTTTGTTGCTTGTTTTATTATGACCTCAAATTAAATTGGGAAATAATGGCCTTTTTGGAAAAAAAAAATAACTGTCTTAAATATGCTCAAAGAGCTGAAGGAAACCATGGGCAAAGAGTTAAGGGAAATCTGAAAAATGGTGTATGAACAAAATGAAACTATCAATAAAGATATGGAAATTAGTAAAAAGAAAAAAAGGACTCAAGCAGAAATTCTGGAAGCAAAAATACAATAACTGAAATGTACAATTCACTAGGGGCAATCAACAACTGATTTAAGCAGAAAAAAAAGGATCAGTATTCTTGATGATAAGACAATTAAAATTATCAAGTATGAGAAGAAAAATAAACAAGCCTCAGGGATACCATCAAATGTACCTCATCACAGGAGTCTCAGGAGGAGAATAGAGGGAACAGGGCATTAAAAAGATTGAAGAAATAATGACAAAACATCTGAAATCTGATGAAAAGCATGAATATACATACCCAAGAAGTTCACAAACTGTAAGAAGGATAAACTCAGAGATCCACACCAAGACAAATTATAGTCAAATTGTTGAAACCCAAAGATTTTAAAAGCAGCAAGAGAGAAGTAACTCATTATGTACAAGAGATTCTCAATAAGATTACCAGCTGATTTCAGAAACCGTGGGAGGCCAAAAGACAATGGGGGATATATTTAAAGACTGAAGAAAAAAAAAAGTCAAACAAGAATTCTATATATCCAGCAAAACTATGCTGCAAGAATTAAGGAGAAATAAGACATTTCCAGATAAACAAAACTTAGGAAGTTCATTAATAGTAGACCTGCCCACAAGAAAAGCTAACGGGAGAAAGAAAAAACAAACAAACAAACAAAGAAATGCTAAAGGAAGACCTTCAGAATGAAACAAAAGGACAAAAAATAATAACTCACAGCCACACAAAGAAACAAAGATCTCTGATAAACATAACAACATAGCAGGCCGGGCACAGTGGCTCATGTCTGTAATCCCAGCACTTTGGGAGGCCAAGGTGAGCGGATCATTTGAGGTCAGGAGTTTGAGACCAGCCAGGCCAACATGGTGAAACCCCATCTCTACAAAAAATAGAAAAATTAGCTGGATGTGGTGGCAGGTGCCCATAATCCCAGTTACTCGGGAGGCTGAGGCAGGAGAATGGCTTGAACCTGGAGGGTGGAGGTTGCAGTGAGCCAAGATCGCGCCACTGCACTCCAGTCTGAGCAAAAGAGTGAGACTCTGTCTCAAAAAAAAAAAAAAAAGTAACAACATTGCCAGGTGTGCTGGTTCACACTTGTAATCCCATTACTTTGGGAGGCCAAGGTGGGTGAATCGCTTGAGGTCAAGCGTTCAAGACTAGCCTGGGCAACATAGTGAGACCTTGTGTCTACAAAAAATACAAAAATTAGCCAGGCATGGTGGCCCCACTACTCAGGAGACTGAGGTGGAAGGATCACTTGAGCCCAGGAGGTCAAGGCTGCTGTGAGCTGAGATTGTGCCACCGCACTCCAACCTGGGTGACAAAGCGAGACCCTGTGTCAAAAAAAAAAAAAAAAAGATAAAAGCTAGTATTGTATTTTTAGTTTGTAGCTCCACTTTTTTCTATATAATTTAAAAGGAAAATGCATTAAACAATAATTATAAATCTATGTCAATGGGAACACAATGTATAAAGATGTAATCTGTGACAATAACAATATAAAGAAGGGACTAAAATGTATACGAGCAAAATGTTTATATGCTATTGAAACTGAGTTGGTATTATTCATACTAGGTTGTTATCAGTTTAGAATGTTAATTATAATCTCCAAGGTATCCATTAGGAAAATAACTACAAAATATATAGAAAAGGAAAGCAAAGGGGAATCAAAATGGTTATGCTACAGACCAGGTGCAGTCGCTCATACCTATAATTCCAGCACTTTGGGAGGCCAAGGCAGGAGGATCGCTTGAGCCCGGGAGTTCAAGACCAGACTGGGCAACATAGCAAGACCTCATCTCTAGAAAAAATAAAAATGAAAAATGAAAAATTAAAACAGTAGCCGGATGTAGTGGCATGTGCCTGTGGTCCCAGCTCCTCAAGAGGCTGAAGCAGGCAGATCGTTTGAGCCCAGGAGCTCAAGACTAGCCTGGGCTAGACATCGTGAAACCTCGTCTCTACAAAAAAAAATAGAAAAATCAGCCAGGCGCAGTGGTGCTTGCCTGTAGTCCCAGCTCCTGGGGAGGTTGAGGTGGGAGGATAACTCGAGCCCAGGAGGCGGAGATTTCAGTGAGCCAAGATCAACCACCGCACTCCAGCCTGGGTGACAGAGTTAGACCCTGTCTCAAAAAAAAAAAAAAAAAAAAAAAGAACTCTTACAATTTAATAATCAGATTTGCTGGAAGGAGGGGAAGGGTATGGATCCTGGAGCATAGTGACTCCTCACTATGACCTCACTATGACCATGACCTCACCAGTCATGGTGTTCCAGGGGAGAGGCAGTGAGGCCTGCATGAAAGCAGTAGCTGGGAATAGAAGGAAGGCTCAGGCCCAGACATATTCAACTAATGAGGACATAAAATTTGGCAGCTGAGGACTGTCCATTTAGTTTGAGATAAGTGGGGCTGGGTGCCAGCAAATCCAGCTTTCAGGAAGGAAAAGGAGTGGGGATAAGTTAAGGGAAGTGAAAGTGTCTAGCTACATAAATAGCAGGCCAATCCCAGCCCACGCACAGACCCCCAACTTGCAGCTGCCCACCTCACCCTCAGCTCTGGCCTCTTACTCACCCTCTACCACAGACATGGCTCAGTCACTGGCTCTGAGCCTCCTTATCCTGGTTCTGGCCTTTGGCATCCCCAGGACCCAAGGTACCAAGGCAGGGAGGGGCCTTGCATGGGGCTAAGGGGATCAAGTGGCCTGGGTAGGAGCTTGCCAGCAGCCCCTGGCTCCCTGTGAATCCCACCCTGCAGGCAGTGATGGAGGGGCTCAGGACTGTTGCCTCAAGTACAGCCAAAGGAAGATTCCCGCCAAGGTTGTCCGCAGCTACCGGAAGCAGGAACCAAGCTTAGGCTGCTCCATCCCAGCTATCCTGTGAGTGGACACAAAGGGGTGGGTACAGGCTGGTGACGGGGTGGGGAGGGCATGGTGGGCAAGACTAAGAAGGCTTACTAGCCCCCACCCGCAGGTTCTTGCCCCGCAAGCGCTCTCAGGCAGAGCTATGTGCAGACCCAAAGGAGCTCTGGGTGCAGCAGCTGATGCAGCATCTGGACAAGACACCATCCCCACAGAAACCAGCCCAGGGCTGCAGGAAGGACAGGGGGGCCTCCAAGACTGCCAAGAAGGGAAAGGGCTCCAAAGGCTGCAAGAGGTGAGGAATCTGAGGGATGTGGGTAAAGGGGAGCCTCAGTCAGCCCCTCACACCCCTCTTCTGCCCTCACAGGACTGAGCGGTCACAGACCCCTAAAGGGCCATAGCCCAGTGAGCAGCCTGGAGCCCTGGAGACCCCACCAGCCTCACCAGGGCTTGAAGCCTGAACCCAAGATGCAAGAAGGAGGCTATGCTCAGGGGCCCTGGAGCAGCCACCCCATGCTGGCCTTGCCACACTCTTTCTCCTGCTTTAACCACCCCATCTGCATTCCCAGCTCTACCCTGCATGGCTGAGCTGCCCACAGCAGGCCAGGTCCAGAGAGACCGAGGAGGGAGAGTCTCCCAGGGAGCATGAGAGGAGGCAGCAGGACTGTCCCCTCGAAGGAGAATCATCAGGACCCTGGACCTGATAAGGCTCCCCAGTGCACCCCACCTCTTCCTTGTAAATATGATTTATACCTAACTGAATAAAAAGCTGTTCTGTCTTCCCACCCAAGTAACTGTTCCCATGTGTTTATGTCCACCGAGATGCCAAAGTTCCTACAGGGTGGGGTCACACACTCTGAGCCAAAAGCTCAGGCTGACAAATGCTATGTTCCCATCTACCCCAAGAGCTTCCTTGCCTCTCAGGTGCCTGCACCCCTGAGCAGTTAAAGGGAGGCTGAAGGACAGGGTAGGACCCAGTCTTCTGAGGCATCCTGCCAATGGAGAGATGGTGGACATGGAGCACACACCTCCAACAGCTCTGCAGACCTCTGAGACCCTGATTCTGTCCTGCACTAACTCTAGGAGTGACCTTCGGATCTTTTCCATGACCTTCAGACCTTTCCCCAGATATCCCAGAGGCTTCCTCTCCTTTCCCTGGGAACTATTCAATGAGACCCTCCAAGTGTTTCTTTGGAAGGGTCCCTAGGAGGGAAGCTGTGGCTTGGGCCCATCTATAACACAGACAAACACAAGTTATATTGAAACCTGCCCTAGCACAGTTCCAGCCCCGAGAGAGCCCCTGGGAGGCAAAGACCCAAGGGGACTTGCTTCAGCCCTATTCAGTGAAGCTCGGGCCTCGACCTCTCCTCTTTGTTTAATGGGGCTGTTGTGCTCTCCTTCTATTCCTATCTGGGCCCCTGGACTCGCTCAGCCTCCTTCCAGATGGAAAAACCTCCTCCCTTTTTTTTCCCTCCTTTCTTTCCTGGCTGGGATCCAGACTACTTTAGCCCCTTAAACCCTTTGAAGTCAAGGAATAAGTCTCCTGGGGCAGGTTTTCAGAACCCCAGGATTCAGGTGTGAATCAGTCTCCTCTCCTGGAAGGCCTCAGATGGCTCTCCTCTACCTCTTCCTCCCCAGAGTGAAGACCCTTCTATTCTCCCACTCACCTCCAGGCAGGGAAAGTAGAAGCCATCAGATTGGGCCAGGCAATGTGAGAAAGAAGGGAACAGATCCTGGGGAAGGGCAAGAAAGGTAGGAACCTCAATGCCGGGCACGGTGGCTCACGCCTGTAATCCCAGCACCTTGGGAGGCCAAGGCAGGCGGATCATGAGGTCAGGAGTTCGAGACCAGCCTGGCCAACATGGTGAAACCCCGTCTCTACTAAAAATACAAAAATTAGCAGGGCATTGTGGCGGGTGCCTGTAATCCCAGCTACTTGGGAGGCTGAGGAAGGAGAATCACTTGAACCCAGGAGGCGGAGGTTGCAGTGAGGTGAGATCGATCGTGCCATTGCACTCCAGTCTGGGCGACAAGAGCAAGACTCCATTTCAGGAAAAGAAAAAAGAAGAAGAAGAAGAAAGGTAGGAACCTCAGAAGCTAGAAGTGGCTGCTCCATCACCTTTTCCTTCCGTAGGAGCCTGAGTATGCCACAGCACTTACCACCTATCCTAACATCCTCAAGTATTGGCTTGTCTGCTCCTCTTGCAGCAGGTGAAGACAGGGCCTCTCCCCTACCTGTCCTAGGGCAGCAGGTGTGAAATTAATCTAGAAACTCAGATATGCAAGAAATACTACTTTTGAAATGTTCCTTAAATGAACTTAATTCCTACTCCAAGCTACTGCACTAGAGTGCTGATGAGAAATTCAACATCAGGCACTCTTGTGGGATCCCACCTGCCAAGGGTTATGCAAAGGTCACAGAAACCTCAAGGCCCAAGGGAGGCCTCCTACCTGCCTCCTACACCATCCTATCATTGGACATCAGTCTTGCCAGTGAGTGTTCTGACCCCTGTGGTTCCGGCAGGTATATCTCTTCAAGTCCTAGACTCCACATTTGAGACATAAGAATTCAGATATGACAGCCTCTGGGCTTGGACTTGACCTCCCCAGATACCCCCGAAGCCATCTACTCAACAGTCCTGTCACTTGCCCCATCACAGACAGAAATTAGAGCCCAGTGCCCACTCTGGCTGGATGTACACATTAATCCCTTCGCAGTCCTAAAGAATTGTCTCCCTCTCCTCAGCCCCTCCAGGGCATAACCTCTTCCCCAAGTTTACAAGTTTACTTTTTTTTTTTTTAAGACTCTTTTTTTTTAAGGCTTGCTTTGTAGTCCAGGCTGGAGTGCAAAGGTAGGATCATAGCTCACTGTAACCTCAAACTCCTGGGCTCAAGGGATCCTCCTGCCTCAGGCTCCAAGTTGCTGGGATTACAGGTGTGAGCCTCTATGCCTGGCATTTTCCCCTGGTGTAAGACATTTACAAAAGGCCTTTGACATCAGGCTCCCTTTGACATCAGGACATCACTCCCAGCCCTGCCAAAACTCTTGCCTACTCTATAGTGAAAAGAAAAACATAGGCAGAAAAAACAAAACTCTCTATTTCACTAAATTCTCCTGCCACACCTGCATGCCTGGTATTTGCCTCAAGCCCTGCTCTGAGTAAGCATGCAATATATTATTTATTCCATCAGATCATGACTGGCCACTCTCCTTGTCTGCCTTCATCTTTGACAACATTGTCCTGTTCTTTCTCTTTTCTCTCTTATTCTCTTGATGCATAATTTTAAAAAATCACATAATACACACTCACAGTTAAAAAATATATCCAAAAGTACCAAAAGGTTTATTCTGAATAACATCATTTCCTACAACTTTAACTCTTATGCTATTTCTTAGTGCCATATGTCTAAGTACTTTGCCTATACCTCTGTTTCTTGATTTACCTATTTTAAACATTACCAGATGACTTCCTACTATAAAAAGTGAAGATTTAACTCTCTTGCCAACTCTCCTCTCCTGTCACTGCATCCTCTATAGTCATACCATGATATTTAGATCATGATTATATTATCATATTTAGATCATAATTACAGTTTATATTATTGTGGATTACTATTACATAATATGTATTATCACATATTACATTATTTTGACTATATAAATGTTCTCTGCAGACAAAAGTAGTGCACTTTTCCTTTGTCACTCATCTTTTTGTTTTTCTTAAAGGTTCTAATGCCCTTCCCTTTTTAAAATACCTCTATCTTGACATTGCCTTTCAAATTCTTCATCATATGAGACGAATTCAAAACATAATGTTTAAGATATACGTAGAAGAAAATATAGGTGAATGTGTTTATAACTTCGAGGTATAAAATAACTTTTTTTTTTTTAATAAAATGGAGACCAGGTCTCACTATGTTGCCCAAGCTGGTCTTGAACTCCTGGGCTCAAGCGCTCCACCCGCCTCAGCCTCCCAAAGTGCTGGGATTACAGCCATGAGCCACTCTGCTTGGCCAAAAAGAGTTTCTTAAACAAGTCATAAAACCATAAAACGTAAATCATTAAAGATCAACACCATTAAATGTAAAAACAAATCGGAGTTCAGGGTAGGGATGGAAAATTAATTACATGCCTTTATTTCCACTTCTCACTGAGCCCCGACTAAAACTACAGTAAATTTTTTTGGTGCATGTATGCGTGTAAAGGCATAAACCAAGGCCAGGAGCAGTGGCTTACGCCTGTAATCCCAACACTTTCGGAGGCCAAGACGCTCACTTCAGCTCAGGAGTCTGAGACCAACCTGGGCAACACAATGAGACCTCGTCTGTACAAAAAATAAAAAAAGTAGCTGGTGTAGTGGCATGTGCCTATGGTCCCAGCTACTCAGGAGGCTGAGGTGGGAGGACCACTTGAGCCTGGGAGCCATATAGCCTGGGCTAAAAAGTGAGAGACCCTGTCTCAAAGTAAATAAATTAATTTTAAAAATAAAATAAAGGCATAAACCCACAAGAGCCCAAACGGGAGAGGAGATAAAGGTAACTTTCCAAAAGCCTACTGCTGAGACACGTAAATATTTCAATAAAAATAGATACAAAGCATAAAATCAAATTATAAATATGAAGGATTTCTAATGTCTTATTCGTGAATACAGTAAAAATTCATATTTACTGAATATTCATATGCCAGCATCCAACAGGGAAACAATGACTTCTACTAGAGATGCAAAAGAAAAAAATCCTAAAGATGAATTATCTCTAAAATCTACAAAATCTTCATTCCTTAAGCATGAAAACTCATTTTAATCCCTGGAATCCTGACTTTTCTTTATCACAGAACCACAGAAGCACTTTATTGCTTTAAAAGTGAGTTATCACTATTTTCTAACAATGAGTCCTCCTCAGTGTCATCCAGAAAATTACTAATACCATGTATTTTTGTTGTTTTTATTTGCTCCTTTTTTGAGATAGGGTCTTGCTCTGTCACCCAGGCTGAAGTGAGTGGCGCAATCTCAGCTCACTGCAGCCTCAACCTCCTGGGCTCAAGCAATCCTCCCACCTCAGCCTCCTGAGTAGGCAGGACTACAGACACACACCACCACGCCCAGCTAATTTTGTTCATTTTTTGTAGAGATGAGGTCTCACTATGTTGCCCAGGCTGGTCTTAAAACTCCTGAGCTCAAGGGATCCTCCCACCTTGGCCTCCCAAAGTGCTGGGATTACAGGCGTGAGCCACTGTGCCTGGCCATACCATGTTTTTAAATAATTTCACCACTATCTCTTCCACGAAATGATAACATACACACACACACACTAATGAAATCATGGGCTGACTCCCACTTGTCAGTGTTGCCTCAGAATCTCCTCCTGTTTCTCCCGGTTCACTCCTTCCTTGTCAATATTTTAAGGGCTTCTTTGATACAGATATAGAGGATAGGTGGGACTAGTAAAGAATTAGAGCTAGCTGGGCATGGCAGCTCACGCCTATAATCCCAGCACTTTGGGAGGCTGACGCGGGCAGATGGCTTGAAGCCAGGAGTTTGAGACCAGCCTGGGCAACGAAGCAAGACCCCTGTCTCTACAAAAAAAAAGAAAAAATTAGCCAGGCACGGTGGCATAGGCCTATTGTCCTAGCGACTTGGAGGCTGAGGTGGGAGGATCACTTAATTGCCTAGGAGTTCGAGGCTGCAGTGAGCTATGATCACGCCATAGCTGATCATAGTGGAGCAATACCCCACCTTTAAAAAACAAAAAATTAGAGCTAATAGATCTCAGGCCAGGAGCCGTGGCTCATGCCTGTAATCCCAGCACTTTGGGAGGCTGAGGTGGGGGGATCTCTTGAACTCAGGAGTTTGAGGCTGCAGTGAAAAACAAACAAGCCTCAGTTAGTCCTATAAACCTGAAACCAATTCCAAAGTAAGCAGTTGGCCAGGTGCGGTGGCACACACCTGTAATCTCAGCACTTTGGGAGGCAGAGGTAGGAGAACGGCTTAAGCCCAAGAGTTTGAGATCAGACTGAACAACATGGCAAGGCCCTGTCTCTACATTTTATTACAAGAAACTTTTTTTTAAGTGAAAGCAAGTTTATTAAGAAAGTAGAGGAATAAAAGAATGGTTACTCCACAGGCAAAGTAGCCTACAAAAAAACTCTTAAAGAGTAAGCAATCAGATTTCTTAAGAACCCCTCCCTTCAGGATACTTGGGCCACACTTTGGCTGGCCACAATTCCTACTTATTAATGATATCCTTTTAGAGGGCTGTGATTACCAACAACTGTCGGGTTCTTTCTTTTGATACCTTTCTTTTAAAAATTAAAAATAATGGGCTGGGGGCAGTGGCTCATGCCTGTAATCCCAGCACTTTGGGAGGCCGAGGCGGGTGGATCACCTGAGGTCAGGTGTTCGAAACCAGCCTGGCCAACATGGTGAAACTCCGTCTGTACTAAAAATACAGAAATTAGCCAGGCATGGTGGTGGGTGCTTGTAATCCCAGCTATTCGGGAGGCTGAGGCAGGAGAATTGCTTGAACCCAGGAGGTTGCTGTGAGCCGAGGTCACACCATTGTGCTCCAGCCTGGGCAACAGAGCAAGACTCCGTCTCAAAAAAAAAAAAAAATTTAAATTATGGGGCTACCAGAACAACACACTAGGTATCCTCTACCATGCCAAATGACCTAGTGGGAGTCAGAGGGGTGGGGTCTGTCACTTGTTGTCTATGAAAGGTGACGTTAATTTGTTTCCCAGCTATAATCACTTACCTGTAAAATATGTCTTAAGCTTCAGCTGGTATCCTTTGTGAAGTTCTTTTTCTTTCTCACATCCAGGCATTACTTCTCCTTGTATCTGGGGACAAAATAATGCTGTTTTGTTAAAGTCGTCAACGTTTCTATCCTTTGCCATCAGTCTTGGGCTGGATTACCATTTTTGTGGATGCTGAAATTGCCAACTCTCTTTTTTCCTAACGCCTATATTTGTAATTCTTTTTTTGAGACAGGGTCTTACTCTGTCGCTCAGGCTGGAGTGCAGTGGTGCAGTAATAGCTCACTGCAGTCTCCAACTCTTGGCCTCAAGGGGTCCTCCAGCCTCATCCTCCCAAAGTGTTGGGATTACAGGCAAGAGCCACTGTGCCAGGCCTATATTTGTAATTCTTCTAGTAGTGCCTACTTTAAGGGGAATTGTATGACCTTGTGATCTTGGTGACCTACGTCTATTGCTATGTCAAGAAGCTGAAAGCTCTGTTTTCTTCAAGACAACCATTTCTCAGTAGGCAGCAAACTAAAACACCCCAGAGAAAGTCTGTTACCATATTCTTTGAGACTTTTGCTTTAGAATCATGGGTTGTGGTAACAATAAATTTCAATCCAATATTAAGAGAATAATTGAACACCACTTGTGAAGGCCTAAGCAGCCAGCGCCAGCTTCTGCTCGGAGTATCCCCTGCGCTGTGTGAGCCTCCGCCTGCTGGGAGGCGCTCACTGCCCCGCCCGGCCACCAGGAGGCAGCAGTCCTCTGTCTGCTACAGGAAAACAGGAGTGGGGGTTGAATTTTCCATTCTCATTTCCTTCATCTTTCTAGGACCAATTTGTTTTCAATTATTTTTACGATTTGTTCTCACATGTGTCTCATTCTAGGCCAAAGGTTGCGCGTTTCCCTGTGTCCACTTATGGGCAAGACAAGTTCCTTTTCCGCCCATGTCAGGCTATAGCCCTTCATCCTCCAGCCCCAGCCTCGCGCCTCGCACACGGTTAGCATCTCAATATATTTCCGTGGAGTGAGGAAACCTTTCTTAGCGTTGGCCCCGTAATGAGTGGTGTAAGATATCTATCGGGTGCGAGCGAAGTGCCAGAGGTGATGTGAACCCTCCTTCAGCCTTTAAGCCAAACAGTAATTATTTCAAAACTTCAACATTGGGCACCTTGGGCTCTGGGTAAATCGGGATTATTTGGGGCGTGGGAGGGAAAGATAAATGCTTCATATTCGCCGACAAACACGGGCCTTCCCCCGGCCACCGGGCTGGGCCGGCCCCGCAGAGGACCCCCGAGGCTCGGGGGCCTGGGTGGCGGGGGTTTGGCCGGACGGGGGTGTCCTGGCCCGGGGTAACTGTCGGCCCAGGTCATCGGATGCGCGGGCACCACCCACAGCCCGAGCCTCCCCTCCATACGCCCGGCCCGCGCGCGGGGACCCCAGGGACGGCGGGGCCAGGGAGCCGGGAGGGCGCCAGAGGCTGTTCCAGGCCCAGGGACTTCGGACATCCGCTCACCGCAGCCTCTCTGAGGAGCTCGCAGGGTCACAGCCGCATGCGCCCACCCCTCTGCCGCAGCCGCGCCCCACTCCAGAGCCTCCCTTCCCAGGCTCGGGGCGCCCCCTGCAGGCCCAGGAGGGGAGATGCATGGGCACGCTCACGGGCGCGGACACACATCCGCACACATACCCCGGTCGCCCAGAGCCCCACAGACACAGTTCGGGATACGCACATTCATGCATGCGACATACACTAACCATCTAGTCAGGGTCCTCTCCCTACAGTCATTCACCCACCCCGACCCCCACCACGACCTTGGTTGACTCCCCTGCCCCAATGGCTAGTACGCGCGCATTCAGGATCTCCTACCCCTGGGGCGGGGATTTGGCCAGACCTGGAGCACGAAAGTTGGACAGGCTCCTTGAAAAAGGATGAGGCTAGGCTGGGCTGAGTGGGTTGATCTGCCCTGAGCTGGAACAAGATTCCCAGGGCTCAGGCTGAACCAAGAACCCTGTATAAACGACTTGGCTGGGAAGAGGGTGAACAAGGCGAAGCACGTAGCGCTGATGCCTCTGTACCTGTGGTCAGAAACTGTTTCAAACACCTCCCTGACCTCCAGTCCCCCACCCCCATTGGATTATCTAAACCAACAGCTGTGGGTAGGTGCCTTAAACACTTCACCCACCGGGCCTGTGTCCTTTCCCTTTTTGCCATGATAGTGGGTACCTTCGGAACACCCTGACTGCCACCTCCTTCCCTGATTCCTGTTTCTCTTCCTGATCTGTTCATGTTGGAGAGGTCCAGGACTTAGAACTTGGACCTCTTCTATCTACACTCACTCTCTTGGTGACCTCATTGTCTCCTACCTTTAAATACCATCCATTTAATCCCAAATTTGTGTCTTCAGCTAGAATCTCTTCCCTGAACTCCAGACTCATCCCAGCTACCTACTTAACATTTCCATTAATATGCCCAACATGCAGCTTCAACTTAAGTCTGTACCAGGGTCCTGATCTCCCCACAAACCCACTCCTCTTCAATCATCCTCATCTTGTTAACTAAAATTATATCCAAGTTTCTCAAGTCAAAAACTTTGCAGTATTCTCTCCTCTTCTTTCTCTCATATCCTATGCTGAACCCCTCAGCAAAGTCTATTGGCTCTACTTTGTTTCCAGAATCTGAGCACTTCTCACCAACTCCATGCACCATCATCTCCTCCCTGGATTGTTGCAACGGCCTCCACCCTGGTCTCCCTGCTTCCATTCTTGCACCAGTTTGATCTACTCTCCATTCAACAGCTAGAGAGAGTTTATGTCAGATCATACTTGTTCAATACCTTCCAATAGCTCCCCATCTCACTCCGCGGAATATAACAATGGCCTACAAAACCCTGTGTTATCTGGCCCCTGTTATTATCTGATTGTATATCTCCTACCACCCTCCCCTTTTGGCCTCCTTGCTATTCCTCAGATACACTCTTGCCTCTTTGCCCTTGCTGTTTTCTCTACCCAGAACATCTTCCCACAGACCTCTGCATGGATTTCTCCCTCACCTTTGTCAGGTCAGCTCTCTGCTCAAATGTTATTAGTAAAGGTTTTCCTGACTGCCTTATTTAAAATAACACCCTCCCTCAATACTCCCTATCCCTCTTGCCTTCTTTATTTTTCTTCATAGCACTTATTGCCATCTGAGATAGTATAGATTTTTCTTGTTTGCTTATTGTCTGTCTCTTTCATTAGCATAACAACTCTGCAAGAGCAGGAACGCGTATCTGTTGTGCTTACTGCTGTATCTCAGTGCCAAGAACGGTGTCTGGCACATAGGAGGCCCTCAATAAATATTTATTGAATGAATGTGTAACAGATGCCTTGTTTATTGTTATTTCATTATTTCACCCTTTCCTGCTGATTCTCAGGGTCCTTCCCAACAGGCACTCCAGGCAGATGGTATTGAAATTGAATTAAAACCTCTCCGCCAGCTTTGCACTATACGATTGTGTCATTTAGGATCTTGGCAGGAAACAAACGGCATGCTCAAAAAGGGTTAATGGAAAAGAATTTAGTGAAGGGACCACTTACAGAGGTGAGAGCAGGGTTGTTGTAGGCAGCCACTGCACATGAATTAGTATAGCTCCAAACCTCAGACCATCTCTTCTTCTAGGCAAAGTGTACGCTAAATGTACTGCCCCAAATTCTGCCCACTGAGAGGACTTCCCTTAACCACTGTATTTCAGGACCATCCCTGGTTGGGGCTGTAATCAGCTGTCTCTTCCAGCTAATGCCAGCATACCTTACAGATCCTCTGTTAACTGTTTTTAGAGAACATCTCCATGAAGCTGTAAGTGTGATCAGAGGAAGAAGCAGAAAACAGCACAAGTAGGAGTCCAAGCCATCTGGCCCTGCTTTTATTCATACCTTCTGAAACCTCTAAGGTCTGGTCTCATATACACAATTCATTTCATAATGAATGCTGCTGTGCACATCCAACTATATGATTTGCTTAGATAGCACCCTTAGGTCACGTTGTCACTGGATGAACTATAATCTGAGTTTTAGACCAGGGCCCCAAGGCCTATCAAGAGCTGCTTTTCAAATAGAAAAGAACTGTTAGCAGAAGAAGCATGGCCTTACTCCACTACACTAAGATTCTTTGCTTTAACTCTCCTACTAGGGCTCCTACCGCACACCCTTATCTGCCACAGACGACATGAAGTTCACTGGATTTGTGGGTCATTCAGCCAGAGCAGCAGGGCAACTTTCCCCGGAGCCTGGACCTCATTCAAAACTATCGGCTTTGGCTGGGCATGGTGGCTCATGCCTGTAATCCCAGCACTTTGGGAGGCCGAGGCAGGTGTATCACCTGAGGTCGGGAGTTCAAGACCAGCCTAACCAACATGAAGAAACCCCATCTCTACTAAAAAGACAAAATTAGCCAGGTGTGGTGGTGCATGCCCGCAGTCCTAGCTACTCAGGAGGCTGAGGCAGGAGAACCACTTGAACCTGGGGGCCGAGATCGCGTGATTGCACTCCAGCCTGGGCAAACAAGAGTGAAACTCCGTCTCAAAAAAGAAAAAAAAAAACCTGTCATCTTTATGAGCCTTTATGCAATAATCCAGCCATTTTGCAGTAGTACATTTTGCAGTACATTTTGCAGTAGTACATATAAATACAGTATATATTGCCTCTAAAACCCAAAATGCTCTTGAACGTTATGCCCTAGATGACTATTTTTCAGCTCGTCCCCATCTCCATAGCCTGGAAATTTCACCACATCTTGAAAAACACTGACTAGGAGGAAGATTTATAGAATCCGCCTGTGAAAGAGATCCAGGATCCCCCAGCCCCCCACCCAATCAAGAGGATTCAGTTCTGGGAAACCGGCTTAAGTCTAGAAACTGGGTAAGACTGTAAATCCTTAATATAACCTGAAAATCAAGTTTCTGTTTACAAGGTCTAGAATTTTTCCACTTGTATGGGTCGAGTAGAACATTACTAAGCTGTCCATCTATTTCATTACTAGGAACACCATGATTAATTAGCTACCACCGCATATTCCTATGGGGCAAAGCACATGATTACCATTCATCCCTACAGATTTCATAGTAATTTCACTCACCTTATCACTCATGGTTAGGTGGTAACATCTGTCCTCTACCACGCAAGAATTCCATCATTCACCTTGAAATAAGGCTGCCCAGTCCCAAGAGAGCATCTCACAACCTCATGTCTAGCCTATTAAAGAAGCCACACAGTGCTTTTCAAAGAGTTGGCGTTCCCCTCACTAATGTGTTCTTGTGCCTTGAAGAAGAATCTTTCTGGGCCTTTCGGAGGTGTACAAAATAGGTAATTTCAACATTTATTTCTAACCTTTGAACCTCTTCCTCTACTTTACTATTCAAGGTATAGTCCAAGGACCACAGCATCAGCATCATTTAAAAGTTTGTGAAATGTGAAGGCTGGGCGTGGTGGCTCAGGCCTGTAATCCCAGCACTTTGGGAGGCCGAGGCAGGTGGATCGTCTGAGGTCAGGAGTTCAAGACCAGCCTGGCCAACATGATGAAACCCCATCTCTACTAAAAATACAAAAGTCAGCTGGGCATGATGGTGTGTGCCTATAATCCCAGCTACTTGGGAGGCTGAGGCAAGAGAATCGCTTGAACCCAGGAGGTGGAGGTTGCAGTGAGCAGAGATTGTGCCATTGCACTCCAGCCTGGGTGACAGAGCAAGACTCCACCTCAAAAAAAAAAAAAAAATTGTGAATGTGAAACATGAAACATCCTGGGCTTCACTACAGACCTACTGAATAGAATCTACAGTTTAATAAGATTCTCTTAGGTGAATCATGCACACATTAAAGTTTGAGGAGTTCTACAACAGGCCAGCAAGGTTCTAGCACCTCAGCCTCACTGATCACAGGCCACTGTCAAATCCAGGCTTCCAGGAATCAACCCAACAGAATATTAACACAACTCCCAGGTGCTCAGCTAATAATAACACAATGATACCCAAATCCTACATGAGAACACCTATATCAATAAATTTGTCCTCACTGGTTCCTGGAATTCTCCCAGGACAAGTTGACAAGTTCCTGCAAATTTCCCAGCACCTACACTCTTGCTCTTGGAGCATATCCTGTACTTTCCTGTCCAGACAATGTTAGGATTAAACTTGCTATGGGCCTGGAGACTCTGAGGGCTGGTCAGGGTGAGTCCTGAGGGAAAAAGGCATGCCCTTTGCCAGAGAGTTATTATCTAATGGAAGGGAAGGTTGGATCCTTCATGGTTTACAGGGGAAGGGGGAATTATCTTCTGCCACCAAGGAAGATTCAGGGGGATTTGAAGGTCCAAAGTTCTCAGCTTTGTTCATCTCTGCTCAAATGTCACCATTCCAAGTTTCAGCGTCCTATGCCTTCCCAACAGTGCCTTTATTCCAGGATAAGGGCATCATCACTCAGACATGAATCCAAGACACTCGGGTCTTGGATCTGATCCTCAGCCATATCTGTCATGTGGCCACATACAGTAAACATTCCTTAAGACTTCCATTTGAGTTAGAAGTTCCTGGTCTAAACTTTTTTTTTTTTTTTTTGAGATGGAGTCTTGCTCTGTCGCCAGCCTGGAGTGCAATGGCATGATCTCTGCACACTGCAACTTCTGTCTCCCGGGTTAAAGAGATTCTCCTGCCTCAGCCCCCTGAGTAGCTGGGATTACAGGCACTCGCCAGCGTGCCTGGCTAATTTTTGTATTTTTGGTAGAGACAGGGTTTCGCCATGTTGGTCAAGCTGGTCTCAAACTCCTGACCTCAAGTGATCTGCCCCCCTCAGCCTCCCAAAATGTTGAGATTACAGGCGTGAGCCACTGTGCCTGGCCTAACCTTATCTTTTTTATTGGAATTTTACTAGCACAATCAGAAATGGCCAGTGAGGTTCTGGCCTCAATATAGTACTATAGTAACAATATAGTAATCACCATTTTCAATCATCATTTGTGGCCATAGTAAGTAAGTGCTTCAGGTACTTTATCTCCTAAAGTCTTGACTTCCAACATTTCATCCATGCCTCACGAGTGATAGTCTAAGTGACTGTGATGCTTCTACGTGCTCCAGATTACTTGTGTCTTCTTTTCCCAATCACAGAGACCATCCATGCCCTCATCAAGGGCAAGCCAATCCTAGAATCCCATTTTGGGAATCTATGTCCTGGTACTGCCAATTATATCAGTGAGGACCCTGGCAGGAAACAGATAGCACACTCCAAGGATACAGGGAAAACCATGTTTCCCTACTCTCTACTTCCTCTCACAACTCAATACTTCTGTGACCTCTGGTTACCCCTAAGTGTGTGGGGATTTCTCCCCACCAAGAAATTATCTGGCAGAGAGTTCCTCAGTGGACACCAGATGGGTGTCCCCTAATTCAATTCAATTCTGACATCATTTACCTGGAGGTAGCATCAGATCCCACAAGTTGAGGGTTCAGTTCCACAAGACTGCCCCCCTACTTCAGATACCAATTGCAAGCACAGAGTGTGGCCTATGCTTCTGACTGACCAGCTATAAATAAGGGTTTCCACAACCCACCTGGGGTTCAATTAATTTGCTACAGCGGCTCACAGAAGTCAGGGAAACACTTGCTTATGCTTACCCATTTATTATAAAGGATATTACAAAGGACAGATAAACAGCCAGATGAAAGGGATGCATAGAGTGAGGTATGGGGAAAAAAAGGTGTGGAGCTTCCATGCCCTCTCTGGGCACCCTCCTCCAGAACCTCCATGTTTTCAGCTATCCAGAAGCCCCCACCCCAACTTAGTCCTTTCGGGTTTTTAATGGAAGTATCAGTACCTAGGTATAATTGATTACATCATCAGCCATTGGTTTATCAACTCAAGTTTCAACCCCTCTTCCCCTACCCAGAGGTGGGGAGTGGGTGGGACTCCCCACCACTACAGAATGTTAGAGAATGTTCCAACTCTCTAACCACATGGCTGGTTCTTCTGCTGACTAGCTCCCATCCAGAGGCTGTCTAGAGGCCCCCAGCCACCAGTTATCTTATTAGCATACAAAAGACACAATCTCTCCCAAGATTCCAAGGATTTTAGGAGCTATATGTCAGAAAAGGAAGATGAAGACCAGATATATATTTCACAATATCACATACACTCAAAAAAGATTTAACTGGAAAGATTTTAATAAACGGACAATTTAAGAGATTAGGTCAGGATTAAGGAACTAACATGGGATGATAGGCAGTTGGGGTCTAGCAATGGTGAGAAACCATTACCATACAAAGGCTTGAAGGGGCAAGGGGAGGGAACAGTGTTTCCAAAGCCTGTCATCCCAGCACTTTGGGAGGCCGGGGCAGGTGGATCACCTGAGGTCAGGAATTTGAGACCAGACTGGCCAACATGGTGAAATCTCGTCTGTATTAAAAATACAAAAATTAGGCCGGGCATGGTGGCTCACGCCTGTAATCCCTGCACTTTGGGAGGCCAAAGCAGGTGGATCACCTGAGGTCAGGAGTTCAAGACCAGCCTGGCCAACATGATGAAACCCCATCTCTACTAAAAATACAAAAAACTTAGCTGGGTGTGGTGGCAGGTCCCTGTAATCCCAGCTACTCAGGAGGCTGAGGCAGGAGAATTGCTTGAACCCAGGAGGCGGAGGTTGCAGTGAGCTGAGATTGTGCCATTGCACTCCAGCCTGGGTGACAAGGGTAAAACTCCATCTCAAAAAAAAAAAAAATTAGCCAAGCGTGGTGGCGCATGCCTCTAATCCCAGCTACTCGGGTGGCTGAGGCAGGAGAATTACTTGAACATGGGAGGCAGAGGCTGCAGTTAGCTGAGATTGTGCCACTGCACTAGAGCCTGGGTGACATATTGAGACTGTATCAAAAAAAAAAAAAAAAAAAAAGAATAGAGATAGACCCGTGGAAGGGAGGCAACCCAAAAGGATCACTGTAGACCAGTGGGCCTCAATCTGTAGACCACTTTGGGAGGCCAAGGTGAGCCTTGGGATTCTCCTGCCTCAGCCCTCCTGAGTAGCTGAGTAGTCAGGAGTTCAGAAGGGGTTTCACCATGTTGGCCAGGCTTGTCTCAAACTCCTGTTCTAGATAAACAAAACTTAGGAAGTTCATTAATAGTACACCTGCCCATAAGAAAAGCTAAAGGGAGAAAGAAAAAACAAAAAACAAACAAAGAAATGCTAAAGGGAGACCTTCAGAATGAAACAAAAGGACAAAAAGTAATAACTTACAGCCACACAAAGAAACAAAGATCTCTGATAAACATAACAACATAGCAGGCCAGGCGTAATGAACTTCTTGGATATGTATATTCATACTTTTCATCAGATTTCAGATGTTTTGTCATTATTTCTTCAATTTTTTTAATGCCCTGTTCTCTCTATTCTCCTCCTGAGACTCCTGTGATGAGGTACATTTGATGGTATCCCTGAGGCTCGTTTGGATCTCAAACTTTAGCACATATCAGAGTCACCTGGAGGGTATGTGAAAATGCAGTTTGCTGGACCCCATCCTCAGAGTCTCAGATGTGGTAAGTGGGAAGTAAAATCTAAGAATTCGTGTTTCTAACAAGCTCCCAAGTGATGCTGCTGCTGCCGCCCAAAGGCTACTCTTTGAAAACAACTGCCACAGGGGAAATTATTCACTGCCAGAACTGCAGCAAGATGAAGGATTTGGGGAATTAATACCCCTCTCTCCTTCCACCACTGATCTGTTGCTGCTTCCCATGGGCCAGCCCCAAACAGAAGCCAGAAAGCAGGTGACCCTGAGTAATGCTATCTGCAGAGGTCAGCCTTCCAGGGAGCAGAGCAGGGCCGTGAAGAGTGGAGAATGGATAGGCTGGGGCAAACAGAATAACCAGAACCACCATGGACAGAAGAATGGATAGATCGATGGAAAGAGGGGTGGATGGATGAATTAATGAACAGATACCTGAATAAAAGGACAGAAGGCCAGGCATGGTGGCTCACGCCTGTAATCCCAACACTTTGGGAAGCGGAGGCAAGCAGATCATTTGAGGTCAGGAGTTCGAAACCAGGAGTTCGAAACCAGCCTAGCCAACAAGGTGAAACCTCACCTCTACTAAAAATACCAAATTTAGCCGGGCATGATGGTGGGTGCCTGTAATCCCAGCTACTCAGGAGGCTGAGGCAGGAGAATCCCTTGAGCCCAGGAGGTGGAGGTTGCTCCGAGCCAAGATCGTGCCATTGTACTCCAGCCTGGGTGACAGAGTGAGACTCAGTCTCAAAAAAAAAAAGGACAAAAGAAGAACAATGGCTAACAGAGCCTATTGTGTGTCAGCCTCTAAGCTAAGGGCTTTACTCAGGGTTCCTCATTTAATCCTAAGAAGTAGATCTTCTACCATTCCCATTTTACAAATAAGGACATTAAGACACAGACACTGGAGAATTTTCACCTTGTCACAGTTAGTAAGTGGTGGAATCTGAATCCCAAGCTAGGCGCTCTGTCTGCAGAGTCTCCCTCCTCTGCACCGTGACTACCCGTGCTGTGCCATGACCAAGTGGCAGACAGGCGGTGTGGGGTGGAGGTAAAGACTGCAAACCCTAGAGCACACCTGGGTCCAAATCATGCTCCAGTACTTACTAGCTGTGTGGCTTTGTGCTCTGAGCCTCATGTTCCTTATGTGTAAAATAAGAATAATAATGTGAAAATAAGAAAAACTACATCAATGGTATTGTTTTGGGAAAGTTAAGCAAGGTAATAGTGGTAAAGTCCTTGACATAGAGCCTAGCACATAGTAAACAATCAAAAATACCATTACTATTATTATGATTAATGAATGGAAAGAAGCTAAGTCAGAAATTTAAGAGGGAAATATTCCCCCTCCCTCTCTCCATCCAAAAGAGGGTCTAGGGTTTGGGTGACGACGGGTGACTGGGCATTTCACATTTAGTTTCTCTTTCGAGGCCTTCTCTTCTGACCTTTCTCATAAGGATGGGAAGTCACTTGTCCCCTCCCCCATCGGCCGATTCCTTGAAATTTTAAGATTTGTCTGAATATGAGCTGGCCAGCCCCTCTCCTTAGAAATCCCCTCTTGGTTCCCAGGACTGAGAAAAGGGGGAAAATGAAGGGGGCTATTCCAAGCCAGGCTCCCTCCAGCTGTTCCTTTGACCCAGGTGTTGGACATAGGAAAACAGTAAATAGAGGAAGGGGAGGGTTTGCTGAGCCCCAGAGGCCTGAGATGTGGGATGGGGTCCTGGGCCACCTCCCAAGGTACCTGGCCTTTCAGCTCTGCTTGCCCCAAGGGAAGGACTGGTTCCCACATAGTGGGCAGGCACAGTGATGACCTTGGTGGCCACCCCAGGATCTCATGGTTGTCCTGAGGGTGCCAGGGAGCCTTCTTCACCACCAGCCCAAGAAAGAAGCACCAGTGAGGACAAGGGATAAACCTAAGGAAGGGAGCACAGTTCCTCACTGTGGCCCCCACCTTTGACCATCACTTCTGAACCCCAGCTTCATGGTTGATGATGCAAATGCCATCAATGGGATGACAGGGCAATCCCTCTCTCTGGAGAAACAGTGCACAGCCCCCTTTACTGGGCCAGACTGCAGACTTAAGTTCTCAGAGCAGGAGCCAAGGAAAGCAGAAGGAAAGGGCAACCGCAGGGGGAAGAAGGGGGGCAGGGTGCGATTCTGCCAGAAAGAGGGGGGCAACAGGGGAATCACAGAATGGGACATGAAGGGGAATTTCAGGCAGAGAAAGTGAAGCTCTGGCCATAAATAGGAGTCAGCTGCAGGGCTCACATTCCCAGCCTCACATCACTTACACCTTGCATTTCACCCCTGCATCCCAGTCGCCCTGCAGCCTCACACAGATCCTGCACACACCCAGACAGCTGGCGCTCACACATTCACCGTTGGCCTGCCTCTGTTCACCCTCCATGGCCCTGCTACTGGCCCTCAGCCTGCTGGTTCTCTGGACTTCCCCAGGTAAGGCTGAAGGGAGAGTCAGGGTCAGGGGCAGTGGGGGGCTGGCAGTGGGTAATGTCTAGATCTCAGATTGCTTGGCACTGGACGTAAGGGACATGATGAGTTCAGGCAAATGCTTAGGTCTGTATGTTTCGGTGAGCCTGGCAGGTCCCTGCATGTGTGCCTGTAAGTGTGGGTGTCCCTGTTCCCCTGAATCCCAATGCGGGTGTGTCTCTTAGCACATCCTGGGGCCTATGGCTGTGGCTGTCTCTGCAAGCTCTATTTCCTGCTGCCTCTGTTTCCCAGGCAGAAGGAGATTTGCTTAAGGTAGGGAGAATGGCAGACACTAAGCCAAGGCTGATATTCAAAAATTTTAGCAATTAATAAGGCTCCTAACACCAGCCTACCCCACCCCACGCCCCTCCCACACTGTGACCTGCATTAACTCTTTACTTGCTGGATTGTCCTGGGAGAGAGGTTGGGGTGATCAGGGCAGCAGGAAGTCATTTGTGGGGCTCAGGGCAGTGGTTATTTACAAAACAGTTTAGAAGTATGACAATATATTTAGCAACCAGTAGAGCCAGAGCCATATTGGTGCATAATGGCTGAATACCAGGTCTAACTCCTCCCCCACCCCACCAGACACACACACACACACACACACACACACACACACACACAGGTGTCCTCAATCCGAGCTAGGGCCATGGCCATTCCACCCTCAAGGGTCCCTGTGTCCTGTCACCTTCTTTCCCCATCCCAGCCCCAACTCTGAGTGGCACCAATGATGCTGAAGACTGCTGCCTGTCTGTGACCCAGAAACCCATCCCGGGGTACATCGTGAGGAACTTCCACTACCTTCTCATCAAGGATGGCTGCAGGGTGCCTGCTGTAGTGTGAGTTGTGGGGAGGGTGTCTAGCCTCATCTCCCGTTTTAGCCCCTGTTGAGACTCCCACCTTCTTATTCCCCTTCTCCATGCCAAGCCCAACCCCTTCAAGGAAATCCCTGAAACAGGTTCCCAGACATGGTCCCCAGGCATGCTGGATTCTGGGGCTACATTCTCTCCGGCCTCTCACCCCAGGTTCACCACACTGAGGGGCCGCCAGCTCTGTGCACCCCCAGACCAGCCCTGGGTAGAACGCATCATCCAGAGACTGCAGAGGACCTCAGCCAAGGCAAGCCTGGCCCTCCCTGGCCCTGTCTCCTCCCTCTGAGCTCCTGTCTAAGATTCCAGCCCATGATCCTTCCTCTCCTTCCTCCTCTAGATGAAGCGCCGCAGCAGTTAACCTATGACAGTGCAGAGGGAGCCCGGAGTCCAAGTGAAGCATTGTGAATTATTACCTAACCTGGGGAACCGAGGACCAGAAGGAAGGACCAGGCTTCCAGCTCCTCTGCACCAGACCTGACCAGCCAGGACAGGGCCTGGGGTGTGTGTGAGTGTGAGTGTGAGCGAGAGGGTGAGTGTGGTCAGAGTAAAGCTGCTCCACCCCCAGATTGCAATGCTACCAATAAAGCCACCTGGTGTTTACAACTAATTGATCACAACCTGTTACAGATTTCTTTGTTCTTTCTCCACTCCCACTGCTTAACTAGCCTTAAAAAAAAAAAAAAAAAAAAAGGCACCTGGCACCCATAGATCTGTCTGCTGTCCATTTGCTGTCTAGCCAGGTGGACAGGAATAGGAAGGGGGAGGTGGAATGGCAGGATCTATTTTCTCTTCTGTGGCCTAGGGGGTCTCCTTGCTCACCTCCACTTAACAACCTGATGCTCTCAGGATCAGCCTCATTGCTTTCCATAGTTCAGCGACACTAAGCTTGGGTCAGTTCCCTGAATGAGCCAGCGTCTCATGCCTCCCACTCTTTGCTCTCCAAGGCAGGTGTTCAAGCATCCAGGTGTCTGAGGAATCCAGTGTCACTGGGGGGAAGGGAGTTGTGGGGAACCAGCTCTCACGGCTGGGGGAGGTGGAGTGGGGCAAAGGGCCCAGCTCTACTGCCTGGGGGAAAATACCCATCCACCCATGCCCTTCCCGTGGTCTGGCACACTCTTCTCTCTCTTCTGCCCACCTGGCTTCCCATCTGGGTCCAGATGCCTCTTCCTCCAGGAAGCCTTCCCTGACCCCAGGCTGGGTTAGGTAGCCTCCTGCAGTGGCCCCTCACAGCATTCATCACCCTGACTTATAGTTGCTGGTTTGCCCAAATTTGTCCATGTTCTTGGACTGGGATCACATCTATTTTGGGTTCCACTGTTTTTCTGGTGTCCAGCATGCTGCTTGGCACAAGGCAGTCCCTCAGTAAATATTTGTTTAGAGAATGAATAAATATGTGAGGAAAGGCTCAGCAGCCAGGGCTGAGGGTCCATCTGTTCATTCTGTCCATACAGAATCTGACCTCCAGGCCAGCCTTCCTCTCTCAGCCAAACTGAGCAAGGTCCAGCCCCATCTTTGCAATCCTGGGGCCATGCCTCTCAGGGACACTGACAGACAGACCTGGGAGTCAGAGGTCAGAGACAGGAGAGAGGCCCACTGGGTGGAAGAAGGAATAGCCAGGGAAGCACAGGAGATTCCACATAGAGGAGCCCTACCACCACCCCTACAGTCTACATGGGCTCCAGGGCTCAAAGGCAACACTGAGACCAGAGACATCTCCCCAGATGAGACCAGAAAGGAATCTCAGCTCTGGGAGATGAGAGCCGTGTGATTCTTGGAGCATCCCACAGGGCTTCTCTGTACAGAGTGAGTGCCTCGTACTTGAGAAGTCTCCTGGGGAAGCAGGCTAGCCTCCAGACGGTGTTCTCTAAGGGCCTCTCCAGCTGGGAGTGACAAGTCTGTGCCACTGGGGTCAGATGACAGCAAGGAGGCCAGATTGAGCACCCTTGCCTGGGAAGAGAGCTGTCATTATATCAGGTATACATCAGCCAGCAACAAAACCAGGCCTGGGCAGGCCTTGAAAAGGGAGAAATGGTGAGGGAGTTGTGAAAGCCCCTCCTCACTGAGAGCATGACATCCTCTTCCTCTCCTCTGCTCCCAGATGCAGGTGCTCAAAACCTTGGGTATCCCAGGTCTCAGAATCACCTGGGATACCAGGTGGGTGGGAGAGATAGGGATAGTTTTCAAGAAAAGCTGCAATAACCCATCCATTCATGCATCCATGCATCCATTCATTCAGCTGTTTCTGCATTCATCAGACCTCCATCCAGCCAACTGTCCACTCACCCACTTCCCACCCAGCCGTTCTTTCATCCATCCACCAAGCCAGCCAGCCATGGCGTTCTAGGTCTCCCAGCTGTGGACCCCGTGCCCCACATCCCAGCAGGCTGGTGTCTCAGAGGACAAACACACATGGGAGGGTAGCACATTGCCTGAAATCCTTCTCAGTGCCAGTGACATTTAGAGGAAGTCAGCCTGCCACAGAAGCAACAAAAGTGATCTTTCTGGACTATCAGAGGAACACACAGACGGAGCAGGGCAGGTGAGAGTGGGAACCTTGAAGAAGATGCTACCAGGATAGGGGCCCCTAGATGCTACCTCCATGACACTGCTGCCAGGAGGTACAGAGCAAATCCTGAATTCACTGCCCGGGCCAGAGTCCCATGATCCTGTCTCTGCCCCACTCATTGTGTGACTCTGGGCAAGTTCCTTTTCCACTCTGCACCCCGAGATCCAGTTTCCCCATTTGTCAGATGGGAGAGAGGAGCTTGATTTTTGAGACTCCTTCCAAACAAAGACTTGGCTCCTGAATCTTTGGTTCTCATGCTAAACCGCCAGCATTTGCATAGACACCCCACAAAGTCTTGCACATCCACAAAACTCTCCCTGGGGCCACCCTCTGAGATCAAAGGAGATGCTGAGGCTCATAAAAAGAGAAAATAATCTAGGAGCTAGTGAAGTGCCTTGGATTCAATTGACCCTGGAAGCCTGGGAAATGAAGAACTTGGAGGAAATTTGAAGGGGTGGACACCAGAGTCCCAGGGGAGCTGGCATGCAACCCTCCCCACCCCTTCTACAGCCAATGCTTTCCATCCTAGCTTTCTGCCTTCCTCTTTTTCCCACCCCCCAACCATACCAACCCATCCTGGGCACTGGGTCTTACCCCCTTATCTCCCTGCCAGGTACAATTGCCCAGCAATCTGAGCAATTGGAGCAACTGAGCATCCTGCCCCACTCTAACATTCTCAGCACTGTGACTACATTTAATCAACATCTGCTTCCTGTTTCACGGTGAGTCACTGACAATTGTTGCATTTTCATTTATCCGGAGTTCTGGTGGGCCAGGAGCCCACCAGAGATTGTTAGATCTCTGAGGAGTGGTGTGGACTCCTAGCTTCCCAGTTAGGATGTGGAGGCCTTGTTGCCTGCCTCTAGATAGACACCTTCTTCTCTAGCGCACATGGCATCTGTTACAGGTTCAAGGCCTGCAGCTGGGTGATACCTCCCATCCTAAAGGCCAATATCTCAGCAGCCAATATCTCCCTAAAAGTATCTGACATCCCTGCTCAGTTTGCTCTTAGCCTTTGGGGGATGAAAAGCTCCCTTTCCTATTTGTTGAGGGAGCTCCCAAGGGAGAGGTTGGGCCTCATCCAACTCCATTGCTAACATTGCTCTGCCAGGGTCTGGCATGAAATAAGCCCCAATACACATATGATTAACAAAAATGGAACTGAACATGGCCTTTTCCCACCATGCCCCGCCCCCCACCAGGAGCACATCCAGTTCTCAAGACAGCTGGGGCTATCTCTGTTGTGTGGTTGAGCGTTTGTTCAGAGCCAGCTTCATACGGTTTTGATCATGTTTTGATCATCTCATATTCAACTTCTCGGCAGGCAAGCTCCATGTCACCCCCTCCTTCTAGGCTACGGGAAACTCAGAAACCACCAGAAAACCTTAGATATAACAGTTTCATGAAGGCTCAGGACTCCTAATTGGGAAATTTCCTCCAAGTGCCCCTCTGCAGGAATCAGCAGGCATTTCTCCAGTCAGATAACTTCCTAGGTGATCCCTGAGACTTTGTCCACATGGAAGGACATGGCTCTGAGTATTAGCTAATTCACCACTGATGCTTACCAGGTACTGGGCACTGCTTTAAGTGCTATTACCATTCTTATGTTGCAGCTGAGAAAACTGAGGTACAGAGGTTAAGTCGCCTGCCCAGGATAGACAACTAGAAAAAAGGCAGAGCTGGTGTTCCTGTCTAGGCAGTTTGGCTCCAGAATATCTACTCTGAACTATTACACATACCACTTCTCTGAGTTGACCTATCTCCTAATTACAAATGGAGAACAGTACAGCAAGGCCAGATGTGGAGAAGCAGCCCATGGAAATAGGGAAAGCCACTACTTTTGGGTGCTGGCCACATGCGAGTCTCCAAGCTGAGTCCTTTCTTGGCACTACATCACTGCACCCTCAAACGATCCCATGAGGTATCATTAGTACCATTCTATGTATAAGGAATTTGAAGCACAGAGGAGAATGACCTCCCAAGTCAACTCAACTGGTGAGTGGCAAAGCTGGGATTGCAGTCTAAGCCTGACTGATGGGCAGCACTTGGACTGAGGGCTGGGGGCTGGGAAGTCTAGTTGGGGTAGAAAAGCTCAGCTTGCTGGAAAGAGCTGGGGAAAAAACAAGAGAGGAAGCTGGTGGCCAAAGGTGGGGTCCTAACACTTGAACCCAGACACAAAGACACACCCTAGAGGGCTTCCAGCTTCCTGGACCTCTGCAGTAGAAGGAGCATCAGCTTCCCCAGAGCCTCAAAGAGGGAGTTTACTCAGGCCGCAGTTTTCCCAACAACAGAGGAGTAGAGAAGGGGATTGGGCTACAGCAATGCCCACCCTACTCCTATTCCCAGGGGAGTATCAGATGCCAGGACCTGGTGATATTGAAAGGAAATGAGGAATGTAGGAAGAGTGCTGGGGATCTGGAGGGTAGGGGTAGAGGCAGGACAACGAACCTTGTGACAGGCAGGGCTCCTGGAAAGGAGTGGGGCCAGGCGTCTGATCGGCAGGTGGCAGAGGACCTCTGAAGAGCAAAGCATCTGCGGGCAGCAAGGCAGCATCTACTCTCAAAAGGCCCATTTCTGAGGGACACTTCCATCTCCCAAGGGGCCGGGGCAGGCAGGGCAGGGTTGGAGGAAAACAGCAAGGACAGAACCTCTAAGGATCAGGGTAGATGAGGGAATCAGGCCTCCCCACCCTACTTCTAGGGCCTTTGGGTCTTCCGCGTGGCTCCAGGGGGATGCAGAAGATGTGAGCCGCCCTCGGCTCCAACCTGGCAGAGGTGGGAAAGCTTTCACCCCAGCCACAGGAACACTACCATTCTGGGACAACCAGATCTCCTAGGGCTTTTGATCTCAGAATCCCAGTCCCTGGAAATCTGAGCCTAACACAATCCAAACCCCAATCACCACGTCGACCTCATTCCTGCCAAACCATCATTTCAAGGGTCCTCTCCCAAGAGGAAGCCAGCCCTTCTGTCAGGGCCTCAACACTGCAAAGTGCTCATCAGTTGAGGAACCCCCATCCCTGACAGGATGTCCCAATGCCTATTATGTCCTCATTGCTGACAGGACACCCATTAATGTCAAGGTCCCCCCATTACTATCAAGCCACCATTCCTCTCAGGAAACCCTACCACTGTCAGGAATACTTAAACCTGTCAGGCAGGACAGCAGCACTGCACAACTCCAGGGGGCACCATCCTCTCTGTAGTCTACGTAAATGGCTCCTGGTATGGCAGCACTGAGTGCCAGAGTATCACTCTGAATGTTAGTGTAAGGCCCCCAGGAGTCTCAGCGCTGCCATCACATAGGTTTCCAGCCCTGGGAAAACCCCTCATGTCTAAAGTGATGCCTCATCACTGTCTGCAACCCAGAACACTTATTCATTCCAGGCACTATCCTAGGTGCTGGTGATACGATAGTGAACAAGATAGATATGGTCTTGGTCTTCATGAAGCTTCCCCCTCTCTCCAAAAACAAAAGGCAAATAAACAAAAGTGTTGATCAGGATTCTTACTTGCAAGCCACTGAAACTCACTGGCTGATTCCAACAGAAAAGGAGTTTATTAAAAAGACCCTGGGAAGATGCAGAAAATAGCGAGAATAAGTGAGCCTAGGCAGCCAGAACCACTCCCAGAGCATACGGTACAGTACAGATGGTCCAGATAGGCCTCCAAGACAGCATGGTGGCACCACCAAAAGGCGATGCCAAGTGGCCAGGACAACGCTTATGTCCAGACAACTGGGGCCCTTGCCCTGCATCCCATGTTTTAGATGACCCTGATCTGGCCCTCCTCTAATCATATCTCTGGACACAGGAAAAAAAAGTCCACAGGACCAAGGGAGCACCCCCCCAGAACTCATTCTTTTCTTCTAGACCATATTTCAGGAATTGAAAAACAGAGAATTTCCTGCCCAAATGCCCCCAAGTAGCTTCCAATATCATTAGGGGCCTCTTCCTCAGATTTGTTCTTCCTAGGATAGACTATGTTACTGATATACACACTACCAGGTCCAGAGGGTAGCCAAGAAGTAGCTATTTGCAGGGAATGTAGAAGGAGCTTGTATGTATGGGGCTGGAGTGTTTACACCCAGACACGTGAGACCCTTCATGGTGCAGGATAGAACTGTGGATAGGAAGAGGAGAGGGACAAGTGGAGGGCTGGTGATGGGCTCTCCCCTTACCACCTCATTCCATCATGGATCTCCAAGGAGTTCAAGAATTCTCAACTTGAACCTAGCCTCCAAGTTGTTTTGAAAGTATATATTTTGGCCAGGCATGGTGGCTCACGCCTTTAATCCCAGCACTTTGGGAGGCCAAGGCGGGTGGATCACCTGAGGTCAGGAGTTCGAGACCAGCTTGGCCAACATGGCAAAACCCTTTCTCTACTAAAAATACAAAAATTAGCCAGGTATGGTGGCGCATGCCTGTAATCCCAGCTACTTGGGAGGCTGAGGCAGGAGAATCTCTTGAACCCAGGAGGCAAAGGTTGCAGTGAGCTGAGATCGTGCCTTTGCACTCCAGCCTGGGCAACAGAGCAAAACTCCATCTCAAAAAAAAAAAAAAAAAAAGAGAAAGAAAGTATATTTTTCAAGGTAAGGAAGACAGACACATTTTTTATTTGACAACTTGTTCGCTTGATTTTTACCTTTTAAATATTTAGATAGTGGGCCTCCATTTGTACTATTGCCCCAAGCCTCACCAGTGTTAGGTGGTCAGCCTGCCAGATGCCACCTCTGGAATCATAGCTACAGCTGCCCCTGTAAAATAGACATCACTTTCACCACCACTGCTACCACCACCAAAAATGGATTCTCTAATAACCCCACTCCTTCACATCACTACTAGTTTCCTATTCACAGTCCTATGATTAGCAAAGCCTAGGTCATGTGTCCAAGTCCTAGTGCAGAGGGGGCTGGGAAAATTAGTATGTGACTTTTGGGGATTCTATGATGGAAAGCAAAGTCTACCAGTAACCAAGAGTAATATAATAGGAAATTTCTCAAACACAGAAAGGGGCTAACTTTGTGGGCAATGAAAATAATAATAATAAATATCTCTGTAGTCCACACTATGGCTATCCAAGATCAACATACATCCTTCTTCCCAAACCCTAGACTTCTTAGAAAATTGAGCGTATCACCTAACATAATATCACCTTTGTTTATACAGCCAAAAAAAATTCACCCCTCCCCAAAGACAGACAACTCAGAGCCTTAGAAATTACCACATCCATCTTAGTCTGTTCAGGTTGTCATAACAAAATACCATAGACTGTGTAGCTTAAACAACAGAAATTTATTTTCTCACAGTTCTGAAGGTTAGAAGTCCACGATCAAAAGTGCCAAGATGGGCCAGGCTCAGTGGTTCATGACTGTAATCCCTGCACTTTGGGAGGCCAAAGCAGGAGGATCATTTCAGCCCAGGAATTTGAGACCAGTCTGGGCAATGTCTCTATAAAAAAAAAAAAATAGAAATAATTAGCCGGGTGTGCTGGCAGGTGCCTGTAGTCCCAGTTACTTGGGAAGCTGAGCTGGGAGGAACTCTCAAGCCTGGGAGGTTGAGACTGCAGTGAGCCGTAATCATGACACTGCACTCCATCCTGGGCAACAGCAAGACCCTGACTCAAAAAAAAGTGCCAAGATAGTCACTTTCTGGTGAGGGCTTTTTTTGTGGCTTGCAACCAGCCAGCCGCCTTCTTACTATGTGACAGAGAGAGACAAAGAGAGGTCCCTTCCTCTTCTTCTAAGTCTATACTCCTATCAGATTATGACCTCATTTAACCTTTTTTTTTCTTCTTCGTCTTTTTTGAGATGGAGTCTCATTCTGTCACCCAGGCTGGAGTACAGTGGCATGATTTTGGCTCAATGCAATCTCCAACTCCTGGGTTCAAGCACTTCTCCTGCCTCAGCCTCCCAAGTAGCTGGGACTACAGGTACACACCACCACACCCAGCTAATTTTTGTATTTTTGGTAGAGACAGGGCTTCACCATGTTGGCCAAGCTGGTCTCGAACTCCTGACCTCAGGTGATCCACCCACCTCGGTCTCCCAAAGGGCTGGGATTACAGGTGTGAGCCACCACACCCGGCCTCATTTAACCTTAATTACCTCCTAAAGACCCCATCTTCAGATACAGTCACATTTAGGGTTAGGACTTAACATACGAATTTGGGGGGGGACACAATTCATTCCATAGCAACATCTGATTCTAAATCCAAGATATTGGGGTGACATGTTTTCCCCCTCCAGTTTTACTGTAATCTTACATCTCTATTTTCTAACACCTGGTAACCACCACCAACACACCTGATTGGTCAGAATAGGCTAGGTAATGCTGTAATAACAAACGACATCCAAATCTGAGGAGTGTAATGCAACAAAATTCTATTCCCCATGCGTACCAAGCCTGCTGTGGGTCCAGGTAAGTCTCCAGCACAGCTGTAGTCCATGTGGCTGCTCAAGTTTTCAAGTGTTTTGATCTTTTGGCAGCTTCTTCATCTCAACACAGGCTTCCATGGTCGCTCCAGTCAAGGAAGACAGCAAGGGAAATTCTTGCTTAAATGTTTTTGTCCACAAATGACATATGCCATTTCTGTTCACATTTCATTGGCCAAAGTGGGTCACACAGCCATACCTAACGTCTTGGTGGTAACTCCCAAGATGAGAAGTAAAACCAGAATCTTGCTGAGTAGTAGTAATACCACCACAACAACCTACATTCAAGAATGCAATAAAGTAGGATAAAAGAAAAGAGGAGTCAGTTAAAGAACAGAAAAATAGACACATTTCACATGGAAGGGAATATGGATAAAAGTTACAGTCAGTAGTTCTGCAACTGGTTCTGGGACTTAGCTGACATTTATTATTCTCTTCTTGTATTGGTTTTCTTACTTTATTTTTTATTTTTTTATTTTTTGAGACAGGGTCTCCCTCGGTCGCCCAGGCTGGAGAGCAGTGGTGCGATCTCGGCTCACTGCAACCTCCGCCTCCCAGATTCAAGTGATTCTCCTGCCTCAGCCTCCCGAGTAGCTGGGACTACAGGCACCCCCCACCATGCTTGGCTAATTTTTGTATTTTTAGTAGAGATGGGGTTTTACCGTGTTGGCCAGGCTGGTCTCAAACTCCTGACCTCAGGTGATCTGCCCACCTTGTCCTCTAAAGTGCTGAGATTACAGGCATGAGCCACTGCACCCAGCCTTGTATTGGTTTTCTATTGCTGTAAAATAAATCACCACAAATTTAGCAGCTTAAAATAACTCAAATTTATTATCTCACAGCTCCTGTGAGCCAACAGTGTCGGTCTAGGTTGACTGGGTCCTCTGATCTTGGCCTCACTAGGCTGAACTCAAGGTGTCATACAAACATATTTGGACTGTCAGGCAAAAATAAAAATTAAAAATATAAAAGAAATGAACTCAAGACGTCATCCAGCACTGCAATCTCATCTGAGGCTCAGAGCCCTCTTCCAAACTCACTGCTATTTTTGATAGTTGTGCTTGTAGGACTGAAGCTCCCAGCTCCTAGAACTGCCTGCCATTCACTGGCACATGGTCCTCTCCACAATATGGAAGTTTTTTGAGAAGGCGTCTCGCTCTGTCACCAGGCTAGAGTGCAGTGCCACGATCTCGGCTCACTGCAACCTCCGCCTCCTGGGTTCAAGTGATTCTCATGCCTCAGCCTCCTGAGTAGCTGGAATTACAGGCATGCGCCACCACACCCAGCTAATTTTTGTATTTTTAGTAGAGACGTGGTTTCACCATGTTGGCCAGGATGGTCTCGATCTCCTGACCTCGTGATCCGCCCACCACTGTCTTTCAGGATCACCCTGAATGGGGCCTTAATGCTATAGTGATCCACTCTAAACTAGTTCCAGAAAATTGTGCAGAATCATATGTACCCAGCTGAAAAATTGGCTTATGAGTCAACGGTCATCAAGAACTCTCCATGAGGCTGCAGGTGCAGACTAAGGGAAAGGTGACAATGACCCAGGAGCAAGCATGCTGGAAATGTGAGCAACCTGCTCTTGGGCTTCATACTGCATGGTAATTGGCCACAGACACCTCAAACACCACTGGATCTGATGAGTCAAAGGGCCAAGTGAGAGACAATGGCACTGCCACCAATTCTACTGCCACCACCAAAATGGATTCCCCATGGTCCTTGCTTCTTTGCATCACTAATACTTGATTCACAGCCCTGAGAAGGTACATCCAGATTGGTTAGACTTTCTTAGATGCAAGAGAGGCTGGGAATGTGAGTATCTGGCCTGTAGGACTTTTATGCAGGAAGGGGGTTCAAGCCAGACAGGTGTTAGTTTAAACTCTAAAGGGACAGAACTAATGGAATAGACATATCTAAAGGGGCCGGGTGTGATGGCTCAGGCCTGTAATCCTAGCACTTTGGGAGGCCAAGGCAGACAGATCGCCTGAGGTCAGGAGTTCGAGACCAGCTGGCCAACATAGTGAAACCCCATCTCTACTAAAAATACAAAAATTAGCCGGGCATGGTAGCCCATGCCTGTAGTCCCAGAGACTCAGGAGGCTGAGGTGGAAGAATTGCCTGAACCCGGGAGGCAGAGGTTGCAGTGAGCCGAGATCGCGTCACTGCACTCCAGCCTGGGTGACAGAGCAAGACTCTGTCTCAAAAAAAAAAAAAAAAAAAAAGAAAGAGCCAGGCATGATGGCTCTTAATCCCAGCACTTTGGGAGGCCTAGGCGGGCAGATCACTTGAGGTCAGAAGTTCAAGACCAGCCTGGTCAACATGGTGAAACCCCGTCTCTACTAAATATACAAAAATTAGCTAGGCGTGGTGGCAGGCACCTGTAATCCCAGCTACTCAGGAGGCTGAGGCAGGAGAATCGCTTGAACCCAGGAGGCAGAGGTTGCAGAGTGAGCCGATACTGCGCCATTGCACTCCAGCCTGGGCAACAAGAGCAAAACATCATTCCAAAAAAAAAAAAAAGGAAGGAAGGAAGGAAAGAAGGAAGGAAGGAAAGAAAGAAAATATATAAAGGTGGGGAGTTTCTTAAGTATTAACTCACATGATCACAAGGTCCCACAATAGGCCGTCTGCAGGCTGAGGAGCAAGAAGAGACAGTCCAAGTTCCAAAACTGAAGAACTTGGAGTCCAACATTCAAGGGCAGGAAACATCCAGGACGGGAGAAAGATGTAGGCTGGGAGGCTAGGCCAGTCTCTCTTTTCACATTTTTCTGCCTGCATATATTGCCGGCAGCAATTATATTGTGCCCACTCACATTAAGGGTGGGTCTGCCTTTCCCAGCCCACTGACTCAAATGTTAATCTCCTTCGGCAACACCCTCACAGACACACCCAGGATCAATACTTTGAATCCTTCAATCCAATCAAATTGACACTCAGTATTAACCACCAGGACACCTAAAAGAGAAGAAGCCAGCCATTCAAGGAGGAACGACCAGTGTGGCCAGAGGACAATGGACGAGGAGGAGATGGCATAAGAAGAGGTAGGACACAGAGGCTGGAATCATAGGATCCAAGTCTTTGCAGGCCACAAGAAGGAGTGAGGATTTTGTTCTATAAGTGCTGTGAAAGATTTAATCTGAGGAGTAAAATGATCTCATTAACAGTTTACTGGCTGGGCGCGGTGGCTCACGCCTGTAATCCCAGCATTTTGGGAGGCCCAGGCGGGCGGATCACGAGGTCAGGAGATCAAGAACATCCTCTTTCTAACACGGTGAAACCCCGTCTCTACTAAAAATACAAAAAATTAGCCAGGCGTGGTGGCGGGCGCCTGTAGTCCCATCTACTCGGGAGGTTAAGGCAGGAGAATGGCGTGAACCAGGGAGGCGGAGCTTACAGTGAGCCGAGATCGTGCCACTGCACTCCAGCCTGGGCGACAGAGCGAGACTCCGTCTCAAAAAAAAAAAAAAAACAGTTTACAAAGACCCTATCAGCAGTCTGGAAAAATGAATTGTACAAAGAATGGGGAAGTCAGAGGGCTTTTCCAGTAGTCTAGGAAAGAGATGATGCTGGCCTAACCTAGGTGGTGGCAGCTGGAATAGAGAAGAGGAATCCAATATGGACTTATAAGTAGAACATGAGGCTGAGCTGATGGATTATATTTGAAGCATAAGGGCAAGGGAAAAACCAGGGATGACACCAGGCTTCAGGCCTGAGCCCCTGGAGGGATGATGGCTTCCTTTTCTTAGATGGATAACTGGGGAGAAGACAAGCTAGGAGGGAGGTGTTGAGAATCAGGAGTTTGGTTTTGGAATAAGGTATCTGATATAGTTTGGAAATGTGTCCCTGCCCAAATGTCATGTTGAATCATCATCCCCAGTATTGGAAATGGGGCCTGGCGGGAGGTGATTGGATCACGGGAATGGATTTCTCATGGAGGGCTTAGCACCACCCCCTTGGTGCTGTCCTCCTGAAAATGAGTGAGTTCTCATGTGATCTAGCTGTTTAAGAGCATGTGGCATCTCCCTCTGTTTCTCTCTTGCTCCTGCCCCTGCCATATAAGACGCCTGCTCCCCCTTCAGCTTCTGCCATGATTGTAAGCTTCCTGAGTCCTCCTCAGAAGCAAATGCCAGTGTTATGCTTCCTGTATTGCTTGCAGAACTGTGAGCCAACTAAACCTTTTTTCTTATAAATTACCCAGTTTCAGGTATTTCTTTATAACAATGCAAAAACAGCCCAATCCAGTATCTGTAAGAAAGCCAAGGAAATCCCAAATAGGCAATTGGCTTTGCAGCCTGGAACCCAGAAGTAGATCTGTACACCATCCCTGGCTCTTCCAGGGTCTCACTCTGTTGCCCAGACTGGAGTGCAGTGGCATAATCATGGCTCACTTCAGCCTCAACTTCCCAGGCTCAAGAGATCCTCCACCTCAGCCTCCTGAGAAGCTGGGACTACAGGTGCCCGCCACCATGCCCAGCAAAGTTTTGTATTTTTTGTAGAGATGTGGTTTCCCCATTGTGCCTAGGCTGGTCTTGAACTCCTGGGCTCAAGTGATCCACCTGCCTTGGCCTTCCAAAGTGCTGGGATTACAGGCATGAGCCACCATGCCCAGCCCAACTTCTACCTCTTTAATGTCTCTGGTATCTGCGCCACTTCTTCAGCCCTGCTACTACAGCCCAGCCCTGACTTCAGCCTCCTTCCTAAAGGCAGTTGCAACATCTGGTCTTGGCCATCCCCATGGCTCCTTCCTCAGGAATTTTTCAAAATTATATATGACCAGAAATAACTCCCCCACTCCACCTCCCACACACATATAGCCTCTCCCACCACTAGCCCTTTCCCCGCCCCACCTACATTGGGATTAATCACAAACTCTTATGTCCCTCCTCTGAGCTTTTGTGCTTGCTATTCATTCTGTCTGGAATGTCCTTTCTCCATTCCCACCCATCTTTGAGGTTCTTTTTGCAAACTCTCTCCTTCAGGCAGCCTCCCCTCCCTACTTCCCTCTGACACCCCAGGGCTCCCCATCTCCAACCACATAGCAGAGGTCACCCTCAGCTTTACATCCAGGGGCCCTTGTTTCCTGAGCTTCTCCCAAGCAAGCTCAGCCCAGGCCCAGGCACCCTGAGGTTCAGAGTGACCCAAATTGCAGGGAATAGAGGAGATAACTATTGAGGAAACCCTGGCAGTGGCATTATTTCAAGCTCCAGGGGATAGGACGCAGGGAAGGGGTGTATGCTATTGCTCAAGACTTCCCCCTATCCTGATATCCCATCACCTCCAGAAGTTCTGTGCAATGTTCCACCCACACTCTGGGACTGCAGAGCCAAGCTCTGCCCCTCCAGCTGGACTGAGACCCTCCAGACATGAATAGAGGATTTGCAAAAGGATAGGAAGTGAAGCAGACCCCTTCCCAGGATCAGGGACTTTCAGAAGTTGAGTAATTTGGTTTCTTGCTCATTTCCAGCCCCTTTCTGGAATAAGACATGACAGCCCACTTAGGCCAGATCCCCACTTCCACAGGCCAGGAACCACACACTCCATTTTCCCCGTATGCTAGACGCCCTCTGCAGGCCCCATGAGGTTGAGAGTCCAGGCCAGGAGCCCCTTTTCCCTAGGCACTGGACGCCCCCTGCAGGCCCTTGCAGATTGAGAACCACAAAGAGATGGATTGAAAAAGCAGCCAGAAAACAAACCCGCCCAGCGCAGTGGCTCACACCTATACTCCTAGCACTGCGGGAGGCCAAGGCAGGCGGATCACTTGAGCCCAGGAGTTTGACACCAGCCTGGGCAACACGGTGAAACCCCATCTCTACTAAAAATACAAAAAATTAGTGGGGTGTGGTGGCACGCACCTGTAGTCCCAGCTACTTGGGAGGTGGGAGGATAGCTTGAGCCCAGTGGTGGTTACAGTGAGCCGAGATCACGCCACTGCATTCCAGCCTGAGTGACAGAGCGAGACCCTGTCTCAAAAAACAAAAACAACAACAACAACAAAAACACCATACACAAACACATAATTGCCGACACCCTTACCCACCTACGCGTCTCTACCCACACACATACATACACAGACACATAATCAATCACACAGCCAATCACTCACATACACCAAGGACACACTACAATCGTTTAAGCATATAATCACAGTACAAACACAAGGGCACTCCCTGTTCATGTTCCCAATAATAAAACATAATATGTCTTCCCCATTGATCCAGACTAGGATTGGCAAACTATGGCCCATGGGCCAAAAGCAGCCTGCCACCTGTTTCCGTAAATAGAGTTTTATTGGAATACAGCCATGCTTATTCATTTAAATATATCTATGACTGCTTTTGTGCTGCAACAGCAAAGCTGAGTAGTTGCTACAAAGACTGTATGGCCCACAGAATCTTAAATATTTACTATCTGGACATTTACACAAAGTTTACCAATCCCTGATCCAGACTCAGCTTCAGAATTGAAGTTGGCAAGTGAAACAAGACTAATTGTCTTCAGTGTCTTGGCATTGAAAGATGGTCAGAGAAATAAATGGATGGGATGGATGGATGGATAGATGGGCAGATGGACACATACAGGTAATAAAGCAGAGTTTTGCTCCAAATACCAGTGTTCCACTCATTATAAACTGGAAAATCTTGGGAAAATTAACCTTTCTGGGTCTTAGTTTCCCCATCTGTATAATAGGGATAATACAGTCATTTTTACTGAGGGCTTTTTTGGTTGCAAACGGCAAAAACCCAATTCAAAGCACCTTGAGCAAAAAGTTAAATTTGTTATATCAAAACTAGGTATGAGGCCAGATGCAGTGGCTCACGCCTGTAATCCCAGCACTTTGGGAGGCTGAGGCAGGTGGCTTGCTTAACCTCAGGACTTTGACACCTGCCTGGGCAACATGGGGAAATTCTGTCTCTACAAAAATTAGCCAGGCTGGCCGGGTGCGGTGGCTCACACCTGTAATCCCAGCACTCTGGGAGGCCGAGGCAGGCAGATCATAAGGTCAGGAGATCAAGACCATCCTGGCTAACATGGTGAAACCCCGTCTCTACTAAAAATACAAAAAATTAGCCAGGCGTGGCAGCGGGTGCCTGTAGTCCCAACTACTCTGGAGGCTGAGGCAGGAGAATGGCGTGAACCTGGGAGGCAGAGCTTGAAGTGAGCCGAGATCACACCACTGCACTCCAGCCTGGGCGACAGAACAAGACTCCGTCTCAAAAAAAAAAAAAAAAAAAAAATTAGCCAGGCTGTGGCACCCACCTTCTCAGGAGGCTGAGGTGGGAGAATCACTTGAGCCCAAGAGATGGAGGTTGCAGTGAGCCGAGATCCCACCTCTGCACTCCAGACTAGGCAACAGAGCGAGGCTCCATCTTAAAAAAACAAACAAACAACAACAACAAAAAAGCTTCTCATTAAGGAGAAGATTATCTGCAACCCTGGCTAGATCCAGGGGTTGAAATGTTGTTATCTCCTTCTCTTACCTTAATTCCTCTCTTTTTTTTTTTTTTTTTTTGAAATAGAGTCTCGCTCTGTAGCCCGGACCGGAGTGCAGTGGCACGATCTCGGCTCACTGCAACCTCCTGCTCCCAGGTTAGAGAATCCTCCTGCCTCATCTCTCGAGTAGCTGGGACTGCAGGTACATGCCACCACGACTGGCTAATTTTTGTATTTTTAGTAGAGACAGGATTTCAGTAGGTTGGCTAGGCTGGTGTCAAACTTCTGACCCCATGTGATCTGTCCGCCTTGGCCTTCCAAAGTGCTGGGATTACAGGCATGAGCCACCATGCCCTGACTAATCTTTTTGTGTAGGGATCTCATTCCTGTCATAGACAGGTTGCTATGGTTTGAATATTTGTCCCCTCCAAAACTCATGCTGAAATTTAATCCCTGGCTGGGCATGGTGGTGCACACCTGTAGCTGTAGTCTCAGCTACTTGGGAAGCTGAGGCAGAAGAACTGGCTGAGACCAGGAGTTCAAGGCTGCAGTGAGCCATGATCATGCCACTGCACTCCAGCCTGGGCGACAGAGTGAGACTTCGTCTCTTAAAAATATATAACAAATTAAAAATAAATAAAAGAAATTTAATCCCAAATGTAGCAATATTGAAAGGTGGGGCCTTTAAGTAGTGATTGGGTCATGAGGGCTTTGCCTTGATGAATGGATGAATCCATCCATGGAGTAATGGGTTATTATGAGTGTGGGACTAGAGGCTTCCTAAGAAGAGACACGGGCTAGGACACTCAGCCCCCTCACCATGTGATGCCCTGTGCCACACCTCACGACCCTGCAGAGAGTCCCCACCAGCAAGAAGGATCTCACCAGGTATGGCCCCTCAATCTTGGACTTCTCAGCCTCCATAACTGTAAGAAATAAATTATTTTTCTTTATAAATTACCCAGATTTAGGTATTCTGTTTTAAGCAACAGAAAATGGTCTAAGATACAGGTGCTCTTCTAGTAGCAAGAAATATGGCCACTAGAAGCCTCAAGCCTAAATTTTTATATTGATTAATCTAAAAGAGACTCTCTTTCTCCTAGCATCCAAACATCAAATCTCATAGAAAGCTCTGGTTAACTGTACTTGTGATACATACTCAGTTCTTCAGTCTATCACAGTGGCCAGGAAAAGGGGTACTCTGATCAGAGCACTGTAGCTGACAGCCCCACCAAGACCATGTTAAGTGGGAAAGGAGTTTCCTACAGGAACCACAAAAAGGGGTATAGAAAAGTAGAAAAGTGGTCTGCATGAACAAAAACAGCCCACAGCAATCCACTTCATAGATTTGTCATGAGACAATGAATTTAAAGCATTTTGCATGGTGCCTGGCACTTAAGTATCATAAATGTTAATTATTACCATAACTGAGAGACAAACAAATGAAGGGAAATAATAAATGAATAATGGTTGAACATACAGATGAACAGGTCACAATGAATATATGAAAAAATAAATGAAAGATGAAAGAAGGAAGAATGGGCTGATGAAGAGATAAAGATGAGTGGACATATAGACACATGGATGGATGAATGGATGGATGGATGGATGGATGGGGCAGAAAAATACAGGCAATTAAATCTGCTCCACTATATACTCTAGATCTGGAATGGGAAACAGAATAGCACTCCACAATAGTGTCTTCTGAGAGGTCTATCTCTTGGGTCTGGCAGAACAGTTCTCTGGGTGACCGTACACTGACCCAGTTCTCCTCCCTTTCTCACTTGGAATGCAAAATCTTGAGATTAGGAAGAGGTGACAGAAACAGATAAGGAACAGGCTCTCTTCTAGTCCCACCCCAGAAACAATATCCTTCAATGTTTTAGCCCAGGAATTCACATTGCCCTGGGGTATAAAACCCAAGGCAGGCTGCTTTCTGGAGTCCTTGGCTGCAGTGCAAGTGCAGCATAGGCAGATGAAACCATCTGCCCTGGGCAGCTTTCCTGAGCCTTGGGGGCTGCCTCTCAATTAATCCTGGGATTCTGTTTCCCTTGCTGCCTACCTGAGAGTAATAAATCCATTTCATATAACTTGTTGGATGTGTTCTCCCACTGGACTCAGACAAATTGGCAACCAGTACACAGTAAGCCTGCTTCTCAGGACTCCCTCATTCCTTTCTTTTCCTGTTACTCTGTGAGCAGACCAAACCCTCTCCTCAAAAATCCCTCTCAATTCCCAGGATAGGGAGGCCACGGTAGAGAATGGGCATGTTCTAGGCCAAGTTCTCCTCCAGCTATTCTAACTCAGCTCTGGGGCATAGGAAAATGGGTCAATAAGGGAGAGGGACAGTGCTGGCTGGGCCAGGAAGGTGAAGTCCTAGAGTCCAGAGATGAGAGATAGGGGAGCTGAACCTGCTTCCAAAGAATGTTCCCTTTAGCTTCACTTTCCAAGGGAGGAATGGATCTCAGATGGTGGATATATAGGCACTGTGATGGGCCCAGGGAGGTCTGGAGAATCTGGGAGGGGACCTTCTCATCCTTACGCTGCTCTTGTGATTGTCCCTCAGGGAATCTAAGGGGTGGCTATGTCCCATCTTTCCCACTCCTCCTACTCCCAGGTATCTTAGTACTACAGAGAAGAGCTGGCAGTGAGGAACCTAGGGAAGAGACACATTCCTACCTCTGACCCTAATCTTGAACCAAACCCTGACTCCCAGCCTTGAGACTGACGGCTCAAATGCCTCCAAAGGAGCAACATCACAAACCTTGCAAATCTTCCCCTAATGGTAATAGTGCAAACTCTCCTCCCCTTGTCCAAACTGCTTATTGCTGAGATTCTCGGAGCTGAAGCCAAAAAGTGAAAAACAGGTGCAGTCTACTGCGGAGAGTTGTGAAAGAGAAAAGAGTTTCCTCCACAAAAAGGGAGAGAGAGGCAATAGGGAGCTATCCAGTGGGAAAGTATTCTGCTACCAACTCATGGACTGCAATTCACTTCTGACACTAGCCACGTAGAGTTAGCACCAGATTCCACAGGTTTAAGGGAAAGGTCCCCAACAAGACTGTCCCCAGTTTAGATACCAGCCACAAGTAGGGTCTCCAAGCCACCCACATTTCTGGCCAACTGGCTACAAGTCTGAGAAGTTCCCAAAACCCGTCAGTTTTGATAATTTGCTAGAGTGACTCACAGAACTCAGGAAAGTGCTGTTTAATTAGTTTATTAAGGGCATAAATCAGAAACAGCCAAATGAAAAGACACACAGGATGAAGTCTAGGAGGGTCTCAAATGCAGAACTTCTCTCAGTGGTTTCTCCTTGTGGAGACATAAGGTGCATCAGCCTCCTGGGACATCAATGTGTTCATCAACCAGAAAGTTTTATGAGCTTTGGTGTCCAGAGTTTTTTTTTGAGATTTCCTTACATCAGCATAATTGAATTACTGGCCACATACCTGAATTCAATCTGCAATGCCCCCTTCCTCCCCAGAGGTCAGCCTGGCCCAGAGTCTCAACTCTCTAATCCCATGGTTGGTCTTTACTGTGACCAACCTCTAACCTGAGTCATCTCATCTCTTAGCATAAACCCAGGTGTGTTCCAAGGGGCTCATGAGTAATAAAGACACTCCTATTACTTGGGAAATTCCAAAGGTTTAGTCTCCCTCTCAGGAGCCAGGGACAAAGGGCAGTCAAATTCTTTATTACACACCATTAGGGAAGGAAGTTTCTGAACATAGAAAATGAAAGTTTTAAGGGGCCATAAATAGGAGACAGCCACAGCCTCCTACAGATCCACACACACTCATGGACCCTCAGTCTTCCAAGGACTCCCTCGCCCTCATGATCATGATCCCTCTCCTGCTTGCTCTCCCCATCCAACCTCACACACAGTCTCACAGACTCCACACAAGCAGAAGGCCTCCTGCACACCCATGCACACCTGCTGCTCCCAGGGACTCTCCTCATTTGTCCATCTCTGCTCATCCTCCATGGCCTCTTGTGTGTGTGGCAACACTCCTCTTCTCAGCATATTGGTTTTCTTGCCATGAGTGAGTAAAATGGGGCAGGGGTTAAACGGTAAGGTGAGGGGCATGGCAGGGATCAATGTGCAGGTCTCAGGGAGTCTGTAAAGGAAGCTGAGTTCATGTTGTGAATCCAAAAGTATCTGAGATGGGTCTCAATCAATCTAGAAAGTTTATTTTGCCAAGGTTGAGCACACACTCATGACATGATACAGCCTCAGGAGGTTCTGACAACACGTGCTAAAGGTGGTCGGCGCACAGCTTGGTTTTATACATTTTGGGGAGACATGAGACATCAATCAATACGTGTAAGGTGTACACTGGTTCAGTCTGGAAAGGCGGGACAACTCGAAGTGGGGGCTTCCAGGTCACAGGTAGATAAGAGACAAAAGGCTGCATTTTTGGGGGTCTTTGATCAGCCTTTCACTGAATACACAATTTACATGGAGTGGGGAGTAAAGGAATAGTCACACTGATGCCTTAGTCTGGCTCAGTGGATCTGCATTTTTGCATAAACAATAGGGCAGAAGAAGCAATCAGATACACATTTGTCTCAGGTGAGCAGAGGGATGACTTTGAGTTCTGTCTATTGTCCTGCACCTGTGAAGATAAGCTATCAGTTTACATTGCCAGGGTGAAATTCAACACAACTGTTTTAAGGTAAAGATCTTGAGGCCCATAAGGAATTTCCCTGTGGACAAATTGTGAGGGAGGTATGTAGCTTTTTCTTTGTAGCTATCTCTTTTAGGAATAAAACAAGAGGCAGGTTTGCCTGACACAATTCCCAGCTTGACTTTCCCCTTGGTTTAATGATTTGGGGGTTCTGAGATTTATTCTCCTTTCACAATGTCAACATCCAGGTCCTGAGACTGATATGCACCTGAGACTGTACATATGCCAAATGGGTGTGCCCTTGTGATGACTTTACGTCCTGTGTGACATGGGTATACCTGTGCATTGTGTGTATTCCTTTGCAGTCTATGTGTGTGCCTGTGTGGTGTGGGTATGCCTATGCCCTTTGTGTGCACCTGTGTGATGTAGATGTGCCTGTACCCCAGCTGTTTCTGTATGTATCAGTGCCTGGATGGGTCCTGGAGCCTCTGGCTGCTCTTCTCTTTATAGGCTCTGTCTCTCTAACCTGGACTTCTCAGAGGAAGAAGAGAACAGTGCATGTGGGTGGAGTAGAGAGCAACACTAAAGCTCTGGACACAGATATCCCAAGTTCCAGTCAGGGCTATGGCCTTCCCATCTTGAGCCCTAAAGCTAATACTCACTCCCTAGCTCTGGGTGATACCAACAACTCTGGGGACTCTGCCTCTTAGCAAATCAACACCCAATTCCTGGGAACATTTTTGGTGCCTTCTGCTACCTCCTCTTCAGGGATGGCTGCAGGGCACTTTGTCCTATGAGTCGGGGTGGAGAATGTCCAGTCTCCTCCCCTCCCAATCACTTCCTCCATCATCCAGGTCTCCATTCACCATGTTACTTCCTTCACTTCTCCTTGCCCAATCCCTCCCACAAGGAAGCCCCTAAAACAGGTTCCCAGATCTGGTCCCCAGCATCTGCCCCTCACACCAGGGCCTTTCGGGAAGATGAGTTCTACGGCTCCATTCTCTCTGACTCCAGATTCACCACACTGAAAGGCAGCCTCTAGACCAGCCCTGGATGGATTGCACAAACTGGAGACTGCGGAAGACCTCTGCCAAGGAAAGCCTGGCCCTCCCCAGTCCTGTCTGCCCCCTCTGAGCCCCGTCTAAGATTACAGCCCATGGCCCTTCCTCTCCTTCCTTTCCCAGAGCAAGAGCCACAGCAGTTAGCCCATGAGAGTGCCAGAGACAGCCCTGGCCTGAGGAACCAAGGACCAGAAGGGAAGACCAGGCCTCTAGTTCCTCGGCACCAGACCTGACCCAGCCAGGCCTGGAGTGTCAACATGAGTGTGAATGTGAGTGAAAGGGTGAACGTGGTGAAAGCATAGCTTCCGAACTCCCAGACTGCAGTGCTTCCAATAAAACCACCTAGCACCCATGGATCTCTCTGTCTGCTATCTGTATGTGGCTCAGACAAGGGAAGACAAGAATGAGAGGGAGAAAGAGGGTGGGATGGGGGGAGAGAAGAGGGGTATCCATTCCTCACATTTCAACCAGAGGAAACTTTCACCCCACTTATTTCTGGTCACTCCCTCCTATACAGTCAGCCCAGCCCCAAGACTGTCTTTCCCCTTACTCAAACCAACTACAGCTCAGTACTGGGCCTTGACTGGGATGTCAGAGGTCTGGGGCAGCTATTTCCAACCTCCCACACTGGGTTGATTGCCCTTTCTTGACACCTTCTACTTCTTCCAGCCAGCCTGCTCCATTTATAGTAAGAATCTCACTATTCTCTTTTGATCCTCCCAGGTCTACCCCTACCTCTCAGAGGGCAGACAAGGTGCCTGTCTTGTTTGTTGGTTGTTTTGTTTTGTTTTGTTTTGTTTTGTTTGAGACGGAGTCTCACTCTGTCACCCAGGCTGGAGTGCAGTGGTGCGATCTCAGCTCACAGCAACCTCCGCCTCCCAGTTTCAAGCAATTCTGTCTCAGCCTCCCGAGTAGCTGGGATTACAGGCGCCTGCCACCACGCCCGGCTAACTTTTGTATTTTTAGTAGAGACGGGGTTTCACCATCTTGGCCAGGCTGGTCTTGAACTCCTGAATTCGTGATCCGCCCACCTCGGCCTCCCAAAGTGCTGGGATTAAAGGCGTGAGCCACCGTGCGCGGCCACCTGTCTTCTTTACTACTACATCCCCATGCCCAGCACAGTGCCTGACACACAGGTGGTCATTCAGCAAATATTTGTTGATTGAATGAATGTAGCGAAAAAAAAAAAAAATCACAGGAAGATAGGTCTCAGACCAGAGAGGAAGGGCAACGACCCTCCGGCCATTCAGTGACTTAGCTGAGGCCACTCAACCAGGTATTTCCGTAGCCTGGCCTTTTCTAGACTGGACTCTATCTGAGGACCTATTCCTCCTCAGCCCAGGGTCATACAAGGGGAGGAAGGCAGGCAAGAGAGGCACTTGGCAGGGCAGAAGCCCAGGGAGGGGTAGAGGAGACGTGGGGATTGGGAAAACAGTACTGGACTTAGTCCCAACTCTCTTTTCTTGCTGCCTGCTGCGGAAGCCTCGGCCCCCCAAGGTGTAGCTCCAAAACCTGACTTGACACCTATAAAAGAGGGTCCTTTGCCCGCATCTTAATCAACCGACTCCGCCCCTGGCCTCACCCCGTAAGATGACGTTTCGACTCCGCCCCCTCTGGGAGACATGCACACCCCACCCCTTCCGGGGGACAGGCAAACCTAGTGCGCAACGGCATCCCTGTGACGTAATAGTAACGGTCCGTTTCCGGGGTGGAGCCAGGGAGGGCGGGAGTTTAGGCTGCGCTGACCCCTCTCAGCCCCCCCTCCAGGTGACCCCAGCCCCTGAAAATCCTCACCCAGGGCCCCAAATCTCCCAGCCCCATGACCGCCAAACCTCTCGCCCTGGCCCCCTAAATGCCCCAGGCCCCGGAGATGACCGGCCTCCTCACCCCTTAACTTCCAGTGCCTCCCAAATCTCCAAGCCCACCCTGTCCCGTGGTGGCAACTGAGGCTTCCCGGGGGCATCAGCCTCAGATTACCTGAGAACTGGGCAGCCCCGTCCTGAGAATGACGGAGAAGGGGACCTGGGGCTAGGGAATCCCTGATTCAATCATGCCGCTCTCCAGGAGACGTTCGGAGCCCAGGAAATGTCGGGAATGAGGAGATACGAGGTGGCGCTGGAGGCGGAGGAGGAGTGAGTGGAGGCGGGTTCTGCGGAGGAGGAACCAGGCGGCTCCGGGGTGGGGGAGGGTGGAGTTCTGCGGGGGCGAGGGGTGGGCAGGGCGAGCCTCCCAGGGGCGTGGGCGCGAAGGGAGCCGCTTTTAGAGGCGGGGCGGAGCCTTCCTCGAGGGCGAGGCACCGCGGGGCGGAGTCTGTAGGGTCAGCTCCTCCCCGCCCCGCCCCGCCCCGCCCCGCCCGGCTCTGCCCTCTCTCTGCAGGATCTACTGGGGCTGTTTCTACTTCTTCCCCTGGCTTCGCATGTGGCGGAGGGAGCGGAGGTGAGGGGGCTGCGATACCGCGGACCCGCCCCGGGCATGGACGGGACTCAGTCTCTGAGGACCCATCGGGGGGGAATCCGGTAGCTCCCGCCCCGCCTCATGCCAGTGTCGGGTCGCCCCACAGCTCGGCGCACCCCGGGGAGCAGAAGCTGGAGCCTCTGCGAGGCCTGATGAGCTGTCTGTCCAGCGGCCTGGGTCCTACTCCCCAGCGCTCGGGTCGTGGCTTCCCCCGCCGCAGCCCCACCGCCGCTGCCCAGCCAGCCAGTGCATTAAAGATTTAAACCGAAGCCCACCGTACTGACCTCCTGACTCTGCCGCCGCTGTCGCCATTCGAGCCGAGCGCCCCTCCCCACGCGGGCTCTGTTCCGTACTGACAGGGCGTCCCTCCCTGGAAGGGTGCCCTTCCACGTCAAAGCCCCTCATCAGTGTCAGGCCTCCTGTTACTATCAACGGCTGTCTCCCCCAATCCCAACCCCCAAAAACCCATACTGTGAGTCGCCTATATGAAGAGAACTAAATAATCCTGCCTGTTACTCCCTTCCTCGGAGTGAGGACTTTGCCAGCTGTCTGAAGAATCTTCTCTGCTGGGAGTATATCTAAAACATTTTAAGCAGAGGTGTAGGATGCAGGCTGTATATGATAAGAGGGGGAGATTCCTAGAAGCTGCCTGCCACAGAGGAGCGACTTGGGTTGGTGACCTTCCCTACAGTTCATACCCCAACTTTTGGCTCCTCCAGTCTGATCCCAAGTTTAGAGATCCTTGGCATCAGCCTACCTAGAAGTTCTTGCTCCCTCCCTAGGGGAGTCCAAGGGCCACTGCTCTCTGCCGCCCCCTTCTGTCACCCAATCAGCCTGGGACCCACTAACTCCTCAAGTGGTGAGAATCTGGGACTGCTATGTGGGCCTGCCTTCAGTTAGGGACTGGACCCAGCACCAGAAAGGGCACCACAAAATTAAGTTAAAGAAAGAGACGGCCCAGTTTCTGGCTGGGGCCAAAGCTACAGCAGATTGTGGCTGGGGAGAAGACTTGGTCTTAAAGGGGAGAGATGGGTGCACACCCAAAAGCATTTGTTTTCTGCCTTCCGAAGACCTCTGGACCGACAAGTCCAGGGAAGACCAGAAAGTATGTAGCGCACAGCCAAGTGATGACGAAGGTCTATGACAAGCCCGAGGAACCTGGGAGATTTCCTTGGGATTTCCTCAGTGGCTACACCCAACAAGCCTTGGGACACAAGAGGAAGGCCTAAGCCCTATCCCAAGAGAAAGCCTACTCCCTAGAGAGTGGCTGACCCTACAGCAGACGACTGCAACAAGATAAGGGCTGGATTACTGTGTTATGACTTGGTTTATGTTTCAAATATAGAGCAGGACTTGCAGATTGAGATCCCTGGACCAGGAGTGGGAAATTCTTAAAGGAGCCAGGGGCACTGAACTTGGCAGCATACCCCCATCCTAGGCAGCTCCCAGCTTCCTGGAAAGGACTGGATAAAGATGAATAGGAGCTTTGCATTGCGGGGAGGGGGTAAAGAACGGAGTGACAGCTGGATATGGGATTAGGAGAGAAGCGGCTATAGCTGGAGGGTGGGATGCAGGGGGTATAGCAGTTGGACATGAGGGTGTGACTGAACCCGGGTAGGGAGAGGGGATGTTCCTCTAGGCCCAGGAAGGAGGCTGGAATTTGAGTAAAACAAAGATGTAATTGAGTGCTTGAGTCCAATGTCTTCAACAAGTCAGGGACTGGATCTGGAGACCCTAGGCCCCTGCTGGCAAGAGGTTGGCATTCCTGGAACAGGACTAGATAAAAACAGGAAGGTAAGATTCACTGGGCCTTTTACCTGTTTTGACAACAGTAACCTAGCACCAAAGAGCTTTTATCTTCCCTCCTTATCTACCCCACCTTTCCTCCCTGTCTCATCATCCTGGGGAAAGCTGCCCCACCTCAGCATCTCCAAAACACCCTTAATATTACCATAAAGGGCCTTCCCCCAGCTTCTCTGAATGTGGCTGGCCTCAGCCAAGAACCCTCCTCAGCCAGAAGGGCCTGCTCTAGGGACCCATTCCCATCAGTTTCTTCTGATAAGACAGGCAGGCCAAGCCAGGAAGTGGGGAGGAGAAGGTGAAGGCAAGTTGGTGCTGGCCTGCCCTCTGCTCCCACCCCACCCACAACTCCCCTATCAGAATCTGTGTGTGCTAGTGTGAATTTGCTTGTGATTGGATGACTGTGAAAACAACTGGGTGGGAGAGGGACTTTGAGTATAACCGGGGCTATATAATTTTGTCTATGGTTGTCTGATCATGAGTATGACTTTGTGAGGTTGACCAAGTGATTGAGGAGTGACTTTGAATGTGTGGCTATGCGTATTTGAGTGTGAATGTCTATCATTAGATGCTGCTGTGGATGCTTGACTGCCCTTACTCACTGTTCCATCAGTCCCTACATCACACACTAATCCTTCCCCCAGCTTCACTGCCCAGAGCTTAGGAGCACATGGGAAATGGCTATCCTAGATGAGGAAGGAGTCTGTGGCAACAGGCCGAGAATTAGGGCCCAGGAGTGTCACAGGTTACACAGTACATCTCCAACTGCCTCTGACTCACCTAGTGCCCCAGGTAAAAGGCACCCAGATAAAAGGTAGGGGAGGAGGAGAGAGAGAGAAGGAAGAGTCTAGGCTGAGCAACATGAAGGGGCCCCCAACCTTCTGCAGCCTCCTGCTGCTGTCATTGCTCCTGAGCCCAGACCCTACAGCAGGTGAGTACTTGGGGGTATAGAAAGCTGGGGGTCTGGGTGAATGGGATGAAGTTGAAAAGACCCAGGAAATCCAACCTAACCTCCAGCTGTCTGGCAGAGAGGTTCTTGGTCAGGATCCCTCTGAACACATGGCCCTGTTGCCCCTAGCATTCCTACTGCCACCCAGCACTGCCTGCTGTACTCAGCTCTACCGAAAGCCACTCTCAGACAAGCTACTGAGGAAGGTCATCCAGGTGGAACTGCAGGAGGCTGATGGGGACTGTCACCTCCAGGCTTTCGTGTGAGCTCCCACTCCTGATACCCCTGACTCTGACCTCAGTCCCAACCCCTAATGCTGATCCCAACCCCAGCCCTAACTGCTAATTCTGTTGCCAACTCAGGTTTTCATCTGGTCCTTGCTCCTAACCCCTAATTAGGGTCACTGGGGATGACCCTAATCTCATCCCCAAGCTATGGTCATAGCTTTGGACCTTTCTCTACCCAGGCTTCACCTGGCTCAACGCAGCATCTGCATCCACCCCCAGAACCCCAGCCTGTCACAGTGGTTTGAGCACCAAGAGAGAAAGCTCCATGGGACTCTGCCCAAGCTGAATTTTGGGATGCTAAGGAAAATGGGCTGAAGCCCCCAGTAGCCAAATAATAAAGCAGCATTGGATAATAATCTCTGAGTATAATCTCCAAGAACTTCCTTATTCTCTTTATTCACACCTGCACAACCCCTGCAAGGGGAAAGGCCAAGAGTCAAGGACCCACACACACTCCCCAGGCACCTACATACATGCATGCAGAGAATACATGTTCCCTGCCTCACAGACACATGGTCACACATGGACACAGATGTACACATTACACACGTTCCTCGAGCAGAACTCCAACTCTGGGGTGAAATCAGAGGTACAAGCACCTTTCAGCTGCAAATTTGAAATACACGGTCTCACAGAAATGGGCTCCAAACAGAACTTCCAGCTGAGACCCAACCATAGGGATCTACTGTCCTGCCTGGTTTCTATCTGTCCATCCATCCACACCAGCAAGACAGAATTATAGGTGGAATCTGCCGAAGCCCTCCTGGGTCCTCTACAGGTTTGGCGCTCCTAGAAGAAGCAGGAGGCAAATCAGGAGAGACAGTAAGACCGGATCTTGGCCCAGACACCCTGAGAATGAGGGAGGTGACTCAGTTCTAAGCTTAACACTCTGAAGATGAGTAGAGGAGCCCAGCTCTGAGGGAGCCTCTTCAACACACTGAAGATACGGGAGTGGACCTAGCTCTGGGCCCAGGCACATTAAGAATGAAGGAGGGGACCTAGCACTGATCCAAGACACCTTGAAAAAAAAGGATGAATATCCAGCTCTGAGTCTAATACCCTGGAAGAGTATTAGTACTAATACTAATACCCTGAAGGGAAGTCCACCTGGGGTCCTTCCTCAGTACCCTGAGAGGAGGGAAAGAGACCCACTTCTGAGCCCAGGGACTCAAGAATGAAAGGCCCAGCCCTCAGCCTAGACATCATTAAAATGAGGAGACCCAACTTGGATTCCCAGCATGTTTAAAATGACTAGGGCAGCCAGCTCTTAATCTGGACACTCAAAATAGGGGCAAACATCTCCAAGTCCAAATCTTCTGGATGTCCTACTCACCTGGACGCCTGTCCACTGGAATCACTGAGGCCAAGAACCCAGGCTTTGGGGATCCATCCTTCCCACCCCGTCTCAGCCTCAGCCTGGGGCATAGAAAGGCAGCTGTCTCTCCAACAATGTGGGGTATCTCAGTCTCCGCCAAAGGGTTTATTAGTAAAGGGTCAGGAGAGGAATCAGTTAAAATCAAGTGGGGCATGGGGTATGGAGGTATGGGGAGGTAGTTCCAGAATCAGACAGGTTCAGCAGGCAGTCATGAAGGGTGGAGATGAATGTGGTCTATGGGCATCGGAGCATGTGTGAGGATCAGAGGCTGAGGGACCAATGGCAGTCACTTACCAGAGCCCCAGTGCCAGGGCCCCAGCCACCAGTCCCAGGAAAGAAAGGATTCCCAAAGACGCCAGCACAGCTACCTGCTCCACAGAGTCCCTGTGATCTGAGGGGGAGGGCCACATGTCACTGAGAGCAAGCCTGACCAAGCTCGGTGTCCCCTTTTCTCTGGGGTTTTCAGTCCTTTACAAGTCTTGCCCATCTGCCCAAGCTCACCAAGTAGCCGAGGGTGTGGTTGGAGGGAGGACCTTGGAGGAGCAGGGCTGTCCACCTGAGGCTCCACCTCTGGTTGCGTGTGTAGCTGGCCCCAAGCTGGTATCTCCTTTGGTATGGTCCCTAAGGGAAGGCAAGACCCAATAAGTGTCCATATGCTGGTGGGGACGGGGGTCACGTCCTGTGCTCAAGGCCAAGGCCTAGGTTGGAAGTCAAGGTACCTAGGAGGAGGAGCCTGATAGGGCATGGCCAGCTCCTAGGGAGCATGGCAAGCTCCAAGCTTGTAGAAGTGGAGCCTGTAACTGCAGGGGTGGAGGCCAAGGGGCAGGACTTAAGCTAAGACAGGGCTGTAGGCAAACAAGTCTGAAGTCTGGGACAGCAATTGCCGTGCCTGTGTGGGCAGGGCATGTGCCACCTGGCTGTCTTTTGGAACTGGTTCAGCTGATAGATGCTTTGGGATGGGGCCTCTGCCCTTTTCTTTGGCTTTGTCTCTCACCAGTGCTCGGAGTTCCCCAGGCCTCCGGGCTCCAGGTGCTCCAGGTGCCAGCATCTAGAAAGTCCCGGGCACTGACTCGTACAGCATGGGGCAGCCCAGCCACAGCATCTGTGATCACCTCCTCCAGTCCAGCTGGCTCCACCTGGGGGTAAACATGACTCACTGTTACCCAGCTTGTAAGTGCAGGGCCTTCCCAGCCACCATCTACAAAGAGCACCCCTTGCTCCTAGTCTCATCCTAAAGCCTAGTGGAGCTGTCTAGGTCTCATGTTGGGTGTCTGGTGGAGCTGAGTCTACACCTAGTGTTTGTAAGACAGCAGTAGTGATTACTTAGAGAGGCTGTGGCATCAGGCAGCCTGGGTTCAAATCTTTGGTGAACCACATATTGAATGACCCTTTGGGCCTCTCTGTGTCTCAGTTTCTTCATTTGTAAAATAGAGGTGAATATACCTAAACAAAACAATGTATGCAAAAAGTGTAGCCAGGTACCCCACAGGCAGGCAGCACTAAGTAAATGTTAGTTATTATCTGATGCTGCTGCTCCCTAGTCCTGATACCAGCCAATCTTTAACATCTCCTGAGACACAAATTCACTGCTATCCTCAGCTGGGTATATGAGTGTTTGTAGGAGAATGTCCCTCTAGGTGAAAGGCACTCCTTTTCCTAAGAGTTATTTTTAGGCCGGGCGCCGTGGCTCACACCTGTAATCCCAGCACTTTGGGAGGCCGAGGTGGGCAGATCGTGAGGTCATGAGTTCAAGACCAGCCTGGGCAATATGGTGAAACCCCATCTCTACTAAAAATACAAAAATTAGCCAGGCATGGCGGCGGGCACCTGTAGTCCCAGCTACTCGGGAGGCTGAGACAGAAGAATTGCTTGAACCCGGGAGGTGGAGGTTGCAGTGAGCTGAGATCGCACCACTGCACTCCAGCCTAGGTGACAGAGCGAGACTCCCTCTCAAAAAAAAAAAAAGCTATTTTTTTAAAAGCCATTGCTATCTTCCCACAGATGTGCTTTACCTCATAGTTATAGCCCCATAGGACAGACATTCAGTCTGTCAGTCACCACTGCAACCCAGCACCCAGTACAAAGCCTGGCCCACAGGGAAGTGTTGGGTCTTCAGTGACCTGCCAGCACTGGAAAGCTATAAAGAACACCCAGGATCATGAAATCAGAGACAGGACCCACAGCCGTGGGTTGGGATGCACTCCAGGCCTCACCGTGGACCAGGCTGGATGCTGCGCCGGACGGTACTGCAAACGGAACTTGAGCAGGAAGTGGGGCTGGCGTGGCCAGGAGGCAGGGTATGTCCAGCTGGCTCGCAGGCGTCGGGGGTAACCTGGTACCGACTCTACCCGCAGGCCCTGGGGTGGGTCAGGGCGCACTAAGGGCATCAAGACACAAAGTCAGGGTAGGCTATGGGTCTCCATCACTTCCCCACCACTTCCCAAAGCGTGTGTTTAAAGGAGCCTTAGCCAGACACTCCTGAGAGGGGAGGGGAAATCTTAAACTTGATTATCCATTAGACTCAGACCGGTCATCTGTATTATGAAATGGGCTGAGGCCGGGTGTGGTGGCTCATGACTGTAATCCCAGCACTCTGGAAGACTGAGGCGGGAGGATCACTTGATGCCACGAGTTTGAGACCAGCATGGGCAACGTAGCAAAACCCTGTCTCTACAAAAAATTTTAAAAATTAACCAGACATGGTGGCACATGCCTGTAATCCCAGCTACTTGGGAGGCTGAGGTGAGGGGATAGCTTGAGCCCAGGAGTTGCAGGCTGCAGTGAGCCAAGATCACACCACTGAACTTCATCCAGCCTAGGCACAAAGTGAGACCCTATCTCAACAAAAAAAGGAAGAGAAAGAAAAAAAGAAACCACCTGAGATCTGCGGGTGGACTTTTGAAGTGCTTGTTGAGTGAATAAAAGAGCAATTCCTATTTTCATCCAAGGAAGATGAATTGGCCCAAATTCCAGCTAGAGTTTTAGTGTCCCACTCCCATGCACAGGTCAAGGAAGGAGGGGCCAGCAAGGGAGGACATGACATATGGCTGCATTCGGTACAGGGCCTGCTCTGAGGCTAGGCGGCCAATCAGGCAGTGTGGGTAGCAGCAGCAGCCTCTAGAGTATGTGCTGAAATAACCATGCCTCCTGGGCTCTGATCCCTTTGCCTTCTCAGGCTCCACAGGGCCTTCTCTGTGTGAAATGGAGTCTATGTTGGGAGGAAACTGGGAGCTGTGGGAGTGGAGAGATCTGAGTCCATTTGGGGTCTCTGTGATGGGGGTCTGGGGGAGGTCTGGGGTGGGTACTCACAGATGCTCTGCAAGCTCACATCCAGCAGGCGTGTGCTGGCACCCAGTGGGTTCACCTCAGTCACATTAATCCGGTACTGGCTCCAGAACTCAGCCCCGTGGACAACACAGCGGGCAGCCCCTAGGGGATCCTGTGGGCATGGCCAGGGCCCTGTGGATGGACTCCTCCTAGAAGGGAGGACGTGGTCTTTGGCTTTGAAAATGCCTACTGTGGGACCCAGCTGGAGCCCCCACATGCTCCCTCACGTCCTACCTCTGGCTATCAGCTCCTAGGACTGTCTTCTTCCTGGTGGGGAGGGGGCCATCTGAAGTCAGGAAGGAAAAGAGGGCCTTCTGCCCTCTCTGAGGCTTTCCTCAGAAACTACCTCCCTGCCTCCCACACCCACATTGCACCAGCATACCCAAATGTGTAGGCATCCACACCCAATCACACACACACCTGTAGGAGGTGAGGTAGCGGGTGGGTAAACCGCTGATCTGGCTGGGACTCCAAGTGCAAGAGAAGTTCTCATAGTCGGCTGCTTGGCAGGAGACAACAGGGCGGGCTGGAGGGTCTAGAGGCAGAGGGTACACCTGGAGACTGAGCAGTCCTCAGGTCCTCCTGGTCCCAGAGGGCTTACTTAGGTCCCATACTCCCTCAGGATCCCTATGTGTCATCAGTGCCACCCTCCCCAACTCACAGCCCAGCTGCAGGGTCACTGTGCCCCCAAGTGCACCATCCAGGGTCCGGCAGATGTAGGTGCCCTCATCAGTGCTGTCTGCCTGGGCCAGGACCAGTTCATGCCCTAGCCCAGAGTCAGGTCCCTGGAGCAGCTTTGGCTCCCCGTCCCGAAACCAGGACACTGGGTCCCTGGAAGTGAGATGAGGTGACAGTGGACAAAGACAAGATGTCAAGCATAAGTCAGACCATGCCACAGCTCTCCATTGGCTTCTAACTGCATTTGCAATAGAACCCAAATTCCTTTTACTGGCTTTCAAAGCCCCTTGTGAGCCAGCCCTTGCCTTCCTTTCCTTCTTCAGCTCCTATCTCTCTCCCCCTCACCCACTGAAAACTCCAGCTACATTGGTCTTCTTTCTATTCCTCGGGGGTATTGAGCTCATTCCCACCTCAGGGCATTTTGCACTAGCTGTTCCCTCTGTCACGAGCGCTTATACCTTAATGTGTGCATGGCTGCCTCCTTCCTGACCTTCAGAAATCAGCTTCAACACCATCTCCTCAGAGAGACCTTTCCTAACTACCAATTAAAAGGTAACCACGGGCCAGGCACGGTGGCTCACGCCTGTAATCTAGCACTTTGGGAGGCTGAGGCGGGTGGATTACTTGAAGTCAGGAGTTCGAAGCCTGACCAACATGGTAAAACCCCGTCTCTACTAAAAATACAAAAAAAAATTAGCCGGGCCTGGTGGCACATGCCTGTAATCCCAGCTACTCGGGAGGCTGAGGCAGGAGAATTGCTTGAACCCAGGAGGCAGAGGTTGCAGTGAGCCCAGATTGCACCACTGCACTCCAGCCTGGGCAACAGAGTGAGACTCTCGGAAAAAAAAAAAAAAAAAGTAACCACACAGTTGTCCTCTTCGACATCCCTCTCTTTGGTTTTTCTGCCCTGCAGGTATTACTATCTGGCAAGATTCTCCTTTGCTTATTGTCTTCCCCACTAAGATGTAAGCTCTTTGAAGGCAGGCACCTTGCCTGGCATTAGCACTGCTGTATCCCAGAGCCTAGAATAGACCTGGCACTTGGCAGGTGCTCAAAACATACCAGTTGAATTTTCTGTTGAATAAGGATAGTTAGACGGTTAGGACAGATAGAGAGGTGAGGATTACGGACAGAGCGGGCAAGGATGGGAGGGGCGGGACATGAGGACTAGGCAGAGTCAAGAAAGGGTCATGAGTGTCAGACCAACAGGCAGGTGGGGCACTTACCCGGCAGTCACTCCAGGACAACACAGCTTCACGGACCTGCCTGGCTGCCCATACTGGACCCCTGTGGAGGGCACTTCTGAGGTAAGGCTCTTCCTTTACCCCCCTCCCCACTTTGTGAGAATGACAGATAAGAAGCAGACTGTTAAAACCTGGGTGGTGGGGGGCTCACTGGATCAAAGCATCATGTTATAATCTGGAGACAGAGGTCAGAGAACAGGGTAGAGAGGGGACCCAGGTTGGATGACAGGAGCAGGGGTGGTGTCACAAGTTAGGCATGGGAAGGGGCCACAGTGAGGGTGGCAAGTCACAAGTCAGAGTTGGGGGGTTGTAGAGCAGGGTTCTTCTCACCTGGGGGGCCCCAGGCCTGGGGGCAGGGGGAGGAGGCAGACACCAGGGCTGTAGCCACGGCCACCAGGACCCTGCTCAGCCCTGAGCAGCTGCTGCTCATCTGTGGGGAGAGGTAGAGTCAGAAATCCCCGACCCCTGAGATGGGAGGCTAAAGCCTGGCTCTTCCTTTCCAAAACTGAGGCTTCCTAGGAGAAAAATTGGTGCACCAAGTGGGGTAAGGCTGTTAGAAATCACTGGGGGAACTGACCTGAGGTCCCCTTTCCCACTGTATACCCAGTGCTTTGCATGTGCGCGCATACACACACACACACGGACACACACACCCCCTCACACCCTCCATCTCAGTCCTGGGCTTAGGGCCCAGAACAAAAGCCGGAGGCAACAGACTGTGCCAGCAACTCCCCCTCCACCGCCCTTGGCGCCCACCCCTGGCACCAAGCACTGGCACCAGCTCAGCCACTCCCATTAACCCCTCCAGTCCAGCTGTTGGGAATTCTGGTATTTACCCCCACCTGGTCCAGGGCTTATCACTGCCTCTGATTAACCTGGGCAGACCTTATCGCCCTGGGGGAAGGGTGTCATCATGGATCTGAGCCCATCCTGCACTCCCACCCTGAGGCCCACCCCTGCCCTGGCTGCCAGGCTTCTCGCCTGAACCTGGCTCCTTGGTCTGGCTACTTGGGCCACTCAGCTGGGCCTGGCTCTTGACACTTCGTTGGTCTCCAGTCTGTGAAGCTGGATGGGGCTAGGGTGCAGGCTGGGGCCGTGTAGTTAAGCAGATCCAGATGCCCTGGCTGCTGCCAGAGGCTGGGGGTGGGCGAGGAGCCAGCAGATGGAAATGGAGACAGGGTGGCGGGGAGGGGAGGGGAGGGAAGGGGATGAGAGGCTGAGAGGAACTGGGAGCCTGCAGGGACAGGCATGGGGGCCACAGCACCAAGAGATACTCAGAGATCAGGACTAGGAGGTGATGGGGCAGTGTGGGAAGTGTTGGAAAGACTGGATTGGGGTCAGCGGAAACTCAAAAAGCTAACAGTGTGTCTATATGGCAGGTGGGGGATGCTAGGAGAGAGAGATTCTGGACAAGGGGGAGCAGAAGGAGGAAGGCAGTGGTGAAGTGGATGGAGAACGAAGGGGCAGGCGGGGAAAGGGCTCTGGGAACAAGACCAGAAGAGGAAGAGCACGGACCCTTCAGGAGTAGGAGTACAGGAGAGCAGGGCCTCCACCTGTCTGTGTGTCTGTCTGAGTGTGTCCAGTTGGCTCACCCCTGGCCACCCAGCCACACTTACCCTGCTTAGCCCCACCCTACCTCGGTGATCCCAGCAGCAGAGTGTCCATGGCCTCCAGGACTTCCTCTCACCAGCTACAGCCCCCGTCTCCTACTCCACTCAGTTCTGGGACCCCAGAGCCATCCCCTCCTTCCCCTTCCCTGCCCCGCCCCCTCTAAGCCCTGGAGCTCCGCCGCCCCTAACCAGGCCCCCTCCCTGCTCCTGCCTCCTCCCTCCTTCCCTCCCACCCAAGGCCCTGGGAAGGGAAGAGGCCTCCCCCAAGTCTGGAAAGGAAGCCACAGACACAGCCAAGGCCAGCAAGAGGGAAAGGAGGGTGGCTAATACTTATGTCCCTGTCAGTGAGAGATGCCCTGTGTTTTCACACAGCCAGACACAGTCACATTCACACACAGACTCAAGAGGCACAGTTAACAAAAGGGCATGGCTTTGAACACACGTGGACACAATCAAATGAAAAATCAGATACAAACTCCCCCTCTTTTCACTCCTCACCAAATGTTTCCTTAGGGTACAGCTGGCTGTGCTTCCAGGGGAAGGGAGGCCCCAGGTTGGGGGATATAAGGAGAGGCCAAAGAGTCCAGTTCCCCCTCCCCTGGAAGTTCCAGCCATTTCTCACCTCCCCCTCCATTCTTTGGGCCCCAGCACCAGGAAATGCCTTTGGTCCCTTGGTGCCAGATACACAAGACCCACAGTTACCCTCAGACTCATACACTCTCACATGTGGTCACTCACAGTCACACGGGCACAGCCACACCACCTCAGACTCAGACACACTTACACATATTCATACACTCACGCAGTCACACATGCACACAGCCCCTACCAGGGCTCACAGCACCGCCTAAAAGCAACTCTCCATCATGGTCTAAGCCCCCTCTCTCAGGGAGCTCTTAGCCGTGGCAGACCCGCATCTCATCACTGTTACAGGCCCCCAACTAGCCAGAGATCAAGATCAGCAGGGAAGGCAGGCATAGGGGCACAGAGAGAGACAGAGAGGCAGGAAAGGCAAAACTGGAAATGCACCCACACAGAGAGACCAGGGGAACAAAGCTGTGAAGAAACACACAGAGGTGTCTCTAGTAAGACAGCAATAGGGACAGAAAACGGCACGTAAGGGAAACTGAGCCAAGCAGGGAAACAGAAAATAAGGAGCAGTAGACCTGATGCTGGGGATTCTTGAGCAGAGGAAGAAGGAGGGGAAGCCACGTGTGTTGTGGGTGTGTCTGTCAATGCTGGACACTTAAGAGAAAGGTCAGTCCCATGGGCTCTTGAAGTAGGTCCCCCAATACATGAATACAGCTGTACTCCCACACGGTTTAAGTTAGGACCCAGGACACACACATAGTCACAAACCTCACTTTTGCTCTGCTACTGCTGAAGTCACACATTGGCACACACAAAGCCAGCCACCCACTCTCACGCTGGCAGACATGGTCTCAAACCCCACAGAGACCTTCCCAAAACACATTCCCTCATGTGGTCACAGTCCCTCTCACACAAACACACAACCCAGTCCCACCAAAAATGTGCATTGACAGATACACACATAATCCCACACTTGCACAGCCACATGCACCCCCAGCTCCATGCACACTGACACACGCAGTCACATTAGCTGACAGCTGCACCAAGTGACACTCAGAATCGCACACAATGATACTGTCACACAGACACAGCCTCACAGGCACACACACACTGACAGTCGTTAGTCACTCCCGGCCTTTCAGATCATACATCACCCTGCCCCGCCCACTCCTGACAAGACTTTGGCGTCTACACCAGGCCTCACCTTCCGCGGCCGCTGCCGCCAGCGCCCTCTGCCCTCGCCCTCGCCCTCTGCCCCGGCCTCTACTCCCTCCCGCCCTGGGCCCCCGCAGCGGGGGTGGCTCCGCCCAGGCGCCAATGGAAGGAGAGGAGTGAAATAGGGGGGCTCCTGGCCCATTGGAGACTCCAACTGCCAATCACCTCCACCCCCACCTCCGCCGGACACTTCCTGTCCCGTCCCGGACTGAAGAGGCTGCCTGGGACAGAGTCTGGAGCTGGATTCCTGGGTCTCCGCCTGAAGGCCTATCCACCCTGGAACAGCAGGACTGGAAACAAGAGCCACTGGCCAGGTGATTGGAGAAGCTGAAGGTGCCCCTGACTCCAGATAAGATAAAGAAGAAGGAGGGCTGTGTAGGGCAGTGGTTCTCAAACTTTGCTGGATATTGTGGTTTGAAAACTGCAAAACCCCACCCCATACCAATTAAATCAGAATCTCTGGAGGTTGGACCTAGGCACCAGTATTGTTTAAAACTTCCCAGATGATTCCAAAATGCAGCCAAATCAGAGGTGTAAGGTGTGTCGGGTATATGTATGCCTCAAGAAACCAGCCACCCGCTCAGGGTTCTCATCTACTCCCCAGTCATGGGAAGCTCGAGGGAAATGTGTGCATACTATGTCTATCAGATCTTCCAGACCAGGGCAACACTCCCAAGTTCCAGGTACTTCCCCTCCAGGATCTCAGGGAAGAAAAACCCTGGTCTGGAAGGCAGGCAGCCAAGTTTCTCCTGGGCCAGATTCAGTCACTGTCCAGCCTTAGTGTGATTTCCCCACCCACAGGCTTGGTTCCCCTGGGGAAAGAACGAAGGCAAAAACCATTCTGGCCATCCCTGCATCATTCACAATGCCTGCCTTCGCCTTAAAATTTGGAGGACACCAGGTGGCATCAGGTCTCCTGTGTTGCATAGACTGTTGTTCCCACAGCGTTGCCAGGGAAACAGGTCCAGAGGGGACTGAATAGACCCCAGGTCACTCTGAGAGCCATACCTTCTTTCCAGGCCCTAGGGTTCCTAACTCTAGCAGTCCCTTCTCTGTCAGAGCTGTTTCTGCAAACAGAAATCTGCAAACAGAATCTGCAATGATTGGGGCACAAGGGCAGCAGAAGTATATGGTGCCCACACATGTGAGAGTCTGGAGGAGCCAAGGACATAAAGCCACGTACACGCTCCCTACACGCTCCCTACCCGCCCCTTTAGCCCCTGTGGGCTGGAGCAGAGCCAAGCTGCAGCCACTCACAAAGCCAGGGTTCTGGCCAGCAGCCCAGGATCTGGCCACTGACCACTGGGATCAGGATCCAGCTCACCCGCTCCCCATCAAACCCTCAGGCCCAGGCTTGGAGCTGACACCCTAGGGGTGGTGGCAAAGGGGGCTCTGGCCTTCCCAAAGCCTCAGCCACAACCAAGACACAAGATTTTAAAGCAGTTTCCTAAACTGGGAATGCTGTCATTACACCAAGAGTAAGAGAATCTATAGGCTAGATATAATACTGAATATTAATTTTGTTCAGAAATTTGGGGTAAATTTTTGCATCAAGATTTTACACATCTGTAGACAAAGAAAAGTTGTAGCTGGAGCTATGCCTTTAGCTTTTAACCCTAGATCTCTGAAGGTTCACACTCCTCTGATATTAGAGTATGTGATAAAAGTTTGAGATGCACAGTTTTATTAATGCTATATCTGCCCAAATTCCAGGCCAAGATTCAAGGCCCTTTCTGCTTAATTCAGCAAGACTGTTGAAAAAAAAAAAAGGATTCAAGGCCCTGTGGTCGGTGTGGTCAGGCGATGGTTGCTGTCTCCCTGTCCTTCTGCCCCAGGCGGTAATGAACCTCAGGAAGTGCCCTTAGTCTCTCTGCAGCCTGGAAAAGGGACAGGGAGCAATTAAGGAGGATAAGGGCTGGGCTGCCAAGAATGGTGGCATGGACTTCTTTTTTTTTTTTTTTTTTTTTGAGACGAGGTCTTGCTCTGTTGCCCAGGCTGGAATGCAATGATGCCATGATGCTGGCTCACTGCAGCCTCAAACTCCTGGGCCCAAGTGATCCTATCTCAGCCTCCCAAGTATCTGGGACCACAGGTATATGCCACCACACCTGGCTAACTTTTTAAATTTTTTTTGTAGAGAGGAGGGCTTCCTATGTTTCCCAGGCTAGTCTTGAACTTCTGGGCTCAAGCAATCCTCCCATCTTGACCTCCCAAAGTGCTGGGATTAAGGCATGAGCCACCACACCCGGCCGATGGTATGGAGTTCTGGGTGCTCAGGAGACATTTTGCTGGATATTGTGGTTTGAAATATGAATATGAAATATGAATGCCACAGGCCCACTGGGGGTGGGCCTGTGGGATTGTGAGGCTGGTGATAAGGACTGCTGAAGCCACCAGGGGATGAAAGAGTTGAGCAGCTCCTGAGTCCCAAGGAATGCCCAGGTTGTTATGGGAAACTATCAGGGTCATGACTGTTGGGTTCCCTGGAGGAAGCAGGAGAGAAAGGGGATGTGAGGACCATACTCTCCTTCCAGGCCCTAGGGCTCCTAACTTTGGCAGTCCCTTCCTGCCAGAGCTGTTTTCTGCCTTGTGCAATGACTGGAGCACAAGGGCAACAGAAGTATCAGGTGCCTGCACATACTGCATGTGAGAGTCTGGAGACGCCAGACTGTTCTGAGTCCTGACCTGCTCAGGGGTGAGGTCCCTCTGAGCCTGAGCAAGCATTTCGTAGCCAACCATGAATTTCCGGACAGTGGCAGAGCGCAGGAGCGGAGGGTAGTAATGAGCGTGCAGCTGCCAGTGGTCCCAGTTGGCCCCAGCCTCTGATCCTGTGGGAGCCCCTGACAGAAAGAAGAGAGACAGTGGGCAGAGAGAGCCCTTTTACAGTTATCCAGCTTAGCACCTACCCCCAAACCCAACCAGGTATCTGAAAACTACATCTCCCAGGATCCCCTGCTTGAGAAGAGCTGGCAGGAGATTAGAAAGCACATTGGAGACGTAGTTTCACCAAGTTTGCTGCTCCACCCTCAGTCCCAGCATCTCTGCTCTGGCTACTTCCCCCAGCAACTGTTTCAAGGCTTGCTCCTTTGAGGTTGCAGTTCACTGGGCTGAGCCCCAGGAGCCCAGAAATGGTGTTGGGGCTAGATATAGGTACTTGAAAAGCCTCACCATGCCAGCCCATGGAGTAGGGAAAGGACGTCTCAAAGAGGTTGTCATACTTGGTCAAGAGCTTCTTCATGATGGAGGCTAGATCTGGAATCAGAGCCTGACTCTCAGCCTGGGGTCCAGATGCTGACCCTACTGGGAGCAACCTCCACCCAGTGCCTAGCTCCAGGATCCTACTTGGGAGACTGACCATCACGCTCAGCAGGGGTCAGCTCAGGTAGCCGCCGCACATGCCGACGGGGCAGCAGCAGTGTCTGGTAGGGCCATGTTGCCCAGAAGGGGACCAGTACTAACCAGTGCTCACTGGTTAGGACCAGACGTTCCTAGGAAGACAGAATGGATAGGAAGTCATCAAGGTGACATAGGAGCCGGAGCGGGGTCAGCAAATAGGCAAGGGAAGCAGAAGAAAAGAATGTGCCCAGGATCTGATGTCTTCTCACCACCTCTACCACTAACCACCCGAGTCTAAGTCACCATCATCTTTCCTTTAGATTACTGGATTATTGCTAAGGCCTCCTAGCAAGTCTCTCTCTACTAGTTCACCTCTAGCTTTCTCCTTTACACACCTCTCTCATGGGATAAGAAAGTTAGGGACTCCTTGGGGACACAGGGCTTGGCTCTCTCCCACCTTCCTGAGTAGCTCCTGGTGGCTGTACTCCATTAGCAGGGGCTCTCCATGCTGACTCTTATAGGCCTGCTGAGATCGCTCCTCACGCTGGGCAATATCTGGCAGGAAACTGCTGGCCCATACCTGTCAAGGAGCAAAAGCAGAGAAGAACAGGCAGTTCCTTTACCTCCAAGCCTCCACATCATTGGCATATTTCCTCTGTCCCATCCATTAATCCTGTTCCCATGTCCACAGTGCTGGCTCAGACTCAGCCAAGAAACCCACTGGAGCCCCTGACACCCTTACCTGGCAGTGGGGGTGGGGGTTGGAACAGCCCATCATGGCACCTTTGTTTTCAAAGATCTATCAGATAGGGATAGGGAGCTTTGTTAGCCAAAAGACACCAAGTCAACTCCCTCCTGACCACACCCTGTGGAAACAGAAATGTTACTCCCCAGAACCAAAGCTTCATCACCCCCTCCCTGCCCATCCAGGGGAAGGGGCGACCTCACAAACCTGCACCCAAGGGTACTGGGCACCCAGCTCCTCTGTGACTGAGGCCCATGCATCAACAACAGCCCGGATCTCAGGGACCGACATGAGTGGCAGCGTTACATCCGACCAGGGGTGGAAGCACATGACCTTACTGGGTGGTGACGGGAGAAAAGATAACCGAGAGGTAGGGCTGGGCTGTGCTACGGGCAGGGCCGAACCCCAATGCTGAGTCTCCAACCCTGGTTTGAAAGTTGTAAGAGGGGAAATCCATAGTTACCAGACTCCTCGAGCAGACTTTGCTTGGAAAAGGGGATGATCACTGGGTCCTGAGGTAAAGGAGTATCACTCTCTGCAGCAGAAGTCCCTCAAGAGGTCTAGCCACCCTCCTCCCCAGCAGCAGTTGGAGCCAGGTTACCTGGACTGGGGGCATCAGGCTGCAGAGCTGGGAAGTCGTTGTCAAACAGGAAGGTGCTATCGTACTGGGGATTCACCTACCGACAAGGATAGGCTAGAAGCACTCACTGCCCCATACCACCAGTTACCTGGTGGGCTTCAAAGACTGGACAGGCTACACGGGAGTAGGGAAGGCCCACCCTCGGGGACCAAAAAGCTTGGTGGGATATGACCCAGAAGGAGGTTCACTATCCCTGTGGGTGGAGGACAGCTCTAAGAGGGAACTACTCCCCGTGGCCCAGCCTGCAGATGCAGGGCTCTACAGGCTTACCTCTCCATTGGCTCGGATGGCCCCAGGACACAGAGGGTTGAGGGGGTCATGGCGGGGCACTGTCTTCAGAAGCTGGGGCTCCACTTGACCCTGCCAGGGCCGCTTCATGCGGTGAGCTGACACCAGTACCCACTCATCCTGCAGCGGGTTGTAGCGGATATGCTGATGGTCTGGGGGCAGACAGTCAAGATCAGTCCTCAGAGCTCTCTAGCTCCCTCTCTCCTGGGTCTCACCCACCAGCAGGCCCAAGCTCGGGAGCGCCCTCTCAGCCCTGTCCCGCTCAGGAGCTAGAGGCCCAGGATTGGACTTTCCCAGCGCCAATTGGCCTGCAGCTCGTACACGGGCGACTGTACGCCTTGTAGGTCTGGCTCGGGATGAGCGTTCCAACCTTCGGAGGGGACGAAAGCTTCCTAAGGAAGGGGAGGGCTCGGCTCCGCGCCCCAGCGAGTCCCTGCCGCGGTGCAGTTACCGTTTGCCCGGAAGGTTGCTGCTGCGGCGTCCGCCTCTGACGCCTGCTGGCGTTGCTGAGGATCCGTTCCACTGCGCGACATGAGGCCACCGGGGTATCCGCTGGAAAATCTGCAGGGCCGTGCCTCACCCTTCACTTTCTCCGTCTACGCCACCCCTCCCCGCGCCGCCCCCGATGATTGGCCAGCCGCCAGCACGTGACTGACTGACTGGGCTGCCCTACCACCTGGGGGCGGGGCTCAGAACAGCTGTGAACCCTGGGGGCCGACATTGATGATCCTACTTCACCCAGAGCTAGAGCCACTACACTGGAAGAACCTCTGTGAAAGATGCCTACTGCAGAATCCTTGGGCTCCAGGATGCCTACAGGACTTGCTTGCTGCAATCATTCATTTGATCTTTCATTCAGCAAATATTTACCAAGCATCTAGCATGTGCTAGGCACCTAGGCTGTGTAAAGCATTGGAATGCACATGTCAGGCATGGCCTCTGCCCTGCCTGAGCTTACATTCTAGGGCAAGTAAGGATATGACCCTGGATCAACAGCGCCTCAGTCACCTGCTCAGTGGCTGTAGCGCAGGAGAGGCAAACTTGGTGGGGTCTGTGTGGAGTACTTCACCATAACCATATCCTATCCCCAAAAGCAAAAACAGATTTGGGAAAAAGGGCTGAGTAACCATATTCTCTTTTTCTCTCACTCTTGCTCTCCTTCCTCTCTCTCTCTCTCTCTCTCTCTCTCTCTCTCTTTCATACACACACCAAGACAGCACAAGAAGTGGGAGGGGTAAAAGGGCTATAAAAAAAAATCTAAAAATGGCTGGGCTCGGTGGCTCACGCCTGTAATCCCAACACTTTGGGAGACCAAGGCGGGCGGATCACGAGGTCAAGAAATTGAGACCATCCTGGCCAACATGGTGAAACCCCGTCTCTAGTAAAAAAAAAAAAAAAAAAAAAAAAAAAAAAAAAAAAAAAAAAAATTAGCTGGTCGTGGTGGCGTGCACCTGTAGTCCCACCTACTCGGGAGGCTGAGGCAGGAGAATCACTTGAACCCAGGAGGCAGAGGTTGCAGTGAGCCAAGATTGTGCCCATGCACTCTAGCCTGGCGACAGAGCAGACTCCGTCACAAAAAAAAAAAAAGTAAAAGAAAGTCTAAAAATGTGGAGAGTACAGGACTATCAGAAGCTCCAGCCACCACCTAGGTGGGGTCTAGTGTTTCCTTTACACATCCCCTTCCCTTTTCTAAATTTTCCTTGGATGGGACCAATTGGCTAACACTAGGATAAAATTCAAATTAATTCCTCCCCTGGTACTTTTGTTTGTTTGTTTGTTTGTTTGAGAGAGAGTCTCACTCTGCCACCCAGGCTGGAGTGCAGTGGCGTGATCTTGGCTCACTGCAACCTCCACCTCCCAGGTTCAAGTGATTCTCCTGCCTCAGCCTCCCAAGTAGCTGGGATTAGAGCTGTGTGCCACCACACTGGGCTAATTTTTGTATTTTTAGTAGAGACGGGGTTTCACATGTTGGCCAGGCTGGTCTTGAACTCCTGACTTCAAGTGATCCTCCTGCCTCAGCCTCCCAAACAGCTGGCCCCCAGTACTTTTAAAGAGCCATCTAAATATTGTCTAAACCTCTTCCCCATTTCACATTGGAGCCCAGAGGACTCAAGGTCACCCAGAGAATTAGTGGCCAAGCTGAGATTTGAATGCAAGTTTCCAAGGCTTTTCCCAGTGCTGTGAGATGCATCTGAGGCTTCAGTGGAATGCAGGACAGAGACCCAGTGAGTTAGAAGTTGAGCCATAGCAGGGACATCCCTTCCCCCAATCAAGACCAAGCCAAGCCAGGTGTTTTGCAATTGAGCTGCAAAAACTAGGTCATGGGTCATTTACTTGATCTCTGCCCTAGGGTCCTCAGACTGGAATAGGAAGAGGCTACCTTCAGAGGTAGGGGGCAGGAAGCCGAGGACTGAGAAACGGGGGTTTTACCTGTCCCACTGGCTGTTCATATTACCCAAAGAGGTGAGACAGGAACAGGAGATCTGCTTTTCCATTCTCTCATTTATATTTGTTTGAGAGACTAGAGCTTGTAGACAGCTCCATTTTCCCAAGAACACCAGTGCTTCAGTGCCGCCCCCTGAATCATGCTAACTAAATCCTGACCCCCATCAGGAACATCTCTTCAGGAACATCTCCATAATTCTCCTCTATGACTCCCCAAGGTCATTTTTTGGAGGAAGAGGAGAATGACTAAGATGGGGCCTAACCAGCTCCCTCCCTGCCAGATCCCAGAGGTGTTGTTACAGTAAAGGGGTCCCAGTCCAGACCCCAAGAGAGGATTCTTGGATCTCACACAAGAAAGAATTCAAGGTGAGTCCATAGTGTGAAATGAAAGCAAGTTTATCAGGAAAGTGAAGGAATAAAAAAATGGCCACTCCATAGACAGAGCACCCCTGAGGGCTGCTGGTTGTCCATTTTTGTGTTTTTTTGTTGTTGTTGTTGTTTTTTGTTTTTTTTTTTTAAGATGGAGTTTCACTCTGTTGCCCAGGCTGGAGTGCAGTGGCTTGATCTCGGCTCACCGCAACCTCTGCCTCCCAGGTTCAAGTGATTCTCCTGCCTCAGCCTCCCGAGTAGCTGGAATTACAGGTACCCACCATCATGACTGGCTAATTTTTGTATTTTTTAGAGACAGGGTTTCACCATGTTGGCCAGGCTGGTCTTGAACGCCTGACCTCAGGTAATCTGTCCATCTCGGCCTTCCCAAAGTGCTGGGATTACAGACATAAGCCACCACACCTGGAAAGGCCTGGAAAAGCTTTCTGAAAGACCAGATAGGGGAGGTGTAGGCCCAGATGATCCCAGAAAGCTGTTCCTGGAATGGGGAGCAGAGACCAAATTTGGGGGCTAATCCCTGCTGCCCAGGGTTCTTAGTGAATTGTCAAGTCGGGAATGCCACAGAAGCCAGAACCAATACAAAAACATGTTCCCTCAATCCTGTATTCTCCTCTAGATAATCCCTTCTTTATCCTTAATTTCTCTGCCAAGTTTCTTTTTTTTTTTTTTTTTTTTAGATGGAGTCTCGCTCTGTCGCCCAGGCTGGAGTACAGTGGTGCAATCTAGGCTCACTGCAACATCCGCCTCCTGATTCAAGTGATTCTCCTGCCTCAGCCTCCCCTGTAGCTGGGATTACAGGCATGCACCACCACACCCAGCTAATTTTTGTATTTGTAGTAGAGACAGGGTTTCACCATGTTGGCCAGGCTGGTCTCAAATTCCTGACCTCAGGTGATCCGCCTGCCTCTGCCTCCCAAAGTACTGGGATTACAGGCGTGAGCCACCGTGCCCGGCCTGCCAAGTTTCTTAAAAACAGAGGCCATCTTTCTGGTCTCTACTCTTAGCTGCATGGTATATTGTAACACATCTTTTGCCCTATATTTGTCAGGGTAAGTAATCTTAATTGCTGTAACAAACACTCCCAAAACTCAATGGCTTAGCACTACAGTCAATTCTGGGGGTAACAGGGACCTCTGTTCCAAGGAGTATTTAGGGATCCAGGTGCCATCCATCTAGTAGCTATGCCATGTCCTAGGGTCTCAGAATACTCCACTAGAGATCCTCTATAACTACAGTAATAGACAAGGGAAGAAAGAAAATGTAAAGAACTTCAAGCTGGGCATAGTACTATGTGCCTGTAGTCCCCCAGTTCTTGGGAAGCCAAGGTGGGAGATCACTTGAGCCCAAGAGTTTGATACGAGTCTGGGAGTGACATAGCACAATCCTGTCTCTTAAAAAGAGAAAGAGAAAAAAAAAAAAGAATTTCAGAGGAGACTTTAGGAGCCAGCCCTAGAAATGTCATACATCATTTCTATCTATATTTCATTGGCCAGAATGCAATCACATGATCCAGAGTAGACTGTGGAATGTAATCTAGCTGTCCAAGAGCAAAAGGAAATGGATTTGTGAATGTATAGCATTGTCTCTGCCACATGCCCCTACTGAGAAGTCTAATTATCATTTCCCATCATCTCATTGAATCTCACAATTATATTTCACTGTGTTAACCCTTTATTCCATCACTCTTTTTAAAATTTTTTTAGACAGAGTTTCGCTGTCATTGCCCAAACTGGAGTGCAATGGCATGCTCTCAGCTCACCATAACCTCCGCCTCCCAGGTTCAAGCGATTCTCCTGCCTCAGCCTCCCGAGTAGCTGGGATTACAGGTATGTGCCACCACGCCTGGCTAATTTTGTATTTTTAGAAGAGATGGGGTTTCTCCATGTTGGTCAGGCTGGATCTTGAACTGGCAACCTCAGGTGATTCCCCCACCTCGGCCTCCCAAAGTGCTGGGATTACAGGTGTGAGCCACCGTGCCTGGCCCATTCCATCACTCTTGAGAAAGAAAAGAAACTTTTTATCTGAGAAATGCCAGCCTCTTTTAATTATCAGGCCCAGAGAGGCATTAAAATGTGACAGCATGGGCCTGGCGCGGTGGCTCACGCCTGTAATCCCAGCAATTTGGGAGGCCAAGGTGGGCGAATCACGAGGTCAGGAGTTCGAGACCAGCCTGGCCAACATGGTGAAACCCCATCTCTACTAAAAATACAAAAAATTAGTTGGGCATGGTGGCGGGTGCCTGTAATCCCAGCTACTCAGGAGGCTGAGGCAGGAGAATTGCTTGAACCTGGGAGGCAGAGGTTGCAGTGAGCCAGGATCATGCCACTGCACTCCAGCCCCGGCGACAGTGCAAGAGACTCCGTCTCAAAATAATAATAATAATTTTAAAAAGAAAAAAAAAGGCCGGGTGCAGTGGCTCACGCTTGTAATCCCAGCACACTGGGAAACCAAGGCGGGCGGGATCACTTGAGGTCAGGAGTTTGAGACCAGCCTGGCCATTATGGTGAAACCCTGTCACTACTAAAAATACAAAAAGCTGAGCATAGTGGCAGGTGCCTGTAATTCCAGCTACTCGGGTGGCGGAGGCAGGAGAATCGCTTCAACCCGGGAGGCAGAGGTTGCAGTGAGCCGAGATTGCGCCACTGCACTCCAGCCTGGGCGACAGAGTATGACTCAATCTCAAAAAAAAAAAAAAAAGTGACAGCATGTAATAGCAGTCATATCTCACCTTCCCCCACCCCCATGGAGCCAAATAATTACCCCTTGAAGCCACTTGCTATGTGGGCTCTAAATTGATACCACATAGCCATAAAATGCCATAGTCTAGACACCATAACTCATACCCTATAGTTCAACAAGGTATAGCCAATCACTAATCAATGTTGTTTCTGTAAGCCAATGAGAATTCCTGTTAAACAATTTTGTGTCAGCCCACTCCTTGTCCTCTTTTGCCTTTAAAAACTTGCTTGTGGCTGGGCATGATGGTTCATACCTGTAATTCCAGCACTTTGGGAGGCCAAGGCAGGATGATCCCTTGAGCCCAAGAGGTCAAGGCTGCAATGAGCTGTGATCGTGCCACTGAACTCCAGCCTAGGTAACAGAGCAAGATCCGGTCTCAAAAAATAAAAATAGGCCGGGCGCGGTGGCTCACGCCTATAATCCCAGCACTTTGGGAGGCCGAGGCGGGCAAATCACGAGGTCAGAGTTCAAGACCAGCCTGGCCAACATGGTGAAACCCCATCTCTACTAAAAATACAAAAAAATTAGCTGGATGTGGTGGCAGGTGCCTGTAGTCCCAGCTACTCGGGAGGCTGAGGCAGGAGAATTTCTTGAACTGGGAGGCAGAGGTTGCAGTGAGCCGAGATTGCGCCACTGCACTCCAGCCTGGGCGACAGTGGAGACACCGTCCCAAAAAAAATAAAATAAAATTAAGTTAAAATAAAGTGGCCAGGTGCAGTGGCTCACACCTGTAATCCCACACTTTGGGAGGCCGAGGAGGGTGGATCACCTGAGGTCAGGAGTTAGAGACCAGCCTGGCCAACATGGCAAAAACCTGTCTCCACTAAAACTACAAAAATTAGCCAGGCATGGTGGTGCACACCTGTGGTCCCAGCTACTTGGGAGGCTGAGGGAGGAGGATAGCTTGAACCTGGGAGGCGGGAGTTGCAGTGAGCCAAGATTGCACCACTGCATTCCAGCCTAGGCAACAGAGTAAGAATCCATCTCCAAGAAAATAAAAAATAAAAATAAAAACCACTTATAAAAATAAAAAATGCTTGTATCAACATTCCCCAAGGCAACTTGGAAGAGTGTCCCGAGCAGTCGTTCTCTACCTTGGCCCAAATAAACTCTCTATATTAATTTTGCCTCAGCTTTTTTTTTTTTCCTCACTGTTGTTTTTGTTTGTGTGTTTTTCTTTTTTGAGACAGAGTCTCACTCTGTCGCCCAGGCTGGAGTGCAATGGTGCAATCTCCGCTCACTGCAACCTCCACCTCCCGGGTTCAAACGATTCTCCTGCCTCAGCCCCCCAAGTAGCTGGGCCAAGTGGGTGGCACGCGCCACCGCGCCCGGCTAATTTTTGTATTTTTTAGTAGAGATGGGGTTTCACCATGCTGGTCAGGCTGGTCTCGAACTCCTGACCACGTGATCCACCTGCCTCGGCCTCCCAAAGTGCTGGGATTACAGGCGTGAGCCACCGCGCCCAGCCTGTTTTGTTTTTTTTTGAGACGGAGTTTCGCTGTTTCACACTGAGGCTGGAGTGCAATGGCGTGATCTCGGCTCACCGCAACCTCCGCCTCCTGGGTTCAAGTGATTCTCCTGCCTCAGCCTCCCGAGTAGCTGGGATTACAAGCATGCGCCACCACGCCCAGCTAATTTTGTATTTTTAGTAGAGACAGGGTTTCTGCATGTTGGTTAGGCTGGTCTCAAACTCCCAACCTCAGGTGATCCACCCGCCTCGGCCTCCCAAAGTGCTGGGATTACAGGTGTGAGCCACAGTGCCCGGCCCCTTTTTCTTTTCTTTTTTTTTTTTTTTTTTTGGAGACAGGGTCTCCCTCTGTTGTCCAGGCTGGAGTGCAGTGGCACGATCTTGGCTCATTGCAACATCCACCTTCTGGGTTCAAGTGATTCTTCTGCTTCAGCCTCCCGAGTAGCTGGGACTACAGGCACCTGCCACCACGCCCGGCTAATTTTTTGTATTTTAGTAGAGACGAGGTTTCACCATGTTGCCCAGGGTGGTCTCGAACTTCTGAGCTCAGGAAATCTGCCTGCCCACCTTGGCCTCCCAAAGTGCTGGGACTACAGGTGTGTGCCACTGTGCCCGGCCCTTTTTTTTCTTTTTTTTTTTTTTGAGGCAGAGTCTCGCTCGGTTGGCTCACTGCAACCTCCACTTCCCAGGCTCAAGTGGTCCTCCCACTTCAGCCTCCTGAGTAGCTGGGACTACAGGTGTGTGCCCCCACTCCTGACTAATTTTTGTACTTTTTGCAGAGATGGGGTTTCACCATGTTGCCAAGGCTGGTCTCGAATACCTGGACTCAAGTGTTCCGTCTGCCTCAGCCTCCCAAAGTGTTGGGATTACAGGTATGAGCCACCTCGCCCGGCCTCAGTTTCTTTCTTTAAGGTCAAAAACGTATGAGGCTACTTTTTTCCAGTTCCTTTATGTTTTATATATATAACCATCACATAAAATTCTCACCATGTGAGGCACTAACTGCTTTTTAAATATTAACCCATCTAATCTCATCACAATGAAGATATCTACTATGAGGTAGGTACTTATCTCTATTCCATTTTACAGGTAAGAAAACTAAGTTACAGAGATTTTAAGTAAACTGCCCAAGATCAGACAACTAGTAGGTAGCAGGAGCCAGGCTTTGAACTCAGGCAGTCCAGCTCCAGAGTTTATTTCTTAATCACTGCACAATGCTACCTCTTTTCTCTTTTGTTTCTTTTCCTTTTTGCTTTCTTCTTCCTCTGCCTACCCTTTGCTGTTGGTGCTCTCCAGGGCTCTGTCTTTAGCCTTATCTTACTCTATTCTCTCTCCCTGTGAGATATCATCCATTCTTAGAGGTTTTCTGTAGACTCTCCAGTGAGATCTCTAAGCTGGGGAGTAGGACCATTGTTTCTAGCCATATCCCTAATGGCCACCACAGAACTTGGCACATACAAGTGCCAACGAAGTATCTGAATGAATGACAACTCCCAGCTCCATCTCCAGACTGGAGCTGAGCTTCGAGACCTGGACACTCAACTGCCCACTAGACATGCAAAGGATGTTAGCCAAATAAGGGGAAAGTGGGGATAGGATAAAGGGGGAAAGAGTATTCCAGGAAGAAGAGATCAAGCCCTGCCAACTCCATTTCCAGAGTTGTTAAGCTCATTTCTTTCTTCCATCTCCTCTGACACAGACCTTCCCTCTTACCTGGCCCACAGTCATGGTCTCCCTGACTCATCTTGCTCCCCTCCACTCGACAGTCCTGTGCCACTCGGTGGCAAAATCTAATCCCCTTCCTGCCTTGCTGATAACCCTCAGCTTGTTTACAAGGCCTCCTCGCACATTTTGTCCTGCAGAACAGAGAAGGAAATGTAGGCCCCTGAGGACCCCAAGCTGTCTCTCCTCGGAGGCCTTTGCTCTAGGGGCTGGTCCCTGTGGGCTGGCATGCCCCTTCTGCGAGCTCTTAAAGACACTGCTCCGGTGTCACCGCCTCTGGAATGCCCACCCTGGGGCTCCCAGCTTCAACTGCCTCCTCTCCGCTTCAGTCCTGGTAAAGGCGGGCCTTAACAATCGTTGAGTCCCAGAAGGCTTCACTTCCGGGCTCGTCTGCTTCACCAGCCAGTGAGCTCGGGCGAGCCCGTCCATTCTGGGTCTCACTATCCCCACACCTATCCGTATGGAGAGTGGCGCTAGGTCAGACCTCGCCTGAAGACCCTGACATCTGCCGCCGGGCGACTTGGCCCCGCCCCCTTGCCTCCCTTGCGCGGCACCGCCCCACTCCTCCGTGCTCCCCCCGAGGAAATGGTTCAACCGAAGGGGCGGTGCCAAGGTGCCCGGGCCGCTCCGATTGGTCAGTGCGAGCCGTACCACGGCGGTGGCGGGGGAGCGCTTCGTGGGCAGCCGGCGGGCTCCGAGGCCGTGAGCGCAAAGCCTCAGGCCCCGGCTCCCTCCTGAGCTGCGCCGTGCCAGACCGCCCGCCGGGATGCAGTGGGCCGTGGGCCGGCGGTGGGCGTGGGCCGCGCTGCTCCTGGCTGTCGCAGCGGTGCTGACCCAGGTCGTCTGGCTCTGGCTGGGTACGCAGAGCTTCGTCTTCCAGCGCGAAGAGATAGCGCAGTTGGCGCGGCAGTACGCTGGTGAGCAGGCAGAGGGCAGGGAGGGGAGCGGCCGGCCTGGGAGCGGAGCCTAGGGTTCCGAAGGCGCCATCCCCGGACCTAGGACCGGTGCCAGCCCTGACTCCGCCGCCCCTCTGCCTCCGCCAGGGCTGGACCACGAGCTGGCCTTCTCTCGGCTGATCGTGGAGCTGCGGCGGCTGCACCCAGGCCACGTGCTGCCCGACGAGGAGCTGCAGTGGGTGTTCGTGAATGCGGGTGGCTGGATGGGCGCCATGTGCCTTCTGCACGCCTCGCTGTCCGAGTATGTGCTGCTCTTCGGCACCGCCTTGGGCTCCCGCGGCCACTCGGGTCAGTGCTAGCGGCGGGCCGGACTGGGAGGCTGGGGTTGTAAAGGGGCCCATGCCCTCCTTTCTGATGTTTGGCTGGGCCATGCAATGGCGCGAATACCCTGATAGTGTCATGTGCGATTGTCACTCAGGGCGCTACTGGGCTGAGATCTCGGATACCATCATCTCTGGCACCTTCCACCAGTGGAGAGAGGGCACCACCAAAAGTGAGGTCTTCTACCCAGGTGGGTAAGAAGGCTCTGTCAGAGAAGTGGGTCCCTTCACGCGGGGGGTGCCCACAATTGCGGGGAGCATGGCATGGAAAAGGAGTGTGTTGGGGGGGCCCTCCTCATGGTTCCCTTCCTCCACCCTCCCATAAGCCACAGGTGATTGGTTGGGGCAGAGCTGAGGGACTCTTGCTTTCCTCTGTCAAGGGGAAACAAAACATAACAACTTCCTGTTAAACATGTCTGATTTTTATCTGCCCAGGCACAATTTTGCCCAGACAGTATTCCAACAACTGTTGGGGAGACAATGGGTAATCAGAAATGCTCTCAATACCCCAAAAGACAAGACAGACAGTTATCTTTTTGTTCATTTGTTTGTTTTTTGAGATGGAGTCTTGCTCAGTCGCCCAGGCTGGCGTGCAGTGGCGCGATCTCGGCTCACTGCAAGCTCCGACTTCTGGGTTCATGCCATTCTCCTGCCTCAGCCTCCCGAATAGCTGGGACTACAGGCGCCCGCCACCACGCCCGGCTAATTTTTTTTGTATTTTTAGTAGAGACGGGGTTTCACCATACCAGCCAGGATGGTCTCAATCTCCTGACCTCGTGATCCACCCGCCTCGGCCTCCCAAAGTTCTGGGATTACAGGTGTGAGCCACCGCGCCCGGCCGCTCCCCCGCCTTTTTTTTTTTTTTTTTTAATAGTGAAACAATTTACTTAAGAAATAGAGCACTGGACTTCCCAGTATATTTGAGGTTGGGTGTATGCATCGCAGGCATGGTGGTTGAACAGCTACACTTTTCAGATAAAGCCTCACAAGTCCTGGAACTACCCCTTTCCTAGCTACAAGCCCAGCCCAGGTTTAGCTAAATTTCTGCTTGATTCGAGTGAGGCTTGGGAGTGCAGACTTCCATACAGTGGGTCCATGGTCAAGCGAGGTAGCCGTCCATGGCTTCCCCAAAGAGAGGACATGGGTCAGATGATGCCACAGAACATTTAGGAGTGGCCGTCTGGGCTAGCCCAGTGAGGTAGGGCTTTTTGTTTTTCTGAAGCTCCCTCTCCATTCCCCACCCCTAGTTAGTCCATGGGCCAGGGAAGCAGCAGCCATGGAAGGGCAGGGCAGAGCTGGCTTTTCACTTGGGTGCTCCCTGTCCCCCAGGGGAGACGGTAGTGCACGGGCCTGGTGAGGCAACAGCTGTGGAGTGGGGGCCAAACACATGGATGGTGGAGTACGGCCGGGGTGTCATCCCATCCACCCTGGCCTTCGCGCTGGCCGACACTGTCTTCAGCACCCAGGACTTCCTCACCCTCTTCTATACTCTTCGCTCCTATGCTCGGGGCCTCCGGCTTGAGCTCACCACCTACCTCTTCGGCCAGGACCCTTGACCAGCCAGGCCTGAAGGAAGACCTGTGGATGGACAGGAGCGGGCAGGCCCGCACATATCCACTTGCTGGAGCCCATGTTTACAGACAGGGACATACACCATGCAGATCCTGAGTTCCTGCTGTATGAGCAGGGATATCCATGCTTATGTATCCAAACACAGAGACCCATGGGAACAAATGAGACACATATAGATACTGAGACCTGTGTGTACAGTAGGACCATGCACTCACACCCATCTGGAGAGGGAGCCCCCCGGTATACCAAGGGAGCCAGTTGTGTTCAGACACACACATCACAGCTTGACTCACTAACTCAGGCCTTTCCATAGCTCCACAGCTTCCCACATCCTCCCCACCGAACCGGGGTTCTGGAGTTAAGGATGGGGGAGGGTATTATACTGCCTCAGTCCGACTCCTCAACCCAGCAGCAATTTGAGGGGATGAGGGGGAAGACGAGCTGCCTTTTGGAGGCCCCCTTCACCTGCAGCTATGATGCCCTTCCCCTTCTCCCCTGTCCTCACCATATGCCTTATCCCCATTCTACTCCCCTGCTATGCAAGTGCCCCTGTGGCTTGTCCCCAACCCCCTCAGCAACCAAGCTCAGCTGGGGAACGAGAGTAATTTGAAGAATGCTTGAAGTCAGCGTCTTCCATTCCAGAAAGACCCCCATTCTTCCTTTGGGGGTATGATGTGGAAGCTGGTTTCAGCCCAGGACCCACCACTGAGGAGAGGATCTAGACAGGTGGGCCTAATTCCAAGGGGCCCTTCCTGGCCTGAAGAAGGCCTTTTACACACACACAACACATACACACACACACACACACATCACAGTTTTCAGACAGCCCCTGCTGCATTCTCTGTCCATCTGTCTGTTTCTATTAATAAAGATTTGTTGATCTGTTCCATCTTTTTGTGTGTCTGAGCAGCCGGAAAAAGCCTCTGACTCCTGGGGACCTCAGGAAGATCTCTCTCTTGCTGTGTGATTCATGGTAGATTTTTTTTTTTTAAGAGGTGGGGTCTCCTCTGTTGCCCAGGCTGGAGTGCAGTGGCACAGTGACATGATCATAGCTCCCTGCAGCCTTGAACTCGTGGTCCCAAACAATTTTCCTGCCTTAGCCTTATGAGTAGCTGGGACTATAGGCAAATGCCACCATGCCTGGTTAGCTTTTTAAATTTTTTTTAGAGATGGGGTCTTGCTATGTTGCCCCGGCTGATCTCCAGCTCCTGGCCTCAAATGATCCTTCCTCAGTCTCCAGAGTAGCTGAGATAACAGAAACAAGCCACCGTGCCTGACAAGACAGTCGCTTTTGACTAGTAGGCACTATATACTTGAGTGTGCCTTAGAATCACCTAAGACACTCTTTGAGTCAGTAACTCAGACTACTGAGCTCCATTGCCAGAGATCAACATGTTCAATAAGATTTCCTCCAACACAGCTGCGAATGCCATAATTTGAGAAATTCAGGGCAGGGTGACCTGGAGTGTGTCTTGGCCTTACCTCTGCCGGTGCAATCCTGGGAACAGTCCTAAGAATCTTCCCCTGGATGACCACAGGGTGGCAGTGTGCACCCACTTTTTAGCTGAAAGGCATAGTTGTTCTCAGTCGGCTTTTTTTCTGGGCTCCCAGAGTAGTGTCTGCCCCCACCCAAAACAGGAGTTCCTCCAGTCTATGGTCTGCCTTCTCCAGGACCCACCACTAATGTGGAGGCTCCCACAATGAAAGGCAGGCACACTACCTGGCAGTATGTGAGGTAGGTAGGGCCTGGACTCAGGTAAGGCAAGAGAGGTGCCTAAAATGCATTCATTCCCAAAGACCCTGCTCTTGCCTTAACTTCTGCATTTTACACACCAAGCATGCCTCACCCTCGTCCTGGCCCTGTTCTGAGGGTAAGGCATAGATCACTCCTGCTTCTCAGGATTCCTGGTATTTTAAAAATGGAAGAAACATGGTTATAAAAATTAGATATGTTAACATTCTAAAGAACACAAATCCAAAAGACTATATGTATAACTGCATTTAGAAACAACATCAAAAGTCAATTTGTGACTGAATGTGGAGTCCAGGTAAGTTGGCCAACCTGAACCCGACTCTTCACCCCCAATACCACCGTGTCAGGCATAGTAGGCCCTGGCTGGCTCCTCTCCACTCACCCCAGGTTGCAAATCCATGCCTCCTGGGGGATTCCTACTCTGTAACCCAGCTCTGCCTCTAGGCTCAGAGCCCACATGTCAGGGATGACCCAGCTTGCCCTGTCATTCCTCCCAAACGTCCACAAAGGACTAGGCTCCCAGGCCCCTCCCCATCTCTGCTGCTAAATCCGTTGGTCGTTTCATAGTTCTTAGCTTTCATTTGACACAGGGTAATCACTCTGAAGGCACTCTTAGCTTTTGGGACACTACTCCTCCTTAATTGCCTCCTTTACTGGAATTTTTTTTTTCTTTTTTTTTTTTTTTTTTTCAGTAGAGACAAGAGTTTCACCACGTTGGCCAGGCTGGTCTCAAACTCCTGACCTCAAGTAATCCGCCCATGTTGGCCTTACAAAGTGCTGGGATTACAGGTGTGAGCCACTGCACCCAGCTACTGGATTCCTATCTCCTCATTCTCTGACTTTCTTGGGCTTAGTCCTCAAACCTCTTCTGTTTACACCCCTTCCCAGGTGATTCTGTGACTTTACCATCTATATATCTTGACTTCTAAATTTTTGTCTCAGCCTAAATCTCTGCCCTGAGCACCAGAGTTGGAAATCTTACTGCCTTCATCTCTACTCAACATCTCCACTTGGCTGTCTAATAGGTATCTCAGACTTGAGATATCCAAAGCAAACCGAGTTCTCTCCCAGCCCCACACCACCACCATCCTGTAGTCTTTACTGTGAATTAAGGGCACCTCCATTTACCCAGCTGCCCAGAGTCATTTTGGACACATCTGTTTCTCTCATGTCGCACATCCAATCCATCATCAAATACTGTTTTTATCTGCAGAATATATCCAGACTCTAATCATGTCTTCTCACCTCCACTGCCCCCACCCTGGTCTAAGACACCATCATCTCTTGCCTATAGACTATTGCAATGGCCCCCTAACTGATCTTCACGCATGCATCCTGTGTGGAGGATTCTCCACGCAGCAGCCAGTCAGACTTTCACTCTCTGCTGAGACCTAACCAATGGCTTTCCATCTCATTCTGTCCTTTCACTCCTTACAAGGCCCATGTTTCCTCTGATCAGACATTCCAACCACTCACCCATTCAGCCCCCGTATTCCAACCCAGTGGCCTCCTTGCTTTTCTTCCAACACATCAGGCAAAATTCTATCCCAGGATATTTGTACCTGCTATTCTGACTGTAGTGCTCGTCCCTAGGTATCCACGTAGTCATAGCTCTCTTCCTCCCCTCCTTCAATTCCTGCTCACTGAGTTCTTCAACACTTATATAATAGTATCTCTTGCATGGTGATTTTAAATACCTTCACAAAATTTTTGATGCTCTGTCCTTCAAGAGATGAAGCCTAAATTCCTTCCCCTTGAGTGGGCTAGACTTAATTATGTACTTTCACAAATAATGTGGCATAAATAACAGTGTGTGACTTCTAGGACTAGGCCATAAAAAGCATTGCTGCCTAAAGAGTCTCTCTTGGATCGTTCTGGGGGAAACCAACTGCCATGTTGAGAGGACATACAAGCAATCCTATGGAGAGGCTCACATTGCAGGGGGAACAGGCCCCCTGCCAAGGGCCATGCAAGTGAGCCATCTTGGAAGTAGATCCTCCAGTTCCAGTCAAGCCTTCAGATGACTGCATCCCTGGCCAACCTTTTTACTACAACACCTTAGAGGACAATGAGTCAGAACCATCCAGACCCACAGAATTGTGAGAAAATAAATGTTTTTTGTTTTAAGCTGCTAAATTATGGGGTGATTTGTTACACAGCAATAGGTAACTAATGCCCCCTTTTATGTTCCCCCCAACCCAGCTACATTTTTCTCCATGGTACTTACCACTATCTGACACACTGTATATTTCCCCCACTTAGAATCGTACCATTATAATAAGAACTTTGTTTTATTTGCTCCTGTGTCCAACAGTGCCTGGCAAAAAAATAGATAATAAATATGTGTTGGATGAATGAAGCATGGGTCTCTGAAGGTCTAGGTCTGTCTCCGTCTCTGTGAGATATAAGACCAGACTGCGGGTATGAGAGGCAGCCTTTCCTTTTCACAGATGAAGACAGATAAACCAAGTCCCAGTCAAGCATATTCCTTCCCCTCAGCCCTTCCCAGTTGTAGCCCTCCTGGCCCAGACCCCAAAAGTGGATTAACTTTGCTTGATTGATTTGGGAGCTGGGGGAGTGACTGCCCAGCCCCTTACCACGCAACCCAAACCCTACAAAGCGATCTCCAAACACTCAGAACTGGAATTTCCCCAAGCCAATTCCTACCTTTCTAGGAAGACTCTGACCACCTACCTTTGTCCATGGACCTCCTCTGAGCAGCCAGGGGAAGCTGTGGTGGGGAAAAGGGAGCAAGCAGGGCACAAGGGTTTTGCGGATTGCTACCCTCTGCTCTCCAGTCTTCCAGTAGACTTCCAGGGCATGTCTGTCTGCCTGGCACATTCACTGATTCTCCCCTCCCAGCATCAGGGAGGGTTGGGCAGAGGAGGAGGCTTGGCTCTGCCCCAGGATACTCACACCAAACAAAGCCATGGGGGAGGAGGCATCAGTACCGACAGTGATTGGATCACTGGAGCTTCTGGAGGCTGGGGGTTTCTGATGGGCTCAGAGGTCTGAAATCTGAGGTGGAGGACACTGGGGCAGCCAAAGGAATGAATGGGGCTGAGCCTCAGCGTGGCCAGGAATGGGCCATAGAGAACCAGGACTTAGTGCTGCAGTAGAAGCTGGGCACAGAAGGGTGCAGAGAAGGGTGGCGGCTGGAGGCAGGGAGAGCAGGGAGGAGGCACCCACCATGGTCAGACCCACCATGGTCTGAACCACCATGGTCAGAAGAGCCGGTGGTTTGAGCCAGAGCAAGCTGAGGCTGAGAGTAGTGGACTGATTGGGAGAGGACAAGGGAGGAGGGAGGAGACAAAGGTCGTGTTTGGATTCCTGCCTTCTGGGGGTGTGAGGTCAGAAGACAGTCTCTGGTGCCACAGTTTCATACCTATGCCAGGTGTCACCCCTACAGACACCTGCTATTCACTTACACACTTGGCATCACCTCACAGTGTCCCTCTGTTTGGTCAGTGGTCCCCTTGGGCACAGGAAGAAATAGGAAGTATGAGGATTCCCGGGAGGAGTGGGGTCCAGGCTGTTCAGAGCAGAAATTCTGAGAGGCCTGCCACTCAGAACCCCCAAATAAGGAACAGCATTTCAGCGTCTTGGGAATAGTTAGGGGGAGGGCGCAAAGCAGTGGGCTGAGGGGGTCTGGAGATACAGATGTGGCAGTCAGGCACACATAGGTGGAGAATGTGTGTGAACATGGGCGAAGTGCCGGTCACTGTTGAAACAAACCTATGATGAGTACCAGAGGTTCATTATACTATTCACTCGTCTATGTTTCAAAATTTTCATAATACAGGCTGGGTACGGTAGCTCATGCCTGTAATCCCAGCACTTTGGGTGGCCAGGGTGGGCGGATCACTTGAGGTCAGGAGTTCGAGACCAGCCTAGCCAAAATGGTGAAACCCCATCTCTACTAAAAAGACAAAAATTAGCCGGGCCTGGTGGTGGACGCCTGTAATCCCAGCTAATTCCAGCTATTCGGGAGGCTGAGGCAGTAGAATCACTTGAACCTGGGAGGCGGAGGCTGCAGTGAGCCCAGATCGCGCCACTGCACTCCAGCCTGGGTGACAGAGACTCTGTCTCCAAAAAAGAAAAAAAAGAAAAGAAAGAAAAAGAAAAGAAAAGAAAATTTCCATAATAGAATGTCAAAAGAGACAAAAACTGTGTGTGGCTGTGTATCTGCATGCGGTGAGTGTGCAGTCAGCTTAAAGACCTCTGAGAGTGTGTGAGTGCATAGGTGTGGGTCCACCACCATGTGCACTCATGTGTGCAAACCGCAGCATGCCTGCAGTGGGGGACAGCACGTGGGCAGGGCAGGGGTGCTCAAGGCAAAGAGAGAAGCTTCCATTCTGACCAGACCCTCCACGCACACCCCAGCATCTTGCAGAGGGATTCCCCTCTTGATCACAGCGTGCCCAGGCCATTGGCACTGTGGTGACCATGTCACGGAACGTGTGAGACTGGGCAGCTGTGCGCCTGAACTTGTGACAAGGTGTGTTGGTGTGTGGATGCGGCTGTTTGTGTGTGGAAGCCCAGTGCCGAGTGTGGGTGTCGGGGGCACGACTTGTGAGGCTGGGCGGGGCTCTGGTCCGGAGTCCGGTGGCGGTAGAGCCCTCACTTTGGCACGATTCCCCCGCAGCTCTCCAGCGCCCCCTGCCCCCGAAGCTGGCTGGAAAGAAGGTGGGAGACACCTGTTGGGGAGCTGAGAGCGGCAGAGCCCACAGGGGCCTCTCCCCATGCGCCCCGCCCGCCCTGCCCCGCTCGGGTCCCGCCCCCGCGGCCGCCGCAAGCAGCGCGGCGAGTGAGCGCACAGCCGCCAGAGGAGCACAGGGCGGCGGGAGCGCACCGCCGGGACCCAGCCGAGGCCAGGGCCGCCTGGGAGGCGGGCGGAGCAAAGGCAGCGCCGTGGAGACGCCAGGGGCAGCGGGCCACGCCAGGCAGGTGAGTGCGGCCCCGGGCGCCCGGAGCGAGGGAGCGGGGCGTCGCGACTCCGCCGCCTCCTGCCCGTCTGGTCCCGTGCCCGTCCCAGGCTCTGCCCCACCGCCCTCCATCCCCGCGACTCCTTGGTCCCTGTCCTCTGCCCCTCTCTCCGGCTGTTTTTCCCGTCCCTGTCTCTGTCGGTACCTCTCTATTTAACTATCTCTTCCTAATCTCTCTCTTCTGTCCGTTTCCTGCTGTCTTGGTCTTTCCCTATATCTCAACCCCTGTCTATTTATCTATCTCCGCCTTTGTCTCTCTGTCTCTGTCCGTCTCTGAGCTACCTGTCACTTAGGTCTTTTATCTGTTGCTCCTCTACCTCTCTTACCCTCCCTGTCTCTCTACCCAATATTCTGTCTCTCTCCATCTCTGTCTGTCTACCCTGTCTCTGCCTGATACCTCTACCTCTCTCCATCTTGGTCCCTCTCAGTCTCTGTGTCACCCCACTTCTGTCTCTCCTTGTCACCCTGTTCCATCTCTATTTTCACATCTCCCTGTCATTGTCTCTGTCGGACATCCCCCTTCTCCTTTTCTTTCTCTCTCCCTTCCTTCACCATTTCCCGATGTCTCTTGGTCCCTGTCACCCTCTCTGATCTGCTCACTCTTCCAGTCCTCAGTCAATGGCCATTTGATTCCCCGAGTCTGGTCCTGTTTCTGTTCACCTGTCTATTTGTCTATTTGTCTATTTGTTCACCTCTGGGAAAGCCATCTTTCTGCCTCTTTCCTTGTGACCCCTGCACTTCCCTGAATCCATGACCACCTCCCCCTGTGTTGGGGGGCTCTGGGGGCAGTAGGGCCCAGGACCCATAATTCCCTCCCCCACAGGCGGCCCTTTCCTCCGGGTCCCGCCTGGTACCAGGGCCCCCCTCAGCTGGGGGACTGCGCCTGGAAGCTGTCATGGAGGCCCTGCAGAAGCAGCAGGCAGCTCGGCTGGCCCAGGGGGTGGGGCCATTGGCCCCTGCATGCCCGCTGCTGCCACCGCGGCCTCCCCTGCCTGACCACCGGACCCTACAGGCCCCTGAGGGGGCCTTGGGGAATGTTGGGGCTGAGGAAGAGGAAGATGCTGAAGAAGATGAGGAGAAGCGGGAGGAAGCCGGGGCAGAGGAGGAGGCAGCTGAGGAGAGCTGTCCAGGGGCCCAGGGCCCCAGCTCGCCTTCTAGCCAGCCCCCTGGACTCCATCCCCACGAGTGGACCTACGAGGAACAATTCAAGCAGGTAGGACCTATGCCCTCAATGTCTGGCCCTCTTCCCTATGTCTCTCTTCTGGCAAAAGCACAGCCAGGTGATTAGCAGCCCACCCACCCCCACCACCCTCTGCAAGAGGAAAAGAGACACAGAGACACGGAGACCTATAGAAAGACAGAGAGAAGATTGGAGGATAGTGACAGGGAGGGAAAGACAGATGCCTGGCTAATTTTTTTAAATTTCTTTTGTAAAGACAAGGTTTTCTTGTATTGCCCAGGCTGGTCTCGAACTCTTGACTTCAAGTGATCCTCCCACCTCAGCTTCCCAAAGTGCTGAGATTACAGGGATGAGCCACCATGCCCAGCCAGGTGTAGGGAAGGCAGTCTAGGGGCTGGGGATTCCAATGCCAGCACCACCCTGCCTACCTTCTCACACATCAAGTCACAAGGTCATATTCCAGTGACCAGTGGGGGTGTCCCAGTTGCTTCCTCTGTCTTTGGAAGCAGAATGGAGGTTATCACTCACTTGGCAGGCTGATACACCTTTCCTTTCTTTCCTGTCACCTCCCCCCTAACCCCGGCCCCATGCAAATCTCCCTGGCCTGAGTTCCACAGATGATAGTTCCCAGCCTGGGATGGCCACTACAGCCGCAGTATGACTAAAAGGCTCCTCTGCAACTCAGAATGACAAGACTTCATTCACAGGGCCTTAATCTGAGATTCTTTCTCCCTGGAGAACCCTTCTGGGTGTTATTCTAAGGACACTACTCAAGGCTGTCACTATGAAGGTGTTACACAGGGCTGTGTCTCCAGGTGTGCTATTCTGGTACTTGTAGGGTGTTGGTCTGGGTATATTCCAAAAGTGTTGATCTGTGACTAGTACTCTGGCATTAGTATAAAACTGAGTGTTACTCAGGGCTCTGTTCTGGATATGTGGCTCTAGAGACTATTTCTCCTAGGTATAATTCTAGGGGTTATTACTTGGATCTAAGTAATAACATCTTAGACTTAGGGCTCAATTTTTGTGGGAATGTGACTCTAAAGGCGGATCTGGGGTTTATTACTCATGGGTATTTTGTTTGTTTTATACTCCGAGGATTCTTATGGAGATGGAGTGATGGAATATTATGTATAGGTGTTACTCAAGGACTGTTACTCTGGGTCAGTGACTCTAGGGGTGGTTCTCTTGACTAGTATTCGGGAGTTGATGCAGGAGGTGGGACTCCAGATTACCAGGAAGAGTTGAGATGGCCTGTGGATCCTTTAAACTCTGACCCCACAGGTCCTAGGTGGTACAGGGCCAGTGCCTCTACAGCAGTGTCTGTAGGCAGGGTAAATGCCTCTGAAAGGAAATCAGACCAGAAGATGAGCTGAAGGGCCCTGGGTGTCAACCCAGGAGCTTCTGAGCATCACCCTGCCTGAGGGGTGGGTTAGGAGCATCTCTGCCCTTCAGTCACCCCCAGCCCTGGCATACAGGGATATGAACACCATGAAGTCCTTGCATGAATGAATCAGAGCATCAGATATATGTTTGTCTCCTCAGTCTGGTATACAGCCCCAGCCTAGCTTCCTTCCTGGGGCTCTAAATTTCCCATGAGGGTGGGGGAAGACTGAGCCCCAGAGGGCAGGCTGAGCCTCCAAGCTCCATCCTGCTCCTCTCTTCCCTTACTCCCCAGATGGGTGGTTTGAACGGCCCAGGGTACCACTACCAGTACCAGTCTCTGTATGTACTAGAAAAAGGCACCCCTGCCTGCCTCTAGGCGGAGAGAGCCTAATGCTAATAGTCCACACTGAGATCCTACTGACTCCTTCAGCTAGGGACCCTTGTTCAGGGTACAACCTGAATTGGGGTCAAGGGAGGGAGGGGGGGTCAGCAGAGCTGTAGAATGACCCCAATCCTTCCCCAGCTGTATGAGCTCGATGCAGACCCCAAGAGGAAGGAATTTCTGGATGACCTGTTTAGCTTCATGCAAAAGAGGGGTGAGTGGCATGATGTGGGGGAAGGGCCCTGGAATTGCCCCCTTACCAGGTTTGAGGAAACCCGGTTGGGTTCTCCCTGCAGAGGCCTGAGCTTGGCAGCACCTGTCCTTTGGGCCCTCGATAGCGTCTTTAACCTCTGACCCTGTCCCCCTCCTCCACCCCAGGATTAATTAGTGGCCAGCCCACTGGCAGGTTAATGAGTTTGGGATCAATTGGGAGGGTGGGAGGGGGAACTGATGGGAGCCTGGCCTGGGGTGGGAGGGTCCCAGAATCAGAGGGCTGAGAATGCCTTGGTTCTGTGTCCAGGGTCCTTCCTCCAGCCATGTCTTTCCTATTTTCCCTTGATTCAGGCAGGGGACACCTCACGTGCTCTACAGCAGAAAGGACTAGGAATAGACTGAAGGAAGGACTTCCCAAGGGGTGGGCTGGGGACTATGTGAGTTGAGGCTGTGGAGGAGGAGAAATTCCTTTCCAGGAAAGTCAGAGCTGGAGGAGAATGCAAGAAGGGTCCAGGAGGGCATCAGGGTGGGCGGCAGTCCATCACTTCAGCTTTTTCCCAGATTCATGGGACCGAACACTGACTCATTATCTCTCTCTACAAAGCTAATTAACTCACTCAGAGCGCAGCCTGATAAGCCGCTAATTAACTGGCTGCACTGTTCCCCCCCGCCCCCCCACCGCCTTTAGTGCAGCTGCTGGCCCACTTCCCGCTCCCGGCCCTCACCCCAGCACCCCTTTCTGGTCCCTTACCTTCTCAGGGACCCTCAGTAGGGCCCTAAGTCCTTTTGGTTCCCAGGGAGGCCCATTCTGGTTCCAGTGTTCCCTCTCTGGCCCTTCCTCGAGGCCTCCCCTCCACTGGGGTAGCGGGTGTGAACCGATCCCAGCATTGCCTGCCCGCCCCTCCCCACTAGCTCTGCCTCCCTTCGGTCCCTGCCTCCCACCGCTCCAGCTGCAGGGGGAGGGGGTCCGGCGGGGCCGATAATTTTCCCCCATTAATCAGGCCGCAGCTAATTGTTCGGGTCCAAAGGCGCGGCGGAAGGGGACGGGATCGGTAAGGAATTAACTGGGGCCCATCGCTCAGCGCAGACAGGCCCCTTTGTCAGGACCGGCCGGCGGAGGCGGCGCGGGCTGCGGAGTCGGCGGGCCGAGGCGGGAGTTGATTCTTTTCCCGCCCGTCATCCCCCAGCCTTGGGCAGCCACCCGGGGGCTGCTGCTTAGGGGAGGCCGGCTCTTCAGCACTGTCCGAAAGTCCTTCCTGCGGTCTACCCCAGGGGACAGCAAACTAAAGTTTGCAGGCCAAACCCAGCTGCCTGCAAGATAAGAATGGTTTTTACTTGTTTAAATAGTTGGGGGACAAAATTTAAAGATGAATAACATCTCCAGACTGGTGAAATTCGAATTTCAGAGTCTATATTATTGGAACACAGCCGCATCCATTCCTTCAGGTATTCTCTATGGCCGCCTTTAGGCTACAATGACAGCGTTGAGTAGTTGTGACAGAGACCATTTAGCCATCTGGCCTTTTACAGAACTTTGCCCACCCCTGTTCTAGCCTCCTGTCCTTCCTGCTAAAACAGAGACCCTGGGGTTCTGTGGGCTCCGCCCAAGTCTCCCTCTTTCCCGCCCTCCCCGGGGCTCCCGTCCTGTATCGGTCCCTGGGGATGCTGCAGACAGGGTCTTCGTCTCAGTGTCCTGACGGCAGCCCGCTCCCCACCAGGGACGCCAGTGAACCGCGTGCCCATCATGGCGAAGCAGGTGCTCGACCTGTACGCTCTGTTTCGCCTGGTGACCGCTAAGGGCGGCCTGGTGGAAGTCATCAACCGCAAAGTGTGGCGGGAAGTCACGCGCGGCCTCAGCCTACCCACCACCATCACCTCAGCCGCCTTCACTCTACGCACCCAGTGAGGCCAGGGGCGCGAGCGGAAGGGAAGGGGCACGGGGTCGGGCTGGGGCGGGGCGGAGAGGGTACCCGGGCTGGCGTCCGGCTGGGGGACTTGACCAGCTGGGTCCAGCCTCCCATACACTCACCGCCCGCTGTCCGCCCCTAGGTACATGAAGTACCTGTACCCGTACGAGTGCGAGACTCGAGCGCTCAGCTCCCCAGGGGAGCTCCAGGCCGCCATAGACAGCAATCGGCGCGAGGGCCGTCGCCAGGCTTACCCGGCTACTCCGCTCTTCGGCTTGGCAGGGCCGCCCCCTCGGGGCGCTCAGGACCCAGCTTTGGGTCCCGGCCCCGCCCCTCCGGCGACCCAGTCCAGCCCTGGCCCAGCCCAGGGTTCCGCCTCCGGCCTGCCAGCGCATGCATGCGCTCAGCTGAGTCCAAGCCCTATTAAGAAAGGTGCGAGGGGAGAATGGTGGAGGTTTCAGGGTCTCTGAGGTTTAGATGGGCGCTAAGATATAGCAACCATTAAAATGTGAGGACTGAGGTCTGGGGAGGCATTGAGGTATGGGAGCAGTAAGGTCTGACGGGCTTCTGAGGTTTGGGGGTCACTAAGGTTTAGGGGTCCTGAGGTTTGCGGCCAAATGAGAGCTCTGGGGTACGGGTTACTGAAGTGTAGGGGCTGAAGTTCAGGAAAAGGTCCTTTTTTTTTTTTCTTTTCTTTTTTGTGAGATGGAGTCTCGTTCCGTCGCCCAGGCTGGAGTGCAGTGGAGCGATCTCAGCTCACGGCAACCTCCGCCTCCCGGGTTCAAGCGATTCTCCTGCCTCAGCCTCCCGAGTAGCTGGGACTACAGGCGCCCGCCACCATGCCCGGCTAATTTTTGTATTTTTAGTAGAGACGGGGTTTCACCGTGTTAGCCAGGATGGTCTCGATCTCCTGACCACGTGATCCGCCCTCCTCCGCCTCCCAAAGTGCTGGGATTACAGGCTGAGCCACCGCGCCCGGCCAGGAAAAGGTCCTTTAATCACAGCAACTCCATTCCACACATGTCCACCCAGTGCTCCTATTTGCATATACTTTGTGCCTCTTGTGACCTGGATTATTTAAGAACCAACAGCCAAAAACAATCCCCCAAATTGTCTACACATGTACCTTGATCCTTTGGGCTCTAGAGAAAAGCTTCAGCGCTTCCAGGCTGAGGCTCTGGATGGGAAGATAGATCGAATGAAGGATGAGAGATTGGTACATGAGCTTGAGTTACCTCTTTTGGTCCCAGGCCTGGGGGAGAACCAATGCAGAGGTGGGTTGGTTTGGCCAGGGGAGCTGAATAACCTGTTCTTCTAGAGGAGAGTGGAATTCCAACCCCTCGCCTGGCACTGCCTGTGGGCCTGGCACTGGGACCTACACGGGAAAAATTGGCACCAGAGGAGCCCCCAGAGAAGAGAGCTGTTCTGATGGGGCCTATGGACCCACCTCGACCTGGCATGCCCCCCAGTTTCCTGCCCCGTGGCAAGGTTCCCCTGAGGGGTGAGGAGGGGCTTGTTGTGAGGGGGCTTCGGGACTGTACACTGAGGGAGGATTGACCCATCACCTGATAGGTGTTAGAGACAGGGCAGACAGATTCCTCTATAGACAACTGTGTGAGTATAGGTGTGGGGCTGAAGTGGAATGGGGGCTGTCTACGGGGATGGAGGGGGGAAATTCTATTAATAAGTCTGAAGTCTGATTCTCCAAAATGTGATTCCTCTGCCCCCTCCTGGACAGAAGAGCGGCTGGATGGGCCTCTTAATCTGGCAGGCAGTGGCATCAGCAGTATCAACATGGCCCTAGAGATCAACGGGGTGGTCTACACTGGTATGGGTACTGCAGGCTGTCTACACTGGCATGGGGTCAGGGGTATTTAGGCTGGCATGGGGATTTTAGACTTCCTCTACTAGCATGAAGTTCAGGGATATCTAAACTTGCATGGGTAACATGGGGTTCAGGGGATTGCTAGACTGGCATGGGTTAAAGGGGGTGTCTACATGGCATGGGATCCAAGGCATGACCTCTCTGGCATGAGTACCAGGGGATGTCTGCCTTGTCTTGGGCCTATGTATCAGCATAAATATTCCTTGTTTACCTGTTTGAGGTATCTACATTAGCAATGGAGTCTCTTACTGACCCAAGGAGCTTGTCCTCATTGGTTTGTGGCAGGGGTACGTGTGTAGTTTTCTAGCAACCAGAACACTTACTTTTGTTCCCCTCTTCTGTTTCCATACCCTACCCCCTCCTGCTTGTTTTTGCCCTCTACCATCTCCTCACCCCTTTGCCAGGTGTCCTCTTTGCCCGCCGCCAGCCTGTGCCAGCTTCCCAGGGTCCAACCAACCCTGCACCCTCACCCTCCACAGGGCCCCCTTCCAGCACCTTGCCCTGAGAGGTCCTACTTGAAACTAAGAGTCCCAGCCCCATTGCTGAGGGGGGAGGAGACCGCCTGCTTTGATTCTTTCTGGCTGCCCACTCTGGGACCCAGCCCTGGGAGGGGACCACACCTCCCATGCCATGTGGATTTAAAACCAAAGTTTCTTTTGATGTTACACCTACCTCATTGTAAAGGGAGGGCACCTCCTCCCTGGCCAATTCCAGCAGCATCTACCAAAGGGTTCTTCCTCCAGTAACCCCATCATCTCCTCATGTGTTCCCTCTGTCAATGTCATCTCTAGGACCCTACCCTTTTGAGTCAGCCCTGCTTCTCTTCAGGAGCCAACTGAAAGGTTGGGTTGGGGTACTGTGAAAGAGACATCCCTCAGGTCACATCTAGACAATAAAGCTGCGATCCCTCCCTCTCTGATGCCTCCTTTCTTGTTTGGGTATGGGAGGTGGGGAGGAATGATGTGGAACATAGGCTGCCTTGGACCAGGGGCTTTCAGAGGTTAAGGCAGAATAGCAAAGTTTCGTGAGAATAGAAGAGCTCCGTCTCTTGAATCAGACAGCCTGAGTTCAAGTCCTATTTCTGTCCCTATAGTGCTGGGTGGCCTTGGGCAAGTTACTTAATCAACTGAATCTTAGAAGACTCCAAAAGTTTATGGTAACTCACGGAGCCTCCTAATGATGTATCTATGGGAATGGACCTATCCTGGAACACGTGCAAACTCAGGGAGTGGCGTGGGGAAAGCTCTTTGGTACCCGAAAAGCAAAGGTTATCTTGACAACCAGGCACTGGAAGCCAGGGGAGGGATGGGACAGAGCCGTTGCCAAGGTAATCAGCTTTTGACAGCTCCGAGGAGTAACTTCCGGCACTGAAGGGCTGAATCATGGCGTCACTTCCTGCATAAAGGGCCGCTCGTGCACTCGGATTGGCTAGCCTTCTTATTTGGACGGACGTCCCGCCCTCTGGCTGTTTCCTGGCCGAGGTGGGTCGGTAGTAGCGATGGCGGGTCTGACTGACTTGCAGCGGCTACAGGCCCGAGTGGAAGAGCTGGAGCGCTGGGTGTACGGGCCGGGCGGGGCGCGCGGCTCGCGGAAGGTGAGTAGTCTGGTCCGGTAGTCCCTTTCTGGAGCAGAGCAAGAGCGGTCCACTGTCCTGGCCCTCGGGATGCAACCGCTCCAGTCCTGTTCTCCGCAGCCCGGCCTTTGAAATAACAAAGGTCCGGGACCTCCCAGAGCTGATTGGATCATCGGGGTCCACTGTCATAGGGGGCTCTGCGGGTGGTTAAGCCAGCCTGAGAGTGGGCTCAGTACCTACTGTAGCTGAGACTCCACCCTTGCCCTCGCGAGCTATAGTTGGGGAGAACTGACACGAGAAGATGACTAATGAGAGTTTCAATAAGAGCTGAAGTCCACGATAGGAAGGCCCGTCATAGAGCCCTGCATAATTAATTGCTAAATGAATTGTGCAGGAAGAGGTCCATGGGACCCCTGGGGAGGCAGAGCAGAGGTGGATAAGGAAAACGCCAAAGGGTGAGAAGTGAGGTCTGAAAGGACCAGGATTAGGAAGGGAAGAGACTGGGTACTGGGTATTCAGATGTGGACTAGCACTGCTTTATACCAGTGACAGAATTTTGACAACTACGAAGCTCAGGTGCCCTCTCCTCCCCTTTCTACTATGGGAAGACCTTTTATTGAAGAACTTCTGATGGCGTGTCAGGCATGTCCTGGAGCTAAGTGCGTCCAAGGTAATGATGTCTGTTTGTACACTAAATGAGGAATTAGTTGTCACTAGCAGACTGTGCTCCCATTTCAGAATTAACTTCTCAAACATTCTCTTCCTTTGGGATCTATGACGCTGACCCTCCTGGTTTTCCTTCTACCTCTTATGGCCGCTTCTCAGTGTTATTTGCCTCCCCTCTGGCATTCCTCATCCTCTACCCTAAAAACTGGGTGAGTGCAGTCACTTCCTTAGTCTCCTCCTCCATTTGACCCTTTAATATTGGGATTCTTTACATTCTACCCCTAAACTTTAGGTAGGCTCACTCGCTTCCATGGTGTCAATTACTATTTACATGTCAATATGTCTCAAATGTATATCTCTGGTCCAGATTTCTGTTCTGAGAACCAGACTTTTATGTCTAGTTGTCTACTGGACTTTTCCACTTGGATATCCAATAGTCATCTCAAACTCAATCTGTATGCTCTTAACTGTACTCTTTCTCTCCCCTAACCTGATTCTCTTCTGTATTCCCTAATTCAGTGATTGCACCATCATTGGGATCCCAGTTGTTTGGACTCTTCCATCTCCCACACTAAATTTGATGTGGAGGGGATAGGGCTAGAGGTAGGCCAGCCAATCTAGAGGTCATGAAGGCTTGAATGAGGATGCTTGCATTTCTCATGCCCAAACCAAGGACTTAGGAACCAGAAAATATATTGTGTATACTCTATATTCCATAGACTCTAAAATAGTTCATTATCTTCCCCATCAGACTTGAAACTCCCCAAGGAGTACATGATTCTCTCTCTCCACTTTAAGGATTCCTGGAAGGTGGGGCTGCATCTCCTTTAATATTAGAGAAGGGAGGCCAACCTAGATTACTGGGATTCAGGTTTGAGAGTCTGGGAGAATGAGGGTTCTTTAACTTTTCCAAGCCTTGAGCTAGGTAGTATATCTTGGAATTAACCACCACTTCCCTTACAGGTGGCTGACGGCCTGGTCAAGGTGCAGGTGGCTTTGGGGAACATTTCCAGCAAGAGGGAGAGGGTGAAGATTCTCTACAAAAAGAGTAAGTGCTTCCATGATGTGTCTGCCTGCCCGACATCTCACCCCTCAGCTTCCTGGTACCTGGCCCTAGCCCTTCAGTTCATTAGGTCACTGGAATAGCCCTTTGGGGATAGAAAGATTATGAGGACATTTACCGGCACCCAATTCAATTGGTAAATTGTGGTGTGTTTTTCTACCTTGTGGCTAAACCTCAAGCCCATGACAGTGTCCTAAGTTATGAAATAAGAGCTCTACCTGAAAGCTTCTCTTGGTGAAGGAGGGCAAAAAGGGTATGGGATTTCCCAGGCAAGGTTAAGGGGCAGGAAACAAATTAGACACTGAGAGCCTGGTTATGTCAGAGCTAGTAACCTGCTTAGTAACTAGAAATTAGACAAAGCTCTGGCTTGTCTCGGTGACATCTAGGAGAAAAGAGGCCTTCTACCCTTGGTGAGGATAGGTCAGTGAGAATGCTAAGGGCCCAGAGTGGTGGTAGCAATTGTGTTTTCAGCTCTGAAGCTTGATGTCAGAAGATACTTCAAGAGAAGAGAGTGGAGAGATAGGGAAGTGGGGATAGGGAGCCTGGTGGAGCCCTGCTCATGTGGCACTGTTGGGTATCAGCTCCTCATTGAAGGCTCTCCTCAAGGCTGACCACTTGTCAAACATCCTTCATAAGGCAGAGCTCTACTGCCCAACCCTATTCCATTTTCCATCTTGCTACTTTTCTAGTTGAAGATCTGATCAAGTACCTGGATCCTGAGTACATCGACCGCATTGCCATACCTGATGCCTCTAAGCTGCAATTCATCCTAGCAGGTAATGCTGGACTACATGTGTACGTGCATCTGAGGATGTGGGTCGTCGGGGAGGTTAAGCACAGAGATGGCCTCCCCATCCAGTCTTCTGATGGATACAAGCTCTGGATGCTGCTCTCTGGAATTGTGGCCTGGTTCTGGGTTGAGGATCCTATGGATCCTCTAGTAGACATTGAGTACAGTATACCTCTGCGCCAGCTGCAGGCCATGGTGCCAGCCACAGTGGGAGCTAGTCCAGTGTTCTATCAATAGTTTGCCTCTTGGATTTTCCTTCAGAACCTTCCTCACTTCTGCTCACTAGACAGAGGAGCTTCTAGGAAAGGGTAGGGGCAGAGAGCATTGCCATTAAAGAAAAGAGAGAGTATTGGCATGAGTTTCAACATCTTTCTTTCATGTGAAAAAGCTCTGCAGTGTCAGAGTTCTAGGCAGGAACTATTGCCTTGGCAATGTCTGCTAATCAGTCAGCCATTCTATAAGCTAGGGTTTTTTGAGCTTCATTATTCATCCAAAAGATGTATAATGATCATCTACTCTGATCCAGGTTCTTTCCTAGGTGAGGAAGCATACAGTGGTGAACCAGAAAGTCCCTGCCCTCATGGGCACAGCCAGACCTAGGGGAGACAGGGTCCCTGCTTCACGGACCTGAGCTTATAACCCAGATGGGAGATCAGTCTCCCAGGAGACTGATCAGTGCAATGCAGCACTGAGGACTGGGTAAGGATGGGCCACTCCTGCTAAAAGGGCTGTCAGAGTTCCCAAAGGGCTCTTGATCAATTGCCATCGCTCAAGCACCAAGTTTAGATATTCTCCTGACTGACTCTTGAGTCCAGCCTCTCCATCCCTCCCTGTGGCACTGCCTCAGGAATTGTGCATCCACTTGCATATGAATGGTTGCACAGTCTCCTAAATCATACTCTTGACCCTAATCTTTCCCTTCCTGCATGTGGTTCAGTCTCACCCTCACAAAAACATGTTCCCAACATGTCACTTTGCCTACTTTGGAACCTCAGTGTCTCCTGCCTTGCTAGGATAAAGTCCTAATTCCATAGTCTGCCATTCAAAGCCTTTCAGTCGGCTGGGTCTACCCTCCCATCCAACTCTGTTTCCTGTGCTCTCCCTACTCCAGTTCAGCTAATTGAATTCTTTCTCCTCTACTAATTGACAGGCATTCCTGCCTCTAAGCATTTGCACGTAACAGTCCTCTCTCTTGAATACCCTTCCCACTCTATGGATTTCAGTGCATTGAAATCCCGTGTGCATACAGGGCCTAGCCCAGATCCTGCTCTCCTCACTGGACTCTTCCATTACTGTCCCAGCTCTCCTCCAGCATATAATTGTCTATGCCTCTGAGAGCCACTGAGCAGAACCTGCCTGGCGTAGTCTGCCACATATCTCCTCTTTTAGATCTTCCTGGGGACCCTTGGGTGTGGGGATCCAAGTCTGAAGTATTTTGTATTTTGTGGCCTAGGAGGTGCTCCCTAAGTTTGTTGATAGGAGGCTAGAAGAAGAGGTCTTGAAGTTAAACCTTGGAGAAAGGTGGGATTTGGAGAAATGTGAGAGGCTCGTTAGGCTCAGATGGGTCAGACTTGAGGCATCCAGGAGAGTTGGGGGCAGGATGGAAATGTGCACCTAGAGAAGGGGGCAGTGGACAGAGTCACTGTCCAAAGCTCTAGGACCTAGCCATCTCCCTTGCCAGGTCCTCAGGCCCTTACATGGGCTGAGTAGCAATGCGCAAGTTTGCTTCACTGCAACTATCTTGTCCCTTTTTGCTTTAGAGGAGCAGTTTATCCTTTCCCAGGTTGCACTCCTGGAGCAGGTGAATGCCTTGGTGCCCATGCTGGACAGTGCTCACATCAAAGGTATCTCTCTGGGGTTATAGCTTCACTACTCTGGTTGGGGAGGTAGGTGGGTGGATGGGCAAGACTTTCCTGTGTTTCAGGTTGTGTGGATTCGGGTTGGGTCTGTTCCTTATCTTTTTTTTTTTTTGGACAGAGTCGTACTCTGTCACCCAGGCTGGAGTGCAGTGGCATGATCTTGACTCACTGCAACCGCTGCCTCCTGGTTCAAACAAACTTCCCACCTCACCTCCCAAGTAGCTAGGATTACAGGTGTGTGCCGCCACACCTGGCTATTTTTAGTAGAGACGGGGTTTCACCATGTTGTCCAGGCTGGTCTCAAACTCCTGGCCCCATGTGATCCACCTGCCTCGGCCTCCCAGAGTGCTGGGATTACAGGCGTGAGCTACTGTGCCTGGCCTGTTCCTTATCTTTATCCTCACCCTGAGGTACTTGCCACATCCACCAATTAAAATTACCAGGACAGAGAGCCCAGTTTTAGGACCTCAGGCAATTTGGGCCTGAGAACACTAGCCTAAGCTCTAGCAGTCCCCAGCTCTGGGGATTCCTTCTGCCTTCTACCTACCCCCAAGCATCTCTTCTTCAAGGTGCTGCAGAACCCAGATTTTACTATCAGAGTCTCTGCCAGGTCCATGAATGTATGTGAATTCTTTCTGCTGCACTGCTGAGAGCAGTCCCTGGGCCTGGACTTTGACAAGCAGATAGTGGCTTTAATTGAATCCAGATATCCATCTTGTCTGTCTCTGGAGGTATTTTTCCCAGCTCCCCCTCCCTACCTCTGATCAGCTGCCCGCTGAGTATCTGACAGCCTTAAGCTTTGAGCCCAGCATGGTGGCCAAGCCTTGGCTTGTTGGATTCCAGCTTAGGGACCTGGCATCCATCTTCAGACTCCCTGTTCCCTAGGCCAGGCAGATCTGCCCCCGCTGGGCTGAGAGCAAAGGGACAGGTCCTATAATAGCCAAAGCTCTCTTTACCTGGTCCTGCTTATAGCACTGGGGTGGGGGTAGGGAGCAACACTGGGAACCCCAAGGTTTTGTCTTCTCCTCGGGACATGTATCTTCCCCTCCCTTATGGGTCCTGGAGTAAGACTGGAGTGGGCAGGGAGCCCCACTGCCACCTCCAGCTGCAGCGGTCGATGAAGTCTGGCGTTTGTTTAGCTTCTCCACTCAATACTCTAATCCTGCCAAAGACCTAATAGACCATTGAGCAGTCCCGGGGGAGGGCACAAGCATCATCCAGCAGTGTGCGTTGTGTTTTACAGCTGTTCCTGAGCATGCTGCCCGCCTGCAGCGCTTGGCCCAGATCCACATTCAGCAGCAGGTATGGGAGGGGAGATGACTAGAAGCGAAGATGGAGGTGGTGCAGCACCTCATCCCAACTCATGCCACCTGGGGAAGCAGCTTCAGGCCTTTCTGTTGTAACCTCAGCAGAAACTTTGGGGTTTATCCTTTATCTTGCATATGCCCCAGGGAGGTAAAGGGACTTGCCTAGGTTCATGTACAAACTTTCTGCTTCCAGAGCAGGACTCTATTGGGACATCATAAGGTTGAGGCTGGGAGGTACCCAAGAATTCCTGGGGATGGTATGTCATTGACTGTGGGTAGAGGGGCTCTTTTTTCACTATTCCCAGGCCCTAGTGTAAAGTTCAAAGAGAGTTCAGAAATAAGGACAGAAGAAGAGACATACACTAGGGGGAATGTTTACTTAATGTATGGCCACTCCCTTTTCCATCAGTCTTTGGACTGCTGTTAGGGCACCCATCCTGGAGCCTGAAAGTGCTCCCATAGCCATTTGCTCCTTTGGCTTTGGGGTTAAGTGTCATCTTTTTTAGGCTCCATGGGAGTGGGAGTCCGTGACGAGGCAGGAAGTTTAGTGGAAGATGTGGGCTTTGCTCAGTTCCTTTCTGTGCTACACTTTGGCCCTACAGGACCAGTGTGTGGAGATCACTGAGGAGTCCAAGGCTCTCCTGGAGGAATACAACAAGACTGTATCCTTTCTGCTCAACTAGGACCCTAATGGGTGTTGTCCCTAAGCCCTGTCCTTTTGTTCCACCTCTAGCTCTCTCTCATGCTATCCTACCCACCTATGTTTGCCTGTTCCCCACTTTCCATGAACTTCCTCACTCAGATTCCTATTCTCACCTTGACCTACAACCAGACACTGCTTCTCTCCAAGCAATTCGTGCAGTGGGATGAGCTACTTTACCAGCTAGAGGCCGCCACGCAAGTGAAGCCAGCAGAGGAGTGATAGCTGCTCCCCATCCCAAAGTGGGCCTGGGCAGTCAGACTCCAGGGCCCTATGCCAACCTGCCTTTGTTACAAGGCAGAGGAAGTTTTGTATTTATTGGCTTCAAGGCCCACCTCTCTGTACTCTGGGCTCTAAAGTTGGAGGTCAGGTTACCTGAGGTTTGCAATTTGCAACACCCACCCTCCCCACAATCAGTGTTCTTATTTCAGTGACAATAAACCATAGAGATGACTGGAGGAGTGTGCTGGCTTCTTGGTCTAGGATGGAGGTGGTAGGGGGGTAGAGGTGTCAGCCTGCCTAATCGTTTGACTGGGAACTAAACTCATCCTGGTCTGGCTTTCTGGCAGGTGTAGAGCTCTCAAGATGAAGGCTCTCATTTGATTATGTGGATAGGATATTCCTTTATGTATCCATTTATCCCAAATTTACCAATAAGAGACCTCCAAATGTCAGATGATGGGAGTAGATAGGGCTAATCCTTGCCCTGCACGGGCTAGCAGGATAGACAGTAAAGGAAAAGGGCAGTCCTATCAGGTGGACACAGAAGAAAAAAGGGACTGAAGGGACCTGGGAAGTGATATCCAGGGACTTTCAGAGCCAAGGGAGCAGCATGTGCAAAGGCCTTTAAATTTCTCTCTTGGGAGCCTACCTGCTGCCACGAGCCGAGAAGGGCAGCCTAAGAGGTTTGGATGCAGGAAGTTTTGGTCCTGGGGAGGGGAAGTTGGGAAGTAGGGGCGCTGGGGCAAGCATGTTGAGAAACAGATTGGCACTGTAGTCCACCAAATGTTTGCTGCCCCCTTGTGGTCTCAGGGAGTGCTCTGGCTCCAGACCCTTTTTCCAGCGGCCCACTGGCCGCCCCGCCTTTGCGACCTCTCCGGCACCTCAAATTCAGCGTGTCCAAACCGCTCTGAAATCTGGGAGTCACCCTAGATCGGAATTTCCTACTTCTCCGTCCAAACAGTGGGCAACTCGTCACTGAACCTACTAGTATCTCCCAACTTAATCTTGTTTCCATTCCCACTGCGATTTCTCTGGTTCATTAATGTAACAAATCATTTAACAAATATTGAGCGCCGGTCATACGCCAGGCACCATACTAGGCTCCGTGGGCACCCCCGCCCCCTCAGCCCCCAGACTCTGCGGCAGGTGTCGTCAGGGGCTGTGGCCCGATTTTCCCACCACTCCCTCCTCGGCTCCCTGCACAAGATCTGGTTCGACTGGCCCCTGGAAAACCCGGAAAACCCCCGTGGTCCGCCAGCGCCCACAGGATGAGGTCGAAGCTCAGAAGTCGGTAACTAAGGCTCTCGCCCATGCAACAGCATCCACTACAAACTGAAGCCTTTGTTCGCACCCACGGTGAAACCCACAGCTCCCCGTTTGCTCAACAGCTAACGCCAGCCCTCCCATCTTCTAAGGGCCAGATCCCCCTCCTTCAGACGCAGGACTTCCCCGACGGCCGCTCCTTTCTACCGCAGGGAACTGTCCTGCCTCCCTCCGGGGCGTAACAGCGGAGGCTGCGCTCGTGTTCCCATCCCCACTGGGACTGGTCCGGGGCGCTCTGGCCGGCGGATTGTTTCCGCGGCGGAGATGCCTCGGGGCCCGTCCCTCACGCCCCGCCCCTCACGCCCCGCCCCCTCGGGGCGTGCGCGGCCCCGCGGCCTTAGTGCGCTCCGGGCCCGCGCGCCATCTTGGCTCCGGATCGTGCGTGAGGCGGCTTCGGTGAGAGCCGGAACCGGGCGGGCAGAGGGGCGCTCGTAGGGTGGGGGGACGCCTGCGGCTTGGCTGCAGCGGCCGGCAAGACCCTGGAAGAGACCGTGGCTATGGAAACGGCCAAGGCTGTCTTGGAATAGCCTGAGCAGCCCTCCGAGTCGAGCCTCTGCCCCCGAGTTTCTGAGTGACCTGGGTTGATATAGATTGACCCTGGTAATCTCTGGGAGAGGGGGTCCGTTCTGTTTGGGGGCAGCACTGGATAAGGGTTCTTGGCTGTTTCCCGGGGGGCCTGGGGCGAAGGGCCTTGTCCCTCTCCTTGCAGAGCCCCAAGTGAGGAGCGCTCTCTATTGGTATTAGTCTGGGGTGAGGGTTCCAGGCCCTGTTCCAAGGAGTCCAGGATAAGGGGGGCTAAGCCCCAGTCCTGGAGAGTTTGGGATGAGGGGGCCTGGCACTTTCCCAAAGAGCTCAGTGTTTGGGGAATGTGATCCTGCCTCTTGGACTCCAGGATTGGAGGTGGGGGTGTTATGGCCGTTGTAGAGGAACGGGGTGTATGGGGTACAGCCCTTTCCCAGACTGCGGCAGGCATGGACCTTGTCACGAGATGCTAAGGACGAGGGGACATGATCCTGTTTCTGGGAAGTCTGGAACGGGGAGCAGGGCCATATCCTGGATGGAGATAGGGGATGGTGGACAGTGACTTGGGGCACATTGCTTAGCGCTTACCTGATGCTTCCCTGCAGTGGGCAGCGAGAGTCACAGACAAGACAGCAAGCAGGATGGAGCACTACCGGAAAGCTGGCTCTGTAGAGCTCCCAGCGCCTTCCCCAATGCCCCAGCTACCTCCTGATACCCTTGAGATGCGGGTCCGAGATGGCAGCAAAATTCGGAACCTGCTGGGGTTGGCTCTGGGTCGGTTGGAGGGCGGCAGTGCACGGCATGTAGTGTTCTCAGGTTCTGGCAGGGCTGCAGGAAAGGCTGTCAGCTGCGCTGAGATTGTCAAGCGGCGGGTCCCAGGCCTGCACCAGCTCACCAAGCTACGTTTCCTTCAGACTGAGGACAGCTGGGTCCCAGCCTCACCTGACACAGGGCTAGACCCCCTCACAGTGCGCCGCCATGTGCCTGCAGTGTGGGTGCTGCTCAGCCGGGACCCCCTGGACCCCAATGAGTGTGGTTACCAACCCCCAGGAGCACCCCCTGGCCTGGGTTCCATGCCCAGCTCCACCTGTGGCCCTCGTTCCCGAAGAAGGGCTCGAGACACCCGATCGTGAAGACCTGCTGAGCCAGCCTGTTTTCCGGGCCTGAATGTCTGGGGTGCTTGTGCCTTTTCTGAGAAGCGCTGTGACTGCTCAACATCCCCATCAAGGTTTGAGTCCACAAAAGTGGACCTCCCTATCATGCTTCCCCTTCCCTCTAGCATGTGGGAAGGGACTGCTGTGAAGAATGACAGATATGGGGCCTCTGCCAAGTTCTGCATTGCTAAATAAGGGCTTCCTCTGCCTTCTACCTACAGTGCATCTGAACTGCCTTCTGAAAGAGGTCCAGGGAGGGATTTAGGAAATAAAGTTTCTACCTATTTGATGAGCCTCTACTCAGCCTGCTATGTGGAGTGGGATTAAAGAAATGGGAGTCCCCGCCCTTACCCCGGGGGGCTGATCGGGTGAAGACAGAGGAAGGGTAGGCTCAGGCCGGTGTTGGGAGAATATAGTGTCTACAAGAAGCCTCAGTCAGTACTGAATATATCTAATTCCCTGGATAGTTATTTGTCCCTTCTTTGGCCTGGTTTAGGAACACTGCCAGGTCAGACATTTCTCTCCATCTGCAGCATACAGTATAGTATAGTGGTTGTGAGCATGGACTCTGGTACCAACCTGCCTGGGTTTCAATCCTGGTCTGCCACTTATTAGCAAGTTACTGCTCTGTGCCTTAGTGGTCTTATCCATCAAACAGGACTACGATAGTGTTTATCACATAGGATTGTTATGAGATTACATAAGGAAATATACATATATGACATTTAGATACCACGCTGGCACATAGTGCTATTGTTAATTGCTATTATCGTTATTAATGACTTACCTATCCCAAATGCAACAACCGTCTCACACCTACTTCCCTCCAGCTTCCTTGCCCCAATCTCAGCTATGGAGCTGGACTCCTGCTTTGAAGAGATAGAGGCCTTTCGAACTCTCTCATGTTCCATCTTCACCTCCAGACCTGTCTGTATACACATTTATCCTCAACTCCACTAGTTTGCAAACATGCTTTTTCCTATCTTAGAATCATATCTTTGGGTTGGGCACAGTGGCTGATGCCTGTAATCCCAGCACTTTGGGAGGCTGAGGCAGAAGGATTGCTTGATCCCAGGAGTTGGAGACCAGCCTGGGCAACATAGTAGGGAGACCCTGTCTCTACAAAAACATCTAAAAATTAGCTAGGCATAGTGGTGTGCACCTTTAGTCCCAGCTACTTGGGAGGCTGAGGCAAGAGGATCGCTTGAGCCCGGGAGGTTGAGGCTGCAGTGAGCCATGATTGTGCTACTGCACTTCAGCCTGGATGACAGAGTGAGACCCTGTCTCAAAAACAGAAAACAGGCTGGGCGCAGTGGCTCATACCTGTAGTCCCAGCACTTTGGGAGGCCAAGACGAGTGGTCACTTGAGGTCAAGACCAGCCTGGTCAACTTGGTGAAGCCCCATCTCTACCAAAAATACAAAAAATTAGGTGGGCGTGGTGGTGCATGCCTGGAATCCCAGTTACTTGGGAGGCTGAGGCAGGAGAATAGCTTGAACCCAGGAGGAAGAGGTTGCAGTGAGCTGGGATTGCACCACTGCACTCCAGCCTGGGTGACAGAGCAAGACTCTGTCTCAAAAAGACAAAACAGGCCGGGCGTGGTGGCTCAAGCCTGTAATCCCAGCACTTTGGGAGGCCGAGGAGGGCAGATCACGAGGTCAGGAGTTCGAGACCAGCCTGGTCAACATGGTGAAACCCCCTCTCTAGTAAAAATAAAAAAATTAGCTGGGCGTGGTTGTGCGCGCCTGTAATCCCAGCTACTTGGGAGGCTGAGGCAGGAGAATCGCTTGAACCCAGGAGGCAGAGGTTGCAGTGAGCCAAGATCACGCCATTGTACTCCAGCCTGGGCAATAGAATGAGGCTCCATCTTAAAAAAAAAAAAAAAAAAAGGCTGGGGCGGTGGCTCACACCTGTAATTCCAGCACTTTGGGAGGCCGTAGCAGGCGGAACACAAGGTCAGGAGTTTGAGACCACCCCAACCAACATGATGAAACCCTGTCTCTACTAAAAATACAAAAAAAAAAAAACCAGGCATGGTGGTGGGCACCTGTAATCCCAGCTACGTGGGAGACTGAGGCAGGAGAATTGCTTGAACCCAGGAGGCGGAGGTTGCAGTGAACCGCCACTGCACTTCAGCCTGGGCAACAGAGCGAGACTCCATCTCAAAAAAAAAAAAAGCCAGGCACGGTGGCTCACGCCTGTAATCCTAGCACTTTGGGAGGTGGAGGCAGGCAGATCACGAGGTCAGGAGATCAAGGCCATCCTGGCTAACACGGTGAAACCCTGTCTCTACTAAAATTACAAAAAATTAGCCGGGTGTGGTGGCGGGCGCCTGTAGTCCCAGCTACTCGAGAGGCTGAGGCAGGAGAATGGCGTGAACCCTGGAGGCAGAGCTTGCAGTGAGCCGAGATTGCACCACTGCACTCCAGCCTGGACGACAGAGCGAGACTCCATCTCAAAAAAAAAAAAACACCTCAATCCCACATCTCTCTCCAGGTCTCATCCTTGCCTTTTATTTATTTATTTATTTTTATATTTTTTTTGGAGATAGAGTTTTGCTCTTGTTGCCCAGGCTGGAGTGCAATGGCATAATCTCAGCTCACCGCAACCTCCGCCTCCCGGGTTCAAGCGATTCTCCTGCCTCAGCCTCCGGAGTAGATGGGACTACAGGCATGCACCACCATGCCCGGCTAATTTTGCATTTTCAGTAGAGACGGGGTTTCTCCATGTAGGCCAGGCTGGTCTCGAACTCCCGACCTCAGGTGATCCGCCCGCTTTAGCCTCCCAAAGTGCTGGGATTACAAGCGTGAACCACGGCGCCCGGCCACATCCTTGCCTTTTTTCCCTTTGCTGCTCCTTTTCTGCTTTGCCTTGGCCTTAAACTCTCAGGGTCGGGGGCATGAGAAGAGAAATGAAGGTTGCATCAGTAGCAGGGGGTGCTGCAGGAACTAGAGCAGGATTATGGGCAGTAGTGAACTCTGAAGAATTGAATCAGTTGGATCTCCCATGGATCTTGAGATTTTCTCCAATGTGTCCAGCAGCCTGGGTGTCCAGTCATGAGGAAAGCAGAAGGTTGGGGTTCTTCTGGGCTCACATTGTAGTAGAATGGGCCCAGCAATGTAAGGATGTTGCAGTGATACTTAAGTGAGACCAGGCAGGAGGGATTGAGAAGGAGAGGGAACTGGAGGACTGAAGCCCTTGATAAGGGCTTAAAGGAGGGGTGAGGTGACCACAGGGCCAGCAGGCAGTTTTCAAAACTGTAAATACTGCATCCTTTGCCTGCAAAGATAGGTTAGCTCTGAGTGATGTGGAGGACCCTGGGGGAGGGGTAGGTGATGGGGATTCAGAGGAGATTAGGAGAGAAAACCTCAGTGGCTGCCGAGCAGGTCTCTCAAATGCACAGGGTCGTGAAGCATCTAAAACACTCTTAAAGGCAATTATGGCTGCAGTGGCAGTGACTCAGGTGTCTTGCTGCCAGCAACTGACTGACTTCCCCCATTCTCCTCGCAGCTAATTCAGGAATTTTGTTCCCTCTCAGCTTCTGCATACCGCTTTTTCTCTGAACATCTTCACTTGTGTGTCTTCTGCCATCAGCAGTTCTCTGAGTATCATTGGATCTCCAGAGCTTGGAGTCCAGGCTACCTTGCAGACTGTTGACCTTTGGCTGATGATTTCATCCCATCTGCTGATGGCCAGGGTGGAGGGATCACATATAATAATTATGGTGATCTGTGCTGAAGGTGGCATTGCGAGCTCTGGAGTCCCAGGAGGGGCATTTTCTCTCCATCTTTGGTCTCTACGGGGCCCAGCTGGGGCCTGCAGGAGGAATGGCAGGGAGGGGACCAGAGACATGAGCCCTTTGGAGTCAGAAAGGCTGACCAGCTTTACAAGAGAGCACAAGAGTTGTGTCTAGTTCTGTCCACTTTCTCCTTAATTCACTGCAATGTGGCTTCTGCCACCATAAGGTCACGTCTTGGCACAAAAGGAAGTAGAGACAGCTCTTTCAAGAAATTGGATTGTGAATGGGTAGAAAGGGGTGATAGATAGCAGGAGAGGAATGTGGAGTACAGAGAGTGTTGGATTTTGTTTTTGTTGTTGTTGTTGTAGTTTTTAATATACTAGCAGAGACTTGAGCATGTTTATAGGCTGACAGACAAAGAAGCCAGTAGGGAAAGAGATGAAGGATGCAGGGGATTGTGGATAACTCACAGCATGAGGTTCCTGAGCAGGTAAAAGCAAATGGGATCCAGAAGCATGGAGGTAAGGGCCTCCCCAGGGAAGAGGAGGGATGACTTCCTGTAACAGGAGGGATGGAGTTGAGGACAGATATGTATGCAGATAGGTCTGGAGGTGAAGATGGGACATGAGGGAGTTCAGAAGGCCTCTATGTCCTCAAAGCAGTAGTCCAGCTCCATAGCTGAGAGTGGGGCGAGGAAGCTAGAGGGAAGGATGTGTGAGATAGTTGTTGCAGTTGGGAGAGGTGACTAGGAGAGGTACAGGATGATGACCAGGCAGGGCTAAAAGCCCAGTGTAGGCTGGTGACCATGACCTTGTAGGGTCATTGGTCAGGGTGTGTGAGCTCTAGCAGCACCCACAGGATAGGTGAGGACTCAGAAAAAGCACAGTTGCATTCTTCCAGACTGACTTTAAGACAGGTAGGAATGAGAAAAGATGCATGAGGAGACTAGCAAGAGAGTACATGTAGTGAACGACCAAGGCATCCAAACTGGCCCAGGAGGGAAGTGAGGGAAAAGGGACAGGAGTCAGTGGCCTGGAGATCCCCATGAAGATGGGGTGGAGTGAGATGGACTATCCTAGGACAGGAATGTTGTAGCTATATGGTTTCCTAGGCAGCTGTAACAAAGTGCCACAAGCTGGGGGGCTTAGAACAACAGAATTTATTGTCTCACCATTCTGGAGCTGGAAGTCTGAAATCAAGGTGTTGGCAGGGCCACACTCCCTCTGAAATCTGTGGGGGAATCCTTTCTTGCCTCGTCCTGGTGATTTGCCAGCATCCTTTGGCATGCTTGACTTATAGGTGCATCATGCCACTCTTCACGTGGCATTTTCCCTGTGTCTCCACCCCGTCTTCCCTTTTTGTGTGTCTTTGTATCCAAATTTCTTCTTTTTCTAAGGACACCACTTATATTGGATAAGGGCCCACCCTAATGAACTCATTTTAATTTGACTATCTCTATAAAGGCCATATTTCTAAATAAAGTCACATTCTGAGGTACTGGGGATGAAGATATCTATAAATGGTTTTGGTTGGGGGGCAATGGGAGTGGAGGGCACAATTTAACCCATAACCACAGCTAAAGGATGGGAAGGTATTAATAGGGTTGAGGGTTTTTGGAGCTGATAGGATTTGTGGGCATGAGAGTGGATGGCTGGAGGGTCTGGAGACAGAGACACGGAAGATGAGCTGGTGAGTTGAGGCTGGGAAAGGTGAGGTGGGGAGCATTCTGGTCGGCAATGGAGTCATCCAGGATGGAATGTGTTGAGCATTCTCACTACCTGTCTTAGAGGTGGCATGTCTAGCCACCTTGTGTTTGTTCCCTTGAAATGGGGACATCGGAACACAATATGCCTGGAGGAGTTATGTGCCTCCCATATCCAAGCAGGCACCAAGTTCTGCCCATTTTGCCTTCTAGGTCTCCATCCCCAAAGCCTCTGTTGGTTTGTGTCACTCATTATCGCTCAGCAGTTTCCATACTCATCTCTGTGCTTCACTCCCCTTGGAGCTCTCCCCCAAACCAAGCCACTGGCTATTCCCTTTGTTTAGAATGCTCTTCCCCCCATACTTGCATGGTTATCTCCCTCCCTCCTTTAAGTCTTTGCTAAAATGTCACCTTCATGAGGCCTACTCTGGCCACTTCATTTAAAATTGCAGTCCAGCACTTTTGATCTTCCTTACCCTGCCTTTCCCCTACTCCAGTTTTTCTTAACCTCTATGATATTTACGTCTTCAAAATAATACTTTTGTTTATTGTCTCCTCCTGATGAGAATGTAAGCTCCAAAAGGGAAAGAATCTTTGTTTCATTCCCTTATGTAACCTAAGGATCTTGAACATCACTTGGCACATAGTAGGTACTCAATAAATATTTAGTGAGTAAATGAATGAATATTGAGCCCCCCCCCCCCAATATGGGGCCATACTCAGCTCTGACCTTGTCATTCTTCTATTCCCTTAGCCTCCATGCCAAGATTAGAGGACAGGATCCAAGTTCATTCACTACATTCACTAGATGTTTGGTTTTTGTTTCTTTTCCTTTTTCTTTCTTTCTTTCTTTCTTTTTTTTTTTTTTTTTTTTTTTGAGATGGAGTTTTGCGCTTGTCACCCAGGCTGGAGTGCGATGGCGCAATCTCAGCTCACTGCAACCTCTGCCTTCCAGGTTCAAGTGATTCTCCTGCCTCAGCCTCTGAGTATCTGGGATTACAGGCATGTGCCACCACGCCCGGCTAATTTTGTATTTTTAGTAGAGACAGGGTTTCTCCATGTTGGTCAGGCTGGTCTCGAACTCCTGACCTCAGGTGATCTGCCTGCCTCAGCCTCCCAAAATGCTAGGATTACAGGCCTGAGCCACCGTGCCCAGTCCACTGGGTGGTTTTAAAGGATCCCTTTGCTTGGCCCCTGCCCATGGCTTAGTCCGTCTTTGGCCTGGTCCTCTTGGACCCTAGGCTCTGACCACAGTCACACTTCCCAAGTGCCATAAGATTTTCTGCCTCTGAGTCTTTGTTCTTGTCATTCTGTCTGCTTGGAACTCGTCAAGAATGTTCAAAGGACACAGGTGCTGGCCTCTGAGCACTCCCTTGGGACCTACTACCTCCCCACTCCTTACTGTAATACTTGTCTGGTCCAGCTCTCACATTGATAGGTGATGTTCTGGCTACACTCACTTCTGGCTGTGGCCACAAGGTGGCAGCATTTGCAAAGGGATAGCCCATTCCTTTCCAGGGTCTGTGCAGAGGGCCTCAAGAGTCCCAAGACACAGAGACTTGAAATTTGATCCTTAATGGGCTCAGTGACCCCTCAGTTATTCAACAAACAGCTGTTGATCATCCACAATGTGACAAATATAGTCACTGGGCTTGGAACCTCCAACCCCAAGAGGGCTATAGCCACATATATAATTTCCCTATGGAGGCTGGGCGCGGTGGCTCACGCCTGTGGTCCCAGCATTTTGGGAGGCCGAAGCGGGCAGATCATTTGAGGTCAGGAGTTCGAGACCAGCCTGGCCAACATGGTGAAACCCTGTCTCTACTAAAAATACAAAAATTAGCCGGTGCTGATGGTGCACGCCTGTAATCCCAGCTACTTGGGAGGCTGAGGCAGGAGAATGGCTTGAACAGGGGAGGTGGAGGTTGCAGTGAGCCAAGATCCAGCCACTGCACTCCAGCCTGAGCAACAGAGTGAGACTCCATTAAAAAAAAAAAAAAAAGTTTCCCTATGGTGTGACAAGTACACAGATTAGGCAGGTTTACTGCTGCATGAGTTCAGACAGAGCCCGTATTCCAACTTTTAGAGACACACAAAGATTTAAAGAAGAGAAGGTGATACCTCTGTGGAATCTTGAATAGCTTAGGAGAGAAGTGGGCATGACATTCCAGGTGAAGGGAAGGGATAAGCCAAGGCACAGAAGCAGCATAGAGATGATCACTGGAGCATGAAGTTCAAGGCAGAGAGTAATGGATGAGGCTCAGAAGTGAGTGGGTCAGACAGAGAGGCCTGCAAGCCTGGCCAAAGGTGCTTGGACTCTATCTTGAGGGAGATGGAACGTCACTGAAGGCTTCAAGGTGGGAGGTCTGTGGAATATCAGATTGCGTTTAGAAAGAGAACTCTGGCTACAATGTGGAGAGTGGATTGGGGTACAGGGCAGGAAGAGCAGTGAGAAAGCTGCTGTAGGGATCCAAGGGGTAGTCAGTGAGGCCAAAATTATAAGCAGAGCAGGCCCGGAAGAAGCTCCTCCCAGCCCACAAGGCCATTCAATGCCTGGCACTTTGAAAGGGTTCTTGGCCCTAGGAACTCTCTCCCCCACCATCTGAGCCACCTCAGCCCCTCTGTTCCTGAGATTCCTTTTGGTGCTATCTCAGCTCCTCTGATTATTCTAGCTGGAACCAAGGGCTTTGTCAGTTTCCATATGGAGGCCACTGTGTCCTAGGTAGCTCTATGTTGGTAGATTTGTTAGACTGCAGCTCAGCCTACACCCCAGCCTCTCTCAGTGTGACCCTTTCCAGCACCCCCAGTTAGGAATGTGACTGAAGGATCGCCTCCACCAGGGAGCCAAGATGAGCCCTGCTCACCCCTGTCATCTCCTGCTACTCCTTACCAGAGGCCACTGGCAGGACTGACGCTGAGGGAAAGGCATCCCCTGCAGGCAGAGGAGCATAACCTGAAGAAAGGCCTAGAGGTAGGAAAATGCAAAAGATGTTTGGGGAGGAGGGGCTGGCATTGTTAGCAGGGTCTGGCAGGGAGAGATCAAGGCCTACAAAACCAGGCTCAGAGCCATACCATACACTACAAAGCAGGGGATACCATAGCCAGGTTTTGAGCAGGGATTGAGAGTCACCTTCATTCATTATCTCATGAATATGCACAGAAACCTGTTGAATTATTCAAATAGGATGTAAATGTGTATGCAAATTTGGCGCTGCCCTCCCTGTTGCTGTGGAAACCAGAGAATAGCAAAGTAAGGGTCCAACACCCTGGGGAGACCAGGCTAGAGAGACTGAGGCCAGGAAACTCCTTTGTCCCTCGCCCACTTTTCCCACTCCTAATGTTTTGATCTCTTTCTTTGCCTAGCCCTGTCTTTGCTTCCTTCTGCCTTGTCCTCTGTCCATCTCTCTGCCTCTCTTGATCTTGCTGTCGCTGTCCTCCTCTCTCTCTTCTCCATCTCTCTGTCTCTCTCTCAATTGTTTTTTTTTTCTCCCTGTCTCTGTGTTTCTCTGTCTGAGTCTGTCTCCACATTGTTGCTCTGTGACTGAGACAGTTTCTCTCTGATTTCATATCCCTCCCTATCTTGGTCTCTGTGTCTTTAATTCCATGGCTCTCTCTTCTGCATTTCCCTGTCTGTGTCCCTGACTCACATCTCTTTCTCTGCATCTTTGTTTTTGTGCCTGACTGTGTCTCTCAGAGTTTCTATTTCTTGGTCTGTCTCCCAGGCTCTCTCTTCTCTCTTTTGCTCTGATTCTATCTCTCTGAACCTTTTGTCTCAATGCTTGTCTTTATCTAACAAGAAGGACAAGAAGCTGCACATCTGTCCTTACCTGATGGGACATTCCACCCCTTGCCCAGCTGCCCGCATGTTCAAGGATTCCTGGCTTCTCTTCCCACATAAAATCCTGTTTCGGGTCTGGCCCCCATCACTGTACTGGCATAGGATCCTCATGACAGGCCCAGGCTGGCTACCAGGACACCAGACTCCTGTCTCAGCCTCTGCCTGCCATGTGCCCCTGCCCAGAGTTTCTCCCTCTCTGGCTCTGTATTCCCAGCACTCTGCTTGAAGCTGGTGGGCACCTTGAGGCAATGGTGTGTTGGGAGTAGGGAAGTGATGGGGAAGTCTTAGTGGCTCACCCATCTGGCTGTCTGCCCAAGAGCTGACGTGAAGGGGCTGGCCAGGGCCCAGGTGTGGCGGCATCTAGGGCTAGTTGAGACCAATCCTGACCCCCAAAGAAGACTCCTTGTTGAGTCACAAAGTTGAGCAGCAGCCTTTCCATAGTCTCTCCATGTTCCTGCCTGCTACAGCCTCAGCCATTCAGTTCCTTGTTTGGAGTCCTCTGTTTGCCCCTCCTTCATTTGGTTTATATTTGATGAGCACCTATTCTATGCCATGCCCCCTGCCTTCACAGGTCCACAGTGACATGGAAATGACATCTGGATTTCTTGTGTTCACCCCACCACCATCACCAAGAAGGAGCTTTTTGGACCAGGTGAAGAACACAGACTCTTCAACCCCTGCAGTTTCTTATCCCTGGTGGTCTTAGCTTAGGGGTGCAAGGCTTATGCAGTTGCCAAAGTCATAGATCGAGATTGAGATGACAGAGACACAGAGATAGAGACAGAGATAGGAAGAGCCAGAGACAAGAGAAACTAGATTTGTGGAGGCAATGTGCTTCCATACAGGGTTTGGGATGGGGTATGGGAGGCTCAGAGCAGAACTTGGATGAGGGTGGGCCAGAATGTTTTGAGGTCAGGTAAGCAACTCTGTGTGGAGGTAGAGGGCTACCCCTTTCAGTTCTGGCCTTTGGGCAGGTTGCCTCACCTCCAGGCAGGCACTAGCTATGGGGATCTGGCCTGGGTCCAGGTGTGGGGGCGGCCCAGAACAGTCAGGACAAGTACCCCCTCCTCCAAGAGGACTGCCAGAGTGAGCCCCCAGCTCTTCTGCCCAGTCAGAAAGGGCCATAGACAGAAGTACTCACCCCAACGATTGTGGTTCACCTATGTTCAGGCTCAGGCATGACCCTGCTGCCATGAATGCCATATTTAAATTTACCTTCCTGGACACCCCTACCCTACCTCACCTAGGCCAATTGTGCCAGAGGGTTGGAGCAGGGTCATGCAGGCAGGGCCAGATACAAGGAGAGCCAAAGAGATCAAGAGAAAGACAGTAAAAGACAGAGACAGAGGATAATGTTGATAGAGAAAATGGGGAGAAAGGCCGTGACAGAGGAGACATAGACATCAACTGGGAGGAAGCCAAAGCCAGCAGACGAAGGGGGCTTTAGCACCTGCCAGGGCTAGCACTAAGCACTTGACTGGATTATCTCATTTAACTTAATCTTCACCACAGTCCTAGGAAATAGGCACTGTTATGATCCCATTTTACTTCTGAGGTAATTGAGACCTTAAGTCACTTTTTGAGGCCACAAAGCCAGTAGGTAGTAGAGTAGGTATTTGAACCCCTCTGTCTCTAACGAAAAAGCCAGGGAGAGAGACAGACAGAGACAGAGGCAGGCCCAAATCTCCACACCAGCACTTGGGGAATCTAGGAATCCTGAAATCTCTGGACAGCTGTGCAGGGGGAGGGCCTTCCCATCAGTCTTACAAAAGTGCAGCTTCTGGTCCTTTTGCTAAGAGACAAGGACTGCAACGTAGAGAAAGAGAGACATCCAAGCAAGGAGAGAGATTCCAGGCCACAGAATTCCTTATCTGACCTTGTCACTTCCTGCTACCCTGGTGTGTAGCCTGTACTGCCCCTGTTACAGATCTGGCCAGCCAACACCTCCCTCTGGTGGGGTCCAGGCTTTGAGATCTATTTTTCTCCACATATTTATTGAGCACCTGCTAGCTGACGGGCACTCCTGCCCTACATCTACCTCCTCCCTTTCTTTTTCAGTATTGCAAAATTGTTCCCATTGTCTAACTTCAACTCCCTAGGTTCTGCAAAAAGGGATTATTAAGACTAGAATTTGGGATGCCTCAATATGAAGAGGTTAGCCTGGTATACACTGAGCTTTTCTGAGAGCAGAGAAAAGGTCCCTGAGGGCTGGCTTTGGGTGCCTTCTGGTTGGAGGCCCCTTCTAGTTGGTTTGAGGAGGAGGGTCAGCAGCCCAGCTGCTGGGGGCCTGGGAGAGCTGAGCTGTCAACAGCAGGGAGGATCGGGGTGAGAAGAAAACCAGGAGCTATCCTGGGGGAGCCGCAGAGTCAGCGTTATGGTTTCTAATGTCTTAGCCCTGGTTTCAATTACCCCCAGGGTCCCCAGGGTTCCCCAACCACTGCATGCTCCTGAGCTTGAGGAAGGCTCAGAACTCTCCTGGGGAGACCAAAAACCAGGGGCTCAGGGATGGAAGTCTAGGGGCCTGGGAGGAGCTTTTTGATTCTTCTGCCTGGCTGAGAGAGGCCCCCAACCCAAGCAGGGCTCCAGGGAACAGCATGGAGGCTGGGGAAAGAGGGGTCTACACTCTACTCACAGGCCCCTGTGGAGGAGTCTACACCAGCCTGTTCCATACCCCTAGCTTTGTCCCCTTGGCCCCACCCCTCTCCTGGCTGCTAAAGACCTGGGCTCTTCCTTGGTTCTACCAGGCTATTTCTGGCCTCATGCAACCCTGATTCTTCTATCCCTAGGACCACTACACCTTCCCTGTCTTCTGGAAGTCCCTCATCTTTCCTCTGTTTTATTTTTATTTTATTTATTTATTTATTTTAGTTTTTTTGAGACAGAGTCTTACTCTGTCACTCAGGCTGGAGTGCAGTGGTGTGATCTTGGCTCACTGCAACCTCTGCCTCCCGGGTTCAAGCGGTTCACCCGCCTTAGCTTCCCAAGTAGCTGGGATTACAGGTACCCACCATCACGCCTGGTTAATTTTTGTATTTTTAGTAGAGATGGGGTTTCACCATGTTGGCCAGGCTGGTCTCCAACTCCCAACCTCAGGTGATCTATCTGCCTCAGCCTCCCAAAGTGCTGGGATTACAGGAGTGAGCCATCGCGCCCAGCCCTTTATTTTTATTGATCTATTTTTGTTTTATTTATTTATTTTTACTACTCCCCCCACCCCCAATTTTGTTGTTGTTGTTGAGACACAGTCTCAGTCTGTTGCCCAGGCTGGAGTGCAGTAGCTCAATCATGGCTTGTTGCAGCCTCTACTTCCTGGGCTCAAGTGATCCTGCCACCTCAACCTCCTGAGTATCTGGGACTGCAGTTGTGTGCTACCACACCCAGCTAATTTTTATATTTTTTGTAGAGACAGGGTCTCAGTATGTTGCCCTGGCTGGTCTCACACTCCCAGGCTCAAGGTGATCCACCAGGCTTGGCCTCTCAAAGTGCTGGGATTACAGGTGTGCATCACCATCCCTTTCCTCTCTTTTAATCATGGGTTCCCAGAGTTTTAGTTTCAATCCTCCTCTCCTCTTCCTTTCTTATCACACCCCCTCCCTGTTCTCTGATCTATCTCATCATCCCCTAGCACCATCATAATGCCCAGGTTAGTCTGAGACTCGAAATGCCCAAGCCTCCAGCACATGCTGAGCATAAAGGATGCTGGGAACTGTTGAACAGGGGTTACATACCTAGCTGTCACACCATAGACCCTTCAACTGAATATGTCAAGTCCCTTCTCTCTCCCCAGCTCGGTGAATGGTACCATCATCTCCCAGTCTCTCAAGCCAAAAACATGGGAGTCATCTGTAGTTTTGTACACAATGTTCCCTCTAGGCCTGGCACACAGTAGGCATCAATAAACGTCTGTTGAACTGAATTTAATTCAGTTTTTTCTCTTGGAGTCTCCCTCTGCCTCTATTTTCCTCAGACATGGTAACACTAGCATTAAGTTTCCAAATCTCTGACTTTTATCTGCCTTCCCAATCACCACAGTTGAGTTTCTGGGGGAAAGTTGGGGCCTTTTTTCTTCCCTCTCCCCTACTTCAGAACCACAGGCTGGCGGGAAATAGAGCCATGGGAGGCGAAGGGAGGGATCCAATCTTAGGGACACATGGTCCTCAGGCCTTCCTGGAAATCCCAGCTGTTATCCAGGAGCCAGCTCTATAGCAGCAGAGAGCAATGTCAGACTCTGGGTTGGTACTAGGGGGGACAATCCTTTGAGGATAGTTTTCTCCTCCATGAGGAATGGTGGGTAGGTGGGATCAGTGCCCACTGGGGTGGAGAAGCATGAAGGGACTTTGTGCTTCTGAGCAGGGAATTTGTTCATGCAAATTTTTGCAAAATGAAAAATTGTATCTGTGATTTTGCAAACGTATGCCCCTGCTCCCACCTTTGATGCACAGTCCCCTGACTCCTAGTTTCTCCATCTTCCCTATCCCTGCCCCCACCTCCCACTCCCTCTCCCTGTCCCTCTTCTGGATACTCTGCTCCCTTTCTCCCCACCTGCTTCTCTTTCCACACTTAGCCCAAACTTTGGGATCACCCAGCAGGAGGGTGCTTGGGAGAGCAGACACAGGACTAAGTGTCCAGCGAGCCTGTTCTCTGTATATAAAGTGACATGGGAGATCCTCCGGGGGGTCATGGGAGCAGATGAAGCAAATGAATCTGATGTCCTGCCCCTTTCCCAAACCCTGTCCTCTCTCTGCTTGCCCCAGGTCAGGCTGGAGATCTCTTTCTTATGGGTCACCGCAAATACCTCTCTGTGGCTGCCCCACCTCCAGCCTCCACCATCCTCACCACCCTCTACCCAGCAGCCTCAATGGTCTTGCTAAAACTCTAATGTGTTTATATTCCTGACTTCTTTATGCCCTTCTATGCCTCAACAGCCTTGGCCCCAAAGGCATTTCAGGATGTGGTGTCTGAGCCACTCAGGTTGCCTCAGCCTGCCTTCCGGTCTCTGCCAGCTCACTAGTCACTAAACCTCTTTCCCATCCCTCAAGGCTGCGACCCATTCATCTAGGCTCCCACCCCTGTGCTCTGGAGCTTCAGTTTACTTCTCACAGGTCAAGGTTGTCCTACTTAATTGCTTGCATCATTCATTCCATCAACATTTATTTAAATCTATTTCAAACGTTGAGCACACCTGTTCTATGCCAGACCCAACTCTACGTGACTGGAGATGGAGGCCACAGGGCTGCCCTCACTGGAGCTCACATGCATCACAGAAGTAACTAGATAATTAGACATCAAACTAACTACTATAAGGAAAAAGAGGATGGCACTGTGAGAGAGGACAAAAGGGCTTAGTATAGGCCTCTCTTAGGTGTCATTTAGGCTGCCACCTCTTGCCTGACGGGGCTGGGGAACCAGACTTGGGACTTTTGCATGAACAAATATATACAGTGCACAGTTTTGTTTGTTTGTTTGTTTGTTTGAGACGGAATCTCGCTCTGTCACCCAGGCTGGAGTGCAGTGGCACAATCTTGGCTCACTGCAAGCTCTGCCTCCCGGGTTCACGCCATTCTCTTGCCTCAGCCTCCCGAGTAGCTGGGACTACAGGCACCCACCACTATGCCCGGCTATTTTTTTTTTTCTTTTTGTATTTTTAGTAGAGATAGGGTTTCACCGTGTTAGCCAGATGGTCTCGATCTCCTGACCTCGTGATCCGCCCACCTCGGCCTCCCAAAGTGCTGGGATTGCAGGCATGAGCCACTGCGCCCGGCCTACAGTGTACAGTTTTAATGCATGTGTACAGTTGGCCCTCTATATCTGTGAGTTCTGCATCCTCTGATTCAACAAACCACATTAGGGAAAAAAAAAAAGCAATAAAAATAGAAATACAACAATAAAAAACAATACAAATAAAAACCAAAACAGTATAACAACTATTTACATAACACTTACATTGTATTAGATATTACAAGCAATCTAGAGCTGATTTAAAGTAGATGTGGGGATGTGCTTAGATCATACACAAATATTATGCCATTTATTATATAAGGGACTTAAGTATCCTCAGAGTTGGTATCCTCAGGGGGTCCTGGAACCAATCCCCCACAGATATCAAGGGACAACTCTATACTTGTACCACTCTCCCCCAACAGCGGTAACTACAATTCTGATTTCTGTCACCATACGTTAGTTTTGCCTATTCTTGAGCTTCATATAAATGAAATCATTCATTATGTGCTCTTTCTGTGTCTTTTTTCCCCTTTGCTCAACATTTTGTCTGTGAGATTTATTCACATTGTTGTATGTAGCTGGTTGTTTTCCATTGCTGTACTTACATCACGATCTGTTTATCTATTTGTGTTGTTTCCAGTTTGGGGCTATCATTAGTAAAGCTGCTACGAACATTCTTGGTAAACATATTTGATCATTCCTCCTGGGTATATATCTAGGAACGGACTTGCTAGGCCATAGAATAAATATATGCACAGCTTTAGTAGATACTGCCACACAGTGTTTCAAAGTGGTCATACCAACTTAACATGCACTAGCATTCTATGGAGTTCTAGTTGCTCTATGTCCTTGCAAGGGCAGAGATTTTTGTTTGGTTCACTGCTTAGATCAATGCCTGGCATATTGTAGGTGCTCAATATATATTTATTGACTGACTTAGGAAGTGGGGAGCCATCAGCATTCTTGAGGTACTGCTCTGGCCAAGGCACTAACTTGCTGTGTGACTCTGAACAAGTGACTCCCTTTCTCTGGGCTGTTTCTCTGTCTGCAGCATAAGGGGACCAGCACTAGGGGCTTTATTTTTCAGTGCCAGCTGGGTGTTATGAAAGCTAGACACCTGTTCATTCATTTACTTCACTTGTATTGATTAAGGATGCCACCTACTATGTGCTAGGATGGTGAGGATATGATCTGTGACATGCCACTGACAGTGTCCTTCAGGTCAGCCAGGGCCAGGGGTCACTGCCCATCTTGTCCCCAAGTCATCTTCCCGGAGCCCGCTCCTCCTCCCTCTGTCCAGCCCTGACCCTGGGGGGAGGGGGTCTGGTCTGAGACTGAGGATGGAAAATGTGATTAATAATCAAAAAACATCCAAGAGGAAGAGACCAGGAAAACAACTTGAGGAAGGCTCCTCGCCCGGGGGAGGGGGGCCATGTCCTGGGCCTCGGGACAGCTCCGGCCGCCCTCCCGCCGCCCTTTCTGGGAAGCTGCCACAGGAGTGGATAATTTTAGCCAAAAGTGAAAAAAAAAAGTCACCCTAATTATTTATTTTTTAAAAAGATGCCCCCTAGTGTAAATTATGCTTCCCCTGGGGGCTTCCCTCTTCTTTGTTACCCCCCTCCTAATGGTGCCCCTGCTTGGTCAGGCTGGAGGGCCCTGGAGACACTGGGCTGGGGGCAGAGGAGGAATTTCAACATGAAATGTTTTGTTCATTAACAGAGAACATAGGGGGAAATTCCCTTTCTGCCTGGGCCCAGGCGGCCCAAGCAGACACTCAAAAGCTATCGTGAAAAATGGAGTCTAGGCTGCAGAATGGGGTGGGGGTTATGTTGGGGGGCGCACAACAGACATTGTCTCCCCTCTTCTCAGACTCCTGACTTCCAGGGGTTTCCTGAGCCTTAATCTTTCTGCCTTTTGGTGATTTTGTTCCCGATTCCTCAGGTTACTCTCAAAATTTCTTTTTAGCAAACCAGAGGAACTGGGATTAGACTGGAGTTAGAACTTCCACTGGAGGAGGAAGAAAGGATATCAAAGGGCGGGAGGGGAGACCTTGGACCTGAATAATTTAGAATTCTGACAGAATATATTGGAATCGATAGGCAGCAAATCTGAGGGGGACCTGGACAGGAATGAAAGCCCCTCTCTATCAGAGTGAATTTAGAGGGCCCTGGTGAGAAGGGAAGAGGAGATAGTTCCAGGAACTGGGGGTAATTCAAGGTTGGATACTTAGTTTCCCCCATTCTCTACCTTTAGGGGATCTTTGCCCTTTCTGGTGCCAGAGGTTGGAAGGGTCAGGGCACACAGGCAGCCGTCCAGATGATAGGATTCCAGAAGGGGGTGTGCAGGATGGGGATGTTGTGAGTGGGCCCCAGGTACTATCTCAGGATGGTGCTGGGAGCTGTCTCTGGATGCAGGGGTAAGTCGTCCCTAGGGGCCTGGGCTGGACCCTGAGTGGGGGGGTTTTGGGCCCCCCTCACTGGCTCGGCCCGGCCCGGGGCTCTGTCGGATCGGGTTTCTCGGCGCCTGGAGCCTCCGCGAGGCCGAGCTGTTCCCGGGCCCCGGCCAAGCCGCCCCGGGCGCTGGCACTGTGTGAGGAAGCAGGCGGGGTGAGGGGGAGCGAGGGCGGGGGCTTGAGGGCGGGGGCTTGAGGGCGTTTACGTAACTGCCTCCTGGAGCCCGCCCCAACCCGCCAAACCCCAGTGTGATTGAGAGCGTGTGTGACTCTGTGTGTGCCTGTGTGACACTCAGTGTGACCGAGTTCATGGCTGTGTGTGTAACTGTGTCTATGTGTGGGTATGGTGTGTGTCGTCTCAGGGACTCTCCTACTCTTTTGGGACCTCTAGTTCCTAGCCCAAGGTGGGGACCCTGACTCTCAGTGTACCATAGTGAAGTTGAATATACACCTTTTACTGTTTGAGATTGGGTGTGTGACTTTATGTGACCGTGTGTTTGGCATTTGTAATACAGAGAGCCTCTGTGTGAGAGTGTGTGTGTTTGTAACTTTGGAGAGCCAGGTGTGTGCTGCAGGGAGAAACTTTCTGATGGTATTGCAAGTTAGAAACCAGCACCGTTTCCTAAAGGAGCACTGGAAAGGTAGACCATAGGGGATGGGGAGGGAGCTCTCCTTCCTCGGAGACATGTCAGTAAGAATAAGGAAGGGTCTTTGCTTGCCCAAAGGCTTGGAATGGCACAATTGATCCCTTGGTGTGTGTGTGTGGGGGGGGGGGGGTCCAAGTTTAGGTCACCTGCCAGGGTGGAGGGTGGTGTCAGAAATCCTGGCCATAGAGCCCCTTTCATGGTAGAGAACTGCAGGAACTGAAAGTCAACGAGGAACTTCCCCTAATTTCCCCAGGCCCAAATGTGAGATCCCCATCACGTGCAGGGCATAAGGGATCTGGCCTGGGGGTGTTACTTCCAGCCACTCCATCATGGGCAAGGTAGATGGTGAAGATTGGAAAGGCAGTGAATTCTTGGAGATGGAGTTGGGGAGAGGATGTCAGTGAAGTGGGGTTTGGCTTAAGGATAAGTGACATGACACAGAAGGGGGCTGGCGCAGAGCTGGGGAGGCCGGGAATAGGGGCGCTTAATAAAGGTGGAGAGGAGGCAGGGCCAGATCCTGCAGGGCTTTGAAGCCCCACCTAAGAAACTCAACTTTGCCCCCAAGGCGGTGGGGAGGGCTCAGCACTGAGGCTTACAAGCTCAAAGGCTACTGTGTAGGTAGGGCATCAGAGGCGGCAGGAGCGGAAACCACTACTAGTCTGTTGACCCAGCTCTGGGGGGAGGAAAATTGGTTGTGAGCCGGGTGGCGGCTGTGTGGAGAGGTGGCAGCACGCGGTGTTCAGTAGGTGGCCGAGGCCTCAGCGCGGAGCAGGAGCAGCAGCCAGAAGGGAACGCACGTCCCGCACCGTCCGCCAGGTGTCGCTTCGGCCCCGGGGAAGCGCTCGAGGCCGCTGGGTCCCGCGCCGGGAGGAGCTGCTGACCGACTGACGCCTGGACAGAGGTCCGACGTGCGCCTCTTCCCTTCCTTTATCCTCTGACATCCACACGTCCACTTCCAGGACCCCGGACTCCCAGTGCGGATCTTGTCCCCGCAGCCGTGGACTGCTGCTCTGCCGACAGCAGCCTCTGCGTCCCCGGGGGCCGAGGGGGACGTTGGACCGGGACAGAATTCCCGACTGCTCCCAACCTGGCAGAAAGAGGCTGAGCCAGGGACACCGGAGCATCTGGAGGTCAAGTCCGTTCCCCAAACCACTCGCCAATTTTCACCCCGTCCGCCCCTCCCCGGCCGGATTAGAGCGCCGAGGCCGGTCAGCCCCCTGGGGAGGAGCGGCCCCCGGTGTACCGAACCTTGCCAGGGCCTAGAGCTTCGCCGCAGGGGCAGGGGCAAGTCCTGCCCCCCTCAAGATCCCGTCGCAACGCTCCCTTCCTTCCCCGCGTCCACAGTCTAATCCCGGTCTGCGGCACGGGAAGCAGGAGGCCGGCGGCCCAGAGAGCCCGGGGAGAGGACACCTTGTGTGGGCGGCTGTGCGCTGGCCCTCAGCGGGGCGCAGCTAGTTTGCTGTGTGTCCTGAAGTCCTAGCTGGCCGTCTCTGAGCTCCAGCCCATGCCGACCCCTGCCAGTTGTAGGAAGGGGATTCTGTGGCCACGGAAGTGAAAGTGAAAAGCCCAGGCCGTGGCGGGAAGAAGGATTTTCCTCTGCAGTGGGAGTCCCTGAGGCATTTGTTGGGAAAGGGCCCGGGCGCTCTAGGCAGCCTACTGGGGAAGGATGTGAGGAAACAGCGAGACATTTCCCTCCCTTCTCCTCGCCCTCAGCCCTAGAGCAGCTCCCCGGAGGGGCAGGGCCCAGGATTATGGGTCAAGGGTCAGGTGAAAAATCCAAGCGGTGGAGACGGGGGTGGCTTTCTCGGTCTCTGCCTCTGCCATTGCCACTCCATTGCGCTTTCACGTGGCCTCAGAAGTTGGTCAGGTTGTCTAACCTTACTCTCCTATGTTGCAGCCAGACCGGAGGCCCAGGGACGAGTGCAGTGAACACCCCGGCCCCTCAGAGGCCCAGGCTGCGAAGGGAGTGAGCCTCCTATCGAGGGGTGCGCCTGTGCCCGGCATTGAGGGTGCACCCTCCCTACCCCTTCATTCCAGTGGAGGCTTCTCCCCCGGCTGTGTGTCCTCCGGGCGCGAGGAACATGCGAGTAGTGGTGGTGGTGTCATCGAAGACACTGGAGGCATGGGCCTGGGCTCCCGGCAGGGTCCATCCCCGGTCAAGGAAGCCCCTTTCCCCCGCGCGAGGGGGTGACCGGGAGGGGAGTCGTTGCGGGGGGCAGTAGCAATAGGGGAGAGGCGGAGCCGGCTGGCTTCTTCTGCCCAAAGTGGGGGTTGGGGGTTCTGGCTCGCGTTCCTCTCACGGCGACGCCGGAGGGAGGACCCCGAGAGTTGGCCCGGGGTGTGCCAGGGAGTCGGTGCGAGGCCGTCAGGGCCTGAACGTGCGGGAGTGTGCGCAGGAGAGACCTGGCCAAGGCCGAGAGGGAGAGTGAGTGTGAAGGAGCGATCCCGGGGGTGAGTGCGCGCCCAGCCGCCCTAGGGGAGCGGGCGGAGTGGGTGTGTGTGTGTGTGTGTGTGTGTGCGCGCGCGCGCGTTTGCGAGACCCGCGGCCGGGGCTGCGCGTGAAGCACGGGGACCACAGCCGTCTTGAGGGCGCGCCCGAGAAAGGGTGAACGCGAGGGGGCCACGCGTGCCAGTGCGGACGAGTGTGCCAGCGGGGGGGCAGAGCGCGTGCCAGTGCTGGGCGAGTGGGAGTGGGGGCTCACAGGCCCGCGCAGGGCGAGCGGACCGCGTGTGCCAGGAGCGAGAGCGTGCCAGGGCGGGGGCGCGCGGGGCCCGTGGCGGGGAGGGGTCGTGGCGCGCGGCCGCGGAGGCGCGGGGAGACAAGGCAAGAGGGGGAGGGGAGCGAGGGCGCGCGCGGCCGAGCGGGCGCCCGCGGTCACATGGGCGAGAGAAGGAGGGAGGGAGCGCGCGAGGGAGGGAGGAGGATGGGGGGGTTAAAGCCGCCGAGCGCCGAAGAGCCGGTGCAGAGCGGGCGGCGGCGGCAGCGGCAGCGGCAGCGGAGGCGGCGGCTCCAGCCGGCGCGGCGCGAGGCTCGGCGGTGGGATCCGGCGGGCGGTGCTAGCTCCGCGCTCGCTGCCTCGCTTGCTGCCGGGGGCGGTCGGAAGGCGCGGCGCGAAGCCCGGGTGGCCCGAGGGCGCGGTGAGTACCCTGCGGCGGAGTGCGCGCGGCCGGACCCTCAGAGCCCGGGCTGACCAGCAGACCGGCGGCCCTCATGCGCGCGGGAAGAGTGAGGGGACACCCGTGGGCCCACGGACGGGGGCGACAGGAAAGTTCACGAGAAACTTTGCCTGCAAACTCGGGGGCGGGGGCGCTGGAGAAGCGGCCCCCCACGTCCGGGCGCTCCGGGGGTTGGGCGTGGTGGTGGTGGTGGGGCCGACTGTGGACTAGAGGGAGGTGGCTCCGGCGGTTTGTCCTAGTGTCCCTGTTCTCCCCACCCCTCAGCTGCACGCGCGGGGTCTGGAAAAATTCCTGGGTTTGGGGGGGTTCGTAGTGGCCTTTGCGCGCCCAAAGGTGGCTTCTTTCTCGGGCAGAAATCTGGACTTCAAAGCGCCCGGGGATGCGAACCGACGGTTGCGCGTCTGCCAGTGCATGTGTGTCCGTGTGAATCCGCGCGCCCGCGCGCGCGCGCGTGTGTGTGTCGGTCGGCGTCCCCATGGTTTTCTCTTCAGTCCGCCTGGATGTATCTCCATGTAGTGGGTCTCCTCCAGTGTGTCTCTTTGTAAGTCTTCCTGGCTTGTGCGAGTCTGCCTATGGTGTATCCCCCAAGTGTCTCTTTGTGAGTCTGCTCGTGTGTGTCTCCTCCAGTGCGGCTCAGTGTGAGCCAGTCCGGGTGTCCCTGTGTTGCTCCGAGTAGTGTATCTCCGCGTGCGTGGGGGCTGGGCCGTGGAGAGGTCACCAGACGGACAGCTCTCCCTCTCGGCTCCTCTCCTCTCCGGAGCCTCTCCTCCAGCGTTAGCTCGCTCGCTTGCTCGCTCCCTTGTCCCCCTCCCCCCTCCAGTAGCTTCAGGCGGGCAGGACTATTTCACGCCTTGTTGAAAATTCAGGATTTTCTTTCTTTCCGTCTAGTCTCTCTTTTTGAGAAGCGTCTGTGTGTGTCTGTGTGCCTGGCAGCTTGTCTGCAACATTGGGTGTGTGTCTGCATGCCGCTGTAGGAGTGTGTCTCTAACACTAGCTGTTCTGCCTGTAATACTTGGTGAATTTGTGTCTGTGTCACTGGGGGTGTTTGTGTGGCTGTGGTCACTGAGGTGGTGCGAGTGTGAAATGCTGGGTGTGTCTGTGCATCTGTAATTGCTGTGTGTCCGAGGGGCCTGAAACACCAGGTGTATTTTTGTGTATCTAACTCTGGGTGTGATGGTGTGTCATTACACGTGTGGGAATGGGGCTCGAACCATTGCAGATTCCCAGGGATGTAGGGCTAGCAATGACTTGGGGGCTAGAAGGGCCTAGGTGTCTCAAACTATGCCTCTCTGTCTCCACTGTCACAACGCACACAAATCCTCTCAGCTGGTGCCAGGGGCTCCTGGTCAGCATTGGTGAGATGGAGCTAAGGTTCACACTGTCAGGGCTGATACTCCAACTGAGACCGTGAGCCTACACAAAGAGTAGGAGTTTAAAGTTCATGCACAGGACTTCTGGGGGCTCTGGAATCCATACTCAGATGCACACTGGGACACTTCAACTCCTTCTAGGGTCTAGGGGCTTATATTCATATGGACTGACACTTACGTTGTGGGGCTCATATCCAGGGATACACTTCAGTCCTGGAGTTTCCACATAGACTCACACTGGAACTCTGCTCATACTGGGACCCACACTGGGACTGTAGGCTCATGCTTAGATTCACGGTCTTACCCTTTAGCTTAGATCTACATTGAGACCTAGAGCTCACACCCAGAATCTCACTGGGGTCCTAGGGCTCACACTGGGGCTCACACAAAGACCCTCGTGCTCACTCTGATTCACTCTTATATTCTGGGACTCCGAGTTAGTCAGACTCGCATGGGGAACATGGGGCTCACATTTGAACTCAAGGACTCACTGAGGACACTGGGGTTCATAGTCAGATTCACATTTCCAAGCTGGGGATCACATTGACTCACACGGGGACCCTGGAGCTCACTCAGATGCACACTAGGAACTTTGGGTTCACACTTAGATTCATATGGGGATTTTGGGGGTCAGACCTCCATGGGTAACCTAGAGCTCACACATAGACTCATACCAGGATCTTGGTAGGACTCACTTGAAGTCCTGTGACTCACTCAGATTCATATTGGGATCTCAGAGCTCACACTCAGGCTCACAGTAGGAATCTGATGTTCACACTTAGACTTACAAGGGCACTTTGGGACTCACACTCAGACTTAAAAAGGGATACCAGTTCTCACACTAGGACTCCATATAAGTCACCTTAGCTCATACTCAGAAGCCCTTATGACCAGGGTTTCACACTCAGACTTACACTAGAACTCTAATGCTTATGCTGACTTGTACAGGAATCCTGGGACTCACAGGCTCTCTCACTTCAGTCCTGGAGCTCACATTCAGACCCACTGGGGTTTACAGTCAGATGTGTGCTGAGACCTGGGCTCATACTCAAACCCATACTTGCATCTTGGAGTTCACACTTAGATGGACATTAGACCGTGACACTGAGATTAAACTCACACTGTCATCCTGGGCTCACATTCAGATCCACACTAAGATTGTGGCATTCACAATCCCAGTGGAACTTAGGACTCATGGTCAGATATGCCCATGCTTTCCTTTGGTTTGTGGTGAGTATCGGGGCACTTGAAGTGAGGAACAGAGACTGCTACAGGATCTGTCCCCTCCAAAGGTGAGGAGGAGAGAGGACACACATTTGGTCACGTCCCTCACAATGGGCTGTGGGCTAATGGAGGGGAGTGGTGGTAAAGGCTAACCCAGTCAGATTTCCCTGCTTTCCTTCCATAAGGAGACTAGACTCTTGGCAGGAAGATCTGAGTGGATTGTTGGTACAGGAGTGATGTGAACCTTTAGATTTCTCCGTGTGCCATGTCAATGCACACCCATCCCCCTTGAATAGTTTTGGACATCCCTTCTGTGGTAGAGAAGGGCCAGGTGGGGGAAATAAGACTCCTGTCCTCCCAAGACATCTCCCCCGCCCCATACACACACACATCTCAATCATTCTTAGGATGGGAGGGGTGTGAAGATTGGAGGGAGCAGACCTTGGCTCCTGCGACTGCTCCAGGGTGTTGAATCTGTGATTGTAGGAGAGATAACAGCCTCAGATTTGTGGGGAGAAAGTAGCTGGAGGAGGAGACGGGATCCCACCCTCTCTTCTCTTCTCTGCCCTGGCTGGGGAGGGGTAGGGACCATGTTTTGTTGTGCGTGTCTCACAGTGTCTCTGGGATTGCCTGTTGAGCCCTTATCCTGGCTCCAGGGCATGCCTAGGCTTCCCCACTCTGTTCCCCAAAAGAGCAGTAGCCCTGGGGGGCCTAGGATGCAGCCAGCCCTGGGATTCTAACTCCCGTGGAGACCCTGCCCTGGACTTTGTGTGCTCTGCTATGAACATCAGTGGGTGGGGCTGCCTGAGATATGCTGTCTTCCCCCATGGGAGCCCACACAGTAGGGACATGGCCCTGCGGTCCCTCCCAATGCTGAGATGGCTGGGCTGTAACTGCTCCCCGTCCTGAAGGGGACACACGCTCTCCAGCCGGGGTGGGAGGCTTGGAGGCAAGACACCCCTGCTCTCTGCACCCCCATGGCGAGTTGAAGTGTAAATGAATCGGAAACATATGGAGTGGATTTTCTTTGAAATGCAGATGGGTTGGGGGGGACCATGTGTGCTTGGTTTGGGGGGTCCTGGAGAGCAAGGAGCCCGAGAAGTGAGAACTGACCCCTCCTCCAGACCCACCATTGGGTGGGAGTAGTGGGGGAGACCTCAGCTTTGTAAACTCCTGTGGCCCTGGGTGACCAAACCCACAAGGGCTCTCAGCTTCCTGTGGGGAGGGGCTGGGAAGGCAAGTGGTCCCTGGGCATGGAGAGCACTGAGGTCATCAGTCCCTTTTACCTCTGCAGAGGGCAAAGAGAGTCCCAAAGCGCAGAGCTGTGCCTGGTTGGGGGTCACCAGAGCTAGGCACTCTGGGGGCCAAGGGGTGGAAGGAGGAGCTGGAGCAGATGTTGAGGAAGAGTTAGACCCTGCTGCTGTGGGCAGCCAGCTCCCAAAAGCTAAGACTAGAGCTACAGTAGCAGGAACTGAAATTAAACTATGGTAGTGACTTGTGTTCAGCTCGAGGGCCCGTCTTGGGTTTAGGAGCAAACTGAAGAGTCCTTAGCCTGTAGGAGGACAGGTTTCTTCAGACCCCAGGGTAGTCAGTGTGCCCCACCATATATCCTACCTGTACTTTCCCCACGTGACACTCAGCAAGGTTGCACAGTAGTTGCCTCTGAGCTCTACGTGACTCAAGGACTGGGTCTCCCTTGCTCACCCTGTACCTGCCTGCCCTTGGCACAGACCTCGTACACCAGAGGAAGGCATTCTTGTGTGAACAGTAATACATCTTTTTCTATCTCATTGGACCGAATGCTCCCTGTGGGCACGACCATGTGCCTGGCTCCCTGTACAGTGCCTGGCAGGGAATAGGTGCTCAATAAATGTTGAGGCATGAATCACTGAGTGGGACAGATCATGAGGAGAGGGAAGCTGCTGGGATTTGTGGTTTGAGACCCAGCATCCCCTGTCCTACACCCCTGTTTGGCTCAAAGGAAGACTGGTTTGCAGGCTAGAGTAGAGGAAGGACTTTCCTTCACTCAGGGAAGGAGTGCAGAGGATAGGCTCCTTCCTTGGAAAGGTCTGGACCAGAGGAGGCTGGGGCAGAGCAATCACCCCGATTCTGTGGCAGAGGTCAGAGGTCATCCTGCCCCTTCCCAGCCTCAGGATTTTGCAGAAAGTAAGGTCCTTTTTTCCTTATGTGGTGGTGAACACGTCCCTTACCCTCTAGGTGTGAGTTTCTTGGACAAGAAGAAATTCCCTCGGGGGAATGGACCCCATCTCTGACCCTCTAGCTGAAGGAATGGACCCCATCTCTGACCTTCCAAGGCTGGACTCTGAGGCTGTGTAGCTGTTGTGGGCACCACAGACTGTCTGTATTGGTTATTAATGCCTGTCTGAGAACACGGGGTTCAGATCCTAAAAATACTCTGTCCAGCCAGAGCCCAGGAGCTGCTGGCGTGGGCCAGTGTGGCAGTGGCTGCATCTTGGTCAGATAGAGACAGAGAGGAAGAAACACACATCCAACGCCGGGAAAGACTGGGAGAGTGTGTGAATATGGGGAAACTGAGGCAGCATAGGTGAGAGATGCACAAGAAACAGAGCCTTTGTTTTATATGGAGCAAAGATTTATAAAATTACTGGTGCCAGTTAGTCAAATTATGGCAACATTTAGGGTAATCTGTTATCCTAAATAACTGCAGAGAATTTCCTTCTAAGAGAGTCTGGAGATACATCTGATGTCAGACATAAAAACCAAGTAGTCAGTAGGATCCATTTCAAGACCAGCTTCAGGATGTTCCAAAATAAGAGTGTGGCAAAAAACACAAAGTATTCCCAACTACCCTTTTCTGAGCCACTGCCCTCCTCCTTACCTCTTCAGAGCCCCTGCTCTCAGCCAGAGTCCCAATGAGGGGCTTAAGACTCCCTTTTATAGCCTCCCCCAACTTCTAAATCCCAGGCCTTTGCGAAGCCCCTCTCTCCAGAAGGGAGCTGCACAGTGGTTCCAAAAAGGCAGAGGAGCCCAGAGTCAGAGGGAAGATGCCATGTGACCTCGGCCCATGAGCTGACCCTTCTGGGCCCCTCCGTGAAATTGCGGGATGGGGGGCTGGGCCCTGGCCCAGGCCCGGAGAGAAGGCGGTTTTGGCACCCATCCAGGCCCCTGACGTCAATGACTTTCCAAATAATGGAATCAATATTGGGGGCTGGGGGCAAGCGTGAACCAGGCCCGAACGATTAGAAACAGATCAGCACAACCCCGCAGCTGATTCTGATAGAGCTGCCTTGGAGAGCTTGGGTGGGAGGCCTGAAAGGAGGTGGACTTGTGGGGGTGGGGTTGGGGGGGTGCTCAGGAATTGGCAGGCGGAGCCACCTGGTGTCCAGAGCTTGAGGGTATACAAGTGGGCAGAGATTCGGGCTGTCTGGGATTGGAAGGATGGGGTGAGGACCCCTGTCCTGGTCCCTTCCTCCTGTGAGCCTACAGGGTTCTGAGGCTAGGTAAAGTTTGTGGATGGAGATTAGCCAGCTAGTGATAAAGAGTGAGCAAGGGGATTTCATCTCTCTGCATCCTAGATGTGGGCCCCTAGGCCATATTAGGGGTCACAGGTTATACCCATGCAGTGGAAAAGTTCTGAGTGAGACCTAAGTAAGATGACTTTTTGCTTGGAAGCAAAGGGCATTAATCCAAGATAGGGAGATGGGTATCCCTCCTCAAATTGGGAGTATGGCCTCCTCCACCAGCTCACATTCTCTCAGCCTCCTAGAGGACAGCAGGTGAGGATGGAGGGGACCATAGAGTTTATGGGGGGCTGGCCTGGCAGCAGCTGACAAAAAACAGGAAGAAGGTCTGGGGGAGCGGCTGTAATTATGGGGCATTTATTATTAATCAGATGAAATTGCTGGAAGCAGCTGGTGTAATGTGCGTAGCTATACAGACTCTGCATGCTCCCCCCACGATACGCACACACACATACGCACGCCACACACAGCCTGAGCCTTGCTTGCTTTCACAGTCTGTTTCTTGTGAAGGTCAGATGGGTCTATATGTGTCTGTCTGCATACTGGAGTGTATCTGTCCGTGTTTTTTCATGTCAGCCTGTACCCTCCTCTACTCCTATTGTCTCCTTTTCCAGCTATCTCTCTCATTCTTTGGCCTAATGTGTCCCTCTCTGTCTCTGGCTTCCCCTCAGTCTTCCTCCCTTTGAGCCTGTCTTGGTGTGGCTGTATCTGTCACTATCAACCACCCTGTCTCTAACACCTTATTTTAGTTTCTGGCTATCTCTCCCTGGGTGGTGATGTCTCTGCATCTCTGGGCAGGATTGGAAGACATGGAATCCCTTTCTCATGGTATGTGTTTAGGCACCTAATCATACCTTTGGCAGATATATCTGGGACCTGTTTTCAAGGGAGCAGTTGGACCCTGAGGATCTCCTGGGGTCTTATAGAAGGTGAGGGGTCTTTTGAATGGCTAGAGTCCATAGAAGCAACAGTGGCTTTCAGGATATCCCTGAGTTCAAGGCCAGCTCGTTTACCAACTACCAGTTGTATGACTTTGGCCAAGCTGCTTCTGCTCTCTGAGCCTCAGTTTCAGGATCTGTAAAATAGAAACAGGATTACCTCCAAAGCTTGTGTGGTTTTTTTGTTTTTTGTTTTTTTTTTTTTTTTGCCATAGGGTTTCACTTGGTCACCCAGGCTGGAGAGTGCAGTGGCTCAATCTTGGCTTAGTGCAACCTTCTCCTCCCAGGCTCAAGTGACCCTCCCACCTCAGCCTCAGGAGTAGCTGGAACCACAGGCACGTGCCACCACGCCTGGCTAATTTTTTGTATTTTTGGTAGAGATGGGGTTTCACTATGTTGCCCAGGCTAGTCTCGAACTCCTAAGCTCAGGTGATCCACCTGCTTCAGCCTCCCAAAGTGCTGGGATTACAGGTGTGAGCCACCATGCCTGGCCTTGAAGCTTGTTTTGATGATTCAGTACCAAAATGTAAATGAAGTACTTATCACAGTGTCTGGGTGGTTAACCAAGGACCCTGAACAAGTGATACCTGCTGTTATTATTCTTGGGAAAGACATTGTGCAGGTGGGTGAGAGACCTGCACAGGCAAATTGGTATAGCAGCAAGGTTTTGGAACTAGATACGGACTCAAATCTAGACTCTGGAACTGATCAGCTCTGTGGTATTGGGCAAGGCCTCCTTGAAGCTCAATCTCCTTGGTTATCAAATGCAAAGAACAATAAAACCTACCTCATGGAGAAATCATGAAGATTAAGTAAGATAATGCATATAAAGTGCCAAACACAGTTCCTGGCATATAATAGATGCTCAATAAATCATAGTGGTGATAAGGAAGGGGGTGTTACGATGGTGGTTATTTACACAGTGCCTGTGACCCTGTGCCTCTAGGATTGTGCATGTGAGGATGCATGTGATATGGAGGTGCCTGTGTGTCTGCAAACTGATTGTATAAGAATTGTGGATTGTCTGTGGGTGTGTATCTGTGTGTTGTATCAGGCCACTGCATTCTGGCAACCATTGTCCCTGTGGTTCAGAACCTGAAGTCAGCAAGGGGTGCAGGGAGGGGTCTGTATTACTCTCAACTTTTCTTCTTCCAGACGTTTAGCTGCTGCCTGCCTCAGTCTCCCCTTCTCACAGTGAGGCTGTGAGTATGGAATGGCCTCTGAGTTAGACTAAGGCCTGTGGCTCCTCTGTGACCTCTGATTTGTGCCCTTTGCCCTTCTAGACTCTAGCCTTGTCGCCTCATCTTGCCCCCTTGGTTTTGGAAGTCCTGAAGAGTTGGTCTGGAGGAGGAGGAGGACATTGATGTGCTTGGTGTGTGGCCAGTGGTGAAGAGGTAGGTGCTGGGGCCCATGTGGGGCAGATCAATCTCAGGGAATCAGGCAGGTGTAGTGGGGCTGTACGTCTAGGGGACATGAGTGGAGGAGGACCTGAGATTCCTTCCTCTCTTCCCCTGTCCTTTCTTTTTCCAGAGGTTTTGGGCTCAGCCTGGCTGAGGCTTTTCATGCTCTCATAATAGGCCTAGAAAGGGAAGAGACTTATCTGTGGTCACACAGGCAAGGGCAACACCAGGTTAGGAAACTGGGTTCTATACTAAGGGGGTGCTGAGTCCCAGATATGGGCGTATGTTTCTGTTTCAGTATCCTCAGATTTCCTCTCTGCCCCCCAGACATCTCTCTTACTTGATTGGAGGAGCAGCTAGGCTTTAGAAAGATGGGATGGCAGGTCAGAAAGTCCAGAATCTTCTGAGGCCAGCTGTGGGGCTGAGCCTGACTCTCCCTGTCTCTCATTCAGGCCAGGCAAGGCCCCTGGATTGGCAGCTTGGGGGTGGGGGCATCCAAGGAATCGAGGCACTGGAGCGGAACGGAAGGGCCTATTGTCCAAAACCCGCCAGAGGCCCACAAAGGCCGGCCGGGCTTTTCATCTCAGCTCCCAAACAGACTGGCCATTTTCCCGGCTGGGGGCTGAGGGGGGACTAACCCTTCACAACTAGGACCAGGGTGTTGTTGAGGGTGGAGTGGGGTACCCCAGGCTGACACATAAAAGGGGCTTAAGATGGAGCTGGGGCCCAGGAGAGGAGGAAGGGAGGCCTGAGAAGGCTGTAGAGAGTTAAGCTTTTCACCCCACTGTTCCCAGAGGACCCAAGGACATGGGGTGTGTAGCTGATAGAAGTTCAGACTAGGATGGGGCTAGGAGATGGATTTACAGAATAAAAGATAATATTTATGGGGGGTACCTTGGGAGGAGTCTGATGGCTTATTTGGAAAGTGTGCTACTGGGCTGCGAGGGCACATAATCCTCCGCAAACTGGGAACACCTTAGGGAGCCGGGACAGGAGCTGGAGAAGAGAAGGATAGTGGTCGGGGAAAGAATGGGCTCCCTGCAGCAAGAAGAACTGAGGCCAGACAGCAGGAAGGACTTCCTGCCAGTGAACAGTAGCTCAGATGCCCTGACCCTCTTCCTGGGGATCTCAGAGGATTGCCTCAGCGAGCAGGGGAGCTGGAGAACACCCCAGGGGCTCAGGCTGAGGCAGCTTCTGTGGGGGCCAAGGAGGAGGAGGCCAGAGAGGGAGGACTTGGCAGTTCTGTTCACCCTCCCCCAGCAGCACCTCCAGCACCACTTTAAAAACAGCTTTTTAATTTAACAAAGTGGATGAAAAACCGTTTTTGGAAATAAAGAATATCTGCTGTCTCCCAGGCTAGCACTCAGCCCTTGCAGAGAGCCTCTCTCTGGGCTTCTCCCTGCTGCCTATGGTTCCTTTCCTCCCTGTCTCTTTTTGTTTGTTTGTTTCTGCTCCTCAGCCCCCCAGCTTCCTTTGGCCTCCCATCACCCTCTCTCTCTCCATCACCCTCTCTCTGTCCATCTCAGCCTCCGTGGGAGCCTCGCCCTCAGTGTCTTATCTCAATGGTATCTCTGCATTTCCTTGTCTCTCCTCTCCCAGTCTCTCTCTTCTAGGGCCCATCTCTCTTTCCTGATTTGTCTCTGTCTCCCAGCCTGTCTCAATCTCTGTCTCTCCACCCCCCTCCTTCTCCCCCAACCCCAGCTCTAAATGGGTCTATTTAAAACGCCCGACGCTGCCAAGTCAGAAAAGCGTCTCCTGATAAAGCGCATTAGGCGGAGGGAGGGAGGAGCGGGAGGAGGGAGCGGCGGGCGGACGGATTGATCCAAGCCCGTAACCCCATTAATCAGGCAGCGTGGATCCCCCTCCCTCCCCCGTTCCAGCCCCTTTTGAGCTAAAAGCCCCTTAAATATTTATCACCCCTCCCCCACAGGGGCGAAGGGAGGAGGGTATGGCCCTTGGTGTGAGTATCCCCAGCTGTCTGGTGCCCCCGACCCCATGCGGATGTGCATTTGCACGTGTGCGTGTGCGTGTGCTCATGTATATGTGTACGGGTGTGCACACCTGACAAGCCCAGGGTCCAGCGACCAACCTGCCCGTCACCCTCTGGGCAGCCTGGTCCCTCCCTGGAGACCCTAGGAGTCTGGCCCTGCTCCTGTCCCTCCTAAAGGCGGATCTGGGGTCCTCATCCCAAATGCAGAAAGTAACTGGAGGACGGGTGGCATTGCACTATCATTCCCAGAGGGCAGGATGGTGAGCCTGGGGTTCAGTTTCCAGATTCCCCCAAATTCCCAGCACTGGAAGTAACTTGGGGAATAGAGTTGGGGCCCCGTGCTCCTAAAGTAAGGCAACTTGGAAGGCTGGCTGAAGTTCCTGCTTTATCCTCACAGGGCAGAATAGGACCTGGAATAGGACCTGGGGGTAGGTTGGGAGCCTCCCGTGCCCTAAAAAATGTGGGAAAGTGAGCTGGGCCTTGAGGCGTGGCGGTCACCCCGGGAGGAGGAAGGTAGCCGGGAGCTGGGGCCGGGTCCCACATCTCTCACCACTTGCTGATAGCCCCAGGCAGCAGAGGTCAGCCCTGAGACCAGCAGTGGTCTGCCCGAGTTGGCCTGCGGCAACTTCTCCTTGGGAGGGGAAAGGAGGCCCCGGCCACCCCTGGGTGTGGAGAGGGGCCGGGACCGGAGCGGGGAGGGTCCCTTCTGCCTCCCCTCCCCCAGCATCAAGTGCCACATCTCCTCCTGACTCAGACAATTAGATTCAAAGGATGACCTCACTGCATGCCGTCCCTCACTCTCCCTCCGCTAGCTCGCTTGCTCGCTTGCTCGTTCGCTTGCAGCGCGCTCCTTCCTCCCCTCCTCTCGGCCCGCTTGCCCGGTCGCTCACTCGGGGCTCGGCCCTCGTCGCTCACCGCGCGGCCCGGCCCCTCGCCCACCCGCCCGCCGGGACCGCTGTGGGGGCTGCTCCTGCCTCCCGGGTCGTTCCGGCTGCCCGGGCGCCAGCCCCGCAGACCCGATGCCCGCAGGCGGGCAGGCGGACCCACGGAGCGCCGGAGGCACCGACGGGGCGCCTGCGTGGGGACCCAGGTCAGTGGCCACAGGGCCGGAGGACTTGTCACCCCCGCCGCCGCGACGCCCCCGCCCCGCGCCCGCCCGCCAGCCCGCCCAGCCCGCCTCGGCGCTTCCCGCTCCTTTCTCGGCCCCCGCCCCCCGCGGCTGCTCGGCGTGCTCCCCCTGCCAAGCTGTCTCTCTTCTCTTCTCTTTCTCTCCCCCCAGCCCCCCTGCCTCTGCAGCCGGTGGGAGGGACTGGGACTTCCTGAGGTCCCAGGGATGGGGCCGGGGCCCATTGGCTGCAATCGGACCAGGCCTCTGAGAGGGGAGGGGGCTCTGGCTGTGTCCATTGGCCTGGGGGAGGGGACCACCGCCTGAGTGGAAGGGGGGCTACAGAGAGAGAGGCCCAGGGTGTGGGGGTGACATCTAGACAGAGGGGATGAGCTCCTGATATCTTTCTTTTCTCACATCCTGTGGGCCTCTTGCCTGGTTTCATTTGATCCCCAAAGCCTGGCTTCATTTGTCCACACCTCCTAGCTAACTTTAGTCCCCACTGCCTGATTTCATTTGGCTCCCACCACCTACCTTCTTTGGGGCCCTGTCACCTGGTTTCCTTACACCCTGCTGCCTGGTTTCTTTTGTCCCCACTGCCCCCTTTCCCGAAGTCCCTATCACCTGGCTTTATGGCATTACCCCTGCCTGGTTTCCTTAGGTCCTGCCTGTCTTCCGTGGAGTCACGTCAGGCTCCTTTTAGGATGGAGGCATCAGGGCCCCAGCTACACCTGGAGTGGCAAGTGGCAAGGATGTCTGCAGCATTGCCGATCTTTCCTGGGCTGGGGCCTGGCCAGCACAGCTTGGATTCCATTCTGACTGGACAGCGACTCCGCGTCTACTCCTCCAGTGATGGGGGCGGGGCTGCAGGGTCCAAGGACACCTTAGGACTCTCCTCCTCAGTGGTTAGTTAGAGGAGCACCCGCTGGCTCTGCCTGCTCCCCTCCTGCTGCTGGGCATCTGCCCTACCTCTCTGTGGGCTAACAGTGATGCCAGGGCTTTGGTGGGGGCTGGGGGGCTGGAGTGGAGGTCTCATCTCCTTCCCCTCTCCTGCCCTTTCTGCAGCCAGGCCAGACATCTGGGTGCCCGCTAGACAGTTATGGGCACATAGAGGTTTTGAAGAGGCGTTGGGATCACACAGCAGATAGCTGGACTGAGAGCTGCTGCCGATCCTCATCGTGGGGAAGAGAGGGTGATGAGGGAAGGCAGCAAGGGCCTGGGAAGTCGGCTGATTTCTGGGCCTTTCTGTCTCTTGCTGATTCCAGTGCTACCATCTGTCTCCCCCAGGTACTTCCTTCACCTCTCCTGTCTGGAATGGATCTCCCTTCATTCCCTAATGCTGTTGAAAGCAGGGTTTGGGGAAGAAGGAGCTGCCTGGGGAATAATCATTTATTTTCTCACTTTTTAGGGACCAACGAAGTATTTCCTTTCCTTTTCTTTCCTGCCGTAGGCCACCCTAGGCTTTCTGTCCCTCCCCTCAGGCACGGCTAGGCAACCTGAGGTGCTGGCACAGTGTGGCTGTTCAGGGTGTGTATGTGGGTGTTTCCCATTGCCGGTGTCGGGGCGTGAGAGGCCGAGGGTGACTGGGGGCCCTGAGCTTCTGGAAGTGTACAATGGTGTCTGTGTGGAAGGTTGACTGTTCGGAGTGTGTGATGGTATCCATATGTGAGACCATGGCTGTGTGAGGGAGTCTATGTGTGTGAGTGTGACTGTAATGTGTGCACGCACACCAGCGTGTACGGGGCTGTGGGAGTGGTTGTCCATGTGGGAGGCCCTGATGTGTGGCCACGATGGTAGGCTCTGAATGCCAGTGTCTGCGAGAGGCTGCCTGGGTGTGTCTGTGAAGCTCTGGCCCTGTGTGTCTGAGGAGGCGGGGGCTTTGAGAGCTCTGCCGGGTGTAGTGAGAGCCCAAGTGTGTGCTCTGTCTCGGGGTGAAGTGAGCGCTGTGTGCTGTGTGGCCTGAGTGGCTGGTGTGTGTGTGAGCACGTGTGTGCATGTACTCACGCCTGTGTTTACCCATTAGGAACAGATTGCTGTGGCTTCCCCACTGTGAGGAGGGGAGGAAAGGGGAGGAAGGATGGCTCGGTCTTGCCCAGCAGACCAGGAGGCTCCTCAGAAGTAGCGTGCATGGTGCATATGCACGTTAGGGGGCAGAGAGAACAGAACACAGAAGACATTCGAAGCTTCTTTTCCCCCCACCCAACTCTGGCTCTGTCAGAACGACCACCTTCAGGTTTTTTTTGTTATAAGCCAATGCATCACATGCACTGCTGCCCCCACCCCCGGGTGTGTGTGTGTGTGTGGGTGTGTGTGTGTGTGTGTGAGCTTGCATGCATGGGCCTCTGTGTATGGATTCAAGGGTGTGTCTGCACCATAGCAGTGATGGGGCCAGGGGTGGGTGTGGTAGGAGATGCTGAGGCAAATAGGTCTTTGTCCTAATCTCCAACTCTGGAAAGCCATTCTATCCATCCTTGTCTCCACGGAGGGCCCTGCCTTGCAGCCTCCTTCCTGTCCCCGGCGTCCGCTTCGGGCCTTTCCTTACCCCACCCCCCTGCTAAGGGAAGTCTCAGTCAACCCTATTGCTCTGCCCATCCCCTGCCTTTCGTTGAGTTCTTCCAGCTGTCTAACGTGCTGCAGCGTTCTGTCCCTACAAGAGGAGCAGCACCCCGCTCCCCACAGACTTAACCTGACTGGTGTGTGTGCCTTTCCTGGATGGAGGGGTCTTCCTGATTCTTCTGGAAGCCAGAAGAGACTGGACTGGGGTTGGGGGCTGGGGGATTTGGCACCAGTACCTCAGGTTCTGTGAAGCTCTCCAGAGCCTATGTGTCCAAAGGGAGGATACGAACTCATCTGCCCCTTCCTCCTCTCCATTCAAGAGGCAGGGGGCTGGACCAGATGACTTTTGAGGGTGAAAGCCCAGGCATTCTGCATCTAGAGGGCTACTTAAGCACAGGCCTGCATGTATGTGCATATACAAGCCCATGCCCAGGTCACCAGGCAGCATGCAGGGCCCCAAGTGGGCCTCCACATGTGGGCACAGGCTGGTGACAGATTCCTATCTCCCCAGGATGGCTCCCCAGCTGCCCAGCCAGGCCCATCATGGGAGGGCCCCAGGCTCCCCCAACAACACGCCCGCACACACGTGCAGCAGGGCACGCACATGCTGATCTCAGGGTCCCCACGGTGCAAGAGGCTGGGAATGGGGGTTTTGAGCACTTAGAGTCCAGGCCGCTGCCAAAATCCATCGGAATCTTGTCCCCTCCAGGCCCCCATCTCCGGCCGTGGAGGTCACAACAGCAGGTGCGGATACCAACCCCCCCAACTCACTCAATTGGGCCGCCTCCTTTTCCACAGCCTCAGCCAGCGTCGAGAGCTGGGGGACCACTCCCCCTGCCTCCCTCCTGGCCCCCTCCTACTGGTGCTTGGCTTATTCTGCCCCCTTCTAAGGAGGAGGACAGGACCTAAGCTTGGGTAGGGTCATTTCCCCTGAGGACTGAGGCTTGCCCCTGGCGTGGGTGGGGACATGGTAGCCCAGGAGGAGGTAAAGCTTGAATCCTGAACCCAGGCACAGCTTGGAGCCCTATGCCACTTGAGGTGGGGTCACTGAGAGAGCTGAGAGGAGAGGCAGGTCTGGATTCAGAGAGGAGGGAAAAGAGAAGGGGCTAGAGATCAGAGATTCGGAGACAGGAGGGAGAAACACCATAGGGAGTGGGAACCTGCCCGCCCATGGCTAGCCGGCCCCAGCCCACGAGCTGGCCCCTGACCTAGGCCCGCCCCTCCCTGGTGAGGGGCCTGCCGGGCCAGCTGCCAGGGGCCAGGCCTCCCTCCTCGGCCTGGTCCCTCCACCCCACAAGCCTCTGGACTGCTCAGGCCTCTGCCCCCGCCCCCACCGCCCACGCTGTCCAGGCTGCCTAGGCCTGGTGGGATCTGGGGGCCTCCCAGCCTCAGCCCCTCCTCCCTGTCCTGGAGCTTCCCGCCTGCCCTGACTGTCTCTTCCAGGCTCCCCCCTCAGCCAGTACTGTTCCTCCCTGCCCACCATGTCCTTGTCCCTGTCTTTGCCCCCGCTCTGTCTCTCATTTCCTTCTCCATCTCCAAGTCTATGTATCTCTGTTTCTCTGCTCCAACCTAATTCTTCTGCAGGTCTGAGGCTTCTAGAGTCCCCAGGCGTTTGAATCAGTGAGTCCATGCTGTGTCCTGCATTCTTGCCTCATTCCTGAGATGGGCCCTCTAGGCTGCTGTGGGGAGAGGTGAAGGAGATGAGGCTCCAGGATAAAAGGTGCCTTTTCCCCTCACTGTGGGATTCTGGAGTCTGGGCTATGGGAGTCACAGCGGGGACTGGAAGCTGTGGGGAGTCCCCTCCGCTCTGTGCTGGGCCAGATGCCCTTCATCAGATGGATGTTCTGAACCCACCCTGATGCCTGGCAATGGGGGGAGTCCATCCGGTGACCTTCTTTGGATTTCAATTCCCTGCCTCGGAGTTGGAGTAGTAACCTTGCTTTGAGGTCACTTGCTTTGAGGCCCCCCCGATCATTCATTGTCCAGGCCAGACTGAGCCTACCTGACCCTCGGCGTGCCCACAGCAACCCAAAGCCTGAAGTGCGCAACACACTATTACAGATCAACCGGCACACACAATTACAGCTGAGGCGCAGTTAGTGGTGCTCATTATCCCCCACCCTGACCTGATGGCGGCAGGGCTTCCCCAGGGTTGGCCTTCTACAATCTAAACTGCTGTAATTCTGCAGGGATAAATAGAGGCTTTCCAAAACTCACACCTCCTTCCCCCAGGTTCTGCCCTCAGCTGGGCATGGGGTGAGGGGAGGGGTACAGGGCAACCGGAACATTGCTGGGACTGGCAAGACGGTTCTTGGGTCTTGGGTCCTAAGCCAGATTCTTAAACTGGGTAACAGGGGTTCCTGACCTAGAGCCTGTTGCTGTGTCTGTTTGTTACCGATGGCGGCTGTCAGACTCCAGGGCTGCCAGTATTGCTGTGGACTAGTATCATTCTGTGAGACTGTTACTGAGTCTATCAACATCGCTGTGTCACTGTGTTGATGTCACCGTCAGTGTTACTCGATGTGACTGAGTCTCATTGCATCTTTGATTCTGAGGTTACCGTCACTGTGACTGTGTCAGTGTCAACTGGTATCATTGCCGTGTTTGTTGGTGTCAATGTATGTGACTATCACTCACTGCATTATTGTCATCGTGGTGACTGTCAACATCCCTGTGTGTCATTGTCAACGGTACAACTGTGTCATTTTCAATGGGTGTTGTTATCATTGTGTAATGGTGTCTTTATGCCACAGTGGGACAATGGCAGTAAGTTGGGGCCCCAGAATTTGACTCTTAATGTGTTACCTATGTGGGAGTAATGATGACACTAGGGTTCTGTGCTGGGAGAGGTGCAGGGACCCTTGTGCTGACAAGGGGCTCAGGGGCTTGTGGGCGCTGGGCTCCTTTCTTGCTTATGGGGTACCCCCTCTGTTCCCTCCTCATTCTGGGGCTGACCTCTTTGAGGGGCTGAGAGGAATCCTGGGCTAATTTGCAGAGCCCTTATCTGGGGCTCTGTGGGATTTATCCTGCAAATCTATCTCAGAGCCATGGGGTGTGGACTTGGAAAATTCCCAGGAAAGATGCTCTTTGCCCTGGGATGGGTGGCCTGGAGTGAGCCAGGGCAGGATGGAGGTGTGTCCTGGATGCCTCTGGCTTCAGCCTCCCAACCTGGGCAGTGGGCCCAGTTGGGAGTCTGAGGAAAGGGGGAAGTGAAACTGGCCTGGGGCTTTCGGGATCTGCAGGGGCAGGGCAGGGGCAGGGGCAGGGATGGGGTTTTACCCTTGTACCCTAGGGGTTGGGGTCCTAGATCCCCAGCAAGAATCCTTCCAGCCTCCAGGAAGGCCCTGTTCTTGCCTCACATTGCATTGACCACCATCCCATCCTCCATTGTGCTAGAGGAGTTGGGCAGGCCACGGAGATGCTCTAGGGTGGGCAGAGACACTGCCAGGGGTCTCCTCTCTTCTCTCTGGATCTGTCTCTCCCTCTGTCCTTGAGTCTCTGCCCATCTCCTATATGCCCCATCTTTTCCCCTGCGTCTCTTCTATTTCTTCCTATCTCAGCCTCTCCTTGTCCCTCTGGGTCTCCACTCAGAGCTCCTCCTCTCTCCCTCCCTCTTGTTTCCCCTCCCTGAGTCTCTCCCTTTTCTGGGTGCCCCCAACCCTGCAGTGTCTGTCTTGGCACCCCACCCCCACTCTGCAGCACTCACTCTCAGCAGCGCCCGTCTCCCGTGGCTGCAGCCCCGTTGGCCCAGGGCCCGGCCCTTACAGTAACTCATCGGGCTGATGGAGGCGACTTTGATGAAGAAGCCACCCCTCCCCCCGCGGGGGCCTGAGTGTGTGTGTGTGTGTGTGTGTATGCGCACGCGTGCGTGCATGCACGTGGGAGTGTGTGCTTGTGTGGACCAGGAGGGAGCTGGGAGTAGAGGCCACCCATTCCTCCTCTCCCTGAACACTCCCATCCTTGGATCTAACCTCAGCCGCTCCGCCTGCTCTTCTGCCTGCCCATGCCCTGGTTCCTGCTCCCATGTGGTGGGCAGTGGGCCTGGCACCGAGGTGGAGGATCTTCCTGGCTGTGAGGAGAAAGACATGGACAGATGGCAGAGGCAGTGGGGGAGGGTGTGAGGGCGACTGGCCAGGGCTGAGGTCAGGGAACCAGGTAGGCCTCTGGCTGCTGGTCTCGTTTTCTCTCTCTTACACCAGCTCTGAATTCAGGCAGTCCTGGGTTCATTTCCTGGCTGCACCGCTTGCTGGCTGTGTAACTTCGGCCATTGTCTTAACCTCCTAGGCCTGAGGAGTAGCTGAAGAGTGGTGAGGGGCTGAGGGTCAGAAGGAGCCAGGCCAAGTGGTAGCTAAGGCTCCAGGAGTCACTGATGCGCAAAGGGTAGCTGGGGCCACATAGGACACAGAGAGATTTACTGTGCCAGGGAGGGGCAGTCAGGGCACCTGTGGCTGTGACAGGGAGGAAAGGAAAAGCAGGCTCAGAGGAGGGGACTTTCCTGGAGAGGGTCAAGGGTAGCAAAAGACAGGCAGGAGCCCTCTCCCACAGGAAGCCCCAGGAAGTCCATTGCTCTCCAGCCTCTCCGCAGCTGCTTCAGGCTGATACCCACATTTGTCTCTGTTATGCTATGTCTGCACTGTCTGGAGCTGAGTCTCTGGCACTTTCTCGGGGTGTATCTGGCACTGCGTCTCTGTCAGTTTCTCTGGCTGTGTGTCTGGCTGTTTCTCTGGCAGTCTTTCTAACAGTGTCTCTGGCAGTGTGTCTGACTGTGTGTCTGACAGTGTCTCTGGCAGTGTTTGGAGTGGTGTGGATACTTCCTGACTGAGCATCTGGCTGTGGCTCTGGCTCTTTTCTCAAGCTGTTTTTCTGGGTGTACGCCTGTTTGCGTCTATCAGTTTCTCTGGTATTTCTCTGCTTGTGTGTCAGACGGTTTCTCTGGCACTGTTTCTGACAGCGTCTTAGCTCTCTGGCTTTGTCTCCGACGGCTTCACTGCCTGTGCTCCTTGCTCGTCCTTCGGCAGTGTATCTGCCTGGGTCTAGCTGAGTCCTTTACAGTGTTTCTGGTGGGTCCTTTGATTGTGTCGCTGTTCTCTGACCACCTCTCTGGCTAGTTATCTGGTTTCATCTACCTGTCTCTTTGGCTTTGTCTGATGGTCCTTCTAACAGTCTCTGGTGTATCTTCCACTGTGTGTGGAGCTGTTTCTTTGGGGTTCTGTCTGGTGGTTTGGAGCAGTGTCCCCGGCCAGCATCTTTGCTGTGTGGCTGGCTGGAATCTCGGAGAGTGGCCCTGGTTGAGTGTCTGGTAGCATCCCTCAGTATTTCTCTGGATCTTTGCTTCTGTGTGGTTGATAGTTCTCTCTCTTCAGACTGAAGGTCAGGGGGTTTGTTACATTTGCAGCCCATTCTGCAGGAAATAATTATTTCCCTGCCATCAAGTGTAGGTGTGTGCTGGGGGAGGGGGAGAGAATAGTTGGACTCATCTCAGGAAGCAGGACACCAGGTTGGGGGGCACTGGATCCATCCTGGCTTCTGGGGCCATGTCCTGAGTGCATCCCGTGTACTTGCATGGGTGCATGTGGACACTGATGCACACCTACTGGGCTGGGGGTCCCAGGCTCCTAGGGGCACATGGCTGGGGTCAAGGGTGGGCCAGGGTCCCTGACAAGGACTTACATATTAAAATCCTTCATTTTCTCTTGATCATTGGTGTACAATTACAGAAAAGCCACATCTGACCTGGGTCATGTCCCACAGCCCTGACTCGACTGCTCTGAGCTTCTCAGGGCCCAGTGGCAAGGCTCGCCGCAGGGGTGTCGGGGACAGATGATGGATCTGAGGGGCTCCCGAGCATCCAGGTTTCAGGCTCTCTCCCCAGGAGCACAGCAGGGGGCCTGCCATTCAAAGCAATCTGGAGAAGTACAGACCTCCAATTGAGCTAAAACATTACCCTTTCAGTTTATGATGTTTATAGCTAATTAGCTAACGTCACCAGTAAAGTTTTTTTTTTTTTTTTTAGAAAAATGGCCCTGGCATTACCAATATTCTATAACTCATTTGCGGTTGACAACATTGTGTAGCCACTAGTCTTATCGAACAGCAAACCACCATAGGTTGCCTTCTACCATCTTAGCAAACCTTTGCCTACAGATGCCAATAATGTTGCTTTCTGTTGCCTGAAAGAAGATCTTGAGCCCCATTAAGAAGGGCATTTTGGGGTCAAGATGCTCTCACCGTAAACCAGGCTTCCTAAGCTCCCTGCCTGCATGATTCCCACCTCCTACTCCGTGTCAGTCGGGTTGGGTGAAAGCAGAGAGGGTGAGGGCCTCTCCAGGGCCCTAGGGCTGGGATTTCCCAGTCTTGCCTGAGAACAGGAGGGGCTCCCCAGGACAGTCCTGCCTGGGCTGATGCTGTCCCCTCCCCCACCCCGGTTTCTCCCAACAGATGGCTGCTCCTGTCCCGTGGGCCTGCTGTGCTGTGCTTGCTGCCGCCGCCGCAGTTGTCTACGCCCAGAGACACAGTCCACAGGGTGAGTGCTCACGGGAGCCGCCTGCTGACCCCCCTCTCAGAGCTGGGCATGAAACCTCACTGGCATAGCTGCATCCTGACACCACCCAAGAGTCACACACTGGCATTGTCACACATGACCACCCAGAGGGACATGGAGTCATGTGACACTGATATGCACAGTCCTCCACACTCACACTTGGGTGGTCAAATGCTGACGGTGTCTCTGGCTTGAGATGATCTGTCTTCTTACTAGGGTGGCATAGGGTACAGGCAGGTGGGATGGGAGTTGACGGGGGAGACTGGGGCGGGACCTGTATATTGTATCTGGGTGAAAGGGGATCTCTCGGAGATTTGTGGGGTGCAGTTGGAGGCACAGATTGGAGACAGTGGGCAAGACTGCAGGTTACCTTCTACCCTCAGCTTCATCCCAGACGGAGGATGGGGACAGAGAAGGTGGACTGAGAATGAGATGAGGGGACAGGCTAACATGTGGGAGAGAGCCAGTGCACTAAGGAAGGGACAGGTTAATCAGCTGGAATGGCCACACGGGGGAGGGACAGCTCAGGGCTCGGCCACTGGCAGCCTCCCTGCCCTCCCTTTACCTATGTCTCCAGTGAGGGGCAAGGCCTGCCCACAGCCCACAGGACAAGGAGCCGTGTCCCTGCGGGGAGAAACAGAGGCCCTCTTAACTTGACCACCTGCCCCTCTACTGCACTTGAGGCAGCACCTCAAACAGCAACATCAGCCCGAGGTCTGAACTCAAAACTCACCTTGAACCAGGCTTCCTAAGCTCCCTGCCTGCATGATTCCCACTTCCTACTCCCTGTCAGTCGGGTTGGGTGAAAGCAGAGAGGGTGAGGGCCTCTCCAGGGACCAGGCCTGGAGCAGACCCTGGTGGCTGGGCTCTGCCACCCTCAAGGCTGTGGGTAGTGAGTCGAGGCTTATATGGCCTCTTCTTTATGAGATCAACAGTGAGACCCGGAGAGATCCTGGCCAGCCCCAGGGGCATTGACTGGGCATCCCTAGGGCCTGCCAGTGGTCTCTACCTTGTGTCCCCATGGTCCTGGACATAAAGCCATCTCTCTGAGAGTGTGAAACTGTGTTCTTGTGAGGGTGAGAGTATGTCCCTGTTTGAGTGCATTTCTCTGTGTGGCTGTATCCTTGTGGACTGTTCCTCACCTGTGACATTGTCTGTCTATGTCACCTTGCCTGTCTGCGTGCCCTTTGTGGGGCTGTATCCTTGTGGACTGTTCCTCACCTGTGACATTGTCTGTCTATGTCACCTTGCCTGTCTGCGTGCCCTTTGTGGGGCTGTATCCTTGTGTTTGAGACTGTACCCCACATGTAATTGTATCTCTCTGTTTCTCTTTGTGTGTTTGTATTAAACTGTCTCCCTGTGTCCCTGGGCATAACTGCTGTGCCTTCAGGTGATGGTGCCCTTCTTGTACGTATACATGTGATCTCGTATCAGGTGTTACCATCCCTGAAGTGAGACAGTGTCCCTGTGTGACTGTGAACTTGTGTGTGACTGTGGCCTTGTGGATGACTGTCCTGCATATCCTTCTTCTTTAGGGGTGACTGCCCTTGTTCCTGTGTGTGTGGCAAAGTGAAGTTGCTTTAGGATGCCCGGGGGGACTGTTTCTGGCATGTGGTCCCCCTGTGAGCCTGTGTGTGCAGGTGTGAGGGAGCCGTCAGCTCTGTCCCTCTGTGTTCTCCATGTCCATGACCTCATCCCGTCTCTGTCTCTCATCCTGGCTTCTAACAACCTTTTCACAGCTGATTCCTTTGGAGCATTTGTCACCGCGTCAGGGCCAAGAACCCCATCCTCCCCCTGCTGCTTGATTTAATTTCTGAAATGGACAGCACATCAGTAGGGGCACCCACGGGGCGGGAGCAGAGCTGTCCAGAGAGAAAAGATTAAATCACTGCCATCTTTGGAGCAGTTGCATGGCTGCGTGTATTGCCATTGTTGTGTTATTGTAGCAGTTGTGACACTGTGTGCTTGTCATGTCCTCTTACCCCTCCACCTCTCCATTGTGGCCTGTCGTTGTCTTCTGCCATTGTGTTGTCATTTTTTCATTCTGCCCTGCCCTTACATCATCGTCTGTCATTATTGTCAGGTTGTGTTTCTACTTTTTTTGTGCAGCAGACAAGGTGTGGTGGGGAGGTGTTATCCCATAGCCATTGTATGTAATGTGTTGTTCGGTCTCTGTGTCCTCGTGTGGTGGCTGTACCTGCTCCCCAGGATTAAGGGCCACACTGGGTCCACGTTAGCGTTGAGCTGCCTGGTCAGTGTTGATGTGTTGCTGCTGGGACCATGATGGCCACGCCCCCTCCCCAAAGGTCAGTTTTCAGCCTCCTCCTCAGGCAGCTGGATGCAAAGTCTCTGCTAGGGGGTGCAGAGAGAGGGGCTTGGCATGTTTCCTGGAAGCTCCAGGTTTTTGGAAGGGAGGCTGGAGGGGGGCTCAGTGGCTGGAGCTGGTGGACTATTGGGGGGGCTCAGTGGCCGGAGTCTTGGACACTGGGCCTCTGGTCAGGGGGAGGCCCCTGTTTAGTGTCTGGTCCAGCCTCACAGCTGTGGCCTCCAAGGCCCCCAGCCACCGCCCTTCCGCCCGTTCATCGTCTGTTCGGCTGGTCCCAGGCTCCACAGACGAGTGGTCAGGGCTGGCTGGGTCTCCTGCTTCCTTCTTCTCTGACAGGGACAGAGAGGCTCAGAGAGGGGCAGGATAGAGATAGGCAGCGAGGGAGAGAGACCCGGAGTCACAGAGAGACCCTGGCACAGCGAGGACGAGAGACGCAGCAAACCGGGACAGATGTTCCAGCGTAGAGCAAAGCAGGGCTGAGGAGGGGGCTGCAATGGGAGGAGGGGGTGGCCAGTGGGTCCAAGGGGGATCCCTACACCCCTGCAGTCTTGGTGGTGTTAACAAGTCTAATTAAGAGGCCACTGGCCCAACTTAATTGGCTCATTAACAGGAATTGCCTCTGAAAATCCCCCAACTCAGCAGGGTGGCTCTCTGGAGGGGAGATGTAAGCGAGTGTTAACGAGGGATCCCGCAGCCCCCCACCCCAACTGCTGCCCTCTCCCCCTTCCCTTCTCCTCTCCCACCCTCACTCCGCAGATCTGGCCAAGACCTGGGAAGTGTCTGTCTCTCAGGCTCAGGGGGTAGGATGAGAAGGGGGTGTCCTGAGATTCCCATCTCCCTATCTCTGTGTGCCTGCATCTTAAATCTGCCTCTCTGCCCTGATCACTTCCCCCACTTCGTGCTGCCTGTCGACAGGTGCTCGCCTCCACCCTTCCATTTCCAGTCTCCTGGGCTCTGTCCATCACGCCTGGGTTGCTGAAGGCAGGGCTGGGGTTTGCTTTTGGCTCTGACAGGCCGCTCCTGGGGGTAGGAGAGGAATGGTCAGAGTGCTCACTCCATCCCAGCAGCACTGCACCCCCCAAGCCCCCAACCTGCCCTAAGTAGTTCCTGCCTTGTGAACTTGACAGCTGCCAGGAGTTCCCTAGGGTTCCCTGCTGCCCATTCTCCCTTCTCCTGCTGCTGCCTGAGCCCTGGATGGCTGAGGGGCGGGTTGTTGTGGGGTGGCAGGCTGGGAAGGCAGACGAAAGGGAGAGAGACAGGAAGAGAGATGGGGGAGGTGGGGATAGAGACAGGACAGAAAGAGACAAGGATGGGGTGGGGAAGAGAAAGAGAGAGGGAGACAGAAAAAGGAGTCCAGGAGTGGGGCCCCTCAATGCCAGCTTGCCTGGGTAATAGTGGACGTCAGTAACTGGGCTGGGCCTGTGGGTGGCAAGAGATCAGGGTCATGGGGGTCAGGAAACTTTAAAAAACCCAGGGACTGGAGAGGAACTGGGTTTTCTCTGAGAACTGACCCCTCTCAGCACTATGCAAACTCTCTGTCACATGCAAACACACACACACAGAAGATCGCCCATTCACATACCTAGCCCCTGTACATGCACACTCACATTCACATGTGGAGACATTCGTATACCCACACACTTGCACAGGCATAGAGGAGCTTTGAACACGCTCCATCTCCCCAAACACTCACACAGACACCGAGCCTCTCGTCCTCACTCATACATCCTCACAGGCTCTTGTCTGAGCACGCTCGCCTGCGGGTGCTGGGCAGGGCTGTGACCTGTGACTTTTGCCCTGTGCCCCCACCCCCCACAGAGGCACCCCATGTGCAGTACGAGCGCCTGGGCTCTGACGTGACACTGCCATGTGGGACAGCAAACTGGGATGCTGCGGTGACGTGGCGGGTAAATGGGACAGACCTGGCCCCTGACCTGCTCAACGGCTCTCAGCTGGTGCTCCGTGGCCTGGAACTGGGCCACAGTGGCCTCTACGCCTGCTTCCACCGTGACTCCTGGCACCTGCGCCACCAAGTCCTGCTGCATGTGGGCTGTAAGTGTTGCCCCCACCCCTCATCCAGCCTCCCTCCTTCCTTGAAACCCAGACTCCTAGCCCAGATCAAGTCCCCTTCCTGTTAGGGGCACACGGAGAGGGGAGAGCTGCAGCCTGACCCTTGTCCTCTGATTTTGTCCTGGCCTGCTCTTCTGGCCTCTGAGCCCAGTCTTGCCCACTGAGTCCAGACCCCTAGACAATTTGCCCACACATCCCACCCCCGTGGAGGTCTTGGGTATCCTAAAACCCTATTCCCTCTGACAACATAGGCAGAGAGCTGGTAAGGCATGGCTCACCTGGGACATGAGTGGGGAGAGACCCTCAGGTCACGGATCTGAGCTGGAGGAGCCTCACTGTGTCTGCTCCCACAAGGGCTAGTCAGAGGGCCTCAGGGAGGGAAGTGGGATATGTGGTTATACAGGTATAGGCAAGGCGCTCCAGGAGGACCCAGGGAAGGAGGAAGGCATCCTGGAGTGGGAAGTGAATGGAGACTTGGGAAGCGAACGGTGATTTAGAAGACGCATTGAAACATCATTTCTGGCAGAGAGCTGGGTGTGACTGTAGGCCTCAGTGGCTGGGAGGGCATGTAAAGGCTACTTGGGCTGGTGTTGATGTGGAGAGGGAGCTGAAGGAAGGGACGGGGGGCAGATCATGATCCTGGAAGCTGGGCGGTGACATCTTCTGGGTCATGTTCTTAAAACATCACTCTGAGTGGAGGGAGGCAGGTTGGATGGAGAAAAACCAAGGTAGGAAGGAGACTGTTACTGGATGCAGGAGAGAGGATGAGGACCTGGGACCAGGGCATGGAGCTGGGGAAGCTGAGAAGGCGCAGTTGGACGTCGAAGAATTGGTGATGGATTGGAGGTGGGAAGGACAGGAGAGTAGAAGGTGGGAGGAGTCAAGACAGCTGGAGGAATCCATGACTGCAACAGGAAGAAAACGGAAGGAAAAGATAATGTGTGCTGTTTGAACAGTGTCTTAGTTTGGGTTTCCCTAGAATCAGATCCCAAGATGAGAATTCTTATGCAAGTAGTTTATTTGGCAGGTGAAGGAAATACCGTGAAGGAATGGGAAAGTGACACACAAAAAGGAAGTTAGGTTAGTCAATAAAGAGTGAGTTATCCAGACATTGCCTCTTGGCGACTGATGTTAACCACCGAAGGTGCAGATGCAGAACGTGCACCTGAGTTGCCCTGCCTGAGGGTGAGGGAGCTGGGATGTGTATACACTAGCTCCTGCCCATCAGTGGTTGAGAGATTCACCTGGGGTGGGAGGGAGGCTCTTTGATTCCCCAGCACTTTTGCCCTGATGTCCCAGCAGGCAAAGCAAAAGAAAGCTCTTAGGCGAATAACTGCAGAATTTGGGAGTGAGAAGTATTAATAGTATGGGCAAGGGATCTGCGGCTCCCTAGACATCTGCTGCAGACCTGTTCAGTGGGATCCTTGGAGGACAACCGAGAGTTGATGGCTGGTAACCAGTGGGTCTGAGCGTCTGGGATTCGGGGAGAGGCCTCTGCTGGAGATGGATACTTGTGGGGGGTTGTCAGCATTAAGGCCATGGGAGGGTGTGAGATGGCCAAGGGAGAGATCGTGGAGTGAAGAGAGAAGAGGACCCAGAATTGAGCCCTAAAGACCATCAGCATTTAAAGAGGTCAATGGAGGGAAATGAGCCACAAAAAGAAATAAGAAGGAGCCAGCAAGAAGGTAGAGGGAAGACCAGGTGAGTGTGATTTGGAAGAGGGATTTTGAGAAGTCAGAATGACAAGGCCATCACCATTGCTGAGGGTGAGGTGGGCAGGCATCCAGATCCCAGCTGGAGGTACCCACCAACAGAGTGAATACTCTGAACATAGTTCCATTTCTTCATTTCTTTTCTCCTGAGCCAATGATTCAAGCTCCTCTGGCCTCATTTTATTTGGGTATGGTTCACCCCACTGCCCAAAAGTCGTCTTCTTAATCCCTAGAAGCTACCTAGCAGATGTTTAAGGGATCTGGGAGCAGACACTTGCCTCGCTGTCAGAAGACTGGTGTGGAACACTGTGTAAAATGTTAGGCCGAAGGGTTGTTCAGGGTCTTCCACAAAAACGCTGACCCACCAGTAGGGCTTAAAGAGGTGTGAAAATGTATTTTGGTGGGAATGTACCTTTCCCCATGGGAAGGCCTTTTTTTGGTTATTGTTTAATGTGTCTAAACTGAAGAGATGGCGTTCAAAACCCAACATTTTAGTTTCAAGCCATGGATGGAGTGACCCCTGTTGGCCAGCTTGAGAAATGCAGGACCAGCCTAACAATTCTCCTTGGCCCACTATGGGGTCCATCAGAAGTGGAGCACTCAGCCTAGCCCCAGGCCCTTTCAGAGGGAAAAGGGCCATTTACTGAGTGCCATGGAAAAAGGATGAACCCAACTTGGCACCGGTCACCCACATCCCTGTCTTCTCAGTTTGGGTCCAGAAGTCCTCAGGATGGACAAGACTGGTGTGATGGCTGGGCCTTGATGACCCTGGACCCCCATTCTTGATGATGTGATCTTCTTTGAGAGGTCGTTGGAGGGGAGTTGGGTCTTGAAGTAATGTCCATAGTCTATACCCACAGGACATGCCCACAGCTGCCCTGTTGTGACCAGGGCCCAGACCTTTTATATAGAGTGCTCACTGCCCTCCAGGCCCTGCTGCCAGATGAAGGCTGGCCATGAGTTGGCTGTAGCATTAGTTTCAGGTACTTATCTCTCATTGCATTATTTCCTTCTAAAGACCTGGTCAGAGGAACAGGGGATATTAATCATTATCGTCTCAGTCACTTTATATTAGTAACAAGAGACTGGCTTTGGCAACACTCAGTATCAAATTATCCTTCCTGCCAGCTCTCAGAGAACAGGACAGAGTTACCCCTGATTTGTGGGTCATTCAAACCAAAAATTATTTAATATTTATCCTAAACACATGCAATTTGTCTCTATTTACAAGGGAACTTGGTCTTAACAGTATTCTGTTGGAAGTCTCCTTAACCAGGCTAATCCCTGAACTGCTTTCTCCTGATCCACCTTCTTGCTCTCAAGTGGATCCTCACGAGCAGAGCCCTAAGGACTCCTCTCCTCCCTAGGATGACGGAAGGACCCCCCACATTAGGAAGCAGGATCACAGTGTTGCTTTTAGTAGCATCTTTTTATTTACAAGACACTGCTGATTCTGTATCGTTCTGATCTTAAGCTAAAACAAACCAGAGATTAAAATGATTTTTAAATGGACAGTTCCTTCTCCAGTTTTTTAAAACTTTTATTTGATTGGTTAGGATGGAAGCTCTGGGTCCCCTGGTTCAGCACTGCTTTCCCTGCAGCCCTGTTTGGCTGGAAAGGAAAGAGTGAGGAGAGGGCTATGGTCAAAGAAGACGTCTGGGGAGAAATCACAAGTGGGAGGTCGCCGGGGCATTTGGGAGTCCAGAAGTTGGAATGCCTCAAGGGATGCCACGAGATAAGGCTGAGCCAGGCCTGAGCCTTGAGTGCCAGGCAGGAGGCGGCGTGTGGGTGGGGCGTGGGTAGGGCTGGAGTGGAAGGGTCACCCTGCCCCACCCTGCCTGATCTGGCCTGGCCTAGGGTGTGGGCAGCTTGCCCCTCCTCCTCTCTGGGCCGGCGGGCAGGCCTCATGCGTGCCGGGGGCTCCAGCCCAGGCGGGCTGGCGAGATGAGAGGAAAAACATGCGGTTTGGTGGGCTGGACATGGAAAAACAAGCCAATTAGGAGGAAAACAAACAAACCCTGGGCCAGTGGGGGCACACGCACGCATACACACGCGCACACGGCCCCGCGTGGGACCCAGGGACACCCTGTCACAGGCTGACAAGTCACTTGGGTGTCTCAAGAGCCCCCACAAGGGGCAACCCAGATGCCGTGTATGCCCAGAGCCTGATACTGTGACCTGTGTGCATAAGAGCTTTTGCTCACACACTCTCTTCAACATGCACTCACACGGTGTTCAGTTCATACGTGTGAACATGCTGGGAATTCTGGGCACCCTTCCACATGCACAGTTTGCAAAATACGTTCAGCCTCACTATGCTCCATCACATATGCACTGCCTCATGTATGAGCTCTAGCTGTCACTGTGTTCAGACACAATGGCACACTTACAGGCACTCTAACAGAGTACCTTGGCCACACAGCCTTGCACATAGAGACAGTCTCGAGATTGAACAGCCTCACCCTGAGTCACGTGCAAACACAGTCATCCAGTCCCACACAGCCTCCCATCCTACAGTTACACAACTGCCCAGAGTCTCACAGTCACACACATGGAGCCTCACAGTTACACACAGCCTTGCAATCACAGCGTCTTAAAAACAGCTTTCCCTCCAACTCACAACACACTCACAACAGGCATCCTGATCTCACACTGTCCTACAATCTCACAGCACCCCCACCTCCGCCCACCCGGCCCCTCAGCTGGGCTCCAGCTGCAGCAAGTCACTCCTTTTCTTCCTTTTGTTTTTCTTTCCTCCTTTTCCCTCTGAGAAACCTGGTCCCTGTCAGGAAACCCAAGCCCTTCCCTGCTCAGGGCCCAGGGCCAGGCAGGAGTAGCCAGATGACAGACAAAGCCCCCAGTCAGCCCCCCAACCCCCACCCCACCATGACCTCCCCAGTCAGGGAGAGGAACTGGCGTGAGGGGGAGGTTGGAAGGGGACGCGGTCTGAGGGGGGAGGACAGTCGGGGAGTGGAGGAGCCTGGTCAGTGGGGAGGCTGGCCAGGGGTGGGGGCCTGTGAGTCCAGTGCCGTGGCCCGCTCTGCCCTCCGAGGAGTCCGGGGCAGCAGGGAGCTGACTCTGCACACTCCGATCCCCACCCCACCCCCAGCGCCCTTCCCCTTCCTGGGGGTAAGGGGGGCGGTGGCAGGAGCGGGGAGTGGAGGCTTCTCGGCCGACCTCGGAATGTCCTTTCCTCCTGGGGTGGCTGCCAACTCTGGCTTGGCCAACAGGCCCCCAGAAGGCACTTCCTGTGTCCTTGGCCGCCCCCCACCCCACCCCCAGGCAGAGTTCTGCACCCGTGGGCAGACAGGGAAGAGACACTAAAGGCACACAGGATGAACATGGAACGACATGAGATGGACGCAGGGCCCGGAAGGCTTCCCAAGGGAGGCACACAGTGGAAGGCAGAATGCAGGTTGGCCCTGTGGGGTCTCAGCTGGACCCCGCTTTCCCTGACAGGCCTGGGGAATGGAGCTGCCTCCGCCCACAGCATTGCCCCCTCCACCTGGTGCCCTGGAGTTCTCCTGATGCCTCTCTGCCCCGTCATCTCTTCTGCTGCAAAGCTAGATCTGGATCCTGGGGGTTCTGCCCCAGGCCCCTCCCAGCATCACACATACTGGACACGCACACGCAATCACACAGAGTCACTCACAGTCACGTGCACACTGTGGATGGAAGCCCACTGTTCCCCTGTGTCACCATGGCCACTCTACAAGCATAGACATGCACTCCCCTTCACTGTCCCTGGCTTATTGCGCTGCCCCCCTCCCATTTCCTGTCCACCTGTCAGGCCGGGGGCGGGGGAGGGGGGAGGCACAGGAGGGAGGTGTCAGTGTCCCTGGAGCCGCAGACGGACATTCCTTGCTCGGGTCAGATCACATAAGCTGCCTCCTTCCAGGAACCTGAGCCGCCTGTCCTCACGCCTTACCCAATGCCTGAGGGTGGGACAGCTGGGCTAAGTGCTCACGGCAGCAAAAAAGAGTGCGGGCTAGACAGCAGAAAGGACTTCCCAAGTGTGTGTGTATAGGGTTACCCCTGTCCTGGGGTTTAGCTCTGGCTTACTGTCTGACCTTGAGAGGTCCTTATCCCTCTCTGGGCCTTCCTATTCCAGAGTGAGGGCAGCTGCTTACCATGTAAAGGGCTTCTTAAAGGGTCTGCGATGGAGATGCTGGGGGCTGGCACTAAGGTGAGGTACACACAAAGGGAACAGCAGCTTCCTTTCAACAGGCACTTGTACACACACACAATCATACATAGACATGCAGATTCACCCACATCCGCATAGCTGCTCCTACGGATCCCTGGTCACTCATTCATGTCACATAGAGACATGCATGTAGCACATATACCCCTGCATGCAGACATCTACAAACACAGATATGCATACAAACAGCTGCCCAGTGCTGTTCCTTTGTAGCCACCAGGCCTGTCCTCGTGTCTCCGTCTCTACTGAGGGAAGTCTGGGGTGTCTCTTCTCTAGGAAGTGCACCCGATACTCCAGCAGTCGGAGGACCCATTCAAGACTCCCCTCGTCTCTGCAGCACAGTCTTCCTCTGGGAGTGGACACAAAGTGGCAGGAGATGTGGGGCTGGGGCCGATTCCCCCAGACATCACCTCCATCCTGTGATTGATGAGTTGAGGCCCGCAGCCCCCTGCTCCCCACGGTTCCTGCCTCCTTTGAGCAGGTGGAGGGGGGGTTCCGTGTCCGCACAGCCCTTGTTTTTCTTTAATTAAACATCTGGCTCTCTGTGGCCTGGGAAGCCTCAGACCCTCGCTGACAGCCTCCCCGCCACAACTTTGGCATCAATGATGGGTTGAGGGGGGAGAGCTGGGGCTCTGGGGCCCACCTGTCCCCATACAGTGCAGGGGACTGGGAGCTCCAAGAATGCCCTGACCACACTGTCCTCACCCCCAGTGCCGCCGCGGGAGCCTGTGCTCAGCTGCCGCTCCAACACTTACCCCAAGGGCTTCTACTGCAGCTGGCATCTGCCCACCCCCACCTACATTCCCAACACCTTCAATGTGACTGTGCTGTGAGTAGCTGCGCCTGTGACCCGGGTCCAGCCCTGACCTCTGACCTCTCCCCCATCCCACCACCATGCCCTCCGTCCATACCCCAGCCCTGCCTTGGGCTTGACCTTTCCTCAACCTCTGCCCCACCTGACCCTTGATGTTCGTAACAGTACCTGGGTCTCACCTCTCCCCAGGCATGGCTCCAAAATTATGGTCTGTGAGAAGGACCCAGCCCTCAAGAACCGCTGCCACATTCGCTACATGCACCTGTTCTCCACCATCAAGTACAAGGTCTCCATAAGTGTCAGCAATGCCCTGGGCCACAATGCCACAGCTATCACCTTTGACGAGTTCACCATTGGTATGTGTGGCGGTTGGGGGGACCTGCTGCCTACTCCAGTGGGAATGTAAGTGGATGTGTGCCATTGGTGGGGATGTCCACATGCATGCACATGTATACATGGCATGTACATGCCTCTGCACAGGTATGTACAGTGCACATGTATGTGCACATATATGCATGACATATACACCTGTGAACGTGTAAGTGAATGTCCTTTACCTGAAGGGCCGAGAGACCTGTCCAGCAGCTCTTTCGATCATTTTTCTGGCTCCCAGAACATGCAGCAGGGGGAAGGGGGGCGCAGGCTGGGCCAGACCCTTGTGCAGCTGCAGCCTCCACCGCACCCCCCCCCAACTCTAATGGCTTCCTTACGGTCTGTGATGAATGAGGTGTCAGAACAGGAGACAGGACTGGGACAGATACTGCCCTCCCCCTGACCCCCCCATCCCAGCCAGACCCTCTACCTGCCTCTGCCCTATTCCAGGCAGGCTCTCTGCTTGCTATTCCCCCACCCCAGCCAGACCTTCTGCCTGCCCCTGTCTTCTCCCCAGACCCCATGGCTGGATCCCTAGACAGAGTATTTCTACATAAGCTGGGCCCTTAGGCGCTCCCATCAGATCCCCAGCCTACCTCCAGATCTGCAACACCTGTGGACTGTCTTTTACCCTTGACCCAGGTCTTAGTTTGGAACTGGAAAAGTTGAAGTGAAAAACCAGGCTTGGGGGAATGTGTGATGCTGGTGTAGGAGGGGTAGTCCAGGTGACAGTGGGGGTGACAGTGGTAACTATGGAGGCATCATATTGTCTTAGTTACTGGGATGCAGGTCAGTATGAGGATAGGGTTGGGATGATGGGATGATGAGATGAAATTTGGAATGTTGATATTAAGAGTTGGTGACAGTGACTGTAGTGACAGTCATTGGTGATGATGGGGATGTCAGACTTGGAACTAATGAGATAGTTGTCTATGGTAGTTATCAGAATTGACAACAGAGAAGAGGCACGCTGACTATGATGTTGATGACAATGGTGGGCAATATGAGAGGGTTAACATGGTGGCTGGAGTTGACAAAGTGGTTGTTGCCAGAGATTAGTGTAGTAATGAAGCTATGTCTCCTGAACAGTGAAGCCTGATCCTCCAGAAAATGTGGTAGCCCGGCCAGTGCCCAGCAACCCTCGCCGGCTGGAGGTGACGTGGCAGACCCCCTCGACCTGGCCTGACCCTGAGTCTTTTCCTCTCAAGTTCTTTCTGCGCTACCGACCCCTCATCCTGGACCAGTGGCAGCATGTGAGTGCCCTGCCCAGCCAAGATCCTGGGTGCCTGAGTTAGAATCATGTGCAGTGAGTGGCACCCATATCCCACGTGGCAGCAGCTCCAGTGTGAGACCTGATGAATCAGGCTCTCCACGGGGAAAAGGGACAGGTGGGCCTGGGAGAATGGATGGAGCTGAGGCAGGTGTCCTTAGGGGTTCCCAGTGACCCCTGTTAGTGCAGCGGGAACACATATGTCTTTCTGTGGCTCCCCAGGGTCGTGGAGAGAAATGCGGGGAGGGAGATGGTGAGGGAGGGAGATGGCGGGGGAGGGAGATGGCGGGCAGGACAGGCAAGGCTCCCTTTCCTTACCTCGCTCTCAGCCCTGACCAGGCATCTCCCTCTTTACACTCTGGCCCAGGCTCTGGGCTTGTGCTGGCCCCAAGGGACAGGAACGTGCCTGTCCTCAAGGGCTCACAGATGGGCCCAAGGGGTCAGGATCAGGCAGTGGGGTCAAGCCTGGTCCAGCATGTGAGTTTAGGCCCTGACTGGCATCAGGACTCCAAAGTCAGACCCGGCTTAGGGGTCAGCTTGAGGCTGTGAGTCGGAAGGTAGCCTGGCTGGGAACCAAGCAGTGGACAAGGGTCAGTATGGGGTCAGACTATGGTCTGGATCAAGCTACAATAGAGAGCTCTGGGGAACAGCCAGAGGTCTGGGGCAGACTTGGGGTTCTCTTGCTTTGAGAGCCCTGAGCCCATAGGGTCGTGGGCACTCTGTGTGGCCCATGAGGCCTGTGGGCTAGGAGCGGGGTTGAGAGGGTGCTCCATGGGACAACCCAGGCTGGTTCCTGGGGGTCAACTTGTACCCCCACCTCATCTACCAGGCTCTAACTCCAGCTCCTCGTGCCCCTATCCAGTCTGGCCTTTAAAGTGTGTAATTCAATTCCTGGGTGCCTGTCCCCCACAAAGCTTGCTCATGCACTCACATGTTCCCTGACAGAGTCCGGAGTCCCTCCCGCCTGGCCAGCTGCCCGCGCCTAATGCATTGCTAATAACCAGGGTCTAGTTTCACAAGCCCCCCCTCCCCCGCTAACGAGCTACAGGCAGCAGCCCCGCGCGTCGCGGCGCACACGCCTTGCAGTGGACCTGGCACACCGCCCACCACACACACGGGAACGTGCACACACACGCGGCTCCCAGCGGGAACCGTACACCATACGTGTGTGCAACTAACATGCCAAGACCATGCGCAAAACTGACCCCCACACTGAGGTGGGAGAAGCAAAGTGTGCAGGCTCCGTGGCGAGAACATGCGTGGCCTGTAGCGCATCCTAGCCCCATTCTGTGTCTCACTGGCACTGGGGTTGGTTAGATTTATGGTTCTTTTCAGCTGAAGTTTTGCTGTGAACAGAGTCTATTCTCCCCAGTCCTTGACCTTGGGGAGAGGCAGGTGTATGACTGGGAGGGGGCGAGAAGGGCAGAACAGAGAAAAACATCATTTGGATTTTCAGGAGGAAAATACAGACCAGGAATTGCAAAAGAATGGGCCCTGGGCAGGGGCTGTCTCAGCATGGACAAGAGGGAGGCAAGTACTGGGACCCAGCATGGGTTCCCTGCAGCTCCTGCGCTGGCCTGGAGGGCGTGTCTGGCATGTGCTCCAGCAGACCACGGAGGACTCCCAGGGGAGGCCGATGTCAATGACTAGGGAGTTCCTGCCAATTGAGAAGCCTTTCTCTTGAGAGGGAGGATGAAGGGATCACTGATAACCTAGCAAGAAGGATCCTGGTCTAGGATATGTGGCCCCGAGGAGAGCACTGACTTCCTGGGGGCCACATTCCTGGAGGTATGGTGCCCACCATGAGCCCACAATGAGGCGGCAATTTGATCTGTTCCCCATGCTCCCTCCCTGTGGGGAGAGACTGACGTGGAGATCTGCGGTCTAATCCTGGCAGGAGGGAGACAGAGCTGAAGGAGCCATGGCTACTCAGCCAGAGGGTATCTTTGCCGAGCAGAAAGGGACTGGGGTGCCAGAGGTGGAACTGGGACCCTGGCTCCAGGAGAAGAGGGTCTTTGGGACCCTCCGATCTTCCAGGGCTGAGATTAGGATTTACTGAGCCCAGGGTCTGGGCCCAAAAGGTGTCTCACCATGACCCTGACCTTTACCACCGTATCAGGGCCACAGGCTGAGCAGGAACTGGAGGGGCTTCCTGCCCCGCTTGGACCCACCGCACATGCCCAGACACATACACACACGTGTGCATGCACTCACAGCCTGTCAGGTCAGATAGCCCAGACCCCAGTTTTCTGGGGGGAAGATTGGAACAGGGACCAAAAAAGCCCTGAAGCCAGACGTGGCCCAGAGCGGCCCCCTTCTCCGCCCCTGCCGGCTGCCCCTGTTTACGAGGCGGCTTAATGAGGCAGCGGGTGCCGCTGAGATGAACCAGAGCCCAGCCTGGGCCTGGAAGGGGCGCCGGACAGGCAGGCCGGCCTGGAGGGTTGGGGGAGACCAGCAGGATGGGGCCAGCGGGGCGAGAGTGGGGTGGCGATGCCTCCAGGAGGAAATGGAGCAGCTGTCCTGCGCCCTGCAGCTCCAGGGGCTGTCCCCCACCCCTTTCCGCCCCAGCAGCGTGATAACCACACTGAGGCCTTCCTAAGGGGAGGCTCAGCTGGGGCCAGGCTGGTAGGTGCCTTGGGCATCTGGGAACCCAGGCTCTGACCAGAAGCCATGGTAATGACAGCGCTAGCTGAAGTGTGTTTGGTGCTGTCCTCATGCCTTGGTCCTCATTGTAACCCTAAGAGGTGGATACTCTCATGAATGCCATTTTACAGATGAGGATGGCAAGGCATGAGGATGTTAAGTAACTTGGTCACCTCACTACTAAGGGATGGGGCCAAATTTGGAACTCAGGTAGCCTAGCTCCAGTCAGTGTGTCAACCTCCCCTCTCTGTGGCTTCCTGGTGGGAGAGGAGGACAGCATTACCATCTCCTCTCACCCCCTGCCCTTGCCACCTCCAGGCTGGGACTGTGGTCGGGATTCAGCCGGGCTAGGGGCTGTGAGAGAGCAGGGGCAACAGCAGAGTTGTAGGCACAGGGCAAAGACCTCCTTATTCTCCCCTGGGGTGTTTCTGGTCTCCTTAAAGATGTCATTACTCTCCTTCAGGGACAACTCCCCTCCTGTGGGGTCTCCTCCCTAAGATGTCCCCAGTCTCTGGCAAGAATATTCTCCATGTCCTCCTTCTCCTCAGGGAAGTCCTCACTGCCCCCAGAGCCCTTTCCTCTCCTCTCCCCAAAGGCATGCTCACTTCCTCTGGAGGGACCTCACCCTCCTGGCCCCCAGGTGTGTCCTTACCCCCACCCCATGGTCTGGCTGCAGGTGGAGCTGTCCGACGGCACAGCACACACCATCACAGATGCCTACGCCGGGAAGGAGTACATTATCCAGGTGGCAGCCAAGGACAATGAGATCGGGACATGGAGTGACTGGAGCGTGGCTGCCCACGCTACGCCCTGGACTGAGGAACCGCGACACCTCACCACGGAGGCCCAGGCTGCGGGTGAGCTTGCTCCCGCCCCTACCTCCTGGCTTTGCTGTCCTGGAGGCCTGTGGTAGAACCTGTGGCCTGGTTCTACCCTGCTGCCTCCAGCCTCTGCTCCTGGGGGTAGCCACACTTCTGCCTGTCTGTCCAACTCCTGCCATTCCTGGTCCTTGCTATCTGGACATCCTTGGTAGGGGTCATTGGGTGGAGGGGTTATCTGTGAGCCTTGGGAAACAGGATCTGCCTGATGGGGGAGGCAGTACCAGTCTGATGCAGGAAGCAGAATGGTATGTCTCATGAGCCCCCGGATCTGGATGGGACCCCAGCCCTGGCCTTGCCCTGAGTTTCCCCCATGTTCCCCAGAGACCACGACCAGCACCACCAGCTCCCTGGCACCCCCACCTACCACGAAGATCTGTGACCCTGGGGAGCTGGGCAGCGGCGGGGGACCCTCGGCACCCTTCTTGGTCAGCGTCCCCATCACTCTGGCCCTGGCTGCCGCTGCCGCCACTGCCAGCAGTCTCTTGATCTGGTAGGTTGAGTGAGGCTGGGTGGCAGAGGGAGCCTGAGGGAACCCCCACTCCAGCCCCCTCCCTGACAGGCCCCTGCCTGTCTCTACAGAGCCCGGCACCCCATGAGGACATGCAGAGCACCTGCAGAGGAGCAGGAGGCCGGAGCTGAGCCTGCAGACCCCGGTTTCTATTTTGCACACGGGCAGGAGGACCTTTTGCATTCTCTTCAGACACAATTTGTGGAGACCCCGGCGGGCCCGGGCCTGCCGCCCCCCAGCCCTGCCGCACCAAGCTGGCCCTCCTTCCTCCCTCAGGGGCGGTGGGCCATGCAGCTAACCCACCCACCAAAGACCCCCTCACCCTGGCCCCTTGGGCTGGACCCTCCAATGCCAGCGACTCCCAGGAGCCCTTGGGGGATGTGAGGGGAGCCTCTCACATCCGATTTCTCCTCCTGCCCCAGCCTCCTGTCTATCCCAGGGTCTCTGTTGCCACCATCAGATTATAAGCTCCTGATGCTGGGGGGGCCCAGCCATCCCCCTCCCCCCAGCACCCACACTTTTCAGTCCCCTCCCCTCTGCCCTGTTTTGTATACCCCTCCCCTGACCCTGCTCCTATCCCACAGTATTTAATGCCCTGTCAGTCCCTTCTAGTCTGACTCAATGGTAACTTGCTGTATTTGAATTTTTTATAGATGTATATACAGGGTGGGGCGGGGGTGGGCGGTTCTCATTAAACGTCACCATTTCATGAGTCCTTGGAACAGACCCACTTTGGGAGGGTACCCCTCTTCCAAGGACCCCACCCCATCCAGGGCTGGCGGAGGAAAGAAATTGTGGTTGGGGAAGGTGGGGAGAGGTGTTCAGCTTTCAGGCCAGTGTAGCTGGTAACAGTGTTGTCTACTTCTTGGGGGGTAGGGCTTTCCTGGAGCACAGAGTTGCAGCCAGGGAAAAATTGTGGGACATAAGGGATCCCACGGGGGTATCCAGTCAGTCCTGGAGGCTGCCGAAGTCCTGGCTGGGGCAGAAGCCTTTCAAGGGTCACCTCTAGAACTGCCTTCCATGAGTGCCCAGGCCTGAGCCCAGTGCACAGGGCTAGGGATGATGGCAGAAGGGGAGGGGCAGGCTTCATCCTTGGGGCCAGGGGGTGTGCGTGATCCCTGCCATCCAAGAGACAGTCCAGGGGTGCTGGAAGGTCAGGCCTAGGGCTCAGCCAGGCCACAAGGGCTCAGAGCACAGTGTCCTGGGCCTGGGCAGGCAGGGGGGCTGCCTGAAGGAGGAGGCTGCTTGGATTGTGACCAGGGATAGGACCTGGGCTTCAGGACTGGAATGACAGAGTACAAGGCTTACTCCCAGGGCTGGGTTATAGTCAGGACTCAGTGTGGAGCTGGAGAGGGTGGGGCTTTGGCTTTACAGGATGGTCAGTCTTTGGTCCAGCCTCAGATACTGCCCACACCCTTCCAGTCCCCAAACTGGGGCTCCGGGATCCCTCTGACTTCTCCTCAGAGGAGGACACTTGGCTGTCCCAGGCCTGCTTAGGTCCAGACCCCACTTATAGAAGCCGCCTTACTGAGCATAAGCAGGCATTTCTCAGCTGGGAATGCCCAGGGCTGGGGCCAGGTAGGCAGGCCATGTGACCTGAGGGCGGGGATGAAAGGGGAGGTCGGAGCTCCAACCTGGGGAGCCAGGTTTTGGCCTTTCTCTGGGTTCCTGGAGTAAGAAGAGGGGGGTGGAGTCAAAGTCAGGTCCACACCCCCACCCACCTGTGCACAGATGTGTCCTCCTGATACACTCCCCATGGCAGGCACTGAGCACTACACCTCTACAGAGCCACCAGCCACCCTGATGCCATCACACACTTTCTCCCAGTTCAAACCCTTCACCTCAGACTAGGCTCCGGAAATGGATACCCCTTGCTGCGATCGCCAGGCCTCCCTGGGATCGTGCCCTGGGAGGGGGATTGGCAGTGCCTCAAGCACCGATGAGTCTGGCCTGGACAAGACACAGTCCCAGAGGTGGGGCCTGGTGAGGGGCTTCACAGTAAAATGGCCGTCTCTTCTCCAGGTTAGAAGAGAGAGGGGTATTCTAGGTGGGAGACCCCTGAAAGCAAAGGCCTGGCGTCAAGGTGAAGCCTGTAGCTTTTCAAGCCGAACAGCCCCAGCTATGGAAGCACAGGGCTCTTCATTTACAGGAAGAGGCTCCCAGGATGGATATCCTGAGAGGTGGCTGTGGACCTGCTCTGTACCCTGAACCCTGAGTTCTGCCTGGGGGTCTGGTCCCTGTGAGGTGTGGCTCAGCCTGAACCTAGGCTCCAGGTCCAGCATGAGTAGAGATAACAGGGGGTCACCAACGGTCTCCCCCAGAACATTCCTGGGATGTGTCAGAACTTCTGCCTTTCATCTTTGGGGTGGGTGGGATGAAGTGAAGAGTCTCTGGCCTGAGCTGCCTTTCTGCCTTGAGAGCCCTGGTCAGCCCTGACCTACCCACCGCCCACCGAGCTTGGGCATCAGCAGTCTGGCCTCCATTAGCAACATGGGAAAGCAATTACGTGGGGCCTCAGGAGGAGGGGGCAGAAGGAGGGGAGGGGCCTGCCGGAGCTTCAGAGGCCAATGGAGGGGAGGACTGGGGCCTCTTATCTCTCTGCCCCCAGCCCTAAGAGAGAAGCTGCTCTGCCTCAAGCCCAGGGTGGCTGGAGGGGCAGCGTCATTGCCTCTGACTAGACAACTGGCCTGGGTCTGCGGGTGGTCACCTTCCTTGTGGGTCTTGGGCCCTTGGCCTCACAGAGGCTGTTTGCCTTGGAGGGTCTCAGTTGCTGACTGTTGCCTCTCTATAGTACTGTCCCTCCACATCCAGTTCCCATGGTGGTTCTGGGGAGCCAGGCATAAGTGCAGACATCAGTCATTGGAGTTAAAACAGAATCTGGAGAATTAAAACAACCCTGAGGCGTGGGGGGAAGGGGAGGCTGGGATCCCAGACCCCAGGTGCATTGCACAGGGGCCCAGCCTTCCAGCCCCCTACTTCTCTTTGCTCCCCGACCATACACTGTGGCTGGGCCCCACTCTGTGTCCTGGCCTATCAGCCCCCTGCCCACTTGATCTCTCCTCCAGTGTGGCTCTGCTCCATTCTTACAACTCTAGACCTGTCTCTCTGCACCCTGCCCCTCTCTTCTTGCTGAACCCATTCTCATTTCTATGTTTGTCTCTTCTTTTTTTTTTTTTTTTTTTTGAGACGGAGTCTCACTCTGTCTCCCAGGCTGGAGTGCAATGGTGAGATCTAGGCTCACTGCAACCGCTGCCTGCCAGGTTCAAGCGATTCTCCTGCCTCAGCCTCCCGGGTAGCTGGGATTACAGGCGCCCGCCACCATGCCCGGCTAATTTTTGTATTTTTAGTAGAGACGGGGTTTTGCCATGTTGGCCAGACTGGTCCAAACTCCTGACCTCAGGTGATCCGCCCACCTTGGCCTCCCAAAGCGCTGAGATTACAGGCGTGAGCCACTGCGCCCAGCCTATATTTATCTCTTTCTGTCCCATTCCTATCTCTGAATCTGTCTTTGTCCTGGTTCCTATCTGCATTTCTTTCTGTAGGTCTCTGTTCCATCCCTGTCTCTCTGTATGTCTCCATCTTGTGTCTCTTCTCCTGTCTCTTCTTCCCTCGTTTCTATATTCATCCCTCTCCATGCTTGTCTTCGCATCTGTTCTTCCTTGTCTGTCTTCCCTTTTTCTGCCTTCTCCCTCTCCCTCTGTCTCTTGTGTCTCCATCCCCATCTCTGTCTCTCTGTTTCTCTCTACATCTCTGTCTCACGTGTCTCCATCCCCATTTCTGTGTCTCTCTGTATATATCTCTATCCATGCCTCCACCTCTGTCTCCCTCTTCCCTGACTCTATCAGTCCTTCTCTTTTTTGCCTCCCTCTGTGTTCCCACCCCTATCCAGACCCCCAGACTGTGGCCGCAGCTTCTCTCCGGCCTGCGCCAGGGACTGTCCTGGCTTCTGCTGCCCCCTCTCGGCCGCCTGCCTGCCCTTCATTCCTGCTCCTAGGCTGGCAGCTCTCAGCACAGACATCCCACATCTGGTGCATTCCCAGCAGCCAGCCAGGAGAGAGGGTGACACTAGGCAGGAATCCTTCCTGGGCAGCCTCCGGCCCTGAGAACTCCCCAGAGCCTGTGAGCTCACTGCCTGTGTAGGAGGGAACTCCGAGAAAGTTCATTCTCACGTGGAGAGAACAGAATCCCCGGCTCCAGTCCCAGTCCTGCATCCTGCACCTGCCTGTCTTCAGGTCCTGAGGCCCACAGCCCAGAGCCACAGGACCCTGGGAAGGCGGTGCCTGCCTGGAGATGCAGGGCTAAGGTCCTGGGGGCAGGAGTGATTGGAATGTAATCTCCCTACCTTGCCTCTTCTCAGAGGAGGGGGAGAGGAAGGAGGTCTGAGGAAGGGCATCAGATGAAGCCAGTTTGGGGAGAGGCTGGAAGGGACCTGACAGTGCCACTCTGATGGGAAAGCCAATCTGAGGGTGAGTGGGTCCGAGAGGGCCCACGCGACAGGGTGAGCCTGAGCCAGAGCTGGTCTGGGACACGCATCAGAAGAGCTTTCGTTTGAAAGGGCCAGCCTGAGGGGTAAGCTGACCCAGGGGTGTCTGAAAGGGCCTAGTCTGGTGGGTCCAGTCTGAGGGGAGACTGAGCTGAAGGCACACGGATCCAAAGACTAGAACCGCCAACTAGTTCTAGTCTGCCTGAACTGTCCCAGTTTTAGCACTGAATATCTCAAGTCTCTGGAAACCCCTCAGTCCCAGGCAAACCGGGACGTCGATCACAGGACCCTGTTTGGGAAGGCCTTGCCTGACAGCACCAGTCTGAGTGGGGAGGCTGTTCTGAAGGACTTCTGAGGGGGGAGGGTGGTCTGGAGGACGTCTGAGCAAGGAGGCTGGTCTGGAGGATGTCTGATGGCGGGGAGGCTGGTCTGGAGGATGCCCGATGGGGGAGACTGGTCTGGAGGATGTCTGAGGGGCCTGGTCTCATAGTTCCAGTTTGAGGGAAGAGCCTGTTCTAGGCCAGAAGGCAAGAAGGAGGTAGAAGGGGTCCTTCCAGAGGGGCAGTGGCTTGGGGAATGGCCACCAGGGGGCAGGACAGGTTCTTGGGAAATTCAGAAGCAACCGACCCAGAGAAGGAGCCGGACTGTGGGGCTGTGTGCAAAGTATGCCCACAACAGCATGTGTCACTGAGCAAATGCAGTCACGTGCAAATGGCAGTGATGGTATGCAGCTGTGCACCATGTTTGTTTTAGTGTGGCTAGGTGACCAGGGATGCATATGTGCTACATTCGTGTGTGATGGCGTGTGCCTGGTGTGGCCATGGCTGAGGCTTTATCTGCGGCTGTCAGGACGACAGCAGGAACACCTTGGGCATTACCAGGACAAGGGGGCACTGGGAGAGTAGCACTCAGAGGAAGGTCTCTGGGAGGGGCTGAGGATGGGGAGGAGAAATGGGAACCGGGCTTCCCTACTACACCTGCCCTGCCCACCATTAGTATCCCTGAGATTCCAGACCCAAGAGCTAAGTGCTTTGGTCACAGCAAGGGCAGCCCCTGCCTGGACCCTGCCTGCCCACCACTCCAGCCTCTCTCCGGCTTCTCCAGCTGGCACTCATCCAGCTGGACTCCTCCTGTTCCCCAGGAATTGTTCCCATCCTCTCCTACATCCATGCCTTGGTTCATGCTGTGCGTCTGTCCAGATGCCCTCCTGAGAAGCACTTGAGTTCCCTCTGACTCTGTCTCCATGAAATGCTTCCTGCTTATTCCCTCTCTTCCTTGGACTGAAACCCACTGTGCGCTAAGGCCTAATTCTATGGGCCCTTGTCTCATCCCAGGAACTTGAAAGTGCTGGGGGCTGGGGCTGCCAGAGGGGCCGGTCCAAGGGGAGAGGTATGGACAAAGCAAGGTGGGGACCTCTGAGTTAATGAGACAAAGTAACACCGTCACAGAAGCCCCCCACCCCACCTCCCTCTAATAAAATGAACACAAGCCAAAACAAAAACAACAACGCTACTACAAACTCACTAAGTCCAAGCAAACAAGGAAATCCTTTTTATAAACCTTAAAATGTGACATGCAAAGAAACAACAGAAGATTCTGGTGCAGTGAGTGAGTAGTATGTCTCCTAACCCCATTCCCAAAAAGGTGACTCCATGAAACACAATATCCTGTCATCTAAGAGAAGTGGACTATTGGGTGCGTAGGCAGGCTTAGGAAAAGTCTGGGAAAAAGCCTTTGTAAGGAGAAGACCTTGTGTTTCTCCATGAGACCTCAATAGAAGCAAGGAGAGCTGCCATGGCTTGGTGTCTTCCAGGGGATGGGACAGGGGTTGGCGGGGACAAACCAGTGCCTACAGGAATGGGTTATGCCCCACCCACCAGTTGGAACAAGATGTCTAACAGGGCCTCAGAGGAGGGACAGCACTTAGGCCCCATCAAGGGCAGCAGGCAGCCCTAGCCAGGCACTCTCAGGCCATAGACGTCACAGGGGCAGAGGTGGGCACAGTTTGAAAGCAACAGCCAGCGTGCAAACCATAGGCTCCAGGGGAGACAAATGGGCCCAGACAAGATGGGAAGGGGCTCCAGGGCCTGCACACCAGGGCAAGGAGAGGTCAGCTAAACATGGTCCATGGCAGAGAGGAGTAAGAGGAAAGGAAATGGCATGGCCTTTAGACACCAAGACCACAGCCAAAATGGAGACAGGAAGGAGAGACGATGGAAGAAAGGAAAGGAGGAGGGAGAGAAAGAAGGAAGGGAGCAAGAAAGATGATTAAAAAAAAACAACAGACGAAGACCCCGATCTAGAAGAAAACACACCCAAAGGAATAAAAGCAGAGTCCTGGCAAATCCTTCGTTTTATAGAAGGCCTTTTTAATAGCATGAAATCAGGAGAACAAAGAACTCAGGCAAGATGATAAAACAATGAATTAGATGAAAGGGATATTAGAGAAGCAAGTAAAATAATAGAGGACTGAAATCTTATTTTTAAAGATGTAATAAACTAGAAACAGAGAAACAATCAATATTAATATAATAGATATTAATAGACTTTAACCATTAAATAGTGGTTAAAAATCAAAGTAATAGGAAAGGCTTGAGATATTAAATGTCATGGGAAAAGATAAAGCTACTAAAGCAATTGGAGAGAAGGTAATAGGACAAAGACAAGCTACCATAAGCTCAACTATTAACAGCCCTAAAGTAGGGGTTCCAAAAATGGAACTTAAAATGATATTAAGGTACGAAATACAGAAATCTTCCCCTGAAATGAAAGAACTGAATATTCAGATTGAAAGGGGCATACTGTATACCAGAAAAGTTGACACAGAGTAATTGATATTAAGACACATTGATTTGGCTGGGTGAGGTGGCTCACATCTGTAATGCCACCACTTTGGGAGACTTAGGCGGGAGGATTACTTGAGCACAGGAGTTTGAGGCCAGCCTGGGCAACATAGTGAGACCCTTCCCTCTAAAAAAGAAAAAAGACACATTGATTTAGTTACCAAACTTTGGGGCTAAAGTAAGAATACTTAAGGCACCTAGACAGAAGAAGCAAGTCATTTATTTACAAGGGGGGATATTCAGTCTGGTCTCAGATTTCTCCAAGGTAGCATTTGACAAGTGAAGACAATGAAGCAATATCTACAGAGTTGTGAGGGTAAAAAAGTGTCACCCTAAACTAACCAACAGAGTGGTTGATCTCAATCATAAATTTGGGGGATGATGTATTTATGAACCTTTCCAGAAAAGACAAAATCCATTCAGCCAAGAGATTAGTCAAGTTCAGGAGCTGAGGAAGGGAAATTCATGGTAAAGAACTGGTGGTGACATTAATTCCATGTAGGAATTAACCTTAATTCAATTTAAGCTAAGATTACACTGTGGGAATTTAAGTTGCAAAACACTGTAAATACAGTTGACCTTTGAACAACACGAGTTTGAACTGTGCAGGTCCACTCATTCACAGATTACATAAAATCAATAAAAGTTACACCAAGAGTGCCTGCCTCTCCTGCCTCCCTCTCCCTCTTCTGCCTCTGCCACCCCTGAGGCAGCAAGACCAACCCCTCCTTTTCCTCCTCCTCCTCAGCCTCCTCAACATGAAGACGAGGATGAAGACCTTTATGATGATCCACTTAATGAATAGTAAATATTAATAAATTATTTCTTCCTTATCATTTTCTTAATATTTTCTTTTCTCTAGCTTTATTTTAAGAATACAGTATATAATATATATAACATACAAAATATGAGCAAGTCAATTGTTTATGTTATTAATAAGGCTTCTCGTCAACAGTGGGCTATTAGTAATGTCAGGGGAGTCGAAAGTTATATGCACAGTCTGGAATGGAGAGGTGAGGTAGCAAGGAAAGCAGAAGTACCAATCACATCTTCGTTCATAGCTAAGTCAATAAAGGGATAAAACTAGAATATAATGGTAAAATCCTACTCCAACCTCCTTTTCTTTTTCTTTTTTTTTTTTTTTTTTTGAGGTAGGGTCTTGCTCTGTTGTTCTGGCTGGAGTGACATGGTGCTATCACAGCTCACTGCAGCCTCGACCTCCTGGTCTCAAGCAATCCTCCCACCTCAGCCTTCGAGTAGCTGGGACCACAGGCATGTGCCACCATGCCTGGCTAATTTTTAAGTTTTTGTAAAGACAGGGTCTCTCCATGTTGCCCAGACTGGTCTCGAACTCCTGGGCTCAAGTGGTCCTGCTGCCTAGGTCTCCTAAAGTGTTGGGATTACAGGCGTGAGCCACTGCGCCTGGCCCAGTCTCTTAATTGAAATGGCTCTTGAGAGAGGTCTTTTAGGAATGACTATTCTTTTAAGGTGAAGAAATATTTCAGCTATTCCATTTTCGCTTCAGTTTCTTTTTTTCTCTATTAAACTCAAGTAAACGTACATTTTCTACTTTTGGTTAAAAAAATAGTTTCTTTTTCTTTTTTTTTTTTTGAGACGGAGTCTCACTCTGTCTCCCAGGCTGGAGTGCAGTGGCGTGATCTCGGCTCACTGCAAGCTCCGCCTCCTGGGTTCATGCCATTCTCCTGCCTCATCCTCCCGAGTAGCTGGGACTACAGGTGCCCACCACCACGCCCGGCTAATTTTTTTGTATTTTTAGTAGAGACAGGGTTTCACCGTGTTAGCCAGGATGGTCTCGATCTCCTGACCTCGTGATCTGCCCGTCTCGGCCTCCCAAAGTGCTGGGATTACAGTCGTGAGCCACAGCACCTGGCCTAAAAAAAATAGTTTCTATAGTATATCCCATTAGGACTATGAGAACAGTCCCATTCTTAGATATTTTTTCTACCTGACTGGCTCTCTCTCTAACCTCTCTCCTCAATTTTATGTATTATGTATATGGTTACAAAATGTAATACTGATCATTTCTGAGTGGTGAGGTTTTGAGTGCTTTGTTGCATTTTTCTTTGTATTCTTTTGTCTATTTTAGAAAACATTTATCATTTATCTATCTGTCTGCCTGTCTAAGGCAAATCACTTAACTTCTATGAGCCTCCAATTCCTTATCTTCAGCCTGGGAATAACAAAATTGGAGGGCATTTTAAAGACTGTGAGATAATATGCCACTCCCCTCATGGTAGGCTGAATAATGGCCCCCAAGATGTCCACATCCTAATTCCCAGAACCTGTGAATGTTACCTTATATGGCAAAAGAGACTTTGCAGATGTGGTCAAGGATCTTGAGATGAGAAGACTATCCTGGATTATCTGAGGTGTGGTGATATAATCACAATGATTCTGACAGGAGAGAGGGAGGCAGGAGGAGTCAGGGAAGACAGCAGTGGAATGATGGAAGCGGAGATTGGAGTGCTGTGCTTTGAGGATGGAGTACTGGTCCACAAGCCAAGGAATGCAGGCAGCCATTAGATACTGAAAAGGCAAGGAAATGCATTCTCCTCTTGGAGCCTACAGAAGGAACCAGCTCTGCCAACACATTGACTTTAGCCCACAAAAACTGATTTCAGACCTCTGAACAGTCAATTGTAAGAAAATAAATCTGTGTAGTTTTTTGTTTTTCCGTTTTCGTGTTTGAGACTGAGTCTCTCTCTGTCACCCTGGCTGGAGTGCAGTGGCACGATCTCAGCTCACTGCAACCTCCGCCTCCCAGGTTCAAGCGATTCTCCTGACTCAGCCTCCCAAGTAGCTGGGACTACAGGTGCCCGGCTAATTTTTGTATTGAAGCCACTACATTTATGGTAATTTGTTACAGCAGCAAAAGGAAACTTATGTTTACACCTGTTTCCTTGGCCCAAGGTGACCTCCCCATCCATCCCCTTCATCCAGCCAACTCCTACGTGTTCAACATTTTACTCACGTTTCCCTGACATCTGCCCTCCACTGCTGCCCAGAGTGGGGCTGGGCTGTGCATCCCCCAGCGTAGCACATGCCACTCTGTGTGATAGTTCCTCATGGACAGGTCTCTCTTCCTCCCCGGCTGTGCATATGTGAGGATAGGGCTGGGGCCCAACAGAGGACTCAGCTCAGTAACTGTTAATGCATAGATGAATCAAGGAGGGCTGGGCGAGAGGTTGGCACCTGATAATTACCTAAGACCCTCCTTTCTTGGCGCCAGGATCTCTCCCTTCCCTAAGTTTACCTGGCTTTCTCTCCCACCAGTCTGTCCTCCTCCATATACACACATTCTTCCAATCTCTAGAAAACTGATCTGTGTCTATCTCTGACTTCTCTGACTTCTTCCTTTAGTCATTGGTCTAGAACACATTTGTTGACAACTACTAGTGACTCTGGGTAGGCTTATCTTTGCATGTGTGGTGTGTGTGTGTGTGTGTGTGTGTGTGTGTGTGTGTGTGTGTGTGTGAAAGAAAAGGAGGGAGAGATGGAGGCCTGTGAATCTCTTCACGTGTTTTCCCGGCCATGTGGTATGTGTGTAGTTGGTGTAATCATGTGTGTTTCTGTGTGGATGTGTTTTTATGTGCAGGCCTGTGTCTGTGGGTAGGCTTGTCTGTACATACATCTTTGCTTGTATGTATGTGTCTCTGCTTTGTGGGTTGTATGTATGCATGTTTGTCAGTGTGTGTCTGCATATGCAGGGAAGGACACCTTTTGATTTCTGCCCTCAAGGGGTTGGACTGCCTGCTGCAGGAGCTGGTGTGCCAGGATGACTGACAAGGATGTTAACTGAGTTTTGCTCCAGTCACAATCTTGCCTTTCCTGTCTCGTGCAGAAGGTCGAGTCAGGCTTTTTTTTTTTCTCCTTGTCTCTTGTAGGGAGGATCTCAGGCCCAAAGCTGAAGTCAACCACAGCCATCTTCCTGACCCTGACCTTCTGGAAACCTAAACTTCTTGAGAGGACTATACTAAGGCGAAGGGAGAGGAGGTGAAGCAATCCAGACCCCCCAACACACACACTAGAAGACTGAGTCTGTGGTTGCATGGGCAGGGGGGACCCACTAATACTCCCTAATTGTACCCCAGGAGTGGGAGCAGGGTGGGCTTAGGAAGGGAGGCTCCTGGACATTGATCTCCCAACAGGGGCATCTCGGCAGAGCCCATGGGGATCACAGCATAAAATACCCAGGCCCTCTGTAAGCTGGGGAAGATGGGGTGAGGAGAGGGCCCAATCATGACCTATCTACTCGCTCCAGGGACTAGAACCCTGAGGGAGGCATTTATATTTAGTTTTGTTTTACCATTTTAACCCCCTTTCTTTTTTTTTTGAGACAGGGTCTCGCTCTGTTGCCCAGGATGGAGTGCAGTGGTGCAATCATGGCTCACTGCAGCCTCAACCTCCTGGACTCAAGCCATCCTCCCACCTCAGCCTCCTGAGTAGCTGGGACTACAGGCATGTGTTGGGAAAAAGGCTTGTGGGGTGCCTGCATAGACTAGCCATAAAAATATGGGACAATAAGTTGTGGAAAGCCACAAAAGGCCTCTCAGGAGGAAAGCCTCCTCATTGCCATCATGTTGCCCTGCTCAGAGCGAGACACACTCTCTTATTTGTAAACACTGTTCAAGGAGAAAGACACTCCTTTGAAACACTGGAAGGCAGACAGATGTGCAGGCTCCTAGTTAAGCCACTCCCACTAGCTACTCTCTGATAAGTTAAAGATACGCTGTTTGAGCACAAAGGAGATTCATTTAAACCGCTATTACTACAGATTACGTCTATGACGCATAGCCTCCCTTTCACTGTTTCGCCCTGAACATCTGCTTCTCAGATCTAAGTGATCGTACTCAACAGTGTGGAGACCAGAGCGCTGAGTCTTTTGCAGCCTCCATTTTGCAGCTGGTCCCCGGGGCTCCCCACCTTTCAACTCTTAACTTGTCTCTTCTCAATCCTTTGTCGCCACCAGACTTCAGGTACCCTACGGGTGGTGTTGAGGCTGGTCCCCAACAGGCATGCACCACCATGTCCGGCTGATTTTTAAATTTTCTGTAGAGATGGGGTCTCCCTGTGTTGCCTAGGCTGGTCTCAAACTCCTGGGCTCAAGCAATCCTCTTACCTCGGCCTCCAAAAGTGCTGGGATTACAGGTGTGAGCCACCATGCCCAGCCACCATTTTAACCATTATTATGTGTGCAGTTCTATGGCATTAAACACATTCACGTTACTGCACAACCATATATTTAGTTTTTATAAAATAGACATTACTGATTTTGCACACCTTAGCACGCCTACCACTGGGCAGTGTCACTAGAAAAACACATATGGGGAGTGGGGCTGGGACTGTGGAGAGGCAGAGGACATCCCCTACCTATGCAGGGCAGAGCAGGAGGAAGGATGGGTGGGAAGACCCGCAATGGTGCAGGTGCTCCTGAGCTCAGGAGAGGGTTGGGTGGGCGCTGGGGCTACAGAGGGGGTGGAACCACACAGTCGGTGCTTTGAAAGCCAGGCTGAGGTTCAGGAGCTTTTGCTCAGAATCAGGGGTTCAGGGAGCTGGAGAGACCTGGTGAGCTTTGTGTGTTGGAAAGACTGCTCTGGGGGCTGTGCAGAGTAGGGCTAGGAGGGAAGAGAATGTGGGACCCATGGTGGCTGAGAAAATGAGCAGGCCTAAGGAAGGTTCTTTGAATGAATGATAGAAAAGGCCTGAGAGCCAGCTCTTGCTGTGTCCGGACAGGAGAGGACTAGGCCCAGGGCAGTGAGAATGGGGCTTTTAGAGCACACAGTCGCCATGTCCTGATGAGTGAGTGGTTGGGAGGGAAGGGAAAAGGAAGAGTCTTGTGCAGCTCCTGTTGACTGGGAGGCAGCAGGACTGTTTATTGAAACAGCATGGGAGGAGGACAGGCTTTGGGCAAGTGGAACAACTATGGCTCAGACACTCACTCACTTGCCTATAGTCATATACGAAGCAATGGACAGATGAGTTCAGATGCAGACATGTCAAGTGTAAGACCTCTTGGGAGAGGACACTGAATCAGCATAGCAGTTAAGAGAATGACTCTGGGGTCAGACAAACCTAGGCTCCTGTTGACCTTGGGACAAATTTACAAGTTTATTAATCTCTTTTTTTTTTTTTTTTTCAGTTTCTCGCTCTGTCACCCAGGCTGGAGTACAATGGCGCAATCTTGGCTCACTGCAACCTCCACTTCCTGGTTTGAAGTAATTCTCGTGCCTCAGCTTCCCAAGTAGCTGGGATTACAGGTGTGCGCCACCACCTCCAGCTAATTTTTTGTATTTTTAGTAGAGACGAGGTTTCATCATGTTGCCCAGGATGGTCTCAAACTCCTGAGTTCAGGCAATCCGCCCACCTCGGCCTCCCAAAGTGCTAGCATTATAACAGGCCTGAGCCATGGCGCCCAGCCTGATTAATCTCTTTAATGCTCAGTTTCCTTCAGTGGAAAATCGGATAATAGTAACTACCTCATAGGGTTGTTGTAAGGATTTTTATTTTTTATTTTATTTCATTTTTCAGACAGGGTCTCACTCTTAGCCAGGCTGGAGTGCAGTGCAATCTTGGCTCACTGCAACCTCCACCTCCCAGACTCAAGGGATCCTCCCACCTCAGCCTCCCAAGTAGCTGGGACTACAAGTGTGTGCCGTCACGCCTGGCTAATATTTGTATTTTTTGTAGAGACGGGATTTTGCCATGTTGCCCAGGCTGATCTCAAACTCCTGGGCTCAAGCTGCTCGCCTTGTCCTCCCACAGTGCTGGGATTACAGGCGTGAGCCACCACGCCCAGCCACTGTAAGGATTTAATGTATATAAAGAAACTGGCGTGGTACCTGCCATGTTATAAACACTCCATGAATCTTAGTTCTTAATGACAATAGCAGCAGCCACGACAACAACACATACCAGTCTGGGACTTGGTAGTAAGGTCTGGGTTAGTATTAAAGCATTGTCAGCACAAAAATGGGCACTGGCTGGGCACAGTGGCTCACACCTGTAGTCCCAGCACTTTGGGAGGCCGAGGCAGGCTGATAACTTGAGGTCAGGAGTCTGAGACCAGCCTGGCCAACATGGTAAAACCCCGACTCTATTGAAAATACAAAAATTAGCCAGGGGTGGTGGTGCATGCCTGTAATCCCAGCTACTCGGGAGGCTGAGGCACAAGAATTGCTTGAACCTGGGAGGCAGAGGTTGCTGCCAAGGTGGAGGTTGAGCCCAGATTGCGCCACTGCACTCCAGCCTGGGCAACAGAGCGAGACTCCGTCTCAAATAAAAAAAAAAAAAAAGAAAGAAAAGGAAAAAAGAAAAATGGGCATGGAAGCCACAGACACAGAGGTGCTCACTTGAGTTGTGAGGAGAAGAGGGTGGGGGCTGAGAGCACAGCCTACCAAAGAAGCCGAGGAGGGGCCCAAGAGGTAAGGGAGACAACAAGCTGGAGTTGAAGGCAGCGCAGCAAATTTCGGTTCTAATCCAGGCTCTATCACCTGCTGCCATGGGGCCTTAGAAAAACCCCTTGACCACCTTGAGCCTCAGTTTCCTCATGTGTCTCATGGACCCGTCGTGCATCCAGGTGAGGATTATCTATAATGAATGTAAAGCCCCGACAGAGACTAGGTGCTTAATAAAGGAGTTGTTGTTTTAGGAGGAGGAATAAATGTTCCCAGAGAGAACAGCTTCATGGAGGACACGGGAAGACAGAGTTTCCAAAGAGGACCAACAGCCTCAAGGCTGCCAAGTAGTCAACACAGATCAGGACTAAAAGGTATTCACTGGAAGTGACAAGGAGGTGAAAGTGACCTTGGTGAGCCAGCTTCAGGGATGGTGAGAGCAGAAGGCAGGGGCAGTGGCTGGGGAGTGACGGGAGGTGGGAGAGTGGAGCTGAGACAACAGGTGGCAGCTAGGCAGGGACACTGAGTAGTAGGTGGGCAGAGAAGCGACAGGCAGGGTTTTGAGATGGGGAAGTCGGAGCCTGTGGCAAGTCCGCCTGTCACTGGATGTAGCTGCTCTGTGCCCACCCTTCCCCCACCGCGGAGGACTGGCTCCAGCCTTGGGACCATTTGTTCTCCACACAATCCCAGGCCCCTGGGTGTGCCCTGGTCCCCAACCTGGCTCATCCAGTGCTGAGGACAGGCACCTCTTCTCTTTGCCCTACTTTCCAATGTGGCTTGGGAAAAAAGTTGAAATGGTTCACACCTTTAGCCTGGGCCTTATCTCCTGTTCCTGGCCCTTCCAGCCCAGGGGAGATGGGAGATAGCTAACAAAAATAGCTATCATCAATTATATCTTTTCTCATGATTCCATCCCACCAGTATTTAAACATTCCATGTCAGAAACATGTAAGAAATTATTTAAAATAAAAAAATTTCCTCTGACTCCATGTCTTTCTGATCTATTCTCCTTCCTTCTAATTTTCACAGTCAATCAGTCAATTCTCTTGAAAGAATCATCTATGTTGTATCTACTTTCTTTCTTATTTTTTTTTAGACAGAGTCTCACTCTGTCACCCAGGCTGGAGTTCAGTGGCATGATCATGGCTCACTGCAGTCACCAACTCCTAGGCTCAGGCAATCCTCCCTCATCAGCTTTCTGGGTAGCTGGGATTACAGGTGTGCACCACCACGCCTGGCTAATTTTTATATATATATATTTTTTGCAGAGTCAGGTTCTTGCTATGTTACCCAGGCTGGTCTCAAACTCCTGGCCTCAAGTGATCCTCCAACCTCAGCCTTCCAAAGTGCTAGGATTACAGGCATGAGCCACGGCTCCCAGCCTGTATCTACCTCTTACTCACTCTGGAAACCACTAAACTCTGGCTTTCACTACATACCCCATTTCCATTTCCTACTGCCCACTGGAACTACTCCTTGTCAGGATAATCAAGAACCTCCTTATTCTTAAGTCCCACGGTCCCTTTTCTACAATAACCTCAACTGTCTTTGAAATTTTATAGTAGTGACCCCTTCCTTCCTTCTTGAACCTCTGTCCTTTCTTGGCTTCCCTAAAATTATGGTCTCCCCCGGTTTTCCTTCTACATCTCTGACATATCCTTCCTTATCTACTTTGCAGATTTATCTTTACCCTGCATCCATAAAAGTTAGCATGGTGGACTCCTTTATGTTATGTCTGGAAGGCATCCCCTTCTGGTGGGAACCATTCTTGTGGTTATCATGGAAGCCCTGGCCTTATGACCTCCCCAACAGATTACTGGTGCAGGGAATGGCATCTGTCCAAAGCCAGGCTGATGAGAGCAAGTCCTGAGGAATTATGGAACTGAAACTTAGAAGGATAAGCTGGAGCTGGAACTGAAAAAGAGCCAACATCTTCTTGGGTACCTGGGTTGTAAGCTGCAAAGTTTGATAATTGTCAGGAGCTGGGTTTATTATTATGTAGACTAGAGAGGGAGGTTGAAGGATGAAGGAAAAGAGGGAAGGAGGGAGAGATCGAGAGGGAGAGAGAGAAGGACAGACAGAGAGAGAGGGAGAGAGAGGAAGCAAGCAGAAAGGCATGTAGATGAGCAGTAGAGAGTCCTGATGACATTCAGATTGCCAGATCCAGTCGTTCCCAAGTTCCAGCCATATTCTTGCACTAGGACTCTATGAAACAGTATAGTTTTCTGAAAATAAATGCCCCCTTTGCCTAAACTAGTTCAAGTTAGGAAATCAGGTATCAGGACCAAAGTATTCTAAATGATAGAACTTAAAGTGAGGAACTAAGTCGAGATGTGTAGAGGGGCAGTAAGAATCTCCTAATCCCAGCCTGGGAACCCGGAAGTCCTTTTTATGTCATAGCAAAGCAATTAGTTCAACTAGCACCTGTTGTCTCTTGTGTCTTAGCTCACATGCTGACTGAAGCTGAAGCACTTGAAAATATGGTAATAGGCTGGGTGCAGTGGCTCACGCCGGTAATCCCAGCACTTTTGGAGGCCAAGACGGGTGGATGACTTGAGGTCAGGAGTTCCAGACCAGCCTGGCCAATATGTTGAAACCCCGTCTCTACTAAAAATTTAAAAATTAGCCTGGCATGGTGGCAGTCACCTATAATCCCAGCTACTTGGGAGGGCTGAGGCAGAAGAATTGCTTGAACCTGGGAGGCAGAGGTTGCAGCGAGCCGAGATCGCCCCACTGCATTCCAGCTTGGGTGACAAAGTGAGACTGTCTCAAAAACAAAACAAAACAAAACAAAACAAAAAACAAAGAGAAAATATGGTGATAAAAAGTCAAGACAACAAAAATGAGTTATTCAAAATGGGTGGTCTGTGCGCAGTTAGGGGGCAAGAGAGTAAGCATTTTACTTGGGTAAGGAAATTTGTTTCAGCCTTGACCTCAGATTACTAGGAGTAAGATAATTATGTGCCTTGCTGAATTTCAGGAGCTGGGTTATTTGCTGCTCTCTAATGTTAATACCCTGATTAGGAAACTGTGAGAGCCTAGCAATCATGACTTACACTGGAAGATTCAGCATTGGAAAGCCCTTCTTGTCCCCACCTTGCCAGGCAAATGTGATGGTGCCTCCCATTGTAAAGTGCATTGACTGGAATGGGGCGAAGCAAGGGCATCATTCCAGGGCAGGTGGAAGAAGAAAGGATCCCAGCCCTTCTAGTCCAGCCTGCGATTTCCTATGAAGCCACAAGCCATAGTCAGATGGACTGAAAAAGACCCAGACATAGAGCTAAAAAAGAGAAATGGCTCCAAAAGTGTGCTCAGGCCCTGAATCATCTTGGTAAACCTAGAGATTCTAGAAGCATGATTCTGTAAAATTCTGGTATTGATTATGGTAGTAGAAATGTATTCATGGATGTCCTTCACCTTTCATACAGTTTTTTTAATATGGGAAAATTCCCATTTCAAAATCCAGCCTACTCAGTATAGTAAGTCAGAATTGAAATTCACCACATACAATTGTTTACAGGGATGATACTTCACCCACGTGAGACTTCCATTTGGAAGTGAGAAAAATGAGTGAGGGAAACACTAAACTTCACCAATATTTCTGGGTCTCCTCTCCTTCTGAGTACCAGGAAGACTGTACTTCTCCTGTCCCTTGATGTCGGGTATGGCTGTGAGATTTGTTTTGATCAAGGCAATGTGAGCAGGAGCCAGTGTATGCTTCTCCTCACTTTTTTCTCCAGCCACGGCAAACCCTGAAAGCTCATGTCAGGAAAGTCAAGAAGGCAGCATCATCACAAGATGGTGGAGCCTCCAGCAGCCTGGATGCTTGAGTGGCCGCAGTGAGCCAGACTTCCCCACCCCACCTCCCACCCTGCCCCATGCTGGAACTATGGCATGAAGAAGAAATACATTTTTTCTTGTTTTAAGTCAGTAAGATTTGAAGGTTGTTTGTAACTACTGTGTTACCTAGCTAATCCTGATTGATATAGGTAGGAAGCAGGTTAGACACAGAGCTTCGATTTCTGCTGTTGCCGGTAGTAACACAAGTGTCCAGCTTTTGGGGGTGGTAGCGGCAACAGCAGTGGTTTCCCAGTGGTTGCAATATTGAGTTCCTATCACAGAAGGGCCATAGAGCTTGTAAAATTGGCAGTCAAATTGAACTCTTGGTACTTAGTATTCGGAGTGGAAATGGCTGTGGTTTCCCCATCAGGTGTGTGGTATGATTTGGGTGTTGTTCTAGGATCTTAGCCTCAAGTCCATTTCCCCAGCCCTCCTAACAGTTTTGAGCTAAATAATCTTTTCTAACAAATCATTTTTCTGCTTTATCCAGAATGGATTCTATTATTTGTGAAAAAGAACCCCGACTGATAAAATTACTATACTTAACAATCTCAGATTCCATTGATTATAAGAGGCAAGTTATTTTATAAATGACTAAGAAAAAAGAGGGCTGGGTGTAGTGGCTCCTGCCTGTAATACCAGCACTGTGGAGGCCGAGGCAGGCGGATCAGGAGTTCGAAACCAGCCTCACCGGCATGGTGAAACCCTGTCTCTACTAAAAAATACAAAAATTAGCCAGGCGTGGTGGTGCACGCCTGTAGTCCCAGCTACTCAGGAGGCTGAAGCAGGAGAATCGCTTAAACACAGGAGGCAGAGGTTGTGATGAGCTGAGATTGTGCCACTGCACTCCAGCCTGGGTGACAGAGTGAGACTCTGTCTCAAAAATAAATAAATAAATCAAAGAATAAAGGAAGATGGCCGAATAGGAAGAGCTCCAGTCTACAGCTCCCAGCATGAGCAATGCAGAAGACGCGTGATCTCTGCATTTCCAGCTGAGGTACTGGGTTCCTCTCACTGGGGATTTTCGGACAGTGGGTGCAGGACAGTGGGTGCAGTGCACTGAGCATGAGCTGAAGCAGGGCAAGGCATTGTCTCACCCAGGAAGTGCAAGGGGTCAGGGAATTCCCTTTCCTAGCCAAGGGAAGGGGGGACAAATGGCACCTGGAAAATCGGGTCACTCCCACCCTAATACTGCGCTTTTCCGACGGTCTTAGCAAACGGCACACCAGGAGATTATATCCCGTGCCTGGCTCAGAGGGTCCTATGCCCACAGAGCCTCACTCATTGCTAGCACAGCAGTCTGAGATCGAACTGCAACGCAGCAGCCAGGCTGGGGGAGGGGCGCCCGCCATTGCTGAGGCTTGAGTAGGTAAACAAAGCTTCCAGGAAGGGAAGCTTGAACTGGGTGGAGCCCACCGCAGCTCAAGGAGGCCTGCCTGCCTCTGTAGACTCCACCTCTGGGGGCAGGGCATAGCCGAACAAAAGGCAGCAGAAACGTCTGCAGACTTAAATGTCCCTGTCTGACAGCTTTGAAGAGAGTAGTGGTTCTCCCAGCACAGAGCTTGAGATCTGAGAACGGAGAGACTGCCTCCTCAAGTGGGTCCCTGACCCCCGAGTAGGCTAATTGGGAGGCACCCACCAGTAGGGGCAGACTGACACCTCATACGGCTGGGTACCCCTCTGAGACGAAACTTCCAGAGGAACGATCAGGCAGCAACATTTGCTGTTCACCAATATTCGCTGTTCAGCAATATTCGCTGTTCTGCAGCCTCCGCTGCTGATACCCAGGCAAACAGGGTCTGGAGTGGACCTCCAGCAAACTCCAACAGACCTGCAGCTGAGGGTCCCGACTGTTAGAAGGAAAACTAACAAACAGAAAGGACATCCACACCAAAACCCCATCTGTATGTCACCATCATCAAAGACCAAAGGTAGATAAAACCACAAAGATGGGGAAAAAACAGAGCAGAAAAACTGAAAATTCTAAAAATGAGAGCACCTCTCCTCCTCCAAAGGAATGCAGCTCCTCACCAACAACGGAACAAAGCTGGATGGAGAATGACTTTGATGAGTTGAGAGAAGAAGGCTACAGACGATCAAACTTCTCCGAGCTAAAGGAGGAAGTTCGAACCAAACGCAAAGAAGTTAAAAACCTTGAAAAAAGATTAGACGAATGGCTAACTAGAATAACCAATGCAGAGAAGTCCTTAAAGGACCTGATGGAGCTGAAAATCATGGCACAAGAACTACATGGCAAATGCACAAGCTTCATTAGCCGATTTGATCAACTGGAAGAAAGGGTATCAGTGATGGAAGATCAAATGAATGAAATGAAGCGAGAAGAGAAATTTAGAGAAAAAATAATAAAAAGAAATGAACAAAGCCTCCAAGAAATATAGGACTATGTGAGAAGACCAAATTTACGTCTGATTGGTGTACATGAAGGTGACGGGGAGAATGGAACCAAGTTGGAAAACACTCTACAGGATATTATCCAGGAGAACTTCCCCAATCTAGCAAGGCAAACAAACATTCAAATTCAGGAAATACAGAGAATGCCACAAAGATACTCCTCGAGAAGAGCAACTCCAAGACACATAATTGTCAGATTCACCAAAGTTGAAATGAAGGAAAAAATGTTAAGGGCAGCCAGAGAGAAAGGTCGGGTTACCTACAAAGGGAAGCCCATCAGACTAACAGCGGATCTCTCAGCAGAAACCCTGGAAGCCAGAAGAGAGTGGGGGCCAATATTCAACATTCTTAAAGAAAAGAATTTTCAACCCAGAATTTCATATCCAGCCAAACTAAGCTTCATAAGTGAAGGAGAAATAAAATCATTTACAGACAAGCAAATGCTGAGAGATTTTGTCACCACCAGGCCTGCCCTAAAAGAGCTCCTGAAGGAAGCACTAAACGTGGAAAGGAACAACCGGTACCAGCCACTGCAAAAACATGCCAAATTGTAAAGACCATCAACGCTAGGAAGAAACTGCATCAACTAACGAGCAAAATAACCAGCTAACACCATAATGACAGGATCAAATTCACACATAACAATATTAACCTTAAATGTAAATGGGCTAAATGCTCCAATTAAAAGACACAGACTGGCAAATTGGATAAAGAGTCAAGACCCATCAGTGTGCTGTATTCAGGAAACCCATCTCACGTGCAGAGACACAAATAGGCTCAAAATAAAGGGATGGAGGAAGATCTACCAAGCAAATGGAAAATAAAAAAAGGCAGGGGTTACAATCCTAGTCTCTGATAAAACAGACTTTAAACCAACAAAGATCAAAAGAGACAAGGCCATTACATAATGGTAAAGGGATCAATTCAACAAGAAGAGCTAACTGTCTTAAATATATATGCACCCAATACAGGAGCACCCAGATTCATAAAGCAAGTCCTTAGAGACTACAAAGAGACTTAGACTCCCACACAATAATAATGGGAGACTTTAATACCCCACTGTCGACATCAGACAGATCAACAAGACAGAAAGTTAACAAGGATATCCAGGAATTGAACTCAGCTCTGCACCAAGCAGACCTAATAGACATCTACAGAACTCTCCACCCCAAATCAACAGAATATACATACTTCTCAGCACCACATTGCACTTATTCCAAAATTGATCACATAGTTGGAAGTAAAGCACTCCTCAGCAAATGTAAAAGAACGGAAATTATAACAAACTGTCTCTCAGACCACGGTGCAGTCAAACTAGAACTCAGGATTAAGAAACTCACTCAAAACCACTCAACTACATGGCAACTGAACAACCTGCTCCTGAATGACTACTGGGTACATAATGAAATGAAGGCAGAAATAAAGATGTTCTTTGAAATCAATGAGAACAAAGACACAACATACCAGAATCTCTGGGACACATTTAAAGCAGTGTGTAGAGGGAAATTTATAGCACTAAATGCCCACAAGAGAAAGCAGGAAAGATCTAAAATTGACACCCTAACATCACAATTAAAAGAACTAGAGAAGCAAGAGCAAACACGTTCAAAAGCTAGCAGAAGGCAAGAAATAACTAAGATCAGAGCAGAACTGAAGGAGATAGAGACACAAAAAGCCCTTCAAAAAATCAATGAATCCAGGAGCTGGTTTTTTGAAAAGATCAACAAAATTGATAGACCGCTAGCAAGACTAATAAAGAAGAAAAAAGAGAAGAATCAAATAGACACAATAAAAAATGATAAAGGGGATATCACCACCGATCCCACAGAAATACAAACTACCATCAGAGAATACTATAAACACCTCTACGCAAATAAACTAGAAAATCTAGAAGAAATGGATAAATTTCTGGACACATACACCCTCCCAAGACTAAACCAGGAAGAAGTTGAATCCCTGAATAGACCAATAACAGGCTCTGAAATTGAGGCAATAATTAATACCTTACCAACCAAAAAAAGTCCAGGACCAGAGAGATTCACAGCCAAATTCTACCAGAGGTACAAGGAGGAGCTGGTACTATTCGTTCTGAAACTATTCCAATCAATAGAAAAAGAGGGAATCCTTCCTAACTCATTTTATGAGGCCAGCATCATCCTGATACCAAAGCCTGGCAGAGACACAACAAAAAAAGATAATTTTAGACCAATATCCTTGATGAACATCGATGCAAAAATCCTCAATAAAATACTGGCAAACCAAATCCAGCAGCACATCGAAAAGCTTATCCACCATGACCAAGTGGGCTTCATCCCTGGGATGCAAGGCTGGTTCAACATACGCAAATCAATAAATGTAATCCAGCATATAAACAGAACCAAAGACAAAAACCACATGATTATCTCAATAGATGCAGAAAAGGCCTTTGACAAAATTCAACAGCCCTTCATGCTAAAAACTCTCAATAAATTAGGTATTGATGGGATGTATCTCAAAATAATAAGAGCTATCTATGACAAACCCACAGCCAATATCATACTGAATGGGCAAAAACTGGAAGCATTCCCTCTGAAAACTGGCACAAGACAGGGATGCCCTCTCTCACCACTCCTATTCCACATAGTGTTGGAAGTTCTGGCCAGGGCAATCAGGCAGGAGAAAGAAATAAAGGGTATTCAATTAGGAAAAGAGGAAGTCAAATTGTCCCTGTTTGCAGATGACATGATTGTATATCTAGAAAACCCCATTGTCTCAGCCCAAAATCTCCTTAAGCTGATAAGCAACTTCAGCAAGTCTCAGGATACAAAATCAATGTGCAAAAATCACAAGCATTCTTATACACCAATAACAGACAGACAGAGAGCCAAATCATGAGTGAACTCCCATTCACAATATCTTCAAAGAGAATAAAATACCTAGGAATCCAAACTTACAAGGGATGTGAAGGACCTCTTCAAGGAGAACTACAAACCACTGCTCAATGAAATAAAAGAGGATACAAACAAATGCAAGAACATTCCATGCTCATGGATAGGAAGAATCAATATCGTGAAAATGGCCATACTGCCCAAGGTAATTTATAGATTCAATGCCATCCCCATCAAGCTACCAATGACTTTCTTCACAGAATTGGAAAAAACTACTTTAAAGTTCATATGGAACCAAAAAAGAGCCCGCATTGCCAAGTCAATCCTAAGCCAAAAGAACAAAGCTGGAGGCATCACACTACCTGACTTCAAACTATACTACAAGGCTACAGTAACCAAAACAGCATGATACTGGTACCAAAACAGAGATATAGACCAATGGAACAGAACAGAGCCCTCAGAAATAATACCATACATCTACAACTATCTGATCTTTGACAAACCTGACAAAAACAAGAAATGGGGAAAGGATTCCCTATTTAACCAATGGTGCTAGGAAAACTGGTTAGCCATATGTAGAAAGCTGAAACTGGATCCCTTCCTTACACCTTATACCAAAATTAATTCAAGATGGATTAAAGACTTAAATGTTAGACCTAAAACCATAAAAACCCTAGAAGAAAACCTAGGCAATACCATTCAGGACATAGGCATGGGCAAGGACTTCATGTCTAAAACACCAAAAGCAATGGCCACAAAAGCCAAAATTGACAAATGGGATCTAATTAAACTAAAGAGCTTCTGCACAGCAAAAGAAACTAACATCAGAGTGAACAGGCAACCTACAGAATGGGAGAAAATTTTTGCAATCTACTCCTCTGACAAAGGGCTAATATCCAGAATCAACAAAGAACTCAAACAAATTTACAAGAAAAAACCCCATCAACAAGTGGGTGAAGGATATGAACAGACACTTCTCAAAAGAAGACATTTATGCAGCCAACAGACACATGAGAAAATGCTCATCATCACTGGCCATCTGAGAAATGCAAATCAAAACCACAATGAGATACCATCTCACACCAATTAGAATGGCGATCATTAAAAAGTCAGGAAACAACAGGTGCTGGAGAGGATGTGGAGAAATAGGAACACTTTTACACTGTTGGTGGGACTGGAAACTGGTTCAACCATTGTGGAAGACAGTGTGGCGATTCCTCAGGGATCTAGAACTAGAAATACCATTTGACCCAGCCATCCCATTACTGGGTATATACCCAAAGGATTATAAATCATGCTGCTATAAAGACACGTGCACACGTATGTTTATTGTGGCACTATTCACAATAGCAAAGACCTGGAACCAACCCAAATGTCCAACAATGATAGACTGGATTAAGCAAATGTGGCACATATACACCATGGAATACTATGCAGCCATAAAAAATGATGAGTTCATGTCCTTTGTAGGGACATGGATGAAGCTGGAAACCATCATTCTCAGCAAACTATCGCAAGAACAAAAAACCAAAGACCACATGTTCTCACTCATAGGTGGGAATTGAACAATGAGAACACTTGGACACAGGAAGGGGAACATCACACACAGGGGCCTGTTGTGGGGTGGGGGGAGGGGAGAGGGATAGCATTAGGAGATATACCTAATGTAAATGACAAGTTAATGGGTGCAGCACACCAACATGGCACATGTATACATGTGTAACAAACCTGCACATTGTGCACATGTACTCTAGAACTTAAAGTATAATAATAAAAAAAAGAAAAAAGAAAAAATAAGAAGTGAAAAAATGATTACATGCTATTAATTGTAAGACACATTCTGATTACATATTTATTTAAACTGGGGGAAAAAAGTACACCTTAGAACCAATCAAACATGTTATTAGCAAATGGAATTTCTCCAAATGAAATTGATAGGCAGCTGATTATGGTTTTAAAATAACTGCATAATCTATTGAGGGAAAAGCCCTTATCCAATCCTCCTAAGTGTAGAGCTCTGTGATTGTTCAATCCCAGGATAATCTGTAAAACACCACCAGAAGGTGTAGTGCTAATCAGTACAGTGCCGCACAGAGAAATCCTCCATAATGACCCTCTCAAAACACTGGATAAGGGACCTCTACCTTGTGGGCAAAAATTAAGGCAGCCAGATTGGCCGACCAAGGAACTCCACAGCCAAAGGAGCAAGTCAACAAACAGATGCCATGAGATTTGCTAGTCCTATCATTTCATTATTACTCATGGCCAAAAACATCTACAGTAGATGATGTTCTGGATTAGTGACCAATGCACAGTGCTTCCTTTTCACCCCATTTTATTCTCTATTTCTTCTATCTCTACATATCAGGACTTTTTCATAGGGGGAGTAGTTTAAAGATAGTTCAAAGGCAGTTAAAAGGTAGTGGGATTATTAGAAGCCACATTTCATACCTCATGGAGACCTCACTAGAGCATGAAGGGACATTACCTGGAGAACCTATATCTGAAGAACAGTGGTCCTAATCTGTGCTATGATCTCCAGAAGCAGCAGCTGGATGTGTCACTGAATTGTTCTTCACTGGAAAGGAGGCAAATTTATTGGCATTTGTATCGTGGGATGATTGGATTATGTAGATGAGGGCCTTTTTGGAATCATATAATAGGAAATGATGTATATGTGTTGGGCAAACAAAGGGTGGACTGTATGGACACCTGCCATTTTGCTTCTTTATGATGCTGCTTCCCCTGGAAACCACCACCTCCACCTCCCCACTGCCCATAGCGTTATCATGTTAATCAATTTGATCTTCATCCCTTGACCACCATTGATTAGTCCAAAGGTAAGCATCTAAGTTGAATCAAAATATTTCCTGAAAATTTTGCAAACCAAAAAAAAAAAAAAAAAAAGAAAGGAGGAGGACGAGGAGGATGAGGAGGAGCTGGCAGCAGCAGCAGCAGCCAGTCTCTTTGGATGCCTACACAACAAGCTTTAAAACTTTAGAATTGTCTGAAGTCCTGTTTTTTACTATGTGGTCTAGAAGCATATTGGAAGTCAGTCTGGGGATGGGGAGGACAGGGACTTGGGACAGGGGAGGGAAATGGAGGCCGGCAGAAAGTAACAGAGTTGAGAGGTGGAGAGAGAACTCTTCTGGGTGGCTTTTGATCTCTTAGTTTCAGTTGTTCCTGAGTCATCCTTGCCCTTAGGTTTCCATATCTGATTATAAATTTATCTTTTTGCTTAAACTAGTTCTCTCTCTCCCTGGGTGAGCTCATCTATTTTTCTCATTTAACTACCATTCTTTTGCTGACAACTCACAAAATATTATCTTTAGCCTGGACCTCTCTCCTGAACCTGTGTATTCAGTAAATGGCATCACAGCATCCCTCGTCACTAACCCGGGAGTCATCCCAGACTTTTCCTTCCTGCTTACCTCCTCTATCCTCTAGTTCTCTAAGTCCCACCAGCAGCAGCTCCCAAATATCCTCAATGCTCTCCTTTTCTCTCCACAACTTTTTCCTTCCATCATTTCAGTCCCTTATTATTAATCCTTGCCTTCACTCTCAAATGCTTTCAAGCCCCCATTCCACACCATAGCCCAAATCATCCTACTAATTTCTGGATATGATCGCATTACTCTTCTGCTCAAAAATTCTTCAGTGGCTCCCCACTGTTTTCAGGATAAAATCTGAACTCCTGCAGCTGGGTCACAAAATTCGCTCACATTACACTCAGATGTGCGATGATTTAAGTCTCCTCTGTTTCCTATAACTAGTCTGATCTTTCTCACAATGCCCTCACCCTGCTGGGTAATGGGCAGTGGGGGGGAGCTAAAAGTAATCCACTCTGGTAAACTCTATAGGATCCAATAATTTATTTTAGACAGTCTCTAAGTACTTTGGTAGCTTTGGATGACTCAGTCTTCCCTTTCTTCTTTTCAAGATAGCATCTGGATTTACAGGGGTCTTATGTGAATTTCATGGCATTGGATTGGGGGAAAGGGCCTCTTAGTCACACGGTCCTGGGGGTTGTGTCAGCTGGCATTTGCTGAGATGTGATCGATCTGCTATAAATTAGTGAATAACAACCCTGAGAGGTAGCATTACAACCATTTTACAGATGAGGAAGCTGAGGCTAAGAGAGATTTAGTAACTTGCTCAAGATCACAAAGTTAGTAAGTGAACCAGGAATCAATACCGCCCGGATTACAGTAGGCACTTAGTTATGAGTCTAGGATTCCAGAGAGAAGTTAAGGCTAGACTTGGGAGCACTGGGAGTCTTCATGATATAGCTTCAGGGATGTGATCCTCCAAGGAGAGCATGTAGAGCGGGATGAGAAGACGGCCGGATCAGAATAGGTGACAATCACTGGCCTGTGAAGGTCGGGGAGGACAAGGTCTACCTCACTGCTCCTGTCCAAGCTATCTTCTTCTTAGGGGAGCTTTTAGGATGGCAAGGCAGGACTTTCACCACGCCTGCACCTATTCCAGCCAGGGCGGAACCATCGCTCAGGACACTCCATTTCTGTCCCAGACTCCCCAACAGCCTGGCAGCAAGCCTGCGACCAACACTGGGTAGGAACTCAGTAAATGTGTCCAAAGAACCTGTGTTGCCAGAGATTTTCACACCTTTTAGGGCCAGGGAACCTGGGGCCCTCTAAAGTGGGAATGCAGAGTCCACACCCAGGTAGCAGAGGGAAGTGCGGGACTGCACTATAGGCGGTTCCCTAGGTGAGGAGATTCAGTCTCCTGCCAGGTGTGGGGACGCGGGGCCTTCCTCCGGATGACTTACTTAGAGACCTCTCCCAGATACAGAGGGGTGGTTTCCTCAGATGTGGAAATGCAGAGGCCTTGGCCTTTCTCGGATGTGGCGTGTACAACTCTTCCAGGTGTAGAAGGTGCAAGAAATCCCTACCAGAGGTTAGGCCTCGCCCCCACCCCATCCCCTCTCCCGGGAAAGATCCAGGGCCAGCTACTCCTTCGGCCCTCCTCCCGCCCCGCGCCGGCACGAGAGGCGGCCTGGTCCCCACCCCAGCGCACCACCAATGGTGCGGGAACCGGGGCTCGGCCAGCCAATTGAGTGGCGGCAGCGGCGCTGGGATGGCTCCGCCCCCGGGCCGCAGGCCGCCGGCCTCCCAGGAGGCGGGGCTCTTCGCTGTTTTTGCTGGCTGCCGAGCCCGGCCGAGCCCAGCCGAACGTAGCCGAGCCCAGCCGAGCCCAACCGAACGCAGCCGAGCCCAGCCGAACACCGCGCAGCTCCCGCCGCCGCCGCCCGAGCGCTGCCGAGCGAGCGAGCGCCGCGGCCGCGGAGGAGGTGCGGCCCCAAGGGGAGGAGGTGCCCGCTCACCGCAGACCGCCCGCGGCAGAGGCCGCCCCGGTCGCGCCGCGGCGGGAGCGGCCGGTGGAGGCTGCGCGGCCGAGGGGGAGGGCCGGGGGAGCGGACGTCGCCTCTGCTGGTCTCCCACCTCCCGCCGCCCCCCGCCCGCAGGCTCCCGAGCCTTAGTCGGCGCCGAGCATCCCGCTGCCCCGGACCCTCCCGCGGGCGCGCACCAGGCTCAACTCAGGTAAGAAGGGCCTCCCGCCACGGGCACGGGGGCCAAGAACACGCGACCCGAAGATGGAGATAAAGAGACAGAGACACACTGCCGCGGAGAGAGACGAACACAAAGACAGAGACACAGGAACCACCGAAAAGACCCCACGGAGAAGGGGATAGGGGCACGTCCATGGGAACAGAGGGGGATACAGCCTGGAAGAGAGAGAGAGAGACACAGAGACTGATGCAGAGATACACAGAGACACACTGGTAGAGAAATGAGACATAGAGGAGACATACTCAGAGATGGGGACACACGGAGAGGCAGCCACACATAGAGGTGGGTGTGCAGAGGCACAGGCACACATCCAACGGAGGGACAGTGAGACACCAGACACACACACACCTGACCCAGAGAGGCAGCCCCACATAGAGGCACACAGCCCTGGACGCACAGAGCCTGCACATGCCTGCCAGGGCCTCCACAAAGTTCCCTCTGTGCAAGCTGGCGCCTCTGGAGGTCTCCTGGTCGGGCTGGCTGGAGTCCTGGGAGAGAGGAGGCGCCCAGGCCACACCAGAGCTGCTTACAACCCCCATCCTTTTGGGCCGGGGGCTGCCTGGATCCCACCCACCAACAGAGGGCTTTTGAGGGCTGCAAGCTTGGTGGGCAGGACCAGGGCATGCCCACCAGGTCTAAGGAGAATGAGATGACGGCTGCCTACTTCAGCTTCCCCACGGTGGCTACACACTCATTCAGGTGCCCAGAACCAGGCCTGTGGATGGGGGTGATGGCTCTGTGGGGTATTCGAGCCTGTTGGGATCCAAGGTCTTTCACCAGGGAGGCCAGAAATGTGGGAGGGAGTCTCTCTTCCCTACCTCTCTCCTCCTATGCCTCACCCCACCCTTCCTCCTCACCACCCTCTCCTTTACTGTGTACCCCCAACAGGCTCAGGACTGCAGGTAGACATCTCCACTGCCCAGGAATCACTGAGCGTGCAGACAGCACAGCCTCCTCTGAAGGCCGGCCATACCAGAGTCCTGCCTCGGCATGGGCCTCACCATTGAGGCAGCTCCACTGTCTGTGCTGGTCTGAGGGTGCTGCCTGTCATGGGGGCAGCCATCTCCCAGGGGGCCCTCATCGCCATCGTCTGCAACGGTCTCGTGGGCTTCTTGCTGCTGCTGCTCTGGGTCATCCTCTGCTGGGCCTGCCATTCTCGCTCTGCCGACGTTGACTCTCTCTCTGAATCCAGTCCCAACTCCAGCCCTGGCCCCTGTCCTGAGAAGGCCCCACCACCCCAGAAGCCCAGCCATGAAGGCAGCTACCTGCTGCAGCCCTGAAGGCCCCTGGCCTAGCCTGGAGCCCAGAAGTAAGTCCACCTCACCTAGAGCCTGGAATTAGGATCCCAGAGTTCAGCCAGCCTGGGGTCCAGAACTCAAGAGTCCGCCTGCTTGGAGCTGGACCCAGCGGCCCAGAGTCTAGCCAGCTTGGCTCCAATAGGAGCTCAGTGGCCCTAAGGAGATGGGCCTGGGGTGGGGGCTTATGAGTTGGTGCTAGAGCCAGGGCCATCTGGACTATGCTCCATCCCAAGGGCCAAGGGTCAGGGGCCGGGTCCACTCTTTCCCTAGGCTGAGCACCTCTAGGCCCTCTAGGTTGGGGAAGCAAACTGGAACCCATGGCAATAATAGGAGGGTGTCCAGGCTGGGCCCCTCCCCTGGTCCTCCCAGTGTTTGCTGGATAATAAATGGAACTATGGCTCTACCCTGAGATTTTCTTCTCTTCCTGAGGGCCCTGTGGTAGCACAATTAAAGGTGTGGGGTGGGTTTCTACACAGGTTTATTTGTGCAAAGTTAGAGGGGTAATGGTGGTTGAAGACCAAGTCCTGGGGTAAGGTGCTGGGACCTTAAGGAACAGAACAAGAAGGGAAGATGCTGGGACCTGATCAGGAGTGGGGTCACATGCTGGGTGCTAAGGCTGGGCTGGGTACCAGGGTCAAGCCCTAGGAGTACTGTATTCAAGCGATGGGACAGAGACTGAGGCCAGCCCCTCAGGTCTTGATTTTCACTTCCCTCACCAGGTTCAGCAGTTTGTCCAGTTTCGCAATCTCCACAGCTGGACCCTTCTGCACCTCCTGCCCCTTCTTTTCCTGGGGAGAGGGAAAGTATACATGAGGGAGGAATGGTGGGCCCCCCCTCTCTGGGTCCCAGCACCACCACCTCTGCCCAGCCTGTCCAGCTGTGTCCTACCCCTCCCCTGCCCAGTAAATTCTGGATCCCTGCCTCCCCTCTCCCTGACACGATCATTCCCCAACTCAGGTTAGGTGACACAGGGGCTCAGCTGACAGCTTGCAAAAAGGAGTCCAGCTCTGGCTTGAACCTCAGATGGACATGGAGTCTTGATGCTTGTGGGAGTGGGAAAAGGCATCCATTCCCTGACCCTCGGGGAACAACCTTCCAGGCCAGGGAAATCCAGCTCTGCGAAGGCGGGGGGCTGACTGCTGGCACCATCCTTACCATGGGAAGGTCCCTGGCCGAGACCTGTCAAGGAGCTAATGGGTATGTGTTTGGGGAGGGAGGGGCTGTGGACAGAGCCTCAGGGGCCCGGACCTCACCTAGTCCTCTCACCTGATGCCTTCAGGTCAGGTTGGCAGTGGGTGCTATTTGGGGCGAGACCTGCTGTGTCAGACATACCCAGGGTTGGGAAGAGTGTCCAGAGACCCATAAGGGCAGAGGGAATAGTCCATGTGACTCCAGGTGTCGTTGGCTGAGGTTGTCCTTTAGAAGACCAGATCCTGAGTTTATGACCCATCACCCTACCTGCAAAGCACTCTAATCCTTCCATTATAAGTTGGACACTGGAGTGTGTGTCACCCACAGGTCCCGAGAACTCCTTGGCAGACCAGCACCAGTCCCACCCTCCCTGCTGTCCAGGCAGGGGGGTGAGGGCTATGCTGGGGCAGGCTGGACAGTTGCCATTTCCCCATTTCCTGCCTTCGCTGTGCTCCTGGGCCCCCATCCTCTCAGCCACCTGTGCCCACTGCTCACTGACACCTACCCCAGCCTTACCTTGGTCTGGCCAGAGCTGTAAAGGGGATGGGGAGGGGTGAGTGCAGGGCCAGTAGGCCCTTCCCTGGCTCCTTTTTGGCTGCTGTCACCATGTGGAGCTCAGATTTCCCCCTGGTGTGACCCCATACCTGCTCCCAAATTTTCTCCCCTATCCCCTTGCAGCCCAGTGCCTTTTTGCCACTACCTAGCTCACCTCTACCCTCTGCAGGCAGAGGACAAAAAAACTCTTTTTCTCTCTCTTCCCTCTCTCCTTCCTAAATTAAGCTTGGGTTCTCTTCTTGGCTTCACCCCATCCCCTGGGAGTTAGGGGACCTGGTTTTAGTTCCAGCTCTGTCATTAACTCCCTATATGACTTTGGGCAAGGCCTTTGCCTTTCTGAGCTTCGGTTTCCCATCTATCCTGTAGTTAGGGAAAGACAGTCTTTGGCCTTGGACTCTTTGGGCTCTTGACACCCATCATGGGAGCTCCCTGGGCAGGGAGGTCCAGACCTCTGTGGGGAAGCCATTTGGAAAGGGCAGGGAGTCTGCAGCTCACAGAGGAAGGGCAGTAGGGATGCCCAGAGGATTTTGTTTTGCATGAATCACTTGGCTGATAGGGTCAGATGGCAATTTCACGGGAACCTCTAATCCACTCAAGTACCCACCAGCCCCCACCTGTCCCTTCTCAGGTCCTCAGAGACGTAGGTCCCCAGATACACACAGCCCAGCTCTCCCAGCCATGACTGACCCTTCTCTGAGGGGAACTGAAACTATGGGAGATGCTTACCTCCCTGGATCAGAGTGGGCAGGGCAGGCTCCCGCCCATGTCTACCGCCCTCATGGTGTCGTGGCTGTACTCCTCCCCCAAAGAATGACCATCATCCCTCCTGGAGGGTTGTCCAACTCTGCCAGCTTCAACCTGGGTCTCTCTCCTCAGAAAATTAAGAACACATTTTATCTATTCCACAAATTATGCTTCCTCCTTCCTCCTCCTTGAGGCCAACTAGCTGGGCTCAGCAAAGAGATTCAGACCACGCCCGACTCCCTCCCTCCCCTCAAGCCCACCACAGCCTCTGGGCCACAGCTGCAGGCGCTTAGCAGCCTTTTGAGTATTTATAGCCAAGTCCACCCCCTCCCCCAGCTGGCTACAATTACAGGGCCAGCCACACTCCCAGCCCTTGCCTCCCTGGCCATGGTGGGGAACAGGCCAAGCCAGCACCAGAGGGATGGTGCAGCAGTCCCTTCCTTGGTAGGAGCACAGTGCAGGGAAGACAGTAGTCGAAAGACACAGGCCCCTGCCACTGCCTCAAACTGCAGTAAATGCCTCAAATTGCCAGGAGGGATGGTCATCAGGGCAAGCTGGCCCAGTCCTGATCCTGGCCCAGAACCTGGCAGAAAGCAAAGAGCCATCTCTACTCTTAGCACACAAATGGGCAGGACTGGGCTCTGGGTTCTTGGGCTCAGGATTCCGAGGCCTGGGCTGCAAAGCCCAGGTTCATAAGTCTGGATCTGGACTCAGATCTAGACTTTAAGGTCATCGCTCTGGGCTCCAGACCTGTATTTGGGGCCCTTGGCCTCTGGGCAGGGTCTCCTGATCATTGGAGACCCTAGAAACAGGAACCAGAGCTCAGAAGGAGGGCTGCATAGCTGCTGACCTAGTTACTCTCCTTGCGGCTCATTTCCTTCCTCTCTGTGTAGACCCACAGCTCCCAGCTCAGGGACCACTGGGGCTGAAGCCCTGTGAAAGCCCAGTCAATGAGGCAGTGGCTCAGCCCCAGGCCCCCTGCCTGGGTGACCTGTCCTACCCACAGCATTTCCACTGGGAAGAAATCAATGATACCTCCACATTTGCCTCTGCAGGCTTCAGATCCACCTGCTCATTGGATGTCTCCACCTGGGAGAGTCACCTGGGGCCCCACAGGTAACTCAAATGCAGCATGTCAAACTGCTATTTTCTCACAAACCTGCTTCTACTGTGAGCCTCATTCAGGCAATGACACCATCCTTACCCTGGGTCTCCCACATCAGAAACTGGGTGGTCACCCTGGCTTCTCCCTTCTGTCATCCCCACCCTCCTGGAGACTTTACATCTTGCAGCAGCTCAAAGTCCCAGAGCCTGTACCTTTGGCATCTTGCGCAAATTGGGTGAGAGCTTGAGGCTGATGATGTGCCCACGGTCATCGCCCACAATGATGATGGGGTGGATGAGATTGAACTGCACGTGGGTGAGCCTGTTCTTTTTGGCCGCCACAGGCTGGATGCAGATGGCCTCATACTTGTTGATGGCTAAGTCAAATATGTAGGCCTGTGGAGAGGTCGGTGTCAGCACACTCAGGGGTAATGAGGCCTGTCTTCCACCTCAGAGGAATGAGTCCCTGGACTTTCTGGGGAAAGACTGTAGAAGGCTAATGGCTAGCACACTGGAGCTGGAGGTGGAGGGAGGGGGAATTTTGTGTCTCTGTGTTTTTCCTATGGTTGAAAGAGTGAGAATAAAAAAGTTTAGGAGAAATTTTAAATCTATGGAGAATTAATAATAGCAGCTATAGGCTGGGCGTGGTGGCTCACTGACGCCTGTAATCCCAGCACTTTAGGAGGCCAAGGTGGGTGAATCACTTGAGGTCAGGAGTTTGAGACCAGGCTGGCCAACATGGTGAAACCCTGTCTCTACCAAAAATACAAAAAATTAGATGGGCGTGGTGGTGCATGCCTGTAGTCCCAGCTACTAGGGAGGCTGAGATGGGAGAATCACTTGAACCTGGGAGGCAGAGGTTACAGTGAGCCAAGATGGAGCACTGTACTCCAGCCTGGGCAAAAAAAAAAAAAAAAAGAAAAGAAAAGAAAATAGCAGCTACCATTTGTTGAGCACTCACTATGTACTCGACTCTGGGCAAGCACATCATACGGTTGCATCACCTCATTATGCTCTTCACAACCACTCTGTAAGGTGGTTCTGTCATTATCTTTATTTTATAACGGAGGAGTTAGAGGCTCTTAGAGGCTAACCTGCTAGTAAGTGGCAGAGCCAGGGCTTACACCAGTTAATATATGTAAAGTGCAAGGACAGTGCTTGACATACCAGTGCTCATTCCATGTTGGATGCTACCTTCACCACACCCTCAGACGAAACCACTACCAACTCTCACCTGGACAACTGTGGCAGCCTCTTAACTGGTCTCCCCACTTCCACTCTTGCCTTGTTACAATCCATCCTCCATATGGCAGTAGGCTTACCTTTAAAGCACTTAAAATCCTCCCACAGTCTCCCTTGGCACTATAAATGAAATCCAGATCCCACACTCTAGCCCACCTCCCCACTCTCACCTCATGTTCTCGCCCCTTGCTTACTCTACCCCCACCACACTTGCCTTCCTGTTCCTTAAACCCCAAGCTGGTTCCCACCTCAGGGCATCTGCCCCAGCTGCTCCCTCACCATGGGCTGCTCCCCTGCCCTATCTCCACATGGCTGCCTCCTTCTTGCCAGTCAACTCTCAGCGTGCGTGTCCCCTCTTCAAAGAAGCCTTTCCTGACCACTGTATCCAACAGACCACCCAGTCCTTTTATTTTTTCTTTTTCTTTTTTTCTTTTTCATTGCCTGGCCTTTGTGAACCTATCTTTCTTCTTTTAATGTAACAACTTTATTGAGATATAATTCATATACTATAAAATTCACTCATTTAAAGTATCAAATTCTTGGTGTTATTATATTCACAGTTATGCAACCTTCTCTACAACCGATTTTAGAACATTTTCACCACCCTAGGCCACACAAATTGACTTTCCATCTCTACAAATTTGCCTGTTTTGGATGTATTATATAAGTGGAATTATACAGTATGTGGTCTTTTGTGACTGGCTTTTTACACTAAGCATGTTGTCAAGGTTCCTCCATGTTGTAGCATGTATCAGCACATCATTCCTTGTCCTTGCTGACATAATCCCCAAGGAGAGACTATATTTTGTTTATCCATTCAGCAGTTGATGGACACTGGGTTGTTGCCACTCTGACTGTTATGAGTAATGCTGCCATGAACATTTATGTTTACATATCACAGTCTTTTATTAATAATTCTCTGCCTAGAACTTAACAGTGGGAATTTTGTTGTTGCTTTTTGTATCTTTCCCTTCACTAGAACATAAGCTCCACAGGAGCAGGTATCTAAGCCACCAGGGTCCAGCCTAGAGCTGGGCACCATCATTGGCCCTTAGTAGTTATCTGTTCCAGGAAGAGATGACTGACGGACTTTAGGATGGTGCCTTCATCACTGCATTCTTTCCTTGGGGCAGCCAGTGCTTCTCAGTTTATATGAAAGTCCATAGGGAAAATGGGTTTGCATTCAAGAATATGCTCACAAGATGTTTGTTTCTGAGCTCTCACCAATTCTCAGTGTTGAATAGCCCCCTCCCATTCCACCCCACTGAAGTTCCCTCAGAATCAGCTTGCACACTCCCGGGGATGGAGACTTCACTACATTAGAGACACTATTCAGTCACTGATCACCTCTGGCTCATACATTTTTCCTTAGATGGAGCCGGGCCCTGCCACCCTCTAGCTCCCCACCATACAGCAGAGGAAATAACTGCTCCATGGCATCTCATCCCCCAGAGTGCTTTCTCCTCCAAGGTGAACAGCTCCGTTTCCTCCCTGAAGCCTCATGGGATGAATGATTCCTCTTTTGGCTGGACCCTGGATGGCTTGCCCCTGGAAAATACACAGTCCTTATGTCCCGCCTTCTCCTTCCTGACCTAAGCATGGGATGGGTTCTCCATCTGGAAGCCCCTGAGATAACACACCTGATCTCCAGTAGGAACTCAGTGAGGTCAGGACGCTGGCACTCACCTTCCCATCTGTGGTGACTGCTGCAAACACAGTAGAAGAGTATGGCGCCCAGGCCACATCACCCACGGCTGAGTTCAGGTCATAGATGAACATCGGGGTCCTGCAGAGGTGGAAGGTGGAAAGCCCATGGCACAGAGGGCTTACAGTGCCATAGCCCAGGGGAGGGCCCCAGGCAGAGCCAGGAACAGGCCCCTCACTTGATGGTGTGGTCCCAGATCTTCACTGTCCAGTCGGAGCTGCAGGACATGAAGACCTTGGTGTGGTATGGGTTCCAGGACACAGTGTCCACTGACATGTTGTGGGCATCATAGGTGTCGAGGAATTGGCTGGAGTAGGATTTAGAGCACTGGTAGGGGAGGGAACGGGGGTCAGAAGTGAGAGAAAGGTCAGCAGCCACCACTTCCCTGGGGGTCTGGAGGATCAGAGCCTTAGACTCCTGTCCTTAACCCACATCGCATCCCAGCTGAACTGGGGCCAAGCTCCAGGCTGCCCTTCCCACCCTCAGCACACCCTGGGGGAAAGGAAGGGCTTGAGGATCTGGGGGTTCAGGATGGGCAGGGGAGCCTTCCTGCAGGATGAAGGAAAGGGCTGTAGTGCCCTGACCCCAGAGGATTCCAGGCCAGGCAGAAAAAGCCTTCTCTCCTTAAGAGAGGGCAGAGCAGGTCTCAGGCCCTGAGTGAGGTGTGGTCTGGCCATCTTCCAGGCCAGGGCCTGTGGACAAACAGAGCCCTGGTTCCACCTGCAGCCCAGACATCATCCTTGCAACAGTGATAACATCCCACCTTGTCCAGGCAAGAGCAGGTGCAGAGCCAGAAGCTGACTTGGATCTCCAGCTTTCCTATTCAGTTTTTTGCCCTGACCAGCATGCCCCTTTCTCCCTCCCTCCAGAAGACAGTGTGACTGAGTAATCTCTTGTTACTCCTGCCTCTCCTGGGCTGCCAGCGGGAGGGGTGAAGAGGGGGTGGGGACTTCTTTTGCATTCAGACCAGCTCTGGCTGGGCCTCAGGGGCTCCCAAGAGGCTGCCTGTAATTAACATTCTGAGTCTCTGAGCCTAAGAAAAGCTTGCAGCAGAGCTATTTCTGGATGGATGGAAGTTCAGAAGGACGTTCACCTACTACCACCGAGACCTTGTAGAAACTGACCGTGAGGTTCCATCCTGCTGGCTGGGATGTACCCAGTATTCAGAGATAATTCTGGCCTTCCAAGCTCAGCTCAAGTACAAATCTCCTCCAGGAAGTTTTCCCAAAATATTCTAACTCCTCCGAATTCCCCCTTCTACCTCAACTCCCAGGAAGGGAGGGAGGGCCCGGAGGAAAAGATGCTGAGCTGGGCTAAAGTCACCCTCTAGATTCTCCATCCCCTTTCCTGCATTTACCCTTATTCCTATCACCCAAGCAGGTCAAGAAATACATTCTCTTCCCTCAAGAGGCCTTCTAGAACTGATGGGAACTAAAATCCATCAAAATAGGATCTGTTGAGAACTCTAAGCTCCCCAGGTGCTCAGGTCTAAGCGGCCTTCTAAGGAGCTGGCACAGGGCAGCCTCACCTTGTAGATTCTTCCCTCCTCTGTGCCCACTAGGAACATGTAGTCAATCTCTTTGTGGAAGTCAAAGGCAGTGCCACAACCTTGGGAAAAGAGGGAGGGGCAGGCTTAGCCCAGTTCCAAGAGGGAGGCTCCCAGTGCCTCCCCTACTCAGCAGAGGAGCTCAGCCCAGGCACTCTCAGCGCAGGACTCAGCGCAGGACAGACTGAACTAGGGCCCCTGTAAGGGCTGGGACCAGGCCAGGCAAACAGAAACCAGCCCTCTGGCCTGCTTGTCCCAGGCAGTTAGGATTCTGCAAATCCTAATGGCCAGGGGTTCTGCAGACAGGAATGGGGGCCTGGGTAAACAAGGCAGGGATTGAGTTAAACAGGGTCAGGGTCAGGGTAAACAGGGACAGGGTCTGCAAACAGGGACATGGTCTGTGCCGACAGGGATATAGTCTGCATAAACAGGGTAGGAATTGAGTAAACAGGGACAGGATCTGGGTAAACGGGCCTGATCTGCATAAACAGGGCTGGATCTGCATAACAGCACCTGATCTGCATAAACAGGAAAAGGGTCTGCAAACACAGGGATGGGAACTGCATAAACAGGGAGGGTCTACAAACAGCCAAGGGTTCAGCAGACAGGGCCAGGCCTTCCTATAATCTCCTGTCAGGCTCTGGCACAGGTTGGGGAGGGAGCACTCAGTCAGGGGAAGGACCACTGTCACTGACCCTCACTGGGCCTGAATGACCTGGCCAGGCCTGGAGGTGAGAGGGCTGGGGCTCCTACCCACTGGGTGCAGCTGCAACCCCTCAGGAACTTCTGTGGTGCTGCCTTCCACCTTCAGCTTGATGACATCTACGTGAACCAGCTTTCTCTGTAGCCGCAGACAGAGGGATGTGGGGGGGAGGGCACGTGGGTTGGGCTAGATGAGCAAGGCTTGGGGGTGCCCTTTGCCATTTAGCTCCCTGCCTCCCCAATCACCCCAGTGTGACCCCCTCTGGGAAATAGGCACCTTCACGAGAGTCCAAGACACAATCCTGCCGTCAGATGACACAGAGAAGAAGTTAAGGTTTTGGTCCATGTCATCCTTCTGCCACTTGACCTGAAACATCCCAAAATGTGAGCTCTGGGACCCTGCTAAAGTGTTGAGTTAGGGCTGCGGGCAGAGCAGGGCTCCCCCAAGCACCCATCTGAGGCTCAGAAGCAAGTTCTGGGAGCCCATTTCCCAGAATCCCATGATTGGTCCTTTCTCCCTCCTTCCATCCATCTCTGTCTCTCATTCCTTTCTTGGGGATTTCTCATTCCTTTCTTGACCATCCTGGAGCAATAGTGCCAGTCAAAGCATTGCCTTAATTTACTGGCTTGGCAGTGGAGGTACCCAATCCCTCCCTGGGTTGGGTTCCAGGAGCTCCACTGTGGGGAGAAGGCAGTGGCTACGGGTTCAACCACCTTACATAAATAAACATGGCCTGGAAAGAACAGGGCCCATCAACCAGTTTCCTGTTTATAAAACAGGAGTCATAATAGCATAGGTTTGTTATGAGAAATAAATGAGATAATATATGTGAAGCCCTTACGTCAGAACATTGCACATATGAAGTATTCGATACATGTTAGCTAATGTCCTCATTGTTACCATCATCCTAGGAATCTGGGTGCCAAGGTTCTGCAGGAGCCTTTCCCTGCTTGCTAGTGGGGGGTGAAGAGGAGCAGGCCCCCGTCTCCTGCCCACCTCTTCCAGGCTTGGCCTTTCTCTAGGAAGTGTCTCGTCTTTCCCACCTTTCCTTTGCTACTAACTCCTGCTCTCAGAACTTTGCTCCAGTCCCAGATTTGAGTTGCATTTCTCCAACTGCAAATCAGGGTTAATTATCCTGCCCCACCCATCTTCTCAGGGCTGGAAGCAAACATATGGGAAAGTGTTTTGGAGACAGAGCTGTTGTCTTATGAAGATGACACGCTTGAGACTCAAGTTTCTGTTGCCAGATGTGGAGGCCTGGCCAAGCCATGTCCCAGAGAGCTGGGGTGGGGCTGGGTGCCCAGAGTTTTCCATTCTCTAGCTCCCTCCAGACCGCCCATGCTGGGACCACCGTCCTGTCCCCTCCCCCTGTCACTAGCAGAGGACCAGTGAGGGAGGCCAAGAACCCAGTGCCATTGCCTGTTGCCTGTAACTGCTGCTGTCACCAGGGTTGTTGGGGGCTGGAGGGAAGTAGAGAATGGGTTGTCTCTCCCCAGCCAGCCTGAGGCCTGGTGGATCGGAGCTTCAGGAAGGCGGGCTGAGTCCTGTCTTGGTCTGTCCAGGCAGCTGGCTCTTTTGCACTTTCACTGGACTGAGAGCGCCACAGAGCCTGTGAGGCATAAGTCAGAGCCAGCCCTAATATTGAGACCGCTTCTCCTTCTGTGTAAAGGTGGTCCCTTTAAAGGGGGGAGGGGACAGGGGGTGTCAAAGGCCAGGCTGTAAGAGGCACTAGGGAGCTGCAAAGGGAAGTGTTTAATGAGTAAACGCCAGCACCGCATGGAAATTGTATTTCACACCCCACTTAGCAGCCTGATGCCCAGTGGGGGGTGGTGTGTGTGTATTTGCAAGTGACTGTGTATGTGTGTATGTGCGCAAGTCACATACATGCTCCTGGGGTGGAGGTGAGCCGGTAGGAATAAAGCAAAAGAGGGAGGGTGGTAAGTGAGGTTAAGAGAATGAATGAATTCCCAGGGACCAGGTGGTAGGGAGGAGCTGGAGCCTGCTTCACTGATTTATTCTCTTCTGCCTTATTTGCTTAGGGCAGACCTGCTTGACCCTAGTCTCTTGCTTCGTACATCCTTCCTGCCTCCTTCCCCAGAATTGCACCAGCACGCACACACACACACACACACACACACACACCCCACAGAGTGTTGCTGGTTGAAGCTTCACAGTAGGGCCTGCACAGAGCTGGCTACTCAGGCAGGTTCCCTGGAGAAGAAGCCTGTGCTGTGGGACAGGAGCCCAATCTTCTTAGAACAGACAGTCCTCTCCTTGGCTCCAAAACCTTCCGTGGCTCACCACTGCCAACAGAACAAACTCCTTCTGCCTCAGCCTGGCATTTGAGATCTAATACAACCTCTCTGGCCTCCCCCATATATCTCTGACACAGTATCTCTGACACAGTCCTGTTAAGAGGGACTTAGACTCTGATGTCTCTGACATCTCATTCAGCAGCCTGGCTCTCCTTCAACCTCCATGCTCATATAGCCAACTGCCTGGAGGACGCCTCCCTCTGGGTGTCCCTTGGGTTTCTTGTATTACTTTCTGGCCAAACCTGTTTTTCTTCTGCCATTTCTCCCTCCTATGGATGGCCTACTAAGCACCTCAAACCCAGGCAGCATCAATTCTTCTATCTAATATCTGATCGATCAATCATTTCCTTCTATTGATTTTGCTACCCCACCAGCTCTCAACCCTGTCTTCTCATTTCTGTCTCCACTGCCCCTGCCCTAGCTCAGGCTTCAAAATCACTCATGCTGCAGCCAGAGGATCCTTCCAAGAGACAAACATGACTGTGTTACTCCTCTGCCCCAAACTCTCTGATGGTTGGGCAGCAATTTTCGAACTATGCTCAGGGGGTAGAGGGAGTGAAAATAGGGGACCCTTAAGCAAGCAGGGACCTGGTCCTAACAGAGCACCACTCTCATCTTTTTAATATTTTCTCATTTCTTTTTAATATTAATCTCATCTTTTTAATATGGGCTTCTGCATGAACACTTTGCTTGAAACCACAGACGTACAATGTCCAAGCATCTTAACTTAATAGATAAGTGCAGGGTGCTTCAAATGACGTGTCACTTCCCAACAGGCTACTCTGCTTGATGCCCCATGTCATTGCACATGTGACCCCTTTGTACCCTTCTTCATCTCACTAACTCTCTCTCCTCCCTCACAATCCAGCTCAGGTGTTGCTTCCTCTAGAAAGACCTGCCCAGCCCTCCACCCCCTGGTCCCCACCCAGGGCAGTGTGGGTGCCCCTCCTCGCGCACTTCTACTTTAGCACTTAGCACGCTGCCCTGCCCTGGTCAGTCTGTGGCTGTGGTTATCTCCCCAGTAGGAACTCCAGAGATCAACCAGAGGAGCACACAGGGAGGAGTTACTGAATGTATGAATGAGTAAGTGAATGAATAAGGAGGGAGGAAGGAATGAGAAGAAAAGAACAGGAAGTGAGTAAACAAGTGAGAGACAGGTGGGTCCTGACCATGTCACATGCCATGATTCTATACAAGAAACTGAGTCTTCCATTTTGCAAAGGCAGCAGCCCTGTTTTCCTGGCAGGATAGGAGAGCAGAAGGCTTCTCTGTCCAGCTGAGTTCCTGTCTTCTTGGGACCTGCTCAGCAAAAGCAATAATGTTTCTTCTCGATGCCCCATTTTCCCAGCAATCTGCTATTTGATTTACAGGACATAGCAGAGTAGGAGTAGGGTGGTTGGCTTGGGCCTCTGCCCTTCTGCTTGGCTTGAGGAAGGAAGGTGGTCAGGCCAACCAGAGATGCTCTGCGCTTGGCCCTGGGCTATCTGAGCTGGGAAAGCAGGGGCAGGGCTGGGCCAGGTATGATCAAGACAGGCCTTTTCTCCTCTCCCTGAGTTTTAAAGTTTCTACAGAGATCCTTCCCTGCCTGGAGACCTACATGTGTCTGGAAGGCCTGGTGATTAATTGGGAGGTGGACTTTTTGGTGGAGAAAACTCCTGAGGCTGCAACCTCTGGTCTCTGCTTTGTTGGAGAGTAGCTGGGGAGGGCGTATGGCAGGAGGGGCTGCCTCCCTCCCACCCTCTGCCCCAGGCTCTGGGTAAAGGATAAAGCTGAGAGGGCACCATGGCCCCTGTGCGTGGGCAGTCCTCCCTCTGCTCAGGCCTGTCAGTGCTGGGGAAGGTGTCCACATGTCTCAGGGAGCTCAGGGCCATAAGAGGCAGGAGTGTAGAACTTGCCTGAAGACTGTCAGGGCAGGAGGGAAGTGAAAGAAGAGAAGACAGAGTCCCACTGCTGTCTGATGAGCCCAGAGACCTTGAGCAACTTGAGGCAGAAATTCATCCTTAGGTCCTCCCAGACCTGCCCATGGAAAAATAGTACACAGCCTTTGAAAGAAGGGGACCTTTGGGACACAATAAGGAAGGGCCTGCAAAGCCACAGCTAAGAGACCCTCTGAGAGTGAAACTGAAATCTACGCCCAGTGGAATATGATGGGAAACACAGTCAGGGTGAAATCCAGCCCCAATGTCGAGGTAATGGTTCCAGGCTGGTGTCAGACTTCTGCAGAGGCCCCACCCACCACTCTAGGCATGTCTGGAGAAGAGGGGGTGCTACAGAGAGGCTCAGGGGCAGACCTGCCTACCAGGCCTTACAGTCCCACCCGAGGGCAGGCAACCAGCAGCAGCCACCCCTGCCTGGGAGTTTCCCCAAATCTAGCCCAGATGGCAGAGGAAAGGCCCCGTGCAGAGTTGAGGAAGCTTGTAGACAAGGACCTGGTCTTTAACATACAGTTGACCCTTGACCAACATGACTTTGAACTACATGGGTCCAACTATACACAGGTTTTCTTCTGCCCCTGCCATCCATGAGACAGCAAGACCAGCCCCTCCTCTTTCTCCTCCTCTTCAGCCTCCTCAATGTGAAGATGATGAGGATGAAGACCTTTGGGATGATCCACTTACATTTAATGAACAGTAAATATATTTTTTCTTCCTTATGATTTTCCTAATAACATATTTTCTTTTCTCTACTTGTCTAATTGTAAGGATACAGTACATAAAATATACATAACACACAATATATGTGTTATTTGACTGTTGTCAGTAAGGCTTCTGGTCAAAAGTAAGCTATTAGTAGTTATGTTTTTGAGGACCCCAAAGTTATACACAGATTTTTGACTGTGTGGGGGTCAGTGTCCCTCATTCCCACGTTGTCTAAGGGCCCACTGTACTCAGCTGGAGCCTGTCAGGCCCTGGAGCCTTCCAGCTATGTCTTCTGAGTTACTGATCGCCACATCTAAGAGATCCTTAGCAAACAGGTGGGGGCCCTCCTGAGGGAAGCTCTGGGGCAGCAGACCCCAGCTCTCACTGGAGACCCTCTTGCCTCCTGATTTTCACCTTCTGCCCTTTTCTGACACCCAGATCCTGACCTGATGGTACCTGCCATCCTCATCTCCTTGCCTGTGGTCCTCTCCTCCCCAAGCTCCCTCCCTCCTCCAGTGGCTCCAGGCCCACATGCTGCTCCCATCCCCACCCCTCCTACCCTGGTTGCTGACCTGCCACACAGGGTCTGAGTGCTTGCCAGACTTGGCTGAGCTGCAGAAGGAGGGCTGGGAGTGGGGCTTCTTGAGGTTGTAAATGGCCACGTTGCCGTCATAGTGGCCCACTGCCACCAGGTAGGGGTGGTCCACGTGGATGTCGAGACACATGACGCCGCTGTTGCTGCTGAACATGTACTCGGGGAAGCTGGGGTTCTTCAGGCTGTAGAGCAGCAGCATGCCCCGGCTCTGCTTCATGAAGTCATCTACCCAGGGAAGATGGGCGGCTGAGGTTGGAGGATCCAACTGCCCTGCCTGGAGAAGCCCCCTCACCCCTACCCCACTAGATGGGCAAGCCCTGCCCTGCTCTGCATCTGTCAGAGTGTGGGATTCCTCTCTGGGATTCATCTTTTCCATCTGTGAAGTGGAATTATGAGATGTGACCTTTCCCTTCTCAGAGATCATGGAAAGATCCAACAACCAATCAAGGTGACCAGGTTTATTCTCCTAATTCTCCCCGAGGTGCAGGAAAGGGGGATGCTGGCTCAAAGAGCTGCTAAGTGAAGAAGGTGTGTGAGCTTGGGAAGGAGCAGAACCCTCAGAAGGGGTTTGGATGCCCAGCCAAGGGCAGGCAGCTTTCCATAGATGCCTGGATAATGCCCATGTACCCCTCCCCCCAGCTAAATATGGGCTAAGCTTGAACTAACATCGAATTGTCTACAGTGAATCCCAAACTAGCCACCTATGAGCATATCCCCACAGTCCCAGGTTCAGCCTGAGCCCTAGATCTAGGCATGCTCCCCAAACCCAGAAGTCCCAGGCCAGCCAGTCAGGCTTCCACAGGCCCACTTGACCTGGGCACAGCTTTTGGCGATCAACAATGGACCACTCAGCAGAGGCCCTTCTCCCCACCAGCCCCATGTCAAGGGAGTGCCTCCCACTCTTTCTTTCATTTTCTGTGTACTTGGCGCCCATCCTGATATGTAGTCATGAACATAGTCCCAGCCCTTCCGCCACCAGCTCGGTCCTCCCAGCCTCCTCACCAAGCTCAGAGGAGCCGAAGCTGGAGAGGTGGAAGGCTAGTGTAGCCCCTACCTGGGGGCACTCTGCTAAAGCAGAGGGCATGTAGGGGCATCAGGCCAGGTCAGTGGACAGGAGGAAGTAGATGCCACGCTACAGAGACAAGGATACCAGGCCAGCCACTGACAGCAGGCTTCCTCTCTTACTGTGCTGTCCTAAATGAGTCTAGCCCAGGACTGGCTCTAAGACAGCAGCTGTTTAATGACTCCCTTATTAAGTCATGCAAAAGGCACTTGGAGGGGGTGTGTGGTAGGCAGAATAAGGCCCCCCTGCAAAGATGTCCATATCCTAATCCCCTGAGCCTGTAAATATGTCACTTTTCATGGCAAAAGGGATTCTGCAGATTTGATTAAGTGAAAGACCTTGAGATGGAGGAGATTATCCTGGATTATCTGGGTAGACTCAATGTAATCACAAGGGTTCTTATAAGGGAAAGAGGGAGGCAGGAGAGTCAGGGAAGGAGATGTAACCATAGAAGCAGATGTCAGAATGATTCGATTGCTTGCTGGAAGGGGGCCACAAGCCATGGAATGTGGGCAGCCTGTAGAAATTGGAAAGGGCTGCTCCCCTGGAGCCTCAAGAGGGAATGCAGCCCTGTTACCACCTGGTTTTGGTTCCGTGAAACCTATTTTGGACTTCTGACCTCCAGAACTATATGATAATTTTGTGTTATTTTAAGCCATTAAATTTGTGGTAGTTTATTCCAGCAGCAACGGGAAACTAATATAGTAGACATTTAGGGAAAATTGACCCAAACGTACTTTAGGAATCAGAGAGAGAGGCTCCCATAGATGGCACTTTTTTTTCTGGGATGGTTTGGAAGCCTTCCCTCTAGAAGTCAGCTGGATGGATGCAATGCTCCTCCGCCCTTCTGATGACAATAATGAAACCCTCTCTCCATTTCCCATACCTCAGCCTTGCCACCTTCGACTCCAGGAACAAAAATGCCCCTTGCGTTAGGACGTTCACAGTTTCCAAAGGCAGGGGACTAGCCCAAGGCTGCTCTAAAGAAGGCTATCAGTTGCTAGAGGGTTCAAAACCTCAAGCATGGCCCAGAGGCCATGGTGCCGAGCTGGGCTCAGCCTCTCGAGTAGCTGGGCTTTTCCAGGCACTCTCATTTGATTAGAAGTCATATTTAAACAGTGTGGAAATAAGAGCAAGGCCTTAGAGACAGAATACATCAAGCGGGACATTTAATTTGATTTAGGGAAAATGAGGCAAACATTTGAGAACCTAAATAACTAACCAGTAATTAAACTAACAACAGGAATGCCCTTGCATTACAACCCAGCAAGCACAGTGGCCTTTAAGGACTGTATTTACAAAGAGACCTGACAACATAATTAGTCCTGTAAATTTTACGCAGCCTGCAGCCGAGGAGTGATGGATTTTGTGTATGGAGGATGAATGAGAAGAAATGAGGTGGATGAATTTCCATTTCCAGTAAATGAAATTAACACTGCTTAATTAGTGAAGCTGACAAACAAATGATCAGGAAAGATTTAAATCCCTAAAAGTGTATCTCTGGCCTGGGCAGGCCCAGGGACAGGCCAGGATGTGGTGGGACAGAGTGGGAAGGGATTTAGAGCTGGGACTCAGAGCCTGACATTGGCCCCTTTTGAGGGTGCTGTCCCCAGACAGAGGCTGGGCTGGGGAACAGCTGGCTTCCCTGCTCTTCCAATACATGACTCTCTGGGAAGCTTCTTGCCCCATGTCCTGTGTGATAGCCTCAGGACCACACAGAGCATCCTGATCTGTTCCACCATCCATGCCTGGCAGACCATGAGAAGTCCCTGTTTCCCTGCTATGAATTGGCTAATGGGCTGGAAAGGACCCCTTCAGTACAGCCAGCTGACATCATTGCATCCCAGCAGTCCCAAGGCCATCTCTTCTTGGGCTAGTTCCTTTTCTTCTAACCTTCCTCCGCCTGCTTTATACCTACTGACAGCCTCTTTCTCTACTCTGCTGGGAACATGTAGCCTGGCCCTAGGGGGATCCCAATCTTTGCCCTTTAAGCAGCCTATTGTGCTCACTACCTGGTACCCAGCAGCTATAGAGGGGAACCAGGTAGGGATGTTTCTGTGCTGTTGCAGGCAATTGCCCAGATTTCCTTTTCTCTACCTGCTTGTTCCTGGCTGGCTCCAACCAACCTGGCCTGTCCCAGAAATGAGGGAATGGCTACAGTCCTTCCTAGGGTACATACCTACCCCTGCCAAAGTTTTATTTGGCTGAATCACAGAATAAATATCTGGGAATACCATAAAAAGGAGGTTTATGAGGTCTAGACTCAGCTCACCAGAGTCAAATCCAACAACAAACCCAAATTCTCACTCCAGTGTTTGTCCTCATGAGGCAAAAGCTGATTATGGGAGGGTGGTATCTGGGAGCTTCCAAAGACAGTGTGATGGATGCTGGTGAGACCAGCTGCTCCTCATAGTGACCCCATCCAGCAGCTAGGGTGCCTTCTGTCTGCCCCAGCTTCGCCCTCTTTCTCCCATGGAGGCACTCAAGAGCATGGGACTCCCAGAGGCAAGCTCAGGATGGATGCAGGGGCCTTCCTGAGTCTCAGCCCAGCCTGGTTCTCTTCAGGCCTCTGCAGGTGGTTCTGAGATATGCAAGGCTCTGGAGAATAGATGCTCATCTGAAAGCCGGCCAACAACCCCCAAGCCAGTGACAGCAAAAGCAAATACCACTGCCGCTGCCACTGGGCCCTGCTCCCTAGGAGACTACCTCTGTCTCCACACCCCCCTTCTCTGCTCGGGCTCCCTGAGGGTACTGCAGGAAAGCTACGAGAAAGAATGACAGACAAATCAGCAATGATTGTCCTTTATGTGTAGGTGGTTCCTCCGCTTGCAGCATGTTTACTTCTCTCTCAAGCATACCTCACAATAGCCCTGGAATGGAGGCCTGGCAGGTTGTCAGACTTTCCATGTCACCAACGAAGAAACCAAGGCTCAGAGAGGCTTCTGGCCCCAGGTGTCACTGGAAAGTGACACCCCCACCCCCAGGACTGTAGCTGACGATGGGTACCACTCAGGCACGTGGATGTAGCTAACAGGATCAAGGAAGGACAAAGAGACCGTTCTCAGGTAAGTGCCTGCCCAAAGGACATTGCTGGGCTTGTCAGGCTCAAGGTCTTCTGCTGGTGGGAGGTGACCTACTCTACTGCTCCTGCCCAAGGCTGCCCAGCCCCCCAGCCCCCACGACAGCCTCCACATGACCCCGACCAGCTGAGCCTGCTTCCGAACCTGGGTGGGGGGAGAATAGCGCTAAAACTGAAGCAGTTTTCCCTCCCACCTTCTGAGGAGCAACCCCTACACCCCTGCCTCAGACCTGGGCAGAGAGCCTGGGTTGAGAGTAGCCTCACAGGGGGGTCCACACCCACTCCTGGGAGGGCCTGCCCAACCCAACCCCCAGGCCCTGTTCCAGGCCCAGTAGCTGCAGCAGAGGGGGAGGAATGTGCTAGTTCCCTGCCAGAGGGGGAGGGTACTTCCCACTTGGCAGCAGCCCACCCTCAGGAGTGGGGACACAAAGCAGGCATTTAGGGCATCCTCAAAGGCGGCCCAGACCACAAGACTGGGAGCAGCTCCAAGGTCTCCTCCCTGAGAGGAATGACAAACACCCCCTGCCCCTCCCCACCCTGGTCAAAGAATGGGCGGACAGGCAGTCTGAGGGGCAGTGACTGGGAGCTTGTATGCCTGCCAGCCAGCAGCAGCTTGGAGAATGGAAAGGTTTTTGTGTTTGCAGAAGCTGATCCTCCCAGCCAGAGAACAAGCTGTTAGCACTGGGGAGCGAGACTACTGTGAAGTGTAGGGCCCTCTCCCGTTGGGAAGGGGGAATGTCCAGGCCAGCACAGCACTAGGGGCTTCTTCTGGGACCAAGTAACATGAAGGGAAAGCAAATTGCCTGGACACAGTTTCCATTGTGCTGCCTTCCTGCCTCGGGTGGGTAACTGGCAGGGGTGGGCACACTCTGGATAGCAGTGGGCTCCTAAGGTTCAGGGGATCCCATCCCCCATGCCCCCACCCACCCGGTCAGGAAGGCCTGAGGAGGAGGCAGGAAGGGGGGGCCTCCATCCCTACTCCACAGTGTGGTTAAGGTCCTGCCATCTCTCCTTGGGATGCCCACATCAGTCTCCTAACTGGTTTCCTTGCCTCCAGTCTCAGGCCTGCAATGCCTGCAATTCCTCCCTGCACTGGTCATGTCCCTGTCCTTGAATTCCTTCAGTGGTTTCCCCTCAGGAGAAGATCCAAGCTTTTTGGAATGGCTTACCAGGCCCTTTGAGGGCTGACCCTGGCCCCACCAGCAGCTTCATATTCTGCCATATTCCTCATGCCTCCAAACCTTTGCATATGCAGGTCCCTCTTCCAGAAGTGTTTTCCCCTCTTTCTTCACCAGAATAACTCCTTCAAGGTTCCATTGACACATTCAGCTTAGAATATTCCTTCACCCAGCACTAATTGCCAGTAGGATAGTGGGTCTTCCCCATTAGACTGTGAGCCCCCTGCGGGCAGTCATCTTTGTATTTCTTACAACTGGCAAAGAGTTCTGCACAGAGTAGGTACTTAGTGTTCGCTGTTTACATGAGCAAATAAATGAATAGCCAGATCACTTACAAGAGCCATATCCCACTGCAAACAGATCCCTGTACTTTGGATTCCTGCAAAAAAAAATATGAATCCATTGGCATAGGAAATGAACATGGCCCTCCTGTGGACAAGGGCCTTCCCATTGGCACTGGTGCCTAAATATACTACAGACATCTGTTCTCCAGCTTAGGCCCTCACCACTTGGGAGTCCTGGGGGTGGTCTTGTGATCCCATAAGAATCCAAGTTCCATATTTTTCCATACTGTCATACGTCATACTCAAGGTGGTTAAGTGCAGAAGAGGGTACTGGGGGTTTGGGATGTAGAGGGCACTCAGGGGCTCTGCGTTTGCTGCAATGCCTATACTTACCAGCAGAGGGCAGTGACGGACAGGCGCTTGGCTTTGTCATTTTGGAACTTCCAGAGCGGCAGCAGGGTACCCACCTGGTCCCGGTATTCATCAGCAGCATCGTCATAGTACTTAAAATCTTAAACACACACAAGCAGAGTCAGCCCTGGGACTGCCGCTTTATAGCAAACCCAGGTCCACCACTTACTGTCTGTACCTCCTTGGGCAAAACAATGAGCCTCTGTTTTAGAGTGGGAATAATAATACTACCTATCTCAGAGTTCTGTTGTGAGGATATGTGAATTGAGTTAATATATGCAAAGAGCTTAGAAAAATGCCTGGCACATAGTAAGCTCTATGTGTTAGCCATTGTTACTGTCGTTGTTGTTGGAGGTACATTACAATACACCGGCCATGTCTACATGGATAAAATCCCAGGTTTGCAGCCCTTGTTCCCATGTGTTTCCCTAGCATTTCAGGAGGCTCCGTTTGGAGGAGCCAAATTTCAAGGGTTCAGCTGCCAGGGGCTGATTAATAGTTCTATTAATTCTGCCTCCTAAATCCCTAAAATGCAGCCCATTTTCATATCCACAGCCAAGCCTCCCTATAATGAAGCTGCCTAGATCCCCCATGGGTTCTCTGAACCCAACTTCATCTCCTGCCTACAAAATTGTCTCTGCCTTCCACTTCCTTTAAGTTAGATAGATGCCCCATCCTCCCACTTGTCTAAACCAGAAATGAGTAATCCTTGACTGATCTGTTTCCATAATTTCTCATATTTTTCTTCTATCTTTTTAATTCATTCGCTTCTCTCCAAACCCATAGCCCCTGCCCAGGTTCAGGCCCCAACATCCATCACCTGTATTATGACAACATCCCTCTAACTGGTCTCCTACCTCCAGTAACTCCTTCTCCAACCCTTGTTTCACAGAACAATCAGTGTGAGTACAAACAAGGCACCTCACGACACCCCTTTCCTCACTCCACTGAAACCCCCTCAATGGCTCTCCTTGCAGAGGAGATTAAACCAAGAGGAGATCCACGTTATTTCTAGTCAGCTGTCCGTGTCCCCTCCATATCAAATCATGCCAATGAGTCCAGTTGTCTCCTGTTTTGGGTGTTTCTACATAGTTTTCCATGTCTAAGATGCCCTGTTCTTCCTGGCAAACTCCTACTCACTCCAGATCCAGATCAAACTCTTTCTCATCTGTAAGGCCTTCATTTTCTTTTGAGCAGAGTTAATTTCTTCCTCTGTTCCAGCCCTGCCTCTCCTCTACTGAAACATCTGTCACACTAGATTGCCTCTATTTATCCTTTTGCCTATTCTCCCCCACCAGACAATATCTGGAGAGCAGGACACACATATATTCTCTGGGTCCCCATTGCCTAGCACAGGGCCAGCCACAAAACAGACAACCAACAACTGTTTAAAGAATGCAGTGAAATTCATTAACAGAAGTGAAGTAGTTCTTGATCTTCTTTTGACAAAGGGTGACCAATTAGAAAATGAATCCTGTCATTCAGTGAAGCCAAGAACATGCCCAGGCCTGACATCTCCTATAGTGCCCATACCTTGAGGTTGTGGGACTTCACTCAAACCTCAAAAATGTCTCAGAACAAAAAAGATTCAAGTGGTCAGAGAGGCGTGAGCCTTGATTACATCAGAGATTCCCCGGCTTGGGTTATCTTTGAAAATACTTCAATTCAGAGCAGAGATTAATTGGTAACACTTCTCTATTTTCATGTCTCCTTCATGATTACACTTTCCCAAAGGGAAAGGAGTATGCAATTAAAAAAATCAAAGTTCAATACATTTTTATGTGACTGTGTTCTTATAAATGAAAGTGGTTCACCAAGGCCAATTTCTCCATGGATATTAATCAGGTTTGCAGCCCTTTGGTGGGCCACTTGCAGAGGCTGGGTTTCAAGAAGCCACGCTGTGTGAGTGACAAACTCATTCACAGCTGTTGTGTACTTTGACAGCTTTGAAAAGCACTCAAGGTCGTTTTCCAGCCTGAATGATAATGAGGGGGCTTGTTTAGGTGGCTGGTTTTGGCAGCCCTGGTTTCTGTGTCCCATGGGTGAGCAATGAGCATCAAGTCACCAAGAAGAGCCCTAGGCTGTCAGCAAAGGAGACCAGCCAGCATCGAGGAGCTGCCAACTCTGGGAAGGCAGCTGCTCCAAATAAATGCACAACCTCTTAGGGAAATACAAGCCACTTGGGAATGTGCTGTTCATGCCATGGGAAGGATTCTGTTTCCCTGACACTGTCAAAGACACCAGAATTTCCCAGGCCCCCAGGATTTAAGCATTTCTGAATCAATCTCTTTCTTCAACTCATCACTAATTAATCACCAGGATAGATCTATTGAGTGTGTTTATTTGAAATGTCTCTTCCAGCTCAGTGGCTTTGCAGCCTAGCGGCGAAGTGCTTAGGTGATGGATCCAAGGGGCCTGTGTTCGAGTTCTGATTCTGCCACTCACACTTCACACTAGCTGTGACTTTGAAAAAGTGGCAACATCCCAGCCTGAGTTTCTCATCTATAAAATGGAGATAATAATGGTATTCACCTCACAGTGTGGCTGTCAGGAACAAACAAAATAATAACATGTAAATTGCATAGCACAATGCCTGACACACAGGCTACTCCCAGTGAATGCTGGAGCTTGTTTCTCACTATTATAACTGTTCCCTTTTCTCCATTCCTTAAGACACAGGCTAGGTCAGGTGTGGTAAGGCCCATTCCACCCCACATTTGAGCCTCACCTCCACCTCTCCCCTATATTCTACACAATCACATCCTCCTCCAGCCTTGCTCTCATCAGGCTGTGTCCCTGCCTAGAAAGTTTCAGTTCTCTGAACTGTCTGCAGAGATAGGTCACATTCCTTGCATGATATTCAAGGCCCTTCATTAATGGGCTCCAACAACCTCTTCCACCTGAACTCTCACCTCTTTTCAATGAAGATCCTGTTTGGATCAGGGAGCCTGCTGTCCCTTGTCCCCAGAGTCCATTCCTATTCGGTTTCACTGCCAAGACACTGCTCATGCCATCCCTGTCCAGAACATCCTCCCTGTAGCTATCTTCTCTCACACACTCTGCTTCTCCCTTGGCATCTAGCTAAGCCCTCTCCAAAGCCTTCCATAACTACTCCCACTCATCCCTCATTTTCCTTCTCTCCTACGTGAGGATCCCCAGAGTGGTTTCTGTCTACCCCATACATTCTGGCATTTATAGCATTCCCAAGGTGCTCTGAGTAGAGGACAGAGCATAGAATGAGGAAGATTGAGACCTCTGTTTGGGTCCTCTCTGCCACTCACTAGTCAGGTGGCCTTAGCCTTAGCTTCCTCATGTGTACAGTATGGGCAAGTCTCTGCTCTGCCTGCCTCCCAGGGTTATCAGGAAGATGAGATTGGATCACCAATGTGCAGGTATTCTTTGCTGCACCATTTCCAGATCTCATCAGTATACACATTGTTTCTTATGCCATCAGTCATGGTTAATCCACATAAGTCTTGTCTCCCCAGTGACATCCAGAGGACAGAGGGATTATTTTTTCTCCGCTTGCACCTATAGGAGCTAGCATGAGACACCCAAATAACCCAAGCTTTTATGAGAAATTTTTAATACAGGCAATAATAGTGGTTGCCAGAACTTCAACTCTTACCTTGAGCAATGTCATCATATGTATTCTGGTTGACCATCCGCTCCATGATCTTAGCAGCTTGGGACAATTTGATGAGATCATCAGTCTGTGGGGATACAGAAACTTCAGGTCCTCATAAACCAGCACTTGGCAAGGTCATATGTCCTGAGCCATGTCACCCTTGCAATTGATTCAGCAGTACCTCTCTGGCACTACTCACCCCAGATAGCTCTGTAAAGGTTTCTCTGCATGTCTCAAGGCCCAGCTCATGCCACTACCCTCTTCTAGGAACTCCTGCCTCACAAGTGGCACAAAGGGTCTGAGCTGATATACTTGGCCCCTGGGTAGAACCTGCTTCATGCTTTCATTCTGGACTTGTTTTGGAGAAGGCCTATCTCTGAGCACAAGACAGGGCATTGAAGAGAGCCCAGGAAGGGTCTGCAGGGGAGAGCAGACAAGGGCAGGTTGGAGCCTTCTTTGGTGGAGACAGAAAAGTTTTATCAGCTCAGAGAGTGAAAGACTCCCATTAAAGGCCTCAAAGATCATGTGGTTTTATCCCTTACTCAGTTACAGGCTGAGGAAGGCACCAAGGCCCAAAGAGGGGAGAGACATGCTTACATACATGGAGTACAAGGCAGAACTGAGACTCCTAATTCCAGGCCCTCCCTACAGCCCAGACCAATGAGAAAGCAGGAAGCTTAACTTCAAGAAAACGTGACTCATCTTGAACCAAAAGGAAGCTTGCCATTGTGTGAAATTCCATAAATCCCCAAGATGAGGTGCTTGGCAGGTTGACAGAAGAGCAAAGAGTTTGGGACTAATAGGAAAGGCCCAGAGGGCTTAGGGCAGGTGGCAGGACTGAGCCAGCTGAATGGGCAGCCCTCCAGGGTGGGGTCAGGGGGCCAGGCCCATGGCTCCCAAGGATTCGATGTCTCAGAAACAGCAGCGTCAGGTAGCAGTTAAAAGGATGGGTTCTAGAGCCACACAGACCTGCACTCCTATCCCATCCCACCAAAATTAGAACCCGGTGGCAACCTCTGGCAAGTTACTTAGCTTCTCTGAGTCTTAGAGTCCTCCTGGTAAGTGGGGGCGGATGGTGGCATCTGCCTCATCAGGTCATTGTGATGGTGAAATGTGATAATACATGTTAGTGTCTAACCCAGTTCCCGGTGGTGATGGTGTCAGAGGAAACATGCAGAGTAGTGCAGCGAAGGGTTATGAAGTCACTTCTGGGGAACTGACCTTTGAGGACCTTTTGCCACGCCTGAAAGAGACTCCAAGTTTATCTTTGAAAACTAACCAAGAAGGGCATTCATTGGAGTCTTGCAGTCACGGACCTCAGAGTTCACCTGGTTCCAGCTACGCTCTCTATTCTCTGACCCAGAGCAGGAATCCTCTCCCCTTAGCAGCTTCCTGGTAAGTGTGACTCTCCCCAGGTCAGGCAGTGTTTTCTGTGGCCAGATAGCCAGTTAACTGAAACTCCCTCCCTGCATCTTCTACCTATGGGCCCAACTCTGTCCTCTGGCCACAAGGAATTGGATGCTTGGTGATAGCTCCTTTGAGGTAGGAGGACACAGCCACATGCCCTCAAGTCAGCACTTCCTCGGGTGACTCCTCCCAGCTCCATCAGTCATGAAATGGCATATCAATAACAATAGCTACCATTTATTGATCAGTAGCACAAAAGTGTTATGTTAGGGGCTGCCCTGTATTATCTTGGGTTCTCATGAAAATCTTGCAAAGTAGGTATCATTAGGGTATCTTTACAGATGAAGAAACTGAGGTTTCAGAAAAACTGAGCTAACAAATGGCAAAGCCAGGATATAAATCCAGGTCTGTAGGTTCCAGGGTCCATGCTCTCAGACCCACACAGCGAGCCAGTGCCTCCCCAGTCTGACCACTCCTCTCCTTGTCCTGGGAGATGCAGGTTTCCAGTTGTGTTCTGAGGAGAGTGTTGTGGGCTGTCACCTCCCTTGTCCCAGATACTATGCTACTGGAGCAGCCACACATCTTTATTAGTTCTGACTGAACTTGCAGCCTGTGAGCCCTTTCCTCCTTTCCTACCTAATTATTCAGATCAGACAAATGTGCATTGATTTCTGTGCATTCACTCAAATCATTAATGAGACAGAGACCTGAGGTCCACCAAGGAGGCCCTTCCTATAGGATATCATGAAGTTTTTATCTTTTCTCCCCTCCAGCACATTTGAGTTTTCTACCCACATAATCAGACGCCATTCTTTGAGGGTGTCACTCTGTTCAACCACTGGGCCTGGGCAATGGGGAAGGTGACTGCCTCTCCCACTGTGTTGCACAGACAGCCTGGCCCAGTACTTGGGATTTCTAATTATTGCCTTGGGGAGAGGGTGCACACCAAGGCATTCACTAGGTGGGGCTGGGGGAGGGTGTCCTGCCTCCCATGTGGACTCTTGGTCCAGAGGGCTGGAATCTGCTTGTACCATAGTCTTCCAAGTCAGCTAAGCTGGAAGAGTCCAGTGTGATGGAGAGGGATGGTCCCTCATCCCTGAGGATGTTAGACACCAACTCTGGCAAGGCTTAGAAGACACAGGTCAGATTCTAGTCTCAGTCACAGGGACGTTTCTTCTGGTTTCTAGATCCTGGTGATTATAGTTGAGGTTTCTGCAACCATGGGTCCCAGTACAGAGCTTATAACCCCTGATGGATCTTCATGTGAACCCTGACCTAGGCCAGTGGCCCCTGTGAAGCCTCTAACCTCTAGAGAATGGATCAGGGGAAGCCAAGGGTCTGCACAGAGTAGCAGGGCAGGGGATCCATCTTTCACGTCAGAGTTCCAGTACCCGCATGGCCATGATCACTAGGTACTTGGTCAGTGACTGAATAAAACAGCATTGGGACAGTTCCTATAAAGCCAAGGCAGGGGACCCTCAAACTTCCCCTAAAATGTGACATGATCAGGATAATGAAACAGAATTAAGCGAGAGTGGACACACCTCAGGCATAGGAAGCAGCACTTCCTTTAACTGGTCCAGCTTCAATTCTGGAGTGGAGCAGAACCACTTCCCCGAGAGCAGCCATGGGAACTCTCCGAGGTGCTGAAACCAGCCCCCAGATTCTTGTGGACATTGTCCCTCCCACGCCACTGCCAAGTCAAACCCATCCTGATCCACAATGGGACTCTGGTTCCTGATCCAGATTTCTGTCTGTTAAAGGGACAAATGTGGCCCTTCAGCGTCTCCCTGTGGCGACCCTCCCTTCAGTGACTCCCTATAGTTGCATCACTGTGACTCCCACGATGATCCCCAAACCTGTGCTGGCTAGACCCACAGTGAGTCCCCCTCAACCACGACCTTTATAATGACTTCTACATGGCTCTTCATGGAAAATCTAGCCCAGGGTGGCCAAATCCATTGGCCTAGCATTTATGGTACCTATGATCATCTCTGATCTGGCTCCTGGCCCTGAAGACTCACCTACAGTATAGGACATAAGTAAACCCAAGTACTGAAAGTGAAAAAACATCTCACTTTCCCAGATCCTATATAAGCCCTTGCCGAGGGAAGTGGTGCCTTATCCTCACATCCCACCCCCACCTGAGCAGACTCCCCAGCTCTTCCAGAAGGCATATAGTGCTTTCAATAAGGAATATGTCTTCTGTTACCCTCTAGCTCAATAATTCTGAAATACTGCTAGCCTCCAGATCTATCTTACTGGGGGGAGGTATGGAATGCTAGAGGCAGTTGTAACTCTCCTCACATCTTTCCCTAAGGAACGAACTATTTATATCTCAACATTAGTCCCTGATTCAAGTATCTGTGAACCCCTCCCAGACAGCCAGGCTTCTGTCTACCCAGAGGCCAAGGCCTCATTCAGAAATTCTGTGGCAGAGCTGTAGGAACTAACACCAAACCTGAGACTCCATAGATGTCAGCTTCCTCATGGCCATCTTCCCTGATTTTTTAGCCACTGGGGTCTTTGCCTTCTCCTTCTCTTTGGTCTTTTCCTGCTTCTCAAGTTCCTCTACATAGGCATCATAGATCTCCCACTAGGCAAGGGTGAGATAAGAAGGATCATTGTAAGGTGCAATCTTTACCCAGACAGCTCTTTTCAGCCTTCAAGACTTAAGGAATTGGTCATGTTAACCCTGGCAACAAGCATCTTCTACTTGGCCCGTTGGAATTATGTATTCAATACCTGTCTTCCCTACTATCAGCTCTGGAACAAGAATGAAAGAGTTCTAAGGACATCTCTGGGCTGGGCTTACATACCCTGAAACCCAGAGGCTGGGTCTCCAGCTGAAGATCAACATTGTTCTAGCACGCAGCCCCCAGCAGGCAGAACAAATGGGCAAACATCAGGCTAGTTCCCATTTTTGTTGGTGATTTAAAAGACTCTGAACTAGAACATTTAAAAAAATAGGCCAGGCACAGTGGCTTACACCTGTAATGCCAGCACTTTGGGAGGCTGAGGCAGGTGGATTGTTTGAGCCCAGGAGTTCAAGACCAGCCTAGGCAACATGGCGAAAACTCCATCTCTACAAAAAATACAAAAATACACCAGGTGTGGTGGCATGCCCCTGTGGTCCCAGCTACTCAGCAGGCTGAGGTGGGAGGATCGCTTGAGCCCAGGAGGCAGAAGTTGCAGTGAGCCAAGACCATGCCACTGCACTCCAGCCTGGGTGACAGAGCAAGGCCTTGTCTCAAATATATATTTTATATATATATATATATATCTTCATATCCCCACCCCCACCCCGGACATGGCATAAACATACTGGCTCGGGCTGGCTGTCTATGGCACTGACCACATCTCAGCATTAAAAGGAGATAAGCAAAAGGTAAGGGAACATTTGCTAAATGGATCTGACAGGAAGAGAAGCCCAAGGATAGTAGCAGAGGAAGCAGCAAGGATCTGGGGCTGGGCAAATGCCCCTCATCACACCATGTGCTCCCTAGAGCTGGGAAGTCACTGCCACCTGGAGGTCAGATAAGCAAACCTTACATTTAATAATTCCCCCCCAGTCTCCTATTCCACATTGCAAAGTACTCTAATCTTTGTTATCTCATTCAGACCCTCCAACAACTCTGAGGCAGCTTGTCATCCTCTCTTTAGAGAGAAAGAAACTGAGGCATTAAAAGTGACATGGTTTGCTCAGGATCTTAAAGTATGAACAGAAAATGTGAGGTCTGAGATCAGGTCTCCTGGCACCATATCCTGTTCAAATAAGTGTGGCCATCCAGGAGGACTTGAAGGGGGAGGAGGGGGGCTGCAGGAACACTGCAGGCTGCTGGGAGGGCAGGGTCAGAGTGCTAACACTTTGGAGTCAGTCACAGAGTCACAGGGTGCCACAGGTTCCAGAGAGTCCATCGAAGCAAATGTTCTCCCCTGGTCATGGAAGAAGCTCCATCCAGAAGCCATGCCTGTTTCCAGCTTGGACAACCTTGCCCTTGAGTCACGTGGCTGGCCCACAGCTCACTGGATAGGGACCTACTGTCTCATGTGCCTGGTGTTCAGAGCCTGGATGCTCAGGACAGTGAGCAGGGAGGCAAGTAGATGAGGAGAGCAGACTGCCAGAGGAGCCCTTGACCCAGTGTTGCCTTTGCTGCTAAATGAGGAAAGGATACATAGAGGTGGGTGGTAAGAGGTTTCAGGCTGGCCCAGGGTCTTACCTGATTGGCTGTGGCTGAAAAGTTTGTCCTGGGAGGAGGCTCCGTCTGGCATTCTCGATCCTAAAGAACAAGACAACAGGAGACCCACAAAAAGCCCTCAACTCCTTCTCACTTAATCCAACAGTATATCTTTGAGAGAAGCATTTTGGTTGGGGCTGATGGAGGTGTGGGACACAGAGCTGGGGAAGTAAAGAGGGGCTTGGGTGAATAACTGAATGATGCATTCAAAGCCCATATTGTGTCCATTCTGGCCTCCTTCAGAAGAAGTATAAGCTAGAAAGCAGGGGCAGGGAAGCCTGACTGTGCCGATTTTAACCAAGATACAGTCTAAGTGGGGGATGAACAGACCTGCAGGATGCCAGGCCAGGGCATAGAGGTCAGCCTCTGCCAGGCCATCAGACTAACACCCCTTGCCCTGAGAAGGCCTCTCTAATATGAGGGTCTCTGGCTCCACCAGGGGAATGGGCCCCCTTCCCATTCTGTATCACCCAGATTACCAAATGTTAGCATAGGGACCACACAGGGTGATGAGGCACTGTCAAAAACTCCCCCTGTAGACCTCGCCCTCCATCTGTAGATTCATTTCTGTAGAACCCTCCCCTTACGTGTGAGTCTCTCACCTGAAACCCTGAGAGGCTCCCTCAGCCTGGTTCTCAAGAGCCTCTCTTATGAGTCAGAGAACTTTCTGGCCTTTGCCAGCTGGTCTATCACAGAGATCATCAACTTCAGTTGAACTGGCTCCTAGGCCTCCTGTTCCCTGAACACACTGTGGCTTCCCCTCCCCTCCCAAGTCCTAATTTCTACCCCTCTACAAAGCCCAGATCCAGTTGAAGCCTTCCAGTGGAGTTTTGGGAGCTCTAGCCTCCATGTTACTCCCTCTAAACTCCTGCCTGGATAGCTTACAGAGACCTGAACGCATGCTCTCAGCTCTTCTTGGGGAGATAAGCTGTAGCATCTGTTGTCCTGTCACCCCTGCCAGGCTGAGGTCTGCTAGGGCCAGGGTCAGGCCTGCTTCTTCCCTGCCAGGCACAGTGAAGAGCTGCAAAGGGGCTAGGGTGGGGGCTGCTCTACCCGGACAGGGTTGTTGTAGGTCTGTGAGGCCCTCTCACTGAAGTTGAACTGGTTAGTGAGCTTTCTCTCCTTGGGCTGCTTAGGAGTCATCAATTCTTCTTCAGTCACTTTTTCAGCTGCCTGAAAATAAAGACCCAGAGGATCAGGAATCAGCTGTGAGAAGGTGGTAGAAAACGGGGAGATGGGGCAAGTCCTGTCCTAGGACAGGACAGAGGTAGGAGAGAGTGATGCTGCCAGACACATTGGCACCTGCAGCCTCTATTCACACCTTTGGTCTCCCTCCTCCTTTCCCAAGTTACCCATGAAGCCTCCATCCACAGCTTGAGCTGGAAGAAGAGGGACACAGAGCGATATTATACTGTACCCCAGCTGCAGGCACATCTGTTTGACTCCCAGGCTCAGTTTCTAACTCCTTGGGCTCTTCGTCTTCTTCGAGGTTTCCTGTTTCTGAAATCACCTTGACAGACTCCTGAGAACCTTGGTAGGATACTGCCAATGAGTTCAAAGTCTAAGCCTGCTCTCCCAATCTGTGGCAGGGAGGGCTTTCTTGGTTTCTGCTTTTCAGACACTACCTATCCCTGGGGTTTTCCTTGGCCTGAGTGTCATGGGTTAGCTCCCTGACCTATTCAGGACAGCCAGCTACTGGGCTTTTTTTTTTTTTTGAGACAGAGTCTCGCTGTGTCGCCAGGCTGGAATGCAGTGGTGGCAGAATCTCGGCTCACTGCAACCCCTGCCTCCCAGGTTCAAGTAATTCTCCTGCCTCAGCCTCCCGAGTAGCTGGGACTACAGGTACGTGCCACCACGCCCGGCTAATTTTTTGTATTTTTATAGAAACGGGGTTTCACTGTGTTAGCCAGGATGGTCTCGATCTCCTGACCTCATGATCCGCCCGCCTCAGCCTCCCAAAGTGCTGGGATTATAGGCAAGAACCACCCTGCCCGGCCTGGAGTTTATGTTAGTAGAAGCTCTGAAAAGTTCTGGCTTAGAGGTATACTCCCTAGAGTGACCAGAATAAGGGGAACAGGCTCAGGGCTGTAGCTTCAGGATGGCCCAGAGTCCTACCTGCCACTAATTCATCGCGGTAATGCTGCCGCCGTCCTTCATCTGAGTCTTTGGGGATCAGGTTCCCAACCTGGGTGTAGTGAACTGCCAGTTGGTTCACAAAGCCAATAGGCTTATATGTGCCTTCCTAAGAAGAGAGGGGCTGAGTCAGACCAGGGGTCCCTAAAAGAGCTGGAGTCAAAATGTAATCTGCTTTCATTCTCTAAGATCAAAGACAGTCCATCTTTGTTAAAGGAAATGTAACTCACCAAATCCTCAGTTAATCTGAAGTTTTCACTGCATTTCAGTTTAAAGAAGAAAAGGAAGAGAAGACAAATGAAATAAAATCTTTTTTAAAGTTATCATCAAGGATTTATTTTAAAATACCTTGCCTTTCCAACCTCAAGTGGCTCCAGATTTGCCTATCACTGGCTTATATGTCTTGTCTCCTACTTCCATGCCAAGGGTTTCTAGTTCACTTGCCATACCACATACCCTGGGCAGATAGAGTCATCAAACACACCTGGCATAACCCTCTCTCCACTGTACTTAGTGGATTCTAAGGTTGGATAGATCTTCAGAGACAACCCCAATCCCCTAGTTCCATACAAGAGGACCATGGAATTCCAGAAAAGATATGGGTTGGCATTTGTCCGGGTCACACAGCAAATGAGAAGCAGGATTAGGCTTACAGCCCAGGTCATTTTGTTCATCCATTCTTGAAATAATTTTTGAACAGCCTCAATGTGCCAAGTATTTTCCAGGTGCCTGGGATATAAAGCTGAGAAAAAGTAGACACATTCCCTTATTTCACAGAGCTTGTAGTCTGGTTCCTGCAGATAGCCTCCTCATTGATCAGCACGCTTGCAACCACTAAAATTGACTTAGAGACCGGAGATCTCTTCCTTCTTTTAAAACAGATATGCAAACCCTTTTCAAGCCATATAGAAACTATGTTTGTATGGCACACTACGGTAAACTCACAGTAGAGGAAACCAGTTCATGGGGTCCAGTTGCACAGATCTCCCTGCCCCTGGAGGGCTGGAAGGAGCGCCATCACACAGGTTGGGAAGCTCTGTATTTAAAAGTCACCACAGAGCCCTTCTTCTTTCAGTAACTCAGATGTATGGGAAGACAAGACAGTGCAGTAGTTAAGAGCATGGTCTTTGGAGGCAGGCAGAATTGGGTTTGAATCTTTATTCTGCTGCTTCTTATCTTCATGACTTTGGGCTTAACTACTCTAAGCCCTAAGTTCTTCATCTATAAAAGAAGGCTAATACTATCTAATTTGCATAATTATAAGTATTAAAAATAATAAAAACAACCTATTAACAGTGTCTGACACATAATAAATGCTCAATATTAATGTTCAATAAAATAGTAACTATTTTCATGATGAAGATTCCCAAGGAATAAATTACCCTTACAGTTTTATTTGAGATTTCACCTTCATCTTGTCCCCAGTAGTTGACTGGGATCTTCCTCTTCAGTTTAGGAATGAAACCCAGACTCCATTGCTTTTGTGAGGGGAGGGAAGGCATGCCTAGATCAGAACCATCTACCTCTCTACTCCACCACATCAAAGGAAAGTAGCAGCTTTGGGGACCTAAAGCTCTTTCAGGACCAATGAGATGGAAACCAGCTCTGTGGGAAGATGCCACCAGTCATGGGAGGCTATTGGAAGGTTGGGTAAAGTGAGCTTTCCCAGAAGACTTGGGCTCCCAAATGAGGGGCAAGAAGAGTACGTTGAAATTGACAAGGCAATGCCAGTCCTCTGCCTGTAGTGTGCTTCCCATGGTCGGCACACTGAGTCCTACAGAGGTCCTCTTTCAGATGTCAGAAGAACAGGAGCACATAGAGTGTACTGTGCTCCAGCATAACATCAGGGAGGATAAGGCAGCTTCCCCCTGACCTTTTCGGGCTTCCCAAGGGAAGCCATTCACAAAACTCACAAGTAGCACCTTTCAAGAAATGTTTCTGGGGCCAGGCGCAGTGGCTCATGCCTGTAATCCCAGCACTTTTGGAGGCCGAGGCAGGCGGATCATGAGGTCAGGAGATTGAGACCATCCTGGCTAACATGGTGAAACCCAGTCTCCACTAAAAATACAAAAAATTAGCCGGGTGTGGTGGCGGGCGCCTGTAGTCCCAGCTACTCGGGAGGCTGAGGCAGGAGAATGGCATGAACCTGGGAGGCGGAGCTTGCAGTGAGGCGAGATTGTGCCACCACTGCACTCCAGCCTGGGCGACAGAGCAAGGCTCAGTCTCAAAAAAAAAAAAAAAAAAAAAAAAAAGAAACATTTCTGGATTTATTTCAGCCTCTTTGTGTAGGGGTTGACTACACAATCTTAAATAAGAAGCAGTGTGTTCAACTAATCTTTCACAAACACTCGCACACAAATGTTCATAGCAGCATTAGTCATAATAGCCAAAAAGCAGAAACAATTCAAATGAACATCAACTGATGAATGGATAAATAGAATGTAGTATATTCATACAAGTGAATATTATTTGGCAATAAAAAGAAATGAAGTAGTGACACATACTACAACATGAATTGAAAACATCATGCTAAGTGAGACGAGCCAGTCACAAAAGACCACATGGTGTATAATTCCACTTATATGAAACGTCCAGAATAGGCAAATCTATAGAAACAGAAAATAGTTCAGTGGTTGCTGAGGGCTGGAAGGGATGGAAGACTGAGGGGGAACAGCTAAGTGGCTTGGGGTTTCCTTGGGGGGAAGTGAAAATGTTCTAAAATTGTGGTGGTCATTGTACAACCCATAAATATACTAAAAGCCACTGAATTGTACACTTTAAGTGGGTGAATTGTATAGTATATAAATTAAATCTCAATAAAATTTTCAAAAAAACAAAAAAAGAAATTCTTCTTGTCTTCAGGAAAGAGGACGGGGAGAGAGGGAGGTTTCATTTTGACTGTGTTTTCATTGTTTTTTGAATCTTTTGAAATTTGTACCATAGGTTTCTATTATATTTTCAAAATATTATACACATATATATTTTAAATTTTTTTTAAAGAAGCAATGTAATGTTGCTTTGGAGTCAGACAAACTAGTTGAAATCTTGCTTTGAATTCTGGTCATGTGACTTTTGTAATTGTTTATCTAACTTAATCTAAGTTTTCATAAAATTAGAATATTAATAGTCCCTGTACCAAAGAAAGGGGAGGATTATATGAGTTATTTTATGTAAAAAACCTAATATAGGACCTGACACTGGCACACAGTAAGCATGGAACAAGTGGGTCTCAGAATAACGAAATAGGAAACATAGGCATCCCTTCCACTGCAGCTCAAATGTACTCGGAAATTCTCTTCAGTTCATAACCACAGGAGCTGACCTTGCTATGAGTGAAAAGAGTATTGTCCCCTATATAGGCATACCAATATGTGTCTATCAAGTCAGAACTTACCCACCCACGCCATGTGTACTAAAGGAGGGCCCTGAGGAGGTCACCAGCCTGTCTGGCTGTGATGTCAAGAAACGCTGAGACTGGAGCCTGCTAGAACTTCTCCAGTGGGGCTGGGGGTGGGGAGGGGAGAAGACCAGCTCCTTTTGTCTAGAGGGAAATTGTACTCCATCCAGATGCCTGGCTAGAGGAAAACTCAGCTTTTGAAGACTCAATAGTTTATGTTAGTGAAAAACGTGTTACATATATCAGAAAAGCATTTTTCTAACCAAATGATTCATTTCAAGATTCTTGAAAAGACTGGCTCTGCAGGACACTTAAGACCACAATCAGCAAGACTGCAAGGGAGATTCATAAAGAAATTTCAAAAACTTCTAGAAAACTCCGTATGAAATCTGAGGATTCTAGCCAAGGACCTCAGTTTAAAAGTGCTCTCCTCTAGAATTACCGAGAGGCTTTTGCAATGTAGCAAGTCACTGTCACTCCAAGGAGATGGGTATAGATGCCCCTGCCCAGGAGGGGATGACTTACTTTGAAGCTGTACCTGACAATGTTCTGGGGTGCGTGTGGGTTGTTGGCTGTCAAAATCCGAGTGAACTCCTCCTTTAACTCCTGAGGGAGAGAAATATCAAGAGGGTCATACATGAAGACCCCCCAACCCTATCTGAGGCTTAGGAGGATCCCTCAGAGTATCAGCAGACATCTCACACCCAGGTTCTGGGCAAGCTCCTAATCATGTACTATGGAAGAACACATCTCCGAAACTGGAAGAGGTACAAGGAGCAAGAACAAGAGGCTACTCACTCACCGTATCGGTCAACTCCAGCTGGTCAGGGGGTCTAACTGTGGCTTTGGATTGGGCCCATTCATCTGTGCCTTCTCCCACTTCAGTCCCTGAATCTTCATCCTAGACAAAAACCTCACATGAGGCTTGGGAGTGTCTGTTCTGCTTGGACAAGCACACAGGAAGCCCCTTCATTCACAAACACTCCCAGAAGCCAAGCTCTGCCCCTTGTATGTAGAATACAAAATGTATAACATACCACTCATGAAAGACTCCAAAAGAACTGCTCAGGCCAGAGTTCTCATTGCCTGGAAGATCCTGGCCACCTCTGCCCTGAGGGTCAGGCTTAGCTGGAACTTGGAATGTTGTGGTAGGCCTCTGGCCCCAGTAGTGGGACCAGAAGAACTGGTTCCTCCCTACTGGGTTCTGTAAAGCCCAGAAGCTAATGTTTAGGACTAACAGCCAAAGACAGGGCTTTATGCAAAGTGGTTTAGCCATCAAGAAAGGATGATAAGCTGTTACTTCAACTCTAATTTATATTTTATCTTCCCAACTACCACCTTAAGGTTATTCAATCCTCTCTGTACTTAGTTATTTTAAGCCTCACAGTCCCATTAGGTCCTTGGAGCAAAAAAATCAAGGACTAGAAGGTTTGCCTTTCCCTGGTAGATACTTAAACATCTTGCCAAAGTGGCCCATGATATATTTTTTTAAATGTTCACTCTCACTAACAATCAAAATTATACAAAACAAAACAATGCATTTTTTCACTATAAAATTGGCAAACTATAAAACAACCAAAACTAATATCCAGCATTCATGAGGCTGTGGGGAAATGAGCACTCACAAATTAGTATAACCTTTCTAAAAATCAATTGGAAAATATTTATCAAAGCCTAATAACTGTTTATACTCTTTTACCCAAATTTGTACATGTAGGAATTTATATTAAGGAATATGCCCAAAGATTTAGGTGTACTGATGTTTGTTAGAGGATTGATAATAACAGTGAAAAAGGAAACATTTATTTTTATTTATTTGTATTTATTTATTTGAGATGGAGTCTTTCTCTGTCACCCAAGCTGGAGTGCAGTGGCACGATCTTGGCTCACTATAACCTCCACCTTCTGGGTTCAAGCAATTCTCTTGCCTCGGCCTCCCAAATAGTTGGGACTACAGGCATGCACCACCATGCCTAGCAAATCTTTGTATTTTAGTAGAGATGGGGTTTTGCCACGTTGGCCAGGCTGGTCTCGAACTTCTGACCTCACGTGATCCGCCTGCCTCGGCCTCCCAAAGTGCTAGGATTACAGGCGTGAGCCACCACACCCAGCCAAAAAAGGAAGCATTTAAATGTCCACCAATGAGGCATGGTTGAACAAATTATGGTACAGTCTTAAGGAACATATGGTAAAATATTATGTAGTAATTTCAAATGATGCTATAAAAATATATTTATTAGCAATGGAAGGCACTCTAAATATTTTATGTGAAAAACATGTTATAAAATAACATATATAGTTTGGTTCCACTTAAAAATAAATATATCTCTCTTATTCCTCCAAAGGAAAATAATAAATACATGTAATTTTATATATGCATAAAAATATCTGAGAGGATGTAACATCACATGTTAACTAAAGTTATTATAGGGTGGTAGGTTTAAGGGTGATTTTAACATTCTTCTTTTAGTTCATTTGCATTTTCTAAAAACATATAAATAATATTTTCAACAAAAAAACACTATTAGCATCTTGCTGAGAGACCATGGTAGTCTCAGCACTTACTCTCTTCCTGGTTCCTCTGCCTATGCTGATGCTCTAAATGAAGAACAGAAAACAGAAGGTAAGTCATAAGCAAATTGACACGGAAATATCATAAACAGTATTTCAGGGAGGCTCCTGCCCAGGGATCTCACAGTCAAAGTGAGAGGTGATAGCGTGCTGGCAGTCCTCAGAGCCCTCGCTTGCTCTCGGCACCTCCCCTGCCTGGGCTCCCACTTTGTGGCATTTGAGGAGCCCTTCAGCCCCCCACTGCACTGTGGGAGCCCCTTTCTGGGCTGGCCAAGGCCGGAGCCTTCTCCCTCAGCTTGCAGGGAGGTGTGGAAGGAGAGGCGTGGAGGGAGAGGCACCAGCGGGAACCGGGGCTGCGTGCGGTGCTTGCGGGCCAGCTGGAGTTCCGGGTGGGCGTGGGCTTGGTGGGCCCCGCACTCGGAGCAGCCAGCCGCCCTGCTGGCCCCGGGCAATGGGGGACTTAGCACCCGGGCCAGGGGCTGCGGAGGGTGTACTGAGTCCCCCAGCAGTGCTGGCCCACCGGCACTGCGCTCGATTTCTCGCCGGGCCTTAGCTGCCTTCCCACGGGGCAGGGCTCGGGACCTGCAGCCCGCCATGCCTGAGCCTCCCACCCACTTCATGGGCTCCTGTGCGGCCCGAGCCTCCCCGACGAGCACCATCCCCTGCTCCACGGCGCCCAGTCCCATCGACCACCCAAGGGCTGAGGAATGCGAGCGCAGGGCGCGGGACTGGCAGGCAGCTCCACCTGCAGCCCCGGTGCAGGATCCACTAGGTGAAGCCAGCTGGGCTCCTAAGTCTGGTGGGGACGTGGAGAGTCTTTATATGTGTAGCTCAGGGATTGTAAATACACCAGTCTGCACCCTGTGTTTAGCTCAAGGTTTGTGAGTGCACCAATCGACACTCTGTATCCAGCTGCTCTGGTGAGGACGTGGAGAGTCTTTATGTCTAGCTCAAGGATTGTAAATACACCAATCAGCACTCTGTATCTAGCTCAAGGTTTGTAAACACACCAATCAGCACCCTGTGTTTAGCTCAAGGTTTGTGAGTGCACCAATCGACACTCTGTATCTAGCTGCTCTGGTGAGGACGTGGAGAGTCTTTATATCTAGCTCAGGGATTGTAAATACACCAATCCGCACCCTGTGTTTAGCTCAAGGTTTGTGAATGCACCAATCGACACTCTGTATCTAGCTGCTCTGGTGGGGCCTTGGAGAACCTGTGTGTGGAAACTCAGTATCTAACTAATCTGATGGGGAGGTGGAGAACCTTTGTATCTTGCTCAGGGATTGTAAACGCACCAATCAGCGCCCTGACAAAACAGGCCACTCGGCTCTACCAATCAGCAGGATGTGGGTGGGGCCAGATAAGAGAATAAAAGCAGGCTGCCCAAGCTAGCATTGGCAACCCGCTTGAGTCTCCTTCCACGCTGTGGAAGGTTTGTTCTTTTGCTCTTTGCAATAACTCTTGCTACTGCTCACTCTTTGGGTCCACGCTGCTTTTATGAGCTGTAACACTCACTGTGAAGATCTGCAGCTTCACTCCTGAGCCCAGCAAGACCACAAGCCCACCAGGAAGAACGAACAACTCCAGACGCGCTACCTTAAGAGCTGTAACACTCACCGCGAAGGTCTGCAGCTTCACTCCTCAGCCAGCGAGACCACGAACCCACCAGAAGGAAGAAACTCCAAACACATCTGAACGGCAGAAGGGACAGACTCCAGACGCGCCACCTTAAGAGCTATAACACTCACCGCGAGGGTCCGCGGCTTCGTTCTTGAAGTCAGTGAGACCAAGAACCCACCAATTCCGGACACAAAAGGAGGTTGAGCCTTCCCAAGTTTCAGAAACAGTCTCAGAGGCAACATATTCTTTTGCGCCCAGCCAGACAGGTCCTATATCTGAGGCAACCCAGTTTTAGCATCAGTGGGACTGACCCATGAAGAGCACGACCAAGTAACTTAGCACTGGGAATTTATTTGCAACTGGTTCAACAAATATTTTTAAAGCATATTCTAAGTGTTCATCTCTGTACCAGGCAATAAAGAGATTTAAAAAACAGTATTATTATTACTATTTTGAGACAGAGTTTCACTCTTTCGCCCAGGCTGGAGCAGTGGCACAATCTCGGGTCACTGCAACCTCTGCCTTCTGGTTTCAAGCGATTCTCCTGCCTCAGCCTCCCGAGTAGCCTCCCGATTACAGGCGTCTGCCACCATGCCCGGCTAATTTTTGTATTTTTAGTAGAGACGAGGTTTCACTAGGTTGGCCAGGCTGGTATTGAACTCCTGACCTCAGTTGATCCGCCTGCCTTGGCTTCCCAAAGTGCTGGGATTACAGCCGTAAGCCACCATGCCCAGCCTATTTATTTATTTTTGAGATAGTCTTACTCTGTTGCCTAGGCTGGAGTGCAGTGGCACCATCTCAGCTCACTGCAACCTCCACCTCCCAGGTTCAAGCAATTCTCCTGCCTCAGCCTCCCAAGAAGCTGGGATTACAGGCGTGAGCCACTGCACCCAGCCTATTTTTTGTATTTTTTTAGTAGAGACAGGGTTTTACCATGTTGGCCAGGCTGGTCTCAAACTCCTGACCTCAGGTGATCCACCCGCCTCAGCCTCCCAATGTGCTGGGATTATAGACATGAGCCACTGCACCTGGTCAGAGGTGACGATTTCTTAACTGGATGTCAAAGGACAAGTATGCATTGTCTAGGTGGAGAAAATGTTTTTCAGAAGAAAACATCATGTACAAAGTTGGCCAGGTGCGGTGGCTCATGCCTGTAATCCCAGGCTGAGGTGGGCAGCTCACCTGAGGTCACAAGTTGGAGACCAGCCTGGTCAACATGGCGAAACCCTGTCTCTACTAAAAATACAAAAATTAGCCGGGTGTGGTGGCACACACCTGTAATCTCAGCTATTCAAGCAGCTGAGGCAAGAAAATCGCTTGAACCCAGGAGGCAGGGGTTGCAGTGAGCCAAGATCGCACACTGGACTCCAGCCTGGGTGACACAGCGAGACTCCATCTCAAAAAAAAAAAAAAAAAAAAGTTCCACCAAACAAACCAACAAAAATCCCACAGCATATATACAGAACAAATAGGTGTTTCAGATGATCAAGCATATGAGGGGACTGGAGACGTGAGGGAGGGGCTCCTGGAAGGAGCAGGCCTAGTGCACTGCAGGAGGGTTCAATGCAGCAGAAGAGCCGAAGGGCACACGGTGGTGGCAGCATGGCACATTGGAAAGGAACCCCTGCTTCCAGCTCTGTCACTGACCACTTGTGTGATCTTGGGGCAGCCTCAGTTTCCCAAATGCAAAGAGAGGGGAGTCAGTTTCCCAAATGCAAAGAGAGGAAGTTAGACTAGATGGGCACTTATAGCTCTTGCAGCTCTTGCATGATAGGGTCTTTGGGAGAGGGTTGGAGGGTGGAAGGGAGGAAAGGAATTCCAGGGAAGAGAAAAGCATGTCTCATCTTGGGCTGGGATTGTTGCTGATAGAGCAGGCAGCAGGATTCAAATAGCTGTCAGGTTGCCAAGGTTTCCAACGATGGGAACCCTTCTCTGAGGCTAAGCCACACGAGCCAGAGAGCTACTTTCCTTTGGAGAGCCTCTGATCCATAAGGTAATGGGATGGAAGCGTCACAACGTGTAACAACTTTCAGGCTCACAATAGAGCACAGGAGGGCCAATCCCAACCCAAACCACAAGCCTTAAATAGAAAACGAGATCCAGTTACCGCTGCCCCCTGTAAATATGTCTGTAAAACATTTATCTGGCAATAAAAGAACTGACAAGGCAATTTGAGTGTAATTGTTTTTGGCAGTTGGAAATATTTCAATTAACACACTATAAAAGCCACACTATAATAAATGCAAAACAGGCCAATGAAATCAGCTACAGCCCTAACTTCCCAACCATGGCAAAGGAGATAGAATGTCAGGCTGCCACTTTGGGCCCTTGGTCTTGCAGAACGAGAAGCCTGAGAGAGACAAGCCTGAATTCCTGAAAGGCTTTTGATGGTTCCTCCTAGAAGCTATCAAGCTACAGAAGAAAGCTCAAACTCCTCCCCTAGCCCTCAAAACTCTATCATCTGGCCCCAAGCCTCCATTCCAACCTGTTCTACCACTCATGTGCTAGGACTCCGAGGTGCAGTCCAGCGAGTCCCTGGGCCTGGCCTGTGTTTTCCCACCTCTCCACCTTTGCTGTTACCACTCCTCTGCCAGGAATGCCATCTTCCCCTTCCCTCTCCCTGCTTCCACTATCTCTGCCTAACAAAACCCTACCCAACTAGCCTCTGCTAGTCCTTTATCTAACTTTTCCTTTCCCACCTTTCTCCTACCTCCCTCTACTCTTCCTTTCCTCACTTTAAGCAAGGCTACCCTCCACCTTCCATCACAAGTACTGAATGATCAAACGTAAATAGACACTCTGTTAGTCTCTGGGTCTGGTCTACAGAAGGGAATAGTATTATGAAAAGAAGCATCACACTGCAGTACACATAGGAGGCAGCTTGGCGTTCTTATGCTATTGACCAAAGAAGGTCCTCTTCTCTTGGATAGGCCATTCTATTTGGCCAAGGGAAGATGCCTATGAAAGAGTGAAGCAGGGAGAGGAAACCCTCCCAGCCCACCGTGGCAGACAATTTAGCCCTGCAGATCAATGGGATAACAGATGTCTCAGCCTGAACTCTTTCACAGCAGAGCATTTTTCCATTCTTGTTGTGGACTTCAGTGTGAGCACTGTGAGAGCAGGAACTGAGTCTTATTTGTCTTTGGATCACTAGCACAGAGGCTAGCATTTGGATGGAGGTCACTGCTGTTATAAAAGTCACCAATCACAACTCAGCTGCCTAGTGGTCACTTCTCAGTTCTCTTATAGGACTTGACATTGCTGAGGGCTCCCTCCCTCCTTCTTGAAACTTCTCTACCTTCTTTTCCATGTCACTGATCTCTCCAATGGCTCCTCAATATCCTTGACCTCTCCAGGGATATATGCTTGACCCTCTGGTCTTCCTATTGTACACCCTCCCCTTGAATGCTCTTATCCCCACCTGTAGCTTCATCTTTCATCTTCCACCTTATGATAAAGCTCAAATCTACTTATTATTATTTGTTTTCCCTGAGACAGGGTCTCGTGGCCAGGCACTGTGGCTCACGCCTGTAATCCCAGCACTTGGGGAGGCTGAGAAAGGCGGATCACTTGAGGCTAGGAGTTCGAGACCAGCCTGGGCAACATAGTGAAACCCTATCTCTACTAAAAATACAAAAATTAGCCAGGTATGGTGGTGCACACCTGTAACGTCAGCTATTCAGGCGGCTGAGGCAGGAGAATCACTTGAACCCGGGAGGCAGAGGTCACAGTGAGCTGAGACTAAAAAAAAAAAAAAAAAAAAAAAGAGAGAGAGACAGGGTCTTGGTCTCCCCAGATCTATTTCTGCAGCTTAGACTTCCCAGAACCTCATATTCGAATTGATGACAGAGTACTCAAACTCAATTATCTTTAAAACTGACCTCATTATGTTCTTTTTTCACCCTAAACTGCCACTTCCTCCAGGATTCCCCCTCTCACTCAAGTGCACCACTATCCATTTAGTCACCCAGGCTGGAAACTGGGAACCATTAAAGATATTTGCCCTTTCTTCACCCTCTCACTAGCATTATGTTTCAAAGCCTAACAATTCTATTTCTTTAATATCTTTCTTAATAATCCTCTCCTTATTTCAGGCCCTTACTATCTTTTGCCTAACCACATTTGATCTCCCTGACTCCAGTTTCTCTCTACTCTAATGATTATATCATTATAATTACTGCTACTGAGAACTTACTCTGGGCCGGTCATTTACTAAGCTATTTATGCACATTATTTCATTTAATCTTCACAACCACCATATGGAATATGAACTATCATTATTCCTACTTTACAAATGAGAAAACTGAGGTATAGAGACATCAAGCAACTGACCCAAAGTTGACCAGGATTTGAACCCAAACTCTTAATCACTATCTACAAATGATCTTCCTAAAACATAAATATGATTGTGTCATTCTCTTGATTTAAAGCCTCCAAGACTTCAAGACCAGCCTGGGCAACGAAGCCACACCCCGTCTCCACATAAAAATTTTTTTAAATTAGTTGGGTGTGGTGGTGTGTGCCTGTAGTCCCAGCCACTTGGGAGGCTGAGGTAAGAGGATTGCTTGACCTCAGGAATTCAAGGCTGCAGTGCGCTATGATTGTGCCACTACACTCCAATCTGGGCAACATAGCGAGACCCTGTCTCAAAATAAAATAATAAAGCCTCCAAGAGCCCACCCTCCGCCATGAGATGAAGCCCAAGCCCCTGAACATGGCATCTACCTCATCTCCTACTTTTCCCCTCCTACAGCCACATTCAGTCATGTACAATTCTCCCTAAGCTTATGTAGGAAAGAGCCATGTAAGCAGAGGGACTGAGCCTGTGTGCCCAGTGGTTAGATATGCCCCAAGCCTCACACAGGTGATAGTGGCTGATTTAGAAGGGAGCTGCCCAAATAAAATGCCTCCTCTCTTTCCTTAGGTTCACAGGATTTCTTCCATGGACCATCTAACTTCACTGCTCTATGCCGAGCATCCTTCTCCCTTCCCTCAATACTACCAACCATGATGTCTGGCCACCCTTCTGTCAGGCTAGCCTCTGCATGGGTCCCCTTACCTCATTCAAGATGCCACCTCTCTGGGCCTTTAACCCCCTTGTTCTTCTAGCACAGCTCTGGATCACCTCCTTGGCTTAGCACACTTTTGGATGATCTTTAAGTTAACACCCCTCCTAACTTGGCCCAGCCCTAAGGACTGTCTTTTTCCATAAGCAGCTTCCAGTGCAGCCCCACTCGGTCTGTCCTGGAACACTTGAGGAAGCCAAAGGGCAGAGAGGAAGTCCCAAAGAAGTCTGGAAAGCCGTGGAGAGGAGCTGAGAGAGAATGAGGTGGTTGGAAAGAGGCATTCTCATGTACAGCAGTGACACACCAAGGGCAGATGTTTGAAGTCTATCAACCTAGTACTATCTGCAGCGGGGTTAGGGGAGGGGAGAGAGGCAGAGACCAGTTGATTACCATCACCATCCCTAACTGCCATCTAGTGAGCACTCACTAATAGCTAGGCACCTTGCTGGGCATTGTACGGTCATTATTCCCAATCTTCATAGCCTTCCTGCAAAGTGGGTAAAACTGTTCCCCTTTTAAAGACAAGGACACTGAGAATTGTTCAGATCAAATGACATGGTCAATGGAAGGATACATTGAAAACAAAAATTCTGTTAATGTAAGAGATAATTATTATTACCACTTACTGGTCATTTACCTGCATTTAGACCTGTTTTGGTTCATGACCCCACTGAACAATGTAAGCGATCTATTTGTCCCTGAGCGTATTTTAGTGACAAATAAGGAGATAAAAAATTCTTAAGCTGTTCTCTATCATAAATATATAATATTTTAAAAATGAGTATGTGATCAGATGGAGCCATGGAACCCAAGTGTGGGCTTTGAAGTCAACCATAGCTGGGTTTGAGTCCCCACTCTGCTACCTGCTAATAGTTTTATGACCCCAGGCAAGTTAATTGTCTTCTTTGAACCTCAGTATCCTCATTTTAAAAATTGGCATTATAATGGCACCCTCAGACAATCATAGGCTTGTTATGAGGATTAAATGAGTCAACAACACACATAAGGTGCATAGTGTGGTGCACTTTATGTGCAACTGGCCAGAGTGTGTGCCCAATAAATGATGCCTGACAGCATTACCTTCCCACTTATAGACCCTGCTCTGCTGTCAGTCACACGGGATCTGTGTGGCCCTTTGCCTTCTAGGAAGCACCTGCCTTAGGGATGACTAGATTTCTGCAGCTCACATCTCTGCTCAAGAGTTCAATGCTGAAACATGATTGTTCCTGGAAAGAGGGGCTCTTCAAAGCATGCAAACCCACAGATGCTGCATCCTCCTTCCTGGGGCCCAGGAGACTTCGTTTACCATCTCAGTTGTCTTGGTCCTTATTTTAAAACTCACTAACAGGTTTCCATTAAGCTAAATTGAAACTAAATACCTCACCAGCTTGCAGTTTCCGTTTCTAAAAGGTTAAAAGCTCTTAGTCCCAAAGGAACAGCAGCAATTCACCAACAAATCTTCCTCCAGCTACACTGAATACATTTTAAATCTCTGAGCCTAGTGCAGTGTCTAAAGCACACAGAAGGCACTCAATAAGTGTTTATAGTTGAAGAAAATATTAAAACTTTGAACAGTGGTCTATGCAGGGTAACAGGCACACATACATTGTTGTGGTAGTGCCAACTGATGCAAACTTTTTGTACCAAAGTTTGCAATGTGTACCAAAGTTTAAAATGCATATACCCCTCAACTCAATGACTCCACTTTCTTGAGTTTTCTGATAGAAATATTCACACCTTGCCGGACACGGTGGCTCACACCTGTAATCCCAACACTTTGGGAGGCCGAGGCGGGCGGATCACAAGGTCAGAAGTTCGAGACCAGCCTGACCAACATGGTGAAACCCTGTCTCTACTAAAAATACAAAAATTAGCCGGACATGGTGGCACATGCTCGTAATCCCAGCTACTCAGGAGGCTGAGGCAGGAGAATCACTTGAACCCGGGAGGCGGAGGTTGCAGTGAGCCGAGATTGCGCCACTGTACTCCAGCCTGGGTGGCAGAGGGAGACTCTGTCTCAAAAAAAAAAAAAAGGAAAAAAAAAAAAAGAAATATTCACACCTCAGGCTGGGTGCAGTGGCTCATGCCTGTACTCCCAGCATTTTGGGAGGCCAAGGCAGGAGGAGCACTTGAGTCTAGGGGTTCAAGACCAGCCTGGGCAACATAGTGAGACTTCATCTCTACAAAAAAATAAACAAAATTAGCCAGGCGTGGTGGTGCATGCCTGTAGTCCCAGCTACTCAGAAGGGTGAGGTGGGAGGATCGCTTGAGCCCGGGAGGTAGAGTCTGCAGTAAGCTGAGACTGAGCCACTGCATTCCAGCCTGGGCGACAGAGCAAATCCCTGTCTCAAAAAAAGAAAAAAAAAAAAGAAAAAAGAAAAGAAAAAAAAAGAAATAGTCACACCTGAATAAGATGTATATACAAAATTGCTTGCTTCAGCTTTATTTGTAATTTTTTGAAATGGAAAAACACAAATATTCACCAATAGGAGTCTAGGTAAATAAATAACAAAATAATTATAGCAATTCAATGGGATGTTATGCATATTTTTTAAAGAATAACTATCGTACAACATAGTCACTATAGTAAATAACAATGTATTGGACCGGGTGTGGTGGTTTATGCCTGTAGTCCCAGTACTTTGGGAGACCTAGGCAGGAGGAATGCTTGAGTCCAGGAGTTCGAGACCAACCTGGGTGACATAGCAAGATACCCTGTCCCTACAAAAATTTTTAAAAATTAGCCAGGTGTAGTGGGGTGTACCAATAGTCTCAGCTACTTGGGAGGCTGAGGTGGGAGGATCACTTGAGCCCAGAAGGTCAAGGCTGCAGTGAGCTGTGATCACACACTGCACTCCTGCCTGGGCACCAGAGCTAAACCCTGTCTCAAACCAACCAACCAACCCACCCACGCACCAACCAACCAACCAACCAACCAACCAATATATTGTATTCTTGAAGATTGCTAATAGGCTTTAAGTGTTCTCACCCCAAAAAATTATAAATATGCTAGGTAATGCATATGTTAATTAGCTTGATTGGCTGGGCATGGTGGCTCACACCTGTAATCCCGGCACTTTGGGAGGCCAAGGCGGGTGGATCACCTGAAGTCAGGAGTTTGAAATCAGCCTGGCCAACAGGGCGAAACCCCGTCTCTACTAAAAATACAAAAATTAGCCAGGCTGGTGGCAAGTACCTGTAATCCCAGCCACTCGGGAGGCTGAGGCAGGATAATTGCTTGAACCTAGGAGGCGGAGGTTGCAGTGAGCCGACATCGTGCCACTGCACTGCAGCCTGGGTGACAGAGCAAGACTCTGTCTCAAAATAATGATAATAATAATAATAATTAGCTTGATTTAGCCATTCCACAATGTATACATATTTCAAAATATGTTTTACATGATAAATATACAATTTTGTCAATTAAAAAATAGTATATTATTGAAAAAATAAAGTAGAAAGAATGAAGTAAACTTTTATGTATTGCTATGGAAAGCTCTCCAAGGCATATTGTCAAATAAAAAAGCAAGTTACAGGAATAGATGCCCCATCTGTTTACTTTAAGAATATGTGTATATGTGTATTTGCATATACATACAAAATTTCTGGAAGAATATATAGAATCTGTTGACAGTGGTTTTTGTCCATGCAGTGTGACTACAGAATTGTGGGGAAGGGGACTAATACTGTTATATACTCATTGTCATAATTTTTTTTTTTTTTAGTCAGGGTCTTACTCCATCGCCAGGCTAGAGTGCAGCAACACAATCACGGCTCACTGCAGCTGTGACCTCCTGGGCTCAAGGGATCCTCCTGCTTCACCCTCCCAAGTAGCTAGGAATACAGGCATGTACCAACAGGCCTAGTTAATTTTTAAATCTTTCGTAGTGGCAGTGTCTCACTATGTTGCCCAGGCTGGTCTCAAACTTCTGGCCTCAAGTGATCCTTCTGCCTCAGCCTCCCAAAATGCTGGGATTAGAGGCGTGAACCACTGCACCCAGCCTAATGTATTAAATGTGAATATGCATTACTTTTATAATTTCAAATGCTAATTAAGAATGTAAAAATCAACATGATAAATTTTTCTTTCCTATGAATGCAGTGTTTAGCACAGTGCTCAGAATGCTGGAAAAGAGAATACAAGACCAGCCCCATTCCTCCCTGGAAACACAGGAGGGCAGAAGCCAATTATATAGGACCCTTCCCAGATAAGGCTGCAGAAGGCCAGAAAGTATAGGATTTAAAAGCTGGAGCTCTAGAGTAAGCCTTTGCTGGATACCTGGCTCTGCCACGAATTATATGTAAGACGTTGAGCAAGGCGTTTAGTCCCTAAACTTCATTTCTGCATCTGTAAGGGGGAGAAAAATATTAGTGCCCTCCTCATAGAACTGCTGTGAGTATAAAATACAATAATGTATGAAGAGCACTAACACAGAGCCCAGCATAAAGTAAGCCCTCAAGTACTAGTGGCAATGTAGACATTTTGGCTGTCATTATTTTTATTATTCCATGCAGTCTGCCATGCAAGGCAATTGAGTTCCATTCTGAGGGCTTAGAATGAATAATTGAATAGTATGTTTTCCAGATCCCAAGAAATCTTATTAGAAAGGAGCCTGTGCATCTCAGGGTGTCACAGCAGAAGGATGACAATAAAAATACTTCCATTTATACAGCATCTTTCAGTTTACTAGACATTTTGGAGTACATTATCTTATTTGATCATTATAACAATCTTTTGTGGATGGATGTTTAATCTTGTCAATGTTTTTGTTTCTGAATTTATTGAGATGTCATCATTATAGGATTTTTTCTTCTTTATCCTGTTAATATGAAGAAATACTTTGATTTTTTTTTTTAATGGAGTCTCACACTGTAGCCCAGGCTGGAGTGCAATGGCTTGATCTTAGCTCACTCCAACCTCCGCCTCCTGGATTCAAGCAATTCTCCTTCCTCAACCTCCTGACTAGCTGGGGTTATAGGTGCCCACCACCACACCTGGCTAATTTTTTGTATTTTTTAGTAGAGACAGCGTTTCACTAAGTTGGCCAGGCTGATCTTGAACTCCTGACCTCATGATCCGCCCACCTCGGCCTCCCAAAGTGCTGGGATTACAGGCTTGAGCCACTGTGCCCGGATGATCTTAAACTTTCCTTTTCTTTTCTTTTTTTTTTTTTTTTGTGGTGGTGGTTGGGGACCAGGAGAGACAGGGTCTCACTCTGTTGCCCAGGCCAGAGTGCAGTGGCACAATCATGGCTCACTGCAGCCTTTACTTCATGGGCTTAAGCGACCCTCCCACCTCAGCCTCTCAAGTAGCTGGGACTACAGTCAAATGCCACCACACCCAGCTAATTTTTTTTTTTTTTTTTTTTTTTTTTGGTACAGAAGGGGTGTCACTATGTTGCCTAGTCTGGTCTCGAACTCTTGGGCTCAAGTGATCCATCCACCTCAGCCTCCCAAAGTGCTGGGATTACAGGCATGAGCCACCACACTTAGCCTTTCTTTTCTAATATAGCATTTAAAACTATACCTTTCTATTAAGCACAATTCTAGCAGCACCTCACAATTTTTATGTTTTATTTTCATTACAATTAAAAATATTTTCTAATTTCCTTATGATTTTCTTGACCTATAGGTTATTCAGAAGTATTCTTTAATTTCTAAATACCCAGAGATTTTAAAGATATTATTTACTTCTGTTTTGTTCAAACTACTCTTAATATGCTGAGATTCTTTTTTGGCAAGGATGGATGTTGAATTTGAATTAAGTTAAACTGTAAGATATTAACCTTTTGAAATGCATTTGAACTTATTTTATGTCCCAGTATATGGCTCATCCTTGTGAAAATTCTGCAGTTCTTGGGCGTAGTTTTCATTCTACTGTTCTTGGGTATAGTGTTCTATAAATGTTAATTAGGTCAAGTTGGTTAACAGCACTGTTCAGATCTACTGAGAGAATAATGTTAAAATATCAAATTATCATTATGAATATTTCTACTTCTCCCTTTAGCTCTGTCATTTTTTGATGCTTACATCTTGAAGTTCTTTTGATTCTTATATCTTGAGGCATACACTTTGTGATTTTATGTATCCCTCTTGAATTGACCCTTTGTCATTTTAAAATGTCCCCATTTATCTCTGGGAATACTTCCTGTCTTGAAGACTACTTTGTCTGCTAATGATACTCATACAGATTTCTTATGCTTTCCATTTGCTTAGTTTATTTTTCCATTCTTTTATTTTCAAACATTCTATGTTTTTACATTTAAAATATATTTCTTGTAACAGGCAACATATAGTTGTTTTTTTCTTTTTCCTAGCCTGATAAACTCTGCCTCTTAATTGGAGGTCTTTACCATGTTGCTCTTTGTTTTCTAGTTTTTCTCATCTGCTTTTGTTTCTCTGTTCATCTTCTGCCTTCTTTTGTATTAACTGAAATTTTTTAGTACTCCATTTTGCTTTCTCTATTGGCTTTTCATATGTGCCTTTTTGTATTTTGTGCATGTGTGGTTGCTCTAAGGGTTACAATATGCATCCTGAACTTATCATAGTCTACTAAAAATGAATATTGTATCACTTCACACTTAACAATGTAATAATCTCATAACATGCTAATTCTATTTACCACCACTACTTCATCCTTTCCCCTATTGTTGTCACATATTTTATTTCTGTATACAGTGTAAGCCCTACTTGACAATAATGGTTTTGTTTTGTTTTTTGCTTTAAACAGTCATCTGTCTTTTAAGAAAATTAATAGAAGGGCTGGGCGCAGTGGCTCACGCCTGTAATCTCAGCACTTTGGGAGGCCGAGACAGTAGGATCACTTGAGGTCAGGAGTTTGCCATCAACCTGGCCAACATGGTGAAACGCTGTCTCTACTGAAAATACAAAAAAAATTAGCCACCATGGTGGTGAGCATCTGCAATCCCAGCTACTCAGGAGGCTGAGACAGGAGAATTGCTTGAACCTGGGAGACACAGGTTGCAGAGAGCTGAGATCACACCATTACACTCCAGCCTGGTCGACAGAGTAAGACTCTGTCTCAAACAACCAAAAACAACAACAAAAAGAAAATTAATAGAAAGAAAAAAAGTGCTGTAGTCCCAGCACTTTGGGAGGCTGAGGCAGGAGGATCACTTGATCCCAAGAATTCAAGACCAGCCTAGGCAACATAGTGAGACCCTGTCTCTATATATTAAAAAAAAAAATTAGCTGGGCTTAGTGGTGCATGCCTGTGGTCCCAGCTACTTGGCAGGCTGAGGCAGGAGGATCACTTGAGCCCAGGAGGTCAAGTCTCCAGTGAGCTGTGAGCATGCCATTGCACTCCAGCCTGGGTGACAGAGTGGGACCTTGTCTCAGAAAAAAAAAAAAAAAAAAAAGCCATTCCATTGTCTTCTGGCCTACATTGTTTATGGTGAGAAGTCAACCACAATTCATATAATTGTTTCCCTGTATGCAATTTGTCATTTTTCTTTGGCTACTTCCAAGGTTTTAGTTTTATCTTTGGTTTTCAGTAGTTTGACTATGAAAGACCTAGATGTGGTTTTATTTGTATTTATCCTGCTTGGGGCTCACTGAGTTTCTGATAGTCCTATATGTTTCCACCAAGTTTAGAAAACTTTTGACCATTATTTCTTCAAATATTTTTTCTTCCTCTTTTTCCCTCTGGCATTCCAACTACACCCATGTTCCAAATACATATATAATATATTCCATAGCTCACAAAGGCCCTCTCTTTTATTATTATTATTTTTTAGTGGAGCCTCAGTAACAGAGCACCTGTTTTTTCTTTTTCTTTTCTCTTTTTTTTTTTTGAGACAGGGTCTCACTCTGTCACCCAGACTGCTTTGCAGTGGCACAGCCACAGCTCACTGCAGCCTTGATCTCCTGGGTTCAAGCTATCCTTCCACTTCAGCCTCCCACATAGAGGGACCACAGGGGCATACCACCACGCCTGGCTAATTTTTAAATTTTTTGTAGAGACGAGGTTTTTTTATGTTGCCCAGGTTGGTCTCAAACTTCTGGGCTCAAGTGATCCTCCGTCTCGGCCTCCCAAAGTGCTGGGATTATAGGTATGAGCCACCATGCCCAGCCAGGCTCTCTTTTTACAAGAAAAACAAAACAAAACAAAACAAAACCTTCTTGGCCGGGCGTGGTGGCTCACGCCTGTAATCCCAGCACTTCGGGAGGCCGAGACTGGTGGATCAGGAGGTCAGGAGATCGAGACCATCCTGGCTAACATGGTGAAACCCCGTCTCTACTAAAAATACAAAAAAAAAAAAAAAAAAAAAAAAATTAGCCAGGCGTGGTGGCGGGCGCCTTAGTCCCAGCTACTCAGGAGGCTGAGGCAGGAGAATGGCGTGAACCTGGAAGGAGGAGCTTGCAGTGAGCCGAGATCACGCCACTGCATTCCAGCCTGGCAGACAGAGCAAGACTCCATCTCAAAACAAAAAACAAAAAACAAAAAAAAAAAACCTTCTTCCTCTCTGTTCTTCAGATTAAATAATTTCCATGGATCCATCTTCACATTCAGCTGTTAGGCCTATCCAACGAATTTTTTATTTCTGATATTGTATTTTTCTACTGTTTCCATTTTTCTGCTTAGATTCTCCATCCGTGCATCCATTAAAACAATATTTCCTTTATGTCCATAAATATGTTTATAACAGCTGCTTTAAAGACATTGCCTGCTAATTCCAACATCTGTGTTACTCCCTGGTACTATCATGCTCTCCTTTGGATCTACCTCTCTGAGCCATGATCAAGAAATTGTCCTTAGGCAGAGAGCAAGGGTAAATGTGTGACTCACGTTGAGTGTTTTCCTTCCCTCAGGAATCACTGTCCTATGTTGTCTATTGTCCAATACTGAAAAACATTAGTGTCATATATTGTGTCCAGGCTTACTGCTGTTTACAGTGTGAGGGAAAGTCCAGTGTAGATTTCTGCACCATGGCCAGAATATAAATCCCCTAAATCAAGGTCTTTAAGGTTATATATAAAGTATACTGCATTTTATTTATTTATTTATTTTAGAGATAGGTTCTCACTCTGTTGCCCATGCTGGAGTGCAGTGGTAACAATCATAGCTCACTGGAGTCTTGAACTCTTGGGCTCAAGGGATCCTCCCACCTCAGCCTCCTGAGTAGCTGGGACTACAGGTGCATGCAACCTGGCTAATTTGTGGTGTGTGTGTGTGTGTGTGTGTGTGTGTGTGTGTGTGTGTGTGTATTTGTGTAGAGATGGGGTCTTGCTGTGTTGTCCAGGCTGGTCTCAAACTCCTAGGCTCAAGTGATCCTCCTGCCTCAGCCTCCCAAAGTGCTAGGATTACAGCCATGAGCCATCATGCCTGGCCTGTGTGCTGTATTTTAAAATTCATTGCAGAAATGTGCTATTTTTAAAACCCTATAGTAAAGGCTTTTGTAAAGGACAGGACCTTTTGTAATGTAAATATCAGCCCTGAATGAAAGCATTGGACTAGAAGAAATCTGAGGCCCCTGAGGCCCCTTCCCGCACAATTCATGAGAAAGAGATTTACCAGAAACAATATGGAAGTTACTTTAGAGTAAAGCAAGTTATATCTTCCACTGGAGGAGCTGAGCAAAGAGAATACCTCCTTCTAGCTTTGGTTGCTTAAAGAGCCATAGGATCTTGTCCCTTGCTGACATTGCCTAGCATGAACAGATGAGCTAGGGTCAATCAGATTCCCTCCTTAAGAATTTGAACTAGGACTACAGGGAGAACAAGTAGTTGGATGGAAATATTCATGGAAATGTTTGTGAGGTAGAGAGGTCAGAACAGCTATAATAAGCTGGAAACAGACTAAAATTATGAGGGAGCGGAGACCATGGAAATCTGGCCAGTTGGGAAATAAGAATAAGAATGAAACATAGTTGTTAAGAGAAATAGAGAGGCTGTGAGAGATATGGAGAAAGTAGTTGGTCCCTATACCTGTTTCAGAATTAATTGTTTTCCAATTTCCATTCTAGGTTATCTATGTACTTATAATAACCATCTGTAACTCCCCACATATATACCTTCTCCCTTCTCTCATCCTCTTTTATCTGAGGTAACTTGAGTGAGCCTCTGTTCTTTGTAACTTAAAGAGCTTAACTAAAGTAATGTGTCTTAGAGTTTGCCAGGTCTGTAAAGGGCAGAAAGAGTAGACAAGACTTGGGCATTCCATGCAGAGGGAACAAAATAATTAACAAAGACACAGAGGCACAGAAGCAGATGACTCTCCAAGGAGCAGCAGATTATTTTGTCCATATACACTCCAGTTTGTTCCCAAATAAGATTTGAGGCTGAATACATGACACATTGAGAAAATAAGTAAATGAGCAAATGGATGTGACGTAAGAATAAAAGTAGAAATATAAGCTTAACATTAGGGGTAGGGTCCCTACATAATTAATAGGATTAGGCTGCTTTAACTAGGATAAAGGAGGCATGAATTGCTTCTTCTGCAGGCCAAGAAAGAAAAGTTAGTGTTCAGAGTAGTGCAGTACATGCCTTCCCATCACTCATTTATTCACTCATCAACTAACTCATTCAGTCATTATTCATTCATTCAGCATTTATTAAGCATCTACTATGTGCCAGGTCCTTGGATGACGGCTAAAGAGGAACCAAGATTGAGTTGGTTCTCACACCCAGGGTTCTCAATCTAGGAGGTGAGATAAATGGAGGACATAAATCCACCATACAAACCAGAATCCAGTGACTCCATGAGTAGGACAAAGCGTTGTGAGACTCAAACCAGTGAAACTAAAGTTACGACAGCTGTGTCCTTTGCTTGCTTCTTGCATACAACTCTGTCAGTGCTGAGTGACTGCAAAGATTGAACACTTGATACAAATTCCTAACTGGCAGAAAACAATTTCATGTGGCTTGCTCACAGCTGGAGCCTGAGAGTCAACATTACTCCTTAGCATCAACTTGCAGGCTGCAAAGCCCAGCAACGAGCACATGAGCCCTCTGCCATTATTATTTGAGTACCTGGCATGTACTGAGTGCTAACAATGTGCTAGGCCCCCTAGTACACAGGGGAGGAAAACAAGTTCTGGCCTCAAATGCTCACAGCTGTTTTGTAATCTGATAATTGTGCATGACAAACCTCAGACCATAACTCTGAAAATAGCATGACTATAATCATAACAAAATGGAACTGCCATTGGCAAAAATTGTTTTCTAGTTATCACTTCCAGAAGGAATTCCATTAACACAACTAGGGGAAAAGAAGAAAAAACTTTCTCAGCTTTCTGCCGCTAAACCTCAAAATTATCATCAACTGCATCCATCCCTTCTCCTGTCCTGTTACAAAGTGTGCCTCCTCCTGTCCACAACATCATCTCCTCAGAGACTTGGCTCTAGTCATTATTTAATCTTTCTCCTTTATCTTCAACTTCTCTCTCCGTTCAGGATCCTTCCCCTCAGCATTTAATATATTCAAGTCTGTCATCTTAAAAAAACAATCTTTGCCTACATAGTTCTTACTGCCTTCTTAGCTCAATTCAGTTTAGCTTTTCACTCTGAAATTGTCCTTTCCAAGGTCCCCAATAACTTCCAAGTTATTAAATCTAATAGTTATATCTTAGTGTTTATCTTCATTGACACCTTAGCAACATGCAACTTGGCTGACCGTACAGTTTCGCTGAAACACATTCTTCCTTTGGCTTCTGGGATATTATTTTTCCTTGTTGTCTTCTTACTTCTCTGATTACTCCTTCTTATTCTCCATTTTGGACTCTTCTTCTTCTATCCAAACCTTAAATACTGGTGGTCCCCCCAGAAGTCTTCCCTAATTCCCCCAGAATCAGAATGAAGACCCCCTACCACATGCTTCCATAGAACCCTGTGCTACTTCCCCAACCACAGTTGATCACTCATTCAACATTCATCAAGAGCTTCTGACGTCATCATGGCCACTGTTTTAGGGGCTGAGAATACAGATATAAGCAAAAACATCCACAGGCCCTGCTCCCAAGGAGCTCACAGTCTAATGGGGGAGACATACAATAATCAAATAATTACACAAATAAGTGAATAATTACAAACCATGATGCACGCTATGGAAGAAAGGAACACAGAGCAATGAGACTATATAACAGAGGAAACTTATCCTACCTTCCATAACAGGGCAGGGGGCATTGGGGGCAGGTTGTGGGGATTGATGTGGGGGCTGAAATCTTAGGAGTGAGTACATGTGTGAGGGAGGGTGTGAAGAGCATTCCAGAAAGGGGGCAGCACATAGAACTAAGGTACAGCAATAATGGAGAAGAGTGGTACAAATTAAGGTATAGAGACCCAGGTAGGTCTCAGGCCCATTCAGGTCTCTGGAGGGATTGTCTAAAAATCTGGTCCCTATCCTAAGAGCAATGGGAAGTCACTGAAGTGTTCTGAGTGGGGGATGGCACAATCAGATTGACAGTTTGAAAAGATCACTTTTCATGCAGTGTAGAGAATGGACTGGAAAGGGCACGAGTGAATGAGGGAAGACTAGTCACTAGGCTTTTACAGCACTCTATGGTGAGAGATGATTGTAAGCTGGGCTAGGGAGGTGGCAGTGTATATGAAAAAAAGTAGTTTAATTTGAGAGATATTTAAGAGGTAAGGGAGTAAAAGATCATATCTAGGGCTTAAGGAATATATGTGTAAGAATGACACTGAGGTCACAGGAGTGAAGCTATCTTACTTTGGACATACAGAAACACATCAACTTCCCCTACATTCTGTTCACCTCCTATCTTTTCATCTGTGGATACCAGGCCCCATCACCAGGCTCAAAATCTCTGAATCATCCAAGACTCTCTTCTGGCCTTATGCCCAACCCTGCCCACTCACTCCTACCGTAGTCACCCCTAATCTAGATCAATATTTCTAAAAGTATTGCACCATAGGAGCCTCTTGAAAGACCACAAAATGATCCAAAATAAAAGTCTTTTCTTTGGCTTTTACAGGAGAATGATGTAAAATTCCAGACTTTGATTTTTTTTTATGGTAACCAACTGAGTTATAAAGAGGTACTAAAATTTGTTAGTCATAAACTAAAATTAGCTTTTAACTGGAGTTCACAGAAGATTCTAATTCGGTTTTCTACTAAGAAGTTTAGCTGCCAGGCAATGTTTGGCAACGCTGCAAAGCTCCTCCTGTACATGTATACATGCAGCCAGTTGGCACTCTCACAATTTTCAGGAAGGACGCTTTGCTATTGGGGCATTACCAGTGATGTTTTGAGCTGGTCATGGTTTATGGTGCCTGACATTCAAGCATTTTAATTACAAATTATGATTTATGGAGCTCCATAATGACCAATTTAATATGCCATGGGTTATCTGATTAACTCTATAGGGTAGGGGAAGGTATCTCTTTGACCTTATCTCCTGCCACATTCCCCACTCCCTTCCTTGCTGATCCAGAACATGTGTAGCAGGCTCCCATCTCAGGGACTTTATACCTGCTATGCCGTCTGTCTGGAATGCCTCCCCTATCCCCACCCCTTCACCCCACACCCCACCCCCAGATATTGCATAGCTCTTTCATTTCCTTCAGGTCTTTGCTCATGTGCCACCTCTGTAACACCTTCCCTGTCCATCCTATTTAAATGATAATCTTGTGATTCCCTGAACTTCTTAGTCTACTTCTCTGATTTAGTTTTCTTCTTGGCATCTATCACCATCTAATATACTATATATTTTACAAACTTATTTATTGCCACTTTACCTCCAACTAAAAAATAAGCTCCATGAGAGCAGGGATTTTTGTTTGTTTTGTTTCTTGCTATATCACCAATACCTAGAACAGTACCTAATACAGATGGGTACGATAAATAATTACTGCACGAATATTTACACATCAATATTTTTATCTCTTAGTCTCCAAAACCCATCTCTTAAGGCATGGATACTTGTGGTTCAAATTTGAATCATTCATAGCCCTACTGCCAAAGCAGATACAAACATGTACCTGGAAAACCATACTTACACAGTTACATTTCCTTGTTATAATTCCCCACAAGTCTCCCCATCCCAGCTTCACCCCTTCCCATCCTTCAAACACATTCAGATGATAATTTCCAAGAACAACTTAGGGCATTCAGAATTTATATTGAACTCATTTTCTTAGAATTTAATATATTCCAGGTATTGTGCTAGGTAGAGGGGAATCAACAATGAACAAGACAGACATGATCCTTACCGTAACAGAGTTTATAGTCTAGAGGGGATATCACCCTATCCTGCCTCCAGAAAGGGGACTTAATCCTTTGTAGAAGAATATGAAGGCCAAGCTTAGACCCGAAATATGAATAGGATATGAAGGAAAGATTTGGGGTAGGGTGGAGTAGACTAGGTAGACGCAGACAGAAAAGATTTCAAAAGCTTAGAGGAGATAAACAGTGTGAATATCAGTTTCCAGGAAGTGAGGGCAGTTCAGTTTGCTGGGATTGTGGAATTTTCATAGAGAAATGGTGAGGTTTGAAGTAGGATGGGTAGCAAAGGCAAGACCATGCAGGGTGGCAAAGGCCATACCAAGCAAATTGGACTTTTGGGACTTTATCCTGAGAGCAACAAGGAACCATTAAAAGGCGACTAGTGGAGTGATATGAACAAATGGAATTTAAACTCCTCTCTATCCTCTAACAAACCCAACCCTGATCTTCCCTCACCCCTGGCAACCCAGTCCTACCTACCTCCTCCCTGAAGCCTTTCTGCTGCTCTAACCTGCAGGCCTCTCTCCCCTTCATCCCCAGGGATCCCATCCTCCTTTATCTTTTTCTGCCTGTGTTCTGTCTCCCCCATTGAACTGAATTCCCAGAGGACAGGGACAACTTCTCAAACATCTCTAGGACATCCCACACCTGATTAGCACTGACTCAAATTGGTCTTCACTGAGGCAAGAAAATGATAAATACAACCTAGCACAACCTAACCTTTTCTCACACCCCACACGCCAATATTTACTCTGAACTAAAACAACCCTTCCCTCCATGGGGCAGTGCTGATGTGTACAGGGCCAGTTGACCCAGTTTTTTCTGCTTTCTGTCCGCTGTCACCTCTCCCTGCTCTCAGTGTAACTAGTCTCTAATGTCTCCCTAATGGGCTAGAGAAACCCATCCCCAAGCTTGTTCAAACTGCAAGTTGCTAGAAAAGACAAATTGAATCTGTAATGACAGAAAGCAGATCTGTGGTTACCTAGGCAGGCCAGGGGTGGGGCATAGGAGGTGGGATGAGGCACAGGGAACTTCTTGGGATAGAGAAAGTATCCTATATCTTGAGTGTGGTAGTGGTTTATACGTGTGTAAATTTGTTAAAATTTGTCAACACATACAACTAAAATGGTACATTCTATTATATGTAAACCAAACCTCAATAATGTTTATTTTAAAAGCAAACTGCTGGGGCGCGGGGGCTCACCGCTGTAATCCCAGCACTTTGGGAGGCCTAGGTCTGTGGATCACCTGAGGTCAGGAGTCCGAGACCAGCCTGACCAATATGGTGAAACCCCGTCTCTACTAAAAATACAAAAATTGGCTGGGTGCGGTGGCCCACACCTGTAATCCCAGCACTTTGGGAGGCCGAGGCGGGCAGATCACGAGGTCAGGAGATCAAGACCATCGTGGCTAACACGGTGAAACCCTGTATCTACCAAAAATACAAAAAAATTAGCTGGGTGTGGTGGCAGGCGCCTACAGTCCAGCTACTTGGGAGGCTGAGGCAGGAGAATGACGTGAACCCAGGAGGCGGAGCTTGCAGTGAGCCAAGATCACACCACTGCACTCCAGCCTGGGCGACAGAGCAAGACTCCGTCTCAAAATAAAATAAAATAAAATAAAATAATAAAAAAATAATTAGCCAGGCATGGTGGTGCGTGCCTGTAATCCCAGCTACTTGGGAGGCTGAGGCAGGTCCCTTGAATCGGGGAGGTGGAGGTTGCAGTGAGCCGAGATTGCGCCACTGCACTCCACCCTGGGTGACAAGAGCGAAACTCCGTCTCAAAAATAAAAAATACAAAAATAAAAAATAAATAAAAGCAAACTGCCTGTAAATATAGGGTCAGGAGGCTCAAACACAGTACATGAACTTCAACGTAAAGCCCAACCCCAACATAAAATTAGGGCATGTTCATATGGGACTAGCAGCTTCCCCAAGGCTGCAGAGACCTAAGAAAGTCAGGTCCATCTGCTACAGAAGCCCAGGTAAAAGAGGCAGAGGAGCAAAGGTTAACATGGAGGTGGCCAGACCAAAATATGCAAAGTCATAAGTAGCATGGAGATTGGCTCTCTAAACCTCAACGTACCTAGACTTGAGTGGGGTAAATCTGGAATAAATAAATAGAAGTCCTGCTTTCCAGAGCTAGAAACTGCACATTAGCCTGAGTGGTAATTCCTAAAGGGTTTGGAAAAAGTTCCTGAAGGACTGAGTTGCTTCACCACAGAAGACTCCTTGGGAAACTGGGACTGCCTTGCCTTCCGTGGTGATGCTGAGGAAGAAAGCAGACCTCTGTGCTCAGTGGGTTAAGTGGGGGATGACTCGGGTTTCCTGTGAGAAGGGATGACATCTGTCCAGGTGGTAATAAGAGCATAATGTTCACATAGCTGAATGAATCATAGGAGTGGACCAGGGGCTCGCAGGGAAGAGAGACATATGAGGCTCTAGAAATAGTTGGGGCCGAGTGTTTGGGTTGTGCACTGTGGGGGTGAGGACAGGGATGAGAAAAGGGCCTGTCTCCTCTTCCTCTTTGCCTGCCCTCTCTCTCCTCAAATCTCCCAGCACAGAAAATAAAATCACACTCCTGCACATAGCCTGTCCTGTATTCTGTTTAGTTCTCTTGCACACCCTCTGTGGGCTCCCAGACAGCAAGACCTGTGTTCCCACCTAGCCTGGAGCTAGGCACACAGCTAAGGGTTGGATAAAGAATGCCTTTGAGGCTGGGCGCCGTGGCTCACGCCTGTAATCCCAGCACTTCGGAAGGTCAAGGTAGGAGGATCGCTTGAGCTCAGGAGTTAGAGACGGGCCTGGGCAACATGGGGAAACCCCGTCTCTACCAAAAACACAAAATTTAGCCGGGCGTGGTGGCTCCAGCTATTCGGCAGGCTGAAGTGGGAGAATCGCTTGCACCCAGGAGGCAGAGGTTACAGAGAGCTGAGATGGCGCCACTGCATTCTAGCCTGGGCTACAGGGCGAGCCTCTGTCTCAAAAAAAAAAAAAGAAAGAAAGAAAGAAAAAGAAAAAGAAAAAGAAAAATTCCTTTGGGACAAGAATGTGAGAACAAGGAGGAAGGGACTCGTGGGAATGGGGATGGGGAAGTTAAGAAGAATAGACTGATCAGAATGAGTCCATGGGGTAAAGTGAAGTGAAGAGATGGGAATGGTGGATAAAAGTAGAGAGGTAAGAAACGGTGGGTTGGGGTAGTATGGGAGAGGAGGCCGGGATGAGTGGGAAAGAGTAGGACAGAGTCAGAGGTCAGTGGGAGCACTTACCAGAGGTCACGGGGGTGAGAAGGCTGGGGTCAACAGAGAAAAGATCAAGGATCAGTAGGAGAGGTATGATTAGTGGTCACTGGCGACGACGAAGGTCAGAGGTCATCAGAAGGAAGGTGTGCGTACGTTACCTGCTTATGAGGCTGTTTATGGGGAGCCTTCGCAGAAGCAGGAAGCATCTCAACCCCTGGAGAGCCTACAAAACGCTCCCTCGTCTGAAGACAAAAAGTTTGTCCGTCTCCTTGACCACACACAAGAAATCTGGACTCTCTTCCACTTCAGTTACCAGTCGCAACGGTTCTTTAGGGACAGCCGTCGTTGTGGGTCCCCGTGCCCTTGCAGGATAGAATCCAACTCCCTGACGCGGTTACCCAGCAACCGATCAGCAGCCAAGGCGCAGGCGCTTCTGGCGCGCCCAGCCGGCCCGGAAAGGAGGCGGGGTTCGGCGCGCGGCGAGCGAGTCTCCACTAAGCCCCGCCCCCTCAGGAATCACAGCCGGGCGGCCGCGCGCATTCGGAACTCCCGCATGTGGGTGGGGCTGGGGTCCCCAGGCACCGCCTCCTCATGAATAATGCAAGATCCGGGCGGTGTCCCGGACCCGGAAGTGGAGTTGCCGAGTCACCGCAGTGGCTGAGCTGCTGACAGGAGGCGGCGGCGGAGTAGGAGGCGAGGCAAGACCTGCGGCTCGGCCCGGCCACAGCCGCGGTAGTGCTAGGCAAGCCCACGGAGTCACGCCGGCCTCAGCCAGTCTGCGAACCTCTCGCCCCCGCCCACCCCTGCATCCGCCCGGCCCCTGCCCGCCCGACTGGTCCGGGGAGGCCTAGTCTGCACCACCCGCCGGGCTCCTGGGGCCGCCGCCCCGCGCGGTCCCGTCGGCGTCCGCGGCCGCGCCCGGCCCCTGGCCCGCTCGCCCGCCGGCACCATGATGGAGGAGATCGACCGGTTCCAGGTGCCCACCGCGCACTCGGAGATGCAGCCGCTGGTGAGGGGGCGGGCGGCGGGCAGGCCAAGGCCGGGAGGGGGCGTCGCTTGAGGGGGAGGGAGGGAATCAGGCCGGGGGGATCGTGCGGAGGGGCGCCATCGGATGGGGCAAAGAGATCCCTGAAAACGTATTGCCGGGGGACGGGGACTTGCAGGACAAGAAAACCGTGGGAGAATATGCTGGATGAGAGCAAAGGGACCTGTAAGGGCGGAGGGCACCGTCGGTGGAAGCAGGGCACCGTCGGATGAAACGGAGGGGGCACAAAGGTGCACACCGCTAGTGGAGGCCCATAGCAGGGACTGGCGAGGGAACTGCCATGGGGCACCGCCGGCGGCAGGCCCAGGGGTCTGGGATGGGAGGTGGGGAGGCGTTTAGTCCTAGAGGCCTGTGATGCTTAGGGCGGGGGAGCCGTCAGGCTAAGAGAGATTGGGAATCAGCTTTTAGAAGAGGAGGGGCTTGCCCGCCTGTCTGCTGGATATACGGACAGGAACGCTGGGCCGGGGCGAGGGACCCAGTGGGGGAAGGTGGTTGGTGCAGAACCTGGGAATTCCGTTCTCCGGTGGGGAGCGCAGGCAGACCAGGCTGGGGGCATCTAAACCGGGAAGGAGAGTGCGCGGCGACCAGATGGGGAATCGGGGTGCAGATGAGAGTGCTCGGGAACCGACGGGAGAGGAAGTGGGGTCGCGCTGGAGCTGCCTGTGCCCACTGGTTGGGAAGAGCCCCCATCATCTTAGGCCTACGTGCCTGAAGTCCTTGCTGGGCGCGGATCCTGCCGCCTGTCCGCGGTCCCGGAGTCAGGGAGGAATGATGTCATCGCTGCTGGCGCGGAGGGAATGGAAGGGGGAGGGCAACTCGGGTGCACCGAGGCTAGGCCTAAGGGAGACCATGCTTGCTGGCCACCGCCCAGGGGGCTCCCTGACCTCGCCTGTCTGTCAGGCAACCGGGTGGGAGACGTGGAGGCCTAGCCAGCTCGTATAGTGAGGGGGGAAGAGAGGGAATGTCTAGGCTGTGTTCGCTTTATCCCCCTGGAGCCTGAGCTGGAATTGGAAGGAGGCAAGGTGGGCTACAAATCCGAAAGTGTGGATGCCCCATTTCTCTGAGCTGTGCTGGCTGGAGCAGAGCTGAGTTCTCCAAGTTCTGAAGTTCTGCTTCTGTGTTAGGCAGGGTGGCCAGAAACAGGTCTACCCTTGGGCCTATAACCCCCTGGCTGACAGATGTGCTTTGTAGCTTCCTGGGCTAGTAACCTACCCATTACAGCAGCCAAGATGGGCTTCGGCAGGGACCCATCACCACCTTTTTGTCACACCTTTTGAGGGATGGTAGAGAGAATCATTAGTGGCCACTTAGCAGGAGACAAAGGCTTTTTCCCCCTTTCATGACTGCTTAGACAGTTCTAAGAGCCAAAACAAAGAAGTTTTACAGAAGCATACAATATTAAACCGGAGAGAGGTGTTGCAGGACTTTTTCCTAGCCTCATGCCATCATTGGATTATTTGGGAGCCAGAAAATCCTGGAGAGAAGTCCATCCCATGAACTTAAAGAAGGACTTTGGGCTGGCTGAAGATAATCTTCCTTTCTGAGTTCTCTTTCTAGCTAACCTGGCTTGTCAAACTAGATTGCCCTTCCAGTTCTAAGCATCTAATCAAGAATCAAAATAGAGGGTGGATGAAGGAAGAGGAGGTTCAAGTGTGTCAGGAAAAGGAAGCAATGAGTTGTTTCTTGTCGCCCATCTGGGGTTCTCAAAAAGGGAGGAAATAGCTGTTCAAGGAAAGGGGAGAAGAAATAGGCTCTCAGTTGTCCTTGGTGCTTCTGTTATTGCCTGAAATTCTGAATAGTGGTTTGGCTGAGTAGAGAACTCTTGAGCTTCTTCCGGTCTGTGTGGCTCTGGAGTTGGAGAAGTATCTGTGGCAAGGAGGCACTTAGAAAAGCTCTGACTGCCTTCAGACCCCTTTAACTGCTAAAGTCACCCTTGTCTGCAAGAGAATACTTTTTTTTCTTTTTTTTTGAGACAGGGTCCCTCTCTGTCACCCAGGCTAGAGTGCAGTGGCACGTTCTTGGCCCACTGCAACCTCCACCTCCTGGATTCAAGCGATTCTCCTACCTCAGCCTCCCAAGTAGCTGGGATTATAGGCCCCTGCCACCATGCATGGCTAATTTTTGTATTTTTAGTAGAGACAGGGTTTCGCCATGTTGGCCAGGCTGGTCTTGAATGCCTGACCTCAAGTGGTCTGCCTGCCTCGGCCTCCCAAAATGCTAGGATTACAAGAGTGAGCTGCTATGCCCAGCCTGAGAATACTTTATTGAGGTTGAGTGAGAGCCTATGGAAATAGCAATATAGTCATCCCTCATTTGAGGGTCATAGACATTGCCCCGCTTCCTGACCTCTGTCCCCAGGTTGTATTCCAGAGGCACCTCAAAACCCTTTAAATACCCTGTGTATTGTTGAGACCAGCAGAATCTTGTGTGATGTTTCTTCAGGAGTCTTCATTTTGGGGCATAAAGAATTAAGATAGTCCAGCCTGGGAAACACAGTGAGACTCCATCTCTACAAAAATATTTAAAATTAGCTCAGCATGGTGCTGCATGCCTGTAGTACCAGCTACTCAGGAGGCCGAGGCAGGAGGATTGCTTGAGCCCAGGAGGTTGAGGCTGCAGTGAGCCGTGTGCTTACCACTACATTCCAGCCTGGGCAACAGAGCAAGACTCTGTCTCCAAAAAAAAAAAAAAAAAAATCAAGATAGCATATCATAGAGGTAAAGGGCAAAAAAGAGGGCAAAGTGGCTCTTTAAGGGTATTTGGATAGGCCATAAAAACCACGGTCCCAGGCTCAGACTTAGCTATGACCTATTTCATTTTTTTGCCATTTATTGAGACCTCTAGGAAGTCTCTCCTCCTTCCTCGATTGTTTTTCCATTTATGAGATGAAGACAAACTATCTCTTTAAAGTTTAAACAATAGCTCCTCACTCTCCCTTCTAAAGAATACCACAGAGACCTGATATCATTGATTCAGCAATTGGTTTACCAAATAATTATTGAGCATCTGCTCTGTCCCAAATATTAAACTGAGTATTAGGGATAGAGTGGTTAGCAACACAGACACAGATGTGACCCTGCCCTTGAGCCCACAGTGTGTCAAAGTTTGTTTCTCTTGCTCACTCTCTTAGTGTGATCCTCCACTGAGGGCAGAGTAGGGGCTGACTCATTAAGCCCCAGGGGAGCCAGGCAATGCTGGTGTCATCATCATTGCCCCTTTCTGGACCAAGCTGTATGGATAGAGGCTTGTCACATGGGCGCCATCATCAGATAACTCTCCCCATCCCATAGTGATGGGAAGAATCCAGAGGCCATTGCCTATTTGGAAAGATAAACTCTAGGGGTAGCACATCTTTATTTTTTAAATTATTTTATTGAAAGAGAAACTCAGGCTTGAAAAGAAGGCCTGGGGGCGTGGCAGAACTGGGAGAGAAGGCAGCCAGCAGATCTGGGTGTTTCCAAGGTGCTAATTTAAGCATTAGATCTCAGCTAGTGGGAGGAAGAGGAGGAGATCCCTGCCCTGTTATTGCTGCTGCTGTTGTCACAGCTGCATGGAGCCTCCTGTCTCTGGTGGGAGTTTGCCTGAAAGGAGTGGCTTCCCTCCTTTCCCCATCACACCAATTATTTAATTGGCCTTGTTGCAACTCAGCAGCTGAACCAGGCCTGGTCTATCCCTGAGAGCTCCCCAGGGTCTCTTCCTGTCTCCTTTTTTTTCTCTCTCTCTCTTTTGAGACGGAGTCTCACTCTGTTGCCCAGGCTGGAGTGCAGTGGTGTGATCTTGGCTCACTGCAACCTCTGCCTCCAGGGTTCAAGTGATTCTCCTGTCTTAGCCTCCTGAATAGCTGGGACTACAGGCGCATGCCACCACGCCCAGCTAATTTTTGTATTTTTAGTAGAGACAGGGTTTCACCATGTTGGCCAGGATGGTATCGATCTCTTGACCTCATGATCTGCCCGCTTTGGCCTCCCAAAGTGCTGGGATTACAGGCGTGAGCCACCGCACTTGGCCTCCTGTCTTCCTATGAAAGGAGTGAGAGCTCCTCTTAGAGACCTATCCACTGGACTCCATTCCTGCTGTATCTATCTTTCAGACAATCCTGAGTGTTTCTGAGCACAGATTCTCCCAAAGAAACTGCCAGGGATAGGCACATTTTGTGTGTCAGCTCTATGTCTGAGCCATACACCTCACTGATCTAGAGAAGTTCCCAGCAGCCCAAGGCTCTCTGTTGATCAGTTGGGTTGAGTTTGGTATATTGTTTGTATGAGAAACAGGGATAGGCTCTCTGGCCCTATTGTCTGTCTGCTCAGCTTGTTGGTGCAGCCGCACAGCCTATGTCTTCTCTTCGGCTGCAATTGGAGAGGAAGAGATTTGTTTTAAGAACAAATGGAGCTTTTAAGCACTTAATTGTGTCAGGCAACACCCTGCCTCCTGTGCTCTCAGGGACCAAAGAGACTTAAAGAATGGCAAATGGCACCAGATAGGGTCTCTGCACAGCTGAAAGAAATGTTACTGTAGCGTCACTGAAACCAGGTTATCGGTTAACTCATTTGTTTAGTTCACGAGCATCTACTCAGATCAGGTACTTTAAGGATACAGGGACAAGTAAGATCTCTCCAGTGGGTGGCCAAGAGAAGGATAGGCTCAGATGGCTATAGGAAGGTTTTTAGATATATGTCAAAAAGAGTAGAGATCAATGAAGTGTCATGAGAAAGAGTGACACCCTGCTTTGGGAGAGGGTGAGGAATGCTGAGATTCTGACTCTGACTACATGAGCTTGGGAAGGAGTTTCAGACTCCTACTGCTTCCTGACACTCAGGGATGGATGGGGATGGTCAGGACGGGACATTAATTCAGTGGGTAGGCCACAGCGGCTCCTGAAAGTGGCGGAGAGAACATTATAAAGATAGCAAGTAGCCACTGTGGAAAACTGACCTATATATATTCTATGTTCTGGGCACCTTAAGTTGCCTCCTTGTGGTCAGATGACTTTTCAGTTTAAGGGTGGATTCTCCTAGTGGATCCATGTGGCTCATGACCCAGCAGTATTTCTCAGGCTCCTGGGCAGAGGCACCCTTCTTTCCTGCCCTATATTACAAACTGAGGATCAGGTTTGTTCAAGCCTGCAGCTCCTTACTACTCATCTCCTCATCAAACAAACACCAAGTAAGAACCTATTCTCTGCTAGATGTTGTTCTGGGCTCAACAGCACAGAATTTTGCTCCAGGGAGATGCACAGTCTAGAACTCAGATTGAGGCACTATAGAATAGTGAGCACTGCAAGAGAAGAACCAGGCCCAGGAGCACCAAATGAAAGCAGGAAGGGCTCTCATCGAGTGGTCAGGGAAGGCTTCACAGAGGCCCTAGGAACTGGCCATAGGAAGAGTACTAGAAGCTTGGCAAACTGACAAAATGAGGCTAAGCCAAGAAAGGGCATGGAAGAAGAAACAAAGGAGTGCATTTGGAATGAATGAAGAGTTATAATTAAGGGAATAACATGATCAAATCTGAGTTTAGGTTAGTGGTGGATGAGAGATTGGAGAAGATGAGATTGGAAGTTGGAAAACGAATACAGACCTGGGTGTAATAATTCTGCTAGGAGATAATGAAGGCCTGCAGAAGCAGAGAAACACGATGGGACAGATACACAGATACTAATAAGGTGGAATAGGCAGGATATGATATCTGTTGGGAGGTGGAATGGAGAGGTAGAGAGTTAAGGATGACTCTCAAGTTTGTGGCATGGACACCTGGATGGAGGAAGAGACCATCATCACCTCGGGAAACTCAGGAGCCCACGTACCTTTTGGTCTCAGGGACTTCTTATAACAGAGAAGGCTGCTGTTTTCCTTTGCTCTACTGCTGAAGGTACATTCTTGGGGTTGTGAGGAACCCAGAAGTCCTAGAAAACCAAAGGTCAGAGTGGCATTTGTCCCCCCTCTGCCTCAAAAGGGCTGCTGAGAAACACGCTCATCTGCCAGTGAATACTTCTCCCCTGCAACCTGCTTTGATGAATTCAAGAGAATTGGTGGTAGCAGCAAGGAGCCATAGTGGGTTTTGTTGTTGTTATTTTCTTTCCAGTAGCACTTTGATGAAGAAAAAATAAAATCCTTTGTTGTCTGAGTGCTTTATGTTGCAGTTTCTGGCTTTGCCTTTTACCATCGTTCTAGACAAATCTGTGGGTTTTTTTCTGACTGATTGAGCTGGGCTCTTTCACTGATTCCTTCTGGAATGTATATATGTATTACTACATCACTGCAAGATGTCAAAATGGAAAAGGACACGTACTTTCCTTTTCTGAGACCAGCCTGAAAAGCTGCAGTTGGGTGGAAGCAGAGCCCAACCATTTCTTCCAAGCAAGGTGTACCAAAGGAGCAGAATTCTGGGGTGAGATCACTCAGAGGTCACTTGGCTTCTCAGAGGTCCCAGTGTGGCCTCTGTGGGTAGGTGCTTCTGTGGTAGCTGGGGTTCAGGCTGAGTCATTCCCAGCCCCAGCTGCCTGCTGCCCTTGACTGCCTATATAGCCCAGAGTGAGCAGAAATGGAAAACAGTCTTCTTCACTCAAACCTGATTAGTCTCAGGGACCCTCTCACCTCCTTAAAAAGGCAGGTGGAGCCTCGTGTCTGGAAAGGGAACATGGGAAATTTAGCTTCTTGGGCTTAGCTGCTGCGTGCCTTCCTAGAGACCTGGGAGAACTGGTTCAGGGAGCTCCAGAGCGTGTGGGAAGGGGAGAATTGGGCTGAGGCAGATAACCAGAGGTGCTGGTTGAAGGAAGCTAGAGGTGTGGCTCAGCAGGGTCCCGAGTCATTGTTTCTTAAGGAGGCTCTGATGGGAATCTGGCTTTCTGGGCAGGAGAAAGGAAGGAAGGAGGGGAACCAGCTCTGGATTTGAGTCTGCTCTGGAGTTTAGAAATTGGCACATGATCCACAGGCCTCACTGTGGGACAGCCAAATCTACTTCTGGCTGCAGGGAGGGACTCTGGAGTAGGGAAGTCATCTAGGAAAGAGGCCTGTAGCATCTGGCCTGGGAGAGAGGGTAGACACGTGCCCGCAGGAGTTTCCTCCTAGGCTTTACATTCTCAGGAGAGAGTTCAAGCAAATCTGTACTTGTATTTGTTGTTATTATTGTTATTCAGAGATAGCAAATTGAGGATTGGATGGTTTGGTTATTGAAGGTCAATTTTAAGTTTCTGTGATGGTGGTGAGGTATGTGAGTGTGCGTGCAAGAGGGGACATACAGCTATGAATGGTGTTTTCTGAATGACCGTTCCAGCCCTAAGTCTAAACATATGACAAGAGGCCACACCCAGGCAGAAACAAGACCAGTGACTGTGGCTCCTTGCCTGGTTTTGCCTGATTTAGCCATCAGATTCTTGGCTGTTATAAGCAGAGTACATCCCATCTATCGAGAACAATACCTGAAGGAGCATTTTAAGGTTTATTGAATTGGCCGGGTGCAGTGGCTCACGCCTGCAATCCCAGCACTTTGGGAGGCCAAGGCGGGTGGATAACCAGGTTGGGAGTTCAAGAACAGCCTGGCCAAGATGTTGAAATCCCGTCCCTACTAAAAATACAAAAATTAGCCGGGCATGGTGGTGGCCACCTGTAATCCCAGCTACTTGGGAGGCTGAGGCAGAAAATTGCTTGAACCCAGGAGGTGGAGGTTGCAGTGAGCTGAGATTGTGCCACTGCACTCTATCCTGGGTGACAGAGCAAGACTCCATCTCAAAAAAAAAAAAAGATTTATTGAATTAACTACATGCAAACTGTGGAGTGAGAACCACATATATTTCACCACATAGTTAAACATAATTATGTACAAGGTATAAATTATAGTTCCCCCCACTTTTTTTTTTTTTTTGAGACAAGGTCTCTGTCACCGAGCCTGGAGTACAGTGGCTTAATCTTGGCTCACTGCAAACTCCGCCTCCCAGGCTCAAGCGATCCTCCTGCCTCAGCCTCCTGAGTAGCTGGGACTACATTGACGCGCCACCATGCCCAGCTAATTTTTTGTATTTTTTGTAGAGAAGGGGTTTCGCCATGTTGCCTAGACTGGTCTCAAACTCCTGAGCTCAAGCGATCTATTCACCTTGGCCTCCCAAAGTGCTGGGATTACAGGTGTAAGCCACCACGCCCGACCTAGTTCCCATATTAATTTCCCATTTTATCCTTATGAAGGAATTGGTGAAGCCCTTGGCCACGCACCATGCATGGTTTAGACCAGCATTTCCTATAGTATTCTGTTAGGAATATTGATCCTTTGGGATGCTTCATGAGGGAAAAAGGCTCCGTAGAAAAATTTCCTTGGGAAAGACTATATGCTGTATCCCATCACAATGCCCACTGACGTTTTAAAGACTCTGAGATGTCCTGCAGTAAAGGAACCTTTCCAACTTTGTTTAATTCAACGTTTCCCAAGGTTATTTAACTATAGAACCTTTTTTCATGTTACATCTGTTAACATCTTACAGAACCAATGTGTTTCATGGGAAATACTCTTTGGAAAACTTTAGCTTAGAAATTAGTATCTGTGCTGATCCAGTCTAGATTTATAGTCTTCCTAGTTCTTTTAAATGTCTTTTATAACCCACACCATTTTGCCCTATGCTAGTTAGTGTCTAATGGGATGTTGCTGATTTGTTTCAGGGTCTGAACTTGCTGCTATTAGTAGGAAGTTCTTGGTGAACTTTGGTTAGGTGCACAGGCAAATACCAAGTGCCTTGTTTTTCTCATAATATTTCTAAGGGAGTTTTATTTCCCTTATGTCCCTCTACCAAATGCTGGTTTGATGCTTATTTTTTTGGACAACTTTATTGAGATATAATTTATATATTGTATACATTAGCCATTTAGTACTTTACTTTTTTTTTTTTTTTTTTTGAGACACAGTTTCACTCTGTCTCCTACAGCCTTGACCTTCCCAAGCTCAGGTGATCCTCCTACCTCAGCCTCCCAAGTAACTAGGACTACAGGTGTGCAACACCATGCCCAGCTAATTTTTGTTTTTTTCTGGTAGAGATGGGGTTTCACCATGTTGCCCAGGTTGGTCTCAAATTCCTGGGCTCAAGAGATCCACCTGCCATGTCCTCCCAAAGTGCTAAGATTACAGGTGTGAGCCACTGCACCCAGCTAGTACTTTACTTTTAAACCAATGTGGCTATCCCATGGCTGAGGTTTTTTTTTTTTTTCAATAGTTTTTGGGGGAACAGGTGGTTTTTGGTTACGTGGATAAGTTCTTTGGTAGTAATTTCTGAGATTTTGGTGCACCTGTCACCTAAGCAGTGTACAATGTACCCAACATGTAGTCTTTTATCCCTCACCCTTCTCCCACCCTTCCCCTGTGAGTCCCCAGAGTCCATTATATCATTCTTATGCGTTTGTGTCCTCATAGCTTAGCTCCCACCATGGCCTAGTTCTATTTCTCATTTTTACCTTGGGCTGTGCTCTGTGCTTTTATGTTCTGCCAAGCAGTAGAGAAGATAAAGATAATCCAAATCCTTTATCAGGAAGAATCCCATCTCAATTGAGATTTAAGGTGAAAAGTGGATTCCCCGATTAGGGGATGTTTCAGCACTTCCTCTGCAGTATCAATAAATGTTCTCACTGTTCACAACAGCTCAAGAAACATTCCTGCATAATTATTTTATACCCTCCTACTCCACAGGCTACATAAAGCATGGATGATAAACAGGCATTACCCTTCATGCCAATGACCCTTGATCAGTAGTTGCTGCCTGGAGCATTGTGTTAAGATGGATGCTAAGGTGGAGTCCTGGTTCCATATGAAAGACTGACATGGTTTGGTTGATTTTCCATGTCTGCTACGGTCTTCAGCAGGGGGAACAACAGTTCTAGTATTCTGCTTGCCATCCCAGCGGCCCTGAATCATCATAGTTATCTTGGGCAAAGAACACAGGAAAGGGGAACTCTTGGGGATGTTAGCCAGCCAAGCAATCTGTTTCACTGAGGGGCTAAAGTCTTATGATATGGCTCCTTAAGAAATGAATAAAGGGGCCAGGTGCAGTGACTCATGCCTGTAATCCCAGTGCTTAGAGAGGCCAAGGCGGGAGGATTGCTTAAGGCCATCAATTCAAGACCAGCCTGGGCAACATAGTGAGACCCTGTCTCTACAAAAAATTAAAAAGTAGCCAGGCATGATGATGCATGCCTGTAGTCCTAGCCGTTAGGGAGGCTGAGGTGGGAGGATGGCTTGAGCCCGGGAGTTCGAGGCTGCAATGAGCTATAATTGCACTATTACACTCTAGCCTAGGCAACAAAGCAAGACCCTGTCTTAAAAAAAAAGTGAAGAAAACTGTTTTTTTCTACTTGATCTTCAGCACTGGTTTCTGAAGTATTGAATTAATATAAAGTTTAAAATCCTTTTGAAATAAATAGGCCAGGTGAGAGGGAATAACCTTGACTCTGCTGAGCAGATAAGAGGGGGAAAGAAGCAGATTCAGGAAGAGATCTCATGAATTTCATATGAGTGGTTGGCCACACTTAATATGAAATTATAAGCCCTTGACCAAAGAAGCAAGAAGGAATAGGCTACAAGAAGAGACCCATAAGCCAGAAGTCACTGGCGAGGAAAGGCCCTATTACAGGTTATACAGCCTTAGCGCTCTTTTGTTTACCCAGGCTAAATAGGCCTGCTTTTTCCTTTTACCATTTCCCGGGACACTGGCTTCCAAATTCGCAGTCATCCTAGCCGCCCTAGTGGATACTTTTACGTTTCTCACCCCTGAAACTGAACATAGAGCTGTACATGTGATCTGCACAGCACAGATTATTGTGGGACTGCCACTACCCATAATATTGATATCGTACTTCTATTATTGTCAGTTGAGCTTCCATGATCATATTTAATAACCATACCTATTGTTATATTGAACTCAGAACATATCTGGAACAGAGTAGCCCCTTCCCTTAGCAGTGTAAAATCAAGGCAAGAACCTGGAATCACATCTTGAGCTAGGCTTACTGCCAATACAGGTAAGAGTCCACTGAGGATAGTGAGACGATGGTTCCACATTTATTAGAAACTACACTACATGTGTGTCATGTGACTCTTATTCTCAGAAAGGTAGCTGGCTGAATTCAGCAAGACAGAATTTCAATAGGAATCTAGGGAGGCTGTGTGATTGGAGAAGGTAGGGACCTTTAAAGCGAGCTAGTGCTTGAGTGGACAGAAAGCTGAATATAAGTCCACTATATAACAAAGCTAATGTGCTGTTGGACTACATTAATAGAAGCATGGAATTCAGTTCCTAGGAGGTAATCATCCTACTCTGCCCTATTCTGTACTGGTCATCACCATCTGAAGTCCTCCATTCTGTACTGATATCATCATTCAAGAGATTGGGTGACTAGAATAATGAAAGGAGTCAAAAGCATGTCATGTGAGAATAGTTGGAAGAGCTGAGCTGTTTGGCCTATGAATAAGCAGTCTCAGAGAAAGCATTTTAAGGTTTTCAAATACCTAAAGGACTGGGATTAGGAAAGAAAAGGAGGATAGTCTTCATGTTATCTGTAGCTTTACAGGGAGAACCAGAGCCATGGTGGGAATGTGAATGTGTTCTTACCTCACATTCTCTATGGTAGCAGTTCTTAAACTGGGCCAGAGGCTAGGGCACCAGGAAGACACACTGCTCTGTGCAAATGTCCTAGTCCTTCCAAAGTAGGTGCTAGGAATAATATTCTAGCAGTAAACATGGCTCTGTTATGTGTGTGTACTATAAACGTGTCCAAGAATCCACCGTGGAACTTAGCACAAGCAGCACTTTTCTAGTTTTCTGAGAATAGGTGTTTGCTAATGTTTTGTATATATCAAGGCCTGTCACAAAAGCACCATCTTCTTCATGCATCCCTTTCTATCCTTCAGTGAGATGTGAGCTCTCCATTTACCTGTCCTGTGGCCCTAATACCTTGTCATTGTGTAAAGTTTATGGGTACAGTGTCTTATCCGTATCTTTAATTCCCCCCGCCCCGCATTTTTTTTTTTTTTTTGAGACAGAGTCTCGCTCTGTTGCCCAGGCTGGAGTGCAGTGGCACAATCTTGGCTCACTACAGCCTCTGCCTCCCAGGTTCAAGCAATTCTTCTGCCTCAGCCTTCCGAGTAGCTGAGAGTACAGGTGCGCACCACCACACCCAGCTAGTTTTTGTATTTTTAGTAGAGATGGTTTCACCATGTTGGCTAGGCTGGTCTTAAACTCCTGACTTCAAGTGATCTTCTTGCCTTGGACTCCCAAAGTGCTGGGATTACAGGCATGAGCCACTGCACCCAGCCTATCTTTAATTCCTTTTTAAGGTAGGTGAAAAGATGTTTCCAAAGCACCTGAACCATCTCATTAAGTAGATTAGGAAAATCATTTTGCCCACTTTATAGATCTGCAAGCAGGCTCCCAGAAAGGTAAACAGGCTTAGCCACTACCCAGCTGGAGGTTGGCGTGGCCTAGATTAGACCCTCCTTCACAACTTGGAACCCAATTAAGTTCTTCTACATCAGGCTTGAACTTCTCCACTGGCTTTTGAGGCATCTACACTAGGCTTTTACCCCTCAAAGCTGGCCATACTTGCTACCATTCAAGCCAACTTTCTTTCTAGTAAGTCCAGCCATGTCCTTCACCTTCTTTCATCTGTTGGCACCTTGAGGCCTCCTCTCCTCTTAACAATTCTCTTCTGCCCATTTCACTCATACACATTCTTCAGAGATCAATATAAACTCCCATTCTTCAGAGAGCTTTCCCTGAATATTCTAGTGAGCTCTTAACCAATCCCTAAGCCTCTATAACCTCTAGCACATAACTTTATACAAATGATATTCTGGTTTAGGGTGTCCACTTTAATGTGCTGTGAGTCTTGTCACCCCAACTCCACTTTGATCTCCTTGGCAAGATAGCTTCTACCTCTAGAACTTACAGACTGGTGAAGAAGATACTTGCTCTTATGAAACAGAACTACAGAAGAATACAGCTGGCTCCTTTAAAGATGAGTAAGAGTGGAGAGGAGGTTGGGAGGTTATTCTAAGGAGGGGAACAGCAAAGACCTAGAGGGGGATGAGTAGGTGAGAATTAGAGTGGAAGCTACATGTTGGGGAATTAAGGGAGATTCAGGGGAATACAGGGATGGGACATTCATTCATTATTCAAATAACATCTTTTGAGCATCTGCTATATGCAAGACACTGAGCCAAACATAGGAAGTAAAGTGATGAATAAAGCAAACATGGTACCTACCTTCATAAGCTGGCAATCCAGTAGGAGAGACAGATACTAAACGAAGTGCACAAACACAATTACCAACTATGACAAGTGATAGAAAAGACAAGAAATGCAGTAGGAAAAGAGAATAATAAATTATTCTCTTGTGGATGTCAGGTAAGGCTTCTATGAGAAAGTGATGTTTGAACTCAGACCACAGGATGAGAAGGATTTTGCTCTTACGAGGAGTGACGTGCTCCTGGCTCCCCAGTGGGCAGGGGTCCCTAGCTGAGTTAGCAATCTGAGTTCCTTACAAATTGGCCTTTTCCCATCTTCTCCCTTTGCAGCATTAGGTACATTTTCAGAAGTAAGGGACGTAGAATAACATAAGAAGGCCAATCCAGCCCCTCTCCCATTGGTAGCAGAGCTGATAACTGTGCCGTCAGCTTTGTTGTGGGGGCTGGAGAAACTATTAATGGAGTTGTAAGCTTTAATATTTAATGAGGAAAAAACTTAGTTTTGCTGATGAAGAGCTCCTACCTGAGTCTTCCAACATTATATGACTTGTACACATCCTCCTGGAAATGGAAAAAGTCTCTGGGGATCTTGGAGGAAAGGAAGAGTGCCAGCCTGGATGTCCTGTTCTTGGTGTATCAGGCATAGGTTTCTCCTTACCACAAAACCCAAATATATAGGTCATTCTCTCTGGGGGCAGACTTGCCTCTGGTGGGAAAGCCAGTAGCCACATTGGCAGGCAAATTGCAGCAGCTGGTGAAAGGGGCCTCCACTGGTTCTCCTATGAATGCCAAAGCTGTTCCCTGAGGATTTTAGCTTCCAGAAAGTCCTCTCTGCTCTCAGCTGACATGCTGCATCCAGCTCTGGCCTAGAGGACTCAGTGAAAGGCCAAGTGGGGATAATGATATGGGGAAGTGGTAGTAGTTAGTGGTTTAGGGAAGGGGAGGGAGAATTATGTGGAGTCAGGGAGGGAGACCAAGTTGGGGGTTTGTATTTAATGTAGCAGACATTGGTACCAAAGGGAACCAGTCAGAACCAAGATTTGACCGTCTGTTAGCCTCCCTATCAACTTCCTGATGGAATCTCATATTTCACATCCTTCATTTGCCATGGGCTCTGATACAGCAGAGAGACAGTGACAGGAAGCTCCCACAGGAGGAATTGGTTTGAGTATGCTTGAGGGGGTGGGGAAATTAGGATAAGCCAGTGGGGGGCACAGGCCTGAGGGCAGGAGCTGTGCACAGCAGTGGTAAGTAGGCTGGGTATATCCTAGCTACTATCACTTTTGTTATGACCTTTGGCCAGCCTCCTAACCGCTTTCAGGCATTTGTAAAATAAATAAGATCACGTATGTGAAAATGAGCTGCAAATTACTATATTATTTCTGGTCTAAGGGTTGATGATAATGAAAGGGTTGCTGATTTCCTTTTTCTGTCTGTAATTCCCAAGGGAACTTTTGTGGGAGAGAGTGAGGAGATGGGTTATTCTTCTCATCACCAAATGAGAAGAGTCTTTGGCTTCCTTGACAGGGCTGTGGTGAGGCCAGGCTGGAGAAGGACCTGCTCTGTGCTTTCACTGATCTCTGGAAGAGATTCCCATTGAGTGGGGCTGGGCTGGGAGACCTGTAGAGGGCGGCTGAGTCTGTTAGCAGAGTGGGCCTTCCTGGAGATCCCCACCATTGGTGATAGTGGAGGGTGTCCTACTGCTGTTTCGGTTCCCAAAGGTCAATTTTCAGGGCTCACGAAACATGAAAAAGTCAACATTGCTATTATTCTCCCCAATGTCAGTGGGCTAGAGGAGGCAGATCCAGATTGCTCACTTCCTTCACATTTTTTAATGGTTTGCCCTGGAAATCTTCAAACACATACCCCCTAGTACTTGTCACCCAACTTCAACAGCTATCAACACAAGGCTAATCTTATTTCACCCATACCCCACCCACTGGATTATCTTGAATAATTTAATACTTGAATATCGATTTAATTTAATGTTTGAATATTTGAATTAAATTTAATAATTTAATATTCAAGATAATCCAGTAGGTGGGGTATGGGTGAATAATCATCTATAACATTATACTATCTCTAAAAATGATAATTTTCTACATAACTACCATTATCACACCATTACTATTTTTAACATAAATACCATTATCACCCCTAAAAATCCTTTAATTCCTTAACATCTTAAAAATTGGTTGGTTGGTTTGAATCTGGCTCACACATTGCATTTGGTTGACATGTCTCTTTTTTTTTTGTTTTGTTTTTTTGAGATGGAGTCTCGCTCTGTCACCCAGGCTGGAGTGCGGTGGCGTGATCTCGGCCTACTACAACCTTTGCCTCCCAGGTTCAAGCAATTCTCCTGCCTCAGCTTCCTGAATAGCTGGGATTACAGGCACGTGCCATCATGCCCGCCTAATTTTCATATTTTCAGTAGAGACAGAGTTTTGCCATGTTTTCCAGGCTGGTCTCAAACCCCTGACCTCAGGTGATCCACCTGCCGCAGCCTCCCAAAGTGCTGGGATTACAGGCGTGAGCCGCCATGCCTGGCCTGATATGTCTCTTTTAATCTGTAGTTTCTCCCACCACTTTTTCTTTTCTTGCAATTTATTTGTTAAAACACAAAAACAAAAACAAAAAGTTCAGTCCTTTGTCCTATAGAGTTTCCCACATTCTGGATTTTGTTGACTGCATCCTTGTGTTGTTTTTTATCCTATTCTGTCTCCTGTATTTTTGCAAATTGGTAGTTAGATCTCAAGGTTTGATCAGACTTAAATTCAACTTTTTGTAAAGAATCCTTCTTAGGTGTGATGTGTATGCCACAGTTTACCTTTTGAGGTGTGATGTGTATGTATTTCATACCAGGAAGCACATAACATATGTTTATCCTATTTTTTGTGGTGTAGTTAGCCTGATCTCTCCACTATAAAAGTTGGCTAGGCATAGTGGCATGTAATTCAGCACTTTGGGTGGCCAAGGCAGGAGGATCACTTGAGGCCAGGAGTTCGAAACCAGTCTGGGCAACATAGTGAGACCCCATCCCCATACAAAAATAATACAAAAATTAGGCATCGTGGCATGCAGCTGTAGTCCTAGCTACTTGGGAGGCAGGAGGATTGCTTGAGCCCGGGAGGTCGAGGCTGCAGTGAGCCATGATCGTGCCACTGTACTCCAGCCTGGGTAACAGCGAGACCCTGTCTCAAAAATAAAAAATAAATAAAAGCCCCCTTCAGCCTTTCACCTAATGTTTTTACAGCCCTTGACTGTCATTGCCTTGATTCATTATTCCATCAGGAATTTCCTTCACATTTGTACAGCAAAGAACCCTGTTAATTCTCTGCCTTCATACCCCACAGGTATCACCTGGTCTCGGGCCCTCTCTCCTTTAGGTCTGCTTCTTCCACCACTGCTCTTATCCTGTACCATCATTTCCTTCCTTATCAGCCCAAGATAGCCCTGGAGTGTCTTCAGACCACATGTATCCCACCCTGCTTCACTAAGCCCTGTGCTTCTCTGAGGGGAGGGTCCTTACTGAGTGTGTTCTCACTGGGACAGCAGTGTCTCACTTCATGAAGCTCCTGCATCTGCTCTCTGAATCTTCCTAGGGCTATGCTTGACTCATACTAGGGAGTAGAAGCAACTGTGGTCTTTTCCTCCTCTGGGAGAGAGTTCAGCAAGGGCTGGGTTTATTTTTGCTTCCCACAGATTTCTGAGCAGCGTTCTTCTATGCTGAGGAGGGTCTTACTTGTTTCCTGAGCTTCCTGCCCCAGCCTGGGCTCTGGCAAGGACCCAAACCTGGTTTCCTGTTTAGCTGGGCTACAAGCCGGGAGAGGTTGGGGGAAGGGATGGGGCAGGCAATTCTAGAACTCTTAGGTCCTTTTCTCTTTCCAGCCAAGTTTAAAAACCTATGTGAGAGCCAGGTGTGGTGGCATAAGCCTGGAGTCCCAGCTACACGAGAGGCTGAAGGACGATCACTTGAGCCCAGGAGTTAAAGGCTCTAAGTGCTGTATGATCAGGCCTGTGAATAGCCATTGCACTCTAGCCTGGGCAACATAGTAAGGTAACATTTCTTTAAAAAAAATTTTTTTTTTTTTTTTTTTTTGAGACCGAGTCTCACTCTGTCGCCCAGGCTGGAGGGCAGTGGCGCGATCCCGGCTCACTTGCAAGCTCCGCCTCCCGGGTTCACACCATTCTCCTGCCTCAGCCTCCCGAGTAGCTGGGACTACAGGCACCCGCCACCATGCCCGGCTAATTTTTTGTATTTTTAGTAGAGACGGGGTTTCACCGTGTTAGCCAGGATGGTCTCGATCTCCTGACCTCGTGATCCACCCGCCTCGGCCTTCCAAAGTGCTGGGATTACAGGCGTGAGCCACCGCGCCTGGCCAAAAATTGTTTTTTTTTATTAAGAAAAAAAAACCTGTGAGGGCTGGAACACATCACTACCTTCTGGTACTTTGGCATTCCTGTGTTGCCCCAGTATCTCCACCCCTATTGTCTCTCCTCACAGAGGAGAGTGTGTACATGTGCCCCAGACAAATACAGTACATGCACTGAGGGCACTGCAAGCCAGCTCACCAGAGAAGCACACAGAAGTTGAGAGCTGCCTCTTGCAAACCTGTACCCACCCTTAGGTCTGGTTCCCTGCCCGTGGGAGTCTTCAACTTCTACTACCCAGCCTAACAGCTGTTAGTCCCCTGATAATTATGTCCAACACAATGGAGCAGCTGATGGAGCAGGAAGTCTGAGAGGTGGAGGCTAGTTAGGGACCAGCTGTGCAACAGCTAGAAAACATAGGGGTCTGCAGTGACAGCTGACCACCCAGTACAGGATTCCTGATAAGAGCCTCACAGCCTTGGATACCCTGCCCACACTCCTCCTTATGTCTAGTTCTTCCTGAGGCTATGAGAATCCAGAGGGCCTCATTCTGTTTTGGGAAGGGACCTGTTGCTGATTACTTCTTTGCTCCCTTCTCCTGGGCGGTCACAGTAGGGACTGTGTGAAGCCCTATCCCTTTTATCCACATGAAAGTAAACATCAGAGGAAAGTGTCACCAAGCAGCAGGAGTGCCCCGTGTAGCCCCTTACACTTCAACGGCTTCCACTCGCTCTTATTATAAAGACTCAAATCCTTAGTATAACCCTAACATGTGATCTGGCTCCTGCCTTCCTCTTCAGCTCATCTCATATCACATTACCCCCAGTCACTACATTCAGCATCACTGGCTTTTCCTCCACTTCTCTAATGTCCCAGGCTCCCTTCTGCTTGAGGGCCTTTGCGCATAACGTTCTTGCTGCCTGGAATGCTTTTGCTGCACCTTCTACCTTTTTTTTGTTGTTGACTCCTACTTATCTTTCAGTTCTTAGTTCAGCTATAGTTTCATCACAGAGGACAATCCCTAGACTTGGTCAGTAGTCTTCCCCTTATTGCACTTTTCACATTTATAATTTTATGTAAGTATGTATAATTAGTCTATTAGCGTGGGTCCTTTTGAAGGATGTTGCATGAAACCAGATTCATTTTTACTTACCATTTGTCTCCTGTGCCTTCACATAATGGACATTCACTAAATAGTTTTTGGTTGAATGAATGAATGACTGAATGAATTGTCCTCTAGTCTCATTTACTTGGTAACCCCATGTCGTATCTGACATTCAACCATATACCCTGCAGACGTGTGTCCTACTATTTAGAAGTGTGTCCGGAATTGGTGGGTTCTTGGTCTCACTGACTTCAAGAATAAAGCCGCGGACCCTCGGGGTGAGTGTTACAGTTCTTAAAGGCGGCGTGTCCAGAGTTTGTTCCCTCTGACGTTCAGATGTGTTCGGAGTTTCTTCCTTCTGGTGGGTTCGTGGTCTCGCTGGCTCAGGAGTGAAGCTGCAGACCTTCGCAGTGAGTGTTACAGCTCTTAAGGCGGCGCCTCTGGAGTTGTTCGTTCCTCCTGGTGGGCTCGTGGTCTCGCTGGTTTCAGGAGTGAAGCTGTAGACCTTCGCGGTGAGTGTTACACCTCATAAAAACAGTGTGGACCCAAAGAGTGAGCAGTAGCAAGATTTATTGCAGAGCAAAAGAACAAAGCTTCCACACTGCGGATGGGGACCCCAGCGGGTTGCCACTGCTGGCTTGGGCAGCCTGCTTTTATTCTCTTATCTGGCCCCACCCACATCCTGCTGATTGGTAGAGCCGAGTGGTCTGTTTTGACAGGGCACTGATTGGTGCGTTTACAATCCCTGAGCTAGACACAAAGGTTCTCCAAGGCTCCACCAGAGTAGCTAGATACAGAGTGTTGATTGGTGCATTCACAAACCCTGAGCTAGACACATGCTTCTGATTGGTTTGTTTACAAACCTTGAGCTAGATACAGAGTGCCGATTGGTGTATTTACAATCCCTGAGCTAGACATAAAGGTTCTCCAAGGCCCCACCAGAGTAGCTAGATACAGAGTGTCCATTGGTGCATTCATAAACCCTGAGCTAGACACAGGGTGCTGATTGGTGTAGTTACAATCCCTGAGCTAGACATAAAGGTTCTCCACCTCCCCACCAGACTCAGGAACCCAGCTGGCTTCACCCAGTGGATCCTGCACCAGTGCTGCAGGTGGAGCTGCCTGCCAGTCCCCGTGCCATGCGCCCGCACTCCTCAGCCCTTGGGTGGTCGATGGGACTGGGCGCCGCGGAGCAGGGGGTGGCGCTCATCGGGGAGGCTCGGGCCGCACAGGAGCCCATGGAGGGGTGGGAGGCTCAAGCATGGCGGGCTGCAGGTCCCGAGCCCTGCCCCGCAGGAAGGCAGCTAAGGCTTGGTGAGAAATCGAGCACAGCGCCGGTGGGCTGGCACTGCTGGGGGACCCAGTACACCCTCCGTAGCCACTGGCCCGGGTGCTAAGCCCCTCATTGCCCCGGGCCGGCAGGGCCGGCCGGCTGCTCCGAGTGCGGGGCCCGCCAAGCCCACGCCCACCCGGAACTCCAGCTGGCCCCCAAGCGCCACGCGCAGCCCGGGTTCCCGCTCGCGCCTCTCCCTCCACACCTCCCTGCAAGCTGAGGGAGCCGGCTCTGGCCTTGGCCAGCCCAAAAAGGGGCTCCCACAGTGCAGCGGTGGGCTGAAGGGCTCCTCAAATGCCGTCAAAGTGGGAGCCCAGGCAGAGGAGGCGCTGAGAGCGAGTGAGGGCTGTGAGGACTGTGAGGACTGCCAGCACGCTGTCACCTCTCAGAAGCACTTACTACTTATCTGCCACCAGACACACAGTGTTTCATTTAATCCTCTCAACTCTGCAAAGAAGGTATACCCTTAATCTACAGAGAAGGAAAGTGAGACCCAAGGTCACACAACCTAGTAAGTGGCAAAACCATTTCAAGCCCAGGTGTATGGAGTCTTTAAGGCCGTGCTCTTAACTGTAACACTGCACTGCCCCCTTTTGGCATTTTGGAGCATTGTCACTGGGCCCTGGTTAATTCAACTCTTAAGTCGGTATATTCTAGAACTGAAAGCCCCAAGAAGCCACGCTTCAGTTCTAGCGCTCCACTTTTGGCCCTGGCTGTGGAAGGACACTGGGGATGGAATTCAACCAGGACTCCCCAGGGTTCCAGGGTATATATGTCTCAGGGTCTCTCACCCCATCTGTTTCCATGGATCCTTTGTAGCCTCCAGATCATAATGTAGTGTCCTGTTTTAAAGAGAAGGGCCAGCTGTTGAAATGGCCTGATCCGGCAGTATCCTGGAGAGTAAGCATGACCTGATTAAGATCCTAGTCAAGATAATTGAGAGGGAGAGAGTAGTGTTTGTCTTCTTGCAATTTCCTCATGAAAGATAGAGCCCCGGAAATTGGCTTCAAGGCTTTCCTGGGAAGTGCAAACCCATTAAGAGGGCAACGCCTCTTGCTGCTGGTTCTCATAATTCAAGTTAGTCCACATCCCAAGTTCCTTTTGGTGGCAGGGAAATTAGGACTGATGAATACTTTAGACTAGATGGAAACAAAGTAAATGAGAGAGCAACATAAAAACAAACAAACAAAAACCAGCTACCTTTGTTGTTCATGCCAGGCATGCTGCAAAGTGTTCTATATGAATTATTTCATCTCATTCTAACACCAGCCTTGCAAAGTAGGTAATATGACACCCATGAAAGGAAAGGGACATTAAGAAAGGTAACTTGCCAAAAGTCATACAACCAGGTGGCTTGAGAACTAATCTAGGTCTTTCCAAATTCAAAACCCAGGTACTTACCACAGCCAGTTGGTGAGAGTATACATTGTCACAGCCTCTCTGGAACAATAATAACTGGCAACAGTGTCTCAAAATATAATGTGTACATTTCCCATTGACCCCCTCAGCTATTCTACTTCTAGAACTTTCTTAAAGAAATAGACAAACATATAAAGACTTTCTTTAATAAGAAATTATCATAGGCCAGGCTCTGTGGCTCACACCTATAATCCCAGCACTTTGGGAGGCCGAGGTGGGAGGATTGCTTGAACCCAGGAGTTTGAGACCAGTCTGGGCAACAAAGCAAGACCCCATCTCTACAAAAAAATTTTTTTAAATAGCCAGGCATGGTGGCATGTGCCTGTAGTCCCAGCTGCTTGGGAGGCTGAGGTGGGAGGATCACTTGAACCCAGGAGGTCAAGGCTGCAGTGAGCTGTGGTTGCCACTACACTCCAGCCTGAGTGACAGAGTGAGACCTTGTCTCAAAAAAAACCCAAAAAATCCCAGAAATTATAATAATTATAAATAAATACACATACATAATTTTATAATAACATTATAATAGTTATAAGAGATATTATAATAGTTATTAGTAGCTGCAACATTATAATAGTGAGAAAAAGGTGAGAAAAGAGCAATCTAGGCTGGGCACGGCAGCTCATGCCTGTAATCCCAGCACATTGGGAGGCCAAGGCAGGTAGATCACCTGAGTTCAGGAGATTGAGACCAGCCTGATCAACATGGTGAAACCCCATCTCTACTAAAAATACAAAATGAGCCAGGTGTGGTGGTGGGCACTTGTAATCCCAGCAACTTGGAAGTCTGAGGCAGGAGAATTGCGTGAACCCAGAAGGCAGGGGTTGCAGTGAGCCGAGATCATGCCATTGCACTCCAGCCTGGGTGATACAGTGAGACTCCATCTCAAAAAAAAAAGCAATCTAAACCTCCATCAGGGAGGACTGATTTAATAAATCATGGTACCTCCATCTCATAGCATACATATGGGCAGCCTTTTAAAAGGAGGATGTAAATCTAATATGAATTGACATAAAAAGATATTCATGATAGATGCATTTCATTGTGGTAAAGCGCACATAACACAAAAGTTACTGGGTAAAATACATATGGAAGATGGATCATCTGATTCCATCTATGTTTAAATTGGTATATATGATTACATATTTTTAAAGTCTGGAAGTATAAAATAAACTGGCAACAGTAATGAATTATAGGAGAACTTTCATGTTCTGTATTCACCTTTTTGCACTTGAATTTGTTATGACAAAACAGCATCACCTTTTTCTTTGAATTTTTTTCTATTTGGGGAAACAAATGGTCAAAAATTATGCTCTTTGACTCTATCATTTTTACCCAGGTGATAGAGCTCATGCTTTCCATATTTTTAAATTGGGTATGCATACCAAAAGGGGGTAAGATGAATTGAGTGTGGAAATGCTGCCAGAGACCTGTGTGTCACTTGTCTAAACAATCTTGTTCCTGCTACACACCCCAGCTTTGACATGCCACACTTGACTCACATCTTCCCAATTCCTTCTCAAGTTCTACAGAGCCCTGTAGCTTCTAGGAGGCAGGGCATTTCTTTGGAAACAGAAAATCATCAACACTGGCCAGGCACAGTGGCTCAGGCCTGTAATTCCAGTACTTTGGGAGGCTGAGGCAGGCAGATCACTTGAGCTCAGGAGTTCAAGACCAGCCTGGCCAACATAGTGAAACCCCATCTCCACCAAAAATACAAAAAGTTAGCCAGGTGTGGTGGCACATGCCTGTAGTCCCAGCTACTTGGGAGGCTGAGGTAGGAGGATCACTTGAGCCCAGGAGGTGGAGGTTGCAGTGAACTGAGATCCCACCACTGCACTCCAGTCTGGGTGACAGAGTGAGACTCTGTCTCAAAAAAAAAAAAGAAAGAAAGAAAGAAAGAAAACCATCAACATTGAGCAGATAGCTTCCTGTTTCTTACTCCCTGTTGAGAGATCTCCTACAGTTCCAATTTCACCATATAAGAAAAGGAAAGCAAGGGGACAAATTTACTCTCACATTCCCCAAGGTAAAACTATGATCACTAATATTTGAATGTTCTGAATGGTTCTCTTTGGCTTCTGGCCTTCCTCCCATTAGTGTTGTCTCTTGTTGTGTTATGGTTTTCTGTATGGTCATTTTATGTGGTAAAGTAGGAAAGGGACCAGGAAACTTGGGGCCCAGTTCTGGATATGGGACTTCAGGGGAGTTACTCAGCTTTATAGGGCTTCAGATTCTTTTTCTCTGTAAAATTGAGATAAATGATAGATGGATTATCAGAGATTAAATGAAATAAAATGAGGAAAAAGCCTTGAAATTTTAAGTTGCAATATAAAAATAAATATCTATATTTTCTGAATTTAACCTTTTCTGATTTGTATTGTAAACTCTTATGTCAAGAAGCATGTCTCTAAATCTGTTTACTGTGGTATAGCAATTTAATAGGAAGATTGGAGAGATACTGAAGAATCTGGAGAGGCCACTTCATTCTTTTTTTTTTTTTTGAGATGGAGTCTCGCTCTGTCGCCCAGGCTGGAGTGCAGTGGCGCGATCTTGGCTCACTGCAAGCTCCGCCTCCCGGGTTCACGCCATTCTCCTGCCTCAGCCTCCCGAGTAGCTGGGACTACAGGCACCCTCCACCACACCCAGCTAATTTTTTGTATTTTTAGTAGATACAGGGTTTCACCATGTTAGCCAGGATGGTCTTGATCTCCTGACCTTGTGATCCGCCCGCCTCGGCCTCCCAAAGTGCTGGGATTACAGGCATGAGCCACCGCGCCCAGCCGAGGCCACTTCATTCTTAAAACCAACCTGAGGAATGGGGAGGGCAGAGGAGAGTCAGAGGCTTATTTCCTACTTGATTCACTTCTGTATTGTGTTACTTTCCCCATTGAATATGCATTACCTTTATAAGTTAAGGAAACCAATACAGATTTTTTTTTAATGGCTTAAAATGATACAGTCAGTCTGGATATAGAAATTGGAAGTCATCTGCATAGAGGGCTGACAGGGCAAAGAGATCAAAGGATTTAGAAAGATGGCAGTTGGAGGAGCAGCCAGATTGGCAAACTGGGGTCATGTTTTTAAAACTTATTGGATGTCAGGTTGAGGAGTTTTTAAGTGGTAGGAGCTATCAGAAGGTCTTGAGCAAAGGAGTACTGCAATCAGAGCAGTGTTTAATTCTCAGAAGAGTCTTTTAACAGTAATATACAAGATGAGTTGGAGGAAGAGGAGACAAGGTGGGGAGATGAGTGGGTTACTACTGCAGTGATCCTGGAATATGCTGAGAAGGGCCTGAAGCAGGTTGTTGGCTGATAATTTTTTTTAAAGATAAACATTAGATATTCTGCAGAACCTTCTAGGTTCATGATTAGTTTCCCACAGAGATAAAGGAAGGAAAAAGTAGATCAAAATGAGCCCACAGGGAGGTTAAAACGGGAGCCAACCTGAAAGTGTTCTCAATGGCCAAAGCTGGAACCATTTGAGCAACAAAACAAATATGATAATATTGGATTATAACTTCCCAAAATAAGTATACATTAATCCATACTGATATAAATACACGATTGAATAAATAAGTAAATGGAGGAGAAAGGACAAATATTTCTTTCAGAAGGATTCCAATTTTTTATATATGAAGTGAATACAAAGACTCTCTGGACTTTCTTTGTAACTCTTCCGTAAATGCAAAATTATTTCAATAATAAGCCAGGCATAGTGGCTCATGCCTATAATCCCAGCAATTCAGGAGGTTGAGGCAGGAGGATCCCTTGAGGCCAGGAGTTCAAGACTAGTGTGGGCAACATTGTGAGACACTATCTCTTTAAATAATTTTTAAAACTAATTCAATAATTGTTTTTAAAATGATACCCCACACCGCCCCTGCCCCATTTTTAAGTTTATTTACTGGGAAAGTGTTTTGCCAATAACAAGATAAAGATAGTTAAAAGGCACAATGAGGCTGGGGGAGGAACGTGACGCCAGTGGAAATAGTACGCAGTTGGAAATGGGGTCTGGAGAGAGAGGTCAGAGCTAGAGATATGGGCTTGGGATTGTAAAGCCCAGAGAGCTGTTACTTGAAATAATATGTTTATATGAGATGCAAAGAGAGAACATGTGGAAAGAGAATCACTGACCACTGGGAAAGGCACTTATGTCTAGAGTATAAGAGGAGGGACAGTAGGAAGGGCAGTCAAAACAGATAGAGATATAATGTTTCCATGCAAGCCAAGGGAAAATAGCTTCCAGAAAAATGTGGTCAGCACTGTCCAGTGATGCCCAAGGTGGTAGAAGATCACCTGAGAAAAAGCCATTGGCTTTTAACCAGGAGCTCAGTGCTGACTGCAGGGAGAACAATGTTAAGTAGAGCAGGTAGGAAGAGGTGAGGGTGGTGGATGTGAGAATCAAATTGCCAGGACTCACAGTGAGGAGCAGGCTTGCCTAAGCCAGGCAAATGGACTGACTGACATAAAGAGCCCCTGGAGAAGAATGGTACACCCCTGGGCACAAAGGCAGAAAGTGATGGCCAGAACAAGTGGGCAAAAGAGCTGAGGCCCAAAGCTCAAGAAGGGAGAACTTTGAACAAAAGGAAGCCACCTGCCATCTCCTGGCTGTGGCTGCAGAATGTAGGCTGGAAGCTACAGGTACTATTATTTTCCTCATGTTAAAGATGAAACACTGAGACCCAGAGAGGTTAGAAACTTACCCAGATTACACAGATAAGTAAACGGCACAAATAGGACTTACTCTAAAACCAATGCTTTTAAGCACTGCACTATACTGCCTCTTACACATTCACACATGCGTGCACATATGCACATACACCCAAGGACCCGGGCTGTGTGCCAGGAGGTTAACACTGGATAGCTCTAGATAGTAGGAGTAAGTTTATTTTTTTCCTTTTTCTTTTGTGCTTATCTGGACTTTTTACAGTGACTATGTATTCCTCTTTTTTAAATGTTTTTATTTTTTATTAGCTTTTCTTAGAGAGGGGGTCTCAATATGTTGCTCAGGCTGGAGTCAAACTCCTGGACTCAAGCAATCCTCCCACTTGGGCCTTCCTGGTAGCAGGGACTACAGGCATATACCACCACACCCAGCTCTCTCCTCTTGGATTTAGGAAAAGAAATAATTATTTAATTTAAGTTTTAAGTTTTGGTGCTCTTTGCCAGATTTCTGTGGTATCTATGAGGGAAACAAAGCAGGTGCATTCTGCTCAAGTGCAGACAAAAGAGACTCTACCTTCTCTGCAGCAATACAGGCTCTGCAGTGACAGGGAGGAGAATCTGGCATGCATGTATATGCGTGTGTGTTTGTGTGTGTGTCCGTGTGTGTGTAGCAGCTGCTGAGGGCAGGGGAGGAGCTGATGAGGTGTCTGTTGATTTATCACATGGAGAATTCCCTTCCTCCCCTATGGCCACTTTGTCCCCAAGCCAGGTCTATTTTATCCTGAGCTTCCAGAGGGACTAGGGGATATTTTTTCACACACACACCAAGATCCTCTGCCTCACCCCTTGAAAATCTGGCCAGGCAGCCAGGCTGCTGGCATGAAGCCCAGGCTGCAGCCATAGAGAGAGACTGGAGTCATGCAGGAGCTGCTTCAGTTCATGCAGGCCATGGGTCCAAGCAAGCAGTTGCTATCAACAATGGACAGAGACGAGCCAGTGGCATTTAAGATAGGCATTAACCAGCAGGCAGGGCTCTTGCCCAGAGCCTCCAAGGACTTAAGGGGAGGTGGTTCAGAACCCTGGAGAGCTCCTCCTGTTTGTGCCGGGTCTGAAAGGCCTGGATGCTGTGTCCTTAAGGCATTGTGCCCATTTAACTTGTTGTTGTTGTTGTTGTTGTTGTTGTTGTTGTTGTTGTTGTTGTTGTTGTTGTTGTTGTTTGGAGACATGGTCTCACTCGGGCACCCAGACTGGAGTGTAATGGCATGATCACTACTCACTACAGCTTCCACCTCCTAGGCTCAGGTGATCCTCCCACCTCAGCCTCCCGGGTAGCTGGGACTACTGGCATGTACCACTGTGCCCAGCTAATGTTTTTGTTGTTGTTGTTTGTTTGTTTTTTGTCTTTTTTTTTTTTTTTTTTTTGAGACGGAGTCTTGCTCTGTCACCCAGGCTGGAGTGCAGTGGCGCGATCTCGGCTCACTGCAAGCTCCACCTCCCGGGTTCACGCCATTCTCCTGCCTCAGCCTCCTGAGTAGCTGGGACTACAAGCGCCCACCACCACACCAGGCTAATTTTTCATATTTTTAGTACAGATGGGGTTTCACCATGTTAGCCAGGATGGTCTCGGTCTCCTGACCCCGTGATCCGCCCACCTCAGCCTCCCAACGTGTGTTTTCTTTTTTGTTTTGTAGAGACAGGGTTTTGACATGTTGCCTAGGCTGGTCTCGAACTCCTGGGCTCAAGAGATCCACCCAACTCAGCCTCCCAGAGTGCTGGGATTACAGGGATGAGCCACTGAGCCCTACCATGCCTATTTAATTTTGAATAGCCTTCCTGCACATGTATCTGGCTGTGAAAGGGGCATGACCTCTTCTCTTTCCAAGACCAGCCCTGTAGGTCTAGGGATTCCCCCTTATCCCCTCCAGGTACTGCCCTACCTCCCCCGACACATGTCTAGCTCTCTGTTGAGGTCACCATCACTCTGAAGGTGAAGTAAGCTTGCAAGACAATTATGTCATCTCCCAAGCTGTCCCTGGCCAGGGCCTGATACCCTAATACTTCAGGAAAGCAGGAGTCCTGGGGATGGGGTAAGAAACCAGTGGAACAAGGGAATATTAAAAGGTCCTCTGTCTCTAATACCCCTGTACTTCCCTCTTCAATCTGGACGAAGGGAGCATGAAGGAGGGGAAATTAAGGAGAGACACTGAGCAGGTTTCAAGGCCTGAAGTAGGATCCTTTCATGAGCCATCACTGGACTTTCGGCCTACCAATAGGAATATACTTAATTTAAATATGCCTTTTTTTGCGGAGGGAAGGACATTGACATGAGGTGGGGGGGGAGGTGGGTGTTGTAGCAAATGGAAGCAGAAATAAAACTAGCGAGTCTGGAGCTTGCAACCTGCCACCCCAACCCTAGTCATGCACATGGTCCCCAGAGCCCACAAGCAGAGAAGAGTTAAATTCACACTATAGAGGGATTTCCTCCCACTTCCCCAAGTCATGTGTGAGGAGTCTGAAAGGTCAGAAGAATCATAATCATATACTAGGGATTAAATTTTCTGGTTGAAAGTTCCTCCTCTACCTCCAGGTCTCTTCCATGGCTAAATGAATCAGAGCAGCTCTCACTTTATGATTCCCTGAGCTGGTGAGTGAGGAGGGTAAGTCTGCCTGGATTGAGGCTCAATGAAAACACTCAGGACCCTGTTCCTCTCAACCAGCCCTGCTCTGGAATTTGTGCAAGGCCCTCTTCCTTTTGAGACCTTGTTTTCTTCACCTCTTTTAGGCTTCTGGGTCCCTTATTGAAGGAACTGTCAAGCCCAAAGGCATGCATTATACCTCAAAGAACCTCCTGGTCAAAGAAATTGATGCTAAATAATGAAACCCTGAGAGAACAGCTGCAGGCTCCCTCTTCTAGTGCCAACCAGTCATAATGGGAGGGGAGAGCAAGGAGAAGAAAAGAACTTTTGGTGTTCACTGAGCCTTGAGTACGCCTGGCAGAGTTTGGGCTAGAAGGACTAGGGCTGCCCCCAGCCCACCTCAAGAGGTGTTGCATGATAGTGCTCCTGGAGATGGGGCCGTTGACAATGCAGTAATGAATTTATGGGTGAAAAAATGTTCAGAAGATCTGGATCCAGGCTGTCCCTCAGCTTGGCCTCTCTCTTGCTCCTGGAAACAGCACATTCCAGCTTCCAGCAGAGGCCCTTACTGTGGGTTTAAGCACAGGCTCTTTTAATGCACAAGGAAGCCTGGAGAAGAAACAAGAACAGATGAGGACTTTGCCAGATCCCAAGAGGGTTTGTTTGTGTTGGGTTTTGTTCAAGTGGAACAGACCTAAACTCAGCCAGAGCTCGCTCTCAGTCTGCTCTCAGGGGCAAAGGTGCCCAGTGTTTGTCTTCCTCACAGCGGATGCTCTGTAGTAATTGTTTTATTTAGGAGCTGTGATTATGTGTCCACAAACCTTACTAAATTGAATACAATCCTGAGCATTCAGAAGAAGAAACAGTGCAGGACTCAGGGGAGGGCACAGCTGGCTGCAAACAAGGGCCCATGAATTCTAATCCCAGGGCTGCCATCTGGCATTGACCTGGGAGAACTCATTTACTCTCTACCCTGGAGGCTCTTTCTGGGATCTCAGGGCCTGAATAAAAACAGACCTAGAAGCTCAGAAAGTGAAACAGCCTGTCTAGACTCTCAGAGTCAGTGCAGTTCACAGGTAAACTGTTCATAGGCCCTACTCTCTAGACAGAGGTTGTGTTTACTATTCCAGGAGGTTTCTTGCATTTTCCTTTGCCATCTGTTTGCCCTTATGTCTAAATCCTGAAGAGTTTCCCTGCCTTGGGTGTTTACGGCCTGTTGAACATGGTTACAAGAACCAGGTTGTCAGAAAGCACTTTGAACAGACAGGGGATCAGAACAGCCCCACTCCTATCTCCCTCCAAAGAGTTTTCTGATGGTTTGGATTCCAAGCTGGTTTCCCATTCTTCCGAACTCAGTAACAAGAGTTGGGCCTTAATCATTTGATTGTGGAAGTATATATCTGCAAGCTAATGGCTGATCTTAGCCCTTTAGTCACAAAGAAGGCTGCATCTATCTGCTCAGTTTGTTGTTAGTCTCCATGAGAAGTTGACCTGAAATTGAGTTGCTGCTTTGGCTGTGAACCTTAAGTGAAGTTTTAACTAGGCCAAGCCTTCAGGTGAGTTGAGGGAGGGTTTGGGGGACTCCTACTTTGGCTGTTCTCCAAAATAACTTTGAGCCCCTGACCAGAGGCTTACAGTGAAGAAGTAGTCCTACAAAGAGCACAAAATGCAACATCTGTCTGTGGGACACCATTAGACAAGACTCCAGCATGGTCTGATAGGTCAGGAGTGTTTGCCACCTCTCTGTTATAGAAAGATCCTTGCCATGCCTTCAAATCAAGTAGAAGGCAGTGTTTGTCTTTTCAGATTATGGCCTTTCATTTTCTATGCCAAGCATTGGGAGGACATAGTGGAGGCAGGCATGGTCCCTACCTTCACGAACATTTATTAAACAAATTATACAAATAGTCATTTAAATAAAATTTGCTAAGTGCATGAAAGAAATGTATGGGGGAGCAGGGGCTATGAGACTACATTATAGAAGGATCTAACTGAGCCTGGCATTTATGGGAAGCTTCTTTTAAGAGGTGATGTGTCCCAGCCTGGGCAACATAGACTCCATGTCAACAAAAATATGTACGTATACAAAAATTAGCCAGGTGTGGTGGCATGCACCTGTAGTCCCAGCTACTTGGGAGGCTGAGGTAGGTGGATCACTTGAGCCCAGGAGGCTGAGGCTGCAGTGAGCCGAGATTGTGCCACTGCACTCCAGCCTGGGCAACTGAGTAAGGCACTGTCTCAAAAAAACAAGAGGTGATGTGTGTCAGCTGAGGCCTGAAGGATGTAGTAAAATTTAACCAGAAGGGGAGCATGAGGTTAAAAAGGATATTGATACCCCATCAGGAGTAAAGAAGACCAGTGTGCAAACTAGTAAGCCTGGGGAAGAGTGGCACAAGATGAGGTTGGGGAGATAGAAGTAAAGGCAAGTGACTGCTCCTTTGCCATCATTCTTAGCCTGGTTTGGAGAAAAAAAAAAGTGCTGGTTGAGACCACCCAAACTGCTGTTCCATCTTCCTAGCAGCAGGGGCCTCACAGGAATGCTCAGGGAGAGGTGCTTCTACCCCAACCTGGGGATCACACAAATGGAGTGGTCCTCACCTGGCAGCCCAGTTCAGAGGAGGGAGGAGGAAGAAAGACCAGGCACTCACTTTCCCTGCAATCCTCTCTCTATTTTTCCATTGCTCTGAACTGTTTATTAATACATGACAGAAGCCATTTCCCTTATTTAGATGGTTCTGCTGGGAATTCGACACCACCACCATCCCTCCTGAGGCAGATTTTAAAGTCAGCTTTCAAGATTTTATACTTGGATTTCAGAAACTAAATTACATTACTACGTCCAGTGAAACGGCGCCATTGCCTGTTCCTATCTGCATGCTCCAGGCACTGTGAGGCCGATAACATCAGCATGTCGAAGCAGCTCGATCCAGACAATTTGCAGCTAGCTAGAGCTGGGCTATTGGTGGGGAAGGGGAAGATGAAAAATTATCTCAGAATCCAAAACAGCCCAGGGTGTACTATAGACTAGGATCTGGGATTTTTGGGTTCTTTCTATATACCGTCATTTCTCCTACCTATAAAGATACAACTCATCCTAGCCCCACCTGGACATAACAAGGAGCTGAAAATTCCTCTCCTAAACATAGGAACAGGACAAAATCACTGATGTTTCAACATTCGGGATGTTTTCATTGGAGTGTAAAATAGAAGGGAGTGGTGGAAAGAGTGAAAGTCATTATATAAAAAATTCAGGATCCTACTGCCTGTGAAATTAGGTGTCCATATAAAAGCCAAAATACTTCTTGAATGGCTATTCTGTGCTTCTGTGAAGCCCAGATGTGAAGGCCTTATAACTAACCCTCTGACAGCCACAGGGTTGCAGAGTAGGTGAAGACAAACTATTGCTCCCCTGCCAGGAACACAGGAATTTTGGAGTTTCTAATTCTAACCAAATTTAATTGTACAGAGCAAGCATTCCCTTCACAACAAAAATATTTCAGCCTATTGGGTTACTTAAAATGCACCAAATAGCATAAAACATTCATTCAACTCTAACAGCATTCACAGACCTACTTTTGTAAATAGCCAAGCACAGGCTGTTCTTTCCCAGAATATGATTTTTTTTTTTTTTTAAATAATGCAGTAGGTCCGCAAGGTCAGAGTTTTGGGAAAAGTCAGTCTAACCTCATTGAGGCTGCCAGTCCTCTGCCCTCGTGTGAGCCTGGCTTTCCTGCACCTCAGTGCACTGCCCACTCATAGGTGTCAGTGTTTGCATGCAGGAGACAGAAGAACAAGGATCTCCCCTTAACACTAACTGCACGTTTTTCAACTTCTCCAAGCACAGTGGAGGCATGCAGGTTGCTGACTACATTACTGGCTCTGAAGACTAATAATTAAGTCAAGTGATTATTTTTATTTATTCATTTGTTTATTTTATTTATTTATTTATTTAAGACAGAGTTTTGTTCTTGTTGCCCAGGCTGGAGTGCAGTGGCACGATCCCGGCCCACTGCAACCTCCGCCTCCCAGGTTCATGAGATTCTCCCGCTTCAGCCTCCCGAGTAGCTGGGATTACAGGCACCCACCACCATGTCCAGCTAATTTTTGTATTTTTACTAGAGACGGGGTTTCACCATGTTGGCCAGGCTGGTCTCAAACTCCTGACCTCAGGTGATCTGCCTGCCTTGGCCCCCCAAAGTGCTGGGATTACAGGTGTGAGCCACTGTGGGCCTCATTTGTTTATTTTTACAGAAAACTATTATTGAAGGGTTTAAATGTGAGAAAGTTTTGACTAGGCATAAGGAATAATAATAATAAAAGTGAGAAAGGGCTGGGCGCGGTGGCTCATGCCTGTAATTCCAGCACTTTGGGAGGCCGAGGGGGTAGATCGCTTGAGCTCAGGAGTCTGAGACCAGCCTGGGCAACATGGCAAAACCCCATCTCTACCAAAACTACAAAAAATTAGCTGGGTGTGGTGGTACACACCTGTAGTCCTAGTTACTCGGGAGGCTAAGGTGGCAGGTTGCTTGAGCTGAGGTGGAGATTGCAGTGACCTGAGGTCGTGCCATTGCACTCCAGCCTGAGTGACAGAGTGAGACCCTATTTCAAAAAACAAAAAGGTGAGAAAGCATGATTACCACATAACAGAGTATAGGTTCCATGGTTGAGCCTCCCTCTGGATGTTCACTGTTGGTGGAACAAGTGTTGTGGGTTCTGGGAAAATCGCAACGCAGGCTGCTCCTCTCTGTGTTCTGGATTCTCAGGCCACTCCTGGTAGGTCCGTGTTGGCTTTGGCCCCCTGCCTCAAGGACTAGAAGTCAAGGGTCTTTGCTGCTTTTTGCCATAGCCTGGGGACGATAGGCCAAAACTAAGTCAGGGGACTCTGGTGCAGCCAGAATTTGGGGCGACTACCCACCTAACTGCTTACTATTACCTCTAGTTTGGCCAAGCCCTGGTCAGCCTCCCTTGCCTTCAGCCCACCCCTTGCCCACACTTCCTAAAAAATAGCAGATGTGCCATGATCTCTGGACCGTGACTAGACTTTTCTACTAGAGAATGTCTCTCTGTGAGGACTTGCAAGCCTCACAAGAATCAGACCCATAATTTCTTAGAACAAAATAAGTTTTTGCTGAAATATCAGCAAGCCTGAGAACAGCGTCTTGAGTCCTCCCTCGTGTCTTCAAACAAGTGGCCATTCTATGCTGGTTCTTTCTCCCGGCCTCAACTATTTTCCAGTCTCTCTTGTCATACAAGAGCCCCTCTAGGACTCTGGTTCTGGTTCCTCTGTCTTACATTATTCTTCTCAAAACTCTGCCTTTCCTAGACATCCATGACTCTGATCTCTCCTTGGTTCCCTACCCCTCTGACCGTAGCTGTCAGTCTTCTGCTTACTTTTTCAATATTGGTGTTCCTCAATTTTTTTTCTCTAAGCCCTTCTTATTTATAAACATACACATATTTACACACAAAACAAAACCACAAGCCTTACTCTTATTTCTGTTTCTCCATATTATTTGGTGGCATCACAATTCACGCAGTCACCTGAGTCAGGAGGAAACCTGGGAGTCATCCTAGCTCAAGTCTTTTTCCTCAAACCCAGATCCAGTCAGCCTTAGTGCCCCAGCGGTTTGACCTCAACATGTTTTTCTTCTCCACCTCCTTTTTTCCAACCCCACTGACACTGACTTTTTCAAGCTTTGTCACCTACTGCAATGACCTTTATCTAGCCTCCCTGCCTCCAGTTTAATCATTCCTGCCCATTCCTTGGACCTGCTCCCAGAGCACTCAGTCTATCTAAATCTGACAATGGGCTGAAAATCCTTCAGTGGCTCCCCATTATTTCCAGGTAAAGTCCAAAACCCTGAACATATCTTACAAAGCCCTTCATGATTTTAAGTCTTCCTGTCATTCTAGACTCATCACCTTCCACTTCGTCCCCTAACATTAACATTCTAGCAAAATTGACCTGTTCTTTTTGCCTGCTCTATAGTCATGTGCATCTTTCCCACCAGTCCTTTCTCTTCTTTTTTCTTTTTGTTTGCCACTCCTTTCCTCATCTGGTTCACTAATACTTCCTATTCTTGCTTCCTCCATCAGTTTTCTTTGGAGAAGTCCTCCCTAATTCCCCAGAGTGGGATAGTTGCCTCTGTCCTGTACACATACAAACCTCTGTCATAGCACTCAGCATATGATTAAAATTATCTGCTTATTCACTTGCTTCACTCACTGGCTTATGAGCTCTTCATGGGCAGGGGCCTTATTATTGTTATTATTATTTAGAAGAAGGGGTCTCACTCTGTTGCTCTGTGCAATCATGGCTCACTACAGCCTCAACCTCCCAGGCTCAAGTGATCCTCCCACCTCAGCCTTCTGAGTAGCTAGGACTACAGACACCTGCCACCATGCCTGGCTAATTTTCTTTAATTTTTCTGTAGAAATGGAGTCCTACTATGTTGCCCAGGCTGGTCTCAAACTCCTGGGCTCAAGCAGTCCTTCCACTTTGGCCTTCCAAAGTGCTGGGATTACAGGTGTGAGCCACCGTGCCCAGCCCATATTATTTTTATATGTCCAGAACCCAGCACAGTGCCTAGAATATAGATGCCCTTAAAATGTAGGACCAGAACTGAATTTGGTGGCTAAGGCCCGTTTCATCTCCTTTTCTTGCACTGCCGTCTTCTTTTGTCTCCTGGGCTCACCATTCTCAGTTTCCAACGCATTTTCTTTCTTGTTGCTTCCTGCCAGTCTCTCTCTCCATCTTGAGCTATCGACTGCTTCAGTGGCTCCAATATTTCCTTCCTGTGGAGAACTCAATTGAGCATGAGGCTTGTGATCAGAAAGCATCCATGCTATTTTCTAAAGAGGGGCTACAAGTGTGTGTTGAGCTCTAGAGACATGATTGAACTAGGTACCAGCCTTCCAAGTGACTGCTTTGCAAGACAACAGTCCCACAGAGGTGTAAGTTCTGGTACGTTGTTAATCTCATGACTTTATCTAAGTCTCTGAGAAGGGGCTGGGGTAAGAGAGATGAGGAAATTAGATTCAAATTGCCTACCAGGTGTGACTTTGGACATATTACTTTATGCAACCTAGTTCTTCAATTTTAAAATGAAAATGATATTTACCTTACTTGGTTTTGGGGAGGATTCAATGAAATAATATAGATAAAGCACTTAGCACCATGGCCGTACCTCTGGCAGGTATTTAAGCAACATTAACTAAATGACTGGATGAGTTTTGGAAGAACTACACCTGGGCTAAATTGTTCCGAACAACTCCCTGCCTGGATCCAGCCAGAGTTCTTAGTAGAGCTGCCTCCCCAACGTGAGCTTTGAGAAGTCCCTCCTCTTCTCTCCTCCCTTCCCAGACTATTGTTCCCTCTTGCCACCAGGAATGTAACCAGGTTAAGGTCAGGGTGGAGGGCTCTTTGAGAGGCTGTCTGGGGATGGTGTGGGCGTAGAGAGGCTGGCCTAGAGCCACACTATTCCAAGTGTGGTCCCTGTATTAACAGCATTGGTACCACCTGGGAGCTAATATGAAATGCTGACAATTCAGGTTCCAGACCTACTGAATCAGAATCTGCATTTAAATAATATGCCCAGATGATTTCTATGCACATTAATATATGAAGAAACACTGTCCTAGGGGCACAGATGGGTTCAGCAGGGGTGGAGGGTTGAGACAGTGCAGGTGTGTCAGCTGTCTAGAAGAGGTAGAGGTTGTATGGGGGTGGGGGAGGCTGTGGCAGGGGGGTGTACTCAGAGAAGAGGAAGTGTCCTCAGAGATGTGGGCTGTAGAGCTGTAGGGGGCTCTTTGGGAAATGTTGGTCATTTGCTGTTTCAGGGCCCTTTCCTATTGATGCCTTGAGTACGAGGTGGTACCCCTTCGTATTGATGCCTTGAGTATGAGTTAGCCGGTAAGTGTCACTGCACCAGCCAGGGAGTGACAGGTGGGCAGGCAAAGGCTGTCTACTGCCCTGAGCCTGCAGAGACATTCCTGCAAGGACCCTAGGACCATCTAGCTTAGCAGTTGAGTATTGTTTTCCATGGAGATGCATAACCAGCAACTGGCTAGCCTCACCCCTAAAAACACACCCTGAGTTGGTGTTACTCTACAATCTCCCCTCCTTACCTCTGTACCCCCAGCTGGCACACACACACCCCTATAACACACACACATGAACTTTCTTCTCTTGGGAGACTCAGATGGGAGTTCATAAGTAGGATTAACCCTCCCCTTCCCCTCTCTGAGCTGCTTGACCCCAGGCTGGCCCCCAGGCCTCTATGGGCCCCTCATCCCTGACCTCCCTGCTGCACGGAGCAGGCCTTGTGAGAGTGACTGCAGGCCCTAGGCTTGGCTGGATGCAGCAGAAGTTTGTTTCAGCAGAGCCATTCTCTCTTACTCTCTCTCTCTCTCTCTCTCACACACACACACACACACACACACACACGAGTTTCACTCTGTCACCCAGGCTGGAGTGCAGTGGTGTGATCACAGCTCACTGCAGCCTCAACTTCTCAGGCTCAAGTGATCCTCCTGCCTCAGGTTCCCAAGTAGCTGGGACCACAAGCACATGCTACCACACCCAGCTAAGTTTTTTTTTCTTTTTTGTAGAGATGGGGTCTCACTTTGTTGCCCAGACTCGTCTTGAACTCCTGGGCTCAGGCAATCCTCCCACCTCAGCCTCCTGAAGTGCTGAGATTACAGGCTCATGAGCCACCACGCCTGGTCTTTCTCTTTCTTAAGCACTCTTAGGACAGGACTCTCAGTCCCTGATTGCCTTCTTAACAAAAACCCTTTCCAGCCACCCACCTAGAGCCTCTTGACCCTTCCTTTGGGTTATCTGTTTATCTCAATAGTAAAGGAAAAGGCCCTGCTGCAACTGACCCCCTAAAATGAGGTGGGGAGTAAGTGAGTGCCCTGTGGCAGGGTAGGAACTACATCAGCAGCAACGAAAAGTAGAGTCCTAGCCCCCAGGGTGGAGCTTCACCAGTAGTTGCTTTAAACTCTCTGCCAAAGTACCCAGTGACCAATAGCCAGGTCTCTGCTTTAACCTGGCTCCTGCCCAGGCCCAATCTTGTATGTCAGAGAAGATAATATCGCTACCATTATCGCTCTCCTCTGTGCTCCTACCACCCTCCATGCATTCCTGCCTCTGCTGTTCCTCTCTCTTCCTTAAATAGGCTGATCTGTGTGCCTGTCATCTCTGCACTTTTAAATTCTTCTTGGCAAGAACTAGGGCTTGGTGTTTTTCCCTCCCCAGTGTACATTGTGCCCTCCCCCTTGTTGGGGTTCAATGATTATCAAAGTTCTAAACAAGTGGCAAGTTCACCAATGTTTAATTATTGGGATGACAAAAAGGAAAGACTAGGAGACTGCTCTGGCTAGAGAGCTGAGCTTTAGAGCTGCAAATTATCTTTGTGGGCAAAGAGTAGTGCCTGCCAGGCATAATGGGGGTTAGAGACTTAGAACAAGCTAAAAAGGAGATGAAGGGCAGCGACAGGAAATGCCACAGAGGGGAAAAGCTATTTGATACTAGCCCTCCAAGTCCATTGTCCATTGCAGACAAGTTGGTCCTTATTCTTCCAAGGCCAGAGGGAAGAAATCCCATAGACTCTGCCAATTACTTTGCTTTCCTGCAAATCAAGGAGCCCCAAAGATTTATGAACCAGTGCAGGCCAGGCTCAGTTCCTTGAGTAATTGAAGCTTACTAAAAAGCCTTAAGTGAGATTTGGGGCCAAGATTCAGACAAGAATCCACACGTCAATCTGGCCCAGACAAATGTCAGTGTCTGCTGGCATTTCTCCTGCTTCTGCTTCCTACCAGGTGTGGGGCTCTCAAGGAGTCTCCAACCACATGTCTTGTACTGATTCCTGGGCAGTATTCTCCTCAGTGTCTATGCCTCCTCCCTTATCTTGAAGAACTGGAATCCACATTCTAGAAGGAAACTGAAAGATCCTCTGGACTGTGCTCCCTAAAGCGCTGTTAACCTTGAACAACCTTGCCATCTTCCTGTCCTCTGGGCCCTGTCTAAGGGGCACCTCAAGTAGAAAGCCCCCAGAAACCCAACCCCAAATCCCCAGCCCCGTCCAACTCCCCTGTTCTTAGAATAATTTTCCCTCTCCTACGAAAGGCCTCATCCCCAAAAGTCTGTGTTGTCTGAATCTGAATATGAAAAGGGAAGGGACTGCCTCCTCCCCACTGCCCACCACACACCTTCTTATTTTTCTGCCTAGGTCCTGCTTCTCAATTTAAAAAAAAAAAAAATTGTATTAGAATATGCATAACATTAAAGTTACCATTTTAACCATCGTGGGGCTTTGTTTGTTTGTTTGTTTGTTTGTTTGAGACAGAGTCTTGCTCTATCACCCAAGCTGGAGTGCAGTGGTGCAATCTTGGCTCACTGCAACCTCTGCCTCCCGGGTTTAATAGATTCTCCTACGTCAGCCTCCTGAGTAGTTGGGGTAACAGGTGTGCAACACCACACCTGGCTAATTTTTTGTGTGTGTTTTCAGTAGAGATAGGGTTTCGCTGTGTTGGCCAGGCTGGTCTCAAACTCCTGGCCTCAAGTGATCCACCCACCTCGGCCTCCCAAAGTGCTGGGATTACAGGCATGAGCCACTGCATCTGGCCAATTTTAACCATTGTAGATCTATTTTTAAAGAACTTTGTACCTTAACTCCTTTCTCCATTAAATTAGATGATCTTTCCCTAAAGAGATTGAAATGGGGGAGGCGAGGGTGATGTGGGGTTCAAAGACCTTGTAGGTCACAAGACTTGACATAGGCCAAGACCAATGTCTTAAACTGGTCCAAATGTAAGGCAGGAGCATCCTCAACATCTGGCTCAGGGGATGAGGGTCAGGAGTAGGCCAAGCCAGTCCTCCCAGAAGGAAGTAAGCCTTCTCCACTTATGACTGTGGTGTCTACCTCCTGGGTCATGAGGCTTGGCCCTTAGGCCCTTATGCACAGGCTTCCCCCAAGCCATAGCTACAGTGATTATCCCTGAGTTGAGGTATTTATCCTATCTCCCAAATGAAGAATTTTTGATGACAGGGTTTTCTGGTGAGTGGTAATAGGAATGAATAGCAGAGCATCAATCTAAGACATCAGTCTTGTCCTAACCATGAAGAAGCAGAGCAGGATTCTAAATCATCATTTAAAACGTTCTTTGGCCCCCTGTCTCTTCATTTCAGAAACAAATCCTTTTTTTTTTTTTTTTTTACCATCTCACTACCAGCTTCATACTTTCACCATCCTTTTCTCTCCCTGTTCCTGAGTAGCTATTTCTGAAAACTAAATAATAGGTAGGGTAATAGGAGCTGCTGCCCTAGCTGGGGTAACTCCAAAGCCATTTTGGTTAATTCTCCCACCCCACATCTCTGTGATGTGCAAGGGACACACTCTGTGAGATTTGCTTTCTGGCTCCACAATTACCGTCACGGTTCCTACAGCTGACATGCTGGCACAGGTGAGGACTGGCTAAAGCACAGTGCCCAGTTGCCAGGCAGCGCTGGTGCTCCACTTAAGGCCCTTCCCAATCTTCAGTGTAAGAGTCTTCCCTCCTTTTGTTCTTAATTGGTGGCCTCAAGTCAGGAGTATTTTGTCTGGCAGGTGATGCCCTGAGGAAATTCTGTTCTATGAAAGAAGATTTCCCAGAGGGAACCAGGTAAATGAGGACTGGAACAGAGCTCTCATGGAAGATAATGGGTAAATGTGATGACCTGAAATTCCCTGGCACACAGTGAAAAATAAAGCATTAAAAACCAGCTATACTCTCAGTCATGACTGGAGGCATTGTAAATTGGAACAATCCTTTGGGAAAGCATTTTGGCAATATCTATCAAGAAACTTAAAAGCACTCATGTTTTTTACTGAGTAATCTACTTTATTTAGGAAATGATCCTAAATGTAAATATATGTGGATTTCAGTGTAGCATTATCTATAATAGTGAGAAGTTGCAAACAACCTGAATGTCAAAAATAAATGAATGGTTACAAAGTTACTCGACATCCTCTCTATAGGTATTATGCAGCCATTAAACTGATAATTACAAAAACTATGTAAGAATATAAAGCTAGGGGCTGGGAATGGTGGCTCACACCTGTAATCCCAGCACTTTGGGAGGCCAAGGCAGGAGGATCACTTGAGGCCAGGAGTTTGAGACCAGCCTGACCAACATGGCAAAATCCTGTCTCTACTAAAAATGCAAAAATTAGCCAGATATGGTTGTGCATGCCTGTAATCCCAGGTACTCAGGAGGCTGAGGCAGTGAGCCGAGATCACACCACTGCACTCCAGCCTGGGCAACCAGCCTGGGCACCAGAGCGAGACTCTGACTCCAAAAAGAAGAAGAAGGAGAAGGGGAAAGGGAAAGGGAAGGGGAAGAAGGAGGAGGGAAGAGGGAAGAAGGAAGAAGGAGAAGATAAAGCTAGGTGCAGTGACATGTACCTGTAATCCCAGATACTCGGGAAGCTGAAGTAGTAGGATCACTTGAGTCCAGGAGTTCAAGGCTGTAGTAAGCTATGATTGTGCCTGTGAATAGCCGCTGCACTCCATCCTGAGCAACAAGAAAGACCCTGCCTCTATTTAAAAAAAAAAAAAGAACATGGAGAGCTGATTATGTTCTGATACTAATTTTAAAAATACAGAAATAAAAAATATCATACTTTTTTTTTTTTTGAGACAGAATCTCACTTTGTTGCCCAGGCTGGAGTCCAGTGGCATGATCTTGGCTCACTGCAACCTCTACCTCCCAGGTTCAAGTAATTCTCATGCCTCAGCACCCCACCACACCCAGCTAATTTTTATATTTTTAAGTAGAGAAGGGGTTTTGCCATGTTGGCCAGGCTGGTCTCGAACTCCTGGCCTCAAGTGATCCTCCTGCCTCGGCCTCCCAAAGTGCTGGGATTACAGGCGTGAACCACAGGGCCCAGCCACAAAATATACTATGTTCTTTAAACATTGTTCTATGCACATGTATTAGTTGCTACTCTCTGATTACAGTAACAAAATAAAAAACCCAACTGAAGCTAAGAAAGAGAACAGACTATGAAGACACTAGGGTTTCTTTCTTTTCTCTCCGCTTCCTTCCTTCCTTCCTTCCTTCCTTCGTTCCTTCCCCTTCCTTCCTTCCCTCCATCCCTCCCCCCCTTCTTTCTTTCTTTCTTCTTTCTTTCTTTCTTTCTCTTTCTTCTCAGGATCTCACTCTGTCACTCAGGCTAGAATGCAGTGGCACAATCATAGCTCACTCCAGCCTCAACCTCCTGGGCTCAGGCGATCCTCCCACTCAGCCTTCCGAGTAGCTGGGGCTACAGGTGTGTGCCACCACACCTGGCTAATTTTTTGTCTTTTTGGAGAGTCACCTTCTTGCTATCTTGCCTAGGCTGGGTTTCTTATAATGCCTAAGCACAGCATGAAGTCAAGCTTTGGATGGGTAAGGCAGGCTCTAGAACCAGAGACTGAAACCTAGGGAGCACTCTCACCGTCTCTTGTGTTTACTTCTTTCTGAACATCAGCTGTATTCTTGTTTCCCTCCCCAATGGCTCTCTCTGTTACCTAATCCACAGTCTTGAACTTTACATCTCCATTTAAGTCCCACTTCCCGATTCTGGGGGAGACTAATTTGCTCTGCCTCATCCAGGCATTTATCCAATTGGGTGGAATCACATAGAACCAGCATAGTTCCTAGAGGCTCACTCCTATGACCATGAAGATGGGAACAGCACCAACTCCCAAAGAAGGAAGGGAAGCCCCAGAGTTTTGCTGCTGTAGTATACACAAAAGACTCACATACCGTAGAACATTATCAAGTGTTTTTCTCAAGGTGGTGAAACTGAAGGTGATTTGTTAAAATTTTAGCATGTATTACTTTATAGTAGAAAAATCTATAAAACTTTTCATAGCTACAGTTGTTACTAGGCCTGGGGGCAGTAGCACCCTCCACCATTTTGGTTGTCCCAGCGACAGATACCATTAAAGATACTAAGGCTTGGCGGTGCTTACTTTTAGTAATGAATTCTATACTAGCAGCTGTTTAAGGAGTCAGAAAATCCTCAGCTACTCCCAAGACCAGTTGGAGCTCCCAAACTCTAGCCCGAGTGTGATAATCCTTCCCATTTCTTTTTGGTGAACTTGACCATACCCCAAAATGGAAATGCTCTGCAGAAGTGTGGTGTGTGGAAAGAAAGAGTGTTTTCCCCACTGGGGCATCATAGTGAGACCCCCTCTCTAAAAAAAAAAAAAATTTAGCCAGGCATAGTGGCCATGTGTGCCTATAGACCTAGTTACTCAGGGGGCTAAGGCAGGAGGTCACTTGAGCCCAGGAGGTCAAGGTTACAGTGAGCTGTGACAGCACCACTGCACTCCAGCTTGGATGACAGAGTGAGACCCTGTCTCTAAAAAACTAAAAGAAAAAATGACAAAGAAGGAAACAAAGAAAAGAAAAGAAAAGAAAGAGGAAAGATGCTTTCCTCTTCTGCATTCTACTGCCAGCTCATAGTCCAGAGCTGGAGAGTGGACACTCACTGTGTTGACTTTATTTGAAATGGGTCTTCTTTTAGAGAAAAACTTAGAAGATTTGGGAGATTTAGACTGATAAGAGAAGACTCCCTGGGCCAGCCAGGATTCTCTGCCTTCTCTCCTAAATGTAGGCTTCACAAACTTTCTCTTCAGATTTTCTGTTCTCCCCCTATTTGTAAGACCCACTAACACTTGGAGAGATCCTCTCCATTATGTTTTCCTGATTCTCTTCCAGATCTCCCACAAAGACCTTATCCCTATAAGAAGTCTTTGTCTTTCCCTGTAAGTGGGATCCCTAAGTACCTTTTTATTTTGTTTTATTTTATTTTATTTTAAGTTCTGGGATACATGTGCAGAACATGCAGGTTTGTTACATAGGTATACATGTGCCATGGTGGTTTGCTGCACCTGTCCCCTAAGGATCTTAATATGTCCCAAAAGGACATAAGTCCTGGCCAATTGCCTGGCTCTGCAGGCAGTGCCTGGAGAGAACTTGGAGAAAGGGAGATGGGGAACAAAAACAGGAGCTGCCCAACAGTGGGATTCAGAAATGGCCAGTGTGTTGAGGTGTGACTTCAGGTCATACTGCAGAGTAAGAGCTGTCATTGGCCAGATAACTCATATGTTGAGGTGTGGAGTCAGAGAAGATGGTAATGCTTTAGGCTGAATGGACAGCCCTCTGCAGGGAAATAGAGCCATCTAACTAATGCATAGATTGCTACTAACTATTCTTGGACCAGAGGCAAGATTTCTACCCAACCATGAGCACTTAGTGAAGTTAAGTTATACTTGCTGGATCTCCCTCTAAAAGTTGATACCTAAACATGCTTATTTCTACACACTGCCATGAGATGTTTTGGAATGGAATAGCCCTGAACAGGAAGACCACAGCCCCAAGTTTCTCAGCTGACCAATGGATAAATTTGTGATAAGGAACAGAGCTGGTCTTTGATGCTCTATTTTACTGTGCCCACTTGTCAGAGAGTGGCCTGAGCCACAGACCTTCCCTGACTTCCCATTTCTTATCAGCACTATCCTTCCTGGCCCTGATTTCTGCTTTCTGCTTTTCTGTCTATCCTGCCTCCTGCTATTATCCAGGGAAAATAAACAGGAACAGGCACGACTTTATTCCAGAAGTAGCCTTCCAGCATTCTCCAACTCAGAACTGCCTCCCCCAATTAGCCTTAAAACTAAAGGAAAATTCTTCTGTGTTCTGTGAAGAAGGGTTAAATAGTATTGGTATGAGCGCTTTGCTTCTTCATACGTCACTCTAAATCCATTTCCATTTTCATCATCTTCCTAAGAATTGGTACTTGGAGGTGAGAACAGAGGTCACCTCTTCTTGGGAAGGCTGATATTGAATCATGTCTCTACCCTGGATTATCATGTTCAGTCCACAAGACAATGGCAAGATTGTTCAGCACCACGGAGAGCGCCTTTCATCCTCGGGACTGGATCCATGGCTGGGTGACAGATGAGGATTGTAGCTGAGAGCCCAGCCAGTCTGATCTCCTTCCACTCTGGCCAACCACCAAATATTCCTCTTTTTCCCAACCCCTTAGTGTTCACCTTTTTCCTTTTACTAATGAGTTTTTTTAAGGAAGGAACTCCCCTAACTTTCCACCCCCTTTCTGCCTCCATGTTATCTGATTCCCCCACCTCCCTTCCTCCTTTCCTCTCCTCACCTCACCTTCCTTACCTCCCTTCTGTTTTGTTAAGGAGACTCCCTCCCATGGTCCAAAGTTCTGGCTCCATCTGCTCATGATTCCTCAAAGACCATGCCCCCTCAAACATCTCCTTTTCTACACAGCTTCCTTCCCCTCAGTCTAGGACAGGTCTGGTATTCCCTAGCTCTAAAGGAATTCTAGAACTCTAAAGCTCTCTCTGGCTGCCACCCATTCTCATTTCTTCCCTTCTCAGTCTTGCTCCTTTAAAGAACGGCCTGTGGTCACTCTGTCTGCTTCTTCATCTCCTATTCTCTCCTAAATCCCTTGTCATCTGGGCTCTGTTTCTACTCTTCAGCTAAAATTGTGTTCACTGAGACTACCTATGACTTTCTTATTTCTAAATTTTGTCTTTATCTTATGGACCCACCTGCTTATTTGACACTGTTGATTTCTTCCACCTTGAAACTCTACTTGAATGGTTCCTAGTTCTACTCTTATTCCTCTCTGCTCCTACCCAGTCTCCTTCCTCCATTCATTACCTAAGGTTGGATATTTCCCAGAACTTCACCCTTGGTTTTTTTTTTTTTCACTCTGCTCATTCTGAGAGACTTTATTCTTCACTGTGACTTACATCACCACCAGCCCACACCCATTTTCTGAGCTCCCACACTTCAAATCCTACCAACACCCAGTGGTATCATCTGGGTGTCCAAAAGACACCTCAAAATTCAACATGTTCCCAAATGAACTCATCTGATTTTTCCCTAGCAATGCAGTTGTGCCTTCTTCTGCATTTAATAACTTGTCTTAATAATTAGTACTCTTCCCGATTACCTCCAGACAGAAAACTAGGAATGTCCAGACCCTTTGTTTTACATTTTATATCAGAAGCCTGCCAATTCTACTGTTTTTTGACATCTTCCTTTCTGTTCTTTTATCTTCTGCTGCTGCTTGGTTCAGGCCCCTATTATCTCTTGCTGGCATTGTTGCAGTAGTTTCCTAATTATCCTTACCTCCAATCTCACTCCCTTCCCAGGCGTCTTGCACATGGCTATCGGAGGGTCCTTTTCCATCTCAAATCTGACCATGTTACTCCCTGCTTAAGGCTTCATTGGCTCCCCATCATCTTCTGAGTAAAGAAAAAAATCAAAGCCCACCTTCCAGCATGATCTGAGCCCCCTCCTGACTCCACCAACTTGATTTCCTGCAACTTTTCACCATACCTTCTGAGCTTCAACTATAGCAAAATGCCGACTATTCCTTGAATGTACTATGCTAGTTTCATGCTTCTGAGACTTTTCATATGTTCCCTGAATGTCCTTACTCCTCGCTGTTAAACTAACTGGTGACCTAATGTTTTAAGATCTTTTCAAGTGTCTCCTTTGACCACCCTCCCTTTGTCCCATTCCCTCTACTTTTATATGGCTCTTGGTTACCTTTATTAATAATTATTGGGAACTTCTTAAAGATGGGACTGTTTTCTTTTCTTTCTTTCTTTTTTTTTTTTTTTTTTGAGACGGAGTCTCGCTCTGTCGCCCAGGCTGGAGTGCCGAGGCGCAATCTTGGCTCACTGCAAGCTCCGCCTCCTGGGTTCAAGCCATTCTCCTGCCTCAGCCTCCCGAGTAGCTGGGACTACAGGCGCCCACCACCGTGCCTGGCTAAGTTTTTGTATTTTTAGTAGAGATGGGGTTTCACCGTGGTCTCGATCTCCTGACCTCGTGATCTGCCCGCTTTGGCCTCCCAAAGTGCTAGGATTACAGGCGTGAGCCACCATGCCCAGCCCTTTTTTTTTTTATTTTTAAAGACAGGGTCTCAATATGTCAATATGTTGCCCAGACTGGACTTGAACTCCTGAGTTTAAGTGATCCTCCTGCCTCAGCCTCATGTAGCTAGGACTACAGGTTCATGCCAGCATGCCCAGCTGGGACTCTTTTCTATTTGTATTTGTGAGCCCTATCATCATTAAATAAATGAAAGAATTGTATCATGCTGGAGTGAGGGAAGAGAGGAAACAGGGTGCCCTGTGGTCAGGTCTTTCATCACCCTAAGGAGGGCACACCTTTTCTACAGATACCTCCATATATAAGCCAGGCTCCAACCTATGTGGTTTCAGGGCTACAGCTACAGGCCAGCCACTCCCAGGGCACACTGACCATGATAGTGTAGGCCTCACTGAACCTATACTAATGATATCTTTACAGTTAACATGGATATAGTGCTAAGGGTATACTATGCTAAGGACTATTCTGACTGCTTTAATACATATTAACTCCTTTCATCCTCACAAGAACCCTTGAACTAGGTATTAGTGTTAGTCCCATTTACAGATGAGGAAGCTGAAACCCAGATTGTACAGCTACTAACTGGAGGAGCTGGAATTTGAACCTAGGCACTCTGGCTCCAGAGTCTGTGCTTTTAACCATTACAATCTTTCTTTCAGTCTGTGTGGCAAGGAGGATGGGATTGTGTAGATTGTCTTCCTTTAGTCAGAGCATCCCCTTGGCACTGAGAGTGAGGTCAGCCCATCCAAGTCATATGTCTGTTGCCCAGTGGAGGAGGAGTATAATTTGAACGTTGGGGAGGCAATCACATGTCTACTGGGTACTTTTGAGAATCAGATAAGCTCGTGGATCTGAAGACATACATTAGGAACTACAAGACCCTCTACAAGTTTTATTTTTTGCCACCTAGAGTCCTACCAGAGTAGCGCGTAAAAGTCTGCGGGTCATTCAGGAAAGCAGACTCTTCCATCTACTTATCCAGATCCTCCTTCTTAAGACTCCAGGCATGAGCCTTGAAGGTTCCACACTTTGGTTTTTCTCGTTTGTTTCCCTTTTTTACCACCCAATTTTATCCTGCTTATTTGGGATCTCTTGGGTCCCAGCCTACCATTGTATTGACTGCACTACCCACAGCTCCAACAAGTAAGGCCAGCCAGCTAAAGACAGTTCATGAGTTGGTACAGCCCTGGGGCAGGGGGACAAGGGAAGACGTTAATATGCAGACTGATGCTTGGGCCTGCAGGAATGGAGCAGCCTCCCAGAGGGCCTGTCTTTAGCTCCAAGCCCAAATCATGTTCTCTTCCCTGTGTCCCTCCCTGCATGCTTTGAAAGGTTATTGACTCCATCACTGACTTTGGGTAAGACACTTCCCCTCTCGGCCCAGGTTTCCTCATTTTTAAAAAGAATGGGTGATGATATTTGTTGAAGCTGTTGATAGGTACCTATGATCTCACTATACTATTTTCCCTACTTGTTATAATTTCCATAATAAAATATTTTTAAACATTTAAAATCAAAAGATTTCAACCTTTTTTAAAAAATAGAACCTTTTCTCCAACCAAAAAGTTGCAACAGGCTGATATATAAATGAAATAAAGGTGAATCTACTCTTATTAAAGGGAAGCCAGACCCCCATCCTATAGCTTCCCCTTCACAGTCACTCAGGGAACACAGTTTAATGAAAATCAGTGGACCAAACTATTATAATTCTAAGGATTCTTCTGATGCTTTTGCCTTCCTCTAGCTATATTGGCTTTGCACTAGCTATTAGCCTAAATATCCTGTCCCAGAAACAGTGAGGCTGGGCTATTAATCATCTCTGTAGTCTTCAGAGAATTTATTTGAAGGGTTGCAGAAACATGGGCTGCTGTTAGAGATGCATTTCAATGTCTGTCTCTGCTGAGTGTTTATTAATAATCTTGTTAATCTCCACTCTAGTTCCCGGATCTAGCTAACGCCTTCAGATGTCCTTGGGGGGCACTTTAAATTCTCCCTGATTTCTTGGAGCCAGGCACTTCCTTCTGCCTGGAGTCTTTTCTGATACTTACATTCATGAATATTTTACATTTAATCTCCCTGATTACATTGCCATGCAATGGTTGTGGTGCATTGGCTGCATTTCTAAGGGAAGACATAGAGGAAGCTCACAGTAAAGGCTTATGTTTGCAGGCACAGTGCCAGAGATCTTTGTGCTTGCCACTAAGGTGGCCTTCTGTCATGGATAGTGATGGAGGAGATGCTGAATGGCGGGCTTTGCATGGGACCTCTCAGCCTAGGGCTCTGCCCCCTGGTCAGGCCCTCCTGAGTTGTGGTCCAAAGGAGCTGGCAGTTTCATCCAGGATCAAATACCACGAGGAACTTCCCAGTAGGCCTCAAGGACCACATGTGAGTCCCTGTGACCAGAGTTGCTCAACAGCTTCCTAGCCCTGTCCTTCCTGTGAAATATACCTCCCATGTTACCATTTATACCCAGTACCTCCAGACTGAGAGAAGAAACTTTGATGAACTCATCTGCACTGAGGAGTAAAAAGTTAGCTCCAAATGTCTAAGGGCTTGTGTTTTTAAAAATCAGCCCCAGGGAAAGGATGGTGAGGCCTAACACTCTCATGTGATAGATGGGTTAGAAGGTTAAGGAGGAGAAGCAGGATTGAAACGCCACAGATTTAGAAGTCATCAGTGTAAAAATGCCAATCAGAACTATAGGAGACATCAGGGCTCCCCAAGGAGAGAGAAGAGGGCCAAGGGCAGGACCCTACAGAGGAGGCAAAGGGTTGTGGGAGGACAGAGAAATGATAGTCAAAGAGGCAAGAGATGAGCCAAGGGAGGAAGCCTTTTCCAAATGGATGTGTTATATGTGACATGTGATGAATGCTACCAAAAAAGTGAAGGAATGTGACTTGGGACTTAGAAATGTGCCAGTGCTGCCCTGGTAGGGTCCTATCAGCATGTTTATGGGATTTGCCCTTTAAAAAGCCTTCCCTCTGGCTGCTTTGCAGTGAGCAGTCTCTGGGGCCCACAGGAAATCCAGAGCCCAGCTGTCCCATCTCCACCTCCCTTGCAGGTAGCAGCTGAGAGGCTGTTTTGGCTGCAGAGAGGCATGTCAGGGCCACTAGAGGTTTGCTTCTCCAAGGCTGTGCAGGACAGGTGCTGTCTATTAGTCTGTCAAGGAGGTTGCTGAGCCAGGGAGGATGAAGGACTTGCAGCATGGGAAGTTGCCCAAGATGCAGGCACTGCGGCACCCAGCCTCTCTGAGCAAAGCCTCCTGCCCTTCTTCTACTCAGTCAAGGCTAAGGGCTAGGGATCAAAGCAGGGGAGGGAGGCACAGGTTTTGCCCTCAGGAACTTGCAAACCACTGTGGCAACAGAGCCCACCCAGAGCCTTGTGCTCTGGATGGCCTGAAGGAACACAGACAAGGCCAGGATTTCCCTCTCAAACCTGCTAGACTTTTCCCTTTCCCATTAGTGACAAGCATGTTTTCATGCCCACTGCCTCATTTTAAAGGGAACAGAAGCCACCATAATGGTTATATATCCTTCCCTTGCTGGGTCACCAGCAACCACTCAGATCCCTGGGCCTGACACTGTGGCAGCATTCTACATGCCCATCTGTCTACTCCCTGCATCCGCAAAGGCAGAACAGGCAGCAGCCTTGGATCCCTTCTGCACTCCTCACACCTTAAGCTTAGCAATCTACAGGCCCTGGTTAAAATGCAAAGACAAGGGAAGAGGTTAATATGCAGACTGATGCTTGGGCCTGCAGGAATGGAGCAGCCTCCCAGAGGGCCTGTCTTTAACTCCAAGCCCAAATCATGTTCTCTTCCCTATGTCCCTCCCTGCATGCTTTGAAAGGTTATTGACTCCATCACTGACCTTGGGTAATACACTTCCCCTCTCGGCCCAGGTTTCCTCATTTTTAAAAAGAATGGGTGATAAGTTGATATTTGTTGAAGCTGTTGATAGGTACCTATGATCTCACTATACTGTTTTCTCTACTTGTTATAATTTCCATAATAAAACATTTTTAAACATTTAAAATCAAAAGATTTTAACCTTTTTAAAAAAATGGAACCTTTTCTCCAACCAAAAAGTTGCAACAGGCTGATATATAAATGAAATAAAGGTGAATCTACTCTTATTAAAGGGAAGCCAGACCCCCATCCTATAGCTAGGATGGCAGCACCCCTGTCAATATTTGGTCCTCAGAGTCTCAGGGAGAATGTGGATGACTTCAGCCACTTGCACGGCCCTGGATCTTGCAGCAGAGGAGGGTGTTTGGGAGGGGATGGCAAGGCTAGATAAGGACTCTTAGTGAGGTATGGTGGCTCATGCCTGTAATCCTAGCACTTTGGGAGGCTGAGGCAGGCGGATCATGAGGTCAGGAGTTCGAGACCAGCCTGGCCAATATGGTGAAACCCTGTCTCTACTAAAAATACAAAAATTAGCTGGGCATGGTGGCGTGTACCTGTAGTCCCAGCTGCTCAAGAGGCTGAGGCAGGAGAATTGCTTGAAACCGGGAGGCGGAGGTTGCAGTAAGCCAAGATCGCACCACTGCACTCCAGCCTGGGCAACAAAGCAAGACTCCGTCTCAAAAAAAAAAAAGGACTCTGGACAGCACAGTTCCCAGCCCAATTAGAGATTAGTGAAGTGAAGAGGGCAGTGAGGAGGATGTCAAAAGTTCCAGACTCAGGACAATACACAGAATGTGTGCTTTCCTATCTTCCTGACCATCTGTAGAATCAGGTGTTTTGCACTCTGGGCAGCAAAAGACTAACTGGCCACCTGCTGGTTTGTCATTATTTGTCTTCTCACCTACTGTACCTAGCCAACTTTTCAGGTTCTCCCAGGAGACACTCTTTAGGTGTCATTTGTGAACTGGAGAAGTCCTCATTAGAACTATTTTTTGTCCAGTGGCTGTAGCCTTGAAGGCTGGTGTGGCTTGGTCAGTCAGTTCTCTGGATCCTGTGAAGGGACTGTCCAGCACAGGGAAACAGAGGGAGAAGACCCATCTCAGACAGCACCTGCTCTCCCCTTAACCCAGACTTAAACTCACAGGAACCTAGGAAGACCTTGCCAAGCAAGTATACAGGAAGGGCCTGAGGGGAAGGGCTACTAGTATGGGAGTTAGGAGAAGGAAGTCCTGTGAGTTTAAAGAAATCATGATGGGCTTTCTGGAGGAGGCTGGACCACACAGGACTTTGAGGACAGACACCAAGTTGGATGTACATGGAACCCAGATCCTTGGTTCTTCTACCTAGCCCAGTGTTTTTGTCCCACGGTAGATGGGTCTGCCCCTCTCTCCCTGAATGCCCTGCCTGCTCTGAGGGGTGAATGCTCACAGAAGCCCAGAGGGCAGGTGGGAAGGCTAGCTTCAGGACTGAGAGCAGCCCCCTGTCTTCACTCCCTAACAACTCTCTGTCTTACTGCTTTCTCCCCACAGGACCCAGCCGCCGCCTCCATCTCTGACGGAGACTGTGACGCCCGGGAGGGTGAGTCAGTAGCCATGAATTACAAACCATCCCCGCTCCAAGTGAAGCTGGGTGAGTGTGTCTGGGGGGTGAGGGAGATGTGGGGACTAGGCAAGATACTCTGGGCTGGGTCTACAATGAGGTGCCACAAATAAACCAGCTCAGCCTAGATGATTCCAAGACTCAAGCCTTCAAGTCATTGGCACTGCGAGGCACCTTGTCTCCTGCAGGCAAAGAGGGCAGTTACAGTTCTCTGCAGGAGCCTGAAACTCTAAGAGGCATCTCTGAAGCCAAGAACGTTCCAGGTATTCTGGGGGATAGCTGCAGGGGGAAAAGCATGGAACCCCACAGAGAGGACTTGGAAGTCCCATCAAACACTGGATCAGGCTGAGAGGAAGCTGCCTTCGAAGTGGGGTGTTATCCCAGCACTTTGGGAGGCCGAGGCGGGTGGATCATGAGGTCAGGAGATCGAGACCATCCTGGCTAACAAGGTGAAACCCCGTCTCTACTAAAAATACAAAAAAATTAGCCGGGCGCGGTGGCGGGCGCCTGTAGTCCCAGCTACTCAGGAGGCTGAGGCAGGAGAATGGCGTGAACCCAGGAAGCGGAGCTTGCAGTGAGCCGAGATTGCGCCACTGCAGTCCGCAGTCCGGCCTGGGCGACAGAGCGAGACTCCGTCTCAAAAAAAAAAAAAAAAAGAAGTGGGGTGTTACTTGTATGTCTAAGGGATAGAAAGGAAAGAGAGTTCCAACCCTAGAAGCCGAGCCCCTCTCCCGATTACAATCTCAGCCCATCTAGAGATCTCTGGGCCCAGTTGGCACCTATTTGGGGGAGTTTTCCCTTCGTTTCTTAGAAAACCCAAATATCTCCCTTCATTTCTGGGTCACATTTCCCTTGTGGCTTTGTCTCATGTCCACTCCAAAGTCAGTTTACTGTGCAGCCTGATCCTGTGAAGTCCCCTCGCTTGTGGCCACTGTCCACAGCTCCTACCACTATTGCCCTCCCTTCACCTCATGGGCTGTCCCTCTCCCTTCAGGGACCAAAGTTTCACTGTCTCATGGCTGCTGTATATAACACACTTTTATGAAAACTTTGGTTTCTTGAAGAGAAATTACAAAACAGGACATACAGGAAAGAGTTTACAATTAAATATAGGTCATTACTATCCTTCCAAGTTCCTCTGCCATCAAGACCACCCTCCTGTCCATCCTCCTCCTCAGGCTCCAGCTGCCCAACAATTACTGATGCCTCCTCAGTCCTAAGGGCCCTTTGCCTACAACTTTCTCCTTCCTTTCCACAGAGGCCTGTATTTTATTATTCAACTACTATTTTTTTTTCTTACCTTGCTTGCTTCTCTCCTTCCAGACCACATCCAGGGAGCCCCTCGAGCTGTTTTTCTAAACAAGAATAGTTCTCTCCTTGGAATTTGTTTCTATTCCTAGGACATCAGATTAAAACTGCAGCCAATTTTATTTATCAGGGGTGTTGGTTGTTGTTGTTGTTGTTGTTGTTGTTTTGAGACAGAGTCTCTCTCTGTTGTCCAGGTTGGAGTGCAGTGGCATGATCTTGGCTCACTGCAACCTCCGCTTCCCTGGTTCAAGCGATTCTCCTACCTCAGCCTCTCAAGTAGCTGGGATTATAGGCGCGCACCATCATGCCCAGCTAATTTTTGTATTTTTAGTAAAGATAGGCTTTCGCCATGTTGGCCAGGCTGGTCTGGAACTCCTGGTCTCAAGTGATCCACCCACCTCGGCCTCCCAAAGTTCTGGGATTACAGGCATGAGCCACCATACCCAGCCTATTATTGTTTAATGTAACAATACAAGTATTTTAACAAGCATAACTTCTTTACTCTCCCCCATCACATTCTCCTCCTAAGAGGTAACTATTCCAAGCCTTTTCAGTTTCTGTAGTTTTACTTTGTATTTTAACATAAGTGGTATCATATTGTGCACATTTTCTGAAACTTGGCCTTCCTTCTTCCACCACCTAAATCTTGGAGCTCCTTCCAATGTCAGCATATTGTGACTTCATTCTTTTAAATGGTTGTATAGTAGTCTTTAGTTTGGTTTTGCCAGTTTATTGTTTGCTTTTTTCCCACTATTTCAAACAATTTCAGCATGCTTTTAAAATAACATCTTTTTTTCTCCCCATTACATTACCATCAAAGCTCCTCATGAAAATTCACAGCATTGTCCCAGTTGCACCTAGTACCACCAGGAACTTTAAGGCAAATTGCACCCCCTAGAGGCCTGGAGTGGTAATGGCAGCTGCCACCTGCTGGAAAGAAGCTGGGAAAAAGCTGGAATCAACTGAGCAGTGGCAAAGAAAGAGGGTCAAAGAGTAGAAGACAGAGATTCAGAGACATGAGGTCAGGGGAAATTTCCAAGTGAGTCACAGTAGCTGTAAAGGTCCTTCCCATCCTTACCCTCTGGAGCATTTGGCTATTTTATGAGTCATTTTCCCTAGTGTCCCTCTCCACCTAACAGTTCCTTTTCCTAGATCTGGCCTTTACTTGAGATGAGTAGGGAAGAGTAGATGGGACTCCTCCAAGACCCAGAAAGCTACTTCTGGTAACAGTTGTCACATACCAGGCAGTGGACTGGGTCACCTGATGGCCAGCTCCATGAACCTGGTAGGCTTTGGAACCTTGGAGAACTCAGACCTTGGCAAAGGAGTCAGGAGCACCACTCAGGCAGCGTAGCCAAATGGGCTCCCCCAGCCTCCTGCCCCTTACCTTGTAGCCCCATCCTGCGCCTCCCACACCATAACCTTCAGTGGCTTCTTCTTCCTTCTGCGTTAATCCCAAACTCCTCTGTCTGGCATTCAAGTCCTTCATGTTCTGAGTTTGTAACCAGAGAGAGTCTTCGGCCCCTTAGCACAGGACTGGACATATAATTAGTGACATGGATATTTGTTGAATAAGTGGCTGAATAAATGAATTTTACTTCTCTAACCTGACCTCTCTCTTCACCCCTCTATCCAGAGCCACACTTAGGCTCACTTTTAAATGCCTTTTTGCACACACTATCCCTCCTTCCTAGAATGTCCACCTCTCTCCAGGTCATGGTGTCACCTAAAGGAAGCCCTCTCTGACTGCGCCATCCTTCTGTGATTGTCTCTCCCCCGCCAGCCTTTCCCTGGCATCAAGTACACACTAACTACCCTAACATGGGAGTTGTGGTTCCTGGAAAACAGGGGGCAGCCTCCTCTTTTTGCCCCCCACTGTCTGCCTCAGGTTGTGCAGGGCCAGGTACTATCTCCACCAAGCAGCAGGGGCCTGGAGTTGGGATCCCTGCCTCAGTCCTTCTAGGAGCAAGTGGTTTCACAGTGGAGGCCCAGCCCAGGCTGCCCTGAGTAGTAAGACAGGGTGGCCTCAGGGGCAGGACACAGCTTCCTTCCCATGTTCTCCTGCAGAGAAGCAGCGGGAGCTGGCCCGGAAGGGCTCCCTGAAGAATGGCAGCATGGGTAGCCCTGTCAACCAGCAACCCAAGAAGAACAATGTCATGGCCCGAACAAGGTAGAGGCCCTCCCTACCCCACCTGGACCCTGCCAGCCAGGACCTATTTCTGCTGGTCCTGAGCCTCCCCCTCTTCCCTCCCTCCTCAGGCCCAGCTCCTCTCTGAGAGGAGACAGCCTTAACAGGATCCAAGGTGGGGAGGGAGGGAAGGAAGTGGTGGGACGGGGCCCAACCCAGTCCCTTGCCAGGTTTCTATGCTCCACTTTGCCACTCTAACTCCCGAAATTCTTCACCCAGGCTGGTCGTCCCCAATAAAGGCTACTCCTCACTTGACCAGAGCCCCGATGAGAAGCCACTGGTAGCCCTTGACACGGACAGGTGTGTATGGGGGCTTGGGGGTAGCTGGGCAGCCCAAACGAACCTGTGTAGCACAAGTGGGCTGTACAGGCCACACCTGCTATAATGTCAGAATTGGGATATTCTTCAGCCAGAATCTCTCCAAGGGTGAATTCTCCAGGGATGGGAATTTTTTTACACCAGGGACTGGGGGTTGAAGAGAGGTGGCAGAGAGAGGAAAGGGGGGCCTGCGCTGTCTGCTGTCATCCTGGGACAACTGATCCAATGGTTGTCCCTAATTGGCCTGTGATGTTGTCTCTGGACAGCAGAATATGATGCTTAATGCCCCTTCCCCTCAGGAAGGAGCCCTACTCCCTGGAAAACACCTGGCTAGACTTGGACTTTGGGAATATCCTACAAGTCAGGGTGATTTGAGTCTACAAAAAAAAAAAAAAAAGATGAGAAGGAAGGGGGTGAAAGGAGTAACTGCTATATTTAGAAGGAGGTTAAGGATAGCAACTGATTTTAAGGGTGGGGCTTGGGAACTTGTCTTTAAAATCCTGCATTTGCACAGCAAGCACAGTTTGTATTGAGATTTTGCTATTTGGAACTGTAAGGGAGGTATAGGATGCTGACTAATGGGAGGTGGGATTGCAGAGAGTTTTCTATGTAATTTCTTGGTATCACTTTCCCTCTCTTTCCTCCGTGGCCAGCGATGATGACTTTGACATGTCTAGATACTCCTCCTCCGGCTACTCCTCTGCTGAGGTGAGCCCCTACCCCTTCTCACCCTAGACACCACCGGGCAGGATCACCGCCATCCAGGGGGAGGGCTGGGGCCAATGCCCAAGTACAAGGAAAAAGAGGGCTGGGCAAGGCTGGGTGGTGCCCTGCACAGGGTGGGCCTGGGATAGGATGAAGAGAAGTGGTTACTGGCCTCAAGTGCGGGGAGCCCAGGGTTAGGAGCGGGGCTTTAGATTGCAGCAGGCCATTTAAATAGAACGGGTGTAAAATACAGGTGATATCCTCTAGTAGCCGGCCTGAGATAGGGGCAAAACCCGAATAGGAGCAGGACCAGAGGTGTGAAGTTGACCATAGAATGGGAAGGGGTGACTAGAAAGAAAGTGAGGCCAGAGGCGAAGGAGGGCGCCTAGGCAGAAGCGAGGCCTGGGGGTACGGACAGACCCGGGACAGGGCGGGGCTGATATCCAGGGCACTGGCTGGACTGGGGCGCAGACGGCCTGGAGTGGCCGCAGAGCCGTGGGTGGTGCCTCCCTGCCGCTCGGGCCTGACCTCCCTCCCCTTTGCCTACAGCAGATCAACCAAGATTTGAACATCCAGCTGCTGAAGGACGGCTACCGGTTAGATGAGATCCCCGACGACGAGGACCTAGACCTCATCCCCCCCAAGTCCGTGAACCCCACGTGCATGTGCTGCCAGGCCACGTCCTCCACCGCCTGCCACATTCAGTAGCGGGCGGGGCCGCTGCGGTCGCCGGGGCGGGGCCGCCAAGGGCTGGGTAGGACGGGCAGAGGCCGACCCCTTCCCAGCTCGTCTGCCTGCCCCCGGCCCCGCGCCCCTACAGCCGCCAACCTCGTATAACAGTCATTGCTTCCTCCTATGGTAGGACGTGTACCTCTGTGTGTTCATGGAGCTGGAGAAACCAAAACCGGGTCTCTCTCCACCCGGGAGCTGAGGAGGGGTGGGGGCCGTTTGTTCAGTTACCTGGGGGAACCTCACCCAGCACCCTGCCCCGCTTCCCAGGGCTGGCCAAGAGAGAAAACTGGACGGCAGGGAGGTCAACATTAACGAGTGGGGGGATCACAAAGCCAGGGGCTTGGCCCCACCCCAGCGAAGCCATGAACTCCCAAGCCCCGGCCTCAGCCTAACCAGGAAAGGGGCTCGGAGGGAGAAAGGCCCAGGGCAGTGGGGACGGGTCCCAGCACCTCGGAGCCCCCTTCACACGCCCCCTACCGGCCCATGTTTCTATTTGCATTTCCCCCTCCTCAGATGGGAAGCCTGGCAAAGCTGCCCAACCGGGTAGTGCCCCTCACCCATTGGATCACTGCCTTCTTCCTCTTGCCCCATTCACCCGCTTCCTTGCACTCTGGGAGTGGGGCAGGGTAAGGTGGGCCTTACAGACAGGCTGAGGTTTGGGTGGTGTGATCTGTCCTAATTGGCCCCTCACCAATGCATCTATCTGTCTGCCACCAGCCCACCCCACCCTGCCCCCACCCTCACCCACGCTTCTGCTCATTGGTCTTAATCCCAGCCTGGAAGCAGGGAGTAAGGCTGGATTCCAATGGCCCATTCCCCTCACCCCAGCCCAAGACGTGGGAGGCTGCTTCCCAGTAAGAATCCAGGAGCAAGCTTTGGTGAATCCAGTGGGCCGAGTGGCTATATGGATGTGGTTGTTTGGATGTGGTAGGGAGTGCTTAGCAGAATGTGTGTGTATCTCTGAGGCTGTCAGGGGGTGGGTGGGTGTGTGTCTCTGTTGGACCTGTCTCTCCTCAGTCTATTCCTGTCATAGATGTGGGTGTCCCTGGTAGGGAAGTGCCTGTGTGGTCTGTTTACAGTGCAGAAGGCGGCTCAGCAGTGCAATGGGCTGACAGCCTTGGACCGGGAGTCAGAAGCCTGGGTTCTGGTTGTAGCTCTGGCCCCTCCCTGTGATCTTCAACAAGCCACTTGCTTTCTCTGGTCTTCAGTTTCCTCAACTAGAAAATGAACAGCAGCTGAAATTATGTTGAAGATCCTTTTATACCTGAAAGAGTTTCTTCATAGAAATTTCTGTGGTGGGGAGGGGGCAATCTCTGTGTGTCTCAGTACACCTAAAGGTTGGGGTGGGGCGGAGTTGTGTGTCTCTGTAGAAAGGCGAAGGGGCAGTTCCTATCAGGACTGTGTATGTCTGAGCACATGTGGCTCTGTTTGGGATTACGTGTTTGTCTGTGAATGTGTGTGTGTGTTGGAGGGTTGTCTATTGTGTGTGGCTGTATAGGGTGTCTGTAGATCAAGATGTGTATACAGCTGCTTCTGCTATTGCTGGTTTGGGGGAGGGGACTGGAAAGCTGAGACTGAAAATCAAGAGGGAAGAGGTGAGGAAGGCCCACCCCTGGGGCTGGGCAGTGTAGACCTGCCACCGTGTGAAGAAAAATGAAAGCACAGATAGCCTAAGACTGCACAGGCCTGTGCCCACATACCTTATAGCACAGGCCCAGGTGGATCATCTCATGCTAACACCCCACATGTGCTGGTGGATCCACTCCCATGGATCCACTCACATGCTGCAGGCATGCAGTAGACTCACCCACAGCCCACTCTCTGGACACCAATCCTGGGAGGTGGGAGCTGGAATGGGGAGCAATGAGAGGAGGGAGTGAGACTGTTGGCTTAGGAAGGGTGGTACCTCTCCCTGCATCATACCCAGGAACTGCCAGCTCCAAAATATTGGGGTACAACTCACCACCCCCCACTCCTCCAACCCATCCCTACCTCCTCTAGTGCAGGGACCCAAGTTAGATGATGAGAAAATGCCAAACAAAGGGAGGCAAGGACAGAGAAGGTACCTGCAGGACCCACAAGGCCCATACTGGCCCCCATCTGAACCCACCTCTCCCACCCAGATCAACATCCCCCCAACCCCTGTGCCCCCATCATCTGGACCCCAGAGCCAGCCCTCCCACTACCACCACCACCACCCCGGGGCTCCTTGGCTCACCTTTCTAGAACATGGGTACCTCCTCTTTTTGGGGGCTCATTTAGACTGCTGCCTTTGCTGCTGACTTGCAGTGTGACTCGGGCCCATTGTTCAATCTCTGTGGCCCTGAGACACCAGGGAAAATCTCCCCCCCACAGGATATACTAGTTCCCTGGCAGGCAAGGGCTTCCAACTGAGGCAGTGTATGTGTGGCAGAGAGAGGCAGGAAGCTGGCAGTGGCAGCTTCTGTGTCTAGGGAGGGGTGTGGCTCCCTCCTTCCCTGTCTGGGAGGTTGGAGGGAAGAATCTAGGCCTTAGCTTGCCCTCCTGCCACCCTTCCCCTTGTAGATACTGCCTTAACACTCCCTCCTCTCTCAGCTGTGGCTGCCACCCAGCCAGGTTTCTCCGTGCTCACTAATTTATTTCCAGGAAGGTGTGTGGAAGACATGAGCCGTGTATAATATTTTTTTTAACATTTTCATTGCAGTATTGACCATCATCCTTGGTTGTGTATCGTGTAACACAAATAATGATATTAAAAGCATCAAACAAGCCAGCCTCAGCTCCCTCCCTGGGGTGTGGGCAAGGGGCAGATGGGCTGGGAAGCAGACAGAACTGGTCCTCTGGGCACACATGTTACTCCACTTCCACCTGTGGGTTCCCAGGCATGCCACTGACCTGCTGCATGACCCTGGGTGAGTCACAACCCCTCCGAACCTCTGTTTCTCTTCAACAGTGAGAAACCTGACCTAGAAGATCTCCAGAGGCCCTCTGAACTCTTAGAAATTGGGCTCTTTTGATAGGCTTGAGGCAGGAGGGGGTCAGGAGCAGGGAGGGAATTAGACCTCCTCACCTTCCCAGGGATGGGGCTGAGCCAGGTGATATCACAATGGGCAGTGCCCATCCTGGAGGGGGCATCAGTGTGGGGTGGGAGCAGGAAGGCTGTTGGGGAAGGAAGCTGAGAGATCCTCTGCAGGAGGGGATTATAGCAGCTAAGGGCACCTGCCAGGCTGGAGGTGTGGCCTGTCTAGGGGAAGGGTGGTCACTGATGTCCAGCAGGAGCCCTTGACAGGTAGAGCCCACCACGGCATCTCCAAGACCACACCATGTTCCTGTTCTCCCGTAAGACCAGGACCCCTATCAGTACCTACAGTGACTCCTACAGGGCTCCCACCTCCATCAAGGAGGTCTATAAGGACCCACCCCTGTGTGCCTGGGAAGCCAACAAGTTTCTGACTCCGGTAAGTGGGAGATTGGTGGGGAGGGGCAGGCCAGAGTGTATGGCCAGTCTGGATGCCTGGCAATGTATGTTTGTAATGATTTGTAGCTTTGTGTATGTGTGTGTTTTATTCATTTACCTAGGCACAGAATTTACAATGGTATGTAAAACAGCACAAAATCCTGCCTTCATGGAATTACATTGGGGTAGGAGGTAGGAACAGGCAGATAATAAGAAATAAACATGAGTTTTATAAATTCTTCAAAAATACTGTAAAGGAAATAAACAGAGTAGTGGAAGTGGAAATGGAAAGGGAGGGCTACTTAGGTCATGGAAAACCCTCTCTCAAGGTGACAATAAACTGAGACTGGAAAGATGAGATAGAACTAGCCACATGAAGACCTGAAAGAATAGAAGAGCTGAAAGTTCCAGACAAGTGATCAGAAAGTGCAAAGGCCCTGAGGCTGCCTGTGGAATAGGCCGGAAACTGTCCTATATGCATGCCTTTATGTATATGTATCACAGTTTACTTGTGTCTGTGCTTGAAGATTGGTGGCCAGGTGGGAGGAAATCTGTGAGTCTAACTGTGACTCTGCCTAAGAGAATTTATCTGTGTGTACCGTCCAACTTTGCTGAGTATCTTCATCTGTAGGCAACCCAGGATACAAAAGGGAAGGGCCAGCCCTTGCCTTTGAGGAGCTCACAGCAAACAAGTGAACAAAGTAGAGTTGCCCGATGTGGAACATGCACCAGCAGAGGTGGAGAGCCAGAAAGGGGAGAGCGCTGCCCAACCTGAAGGGCAGACCTACTGAGGGATCCAGGAGGAAGAGGCTTCCAGCAGAAGAGAGTCAGGAGAAAAGGCAGCCTGTGGGCAGGGACCTACCAGAAACTGAAACTGTTAGAGCAGGAGAGTTTAGTCCTTGGGTGAGAGAGGAGTCTGCAGACCAAGAAGGGCCTCTCTGGCTATGTTGTGGAGCGTGGACATAAGGCTCCAGGTTTTTGAACCTGGGAGGGAGAGTCATGGTTCAATTGTGAGTTAGGCCACTCTGGCCACAGTGTCAGGGAATTGCAGGGGCTGGGGTTGAGGGCAGGAAGGCCAGCGAGGGGTGAACAGATGAGGAAGGAGGATGTAGGTGGGAGATAAGGAGATTGTCACAATGAAAAAAGGAATTTGTTGAATAGGAGAGAATTTTTTAAATAATTTATTTTGTCTAACTCCAAAATAAATATACGCTGAATGTAGAAAATGCAGATAACTCAGAGAAGCACAAAGAAAAAAGGTCTAAAATCCTACTACCTAAAATTACCATTGTTAATATATTATCGTATGCCCTTTCAGGAAGCAAATATTGTTTATTATAAAAATAAATAAAATTTATTACAAAGTGGTGTATTTAAGGAATCTTATTGAAAATTTAGGTACTTTATAAAATTTTGCTAGTATAATCATTCTTATACATGTATCTTGGTACACATTTCCAATTATTCCCTTAGGATAAATTACTAGACATGAAATTGTTAGGAGAAAAGATATACACATTTTTAAAACTTTTGCTATATACCTCAAATTGCCATAATAAGTAAGGGTTGTAACAATTTACATTTCCACAAGCAAAATATGAGAGTGCCTGACTCCATACTCAATAGAAGGGAATTTTAAAAAGTAGATGAATAGATTTTGGTCACCATATGGATGGTAAGGGGAGAGATTAGGGTGACCCTTGAGTTTTTGGCTGTGGCAACTGGAGGAATGCTAATGCTATCAACTGAGGTTTGGAATAACAGATTAGAGATTTGGAGTTCAAGAACAAAAATATTTGAGGATATCCAGGAAAAGATGTTTGGCAAGTAGTTAGATATACTTATCTGAAGCAAAGGAAAGAGGTCTGGGTTATAGATAGAGATCTTGAAGTCATCATCATATAAATGGTGGGTGAAGTCATAGGAAGAGATGAAATTGCCAAAGAAGAGAGAGAAAATGGCCAAGGACATAACTTTGGAGAATATAAATATTTAAGGGTAGGTAAAGGAAAAAAAGCCATAAAAGAAGACAGAGAATTATTGCCAGAGAACTAGGAGGAAAATCAAAGATAAACCAATAAAGACAGCATTATTAGACAAAGATCAGTGTCAAGTGTTAGTGACAGAGAAATCTCTCGGATGTAGTAACTCTTGGTAACTTAGCCAGACAGCTTCAATGAATGGCGAGGAGTGAAAGTCAGATAGCAGTGGTATTAAGAATGAAGGAAAAGCCAGGCATGGTGTCTCACGCCAGTAATCCAAGCACTTTGGGAGGTTGAGGCAGACAGGAAGATTGCTTGAGCCTACGAGTTCAAGACCAGCCTGGGCATCATGGTGAAATCCTGTCTCTACCAAAAATACAAAGATTAGCCAGGTGCAGTGGCATGTGCCCATAGTCCCAGCTACTCGGGAGGCTGAGCTAGGAGAATCACTTGAGCCCAGGAGGTTGAGGCTGCAGTGAGCCTTGATCACACCACTTTACTCCAGCCTGGATGACAGAGCGAGGCCCTGTCTCTTAAAAAAAAAAAAAAAAAAGAATGAAGGAAAAGCTTCTGCTTTTGGCAGTATGGTGGTCTAGAAACTCTGAAGGGCCCTGTTGCTTCAAAACAACTTAAGTTCTGAATAAAAATTAATTTTTATTTTGTGTTGGATTCTCATGGAGATGAGTGGTAAGTATAGTTAAGAAGACAGGATTGTCCTGAGGACAAATGCCATTATTAGCACTATAAACAGGCATTTAAGCCTTAAACTAGCTGAAAGATAGAGGAATTAAATCTGTAAATTCCAAACTTAACCAGAAAGTTCCATGTCTCTGCCCCCCAACACACACCCCACACACACATATTTATCTTCAATGGCGGTAAACATCCTCAGTGTAGGTTTCCAGGTATCCTTTGAAGAACGGCCAATTAAACATGAGCTCACAATAAGAGATAAAAGAAAACAAACCACCATATTACAGAATCTGCAGACACAACAAACAATAAACTTAAAACTCCCAAGAATTTCAGATATTAGAATTAACAGTTAAATAATATAGAATAATTGGGCCGGGTGTGGTGGCTCACACCTGTAATCCCAGCACTTTGGGAGGCCGAGTCGGGTGGATCATGAGGTCAGGAGATCGAGACCATCCTGGCTAACACGGTGAAACCCCATCTCTACTAAAAATGTAAAAAGTTAGCCGGGCATGGTGGTGGACACCTGTAGTCCCAGCTACTCAGGAGGCTGAGGCAGGAGAATGGTGTGAACCCAGGAGGCAGAGCTTGCAATGAGCCAAGATCGTGCCACTGCACTCCAGCCTGGGTGACAGAGCAAGACTCCATCTCAAAAAATAATAATAATAATATAGAATAATTATGATTTTTTAAAAAATGTGAAATCTGGCCAGGCATAGTGGCTCATGCCTGTAGTAATCCCAGCACTTTGGAAGGCTGAGACAGGAAGATCACTTGAGGCCAAGAGTTCAAGACTAGCCTGGGCAACATAGTGAGACCTTGTCTATTTAAAAAATAAAAATAACTAAAAATATGAAATCATTAAAATAAGCAAGCAATAAGAGATTATTAAAAAATGAGTAGGCAAATGTAAAAAGGACCTGAATAGAATTTTTAGAAATGAAAAATGTATTTGCTAAACCAAAAACTCAGCAGATGGATTAAAGAGTAGAGTCAACACAGCTGAAAAGTCCAGTGAAATGAAAAATAGACTGAAAGAATTTTCCCAGAATGCAGCACAGAGAGACAAAGAGATGAAAATATGAAAGAAACATTAAATGATATGAAAGACAGAATGAGAAGATCCCACACACATCTAATGGGAATCTCAGAAGGAAAGAGCATAAAGAACAGTTATTATTTAAAAAGAAAAAGGCTCAGAATTTTCCAGAACTAACAAAATAAATGAATCCACAAATAGAGAAAAAAAATAGAAGAAATTCCACAGTTAGGCACCTCACAATGAAACTGCAGTTCACCAGCTTAAGAGATGACCTTAAAAGCAGACAAAGAAAAAAAATTTTCGAAGTGTCATCCTTTCAAAAACCAAGGAAAGATAAGACATTTACAGGAAAACAAAAATGAAAATGTTTATTACCATCAGGTCTATATACAATAAAGGAACTTCTAAAGGATATACTCTGGGGAGAAGGAAAATGATCACAGAAGGAAAGTCTGAGATGCAAGAAGGGATGGTAAGGAACTGATAAACATGAGGTAAATTTAAGCAAACGTTATCTATAGAAAATAATTATAATGGCTTTTAATCTGTAATATTTAAAGGAAGAACTAAAATATTACAAAACTATCATTTAAGTTGGAACAGGACAGAGTTAGGTGTTCCTAGATTCTCCCATTGTTCTAAAGAGAGCATAAGACATAGTTTTGTACTGTCAACTAGCTGGAACTATACTTGCAAGAATTCCCTTTCCTAAATGTTTCCTAATTGGCCATGAGAGAAATCTGCATGATATTTGGAAAGAATAAATGAAAGAACAGCCATTTTTACCCTCTGAAGTTTGACGTGGGGTACCAAGCACTGTGGCAGCTTATGCACAATGTTGCTGATTTAGTAGTTCACCTTATTGCCATAGAGCAGCATTTGGCTACAACTCCTCTAGCTCCCACTGGATCTCCTTCAACCTCTCTGGGTCCTGGACCAGGTGTATGTAAAATTCCATGGCAAAGGGCACCAGCTTGTCATGAAGGTCGTCCATATCATCATTGTTGTAGGCAGTGAGACAGATGCAAATTCGACTTTGTTCTCCTCATGAGTTCCAGTTTGTCCTTGCTCTTCCCCACTTCATGTCCAGTTCTGCTTCCTGATGCCAGCAACTGACTTCAGGCTTAAAAATAGATGCAAAGACAACAGCTTTGCAGAGTTCTTAACCAGTATCCACAATTGTGTAAAGTCTCATCTCTCAAGTAAATCCCTTATGCTATATCACTAAAAGTGCTTTCTCTGATCCAAATTTGACTGATACGGATACAATAACAAAAAACTGAGTAAGCTAAAAAGTAACAGACAAAAGAGATTTTCAGATTAAACACACACACATACACACACACACACACACACACACACAGTTTTTAGATGGATCACTACATAAATGACAAAGTTTCAATTCACCAGGAAGATATTATAATTACAAACTTGTATTGGCCTGATAGAATTAGTAGAAGGACCTGTAATTCTAGCACTTTGGGAGGCCCAGGTAGGAGGATCATTTGAGCCCAGGAGTTTAGGACCAGCCTGGACAACATAACAAGACCCCATCTCTACAAAAAAATTTAAAAATTAGCTGGGTGTGATGGTGTGTGCCTACAGTCAGGAAGCTGAGACAGGAAGATGGCTTGAGCCCAGGAGTTTGAGGCTGCAATGAGCCACGATCACACCACTGTGCTCCAGCCTGGGTGACAAAGTAAGACCCTGTCTCAAAAAACAAAACAAACAAACAAACAAAAAAACCATGCCAGCCTGATCAACAAAGCAAGATATCATCTCTACAAAATTTTTTAAAAATAAAAATAAAGAATTAACCAGATGGAGAAATTGGCAAAATATACCATATTAGATTGTAACACACTACAATTACTGATTGGTCAAGCAGACATCCCCAACCCCCAAAAAAAGCAAAGATCTAAAACTCTTGCAATATAATTAGTATACTTGATTTATTTAATATAAATAAAGCCCTGAACCCAACAACTACAGATTTAAACATACAAGGAACATGATAACAGTGGACCAAGTACTAGGTTATAAAACAAACATAAGCAGAATTCTAAGATTGACATCATACAAAATAACTGTCTCTAACCTCGATGTAATAAAATTACAGATCAACAACAAAAAGATAACCAAAATCCTTTGTGAGTTTAAAATTTTGAAAAACACCATTCTAAATAATGAGTCAAATAAGAAATCAAAACAAATGGAAATATACTCAGAACTGAAAAGACTGCATATCAAAACTTGTGGGGTACAATAAAAGCTGTAGAGGAAAACCTATATCCCTAAATCCTTGTCTAAAAAAATGTGAAACATAAATGACCTGAGCATCAGACTTAACAACTTATGGGGAAAAGAATAAATGTAAAAAAATAGAAGAATGGAGATAATGAAAATAAGAGCAAAAGTTAAACTAGAAAGCAAAGATTCAACAAGATGAACAGGCAAAAGTTGTTTCTTTGATGAGGCTCATAAAATAGACAAATCTCTAGAGAATTAAGAAAAACAAGGCACAGACAAAAGAAGGGTCTAACAATGGATGTAGAAGAAATTAAAAGTAAGAGAATGTTCTGAACAACTTTATGCTAATAAAATTGAAAACAAATGGACAAACACAAGAAAAATAAAACTTGCCAAACCAGTTCAAGAATTGGAAAAAATCTGAATGCTCCTATAACGATTTAAAAAATTAAACCGGTAATTTGAAAACTTTCCACAAAGAAAACACCCAGCATAGATAAACAGTTACATTCCTCAAATGCTCGAAGAACAGTTGTTTTAATCTTATACAAACTCTGTCAGAGAACAGAAAAAAAGAGGATGCTTCCTAACTCATTCTATGAACCCAGCATAACTTTGATACAAAATTAATCAAGAAGGCCAGGTGCAGTGGCTCACACCTGTAATCCTAGCACTTTGGGAGGCTGAGGCAGGAGGATTGCTTGAGCCCAGGAGTTCAAGACCAGCCTGGGCAACATAGTGAGACCCCGTCTCTACAAAAAAATTTAAAAATTAGCCAGGTGTGGTGGCACGCACCTATGGTCCCAGCTGCTGCGGAGGCTGAAGCAGGAGGAATGCTTGAGCCCACAAAAAAAAATTAATCAAAAGTGTATAAGAAAATAAAAGTATACAGGCCAATTCATTCATAAATACAAAAGCAAAAATTCTAAATAAAATATTAGAAAACCGTATCCGGTAGTGTATAAAAAATAATTTGTGATGGTTACATTGTATTTATTTCATAAATGCAAGGATAGTTTAACATTAGAAAAATAAATATCATCCATCACATTAACAGATTCAAGAAAAAAACCACAAGATCATTTCAAAATATGCAGAAATGGACATGAGATCTTAGTAAAAATTCTTGAACTGTACACTTTGAGTGAAATTTATGGTATGTAAATTATACCTCAATGAAACCATTTTAAAAAGATGCAGAAATAGCAGTTACTAAAATTTATTACCCATTTATAACTAAAAAAGAAAAACTTAGCAAATATAACCTGATAAAAAATATATACAAAAAATATACAGCCAACATTATTCTGATTAACTGTTAGAAGCATTCTTTTAAAAATTGGAATCAAGGCAAGGATGTTCACTACTTCTATTCAGCATTGCACTGGAGGTCCTGGCAAGGACACCACAAAAAAAAAAAAGTAAAAAGATTTAAGAATAGGAAAGGAAAAAACAAAATTGTCATTATTTGCAGATAATACAACTGCATATATAGAATCTACAAATTGGCTGGTCCAAGGTAGTGAGTTATCTCAATTGATTGTTCACAGTCAGTTACAGATCAAACTCCTTGTTCCACTCTTTCTCTCTTCACTAGTGTGTTGGACTAGTCTTAAAAAAAAAAAAAGAATCTACACACATTATTAGAATAATTGGATAAATATTAAAAGTCAATCACATTTCTTAACACAAATATTTAGGAAGCATAATTTTTAAAATATACATCATTCTAGCATCAAAAAATAAAGATAATTAGAAATCTAACAATGTATGTAAAACTATATGGATAATATTATAAAACTTTATTGAATACTTTTTTTAAAAATACTTAAATAAATGGAGAGATATAACATGCTCACGAATGGGAATAGTTACTATCATAAAGATTCAGTGCCACCGGGCGTGGTTCTCAGCACTTTAGGAGGCTGAGGCAGGCAGATTGCTTGAACTCAGGAGTTCAAGACCAGCCTGGGCAATATGGTGAAACCTCATCTCTACAAAAAATACAAAAATTGGCAGGGCATGGTAATGTGTGCCTGTAGTCCCAGTTACTAATTAAAATCCCAACAGGATTTTTTGAAGACTTCAATAAACTTTTTAAAATTTATAGAGAAGGGCAAAAGTTCAAGAAATAGCTGTAACACACTTAAAGAAGATGAGTTATCCAAACTCCTGACAGATTAAATATGGAAAGTAAAACTGTTTTGTGTTTACAAGGAAATACAGAACATTGTCTCCATTATCTGAGAGTATGGTTTAATTTCTTAAATAATTCACAGAAAGCACTGACCACACAAGAAGAGATTCATCAAGACACTATAAAGAAAAGTAAAAGCCAGGTGCAATGGTTCACACCTGTACTTTGGGAGTCTAAGGCAGGAGGATCACTTGAGCTCAGGAGTTCAAGACCACCCTGGGCAACACAGGGAAACATCGTCTCTATAAACAAATTTAAAAAAAAATCAGCTGGGTGTGGTGGTGTGCACCTGTAGTCCCAGCTGTTCGGTAGGCTAAGGCAAGAGGATAGCGTTAGCCCAGGAGGTAGAGACTGCAGTGAACTGTGATTGTGCCACTGCACTCCAGCCTGGGCAACAGTGAGGCCCTGTCTCAAAAAAAAAAAGAGAGGAAAGAAATGTAAAAACAGAAGCCACAAACAGAAAAGATAAATAGCTTTTATATACATTTGCAACATGTATAGGTGCCAATAGTAAAGGACTAATATACAGAATATAGAAAGAATTATAATTCTCTTGGTTAAAATTGAACACATGTTTTGACTCCCTCCTAAAACCCCTCTAAAACTACAGTAAATGAATATTTAAGAGATAAACTCACAAGGAGAGTGAGAAGGAAGAGGCAATGGCAACACAATTTTGGAAGCTGGAAAAGATGATAAAGAAGTAGTAACTGACTTAGCAGATCTGAGAAAGCTGAATCTAAAGCAAGCAATGGAAAAGCCAAGCCATAATTCAACTTAAAACTGTAGAATTTTCAAAAGGCTCAGGAACTGGTAATCCTAGTCTTCTCTGGAACTGAGGATGGGACAGGACCAAGGCAAAAATAAGGATTATTTGAAAGCTGTTAAGAAGCAGTTAGGCCAGGTGAGGTGGCTCACGCCTGTAATCCCAGTACTTTGGAAGGCTGAGGTGGGCGGACCACCTGAGGTCAGGAGTTTGAGACCAGCCTGGCCAACATGGTGAAACCCCGTCTCCACTAAAAATACAAAAAAAAAAAAAAATTAGCTGGGAGTGGTGGCAGGCGCCTGTAATCCCAGCTACTTGGGAGGCTGAGGCAGGAGAATCACTTGAACCCGGGAGGCAGAGGTTGCAGTGAGCCAAGATTGTGCCATTGCACTCCAGCCTAGGTGAGAAGAGCGAAACTCCATCTCAAAAAAAAAAAAAAAAAAAGCAGTTAAACTCACTAATCACCCCTTCTATTTCATGCCACAGGATAACTGCCCACCTCTGTCTCTGCTAAAGTCAGGAGACTAATTTTTGGCAAGGACCTCAGGACTGGGGATACCAATTGAGGACAGGGTACCATTTTGAAAACAAGTGAACCTCCATATACTGAATGCTAAAATCCCCAGCGCAATCTTCAGCACTAGATTCTCAGAACACTGGCAGCTAAGTCATTACCCTCAGGCCAAAGGTTGAAGGAGTCTTTTCTGAAGAATCTCATCAGCCAAGAGGAAAGACCTACAGATATTGACATTAGAGTTTGCAAAATATTGTCCAACGAGATCATCCTACAGTGATGCTGATGGTGGACAAAGCCTACACACAGCTCAAAGCCTTCAATAAGCTTTTATAATCTCCTACTTATCAACAGGAGCAGACAAAGAGGAAACATCTGAGGAAAGCATCTAACAGAAAAATTGACGATGTCTATGAATTCTTCTAAATGACTGTTTTGTGTGTGTGTATCTGTGTTTAGTGTGTAAGTGGGTGTATCTGAGTGTGTATGTATGAATATACACCTATATGTGCATCTATGGGTGTATCTGGGTACACAGGGGTTGTGTATGTGTGTGTGTGTGTATGTGTGTAAAGCTCGGAGAAATGCTGAGTCACAGGACCCATGCACCCACATCTCCCATATTCTGCCCGCCACCCACGTAGAAGTGTGACTGTGCAGGAGCTGCTCACAGAACAATGTCAGCTGGGCACAGTTGATCCCAGAAGCCCCTGAGCAGAGAGGTTTTGAGGGTGGTTGGAGCACTTGGAGCAACCAGGTCTCAGCCTTGGCCAAGAGAAGGGCCAGGTGTGGTGGCTCATGCCTGTAATCCCAGCACTTTGGGAAGCCAAGGTGGGAAGATCCCTTGAGTCCGGGAGTTCAAGACCAGCCTGGGCAACATGGTGAAACTCCATCTCTATGAAAAATACCAGGTGTGGTGCACATGCCTGGGAGGCTGAGGCGGGAGGATCACTTGAGCCTGGGAGGTTAGGGCTTCAGCCATGATGGTATCACTGCACTTCAGCCTGGGTGGCAGAGTGAGACTTTGTCTCAAAAAAAAAAAAAAAATCATAAGGATCAAGTGTGGGTGATAGCATCACTGTCCCAGCACCTCACTGCCCGTTATGAGGAAGAAGCCCTATCTGACTTTGCTGGGTGTCCCACCCCTGTGACCCAGCTGCCTTTTCAGACCAGCTGCCTGCAGATACCTGTGGGTCTACAACTAACTTGTCATTCAGCCCTCAGCTGAGGAAAAAGGGGCCCCGAAGGGAGGCCCTGATCCAGGCTTCACAGATCTAGTCAGACAAGAAGTGACAGGGTAAGTTGAGGTGAACCCCAAAAAGCACAGGGGCCCAGGGCCTGGATCAAGAACAGGAAAAGTGTCAAGGTAGGGTGAGGACCAGGCCAAATTGAAGGTCAGGGTCAAAGGCAACACTGGTGTCAGGGCCAGAGCCACAGCAGAATCAGGGCCAGGTTGCAGTCAGGAAATTACTTTTTTTTTTTTTTTTTTTTTTTTTTTGAGACGAAGTCTTGCTCTGTCGCCAGACTGGAGTGCAGTGGCACGATCTCAGCTCACTGCAACCTCTCCCTCCTGGGTTGATTCTCCTGCCTCAGCCTCCCGAGTAGCTAGGACTATAGGAGCTCGCCACCATGCCCAGCTAATTTTTGTATTTTTAGTAGAGACGGGATTTCACCATGTTAGCCAGGATAGTCTCCATCTCTTGATCTCGTGATCCGCCCGCCTCGGCCTCCCAAAGGGCTAGGATTACAGGCGTGAGTCACCACGCCCAGCCGGGAATTACATTTTAAAGTAGGTGCCCCTCCAGCACTGTCCTTCATTTTCTTTAAGATGCTAGATTCCCAGAGAGCCTTTCCTGTCCAAGACACCCACATAAGGCTCCCAGGGTAGCCAGCTCCCAGGGTAGCCCTCTTTTCTGAGACTGGGGCCTGATGCACTGTTGGCAGAGACCCAGCCCTGCTCCCAGGCAGCATACAGTCTAGGAGAAAAAGGACAGGTATATGTAGCTCTGACCTTCATGAGCTCCCCACCAGGAAATGGCAGAAATGAGAAAGTCAGAAAACTACTCTGACATAAGGCCACCGCTTGGCTCCAAGCCCTAGCCTTGGATGAAAAGAAAGGAGGAAAGGGTAATTCAGACAAGAGAACTGTGCAGAGGAGCCAAGGCTAGCATGGGAATCCCTCTGACATGGGGAGGGGGGTTGGGAGACCCACCTGGGCTGACCTTCTCAAGAGAGGCTGGATCTAGCTCCAGCAAGACCCCAGGGCTGGGGTCTCTGTGCCCCTAACCACTTCTCCCCTCTCCCCTTGCCCAGGGTCTGACTCATACCATGGAGCGACATGTGGATCCCGAAGCCCTGCAGAAGATGGCCAAATGTGCTGTACAGGACTACACTTACAGGGGGTCCATATCAGGCCACCCCTACTTGCCTGAGAAGTACTGGCTTTCTCAAGAGGAAGGTAAGGCCTCACCCTTTGCTGACCCCTAAAATGACCCCCAACCTGAACCCAGCCACCTGGATCGTGACCTCCATCCTTTTTTTTTTTTTTTTTTGAGACGGAGTTTCGCTCTTGTTGCCCAGTCTGGGTGCAATGGCATGATCTCGGCTCACTGCAACCCACTTCCACCTCCCGGGTTCAAGTGATTTTCCTACCTTAGCCTCCTGAGTAGCTGGGACTACAGGCATGTGCCACCAGGCCCGGCTAATTTTTGTATTTTCAGTAGAGATGGGGTTTCACCATGTTGGCCAGGCTGGTCTCGAACTTCTGACCTCAGGTGATCCGCCCGCCTTGGCCTCCCAAAATGCTGGGATTACAGGCCTGAGCCACCATGCCCAGCCTTCATCCTGATTCTATGTCAACTTTATCTCCACCCATGACCCAGATTTCTTCCCTAACCACCCCCCCCACCAACCACCTGACCTGACCCTGGCCCTGGAGGAGATGACCTAGGCCCTGCTTTTTGGGGTTCTTGTCGGTGGAAAAAAAAAAAAACCTGGAAGGGCCCTGGGTCCCATCCTTAGCGCGTTGGAGAAAGGATTAACCTCCCACAGACAGATCCCTCCAAGTGCATTCCAGATGCCATCTCCTCCCATCTTCCCAGCCATCCTGCTCCCATCAGCTCCCTCCATCTCTCCTGCATCCCTCTGCCCCACCACACCTCTTTCCCTCAACCTGGAACCTTCTCTAGTTTCTTCCCAACTAAAAATTATCTCTTGCTCCTCTTCTCAACAGCCTAGGTTCTCGGAAACATGGTCCATACTCACTGTCTCTATTTCCTCACCCTTTCTCATACCTTATGAGAAACTGTCTTTCTCATTTGCTTGGATGTCTATAATCTGCCTGGCTGTACATTCGAAAAGAGCCGAGTCTGGTCTTATTCACAGCTGTGCCCCTCCATCGAGCACAGCACCAGCCTTCATAAGTCTTTGTTGAATGGACTGAGAATTCCCAATGGAAGTTGGGAATGTGCATCTCCTATGATGAAACAATAAATTGCTCTTGCGTAGCTCTGATTACCAAATCCACAGAACTCTGCAGTCTTTACCCTCTGAGACCTTTACCCTCCTAGACCAATGAATTGCACTCTTCTGACCACTCTCTACTTGTTTTGTTGTTGATGTTGTTTTGTATGTTAATCCTCCAGCACACACGCTATGACCACACTCTACTTCTTGAAACAACTTCCTCCTCAGCTTCTCTGATGCCTCCCTTTCCTGTGCATCCACCGTGGAAACATGGGGTTCCTCAGGGTGTTATCCTGCACCCTCTTCTCCCCTTGCTCCTCCTCCAAGGCCATTTGATTTAACACAAGCCTTTAATTACTGACAGCTTCAAATCCTAATTTCCAGATTTTTCCTCTCATCAGAATTCCACTCTTCTTCATACGCTTATAGTCATCTTGATCTGGATGTCCCCAAACACCTCAGTTTCAGTATGTGCAAACTGCCATCCCCGAACTCCAAATCCCAGCACTGCACCCCTCCCCTCACACAGCTGCTCTTCGCTAGGGCTTCCTCCACACCGTCTCGCATATGTATTCTTTCAGACTGTTGGATCATGGAGGGCCTTGTAGGACAGGCTTAGGTGACTGGGGGCTAAGGCGGACAAACCCTATAGAGTTTTAAGTAGGAGGGTGTCTTGGTCAAATTTTCATTTGTGAAAAGTACCACAGGTGCTATGTCAAGGCTGGATTATAGGATTTCAAAGGTGAGGCAAGGATAACAGTAGAATAATCATAATAGTTTTTTATGTGCCAAGCATCATTCTAAATGTCTTACATATACTAACTCATTTAAACCTCACAGCAACCCTGTGAAGTAAATGGTACTATTATCCCCATTTTAAAGTTGGAGAAACTGAGACACATCAAAATTAATTAATTTGGTCAGGGTCACACAGATAATAATTGCAAAACTGAAATTTAAACACAAGCAGTCTATCTGCAGAGATAGATGTCTATTAACCAAGACATTATATTGTCTCCTGGTTAAGGTGCTGCGAAGATATGGAAGTGAGATCATGGGGCACTGGAAGAGGAAGGAGATTCAAGTTATTTATTTATTTATTGAGACTGAGTCTTGATCTGTCACCCAGGCTGGAGTGCAGCGGCAGGACCTTGGCTCACTGAAACATCTGCCTCCCTGGTTTGAGCTATTCTCATGCCTCAGCCCCCTGCGTAGCTGGGTTTACAGGCGCACACCAACCATGCCCAACTAATTTTTGTATTTTAGTAGAGACAGGATTTGGCCATGTTGGCCAGGCTGGTCTCGAACTCCTGACCTCAAGTGATCTGCCTGCCCTGGCCTCCCAAAGTGCTAGGATTACAGGCATGAGCCACCTTGCCTGGCCAGATTCGAGTGATTTTGAAGGAGGCAGAATAGGCAAACCTTAGAGCCTAGAGTAGAAGATGAGAGAGAGGGAGGAATTGGGAAGAGGTTCCTTGTCCAGGCTGGCTGATTCAAAAAGGGTAGTGGCAGGATGAAAAGTGGCTGGCACAGTGGATCCAGACTAAACTCAGAAGGTTGCCTTAGATGGGACATGGGCTGCATCTCAGTGTTTAAGACAAGTGTAGGCCCGGCTGGGCTTGGGGTCTCTGGCTTGAGGACAGTCTGTGAGGGTCAGCTTTGTGCTGGGAATCGGAAGAGAAACATGTAGGGGATCTCAGATCCTGGAGTAGAGTAAGAAGTAACACTATTTGACATCTCCACCCCTATTATCCAGCAGACAAATGCAGCCCAAACTACCTGGGCAGTGACCGGTACAACACATGGAGGATGGAACCTTACAACAGCAGCTGCTGCAACAAGTATACCACCTACCTTCCTCGGCTGCCTAAGGTATCTGTTGCACCCAGCACAGACGCCTGGGGACTGGGGCACGCATACCCCACCACCTCCCAAACTACAGTGACTGATATTTCACCATTAGGTCCTCATTGCTTTCCCAGCAAATGCCCCAGAGCTCTTCCGCATCTGTGAAACTAGAGTTTGTATTTTTTTTTTTTTTTTTTTTAGATAGAGTCTCACTCTATCACCCAGGCTGGAGCGCAGTGGCGCAATCTTGGCTCACTGCAACCTCTGCCTCCTGGGTTCAAGCAATTCTGCTACCTCACACTCCCGAGCAGCTGGGATTACAGGCATGCGCCATCACATCTGGCTAATTTTTGTATTGTTAGTAGAGACGGGGATCTTGCCATGTTGGGCAGGCTGGTCTTGGACTCCTGGCCTCAAGTGATCCACCTGCCTCGGCCTCCTAAAATGCTGGGATTACCGGCATGAGCCACTGCACCTGGCCGGGTTTGAATTTTTTTAGTTGAAAAAGGAACCCAAAAGTGGGGCTGTGCTGGGCCCCTGGCTCTCAATCTCTGGAGATTGGGTGCCCTGGGCCCCAATCCCTGGCTGGGCTCTGTAGGGACATGGCTGGTGTGCACTCCTTGATATACTACCTTTCCGAAGCTTGCCAGCTGGCCCCTCCCCATATAGTCTGGCCTCTGTGATACTGGGGCTAGCCAAGGAGTCAGTGATACAATGAATCTCCCTGCTCCACCTTCTCCTCCTTTGTGATGTGAGCACAGACGGAAGGAGAAAGACTAAGGCTACTCAATAGCAGTGCAGATACAGGAGAGTCTTCCAAGGACATAGGAGAAGGTCCAGCCTCGGCCGCAAACTCAAGGGCACCTGAGAGGACCCAAAACCAGAGCCAGGGCTCTTAACTGCAGGCTGATGGCTGGCCCTGGGTTGACGGAACCCTTTTGAATTAGAACTTCATCAAGAATCAGAATCTTTCACAAGTTCTCCACGGAATGACAAGCAATATTGAAAACCCCCTATTAGAGAGACACCCAGACACAGCTAAACAGAGTCAGCTAGACAAAGAGGGGTAAAATCAAAGGCAAACACTGAGACAGGGTTGTCACAGGCCCAGGAGCCAAACCCCATCCACCTTCAGCCCTTCCTACCCCACCCCGCCCCTGTAGGCGATGTAAACGCGTTGCCCGGCGACAGCCGCCAACACAGAGCCCTGGAGAGGTGGGGAGCTGCTGAAGGGCGGGAGAAGTTGCGGCGTGGCGATAGGTCTGGGTGTTCTGGGAGGATCCCTAAAAGGGAGCAGCTCTGCCAGGTCAGAGCTTGAGGTAGCATGTGTGCCGCTTCCAGGAGGCCAGGATAGAGACAGCAGTTCGAGGAATGCCCTTGGAATGCCCTCCTAGGCCGGAGCGGCTCAATGCCTACGGTAAAGAGTGGTAGTGGGGCGTTGGAAAGAACGGGTGGAGAGGGTTGGGGAAGGCCGGGAGGAGGGCGGGATGGGTACCTGAAGGACGGGGAGGAGGCCGAGGGTCCTGGAGAGGGTGGAACCCTGAATCTATCCGTCCTGGCTTTTGTCTCCGCCTCACTCTGTCCGTGACCCGGCCTCTTCCCATCCCTGTGCATCTGTCTTTGGGTCTCCCGCGCTGGGGACCCGCGGGCGCAGAGCGCGAAGTGATGGTGAACATGCTGAACTCACTGTCGCGGAACCAGCAGCTGCCGCGGATCACGCCCCGATGCGGGTGCGTGGACCCGCTGCCCGGCCGCCTGCCCTTCCATGGTTACGAAAGTGCTTGCTCGGGCCGCCACTACTGTCTGCGCGGGATGGACTACTACGCCAGCGGGGCGCCCTGCACCGACCGCCGCCTGCGGCCTTGGTGCCGGGAGCAACCGACTGTAAGGTTCGCAGGGCTCCGCCCGCCTCAGCCGGGCTCCACCCCACACAAGCCCCGCCCCAGAACCCCGCCCCCTTCCAGCCCGGCCAGCTTCCGTGCAGGCCCCCAGCCTGCTCTAGCCCCGCGCTGCACGCTCTCGAGGCCCTGCCGTGTCCCGCCCTCGGGCTCCAAGGCCTGAACTAACAACTGAGGCGGGAGAACCAGCACGAAGGTTACTCCAAGTCCCCGACCCCTGTCCCTCTCAAACTGGGCTCAAGGTCAACCTGGCCTCTCTATATGCTCTGGAGGTCCCGTCAGAGGGTTTTTGAGGAAGAAACCCCGCACATCAGTCGCATCCTCTTCCCCCATCTCCTTGGCCCTGCCCCCTTTCCTGGACTCCTGGCCCTAGAGACGCAGGTTCTAGCCTGTGGAGGGCCCTGCGTTCTCAGAAAAATGTCCTCTCTTGCTGGTCCCCCGTCACCGTCGGTAGTGGGTGCGGTCATTCCTGGGGGCTACGTGAGCCGGGAAATGGTGACCACTTTACCAGAATGGCTCTGGCCTCCTCGGATCCCGCACCACCTGCGGAGGTAGGCACCCTCGCGTGTTACTGCTAAGAAAACTGAGGCCCGAGCGCACAGCTGGAGCCCAGACTGCAGCTCGGCATTCGTCCTGCACGCGGCGGCAGCCAAGCCTGGGAGAACTTTGTCCGCGGTAGCCCAGAGAGCTGTGCAGTGGGTGTCCATAGTGATCCCCCGCCCCTCTCCAGGCCGAGAGAGCCTGATTCGTTGTGCAAGACTGAGTCTTATCCCTCTCAAGGGCATAGGGGAGTGGGAAAGTGTCTGAGCCTCTAGGAAGCTCAGAAACGATGCCTCGTCCTACTGCTGGAGAAATTAAGCTGTCCAGTGGCGGGGATCCGGTGGTTCCAGGTCCTCAATGCCCGGAGCCCGACCTTCCCCAGGGTCCAGCGCTCTTCCTTCAACGGCAGAAATGAGGCCTTGCCGGGAGGGAGTCTCCCAAGGGGGGTTCCCGAGTCGGTGCTGCAGTGGGGGTTTTGAAGGGTGAGGAAGAAGGAGAGGAGGATTTCCGAGCCTTGGGACGGACACCTGAAGCGCTGCCCAGGGGCTTGGTCTAAATCGGGGGATGAGAGTCAAAAGGCCCAACCCCTCCATGCTCGCGGCTTCCTCCTTCTCCAGATGTGTACCTCCCTACGAGCACCGGCCCGGAATGCAGTGTGCTGTTACAACTCCCCCGCCGTCATACTACCCATATCCGAACCTTAGGTAAGTCTAACGCCCACACACTCATTTGCACACGCACCCTGAAGGCTTGGTGAGGCGGGGCTGGGGGAGGATGGCTGGTAGATGGGATAACGCTCCGCGGTGCACTGACAGGCACATACCACGAGGGGGAGCTAGTGGCACGGAGCAGTCAAAGGTGGTAAGGACAGAGGACCCTAAGAGAGGGCTAGGAGGCCGGTATTGAAGGATTACAGGTTGGCAGTGGGCTTACAGCCAAAGGCGTTGGTTCAGAGCTTGAAGTAATGAGTAAGCAGTCGATGTTAAGGAGGAAATATTGGGTATCAGCAACTTAACAGTAGAACCTAAGGTCAGGAGGTCAGTATTGGAACCCAAGGTCAGTGCTATAGACAAAGTGTAGGGATAAGGTTAGCATTGCAAACTGGAGTCAGATATTCACTTTGACATATGAGGATCCAAAACGGCTGACCCATCTCTTCCTGTAGATGGGACACAAGTCACTTCAAGAAGTCTGGTGGTCCCCAGAGAAACAACTATGTTATCCATCCTGAGTTTGTGTCTGAGACCTATCCCGACTATCGTTGCTGGTAGAGCCTGGGCTTGCTGGGCCAAGGGGGCAGAGCAATAAATAAACTCTTCAACCCCAAAGCCTGCCTCCTGTGTCCTTACCCAGCAGGATCTGGAAGTGAAGGGCCAGTCACTCAGGCCTCTACCAAACCCCTTCAACTGAGATGCAATTTTTCTCAAAGTCACCCTTCCCTGGGCCATTCCAACCCCATCATCTCAGTACATCCCTGAGTGCTCTCCTGACACAGAACAGTAGCCTTATATCCAGCTGCTGTCCTCCTCCCCTGAATCCCAGAGCCCAAACGGATGGGTCCACCCTGCAATGCAGGCAGGAGCCATCTACTTTCCACCCCACGAAGACCCTCCAGCTAACATTTCTTCAGTATGCTCCCAAACTTAGATGCCCTCCCACTCATCAGAGGACCCAGAATCCTTCCTTCCACAGTCAAAGACCTATCCCTACACCCAAAGCTCTTGATCTCTGCTTCCAGGAGTCCCCATCACAGCCTCCCAAAAGCCTCTCTGTGCTCAGACACCCTTGCTGCACAAGGTGTGTCCCCCATTCCAAGTCCAACTGGTCAAAACATAATTTTGGAGGGTCTCATGACAAAGAAATTTCAAGTTGCAAAACAAAGCCCTGTTTCTCTGCCCCTCAGGGAGTGAGAAGGGGCCATTCTAAAATCTCTGTGATCTTCAGTATTTTTATTTCTGCATCAAATAGATATGAAACCAGCTGGGTGCAGAGGCTCACACCTGTAATCTCAGCACTTTGGGAGGCAGAGGCAGGAGGATCACTTGAGCACAGGAATTCGATACCAGCTGGGGCAACATAAACAGACCCCTTCTCTACAAAAAAATTTAAAAATTAGCAGGGTATGGTGGCATACACATGTGGTCCAAGTTACTCAGGAGCCTGAGGCGGGAGGGGATAGCTTGAACCAAGGACATTGAGGCTGCAGTGAGCTATGTTAATGCCACTGCACTCCAGCCTGGGCGACAGAGCGAGACCCTCTCTCAAAAAAATAAAGTAAGACCGGACGCGGTGGCCCACGCTTGTAATCCCAGCACTTTGGGAGGCCGAGGCAGGTAGATCACCTGAGGTCAGGAGTTTTGAGACCAGCCTGACCAACATGGTGAAACTCTGTCTCTACTAAAAATACAAAATTAGCCAGGCGCGGTGGTGCGTGCCTGTAATCCCAGCTACTTGGGAGGCTGAGGCAGGAGAATTGCTTGAACCCGGGAGGCGGAGGTTGCAGTGAGCCGAGATCGTGCCATTGTACTCCAGCCTGGGCAACAAGAACGAAACTCAAAAATAAATAAATATAAAAATAAAATAAAATAAAAAATGAAACCTCAGAGTCTTGCCCAGCCCCTGGGGAGAGGGGCATGGCGGGGCACACCCACTTTCCCGCAGCTTGGGCATTTCTAACTAAAGGCTGTAACTTAGGAGGAGGGGCTGGACCCTATAAATAACTAGTCTGGGGGTAGCGGTCTGGGAGGCGGGTGACGTTGCAAAACACCGAGCAGAAACCGTTCTTCTCAGTCCCCGACCTCGGACACCGCTGGTTTGGTCCGGTGGGAACCGACAGCTTGGACTCGCGGCGGGTTGGAACTACAGCTCCCTCCGTGGGGCCCTCGATTGGAAGCACCCTGCATTGGGAGCTGAGATACTCGCGGAATTCCGCCACCACTTTTCCGTATGGAAAACTGAGGGCTTGTGAGAGCGTTATACCGATATGGCCTCCACCTGTCCAAACCGGGAAGGAAGGAATTCCAATGGCCAGTTCTGCTCCTTTACCCTGCAGCTCTCTCCCTCTCATCCTCATTCCAAACCTAGCCTAGAGGTGCAAGAACCCCAACCTTCCGCAGCTGCTCCTTTCTGCAGAACTACATGTACCAGCAGGCCTGGGGCCGAGCCCCGCCCGCTTGCGGGTTAGCAGTGGCCCAGCAGGGGCTGGCCCGCCGGCGGGAGTCGGAGCCGCGGGGCGCAGGACTGAGCAAGCCTGAAATGCCAGGGGCAGAGCACAGAGCGGTGGGAGGAAGGTGGGGCTGAGGGGCGGGGCCACAGATCCGCCTGATAACCTGGGAGGAGGGGTCGAACGTCAAGGGCAGGGCTGGACTCTGAGGCCCGAGACGAGACTGGATGACTGGGGCGTGGCCGAGGAACCCCAGGGCGGGGCCCGAGGAGGGGCTCAGCTGTGCCCTGCCAGACAGAGCCCCGCGCGGCGCGGCGGCAGCTTCACTCTGGTTCAAGCGCAGGGGATCGGCGGGAAGCTCTTTCACCCCCGCTTCTGCCGGGCTGTAACTGCAATGGGTGAGCCCAGCGGGAGGGCTGTGGGGGGCGGGGGGCTGCTGAAGGAGCACGATTCCTGAACTTTCGCTCCCACCGATGAATGGGTGGAGCGAGCCTGAACACCTGGGCCCATCCCACGGCCGCGATTCCCGCGGGGCGACAGGTCCCTTGACCTCGGTCGGCCCCTTCGGACAGTATAGCCTTCAGGGCGGGGTAGGGAGGGCGGCTGTGGAGTATTCCAGGCTGTGTAGGCAGTCACTCGATCCCCGCGGATACCGTCGCCTGGCAGGAGAGGGAGATGGGCCGGATCGAGTTGCCTTTGACATTTCCACCCCCCCGGGAACTGTGTCCAACTAACGATTCTACTTGGAATGGCCTCCCCTCAGTTTAGTCGGGCGGGGCCCTCCCCCTCAGACCAGACTAGCTGTGGCAGCCACGACTGAGGTTGAGTGTCCGGTGGGAAGATGCTCAGCAGGGGCAGAGCCCAGGGAGACCCGCCCTGCAGACTCCACCTGCTAGCACTAGCCTTGGGTTGACTAGATGGCGGAGGCGGCAGATTACAGAGGTCTCTGGCACCACTGTTAACACCGGAACCACAGACTTCCTCCCCCAAAGCCCCGGTACCAGATGCCATTAAAATTGCCCTCTTTGCTGCCCTCGTGGTCTTCGTGTTCCGCGTGGAGCAAGCAGCAGCAACAGCCCTTGGAAAGACAGGCCTCACCATGCCATGTCCATCTGATGGAAGCTGGTCCCACCAGCTCAGCCCCAGGGCTCCTTTCTGCTACTGCATTCAGGCAGCCAGGTCAGATCATTATCTCCCATCTCCTAAAACTTACACTGCGGAGAGCTGGGCTGGGATTTTAGATCCAGGCAGGCTTGCTACCTGGCTAACTTCAGACAAGTTCCTTTTTCTGTTTGGGCCACGTTTCCTCACCTGTAAAACGGACACTGCAGCTATGTCTGCTGTTCCACATTGTTGATATAACTGGATGCTGTGGTGACATTTGGGACACTATCATGGTGCCTGGGGTGGGTGGGTGCCCAGGCCTGTGGGCTTCTGTCTTTCATGAAAGAACTTCAGATCCCAGAAAATTAAGATTCTCAAAACATAACTGTTGGAAAGGGCTTTTGAATCCACCTTGGTGGCCTCTTCCTGCCTCCAGGGCTCATGAGATAGGCTGACTTCATATGAAAGTTTTGAGGATGAGGAAGTCTCTCTCCTCTTCAGATACTGACCCTCTCTCTCCTTATTTCCTTGGTGCCCAGAATAGGGCTTTGGTTATCTTGAATGAATGAATATAAACTCACAGGTGTGATCTGAGCCACCTAAAGCCTTCTTTGGGTTCTGCTCAGCTTGAGGGCATCAGCTAAAGGCCACTGGCTTCATTTTCCAGAAGGTGTTTTCTAAGCTGTATCCATATAGGAATGGGGAGGAAAGCTAAGTCATTGTAGACTGAGAGAAAGGGAATAAGAGTCTGTTCCAGACCAGCTAGGGCTGACAAGCTTAGGCAGCTGGGGGCAGAGGGCACTGAGAATGAGGCCCTGAGCTAGCACTGTGTGGGAAGTGCCTATGGGAGGAGCTGTGTATTGACATTTAGGATCAAATTCTGCTCCACACCTTGCATTCTTGCATGGGGGAGGTGAAAAACCTGAGTATTTCCGGCATCTCCTTGGAAGTCCCTGGGGACTTAGAGACAGACACTGGCATCTGGGAGGAGGCTAATTACTGTTTGCTAGTCTCCTTCTCTTCTTCCCCCGAGCTGGAGCAGCTGGGCAACCAACTGGCTGGCTGTGTGTATGCCCGTGTGTGCACCTGGGTGGTGCTATTTCTTTGTTGGACTCTGCTCTGAAGCCTGGGACAGGAACTGTCAGTGGCCTTGAGTGGCAGAGTAGGACACACCTCTTCCCCTGAGCCTGTGTTTCCCTGTAGTCATATCTGTATTTTTTTTTTTTTTTTTTTTGAGATAGGGTCTCACTTTGTCACCTAGGCTGGAGTGCAGTGGCACAATCTCGGCTCACTGCAGCCTTGACCTCCTGGACTCAAGCGACCCTCCCACCTCAGCCCCCCAAGTAGCTGGGACTACAGGTGCACACCACCATGCCTGGCTAATTTTTTTTTTTTTTTTTTTGTATTTTTGGTAGAGACAGGGTTTCAACATGTTGCCCAGGCTGGTCTCAAACTCCTGAGCTCAAGAGATCTGCCCTCCTTGGCCTCCCAAAGTGCTAGGATTACAGGCATGATCACCGTGCATGGCCTCATATCTGGACATTTAGCATACAGTGTGTCAGAGTTTATGTGTGTTAGTGGTAGTGGTGGGTGTCTGATCCCTGGAGAGCAGGTAGGTGGAGGAGGTGCGTTGGCCCAAGCTAGGTGGGTGAAATCTCCTGAAGCAGGTGGCTTAAAGGATTTAGGTTGGGGAAGGAACGAGCTTGGTAATCACAAGATAGGCCTGGCTGGAAATGGAATCATAACGGTAGCTGAGAACACATCATGCCTGGAGCCTCCAATGCAAAGCAAACACTTTTAAATTTCATCATGGAAGCAATGAGCAGCTCTCGAAGCTAGGGATAGATATGGTTTGATAAGTGCTTTAGAAAGATCACTATGGTTGCCGTGATCAGAAGGCACTGGTGAGAAAGAAGTTAGAGTCAGAGAGGCCTGTTGGGGGAAGCGTTTGGTAATACAGGGGAGAAGTGACAGTGCCCAAACTATGACAGAAACAGGACAGTGGGTGAAACAGAGCGAGGAAGTAGCTGGCCCACAGATGTGGTGCCAGGAGCAAAGCAGGAAGGCAGGCACGGAACTGGATTTGGTGATGGATGATGGCTGAGAGCAGGGTGAGTTTGAGGGCAAAGAGAAGCAGATGTGAGAAACAACTGGCCCCCCATGCCAGGCTCCTGCCCCAGGCCCTAATGTCTGAACCCAACTCTACCTCCCTCCAAACCAGGCCCTGGGACTAAGTCTGGCTTTGGGTGTCTTCTTTAATCTCCAGACATCATCAGGCTTTTGACTCAGGATAAAAACATATTCCTGAGCTGTTCTCCCTTCCTCCCTCCTCTCCCCCTCTGGGGACAGGGAAGCTAGCCTACCGCCCTGTTAAAAGTCTCAAGGGGGATTGGGCGAGGTGGCTCATGCCTGTAATGCCAGCACTTCTGGAGGCTGAGGCAGGTGGATCACTTGAGGTCATGAGTTCGAAGCCAGCCTGACCAACATGGTGAAACCCTGTCTCTACCAAAAATACAAAAATTAGCTAGGTGTGGTGGTGTGCGCCTTTAATCCCAGCTACTCGGGAGGTTGAGGCAGGAGACCCGCTTGAACCCAAGAGGCAGAGATTGCAGTGAGCTGAGATCACGCCACTGCACTCCAGTCTCGGTGACAGACGGAGACTCCATTTCAAAAAAAAAAAAGTTTCAAGGAGCTGGCTGGACAATACCCCCTCTCCCACCCTGACCATCCACACCTCTAGGAGAGCAAGACTTTTCTAGTTCCTTTCCCGTCTCTTCAGCCCGAACGGCCCCATGTGTGATCTGGGGAGGCCTGGCTTATGCTGTGATCCTTCAAAGCTTCCTGACCCTCTCAGGGTTTGTTTCTCCACTAGGAAAATGAGGATGCGTGCCATCTCCCAGTCACATGCGCCGCCCCCCCAGTCACAGAGTCCTAATTTGGGCAAGCATTAGGTCCCATGAGAAAGGGTGGGTTAGGCACAGATTGTCCTGGTAAGGGTCTCACCTTTGCCACTCTTCAAGCCCTCAGGTTCCAGTATTCATCTTCCCAAAGTATACACCTCCTCTTAGCTTGCGGCAGAAAATGGAAATATCACGGGATGAGATAGCTCAGTTCCATCTCTGTCTCCTCCTTTCAGAGCAGGTTGAGATGAGCTCAGTCAGATGGCCCCACGGCCCGCTCCTTTCTTAGCAGCCCACTAATGCTCCAGAACCCTCAGGAGAAGAGCCAGGCCTACCCCCGCCGCCGCCGGCCTGGCTGCTACGCATACCGTCAGAACCCCGAGGCCATCGCAGCCGCAGCTATGTACACCTTCCTGCCCGACAACTTCTCGCCTGCCAAGCCCAAGCCTTCCAAAGAGCTGAAGCCGCTGCTGGGCTCCGCGGTCCTGGGGCTGCTGCTTGTGCTGGCCGCGGTGGTGGCCTGGTGCTACTACAGCGTCTCCCTACGCAAGGCGGAGCGACTTCGCGCGGAGCTGCTGGACCTGAAAGCTGGCGGCTTCTCCATCCGCAATCAGAAGGGAGAGCAGGTCTTCCGCCTGGCCTTCCGCTCCGGCGCGCTGGACCTTGACTCCTGCAGCCGCGATGGCGCCCTGCTGGGCTGCTCGCTCACGGCCGACGGGCGGCCGCTGCACTTCTTCATCCAGACTGTGCGGCCCAAGGACACGGTCATGTGCTACCGCGTGCGCTGGGAGGAGGCAGCGCCGGGCCGGGCCGTGGAGCACGCCATGTTCTTGGGCGACGCGGCGGCCCACTGGTATGGTGGCGCCGAGATGAGGACGCAACACTGGCCCATCCGCCTGGATGGCCAGCAGGAGCCCCAGCCGTTCGTCACCAGCGATGTCTACTCCTCCGACGCCGCGTTTGGGGGCATCCTCGAGCGCTACTGGCTATCTTCGCGCGCGGCCGCCATCAAAGTCAATGACTCAGTGCCCTTCCACCTGGGCTGGAACAGCACGGAGCGCTCGCTGCGGCTTCAGGCGCGCTACCACGACACGCCCTACAAGCCACCCGCCGGCCGCGCCGCAGCGCCAGAGCTGAGCTACCGAGTGTGCGTGGGCTCGGACGTCACCTCCATCCACAAGTACATGGTGCGCCGCTACTTCAACAAGCCGTCAAGGGTGCCAGCACCCGAGGCCTTCCGAGACCCCATTTGGTCCACGTGGGCGCTGTACGGGCGCGCCGTGGACCAGGACAAGGTGCTGCGTTTTGCCCAACAGATCCGCCAGCACCACTTCAACAGCAGCCACCTGGAAATCGACGACATGTACACACCTGCTTATGGCGACTTCGACTTCGATGAGGTCAAATTCCCCAACGCCAGCGACATGTTCCGCCGCCTGCGCGACGCCGGCTTCCGCGTCACGCTCTGGGTGCACCCGTTTGTCAACTACAACTCGTCGCGCTTCGGCGAGGGCGTGGAGCGCGAGCTGTTCGTGCGCGAACCCACGGGCCGGTTACCCGCGCTGGTGCGCTGGTGGAACGGCATCGGCGCGGTGCTCGACTTCACGCACCCAAAGGCCCGCGACTGGTTCCAGGGACACCTGCGGCGGCTGCGCTCTCGCTACTCCGTGGCTTCCTTCAAGTTCGACGCGGGCGAGGTCAGCTACCTGCCGCGGGACTTCAGCACCTACCGGCCGCTGCCGGACCCCAGCGTTTGGAGCCGGCGCTACACTGAGATGGCGCTGCCCTTCTTCTCGCTGGCGGAGGTGCGCGTGGGCTACCAGTCACAGAACATCTCCTGCTTCTTCCGCCTGGTGGATCGCGACTCTGTGTGGGGCTACGACCTGGGGCTGCGCTCGCTCATCCCCGCGGTGCTCACCGTCAGCATGCTGGGCTACCCATTCATCCTACCCGATATGGTGGGCGGCAACGCCGTGCCCCAGCGTACAGCCGGCGGCGATGTGCCCGAGCGCGAGCTCTACATTCGCTGGCTGGAAGTGGCCGCCTTTATGCCGGCCATGCAGTTCTCTATCCCGCCCTGGCGCTACGACGCGGAAGTGGTGGCCATCGCGCAGAAGTTCGCCGCCCTGCGGGCCTCGCTTGTGGCACCGCTGTTGCTTGAGCTGGCGGGCGAGGTCACCGACACGGGTGACCCTATCGTGCGCCCCCTTTGGTGGATTGCGCCCGGCGACGAGACAGCTCACCGTATCGACTCGCAGTTCCTTATTGGGGACACGCTGCTTGTGGCCCCGGTGCTGGAGCCGGGCAAGCAGGAGCGCGACGTCTATTTGCCCGCTGGCAAGTGGCGCAGCTACAAGGGTGAGCTTTTCGACAAGACGCCGGTGCTGCTCACCGATTACCCGGTCGACCTGGATGAGATCGCCTACTTTACCTGGGCGTCCTGACCCAGCCCAGGGCCCGGTAACCGCAAAGCCCCGAGTCTTCATGCAGACCTTGAACCCTCCGTCACACCCGCACCATGTACTCCCAGGAACCTCCACCTCTATACCACCCATTAAGTGGCTGCTGACTTAAATGTGCTGGAACCAGCTGCTGAAGGTGGGGCCTGGGGAGGGGGCACTGAAGCAATCTCCTGCTCCAACGCACAATCCTTACTGTGCCCTTTCCACCCCCACACTCACACCAATCTGCAGAAACCTCTTCCCTGGGGTGGAAGCCAGAGAGCTTAGAGGAAAAAGGTCAGCTCTCTTCCTCTTATACATGGTTTGGGTTTAAAAGCACAAAGAGAAACCTCCCCATCCTGGCTTTCGTGGCCATCTTTGTCCATCTTAGGTGGGGACTTGATCTTATTTAAGGTCTCCAAATAGCCCCCACCACACTTAGAACGTGTGTTTTCTTAGTGTTAGAAGCCAGGCCCTGAGTCCCCAGCACTCACCTGAACTGTGGCTGATTTGGTCCCAGTCCAGCTGGGGAGGTGTTTGGCTAACTGACAAGGAGGCAAGAGATCCCCTCCCAGGGAACAGGAGGACTGGGCTTAGCACAGAGCCATCATCATGTTCCCTATTTGTGAAGAGACTCCTAACACTGCACTAACCCATTTGTGTACATACATGGGCTCAGCTCTGGGCCAAATGTGCCTGATGGGAACAGACTTGCAGGGCCATGCAGGCCAGACTTTGTGCCTTAACTGAAGAGTGTGTGTGTGTGTGTGTGTGTGTGTGTGTGTGAGAGAGAGAGAAAAACATGCATCGTGGGTCCCTGATCTATGAAATGAACACAACCTCTCTGAGGCTGGATAATCTGGAGGAAGGGGACATGGAGCAAATTTGAGGCTCTGATTGCTGAGCCAGCCTCCTCCCAGGCGGTTTCCCCAGGACTCTAGTAGGGAATAAATAGCCCTTTCAAGATTCCTCAGCTGCCTCACCCCCTGCACATGTGCCTGGGGTGTGGCCTAGAAGGGAGTGATGTTCTTACTCTGGTGGTCTGTGCTTCTGAACACAGGCTACATGCACACACTGACAACTACCAATAAACAGACAGGGGAAGGTCTTTCATCTCAGCCATTTTCTCTTTTTTTCCCCCCCTTAGATGGAGTCTTGCTCTGTCACCCAGGTTGGAGTGCAGTGGCACAATCAGCTTACTGCAACCCCCCCTCCTAGGTTCAAGCGATTGAGTAGCTGAGATTACAGGCATGCATCACTATGCCTGGCTTTTTGTATTTTTTAGTAGAGGTGGGGTTTACCATGTTGGCCAGGCTAGTCTCAAACTCCTGACCTAGTGATGCACCCACCTTGGCCTCCCAAAGTGTTGGGATTACAGGCATGAGCCACCACGCCAGCCATTTTCTCTTTCTAAGAAGAGCAACCTCAGCCGGAGTGAGTTTTTTCTGACTTTGCAGCTGAGTCTGGAGAAAAGTGGCATGCCAGAGCGGGTCGGTGGGAAACAGGGTGAACTTTAGCTTCCATCAACAGCTCTGGTAGCAAAACCAGTCCCCTACCCCCTAGAGAATGCATCCGTTTCCCCACCTGATATGGTTTGGCTGTGTCCCCACCTAAAACTCATCTTGAATTGTAGCTCCCATAATTGCCATGTGTTGTGGGAAGGACCCAGTGGGAGATAATTGAAATATGGGGGCAGTTTCCGCCATACTGTTCTGGTGATAGCGAATAGATCTCATGAGAGCTGATGATTTTATAAGAGGTTTCCCCTTTTGCTTAGTTCTCATTCTCTCTTGCCTGCCGCCATGTAAGACGTGCCTTTCTGTCATGCTTGTGAGGCCTCCCCAGCCACGTGGAGCTGTGAGTTCATTAAACCTCTTTTTCTTTATAAATTACCCAGTCTTGGTTATGTCTTTATCAGTACTGTGAAAATGAACCTATACAGTAAATTGGTACCAGTAGAGTGGGGCGCTGCTGTAAATACCCAAAAATGTGGAAGCAACTTTGGAACTGGGTAACAGGCAGAGGTTGGAACAGTTTGGAGGGATCAGAAGACAGGAAAATGTGGGAAAGTTTGGGACTTCCTAGAGACTTGTTAAATGGCTTTGACCAAAATGCTGATAATGACTGGGACATGAAATCCAGGCTGAGTTGGTCTCACATAGCGATGAGGAACTTGTTTGGTACTGGAGTAAAGGTGACTCTTGCTATATTTTAGCAAAGAGACTGGCTGCATTTTGCCCCTGCCCTAGAGATTTGTGGAACTTTGAACTCGAGGGAGATGATTTAGGGTATCTGGCAGAAGAAATTTCTAAGCAGCAAAGCATTCATGAGGTGACTTGGGTGCTGTTAAAAGCATTCAGTTTTAAAAGGGAAACAGACCATAAAAGTTTGGAAAATTTGCAGCCTGATGATGAGATAGAAAAGAAAAACCCATTTTCTGAGGATAAATTCAAGCCCCCTGCAGAAATTTGCATAAGTAACAAGGAGCCAAATGTTAATCACTAAGACATGGGGAAAATGTCTGCAGGGCATGTCAGAGACCTTTGCAGCAGTGCCTCCCATCACAGGCCTGGAGGCCTAGGAGGGAAAAAATGGTTTTGTGGGCCAGGCCCAAGGTCCCCCTGCTGTGTGCAGCCCAGGGACTTGGTACCATGCATCCCAGCTGCTCTAGTCATGGCTAAAAGGGGCCAAGGTACAGCTCAGGCCTTGGCTTCAGAGGGTGCAAGCCCCAAGTCTTGGCAGCTTCCACGTAGTGTTGAGCCTGCAGGTGCACAGAAGTCAAGAACTGAGGTTTGGGAATCTCTGCCTAGACTTCAGAGAATGTATGGAAATGCATGTATGTCCAGGCAGAAGTTTGCTACAGGAGTGAGGCCCTCATGGAGAACCTCTGTTAAGGCAATGTGGAAGGGGAAGCCCCCACACAGAGACCCCACTGGGACACTGCCTAGTAGAGCTGTGAGAAGAAGGCCACTGTCCTCCAGACATCAGAATGGTATATCCACTGACAGCTTGCACCATGCACCTGGAAAAGCCACAGACACTCAACGCCAGCCTGTAAAAGCAACTGAGAAGTAGGCTGTACCCTGCAATGCCATAGGGGTGGAGCTGCCCAAGACCATGTGAACCCACCTCCTGCATCAGTGTGACCTGGATGTGAGACATGGAGTCAAAGGAGACCATTTTGGAGCTTTAAGATTTAACTGCCCTGCTGGATTTCAGACTTGCATGGGGCCTTTAGCCACTTCGTTTTGGCCAACTTCTCCCACTTGAAATGGGTGTATTTAGCCAATGCCTGTACCTCCATTGTATCTAGGAAGTAACTAACTAGCCTTTGATTTTACAGGCTCATAGGTGGAAGGGACTTGCCTTGTTTCAGATGAGACTTTGGAGTATGGACTTTTGAGTTAATGCTGAAATGAGTTAAGACTTTGGGGGACTGTTGGGAAGGCATGATTGATTTTTAAATGAGAGGACATGAGATTTGGGAGGGGCCAGGGAGAGAATGATATAGTTTGGCTGTGTCCCCATCCAAATATCACCTTAAATTGTAGCTCCCATAATTGTGGGAGGGACCTGGTGGGAGATAATTGAATCATGGGGGCAGTTTCTCCCATACTGTTCTGGTGGTAGTGAATAAGTCTCACGAGATCTGATGGTTTAATAAGGGGTTTCCCCTTTTGCTTGGCTCTCATTCTCTCTTGCCTGCTGCCATGTAAGATGTGCCTTTCGCCTTCCACCATGATTGTGAGGCCTCCCCAGCCACATGGAACTGTGAGTTCATTAAACCTCTTTTTCTTTATAAATTACCCAGTCTCGGGTATGTCTTTATCAGCAGTGTGAAAACAGACTAATACACCACTCCTCTACCTTCTTTATTTTCTCAGTGTGGAAAATGCCTGATGAAAGCGTTGGGGCCCTCACAGATGCACAACTCAAGTGCTGATTCTATCACTCATCTACCAGCTCTGTGACCTTGAACAAGCTGCTTAACCTTGCTAAGCCTCTGTTTTCTCATATGTCAAATGGTGATAATAATGCGTACCTCCCGAGGTTGTTGTAAGAATTATAAGCACAAATGTATGTAAAGTGCCTGGCACAAAGTAGGTGCTCAATAAATGGTAGCTATTATAATACTATTTCTTGTTTTATTGATTAAAAACAAGGATCCTTCTAGAACCCAGCTCTCAGCCTGGATGGCTTTCTCTGGGCCTACTGTGACACCCCCTCCCCAGTCCTCTGCACATAGCACCCAGTTGAACTCTGAGTTTGTGACCCAAGGGACACTGTAGTCCAGGAGAAAGGCAAAAAGAGAGATACCTCAAGGTGGGATGTCAGGAGCCAGGATTCCTGGGTCCCTGGGAGATGGAAAGTGAATATAGTTTCTCTCCTTTTCATCAAGTGTCTACCATCTACCAATTGATACTCACTGATAAGCCTCCCCAGGCCCTGGTGTCCAGCCATGTGCTCTAGAGTAAGTGTAGAAGAAGAACCCCAGGCTGGGCCCTGGAAGGTTCCTTAAATGGCTGGAGAACATGACCCACATTTGAATGGTTCTCCAGCTTTCTATGCAACCTGAAACCAGTTTTACCTAACCTTGGTTTCTTCATCTTTAAAATGGAATTTCTAGGATTCACTGAGATGTGTATAAAACCCTATGCAGGGGGAGGGGGGAGGAATAGCATTAGGAGATATACCTAATGTAAATGACGGGTTAACAGGTGCAGCACACCAACATGGCACATGTATACATATGTAACAAACCTGCACGTTGTGCACATGTACCCTATAACTTAAAGTATAATAAATTAACAAAAAAGAAAAAAAAGAGAAAAAAATAAATAAAACACACAAAAATTGGCAAAGAGTAAGTGCTCAATAAATGGTTAACTCCTATGAACTATTATAAACAAGGAACAAAGAGAGAAAAGCCTTGGCTAGAACCTGTATTGTCCAATATGGTAGTGAGTAGCCACATATGGCTTCTTAAATTTACTTCTAAAATTAATTAAAATTCAGTTCTTTAGGCACATTAGCCACACTTCAAATGTTCAACAGCCATATGTGACTAGTGGCTAATATATTGGACAGTGCAAATTATAGAACTTTTCCATAGTTGCAACAAGTATTATTGGACAGCCCTGGACCAAGCAGTGTATGACATGGGGGGGAAGAAGATAATCTGTGAGGCTTCCCTGGAGGAGGAGTATCTTTTAGAAGGGCATTGAAGGCAGGCAGGAGTGTCTGACGGCCTGGATGGAAACCAGACTGCACACCTTGTCTGGCCAAATTCCAACAAACTGGCCCTTGGCTTGGGGTCTGGTTTCTCGTCTGGCTTCTGCCATTGACCCCATTAATCACAAAAGCACAGATGAACAAACTGAAGCTCTGAGAGAGGAGGGTATTGGCCTGAGGTCATATGGAAAATTAGTAACCACAGCTGCACTAGAACGTTGGTATCCTGTTTGCCGGGATCTAGAATCTCAGACCCAGAACTCATCCCCTTTCAACAGCATGGCCCATCCCAGTCTGTATACCTCCAAGGATGGGAGCTAGCTGAAATGTGCATCTCTGAAGCTGCCACCAAGTGGGCCTGATTCTAGGCCGAGAAGTGTTTCCCCTTTCTCCATTGATGCTAAAAAAAGATTCAAGTAATTGGGAGGGCATGCTGAAATGTCAGGATTCACGAGGATCTTTCTTGGAGTTAGGGAAAGAGAAAAGAACTGGGCTGCCAGCTATCCCTATCCCTAATTTCCCAGGGTGCCAGGAACCCTGGCTCCTGCCAGCCTTTTCCAGTCCCTTATCCTTGCACATTCCAAATTTATCTCTCTCTGCACATCTGGATCTGGGTGGGGGTGGGTGCTGACCCTCCCCTGTGGAGCTTCCAGCAGCCTTGTTGTAGCCAGAATTACTCACTGGTCTGCCCTCTACCCCTGGGCTGGTGGGCGGTGGGTGTGATATGCATAAATGGGAACTCCCTTCAGGAGTAATGGGGATGAACTGAGTGGCCATTGCAGGAAGCCTGGGACTGGAGCCTAGGCTCCCATTCTGTGACCTTCTGTTCCTGAGGGTGTGTCTCAGTTTCCCTTCCAACACTATATGAATGGGTTGAGCCCCAGCCAAGCCTGCTCTATGAGCCCAAGCTATGGGTTTTCTGGGAGAGTTTTTGTTGTTGTTTCCCCAGATTTCTAACCCTAGATCTGGCTCCAGAGCAAATCTTATTCTCCTGGTTCCCCTCACCAAGTACTCTGGTCCTTTCTCCCCTCCCTGAGTAAGGGCCAATGTTGACCTCTTTGCCCCCTGGCCACTATCCCACATCGGACCTAATCAATTGGAGCCTGGACCACTGTAGTGGTCTCCTAATTCTTTCCGCTCTTGGACCCGGCAAACCACCAATCCACACAGCAGCCAAGGAAATCTTCGTGAAATGCAATCATGTCATTTAGAAAAAAATCAAAGCTTTGGTGTTCCAGGCATCTATGATGTGGCTCCTTTTCACTCCTCTGTCTCTGCTTCTGTGAGGGAGACACACACACACAAACACACACACAAACACCCCATCATATTTTGAAAGGCATTTGAAGAAATACTACCTTCTATTCTGGAAACAGCTATACCACCATCCCTTCCAGGAAAGGTCTGCACAGACTCAGCCTTGAAGAAAAATGCAGTGGCAACTGCGTGGTTTCCTTTCCTGCCATTGTTCGACTCAGTGGGGCTTCTGCTGATACCCTACCCTCTCCAGACACACCCCTGCTCCCAAGGAAGCAGCCTGCTTTTTATCTTAAGGCTAGTCCTGCCCAAGGATCTTTCCAGCAGCTTGAGGGGAGGGTAGAATACTCAGCCTTATGCGGCGAGCCCTGGGTTGCATGGCTCCAGAGTTGCGGGGAGGTATGGGAGAAAACAGAAGAGGAGGCCCCGTTCTGGGGAGCTCTCAGTCTAGAGAACAGGAAAAGGTTGTGCCTCTTGTGCTCTGTATTCTTGTGCTGTTTTTCCCTCTCAGGCCCCCTTTTCCCTCCCCAGGGAGTCTAGTCGAGAACTTCCTATTACATAATCCTGAGCAGGATGGCGGCGGGAGGGGACGGAAAGTGGATTTGGTAGGGATTGGGGAAAGGCAGACAACCGGTCTCACCGAGACTGGGCCCCCGTAGCACAGCTTCAAGAGGGCAGCAGCAGGGGGAAGGGGGAATGGCACTTCTAGAAAAGAAAGAACGAGTTGGGCCAAAGGATGGATGGCTAGAGGTCAGAGCCTCTACTCCCCAAACATAGGAGCCTCACTTGGGGTCACATATCTGCACAGGAATTTCAATTGAAATTCTACCATTATAACTTCATTCCTTAAAGTCTTCAACTCAGCAAACAAGCACTTTCAGTAGAGGTGTAAGACATTGTTTTTTAAGGTCAAAAGGGTATTTTGGTTTTCTACTGCCCCTGTGAAATGCCCCTAGGAGGTGAAAGCTTAAGACCACCCTGCTGGGGAGAGGGTCATTTGATGCTGCTTCACCCTGAGCAGTGAAGGGGTAGTGGGGAAACAGGTGGTGCTCCAGGCAGAGCCTCTTTCGTGTGGGTGGGAAAATAGGATGAGTGGTTATTAGTGAAAATTTCAAGGAGGAGATGCTCTGGAGCTTGGAGGGCTTCCGATTGAAGGGGAAATTGAGGTCTTAGCCCCACATGTCCTGTCACAGGTGAAACCACATCCAATACAAGGAGGTAAACTACCCACCTTCACTGACTCCCACAATATTTACCTAGTTGCCTTCCCTATCACCCAGCCAGAGTCCACCCCACAGGGGCCAGAAGAGGTACATAGTTCCTTGCACATTTATCTCTGTGCCGGAGACATCACAAGAGATATTGGCCACTTTCTAAATCTTACAAACCTTGGGGGCCAGAACCTGGCTGCGACCAGTTCTTTCAGGCACAGGGATATACATAGTCTGTTGCACTTAGAACACTTGCTCCCTCTTCCCTCCCTAGTGCCCACAGTTGGCCTCTCAATAGCGTTATGCTTGAATTCCACTCCTAGCTATACCACTGAGCCTCCCAGACATAACCACTCTGGACCCTAGGTTGAGCCCTGACCCTGACCATTGATGATTCTGTCTGGACCCCACATCCTCTAAACATGACACAGAAGCCAGACTAGGACTTTGTGGCCCCTGCTCAGGGGCAGGGAAGCTTTGAGTCTATGTTAAAACATGACTCTACCAAATAGTGCTTTTTCAGGTGCTGGGCACAGTGGCTCATGCCTGTAATCCCAGCACTTTAGGGGTCTGAGGAGGGAGGATTGCTTGAGACCAGGAGTTTGAGACCAGCCTGGCTAATATAGTAAGACTCCATCTCTTTAAAACAAATAAATAATGCTTTTCGTATAAGTAAATTTCTAGAAAAAATCAAAAGCACAAAATAAATTACTTTTTTTTTTTTTTTTCTGAGACAGAGTCTTGTTCTGTCACCCAGGCTGGAATGCAGTGGCGTGATCTCAGCTCACTGCAACCTCTGCCTCCCGGGCTCAAATGATTCTCATGCTTCAGCCTCCCGAGTAGCTGGGACTACAGGTGCGCACCAACACACTTAGCTAATTTTTGTATTTTAGCAGAGACAGGGTTTCACCATGTTGCCCAGGGTGATCTTGAACTCCTGAGCTTAGGCAATCCGCCTGCCTCAGCCTCCCAAAGTGCTAGGGTTACAGGCATGAGCCACTGCGCCTGGCCACAAAATAAATTACATTCTATTTAAAAAGTGATATACAATGATAAGCAAGATTTTAAATTGTGTAACACATACAATTTGACCCACTTTTAATGGACTTCAATGATCAATTATGATTTAGTCTAACTCTACTTTTAGCATAAAAGTTGGGTGAAACAAAAAGTCCAAAGATACATACAGCAAAAACTGTTAGAATTGAAGGCAGACTAGACATTTCAATAACAACAGCCAGGCGCAGTGGCTCACACCTGTAATCCTAGCACTTTGGGAGGCTGAAGTGGGAGGATTGCTTCAGCCCAGGAGTTCAAGATCAGCCTAGGCAATATGGTGAGACCCCATCGCTATTATAAAAAAGAAAAGGGGCTGGGTGCGGTGGCGCGGTGGCTCATGCCTGTAATCCCAGCACTTTGGGAGCCCAAGGTGGGCAGATCACGAGGTCAGGAGTTCGAGACCAGGCTGACCAACATGGTGAAACCCCATCTCTACTAAAAATACAAAAATCAGTTGGGCATGGTGGCGGGTGCCTGTAATCCCAGCTACTCAGGAGGCTGAGGCAGGAGAATCACTTGAACCTGGGAGGCGGAGGTTGCAGTGAGCTGGAGGTTGCAGTTAGCCAAGATCGCTCCATTGTACTCCAGCCTGGGCGACAGAGCAAGACTTCATCTCAAAAACAAAAACAAAAACAAACAAAAAATATATATATATAAACATATATATACACACACACATATATATACACATATATATACATATATATAAAAATAACAATAATATTGGACAATCACCGTTTTTACTGAGCAATGACTGATGAAGGGTGTGTTGCTCTTTTGTTTTGTGTTTTAATTTTTTTTCTACCAAAGTAACATGTTGATGGGTTGTTTTTTCCCTTTACTTGTTTATTAAATACTTGATGAAGTTGAGAAGCACATTACCAGAATATACCATATTGGCCCTCCTGCCTCTTTTCTTCCCTAGTTAATTTTTGGTTTGGTTAGAAGAGAGGAGGGTCCAAAACCATTGTCATTATCGTGAGTTTGGCTTATAAATACCATGGTGAAGAGACACCTCAAGTATGTCTGTTTTTAAAATTCATCTTACGGGTTAACAAGCAAGCCTCGTGGGATGTTTGCCATCATCACTTAACCAGTAATGGTTCTGAAAGTTTTGTATATCCACACGATCTTAGACCTTCTTTTAATGATTGTATTAACTTACAAGCTCGGGTACTGTTTTCCTTAAGACTGTCTTAGAGCACACTGACTGAATGTTAATGTATGTAGCAAAGTGTTTACTTGCTTTAAATAACCAACTCTGTAATCATTCTTTATGTTTCTAGCAGTCTCTGTAGTTGTCTTTCTTCAGAGAAATATTTTTCCTGGGGTTATCTTGTTTTTAGGGTGGTAAGATTTCATTCTTTTTTTCCTTTTCTCCTGAAATCAATGCAGGTGGGTTGGTAAGGGATGTTGTTTTTTAGTAGCATGTTAGGTATACTTGGGTAGATGGGAGGGTTGTTAGTATTTTTTTAGAATCTTGCTTAATACTGTCCATTAGACCTTGAGCTATATTGGCAAAATGCTTTATTTGTTTATTTACTTATTATTTGTTGTTATTTATCTTGTTATGTTGCCGAGGCTGGAGTGCAGTGGTGTGATCGTGGCTCACTGTAGCCTTGACCTCCTGGGCTCAAGAGATCCTCCCACCTCAACCTCCCAAGTAGCTAGTGCTTTATTTATTTATTTATTTATTTATTTATTTATTTTTATTTTTTAAGACAGAGACTCACTCTGTAGCCAAGCTGGAGTGCAGTGACGTGATCTCAGCTCACTGCAACCTCCGCTTCCTGGGTTCAAGGTATTCTCCTGCCTCAGCCTCCCAAGTAGCTGGGAGTACAGGCATGTGCCACCTTGTCCAGCTAATTTTTTTATATTTTTAGTAGTACAAAAAGACCATGTTGGCCAGGATGGTCTCAATCTCCTGACCTTGTGATCTGCCCGCCTTGGCCTCCCAAAGTGCTGGGATTACAGGCATAAGCCACCACGCCCAGCCTAGTGCTTTAATTTTTAACTGCAGAAGATATGATTCAGTTGAGTTTATTTTATTTTTTTAAGAAAAAAAGTAAATGCAGAATTGGGGGGATTAACATGGGCATGTTGCCTATGTTAGAATGATTAAGTTAAACCTCTTAATTTTTATTTGTCCAAGGCAGACATGATTCAAGGACGATGTACTACCAAAACAACTCCTCCGGCTGCAGAAACCACGCTGTAAGTTCCTCTGGGGTGCTGACTGCCTTTTGCCTCTTTTAACTGGGTATTGCCATGGTGGTGTGAATTCTGTCAATTCACTGGATGGGTGGGGAAATGAACATTTCCCCCAAAGCTTTAGGCAAAAGTGAGTTTTTGTTTATTTTTCTTTTGGCTTTCACCTTTAAATCTTAAATGCTATGATTGCAGGCTGCAGGTATGACAGGCAATGAGCAGTTGAAGAGCCAATGGAAAAGTGTTCAAAAACACCTGCGTTAGCTAACAGGCTTTTGAATGTATTGCTGTGGTCCACAGAGTAGGCTGGAGAAGGCAGCAGAGATGCTATATCAACTACTGCAGCCCTAAAACAAGGTTGGTGTCTCTGTGGACTTTAAAATTGTTCCTATGCAGCTTATTTTATTTTTGTTTAATCAAATAGATAAGAGGGTTTTTCCATGGCAAAAAAAAAACAATAATAGTTGGAGATTTCCATACCCCACTTTCAATAATACATAGAACAACTAGACAGAAGATCAACAAGGAAATAGAATATTTGAACAATACAAACCAGCCAGACCTAATACATCTATAGTATACTCCATGAGCAACAGCAGAATATATATTCTTCTCAAGAGCACATGGAACATTCTCCAAGGTAGATAATCTATTATTCCATAAAACAAGTCTCAATGCATTTAAAAGGACTGAAATCATACAAAGTATATTCCATAGTCACAATGGAATAAAATTAGAAATTAATAACAGAAGGAAGTTGGAGAAATTAACAAATGTGTGGAATTTAAACAACAGACTCCTGAATAACCAGTGATCAGAGAATAAATCACAAGAGAAATTTAAAAATACTTTGAGATAGGCCAGGTGCGGTGGCTCATGCCTGTAATCCCAGCACTTTGGGAGGCTGAGGCGGGTGGATCACCTGAGGTCAGGAGTTCAAGACCAACCTAGCCAAGATGGTGAAACCCCGTCTCTACTAAAAATACAAAAATTAGCCAGGCATGGTGGTGGGCACCTGTAATTCCAGCTACTCGGGAGGCTGAGGCAGAGAATTGTTTGAACCCGGGGAGCAGAGGTTGCAGTGAGCTGTGATCATGCCACTACACTCCAGCCTGGGCGACAGAGTGAGACTCCATCTCAAAAAAAAAAAAAAAAAAGAAAAAGAAAAAGAAAATACTTCAAGATAAGTGAAAATGAAAATATACTAAAACTTATGTGAGGCAGTGAAAGCAGTATTTAGAGGGAGATTTATAGCTGTAAACACCTATCACAAAAAAGAAGAAACACATTATGGAAAACAGTATGAAGATTTCTAAAAAAGTTAAAAATAGAACTACCAGATGATCCAGCAATCCCACTTCTGGGCATATAGCCAAAGGAAATGAAATCAGTATGTTGAAGAGATATCTACAATCCTATGTTCACTGAAGCATTATTCACAATAGGCAAGATATGGAATCAACCTAAGTATCCACCAGTAAAGGAATGGATAAAGAAAGTGTGGCATATTTATATAATGGAATGCTACTCAGCCATTTAAAAGAAGGAAATACCGTCATTTGTATTGGATGAATTTGGAGGACATCATGTTAAGTGAAACAAGCTAGGCACAGAAAGACAAATACTATAAGATCTCATTTATATGTAGAGTCTAAAAATAAGTCATACTCAAGATACAGAGAGTAGAATGGTCACTGCCAGAGGCTGGGAGGAATGGGGAGATGTTGGTCAAAGGGTACAAAGTTTTAGTTAGAACAGATGAATTAGTTCTGTGGATCTATTACATAGCATGGCAATATACTTAATATGTATTGTATACGGGGGAAAATAAGAATATAGTTTTTTTTAACAAGAAAGATTTCATGCCAGGCACTGTGGCATGTGGCTGTAATTCCAGCTACTCCAGAGGCTGAGCTAGAAGATCACTTCAGCCTAGAAATTCGATACTATCTTGGATAATATAACAAAACCCATTGAAGAAGGAAGAAGGAGGAAGGAGGAAGCAGGAAGGAGGAAGGAGGAAGGAAGAAGAAGGAGAAGGAGATGGAGACAGAGATGGAGATGAAGACAAAGACGAAGATGAAGATGAAGAAAAAGAAGAAAGATTTCAAATCAATAACCTAGGCTTCCATGTTGAGAAACTAGAAAAAGAAGAGCAAATTAAATCCCAAAACAAATAGAAAGAAGAAAATAATAAAGACTAGAGTGTAAATAAATGAAATAGAGTATAGGAAAACAATAGGGAAAAATCAATAAGAACAAAAGTTGGTTCTTTTAAAAGATTAACAAAATTGATAAACCTCTAGCTATGCTGATTAGTGAAAGAGAGACTAAAATTACTAAAATTAGGAACAAAAGAAGGGACATTAGTACCAACCTTACAGAAATAAAAATGGATTACAAGGCAATGGTATCAATAGGTATATGCCAACAAATTAGATAAAATAGATGAAAGGGATACATTCCTAGAAAGGCACAAATTACAGAAACTGACTGAAGAAGGAATAGAAAACTGAACAGATGTATAAAAAGTAAATAGATTAAATTAGCCATTTAAAAAACTCTCACAAAGAAACACCAGATGGGTTCACTGGTGAATTCTATCAATATTTAACAAAAATTACACCAATACTTTAAGCTCTTCCAAAAAATGGAACGGGAGGGTATGCTTCTCAATTCATTCCATGAGGTCAGTATTACCCTGATAACCGTAATCAAAGACATCACAAAGAAAGAAAACTACAAACAATAGCCTTTATGAATATGCAGTTGACCCTTGACCAACATGGGTTTGAACTGTGCAGGTCCACTTACAGGCAGATTTTCTTCCCCCTCTGCCACCCCTGAGACAGCAAGGCCAATCCCTTCTCTTCCTCTTTCTCCCCAGCCTACTCAACATGAAGATGACAAAGACCTTTATGATTATCCATTTGTACTTAATAAATAATAAATCCATTTTCTCTTCCATGTGACTTTCTTAATAACATTTTCTTTGCTCTAGCTTACTTTATTGTAAGAATATAGTATATAATACATATAACATACAAAATATGTGTCAATCAACTGTTTATGTTATCAGTAAGGCTTCTGGTTAACAGTACACTATTAGTAGTTAAGTTTTTAAATTTTTTACTCAAGTAAATCTAGCCACAGTTAAGTTTTGAGGGGGTCAAAAGTTATACATGGATTTTCAACAGTGTCGGGGGTTGGCATCCCAACCCCCAAGTTTTTCAAGTGTCAGGTGTAGATGCAACCATCCTCAATAAAACACTAGCACACTGAGGCCAGGCGTGGTGGCTCATGCCTGTAATGCCAGCACTTTGGGAGACTGAAGCAGGTGGATCACCTGAGGTTAGGAGTTCAAGACCAGCCTAGCCAAGATGGTGAAACCCCATCTCTACTAAAAATACAAAAATTAGCTGGGCATGGTGGTGGATGCATGTAATCCCAGCTACTAGGGAGGCTAAGGCAGGGAGTTGCTTGAATCCAAGAGGCAGAGTGAGCCAAGATCGTGCCACTGCACTCCAACCTGGGCAACAGAGTGAGACTCCATCTCAAAAAAAAAAAAAAAATACTAGCACACTGACTGAATCTAACAGCATAAAAAAAGGATTATACACCAAGACCAGGTGGGATTTATCCCAGGAATGCAAGGTTGGTTCAACATCCAAAAGTAATCAATGTAACACCCCATATTGATCATGTAAAAGACAAAAACACATGATTATCTCAGATGAAGAAAAAAAGTGACAAAATCCAACACCTTTTCATGATTAAAAAAAAAGCACTCAACAAAGCAGGATAAAATGGGAACTTCCTCAATCTGATAAACAGTATCTACAAAAAACCCACAGCTAACATCATACTTAATGGTTAAAAACTGAAAGTTTTTCCCATAACATCAAGAACTAGATAAGAATGTCACTCTCACCATTTACTTTCAAGGTTGTACTGGATTTGCTAGCCAGGGCAATTAGGCAAGAAAAAGAAATAAAGGGAATCTAATGTGGAAAGGAAAAAGTATAACTATCTCTTTATGATACGATCTTATATTTAGAAAGTCCTAAGGAATCTACAACTAAGCCATTAGAACTAATAAACAAGTTCAGCAGTGTTGCAGGAAAAAAATATGAAAGTCATTTGTATTTCTGTACACTAGCGATAAACAAACCAAAAATGGCACAGGCCTGTAGTCTCAGCTACTTGGCAGGTTGAGGTCAGAGAATAGCTTGAGCCCAGGAATTTCAGACCAGCTGGGCAATATAGCAAGAACCCATCTCTAAAATAAAATAAAATAAAATAAAATAAAACGACAGTGTGGTAATGGCATAAGGATAGACATATAGTGCAATGGAACAGAATTGGGCGCCCAGAAACAAATCTTCACATTCATGGTCAAATGAATTTTGGCAAGGGTGCCTAGACACTTCAATGGAGGAAAGAATTGTCTTTTCAACAACTGATGCCAAGACAACTGAATACTGTATTCACATTAAAAAAAATACAAAGCTGGATCCTCTACCTCACATCATATACAAAAATTAATTCCAATGGATCACAGACATGAATGTAAGAGCTAAAGCTATAAAACTCTTAGAAGAAAACATACATCTAAATCTTCATGACCTCATATTAGGCATTGGTGTCTTATATGGGACAATAAAATACAAGCAACAACAGAAAAAAACAGACCAATTTAACATCATTAAAATTAAAAACTGTTGTGCTTCAAAGGACACCATCAAGAAAGTTAAAAGATAGTCTGCAGAATGGGAGAAAATTTTGCAACTTATATATCTGATAAGGGATTTGAATCTAGAGTACATAAAGAACTCTTGCAACTCAACAGTAAAAGGACAAATAACCCAACCTAAAAATAGGCAAAGGATTTGATTAGACATTTCTCCTAAGAAGACAAGCAAATGGCTAATAAGTACACGAGAAAATGCTCACAATAGGCCGGGTGCAGTGCTCACGCCTGTAATCCCAGCACTTTGGGAGGCCAAGGTGAGCGGATCATGAGGTAAGGAGTTTGAGACCAGCCTGGCCAATATGGTGACACCCCATCTCTACTAAAAGTACAAAAATTAGCCAGGTGTGGTGGCGGACGCCTGTAGTCCCAGCTATTTGGGAGGCTGAGGCAGAAGAATCGCTTGAACCCAGGAGGCAGAGGTTGCAGTGAACCGAGATCACGCCACTGCACTCCAGCCTAGGAAACAGAGCGAGACTCTGTCTCAAAAAAAAAAATGCTCAAAATAATTAGCCATTAAGACAATGCAAACCAAAACCACAATGGGATACCAATTTACACCAAATAAAGTGACTATAATAAAAAAGACAGATAATAACAGATGTTGGTGCAGATATAAAGATATTGGAACCTGTATACATTGCTGGTGGGAATGTAAAAGTTGAAGCTGGAAAGGTTTGCGGGAAATGAGGAGTGGCTGCTAATAGGTATAGTTTTCTTCTTTGGGGGGTGATGAAAATGTTCTAAAATTGATTGTGATGGTTGCACAACTCTATGAATATATTAAAACTTTTGAATTGTATACTTCACTTTATTATTATTATTATTATTATTATTATTATTTTAGAGGGAGTCTCGCTCTGTCACCCAGGCTGGAGTGCAGTGGCACGATCTCAGCTCACTGCAACCTCTGCCTCCTGGGTTCAAGCAATTCTCCTGCCTCAGCCTCCTGAGTAGTTGGGATTACAGGTGCCCGCCACCATGCCTGGCTAATTTTTGTATTTTTAGTAGAGACAGGATTTCACCATGTTGGCCAGGTTGGTCTCGAACTCCTGATCTCAGGTGATCCACCTGCCTCGGCCTCCCAAAGTGCTCAGATCACAGGCATGAGCCACCGCGCCGGGCCTACACTTCACTTTAAATAGGTGACTTGTATGGTATATGAACTATATCTCAACAAGTCTGTATAGTAATAAATATGGAATAAAGTAATAATACATACTGTAACATGGATAAACCTTGAAAACACTATGCTAACTGAAAGAAGTCAGACACAAGAGGCCCCATGTTATATGATTCTAATTTTTTTTTTTTTTTTTGAGACGAAGTCTCGCTCTTGTCCCCCCAGTCTGGAGTGCAATGGCGCGATCTCGGCTCACTGCAACCTCTGCCTCCCAGGTTCAAGCGATTTTCCTGCCTCAGCCTCCAGAGTAGCTGGGATTACAGATGCATATCACCACGCCCAGCTAATTTTTTATATTTTAAGTAGAGATGGGGTTTCACCATGTTGGCCAGGCTGGTCTTGCACTCCTGACCTCAGGTGATCTGCCCGCCTCAGCCTCCCAAAGTGCTGAGATTACAGATGTGAGCCACCACACCCGGCCATGATTCTATTTGTATGAAATGTCCAGGCATAGATAGAAAGTAGGCAGCGGTAGCCAGGAACTGGAGGGTTTGAGGGTGGTTGGGGGATTGAGGGTGATTGCTAATGGGTATGGGGATTTCTTTTTGGGGTGATGAGAATCTTCTAGAATTAGTTAATGGTGTTGATGATTACACAACCTTGTAAATAAATTAAACCACTGAATTGTGCTCTTTAAAAATGTAAATTTTATGATATATGAATTTTTTAAAGACAGTTTCTTCCTCTGTTGCCCAGGCTGGACTGCAGTGGCATGATGTGAGCTCACTGCAACCCAGCCTCCACCTCCCAGAGCTCAACTGATCCTCCCACTTCAGCCTCCCAAGTAGCTGGGACTACAGGCACATGTCACCATGCCCAGCTAATTTTCGTATTTTTTGTAGAGACAGGGTTTTGCCATATTGCCCAGACTGGTCTCAAACTCCTGGGCTCAAATGATCCACCCTCCTCAGTCTCCCAAAGTGCTGGGATTACAGGTGTGAGCCACCATGCCTGGCCATGATACATGAATTCTATTTCTTTCTTTCTTTCTTTTTTTTTTTTTAGATGGAGTCTTGCTTTGTCGCCAGGCTGGAGTGCAGTGGTGCAATCTCAGCTCACTGCAACCTCTGCCTCCCAGGTTCAAGCAATTCTGCTGCCTCAGCCTCCCAAGTAGCTGGGATTACAGGTGCACGCCACCATGCTCAGCTAATTTTTGTATTTTTAGTAGAGACGGGGTTTCACCTGTTGGTCAGGCTGATCTCGAACTCCTGTCCTCGTGATCCATCCGCCTCGGCCTCCCAAAGTGCTCAGATTTCAGGCATGAGCCACTGCGCCCGGCCAATATATTTCATTTTTTTAAAGCCTGCCAGAATGAACATAGAAACAGAGAATTCTGGTTCTAGCTGTAAGGAATAACTGTGACCTGAATGTCCTCTTCAAACTGGGGACAGATTTTACTTTCTCTTTGCCAGCCCCCACCCCACCCCTCCACCGCCTTTCCTATCTCCCAGTCTTATGAAGCATAAGCTCTGTTAAAAATTACATTGGCTCACAAAGCACTTGGCTAGCCTTTAAACATTTTCTGCCCATGTCAAATCAGTGTTTGTTTTATTTTTTTCCATAGAGGGACCAAAGTCTCTTTTTCTTTTTCTTTTTTTTTTTTTTTTTTTTTTTTTGAGACAGAGTTTCGCTCTTATCACCCAGATTGGAGTGCAGTGGCGCAATCTCGGCTCACTGCAACATCCACCTCCTGGGTTTAAGCAATTCTCCTGCCTCAGCCTCCTGAGTAGCTGGGATTACAGGTGCCCACCACCACACCCGGCTAATTTTTATATTTTCAGTAGAGACAGGGTTTCACCATGTTGGCCAGGCTGGTCTCGAACTTCTGACCTCAGGTGATCCACACTCCTCGGCCTCCCAAAGTGCTGGGATTACAGGCGTGAGCCACCATGCCCAGCCCCTTTTTTCAAACCTTAACTTTTAACAACATCTAAATAGAAATAAAATGTTTTAAAAGTCATCATTTCTACAAAGGCAACACATTGTCATTATAGAAAATTTGAAAAATTCATAAAAGTAGAAAGAAGATGACAGTATCACCCCTGTCTCCACATCCAAAAACAACCAATCTTAACAATTCCTTTCTTGCCTTTTTATAGAGATGGGGTCTTGCTATGTTGCCAGGCTGGTCTGGAACTCCTGGGCTCAATCAGTCACCCCACCTTAGCATCCCAGGTATACCACAGTGCCCAGCTGTTTTCTTGTCTTTTTTTTTTTTTTGAGACAGGGTCTTACTCTGTCACCCAGGCTGGAGTGCAGTGGTACAATCTTGGCTCACTGCAGCCTCGACTTCCCAGGCTCAAGCAATCCTCCTGCTTCAGCCTCCTGAGAAGCTGGGACCCACAGGCATGCATCACGATGCCCAGCTAATTTTTTAAAATTTTTTTGTAGAGACGAGTTCTCATCATGTTTCCCAAGCTGTTCTCGAACTCCTGGGCTTAAACAATCATACTGCCTCAGCCTCCCAAAGTACTGGGATTACAGGTGTGAGCCACGGTCCCTGGCCTCTTCCTGCCTTTTTTTAAATGCATAGTTTTATTGCCTAGTTGAGACCACACTCACATTCATTGTTTCCCAAATTTTCTCATGAAAAACTTCATATATACAGAAAAGTTAAAAGTCTAAAATAATGAGCACCCATATATCACCATCTTGAGTCAACAGTTGTTAAAGTTTTGCTATATTTGCCTTATTTATGTATGTGTGAATTTTTTTTCTGAACCACTTTTTTTTTTTTTTAAGGTAGGGTCTCGCTCCCAGGGTAGAGTTCAGTGGCATAGTCACGGCTCACTGCAATCTCAACCTCAAGCAATCCTCCCACCTCAGCTTTCTGAGAAGCTGGGACTGCAGGCATGTGCCACTATGCCTGCCTAATTTTTTTTTAACTTTTTTTTTTTTTTGGAGAGACAGGGTCTCACTATGTTGCTCAGGCTGGTCTAAAGCTCCCGGGCTCAAGTGATCCTCCTACCTCAGCCTCCTCAAGTGGGGGATTACAGGCATGAGACACCCGGCCTGAACGATTTCAAAGTTGCATTACTTACTGACATTGTGACACTACATCCTAAATTCTTCAGCATGCATTTCCTAAGGCCATTTTCCTACGCAACTGTTTTTCATATCTAAGAAAATTAATAATTCCCTAATATGATCTAATATCCAGTCCATATTAAAATTACCCCAACTCTCATACCTAACTTTTAAACAGAGTTGCACAATTGTTCTTCACATCGTAATTCTCTGACTCCTGCCAGAGAAACTAGACCATTGGAAAAGACATTCAACTGACTACAGAAAGATAAGTGCCCATATGTCCTTGGGAACAAACACTATGCATGATCTTGGGTAGGAGTGATGGAAGAAATGTAAAGGAGATAGTTTGGAAGAGAGAGTTTATGCTAGTCTCACGTTCCAACAGGTGTACTATTATAGCTCCACTAGAAGTGGCGATTAGGTCAAGAAGGAAGCACAACATTATTCTCTTCCTTTACCGAACCAATTTCAGACAGCCATGTTGGCTTCAGCCCTTTGGCCTGGCATTTGTCCTGGGAGTCGTCATCATCACCCTCAACATCCACTCAAGAAAGCAAAACTCATCGGTGTAGTGTGGGAAATGAAAGAAGGAAAAAGAGAAAGAAAGCCAAAGTGCTGCAAAGAGCAACATGGCTGACTGCTCCATCCCCTATCCTGTCCCAGCTGGCCACCACACTGCGTCAGACCCCTGATTCCACTGGTGGCCAGATAGCCCCGCATATGGCATTTTGCTTTTGTTCTTATTTAAATTTATTTATTTTTTTGAAATGGAGTCTAGCTCTGTTGCCCAGGCTGGAGTGCAATGGCATGATTTTGGCTCACTGCAACCTTCACCTCCTGGGTACAAGCAATTCTCTGCCTCAGCCTCCTAAGTAGCTAGGACCACAGGCATATGCCACCATGCTCAGCTAATTGTTGTATTTTTAGTAGAGAGGGGGGTTTCACCATTTTGGCCAGGCTGGTCTTGAACTCCTGACCTCGTGATCCACCCGCCTTGGCCTCCCAAAGTGCTGGGATTATAGGCGTGAGCCACCGCGCCTGGCCTAAATTTAAATTTTAATAGGTACAAAGGTTCTATGTAAGGACCATCCTATTTTTTTCTTATGGCTGCATAATATTTCATATCATGCATGTGTCAAAGTTTATTAATCCCTGGTAATGGGTATTCAGGTATTTTAAATTATATACTAGTCTAAGCAATACTTACTGAATAACTTTACACTTAGCACTTTGAACTTCAAATTAGAAAACTAGAGTGTCTTAGAAAAATAGAATAATCAAACAGAGGAAGCGTCTTTCGGAGCTTTGATCTTTACACAGTAATCTGACGAGTCAAAATTCAAACCCAATCCTACAGGTTGTCAGATCTGGAAGAAACCATTGAGATCATCTTGTCCAACTCCCTTGTTGTAATGAGGAAAATAAGGTCCAGAGAGGTTCAGAGCTTGCCCAAGATCACGTATCCAGGTAGTGACAGAGCCAGACATAAACACCAGACCATCACTCCACACGGCTTCTCTCAGCCCTGTGCCTTTTGCCTCAGCATGTGTGTCTGAGAATGATGGTCTTTGAGAGTGTCTGAGACACAGTGCACATGAGATAGGCAGGGAGGAAAAGGCCTAGGGTTGGAGGGCCAACGACACTGGTAATTCTTTTTTTTTTTTTTTTTTTTTTGTTGTTGTTGTTTTTTTGAGGCAAAGTCTCGCTCTGTTGCCCAGGCTGAAGTGTAGTGGCACAATCTCGGCTCACTGCAACCTCCATCTCCTGGGTTCAAGCGATTCTCCTGCCTTAGCTGCCTGAGTAGCTGGGATTAGAGGTACCCGCCACCACTCCCGGCTAATATTTTGTATTTTTTAGTAGAGACAGGGTTTCACCATGTTGGCCAGGCTGGTCTTGAACTCCCGACCTCTGGTGATCCACCCACCTCGGCCTCCCAAAGTGCTGGGATTACAGGCGTAAGCCACTGTGCCCAGCCAACACTGGTCATCTTGAGAGGGTGGGTGGGAGGGGACCCCTGAGCTAAAGGAGCAATGGTCATACTGGATACAGATTTTTTTTTTTTTAATGAAGCAACTTCCTAAGGTGCCAGATGAGTTTTGAGAGAGAGGAAGTAGCCATAAGGGAAACGGAAACCAGAAATTTCTGAGTATCCTGGGAAAGCTATTTGAAGGAGGCAGGACTTTAGGAGCCACAAAAGTGATGACATAAATGTTTAAACAAAGGTATCTCAAGCCAGAGGCTTCTCCTCTCCAAACTGTGGTTCTGCCTAGGCTCCTTCCCTAAGTCAGCCTCTATGGAGAACTTGGGAAGGACTGGTCATTTTTCTTCTTCTTCCTTTTTTTAAAATATTAATTGCTTGGGCACCGTGGCTCGCGCCTATAATCCCAGCATTTTGGGAGGCCGAGGCCGGCAGATCACATCACAAGGTCAGGTGATCGAGGCCATCTTGGTTAACATGGTGAAACCCTGTCTCTACTAAAAATACAAAAAAAAATTAGCTGGGTGTGGTGGTGTGTACCTGTAGACCCAGCTACTCAGGAGGCTGAGGCAGAAGAATCACTTGAACCCGGGAGGCAGAGGCTGCAGTGAGTTGAGGTTGCGCCACTCCGCTCCAGCCTAGGTGACAGAGCAAGACTCCGTCTCAAAAAAAAAAAAAAATTAATTAATTTTGAGATAAGGGTCTCACTCTAGCACCCAGGCTGGAGTGCAGTGGCACAATCTTGGTTCACTGCAGCCTCACCCTCCTGGGCTTAAGCAATTCTCCCCTCTTCAGTCTCCTGAGTAGCTGGGTCTACAGGTACACACCACCATGCCTGGCTAATTTTTTGTTGTTGTTGTTAGAGATGGAGTCTCACTACATTGCCCAGGCTGGTCTCTAACTCCTGGGCTCAAGTGATCCTCCTGCCTCTGCCTCCCAAAGTGCTGGGATTACAGGTGTGAGCCAATGCCACATGCCCAACCTTGGTCATCTTTCTTCTGATCCCTGTAAAAAGAAGCAACATGCTACACTCTGGAGCCAACCCCATGATGGAGCAAGATGCTCTTCTAGCTCCCCATTCCCTAAGCTTATTCCCCAGGGAAACTCCTGTGGAGTGTAAAGACGACCACATCAGCAATCTCTTTGCTTGCCCTGCTCACTTAATCCACTGAAACTCTACATAAAGAACCTGGGCCACGGGAGGCGGAGCTTGCAGTGAGCCAAGATTGCACTACTGCACTCCAGCCTGGGGAACAGAGAGAGACTCTGTCCTCCCACCAAAAAAAAGAACCTGGGCCAGCACTTTGGGAGGCCAAGACGGGCAGATCACCTGAGGTCAGGGGTTCAAAACCAGCCTGGCCAACATGGTGAAACCCCGCCTCTACTAAAAAATACAAAAATTAGCTGGGCACGGTGGTGGGTGCCTGTAATCCCAGCTACTCGGGGCGGGGGCTGAGGCAGGAGAATTGATTGAACCCGGGAGGTGGAGATTGCAGTGAGCTGAGACCGCGCCATTGCACTCCAGCTTGGGCAACAGAGTGAAACTCCATCTCTCGGAAAAAAACAACGACAACAACAACGAAAGAACGTGGGAAAGACTGGACTCTAGAACTCTGGGACTCTGACAGCCAAAGAGCTGGTAAACTGGCTGAGGTCCCAGGGGAGAGCTCTCCCTCAGAGGGGCTGGGGCAGGGCTCTCCTCCAATTTTAGATTAGTTCTGACCAGCCCCATTCTCTGGAGGAAAACTTCAACATGGAAGCATCTCCTGAACTGGTACAACTCTGCTGAGGTCTCCCTGAGGCCTGGCCTAACCCAAAGTGCAGCATCGGCAGAGTGCTGCTCTGCCAGTTGAGAGGGGGTGGTGGGGCACGGGAGCTGGATTTTGTAACGCTCTGGGGTCTGAGTTCAGGTTGAACAAGCCCCACTGGCCAAAAGCAAAGTGGTGATGTTGTCAAAGCCTACTCACCTGCCACATCCTAAACTCAGCTCCTCTCTCTCCCACCCTCCACCTCCCATAACATGCTTTAGTCCCACCCTACTGTCAGTTATTCCTGCAAAGAATACAACTTACAGCCCAGCGCGGTGGCTCACACCTGCAATCCCAGCACTTTGGGAGGCCAAGGTGGGTGGATCACGAGGTCAGGAGATTGAGACCATCCTGGCTAACACGGTGAAACCCCATCTCTACTAAAAATACAAAAAAAAAAAAAAATTAGCTGGGCGTGGTGGCGGGCGCCTGTAGTCCCAGCTACTCGGGAGGCTGAGGCAGGAGAATGGCGTGAACCTGGGAGGTGGAGATTGCAGTGAGCCGAGATCATGCCACTGCATTCCAGCCTGCTGGGCGACAGAGTGAGACTCCTTCTCAAAAAAAAAAAAAAAAAAAAAAAAGAATACAACTTATGGGGGACCTCTTCACCAAAGTACCTACATTTTAATGGAACACTCTGTAAGACCCAGAGGAATGACTCCAAAGCTATATATACATATATATATATATGTATGTATACATATATATACACATATATATGTATATATATACACATATATGTGTATATATATACACATATATGTGTATATATATATACACATATATGTGTATATATATATACACATATATGTGTATATATATATACACATATATGTGTATATATATGTATACACACATATATATATATATTCTAAAGCAGTCTTCCCTCTGGCACCCCCTCTTCAAAGCACCCCATCTATAGATACTGCCAGGGCCATCTATCTTGTTAAGTCTCAATTTCCCCAGCAATAAAAATGAGCAGCCAAATCAGGTCATTTTCCAGGTCCCTTCCAACTTTGATGTATGAGGTCTTAGACTTGAGATTCCACAGCCTCCCATTCTGAGAGTGCGGAGCCGGCCAGCCCTTGTTAGGAGGCAGCTCGTCTGTGGTTTGGCACTACTGCCCAGCAGGCATTTATTAAATCAGTGCGATATGGTCCCTGCTGGCCTGGAAAAAGAACATTAAGCACCAAAAACTTCATGCAGCAGGCCTCCTTCAGAGAATGCTGCTCAGAGGGGTGAGGAACAAAACCATTCAGGCCCCTGGCTGTGCTCCAAGATCCTGTTCACTAGTACTTTTGCCCTGTCTGCATGGAGAACTGGGGACTAAAAACATCTGGAAGTCTGCTTAAGACCTGGGCGAGTTGTCTTTTCTTCCTTTGGGGGTGGCTGTTCTTGACCCTGGTAATCCAGGCTGACCTCTACCGATGCTCCTTCACTTCCAATCTTCTGCACTTCATTGGGCAACAACTTTCTAATAAAATCCACATGAATCCAGCTGCTAACAGCTCCTGGAAGGGTTGTGGGATCTAACACCTGCTCCTGCATTCCTTGAGCCCTAGTAGCAAAGGAAAACAGGGCTGAGACCCAACTCTTGCACCTCTGAGTCTTACAGTGGAGTTGTGGACAAGAAGAGTAGATAGGAAGGCTGGGCGTGGTGGCTCATGCCTGTAATCCCAGCACTTTGGGAGGCCGAGGCAGGCAGATCACCTGAGGTCGGGAGTTTGAGACTAGCCTGACCAACATGGAGAAACCCTGTTCCTACTAAAAATACAAAACTAGCTGGGCATGTTGGGGGCACATGCCTATAATCCCAGCTACTCGGGAGGTTGAGGCAGGAGAATCACTTGAACCTGGGAGGCAGAGGTTGCGGTGAGCCGAGATGGTGCCATTGCACTCCAGCCTGGGCAACAAGAGCGAAACTCTGTCTCAAAAAAAAAAAAAAAAAAGTAGATAGGAAGAGAGAAACATTAATGATGAGGTTTTGCTGAGGGTGGGGAAGGCAGCTGCAGGTGAGGAATGCATAGGTGTAATGATGTGACTGCTGGGTGGCCCAGCAGATTCCTTTGGGTCTGGGCTTGCCTCATTCCCAGTGACCTTAGTCATGTTAACAAGGCTTATCACTCTGGGAGGCAGGCCTGGTCTGAGAGGACAGAGTACATGTGTCACTGACCTGGGGGTCCAGGGTTGCCTGTCCCTCCTCTCTCTGTTGTGACTTGGGGAGTCTAAAATTCTTTCTGTCTCTATTTATTTATTTATTTGAAGTGGAGTCTTGCTCTGTTGCCCAGGCTGGAGTGCAGTGGTGTGATCTCAGCTCACTGAAACCTCTGCCTCCCGGGTTCAAGTGATTCTCCTGCCTCAGCCTCACGAGTAGTTGGGACTACAGGCATGAGCCACCATTTTTGCATTTTTGCTAGTTTTTGCATTTTTAATAGAGACGGGGTTTCACCATGTTGGCCAGGCTGGTCTTGAGCTCCTGACTTCAGGTGATCCACCTGCCTTGGCCTCCCAAAGTGCTGGGATTACAGGCGTGAGCCACTGCGCCCAGCCTATTTATTTATTTTTGAGACAGTCTCACTCTTGCCTAGGCTGGAGTGCAATGGCACCATCTCAGCTCACCGCAACCTCCACCTCCCAGGTTCAAGCAATTCTGCTGCCTCAGCCTCCCAAGAAGCTGGGATTACAGGTATGCACCACCACGCCCAGCTAATGTTTGTGTTTTTAGTAGAGATGGGGTTTCACCATGTTGGCCATGATGGTCTTAAACTCCTGACCTCAGTTATCCACCCACCTTGGCCTCTCAAACTGCTGGGATTATAGGCATGAGCCACCACGCCTAGCCAGTCTCTAATTATTTAAGGTAATATTTTTATTTTTTGAGACAGTCTTGCTTTGTCGCCCAGGCAGGAGTGCAGTGGCACGATCCCAGCTCACGGCAACCTTCATTTTCCAGGTTCAAGTGATTCTCTTGCCTCAGCCTCTCGAGTAGCTGGAATTACAAGTGTGTGCCACCACCCCCAGGTAATTTTTGTATTTTTAGTGGAGACGGGGTTTCACCATGTTGCCCATGCTGGTCTCAAACTCCTGACCTCAAGTGATCTGCTCACCTAGGCCTCAAGTGCTGGGATTACAGGTGTGAGCCACTGTGCCTGGCCCTATTTAAGGTAATATTTACTGAGTACTTACAACATATGTGCCTGCTGCTGGTGAAAGATATATTAGTGAGTAGGACAGACCCAATTCCTGCACTCCAGTCCCACTCACTTGGAAATCCTGACTATGGGTCACAAAGTCTCAGGGCCCCTGGTGGGGGTGGGGTGGGTGTGCGTGGCATTCCAGAGGCGAGAGAGCCATCCTGCCAGTGCTGGGTCTCTTCCATTTGGATCCCTAGCTCTTAAGTTCTCTGGGGATACTGTATGGACACAGAGTTCCCTCTGGTTAAGGTCAGAATTCTGATTCACTTCAGCTTTCTTCTCCCCACCAATGCCAAGAGTCCAAGAAATAAACACAACAGGTTAGAAGGACAACCTTGAGCTGCTTGAGGTTTATTTATAAAGTACAAGGTACACTTACTGGGCCTGGCCTTTTTAATTTTTACTCTTTGCCTTCCTTTCCACCCAGCCAAGATTTTTGCTTGCTCTCACCTGGGAGTTGAGCCGATTTCACAAATCTGCTCTTGGCTGTGATGAGCCAAATACCAGCACAACCTTCCCTGGACCTGAGGGTGGCTTCATCTTAGAAGGCCCACAAGGATCCTGCTGAAGCAAATGACTCTGCTCCAGTCAGCTCAGGCCTCTATGGAGCAAAGAAACTGGTGTCCTTCTTGGAGCGCTGCCTTCATCTCCTTGAACTGAGCCAACTGGCAGGCCTCCTCCAGCCCCAGCCAGCGGTAGGCTTGGTGCTCATGGGAGAGGCGGATCTCCACGTCATAGTCCTTCACCTCCGCCAGCCAGTAAATGACTGTTTTAGGCTTGTTCCTGGCCACATAATTGAGTTCCCTTTTGAACCCCTCAATAAGGGTCAGCTGGCCTGCTTCTATGCCCGCTTCCTCTTGAGTCTCCCTCAGGGCTGCTTCCAAGTCATCCTCTCCTGGTTCCACATGGCCTAGTTAGGAGAAAAGAGGAAGAAAAGGAGGAGGAAATCTTCCAAAGTTCCCAAAGCTGGATTTTCCAGACAAGATTTTTTTTTTTTCTGTTTTGTTTTGAGACAGGGACTCACTCTGTTGCCCAGGCCAGAGTGCAGTAGTGCAATCAGCTCACCGCAGCCTTGAATTCCTGGGCTGAAGTGATCCCCCCACCTTAGCCTCCTGAGTATTCAGAACAACAGGCATGTGCCACCATGCCCAGCTATTTATTTATTTATTTATTTATTTATTTATTTATTTATTTATTTGGTAAAGACGGGGTCTCACTATATTTCCCAGGCTGGTCTCAAACTCCTGGCCTCAAGTCACCCTCCTGCCTCAGCCTCCCAAAGTGTTGGGATTACAGGTATGAGCCACCACACCCAGCCATTCAGTGACTTTTCTAGGTGTTGCTAAAGGAAGCCTGGAGATTGGCAATATCCTAACATGCCTGGGAAGGGGGTGCAGGGCAGGTAGTGTCTAGTTCTCGGGGTTTGAGCAATCCCACCTTTCCACTCCCTCTTCTCTGCAGAGAGTGAAACAGACCATGTGTATAGCAAGTCAGGTTTAGAATACTGCTCTTTTATGGTGTGAGATGACCTTCTTCAGACGTCTGCTTTCTTATTCTTCGGAACTTTCTTCATCCCATGCTCTAAGGAATCACTTTTCTATTGGAGACCTTGAAGTGATTTTTCCAAGGAGGGGGAAGTCCTTTCTTAACAAGTGGAAGTTAGCTGACGAGGAAGTACTTTGCCTACAATCCAGTGAGGACTTAACATTGTCTGCAGGTGGACCCTGACATTCCAGGGCCAACAGGCTCAAAACCCTGCATGGCTGAATGAGCAGCTGTTTCCATGAAGCTATCAAGGCTTTTTCCAAATTGTTTTCCTCTTTCTTACTGGGCAAAGCCAGATTTCAGTTTCATAGGGAAACTCTTGATGGGAACTTAGACTAAGGGCCAGCTGAGAACCACTTCTAAGAAAATGTGTCAGCAACGCCCAAACCCAAGAAGACAGCTGCCAAGAAACTGCTGTAGGAGAACTTGAAGCTCTGCAGACTGGAGCAGCTCTCAGCTTTACCTCTAGGCCCCTCCCACAAATCTTCAGCTTCCGCAGAGGGGGCAAAGACTGGGAACGGTCTGGCAGACTCTGTCTACACTTGGCTCCAGTAAGTTTCTAGGGAGGCCTCCTGCTCACAGGCTCATGGCGAGCAGGAACTCTCAGTTGTTCTCTCCTTGGTTTGGAGATGGGGGCCCTCCTCCTTCCCAGGGGTCTACAATGCCCAGAGCCAGCTGCTGCACAAAAAACTCCCCAGGGTCCAGGGGCGGTGGCTCATGCCTGTAATCCCAACACTCTGGGAGGCCGAGGCGGGTGGATCATCTGAGGTCAGGAGTTTGAGACCAGCCTGGCCAACATGGTGAAACCCTGTCTCTACTAAAAATACAAAAATGAGCTGGGCGTGGCAGTGGACGCCTGTAATCCCAGCTACTCGGGAGGCTGAGGCAGGAGAATCACTTGAACCCAGGAGGCGGAGGTTGCAGCGAGCCAAGATTGTGCCATTGTACTCCAGTTTGGGCAACAGAGCGAGACTCCATCTCAAACAAACAAACAAAACCCCCAGAAACTTAGCACTTAAAAACCATTCTAGCTTATGGCTTCTGGGGAATTTTCTCTGCACAAGCACCTCCTATAGTGGTGTACACAAAGACAGACAGGTAATGCATCAGGGGAGCAAGGTGGGAGGGATGCTAGTAGTGATGGGTAATACTGATTCAGGACGTCCTACCTCCCCTCAGAGGTGTATGGAAGTCCCTGAGCACACCCCTCCCAGGGGCATCTATTCAGTATTCTGTCCATCAGTGTTAATTAACAGGGTAGCTTCTAACGAAGCAGGAAAGGATTAGGAGAGGTCCACTGACATCAGGTAGTGAGAGGAACAAGGCAGTGTGACTCATGTGATCCGGAGACAAGTGTGAATATTCCTATTCATAGTATTTGTGAAGCTTCTGTCTCTTTTTTCACCTTGTTTCTCCCCAGTACAACTCAAACATGCAAAATTTATTTCCTGTTCCCATTTCCTTATTTTCCTTCAATCCTGGATCTTTGTCCATCCCTTCTAACCCCACTCCCTTTTAAAGTCCCTGCTTCTGGCCAGGCGTGGTGGCTCATGCCTATAATCCCAGCACTTTGGGAGACCAAGTGGACAGATCACTTGAGCCCAGGAGTTCAAGACCAGCCTGGGCAATATAGTAAGACCCTGTCTCTATAAAATAGTAATAATAATAACAAAATAATTTAAAAAATAAAGTCCCTGCTTCCTTCTGTCTGAGGGCTATTCCTCATTCCAGCAGGCACCTGAGCCACAGTCTGTCCCTCCCAACTCAAACCATCCCAATGGCCTCAGCCAAGAAGGGCTCCTTTTTCCCATTTCTCCCCACACAGCCTGGCTTCTCTTTCAGGACCAAATGACTGCAGCTTTCTTACTCTTAGAGGTGGGGTCAGGAGTGCTGGTGGATGAAAACTGGCCAGCTTACAAACAGATCTTGGCCTGGCCTAAGGCCTCAGGCCAGTAGTCTTCACTGTTCTTCCCTCTGGAGACTTGGCCAACTCCACCCTCAGTGCTGAGTGATAGATAGACTCAAGGCACAGGTAGCTAGCTGGTCAAGCTGCAATCTCAAGGTCTCCATAATCTTTACAGTCTAAGAAGGCCCTGCCCATCCCCTCCTGGTCTAAAAAGGCCCTGCCCATCCCCTCACTCCTCCACTCCTGCCACAATCTGCAGATGAATCTATGATCAGGGAGCCCAACTTCTCTATGCTCCAACTCAAAATACAACTATGTTCAGAAACACTGTAGAAGTCTAACTCTCTGTGTTTAGTTCAAAAGAAAAACCTGGCTGGGTGCAGTGGCTCATGCCTGTAATCCTACCACTTTAGGAGGCCCAGATGGGCAGATCACCTGAGGTCAGGAGTTTGACACCAGCCTGGCCAACATGGTGAAACCCAGTCTCTACTAAAAATACAAAAAGCAGCCGGGCGTGGTGGCGGGTGCCTGTAATCCCAGCTACTCAGGAGGCTGAAGCAGGAGAATTGCTTGAACCTGGGAGGTGGAGGTTGCAGTGAGCTGAGATTGCGCCACTGCTCTCCAGCCTGGGCGACAAAGCGAGACTTTGTCTCAAAAAAAAAAAAAGAAAAGAAAAACCTAATGATAGGGACACTGAACTAGGAGTCAAAGGAAATTGATCAAATGAAATCAGAGACAGGCTGGAAGAAAACTTAGGATTTTCTTTTTTTTGAGACAGGCTCTGTTGTCCAGGCAGGAGTGCTGTGGCACAATCTCAGCTCACTGCGGCTTTGATCTCTCGAGCTCAAGTTATTCTCTAACCTCAGCCTCCTGAGTAGCTGGGACTACAGGTGTGCACCACCACACCTGGCTAATTTTTGTATTTTTCGTAGAGACATGGTTTTGCCATTTTGCCCAGGCTGGTCTCGAGCTCCTGGGCTCAAGCAATCTGCCCACCTCGACCTCCAAAAGTGCTGGGATTATAGGCGTGTGCCACTGTGCCTGGCTGAAAACAGGATTTTCTAGTCAAGCCCTTGTTTGACAGATGAAAAACTCAAAGCTGAGAGGTGGGCACATAGCTCAGTCAACCTCAAGGTCCCCAATTCCCTGCCCACTGTTTTTTCTCTTACCCAGCCATTCACCACAGAGGTTGGAGAGCTGGCGAATGATACTCATAAAAACACCAGGTGCTGTTTCTACCCTGGAATTCAGTCACAGAATTCTCAGCTCTACTCTGGCCTGGTCTGGAGACCTTGTATATAGAAAGGGTCAAGAGCTCCTACCTTCCCTACCCCCTTTTGCTACACAGTCACTGGGAATTAAGCCTTGGGGAGGGCCTGGCAGGGTAGATTTCTGAGCAGTGGTTGGCAGTTTCCCAAGAGCTGGCCCCTCTGGCCTCTACCTTTGGGAGGAGTCCAGTGATGAATGCCATCTGATGCCTGCAGCAGTAAAAACTCAATTGCATTGTTGTCCACTTTGGGAATGAGGCATCTTCGGAAGATGATCAAGCCACATGCTCTCAGGGCCATGGTCTTATCCTAAGGACTTAACAAAGAAGATACAGAATATCGGGAAGTTACACAAAATAGGAAGCTCCATACTGGGGGGTAGCAATCTGGTGCTGGACAGTAGTGCAGACTAGCTAACTGTGATCTCATAGCCCACAGAAAAAGGCAGCATGCCCAGGACCAATGGAGGGCATCCAGGAATCAGAGACTGACCTTTGTGTATAACTGCAGGACCCTGGCAACTACCCTCAGTCAATGTGGCCTCTATCCCAACTCCTCCAGGGCTCCCTGTAAAACAGGGCTGGCATGTGTATGTTGTGACACTGGAGATCCTCAGAAGCAAACGCACTGAAACACGAGAGATGCTGGGAATGGGAGAGAGGCAGTACAAGTTTTATCATCAAACCTGTAACCCCATTTCCCCCAGCCCATATCCTGAGCCCCTGAAGCACAGAACCCCCCAGCAATGTGATTTCTGACAATGCAGAGAGGTCATCTACAGAGGGTAACTTCATATAGAAAAAAATATTTCGTTGAGTTTTTTTTTTTTTTTGAGACAGGGTCTAGCACTGTTGACCAGGCTGGAGTGCAATGGTGTGATCATGGCTCACTGCAGCCTTGACCTCCCAGGCTCAAGCAAACCTCCCACCTCAACCTCCCAAGTAGCTGGGTCTACAGGCATGCCACCACCATGCCTGGCCAATTTTTTTTTTTTTTTTTTTTTTTTTTTAGAGACAGGGTCTCACTATATTGCCCAGGCTGGTCCTGAACTTCTGGGCTGAAGCGATCCACCTACCTCAGCCTCCCAATGTGTTGGGATTATAGACATGAGCCACCATGCCCAGCCTGATTTTTTTTAGTCTTTTATTTTATCCTTTTTTTTTTTTTTTTTTTTTAAGAGACAGGGACTTACTATGTTGCCTAGACTGGCCTCAAACTCCCGAACAGAAGTGGTCCTCTCCCCGGGTGGATCACGAGGTCAAGAGATTGAGACCATCCTGGCCAACATGGTGAAACCCTGTCTCTACTAAAAATACAAAAATTAGCCAGGTGTGGTGGCACACACTTGTAATCCCAGCTACTCGGGAGGCTGAGGCAGGAGAATCGCTTGAACCCGGGAGGCAGAGGTTACGGTTGTGGTGAGCCGAGATCGGGACACTGCACTCCAGCTTGGCGACAGAGAGAGACTCTGTCTCAAAAAAAGAAGTGGTCCTCCCCCCTTAGCCTCCTGAGCAGCTGGCAATACAGGCACATGCCACCACTGCCTGACATTGCTGGTGCCCGGGGGTAGCACAGCTGATGCAGAGAGGGCGGCTGGAGCAGGAGCTGCTATCCTCCACAGACCCTTTGCTGGTGCTCAATCAAGATGAATTTGCAGCTATCAAAGGCATAAAAATCAGGCCCAAACAGAAACCTACTCCAGGGCAATTCTCAAGACTGCCAACAGATGGTAATGTTACTCTAGAGAATAGCAGTTTCTCACCAAAAACCAAACACCCAACACCAAGACCTTTCCAAGCTTTTCTAAACCTGTAACAAAAGTTTTTAAGGATTGGAAATAATCTCAAAGGGGATTTCTGAAATGGTCTGTGCTCTCATATACTGTTGGTAGAAAAGTAAATTAGCATATCCCCTTAGGAGGGCAATTTGATAATAATTATCAAAACATAAAATGCACATTCCCTAAGAGCCAGCAATTCCATTTCTAGCCACTCTCACATAAGAAATATAGGTTTAAGATGTACACACAACGGGCCGGGCACAGTGGCTCATGCCTGTAATCCCAGCACTTTGGGAGGCCAAGGCGGGTGGATCACCTGAGGTCAGGAGTTCAAGACCAGCCTGACTAACATGGAGAAACCCCGTCTCTACTAAAAATACAAAAATTATCCAGGCGTGATGGCACATGCCTGTAATCCCAGCTACTTGGGAGGCTGAGGCAGAAGAATCACTTGAACCCGGGAGGTGGAGGTTGTGGTGAGCCGAGACAGGGCCACTGAATTCCAGCCTGGGCAACAAGAGCGAAACTCTGTCTCAAAAAAAAAAAAAAAAAAAAAGTACATATAACAATGTTCACTACAACTTTGTTTGCAATATCAAAAAGGAAAAGAGCCAGAAACAAATATCCATCAATATGGGAATAGGCAAAAAGTACAGTATATCTATATGATGAAATAGCATGAAGTCATTAAAAAAAATGAGGTCGAGGCTGGGTTCAGTGGCTCAAGCCTTTAATCCCAGCATTCTGGGAGGCTGAGGCAGGAGGATTGCCTGAGCCCAGGAGTTTGAGACCAGCCCAGACAACATAGTGAGACCTTGTCTCTCAAAAAATAGAAAAAAATTAGCCAGGTGTGGTGGCATGCACCTGTAGTTCCAGCTACTTGGGAGGCCAAGGTGGGAAGATTGCTTGAGCCTGGAAGGTTGAGGCTACAGTGAGCCATGTTTGCACCAATGCACTCCAGCCTGGGCAATACAGTGAGATCTTGTCTCAAAAACAAAAGAAAAAGAAAAAAAAATTAGGTCAAGCCTAATGTGCTGCTTGTAAGAAAAATTTTTAGACACATGAAAAGAAGACAGTTCTGAATAGTATGTATAATGAAATCCCTGTTTGAGTTTACAAATTCATATATAAAGTGGTAGGCTTTCATTTTTCTATTCTATTTCATTGTTCTATTTTCCTGGACTCCCTATTTATGTCAAGAACTTACCCCATTCCAGAAGCCAAAAGGAAGCACCCCATCACTGTAGAACTGGTGAACAAAGATCTCATATTATTGGTCCATGGTTGAGGCAGAAACAGGTAGCTGATCCCATGCCCTCCCTATAAAGATGCTCAAAAAGCATTAGAAAGTTATAGATGTGGGGTACCTTGCTCCTGCCTCAGGTCCCATGGAATGAATGTTAGAACCCCTAAATAAGCTTAGGGATCCAAGACTAGAGGGTCCCATGGAATGAATGTTAGAACCCCTAAATAAGCTTAGGGATCCAAGACTAGAAGGTCCCATGGAATGAATGTTAGAACCCCTAAATAAGCTTAGGGATCCAAGACTAGAGGGCACAGTGCCCTGCCTAAGACAGGAACTCCATACCACTGCCACCATCAACACAACATGGACAAGCAAAGATGCCTGCATGGGGAGCCAAGAAAGACAAGCCTGGGTTAGCCACATGGAACCACTGGGGAGAGGAAAGCAGCGGTGGGGTGGGGGAGGAATCTTAGGGTAGTGACAAGGGTGTACCCTAGCAAGAATGTATTTCAGTGGATGCCAGTGTATTAGGGATGACCACATCTAAGAACCACATCAGCTAACAGTTAATCTCAATGGCGCCAGAAGAGCTAGGATCAGATGCTCATTCTCCACCTATATTCTGGACCCATGGAAAGAACAGTTCTAGAAATACAGAACTCCTCACTGCTCTTTCAATTGCTTGGCTTGAGCCAGCTATTCTCTAGAATTCCTCCTACCCACTCTATACACACAACCTCCTACTCGTCAGAAGCAGCTCGGATGTCACCTCCGTGAAGCTTTCTGGCTTCTAATCACTCCATGCTCTGCATCCTTAACACAGCTTGAACAAACTTAAAGTTCAATCAGGGAAGCAAATGCTATGAGTGACAGAAAACTAAAGATTTATTATAAGGAGTAGACATTGTGTATCTTTGGAAGTTGGTGGATAAATCCACGCAACTCTGTTGCCTCTGCACCTGGTGTTGGGCCCGAAGTCTGTGAGGCCAGCAGTTGGAAAGAAAACTAGATGTGAGGTGGAAGAGAACAAAGACAAACTGGAACCTCTGAGAACAAACTGGGATCTACAAGGACAACTGAAACTCATGAGGACAAACTGAAACCCACAACTTCCTTTCACTGGTCCCAAGCTCAGCGACTCAGGTGATCTGGAGAAGCCGGAGCCCTCTGCTACAGAGCTGACTGCACACATGGCCCAGGACTCAGAGGAGCTGAAGGAGGAAATTCAGTAGGAGCTAGGGGTGCTGGGGGCTGTGTGATGACCTTCACCAACAAGGTGAGCCAGATCAGAGAGAAAGTACAGGTACTGCCACTATGCCTGGTACCCTGCTCTGTCCTTCACAGCGTACAGACCCTGCTCTGTCCTTCACAGTGTACTGGCTGCTACTTCAATTCAGCTTTCCAAATCTCTCACGAAATTTTCTTGTGGACAACCCTCACCTGGAAGCAGATAGGAAGGATACTGGGAATCCAGCTTAGCTAAACTGACACAGTACAATGCCACCACAAGCACATATACCTAGTATAGTAAATCTCTGCTGGTACCTCTGGCAGGGAAGAGCCAGATTAGAAGCTCTGTTTTCTTGGGACCCAGCACAGCAGTTCTGAACAGATGTTCATTGACTCAAAAGAACTCTCTCCCCACCTCCCACTCAAACAAATGTTTGAGTATGTTCTGGGGCCCTGGGAAATAGCCCAGTGTTTTCCTGAAGAGTGCCATTTACATAAAAGTGAATGGAACTATTGTTGGGGTTTTTCTGTTTTTCTGGAGACCACAAAGCTGAAACTGTTCATGGGTTTGAAAGTAGCCAGCTTTCACACACAGACTCCAAGTGGATTCAAACCTCAGGGGGTTAAGGAACACAGCATCCAATATGCAAATATGCCTGCAGCCAGGATTGCGGAGGTGAGAACTCCAGGCTGACAGCAGGCAATTCACACTTCAAAAAAGTGGCAGAGTGCCTGAGGTGGTTAGAAAAAACCTGAACAAAAAAACCCTCAATGTCATTAGAAGGTTCTAGAAGCTAAGGAAAAATATTCTTGGCTTTCTCCATATATACAATTCCCTCAGAGCCTAGGAGGTTCGGGACCTAGGTACCAAAAAAAGAATTTACGAATACATGGCTATGCTGTTTGTTTCAATATTTTCATCAAATTAATCAGAGTAACTGTAAAAAGCCCTCAGAAATGTAACTTTAGGTACAGGAAGAGCTCTCCAAATTTTCCCTCTGACCTGTTCTCCATATTCTAATATCCCTTTAGCAGAAACAGTGTTTCATGCCGCGTTGTCAATTAAGCATCTATATATACTGTGCCAGCTATACTGTGCAAGACTTTTGACAACTATTGTTTCTAAAGCTCAAAACAACCTTTCAAGAGAAGCATTATTATATCTAATTTACAAGGACACTGATATTATTTCAAAAGGTTAAAATACTTGCATAAGGGCATAGCTGGCCTGTAAAGGATGGTATGTCAATCCAAGTAAGTCTAACTCCAAAGTCTATAATTTTTGTCCCTTTCATAGCTCTGTTCACCATGAAAGAGTAGGGCTTAGGACACAAATGGCCCTGAGAGAGGACAGACAAGATTTATAAAATCATTTCCAGTTTCAAAATTCCCAGTCCTTTTTTTTTTTTTTTTTTTTTTGACAATGTCTCTCTGTGTCATCCAGACTGGAGGGCAATGATATGATCACAGCTCACTGCAGCCTCAAGAGCTCACTGCATCCCTTCTGGGCTCAAGGAATTTTCCTGTCTTAGCCTCCTGGGTAGCTAGGACTACAAGCAGGAGCCATCACATCTGGCTAAATTTAAAAAACACTTTTTTTGTAGAGATGGGGTCTTGCTATGCTGACCAAGCTAGTCTTGAACTCCTGGCCTTAAGTGACCTTCCCACTTTGGCCTCCCAAAGTGCTGGGATTACAGGTGCAATCTACCGTGCCTGGCCCCAAATTCCCAGTCTTTAATCTATATTCCTTTGGAGGTTAAGATGTCTAGCTGGGATCATTTCCACCAAAAAGGTTTTAGTTGGGGGGAGAGGGCCGTAGATGTTAAATCCTGGTATCCGAAGAAGACTCTGAAGGAGGGGTAAAATGTAGCCTCAGGCTCCTAATAGCACCCATCTTAAAAGGGTTTCTATGCCTCCTCTGCTCTTTTCTGGGAAGTAGGAACCTAAAACCACATGTTCCACTTAACTTAGGGCACTAGTGTCCAGAAAATTTGCCCAGGCCCTCCTCCAGATGAGGAGGAAAGCCAACTGTTTGCCTGCCCACAAGCAATTCTATGTGACTGCTCCCTCACCTCCCACATCATCATCATCTTTTTTCCAATTTGCCAGTTTCTTTCTTCCCTTTTGGAGTGGACAGAAATGAGGCACCCACCCATGAGTAAAGCTCTTTCTTGTAAGAACAATAACAAATGGAAGAGAAGAAAAAAGAAAGAAATGCAAAAGAAAAGCCCCAACTACCATGAATAAATTGAGACAAAGAAAATATTCCCTCAAATGCACCTTTCCCTGGACATCTGCCACTCCATTCTTCTTGCAGAGACGAAGCTGCTGAGTCATTTTGCTATTTTTGCTATTGGCTGAGGGAGGAAACAGGAGATTTTACCTGTAATGGCATAAATATTGGCTTCTAGGATAAGGCCAAAGTCAGACAAGGTTGGGACAAAAATCATTCTTAGTGAAGGGGATTTGTTAAGCAGCCTATTAGTGCCATCTGCTGTACAATTCTAGAAAGCTAACTCGGGGAATTTGTCTGTTGTGTGTATCCCATGCGACAGACAGTGTGAAGGATTGACAGATAGATATGAAGCTGAATACTACCAAGCACCAACTTCCTAGAGATTCACAGGCTAGTGAAAGTGGAAGACATTCCAACAGACAAGTTACAGTGTGTTTTGTGCAACGTAAGATGGAAAGGCAGCAAAGAAGCATCTTTAGGTTAACAAGTACCCCATAAGGATTCTGATGGGTCACTAGTTTACCAGGCAGAAGGGAGGCGGATGCAAGGCACTGCCAGCAAAGGGAGGAGTGTGGGCAACACCCTCAAGCACAAAATGACATCTCATTGGTAAACAGCTTAGTTTATATTCTGTAGGCAATGAAGCCTCTGACTGGTTTTAGGCAAGGGTATAATTTGGTCAGACTGACATTTTACAAAGATATTCTAGCTGCAAGCAAGCTGGGGAACGAATTAGGACAGATTGGAGGCAGAGAGATTAACCAGTTACAAGTCTATTGCAACAGACCAGTTAACAAATGATTCCAGTTAGATCAAGGCAGAGGCTGTGAGAAAGGAAAGGAAGGGATGAATCTGAGAGATATTTCAAAGTAAAATGGACAATATTGATATTTCATTGTCTAAGGGACAGAGAGATGTTTCATAAGCCAAGGGAAAGAGAAAGGCTTTGGTTTGAGTGCCTGGGTGGAGGAGGGGGTGCAAGTGAAGCATTTGTTTGGGACAAGTTGAATTTGAAGTGCTATAGTCATAAGATAAATGAACAGATGGGTCTAAAGTTCAGTGATCATCTCATCCTATCTCTTCATTTCCCAAGGTGGAAATTTTCTTTTTTAAAATTATTTTTATTAAAACAATTTTTTTTCTCCTCCCTTCTCTACCAAGACCACGGTGAAAATTTTCTATTAGAGCAAGATATTGCTCCTACCATAGGTACCTCTGCAGCTCACATTCCCTCCAATTTAGATAGGTCAAGCTGTCCAACCTGCCCCTGCATCTGTCTGGTATTCCAAGCATTTTCATCCTCCTTTAGTCAGAAACACAGAAAAGCATGGCTGTCTATGCAGTCAGAAAGGCCTAGCTATTGAAGTTAATAGAGCAAGATACTTAGAGCAAGATACTTAACTTCCTCATTTGTAAATGGAGTTAACACCTACTTTGCATGGTTGTTGTGGAGTTTATAAATGACACATATAGAGGGTCTGACATTATGAGAGGTACTAAATATATGAGTTACTGTTACCCGTGTGTCATAAAAGATCATCAGAAAGCTTCTCTGTTTTAAAGAAATGACTTTTCATCTTGTCTGTAAAACTGCTCAACACTGTTCACCACAGTATATATATTCCTTATAAGGTCCCACAGCATAAATTCCTTTTAATATAGAAACTAGAAAAATAATTTATCTTTTGAAGAATGGATTTGTTTCCTTATTAGTAAGAATTACCTTTTTTCCCTTAACTAATTTTGGGCAAAATTGGGTACTCAGTTACAAAAAGTACACCAACGCACTGACTAGTGTATTTGCCTGTTCTTATTATAAGAATAATAGCTACCTTTTTTTTTTTTTTTTGAGACGGAGTCTCGCTCTGTCGCCCAGGCTGGAGTGCAGTGGTGCGATCTCTGCTCTCTGCAAACTCCGCCTCCCGGGTTCGTGCCATTCTCCTGCCTCAGCCTCCCGAGTAGCTGGGACCACAGGCGCCCGCCACCACGCCCGGCTAATTTTTTGTGTTTTTAGTAGAGACGGGGTTTCACCGTGTCAGCCAGGATGGTCTCGATCTCCTGACCTCGTGATCCGCCCGCCTCGGCCTCCCAAAGTGCTAGGATTACAGGCGTGAGCCACCGCGCCCGGCCGCTACCATTTTTTAAGAAGTTACTACTCGCCAGGCGTTGTGTCAAGTGCTTTACCTTCATTATTTCACTTAATCTTCACAACAACCCGCTGAGGCATTACCGCCATTTTTCAGAAGAGTAGAAAGGGAACTATAGCTCAGAGATGTCTGGGTAAGTGACTCAAATGTAGGTCTGCCTGACTCCTAACATCAATGATCTTAACCTTGACTCTATAATAGCGTTTTACATTTGACAATTTGATTGCATTCAGTTTTTTGTTTTGTTTTGTTTTGTTTTTTGAGACGGAGTCTCGCTCTGTCGCCCAGGCTGGAGTGCAGTGGCGCGATCTCCGTTCACTGCAAGCTCTGCCTCCTGGGTTCATGCCATTCTCCTGCCTCAGCCTCCCGAGTAGCAGGGACTATACGTGCCCGCCACGACGCCTGGCTAATTTTTGTATTTTGTTTAGTAGAGACGGGGTTTCACCGTGTTAGCCAGGATGGTCTCGATCTCCTGACCTCGTGGATCCGCCCGCCTTGGCCTCCCAAAATGCTGGGATTACAGGCGTGAGCCACCGCACCCGGCCTGCATTGTTTATGCTGTCCCTTTTTTGTTTTGTTTTGTTTAAGGCGGTGGGGCTCTTGTTCGACTTTCTTTACTTCTGCTATAACTGCCACGATATTATCCATTCAATAACTGAAGCAATTAGAAAACATAAAATCTCTTTTGGAAAGCAGGCGGGGTTTAATGGGTAGCAACAAGTGAAATTGAGGCCCAGTGAGGGGAAGGTTCGGCGCCCGGGCCTCTGGGCCCTAAACCTGGACCTCTCCCGCCTCTGGGATTTGGACGACCCACCCTAACCCCACTCGGACGGGGACAAGCAAGGCTCACAGAGTCAGGGAACCTCCCTTCTCCCGGTGCAGACAGGAAAACTGAGGTCCTGAGGGCGGATGGGACCTGGCCTGCCCACACCTCACTGCCAGCTTAGAGGAGGGCGCATCCATCTCGGGCCCTGCAGCGACCAGAGGTTTGCCAGAGGCAGATTCCCATCGCTCCAAGGCTCATTTCCTCCACTGAGAACTAAAATCAAGTGGGCCCTAAGGATACTCACCCGAAGCAGAGGGAGGTAGGAGGCGGACCTTGGACGGAAACTGGAAGTACACCGGCCAATCAGAAGAGCCTGGTTTCGCTTGGGCCCACCAATAGAATTCGGCAGAAGGATCTTCGACCCGCCTCAAAGGTGCGCGTCTCACATTGAAACGTCGCGAGATCTTCCCTCAAGCGGAACGATTGGCTGAAGGTCGGAAATTGAGAGTTACGCCCACGGTTTCTTCAGACCTCTGATTGGTCTTCCAGAGGAGAAGTCAACGAACGTCAACCGATTCCTTGGATGCCCATTGGTGGGCGGTGCGTGACTGGCGACGCGCGGGCCACAGCGCGGGCGTTCGAACTGGCGCTTGGCGGCGTTGCCATGGAGATGCGGCCTGGCCGCCGCCGGTGGCTCCCGGGTTGACGGGACTGTTAGGTTGCTGGCTTTGGGGCTCACTCCCGACGGTATTGTCTTCTCCTCTTCTCAGACAGGGCAGACCGAGGAGTTTGGACCGAGGTGAGAAAGGGCGGGGAGAATAGAGGAGGGGTAGGTCTGGTCCGGAACCGTGGCGCCTGCCCGCGGACACGGGTGCGCGTGACGTCGGCTGAGCGCGGGAGGAAACTGGCAGTTGTGAGGGAACCGGGAGTTGGCCCCTCTTGGTTCTTCCTAAAGTTCACCTACTTTCCTATCTTTCATCCCCATATCTCTGCCTTTTCTTCAGCAATTATCTTGAACGCCACTTCTCTCACTTCGGGAGACTAAACTCTTGAGTCCCAAAGTCTTCTTGCTTTTGAACCGATAAGCCTGACCGGCACCTCTTTTAGGGCATTTCTATTCGCCCTTGGGTTGTTTACTTCCGGGAAGCCCGTTCGCTTGCCTTTTCCCATAAAATTTTGAAGCCTTCGAGGTAAGGCAAGCACCGTTCACAATGTCTTGCACATAGTAGATTTTCAGGAAATATTTGTTGAGTTGAATTTAATTTACAAGAAATAGATTGGATTCCTCTTCATGCCCTGCCTTGTTGTCTCTCCGCTTCAGAGACGATTTTTTATTTCGAGGCTAGGGGGAGGCCACCCTAATCTTCAATGCAAAAGGACCTAAAAGTCCACACACAGTCCACAGCTGGCCTTTCTACTCTTTGTGAAAGGCTAAACTTTTTTGGATTGGTTGCTGCAACTCTTCCTGCATTTGTGGCTTTTAGCCTTGGTCTCCCAGTAATTTTATTAGACTCCTTTTAGTCTTTGCTTAAAATAAACCATTCTGTTGCTGTATGCCAAGATAATTTATCTCCCTTTAGCTTCTTTTTTTTTTTTTTTTTTTTTTTTTTTTTAAAAAAAGAAACCTTTTATCTTTGGCCCTTTTAACCATCTCATACAAACCAACTACCTTTAGCTTCTTAGTGACCGGCAGCTATTGTCACATTTTAAGTGTGCTTTGGAAAATGTTTTAAAGCATCTTCTTTGTACTTGTATTCTACAAGTAGAGAGGCTTTGTAGTCTCTCTATTGAAGTGCATATAACAGCTGCTCAGGTGAACTCCCATCTATTCATCAGGTGTCTATGATAGAATTGCGTTCCTAAAACTGTTTCGTTGTTAACTCATGGATTATATATTCACAGCCTGATTGTTGGTGTGATTGCTCCTTATATCAAATTCATAGCTCACTGGTGGCCTTAATAAAAGGAGTGAAAAAGTTCAGTACAGCAGCTATGTTCTTGTTACCCTTTTATAAAAGTTTGAAACACTACCTTATAGCTGTGACATGTAGTGGAAACCCACTACATGTGGGTTTGGCTTTGGCTCTGTCTCTGTCTCTAGTTCACTGTGGGTGGCTTTGCAAGTCATTTAGTCCCTTTATTATTATTATTATTATTATTATTATTAGAGAAAAGGTCTTGCTCTGTCACCCAGGCTGTAGTGCACTAGCATGATAATAGCTCACCGCAGCCTTGAACGCCTGAATCTAGACCCTTTAGACCTCATTTTTTCCATCTGGAAAATCAAAGAATTGAATTAGATTAAAATTCCTGTGGCTCTATTATCAAGTCAAGTAGTTGATGTCAGGTAGACCACACACTCTCAGCCTTCCAAAGACCATACAGACTTTTTTTTTTAGCTGCTGAAAGTAGTAGTTACCATTTATTGAGTGTTCACCCCGTACAAAGCGCTGTATCCAGGGCTTTATATACATATTACATTTTTCTTAGTGTAGCACATTACTGCTAAGATAGCATTTTATTTAAAATTTGTGGTTTTATATTGTTAATGAAAATCTTTAGTTATTCAGAGTGTGTCCTTGGGGCAACCTAAGGTATAAGCCTCTCAGTTTTTAGTTTAGGGAGAACCACAGTTTCTTTCTCTGGGCTGCTCTTTTGTCGTTTGTAAAGTGAGGGGCTGAACTCTTCTAGATCCCTTCCAGATCTAGTATTCTATGATGCCTGATCTGTTAATCCAGTTTCCCTATGCTGGCTCAGCAAACCAGTTTATAATTTGCACAGTGTAGATCCTCAACACATTTTGTTAAATAAATAATAGAGTTCTACTTCTTAAACCTTGAGTGTATGGTCATTGTATACCTCCCAAGTTACTGTCTCAAGGGTTTTGATATTCATATCGTGTTGAATAAGAAGAGTTTTCTGTAGGTATAAACTAATAATAATAGTATAATATATTGTTGACTGTTTATATATCAGACACTGAATTTAGCAGTTAATTTACATTATTCTAATTAACCCTCATGAAAGGAAACATTTTTTCCAAGTCAGCATTTTTTTTTGTCAGTTCAATGCAGTAGCTTCCTAAATGATCTCCCTGTTTCCACTTTTGCCCACCTGCTGTGATCCATTTCCTCACAGAACTGGGAGAGTGAACTTTAAAGACATGTATCATAGCGTATACTTTCTCCACTTAAGATCCTCTAATGACTTCCTACTTCACTTAAAAGTAAAATTCAGACACTTTTATGTGGCCCAGTACACCCTACATAATCTGGCCCCTACCTTTCTCTCCTCTTCTCATACTATTCTCCTTCTCACCTACTATGCCAGCCAACCTGTCCGTGTTTGATGGCTTGATTATGCCATGCTCATTTCCACCTTTGGGCTAATGTGCTCACGTGGAACCCTCTTCCTCCTGATTTTTACATAAGTGACTCCATGTTATTTCAGGTTTCACCTCAAATATTCCCTTCTGAATGAAGCCTTCTCTGATCATCCAATGTAAAGTAAGCCCTGCACTGGGCTTTATTCTTCTGTAGTGATTATCATCATCTAAAACTACCGCTTATTGATTATTAATTATCTCTTCCCCTTAAAATAATAGTGTCATGAGGGCAGTGACCTTATCTGTTTTTTGGGGGGTTTTCTTGAGACAGGCTCTTACTCTGTCGCCCTGTTGTCCACACTGAACTGCAGTGGCGTGATCATGGCTCACTGTAGCCTCTGACTCCCAGGCCCAAGCAATCCTCCCACCTCAGCCCCCCAAGTAGCTGGGACCACAGGCATGTACCACCATGCCCAGCTAATTTTGTTTATTTGTAGAGACAAGGCCTCACTATGTTGTCCAGGCTCGTCTCAAACTCCTGGGCTCAAGCAATCCTCCCTCGGCCTCCTAAAGTGTTGGGATAACAGGCATGAGCCACTGTGCCTGGCTGACCTTGTCTGTTTTGTTCACTTATATTCCCGGTGCATAAAACAGGGCCTATCTCATACAAGTCTCTCAAAAAATATTTCTTGAAGATTGGATAAAGGTTCCTCTTGGAACTGTGACCATATCTGTGTCCATATCAATTCATTTGAGTAATACAAACTTGCATAATTCTGGTGTCCAGGAGCAGTGACTCAGGGCACCAGCATCTCTGTCACAATTTTCCTGAGTAATCAAATTACCCTGATAAATAGTTTCTACCACCCGTTACCACAAATGATATCAAATGCTTTTATAGAGTTTTAATATACTGTAGGGATATTTATTCATTAAACAATTATTGAATATTATTTCCAATCACTCATTTATTTATTTATTTTTTTTTCTGAGATAGTCTCACTCTGTTGCCCAGGCTGGAGTGCAGTGGCGCAATCTTGGCTCACTGCAACCTCTTCCTCCCAGGTTCCAGCGATTCTCATGTCAGCCTCCTGAGTAGCTGGGATTACAAAGTGTGTGCCAACATTCCCAGCTAATTTCTGTATTTTTTGTGGAGATGGGGTTTCACCATGTTGACCAGGCTGGTCTCAAACTTTTGGCCTCAAGTGATCCACCCACCTCAGCCTCCCAAAGTTCTGGGATTACAGGCATGAGCCATCGTGCCTGGCCCCAGGCACTGTTTTAGAACCTGGGTATAAAAAGACTAATAAGACATATTGCTTTTTTTTTTGAGACGAAGTCTCACCCTATTGCCCAGGCTGGAGTGCAGTGGTGTCATCATGGTTCACTGCAGCCTCAACCTCCTGGGCTCAAGTGATCCTCCCATCTCAGCCTCCCAAGTAGCTGGGACCACAGGTGTGTGCCATCATGCCCAATTAATTTTTATTTATTTACTTATTTATAGAGATGGGTTCTCCATATGTTGCCCAGGCTGGTCTTAAACTCCTGTGCTCAAGTGATCTTTCTGCCTCAGCCTCCCAAAGTGCTGGGATTACAGGTGTGAGCCACTCTGCCTGGGCAAGACACATTCCTTGACCACAAAGAAATTATACTCTATTAGGGGAAATAGACATAGTCAAATAATTATCATATAATAATTATTAATATAATTAACTGTAATAATAGAGATATGCAAAAGGTATGATGCAGACACGGAAGGGACATCTGATCACACTGGGGGAGACCAGAAAAGACCTCATTTGTTGTTATAATCAGTAAGAGGTAGACAGGTAAAGGGAAGTTTGATGATAGTGGAGGAGGCCACTTAAGAGCGCAATGTGAATGAATGCACAGAGAAATAAAACGGTCTAAGAAGTTGACTAAACTGTAGAGCGAGGAAGGGGCTAGATTACAGAAGGATTTGTGGGTCATGCTTAGGAGTTTGGACTTTGTACTGTGTGGATGATAAGATACCATTGAAGGGTTTTTAATAAGGGAGCAGCATTGTTATAACTGCTTTCAAAAGAGTGATCTGGCTCTACAGTCTGGAAGATGATTTGAGGAGGGGCATAACTGGAGGCCAGGAGAACAGGTATGAGACATGTAATGAATAGGTGGAAGATATGGGGCTGAATCACCAGAGCGGTGGTGGTAGAAATGAGGATAGGAGAGGAGAAATTTGGCAAGTATGTGGGAGATTAAATTGGCTGGATCTATTGATTAGTTTTGGGATTAAGGGAGAAGAAGGTCTCTAGGATGCTTTCTCGTTTAGTTCTGAGTGACTGCATGAATGGTATTTTCACTCCCCTTCCAAAGAAGAGAGAAGTGGAGGGGCAGATTTTGTCAGGAGGTATAATGAATTCTGTTATTGACAAGTTCAGATGCTCAACTGTGGAGACATTTTTATAGTGATTCCTGCTGTTTTTGCTGCAACACATAGCCATGAGATTGTCTGTTTTACTACGAGGTGAACTAAAGTTACATTGGGATTCTGGAAGTAACCCACTTAATAATATTGCACAACATCCAGACTAAAGAGACTAGTTGAGATTTCACCAGCAATGAGGGGTGGTACTGTGTCTATTACAGTCTTTTAAATTAGCCACTTGCTTATGTGAGATTTGATTAGTTAAAACTAGTGGTATAGAATTATGTAGCCAGTATATGGCTATCTGATCACTTTCTAAAACAAATTTATGTCATGGTTTTTGAATAAATTAAATTATCTGTGCCTCAGTTTCTTTATTTGTAAAAGGGGAGATGATACTAATTGCCATGTATCACAAAAAGTCTTGGAAGATTATTCAGGTAGCACAATTAATTACATGTTAATAATTTTGATTACAGTGAATGAAATTATTGTTTTAGTCGTTCTTTGCTTTCTCGATGTCACTCCTTTGGAAATAATTCCTGGTCCCATGGTGGCAACAGTTCCCAAAGGGACTGAAAGAATGTCATCTTGGTAATTTATGAAAACTGATTGTAACAGTTATTTTTCTGATTGAACATGTGAAATATATTTTGTTGAAAGTATTTTATGACTGCAGTGTGGCAAAAATCTGCAAATGACAACTTCCTGCAGTCTGTCAGACCAAGATTTTAAAAATAAAGCACTGAATTTAAACCCAACATTGGTTACCACCTGTTACTGAGAAGTCTTTCAGAATTAAATGTCTATATTTAGAGAAAGTAATACTTGCACTGGTTTAAGATAACTAGGTTCTAAAATTTTGTTATGTTTATTTTTAGGTGATTGCTCATGCTTTTCACCAAATGTAAAAACGTAGTAAACTCATTGTGGGGCTCTTGAGGGGAATTGTAGAGGCTCTTGAGTAGTAATTGTAGAGCATTAGCTACTTAACCATAAACAAACTTGAAACTATTTTTTTTCTGTTAAAAACAGAAACAATTTCTTGAAAACTACTTTTTAAAAATGGATGTAATTTACATGATTTATATCCCCAAATCCACATCTTGCCTTAAGAATTCTATTAAGTATCATATATTCTAATTCCTTTGCAGCTGCTGTTTTAAGCAGTTGTCTAGTATCATCTGTCTTCTGTTGAGATCAGTAGTCTATAGATAGAAGAATCCCTAGAGTTTGAAATAAGTTCCCTTGTAGGGGTAAAAGTGTATACTACATTTTTCACCCTTTAATCTCTCACTGATAATACTGAATTTATTGTGTTCTTAGTGACCTTATGCCTAATATGGGGTACAGAAATGTTTTAATAATAAAATTGATTGAAAATGCTGATTTTCTTTTGTATCAGTTTCTTTAATTTGTTTTTTGGGGATGGAGTCTCACTCTGTTGCCCAGGCTGGAGTGCAGTGGCACAATCTTGGCTCACTGCAACCTCCGCCTCCCAGGCTCAAGCAGTGCCCCGCAATATCAGCTTCCCAAGTAGCTGCGACTAAAGGCATACATCACCACACCCAGCTAATTTTTATATTTTTTGTAGAGACGGAGTTTCACCATGTCGCCCAGGCTGGTCTCAAACTCCTGGGCTTAAGGGATCCAACCACCTTGGCCTCCCCAAGTGCTGTGATTATAGGCATGAGCCACAGTGCCTGGCCGTGTATCAGTTTCTAATAGTCCAGCGGGCCCAGTGACTTTGTTAGTAACTTCTTTAAAAGTGATTATTATTAGGCTGGGTGCAGTGGCTCATGCCTGTCCTAGCACTTTAGGAGGCCAGGGCAGGAGGATTACTGGAACTCAGGAGTTTGAGACCAGCCTGGGCAACATTGAGACCTCATCTCTTAAAAAAAAAAAAAGTGATCATTATTAGTGTTTGTCTAGGGCTAGATGGGTTGGGGGGAAATGGGGAGTGACTACCACTGGGTACTGGGTTTCTTAATGTAAATGAATAAAGTTGGTTGCTATAAAGGGACTAGGAGCAGGTAGGACCATCGGGTGTATTAGAAGAGTATATGCCCTTCTAAAGGGGACAGCCACTACTCTGTTTTGGTCTACTACTTCCTTATCTAATTGCAGGCCCGATATAACTACATCTTTTAATTTTCAGGAAAAGCAGGAACTGGGTATTTTTAATTGCTCTTAATTTTTTAAACAGTACAACAAATTAAAAAAAATTTAAACACTTTGCAAGCCAGACTGCAAAATATGAAGATAATCCTTCATGGACCAAATATTATAGGCTAGATCAGCTACAGATTAGATTATCTCTGTTGACCTGGCTAGCTGTAGGACTCCTTTTAAAAAAATCTTACAAAAATATAACGTAGGACAGGCACAGTGGCTCATGCCTGTAATCCCAACACTTTGGGGGCTGAGGCAAGAGGATCGCTTGAGCCCAGGAGTTCCAGACCAGCCTGGGCAACATAGGGAGACCTCATCTCTACAAAAAATAAAAAAATTAGTCAGGTTTGGTGGCATGCACCTGTAGTCCCAGCTACTTGGGAGACTGAAGCAGGAGGATTGGTTGAGCCCAGGAGTTTGTGACTACAGCGAGCCATGATTGCACCACTATACTCCAGCCTGGGCGACAGAGTGAGAGACCCTTTCTCTAAAAAAAAAAAAAAAAAAAAAAAAAAAAAATGTGTGTATGTATAGCTTTTTTTTTTTTTTTGGTAATGCTATCGGTAGATCACTGTGCCTGTTTTGTTCCAGACACTTAGTGGGTGCATTACAGAACCTGTCTCCTGCAAATGCGTAATCAGTACACTTGTAGAGAGTACTTTAACATATCTAATTTTACTGTCAATGCCTGTATAAATTATTTCAATTTTAAACTTGAAGAAGCAGAGACTCATAGATGTTAAATAATTTGACCATGTATCACACCTGGTTCTTAGCAGAGACTGACTGAGTCCTCGGTTTTTTTTGCCTCCTAATCTAGTAATCTGCTATACTAGTTACTACTGCACAAACACTTTGGTAGTCTACTGACAGATATTTGAAATAAAAATCTTATTTAACATCTTGAAATAGAAAAAATAAACCATGTAGGTATTTTGCTCCCTGTTCAATTCCATCTCCCTCCCTACAGAATAAGAATGTGTTTGGTGGCAGTGGTAGTTTAAGGGCCTCTGTTTATTGGATGTCTCTGATGTGTTATACCAATGCTTTAGTGTTAGTTACCTTCTGAATCTAGTGACATGTCAATAATTATGTTAATCTATTTCTAAGAAGGATGGAGGGAAGTCTTACAATAAAATATGTAGCTACAAAGAAAACAGTGAATAAAAATAAAAGCACACATTTGAACAATGCAGATATAGCTAAGTACATGGAGAAGGGTCATTATCCTGGTAAGCCTGTCTAAAGAGATCTAGAGCAAAAATCCTGGGGTACAGGTAAAATAAAGGTCATTTCAGTAACATTTTGGCAACTTGAATTCAAACATACTTAAATTTGTGGAAAGAGAAAAATTAGTTTAGGTCCTCCCCTCTCCCCTCCTTCCCAAGGGAGATCTGTAGCTATTTGTAGGTTATAGCCTTTTTCTTTTTTTCCTTTTTTTTTTTTTTTTTTTTTTTTGAGAAGGAGTTTGATTCTTGTCACCCAGGCTGAAGTGCAGTGGCGCAATCTTGGCTCACTGCAACCTCCGCCTTCTGGGTTCAAGAGATTCTCCTGCCTCGGCCTCCCGAGTAGCTGGGATTACAGGTGCCCGCCACCATGCCCAGCTAATTTTTGTATTTTTAGTAGAGACAGGGTTTCGCCATGTTGGCCAGGCTGGTCTCGAACCCCTGACCTCAGGTGATCCGCTTGCCTCTGCTTCCCAAAGTGCTGGGATTACAGGCACAAGCCACCGTGCCTGGCTGGTTATAGCCTATTTCTTTTATTTTTCTTTCTTTTTTTTTTTTTTTGTTGGAACATTTTATTGAAAAGAAAAACTGTATAAATAAGTTCTTGGTTTGATAGCAACAAAGGCTTATGTTCCCCCTTCCCTCCCCATCTTTGAAGAACTAAAAAAGAAACAAAAAGTTCATCCCCATGACGCCATTCTTGACCAGAGTCTGCCCAGAAGCCCGTCCTGTGAGCTCTTTCTCGATCTGCCTCAATGGGGCCGGGTCATTCTGGGGATGCCTGGTCCCAGGGGCTGCAGCACCTAGTTTTGTAGTTGGGAGAGACTGGGATAGAGCTGGGGAGGTGGCTGAGGTGTTTTAGTGTCAGGAGAAGAGGGCTGGCTGACCCCCCTAGCTCCATTTGGTCTCACAGGTGAGAAGGTACTTGGCTATAAATATGAACACTGATTGAGGCAGGCTTGATCTGGGACTTTGAGGGCAGGCAGGATGATTATGGCCCAGGTACCACAGGATGTGGAGTTTCTGGGCTCAGCATCATGGTATCTGGGGCCCACGTCCAAGTGGAGTAAATTCTAGCTGGGAAGGTCCGTTCAAGCACACGGGAACCCTGGTTTGTTTGTCCACCCCCACCCATGGAGTATCTAAGCTGGTACCTCACCTCCCCCGAATCCCAGTAGCACCCATGTGTCTCAGAAGCCTTTGGCTGCCTCCTGCCATCCTGTGTGCACCCTGAGGCCCTAAAACTCGTCTCGCATCTTGTCAAGCTTAGGCCGGACCAGGTGCCCAGTGAACAGCAGGGAGCCGCTCTGGGTGTCCCACACCAGGAAGATGAAGGGGTGGTCAGAGTAGAACAGCTTGGGGCTGCGCAGCTCCTTGCTCCCATAGATGTCCTGGTCAAAGGAGTTGCCGTCTGTGTCCAACTCAAAGGCGGTGGCATGGAACACGCTGGTCAGGTACAGGTCCTTCTTGTGTGGCATGCGTGACAAGTTTGCCTTGTTCTTGTCAATGGCCTCAGTCAGGCCAAACCCAGCCAGGAGTTTCTGCAGGTCATGGGAACCTCCACCACCCGCTTGGGCAAGGAGATGGTGACAGGCTTCTGCTTCTTCCCCATCCAGATCTTCAGCTGCTCTTTGGTTAGCAGCTTTTTAAGGCCTCGAGGGGCTCCACGTGGTGGGGCATGAGGATGATGAGGCTGGAGAGCTTGTGGGCCAGGGGCATCTCCACGATTTGCAGCTTTTCCTTCTCATTGTCATAGTAGTTGTAGAGGCCTGTCTGGTGCATCACCATGACACCCACGGTATAGAACCGAGTCACCATGAAGCCACGGTTTTCCACCATCTTGTGGAATTTCTCATTCCAGTGTGGCTTGAAGAACATGGTGTTGACAAGCAGGGCACCATCCATGCACTCCATGTCCTTGGTGACCTCGGGCAGCTTGCCGTCGGTGGTCTGCGCGGCCTTCTCATGGATGGACTGCAGCGCACTGCGCTTGTCATGGAAATTGATCTTGGAGTGCTCGCAGTTGTAGTGCTGCTTGCTGCTGCGCACGAAGTCATCAGCGAAACTCACTGAGCTGGGTCCCTACAGGCGACTGCACAGCTTCCAGGTCACGTTGCGCGCGGTGGAGTTGCTGAGTGAGCGCAGCGGCTCGCCCACGCCGGCGTGCACATCCTCGTCGCGCAGTTGCTTGGCACTCAGCACTGCCTTGGCCTGCGACGCCGTGGTCGCCTTGCCGCCCAGCGACACGAGCCCCAGCGACGAGGCCACCACCACGGGCGACACCAGGATGTTCTCCACCTCCTGGTCCTTGGCCATGGCCTGGTACAGGCTGAAGGCCAGGCCTGCGCTGTGTTCGGCCAGCGTGGCTGCCTTGGGGCTCAGCTTCTCTGCAGTGCCAGGAGCTGCTGTGGCTGCAGGTTTCTTCACCTCGGTCGCCAAGGCCACCACCAGGAGGCAGAAGGCGCTGAGGAGCAGGAGGGAGCGCGTGGCTGGGAGGTGGTTTGCGTGCACCACGATGGACCTGTCAGGGCTGGGTCGAGCTGGGTTGTCCTGGGTTGGGCTGGGCTGGCTCCAAGACGGGAGTCTCGCTCTCGAGCCGCGACACAATTCTACTCTTCTATAGCCTATTTCTATGTAACTTTTACAACTTATAGCTGAGGGTTACCTATATGTTCATTATTCATGTCTTTTTTTTTAGGGGCGGGGTCTCACTATGTTGCCCAGGCTGCATTATTCATGTATTTATCTTGTTAAACCACCAGCTTTAGACTTGTTTGTTCTCCTCCCTAATTTTCTAATCAGGCTTCTACATGTTGAGGAAAGGATTCTTAAAGCAATCCTTTGCTCCCATGCTCCCCTAACTACTGAAAAATAAATCCAATAATACAATTTGAATTAAAAAATTAAGATTTTAAGGGTATGGTAGTATGCCCCCTTATTCAAGGAGGATATATTCCAAGACCCCCGGTGGATGCCTGAAACCATGGATAGTACCAACCCCTATTATAGGTTATGCTTTTTCCTAAGTCTGGAACTTTCATTCTTTCAGTTAAAGGAAGCACTATGGCTTCTCTTTGGCATATCTGAATTGCCAACATTACTACTCTTTTGCTTTGGGGCCGTTATTTAAGTAAAATAAGGTTACATGAACACAAGCATTGCAATACCCCACAGTTGATCTGGTAACCAAAATGGCTACTAAGTGACTAATGAGTGGGTAGTTTATGCAGTGTGGACAGGCTGGACAGTGGGATGATTGACATTCCAGGAAGGGGGAGCCGGTATTGTGAGAGATTTTAATCGTGCTACTCAGAATGGTGCACAATTTAAATCTTACAAATTGTTCCTTTCTGGAATTTTTCACTTAATATTTTTGGACTGGTTGACTAAGGGTAACTGAAATGGCAGAAAGCTAAATCGGAGGACAGGTACTACTGTAACTTACATTGAAATTGTCAATCTAAAAACAACAACCAGTAAATAAGCACTTTTTTTTTTTTTAAGACAGAGTCTCCTTCTGTTGCCCAGGCTAGAGTGCAGTGGCATGATCTTGGCTCACTGCAACGTCCGCCTCCCAGGGTCAAGTGATTCTCCTACCTCAGCCTCCAGAGTAGCTGGGATTACAGGCGCGTGCCACCATGCCTGGCCAATTTTTTTTCTTTTTTTTTTTTTGAGACAGAGTTTCACTCTTGTTGCCCAGACTGGAGTGCAATGGCGCGATCTCGGCTCACTGCAACCTCCACTTCCCCGGTTCAAGTGATTCTCCTGCCTCAGCCTCCCGAGTAGCTGGGATTATGGGTGCCTGCCAACCATGCCCAGCTAATTGTTTTGTATTTTTAGCAGAGACGGCGTTTCACTATTTTGGCCAGGCTGGTCTTGAACTCCTGACCTCAGATGATGCACCCGCCTCAGCCTCCCAAAGTGCTGGGATTACAAGCGTGAGCCACCGTGCTCAGCGCCCGGCCAATTTTTGTATTTTTAATAGAGACGGGGGTTTCACCAGGCTGGCCAGGCTGGTCTCGAACTCCTGACCTTGTGATCCACTCGCGTCAGCCTCCCAAAGTGCTGGGATTACAGGCATGAGCCACCGCGCCCAGCCAGTAAGCACTATTTTTACTTTAGGAGTTTGCTTCAACAGAGTTTTTAAAAACAGAATTCTGACTTAACAATAAATAACATTTTTTATATAAAGCATCTAACATAGTGCTTGGCATAAAACAGAACTCAATACATTTTAGTTTAATCAGATCATCAAAGTAGTATGGATGTGGACTATCTGCTGACATAATGGAATTAGCCTTTTATATAAAATGCTTTTTTAAACCATATGAAGTGTTCAGAGTGAAGTTGGTAACAACATTGTGGATATTTGGCTTCTTAAAGTCGTAAGGGCCCTGAGGATGTTGCCATTACTTTGGGTGATGGGACTCGTAAAGAATTAGGAAACACAGAGAAAATGGCTCTATGGCCACATAAGCAGGTGTCATGGAATCTTTTAATCACTTCGTTGCCTTGGGCAAAACAGTAGAGATAATGGAACTTTTTTTTTTTTTTTTTTTTTTAATACAGAGTCTCGCTCTATTGTCAGACTGGAGTGCAGTGGCACGATCTCGGCTTACTGCACCCTCCACCTCCCAGGTTCAGGTGAAACTCAGCCTCCTGAGTAGCTGGGATTACAGCCACTTGCCACCACACCCAGCTAATTTTTGTATTTTTAGTAGAGACGGTTTCACCATGTTGGCCAGGATGGTCTCGATCTCCTGACCTCGTGATCCACCCACCTTGGCCTCCCAAAGTGCTGGGATTACAGGCATGAGCCCCCATGCCCGGCCGATAATGGAACATTTCTAAAAATTTTTTTTTTTTTTTGGGGACAGAGTCTTGCTCTGTCACCCAGGTTGGAGTGCAATGGCACAATCTCAGCTCACTGCACCCTCTGCCTCCTGGGTTCAAGTGATTCTCCTACCTCAGCCTCCTGGGATTACTTCAGCTGGGATTACAGGTGCACACCACCATGCCTGACTAATTTTTGCGTTTTTAGTAGAGACAGGGTTTTGCCATGTTGGCCAGACTGTTCTCAAACTCCTGACCTCAAGTGATCCCCTGGCCTTGGCCTCCCAAAGTGCTGGGATTACAGGCATGAGCCACTGTGCCAGGCCCATTTCTAAATATTTTAAATGAACAGAATCTAAGCGGATACTATTCACTTAAAATATTTGTTGCACACCTATCTAGCACAGTGCTTGACTGAGTGGGATCATATTGCTTTTGTCTTTAATAATTCACACAGTAGTACAAGGCAGAACCATCTTACATTATCTCTGGAACAAGACTGGCAATAATTTTTTTTTAAAATGAGTATGTATGTCATAAATACCCTATCAGTTTTATCACCAAAACTCTGCAGGAGTTTAGAGAGAAGTCACATTTCCCTGAGGTAATTAATCTAGTCAAATATTTATAATAGTGTGGATTGTTTTTTATGGCTGTAACATATAGCATATGAAAATGTTTATGTTAAAACATAGATTGCAATATAGTTATGAGTACAGTGTTATATACAATTTTTTAAAAGGCTAGAAAGCCACCAAGATCTTAAGAAACAATTGTATCAGGTCAATTTGGGGAGGCTGAGAGGGAGGAAGGGAGGTGAAATTAGAAATATATATAATTTTTTATTTAGAAATATATGTTTAAAATAAATAATACAGTCACATAGTTTCAAAATTTAAAAAATAAACTGTTTTAGGTCTTGCCCTGGGTGATAGAGACACCAGTGAAATAGAAATGACAATAGGAAAGGTAATAATAACTACCAGTATTTAAAAGTATACAGTAGTTTCCTTCCCATAATCACCCTCTACCACCTACTTCCCCTCACCCCCTCAAGACCACTATTATTGTGCATCCTGCAAGTGACGTTTTTTGTCTGATAAGCAAATGTATAGATTTATTATAGATCATTTATCTCTCTCTTTTACAAACTGTTCTGTACCTTGCTTTATTAACAATATATTGGATAGCTTTCTTTTTTAAATAACATTTTACAGTTTACTTACTCTTTGTAATTGTCTCATAGCATTATTTCATTAAATGGACTATAATAATTTATTTAACCAGTCTCTATTCCATGACTTTGCTATTACAAGCTGTGCTGTAATGAATAACATTATAGTTAATGTCATTTTGTACTTGTACGTATTATCTGAAGGATAAGGACAGGTTCCTAGAGGTGGAATTGCTGGATCAGTGCATTTGCATTTGTAATTTTGATAGATATAAATCAGTGGCATGCAATCATAATCACCTAGGGAACTTTTCTGAAGTTCTTACGTCTGCCTTTCCTAAAACCTGGGAGTTATTTATTGTTGTTTTTTGGTTTTCTATAGATCTGGGATGGGGCTCAGGTATCTATATGTTTTAAAGTGTCTAAACTGGGCTGGGCATGGTGGCTCATGCCTGTAACCCCAGCACTTTGGGAGTCTGAGGTGGGTGGATCATTCGAGGTCAGGAGTTCGAGACCAACCTGGCCAACATGGTGAAACCTCCTCTCTACTAAAAATACAAAAAAATTAGCCGGGCGTGGTGGTGCGCGCCTGTACTCCCAGCTATTTGGGAGGCTGAGGCATGGGAATTGCTTGAACTCGGGAGGTGGAGGTTGCAGTGACCCAAGATTGCACCACTGCACTCCAGCCTGGGCAACAGAGCGAGACTGTCTCAAAAAACAAACAATAAACAACAACAACAACAAAACCCAAGTGTCTAGAGTGATTCTGATGTTTATCTCAGAAGAAAGAGGAGAGGCTCAACATTGTAAAATGGAATGTGGTATGCAGAAGCATATTTAGGCTGGGCTCGGTGGCTTATACCTGTAATCCCACCGCTTTGGGAGGCTGAGGCAGGAGGGTCACTTGAGCCCCAGGGGTTTGAGACTAGCCCGGGCAACACAGGGAGACCCTTTCTCTACAAAAAAAAAAAAAAAAAAAAAATGTAAAAATTAGCCACATGTGGTGGTGTGCACCTGTCGTCCCAGCTAGTTGGGAGGCTGAGGTGGGAGGATCACTTGAGCCCAGCAGGTTGAGGCTGCAGTGAACCATGATCACACTACTGCACTCCAGCCTGGGCAACAGAGCAAGACCATCCCTCAAAACAACAACAACAACAACAAAAAATCAGATAACGGGGAAGCTATACATGTGAGAGGCAGGGGATATATGGGAAGTTTTTATACCTTCCACTCAATTTTGCTGTGAACCTAAAATTGCTCTAGAAAATAGAGTTTAATAAAAAATAATTTTAATCTGGGCATGGTGGATCACACCTATAGTCCCAGTTACTTGGGAGGCTGAGATGAGAGGATCACTTGTGCCTACAAGTTTGAGTCCAAAGACCCTATCTCTAAAAATAATAATAATTTCTAAAAAACTTGTTTTAAAAAGTTATTATTATTTAAAGAGAGATATTGCAGTTATCTACTGCTGTGTAGCAAATTACCCTCAAAACTTAGTGGCTTAAAACAATTATCATTTTATTTGCTCAGAGTTCTGTGAGTCAGATATTTGGGCTGGGCTTTGCCCAGATATTTCAGTTGTTCTTTTCCTGATCTCACCTGGGGTCACTCATGTGGTTGCAGTCATCTAGTGGTGCCACTGGGCCTGGATAGTCTAAGATGACTTCTTTCACATGTCTGGCTTTGGTGATGGCTGTTGGCTGGGCCCTTGAGGCCTAGGCATGGAAGTCGCATAGCATTACTTCTACCATATTGTATTGGGCAAAACAAGTCACAAGGCTAGCTTAGATGAAATGAGGGAAGAAATAGACTTCACTTCTTCATGGAAGGACCTGCGAAAAAATTTTGGTCTTTAAAAAACAAATCTGCCTTCACAAAACAAATCTACCAGCCAGTGTGGTGGCTCACGCCTGTAATCCCAGCACTTTGCGAGGCTGAGGTGGGTGCATCACCTGAGGTCAGGAGTTCGAGACCAGCCTGGCCAACATGGCGAAACTCCTTCTGTACTAAAAATACAAAAATTAGCCAGGTGTGGTGGCACGCACCTGTGAATCCTAGCTACTCAGGAGGCTGAGACAGGAGAATTGGTTGAACCTGGAGGCGGAAGTTGCAGTGAGCCAAGATACCACCACTGCACTCCAGCCTGGGCAACAGAGTGAAACTCCATCTCAAAAAAAACAAATCTACCACAAATAGAAAAGGCCAGGATTAGTTTAGGATGTGTTACTCAGCCCATTTAGCCTTTTAGCCTAAGTAGTATTTCCCCCAAGGCTAATTATTCAACGTTCTTTGGTTATCTTTATTACCTTGCCCTCAACTCTTTCTCTGTTTCTGCTAGAAAGAAGATGAAATAGAAATTAAAATGAAAACAGGAAAGTTGTACCACTAGTTACCTAACTGAATTTTTGAAAACTCTGTATTATGAAACCATTTTAAAAAAGAAAATGTACTGTATTTACTTTTGGATATTCTCATGAACTTGATTAACAGTGATATAGAGAGCTCAGGATCCTGACTTTTAATAATAGACCAGGATTGTGTGTTATTACCACATTATTTGTTAGTATTTAATTAAATATCTCGATGTTAAAATTTTTTAAAAGATACAACTATTTAAAATCTTGACCTTAGTATTAATTTCCTGGGCAAATTATTCGATTCATATTCTGTACAGGTAGAGATCGATGACCACCTTTTGGAATGATCTGAAATCCTGAATTGGCTGATGCTGAATTGATGATGTCTTTACTTCTATTTAACTAACTTTTGCCAGTACTCAGCAAATACAAATGCTATCTTCCTTTGAGTTACATTAGTTTATAATCCTCTGTGGTATGCCATTTAATTCTGCTTTTCATTCTGAAAGAGTTCTTAGCCTCTGTTCATTATTCATGGGAAACAGTTGTGCAGCATGCCTTGACATTAAGTTGAGCATCTAAAATTAGTCCTGCTACAATCAGTTGTTGGGAACAAGGTTTCAATAGTTGTGGCATGTGTTAAGTAGACATTGCAAGGTTGGAAGGAACTCCCTAGAAATAAGTAAGTTATGTGTTATGTATGTGTTCATTTGTGTATCTATGTGTATATATATGTGTGTGTGTATATATATGTGTGTATATATAAAATGGAATGTCTCTTTTTATTAAGCAAATTAACAAATTATATGTTACCACAAATTCTTCATATGCAATACAAAGCATCTTTATTCATGCAGTATGCTATTTAATCAATAATTTCAGAAGAAAAATATGTTATTGAGAACTTGACAGACAAAACATTTTTTGCATGTTTGTTTTGTGGTTTTCAATTTTTAAAATAAATAATTGTATTACATATACTCTATTTCAAGTGAATGGCTTTTCTTTCTCTCTTCAGAGTTTATAGAAACCTATTCACCAAAATGGCATCCTGGTTATATGAATGTCTTTGTGAAGCTGAACTTGCACAGTATTATTCTCATTTCACTGCCCTTGGCCTTCAGAAAATAGATGAATTAGCCAAGATTACAATGAAGGACTACTCCAAATTAGGAGTCCATGACATGAACGACCGCAAACGTCTCTTCCAACTTATCAAAATTATTAAGATTATGCAAGAAGAAGATAAAGCAGTCAGTATCCCAGAACGTCATCTTCAGACAAGCAGCCTGCGCATCAAATCTCAGGAATTAAGATCTGGCCCTCGCAGACAGCTGAATTTTGATTCTCCTGCTGACAATAAAGACAGAAATGCCAGCAATGATGGGTTTGAAATGTGCAGTTTATCAGATTTCTCTGCAAATGAACAGAAGTCCACTTACCTAAAAGTGCTAGAACACATGCTACCAGATGATTCCCAGTACCATACAAAAACAGGAATTCTGAATGCCATAGCTGGTGATTCCGATGTGCAAACAGAAATCAGCACTTCACTCTTTTCACCAAATTACCTTTCTGCAATACTGGGGGATTGTGATATTCCCATTATTCAAAGAATCTCTCATGTTTCAGGGTATAACTATGGAATCCCTCATTCTTGTATCAGGTAATAAATTTTATCTTTCTTTCTTTTGAGGGAAAGTAGCCTCAGGCAAGGGCAGGCCTCTCCTTCATGTCCAGCAGACAGCATCTACTCCTTGTTTATAGTAAATGAATATAACAAATTATCATGAACAGCATTTGCATCAATAATAGGAATACCTGGATGTGGGAAAATTAATGAGAAATTGGGACTTTCTAGGTGGGAGAAAGATGATATTGTTCATGTACATCAGAACAGCTGCTACTTGCCAGGATCTGTAGCAGATCTGTTTCTATTGTTTATTATAGCGTAACATGATACATCTAGTACATCTGTGAAAGTGAAATAGTTAACCCTTCTACAATGGAGAAAAAAATTACACAATCCACAGGACTTTTTTAAGGTTATCAAATTCACTTAACCCAACCAGGAGACTTAAAGATGCTTTGTTAAAAAACAAGGGCATGTAGTTTAATTAAGTAGGTCTTTGGAGCAGTTAGTTCACCTACACACATTGAAATATGATCCTAATTTTGAGTGCTTTCTACAATTTCAACCCCGGAAAAAACATAATTTTGGTGATTACAAACAGTAAGACATTGTTGGTGGAGATGAGAGTTTGAGAGTCAGGGTGACAATAAGTTATTTTCACCTAGTGCTTCGAGTTAGAATTTGAAATAAGGTCCCTAAGTGGTGAAATAACAAGTAATCCCTAGTACTAACAATGGTATAATAGGAAATATGTTCTTGTAAAAAAAAAGTACTCCTTGTTTTATTTTTAACATTATATATGTGAGTTATGGGCAAACAAAATTCATTCTTGAGCCATATTTTCTTTTTAAAAATACTGTTATTCATACCTTAAGATAAAGAATTTATATCTGGTCTTACATTGGCTAAGGTTTCAGAAGATCTCATAATCAGTTATTTTACTCCATAAAAATAGAAGACTCAGTTTTAACAGTAAAAATATCTTTAATAATTTGAAATACATAAGTGAATTTTTATTATAATATTTCTGAAAACATTTTGTTTGGTCTAGGAGATCACAGAGCATGTAATACTGTTTTCTCCTTTTAATTCTGAGAGGAATAGATTGTTCCTTGACTATGAAGGCAGATTATTGCTATTGCATTGGTTACCTCAGCGGTGAAGGAGTAAATACTTTCTTTTTTTTTTTTGAGACGGAGTCTCACACTGTCGCCCAGGCTGGAGTGCAGTGGTGCAATCTCTGCTCACTGCAAGCTCCGCCTCCCGGGTTCATGCCATTCTCCTGCCTCAGCCTTCCGAGTAGCTGGGACTACAGGCGCCCACCACTATGCCTGGCTAATTTTTTGTATTTTTAGTAGAGGTGGGGTTTCACCATATTAGCCAGGATGGTCTTGATCTCCTGACCTTGTGATCCACCCGCCTCGGCCTCCCAAAATGCTGGGATTACAGGTGTGAGCCACCACGCCTGGCCTATTTTCTTGAATATTACTTTTTTACTGAACAATGCATAAAAATCTAAATTGGAATTACTTATAAGTAAAAATACCACTTTATTTAACACCATCAAGGATAGGATGGATATTTTAGTTTAACCATTACCATTTCATTTATTTGACTCTTTGTTTATTTGTTTGTTTGTTTGTTTGTTTGTTTGTTTGTTTTGTAGAGACAGGGTCTTGCTCTGTCACCCAGGCTGGAGTGCAGTGGTGCAGTCATAGTCCACTGCAGCCTCAAACTCATGAGGTCAAGTGATCCTCCTGCCTCAGCCACCCAAGTAGCTAGGACTACAGGTACGCACCACTGTCCCCAGCTAATTTTTCAATTTTTTGTAGAGTTGGGGATCTCACTATGTTACCCAGGCTGGTCTTGAACTCCTGGCCTCAAGTGATCCTCCCACCTCAGCTTCCCAAAGCACTGGGATTACAGGTGAGAGCCACTCTGCCCTGCCCAAACTAGAGCTTTTTAAAAAAACACGCATGTCTTTTTGCTCTTTGAACTTGAAACTATGGGCCTTTTGTTCATATGAGTCATCCTAGAGCCCTGAACAATTTTAAAAACGACTAAACATTTTCTGTCCTCTTTGATCAGCTTTATATGATTAGGTTATTGATATCCAACAACTAAAGATTTTAACACAAAACCCTTATTAAAATGATGCATTAGGCCAGGCACAGTGGCTCACACCTCTAATCCCAGCACTTTGGGAGGCCAAGGCGGGTGGATCACCTGAGGTCAGGAGTTCAAGGCCAGCCTGGCCAACATGGCTAAACCCCATCTCTACTAAAAATACAAAAATTAGCAGGGCGTCATGGCAGGTGCCTGCAATCCCAGCTATTCTAGAGGCTGAGGTAGGAAAATCGCTTGAACCCGGGAGGCAGAGGTTGCAGTGAGCCAAGATTGCGCCACTGCACTCCAGCCTGGGTGACACAGTGAGACTCTGTCTCAAAAAAAAAAAAAAAAGCATTAAAAATTTTCATTTTTGATGAGCACAATGGCTCATGCCTGCAATCCTGGCATTTTGGGAGGCCAAGGCAGGCAGATTGCTTGAGCCCAGGAGTTCGAGGCCAGCCTGGGCAACATGGTGAGATCCTGTTTCTACAAAAATACAAAAATTAGCCAGGCATGATGGTGTGCACCTGTAGTTCCAGCTACTATTGGCTGAAGTGGGAGGATGGCTTCAGCCCAGGAGGTTGAGGCTTCAGTGAGCTGTGCTCGCACCACTGCACTCCAGTCTGGGTGATAGAGCAAGACCCTGTCTCAAAACAAAAAATTCCCTTGTGAAAAATCAAACATATGCAAAAGAAGAAAAAAATAGAACACTGAATCCCAATATGTCCATCATCCAATTTCTTTTTCTTTTTTCTTTTTTTCAGACAGAGTCTTGCTCTGTTGCCCAGGCTGGAATGCAATGGCACTATCTCACCTGTGAACTCCACCTCCTGGGTTTAAGTGAGCATGCCCAGCTAAGTTTTATATTTTTAGTAGAGATGGGGTTTCACCATGTTGGCCAGGCTGGTCTCGAACTCCTGACCTCAAGTGATCTGCCCGCCTCAGCCTCTCGAAGTGCTAGGATTACAGGCGTGAGCCACCGCACCTGGCCCGTCATCCAGTTTCAATGATTGTCACGATTTTCCCACAGTACCTCAAAATGGTACATTTCATTTATTCGGTCATTTATTTATTCCACCTGCAGTTTCATGCAAAAATGATGCATTTTAAAGTCCCTAAATGTTGGTTAAGAAAATAAAATTTGCTTTAAAACATGCCATAAAATTAGTGCTTTATGCATTCATTATATTAGAAAATTATTTGCTGGGTTTTTTTTTAAAACCAATTCAGATCCCAGTAAAAAAATTATTCTCCAGACTGAGCGTGATGGCTGATGCTTGTAATCCCAGCACTTTGAGAGGCCAAAATGGGAGGATTGCTTGAGGCCATAAGTTCAAGACCAGCCTGGGCAAGATAGTGGGACCCTGTCCCTACAAAAATTACAAAAATTAGCCAGCTGCAGTGTTGTACGCTATAGTCCTAGCTACTTAGGAGGCTGAGGTAGAATTTCTTGAACCCTGGAGGTTGAGGCTGCAATGAGCCATGGCTATGCCACAGTACTCCAGCCTGGGTGACAGAGTGAGATCCTATCTCAAAAAAAATTTTTTTTCAGCAGCCAGTTGGAGGGCTAAGGGAATCAGAATTGATATGAAACAATTGTATAAAATAGTATTCTATATAAGATCTCTTAGGGGTTTTTTGTTTGTTGGTTGGTTTTTTGTTGTTGTTCTGTTATTTGTGTTTTTGCAGGGAGAAGGGCAGAGCAGGGTGGGGATGGAGATAGAAGAACTTTCTCAGGGTTGACACTTTACTTTGTAACTTTAGGAAATATATTATGCCTAATATACAGCAAAATGTACCAATACTTTTTTTTTTTTTTTTTTTTTGAGACAGAATCTGGCTCTGTCGCCCAGGCTGGAGTGCAGTGGCGCAATCTCGGCTCACTGCAAGCTCCGCCTCCCGGGTTCACGCCATTCTCCTGCCTCAGCCTCCCAAGTAGCTGGGATTACAGGCGCACGCCACTATGCCTGGCTAATTTTTTGTATTTTTAGTAGAGACGGGGTTTCACCGTGTTAGCCAGGATGGTATTGATCTCCTGACCTCGTGATCCGCCCGCCTCGGCCTCCCAAAGTGCTGGGATTACAGGCGTGAGCCACCGCGCCCGGCTAAAAGGTACCAATACTTTGACCTGTTAAGTAATCTTGTCCTATTATTAAAAATTAAAAGCCTGTTTATAAACATATTAGACAGAACACTTCAGAGAAACAGAATCCTTGGACTGAGATGGAGAAAATCAGAGTTTGTGTTCGAAAACGCCCCCTGGGCATGAGGGAGTTACGTCGTGGAGAAATTAATATTATTACTGTAGAAGACAAAGAAACTCTACTTGTGCATGAGAAGAAAGAAGCAGTTGACCTCACTCAATATATTCTGCAGGTATGATGTTTTCGTTTTATGTTTGGAACTAATATTATCAAGTATGTCATTTTTTTTTTTGCTTTTTGTTTGAGTGGTGGCATACAAGTTTCTGTTAGAACACTGAAAATCAAGTTTCTGGTTCGGGTGTTGACATTCATTCCTGATGTGACACTGTATTAAGTCATTGATATCCAGGGCCTTCATTTTTTCAAAAGACAGTGCAATAGGGGATACAAAAACAATTTCTCTTGTGCAGTGGAGCTACATCATATATTCACTTAACATGCTTTGTGTGAATTTAATTATACATATTCAGCAAAAAAAAGGAGGAATGAAGGAATAAAAATAATTTAAATAATGAAGTGGGGCCAGGTGTGGTGGCTCATGCCTATAATCCCAGTGCTTTAGGAGGCTGCAGTGGGAGGATCACTTGAGCCCAAGAGTTTGAGACCACCCTGGGCACCATAGCGAGATCCTGTCTCTCCAGAAAAGATTTTAAAACTAGCCCAACATGGTGGTGTGTACCTGTAGTCTTAACTACTCAGGAGGCTGAGGCAGGAGGATCACTTGAGCCCAGGAGTTCTGCATTACAGTGAGCTCTGATTGCACCACTGCACTCCAGCCTGGGCAACAGAGGGAGGATCTGCCTCTAAAAGAATATAAAAATAAAAAACAAATAAATAATTAAGTAGTTGTCAACAGGACCAGTCACTGAATATATGACTATGAGATGTCACACAGTTGATTTCCATTCTTGCTTACATCTCACAGTGTGAACTTCTCATTCTGCTGACTTTGAGACTTGGGTTTAATGATGGACAATATCCTTTTGGGCAACAGGACCGACAATTGCCAGCCACGTGCTTATTTTGATTCTCAGCTGTCTTGGGCTTATACTTAATTGGCGAAAATTGGGCTCTGAGCAGACCACTTTATACAGGGTAGATTGCAGTGGGTAGATAAAATCCAGAGATATGATTTCATATCTAACATATAAGGGTTTAAATAAAACACTAATAACTCAGCCATGTAAATAATGTTCACTTCCTGCTAGAGTGATTATGAAGAGTCCAAGGAGAAAGAGTTTGGTATTGAAAGAAACTTATTCCGAGCTGAAGGTACCTTGCAATAATTCTTTAGTCTCATAGGGAAACAGCAAACTCCACAGATGGAAAGAATCATCATTTAGGTACTCCTAAAATTGTGAAACAATTGTGAGTAATCTAAAACCAGATAATCCATTGGATGTTAAGATTTGAGAGTACACAGTTTCTCTTACTCTGAATCTACTTCCCTAAACGTTCATATTATATTTATTCTTTCTCTCTCTCTTGTTCTCTTGCCTCAAAACCCAGTGACTGGTAGGGAGAAAAAAAATCTGGTATGCTAGCAATTCGCCTTAGTCAGCTGAGATCTTACATTAGTGGAATAAATCCTTTAATGCTGAAGTCATTTGTTAACACTTTCACCCTTTTTCAAACTTATATTGTTCTTCTTTTTCTTTGGTTACCAAAATTGTGTTTCACAGAGATATTCAGAGTAATCCACTGAGTCTTTCTACTGGTACTAAATTATTAGGCCACTGTAAAACCAACCCAATCACTTTAACAGCCTTATTGATTGCTGATCAATGCACGGTCTATTAGTTCTCAGTGGGAGATATTTATTTTGAAAATGGACTAAATGACCAATTAGTTGTAATGCTATCTAGTTCCATGGCTACTTATAGCCATCGTAATAGCCCTATCCAATCACTGTCTACCTAAGACTTCCTTAATGATGCTTCTGTCACAGTAATTCCATCAAGGAGGCATCATCTTATCTTTCATATTCTTCTGTTATCCCCAAACACAATAAACTTACTTTTTTTGTCATTACCACTGGTCAATACTTATTGAATACCCATAGTTTCCATGGCACTTTCTCTGCTGTTTGAACTTTGGACCTTTGCTCTCATAGGTCCGAATCCTTACCTGTCAATGCTATGATATAAAAATGCTGGGAAGACTTCTTTTTCTTTTTTCTTCCTCAAATAGAAAGAAGAAAAGGTAGGTTTATAGCAAACTGAATGCTAAATAAATATTGATCATAGATTCTTTGGGTTTTATTTTTAAACACATTTAGAGATAATAGGTTTTTGTGTTTGTTTTATTAAATGTCCTATCTTTTCAAATCTTGTTACTTAGTAAATATGATCATATACATGTAGTATGCTATCCTACCAAACCATTAAACTTTATATCAATATAATGAGTGAAACAAGGAAACAAACCATATTGTTTCATTCTAGTTTTTTGAAATTGGCAGTAAGTGAATACAAGTTTAACATGGAAGCTAATGCAGATGTCATATTACAAAGTGAGTAAGATTGGCCAACAAACACACAAATAAGCTATGGACCAGTGGTTTTTGTCTGTCTGTTTGAGACAGGGTCTGTCTCCATCGCCCAGGCTGGAGTGCAGTGGTATGATCCTGGCTCACTGCTACCTCCATCTCCTGAGCTCAAGTGATCCTCCCACCTCAGCCTCTTGAGTAGCTGGGACTGCAGGTACGTGCCACCACGCCTGGCTAATTTTTGTATTTTTTGTAGAGATGAGGTTTTGCCGTGTTGCCCAGCTGGTCTCGAACTCCTGAGCTCAAGCAATCCACCTGCCTTAGCCTCCCAAAGTGTTGGGATTATAGGCATGAGCCACCACGCCTGGCCTGACCAATCTTATTTATAAATATGAGTACAAAAGCCTACATAAGACATTAACAAGTTAGTTTCAGTACTTTATACTGGCAGGCAAGCATAATCCAAGTTCAGTACTAGGAAAGCTATTAACTGTGATAGGCACTATAAAAGCATCTGTTTGATAATGCAACAACCATACTTGATTATTAAAATACTGTTGGTAAAATACAAACAGAAGGATAGTTGCTAAATATACACATACTTTTTTACTTAAAATCCTTTAAGACTCTTTATTGCACTTAGAATAAAATTTTAAAGTTTTAACAAGACTCTACATGGTCTGGCCTCTGCTTGCCTGTACAACCAATTTCTTCAGAAAAAATACAGGCTGGGTATGGTAACTCATGCCTAGCATCCCAGCATTTTGGGAGGCCAAAGCAGGAGGATCACTTGAGCCCAGGGGTTCAAAACCAGCCTGGGCAACGCGGTGAAACCCTGTCTCTGTAAAATTAAAAAAAAAAAAATTAGGCTGGGCACGGTGGCTCATGCCTGTAATTCCAGCACTTTGGGAGGCTGAGGCAGGTGGGTCACAAAGTCAGGAGATCGAGACCATCCTGGCTAACACGGTGAAACTCCGTCTCTACTAAAAATACAAAAAATTAGCCAGACGTGGTGGCAGTCGCCTGTAGTCCCAGCTACTTGGGAGGCTGAGGCAGGAGAATGGCGCGAACCCAGGAGGCAGAGCTTGCAGTGAGCCGAGATTGCACCACTGCACTCCAGACTGGGAGAGAGAGGGAGACTCCGTCTCAGAAAAAAAAAAAAAAAAAAATTAGCTGGTGGTGAGGCACTCACACCTGTAATCCCAGCACTTTGGGAGGATGAGGGGGGCAGATCACTTGAAGTCAGGAGTTTTAAGACCAGCCTAGCCAATGTGGTGAAACTCCGTCTCTTTTAAAAATACAAAAATTAGCTGGGCCTGGTGGCACACACCTGTAATCCCAGCTACTTGGGAGGCTGAGGCAGGAGAATCACTTGAATCTGGGAGGCAGAGTTCACAGTGAGCTGAGATCGCACCACTGCACTTCAGCCTGGGCAACAGAGTGAGAGTCTGTCTCAAAAAAAAAAAAAAATTGCCAAGCGTGGTGACATGTACCTGTAGTTTCAGCTACTCGGGAGGCTGAGGTGGGAGGATCACTTGAGCCTGGGAGGTTGAGACTATAGTAAGCTGTGATTGTGCCACTGCACTCCAACCTGGGTGACAGAGTAAGACTCTGTCTTAAAAATAATAATAAAGAAAAAGAGGCCAGGCACCGCGCCGGCATTACTCATGCCTGTAATCAGCACTTTGGGAGGCCGAGGCCGTGGATCACAAGGTCAGGAGATCAAGACCATCCTGGCTAACACAGTGAAACCTCGTCTCTACTAAAAATACAAAAAATTAGTCGGGCATGGTGGCAGGCACCTGTAGTCCCAGCTACTAGGGAGGCTGAGGCAGGAGAATGGCATGAACCCAGGAGGCAGAGCTTGCAGTGAGCCGAGATCACGCCACTGCACTCCAGCCTGGGCGACAGAGTGAGACTCTGTCTCAAAAAAAAAATAAAAAGGAAAAAGAAAAAAATACATACATAGAAAAAAAAAGATGACACTGAAATCTGAAATACATCAAAAAGTTAACAGTGGCTGAACACCTAGATTTAAGGAGACTTATTTTCTTCTCTATTCTCTATATTTTGTTCTCTATTGTAATTTTGGTTTTTTAATTTTTCTGAGACAGGGTCTTGTTCTGTTGCCCAGGCTGAAGTACAGTGGTGCAGTCATGGCACACTGCAGCCTCAACCTCCTGGGCTCAAGCGATCCTCCCACCTCAGCCTCCCGAGTAGCTGGGATTACAGGCATCACACCACCATGCCAGGCTAATTTTTGTATTTTTTGTAAAGACTGGGTTTCTCCATGTTGCCTCGGCTGGTCTCAAACTCCTGAATTCAGGTGATCCACCCTCTTCAGCCTTTCAAGGTGCTGGGATTACAAGTGCCTGGCCCACATGTTACTTTTATAATCTGAAGAAAAACTTATTTAAAAAATAAACTGCACTTTGGGAGTCCAAGGTGGACAGATCACTTGGGGGCAGCAATTTGAGACCAGCCTGGCTAACATAGCGAAACCCCATCTCTACTAAAAATACAAAAAATTAGTTGGGCGTGGTGGCTGCGTGCCTGTAATCCCAGCTACTCGGGAGGCTGAGGCATGAGAATCGCTTGAACCTGGGAGGTGGAGGTTGCAGTGAGCCGAGATCCCACCCCTGCACTCCAGCCTGGGCGACAAAGGGAGACTGTGTCTCAAAATAAATAAACAAACTGTGGAACTCTGATTCTGTCAAGGTTAGTAAGGTCAACGTAGGTGTTACTCCAGCCTCACTGATAAAGTGTGAGCAAATGAAAGTGTGTGTGATGCAAAGGACGTTATGAATTGTGTATATACATTAACTATAATAATCTTGCATGTTTACATATCTTTCATGAAAGATATTTACAAAAGTACTGGGAAAACCAATATCTAAACCTTATTGGAAGGAAAGATACTAATTCCTTTAATCAATAAATGCTTTCTAAGGTCTTTACTCAAAAGCTAAAGCTATCTATGAGCACTTTTAGAAGGAGAGACAGAATTGCCATATACTCGCTGTAATAAAAGGAAACAAAAAAATGTATTCCCACTTTAGTTGTGGGTTTTTTCTTTTTTTTTTTTTTTTGAGAAATGCCGAATATATCCACATCTGTAGGTAACTATAGATTTAGTGGGTTTCTTTTTGATTTCATACTTAACTATAAAAACCTATGGTGATAATTTGAGCAATGAATTAATTTGTCTCCTTGCCTAGAAACCGTGTATGAAATAGATATAAATAATGTTCATTAAAACCAGATTTTAGGCTGGGCACAGTGGCTCACACCTGTAATCCCAGCACTTCGGTAGGCCGAGGCAGGTGGACTTTGGTAGGCCGAGGCAGGCGGATCACCTTCGGGAGCTCTTGAGACCAGCCTGGCCAACGTGGTGAAACCCCGTCTCTACTAACAATACAAAAAAATTAGCTGGGTGTGGTGGTGGGCACTGTAATCCCAGCTACTCGGGAGGCTGAGGCAGGAGAATCGCTTGAAGCAGGGAGTAGGAGGTTGCAGTGAGCCAAGATCACGCCACTGCACTCCAACCTGGGCAACAAAGTGAGACTCCGTCTCAAAAAAAAAAAAAAATACCACCAGATTTTAAAAATATGTTTAACTATTATTGGCCTTTTTAAGCTTAATCAAAAGTTTAACGACCTCTCTATGTGCCTGTCACCCAACTTCAGTAGTTATTAATATTTTAGTGTTCTTAAAATCTTACCACATTTTTCAAAGCACTAAAAGTTCACACATCTATTATTCTTCAGATTCATTATTTTCTTACTTTGTAACTTTTTCTCTAACTTGTAGATTTGGATTTGTGTTCTCAGTTTCTTCTTAGACAATCTAACAAGTTTCCATTCTAATGTAATGTAATGGTACACACAACAGATTCAAACTTGGGGTAGAGTGACCCACAGTAAATTGGCCCAAGTCCAGTTTTCTGGATCTGTCCATATAATTTTTTCTTGACTAGATATTTAGAGCAGGCCCAAAAAGTAGAAGATAAGGCCTTATCTGTCATTCATGGTGTATGGACTGTCATTATGCTATACTCAGGCTTGAAATTACTAGGATTTCTCATATATATATTCTTATATATTAGACCAACTATACACACACACACACACACACACACACACACACACATCTTGGTAGCCCAGCTATATATATATAAAAGAATATATATTATTCCATGTTAGTTTTATATGAAAAAGTAAATATCTCTGAATAGGATAGATTCACCTATTTTGAAATAGAAAGGTACAAAAGTGTCCCTCCAATCCTGTTTCCTCCATGAAGGCAATTGGGGTTACCTATGCTAAGTGTATCTTTCCAGAGATATTCTATAAATACATGTTACTTTTATTTCTTTTTAATTTTTTTATTTTTTGAGACAGGGTCTCATCTGTGGCCCAGGCTAGAATGCAGTGGTGCAAATAATATATTAGAATATATATCAGCCAGCATGGGCTCACACCTGTAATCCCAGCACTTTGGGAGGCTGAAGCAGATGGATCACTTGAGGTCAGGAGTTCGAGACCAGCCTGGCCAACATGATGAGACTCCCGTCTTTACTAAAACTACAAAAATCAGCCAGGCGTGGTGGCGGGCGCCTGTAATCCCAGCTACTCAGGAGACTGAAGCAGGAGAGTTGCTTAAACCCAAGAGATGGAGGTTGCAGTGAGCCAAGATCATGCCACTGCACTCCAGCCTGGGCAACAGAGTGAGACTCCATCTCAGAAAAAAAATCAATAAAATATGTATTACTATTATATATGTATAGTTGGGCTATATGTATATAAGAATATATATGTATGTATATTTTTATATATGTGTGTATATATACTATATATATGAGCTACCAACATAAGAATAATATATATTCATACATATATATATGTAGTTGTACCTACCAACATGGTAAGCCCCTAAATTATGGAAATAATTACAGCTGCTGAATTAATGCTTTTCAGACCCAATGTAATGGGGTCTTTTTTCTGTCTTTTTCCAAATTACTGTGATTTTTCATTTGGAAGTCGTCTTGGACCCCTTTCTCTCCCCAGCTCCCCACCTCTAGTCAGTTATCAAATTTCTTCTGTATCCATCTCTTTATTTCCATGGTTGTCAAATAATTTAGATGCTTTTTACTTCACCACTGAATTACTAGTGTCTCTGTTCTCAAACCATTCATAGTGTGAAGCCAGATTAATCTTCCAGTAAAGACTGAAATCATCCTTCTTGCCTATAAAGTTAGTTTTTCATTGTTTCCCCACTATTTACTGAATTAAATATGAGCATTCTGCCCCCCAGTTAAGACTGGTGTCCCAAGACCCCTACAACACAGTCCTAACTCATTATTCTAGTATTCTGTCTCTTTTTTTTTTTTTTGAGATGAAGTTTTGCTCGTTGCCCAGGCTGGAGTGCAGTGGTGCGATCTCAGCTCACTGCAACCTCTGCCTCCCGAGTTCCAGCGATTTTCCTGCCTTATCTCCCAAGTAGCTGGGATTACAGGCGCCCACCACCACGCCTGGCTAATTTTTTGTAATTTAAGTAGAGATGGGTTTCACCATATTGGCCAGGCTGGTCTCAAACTCCTGACCTCAGGTGATCCACCTGCCTCGGCCTCCCAAAGTGCTGAGATTACAGGTGTGGAGCCACTGTGCCCGGCCTCTGTTTCACTTTTCTACTTACTGTGATACTGTATTTCAATCACATTGAATCCTTGCTATTCCCTAAACATTAATTAATTAAACAGTTAATTCCTTGTGCTTCTATGCTTTGACTCTGTTCATACTTCCCCTGTGCCTGGAATACCTTCCCCCCTTCCATCACTCCCTTTCAAATTCCTCTTCTTGGTCCATTCTCAGTATAGTCTTTTTCATAATCAGAGAGAATATGTTTTCCTTTGAAATCGACACGTACTTTATCTTAAGATTCTTCTACCTTCCAGTCATTTGCATACTTGTGTAGATTAACATTTTTAGGAGGCAAGATAGGGAAATGCTAGGGTAATGTCTATATCCTTGGGCCCCTTACAAGTGCCTACTGCAATGTATGTGCTACCAGCTGAGCATAAATATTTATGGAATTAAAAGTTAAGCTGTGTAATCTACAGAATTGAGATCTTCCCCTAGAATTCCTCCAAAATTCTTTTTTTTTTTTTTAAATGGAATCTTGCTCTGTCGCTCAGGCTGGAGTGCAGTGGTGCCATCTCGGCTCACTGCAAGCTCCACCTCCCGGGTTCACACCATTCTCCTGCCTCAGCCTCCCGAGTAGCTGGGATTACAAGTGCCCACCACCACGCCCGGCTAAATTTTTGTATTTTTAGTAGAGATGGGGTTTCACCGTGTTAGCCAGGATGGTCTCGATCTCCTGACCTTGTGATCTGCTGGCCTCGGCCTCCCAAAATGTTGGGATGACAGGCGTGAGCCACTGCGCCAGATCACAAATTCCTCCAAAATTCTAAATATACTAGCTTTAGTTGGAATACGAGGATAATCCCCATAGAATTCACTTTCTCTCCTAGACCTAAGGAGGAGTGACTCACTCTTGTGTTTATCAATTTACTTCTCTTAAGAGAAAACAAAAAATGTGTACCTTAGTTTTTACCTCGTAAGAACATGTCTACAGAGATCTCAAGTAAGAGGAGGCCCTGTCATTTAATAGTGATTGCTTATTTACCTCTAAGTTTGATATGGTCAGTTACTGTTACTTAAAGACATATTTTGGCATTTATCATCTGTTAACTAGAATAGTGATTAAGAAAATCCAGAATGTGTCTCTTTCCGTAAAATCAAATTTATTTTTCAGCATGTTTTTTATTTTGATGAAGTCTTTGGTGAGGCGTGCACCAATCGGGATGTATACATGAAGACTACTCACCCACTTATTCAGCATATTTTCAATGGGTACGATAATGATTATTTGCTTTTCTTGCTTTTTATTTTCTATTTTCCATTAGGCCATATTTCTTTATAAATATCACATGCTTTTCAGTGCTTTTGACTTAAACATGAATTTGTGTTTTGAGCTAATAAATTTAGATTCTTCTGAAAACATGCAGTATCTCTATAGGATTTACCAAGGATTTAGAAATTTGCAGTAAAATTTCCTCTTACACTGATGATATTATTTCTCTGTGTCTCGTGGAAAAATATATTGTGATACATAGTGAAAGGGTGTTAAAAAAAAAAAGAAAAATTAAGCTTTTAACAATATAATCCCATCAAAGTCCTCAGAAGAAAAAGGTTCAGGTGGTTGGAGTTAGTCTGAACTTTGATGATAGGAATTATGTATTCTGGCTATAGTTTAGTTAATTTTTTCTTTGGAATCAGATAGATAAGTGAATATCACTTATCAATTTTTCATAGACGTATTTTTTTTTTTTTGAGATGGAGTCTTGCTCTGTCGCCCAGGCTGGAGTGCAGTGGCGTGATCTCGGCTCACAGCAAGCTCCGCCTCCCACGTTCACGCCATTCTGCCTCAGCCTGCCTCAGCCTCCCGAGTAGCTGGGACTACAGGCGCCCGCCACCACGCCCGGCTAATTTTTTTGTATTTTTAGTAGAGACGGGGTTTCACCGTGTAAGCCAGGATGGTCTCCATCTCCTGACCTCGTGATCCGCCCGCCTCGGCCTCCCAAAGTACTGGGATTACAGGCGTGAGCCACCACGCCCGGCCTCATAGATTTTTTTTTTTTTTTTTTTTTTGAGACAGAGTCTCACTCTGTCGCCCAGGCTGGAGTGCAGTGGCGTGACCGCGGCGCACTGCAAGCTCTGCCTCCCGGGTTCACGCCATTCTCCTGCCTCAGCCTCCTGAGTAGCTGGGACTACAGGCGCCCACCACCATGCCTGGCTAACTTTTTGTATTTTTAGTAGAGATGGGGTTTCACTGTGTTGGTCAGGATGGTCTCGATCTCCTGACCTCGTGATCCGCCCGCCTCGGCCTCCCAAAGTGCTGGGATTACAGGTGTGAGCCACCGCGCCCGGCCAGATGTATTTTTAAGTTATTATTCACACTTAATAAACATTGAATGGGACAGGAATGATAGTAAGGGCCTCTGTTGCATAAGTATTTAAAATATAGGCATGGGCCACATGTGGTGGCTTGCACCTGTAATCCAAGCACTTTGGGAGGCCAAGACAGGAGGATAGCTTGAGGCCAAGAGTTTGAGACCAGGCTGGGCAACATAAGGAGACCCTATCTCCACACACACCAAAAAATATTTATTTTATTTTATTTTATATTTTTGAGACAGGGTCTCACTCTGTCACCCAGGCCAAAGTGCAGTGGTGCAATCTCGGCTCACTGCAAGTTCTGCCTCTCAGGTTCAAGCAATCCTCCCACCTCAGCCTCCTGAGTAGCTGGGACTGCAGGCGCCTGCCACCACGCCCAGCTAATATTTCTGTATTTTTTTAGAGATGGAGTTTTGCCATGTTACCCAGGCTAGTCTTGAATTTCTGGGCTTAAGCAATCCTCCTGCTTCAGTCTCCCAAAGTGCTAGGATTATAGGTGTGAGCCACCATGCCTGGCCTATGAAATTTTTTTTTTTTTAATTAGCCAGGCATAGTGATGTGCACCTGTGGTCCCAGCTACTTGGGAGGCTGAGGTGGGAGGATTGCTTGAGCCCAGGAGGTCAAGGCTGCAGGAGCTGTGGTCTTGCACTGCACTCCAGCCTGGGCAACAGAGCAAGACCCTGCCTCTGTCTGTCTGTCTGTCTGTCTATCCATCCATCCAATCCACCTACCTATCTACCTACCTACCTATCTAATCTACCTACCTACCTATCTACCTACCTATCTATTAAAATTGTAGGCATGTATGATAGAAAATGCCAAGTAGCCTGCTAGTGTTGCTGATTCCAGAGAATTTTGACTGTTTTTTCAAATAACTTTTTAAAAATTGAGGGATAATTTACATACAATAAGATGTACAGATCTTAAGTATTCACATTTGATGAGTTTTGATAGTTTTATATATGTGACTAACAAGTATCTGTAACAAGACATGGAACATTTTCATCACCCCAGAAAGTTCTCTTGTGTCCCTATTTAGTTAATCCTCCACCCTCACCCCCAGGTCTTAGGTAACCACTGACTTACTTTCTGTCAGTATAGATTAGTTTTATCTGTTCTACAATATCATAGAGATAGAATCATTATACTTATATGCTTAACATAATGTTTGCCTAGCATAATGGTGTTTTATATTAGTACATGTTGTTACACGTATCTGTGGTTTTCATTGCTGAGTAATATTCCCTTCTATGAAATTATCACACTTTGTTTTGTCTATTCTCCTGTTGACAGACATTTGCATTGTTTCCAGCTTTGGACTTTATGAATAAAGTATGAACATTCTTTTTTTTTTTTTTTTTTTTTTTTTTTTTGAGACAGAGTTTCACTCTTGTTGCCCAGGCTGGAGTGCAATGGTGCGATCTCAGCTCACCGCAACCTCTGCCTCCTGGGTTCAAGTGATTCTCCTGCCTCAGCCTCCCAAGTAGCTGCGATTGTAATCCCACGCCCGGCTAATTTTTTATTTTTTGGTAGAGATGGGGTTTCTCCATGATGGCCAGAACATTCTTGTATAATTTTTTTTATGAGCATGTTTTCATTTACTTTGGGTAAAAACCTAGAAATGGAATTGCTGGCTCATAGGATAGGTTTATATTTATAAGAAAGTGTCAGTTGGGCACAGTGGTTCACGCTTGTAATTTCACACTGTGGGAGGCCAAGATGGGAGAATCATTTGAGCCGGGAGTTCAAGACCAGCCTGGGCAACATAGTGAGACCCTATCTCTAAAAAAAAATTTTTTAATTAGCTGGGTGTGGTGGCACATGCCTGTAGTCCCAGCTACTTGGAAGGTTGTTGCTTGAGCCCAAGAGATCAAGGCTGCAATAATCTGTGATCACTACACTCCAGCCTGGGCAACAGAGCAAGACCCTGTCTCAAAGAAGAGAAAAAAGGGAAAATGTCAAACAACTTTTCAAAGTGTACCATTTTATACTCCCAACAGTAACATGAGAATTGTAGTTCTGCAATATCTGATATCGTCAGGCTTTCTTATTTTAGCCAATCTAATGGGTATTAAATAATCTCATTGTAGGTTTAATTTGAGTTTCTCCAATGCGTGATGATACTGAGCTTCTTTTCATGTTCTTTTTTTTGAGACGGAGTCTTGCAGCCCAGGCTGGAGTGCAGTGGCGCGATCTTGGCTTACTGCAAGCTCCGCCTCCCGGGTTCACGCCATTCTCCTGCCTCAGCCTCCCGAGTAGCTGGGACTGCAGGGGCCCGTCACCACGCCCAGCTAATTTTTTCTATTTTTTAGTAGAGATGGGGGTTTCACCGTGTTAGCCAGGATGGTCTCGATCTCCTGACCTCATGATTCACCTGCCTCGGCCTCCCAAAGTGCTGGGATTACAGGCCTGAGCCACTGCGTCCGGCCTTTTTTTTTTTTTTTTTTTTTTTTTTTTGAGATAGAGTCTCACTGACACTCAGGCTGGAGTGCAGTGGTGCGATCTCAGCTCACGGCAACTTCCGCCTCCCGGGCTCAGGCTATTCTCGTGCCTCAGCAACCCTAGTAGCTGGGATTGTAGGCGTGTGCCACCACACCTGGCAAATTTTTGTATTTTTAGTAGAGATGGGGTCTTGCCATGTTGACCAGGCTGATCTCGAACTCCTGGCCTCAAGTGATCCACCTCCCTCAGCTTCCCAAAGTGCTGGGATTGCAGGTGTGAGCCACCGTGCCTGGCCCTTTTCATGTCCTTACTGACCGTTTGGATATCTTCATTTGCCCATTTTTTTGTGCTTTGTTGTTTTGTAAAAGCTATTTAATTTTTTAAATTTTATGAGCAGGCTAAAAATGTGAAATATCTCTTGGGTTCAATTTCTTAGTAAGGGCACCAAATCTAGGGAATGCTTTTTGAGGAGTAAGTTTCTAAAATAAGTTAGAATTTGAATGTTAAGACTTTAGTAATAACAAGAGTTGCAAGTTAAGTGTATCCATTCTTTAAAGTATAATAGGGTTTTTCACTCCTGTATTGTTGCTTTTTGAAAAAGCTCATCCCTAAACTGTTCAGAAAGTAAAGTAGATATTATTCTTTCCTCTTACTCTGCTGGATCTTCCTTAGTGTGTTCAAATTTTTCTCCTGTAATTCATTTCCCAACTCCGCCTCTGCCGGTATTTATAGTACCCACACTGGTGGGAGCCAGGGTTCAAAAGGCAAAGAGTAGCTGGTCTCTGCTCCAAGCAGCTTACATCTAATTAACTCCCATGTCTTGATTCTCACATTTCCATGGTTCCCTTGCTTTTGTCATTTTACTCTTTCTTTGTTTTCTACCTGGCTTCAAATCCTTTTCTGTGTACTCATCTCTCTGCCCACCTCCAGCCTCCCCCATCCCTGTCCATGCTATAAATCAAAGAAGATGACCCAGGCAAGGGTCATCTTGTAGATTTATTTGCCAAAGTTAAGAACGCATGCCCAGGAGACAGGTCTATACCTTTCTCCAAAGACGATTTTGAGGGCTTCAGTATTTAAAAGGTAAGATCTGAGAGCAAATAAAAGGGGAAAAAATAATAAAAGGAAAAGGAAAAAAAATTTACAGGGGAAAGGGTGGATATTGGAGGAAGAGAAATATGTTTTAAATGTTTCAATAGATAAAAAGACAAAACAGTTGCATCCTTTCGAGTCTTTGATCAGTCTTTCACTGAATACTCAATTTTCATATTGGGGATTGGAGAAAATAGTTCTTCATGCTTTCACCTGGCCCAGTGAACTGCATTTTACATTAGATAATGTAGACAACAATAGGGCAGAGGAAGCATCAAATATGCATTTATTTCAGGTGAGCAGAGGGATGACTTAGAGTTCTGTCCTGTGTCCTCCACATGTGAAGATAAGCTATCAATTGACATTGCCAGGGTGAAATTCAACACAACTGTTTTAAGGTGAAGGCCATGAGCCCACAAGGAATTTCCTAGTGGGCAAAATGTGAGGGAGATATGTAGCTTTTTATCTTTGTAGCCATCTTATTTAGGAACCAAATGGGAGGCAGGTTTGCGGGACCCATTTCCCAGCTTGACTTTTCCATTTGGCTTAGTGAGTTCGGGGTCCTGAGATTTATTTTCCTGTCACAATGCATAGGCTTTTTTTTTTGCTGCAAGCAGCTATTTTTATCATGAATCCATGAGATTCATGTTTAAGAGTCTGCAACAGCTCTAAGATTATGTTCATTCTCTACTTAGCACTGCGTGGGTGAATCCCACAACACTCAGATAATCTTGGTCTCCAACTCCTCGTAAAACATACTGTGATTGACAGGCTGGTCTCCCAACTCCATTCTCCACCTCTTATTCTGCAGTTCTTCACACTCATAAAGGGTGTGTACGCACACATGTACCCACATACAAGAGCAATGATTCTCACTTAGAATCATAGGGCATCACAACTGGAAGGGATCTTAAAAACCAATCTACTACTACTTACAAACTAATCTACTGATAAAAGTGAAAACTGAGGCACAGAGAAAAGTGAAGGGACTTGCCTAAGGTCATATGGTTAGTTAATGGTAGGGCAGAAACCAGAGCTCAGGCTTTTTTTTTTCCCCTCAAGATTTGGTGTGCCTGCTGCCATCTTTACTACTGTGGCCTCTGTTCACACTATTCCTATTCCACAGTGGAAGCTCTCTGCTTTTTAGCTTCTGCCTTCAAGGCCCAGCCCAGTTCCTACTCTTGTGAGTCCTTCCTCAAATACTTTGTTTACATCGATTTCCCCTTTATCTAAACTTCCTTAATTATGAGTGGTCACTACCATCTTGCTTATCACATGATCTCCTGTTATTTCTCGTATTTAATTCTCTATTCTTTCACTAAATTTAACTTTTCAGATTAATAGTAGATCATCTCTAGGATCCTCTAAAGCACCTAGCATGGGGTAGGAACTCAGTAAATGCTTATTGGCTAAGTGGTTTCTTTAAAGCCCTTGTTTCTTTATCTTCTAGAGTTGTTTTCTCTTACTGGTTCTGTAAGAAAATTACTATAAGAAAACTCAGGCTGGGCGTGGTGGCTCACGTCTGTAATCCCAGCACTTTGAGTGGCCGAGGTGGGCAGATCATTTGAGGTCAGGAGTTCAAGACGAGCTTGGCTAACATGGTGAAACCCCATCTCTACTAAAAATACAAAAATTAGCCTGGTGTGGTGGCGCACACCTGTACTTCCAGCTACTCAGGAGGCTGAGGCAGGAGAATCACTTGAACCCGGGAGACAGAGGTTGCAGTGAGTGGAGATCACACCACTGCACTCCAGCCTGGTTGACAGTGAGACTCCATTTCAAAAAACAAAAAAAAAAAAAAAAGGAAAACTTGTGTAGTGGTTTGAGAATGTTTTTTTCCTCTTCGTGTGTTCTTATAATGTAAAGTCCTCTTCTCCTTAAAGGTTTATGTGTTTATAGCTGAATTTTCTCTAGGATTCTATGTTTACATTTGACCTTTGTCATTAAAAATCTATGGGTAAACTAATACTTCTCTTAATATGCATAAGTAATGCAAATTATCCTTTCCCCAGAGGCAATGCCACTTGCTTTGCTTATGGACAGACAGGTGCTGGAAAGACCTACACCATGATAGGAACTCATGAGAACCCAGGATTGTATGCTCTAGCTGCCAAAGATATCTTCAGGCAACTAGAAGTGTCCCAGCCAAGAAAGCACCTCTTTGTGTGGATCAGCTTCTATGAAATTTACTGTGGACAGCTTTATGACCTCCTAAATAGAAGAAAAAGGTACTGAATATGAGTGGGAAGAGATAAATCTGTTCATCGCTATTTTAAGCCAGAGTCCCGGAGAATCACTGAATCATGGGCTTTAATGAGATGCTTTGGTACATTAGTGCCCTTTTGTGAAATGAGGCTCCTGCATCAGATACATATTTTCTAGCTGTCAATTCAGCTATAGGAAAATGTGAATTAGCTTTTCATTAATATTTTTTAAAGTGTTCAATATTCTAATGTGTATCAAAAGACTTTCCCTTTTATTTTGGTCTGTGAAGAAGGTCATAATTTCAGGAAGTCAGGAAATCAACACGTGCTTAAACCCCTTCCTGTTCTTTTGACCTATTATTATACTGGAAAAACTATAAATAATGTTTTCCACTTTCTCTTGTTTTTCCTCTAAATATTCTTAGGGTAAACACCATGATAGTTTTCTGAAATCAGTAAGAAGAAAAGAAAATCTTCTGTTTAGAGTTTTAACCCTTGTTAGGCTTAAACTATTGCTCTTGCAACATAATGTAGTAATTTAGAAATGTATTCAGTAACTCTGCTTTTAAACACCTATTATATTTTTCTTGCATGAAGTTTTGTTTAGGTTGAAACAGATGACTTAAACTGAGTAGGAGGCAAAAGAAGTTGTAGAGGAAATGGGAGAATAGAGGTTAGAGGGAATGGGGGAGGTGGAAGGATTAAAGGTTGTCATAACAGAATTAACCACATTTGAGATGTTGGAGGAGTGAATTGAGGCTGAGCCTCCTGGGAGGCTAGGGAAACCTAATCAGCTTGAGACTAGCCCGGCAACAAAGGTATCTAAGCCTCTATGGAGCTGTCCAAAAGGATGCACAAGTTTTGCATGCTCCAAGCAAGCAGTGGAATGGGGAGTGGGGGAGCAGTTCCAGTTCAATAGGGAGACCATGATAGGGCAGGCCCCCATTGTAGAGGGTCACTAGGGTACTGAGTAGCATAACTGGAGAAGCCAGCGAGTGGGCTTAGGCAGGCCTCTCTCCTATAACTATTCCAGTGAAAAGGGGACCTTCAGATATGCCACTTGAGATTGTATAGGTGTTCAGAGTTCAGTCCTGACAAAACAACTGCAAAATAAAAGAGGGTGCTACTCTGGGGATGCTTGAGCTCAAGCAATCCTCCTGCCTCAGCCTTCTGAATAGCTGGGACTACAGACACACACCACTGCATCCAACGGCTAGATTATTTTACTCTAGAAGGCTGACTGTTTTAATAGATTTGTTTTCAGAGAGATGATGGGCATTGGTGCGGCTGTTTCCCTCCAATCCTTCTGTAGAGACCTGGAAAATTGGGATGAAGCATAGACTGAGAAAAAAATTATTTTTGAGAAAATCATTCTTGTATTTTAAGTTATGAAGTAGAATTCCGTTCTTAACCCTAATCAGTATCTTATTAAGAGGGAAAAATAATCTTAGAGTCTTTGATAGATTCAACATATGCCTCTCAGTGGATCTGGTTTAATGATGATAGTAGACCATAACCATTTATTATCTTGAATGCAGACCTAAGGCATTCAGATGCAGCCCAGCTCTTCCTTGCTCCTTTATAAGATGTATCAGGACTCTTTACATTGCAAATAAAAGAAAACCCCATGTGTACTAGCTTAAGCATTGGCTCAAATAACTGGAAAGCTTAGAGGACAGTCAGCCTTCAGCATTGGTTTACTCCAGCAGCTCAGGGATGCAATAAGGACCCAGTTTATTTGCATCTCTTCATTCTGTCTTCTGTGTTATTAGTTTCATCCTGAAGCCAACTCTCTTTGTAGATACAAAATGGCTTCCACTGCTCCCAGGGCCACAGGGCCATATGCTTTCACATCCAGGGACAGAGAGAGAGCATCACTTCACCAGGCATCTAACAACCAGAGACCAGGACTTTATTTTGATTGGACCAGCAGAGATCCCATATCCACCTCTGAACAAATCACAGTATAGCCAGGTGTACATCATCCACTGATTAGCATAGTTTAGATATGTGCTCATTCTTTTAATTGTAGCCAGAGTTGTTGATTTATTTTACAACAATCAACAACCACCACCCCTGAATCGGTCTGAGGTCAGGGGGGTGGGGTTGGGAGGAGGATAAGCATCCATCCCACTCAAACAGAAAACTGCTACTTAATAGAGGAATGGTGGAATGGTTTCTGGGGAGGCAAGAACGAAGTCTGTTTTAGTAGCACCATCATACCAACCACTTTCTTGCATCTGCAGGCTCTTTGCAAGAGAAGATAGCAAGCACATGGTGCAGATAGTGGGACTGCAAGAGCTTCAGGTGGACAGTGTGGAGCTCCTCTTAGAGGTAATTAATTCTTCCTTCTTTATTACCCCACCACAACAGTGTAAGTACAGGGAACAAATTCATTTTGCTACTAAGCAAGTACAGTGGACTTATATTTAGGCAAAGGGCAATGACAAGCCCACCACTTCACATCTGTAAAATGTGAATTCTTTTCTGAGAGGATAGCTTGTTTCTCTATAGGGTTTCTCCCACGATTAGTGGGAGGTAGGGCATGTGGGAGAACTTAATTCATTGGAAGGATACTACTGGGTCAGTTTCTTTTTGTTGTTGTTGTTTTTTTGAGATGGAGTCTCGCTCTGTCACCCAACCTGGAGTGCAATGGCACAATCTCTGCTCTCTGCAACCTCTGCCTCGTGGGTTCAAGCAATTTTTCTGCCTCAGCCTCCTGAGTAGCTGAGATTACAGGCTCCCACCACCACACCTGGCTAATTTTTGTATTTTTAGTAGAGACAGGGTTTCACCATGTTGGCCAGGCTGGTGTTGAACTCCTGACCTCAGGTGATCCACCCGCCTCGACCTCCCAAAGTGCTGGGATTACAGCCGTGAGCCACCGCGCCCAGCCTTATTGGGCCAGTTTCAAATGCTGCTAATGTGTTTCTCTATGGCAGTGGGCTCTGGGAAAAGCTGCTGGAGACAAATATTTGCACTTTAAATTCTTTTTACTTTTTTTTTTTTTTTTTTAAGCAACAGGGTCTTGCTCTGTTGCCCAGGCTGGAGTATAGAGGTGTAATCATAGCTCACCGCAGCCTCCCACTTCAGCCTCCCAAGTAGCTGGGACTGCAGGCACATGCCACCACACCTGGCTAATTTTTTTTTAATTTTTTTATTTTATTTTATTTTTTTTGAGATGGAGTCTCACTTTGTCACCTAGGCTGGAGTGCAGTGGCGCAATCTCTGCTCACTGCAAGCTCTGCCTCCCGGGTTCACGCCATTCTCCTGTCTCAGCCTCCCAAGTAGCTGGGACTACAGGCACCCGCCACCACGCCCAGCTAATTTTTTGTATTTTTTAGTAGAGACGGGGTTTCACCATGTTTGCCAGAATGGTCTCGATCTCCTGACCTCATGATCCGCCCACCTTGGCCTCCCAAAGTGCTGGGATTACAGGCGTGAGCCACCACGCCCTGCCAGACCTGGCTAATTTTTAAAAATTGTTTGTAGAGATGGTGTCTTGCTGTGTCACCTAGGGTGGTCTCGAACTCCTGACCTCAAGCAGTCTTCTCACCTTGGCCTCTTAAAGTGCTAGGATTACAGGCGTGAGCCACCGCACCTGGCCCTTGTTTTAAATACAATTTTTAATAAGTAATACTATCACATGAGTTCAAAATTCAAAAGTGAAAATACCCACTTCCATTTCCTTTTCCAGAGCAACTAATTTTATTAGTTTTTTGTGTGTCCTTCCAAAGGAATTTTCAATCTGCTTCTTTTATTAAGTTATTCTTTTATTCTAATAAAAGTCATACTTATCATTAAGTTTAAACATTACAGAAATGTGTAAGAAGATAGTAAAGGCCCCTCTAACTTACTATACACACCCCACTTCCCCTGTTCCCCACTGAGCTATCCACTGTCCACGGTAAAATATTTAATTTTTTTTTCCTGTTCTGGGCATTTATTAACGTAAGTACAAATAGATTTCTGGTGAACCTTCCTTTAATGCGTGTTCCTCAACCCTGGCTTTACATTAGATTGTTTGGAGCCTTTTTTTCCTTACTTAAAAAATGATTTAACCTTTTTTATTGTGAAAAATAGCACTATACAGAAAAATGCATAAAACCTAAGTATGTACAGTATAAAGAAACAAGCACCCTTGTAATCAGCTACTCAGATCAAGAAATAGAACACTGTAGCACCCTACAAATCCCCTGTGTGACTTTCCAATAACACCCCCCTATTATCCTGACTTTTGTGCTGATCACTTTCTTGTTATTTGTTATAGTTTTACCACCTATGTATTTATCCCCAAACCATCTAACTTAGTTTTCGTCTGTTTTTGAACTTTGCATGAGTAGAACTACACTGTGTATTTTTTGGTGTTTTGTTTCTTTTGCTCAATATTATGCTTTTCAGTTCCATTGAGGTTTTTGCATTTGGCTTTAGTTTTCTTCATTTTTATTTGCTGTAGAGTGTTTTATCATAGGAACATACCACAATTTATTTATCCATTCTCCTGTTAATAAACAACTGGGGTTGTTTCTATTTTAGAGTTATTTGGAACATTGCAGCTGTGAGTGTGCTTATACATGTATTTCTGTACAGAGCACATGGGTTGTCTAGGATATATACCTAGCTGTGAAATGATTAGGTCAGATGATATGCTTTTTCTTTATTATTTTTATTTTTTTCTAGAGACAGCGTCTTGCTCTGTCCAGCCCAGGCTAGAGTCCAGTGGCATGAACACATGGCTCCCCACTCACTGCAGCCTTGACCTCCTGGGCTCAAGCAATCCTCCTACCTCAACTTCCCAAGTAGCTGGGACCACAAGCATATGCCACCACACTTGGCTAATTTTTTTATTCTTTGTAGAGTCAGGGTCCTACCATGTTGCCCAGGCTGGTCTCAAGCTCCTGGGCTCAAGCAATCCTCTCACCTCAGCCTCCCAAAGTGTTGGGATGACAGGCACAGTGGCCCATATTTTCAGCTACACTAAATGCTGCCGACTGTTTCCCAGAGTGGTGTGCATTCCTACAAGCAGTATACGAGCAATCCCGTTGCTCTTCATCTTGCAGACACTTTCAATTGATAGATATTTTGAATTTTTGCCAGTCTGGAGTGTTTAATTATATTTTATTGTGGGGTTTTAATTTGTATTTCCCTGATTGAGAATAAAATTGAATATTTTCTCATATTTTTAACTTGTAATTTGGAGTTCCTCTTTTGGGAATGCCAGTTTGGGTCTTTTCCTCATCTTGGCTTATCTGTCTTTTCCTTGTCAATTTGTATATTCTGGATATGAGTCTTGTTGGTTATTTGTATCATAAGCATGTTGTCTCATTCTGTGGCTTGTTTTCCCAGTTTCATCATAATGTCTTTTAATGCTTGCTTGTGTTGTCCTCAAGTCAATTAAATCAGAATCCCTCAGGAGTGGGGCCCAGGTGTGGGTATTATTATTATTTTAAATTAAAATGTAGTTCATATACCGTAACATTCACCTTTTTTAAAGTGTATGATCCACTGGTTTTCTTAATATAATTTTCTTATTGAGATATAATTTACATACCATAATAGTCATTCTTTTTTTATTTTTTATTTTTGAGACAGGGTCTCACTCCTATTGCCCAGGCTGGAGTGCAGTGGCGCGATTTCAGCTCACTGCAGCCTCAATCTCCCTGGGCTCAGGTGATCCTTCCCACCTCAGTCTCCTGAGTAGCTGGGACTACAGGTGTGTGCCACTACACTCGGCTAATTTTTTTGGTATTTTTAGTAGAGATGGGGTTTCACCATGTTGCACAGGCTGGTCTCAATCTCCTGGACTCAAGCAATCCTCTCACCTTGACCTCCCGAAGTGCTGGGATTACAGGCATGAGCCACCATGTCCGGCCATAATATTCTTTTTTTTTTGAGACGGAGTTTTGCTCTTGTCGCCCACGCTGGAGTGCAATGGCTCGATCTGGGTTCACTGCAACCTCTGCTTCCCAGGTTCATGTGATTCTCCTGCCTCAACCTCCTGAGTGGCTGGGATTACAGGCTCCTGCCACCATGCCTGCCTAATTTTTGTATTTTTAGTAGAGACGGGGTTTCACCATGTTGTCCAAGCTAGTCTCGAATTCCTGACCTCAGGTGATCCACCAGCCTTGGCCTCCCAAAGTGCTGGGATTAGAGGCGTGATGCACTGCGTCCCGCTCAGTTTTTTAAAGCATACAATTCATTGTTTCTCAGTCTTTTGGCTAAGATCAAATATAGTATCTTTTTTTTTTTAAAAAGACCAATGGTTCAGAATAGAAAATGTAGTATCTTTTCTCAGCAGTTTAACATGTTCTATTCAAGGACAACCTATTAAATGGATTTTTGGAACAGGGAGATGGAGTGGGAGCTTGCTCTGTCCACTCCATGCATTGACTTGGTAGTGCAAGACTACCAGGAATGGTGCATCCTCCCTGAGGGATTTTTTTTTTTAAGTATACAATTCAGTGATTTTTTTAAAGTATATTTGTGAAGTTATGCAACCATTGTCACTATCTAATTCCAGAAAACTTTCATCACCCCAAAATGAAACTCCATTAGCAGTTACTCCCTATTTCTCCTGCCCCCAGTGCCTGGCAACCACCAATTTCTATCTCTGTGGATTTGCCAATTCTGTCCGTATCATATAAACAGAATTATACAATATGCAACCTTTTGTCTCTGGCTTCTTTCACTTAGTTTATTTTCAGAGTTCATTCATGTTGCAGCATGTATCAGGACTTCATTCCTTTTTGTGCTGAATAATATTACGTTGTATGGATACCTCATTTTATTTATCCATTCATCAGTTGATAGACATTTGGGTTGTTTCCACTTTTGGTCATTATGAATAATGTTGCTGTGAACATTCATGTACAAAGGTTTTTGTGTGGACAAGTGTGTTCCATTTTCTTGGGTGTATGCCTAGGAGTGAAATCGCTGGGCCATACTTTTTTTAGGAAATGCCACACTGTTTTCCAAAGTGACTTTACCATTTTACACTCCCACCAGCAGTATGAGGATGGGTATTATTTTAAAAGCTCCCCACGGGATTCTAACATGCAGCCATCGCAGTCATTCTTCTAGTACATCCAACAAGCCTGGCTAGAGTGAAAGGGAGAGGACTAGAAGGATAGTCCAGGCACTTAACAAGACTTAGCTTAGTATAGCTTCACAGTACACTCCTCCAGGGAGAAGTATCTGAGTCTTCAACCAAGCTTAAGAGACCAGGGAAAGCAGTCAGGTTTGGCATTGTAGAAATGCCTCCAGCGAATGCCAAAGTTCAAGCCTCTCTAGCTGATTCTACTCTTGATCTTTCCTGCCTTCCTTTTCACTGTGTTCTAATAATAATTACAAATGTTTAGTGAGCACTATCTGCCAAATGCTTTGTTAGAGGTTTTTGCAAATATTACCCCATTTAATCATCACAAAATCAAGGTAAATATTGTAAACTTCTCTAAGAGGTGAAAATACTGAGGTTAAAATCAAGTGATAACCCAGAATCATGTTATGTTAACAACCCAGAATCATGTTATGTTAACAGCTGGCAGAGCAAGATTTCAGCTTGCATTGATCTCACTCTGAAGCCCTTTTCACGACACTCTACTACCTATAGTGTATAATTAGAAATCAGTTTTTCTTAAGAAATTAAGAGAGGCCAGGCATGGTGGCTTACGCCTGTAATTCCAGCACTTTGGGAGGCCGAGGCTGGAAGGTCATTTGAGGTCAGGAGTTTGAAACCAGCCTGGCCAACATGGTGAAACCCCACCTCTACTAAAAATACAAAAATGAGCCGGGTATGGTGGTAGGTGCCTGTAATCCCAGCTACTTGGGAGGCTGAGGCAGGAGAATTGCTTGAGCCCGGAAGGCAGAGGTTGCAGTGACCAGAGATCGTGCCATTGCACTCCAGCGTAGGCAACAGAGCAAGACTCCATCTCAAAAAAGAAAGAAGAGAAAAGACACTCACTGAATGAATTAATACATTGATAACAATGTCTTCTGTTATCATTTGCCTAAAACTAGATGTTAAAAGGACTGTTTAATCTTCAAATAACAGGGTTTGTGGAAAATTTTGTTGTTGCTTTTTCAAAATTAATACTTGGGACTTGGGTGTGTGCAGTGGCATGGTGGCCCATCATTGGTATATATCTTTTTCTAAGTTTCTTTTTCCTGAGACAAATACTGTAGGTAAATTTTGCTTAAGGGATGACACTTCACATTTGCGTTATTAGATTCCTGGGTCCTAGGATCCAAAACCTGAGTATAGCGCCCGAGTGTGTCTGTTTTAGTGCAATCACTAAGAGCCTCTTTCTAGTGATTGCAAAGGTAGGTACAGAACAAAAGTGTGTGGGGCATGCTGAAGGGCTGCCCTGGGGCTGTGACCATTCTCCCCAGAGCTTCCTCTGCTGTGGAGTCCTAAGGAAATTGTTTCTCATACTCTGTTCCCTGTGGTCCTCGTGCCCCTACCTCCAGCCAGTCCCACATTTGGCCAGGAGCATCAGGTGAGTCTGGTCCTCAGGATTCCTTTGTCACTGAAGATTAGACCAATTAAAGGGGAAAGAAGCAAACACTCAGAAGAAGACTCTTCATTGCCTTTAGACTGTAAATGCTGGCAGTCTGGTGTTGAGTCAACCCCTGCATCCTGGAAGAGTTTATGGCACTGTTCTATTCTAAAGTATGGTTCCTAAGAAAAGCAGAAAAAAAGTTCCTTGTTAGTCAACATATTATCGCCATTGATACCCTCAGTCTGCAGGACATATGGTGTTGTACAAGGAGGAAGCCAGCTGAGATCAAGGTGGAAAGTTTATATAATTTATGGATACCTGACACAGTTATCCTCATAAATAAATATTTATTGACTTGAAACAACAGCACTTGCTAACTCAGGTGTCACATTTCACTCTCAGGTGTCACTGTTCATACTCGCTCAGGTATCACCCATGTGTTTGCTCAAGTGTCATCTTGGAGTATTACCCTCTCAGATCACCCTCAGGATTACTCAGGCATGGCCTGCCTGCACAACTGGTAGCTTCATTATTCAAATGGGATTGTCCTTCCTCCAGGAAGTTTCTCCTTCCCAGTGTATTTGATTTCTTGCCAACGCAGGCACCAGAACTTCCTGCCTTTACAGAGGACTCACTGCCTCATCACATTTCCCAGATTCGGAATCGAGATTTTGTCAGACAATTAATGGGCATGTTTTCAGTTTTAGAGATTCACAATTTTTTAAAGTCATTCCTATACCCATTTTATATAGTCAGAGGTATTCATTCCTAGGAATTTTGATAAACTTGTTTCATGTTTTATCATTGCCTTGGCTGTAATGGGCAGCCAGTTACAGTGCCATGTATCCTTAAGCACATCCTTTATCTCTCTGAGCCTGAAACACGTAGATAATGATAGATGATTGGGTTGGATGATGGGGAGAAGGAAGTGAGATAACATACATAAAATTTATAGTATGATGCTGGCTCAACTTTCCACATGTATTATTCTTATTAAGTCCCTGAATGATGTTTCCCAGCATCACCACAGTTTTTCGTTTTGTTTTTTTGAGGTAGTGTCTCACTCTGTCGCCTAGGCAGGAGTGCAGTGGTGCAATCACGGGTCACTGCAACCTCAACCTCCTGGGCTCAAGCGATCCTCCCACTTCAGCCTTCTGAGTAGCTAGGACCACAGGTGTTCACCACTACACCTGGCTAATGTTTTTAAAAAATTTGTGTAGATGTTGCCCAGATTGGTCTTGAACTTGTGGGCTCAAGTGATCCTCTATCTCAGCCTCCCAAAGTGCTGGGATTACAGGCATGAGCCACCACAGCAGGCCCAGTTATCATTACTTCCTATTGTAGCAGATTCCCATTTTACTATTCACATAATATGTTCTCTCTAGAGAACCTAGATTTAGAAACTTGCCCAACAGAGTTTAGTTAGGGAAGGAGTTTGAGAAGGAGGAGGCAGTGAGAGGAAAAGGGAGCTTAGTAGTTTTAAAGGTGATTGCATTAATTTTGCTCACCTCCTACAGTTGCATTTCCCCCAAATAGATTCTTTCTCTTATCTGCTTCCTTCCTTTTTTTTTTTTTTTTTGGTTTGCTCTAGGGAGCCCATGATATTTCATGTTGATCTCTAAAGCTATATTTTTCCATGAAACTCTGATTGTTTTACATTTATGAAAAAAAGAAATAGTTTAAGTTTTAGAAGTTTACACAAAGATGTTAGTTCTTTAGTATGTTTTCTTTTTGTTTTTTTTTTTTGAGATGGAATTTTGCTGTCATGTCCGGGCTGGAGTGCAGTGGCATGATCTTGACTCACCGCTACCTCTGCCTCCCAGGTTCAAGGGATTCTCCTGCCTCAACCTCCTGAGTAGCTGGGATTATAGGTGCCCACTACCCATGCCTGGCTAATTTTTGTATTTTTAGTAGAGATGGGGTTTCACCAGGTTGGCCAGGCTGGTCTCGAACTCCTGACCACAGGTGATCCACTCACCTCGGCCTCCCAAAGTGCTGGGATTACAGACGTGAGCCACCGTGCCCGGCCAATTTTTGTGTTTTTAATAGAGATGGGGTTTCACCATGTTGGCAAGGCTGGCATCAAACTCCTGACCTCAGGTGACCGCCCTTCTCAGCCTCCCAGAGTGCTGGGAGTACAGGCGTGAGCCTCTGTGCCCGGCCATAATTCCCATTTTATGGATAAGAAACTGAGACCCTTAAAAGTTAAGTGACTTGCGGTAGTCTACACAACCACATGGTAGATCTGGCATGTGAACCCTGGCAACCTGACTCCAGATATCACCGTTTTAACTGCTATACTTCAGTTGTATATGTCATTTACAAAAATGTGATGACTTTGATATTCACAGACTGCCTCATTTTTACTCTTCGTAGCTCAGGTGCATTATTATATAGTTTCTGGAAGGCATGACTGCAGCAAGCTGTTATTGGAAAAAATTGGCCCAAGGACCAGAAACTCCTCATGCCTTCTCTAAAATATATTTAACCAGGAAAGGGCATCTCAACATGTTAGGTCTCTGAGATGCACTTAGAGATACCCAGTACATTATGGTGTACGAGATGCAGTGAAAACCCAAGTTCAAAAGTCTGTAACACAATCTCAGAAGCCAATCTTTTTTGACACTCTTGAGGAAGAACCACAGGGCCGCCCTTTGCATTTCCTGTTCATATCCACGTTTCCTTGCAAAGTATGGTCTTGAGGCCTCTCTGAGCTCTCACTAGGTCTCAGTGGACTAGCATCATTAGTAACATCATTACTCACATGTAGAAGAGGATATCTGGCTTCTATTCCTGGCCTGACCATATTCTACCTATGTGACCTTGTGTAAGTCACTTAGTTTCTCTGTGTTCCTTATTAGTCAGACATATTGCTTTTACAAATGTAAAGGTTTAAGACCTCCCTTGTCTTTTCATAGGATTTGTAAATGACAAAAGACCTGTAAGAAATCTAAAACTCTAAAAGGAAATATACCAGAATTTTATAATCACTGGGATTATGAGATATATATATTCTCTTCTTTATCCTTTTCCTATATTTTCCAAGTTTTCCACAGTAAGTTTGTCTTTTCTAATGAAGAAAAAAAAAGTTTGAAAAAGGAATGATACCAATCTATGATGATCCATCAGCATTGCATCCCAGCCTGTGTAAACATGAAGTGAAAGGGACAGGGAGAAGCCAGGGCCAGAAAGTGCATTTAAACCAGATGGTTCAGTCACAGCGCTGGCCTTAAGTGTCTTACCGAGCATCTGAGCTTAGTTAGCAGTGCTTTTTTCTTAGCACTTGCCATATCCAGTATAAGAGATTACCACTGTAACTCTTATGATTTCATTAGCATAAAGGTGGTAGCCATATAGTTGATGATCTAGCTTTATAAATTAGCAGATTCTTCTCTTTACAAAAGGATTCATCATGTTGTCTCTTTAAATTTTTAGCAAACTTTTTACAAAATGGGTGTATTTAAGTATGATTCTGAATTTTGATTTTACATCTCACATACAGATAATCTTTAGAAACATACTGTTGCTTAGATCATGGAAAAAATATTTTTAGTTAATTAAATTTCTAAAAAGCAACCACTACTACTTGTTAAGATATTTTATGTCTTTTTGTTGAAGTTTGGCTCTGTCAATTTTTGGATTCTTAATTTGGAAACTGTGACTATGTTCAATATCATATAAATTAAAATGGTGAGAGATTGAGAAAAAATGAAATAGGACTTTCTTATTCTTTTTTTTTTTTTTGAGATGCAGTTTCACTCTTGTCCCCCAGGCTGGAGTGCAATGGCACGATCTCAGCTCACTGCAACCTCCACCTCCTGGGTTCAAGCAATTCTACTGCCTCAGCCTCCCGAGTAGCTGGGATTACAGGCACGCACCACAACACCCAGGTAATTTTTGTATTTTTAGTAGATACGGGGTTTCACCATGTTGGCCAGGCTGATCTCAAACTCCTGACCTCAAGTGATCTGCCCGCCTCGGCCTCCCAAAGTGCTAGGATTACAGGTGTGACCCACCACACCCGGCTCTTACTCTTTTTTGAGACGGAGTCTGGCTGTGTTGCCCAGGCTGCAGTGCACTGGTGCGATCTCAGCTCACTGCAACCTCCGCCTCCTGGGTTCAAGCAATTCTGCTGCCTCAGCCTCCTGAGTAGCTGGGATTACAGGTGCGCACCACCATGCCTGGCTAATTTTTTGTATTTTTAATAGAGACGGAGTTTAACCACATTGGTCAGGTTGGTCTCGAACTCCTGACCTTGTGATCCTCCCACCTCAGCCTCCCAAAGTGCTCGGATTATAGGCGTGAGCCACCGTGCCCAGCCTCATTATTCTTAATTCACTGCAAAATAAATGAATTTATTGTAAGTGCCCCACAGTGTAGTGAAAAATACATGGACTTTGGAGTCAGATGTACTGGATGTGGAATTTGGCTCTGCCACACAGCAGATGTTTGACTATGAATAAATCAACCTGAGTTTGTTCCTCAACTGGAGATGTTGAACAAACTCAGAGGAACAAACTCAAGAGGTTGTTAGGTGGAGATAATCTTTGTATTCGCCTAACATTAGGCTATGGTGAGGATTCTATCAAATAATTTTTTTTTTTAGACAGACACTCGCTCTGTCACCAGGATGGAGTGCAGTGGTGCGATCTCGGCTCACTGCAACCTCCGCCTCCTGGGTTCAAGCTATTCCCGTGCCTCAGCCTCCCAAGTAGCTGGGACTACAGGTGTGCATCACCATGCCCAGCTAGTTTTTTGTATTTTTAGTAGAAATGGGGTTTCACCATGTTAGCCAGGACGGTCTCGATCTCCTGACCTCGTGATCCACCCGCCTCGGCCTCCGAAAGTGCTGGGATTACAGGTGTGAGCCACCGTGCCTGGCCCAGTTATTCTTTTTTTAATTTGTAGAGATGAGGTCTTGCTATGTTGCCCAGGCTGGTCTCAAACTCCTGGGCCCAAGCGATCCCTACCTCCGCCTCCCAAAGTTCTGGGATTACAGGCATAAGCCACCAGGCCTGGCCTCAAATAATGTTGTTGTTGTTGTTGTTGTTTTTGAGACAGAGTCTTGCTTTGTTTCCTAGGCTGCAGTGCAGTGGTGTGATATCAGTTCACTACAACCTCTACCTCCCGGGTTCAAGCAATTCTCGTGCCTCAGCCTCCTGAGTAGCTGGGACTACAAGTGTGCATCACCACACCTGGCTAATTTTTGTATTTTTGGTAGAGATGGGGTTTCACCGTGTTGGCCAGGCTGGTCTTAAAGGCCTGCACTAAAGTGATCCACCTGCCTTAGCCTCCCAAACTGCTGGGATTACAGGTGTAAGCCACCATGCCCAGCCAATAAAATATTGTTGACTATAGTCACCCTGTTGTATTGTCAAATAGTAGGTCTTATTCATTATTTCTTTTTTTTGTGTATCTATTAACCACCCCCACATCCCCACTACCCTTCCCAGCCCCTGTGGTAACCATCCTTCTAGTGTCTGTGTCCATGGGTTCAGTTGCTTTGATTTTTAGATCACACACATAAGTGAGAACATGTGATGTTTGTCTTTCTATGCCTGGCTTATTTCACTTAACATAATGATCTCCAGTTCCATCCATGCTGTTGCAAATGACAGGATCTCATTCTTTTTCATGGCTGAACGGTACTCCATTGTGTACGAGTACCATATTTTCTTTATCCATTCATCTCTTGATGAACACTTAGGTTGCTTCCAAATCTTGGCTATTGTGAACAGGGCTGCAACAAACATGAGAGTGCAGATCTTGTTTATGTTTTATTTCCTGGGACATATCCTTAACTTACAACTTCAAAAAAAAAAAACTACTAAATCTTACAACGTTTTATTTTATTTAATTGATTTTTCCCCCTGAACTTGATAGTAGGTGATTATTTTTTAAGAGATGGGATTTTGGTCCCCTAGGCTGGAGTGCAGCTTACTGCCTCAGCCTCCTGTCTGGGACTACAGGTGTGCACCACTACGCCCAGCTAATTTTTGTAGAGTTGGGGGGTCTCACTATTTGCCCAGGCTGGTCTTGAACTCCTGGGCTCAAGTGATCCTCCTGCCTCAGCCTCCCAAAGTGTTGGGATTACAAGCATGAGCCACCATGCCCAGCCTAAATCTTACTACCTTTTAAATACAATTTTTACTTTATCATATTTTAAATTTCCAAGTGCTTTGTCTATTCCCTCTTTTGGTTTGGTGTTTTCATGCTGGTGGCTTTGGCTTTCTATTCACCTTTAAGTATGAGGCACTAAAAAAATAACAGTCACAAAGTTTGTGTGTCAGAGGTGTGCTTGCTGATCATTAAGCTTCACTATAGGTTGAAAGTTAATTGGCTTTGCCGGGGAAGTCCCCAAAAGGTAAACATGTGAAGGGCTTGGGAGTGAGGGTTTCTCCAGAGAATTCTGGCTGAGGACTGATGTTGGGGAACGCTGGTGTGTTGCTTTTACTTAATCCTTGTTTAAGTTCTCTCACTTCACTCTGCCCCACACTGTGCCTGGTGCTTAGTCCTCTTTGGTCTCTGGTTCCCATTTTCTGGAGACTATACCTTCTGCCTCCTGCACAGGGTGGGGATGAATGGGGACTGTTTCACCAAGGGCTTTACTGCTCTGATCACTGACTGTGTGTATCTTTGCCTTATCCCAACGGTACCTGGTGCTTCCAGAGTCTGAGCCCCTCTTAGGGATCCTAATGGGCTGATAGACTGACTCCCCCCTTTCCTACTTACTTACTTAGTTTATAACTTCATTGCTGGCAATTACCTTCCCTTCATTATCTTTCCACATTCTAAAATTTCATTGAAATATATCACACCAGTAATCCCAGCATTTTGGGAGGCCAAGGTGGGAGGACTGCTTGAGCCCAGGACTTTGAGATCAGCCTGGGCAGCATAGCAAGACCCCATCTCTGTTTTTTTATTAGAAAAAATACATTGTCCACTGCTACCCCCTTTTCTTTTACTGGCTTTAAAAGTGAATACAGTTTTAAATCTTTATATTTAAATTTTTATTTATTTATTTTTTTGAGACAGGGTCTTGATCTGTAATCACGGTTCACTGCAGCCTCGACCTCCTGGGCTCAAGTGATCTTGATAAGTTCTAAGAACTTCTGAGAAGCTGGGATTACAGGTGTGAGCCACCATGCCCAGCCCAAATAATGTTTTTAAAGTTCTTTGTGGCTGGATGAGGTGGCTCATGCCCATAATCCTACCACTTTGAGGGACCGAGGAGAGAGGACTGCTTGAACTCAGGAGTTCAAGACCAGCCTGGGCAACATAGTAAGACCATGTCTCTACAAAAAATTTTAAAAATTAGCCAGGTGTGGCGGTGCACACCTATAATCCCAGCTACTCAGGAAGCTGAGCCGGGAGTACCTCTCAAACCCAGGAAGTCGTGGCTGCAGCGAGCTATGATCATACCACTGCACTCCAGCCTGGGTAACAGAGTAAGCCCCTATTTCAAAAAAATTTTGTTTTGCCTTTTTTATTCTCAGTAACTAACACTCATACCCCTGTCCAAACTAAGGGCAGCATGTTCTTAAATGTCTGTGTTTTCAGTGGCTGCAGGCCAATCCTGACGCTTCACCTCCCCTGCCCCATTCCATGATGGCCGGAAGGACTCCTGTTAGTCTTTACTCCCAGTCTAGGGTGAGTGAGGATTAGTCTCAAGGGAAATCGTGGGCTCATGGTAATTACAGTAACTCATCACTTCCATATTTCTACATCGGGCCTGCCCTCCTTTATGACTGCATCCTGGTAGAACAGGTGGATATGATTAGTCATTCTTTAATGCACATTTATGTCCTTTGCCTCGGTTACTAAGATAGATGGGTATTAGGAGACCTTGCTTTGGAGCCAAGTTATGCCCTGGGGATTTTAGTTAGGCTAAATCCATCAAAGATACTAAAAAGAGTATATGAGATCAAGAAGTAAATTACCTCTTGAGCTATGGAATGTTCTTCCACAGGATTAGTATTTCACATTGTTTTCATTGTCATTGGGTACTAACTAGGTATAATTTAGTGTTTGAGCAGTTTTCCACCTGGACAGAAAAAACTGCAGTGCACTGACACAATTATATGTCTGCTATCTACTGCTCTTAGCCAACTCTTAGTAGCCAGAGGCTTTTGTTTACTCCTTGGGGAAGTCATCCTGTGGATTTTATTTTCAGGTGATCTTAAAGGGCAGCAAGGAGCGCAGCACTGGGGCCACTGGAGTTAATGCAGACTCCTCCCGCTCCCATGCCATCATCCAAATTCAGATCAAAGATTCAGCCAAGAGGACATTTGGCAGGTGAGCTGGAAATATCAGGGAGTTACATTGTCTGCCTTTCCTTTAATGTGACTTTGAAGTATGTTTTCTCAACAACAGGATACCCTGCCACCATGGAGTTCTTCATTGCAGGAATACAGAGTAGAGTTATTAGCCCTGAAATAAATCATTGTACTAAAGTGTCAACAGTTGATTAACCATGAAGTAATGACCTATTGTTGGTCAACCCTAAGTTATTAAAAGGGACATTGATTGCTTCTAACATGAAACACAGTTTCAGCAGAGAAACAGTAGGGAATGCATCTCAGAGAGCTTACACGCCAAAAAAGGTAGGGGGAGAAGATTAATCCATTCTTCTTGAAAGAAGCCATAAGACAATTGGATACATTCATTGCCTCTCTGGTGCTCTCTTAGCAAATAATCTGCCACACTGATGGATGAGCCTATTTCACCTCTGAGTAATGAATGTTTTTCTTTTCTTTTTCTTTTTTTTTTTTTTTTTTGCTGGATTGCTGTCCACAAAAGTTTCTATGTAATTACCTAAGTGGTTACTTAAGTGATTAGCATTGTGGTCATTTAGCCTTTTGGGAAGAATGTTTTATTAATTTTAGTCATACTTTCTCATAAATTATTAAAACCAATAGACATGTTTGAGTGGACAGTACCAGCATCAACTGACAGATCAGAATCTTGTGATACTCTTGGAAAGCTGACACTCATGTTTGTTTGTTTGTAAGATAGGGCTTCACTCTGTCACCCAGGCTGGAGTGCAGTGGCATGATCATAGTTTACTACAGCCTGGAACTCCTGGGCTCAAGCATTCCTCCTGCCTCAGCCTCCTGAGTAGCTGGGACTACAGGTATGGACCACCACACCTAGCTATTTTTTTTTTTTTAAGAGACAGGGTGGATGTGAGGGAGATCTGGCTGCAACATCTGTCACCCCACTGATCTCCAGGGTTGAGACGGGGTCTCTCTATTTTGCCCAGGCTGGTCTCGAACTCCTAGGCTCAAGAGTCTGGCAACAGAGCGAGACTCCGTCTCAAAAAAAAAAAAAAATGTAAAAATTAAGTTGTAGGCTGATGGTGGCTGACACCTGTAATCTCAGCACTTTGGGAGGGCAAGGTGAGAGAATCTCTTGAGCCTAGGAGTTAGATCAATGGGGTGACAGATGTCGCAGCCAGATCGCCCTCACATCCACCCCGTCTCTTAAAAAAAAACATAGCTAGGTATGGTGGTCCACACTTGTAGTCCCAGCTACTCAGCCTACCAGCTAATTTTTACAATTTTTTTTCTTTTTTTCTTTTTTTTTTTTGAGACGGAGTCTCGCTCTATCGCCCAGGCTGGAGTGCAGTAGCGCAATCTCGGCTCACTTGCAAGCTCCGCCTCCCGGGTTCACGCCATTCTCCTGCCTCAGCCTCCCGAGTAGCTGGGACTACAGGCACCCGCCACCACACCTGGCTAATTTTTTGTATTTTTAGTAGAGACGGGGTTTCACCATTTTAGCCGGGATGGTCTCGATCTCCTGACCTCATGATCCGCCCGCCTCAGCCTCCCAAAGTGCTGGGATTACAGGCATGAGCCACCATGCCCAGCCAATTTTTTTTTTTTTCTTGAGATGGAGTCTCGCTGTCGCCAGGCTGGAGTGTAGTGGTGTGATCTTGGCTCACTGCAACCTCCGCCTCCCGGGTTCAAGTGATTCTCCTGCCTCAACTTCCCAAGTAGCTGGGACTACAGGCATGCACCACCATACCCAGCTAATTTTTGTATTTTTAGTACAGATGGGGTTTCACCGTGTTGGCCAGGGTGGTCTCGATCTCTTCACCTCCTGATCTGCCCGCCTCGGCTTCCCAAAGTGTTGGGATTACAGGCATGAGCCACCACGCCCAGCCAGTTTTTAGAATTTTTTAAGAGATGGGGTCTTGCTGTGTTGCTTAGGCTGGTCTAGAACTCCTGGCCTCAAGCAGTACTCCACCTCAGCCTCCCAAGTAGCTGGGTTTATAGGTGTGAGCCACCACACCCAGCTCAGTAATGTATTTTCTTTCCAGAGGATGGGCCAATGTTAATTTCTTCCAGTGGTCACAGAATGCTGGCTGATACAAAAATAAAGCTTCTGGCCAGGCGCGGTGGCTCATGCCTGTAATCCCAGCACTTTGGGAGGCCAAGGCGGGTGGATCACGAGGTCAGGAGATCGAGACCATCCTGGCTAACACGGTGAAATCCTGACTCTACTAAAAATACCAAAAATTAGCCGGGCGTGGTGGCGGGCGCCTGTAGTCCCAGCTACTCGGGAGGCTGAGGCAGGAGAATGGCGTGAACCCAGGAGGCGGAGGTTGCAGTGAGCCGAAATCGCGCCATTGCACTCCAGCCTGGGCGACAGAGTGAGACTCCGTCTCAAAAAAAATAAAAAAATAAAATAAAATAAAGCTTCACAGAAGTCACTCCTGCTGTGTCTTTTCTCTAGGATCTCTTTTATTGACTTGGCTGGCAGTGAAAGAGCAGCAGATGCAAGGGACTCAGATAGACAGACAAAGATGGAAGGTGCAGAAATAAATCAGAGTCTACTGGCTGTAAGTTGTTCAAAATCTTTAATCTAAAAATCCTTCTTGAAAGACTGCCCATTACATACAAGCAGAGTGGATGAATGTGGGGTGGAATCAGCAAAGCAACTGCCCTGTTCTTATATAGTAATAGAATGCCAGGTTTGGAGATAGAGGGCTGACCAGACAGACTCTCACAATTCTAGGCAACTATTTTCTTCTCTCCTTGCCTTCTTTTCCCCTGGTCAATCCATGCCAATTAGGAACAGAAGTATTTCTGCAGTTGCTGAATGGTTAACTCCGCTAAGCTTTCTCTCTTTCCCCAAGCTTTAAAATTATATTAATTTTTCAAACATAGAAAAGTAGAACAAATAGTATAATGATCTCCCATATACCTGTCAGATTCAACAGTTACCAACATATGAAAAATCTAAGCAACCCCTTCCCTCCCCCTGGTTGGATTATTTTAAAGAAAATCCAGCTGGGAGCGGTGGCTCACGCCTATAATCCCAGCACTTTGGGAGGCCAAGGCAGGTGGATAACTTGAGGTCAGGAGTTCGAGACGAGACTGGCCAACATGGTGAAACTCTGTCTCTATTAAAAATACAAAAGTTAGCTGGGCGTGGTGCCAAGCGCCTGTAATTCCAGCTACTCAGGAGGCTGAGGCAGGAGAATCGCTTGAACCCAGGAGGCGGAGGTTGCAGTGAGCCGAGATCGTGCCATTGCACCCCAGCCTGGGTGACAGAGTGAGACTCAGTCTCAAAAAGAAAAAAAAGAAAGAAAATCCTAGTCATCATGTCATTTATTCCATAAATATTGTATATATCTCGGCTGGGCGCGGTGGCTCACGCCTGTAATCCCAACACTTTTGGAGGCCAAGGCAGGTGGATCACTTGAGGTAGATCAGCCTGGCCAACATGGTGAAACCTTGTCTCTACTAAAAATAACCAAAAATTAGTTGGGCATGGTGGCAGGTTGTTACAACCCCAGCTACTCGGGAGGCTGTGGCAGGAAAATCTCTTGAACCCAGGAGGTGGAGGTTGCAGTGAGCCAAGATCATGCCACTGCACTCCAGCCTGGGCGACAACAGAGCAAGACTCCATCTCCAAAAAAAATTTTTTTAAATGTATCTCAAAGAGATACTCTTACTTTTTAATGTAGCCATAATGCCATTATCATACCTAAAGAAGTAATTCTTTATTATCCAGTAAGTATTATAATTCCTCTAATTGTCCCATAAGTGTGTTTTTATAGTTAACTTGTTCAAATCAAGGTGCCAATAAAATCCTATGTGAGTTCTTATTCCCTCTTTCATTTTTTCTATATCAGTGTATTGGTTGAAGAAAACTGGGTCACTTGTCGTGTAAGATTTGCCACATTCTGTACTTGGCCACCTGCATCCTTGTGTTGATGTTTAACATGTTACTCATCATCCTTTATGTTTCCTGTCAGGTGGCTAAGCTCTATAGCCGTGTTGTTCACTATGGTAGCCACCAGCCACATGTGGCAATTGAGCACTTGAAATGTGGCTGGTCTGAATTAAGTTATGCTCTAAGTGTAAAATACACACTGGATTTTGATTACCAAAAAAGCTTGTAGAATATCTCATTTATTTTTTTCATATTGACTACATGCTGAAATAATATTTTGGATATATTGAGTTAAATAAAATATATAGTTAACATTAATTTTATCTGTTTCTTTTTCTTTTTTAAAAAAATATATGACTATTAGAAATTTAGAATTACATATGTGTTTTGCATTTGTGGCTCATGTATTATTTCTATTGGGACAGTCCTGAATTAGAGATGTGATCAGATTTAGGTTCTATATTTTTTGGCAAAAACAATTCATAGGTAGTTCTTAGATTTTCTATAGCAATACATTAGGAGATAGAGAATGTCTGGTTGTCTCTCTTTGTGATTTTAAGATTGAAAAGAGATTCAAGTTCTATATTTTTTGGCAAAAACAATTCATAGGTAGTTCTTAGATTTTCTATAGCAATACATTAGGAGATAGAGAATGTCTGGTTGTCTCTCTTTGTGATTTTAAGATTGAAAAGAGATTCAAGTGTTGTCAGCCTAATTTCTCTATTATAAAGTTTCCTTTCAGCCTTTATTTTTTATTTTATTTTATTTATTTTTACTTTTTTTTCCCCTTAGTCTCTGTTAAGGACATGCCATTCAGCCGTTTTTAACCTAAGAATTTTATCAGCCATTGAAGAATCTCATCTATATCTATTATTTTATTAAGAGTTCCAGAATGGTGATATTCTAATTCTAATATTCCTTCTGTATGTATTAGCTGAAAAGAATAATTTTCCCTCAACTATCTGATTTTCCTGACATACAGTTTGTAGTGGAAGCAAGATGATTCTTTAATTTATACACCACTTTTCAGAATGAGTTGGAGTTCATGTTACCTAAACATAATATGAGTTTGTTTTATTGTTGTTGTTTACCTTTTTTCTATTATTATAAACTGAAATCATTATATCTTTTTTTGCTGCTTAAATTCAACATATTTAGCCGATAGGAGCTGTTTCAAGAATGTTCCTGTGTCTTTTTGGCACAACCCTACTCGTTCTTGATAGCTTCCTGGCTTTCTGATATGACGAGAGCCTATGTTCTAGGCTCATTTTATACATTTCCCTCTCCAGACCTCGAATCAGCCATTTCTTCAATGAGTCTTGGTTTCTTTTTCTTTCTTTTTTTTTTTTTTTTTTCCGAGATGGAGTCTCACACTGTTGCCCAGGCAGGAGTACAGTGGCACAATCTTGGCTGACTGCAACCTCTGCCTGCTAGGTTCAAGCGATTCTCCTGCCTCAGCCTCCTGAGTAGCTGGGATTACAGGCACCTGCCACCACAACCAGCTAATTTTTTGTATTTTTAGTAGAGACCCGGTTTCACCATGTTGGCCACGCTGGTCTTGAACTCCTGACCTCATGATTCGCCTGCTTCGGACTTCCAAATTGCTGGGATTACAGGCATGAGCCACCGTGCCCGGTTGAGCCTTGGTTTTTTTGAGAAGGAAATGGTGTTTAGAGACTTCAGTCTGTGTATTAGGGGTGCTTATCACTACTGCGTTAGCCCTTGCTTCTGGGCCTTTTCTGTGGACAGAGCTAATAAATAAGGTGTTATTTTTTGTTTTGAAAAGGAAAAATATATGTGGGATTTATAGTAATAAATTAGTTTAAGATTGCAGGCCAGGCCCAGTGGCTCACACATATAATTCCAGCACTTTGGGAGGTTAAGGTGGACAGATCACTCGAGCCCAGGAGTTTGAGACCAGCTTGAGCAACATAATGAGACCCTGTCTCTGCAAAAAACTTAAAAATTAGCTGGGCGTGGTGGCACACTCCTGTAGTCACAGCTACTTGGGAGGCTGAGGTGGGAGGATTGCTTGAACCCAGGAGGTTGAGGCTGCAGTGAGCCATGATTGTACCACTGCACTCCAGCCTAGGCAACAAAGCAAGACCCTGTCTCAAAAAATAAACTGTCTCGTCTGAAGAAAGCTAATGAATAATAATATTAAAAAAATAAATAAAATTACACAGTTTTTATTTAATTTATTTAAATGTGTATTTGTCTCTTTTTTCTGTTATGCTAGAAATCTTAGTTCCTAACAACATTTATTTGCTCTACTTTAATATATATGTATTTCAAAATAATGCTAATATTATTTATAATATGATTAATTCAGTTCAAGATTTTTATCGCAGTTTTCTTTTTAATTGGGTTGTATCCTACTAAGGATGTACAGTCATAATATTGTGCTGTCAAATCACCTGAAATAATTCTTCTCTGTGTGTTTAAGCCTGCCAATTTCATAGTGTTAGGTTCATTTGTTTGGTTTTGGTTTTACGAATTGCTTATTTATTTTGATTTAACCTTATTTTGTAATTATTTTAAAACATTTAGGCCAGGAGCTGTGGCTCACACCTGTAATCCCAGCATTTTGGGAGGCCAAGGAAGGAGGATCACTTGAGCCCAGGAGTTCAGGACCAGCCTGGGCATCACAGGGAGACCCCTGTCTTTACAAAACATTTACAAATTAGCTGGGTGTGGTGGTGCGCACCTGTAACCCAAGCTACTTGGGAGGCTGAGGTGAGAGGATCACTTGAGTCCAGGTATTCAAGGCAGCAGTGAGCTGTGATTGTGCTACTGCACTCCAGCCTGAGATACAAAGTTAGACCCCATCTCTTAAACAAACAAACAGCAAAAAGCAAAAAAAATTATGTGGTTTTAAAGTAAAAATTGTAAAATAAGCCACATTCAAAGAAGTATAGTTTCCATCCCTGTACTCTCAGCCTCGTTACCTTCCTCCCCTTGTAAAATCATTTTTCTGTCTATATATATGTTTGCACTCACCCCTTTTCTTAGAAAAAATGCTAACATACTCTCAACACTGTTTTGCACTTCGCTTTTGTCACTTAACGGCATCCTCAAGATCACTCCATGACTGTACATAGAGCTCTTCCTCATTCCTTTTTCCAGCTGTATATGCTGCCTTGTGCTGCTCCACATTATTTACTTATTTTTTATCAGAACTGAAGTCTCCAGGTAGGTACATTCTTTCCAGACTTCATGAGGGATAAGTTGGGAGGGTGAGAGAGGGAGCCAAACTTTTTTTATTTAAAAAAAGAAAAAAAGCTTGTAGGGATTGGTGGCCACGCTTGAATTTGAGTCTGTGAGGAGCAGGGTTTGATTACTTGTTCATTCTCAGTGGAGAATCTTCTCAGTGCTAAAGTTGGGGAATACTGGATAGATTTTTAATAAAAGAGGAAATTTCCTCACACCTGTTTATACCCTGCAGCTTCTTGGATAGAGGTAGGGCAGTTGCGGGCATCTGTGGCTGCTGCTAAGAACAGCCATAGCACACTCTGGAGGCAAACTACCTATTCTTGGTGGCAATTCCAAGGGATTGCTTCCACCTTCTTCCCTCTTTTTTTTTTTTTTTCTTTTGAGACGGAGTCTCGCTCTGTCACCCAGGCTGGAGTACAGTGGCATGATCTCAGCTCACTGCAACCTTTACTTCCCGGGTTCAAGCTTTTCTCCTTTCTCAGCCTCCTGAGTAACTGGGATTACAGGCATGTGCCACCATGCCCGGCTAATTTTTTTTTTTGTATTTTTAGTAGAGACGGGGTTTTACCATGTTGGCCAAGCTGGTCTCGATCTCCTGAGCTCAAATAATCTGCCCGCCTCAGCCTCCCAAAGTGCTGGGATTACAGGCATGAGCCACTGCACCCAGCTCCTTTTCTTTTCTTTTACTATCTTTTAGCCTAGATGCATCACTCAGAAATAGAAGGTCTCTCCTCCCTCATCTTGCCCCCCACGACCCCCACCACTGTTTCTGATGGGAGTGTTTGCCCTGGAGGTCCACATATCCAGATCTCTGCTGTCCTGATCATGTCCAATGAGCGCTTCTCACTGAGGGAGTACAGCCATGAGCAAGGAACATTCCTTTGCCTTTGTGCCGCAGACCCTGCTGTTTTTAAATGAAGGGTCATTTTTAATTGTGTGTGGTCAAAGTGCTGGCTGTAATCCCAGCACTCCGGGAGGCTGAGGCAGGAGGATCATTTGAGGCCACGAGTTTGAGACCAGCCTGGGCAACAATATACAGAGACCCCCATCTCTCCAAAAAAAAAAAAAAAAATTAAGAAAAAAATAAATAAAACGAGGGGGTAGGCCTAGGTGATTTCTCAGTTTCCTTCTAGCTCTGGCTCTAGAATTTCTCCTACCCCATTCAGATATCTGAATCTATGCTTGAATGTACGCCAACAGGTGTGCATGTGTGAGCAGGGAGTGGGGAAGTGGATATAGATATTTTGTCTATTTAAGTGCATCAACAGTTGGGAAGAATGTGAGGAGAGAAAGGGAGCCAGCAAGCCAGAACTACCACCACATGAGCTTGAACTCTGGAACTTGAGGGTAGGTCCCAGCGTCTGTCTGTTCCCCGCCGTCAACTCAGGGCCAGTCCTAAGATCCCAGCCTTTAAGCTGGGAGGCCTTCAGCTAGGCAGCACAGGATGGTGTTTCCCAGTCTAGCTTGGTTTCTCTTGTTGAATGGAAACTACAGGCCATTTTGACTTCCTTTTGGAGGATTGTCTGAGTGTGGTTTATTGAAGAAAAACAAGCTTCCTGTGGAGGCGGCATCAGGTCTGTTACTCTCCCTTTGCACTTGATACTTGATGTGCTTGTTCTCCCACTTTGCAGCTGAAGGAATGTATCCGAGCACTGGATCAGGAACACACCCATACTCCCTTCAGGCAAAGCAAACTAACTCAGGTAAAGTTAAATGTGAGCCTTGAGTTTGTTCTGATTCGTTCATTTCTTCCTTATTTCATGTATTTGTTCATTCAGTCGAGCATCCACTGTCAGTAAGACATGATGCTGGGCACAGTGGGGAAAAGAGAAGGAGAGGAGTGAAATTCCTTCCAGGAACTCTGTCTACAAGTTGAGTATCATTAATCTAAAAATCTGAAATCTGAAATGCTTCAAAAATCAAAACTTTTTGTTGTTGTTTTTGAGACAGGGTCTTACTCTGTCACCCAGGCTGGAGTGCAGTGGTGTGATCTTGGCTTACTGTGGCCTCTGCCTCCCAGGCTCAAGCAATCCTCCCACCGCAGCCTCCCAGGTAGCTGGGACTACAGGCATATGCCATCATGCCTGGCCATATATATATATATAATTTTTTTTTTTTTTTTTTTGGTAGAGACAGGGTTTCACCATGTTGCCTAGGCTGGCCTCGAACTCCTGAGCTCAAACGATCCGCCTGCCTCAGCCTTCCAAAGTACTGGGATTACAGGCATAAGCCACCATGCCTGGCCAAAATTAAAAACTTTTTGAGTGCCATGATGCTCAAAGGATTTCAGATTTTTGGGTTAGGGATGTGCAACCAGAAGGATAATGCAGATATTCCAAAATCTGAAAAAAAATCTGAAATCCAAAACAACTTTTCTTCTCAAGCGTTTCGGAGAAGGGATACTCAGCCTGTCGTAGGACTTTAGGAAGGGGCAGACTCAGGCAGGGATATCTTCAGGATGGGGCGGCAGGGGTTCCTTGGGGAGAGCAGCGCTGTTCTGGTCACCACCTTTCTGTTTATTTCCAGTGTATGGTAACTCTGGGCAGGGCACAGTGGCTCATGCCTGTAATCCCAGCACTTTGGGAAGCTGAGGCAATTGGATCGCTTGAGCCCAGGAGTTCCAGACCAGCCCAAACAACCTTTCTACAAAAAATTTAAAAATTAACTGGGTGTGGTGGCTCGTGCCTGTGGTCCCATGGTCCCAGCTACTTGGGAGGCTGAGGCGGGAGGATTACTCGAGCCCTGGAGGTTGAGGCTGCAGTGAATTGTGATCACGCCACTGCACTCCAGCCTGGGCGACAAAAAGAGACCTCATCTTAAAAAAGAAAAGAAAATGTTGAATTAGTGAAGTCTCTAAGCCTTTGCATTGAATAGGGTGGCGTAGCTACCTGATACTTTCTTGGCTCTAAGACTTAGACCAGTGTTTCGGCACAAAAAAATAATGGCTTCAGGCAGTTAAAATGAATGAGCTAGATTTTCTACATGTACTGATAGGAAAGATGACCAAGATCTATTGTGATGTGAAAAAAGCAAGCTGTAGAACAAGGTAATAATGTGATTGCCTATGTGATTTCTACTATTACGCAGCCACACAGGGAAAAACGTTTAAAAAGATGCAGAAGAAACAGCATTGGATCTATTTGGAAGTAACAATGGGAGTAAAGGTGAAACTGCAACTTTTCATGTTAAAAGATCATGTACTGTATGACCACTTTCTGTTTTTATCATTTTTAAAATTTGCGACATGGACAAAAACACTACACAAAAAAATGACATAAATGTTAACTATGATTATTCTTAGTGGAACAAATAGGGTTTTTGTTTTGTTTTGTTTTTCTGTCATGAAAGTGTGCCTCTTTATTAACAGAAAACTCCAGTAGATGTTAAATCAGCATTCATAATGGCTGCGGAAGAGTGGCATGGGAGGGTGTACCTAGGTATAAACAGCTGTGAAGACAGTTGTGGGTGTCCTGGGTTCTTTTTCGCCTTGTGTCCTGTGCACAGTGGAGGACAGACAAGGTAGAGAGATGTCTAGGAGAAGATTTTTTTGTATGCTGCAGGATGAAGCCAGCCCCGCACATGGGCAGAGTTTTATTCTGTGCAGCTAGAGTAGCGGCTCCATAGTACTTGGGCAGAACCTGTAAAAACATAGTTCCTTACCCATCACAGTTGGTGATCTGTAGGTTAAGTCTTCTCAAACATGATTTTAACCAGGGACCCAGGAACCTACTTATAGGTGGTTAGTCCTGATTCTGGCATTGGCTCTGTTGTTTTTTACTTATTTATTTATTTATTTTTGAGAGGGAGTCTCACTCTGTCGCCCAGGCCGGAGTGCAGTGGTGTGATCTTGGCTCACTGCAACCTCCACCTCCTGGGTTCAAGCGATTCTCCTGCCGCAAGCCCCTGGAGTATCTGGGACTACAGGTGTGTGCCACCATGCCTCACTAACTTTTGTATTTTTAGTAGAGACAGGGTTTCGCCATGTTAGGGAGGCTGGTTTTGAACTCCTGACCTCAGGTGATCTGCCCGCCTTGGCCTCCCAAAGTGCTAGGATTACAGGCATGAGCCACTGTCCCCAGCCAGCTCTTATTTTTTAAGACAAGTTCCCCATTTCCAGAAAATGTGTTTCTTTTTAATTAAAACATAAGAATTCCAATTGTACATACAAGTATAAAGAAGAAAGTAAAAGATAAAGTCCCAGACCTCAGTGATAACCACACACTGCTACGTTAGTGAACTTCCTTCTAGTCATTTCTCCGCCCGCATAGCCTCATGTGGATCTGCTTACAGAGTTATGGAGTCATACATCTTTTTCCCTCGAAGATATAAGCTTTAGATATCTTTCTGTGTTCCTAAGTACAGGTATAATCATTTTTAATGGTTTTATTATATTCAGTGTATAATTATTTAGTTTGTTCCCTGTTTATAGATACCTAGATTTTTACTAAATATTACTATTATAAATAATGTAATGAATATCATATATACTTTTTTTTGGTCAATTGAGCAATTATCTCCTTAGGATAAAGTCCTAGAAGTGTGATTGCCAAACCAAAACATACTTTTTCCTGTTTTTGAGACAGGTTCTTGCTATGTTGCCCAGGCTAGTCTTGAACTCCTGGGCTCAAGCGATCCTCCTGCCTCAGCCTTTTGAGTAGCTGGGACTACAGACAGGTGAGTGCCACTGTACCTGGCTTCTTTTTACATTTTGATACATATTGCCAAACTGCCCTCTGGAAAGCTTGTCCAGTTCATGGTACATGCCAGCGTAGAAGAGTACTCATTTCCCTGGACCCTCACCAAGGAATGGCATCGTTAGTCTCTTAATCTAATGAGTTAAAAACATTGGTTTTTTTAATGGTTTGTTTGCATTTTTTGGATTAGTGATGTGGTGAGTACCTTTTTCTGTGTTTATTGGCCATTTGTATTTTTTCTTTTGTTAATGTTAATTACCTTTTTGTGGACAGAAGGGAACTATGGCCCAGCATCCTGCACCTAGTAAGTAGTCAGTATGCACTTTGTTAATTGACTTCACTCATTGACCTGCCTTCTGTTTTGGACAGGTCCTGAAGGACTCTTTCATCGGCAATGCCAAAACCTGCATGATCGCCAACATCTCACCAAGCCACGTGGCCACTGAACACACTCTCAACACCTTGCGCTATGCTGACCGGTAAGTCAGCTCCCAGATGGCAGGTTGTGTGTAAGTGTGCATGTGCATGTCTGTGCAGCACGCGTGTGTGTGAGCATGTGTGCACGCGTGTGTGTGTGCAAGTGCATGCACATGTCTCTCCCACTCACACACCCATAGGGATCTGACCTTGAGCGCCACAGCCTTGTTCTTGGCAATTAGTCATTTGAAGACTGTGACCTGGTAGGCCCTGTCACTTTGCAAGCATGACAAGAGGAAAATGACACATTCCCTTGTTCAGGAGTTAATTCTGTCAGTGGCTTTTAAATGGCTAGTGGGAAGTGAAATATTAATGGGTGGAAGGCTCAGTGTTGTTTTCTTCCTGCTGGCCTCAGCCCAAATTGTAAGAGATCGAAGACGTATTACTTGTCAAGGCAGAATCACTTAGAGCTATCTGTGTCCAGAAGGTCCCAACCCAAACATGTTAGAGGATAAACTGAGGTCCAGAGAAGGGTAGGATCTTTCCAAAGGCTCACTAGGAGTTGGTGTCAGAGCCAGCAACTCTGACTGCCTGGCCAGGCCTCTTTGTGGGTGACTGTGGTATCTGCTGGGATCCCTTCCATCTCTCACCCTGTGGTCACATGTGCTCTCCTAGTAGGTAAGATGTTTTTGATTGCCATGACCGGGAAGAAGTGCTACTGGCATCTAGTGAGCAGAGGCCAAGGATGCTGCTAAACATCCTTCAAGAAATAATTATCTGGTACAAAATGTCAATAGTGCTAAGGTTGAGAAACCCTGGGAATAGACAAGTCATTTTTCCCTTAATGGAATGAGCACAAGCCTGTGTATTTCTGGAGGTTTTGCTTCCTGAGGTCCCAGCAGGTTTGAGGGAACTCATCTTCCTAGAGAAGCCTGAAAGGGGGTGGTTTGCAGAAAAAGAGGACTCTGTGGAATTGCAGGTAAGTGGTGGACACGAACTCCTGAGTTGGCCTCTCTCCAGGAAGCAGTGTGGGCCCTGCATAAACACAGTGCACTTCTGAGACTGGTGTCTCTGGCCTGTCCCTTACATGGGGCTGTGGTGATTTCCAAAAGGCTTCTTCTGATCATGGAATGTTGGGTGCATGCTTATATCCTCAGAGAAGACACTGTTCTTTCTAGATTGTCTTTTAAAGACAGAGTCTCACCCTGTCACCCAGGCTGGAGTGTAATAGTGCGATCATGGCTCACTGCAGCCTTGAACTCCAGGGCTCAAGCAATATTCCCCGCCTCAGCCTCCCAAGTAGCTGGGCCTACAGACACGCATCACCATGTCTGGCTAATTTTTTTATTTCTAGTAGAGATGAGGTCTTGCTCTGTTGCCCAGGTTGGTCTTGAACTCCTGGGCTCAAACAGTCCTCCTGCCTCAACCTCCCAAAGTGCTGAGATTACAGATGTGAGCCACTACAACCAGCCAACACTGCTCTTTTTCATTCAGGTACAGAGGGCTATCTCATGCTGAAACAGAATGTTCCCTTTTCCTCTTATTCTATCCCAGATAAAGAAATAACTCCAAATCCTTGTAATACTTTTCTTTGGTTTTTGTTTTCCCAGAAAGCTATAGAAAAGGAATTGCAGAACATGTGAAAATACACATTTAACATAAAATGATTATTTACAGGGTCAAAGAACTAAAGAAAGGCATTAAGTGTTGCACTTCAGTTACCAGTCGAAATCGGACATCTGGAAACTCCTCTCCAAAACGAATTCAGAGCTCCCCTGGGGCTTTGTCAGGGGACAAATGTTCTCCCAAAAAAGTCAAGCTGGGATTTCAGCAGTCACTCACAGTGGCAGCCCCTGGTTCCACGAGAGGGAAGGTCCATCCTCTGACCAGCCACCCACCCAACATTCCTTTTGCTTCTGCACCTAAGGTCTCTGGTAAAAGGGGTGGCTCCAGAGGGAGTCCTTCACAAGAGTGGGTCATTCATGCTAGCCCTGTGAAAGGAACTGTGCGCTCTGGACATGTGGCCAAAAAAAAGGCAGAAGAGTCAGCACCATTGTGCTCTGAGAAAAATCGAATGGGCAACAAAACTGTCCTTGGGTGGGAAAGCAGGGCCTCAGGCCCAGGAGAAGGCCTAGTGCGTGGTAAGCTGTCCACCAAGTGCAAGAAAGTGCAGACAGTGCAGCCAGTACAGAAGCAGCTTGTGTCTCGAGTTGAGCTCTCCTTTGGCAACGCCCACCACAGGGCTGAGTACAGTCAAGACAGCCAGAGGGGCACGCCTGCTAGGCCTGCCTCTGAAGCTTGGACAAACATCCCGCCACATCAGAAGGAGAGGGAGGAACATCTGCGTTTCTATCACCAGCAGTTCCAACAGCCACCTCTCCTCCAACAGAAGTTAAAATACCAACCACTGAAAAGGTCTTTATGCCAGTACAGGCCCCCAGAGGGTCAGCTCACGAATGAGACTCCGCCTCTGTTCCACTCTTACTCTGAAAACCATGATGGAGCCCAAGTAGAGGAACTTGATGACAGTGATTTCAGTGAAGATTCTTTTTCACACATCTCTAGTCAGAGGGCCACAAAGCAAAGGAACACCCTGGAGAATAGCGAAGACTCATTCTTCCTGCACCAGACGTGGGGACAGGGTCCTGAGAAGCAGGTGGCAGAAAGACAGCAGAGTCTGTTTTCTAGCCCCAGGACAGGTGACAAGAAAGATCTAACTAAAAGCTGGGTGGACTCCAGGGACCCCATAAACCACAGAAGAGCAGCACTCGATCACAGCTGCAGCCCAAGTAAGGGGCCCGTGGACTGGAGCAGAGAGAACTCTACTTCCTCAGGGCCTTCTCCCAGAGACAGTCTGGCAGAGAAGCCATACTGTTCACAGGTAGATTTCATATATAGACAGGAAAGAGGTGGAGGCTCTTCCTTTGATCTCAGAAAGGATGCCTCCCAAAGTGAGGTTTCTGGGGAGAATGAGGGCAACTTGCCATCCCCAGAGGAAGATGGTTTCACTATCTCATTGTCCCACGTTGCAGTTCCTGGATCCCCAGACCAAAGAGACACAGTCACCACACCTCTGAGAGAAGTCAGTGCAGAAGGCCCAATCCAGGTGACCAGCACTGTGAAAAACGGTCATGCTGTCCCAAGAGAGGACCCTAGGGGGCAGTTAGGCACGCATGCTGAATATGCTTCTGGACTCATGTCTCCCCTCACCATGTCCCTCCTGGAGAACCTAGACAACGAAGGGTCTCCTCCCTCGGAGCAGCTGGTCCAGGATGAGGCTACACACAGTCTAGTGGCAGAGAGCACAGGGGGCCCAGTTGTGAGCCACACAGTGCCATCTGGTGATCAAGAGGCAGCCTTGCCAGTGTCTTCAGCAACTGGGCACCTGTGGCTGTCCTCATCTCCCCCTGATAATAAGCCTGGTGGTGATCTTCCAGCTCTGTCCCCATCACCCATCCGTCAGCACCCAGCTGACAAGCTGCCCAGCAGGGAGGCAGACCTGGGAGAGGCCTGCCAGAGCAGAGAGACTGTACTTTTCTCCCACGAACACATGGGTAGTGAGCAGTATGATGCTGATGCAGAGGAGACGGGGCTGGATGGCTCCTGGGGTTTCCCAGGAAAGCCCTTCACCACCATACATATGGGGGTACCCCATTCTGGACCTACACTCACCCCACGAACAGGAAGTAGTGATGTGGCTGACCAGCTCTGGGCCCAGGAGAGAAAACATCCTACAAGGCTTGGTTGGCAGGAGTTTGGTTTGTCCACAGACCCCATCAAGTTGCCCTGCAACAGTGAAAATATCACATGGCTCAAACCCAGGCCGATCTCAAGGTGCTTAGCAAGGCCAAGTTCTCCCTTGGTTCCCAGCTGCTCTCCCAAGACTGCAGGGACACTCCGTCAGCCCACCCTGGAGCAAGCGCAGTAAGTTGGACACTTTCCCTAAGACTTGAGCCCCTTTGGCACCCACCCTCCACTCCAGCTTACTGTTTTGTCATGGACAAAGAGAAGCCATGCAGGGGTACGCAGGTGAGCTAGTCTGCTTCTAGCTCCAACCCTCTGCTTTGGTCCTGGGCCCTCCACAGGAAGTAGAAATGATAGCAGACCAGGCAATAGGCTCCATCTTGTGCCAAGTATGCCAGTTGCAGTCACAGCCTTGAGAGCCTTTCTGCAGGGAAGCTGTGGGAAATGGGCAGCTCCTGTGGAAGAACAGCAGCACCCAGCCCTGCCCCTCAGTACAGCTGGGGAGGCAAGAGACAACTTGGGAAGCCCCTGTCTCCCTCCCTGTATCTCGTTGGTACTCCGTAATTCCTTACCTAATCCTGAGAAAGAGCAGGTGAGGGGGAGCTGGTTGGTAAGCTGGCCTTGGTCAAAACCCTGACCATTTTTGGCAGAGGCAGCTCTCAGCTTACAAATGAGATCACCTCCAGAAAGCTACCCAGGAGAGGCTGGGAGGCCAGGAAGATCACAGTGTTCTCTCTGGTGTTCCCAGGCAGGTGGTCATCCGAGCACACCAGGAACAGCTGGATGAAATGGCTGAGCTCGGCTTCAAGGAGGAGACGCTGATGAGCCAGCTGGCTTCTAATGTAAGTAGCCCTGGCTGGACACTCACAGGCTGTTGGGAATTAGCCTGCAGCTAATTTGATGGTCATCTTGTTTGCTGTGGCTGTGTGTGGGGAAAGGGTCTCCTGGCACACACTAACCATGACTGAGGCCTCACGCCTCCTCTTGCCATGCCTTTGAGACATCTTGAGTATAGGTACAGGTGGGAGATGGTGCAACACTCGCCTTTTCCAGGCTAAAATGTTTCCAGCCTCTATCCTCAGCTGCTCTGCCTTCCTAGCGGTTTGTCGGGGCCCCTCCCTGTGACTAACAGTGACCAGTCTGCTGCCTACCACACGTAGGTATTTCTACCAAATACCCTTCTGCCTTACAAAATACTCCTCTGCTTGGAAAGTGTCTCGAATGCAGAGCAGCAGGCCCCACCCTGTGCCATAGCAACTATCCTACATGTTCTCCTGCCGGAAGAGTGGCCTGGGTTCTGAAACTTTCCTGCCAGAGGAGGGACTGAAAAAGCAGATCTGGCAGAGCGCCAGCAAGAGCAAAAGCTGTATTCGTCCCTTGTTTCCTTCTCAGGATTTTGAAGATTTTGTGACCCAGCTGGATGAAATCATGGTTCTGAAATCCAAGTGTATCCAGAGTCTGAGGAGCCAGCTGCAGCTCTATCTCACCTGCCACGGGCCCACCGCAGCCCCTGAGGGAACAGTGCCGTCTTAGAGCCAGACCCTGTGCCGAGATGGTGGGGGCCCTGCAGGAGTCTGTGCTGGGCTCTCAGGCTGGAGGAGCCTCTGCCAGGTCCTCCCTGCACACACCAGAACCCACACGCTGGTCCTGCCTATGCTAGCGTCACCCCAGCCCCACGTGGCTTCAGATAGGTCCCAGCTTCTCCCTCAGGGCCAGGCCCCTGTCCCTCAGTTCCATGCACAGGAGTGCCTCCAAGGGTGGGCCAGGCCGAAGAACCTAATGCCTTTCCCTTGTGCCTAGAGAATATGATTAACTGACCCCTTGCCTGTGGGAATATATTTGGGTCTAATAACCCTGAAGTTTCTAAGTTTGGGGATCAGAGGATGGGGTGGTCAGTGGTAGCCTAGAGGTCAGAGGTCACAAGACAGAGAAGACAACATGCTGAGACCAGAGGCTTCACCAGCTGAATTCTGTGCCTAACTTAGAAGACTAAACACTGGCCCAAACTTAAACATTGGTGCTAGGGGGACGGGTGGGGTGAGCTCTGCCCCATCAGCCCTTGGAGATTGATTTGGGGATTTAGAGGCGTTTTTGAAAATGTAAATAGCATAAACCTTGACTTGATGTGTCACTGACAGCAGCAGATGTGAGACAGGCCTTATATTTACAGCTCCCTTCCCTTCCTGCAATCCACTGTTGAAGCAGAAGAGGGTGCCTGTGTCACACATCAATTTTTCTCCTGACTTTTGCTTGGGTAAAAGGCCTCTGTACAATGCCCGATACTCTCATGCTTCCATGGCAGCTCCTGGCTCCTATCTGGGACACCTCACTACCCAGCCCCCTCATGGAATAGTCCATCTCCTAGCCTGGCCTTCATCCAGTTCACCCTGCCCAGCCACCCTGCCTCTCAGGGGTCTGTGTTGGGAACCTTGGCAGTTGAACAGAGTGCTCTGTTCAACAGTCTGAGGCCTCTGAAACAGAATTCACACACAAACCTTCAGCCAAGTTCTGCCTGCTGTGTATCTTTTTAGCAGGAGGCAGCTCAGGACAGGGAAGACAAAGTAGCCTCCAGGTGCCAATTACTTTAAAGCCACTCTGGGTCAAATGCAGATTCATGAGTCACGGCCTTGGCCCGAACGCCCATTACTATGTGAGCTTTTATTTCCTTCAGATAAAGGATAACTTTTTATGGTTTTAAGAGGGCTTAATTAAAAGGCCAAGAAGAGGGTTAAATGGCTCTCTTGAGACACTAGCAGCCTGGTCCAGTCAGTCACCCTTTGTCAGCCTGACAGGGCCTCATCTGACCGCCAGGGGGCATCCTTATTGGTGCTTCCCGGCCGCAGGGCACTGCGGCCCCTCCCTCACATGATCACTAAAAACCTTAAAAGACCCAGTCTAGCCAAAAGCTCAAGTGGGACAATGGCACAATATTAAGGTCAAGGACAAAAACTTACTTTAGGAATGAACCCTGTTCTATCATCATATACAACAGCACCACTGAGAGCTGGTGAAACAGTTTAAATCCCGTCCTCTGCTTGTGGCAAATGATGCATAAATGCCTGCTGCTCACAGTAAAAGGGCTTCTTCCTCTTTTACTGGGTGATCCCCCTGAAGGCCCAGCCTATCCCAACTCCACAGTCAGGAAGGCCTACGTCCTTGGTCCACAGACGGAGCTGGGTCAGGTTTAAAAGACTCAGTCTAGGCTTGCCTTTGCAAACCAAAAACGAGGACAGGTCTGAAGTGGGAAGAAAGCTCCGAAACAGAAAACGGTTAGGTCCTATTCTATCCCCAGCAAATCTAAGCAAGAAATCTCCTCTTTATACACCACATGGCCCCCCCACTCCCATAAAAAAGCCTTGGTAATAAAGAAGTTATCACACCAAGACATACCTTTTAGATTTTTATTAGTAGTTCTCTCTGAAGAATCAAATAGTTAGCAAATTATTTTAGATTCAAGACTGTATATCCTTTGTATTTAGATCTTTAATGATGTACAACATAATACAAAACAAACCAGAGAGACTGATTTCTATGACTAGGTGTTATTCATTGTGTCATCCTAAAGCAGTGGGCTGGAGGGGAAGCTGTTCAAGGAGAACAGAGGTGGAGTTAGTGCTGGCCAACTAAATCATGGCCTGTCTGCTTACCCATTCAATGTGCTGGGAAGGGGCCAATGATTTCTTCAACTGTTTCCTAGAGGCTCTAAAACCCTGGGTAGCAGAGGACTGTGGTCCAAACCAAGCCAAAAGAAACAGGCTGGGGTAGGGAAGCGTGGTGACTGCCTGGCAGAAAAGGCAAACTCTGGGCCCCATAGGGAAAAGTGCATTCTTTGCACCTCAGAGATATTGCAGAACCAATGTTAACACTATGAGACTTTGTTAGGAGGGGAAAAAATAAAACCCTGGAAGAATCTTTCACTTGAACTCGACTGGAGTTCAGTCCACCAGTCTCAGGGGAAGGGGGAAGCACCTAGCTCCACAGCAGCATTGAGTCTGGCCCTCCTGCCCCATCTCCCCAGCCCCTCTCAGCAACTAGGCCAGGCTTCAGCTGAGGACATAAACACCCCAGAAAGACTAGGGTAGTCTCTCCGGAGGGCTGAGGTGGGAAGGACACTTCTCAAAATGCAAATGCGTTTAATACGGAAGGAGCTAGGACAGTTCTGGGGGCATTCACATGCCCGAATCTTCCCTACCTCCCCAGCTCAGGGCCTAGGCTCACAGAGACTGGCGAGCAGTCTCCACACCTGACCTTCTAACCCCCAAAAGAAAATCCGGAAGCTGCCCCTTCTCTTTCCCCACAGGTGGGCTCTGCAGGGCCTCCCAGGGATGGTGGTTCTGCGGCAGGGCCTAGGCAGGGCCTGGTCTCAGCTGGCTCCTGCCCGAGCCATGAGGTCTTCCAAAGCATTGTCCTGGTCATTGTTGTGTAATAGCAAAACTTCCTTAATGTCTTTCAGCTCAAAGCCCATCTCCTTAAATTTGCTCATTAACTGAAGAAACTCCATCATCTAAGGGAGAGAAGAGAACACAGATTAAAGAAAAGGGTGGGGTCACAGCACAGCCGAGTGAAGGAGTGTGTGTGTGGGACGGGGACTGGGGGAGAGCAGAATGTCTACATCCTTCCCCCAGAGCCCCGTGAGTCTCCATAAGGTCCCCTAGCAAGCAGAGGTGGGCTGTGGTGGAAGCCAAGGCAGACGGGTTTGGTGACGGCCATCAACCTTCAGGAGTCAGCCCAGTCCCAGCTCACTCTTGCTGAGCTCTGTCTGGGTCCCACCACCCACATCCATCTTCCCACCAAGGAAGGATACTGAACCCAGAAATGGCTGCTCTTCAAGGAGCAGTCTAGGCAAAAAGTCCAGCAATCTCCCTCCCTAATCATCTAAGAAGTTTGGCTTTTAGCCCAGGCCAATATTCCCTTCCCTTCACTGGGATTCTGAAGTTTTCAACCCAATGCTTCAACCACCAAGCCAAACGCAGGCCTCGGCCTGTCTGAATACTTGGGAGATTCTGCCCTTCAAATACTTCTACCTATAGTCACTGGCAAAGCAAAAAGGTTGTGTGTGGGCCAAGGGAGAAAACCAGGATGGACTACTTGGTCCCTCCTTTTCCATAGGGTTCCCATGAAGCATGAAGATTCCCACCTTTTCTTCTGAACACTGGTGCATTTCCAGAGCCTCTTCCACTAAAAGAGGGTCGAAGCCCTTCTCACAAAGCTGTCCATGTGCAAAGAGATAGTCGAGAATCTAAGAAAAGAAACAAGGGGTTTAGCACCTACTGCTGCTCTTTGCTGTGCTTTCCAAGAGACCTCAACAAACTAGTGTGTGAAGTCCGTTCCCCGCCCCACCCAGGCCGTCAGATACTGGATAGGATTTGATTTTGTGCCTTGACTGTGTCCAACACAACACGACCCCAGTGACTCTTTAATGAACACAGGCACAGCCTTCTAAACAGGAGCAGGCATTTTCCAAAGGAATTGCAGCCACAGCTGACACGCCCACCAGAATGGTCAACTCCACAGCCTGGGCAGGCGGCTACTCTAAGAAAACAGCCCAAGTCAGAAAATGTCACCAAGGTCTAACACTCCAGTACCCTATTCAACACTCTGGGCATAGATGACAGGATGAAGATTCCTGGAAAGAGACATTTGACCATACCCCAAGCCTAGCTCTGCCTCTTTTGGAGAGGCAGAGAAAGGGGGGGCAGTTGGAGAACAGCTCCAATTCTCCCAAAGCTGTCTCTCAGCCTGGGTCCCGGAATAGCTTCCAAAAGAAGTACTGCTCCCAAGGCTGCTGGCTTTCCCCAAAACATGCCCTGTGTCCTCACAAACCCACAGGAAAGGAGGTTGGTGCTACAAGTCTGAGGGGCTGTAGGACAGGGGAGGACACTACTCCAGCTCCACAGGTCTGAGCCTGCCCTCCTGGCTGACCAACCGCTCACCTGCTCAATATTCTCTCCTTTCTTCTTCATGGCTCTGAGGACACACTCGTACGAGTAGCCCATGTTGACCACCGTCTCCACACACTGCCGCTCGCTGGGGGACAGCATCTGCAGTTCAGAATAGGCCTGGGGACAGCTGGGCATGTTGGGCACTTGTGACACTGAGAAATTAGGAGGGGTGACCTAGTGGAAAAACAAGAAGATCAAGGCAAGAAGACCTGGGCCCCCAAAGAAGTCACTGAGGCAGCCTAGTCCAGGGGTTGGCATTTCTGACACTATTCAAGCCCCAAGAAAAGTGGTCAGGTTGGAAGAAATCGCCAGGTTGCTGGTCAGACACCCTGAAAAGGAACAAAGAGGGGTGGGGGAGTGCCAGCTGAGAGGGAAAAAGGTGGGAGGTCACCTGCAATTGTGGCTGTCCTGCTCTGCCCTAGTCCCACTTTGGTGACCGAGAAAGCGCCACAACACGACAGGCCCTTGCATGCCCAAATCTCCAGGGTTTGAGTTGAAGAAAGAAGTTGTGGCTGCCCCCGGGACTGATGTCCAAGCTGGCTGCGATGATTTCTCTCCAGCATTATCCCTTTCCCAGGCTGAAGTATCAGTCCTGAGGGGTCATTTTTCACTTCAAATACTCCCACTTTGGAGCTAACTCTATCCCAAAGTCTCTACTCTTCGGCAGAGGCTGTGAGTGTGGTTCCCATGCATGGACAGCTTAGGAACCTGGACAGCTCAGGAACCCAGGGTTTTGAGGGTACTCCACACCTTTGCCCTACATCATGTACTGTGCTTCGTTTCCTGCCAAAGCTGCCATCCTACGGTGCCGGGACAGAAGGCATACTAGCCACACCAGGCTGGATCCCACAGACTGGAATCTGGACTCTAGGGACCTGCCCACCAGCTACAGGCAGCCTGCTCCCTGCCACTGGAACTTACTAACCCCAGTCGGATAGGCGTACAGAGTGCAGTGATTAACTCCCCCAACATTTCTGATCACAAATCAAGCCCAAGGCAGGAAGACAGCACACTCCCAGGCCAAAGGACCCATTGACCACAGGAACAAGGTCACAAGCCCTTTTACAGCTTGGCGCAGGTCCCAAGAACCAGGGAAGATGTTCAGACAAAAATTTTTTTATTTCCTTGTTTTACTGGTGGGGAGGGGGAGCATGGTTAGGTGGTAGGAAGCCCTCTGTCCTAGAAGCAAGTTCGAAATTATATAGATGTAACCAGATGCTCTCCTCAAAGTCTGCTGGGGAAAGCCAGGATGGCTATAGGCGTCAGAGCCCATTCTGTTGGTGCTTAACCATCTCACCCACAGCACACACTCAGCAGCCCAAGCACAGGGCTGTCATTATGGTACAAGAGTCACAATAAGGCACAGGGATTGGATCACACCAGTCTAGCCACTTGGCAGGTCTAAGATTGTGTCTCCCTCTTTAGAGACAGGCTTTAACCTGGGCTAAAGAAACCAACAGCCACAGAGCAATGCCAGCTCTCACATGACATTCCCCAGCCAGGAAGGAGTCAGGACTATTCTTCAACTGCCTGCCCTTCTCATAATGCCTCCTAAATGCCTGGTGGGATGCAGGCATATACCCAGAATACTGCACATTACAAATGTTAATAAAATCATATCTAGCCGGGTGCGGTGGCTCACGCCTGTAATCCCAGCACTTTGGGAGGCCGAGGCAGGTGGATCATGAGGTCAGGAGTTTGAGACCAGCCTGGCCAACATAGTGAAACCCCATCTCTACTAAAAATACAAAAGTTAGCCAGGTGTGGTGGCACATGCCTGTAGTCCCAGCTACTCGGGAGGCTGAGGTGGGAAAATCGCTTGAACCCAGGAGGTGGAGGTTGCAGTGAGTGGAGACCATGCCATTGCACTCCAGCCTGGGTGACAGCGTGAGACTCTGTCTGAAAAAAAAAAAAAAAAAAGCATATCTATTTTAAACATACACACAGTACTCTCACATACCCTACTGGTGGAAATGTTATTTGGTATGCTTTAGGTAAACATGGCATAAATCCAGAAAACTGCTCAGATTCTTTGATCCAGTTCCCTATTTCTAGGAAACTAGTCTAAAGAAATAATAATAATGCAAACCAATATTTATGTATAGGAATATATCCATCTCAACATCATTTGTAATAAATATTAGGGACAACCTACCAAATATCCAGCACAGGGTGTTAGGTTAGCAAATAATTAACATATGACTGTTAATTATTTAAAGCATCTGAATTAAGTGAAAAAACAGCGGGTGAGGTGTCTCACACCTGTAATCCCAGCACTTTGGGGGGCAAGGCAGGCAGACCACCTGAGGTCAGGAGTTCAAGACCAGCCTGACCAACATGGAGAAACCCCATCTCTACTAAAAATACAAAATGAGCCAAGTGTGGTGGTGCATTCCTGTAATCCCAACTACTTGGGAGGCTGAGGTAGGAGGATCACTTGAACCCAGAAGGCGGAGGTCTCAGTGGGCCAAGATTGCGCCACTGCACTCCAGCCTGGTTGACACAGCGAGACACCGTCTCTAAATAAATAAATAAATAAATAAATAAATAAATAAATAAGAAAAAAGATATTTATTAATTGTACATGCTCTACAGTATTTTTAAAAGATGCACGGGATATCAAATGACTGATTTTAAATGGATGATTTTAAAGTATCATCTATCCTAACAGATGATACTTTTCTTGAACAGGGACAAACAAAATAAGAGTCACCTTCATATAAATGTTTCATGAATCAAACAGGCAATAGGCTAATCCAGCAGACCCCAAACGGACAGACAAGGTTTGAAAGGATCCCTCATCAAAATTATAACAGTGTTTAGTTTCTCCAGTTACTCACCAAATTTATTTACTCCAGGGTACCATTTTCAAATATATATAAGGCTCATAGGATTAATCTAGATATGACTTTTTAAACACTATTAACTGCATTCATGGTAGCCATTTGTCATTATTTTTTCAATAAAAGAACAGTAAAATTTACTTCCTGCAGGGGCAAAGGTTGACTCTGGCATAAAAAGGGATTTTCATACTCGATGACTGAAGTGCTCCATATTTGTAACCAAGTAGAAACTAGACAAAAATGAGAATTATTATGAAATCTTTCCAAATTAAATATGAGTGTTTGAGGGAAAGTACGTTTGTGAACAGAGACAAATATTAGTGCTCAAGCTTCTGAAGAGTCTCAGCATGCTCTCAGGCCTCAGAAGGTGGCAGTCCTTTCTGTACCTATGTGGCCCTCAAGCCTAACCTCAAGACAGCTTCTACCAAGTCTTTCCATAAACCTCCTTTTAACCCACTGCTAATGTGTGTGCACAACTCAGCGGACACACTGCCACCTGCGGTCCCACAGAGCTTTAGTCACACTGCTGGCAAAGTACTTATCACATTACATTAGTGTGAGCTTGCAGAGAGGTCAGTTACCATGTCATGCCCATTTCTAAATCCCCAGGGCCTGACTCTTGGCTCTACACTTACTGGTCTTCATCAACAGTTGTGGAATAAATTGAAGTCCACTAGAATTTTCAAAGGGAGAATTTCATTTAACACACTAAAATGTCTTTACCATCTCTTCTTCCCAAAAGCCCACTAAAATGATCATAAACAAACTAAGGCCAGGAGCAATGGCTCATGCCTATAATCCCAGCACTTTGGGAGGCTGAGGCAGAAGGACTGCTTAAGCTCAGAATTTCGAGACCAGCCTGGACAACATAGTTGAGACTCATCTCTACAAAACACAAAAAGTTAGCCAGGTGTGGTGGCACGTGCCTGTAGTGCCTGTAGTCCCAGCTACCCAGAAGGCTGAGGCAGGAGGATCACTTGAGCCCAGGAGGTCAAGGCTGCAGTGAGCCGTGATTACAGAGCAAGACCCTGTCTCAAAAAAAATAATAAAAATTTAAAAATAAAGAATTAAAACTGTATTCATCTTTAAAGCAATAAAAGGAAAGGGGGTAGCAGTGGACAATATATTTCTTATTCTTTTTAAATAAAGAAACCAAGACAAGATCTCAGTATGCTGCCCAGGCTGATCTCGAAGTCCTGGGCTCAAGCAATCCTCCCACCTTGGCCTCCCAAAATGCTGGGATTACTGGTGTGATATATTTCAATGAAATTTTAGAATGTGGAAAGATAATGAAGGGAAGGTAATTGCCAGCAATGAAGTTATAAACTAAGTAAGTAAGTAGGAAAGGGGGGAGTCAGTCTATCAGCCCATTAGGATCCCTAAGAGGGGCTCAGACTCTGGAAGCACCAGGTACCGTTGGGATAAGGCAAAGATACACACAGTCAGTGATCAGAGCAGTAAAGCCCTTGGTGAAACAGTCCCCATTCATCCCCACCCTGTGCAGGAGGCAGAAGGTATAGTCTCCAGAAAATGGGAACCAGAGACCAAAGAGGACTAAGCACCAGGCACAGTGTGGGGCAGAGTGAAGTGAAAGAACTTAAACAAGGATTAAGTAAAAGCAACACACCAGCGTTCCCCAACATCAGTCCTCAGCCAGAATTCTCTGGAGAAACCCTCACTCCCAAGCCCTTCACATGTTTACCTTTTGGGGACTTCCCCGGCAAAGCCAATTAACTTTCAACCTATAGTGAAGCTTAACGATCAGCAAGCACACCTCTGACACACAAACTTTGTGACTGTTATTTTTTTAGTGCCTCATACTTAAAGGTGAATAGAAAGCCAAAGCCACCAGCATGAAAACACCAAACCAAAAGAGGGAATAGACAAAGCACTTGGAAATTTAAAATATGATAAAGTAAAAATTGTATTTAAAAGGTAGTAAGATTTAGGCTGGGCATGGTGGCTCATGCTTGTAATCCCAACACTTTGGGAGGCTGAGGCAGGAGGATCACTTGAGCCCAGGAGTTCAAGACCAGTCTGGGCAAATAGTGAGACCCCCAACTCTACAAAAATTAGCTGGGCGTAGTGGTGCACACCTGTAGTCCCAGACAGGAGGCTGAGGCAGTAAGCTGCACTCCAGCCTAGGGGACCAAAATCCCATCTCTTAAAAAATAATCACCTACTATCAAGTTCAGGGGGAAAAATCAATTAAATAAAATAAAACGTTGTAAGATTTAGTAGTTTTTTTTTTTGAAGTTGTAAGTTAAGGATATGTCCCAGGAAATAAAACATAAACAAGATCTGCACTCTCATGTTTGTTGCAGCCCTGTTCACAATAGCCAAGATTTGGAAGCAACCTAAGTGTCCATCGAGAGATGAATGGATAGGCCAGGTGCAGTGGCTCACACCTGTAATCCCAGCACTTTGGGAGGCCGAGGCAGGTGGATCACCTGAGGTCAAGAGTTTGAGACCAGCCTGACCAATATGATGAAACCCCGTCTGTACTAAAAATACAATTAGCCGGGCGTGGTGGCACATGCCTGTAATCCCAGCTACATGGGAGGCTGAGGCAGGACAATCACTTGAACCCGGGAGGCGGAGGTTGCAGTGAGCCGAGATTGCACCATTGCACTCCAGCTTGAACAACAAGAGCAAAACTCTGTCTCCAAAGGAAAAAAAAAAAGAGTAAAGTGAAAGAACTTAAACAAGGATGGATTTAAAAAATGTGGTGCTCATACACAATGGAGTACCCATTCAGCCATGAAAAAGAATGAGATCCTGTCATTTGCAACAACATGGATGGAACTGGGGATCATTATGTTAAGTGAAATAAGCCAGGCATAGAAAGACAAACATCACATGTTCTCACTTATGTGTGTGATCTAAAAATCAAAGCAACTGAACCCATGGACACAGACACTAGAAAGATGGTTACCACAGGGGCTGGGAAGGGTAGTGGGGATGTGGGGGTGGTTAATAGGTACACAAAAAAATAGAATGGCTGTGTGCGGCGACTCACGCCTGTAATCCCAGCATTTGGGAGGCCGAGGCAGGTGGATCACGAGGTCAGGAGTTCAAGACCAGCCTGGCCAAGATGGTGAAACCCCGTCTCTACTGAAAATACAAAAATTAGCTGCGCATGGTGGCAGGCGCCTGTAATCCCTGCTACTCTGGAGGCTGAGGCAGAGAACTGCTTGAACCCAGGAGGCAGAGGTTGCAGTGAGCCAAAATCATGCCACTGCACTCCAGCCTGGGCGACAGAGCGAGACTCCGTTGAAGAAAAAAGCAAAGAAAAAAATAGAATAAGATCTACCATTTGTTAAGACAACAGGGTGATTATAGTCAATATTTAATTGGTCAGCCACTGTGGCTCACACCTGTAATCCCAGCACTTTGGGAGGCTGAGGCGGGCGGATCACTTGAGTACAGGAGTTCGAGATCAGCCTGGCCAACATGGCGAAACCCTATCTCTGCTAAAAATACAAACATGAGCCGAGCACGATAGCACATGCCTGTAATCCCAGCTACTTGGCAGGCTGCGAGAGGCAGGAGAATCGCCCGACCCCGGGAGGTGGAGGTTGCAGTGAGCAGAGATCACACCACTACATTCCAGCCTGGGCGACAGAATTAGAATCTGTCTCCAAAAAAAAAGAAACACCAGAACTCCTGCTCTGTTTATACCTGCAGGTGGAAGGCAGCAAATTCTCAAGCCAACAAGAAGCAGGCCTCTTCCCATCCTGAGATGAACAGGTCAGAAAGAAACTCCCATAATCAGGCTGGTCAAAGAATGACAAGCGTTCTAGTTTGAGAAAGATCTCTGCTGTTAGTTTATTGGCTTTGATCTCTAAATGGTTAATCTAACTTTAAATGAGAGGAAGGGAGTGTTGGCCAAGGATCCCTGATCTTTTCCAGGGAGATTTTAATTTCTCTAAAGCATTCAAAGTACCATGAAAAGGAAGAAGTACAGTGCTGACCAGAGCCCAACAACTGACCAAGAGGAATTAGAATGAAGCCCACTCCAAGAAGATAATAATGGTGTTCGGCACTCTATCAAGTTTACCCAGGCCAAGGTTTATGGAAGTTTACAAGCAGCTATGAGCTCTCTGACAATAGAAGCATTCACACAGACTATCATTGACCAAGAATGCTATTACTGGGACTTGTAAAGCAGGCCAAGATTTTCTATCTTTTTACCAGCTAATAGCAGGCTTGTTATGGTCTCTGACAGATATCCCACCAATATACTCAGGCTCCTTTTTGGCTCTAAATAGTCTCTTGATGTGCTTTTATATTAAAAAATCTGTAAGCTGGCCGGACACAGAGGCTCACCCCTGTAATCCCAGGAATTTGGGAGGTGGAGGCAGGTGGATCAACTAAGGTCAGGAGTTCGAGACCAGCCTCGGCAACGTGGTAAAACCCCGTCTCTACTAAAAATACAAAAATTAGCTGAGTGTGGTGGCATATGCCTGTAGTCCCAGCTATTCGGGAAGCTGAGGCAGGAGAATTGCTTGAGAGGTGGAGGTTGGCAGTGAGCCGAGATGGTGCCACTGCACTCCAGCCTGGGCGACAGAGCAAGACTCTGTCTCAAAAAAAAGAAAAGAAAAGAAATCTGTAAGCTGGTGTAGCAAAAGGTTCTTGACTTCTATTGATTTCTATTCTAGAATGCAATAATGTGTTGTTCTGTACTGCCAGGCTTGGTGGCTCACGCCTGTAATCCCAGCACTTTGGAAGGCCAAGGCAGGCAGATAACTTGAAGTCAGGAGTTTGAGACCAGCCTGGGCAACGTGTCAAAACCGCATCTCTACAAAAAACACAAAAATTAGGTGTGATGGCACGTGCCTGTTGTCCCAAAAGGCTTGAGCCCGGGAGGTTGAGGCTACAATAAGGTACGATCACACCACTGCATTCCAGCCTGGGCAATAGAATGAGACCCTGTCTCGAAAAAAACCAACCAAACAAGAAAAAACATAATCCCTGTCATCAGGAAAATATGGGAGTCGGCGGGGGATTTAAAAGACTTACCGTGGGACCAGTATTTGGAGGCGATGATTCCTCTGTGCACACAGACAAAACAGAGAGGGAAGGCATCTGGGAGGATGTCAGGGCTGGCATCTCTGTGCCACTGTCCAAGTTCAAAGCTGAAAGCCCAAGAGTGTGATGCCCATTGAGCTCACTGGCACTGCTTTGGGTGGAAGGCTTTAGGGAATTCTGGAACGTGCCATTGCGGAGGCAGGATGTGCTATGGAAAGTGCTCGCCAGCTTGGCTGTCTTCTGATTGCTGTCATCAGAGTCAAGTTTGGGGAAAGACAGGGATTTGATATTGCTTACTGCAGGTATAGGGGGGAGGGACACTTTGGAAGACAGTGACATCTTTTCACAGTTGCCCAACTGTGGTAAGGTTATAAAGCCATTGGGTTTATGAAGAGGCTTGAAATCTAGGGTTGCCCGTTCCAAGGATGCCAGGACCTCCTCATCCTGTAATACAGACCCAGAGCCTCCCCTGGGCAAGTTATTGTCCAATAACTGAGCCATAATGGGTCCAGTGGTTCCTACCAGAATATTTCTCAGCTCTTCCTTCTCATCAATAGTTTTTAACTCCAGATTATCAAATGGGTCTTCTTCACACTCAAAGTCAGCAAGATTGAAATCTGCCTTTATGTGAGGTGGGCTGAGAACTTTCTGTTTCGTGGCACTACTGCTGACCCGAGTTGGTGTGAGGATGCTGTTGTGCTGCAAGCTGGCGAGGATGGGGTTAATAGGAGGTGGCATTGTGGCTGTACTGTGAGTCTTGGAGAAGCTCATTTTGCTATCGCCCTCTGGGCCACTCTTAGAATTCACTTTAGCTTCTGCTTCCGCAATTTTGCACTCTGCTTCCCGCTCGGCTTCTTCGATTTTCTTAATCTCTTCAGCCCACTCAATGGTTTTCTTTTCCAAAGAGAAGTCATACTGCAAAGATATAGCAGAGGAAGGGGGAGTGAACCCAGGTGGCCATCTTTACCCCACCACCCAATGCACTCCTTCCTCACTCCTGGTGCAAGAGGATAACCGGACAAGGCAGCATTTAAGGCGTGTGGGATGATCCCCACTTAAAAAGAGTAAGGCTTCCAATGTCCTTGTAAGATTTAACCAAACTATGTTCCCACAAGCCTCTTGTGGGCAGCAACCTGGCTACAGACCCTCCTTGGATCTCTATTATCTAGCACAATGTCCTAAACAAATCCCATGCTAGGTAATGATAGCCCCAAACATGTAAGAAATACCTGTAAGGTGCCATGCATGATTCTAAACACTTTTTATATATTAACTCTCTAGATTTTCTCAATAACCCTTTAAAGTAACTACTATTATTCCTACTTAACAGGATCTACAACGAAGCATAAAGCTGGTAGCTAAATGGAAGAGCCTGGATTTGAACCCAGGCAGTCTGACTACAGATTCTATGCTCTTAAACCACTATCTATTAGATTATGATGAACAGGTTGCAGTTAAAATACAGAAAAACTTATAAGAAATCTAGGCATATTCAGATTAAGATTTTTACACAGCAAATTACACAAAGAGCCACTTCATGGTTCTTTAACAATATCTTAAGTATAGCTCAATTTACAAAAATTTATTTTGCACACTTAAGAGAAACAGACCTATTATATAAAGCAACATTCACATAGGACAGGAAAAAACAAAATCTTTGGCTTTCACCCCAAAGCACTAGAGCTACAGTATCTGTGTTAATGTCCAAGGTTAGAGACACACTAAAAGTAAAAAAGGGGGAAAAGAGAGGTCTAACATGCTAACACCAGAATTTTAGAGAAGAAACATAGGAAAGAGCCCCTGGTCATACTCAAGCCATTCAAATTCAAACAACAAAAGAGAAGCCTAGAAAGGCACATGACAAGAAGTTACTTTACATCCTGAGCCAGTTGCTGTGCCTCAGATAGACATATGGGGGGATCACTGGGCTTCCTTTCTACCACTAATGGAACAATGAGAAAAGAGCAGTGGCAATGACTCTGCTCTTCTAACTGTGGAGAAAACCCAATTTTGCAATTGGTTCCCCTAATAAAAATGGAGGCTATAACTAACTTCCCATTGCCCTATAAACATTGTTCTTTGAAGTTTTATTTTAAAAAAATTGGAAATTTCTTTCCTTTTCTAGCAAACATTTATTGAACTTTTGTTTTTTAGTTACCAAAGTAATGTAGAATACTTGGAACACAGAAAAAGCAGGGTGCGGTGCAGGGAGGGAGGGGGCTGGGGATGGCAGAAATATTAAAGTAGAAAAGAATGTGGTTTTGGAGTATAATAATAAATAATGTCATCTTGTATTTATGGAGTTCCAGGAACCAGAGTAAGCATTATAAATGCATTATTTAACTCTTCTAACAACCTTAAAAGCTAATCATCCTCATCCTCCCTTTACAGATGAAGAAATTGAGGCTTGCAGAAGTTAAAAAATCTGTCCAAGATTATATAGCTATTACAGGTCAATTCTCCAGCACATGTATGAGTGACACCAGGGGATGTTCTAAACCATGACACTAAGGGCTACCTCATGTGAGCCACATTCAACAGAAGCTTTCTGGACCCTAGAAGCAAGGGCTGTGTATGTTTTACTGGCTCACTTTAAAGAAATTTTAGCTGAAAAGTTGAGTTTGTATTGTCATGCAAAGGCAAATATGACAGTTATAGGAACTTTCAAGCCATCTGTCTAGAGCTCTAGGTCTGACTGTTCTCTGGGTACGGAGGGGACCAGATACAACACTACAACCCCATGGAGACTCCAGGCAGTCAAAGTTTAAGGCTGCTTTGTAGGCCAGACAGGCTTGGCCTCCTTTGAGAGGCCAAGGTGGGCGGATCACTTGAGGTCAGGAATTCGGGACCAGCCTGGTCAACATGGCAAAACCCTGTCTTCTACTAAAAATACAAAAATTAGCCAGGTGTGGTGGCACATGCCGTAGTCCCAGCTACTCAGCAGGCTAAGGCAGGAGAATCTCTTGAACCTGGGAGGTGGAGGTTGCAGTGAGCCAAGATGGCGCCACTGCACTGCAGCCTGGGCAAAAGAGCAAGACTCCATCTCGAAAAAAGATTGCTTTGTGCATTAGAGAACAAAAATATTTCACATGGCCCACACTGGAATGGAGCTCTTAGCTTTGATCTCCTTTTGTTATCAGTGGGTGCTATGAGCACAGTGAGCACAATACCATGCTTTTATTGGTGCTTCAGACTGACCAAACAAATGGGAAATTCCCAGCAAAGCCTAAATCAACAACAATTTGGGAATCAAAACAAGTTTTCTGAAGGCATCAGTAAAGCAGTGAATAATGAGAAACAAGACAGGTGTTTTTAAATCATATTGCTAATAGTATCATGTACAAAGGTAAGTAATGACTATTTGTTATTGCCAATAAAAAAATTCTTACACAAATAAAACATGGAAAAACGTTACAAAGTAGGTCTATCTCTCTTCTGGCCCAATAAAGTCTCCATACACAAAAGGAACATTAATTCAGTATTAAAGATACTTAAGATGCTTGACACCATTAGACATGAAAGAAATGCAAATAAAAACCACAACGAGAGACAACTTCTCACCCACAAGAATGTATATAATGAAAACGAGTTAATAAGAGTGGGCAAGGAAGTGAAGAAATTGGTACCCTCTTGTAGTGCTGCTGGGATTGTAAAATTGTGCAGCCACTTTGGAAAAATAGCAGTTCTTTAAAATGTTAAACATAGAGTTACTATGACCCAGCAATGCCATTCCTATACATTATACCCAAGAAAACTGAAAACGTGTGTCCACACAAAAATCTGTTTACAGATGTTCAGAGCATCATTATTCATAATAGCTGAAAATTAGAAACTACCACAATGTCCCATCAACTGATGAACAGATAAACAAAGTGTGTTATATCCAAACAATGAAATATTATTCACCTGTAAAAATAAATGAAGTACTAATACCTCATTCATACAACGTGGATAAACCTTGAAAACATTATGCTAAGTGAATAAGCCAGTCACCAAGGCTGCTACTGCAGAATTCCATTTATATGAAATGGCCAGAATAGGCAAACCCATAGAGACAGAAAGTAGATACTGGTTGCCAGAGGCTGCGAGAAGGCTGCCAGAGGCTGTGGGGAGTGACTTCTAGTGGACACTGGGTTTCCTTTTGGGGTGATGAAAATGTTCGGGAATTAGATAGTAATGATTATTACACAACTATGTGAATATATTAAAAATCACTGAACTGTATGTATACCTTAAAAAGGTGAATTTTGGCCGGGCATGGTGGCTGACACCTGTAATCCCAGCACTTTGGGAGGCTGAGGTGGGCAGATCACTTGAGGCCAGGAGCTCAAGACCAGCCTGCGCAACATGATGAAACCCCGTCTCTACAAAAAATACAAAAATTAGCCAGGCATGGTGGTGCATGCCAATAATCCCAGCTACTCAGGAGGCTGAGGAGGGAGGATCACCAAGCTCAGGGAGGTCGAGGCTGCAGTGAGCCATGACTGTGCCACTAGACTCCACCCTGAGTGACAGAGTGAGACTGTGTCTACAAATAAACCAAAAAAAGTTTTTTTTTTAAAAAAAAGGTAAATTTCATGGTATGTGAATTATATCTCAATAAATATTTTTTTTTCTCCCAAAAGTAACTGAAGTTCCCTCATTATGATTACTTACTGCATATAGACTTTGGAAGATAAAAAAAGTAACACCTTTTAGAATAAAATGGTGATACCTTAGTGAATTCCAGAAAAACAAAACTTCTTTTCCTGAAAGTTGCATTTTTAAAAATCTTCTTAAGTCACAGGAAGAAGAGTTAAAGTACCATATTTTTCTGTTGCTCTAGGTAACTTCCCTCAACTGTAAGTACCTTGAGGGCAGTGATTAAGGCATTTATCTCTACCTCCAGTGCCCAGTAGACCACCTCTCATAAACATGCGTTTAGTAAATGTGTACTGCAGTAAGTAAGTAACACAGGGCTATTTGTTGCTTTCAAGGAGTAACTCAGTACATTTCTATATAACTGAGCCTTAAAGATGGGAGGACTGAGAAAGAAGCCCTCGAAGAGACAGCATTTAACGCAATCTAGAATAGATTTGAACGGAGTTTTCAGTATAGTGAGAAAAAGAATATTCCAGGTGGAGATAATGGCTCATGAGCAGAAGCAACATATAGAGAGATAACGTACAAGGTCTAACAGACTACTAGTAACGTGGTTTGGAGGGAACATGGAGGAGGTGATGAGCTCTATTGCTTTGCCATAACCTTATGTCTAGACTAGACTCAATAAGGACTGATTAGTCATTGAACCCTTTTGAACAGTTATGAAAAAGGATGTGACAATTTAAAACTTTAAGATCATTCTAGAAACTATGTAAAAAATAGAAGGAAAACACTGCAAGCAGAAGGGCCAATTAAAGAGGCTACTGCAACAGCCCAGGTGAAAAATGAGGTCAGGCTGAACTGCAATTTGAGACACAGCAAATCTAACTTGAGTGACTGAAAAGAGAATGAGGACATTAGCAGAGAAAGGGAAAGAGGTGAAAAAGCTAGTTAAATGGGCAATGGGAATTTGGTCTGTGTGAGGTACAGAGCCCCAGAAATATACAACCTAACAGAGGACACAAAATCTGTATGTGTGTATAACAATGTGAGCCAGGCAACAATAGGAGCTATAAGAAACAAAAATAAGATAATACAGTCATAATGACAAGGATACGCTCTAAAAAATGCATGTTAGGTGATTTCATCGGTGAGGGCAGAGTGTATTTACACAAACCTAGATGGTACAGCCTGCTATACACCTAGGCTATACGGTATTGCTATGGTACAGTATTGCTCCTAGGCTATAAACCTGTATAGCATGTTACTATGCTGAATACTGTAGGCAATTGTAGCATAATGGCAAGTATTTATGTATCTAAACCTATCTAAACATAGAAAAGGTACAGTAAAAATATGGTATAAAAGATTAAAAATAGGCTGGGTGCAGTGGCTCACGCTTGTAATCCCAGCATTTTGGGAGGTCGAGGTGGGCGGATCAACTGAAGTCAGGAGCTCGAGACCAGCCTGACTAACATGGGGAAACCCTGACTCTACTAAAAATACAAAATTAGCCGGGCATGGTGGTGCACACCTGTAATCCCAGCTACTTAGAAGGCTGAGGCAGGAGAATTGCTTGAACCCAGGAGGTGGAGGCGGAGGTTACATAGAGACAGAAAGAGTCTCTCTTCTTGACGAGATTGCGCCATTGCACTCCAGCCTGGGCAACAAGAATGAAACTCCGTCTCAAAAAAAAAAAAAAAGATTAAAAATGGTCCACCTGTATAGGGCACTTACCATAAATGGAGCTTGTAGGACTGGAAGTTGCTCTGGGTGAGTGAGTAGGCGAATGTTAAATGTGAAGGCCTAGGACATTACTGTACAGTAGTACCCTTGACTTTATAAACACTGTACACTTAGGCTATACTAAATTTGTAAAAAACAATTTTTTGACCGGGCGCAGTGGCTCACGCCTGTAATTCCAGCACTTTGGGAGGCCGAGGCAGGCAGATCACGAGGTCAGGAGATTGAGACCATCCTGGCTAATACGGTGAAACCCCGTCTCTACTAAAAAATACAAAAAATTAGCCAGGCATGGTGGCAGGTGCCTGTAGTCCCAGCTACTTGGGGGGCTGAGGCAAGAGAATGGTGTGAACCCGGGAGGCAGAGCTTGCAGTGAGCCAAGATTGCGCCGCTGCACTCCAGCCTGGGCGACAGAGTGAGACTCCATCTCAAAAAAATACATACATATACATATACACACACACACACACACACATATATACACACATACATATACATATATATATAAAAAACAATTTTTCTCTAAATAATAACTCTAACTTACTGTGACTTTTTAACTTTATAAACATTAAATTTTTTTAACTTTTTTACTCTTCTGAACTAATACTTAGCCTAAAATGTTTTTTATCTTCCAAAACATTTTTCTTCATACTCTTATTCTATAAGCTTTTTGATCTTTAAATTTTTTATTTTTTTACTTTTTAAACTTCTTTCTTAAAAATGAAGCCACAAACACACACATCAGCCTAGGCCTATAGGATCATCAGTATCACTGTCTTCCACCTTCCCATCTTGTCTCACTGTATGGTCTTCAGGAGCAATACATGCATGGAGCTGTCATCTCCTATGATCACAATGCCTTCCTGTGGAATATCTCCTGAAGGACCTACCTGAGGCTGTTTTACAGTTAACTTTTTTAATAAGTAGAAAGATAATGCTAAAAAGTATAGCATAGTAATACATAAATGAGTAACACAGTCATTTATTTGTATTACATACTATACTGAATTGTATGTGCTATACTTTTGTAAGACTGTCAATGCAGCAGATGTGTTTACACCAGCATCACCACAAACACTTGAGTAATGCACTGCGCTACCATGTTACAATGGCTACTACGTCACTATGTGATAGGAATATATATATATATCATTTTTTTTTCCCCCAGTAGAGATGAGGTCTCATTAAGTTGCCCAGCCTGGTCTCAAAGTCCTGAGCTCAAGTGATCCTCCCACCTTGGCCACCCACAGTGTTAGGATTACAGGCGTGAGCCACCACGCCCAGCCCCTTATAATTTTATGGGACCACCATTGTATATGCGGTCCATCGTTGACCAAAACATGATTCAGCTCACAACTGTAGCTTTTTCTATTTCACTATACATCAAATTCTTACTCTTTAAACTTTTAAATACACTAAACTTTAACTAAAAATTACCACTTACCTGTACTTCTCTGACAACCTGCAAACAATCAGGCAAGGAGAAGCCAATAGGTAGACCAACTTTAGCTGGTGTTTTGAATTTGTCTCCTATCTTAAATGGGACATCATCAAGGTAACTGAAAGTCCCTATAATCAAAAATAAAGTAGAAAATATCAGCAAAGAACTTCATTATTTGTTTTGCCATAATCTTATGTCTAACGGATATGCATTAATTTTTGCTATCCTAAGTCTAGAAGTTAGAGTTCCTTCTCTGACTGCTTACCTTTTCCTTGACCCTAAATCTCTGAGAAGGAAATTCTACTGATTCAGTCTTATTAGGAGTTTATTTTCAGTGGCACTTAGTGTAAAAGCCAAAGTACTCACATCACCCACAGCCTCTCTGCCCTCATCTCCTTACAGTCATCCTCTGGCTCACTGTACTAAGTAATGGTGACTGCTGCTTTTAAAGATGACAGGTTTAATCCACCTCAAATATTCTGTACCAACTGTTCCTTCTAACTGGAACACTCTTCTGTCACATGACTCACTCCTTCAAGTTTTTGCTCAAATGTCACCCTCTCAGTGAGGCTTACCCTGACCCACCCTACTTAAAAGTACTACCCCACCCTCACTACAATACTCCCATATTACCATTTACCTTTTCCCCATAACACTTATTGCCTTCTAACATTATAAATTGACTTTTTAATTATATTTATTATTTCTCTTTCCCAAAGAAATATAGGGCAAGTATTTAAGTCTATCTTATTCAATGACATATTTTCAAAACCTTCAGCATTGCCTGGCACACATCAGCATTTAATAAATACTGAATGGATGAGACTCCCCAGAAAAGAATCTCCTTGATTAGGATTCTCTACTTTAGAAAAAAATCATTTTCAATTAATATAAAGAATTACTCCCAGCCTGACCAACATGGTGAAACCCCGTCTCTACTAAAAACACAAAAACTGGCCAGGCATGGTGGTGCATGCCTGTAAACCCAGCTACTCAGGAGGCTAAGGCAGGAGAATCGCTTGAACCCAGGAGACGGAGGTTGCAGTCAGCCGAGATCGCGCCACTGCATTCCAGCCTGGGCAACAGAGCGAGACTCTGTCTCAAAAAAAAAAAGAAAAAAAAAAAGAAGAGGAAGAATTACTCTAGCTTAAAAAACACTACATTCTAGAACAACATGGAAATCCTTAAGCAGCACAACACTTACATGAAAAGGGGAAAACCCGACAAAATCATGGGATTCTGAGTAAGATCATCAGGAGCACAAGCCATACACAATGGAGCTGCTTTAATCTCCTACAGGTTCTTTGCCCATCATAACTGAACAACATGGAAAGACCAGAACATGACCATCTATTCACAGGGTCAGATAAAAGGAAAACGCCTCTTATATATGACTCTCGATAGCTATATACTCCAAACAGGGCCATGTTTTCTTTTCTGGAGCAGCTCTGGGAGGCTAATTTACAGGCAGAACCATTGTGGACAATGAAATACAGTTGATAAAATAAATTTTGTTTTTCAACATTGGCAGCTGGTAAAGGAAGGTTTACCTCTCAGCCTCCCACTATTTTCTTGGGTGCTCACAGACACAGAACAAGACAAGTATACCTCTTCCATGAAGATGACTTCTTTCCTTACGAAAACTGTGTAGATCTCAAGAATTATCAACGTCAGAAAATATTTGTAATCTTGTCATCATTCCCATTTCCTGGGATAGGTATTTTGCAGATACACCTGAAACTCTCCATTAGGAAGAATGCCCCCTACTCCCAACCCTTGGGGGAATGGGTGTCTTTTCCATCTCTTTCCCATCTAACTTCTGGCCAGAACTAAAACATTTGAACTATCGCTCACTTAGCTAGCAAATTAAATTTACAACTGTGTTCAATTTAGTAATTTAACACTCTAGGAAATCACCATATTTATTAACACCCTAGGAATTTTCCAAGTGTGGTCATCCTTTTAGATGTGCTAATTTCATGGCTGGCAATGCCTATCACATTCCTACCCTTATTTACTTGAGTAATTATTATTTAGCCCTTTAAGAAGGAACTCAGGCCGGGTGCAGTGGCCCATGCCTGTAGTCTCACCTCTTTGGGAGGCCAAGGCAGGTGGATCATCTGAGGTCAGGAGTTCTAGACTAACCTGGCCAACATGGTGAAACCCCCTCTCTACTGAAAATACAAAACTGCACCGGGCGCAGTGGCACACGCCTGTAGTCCCAGCTACTTGGGAAGCTGAAGCAGGAGAATTGCTTGAACCTAGGAGGCGGAAGGTGCAGTGAGCCTCAAGAACAACTCCTTTCTCAACCTCAGAATAGCCAGTTAACACTACCACCTTAGGACTTACCTCTTTGTATTGTTAATAGTTCATTTCCTTAACCTCCCTTCAGAGAGTCTGAGCAAGAATTTGAGTGTCCCAGCCGGGCACAGTGGCTCACGCCTGTAATCCCAGCACTTTGGGAGGCTGAGGTGGGCGGATCATGAGGTCAGGAGATTGAGACCATGGTGAAACTCCGCCTCTACTAAAAATATAAAAAATGAGCCGGGCGCAGTGGGGGCGCCTGTAGTCCCAGCTACTGGGGAGGCTGAGGCAGGAGAATGTCGTGAACCCGGGAGGCGGAGCTTGCAGTGAGCCAAGATCGCACCACTGCACTCCAGCCTGGGTGACAGAGCGAGACTCTATCTCAAAAAAAAAAAAAAAAAATTGAGTGTCCCTTAACAGGGGAGAAATGTTTCATATCTATATCACCAAAACTCAGTATAATGTATGGCTCATGGAATTTGTTCAATGAATGAAGAACCAATAATAAAGACATGCTTTTGGCCGGGACCGGTGGCTCACGCCTGTAATCCCAGAACTTTGGGAGGCCAAGGCAGGTGGAAGTCATGAGTTCGAGACCAGCCTGGCCAACAATGGTGAAACCCCATCTCTACTAAAAATACAAGAAATTAGCCAGACATGGTGGCACATGCCTGTAATCCCAGCTACTCGGGAGGCTGAGGCAGGAACCTGGGAGGCGGAAGTTGCAGTGAGCCAAGAACGCACCAGTGCACTCCAGCCTGGGCAACAAGAGTGAAACTCCATCTCAAAATAAATAAATAAATAAAGACATGCTTTTATACTTCTTCTGGATTCAATCTAACCCCTACCCCAACACACACACACACACACACACACATACACATATATATATATATATATAATTTTTTTAAAGAGACATTTGCCCAGGCTGGAGTGCGGTGGTGCTATCATGGCTCACTGCATCCTTGCCCTCTGGGTCCCAAATAATCCTCCCACCTCAGCCTCCTGAGTAGCTAAGACAGGGTCTCATTATGTCGTCCAGGCTGGTCTCCAACTCCTGGGCTCAAGCATTCTTCCCACCTCGGCCTCTCAAATTGCTGGGATTACAAGCATGAGCTATCACACCCAGTTCCAACTTATATTTAATATGAGAATTGAAAATTATTTGCCCAAAAATGACAAGGCTAGTCATGAAAATGTTTTTAACAGATTACTCATACATGATACAAGCATATGTCTGAGATCTGAACAAAGTTACAAAAATGTACCAGACAGATGTCATCCCCCGCCCCAGCACCACCAAAAAAGTGCTGGGTGCCATCACAGCTTACCAACAAAACTAAGTGTTGATTACAACACTTAAACTCTATGGCACTTATAAAATGCTTATATTTTAAATGATTCGAACAAAAGCTCTTTCTAATTTTAAAGAATTTTTGTCTGTTTTCTTTGAAAATAGGGACTCAAATGTTATTGAAAGATTCTAACTTTGGCTAGTATCCTGATTAACTGGAAACAAAGCTGAAACTTTGGCACTAAGAATCATTGGAAAGATTTACAGTCAAGTTAACAAGCACACAATTAAGTCTTTTGTTTAACACTAATAACCACAGATGATACACAAAAATGATAAAATCTATCCACATTAATAATAACTATATTTGGCCAGGTGCGGCAGCTCACGCCTGTAATCCCAGCAATTTGAGAGGCCAAGGCAGGCGGATCACGAGGTCAGGAGTTCGAGACCAGCCTGGCCAGCATGGCGAAACCCCGTCTCTACTAAAAATACAAAAAATTAGCTGGGCATGGTGGCGTGCCCATGTAATCCCAGCTACTCGGGAGGCTGAAGCAGGAGAATTGCTTTAACCCGGGAGGCAGAAGTTGCAGTGAGCTGAGATCACACCACTGCACTCCAGCCTGGGTGACAGGGCGAGACTCCATTTCAATAATAATAATAATAATAACAACTAAATTTTCTTAAATAACCAAGTTCTATTGTAGATTGGTAACAAGGAGTTGAGGGAGAAAAACTACAAAAAAAAGTACTGTCCTAAAGATATGAGGCCAGCGTGGTGGCTCACGCCTGTAATCCCAACACTTTGGGAGGCAGAGGCGGGTGGATCACCTGAGGTCAGGAGTTCGAGACCAGCCTGGCCAACATGGTAAAACCCCGTATCTACTAAAAATACAAAAATTAGGAGCCAAGCATGGTGATTTATGCCTGTAATCCCAGCATTTTGGGAGGCTGAGGCAGGCAGATCATGAGGTCAGGAGATTGAGACCATCCTGGCCAACATGGTGAAACCCCATCTCTACTAAAAATACAAAAAATTAGCTGGGCGTGGTAGCACGTTCCTGTAATCCCAGCTACTCAGGAGGCTGAGGCAGGAGAATCTCTTGAACCAGGGAGTCGGAGGCTGCAGTGAGCCGACATGGCTCCACTGCACTCCAGCCTGGTGACAGAGCAAGACTCCATGTCAGGCCGAGTACAGTGGCTCATGCCTGTAATCCCAGCACTTTGGGAGGCTGAGATGGGAGGATCATGAGGTCAGGAGATCAAGACCATCCTGGCCAACATGGTGAAACCCCATCTCTACCAAAAATACAAAAATTAGCCGAGCATGGTGGTGTGTGCCTGTAATCCCAGCTACTCGGGAGGCTGAGGCAGGAGAATCACTTGAACCTGGGATGCAGAGGTTGCAGTGAGCCAAGATCACGTCATTGCACTGCAGCCTGGGCGACAGAACAAGACTCCATCTCAAAAAAAAAAAAAAAAAAAAGATATGAGTCAAATAAAATCCTGTAAAAGAAGTGATCTCCTTGCCTACCTTTCACATAGCAAACTACTACAGTGTGATATACGCTGACAAACTTATATTCTATAAATGAAACTAGGTCCTGGCTTAGGGACAGAAAAGATGAGGTAGAATACCTTTAAAGGGCTGCTGTTTCCCTTCACTAGCACCAATTGCAGGTATCTGGTTTAAAAATCAGTTTCCTTTCACTAATAAAGCCAATGCCAAGGTGATTTATTTAGTACATCCCCCAACCCTCCAGGGTCTTCGTACTTTAAAAGCTTTATTAAGAGAGAATGAACAAATAGTTCAGTGATTACTGGAAGGAGGAGGTAGGGATAAAGGGCAAAAAGGCATTTAAAGAGATGGGAACGTGGCCAGGCACAGTGGCTCACAGCTGTAATCCCAGCACTTTGGGAGGCCAAGGCGGATAGATCACTCGAGGTCAGGATTTCAAGACCAGCCTGGCCAACATGGTGAAACCCCCGTCTCTACTAAAAATACAAAAAAAAAAAATTAGCTAGGCATGGTGATGCACGCCTGTAATCCCAGCTACTCGGGAAACTGAGGCAGGAGGATCACTTGAACCCAGGAGGCGGAGGCTGCAGTGAGCCAAAATCGCGCCACTGAACTCCAGCCTGGGTGACTGAGACTCCATCTCCAAAAAAAAAAAAAAGGGGAGGGGGGAACAAAGAAAGCAGTATTTGTAATAATGGATAGAGACCACCGTTAAGTACTATTAATGATGGTGCTGTGAGAATTACAAAATATATGTCTTCCAAATATAACCAATTATGCCTCAGGAATTATCTTTTCTTTTTTTTTTTTTTTTTTGAGATGAAGTCTCGCACTGTCGCCCAGGCTGGAGTGCAGTGGCACGATCTCGGCTCACTGCAAGCTCCGCCTCCTGGGTTCACGCCATTCTCCTGCCTCAGCCTCCCGAGTAGTTGGGACTACAGGTGCCTGCCACCACGCCTAGCTAATGTTTTGTATTTTTAGTAGAGATGGGGTTTCACCGTGTTAGCCAGGATGGTCTCGATCTCCTTACTTCGTGATCCGCCCACCTCAGCCTCCCAAAGTGCTGGGATTACAGGCATGAGCCACCGCACCCGGCTTCTTTTTTAAGACAGGGTCTTGCTCTCTCACCCAGGCTGGAGTGCAGTGACGTCATCACTACTCACTGCAGCCTCATTCTCCTGGGCTCAAGTGATCCTCCCACCTCAGCCTCCTGAGTAGCTGAGACTACAGGCATGCACCACCATGCCCAGCTAATTTTTAAAATTTTTTTGTAGAGCTGAGGGCTCACTTTGTTGCCCGGGCTGGTCTCAAATTCCCAGACTCAAGCAATCCTCCCACCTCAGCCTCCCAAAGTGGAACTGTCCATTTTTATCCAATGTATCTAGAATTTAAAATATTATAGCTAACAATTTTCTGCCTCAACCTCAAATACCTTTTAGTTTCAGTCCTTATTACTGAAAATCTTCCTAAAATATTTGCGCCTATTTTCCTAAGTTCAATTTTTTAAATAGCCACTAAGTGCATGCCTAATGGCTGCGGTTGTGGCAGTTCCTTGAAGTTAGGTTCTGCATACCACTTTGGTGGAAGATAGTGAGTGGGCTGAATATGTAATGACTCAGGATAAACTCTAGGAAGACTTCATTTGCTTTGTTTCTTTCTAAATTGCTGATATGCCTATGATTCTGCAACCTGCCCGTTTTTTCTAAAAAAAAGTACAATTCCGTACTATTGGGGGGAGAAATCCCCAATAGAGGATAGCAAATGCATAATATTTAATTCAGGTATTATTGTGAGGAGATTCAAATTGAGGTTTTTTTAAAAAGAAGATCAAACTTAAAACTAAGTGAAAATCTGTAATTCCATGACTGGTTATCACCATCTTAAAGCCATCAGCGCCTCCTGCAGCAAAGGACTTAAAAATAAATAAATAAATAAAACAAAAAAAAACTATCTTAAAGCCACAAGCCAGGTAACACTGGCAAAATCATAAATATACAAAATAACATAGATATCTGTTGTAAGATGTGAAATCACAAGAAAATGTTACTCATATCCTAACAACAAAACAAGCCATATAATCTACAAAATCAGCTTTTTAATATACATTGTCTGGCATTCAATTAAAAATCATAAGACACAGAAAGAAGCAAGAAAATGTGATCCAGAATTGAGAGAGGAACCAGTCATCAGACCCAAATTCAGGGATAGCCAAGATATTGTAAACATCAGACAGGGAGCTTTAAAATAACAATAATAAATATGTTAAAGGGTCTAATGGAAAAACTAAACATGTGTGAGCAGATGGGAACTTCAGCAGAGAGATGGAAATATAAAGAGACAAATGGAAATGCCACAAGTGAAAAATGCATTATCAGAAAAGAAAAATTTTGATGGTTCATAAGCCAGGCTATGCTAATCCGAAGACAATAATCAGCATAAGAAAGACTTGGGACTTGAAGTCAGGTCAAAAGAAATTAGCCAAACTGAAATACAAAGAGAGAAAAAGGGAAAAAAAAATTGAACAGTGTTGAGAGATATCTGGAACAATACCAAACAACCTAATGCATATGTGATCATAGCTCACTATAACCTTGAACTCCCAGGCTTAAGCAATCCTCCTGTCCCAGGCTCCTGAGCAGCTAGGACTATAGAGAAGCTCCACCACACCTGGCTAATTTTTAATTTTTTGTAGAAACAAGGCCAGGCGCGGTGGCTCATGCCTGTAATCCCAGAACTTTGGGACGCAGAGGCAGGTGGATCACCTGAGGTCAAGAGTTCAAAACCAGCCTGGCCAACATGGCGAAACCCTGTCTCTACTAAAAATACAAAAATTAGCCAGGCATGGTGGTGCGCACCTATAATCCCAGCTACTCAGGGGGCTGAGACAGGAGAATTGCTTGAGCAATTGCTTGAGGAGGCAGAGGTTGCAGTGAGCAGAGATGGCACCACTGCACTCCAGCATGGGCGACAGAGCAGGACTCCATCTCAAAAAAAAAAACAAGAAACAGGGGGTTTTTCTATGTTGCCCAGGCTGGTCTCAAACTCCTGGCCTCAAGCAATCCCTCCAGCCCCCCCCCCCACACACACACAATAGAGTAGGAGGAAACTTTAGAAGGTAATGAATGTTTATGCCTTAATGATGGTGATGGTTTCATGAGTGTATACTTATCCTCAAACTCATCAAGATGTATACATTAAATATGTAAATATGTACAGCTTTTTATATATCAATTATACCTCGATAAAGTGATTTAAGGAGGGGGGCTAGTTTTATCAAATCTTATCACGGGGTCTATTTTTTCATAAATTAGAGTCTCAACACATTTTCCAGATAAATAACCTTTCTCCTAGATGAAAATAAGAATCAGTTAAAGAGGACTGAGATTTCTTTTTTCTTTTCTTTTTTTTTTTTTTTCCAGATGGCGTCTTGCTCTGTCACCCAGGCTGGAGTGCAGTGGTGTGATCTCGGCTCACTGCAAGCTCTTCCTCCTGGGTTCACGCCATTCTCCTGCCTCAGCCTCCCAAGTAGCTGGGACTACAGGCACCAGCCACCATGCTCGGCTAATTTTTTTTTGTATTTTTAGTAGAGACAGGGTTTCACCATGTTAGCCAGGATGGTCTGGATCTCCTGACCTCATGATCCGCCTGCCTCGACCTCCCAAAGTGCTGCGATTACAGGCGTGAGCCACCGCGCCGGGCCAGAGGATTGAGATTTTAAAGCACCAGGCTCCAAGAAAGTCCTTATCCAAACTAAGCGAAGGGTATGCTGTTTTTATAAGAAATGGATAATATTTCTAGAAGTCTGAGAAATAACTGTTTGTTTCCCTTATTCTGTTATTTAGGGATATATGGTCACTAGTAACAGTGAAGTTGTTCAACTTTAGTTGAAAATAATGAACTCAGAGGTAAATCAAGTGCTAGTCAAAGACAGCACAGCACCAGACCTAGTCAGTCCCAAATATTAAAAAGAAAAAAAAATACATTTTAATATCTGTCATGACAGCAGTTATTACCTCCTTGTCCACACCCCAAGTGCCACAGAAAAGTTACCCACATCCATTAACCTCCCAATGGACCAGTCAGATATCTAACTTTGGAGGATCCAATCCACAGGCTCATAAGCTAAGAAGGCTATGCCATCAGTTTGCCCTGACCAAAAGATATAAAATCTCTATCTCTATGATGCTAGCCACTGAAACTGAAAGATCAAGTAGCAAGCAGCACCTTAACTGGGGTGGCCATTTATAGCCCTGTGTACTCTACACTATTAGGCCAAGAAAGCAAGTCTATGAACTGAATAATAATGGATCACGGACACAGAGACATATAGTGAAGAAAGGCTAAGCAGCTTCCTGAGAAGTGGAAGGAGTAGCCTTAGTTCCTGGCTAATTTTAGCCTTGAGAGAGCAGAAACTGTTTTCTGTACTCACATGCCTACACAATTGCCTATTAAATATTCTCCATCTATTGCATTTCTATTATTTAAACTACCTGATATCTAAAAATAGGATACTTTACTCTAAAAACCCAACTACCCTGCCCAGCCAGCCGCCCCGTCCGGGAGGGAGGTGGGGGGGGTCAGCCCCCCGTCTGGGAGGGAGGTGGGGGGTCAGCCCCCTGCCCGGCCAGCCGCCCCGTCCGGGAGGTGAGGGGCGCCTCTGCCCGGCCGCCCCCACTGGGAAGTGAGGAGCCCCTCTGCCCGGCCACCACCCCGTCTGGGAGGTGTGCCCAACAGCTCATTGAGAGCGGGCCATGATGACAATGGCGGTTTTGTGGAATAGAAAAGGGGGCAAGGTGGGGAAAAGATTGAGAAGTCGGAGGGTTGCTGTGTCTGTGTGGAAAGAAGTAGATATGGGAGACTTTTCATTTTGTTCTGTACTAAGAAAAATTCTTCTGCCTTGGGATCCTGTTGATCTATGACCTTACCCCCAACCCCATGCTCTCTGAAACATGTGCTGTGTCCACTCAGGGTTAAATGGATTAAGGGCGGTGCAAGATGTGCTTTGTTAAACAGATGCTTGAAGGCAGCATGCTCGTTAAGAGTCATCACCACTCCCTAATCTCAAGTACCCAGGGACACAAACACTCTGCCTAGGAAAACCAGAGACCTTTGTTCACTTGTTTGTCTGCTGACCTTCCCTCCACTACTGTCCTATGACCCTGCCAAATCCCCCTCTGCGAGAAACACCCAAGAATGATCAATAAAAAAAATAAAATAAAATAAAAAATAAAAACCCAACTAGCTCTTTCCAGCCAGCGCCGAGCAATGGGCATCTCTCGGGAGAACTGACACAAGCACCACAAGACCGGGGGCAAGAGAAAGCCCTACCACAAGAAGCGGAAGTATGAGCAGGGGTGCCCAGCTGCCAACACCAACACTGGCCACTGCCACGTCCACACAGTCCATGTTTGAGGAGGTAACAAGAAATACCGTGCCCTAAGGCTGCATGTGGGGAATTTCTCCTGGGGCTCAGTGTTGTACTTGCAAAACGAGGATCATCGATGTTGTCTACAATGCGTTCAATAACGAGCTGGTCCATACCAAGACCCTGGTGAAGAACTGCTTCATGCTCATTGACAGCACACCGTATGGACAGCGGTACGAGTCCCACTATGCGCTACCCCTGGGTCACAAGAAAGGAGACAAGCTGACTCCTGAGGAAGAAGAGATTTTAAACAAAAAATGATCTAAAAAATTTCAGAAGAAATCGATGAAAGGAAAAAGAATGCCAAAATCAGCAGTCTCCTGGAGGAGCAGTTCCAGCAGGGCAAGCTTCTTGCGTGCATCACTTCAAGGCCGGGACGATATGGCCAAACAGACGGCTATGTGCTAGAGGGGAAGGAGTTGGAGTTCTATCTTAGGAAAATCAAGGTCCGGAAAGGCAAATAAATCCTCGTTTTGTCTTCACCCATGTAATGAAGGTGTTTATTGTTCTGTTCCCAAAAACCCAAAAAACAAAAAAAACAAAAACAAGTAAAGCCAGTGAAATTCAACCAGGAACTCAGCAAAAAGAGCCCTGTTAAAGGAGAAGCAGCCTAAGGGAGAAAGAAAATTTTTCTCCTAAATTTTACTCAGGTAGAAAGTTTCATTTAAACAATAACACTTTGGGCCGGGCACGGTGGATCACGCCTGTAATCCCAACACTTTGGGAGGCCAAGGCGGGCGGATCACGAGGTCAGGAGATCGAGACCATCCTGGCTAATACGGTAAAACCCCGCCTCTACTAAAAAATACAAAAAAATTAGCTGGGCATGGTGGCAGGCACCTGTAGTCCCAGCTACTCGGGAGGCTAAGGCAGAGAATGGCGTGAGCCCAGGAGGCAGAGCTTGCAGTGAGCCAAGATCGTGCTACTGCACTCCAGCCTGGGCGACATAGCGACACTCTGTCTCAAAAACAAACAAACAAACAAAATAACACTTTGGTTAAGAATTCTTTTTTTTTTTTTTTTTGAGACGGAACGGAGTGCATTGGCACCATCTCAGTTCACTGCAACCTCTGCCTCCCAGGTTCAAGCGATTCTCCTTCCTCAGCCTCCCGAGTAGCTGGGATTACAGGCATGCGTCACTACACCCGGCTAATTTTGTATTTTTAGTAGAGACAGGGTTTCTCCATGTTGGTCAGGCTGGTCTTGAACTCCTGACCTCAGGTGATCCACCCGCCTCGGCCTCCCAAAGTGCTGGGATTACAGGCGTGAGCCACCACGCCCGGCCTGGTTAGGAATTTAAGGAGATGTGGGAAATACCAGTCTTTATGAACAGACACCTTCAGAATTATAATCTTCTCTCTGGAATGTTCAGTTGAAACACAAAACATGTGGTCCAACTATTTTCAGTCTGATCAAAACAGATGTTCCAAAGATTCAAAACAGAAAGTCTATCTTTTGAAATAAGTGTAAATTTTTCATTTTTGCTATATTTTCTCTCCCTAAGCTTTTCCTCTGCCCTTGGCTCTGTCCTCTCTTTTCTCCCTTGAAAAGGTGATCTAGAGGGAATTCAGATCTGCCTTTTTTTCCCTTTTTCTTTTCTTAAGCTCAGTGGCAAGAATCATTTTTTGTTTGTTTGTTTGAGACAGGCTCTCATGTGATTCTGGCTGGAGTGCAGTGGCGTGATCATGGCTCACTGCAGCCTTGACCTCCCGGGCTCAGCACTTCTCCCACCTCCCAGCCTCTCGAGTAGCTGAGACTACAGGCACATACCAGCATACCCCGCTAATTTTTAAAATTTTTTTGTAGAGACAGGGTCTCACTATGTTGCTGAGGCTGGTCTTGAACTCCTGGCCTCAAGCGATCCTCTCACCTCAACCTCCTAATCTACTGTTGGGATTACAGGCATGAGCCAACGTGCCCTGCCCAGATCTGCCTTTCTACTATCATTTGAATACTTTTAAGAAGACCTGTAATAATCCATAAATAATAGGAAATAGCTCACCTGAAAAATAAGATGCCTGACCTCTTTAAGGAATGCTAATTCCAGAGTTTGAATAACTTCAAAAGGATTTTTAAAAACTCAGGCAGGTTATCTATGTAAGTATATGCACACTAACAAATCAAAATTCAAAGGCTGTTGTATAAAATATATAATCAAGTAAAATCACAATCACCGCTACACCACTCTGACTCAGCTGAGTGATCTTATCAAGCAACCACTGGCAGCTCAGAAGAGCATACCAACACGTCCCCAGGCAGTCTAGTAAATCATTCTTAAAATGATGTGATATATATATGTATTTTTTTGTTTGAGTCAGGGTCTCACTCTGTCACCCAGGCTGGAGTGCAGTGGCATGATCACTGCAACTTCAAACTTCTGGGATCAAGCAATCTTCCCACCTTAGCCCCCTGAGTAGCTGGGACTGCAGGCACATGCCACTGTGCCTGGCTGATATAATTTTTAACATGGAAGATTGGCTTTAAAACCTCTCTTAAAATAATTGTGTTATTTGGCTACTTCTGGTTTTAAATTCTTATCTTCTACTGTATTAAAAAAGGGTATAATTTTAACTTCTTAACTACCTCCACCTCCCTCCATTCCCCTCCAAAGGCAGATAGTAGTTTATTATTGTATTCCATTTTGGAAGGTTGTATCTTAGGAAAAGATGACAGAGAAACTCTTAATTTCAAATTCAAAATTATAAATATCAGTATTGATACCTCTGTAATATAGTGATTGATTTGTAGTAAATTACTTCCTTTGATGGGGCACAGGGAACTAAACTAAAACATTATAAAGCATTAACCAAAGGGTTAGAATTTTTCACACACACATGTGGAGAAGAGCTATGACCGAGGAACAGGAAAGGGAAAGGTAACTATACCTTCTTTTTTTTTTTTTTTTTTTTTGAGACGGAGTCTCGCTCTGTCGCCCAGGCTGGAGTGCAGTGGTGCGATCTCGGCTCACTGCAAGCTCCGCCTCCCGGGTTCACGCCATTCTTCTGCCCTCAGCCTCCCGAGTAGCTAGGACTACAGGCGCCCGCCAACACGCCCGGCTAATTTTTTGTATTTTTAGTAGAGACGGGGTTTCATCGTGTTAGACAGGATGGTCTCCATCTCCTGACCTCGTGATCCACCCGCCTCAGCCTCCCAAAGTGTTGGGATTACAGGCGTGAGCCACCGCGCCCGGCCAGTAACTATACCTTCAATGCTGCTGAAGAACCACAACAGGCAGACTCCTAATCTATCACTAGTAGTTTCAAGTACAATAACCAGAGACGCTCTGAAGTTTAACTACCCATTTGAAGAAATACTTCAAGTTCTCTGAAGACCTTTCGGATATACATGATACATTGTTGTACAACTTTATTTTTGTCAAGCTGTTCATTAAAAGAGACAAAAAGGGGCACTTGTACTTAAAACTATGCTAAGTGATTCCAAATCCTCTGATCAAATCATAACTTAAACCATGATTCTAACAGTCCACTTACCATGAAAATCTGCACCCAACTTCTTAGAAGCCATTTAGAACCTGAAAAACAAGGAAATATTTCTTAGGCACATTATACCTTGAAGGTAGTACACTTGAGAGTACAAAAAAGAAACCAGAAGACCTAAGGTTTCAGGGCTGACAGAATCCTCACGTCTCACTCCCAAAGTCCAAAAAAAAGATCCAGGCACTGTGGCTCATGCCTGTAATCCCAGTGCTTTGGGCGGCAGAGGTGGGAGGATCACTTGAGCTCAGGAATTTGAGACCAGCAACATAGTGAGACCCCATCTCTATATAAAAAAAATTAAAAATTAGCCGAGGCCAGGCTTGGTGGCTCACTCCTATATCCCAGTACTTTGTGAGGCCGAGCTGGGGGGATCACTTGAGCACAGGAGTTTGAGACCAGCCTGGGCAACATAGGGAGACCCTGTCCCTATAAAAAATTGAAAAAATTAGTTGGGCGTGTTGGCATACACCTGTAGTCCCAGCTACTTGGGAGGCTGAAATGGGAGGATCGCTTGTGCCCGGGAGACTGAGGTTGACTGAGGTTGCAGTGAGCCACTGCACTACAGCCTGGGCAACACAGCGAGACCCTGTCTCACACAAAAAAATAATTAATTAATGAAAATCAAAAATTCGCTGGGCGTGGTAATGCATGCCTATCGTCCTAGCTACTTGGGAGGCTGATGTGAGATGATCACTTAAGCTCAGGATTTGAGGCTGCAGTGAGTTAAGAAGGTGCCACTGAACTCTAGCCTGTGCAACAGCACAAGACCCTGTCTAAGAAAAGAGGAGAGGAGAGGGCAGGAGAGGAGAGGGGAGGGGAGGGGAGAGAAGGGGAGGGGAGGGGAGGGGAGGGGAGGGGGAGGGAAGAGGAGGGGAGGAGGAGGGAAAGGGGAGGGGGAGGGAAGAGGGGAGGGGGAGGGGAGAGGGGAGAGGGAGGGGAGAGGGGAGGGGGAGAGGGAGGGGAGAGGGGAGGGGGAGGGGAGAGGGGAGAGGGAGGGGAGAGGGGAGGGGGAGGGGAGAGGGGAGGGGGAGGGGAGAGGGGAGGGGGAGGGGAGGGGAGGGGAGAGGGGAGAGGGGAGAGGGGAGAAGGGAGGGGAGAGGGGAGGGGGAGAGGGGAGGGGAGAGGGGAGAGGGGAGAGGGGAGAAGGGAGGGGAGAGGGGAGGGGGAGAGGGGAGGGGAGAGGGGAGAGGGGAGAAGGGAGGGGAGAAGGGAGGGGAGAAGGGAGGGGAGAGGGGAGGGGAGGGGGAGAGGGGAGGGGAGGGGGGAGAGGGGAGGGGAAGGGAGAGGGAAGGGGGAGGGGAAGGGAGAGGGAAGGGGGAGGGAAAGGGGAAGAGAGAGGGAAGGGGAAGGGAGAGGGAAGGGGGAGGGGAGAGGGGAAAGTGGAGACGGGAAAGGGGAGAGAAGGGAGGGGAGGGGAGGGGAGAGGGGAGGGGAAGGGGGAGGGGGGAGGGGAGGGGAAGGGAGGGGAGAGGAGAGGAGAGGAAAGGAGGGGAGGGGAGGGAGACAAGACAAGACAATGTTCACAGGGGCATTTTTTTCAGATTAGGGACGCTGCACCAGTAAGTATGAGGCAAAAAGTTAGAAAATCTGAAATCTGAAACACTTCTGGTGCCAAGGATTTAGATGAGGGATACTCAACTTGTACATAAAAAATATTTACAATGGTTGCCTCTAAGTAATAGGACTGGGAATAATTCATAAAATATTTGTATTTCTGAACGTTATATGGTAACATCTATTAATGTGGTAGTTTCTTTTAAAACTTTTCTTGAAAAGTTTCTGTTTTCAGCCAGGCGTGGTGACTTACACATGTAATCCCACATTTTGGAAGGCTGAGGCAGGTGGATTACTTGAGCCCAGGAGTTCCAAGACCAGCCTGGGCAACATGGTGAAACCTCATCTCTACAAAGATACAAAAAATTTGCCGGTGTGGTGTTGCATGCCTGTAGTCCCTGCTACTCGGGAGGCTGAGGTAGGAGAATCACCTGAGCCCAGGAAGTCAAGGCTGCAGTGACCAGTGATTGTGCCACTGCACTCCAGCCTAGGCGACACAGCAAGACCCTGTTTCCAAAAAGAAAAAAAAAAAAAAAGTTTCCATTTTTCAGCACGGTGTAGAGATAGAGTGTATTCTGTTTGATATTGTAGTTCATGGAGAATTAAATTTATAAAGTGTATGTATTATCAATTTTCAAAGAACCAGCAAACCATACTGAAAATGATTTAACCTTTCTATATGCGCAGAAAACATTCATAGGCATCTCGCTGTCGCCCAGGCTGGAGTGCAGTGGCACAATCTTTATTGCAACCTCTGCCTCCCAGGTTCAAACAATTCTCATGCCTCAGCTTCCCTGAGTAGCTGGGATTACAGGAGTGTGCCATCACACCCGGCTAATTATTTTGTATTTTTAGTAGAAACGGGGTTTTGCCATGTTGGATAGGCTGGTCTTCAACTCCTGGGCTCAAGTGATCCACTCACCCCAGCCTCCCAAAGTGCTGCAATTACAGGCATGAGCCACTGCACCCAGTCTCACAGTGAGACTTCTAAAACCCAGAAGCAAGATTCTTAGCAGCCTCAACCTTCCCACGTAGGCACATACCAGAAATCTGTTTTCCTAAATTGGGAAAGTAGCGGTATCTAAACTTCCAGCAATGAGAGTTGTGAATATGCTCACAGACATATGCAGAAAATTAGTGTTTCATTTCTATAACCCCAATAAAAATTGTGTGATATCAGCTGTTTGAAGAAGCAACTGTTGTTGAGGTAAAGAACTTGAGAGAGGCTGTTTGAGTCTTTGATTTAATAAATAATTTTCCAAACAACACCTAGAATATGCTGACATCAGGAATGTTATAAAGAAGTTCCACCAAAATTTAAATGGATGTGCTTGGCTTTTTTTTTTTTTTTTTTTTTTGAGATGGAGTCTCGCTCTGTCACCAGGCTGGAGTGCAGTGGCATGATCTTGGCTCACTGCAACCACCGCCTCCCGGGTTCAAGCCATTCTCCTGCCTCAGCCTCCCGAGTAGCTGGGACTACAGGCCCCCGCCACCACGCCTGGCTAATTTTTTGTATTTTTAGTAGAGACGGGGTTTCACCATGTTGGCCAGGATAATCTGGATCTCTTGACCTTGTGATCCACCCGCCTCGGCCTCCCAAAGTGCTGGGATCACAGGCGCGAGCTACTGCGCCCAGGCAGATGCTTGGCTTTTTTAAAAGGCTCAACTGTTCACCATAAAAAAATGAATGAAATCCAGCATGAGAATCACTTGAGGCTGGGAGACGGAGGTTGCAGTGAGCCGAGATGGTGCCACTGCACTCCAGCCTGGGCAACTCAGCAAGACTGTCTCAAAAAAAAAAAAAGAATGAAATCCTGTCATTTATGACAATGTGAATGAATCTGCAGGACTTTGTGTTAACTGAAAAAAGCCAGACACAGAAAGACAAATTTTGTATGATCTTACTCATACAGAATCTAAAAAAGTTTATCTCATAAAAGCAGAGGCTTTTTTTTTGTTACTCAGGTAACAAACTGCACATGTGTCCCCAAATCAAAATAAAAGTTGAAAAAACAAAAATTAAAAAAATTAAAAAAACCACCACCACCACCACCAGCCAGGCACGGTGGCTCACAACTGTAATCTTAGAACTTTGAGAAGCCAAAGAAGGCAGATCACCTGAGGTCAGGAATTCGAGACCAGCCTGGCCAACATGGTGAAACCCAGTATCTACAAAAATACAAAAATTAGCTGGGCATGGTGGCACATGCCTGTAGTCTCAACTACTCGGGAGGCTGAGGCAGAAGAATCACTTGAACCCAGGAGGCAGAGGCTGCAGTGAGCCGAGATCACGCCACTGCACTCCAGCTTGGGCAACAGACAGAGATTCTGTCTCAAAACAGTAACAACAATCACCTATGCTATCTGCCTAGGGCCATTCACAGGATGGTAAATCAGATGACTCCATTCTCTGACTGACCAAGGCTGATGGCATCCTCTCAAAGAACTTCTGACTGCGGAGAATCAGAGATGTGGAATATTTATCATAAATAAATAGCAAACACCCCTCCCAAAAAAGTAGAGAGTATAATAGTAATTACCAGAGGCCGGAGAGGTGGGGAGGGTAGTAAAGGGAAGGGCAGGGAGTGGGATGGGGAGAAGTTGAGGAACGATTAAAGTTACCATCACATAGGAAGAATAAGTTCTGGTATTCTATTGTACAGTAAGGTGACTACAGTTAACAATAATATATTCTACATTTCAAAATTAACTAGAGCTCAGGAGTTTGAGACCAGCCTGGGTAATATGGCAAAACCCCATCTCTACTAAACATACAAACATTAGCCGAGCATGGTGGTACGCACCTGTAGTCCCAGCTACTTGGGAGGCTGAGGTGGGAGGATGGCTTGAGCCCAGGAGGCAAAGGTTGCCGTGAGCCATGATTAAGCCACTGCACTCCAGCTTGGGCAAGAGAGCCAGTCTCAAAAAAAAAAAAAAAAAAAAAAAATTAGCATGGTGTGGTGGTGCATGCCTGTAGTCCCAGCTAATCAGGTTCACTTGAGTCCAGGTGGTAAAGGCTGCAGTGAACTATGATCGCACCACTGCACTGCAGCCTGGGCAACAGAGTGAGACCCCAGCTCTAAAAAAAATTTAAAATAAAAAAAAGAAGACATAAAAGTTCACAAATATTGTGTGATGCCATTCATATGAGGTGTCCAGAAAGGGAAAATCCAAAGAGACTGAAAGCAGACTGGCGGTTGCCAGGGTCTGGGAAAGAGAAACTGTGTAATTGGTTAAGGGTCTCCTTTGGAGTGAAGGAAAGGTTTCAGAACTAGATATGGTGATTACACAACACTATGAGAGTACTAAATGCCACTAAATTGATCATTTTAAAATGGTTAATTTCATGCTATGTGAATTTCACCTCAGTAAGTTGTTTTTAAAATTAAATTACAAGAAAAAAATGGCAGAAAAAAATTGGCAGCAGAGAGGTGCTCCAGAGGAGAGGGCCAGAAAGACGCGTGTCAACAACTTCCGAGTTTGAAAATCAGAGAGGCAATGAGGCAGTGAACAACTAGATAGAAGACCACAAGGAATAGTAAATGAAAAATAAAATACAGTTCTCTTTATTAGTAAATAATGTAAAATTTTTAAAATCATGCCTCAATAGAGCTGATAAAATAGATTTTTTTCCAATATTATATATTATTTTCCACAGTCCTTAAGAATATGAGAAATCTATATTTGGGCACATAAAGATTTTTCTAAGGTCCACTATGCAGCAAAACTTCAGTCTCTCAAAGCTCAAAGGCATTTTAATACCTACTTAGGGTGAGTTTTCTTCCCCCAGAACATCTTTTATATATATGTACATACATGTATGTATGTGTGTGTGTACATATATATATGTACACACATTTCACCAATAACTTCCTGTACTTTTTTAAACCCCTTTATTATTTATTTTTCCATAAGTTATTGGGGTACAGGTGGTATTCAGTTACATAAGTTCCTTAGTGGTGATTTGTGAGATTTCGGTGCACCCATCACCCGAGCAGTATACGCTGCACCCTATTTGTGGTCTTTTATCCCTCGCCCCCCTCCCACCCTTCCCCCCAGGTCACCAAAGTCCACTGTATCATTCTTATGCCTTTGCGTCCTCATAGCTTAGGTTTCACGTATCAGTGAGAACATACGATGTTTGGTTTTCCATTCCTGAGTTACTTTACTTAGAACAGTCTCCAATCTCATCCAAGTCACTGCAAATGCTAATTCATTCCTTTTTACAGCTGAGCAGTATTCCATCATATATATGTATATGACACATATATACATACGTATATACATATATACACACACACACACACTATCGTATATACATATATACACACAGCAGTTTATCCATTCGTTGATTGATAGGCATTTGGGTTGGTTCCACGATTTTACACTTGTGAATTGTGCTGCTATAAACATACATGTGCAAGCATCTTTTTCAAATGACTTCTTTTCCTCTGGGTAGATATCCAGTAGTGGGACTGCTGGATCAAATGGTAGTTCTACTCTTAGTTCTTTAAGGCATCTCCACACTGTTTTCCAGAGTGGCTGTACTAGTTTACATTCCCACAGCAGTGTAAATGTGTTGCCTGATCACTGCATCCATGCCAACATCTACTGTTTTTTTATTTTTTTATTATGGCCATTCTTGCAGGAGTAAGGTGGTATCACATTGTGGTTTTGATTTGCACTTCCCTGATCATTAGTGATGTTGGGCATTTTTCATGTTTGTTGGCCATCTGTATATCCTCTTTTGAGAACTGTCTATTCATGTCCTTAGCCCACTTTTTGATGGGATTGTTTTTTTCTTACTGAGTTGGTTGTAGATTCTGGATATCAGTCCTTTGTCAGATGTATAGATTATGAAGATTTTCTCCCACTCTGTGGGTTGTCTGTTTACTCTGCTGACAAAAGCTCTTTAGCTTAATTGGGTCCCAGCTATTTATCTTTGTTTTTATTGCATTTGCTTTTGGGTTCTTGGTCATGAATCCTCGCCTAAGCCAATGTCTAGAAGGGTTTTTCCAATGGTATCTTCTAGAATTTTTTATAGTTTCAGGTCGTTAAGTCCTTAATATATCTTGTATAAGGTGACAGATGAGGATCCAGTTTCATTGTCCTACATATGGCCAGCCAATTATCCCAGCGCCGTTGTTAAAAAGGGTATCCTTTCCCCACTTTATGTTTTTGTTTGCTTTGTCGAAGATCAGTTGGCTGTAAGTATTTGGGTTTATTTCTGGGTTCTCTATTCTGTTCCATTGGTCTGTGTGCCTATTTTTATACCAGTACCATGCTGTTTTGGTGACTATGGCCTTATAGTATAGTTTGAAATCAGGTAGTGTGATGCCTCCAGATTTGTTCTCTTTGCTTAGTCTTGCTTTGGCTGTGCAGGTTCTTTTTTTGTTCCATATGAATTTTAGAAATGTTGTTTCTAATTCTGTGAAGAATGATGGTGGTATTTTGATGGGGATTGCATTGAATCTGTAGATTGCTTTTGGCAGTATGGTCATTTTCACAATATTGATTCTACCCATCCATGAGCATGGGATGTGCTTCCATTTGTTTGTGCCATCTATGATTTCTTTCAGCAGCGTTTTGTAGTTTTCCTTGTAGAGGTCTTTTGACTCCTTGGTTAGGTATATTCCTAAGTATTTTTATTTTTTTGCAGCTGTTGTAAAAGGGGTTGAGTTTTTTATTTGATTCTCTGCTTGGTCACTGTTGGTGTATAGAAGAGCTTCTGATTTGTGTACATTAATCTTGTATCCAGAAACTTTGCTGAATTCTTTTATCAGTTCTAGGAGCTTTCTGGAGGAGGCTTTAGGGTTTTCAAGGTAAACGATCATATTGTCAGCAAACAGTGACAGTTTGACTTCCTCTTTACCAGTTTGGATGCCCTTTCTTTCTTTCCCTTGTCTGACTGCTTTGGCTAGGACTTCCAGTACTATGTTGAACAGGAGTGGTGAGAACGGGCATCCTTGTCTTGTTCTAGTTCTCACAGGGAATGCTTTCCACTTTTCCCCATTCAGTATTATGTTGGCTGTAGGTGTGTCATAGATGGTTGAGTTTTTTCGTTTTTGTTTTTGAGACAGAGTCTCGCTCTGTCGCCCATGCTGGAGTGCAATGGTGCGATCTCGGCTCACTGCAACTTCCACCTCCTGGGTTCAAGCGATTCTCCTGTCTCAGTCTCCTGAGTAGCTGGGATTACAGGCGCCTGCCACCATGCCGAGCTAATTTTTGTATTTTTAGATGAGACGGGGTTTCACCATGTTGGCCAGGCTGGTCTCAAACTCCTGACCTCAGGTGATCCACCTGCCTCGGCCTCCTAAAGTGCTGGGATTACAGGTGTGAGCCACTGCACCTGGCCCAGAGATGGCTTTCATTACATTGAGGTATGTCCCTCATATGCTGATTTTGCTGAGAGTTCTAATCATAAAGGGATGCTGGATTTTGTCAAATGCTTTTTCTGCATCTATTGAGATGATCATGTGATTTTTGTTTTTAATTCTGTTTATGTGGTGTATCACATTTATTGACTTAAATATGTTAAACCATCCCTGCATCCCTGGTATGAAACCCACTTGATCATGGTGGATTATCTTTTTGATATGTTGCTGGATTTGGTTAGCTAGTATTTTGTTAAGGATTTTAGCATCTATGTTCATCAAGGATATTAGTCTGTAGTTTTCTTTTTTGGTTATGTCCTTTCCTGGTTTTGGTAGGGTGATGCTGGCTTCATACAATGAATTAGGCATGGTTCCTTCTTTATCTTGTGGAATAGTGTCAAAAGGATTGGTACCAACTCTTCTTTGAATGTCTGGTAGAATTCTGCTGTGAAGCCATCTGGTCCTGGACTTTTTTTGTTGGTAATTTTTTAATTACCATTTCAATCTTGCTGCTTGTTATTGGTCTGTTCAGGGTATCCAATTCCTCCTGATTTAAGCTAGGAGGGTTGTATTTTCCCTAAACCCATTTATTTTACAATACTCTCCTACTATCTAAATACTCAATTATGGAAAAATGATTAAATAATGGAAAATCCAGAAGATAACGTTGTGATGGCACTAAGAGTGTCTACTAAAGGCACATAACATAGGAGTAGACATGGAACTAAAAAAATTATTTTATTTTTAGAAAGCATATAATAAATAGAAAATAACTGTGTGTGTGTGTGTGTGTGTGTGTGTGTGTGTGTGTGTTTTAATAGAAATGAGGTCTCACTATGTTAACCAGGCTGGTTTTGAACTTCTGAACTCAAGCTATCCTGCCTCCCAAAGTGCTAGGATTACAGGCATGAGCCACCATTCCTGGCCAATAATTATAAATTTTAAAATGTTTTAATAAATTAAATTAAATTGCCTTATGTAAAAAATGTGCACAAAACAAGACTGAAAGAAATGTTTGCCACTAATGTAAAGCTATAATTAATCACAGGGAAAAAAATTTTATAATCAATCATAAATTTCCACTAAAATAAGTATATGCTTCTATTAAAGGGAAATTATCAATCAAAAATAACAATAAAACATATTCTTTTTCTTTTTTAGCTGGTGGTATGGATTGGAACACACATTCATAATTCAAGAACTTTTACACTAATAAAACTTAGAAATCCCAAAACCAACAACTTATCAGTGATGTTCTATTTTTCCAGCTCAGTATCACTTCAGTTCAAATGCTACAGGAAGAAAACCCGGTAACTTAAAATCTGAATTACTGGTTAAAGACATCAGAAAAAAGAACAAAGAATAAATCTAAGAATAAAAAGAGATGGGGAAACAGGTAACAAGAGAAATGCAGGGAGAGAAGGAGGAGCCAGAATGAAAGAAGAGGAGATGGGTTAAGGAATGGAAAGAAATGGGAAAAGGAAAAGTTGAAGGAGGCAGGGATAGGAGACAAGGAAATTTTTAAAAAGTAATAATAAAAAACACCTTGCGAAGGACCAGGCCCTCTGAGAAAGGGAGGAGAAAGCCCAAGGGCAACTGTATTAATGTTCTCTCATTTTCACTTCCTTTCCTTTTGCATATCTGTCAAATTATTATAATACTCTCTAAAACGCTTCCCAAAACAAAATAGCAACTCAGAATCTCAGTAAGCTATCAGTCACACTTCTAAAATAATAGCTGCAATCAGTAATTTCCCAAGATACAAATTAATCCAGGAAATTATCTAATTTACACAAAAAGATGGCTTTGGGAATCATCACATTTCAAGCCTGAAGAAAAATTAACTCCCATACAAGTCATAGCAACATTTATGTTTGTAACTGCTAGTAACATGTCAATATTAGGCTATAATATATTCATGAGAAAGAAGTTTTCTGTCTTCTCTCTGGGGTCTCAAAGGCATTTTGGAGCCTCAGCTCCCTCATCAGTAAAATAAAGGTAGTAGACTGAATAACCAGCCAACTCTAGATAGACCATAAATCTATAATGAGAGAATAAAATGAAGGAAAAATATTCATGTTTCCAAATTAAATATTGAGTATTCAAGATAAATGATACCAATGTCTATATTGACAAAATTAAAAGCTAGCAATCATATGTTCATCGTCCCATTTTTTTTCTTACTAATCCATAAAACCCAAGCCTGGAAACCATTCCCCTATACCACATATAAAGTAACCTCAAATGATTCTTATTATAAAAATTAACAAAAGATACTTTTATATACTGCCTGACATGCAGAAAGAGCTCCACAAAGGTTGACAAATTATTCAAACCAGCAACGATGTGTTTAAAGAAAAAGAAGGTTGGTGAATTAAATATAACTTTCAAAAAGGCAAAACATTTCCAACCACTCTACCAGTAAACTAGTATACCTATAGAAAACATGTAAAAAAAAAAATTTTTTTTTTTTTTTAAAGATGGAGTCTCCCTCTGTCGCTCAGGCTGGAGTGTGGTGACACAATCTCGGCTCACTGCAACTCTCTGCCTCCCAGGTTCAAGCAATCTTCCTGCCTCAGCCTCCCAGGTAGCTGGTACTACAGGCACACACCACCATGCCCAGCTAATTTTTTTGTATTTAGTAGAGACAGGTTTTTGCCATGTTGGCCAGGCTGGTCTCGAACTCCTGACCTCAGGTGATCCACCCATCTTGGCCTCCCAAAGTGCTGAGATTACAGGTGTGAGCCACCGCACCTGGCCTGAAAACATGTAAATTTTTATTTGAACAGAATAGTATTACAATATTTTTTTGTGTGAGTTAAGAATGTAACTGTGAAGACTGAATTCAATTTGTGAGGCCTTGCTTTCAGTCAGATTAAGTCTGAGAATTAGCAAGAGACACTACTTTCAGGATCTATCACTGTCCACAAGCTCTGTGTTTGCAAAACTTAGCCCGCTTATTACTGTCTGCTGCACATCGGCGTACTTGGCTGAAAATGGAAGGCCAACAAGAGGTCACAGTACCCTGATTCATACTGAGGAACATTTCAACAGCTCCAGTAAGCTTTTCTTTACACATCAATTTCTTTTAATTCAGCTGGAATAAAATACTGGTTCAGATTTTCCTAAGCACCCGTTTTATCACAAACTAAAAAAGAAAATTGGAGTCACTAGCCTACAGAAACAAGATTTAATAGGCCCTGACATTGTGGAAAAGGGAGAAGTATGTTTATGTGGATATGGAAACAAATAAGGATAAGATATTTTTATAATGGTGGGATCACAAATTTAGCCTTTTGGTTTTTCCTTTTGTGCTGTTTTCCAGGTTTCCTGTACTGAGCATAGATGAATATATTTATCTATGATCAACACACACATACTTTGTAATTGGGGGAAAAAAACTGGTATGCAACAAGTACCTATAAGAGGATTAAAAAGAAACACAATAATATGTAATTCAACAGAGCGCTGGAAAAAAACACAAACAAAAAAAAAAGGTAACTAATGAAAGATAACGACTTCAGAGAGAGAAAAAAGAACAAAGAATAAATCAGTGGTTTCTAGACCAGTAAGCATACAAATGACTCTAGGTTATAGACTTCATGGAGGTGTAACAGGTGTTTTACTTTATTAACAATAAAGAGTGCAAACCATTGTGTTTTACTTTATTAACAATAAAGAGTGCAAACCACTAAATAACAATACTGAATTGCCCCAAATAACATAGCATTACCACTCATAAGGCAAAAATGATAGGAAACAAAAACTAGGCAGAAATAGATAACAAATCTAATTTAGCTCTAATCTAGATTTAATTTATATTGTTAGATCAAAAGCATCTTGAAAGCAGGACAAACTTTTTAAAATACCCAAAGAACATCTTACAAAACTTGTGTAAATATTAGGACACAAAGAAAACCATGATAAATTTCCAAAATCAGAAGTAGCTGAGTCAGGCCAGGCGTGGTGGCTCACGCCTGTAATCCCAGCACTTTGGGAGGCCAAGGCAGGCAGATCACTTGAGGTCAGGAGTTTGAGACCAGCCTGGCCAACATGGTGAAACTCCATCTCTACTAAAAATACAAAAAATATTAGCCGGGTCTCATGGCATATGCCTGTAATCCCAGCTACACGGGAGGCTGAGGCAGGAGAATGGCTTGAACCCAGGAAGCGGAGGTTGCGGTGAGCCGAGATCACGCCACTGCACTCCAGCCTGAGCAACAGAGTGAGACTCCACCTCAAAAAATAAAACTAAAATACGTAGCTGAGTTAATAACCAGCTCGACCTCGGCTCACTCCATCCAGGCTTGAGCCTCCACCATCCAGGCTCAAGCAATTCTCCCGCCTCAGCCTCCCGAGTAGCTGGGATTACAGGTACCCACCACCCACACCCAGCTAATTTTTTTTTTTTCTGAGACAGAGTCTCACTCTGTTGCCCAGGCTGGAGTGCAGTGGTGCCATCTCGGCTCACTGCAAACTCCGCCTCCCAGGTTCACGCCATTGTCCTGCCTCAGCCTCCCGAGTAGCTGGGACTACAGGCGCCCGCCACCACGTCCGGCTAATTTTTTTGTATTTTTAGTAGAGACGGGATTTCACCGTGTTAACCAGGATGGTCTCAATCTCCTGACCTCATGATCTGCCCGCCTCAGCCTCCCAAAGTGCTGGGATTACAGGCGTGAGCCACCGCGCCCGGCTAATTTTTTTATTTTTAGTAGAGGCAGGGTTTCACCATGGTGGCTAGGATGGTCTCGAACTCCTGACCTCAGGTGAACTGCCTGCCTCGGCCTCACAAAGTGCTGGGATTACAGGCATGAGCCACTGTGCCCGGCCTCCAATGGGATTTTAATGGATCCAAAATATAGAAAAGTGTCTAATTTGTATTTACAAAATGAGTATAATATTGGTGCCAAAAAACTTCGGAAAAATCGAATATATAAATACAGATATGAAAATCCTTGATTAAAAAAAAAGTAACCACCAAAATTACCAGTACATTTTAGGAATAAACCATGTCCAAGTGAGATTTTTTGCATAAATACAGTCCAACACCAACATTAACAATTCTGTTGATATAATTCAGCATTAATGCTCAAAGAAGAAAAATCATATGGCTATCTCCTTTACATGAGTTTTAAAAAACAAAAAACTAATACCAAATACCAGATTATGCTGACTAGTGGGGAGACTACAGAAGTATTCCCACGAAGGACAGCAACAAGACAAAGATATCCATTATTATCACAATTGCTTAGCATTGTTATTTCATATTAGATGGGAGAAATAAAAAGCATAAAAACTCAGATAAGAAACTTTCCCAGGAAAACCCAAAAACTGACAAGAGAATATGATAAACTATTTCTGGATACAAAATTAATATTCTGAAACAAATTAATACTCTGAAACAGCCTTCATATATACATGGCCAGATAATAAATATAATGTGCTGAAACAAGAGAACTGCTTAAGCCCAGGAGTTCGAGTCCAGCCTGGGCAACATTGCAAGATCCCATCTCTTTAAAAAAAAAAAAGAAATAAATAAAAAGAAATATAAGAGAAACACACAACATACCAATATACCACAGCAGTTAACAACTAGGAATAAACTGAAGACATAAAGGGAGAAAACTAAACCTGTACTGAAAGACACAAAAGAAAACTTAGACAATTAGAAAAACATACAATACTCTTGAGCGGGATATTCAACATTATTAAGATCAATTCTAAGTTGCTATACAAATTTGCCATGATGCAAATGAAAACTGAAGTACCATGTTTTTCTTTTTTTTTTTTTAATTAGACAAGCTGATTCTAAAGTTCATGTAGAAATAACAATTAAGCGGCCAGGCGCGGTGACCCACGCCTGTAATCCCAGCACTTTGGGAGGCCGAGGTGGGTAGATCACCTAAGGTCAGGAGTTTGAGACCAGCCTGGCCAACATGGTGAAACCCCATCTCTACTAAAAATACAAAAATTAGCTGTGGCGGGAGCCTGTAATCCTAACCCACTCCAGAGGCTGAGGCAGGAGAATCACTTGAACCTGGGAGGCAGAGGTTGCAGTGAGCTGAGCTCACACCATTGCACTCCAGCCTGGGCGACAAGAGAAAAATTCCATCTCAAAAAAAAAAAAAAAGAAATAACAATTAAGCAAACGCAGAAAAAAAAGAAAAAATGTCCGAAGAAAATGGAGACTAGCCTATCAGATATTAAAATATTAGAAGATACAATACTGAAAGCTGTGTCGTACTGGTACAAATACAGATTAGTGGAACAAAGTAGAAATCCCTAAAAATACCCAAAATATAAACATTTGGTATATAATAAAGCTGCTTTTTAAAATCAAGTCATGGGACAACTGGGTAGTCACCTAGAAAAAAGCAAAATCCGATGCTTGCTTCACACTGCATACCAAGATAAATTCCAGATGGATCAAAGGTATAGTAACATTATGCAACTGACCAAATGTAGAAATACTATTTTCACTCTACACATACAGCTAGCGAGCCAAAATAACCTAAGTTTCTAAGACTTCAAATTTAAGAAAATACCTGGCTTATGAAAAACTCAGAGAATGAAGGGTTTTGGTTTGTTTTTTTTTAAGTCAAGATGCTGTAATACGTAAGTTTTGTCACTAACTGATTTTAGTCTTACTTTTTTCTTTTCTTTTTTTGAGACAGGGTCTCACTCTGTCACCCATGCTGGAATGCAGTGGCACAAACTTGACTCACTGCAGCCTCAACCTCCCGAGCTCAAGTGATCCTCCCACCTCAGCCTCCTGAGTAGCTGGGACCACAGGCACCCAACACCATGCTCGGCTAATTTTTTGTAGAGATGGGATTTTGCCGTTTGGCTCAGGCTTGGTCTTACTTTTCAAATGAGGTTTTACCAAAGTTATTAATTGTAAGGTATCCTTAAGGCTTATAAGCAAAGCAATTAGTGTCTACAACCAAACTGCCCTGAACGCTCCTGATCTTGTCTGATCTCAGAAGCAGGGTTGAGTCTGGTTAGTACTTGGAAGTGAGAAACACAACTAGTGACTGAATACAAAGCTCATTTCAAATAGTTTAATAAAAACAGATTACAGTTGAAAAGCAACTCCCTAAAAATTACAAAGTGACAAATAAGTACATACAGAGATAAACTAGTACTGTAAACGCAAATTATTGACCCAAACTGGTTTTTTTGTTTGTTTGTTTGTTTGAGACGGAGTCTCGCTCTGTCACCAGGCTGGAGTGCAGTGGCGCGATCTTGGCTCACTGCAACCTCCACCTCCCGGGTTCATGCCATTCTCCTGTCTCAGCCTCCTGAGTAGCTGGGACTACAGGTGCCCGCCACCACACCTGGCTAACTTTTGTATTTTTAGTAGAGACGGGGTTTCACCATGTTGGCCAGACTCGTCTCAATCTCTTGACCTCGTGATCCTCCCGCCTCAGCCTCCCAAAGTGCTGAGATTACAGACATGAGCCACCACGTCCTGCCAACCCAACCTGATTTCTTAAGATCTGCAGCTAATTCCAAAATGGGTCAATAAAATCCAGACAAAGATTTCCCTTAGCTCTGGTCTCCTCTTAATCCTCCAAACATCTAGTACAGTGTCTAATCTTTAGCAGGGGTGGCTTTTCACTTACTCTCTCCCTTCAAACTTTCTGAAAATTTAATAGCTAATTGTACAACTAATAATTCTACCTAACATGTAATTTCAGAATACAACTAGACAAAACAATATCTTTAAAATGAAAAAGCTAAAACAATAATCTCTTGTAGTTACCAATAAAAAGTCTGAAATTATAAGTCTTGTGAGACTACCATAATGGAAGAACAGGAAAGTAATGACTAGTTAAAAATCAGAATGGGAGTCATGACTTCAAAGCATTAGCCAGGGCTGGGTGTGACTGCTCAGGCCTGTAATCCCAGCACTTTGGGAGACTGGAAGATCACTTGAGCCCAGGAGTTCAAGACTAGCCTGAGCAACATAGTGACAACCTGTCTCTACAAAAAATACAAAAACTGGCCAGGTGTGGTGGCACACACCTGTAGTCCCAGCTACTCAGGAAGTTGAGGCGGGGGACCACCTGAGCCTGGGGAGGTCGAAGCTGCAGTGAACAGTGATGGCGCCACTGCACTCCAGCCTGCACTCTCACTCTGGGTAACAGAGTGAGACCTTGTCTCAAAAAAAATAAAAATTAAAGCATTAGCCAATCAGAAATTTCAAGTCAGCATCTTAACCAATTCATTACAATTTATTTAAAGTATTTTCTTCGGAGAGTTCAGTGCAGTGTCCTCAAGAGGAAATCTGACCACGAACCTATCAATTTAATTCTTGCAACTGAATAAAGACTGGTTGGCAAAAAAATAATGTTAACAAGTTATTGAACCAAAAATATAATTTCCTTCCCAACTCCAAAAATCATATCACAATTCATACCAGAAGGCAAGAAAGACAAGAGCACCTGAGGCAATTAAAAGACTTGTAGAATGGGTAAAAACCTCTGAAATTAAAAAAAAAAAGAACTTTTAGGGCTTCTTCCATAAAACAACACTACTACTGGAGTAAATGATCTCTGGAATTCTTTCCAGAATTAAAGGACTAGAGATAGATTATTTTCTAACTATGAATTTCACTGGTTTTTCTAGTCTTATACATATAAAAAAGATAGCACAAGACTTCATCTTAATTCTGAGGGCACATAAAAACAAACCGGTGTTTTCTTCTAAAAAAAAAATGGGTGTGGACTGTGTATACTTACTTGACTCAGAAAGACAAGTATACTTGACTCAGCAAGTATATACAATCCACACCCCCCCCTTTTTTTTTTTTTAGAAGAAAATCCTTACTATTTGACACTATTTTCCTCTACAAGTAACTAATACAATACTAACTGGTTAGTTTTTTGTTGTTGTTGTCTTGAGACAGAGTCTTGCTCTGTCGTCTGCACTCTGGAGTGCAGCAGCGAGATTCTTGTGCCTCAGCCTCCCGAGTAGCTGGGATTACAGGCGTGGGCCATCACACCCAGCTAATTTTTGTATTTTTATTAGAGACAGGATTTCACCACGTTGCCTAGGCTGGTCTCAAACTCCTGACCTCAAGTGATCCACCCACTGTGGCCTCCTAAAGCACTGGGATTGCAGGCATGAACCACCACGCCCAGTCTCTTAACTGGTTAATTTTAAAACAAAAAGAAGTTATCATACTAGAAGCTATTTATTTGACCTGAAATAAGTAACTGCAAATATAATTTTTTGTTCTTCCTGGAGTCTTCAAACTCAGTGGATTGTATCATTCTGTTTCCATCACGTGAAACCTGAATGATTTTTCCCACAGAAATAATACAGCCTTGTTCACAAAACTTGAAAACTCAAATCCCCAGGGGAACACTGTAGGCCTAAAGGAAAAACAATATAAGGATGGAACAACTTCACACGGTGTCAAAGATTTATGGGGAGAGAAAAGGGGTTCTTAAGTAATTTCACATGCTTATGAAATATGTGTATGCTAAAATAAATGTCAGAACAGATGTCTTTAAAGTTCTATTAAATATTTAAGAAACAGATTATTCCTATTTTATTTAATCTATTCCAACACATAAAATGGAAACAAATATATACTTGCAGCTTATCAATTTATTCAGGATTTGTTTATTGTCTGTCTTCCCCACTTGCCTTTATGCACTATGAGGACAAATACCACTTCTGTCTCATTCACCATTACACCAAGGATAGTGCCCCGCCACAGTAGTGCTCAGTAACTCCTGCTGAATGAATGTTGCTGAACTCCAAGTTCTCATATGAGATCAGCATAATACTGATACCAAAAACTGACAGAGAAAAGAGAAAAAAGAACCAGAAATAAAAGCATATTTAATTTTTGTTGATCCTTGTTTTTAGAGACAGGGTCTTGCTCTGAACAGCCCAGGTTGGAGTGAAGTGGCATGAACATTGCTCACTGCAGCCTCAAACTCCTGAGCCCAAAAGATCTTCCTGCCTCAGCCTCCCAAGTATCTGGGACTACAGGAATGTACCACCACACCCAGCTGATTATTTATGTTTTATCCATACATACCCAAATCCTAATTAAAATAGTAGTGAATTAAACTGCAAAATCCTGACTGTAGCAAACTTTTAGAAAAAGTGATTCAGTTTCCTTCAACACAAAAAAAGCAAGATGAAAAGAGAACCTACAGACTGAAAAAGATCTTAAGGAATACATCTCAAGCAATCACTAACTTACAGACCTTATTTGAGTCCCAATCCAAACACATGAGGAAAACACAATAAAAAAATTGAGAAAACATGAATATTTGATAATGTTAAGGAATAAGTTCATTTTCTATAGGTAGGATAATGCTATTACAGTAATTTATGTGATCTTTCAGAGATATACAAAAATAACTTGACAGGTTAAATGATATGACTGGGATTTGCTCTAAAATAACTGGGCAGAGGGTACGTATATAAAACAAGATTGACAGTCATTGGGGCTGTATGGTGTTATGATACATACATATACGGACACACACAGACACAGAGGTTTTTGTCTACAGCTTCTGGCCCATAACTCCCATAGCCCTTGCTGGAGTCTTCTGTTATAATGTTAGGTATGTCAGGCCTCAAGGGCAGGCCTCAGAAAACAGAATCTCTCAAATCTTTTCCCACCCTCCCTTCAACTGTCCTAAGGTAGAACTCTATCTCTCCCAATACCCCTTTCTCCTTGTGAGTCTTAAGCCCCTCTCACAGGCAGGGCAGGGTGGCTCACTCCTACAATCCCAGCATTTTGGGAGGCTGAGGCGGGAGGATCACTTGAGATCAGGAGTTTGAGACCAGTCTTACCAACATGGTAAAACCCCATCTCTACTAAAAATACAAAAATTAGCCGGGCGTGGTGGTGCATGCCTGTAATCCCAGCTACTCGGAGGTGGAGGTTGCAGTGACCCAAGATGGTGCCACTGCACTCCAGCTGGGCAACAGAGTGAAAGCGTGTCTCAAAAGAAAAAGACAGAGGGAGAGTCCCACTCTGTACTCTGGGAGAAGGAATGCTAACATCATGAAGCTTCCATAAAAACTCAAGAGGACTGGATTTGGAGAGCTTCTGGCTAGCTGAACACCTGGACGGAGGTTCGTGGATGGTGACACCCCAGGGAGGACATGGAAAGTCAGTGCACCTTCCCCCCTACCTTGCCAGACAAATCTCTTCATCTGTATACTTTGCAATAGCCTTTAGAATAAACCAGTAAACATAAAAGAGTTTCTCTGGGTTCTGTGAAACACTCTGGCAAATTAAACCTAAAGAGAGGACCGAGGGAACCCCGACATGAGTGAAGCTGGTGGTCAGAAGCACTTGAGGCCCAGACTTGTGACTGATGAGTGCTAGGGGGCAATCTTGGAGACTGCGCATTCAACCAGTGGGATCTGACGCTATCTCCAGGTAGATAATGTCAGCATTGAACTGGAGAACACCCAACTGGTGTCAGCTGCTCGGTGTGTGGGGAAAACTGCCCACACATTTGGCCACAGAATTCTTTTTCTGTGTTGATAATTGCTGTGGTGGTGTGTGAGTAGAAAAAAAATAAGAGTTTTTAAAACAAAGCAGGATTAATCTACATTTTTGTTGTTGCTGTTGTTGTTGTTGTTGTTGTTGTTGTTGTTGTGACAGAGTCTCAGTCTGCCACCCAGGCTGGACTGCAGTGGCACGATCTCAGCTCACTACAACCTCTGCCTCTGGGGTTCAAGTGATTCTCTTGCCTCAGTATCCCAAGTAGCTGGGATTATAGGCACACACCACCACACCCGTTAATTTTTGTATTTTTAGTAGAGTTGGGGTTTCACCATGTTGGCCAGACTGGTCTCGAACTTCCTGACTTCAGGTGATCTGGCCACCTCACCCTCCCAAAGTGCTAGGATTACAGGCATGAGTCATGCCCAGCCAAATCTACTTTTATGAGTTTGGAACTTTCTAAAATAAAGAACTAAAACAAGGCTGGGTGCCATGGCTCACACCTGTAATCCCAGCACTTTGGGAGGCCAAGGCTGGTGGATCACCTGAGGTTGGGAGTTCCAGACCAGCCTGACCAACATGGAGAAACCACGTCTCTACTAAAACTACAAAAAATTAGGCAGGCATGGCGGCGCATGCCTGTAATCCCAGCTACTCACTCAGGAGGCTGAGGCAGGAGAATCACTTGAACCCGGGAGGCGGAGATGGCGGTGAGCCAAGATCATGCCATCACACTCCAGCCTGGGCAACAAGAGCGAAACTCCATCTCAAAAAAAAAATAAAATCACTTAAGCCTATATACAGTTTAACATTTTTATAAAGCTCACAATTAAGCAAAAATAAACAATATATTATTTAGGAATATATATATGTGGTTTATAAAAGGAAGGAAATGATAAACCCAAAATTCGGGAGAACAGCTAACTCTGTGTAGTAGTAAAAGGATAGGATAGGACAGAAACAGACAAATAAATAGTAATGTATTGGTAATGCTCTAGTTTTCAAGACAACTAATAAGCTTGCAAATGTTTATTATTATGCCTCATAACTTAGATGTTTTACATTCATATTTTTTCTGTATGTTAAACACCATACAATGAAAAATTCTAAAGCATATAGCTCTAGATGCTACAAATTCTGTTTAGCAAAAATTAATAGTATCAGATCAGGTTGGCAAACTAAACATCTATCCATCCTAATCATATCTCTTAAAAAATAAAACCATAATAGCACTAACAAACCCCCTCCTAAAAGGGTGGTTCCTAAAAGTTATCAAGATACCACAAATGAAGTCTTTACAAAGGAATGAAGATCAGACTGACAGAGAAACAAGCCCTATTCTCTGGAGAAATGACAGATTCTAAGGCCAAGGCCAATCTGAAAGAGCTCTCAATGGCCAAAGATAAAACAACTTGAGCAACAAAATAAATCAATGTGGGACTTTAATCCAAAATATAAACTAAATACTCAAGTCCATACTGATTTCATATAACTGAGACAGGTACTTCACCTCAGGTATTTTTCCAAAAATCCACAAGCCCAGTCTAATTACGAGGAAAACAGCAGACAAAACCAAACTGAGGACCTGACCAGTTTTCCCCAAAGCTGTCAAATTACTGGGAGGTGGGGGAAGGACTAAGAAACTATCACAGACCAGAAGAAACTAAGAAAGTATGACAACTAAACACAATTTAGTTATTCTAGATTGGATTCTGAAATAGAAAAAAAAAAAAAAATTGTAGAAAACCTGGGTTGGGTGCGGTGGTTCACACCTGTAATCTCAGTACTTTGCAAGGCCGAGGCAGAAGGATCGGATCTCTTAAGCCCAGGAGTTCCAGACCAGCCTGGGCAACATGGTGAAACCCAGTCTCTACCAAAAAAAAAAAAATCAGCCAGGCATGGTGGCACGTGCCTGTAGTCCCAGCTACTAGGGAGGCTGAGGCAGGAGGATCACCTGAGCCAGGGGTAGTCGAGGTTGCAGCAGGACATGATCATGCCACTGTACTCCAGCCTGGGGAGACACAGTGAGACCCTGTCTCAAAAAAAGAGAGAGAAAAAAAAAAAGAAGAAGAAAGAAAAACAGGGGAAATCTAAATACAGTCCAGAGTTTAGTTGATACTAACGTACCAAGGTAGGTTTTTCAGTTTTGACAAATGTATCATGGTAATGTAAGATGGTTAACATTAGGGAAAACTGAGTTAGGGACAGCCAGGAACTCTCTGTACTCTCTGTACTATCTCTACAAATGTTCTGTAAATCTAAAATTATTCCAAAATAGAAATAGTGTCTCAAAAAAATTAAAATTAAAAATAAATAATAGGCTGGGCGCGGTAGCTCATGCCTGTAATCCCAGCACTTTGGGAGGCCAAGGTGGGGGGATCACAAGGTCAGGAGTTCGAGACTATCCTGGCTAATACGGTGAAACCCCATCTCTACTAAAAATACAAAATATTAGCTGGGCGTGGTGGTGTGCCCCTGTAGTCCCAGCTACTCGGGAGGCTGAGGCAGGAGAACTGCTTGAACCCGGGAGGCAGAGGTTGCAGTGAGCCGAAATCGCATCACTGCACTCCAGCCTGCGCGACAGAGCGAGGCTCTGTCTCAAAAAAATAAATAAATAATAAAAAAGAGTCCAAGAACATGATGGTGGAATAGGAGGTCCAGGTTCTAGTCACTATCACAGAAATGCCAATTAGTAATTATCCACAGACAAGAACACCTTTGTGAAAATTCCAGAGCCTAGGGCTTAAGCACTCCCTTGGAGCACAAATACCAAAAGCCACATTAGAAGGGTAAGAGTGGCTTGACTTTTTGACTGCATCGCCCCTCACCAGGCCCACATGGGGCCAGAGAGTGATCCCCTGGGCCTATAGTTTCTGCAGTGGGAAAAAGAGAGCCCAAGGCAGACATTCAGCTTCCCCAACTTTCCCAGCTTTCCAGGGTGCTTTCCAGGAGATCCATGTCTGTCTTGCCTCATAGGGAAGAAATGGGAGGGCTAGACCACTGGAGTCAGCTAGGAACAAAGAAGGGGGTGGGGCTCACAGCAAACAGTATGCAAATCATGACAATGAGACCACATCCCTGCCAGTGGCCTCACCCAACCAGAGAGCCCAACCACCAGCTCTGCCCATCTGCGGCATGTCTATCCAACAAGCACAGTCAACATTCTGCCTGGCTTGGGTCCTGTGCCAGTGGTCCAGTCTGACCTCAGCTGAGCACAGCCTATGGCCTCACCTAATCGTACAGCTGAAACTCCAACTCCACAGGACCAACCAGGCAACCCGCCTGCCCAACCAGGCAGCCTGGCCACAGAACCCGTCTAACCTTGGAGCAGGGCCAGCAGCCCCATCCAGGCAAAAAATTCAGCCAATGCCCCCATTCAACAGCAAAACTTAACATACAACCCCACCTGATTGCAGAATGCAGCCTATAGTCCTACCCATCTATGGTGCATACCCTGTAGCTTCACCTGACCAGGGAAATTCCAGAGTGCAGCCTGCAGCCCTCCCCAGTCACAGAGCAGCCTGGCCTAAACATGGAGCCCAGCCAGCTGCCCCTCCTAACCTCAGAGCCCAGCCAACAGACCTGCACTGGCCTCAGACCCCAGAGAACAAGCCCCACCTAACCTCAGAGTATGGGCAGCTACCAAGTTCAACCAGAGATTCCAGCAGCAAGCCCTGCTTGCCCACAGATACTACCAGCTGACCCATCCAGAACCCCAGGTTAGGCTGACTGGTGAAGGTCTTTCCTCACAGAAATGAATTGGTAAAGACTAAAAGAGGTGACTACTTCCTCAAATGCACAGAAACCAACACAAGGACAAAAAGATCATTAAGAATCAAGGAGGCCAGGTGTAGTGGCTCACGCCTGTAATCCCAGCACTTCAGGAGGCTGAGGCAGGTGGATCACCTGAGGTCAGGAGTTCAAGACAAGCCTGGCCAACATGGTGAAACCCCATCTCTACTAAAACTACAAAAATTAGCCAGGCATGGTAGCACATGCTTGTAACCCCAGCTACTGGGGAGGCTGAGGCAGGACAATCACTTGAACCCAGGAGGCAGAGGCTACAGTGAGCTGAGATCGTGCCACTGCACTCCAGCCTAGATGACAGAGCAAAAATCTGTCTCAAAAGAAAAAAAAAGAACCAAGGAAACATGATACCACAAAAGAAAACTAATAAAATGCCAAAAAACAACCCTAAAGAAATGGAGATCTATAGAACTGACTGACAAAGAATTCAGAATAATCCTCTTGGCCAGGTGCGGTGGCTCTCACTTGTAATCCCAGCACTTTGGGAGGCCAAGGCGGGCAGACTGCTTGAGCCCCGGCTGTTTGAGACCAGCACAACATAGTGAAACCCGTCTCTATAAAAGAAAAAAAAAATTTAATAAAAATTTTTACAAAATAATAAATAAATAAATAATCCTATTAAAGAAGGTCCGTGAACTATAATAAAACACAAATAACTGACCGGGCACAGTGGCTCACATCTATAATTCCAGCACTTTGGGAGGCCAAGGCAAGCGGATCACAAGGTCAAGAGTTCAACGCCAGCCTGGCCAACATAGTGAAACCCCGTCTCTACTAAAAATACAAAAATTAGCCGGGTGTGGTGGCACACGCCTGTGGTCTCAGCTATTCGGGAGGCTGAGGTGGAAGAATCACCTGAACCCAGGAGGTGGAGGTTGCAGTGAGCCAAGATTGTGTCACTGCACTCCAGCCTGGGTTACAGAGTGAGACTCCATCTCAATTAAAAACACACACACACACACACACACACACAAATAACAATATTAGAAAGACAATACATGAACAAAATGAAAACAAAGAAACAAATAATAAAAAGCAAATCTTAGAGCGGAAGAATATAATGACTGAACCAAATAATTCAATAGAGAATTTCAACAGCAGACTCAATCAAACTGAAGAATCAGTGAAGCTAGGCATGGTGGCTCACGCTTGTAATCCCAGCGCTTTGGGAGGCTGAGACAGGAGGATCACTTGAGGCCAAAAGTTCAGGATCAGCCGGGGCAACATAGTGAGACCGTGTCTATATTAAAAAAAATTATTTAGGCTGGCGCCATGGCTGTAATCCCAGCACTTTGGGAGGCCGAGTAGGGCAGATCACCTGAGGTCAGGAGTTCGAGACCAGCCTGGTCAACACAGCGAAACCCCATCTCTACTAAAAATACAAAAAATTAGCCGGGCGTGGTGATGCATACCTGTAATCCCAGCTACTCGGGAGGCTGAGGCAGGAGAATCGCTTGAACCCAGGAGGCAGAGGTTGCAGTGAGCCGAGATCGTGCCATTGCACTCCAGCCTGGGCAATAAGAGTGAAATTCCGTCTCCAAAAAAAAAAAATTGTTTTTAATTAGCCAAGCTTAGTGGCACACACCTGTGGTCCCAGCAACTCCAGAGGCTGAGGTAGGAGGATAAACTTCAGCCCGAAAGGTCGAGGCTGCAATGAGCCATGACCACACCACTGCACTCCAGCCTAAGAGTCAGAGCAAGACCTGGTCTCAAATAAATAAATAAATAAATAAATAAATAAATAAATAAAAAGCCAGCAGCTTTTTATAGAAACTTGGCAAGCTAATTTTAAAAATCATATGGAACCAGACATGGTAGCATGTTTGTGTAGTTGCAGCTACTCAGGAGACTGAGGTAGGAGGATCACTTGAGCCCAAAAGTTGGAGGCCAGCCTAGGCAACATAGTGAGACTCTGTCTCAAAAAAAAAAAAAAACACCAAAAAATTTGTATAGAAATCCAAAGGACTGGCCGGACGTGGTGGCTCATGCCTGTAATCCCAGCACTTTGGGAAGCCGAGGCAGGCGGACCACCTGAGGTCAGGAGTTCGAGACCAGCCTGACCAACATGGAGAAACCCCGTCTCTACTAAAAATACAAAATTAGCCGGGCGTAGTGGCACATGTCTGTAATCCCAGCTACTCGGGAGGCTGAGGCAGGAGAATCACTTGAACCTGGGAGGCGGAGGTTGCGGTGAGCCGAGATCACGCCATTGCACTCCAGCCTGGGCAACAAGAGTGAAACTCCGTCTCAGAAAAAAAAAAAAAAATCCAAGGGCTCTACAGTCATAACAACTTTGGGAAACTTTCTTTTCTGGTTTCAAAATTTATTATAAAGCTACAATTATCAAGATAGTGTGATACTGGCATAAAGATAGACAAACAGCAATAGAATAGAACAGGTCCAAATATAGACATGGACAAAATATTTTAGAAAGGGTAATCTTTTCAACAAAAAGTGCTAAAATAGATATCTATGTGCAAACAAAAAAAACTTCCATCCATATGACATCATACATAATTAATTCAAAATGAATCATAGACAAAAAAGTCAAACCTGAAAGTATAAAACTTCGAGAACATCTTTCTGACCTAGATTAAGCAAAAATTCTTAGATATAACACCAAAAGCACAAACCATAAAGGAAAAACTAAAGGGGACTTCAATGAAATCAAAAACTTCTTATAAGACACTGTTAGAGAAAAAAAAAAACTTACCTGAATGTATGAAATACATTTAAAAAATCTCTGTTCTCAAAAGACAAAAGAAAAAAATCTGTGTATGTGTAAGCACAGAAAAAAAGATAAAAACAATACACAGGGATGAATAAAGTGAGTTTGAGTAAGAATTGTCAGGGGTCAAGTCTCAGTTCTGCAACTTACTAGGTTACGTATCCCTTGTACAAGTTAACATTTGAGTTTTAATCAATCAAATGGGAATAACAGGCTGGTCCAATGGTAGTGGCTCATCAGAACTTATTCACAGCAGTGTTACTAAAGTTGGTATACAACCCCCCACTGCTAAATTTGACTGGCTGAAAAAAGAAAAATAAAATAGAGATAATAGTAACAAACTCATAAAGTTATTGTAAGGATCAAATGAGATAATGCATACAAAGTGCTTAGAACAATCTGAACACATGGCATAATGTTTTCAATAAATGTGAGCTCCACAAATATTTTATACAAATATTCTAATAGTGGATATTTCCAATGGTGGCTTAAAATTTTTATTGGTCAGGCGCGGTGGCTCACGCCTATAATCCCAGCACTTTGGGAGGCCGAGGCGGGAGGATCACGAGGTCGGGAGATCGAGACCATCCTGGCTAAAACGGTGAAACCCCATCTCTACTAAAAATACAAAAAATTAGCCGGACGTGGTGGCAGGTGCCTGTGGTCCCAGCTGCTGAGGAGGCTGAGGCAGGAGAATGGCGTGAACCTGGGAGGCGGAGTTTGCAGTGAGCCGAGATTGTGCCACCGCACTCCAGCCTGGGCAACAGAGCGAGACTCCATCTCAAAAAAAAAAAAAAAAGAGAGAGAGAATTTTTCTTTTTATACATCTCTGTATTCTAACTTTTCAAAATAGCTATTACACATTCTTAGCAATATAATTTTTTAGCCCTCAAAATGAATACAAAATGAAACAAATAAACCTAACTTTACAGAAAATTAATAAAATGACCAGAGAATATAATTATTTGAAGTGACTTTAGAACTCAGTATTCTAATTGTATACATCAGTAAAATATATTTGTAGTGTTATGAGATATATTGGTTTTCATCCACTGTTCCTGGTTCATAATTCCCACAGCCCTAGTTACAGTCTTCTGATACAATATTGAGTGTGTTAGGTCTCAGGGGCAGGTCTCAGGAAACAAAACCTCTTCCTCTGCCCTACTTTCCTCTGCCCCAAGAAAGGACTGTAATCTTTCCCCACCTTTCTGATTGTGGGTCTTAACACCCTCCCCAGAGAGGGGACTGCCCTATACCCTAAGAGAAGGCATGCTGACATCATGAAGCTTCCACAAAAGCCCAAGAGGACTGGGTTCAGAGAGCTTCTGGATAGCTGAACACCTGGAGGTTCCTGGATGGTGGTGCCCCAAGAAGGGTATAGAAGCTCCACACCTCTTCCCCCATACCTTGCTCTATGCATCCCTTCATCTATATCCTTTGTGAGATTCTTCAGAATAAACCAATAAATTTCAGTGTTTCCCGGAGTTCTGTGAGATGCTCCAGCAAATTAACCAAACCCAAAGAGGGGATCGTGGGAACACCAACATGAAGACAGTGGGTCATAAGATCCAGGGCCCCAGACATGCAACTAGTGTCCAGGGGTGTGCAGGCAGTCTTGAAGACTGAGCCCCCAACCTGAATTGAATTGGAGAACACCCAGCTGGTGTCCACTGCTTGGTGCAGAGGTGAAAAACCCCCACACTTTTGGTCACAGATGTGTTCTATGTTGATGATTGTTGTGGTGGTGTGAGAGTAGAGGAAGAACGTGGCTTGAGAGCTTCCCCTACACAATATTTTTATTATTTTTATTTTTTTGAGACAGTCTCACTTTGTCACCCAGGCGGGAGTGCAGTGGCGTGATCTCAGCTCACTGCAACCTCCACCTCCTGGGTTCAAGCGATCCTCCTGCCTCAGCCCCCCTGAGTAACTGGGATTCTAGGTACATACCACCACGCCTGGCTAATTTTCTGTATTTTTAGTAGAGAGATGGGGTTTTGCCACATTGGCCAGGCTGTTCTCAAACTCCTCACCTCAAGTGATCTGCCTGCCTCGCCTCCCAAAGTTCTGGGAATTACAGACGTGGGCCACTGCGCCTGGCCCTCCCTTACACAGTATTTTAAGAACATAAAGAATAGCAAAGATTTTAGATTGTACTTATCAGCTATAATAGCAGTATTTCTATTTTAAAACCCTTTTTATATGAGTTCAATATAGCAAATAAGTAATTATAGTTGTAAAGAACTAATATTTTCATATAAAAGAGGAAAGGCAAAATATTTAAAGTCCTATAATTCTAAAATCTAAATTATATTTCTTTGCAGGGGCTAAAAGTTAAACAAATAATAAATAACATTATGAACTTGTGATTTTAAAAAAATACATTAGCCAGGCTTGGTGGCTCATGCCTATAATCCCAGCACTTTGGGAAGCCAAGGTGGGAGGTGTGCTCGAGGCCAGCAGTTTGAGACCAAACTGGGCAACATAGCAAGACCCCCATCTCTAAAGAAAATTGAAAAATAAAAGAAGAGTTCAAGGCTGACAGAGATTGGTTTTTAAATTGGAAAGATGAACTAGAACTGTAGATCTTTTTTTTTTTTTTTTTTTTTTTGAGATGGAGTCTCATTCTATCACCCAGGCTAGAGTGCAGTGGCGTGACCTCGGCTCACTGCAACCTCCACCTCCCGGGTTCAAGCGATTCTCCTGTCTCAGCCTCCTGAGTAGCTGGGATCACAGGCGTGCACCACCATACCCGGCTAATTTTTGTATTTTCAGTAGAGACGGGGTTTCACCATGTTGGTCAGGCTGGTCTCACATTCCTGACCTCATGATCCACCCGCCTCAGCCTCCCAAAGTGCTGGGATTACAAGCATGAGCCACCGCACCTGGCCTGAACTTTAGATCTTTCAACTCACTGTCCACAGTTCTGCCATTACAATACAAGCTCTCATAGCAAAAGACACTATTTAAAAAGTTTATACAGGGCGGGGACCGTGGCTCATGCCTGTAATCCCAGTACTTTAGGAGGCCATGGTGGGACGATCACTTGAAGTCAGGAATTAGAGACTAACCTGGGGAACACAGCAAAACCCCATCACTAAAAAAAAAATTTAATTAAAAAATTTTTTTAAAAAATATAAAAAATTAAAAAAAAAATCCAAGGCTGAGAGAGGTTGGTTTTTAAACAGGAAAGCTGAACTAGGACTTTTTTTGTTCACAAATCCACTTTTACTTTTTGTTAGTTTAAATCCTTGAGGGGTACAACATCACGCGAATTCTGTGTCCAAATGGCCTCAGCAGGAAGATTCCTTTGGAATTTGGCATGTCTGTTTCCATGGGCGCAAATTACCTTTCCACAGATTACTCTGATTTTGTTTGGTTTACCACCAGGAGTCACTGTGTTGTTCTTTGCTTTGTATACATAAGCACAAATCTCTTGCCCAAACAGAATTCAGTTTCATCTCAGGCATAAACACCTTCGATTTAAAAACAGTTGTGTGCTCTCTTTGATTCTGGAGACCCCACTTATAGCCAACAAAAAAAGGCCTTGGACCACAGCCTTCCAGACATATTTGCCTTTTAGAAGTCCTACTCCCAGCAGGCCTCTAAAAGCTTCAAGATGGTGGAAAAAGTGAACTACAACTTTCGATCTTTCAACTCACTGTCCAGAGTTCTGCCATTACAATATAATCTCTCATGGCTAAAGACACTATTTTAAAGTTTACACAGGCCAGGCACAGTGGATCACACCCACAATCCTGGTGCTTTAGGAGGCCAAGGTGGGAAGACTGCTTCAGGCCAGAAGTTTCAGACCAGGGAACATAGCAAGACCCCATCTCTACAAATAAATAAATACAAACTCTCAAGCCCACACCAGAGCTACTGACTCAGAATCTACATTTTAATAATACATCCAAGTTATCCATACACACACTAAAACTTTGAGAATCACTGACCTAGAACAGTGCTGTCCAACAGAACTTTCTACACTGATGAAAATGTTTTATATCTCCACTGTCAATGTTGGAGACATATCAGACAGGACAGATACAGAATGTCTCAAATTAGAACTGCACCTAAACATAATTTCTTATACTACTAATGAAATAAATCTCCATTACTCTAATATATATGCTCTTCCACTAAATATAATGCCAGTAATATATCCAGAGCAGGCTGGGCACTGTGACTCACACCTGTAATTCCAACACTTTGGGAGGCCGAGGCAGGTGGATCACTTGAACTTAGGAGTTTGAGACCAGCCTGTGCAACATGATGAAACCCCATCTCTACAAAAAAAAAAAAAAAAAAAAGAGCCAGGCATGGTGGCATGAGCCTGCAGTCCCAGCTACTCGGGAGGCTGAGGTAGGATAATCACCTGAACCCAGGAAGTCAAGGCTGCAGCAGTGAGCTGTGACTGCATCACTGCACTCCAGCCTGGGCAACAGAGCGAGACCCTGTCTCCAAAAAAAAAAAAAAAAAAAAAGAAGGAAAGAAAGGAAAAAAGATTCCCTATTAAATTACAAGAACTGCCAGGCATGGTGGCTCAAGTCTGTAATCCCAGCACTTTGGGAAGCTGAGGAAGGTGGATCCCCTGAGATCAGGAATTCAAGACCAGCCTGGCCAACATGGTGAAACCCCATCTCCACTAAAAATAAAAAATTTAGCCAGGCATGGTGGCGAGGGCCTGTAATCCCAGCTACTCAGGAGGCTGAGGCAGGAGAATCACTTGGACCCAGGAGGCAGAGGTTGCAGTGAGCCAAGACCGCACCACTGCACTCCAGTCTGGGTGACAGAGTGGGACTCCACCCCAAAAAATAAATAAATAAATTACAAGAACTAGCTAATATTTCTTCTCCAAGAAAACGGATAGGACAGGACATAAACAATTAAAGATCTTCCATGATTTTTGTTTAAGATTTTATTAACATTAAATTTTTTTAACTTTTAAGTTCAGGGGTACATGTGAAGGTTTGTTACCTAGGTAAACTTGTGTCATGGGGGTTGTTGTACACATTATTTCATCACCCAGGTATTAAGCCTGGTACCCATTAGGTATTTTTCCTGATCCTCTCCCTTCTATTTTTGCTGAAGTATTTTCAGAAAACAAAAGTTGTTAAGTTTGTTTCCTTTGGCTAGAATATCTCAGAAATATAATAAACCTTTGATGAAAGAATTAAATATGTCTGGCCAGGAGCAGTGGCTCACACCTGTAATCCCAGCACTTTGGGAGGCTGAGGCGGGTAGATCACCTGAGGTCAGGAGTTCAAGTCCAGCCAGACCAACACGGAGAAACACCGTCTCTACTAAAAATACAAAATTAGCCGAGCATGGTGGAGCACGCCCGTAATCCCAGCTACTCGGGAGACTGAGGCAGGAGAACTGTTTGAACCCAAGAGGCGGAGGTTGCAGTAAGCCAAGATTGTACCATTGCACTCCAGCCTGGGCAACAAGAGCAAAACTCCGTCTAAAAAATAATAATAATAATAATAATTAAGTATTTCCAAATTTGAAAGTTCACAAACTACCCCTAAAGTCTGCTCCAGCAGTGATTTTTAATTTGGCTGACCATTTGACCTTGAATTCCACCCATGTAGCCAGATCACTTCTCTCATGAGGTATCCTATGAGACATAATGATCGGCCGGGTGCGGTGGCTCATGCCTGTAATCCCAGCACTTTGGGAGGATGAGGCAGGTGGATCACTTGAGTTCAGGAGTTTGCGACCAGCCTAGCCAACATGGTGAAACCCCATTTCTACTAAAAATATAAAAATTAGCCAGGCATGGTGGCACGCGCCTGTAATCCCAGCTACTCGGGAGGCTGAGGTGAAAGAATCACTTGAACCCTGGAGGAGGAGGTTGCAATGAGTCAAGATCGCACCACTGCACTCCAAGCTAGGCGACACAGCAAGACTCTGTCTTTAAAAAAAAAAAAAAAAAAAAATATATATATATATATATAATGATCTACTAGAAGAAAGAAATGGGGAAGTTACTGCCCATATCCTTCCCCATGAAACTACTGAAGGAAATGTTAACACTCCCAAACTACAGAAAGATTTTAGGATTAGGAAGATTCCATTCTTACCAATAAGGATGCAAACCCCACCTGGGACCAAGACCATGATGATGAGACGAAGCAAAAGACAGGCAAAGCCAGCCTAATCTTTTTTATTGTTTATTTTTTGGAGATGGAGTTTCACTCTTGTCAGCCAGGCTGGAGTGCAATGGTACGATCTCGGCTCACCGAAACCTCTGCCTCCCGGCTTCAAGCAATTCTCCTGCCTCAGCCTCCTGAGTAGCTGGGATTACAGGAATCCACCACCATGCCTGGCTAATTTTTCTATTTTTAGGAGAGATACGGTTTCACCATGTTGGCTAGGCTGGTCTCGAACTCCTGACCTCAGGTGATCCACACGCCTCAGCCTCCCAAAGTGCTGGGATTACAGGCGTAAGCCACCGCACCCGGCCCAAGACAGCCTAATCTTGACTTTCCAATAGGTTACTAAAGGAGGTTGGAATAGGCCAGTGGTAGTAACAAACAACAGAAAAAGGCAGGGAGTTAAAGGCAGCTGAAAGCGCCAGGCATGGTGGCTCACGTCTGTAATCCCAGCACTTGGGGAGGCCGAAGCAGGTGAATTACTTGAGGCCAGGCATTTAAGACCAACCTGGGTACCAGGGCAAGATCCCATCTCTTTTAAAAAAAAAAAAAAAAAAGCTGAAGACTAAGTTTAGCATTCAAGTTGCTTTACTTTGTTGCTCTCTTCTATTTACCCATCAAATCTGATGGTAACTAAAAATTTCCTGTTACACTTTTCTGTATTTCATGAAGGACACTATAAACTATGGTAGTTACATAAGTAAGGATTCCCAATGATCTAAGAGTATGCCTTTCATAAATGTCAAAGGTATACTATTTGTATAAATAAACAGTATTTGTGTTGTATTTTTAATCTGGTGGTTGTAAACAGTATTTGTAGTGTATTTTTAATCTGGTGGTTGTTTTACATTTCTTTTTTTTTTTTTTTTAGTGAACCCAAATTACTCAGATGTTTTATATTTCAGTGTGATCCTTGCCCAGATCAAATACTCGACTCCTTAGAAGAATAATTCCTAAAGTCAAAGTAATCACTAGTCTTCTCATTGAAAAAAAGAAAAAATGTTTTTTAGCAGCTTTAATACACAACATAGAAAAACCAATGCCACCAAGATGTATATATGTATTTATACATATACCTTAAGTCATAAGGGTTTAATGGTAGATAGGAGACACACAAGTCCAAAGAACTGGACAGTTTTGTTTTTTTTTAAAAAAAAAAAAGCAAAAAACATTCTTCTAAGATGTTTCCATATCAACTCTTCCACAATCTACAATTATTCTTTTTTTTTTTTTTTTTGAGACGGAGTCTCGCTCTGTCGCCCAGGCTGGAGTGCAGTGGCGCGATCTCGGCTCACTGCAAGCTCCGCCTCCCGGGTTCACGCCATTCTCCTGCCTCAGCCTCCAGAGTAGCTGGGACTACAGGCGCCCGCCACCACGCCCGGCTAATTTTTTGTATTTTTTAGTAGAGACGGGGTTTCACTGTGTTAGCCAGGATGGTCTCGATCTCCTGACCTCGTGATCCGCCCGCCTCGGCCTCCCAAAGTGCTGGGATTACAGGCGTGAGCCACTGCGCCCGGCCAATTATTCTTGATAAGATAGGAGACACACAAGTCCAAGGAACCGGACAGAGTTTAAAAAAAAAAGCAAAATACGTTCCTCTAAGATGTTTCCATATCAGCTCTTCCACAATCCACAACTATTCTTGATAAAGCCCAACACTGTAAAAACTAGACATCAAAAAAAATTTGAATATATTTTAGTGAAAGTGCTAACAGCTTAGACTGAGTGACACACTATCAACTGTATATAATACTGTCCACACAAGAAAGGTCTCATTGTCAAATCACATTAACATTTAATAAGATGCACATCTCATTCACAAATCTGTTGGTGTCTCAGTTTGGACAATGTATGAAACCCACATGTAAGGCACAATACAACCTCCTTTTAAAACCCTGCGGCCTTATAACTCCAAAGATAATAAGAAAGCAACTTCTAAGAAGTCTGTCTTTGTAATCAAGCAGATATTGGAAATAAATGTCAGATGAGATATACCACATTATAGATAGGTATACTACTGTATTTATTAAAACAACATGCCTGGCAGCAAAGAAGGATTTCCCAAATTTGATACAACAAGCATAAACCAGCCAGGCACAGTGGCTCACGCCTGTAATCCCAGCACTTTGGGAGGCTCAGGCGGGTGGATCACCTGAGGTCAGGAGTTCAAGACCAGCCTGACCAATATGATGAAACCCTGTCTCTACAAAAAATACAGAAATTAGCTGGGCGTGGTGGCAGGCACCTGTAATCCCAGCTACTCGGGAGGCTGAGACAGGAGAATTGCTTGAACCCAGGAGGCGGAGGCTGCAGTGAGCCAAGATCACGCCATTGCACTCCCGCATGGGCAACAAGAGCGAAACTCCGTCTCAAAAAAAAAAAAAAAACAAACACAAAACACAAACCATGAAAGACTGAAAAATTCAGTTCATTACAATTAGGAGCTTTTCTCACCAGAAGACTATGAAGAGATGAAAAGACAAGTCACAAATTGGGAAAGGATATTTGCAACCTATAAATTAACAAATAATTAGTATCCAGAATATAAAGAACTCTTAAAAATGAATCAGAAAAAGAGAAAAAAACAAAAAAAATAGGCAACGAAATTGAATATACACTTCGCAGAAGCACAAATGACCAACGAATATACATGAAAAGATGCCCAGCTTCAGGAAATGCTGATAAAAAACACTATAGATACAATTTCAAACCCACCAGATTAGAAAAAAAAATTAATTTAAAATCTGACAATATCAAGTGTTGAGGAGGAAGTGAAGCAGCCAAAACACACACTGCTGGCTCTTGACTCAGTAACCACAAGATTAACAATTACCATGAGCCAATTCAGTGACTCAAACACTGGAAGTGTTTGGTAAGCAGTAAGCAACTGATAATGACCAATCAAGCATTCTGAGAACACATGAGGATTACTGCCCAAATACAAATTTTGGCCCTTAATGAACCGGATCCAATCTGACTCAGCAATATAAAAAAGAAACTTTCAGTCATTTATCCAGTTTATCCAGTTTATTTTGTGAAGTACAAAATAATCAGGTATTCATTTCCTCCTAGAATTCTGATGACATAATGTGACTAAAATTTTAATGAACTATTTATCATTCCAGTTACACTATTACTTCAATGAGAACAAGCAGTTCACAATGGTATTACTTTAAAACTAGTGCTTATACCTTATAGGAATTGGAATGGTCCTGTGACCACCTAAGAGGGGCAAAATGGCATAAAAGAATGCAGCATAGGCATTGAGGTTGGACAGATTTCAGTTCAAATTCACTCTACCTAGTTGTAACCTTAGTTAAGTTACACAACCTCTGTGATCCTGTTTCCTCAATACATAAGCACGCATAACACAACCTACCTAATTCAAGTGTGAGAACTGAATGTGTTTGTTTGTTGTTGTTTTTTTTTCTTTCTTTGAGACAGAGACTCGTTCTGTCAGCCAGGCTGGAGTGCAGTGGCATGATCTAGGCTTACTGCAACCACCGCCTCCCAGGTTCAAGCGATTCTCCTGCCTCAGCCTCCTGAGTAGCTGGGATTACAGGCACCTGCCACCACGCCCATCTAATTTTTGTCTTTTTAGTAGAGACGGGGTTTCACCGTGTTGGCCAGACTGGTCTTGAAATCCTGACCTCAGGTGATCCACCTGCCTGGGCCTCCCAAAGTGCCAGGATTACAGGCATGACTCACAGCACCCACCCGAGATTATTTCTTTTGAGGTAGGATCTTGCTCTGTTGCCCAGGCTGCAGTGCAGGGGCATGATCTCAGCTCACTGCAGCCTCGACTTCCTGAGCTCAGGTGATCCTCCTACCTCAGCCTCTCGTGTACCTGGGACTACAGGCATGAACCACCAATCCCAGCTAATTTTTCTGTAACTTTTGTAGAGACAGGTCTCACTGTGTTGTCCAGGCTGGTCTTGAACTTCTGGGCTCAAGCAATCTGCCCGCCTGGGATTCCCAAACTGCTGGGACTACAGGCATTAGCACTGTGTCTGGCCAAGAACTGAGATTATGTAAAGTGTTTTAACAGGGCCGAGTGCAGTGGCTCACGCCTGTAATCCCAGCACTTTGGGAGGCCGAGGCAGGCAGATCACCTGAGGTCCGAAGTTCGAGACCAGCCTGGTGAACAAGGTGAAACACCATCTCTACTAAAAATACAAAAATTAGCCAGGCGTGGTGGCAGGCGCCTGTAATCCCAGCTACTAGGGAGGCTGATGCAGGAGAATCGCTTGAACTCGGGAGGTAGAGGTTGCAGTGAGCCGAGATCACACCATTGCACTCCAGCCTGGGGAATAAGAGGGAGACTTCATCTCAAAAAAAAAAAAAAAAAAAAAAAAAAAAAAAAAAAAAAAAAGGATTGGCTGGGCACGGTGGCACACGCCTGTAATCCCAGCACTTTGGGAGGCCGAGGCGGGAGGATCACGAGGTCAAGAGATCGAGACCATCCTGGCCAACATGGTGAAACCCTGTCTCTACTAAAAATACAAAAATTAGCCGGATGTGGTGGCGCACCATCTGTAGTCCCAGCTACTCAGGAGGCTGAGGCAGGAGAATCTCTTGAACCTGGGAGGTGGAGGCTGCAGTGAGCCGAGATTGTGCCACTGCACTCCAGCCTGGCAACAGAGCAAGACTATCTTTTTTTTTTTTTTTCAGACGGAGTCTCGCTCTGTTGCCCAGGCTGGAGTGCAGTGGCGCGATCTTGGCTCACTGCAAGCTCCACCTCCCGGGTTCACGCCATTCTCCTGCCTCAGCCTCCCGAGTAGCTGGGACTACAGGTGCCCGCCACCAGGCCCGGCTAATTTTTTGTATTTTTAGTAGAGACAGGGTTTCACCGTGTTAGCCAGGATGGTCTCGATCTCCTGACCTTGTGATCCGCCCGCCTCGGCCTCCCAAAGTGCTGGGATTACAGACTTGAGCCACCGCGCCCGGCCCAGAGCGAGACTATCTAAAAAAAAAAGGAAAGAAAGTGTTTAACAATCCTGGCTCATTAGTACATACCCAGTGTTAGCACCCTTTCCTTTGTGAATCTTGCTACTTCCACCTAAAATTTCTAAAACCTGAAATCGTAACTCTCGATTCATAGGAAAATATTACTGTTACCTTCAAGTTATTTTCTAATGTTACAGGACACTGTATGTTACAGGTTGGAAGAGCACTACTCTGCTTGCTTCTTTTTTCTAATTGAACATACTTTTCCTATAAGAAATTCTGGGCCGGGAGCGGTATCTCACACCTGTAATCCCAGCACTCTGGGAGGCCAAAGCGGATGGATCACCTGAGTTGAAGAGTTTGAGACCAGCCTGACCAACATTGAGAAACCCCGTTTCTACTAAAAACACAAAATTAGCCGGGCATGGTGGCACATGCCTGTAATTCCAGCTACTCGGGAGGCTGGGGCAGGAGAATCACTTGAACCTGGGAGGCGGCAGTTGCGGTGAGCTGAGATGGCGCCATTGCACTCCAGCCTGGGCAACAAGAGCGAAGCTCCGTTTCAAAAAAAAACCAAAAAACAAACAAAAAAAAGAAATTCTGAAAAATCCTATTACTTCCTTAGAAATCTGGAAAAGAGGATGGATTTTCATTTGTTTTGGTATAGAAGCAGGGATTCCCATTCTGTGTGGGAAACTACACCCAGGTGATTTCTCAGCTTCTTTTCAGCTTGAGTTTTTTTCTTTTTTTTTAATTGTTAGAAAAAAATTTTTTTTTAATTGTTAGAAAAAAGGTTTATTTAATGTTTATTTTTTTTTTTGAGACGGAGTCTCGCTCTGTTGCCCAGGCTGGAGTGCAGTGGCACCATCTCAGCTCACTGCAAGCTCCGCCTCCGGAGTGGCCGGGTTCACGCCATTCTCCTGCCTCAGCCTCCAGAGTAGCTGGGACTACAGGCACACCACCACGCCCGGCTAATTTTTTTGTATTTTTTAGTACAGACGGGATTTCACCGTGTTAGCCAGGATGGTCTCAATCTCCTGACCTCATGATCCGCCCGCCTCGGCCTCCCAAAGTGCTGGGATTACAGGCGTGAGCCACTGCGCCCGGCCTATTTAACGTTTTAAGGCACTCTGTATTACCTTTTTGCATTTCTTGAGAAAGACTGTCTAAAGAAAACCACCTGATAAAAGATGAATAAATATTTTTAATGAATCTGTAGGAAAAAAGATTACTCTTAAAATGATCTACATTTGAAAAATCTCAATACATTCAATAACATAACTAAAGAACAGGGGCCAGGCACAGTGGCTCATGCCTATAATCCCAGCACTTTAGAAGGCTGAGACGGGCGGATCAAGAGGTCAGGAGATCGAGACCATCCTGGCTAACACGGTGAAACCTCATCTCTACTAAAACTACAAAAAATTAGCCAGGCGTGGTGGCGGGCGCCTGTAGTCCCAGCTACTCAGGAGGCTAAGGCAGGAGAATGGCATGAACCCAAGGAGGCAGAGCTTGCAGTGAGCAGAGATCGAGCCACTGCACCCCAGCCTGGGCGACTGAGCGAAAAGAAAGGAGAGAGAGGGGGAGAGAGAGAGAGAGAAAGAAAAGAAAAGAGAGAGAGAAAGAAAGAAAAGAGAAAGACAAAGAGAAAGAAAGAAAGAAAAGAAAGAAAGAAAAGAAAGAAAGAAAGAAAGAAAGAAAAAGAAAAGAAAAGAAAAAAGAAAAGAACAAACACGAAAAGCTTGTAATATTGGCATTTACACTCAAGGCTAATGATATTTCAACTATAATGCTGAAAATAATAAGAATTTTAGTCACTGAATTAAATGTCACGGATCCATCTGGGCGCCATGGCTCACGTCTGTAATCCCAGCACTTTGGGAGGCCAAGGCGGGTAGGTCATTTGAGGTCAGGAGTTCAAGACCAGCCTGGCCAACGTTGTGAAACCCCATCGCTACTAAAACTATAAAAATTAGCCGGGCGTGGTGGTGGGTGCCTGTAATCCCAGCTACTCAGGAGGCTGAGGCAGGAGAATCACTTGAACCTGGGAAATGGAGGTTGCAGTGAGCTGAGATCACGCCACAGCACTCCAGCCTGGGCAACAGTGCAAGACTCAGTCTCAAAAAATAAATAAATAAATAAATAAACGTCAGAGATCCTTAAATACCACAGTTAAAAGATACACAAAATAATGTGACATTTGCCAGTCAAAAATACGTGCACTAGCAGCTCATGCCTCCCAGCAGTTTGGGAGGCTGTGGTGGGAGGATCACTTGAGCTCAGGAGTTCAAAATCAGACTGGGCAACATAAGAGACCCCTTCTCTACAAAAAAAAAAAAAAAAAAAATTTTAATTAAAAAATGCACTAACAATCATTGATGAGACTTGTCTACAGATCTATTATTATCTTTTCAGAATACTGTTACTGTCTTCTTCAAAATCAAAATGAAAAAAATTTCAGAAGAATACACAGAAGAAATGCCATGATTAGGAAATCAGTCTTAAATACTAAACGAAAGAAACTGAAGAAGTTTTTATATTTACAGAGTTTAATTTTTTTCCTTTGCCTTCATTAAAAAAAAAAAAGGCCTGGCACGGTGGCTCACGCCTGTAATCCCAGCACTTTGGGAGGCCAAGGCGGGCGGATCACGAGGTCAGGAGATCAAGACCATCCTGGCTAACACAGTGAAACCCCATCTCTACTAAAAATACAAAAAATTAGCCGGGCATGGTGGCGGGAGCCCGTAGTCCCAGCTACTCAGGAGGCTGAGGCAGGAGAATGGCGTGAACCCGGGAGGCAGAGCTTGCAGTGAGCCGAGATCGCGCCACTGCACTCCAGCCTGGGCGACAGAGGGAGACTCCGTCTCGAAAAATAAAATAAAATACAAATAAAAATAAAAAAGGCCGGGTGCGGTGGCTCACGCCTGTAATCCCAGCACTCTGGGAGGCCAAGACGGGTGGATCACGAGGTCAGCAGATCGACACCATCCTGGCTAACACGGTGAAACCCCGTCTCTACTAAAAAAATATAAAAAAAATTAGCCAGGTGTGTGGCAGGCGCCTGTAATCGCAGCTACTGAGGAGGCTGAGGCAGGAAAATGGCGAGCCCGGGAGGCGGAGCTTGCAGTGAGCTGAGATTGCGCCACTGCACTCCAGCCTGGGCACAGAGCGAAACTCTGTCTCAAAAAAAAAAAAAAAAAAAAAAAGAAAAGAAAACAGGCCGGGTGCGGTGGCTCACGCCTGTAATCCCAGCACTTTCGGAGACCAAGGCCGGAGGATTATTTGAGGTCAGAAGTTCGAGACCAGCCTGACCAACATGGTGAAACCCCGTCTCTACTGAAATACAAAAATTAGCCAGCCGTAGTGGTGGGTGTCTATAATTTCAGCTACTCGGGAGGCTGAGGCAGGACAGTCACTTGAACCCAGGAGGCGGAGGTTGCAGCGAGCCAAGATCGCGCCACTGCACTCCAGCCTGGGCAACAGACCGAGACTCCCTCTGGAAAAAAATAAAAAGAAACAAAAAAAAAATTTTTTTTCCAATGAGGTTCTAGCAGGTTACTAAAGTTATCTGCTGTGCAATGACAGCCATGGTCACTCACTAAAGAAACATTAAGTTTAGCATTTCCGTAATTATAATGACTCTTATTATTGCAACACACAGTAGGTATCTAATAAACACAATGAATTAATAGAACAAACTAGAAACAAAAATTTAACTAATAAAATTTCACTTATAGTAAGTTAATGCGGACAATGTAATTCTTTTAAGACTTGACACATTTCACATTCTTTGCCATAATAGGTAAACTTTTTTTTTTTTTTGAGTCGGAGTCTCGCTCTGTTGCCCAGGCTGGAGTGCAATGCAGCGATCTAGGCTCACTGCAACCTCCGCCTCCCAGGTTCAAGCCATTCTCCTGCCTCGGCCACCCGAGTAGCTGGGATTACAGGCGCCTGCCACCACGCCCGGCTGGCTTTTTAGTAGAGAAGGGGTTTCAACATGTTGGTCAGGCTGGTCTTGAACTCTTGACCTCGTGATCCGCCCGCCTCGGCCTCCCAAAGTGCTGGGATTTCAGACGTGAGCCACAGCGCCCGGCCAATACGGAAACTTTTAGTTTAGGTTGGGACATTAACTAGAAAGAACTATATCACTAAAGACTAAGTATCTTGTTTTTCCCACCACCAAATCTGACAAAAATAAAAAGGAAAACATCCATCATATCTATTCAAATTCTCAAATGCTAATAACTGAAGAGACAAAGCACTAACGAGTAAAGTTAGAACAGAATATACGTAATACTTAACTAAATTACCAAATCTGGTTTCGCAACACTGCATGGTGACTAAAAGTAACAATTTTTTTTTTTCAGTTTAACATTAAACGTATTTTTATGCCCAACCATACTTTTAAGACGCTAGTCTGGAAACAATTACATTTGGCAACAAAGGTCAAAGATCACTGATATAGCTCAAATAAATGAACCTGACGTTCCACAAGAAAGACTGGGGCGGTTCCTGAGGCCCAGGTGGACTGTATAGGTAAGCCTCCACCCAAGAAACAAAAAAGGCGGATAAACATACCTGGAGAAGACCAGACAAGGCCAAAGATATCCCCAAAGATGACTCACCTCTGGTCTAGTCTCCACCTTTTCTCCCCAATCTCATTGCCTCAGGGAGAACTAAATCTACACCGCACGTCCCCAGCTCACCCTCAACTCCCCACCACTCACCTTCTTTACTAAAATCTGGGTCCCCCTCCCTGACATCCTCTAGTTCCCACCGAGTTCTCAATCCAGCCCGATAGATGTCTACTATGCCTGTCTTCCAGTAGGGTATTAGTCTCCTTAATCCGAACTCATTTTCCCGCATCCCACTTCCCCTCCGCCCCTTCAACTCCGGTCCCCTCACTCCGACCCTTCTCCCAGAATCCTCCCCGAATCGCGGATCTCCGGCCACTTTTCCCTCCCACCTCCTAGCTCCGGCGCCTTTCACCTCGCTTGGCCCCCCATCCCGTTTCCCAGTCTCCCAGTACCAGCCCCCCTCCCCCAACTCCGCCCCTCTTCCCCCTCCCCCAGAGGGAGGCCCCCCCTCACCTGAATGCCGCTGCTGCCGCCGTCTCAGAAGCCGAAAGGTGCTGGCACCGGCCGGCCTCCCAGGCTCGGTCCCCGCTGAGCTCCCGACAGCCCCTAGGGAGAGCGAACGCCACCACCTCCAACTCTGCCCGCTCCGGGCCAGGCCGTCACCGTAGCCACCGCCAGTGCCGCAGCCGCCATGTTGAAGTCCTACTTCCCTCCTCCTTCCCCTCACCGCCCCACCCCTTTGGGCGTCTGACGTCATGGCGCCGCGCTCCACACGCCCGGACCAATGGGAGGAGCCGACGGTGACATAACCAATCTCTCTTCTAGCGAGGAGCTACTCCGGCAACCTGGAGCATTGCAATTGGAATGAGTAAACCCTGCTGACCTAAGGGGGAAGGAGGAAAGGAGGGGGTCACTGAGAGTGTAAGACTTGGGTTTGGCGAGGCGGCCAAAGCGGGAAACCCAAGAGCCTTGAATCGCGAAGGTATGCCCAAAGAGTTAGCAGCGAGTCCTACTTGGGAATTAAGACATCTAGCTTCTGTTCAGGGTCAGCGACCTGGTACAACTCATACCCTTTCTGGACCTCACTTTTCCCATGTATAGAGGACTAAGTTGAAAGTTGACTTCTAGGCCGGGCGCAGTGGCTCACGCCTGTAACTCCAGCACTTTGAGAGGCCGAGGCAGGAGGATCGCTTGAGCCCGGGAGGTCGAGGCTGCGGTAGCCGTGATCGCGCCACTGCACTCCAGGTGGGCAACGGAACGCGACTCTGTATCAAAAGAAAAAAAAACAAAGGTGACCTCTAAGTCTTCCTTCAATTCTGACATTCTATGGGTTTAAACCAGGTAATCCTATCCCAAGCCTTCACTGCCTTCTGTGGGGGTTTTTGTTGTTGTTTCTGTTTGGGGTGTTTTTTGTTTTTTTGAGACAGGGTCTCCCTCTGTCGCCTAGGCTGGAGTGCAGTGGCGCGATGTTGGCACACTGCAACCCTGCAACCTCCACCTGTCGGGCTCAAGTGATCCTCCCACCTCAGCCTTCTGAGTAGCTTGGACTATAGCCACATGCCAACACGCCCGGATAATTTTTATTATTTTATATATAATATATGGAGAGACGGGGTCTCACCATGTTGCCCAGGCTGGTGGTAAACTTCTGGGCTCAAGCCTCAGTCTCCCAAATTGCTGGGATTGTAGGCGTGAGCCATGGCGCTGGCCTTCTGTGTCTTTCTATGTCTGCTGGAATTAGGAGACAGAGAATTATTAATTGAATAAGATGAATCTTGAGCCCAGGAGTTCGAGACCAATTTAAGCAACATAATGAGACCCCCGTCTCTACAAAAAGTTTGGTAAAAATTAGGTGAGCCTGGGCAACATAGTGAGACCTTGTCTCTACAAAAACTCAAATTATCTGGGCATGGTGGCATGTGCCTGTGGTCCTAACTATTCAGGAGGCTGAGATAGGAGGATCACTTGAGCCTGAGAGGTCGAGGCTACAGTGAGCCAGGATTGTGCTGGTGTACTCCAAACATGGGTGACAGAGCAAGATCTTGTCGCAATAAAATAAAATAAAATGACTAGGCACAATGGCTAACGCCTGTAATCCCAGCACTTTGGGAGGCCAAGATGGTCAGATCTCTTGAGCTCAGGTGTTTGAGACCAGCCTGGGCAACGTGGAGAATCTTCATCTCTAACAACAACAAAAAAAAGTTGGGCATGGTGGTACACGACTGTAGTCCCAGCTATTGGGTTCTGCAAATGAGACCCTGTCTAAAAATAAAATAAAATTGTAAAAAATTAGCCAGACATGGTTGTACACATCTGTGGTCCCAGCTAGTCAGGAGGCTGAGGTGAGAAAATGGCCTCAGCCTGAGAGGTTAAGGCTGCTGTGAGCAATGATCATGCCATTGCACTCTAGCCTGGGCAACAGAGCAAGACTCTGTCTCAAAAAAAAAAAAAAAAAAAAAAACAAGGTCGGGTGTGGTGGCTCACGCCTGTAATCCCAGAACTCTGGGAGGCTGAGGCAGGCAGATCATCTGAGGTCAGGAGTTTAAGACCAGCCTACCCAACATGGTGAAACCCCATCTCTACTAAAAATACAAAATAAAAATTAGCTAGGTATGTTGGTGGGCGCCTGTAATCCCAGCTATGTGGGAGGCTGAGGCATGAGAATCGCTTGAACCCAGGAGGTAGAGGTTACGGTGAGCGAGATCAAGCCACTGCACTCCAGCCTGGGTGACAAAGCCAGACCCTGTCTCAAAAAAAAAAAAGTCTGGGCGCAGTGGCTCATGCCTATAATCCCAGGACTTTGGGAGGCCGAGGCAGGTGGATAACCTGAGGTGAGGAGTTCGAGAGCAGCCTGGCCAACATGGTGAAATCCCATCTCTACTAAAAATTCAAAAATTAGCTGGGCGTGATGGTGGCAGCTGTAATCCTAGCTACTCAAGAGGCTGAGGCAGAATAATCACTTGAACCTGGGAGGTGGAGGTTGCAGTGAGGTGAGGCTGCGCCACAGCACTCCAGCCTAGGTGACAGAGCAACACTCTGTCTCAGAAAAAAAAAAAGGGCCAGGCACGGTGGCTTATGCCTGTAATCCCAGCACTTTGGGAGGCCGAGGCGGGCAGATCACATGAGGTCAGGAGTTCAAGACCAGCCTGACCAGCATGGAGAAACCCCGTCTCTACTAAAAATACAAAAAAATTAGCTGGGCGTGGTGGCAAATGCCTGTAATCCCAGCTACTTGGGAGGCTGAGGCAGGAGAATTGCTTGAGCCCAGGAGGCAGAGATTGCGGTTAGCTGAGATCACACCATTGCACTCCAGCCTGGGCAACGAGAGCAAAACTCCATTCAAAAAAAAAAAAAAAAAAGAAATGGAAAAGAAGTGGAGGCATTTACCTAGAAAAACAAATACCTCTTAACCTTCTTAGGAGTGATTCATACTTGTCAGTTTCTAGGTGTGAATCCCAGTGTTGACTCACCTGGGCCAGAAGAGGCTGAATAGGATGCCAGTCCTCTGTTTCCCCTACCCTGTGTCTTTCCCTCTCAGTGCACGTAGACAGTGGCCAGCATACCTGCTGGCCTGCTAACAGCAATACAGAAAAAAGGGGCACCAACCTGCACCCTTCCTCTTTCCGTCTTCTTTCTCCCTCCCTTTATACACCAGGCATTTACAATGTCTAAGAACAGAGACAGAAAAGACAGACAACCACCTCTACAATATTTCATTCATTTAGCCATCCAGTACTAATTAAGTCCTACCATGTGCCAGGCACCACAAGTCTGCAAAGATGCTCTCAAGGCAGCCCAGTGAGGGAAGCATATAGGTGTCCAGATAATGATGGCACCTGACAGAAAATAAACTGAGTCCGGCCGGGCGTGGTGGATCACGCCTGTAATCCCAGCACTTTGGGAGGCTGAGGCAGGCGTATCACGAGGTCAGGAGATCGAGACCATCCTGGCTAACATGGTGAAACCCCTGTTTCTACTAAAAATACAAAAAGTTAGCCAGGTGTGGTAGCACACGCCTGTAGTCCCAGCTACTTGGGAGGCTGAGGCAGGAGAATCGCTTGAACCCGGGAGGCGGAGGTTGCAGTGAGCAGCGATCACGCCACTGCACTCCAGCCTGGGTGACAGAGCAACACTCTGTCTCAAAAAAAAAAAAAGAAAGAAAATAAACTGAGTCCCTTAAGTAGCACAATCCATGCCTGAGGAGTAGAGAGGAGAGGGAATTCAGGTACACTTGAGAAATTCAGAGATTTCATGGCAAATTGAAGCATTTAAGTTAGGCCTTAAAGGCCAGATAGAATGAAGGGTGCCTAAAGTAGTCTGGGCAAAGGCATGGATGCAAGAAATTTCCAGGAATGTTCAGGATCAGTAAGTAGAGCAAAGGGTATATGTAGAAGAGCAGAAGGAGGTAAGTTTGGAGAAACCAGGAAGGAAGAGGCTTGGCTTGGGTTTAACAGTTCTAAGTCTATAAGAAAAAGTCACTGGCATCCTTGGCAAAGACATCTTTTCTCCTGGGAAAATCAAGGGAAAAGTTAGGATGAATCCTTAGAACCTTAGATCAGATTGAAACCTTTTGCCCTTCCCCAGAAACTCATAGCTACAACGAAGGACTCAGATATCTGGGTAACCTCTGAGGCTTCTCTCAATTCTAAGAACGATGTGATGACCATCATATAAAGATGCAATTATCCTGATGACCATGATATAGATAATTTTCCATTCCAACAGATGAATACACAAACACAAAAACGTACAATAAAATATTAAAAGAGAATATAGAAGAATATTTTCTGAGTTATGGGATGGAAAGAACTTGTCTAATCATAACACCAAATGCAGAAGCCATGAAGGAAATAGTTGACAGATTTGATGATGGCAAAAGACCCCATGCACAAAGTGAAAAGATAAACTGGAAGAAAATATTTGTAACCTATATAACAGAAAAAGTTAATTTTCCCAGTATACAAAGAATTTTACAAATCAATGTGAAAAATGGAATGATTCAATTAAAAAAAAGTGTGTATAGTTTGCAAGAGGCAATTAGCCAAAGAAGAAATAGAAATAGCTAGTGAACATATGAGAAAATGGTCAATATCACTGATAATTTTTCTTTTTTTTTTTGAGACAGAGTCTCACTTTGTCGCCCAGGCTGGAGTGAGTGCAAAGGCGCAATCTCGGCTCACTACAACCTCTGCCTCCTGGGTTCAAGCGATTCTCCTGCCTCAGTCTCCTATTGAATAGCTGGGATTACAGGCACGCGCCACCACATTCGGCTAGTTTTTGTATTTTTAGTAGAGATGGGGTTTCACCATGTTGTTCAGGCTGGTCTCAAACTCCCGACCTCATGATCCTCCCCACCTCGGCCTCCTAAAGTGCTGGGATTACAGGCGTGAGCCACCACACCGGGCTGATAATTTTTAAAAATGAAACAAGGCTTTAATTTTTACCTAACAAATTGGCAAAAGCTGAAAAGATCAAGTATATCCAATGCTGGGTCTGATGCAGTGGCTCATGCCTATAATCTCAGCACTTTGGGAGGCCAAGGCGGGAGTGAGGCCAGGAGTTTGAGTCCATCCTGGGCAACAGGGCCTTGTTCTGTCACCCAGGCTGGAGTGCAGTGTTGCAATCATAGATACTGCAGCTTTGAACTTCTGGACTTAAGGGATCGTCCCGTCTCAGCCTCCCGGATAGCTGGGACTGCAGGTACATGCCACCATACCTGGCTAATTTTTTATTTTATTTTACTTAAGTTTTGTTTGTTTGTGTTGTTTTCTTTTGAAATGTAGTCTCGCTCTGTCATCCAGGCTGGAGTGCAGTGGCACAATCTCGGCTCACTGCAACCTCTGCCTCCCGGGTTCAAATGATTCCCCTGCCTCAGGCTTCCAAGTAGCTGGGATTACAGGCATGCGCCACCATGCACCACTTTTTTTTTATATTTTTGGTAGAGACGGGATTTCTCCATGTTGGCTAGGCTGGTCTCGAACTCCTGGCCTCAAGTGATCCACCTCCCACTCCTCCTGAAGTGCTGAGATTACAGGTATGAGCCAGCGCACCCAGCTTGTGGGTTTTTGTTTTTTTTTTTTTTTGAGACACAGTTTCAGTCTTCTGTCACCCAGGCTGGAGTGCAGTGGCATGATCTCAGCTCACTGCAACCTCTGCCTCCCAGGCTCAAGAGATCCTCCCACCTCCACCTCCAGAGTAGCTGGGACCACAAGCACATACCACCATGCCTGACTAATTTTGCGTATTTTTGGTAGAGACAGGGTTTCACCGTGTTGCCCAGGCTGGTCTCAAACTCCTGAGCTCAAGCAATCTGCTAGCCTCGGCTTACCAAAGTGCTAAGACTATGGGCATGAGCCATGGCACCCAGCCATTTTTTTTCTTTTTTGTAGAGTCAGGATCTCGCTATATTGACCAGGCTGGTCTCAAACTCTTGGCCCCAAGTGATCCTGCTGCCGTGGCCTCCCAAAGTGCTGGAATTCCATGCACGAGCTACCATGCTCAGCCCCCCATCTTAATTGATTTAAAAAAATTATTTAATAAAAAAGTATATCCAGCCGGGCATGGTGGCTCACACCTGTAATCCCAGCACTTTGGGAGGCCAAGGCGGGTGGACCACCTGAGGTTGGGAGTTTGAGATCAGCCTGGCCAACATGGCAAAATCCTGTGTCTACTAAAAATACAAAAATTAGCCGGCGTAGTGGTGTGCACCTGTAATCCCAGCATTTGGGAGGCTGAGGCAGGAGAATCGCTTGAACCCAGGAGGCAGAGGTTGCAGTGAGCCAAGATAGCACCACTGCACTCCAGCCTGGGTGACAGAGCAAGACTTTGTCTCAAAAAAAAATAAAATAAAATAAAGTGTATCCAATGGTGCATAGATGGATAAACTTTTTTTTTTTTTTTTTTTAAAGAAACAGTCTCTCTATGGTGCACAGGCTGGTCTCAAGCTCCTGGTCTCAAGCAATCCTCCCACCTTGACCTCCCAAAGTGCTGGGATTAGGCATGAGCCACCGTGTCTAGCAAAATAAGCATTCTCATACACTGCTGACAACAGTATAAATTGGTAGAATCTTTTCGTGGAGCAATTTGGCAGTAACTATCGCAGTTACAGCAGCATATTGTGGAGTAAAAAGCAAGTTGCAGAATAATGCATATTGTATTTATTTTTGCAAAAAAAATGTGTGTAGAGATAGTCTATATATGTGTGTGTATGTATATATATGTGTATATATATGTGTGTATATATGTGTGTATATATGTGTGTGTATTTATAAGCATGGATGAAAAACTGAAAGGACACACACTAAATTATTATTTGTGGCTGTGGAGGAAATAGGATTTGGCTGGAGTGGGGCGGGCAGCAGAGCTTGGGACTAAAGAAGGAGGGGCGGCCAGGCGCAGTGGCTCACGCCTATAATTCCAGCACTTTGGGAGGCTGACTTTGGGAGGCCGACTTTGGGAGGCCAAGGTGGGCAGATCACTTGAGGTCAGGAGTTCGAGACCAGCTTGGCCAAAACCCGTCTCTACCAAAAATACAAAAAAAAAAAAAAAAAAATTAGCCAGGCCTGGTGGCGCTCACCTCTAATCCCAGCTACTCAGGAGGCTGAGACAGGAGAAAAGCTTGAACCCGGGAGATGGAGGTTGCAGTAAGCTGAGATCATGCCACTGCACTCCAGCCTGGGCGACAGCGCGACACTCTGTCTCAAAAACAAAAAAAAAAAAGGGGGAAGTGGAAACCACACAGAAGCGATGAAGCCACTGCTGGGAAATGCCCCATAGCTGGAAGAGGAAGAACTGCCCTGGCTTCTTCCTCTCACCTCCAGTCTTCTTCCAGTGCCTCCCATTGGCTGAATATAGCTAGTATGTGGTTGTCAAAGAAGCTGGGAAATGTAGTTTTCAGAAGAAGAACAGAGAATGAGTCCGAGAACAAAGATGCAATGACCAGCCTCTAAAAAGTGATTTGCTAGGTTAGGTGCGGTGTCTCACGCCTGTAATCCCAGCACTTTGGGAGGCCGAGGTGGGAGGATCACGAGGTCAAGAGATCGAGACCATCCTGGCTAACACAGTGAAACCCCGTCTCTACTAAAAATACAAAAAATTAGCCAGGAGCGGTGGTGGGTACCTGTAGTCCCAGCTACTTGGGAGGCTGAGGCAGGAGAATGGTGCCAACCCGGGAGGCAGAGCTTGCAGTGAGCCAAGATCACGCCACTTCATCCCAACCTGGGCGACAGCGAGACTCTGTCTCAAAAAATAATAAAAAAATAAAAATAATTTGGTAGTTCAAAGACTTAATGAAAGGGGCCAGGTGCGGTGGCTCACACCTGTAATCCTAGCACTTTGGGAGGCCAAGATAGGTGGATCACCTGAGGTCAGGAGTTTGAGACCAGCCTGGCCAACATGGTGAAACCCCATCTCTACTAAAAATACAAAAAAATTAGCTGGGCGTGGTGGTGCATGCCTGTAGTCCCAGCTACTTGGGAGACTGAGGCAGGAGAATTGCTTGAACCCAAGAGACAGAGGTTGCAGTGAGCTGAGATCATGCCACTACACTCCAGCCTGGGCAACAGAGCGAGACTCAAAAAAAAAAAAAAAAAAAAAAAAAGAATAGGAGAGATGGAGAACCAGATATGAAAAGCAGGAGAAAATTTAGAGAGAAAATAAACACAGCAGGAAGCATAGCAAAAAGTTATCTTGTAAAATAGTAAAAGATAATTTTATTAAGCTTTTTAAAATGGGGCTGGTAGACTGTCGTGGCAGTGGGCCAGAAGACCTCTGTGCATAGTAATTCATTCAGCTAATTAATGTACTTAGGTCTACTATACACCAAGCTCTGTGCTGCAGTGGGAACAAAGGTTAAACAAGACCAGGCTTCAGCCATCAAAACTCTCAGGAGGAAGACAAACTTGTAAGACACACAATTACAATATAGTTAAATCATATCAGTGAGCTCAAGGACAAGGCCCGCCACTAGGCTAAACTGTACCTTTGTGCATGATAGGAAAAGGCACCCTCCCTAAGAGGTTGCAGTGCCAGGATATACAGCTTGGCAAGCTGAGTGCAGCTGGATTTCAGTCCTCCCTGGTCCCTGAGCCAGGCACTTTTGTACAGAGTGTAAAGGACACATCCATACTTGGCTTTCTTGCTTGAGGAGGAAGAGACTGGCACCTATGGAAGGAGGGTAGAATCATCCTTTGAGGATGTGCATCTGTGCAGCAGGAAGCCCTAGGACACCAATTTCCTAGCCCAGAACATCATGGGAAACTTCAGTGGCTTCAGTTGCTTCTGGAGCTGCTGTGACAAGGAGTTGGCAAAGGAAACACCCAGAAATTTGGAAAGGCTCCTTTGGAAGGAAAAATTGACAGATGGTGTTTATAGTTTTGCTTTGGTTCTCCTATCGGAGTGAATCCCAGATGTTTTCTTCCATTTCCAAGATAGTGTTAGATTGAAAAGGCTCCTTTGCCCAAAAATAATGAAATGTCAGTATACACAGTTAAGTGTGGGCACATGGACAAGTGAATCCTGTGCCAGGTCAGCAAAGTGTGATTTGCTGCTGTGTGAATCCAAGGTTTGGAGTTACCATTCTAGATTTCTCTCTTTTTATTTTTATTTATTTTTTGAGACAGGGTCGTGTTCTGTCACCCGGGCTGGAGTGCAGTGGCATGATCACAGCTCACTGCAGCCTTAACCTCCTGCCCTTAAGCGATTCTCCTGCCTTAGCATCCCAAATAGCTGGAACTACAGACATGTGCTGCCACATCCAGCTAATTAAAAAATAATAATAATAATACTTCTGGCCAGGCGCAGTGGCTCACGCCTGTAATCCCAGCACTTTGGGAGGCCGAGTAGGGTGGATCACCTGATGTCAGGAGTTCGAGACCAGCCTGACCAACGTGGAGAAACCCTATCTCTACTAAAAATACAAAATTAGCTGGGCGTGGTGGCACATGCCTGTAATCCCAGCTACTGGGGAGGCTGAGGCAGGAGAATCGCCTGAACCCAGGAGGCAGAGGTTGCAGTGAGCCGAGATCACGCCATTGCACTCCAGCCTGGGCAACAAGAGCGACACTCCGTCTAAAAACAAACAAAAAAAATTGTGAAGATGAAGTCTCATTATGTTGCCTTACTTGAGTTTTCTTAAAAACATTTTTTTACACAAAACACATGAATTCTTTCCCATTGTAAATGATTCAGACACTAGAAAGTGTATTTTAGATCCAGGTGCAGTGGCTCACACCTGTAATCCCAGCACCTTGGGAAGCCAAGGCAGGCAGATTACTTGACACAGGAGTTCGAGACTAGCCTGAGCAATATAGTGAGATTCCCGACTCTACAAAAATACAAAAAATTAGCCGGGCATGGTTACACATACCTGTAGTCCCAGCTACTCGGGAAGCTGAGGTAGGAGAATCGGTTGAGTCCAGGAGGTCGAGGCTGCAGTGAGCTGGGATCACACTACTGCACTTTAACCTGGGCAACAGAGTGACACTCTGTCTCAAAAAGAAAGGAAGAGAAAAAAAAAAGAAAGTGTATTTTAGGGATGTTGTGGTGTGTGTGGTGTACTCCTCAGATCTCTCCTCTTCTGAACTGCTGAAACCCTTACTCTCCCAGCTGCTGGGAATGTTAAGGGCTGTCAGCTGGCAGTTAAGCACCCCACACAACCCTGCCGTGCGCGGTAGCTCGCACCTGTAATCCCAGCACTTTGGGAGGCCGAGGCAGGCAGATCACCTGAGGTCGGGAGTTTGAGACCAGCCTGACCAAAATGGAGAAACCCCATCTCTACAAAAAAATACAAAATTAGGCCGGGCGCGGTGGCTCATGCCTGTAATCCCAGCACTTTGGGAGGCTGAGGCGGGCGAATCACCTGAGGTCAGGAGCTGGAGAGCAGCATGGCCAACATGGTGAAACCCCATCTCCACAAAATACACAGAAAAATTAGCCGGGCATGGTGGTGGGCGCCTGTAATCCCAGCTACTCGGGAGCCTGAGGTAGGAGAATCGCTTGAACCCACAAGGCAGAGGTTGCAGTGAGCCAAGATCGCGCCATTGCACTCCAGCCTGGGCAACAAGAGTGAAACTCTGTCTCAGAAAAAAAAAAAAAAAAAAAAAAGGCCCGGCACAGTGACTCACACCTGTAATCCCAGCACTTTGGGAGGCCAAGGCGGGCGGATCACGAGGTCAGGAGATCGAGACCATCGTGGCTAACACGGTGAAACCCCGTCTCTACTAAAAATACAAAAAATTAGCCGGGCGCAGTGGCAGGTGCCTGTAGTCCCAGCTACTCGGGAGGCTGAGGCAGGAGAATGGCTGAACTGGGGAGGCAGAGCTTGCAGTGAGCCGAGATCACGCCACTGCACTCCGGCCTGGGCAAAAGAGCAAGACTCCATCTCAAAAAAAAAGCACCCCACACAACCTTGGCTGAGAAGAGCTGCCTCATTTAAAGTCATGCCCATGGTAACCCACATTCAAAGACTGATTAGTACAGGGTTGTAAAGACCCCGTTACCCTGGCCCCAGTGAGGGAAAGTTTTACAGGGCTATCTTAGGTCCAGTGCTCTGCATGGAATTGACTGAGACTTTTTTGTGAATGCCCTGCAACCTAACCTTGCTTCTTTCACTCTCCCAAGGATGGTGATCCTAAAAGCACTCTTCAGTAAACTTTCTGGATTCAAATCTCTGCTTCTCTGCTTCCTGGGGCACCCAATTTACAATAATTGGTACCAGGAGTGATCCAAGAAAGTAAACCCTAAAATGAAATTTGGGAGTCACTCAGCAGTCTGTTGACAATGAGGATATCATCACTAGTGATAGGTGAAACACTGTTAGCCCCTAGCATGTGATAGTAATACAGTTGTTAAAAATTTCAGCAGTGGTTAATGGAGATGTTTCACCCAAGGAAAGAATACATGGGAGGGTGGAGGAACACATGTATTAGGCATTTGAGAAGTAATAGGATGTTTGTTGTTGGGGATAATAGATCCTTTGAAGAAAGACAATGAAGATTAAGTGTGAAAGTTGAAGGGTCTTCTTGGCAGTATATAAAGATACTATCATCTCCTACAGCCAAAGGGCAGAAAACCCTGAGGATCAGACCTAAAACATAATTATAAAATTTGCAGAGCTCTAGAGAGGTTGAATTCCCAGCCCTGAAAGGTTAGCTACCAAGGTTAGAGTCCTGACTGAGAAAGAGCAAAAATGGGAGGCCAGGCATGGTGGCTCATGCCTGTAATCCTAGCACTTTGGGAGGCCAAAGCTGGAGAATCACTTGAGCCCAAGAGTTCAAGACTAGCCTGAGCAACATGGTGAAGCCCTGTCTTTACAAAAAATTACCAGGGCATGGTGGCATGCACGTGTGGTTCCAGCTACCTGGGAGACTAAGGTGGGAGGACTGATTCAGCCCAGGAGGTCAAGGCTGCAGTGAGCCTCAATCACACCACTGCACTCCAGCATGGGTGACAGAGTGGGACCCTGTCTCAAAAGAAAGAAAGAAGAAGATGGGAGACATGGGATGGCAATATCTGGGTCGACATACTTGAAAAATCATTAACTTCCAGTCTTTCCTGTACCTCTGGGCCTTCGCAAGTGGCCAGATGTAGTTTAGATATTTGTCCCCACCCAAATCTCATGTTGAATTGTAATCCCCAATGCTGGAGGAGGGGCCTGCAGGGAGGTGTTTGGATCATGAGGGTGGATCCCTCATGGCTTGGTGGGTGCAGTCTTCGTGATAGTGAGTTCTCATGAGAGCTGGTCATTTAAAAGTGTGTGCACCTCGCCGCCACTTTCTCTTTCTCTTGTTTCCATTCTAGCCATGTGATGTCCCTGCTCCCCCTTTGCCTTATGCCATGATTGCAAGCTTCCTGAGGCCTCCCCGGAACAGATGCTGCTATGCTTCCTGTACAGCCTGCATAACCATGAGCCATTAAACATCTTTTTTTTTTTTTTTTTTTTTTTGAGACGGAGTCTCGCTCTGTCACCCAGGCTGGAGTGCAGTGGTGCAATCTCGATTCACTGCAAGCTCCGCCTCCTGGGTTCACGGCATTCTCCTGCCTCAGCCTCCCAAGTAGCTGGGACTACAGGCTCCCGCCACCAGGCCCGGCTAATTTTTTGTACTTTTAGTAGAGGCGGGGTTTCACCGTGTTAGCCAGGATGGTCTCGATCTCCTGACCTCATGATCCACCCGCCTCGGCCTCCCAAAGTGCTGGGATTACAGGCGTGAGCCACCATGCCCGGCCTAAACATCTTTTCTTATAAATTATTCAGTGTCAGGTATTTCTTTTCTTTTTTTTTTTTTTAAGTTCAGGGGTACATGCGCTGGATATGCAGGTTTGTTACATAGATAAATGTGTGCTGTGGTGGTTTGCTGCACAGATCATCCCATCACCTAGGTATTAAGCCCAGCATCCATTAGCTATTCTTCGTGATGCTCTCCCTCCTCCCTGCCAGGTATTTCTTTAGAGCAGCGCAAGAAGGACCCAACACATTGCCCATGCCTCTTCATTAAAGCTTAGCATTCCTCCTTGCTTGAAGACGATGTAAAAATACCTGCCTTACAAGATAGGTGCCTCTTTACCTGGGCATGTTGGTGTACACCTGTAATTCCAGCTACTCAGGAGGCAGAAGCCGGATAATCACTTGAACATGGGAGGTCGAGGCTGTAGTGAGCTGAAATTGCGCCACTGCACTCCAGCCTGGGTGACAGAGCAAGATCCTGTCTCAAAAAAAAAAAAAAAGATAGGTGCCTTGCCATCTGGATCTACTTTAAAGTCCCAACCTAATCATTAGACCAATAGCTAAAATTAAATAACAACATGAATGACCAGGACATGCCGAAGGAGGAAAGAGACTATAGCTAAAGGAGCTGTAGAACATAATCAATATGTACTGACGAATAGCAGGAGAATATTCATGGGACTGGATTCTGAGGATTCCAATTCTCAACCAGAATAGGGAGAGGTTATCAACTTGGAATACAGGATTTAACACCCTGACAAGGACCCTGAGAAATAGTGCTAACATATTCTTAGGATGGGTCTTATGAGCTTAGAGAAAGTGATGGCCTGTAATAAATAAATAGAAATATCAGACTGGGCAGCTCATACCTCTAATACCAGCTCTTTGGGAAGCTAAGGTGGGTGGATCACTTGAGGTCAGGAGTTTGAGACCAGCCTGGCCAACATGGTGAAACCCCATCTCTACTAAAAATACAAAAATTGGCTGGGCGCGGTGGCTCACGCCTGTAATCCCAGCACTTTGGGAGGCCAAGGTGGGTAGATCAAGAGGTCAGGAGATCGAGACTATCCTGGCTGACACGGTGAAACCTTGCCTCTACTAAAAATACAAAAAATTAGCCGGGCACCGTAGCAGGTGCCTGTAGTCCCAGCTACTCGGGAGGCTGAGGCAGGAGAATGGTGTGGACCCGGGAAGCGGAGCTTGCAATGAGCCGAGATCGTGCCACTGCACTCTGTCTGCCTAGGCAACAGAGCGAAACTCTGTCTCAAAAAAATAAAAATAAAAATAAAAATACAAAAAATTAGACCGAGCGTGGTGGCTTATGCCTCTTATCCCAGCACTTTGGGAGGCTGAGGTAGGTGGATCACCTGAGGTCAGGGTTTGGGACCAGCCTGGCCAACATGGGGAAACCTCGTCTCTACTAAAAATACAAAAAAAATTAGCTGGGCAAGGTGGCGCATACCTGTAATCCCAGCTACTGGGGAGGCTGAGGCAGGAGAATCACCTCAACCCAGGAGGCAGAGCTTGCTGTGAGACAAGATCACGCCATTGCACTCCAGCCTGGGCAACAAGAGTGAGACTCCGTCTCAAGAGAGCAAACAACAACAAACAAACAAACAAACAAAAAATGAATGGGGAGTGGTGGCTTGCACCTGTAATCCCAGCTACTTGGGAGGCTGAGGCAGGAGAATTGCTTGAACCCAGGAGGGTGAGGTTGCAGTAAGCCGAGATCACACCACTGCACTGCAGCCTGGGTGACAGAGTGAGACTCTGTCTCAAAAAAAAAAAAAAAAAAAAAGAAAGAGGCCGGGTACAGTGGCTCATGCCTATAATCCTAGCACTTTGGGAGGCTGAGGCGGGTGGACCACCTGAGGTCAGGAGTTCAAGCCTGGCCAACAAGGTGAAACCCCGTCTCTACTAAAAATACAAAAATTAGCCAGGCGTGGTGGCAGGCACTTGTAATCCCAGCTACTCAGGAGGCTAAGGCAGGAGAATCGCTTGAACCTGGGAGGTGGAGGTTGCAGTGAGCCGAGATTGCACCACTGCACTCCAGCCTGGGCAAAAACAGCAAAATTCCATCTCAGAAAAAAAAAAAAAGAAATATCAGAACTGCTGTAGGAGATGGTGAAAGCAGGGATCAAAAGACTAAAAGAAGAGGAAAGTTAGAATGGATATACCGTGTAAAACCAGGAAACTTACCAAATGACTTTTCCACAGAAGAGCTCCAAGGAATTCTCTGATGAAAGTGACATTGGAGGGACCGGGCACAGTGGCTCACACCTGTAATCTCAGCCCTTTGGGAGGCCAAGGTGGGTGGATCACTTAAGCTCAGGAGTTCAAGACCAGCCTAAGCAATACAGTGAGACCCCATCTCTACTAAAAATACAGAAAAAATAGCCAGGCATGGTGGTACATGCTTGTGGTCTCAACTACTCAGGAAGCTAAGATGGGAGGATCAGTTGTGCCTGGGGGTGGACAGAGGTTGCAGCAAGCCAAGATCATGCTACTGCACTCCAGCCTGGGTGACAGAGTGAGCCCCTGTCTCAAAAAAAGAAAAGTGACATTGGTATTACTGAGAAGCTCAGTGGTAGCTGCCCTTGTGGTTTCAGAACAGGGTACCTTGATAGCAATGGGAATAATAGTATCTCAAAATAATAGAGGCCAGATAGCAGCATGTAACCATCAGAAGCAAATAGTTGCAATTATAATGATCTATGAAGTTGGAACAGCAGCCAGAGGGGCCTGACCTGCAGAGAGCAATGGAGATGGCTAATAGTTCATGATGTTCTTAAAGGTGAGATGGCCAACAAGGATATTACTCAACCTAGAAAATTAAAAGGAACGCAGGCTAGATGATCAAGAAGCTGAGTCATGATTCATTGCTCAGCTTCTGGATCACAACCAGTCTTCAGACCTGCAACCCAGTGACTGAAGCAGCCGCCAGGTCTCCAGAAGGAGGACCCCGTGACACTCTAGTAAATGTATTTGGCAATGATTCCTCCAGTCCTTCCTCAAAAAGGTCCACTAGCATTTGTTTGGGCCCCCAAACGCAGTGGAAAGAGCAATATTACCCAAGCAATACAAGGACTGTTGGACGCAAGGTCTGAAATGAAATTGATACCAGTATGGGACTCAAAGCATCCTCAGGATCCCCCCGTTAGAGTTGGGGCATATGGAGACCCTGTAATAAATGGACTCCTGGCCAGGAGCAGTGGCTCACGCCTGTAATCCCAGCACTCTGGGAGGCCGAGACAGATGGATCACCTGAGGTCAGGAGATTGAGACCATCCTGGCCAACACAGTGAAGCCCCGTGCCTACCAAAAATACAAAAATTAGCTAGACGTGGTGGTGCGTGCCTATAGTCCCAGCTACTTGGGAGGCTGAGGCAGGAGAATTGCTTGAACCCTGGAGGCGGCGGTTGCAATGAGCCAAGATCATGCCACTGCACTCCAGCCTGGCGACAGAATGAGACTCCGTCTCATAAATAAATAAATAAATAAATAAATAAATAAATAAATAAATAAATGAGTCCTGGCCCAGGTTCAGTTCACAGGGAATCTACTGTGCACACAGACACACCCAGTGGTTATGTCCCCGGTTGCCAAATACATGAATAAAATCAACATACTTGGTTGTTAAAAGAACTAACACATTGGCCCTATGACCTGTGAGGTAAGTGCTAACGTCATGAGAAAGACCAAATAGAAGCCTCTGAAACTTCTCCCTACCCCAGCAAGATAGCAATCAAAAACAAGATTGCATCTTCTGGGTAGTGAAAGAGATCAATGGTACTCTTAATGATTTAAGAGATGCAGAGGTAAGGCCAAGGCAGGCGGATCACAAGGTCAGGAGATTGAGAGCATCCTGGCTAACATGGTGAAACCCCATCTCTAATAAAAATATGAAAAAAAAAATTAGCTATGCGTGGTGGCGGGCGCCTGTAGTCCCAGCTACTCTGGAGGCTGAGGCAGGAGAATGGTGTGAACCTGGGAGGCGGAGCTTGCAGTGAGCCGAGTTGGCGCCACTGCACTCCAGCCTGGGCGACAGAGCGAGACTCCATCTCAAAAAAAAAAAAGATGCAGAGGTAATACTCCCTATCATAATTTCTTTTGGTTCAACAGAATCCTAGATAGATTCTGGAGGATGTCCAGTAGGCTATGACAAACTCAAAAAAGTAGTAGCTGCAATTGCAGGTGCCAGATTTAGTATCTTTGCTAAAGCAGATTAACGTTACCTCAAATACATGGTATGTGTGATATGTGACCATTAATCTGGTAAAGGCATTCTTTTCCATCTCTAAAGGAGGATCAGAAACAGTTAACTGTCACTTGGAATGGACAATAGCATACATTTATAGTCTTGGCCCAGAGCTATGTTAATTTCATGCCCACTATTATAATATATTCTGAGGCTGTGTGTGGCTCATGCTTGTAATCTCAGCAATTTGGGAGGCCGAGGCAGGAGGACCACTTGAGCCCAGGAATTCAAGGCCAGCCTGGACAACATGGCAAAACCCTGTCACTACAAAAAAAAAAAAAAAAAAAAAATTAAAAATTAGCCAGGCATGGTGGTATGGGCCCAGCTACTTGGAGGCTACTTGGGAGTCCATAGCTAGCTATTTGGGAGGCTGAGGTAGGAGAATCACCTGAGCCCAGGAAGTCAAGGTTGCTGTGAGCTGTGATCATGCCACTGTACTCTAGCCTGGGTAACAGAGCAAGACCCTGTCTCAAAATTGGTAGACAGATAGATAGATAGATAGATAGATAGATAGATAGATAGATAATAGGGTTTCACCATGTTGGTCTGGCTGGTCTTGAACTCCTGATCTCAAGTGATCCACCTGCCCTGCCTCGGCCTCTATTTAAAAAAAAAAAAATAGTGATGGGGTCTCGCTCTCTTGCCTAGGCTGGTCTTGAACTCCTGGACTCAAGCGATTCCTTCCCACCTCGACCTCCCCAAATGCTCGATTACAGGCATGAGCCACTGTGCCTGGCCTAGAGAATATATATATATTCTAAAGGGACTTTAATCATCTGGATACACCACAGAACATCACATTGTTGCCAGTATGGAGGACAGAAAAGTAATCAGACTGGATGTGTAAAAAATGGCAAATTCATTGGAAGTCTTTTAAAGATATATGTGCTTTCAAATGTGGGAGATCAACTTTATGAAGGTTCAAAAGTCCACCACAACAGTTAAGTTTTTTTTTTTTTTTTTGTCTGTTTTGGTTTTTTCGAGACAGAGTCTCACTCTGTCGCCCAGGCTGGAGTGGAGTGGGGCCATCTCGGCTCACTGCAACCTCTGCCTCCCGGGTTCAAGCGATTCTCCTGCCTCAGCCTCCCAAGTAGCTGGGATTACAGGAGTGCACCATGCCTGGCTAATTTTTGTGTTTTTAGTAGAGACAGGGTTTCACCATGTTGGCCAGGCTGGTCTTGAACTCCTGACCTCAGGTGATCCACCCGCCTCGGCCTCCCAAAGTGCTGGGATTACAGGTGTGAGCCACCGTGCCCGGCTAACAGTTAAGTTTTGGGTAGTCTAGTAGTTTGGGAAATGCTGGGACATTCCCTTCAAAGTAAAAGACAAATTACAATATTGCATCTCTCATTCCCCACGCTCTCAACTAAGGTGTCTTTGTTCTGGAGGCAGAGTATTAATTAGTCCTTACTTGGGAATATCACTCTAATCCATATACTGGGTGACACAAAAGGCTGCCAGCTTCGAGTGGGTCCAGGATAAGTGAAGTGCTCAGCAGCAGCTCCAGGCTGAGGTGCAAATGGTCCTACTGTTTGAACCATAGAACCCAGCAGAACCTATGGTGGTGGCTGCTATAGTCTGAATGTTTGTGTCCCTACAAAATTTACATTGAAACTTAATCTCCAGGGCAATAGTGGGGCCTTTAGGAGATAATTAAGTGATGAGGTCTCCTCCCTCATAAATGGGATTAAGACCTTTATAAAAGAAGCTTTACAGTGTTCAGTCCTTTTTGCCCTTCCTCCTTTCACCATGTGAGGACATAGCGAGAGGCATCATCTTGGAATCAGACAGCAACCCTCACCAGACACCAAACACGCTGGCTCCATGATCTTGGACCTCCCAGCTTCCAGAACTGTGGGAAATAAATTTCTGTTCTTTATAAATTACCCAATCTCAGGTATTTTATTAAAGCAGAACAAACACACTAAGACAGTGGCAAAAGGCATCATGTGGAGTTTCTGACAAGCTCCGATAAGAGAATCACAACCTAGACCCCTAGGGTTCCACAGTAAGACTATGATATCTGCAGCAGATAATTACAAATTTTTTTAAAAATCAGGCTGGGCGAGGTGGCTCACGTCTGTAATCCTAACACTTTGGGAGGTTGAGGCAGGGCAGGTGGATCATTTGAGATCAGGAGTTCAAGACCAGCCTGACCAACATGGTGAAACCCCATCTCTACTACAAATACAAAAATTAGCCAGGCGTGGTGGCGCGTACCTGTAGTTCCAGCTACTCAGGAGGCTGAGGCATGAGAATTGCTTGAACCTGGGAGGTGGAGGTTGCAGTGAGCTGAGATTGCTCCCCTGCACTCCAGCCTGGGTGACAGAGTGAGGCTCTGTCTCAAAAAATAAAATAATCAGCATCTGACCATGGCAAAGATGAAGTGCCTGACCGTAGGACATCAACCACATGGACAATACAATTCTTCATAAATTCTGTTTCTCAGGCCGGTGTGGTGGCTCAAACCTGTAATCCCAGCACTTTGGGAGACCCAGGCGGGTGGATTGCTTAAGACCAGGAGTTCAAGACCAGCCTGGCCAACATGGTGAAACCCCATCTCTATTAAAAATACAAAAAATTAGCCGGGCGTGGTGGCACATGCCTGTAATTCCAGGTACTCGGGAGGCTGAGGCACGAGAATAGCTTGAACCTGGGAGGTGAAGGTTGCAGTGAGCCAAGATTGCACCATTGCACTCCAGCCTGGGCAACAGAGCAAGATTCTGTCTCAAAAAAAAAAAAAAAAAAGAGTTTTGTTTCTCAGACTCACCACATCATAAGGTGGATGGGCCAGCAGCAATCTGTCGCAATGCTGAAGTGGTACATTCAGGAGCAGACACAAATACAGCTAAAGTGCATAAGCTGCAGGTGGCACGAGCCCCCAGTCATCTACTGCTCTTACTTTAGCACCTCTTAGCTTATATCTATTGCCATATATGCTCTTGTGGCCAGCTAACAGAGGAGGTTGGCTCGGTGGGTGAGAAAACGCAAGCAGAAAATAGGACATAGTGAGGACCCTGAAAGACAAGGTGTTAAGGAGCAATCCTCCTAACTGGGAAGCTTTGGCAAATGCACCATCTAATTTTGGTGAATAAAAGTAGCCTGAGGTTAGGATATATTCAGAATCATGGATAGTGGTGAGTGACTGGTTGGTTGGTTAGAGGCCTTGAATGAGAAAGACTGGAAACATCGGGAATAAGGAGATCTAAGGACAAAGAATTCCAAGTGAACATATAGGAAGGGGCATGAGTATGAAGATCTTTGTATCACATGTGTATTTGTTTGCTAGGGTTGCCATAACAAAATACTATAGACTGGATGGATTAAACAATGTAAATTTATTTTCTCACAGTTCTGGAGGCCAGAAGTCCAAGGTCAAGGTGTCAGGAGGTTTGGTTTCTTCTCAGGCCTCTCTCCTTAGCTTTCGCCTTCTCACTGTATCCTCAACTCTATGTCTTTTCTCTGTGCACTCACGTCTCTGGTATCTCTGTGTGTCCAGATTTCTTCCTTATAAGGCCTCCAGTCAGATTGCATTAGGATCTTTAATCACCTACTTAAAGGCCCTTTCTCCAAATACAGTCACATTCTGAGGTAAGTGGGGTGGTTAGGACTTCAACATAAGAACTTGGAGGGGCGGGGCGCAATTCAGTTCGTAACAACATGTTAAGGCATACCAGAGAGAATGCACCACATAAGAGGCACTGAACAGCCAAGTAAACAAAATGACTCAGCTAGTTGATGATAGCCTGTGTCATTAACCCCCCCAGAGCAGGCACAGTGCGCACATGAACAAAGTAGCCATACTGGCAGGAATGCAGGCTTTTTGTAGGTCCAGGGCCATGAATTCCCATTCACCACAGCTTCCCCATTTCTCCAAATTGCGTGTCAAACAGATTTCTTTACACTGGAACCAAAGTGTATGAAGGTAGCTGTTTTGCTGTATTCTTGCCAACATTTAAATTTTTTTTGATTTTGCTTAAAAAAAAAAAAAGAGAGAGAGAGACAGTCTTGCTCTGTCGCTGAGGCTGGTGTGTACTGGCCCAATCATAACTTTCTGCAGCCTCAAATTCCGGGACTTAAGTGATCCTTCTGCCTCAGCCTCCAGAGTAGCTGTGACTACAGGCATGCACCACCATGCCCAGCTAATTTTTTAGTTTTTTGTAGAGACAGGGATCTTGCTATGTTGCCCAGGCTGGCCTCAAACTCCTGAATTCAAGTGATCCTCCCACCTTGACCTCCCAAAGCACAGGGTTACAAGTGTGAGCCATCCTGCCAAGCCAATGAATGGTTTTTCATTGGATTTTAATTTGTATTTCCTTATGCTGTATATTTCTTGTGTTTATTGACCATTTGTGAATTGCTTGTTATTATCCTCTGCCCATTTTACCACTGGGTTGTTTCCTTTTTTCTTATATATTTGAAGGAGCTGGCATATTCCTTACATTATCCTTCTGTTAAATGTATTTAAAAAGATCTCTCCTTGCCATTTACCTTTTAAGTCTTATGGTGTCCACCTTCATTTTTTCCCCCTTTCTTTACTCCAACCCAATTAAATTAATTATTAAAAGTTTTTCAAAAATGAAATCCTAAGTTCCTCTAATAGTTGGTACTGGACTTGCCCTCTGGTGATAAAGAATGAGAAAAGTAGACAAATTTATATGAAATACCTATTCTCAGACACTGGACAAGGAGTACAGGACTCTGTTCCCTGAGAGAAGAAAAAAGCAAATAAGATGAGCCTAAAAACACTTTGGCTTTCTGCCTGTAGACAGTTTCTAGGCTTCTGCTCAGGGTGGGGAAATCCAAACAGAACATAGTAGTGTTCATGGGGTGAGGAAGCAGAGATCAAGTTTGAGGAAACTAAGGCAGCTGGGATTTTGGGGGCAATTTTGCCAGAAAAGAGCTATATGAAAAAGAGGATCAGAAATGTATTGTGGTCCCACTGAGTCTGATGCCGAACACTAAGCCACATGTAAATAGAGTGAAATTCCATAACGCTGGTCAACATGCTTGTCAAAGATAAACAAATAAACTAGTTACAGTGGTAAGGACACCTATTCATCAGTAATATTCCTTTGCAATAGGGAAGAGGGTGCAGTATGAACTGAACTCAGCTTCCATTTTTAGAGGTAACTAGGCCTTATAAAGAGAGAAAGACATATGATGTTAGTTGTGGGCTTAAAAAAAAAATTTAGGCCAGGTGGGGTGGCACACACCTGTAATCCCAGCATTTTGGGAGGCCAAGGCAGGTGGATCACCTGAGGTCAGGAGTTCGAGACCACCATGGCCAACATGGTGAAACCCCATCTCTACTAAAAATACAAAAATTTAGCCAGGCATGGTGGCGGGTGCCTGTAATCCCAGCTACTCAGGAGACTAAGGCAGGAGAATCGCCTGAACCTGGGAGGCAGAGGTTGCAGTGAGCCAAGATCGTGCCATTGCACTCCAGCATGGGCAACAAGAGTGAAACTCCGTCTCAAAAAAATAAATAAATAAAAATAATCGGTTTGCCGGGCATGGTGGCTCACGCCTGTAATCCCAGCACTTTGGGAGACCGAGGCAGGTGGATCACAAGGTCAGCAGATCGAGACCCGCCTGGCCAACATAGTGAAACCCCATCTCTACTAAAAATACAAAAATTTACCTGGGCATGGTGGTAGGCGCCTGTAATCCCAGCTACTCAGGAGGCTGAGGCAGAAGAATTGCTTGAACCCACGAGGTGGAGGTTGCAGTGAGCTGAGATTGCGCCACTGCACTCCAGCCTGGGTGACAGTGCGAGACTCTGTCTCAAAAAAAAAAAAAAAGATTGGTCAGGCGCGGTGGCTTATGCCTGTAATCCCAGCACTTTGGGAGGGTGAGGTGGGTGGATCGTTTGAGGTCAGGAGTTCAAGACTAGCTGGCCAACGTGGCAAAACCCCGTCTCTACTGAAAATACAAAAATTAGCCTGGCGTGGTACACCCAGCTACTCAGGAGGCTGAGGCAGGAGAATCACTTGAACCCAGGAGGCGGAGGTTGCAGTGAGCCAAGATCACGCCACTGCACTCCAGCCTGGGTGACACAGGAAGACTCTGTCTCAATAATAATAATAATAATAAATTAAAAAATAAAGACAAAGACTGAGTTGTGGGATAGAACAGAGGGCGCTGAGTCAGGAAAAATTACAAAGGGTTGGCTGGTGTAAATGCCAATTAGGCCACCTTTGTCTGTTAATTGGCAATTAACGAGTTAGAATTCTATCCTCCCAGAGAGACTAGGGGACAGAGGCCCTATCCTTTCCAATGATTACATTTCAATGGAATAGCTTTCAGGTCCTTGAGAAAGACACTCCTAAATTATGGGAGATACATATATCTTTCAAAGGCACAGAGGAAGGATCCACAATTCTAAGCCCTTTTAAGTAAATGCTCTAAGAAATGGTGGTCAGGAACCTACCTGTAGGTGCTGCTTTTTTAGCTTCCTCGGGCAGACACTTTAAGCCAGCAGGTGGGGCTAGGCTAAGGTCATCCTAGGAATGCAGACATCAGGTATTAGAGATTATGTTAGTGTGTGTTTAAGTCTTTTAAAAATGGGGGGGAATTTTTTTGTTTGTGGTCCTTTTTTTTTTTTTTAAGACGGAATTTTGCTCTTGTTGCCCAGGCTGAAGTGCAATGGCACGATCTCGGCTCACTGCAACCTCTGCCTCCTGGGTTCAAGTGATTCTCCTGCCTCAGCCTCCCGAGTAGCTGGGATTACAGGCATGCGCCCCAACGTCCGGCTAATTTTGTATTTTTAGTAGAGATGGGGTTTCTCCATGTTAGCCAGGTGTGGTGGTGCGTGCTTGTAATCCCAACTACTCAGGAGGCTGAGGCAGGAGAATCACTTGAACTCAGGAGGCTGAGTTTGCAGTGAGCTAATATTGTGGTACTGCACTCCAGCCTGGGCAAAAGAATGAGACTCCATCTCAAAAAGAAAAAAAAGCCAGGCACGGTGGCTCACGCTTGTAATCCCAGCACTTTTGGGGGCCAAGGCGGGCAGATCACAAGGTCAAGAGATCGAGACCATCCTGGCCAACATGGTGAAACCCCATCTGTACTAAAAATACAAAAATTAGCTGGGTGTGGTGGCGTGCACCTGTAGTCCCAGCTACTTGGGAGGCTGAGGCAGGAGAATCACTTGCAGTAAGCCAAGATCGCGCCACTGCACTCCAGCCTGGTGACAGAGTGAGACTCCGTCTCAAAAAAAAAAAAAAAAAAGTCTAAAAAAACCTCTTTTACATTAAAAGAGGCTTAAGGAACATAGCACCTGGATTCTAAGATTTGAAGTGTCATCTGTGGTTGGATCCTAGTTTGGACAGAATGCGTGTATAAGTAATTTTTGGTATAATTGGAGAAATTTGAGTAGAAATTATGAATTAAATCTTTTTGACTATGTAATATACGAGAGTTAAGAATGTCTACAATTATTTTAAAACACTTCAGCATAAAAAACTTGAAAGGGAAAAAATCATTGACTAAAATACATAGACTAACATGACTTGAACTGACTAAAATTAAAAAGAAATGTTGACTTGTTCCTAAAGCAATTACCGCTTTTCTAAAATCATTACAATGTTAAATTTAATTTTTTAGAATTATTGGTTAAAAAATTTTTAAAGAATAAAAAATAAAGTAAATGAAATTATTGGTTTAAGCTGTGTGCAGTGGCACAAGTCAGTAGTTTCAGCTACTTGGGAGGCTGAGGTGGAAGGACTGCTTGAGACAAGGAATTCAAGGCTGCAGTGTTCCATAATCACACCTGTGAAAAGCCACTACACTCTAGGCTGGGTAACATAGTGAAACCCTGTATCTAAAATAAATTAATTTTAAAAAGTAAAAGACAAGAACCAGGTAGCTACAGAGATCTAGATGGCAAAAACTATTGGATAGTCTTTTCAGAATGACACCTGGGATGAATCAGCTCCAACCATTTTCCATCTCCATTTCACCCCCAAAAGGATTCGAATTACAGGCAACAAGGGTCTGGCTAGCCTGACTTGGGTAATACGCCCACTTGGCTGGAGAAGTAGGGAATCTTGACTGACAGTTTTAGCATTGGAGTGTGCAGAAGAGGAAAGGCACTTCCCTAAAGAAAAAATCAAATTATGCTACCAGAAAAAGGAAAAATTAGATTCTAGAATAGGCAAAAAAAAAAAAAAAAAAAAATAGATTTCACAACTTCACATGTGTTTGGCATACACATACATCATTTCACTTACTCTTCATAATAACCCTATGTAGTAGGTATTAACATCTCGGAGAAAGGCTCAGAGAGGTTCTGTAACTTATCCAAGATCACAAAGCAACTCGGCAGCATAGCCAGCATTTGAACTCAGATCAAAACCCTACTTTCAAAACCCATGCTTTTTCTGTTACACCATGTGTGTAGTAGGAAAAATAAACTAAACGAACTGTTTTCTCCTACTATACTCTTAACATAGAACACTTCTGTAACAAGATGTGTGGGGGTTTTTTCTCCCGTACACCAGGCAGTTCTCCAGTGGACACCAACTGGGTGTCATATAATTCAGTTCAATTCTGACACTATCTACATGAAGTTAGAATTAGATCCCACACCTTAAGGGCTCAGTCCCACCAGACTGCCCTGCTCCTCAGATGCCAGTTGCAAGTTTGGGCCTCCAGAACTTCTGGCTATAAATTGGGAGTTCCCATGACTCCCTCCTAGTTAACTTGCTAGGGAGGCTCACAGAACTCAGGGAAACATTTTATTACATCTATCGGTTTATTACAAAGGATATTACAAAGAATACAGATGGACAGACACATGAAGAGATACATAGGACAAGGTCTTGAAAGGTCCTGAGCACGGGTGTTTCTGTCCCTGTGGAGTTGGTATGTACCATCCTCCCAGCACATGGATGTGTTCCCCAACCCAAAAACTGTACCTTTGGTTTTGTTGTTGTTGTTGTTGTTTTGAGACGTAGTCTTGCTCTGTCGCCCAGGCTGCAGTGCAGTGGCATGATCTCGGCTCAATGCAACCTCCGCCTCCCGGGTTCAAGCGATTCTCCTGCCTCAGCCTCCCGAGTAGCTGGGACTACAGGCATGCAACACCATGCTCAGCTAATTTTTGTATTTTTAGTAGGGATGGAATTCACTATGTTGGCCAGGATGGTCTCAATCTCCTAACCTCATGATCCGCCTGCCGCGGCCTTCCACAGTGCAGGGATTACAGGAGTGAGCCACCGCGCCCGGCCGGGATTTTTTTTCTTTTGAGATGGAGTCTTGCTCTTGTAGCACAAGCTGGAGTGCAATGGCGCGATCTCGGCTCACTGCAACCTCCGCCTCCCGGGTTCAAGTGATTCTCCTGCCTCAGCCTCCTGAGTAACTGGGTTTACAGACACCTGCCACCACGCATGGCTAATTTTTTTTTTTTTTTTTTTTTTGAGACGGAGTCTCGCTCTGTTGCCCAGGCTGGAGTGCAGTGGTGCGATCTCTGCTCACTGCAAGCTCCGCCTCCCGGGTTCACGCCATTCTCCTGCCTCAGCCTCCCGAGTAGCTGGGACTACAGGCGCCCGCCACCATGCCTGGCTAATTTTTTTTGTATTTTTAGTAGAGACGGGGTTTCACCATATTGGCCAGGACGGTCGCGAACTCCTGACCTCAGGTGATCCATCCTCCCTGGCCTCCCAAAGTGCTGGGATTACAGGCGTGAGCCACCGTGCCCGGCCACCTTTGGGATTATTATGAAGGCTCCATCATGTAGGCATGACTGATTTTTTTTTTCTTTGAGACAAAGTTTCACTCTGTCGCCCAGGCTGGAGTGCAGTGGCGCAATCTCGGCTCACTGCAACCTCTGCCTCCCGGGTTCAAGTGATTCTTGTGCCTCAACCACCCGAGTAGCTGGGACTACAGGCACCTGCTACCATGACTGGCTAGTTTTTGTTTGTTTTCGTTTTTTTTTTTGAGGCGGAGTCTCGCTCTGTTGCCCAAGAGTGGTGCAATCTCGGCTCACTGCAACCTCCACCTCTCGGGTTCAAGTGATTCTCCTGCCTCACCCTCCTGAGTAACTGGGACTACAGACTCATGCCACCACACCCAGCTAATTTTTTTTTCTATTTTTTGCTATTTTTAGTAGAGACAGGGTTTAGTAGAGATATGTTGGCCAGGCTAGTCTAGAACTCCTGACCTCAAGTGATCTGCCCACCTTGGCCTCCCAAAGTGTTGGGATTACAGGCGTGAGCCACTGTGCCTGGCCATGACTGATTATTAATGCCATTTCCAGCCCTCTCTCCTCTCCAGAAAATGGGAGACAGGGGTGAAAGTTCCAAGCTTCAAATTATGACTTGGTCTTTCTGGTGGTTAGCCCCCATCCAGGAGCTCACAGAGTTGCTTCAGCGCAAAATGTATTTCTATCAACTTAAATTACAAGAGATTTAGGAGCTCTATATCAGAAGCTCCAATCACTCAGAAAATTATACAGTTCTTAGAAGCTCTGTGTCAGACAGGAACCATGGTCAAAGACCAATACGCATATTTCTTATTATTTTACACCATGCCATTACGCAAGGCAGACAATTACATTTCTTCTATTCTTCAGTTTCCCAATCAGTAGAAAGAAGTAACAACTTGCTCTGGGTCTCCTGAGTAGCTTGGATATCATAGCTAACTAACAGGTTTGCAGAGCAGCCAGAGCTCCCTTGGAAGTGACTTCCTATTTCCTTAATTTTTCTGACCTTGATTAGAAGGGGAAAAAAAGGAAAAAAAAATGAAATGCATAATATTAACGACTTTTAAAATACTTCTTTTGTTCCAAGCGTTGTATTTTATATCTCTCTGTGCATTTAATTCTCTTAATAGTCCTGTAAGGAACACAACATTATTAACCCCAATTTGCAACGAAGGAAACACGTTTAGAGAGTGGAAGTTATTACTCAGGATCACTGGCTTTCAACCCAAGTTGGTCTGACTCCAAAACTGGGTGCTCCAAACAACAGCACCCCACTACCCACTCTCCTGACCTTTTTGTCACTGAGGCCCAAAGATGCCTTCCCTTCTTGATGAGAGAAGGGGTAGTCTCAGTCTCCTCACCTACATAATAAAGGAGTCAGAATCACTTCTCTCCCAAGGCCCCTTTACCTCTGACTGCTGCTGCTACTGGCAAGGCCAAGAGCTGAGTTCTGTGCTGATCACAGAGAAGAGCAAGGCCTCACTGAATTAATGGACTTTATATCCCAATGGGAGCTCTCAACTGAGGTACATGACTTACTCCGGCAAAGAAGGGGCACTCTGGATGTCTGCAGATAAGGAGGTGGGCTGCAGATCAGGCAGAGAAATTGCTGGGTAGAATCGATAATGATAGACAAGAAAAAGACATTGATAAGAAAAGCAAGCCACTTTTTGAGGCAACCTTTTTCTTTTTCTCCTCTGGCCTTCATCTTTAGCTCTTTTATTTATCTCTCAGATTCTTCAGAGAGTTGAGGAGGGGTAGATGAAATTGAAGGGAAATTGCTGCTCAATGGCTAAAAATAAAAGGATGCAGGACGGTCACGCCTGTAATCCCAACACTTTGGGAGGCTGAGGTGGGTGGATCACGAGGTCAGGAGATTGAGACCATCCCGGCTAACACGGTGAAACCCTGTCTCCACTAAAAATACAAAAATTAGCCGGGCGTGGTGCTGGGCGCATGTAGTCCCAGCTACTTGGGAGGCTGAAGCAGGAGAATGGCGTGAACCCGGGATGTGGAGGTTACAGTGAGCTGAGGTCGCACCACTGCACTCCACCTGGGCGACAGAGCGAGACTCCGTCTCAAAAAAAAAAAAAAAAAAAAAAATTGGATACAATAACTTAAATCAACTTTCTCCTCTTCCCAAACAGCCTGTAATAAGTCTGTCTCATTCTAGACAGTAAATAGGAATCTGAAAAACCGATTTTTGCTTGTGGCTTTTCATTATAGAGAATAATTTTTGTTGCTGTTGTTGTTGTTGTTGTTGTTGTTGTTGCTGTTGCTGTTTTTGAGAGTCTCACTCTGTTGCCCAGGCTGGAGTGCAGTGGCATGATCTTGGCTCACTGCAACCTCTGACGCCTGGGTTCAAGAGGTTCTCCAGCCTCAGCCTCCCATGTAGCTGTGATTACAGGCATGTGCCACCACACCCGGCTAATTTTTGTATTTCTTTTAGCACAGATGAGGTTTTACCATGTTGGCCAGGCTGGTCTCAAACTCCTGACCTCAAGTGATCCGCCCACCTCAGCCTCCCAAAATGCTGGGATTATAGGCGTGAGCCACTGTGCCCAGCCAAGAATAAATTTTAACTGGATAAACATGCCCTCTTTACTAGAATTCTGCTATAATGTCATTAACCTGTATTTAAGCGTAAGAAAAATACTCCCATGCTCACCCTGATGACTCAGCCTTGAACTCAAGTCAGGTCTGCTGAAGGGAGATAAAACTGCGAAAGTCTCCATGGTGAGCGTGGGGGGCACTTTACTCCTTCAGCCACAGTAGGTTTCCGCCCAGACGCAGCTCTTGGAAATTGGCTGGTGACCACTGGTGGCTGATGTCAAATGGTCCTCTGTGATTGTCAGTCCCCAGAGTATCAGGGGCACAGCTGTGTGGGGAGGATTTCTGTCTCCCAGTCCTACTCTCTGACAAAAGTGATCCCATAGCCAATTGGTAGGGGATGAGGAGTAGGAAAGCCTGGAGAAAAGGGGCTTTGGCAGAGCACCACATGGTTCTCTGGGCAGAGCAGGGACTCCTGCGTCAAAGCAGGGCACAGATGGTCTTCCAAGTAATTAGAGAAATTAAATCCCTGGCATATTTTAATCCCTGTACAGCTAGACTGCTAAAAAAGGAAGGAAGGAAAAGGAAAGGAAAAAGAAAAGGAAAAGGAGAAAAGAAAAGGAAAAGGAAAAAAATATTGACAATACTTGGTATTGGCTAGGATGTGGGGAAATGGGCACTCTCATTTACAAGGAAAATGTAAAAATGTAAATTAGAATTTTTTTTTTTTTTGAGACGTTGTCTCAGTCTGTCACCCAGCCTGAAGTACAGTGGCGCAACCTCGGTTCCTTGCAATCTCTGCCTCCCGGGTTCAAGCGATTCTCCTGCCTCAGCCTCTGGAGTAGCTGGGATTACAGACAGCCATCACCACACCCAGCTAATTTTTTTGTATTTTTAGTAGTGACGGGACGGGGCTTCACCATGTTAGCCAGGCTGGTCTCAAACTCCTTACCTCAAGTGATCTGCCTGCCTTGGCCTCCCAAAATGCTGGGATTACAGGCGTGAGCCACTACGCCCGGCCATAAATTAGTATCTTTAGAGGACAATATGGCAGTATCTTCTCCACTCCATTCCAAGTTTCAAAACAACCAGGCCAGGAACGGTGGCTCACACCTGTAATCCCAGCACTTTGGGAGGCCGAGGTGGGAGGATCACTTGAGGTCAGGAGTTCAAGACCAGCCTGGCCAACATGGTGAAACCCTATCTCTACTAAAAAAAAAAAAAAAAAATTAGCTGGGCATGGTGGTGTGCACCTAAAATTCCAGCTACTCAGGCGGTTGAGGCACAAGAATCACTTGAACCTGGGAGGTGGAGGTTGCAGTGAACCAAGATTGTGCCACCGCACTCTAGCCTGAGCGACAGAGTGAGACTCTGTCTCAAAAAAAAAAAAAAAAGAAAACAAACAAACAAACAAAAAAACAGGCCATGAAAAGGAAGAGAGGTCTTCCTAGATCATATATCCATTTGACAGATAAGGAAACCAAGGTTCAGATATATTCCCCAGATTTGTTCAGAGTCTCCCTGTTAGTATGTGCCAGAGACCCTAAATGTGGATGGACACGGTGGCTCACACCTGTAATCTCAGCACTTTGGGAAGCCCAGGCAGGAGAATTTCTTGAGCAGAGGAGTTCAAGACCAGCTTGGCAACATAGTAAGACTCCCATTTCTACAAAAAATACAAAAAAAATTTAGCTGGGCATGGTGGTGTGCACCTGTAGTCGCAGCTACTGGGGAGGCTAAGCAGGAGGATCCCTTGAGCCCAGGAGGTAGAAGCTGCAGTGAGCTGTGATGTGCCACTGCCCTCTAGCCTGGGCTATAGAGTGGAACCCTGTCAATACCAACAAACTTAAATCCCAATTGATGCCTTTTTTTCTTTCTTTTCTTTTTTTTTTTTTTGAGATGGAGTCTCGCTCTGTCGCCCAGCCTGGAGTGCAGTGGTGCGATCTCAGCTCAATGCAAGCTCTGCCTCCTGGGTTCACGCCATTCTTCTGCCTCAGCCTCCTGAGTAGCTGGGACTACAGGCGCCCGCCACCACGCCTGGCTAATTTTTTGTGTTTTTAGTAGAGACAGGATTTCACCATGTTAGCCAGGATGGTCTTGATCTCCTGACCTTGTGATCCGCCCGCCTCGGCCTCCCAAAGTGCTGGGATTACAGGCGTGAGCCACTGCGCCCGGCCTGCCTTTTTTTCTTACAGCAAAATAAAACACAAAGGAGGGACCTTCTTGCTAGAAGGGACCATCAATACTTTCTGGAATAAGATGAAACTTAATTACATTAATCAAAATCTGGGTAGGCATATCATCTGCCAAAATGTCATTTAGAGAGCTGACAAATAGTTTTTATATCCCCTGTGGATTAGTCAAAACATATTTGGTTTCCAATGACAGAAGCTCTACCCAAACTGAAGGAGCTTCCCAGACAGTGTTATCAGGATTGGCTTCTATCTCTTGGGTCTATGTTTCTCGGTGTTGACTTCATTCTTAGACAGGCTCCCCTACCGAATGGCAAGCTGATACCAGCAGCTCCAGCCTTACATTCTTCTAGTATAGTAGCCCCAGCATTATGGAGCTTTGTTCCTAATAGTTCCAGCTTTGGAAAGAACTAGATTACATATCCAATCCTAGAGTAATGGCCAGGTCGTCCCCAGTCAAACCACATAGCCTGAAATTAAGAGTATAATCAGGATTCTCTATCAAAAGAAGGGTGCGCAGATACCAGGAAGGCCAAAACAATAGTTATCCATTCCACCCTGTAAGGGAATGTAAACAAGGAAGAAATTTTGATGGAAAAGGGAGCATAAAGCATTTGTGATCTCCACATTTAAGACTTCCTCAAAATATCCTTTTATGGAAAGATACAAAGCTTCTCAAGAACAACACAGCCCCTCTATTCCCTTCAAATACGATTGTACAAAGAAAGTAATACCCTTCAGCCTACTATGAGTGAATAGATGTGTCTGTCCACTGTCTGGCCAGCTGTCAACTGCCTCACTGTGCCCTGGAGAGAGGTGTTTTTTTTTGTTTTTTGTTTTTTTTTGAGATGGAGTCTCACTCTGTCGCCCAGGCTGGAGTGCAGTGGCGCGATCTCGGCTCACTGCAACCTCCACCTCCGGGGTTCAAGCAATTCTCCTGCCTCAGCTTCCCAAGTAGGTGGGATTACAGGCATGCGCCACCACGTCTGGCTAATTTTTTTGTATTTTTAGTAGAGACGGGGTTTCACCATATTTGCCAGGCTGGTCTCGAACTCCTGACCTTGTGATCCACCGGGCTCGGCCTCCCAAAGTGCTGGGATTACAGGCATGAGCCACCGCGCCTGGCCCTAGGAGAGAGCTTTTTTTTTTGGTTTTTTTGTTCTGTTTTGTTTTGTTTTGAGACAGAGTCTCACTCTGTCGCCCAGGCTGGAGTGCACTGGCACGATCTCGGCTCATGGCAAGCTCTGCCTCCCGGATTCACGCCATTCTCCTGCCTTAGCCTCCCAAGTAGCTGGGACTACAGGCGCCCGCCACCACGCCTGGCTAATTTTTTGTGTTTTTAGTAGAGACGGGGTTTCACCGTGTTAGCCAGGATGGTCTCGATCTCCTGACCTTGTGATCTGCCCGCCTCAGCCTCCCAAAGTGCTGGGATTACAGGCATGAGCCACCGTGCCCGGCCAGGAGAGAGCTTTTGAGGGACGAAATGGTTTTCATTCTTAGGGGTTGTTTCACAGGAGGCTGGATTGACCGGAAAAACAGGAAGATGTAAATATGTCTATATATCTGGTGCTAAAAATCTGGAACCAGTGGAATATGGAGGAGCAAATCTGTGTGTGTGTGTGTGTGTGTCCCTTTATGTAGACTACAGGAAAAGAAGGGTTAGAAGAAAGGGAAGGAAAACCGAGAGAGAAAAGTCCTGGTCTGCTGGTTCATGCCTCTTGTGCCTGTAATCCTAGTGTTTTGGGAAGTCCAGGCGGGAGGATCCCTTGAAGCCAGGAGTTGTAGACCATCTTGGGCAATATACAGTGAGACCCTGTCTCTACAAAATTAAAAAATTAGCTGGGTGTGGTGGCATGTGCCTGTAGTCCCAGCTATTCCGGAGGCTGAAGTAGGAGGATTGTTTAGGCCCAGGAGGTCGAGGCTGCAGTAAGCTATAATTGTGCCACTGCACTCCAGCCTGGGCAACAGAGGGAGACCCTGCCTCAAAAAAAAAAAAAAAAAAAAAAAAGAGAGAGAGAGAGTTTGGTTTTCTAAGCAGGTTTTATTTTTTATTTTATTTATTTAGTTTTTTTGAGACGGAGCCTCCCTCTGTTGCCAGGCTGGAGTGCAGTGGCATGATCTCAGCTCACTGCAACCTCTGCTTCCAGGGTTCAAGCAATTCTCCTGCCTCAACCTCCTGAGTAGCTGGGACTACAGGCGCACACCACCACGCCCAGCTAATTTTTGTATTTTTAGTAGAGATGGGGTTTCATCATGTTGGCCAGGATGGTCTCGATCTCTTGACCTCGTGATCCTCCCGCCTCAGCCTCCCAAAGTGCTGGAATTACAGGCATGAGCCACTGCACCTGGCCAACAGGTTTTATATTCTTATTGCCTTTTTTTTCTTCCTGTTTTCATTAGTTAGGATATTGACCAGACAGAGACAAAAATATCAGTGGCTTCTTCAAGGTAGAAGTTCTGTTTTTCTCGGCTGGGCACGGTGGCTCATGCCTGTAATCCCAGCACTTTGGGAGGCCGAGGCGGGTGGATCACCTGAACTCAGGAGTTTGAGACCAGCCTGGCCAACATGGTGAAACCCTGTCTCTACTAAAAATACAAAAATTAGCCAGGTGTGGTGGCGGGTGCCTGTAATCCCAGCTACACAGAAGGCTGAGGCAGGAGAATCACTTGAACCCAGGAGGAGGAGGTTGCAGTGAGCCAAGATCGCACCATTGCACTCTAGCCTGGGCAACAAGAGAGAAACTCTGTCTCAAAAATAAAAAAAAAAAAAGTTCTGTTTTTCTCCCAGGTAAAAGTCTAAGCTGGCAGATTATACAGGGCCAGTCAGGGACTCTGTCCCCCCAGGCCCTCTGGGACTCATTTCTTCCTTCTCGTTGCTTTGCCATCCTCCATGGTGTTACACTTGTCACAGGGTCGGAGCTGACTCACCTCCCATACATCTTAAAGAGGGGAAAGCAAAGGGCAAGCAGCTTCTTATTAAGGCATGATCTGAAAGTTGCCAACATCACTTTCCCTTTGGCCAGAGTATTGTCTCATGGTCATACCTAGATGCAAGAGAGAGCTGCAGCTGGCAAGCACTCAGCTAAACTCAGGGGGAGGGCCAGGAGCAGTGGCTCACGCCTGTAATTGCAGCACTTTGGGAGACCAAGACGGGTGGATCACTTGAGGTCAGGAGTGTGAATACAGCCTGGCCAACATGGTGAAACCCCGTCTCAACTAAAAACACAAAAATTAGCCGGGCGTGGTAGTGGGTGCCTGTAATCCCAGCTACTCAGGAGGCTGAGGCAGGAGAATCACTTGAACCCAGGAAGTAGAGGTTGCAGTGAGCCAAGATCGCGCCATTGCACTCCAGCCTGAGCAATAGAGTGAGACTCCATCTCAAAAAATAAAAAAAAAAAAAAATTCAGGGGGAATCCATTACTAACTAAAAGGTGGGGATATTGGGGAACAATTAGCAACCACTCTCCTTCACTCTTCTTTTTTTTTTTCTTGAGACAGAGACTTGCCTGTTGCCTAGGATGGAGTGCAGTGGCGAGATCCTAGCTCACTACAACCTTGACCTCCTTGGCTCAAGTGATCCTCCGACCTCAGCCTCTCAAATAGCTGGGACTACAGGCACCCGCCATTATGCCTGGCCCTTCTTCACCCTTCTAATCAAAGCTAGTTCTACCCATTTCTCTCTTAAAATCCTCTACACTCTTATTTGCTTATGTGACTTCTTTTTTTTTTTTTTGAGATGGAGTCTCTCACTTTGTCACCCAGGCAGGAGTGCAGTGGCACGAGCTCGGCTCACTGCAACCTCCAGCTCCCAGGTTCGAGCCATTCTTCTGCCTCAGCCTCTCGTGTAGCTGGGATTATAGGTGCCCACCACCATGTCCAGCTAATTTTTGTATTTTTAGTAGAGAGGCAGTTTTGCCATGTTAGCCAAGCTAGCCTCAAAACTCCTGACCTCAGGTGATCCATCCGCCTCGGCCTCCCAGAGTGCTGGGATTACAGATGTGAGCCACAGCATTAGGCCTATGTGACTTCTTTTAAGGAGCCATTCTTGATCTTCTTCCTCTGCTGAGCTCCCACAGCTCTGTTCATACTCCTTATGGTCCTCAGACTATCAAGTGCTTTAGTTGGATGAGTTCCCTACTAGTCTATGAGCTCCTTAAGGACAGGGAGGAGGACCAGGTCACATCTCTGCCCACCCACCACACGTATCACACAGTAGGGCCTAAGAAATGATTGCTAAAGGAATGAATCTTTTTCACTTCTCTGACAATAAATTAGAAATATTAGAATGTTGGAAAGTTGAAAACTCATAAGTACTGTATTTCAGTGTTCGTTTCTTTTTTTTTTTTTTTTTTTTTTGAGACAGAGTCTTGCTCTGTCACCCAGGCTGGAGTGCAGTGGTGTGATCTCGGCTCACTGCAAGCTCTGCCTCGCGGGTTCACGGCATTCTCCTGCCTCAGCCTCCCGAGTAGCTGGGACTACAGGCGCCTGCCACCATGTCCGGCTAATTTTTTTTTTTTGTATTTTTAGTAGAAATGGGGTTTCACCGTGTTAGCCAGGATGGTCTCGATCTCCAGACCTCGTAATCCGCCTGCCTCGGCCTCCCAAAGTGCTGGGATTACAGGCGTGAGCCACCGCGCCCGGCCCAGTGTTGGTTTCTTAAAAGCAAGGACCAACCGGGCACTGTGGCTCACGCCTGCAATCCTAGCACTTTGGTAGGCCGAGGCAGGTGGATTGACTGAACTCAGGAGTTCAAGACCACTGTGGGCAACATGGTGAAACCCTGTCTCTACTAAAATACAAAAAATTAGCTGGGCGTGGTGGTGGGGGCCTGTAGTCCCAGCTATTCAGGAGGCTGAGGCACAAGAATTGCTTGAGCCTGGGAGGCAGAGGTTGAGCCAAGATCACACCACTGCACTCCAGCATGGTCAACAGAGTGAGACTCAGCCTCCAAAAAAAAAAAAAAAAAAAAAAAAAAAGCCAGAACCTTCTCTTACATAACCATATTTTTTTTTATTGTGGTTTGCCAGATGTTTCCTTAAAATGCCTGGAGAAAAGGAAACAAGGGAAGGAAAAAAGCAGTAGAAAAGAAAAGAAAATTTTCCAGGTCTTTGCAGATTGGCTCTATGTTGAATCACTCCTTCTATGCTTAGCCATGCTGTTTGCAACTCTGCCTAAACCTCCACTTCTTGCTTGCACTGAGTCTAAAAATCAGGCAGAGGTGAAAACTCATGGTCTTCCCAGTTTTTCTCTGAGCATGTGTCCTTCTCTTGGCATGTGTGTGGCTTTCTAGATTCCCCTGTAAACATAGAAAACTTTCAAAGCTCTTATTCTCCCCCAAAATCTCATTCTCTGGATTTTCCTCTCAGGCTTTCAACATGTCTGTTATTTGATCTAGCTGTTTTTTGATTGTTTGTTTTGCCCAGGCCATAACAGTTCATTCATTTGTTCTTAATTGCTTTTAGGAAAAGTCTGTGTAGCTGCTCTATCCTAGTAGAGTTCCAAGTTAGTTACAACAAAGAGAAACCCTAGTTAGGTTCAAAAGACAAATCCTGGGCCAGCGCGGCGGCTCACGCCTGTAATCCTAGTACTTTGGAAGGCCAAGGTGGGTGGATCGCCTGAGGTCAAGAGTTTGAGACCAGCCTGGCCAACATGGTGAAACCCCCTCTTTACTAAAAATACAAAAATTATCTGGGCGTGGTGGCGGGCGCCTGTAATTCCAGCTACTTGGGAGGCTGAGGCAGGAGAATGGCATGAACCCAGGAGGCGGAGGCTGCTATGAGCTGAGATCACACCATTGCACTCCAGCCTGGGCGACAGAGGGAGACTCCGTCTCAAAAAAAAAAAAAAAAAAAAAAAATCAAATCCTATTCTATAGGAACAAGGTCCACTCTGCTCTCTCTAGAACGAGGTATCTGAACAGGGAACACAAGCTGCTGGCTTTAAGATCACTGCTTCTCTAAGGAGGGGATGGGGTTAAGGTAAGCTAAAATACCACAAAAATCTTAGCTGCTTCAGTGGCCTTTCTCTTGGTTAAGCATTTGTTTGGTTGCTGTAAACTTTTCTTTTCTTTTCTTTTCTTTTTTTTGAGATGGAGCGTCACTCTGTCGCTCAGGCTGGAGTGCAGTGGCACAGTCTTGGCTCACTGCAATCTCCTCCTTCCAGGTTCAAGCAATTCTCCTGCCTCAGCCTCCCAAGTAGCTGGGACTACAGGCTCATGCCACCACGCCCAGCTAATTTTTATATTTTTAGTAGAGACAGCGTTTCATCATATTGGTCAGGCTGATCTTGAACTCCTGGTCTCAGGTGATCCACCCGCCTCGGCCTCCCAAAGTGCTGGGATTACAGGCATGAGCCATAGCACCCGGCCCGTTGCTATAAACTTTTAACTATCTCCTAGCATTCTGATAAGGTTGAATTCCAACAGGTTTTGCCAAGTTTTTCAGTGTTTCTGGGGAGAAATGGATCCCCTACTCTGCCATTTTCAATAATGCCACTTCTAACCTCCATGCCTTTTTACTATACTCAATTTCTATCTTTTTATGTTGTTCTCTCTTTTTTTTTCTTTTTTTTTTTTGAGGTGGAGTCTCCTCTGTCACCCAGGCTGGAGCGTAATGGTGTGATCTCAGCTCACTGCAACCTCCACCTCCCAGATTCAAGTGATTCTCCTGCCTCAGCCTCCTGAGCAGCTAGGATTACAGGCACCTGCCACCACACCCAGCTAATTTTTGGTTTTTGTTTTTCAGTTTTTTTGAGATGGAGTCTCGCTCGGTTGCCTGGCCTGGAGTGCGGTGGTGCAATCTCAGCTCACTGCAGCGTCCGCCTCCCCAGTTCAAGCTATTCTCCAGCCTTAGCCTCCTGAGTAGCTGGGATTACAGGCATGCGCCACTGCGTCTGGCTAATTTTTGTATTTTTTAGTAGAGATGGGGCTTCACCATGTTGTCCAGGCTGATCTCGAACTCCTGACCTCGGGTGATTCGCCCACCTCGGCCTCTCAAAGTGCTAGGATTACAAGCGTGAAACACTGTGCCTGGTCAATTTGTATGCTGTTCTCTAAGCCACTTCCTTAGAACCATCTTCTAATTCACTAACACTCTGTTTGTCTATGTCCATCTAAGATAATGTATATCTAGTTTATTGAGGGTTTATTCCCAATAACTTACTTTTTTCATTTAGGAAATTATTTTCAGGATTTCTAATTGATTCATTTATTTTTAATTTTTAAACTTTTCATTTTGAAATAATTTTAGATTTACAGAAGAGCTTCAGAGATAGCATAGCAAATTCTTGTTTATCCTCCACCCAGCTTTCCCTAATGTTAACAGTTACGTAATGTCTTGAATAACTGAGACATTTATCAAAAGAAACTAAACTTGATATAATAATATTAACTTTATTCAGATTTCCTTAATTTTTCTTTTTTCTTTTTTTCTGTTCAGAATCCAATCCAAGACACCATGTTGAATCTAGTTGTCAAGTCTCAAATCCGTGGCTGTACTCAGTCTTTCATTGTCTCATGACCTTGGCATTTTTAAAGAGTACTGGGCAGGTTATTTTGTCTAATGTTCCTCAATTTAGGTTTTTATCTGATGTTTTCTGTTAAGCTAGGGTTATAGATTTTGGGGAAGAATGCTACAGAGGTAAAGTGCCCTTCTCATCACATCATATAAGGGGGTATAAGATATCAGTCTGACATTATTATTTAGGTTAACTTGATCACTTGGTTAAGGTGGTATCTCCATTGTGCAGCTGCTATTTTTCCCTTTCAAATTCTATGCATTAGAAGTGAGTCACTGAGTCCAGGCAATACTGAAGAAGAGAGAAATTGAGCTGTACTTCCCGGAGGGAGATGAATCAAAGAATATGTGTTCTTTCCTTCTTTCTTTCTTTCTTTCTTTAGAGACAGGGTCTCACTATATCTCCCAGGCTGTTCTCAAACCCCTGGCCTCAAATGATCCTCCTGTCTTGGCCTCCCACAGTGCTGGGATTATAGGCATGAGCCAATACGCCAGATCTCTTTTTACGTTTATTCAATTTGTTATTCTTCCTTTATCCCTTTGAGGATCCAAGGCATACTTGTGTTGAAGCCTTTTATTTCTGTGGTTTTTTTTCTTAGATTGAGAGTATCTGTGAAAAAGGTCTTTTAAAGATTGTTCTTTTCTTTGCATTTATCTATAGTGAATTACCCTCCTAATTATGGAGGATTTTATTTTGTTTCTTTTTTTGGTTTTTTTTTTTTTTTTTTTTGGTGTTGGGGAATTTGTCCTGTCTACAATTAATTTTAATAAGTTGAGGAAATTTATTTGCAGGTTCATCTTAGAGTGGGAAGTTTTGCAATTTTGTTCTGTTTTGTTTTGCTATATCCTTCTTCTTTCTCACTGCTCTCACCATCCTTATCTAGGGTTTTTGTGAATTCAGTCGTGGCCCTGTATGTTTGGCACAGATCCTGGTTTTGTGGCCATGCCTGTGTTGGCCTGGTTCCTGGATATGAGAGTTACAAAAGCTGCTGTCCCAGGCAGCAGAGGGCAGCAGCTTGTTTCAGCCTCTTTTTCTCACCTCAGCCCCTAGTTTTATGAACTAAAACAGATTCCAAGCCACTCTGACTGGAGCATTTTCCTCTATTAGATTACTTTTTCTACTTTGAAAAAAAAATTTTTTTTTTTGGAGAGTGGGTCTCACTCTGTTGCGCAGGCTGGAGTGCAGTGGTGCAATTGTAGCTCACTGCAACCTCCACCTCCCCAGGCTTAGGTGATTCTCCACCTCAGCCTCCCAAGTAGCTGGGACTACAGATGCACGCCACCATGCCCAGCTAATTTTCGTACTTTTTTGTATAAACAGGGTTTCGTCATGTTGCTCAGACTAGTCTCGAACTCTTGGCCTCAAGTGATCCACCCATCTCTGCCTCCCAAAGTGCTATGATTACAGGTGTGAACCACCATGCCCAGCCAAAAATGATGTTTTTAATAGATACAAAAATAAAATAGATAAGTTCTCATAAAATTACTATATTTAAACAATAGGGGCCAGGCGCAGTGGCTCACACCTGTAATCCCAGCACTTTGGGAGGCTGAGGCGGGCGGATCTTTGAGGTCAGGAGTTCAAAACCAGCCTGGCCAACATGGTGAAATCCCATCTCTACTAAAAACACAAAAGAATAGCCAGGCATGGTGATGGGCACCTGTAATCCCAACTACTTGGGAGGATGAGGCAGGAGAATTGCTTGAGCCCAGGAGGCGGAGGTTGCAGTGAGCCGAGATCGTGTCATTGCACTCCAGCCTGGGCAACAGAGCAAGACTCTGTCTCAGAAAGCAAACAAAAAAACAAACAAAAAACCAACAGGGAAAAATTTATGTCTGCAATTTTATTTCAGTAAATAAACACACAAATAGGTGGTAAGAATACACACACAGAGAGGGAACATCACAATATTTATTGCATTTATTTCTTGGAAATGGTTTTTGATTATTGTTTTGAGACAGGTCTCACTGCAAACTGTACATCCTGGGCTCTAAAAAACCTCTAACCTCAGCCCCACCACCAATAGCTGGGACTACAAGTGCACACCACCACACCTGGCTAATTTTTGTATTTTTTTGTAGTAACAGGGTTTCACCATGTTGCCTGGGCTGGCTGTAAACTCCGAGCCTCAAGTGATCTGCCTGCCTCGGCCTCCCAAAGTGCTGGGATTACAGGCATGAGCCACCACCAGCTGGTAATGGTCTTTAAAGACATCTCTGGACATTTGTGATCACAAGAAAAATGTTGCCTAATTATCTAATAATTTTTAAAAAATATTTGTTCCATTTTGCAAGCCATTTTATTTTCCTATCATTAGTTGATACCTATGTGTTTGTTTTTATGCCAAGATTGTGTTGTATTTGACTCAAAAAATATGACTGATGGAAGACTCCTCAACAAAATTGGTAGGTAATATTTGTGTACAATTTTTATATTTATATATACCCACATTAGTCATTTCAGAAATGTATGAAGGCGGTAGGAAGATAGCATGAGTAGGATGAGGTACATTGTTTTTCTTCCAATTAGCTATTTGTCTCTTATTTTTTATTTTTGTTTTATTTTATTTTATTTTATTTTATTTGAGATGGAGTCTCGCTCTGTTGCCCAGGCTGGAGTGCAGTGGCATGATCTCGGCTCACTGCAACCTCTACCTCCTGGGTTCAAGCGATTATCCTGCCTCAGCCTCCCTAGTAGCTGGGATTATAGGCACCTGCCACCACACCCAGCTAGTTTTTGTATTTTTAGTAGAGACGGAGTTTCACCATGTTGGCCAGGCTGGTCTCAAACTCATGACCTCAAGTGATCCACCTGCCTCAGTCTCCCAAAGTGCTGGATTTACAGCCACCTTGTCCAGCCAATTTTTTAAAAATAAATTTCTTGGCCAGGCGCAGTGGCTCACGCCTGTAATCCCAGCACTTTGGGAGGCCGAGATGGGTGGATCACTTGAGGTCAGGAGTTTGAGACCAGCCTGGCCAACATGGTGAAACTCCGTCTCTACCAAAAATACAAAAACTAGCTGGGCTTGGTGGCGGACGCCTGTAATTCCAGCTACTCGGGAGGCTGAGGCAGGAGAATCGCTTGAAGCTGAGAGGTGGAGGTTGCAGTGAGCTGAGATCACACCATTGCACTCCAGCTGGGTGACAAGAGTGAGACTCCATCTCAAAAAATACATAAATAAATAAATAAATAAATTACTTGATCTTATTAAGTAGAAAAGTTTTGTCTCTTCCTTTATTTTCTTATTTTATTAAGGTTACAGATAAAAGTAAGACTGTTTAACAGGCAGGAGCAACAGAAAACAAGGACTCTTGAAACTTTACAAACTCTATGATCAATTAATGAATGATTGGAAATTGTCTGTACTGAGAATGATGGCTCGCACCTGTAGTCCCAAGTACTCTGGAGGCTGAGGCAGAAGGATCCCTTGAGTTGTGAGTCCAGCCTGGACAACGTAGTGAGACCCTGTCTCTAAAAAAAAAAAATGAAACAGAAATTGTCTGTACTGTACTTAACACAAATTGTACCAATGTATGCCAAATTATGCATAACATATAGAAATAGAATTTCTGCTGTCAAAGTAGTAGATGTTCTGGATAAAACATTTCAGGTTCTGAATAAAGAAAAAACATGAGAGTACAAGGGAAATGCTAAAATAAATACCACTTGAGACTTCAACTGGACCCAGATATTTAATGTGGTAGTGCTGAAAATTATGGGCCTAGCATGGTGACTCACGCCTGTAATCCCAGCACTTAGGGAGGCCGAGGCATGTAAAACACTTGAGCTCAGGAGTTCAAGACCAGCCTGTGCAACATGGTGAAACCCCATCTCTACAAAAAATACAAAAATTAGGCGGGCATGGTGGCCTGCACCTGTAGTCCCAGCTACTTAGGAAGCTGAGGTGGGAGGATGGCTTGAGCCCAAGAGGCAAAGGTTGCAGTGAGCTGAGATCATACCACTACACTCCAGCTTGGGCCACAGACCCTGCTCTCAAAAAAAAAAAAAAAAAAAGAGCCCCTGTCCCAGGCCCGCCGGACCCGCGCTAGCAGCGTGGCAGCAGCGCGGCAGCGGCGGCGGCGGCAGCAATGGCGGCGGCGGGCGGTCCAGCGGATGTTTCTCTCGGGTCGCGGGGTCTCCCGGCAGCGTGGTGGACTACCTGATCAACGGTGGCACCGGCTACATGCCCGAGGACGGGCTCATCGCGCAGCAGCTCTTCGCCAGCGCCTAAGGCCTCACCTAGGACGCCTTCCTGATTCTCCCAGGACTCATAGACTTCATAGCTGAGGTGGACCTTACCTCAGCCCTGACCCGGAAGATCACGCTGAAGACACCGCTGATCTCCTCCCCCATGGACACTGTGACAGAGGCTGACGTGGCCATCGCGATGGCTCTGATGGGACATACTGGTTTCATTCACCACAACTGCACCTCAGAGCTCCAGGCCAAGGAGCTACGGAAGGTCAAGAAGTTTGAACAGGGCTTCATCACGGACCCCATGGTGCTGAGCCCCTCCCACACTGTAGGTGATGTGCTGGAGGCCAAGATGCGGCATGGCTTCTCTGGCATCCCCATCACTGAGACGGGCACCATGGGCAGCAAGCTGGTGGGCATCGTCACCTCCCGAGACATCAACTTTCTCGCTGAGAAGGACCACACCACCCTCCTCAGTGAGGTGATGACGCCAGGGCTCGAGCTGGTGGTGGCTCCAGCATGTGTGACATTGAAAGAGGCAAATGAGATCCTGCAGCGTAGCAAGAAAGGGAAGCTGCCTATCATCAATGATCGCAGTGAGCTAGTGGCCATTATCACCGGCAGCGACCTGAAGAAGAACCAAGACTGCCCTCTGGCCTCCAAGGATTCCCACAAGCAGCTGCTGTGCGGGGCAGCTGTGGGCACCCGTGAGGATGACAAATATCGCCTGGACCTGCTCACCCAGGTGGGCGTCGACGTCATAGTCTTGGACTCGTACCAACGGAACTTGGTGTATCAGATCGCCATGGTGCATTACATCAAACAGAAGTACCCCCACCTCCAGGTGATTGGCAGGAACGTGGTGACAGCAGCCCAGGCCAAGAACCTGATTGACGCTGGTGTGGACGGGCTGTGTGTAGGCATGGGCTGCGGCTCCATCTGCGTCACCCGGGAAGTGATGGCTTGTGGTCAGCCCCAGGGCACTGCTGTGTACAAGGTGGCCAAGTATGCCCGGCGCTTTGGTGTGCCCATCATAGCCAATGGCGGCATCCAGACCATGGGGCACATAGTCAAGGCCCTGGCCCTTGGAGTCTCCACAGTGATGATGGGCTCCCTGCTGGCCACCACCACGGAGGCCCCTGGTGAGTACTTCTCAGACAAGGTGTGGCTCAAGAAGTACTGGGGCATGGGCTCACTGGATGCCATGGAGAAGAGCAGCAGCAGCCAGAAACGATACTTCAGCAAGGGGGATAAGGTGAAGATCGTGCAGGGTGTCTTGGGCTCCATCCAGGACAAAGGGTCCATTCAGAAGTTCGTGCCCTACCTCATAGTGGGCATCCAGCACGGCTGCCAGGATATCGCGGCCCACAGCCTGTCTGTCCCTCGGTCCATGATGTACTCAGGAGAGCTCAAGTTTGAGAAGCGGATCATGTCGGCCCAGATCGAGGGTGGCATCCATGGTCTGCACTTTTATGAAAAGCAGCTGTACTGAGGACAGCAGTAGAGGCCAAGGTGATGGAGGGGGCACAGCCTCCCTCCATAACTGAGTGGTCCACAGATTTGCTTTACGGGTTCCCCAGCTCCTTTCCAGGGAGAGAGGAGGGGAGGCCCTGAGGGGTCTCCGGGCCCTCGCTGGGCATCCCCTGCAGAGTCAGGACTGCTCCCTGGGCCAGGCTGCCCTGGGAGCCCCCCGAGCCCAGCCAGCCAGGTTCTCAGGCCCTGCACCTGCCTCAGGTCTTTCTTGCTGCAGCCTGCTCCAGCCCAGCCCCCATCCCAGGGGCAGGCAGCCCCTCCTGGTTTCTCCTGTAGGGCACCTCCCTGCCCCCAGCCCCCCCAGGAAATGTTGCTCTCCTGGCCCTGCCTCTGGCCCTTCCTGGGCCGCTGCCCCCTCAGCCATGTAGCACTTCTGAGCTCCTGACCTAGACCAAGGGGAGGTCTCTGCCCTCTTCCCCGGCCCTGGGCTACCCTTGGGTCCTGCTTCTCAGGCCACTCCCCTGTCCCTGGCCCTGGGGAGGAGGCTGCCCTGGTCATGGCCACCTGCCTGTCATTCCTGACTCATCACCGTCCCCAGTGAACCATTCCTGCCCTCTCCTCAGCTGCAGTTGAAGGCTTTAACTTTGCACACTTTGGGATCACAGTTGCATCATTGTGTGTTAAGTAATTGGAATAAATCAAGCAGGTCTCAATGCCAAAGAAAGAAAGAAAGAGAAAGAAGGAAAGAAAGAGAGAAAGAAAGAAAAGTAGAAAAGAAAAGAAAAAATTTTGTAGACCAGAGTTCATGGATTTCAGCTCTGGCTTATCTCTTGTCTGGTTGCATGACTTGTCATTTTTGGCCTTAGTTTTCTTTAAAACTATAAGTTTAAGACATGAGCTGTCTCTCTATATCTACCACTTTTTTTTTTTTTTGAGACGGAGTCTCACTCTGTTGCACAGACTGGAGTGCATTGGCTGAATCTCAACTCACTGCAACCTCCGCCTCCCGAATTCAAGTGATTCTCCTGCCTCAGCCTCCTGAGTAGCTGGGATTACAGGTGTCCGCCACCATGCCCAGCTAATTTTTGTATTTTTAGTAGAGGCCTCAAGTGATCCACCCGCCTTAGTCTCCCAAAGTGCTGGGATTACAGGTGTAAGCCACCTTGCCCGGCCTATATCTTCCACTTTTAATAACCTATGCCCAGAATCTGAAAAATATTTCCACAGTGGGTGAAGTAATTACGATTCCATGCCTCAGAGGCCTCTCACATCCCTACGTCATCGGAGAGCTGTTTTTGCGCGCTTACCATCTGTGTTCATTTGTGTCCTATGTCCTCTGGGTCTCTTTCCTTGCTATGTTTTATTATGTTTGTATGAATTAAAATCCAAAATCCTTTTTCCTAACAGAAATACTTTCCTCCTGAGCTCTCACTTGCCCCTTTGCTAGCAGGCATGGTTAATTAGCTCCAACACATGAAGGGTAGAGTCAAACAAGGAATTGTATTAACATCCGCTTTGTTTGTTCCAGGAAACCTATGCAAATAAACAAGAGAAAATTCTGTTACTAAGCAAGTATAACACAATTCAGTTTGCCCAAAGCACTTTATAGTATTTCTTATTGTTTATTCTTCCTGGCAAGACCAAGGCAAGAGAAGGTAACAGGTGCAGATCCATTAATGACCCTCTAGCAGCACATTGCATTGTGATTGGTTATAAGAACTGAATTGGAGGAGTGGGGTTAGAGAAGATTGGAACTGTTGGGGTTTTTATTTGAGGCTACAAAATAGTATAGTTTGAGGGCCAGACACTGTGGCTCACGCCTGTAATATCAGCACTTTAGGAGGCCGAGGCATGCAGATCACTTGAGGTCAGGAGTTCTAGACAAGCCTGGCAACATGGGGAAACCCTGCCTCTACTGAAAATACAAAAATTAGGGCCAGGAGTGGTGGCTCATGCCTGTAATCCTAGCACTTTGGGAGGCCGAGGCAGGCGGATCACCTGAGGTCGGGAGTTCGAGACCATCCTGACCAACATGGAGAAACCCCATCTCTACTAAAAATACAAAAACATTAGCCGGGCGAGGTGGTGGGCACCTGTAATCGCAGCTACTCAGGAGGCTCAGGCAGGAGAATCACTTGAACTCAGGAGGCAGAGGTTGCAGTGAGCTGAGATTGCACCATTGTACCCAGCCTGGGCAATGAAGCGAGACTGTCTCACAAAAAAAGAAAAGAAAAGAAAAATGAAAGAAATTTCCAGGCTAGGCATGGTGGCTGATGCCTGTAACCCCAGCACTTTGGGAAGCCGAGGTGGGTGGATGACCTGAGGTCAGGAGTTTGAGACCAGCCTGGCCAACACGGTGAAACCCCATCTCTACCAAAAATACAAAAATTAGCCAGGTGTGGTGGCGCAGGCCTGTAGTCCCAGCTACTTGGGAGGCTGAGGCAGGAGAATTGCTTGAACCCGGAAGGCAGAGGTTGCAGTGAGCTGAGATTGCGCCACTGCACCCCAGCCTGGGTGGGAGAATGAGACTCTGTCTCAAAAAGAAAAAAAAGAAATTTCCAGAACCTCAGAAGGCTCCCTGAGGTCCCCTGCCAGTTAGTAATCCCGCTTAAGGGTAATGACTGATTTCTCTTACCATGGATCAGTTGTGCCTGTTTTCATACTTCATAAACATGAAATTAGGCATTTACTAATTACATTTAGGAATTACTGCTTTGGTTGGCCTCAGTGTCTCATACCTGTAATACCAGCACTTTGGGAGGCCAAGGTGGGCGGATCGCTTAAGCCCAGGAGTTTAAGACCAGCCTGGGCAACCAGGCGAGACCCTGTCTCTACGAAAGATAAAAAATAAGCTGGGTGTGGTGGCACATGCATGCCATGCCACTGCACTCCAGCCTGGGCAACAAAGCGAGAACTTGTCCCTCAAAAAATAAAAATAAAAAAAGGAATTACTGCTTTGTGTTTGATTTTTTTGGAGACAGGTCTGGATCTCCCAGGCTGGAGTGCAGTGGCATGATATTGGCTCTCCACCTGCAACCTCCACCTTCTGGGCTCAAGCTATCCTCCCACCTCAGCCTGCCAACTCCCAAGTAGCTGGGACTACAGGTACATGCCACCCTACCCAGCTAATTTTTGTATGTTTCTATAGAGACAGGATTTTTCCCATGTTGCCCATGCTGGTCTCAAACTCCTGAGTTCAAGCAATCTACCTGCCTCAGCCTCCCAAGTGCTAGGATTACAGGGGTGAGCCCTGTGCCCAGCAGTGTGTTTGATTTTTTTTTTCTTTTCTTTTCTTTTTTTTTTTTTGAAACAGAATCTCATTCTGTTGCCCAGGCTGGAGTGCAGTGGCTCGATCTCGGCTTACTGAAGCCTTGGTCTCCTGGGTTCAAGCGATTCTCCTGCCTCAGCCTCCTGAGTAGCTGGGACTACTGGCGGGCACCACCATGCCCAGCTAATTTGTGTATTTTTAGTAGAGAGGGGGTTTCACCATGTTGGCCAGGCTGGTCTCAAACTCCTGACCTAAGGTAATCCACCCGCCTTGGCATCCCAAAGTGATGGGATTACAGGTGTAAGCCACCACGCCTGGCCTGATATCTTTTATGCAATATTATAAAATTCATTCACATAGTTTTGTCAAGGTGAAATAAAATATATAGACGAATCTCTAAAATTAAAATGTTTTGTGAAGCAGGAATTGTAATTCAGGGCACAGGCAGACTGGGTGGTCTTTGCCATGTCTGCAGAACAAAGAGAAGGTTGGAAGTTTTATAAAAAGGAAAAGTGTTACGTATTGCTCTTCAAGAAAGTTCATTGGTACTAGTAAGGTTTTGGGGAGCTGGCAAGTTTTGATTGGTAGGTGAAGGCAATAAGTAAAACTATTTCTGAGAGTCACAGTAGGTTGTTTTAACAGCTATTAGATAAAACTGCTTTCAGATTACAGCACGCAGTTTCAGCAGTGAGGCTCACTAAGAATGCCATTCTTGGAGTAGTTACATGCCCTGAGTACTTTTCCCCCCAGCCACTCTACTACTTTATTATTGTTATCATTATTATTATTATTTTATTTTTTAGACAGGGTCTTGCTCTGTCACCCTGGCTGGAGTCCAGTGGCATGATCTCAGCTCACTGCAACCCAGCTACTCAGGAGGCTGGTCTCGAACTCCTGACCTCAGGTGATTGGCCCAACTCGGCCTCCCAATGTGCTGGGATTACAGGCGTGAGCCACCGCACCTGGCCTGCAGTCTTTTAAAGGCAATTGTCAATTAAATTTCCAAAATGGACTTTCATTCTGTTATTTGAATAGAAATGGTGAGCTCTTGGCCAGGCGTGGTGGCTCATGCCTGTAATCCTAGCACTTTGGGAGGCCGAAGTGGGCGGATCACCTGAGGTCAGGATTTTGAGACGAGCCTGGCCAACATGGCGAAACCCCATCTCTACTGAAAATACAAAAATTAGTGGGCAACCATCCTGGCTAACATGGTGAAACCCCGTCTCTACTAAAAATACAAAAATTAGTGGGCAACCATCCTGGCTAACATGGTGAAACCCCGTCTCTACTAAAAATAGAAAAAATTAGCCAGGCGTGGTGGCGGGCGCCTGTAGTCTCAGCTATTCGGGAAGCTGAGCCAGGAGAATGGCGTGAACCCAGGAGGCGGAGCCTGCAGTGAGCCGAGATCGCACCACTGCACTCCATCCTGGGCGACAGAGCGAGACTCCGTCTCAAAAAAGAAAAAAAAAATTAGCTGGGCAACGTGGCGAGCACCTGTAATCTGAGCTACTCAGGAGGCTGAGGTAGGAGAATCACTTGAACCCAGGAGGCAGAGGTTGCAGTGAGCCGAGATCGTGCCACTGCACTCCAGCCTAGGCTACAGAGTGAGATTCCATCTCAAAAAAAGAAAAGAAAAGAAAAGAAAAGAAATCGCGAGCTCTGCTATAAGGTACATTTGGGGATGGTTCCTAGGATGTGAAGATGAAGTAAAGGAACTTTGAGAAAGAGACTGCAGCAGTGCCCAGTGTGCCCCTCTTGGCACTGACAGCCCAATCTGAGCCTAGAGATTCTCAAAGGATTCCAGACTCTTGCCCAGGGGCTCCTGGGTCATCCAGAGCATTGCGGGGCAAGACAAAATTAGAACAGACTCAAAAAAGAAAGCTGACCCACTCCTGACCCACTCACTATGTGCATATCTCTAAAGGGACAGGCCTGACCAAATAAGATGGAGCTACCTTTCCCAAGACATTAGGGGTTAGTGGTAGTGCCGACTTGGGATGGCAGGAGACCCTGCTTCAATCTGGTCTTTGATTCGGCTTGGAAAACAAATCCAAATCTCCTTGTTGACAGAACTTGAGATGGTCCAACAGAGCTCCTTGGAGGTATGAGGCCTGAGGCCTGAAGCCTGAAGGGACCAGCAGGTAACTGGGCACCACAGCCTGAGGCCAATCAGCCCCAAGCAAGAGCATCCTGCTTCCTCAGAGGGTTTGTTTGCTTGAGGAAAGTGAAGGCTGGCAGTCATATTCCTTCAGGATCTTCCAAAAATGTTGGCAAGGGTGATCCTGATGAAGGCCCCTTGTTTGGAGGCCAATGCCAGCTCTAACTGGACTGGCAAGCCAAAAATGACCACTCTCTTTCCTGTAGTTCAGAATTCCCGACCTGCCCTAATGGAGACGCAACCTGAATCCAAGAGTGAGGCAGGCAGCTACAGATACGTTTACAGCGTGATGACTACTTCATAAAGCACAAAAGACCATGTGGTTTAGATGGCAGGTCATGGAAATCTAAAGGGAATGGTGAAGTTGCACCGTAAGGGGAAGGTGACTGAGGAGCTGAAACTGACTGAGGGGCTGAAGCTGTTCGGACAGGAGAAAGGATCAGGAGGAGACAGAGCGGAGAATGGAGCCTCAGGGCTACCCAGCGGTGGGAAGAGGGTAGCCAGAGACTCGTAGGGCGGCCTGGGTTGGTTGTGCTGGGCAGGTTCTCAGTTGTGGGAAAGTCTGGCCACACTGCCCTGACTTCCTGACTGGACTTCACCTCGAGGGTGGGAGCGGTTCCTGCCCCCCACCCCCCCACCCCCCTGTCCAGCCCTTGGAGCCAGGGCACGGTTTGTGACAGATTCAGGGAAACGTTTGGTGCCAGATGGGAGGTAACCGGTGGCGGCTACCGGGTTAAGGCCTGCACTAGGGAGGATTCCTTCCCCCAGCAGCGCTGGTGGTCCTCACTTCCGGGTGCCTGCGGATAGGCGGGCTGGGGTCGGAGGTCGGCGGCCAGGAGCCAGATTCCCCTGGCCCCAGCTCGTCCACTTCCATCCAGCAGCAGCCAAACAACCGTTGAAAATGGCCTGGCGGCGGCCGGGAAACACCAGGGACTATCTTCCAACCCCTAGATCCCGCCCCTCTCGTTCCGGCGGTGTTTCCGTGGCGACGCGGTCCGAAGTGCGGCTGCGCAAGGGTGACGGCGCGCGAGCAAGGGGGAGGGGGTGTTTTGGTTCTAGCCGCTCGCCGTCCTTGCAGGCTCTGCCGTCGGAAAGCCGCTCATTCTCGTTTCCCCTTCCCTTTCCTGGCCCAAGTCCTTCCTCTCTCTTTCCTTTCTTTCCGCCTGTCTTTTTTCTGCCGCCGCTCCGGGTCCGGGCCATTTTCCGGGCCGGGCGCACTAAGGTGCGCGGCCCCGGGGCCCAGTATATGACCCGCCGTCCTGCTATCCTTCGCTTCCCCCGCCCCATGTGGCTGCGGGGCCGCGGCGGCGCTGCCCACTATGGCCCGGAAAGTAGTTAGCAGGAAGCGGAAAGCGCCCGCCTCGCCGGGAGCTGGGAGCGACGCTCAGGGCCCGCAGGTGAGGGTTGAGAGGCCGGCACCTGGGTGGTGAGGCCGAGGAACCAAGATGGGCTTAGGGTCCGGAGATCCTGCGACAGGAATCGGGGTCCAAGGTCTGCAGTCAGAGGCAAAACAGGAATGGGTCCAGGGCCTATAGGGTCAGGACTGGACCCTCTTTAACTGGAGGGCAGATAGGCCAGGGCGGTGAGGAGCCAAAGGGGAACTCAGGAATGGGACATAATCTGCGGGAGGCCTGCATTCGTGGATAGGGCTTGAAAAGAAACCAGAATCTTGGCTTTGGAGGAAGGGGAAACCGAAGTTAAGGGAATCGGAAACAAACTCTGGTAGAGTGAACTCTACCTTCCATGGGCCCTAGGAAGCTGGGATGATTGCGTCCCTCCTGGAAGAAGGAAGTAGTCTCCCTATATGTATACCCAACCCTGAGCTGGGCCTTTTGGCGTTTGGACCCCAAAAGAAACAACAGTTCCCAGGTATCATCTCTATGCCGCCCCCTTTGGAGGGGAAGGCCTTCTTGGACATAGATATGGCCTCTGATTTCCCGGGGGCCTGCTACCCCGTTGGCGGTTGATTTTTCGAATTCTGCAACTGCCTGGAGCGCGGGCATGATGACAGAGGAACGGTCATTGATGATGCATCCCTGGAAGACCTGGGAGCCAGGTCTGGCTCCTTGGACTGTATCTTCCGTGCTCCAGTGGGGGTACAGACTGAGAGGGAGGAGGGGGCTGGGTAGAGATGCAGCCCATGTCGGTATGGGAATCACTCGACCTCTCATTTCCTTCAATCTTTCACTCCTAAAATGTCTAGTAAACCTTTTAGTCGTTCTATTCTGCATTCATTCCCTTGACTTTCAGCCCTTGTAATTGACATAGGTAAGTTTGACTGTGAGCAACATCTTTTTAATGTTGGAAGAGTTAAACGACTTTCTGGATTGAGATTCTTGTTCTCTTGTGTTTGTATTTGTGTTGTTTGTAAATTCTGCAGTATGAATTATGAGTTGGTGATTTCTGTAATACAGTAGGATCTGTTCTGAAGAAGAGTAGCCAAAGCCCTGATTTCTAATGTTGTTTCCACAGTTTGGCTGGGATCACTCGCTTCACAAAAGGAAAAGACTTCCTCCTGTGAAGAGATCCTTAGTATACTACTTGAAGAACCGGGAAGTCAGGCTACAGAATGAAACCAGCTACTCTCGAGTGTTGCATGGTTATGCAGCACAGCAACTTCCCAGTCTCCTGAAGGAGAGAGAGTTTCACCTTGGGACCCTTAATAAAGTGTTTGCATCTCAGTGGTTGAATCATAGGCAAGTGGTGTGTGGCACAAAATGCAACACGGTAAGTGCCTGGGGGGATGTGACCTCTCTCCTAGGTCGTGGATATATTGCTCCACTTGCTCTAGAACCTCTGCTAGTTTTCCCGTCTGTTTCTTTTAGGAGGGACTTGCCTTACTCTCCTTTCTGTTCTTTCCCGTTGGTGACTCCTTCCTCTTTTTGTGCTCCTTTTTACACTCATACATTTCTTTTCTGATAAGTCTTCAAAGGAGTGTATTTCTTCAGGCCCTCTCTGGATGTGCTGCTTCTAGAGGGTTGTTTGTTTGTTTGTTTGTTTTTGCCTCATCTTTTTATGCTGGTTTTTAAGTCATAGGCCTCAAAGGAAAGACTTAAGAAATAATGATGCTTAGAGCATCATTCAGGATGCATAATAGTGAAAACAGCCTAAGAATGTATGTCGAAGTATTTAAAATAGCACACTTGGCTGTTTTTTAGTGAACAGAATCTAAAAATGTATAAACTGAAATATGAGAAATACATGAACTGTTTCCTATAAGGAAGGCAGGGAATGTGTGTCTGGTAGTATATTTCAGGGTATAAGCATTAGCTCTTTGGAAAGTAGCCTTTTTAAGAGTGAATAGAAAGACAGTTATAAATGAATGAAGTGAAAAATTTCTCAGTAAGCTTTGTAACCAACCCAATTATAGGCCAGGATAAAATAAGTCAAAGAGCAGAAACGTTTGGAACAGAGTCCACGAATAGCATGATGTCAGAGGACTGGCAAATGAAAAGAGGCAGGGCCTAGGGCCTAGGGGTGGGAAATGATTACGCCCAGCCCTCCCTCGGTTTTCACCTCACCCTGTGTGAACGGACAAGTAATGTCATAATGTGTGAGTAAATTGACCCTGGACTGAAACACATTTTGGATCATTAAAAGACAGAAGATTGCTCTAGATCAAGAAAGTCTTAAGTACTAGGAGAAGTGTCTGTTTATAAAGGACATAGGCAAAAATTTAAACAGTTTTGAGGAAGGAAATAATACCATGGTGGTTGGGGCCAACCTTTCGTTTCCTCTTCTGTTGAGAGTCGCTTGTCTTACCCAGAAGCCTTTCAAAACTAAGTGGTGGCAACGGGCCTCCACAGAACTTCCTTTTCTTGGTCTCTCCAGCTGCCCACTCGTGGTTAAGAACTGTCATCCTTGTCACTTGGAGTAGAAAAAGAGTCTCCTGCTTGGAAGAGTTCATTCCACTCCCCGCACGTGCATCATAGTGTTTAGCCTAGCAAATATTACTGAATTGTAAACTGAATTAATCATCATAGCCTCTTGCTTCTTGAATTTATTGACACTATTTTGAAGGCGAGCATAATAAGTAATTTAACCTACTCTTAATTCCTACCTCTTTCTGTCTTCCTACATCCTCATAACCTAGTGTTTGGGGCAAGGGGAGCTGTTTTCATTTTATAGTTAGTATTTGTTTGTTTTTGCTTAGCTTCCAGAACCAAAGCAGGGAACTAGGAATAGTGCTCTTCTCTGAACTTTGTGACATTGGGCAAATGATTCCCTTATTTGTGCTTTTGTTTTTGCATCTGCAAAATGGGAGTGATAATATCTGGTGCTAAGAAGGTGTCTGCATGCATCTGGGAAATATTCTGAGTGAGCAATATCTTACTTATTTAAAAGTACTAGTAGCAGTAAAAATGATTTCCATAACCCTTTCCCACAATTTGAAGAGAGGAAAATTATTTAAAAATTGGAATTGTCTTTGGATAATGTGTGAAGATTTCAGAGGTGGGAGAGATTATGTTGTATTCTCAATAGTAAAGTTTTGATGTAGAATGTCCCTGTGCTGTGGGCTAACAATCAAACTAGGGTAGTCATTCAGTCCCCAAATTTCTTGGCCCCAGCTAGCACAGCAGTAATAGCAAGGATAGCCACTGTTGTTTTTATCATTAATAACAATAAAGTCATATTTTTACTCAACTGCTTAAGTAGAGGTGGTATAACCTTAATTAGAACATGGATCTGGCAGCTGGGATGGGTTAGGTATATGTTCATGGTTTAGACTTACGCAAATTCAGATTGGCTGCGGAGCCAGACAGAAAAGCTAAGTGAAGAAAAGTTTGCTAGGCACAAGACAATAAGGAGTAGTAGGGGCTGCAAAGAACTACAGAAGGCATTCTTGACTTTAACCAACTGTTGCCGTGTAGGAATTTGAGCCTAGTGTTAAAAAGATTTTCTTTCGCAGGGCAAGGTGGCTCACACCTGTAATCCCAGCACTTTGGAAGGCCAAGGCGGGCGGATCACCTGACGTCAGGAGTTCGAGACCAGCCTGGCCAACATGGTGAAACCCTGTTTCTACAAAAGTACAAACAAATTAGCTGGGCATGATGGTGGGTGACTGTAATCCCAGCTACTCGGAAGGCTGAGGCAGGAGAATTGCTGGAACCCGGGAGGCGGAGGTTGTAGTGAGCTGAGATTGTGCCATTCTACTCCAGCCTGGGCAACAGAGACTCCGTCTCAAAAAAAAAAAAAAAAATTGATACTAATGTCTTGAACCTATATAACTGGAAAGATGGCAGGGTGAATGTTAAGGAACAGATTTGGGTTTTGTCCTTTTCATCAATTAGTTGAAGCTTGGCAGAGAGTAAGGATTGAAGTTAATGATTTGGCAGTCATTTATGTAGAAGGAGTTATTGAAATTGTTACATTACCATGGGAAAGACAGTAGAGAGCAGGCATTCCTGGCTTGAGTTGTGTAAACTTTCCCTAAAATTGCAAAGTTTTGATTATATGTGTACTTTCTGGGCAAGATTTTGCGGGGGTGGTGTGGGAAGTCGTTCTTAGTTTTTGTCCTTAGATTTTCAAAGAGAGTACTATGAGCCAAAAATGGTTAAGAACCACTGATAGTGACAGATAAGCTAAGGAGAGAACCTTGGAAAACATGTACATTTACAGGGCAAGAAGAACTGCTGCGGGGGAGCAGGGAACTCAGGAAAACCGGGAGAATACAGAAAAGAATTCAAGAAAGGAGGACTTTATTTTTGTTTTTTTGCTTTTTTGGTTTTTTTGAGACAGAGTCTCGCTATGTCGCCAGGCTGGAGTGCAGTGGCGCGATCTCAGCTCACTGCAACCTCTGCCTCCTGGGTTCAAGCGATTCTCCCACCTCAGCCTCCTGAGTAGCTGGGATTACAGGTACCTGCCACCACACCCAGCTAATTTTTGTATTTTTAGTAGAGATAGGGTTTCACCATGTTGGCCAGGATGGTCTCGATCTTCTGACCTCGTGATCCGCCTGCCTTGGCCTCCCAAAGTGCTGGGATTACAGGCATGAGCCACTGCGCCTGGCCGAAAAGAGGACTCTTGAAGGGGCTGGGGATGGGGTGTGCTTTGAGGAGGATGGCAATCGGCAGAGTGATGATCTACACAGTTGGAGGTATTTAATTTTGGACGTGAACTCTTATTTCCCATTGTCAGCACTCTCCATTCAAAGACTACCAGGGACTGTTCTTGTAGCAGAACAAGTCAGATATAGTTGCTTGTTGTACCTAGGAGAACCTTCACCATAGGGGAGCGAGGGACCTCTCGGTAAGAGTGCTGGAAAGGAGTTACAACACTGGGACTTGTTGCACGTGATTTGGGGGAAGGCTTAAGGATATAGCACTTTGCTCCAGATGGATACTGTCACGACGGGCAAATTCTGTGTTTGGGTATCTTAATCTTATCTAGCAGGAGGTTAAAGCTGTAATTGATAAAGATGAAACAGTCATTTATATTAGCCAGGTTAAGGGGATGTTTGATCTTTTTGTGGTTTAGTCAGTGTTCTTGGGTTTTTTGTTTGTTTGTTTTTTGAGATGGAGTCTCGCTCTGTCGCTCAGGCTGGAGTACAGTGGCATGATCTTGGCTCGCTGCAACCTCCGTCTCCCAGGTTCAAGTGATTCTCTCACCTCTGCCTCCCGAGTGGCTGGGAGTACGGGCACATGCCACCACGCACAGCTAATTTTCGTATTTTTAGTAGAGACAGGGTTTCACCATGTTGGCCAGGCTGGTCTCGAACTTCTGACCTCAGGTGATCCACCCGCCTCAGCCTCCCAAAGTGCTGAGATTACAGGTGTGGGCCACCTTGCCTGGCCAGTGTTCTTGTTTTGGTCTGTGTTCAGGTATGATTATAGAGTGGTCTTGTTTTTGTCTTTATCACAGTTGCAGAGTGGCCTTGTCTGATGTTGATATTCTCTGAAATTATTTATTTACGCTAGGACACCAAGGCCTACCTGAGAGTATCAGGCTAACCCATTATGTCAGGGTTGCTTTGTTCTCTCTTTTTTTTTTTTTTTTGAGACCGCGTCTTGCTGTGTTGCCAAGGCTGGAGTGCAGTGGCACGATCTTGGCTCACTGTAACCTTTGCCTCTGGGTTCAAGCGATTCTTGTGCCTCAGCCCCCCGACTAGCTGGGACTACAGGCGTGTGCTACCATGCCTGGCCAATTTTTGTATTTTTAGTAGAGATGGGGTTTCACCATGCTGGCCAGGCTGGTCTCAAACGCCTGACCTCATGTAATCTGCCCGCCTCAGCCTCCCAAAGTGCTGGGATTACAAACGTGAGCCACCATGCCCGGCCGCTTTGTTGTTTTTCAAGACAGCGTTTTGCACTCAGGGTGGAGTACAGTGGTGCAGTCATGGCTCACTGCAGCTTCAAATTCCTGGGCCCAAGGGATCCTCCTGCCCCAGAATCCTGAGTAGCTGGGACTATATCACATGCCATCATACCTGGCCTTTTTTTTTTTTTTTTTTCTTCAGACGGACTTTCATTCTTGTTGCCCAGGCTGAAGTGCAGTGGCTTGGTTTCAGCTCACTGCAACCTCCGCCTCCCAGGTTGAAGTGATTCTCCTGCCTCAGCCTCTTGAGTAGCTGGCATTATAGGCGCCCACCACCAAGCCCAGCTAATTTTTCTGTGTTTTTTAGTAGAGACAGGGTTCACCATGTTGGCCAGTATTGGCTGGGCATAGTGGCTCATGACTGTAATCCAGCACTTTGGGAAGCCGAGACAGGAAGATCACTTGAGCCCAGAGATTCAAGACCAGCCTGGGCAATGTAGTGAGACCCCATCTCTACAAAATATTTAAGAATTAGCTGGGCATGGTGGCTTGTGCCTTTGGTCCTAGCTACTCAGGAGGCTGAAGTGGGAGGATGGCTTGAGTCTGGGAAGTGGAGGCTGCAGTTAAATGGGATTACACCACTGCACTCTAGCCTGGGTGACAGAGCACGACCCTGTCTCAAAAAAAAAAAAAAAAAAAACCCGCAAAAGTACATAGTATTTGTTGAAAGAAGAGCCTAAAAATGTTATACCCTTTTGCCTAAAATGTTCACACCTGAGAATTTATCCAAAGGAAAAGTCGTTTTTAACAAGATAATAATTGGAAGCTACTTAATCTAAATACTAACAATCGAATACTTAAGTAAATAGTGATAAATCTGGATGGTATTATGCAGACATTAACATAATTATGGAGACTGTAATGTGCGAAGAATTCAGTATGTTTAATGAAATGAGATACAAAATCCTGTCTCTGCTGATAATAGCTGTGCACAATTAAAATATATATGTGGTTGAAGACTAAACAGGAACCTGACAAATGAAAAACAGATTTTAAAAGAGAGAAAATTCTGAGTGATCTTTCTTGCATTTTAAATTTCTGTATTGTTGATAAAGTATCGTTTGTACAATAAACACTCATCTTTTAAAACTGTTATTTCAGCTAGATGAACCTTGCGTTTTCTTATCCTAAAATGACGGTGAGAAGGACCGAAGTAGGGGCTCAAAAATACAGTAGTAGAATATGCAACAAAAGGAGTTGCTCCTCTTAGTCACACAGTGAGTTTTTTGGAGCTCAAAATAGCCCCTGGAGAGGGCTCTTGATTCTCAATGGGCAAATACACAACCATATGGTCCTGGTCCTCAAGTCTTAATGCTGTTACACTTAGGAAGTAAGTGTGGGATAAGAGAGATATTATTATTATTATTATTATTTTTTGAGACAGGGTCTTACTCTGTTGTCCAGGCTGCAGTGCAGTGGCGCAATCTTGGCTCACTGCAACCTCCGCCTCCCAGGTTCAAGCGATTCTTCTGCTTCAGCACCACCAAGTAGCTGGGATTACAGGCGTGTGCCACCACGCCCGGCTAATTTTTGTATTTTTAGTAGAGATGGGGTCTTGCCATATTGGCCAGCCTGGTTTTGAACTCCTGACCTCAGGTGATCTGCCCACCTCTGCCTCCCAAAGTGCTGGGATTATACGCATGACCCACCACGCCCAGCCATATTATCATTATTTAACACTATTGTTAAGAGTTTATAATCTCTTATACCAGATACGTAATTACAATCTCTGCTCTCCAGTAGTTTGCAAGTTAGGGATAAAGCTCCCTGTTAATTCTGAATAGAAGGCCTTATACCTGGAAATGTCACCAGGGAACAAAAACCTGAAAGTTTCCTGTGTACAGATTTTCTCCTGAATAACTTACACGTTAACTATTAGCATCCTTGAGTATATAGAAATCAATTTCAGGCCGGGGGCAGTGGCTCACTCCTGTAATCCCGGCACTTTGGGAGGCTGAGGCAGGTGGATCACTTGAGGCCAGGAGTTCGAGACCAGCCCGGCCAAGATGATGAAACCCCGTCTCTACTAAAAACACAAAAATTAGCCGGGCATGATGCCGCATGCCTGTGGTCCCGGCTACTCGGGAGTCTGAGTCAGGACAGTCGCTTGAACCCGGGAGGCAGAGGTTGTAGTGAACTGAGATTGTGCCACTGCACTCCAGCCTGGGCGACAGAGTGAGTCTGTCTTTTTTTCCATCTTGGAAAAAAAACAAAAGAAATAAATCAATTTCCATCTTCTATAGGAAGAAATAAAGATTCTTATGAAATCAGACTATTGGACTAATCCTTTTATTTCCCCTTTCATTTTTCAGATTGGTATCACTTGGAAATAGGTGATGGGATTTGTAAACATATAAAAGCAATACTAAATAGGGTTCTGATTTAACAGTCCAAGAATAATTTCTTTTTTTGTTTGTTTTTTTGAGACAGAGTTTCGCTCTTGTTGCCTAGGCTGGAGTGTGATGGCGCGATCTCGGCTCACTGCAACCTCCGCCTCCTGGGTTCAAGCAGTTCTCCTGCCTCAGCCTCCTGAGTAGCTGGAATTACAGACATGCGCCACCACACCCAGCTAATTTTGTATTTTTAGTGGAGATGGGGTTTCTCCATGTTGGTGAGGCTGGTCTCGAAATCCCAACCTCAGATGATCCTCCCGCCTGGGCCTCCCAAAGTGCTGGGATTACAGGTGTGAGCCACTGCACCCAGCAAGAATTTCTTTTTAACAAATATTTGTTTAGATAGATGCTTAAGGTAGCTAAACCTCTGTTGTATGTTGTCAAAGTTTATGTGGTGACTTTGGCGGGTACTAGGTAAAATCAAGGTGTCTTGCCAAAGCTGGCTTTTAGGACTTAGTCCATTTTTAACAGAGACCTCCAAAATCAAGGATTAGAGGCCGGGCGTGGTGGCTCACACCTGTAATGCCAGCACTTTGGCCGGCCGAGGCAGGCAGATCACGAGGTGAGGAGATCAAGACCATCCTGGCTAACACGGTGAAACCCCATCTCTACTAAAAATACAAAAAATTAGCCGGGCATGGTGGTGGGCACCTTTTTTTTTTGAGCTCCATCTCAAAAAAAAAAAAAATCAAGGATTAGAAATCAATTTACTGCTAGATATAAAGCTTATAAGAATTATGTCACTTAAATCCAAAATAATTGTAAATCCTAATGTGGCCCTCCTTCCACGAAGTCATGATTCTGTGGCGAAACATCAGAATTCAAGACCTATTATGAAGTACCATTACTTAGCTAGCTAGTGGTGTAGCCCATCTTGTGTAGGAACAGTTTAGATTCACAGCTCAGAGTGTCTAAGATCTTGGCATAGCGCAGACACGTGGATTGATTGATGATTGATTTTTGAGACGGAGTCTCGCGCTATTGCCCAGGCTGGAGTGTAGGGGCACGATCTCGGCTTAACTGCAACCTCCGCCTCTTGGGTTCAAGCGATTCTTCTGCCTCATCCTCCCGAGTAGCTGGGATTATACACCCGTCACTGTGCCCGGCTAATTTATGTATTTTTAGTAGAGATGGCGTTTCGCCATGTTGGCCAGGATGGTCTCAAACTTCTGACCTAGAGTGATCTGCCCCCCTCAGCCTCCCAAGTGCTAGGATTACAGGCGTGAGCCACCGTGCCCGGCCGGATTTATTTATTAATTTATTATTATTATTTGAGACAGAACCTTGCCCTGTTGCCCAGGCTGAGTGGTGCCATCTTGGCTCACTACAACCTCTGCCACCCGAGTTCAGGCGATTCTCCTGCTTCAGCCTCCCAAGTAGCTGGGACTACAGGTACGCACTGCTATGCCCGGCTAATTTTTGTATTTTTAATGGAGACAGGGTTTCATTCACTTTGTTGGCCAGGCTGATCTTGAACTCCTGACCTCAAGTGATCTGCCTGCCTTGACCGCCCAAAGTGCTGGGATTACAGGTGTGAGCCACTGTGCCCAGCCAGATTTATTTATTTATTTGTATTATTTATTTATTTATTTTTGAGACGGACTCTCTCTCTGTCGCCCAGGCTGGAGTTCAGTGGTGCGATCTCTGCAGCCTACCCCTCCTGGGTTCAAGCGATTCTCCTGCCTCAGCCTCCCGAGTAACTGGGATTAAAGGCGACTGCCACCATGCCCGGCTAATTTTTATATTTTTAGTAGAGACAGGGTTTGCCATGTTTGCCAGGCTGGTCTTGAACTCCTGACCTCAGTTGATCTGCCCACCTCCCAAAGTGCTAGGATTACAGGCGTGAGCCACTGCACCCAGCCCTGGATTTATTTATTTAATTTTTTTCCTCCTTATTCCCCAGTACTAAGAGGAGGCCCTGGATTTCAATAAAAGAATGTTCATTGCCATGTTTTGTATTACTAAAAATTTGGACGTGGCATAAATGTTCAATAATAGGGAATTAATTCAATTAATGTCAGTATATTCATGCAGTGAACTACCTTATCGCCGTTAAAGGTATGTAGTGGCAAGGCTTGATGGCTCATGTCTGTAATCCCGCACTTTGGGAGACTAAGGCGGGAGGATTGCCTGAGCCCAGGTGGGTTTTATTACAACATGGGCAACAAAGTGGGACCCTGTCTCTGTAATTAAAAAAGATGTACAGTAGTTCAAACTGTTCACCCATCACTATTTCCTCAGTGTAAGTTCCTAAAATTGGTATTACAAGCTATATATATATGTATATGGGGAGGCTGCAGAGACTATAGGGTCCTGCTACGTGTATATATATACTTTTTTTTTTTTTTGAAACGAAGTCTTGCTCTGTCGCCAGGCTGGAGTGCGGTGGCGCTGTCTCGGCTCACTGCAACCTCCGCCTACCGGGTTCAAGTAATTCTCCTGCCTCAGCCTCCCGAGTAGCTGGGACTACAGGCGCCCACCACTGCACCTGGCTAATTTTTTGTATTTTTGGTAGAGACGGGGTTTCACCGTGTTAGCCAGGATGGTCTCGATCTCCTGACCACGTGATCCGCCCGCCTCGGCCTCCCAAAGTGCTGGGATTACAGGTGTGAGCCACCGTGCCCAGCCGCCCAGCTAATTTCTGTATTTTTAGTAGAGACAGGGTTTCACCATGTTGGCCAGGATGGTCTCGATCTCCTGACCTCATGATCCGCCCGCCTCGGCCTCCCAAAGTGCTGGGATTACAGGTGTGAGCCACCGCGCCTAGCCGCTATACATATTTTTAATGTTTGATACATATTGTCTGTCCATTTTCTGTTGTGTTTCTTGGTCTTGGCTCTCTCCTTTGCTCCTCCCCACTTTCTCAGATTGGGATAGTGAATAGATTCTTCTGCTTTGATTTTCACTTGTCTTTCCTTTCCCCACCTCTCCACAGACTTAGGTTGCCCACCTGTCTTTTACTGACTGCAACATAGTGTGTCTTGTTGTCTGTGTGACCTGCATAGAATTACTTTCCTTTCTCATTGGGCTCCAGTCTGAAACACCCTTGAATTTTAGAAACATTGTAAGGTTACCCCTTCCTTTTTTTTTGTTTTTGTGTTTTTTGTTTTTAGAGGCAAGGTCTTGCTCTGTCACCCAGGCTGGAGGGCAATGGCACAATTATAGCTCACTGAAGCCTTGACCTCCTGGGCCCATGAGATCCTCGTGCTTCAGCCTCCCAAATAGCTGGGACTATAGGCTCCTGCTACCACATCTGACTCCTTTTTTTAAAGCCATCTTTATCTTTGTGTACATTCATTTACATTTGTCTAGATACACATGAATGCATGCAGAGATAGACTCACTAGTCTTACATGTCTCTTTTCCCCTCTGTCCTAGAATGTAAACTGCAGGGAGCCCGAGCCTCGAGCTTACCTTGCCGCACTGCTAGTTTCTGGCAGGGATCCCAGTAGGTTAATGTGGAGCAGCCTCATTCTGGGAAATGTTACTGGAGCTGCATGAATCCTTGGACCCTTGTCAGAGAGCTTGGGAAGAGATTCTGTGGCAGCTCATCCACATCCTGTTTCTTCCCATGAAGAAGCAGGGTGGCTCTATCCTTCAAGTGGTTCATTGTCATTCCTTTGCAATAATGAGGGTGAGGTTGGGGGCACACTCTTAGTTTAGCTAATTTTTGTATTTTTAGTAGAGACAAGGTTTCACCATATTGGCCAGGCTGGTCTCAAACTCCTGACCTTAGGTGATCCACCAGCCTCAGACTCCCAAAGTACTGGGATTACAGGTGTGAGCCACCACGTCCAGCCAAGATCAACTTTTTAAGGTTCCACATATAAGTGAGGTCATTCAGTATTCTGTACTTGGCTTGTTTCACTTAACAGAATGTCCTCTAGGTTCATCCATGTTGTCCAAAGGATTCCATTCTTTTTTATAGCTAAACAGTATTGCATTGTGTATCTGTGCCACATTTTTTTTTTGAGACGGAGTATTTGCCCTGTCGCCCAGGCTGGAGTGCAGTGGCGTGATCTCGGCTCACTGCAAGCTCCGCCTCCCAGGTTCACGCCATTCTCCTGCCTCAGCCTCCTGAGTAGCTGGGACTACAGGTACCCACCACCACGCCAGGCTAATTTTTTGTATTTTTAGTACAGACGGGGTTTCCCTGTGTTAGCCAGGATGGTCTCGATCTCCTAACCTCATGATCCGCCTGCCTTGGCCTCCCAAAGTGCTGGGATTACAGGCATGAGCCACTGTGCCTGGCCTGTGCCACATTTTCTTTATGCATTTATTCATTGATGCACACTTAGGCTGATTCCGTATCTTGGCTATTGTGAATAATGCTGCAGTAAACATGCAAATTCAGAAATGCGTAATGGAAGAGTTTTAGGGTAAGGCCTGGGAATTGTTTTTGTTTTGTAGTGTTTTGTATTGTTTTTTAAAGAAAATTCAGCCTTGGTGCGGTGGCTCATGCTTGTAATCCCAGCACTTTGGGAGGCTGAGATGAGCGGATCACTTGAGGTCAGGAGTTTGAGACCAGTCTGGCTAATATGGTGAAACCCTGTCTCTACTAAAAATTCAAAAATTAGCTGGGCACAGTGGTGTGCACCTGCCATCCCAGCGACTTGGGAGGCTAAGGCACGAGAATCACTTGAACCCGGGAGCCAAGATCACGCCACTGCATTCCAGCTTGGGTGACAGAGCTAGACTCTGTTTCAGAAAAAAAATAAGAAAAAATTCAGGCCGCGTACAGTGGCCCATGCCTGTAATCCCAGCACTTTCGGAGGCTAAAGCAGGCAGATCACCTGAGGTGAGGAGTTTGAGACCAGCCTGGCCAACATAGTGAAACCCCGTCTCTACTAAAAATACAAAAATTAGCCGGGCGTGGTGGCAGGCACCTGTAATCCCAGGTACTCGGCGAGGCTGAGGCAGGAGAATTGCTTGTACCCAGGAGGCAGAGGTTGTGGTGAGCCAAGATCATGCCATTGCACTCCAGCCTGGGCAACAAGAATGAGACTGTATCTCAAAAAATATTTTGATCAGCAGTTTGGGAATCCCTGGTCTAAAAGCTACATGTTATGGTTGCATTGTCTCACACAACACAAATATGTGAGTGGGCAATTAATTTTGTTTCAGGAAATAATTTGAGGATTATCTGGTTAGGGATCATTTGTTTATTATTAGTTTGTTTATTTTTTGAGACAGAGTTTTGCTCTTATTGCCCAGGTTGGAGTGCAATGGCATGATCTCAGCTTACCTCAACCTCTGCCTCCCGGGTTCAAGCGATTCACCTGCCTCAGCCTCCCGAGTAGCTAGGATTACAGGCATGTGCTACCACACCCAGCTAATTTTGTATTTTTAGTAGAGACAAGCTTTCTCCATGTTGGTCAGGCTGGTCTCGAACTCCCAACCTCAGATGATCCGCCTGCCTCGGCCTCCCAAAGTACTGGGATTACAGGTGTGAGCCACCACACCCAGCCAATATTTTTTATTTTTTGTTTTTGAGATGGATTCTCACTCTGTCGCCCAGGCTGGAGTGCAGTGGTGTGATCTCGGCTCATTGCAACCTCCACCTCCTGGGTCCAAGCAATTCTCCTGCCTCAGCCTCCCGAGTAGCCGGGATTACAGACTCACGCCACCACACCTGGCTGATTTTTGTATTTTTAGTAGAGATGGTTTCGTCATGTTGGCCAGGCTGGTCTTGAAGTCCTGACCCCAGGTGATCCGCCTGCCTTGGCCTCCCAAAGTACTGGGATTACAGGCGTGAACCACCACGCTCAGCCTGGGATCATTTGTTTAAAAGGATAAGAAACCCACTCACATTTATTGGAAAGACGAATTCACAAACCCCAAGAACAGAAAGTATTATTGGATCTCAGAGAGAAGTGGAAACAGGAATTGAAAAGCCACTAGGAACCAAGGATGTCCATGTTTCCTGTCTTTTTTTTTTTTTTTTTTGAGTTGGAGTCTTACACTGTCACCCAGGCTGGAGTGCAATGGCACGATCTTGGCTCACTGCAACCTCCACCTCCTGAGTTTAAGCAATTCTCCTGTCTCAGCCTCCCGAGTAGCTGGGATTACAGGCGCCTGCCACCACGTCCAGCTAATTTTTTTTTTTTTTGTATTTTTAGTAGAGATGGGGTTTCACCATGTTTGCCAGGCTACTCTTGAACTCCTGACCTGAAGTGATCCACCCGCCTCAGCCTCCCTAAGTGCTGGGATTACAGGCATAAGCCACTGCGCCTGGCCCATGCTTCATGTCTCAAGTTTTCTTTTCTCCAAGGACTGGCTTTGGTAAAAAGTGGCCACCCGGGCAGTTTGGTCTAGTGCCACCAGCCAGTTACACATTCCCTAAAGAATCTGAATGGCCTAGTCCAATCTAGCCTTTGGACTGATTCTCCTGAAACTCCCTCTAGACTGTACTGTGATCAGGGGGTCTAGGCTTATAGCAAATAAAACAGCTACAGAGCCTCACCCTCACAGGGATGTGGGGGCCTACTACAGTAGTTGGGCAGGCCCTCTGAAAGGTGACTGTTGTAAATGCTTAAGTAGTTGCTGGGGCAAGATCGTAGAATCAAATAAGATAAATTCTCTGCACTTAGAATTGGGAGAGAGTTAATAGCTTTATGAGGAAGACAAATAAGTAAATACTTTAAATCAGTGCGATATGGTCTAAGTGTTGTGGGTAGGGGGATATCTTGGGAGCCTACAAGAGAGGCACTTGATCAGCCTGGACATTTAGAGAGTAGTCCAAGAGGACATATCTGAACTGAATCATGAAAGATAAGTACATGTTGGCCAGGTAAAAGAGTAGGAGAGGCTGGGTGTGGTGGCTTACGCCTGTAATGCCAGCACTTTGGGAGGCTGAGGCAGGTGGATCACAAGGTCAGGAGTTCCAGACCAGCCTGGCCAATATGGTGAAACCCCATCTTTAGTAAAAATACAAAAATTAGCTGGGCGTGGTGGTGCACGCCTGTAGTCCCAGCTGCTCGGAGGGCTGAGACAGGAGAATTGCTTGAACCCAGGAGCAGAGGTTGCAGTGAGCCGAGGTCATGCCACTGCACTCCAGCCTGGGCGACAGAGCAAGACTTGGTCTCAAAAAAAAAAAAAAACAGAAAAGAATAGGAGAATCATTTCTGGCATTGTGAACAGCATGAGCATGAAACAAAATAATTATATTTCATTGAAGAATTTTTCATGTATGATATTTATAAGCAATTATTTCTAGAGTTTGAAGTCCATGGCAAGACGTGATGATAGTAGGAGCTGGACTGAGGAGACTCTTGGTTTTGTTTTGTTTTGTTGAGGCAGGGTCTTGCTCTGTCACCCAGGTGCGAGTGCAGTGGCACCATCACGGCTCACTGCAGCCTTGACCTCCTGGGCTCAAGTAGAGACAGGGTCTCACTGTGCTGCCTGAGCTGGTCATAAATTCCTGGGCTGAAGTAATACTTCTTTCTCGGCCTTCCAAAGTCTGGCCCCGTGGAGAGTCTTAATGCCATGCTAAGTATCTCAGATTTAGGTGACGGGGAGTCATTGGATGTTTTTTAGTTGGGGACTGGCATGGGAAGATTTCCATTTTTAGGAAGTTGACTCTGCTTATAATAGAATAATTTTGATAGCAGTGTTGCCTGAAGGCACAAAGACTAATTGTGGTTGTCCAAGGAGAAGTGATGAGTGAGGAAGCAGAGGAAGGAGTCAGCTGTAAGAATATTTAGGAGATAGGTTAGGCAGGACTAGGATGATGGAAATGAGGGAAAAGGAGTAATTTAGGATAAAATCCACACTTGAGTGACAGGGTAGATAGTGGTGGTGTTAGGAAAGTGAGCAATTTGAGGAGCAAGGTTATTTGTTTTGGGCATATTCAGTTTCAGATGCTTGTGGGATGCATCAGCAATGATGCCAGTTAGGCAGGGAGTCTGCTGCTCTCAGGTAGTTGCTAGTTTGAGAGTGGTTTGTCCCCTTCTTCCCCCTGCTCCCACTCAGTCTCTGACACTCTTCTAGCTACTCCTGTCTCTCTCTCTCTGTCTTTAATAAACGTATATATATTTAAATATATAAAGTACATATTATATATACATATATAATTATATATAATTTAAATATTTATATATGTGTCCAGTGTAATGCCCCCACCCAAGGTGTTGGACATGGTGGTAGAGCCCTACAATGTCACCCTCTCAGTCCACCAGCTCACAGAAAACACAGACGAGACCTTTTGCATTGATAAGGAAGCTCTCTAAGACATCTGCTTCCGACCCCTAAAGCTGCCCACACCCACCTACGGTGTCCTGAGCCACCTGGTGTCTGCACTGTGAGTGGGGTCACCACCTGCCTGAGCTTCCAGGGCCAGCTCAACGGCCATGAACAGGGTCCTATTCCCCCGCTTGCACTTCTTCATGTCTGGACTCGTCCAGACCATCCAGGACAACCAGCAGTACTGAGCCCCGATGGTGCCCGAGCCCACCCAGCGGATGTTTGATGCCAAGAATATGATGGCTGCGTGGGACCCCCCTCTGTGGCTGTTGCTTAGCAGCTGACATGTTCAGGGGCCGTACGTGCACGGAGGAGGTGGATAAGTAAATGCTTAATCTCCAAAACAAGGACAGCAGCTACTTTGTTCATTGAATCCCCCACAAGGTGAAAACAGCTGTCTGTAACATCCCACCCTGGGGGCTAAAGATGGCTGCCACCATCATTGGCAACAACACAGCCATCTAGGAGCTGTTCAGGTGCATCTCATACAGTTCACAGCCATATTCTGGCACAAAGCCTTCCTGCACTAGTACATGGGAAGTGGCATGGATGAGATGGAGTTCACTGAGGCTGTGAGCAGCATGAATGTGTCCGAGTACAGGATACCACAGCCAAGGAGGAGAGAGAGTTTGAGGAGTGGGCCTATGAGGAGGTGGCCTAGAGCCTTCTGTTTTTGGGTAAAGGGAAGAAGTGATGTGAACTTTTTATTCACCCATAGTCTGTTCTGTGATAGCCATGTCTGTGTGTGCACTTGTTCTTCATGTCTTGACATCACAGCTCTAAAGACACTCCAATGAAACCATTTTCCTAGTGAAAAAAAAAACCATATATATATATATATATAAACATATACATAAAATACATATATGTATTTGTTTGAGATAGGGTCTTGCTGTTTTGCCCAGGCTGGACTCAATTTGTGATCCTTATGCCTCAGCCTCCTGAGTAGCTAAGTAGTTGGGACTACAGGCACTTGCCACCTTGTCCACCTCATTCATATATATATATATATATATTTTTTTTTTTTTGAGACCAAGTCTCACAGTCTCACACTGTTGCCCAGGCTGGAGTGCAGTGGCTCGATCCCGGCTCACTGCAACCTCTGCCTCCTCGGTTCAAGCGATTCTTCTGCCTCAGCCTCCCGAGTAGCTGAGATTACAGGCATGTGCCACCATGCCCAGCTAATTTTGTAAGTTTAGTAGGGTTTTCACCATGTTAGCCAGGCTGATCTCGAACTCTCAAGCTCTGGTGATCCGCCCGCCTTGGCCTCCTAAAGTGCTGGCATTACAGGCGTGAGCCACTGCGCTCGGCCCTTTTTATATTTTAAACTTAAGACTCACCTAGTTTCTCCTTTCATATATCTTCTGTGTAAGCAGCAGGTTTATTTATGTAAAGGTTTGACATGTTTGGCTTCAACATGAGAATTGCTGACAGGATTTTATTTCAGCCTCTTAGGCTATAAGGTGTATCTATTAGGGCAGATATTACTTCTCTCGTTCATAGCTGTGTTCATAACACTTAGAACAGTACTGGGAAATAAGTGAGTGTCCGAAGGAATGAACTGTTGAATCACTGAAGAGTTTGACTCTTCTAAGGGCTGTCCTTTCGCTCAGACTGATTTTTCCATAAAGCATTTCTCTAAGTTGAATCTTGGAGGGTAAAGAGGCGGAAGAGAGCCTTTCAGGCAGAGGTAGCAGCAAGAGCAAAGGCAGGGAGGAATAGAACTGAATGGGATGTGTGTGTATAGAGAACAGCCATGAGATATTAATAATTCTTCCTTGTCGTATGTCTCTGGTCATTCCAGAAATCTTAGTAATATTAATAGGTATATTAGTAGCCATGATGTGTTCTGGGAATTGTGTTTCGTTTAAAAGTTTCTGTGCATGGTGTGGTTAGGTGAGGATTCAGTGTATAAAATATGACCAAACTGACAGAAAACTGTGTTGGTCTTCCTCTTTGTGTCCGTGGCCTAATAGAAGGCCTCTTGGAAACCTTCTCTGAATCCCAGGCAGAACTTACTGCTTCCTAATCTGTGTTCATGTAGCATATTATTGCTGTCTCTAATATTGTGTTATATTGACTTATTTCATGTTTCATGTCATTAGTAGTCCTGACCATGCCTTTAATAATTCCTAGGGTCTAACATGTAGTAGTTGTTAATTAAATGTTGATGAACAGTTGAACAAAAGGATGTTTATACCCTGTATTGGCCACGTTAAATCAGAACTATGTTCAGCTTCTGTATCCATTTTTTCTTGTAGCTATTTGTCGTAGATGTCCAGACAAGCCAGATCACCAAGATCCCCATTCTGAAAGACCGGGAGCCTGGAGGTGTGACCCAGCAGGGCTGTGGTATCCATGCCATCGAGCTGAATCCTTCTAGAACACTGCTAGCCACTGGAGGAGATAACCCTAACAGTCTTGCCATCTATCGACTACCTACGCTGGATCCTGTGTGTGTAGGAGATGTAAGTTTTCCAGTAGTTGTAGTTGGAGGGAGCCTTGTTTTTAAACGGGTCTCAGTGATTAACATGGGCCCTCCTCTCATCAGCCCAGAGTGGGGACTGGACTCCCCATAGGGCACAGTGTATGTTTGATAAAGGGGCAAGCAGCACACCTCAGGGGCCAACAGTATTGGGTTGCTGTTTGAATCCATAGTGTCCACACACTTCCCGCTGCCCATAGTCAGAGAGTAGCAGTTTACTAAATCATCCATTCATTCATCAGGCATTTATTGAGTCTTCTATGGCTAGGTGTTGTTTGAGACATAGCAGTGAACAGAACAGATAAAGCCCCTGTCCTCTTGAAGCCTACATTCTAGTGGAGGGTGACATATAGACAAAACATAAACCATATAAACTAATATTTACCAGTAATACATCAGAGTGTGATAAGTGCCATGGAGAAGAATAAAGGCAGCATAAAGGGACTGAGAGTAAGGTGGAGGATGCTGTATCAGAAGATAAAGTTTCATTGATAGGATGACACTTGAGCAGGGAGACTTAAAGGAAATGAGGGTACAAGCCATGTAGATGTCTAGATGTCTGGAGGAAGAGAGTTCCAGATAGAAGATGGGACCCAGAGGTAGAAGGCAAGAGCTATGTGTCCGCTACCCACAGTAGTGCCAATTTCATTCCAGCTTTGAACTCCTCAAGATAGAAGGTAAAGATTGATCATTCTCTGTGGGTTGAGACCACCAGAGATCAGAGTTGTAATTTCTACAAAAATATTTTCAGTCTGACTTGTATGCTTCTTTAGAGAGTTTATTACAATCCTTATTTTACTAATTTCTTATTTTCCTCCCTGTACCTGTTACTCCCTGCTCTCCAAGGATGGACACAAGGACTGGATCTTTTCCATCGCATGGATCAGCGACACTATGGCAGTGTCTGGTAAAGTTGCCCTTTTATAGGGAGCTTTTGATGTGGCAGGGATTGGGGGCTAGAGATTGAAAAGGGATAGTAGTGTGATAGGAAACAGCCCAGCCGGGCTCAGTGACTCATGCCTATAATCCCAGCACTTTGGGAGGCTGAGGTGGGTGGATCACTTGAGCCCAAGAATTCAAGACCAGCCTGGGCAACGTATGAGACCCCATCTCTACAATTTTTTTTTTAATTAGTTGAGTGTGGTACTGCATACCTGTTGTCCCAGATACTCAGAAGGTTGAGGCAGGAGGATTGCTTGAGCCCAGGAGAACCAGGCTGCATCAAGCTGTGATCGTGCCACTGCACTCCAGTGTACATGACAGAGGGTGACCCTGTAGAATAATAATTTCTTATTTAGTGTAAAAGTGATACACATTTATTGTAAGAAAATTTTAAAATATAGGCCGGGTGTGGTGGCTCACACCTGTAATCCCAGCACTTTGGGAGGCCGAGGTGGGTGGATTATGAGGTCAGGAGTTCGAGACCAGGCTGGCCAGCATGGTGAAACCCTGTCTCTACTAAAAGTAAAAAAAATTAGCTGAGTGTGGTCGTGGGCACTTGTAGTCCCAGCTGCTCAGGAGACTGAGGCAGGAGAATTGCTTGAACCCGGCAGGCAGAGGTTGCAGTGAGCTGAGATGGCGCCACTGCACTCCAGCCTGAGCAACAGTGTGAGACTCCATCTCAAAAAAAAAAAAATGGATGGATAGATAGGTAAGATACATAGATAAAAAAGGAAGTAAGGACCACCCACAAGATCTCTATCCAGAGATAACCACTTTTTTTTGTGGGTTGTTTCGTTTTCTTTTTGAGACAGTGTCTCATTTTGTCACCCAGGCTTGAGTACAGTGGCATGATCCTAGCTCACTGCATCCGTGAGCTCTTGGGCTCAAGTGATCCTTCTGCCTCAGGCTCCCAGGTAGCTGGGACTATAGGCACACACCTTCACACCCAGCTAGTAATAACGACTGTTGACATTTTAAAATATAACTTGCTAGTCTTTTTTTTTAGTACCTTTTTTCTTTTCCTTTAGACACAGGGTCTTGCTCTATCGCCCAGGCTGGAGTGCAGTGGCACCATCATGGCTCACTGCAGCCTTGAACTCCTGGGCTCAAGCTATCCTCCTGCCTCAGCCTCCCAAAGTGCTTAGATTATACAGGCATGAGCCACTGCACCCAGCCTTAGTATGATTTTTTTTTTTTTTTTTTTTTTTGAGACAGAGTCTCACTCTGTCTTCCAGGCTGGAGTGCAGTAGCACGACCTCGGCTCACCACAACCTCTGCTTCCCAGGTTCAAGCGATTCCCCTGCTTCAGCCTCCTGAGTAGCTGGGATTACAGGCGCCCACCACCACGCCAGGCTAATTTTTCTATTTTTGGTAGAGATGGGGTTTCACCATATTGGCCAGGCTGGTCTCAAACTCCTGACCTCAGTGATTCGCCTGCCTTGGCCTCCCAAAATTGGCCCATATTTTTTAGTTGGTTAATATGAGATCATTTAGAAGATGTATATGTAGAATTCTTTGTGAAATTCTTTCTTTTTTTTTTGGAGACGGAGTCTTGCTGTGTTGCCCAGGCTAAAGTGCAATGGTGCAATCTTGGCTCACTGCAACCTCCGCCTCCTGGGTTCAAGCACTTCTCCCTGCCTCAGCCTCCTGAGTAGCTGGGATTACAGGTGTCCACCACCACGCCTGGCTAATTTTTGTATTTTTTAGTAGAGATGGGGTTTTGCCATGTTGTCCAGGCAGGTCTTGAACGCCTGACCTCAGTTGATCCACCTGCCTCGGCCTCCTAAAATGCTGGGATTACAGGCATGAGCCACTGCACCCGGCCTCATTTTATTACACTTTAAAATTTTCATAATAAAACTTTGATGGGGTAAGTGAGGTCACACTGTACACAAAGTAATCTTCTGAAACACAGTTATCTAATTTTCTCACTCTGATGCTCAAATCTTTGAGACTTTCTGGTATCTGTAAGATGAGAAACAAATTTTATAGCACAGCATACAAGGCCCACGCCCATCTTTCCAACTTTCTCTCTCATAGCTTCCATGCTTGCACCCCATAATCCAGCATAACAAACCATGTCTAGTTCTCCAGATGTGCCCTTGTCTCTGTGGCCTTTTCTAATTTCACATAATTAACATTCTACTTTGAATTGATGTGTCTGTCATTTTAGATGTTTTTTTTCTTTTTTTTTAATTTTTGAGACAGAGTCTCGCTCTGTCGCCCAGGCTGAAGTGCATCTTGGCTCACTGCAACCTCAGCCTCCCAGGTTCAAACACTTCTCTTGCCTTGGCCTCCCAAGTAGCTGGGACTACAGGTGCGTGCCACTGTGCCTGGCTAATTTTTGTATTTTTGGTAGAGACAGGGTTTCACCATGTTGGCCAGGCTGGTCTCAAACTCCTGACTTCAAGTGATCTGCCTGCATCAGCCTCCCAAAGTGCTGGAATTTCAGGCGTGAGCCACTGCGCCTGGCCTAGATGTTTTTTTCTATGAAGTGTTCAGGAGATTAGCAGTGTGGGAAGGGCACCTTCTTGGTCTCAAAGGAGAACTGGCAGATAACTTTACTGGAAAAAGAATTTTAAAACACATTTTCGTTGTTGTTGTTACTGTTGTTGTTGTTGAGACAGGGTCTCACTCTGTTACGTAGGCTGGAGTGCAGTGTGTGATTATTGCTCACTGCAACCTCGAACTCCCAGGATTAAGAGATCCCCTCAAGTAGCTGGGACTACAGGCACACACCACCACACCCGGTTAATTATTTCTATTTTTTATAGAGACTGGGTCTCACTTTGTTGCCCAGGCTGCTGTCGAACTCCTAGGCTCAAGCGATCCTCCCACTTCAGCCTCTCGAAGTGCTGGGATTACAGGCATGAGCCACTATGCCCGGCCTAAAACATAATTTCTTGATACTCAGTTTTATGGATATAATATAACCCTATTGTTGAACATACTGAGTGTTCCGAATAAACATCTTTGTGTATGGGTATTGTGATAGTGGATTGTTTCTGAATGGGAATATAAACTTGCTTTTTATTTTTGTTTCTTTTTTTTTTTTTTTTGAGATGGAGTCCTCCTCTGTCGCCCAGCTGGAGTGCAGTGGCCATGTCTTAGCTCACTGCAACCTCCGCCTCCCAGGTTCAAGCGATTCTCCTGCCTCAGTCTTCTGAGTAGCTGGGACTACAGGCGCGTGCCACCACGCCGGGCTGGTTTGTCTTTTTAGTAGAGATGGCTTACAACATGTTGGCCAGGTTGGTCTTGAACTCCTGACCTGGTGATCCACCTGCCTCGGCCTCCTAAAGTGCCGGGATTACAGGCATGAGCCACTGCGCCCAGCTGTTGTTTCTCTTTTTTTTTTTTTTTTTGGAGTTAAGGTCTCGCTCTGTCACCCAGGATGGAGTGCAGTGGCGTGATCATGGCTCACTGCAGCCTTGACCTCCCAGTCTCAAACAATCCTCCTGTCTCAGCACCCCACCCCTGTCCCTGAGTAGCTGGGACTACAGGCATGTGCCACCATGCCTGGCTAGTTTTTTGTATTTTTTTGTACTGATGGTGTTTCGACATTTTGCCCAGGCTGGTCTCAACGTCCTGGCCTCAAGCGACCTGCCTGCCTAAGCCTCCCAAAGTGTTGGGATTACAGTCGTGAGCCACTGCGCCCGGCCAGGAATATAAAATTTCCTTGCTGCAGGTTGCTCAGTTGTCCTCTAGAAAGATACCATTTTAGCTTGCCACCAACAGTATATTCAGGGCTCAATTCACAGAAAAGTGTTCCTGTTTTTTGTTGTTGTTGTTGTTGTTGTTTGTTTGTTTTGAGATGGAGTCTCTGTCATCCAGGCTGGAGTGCAGTGGTGTGATCTCGGCTCACTGCAACCTCCGTCTCCTGGGTTCAAGCAATTCTCCTGCCTCAGCCTCCTAAGTATCTGGGATTACAGGCACACGCCCGACTAATTTTTGTATTTTTAGTAGAGACAGGGTTTCACCATGTTGGTCAGGTCGGTCTCAAACTCCTGACCTCGTTATCTGCCTGCCTCAGCCTCCCAAAGTTCTGGGGTTACAGGCATGAGCCACCGTGCCCGGCCTGGGTTTTTAAGTGCTTTATTATTGTTTGCTAAGAAAACTGATTTATCTTTTTAAGCATTCGTTTTATATAAAACAGTCATTATTCTTTTTTTTTTTTTTTGGAGGCAGGGTCTTACTCTGTTGCCCAGACTGTTGGTGTGATCCCAGCTCACTGCACCCTTGACCTCTCCAGGCTCCAGTGACCCTCCCACCTCAGCCTCCCGGGTAGCTGGTACCACAGGTTTGCGCCACCATGCCTGGCTAATTTTGTATTTTTTGTAGAGACAGGGTTTTCCCATGTTACCTGGCCTCCCAGAGTGCTGGGATTAAAGGCATATACCACTGTACCCAGCCTAGAATAGTCGTCATTATTATCTTTTTTTTTTTTTTTTTTTTTTTTTGCGACGGGGTCTCACTCTGTCACCCAGGTTGGAGTCTGTGGCACAATTTCAGCTCACTGCAACTTCTATTTCCCAGGCTCAAGCTATCCTCCCAGCTCAGCCTCCTGAGTAGCTGGGACCACAGGCGTGCCCCACCACGCCTGGCTAATTTTTTGTATTTTTGGTAGAGATGGGGTTTTGCCATGTTGCTCAGGCTGGTCTCAAACTCTTGAGCTCAGGTGGTCCACCTACCTCAGCCTCCCAAGTTGCTGGGATTACAGGTGTGAGCAGTAATTCTTAATAAAGAACAGTCTAGAACAGTCATTCTTAATAAAAGGATTGTGGGCTGGGCACAGTGGCTTACGCCTGTAATCCTTGCACTTGGGAGGCTGAGGAGGGCGGATCACCTGAGGTCAGGAGTTCAAGACCAGCCTGAACAACACGGATAAACCCCGTCTCTACTAAAAATACAAAATTAGCCGGGCATGGTGGCACATGCCTGTAATCCCAGCTACTCGGAAGGCTGAGGTAGGAGAATCACTTGAACCCAGTAAGCAGAGGTTGCGGTGAGCCAAGATCGTGCCATTGCATTCTAGCCTGGGCAATAAGAGTGAAACTCTGTCCCCCCACCAAAATAAATAAATAAATAATAAAGGAATTGTGGCCGGGCACAGTGGCTTACACTTGTAGTCCCAGTATTTCGAGAGACTGAAGCAGGAGTTGGAGGTCAGGAGTCCAAGACCAGCCTGGGTAACATAGTGAGACCCCATTTCTACAAAAAAATGAAAATAAAAAATTACCTGGGCATGAGGATACATGCCTGTAGACCCAGCTACTTGGGAGGCTGGGGCAGGAGAATTGCTGAAGCCCAGGAGGTTGAGGCTGCAATGAGCCATAATCATGTTATTGCACTCCAGCTTGGGTGACAGAGCCAGAACCTGTCTCATTTAAAAAAAAAAAAAAAAGTTGGGGAGGGTTTGTGGTCCTTGTGGGTTCATGGAAAGCCCACGGATTTCAGGAAATCCATGGGTCTCCCTGAAATTGAATGTAAAATGTGGTGTTTTGTGTAATTTTCTAGAAAAAGAGGCCTAGTCTGGGTATGGTGGCTCATGCCTTTAATCCTAGCACTTTGAGAGGCTGAGGTATGAGGATCACTTGAGGCCAGGGGTTCAAGACTAGCCTTGGCAACAAATCGAGACCCCATCTCTACAAAAAAAAGTTAAAAAAATAAGGCTAGGCTTGGTGGCTCATACCTGTAATCCCAGCACTTTGACAGGATGAGGCAGCTGGATCACTTGAGCCCAGGTGTTTAAGACAATGCTGGGCAATATGACAAAACCCTGTCTATAAAAAAAAAAAATGCAAAAATTAGCCAGGTGTGGTAGGGTGTGCCTGTAGTCACAGCTACTCAGGAGGCTGAGGTGAGAGGATCACTTGTGCTCAGGAGGTGGAGGTTGGGATGAGCTGAGATTGCACCACTCCACTCCAGCCTGGGTAACAGAGTGAGGCCTTGTATTAAAAAAAAAAAAAAAAAAAAAAGGCTGGGCGCGGTGTCTCACTCCTGTAATCCCAGCACTTTGGGAGGCCGAGGCAGGTGGATCACGAGGTCAGGAGATCGAGACCATCCTGGCTAACACAGTGAAACCCCGTCTCTACTAAAAATACAAAAAATTAGCCAGGCGTGGTGACGGGCCCCTGTAGTCCCAGCTACTCAGGAGGCTGAGGCAGGAGAATGGCGTGAACCCAGGAGGCGGAGCTTGCAGTGAGCCGAGATCGCACCACTGCACTCCAGCCTGGGCGACAGTGCGAGACTCCATCTCAAAAAAAAAAAAAAAAAAGCCAGTCATGGGGGTGCATACCTGTTGTATTAGCTACTCAGGAGGCTGAGGCAGGAGGATCACTTAGGCCCAGGAAGTTGAGCCTGCAGTGAGCTATGATTGTGCCACTATTGCCCTGTCTACCCTGAGCCCCAAAGTGAGACCCTGTCTCTAAAAAAAGAGAGACATAAGGGGGTCCAAGGCTCAAAAAAGGTTAAGCACCACTGCTTTAGAGGGGAGGGTTCCCAAGCCCTACTGCCCACTAAAAGTCAGCTGTGGATGCATGCCAAGAGACCTAAACATTTGGCATAGAAAATTACTAAGCTTTGGCCAGGCGCACTGGCTTACGCCTCTAATCCCAGCACTTTGGGAGGTTGAGGCGGGCGGATCACGAGGTCAGGAGTTCGACACCAGCCTGGCCAACATGGTGAAACCCTCTCTCTACTAAAAATACAAAAATTAGCTGGGCGTGGTGACGTGTGCCTGTAGTCCCAACTGCTCGGGAGGCTGAGGCAGGAGAATCGCTTGAACCCGGGAGGTGGTGGTTGCAATGAGCCGAGATCATGCCATTGCACTCCAGCCTGGGTAACACAGAGAGACTTCATCTCCAAAAAAAGGGAAAAAAAAGAAAAAGAAAAAAGAAAATTAGCTTTATCAAAATGTATAAAATTCTCGTTAAAAAATTTCGAGTAAGGCGCGGTGGCTCATGCCTGTAATCCCAGAACTTTGAGAGGCTGAGGCAGGTGGATCACTTGAGGTCAGGAGTTCGAGGCCAGCCTGGCCAATATGGTGAAACCCCGTCTCTACTGAAAATACAAAAATTAGCTGGGCATGGTGGCACGCGCCTGTAGTCCCAGCTACAGGCTGGGGCAGGAGAATTGCTTGAACCTGGGAGGCGGAGGTTGCAGTGAGCCAAGATTGCGCCATTGCGCTCCAGCCTAGGCATCACAGCAAGACTCCATCTCAAAAATAAAAATAAAAAGAATTAGCAGGGCATGGTAGCATGCGCCTGTGATCTCAGCTACTTGGGAGGCTGAGGCAGGAGAATCGCTAGAACCCAGGAGGCCGAGGTTGCAGTGAGCCAAGATCGTGCCACTGCACTCCAGCCTGGGTGATAGAGCGAGACTCTGTCTCAAAAAAAAAAAAGCAGACCAGGTGTGGTGGCTCACACCTGTAATCCTAGCACTTTGGGAGGCCAAGGCAGGCTGATCGCTGGAACTCAGGAGTTCAAGACCAGCTTGGGCAACATGGTAAAACCCCGTCTCTACTAAAAATACAAAAAAAATAGCCGGGCATGGAGCAGGCACCTGTAATCCCAGCTACTCGGGAGGGTGAGGCACGGGAATCGCTTGAACCCAGGAGACGGAGGTTGCAGTGAGCTGAGATCGCACCACTGCACTCCAGCCTGGGTGACAAAGCGAGACTCTGTCTCAAAAAATAATAATAATAATAAATAAATTTCAACAACCATGTCAAACTTAAAAGTTGTATTTTAATGCCTAGACCTTAGGTGAATAATTCTCTTAGTGTAGCTATTAAAATGCCTACTGCTCTGTGTTTAGGGTGGGCCATCTGGCCAAGCTTCAGCACATATGAGGATGATGCACAAACAGCTAGACTATGAAAGCCCTCTTTGGCGTCTGTGGGATTTCCCGTAGAGGTGTGGGTACATCTGACATCTGTGTTCTCCTGGCCCTGCAGGCTCACGTGATGGTTCTATGGGACTCTGGGAGGTGACAGATGATGTTTTGACCAAAAGTGATGCGAGACACAATGTGTCACGGGTCCCTGTGTATGCACACATCACTCACAAGGCCTTAAAGGACATCCCCAAAGAAGACACAAACCCTGACAACTGCAAGGTTCGGGCTCTGGCCTTCAACAACAAGAACAAGGTATGAACTTGTGTAGGGATCCCTGACCTGTATTCCTCTTGCTTATGTCTTGGGATATGCACTCCTTTTTCCTTCCCCATCAGTGCTTGCTACATAGCATGGTTCTGAGCCCACAGAACACCTCTTAAAGGCTGAGTGATGCTGGTGAGAAATTATAACTGAGGCTCTGAAACCCACCCCTTCAACTGGTCTCTGCAGTATTTCTCTGAGTGGTCTATATTTGTGGGTCAGCCTCACAGAATTCCCCTAGGGCCACCCTGATTTGACTGTCTCTCATTTGCACATGCCTTTGCAGGTGCTGTATTCTGGGCATGATTTTCATACTTGCTTCTGAAAACAATCACTTTTTTTCTCTTTGGTATTCATTCCTTTTTTTTTTTTTCTTTTTGAGACTGTGTTTTGCTCTTGTCACCTAGGCTGGAGTGCAATGGCACGATCTCAGCTCAGAGCAACCTCCACCTTCCAGGTTCAACCAATTCTTCTGCCTCAGATTCTCAAGTAGCTGGGACTACAGGCATGCACCGCTACACATGGCTAATTTTGTATTTTCTAGTAGAGACGGGGTTTCACCATGTTGGCCAGGCTGGTCTTGAACTCCTGACCTCAGTTGATCCACTCTCCTTGGCCTCCCAAAATGCTGGGATTACAGGCGTGGGCCACCACGCCTGGCCAGTATTCTTTACTGCCTACTTTCCCTTCACATTTCCACTAAGTCTTACCTTATTGAGTCAGATCTGATGCTGAGGTTTTAATAAAAGCAGAGTGTCGCCCAGGCGCAGTGACTCACGCCTGTAATCCCTGCACTTTCGGAGGCCGAGGCAGGCAGATCACAAGGTCAGGAGTTTGAGACTAGCCTGGGCCAACATGGTAAAACCCCATGTTTACTGAAAATACAAAAAAATTAGCCAGGCATGGTGGCATATGCCTGTATTCCCAGCTACTCAGGAGGCTGAGGCAGGAGAACTACAGGAGGCGGAGGTTGTAGTGAGCCGAAATTGCGCCACAGCACTCCAGCCTGGGTGACAGAGCAAGACTCCATCTCAAAAAAAAAAAAAAAAAAGCAGTGTCAGAATATACACCCAGAGCCAGAGAAAGGCTTCTCCAGAATCTGAATCAGGCCACAGTTTGAAGGGTAGTTCCCTCAGCCTCCTATCCCATCTGTATTTATGGCCTAAGGGTAGATTAATCTCTCCTAGATTAGACTCTTCACTTACAGAAATTCTCACACTAGATTATGAAACTGTCCTTCACATGTGTGCCCTGCTTTAACTCTCCAACAGGATGTTGAGGGAGTGATAGCGTAGTGAGGAGTTTTTCAACCATGGGTGCCTGTGTTATTGCTGGCAGCCTCAATTTAATATGCCATTCAGCTAGGTTCTGTAGGGTGAAGTAATGGTCTAATAATTACTGGCACCTCTGCTGGAATCATCACGAGACAGGAGTAAAGGACCCTGACCTTAGAATCCTCGCCTGCTTATTATCGTACATTAGTTGTTATAGATGATAATATAACCTGGTTTTCATTGCTCTTGTAGGAACTGGGAGCAGTGTCTCTGGATGGCTACTTTCATCTCTGGAAGGCTGAAAATACACTATCTAAGGTGTGATGAACATGATTTTGTGGTTTTACCTAATAATTCACCTTCAGTTAAAATACTGTAATTCTAGCTGAGTTTTTTTTTCATGTTTATTTTATCTATTCATTTATTTTTGAGGCAGAGTCTCGCTCTGATGCCCAGGCTGGAGTGCAATGGTGCAATCTTGGCTCACTGCAACCTCTGCCTCCTGGGTTCAACCAGTTCTTGTGCCTCAGCCACCTGAGTAGCTGCTGGGATTACAGGCATCTGCCAACATGCCCAGGTATTTTTTTTGTATTTTTAGTAGGAACACAGTCTCACCATGTTGGCCAGGTTGGTATTTTTATTTTTAAAGACAATAAATATAGGGTCTCACTCTGTCACCCAAGTTGGAGTGCAGTCATGGCTCATGGATCAGTGCAGCCTTGAACTCCTGGGCATAAGCGATCCTCTTGCCTCAGCCTCCCAAGTAGCTGAGACTATGGGTATGTGTCACCACACCCATCTGGTTGTTTTTTTTGTTTTGTTTTGTTTTTTTAATTTTTTGTAGAGACAGAGTCTCACTATGTTTCCCAGGCTGGTTTTGAACTCCTGACCTCAAGCGATCCTCCCACCTTGGTCTCCCGAAGTGCTGGGCATTCAGGCATGAGCCATTGCACCTGGTCTCAATTCTTGTTTAAAAGACCAGTTCTCCAAAGGCCTGGGCATGTTTTTGCACAGTACATGAAATTTTGAGTCTGGTGTGCCTCTCTTGCAGGAAAGTCTTTTAAAGAGTAAGACAGGGTGATTCTTTCCTATTGCATAAGCTTCCTGAGAGGCTCCTTTGACTAGCAGTCCTCCTCAACAATGCATTTAAGTATTTCTTTATAGATTGATGACTACTTGGCATGCTGTAAGGGAAGGAAAACCTAAGTGTTAGGAACCTTTGGCAATTGAAGATCGATCAAATTAAGATAAACCATCTCTGAAATAATCATGTAAGGTAATGAGAAAATAGACTTAATTTACAATACAAATTGATCATCCCTAATCCAGAATGCTCCAAAATCCAATTGGGCACAATGCCTTAGGCCTGTAATCCCAACACTTTGGGAGGTTGAAGCAGGAGGATTGCTTGAGCCCAGGAGTTCAAAACTAGCCTGGGCAACACAGTAAGACCCTATCTCTGCAACAAAATTTAAAAATTAGCCATACATTGTGGCATATGCCTGTAGTCCCAGCTACTGGAGGGTAGCAGTGCTGAGGCAGGAGGACCACTTGAGCTGAGGAGGTCAAGGCTGCAGTGAGCCGTAATTTTGCCACTGCACTCCAGCCTGGGTGACAGAGCGAGACCCTATCTCAAAAAAAAAAAAAAAAAAAAAAAAAAAAAAAAGCCTGGCGCAGTGGTTCATGCCTATAATCCCAGCACTTTGGGAGGCCAAGGCACGCGGATCATGAGGTCAAGAGATCGAGACCATGCTGGCCAACATGGCGAAACCCCGTCTCTACTAAAAATACAAAAATTAGCTGGGTGTGGTGGTGGGCGTCTGTAGTCACAGATACTTGGGAGGCTGAGGCAGGAGAATCGCTTGAACCCAGGAGGCAGAGGTTGCAGTGAGCCGAGATCATGCCACTGCACTCCAGCCTGGCAACAGAGCAAGACTCTCTCTCAAAAAAAAAAGCCTCCAAAGTCCAAAACTTTTTGAGCACCAACACAATGCCACAAATGGAAAATTTCACACGGGACACCTTTGCTTTCTGACAGGTCAGTGTACCAAACATTGTTTAATGCAGAAAATTATTTAAAATATTGCATAAAATTACCTTCACTCTATGTGTATAAGATGTATATGAAACATAAATGAATTTTGTGGTTAGACTTGGGTGCCATCCCCAAGATAGCTCCTTACATACATGTAGATATTTAAAAATCTGGGCTGGGTGCGGTGGCTCACGCCTATAATCCCAGCACTTTGGGAGGCCAAGGCGGGTGGATCACAAGGTCAGGAGATTGAGACCATCCTGGCTAACATGGTGAAACCCCATCTCTACTAAAAATACAAAAAATTAGCCAGGCGTGGTGGTGGGCACTTGTAGTCCCAGCTACCCGGGAAGCTGAGGCAGGAGAATGGTGTGAACCCAGGAGAATGGTGTGAACCCGGGAGGTGGAGCTTGCAGTGAGCTGAGATCGCGCCACTGTACTCCAGTCTGGGCGACAGTGCGAGACTCCGTCTCAAAAAAAAAAAAAAATCTGGAGAAATCCGAAATTCAAAACATTTGTAGTCACAAGCCTTTTGGATAAGGGAGATTCAACAAGCAACTTTTACATAGAGTTAAACCTACCTGTGAATCATTTGTCTTTTTTTTATTTTTTTTGAGACAGAGTCTCACTTTGTTGCCCAGGCTAGAATGCAGTGGCACAATCTTAGCTCACTGCAACCTCCGCCTCCCAGGTTCAAGTGATTCTCCTTCCTCAGCCTCCTGAGTAGCTGGGATTACAGGCATGCACCACTACCCCTAGCTAATTTTTGGTATTTTTAGTAGAGACAGCATCTCACCAGGTTGGCCAGCCTGGTCTTGAACTCCTGACCTGAGGTGATCTGCCTGCCTCAGCCTCCCAAAGTGCTGGGATTACAGACGTTAGCCACCACGACCAGCTTTTTGTCTTCTTCTTATCCTAGAGGACTTTGCAAGAGGAAGCAGGGTTCCAGGAATTAGTGATTCCTTCATGTCACAATAGCCTTTGAGCTCCACTGACCTTGTATGCTGTCTTATGTGTAGTATGCACTCACTGAGGATTTGCTAACTGACAAAGACCCAGGGTTAAGGCTGATGTGGGTTATCTGGGATTAAGCTAGTCCCATGAGCGTGCTTTCTATAGCGTACAATTCCCATTCAGGTGGGAAGGTGAGCTGGGGGTAGCCAGAGATCAGCCTCTTTATCTGAAAAGCACTGAGGTGGCCCTTCCTGGCAGACAGAACAGAGTGGGACCATGGCTTTAGTGCCCTGGAACGATTCCCAGAAACAACCTGAATAGTTGAAACAGCCTACCAAGAAAGGCCTTGGCCTTTCCAGCTACTTCTGATTATTTATTCCAGATTTACCTTTTCCCCAACCTGTCTCCTTCAGTATCTAGGTCTTACCGTCTATTAACATTCACCTCCTCTTTCTCCTGTATACCTAGGGGTGGAACAGAGTGTTATTTCTGTAATCAGGGCTTGATTTTATGTGGCTTTTATATGAGGGAAGCCCATCAAGGTGGGAGTACAGAAACAATATCCCTGCCTTACCCTCTCTGCTGATGCCATGGTTATATCTCTCCTCTATTTTCAGCTCCTCTCCACCAAACTGCCATATTGCCGTGAGAATGTGTGTCTGGCTTATGGTAGTGAATGGTCAGTTTATGCAGTGGGCTCCCAAGCTCATGTCTCCTTCTTGGATCCACGGCAGCCATCATACAACGTCAAGTCTGTCTGTTCCAGGGAGCGAGGCAGTGGTAAGAGTCCCTGTGTGCACCTCAGGCCTACAGCTGCACTGCATATGGGTTCTGACTTTCAGTTTCTTTGTTGGTTTCCAAACAGGTATAGTGCTCTGTATGGAACATATGGAAGTGTGTTCAAAAAGGGGAGCGACGGCTAGGCGTGGTGGCTTACGCCTGTAATCCCAGCACTTTGGGAGGCCGAGGCGGGCGGATCACCTGAGGTCGGGAGTTTGAGACCAGCCTGACCCATAAATATGGAGAAACCCCGTCTCTACTAAAAATACAAAATTAGCCGGGCGCAGTGGCGCATGCCTGTAATCCCAGCTACTCGGGAGGCTGAGGCAGGAGAATTGCTTGAACCTGGGAGGCGGAGGTTGCGGTGAGCTGAGATCGCACCATTGCACTCCAGCCTGGGCAATGAGCGCGAAATTCTGTCTCAAAAAAAAAAAAAAGGGTGTGGGGGGAGTGACACAAAAGGGCACTAGACTTTCAAACACCACAGACAAATGTGTCGCCACAGAAGCCTTTGTTGGGAGCCACCAGTCAGGATATTAGTTAGTAGTTTCCATGTTCTTTTAGAAAGCTCTACATTTTTTTTTTTTTTTTTTTGAGACAGAGTCTCGCTCTGTTGCCAGGCTGGAGTGTAGTGGCGCGATCTCAGCTCACTGCAACCTCTGCCTTCTGAGTTCTAGTGGTTCTCCTGCCTCAGCCTCCCGAGTAGGTGGGACTACAGGCACATACCACCACGCCCAGCTAATTTTTGTATTTTTAGTAGAGACGGGGTTTCACCATGTTGGCCAGGATGGCCTTGATCTCTTGACCTTGTGATCCCCCCACCTTGGCCTCCCGAAGTGCTGAGATTACAGGTGTGAGCCACTGCACCTGGCTGAGAGCCCTACTTTCTATCCTGTGGTAATTTTTTTGCTGTGGTCCTGCCTGAACTAAAATTCTGTTTATGCTAAGATGTGGCATGGTGGGATAAGGAGGAAGTTTACAAAGGGCATGAGGAAACCTCAGGGTAATGCGTATGTTCATTATGTAGATTGTGGTTATGATGTCATGGATATATACATATGTCAGAACCTCAAATTGTATACTTTATGTGTCGTATATTGCATGACAAACCTCAATAAGGCTGAAGAAAATACCGAGTTTAGTTCTGACCACTGAGTAAATTAAGCTTCCACCTCAAATCTTTTATAACATATTCTCTGTAAGAGCACCCTCATTCTTTATTGAAGAGGGAAAAAATACTTATTCTAGTGTGCTTTGAAGGTTTCAAAATACCTTTTTCTGACATCCCATTTCATCATACCAAGAACCCTGTGGGAAGCAGATGAGAAAACATAGTTTTACATATAAGACCTAGAGCCAGCTAAATAATTTGCCCAGCATCACACAGCTTGATGGGGGAACAGCTAGGGACCAGAATCCAACTTAACAAATTGTATTTTCTTTATCTCACTTTATCCCATTTCTCACTTTATCCCGTATCTCACTTTATCCTGTTTCTCATGCAAAAATATGGCTGTGTTATCCTGAGAGTCCTAAAAGGCACACTGGATTGCAGTTCACCCTCTCTTTTTCAAGTAGTGTTTATTCCTGTGCAGATACTGCAAAGTAGCTTTTGTTTTGGGTTTTTTGCGGTTTTTTTTTTTTTTTTTTTGAAGACAGGGTCTTCACTCTATCAGCCAGGCTGGAGGAAAGTGGTGCAATCTCAGCTCACTGCAGCTTCCACCTGCCAGGCTCAAGCAGTCCTCCCACCTCAGCCTCCCGAGTAGCTGGGACTATAAGCGTCCACCACCTCATTCAGCTAATTTTTGTATTTTTGTAGAGACAGGTTCTCATCATGTTGCCCAGAGTTGTCTCAAACTCTTGGGCCACCCACCTCAGCCTCCCAAAGTGTGTGCTAAGATTACAGGGATTACAGGCGTGAGCCACTGTGCCCAGCTATTTCTTTTTTGTTGTTGTTGTTGTTGAGATGAGTCTTGCTCTGTCACCTAGGCTGGAGTGGAGTGGTGTGATCTCAGCTCACTGCACCCTCTGCCTCCCAGGTTCAAGCGATTCTCTTGCCTTAGCCTCCTGAGTAGCTGGGACTACAGGCGCGTACCACCATGCCCAGCTAATTTTTGTGTTTTTAGTAGAGATGGAGTTTCACCATGTTGGCCATACTGGTTTTGAACTCCTGACCTCAAGTGATCCACTCACCTTGGGCCTCCCAAAGTACTGGGATTACAGGCTTGAGCCACCGCGCCTGGCCTATTTGTTCTTAATTATAGTTAAAATGCTTATATTTTAGAACAAATAATAATGTATAATGAGAGTAGTAGAGAAAGGAATAAATAGGGCCGGGCACGGTGGCAGATGCCTGTAATCCCAGCACTTTGGGAGCCTGAGGCAGGTGGATCACCTGAGGTCAGGAGTTCGAGACCAGCCTGATCAACATGGTGAAACCCTGTCTCTACTAAAAATACAAACAAAATTAGCTGGGGGTGGTAGCGGGTGCCTGTAGTTCCAGCTGCTTGGGAGGCTGAGGTGGGAGAATCACTTGAATCTGGGAGGTGGAGGTTGCAGTGAGCCAAGATTGTGCCACAGCACTCCAGCTTTGGCAACAGAGCTCAAAAAAAAAAGAGAAAAGACTAAATAGGTTTGGCTGTAATAATGTATGCAATGAAAAGTTTTAAGAGATTTTTGGTACTGTTTAATGGGGGTAACTTTCATACCTAATAAGGAAATACTGGTTCCACAAATATTATCCAGTTCTTATGTGCCAAGAGACATCTTCATATCCCAAGCACTGATTTGATCCCCAAGTACAGCAGATGTGTTTTTCCTTGTGATCTAAAGTAATTACATGATTTGTCTTAAACATCTTTGGGTATTTAAGTTCTGGGCTTTTTGCCACTCTCAAAACACCTAATACTAGATAAAGACTTCTTGCATTGTGGCTGGGCACAGTGGCTCATGCCTATAATCCCAGCACTTTGGGAGGCCGAGATGGATCACTTGAGGTCAGGAGTTCAAGACCAGCCTGGCCAACATGGTGAAACCCTGTCTCTCCTGAAAATGCAAGAATTAGCTGAGTGTGATGGCGGGAGCCTGTAATCCCAGCTACTTGGGAGGCTAAGGCAGGAGAATCGCTTGAACCCGGAAGGCAGAGGTTGCAGCAAGCCAAGATCGCGCCATTGCACTCCAGCCTGGGCGACAGAGCGAGACTCCATCTCAAAAAATAAAAAAAGACTTCTTGCATTTGCCACAGTAGTGGTTTTAGGTGAAATATAAGGAATCGTTGATGACTTAATGATTTATAAATATGCAGATTACCTTGAGTTGCAGTGTAGGTTGGAAACATACGATGGAGAAAAGCTTAGAGTTATGAAAGATGATCCCAGAGTGAGTTGAGAGGAAGCAAGGAAGTTCTGAGCACTTATGGTCTTCGGCCAAAAGCATCTTGAGCATCATCGGGAATCTGACACTTTTCCAAGGCTTCTTGGAAGGTTTCTGTCAGTGTGTGGATAGGCAGGATGGCATCAGGATTCTCTTTGCTTTTGCATGAGCTAACTTGCTATTGGGAAAACACTGTCTGATACTTTGTGGGGCGGGTGGAGGGGAGAGGGGTGGACATTGAAAACTCAGTGTTGGAGAAATTCAGGCTAGCAGACAGTCAGCAAATATTCTCTCCCGCCTCACTGCCTTACTTTTCTGTCTTTCAGGAATCCGGTCAGTGAGTTTCTATGAGCACATCATCACTGTGGGAACAGGGCAGGGCTCCCTGCTGTTCTATGACATCCGAGCTCAGAGATTTCTGGAAGAGAGGCTCTCAGCTTGTTATGGGTCCAAGCCCAGACTAGCAGGGGAGAATCTGAAACTAACCACTGGCAAAGGCTGGCTGGTGAGTAAGCCCCTGCCTGAGATGACTGCTACACAGTAACAGAAAAATTATCTTCCTCTACCCCTCAGCCCCCACTGACACACCATCTACTCATACTTTTTCACTAGTAAGAGGCACTCATTGGAACAGGAAAAGACTTCCCCCTGATTTTGCTTTTATGTCTGCACATTGCCTGTGGGAAAACTGAGGCCCAGTAAAACACACTGGTTGACTTAGGATTTTCTCCAAGGCGTAATAGAGCAAGAAGGATAAGGAACCTCCCACCACAGCTGTCAGTGAATTTTTTTTTTTTTTTTTTTTTTTTGAGACAGGGTCACTCTGTTGCCCAGGCTGGAGTGTAGTGGTGTGATCATAGCTTACTGTATGTAGCCTTGAACTCCTGGGCTCAAGCAGTCCTCCTGCCTCAGCCTCCCAAGTAGCTGGGACCACAGGCATATGCACTGTGCCCGGCTAATTTATTTTTTTTAGTAGAGATGGGGTCTCGCCATGTTGCCCAGGTTGGTCTCAAACTCCTGGGCTCAAGTGATTCTCTTCACCTTGGCCTCCTAAAATTCTGGGATTACAGCCATGAACCACTGCGCCCCACCTCCAGTGAATTATTCAAGTGTTTGGTTCTTCCTCCTGTGCATAGCCGGTGGAGGGAAAACAGAACCTTGGTTCTAACTCTCCTGAGAAGAACTGAGCCTTGTATAGCAATTCTTCAGCTGCTCCGTTCTTCTCTAACGTTTAGTTGGAAAAATGAGGCCCTGATTCCCATGAGAACCAACCAGCCAATCTCCTGACATGAGGTTGTACCTGTAGAACCCTGTTCCCTTAAGGAGACCAGAAAGCATTCCTGTCCCTTCCTCCCCCTTTTCCTGCCCCATGGCTAGAGGTGCTAATTGTAGTCTCTTTCTCTTCCCGTAGAATCATGATGAAACCTGGAGGAATTACTTTTCAGACATTGACTTCTTCCCCAATGCTGTTTACACCCACTGCTACGACTCGTCTGGAACGAAACTCTTTGTGGCAGGAGGTCCCCTCCCTTCAGGGCTCCATGGAAACTATGCTGGGCTCTGGAGTTAATGACAACTCCCCAAATGCAGAGATTTACACTAACTTACATTCTCAGTTTCCTTGTTTCTTTTGATTTTTTTTTCCTAATTGTGTGAGGCTCTTGTGTTTTAGTGGGAACACCAAAGTTTGCCTATAGTTTAGGCACTTAATAGGAAGAAGCTCTGTACAGAAATCTGAAAGTTGTTTTGTTTTTTGTTTTCCCCTTTGGTAATCAAAATTTTACCAGCTTTTATTATTTCTGGCTTTTCAACCAAACATTGTTGCTAATCCCTATTTTTCTTTAAGTGACACACATTCTCCCTTCTCTGGCTTCTTTAGGCTGAAACGACATAGTCTTTCTCACCCTTACTTCACTCTTGAGAGGTAGGGCTCCTTTATAATTATATGGTTGCTCTCAGACTTTCTGTGAAAGTTCGGGAGCTGTGTGTGTCTGTGTGAGAGAGAGAGAGAGATCTTGTCTGCGTGTGTGTGTGTGAGATCTTGTGTGCCTGTAGGTACTGTGTGTCACTGAAATTACCTGGAGTGAGGATTACTTGTAATTAAAATATTTATAAAAGAAACAACTTTATTCACAGAGTCCAGCTTTGGGACTAGTCTGTATCTTGTTTTTTAAAGTCTAACAACACTGATAATAGGAAGTAAAAACAGAAAGGAAAAGAAATTACCACTGGGAAAATCTTTTTAGTTAGATTGTAGGCTTCCTGGGGCGTCCCGTGCCAGGACTGCAAAGTGATCCAGCCCTACCTGTCTTCCCACCTGTGTGTCCCCCGTGTGGGAAGTTGGTGTCACTTCCCCTTCCCACCCTCACATCTGCTTAGCCAGTAGCCACACCCCTAAAACATCAGACTCACCATCCAGGTGCAGCTCTAGAGGCTACAAAAGGCTTCATGGGACTTGAATCCCCATCCTGGCTTCTCTCTCCTTCCCCTCAAGACCTGATCTGGTTTTAAGGGGCCTGGAGCTGGGAGTCTCAAGTCTGCTAAGATTCACATCCATAGCCCCCTTGACTTTGAGGAGAATCCTCTCTGCCATTCTTCCAATCTCCCCAATGGGTTTTGCTATTATTTTCTAAATTGGGTTAAGTCTAAGAAGGTGGGGGTGAGCAGGGGGTTTATCTGTGTTAGTGAGTGCTTCATGTGTGGAATATTCATTTTCTTACTGCAGTGGGACTTGGGGTTGAAGCCACCCCTCCTACTCTGTTGGCTTAGCCCTGAGATGGTGACAGGCTGGCCTGCAGTCAGCATCATTGTGCATGTAACAGCATCAATGTGATTAGTAATTTGTCTGTTCCTCCCTTGAACTGTCTGTTTAGTCTGAGGTTTTTAAACTTGCAGGCAGCTGACTGTGATGTCCACTTGTTCCCTGATTTTTACACATCATGTCAAAGATAACAGCTGTTCCCACCCACGAATTCCTCTAAGCACATACTCTGCTTTTCTGTCAACATCCCATTTTGGGGAAAGGAAAAGTCATATTTATTCCTGCACCCCAGTTTTTTAACTTGTTCTCCCAGTTCTCCCCCTCTTCTCTGGGTGTAAGAAGGGAAATTGAAAAAAAAAAAAATATATATATATATATATATATTCTCCTTTTAATGGTGGGGGGCTAGTGGAGAGGAGAGACAGCAAGTCCACCCTAACTTGTTACACAGCACATACTACAGGTTCTGGAATTCTCATCTTCGAACCTAGAGAAATAGGTGCTATAAACAGGGAATTAAGCAAAATGCTGGATGCTATAGATCTTTTAATTGTCTTAATTTTTTTTCTATTATTAAACTACAGGCTGTAGATTTCTTAGTTCTCACAGAACTTCTATCATTTTAAACTGACTTGTATATTTAAAAAAAAAATCTTCAGTAGGATGTTTTGTACTATTGCCAGACCCTCTTCTGTAATGGGTAATGCGTTTGATTGTTTGAGATTTTCTGTTTTTAAAAATGTAGCACTTGACTTTTTGCCAAGGAAAAAAATAAAAATTATTCCAGTGCAAAATGGTGTGAGTGAGTATTGTGTAGCCAGGAGCCTGCCAAAAAGGCCCCACATGACTAGTTGGAAGGTTGGCTTGAGCTGTTGGGATTGCTTGTGGCAGAAGGGGAACACAAGCCATTACCTCCAGGTTAGAGGCAGGGCAAGTGCAGACACAAATACTAAGACCTGCTTGCTCTAGGTCCCCAACTCTAGCCCAAGATCAGTTGCTTTGAGGTCCAGCTGAGGGTGGATATGCCCAGGGTACTGAAGTAGTGTGACGTTACTTCTCTTACATAAGTAAGGGTTGGTAATAGGCCCTGTCTGCTTGGACGGTGCCCTGAGAATGACGCTGAAAGTGCTTGCATAGTACTCTGGGAATAGGATATTAATTTTTGTTTTTTGTAGTTGGAACCATAGACCTTCACTGCCCTTTGTAAGGGGAAAACACAGTGACCACAGTGAGTGATGCTCTTCTAGAGCCTATTTGGAGCTGTAGCTGAGAGAAACTGCTAAATCATACCACCCTTCCTCACACAGTCATCTCTGGGAAACCCACCAGGGCTAGGCCGCAGAGCCTGGCAAGGCCGTCCCTATTCTTCTGCCACATGGTACTTGTTCTTTCCAGGGCAAGCTGGACACAGCTGCTCTATGCACCTGCCTTAGAGACTGACTGGTTCAGAACATGACACGTGGGTTCCTATATGATCAAAGGCTGCAAGACAGGAAGGGGAGATGAGTAAGTTAAAGCAATTTGAGAGGGCTCCCCAGAGGAGACGAATTACATTTGGAAAGGGCTGAAACTAGCCTTTCCCAAAATGAATTTAGAAGGTATTTGTAAAATCTTCATTGTCAGCCGGGTGCAGTGGCTCACGCGTGTAATCCCAGCATTTTGGGAGGCCCAGGTGGGTGGATCACCTGAGGTCAGGAGTTTGAGACCAGCCCAGCCAACATGGTGAAACCCCATCTCTACCAAAAATACAAAAATTAGCTGGGCGTATTGGCGGGTGCCTGTAATCCCAGCTATCGGGAGGCTGAGGCAGGAGAATTGCTTGTACCTGGGAGGCAGAGGTTGCAGTGAGCCGAGATTGTGCCACTACACTCCAGCCTGGGCAACAGAGTGAGACTCCATCTCCAAAAAAAAAAATACTGTCAAATCATTTTTGGGAAATGCAGATTAGAACAAAGGCAGCTTCATTCCTTTACCATCAGGTTTTTTTATTTTTAAAAATTGGAAAGGAGAGCTTTATTTCTCAAAGGGTTGCAGTCTGCAGGGTGGCCATTCTGACAGTCTGGGAAGTACAGCCTCTGGCCAGAAGTCAGAAACACAAACTGAGGGAGGGGCAAAGGGGACAGGAATTTATGTTGAACAAGGTGGCTGAATATATGTATTTAATAAGCTATAGGAGGAGTCATGAATATTTATAAAAGGAAAAATGTACACATGTGCAACTGAACTCTTAGGTTTTTGGTATTTTACTATGGGACTTGTTCCATAGAACATGCTCACAAAGAAAGGTGACTTAGGGAACGTGGGGTTGACTTGGTCTAGGCCTCTGGCCTCCATGGAATCTTGGCCTTGCTCCCACTTTCCAGCCAGACTTTCCAGCAAAGCATGTATCACAGAAGGGCTTTGTGGGCTTTATGGGGTCCCTTTTTTGCCAGCAGTCCCTACTCCCTTCTGTGAAAGAACTTCTTGTTCTCTCTCAGGCACTTCTTGTTCTGTCTCAGGCCGCATGCCACATGCCTTATTCCAAATAGTCTGCTGGCTCCTCATCCTTTGGGTCCTTCTACAGGAGGCTTTGGAGCTGAACTGAATTCTTAGCCCTTCATGACTTGTTTATGCTCCAAGTCCCTGGTCCCCTGCCAACTCTAATTGATTATTGATCTGGCCCTGTGTTCCTAATAAAACTAAAGACTGCCCCCAGTCCAGGCCACTCTGATCCAGCTGCCATTCCTCGTGCAGGTACCCAGAAATAGCAAGTCAGGATGTCCATACCTGTATCAGCACCAGGGATCAATCTTTTAGGAGTTAGCCTACGATCCAAGTGTTTTTGTTCTGCTTTTCAGTTGCTGGTATCTAGAAGACAACAATGAGGAGTGGGGGGTGGACAGGAGAAGGAATCGCTCAGTGTTATTTGCTTCATGCTAGTTCATTCATATCTTTCTTCACGCTAGTGTGCTGAGATAACTGAAAGGTTTGGGAGGATGGAAACATAGGCTGCTAATTCTGAAACCAGTGATGAAGACAATAAAATGCTCAGGTTTCTTAGCTTGGTTCTGCCCTTAGCTCCTCCAAAGAAGAATCCAATGAAAGAAATGTGAGACATAGGAATACTACCACTGGAGAGAAAGGTGTGAACTGAACTCAAGATGGAGATGGAGTTGTGAGCTCTTTTATGATTCCACTCTCCAAGAGAGGTGTGGACTATCCTCTATCAGAATCCCCCTGGGTTGGGCCTCACATCTGAACACTCTTCTTGATTAGTGTGGAACTGCTGAAGTCAGGATTTTTAAGGGATAATAATACTATTTAACAGTACTCAGGCCATGTGCAGCGGCTCACACCTATAATCCTGGCACTTTGGGAAGCCGAGGCAGGCAGATCACGAGGTCAGAAGATCGAGACCATCCTGGCCAACATGGTGAAACCCTGTCTCTACTAAAAATACAAAAAATTAGCTGGGTGTGGCGGCTCGTGCCTGTAATCCCAGCTACTCGGGAGGCCGAGGCAGGAGAATCGCTTGAACCCGGGAGTTAGAGGTTGCAGTGAGTCGAGATCACGCCACTGCACTTCAGCCTGGCAACAGAGAGAGACTCCGTCTCGAAAAAAAAAAGTGCTCATAGTCACATGTTTACTATGCTTCTTGTTAAGCTGTAAGGTGTATTCAGAGCTATAATTAACATTGCTAGCGCTATGGACAGGAAGAAAACAGATGATCAACTCATACCTTAAAATAAACTGAGCTGGGTGCAGTGGCTTACACCTGTAATCCCAACACTTTGGGAGGCTGAGGTGGATTGCCTGAAGCCAGGAATTTGAGACCAATCTGGCCAACATAGTGAGACCCCATTTCTACACATAATTAATTAGCCTTGCATGGTGATGCCCACCTATAGTCCCAGGTACTTGGGAGGCAGAGACAGGAAGATCACGTGAGCCCAGGAGTCTAAGGCTGAAGTGCGCCAGGATTGTGCCACTGCACTCCAGCCTGGGCAACAGAGCAGGACCCTGTCTCAAAAAAAAAAAAAAAAAAAAGAAACTGGCCAGGCGCAGTGGCTCATGCCTGTAATCCCAGCACTTTGGGAGGCCAAGGCAGAAAGATTGCATGATACTAGGAGCTCAAGATCAGCCTGGGCAATATAGCAAGACCTGGTCTCTACACAAAATTGAAAACTTAGCCAGGCGTGATGGTGCACAGGAAGACTGTTTGAGCCCAGGAGTTTGAGGCTGCTGTGAACTATGATTGCGCCACTGCACTCCAACCTGGGTGACAGAGCAAGACCCTGTCTCAAAAAATAATAATAGGCTAGGCGTGGCTGCTCACACCTGTAATCCCAGCACTTTGGGAGGCCGAGGTGGGCAGATCATCTGAGGTCAGGAGTTTGAGACCAGCCTGGCCAACATGGCGAAACCCCACCTCTACCAAAAAATACAAAAATTAGCCGGGCGTGGTGGTGTGCTCCTATAATCTCAGCTACTCAGGAAGCTGAGGCAAGAGAATCGCTTGAACCCAGGAGGCAGAGGTTGCAGAAAGCCGAGACCACACCATTGCACTCCAGCCTGGGCAATAGAGTGAGACTCCGTCTCAAAAAAAAAATTCTCCCCTTGGGCCTCGAGAAAGAGCATTGCAAGAGATTGGCGTCTTGTTTTCAGACTTCTGGACTCCAAAACTATGAGAGAATGACTCTGTTGTTTTAAAACCCACCAAGTTAGGCTGGGCACAATGGCTCATGCCTCTAATCCCAGCACTCTGGGAGGCTGAGGCGGGTGGATCGCCTGAGCTCAGGAGTTCGAGACCAGCCTGACCAATATGGTGAAACCCCGTCTCTACTAAAAATACAAAAAATTGGCCGGGCGTAGTGGCATGCACCTATAGTCCCAACTACTCGGGAGGCTGAGGCAGGAGAATTGCTTGAACCTGGGAGATGGAGGTTGCAGTGAGCTGAGATCGTGCCACTGCACTCCAGCCTGGGCGACACAGCAAGGCTCCGTCTCAAAAAAAAAAACAAAAAACAACCCACCAAGTTTGTGGTAATTTAGGAGTATTCTGAGAAATTTTTAGATACCAATTTTTGTAAAATCACACTAGATCAAAGGAAAATATTTTCTCTTACAATAATACACAGATAAACTGTAATATTAGTGCTAAGACTTAAAAAAGCAAAAAGTAAAGCTCAGAACCATGACTGAATTGATACTGGAGGAAGTGATCATCAAATCTGCATACCACTGGTTGCTTTTTCCTACCTATTTCAAACTATCTCAACTTTTTTTTTTTTTTTTGAGACAGAGTTTTGCTCTTCACACCCAGGCCGGAGTGCAATGGTGCGTTCTCAGCTCACTGCAACCTCCGCCTCCCAGGTTCAAGTGATTCTCCTGCCTCAGTCTCCCAAGTAGCTAGGATTACAGGCGCCCACCACCACACGTGGCTAATGTTTGTATTTTTAGTAGAGACAGGGTTTCACCATGTTGGCCAGGCTGGTCTCAAACTCCTGATCCACCACATTGGCCTCCCAATGTGCTGAGATTACAGGCCCTTTTTTTTTTTTTAAAGCAGAGCCTGGCTTTGTCACCCAGGCTGGAGTGCAGTGGTGCAATCTCAGCTCACTGCAGCTTGTGCCTCCTGGATTCAAGTGATTCTTGTGCCTCAGCCTCCTCTGAATAGCTGGGATTACAGGCACACACCACCACACCTGGCTAATCTTTGTATTTTTAGTAGAGGAGGGGTTTTGCCATGTTGCCCAGGCTGGTCTCAAACTCCTGACCTCAAGCAGTCCGCCTGCCTTGGTCTCCCAAAAAGTGCTGGGATTACAGACTTGAACCACCACGCCTGGTCAATGTTGTTTTTTTGTTTGTTTGATTTTCTGTTTGTTTTTTCTTGAGACGGAGTCTCAAGCTGTCACAAGGCTGGAGTGCAATGGTGTGATCTCGGCTCACTGCAAGCTCCACCTCCCAGGTTCAAGCAATTCTCCTGCCTCAGCCTACCAAGTAGCTGGGATTACAGGCATGTGCCACCATGCCCAGCTAATTTTGTATTTTTTTTCTTTTTTTTTTTTTTTTTGAGACAGAGTCCTGCTCTGCCACCCGGAATGGAGTGCAATGGCATGATCTCAGCTCACTGCAACCTCCACCTCCTCGGTTCAAGCAATTCTCCTGCCTCAGCCTCCCAAGTAGCTGGGACTACAGGCGCCTGCCACCACACCTGGCTAATTTCTTTCTTTCTTTTTTTTTTTTTTTTTTTTTTTTTTGAGATGGAGTTTTGCTCTTGTTGCCTAGGCTGGAGTGCAATGGCGCAATCTTGGCTCACTGCAACCTCCACCTCCCAGGTTCAAGCGATTCTCCTACCTCAGCCTCCTGAGTAGCTGGGATTACAAACATGCGCCACCATGCCCAGCTAATTTTTGTACTTTCAGTAGAGATGGAGTTTCTCCATGTTGGTCAGGCTGGTCTCGAACTCCTGACCTCAGGTGATCCACCCACCTCAGCCTCCCAAAGTGCTGGGATTACAGGCGTGAGCCACCGCGCCCGGCTAATTTTTGTATTTTTAATAGAGACGGGGTTTCACCATATTGGCCAGACTGGTCTCGAACTCCTGACCTCATGATCTGCCTGCCTTGGCCTCCAAAGTGCTAGGATTACAGGCGTCAGCCAAGGCGCCTGGCCATTTTTTTTTCTTTTTTTTTCTAAACACAGTCTCACTCTCATCAGGCTGGAGTGCAGTGGAGCGATCTTGGCTCAGTCCGACCTCTGCCTCCCGGGTTCAAGCGATTCTCATCCCTCAGCCTCCCGAGTAGCTGAGTCTCTATGCCCATGCCACCAAGCCCAGCTAATTCTTATATTTTTAGTAGAGATGGGATTTCACCAGCATCTGGCCAGGATGGTCTCAATCTCTTGACCTCATGATCTGCCCACCTCAGCCTCTCAAAGTGCTGGGATTACAGGCGTGAGCCACCGCACCCGGCCTTAATGTTTTTTTTTCTTAAACAGAGACAGGGTTTCACCATGTTGCCAAGGCTGATCTCTCAAACTCTTGAGCTCAGATGATCCTCTTGCCTGCCTTGTCCTCCCAGAGTGCTGGGATTACAGGCGTGAGCCACCGTGCCCAGCCTAATTTTTGTATTTTTAATAGAGACAGGGTTTCACCATATTGGCCAGGCTGGTCTCGAACTCCTGACCTCATGATCCGCCTGCCTCGGTCTCCAAAGTGCTGGGATTACAGGCGTCAGCCAAGGCGCCTGGCCATTTTTTTTCTTTTTTTTCTAAACACAGTCTCACTCTCGTCAGGCTGGAGTGCAGTGGCGCAATCTCGGCTCACCCCAACCTCTGCCTCCCGGGTTCAAGCGATTCTCCTGCCTGAGCCTCCCGAGTAGCTGGGTCTACATGCCCATGCAACCATGCCCAGCTAATTTTTGTATTTTTAATAGAGACGGGATATCACCAGCATCTGGCCAGGATGGTGTCGATCTCTTGACCTCGTTATCCGCCCACTTCAGCCTCCCAAAGTGCTGGAATTACAGACCTGAGCCACTGCACCCAGCCTATCTCAACATTTTGAACTTGTGCTCTAAGACATCCTTTCAAAGTGCAGGTTGTAGAGTTTTAGGATGCTTTCTCATCTTGAACAAGCCAAGAAAACGTACAGCTATCTTGGGTCTCCTTTGATAGCAGAAGATAATAAGAGATCTAGCTAAGACCTGAGATACCTAAACTTGCCTTGCTATGGAATCGGCCTTGCAGGCACCTGGGCAGACCTGGAGTTGCTAGCCAGGATGTCATAGGATTCCCAGAGATGATGGAGGTTGTGTGGGTCATCACAGATGATGTCAGCTTTGATGTTATTGTTCTGAGGCTATCAGTTTATTTAACTGGTGACTGTGGTCTTTATCAGGAACTCTTAGCCTATCAAATGGTATTTATGGTGTTGAAAAATTAGTATTATTTTTTGAGACACAGTCTCACTCTGTTGCCCAAACTGTACCTGGGCCTATTGTTTTTTGTTTGTTTGTTTGTTTGTTTTTTGAGACGGAGTCTCACTCTGTCGCTCAGGCTGGAGTGCAGTAGCACGATTTAGGCTCACTGCAACCTCTGCCTCTCTGGTTCAAGCAATTCTTCTGTCTCAGCCTCCGAAGTAGCTGGGACTACAGGTGCCTGCCACCATGCCCGGCTAATCTTTGTATTTTTTTTTAGTAGAGACGGGGCTTCACCATATTGGTCAGGCTGGTCTTGAACTCCTCTAACTTCAGGTGATCCGCCCACCTTGGCCTCCTCCCAAAGTGCTGGGATTACAGGCGTGAGCCATCGCGCCTGGCCCCTGGCCCTAATTTTTTACTTTTTTATTTATATATATTTAAAAAAAATTTTTTTTTCGAGACTTCCGTCACCCAGGTTGGAGTGCCGTGGTGCAATCTTGGCTCACTGCAACCTCCACCTCCCGAGTTCAAGCAATTCTCGTGCCTCAGCCGGGTGCGGTGGCTCACGCCTGTAATCCCAGCACTTTGGGAGGCCGAGGCGGGTGGATCACGAGGTCAGGAGATCGAGACCATCCTGGCTAACACGGCGAAACCCCCCGTCTCTACTAAAAATACAAAAAAGTAGCTGGGCATGGTTGCGGGCGCCTGTAGTCCCAGCTGCTCGGGAGGCTGAGGCAGGAGAATGGCATGAACCTGGGAGGCGGAGGTTGCAGTGAACTGAGATCGCGCCACTGCACTCCAGCCTGGGCGACAGAGCAAGACTCTGTCTCAAAAAAAAAAAAAAAAAAAAAAAAAAAAAAAAAAAAAAAATTCTCGTGCCTCAGCCTCCCGAGTAGCTGGGATTATAGGCGCGTGCCACCGCGTCTGGCTAATTTTTGTATTTTTAGTAGAGATGGGGTTTTACCATGTTGGCCAGGCTGGTTCAAACTCCTGAACTTAGGTGATCTGCCCACCTCGGCCTCCCAAAGTGCTGGGGTTACAGGTGTGAGCCACTGCGCCTGGCCTATATTTATTTAAAAAAAAAAAATTGGGGGCCGGGCGCGGTGGCTCACGCCTGTAATCCCAGCATTTTGGGAGGCTAAGGCGGGCAGATCATGAGGTGAGGAGATTGAGACCATCCTGGCTAACACGGTGAAACCCTGTCTCTACTAAAAATACAAAAAAAAATAGCCAGGCTTGGTGACGGGCGCCTGTAATCCCAGCTATTCGGGAAGCTGAGGCAGGAGAATGGCATGAACCCAGGAGGCGGAGCTTGCATTGAGCTGAGATTGCACCACTGCACTCCAACCTGGGTGACAGAGTGAGATTCCATCTCAAAAAAAAAAAATTTTTTTTTACTCGGAGTCTCTTGCTCTGTCACCCAGGCTGGAGTGCAGTGGCAGGATCATAGCTCACTTCACAGCTGACTTCAATCTGGAACTTCTGGGCTCAAGCGATCCTCCCTCTTCAGCTTTTCAAGTAGGACTACAGGCACGCACTGCTATGTCTGGCTAATTTTTGAAACTTTTTTTGTAGCCATGGGGTCTTGCTTTTTGCCCAGGCTGTTCTTAAACTCCTGGATGCAAGCCATCCTCCTGGCTGGGCCTCCCAAAGTGGTGGGATTACAGGCCTGAGTCACCATGCCTAGCACAAATTTTATTTTATTATTTTGTTGAGACAGGATCTCATGCAGTCACCAAGGCTGGGGTGGAGTGGCTCAATCATAGTTCATTGCAGCCTCAAACTTCTGGGCCCAAGCCATCCTCCTGCCTCAGCCTCCTGCCACAGGCACACACCACCTTCCCTGGCTAATTTTTTTTTTTGAGACAGAGTCTCGCTCTGTCACCCAGGCTGGAGTGCTGTGGCGCCATCTCAGTTCACTGCAAGCTCCGCCTCCTGGGTTCACACCATTCTTCTGCCTCAGCCTCCCGAGTAGCTGGGACTACAGGTGCCCGCCACCTCACCTGGCTAATTTTTTGTATTTTTTAGTAGATATGGGGTTTCACCATGTTAGCCAGGATGGTCTCGATCTCCTGACCTCGTGATCCGCCCACCTTGGCCTCCCAAAGTGCCGGGATTACAGGCGTGAGCCACCGTGCCCAGCCAAACCCTGGCTAATTTTTTAAACAATTTTTAGTAGAAATAATATTGGCCAGGCACGGTGGCTCATGCCTGTAATCCCGGCACTTTGGGAGGCTGAGGCGGGTGGATCACTTGAGGTCAGGAGTTTGGAACCGGCCTGGCCAACATGTTGAAACCCCGTCTCTACTAAAAATACAAAAATTAGCTGGGCGTTATGGTGGAGCACACCTGTAATCCAGCTACTCAGGAGGCTGAGTCAGGAGAATCGCTGGAACCCAGGAGGCAGAGGTTGCAGTGAGCCGAGATTGCACCACTGCACTGCAGCCTGGGCAACACAGAAAGACTCCATCTCAAAAAAAAAAAAAAAAAAAAAAGAACGTTTCACCATGTTTCCCAGCTGGTGTGGAACTCCTATATTCAAACAATCCTCCTGTCTCAGCCTCCCAAAATGCTGGGATTACAGGCATGAGCACCTGTGCCCAGCCTAATTTTTAAATGTTGGAGTTTTTTTTATAATAAAATGTTGTTGTTGTTGAGATGGAGTTTTGCTCTTGTTGCCCAGGCTGGAGTACAATGGATTCGATCTCAGCTCACTGCAACCTCCACCTCCCGGGTTCAAGCAATTCTCCTGCCTCAGCCTCCCGAGTAGCTGGGATTATAGGCACCCGCCACTACGCCCGGCTAATTTTGTATTTTTATTAGAGATCAGGTTTAACCATGTTGGTCAGGCTGGTCTTGAACTCCTGACCTCAGGTGATCCACCTGCCTTGGCCTCCCAGAGTGCTGGGATTACAGGCGTGAGCCACTGAGCCCAGCCATAAAAAGTTTTTTAAATGTACATATATAGTCCACTTTTGAAAGAATGAAGTAGCTGGGCATGGTGGCTCATCCCTGTAATCCCAACACTTTGGAAGGCCAAGGTGCCAGTATCACTTGAGCTCAGGAGTTCAAGACCAGCCTGGGCAACACAGGGAGATCCCATTTCTAAAATTTAAAAAATTAGCCAGGCATGGCCAGGTGCAGTGGCTCACGCCTATAATCCCAGCACTTTGGGAGGCCAAGGTGGGCAGATCACCTAAGGTCAGGAGTACTAGACCAACCTGGCCAACATAACGAAACCACGTCTCTACTAAAAATACAAAAATTAGCCGAGCGTGGTGGTGTACACCTGTAGTCCCAGCTACTTGGGAGGCTGAGGCAGGAGAATCGCTTGAACCCAGGAGGCGGAGGTTGCAGTGAGCTGAGATCGCACTACTGCATTCCAGCCTGGGTGACAGAGTGAGACTGTCTAAAAAAAAATAAAAAAATAAAATAAAATAAAAATTAGCCAGGCATGGTGGTGCACACCTGTGGGCCCAGCTATTTGGGAGGCTGAGATGGGAGGATCACTTGAGCCTGTGAGGTCAAGGGTGCAAGTGAGCAAAGATTGCACCATTGCACCCCAGCCTGGGTGACAGAGCAAGAATCTGTCTCAAAAAATAAAAATAAATAAAAGCATAAGCTTGTCCTTTTGACATTTTGGGCTGGATGATTTAAAAAAAAGAAAAGGGCTGGGCGCAGTGGCTCACGCCTGTAATCCCAGCACTTTGGGAGGCCGAGGCGGGTGGATCACGAGGTCAGGAAATTGAGACCATCCTAGCTAACACAGTGAAACCCTGTCTCTACTAAAAGTACAAAAAATTAGCCAGGCGTGGTGGTGGGCGCCTGTAGTCCCAGCTACTCGGGAGGCTGAGGCAGGAGAATGGCATGAACCCGGGAGGCGGAGCTTGCAGTGAGCCGAGATCGCGCCATTGCACTCCAGCCTGGGTAACAGAGCAAGACTCCGTCTCAAAAAAATAAAAATAATAAAAAAAAAGAAAGAATGAGGCTGGGCGCGGTGGCTCACGCCTGTAATCCCAGCACTTTGGGAGGCTGAGGCGGGCAGATCACGAGGTCAGGAGATCGAGACCATCCTGGCTAACACAGTGAAACCCCGTCTCTACTAAAAAATACAAAAATTTAGCCGGGCGTGGTGGCGGGCGCCTGTAGTCCCAGCTACTGGGGAGGCTGAGGCAGGAGAATGGCGTGAACCCGGGAGGCAGAGCTTGCAGTGAGCCGAGATCACGCCACTGCACTCCAGCCTCGGCGACAGAGCGAGACTCCGTCTCAAAAAAAAAAAAAAAAAAAAGAGGTAAAGCTATAGGTACTGACATACAATGATTGTTAAGATATATTGTTAAATGACGAAATAATTACAAACCAGCTTACCAACTTCCCCCGTCAAAATCTTTCAAGATGTAGTTCAGGTTCCAACTCTTCTAGAAAGTCTTCCACGGTCACATCTCTCCTTAGGGAGCCCTGCCTTTAGAGGCTTTCCAAGCACAGGCAGGTACAAGATTGGAGAGCCCCAGAGTCTTATGGGAGATTTGAGGCCAATGAATCCATCATATACCCAGTAGGGGGAGCCAGAGCTTAGCTCCTCGCCTCTGGAGATCCCTCTCCTGCATAAATTCCACATGGAGTGTGGAGAAAACAAAGATATGCACAAAACATGTCTTTTAAAGGGACTGCGGAGAGAGGAAGGTAGCTGTAGTGTGAAAGAGTTTTTTTTTGTTTTGAGACAGGGTCTTGCTGTGTTGCCCAGGCTGGAGTGCAGTGGCCCCATCTTGGCTCACTGCAGCCTCAACCTCCTGGTCACTCAAGCAATCCTCCCACCTCAGCCTCCTGAGTAGCTGGGACTACAGGCATGCACTACCCTGCATGGCTAATTTTTTTTTTTTTTTTTTTGAGACGGGATTTTCTCTATTGCTCAGGCTGGTCTCAAACTCGAAGGAGTTTTTTGGGGTTTTATTTCACTTTATTGAGGTTTTCAGAGTAGCAATCCTTGAATCAAGCTTCCCTCTGCATTTATCTGCAGATTTGATTTACAAAGATGTGAGCATACAGCTTCTCAGAAGTGTGTGTGTTTTGTTTAAAGCCAAATAGATCTTATTGTGGAAGGAATGGAATGTTGCCACTGGATCACTGGATCACCGGATCACCAAATTCAATAAATTGAGGTGGGGTGCGGTGGCTCATACCTAACCTCAGTGCTTTGGGAGATTGAGGTAGGAGGATTGTTTGAGGCCAGGAGCTCAAGACCAGCCTAGTCAACATACCAAGACCTCATCTCTATTAAAAAAAGAATTAAAAAATCACTACAAGTGGCATGTACCTGTAGTCCCAGCTACTTAGGAGGCTGAGATGTGAGGATCGCTTGAGCACAAGAAGTTTGGGGCTGTAGTTAGCTATGATTGCACCACTGCACTTCAGCCTGGATGACAGAGCCAGACCCTATCTGAAATAAATAAATAGAGCATTGGAGGAGTTAGGTAGGAGGCAGCTTAGAGAAAGAGCACTGGATCTGAGGTTGAAGCTCCCAGTTAAATCCTGTTTCTAATCATTAACCAGCTTTTGACTGCAGGCAGGTAACTAAATCTCTTGGCTGACTGTGAACTTCTGCAACATGAAACGTGACGGTGTTTACAGAGCACAGCTGTAAAGCATTCTTAGGGCTCCCTGAGTCATCGGCTGAGCTCTTACAGTCCAGGAGAGATGGCAGAACTCCCTCACTTAAAGTCGGGCCAAATAATTTTGACTCTGAAGCACCAGAAACAGGGGGAGGTAACTTTTACACCAAGCTCCAAGCCCTCAAGCCTCCAGCCAGGCCTTTACCCAATCCTGAACCATTAACCTCTGTACTCCCCCTGGTTGTAGCCTACCCTATATAACCACAGCGAGGCAAGACACGCAGCCATATTGCCTGCATGAGGAATAAGCCATGTGTGGCCTTTCCCCGGGACTCAGGGGACCTGAGCAACCTGGAGGAAGAAACTGAAAGCTGGGCTCTCAGATATTGCTGGGAGGCAGCTTCTCAGAGAACACCGGGAGCTCTGCTAGGATCTGAGCTGACACAATTGGATGGAGGCCCCAAGAAACAGGCATTGGTGCTCTTTGGAGACATCCTTTCAGGCAGAAGTAGCCACTACGCTGACCAAGAAAGAGGTGACTTGAGTGTTAGCTTTGCCCCACAGGCACGGTCTCAGCTCCTAAAAGTCCAGTTTGGCTCTATCTGTATTTGAAGGAAGGTGTCGACTTGTGTTTTCCTTGAGATCTCTCCCCTCCCCAGGTCTCTTTCTTACCATCAGTAGCCAGCTGTGGCTACAGCTGAGGACAGGAATTTTCTGCAGGGGCTATTCAGCAGGGCATGTCAGGGCCTGCAGGAACTGGTTTAACTTGCTTCTGAGAGTCTTGACTCTGCCTCAGACTCCTTTGGCTTTAGGGTAGGGAGGTGATTCTAGAGGTAGGGAGAGCAGGAGACAGGATACAGCCAAAGGGATCTGTCAAGTCAAAGAGGTCCCTGGAGAGGTGACTTTTTGCGCTACAGAAGGAGGAGAGGGCCTCCCAGGCTTCCACTAAACTATCTGCTCATAGGTCCCAAGACTCCAGCTTCTCTCTTCCTTGTTTTTTTTTTTTTTTTAATTTTTTGAGGCAGAGTCTCGCTCTGCCACCCAGGCTGGAGTGCAGTGGTGCGATCTCGCCACTTTACTCCAGCCTGGGCGACAAAGTTAGACTCCATCTCAAATAATAATAATAATAATAATAATAAAAAATAAAGTGATGATAGGTGTGCTTCCATGTACCCCTCCAGATCTACTCTCTGCCCTACTGGGTACTCCTGGTCTCTATCAGTAGGCCTTCTTGTCCTCTGCCTTCTGGTTAAATTCTCCCAATGGAGATTAGGAGGAGAGAGGATTGGGACAAGAGGTTATTTATGGCTGGGCACCATGGCTCATGCCTGTAATCCCAGCACTTTGGGAGGCTGAGGTGGGGAGATCACCTGAGGTCAGGTGTTCGAGACCAACCTGTCCAACATGGCGAAACCCCATCTCTACTAAAAATATAAAAATTAGCTGGGCATGGCAGCGCGTGCCTTTAGTCCCAGGTACTTGGGAGACTGAGGCAAAATTGCTTGAACCCGGGAGGCGGAGGCTGCAGTGAGCCAAGATCGTGCCACTGCACTCCAGCCTGGGCGACAGAGTGAGACTCCGTCTCAAAAATAAAAAGAGGTTATTTATTTTCCACTGACACCCCACCTTCCTAAAAGTGGAGTCACTGCAGACCCCTGTCAGGTGACCCTTCTCATTTGTTTGCTGCTCCCTTCCTGTTGTCCCCTGAAGCCCAATAGTGATCAGGTTTCCACACTGTCACTGGCCCTCGGGCATTGTAACATCTCTCGTTGTCTTACTAAACTCTCCTCAATTATCCATCTATTTCTTGCTGGGGACCTGATAAATAAGGACATGTATCTTACTACAGATTGCCATCTAACCTGGCTCTGTCATTTGTCTGTAGGATCTCAGTAAGTTACCTAACCTCTCTGAGCTTCGGTTTTCTCATATGTAAAATATTGCAGGAAGAGGAGGTGTGCTCTAAAGTCATTTTTCGCTCTTAGAATCTTTGGTTCTAAGGTGACAAAAGGTGATAATAATTCTAACTCCTATGGAATTCAACCAGGAGGATTGGGCCTGAATGGAAACGTAGGTAAGATTATTCCACTGGGCATTTGGGCTGGAGGAAGGTGCATGCTCAAAATACCCCAGAGTTAAGAGTAGGGAAAAAAGCAAGAAATACTGCCATCTGTACTGCATGTGTATTTATTTGAAACATGATCCTTTCCAAGAAATTCTGCAGAGTTGTGGTGGGAATCAACTTTTATTTTATCTTCAGCTCTGTTTGTATTTGTCTTCTCTTGTTAGAAAAAAAAATGTCAGAAAAATCTTTCTCCTGGTGTTTTTTTCTCAGTCTCTTTCTATTAATAGTGCCTCTAGGTTTCTCTCTGTATTTCTGTTTCTTTCTGTTTTTGTTTCTCTCCATGAAACAAAGAAAAAAGAAAAAGGCATTTTCCCCTAGGACCCTCCCAAGAGGGAAGAATCAGAAAGTTTCTAAACCAGGCACCTAGCAGGTTTACAAATGACTCAGCCAGAACTGACCAGCACCTGGGCCTGCCAGTTAGAGGAAAAGAGTCCCAGATGCTGGGAAGCTTTGGCCCCAGAGAAGTTTTCCCAGACTGAGTGAGGCAAAGGCTGACAATTACTTCTTTTTTTCTTAAATTTTTTTGAGATGGAGTCTTGCTGTGTCACCCAAGCTGGAGTGCAGTGGCATGATCTCAGCTCACTGCGACCTCTCCCTCCTGGGTTCAAGTGATTCTCCTGTCTCAGCCTCCTGAGTAGCTGGGATTACAGGTATGCACCACCACGCCCAGATAATTTTTGTATTTTTAGTAGGGATGGGGTTTTACCATGTTGGCCAGGTTAGTCTCAAACTCCTGATCTCAGGTGATCTGCCCACTTCGGCCTCCCAAAGTGCTGGGATTACAGGCGTGAGCCACCGCCCGGCCTGATAATTACTTTTAACTTTACTTTTTTTTTTTTTTTTTGAGACAGAGTCTTGCAGTGGTGCGATCTCAGCTTACTGCAACCTCTGCCTCCTGGGTTCAAGCAATTCTCCTACCTCAGCCTCCTGAGTATCTGGGATTACAGGTGTGCACCACCACGCCTGGCTAATTTTTGTATTTTTGTTTGTTTGTTTGCTTAGTAGAGATGGGGTTTCACCATGTTGGCCAGGCTCGTCTCGAACTCTCGACCTCAAGTGATCTGTCTGCCTTGGCCTCCAAAAGTGCTGGGATTACAGGAGTGAGCCACCACACCTGGCCTTTTAACTTTACATTTTGGAATGAATCAACTTTGGACAGAATCCACCTGGATGTTTCTTGCATCACCCAGGTGACTTATACCTGTGATTTCAGGAAAAGTGCTCATAAACCAGAGAGGGAGGCTGAGGTTTCTCTTTTACTGGAGTCAGAGATGGCACTAGGATTTTTAGAGCTGGAAGGATGTCAAAGATTATTTACAATAAAACCTCTTTGTTTTACAAAGTGAAGGAACTAAGATGCAGAGATAGAAAGAGTCTTGCCCAAGGTCACACAGTAAATTAATAGTAGAGGCTAACAATAGCTAAAAGGTACGGAATGTTAGGCTCTGCCACACGTCATTTTCATATATTCACATTTAATCCCCTTAATGACTCTATGGAGGAAGCATTAGTATCATCTCATTTTACAGATGAAGAAACTGAGGCCCAGAGAGATAAAGTAACTTGCCTGCACTGGAGTCAGAGTTCTCCACTACTTCACTCTCCACTTCCAGCATTATATTGTAGGTTGATGTAGCTTGATATATCCTGTAACTTTATTTTATTTTATTTATTTTTTGTTTTGTTTTTTGAGACAGGTTTATCTCTGTCGCCCAGGCTGGAGTGCAGTGGTGCAATGTTTGCTCACTACAACCTCTGCCTCCTGGGTTCAAGCAATTCTCCTGCCTCAGCCTTCCAAGTAGCTGGGATTACAGGTCCACATCACCATGACGGACTAATTTTTGTATTTTTAGTAGAGGCAGGGTTTTGACATGTTGGCCAAGCGTGTCTTGAACTCTTGACCTCAAGTGATCCAACAGCCTTGGCCTCCCAAAGTGCTGGGGTTGTAGGTGTGAGCCACCACGCCCGGCCATATCCTGTAACTTTAAATAGGCTATGGTAGGGATATTTATGCCACAGAAATCAACACATGCTACACATTAGGGCTTGTTTTGTTGATTGTTGAGTTTTTTATTGTGTGGTGTTTTTTGTTGCTGTTTTGTTTTGTTTGTTTTGAGACAGGGGCTTGCTCTGTCACCCAGCTGAAGTGCACTGGCACAATCATGGCTCACTGCAGCCTTGACCTCCCCAGGTTCAGGTGGTCCTCCCAGGTCAGTCTCCTGAGTAGTTGGAACTACAGGTGTGCACCACCATGCCCAGCTAATTTATATATATATATATATATATATATATAATTTTTTATAGATAGGGTTTCCCCATGTTGCCCAGGCTACTCTCAAACTCCTAGGTTCAGGCAGTCCTCCGCTGGGACTATAGGCATGTGCCACCACACCTGGTTAATTTTTAAATTTCTTGTAGAGACAGGGTCTCACCATGTTGCTAACTTTTGTATTTTTAGTGGAGACGGGGTTTTGCCATGTTGCACAGGCTGGTCTCGAACTCCTGGCCTCAAAGGATCCGCCTGCCTTGGCCTCCCAAAGTGTTGGGATTACAGAAGTGAGCCACTGCACCCAGCATGAGCTTTTAAGGCCCCAGCACCTGTTGGAGGTACATTCCACCTAAGCCTGGGGACCTTGGCTGAATGCATCTCTAGGCTGTTTAGGAACTGACTTCTTTTTTCTAATTTACTTATTATTATTTTTTTTAGATGGAGTCTTGCTCTCTCCTAGGCTGGAGTGCAATGGCGCAATCTCGGCTCACCTCAATCTCTGCTTCCCGGGTTCAAGCGATTCTCCTGCCTTAGCCTCCCAAGTAGCTGGGATTATAGGCACCTGCCACTGTGCCCAGCTAATTTTTTGTAGTTTTTTTAGTAGAGATGAGGTTTCCCCATGTTGGCCAGGCTAGTCTCGAACTCCTGTGCAGGATAGTTTCCTGTGCAGAAACTAAGTGTGCAGGATATGAAAAGATTGAGATTTCTCCAGTTAGGTTTGGTTGCTTCTTATCAAGTACAAATTCCTGAAAGAAATCTTAAAGAGCTCAACTTTTCAGGCTGGGCATGGTGGCTCACGCCTGTAATCCCAGCACTTTGGGAAGCTGAGGTGGGCAGATCACGAGGTCAGGAGTTTGAGACCAGCTTGGCCAACATGGTGAAACCCCGTCTCTACTAAAAATACAAAAAGTAGCCAGGCATGGTGGTGCACGCCTGTAGTCCCAGCTACTCGGGAGGCTGAGGCAGGATAATCGCTTGAACCTGGAACGCAGAGGTTGCAGTGAGCTGAGATTGCACCACTGCACTCCAGCCTGGGCGACAGAGTGAGACTCTGTCTCAAAAAAAAAAAAAAAAAAAAGAGCTTAGTTCAATTTTTCAAGCCAGATAATACTATGGGTCAATGGTCACTCTAGGATATGGAGATTTTCACCCTGGTCCAGTCAGCTGAGGTTGGTGGTCGTAGCAGGTCATGTGACCTGCCCAGGGCTGCACCTTCAGTAGGGGCCATCAGTGACCATGGCAGGTATCAGGGGAAGACTTTCCTGGTTTCTGAAGTATGAGTAAGAAGAGAGTTCCTGGCCGGGAGTGGTGGCTCACACCTGTAATCCCAACACTTTGGGAGGCCGAGGCGGGTGGATCACGAGGTCAAGAGATCGAGACCCTCCTGGCCAACGTGGTGAAACCCCGTCTCTACTAAAAATACAAAATTTAGCTGGGCGTAGTGGCACGTGCCTGTAATCCCAGCTAATCGGGAGGCTGAGGCAAGAGAATCGCTTGAACCAGGGAGTTGGAGGTTCCAGTGAGCTGAGACTGCACCACTGCACTCCAGCCTGGCAACAGAGCAAGACCCCATCTCAAAAAAAAAAAGAGAGAAATCCTGGGTTCAAGCTAACCTCCTTCGTCCCAAAGTGCTGAGATTACAGACATGAGCCACTGCCTGGCCTGGTCTTGCTTTTAAGGAGCCCACAGGTGTAGCCATTCTGTCCTTGCAGAAGGCCATACTGAACTATCTTTGGCCTGAAACAAGGCCCAAGCTGCTAGGAGGTTATCATTTGACTGGGGGAATGTTGGGGAAGGTCTGGGCCAAACAGTTTGTCAAGCCCCCTTCTTCCCTCCCTAGTGTGCTGTGGGTGGCATGTTTTCTTTTCTGGCTGGGCTGGGAATTATACTCATCCTCATCAGAACAGATTTCTCGGGCTGGGTGCGGTGGCTCACGCCTGTAATCCCAGTACTTTGGGAGGCCGAGGCGGGCGGATCACGAGGTTAGGAGATCCAGACCATCCTGGCTAACAGTAAAACCCCGTCTCTACTAAAAATACAAAAAAATTAGCCGGGTGTGGCGACGGGCACCTGTAATCCCAGCTACTGGGGAGGCTGAGGCAGGAGAATGGTGTGAACCCGGGAGGCGGAGCTTGCAGTGAGCCAAGATCGCGCCGCTGCACTCCAGCCTGGGCGATAGAGCGAGAAAAAAAAACAGATTTCTCCTCGTGACTACCATGTGTTCATTCTTGGAAGAGCAACGGAAGAGTTTTGCTTAAGTTAACTAATTTAAAGTTGATATGCAAGTGAGTGCCATCAAAAGTGTTCTTTCTTTAGTGACCACAGCTGGCCCACCCTCAAGTTGGCAGAACTGGCGGCATATCAGCAGAGGATCTGAGGGGGTGGCCTCCTCATCTAAAATATCATCCCACCACCTGTCATCCCACCATTAGCACTTCATTCCTCAGTGTCTCTAAGGAGGCTTTTCTACTTCTGGAGACCCCTATTGACATTCAAATTTTTATAGAAAGAGGATTTTAGCAGGGATTAGTAACAGGAGGAAATAAATTCCTTAGCCTGGCATATAAGATCCTGTACAATCAGATCGGGAATTCCTGACTGCCTGGATTATCTGTCCACCACACCACCACACCCAGCTAATTTTTGTATTTTTTGTAGAGACGGGGTTTCCCAGTGTTGCCCAGGCTGGGCTCAAACTCCTGGCCTGTAACCTTCTCCTAGTCTGTCTCTCTTCCTTTTTTCATTAGACATTTATTTAGAACATACTGTATTGTGCTAGCATTGTGAAACATTGTGTCAAAGATATATATATTTTTTTAATTTTTCACAGCACCCAGAACACAGCTAGGCACATAGTGGGGAAACAATAAATCCTAGGTCAAACTCGTCTTAAATTCCTTTCATCTCTAGAATTTGATAAATTCTAACTTGTATATGTAGGTGGGCGTGTATTGCTTTCTACAATCCTCTCTGTAAGCAAAATGTGAAAGTACAAAACAGAGACATCTTACAATGTGTCTTCAGAAACATCGCTCTTCATTTAAAAAATATTTATTTTGTGCTTACTATGAGCTAAATCTCATGCTAGGTGCTAGAAATACAGACATGAGGCTAGCCATACTGGCTCATGCCTGTAATCCTAACACTTTGCAAGACCGAGGTGGGAGGATCACTTGAGGCCAGGAGTTTGAGACCAATCTAGGCAACATAGTGAGATCCCGTCTCTATGACAAAAGAAATACACACATGAAAAAACGCAGTCCTTGTTTTCAAGAAGCTTTATGTTCAGTGGGGAGGAGGAGAAGGCAAAAACACTAATGGTGTTGGAGAAAATAAAGCACTGTGTTTAAATTTAGGAAGACTTGAGTTTAACTTCTGATTCTGGGCCTGGTGCAGTGGGTCACACCTGTAATCTCAACACTTTGGGAGGCCAAGGTGGGCAGATCACCTGAGATCAGGAGTTCAAGACCAGCCTGACCAACATGATGAAACCCCGTCTGTACAAAAAATACAAAAATTAAACAAGCATGCTGTTGTGCGCCTCTAGTCCCATCTACTCGGGAGGCTGAGGCAGGAGAATCTCTTGAACTTGGGAAGCGGAGGTTGCAGTGAGCCTAGATCGTGCCATTGCACTCCAGCCTGGGCGATGGAGCAAGACTCCGGCTCAAAATAAACAAATAAATTAAATAAAATAAAAAGTATATGCTTAGGTTATATGCAAATACTACGATGTCATTTAATATAAGGGACTTGAACATCTGTGGATTTTGGTATACTGGGGGAGGATTGTGTCCTGGAATAAATATCCCATGGATACTGGGTGTAGACTATACATTGCTTATTTAAAAAACAAAATTTTTTTTTTGGCTGGGCACAGTGGCTCATGGCTGTAATCCCAGCACTTTGGGAGGCTGAGGTGGGAGGATCACTTGAGGCCAGGAGTTCAAGATCAGCCTGGGCAATATAGCTAGACCTGTCTCTATAAAAATTTTTAAAACCAGGCACAGTAGCTCACGCCTGTAATCCCCAGCTCTTTGGGAGGCTGAGGTGGGTGGATCACGAGGTCAGGAGATCGAGACCATCCTGGCTAACACGGTGAAACCCCGTCTCTACTAAAATACAAAAAATTAGCTGGGCATGGTGGCACACACTTGTAGTCCCAGCTACTCAGGAGGCTGGGGCAGGAGAATCGCTTGAACCTGGGAGGCGGAGGTTGCAGTGAGCCGAGATCGTGCCGTCTCAAAAAAAATTTTTTTTTAATTAGCTGGGCTCAGGGGCTCACGTCTGTAATCCCAGCACTTTGGGAGGCCGAGGCAGGCGGACCACCTGAGCTCAGGAATTCGCGACCAGCCTGGCCAACGTGGTGAAGCCCCGTCTGTACTAAAAATACAAAAATTAGCTGGGTATGGTTCCAGGTGTCTGTAATCCCAGCTACTTGGGAGGCTGAGGCAGGAGAATCGCTTGAGCCTGGGAGGTGGAGGCTGCAGTGAGCCGAGATCACACCACTGCACTCCAACCTGGCGACAGAGCAAGACTCCGTCTCAAGAAAGAAAAAAAAAAAAGGCCTATTGGATTAGTTAAATTAGGGCCGAGCCCGATGACCTAATTGAACCTTAATTACCTCAATTACCTCTTTAAACATCCTAATTCCAAATACAGTCACATTCTGTAGTACTTCAACATATGAACTGGGGTGGGAGGATCATAATTCAGTCCATACAACATCCTAGAAATCTGATCTTCCCTGATAAGCTATTATGTTCATATTCATATACAATGGATTTCTCTCTGAAAGCGTACAACCTTCAATAGCCCTAAATATTTGCTTAAACATTATTTAGATCATAAAAGTAACACCTGAGGTTTTGTTTTGTTTTGTTTTTTTTAGATGGAGTCTCGCTGTATCACCCAGGCTGGAGTGCAGTGGCGTAATCTCGGCTCACTGCAACCTCCGCCTCCCGAGTTCAAGCAGTTCTCCTGCCTTAGCCTACAGAGTAGTGGGACTACAGGCGCGCACCACCATGCCCGGCTAATTTTTGTATTTTTAGTAGAGATGTGGTTTCACCATATTGGCCAGGCTGATCTTGAACTTCTGACCTCGTGATCCACCCGCCTTGGCTTCCCAAAGTGCTGGGATTAGAGGTGTGAGCCACCTCGCTGGGTGTAAGACCTGAGTATTAAAAGCAATTTGAAATTACAGAGAAGTGAAAATGTTATCTAAATTGCCATTTTCTAAACACAGCCCATGTTACTATTTTTTTTTTTTTTTTTTTGAGACCAGTTTCGCTCTTGTTGCCCAGGCTGGAGTGCAATGGCGCAATCTTGGCTCACCGCAACCTCCGCCTCCCGGGTTCAAGTGATTCTCCTGCCTCAGCCTTCCGAGTAGCTGAGATTACAGGCATGTGCCACCATGCCCAGCTAATTTTTTTGTATTTTTGGTAGAGACGGGGTTTCTCCATGTTGGTCAGGCTGGTCTTGAACTCCCGACCTCAGGTGATCCACCTTCCTCGGCCTCCCAAAGTGCTGGGATTATAGGCATGAGCCACCGTGCCCGGCCCATGTTACTATTCTTTTGATGTATTTTTATAGCCTTTCTTTCTTATGCATACTGTTCTTACATAGTTATATTTACTCACAGATTTGGTTTTGGCTTTTTATACCTAAATGTACACAGCAAGCATTTCCCCATGTCCTGGCATGTTTTTTGAAAATGTTGTTTATAAAGGCTGCATAATATGGGATCTAGCATGAATACCATAATTTACTTAACCATTTCTCTACAGTCAGATATGTCAGATGCTTCCAATATTTGCAGTTATAAATAAACCTGAGAGAAATGTTTTTTCTGCATAATATTGGATCTAGCATGAATACCATAATTTACTTAACCATTTCTCTACAGTCAGATATGTCAGATGCTTCCAATATTTGCAGTTATAAATAAACCTGAGATAAATGTTTTTTCTGCATAACAATTTTTCCATTTGTAAAATTATTTCCTTAGGGCCGAGTATGAGAATGGATTTGGATGCTTTAATATATTATGACTTTTTGTTTTCCAAAAAGTTTATGCCAATTTGTACTCCTATTATGCAAATAAGAGCGTGCCTTTTTAAAATTTTGAGATGGGGCATTACTATGTTGCCCAGGCTGGTCTCCAACTCCTGAGCTCAAGCAGTCCTCCTGCCTTGGCCTCCCAAAGTACTGGAATTACAGGAGTGAGTCACCTTGCCTGGCCCAAGAGTGCTTCTTTTAGTAAACATTGATTAGCACTGGGTAGCATCATTATTTTTACTCTTTATTAATTTGGTGGGCAACATGTGTATTTTTTTTTTTTTTTTGAGACGGAGTCTCACTCTGTCGCCCAGGCTGGAGTGCAGTGGCTCAATCTTGGCTCACTGCAAGCTCCGCCTCCCGGGTTCATGCCATTCTCCTGCCTCAGCCTCACAAGTAGCTGGGACTACAGGCGCCTGCCACCACACCTGACTAATTTTTTATATTTTTAGTAGAGATGGGGTTTCACCGTGTTAGCCAGGATAGTCTCAATCTCCTGACCTCGTGATCCACCCACATCGGCCTCCCAAAGTGCTGAGATTACAGGCGTGAGCCACTGCGCCCGGCCAACATGTGTATTGTTATTATTATTTGCATTTAAAAATTTCTAGTGGTGGCCAGACACAGTGGCTCACACCTGTAATCCCAGCACTTTGGGAAGCCAAGGCAGGCAGTTCACAAGGTCAGGAGTTCGAGACCAGCCTGACCAACAGGGTGAAACCTCATCTCTACTCCAAATACAAAAAATTAGCCAGGGGTGGTGGCATGCACCTGTAATCCCAGCTACTCAGGAGGCTGAGACAGGAGAATTGCTTGAATCCGGGAGGCAGAGCTCGCAGTGAGCCGAGATCGCGCCACTGCAGTCCAGCCCAGGCAACAGAGCAAGACTGTCTCAAAAAAAAAAAAAAAAAAAAAAATTTGTAGTGGCTGCATGCTCTGTATCACACCTGTAATCCCACCTCTTTGGGAGGCCGAAGTGGGAGAAATGCTTGAGGCCAGGAATTTGAGACCAGCCTGGACAATATAGTGAAACTTAATCTCCACAAAAAATAAAAAAATTAGCTGGGCCTGTTGGCTCATGCCTACAGTCCCAGCTACTTGGGAGGCTGAGGCAGAAGGATCATTTGAGCCCAGGAGGTTGAGGCTGCAGTGAGTCGTGATCATGTCACTGGACTCTAGCCTCGGCGACAGAGTGGGATGTTTCAAAAAAATAAAATATAATAAAATAAATTCTAGGGGGAAAGGGGGAGGGATTGCATTAGGAGATATACCTAATGTAAATGACGAGTTATTGGGTGCAGCACACCAAGATGGCACATGTATACATATGTAACAAACCTGCATGTTGTGTACATGTACCCTGGAACTTAAAGTATCATTAAAAAAAAAAAAAGTAGGCTGGGCGTGGTGGCTCACGCCTGTAATTCCAGCACTTTGGGAGGCGGAGGCAGGCAGATCACGAGGTCAGGAGATCGAGACCATCCTGGCTAACACGGTGAAACTCCGTCTCTACTAAAAATGCAAAAAAAATTAGCTGGGCGTGGTGGTGGCGGGCACCTGTAGTCCCAGCTACTTGGGAGGCTGAGGCAGAAGAATGGCGTGAACCTGAGAGGCGGAGCTTGCAGTGAGCAGAGATTGCACCACTGCACCCCAGACTGGGCTACAGAGCGAGACTCCATCTCAAAAAAAATTAATTAATTAATTAATTAATTCTAGTGAGGTATAATATTTTTCCACCTGTTTGCTGGTTAGCTGTATTCCCACTTTTAGGAACTGTGGTATGTTTGTCCATTTATCTACTGAATTTTCAGTGTTTTTGTCAATTTGTATGAGTTCTTTTTATGGTAAAAATATTAATAATTTATAAATTTGTGTTTTTCTCCCCAGATCTATCATTAATTTTGGTCTTTTTAATGTTACATAGAGGGCTAGGGATGGTGGCTGAAGCCTGTAGCCCCAGTGCTTTGGGAGACCAAGGCAGGAGGATCACTGGGGCCAGGAGTTCAAGATTAGGCTGGGCAACATAGCAAGACCCCATTTGTACAAAAATTAAATTAAATTAGATTTAAAAATTGGCCAGGCATGTTGGCATGCACCTGTAGTCCTGGCTACTGGGGAGGCTGAGGTGAGAGGATCACCTGAGCCCAGGAGGTCCAGGCTGCAGTGAGCCCTGATCCCGCCACTGCATTCCAGCCTGGGTGACAGAGTAACACCTTGTCTCAAAAAAAGAAAAAAAGTGACAATTTTCTATAGAGTGGCAGCTTGGCTTAGTAGAAAGAGCACAGGCTTTGGAATAAAAGTTTAGAATCCTGGGTCGCCTATTTAATGTGTCCTCTACTCCCTGTTTTGTAAAATCAGACAAATTACCTTGAATATTTATAATCGGGATAAAGATAAGATGAACTGTGCCTGACAGACAACAAATGTTAGCTTTTCCCTATTATCTTAAGCCACTTGGTATATGAACATTGTCAGAATCAAAATCGAGTCACTTGTGTGAAAACAAGAAGAAGAAGAAAAAAACTCTGACAAATAGTGCTGAGGAAGACCATGAAGAGAGGATTCTCATACATAAATGCCTGATAACAGAAACTGTCACAGAAGACTGCCAAACTGCAACCTTGGACAACGGCCCACAATCGTATACAAAAAATACTTCTGCAAAGGACATTTGCCCAACAACTGCCTGCCCAACCTCAAACTAGCATGATCCTTTTTATTAATCCTTGGATTCATAGCCAAGGATAATTATCTCAAAACAGTTGTGCAATTCTTATCTTTCCTTTGAAAATCTTTGTCCTTCTTTACTTTCCCGAATACACACATAGTTTACTATGGTATGTGAATTCCCATTGCAATGCCTTATTCCTGAATAAATACCATTTTCTTTAGAGAGCCTCTCTCTGATATTTAGATTAACAGGTATATGGAGTGCAGTGTGGTTCTAAATCTTTTTCCCTAGATTGCTAACAAATTGCCTCCTTACTTACTTTTAGCTATTCCTGTCAGGGGAAGAGTCTTTTTTTTTTTTTTTTTTTTCCGAGATGGAGTCTCGCTCTGTCGCCCAGGCTGGAGTGCAATGGCACGATCTCGGCTCACTGCAACCTCTGCCTCCCAGGTTCAAGCCTCCAGAGTAGCTGGGACTACAGGCGCGCGCCATCACGCTCGACTAATTTACGTATTTTTAGTAGAGACGGGGTTTTGCCACGTTGGCCAGGCTGGTCTCAAACTCCTGACCTTGTGATCTGCCTGCCTCTGCTTCCCAAAGTGCTGTGATTACAGGCGTGAGCCACCGCACCCGGCCAGAGTTTCACTCTTATTGCCCAGGCTGGAGTGCAATGGCACGATCTCGGCTCACCGCAACCTCCATCTCCCGGGTTCAAGTGATTCTCCTGCCTCAGCCTCCCAAGTAGCTGGGATTACAGGCATGCGCCACCACGCCTGGCTAATTTTGTATTTTTAGTAGAGATGGGGTTTCTCCATGTTGGTCAGACTGGTCTCGAACTCCTGACCTCAGGTGATCCACCCGCCTCAGCCTCCCAAAGTGCTGGGATTACAGGCGTAAGCCACTGCCCCTGGCCAATTTTTTGACTTTTTGTAGAGATGAGATCTCCCTGTGTTGCCCAAGCTGGTCTTGAAATCCTGGGCTCAAGTGATCCTCCTACCTTGGCAACCCAACGTGCTGGGATTACAGATGTGAGCCTCTATGCTTGGTCTATTTTTATTTCTGTTTAGAGACGAGGTCTTGCTATGTTTCCAAGGCTGAACTTGTTACTGAATTGAACTAGGGTCCATTTGCCTGGTGCAGTAAACCAAACAAGTATATTGAGGTTTTGTAGTGGGAGAAAGGAGGGCATTTATTTTCAGGGCACCAAGCAAGAAGAATCAGGCAGCTCATGCTTAAAACGTGACCTCCTGGCCGGGTGCAGTCACGCCTGTAATCCCAGCACTTTGGGAGGCCGAGGCGGGTGGATCACGAGGTCAGGAGATCGAGACCATCCTAGCTAACATGGTGAAACCCCGTCTCTACTAAAAATACGAAAACAAAATTAGCCGGGCATGGTGGCGGGCGCCTGTAGTCCCAGCTACTTGGGAGGCTGAGGCAGGAGAATGGCAAGAACCTGGGAGGCAGAGCTTGCAGCGAGCCGAGATTGCGCCACTGCACTCCAACCTGGGCAACAGAGCGAGACTCCATCTCAAAAACAAAACAAAACAAAACAAAAAAACAAAAAACAAAAAAAAGTGACCTCCTGAATGGCTTATAAGCAAAGACTTTGTTTTTATTGAAACAGTGTCTTGCTGTGTTGCCCAGGCTGGAGTGCAGTGATGTGATCATGGCTCACTGCATCCTTGACCTCCAAGGCTCAATTGATTCTCCCACCTCAGCCTCCTTAGTAGTTGGTACTACAGGTGTGCACCACCAGCACCAGCTAATATTTTTATAGAGATGAGATTTTGCCATGTAGCCCAGGCTGTTCTCGAACTCTTGGCTTCAAGCAATCTGCTGGCCATGGCCTCCCCCAATCCTGGGATTACAGGCATCAGCCACTGTGCCTGGCCATAGCAAAGGGATTTTTTTTTTTTTTTGGTTTTGTTTCTTTGAGATGGAGTCTTGCTATGTTGCCCAGGCTGGAGTGCAGTGGTGCAATCTGGCTCATTGAAACCTCCACCTCCTGGGTTCAAATTATTGTGCTTCAGCCTCCCAAGTAGCTGGGAGTACAGGCATGTACCACCACACCCAGCTAATTTTTGTAATATATATATATATATATATTTTTGAGACAGAGTCTTGCTCTGTCGCCCGGGCTGGAGTGCAGCCATGTGATCTCGGCTCACTGCAACCTCTGCCTCCCGTGTTCAAGCAATTCTCCCACCTCAGCCTCCCACGTAGCTGGGATTATAGGCACACACCTCCATGCCCGGCTGATTTTTAAATTTTTTTTTAGTAGACACAGGGTTTCACCATGTTGGCCAGCCTGGTCTCAAAATCCTGACCTTGTGATCCGCCCTCCTTGGCCTCCCAAAGTGCTGAGATTACAGGCATGAGCCACTGCGCCCAGCCAGGCTTGCTTGCTTTTTTTTTTTTTTTTTTTTTTTGACAGAGTCTTGCTCTGTTGCCCAGGCTGGAGTGCAGTGGTATGAGCTCGGCTCGCTGCAACCTCTACCTCTCGGGTTCCAGTGATTCTTGTGCCTCAGCCACCTGAGTAGCTGGGACTACAGGTGTGTACCATCACTCCTGGCTAATTTTTGTATTTTTTAGTAGAGATGGGGTTTTGCCATGTTGGCCATTCTGGTCTTGAACTCCTGGGCTCAAGGGACCATCCCCTCTTGGCCTCCCAAAGTGCTGGGGTTACAGGCATGAACCACAGTGTCTGGCCTAAGCAAAGGTTTTTAACCCTTTCCTGGTTTAGAAAAAAAAAAAGTGCAGCCTGCTGCCAGTGCTCATTTAATTTCACATAAACACGCTCATTGAGGCCGAAGCAAATCTGACTGGTTTTCAATGTGAACATAAAATTTAAAAAACTGTTCTTGGAGTTATTTCTAAACAGAACTAAGATCAGGATCATCTGAATCATCAGAATTGTCTATTTTGGAAAAATTGGATTCGTGAAATGAGTCTTCGGCCAACAACTCTTTGAGAATGATGTTAAAATCACAGGTAGGAATGCTGTGTTTTCTAGGATTTGACATTATCAGCGATTGAGAATTACTATATTTTGTAAATGGAAATACTACTACCAAAACCAGAATGCTATAAATAGAACGATGTCTTTTGTTTCCAAAGTCAATACTAGAGCAATTCGAAATCCTCCTTCCTAGGCCTCCAAAAGTTCTGGGATTACAGGTGTAAGTCACCATGCCCAAAAGGCCTCACACAGTGACATTATGATTACTTCTTTTGGTCACTGCATTTAAAGTTCAGCATCTCAGGCCGGGCGCAATGGCTCACCTCTGTAATCCCAGCACTTTGGGAGGCCAAGGTGGGCGGATCATCTGAGGTCAGAAGTTCGAGACCAGCCTGGCCAACATGGTGAAACCCCATCTCTACTAAAAATACAAAAATTAGCCAGTCGTGGTGGCATGCACCTATAATCCCAGCTACTCAGGAGGCTGAGGCAGGAGAATCACTTGAACCCGCCCGGCCAGTTGTTTTTCCTTTTCTTAAAAATAGAGGTGGGGTTGCTTGGTGCAGTGGCTCATGCCTGTAATCCCAGCACTTTGGGATTTGTGGACGTTGCAGTGAGCCAAGATCGTGCCACTGCACTCCAGCCTGGGCAACAAGAGTGAAACTCCGCCTCAAAAAAAAAAAAAGAGGTGGGTCTCACTATGTTGCCCAGGCTGGTCTCGAACTCCTGAGCTCAAGTGATCCTCCCACTTTGGACTCCCAAAATTCTGGGATTACAAGCATTAGCTATTGTGCCTGGCTTCCACTACACTAATTTTCATTTTCTTTTCTTTTCCTTTCCTTTCTCTTTCGCTTTTTTTTTTTTTTTTTTTTTGAAGGAGTCTCGCTCTGTCGCCCAGGCTGGAGTGCAATGGCGCGATCTCACTGCAACCTCTGCCTCTTGGATTCAAGCAATTCTCCTGCCTCAGCCTCCCTAGTAGCTGGGATTACAGGCATGTGCCACCATGCCATGCTAATTTTTTGGTATTTTTAGTAGAGATGGGGTTTCACTACATTAGTCAGGTTGGTCTCAAACTCCTGACCTCAGGTGATCCAACCACCTCAGCCTCCCAAAGTGCTGGCATTACAGGCATGAGCCACTGCACCTGGCCAGTACACTAATTTTCAGTCAAGCCAAATAACATATGGTTCTCTGGTCAACAGCACATTCACTTCTCTGGAGGAAAGTATTAAATAGCAGCCAAATTCTAATCAGTAGGTTGCTTGAAAACATGGAACACAGGTTAGGGAACCTTATGGTTAATAGGCATGGAACACCCATCTTCATCTGCTAAAGGCAGAAATCTGCTAAGGGGTCAAAATGTTCTAAGTGCTGGTTAGGCCACCCTGTTTCTTGCAAGGCATACACTTTTGCTTATTAAGGTTCATTTTTTTTTTTTTAAGACTCTAGGAAGCCTATTTTCCTCTCTGTTACCACATTCTTTTTTTTTTTGAGACAGAGTCTTGCTCTTTTGCCCACGCTGGAGTACAGTGGCATGATCTTGGCTCACTGGAAGCTCCGCTTCCCAGGTTCACACCATTCTCCTGCCTCAGCCTCCCGAGTAGCTGGGACTACAGGCGCCCGCCACCATGCCCGGCTAATTTTTTTGTATTTTTAGTAGAGACGGGGTTTCACCGTGTTAGCCAGGATGGTCTCATCTCCTGACCTCGTATTATCACATTCTTTAGGCAGGGTATAATGCATTTGATTATGACATTTATTTTACAATTTAGAGAGTACATTAGATTGCAACTGTGAACCAGGTGCAGTGGCTCACGCCTGTAATTCCAACACTTTGGGAGGCCAAGGTGGGCAGATCACCTGAGGCCGGGAGTTTGAGACTAGCCTGGCCAACATAGCAAAACCCGTCTCTACTAAAAATACAAAAATTAGCTGGGTATAGCCGGGCGCGGTGGCTCATGCCTGCAATCCCAGCACTTTGGGAGGCCGAGGCAGGTGGATCATGAGGTCAGCAGATCGAGACCATCCTGGCTAACACAGTGAAACCCTGTCTCTACTAAAAATACAAAAAATTAGCCGGGCATCGTGGCGGGGCCCTGTAGTCCCAGCTACTTGGGAGGCTGAGGCAGGAGAATGGCATGAACCCAGGAGGTGGAGCTTGCAGTGAGCCGAGATTGCGCCACTGCACTCCAGCCTGGGCTACAGAGCGAGACTCAGTCTCAAAAAAAAAAAAAATTAGCTGGGTATGGTGATGCCTGCCTGTAGTTCCAGCTACTTGGGAGGCTGAGGCATAGGAATCGGTTGAACCCAGGAGGTGAAGGTTGCAGTGAGTTGAGATCGCCCGCTGCACTCCAGCCTGGGCGACAGAGTGAGACCCTGTATCAAAAAAAGAAAAAAACAAAATATTTCAACTGTGATTAGCTTTATCTAGTTTGTGAAAATTCTGCTTTGGAGTTTTTTATTAAGAAAATAAATATATGTATATATAAATAGAGATGGAGTCTTGCTATATTGCCCAGGCTGGTCTTGAACTCCTGGCCTCAAGTGAGCCTCCCATCTCGGCCTCCTAGAGTGGTAGGATTACAGGCGTGAGGCACCACACCTGTTCTGCTTTGGAGTTTATATGCCTTGATTGTATCCTCCTAAATCTCAGCCACCTATTACTATTACTGGTTGTTTCTGAAGACGGGCCTCATCTAAGAATTACTGATTCCAGATCCCAGTGCAGTGGCACACTGCCTGTAGTCTCAGCTAGTCTGGAGGCTGAGGTGGGAAGGCTGCCTGAGTTCAGAAGCTAAAGGCTATAGTACACTATAATTACACCTGTGAATAGGTACTGCACTCTGGCCTGGGCAACATAGCAAGACCCTGTCTAAGAAAAAAAAGAATGATTTCACACACCTATCTATCATATTGCCACCCATTTGTACAGACTTGAGAACCCAGGCTTCTGATAAATTCTCCAGTGTATCTTCCATGACATTATGTGCTCACTTTAGTCCAGCAAGAAGACTGAAGCAAACAAAAACTGGTAAAAAAGATGGGGATGGCCAGGTGCAGTGGCTCATGCCTGTAATCGCAGCACTTTGGGAGGCCAAGGCAGTCGGATCACGAGGTCAGGATATCGAGACCATCCTGGCTAACACGGTGAAACCCCGTCCCTACTAAAAAATATTAAAACAATTAGCCGGGCATGGTGGCGGGAGCCTGTAGTCCCAGCTACTTGGGAGGCAGAGGCAGGAGAAAGGAGTGAATCCGGGAGGCGGAGCTTGCCGCGAGCCGAGATCGCGCCACCGCACTCCAGCATGGGCGACAGAGTGAGATTCTGTCTCAAAAAAAAAAAAAAAAAAAAAGATAGGGATGTCCTTTGCAGTCACAGGATGTGAAATTAGTTTTAGTTTCAGAGTCAATGTCTCAGAGTCAAGCTGGGTGGATAAGGTGAATGATATCCTTTGTGTGGGTGAGGGAGCGGGAGGGAAAGGCTAGTTCTGTTGCATCCAGGTCCCAATAACAGTAATCAGTGAGGTTTTAGGGCTTTGATGTTCTTATTTTCTCTGATCCTAGGTTCTTGGTAGGACTTCTCCCTTAATAAATGATAATGTAATAAAAGTAACCAGCACAGTGTCCCTGACACAGAAAAGGCAGATGTTTTTGAAAATGAATTTAACAAGAAATTGAGTCCTGGAGAAGTGACACAGCTTGTACAGGGTCACAGAGCTAACACGTGGTCTCTGGTCTTCCTTTTCATAAAGCTAATCTTTTTTTTTCCTGTTTTTTTGAGACAGAATTTTGCTCTTGTTGCTCAGGCTGGAGTGCAATGGTACGATCTCAGCTCACTGCAACCTCCGCCTCCCAGGTTCAAGCAATTCTCCTGCCTCAGCATCCCGAGTAGCTAGGATTACAGGCATACGCTACCATGCTGGGCTAATTTTGGATTTTTAGTAGAGACGGGCCTTCTCCATGTTGGTCAGGCTGGTCTTGAACTCCCGACTTCAAGTGATCCACCTGCCTCGGCCTCCCAAAGTGCTGGGATTATGGATGTGAGCCACTGCGCCCGACCTCATAAAGTTAATCTTTTTTTTTTTTTTTTTGAGAGGAATCTCGCTCTGTTGCCAGGCTGGAGTGCAGTGGCTCGATCTTGGCTCACTGCAACCTCCGACTCCCGGGTTCAAGTGATTCCCCCTGCCTCAGCCTCTGGAGTAGCTGGGACTACAGGTGCACACCACAGGTGCACCACCACACCTAGCTAGTTTTTGTATTTTTAGTAGAGGGGTTTCACCATGTTGGCCAGGATGGTCTCAATCTCTTGACCTTGTGATCCGCCTACCTTGGCCTCCCAAAGTGCTTGGCCACCGTGCTGGGCCAAGTTAATCTTATAATTACATAAGTTATATACCAGTGCCTTCTCCAAGTAAAAAGCGAAAACGTTAGACTGCAGTCCCTTTGGGCCAGCAACCCCAATCACAAACCTCTTTCCCACCCCTCAGAGCCAGCCACTGTTATCAAGTTTGTATATTCCTTTCAGAATCCTTTTCTCCTGATGTGTGCATTTTTTTTCTTTTTGAGACGGACTTTTGCGCTTGTCACCCAGGCTGGAGGGCAATGGCATGATCTCAGCTTACTGCAACCTCCGCCTTCCAGGTTCAAGTGATTCTCCTGCCTCAGCCTCCCGGGTAGCTGGGATGACAGGCACCCGCCACCACGCCTGGCTAATTTTTGTATTTTTAGTAGAGACGGGGTTTCACCATGTTGGCCAGGCTGGTCTTGAACTCTGGACCTCAGGTGATCCGCCCGCCTTGGCCTCCCAAAGTGTTGGGATTACAGGCATGAGCCACCATGCCCGGCCTGATCTGTCCATTAAGTCTTTGACTCTCAAGGGTGGTTTTTATCTTTGATGCTCCCACACATTTCTATAAAGCAGCAGGGCAAAGAGGAGGAAGACGAACAGACAAGACACAATCCTAGCTCGTTGTCAAAAGAGGTGAGATAAGATACATCTACACATGAATGGTGATGATGATAAGTTCTGTTTTTTTTGTTTTTTTTTTTTGAGATGGAGTCTCACTCTGCCTCCCAGGCTGGAGTGCAGTGGCACAATTTTGGATCACGACAACCTCTGCCTCCTGGGTTCAAGTGATTCTCCTGCCTCAGCCTCCCAAGTAGCTGGGATTACAGGCGCCCGCCACCACGCCCGGCTAATTTTTTGTATTTTTTTAGTAAAGACAGGGTTTCACCATGTTGGCCAGGCTGGTCACAAACTCCTGACCTCAGGTGATCCACCCACCTTGGCCTCCCAAAGTGCTGGGATTACATGCGTGAGCCATCACGCCCGGCCCAGTTCTGTTTGTTGAAGGCACAGTCTAAGCATTCTTTGGTTTTGTTTTTGTTTGAGACAGAGTCTTGCCTGGAGTGCAGTGGTGCTATCTTGGCTCACTGCAACCTCCACCTCCTGTGTTCAAGTGATTCTCCTACCTCAGCCTCCTGAGTAGCTGGGATTACAGGCGTGTGCCACCACGCCCGGCTAATTTTTTTTTTTTTTTTTTTTTTTTTTTTTTGAGACGGAGTCTTGCTCTGTCCCTCAGGCTGGAGTGCAGTGGCGCGATCTCGGCCCACTGCAAACTCCGCACGCCATTCTCCTGCCTCAGCCTCCCGAGTAGCTGGGACTACAGGCGCCCGCCACCACGCCCGGCTAATTTTTTTGTATTTTTAGTAGAGACGGGGTTTCACCGTGTTAGCCAGGATGGTCTGCATCTCCTGACCTCGTGATCCGCCCGCCTCAGCCTCCCAGTGTTGGGATTACAGGCGTGAGCCACCGCGCCCGGACATTTTTTTGTATTTTTAACAGAGACGGGGTTTCACCATGTTGGTCAGGCTGGTCTCAAACTCCTGATCTTGTGATCCGCCCTCCTCGGGCTCCCAAAGTGCTGAGATTACAGGTGTGAGCCACCACGCCCGGCAGCATTCTTTCATTCAGATGAATAACAAAGGCTTTATTTGAACTAGATAGGACTGTTTGAGATGTCAATTGTTTTACTTAATAACTAGCAAATTAGTAATTAGCATAGTGCCCTGTACAAAGTTCAGTATAAGCTAATTTCCCCTTTCTACCTTACTTAGACCTTTTGGGCCCAATGGGTAGAGTGTGAAAATGATTACTGATACTTACTGAGGGTTTATTATGTGTCAAGCAGGCATTTTACATAATCTCATTTAATTTTCACAAGCCGGTGAAGTGTTATTACAGAGGAAAGCTCCAATTGAGATAAGGCATGCCGGGACTGCAAAGTCCTTGTATGTAACTAGCTTGGGATAAAACAGGCCAGTAAGTAGACCTTGAGAGCTTGTTTAGAAGACCTTGAGAGCTTGTTAACACGGGCGTGCAGCTACTCCTATATGCTTGACTTGTCCTCTTCTATGGGGGATGCTCCTCCTTTTCGACCGAATATGCAGCTTCGGGAGGGACGCACATGGAGAGGTGCGGGAGGAAGGGGCCACCCGCCTAGACAGCCAGATCAGCCGAATCAGCCCTGGCGATCTATGGGGTGACAAGATAGCCAGAACGCCCTCACATCCAAGCAGGCCAGTAAATGGAAAATACTTTAAAACACCATGCTACAATTATAAACCATCATCTTATTTATTCGTAATTCTTGGAGTTGACAACAGGTCAGATCCTATTGAGAGGAGGTCATTAATTTTCTAAAGACAGAAAACCTGGGTCTCTTCGGTCAACAAACAACTCTAAGGTTCTTTTTTTTTAATCCTTAAATAGGGGAAATCCTGGACTCAAGGAGTTGATTATATGATATAACAGAAATAAACGGCTGACTTGGAGTAGGCGTTCAGTAGATTCTAGTCTTTTCACCCAGAAGGGGCTTGGGAGGGCAAAAGTAAAACCGCACTGAAAAAGACTAAAAGTGGGCGCACCTTCCGCCTTGCCGAGGTTCTGGCTGCTAGCCGTTGGCGTTTTCCCGCGCAGGGGGCAGGGCGCAGAGCGAGCCCAGGAACGTGGGAGCGGAACCCCACCCCCCGCCAGGACTACACCTCCCAGCAGGCACCACGCTCCGCCACGTGGCGGGCGGCATCCAATGGTATTAGTCCTTCAAGCTAGCTTAGTCCGCTTTCCGTCCCGGCCTTTCCTCGGCACTAAGGTCTCTAGGGGGTTCGTCTAGAAGCCCGCTGGAGAAAGGCTGCGGTAGGGGTCGCCTTGGCTGTGCAGCATGTTGGGAGTCGTGGTCCCCTCGTGCAACATTTGGGAGGCCAAGCTTGCCCTGAGTGGTTGGACCACATCACGTGATGTGCACAGGGCGGCCACAGGGGAGTAACCTGTGGTGCTTTGTGAGGTCATCACGGCGCGACGACGAGCTGCAGTTGTGGGCACCCTGTATGCGGTGGCTAATACTCTCCTGATGACTCCGAGTACAATGCGTATTATCAAGTCTCCCTTATTTGTTCCTTTCTGTGGTCCCCACCTCCACGCGGTTGGCCTCGCGGGGTTGGGGTGGAGGTGGTGGCTGGAAGAGGCTGCGCGCCGCCTACGCTGGCTCTGAAGCCGCGCACGAGCGACGTGTTGTGGCTCCTCCTTCGCCCGTGACGCGAGGTCACGTGACGGGTTGGGCAGCCTGTGCCGCTGCCGCTTTGTAAGAGGCACATTGGCAGGTAACGAGCGGCGGCGGCAGCGGGTCTTGAGTCCTCCGAGAGCAGCAGCGGTAATTGCCATCCTCTCCCTCTCCTTCCCTGTTCCAGGGCCCTGAGCGCTGCAGCGTGTGCTTTCTAGTTCTGGGTTCAGCTCGTCTGAACCCCCACCGCCTGCAGACTGCCCCGGCGCCCACCCGTGAGGACCGGGCCGAGCTTCACTCGCCAGGTCCACGGTCCCTCTACGTCCAGGCCCGGGCTCCCTCCTTCCTCTTCCCCTCACGTTGCCCTGTGCTTCTTCCTACTTTTCCCCCGTCCAGGTCGGCCGGGCCCCACCCAGCCCCAGGGGTGCCTCCCCTCCCCCTTTTCGGGTTTCTGCCCTGGAGGGTGTGGTTTTCTCTCCCACCTCGGTGCCTGCCAGTAGACTGGAGCTTCCCCGCCACGCTGTCGGTCCCATCTGATCATCTTTACGCTTTCACGCCCGTAGCTAGTCTTGGGACTGGCCCTGTTAAGCCCCAACTTATGCGCTCTCTAACCTTTCCTGGCTTACCCGGAGTCACAGTTCAGTTCTACTTCTTTTCAATTCTGTAGGGCATTGGTCTCAATTGGGACTCAGTTTTCCTCCACACCCGTCGTTCCTGTAGTCTGGTTATATCACAGTTCATTATTTAATGTAGGTTTTTGAGCGCTTTGTAAACCGCAAAGCTCTCTCTGTTAATAATACATACTCAAAATGTTATTCTTTCATTGGTGCATTACAACTCAGTTCTGTTTGCCTCTGAATCACTTTCCCACTCGGCTTTTCCACATTTTCCCCTGAGTTTTTAGTCTAATTAGTTGCCCACGCATCTCAACTGTCACCACTCTGGTCTCTAATGCTTGCTCGCTTTAGGGGTTGATCCCATCATTATTACTGTTATTTCCTGTTTGATGTAATCCAGTCATTTACTACCACTTCTATTGGATATTGTTTTTACCTCACATTCAAGGAAGGTATATGGTTTGCCAGTATTTAGGCTTATTATCTTTTCTACAGCACCAGTGTATCCTAACAGTTGAGAGATTTTAAAAAATTACTATTAATTTTAGAGATATGGTCTCCATATGTTACCCAGACTGGCCTCCAGCTCCTGGGTTTAAGCGATTCTTCCACCTCAGCCTCCTGAGTATCTGGGATTACAGGTGTGCACCACGGTGCTCAGCTAGTTGAGGGTTTTTTCAGGTCTCCATAAGGTATCCAAAGATTATCTTTTATTTGAAGGGCATATAATTTCTTGGGTGAACCCAGTTCTTATATTCCTCTTCCGTTGTGACAGCACTTTTTTCAACAAGGGGTATGCGACTAGTTATTGCATTCCTCACTTTTCACTGTGAATTGTGTATCCGTTTTAGTGCCAGTTTGTGAAAGGTGGAAGGAAGTTGAACATGATACCTAAGCTCTCCCGTATCCTACATTGGTGTGTTCCCCTTTTACCTCAGGAGAGGGAATGTATTCCACTCCCTGGAGATGATAGTTTCTTTCAGTACACTCACCTGTGGAGCCCCTTCGCTAGGGTTGTCCTTCCATTGCTTTGAAGGCTTCTCTTATCATTAGGCAGAAGTGATTAGTTTCCCAAACTGCCCTTTTGCTTGCTGCCAGCGTACTCCTGATTTTCCTACTTATAGCTAGTTGATACATGGGACGAGAGATTTTCCCACAGCGCTGATTTCCCCCATTTGCTTCCCTGTTGCCTCTCACCCTCAATAATTATGAAACCTTTCAGAGAAGGAAGGTTTTTGTTGTCATTGAAATATGCCCGAAAGTGGTGGCATGGGAGAGAATGAGGCCATGGGAAAGGGTTGTGGTAATTGCCTCTCCTGCCTGTTTCCTGCTGCTCTGGTTTCCTCTGTCCTCCCTTTAAATGTGGGCTGGATCAGCAGTAGTCACATGGAGTTGCCTTTAGAACTATATTGGAACAACAATAACACCTCTGCTTCCCTTTCCTGGTTACTAGTGCAGTCTATGTAGTGATCACCAGGAGTGTCTCTCTTAGTATTAGCCTGAGTGACTTTTATTGTATGGGGAGAAATGGTGTGAGAACATGGAGACTAATAGGTTTATTTCAATATGTACTTGTATTGTGATGGGAACTGGTCCCGGTATCTACCCTCTTAAGTATAAAATATGTGTAGAAAGTACAAACCTTTCTTGAAGGTTTGGAGTGGTCTGAAGTGAAGCCTTTACTTCTTTTTTTTTTTTCGAGATGGAGTCTCGTTCTGTCGCCCAGGCTGGAGTGCAGTGGCGTGATCTCGGCTCACTGCAAGCTCCGCCTCCCGGGTTCACGCCATTCTCCTGGCTCAGCCTCCCGAGTAGCTGGCACTACAGGCACCCACCACCACGCCCGGCTAATTTTTTGTATTTTTTAGTAGAGATGGGGTTTCACTGTGTTAGCCGGGATGGTCTTGATCTCCTGACCCCGTGATCCGCCCGCCTCCCAAAGTGCTGGGATTAGAGGCGTGAGCCACCGCGCCCGGCATGAAGCCTTTACTTCTAAAATGTTAGCTTTGAATTGTTGATTTCCCAGTCCTCTTTTTTTTTTTTTTTAAATGATGACTTATTGTTAAGATTTCCTTTGTTAATACACTTTGTGGGGTTGGGGGGTGGGGGTGGTTAAATATATTAGCAAGGGTTAATGCCTGCTCTAAAGAAGCAGTCTGCAGGCATTTACAGATTGTAAAGTTCTCTGCCCTTAAGCACATCTGTCTTACTTTATTTTTCCTTGTGAGAAACCTGTATGTCAGCAAATACCCGTTCATTCTTAGTTGTTATTTTGAGTAAATGGAGCGTTCTTAAAAGCTAAGTGTTATGGTACCCATGGTGTTGACTGGTAAGTTAGTAGATCTCTGATAGATTTTAGAAGCAGCTGTTTTTTCCAAAGAGTGGAGATATAACCTGAAGGAAGGCAAAGAGAGGGAGGACATGTAGGGAATATCACCATGTAATCTTTGTGGTAGATTTTGAAGTAATTTTGCCCCAACTATCAAGTATTTAGGAATAGGATCCTTTTTTTACTAACTCAAAGAATCAAATTTATCAGATTAGTTTTTACAATTTTAATGTAAACCGCTTATGCTGATATTTCCTGCTGAGTTTACTTGACATTTTTTAAGTTTCTCAAAGATGCTCCTTAAAAATTTTCTTTTGTGACTGGGCACGGTCTCTCATGTCTGTAATCCCAGCACTTTGGGAGGCCGAGGCAGGCAGGTCACGAGGTCGAGAGTTCGAGACTAACCTAACCAACATGGTGAAACCCCGTCTCTACTAAAAATACAAAAATGAGCCTGGTGTGGTGGCGCGTGTCTGTAGTCCCAGCTGCTCCAGAGGCTGAGGCAGTAGAATTGCTTGAACCCGGGAGGTGGAGGTTGCTGTGAGCCATGTGCCATTGGACTTCATCCAGCCTGGATGGAGCAAGACTCTGTCTCAAAAAAAAATTTTTTTTTTAATTTTTATTTTTTTCTACCCTTTTTTTTTTTTTTTTTTTGAGACAGTCTCACTGTTGGCCAAATTGGAGTGCAGTGGTGCAATCTCGGCTCACTTCAAGCTCCGCCTTCTGGGTTCATGCCATTCTTCTGCTTCAGCCTCCCGAGTACCTGGGACTACTGGCGCCTGCCGCCACGCCCGGCTAATTTTTTGTATTTTTATTAGAGACGGGGTTTCACAGTGTTAGCCAGGATGGTCTCGATCTCCTAACCTCGTGATCCGCCCGCCTTGGCCTCCCAAAGTGCTGGGATTACAGGGGTGAGCCACAGCGCCCAGCCTTTTTTTACCCGTTTGTAAACAATGTTTGATAAGTTTCCATTTTTTGATAACTCATTTTCATGCTGGACATAGCATAATTGAATTGGAATCCAGTTAACTATTTGGATTTGAAGTATGAAATAGGGCTCACATTAAGGAGTAGAGTAGGTGTTTTATTTAAGACTAGGTAATACTCTTCATTTATTTATTTATTTACAGATGGAGTCTCGCTCTGTCACCCAGGTTGGAGTGCAGTGGTGCGATCTTCGCCCACTGCAACCTCTGCCCACCGGGTTCAAGCGATGCTCCTGCCTCAGCCTCCTGAGTAGCTGGGGTTACAGGCGCCTGCCAACACACTTGGCTGATTTTTGTAATTTTAGTAGAGATGGGATTTCACCATGTTGGCCATATTGGTCTTGGAACTCCTGACCTCAGGTGATCCGCCTGCCTTGGCCTCCCAAAGTGCTGGGATTACAAAAATCAGCCATCACACCTGGCTAATTTTTGTATTTTTAGTAGAGATGAGGTTGCATCATGTTGGCCACATTGGTCTCGAACTCATGACCTCAGGTGATCCGCCTGCCTTGGCCTCCCAAAGTGCTGGGATTACAGGCGTGAGCCACCATACCTGGCTTCTTTTATTTTTATTTTCTTGAGACAGTCTTTCTTTGTCGCCCAGGCTGGAGTGCTGTGGTGCCTTGGCTCACTGTAACCTCTGCCTCCCTGGCTTAAGTGATTCTTGTGCCTCAACTTCCCAAGCAGCTGGGACTACAGGCATGCATCACCACGCCCGGCTAATTTTTTTTTTTTTCGAGACGGAGTCTTGCTCTGTTGCCCAGGCTGGAGTGCAGTGGCGCTATCTCGGCTCACTGCAAGCTCCGCCTCCCAGGTTCATGCCATTCTCCTGCCTCAGCCTCCCGAGTAGCTGGGACTACAGGCGTGTGCTGTCAAGCCTGGCTAATTTTTTGTATTTTTAGTAGAGACAAGGTTTCACCGTGTTAGCCAGGATGGTCTTGATCTCCTGACCTCGTGCGTGATCTGCCCGCCTTGGCCTCCCAAAGTGCTGGGATTACAGGCATGAGCCACCGCGCCCGGCTAATTTTTTTTTTTTTTTTTTTTTTTTTGAGGTGGAGTTTCATTCTGTCACGCAGGCCAGAGTGCAGTGGTGTGATCTCTGTTCACTGCAACCTCCGCCTACTGGGTTCAAGCGATTAGCCTGCCACCGTGCTCTGATAATTTTTGTATTTTTTGTAGAGACAGGATTTTGTCATTTTGGCCATGCTGGTTTTGAACTCCTGACCTCAGGTGATCCACCTGCTTCGGCCTCCCAAAGTGCTGAGATGACAGGTGTGGACCACTGTGCCTGGCCTTTTTTTTTTCTCCTGAAACATGGAGTATATGTTTAAAAAAAAAAAAAAAGTTGGAGCCTGGCTCCATGGCTCCTGTGTGTAATTCCAACGCTTTGGGAGGCTGAGGTGGAAGGATTTCTTGAGCAGGAGTTCGAGACCAGCGTGGGCAATATAGTGAGACCCTGTCTCTATAAAAAAAATGTAAAAATTAACTGGGCATGATTGCATGTACCCAGAGTCCCATCTACTTGTGAGGCTGAGGTGGGAGGATCGCTTGAGTCCAGGAGGTTGAGGCCACAGTGAGCTATGATTGTGCCATTGCACTCCAGCTTGGGTGACAGAGTGAGACCCTATCTCAATAAATAAATAAATAGGATCATACTTTGCATACTTGCTGATTTTTATTGAAAAATACAGCATAGTTTGGGTGTGGTGGCTCATGCCTGTAATCCCAGCACTTTGGGAGGCCGAGGCAGGTGAATCACTTGAGCCCAGGAGTTGGAGAGCAGCTTAGACAACGTGGCAAAACCCTGTCTTTACTAAAAATACAAAAATTAGCTGGGCGTGGTGTGCTTGTAGTCCCAGCTACTCAGGAGGCTGAGGTTGGAGGATTGCTTAAGCCTGGGTGGTTGAGACTGCAGTGGGCTGTGATTGTGCCACTGCACTTCAGCCTGGGTGACAGACCCTGTCTCAGAAGAAAAACCCAAAAAACAGCATACATACCGTAGATGATACATGAGGCATAAAAACATGTAGAGTTGTCATTGTATAACGTAGAAGGTGGTTGGGGGTAAACACATATGTACAGTTGTTTTTTTTGGAGACAGGGTCTTGCTTTGTCGCCCAGGATGGAGTGTCTTGGCATGATCATGGCTCACTGCAGCCTCTATCTCCCAGGATTAAGCCATCCTCCCACCTCAGCCTCCTGAGTAGCTTGGACCACAGGGATGCATCACCATGCTCAGCTAATTTTTCTTTTTGTAGAGAGGAGTCTTGCTATGTTGCCCAGGCTGGTCTCTTAGGCTAAAGTGATCCTCCTGCCTTGGCCTACTAAAGTGCTGAGATTACAGGTGTGAGCTTAACGCCTGGCCCCATATGTTAAATTAAAAAAAAAAGTAAAATGAACAACCAAGAAATAGGACATTACTGCTACCTGGAAGTCCCCTGTGTATGCCAGCTCCCAAGGCATTTCTTTTCGCTTTCCTTGAGGTAACCATTACCCTACATTATAGGTTTACTATTCCTTTGTGTTATTGTTTTAAAATAGAGACAAGGTCTAGCTGTGTTTGCCCAGGGTGGTCTTGAACTCCTGGATTCAAGTGATCCTCCTGCTTGGCTTCCCAGAGTCCTGGGATTATAGGTATGAGTCACTCTGCAGGTTCTACTGTTCCTTTTTTTTTTTTTTTTTTTTTTTTTTGAGACGGAGTCTTGCACTATCGCCTGGGCTGAAGTGTAGTGGCCTGATCTCGGCTCACTGCAACCTCCACCTCCCAAGTTCAAGCGAATCTCCAGCCTCCATCTGCCGAGTAGTTCGGATTATAGGTGCCCGCCACCACGCCTGGCTAATTTTTTGTATTTTTGGTAGAGATGGGGTTTCACTGTGTTGGCCAGGCTGGTCTCAAACTCCTGACCTCATGATCCGCCCACCTGAGCTCCCAAAGTGCTGGGATTACAGGCATGAGCCACCGCCCCAGCCTACTGTTACTTTTTTACAATAATTTTACCTTATATGTATATCCATAAGCAACATATGGTTTAATAGTGCCCATTTTCAGTCGTATTCTCAATGTAAGAATTGTATGATTCTTCTGATGCTTGATTCTTTCACTCTTACATGCTTGAGATTTATCCATGTTGATTTCTTTTTTTTGAGATAGGGTCTCACTCTGTTGCTCAGGCTGGAGTGCAGTGGCTCGATCTTGGCTCACTGCAACATTCACCTCGCGGGTTCAAGCGATTCTCCTTCCTCAGCCTCCTAAATAGCTGGGACTACAGGTGCCCGCCACCATGCCTGGCTAATTTTTGTATTTTTTGGTAGAGACGGGGTTTCCTTGTGTTAGCCAGGCTGGTCTCGAACTCTTGACCTCAGGTGATCTGCCTGCTTCGGTCTCCCAAAGTTCTGGTATTACAGGCATGAGCCACTGCACCCAGCCCCCATGTAGATTTCTTTTTTCTTTTTTTTGTTTTATAAGACAGAGTCTTGCTCTTTTGCCCAGGCTGGAATGCCAGTGGCACGATCTCGGCTTCTCAGCTCACTGCAGCCTCTGCCTCCTGGGTTCAAGCAATTCTCCTGCCTCGGCCTCCCGAGTAGCTGGGATTACAGACACCTGCCACCATGCTCAGCTAATATTTGTATTCTTAGTAGAGACGGGGTTTCACCATGTTGGCCAGGCTGGTCATGGACTCTTGTTTTTTTTTTTTTTTTTTTTTTTTTTTTGAGATGGAGTTTGCTCTTGTTGCCCAGGCTAGAGTGCAATGGTGCGATCTTGGCTCACTGCAACCTCTGCCTCCTGGGTTCAAGCAATTCTCCTGCCTCAGCCTCCCAAGTAGCTGGGATTACAGGCAGGCACCACCATGCCTGGCTAATTTTTTTTCTTTTGCATTTTTAGTAGAGATGTGGTTTCACTATGTTGGGCAGGCTGGTCTCGAACTCCTGACTTCCAGCGATCTGCCCACCTCGGCCTCCCAAAGTGCCGGGATTACAGGTGTTAGCCATCACACCCGGCCCGATGATTTTTTATAGTAGTATGAGGTTACATTGTAAGGATGTGCCATATGTTGTCTATTTCATTGTTGATTGATATTTGTCTCATTTCCAGTTTTTTGAGATTACCAATTGTACTTGTCCTCATGTGGACATTTGCCACCCTGCCCACAACAAGCAAAGTCCATTTTCTCAAGACTACATCACTGAGAGTGGAATTTTTGGTTTGTATGTAGGGTATGTGTAACTTTACTAAGTAATGCTAAAGTGTTTTCCACATGTTGCACAGTTGTTCTCAGGCTTATCAGCTGAACCCCAGAACACAGAAAGTTGAGTGACTATTTTCTCAAATCTGTCAAGGATGGTACATAATGAATTTCATTCTAGGTATCTGGAAAAAGTTCAGCTTATACACACAGTGGATGCCCTAAGAATTGGGAATTCATTCTCAAAGACTGAGTGGTTTAAGAGTTCTACATCCTTGCCAACATTTTATGTTGCCTTTTTAGTTTTAGCCAATTGTAGTGGGATGTTCTAGATATATCTTTCATGAACGCCACATAGCTGGATTTTGCTTTGTTAAGTTAGCAACTTGCTAACTTCTTTTTAATTAATTAGAGTGCATCGCTATGTTGGCTGGGCTGGTCGTGAACTCCTGGGCTCAAGTGATCTTCCCACCTCAGCCTCACAAAGTGCTGGGATTGTAGGAGTGAGCCATCAGCTAACCTCTTTAACTAGAGCATGGAGACCATTCATATCTGTTGTAATTGCAGATATTTTGGATATATGTCTGCCATTATATTTAGTCTTCTAGTTGGCTGGCCTGTGTGTTTGTTTTCTGTCCCTTTTGCTTTTTTTTTTTTTTTTTTTTGAGACAGTCTCATTCTGTCACCCAGGCTGGAGTGCAATGGCGTGGGCTTGGCTCACTGCAACCTCCGCCTCCCGAGTTTAAGGGATTCTCCTGCCTCAGCCTCCCTAGTAGCTGGGACTACAGGCGCGTGCCACCACACCTGGCTAATTTTTTTTGTTGTTGTTGTTAGACGGAGTCTAGCTCTTGTCGCCCAGGCTAGTGTGCAATGGCGTGATCTTGGCTCAACGCAACCTCCGCCTCCTGGGTTCAAGCGATTCTCCTGCCTCAGCCTCCCAAGTAGCTGGGATTACAGGCACGTGCCACCATGCCCGGCTAATTTTGTACTTTTAGTAGAGGCGGGGTTTCTCCATGTTCATCAGGCTGGTCTTGAACTCCCGACCTCAGGTGATCACCTGCCTCGGCCTCCCAAAGTGCTGGGATTACAGACGTGAGCCACCGTGTGCGGCTTGTATTTTTTTTTTTTTTTTTTTTTAGTATTTATTGATCATTCTTGGGTGTTTCTCACAGAGGGGGATTTGGCAGGGTCATAGGACAATAGTGGAGGGAAGGTCAGCAGATAAACAAGTGAACAAGGGTCTCTGGTTTTCCTAGGCAGAGGACCCTGCGGCCTTCCGCAGTGTTTGTGTCCCTGGGTACTTGAGATTAGGGAGTGGTGATGACTCTTAACCAGCATGCTGCCTTCAAGCATCTGTTTAACAAAGCACGTCTTGCCCCGCCCTTAATCCATTTAACCCTGAGTGGACACAGCACATGTTTCAGAGAGCACGGGGTTGGGGGTAAGGTTATAGATTAAGAGCATCCCAAAGCAGAAGAATTTTTCTTAGTACAGAACAAAATGGAGTCTCCTATGTCTACTTCTTTCTACACAGACACAGCAACAATCTGATTTCTCTATCTTTTCCCCACATTTCCCCCTTTTCTATTCGACAAAACCGCCATCGTCATTATGGCCCGTTCTCAGTGAGCTGTTGGGTACACCTCCCAGATGAGGTGGTGGCCGGGCAGAGGGGCTCCTCACTTCCCAGAAGGGGCGGCCGGGCAGAGGCACCCCCCACCTCCCGGACGGGGCGGCTGGCCGGGCGGGGGCTGCCCCCCACCTCCCTCCCGGACGGGGTGGCTGGCCGGGCGGGGGCTGCCCCCCACCTCCCGGAGGGGCCGGCTGCTGGGCGGAGACGCTCCTCACTTCCCAGATGGGGTGGCTGCCGGGCGGAGGGGCTCCTCACTTCCCAGACGGGGCAGCTCCTGGGCAGCTGCTGGGCAGAGGGGCTTCTCACTTCTAAAGACGGGTTGGCCGGGCAGAGACGCTCCTCACCTCCCAGATGGGGGCGCGGCTGGGCAGAGGCGCTCTTCACATCCCAGGCGGGGTGGCGGGGCAGAGGCGCTCCCCACATCCCAGACGGGGTGGCGGGGCAGAGGCGCTCCCCACATCTCAGACTATGGGCGGCCGGGCAGAGACGCTCCTCACTTCCTAGACGGGATGGCAGCCAGGAAGAGGCGCTCCTCACTTCCCAGTTTGGGCAGCAGGACAGAGGGTCTCCTCACATCCCAGACGATGGGCGGCCAGGCAGAGACGCTCCTCACTTCCCAGACGGGGTGGCGGCCGGGCAGAGGCTGCAATCTCGGCACTTTGGGAGGCCAAGGCAGGCGGCTGGGAGGTGGAGGTTGTAGCGAGCCAAGATCATGCCACTGCACTCCAGGCTGGGCAACATTGAGCACTGAGTGAATGAGACTCCGTCTGCAATCCCGGCACCTCAGGAGGCCTAGGCTGGCAGATCACTCGCAGTTAGCAGCTGGAGACCAGCCCGGCCAACACAGCGAAATCCCGTCTCCACCAAAAAAATACGAAAACCAGTCAGGTGTGGCGGCGCGTGCCTGCAATCACAGGCACTCGGCAGGCTGAGGCAGGAGAATCAGGCAGGGAGGTTGCAGTGAGCCGAGATGGCGGCAGTACAGTCCAGCTTCAGCTTGGCATCAGAGGGAGACAGTGGGGAGAGGGGAGGCTTGTATTTTTAATAGAGACAGAGTTTCACTATGTTGGTCAGGCTGGTCTTGAACTCCTGACCTCATGATCTTCCCACCTCAGCCTCGCAAAGTGCTGGGATTACAGGCAGGAGCCACCGCGCCCGACCTTTTTTTTTTTTTTTTTTTGAGATAAAGTCTCACTCTGTCACCCAGGCTGGAGTGCAGTGGTGCAATCCTAGCTCACTGCAGCCTTGAACTCCCCGTGCTCAGATGATCCACCTTAGCCTCTTGGGTACCTGGGACTACAGATTTGTGCCACCATGCCTAGCTAATTTTTTTTTTTTTTTTTTTTTTTTTTGGTAGAGACAGGGTTTCATCATATTGCACAGGCTGGTCTTCAACTTCTGGGTTCAAGTGCTCACCTCAGCCTCCCAAAGTGTTGGGATTATTGGCGTGAGCAGCTGCTGTAGGCCCACAAAATGTATTTTTATAGCCTCTTTCCCATCCAGTCGGGGTTTCTGTATTTACATATTGTCACTGAAGTATTTTTATAGCCTCTTTTCCCATCCAATCAGGGTTTGTGTATTTACATATTGTGACTGAAGTACACTACTGAATGATAATCCTTTTCTCAGATGATTATTTTCTCAATTATTTATCAGATATAATTGCCAGTCAGGTCATCTGATAAGCAAGAAATAACTACTGCTGTTACTTAGTTCAGGTAATTTTCATCAATGCTAAGTAAATTGCTAATTTATTGTAGGATAAAATGTAACTTTTTGGGGCTTTTGGAAAGTCTAAAAATATGTATTCCATGACTGCTATGCCAAGCCTAAGTTTTGAAACACTGATGAAAGTTTCCTTTGATTTGTGAGAGTGAGGCAACAATTACATTAGTAAAAACTTAAGGTAGTATATGGGCTGGGCGCAGTGGCTCTCTCTTGTAATCCCAGCTGTTTGGGAGACCAAGGCAAGTGGATCACTTGAGGTCAGGCGTTTGAGACCAGCCTGGCCAACATGGTGAAACCCTACCTCTACCAAAAAATACAAAAATTAGCTGGGTGTGGGCTGGGCGCGGTGGCTCACGCCTGTAATCCCAGCACTTTGGGGGGCCGAGGCGGGCGGATCACGAGGTCAGGAGATCGAGACCATCCTGGCTAAAATGGTGAAACCCCGTCTCTATTAAAAATACAGAAAATTAGCCAGGCATGGTGGCACGCCTCTGTAATCTCAGCTAATCTGGAGGCTGAGGCAGGAGAATCGCTTGATCCCAGAAGGTGGAGGTTGCAGCGAGCCGAGATTGTGCCACTGCACTCCAGCCCGGGTGATAGAGCGAGACTCTCAAAAAAAAAAAAAAAAAAAAAAAAAAAATTAGCTGGGTGTGGTGGCACATGCCTATAGTCCCACCTACTTGGGAGGCTGAGGCGGGAGAATTGCTGGAACCCTGGAGGGGAGGCAGAGGTCAGTGAGGTACCTGAGATTGCATCACTGCGCTCCAGCCTGGGCAGACAGAATGAGACCTTGTCTCAAAAAAAAAAAAAAAAAAAATCGAGAAAAACTTAAGGTAGTATATTCTCTGTTATTTCTGTGACTGCTAAGTTTACATTACTGCAGATTAGGCCTGAATGATGGTTCTCCCTGTGCAAATGGTATGTGCTACTCTATAGGTGTTCACTTGAACGAATATTTATTGCTGCCAGTTGTCAACAATGTTAGATGCTAGAATACAGATGAATAATGTAGGTTCCTGATCTTCAGTTGCTTACATGTTGGTGAGCAGACACACACAGTTTAAATGTGTGTATAGGATTCCAGGGTACTGCTGGCTGTGACAGAAAAGCATTGTTGAATTGAGCTTGAGTATTTGGCAAGGATTCCTTGAGCTGGGGAGGCTGAGCCTTAGTTTTCTTAGATTCTTCATATAGAATCAAGTATCAAGGCTGGGCACGGTGGCTCACGCCTGTAATCCCAGCACTTTGGGAGGCCGAGACAGGCAGATCACCTGAGGTTGGGAGTTCGAGACCATCCTGACCAACATGGAGAAATCCCATCTCTACTAAAATTATAAAAAATTATCCGGGCATGGCGGTGGGTGCCTGTAATCCCAGCTACTTGGGAGGCTGAGGCAGGAGAATCGTTTGAACCTGGGAGGCTGAGGCAGGAGAATCATTTGAACCTGGGAGGCGGAGGTTGCAGTGAGCCGAGATCACGCCATTGTACTCCAGCCTGGGCAACAAGAGTGAAACTCCGTCTCAAAAAAAGAAAAGAAAAAAGAAGTATCAAATTCCTGAAGTTACAATTAAATTGTTAAAACACTTTAAATGTTGTATTCAGAGTTTAGTTTTATTAGAATTTGCTGTTATTTTGCTTTGTTCTATTTTGTTTGAGACAGGGTCTTACTCTGTCACTCAGGAATGCAGTGATGCGATCAGGCTCACTGCAGCCTTAACCTACCTGGGCTCAAGCGATTTCCCCCACTCAAAAAAAAAGAGAGAAAATGGGCATGTGCAGTATGTCCTTGAGTAAACATGTCTGTGGAACGTGAAGGCAAAAAGGCAGGGACAATTTAGGAGAATACCAAGGCTGGTTTGACCAAGTGTAGGGATTGGAAGGAATAAACAGTTTGCATTTTATTGAGGAGTTGATGGTTTGTGAACAGAAGTTGACAGTTTTTATTGACAGTGTTTGTTTGTTTCTTTCTTTATTTTTGAGATGGAGTCTCGCTTTATATCCCAGGCTGGAGTACAGTGGCACGATCTCAACTCACTGCAACTTCTGCCTCCCAGGTTCAAGTGATTCTTGTGCCTCAGCCTCCTCTGAGTAGTTGGAATTACAGGCACATGCCACCACACATCTGGCTAATTTTTTTTTTTTTTTAGATGGAGTCTCGCTCTGTCACCCAGACTGGAGTGCAGTGACGCGATCTCGGCTCACTGCAACCTCCACCTCCCAGGTTCAAGCTGTTCTCCCACCTCAGCCTCCCAAGTAGCTGGGATTACAGGCACCCGCCATCATGCCCGGCTAATTTTTGTACTTTTGTAGAGATGGGGTTCCACCATGTTGGCCAGGCTGGTCTTGAACTCCTGACCTCAGGTGATCCGCCCGCTTCGGGCTCCCAAAGTGCTGGGATTACAGGCGTGAGCCACCGCGCCTAGCCATATGAAATGTTTTGAATGACAGAGACAGATGAAAGAATGAGAACAGAAGAAAGATTTGACAATTAGGAGACCAGTGGTGACCTAGGGAGTAGCATTTTTCCTACTGTTAGAGTGATAGGGTGATGGAAACCAGAATAAAGAAGGTTAAGGAGATGTTTAGTGAGGAAATGGAGGCAGTGAATGTATTCATTTTGTGAAATACAGTTTATGTAGTTGTTGCTTACAAGATAGAACATGAAGTTTCAGGAGTGCTTGGAAGGTAATTTTTCTGAGCCTTTGTTTTCGAGAGTAATCCGGATGTAGAGAACAGTTGAGCGATTCATTTTTTTTTTGTTTGTTTGTTTTTTGTTTTTTTTTTGAGATGGAGTCTCACTGTCTCCAGCTGTTTCCCAGGCTGGAGTGCAGTGGCGTGATCTTGACTCACTGCAACCTCCGCCTCACAGGTTGAAGCAATTCTCCTCCCTCAGCCTCTCCAGTAGCTGGGACAGTAGCTGGCTCATGCCACTACACCTGGCTAATTTTTGTATTTTTAGTAGAAACAGGGTTTCACCATGTTGGCCAGGATGGTCTTGATCTCCTGACCTCGTGATCCGCCTGCCTCTGCCTCCCAAAGTGCTGGGATTACAGGCGTGAGCCACTGTGCCCAGCCAGTTGAGTGGTTCTTTAGACATATAAGGATGTGGGGTATTTCTCATTAGTGTAGTGTTTTCTTTATTGAGGAGTTTTGTATTTGGATTAAAACTGGTCCAGATACTTATGTGGCAGGTGTGTTAATGTTTAAATGGATGGCATGACTTTGTTTTGATAGATACATTCTTTAGGTAACAGACATTTTTAAGAAAGTTGCTTTTGGCATGAGTGATTAAGTAATAAGGATGTCAGTAAAATAAAAGCAATATACTTTTACTAAAAAAAGAAAAACCAGGACTTGATATCCTGGATTCATGAGGAAAGTTGAAGAACTATAATGAAAAACTTCTGAAGTATTAAATCAGTATTTATATTTTAGGCTTGTAATAAAACCTAGAGATGATGTAACTGTCTCAAAATGACTTAATAGGTATGTTGAACTTTTATAAATCACTTGTGAAATAATTTGTGAATTTGTGACATTTGAGTGCCAAATGTTGAAATGGTTCATGCAGAGATGTGAATAATGAGAATTATTATTTTAGGTCATCTGGTCTTCATTAAGAATTGATTTGAAGCCGGGCGTGGTGGGTCATGCCTGTAATCGTAGGACTTTGGGAGGCTGAGGCAGGTGGATCACCTGAGGTCAGGAGTTCAAGAACAGCTTGGCCAACATGACGAAACCCCGTCTCTACTAAAAATGCAAAAATTAGCCAGGCATGGTGGCGGGTGCCTGTAATCCCAGCTACTTGGGAGGCTGAGACAGGAGAATTGCTTGAACCTGGGAGGCAGAGGTTGCAGTGAACTGAGATCATGCCATTGCATTCCAGCCTGGGCAACAGAGTGAAACTCTGTTTAAAAAAAAAAAAAAGAATTGATTTGATGCTTGACTGTAGTCGCAGCTGCTTGGGAGGCTGAGGTGGGAGAATCTCTTAAGCGCAGGAGGCAGAGGTTGCAGGGAACCGAGATTGCACCACTGCGCTCCAGCCTGGGCGAAAGAGTCAGACCCTGTCTCAGGAGAAAAAAAAAAAGTGTACAATTAAGTTATTGACTATAGTTACACTATTGTGCTATCAAATAGTGGGTCTTATTATTTTTGTACTCAATAACCATCCCTACCTCCCCCAAGTCCCCCACTACCCTTCCTAGCCTCTGGTACTCCATCCTTCTACTGTCTGTGATTATGAGTTCAATTGTTTTGATTTTTAGTTCCCACAACTAAGTGAGAACATGTGATGTTTGTCTTTCTGTTCCTGGGTTATTTCACTTAACATAATGATCTCCAGTTCTATCCATGTTGTTTCAAATGACAGGATCTCATTCTTTTTTATGGCTAAGTAGTACTCTGTTGTGTATAAGTACCATGTTTTATCTATTCATCTGTTGATAGACATTTAGGTTACTTCCAAATCTTAGCTATTGTAAACAGTGCTGCAACAAACAGGAATGCAGATATTTCTTCAATATACGGATTTCCCTTATTTTGGGTATATACCCAGCAGTGAGATTGCTGGATCATATGGTAGCTCAATTTTTAGTTTTTTCCAGAACCTCCAAATTGTTTTCCATAGTAGTTGTACTGTGTGTTGAGTACTGTCATGGTTTTTCTGTTCTTGAAAATAAGAAGCAAGAGTTAAACATTGTGGCTTAGAGTATCGAGAAGCAAAGATGTTGATTTTTTTTTTTTTTTTTTGAAACAGGGTCTTGCTCTGTGGCCCAGGCCAGAGTACAGTGGCGGCTCACTGCAACCTCTGCCTCCCAGGTTCAAGTGATTCTCGTGCCCCAGCCTCTGGACTAGCTGAGATTACAGGTGTGTGCAACCACGCTCAGCTAATTTTTGTATTGTTTGTAAAGATAGGGTTTTGACATGCCGGCCAGGCTGATCTCAAACTCCGGACCTCAAGTGATCCACCTGCCTCGGCCTCCCGAAGTGCTGGAATTACAGGCATGAGCCACCACACCCAGCCTAAGAAACAAAGATTCTTAATCTCTGTGACTGGTTGTGGTCATCATGACTGTACTAGAAGAAAAATTGTTTTATTGAACTTGTATCCCTAAGAAAGCTGAGGTAGATTAGCCTATATTTTGATACCTTCCTTCCTTCTGACTGGCCAAAGGGGGAAGGCGGTTTTCCTCCTTTATCCCCTTTCCTGTGAAGCCTGGGGACAGAGTAACTAGTGGGAAGTTAATCTTACTTTGGTGGATGCAGAGCTGGAGACTCAGGGCAGAGGGAGTGTGAGTGTATAAAGACAGAAATATGCCTGAGTCTTTATCACAGACTAAGGTTATTGTGTTGTTGGTATTAAATCTATGACTTAATTTGTTCTTACTTTCATCCTTTCAAGAGAGGATAGATGGGGATTCCTGCAGCTGAACATGGTTGGCGAGAGAGCCGTGTTTAGCTAGGTTTAGGAATAGAATTTGACATGGATGAGGATGTTAAGTTGGCAACTTATTAGCACTTTTTAAATTTTTTGGTGCTATAGGGTCATGCTATGTTGCCCAGGCTGATCATAGCTCACTGTAGCCTCGAAATCCTGGGATCAAGCAATCCTCCCGCCTCAGCCTCCCAAGGAGGTGGGACCACAGGCATGCGCCACCATACCTGGCTAATTTTTAAATGTATTTTTTAGTAGAGATGAGGAGGTCTTGCTGTGTTACCCAGGCTGGTCTCAAACTCCTGGGCTCAAGAAGTCCTCCCTCCTTGGCTTCCCAAGGTGTTGAGATTACGGGCATGAACTACCACACCTGGCCTATTAGCACTTTTTGTTAATACATGGGAAATAGAACCTCTTTTTTTCTTTCTTTCTTTTTTTTTTTTTTGGTTTGGGACAGGGTCTTGCTGTGTTGCCCAGGCCAGAGTGCAGTGGTGTGATCTCAGCTCAGTGAAGCCTCAGCCTCATACATTCAAAAATTAGCCGGGCATGGTGGTACATACCTGTGATCCTAGCTACTGGGAGGCTGAGGCAGGATAATTGCTTGAATTTACTTAGGAAAGCAAGTTAAGGCCGGGCACGGTGGCTCATGCCTGTAATCCCAGCACTTTGGGAGGCCGAGGCGGGTGGATCACCTGAGGTCAGGAGTTCGAGACCAGCCTGGCCAACATGTCGAAACCTGTCTCTACTAAAAATACAAAAATTAGCCAGGCGTGGTGGTGGGCATCTGTAATCCCAGCTACTCAGGAGGCCAAGGCAGGAGAATAGCTTGAACCTGGGAGTAGAGGTTGCAGTGAGCCAAGATTACAGACACGTGCCACCACGCCTGGCTAATTTTTGTATTTTCAGTAGAGACGGGGTTTTGCCATGTTGGCCAAGCTGGCCTTTTTTTTTTTTTTTTTTTTTTGAGACGGAGTTTTGCTCTTGTAGCACAGGCTGGAGCGCAGTAGTGCAATCTCAACTCACTGCAACCTCCGCTTCCTGGGTTCAAGCGATTCCTTTGCCTCAGCCTCCCGAGTAGTAGGATTACAGGTCTGTGCCACCATGCCCGGCTAAGTTTTGTATTTTTAGTAGAGAGAGGGTTTTACCATTTGGCCAGGCTGGTCTCAAACGCCTGACTCCCACCTTGCCAGGCTAGTCTTGAAACCCTGACCTCAGGTGATCCGCCTGCCTTGGCCTCCCAAAATGCTGGGATTATAGGCAGGAGCTACAGTGCCTGGCCCTTATTTTATTTTTATTTTTATTTTTAGTTTAATTTTTTTGAGATGAGTCTTGCTCTGTCGCCCAGGTTGGAGTGCAGTGGTGTGATCTTGGCTCACTGCAAGCTCCGCCTCCTTGGTTCATGCCATTCTCCTGCCTCAGCCTCCTGGGTTGTTGGGACTACAGGCGCCCGCCACTATGCCCAGCTAATTTTTTAAAAATACTTTTAGTAGAGACGGGGTTTCACCATGTTAGTCAGGATGGTCTCGATCTCCTGACCTTGTGATCCACGCGCCCGGGCCTCCCAAAGTGCTGGGACTACAGGCGTGAGCCACCGTGCCTGGCCCCTTATTTTATTTTTGAAACAGGGTCTCACTCATCTCTTGGGCACTGTACTAGGAGTGCACTGGCATGATCACGGCATACTGCAGCCTTGACCTCCCAGGCTCAAGTGATTCTCCCATTTCAGCCTTCTGAGTAGCTGGGACCACAGGTGTGCTCTATCACACCGGGCCAATTTTTTTGTTTGTTTGTTTGTTTTTGAGATGGAGTCTGGCTCTGTCGCCCAGGCTGGAGTGCAGTGGCGCGATCTCGGCTCACTGCAACCTCCGCCTTCCGGGTTCACGCCATTCTCCTGCCTCAGCGTCCCAAGTAGCTGGGACTACAGGTGCCCGCCACCACGCCCGGCTAATTTTGTTTTTGTATTTTTAGTAGAGATGGGGTATCACCGTGTTAGCCAGGGTGGTCTCGATCTCCTGACCCCGTGATCTGCCTGCCTCGGCCTCCCAAAGTGCTGGGATTACAGGCGTGAGCCACCGCGCCCGGCTCACCTGGCTGATTTTTAAACTTTTTTTATAGAGATGGGGTCTCTCTATGTTGCCCAGGCTGGTCTTGAACTCCTGGCCCCACACTGCTCTCCTGCCACCACACTGCTCTCCTGCCACAGCCTCTCAAAGTGCTGGGATTACAGGCATGAGCCACCGTGCCTGGCCTATGTATGTATTTCTTTCTTTTCTTTTTTTTGTTTTTTGGAGATGGAGTCTTGCTCTGTCACCCAGGCTGGAGTGCAGTGGCGCAATCTCAGCTCACTGCAACCTCTGCCTCTCAGGTTCAAGCAGTTCTCTTGCCTCAGCCTCCGGAGTAGCTGGGATTACAGGTGCCCCCACCACAGCGGCCTAATTTTTGTATTTTTAGTAGAGATGGGGTTTCACCATGTTGGCCAGGCTGATCTCGAACTCCTGATCTCATGATCCGCCTGCCTTGGCCTCCCAAAGTGCTGGGTTTACAGGTGTAAGCCACTGTGCCTGGCCGCATTTCTTCCTTCTTCTTTTTATTTTTTCAAATAGAGACAAGGTCTTGCTATGCTGCCCAGGCTGGTCTCGAACTCCTGAGCTCAAGTGGTCCTCCCACCATGGCCTCCCAAAGTATTGGGATTACAGATGTGAACCACTGGGCCTGGCCTATGTATACATTCTCTTTTTTTTTTTTTTTGAGAAGTTTTGCTCTTGTTGTCCAGGCTGGAGTGCCGTGGCATAATCTTGGCTCATTGCAACCTCCGCCTCCTGGGTTCAAGCAATTCTCCTGCCTCAGCCTCCCGAGTAGCTGGGATTATAGGTACCCGCCACCACATCCAGCTAATTTTTTATATTTTCAGTAGAGACGAGGTTTCACCATGTTGGCCAGGCTGGTCTCAAACTCCTGACCTTCTGGTGATCCACCCTCCTCAGCCTCCCAAAGTGCTGGGATTACAGGTCTGAGCCACTACGCCTGGCCCTATGTACACATTTTTAGGTGAACGTGTTTTCAGTTCTCTTGGGTGCATACCCAGGAGTAGGATTGCTTGGTCTTTATCATAACTGTTTAATTTCTTTAGGAACTGTCAGGAGTTTTTTTTATTATTTTTTTATTTTTTAGGAGATGTGGTCTTACTCTATTGCCCAGTCTGGAGTGCGGTGACATGATCATAGCACACTGCAGCCTTGATCTCCTAAGCTCAAGGATTCCTCCCACCTCAACCTCCTGAATGGGTGGGATTCCAGGTGTGCGCCACCAAGCGTGGCTAATTTAAAAAAAAAATTATTGTATAGACGAGGACTTGCCACGCCGCCCAGGTTTGCTCACCTCCTGCTGTGCGGCCCAGTTCCTAATAACCCCAGTCTGCAGCCTGGGAGTTGGGGATCGGGGATCCCTGCTTTATAGTATAGGCTTTTTTGCTTTTTTTTTTTCCTTTTTGTAGGAGAGAGAGAACTGTTATAAGTAGTGGTGAAGACTGGTTATGAATAATTACATGCTTTTCAAGAGATTCCAGGGTGAAGAGTCCTGGTTACCTGCTGGGCAAAAGACAAGGTTTAAGGCTGGTCGCAGTGGCTCACGTCTGTAATCCCAGCACTTTAAGAGCCTGAGGCAGGTGGATCACTTAAGGTCAGGAGTTTGAGACCAGCCTGGCCAACATGGTGAACCCCATCTCTACCAAAAATACAAAAAATTAGCCGGGCGTGGTGGTGGGTGCCTGTAATCCCAGCTATTTGGGAGGCTGAGGCAGGCTAGTCGCTTGAACCCAAGAGGCAGAGGTTGCAGTGAGCCGATGTCGCGCCACTGCACTCCAGCCTGGGTGACAACAGTGAAACTCCGTCTCAAAATAAATAAATAAATAAATAAGTAAGACAGGGTTTACAGCTGAATTAGCAGGATAGGAATAGGACAGATGTGTGCAAACAGCTATGGGCAATTAATTCCCTTCGTGGCCTTAGGTAACCTGAAAGAGAATTGTGATGATATCAAATAAATTTTGATGTCCTATAGTGTTTGAGTTCACCAGCACTCATCCTTTCCATGGGCAGGTTATATCCATGGAACAGCAGATAACTTTGTGATTCTTCTGTCAGCGAAGTGTGGGTGTAGGGGAGTTCAACCTTGTCCATCAGCTGCTAGAGGCCTGACCCTGCCCTTAACAGCTGCAGAGAATAAAAGTATCAGCTTGTTCAGCTCCTGGCATGCAGGGTACAAGCAGTTGAGCTGCATGGAATTGGATCTCATAGTTGAGTTTCTTGGCACCCTAGATACCTTGTTCTCTCCTCGATTATGGGTGTAGACTTTGTCTTGGTGGCTGTTCTGGGCCTCCTAATTTAGTTGAGATTCTTTTCTTTTTTTTTTTTTTTTTGAGACGGAGTCTCGCTCTGTTGCCCAGCCTGGAGTGCAGTGGTGCAATCTCGGCTCACTGCAAGCTCTTGCCTCCCAGGTTCACACCATTCTCCTGCCTCAGTCTCCTGAGTAGCTGGGGCTACAGGTACCCGCCACCACCCCCGGCTAATTTTTTTTTTTGTATTTTTAGTAGAGATGGGGTTTCACCGTGTTAGCCAGGATGGTCTCGATCTCTTGACCTCATGACTCGCCTGCCTTGGCCTCCCAGAGTGCTGGGATTACAGGCGTGAGCCACCGTGCCTGGCCTATTTTTTTCTTTTTTAAATAATAGAAATGGGGTCTCACTGTGTTGCCCAGGCTGGTTTTAAACTCCTGGGCTCAGGCGATCCTCCCCCTCTTGGCCTCCCAGACTGTTGGAGTTAAAGGCATGAGCCACTATGCCAGGCCAGATTCTTTTGTTTATTTTTTAATAAATAAATTCAAATGGATTCTCCTGCCTCAGCCTCCCGATTAGCTGGGATTACAGGCATGTGCCACCACACCTGGCTTATTTTTGTATTTTTAGTAGGGTAGGGTTTCACCATGTTGGCCAGGCTCATCTCAAACTCCTGACCTCAAGTAATCCTGCCGCCTCAGCCTCCCAAAGTGCCGGGATTACAGGTGTGAGCCACCGTACCTGGCCTTGGCCTCAGATTCTTAATCTGAGCTAATTGTCTTCTGCAGGTATGAATAAATGAATTTCCTCTGCAGAAAAGGTTGAGAATATTGACTGTTTTCTTAGTAGAAAATGCAGGAACACAGATTAGAAATTAAACAAAAATAATAGTAGTGGTCACAGAAATATACCAGTATAGAACATATGGGTATCTGAAAGGCTGAGAAGCTAGGTGAGATCTGGTCTAGACCAGATCTTTGTCATCAGGCACAAGCTTTGCAGGTGATGCCAACAATAGTTATGCTGTTGTATAGAAGAGGAAGCTGAATTGGGAACTATTATTTATCTGTGACTGAACAGTTAGTCTTACAACATAGCATAATGGTTAAGTACACACACTGTAGAGCCAAATGTCCTGGGTTTGAATACTGCCTTCACCACTTACTAGCTGTGATTCTCTGTGTATCTTAGTTTCCTCTCTGTAAAATGGGAGTAAAGTAATGTATACTCTAGAGTGTTGGAAAGATTAGTGACTTAATACTGTACATATAAAGTGCTTAGAATGGTGTCTGGCACATAGTGAATGGTATGTGCTTTCTGCTAGTATTGTCATTACCATTGGTTTTAGATTTTGGGAATGAGTGGACATATATAGATGAAGGACCTGAGACCCATCCTTGCCAGTCTAAGATAGACCCTGCACCACTGGTCTCATGACTCAGTGAACAGCATCTCTGGACATTCTTGATGAAGACTTGCTTCTTTAACATAAATTGTGTATCCTGTTTTTAGTAGTTGAACCCTTAGCCCATTATGTAATTCATGTCATCTGAATTATATTTGGTTTTAAAAAAACATTAATTTTTCTGTTCCTGAAACGTAAATTTATTTGATGTAGTAGCTGAGATACTTTGCACAAGTGTGTCAACATTCTGGTTTTAGAACTATCTTCCAATCAATGCTTTGTGATGCTGTCTTAAATACATGCAGTGTACATATGTAGTTTGGGATTTAATTAACTGTTCAAAATTTTATTAAATGGCTGTTGAAATCTTCCCTCTTCTCAGTATGTTGTCAGCAAGTGTTCTGTAACTTTTCAGAATGATAAAATGTGTCCTTGCTTTTCGTTTAGGGTATATTACATGGTTTTTAGAAAAGTTTTTACCCGACCGTGTTTTTTGTATGCCTTAAAGTTAGATGAATTTGTGCTTATGTAAGCTTTAACAGAAATGTTGGTGGTTGTTAAGTCAACCATTTTCAGTTAAGTCTAAACTGAGATCACTTGAAAATGCGACTGTTTCACTGAGGTATCTTATCTTCAGAACGGTCCTTGAAAAAAACAGCAGTTAAGCTGGGCATGGTAGCTCAGGCCTGTAATCCTAGTTCTTTGGGAGGCCAAGGTGGGAGGATCATGTGAGCCCAGGAGTTTGAGACCAGCCTAGGCAAATATGGGAAGATCGTATGTCTATGAAAAAGAAAACAAAAATGGAAACAAAACTTTTTAGGCAGTTAAAACTTTTTTCCAAAACTATTCCTTTCATAGAGAATATCTTTGTAGTTTTATCAGGTTGGTTTATTCGGCCAGAGACTTTCTTTCCTCATTACATTTAGACAATTTTTTCACTTTAATTGTTAATAGGAAGCTTTATATTATATTTTGCTGATTTTGTTTCTAAAGAAGTTAAAAATGTAGCAGCAGTTCTTTACCTGTGTTAAAATCTATCACATCTTTAATTCACTTTGAGGTGAGATAAATACGGGTTTCAAAATTTGGTTGGATAGATTGAAGTAAACCTGGTGCTTCCTGCCCCTCAAGAACTTGAGATATGTATGTTTGAATTTCTACTGGATTATTTTTAGAATCTTTTGCTCTTGTCTGTTTCTATTCTGAGAATTCTCTTGGAACCTGTTCCAGTGTAGTAGAACTCTTGGGAGTGGAAAGTGATAGATGATGGAACACAAGTGTACACTGAATTCCTATGGTCTGGCAACTGGGTACTTGTTGTAGAAGCATTCCTATTTACTACACACAGCTCCATTTCCCAGAAAAGGAGGACATAGAAGTTCCTCCTAACAGTATGTTAGTTGAAGGTGTTGATTTTTACAGTCTAGTTTCCATGTCTTAGTCATTTTTACCGTTCAGTGGTGGTAACAATTTTTAAGGGTCTTGAAGAATATTTTGGTAACTTACGCTTTTACCTTGATTTAATGGATTCACAATTATCAGAAGTTTTTTTTTTTTTTTTTTGGGAGACAGAGTCTTGCTCTGTCGCCCAGATTGGAGTGTAGTGGCATGATCTCGGTTCACTGCAACCTCCGCCTCTCGGGTTCAAGTGATTCTCCTGCCTTAGCCTCCCAAATAGCTGGGATTAAAGGCTCATGCCACCACACCCAGCTAATTTTTGTAGTTTTAGTAGAGACAGGGTTTCGCCATGTTTGCCAGGCTGGTCTGGAACTCCTGACCGCAAGTGATCCACCCGCCTCAGGCTCCCAAAGTGCTGAGACGACAGGCATTAGCCACCGCGCCTGGCCTTATCAGAAGTTTTATGTAAAATTAATACGGGAAAATTTGTCTGTTGAATCATGCCTCCTGTTAAAGTTATTTTCTGACCCGTTTTTCCAGAAGATTTCAGTCACATCCCCCATCCCCTGTGATTGTTCTGCGAAACCTGTTTCATCTCTGGAAATTTTTTTGCTGGACATCTTTAATTTTAAGACTTTTTATGAATAGGGAATTAGGTATTATAACATTTCAGTGATAGTGTGGAGAGGCACAACTGACAGAAGACAAGTTAATCTGAATTTATTTAAGCATGCATTCTTGGATGTCCTGAGGCCCTTATAATTATTTTTATTTTTCGAAGAATGTATTTGCTATTTTTTTTTTTTTTTGAGACGGAGTTTTGCTGTTGTTTCCCAGGCTGGAGTGCAATGGCACAATTTTGGCTCACCGCAACCTCTGCCTCCCGGGTTCAAGCGATTCTCCTGCCTCAGCCTCCTGAGTAGCTGGGATTATGGGCATGTGCCCCCACGCCTGGCTAATTTTGTATTTTTAGTAGAGATGGTCAGGCAGGTCTTGAACTCCCAACCTCAGGTGATCCAGCCCGCTTGGCCTCCCAAAATGCTGGGATTACAGGCGTGTGCCACCGCGCCCATCCTCGTATTTGCTATTTTTATTTTTATTTTTTTTTTGAGACGGAGTCTTGCTCTGTCACCCAGACTGGAGTGCAGTGGTGCCATCTCGGCTCCCTGCAGACTCCGCCTCCCAGGTTCAAGTGATTCTCCTGCGTCAGCCTCCTGGGTAGCTGGGACTACAGGCGCGTGCCACCATGCCCGGCTAATTTTTTGTATTTTTAAGTAGAGACGGGGTTTCACCTTATTAGCCAGGATGGCCTCGATCTCCTGACCTCGTGATCCGCCTGCCTTGGCCTCCAAAGTGCTGGGATTACAGGCGTGAGCCACTGCACCCGGCCTGTATTTGCTATTTTTAAGCTAGAAGTCTTTGTAGTAACAATTTATGAATGTGTAACCCAGAGCAGTAAACCTTAATTAAGAGAAAAACTTTTTCCAAACAATAAAGTAAGCCATGTAGTTTTTATGTTTCACAAAGCAACTATTCTGGTTTAGCCATGCAACCGGGTCATTATTTATAGGCTAATTACATATTCATTATGGAATATTAAGAATTGATGATTGGAAGGAGGTATAGTCTTAATGTTGATACTGTGAACATGGACCAGTAAAATTTTAATAGTTTGCGTTATAACAAAGAGTTATGGTTTTCTTCCTTGACAAGTGAGGATCATGTACATTATATCAAAATGTTTGGTTATAGTATTGAGGCTATAAAGATTAAGTCATTTTTCTGTAAATCAAAAAATTAATGTACATTGAATATGGGTTAAGTATATTCCTTCTGTACATGCAGATTTTTATCACCAGATGGCACTCCTGTACGGAGAAAGTCTCATTTTGTTATTTCACCTAGATTATTTTCTTTCTTTTTTTTTTTTGAGACAGAGTCTTGCTCTGTTTCCCTGGAGTGGAGTGGCGCGATCTCAGCTCACTGCAACCTCTGCCTCCTGGGTTCAAGCGATTCTTCTGCCTCAGCCTCCCGAGTAGCTGGGACTACAGGCGCGTGCCACCATGCCTGGCTAATTTTTTGTATTTTTTGGTAGAGACCGGGTTTCACTGTATTAGCCAGGATGGTCACCATCTCCTGACCTCGTGATCCGCCTGCCTCAGCCTCCCAAAGTGCTGGGATTACAGGCGTGAGCCACTGCGCCCAGCCGATTATTTTCATAAATGGGGTCACTGAGAATAAACAGTGAGAAAAAGATCAGATAATCCAATCAACAGAACTGGAAATCTATGAGTAAACTACTCACTTCTTAAAAAGGTTTTATGGTAGGAATACCACTCAACAAGTTAGCTTTTGATTAGATGCTTAATTCTGTTTTATTCTTTTCTTAAAATGTATTTATTTAACGAGATAGGTGGCTGGGCATGATGGCTCACACCTGTAATCCCAGCACTTTGGAGGCTGAGGCTGGTGGATCACTTGAGGTCAGGAGTTCAAGACCAGCCTGGCCAACATGGTGAAACCCCATCTCTACTAAAAATACAAAAAAAATCGGCTGGGCACGGTGGCATATACCTATAGTCCCAGCTACTTGGGAGGCTGAGGCGGGAGAATCACTTGAACCTGGGAGGCAGAAGTTGCTGGACCGAGATCGTGCCACTGCACTCCAGCCTGGGCAACTGAGCCAGACTGTGTCTTTAAAAAAAAAAAAAAAAAAAAAAAGATAGAGTCTTGCTGTGTTGCCTAGCCTGGATTTGAACTGTGGGTTAAGTGATCTTCCTGCCTCAGCCTCCTGAATAGCTGGGACTACAGGTGCATGCCACCTTGCCCAGCTTGGATGCTTCACTTTAGATACTTAAGATGGAATTGCAGAGTATTAGTGCTGAAGGTGATTTTTTTATTTTTATTTTTTTAGATGGTGTCTCGCTCTCGTTGCCCAGGTTGGAGTGCAGTGGTGCAATCTCAGCTCACTGCAACCTCCTCCTCCTGGCTTCAAGCGATTCTCCTGCCTCAGCCTCCTAAATAGTTGGGATTACAGAGGTGCGCCACCATGCCCGGCTAATTTTTGAATTTTTAATACAGGTAGGGTTTCACCGTGTTGGCCAGGCTGGTCTTGAACTCCTGTCATCAGGTGATCTGTCTGCCTTGGCTTCCCAAAGTGTTGGGATTACAGGCGTGAGCCACGGTGCCTGGCCTGAAGGTGATTTTAAAAATAATCCAATGGGGCCAGGCACGGTGGCTCATGTCTGTAATTGCAGCACTTTGGGAGGTTGAGGCGGTTGGATCACCCGAGGTCCGGAGTTCGAAACCAGCCTGACCAACAAGTTGAGACCCCATCTCTACTAAAAATACAAAAATTAGTCGGGCGTGGTGGCAGGCGTCTGTAGTCCCAGCTGCTTGGGAGGCTGAGACAGGAGAATCGCCTGAACCCGGGAGACGGAGGTTGCAGTGAGCTGAGATCATACCACTGCACTCCAGCCTGGGTGATGGAGCGAGCCTCCGTCTCAAAAAAAAAAAAAAAAATCAAATGGATTCTTTCTCAAATACAGATATGCCTTACATTTGTTTAAATGCATCACACTTTTAAAACTGTTCATATGCATTTATTCATATCTGAGAGAATGCTTTAAAAATAAATGGAATCATGGCAAAACAATTAACCTTGTTGTCTATAATACAACCAAAATGATAAACCCAAACCAACAAAATTATAAAGTTGTTAAACTGAAAAAGGATGCAAAATGTGTATTCATACTGACTGGAGAGGAAGATTCAAATGCAGTAAAAAGTTTTAAACCAGTGTATTGAGGCTGTGAGAAATTCTAGATAATTGGTTGTTACTATAATGTAAAAGGCAGTACAATAATATGTCTGTGGCCTTTAGCAAGCCAGTTAATGAAGCTGTTGAAAAAATAAGTTAATATTAGTGCAGCTAACACAGAAAAATGCTTGTCAGACCTTTTCTGGCTAAAATAGGTTTCAGGGACACAATTTTCTTTGGTACCTGAATTAGTATGATGAATTATGGTTAGTCTCCTGTATTTTATTTTATGATACACAGATCAAAAATATGTAGAAATGTTATAATGTCATTTGATTAATCTGAAATGTATAAGATTTACAAATAGTGGAATATCTTTCCACATCATGGGAATGCTTTCTTTTGGGTGTCTAAAACTGACTGTTCTAGAAAACAGAATTCCGGCCGGGTCCTGTAATCCCAGCACTTTGGGAGGCCGAGGCGGGTGGATCACGAGGTCAGGAGATCGCGACCATCCTGGCTAACACGGTGAAACCCTGTCTCTACTAAAAAAATACAAAAAAATTAGCTGGGCTTGGTGGCGGGTGCCTGTAGTCCCAGCTACTCTGGAGGCTGAGGCAGGAGAATGGCGTGAACCCAGGAGGCAGAGCTTGCGGTGAGCAGAGATCAAGCCACTGCACTCCAGCTTGGGTGACTGAGCCAGACTCTGTCTCAAAAAAAAAAAAGGAAACACAGTTCCATGTATTGTTAAAATCATTGGCTCTGGGCCGGCTCAGTGGCACACGCCTGTAATCTCAGCACTTTGGGAAGCCAAGGCTGGTGGATCACCTGAGGCCACGAGTTTGAGACCAGCCTGACCAACATGGCCAAACCCCATCTCTACTAAAAATACCAAAAATTAGCCGGGCATGGTGGCGCGTGCCTCTGGTCCCAGTTATTCGGGAGGCTGAGACAGGAGGATTGCTTGAACCCAGAAGGTGGAGGTTGCAGTGAGCCGAGATCGCACTATTCGTTGCACTCCAGCCTGGGTGATGGAGTGAGACTCTGTCTCAAAAAAAAAAAAATCATTGGCTCTGCATTGTTATCATTGGAGATGATAGCTCTATGTGTTATTGCACTGAAGACCTTCCAGTGGGACAGATGTGGAGATGGAAGACAGTAGTATTGATGATCCTGACCCTGTGTAGGCCTAGACTAATGTGTGTGTTTATCGCTTAGTGTTTTTTGTTTTTGTTTTTTTTTTAAATAATGGAGTCTCCCTCTGTCACCCAAGCTGGAGTGCAGTGGGCTCAATGCAACCTCCGCCTCCCAGGTTCAAGCAATTATCCTGCTTCAGCCTCCCTAGTAGCTGGGATTACAGGCGTCTTCCACCATGCCTGGCTAATTTTTGTATTTTTAGTAGAGATGGGGTTTCACCATGTTGGTCAGGCTGGTCTCGAACTCCTGACCTTGTGATCTGCCTGCCTCGGCCTCCCAAAGTGTTAGGATTACAGATAGGAGCCACCGCGACTGGCTGCACATTTGTTTTTGTTTTGTTTGTTCTAGGAGCTTCGTAAGAGTGGAATTGTTTGCATAAACAGTTTGTTTCTGATTGATGGGTATATTTCCTCTGTGGAGAATTCCATTTTGGAAATTTAACTTTTAAGGCATTGCTACATGTTTTTCTGTGCATGTGTGTGTGTGTGTGTGTGTGTGTGTAGTAAAATGTACATAAAGTTTATTGTAACCATTGTTACATATAAAGTTCTCTGACATTAAGTACATTTACATTGTCGTGCAACCACCACTGCCGTCCATCTTCCGAACCTTTGTATCCTCCCATACAGAAACTCCATACCTGTGATACAGTAACTCCCCATTCTTCCCCTACCCCCAGCCTCTGGTAACTACCATTCTACTTGTTTCTATGAATTTGACTTTTCTAAGTAACTTGTATAAGTAGAGTCATATAGTATTTGTCCGTTTTTTTTTTACCCCTTGCCCCTAGAGTTTTGCTCTGTCGCCCAGGCTGGAGTGCAGTGGCACTACCTTGGCTCACTGCAACCTCTGCCTCTTGGGTTCAAGCAATTCTCCTGCTTCAGCTTCCTGAGTTGCTGGGATTACAGGTGTGCGCCACCATGCCTGGCTAATTTTTGTATTTTTTGTAGAGACGGGGTTTCACCATGTTGGCCAGGCTGGTCTTGAACTCCTGACCTTGTAATCAATCTACCTGCCTCCTCCTCCCAAAGTACTGGGATTACAGGTGTGAGCCACTGCACCCTAGCCTTATTTGTCCTTTATTGACTGGCTTATTTCACTTAGCATAATGTCTTTGAGGTGCATCCATATGGTAGCATGTGTTAGAATATCTTCCCTTCTTAAGGCTGAATAATTTTCCATTGTGTATATATGTCACATTTTGCTTATCCATTCATCTATTGATGGACACTTGGGTATCTTCCACTTTTTGGCTATTATGAATAATGGTGCTTTTTCATTAATTAATTTTTTATTTTTTAATTTTATTTATTTATTTATTTTGAGACGGAGTCTTGCTCTGACACCCAGGCTGCAGCGCAGTGGCACGATCTCAGCTCACTGCAAGCTCCACCTCCCGGGTTCACACCATTCTCCTGCCTCAGCCTCCTGAGTAGCTGGGACTACAGTCGTCCGCCACTACGCCTGGCTAATTTTTTGTATTTTTAGTAGAGACGGGGTTTCACTGTGTTAGCCAGGATGGTCTCGATCTCCTGACCTTGTGATCCTCCCGCCTTGGCCTCCCGAAGTGCTGGGATTACAGGCGTGAGTGACCGTGCCCGGCCAATAATGGCACTTTTAACATGGAAGTACAAGCATCTCTTTGAGACTCTGCTTTGAGATTTGTTTTTGGTGCCTACCCAGAATTGGAATTGCTGGATCATATGGTAATTTAGTTTTTGATTTTTTTTTTTTTAAGGAATCACCATTCTTTTAATGATGGTTGTACCACTTTAAATTCCCATCAGCAGTGCACAAGGGTTCTAGTTTTTGTACATCCTTACCGATGCTTTCTGTGTTTTTAAAATTAAACAAAAAAACAATTATAATGTTACAGCTCTTTTAGAATTTGTCTAGCAGGTTTTCTGGTCTTTATCGGAAAATTCCCAGCTCTTCTGTCTAAAAAAAAAAAAAAAAAATTGTAATCGCTATCCCTAAAGGGTAGGAAGTAGGAATCTTATGGTTATAATTTTTTTTTTTTTTTTAAATTGAGGTGGAGTTGTTCTTACAGTGTTGTCTAGGCTGGTCTTAAACTCTTGGGCTCAAGCAGTCTTCCCATCTTAGCCTCAAAATAGCTGGGATTGCAGGTGCATGCCACCGTGCCCAGCTTAGAATCATGTTTTGATGACATATTTAATTATGTGCTTGACACTTAGTAGCTAGTCAATAAATATTTGTTCAACAAATCAAAGAAAATTATATGCACAATTTTTTTTTTTTTTTTGAGACGGAGTCTCGCTCTGTCGCCAAGGCTGGAGTACAGTGACGCGATCTCGGCTGACTGCAACCTCTGCCTCCCGGGTTCACGCCATTCTCCTGCCTCAGCCTCCTAAGTAGCTGGGACTACAGATGCCTGCCACCATGCCCGGCTAACTTTTTTGTATTTTTAGTAGAGACGGGGTTTCATTGTGTTAGCCAGCATGGTCTCGATCTCCTGACCTCATGATCTGCCTGCCTCGGCCTCGTGAATTGCTGGGATTACAGGCGTGAGCCACCGCACCCGGCCACACAATTGTTTCTTTAAGATTTATTATTTACAGCTGACTTTTGCTTTTAGGCATAGCCTGTTTCTTGACACATTTTAAATTGGGCTATTGGCAGGTAAAATCTTGGCTGGATGCAATGTTGTTTTGGGGTTCAAATAGCAACTGCAAGTAGTAAGAGGCAGATAGCACTTCATGTACAGTGACTACATGTAGTGATAAAATGGTTGCTGGTTAAAATTGGTGGTACTTGAGATTTTTGTTTAGAATTGCTAAGCTCGTAAACCATAGACTTAGATTGCAGTAGTCGAATTGGTTTAACAGATACCAGCAAAATGTAAAATCCTCAAGGGCTACTTGAGAATTTGTATTCCAGAGAGCTTTTATCTTTTATTGTAAGTGTCCTTGTTTTCTCTGAAGTACATGCTTATCTTTTACTATGATTGTTTTGCTTACCGTCCCTACTTTCTTGCAGATTTTCTATTTTGTACATACATTATTTTGTATATACTGTATATGATGACTTCAGTGAGCAGTGACCATTGTCGAGGTGCTCGGGAAAAACCACAGATTTCAGCAGCACAATCAGCGCAACCACAGAAACAAGTGGTACAGGTAAGTTTTTGTGGAATTCTTTTTTTTTTTTTTTCCTTTTTTTTCTTTTATTATTATACTTTAAGTTTTAGGGTATGTGGAACTCTTGTTTGCCTTGTTTAGAGTTAAGGAAATTAAGGGAGAGCATATGATTTAATGTTTTCCTTTGTAGGAAACTTTAGGATTTTGGACCCTGTGTTTAAACAGTAGGTGATGGCCGGGTGCGGTGGCTCACGCCTGTAATCCCAGCACTTTGGGAGGCCGAGGTGGGTGGATCACTTGAGGTCAGGAGTTTGAGACTAGCCTGGCCAACATTGTGAAACCCCACCTCTATTAAGAAAATACAAAAATTAGCTGGGCGTGGTGGCGTGCGCCTGTAATCCTAGCTTCTCGGGAGGCTAAGGCAGGAGAATCGCTTGAACTCAGGAGGCAGAGGTTGCAGTGAGCCCAGATCACGCCACTGCCCTCCAGCCTGGGTGACAAAGCGAGACTCCTTCCTAAAAAATAAATAAAAAATAAAAAGTAGGTAATGAAGAATAGTAAGGAAAGAGGTATTGTACTTGATTCAGGTACAATTGGATGTTGTTCCATGAGAACTCTTTAATGCTAACCTTTTCCAGGTACCTCTTAGCTATTAGGCTGCCACTGCCACCACCACCACCACCACCACCGCCACCACCACCACCACCACCACCACCACCGCCACCGCTGCTGCCTCCTCCTCCTCTTCCTCCTCCTCCTCTTCCTTCTCTTTCTCTTCCTCCTTTTCCTCCCCTTCCTCTTCCTCCTCCTCCTTCTCTTCCTCCTCCTCCTCTTCCTCCTACTCCTCCTCTTCCTCCTCTTCCTCCTATTCCTCCTCTTCCTCCTATTCCTCCTCTTCCTCCTACTCCTCCTCCTCTCCCCTTTCACCTTGCTCTGCTTCCCTTCCTCCTCCTTCCCCGCTGCTTCATCATCATCTCCTCTCCCTTTTCTCCCTTCTATTAATTTAAGTGTGTCCTTGGAATGAAATATGAAAATCCAAGGTAGATGGAGAACTAATAGTCTGAAGTAGTAAAATACCTGAATTACAATAGACTTTAAAAAGCTGCCTTTGCTGGGCATAGTGGCTCATGTCTGTAATCTCAACACTTTGGGAGGCTGAGGCAAAAGGGTTGCTTGAGCCCAGGAATTAAGAGCAGGCTGGGCAACATAGTGAGGACCTTGTCTCTACAAAAAGTTTAAAAAGTAGCTGGGCATGATGGCATCCATTTGTAGTCCCAGGTACTTGGGCGGCTGAGGTGGGAGGATCACTTATGATGATGCTACTGCACTCCAGCCTGGGTGACAGAGTGAGACCTTGGCTCAACAAAAAAGCAAAAACCTGCCTTTTCTTCAAAGCACAAGGAAGAGTGCTTGAATCTTAGAATGGCTTTTAATGATCAAGATCCACTTGAGGCCGGGCGCAGTGGCTCATGCCTGTAATTCCAGCACTTTGAGAGGCCGAGGTGGACAGATCACCTGAGATCAGGAGTTCGAGACCAGGCTGGCCAAGATGGTGAAACCCTGTCTCTACTAAAAAAAAAAAATACGAAAATTAGCCAGGTGTGGTAGTGGGTGCCTGTAATGGCAGTTACTTGGGAGGCTGAGGCAGGGAGAATTGCTTGAACCCGGGAGGCAGAGGTTGCAATGAGCCAAGATCACACCACTGCATTCAAGCCTGGGCGACAGAGCGAGACTGTCTCAAAAAAACAAAGACCCATTTGAATAAAATTTTTTAATGTTAAATACTCCCTCCTCCTCAATTTGGTTATATTATTATTTTAAGTGAAGTGAGATAAGTGCTAAGCACAGTACCTGGTGCAAAATTAAGCATTATATACATGTTATTGACTAGATTGGCAAACCCTTTTTCACAGGCAATATGCAAGTAAGTAAACTATATCCAGTTTGTCTTACTTGCAGATCGATTTGACTATACTTTGATAGTTAATTAAAAGTGCTTCTTAAAATCACTCATTTATACCCAAGTGCCCTGTTGATGTTAGGGGACATAGTGAGGAGATTTAAGTGTTGCGTTACATTTTTCAGTATAAAGTTAGTGTAGTATTCTGCTGGTATTAACAGACAGATATCTCTGCTACTCAGTGCTTGATCCTAAATACACTTACTCTGATAGGAATTTATTCACAAACTGATCTAGTCCAGTGATGGAAAAATTTGGAGGTTTTAGGCTAGGTCCTCCTTTTATAGTTGAATTTACTTAGGAAAATGTTTGCTTAATGAATGGTCTTTTTTTTTTTTTTTTTTGAGATGGAGTCTGTCACCCAGACTGGAGTGCAGTGGCCAATCTCGGCTCACTCCAACCTCCACTTCCCGGGTTCAAGTGATTCTCTTGCCTCAGCCTTCCAAGTAGCTGGGACTACAGGCAGGCAACATCATGCCTGCCTAATTTTTTTTTTGTTTCTTCGAGATGGAGTCTCCTTCTGTCGCCCAGGCTGGAGTGCAATGGTGCCATCTCAGCTCACAGCAACCTCCGCCTCCTGGGTTCAAGCGATTCTCCTGCCTCAGCCTCTCAAGTAGCTGGGATTACAGGTGCCTGCCTCCACCCCCAGTTAATTTTTGTATTTTTAGTAGAGACAGGGTTTCACCATGTTGCCCAGCCTGGTCTCCAACACCTGAGCCCAAGTGACTGCCCCCTTAGCCTTCAAAGGTGCTGTGATTATAGGCGTGAGCCACCGCACCTGACCTTTTTTTTTTTTTTTTTTTGAGACAGTCACGCTCTGTAGCCCAGTCTAGAGTGCAGTTAGTCTGTCTTGGCTCATTGTAACCTCCACCTCTGGGGTTCAAGCGATTCTCCTGTCTTATCCTCCCCAGCAGCTGGGATTACAGGCGTGAGCCACCATGCCCGGCTAACTTTTTTGCATTTTTAGTAGAGATGAAGTTTCACCATGTTGGCCAGGCTGGTCTCAAACTCCTGACCTCAAGTGATCTGTCCCCCGCTTGGTCTCCCAAGGTGTTGGGATTACAGGCGTGAGCCACTGCACCTGGCCCTTTTAAATTTTTTTCTTTTAAACACTAGTATGCATTAGGAAAATTATTGATGTTTATTTATTCATTAATCCTATTCTGGGAAGTATTTGCTAAGAAAGTAATCTTAAATTGGTGTCATAAAAAGTGGCTTTATTTGGTAATTTTTTTCTTTCTTTTGTTTTTGAGATGGAGCCTCGCTCTGTCGCCCAGGCTGGAGTGCAGTGGCGCGTTCTCAGCTCATTGCAACCTCTGCCTCCTGGGTCCAAGCGATTCTCCTGCCTCAGCCTCCGGAGTAGCTGGGATTGCAGGCACGTATCACCATGCCTGGCTAATTTTTGTATTTTTGGTAGAGACGGGGTTTCGCCGTGTTGGCCAGGCTGGTTTCAAACTTCTGACCTCAGGTGATCTGCCCACCTTGGCCTCCCAAAGTGCTGGGATTAAAGGCAAGAGTTACCACGCCCTGCCGGTAAGATGTTAATTACTCAATTTTAAATGTCCAGTGTTATGTTAGAGGTGTTCTGAGATAACCTATTCAGGTTGCATCATGAAAGAGAGTTTTTTATTTTTTGAGACGGAGTTTTGCTCTTGTTGTCCAGGCTGGAGTGCAATGGTGCGATGTCAGCTCACTGCAACCTCTGCCTCCACCTCGCCTGGCTAATTTTTTGTGTGTTTGGTAGAGACGGGGTTTCACCATGTTGGTCAGGCTGGTCTTGAATTCCTGACTTCAGGTGATCCACACAGCTCCGCCTCCCAAAGTGCTGGGATTACAGGTGTGAGCCACTGCACCAGGTGGTGAGAGTTCTTTTGAATCCGTATAAACCAGGATTTTTGTCCTGGGTCTAGCACTTAGTAATTAGATGAGTTACTTAAATCTCCTTTAACCTCATTTTTTTTTTTTGAGCTAGAGTCTCACTCTGTTGCCCAGGCTGCAGTGCAGTGGCTTGATCTCGGCTCGCTGCAACTGTGCCTCCTGGGTTCAAGTGATTCTCCTGCCTCAGCCTCCAGAGTAGCTGGGACTACACTTGTACATCACCACACCCGGCTAATTTTAGTATTTTTAGTAGAGAGGGGTTTCACCATGTTGGCCAGGTTAGTCAGTTTTGAATTCCTGACCTCAGGTGATCTGCCCACCTCAGCTTCCCAAACTGCCCGGATTATAGGTGTGAGCCCCTGGGCCTGACCGTGAACCTCAATTTAAAAAAAAAAAAAATACATTGTGAGACTTATGGAAAAGTTGCAATGGGAATATGAATAATTACTGAATACCCTTTTTTCAGATTCCCCAGATTTTAACATTTCTGTCACATCTTATCCTGTTCTCTTCCTTTCCCTATAGTTTATTCCCAGAAACGTTTGACAAGTAGTTGTGAATAAGGTTCTTCTTCACTTAATACCTCAGTGTTTTTTAAAAAACAAGGATCTTTTTACATAATTATAGTACAATTATAAAAAATCAGAACATCTACAGACCATACTTATATTTTTTCAATCGTCCTCATAATGCCTTTTTTTTTTTTTGAGACACAGTTTTACTCTGATGCCCAGGCTGTAGTGCAGTGGTGCGATCTCAGCTCACTGCAACCTCCGCCTCCTGGGTTCAAGTGATTCTCCTGCCTCAGCCTCCCGAGTAGCTGGGATTATAGGCATGCGCCACCATGCCTGGCAAATTTTTATATTCTCAGTAGAAACGAGGTTTCGCCATGTTGGCCAGGCTGGTCTCGAACTCCTGACCTTAGGTGATCCGCCTGCCTTGACCTCCCAAAGTGCTGGGATTACAAGCATGAGCCACTGGGCCCAGCTGTAATGTCCTTTTTAGCTAATTAGATTGTGGAATATACATTGTATTCAGATGTCAACTCTCTTGTGAATTTATGTGAAAATTCCACAAAATTATGTGAACATTCCACAATTATGAAGTGATTATAAGAATATTTGAAAATTATGATATAAAATGTCTTAGAAAAGGTATACTTCCTGATCAACTGAAAAAAATATGTAAAGTTAATGCAAAACTGTTGAACATTAATGAGAACAGGCTTAGTAGACTTAATAATGTTTATCTTTGGTGGTGGGCATAAATAATCCTACTTTATTATTATTTCCAATTTTTTTCTGGGTGACAGCTCTAATTAAAAAAAATTTGGATTCATTTGAAAAATTTCACATTTCCACTGTGAAAGCAGCTTAGTTCATAATAAGCCATATGAATGGATAAGAGATCCAGAGGAAGAGCTGTAGTGATGCTACTTTTCTTGGCAAGATATTTTTCAACTTGAGATGTGACCTAGTGTATGTCACTAATGTTTATTGCAGGGGAGGGTGCACTGACCTTGTTTAACTTAAGAATTACCAGTTGATCCTGATTTTTCCTCTTTTTTCCCAAGCTGTACCGACCTCTTGACACTTCCTAGAGCTCAGCCTGGTAACTTCCCTATTATACTCTTATGTTTGGTGCTTTGTTTATCAAATATTTATTGTTTATCAAAGAAAATTATTTTTTTCTTGACTCAGGGTATTTTATAAAGTTAAAAAATACTTAAAGTTCTCATTAAAATTTATTTTCATAAATATGCTAGCACTAGTGTTACTATATTGTTATTGTTAAATGACTATTATGTGTATTGGCTATGCTTTCAGAAGTAGTCTGTCTATCCCTTTTATGAATAAAAAAAGATATTACTGAAGAGAAATACAGTATTTGTGTCATATACTACTTAAGCTGAAAAAGCTAAGTCTGAATAAATCAGTCATTGGCATTTACCTTACATATGGCAATGAATAGTGACTTTATAGTTAGAAATGTATGGGTGAAACAGTATCAGAATGATAATGTAGAAACTTATATAAGCCCCAGACTGCCCCCTACAGCAAAATGCGATTATTAATAACTATTCTGCTTGAAATATTTGGTGAGATTCTTTCACCCATCAAGTGCTTGTTTGTTAATATTTTAATCGGGTCGGTGTTTCTTTGGTTTTGTAAATTGTGCATGTTTACAAAGCACTGGCTGTTCTCAGGCAGTTTTCAAGTTTAAAAATTCTTGCCTTTAGAGTCATTATTTGTTCCTGGTTCCCCCACTCCGCCATTACTTTTTCATACTTTTTCCACAAAGATTTCAGCCATGCTCCCTGACTTTGGTTTATCTTTTACTCTGACATATCTGCATGAAGTAGTTTCTGTCTGAAATGTCTTGAAACCAGGGATGTTCTTATAATAATACTTACTGTGCAGTGAGTGGATAGCCACAAGTAGTCCATAATTTTACTTTTTTTAAAAAAATCTTTGTTGTAGCTCCTGTTTAACACATCTACCACCCCAAGCCGCCGCCTCCACTCCTTTTCTGTCTGCCAAAATCCCTCCCCACAATGCTTTATTATGAAAATGGTCACAGATGAAGAAAAGTTGAGAGTTGTACAGTCAATATCCATATGTTCTATTACCTTTTTGCTCTATTTGTTTTATCACATCTGTTTAGCCAGCCATTATTTTATCTAACTTTTTAATGCTTTTCAAAGTGAATTAAATGATTAATGGTACTCTTAATCACTTCAGAATGGATGTCATTGACTAGGGTGTATTTATTTATTTATTGTCTTTTTTTTTTTTTTTTTTTTTTATGAGGCAGAGTTTCTGCCCTTGTTGCCCAGGCTGGAGTGCAGTGGCGCGATCTGGGCTCACTGCAACCTCCATCTCCCAGGTTCAAGTGATTTTCCCACCTCAGCCTCCTGAGTAGCTGGGATTACAGGCACCCGCCATCATGACTGGCTAATTTTTCTATTTTTAGTTGAGACGGGGTTTCACCATGTTGGCCAGGATGGTCTCAAACTCCTGACCTCAGGTGATCTGCCCGCCTCGACCTCCCAAAGTGCTGGGATTACAGGTGTGAGCCACTGTGCCTGGCTGTTTTTTTTTTTTTAATAGACAGGACCTCGGGCTGGGCGTGGTGGCTCATGCCTGTAATCCCAGCACTTTGGGAGGCCAAGGCAGGTAGATCACCTGAGGTCAGGAGTTCGAGACCAGCCTGGCTAACATGATGAAACCCCATCTCTACTAAAAATACAAAAAATTAGCCAGGCGTGCTGGTGGCCACCTGTAATCCCAGCTACTTGGGAGGCTGAGGCAGGAGAATTGCTTGAACCTGGGAGGCGGACGTTGCAGTGAGTGGAGATCATGCCATTGCATTCCAGCCTGGGCAACAGAATGAGACTCCATCTCAAAAAAAGAAAGAAAAAAGAAATTGCCAGGTGTGGGGGCATGGTGGCTCACACCTGTAATCCTAGCACTTTGGAAGGCCGAGGCGGGCGGGCAGATCGCTTGAGCCCAGGAATTTGAGACAAGCCTAGACAACATAGTGAAACCTTGTCTATACAAAAATCCCCCAGACGTGGTGGCCTGTGCCTGTGGTCCCGGCCACTCAGGAGGCTGAGATGGGAGGATTGCTTGAGCCCTGGGAGGTGGAGGTTGCAGTGAGCAGAGATTGCGCCACTCCACTTCAGCCTGGGTGACAGAATGAGACCCTGTCTCAAAAAAAAAAAAAAAAAAAAATTGCTAAACTGTTCTCCAAAGTGGTTGTACCATTTGCTTTTCTGCCAGCAGAGTTCCAGTTCTGCTGGCGTAAAATCCTCACCAACACTTGGTTGCCATGCCTAGTGTTTTGGATTGGTGTAAAGGTAGACAGTGAAATAAAATGGAGAGTCCAGAAATAAACTCACTTATATGTCGACAACCAATTTTTGAGAGTCAGAGGCAATGTAGAGGGGAAAGGATGGCCTTTTTAATAAATAGTATGGGAACTATTGTATATCAATATGCAGATCACTCATAAAAACAATCTAATGGGTCATAGACTGAAAACCCCAAGCTTAAAGTTTATACAAGAAAATATGGGAGAAAATCTCCATGCTATTGGTTTAGTCAAAGGTTTCCTAGATGTAGCAACAAAGGCATGATCCATAAAAGAACAAATGGATAAACTGGACTTTAGGAAAACTGAAAACTTAACAGTTTCAAAAGATTGTTCAGAGAATGGAAAGACAAGCCACAGATCGGGAGAAAATCTTGCATCTGATGAAGGGCTTGTCACAAACTTTTGAAACAAAAATAGGGAAATAACACATTTAACAAAATGGACAAAAAGTGGAGCATGGTGGCTCATGCCTGTAATCTCAGCACTTTGGGAGGCTGAGGCAGGAGGATTACTTGCACCCAGGAGTTCAGGACCAGCATAGGCAACATAAACATAGGGAGACCTTGTCTCTACTAGAAATAAATAAAAAAAAAATTGGCGAACGGGATGGTAGGAATCTTTAGTCCCAGCTGCTTGGGAGGCTGAGGTTGGACAATTGCTTGACCCCAGGAGATCTAGGCTTCAGTGAGCTGTGATTATGCCACTGCACTCCAGCCTGAGTGACAGAGTAAGACCCCTGTCTCAAAAAAGGACAAAAGATTTGAATGAAATTTCACTCAGGAAGGTATATGTGTTGCAAATAAGTACGTAAAAAGATCCTTTACTTCATTAGGCTTAGGGAAATCCGTATTAAAATCACAATAACACGCCAATACAAAACTTGTTAGAAAAGACATGTCATTTCCTGCTGGGCGCGGTGGCTCGTGCCTGTAGTCCCAGCGCTTTGGGAGGCCGAGGTTGGTGGATCACCTGAGGTCAGGAGTTTGAGACCAGCCTGACCAAGATGGAGAAACTCCGTCTCTACTAAACATACAGAATTAGCCAAGCATGGTGGCACATGCCTGTAATCCCAGCTACTTGGGAGGCTGAAGCAGGAGAATCTCTTGAACCCAGGAGGCGGAAGTTGCGATGAGCAGAGATCCCACCATTGTACTCCAGCCTGCACAACAAGAGCGAAACTCTGTCTCAAAAAAAAAAAAAAAAGAAATATAAGTCATTTATTTTTCATTTGTTACATGGAATATTTACATAGATTGTTTCCCGCTGGGCATGGTGGCTTACTCCAGTAGTCCCAGCAGAGGTGGGAGGATCAGTCCAGGAGTTCGAGACCAGCCTGAGTAACATAGTGAGACCTGTCTCTACAAAAATTACAAACTTCTTATACTGTATGGTAGGATAAGTGCTTGAATCTGTTGGCTTACCAATGAATAAAAAAACATTTTGAACCAGGACATGGTGGCTAACACCTGTAATCTCAACACTTTGGGAGGCTGAGGTGGGAGGATTGTTTGAGCTCTGGAGTTCAAGACCATCCTGGGCCAAGTAGCGAGCCCCTGTCTCCATAAAAAATATTTTTAAAAAAATTTATAAGAAAAAACCTTTTTGGCCAGGTGTGGCTTGCATCTGTAATCCCAGCACTTTGGGAGGCTGAGACGGGTGGATCACCTGAGGCCAGGGGTTCGAGACCAGCCTGGCCAACATTACAAAACCCCATCTCTACTAAAAATAGAAAAATTAGCTGGCCGTGGTGGTGCGCACCTGTAATCCCAGCTACTTGAAGGGTGAGGCACAAGAATCACTTGAACCCAGGAGGCAGAGGTTGCAGTGAGCCGAGATTGTGCCACTGTGCTCCAGCGTGGGCGACAGAGCAAGATTCTGTCTCAAAAAAAAAAAAAACAAAAAACACCAATTTTTTAGGGAAAAATTATTTTGGAATAATTTTAAGAGTTGTAAAAAAGTTGCAAAGAACGATAGAGATATTGATATATTCACCCAGCTATCCTAAATGTTAACTTTTTTTTTTTTTTTTTGAGACAGTCTCGCTGTGTCGCCAGGCTGGAGTGCAGTGGCGTGACCTTGGCTCACTGCAACCTCTACCTTGTGGGTTCAAGCCATTCTCCTGCCTCAGCCTCCAAAGTAGTTGGGACTACAGGCGCACACCACTGTGCTCAGCTAATTTTTGTTTTTTTAGTAGAGACGGGGTTTCACCATGTTGGCCAGGATGGTCTCGATTTCTTGACCTTGTGATCCGCCTGCCTCGGCCTACCAAAGTGCTGGGATTACAGGCAGGAGCCACTGCGCCTGGTCAGCTTTTTACATAAAGGATTGCCTAACCTTTTCTGTAAAGTGTTAGATAGTATATATCTTATGCTTTGCAGTCCAGACACAATCTCTGTTGCATTTTTATTTTATTACATTTTTGAGACGGGGTCTCATGTTGGCCAGGCTGGTCTGGAACTCCTGACCTCAGGTGATCCGTCTGCCTCAGCCTCCCAAAGTGCTGAGATTACAGGCCTGAGCTACTGCACCCAGCTGATGACAGAGTTTTTGACTTCTTTTGTGTTATGTCTTATTGCTTCCACACACTGTCCTGGTTCAAAGGGAACCAGAAGGTGGTAGAATTAGATTATCCCAAAATTACTCATTTTCTGTGTCCCACTTTTTTTTTTTTTTTTTTTTTTTGAGACGGAGTTTCGCTCTTGTTGCCCACGCTGCAGTGCAATGGCGCGATCTTAGCTCACCGCAACCTTCGCCTCTTGGGTTCAAGCAGTTTTCCTGTCTCAGCCTCCCAAGTAACTGGGATTACAGGCATGCGCCACCATGCCCGGCCCGGCTAATTTTGTATTTGTATGTGTATTTTTGTTTTTTGAGACGAGTCTCACTCTGTCGCCATGCTGGAGTGCAGTGGCGCGATCTCGGCTCACTACAACCTTCGCCTCCCAGGTTCAAGAGATTCTCCTGCCTCAGCCTCTGGCCCTCTTTTAAAATAATTGTGTCACTAGGATGGTTCAGCATATGCAACTCAATGAACAGGATACATCTCATTAAGAAAAACAAGGACAGGCCAGCGCGGTGGCTTATGCCTGTAATTGCAGCACTTTGGGAGGCCGAGGCGGGCAGATCATGAGGTCAGGAGATAGAGACCATCTTGGCTAACAAAGTGAAACCCCGACTCTATTATAAATGGAAAAAAAAATTAGCCGGGAGTGGTGGCGGGTACCTGTAGTCCCAGCTACTCGGGAGGCTGAGGCAGGAGAATGGCGTGAATCGGAGAGGCAGAGCTTGCAGTGAGCCGAGATCACTCCACTGCACTCCAGCCTGGGCAACAGAGCGAGACTCAGTCTCAAAAAAAAAAAATAAAACATACAAGGACGAAAAACATGATCATTTCAATAAACGCTGAAAAATGTATGTGAAAAAATTCAACATCCCTTTGTGGTAAAGATTATCAACAACCTGAGTGTGGAAGGAACATACCTCAAAATAATAAAGGCTATTTTTTTTTTTTTATTTGAGACAGGGTCACCCAGGCTGGAATATAATGATGCGAACATGGCTCACTGTAGCCTTGACCCCCCCTAGGCTCAAGAGATCCTTCTGCCTCAGCCTCTCGGGTAGCTGGGACTACTGGTGTGCACTTCCATACCTGGCTAATGTTTTATTTTTTGTAGAGACAGCGTCTCACCAAGTTACCCACAGGGCTGGTTTCAAACTCTTAGGCTCAAGGGATCCACCTTCCTCAGCCTCCCAAAGTGTTGGGATTACAGGCGTGAGTCACTGCACCTGGCCTCACTTGAGTACTAGAACTTCTAGCCAGAGCAAATAGGCAAGAGAAGGAAATAAAGGGGTCTAGATTGCAAAGGAAGAAGTCACATTATATTCTTATTTATAGATGACATATTGTATTTAGAAAAACCTAAAAACTCCACCAAACATCTGTTAGAACTGAGAAATGAATTCAGTGAAGTTGCAGGATAAAAAATCAACAACAAAAATTAGCCTTTATATATATCAACAGCAAAACAGTTGTACTCTGTCTACATTGTTCAGGTACTCATTATATAGTATATGCTTCCCCTTTGGCCATTTAGTAAATAATATGTTTAGTAGTCACTGTCAATACTTAAGTCAGTTTCTCTAGTCGTTTTGATTGTCTGAACCCATTGCTTTTGTTGATTCCTCTGGAAAGAATTATGAGAACAATATTCCTTGTGTTTGGTGTTGTTCACAATTTATACCTTTTATACTTGAGTAGAACATCAGTTTTGTTGGCTCTAAGTGCTAGGCCCACATTTTCTTTACGTTATCTTTTCTTTTTTGAGACAAGGTCTTACTTTGTCACCCAGACTGGAGTGCAGTGGCACGGTCACGCTCACTGCTCCCTTCTCCCTTGACCTCCTGGCCTCAGATAATCCTCCTACCTCAGCCTCTTGAGTAGCTGGGAGCACACAGGTGCATGCCACCACACTGGTTAATTTTTGTATTTTTTTGTAAAGGGTTTTGTTGTGTTGCACAGGCTGGTCTCAAACGCCTGAGCTCGAGCAATCTGCCTGCCTCAGCCTTCTGAAGTGCTGGAATTACAGGTGTGAACTGCTGTACCTGACTATCTTAAATATTAATTTTTTCTTGCGCAAAGCATTGCTCTTGACAAGTTTGTTGATATTCTAATTTCATTCTCTTCTATGTCTCTTGACATTTCTGCCTAGTTGTCCAGTGGATGTTTGTTCTTTTAGAGTCCAGTTCTTCTTCTTTTTTTTTTTTTTTTTTTTGTTTTTGAGATGAGTCTCACCCTGTCTCCCAGGCTGGAGTGCAATGGTGCGATCTCGGCTCACTGCAACCTCTGGCCTCCCGGGTTCAAGCGATTCTCCTGCTTCGGCTTTCCAAGTAGCTGGGGTTACAGGTGCACGCCACCATGCCTGGCTAATTTTTTTGTATTTTTAGTAGAGATGGGGTTTCACTGTGGTGGCCAGGCTGGTCTTGAACTCCTGACCTCAAGTGATCTGCCCGCCTCAGCCTCCCAAAGTGCTGGGATTATAGGCATGAGCCACCACACCCGGCCAGAGTCCAGTTCTTAAACTAAAGAATGTCTTAGTGTGGACTGATTATTTAGGGATTGATATTCTCAAGTACGGTGTATTTTCATTGACATATTTATGCATTTTTTGGTTTGTTTTCCAGACATTTTTCTTAAATTTTAGTTTTAAGGATCTATACTGTATTTTTATTCTTTGGAGGCTTATTGTCCATAGCTTTAAGTTGGGTTGTCTTTTGCCTATCTTCAGTGTTTGACACTTTGCTTTCTTTTCTCCCATTCCTATTTATCTCTTCATTTCTCTTTCCTTTTATTTCCTTTTTACAGGAAAAAAATTTCCCCAGTTTTATTCTCTGTTATTCTTGAGGCATTAATTGTTAAGTTTTATATTCCTTGTAGTTTAGACTCCATTTTCATATGTGATAGGACTTTCTTTAAATTATTATTTCTTGAATTCTGTAATTTAAAGAAGAAATAGAAAAACTTAGAGATATGTTATTCTTTTATCAGATTTTTTTTTTTTTTTTGAGACAGGGTCTTGCCCTGGCTTCCAGGCTGGAGTGCAATGGCACGATCTAGGCTCACTGCACCCTCTGCCTCCCAGGTTCAAGCGATTCTCACACCTCAGCCTTCCAGGTAGCTGAGACTACAGGTATGCGCCACCATGCCTGGCTAATTTTTTTTTTTTTTTTTTCTTGAAACACAGTTTCACTCTGCCGCCCAGGCTGGAGTACAGTGGTGAGATCTTAGCTCACTGCAACCTCCGCCTCTCGGGTTCAAATGATTCTTGTGCCTCAACCTCCTGAGTAGTTGGGATTTCAGGCTAGTGCCACCACGCACTGCTAATTTTTGTATTTTTAGTGTAGACGGGGTTTCACCATGTTGGCCAGGCTGATCTTGAACTCCTGACCTCAAGTGATCCGCCTGCCTCAGCCTCCCAAAGTGCTGGGATTACAGGCCTGAGCTACCATGCCCGACTGTTGTTTTCAATGGGATTTAAGAAAAAGGTGATGCAAGAAGTGTCTGATTTTTAAATGTTTTATAGAGATGGGGGTCTCACAATGTTGCCCAGGCTGGTCTCCTCCTGACTCAGCCTCCCAAAGTGCTGGGATTATAGGCGTGAGTCACCGTGCCCAGCCTTAAAATTTACTTTTTTTTCCTTTTTTTTTTTTTTTTTGGAGACAGAATCTTGCTCTTTTGCCCAGGCTGGAGTGCAGTGGCGCTATCTCGGCTCACTGCAAGCTCCGCCTGCCAGGTTCACGCCATTTTCCTGCCTCAGCCTCCCGAGTAGCTGGGACTACAGGTGCCCGCCACCACGCTCGGCTAATTTTTTGTATTTTTTTAGTAGAGATGGGGTTTCACCGTGTTAGCCAGGATGGTCTCGATCTCCTGACCTCGTGATCCACCCGCCTTGGCCTCCCAAAGTGCTGGGATTACAGGCGTGAGCCACCACGCCCGGCCTTTTTTTTTCCTTTTTTTGTGACCAGGTTGTTCTGTCACACAGGCTGGAGTGCAGTGGCGCCATCTTGGCTCACTGCAACCTTGACCTCCTCGGGCTAAGGTAATCCTCCCAACCTTAGCCTCTGGGGTAGCTGGGACTACAGCACTTACCACCACACTTGGCTAGTTTTTCTGTTTTTTTTGTAGAAATGAGGTTTTGCAGTCTTAATAGTGAGCTAAGAAATAAAAATTACACCAAATATAGACCATTTTAAGTAATTAAAAAGTTTTAAAAGCTTTTTTAAAAAGTTTATTATGCCCATTTTGGGAAAGGTTTTGAGGAGGCAGGTTCTCTTATTTACTGCTTGTTGAGTATATATCTTTATAGCCTTTGTGCAGAGCATTTTTGTGGAGATGGTTTTAAACTCCTTTTAATACTGGTAGACATTTCTTTGACCCTATAGTTTTACTTCTTTGTATTCATTATTAGAAAGCTATATTTGGGGCTGGGCACGGTGGCTCATTCTTGTAATCCCAGCACTTTGGGAGGCCGAGGTGGGCAGATCACCTGAGGTCAGGAGTTTGAGACCAGCCTGACCAACATGATGAAACCCTGTCTCTACTAAAAATACAAAAATTAGCCGGGCATTGTGGCATGTGCCTGTAATCCCAGCTACTCGAGGCTGAGACACTAGAATTGCTTGAACCTGGGAGGTGGAGGTTGCAGTGAGCCAAGATCGCACCACTGCACTCCAGCCTGGGCAACAAGAGTGAAACTCTGTCTCAAAAAAAAAACGAAAGAAAGAAATCTTTCTTTGGCCATGTGTGGTGGCTCACGCCTGTAATCCCAGCACTTTGGGAGGGCAAGGCAGGAGGGTCATTTAAGGTCAGGAGTTCAAGACCAGCCTGAATAACATGGTGAAACCGCATCTGTACTAAAAATAGTAAAAATTAGCCGGGTGTGGTGGCGAACACCTGTAATCTCAGCTACTGGGGAGGCTGAGGCCGGAGAATCGCTTGAACCTGGGAAGCGGAGGTTGCAGAGAATCCCTTGAACCTGGGAGGCGGAGGTTGCAGTGAGCCGCGATCACGCCACTGCACTCCAGCCTGAGCAGCAGAGCAAGACTGTCTCAAAAAAAAAAAAAAAAAAAGCCATCTTTGATGTATGTACAGATTTGGGTATAAGAATGGACCTCAGCCTGCCACAGTGGTGCATACCTGTAATCCCAGCACTTTGGGTGGCCAAGGTGGGCAGATCCTCGAGGTCAGACGTTCAAGACCAACCTGACCAACATGGTGAAACCCCGTCTCTACCAAAACCAAAAATTAGCAGGGCGTGGTGGCATGCCTGTAGTCCCAAGCGTGAGAATTGTTTGAACCTAAGAGGCGGAGGTTGCAGCGAGCTGAGAGCACACTACTGCAAGGCAACAGAGGGAGACTTCGTCTCAAAAAAATAAAAAAAAAAAACGAAAGAAAAGAATGGATCTCTGGCAGTGTTTTAGTAGTAATAAAAATTTGCAGAGTAAGAAAGATACAGGCCAGGCACTGTAGTTTATGCCTGTAATCCTAGCGCTTTGGGAGGCTGAGGCAGAGGAGTTGATTAAGCTCAGGGAGTTCAATATTAATCTGGGCAGCATGGTGGAACCTTGTTTGTACTAAAAACAAAACATTAACCAGGTGTCGTGTTGTGCGCCTGTATTCCCAGCTATTGGGGGAAATTGTGGGGGTGGAGTGCGTGAGGTGGGAGGATTGCTTGAGCCTGGGAGGCAGCTGCAGTGAGCACTGATTGTGCCACTGCACTCCAGCGTAGCTGACACAATGAAACCCTAGCTTAAAAAAAAGATGTAAGGCTGGGCGGGTGGCTCACACCTGTAATCCCAGCACTTTGGGAGGCCGAGGTGGGCGGATCATGAGGTCAGGAGTTCGAGACCAGCCTGACCAACATTGTGAAACCCGTTCTCTACTAAAAATACAAAAATTAGCCAGACGTGGTGGCATGCGCCTGTAATCCTAGCTATTCAGAAGGCTGAGGCAAGAGAATCGCTTGAACCTGGGAGATGGAGGTTGCAGTGAGCCGATATCGTGCCAGTGCACTCCAGCCTGGGCGACAGAGCGAGACTCTGTCTCAAAAAAAAAAAAAAAAAAGCACCTATGCAGTGGATTGTCATGTAGCATTAAACGTGATATAGATATTCATAATAAATTGTGTCTGTGAGTGATTCTACATGGTAGTATGTTAAGTATTCTGTTTTTGATAAAAGAGGAAAATAGCCAAGTGTGGTGGCTCATGCCTATAATTCCAGCTCTTTGGGAAGCAGAAGTAGGAGGATTGCTTGAGTTCAGGAGTTGGAGACCAGCATGGGCAACACAGTGAGACCTTGTCTTTACAAAAATAACAACAACAAATTAGCCAGGCATGGTGGCTGCCATGGTTGCTACTCAGGAGGCTGAGGTCAGAGGAGTGCTTGAGCCTGGGAGGTCGAGGCCATGGTGAGCTGTGATTGTGCCACTGCATTCCAACACGGAGTGAAACCCTGTTTTTTTGTTTTTTTTTTAATGAAAAAATATAAATACCAAATACATAAATAGTTTTGGTGTTAGATGGTCACTTTATGGATTTTTTCAGTTTTTCTTGTGTTTGACATGTAAAGCTTATAATTTAAGAAACTGTAATGATGGGAAGGGATGAGCATCAGTGGTGCTTGGATTGGAACAAGGCTACCTGAATCTGCTGGTATGGTACATTTTTTAGGTTTGAAACACAGGGAGCAGAAAATAATAGTGTTAGGGAAAACGGGCAAACTCTTCATACAGGCTTCTTGCAACAGGGACACCAACAGTCTACTTTCATTTTGTGAAAATTGATTATATGAATTAGAGTTATCTTGTCATACCCAACTAAATTTAGAGTCAATGGACCAAGGGTTACGGTAAAAAAGTGCTTGGGGCACAAAGCGCTTGCCCAGGGATTATATTGCAGGCCAGCTGCCACAATGACATGCTGTAACCTTAAATCCAGTTTCACCTACTAGCTGTTCAGATGAACTCTTGTGACTCTAAGTCTAGTTTTACCAACCGTGTTCACTCACCAATCAGAGCTTACCAGCTCCCAAAAGCTTTAGTAGTTCCAGTGAGTTTTCTTTCAAAACAATAGGTCACATTTCTTTTTCTAATAAAACTCCCAACCTTCTTTGTGTTCTTTGGACACACTAGGAGGCTACCCTAGTATGTGTATGTATGTATGTCCTGGATTGCAATCCTACTTATATATTCTTTCTAAATAAAACCTTTTTTACTTAGAGATTTGTTTCTCTCTATATTTTTGACTTTAACAGTTCATAACAAGTTGTCATTACTCCAAACCCAAATGTATAATGTGGAAATGCCATCTTTTAAAAACCCATCTCTCCCTTTGCTTCTCCCTTTTACTTCATCCAGTTGTCACGACAATGGTGCTCTTGGCTGTGGCACTGGGACTTCCTGGTTGGTTATGATTCAGGAAAATGATTGTCTGATTTAGGGATAGTGAGAGTATATGTAAGGTCCTTACATTTACAGGGAACAATTGAGGTAAGATTTTCAGTAAAGGTAGACACTGAATTTCTGTGCCAATGTCTTTTTGGGTATAATGTAGCAGTACTGCAGCAGTTAAACTGAGGTCTCAGCAGGCATAGGTTGGGGTGAACAGGCCAAAGCACCTGGAGTTTGTATAATCACCCACCCACATGGCCTGGAAAGGCCTTTTGAAAAGTGCTTTAAAATGCAAAAAATGTCAACAACTCCCACTTATCCCACTGTAGTCAAGATTATTTGAAATGAGTGTATATAAAAAACTCAGAATAAAAGCTGTTTATTAGTTCCTTATGGCTTTTCTTCCTCTAAGATCTTTTCGTAAACTGTTCAGCTTTTTAAATATTTGTGTTGGGAGTTAGTATAGACTTGGTTAGCGAGGCAACTTAAACTATTTTGGAGTAATTTTAGATTTAATAGACTGTTGTACAGAGATGATACAGATTGTTCCTGTATATTCCTCACCTAATTTCCTTGTTGTAATAATTACGGTACCTTCGTTAAAACTAAGAAACCAGACTGGCACATTACAAAGTCACGCCACGGAAGAATAACTTTCTTTAGAACTTTTCTGATTTTTTGTTGGTAAAAACATCAGAAAACGAAACTTCAGTCAGTAATGTGATTGAAAAAATATTTCGAGTGACAAAAGTAAATAGTTTTTCTGCAAATAGCCAGATGTGGTGGTGCGCACCTGTAGTCCAAGCTACATGGGAGGCTGAGGCAGCAGGATCTCTTGAACTCAGGCATTGGAGGCTGCAGTGAGCTATGATGGCATCACTACACTGCAGTCGGAGGGGACAGAATGAGACCCTACCTTTAAAAAATTAAATAAATACGGCTGGGTGCAGTGACAGGCGCCTGTAATCCCAGCAACTCAGGAGGCTGAGGCAGGAGAATTGCTTGAACCTGGGCGGCAGAGGTTGCAGTGAGCCAAGATCGTGCCAGTGCACTCCAGCCTGGGCGACAGAGTGAGACTCCATCTCAAAATAAATAAATAAATACTCCAGCCTGGGCGACAGAGTGTGACTCCATCTCAAAATAAATACATACATACATACATAAAAACTTAATGAAATTGTGATTTAGGCCAGGCGTGGTGACTCAACGCCTGTAATCCCAGCACTTTGGGAGGCCGAGGCAGGTGGATCACCTGAGGTCAGGAGTTTGAGACCATTGTGGCCAACATGGTGTAACCCTGTCTCTACTAAAAACAGAAAAACTAGCTGGGCGTGGTAGTGCATGCCTGTAATCCCAGCTACTCTGGAGGCTGAGGCAGGAGCATTGGTTAAGCCTGGGAGGCGGAGGTTGCACAGTCAAGATCACGGCACTGCACTCCAGCTAGGGTAACAGCATGAGGCTCCATCTCAAAAAAAAGAAAAAATCGTGAAGAGGGTAATTTTTGCCAGATGCAGTGGCTCAGGTCTGTAATCCCAGCACTTTGGGAGGCTGAGATGGGAGGATCACTTGAGCCCAGGAGTTCAAGACCAGCCTGGGCAACATAGTGAAACCCTGTCTCTTAGAAAAACAAAATTATTGTGTATAAAAAAGATAAAGTAACTTTAAAAATATTTTTAATTTAGCTAAATACAGCTTTTTTTCTTCAGAACTGACCAGCATACCTTTTTAGACCTGACAACAGAGCTTTTTTGACACAAAGTTCTAAGCCTGTGTCTGGGCAGTTGTTTGCATTACCTTTTATTTTTTCTTTTATGATTTTTTGCCTACCAACTACCTCTAAAGATTTCATTACTTTTTAAGCCTTTTTTTTTTTTTTTAATCTTTTTAAAAATTAAATAGAGACAAGGTCTCTCTATGTTGCCCAGGCTAATTTCGAACACCTGGGCTCAAGCAGTGCTTCTACCTTGGCTTCCCAAAGGCACGAGCCACCATGCCCCGCCAAGATTTTATTATTTTTTGTTCTTCTGCTTTCTCTTGAGCTGATTTCCCCCACTCTACCAAGGGAAAGAAAATTCAAGTAAGTCATTGGCCAGTTAAGATGAACAATAGCTTTAGGTCATTTGGTCAAAGGAATGGGTCCTTTATGTTACTTAATTTGATGCTTATTTTTCCTATGGGAACAGGTTATATGTGGTTGAGAGGCCTAAATTCAGGGTCTTTTATTTGTTGTTACTTAGTATTTCTAGTGCTTGAGAGCCTTATCTATTTGACCCAGATTTTGGAATCTAACTTATGCTTTTGGTGTTCAAATCCTTAACAATTGTATGTACTTTCCAGGCAACAGCTGAACAGATGCGTCTCGCTCAAGTGATCTTTGATAAGAATGATTCAGATTTTGAAGCTAAAGTTAAGCAGGTATGTTTCTGGCAAAGGATATCATCATTTTTATAATCTATTTTGATTGTGCTTAGAAAGATCATTTCAGTAAAGATTTTTGTTTTAAAGTATTACTTCTAGCTTCTAGTCTCACCTGAAATCTGTATATTGGATTTTGGACTTGTGATTAAAAATACCTTTATTGGTGGGCAAGTGAAGGAATTGAATACGTTCACCTACCTTGCAATATAATCTTACTGAGTTACTAGTGTTTACATGTGAACATTGGACCAGACGTTTCTGTAAGCACACTGAGATTTTCCGATACCTGTGCATAGAAAGTATATCTAACATTTGGCACAGTCTCTGGGAATTCTGTTTAATGTTAGAGATGAACTGAATTACCTTTAAAAATTTTTTTTTCCATAGAGACATGGTCTCACTCTGTTGCCCAGGCTGGAGTGCAGTGGTGCTGTCATAGTTCACTGCAGCCTCAAACTCCTAGGCTCACGCTATCCTGCTGCCTTGGTCTCCTGAGTAGCTGTGACGACAGATGTTCATCACCATGCCCAGCTAATTTTTAAAATATTTGTAGAGACAGAGTCCTGCAGTGTTGCCTAGGCTAGTCTTGAATTCCTGGGCTCAAGCAATCTGCCTTGGCCTCCCAGAGTGCTGGGATTACAGGATTACTGGCCTGAATTGCCATTTCAAACATGGTTGTGATTTCATACTCTTGTTGGAAAAGTATAAAATTAAATTTTAAGGCAATGTCTTCATTTTGAACTTTAATAAGAGGTATTTTTGATAACTTAGTCTTAATTTCTAACTCTTCTTTGCTGACCCTTTCTCATCAAGATTCTAGAAACCAAGCTATAACCGCTACCTCAGTGCCAGATATTCCAACTCTTGGTAGATGTCGTCTAATAATTGTTCTTTGGAGTAAAGGTCTCACAATGAAATCTTGTTTTGTCTCACAAGAAGTCATAGATTTCTTTGTCTGGAATGAGATCTTCATACAGTTTGAGATATACTTCTATATATTACATTGCCTTTTATCTGAATAGTATAGATAGAACACTGGCCCAGGAATTCAGAGATTTAAGTTCTAATTTTAGTTCTGTCTGTCAATAATCTGATCACTGGGGAAATTTTGATGTTGACTGTGTGTCTTAAAAATTGTATGTTGCAGGCATTCACTTAGTACAGATCATTGATAAAAATGAGACATTTATTAGTAGCTATCCAAAGACTGAAGCATCAGAAAGCTATAGAGTATGCAGAACTTTTGCTGCTTGATAAAATGAAAAGATGAAAGCAGGGAGGCCAAATGGTATAGCGCAGAGAGCTGTGATTATGAGATCAGGAGGCCTGGGTTCTAGATGGGCTTTGCTATTAATTACCTTTGTGGCCATAGACAAATCACTTGATATGTTGGGATCAAGCTGTTTTGAACTTCAGCTAGTACATGTTAAAATAGGTAAATGTAGTTAAAATGCAATAGATATTAAATCATAGGTTTACTCACTGATACTTGAGAAACCTGCATTTTGCCTAGTCTGTGATCGTTCTAGTGATGAAAATGCTAAGTAACAAGTATCTCTTGCTAATGAGAATAAACTGAAGAGTTTCTTTCATCATTACTTCAAGCATAGCACCATGTTGAAGATCCTTGAGAAAATATGTCTAGGAGTGTGTTTTGTGATAGTAGCAGAATTCCACTTGTAAGACTTTAGGGTGTTATATAACTTAGTATGTACATGGAATGATGTTTTTTCTTCTTTTTTTTGGAGGGGAGACAGGGTCTCACTCTGTCTCCTGTGCTAGAGTGCAGTGGCACAATCATGGCTTATTGCAACCTTCACCTCCAGGGCTGAAGCAATCCTCCTACCACTACGCTCAGTTAATTTTTTGTAAAGATGAGGTCTCACTATATTGTCCAGTCTCGAACTCCTGGGCTCAAGCGATCCTCTCGTCTCTGCCTCCCAAAGTGTTGATTATAGTCGTGAGCCACTGCGGCTGGCCTTTGAAGTGTTCTAATCCAAATGGTGAAAGCCAGCATATGGAATATTGTCCCTGACAAAAAATTTGTATTGGATTTTCCATGAATGATGACCGTGTACTCATATAGTTCCACCTCATATTTAAGTTTAGGAATCCTGTGCGCTTGAATTAAATTTGATTATTCAGATACTTGATCTTGGGTATTCTGAGAATGTTGGTACGTATGTGTGTGCTGCTGATTAATGATCTGCTCCTTGGTCAACTTGGAGGAAGATTGATTTGTAGTTAGATTCTACCAGTGTTAGTGAAAAGACATGCATGGAATGGCCACAAAAAAATAAGTAAACATGTCCTCATTGTAAACTCAGAGTCTAGAAGAGGCCATCTTCATGTAGAAGGATTATGTAATTCTGTATTTGTATAGAAGAATCTTAATATCAAGTGCCAGTTTTTTGTTTGCCTCTAACCATTTTCTGATATGTTCACTAGCTTATGGAAGTGACAGGGAAAAATCAGGATGAATGCATAGTGGCCCTACATGATTGTAATGGAGATGTGAACAAAGCTATCAATGTATTGCTGGAAGGGAATTCAGACACAGTAAGTATTATTAATTGATTTGCATTGTTTACATTTGTCTCCAATTCCATAGCACATTTTCAACTTCACCTTGGTTGGGGGTAGGGATGGAATGGATTATGGTGCCATTCCATATTTGTTTTAAGTTCCAAAAAGAACGATTACCTGAAAAGACTGTTTTTGTTATGTATGGTTTCTTCATGAAGTCGTAGAATCTGATGACTTGAAAGAGAACTTGGTGATCTACTCCAGCCTTACAGTTTCCAAAAATCTCTGTGCCTGTGTATATTTTCACCACCCCTACCTGAAAAGCATCTCTTGGCTCTGTTGCTTATGTTTCTTCATCTCAGTCCTCACCTCTGATTACTTCTTACATCTCTATTATAACAGAAAACCAGGATTTGCTGGTATATGTATTTGCTTATGTGGAATATTAAGTTTTCTTTTTTTTTTTTAATATTGGGTTAAGTTTGGTGAGCTTGCAGGCTCATGAGCTCAGGCCTTGGATTTTAAGAAGGATATAGCTAAAGCTACACCAGGCACTTGTCAGCCCTAAAATTTTGCTGTGTGTATATATTTATATTTATATATTATATATAGTTTTTATACATATGTATATATTTATTTATAAATATATTTATTTAATAATTTTAAATTTTAAATAATAATTTTAATTTTAAATAATTAAATTATTTAATAATATATTTATTTAATAATATAAATACATATATTTATAAATATATATTATATAATATTTATAATATTTGTTTAATAATATATAAATATATATTAAATATAAATATATATTAAATATATATATATTTATTTATTTTTTTGAGATGGAGCCTCACTCTGCCACCCAGGCTGGAGTGCAGTAGTGCGATCTTGACTCACTGCAACCTCCGTCTCCTGGGTTCAAGTGATTCTTTTGCCTCAGCCTCCCAAGTAGCTAGTACTACAGGCATGCGCCACCACGACCAGCTAATTTTTGTATTTTTAGTAGAGGTGGGGTTTCGCCATGTTGGCCAGACTGGTCTCAAACTCCTGACCTCAGGTGATCCACCCGTCTTGGCCTCCCAAAGTGTTGGGATTACAAGTGTGAGCCACCACACCTGACCTGTGTTTATGTTTCTTAAATTGAGGAAACTATTTTAGAGTAAATTAAAAAAAAAATGACTCACCTAAAAGAGGATACAAAGATGAACACATCAATAACTACCTTTCCTTGGAAAATTTAAAACAAACAAACTGACCATGTCAGTGTTCAGATTTAATTGAAGTCTCATTTTAGGGTCATGCTGCATTAGGTACAAGAAATACAAAAATGAACTCTGAGAAACTGAAAGCTAAAATGACTGTCTTTTTAGTTGATGTGAAACAAAGAGAATGAATTCTTTTAAAGTAAAAATTAACTAATGTGGAAAAGATTTCACTGTTTGAGTGTAGCAGTAATTGTTGGTAAAATTGCATGTAAGAGAACACTGGTACACAAGACAAACCATCAAATTTGTGATTTTTTTATTGGGAAAACCATATTAAATGATAAATTAAAATTTTGAATAGTTTTTGTTTACTGACCTGGGAATAAGTATCCTGGGTTTTGCAAAATGTGGAGGATCTGTTTACCTTATCGCTAATGGGTACAGCAGAGAGTGGCTTTCAGTTATTTTCAAAGTGAACTGAAGAGCCTAACTGCCCTCTTTGTTTAGGAAAAAAAAAAAAAAGAAAAGAAAAATCTTTGGGAATAAACAAAATAACCCGAATTGTTCACTGGAGAGGATCTTTTTGGATCTTTTTATGGTAGAGATAAGTCCAGACACTATTTTTTGTTGCCTTTCCTTTAGCTCCAGCAGATTTAATTCCTTTTCTCTGGTAGTTTGAGGAATTTTTAAGTTTTAAATGTCCAGTTTTCTCTTTCTGTTTTGAGTTTTAACACCCCCTCCTCCTTTGGGACCGAACCTGAAGGAGCTGGTTCTGGGCTATGTATTAGAAAGTAAGACTGACTGGGCACTGCGGCTCACGCCTGTAATCCCAGCACTTTGGGAGGCCTGGGTGGGCAGATCACGAGGTCAGGAGTTTGAGACCAGCCTGGCCAACATGGTGAAATCCCGTGTCTACTAAAAATACAAAAAATGAGCCAGGTGTGGTGGTGGGCGCCTGTAATCCCAGCTACTCAGGTGGCTGAGGCAGGAGAATCGCTTGAACCCGGGAAGCGGAGGTTGCAGTGAGCCGAGATCGCGGCATTGCACTCCAGCCCGGGCGACAGTGCGAGACTCGGTCTCAAAAAAAAAAAAAAAAAAGCAAAGCTGAAATTTTCATGAAGAACACCTCTTTGGTTACCTCTTGAACGATTTTATAGTGTGGGCTATATCTGACTTCTTGTTTTCTTCAAAGATAAGAAAATAGCAAATGAAGTTCTGAATATAGTTGTGAAAGAATACACTTGTTCAGGGCTGAGTGGGCTGTGGGGGACAGAAGTAGAGGGAAAGTCTTTGTTTTAGTTGTTTGGTGTTTTGGGTTTTTTATTAAGACAGGGTCTCACTCCGTTGCCCAGGCTAGAGTGCAGTGGTGCCATCACGGTTTACTACAGCCTCGACCTCCCGGGCTTATGCCATCCTCCAGCCTGCCGAATAGCCGGGACCACAGGCGCATGCCACTACGCTTGGCTAATTATTTTTATATCTTGTAGAGTTAGGGGGTCTCTGTGTTTCTATGTTGCTCAGGCTGGAGGGAGTCTTTGAAACCCTGGTTTGTTGAGGACCACTCTCTGGTACATCTTGTCTCTCATACTGTTTGCCTCATCTCTTACCTAGTTGCCATCTGCAGCACCTATGGCTAAACAGCTTTGATTATCTTCCCTTGACTGAGATAGAGTTAATTGGAGTAGGGTTGACAGGATATAAACACTGTGATGTTGCTAGGAGCAAGAGCATGAAGGCAAACGATTCTTTTCCTATTGTCTAACCTTCCTCTGTGCCAGTCTTCTGAAACAAAATTATTACTTGGAAAAGGTGTTAAGTGGAATCGTCCATGATGTTTTTAAGGATAAATTTATTTTTTCTTATGTAAGTATATCTGTCACAAAGGAAGATATTGAACATACGTACTGAACTTTTTGTTTCATCATAATGTTTGGTTGATGTGACAAAATTGTTTTGAAGTATTGGTCTCTTGAATTAATGTACTTAACTGTTTTTAGTAAGTTGTTTGTGTTGGTAGTTTTTGGCAAAGGCAAAGTGGTGGGAGAGTAATTTTTGAACTAGCTGGCTTCGAAGACTGCTGTTCTGATTATTATGTGGTGGCTGGGAGGACCTCTCCTCTTAGAGTTTCTTCAGACCCATTCTGCAACTAGCAAAATACCGATAACAGAGGTTGCCAGAAATTCTCTTGGAAATCCTCCATAATTACTTGGTTAACTTTTTAAAGTATGCATGTGTGTATACTTTGCAGACTTCAGCAAAATACACAGTAATCTTTTTAGCAGTTACTATGGTATTGTAAAGATTGCTTCTTAAAGGTTCTTTTCCCTATTTGCGCGCGCCCCGCCACCAGATAAGTTGTCTTTGTAGAGCTCATAAACCAAGACTTTGCTTGAGGGGCAGTAGGATGGGGAGGGTATCTTTTTTTTATTTTTATTTTTTTGAGATGGGAGTCTTGCTCTCTCAGCCAGGCTGGAGTGCAATGGCATGATCTCAGCTCACTGCAACCTCTGCCTCCCAGGTTCAAGCAGTTCTCCTGCCTCAGCCTTCTGAGTAGCTGGGATTACAGACATGTGCCACCACGCCTGGCTAATTTTTTTTTTTTGAGACGGAGTTTTGCTCTTGTTGACCAGGCTGGAGAGTAATGGCGTGATCTCGGCTCACCACAACCTCCTGCCTCCCGGGTTCAAGCGATTCTTCCGCCTCAGCCTCCCGAGTAGCTGGGATTACAGGAATGCGCCACCACGCCCGGCTAATTTTGTATTTTTAGTAGAGATGGGGTTTCTCCATGTTGGTCAGGCTGGTCTTGAACTCCCAACCTCAGGTGATCCACCCGCTCAGCCTCCCAAAGTGCTGGGATTACAGGCATGAGCCACTGTGCCTGGCTGCTAATTTTTGTATGTTTAGTAGAGATGGGGTTTCACCATGTTGGCCAGGGTGGTCTGGAACTCCTGACCTCATGATCTGCCCACCTTGGGCTCCCAAAGTGCTGGGATTACAGGTGTGAGCCACCGTGCCTGGCCAGGGTATCGTTTGCTATATGAAATGGGGTAAAGTGTTTCTCAGATGTTTCACAAAGACAGCTGGCCCCTTTATAAAGATAGAGTACCTTTAGGCGAGGCTGTGTAAAGATGTACATTGTGTATACATACACTTTATGCCAACTCTTCTGGGATGATTTTTCCAGGACCTCTGGAATTTACTTTTTGTATTCTAACCTAAGAGGACTGGATTCTGTTTTACACAGTTGTCTAGTATTTTCATATTAGCAAACATAATAAATTGAGTTTGTTCAGTGTGGGCGTTATTTTCTCTGGCATAGATAAGCTTTATTGTTTAATTAGAAAAGAAATGCAGAAAAATATTAAAGATTAAATCAAATTAAACATCCTCACTTAAATAATGACTTATACCTCTTCCTTCAGTAAGTACATAGGCTCCTATTTGAACTAAAAAATGTAATTCTGTATGCTGTTTGCTGATAGCTTGCTTTTTCTATCAAGGACCTCTTTCTATATGTACCTATGTAACTGGTAAAATGGCTACATACTGCTCCATTTATGGATACACTAGACTACTTAGTTTCCTGAATTTGATATTTTGGAAATCCGCCTCCCCTCCTTTTATGCTGTTGATCATTTTGTCTGCACATAAATGTTTGAACAATTCTTACTTTTTTTTTTTTTTTTTTTGATACAGAGTCTCGCTCTGTCACCCAGGCTGGAGTGCAATGGTGCGATCTTGGCTCACTGCAACCTCCACCTCCCAGGTTCAAGCCTTCTAGGTTCAAGTGATTCTCCTGCCTCAGCCTCCTGAGTAGCTGGGATTACAGGTGCCTGCCACCACTCTCAGCTAATTTTTGTATTTTTAGTAGCGATAAGAGTTTCACAGTGTTGGCCAGGATAGTCTCCAACTCCTGGCCTCAAGTGATCTTCCTGCTTTGGCCTCCCAACGTGCTGGGATTACAGGCGTGAGCCAGTGTGCTCGGCCACGTTGTTTTATTTGAATAAGGGCCTAGAAGTAGAATTGCTGGGTTGAAAGAGTATGCACCAAATAGGCCAGGCGCAGTGGCTTATGCCTGTAATACCAGTACTTTGGGAGGCCGAGGTAGGTGGATCACCTGAGGTCAGGAGTTCGAGAGCAGCCTGGCCAACATGGTGAAACCCCGTCTCTACTAAAATTACAAAAATTTGCTGGGTGTGGTGGTGTACGCCTGTAATCCCAGCTACTCGGGAGGCTGAGACAGGAGTTATCACCTGAACCCAGGAGATGCAGGTTGCAGTGAGCCGAGATCACGCCATTGCACTCCACTCTGGGTGACAGAGTGAGACTCTGTCTCAAAAAAAAAAAAAAAAATTGGGGGGCACTATTTCTAAGTAACCTTCTAGAAAGGTTACAATAGATGCATGCTCACCAGAACTGTATGATAATACCTGATTGTTTCACCTTAACTATCAGGTGACAGTATATTCAGTCTTCATTATTAAAGCTTAGAGGTGGAACATAATTTATATCTTTTTCATATCCATTTTATATCTAATTAAATATGTGAGTTCATCACAGCTTTGCAGAAGACCAGATATGCCATTTCAAAAAAAGAGTTTGGAAGTTGGCTTCCACTGTTATGGAAATAATTCAGCTTATCACCCAAATTTTAGTTTATTAATTTCCAGTGCTAATGTTTACTTTGGATATACAATGTCAACTTCTGTTTTTCTGTAAGATTTTTAAAAAGCATAAAATAGTTACTCTTAATTTTGGATGGAGTAATTTCCAATCCCTTCTGAAATAAGGCAGATTATGAATAAGTAAATGGAAACTATTGGGCCAATTTTAGGATTTCTCTGTAACTACCCGGCTTGATAATTTTTATATCCACTTATAGTCAAGAATGTAGTATCTCTTTCTTTCTCAGCCATTTATATATGTGTATGGTAGATTAGATTTGGTATCACCATTAGGGGAGAGGTGGAGAAGGGAGGTTATATAAATTATTTGACTTCTCACTAGAAGAATTCTTTGGAGGTTAAAAATTTAGGTGCTTTATAAATTTTTAAAAAACCCACCAAAACCAAGCTAAAATTTTACTTATCCGCCATTAAATTGTTTTAGATAATTAGTTTGAATAATGGAACAGGCAAGGTTGTATTCCTGGAGCTTTTGGGGCATCATTCTAAGTAATTTTGTGGTCTTTGAATTAACAAGTAGATTTAAGGCCTAATAGAGAGGTAAGTGAGGTGGTGTAGAATAGGAGCTTGGGGAAATGACTTTTACTGTATTCCTAAATTTGCATAGAAAAGGGCTTTATGTTGGGAAAATGTACAGTATTTTGTCAGGTCAGCTAATAGCTGTAATTATTTAGCAACAGGAGCTTAGCAAGAGGATTGTTACCTTCATCATCAATAAAGTAGAATTATAGGGAAAGAATTTAAATGATAAGCAGGTGAGCTGCAAGCTGTGGGTAGTTAGGTTTGAAAGATACGTGCATGTGCTGGGCGCGGTGGCTCACGCCTGTAATCCCAGCACTTTGGGAGGCCAGGGCGGGCAGATCACGAGGTCAGGAGATCGAGACCATCATGGCTAACATGATGAAACCCCATCTCCACTAAAAATACAAAAAATTAGTTGGGCATGGTGGCAGGCGCCTGTAGTCCCAGCTACTCAGGAGACTGAGGCAGGAGAATGTCGTGAACCTGGGAGGCGGAGCTTGCAGTGAGCTGAGATGGTGCCATGCACTCCAGCCTGGGCGACAGAGCGAGACTCCGTCTCAAAAAAAAAAAAAAAAAAAGAAAGATACATGCATGTGCCTTTGATAATTGTACACACTTTGAATGATAAATGATTAACAGCCGTTCTCTCTGATAGACTTCATGGGAGACTGTAGGGGGGAAGAAAAAGAATTTTGCAAAAGAAAATTCAGAAAACAAAGAGAATAGAGAGAAGAAAAGCGAGAAAGAATCGAGTCGTGGACGTGGAAACAACAACCGGAAAGGAAGAGGCGGCAATCGTGGCAGAGAATGTAAGTACAGACTTTCTCCTGAGTTTTTTCTCTTCTTTCATCTCAAGTGACCCTCCCGCCTCAGCTTCCCCAAGTGTTGGGATTACAAGCATGAGTCACTGCGCTCAGCTTTCTCAAATTTTTTCTTAGTTTTCATACATTCTGAACGACTGAAAGATTAGTCCATAGTATGCTCATAAATTCGTTTCCTCAATGCAGAATTTGTTCTAATAGTTAACACTAGAAATGAGTGGCACCTGAGTAGTTTCATAAGAGCCTCCCATGTGGTTTAGTATCAGCATTGACCTGGGCTGTAGGCAGGTGGTTGTGTAGTGTGTCTTATGACTCCCTTCTGTTATGAGTCAGACACATTTGTTAATTTTAGAATGGTGTGTGTGTGGCGAAGAAGGGGCCAGGGGTCATTTACTTACAGGTAGATAAAGCTGTTTTATATTCTCCATTTATAGACACTCATGGTACAGACAAGGGTTAGATTAAGAGGAAAGTTGCTGAATAGGCAGGATTTCTCATAGGCAGGTCTCATTTCCATTAGACCTAGGTTTTCTAGGTTTTGTCACTGTTTATGCAAAACAACCTTGTCTGCTCTGGCAGTGTGTCAGTGTAGCTAAGTTATGAAAGAATAAAATGTAAATATTTAACATATCACCCTGAGACTCTTGCTGTCTCATATATTCCACCGATATTTATTGAGTATCTACTATATAGTGGATACTTTTATAGGCATACAGCTATGAATAAAATAGGTAAAATCTTTGCCTTTCTGAAACTTTTAATGAAGGTCAAATGGGATGTAACAATAAAGAAAATAAAATATTTTATATTAATATATTTTAATGATGTTATGTAGAAATTATGTTATGGGGAAAAACAGAGATGCAAATTATGGGAAGAGGTCTGGCAAATTTAAGTGGGTTGCCAAGGAAAGCCTCACTGGAATTCATGTGAGTCAGCCTCTGAAAGAGGTGAGGGGAGCAAGCCATGCCAATATCCTTCATAAAATTTCTGTATTATGTAGAGCTATTAATGCCAATATAGGGATGAGAAAAAGAAAAGACTGCGTGTTGGCATCTTCCTGTTAGTATCCTAGAAAAACCCAACTCTAACACTTTAGTTTTTCTAAGAACTCAGTGTTTCCTTGGTATTGCTATTTTGCTATTCTGTGCCTTTCCAGGCTTTGAACCTAATTAATGAGCAAATTCTGTGATACATTAACGTAGTTGCATAATGGAAGTAGTTTTTTTGAAGCAAAAACTTCACAGCAAGTCCACAAAGAAGAAAGAAAAATCAGTATGTTAATTTATTTTCAGAATTTTCATGTGAATTAAGGAAGATGTAATTTCATATATATATATTTTTTTTCACTTTTTTTGAGACAAGGTCTTACTCTTTCACCCAGGCTGAAGTGCAGTGGCGTGATCACAGCTCACTGCAGCCTTGACCTCCCTGGGCTCAGGTGATCCTCCCACCTCAGCCTCCTGAGTAGCTGGGACTACTAGCTGCACGCCGTCACAACCATGCCTGGATAATTTTTGTATTTTTTTGTATTTTGTATGTTGTATTTTTTTTGAGACAGAGTCTTGCTCACTTGCCCAGGCTGGAGTGCAGTGAGGAGATCTCGGCTCACTGCAACCTCCGCCTCTTGGGTCCAAGCAATTCTCCTGCCTTAGCCTCTCGAATAGCTGGGACTATAGGTGCGCGCCACCACACTTGGCTAATTTTTATATTTTTTGGTAGAGACAGGGTTTCCGTGTGTTAGCCAGGCTGGTCTTGAACTCCTGGCCTCAAGTGATCCACCCGCCTCAGCCTCCCAAAGTGCTGGAATTATAGGTGTGAGCCACTGCGCCTGGCCAATTTTTGTATTTTTTTGTATGTTGCCCAGGCTGGTCTCAAGCTCTTGGGCTCAAGAGATCTGCCCCCCTCAGCTGGAAATTACAAGTGCTGGAATTACAAGTGTAAGCCACTGTGCCTGACCTCATTCAGTTTTTAAGTCACTTTTGTTTTTGTTTTTCCTGTTTCTGAACCCGTTGTTTAAATTGTAGCCTGTTTGTCATTCCTTCTTTGCCTTTAATAGGTGCTTGATAAGGTTATGTACAAGAGGTTTGGAAATGGAAATTTGATTTTTCTGCTCTTTTTCCCCTAGTTAGAGGTGAAGAAAATGGAATTGATTGCAATCAAGTGGACAAACCTTCAGATCGTGGCAAGCGAGCCCGGGGTAGAGGTAAGCTAGAGTAAGAGGGAAGAAAATGCTTTCAATTAGGGGGAAGAAGCAGGCAGTTGCGTTGCTGGACTGTGACTAGGGATGGCAGTGTGTTCTGAAAGAATAGCAGGTCATCTAAAATCTGATAATTTGTTTACTGATGCCTGTAAATGAACTATTTTGGGTTATGTAGTTTTGAAGAAACCAAAGGGTTGGTTTTGGATGAGCTGAGAAAGCCCTATGAATAATTTAAAATTTAAAGCTCTAACCAAAAGCATTGACAAATTATAATTGTATTATGTTTGGAATACAATGCAATAGGGTTTTTTAAACCTTATTTTAAAAATACTTTATTGCTAAAAAAGGCTATGATCATTTGAGCTTTCAGTGAGTTGTAGTCTTTTTGCTCTAGTCCTCACTTCTAGCTATTTTGAAGTGTATAATACGTAATCGTTAAGTAGTCATCTTACTCTACTGTTGAACATTAGAACTTACTCCTTTTTTTTGAGACCCTGCCTGGCTAACACAAGGAAACACTGTCTCTACCAAAAAATATAAAAAAATAGCTAAGTGTGGTGGCGCGCACCTGTAGTCCCAGCTACTCAAGAGGCTAAGGCAGGAGAATTGCTTGGACCCAAGAGGTGGAGGTTTCAGTGAGCCGAGATCTCCTCACTGCACTCCAGCCTGGGCAAGTGAGCAAGACTCTGTCTCAGAAAAAATACAAAATACAAAAAAATACAAAAATTATCCAGGCATAATTAAATGCAGGGTCTTACTTTGTCACCCAGGCTGGAGTGCAGTGGCATCATCTCAGCTAACTACAGCCTCCACCTCCTGGGCTCAAACAATCCTCCCACTTACCCTCCTGAGTAGCTGGGACTACAGGTGCACGCCACCATGCCCAGCTAATTTTTGTATTTTTGGTAGACATGGGATTTTACCATGTTGGCCAGGCTGGTCTCAAACTCCTGGCCTCAAGTGATCCACCTGCCTAATCCTCCCAAAGTGGTAGGATTACAGGCATGAGCCACCGAGCCCGGCCTAGAATTTATTCCTTCTCTCTGTGTTTTAACCTATCCACCAATCTCTCTTTATTCCCCACCCTCTATACCCATCACCTTCTCTGCCTCTGGTAACTATCATTCCACTCTCTACTTGCATGAGATAACCTTTTTAGCTCCCACATGAGTGAGTACATGTGATATTTATCTTTCTTTGTCTGGTTTATTTTATTTAACACAATGTCTTCCAAGTCCATTCATGTTGCTCCAAAGGACATGATTTCATTCTTTTATGGCCGAGTAGTATTCCAACGTGTAAATATATCACTTTTTAAAATCCATTCATCTGTTGATGAACACTTAGGTTGATTCTCTATATTTGTGAATATTGTGAATAGTGCTTCACTTCAAAATAGCTAGAAGTGAGGACTTGAAAAGTTCCCAACACATAGAAATGATAAATGCTCATGGTGACGGATATCCTAAATACCTCAACTTGATAATTATATATTCTCTGCATGTAACAAAGTACCACATGTACCCCATAAATTTGTTTAAATATTATATATCTGTAAAAAGTTAAAAATTAAAAAAAAAATAGAAATTGCCACAGCCACCCCAACCTGGCAAACATGACGCACTATTGGTTTCCTTTTCTTTGTATAAATATCTGCTAATGGGATTGCTGGATCATACAGTAATTCAATTTTTTGTTTTTGATAAATCTCCATACTGTTTTCCAAAATGGCTGTACCAGTTTATATTCCCACCAATAGTGTATGAGAGTTCCCTTTTCCCTGTATCTTCACCAGCATCTGTTTAATTTGCTTAATTAATTAAATGCAGTGTCATGATCATAACTCATTGCAGTCTTGAACTCCTGGGTTCAGGCAATCTTCCTGTTTCAGCCACCTCAGTAGTTGGGATTACAGGCTATTTTTTGTCTTTTTGATAATAGCCGTTCTAACTGGGGTAAGATGATATCTCATTGTGGTTTTCATTTGTATTTTATTGATGTTTAGTGATGAGCATTTTTTGTGTACCTTTTGGCCATTTGTATATTGTCTTTTTAGATCCTTTGTCTACTGTTTTTTTTTCTCTTAAGAGACAGTATCTCACTCTGTTGCCCAGGCTGGAGTGCAGTGGCATGATCATAACTTACTGCAACCTTGAAATCCTGGGCTCAAGTGATACTTCCACCTCAGCCTCCTGAGCAGCTGGGACTATAGGCATGAGCCCCACCATGCCTGGCTAATTTATAGAAAAAGAAAAAAAAAAATTTTTTTTTTAAGAGATGGGGTCTTGCAATGTTGCCCAGGTTGGTCTGGAACTCCTGGCCTCAAGCTGTCCTCCTACCTCAGCATCCCAAATCTCAGGGATTACATGTGTGAGCTACTAGGCCCAGCTGTTTGCCTACTTTTTAATGGGATTATTTATATTTTGGCTGTTGAGTTGTTTAGATTCCTTGTATTGTCTGAATATTAGTCCCTTTTCAGATGAATGTCATCCTGCAAATTTCTTAGATGATACTTCCTTAATGCTGAGGCTAAATTGGAGACCATATTTTTAAATCCCAGGGATTCAGGCCAGGTGTGGTGGCTCATACCTGTAATCCCAGCACTTTCGGAGGCCAGGGTGGGCAGATCACTTGACGTTAGTAGTTCAAGACCAGCCTGGCCAACATGGTAAAACTCCATCTCTAATAAAAATACAAAAATTAGCTGGGCATGATGGTGTGTGCCTGTAGTTCCAGCTACTCGGGACGCTGAGGCATGAGAATTGGGGGAAGTGGAGGCTCCAGTGAGCCGAGATTGTACCATTGCACTCTAGTCTGTGCGACAGAGCGATGCTCTGTCTCAAATAAAAAAATCCCAGGGATTCAGTATTATTCTAGGTAAAGTTTCTTGTCATATGCCACATAGTAAATTGGTAAAAACCAAGTATAATTCTGTCTTCCACAAGCTGAAACTGCTTAGTATTTTTTATATTTAGGACCAGGTTTCTGTAAAGTAAGTTTCAAACTTACTATTGTCAAAGATAGAAAGATGGCAACAAAGAGTGTTGGCACGTACACCTCTACTAATTTATTAGGTCTTAAACCCTGAAGTACACACCTTGGGAAGAAAAAGAAAATAGAAGGTAACAAAAAGAAAGAATAAAATGACTTTATTGACCCCTAAATTTTACTGTGTCTCACCAGGGAGGGCGGTCACAGTCTAAGACCAACGTTATGTGTGTGATTAGTCCTTACCACCCTGTTCTGGTTAAAATATCATTGTTCTGATATTCCTTTGTTCTTAAGGTTTTAGGAATACATAGTAACCCAGCTTCTTCCCCTCTTACAGGGAGAGGGTTTTCTTTCCTAGGGTATTTGATCTCTCAGATGCTTCTGCTGGCATTAGTGGGCGTCTTAGAGAAATCGTCAAATCTTCATGACTGAAATCCCACTACTGACTACACTGTTGAATCCTTTACTTTTACCCTTTGACAGTAGGAATCTAGTCACAATATGTATTTGGATTGGTTGTTTAGAGGCATGTTTAAGGATTACAAGCTGATCCATGTCATAAATCAGACAGATTTATTGTTATAAAAACACATTATAGGGGGGCCGGGCACGGTGGCTCACATCTGTAATCCCAGCACTTTTGGAGGCCGAGGCGAGCAGATCACGAGGTCAGGAGTTTGAGACCAGCCTGGCCATCATAGTGAAACCCTGTCTCTACTCAAAATACAAAAAAATTAGCCGGGTGTGGTGGCATGCGCCTGTAGTCCCAGCTACTTGGAGCCCCGGGGCAGAGAATCGCTTGAACCTGGGAGGCGGAGGTTGCTGTGAGCCGAGATCATGCCATGGCACTCCGGCCTGGGTGACAGTGAGACTCTGTCTCAAAAACAAAAAAAAAAACCAAAAAAAACACCACACATTATAGGGGATAACCAGTGAATTGGAGATTGTGTATCTGTTAGGATGGGTACTGTTATTACTTGGAGGAAAAAGTTGATACGTTTACCTTGGTTCTATTTAGGCTAATAAACCCCAAATAAATAAAAGTTAACAGACCATGTAAAATCACAATAGTTTTTCTTAATCACAAGTATGCTAGATAAATTCTGCAGGGGGTATGGTGTTTTATTTGACGTATTCTTCCTATTCTTACTGGGACTATACGGTGGCTGTTCATACAATTTTCTCATCGGTATATATACCGGTGAATAGGAACAGAATGCAAACAATCAAAAACATAGTCCATTTAAACTATTTGGGCGACAAAATGGGCACTTAATTTTACTGTCAAAATCTATTACGTTCGCTTTATATAAAAGCAGCTATGTAGGCAAACTACCTACCTATTTTTTATTTGTTTTGGTTTTTGTTCTTAGCTTGATCAGTTGGCCTTGCTGGATAGTAAGTTGTCGTAAGTGTGGAGCAGAGTTTGCATTCAAGCTGGAGCCACTTGAAAAATCATTCCTATAGAGTATATCTTTCATAAGCTTTTTTGCTAGTGGAGTGTAATTGAGGATTTTTGCAAAGGATTTGGGTTGAAGCGGAATTATTAGAATGTCAGGTAAGTATGTTTACCAGCAGGCCCTTTGACAGCTTGGGTGAAAGAGGGGCTGCTGGCTGCTGGCAGTTCTGCTGAGATTTTTTTTAGGACTTTCCTGAAGCTTAGCTTCAGAGTTGTAAAAAGCAACTGCAAGGAGTGGGGCCTGTCTTGGGATCTGCCAGATATGTGATGATCATAGGGGAAGGAGCAACTGTCTTATATCTTAACAATTCTGTTCTTCTCACCAGTATCCTGAAGAGAGGAAAGTGAAAAGCAGAGAGAAGTTTTCCATTTCATAGAGATAATGTGAAAATTGCTATGATTCTGACATTATTTTTTGTAGTGTACCTCGGTGTATTTCTTCTCTCCCCTTCCTTCCTTCCTTCCTTCCTTCCTTCCTTCCTTCCTTCCTTCCTTCCTTCCCTCCCTCCCTCCCTCCCTCCTTTCCCCCCTTCCCTCCTTCCCCGCTTCCCCCCTTCCACCCTTCCTTCCTTCCTTCCTTCCTTCCACCCTTCCTTCCTTCCTTCCTTCCTTCCTACCTACCTACCTTCCATCCTTCCATCCCTCCTTGCAGGAGTCTGTGTTGCCTTGGCTAGTATCAAACTCATGAACTCAAGCAGTTCTATATCAATGTATTTAAAAAATAATTTCAGGCCAAGTACAGTGGCTTATGCCTGTAATCCTAGCACTTTGGGAGGCTGAGGTGAGAGGATCACTTGAGCTCAGGAGTTCAAGATCAGAGTGGACAATGTAGCAGGCTTTTTTTGTTTAAAAAAAAAAAAAATTAGCCAGGCATGATGATGTGCATCTGTAGTCCCAGAAACTCAGGAGGCTGAGGTGGTAGGATGGCTTGAGTCTGGGAAGTTGAGGCTGCTGTGAGCTGTGATTGTGCCACTACACTCCAGCCTTCAGATACTTTAAACTTTTCAGACATTAGGCCTTTATTTACTATCGTATCTTTCCCCGTCTTTTATTTTTTTGTATTTCTAGATATATATATATATATATATATATTATATATGAAGTAAATAAGCCCATATTTTTTTTTGTTCTTGACATAATTTAGGAGTTCCAAAGCAATATAAAATTTCGTGTGGCTCACCGTTTTTATTTACTGTATTTTTATTTATTTATTTTTGAGACAGGGTCTTGCATTGTCACCCAGGCTGGTGTGCAGTGGTGTGATCTTGGCTCAGTGCACTCTCCACCTCCCAGGCTCAAGCCATCTTCCCACCTCAGCGTCCCTAGTAGCTGGGACTACAGGTGCACGCTACTATGCCCAGCTAATTTTTGTAGAGAGAGGGTTTTGCCATGTTGCCCAGGCTGGTCTCAAACTCTTGAGCTCAAACAACCCGCCCATCTCGAACTCCCAAAGTGCTTGGATTACAGGCATGAGCCACAGTGTCTGGCCTGCTATTTCATTTAACTTTGTTTTGAATGTGCTTTATGCAGAAAAAGATATTAATATACTTAATGGACTTGACATAGATCCATCTTTTGTACTTTGCTGTAGTTGAGTGTGTTTATGTATTAGAAATGACACTCGCCGGGTGCGGTGGCTCACACCTGTAATCCCAGCATTTTGGGAGGCCAAGGCCGGCAGATCATGAGGTCAGGAGATCGAGACCACCCTGGCTAACACGGTGAAACCCTGTCTCTACTAAAAAGAAAAATACAAAAAAAGATTAGCTGGTGTGGTGGCGGGCGCCTGTAGTCCCAGCTACTCAGGAGGCTGAGGCAGGAGAATGGCATGAACCTGGGAGACGGAGCTTGTAGTGACCCGAGATCATGCCACTGCACTCCAGCCTGGGCAACAGAGCAAGACTCCATCTCAAAAAAAAAAAAAAAAGAAATGACACTCAGGATTTGGATTAAAGCAGAATTATTAGAATGTCAGGATTTGGATTAAAGTGGAATTATTAGAATGTCAGCTAAGTATGTGTTTGCCAGCTTTGCTTGAAGATTTGATTCCATGATACAGTTTTTTGTTTTTGAAACAGTCTGTCTCTGTCGCCCAGGCTGGAGTGAGTGCAGTGGCGTGATCTCGACTCACTGCAACCTCTACCTCCCAGGTTCAAGCAATTCTCCTGCCTTAGCCTCCCGAGTAGCGGGGACTACAGGAGTGTGCCACCATGCCCGGCTAATTTTTTGTATTTTTAGTAGAGATGGGGTTTCACCGGTTACACTTATTTATTTATTTAGAGACAGAGTCTCGCTCTGTCTCCAGGCTGGAGTGCAGTGGTGCAATCTTGGCTCACTGCAACCTCCGCCTCCGGGGTTCAAGCAATTCTCCTGCCTCAGCCTCCCATGTAGCTGGGACTACAGGCTCAGCTACTTTTTCTATTTTTTAGTAGAGACGGGGTTTCACCATGTTGGCCAGGATGGTCTCAATCTCTTGACCTCATGATCTGCCCGCCTCAGCCTCCCAAAGTGCTGGGATTACAGGCATAAGCCACCGCACCTGGCCAGTTATTTTTTATTTTTATTTTTGAGACGGGAATTTCGCTCTTGTTGCCCTGGCTGGAGTGCGATGGTGCGATCTTGGCTCACCGCAACCTCCGCCTCCCGGGTTCAAGCACTTCTCCTGCCTCAGCCTCCTGAGTACCTGGGATAACAGGCATGCGCCACCACGCCCAGCTAATTTTGTATTTTCAGTAGAGACGGGATTTCTCTATGTAGGTCAGGCTTAAATGTGTATTTAAATTACTCTTCTTTTGTATGTTTCTTTATCTTGTGTATTCATAAATGGTTGATCAGCTTATATGTATTATTTTGGTCTTCTGGTGAGATTGAGTCAAGTAAGGTAGTGAACTATAGTTTCTTTTTTTAGAGACAGGGTCTCACTCTGTTACCCATCCTGGAGTACAGTGGCATGATCATAGCTCACTGCAACCTCCAACTCTTACGCTCAAGCAATACTCCTGCCTTAGCTTCCTGAGTAGATAGGACTGCAGGTGCACATCACAATGCCCAGCTAATTTTTAAAAGCATTGTAGAGACAGGTCTCTGTGTGTTGCCCAGGCTGGTCTTGAACTCCTGGCTCCAAGCAGTCCTCCTCCCTTGGCCTCCTAAAGCAGAGGGATTACAGGCACGAGCCACTGCTTTGGCTGGTAATGAATTACACTTGAAGTTGCAGGGGTTGGTTTCCTTCTGGATGGAAGAAAAATAATGCAAAAAAGGCAACAATAGTTTACTCCCTAACCTTTCTCACTGCTTTACCTTACTGTTTTGTATTTAGTGACTCAGATTAGTTCCTCTACTTTTTCTTTCTTTCTTTCTTTCTTTTGAGACGTAGTCTTGCTCTGTTACCTAGGCTGGAGTGCAGTGGCACAATCTCGGCTCATTGCAAGCTCCCCTTCCTGGGTTCACGCCATTCTCCTGCCTCAGCCTCCCGAGTAGTTGGGACTATGGGCACCCGCCAGCACATCTGGCTAATTTTTTGTATTTTTAGTAGAGATGGGGTTTCACCGTGTTAGCCAGGATGGTCTTGATCTCCTGATCTCGTGATCCGCCTGCCTTGGCCTCGTAAAGTGCTAGGATTACAGGTGTGAGCCACTGCGCCCGGCCTAGTTCCTCTACTTTTAAAACTAATTATTGCATGAATACGGTCTATATAGTACAAGTGCAAAGTAATTTTGAGCACCTACTATGTTTTAACCTTCTACTTAAAAAGTTTTTTTTTTAAGGTAGAGAAGGGGCTCTTGCTCTGTTGCCCAGGGTGATCTCAAACTACTGTGGCTCAAGTGATCCTCCCACCTTGACCTACCAAGGTGCTGGGATTACAGACATGAGCCACCAGACCCAGCTTACTTTTAAATTTCGAATCCTCTGTAGTACCTTCTTTGGGAGTCTTGCTGAGTCCTTGTTCCACATAGCATTTAATAAAATGCTGATTCTCAAATCAGTTACTGAACAGATAGGTTATTTCCTGTAATTATATAATGCCATTATTGTGCCTCTATATATGAGAGTTTAATCCATGAAAGACTCCATATTTATGAAGTTGGGATTACAGATCAGTCTTTTTTTTTTTTTTTTTTTTTTTTTTAAAGACAGAGTCTCGCTCTGTCGCCCAGGCTGGAGTGCAGTGGTGTGATCTTGGCTCACTGCAACCTCTGCCTCCCAGGTTCAAGGGATTCTGCTGCCTCAGCCTCCCGAGAAGCTGGGGCTACAGAGATTGAGACCATCCTGGCTAACACAGTGAAACCCCGTCTCTACTAAAAATACAAAAAATTAGCCATACTGTTACCCATAGCAGCTGTACCATTTTACTTTTTTTTTTTTTTTTGAGACGGAGTCTTGTTCAGTTGTCCCAGGCTGGAGTGCAGTGTTGTGATCTCGGCTCACTGCAAGCTCCGCCTTCCGGGTTCGCGCCATTCTGCCTCAGCCTCCCGAGTAGCTGGGACTACAGGCGCCTGCCACTACGCCCGGCTAATTTTTCTTTTTTTTGTATTTTTAGTAGAGATGGGGTTTCACCGTGTTAGCCAGGATGGTCTTGATCTCCTGACCTTGTGATCCGTCCATCTCGGCCTCCCAAAGTGCTGGGATTACAGGCATGAGCCACTGCACCTGGCCCCGTTTTACGTTTTTACCAGCAGTGCACAATGGTGTGCTCCACATCTTTGTCAACACTTGGTTTTTTTTTTGTTTGTTTGTTTGTTTTTTAGATAGAGCCTCACTCTGTCACCCAGGCTGGAGTGCAGTGGCACGATCTCGGCTCACTGCAACCTCTGCCTCCCGGGTTCCAGCATTTCTCCTGCCTCAGCCTCCCAGGTAGCTGGGACTACTGGCGCGCGCCACCACGCCTGGCTAATTTTTGCATTTTTTTTTAGTAAAGACGGAGTTTCACCATATTGGCCAGGCTGGTCTTGAACTCCTGACCTCGTGATCTGCCTGCCTTGGCCTCCCAAAGTGCTGGGATTACAGGCGTGAGCCACCACGCCCGCACGCCAACACTTGTTATTTTCTGTTTTTTTACTTTAATTTTGGTAGTAGTCATCCGAATGAATATGGGATTGTATTTTATTGTGGTTTTGATTTGGATTTCCCTAATGATCAGCAATACTGAGTATCTTTTAATGTTTTTATTGGTCATTTGTATATCTTCTTTGGAGAAATCCATATTCAAGTCCATTGCCCGCCCCCCATCCCCCCCCTTTATTTATAGTCTCACGCTGTTAACCAGGCTGGAGAACAGTGACGCAACTTAGGAACTGTAGCCTCCGCCCCCTGGGTTCAAGCGATTCTCCTGCCTCAGCCTCCCGAGTACCTGGGACTACAGGCATGCGCCTAATTTTTGTATTTTTATTAGAGATGGGGTTTTGCCACGTTGGCCAGGTTGGTTTTGAACTCCTGACCTCAGGTGATCCGCTTGCCTTGGCCTCTGAAAGTGCTGGGATTACAGGCATGAGCCACCGGGCCTGGCCGTTGCCCATTTTGAATGGAGTATTTTGTTGTCGAGTTTTAGGAGTTCTTTGTGTGTTCCAGATGTTACTCTGTGATCAGATATATAATTTATAAATATTTTCTTCCATTCTTTGGGTTGCCTTTTTACTCTGTTGGTACCGTGGTGTTTTTTTGTTTGTTTTTGAGAGATGGTCTCACTTTGTCACACTGACTAGAGTACAGTGGTGCAATCTCAGCTCACTGCAGCCTCAACTTCGCAGGCTGAAGCAATCCTTCGACTTCAGCCTTCCGAGTAGATGGGACTACAGGCATGTACCACTATGCCCCATTAATATTTGTATTTCTTGTAGAGACAAGGTTTTGCCATTTGCCCAAGCTGGTCTTGAACTCCTGAGCTGAAGCAGTCCACCTGCCTCGGTGTTCCAAAGTGCTGGGATTCCAGGCATGAGCCACCGTGCCTAGCCAATATGTGTTTTGTTACAGATTTTGTTGTTGTTGTTGAGACAGAGTCTTGCTATGTCACCCAGGCTTGCATACAGTGGTTTGATCATACCTCACTGCAACCTCCAACTCCTGGGCTCATGGATCCTCCTGCTTCAGCCTGTCAGGTAGCTAAGTTAGAGGCGCATGCCCATAAAAATAGTTTTGTAGAGAGGGAGTCTCCCTATGTTGCCCAGGCTGGTCTTGAACTCCTGGCTCAAGCCACCCTTCCACCTCAGCCTCCCAAATTGTTGAGATTATAGGTGTGAGCCACCATGCCTGTCCCAGAAAAGTTTTAAATTTTCATAAAGTCCATTTTGTCTATTTTCTCTTTTTTTGCCTGTAGTTTTAGTGTCATACTCAAGAAATCATTGCTAAATCCAGCGTTGTAAAGCTTTTGCTTTGTGCATTTCTCTGAGAGTTTTATAGTTTTAGCTCTTAAATTTAGGCCTTTGCTCTTCAGTTTAGGATTTTAATGAAGAGAATGTGGAAAGGTGCTAGTCATTTTCTCTTCTTGCTTGCTTGTTCTCATGCTTGCTGCCATTTTGGTCTTTGATCAAAGACTAGTATTTAAAATGATACTTAACAGTGCCTTCAGCTTACTTTGCATTTTCCTCTTTCTGGTTCTCATTTCATTTTATAGTAGTGGCTTATAATTCCATGGTGTTAGCCCTTTCTGATTTTAAAAGATGCCGACTGTTTTATAATACAACCTCCCTGTGTTTAGCTGTCAAATACCACAAATATAATACAAGGAGAATTTAATTCTTTTCTAGCCTTAGAAGTCACTAACTGGGTATAGGTAGTTGTATCAGCAGGGATCAGTTAATTGGGTGCCCTGGATTGGAATGTTGGTGCTGCTAGGAATAATGATAATATTGTCTGGGTAGTGAGTATAGGATGAAGAAGGAAGTGTAATTGTGTAGGACATAAGTATTATTTTATACTATAATTGTGTGTTTTTTTAAAGGATTTGGACGTGGCAGAGGGAGAGGGGCAGGAAGGTTCTCAACCCAAGGCATGGGGTAAGTGATAGCCATCCTATTTTTATAATCATTTACTTCCCTAGTTTTTATTCTGCAGTTGCTTCTAATACCCTGCATCTAATTTAGTCATCATGGTGAATCTAGTGTTTTCTATACTTAAAGAGATTTACAAATAAGAAAAATAATATGAATAAAATTGATCTTTTAAGTAGGCATTAGAGCAAGGTTTCTAGCCTTGGCATTATTGAGATTGTGTATTGGATAATACTTCCATGGGGTGGTAGGATCTCCTGTATATTGTAGGATGCTTAGCAACATCTCTCCTCTCTGTACTATTAATAAATGTCAGTAGCACCTCGCCTGAAGTTGTGACAAAATACCTATAGATGTACCTAAATGGCACTGCCTAAGAGCCATTTTAGTTAATCCAGCCATTGTCTTTGAATGCTAAGTAAATGTAATGCTTATTTATGTATGAGTGATACCTTTTTCCTGAATTGTAATAGTAAACATAGAACAGACTCAGAGGCACTAAAATCAGAGGTTTATTTCTTGTTTCTGGGTGTTTTTTTACTTTTTGTTGCTTCTAAAACATTAGCTCCCATTGGATTTTTAGGAAAAGTTTTAAAACATCCTGTGGAAGCCATACATAGATGCAGTCAAGGAAAGGAATTGGCTCCAAGAAAAGCCCTTTGTCTCTCTCTAACTTCAGGCAGCACTCTTGGTGTTAATGCCTTCTAGAAGTGGTGGTGCCTCATGCAATCTGCCTTCTGCCTAAGCTCCTTTGAGGAAAAGGAGGGATGAAAACACAGGGAGCAAACTCTCAGGAGCACTTTAAGACATAGCCCTGCTCATTAGCTTTAAATTGTTTTGTGGATTTTTCTGTTTACTTCACATTCCTTTGTGAAAATTTTAAAGGTAATATTTGTTTTGGCTCATGTTAGACCTCTGAACCATGACTCGATTAAACTGGGTGTTCAGTTTAGGATTTTATTGAAAAGAAATAGAGGTGCTGAACAAAATGTTTTCTTCTTTATCTAATGTTTCTGTAAAGGAGCATATAAATCTAAGCTGTAAAAGATTCAAAGCCAAACTTGGATTCTGACTTGGGAAGAAAATACCTGTTGCCTATTTATGCCTTATTTTTCAGCAGGACTCTCATAAGAGCTCTTATTCTGCCTTGAAAGATTATACGTCTCCTTGTCTGCTTTAGGATGCTGAGGACTGTGTTTTAGGAAAATAAGGCTATTATACCAGAATGTGTGGAAGGTCCCTAGGCAACTTCTGGTTTTCACATCTGCATCTCCATGGCTGGCAGAATTAGTTATATTTAAATAGGGGAAGGAGAGGTGACATCTTTTACAGTGGCTGTGAGAAGGCACTGGGCTTGTTTGGTGGAAGATCATGTATGGTTAATATTTTGGCTTAGGTGCTTGCTTCTTTTGCCTTTATTATTTCTTTATTTCAAACCCCAGGACATTTAATCCTGCAGACTATTCAGATTCTACATCTACAGATGTGTGTGGGACAAAGCTAGTAGTTTGGGAAGCTGCTCAGAATGGTGCAGATGAGGGAACTGGTAAGTGTTCCGTTTTTGCCAGAGATGAGTTTTAAATGTTTGAGCTATTAAGAGTTGTATGTTCTCATACAAAGATGAAGTCTAAATGTGCTGATGGAAAATAATGAAAAACAGGCTACTGTCCTACCTCTGAAACTATTCTTAGTTGGTTCTTACCACCCAAAGTCTGTCACATACAAATCTCATGATGACAAGGAATTTGATTTTCCCTTCTGCAAGCTAAGAAAGAGGCTATATAAGGTAATCGGCATAAATTAGCACAAACCCACACTCTGATCAAAGTATGTCACAGATATATAGAATTTCTGAGGAGAAGATTTTTTACTGGAAGTACTTCCCATTTCTAATGGTGGATTCTTTGGCCAGATAATGTATGATAATGTGGTAGATGATAGATGGGTTTGTAGCAACGTTGCCTCTGCAGGTTTTTCTGTATCATGCTGTTTCTGGATTATTTTCTGAAATTCTTGGGGTAAATATTGGTTGTTTATTTATATAGAGTTCTTTGTACAGTAATTATTGAGATTATACTTATAGAAACATAATTTAGCCGGGCGCAGTGGCTCACACCTGTAATTCCAGCACTTTGGGAGGCCGAGGCAGATGGATCACTTGAGGTCAGGAGTTCGAGACCAGCCTGACCAACATGGTGAAACCATGTCTCTACAAAAATACAAAAAATTAGCCGGGCATGGTGGCACATGCCTGTAATCCCAGATACTTGGGAGGCTGAGACAGGAGAATCGCTTGAACCCAGGAGGTGGAGGTTGCAATGAGCCGAGATCGTGCCATTGCACTCCAGCCTGGGCAACAGAGCGAGACTTCATCTCAAACAACGACAACAAAAACAAAAAACAAAAACATAATTTAACACAATGAAATATAACCTAGACTTAGAATATAGCTCAATAAATTATCAAGGCCAGGTGCAGTGGTTCATGCCTGTAGTCTCAGCATTTAGGTGGCCAAGGCGGGAGGATCACTTGAGCCAGAGTTTGAGAAGAGTCTGGTTAACATAGTAAGACCTCATCTATACTAAGAAAACTTAAAACATTAGCATGGCATGGTGGTGTGCACCTGTGGTCCCAGCTGCTTGGGAGGCTGAAGTGGGGAGCGTCACTTGAGCCTGGCAGGTTGAGGATGCAGTGAGCTATGATTGTGCCACTGCACTCCAACCTGGGCAACAGAGCAAGGCTGTGTCTGAAAAAAAAAAAAAATTAATGCACACAAACATCCATATAACATCAACCCTAGCCAAAAAGTAAGAGAGTACCGCCAGAAGCACAACTAATCAACTGTAAATAGAGAAACTGTAAAGAGGGTCAACAAAATTTATAAGTTGTTATTTGAAAACACTAGTAAAATCGTTGAGCTTCTTATGAGATCATCAAGGGAAGGTGAGAACGTGAATAATTGGTTCCAGGAAGGAGAAAAGGAATATTGATATGGATCATATAGATATTAGGAGATTATAAGATAACTCAGCTTGAGCTCAGGAGTTTGAGACCAGCCTGGGCAACATGTTGAAACTCCATCTCTGCAAAAAAAAAACTAAAAAATTAGCCGGGCATAGTATCATACGCCTGTGGTCTCAGCTACTTGGAATGCTGAGGTGGGAGGATCACTTGAACCTAGGAGGCATAGGTTGCAGTGAGCTGAGATTGTGCCACTGCACTTTAGCCTGGGTGACAGAGTGGGACTCTGTCTCCAAAAAAAAAAAAAAAAAAGAAGTATACACCGTATTTAAGTTTGCTTAACTGTTTTTTTTTTTTGGGGTGGGGGGGTGTTTGAGGTGGGGTCTCTGTCACCCAGGCAGGCTGGAGTGCAATGGCACCATCTTGGCTCACTGCAACCTCCATCTCCCAGGTTCAAGCGATTCTCCTGCTTCAGTGTCCTGAGTAGCTGGAATTACAGGTGTCCGGCACTATGCCTGGCTAACTTTTTCGTATTTTTAGTAGGCAGGGTTTCACCATGTTGACCAGGCTGGTCTTGAACTCCTGACCTCAAATGATCCACTCACCTTGGCCTCCCAAAGTGATGGGATTATAGGCGTAAGCCACCGTGCCCCACCTTCTTTTCTTTCTTTCTTTCTTTTTTTTTTTTTTAAAGAGAGAACATCTCACTCTGTTGTCCAGGCTGGAGTGCAGTAGTGTGATCATAGCTCACTGTAGCCTTGAACCATTGGGTTCAAGCCATCCCACCTTAACCTCCCTAGTACTTACTGCTGGAACTATGGCACACACCACTGCACTGGGTGAATTTTAAAGTTTTTTGTAGAGATAAGATTTTGCATTGTTGTGGAGGCTGGTCTTAAACTCCTGGCTTCAAAGATCCTCCCACCCAGCCAGTGCTAGGATTATTGACATGAGCCACCATGCCCAGCTTAGTTTGTTTAACTTTTAAAAAACAAGTCAAATCAACTCCTAGATGCATACCCAAAAGAAAGGAAAATATAGGTTCACATAAAATCTTGTACAAAAAGATTGATAGCAACATAATTCATAATTATAAAAAAGTAGAAACAACCCATGCTTCCTATTGAACAGGTCTGTCTGGGGGGAAAAAACCTCAAATGTTTATTAATGGATGAATGTATAAGCAAAATATAGAATATACATAGAATGGAATAATGTTCAGCCATAAAAAGGAATTAAGGTACATGCTACAACATGGATGAACCTTGAAAATAGTATGCAGAGTCACAGAAAGACCACATATATTGTATTTTATGATTTTATTTATCTGAAATGTCTAAGGCAAATTTATAGGGACAGAAATTAGCTTGGTGGTTGCCTAGAGCTAGAACTATTTGGGAAAAGTGGTGAGTGACTACAAATGAGTATGGAGTTTGTTTTTGGAGTGATGAAAATGTTCTAGAATTAGAGGTGATGGTTGTACAAATTGTGAATATACTAAAAATTATTCAACTGTCTGTTGTAAAAGGATAGATTTCATGTTATGTGTATTGTATATAAAAATATAGAAATTAGTATTATCCATTTAACAAAATTAAGGAGAAAAATCCGTATGATTATTTCAATAAGGAAAAGTGTTCAATATTCGTTCATGATTAAAACAAACAAACAGTGTTTCTGAGTGGCATGTGGGATTTGAGCCTGATAATGGCTCTTGATTCCACCAACATGGAGACTTTGTACCGCGTCCCGTTAGTGCTCAAATGTCCCAACCTGAAGCTGAAGAAGCCGACCAGGCTGCACATGCCCTCGGCCATGACTATGTATGCTCTGGTGGTGGTGTCTTGCTTCCTCATCACCAGAGGAATAATTTATGATGTTATTGTTGAACCTCAAAGAATATGGGCATCAGAGGCCAGTAGCTTTCTTGGTGTACAGAGTAAATGGACAGTATATTATGGAAGGACTTGCATCCAGCTTCCTGCTTACAATGGAAGGTTTAGGTTTCATAATCCTGTACCAATCAGATGCACCAAATATCCCAAAACCCAGTAGATTTCTTCTTCTATTCATTGGATTTGTCTGTGTCCTGTTGAGTTTTTTTATGGCTAAAGTATTCATGAGAATGTAACTGCCGGGCAATCTGATAGGTTAGAGTGCCTTTTGAGAAGAAATTAATGGATACTGGATTTGTTCCTGTCGATGAAGTTTTAAAGGCTGTACCAATCCACTCTTGTGAAATGTGGAAAAGAATGAAGAGCAGCAGTAAAGAAATATGTAGTGAAAACACTGGAAGTGTAGCTTGGAGTAAAATTTCTTCTTGGTATCAAAGAGACAAGTTTATCACAGTATTTTTTTCTCCTGCTGACCTATTGACATCAGTGATGTTGAGTGACATTTTCTTCTTTGTTTTTAATTTTTTAAAGAAAATATACTCCAGTTTACAAATATAATATTGAATAAAGTGATTATTTTTTACAGCCCCTTTAACTTTTTTTTGGAGATGACATTTCTGATTTTCAGAAATTAATATAAAATCTGGAAGCAAGATTCCATAAATTGAGAATTCTAGATGGCTGATCAGCTTTACCTGTGGTGCTTTGCCTTTTAATAGGGAGTGTGATAATACATTATTTCAGATATGTATGTATGACTGTTTCCTGAACAATAAGATCTATGAAAGGAGCAGAAATAAATAATTTTTCTAATTAAAAACAAACAAAACCCTGGCAGTTAGGAATACAAGGAATTTCCTTAATCAGATAAGGAATATCTGTAAACTTACAGGAGGTGTTACAGTCAATGGTGATACACTGAATGGTTTTCCTCTGGAACAAGATAAAAACACATGCGGTCACTGCTTCCGTTCACACTGTACTGGAGGTCCTAGCCAGTGCAATAAAGAAAAAATAAGTAAGTCATAAGGATTGGAAAGGGAGAATAAACCGTTGTTTTTTGTGATTGTGTAAAAGAATCTGTAGACAAATTATTGGAGAATTTCACAAGCACAAGATGCAAGACACAAGTTTCATGAAGGCCTGTATTTCTATAAATCATCAACAAACAGAAAATGGAAAAAAATTGCTAATAGCTTCAGAAAACACCAGATGCCTAGGAATAAGTCTAATGATATGTAAGATATGTAAGATTAGAAAAAATATAAAACAATATTGAGAGAAAATAAAGAAGACAATAAATAGAGGGATATACCACTTTAATATATTTTAGTCTCACTGTTGTGACATTTAGTTTTTACTGACTCAGTCTTTGAATTTATTAATCCACGGTAGTCCGTCTCATGTAAATTTTCCCCACTGATTTTTAAAAAAAATCAGATTTGTTGATGTAGTTTTTATATATATATACACATTTATTCTCCCCTTTTTAGAGATACAGAGGATGAATTCTAACAAATGCATATAGAATTATAACCATCATTAAAATATAATTATGGTACTTCTTTACTAGCAGTGAACAATTGCAATCAAAGAATAAGAAAAACAGTACTTTTTAAAGTAGTACCAAAAAAACAAGAAATAGTTATTTCTGACTACGTATACGCAAGATTTGTGTGTTAATATTATGCAACATGTTGGAAAAGATCAAAGAAGACCCTCATAAAAGGGAACATATTCAGTGTTCATGAATTAGAAGACTCAGTATCTTTGAAATGTCATTTCTCTCCAAATTGATCGATAGCTTCAGCACAATTCCAATCAAAATCTTAGCAGATTTTTGACAACTTGATTCTTTTTTTTATTTTATTTTTTTTCGAATAAAAAATCACTGTCACCCAGGCTGGAGTGCAGTGTTGTGATCTCAACTCACTGCAACCTCCACCTCCTGGGTGAGTGATCTCTTACCTCAGCCTCCCGAGTAGCTAGGATTACAGGTGTGCGCCACCATGCCAAGCTAATTTTTTTTTTGTAGTTTACTTAGTAGAGACAGGGTTTCACCATGTTGGGCAGGTAAGTATTGAACTCCTGACCTCAAGTGATCTGCCCACCTCAGCCTCCTAAAGTGGTGAGATTACAGATGTGAGCTATTGTGCCTGGCCTTGACAACTTGACTCTAAAATTTTTATATAATATTAAAGGAACTAAAGTAGCCTAAACAATTTTGAAAAGAAAAAAAAGTTCTAAGACCCACACTCCCTGATTTTTTATTTTTTTGAGATGGAGTCTTGCTTTGTCACTCAGGCTGGAGTGCAGTGGCACGATCTCTGCTCACTGCAGGCTCTGCCTCCCGGGTTCGTGCCATTCTCCTGCCTCAGCCTTCCCAAGTGGCTGGGACTACAGGCACCCGCCACCACACCTGGCTAATTTTTTTGTATTTTTAGTAGAGACGGGGCTTCACTGTTAGCCAGGATGGTCTCCATCTCCTGACCTTGTGATCTACCCGCCTCGGCCTCTCAGAGTGCTGGGATTACAGGTGTGAGCCACCGCACCCGGCCCACACTCCCTGATTTTAAGAACTGCTCTAACGCTGCAGTAAGGAAGACACATAAATCAATAGCATAGTAGTTTAGAAATAAACACATATACATATGGCTAATTGTTTTTTGTCAAAGATTATGAGGCAATTCAATGCCATACATTAAACTGTATACAAAAATTACCCTCCAAGGTTATACTTAAAACATGAAACCTGAAAGTAGAACTTACAAAGAAGATATAGTGGCAAATCCTAGTGATTTTAGGTTAGGCAAAGATTTCTTATATAGAATCCGATAAGCCTGAGTCATAAAAGAGAAAATTGACAAAGTACATTTTATCAAAAATTGTAAAATTCTTTTGAAGAGAAAAATGAAATGATAGAATGAGACATAGTCTTGGAGAAAATGTTTATATAAAATCCATATTTGATAAGGACTTATATACAAAATAAATAAAGAACTCTCACAATTCAGTAATAAGAAAACAACCCCCTAAAACAAATGAGCAATTAAAAATGGGGGAAAAAATGGAAGAAGTTCTAGAAATGGATAGTAATGATTGTACAACATTGTGAATATACTCTGTGCCACTAAATTGTACACTTGGAGAGGGTCAGAAATAGTAAATTTTGCGTAATGTCTGTTTCAACACGGAGACTGGTGAAGGATAATTTCCTGTGACTCTATAATTATTTTAACATAAAAAGTTAATTAAAAGCAAAATATTTGCATTTATAAGGGAACATGATAAATGGATAGCAAACAAATCCGTGAGTGTGCTCATCATTATTAGTCATTGGAGAAATACAAAGTAAAGCCACATTGAGTTACCCCCATTCACCTATTAAAATGGCTTTAAAGGAAATGAAAAATTCCAAGTGCTGGTGAGGATTGTGGAATAACAGGTACTCATATACATGCCTGGTGGGAAAGCATACCTATCATAACAATCTGACAGTCCCATTCTTAGGTTTTTATAAAAGTGGAATGAAAACACATCCAAACAAAAATCTGTATGTGATATTATAGTGCTTTTATTAATACCTCCACTGATTTTTTTTTTCTTCTTTTTTTTTTAAGAGATGGGGGTCTCAATTTGTTGTCCAGGCTGGAGTGTAGTTGGTATTCACAGGCATAATCTTAGTGCACTACAACCTCAAACTCCTGGGCTCAAGTGATCCTCCTGCATCACCTTCCTGTGTAGCTGGAACTACAGCCCTGCACCACTGTGCACAGCTTCCACACAGTGTGGAAGAACTGTGTGTGGAAGCTGTGCCCGCTTCCATGGCTTTGAAGCCGAATGTTGTGCAAGTGTTGAAGCAGAATGTTGAATTAGTCAATTAGTTACTTTTTTTTAAATTTTCTCTTTCCTCCTCTCTCTTTTCTTTCATCTCCTCCCACTTATTATTTAAAGTAGCAGATTTCTTGCTGAAAAGCATTTAGATAAGCAAAACCAATTTGTTGTAGAATACAGTTAAAGGATGTCAGCTGATGGTGCTGGCTGTTTTTCCAGAGGCCTCACAGAATGGTATTGGCTTGTTGATAAGAGAGTTATGAGTCCAGGACTCAGCCTTATAGGCTCAGAAACCCAACTGTTGACAGTATAATAACCACAAATCTATTCCCGATATGAGGGACCCTCAAATTAACCAAACTAGAAAGACTTGTGTATACTCAGAAGGCTAATTTATAAATTTTCTAAAAACTGGTACCTGTTGAACAGATTAGAATACTCTCTTTGATGAGTGAGAAGGGAGCTTGGTAAACATGGGCGTGAGAATGAGAATAATTGAAGTAATTTGAGTGTCCAAGAGCCATCAAGGTTAAGATTCATAACTTGATTTGCAGTGACCTGTAAGAGTATGGATTTCAATTACATTTCATTATCCTTGGGCAGTAACGCAGCATATACATAGCTTTGACAGTGACCATCTTCTCTGTGATGAATACTTTCATTCTTTTCATATGTTTAAACCCTCAATTTTACATTGGTCCACAGAACTGGCATCAAATACTCACAACATAGCTCAGGATCTGTCAAACAAAAGTTCTTATGGACTCAAAGGTATGAATACTTAATTTTTTAATTTTTAAAATTAAGAATCTTATAAATTGCTTGCAATATCTTTCATTTTTTATCAAAGCTAGCTAATAAAAATTTATCAGATAAATGTTTGTAAACTATACCTATTTATTTGGTAATCAAATTTGCAGTTTGCTAATGGAAATGTTTTATTGATTGACTTTCAAGGTGCCACAGAATTTTCATCATTATTTTCCTTGTTCCTAAGCGGCCTTAACATACATTCGTTAGAGGACTAACACCAAGTTAAATTGAACATAAAACATTCATCTCCAATATATTGTTTTAAGCTGAAAATAAGGATTGTTGAAGTTTTTCCCTTACATTTTGTGGTGTAGGTCTAATGACCAAATTAAAATTTTAATATTCCAAAATATGATTAGGACCTGAGCCTTTGCCTTCTGTATTTAATGTCTGGAATTTTTTATAGTCTGTGTAGGTATGGCTAGTTCCTGCAACAACGTGGCACTTGCTTCTCACATGGGAGTTTCCCCTGTAATTTCCTGACTTACCACTCTGTCATGTTGCATCTCTGCTTATAACTATCTGTTTCCCTGTTTTTCCTTCAGGCTACATACATAGTGCCTTGTACTTGCTTTTAAATGTACTCAGATTCTCAGCCTATTATGCAAGTCCAAAGTTGTGTTTAATTATTTTCAAAATACTGCTCTCAAAGTGGTAGGCCAGTCTTTTTTATTTTTATTATATTATTTTTATTTTTATTTATTTTTTTTGAGATGGAGTTTTGCTCTTGTTGCCCAGGCTGGAGTGCAATGGTGCGATCTCGGCTCACTGCAACCTCCACCTCCTGGGTTTAAGCAATTCTCCTGCCTCAGCCTCCCAAGTAGCTGGGATTTACAGGTGTGAGGCACCACTCCTGACTAATTCTCTGTATTTTCAGTAGAGATGGGGTTTCACCATGTTGGCCAGGCTGATCTGAAACTCCTGACCTCAGGTGATCTACTCATGTCTACCTCCCGAAATGCTGCAATTACAGGCATGAGCCACTGCTCCAGGCCCTATTTTTTTATTATTTATTTATTTATTTATTTTTGAGATAGAGTCTTGCTCTGTTGCCCAGGCTGGAGCAGTGGCATGATCTCAGCTCACTGCAACCTCCACCTCCTGGGTTCAAACGATTTTCCTGCCTCAGCCTCCTCAGTAGCTGGGTCTACAGGCACACACCACCACGCCCGGCTAATTTTTGTAGTTTTAGTAGAGACGGGGTTTCACCATATTGACCAGGCTGGTCTTGAACTCCTGACCTCGTGATCCACCCACCTCGGCCTCCCAAAGTGCTGGAAGGGCAGGCATGAGCCACCATGCCGAGCCTTTTTTAAACTTTTAATATATCTCCTGAATTGCCATGGTAGGCCATTCTTACTACATATCATGTATAAAAGTCTGTTTTAACTTACTACATTAACTGTACATATAGTGGCTAAGCTGCGCAATTTTAAAAATTAGAAAAAATAATGTATATTTTAAGCTTTAGAGTACTTTTAATATTTTTTATGTAGGTTTTTGTAATGTTTCATCATTGTTTTTCTCCTGGAAATTTTCCTTTATATCCCTGTGTGTGTACGTTTATCTTCACCATCAAGCTTTCTCTTACAATTCTGGCTTTCATTAACTTCATCCTCCAAATTTCCAGTGTATTAGTGGTTTCTCAGACAGAATTAAATGTTTTCGGTTTTGAAACATCTGTATTTTACATCCAAATATTGGCACAGTTTACATCACATTTCACAGAGAGCCATCCCAATCTGAAATCAGGTACATCCTGTTAAAAACATTCCATAAATAAGGACTCTTTTTCTGGGAAACAATCATCATTTTACTTATGAGGAGGTCAGTTATTTGGCTGTTTACATGATTCTAAGGAAGGTAGACATGGTTACCTGACTTCTTTTGTCTCACAAGCATGCTCCTCCTCCTTTTCCCTCTCCATACACAACTTTTGGAGAGAAACAGAATTTTGTTTGTCAGATGATTAACTCCTTTCTTCTTATGAAGGAACTGAAAACATCCATAATCCCGCTTTCTGGGGTTGTCGTTAATTTCTTAGTGTATTTCCTTTAAAACCATTATCTATGGGCATTTTTTTTCCATACATGCTGTAAACAATGGCCCTCTTATATAAGATCTGTAAGTAAGTATTTTTTGAGTAGCAACACTTTTGAAAGTACTTAGATGTGTTATGGATGAGTATTCTGTAAGAACTGTTTGAGCGCATCCTGTGTACTGACTCCAGAACTTAAAGCAGCAGACTTGATATGAGCAAGAGTAATGTTGAACTTTGCTGGAGACCTATTAGGAAGCCATGTAGTAGAGCTAATATTTTATAAAAAGGATGCTTCTCTAAATTTGATAATTCAGTAATCCACCTGAAATAGGGTCCAAGACAGATTTGCCTTAAAATGAAATTTGTTGTTTTGAAGACTATATCGTAAGAAATCAAACCATTGTTAAATGTCTATATTTGTGCTACATCCATACTTTCTTACTCATGGCAGAATTGCTTGGATGTGACCTATATTGAAGCAAAATCCATTTGAAACACTGATTTGAGGTTATGTAGATAGTGACTACTAGTCAAGTTGCATTTGTAAACATTACTTCAAAGAGAAGGGGAGAAAAGAAATATTACTGATTTTACCGAGAATAGATTAAGAACGTCATGTTTCTTGGGTTGTAAACTAAATTGCTAGTGAGGCGTATGTATCTTTTTTCCCGCATAGTACACAAAAAGGAATCATTTGGACTGAGACTGTATTTGACTTTGTGGTATAAACTTTGATTGCTGTTGTTTCCCAACAGGGGCTTGGAAGAATTCTGTGGAAGAGTGGACAACAGAAGACTGGACTGAAGATGTAAGTGTTTGCTGTCAGATGAGACCTTTCTTTTTTTTTTTTTTTGAAATGGAATTTCACTTTTGTTGCCCAGGCTGGAATGCAATGGCGTGATCTTGGCTCATTGCAACCTCTGCCTCCCGGATTCAAGCAGTTCTTCTGCCTCAGCCTCCCAAATAGCTGGGATTACAGATGTGCGCCACCACGCCTGGCTAATTTTGTGTTTTTTTTTAATAGAGACGATGTTTCACCATTTTGGTCAGGGTGGTCTCAAACTCCTGACCTCAGGTGATACACCCGCCTCAACCTCCCAAAGTGCTGGGATTATAGGCGTGAGACACTGCGCCTGGCCGATACCTGTCTTTCTTTGGGTGTTTGGTGGGGACTTTGGTGCTTGGAAGAAGGAGCCTGAGACATCTTATCTCATCTTGGCTTCTTTTCTGGCATGTATCGTAGCCAGGGTTTTCGAGAGTTGGCTTTTTTAGCAGATGCTTCTTAAAAGGAACTTAGATTTTCAGATTTTTAAGAATATTTGTTTTTGTGCTTAAAAATGACCAAGTGTCAAGATGATTGGGAGATTGGAAAAAAATAAACAAGAAAAAAGGTTGAGGTGTTAGGCTGGGCGTAGTGACTCACAACTGTAATCCCAGCACTCTGAGAAGCTGAGGTAGGAGGATCACTTGAAGCCAGGAATATGAGACCTGCCTGAGTAACAAAGTGAGACCCCTGTCTCTACAAAAAAAAATAATAAAAAAATTACCTGGGTGTGGGGTTGTGCATCTGTAGTCTCAGCTACTCGGGAGGCTAAGGCAGGAGGATCTCTTGAGCCCAGGAGTTCAAGGCTGCATTATCATTCCACCGCCCTCTAGCCTGGGTGACAGAGCAAGAATCCATCTTAAAGCAAACAAACAAAATTTACCAGGTGTTAAGTAGGATTGATTTTTTTTTTTTTTTTAAGCTTATCTGTGTTTTGTTTGACCTGATAGCCAGCTGACACTGTTGCCCAGATTTGTGAACTATTATTCTTTAGAATATTTTCATTAAAGGGGAGTCTGTATTTTGGATCACATTTGAAATTAACCTGAATAAGTTTGCTCTGGTTCCATGCCCAACCTCTTCCCGTTTTGACTAGAAGAACCCTTTTTAAAAAAAAATTCCTTTATTGCACAGATATTTTTGAGCATGTTACACTAGCTTCTGGGTACTGTCAGTCTATAAGTTCTGCTTTCAGCATAGTATTTTTTTTGGAAAAATAAGTTAAATAATAAAGAGAAAAAAGGGATAAATAACCCAATACCATAAAATTTTATACCTCTTTTCTGTTTGACTGTCAAGTTCTAGAACTCTTGAGTTTGGTATCTGCCTGACACAGAGTTTGAGCAGACATTGAGAGGGAAATAATAAATGGATTACAAATACAGATCCTCAAAACTATATACAATGACGCAGACTTTGAGATTCTTTCTTTTTCTCTGTCTCCATATGTGTTTCCATTTATGCTAACAGGACCTGCTTTGAATGAGAAACAAGAAACATGATTTCTACTTGACTTGTTTAATGACCTTAGGCAGGGCGTTGTTCCTTGGGTCTTACTACTCCTTCACACACAGTATTATTTGGGTTTTAAGTGGTGTTTGAACAACCCACTACCATAGATAGATTCATTTTACCTTGTAAAAAATAAGTACTTCAATTTTTTTTTTTTTTTGAGACAGGGCCTTGCTCTTGCTCTGTCACCAGGCTGGAGTGCAGTGGCATGATCTTGGCTCACTGCAACCTCCACCTCTGGGTTCAAGTGATTATCCTGCCCCAGCCACCTGAGTAGCTGGAATTATAGATGCACGCCACCATGCCTGGCCAATTTTTGTATTTTTAGTAGAGACGGGGTTTCACCATGTTGGCCAGGCTGGTCTCGAATTCCTAACCTCAGGTGATCTGTCCGACTTGGCTTCCCAAAGGTCTGGGATTACAGGCATGAGCCACTGCGCCCGGCCTTTTTTTAATTTTAGAGACCAGGTCTTGCACTGTTGGCCAGCTCACTCCAGCCCCAAACTCCTGTGTTCAAGGGATCCTCTTGCCTCAGCCTCCAAGTAGTTGAGATTACAGGTGCATGCCATCATGCCTGGCCCTTCCTTTAAAAAAAAAAAAAAAAAAAAAAAAAGGCCGGGCACAGTGGCTCATGCCTGTAATCCCAGCATTTTGGGAGGCTGCGGTGGGCGGATCACCTGAGGTCAGGAGTTCAAGACAAGCCTGGCCAACGTGGTGAAACCCTGTCTCTAATAAAAATACAAAAATTAGCCAGGTGGGATGGTGGGCACCTGTAATTCCAATTACTTGGGAGACTGAGGCAGGAGAATCACTTGAACCCGGGAGGCACTTGCAGTGAGACAAGATCACACCATTGCACTCCAGCCTGGGCAGCAAGAATGAAACTCCATCTCAAAAAAAAGGTGGGGGGAACCATTCAGTGTTTTATTATCATGTTTAGATATGTCAATGTTTATAGTAGTTCTCATTTACTTTTTCTCTTTTTCATAAATCGATTTAATTTGTAAGTTTCAGGCAAAAATGGATTCACTGGGAATATTAAAATATACTACCTTGGGGCAGGCACAGTGGCTCATGCCTGTAACCCTAGCACTTTGGGAGGCTGAGGCAGGAGGATCGCTTGAGCCCAAGAGATCAAGCGCAGCCTGGGCAACATAGGGAGGCCGTGTCTCTACAAAAAATTTTTAAAATAGCTGTGTGTGATGGCAGGTGCCTGTAGTCCCAGCTACTTAGGAAGTAGAGGTGGGAGGAATGCTTGAGCCTGGGAGGTTGAGTTTGTAGCTGCATTGAGCCTCAGTGATCATGTCACTGCATTCTTGCCTGGGTGACAGAGTAAGGTCTGTCTCCTAAAAAAGAAAAAAAAAACCCTTCCCACACACCCTGTTTTGGAATAGGATGCAACTTAGGCCCTTCTTGTTGACTTGTTGAACCGGTAAACAATTTAGCACTTTTATATTGTTGAAGAAAATGAACACCTACTGTCTGCTCTACCTCCTGCTTACACATAGTATGTCATGCAGGAAGTCTGGTTTTATACAGTGTTTCTGAGACATTTAGAGTTGATAAGAATTATGGGAACATTTTGAGTAGCATTTTTATGTTTTCCGTGTTACCTCATTAGATCAACATTTTCCAGCCTTTCAAAGCCGAGTCCCCACATTGAAAACATAAAAAGAACATGTATCTTTTATTAATGTCAGTTGAGGTTTCAAACAATTTATCTTGAATGCCCTAAAAGTGAGTTAAAACAGTGTGCACATATCCCAAAATAATTATGCTGAGTGAAAGAAGCCAGGAATAAAGGTTTGGATACTTTTATGATTTCATTTAAAATTCTAGAAAATGCAGCCTAATCTGTAGTGTCAGAAAGCATGTGAGTGGTTGCCTGGGGATGCAGACAAGTTGTGGGATTGAGTGATTCCACAGGGACAGGTGGAAATTGTGGGGGAGTAAAGAATATGTTCACTGTCCTAATTGTGGTGATGGTTTCATGGGGGCCTATGTATGCCAGACTTATTCAGTTATTTGGTTTGAATATTTGCGGTTTATTAGATGTGTTAGAATGCGATAAAATTAATTTTTTAAAAATAATAGAAACTCATGGTTTAATAAAAATGAAATGTAAAATTACTGATCAATTAAGTACTAAAGACATCTGTCTTTGGGGGGAGAAAACATCGATTATTTCACCTTTACAAACTTCTTAATGACTTCTTCTTTTTTTTTTTTTTTTTGAGGCAGGATCTCACTTTGTCCCCTAGGCTGGAGTGCAGTGGTGTGATCATGGCTCACGGCAGCCTCAACCTCTGGACTGAAGCGATTCTCCTGCCTCAGCCTCCCATGTAGCTGGGACAGGTGCACACCACCACGACCAGCCAATTTTTTTTTTTCCTAGAGATGAAGCCTTACTTCTGGCCTCAAGCAATCCTCCTGCCTCGGCTGCCCAGAGTTTTGGGCTTTCAGGTGTGAGCCACCATTCCTGGCCACCTCAACTTCTTTTTGGCATTTCTGTTAGCATTGTTGGTGGGTTTATTGGTATTCTCATTTTGTGTAATGACAAATAGAGAAGTGAGTCTCCGGTTGAGCCCTGGTTTGAGTGTTTCACTGTGTTGTTTACCATTAGTCTCATCATTTTCCTGATTTGAAATCATTCTTGTAGGCCTTTCAATCTAAAATTACCTTCACTTGCAGCTGGGCGCCATGGCTTATACTTGTAATCCCAACACTTTGCGAGGTCAAGGTGGGTGCATCACTTGAGGCCAGGAATTGGAGATTATCCTGGGCAACATGGGAAAACCCTGTTTCTACTAAAAATACAAAAATTAGCTCGGTGTGGCGGCGCATGCTGGTGCGTGCCTGGAGGCCCAGCTACTCAGGAGGCTGAGGCGAGATGATCGCTTGAACCCAGGAGGCACAGATTGCAGTGAGCTGAGATCACGTCACTGCACTCCTTCCTGGGCAACAGGGCCAGACCCTGTCTCAAAAAAAAAAAAAAATTGCATTCACTTGAAAATTACTTGTCATGGTCACTTGTATATTTCATTTTCTTTAGAATAGCTGTTATGTGAAGTGTAAGAGACTACTGATGACTACAAATGATCAGGAAGTCAGTGTTTTGGGTTTAGTAGTATGTAGAGTAAGATTAAATTTTTCAACTTTCCATACAGCTTTCTGAAACAAAGGTCTTCACTGCCTCATCTGCTCCAGCAGAGAATCACATCTTACCTGGGCAAAGGTAAATACTTTTTGCCATCTTATATTTGTTATTCAAAGCATTACTGAAATCTTTTGCCTCAGGAAAGGTATTTTCATTTTTGGGTCTCTTTCTATTTTTTCCCTTTTTATCCAAGGCTAACCTTTATTTTACCACTACTTGGTAAATCTGACAGAGCTTCAATCATTTTCTAATTGATGTATCCACTGATGAATTTGTTAGCAGTTGTTGCAGACATCATGTTAAACTTTTTTTTTTTTCTTTTTTGAGACGTAGTTTTGCTCTTGTTGCCCAGGCTAGAGTGCAGTGGCGCTATCTCGGCTCACTGCAACCTCCGCCTCTCGGGTTCAAGTGATTCTCCTGCCTCAAGCCTCCCAAGTAGCTGGGATTACAGGCATGCACCCCCATGCCTGGCTAATTTTGTATTTTTGGTAGAGACAGTTTTTCCATGTTGTTCAGGCTGGTCTCAAATTCCCAACCTCAGGTGATCCGCCCACCTCAGCCTCCCAAAGTGCTGGGATTACAGATGTGAGCCACCACACCTGGCCCTTTTTTTTGTTTTGTTTTGTTTTTTTGAGACGGAGTCTCACTCTGTCACCTAGGCTGGAGTGCAGTGGCGCGATCTCGGCTCACTGCAACCTCCCCCTCCTGAGTTCAAGTGATTCTTCTGCCTCATCCTCCCAAGTAGCTGGGACTACAGGCGCCTGCCACCACGCCCGGCTAATTTTTGTATTTTTAGTGGAGACGGGGTTTCACCATATTGGCTAGGCTGGTCTCGAAATCCTGACCTCGTGATCCGCCAGCCTCGGCCTCCTAAAGTGCTGGGATTACAGGCTTGAGCCACCGTGCCTGGCCTAAACTTTTTTAATGGTTGCTATTTTCACTTTTGTAGACCTGTTTTTTTTTTTTTTTTTGACAGAATGAACTTAATACATTGTATTCTTTGGTTTCTTCATGTACCATTTATTTAGATATTCTGAAACTAATACAGATCTCTTATTTTATTTGAGTTCTACTAGTTTTACTCTGCTAGATTACAGAAAAGGAAGGAACTTATGGGATAACCACATTCTTAGAATGTACACTGAAACAAATGACTGAAGAGCATTTATTTATATTCTAGTTTTCACACTAAACACCTTTGAAAGTGGTTTCAAAGTGTAGTGATCTGGAAAGATAAAAGACTGGTTACATATGATACCTTAGAAATGAAGGCAGTTTTGAACCTAACAGGATCAATCTCATGCTAAATGAGATGGTGATGAGATTTCATTGTAGGGAAATAAAAATGATTAATGATTATGTCTTATAGTATATTGTTTTGAGATTGTTTGGAGTTTGTTTTTAAATGCACATATTCTCTGTTGTATTTATGATTCAGTGAATTTACTGGGATCATTGTCATGAAATTCAACTTGGCTATAGTCTATAAGGGAGAGGAACTCAGGCTAGGAACTTTGCCATGTGTCAGGAATGAGTCTTGAATTGTCCTATAATCTGCCTGTCTTATTGGCATGGTGCGAATGTCAGTTAGGAGAACTGATGGGAACTGGCCTTTGAAAGGATTCAATGGCATTCATTACAAGGTTAGGTAATACGGTGCATCTGGCAGGTCCTACTACACTAGGTAAGTTTAGAAAAGAGTTGGTACAGGAAGTTTGTAGCTCATTGTTGTCAGGTAGTCCAAATTGGAATATCTGTCTGGGGGTGTTTTAAGAGTTCTGGTTAACAGTATATTTGTTATTATACTGTGCATTTATTCCTGAATATTTTAAAGATAAAATTATATGGGCATGTGTGTGTGTGTGTGTGTGTGTGTGTGTGTGTGTGTGTGTGTATACACTTAAATGTATTATGGGATAGAATGTAAAAATTTAAGATAAATATGAAACTTGGCCAGGTAGGGTGGCTCACGCCTGTAATCCCAGCACTTTGGGAGGCCAAGGCAGGCGGCTCAGTTGAGAGCAGGAGTTTGAGACCAGCCTGTCCAACATGGTGAAACCCTGTCTCTACTAAAAATACAAAAATTAGCTGGGCATGGTGGCACACGCCTGTAATCCCAGCTACTTGGGAGGCTGAGGCACGAGAATCGCTTAAGCCTGGGAGGCAGAGGTTGCAGTGAGCCAGGGTCACACCACTGCATTCCAGCCTTGGTAACAGAGTGAGACACTGTCTTAGGGAAAAAAAAAAAAAGTGAAACTTATTGAATTGCTTACTGCAGGTGAGGTCTTCATTCCCTAGAAATATGGATTTATTAGGAACTCTGGTTTTGGGTAATAAATGGGTAAAATATTCTAGGTAAAATGAACCAAACTTGAGAAAATTGTTTAATTTTACTTTATTGCTCCAGGTTTTCAAATCAGTTTATAATGTGTTAGTCATTACTTTGAAAATTTCTCAATACACCTTTTGATTCTCTTCTCTGCAAAGCCCTGCTTCAGTCTCTGTGGCTTGGTATGTTCTTTTGTGTGGATGATGCCCTCCTTTTGCCCCCTTAAACCCCATTTTCCAAAGGTTCTCCTCATTTGATTTTTAATGTAAATTCACTATATATTGATTGACTTCTCACATTCATTTGTTGGTAAGATTTGCTTATGACTGGTTCCTCATTGCTTTTTGTCTGCTTAGCATTGATCTGGTAGCCTTGCTCCAGAAGCCTGTTCCTCACAGTGAAGCCTCAGAAGCCAACTCCTTTGAAACTTCCCAACAGCAGGGCTTTGGCCAAGCCCTTGTCTTCACAAATTCGCAACACAACAATCAGATGGCACCAGGGACTGGCAGCTCCACTGCCGTCAACTCCTGTTCTCCTCAGAGCCTGGTAACTCACTTTTATTTCAGTGTGGGATTTTAAGAAATATACCCATTAGCAAATGTATTCTAGAATATGATACATGCCTTATAATTACTTTCTAAATATAAAAATATCTACAGTAAGGCCGGGCATGATGGCTCATGCCTGTAATCCCAGCACTTTGGGAGCTGAGGCTTGAGGATTACTTGAACCCAGGAGTTTGAAACCAGCCTGGGCAAAACTCTGTCTCTACAAAAAAAGCAAACTAACAAAAATTAGCTGAGTGTGGTGTTGTGTGCCTGTAGTCTCAGTTACTTGGGAGGCTGAGGTTGGAGGATCACTTGTGCCCAGGAGTTTGAGGTTGCAGTGAGCCATGATCATGCCTCTGTACTCCAGGCTGGGTGACAGAGCGAGACCCTGTCTCTAAAACAAAACATCAAAAAATTCTACGGTAGATCTTAGTCCAGAAAACAATGATGTGGTAATTTCCAAGCACATATCTGATGATTCCATGTGGAATTTAACTACCTGAGTTTCCTGGACAAAGACAAAAATTTTTTTATGGTTTGTCGAATTCTTTGAACTGATGATCACCCTTGAGATTGAAAGTACCCCTTTCTTCTGAATGATGTTTTCCTTGTATTTTGTTTCATATTATGTCTCTATAGTTAGTATATTCAATTTCTTGTTTTCCAATTAAATGCGAAAGTTTATCAGAATTGACTTGCTATAAAATCATGTAAAAACAGTCTAAGTCTGCCTAGGCACTTACATTTTTTGCTTTTTTTTTTCCCCCTAAGACCGTAAAATAAGCTACATTTTCTTAAAATGCCGAATGATTAACAGAGGCCCTTATAGTTTGGATTTGTTTTTATTGAAACAGTGTCATTTAGTACTGTATGACTGATTTCCAATGTGAGTTAAGCTCTCATCCAGAAGGAACTTCAGAAACTGTTAGTGAAGGCTGTGAAGATAGGCTTATGGAAGTATAAGCTTAGATCATAGCTTATACAAGAATGTTGCTTTAGAATGGTGAACTGAAGTTCCTACCCAACTACAGGAAGTTCTGAGCTGGCAAGGGGAAGTTAGAAAGGTCTATGGATGCAGAACTACAGCTCTTACTAGGGATAATTATTTTAGTTTGTTGCTGTGTTTTTCCTGAAATTTATTGCAGAGAAACAGAATTTTCTCCCCTGAGTCAAATCGTTTGTTTTACCCTGATAAAATTGAGAATTGAATATTTAAACTTTTCCTTAGTATTTTCTACTCTGTGTAGCCATATCATGTGTTGGGCTTGGGGACTTGGTGTTTTTAGTATCATTGGTTTATGAGGTGGTGTCAGTGCTTGAAGTAGAACAGCCCAAGGCTTCTTTATTTTGAGAAGGCCTAATAAAAACCCTGATTTTTAATTGACGCACCAGAGTCTTTTCCTCCTCCGCCTTTCCCTCTGCTACTGGTATAATTATGTAATGCCCTTGCTGAAATCTATGTGTGTCCACTGAATTGATAAGAAGGACTTGAGTTTTTACAGCAATCTTCAGATATGTTGCTTTATGTAGTGACCAGCATGAGAATGACCAACATGAGAAGGCAGAATAAGAATTGTTTGTGTGGCGTTGTATTAGAGCAGTGGTTCTCAACCCTACTCTAAACTTTAAAAATCACTGGGAGCTGGGCGCGGTGGCTCACACCTGTTATTCCAGCACTTTGGGAGGCCGAGGTGGGTGGATCACCTGAGGTTAGGAGTTTGAGACCAGCCTGGCCAATGTGGTAAAACCCCATCTCTACTAAAAATACAAAAATTAGCCAGGAGTAGTGGTGGGCGCCTATAATCCCAGCTTCTTGGGAGGCTGAGTCAAGAGAATCACTTGAACCCGGGAGGTGGAGGTTGCAGTGAGCCGTGATCACGCCATTGCACTCCAGCCTGGGCGACGAGAGAAACTCTATCTTAAATCAATCAATCAATCAATCAATCAATCAATCAATCATTGGGGAGGCCAGGCATGGCATGGTGGCTCATCCCTGTAAATCCCAGAACTTTGGGAGGCTGAGGCCGGAAGATTATGAGATGCCAGGAATTTGAGACCAGCCTGGCAACATAGCGAGGCCTCATCTTGCTAAAATAAAATAAGCTGGTTGTCGTGGCACATGCCCTGTAATCATAGCTACTGTAATCCCAGCTACTTGAGAGGCTGGCATGGGAGGATCACTTGAGCCCGGGAGGTTGTTCTGTGGCCCTCCAGCCTGGGTTGAGAGCAATACCTTGTCTCCAAATAATAATTAATAATAAAATAAAATTGCTGGAGAACCTAGTAAATAACAGCAGCAACAGAAGTGATGATGATATTTCCCGAGTCTCTAAAACAAAACATGTCCTCATCTTTGGGATTGGGATTTGGGCACTGTGTGTGTTTGTGTGTATGTGCATGTATGCACATATGTGTACTGTATACATTTTAAAAGTCTCTCCATTGATTTAAATGTGTAGGTGAACTTAAGAGGCCTGTGCTGTGTGTTACCTAGGGCATGGCAGTAGTCATTGATTCAGTGATTTCGCTGTGTTGTAAAGCACATAGTGCATTTGATAAAACTAGCTGATGCATGTTAGGGATTATGTAGGATAACAGGATGAAGAGAGTCATCACCTGGGAAGCCTTCATTAAATCAGTGGGCTTGAGCTGGATTTTTGCAAATTGGTAGCAACCTCAGACCAGTGTATTGGGCAACCTGAAAAAAGAATCTGGAGCAGTGATAAGTAATGTTAGCACAACTGTTTCAGTATGAGCAGATTCTCTGTCACAGCTGTCCATAACCTAATGTTTTACTCAAAGCGAAGTTAGGATTTCCATCCAAGTGGGACATTCCTTGTCTTTGAATGTTGATAATAGAAGTAATTGTTTCAACTTACTTGAGGGAAGGCAAAGTATTTGTTTTTGACCTTAAATGGATATGAAATGTTATTTTTGGGCCAGGCGCGGTGGCTCATGCCTGTAATCCCAGCACTTTGGGAGGCCGAGGCAGGTGGATCACAAGGTCAGGAGATGGAAGCCACCCTGGCTAACATGGTGAAACCCCGTCTCTACTAAAAATACAACAAAAACAAAAAAGCCGGGCGTGGTGGTGGGCGCCTGTAGTCCCAGCTACTCGGGAGGCTGAGGCAGGAGAATGGAGTGAACCTGGGAGGCAGAGCTTGCAGTGAGCCGAGATCGCGCCACTGCACTCCAGCCTGGGTGACAGAGCAAGACTGTCTCAAAAAAGAAAAAAGAAAAGAAAAGAAATGTTATTTTTGATGAAGAACTTATATTTCAGAATGATCTTGATATGTAAAAATGTAGTTGATCTTCCATTGTCTTTTCTAGTCATAGGCTTTTCATTCTCTTTGGATCTCGACCTGACAGGACAAATGGGGCAGGAGTAACATTGTTTTTCCTGTACTTATTTATGGAACGTATTTGGTGTTCTTAGTCATCTAAACAACTTGAAATGAAAATAGCAGTGTCTATGGTATTTGCTCAACTTCAAATACCTATGTATCGCAGTGTCTCATTTTGGAATAGTAACCACTGAAGTTCAGTTCTTTGACCTGTATTTGATCTTGTGTGTGTGTGCGCGTGTGTGCGCACACACACATGAGAGACGAGTCTAGCTCTGTCACCCAGGCTGGAGTGCAGTGGTGCGATCTCACCTTACTGCAACCTCCACCTCCTGGGTTCAAGCGATTCTCCTGTTTCAGCCTCCGGAGTAGCTGGGATTGCAGGCGTTCACCACCATCCCTGGCTAATTTTTGTATTTTTAGTAGAGACGGGGTTTCATCATGTTGGCCAGGCTGGTCTCTAACTCCTGCCCTCAGGTGATCCACCCACCTCGGCTTCCGAAAGTGCTGGGGTTACAGGTGTGAGCCACTGTGCCCAGCCTGACCTGTATTTGATCTTGCAGGGTCATCTCACACTGATCTCTTCTTTGACTGTACATCTTGTAATCATTAAAGATGAAGACTGTGGTTCACAGATTAGGAAAATAATGTGTTTTTGTTGGTCAAGCATATCTTTGTCATGTATTTCATGGCATTCCTCTTCAGTTTTTTTAAATAGTGATATTTAATTGTGAACTTATGACATCACTTTTTATTATTTTATTTTATTTTTATTTATTTATTTATTTATTTTTTTTGAGATGGAGTCTTGCTCTGTTGCCCAGGCTGGAGTGCAGTGGCGTGATCTCTGCTCACTGCAAGCTCCGCCTCCTGGGTTCACGCCATTCTCCTGCCTCAGTCTCCCGAGTAGCTGGGACTACAAGCGCCTGCCAAAACTCCCGGCTAATTTTTTTGTATTTTTAGTAGAGGCGGGGTTTCACTGTGGTAGCCAGAATGGTCTCAATCTCCTGATCTCGTGATCCGCCTGACCTTGTAATCCACCTACCTTGGCCTCCCAAAGTGTTGGGATTACAGGCGTGAGCCACCGCGCCCGGCCAACATCACGTTTTTAAAAATTGATTTCTTCAAATTCATGGCAAATATTTCCCTTCCCTTTAACTTCTTATGTCAGAATGAGGAAGGATAGCTGCATTTATTTAGTCAGTTTTTATTGCATAGTAATATTTTCATGTAGTATTTTCTAAGTTATATTTTAGTAATTCATATGTTTTAGATTATAGGTTTTAACATACTTGTGAAAATACTTGATGTGTTTTAAAGCCTTGGGCAGAAATTCTGTATTGTTGAGGATTTGTTCTTTTATCCCCCTTTTAAAGTCATCCGTCCTTGGCTCAGGATTTGGAGAGCTTGCACCACCAAAAATGGCAAACATCACCAGCTCCCAGATTTTGGACCAGTTGAAAGCTCCGAGTTTGGGCCAGTTTACCACCACCCCAAGTACACAGCAGAATAGTACAAGTCACCCTACAACTACTACTTCTTGGGACCTCAAGCCCCCAACATCCCAGTCCTCAGTCCTCAGTCATCTTGGTAGGTATACATTGTTTGTGGGTTTGCCCCTACTGAGGACGTTTCAAGCTTTGGCAGAGTGTGTTGACTTGTGAAGACTAATGTGGAATTTGTCCAGAGATGTTTCTTTTTAGTAGAACTCTTGCAGTTTCTCAGTTAAATCAGTCTTCCTTTGTTGTACAATACTTGCATTTATTTGTTTTTGTTGTTGTTCTTGATAGTTTCATTATTGTTGGTAGTAATAGTGGTGGTAGTACATGCCTTGAAAAGTATGGTAAAAGCATGCAAATATGAACATCTAACACTTTGTGTAAATGCATGGACAGAATTTTCTGAGCTCTCTTAGAAGAGGGCGGTGATAGAACATAGAATGTGGAAAACATTTTAAGACTTTTTTTTTTTTTGAGATGGGGTCTTCCTGTGCTGCCTAGGCTGATCTCCACCTCCTGGCCTCAAGCAGTCTTTTCATCTCAGCCTTCTGAGTAACTGGGATTATAGATGTGCACCACTGTATCCAGCCTAGACAATATTTTACTTTATTATTTTATTATTATTTTTTTGAGTCAGGATCTTGCTCTGTTGCACAGGCTGGAGTACAGTGGCACAGTGACGCGTCACTGCCATCTTGACCTCCCAGGCTCAGTCGATCCTCCCACCTCAGCCTCTCTAGTAGGTGGGACTATAGGCACACGCCGTCACTCCTGGCTGATTTTTTTGTATTTTTTTAATGTGACGGGTTTGCCATGTTGCCCAGGCTGGTCTGGAACTCCTGGACTAAGGCGATCTGCCCACCTCGGCCTCCAAAAGTGCTGAGATCACAGGTGTGAGCCACCACGCCCGGCCTGGACAGTATTTTAACTATCACACTCTCATGCTTTCTCATTCTAACATTTTGAAGTATCAACTATGATTTCATCAACCTTTACATTCCGTGGTTTGTATTGTAAAGGTCCCATGTGTAGACTGGATGTTTTCTAAACTAAACTCCCACAGAAATTGTGACATTAAGCCACCATTCCCCACCAGCACTCACATGCCACACTGTATTAAGGAATAGCAGGGGATTTCATTCATTGTGGAGCTGGCCATGTGGGCTGGTTTATGGTTAGGGCATATAGAGAGACAGGGAAGCATATTCCTCTGTTCTGTGAAATGACTTACTGTGTTGGAAGTACCTGAGACCATTCCTGGGTTTGAAGCGATGTCTACCAAGGGAAATCATTAGAGACTCAGTGCCCAAAGTTTTTGCTGGGGCAAGAAATGTAGGTACCCTGTGCCTACATTTTTTGCTATAGCACATAGCAAAATTACAGATTCCTAGAAGGAAAGCAGCTGTTGAGCATAAACCACATTGTTTATACAGACATTCTTAGCACAGTGAGCCACTCTTAATAGGTTAGTGTGTTGGCACCCTTTGCCAAGTACATACCAGCAGTCCAAATTCTCAGACATTAGCCAAGGTCCAGTCATCAAGCAGGCCTTTTTGAGAGGAATTGTAGGTCCCTATATTAACTTTTTCTGCACACATAACTAGTGAGTGATAGGACTTTTTAGATAGAACCATGCTATTCCCATATTCTTTATAAAGCCTATGTGTTTGGTGCATGCCTATAATACCAAGTTCAAAAATGAATGCGCCTAAACCAGCTCTGCCATTTGTTTTTTTTAAATTAAATTCTATTGACACTCAGCCAGCTGGGCACAGTGGCTCATGTAATCCCAGCACTTGGGGAGGCAGAAGGAGGAGGATTGCTTGAGCAGGAGTTCGAGACCAGCCTGGGCAACGTGATGAGATACAAAGGCTAAAATATTAGGTTGTTGTACTGTCTGGCCCCATGGAGAAAAAGAGGGCCAACCTCTGTCCCATATGGTAGAACTGGCTTTTCACATCAGTAGTGAAAGAAGTTGGATCTCTATGCCAAAATGCCAGTGGGTCACATAGTTAAACATAAATAGTGAATCTAGAACTATAATAGAGAAAACACAGGAGAATTTTTTTGTTGTTCTGTGTGAGGGAGACCTTTCTGGGTATGGCAGAAAACACCAAATTAGGCAGACAAACAATGAAAAAAATACTCAAAATTTGTATCATAGACAAAAAGAGTTAATTTCCTTAATATAAAAAGAGTAAAAATAAAGCAGATCAACAAAAGGTTAAAAAACTGGCTAAAGAGATAAGAACAGTCTATAAGTAAAGAACACTTAAGTATATGAAATGATACTAAGCACATTTGTATCATTTTAGTTTGTATTTTTTAATACCATTTTCCACCAATTAAACCAGGAGATTCAAAAGTGTTTGATATTAGAGTGTGTTAAAAAGGATGTGTTCTATCTGTGGACAGTAATTTTATAATATTTATCAAAATTCAAAATATATTTACCCTGTGAAGGAGCAACTTTATCCTACCAGTTGATCCTACAGGTATACTTGTACTTGCACAAAATATCTTACATACAAATGTATTCATTAGTGCATTGCTTTTAATGGCATAAGATTTGACCTAAAAGTCCATTAATATAGTACTGGTTTTATAAAATGATACCTGTGTATACTAGATTTCTGTGTAGTCACCAAAATGAGTATGAAGTAGCTCTTTGAACATTAATGTGAGACACTCAATGGAAATTAAATGATTTGTGAGACAGTAAGGTATATAGTGTGTGTATATATATGTCTGTCTGTCTGTCTATATATATTGTGATATAGTATCTCTGAAAGAGACATTCAGGAAAACCGGGTACAGTGTTTGCCTTTGTGGAGCAAGTATGGGAGAGTGGTGTGGAAGAGAAACATAATATTCATCATACATATTCTTGTATCTTTTGGATTTTGTTTTTTGTTTGTTTGTTTGTTTGTCACCCAGTCTGTCACCCAGGCTGGAATGCAGTGGCGCCATCTCAGCTCACTGCAAGCTCTGCCTCCTGGGTTCACGTCATAGGGCCTGCCTCAGCCTCCCGAGTAGCTGGGACTACAGGTGCCCGCCACCACACCTGGCTAATTTTTTTGTATTTTTAGTAGAGATGGGGTTTCACCATGTTAGCCAGGATGGTCTTGATCTCCTGACTTCGTGATCTGCCTGCCTCGGCCTCCCAAAGTGTTGGGATTACAGGCGTGAGCCACTGCGCCCGGCCATCTTTTGGATTTTGTAACATCATATATATATATATATCAATTAGTCCAAAAACTTAATAATTTTTTTTTTTTTTAATTTTTGGATGAGACATGGTCTTGTTTTGTCATCCAGGCTGGAATGCAGTGGTGCAATCATAGCTCACTGCAGCCTTGTACTCCTGGGCTAAAGCAACCCTCCCACCTCAGCCTCCCAAAGTGCTGGCATTATAGGCATGAGTGACTGTGCCTGGCTCAAATTTTTAACAGTTATGTAGAAAATCCATAAAATAATAAAAGTATGATTCTCTGTTAGCTAATGGTCAGGTGTGTATAGCACCATAATATTGTTCTCACGAGTTTATCACTCCCTATGCTTAAACATAAACCAAATCTCTCTGGATAGAAAACAGGGTGTGTACCCATTTGGGAACTTTTCCCGTTTATCATAAATGAAGTGTTACGCATAGTGTGTGTAAAACCTAAGAAATTCAACTGGAAATGATTTGGAGAAATTGGTGGTAATAGAACACTTCATGTTCTATTGAAGAACATTGTGAAGCCATTATGCCTCATTAATTGCTGCTTACTTTTTTTAGACTTCAAATCTCAACCTGAGCCATCCCCAGTTCTTAGCCAGTTGAGCCAGCGACAACAACACCAGAGCCAGGCAGTCACTGTTCCTCCTCCTGGTTTGGAGTCCTTTCCTTCCCAGGCAAAACTTCGAGAATCAACACCTGGAGACAGTCCCTCCACTGTGAACAAGCTTTTGCAGCTTCCCAGCATGACCATTGAAAATATCTCTGTGTCTGTCCACCAGCCACAGCCCAAACACATCAAACTTGCTAAGCGGCGGATACCCCCAGCTTCTAAGGTGGGCATTTCATCATGAAGTCACCGTCCTAAAGCTGGAATTATTTTTACATTCAGCTCAAGTAGTGGGATACTAAGTTTTGGAAACTGGGGTACAGTGTTTTTCAAGCACATAGCTTATTGATTGCATAATAAGGATATGGCCATTTCTGAGTGACCAGACTAGTATTAGAGGGAATGGGTTTGTACTGAGAGCCACAGATCCTTATTTCAAGTACAGATTTGAAGATCTGGCTCAGAGAACTGTTGTTCTTGAGGATTTTGCTGTATCCCATAGTTGGAGGATGCATGGTTCCTTGACCAGGTGATACTTTCATCATTGGTGAGTCCCCAAAAATAGAGTAGTCAGCTCAGTGTTCACTTCCCACCCACCATCACAACTCCCCCGCATTGCTCTTAGATGCAGGTGGTGATATTAATGCCAACCATTCCTGTTTAACTTTTAATTTCTCCTTTTTTTTTTTTTAAATGAGACAGGGTCTCGCTGTGTTGTCCAGGCTGGTCTTAAACTCCTGGGTGCAAATGATCCTCCTGTCTTGGCCTCCCAAAGTCCTGGGATTACAGGCGTGAGCCACCATGCCCAGCCAACTTTTAATTTTTCTTAGCTTGTTTTTTTTCTTTCTCTTCTTAGAAAAGTCTTAGCCTTTTTTCTCCTTGTTTTCACTCCTTCTTCTTGCCAGTATTGCCTGGGAACCTAAATGCTTGTTTGGCTCTGTTACAGGCCTTTGTGACCTGGAATCTGTGACCTCTGTTCCTGACACGACAGCTTTGCTTTTTCAGATCCCAGCTTCTGCAGTGGAAATGCCTGGTTCAGCAGATGTCACAGGATTAAATGTGCAGTTTGGGGCTCTGGAATTTGGGTCAGAACTTTCTCTCTCTGAATTTGGATCAGCTCCAAGCAGTGAAAATAGTAATCAGATTCCCATCAGCTTGTATTCGAAGTCTTTAAGGTACTGAATTTAGTCCTTTGTTATGAAACAAAATAGACCCTAAGAGAGATCAACTGGTGGAAAAGAATACATCCTGTGGTAATAGCTATCCTCAGTGTTTATCCAGACCTTCCATCATCTCCATAAGAAACCCCATACCTGTAGCAGACAGTCTCAGTTTCTTCATTGCCCTGCCCCTTAGCAACCAATAATCTGTCTCTGGATTTGCCTACCTGGACATTTCATATAACTGGAATCTTGGAATATGTGGCCTTTTATGTCTGATCTTTCACTTAGTGTAAGTTTTCAAGGTACACCCATGTTTAATGTATCATTTTTATTGCCAAATATTTCATTGTGTTGATATACCACATTTTATTCATTCATTAGTTGGTGGACATTTGGGTTGTTTGCTCTTTTTGACTATAGTGAATGATGCTGCTATGGACATTTGGTTTCAAGTTTTGCATGCTTTCAGTTCTTTGGGGTGTATATCCCAGGAGTAGAATTGCTGGGTCATATGGTAACTTAACCATTTAGGAAACTCCCATACTGTTTCCACTGTGACATTCCTACCAGTAGTCTATGAGGGATCTAATTTCTCCACATGTTTGCAGCAGTCATTTTCCTTCAGTGGAATATTTTATAAATACAAAATCTCAGATTTTAGTTTTCTTTTCTTTTCTTCTTTTTTTTTTTTTTTGAGATAGGGTCTTGCTCTGTTGTCCAGGCTGGAGTGCAGCAGCATGCTTGGCTTGCTGCAACCTCTGCCTCCCAGGCTCAAATGATCCTCCTGCCTCAGACTCCTGAGTATCTGGGATTACAGGCGTGCACCACCATGCCCAGCTAATTTTTAAATATGTTTTGTAGAGACAGGGTTTCGTCATGTTGTCCAGACCGGCCTCAAACTCTGGAACTCAATGAATCTGCCTGCATCAGCCTCCCAAAGTGCTGGGATTACAGGCATGAGCCACCGGCCTGGCTGACTTTGTTGTTGTTGTTGTTTTAGTTTTTTCACATTCCAGAGGCAAAACCTGATATTTGTTTAAGTTTCCTTTTTAAAGATAGTCTCAAACACCTGGATTCCTTAAAAAATCTTCTTATTTTTTTTCTTTTTTTCTAGACAGAGTCTTGCTCTGTCGCCAGGCTGGAGTGCAGTGGCACGATCTTGGTTCACTGCAACCTCTGCCTCCCGAGTTCAAGTGATTCTCCTTTCTCAGCCTCCAGAGTGGCTGGGATTACAGGTGCCCACCGCCACACCCTGCTAATTTTTGTATTTTTAGTAGAGACAGGGTTTCACCATGTTGGCAAGGATGGTCTCGATCTCCTGACCTCCGGATCCGCCCACCTCTGCCTCTCAAAGTGCTGGGATTATAGGCGTGAGCCACCGCACGCAGCCTAAGTATTCTTAAAGATGTCCCCCTATCTCTCAGTTAAATTAGCTGGGTCTCATTTGGGATAATAAATTGATGCAGTAGTTGCATCTCATGAAGCTGTTTATGTTATTTTTTTTTTATGAAGCTATTTAAAGTAACAAAATTATGTTGAATATCTTTGACTCTTTTCAGTGAGCCTTTGAATACATCTTTATCAATGACCAGTGCAGTACAGAACTCCACATATACAACTTCCGTCATTACCTCCTGCAGTCTGACAAGCTCATCACTGAGTTCTGCTAGTCCAGTAGCAATGTCTTCCTCTTATGACCAGAGTTCTGTGCATAACAGGATCCCATACCAAAGCCCTGTGAGTTCATCAGAGTCAGCTCCAGGAACCATCATGGTAAGTGGTATTTTAGTTTTTTTCTCATAAGATGTCTGTCTTATTTGGAAATTAATGTTTGGTTAAATTATGCTTCTTGGATATGATTTTATTTTACAAATTGACTAACCTTTTGAGTAGAATCCTTATAGTTCATTGAGTTTGTTTACAGTGGGCGTCTCTAGCACCCATGCTCTTGAGTGTGTGGATAGATCCGCAGGTTCATACACTTTGTGGAGAAAACCAAGCATGCGTGTAGTATGAGCACTTTGGCTGTAGTACTGGGTACTTCTACATTGTCTGAAATATCTCTGAATATTTCATGTACTGCTTTCTCTCTGATTGCCCCATTTGCTTTGAATGTATTTGCTTCTTCATCACTGTTAGGTATTTTTGTGTTAAAATTATGTATTTTCTACCTAGTTTTTGTTAATAATACTGGACTATAGATAAAGGAACCAGATCTGTTTTTGATATAGTTTTAAAGTTTTACCCTTCTAGATTCTTGCTAACTGCATATCTGATGGTCATTGCCAGTTGTATTGCTTTCTGTTAAGTTGAGATGTCCCAATATCTCCTGAGAATCTTAGAAAGAAACTTAAAAAAGAACAAGTAAGTATACACATTTCATGTCACACTAGTAATACTTGAACATCATTCTGTCCCAGGAAATTAAAATAATATGGATGACACTACAGGCATACCTTGGAGATACTGCAGGTTGTTTTATACCACTGCAGTAAAGAAAGTTGCGCTAATTTTTTGGTTTCCTAGTGCATATAAAAGTTACAATGTGGATATCTTAATTAAAGATACTTTATTGATAAGAAATGCTAAAAATTAATATGTGAGCATTCAGTGTGAGCAGTTCTGTGGATTGTTTGTTTTTTGGGGGAGTACAGGTTCTTGCTTTGTCACCCAGGTTAGAGTCCAGTGGCGCGATCACAGCACACTACAGCCTTGACCTCCTGGGCTCAGTGAGTCCTCCCACCCTAACCTCCCAAAGAGCTGGGACTACAGACATGCATTGCCATGTCTGGCTGACTTTTGTATTTTGTTTAGAGACAGGGTATCACCATGTTGCCCAGTCTGATCTTGAACTGCTGGGTTCACACAATCCACCTATCTTGGCCTTCTTCCAAAGTGCTGGGATTATAGCGTGAGCCACTACACTGAGCTCTTTGTTCCTTTTATCACTTGACATTATTTTGTAAATATGACATGATAGCTTAGGATTTCAGCTCAACAACTCTATATATCCAAGGTTTCTGAGTAAATTTTTAAGCCAACAATTTTTATTAACAGTGCTGGAACTTGATAATCCTATGAGTAAATCCAAGCCCTTGCCCCACAAGAACCCCTCCTAGGATGTATACACCCTCACACACACATTTGCAGCATCTTACTTGGTGTAGGCAGCTGAGGAAAGTATAGATATGCTTCCAGTTTAGGAAGAAGCCTTTCTAGAGCCAAAGAAACAACGACACTGTGGTGGTTCCCATATTAAGTCTGCCTGCATGCATCCGATGTCTTAACTGCATTTGAATTAAGGAATCTTGTCGTCATGGCCTTCTTCCTCCTCCTCCTTTTTTTCTTCTTTTTCTTTTCTTCTTCTTTCCCCTCTCCCTCTCCCTTTCTTCCCTCTCCCTCTTCTCCCTCCCCCCTCCTCCTTCCCCTCCTCCTCACCCTCCTCCCTCCTACCTTCTTTTTTCTTCTTCTTCTTCCTTCCCTCTTTCTTCTTCTTCCTCCTCCTCCTCTTCTCCTCCCCATCCTCCTCCCCCTCCCCTTCCTCCTCCCCTCCCTCTCCCCCTCCCCCCCTTCTCCCTCCCTCTCCTTCTCTTCTTCGTTTTGATACAGGGTCTGGCTCTGTCACCCACTGAAGTGCAGTGGTGTGATCACAACTGCCTGCAACCTCAGCCTCCCGAGTAGTGGGGACTGCAGACACATGCCACCATACCTGGCTAATTTTTTTGTAGAGATGGGGTTTCATCATGTTACCCAGGCTAGTCTCAAGGAATCTTGTCTTATAAAGCACACAAATGGCTGAGAGCATTAAAAACACATAGGAATCTGGGCGCAGTGGCTCACTCCTGTAATCCCAGCACTTTTGGAGGCTGAGGTGGGCAGATCACCTGAGACCAGGAGTTCGAGACCAGCCTGGGTAACATGGTGAAACCCTGTCTCTACTAAAATACAAAAATTAGCCTGATGTGGTAGTGCGTGCCTGTAGTCCCAGCTACTACTTGGGAGGCTGAAGTGGGAGAATCGCTTGAACCTGGGAGGCGGAGGAGGTTGCAGTGAGTGGAGATCACACCGTTGCACTCCAGCCTGGGTGACAGAGCAAGACTCCATCGCAAAAAAAAAAAAAAAAAAAAGACATAGGAAATCAAATAATGTTATTAAGCTATGTTTTCTGAGATTATGCCACTCTACCTCTAATGAGACATAAAATCACAAACAGGAATAGAATCTTGGAACATATAAGCTGAGTAAAATGGAGCTTTCCATGTTTTGTCTTTTCATCATTCCCTTCAACTAAACATTTAGAAAAATATTTGTGTCCCTTGTCCGTCTTGGATGGATCATCCTCCCTTCCTTTTTCTCTTCCCCTTCCACAGCCTGGAATATCCACAGATTAAAATTACCTTCTCAGAGATGCTTTGACAGAAATAAGTTAGAGTCTATATCCTGACAGATGGGCACTGAAACAAGAAAAACCATGTGAACTATGGAAATTTAAATGACAAGCTTTTTTTTTTTTTTTTTTTTTTTTTTTGAGATGGAGTCTTGCTCTGTTGCCCAGGCTGGAGTGCAATGGCGTGATCTTGGCTCACTCCAACCTCCACCTCCCGGGTTCAAGCGATTCTCCTGCCTCAGCCTCCCTAGTAGCTGTGATTACAGGCACCCATCACCATGCTGGCTAATTTTTGTATTTTTAGTAGAGACAGGGTTTCACCATGTTGCTCAGGCTGGTCTCGAACTCCTGACCTCAGGTGATCTGCCTGCCTTGGCCTTCCAAAGTTCTGGGATTACAGGCGTGAGCCACCACGCCCGGCCAATGACAAGCTGTTTTTGTTTCAACATAAGTTTTTGAGAAGCTTATCATGTAACATTTCTTACATAATCTAAACAATCATGTTGGGCTGGGCATGGTGGCTTATGTCTGGAATCCCAGCACTTTGAGAGGTGGAGGCAGGTGGATTGCTTGAGGTCAGGAGTTTGAGACCAGCCTAAGCAACATGACAAAAAACTCTGTCTCTACAAAAAATACAAAAAGTGGCTGGGCGTGGTGGTGCGAGCCTGTGGTCCTGGCAATTTGGGAGACTGAGGCAGGTGGATTACTTGAGCCCAGGAGTTCACAACCAGACTGGACAACATGATGAGACCCTGCCTCTACAAATAATAATAATAATTAGGTGTGATGGTACAGACCTGTAGTCCCAGCTACTCGGGAGGCTGAGGTGGGAGGATAGCTTGAACCAGGAAGCAGAGGTTGCAGTGAGCTGAGATCACGCCACTGCACACCTGCCTGGGTGACAGAGCCAGACACTGTCTCAAAACAAAAACAAAAAAACAAAAGAAACCCCCCAAAACAACTATACACAATGTAGTTGTGTGTAATGTAGTGTGTGTAAATATATGTATCTATTTTTTGAGAGGGAGGTTTGCTGTTGTTGCCCAGGCTGGAGTGCCACGGTCCTGGCTCACTGCAACCTCTGCCTCCTGGGTTCATGTGATTCTCCTGCCTCAGCCTCCTGACTAGCTGGGATTACAGCCGCCCACCACCACACCTGGCTATTTTTTTTTTTTTTTTTAATAGAGACGGGGTTTCACCATGTTTGCCAGGCTGGTCTTGAACTCCTGACCTCAGGTGATCAACCCACCACAGCTGCCCAACGTGCCAGGATTACAGGCATGAGCCATTGTGCCCAGCTTAATATTTTTTTTTTTTTTTTTGAGACAGAGTCTGGCTCTGTCGCCCAGTGCAGTGGTGCGATCTTGGCTCACTGCTACCTCTTCCTCCCAGGTTCAAATGATTCTCTTTCCTCAGCCTCCCGACTAGCTAGAACTGCAGGTGTGTGTCACGCCACCTAGCTAATTTTTGTATTTTTAGTATAGGTGGGGTTTCACTATGTTGGCTAGGCTGGTCTCGATCTCCTGACCTCAACTGATACGTCCGCCTTGGCCTCCCAAAGTGCTGGGACTACGGGTGTGAGCCACTGCATCCCCTGTCAACTTGATACTATGTATTCTCAACTACATGCTAGATAATTTTACTTATTTACACCCCAGACGCAGTTAAATTGAACCTTTGTCAGTTTTCCCTCTGTATATTGCTACTTGTTGATTTTTCCATCCTGGTTTTAGACATTAGTTCTTGATGTGCTACCATGCAATATAATTTTCACTTTTTTTTTTTTTTTGAATCACCACCAGTCTCACTTTATTTTTTAGAAAGAGTTTGTGTTGGATTGTTCTCCTTCCTACCTTAAATATTTAGTAGCATTCACCAGTATAGCTGTCTGGGCCAGAAGTTTTCTTTGCAAGGAGTTTTGTAATTGTAAATTCAATTCCTTCAATTGGTAGAGGGCTATTCAGAGTTTTTTTTTTTTTTTTTTTTTTTTGAGCTGGAGTTTTGCTACAGTGCCCAGGGTGGTCATGAACTCCTGGGCTCAAGCATTTCTCCTGTTCCAGCGTTCTGAGTAGCTGGATTACAGGTGTGGGCCACTGTGCTTCAGTTTCTTTTGCTATTTGTGTATGTCAAGGAATTTGTCCATTTCATCTAAGTTGTTAATTTACTGGCATAAAACTTCAATGTATTTCTTTCCTGTCCTTTTAATGTTTCTGCGATCTATAGTGGTATTGTCTCCTTTATTTATTTATTTGTTTGTTTTGTTTTGTTTTTTGAGATGGAGTGTTGCTCTGTTGCCCATGCTGGAGTACAGTGGCACAATGTCAGCTCACATGGTGGCTCACACCTGTAATCCCAACATTTTGGGAGGCCGAGGTGGGCGGATCACTTGAGGTCAGGAGTTTGAGACCAGCCTGGCCAACATGGTGAAACCCCATCTCTACTAAAAATACAAAAATTAGCCTGGTGTAGTGGTGCATGCCTGTAATCCCAGCTACTTGGGAGGCTGAGGTAGGAGAATCACTTGAACCTGGGAGACGGAGTTTGCAGTGATCTAAGATGCGCCATTGCACTCCAGCCTGGGTGACAGTGCAAGACACCATCTCAAAAAGTTACCTTTAAAAAAAAATTATTTGGGTCTGGGTGTGGTAGCTCATGCCTGTAATCCTGTGCTTTTGGAGGCCAAGGCAGGAGGATTGCTTGAGCCCAGGAGTTGGAGACCAGCCTGGTCAACATGGCAAAACCCCATCTCTACAAAAAATACAAGAATTAGCTAGGCATGGTAGGATGCACCTGTAGTCCCAGCTCCTAGGCAGGCTAAGGGGGAGGATCACCTGAACCTGGGGATGTGAAAAAAAATTTTTTTGAACATTTTTGTTCTTGCATGAGAGTTTGTTGTTTATCTTCCCTTTATTAAAAAATAGAATAAAAGAGATCATTGTTTCTTGATTAAGCTACATGTTATAGAAAGTATAAAAAGCCACTCAGGTAATGATTTCATTTTGTAAGTTTATATTCTCTTCTCTTCCTTATAGAATGGACATGGTGGTGGTCGAAGTCAGCAGACACTAGACAGTAAGTATAGCAGCAAGCTACTCTTGTCATGGCTGGTGCCAACCAACCAGAGGAAGAGGATAGCTCACGTGATGTGGAAAACACCAGTTGGTCAATGGCTCATTCGTTAAAAAGCAGCCCTTTTGCTTTTTTTTTTTGGACCAGGTGTTGGCTGTGGTGTTATTAGAAATGTCTTAACCACAGCAAGAAGGAGGTGATGGTCTCATATTCTTCTGCCCTAATCAGACTGCACCACAGGTGCAGCATATAGTATGCATTTTAAAGATGCTTGGGCCAGGCGGGGTGGCTGATGCCCATATTCCCAGTGCTTTGGGAGGCCAAGGCAGGCAGATTGCCCAAGCTCAGGAGTTTGAGACCACCCTGGGCAACATGGTGAAACTCTGTCTCTACTAAAATACGAAAAACTAGCCAGGTGTGGTGGCGCGTGCCTGTAATCCCAGCTACTTGGGAGGCTGAGGCACAAGAATCGCTTGAGCCAGCTTGGGCTACAAAGTGAGACTCCATCTGAAAAGAAAAAAAAAAAAAGAAAGAAACTACTTCTAAAGCAAAAATTTACTATTCTTGTTCAGGAAAGATAGGCTCATTGTCTTTAGGACCTGAAGGACTGTTGCTTAGAAAGAGAGAGAAATGTTCACTGTGGACATTTGGGAGAAAATGAGACCCCCCCCACCACCCCCTTCCAGCAGCTCAGTGATTACCAAAGATAGTGCAGGTAAATCCGTTAATTGCTTCTTTTCTGTAGTTGGCCAGCTTGTCTGTGATTGTTTATAGTAGTTTTCTTTCTTTATTCAGGAAGGCAAATGGGTGGGGAAGCCAGAAAGACTCTCTTTAAATAGGATTTCCTGGGAGTGCGGATATTGAACTTAAGCAGACCGAGGTGAGCCTCAGTTGAAACTGTAATGACAGATTTGGAGCCCCAGGATTTTGGTTTGACATTTGCTGGTATTGTTGGGCTGCCAAGGCTGTTTGGAGATTCGTTGGTCGTTCTGAGCTTGTTGGATGACAGAGGAACTTTTTACTCTAGCAGTGGTAGTGGCAGGTTTCTTTTGTCTAGGCATGGGTCGAGAACTAAAGTATCTGGGAAGCAGTGTACATTAACCTACTTTTCATTTCCCATACTCTCTTCTCCCTCACTTCCTCCTCCCCTTCCCTCCCCATTTTGTTTGTTTGTTTGTTTGAGAGAGGCTTCCTGTGAAGCTGTTAGCATCATAATACAAGGCCCAGGGCGGTATGTTTTGGGGTCTTAGTTTTAGGTGAGGTGTATCTGTGGTGTCTTTATACAGTTTATCTATGAACAAGGTTTATATATGGAATAGACTGCCAATAAAAAGAAGGCCTCTGTAAGAACTGACCTAGGTGTAAGTTGACCCTTTCATTGCTTATGTTTGTTTTTGACCTGCCCTTCCTTTAGAGACTCAAGTGCTTTCCCTGGGTTTTAGAAGGGTCAAGGTTGCTCCTCTTTCCTAACTGGAAAAGACAATGATGTTTTCTTTCCAAGCACATATCTGAGTTGTATGTGTGGACAGCACTGAAACTGAGTCTTTCCACAGCTAGGACTGAGTGTCTCCACGTCCTTTCTGAAGCCTACGAAGCTCATTTATGTGCTCTGAGATACATCTATTCAAGCACATACCAAGGAAATGCTCACTGTGCATTTGGAAGTAGGTGTTGGACAGTTGGACTGCAGATGTTAGGTGTCTGTGTCTCTCCACAACATATGCATCAACCCCAATCTGCCTTATGTTGGCCGTGAACATTGGTAGAGTCAGCCTGACTTGGCGGAAGCACGTGTAGGTGGTCTTGCCTGTTAGCTTCTTACTCCCCCTTGCTGTGCCCTTTGAGGAGTTTGCCTCACGTTATAATTCTGCATATTAGGCTCAGCACCTGTTTTTCTTTCTGGATGCATCTACAGCTTAGGTTCCTTTAGGTGTGAAAAGTATGTCCCCATATAGGATAGATTGGGTTATAAAGGTGTCATTTCCTATTCTTTGCTGCATCTTGAACAGCTGACCATGGTGTGTCCTTTGATAGTGTTGTTTGACAGACAAAGGGCTATCTGGCGATATGCTTGGCATTTTCCTGGGGAATGTAACTTTATGGATGTCTCAACTGAGGATGACATGTCACAAGATATTGAGCATATTTTCAGGTACTTAGGATTGGTTTTAGAAATAAACAGATCTGCTTCTTACAGCTACTTCATCTGTTCCAGCTCCAAAGACAACAGGCCCTCCCTCTGCCCTCCCGTCTATGAGCTCCCTGCCCAGCACCACCTCCTGCACTGCACTTCTGCCGTCCACATCCCAGCACACTGGCGACCTGACCAGCAGCCCTCTCTCTCAGCTTAGCAGGTATGGGGAAGGTGTGGGCCCAAAGTGAGAAGTACCTTGGGGCAAGTCCTGGAGCTCCTGTAGAAGGTTGCTTTCATGAACAGAGCACACTTGTTGTCTCTGACGTGATGTCCTGGGCTTTTGCATTACGACTGTAGCTTAGGTTTTGGCCAGGTTGTTCCTTAAAACCACCAGATATGGAAACCTTGCCTGCTTGTACCGCCTCTGCTGGCACAGAGCACTGGGTCCCCTGGGAGTAGGGTGAGGCCAGCAGCTCCCTCCTACCTGTCTTCACCCTCCAGAGGGTGCCTGAGCCTAGCCTCTCTGGGCATCGCTGGGCCCATGTCACTGAGGTGGAATGAGCATGGTGGATTTCTGAGCAGGTGTCTGACTTGAACTTTCCATGGCTGAAGAAACGATGTTATTAGAACAAGGTGTAGGAAAATGGGTGGCGTTGCTACCTGTGTCTTCTGAGGAGTGTTCTCCATCACTCTTTAGTTAGGAGCAAAAGTGGATTTGATGGGAATTGGCATGTGGAGTTGAGCATAGGAACTTTGATCCCTCGTTCACAGATTGAATGGGATTGTCAAGGATGACCGTGTTCTTAGTGCAACTCTGTCTTCACTTTTCGCATCTGAGGAGCAAATGGATGTCGTTGAGGGAAGCTGGCTCTGGAGTTTTCCAGACCTCATGGCGAGTCATTCCCGTCCACCAGGACCCCATCACTGGGCTCTGTGGGGATAAGGAATGAGGATGGGTCTGAAGCCGGTCCTTTGCTAGGGACCATGATAAGTTTGAATCTAGCTCACTGACCCACGTGGGTCTTGTTCATCTGGAGTCACTTGTTCAGGTGGACATACGGCGCTCTGTTTTGTCTTCTAGTTCGCTCTCCAGCCACCAGAGCAGCCTCTCTGCACATGCAGCCCTCTCCTCGAGCACGTCACACACAGTAAGTGTCTGCGCGGCTTCCTTTTCCTCTGCCATGCTTGGGGAGCCTGGAGCTTAGTCACATGCAGCTGGGGCTTCAGTCTGATTTTTAGTATCTGATAATCTAGAGTTGCTTGGCTGAAATGTCTTGATGGCGTGATCTGGTTCGAGCTTCTGATTTCCTGGGCACCATCTGGGGACCTCTTGCTTTCTAAGTTTGTAGCGCCTGGGAAGAATCATTGCTCCAGACCTTATCTGTCATTGGCAGGAGTGTCAGGTGGTGACCTTGCTCCCAGGAATTTGCTATTTGATCTTTCCTCGTGCCTTCTTTCCTGACTCAGACGCAGAGATTGCGAGAAGTTCGATGTTGGAGAAGGGAGTCTAGAGGGTGGAGGGCAGGAGTGGAAGCAAACATGCACTGCCGAGAAGCCAGGCAGGAGGGCTGGAGTGGGCGCGCCAGCTTTAATTGTCCTTATATGCCAAAGAGTAGCCCTAGATTATGGTTATTGAGGTGTGGCTCAGTGGGTCGTGGAGCCGTGAGCATGGCTTTCAGTGGTAGGAGTCAGCCAGATTGTGCTGGGTTGCGGAGTGAATGGTAGTGAGATGGAGAGGAGGAGAAGGATTGTAGAGGGCATGCAATGAAAACTTAAGAGAGGCTGAAGCCTCTGTTGGGAGGATAGAAAGGTGCCTGGATTAACAAAAAGTGCATGCTCCCGGACAACAGGAGGTGTGGAGCGAGGTTGGAGTAGGCAGGTCCACAGGCTGGGAGGAAGGATTAGGGTGCAGACGAATGGAGGAGGCAGGAAACTGATGAACTTGGTGTCCTCTGAAGAAGGCAGCAGCTCACCAGCAGAGTGAGGTGGTGGAAAAGGGACATCCTGTCCTTTCCTCTGGATCTGGCTAATGCTGTGGCTTTCACACTCTAGTGTTCCAAGTCAAACCTTACACAGAATCTTTTATCATAAAACACACAAACTGCCACTTTCAAAGGAGAGCATAGTGTGGACACCTCTGCCTGTCCCTCTGCCCCTGCCCTCTGTGGCTCATGGGAGCGGTGAGCTGACCTCAGCAGGAGTGCCGTGGAGCTGTCCTCTGTGTCCGTGCCACTGCTGCCTGGGAGCTCAGTGCTCCTGCACTCATGGGGAGCTGCACTCTCCATCTCCTCAAAAAAAAACTCCAGATCATGTATTCCAGCCTGCCACAGCCAGAATCGTCTCATCCAGTGGGTCCCATACTTTGTCAGCATGACAGAACTGTGACATTGCTAATACAGTTGTCCCTCCATATATGCAGAGGATTCATTCCAGGACCACTGCATACACCAAAATCTGCACATTCTCAAGTCCCACAGTTGCCCCTGTGGAACCCACCTATAGGAAAAGTCAGCCTTCCAAATATGGGTGTTTTCAAATTATGCATGCGTGCATCGGGTTGAAAAAGAAATCTGCCTGTAAGTGGACCCATGCATTTCAAGCCTGTGTTGTTCAGGGGTCAACTGTTTGTTCATAATATTTCATCTGAAAAGTTATGGAAAGATAGACAATGAAAAGTTTTTCTGTCTCTCATCTACTTGGCTCTACCCTTACATTTTCTCCATCCTTTTAATAAATAAAAGTCAAAACACGCAGTGCATACACATAGTCATTTCCCCATTATCATCCGCTTTTTTTTTTTTTTTTTTGAGATGCAGTCTCACTCTGTCGCCTAGGCTGGAGTGCAGTGGCGCAATCTCAGCTCACTGCAACCTCCACTTCCCGGGTTCCTCCTGCCTCAGTCTCCTGAGTAGCTGGGGTTACAGGCGCATACCACCATGCCCGGATAATTTTTGTATTTTTAGTAGAGACGGGATTTCACTATGTTGGTCAGGCTGGTCTCAAACTCCTGACCTCATAATCCACCCGCCTCGGCCTCCCGAAGTGGTGGGATTACAGGCGTGAGCCACCGCGCCCGGCCATCATCTGCCCTTTTTATTCTTTTTCTCTTGTTACATAAATGAGAGTATTTTATGTACAGTGTCCTTCAACTTTTTTTTCCCCACTTGTGTATCCCCACAAGTGTATCTTGATGTTTCCATGTTGAAACTTAAGGGTTTGTTGTTGTTGTTGTTGTTTTTTCCCCACAGTTCTGCTTTATGATGTTATTTAAGGTTATTTAAGCAGCCGTCCATTTAGGGTCGTTTTCAGTCTTGATACCACAGAGAATGTTGCATTTGATAACCTACATATGTTGTTCCATGTGTATAGCTGTATGTAGCGGGTCAGTCCGTGATATGGAACAGCAAGGCATTTGTGATTTTATACACATTTGCAGATTGCCCTGCATAGTGATTCAACCCTGTTTACCTCCCACTGGCAGTGAATGAAATATCCTATTACACCATTGCGTCCTCAAAATGGTGTTATTAAACATTTGTATTTTCTTAATATGTTAGCAGAAAAATGGCCCATCAGTCTAGTTTTTAATGAGGTTGTACATCCTTTTTTTTATATATTTGAAAACCATTTGATTTCCTTTATGTGAGTTTTTAATTTTTATTTTATTTATTTCTTATTATTTTTCTGAGACGGAATTTTACTCTTGTGGCCCAGGCTGGAGTGCAATGGCATGATCTCAGCTTAGTGCAACCTCCACCTCCCGGGTTCAAGCAATTCTCCTGCCTCAGCCTCCCTAGTAGCTGGGATTACAGGCACATGCCACCAGGCCCAGCTAATATTTTTATTAGTTTAATAGAGGCAGGGTTTCACCGTATTGACCAGGCTGGTCTCAAACTCCTGATCTCAGATGATCCACCTGCCTCGGCCTCCCAAAGTGCTGGGATTACAGGCGTGAGCCACCGTGCCCGGCCTATGTGAGCTATTTATAGTCTTGGTTCCTTTTTTTGTCAGGTCTTTGGTCTCTATTTCTATATTAGGGAGCCCTTCGTGATGGGAAGTACAGGTATTTTTCCCTAAGTTTGCTGTTTATGATTTTTTTTTACACAGATCTGTGTATTTTCTTCCATTTTCTTGTAGTTATATCTTTACCACTCTCCATCAATACATAAAGGAAATCTCAGCATCTTCTGCCTTTACTTCTCTGGGCCCGTCCTGGGGAGTTGACTGCATAGGCCCCATTGGATGGACTGAGCGAGGCCTTGAAAATTAGTGTTGACTTTTTAATTCAGCAGGTTGATGTACTCCCAGTTCTGGAAGATGAGGGCCAGAGACAGGAACCCTGTCAGGCAGCTAAGGGAGAAGAGACTTGCCAGATGACTCTTGAGTCCCTTTCAGCAAGTCAGGACCTAGTTCCCTAGTGAGCATCTCTTAGTGATGGAGAATGTTCATTTTTCCTTCCGAGATTAAAAGGTTGTATATATCCAGGTACACTTGCGAGCACTGGTCAGAGCTGTTCCAGGTTTCTGTGGCAGTTGGTGGGGAGTCTGCCTCCTTAGCGAGAACCTAGATGGCGGGCAGGCCAGTGCATCCTTTGCCCCGCTCCTGGTGGGGCTCTCTCTGGCCTGGTCCTGCCCATCTGTGCTGAAGGAACAAGATGCCTTGGAGCTCCAGGAAACCATGTTTTTGGCTGTCTTTACCTTGGTGAATCTGTTCTGGATGTTAGCTCCGTAAAGCCAGTGCCCAGGTGGGTAGTGACCTGTGGGCATGGGATGGCGGCAGAGAGTTAGTCTGCGGAGGCAGGTTGGGTCCTTCTCCTGGGCCCTTCCTGTTCTTTGGCTTTTCTTCTACGAGTTTATATGCTGCTTTCTATGTCCTGGTTTGGAGACTGGTCTCCCTCTTACAGAGCTTTTCTTCCCTTTTTTGAGACTTGCCTTGTCCACCTAGGTGTGCCTCCCACCTACCTGCTCGGAGCTTGAAGTTCTTCATAGGACCCTGTTGCTAGGGTTGGGCAGCTGGGCAGGGCTTCTGGGACTCGGGGCTGATGGAGCATCTGCTGGTTCACTCTTTCTTCCCAGGGGTACCTTGTCAAACAGGCATAAGTGGCAGGCCATGCCCTTTTAGGTGGGCACTGGTGAGGCATTGGTGGACTGAAAGGTGTCACCAGGTTTTGGAGCAAAGGCCTCTCTCAGCCTCCTGTTGTTTCCAGACCACAGTGGCTGAGAATCCCAATAGAAGGGAAATCTCCAAAACATTGAGACTTGCGCTGGGCTTCCTGTGGCCTGTGCTCGCCTCTTCTCAGACTGCTTTGCTCTGAGGTAGGTACTTGTCCCATATTCAGATAGTCTGTGTTCATTTATGATCCGAAGTTATCTTGGGATTTCTATGCCCTCATTTTGGATGCCAATGCGTGAGCACCTTGAAGGATTTTTACAGAGAGTTGTGGTCATTAAAGCTTAATGTTAATAGTTTTGATGTTCAGTTTATGTATTGTATCCTGATGGCTGGAACCAGCTGCTGTGTGAGGGGCCGCAGTGAGCACTGAGCACAGAGCCTCTCATCTTAAGGGAGCCTGGGTGGTTACATCATTGCCTGCCTGCTCAGCCTTGAGACTGTGGGCCCAAGTGCCAGGCCAGGCTCTCCCCAGCACCCTCCTCCTCTGCCTCCAGATCCATGTGTCCTGGCTTTTCTTTTGCCAGCATGCCAGTGTGGAGAGCACCTCTTCCCACCAGTCCTCAGCCACCTTCTCCACGGCAGCGACCTCCGTCTCAAGTTCCGCATCCTCAGGCGTCAGCCTGTCCGGTAGCATGAACACCGCGAACAGCCTCTGTCTGGGTGGGACCCCCGCGAGTGCATCCAGCAGCAGTAGCAGGGCCGCGCCCTTGGTGACCTCAGGTATTTGCTCCAGAGGCCTTTCCTGCCCACCCCTGAGCCCCTCAAAGGTGCCTGCTTGGCGTCCCAGGAAGGCAGTGCAGGTGTCAGGAGAGTCTCAGGCCCGCGAAGTGCGCTGTGTGTTCCACTGACCTTGAGGCCCGATCTCCCCACCCCTGATGGGGATGAATTCTTCCTTGCAGGATTCCTGGCCTCTGCGTGCTTCTAGCTTTTCAGTCTTTCCTCTTTGTTCTTTCCTGGAGCCGAGTTGACATTGTGACTTGGAGGGGCCAGGGATGACTTATTGTGGGCTCCACGACTGCAGACCTAGGCTGTCTGTAGGCCCAGCAGACTGTGATTTGATGGTCGCTGCTAAAACCGACTTCGAACTCAGCCTGTCCCTCTCCTGGCACTGCATGGCTTCCTTGCCCTCTTTGGAGGAGGCAGATTCTTTTTATATTTCTCTTTGCTCAGTGCAGTGGGACCTCAGGGATTGGGGGAAAGGGGCTGCTTTTGTCTGGGCCCAGAACTCTCTGACGTTGAAACAACCTCAGTGTGGTGGCCGGGCTTTCTGTCTCCCCTTCACTGCTTTGTAGAATGACCCTCTGCCTCATTCGGCCACTGCCCTTCTTTGAACCCATCTGGGGTAGCTCAGTGACTGTGCCTCCTCCTGAAGCAGCTGAGGACTCTCACTCTTTGTGGTGACCACTTCACTCCATTTGATTTTTCCCTCTATACAGGCAAAGCACCCCCAAACTTACCTCAGGGGGTGCCTCCCCTGCTGCACAACCAGTACCTCGTAGGTCCCGGAGGACTGCTTCCTGCCTACCCGGTGAGTGTATGGCGGAACTCCTGGCCTGCCCAGCTCCCCTGGTCTCGGGGGCTGGCACCTGGCAGGAACCTGGCATTGGGCCCAGGTTGCCCACCTTGAGCTGCCCTTCCATCCCTGAGCACCCCCGTCTCTGCCCCGCTGAGCCCTGGTGGTCTTCTTCCATCTAGACTCCGTGAAGGCAGGATCTGTTCCCGTAACAGCTGATCCAGATCCCATTCCCGGGTGTGTTACAGCCCCCCAACCTTGTTTTGACTCCTAGATGGACCTGGGCTTCCCAGGGCGTGATATGTGGTTCCTAAAATACACTTTCTGGTTCTCACACAGATCTATGGCTATGACGAGCTCCAGATGCTGCAGTCACGGCTGCCAGTGGTGAGTGGGGTATGGACTGGTCGGAGCAGAGGGTTCAGAATCTTTTACATGTCCCCCCTTATGGTCTTGGCTGCCATACTCTCTGGCCCTTAGGATCCTCTGCCTGAGGAACCTCTCAGCACCACTACCGAGAAAGCTGTTTTCATCTGGCGGTTGTGCCAGGCGTGACCATAGCTTTGGCACAGAGTATCCAGTGCTCATCCCTGGGAAACATGAAGGCCTTTGGGACCTGGGGCCCTGGTAGGCCATGTCCCCTGTTAAATGTTGGTCCTTATCTTCCCTCCTCCATCTTGTTTTCTCTCTCTTTTTTTAAAAAGAAAAACCATATGACACAAGACATGGAGGTTGCTTACTTGGCCCTGGAGTTTTATCCTGTCTTCCTCTTCCTCAGAGTACCATATAGTGTCTTTGGTCTGAGGTGGCCAGTGACTGCTCTTCTGCAATCAGCTGAGTGAGTGGCTTGAGCTGATGGTCCTTAAGGTCTCTTCTGGGTCTGGCCTCCCATCTAGATTTGTGAAAATGCCTGCCCTGGGACGTCCCTGGTGGTTGCAGCCTTACTCTGAGACCAGGGTTGCCTCTTTCTTCTGACTGTTGGTGCCAGAATGCAGTGTGGGCCTTTCCTGGGATAGCCACATGAACAGAACTGTGGGGACAGAGGGGAAGAGGCCCGCTCCTTGCCCTGCCCATGGGCAGGACTTCCTCCTGGGAGCCACTGTCTTCTTGCTCTGCCATTTCCCAGGGCACTTGTCAGAGAGTTGCAGGCAGTTTGGACACCACCTCTGCTGGATACAGCCTTTCCTGTTCCTGGAGGAAGAGGCTTTCTCCCTTGTGCAGTGATGCCTTCTTCCCCGTGGGTGTTGCCCCCTTCTCTGCTGCACCACAAAGAGCTGACGGAGCTGCTCTTGTTTCAGAAGAGTAGCCCTTTCCACTGGCTGGCCGTATTTCCAGAAGCAGAGGCCTAGCCTGGGAGCCGAGCGGCTTCTCCCCACTGTGCAAACCAGCAGCCCTTTAATCTGCCGGCCAAAGGCCAAAACTGCAGGAGGTGGTGCTGAGCGCCGGGATTCATTCTGCTTCAGGGGCTCTCCGTGGTCTCCACACTTATTCACAGCACTCTTTTGGCTTTTATCACTTTGTGCCTTAGAGAAAACACCCTCTGGAGCCCACCTTTTGAGATATGTTGCTCTTTCTATCCCTCGGGTTGTTTGTTCACCTCTGCTGCTTGTGAGCCTAGTTCTCGCCTGGAGATTTCTCGTGTTCTGTGAAAGTGCTCCCCCTTCTGGGCTTTCTCTGCTCCCGTCCTCAGTTGTGCAGCTCTGTGTGTCCCCAGCTCTGCCTCTCCCGGGGGTTCTAGGCTGCTATGGGTTTCCGGGAGGTTTCCTGGAGGGTGTGAGTGCCATTCCCAGGCAGGATGGCTCCTTTCTGGGATCGGGCACAGCCCAAGGGCTTTGCTTTTCCTCAGGGGCCAGGTGTGTCCAGGAGTGCGAGGCCCTGGATGGTGAGTGAGGGTCAGGTCAGACCTCCCCTCCTCCACGAAGCTCCACTGTGTTTTGCTGTCTCTGTCTCCACACTTTGTTGTATCTCTCATACTTCCCCCAAGTCCTGGGCCAGGGGTGTCCAATGTTTTGGCTTCCTTGGGCCACATTGAAAGAATAATTGTCTTGGGCCACACATAAAATACACTAACATTAAAGATAGCTGATGAGCTTAAACAAATTGCAAACAAATTTCATGTTTTAAGAAAGACGAATTTGTGTTGGGCCACATTCAAAGCTGTCATGGGCCGTGGGTTGGACAAGCTTGTCCTAGGCCATGTCAGTGTTTTGAGAGCAGTGTAGGTGGTGACAAGCCAGTTCCGGGCTTCACCTGGGGTCCTGCTTATTCCCGTGCCTTCCTGGCACTGCCCCCTGTCCCCCCTTAAACCTTTCAGGCCCCTGCACTTCTGTTGCCTCCTTTTTCGGGTCTGCTCTGTTTAGTCAGCTTTCCTAGCTGCTCTAGTCTCTGACACAGAAAAGCCAGCGAAGTTGGTTCAGCCCGAGGCATTCACACAAGCATCTGCCTGTGGTGTCAAATGGATGTGTGAGGCTTGGTCTCCAGCAGCTCTGCCTGGTGAAGCTGCAGGGTTGGCCGGTCTGTGTGCTCATGTGTTAGGCAGGCCGCCTAGTTGCACACTCTTCTGAGGGGCACCATTTACTTGGCGTTCCCTGGGACTGCTGGCTCTCAGGCATGGAGTCTGTTTCAGGAGTGTGGCATCACCACTTCCATGTGCTGGTTCTGCTCTCCTGGGAGTCAAGCAGGGCCAGTCGCTGATCAAGCCTCCCTGGTCTCTCCTAGGACTACTATGGAATTCCCTTTGCTGCACCCACAGCGCTTGCCAGCCGAGATGGGAGCCTAGCTAATAATCCATATCCAGGTGAGTTTGCTCAATGGATAAGGAGTAGCCCGGGGCCGGCCTAGCGCGAACTCCAGGAGCTGGGAAGCAGCAACAGCAAGCTGAGAGGCCTCTTAGCAGCCTGTGCTGAGCTGGCAGCCAGACCTGTTCCTGTTTGCAGAAGCCAGTGTGGCCTTTCTCTGGTTGGAGGAAGGGCAGTGGCTGGAGTCAGCACTCTTTCCTAGGTGATGTCACAAAGTTTGGCCGTGGGGACTCTGCATCCCCTGCACCCACTACCACACCAGCTCAGCCACAGCAGAGCCAATCACAGACCCACCACACAGCCCAGCAGCCCTTCCTGAACCCTGCACTGCCACCTGGCTATAGCTACACTGGTCTTCCCTACTACACAGGCATGCCCAGTGCCTTCCAGTATGGCCCCACCATGTTTGTGAGTATTTCAGTGGGTGTGACTGTGTCTCCTGGCCTTGGGTTGCTGGCAGGTGGAAACCTGGGACCTATCTTCCAGCAGGGAGGGAGGGTCGTGATTCCACTCCGTCTTATCTGGTCTTCAGAAACTGTTCAGGCTGGGGACAAGGTCACTTTTCCCCTGCTGTGTTTAGATCCAGCATGTGTTGCACTAATGCAAACACAGGTCCCCTGTGGTTGTGGGTATGTCACCTGCTGCCTTAGGCTCTGGCAGGGGTACCTGACCAGCCTCAGCTTGCCTCTTCCTACACTAATACCTCATCTGCTTGCCCCCCCAGGTCCCTCCAGCCTCAGCCAAGCAACATGGGGTGAACCTCAGCACTCCCACACCTCCCTTCCAGCAGGCCAGTGGTTATGGCCAGCACGGCTACAGTACAGGTGAGGGGTACTTCCCAGACAGAGACACATGGGGTTAGACAGGCTTGCCTGGCTCACACTTGCCTCCTGTACCCTGCCACGCTAGGTTATGACGACCTGACCCAGGGGACAGCAGCAGGAGACTACTCCAAAGGTGGCTATGCTGGATCATCACAGGCACCAAACAAGTCTGCAGGTTCTGGGCCTGGCAAAGGTAGTGTTTACCTCTCCTTTCCAGGATAAGGCCTGGAGTGGTGGGCTCCTGCCTGATCCCCTCTCAGGCAGGGCAACCCCTGAGTGATCCTGGAGGTGGGGAGCCTGGAGCTGGGAACAACTGCTGTGGGGAACAACTGCTTTTCCTCCTAGGAGTATCAGTGTCTTCAAGCACCACCGGTCTACCTGATATGACTGGTTCTGTCTACAATAAGACACAGGTGAGGGACAAAGGTGGGTTGGGTGTATAGGTTTTTGAGAGGTTACAGCCCAACCTGACCTTCACCATTGTCTTCTTTGCCCTGTAGACTTTTGACAAGCAGGGATTTCATGCAGGGACACCTCCATCTTTCAGCCTGCCCTCGGCCTTGGGCTCCACTGGGCCCCTGGCCCCGGGAGCGGCCCCTGGCTATGCACCCCCACCATTCCTGCACATCTTGCCAGCCCACCAGCAGCCCCACTCACAGCTGCTGCACCACCACCTTCCGCAGGATGCACAGGTGAGTACAGTGATGGAGGCAGCCACCCTGCTCTGGGCCAGGGGTTCTGCTCCAGCCTTGACAGCCTTCCCTTCTCCTCTTCCTCAGAGTGGCTCGGGTCAGCGCAGCCAGCCCAGCTCCCTGCAGCCCAAGTCTCAAGCCTCCAAACCTGCCTACGGCAACTCTCCATACTGGACAAACTAAACCCAGAAGAGAGAGGTGGGCTGGGGCAAGGCTTATCCTGGGCAGGAGAGAACACACGAGCACGTATTTGAGTGCCCTTTCCTAGAATTCCCGACATGTCAGCCATGCCTCTATGGGGAGTCTGCCTCCCAGACTGGCTACTGTATGTAATGTATTTATGTATGTATTTGTAAATGTGATAGAAGTCTGGGGGGGAGTTGGGGGACGGCGGCAGATGTTAGCCAGGTCTGCCCTCCCCATTCAAGCCCCTTCTCCACTGTAGCAAAATAAGCACCCCCACCCCATCTGCCTTCAGGCCTTCTTCACAGCCTGCACTGCCCAGTGGGCCACTAGGGGCAGTCTCTGGAAGGGCTGGTTCAAGGCTGTTTGGGTATAGGGGTCAGGTACCAATGAAGAATCACGACTTGTCTCACTCCTTTGGAAATTGTTTTCTTTCCTGTGTAATTACTTCATACCTCTGTTTTTGAGAAACTGTTCCGTTTGTCATCTGTCATGGTCTCCTTCCACCAAATCTTGATCTGGGAATAGCAGCGGTATCCCTCTACCCAACACAAGTATGGCCACCTGTTTGTCTTCATATAGAACAGGGGCTTCTGGTCTGGTCATGTCCCTAGAGACTTACTAGAGACTGGCTGACCATGAAAAAAAAAAAAATAATCTGAGTTATTCAGCCAGTCAGCTCCCCTTTGAAAATCTAAGGTATCTCCAAGCAACACATCTCCATTCTAGTTGTCTTGAACCACGTGGGCAACTGTTTCAGGGGTTTTCTCTTGCCCAATCCCCACCTAATAAAGTTCTGAGAGCATGCATGGTCTCTGTGTGGTGTGACTGAAGGGCAGCTCAGGGCAGAAGCCCTGGACTTCACAGGGCTAAAGGAGACCCCACATGGTCATAGTCTTCTGACACAGGCTATAAAGGCTTGAAATGGTTTTCCTTTTTACTGGACCCTCTTGGCCCAATCACAGTGGCTGTAAGGACAGCTAAACCTCCTTACAGGGCCCAGGCCATGTTGATCAAAGTTAACCTGGCTTTTCTTATAGCTCCTTAAGAGACTTAGGGATAGGGCAGTGTCCCACAGAGCCCTGTCCACTGGATATCAGGGCAGGGTGATTTCTTTTCCAAATCTCAGTGGACTTTTACAATCTGAAGCAAAGCCAAGAACTGAGAGCAGGGTTCTAGGCCTTAAGGGAGAGTAAGTATGAACAGGTATACCTGTCTTTTGCTTGTCATCAGCTGAACATAATCTTGATTGGCAGTCAAAAGCTATGGTAGAACACGTGATTAGTGAGTTTTGGGGTGTCATGAGGTAGGCTGGTGGATCCGGGGCTACATATCTGCTCCAGAAAAGCCCAACCAACCATTCACCTTGTGTCAGGTCAGAAGCCAGGGAGTAGCCAAGGGCCATAGGAAGGAGGCAGATCTCCTGTTGGCCAACCACAACTGTGCTCCAATCCAGCAGGCAGGAAGCTCAGGGCCTAGAAGTGTTGCCCAAGGTGCTACAGCCTCTCTTTTCACTCCTAAATCAGATCAGGTTAAAGGAGAAAATAAAATGGCTAGTCAGGTGATTGATTGATTGTGTCAGAACCAGCCTAGGGTCACAATCTATCTACTTTTTCTGCTTTTGGCCTCTACAATTGAGAGCGATGGTCCTGTCATCAGATGGGACCGATACTCTTATTAACCCACAGCTTGGGACCTTATCTAGAAAAAAGGTAAGTGTCTACAAGTAAAATTAGGACTTTTATTAAATAGGGTGATCTGCCTGATCCCTGCTATTAGCAGCAGTAAGTTAGGAAAACAAATGACAGTGAAAATGTTTGCCTAAGGAAAGCAGCAGAGCACCCCTCAATCCCTCACTGACCTACTCGTATCAGCTCCCGTTTTCAGAATCAAGTTAAACAAATGGCTACGTCTATAAGGAGCTTGAAGGGACTGGGGATACACCAGGGAGGTGAGTTAGTTAGGAAGGCAGATTCCCCAGTTTTGGTTTTTGTCTGATTTTTCAGCTGAGCCCCAGCGTAATCTGCAAGCTTAACAGTGATAATGAGACGACCTTTTAGTTTTCTTTAACACAAGGTAAAAAAAGAAGAGGGTCATTTCATGGGGAAGTAGCAATACAGGTATTTTATTTCACATTTTATTAGTAGACAGATGGGCAGAAAAAGACAAAATAAACCACTAAAGGGGAAGTCAACACAAAATCCATCAGATAATCTTTTCTCATAAGTTAAACTGAAGAAAAACATCTACAATTTCAGCTAAAACTATTAAAGTCAGGTGTGTCCTGCTGGTTTCAGAATAGTTGAAAATTGCATCTGAATCCTTTTAGTTGTAAATGTAAACCTTGTTTGTTTTATCAGGATGGGAGGGGTGGAGAGTTCCTTTCCAGTGGAGAGCTGCACATTTCCCCTTCCAATCAGTTTCTTACAACATACGCCCCAAACGTAAGGAAACCAGCAAGTAAAGAAGCAATTTGCCAGGGTAAGGGAAAGAAGGTTCTACAAAAAAGTTTGACTAATAGAAAATAACTCTGGAATGATAAAAGGAGAAGGGGGGAAGACTGAAAGAATCAACAGCGGAATCATATACTTTCTCCACCCAGCCTCAAAATACACAGAACTGAAGAGCATCTAGTGAGGCCTCAATTAGAATTAAAAGGAATCTAAAAATGCAGGATTTTGAGTTCATGTCACATCAAATAATAAGCAAAACTGTACGTACATGGTTCCGGATTGAGCCTGAGACCTCCACTCTCAGAAGGGAAAAAAAAAAAAATTACAAACTCAAGTATTTTCCACAGGGATGTGTTCTCAGGGACAGAGCTCTGGAACCAGCCTCTGGGTTTCGTTAAGTCAGTCTAAAATACCAGAATGTCCACCTGCTAGCAAGAGACTTACCCAGTCTTCTGGAACTGATTGTACTCATCAGAGGCAAACCCAGCCCTTGACACTTAACACCCCACAGGGCTGAAAGGTACAACCTCCACTTGGCGCTCCGGCTCCCTGAGTCAATGTGTAACAGAGGCCAATAGGGCCTGATGGAACAGCTGTGCAGCAGAGCACCTCCCGCAATGCCAGGGTGCTGGGGCTGCCCTGGGAGTGAGATGCTTTAGCAAAGGGGAATGAAAGGCTTAATTTTAGGGCTCCAAGAGAGTAAGACCAAGCTACTGGCTGTAAACTTGCATGGGGGTTTGGGGGCATTTTGGGGGAGGTAAATCAGAGCACTGTGAGAGGCTCTGGCTCCACAAGATTTGCAGGTTAATCTGGAAGCATTACTTACAAAGTATGGGGAGTAAAAAGGTAGTTCCAACATCTATGAGAGTTTGTAATCAGGTAACTTGACAATGTATTACGAAGCTGCTCTGTTCCATGGATCTGACTAAAATAACTAGATTCTGGGTGCAAGTTGCAACCCTGGCCCTGTGGAGATCACAGATTCTGGGACCAGGCTCAACAGTGTCCCCTAAGAGCCTTGCTTGTTAAACAGTCCCATTTCATACCAGACCAAACTTTAGAGGCTGGGAAGGGCTGCTGGGACCAAACTTTAGAGGCCGGGAAGGGCTGCTGGGAAGATGTGTTTGGGAGTTTGAAGAGTGAAAACCCTGAGATCAGAATGGAAGGAGGGGCTAAGGAAGTAAGCGTCACCTACTCTGGCCATCCTAGGATCCCTCCTGCCCCTGTCCCTAATCTGCCCTTTGGTTCTTTCTGAGTTACGAGCCAAAGGAGGAGTTGGCACTAGTGCCCAGGGGTCTGAAATAGGACTACAGTCAGTCCTTGCTGCATTTTCCTTCTGAAATCTGATTTTACATTATAGCGGTTTCCTCCAAATAATGCCCTCCTATGATCTGGTGCACCCCCATAACAACCAAAAATTACCTTCAAGTTCTGAAGTCTCCTGGATGGTGAAGGCTGCTGGATCTCAATATTGATTGAAGCAACACGATTGAGATCTGGAAAATCAAAAGCTGCAGCGAGTGCATCGCAGGAAGATCTAGCCTTATCTGGCCTAAAAACTGCCTGCAGTCAACTCCCTCAGCCCTGCCACAATTTCTATGCACAATTCTGCTTGCACTCCACAGCCTAAGTATGTTGAAAGGAGAAAAAAAGTCCAGATCACATCCAATGAAGAAAGCGGTAACTCGTCTCACACACATCCAAGTTTTTCACTATATCAGTATAAGCAGCTCGATGAAAACCGAAATCTTAACACATGCACCTAGGATTAATACTGAGTAATTAAAAGTGGCTACTTAAAAAACAAAAACAAAACGTCATGGTAAGAGTGTATTTTTGATGGGAAGGCCATGCTAAATCTATAAAACAGGTGTTTCCTCTCCCAACAGTGGTCACCAGTAGTTTCAACTTTTTCCCCCCAGTAGCATCAACCAAACTTAGCATAGTGATTTTTAACTCTTTACTCCCACACACACTCATCCCAACTTCCCCACTTGCCCCACTCCCTGGGGGGAAAAATAACCCTGCCTTTAAAATAAATAGCAACCAAGTGCTCAGTTCTATGTAAAGTATGAATATTTATTTCAGGCTTTCGATCCCAATCGATTTCAAAAAACAAAGTCTGATTTCTCTCCTCAGAGCAGCTGAGGCCTCCATGTTACGATGGTTTCATGGAGATTGAAGGAGCACATTTCATCAGGCTTAGCACAAAGTCCCTGACGCCCACCATGTCCCAGCCTTAGGAAAGAAAGAAACAGAATTCACCACCATGGGGCTGAACGAATGCACACACACTAATGTAAATGAGCAGCTAAACCTTGGCAAATTTGCTTTTTTTTTTTTTTTTAAAGTTTGTTTTGTGGGTTTTTTTCCATTTTCTTTTGCTACCCAGTATATGCAGCACTTGTGAACTCCCAACAGGTTCCCAGCTTTAAACACATTAAACATCTTGAAAGACTATTGAATTCTTCAAGAATCTAAAAACAGACCAAACGTGTTTTGCTGTGAACATTCTGTAGAGACGAAGTGAGGCGGGAGTTTGGGTTGATGTTTTTTAAAAAAAGAATCAATATAGTGATGGAAGGGTAAAGAATGCAAGAATTCAGACATTCTGTGGAGGGTTACTCTCTCTCCATTAAAGGTCCATAAAAAGGAGCAAACTGAGATCCATAAGGGGAGTCAGCAGGAGCTGTGTGTGTTTCCCCACCCGCTGTGAATAGGTTTTCGCTGAGGGGCCATGGCCAGGTCCCCACTTGCTCCCCTCCCTTTGGCCTGAGATGGCAGGGCAGTACAGGGGCACTGAAGGAGCACGTCACGACTCCTCATTCCCAGAATCATCATCATCATAACAGTCGGCATCTTCCTCCTCCTCATCCTCATCATCAATGTCGTCATCATACAAGTCGTCGTAAAGCAAATCTGAGCTGTTGTCATTGGAAGGCACTTTAGTTTTGATGCAGTATTCCGCCAGGGTTGTGGGGACCTTCACTCCATCCTTTTCTGCTTCGGCCTTAGTGGCTGAAACTTGTTTCCTGAAGGGAGGGTGACACAGAAATGGTTTATGGTAAGTCTTGTTTTAAGACATTTATAATTGGCCTTAAATAATCAATATTACTTATGACTCAGCTCTCCAAACTTCAGTACCCGCCTGAAAGCATCTGACAGATATCCTGTACTACACCAAATGCTTTCAACCCATTGGGTACAATTTTGAAGTAAACTTTGACTTTTTAGGAGGGGAAATACACTGTTAATATCAAGGGAGTTTAAAGCAGTGCATCAATTATAGCCAGAATCACCTCGTCAACTGGCTGTCCTCCGATTCATGTAAGGGCCAATAGGTCGGCGACTTAAGAATCAGAACAAGTATTGACTTAGTGGGCGGAATGTCATGCTTTGTTGTTTGCATGTGTGAAGCACAGGGATAACTGCCAGAGTAAGAATAGATAATAGAAGGGCTAATACGCCTCCTAGTTTCTTGGGGCTAGATCATAAAGGTTGCATATGTGAATAAAACGTGCCACTCTGGTTTAATGTGGGGTGGGGTGCTTAGGGGATTGGCTAGGGTTTTGGCCTAGTCACCTCACCACCAAACTCAAGTGCCCCAACAATTCTTAATTTAATTATCCTCTTAATTTTCACTGATAGTAAAATTCAAATGCCTATGCCAGATTCCAGTGTCTTGCACGACCCACTCTTCCCCACCCAAGACGGAGTCTTGCTCTGTCACCCAGGCTGGAGTGCAGCGGCGTGATCTCGGCCCACTGCAACCTCCATCTCCCAGGTTCAAGCAATTCTCCTGCCTCAGCCTCCCAAGTAGCTGAGATTACAGGCTCCCGCCACCCCACCGGGCTAAATTTTGTATTTTTAGTAGAGATGGGGTTTCACCATGTTGGCCAGGCTGGTCTCGAACTCCTGGCCTCATGATCTGCCCACCTCGGCTTCCCAAAGTGCTGGGATTACAGGCGTGAGCCACCACACCCGGCCACATGACCCACTCTTGTATTTTCTCCAGCCCTTCAACACATTCACCCTGGTCTTTTTTTGGCATCTCGGACACACCTTGTTGATTTTTCTGTCTGGACCAGTTGCTCTTCCCCTGCCCCACACATGCCTGGCTCCTTCCTGTCACTCAGAATCAAGGCCTCAGATATTAAGGCTTAAATATCACCTTAGAGAAGGCCTGGCCTGACAACCCAATTTAAAGCAGCCATCTAGTCATTCTTTCACATTATCCTACTTAGCACTATCTAGTATTTTTTGCTTGCTCACTCTTCTGTCTCCACATATTTGAATGTGAGCGTAAATGTCTTTCTTAGTCCCATTTCCCCAGTCAGTGCCTAGCACATAGCCTGGCACATAAGAGGTGTGCAATAAATACTGATTGTATGAATGAACAGAACAATAAATTGTTTCCTTCAACAATTATAAAAATTTGAGTCATCAAGACTAGACCACTCTTCCTGATCTTCCTAATGTCAATCTCTTAGTTGTGCTTGAAGCTTTTCTTCTGTTGCTTTGCTTTGAATATTGATGGTCCTGAGGCTTCTGGGCTTCAATCACCACACTCTCAGCACTCTCCCTGGGACATCATCTCTGTTCCCATAATTTTAACCACCACTCCCTTTATGCTGACAGCTCTTGGCTTATATAAACAAATGCCTTTTGGAAGCCTCTGTCCTGATGTTCCATATGCAGAGGTAGACTGCATATGCATTTTCTACCTCTATGGACAGTTTCTCCCATTTTACTTCTCTGAATAAATGAGCATTGCTTCTTAAAATAATAAATCTCACTCCAAAGACCTATTGCTTTACAGCTTAAATATTTTTATATCTGTCCCCTCATCCCCATTACTACTACCTCAGTTTAGTCCATGTTGGTCCCCTGGCCAACTATTTGATTTTTTTTTTTTTTTGAGACAAGGTCTCCCACTGTCACCCAGGCTAGAGTACAGTGACGCAATCTCAGCTCATTGCAACCTCTGGCTCCAGGGCTCAAGCAATCCTCCCACCTCAGACTCCCAAGTAGCTGGGATTACAGGTATAAGCCACCTCTCCTCGCTAATTTTTTTGTAGAGATGGTATTTTGCCATGTTGCCCAGGCTTGTCTCGAACTCCTGGGCTCAAGCAATCTGCCCGCCTCGGCCTCCCAAAGTCCTGGGATTACAGGCGTGAGCCACTGTGCCCAGCTGACTGTCTTTTTTTTTTTTTTCTTTTGAGACGGTGTCTTGCTCTGTTCCCCAGGCTGGAGTGCAGTGGCGCGATCTCAGCTCACTGCAACCTCTCTGCCTCCCGGGTTCAAGCAATTCTCTTGCCTTCAGCCTCCCGAGTAGCTGGGATTACAGGTGTGTGCCACTATGCCCAACTAACTTTTGTATTTTTTGGTAGAGACGGGATTTCACCATGTTGGCCAGGTTGGTCTCGAACTCTTGACCTCAGGTGATCCACCCGCCTCAAAATGTTGGGATTACAGGTGTGAGCTACCACACCAGGCAGCCAATTCTTTTATCAGAACTCAAATAGCATCACCACTTCCCTCCCAAAAATACTTAAGTGGTACCCCATCACTTCTTAGATTAAGAACCATACTCTTATCATGACTTCAATGTCTTTGAAGACCCTGGTGCCTCTCTTGCTTAATTTTCTAATATTTCCCACATCAGAATTTACACTCAAGCATTTGTAATTCCCTTAACATGTCATGCTGTTATACTCCTGTATTTTAGCAAACATGGGTGTTTTCCCTTTTTTCACCTGAAAAAGTATTGGTTATAAGGAATTATCTCTGCTAGGAAATCTATTACATTATATATTTCTCCCAGTGTATCTTGTTTAGGCTTCTATAGGTATAATACTACATGGTCATTTGTTTTCAAATGCTAATAAAGTGAGCTCCCTAAGGAGACAGGCTATGCCTTAATGAGTACCTAACACAAAGCTGTTGCTTAGTGTCAGGTACTGTACTAGGTCATTGAGGAATAGATAGAATGAGATAAACGGACCCTTAAACAAATTAAGAAATATATAGAAGTACCTTGGGAACATGTATACCTAAGCTTTCCGACCTTTCAATCCTTAGTACACTCCCACTCCTCTAAATTTCTGTAGGATCTTAATATTTCTACTAATTATCTTCAATGTTTGGTACACATCAGTCACCTAGGTGAGATATATATACACACACAGATGCCCAAACTCTGTTCCTGTAATCCCATAAAAGAGAGCTATTGTTTAGGGACAGTTTAAAAGTGATCCCAATGGGCAGAAAACTTAGAACTGCTGATTTTATATTACTCAGCAGTCACCTCATGTCCTTTCCCAGCATTGTTTTAACTTTTTGCATATCACATGGTCTGAAGCCAACTATATAAAATAATTATTATATAAAATAAGCCAATTATATAAAATAAGATTTTATTCTTATTTGTATAAATGCCAATGCTTAGTCAACTCCTATGCACAGAGGAAGCTGTAACTGTATTTGGGGTCTCTATTTTAAGAAATAAAAATGTAATATCAAGGGGGGTGGAGGCCAGGCACGGTGGCTCACACCTATAATCCCAGTGCTTTGGGAGGCTGAGGAAGGAGGATCACTTGAGGCCACGAGTTCAAGACCAGGCTGGGCAACACAGCAAGACCTCATCTCTACAAAAATAATAATAGAAATTAGCTGGGTGTGGTGGTGCATGCCTATAGTCTTAGTTACTTGGGAGGCCCAGGTGGGAGGACTGCCTGAGCCTGGGAATTTGAAGTTACCATGTAATCACACCATTGCACTCCAGCCCAGGCAACAGAGTAAGACCATGTCTGTTTCTTTAAAAAGAGGTGGAGGAGGCTGAGTGCAGTGGCTCACGCCTGTAATTCCAGCACTTTGGGAGGCCAAGGCGGGTGGATCATGAGGTCAGGAGTTCGAGACTAGCTTGGCCAACATGGTGAAACTCTGTCACTACTAAAAATCCAAAAATTAGCTGGGCATGGTGGTGGGCGCCTATAATCCCAGCTACTCGGGAGGCTGAGGCAGGAGAATTACTTGAACCCAGGAGATAGAGGCTGCAGTGAGCCGAGATCACACCACTGCACTCCGGCCTGGATGACAGAGTAAGGCTCCATCTCAGAAAGAAAAAAAAAATTAATTAGAAACAAATAAAAAAGAGGTGGAGGGTAGGGGAAGTGTAGGGTTTGTATTTATTGCACATTTCTTGGGTACTATTATAAGAACCTGATGTCCTAAGAGATTAAAGGTTAAGCTTTTTTCCATTTTATACAGAGGAGAAAGTAAAAGACCCCAAAAATTATCTGATAAATGGTCCCATGAGTAGATTCCAAGTCCCCTGAATCTTATTCTAGGGCTCTGGATACCATACATTAGTGTTGCTGATAATGAGGATTTCCAAACGATCCTTGCTGCTATGGTCAGGAATGCCAATAAACTGGAAGGCTTTATTTATTCAAATTTTTTTTTTTTTGAGATGGAGTCTCGCACTGTCTCCCAGGCTGGAGTGCAGTGGTGTGATCTCAGCTCACTGCAATATTCAACTCCCGGGTTCAAGCAATTCTCCTGCCTCAGCCTCCTGAGTAGCTGGGATGACAGGTGTGCACCACCACACCTGGCTAATTTTTGTATTTTTAGTAGAGACAGGGTTTCACCATGTTGGCCAGCTGGTCTCGAACTCCTGTCCTCAGGTGATCCGCCTGCCTCAGCCTCCCAAAGTGCTGGGATTACAGGCATGAGCCACCATGCCTGGCCAGAACCTAGAAGTTCTGGTTCCTAGAAAATCAGGTCTGCTACTGCCTTATCTTCTAGTGGCTGTTCTCTCGGTAAACAGCAAAGTTCTTTAGGCTCAGGCAGAAATCTTCTCTTCCCACACTATAAATCTAATAGAGGAAAATTATCCTGGAATAGACAGGATATTTAAGTTTGATTTAAACCTTTGGTTCCAGAATATATTTTGGTTTTGTATAACTTGAGGTAATAAAAAAAAAAAAAACCTTACCTAATAATTTCAGCATATTCTTTGTCTTTTCCTTTACTGTCTCTCCATTTCCTGAACATAACTGAAGCATCGACATTGGCTGGGGAGAAGGTGTTGGGCTCATTAAGCAGTGAGATTACACTTAATAGGATAGTCCTAGAAACAGGAAAAAAGGATCAGCTATGAATACCCATATTTACAGTATTTAAAAGTATTCTGCTTTTTAAGATAGTACAATCAGATTTCAAATTCTCCCTCCCTTAAAATTTTTCTGATACAATTAAATTTAAGACCTTGGGGGAATAGAGATATAAATTTTTTATTGATAGTTTTCATAAAAGGCATTTAAGAAAAATAAAAAAAATTTTTTTTCAGCACTAAGAAACAAGCTGCTAACTGGCAGGCAAAGCAGAGGAAATCTGTGATTCTAGTATAAGGGTAATGCACAAAGCATAAAAATGAACTTGATAGAAGGCCCTGTTTCAACTGGTCACATGTTCCAACCTACAGAAAGCAGATGTCTTAGAAGCTTTCAAATACTGTTTATTTTAAAAATTACAAATTAAATGGCATGGGGGAAAAAGCTTAAAATATTTAGTTTCAAGGCCATCTTGATGTGGGAGCGGGTAAAAATGATGCTATTCTATATAACCAGGTTTTTTTTTTTTTTTTTTTTGAGATGGAGTTTCACTCTTGTTCCCCAGGCTGGAGTGCAATGGTGTGATCGCGGCTCACCGCAACCTCCACATCCCAGGTTCAAGCGATTCTCCTGCCTGCCTCAGCCTCCCGAGTAGCTGGGATTACAGGCGCCTGCCACCACGCCCTGCTAATTTTGTATTTTTAGTAGAGATGGGGTTTCTCCATGTTGGTCAGACTGGTCTTGAACTCCTGACCTCAGGTGATCCGCCCTCCTCGGCCTCCCAAAGTGCTACGATTACAGGCATGAGCCACTACGCCCGGCCGTTTTTTTGTTTGTTTGTTTTTTTTTTGACAGGGTCTTGCTCTGTCACCCAGGCTGGAGTGCAGTGGTGCCATCTCAGCTCACTGTAACCTCTGCCTCCTGGGTTCAAGTGATTCTCCTGTCTCAGCCTCCTGAGTAGCTGGGATTACAGGCATTGTACTACCATGCCTGGCTAATTTTTGTATTTTTAGTAGGGACAGGGTTTCGCCATGTTGGCCAGGCTGGTCATGAACTCCTGGCCTTAAGTGAACTGCCCGCCTTGGCCTCCCAAAGTGCTGGGATTACAGGCATGAGCCACCGCACCTGGCCCTATATAACCAGTTTTTATTGTGGCCTCTTAACCTGAAAAACAGTGCTACATCCAAATGTATTTTTTCCATACTTGGAAGGAAGACAGAGTAATGCAGGAGAATGGAGGAAAAGCAAAATCCTTCAAACAGAAGAACTAGAGCCTCTGAATAATAGAAATCTTTATTCAAAAGTATTTACTATGTACCTACTGTGTGCCAGAGGCACCAAGTGAGATGCTGGATGTACAATGGTGAGCAAGTTAGATGCCATCCCTGGTCTCCCATGGCTTACAAATCTAGTGGGTGTTACAAACGGCCAATTTTCATCCACAGATAAAAATTAGACATTCCAAATAATCAGGGAATAAAGTTTATGTTAGAAAGCATAATAGGGGCCAGGTGCAGTGGCTCACACCTGTAATCCCAGCACTTTGGGAGGCTGAGGCAGGCAGATCATGAGGTCAGGAGTTCGAGACCATCCTGGCCAACACGGTGAAACCCCGTCTCTACTAAAAATACAAAAATTAGCCAGGCGTGGTAGCAGGCGCCTGTAATCCCAGCTACTTGGGAGGCTGAGACAGGCAAGAGAATCGCTTGGACACGGGAGGCGGAGGCTGCAGTGAGCTGAGATCACGCCACTGTACTCCAGCATGGGCAACAGAGCAAGACTCCATCTCAAAAATAAATAAATAAATAAAAGCGTAATGGGCTCCAAAACTGTTCCAAATTACTCCTAGGCTTTTTCCCCCTAAAAATTATGTGCATTAGGAGAAAATGGGAGGAAAAATGAAATTTCTCTATCTTTTCTCATTGATGAAAGGTTAGAGATTGTGTTGTTGTAAAATACCCTTTTGCTCTGGGCCCCAAGCCAAAAATAAAGGGAGGAAACCAGGCAATTAGATGTTTGATTTGATGAAAACTTTTCCTTAAAAAGGTGAAGAATTTCTGTTACATGATTTTATACAAGATTATGACAAAGGCATTTTCAAAGAAAACATTTCTATCTAATTAAAATCCATTGATCACACATGCTCCTATTAGGTTAAGGATAACTCCTTGGCCTTCCTCCCTCAAGAGCTTTCTGGATTTCTTCAGTAATTACATTAAAAAGAATCGAAGAAGCCCAGGCACGGTGGCTCATGCCTGTAATGCCAGCACTTTGGGAGGCCGAGGTGGGCAGATCACAAGGTAAGGAGATCGAGACCATCCTGGCTATCATGGTGAAACCCCGTCTCTACTCCTGGGCTCAAGCAATATTCCTGCCTTGGACTCCTTAGGTACTGGGATTTCAGGTGTGAGCCACTGCTCCTAGCTGGAAAAACAGTGCTTTTAAATTTTTATTTATTGATTGTTGAGATGGGGTTTCACTTGTCGCCCAGGCTGGAGTGCAATGGTGTGATCTTGGCTCACTGCAACCTCCGCCTCCCAGGTTCAAGGGATTCCCCTGCCTCAGCCTCCCAAGTAGCTAGGATTACAGGCACGCGCCACCACAGTTGGCTAATTTTTTGTATCTTTAGTAGAGATGGGTTTCACCATGTTGGCCAGGGTGGTCTCAAACTCCTGACCTTAGGTTATTCACCTGCCTCAGCCTCCCAAATTGTGGGACTACAGGCGTGAGCCACCTTGCCTAGCCAGAAAAATAGGTTTAATTGTCTAGATCAGTACTGTGTACTAATACCTTTCAATGACGACGACGATGATGATGATGATAATGTATAACCTATGCTGTGCTATACAGTAACCACTAGCCACATGCAGCTACTAAGCACTTTGAAATGTATCCTGCACAAATGAGGAAGTGAATTTTAATATTTATTTATTTAAAGACAGTGTCTCACTATGTTGCCCCGGCTGGAATACAGAGGCTATTTATAGGCGTGATCATAGCACACTACAGCCTCAAACTCCTGGGCTGAAGTGATAATCCTGCCTCAGCCTCCCAAGTAGCTGGGACTACAGGTGCATGCCACTGTGCCAGGCTAGTATTTAATTTTAATTCAAATGTAAAAAGCCTCATGTAGTTAGAGGCTACCACATTGGACAACACAGATCTAGATGAATCCTATTACTTGAATTAAGAAAAAATTCCCACAAGTACTTTCACCAAGTTGGTTTTCTTACATCTTGTGTATTAAGATGATGTGTATATTGGGAAACAAATTTTTAAATGGTAAATCATCCATGTCTAACAAAATGAGAGATTCTAATTCCATGTCCTCCTAAGTTAAAAATCCAGGATGTTTTAAGAGGCACTGAGTAATATAGCAGACTAATATAGTGATAACTGTCAACCCAGTAAGTTTTCTTCTGTCTGAAGAGCAGGATCTTCTTTCTGTCTGAAGAGCAGAATCTTTCTTTTTCTTTTTTGTATGGGGAATAATCTCCTTCTCCTACCATTGTGCCACACCTCCTATACAAACAACCTACCTACCCACAGCAGTAGACTAAGACCAAGCAAGTGCTGAAAGGATTCCATCCCTGTTGTTATGGTGATGCATTTGAGGATATGCATGTGACCTAACCTGGGCCAATCAGAAGCCTGGTGGGAACTATTCTTGATTAGATGGACAACTGTGAGAATAAGGAAAGCTGAGAGAATTGGTCTCCTCAGGCAGATGGATGGATGTGAACTGGAAAAAACTAAACTGCTGAGATAATACTGTTGGAATACACAAAATTGAATTTGAATTTAAGAACTATTTCAGGCCGGGCGCAGTGGCTCACACCTGTAACCCCAGTACTTTGGGAGGCCGAGGCAGGCGGATCACCTGAGGTCGGGAGTTCAAGACCAGCCTGACCAAGCAACATGGTGAAACCCCGTCTCTACTAAAAATTAGCCAGGTGTAGTGGCACATGCCTATAATCCCAGCTACTTGGGAGGCTGAGGCAGGAGAATCGTTTGAACCCGGGAGGTGGAGGTTGCAGTGAGCCGAGATCGTGCCACTGCACTCCAGCCTGGGCAACAAAAGCGAAACTCTGTCTTAAAAAAAAAAAACAACAAAACAAAACAAAAAACTATTTCAACTGCTAGCTCATTTTTTTGTTTAAAAAATGAGTTTAAGTGTTTAAAATCCTTATTCATTTACTGTATTTTCTCACGAGAAACAAGAGGTTGGACTAGCAAAATAGACCCTGAGGGCCCATCATCCCCAGACTCTCGGTTCCTATAAAGAATAACTGTAGTACCCTTTGCTTTCCCCGCCCCTCCACAAGAACACACTGGTGCACCACCCTTCTCTACTCCACGTCTAGAGGAACAGATCTGATCTATCTCAATCCAGCAGAATACATGTTTAACATTTATTACAACAAAGAATAGACCTAGAGGGAATTTGGGATAAGAATGAGGGCCAGAGAGTTCTTAGTCTCTGTGGTTCATTACACAATTCCCACTGCCACCATTCAAGGAGTTAGAGATACTCCCAGAAATAAATGTGCTCCTTCTGCCCCTCTTTATGCCACAGCGAGGCAATAAGGTAGGTCTTTTCAGGATAGAGGATCTAGGCCAAAAGAGAAAAATGCTAAGAAGAGAAAGGAAACACAGAAAAAAAGGACAAGCAAAAGCACCTCACTTTACAGTCTTGAGGTTCATATTTCAGATCCTTTTGCCTGCTTCAGTTATCTTTGGTCAGAGGTTATTTAGCTATCTTGTTTTGAATAAAAAGTAAGTTTGTAAACAATAAAAACCCTCAAAGAAAATGAAGACCAACACATCATATATAATATATATTACAGACTAGCCAACAGCAAATCAAGCTGTGAAGTTCTGCAGAGCTCATATGTTAAAAGACAAAGCAAACTTGGGTCTCACCCAGCCCCCAGGCTCCAGTGCAGTGGCAGAATTAGAGCTCACTGAAGCCTTAACCACTTGGGCTCAAGTGATCTTTGCACCTCAGCCTCCTGAGTAGCTGGGACTACAGGTGCACACTACCATGCCTGGCTAATTTTTTTGGTAGAGATGGAATCTCGTCATGTTGCCCAGGCTGGTTTTGAACTCCTGGGCTCAAGCAATCCACCTGCCTTGGCCTCCCAAGTTGCTAGGATTAAGGACATGAGCCACTGCACCTGGCCTAAAGAAGTATTTAAGGGAAATTGGAAATTAGGATTGTATGACCCAATGGGTAATACTCCATTTGCCCATTTTCAACATGTCGATAACCCTTTCTCTGTTAGCTACTATGTCACCATAAGCATAACTTTAACAGGGTTGTGATAGCCCTAGCATCACAAATAAGACCTGGCTCGAGGGTCTGCCTGGAAACCAAGCAAGAAAAGTTCATAATTTTGAAGGATTAGACTCGCACCTTCCCCTGCTCCCACCTCCCATGTATATATCCCTCCAGACAGCATGGAAGAAGTAGAAAGGGCTTATTCCCAAAAACCAAAAAATCTAAGCTTATGCTAGGTGCGGTGGCTCACAAGTGTAATCCCAGCACTTTGGGAGGCCGAGGTGGGCGGATCACCTGAGGTTGGGAGTTCAAGATCAGCCCGACTAACACGGAAAAACCCTGTCTCTACTAAAAATACAAAATCAGCTGGGCATGGTGGCGCATGCCTGTAATCCCAGCTACTTGGGAGGCTGAGGCAGGAGAATTGCTTGAACCCAGGAGACAGAGTTTGCAGTGAGCTGAGATCGCACCATTGCACTCCAGCTGGGCAACAAGAGCAAACTCCATCTCAAAACAACAACAACAACAACAACAACAACAAAAAAAAAAACCTGAACTTACTTCACGCCATAATCATGGGCAAGCATGCATGTATGCACATGTGCACACACACAAACACACACGCAGACTGATTTAGATATTGAGTTTTATAGACCTAGCGTAATGTGATGACAGTTGATGTGTGAAGTCCAGGTCTCTGGAGCCAAACCTAAATCCTGCATACTGTTACTACCACTCTTACTGACTCTGGGTTCTACCCTGACCTTTCTAGTTGTCCTGGGTCCTTAAAATCTCTCATTTCCGCTCTATCAAAGGATGGGCCAGTAACTACAGATGACTAGTTAAAGCTCAGTCCTCATTACATGTTTCAATGTGGGGGAGGGATTTAAAGAGGACATCATGACAAAGAACAAAGAAGCCTGTTATGATAGGGAAAACAGGGCAACTGATGGTAAAATATAGTAGCTTAATGGGTTTACATTATTATAAAGTTTCTCTTTAGGCTGCTAAAGCTACCAACAAATATAACACCTCCTTCTGTGCAGTGCTGGATCTGCTGCTGACTGATGTATCCCTGAGAATGCAAGGTAGGAATACAAGTACAGTTTTTAAATGCCCAAATTATGTATCATTTGCAGAGAATGGAATTGGCAGGTTGAGGGCAGTGGGACCCCATGCACAAAAACCAAGGAAGCAAATAAATAAAACCACACTGTTCCAGAATTGGGTTTAAAAGAGCTTTAGGAACAGCATGGTTATGCCTGTTTCCCCTGACCGTGCTTACTTTGGCACCCAATGCTAGGGGTGATGTCTCTGGCTCTCTGTTCTTAAGACTAGACAGAAAAATATCCTACCCCACTTCTGAGACAGACTCTTTTATACCAAACAACAGCCTCTCTTGATTGGGTTAATAAATTTGGTTTCACGCTTTATTTTTGAAATTGAAAAAGAAAACATTATGTATGCCTCTTTCAACATAAAGCAAATCCACACCAAGACCACTTCACCATCCCAGAGCCTATAGCAGATAGTAGTTCTGGGGATGGTGTCTCACAGAAAGCAGCTGTGAACTCTACAGCAAAGTCTGAGAGCTTTGCTACTCCCACTCCCACCCTACCCTATCCCCAAAGCTCCCACATCATTCTAGACAAATCATGTATTAAGGTACATTTTGTTTCCTCCATCAGGAAGAGACATAATGCTGTGAACTTCTAATCAAAGACGTGTGACAACTCCCAACTCCATTCTTGCTGACAAATGCCTACTCCTTAAAACTTTCCAATTCAGGAAGAAACTCTCCCCACCACCTCCAGCCCCACCAATTTAATCCTGGGCCTCTGGGAGGAGGAGGCCTGTGGATGTTTTCTTTCAAAAGAAATATGCTGGTTTTCCCAAGAGGTAGCAAGCTACTGAGCCTTTAGTGAACACCAGTTGGCTGATTCTCTGCATCCCTAAAATTCTTCCTTTTCAGGTTGGCTAACTCTCACTACTCACCAGATCTGATAATACAGACTGACTTAGACTCTTGAAGGTAACTGGAGTCCCTTATTCTTCAAGTTACAAAAGTGCTCCATTTGCCACTTTATGTTATAAATATGTCCATTGAGGTGCTGAAGAACAGTCTTGAGTACACGTGGTTATGTAGAAGAAAACCAAATACGTGAATATGGAATCACTTTCAGATGCCAGTGAGAGGCAGCAGATAAGACTCCAAAACAGGATGAGATGAACCCTATGCCATCTCCACTGCTGTCTTACTACAGCCACCCATAAACTGGACATGGAGCCCAGAACCCTTAGACAGTTGCTGGCCCTAGATAATTTAGCAGCAGAGAGGTACAAGAAGGAAAATAGTTGCCCATTTTCACTACATCTTGTATCTTCCCTCTTAATATTTCAGTGCCATAAATGACCTGTTAGAAAATATAACAGTTTACTACTTTAAAACCTCCCTTGTCTCACAACCAAGTGAACACAGAAACAAAAGGGATAAGCGAAAGTATTCCACATCTGCTCATTAGGTAGTGCTTTCCTGACTTCCGCTCAGAGTTCTGAGCACCACCAGGTATTCCAGACAGGTGAGGTTCCAAAAAGTGTACAAAACATCCCACAGCCCCCGAAAACACCAATAAGATCAAAATGTTGAAGGACTACCCAATGATTACATAGAACTAAGTGATAAAAAGTCTAAGAAGGTAAACAATTTCCAACGCAAATACCTTGTAGAGCTGTGTGAAGATGTTAGGTGTAACTCCACATAACTAGTTGTAGTTGGGAAGCTTCTAAACAAACCAGCATAAAAGCAGGGAAAACAATCTTGATTTGAGTATAGGGAATGTCCCTAAATTGTGGCTCAGGTGGCCTGGGGACTCAAGTGTGAGGAAACAAAATGATGCTAGTACCCAAAGTAACAAAGGCAGTTTCAGATGGGCAGATAAGTATAAAAGGAATCCTCTGCCTCCAAAAGACTGGATTACATGAGAAGTAGGCCTATTTTAAAAGAAAAAATGTTCACAATACTTTAAGCTGAGATAAGGCAAATGACATCATTTGCGTGTAAATGCAAGAGAAGTAAAGGATAAAAAGCCTGAATTCCCGTGGGTGGTAGCAATACATTATCCAGCCAAGCAGCATAAAAATGCAATGAGGAAAATCTTCTTTGGGGCTTTGTATTTGAGGAAAGGGGAAGCTTATTTTCTCAAATAGGGAGAGGGTGTAAGCATTTGATTCAACATTCAACCAGCAAAACCAAGAATCACCAGTATTATAGCTACCACTTCCTCTAATCTAGGGTTATTACTCGTCCTGAAAATCCATGCACCAGAATCATTATTAAAGTACAACTGGGGATTTTTTTGGATGCAATTTTTTCAACAAATCATCCAAAATATTTTTTAAAAACTTTTATACACATTGTCTAATTATAATGTCAAAATAATGTGCTACAATTACTTCTGAAGACATAACACCCTCAAACATACTCTTGAGTAATACAGAATACAGCGTTTCACTCGTTGCCCAGGCTGGAGTGCAGTGGCACGATCCTGGCTCACCGCAACCTCCGCCTCCCAGGTTCAAGCAATTCTCCTGCCTCAGCCTCCCGAGTAGATGGGATTACAGGCATGTGCCACCATGCCCAGCTAATTTTGTATTTTTAGTAGAGACAGGGTTTCTTCATGTTGGTCAGGCTAGTCTTGAACTCCCGACCTCAGGTGATCTGCCCACCTTGGCCTCCCAAAGTGCTGGGATTACAGGTGTGAGCCACTGCACCCGGCCTACAACTCAGAATTTTTAATACTAATTTAAAATTGAGTCTATCGAGATAATTCATGTATACATAATTTGCTACGTAGGACACTTTTCCCCTCAAAAAAAGAAAGCGTATTCTCAATTACAGAGTATCTCAAAAACAGCTCAAAACAATTATTTTAGTTCTTTTCATGTATTTAGAACCCAAGATAAATTATGTACTACTTGAACTGGTTACGATACAGGCATCTAGCAATTATGTCTCCCTGTAGCAAAATGAAATAAATATGAGGAACTAAGAAATGTGTTTCTCTTTTAATAGATAGCAAATGACTGCTTCACATTAGACCCAAAAAATTCCTTGAAAATAATAGCTGCAACCCAAGCCAGCCAGGTAATATCCACCATTCTAGTAGGTTTACATGCATTATTCACTTAAATTCTATCAACAACCTACTGAGGTAGGTATTATTCTTGTATAGGTAAGAGATTCAGAAGGCGGGTGTAGTGTGAGCACCTGTAATCCCAACACTTTGGGAGGCTGAGGCAGGGGCATCACTTGAGCCCATGGGTTTCAGACCAGCCTGGGCAACATGGTGAGACCCCATCTTTACAAAAAACTTAAAAATTAGTCCAGGTGCTTTGGGGCACACCTATAATCTGAGCATTCTGGGAGGCCAAGTGGATTGCTTGAGCCCGGTAGTTTGAGACTGGCCTGGGAGACAAAGCAAAACCCCATCTCTCTACAAAAAAAATACAAAATCTTGAGCAGACACCGTGATGCACGCCTGTGGTCCCAGCTACCCGAGAGACTAAAGTGGAAGGATTGCTCAAGCCCGGGAGGTTGAGGCTGCGCTGAGCCATGACCACACCGCTTCATTCCAGCCTGGGCGACAGAGCAAGATCCTGTCTTAAAAAAAAAAAAAAAGAAAGAAATATAACAAAAAAACATTCAGAGGGATGATGGTTGTCAAGGTGAGGTGTAAAAACACATTTATTTGAATTTAAAAAGAAAGTAACATTTTTTCTGTCTTAAAAAATATATTGGTAAGATATGCTGAAATCTTTAATATATCTATTTTCTCAACTCTTTCTAAATAAATTGGATGGAACAAGGTACCCAAAGGAATGAGTAACAAACATAATCAACAGTCATTTGACACATCTTGAAGAGCTTCTATTACAAGTCAGGAAGCTTCCAATTCTTCACTTTTGATAAAGCTGGAGATTCTAATCAAGTTACTAGTTTTTGTATCAGTAAAAATGTTTAACAAATGATTGAATAAACAAATAAAGGGGGAAGAATAGATCAATCCATGCAGAAGAATTCAAAATAATTTATATAGATACCCTGGCTTCAAGGAGGTATAGCCACCCTCTCCTTAGTTGTGGGCTATGCATATTCCTTCCAAGGAGTACAGAATGAAAAGTTCAGGAAAGAGCAACTTTACAGTGGAGAAAAGCTAAAAATATTATTTCAGGCAGGTGATGAAAGGTATCCCATCAACAGGGATAAGCCACACTGATAGTAAATACTTCAGATATGACATAATGAAAATGGCACATTACTTCTCTGGTCTTTCTCTCCCAAACCTATAACCCTAGACTAATCATGAGAAAACACATAAGAAAAATCTCAACTGGCGGACATTGTACAAAATACCTGATCAGTACCCCCCAAAATTGTCATCAAAAACAAGAAAATTTATAATCAAGAGTTGCTTAATAGCTAGGTATGGTGGCATATACCTATAGTCACAGCTACTTGGGAGGCTGAGGTGAAAGGCTCACTTGAGCCCAGGAGGTCGAGGCTGCAGTGACCTGTGATCACACCGCTGCACACCAGTCTGGGTGATGGGAAGACACTGTCTCAAAGACAAGAGACAGAGACACAGACAGAGACAGACAGAGAGAGAGACAGAGACACAGAGAGAGAGGAGTTGCCCATGAAGACATGACTATTAAATATAATGTGATGAGCAGGGCACAGTGGCTCATGCCTATAATCCCAGTGCTTTGGGAGGCCAAGTGGGGAGGACTGCTTGAGGCCAGGAGTTTGAGACCAGCTGGGCAACTTAGTGAGACCCCATCTCTACAAAAAATTTAAATACATATACGTATACACATACATATATAGATATATATTTATACGTATGAAATATTTTGGAGCAAAACAACAACAGGTAAAAACAAAGGAAATGTGAAAGCGTATGGAATTCAGTTAGTTATAATGAATTAACATTGTTTATTAACTGCAACCAATGAATGACACTAATGTTAGATGGTAATAAAGAACCAGAGTAGAACTAGGATAAGTTAAGAGTAGGGATTCAGGCTTGAAAATCTATTCCTAAGTGAACATAGGGAAATGAGAATCATATACATTATTGTTTAGTAAATACAGCTCTTCAAAATGACGCATACATATTTCTTAAAGCTCTAGCTGAAGACAAAGAAACTGAATATAAGAAAGATGATTTTTTACATGTTAAAAGACAATACGTAATTTTATTTTACTAGGAGCAAAGACAATTAAGGAGATTAAGAATAACTCCAAAACCAGATTCCTCCTTACCTCACATTCTGAGTAGGATTCCACCTTTCAGAAGGCAGTTCTCCACTCTGTGGGTCATCTACAGGCGGATGAAGAATCGAAATGCATACATCTCCATTCTACAAGACACAAACATTATATTCAGTAAATACTCAAGAAGTGATGTACAAAAAGGGACATCGGTTCTAAAGTTTCCTTTATTCCTAGAAACTGTTTTTCATCAAAGGAGAAAACAATTCTGCTTTTTATGTTCAACATCAAAGATAAATAATAATTAAGCATTTAAAAAATATTTATTTTGACCAATCTCCAAGGTATATTTTCTAGTGAGAAGAATTACTATTCCTATAGAACAATCCTGATGAAACAAACGATCCCTATGTTTACTTAGGAACATTAAAATATAATATTTATTTTGACCAATCTCCAAGGTATATTTTCTAGTGAGAAGACTTACTATTCCTATAGTACAATCCTGATAAAAAATTGACTGGGGCTGGGCGCGGTGTCTCACGCCTGTAATCCTAGCACTTGGGAGGCCAAGGCGGGTGGATCACCTGAGGTCAGGAGTTTGAGACCAGCATGGCGAAACCCCATCTCTACTAAAAATACAAAAATTGGCTGGGCGCGGTGGCTCACGCCTGTAATCCCAGCACTTTGGGAGACCAAGGTGGGCGGATCACAAGGTCAGGAGTTCGAGACCAGCCTGAACAACATGGTGAAACCCCATCTCTACTAAAAATACAAAAATTAGCCGGGCGTGGTAGCATTCCCCTGTAATCCCAGCTACTCGGGAGGCTGGGGCAGGAGAATCGCTTGAACCTGGGAGGTGGGGGTTGCAGGGAGCCAAGATCACGCCAATGCACTCCATCCTGGGCAACAGAGGGAGACTCCGTCTCAAAAAAACAAAAACAAAAGACAAAAATTAGCCGGGTGTGGTGGCACGCGCCTGTAATCCCAGCTACTCAGGAGGCTGAGGCAGGAGAATCGCTTGAACCCGGGAGGCAGAGGTTGCAGTGAGCCAAGATAGTGCTCCGGCCTGGGCAACACAATGAGACTCCATCTTAAAAAAAAAAAAAGACAAACATAATAAATGAAGATTCAATTGTCTTAGAAGCAGCCAAATATATATCCCTTTGTTTTCAGATATATCTGTGTACCTAGAGTACATAAAAAGGAAGAAAAAATATCTAACCTTGCTTAATATCTACTCAGATAGATGCTATGTCAATAACCATGGCTTATATAAACCAAAAATATGCCTCACAGCAAATGTTAACATCCTCAAGATATGGTTGGAATGACTTCCCACTATGGCTATTATATTTTGCTTCATAAACTTAACATAACTTAATCCACAAGTACATTTAGGTTAATTCATACACATATGGATTGCCCACCATGTGCAATACAGAACACAATTCAATAGAAAAGATAAAGTTAGGTAAAATACAGTGACTTATCTCTTGGACTTAGCCTAACATGGAAGGTAAGATTTATTTATTTATTTAATTTCTTTCTGTCTTTAGAGATGGGAGTCTCACTGTGTTACCTAGGCTGTAGTGCAGTGATTATGCATAAGACAACCATGGTGCACTGCAGCCACTAACTCCTGGCCTCAAGTGATCCTCACACCTCAGTAGTCCCATAGCTGGGACTCTAGGGTGTGCTACCACACACGACTTAAGATTTATATTTTAAAAAAAACTGGAGGTATAACTATATAAAGTGCAAAAATCTTACATAGACAACCCAAATTTAGACACACAGAAACTATATGAATATATATGTAACCATTATCAATATAAAATATTTTTAAAATAAAATTAATACAAAATATTATATTCTAACACACTGCCTTATGGTTAGATACCATAAGGCATGTAAAAAGTTACTACAGATAAAAGAAGAGAGAGGCCAGGCATGGTGGCTCACATCTGTAATCCCAGCACTTTGGGAGGCTGAGGCAGGCAGAGCACAAGGTCAGGAGTTTAAGACCAGCCTGGCCAGTATGATGAAACCCCATCTCTACTAAAAATACAAAAATTAACTGGGCGTGGTGGCACCTGTAATCCCAGCTACTCAGGAGGCTGAGGCAGGAGAATCCCTTGAACCCGGGAGGCAGAGGTTGCAGTGAGCTGAGATCACGCCACTGCACTCCAGCCTGGGCAGCAGAGCGAGACTCCATCTCAAAACAAAAACAAAAACAAAAAGAAGAGAGCCGGGCGTGGTGGCTCACACCTGTAATCCCAGCACTTTGGGAGGCCAAGGCGGGCAGATCACCTGAGGTCAGGAGTTCGAGACCAGCCTGACCAACATGGAGAAAACCCATCTCTACTAAAAATACAAAATTAGCCAGGCGTGGTGGTGCATGCCTGTAATCCTAGCTACTCAGGAGGCTGAGACAGGAGAATCACTTGAACCCGGGAGGCGGAGGTTGCGGTGAGCCGAGATCGCGCCATTGCACTCCAGCTTGTGCTACAAAAGCGAAACTCTGTCTCCAAAAAAAAAAAAAGAGTTTTTCTGAATCCCAGCACTTTGGGAGGCCGAGGCCAGCAGATCACGAGGTCAGGAGATTGAAACCATCCTGGCTAACACGGTGAAACCCCATCTCTACTAAAAATACAAAAAATTAGCCAGGCGTGGTGGCAGACGCCCGTAGTCCCAGCTACTCAGGAGGCTGAGGCAAGAGAATGGCGTGAACCCAGGAGGCGGAGCTTGCAGTGAGCTGAGACTGCGCCACTGCACTCCAGCCTGGGCGACAGAGCGAGACTCCGTCTCAAAAAAAAAAAAAAAATTAGGCCACAGAAGTATGCTACTTGGTTCAGAGCGTAACATATATTAAAAAAACAAACAACAAAAAAACCCCACAAAAAACACAACCTTCTTAGTAGTGGAATGAACTCAACAGATTTGCATTTCAAAATGACATATTAGAAAACAGACATCCAAATTGACACAGACAATGGATTTGACAAAATCTAACACTCTTTCATGATAAAAACAATCAGAAAGCTATGAATAGATGGGTATTATCTTAACATGATAAAGGGCATTTATTAAAAACCCACAGTTGCTAGGCACGGTGGCTCACGCCTGTAACCCCAGGACTTTGGAAGGCCAAAGGGCAGATCACCAGGTCAGGAGATCAAGACCATCCTGGCTAACATGGTGAAACCCCGTCTCTACTAAAAATACAAAAAAAAAAATAGCCAGGCATGGCACAGCGCCGGTAGTCCCAGCTACTCAGAAGGCTGAGGCAGGAGAATCGCTTGAACCCAGGAGGCGGAGGTTGCAGTGAGCCGAGATCGTACTACTGCACTCCAGACTGGGCGACAGAGTAAGACTCCGTCTAAAAAAAAAACCAAAAAAACCCACAGCTAACATCATACTCAGTGGTGACAATGGTGAAAGACTAAAAGCTTTACTCCTAAGATCGGGAGCTTGACAAGGATGCCTGCTTTCACCACTGCTATTTAACATTGTACTGGAAATTTCTAACCAGAGTATTTAGACAAGGAAAAGAAAAAAAGGAAACTGAGTTGAAGGGGAGAAAAGCATCTCTATACACAGATGACATGATCCTATATAAGAAAGCTACAAAAGCTAATAAATTCAGGAAAGTTATAGGATACATAATCAAAACTCAGTCACTTTTATTTTTATAAACTAGCAAAAATAACCTAATAGGATATTATGAAAACAATTCCATTGATAATTGTCATTTAAAAGAATAGATCTGGCCAGGCGGGGTGGCTCACACCTGTAATCCCAGCACTTTGCGGGGCCGGGGCTGGCAGATCACTTGAGGCCAGGAGTTCGAGACCATCCTGGCCAACATGGTGAAACCCCGTCTCTACAAAAATACAAAAAATTTGCCAGACATGGTGGCTCATGCCTGTAATCCCAGCTGCTCAGCAGGTTGAGGCAGGAGAATCGCTTGAACCCAGGAGGCAGAGGTTACAGTGAGCTGAGTACGAGCCACTGCACTCCAGCCTAGGCAACAGAGCGAGACTCCATCTCAAAAAAAAAAAAAAAGAGAGAGAGAGAGAGAGAGAGAGAATAAATCTAGTCATGGAAGGGAAAAGACTTGTATGTTGAAAACTACAAAACGGTGCTCAAAGAAATTTTAAAAGACCTGAAAAAATGTAGAGTTATGATGTTAAGATGGTTCTATTCCCCAGTTTGATCTACAGGTTCATTCAACACGATCCTTATCAAATCCTACCTTCCCATTTTACAGTTATTGACAAGGTAATCCTAAAATTTATATAGCAATTTAAGGGACCCAAAGAGCCAAAACAATTTGGAAAAAGCAAAAGTTGGAGGATTCACACTTCCTAATTTTAAAAATTACTACAAAGACAACCATGTTGTTCAGTACTGGCATAATGACAGACATATAAACCAATGGAATATAATTTACAATTGAGAGTCCAGAAATAATCCAATACATTGATGGCCAATTGATTTTGACAAGGATGCCAAGTCCATTCAATGGCGGAAAAAACAGACTCTTCAATAAATGGTGGTGGGACAACTGGATTTCTACAAACAAAAAAATGCAACTGAACTCCTACCTCATGTCATATACAAAAATTAACTGAAAATAGATCAAAGACTTGGAAATAACTGCACTTCATTAAAATGGAAAACTTTTATGCATCTAAAGGACATTATCAACAAAGTGAAAAGGCAACCTATAGAATGGGAGAAAACATTTGCAAATCATATATCTGATAAAGGTTTAATATGTATAATATATAAGGAATTCCTAAAACTCAGTAACAAAAAGATATCCATTTCAATAATAGGGAAGGCCAGGTACAGTGGCTCATGCCTGTAATTCCACCACTGTGGGAGGCTGAGCGGGGAGGACTGCTTGAGGCCAGGAGTTCCAGACCAGCCTGGGTGACATAAAGAGACAAGGTCTCACTTTGTCTCTCAGGCTGGAGTGCAGTGGTGCAATCTCAGCTCACTGCAGCCTCTACCTCCCGGGTTCAAGTGATCCTTCCACTTCAGCCTCCCAAGTACCTGGGACCACAGATGAGAGCCAGCAAACCTGGATAATTTTTAAAATTTTTTTATAGTGATGGAGTTGCGCTGTTACTCAGGATTGTCCTGACTTCTGAGCTCAAGCAATCCTTCCACCTTGGCCACACAAACTGCTGAGATTACAGGTGTGAGCCACCACACGTGGCCCCCCCCAAAATTTTACTAGTCAGGTGTAGTGGCACACACTTGTAGTCCCAGCTACTTGGGAGGTGGACGTGGGAGGACTGCTTGGGCCCAGGAGTTTGAGGCTGCAGTGAGCCGTGATTGGGCCACTCCAGCCTGGGCAACAGAGCAAGACCCCATTCCCCCAAAATAAATGAAAAATAAAAAATGAGCTAGGACAGACATTTCTCCAAAGAAGGTATACAAATGGCCAATAAGCACATGAAAAGATGCTCAACATAAGCCATGTGGGTAATGCAAAGCAAAACCACAATGAGCTACCACTTTACACCCACTTAAGATAGCTATATTTTGTCCTTTTTTTTTAAATATAGAGATGGGGATCTTGCTATGTTGCCCAGGCTGGTCTCAAACTCCCAGCCTCAAGCAATCCTCCTGCCTTGGCCTTTAAAAGTGCTGAAATTACAGATGTGAGCCACTGCACCTAGCCTTTTTTTAAAAAAAGGAAAATAACAAGTGTTGGTAAGGATGTAAAGAAACTGGAACACACACACACTGCTGGTGGGAATGTAAACAGTTCAGCTGCTATGGGACAAAATTTGGCAGTCCATTTAAAAGATGGCTGGGCACAGTGGCTCACATGCCTGTAATCCCAGCACTAATAGGAAAATGGGTTTAAAAAAGAAGAAAAAAGAAGGAAGAAAAAGTCACCTGGGCACAGTGGCTCACACCTGTAATCCCAGCACTTTGGGAGGCCAGGGCAGGTGAATCACTTGATGCCAGGAGTTCTAGATCAGCCTGGCCAACATGGCAAAATCCCGTCTCTACTAAAAATACAAAAAATAGCTGGGCGTGGTGGTGCACACCTGTAATCCCAGCTACTTGGGTGGTTGAGGCACGAGAATAGCTTGGGGCCAGGAGCAGAGGTTGCAGTGAACTGAGATCCTGACACTGCATCCCAGCCTGGGCAACAGAGTGAGACTCTGTCTCAAAAAATAAATAAATAAATAAATAAAAAGTTAAACATAGAATTCCCATTTAACCCCACAATTCCACTCCTAGGTATGTAACCCAAAGAACTGAAAACAGGTACTCAAAAACTACATGCACATGCATGTTCAGAGCAGCACTATTCACATATACAAAAGGGAGCAACAATCCAAATGTGTCCATCAAAAGACAAATGTAGAAACAAATTGTGGTATATCTATATAATGCAATATTCTTCAGCCATGAAGAGGAATGAAGTACTGATACATACTACAAGGTGGATGAATCTCCAAAATATTGTGCTGAGTGAAACAAGCCAGACACAAAATGTCACATACTATATGACGCTATTTATACTAAATATCTGCAATATGTAAATCTATAGAGACAGCAGATGAGTGGTTGCCGGAGATTGAGGCAACATGGGAATGGAGAGAAATTACTTCACATGTAGTGTATTTTAAGTTGGAGTGATGGAAACGCTTTACCACTACATAGAGGTATTAATAGTTGTACAACATTATGAACATACTAAATGCTATTGAATTGATTATTTATTTACTTATTTATTTATGAATGAAGGATACAGTCTTGCTCTGTCACCCAGGCTGGTGCAGTAGCATGATTATAGCTCACTGCAACTTTGAACTCTTGGGCTCAAGGGACCTCCCTGCAAATTGTTTACTTTAAATGGTTAATTTTATGTATGTGAATTTCATCTCAATAAATTCTTTTTTTTTTAATGAGGAAGTTATTGGACTCTAGAATGGGGATTCTAAAAGATAAAATGAAGAATTATCTAGCCTACACCCCATCCAAATCCAATTAAATAAAAATTTCCAGGATTCTTTTTAATAACTTCTCCACATGATTCTGATATATGGCCAAATTTGGGCATGTCAATACTTAGGAAACCTTTTCCCTATACCTTAAAATGTTAAGAGAAAATGGATAAGATCTGTAAATCCAAGAATTACATAAATATGCATAAAATCCTGCTTGTGACAAGTTATTTACAAACCAGAGCTCAGCTCTGAAAAGTACAAATTTAGTGGCCTAAATACTAACATATTCTAAATGATGGCTAATGTACCATATAGATAAACCTATAAATGTATATCCCCATAGAGCAACTTATAAAAAGCTCCATACTGTGTTCTACAACACACTATTAATAAAATAATCAGCAATTTTTTTCTCTGAACTTTCCCCTCAATTTTGTAATGAACCCAAAACTGCTCTAAAAATTAATGTCTATTATAAAAAATGTTTAGGTACTAATGAACAGTGAAATTCTATGTGTTGCCTTATCTGTGAAGTCTGTAGTAAAGAAAGTGTTATATGAACTCTCATTGTAATACAGTTTGTGAAAAATATGGTGCTCATTAGTTGTCTACTTTTTAACAATATGACCAGAATGTAACCAGTAACATATATATTAAGGCTCACTAAACACAGTGCAAAACAGAAAGGAAATAGATTGTGCAGTACCATCACTGATGACAAATTCGCAAAGCAGAAAGGAAATAGATTGTGCAGTACAATCACTGATGACAAATTCCTATCAAATTTCCTTAGTTTTCCTAGTTCTCCATTGATACTAATGCATTTCACAAATATGGTAATGATGAAAATATAAATATATATATACACGCACACATACATATACACAGTTCACTGCAGCCTCGACCTTCTAGGCTCAAGTGACCCTCCCACCTCAGCCTTCCAAGTAGCTGGGACTACAGGCATGTGCCACTACACCTGGTGAACTTGCCTCAGCCTCCCAAAGTGCTGGGATTATAGGCATAAGCCACTGTGCCCAGCCAACAACAACAGAAAGTTTTGCAGCTTTAACTCAAGGAGAAGACAATTTTAAAATAAATCCACTCATGTAACACAACAGTTATTTACAACTTTTGGGGGCTGCAGTAATATATCTATACATTTATTTAATAAACTGTGACCAAAGCGCTTGTCTTTTGATTTATTTATTTATTTATTTTTTGAGACAGGAGTCTCACTCTGTTGCCCAGGCTGGAGTGCAGTGGTGCAATCTTGGCTCACTGCAACCTCTGCCTCCTGGGTTCAAGCGATTCTCATGCCTCAGCCTCCCGAGCAACTGGGATTACAGGTGTGCGCCACCATGCTCAGCTAATTTTTTCTATTTTTAGTAGAGGTGGGATTTCACTGTGTTGGCCAGGCTAGTCCTGAACTCCCGGCCTCTAGTGGTCCGCCTACCTCGGCCTCCCAAAGTGGTAGGATTACAGGCATGAGCCACCACACCTGACCACACCTGTCTTTTTAAAAACATAAGAGCTGGGCGTGGTGGCTCACTGCTGTAATCCCAGCACTTTGGGAGGCCGAGGCAGGTGGGTCACGAAGTCAGAAGTTCGAGACCAGACTGGCCAAGATGTAAAACGGCATCTCCACTAAAAATACAAAAATTAGCCGGGCGGGCACCTGTAATCCCAGCTACTCAGAAGGCTGAGGCAGGAGAATCGCTTGAACCCGGGAGGCGGAGGTCTCAAAAAAAAAAAAAACACAAAAAAACACAACAACAACAAAAAACATGACGTAAGAAACTATTTTTGGCCAGATGGGGTCTCTAGATCTCTATTACCACAAATACCAACACTGGCCCTCAAAAATTTCAATTCTGATACCATTTCCATACTGCTATGAAGGTTAATAGTCATGTGAGAAGAGTTTCTTATGATTCCTTTGACAACATCAAATTTAATTCCTAAATATGATTTGTCACTTCTTCCCCCACCCACCCCCTCCCTGCAAGACGGAGTCTTGCTCTGTCGCCCAGGCTGGAGTATAATGGCATGATCTCAGCTCACTGCAACCTCTGCCTCCTGGGTTCAAGCAATTCTCTTGCCTCAGCCTCCTGAGTAGCTGGGATTACAGGCACCTGCCACTGCGCCTGGCTAATTTTTGTATTTTTAGTAGAGACGGAGTTCCACCATGTTGGCCAGGCTGGTCTCAAACTCCTGACCTCATGATCTGCCTGCCTCGGCCTCCCAAAGTGCTGGGACTACAGGCGTGAGCCACCGAGCCCGGCCTTAGCTCGATCTCAGCTCACTGCAACCTCTGCCTCCCGGGTTCAAGCCGATCCTCCTGCCTTATCCTGCTGAGTAGCTGGGATTACAGGCGCGTGCCACCACACCCGGCTGATGTTTGTATTTTTAGTAAAGACGGGGTTTCACCATGTTGACCAAGCTGGTCTTGAACTCCTCAACTCAGCCTCCCAAAGTGCTGGGATTATAGGGTGAGCCACTGCGCCCGGCCTATCACTTCTTTAAAAACAAAACATTTGTGTGTGAAAAATATCTACACATTTATGGGATATGCATGCATTTTATTGTAGAAAAATTCATTATGAATATGGAAAAAATTTTATATCATGATCTAATGGTATCTCTTGAAAGAACTAAATAGCCTATGTACTGAAAAAAAAGTGGAAAGGGGAGTGTAATTACCTACCTACACTTCTTTCCTGTAGAGCTTTGACTCCTTTATCCTATTCTTCATTTTCTTTTTTGAGAGGTGTTTGGGAATTAGATAACTGAGATGGAAATAGTATGTATATGGCTTTAAGAGCAATTAACTCTCTGCTGGGTGTGGTGGCTCACGCCTGTAACCCCAGCACTTTGGGAGGCCGAGGTGGGAGGATCACAATCAGGAGTTAGAGACCAGCCTGACCAATATGGTGAAACACCGTCTCTACTAAAAATACAAAACTTAGCTGGGTGTGGTGGCGCACACCTGTAGTCCCAGCTACTCAGGAGGCTGGGGCAGAAGAATCCTTGAAGGGAGGCAGAAGTTGCAGTGAGCCGAAATCATGCCACCACACTCCAGCCTGGGTGACAGAACGAGACTCCATCTCAAAAACACAAAAGTAATTAGCTCTCAATTGCAACACAAAAGTTTGCTCCTTCTCACTTCTCTCTTGCTACCTAAAATCTATATATACACCACGTAACTGTAAAGGCAAAAGCCTTTAATTATTAGACAGGGACATTGTTATGGTCTGAATTTTGGTGTCACCCATGAATGGGATTAGCACCCTTATGAAAGAGGCAAGAGAGGGCCGGGCACGGTGGCTCACGCTTGTAATCCCAGCACTTTGGGAGGCCAAGGTGGGCGGATCATGAGGCCAGGCAATCGAGACCATCCTGGCTAACACGGTGAAACCCTGTCTCTACTAAAAATAAAAAAAAGAAAGAGGCAAGAGAGAACTGCCTTGCCTCTTCTCCCACAAAGATGCAACAAAACAGGCTTGAAAAACAAGCCCTCAACAGACCAAATGTGCTGGTGGCTTGGTCTTGGAATTCCCAGCCTCCAGAATTGTGAGCAATAAATTTCTGTTGTTAATATATTATCCAGTCTAAAAAATGTACTAAGACAAATACCAAAATACTGCTGTGCGTACTGAACTCAGTTTGAACTTAGGAAACAATGAATTATTTCTACAGACTCTTTCCTACAAAAGGAGGATAATGTTGTTACACAGAACAGTGTAGTCACTATTGTTTATTTATATTATGTCAAATATTAAACAATATTTAGAAAGCTTATTTCTAAAAAGAAAACTATATATCATTTCAGTACCAGTCTGTTCTGTCTGAAAAAGAAAAATTAAGATATCTTACATAAGAAACAGACTGTGGAAAATGACACAGCTGCCCCAATGTGCTCATTTATACAGAATGAACTCCAAATTCAAGACCCTACAGCGAGTTCTCCATTTCTTGCCTAAAAGCAATTTAAAGGTGGCCGGGCATGGCAGCTTACCCTGTAATCCCAGCACTTTGGGAGGCCAAGGCAGGTGGATCACTTGGGGTCAGAAGTTCAAGGCCACTCTGGCCGACATGGTGAAACATTGTCTCTGCTAAAAATACAAAAATTAGCCAGGTGTGGTCGTGCACACCTGTAGTCCCAGCTACCCAAGAAGCTGAGACAGGAGAATCGCTTGAACCCAGGAGGTGGCGGTTTCAGTTAGCTGAAATCGCACCACTGCACTCCAGCCTGGGTGACAGAGATTCCGTCTCAAATAACAAATAAATAAATAAAATAAAAGTAATTTAAAGGTGATGTTAGCTCAGTTTCTGGAGCAAAGGTACTTCCAACATCCACAGGGCCAAAAAAAAGAACTGATGCATGACTAAGATGGCAAGAATCTAAAGCAATTTCAATGCTTGGGATGCTGCTACTAAAAAATGAGACCACTGCAAAACCATACTGCAAATAAAAGATTACAGAATTTTTTTTTGTTTTTTTGTTTTTTGAAATCGACAGAGCTGGCAGGCAGAAAATAAGTAAAGACATAGCTGGACTCAGCAACACCATTCTTCAAGTGTATATAATGAGCATTATAGACTACTACACTCGTAACTGCAGATTACACATTGTTCTTGAGTTCACATGGAACTTTCATGAAGATATATCACATTCTGGGCCATAAGGCACATACTGACAAATTTTTAAAAATAGAAATCATACAATGTCTGCTTTCAGATCACAACGGAATTTAACTGGAAGTTCCTAACAGAAAGATACCTGCAAAATCCCCAAAACATTTGGAGATTTAAAAACACACTTTTAGAATAGTAGGCCAGGCGCGGTGGCTCACACCTGTAATCCCGGCACTTTGGGAGGCCGAGGTGGGTGGATCACGAGGTCAGGAATTCAAGAACAGCCTGGCCAACATGGTGAAACCCCATCTCTACTAAAAATACAAAAATTAGCTGGGCATGGTGGCGCATGCCTGTAATCCCAGCTACTCGGAAGGCTGAAGCAGGAGAACTGCTTGAACTGGGAGCCGGAAAGCAGAGGTAGCAGTGAGCGAGATTGCGCCACTGCACTCCAGCCTGGGCTACAGAGCGAGACTGTCTCAAAAACAAACAAACAAACAAAAAAGCACACTTATAGAATAGTGAAGAGTAGCCTCAAAAGAAAAAAACTAGCGGGCCCTCATATATCAACCTGAGAAACAGAATGCATTATTCTAGTATCCTTATGGATCAGCCCAAAGCTAAATACGTTTCATCAACAAAGCTAGAAATGCTTCCCCCAGGCATGTGCACTTGTCTAGTAGAAGAACCTCACCTTGAATTTATTCCAAAAGAGCCTCTCAAATGTTCAGCAGCAATTCCTAAAAGGAGGCCAGTCCAAATGTAATGGGATAAATCCCGCTCCCCCCACCAAAAGCTGAATCTCTCACCCATAGGAACAGGTGACCCTTGCTGTGAAGTTAGAGGATAGGCACACAAATAAATTTATATTTACATTATCTACTAAATTTTTAAATGCACATGTTAAAGACATGTGTATTATAACCCTAGCAATGAACAGCAAAAGTCTAAAGCCCAAATCCTTTACTTTATCCTTTATCCTGTAGAATATACACAGGATATTATAAAACTACACTAATGTTAAATAATTAATCCAGAAACTGTTAACTGAAGTGCAAAATCATTAATATTTCTCTATGGCTACAAAAGCCTAACTATCAAAGTGTGCTGAGATAGGCTATTTTAAAGTACTGATTTAAAAAAAAAATCTTCAGAGAAATTTATGATGGATGTCTCTTACCTCATAAATGTTGGGGTGCCACATTTTGGTCAAGAATCTGAAGGTAGGTGGTGAATAGGGGTAGTCAATAGGAAATTTAATATGCGCCTGAAAAGAAAAAAAATGAAATGCTAATAAATGAGACTATAACTTATTCATCTGCCTAATAATTCACCCTACTACACCCCACAGAAACAAAGCTCCTTTCATAGAGTAAACTCTTGAGATTAAAGTAGCTCAGACATACTTTGTTATCCCCAGTGCCAGGGTCATTAGTAAGTTCTTACAGCACCCCTTCAAATATTTATAAAAGCCTTTTTTTTTTTTTTTTTTTTTAAGACGGAGTCTCACTCTGTCAGCAGGCTGGAGTGCAGTGACGTGACCTCAGCTCACTGCAACCTCCACCTCCCAGGTTCAAGCGATTCTCCTGCCTCAGCCTCCCGAGTAGCTGGGACTACAGGTGCACGCCACCACGTCCAGCTAATTTTTGTATTTTTAGTAGAGACGGGGTTTCACCATGTTGGCCAGGATGGTCTCAATCTCTTGACCTTGTGATCCACCTGCCTTGGCCTCCCAAAGTGCTGGGATTACAGGTGTGAGCCACCGTGCCCTGCCCCTATAAAAGGCTATTTTAAGTCACCAAAACTCACACTCACTCACATACACAAACATACATAAATATAATTTTAACTTGGCTCACGAGTGAAAAACAGTACTCTCTGTACATTTTATTTTTATAACAAAATAATCTAATTTTAGAGTACACAATATGGAACAATGGTATTTTTCTTTTTACTCACATAATTTAACTGTCATTCTATCACCCAGAAATAATAAATGCTGACATTGCTGATTTCCCTTACAAAACTTATTTTTAAAAACTTCAACATACTGTATTTTGTATTCTGCTTTTTTCACCTGTACCACATTGTAAACATTTTTTTAACACCATAAAATATTCTCTTTACATGGGTGACTGACAGTATCTGCATTATACTCCATTAAATGTATACCTACATGAACCATTTTATAAAACTATTTCCTTACTTTGGGCATTTGGGTTGTTTCTCACACCTTTGCTGTTACAAATCCTGCTGCAGTGAACGTCCTTTGCAGTATCCCCGTATTTTACACATGAAGAAATACAGAAAACCTGAAAAGTTCTCTCTTCCATAAAAGCAATGGGAAAATTGCCAAAAATTATAAGCATCAACATTTTCAGAATTCCAGAAAATAACCAGAGGCTTGCAACAATTCAAGGAGTAGATATTTAAAGAAAATGGCTGACATTCAGTAAGAACATCAAGCTACGTGATTTTAACTTACCCTAATCCAATCTCCTATACTCTAGCTGTGCAGCAGCCTTAAAACACATTCAAAGTAAAAACCAAGGAAGCTGACAGGCCCTGGAGAGGATAGAATGGCCTGGCATTTGGCAAAATGCCAGCCTTACTCCCAGAGAATTGTCATTAAGTTTACTTTTCTAATGGTTCCCTAGAAAACTCCACTTGCAAGGCTGTCTACATGTGATTGGATTTGGAGCTTGGCCAATATGAAAACATTTTCCCTGGCAGCTTTGTTGAAAACAATGGCAGGCAACTATTTAATCTTAAAGGTACCTGAGGCAGTGGAAAATACAAAACAGACTAACCAAAAACGTTAAGGAAAAGCTGGGCTGGACTAAGAGTTGTCCATTATGGTTCTGAAAAGCTCTGACAAATTATTGTGAGTCTATAATACCATGACAATGTGTAGAGCTATGCACATGCCCAGCACTATGTGCTTGCTCAGGAAAGCCCTAAGAAGGCCCTAACTTTATACCTCTGGCTTAACTTGAGAATGTATGCAACAAGAAGGTAAAGAGTTTGCAAATGCCTGTCTGAATTAAGTTGAAGACATGCAACGACACATATGCAGAGCCTCTCCACAAATTCCAGCTAACTAACTGGTTCTAGAAAACCAAGGAAGTCTCTGTTCAATCATTACCTGACCACTAAGCTGAGTGGAGAATTCACTGGCCACACATAACAATAATATTGACATTATATAATTAGGTAAAAGAAGTCAACAGTAATTACAACAGCAGCAGCAATGGCAACAACAAAAACCCTGGGGAAGAGGAGAATTGGATTTCTGCAGGTGCCACTGTATATTATTTAAATTTCTAGTTTTCAGCAAAATATTACAAGCTATGAACAAAGTATGGTCCATACAACAGGAGAAAAAAAAAGAATCAATAGAAACTGGAAACCTAAGTATTAAAGTTACTAGGCAAAGACTAAATCAGCTTATCTTTAAACCTTTAAACATTTCAAAGGACTAAAGAAAATCATGCCTAAAGAACTTAAAGGAAAGCATGAGAATGGTGTCTCACCCATAAATACTGAATATCAATAATGAGATAAATTATTTTTAAAAATCCACAAAAAGTGGTGGCTCATGCCTGTAATCCCAACACTTTGGAAGGCTCAGGCAGGTGGATCCCTTGAGCCCAGAATTTCAGACAAGCCTAGGCAAGGTAGCGAGACCCTACTCTACAAAAAATTTAAAAATCAGTCGGGTATGGTGGTGTCTGTGGTCCCAGCTACATAGGAGGCTGAGGTGGGAGGATCACTTGAGCCCAGGAGGTGGGGCTGCAGTGGGCTATGATCATACCACTGCACTCAAGGCTGGGCAACAGAGGAAGAGCCTGTCTCAAAAAAAAAAAAAAAAGAAAAAAGAAAAAAGAAAAAGAAAAAATAAAGGGGTTGGGGGTAGGAGGGGGAAGAGAGAGAGAGAGAGAGATTCTTAAGTTGTTAAGTACAAAAACTGTTGATTCTTTGAGACAGGGTCTTGCTCTGTCAGTCACCCAGGCTAGACAGAGTGCACTGGGTTATAGCTCACTGCAACCCTGACATTCTGGGCTCAAGCAATTCACCCACCTCAGCCACCTGAGTAGATGGGACTACAAGCATGCATCTCCAAGCCCAGCTAATTTTTTTATGGGGCTGGAGGTTTCATCATATTGCCCAGGCTGGGTCTCGAACTCCTGGGCTCAAGCAATCCCCATGCCTCGGCCTCCCAAAGTGCTGGGATTTACAGATGTGAGCCACCACAGCTGGCCTGTTCATTCCTTTTGATGACTAAATTTAAGAAGTACAAAAACTGAAATTAAAAAAAAAAATTAAGTGCTGAGCAACAGATTTGAGCAGGTAGAAGAAATAGTGAATTTGAAGATAGGTCAATTTATTGACCTTATTCTTTTTTCTTTTTTTTTTTTTTTGAGACAGAGTCTTGCTCTGTCACCAGGCTGGAGGGCAGTGGTGCAATCTCGGCTCACTGCAACCTCCACCTCCAGGCTCAAGTGATCCTCCTGCCTCAGCCTCCTCCTGAGTAGCTGGGACTACAGGGGCATGCCACCACGCCCAGCTAAATTTTTGTATTTTTTAGTAGAGACGGGGTTTCACCATGTTGGCCAGGATGGCGTTGATCTCTTGACCTCGTGATCTGCCTGCCTCGGCCTCCCAAAGTGCTGGGATTACAGACATGAGCCACTGCACTCGGCCTTATTGATCTTATTCTTTTAAGGGGGAGTAGTGGAAATCCCAATTTATAGCTGATTCATCAGGAGTATAGGTCTGCCACAGGCATCCAAAATGGAGGCAGTCTTTCTTGTGGGACTGAGTCCTTAACCTATAGAATCTGATGCTATCTCCAGGTAGACAGTGTCAACAATGAATTGAATTGGAGGACTAAGATAAGAGAGAAACTATAAAATTCTTAAAAGAAAACATAGGTGTAAATCTTCATAACCTTGCATTCACTAAGTTTTGTACACGTGACACCAAAATCACAAGGAACAAAAGTAAAAAGAAATGGGACACAATTAAAATTATTATTATTTTGAGGTGGAGTCTTGCTCTGTTGCCCAGGCTGAAGTGCAGTGGCATGATCTCAGCTCACTGCAACTTCCACTTCCTGGGTTCAAGCGATTCTCCTGCCTCAGCCTCTCGAGTAGCTGGGATTACAGGCATGTGCCACCACTCCTGGCTAATTTTTGTATTTTTAGTAGAGACGGGGTTTCACCATGTTGGCCAGGATGGTCTCAAACGCTTGACCTCAGGTGATCCGTCCACCTCAGACTCCCAAAGTGCTAGGATTACAGGTATCAGCCACTATCCTCGGCCCAAGGTTTCTTTTTCAGATGACAAAATGTACTCTAAAATTGATTTTGGTGATGGTTATACAACTTTGTGAATATGCTAGAAACCACTAAACTATATACTTTAATAAATGGGTGAACTGTATGACAGATGCATTAAAATCACAATAAAGCTGATTAGGGGGAAAAAAGGCTGGAGCCCAAACACCCAGGTCCCTCAAAGATCTTGATTTCTAAAATATCATTATTTGGCCGGCATGGTGGCTCACGCCTGTAATCTCAGCACTTTTGGAGCCCTAGGCAGGTGGATCACGAGGTCAGGAGTTCAAGACCAGCCTGGCCAAGATGGTGAAACCCCATCTCTAGTAAAACTAAAAATTAGCCAGGTGCAGTGGCAGGTGCCTGTAATCCCAGCTACTCGGGAGGCTGAGGCAGGAGAATTGCTTGAACCCGGGCGGGAGAGGTTGCAGTGAGCCGAGATCGCACCACTGCACTCCAGCCTGGGCGACAGAATGAGACTCCATCTCAAAAGATAAATAAAATCATATAAAATATCATTATTCAATAAAAGGAACCAGGGCCCTCTGGTGAAACACCTGATTCTAGATCTGTGGCAGGAAAAATAAAAGACAAGCCTAGAGCATCTTATAATGCCAAAAAGTAAGTGCTAAAGAAAACAAATTGGAGTATTTCAAAACAGCATAGGAGCCAACCTGCAAGAGCTCCTAATGGCCAAAACTAGAATAATCGAAGCTATAAAATACATAATGTAATACTGTTACCCAAAATATGAAATAAATATAAATGAGTACATACTGGTAAGTATTACTGAATGGAAAAATACTGGTGGAGAAGGGTCAAATCTTCCTTACAGTAGTACTACAAATAATCATAATCCACATTCAGGTGGTGAAGTTGAATTCCCCTTTCCTAGAGTGTGGGCTGGATTTAATGACTCACTTTCTAACAATAGAGTATGGAAAGAAATAGTAGCTCTACCATAGAGAAATCTGGCAGACATGTTAACCAAGTGATCAAGGTTAACATCACTAGCAGTAAATCATATTGGTATCATGACCTCCCTGATATGATGTAGTAAGAAAGGCACTTCATCTTTGTGGTATTCTTCCCCCAAAATCTATAACCCCATTCTAGTCATGAGAAAAACATCAGATAACCCAAATGGAGGAATATTCTACCAAACCTGACCCATCCTCTTCAAAAATTGTCAAGGTCACAAAAAATGAGGAAAGACGGAGAAATCATCAAAGACTGGAGGAGACTAAAAGACGAGGCAACTAAATATAGTGTGATATCCTGAAATGGACTCTGAAATAAGATGATGATATGGAGGCACAGGAGAATACAGAGTGAGTGCTAATGAGTATGGGGATTCTTTTTGAGATGATGAAATATTCTGGAGTTAGATGGTGGTGATGGCTGTACAACCATCTGAATATACTAAAAACCACTGAACTATATACTTTAAAAGGGTGAATTTTATGGTATATGAATTACACCTTAATTAATACATTAGTGCAGAAACTGGTGAAATCTAAACTAAACTAACTGGAGATTAGTTAATAAAGCTGGAGTGGCTATCTGAATAACAGAGAAAATATACTTTAGAACAAAAAATATTATCACAGATAAAGAGGGTAATTTCATAAGGGGATCAATTCACAAAGAAGACATAATATTAACTGTGTGTGCACTGGTAACAACAGAGCTTTAGAACACAAAATGATGTAACTAAAAACTTTTACCACCAAATGGAAAAACAGAAAAATGCAAAATTACAGTTGAAGATATCATCACTTCTCTCTCAGCAGTCTAAAGCAGCGGTCCCCAACCCTTTTGGCACCAGGGACTGATTTCATTGAAGACAATTTTTCCATGGACAAGAGGGCGGAGGAGTGGGAAGGGTAGTGAGGTGGGTGTTTCGGGATGAAACTGTTCCACCTCAAATCATCAGGCATTAGTCAGATTCTCATAAGGAACACTCAACCTAGATCCCTCACATGCCCAGTTCACAACAGGGTTCGCACTCCTTGAGAATCTAATGCCTGAGCTGATCTGACTGGAGGCTGAGCTCACCTCCTGCTGTGCGGCCTACTTCCTAACAGGCCACAGAGTGGTACCAGATCAGTATCGGGTAGGGACCCCTGGTTTAAAGTACAAGGAGACAAAAACTCAGTAAGGATATAGAAGACAATATGCCACCGAACAACAGCAGCATACAAATTATTTTTGTGGACACACACAACACGCACCAAGACATACCATATTCTGGAACGTACAACATCTATCTACAAAGTTTAAAGAAATGACATAATACATAGCATATTCTTTGGCCACAATGAATTAAGCTAGAAATTTTGATTTTCTAAATTCAAAGATATTTAGTAAATCCCCAAACATTTGGAAATTACATAACTGTACAAATCACAGTATAAAGAGGAAGCCACAAAGTTACTTAGAAAACTGTTTAATTGAACATGAAAAAAATGACAATGAAAATCTGTAACATACACCTAAAGCAATACTCAAATAGAAATTTTTAGAATTGCCTACACTGGAAAAAATGTAGGTCTCATTTCAATAATATAAGCTTCTACTTAAGAAATGAGAAAAATACAAAATTAGGCCAAGTGCAGTGGCTCACACTTATAATTCCAGCACTTAGGGAGGCTGAGGCGGGTGGATTGCTTGAGCACAGGAGTTGGAGAGCAGCCTGAGCAACATGGTAAGACCTCATCTTTACAAAAAATACAAAAAGTTGCCAGGCATGATGGTGCACCCCTGAGGTCCCAGCTACTTGGGAGGCTGAGGTAGAAGGATCACTACTTAAGTTTGGGAGGTTGAGGCTGCAGTGAATCATAATCTTGCCACTGCACTCCAGCCTGGGTGACAGAGTGAGACTCCGTCTCAAAAAAAAAAAAAAAATCAATCATAAGTAGTTTTAATGTGACCCTTCTGACTTTATTCTAGAAGTAGTTTTTTTTTTTTAAGATGGAGTTTCGCTCTGTCGCCCAGCTCACTGCAACCTCCACTTCCCAAATTCAAGCTGTTCTCTTGCCTCAGCCTCTGGAGTAGCTGGGATTACAGGCATGTGCCAACACGCCTGGCTAATTTTTGTTATTTTTAGTACACTTGGGGTTTCACCATGTTGGTCAGGCTGGTCTCGAACTCTTTATTTTATTTATTTTATTTGTTTTTGAGATGGAGTCTCACTCTATTGCCCAGGCTGGAGTGCAGTGGCACGATCTCGGCTCACTGCAAGCTCCGCCTCCCGAGTTCACGCCATTCTCCTGCCTCAGCCTCCCGAGTAGCTGGGACTAGAGGCGCCCTCCACCATGCCCGGCTACATTTTTTCTATTTTTAGTAGAGACGGGGTTTCACCATGTTAGCCAGGATGGTCTCGATCTCCTGACCTCGTGATCCGCCCACCTCGGCCTCTCAAAGTGCTGGGATTACAGGCATGAGCCACCGCCCCCGGCCTTATGATTGATTTTTTTAAAGCATCATGCCTAAAGTATGCTTACATTACCACTAGAAGAGGTAACATTGGTTGGTGTGCGTCTGGTAAGGCTATTTAAATTATACTAAGAACTCCTTCAGCGGAGTTTACAATCCTCAACTATTCAGCTGAAGTTAACATTCAGGGGGAATATCCTGCTGTAATGCTTCCCTGAGCAATTATACAATTTTATCTCTATCTCTATTACTTTACTTATTTTTCAGAACCTTATTAACTGTTTATTTACTTATTTATTTTTGAGATGGAGTCTTGCTCTGTCGCCCAGGCTAGAGTGCATTGGCGCAATCCTGGCTCACTGCAACCTCTGCCTCCCGGGTTCAAGCAATTCTCCTGTTTCAGTCTCCCGAGTAGCTAGAGGCGCATGCCACCACACCTGGCTAATTTTTGTATTTTTAGTAGAGACAGGGTTTCACCATGTTGGTCAGGCTGGTCTCGAACTCCTGACCTCAGGTGATCCACCTGCCTTGGCCTCCCAAAGTGCTGGGATTACAGGTGTGAGTCACCATGCCCAGCCCTTATTAACAATTTAAACATACTATTTCACATGTATATGGTGACCTATAGTTACCTATGTATTACCTCATACACGTATTTAATACTCCTACTTCAGCCAACTTGTCACTGAAATTTCTTTCCTTTTTGAAATTTTATGAAATAAGATATAACTTGCTGTAAACATATGAATATGAGATCTCATACCATTTCAGTTACATTCACAGAACAATATAACGATTTTAAAAGAAGAAGGGAAGGTACTAGAATCAGTAGCCCTGTGTTGTAGCCCCGGCATGATTCTTGACTATTTAATTTACATTTTTCTATCTTTTATTTGTCAGGCACAATTCTAAGCATTGTCTTTGCTAGGCCTCTGACCTTAGGTCAATTCATTTAAATCTCTAGATTTCAAGTTCCTTTTTATATAAAATGGCGAAAAACACTGACCCTAGGGAGTTATCATGAGGATCATATACGAATTTTAAGAGAACCTTCAAAAATGGATCCCAAGACACAATTATTTTTTATTTTTTAAGAGACAGGGTCTCACTATGTTGCCCAAACTCAAGACCTCAAGTGATCTTCCCACCTCAGCCTACTGAGTAGCTGGGACTACAGGGGTGTGGCACCACACCTGGCTCCAAGATAATCTTAAATCATCAAATCAAAGGTTAAATCATTATCATTGTATTCAGGAGCATTAATAAATATTAAAGTATTTTCCACAAGAAGTAAAAGGGAAAATAAAGTTCAATATATTAGAAAATTTGCTCTTACCCATTATAGATCTTAGTAATTTCAGGGTATGATGTGAACAAACTAAATTTATGAGAACAAGGGAAATGTAAACATTGACTGGATATTAAGGAATTATGAGCTTTTATAGTTGTGATAATAGTATTACAGTTAGGTCTCAAAAATACATGTTATTTAGTTGGTGCTGTAGTAATTCTCATTTAAAGTTTTTTAAAAAGTAAAACAAAACTTGGCCAGGCGCAGTGGCTCATGCCTGTAATCCCAGCACTTTGGGAGGTCGAGGCAGGTGGATCACAAGGTCACGAGTTCGAGACCAGCCTGGCCAATTAAAAAAAAAAAAAGGTAAAACAAAACATATTTTAAAAATACATTTTGAGGCCGGGTACAGTGGCTCATGCCTATAATCCCAGCACTTTGCGAGGCTGAGGCGGGAGGATCAACTTGAGCCCAGGAGTTCCAAACTAGCCTCAGCAACATAGCGCGACCCCCAACTCTACAAAACAATTCTTTAAAATTAGCCAGCCATGTTGGTGTGCACTTGTAGTCCCGGCTACTCAAGAGGCTGAGGTGGGAAGATCGCTTGAACCCAGGCTGCAGTGAGCTATGATCCTGACATTGCACCCCAGTCTGGGAGACAAGTCGAGACCCTGTCTTAAAACAAACAAACAAAAAAAAACTATTCTGAAATTTTCACAAATGAAATGAAAAGTAGAAATTAATTACAAAATAAAATGGAGGAGGGGGCGGGTAGGATAAAGATAATAATAATAATATATATACATAAATAAAAACAATGTGTGCATATATATTTCTTCACATGCATTATGTATATATTTAAAAAGACTGAAAAGACACATTCCTAACTATTAACAATGATCAGCTCAGGAACAGAGGGCAACGGAGGAAGAATGGGGCATTTAAAGAACTTTGTAACTTCTTTATGACTGATATAATAAACATGTTATTATTTTTATAAACTGAAAAAAGAAGATTTTTCACTTGTGAATCTTCTATACAATGGTCTGTACCTACTTTGCACTGAAAACTGACATCTGGAATGATACACTCAATTAAGTTTGAAAGTATAAAAACTAAGTTAAGGCTGGGCACGGTGGTTCACGCCTGTAATCCCAGCACTTTGGGAGTCCGAGGCAGGCAGATCACTTGAAGTCAGGAGTTCAGCACCAGCCTGGCCAACATGGTGAAACCCCATCTCTACTAAAAATACAAAAATTAGCCGGGCATGGCAGCGGGCACCTGTAATCCCAGCTACTTGGGCGGCTGAGACAGGAGAATTGCTTGAACTCGGGAAGCAGAGGTTACAGTGAGCAGAGATCGTGCCACTGCACTCCAGCCTGGGTGACAGAATGAAATTCCATCCAAAAAAAAAAAAAATTTTAGGCCAGGCACAGTGGCTGGTTCATGTCTGAAACCCTAGCACTTTGGGAGGCCAAGGCAGGCGGATCGCTTGAGCCCAGAAGTTCAAGTTCAGCCTGGACAACATGGTGAAACCCCAACTCCACACACACCGTAATTTTTTTTAACTTAGCCAGGCATGATGGCTTGAGCCTGTAGTCCCAACCACTCAGGGTGCTCAGGTGGCAGTATCCGCTTGAGCCTGGGAGGTCAAGTATGCAGTGAGCAGTGATGGTACCACTGCATTCCAGCCTGTGTGACAGAGCGAGACCTGGCCCCTCCCCAAAAAAAGTTTTAATATAAATTACAGGATATTTTTCATTCGAAATTGTGTACATATGAAATCTACAAGTTATAACTGAACTTCCTTAGGAAGTTTGATAGCCTTAGGGAGTCTTATGTTTAGGTCACATATGGAATTATCATCTTTACTCTGCAGTTATACAGCGCATATACATAAGCACTTGTTCTTTCTGCAATAACCTTTTATTCAAGTTATCAATAAACTTTTGCTTAATCATGCTATCTGTTAAACTGTAAAAATAATAACTTAGTAATAGTTCATTATATCTAGAAGTCACAGTTGGCTGTCCAGCCCTAAATGACCTAGGAGACATTTTACCATTGCTGTGCTAAGGGGTGGGGGAAAAAAACAGCAGCACAAAATTAAAAAGAAAAATTACTTTCATTTACCTACAGGTCCATTTAATTAAGTTAAAGTAGTATCTATGATATTAGATCTTTTTTTTTTTTTTTAAGACGGAGTCTTGCTCTGTCGCTCAGGCAGCAGTGCAGTGGCGCGACCTCCGCTGACTGCAACCTCCACCTCCCAGGCTCAAGCAATTCTCCTGTCTCACCCTCCCAAGTAGCTGGGATTACAGGTGCCTGCCACTACATCCAGCTAATTTTTGTATTTTTAGTAGAGATGAGGTTTCATCATGTTGGCCAGGCTGCTCTCAAACTCCTGACCCCAAGTGATCCATCTGCCTCAGCCTCCTAAAGTGCTGGGATTACAGGTGAGAGCCACAGAGCCCGGCCTGATATGAAATCTTAACCATTTATTTCTGAAACTGTTAAGCAAGTGTACTAAAGCGTATCTGCTAACCAAATTCATACACACACCAAACCTTTTTTTTTTTTTTGAGATGGAGTTTCGCTCTTGTTGCCCAGGCTGGAGTGCAATGGTGCGGTCTTGGCTCACTGCAACCTCCACCTCCCAGGTTCAAGCGATTCTCCTGCCTCAGCCTCCTGAGTATCTGGAATTACAGGCATGTGCCACCATGCCCTGCTAATCTTGTATTTTTAGTAGAGATGGGGTTTCTCCATGTTGGTCAGGTTGGTCTTGACCTCCCGACCTCAGGTGATCTGCCCGCCTTGGCCTCCTAAAGTGCCGGGATTACAGGCGTGAGCCACCATGCCTGGCGCCTCGATTTTTAAATATTGAAGTTTACCATTTAAAAAAATTATCATCTGTAACTTCCTCTCAATTTTGCTGTTAACCTAAAAACTGCTCAGAAAGAGGGTCTTTTTCTTCTTTTGAAACAAGGTCTCACTCTGTCACCAAGACCAGTGCCATGGCATGATCACAGCTCACTGCAGCCTCAATCTTCTGGGCTCAAGTGAACCTCCTGCCTCAGCCTCCCAAATAGCTGGAACTACAGGTATACACCACCATGCCTGGATAACTTTTTTTTTTTTTTTTTTTTTGGTAGAGATAGTTCCCCATGTTCCCCAGGCTGGTCTTGAACTCCTGGACTCAAGAGATCCTCCTGCCTCAGTCTCCCATGGTGCCTCATGCTTGTAATCCCAGCTTGAGCCACCATGCCCAGCTAAAAAATAGTCTTTAATTAAAAAAAATTATTCATGAGGTAAAGTTTTAAATTTGACCTATATATCAGCTGTCTCAAGAAATACAGGAAATAGGCCGGGTGCAGTGGCTCACACCTGTAATGCCAGCACTTTGGGAGGCTGAGGCAGGCGGATCACGAGGTCAGGAAATGGAGACCATCCTGGCTAACATGGTGAAAACACGTCTCTACTAAAAAAATACAAAAAATTAGCCATGCATGGTGGCACACACCTGTAGTCCCAGCTACTCAGGAGGCTGAGGCTGGAGAATTGCTCGAACCCGGGAGGTGGAGGCTGCAGTGAGCCAAGATCACGCCACTGTACTCCAGCCTGGGCGACAGAGCGAGACTCCGTCTCAAAAAAAATAAATACGGAAATGAATCTGAGACGTCACTCAATAGAAGCAATTGTTACAGAAGTTAATTACAATCTTGAGAGGCTCTTTTTCGGGCAACTCCTCACATCTTTTTTGACTAATACGCAAACTCATAAGAACAAGTACTTCCCCTAGTCCATCGCAAATAGAATTAAAAATAAATAAATAAAAAGAACAAGTACCTCCAAAATACATTTCTGTACCATTACCACATGTTCTCCCTAAAATGCCTGAACCACTCACAAGCATATCCTATTTAAATTAATTTTTAAAGTTTCAACTCACCCTGACAATGGACTAAGTGTACCCTCAATGAAATCACCGAACTCATCAGGCACCTATTTTTAGTTATACAAACACTATTTATGTAAATATTTTCACTTATTCAATTTCTCAACATATTGTTAACTGAAAACCAAACATGTTACCATGTACCAATATGAGAGGTAGGAAATAAACATATTTGGAACACTATGCCTGAATGGCTATGTTTTAATTAAAAGACAGGCATGCAAATAAATGATTACAAATTAAGTGCCTCAAATGAAATCTCTACTAGTTGCTAAAAGAGCACAGTGAAATAAATGCCTAATTCTGGCTGAGACATTCAGGTAAAATTTACAAAGGGGTACTACTTGAGCCAAGTATTGAGGCCAAGGTGAAAGGGACCTTACAGGCAAAGGGAAAAATAATGCAGAAAGGCTTACACATGTGAGCAGTTGGAATAAACACAAAACATATTTTTGAGACACATAGGAAGTATAGTCAATGAGACTCAGTAATTGATTTAATATTGGGATTGAGGAGAAAGAAAAATTCAAGGACAACTCTCAGTTTTCTATATTGAGGGAATAAGTGAACAATGACAGATCCAAGTAGTGATAAATAATACTCATTAAGTGCTTACTATATGTCAGCCATTGAGCTAACTGTATCACTTCATCACTCAGTTGTGAAATTAACAGTTAAGAAAATATAGACATAAATGCATATGACCTATTTATTGAAGAACAGATAATTTTCCAGTCATCTATGACTACCAAAAACCATTTTCCCATTTATCATTTTGTCTTCTTGAACCACTTTATTTCCTGGGTTTCTCCAATTTCACTGTCTCCTAATGCTCTAACTTTTCTACTCACTCGTTCTCATACTTCTTGGCTCCTCCCAAGATCCTCTTTTTAATTTAATGTACCCTCATCATAACTTTCCTTGGTTTCCTATTCTCCCCAAACGTAGCACATTATAAAAACAAAAGCCGGGCATGGTAACTCACACCTGTAATGTCACCATTTTGGGAGGCCGAGGTGGGCAGATCACCTGAGGTCAGGAGTTCGAGACCAGCCTGGCCAACTTGGTGAAACCCCATCTCTACTAAAAATACAAAAATTAGTTGGGAATGGTGGCATGAGCCTGTAATTCCAGCTACTGAGGAGTCTGAGGCAGGAGAATCGCTTGAACCCAGGAGGCAGAGATGGCAATGAGCCGAGAGTGTGCCACTGCACTCCAGCCTAGGTGACAAAGCGAGATTCGATTTCAAAAAAATAAAAATAAGGCTGGGCACAGTGGCTCATGCCTGTAATCTCAGCACTCTGGAAGGCCAAGGCGGGTGGATCACGAGGTTGGGACTTCAAGACCAGACTGACCAATATGGTGAAACCTAGTCTCTACTAAAAATACAAAAATTAGCTGGGTGTGGTAGCACATTCCTGTAATCCCAGCTACTCAGGAGACTGAGGCAGGAGAATCGCTTGAACCCAGGAGGCGGATGTTTCGGTGAGCTGAGATCGCGCCATTGCACTCCAGCCTGGGCAACAAAAGCGAAACTCCATCTCAAAAAAATAAAAAAACAAAAACAAAAAACAAAACAAAAAATAATTTAAAAATAAAAAATATCTAGGCAAAGATGTACCCTAAAATGCATAAGCAAAAAGTCATTAAAAAACATTATGTCCCGGCCAGGCACAGTGGCTCACGCCTGTAATCCCAGCACTTTGGGAGGCTGAGGTGGGCAGATCACCTGAGGTCAAGAGTTCCAGACGAGCCTGGCCAACATGGGGAAAACCCCGTCTCTACTAAATATACAAAATTAGCCGGGTGTGGTGGTGGGCGCCTGTAATTCCAGCTACTAGGGAGGCTGAAACAGGAGAATCACTTGAACCCGGGAGGCCTCAGAGATTGCAGTGAGCCGAGACTGCACCATTACACTCCAGCCTGGGCAACAAGAGCGAAACTCTGTCTCAAAATAAATAAATAAATAAAACATTGTACATGTAACTATGTAAAACCAAGTATAAACTGACTTGGAGCAAAATTTAGGTAACCCCCAATGTGCAGTATTAAATAAATTTTGTTATCCTACTAATTATTTTCAGATGGAATTTCAGCAATGACAAAAAAAATTACATGTTTTTGTTTGTTTTGAGACAGGGTCTCTTGCCCTGGCGGGAATACAGTGGCACAATCTGGGCTCATTGCAGCCTCGACCTCCCGGGCTCAAGCAATCCTCCTACCTCAGCCTCCCAAGTAGCTAGGACTAGACGCCTGCACCACCACACCCAACTAGTATTTTTCATTTTTAGTAGAGACGGGATTCTGCCATATTGCCCAGGCTGGTCTTGAGCTCCCAAGCTCAAGCAATCCACCCACCCCAGTCTCCCAAAGTGCTGAGATTATAGGCGTGAGCCACCATGCCTGGCCAAAAAACAATTACATATGAATAATGAAATATATCCCAATTATTCCTGCTACCTATTTACTAACATACTATTAAGTAGGTGAAAAAGTTTCCTAGTCCTAAATACAATTGTACTTGGTAATAGCTCAGCTAATGGCAAATGTAGTGGTTACTGTTGTATTTGGATTTGTGCCTGGATTTAGTGTAAAATGAGGATATTCCCACTGCTGAGTTTTTCTGCTACGTCATCAGATCACATCTGCCATAGGATGTTTCCAACATAACATCAGCAAAAGCAATCAAGACATATTTTTGGGGGGGAGGGTAGAGCAGGTTTTCATTTTTCCAAAAATTGCACCAAGGTAAAGCAAAGCTCTAGCTGAGGCGGGAGTGTTGTGTAGGCATTAGCAGTGCTGCCCTTGTTATGCAATCCTTGGACAGCAGCGCAACCCCAAGAAAAGGGTGGTTAAAACATGCTTTCTTATTAACTCGCTGAAAGTGTCAAAAGTCTGCCAGCTTCAAATCTTTAAAATGTTCAATAATAGTATGTGGGAAAAAAAAGTGTGTGTACACACACACATCCCCTCGTAAGGCTATATAATGTGCTGCAGGTTTTAAGGTCAAACTGACAGAAGGGCTGGGATCCTGGCTAAGCCCCACCCTTAAGTTTGCCCTAAGTGAAAACAGCTGACCCTATTTTTCAGCCCAAATGTTGCCTTTTTGGCCTGCCCCGCCCCTATCCTGTGCCCATAAAAAGACTTCAGCTGGCAGAGCAACGCAGGCGGCTGAGTGTCAAGGATACAAGCAGCTGAGCAAAGGAAAAATTCGGCTATCTTCAGACAGTGCGGCTTCGGAGAGGGGCCTGCCAGAGACAGCCCAGCTTCAGGGAAAGATCACCTTCCCATCCCCTTTCCAGCCTCCCTTTCCGCTGAGAGCCACCCACTGCTCAATAAAGTCTTCTGCATTCATCACCTTTCAAACAGTTCGTGTGAGCTGATTCTTCCTGGACACCGAACAAGAGCAGGGTGCCGAGAGGACAGGGGCCACCATCCTGACTGACCCTCCACTGAGGTGGCTGGCACTTGGCAGGCCCTGTCTTGCTCTGTTACCCAGGCTGGAGTATCGTGGCACGATCTCAGCTCACTGTAGCCTCTACCTCCCAGGTTCAAGCAATTCTCCTGCCTCAGCCTCCCAAGTAGCTGGGAGTACAGGCGCATACCACCACGCCCAGCTAATTTTGGATTCAGGAGACTGAGGAAGGAGAATGGCGTGTACCCAGGAAGCAGAGCTTGCAGTGAGCAAAAGACTTGAACAGGCATTTCACAAAAGAGGATATCTAAATGCCAGTAAATAAATTCAGTTAATATGGTGTTCAACATCATTAGTCATCAAGGAAATGCAAATTAAAAGCAAAATACCTAAAATGAAAAAGACTGGCAAAGATGCAAAACTACCATAACTCTCATATAGTGCTTATAGGAATGTAGAACAGGTACAACCAGCTTAGAAAACTGGCAATCTTACTACACCTGTACATATATGTATCCTAAGGTTCAAAAAGTCCACTCCTTAATAAATATTTTCACCAAAATACAAAAACTGAAATGTTCATAAATAGGAATATACATACAGACAAAGTCTGAAACTACCCAAATGACCCTCAATAGGAGAATGGATGAAGTGGAAGAGTCATTTATAGATTACTACCTAGCATGAGAACAAATGATCTACAAATACACATAATGTGGATAAATCACATCAACATATATGACAAAGAAGCCTGACACAAAAGAGATTCAAAAGATAAAAAAAATTATGGCCGGGCACGGTGGTTCACGCTTGTAATCCCAGCACTTTTGGAGGCCGAGGTGGGCAGATCACAAGGTCAGCAGATTGAGACTGAAATGGTGAATTTTATGTTATATATATTTTACCACCAAAAAAACCAGGAATATTTAGGACATTGGAGGGGACAAAAGTTTTAAAATAGGACACAAAAAGTAATATCCATAAAAGAAAACATTGATAATTCTGATTTTATTAAAACCAAGAACTTCTGTTTCATCGAAAAAATCATTAAAACAGGGAACAAGCAAGCCAGAGTGGAAGAAGTTATTCACAATACATGTATGTGGATTCACATACACAATCCAACAAATGATTTAATATGCACAGTATATAAAGAACTCCTATGAATAAAGAGTATGACTCTATTATGAAATTCAAGAATAAGCAAAATTAATTCATACTGTTAGAAATTAGGATAGGGATTATCCTGGGAGATGGGAAGATGGTTCTGTAAGAGAACACAAGAAAGGGCTTCTTGTAGTATGGGCAATTTTCTTTTTTCATGATCTGAAGACTAGATATACAGATGCCCCAGTGTGTGAAAATCCACCAATTGCTATATTTATGACACATACAACTTTCTACCTTCACATGTTTTGATCAAATTAAAAATGTTGGCTGGGTGCGGTGACTCACGCCTGTAATCCCAGTACTTTGGGAAGCCTAGGCGGGTGGATCGCCTGAAGTCAGGAGTTCGAGATCAGCCTGACCAACAAGGTGAAACCCCGTCTCTACTAAAAATACAAAAATTAGCCAGGCGTGGTGGCAGGCACCTGTAGTCCCAGCTACTCGGGAAGCTGAGACAGGAGAACTGCTTGAACCTGGGAGGTGGAGGTTGCAGTAAGCTGAGATCACGCCACTGCACTCCAGCCTGGGTGAGGGAGCAAGACTGTGTCTCAAAAAAAAAAAAAAAGTTAATTACATTTCAGTTAAGTATGATAACCATGTGTATTTAAAGAGATTTTATACTCTGTCAGAGTTCAGGGATGAATTACTGATAAGCACATTAGAAAACTAAATGTGAGCCGGGCACCAGTGACTCACGCCTGTAATCTCAGCACTTTGGGAGGCTGAGGTGGGTGGATCACCTGAGGTCAGGAGTTCGAGACTAGCCTGGCCAACATGGTGAAGCCCCATCTGTACTAAAAATACAAAAATTAGCCGAGTGTGGTGGTGGGCACCCGTAATCCTAGCTACTCAGGAGGCTGAAGCAGGACAATCACTAGAACCTGGGACGTGGAAGTTACAGTGAGCCGACATCACTCCACTGCACTCTAGCCTGGGCAACAAGAATGAGACTCCATCTCAAAAAAAAAACAAAACAAAACAAAAAAAAACACAAACAAAAAAACTAAATGTGGAGGGATGAAGAGGAATTCCAGCAAAAACAAAAAACAAAACACCACACTACACGTGAAAGAAAAGGTAATAATGGTGTATGACATGGTTCAACCGGAACTATTATTTACATAGTTATATTAATGTAAACACTGAAAATTAGTCTAAATTAAAACTATAACTACTGGAAATATGGGGAGGTAATGAGTATGTTTATGGGATGGGGTGTTACAGTAATGAGAGAAATCCTCATCTTCCACAGTAGAAGTATGATAGTTAACAACTAGAAATTTTAAAAATGAAAAACGGCATTTAAAATATTTAGAAGGCCAGGCGTGGTGGCTCACGCCTGTAATCCCAGCACTTTGGGAGGCCAAGGCAGGCAGATCACGAGGTCAGGAGTTCAAGACCAGCCTGGCCAATATGGTGAAACCCCGCCTCTGCTAAAAAATACAAAAATTAGCCAGGCATGGTGGTGCACTCCCAGCTACTCGGGAGGCGGAGGCAAGAGAATCGCTGAACCCAGGAGGTGGAGGTTGCGGTGAGTGAGCCGAGATCACACCACTGCACTCCAGCCTGGGCAACAGAGCAAGACTCTGTCTTAAAAAAATAGATAGATAGATAGATAGATAGATAGATAGATAGATAGATAGATAGATAGATAGAGAGAGAGAGACAGAGAGAGAGAGAGAGAGAGAGAGAGAGAGGCAGAAAGGAAGTAAGTTGGGCACAGTGGCTCACACTGCAATCCCAGCACTTTGGGAGGTCAAGGTGGGAGGATCACTTGAACCCAGGAGTTCAAGACCAGCCTGGGCAACATGTCAAGACCCTATCTCTACAAAAACATTTTAAAAGTTGGCTGGGCACGGTGGCTCACGCCTGTAATCCCAGCACTTTGGGAGGCCAAGGTGGGCAGATCACCTGAGGTCAGGAGTTCAAGACCAGCCAGCCAACACAGCGAAACCCTATCTCTACTAAAAATACAAAAATTAGTCGGGTGTGGTGGCACACGCCTGTAATCCCAGTTACTTGGGAGGCTGAGGCGGGAGAATTGCTTGAACCCAGGAGGCGGAGGTTGCAGTGAGCCAAGATCACGCCATTGTACTCCAGCCTGGGCAACAAGAGTGAAACTCTGTCTCAAAAAAAAAAAAAAATTAAAAGTTAGCTGAGATTGGTGGCAGGCCTGCAGTCCCAGCTACTCAGTAGGCTTCAGCGGGAGAATAGTTTGAGCCCAGGAATTCGTGGCAGCAGTGGACTATGACTGCAACACCACACTCCACCCTGGGCGACAAAGCAAGACACCATCTCTTAAAAAGTAAATTAAGAATATTTAGAAATGTGGGAGTAATTCCAGAAGAGTTGAAAAGGTTCAAAGTATGTTATTACTTTCATAACAACTTTTTAAATAGTTGATTCAATTGTTAATAACAATAGAATTATTTAGCATTTTGGGCTCTCAGAGTTTCTATTATTATTACCATGTATTACATACATATAACTCATGAATGGTTTGTTATGGCTAATCTAAGAAATGGGATCCTTGACAGCCAGGATAAGACATCCTGGGTAACTGATCTGAACACAGGAGCTCAAAGCTACATGGCCTGTCTGCTTTCCACCACAAGGAAAGACATTCTAGTGCTAAGGAAGTTTTTCCTTTCCGTTTTTTTCTGCCCTTATTGATGAAGTATCTTTAACACCTCATATACTTACATATATGAACATCAGCAGATAAAATTAGTAATCAGGCCAGACATGGTGGCTCCTACCTGTAATCCCAGCACTTTAGGAGGCTGAGGCAAAAGGATTGCTTGCTTGAGACCAGGAGTTCAAAGCCAGCCTGGCCAACATGGTGAAACCCCATCTTTACTAAAAACACAAAAATTAAACGGGGCCATGGTGGTACATGCCCGTAATCCCAGCTACTCAGCCGGCTGAGGCATGAGAATAGCTTGAACCTAGGAGGCAGAGGTTGCAGTGAGCCATGATGAAATCCCATCTCTACTAAAAATACAAAAATTGGCCAGGCGTGGTGGTACATGCCAGTAGTTCCACCTACTCAGGAGGCTGAGGCAGGAGAATCCATTGAATCTGAGAGGAGGAGGATGCAGTGAACCAAGATCATGCCACTGCACTCCAGCAGAGTGAATGACACAACGAGACTCTATCTCAAAAAACAAACAAAACCCAATAAAATTAGTCATCAGTTTTGCCCCATATTAGAAGAATGTCCTTAATATAAGTCTAAAATGATAATAATCAATTACAAAACGTACAAAATAAACATCAATTATATTCTTTCTAAATTTTTCACGAAAAACACTAAATCTACCATGCACTTTTTTTTTTTTTTTTTTTTTGGAGATGGAGTTTCTTTCTGTCCCCCAGGCTGAAGTACACTGGCAACGCAATCTTGATCTCGACTCACTGCAACCTCTGCCTCCCGGGTTCAGGCGATTCTCCTGCCTGAGCCTCCCAAATAGCTGGGATTACAGGCATGCACCACCATGCCCTGCTAATTTTTGTATTTTTAGTAGAGATGGGGTTTCACCATGTTGACCAGGCTGGGACCTCAGGTGATGAACCTGCCCTGGGCTCCAAAAGTGCTGGGATTACAGGTGTGAGCCACCACGTCTGGCTTACCATGTACTTTCTTTCTTTTCTTCTTTTTTTTTTTTTTTTTTTGAGGGAGTCTCGCTCTGTTGCACAGGCTGCAGGAGTGCAGTGGCACGATTTTGGCTCACTGCAACCTCTGCCTCCCGGGTTCAAGGGATTCTCCTGCCTCAGCCTCCCGAGTAGCTGGGATTACAGGTGCGTGCCACCATGCCTGGCTAATTTTTTGTATTTTTAGTAGAGATGTGGTTTCACCATGTTAGCCAGGATGGTCTCAATCTCCTGACCTCATGATCCGCCCACCTAGGCCTCCCAAAGCAGGTGTGAGCCACCATGCTGGTATACTTTCTTTAGGCATGACACCAAAGATTAAAAACCTTAAAGAAAGTAATAGATGAATTTTATAAAATAAAAGTTAAACAATTCTATATAACAAAACATACTGTTTATATGTTAAAGGCAAAACCACAAAATGGGGGAAATGTTTAAAATTTTTTTCAAAGCATTATATGAGTGTTTCTAAATCAAGACATAAAGACAAACCCTTATACAGTAAAACAGGCAAAGGACACAAGCCAAAAAGAAGAAACATACTCTACTACTTACCAGACTATTCATAGATTTTTTTGAGGATTCTGAGAAGCTTAGCTAGAAAACCACTCCTATAAGCAAAGTGTGTCAGCAACTTTTAAAAAATATAGGATAGCATTTTTTTGTGCATACTAGTGGGAAAAAATGAGAGCATGTAATTCAGCCAAAGAGAGAAATATATGTCAAACATCAAGCTTATTGACAAGAAAAGAAATGAGCAGTTTGCCTATATACTATCTTTGGCAGTTCTGTCTAATTTAGCCACCAGGAAAAGACACTCCCAAATTCTTGGGCAGGCGGCTAACATAACAAAAGAAGTTCTGGATATGAGGTGTGCATGACAACCGAATGGGGTTAAACTACCAGATATGAAGGAGCAAAAGTCTAGGTTATAATGATGGCAAAGGCAAAAGAGAATAAGGAAGACATCGAAATCACTAACTTCTGGTTGTTTATCATACCAAATGATAAGCAATAAAGTTTTATTACCAACTATGAAAGTGGATCAACAGGCCGGGCACGGTGGCTCATGCCTGTAATTCCAGCACTTTGGGAGGCCGAGGCAGGTGGATCATGAGGTCAGGCGTTCGAGATCAGCCTGGCCAACATAGTGAAACCCTGTCTCTACTAAAAATACAAAAAATTAGTCAGGCGTGGTGGCAGGCGCCTATAATCCCAGCTACGTGGGAGGCTGAGGCAGGAGAATCGCTTGAACCTGGAAGGCAGAGGTTGCACTGAGCCAAGATCGTGCCATTGCACTCCAGCCCGGGTGACAGTGTGAGACTCCGTCTTAAAAAAAAAAAAAAAAAAGAAAGTGGATCAACAAATGGTATCTCTGGGGACAGTCATTTGGAAAAGAAACAACAGACTGAAAAGATTTAAAACCCTTTCATCAATCCATATTTTACTCCATCAAAAAACATTCAAGTTTACCTTAAACATGTTACCGCTTTTGAAAAAGTACACAAAATAAACCCTTTAAAATTAAAATTGCAGAAGACTGTCAGATACTGTTGTTTCCCATTATCTAATTAATGAAGACTAGCTTGTTCAAACTTTTTTTTTTGAGACAGGGTCTCACTCTGTCGCCTAGGCTAGAGTGCAGTGGCATGATCTCAGCTCACTGCAACCTCCACCCACTGCAACCTCCACCTCCCAGGTTCAAGAGATTCGTGTGCCTCAGCCTCCTAAGTAGCTGGGATTATAGGCTATGCCTGGCTAACTTTTGTATTTTTGTATTTTCTATTTTTTGTAGAGATGGGGTTTGTAGAGATGTCGGCCAGGCTAGTCTCAAACTCCTGACCTCAGGCAACCCGCCCGCCTCGGCCTCCCAAAGTGCTGTGATTAGAGGCATGAGCCACCAACCCCGGCCTGCTTTTTAAAACTTAACACAGGGTTGGCCGGGCGCAGTGGCTCACGCCTGTAATCCCAGCACTTTGGGAGGCCGAGGCGGGCGGATCACGAGGTCAGGAGATCGAGACCATCCTGGCTAACACAGTGAAACCCCGTATCTACTAAAAAAATAGAAAAAATTGGCCGGGCGTGGTGGCGGGCGCCTGTAGTCCCAGGTACTCTGGAGGCTGAGGCAGGAGAATGGCGTGAACCCAGGAGGCGGCGCTTGCAGTGAGCCGAGATCGCGCCACTGCACTCCAGCCTGGGGGACAGAGCGAGACTCCGTCTCAAAAAAAACAAAAAACAAAAACAAAAACAAAAACTTAACACAGGGTTAACGATTGTGGGGAGGGGGTGGGGAGGGTGGGGTGTCTCAGTCTGTCACCCAGGCTGGAGTACAGTGGCATGATCATAGTTCACTGCAGCCTTAAACTCCTGGGCTCAAGAGATCATCCCACCTCAGCCTTCCAAGTAGCTAGGGCTACAGGCCACCACACCCACAATATTTATTTAATTTTTTGGTAGAGATGGGATCTCACTATGTTGCCCAGGCTGGCTTCAAACTCCTATACTCAAGTGATCTTCCTGCCTCAGCCTCCCAAAATTGGTGGGATTACACGTGTGAACCAACATGCCAGGCCTTGAGTTAACTCATATTCTATTTTACCACACCACCCCTAGAAAGAAGAAAATTCAAACAAATAAAACAAATAAGGTCAAACAAAAAATGAAAATCTGATGTTATACAACCATGAATCTGTGAAAATTCTGATTTCAAGCACACAAGAATTCAAAGAATGAACAAAGGAAAAGGTATTGACAGCAATGTTTTTACACAGCCAAAGAGTGGTAGGGCGTAGTAACAGGTCACTACCACAGGATGCTGGAGTCTCTTCCAAAAATGTATCTGCCACTTATAACCTAATTAATGACAGAAAATGTCAGGGGAGAGCAACTAGGAATCAGAGGAAAGGGGATGGTAATAAAAACATAAACTTACACAAAAGGCTAAAATGTCAGGAGGAAAAGAGGCCTGTGTATCAATATTTTGCCTGTCAGGAAGGTTTTCTTCCCAATCAAAAGAACTTCCTTTTACATAATTACTTGAGAAACGTGCCTTCCTAAAATGCTATTTAAAAAAAAAAAAAAAGGGCAGGCAAGGTGGCTTACACCTGTAATCTCAGCACATTGGGAGGCCGAGGCAGGAGGACTGCTTGAGGCCAGGAGTTCAAGACCAATCCGGGCAACACAGGGAGACCTTGTCTCTATAAAAATTTTAAAAATTAGCTGGACATGGTGGTTCATGCCTGTGGTCTCAGCTACTTGGGAAGGTGAGGTAGAAAGATTGCTTGAGCCCAGGAGGTTGAAGCTGTAGTGAGCCCTGATTGCACCACTGCCACTGCACTCCAGCCTGGTCATAGAGAGAGATCCTGTCTCTCTCTCTCTCTCTCACACACACACACACACACACAAAAGGCTTAGATAACCACAAGGATTGTATGTTAAACATTAAACCTACATTTAAATAACCAAATCATATTTTCTTGAATCCAAAATTATTCTGAAAAACAAAACAAAGAAATTTAAAGTCTCAAGGCTGCTAACGTCACAAAAATGCTTCTGTAAAAATTTTCAGCTATTTAGGGGGGAAATACTAGTTCTAGTAAGTTTTCCAAAACAAAGATGTAATGAAAAATAGTATCTCAGAGTCCATCCCAGTCTTAAGATTTTAATACTCTACATAAACCATTCTTGTAGGCATTTTGAAAATATGACCTACTATGTTAAAACAGGGATATTCTCAAGGATCTAAAACTATCAGGCAGGTTAGGGATTCCAAACTAAACTTGGGCAATGAGCCTAAGCAAACTTCAATATAAACTATGCTTCCCAGCTTAGCTTAGTTTTCATAAATTTCTGAATATGTCAGCTTTGAGCAGATATCAGAGTATTTTTAATCTACCAAAGATAAAATACACAGAGTATAGTAACAATTACATTTTGAAAACAAAAATTTTATAAAGGTTTAATGATTTCAAAGTATATGCATTACTGCTCAGAAACCACAATTCATAGCATATATTTTTTAATATTAAAATGAACTCTTCCGGCCGGACTTGGTGGCTCATGTCTGTAATCCCAGCACTTTGGGTGGCCAAGGCGGGTGGATCATGAGGTCAGGAGTTCAAGACCAGCCTGGCCAACATGGTGAAACCCTGTCTCTACTAAAAATACAAAAATTAGCTGGGTGTGGTGGCAGGCACCTGTAATCCCAGCTACTCGGGAGGCTGAGGCAGGAGAATTGCTTGAACCCAGGGGGGCGGAAGTTGCAGTGAGCTGAGATTGCGCCACTGCACTCCACCCTGGGCAACAGAGTGAGGCTCCATCTCAAAAAAAACAAAACAAAACAAAACAAAAAAAACTCCTCCATAAACTGAAATGTAAAGAGAATACACTATTACCCGGCATAGTCCTAGAGTAGAATGCAATGATTTAGCACTGATTCTAATTAAAATATTTAATATTGGCCTGGCAACGGTGACTCATGCCTGTAATCCCAGAACCCTGGGAGACTGGGGTGGGTGGAGTGCTTGAGCTCTATCAGGAGTTCAAGACCAGCCTGGGCGACATGGCAAAACCCTATCTCTAGCAAAATACAAAAAGCCAGGTGTGGTGGTGCATCCCAGCTACTTGGTGGGTTGAGACAGGAAGACTGCTTGAGCCTGGGAGGTCGTAGCTGTGGCTAGCCAAGATCATGCCACTGCATTCCAGCCTGGCTGACAAAGTGAGACACCGTCTGAGGAAAAAAAAAATTAACATCTATACTCTATTATAGATTACAAATATTCAAAGAACCAAGTGCTTAACAAAATACACTTATTGTTCTCTACCTTCCTATTTTCTTTAATTTCTGATTAGAATGTAAAGACGAGACAGAAGGTGTCTCCTGTCTCTCCTGAGACAGTAGAGTATGGAGTACTATCTTTTGATAATGGCAAGCTACCTTTTGGAATCTAACTTAGTCTTCCTGAGAAGATTCTAGGGTACTTCAGGATACAACAAAAGAGAATTGTTATTTACATCATCCAGTAATGTACTATATAGAGATATGTGAAAGTGAGTAAGTATTTTACCTTCAGGAGTGGGTAAATTAGCTTTTATTATATGCGATTATTCTGTGAGACGGGGGAAAAAACTCTCAATTAGGAGAAACTGGTGCCTCATAAAGTTAGCATCTTGGCCTTACAGTAATAAGGACTTTCTAACTTATTGTAATAAATGAAAGAACATATTCCCATAGGGCTTTAGCCAGTATTAAGGAACAACTTCCATCTTAAGAAGCTTAGCTGAAAAAAGAAATAGGGGGAAAAAAGGACAAATGAACAATAAATTCTCAAAGAACTGTAGGCAAAACAGTTCACATGCCATTCAACAATCTGTCAATTTCTATATACTTAAAAGCATAAAGGTTAACCATGCCAGTCTAATCAGCCACTCTTTCACACACACAGCTACATTATTCCACAGTAACATTATTAACCTACAAATAACTAAATATGACTTTCAAGTATAGTTTATCATACTAACACTTTCTAATTTAAAATTTAAAAGTCAACACTTGGTCACGGTGGCTCACACCTGTAATCCCAGCACTTTGGAAGGCCAAGGTGGGTGGATCACCTGAGGTCAAAAGTTCCAGACCAGCCTGGCCAACATGGTGAAACCCCATCAACTAAAAATACAAAACTAGCCAGGTGTGGGGGCGCACACCTGTAATTCCAGCTACTTGGGAAGTTGAGGCAGGAGAACAGCCTGAACCTGGGAGGTGGAGGTTGTAGTGAGCTGAGATAGTGCCACTGCACTCCAGCCTGGGCAACAGAGTGAGACTCCATCTCAAAATAAATAAATAAATAAAAGTCAACACTAATTTCAGTTTAACATTAGAATGAACATAAGTACTCATCTCTACTGTCTTCTGAAACCCTACTAAAGTGACAGTAAGGGGAATTTTAAAAAAAAGCATATAAACTCATAAGGGGCCAGGCACGGTGGCTCATGCCTGCAATCCCAGCACTTTGGGAGGCTCAGATGGGCGGATCACCTGAGGTCAAGAGTTAGAGACCAGCCTGCCAACACAGCAAAATCCAGTCTCTACTAACAATACAAAAATTAGCCTGGCCTGGTGGCACGCGCCTGTAATCCCAGCTACTCGGGAGGCTAAGGCAGGAGAATCACTTGAACCCAGGAGGTGGAGGTTGCAGTGAGCCGAGATTGAGCCACTGCACTCCAGCCTGGGTGACAGAACGAGACTCTGTCTCAAAAAAAAAAAAAAAAAAAGTGAAAGGAAGGAAGGAAGGAAGGAAGGACGGACAGACGGATAGACGGATGGATGGATGGATGGAAGGACGGAAGGACAGAAGTAAAGGGGTTTTACAGTTCTAATAGAAAATCTGGAATTACAGATGAGAATGACAAAGGAAACAACATAAAATGAAAAAACAAAACAAAACAAGAAAACTTCAGGAAAAACAAAAGATTTTCCAAGAAACGTAATGTAATCATACACAACTGAGAAGAGTCAACATAGTATTTATATATAGTTAAAATAACATAAACACTTGATATTGCTATCACCATAATGGGAAAGATAAAGGAAGGGAAAATGGTGGCAAAAGTAAGGCTGAGTGGTATAAAAGAGCTAAACTCATGTTCCACAATAGTAAATCAATAGAAAATGCTAAAAATTTAAAAATCATTAATTAGCAATATAAGCACACTATTTAGAAATCTAGTGGTAAGTAATGTACCAGAAAACAAACAAGACTAGAGAGAGGAAATGTGGGAGGGAATAGGTAAAGCAAGAAACTACTGTTTCACATCATAAGCCTAGTATTAATAGTTTTTTAATTTTTAAAATTACATATACATACAGTATTACATTGATACAAGTAAACAAAAAACTTCAGAAAATAATGCTTTGCTGAGGACTGACTGGGAGTAGGAGGGCTACGTGGGGAAGGGTGAAAAAAAGCATTTACATTTTGTCCTTGGTTCTCACCCATTTATGCTTTGGGAAAATCATTCCCTGTCCCTTGCTTGCCAAGTGTGTACACGGTAAAACCAGGACAGGGTAAGAGCCCTGCTAGTATAAGGTTTTGTTTGGTTTTTTGAGGCAGGTTCTATCACCCAGGCTGGAGTACAGTGGCACAATCTCGGCTCACAGCAGCTTCAACCTCCCAGGCTCAAGCAATCCTCCCACCTCAGCCTCCCAAGCAGCTAGGACTGCAGGCACATGCCACCATGCCCAGTTATTTTTTGTTTTGCCATGTTGCCCAGGCTGATTTCGAACTCCTGGGCTCAAGTGATCCGCCCACCTTGGCCTTCCAAAGTGCTGGGATTACAGGCATGAGGCACCTTGCCTAGCTGTAAGGTTTCAATGAAAACAGATGCAGGCTGACTGGCCATCCTCAGCATCCACTGTTCCAGCCTTTCCTCTTACAAGTTTCCTGGCTGGTAGATTATAATTTTAAAAGAAGGTCTCCTTCCACTACTGTCTAGGGGTTTCAAAGTACAACCGTGTCCAGTGTTGTTACATGGTAAAATGACAGCAATCAGGAATGATCAATGCTGATTTTGTGTTGCCTGGGGATCACCCTCCTCTCAGAAGCAGACAAGAACTTGAATCGAACTTGGATTTCCATTATTTCCCCAATATACATAACCAAACAGAGTAGCTGAAAACCCCAGGAAAAAGAAACTCATGAACCAAAATAATTAATCACCCAAAGAGTACATACAACTGTATCAAAGATGGACAAAAACCAGATAAAATATACCATTCTGAATTCCTAAGTTTCTTAAACATATTATCATGCTTATTTTAAGTTCTTGGTCCATCTGTTCCAAAATCCAACAATGTTATCTACAAGACACAAAAAAGGAGAGAAAAATATCACAGGAAAAAAATAAACTGAAGGAAAGCTGAAGAAACAATTTGATAAAATGAAATTCAAGACAAAAAAATGCCATGAGGGGCAGTATGTACTGCTAAAAGGAATAATAAAAGAAGAAGATACAACCATAACAAACAAGCCTGCATGTTTGTGACCTAGAAATTACAGTAACAAAATATGTCAAGTAACAAATGAGAGAATGCAGAGAAAAATATATGAGTTAACTATCATGGCCAGGAATGGTGGCTTATGCCCATCATTGATGGTGATAATCCTAGCATTTTGGGAGGCTAAGGTGGGTGGATCACTTGAGCCCAGGAGTTCAAGACCAACCTGGACAACATAGTGAAACTGCTTCTACAAAAAATAAAAAAATGTGGAGGTGGGCGCCTGCCTGTAGTCCCAGCTACCCAGGAGGCTGAGGCGGGAGGATCACCTGAGCCTGGGAGGTCGAAGCTGCAGTGGGCTGTGATCATGCCACTGCACTCCAGTCTGGGTGACAGAGTGAGACCCTGTCTCGGGAAAAAAAAAAAAAAAATTGCACTTGCAGATTTTAATACTCCCTTCTCAGAAACTAATCATGTAGAAAAAAATAAAAGTACTGAAGATCTAAACAATATAATTAACAATTCTGGGCTGGGCACAGTGGCTCACACCTGTAATCCCAGCACCTTGGGAGGCCGAAGCAGGCGGATCACGTAAAGTCAGGAGTTCAAGACCAAACTGGCCAACGTGGTGAAACCCCGTCTCTACAAAAAAATACAAAAACTAGCCGGGCGTGGTGGCGGGCACCTGTAACCCCAGCTACTTGGGAGGCTGAGGCAGGAGAATCGCTTGAATCCAGGAGGTGGAAGTTGCAGTGAGCTGAGATTGTACCATTGCACTCCAGCCTGGATGACAAGAGTGAAACGCCATCTCGAAAAAAAAAAAAAAATTCTCAACAATTAGACAATATATAGAACTCTGTACACAGCAAAGATAAAGAAGGAAGTCTTTTCAAGTACACGTTTACAGCCATAAAGCAGGCCTCAATAAAATCCAAATAACCAGTATCACAGAGATCACATTAACTATGATATAATGAAATTAGATATTAATATCAAAAGTAGAGTTTTGTTAAAAAACTAATATATTTAGAAACTAAAACATACTAAGTGACTCGTGTTAAAAAGAAAAATAAAGGAAACTAAGAAACTTTGTCAAAACACTACATTTTGTGGGACACAGTTAAAACAATTCATAAAAAAGTTACACCATTAGGGGACGGGTGCAGTGGCCCACGCCTGTAATCCCAGCACTTTGGGAGGCCGAGGTGCTAGGATGGCTTGAGCCCAAGAGCTTGAGACCAGCCTGAGAAACACAGCAAGATCTGGACTCCACAAAATATTTTTTTTAATTAGCTAGGTGTGGTGGCACGTGCCAATATTCCCAGCTGGGTGACAGAGAGAGACCCTGTCTCAAAAAAAAAAAAAAAAATTTGGGAGGAAGTAACAAAAATAAGGTTGCTTGCACAGGCCAATGACAACATGGGCCATAAAACTGAGGACTGTGATTAATCATCTGCGCCTGACATCTAGAAAGAATTAAGATGTTTGTGGGTGGATAAATAAATCAGCAGAAATTTGAAAATGGTGAGAATATGTAATAGAATTAAAATAGAAAAGGTAGGCTGGGCACGGTGGCTCACACCTGTAATCTCAGGACTTTGGGAGGCCAAGGCAGGCGGATCACCTGAGGCTGGGAGTTCGAGACCAGCCTGACCAACAAGGAGAAACCCCGTCTCTACTAAAACTACAAAATTAGCCGGGCACGGTGGTGCATGCCATAATCCCAGCTATTCGGGAGGCTGAGGCAGAATTGCTTGAACCCAGGAGGCGGAGGTTGCAGTGAGCCAAGGTCGCACCACTGCACTCCAGCCTAGGCAACAAGAGCAAAATTCCATCTCAAAAAAAAAAAAAGAGAGTGAGAGAAAAGGTAAAGCCAGGTAAGTCTTGCTTTAGAAGAATCTTTTTTTTTTTTTTTTGAGACAGAGGGAGAGAGAATATTTTTACGTACTCAGAACCAAGCACAGATAGTAGGCCTTAAATAAATACTTGAAACAAATTTCTGAAGCGCTGGAAAATAGTTCCTACACAAATCATCCACATGGTTTCTCTTACTGCTAAAACAGTTGGGCCTTCCATCTTAACTGCTTTTTTTTCCTTTGTTAAAAATTAATTACAATTTTCATTTATTTATTTGAGACAGAGTCTTGCTCTGTTGCCTAGGCTGGAGTGCAGCAGTGCAATCTCAGCTCACTGCAACCTCCGCCTCCTGGGTTCAAGCAATTCTCATGCCTCAGTCACCCAAGTAGCTGGGATTACAGGTGTGCGCCACTGTATTCAGCTAATTCTTGTACTTTTAGTAGAGACAGGGTTACACCATATTGGCCAGGCTGGTCTTGAACTCCTGACCTCAAGTGATCCACCTGCCTCGGCCTCCCAAAGTGCCTGAGCCACTGCACCCGGCCCCATACTTGTTAATATGAAGAAAACTTAAGATAAAATTAAAATCATCAATAGAACAGTAAACGCAGTTACCTACCATTCAGTATGGCCCTCACAGAGGCAAAGGCAAGGCCTAGAAGAAGAAAATAGGCCACCTGTCTTAGAAAGCAAGGAAGCAAAGAATGGGTCTTTCTCATTCACAGCATTCTTCTCGCCCAATCTCCCAGGATTGTGCCAAAGAACTTGGCATCAACTAACCATACCTGAAATTGCTGCCAATGTGTGGAAGTCTTAGCCAGATTTGTCCCCATTTATATTTATACTCAAGTGGACAACTGTCACCAGGTGGCAGCAAACCACAGCTAGGACCAGGTCAGATTTGGATCATGCAGCTGGATTCCTGTAACTCCGGGCCAGCTAGAAATAACACTAGTGTGATCAAATTTTGTTTCTGAGATGGGGTCTGCTCTATCACACAGGCTGGAATGCAGTGGTGCAATCATAGCTCACTGCACCCTCAATCTCGCGGACTCAAGCAATCCTCCTGCCTCAACCTCTCAAGTGGCTGGGACTACAGGCACATGCCACCCCACCTGGCTAATGTTTTTTATTTTTTGTAGAGACAGGGTCTCACTATGTTGCCTAGGCTGATGCCGAACTCCTGGTCTCAGCAGTCCTCACCCTCACCCTCCCAAAGTGCTGGGATTACAGGCCTGAGCCACTGCACCCGGCCTAATTAAATATGTTGAACCCCACCTATCTCATTACGGTGGAGTCTTACTACTAATCAGATAATTATCCTGACCCTTCTAGATATGACTTTCTCGATGTAGATAATATTTTAATACTTTTATATAGTTATATATTAAAATAATACTATTTATGCCAATGTAATATGCATGCATGTAAAACACACTTTATGTGAATGTATACCATTATTACCCATTTAATGAAATAGGAGATGAGTCCATTGAGATATAAATAAATGAATAAATTAGAAGTTCAATAGCAATAGGATGTTTATGTAGCTTCAAAGCACCTCCTCACAAAATACTCATGAATTACAGGGAAAAAGTAACTTGACAGTGGAGAAGCTTGGCAAACATCTTCTAAGTGACCCAAGTGGACATCACCAGAAATGAGACAAATCAAAATCATGTACCACCTAAAAAGAATATAAAGAACATAGGGAAAATTTACCCACATTGAAGGAGATTCCACAAAGTAAGTGACCTGTACTGCCGAAACTATAAAGGTCATGAAAGTCTAGGACATGACTAAGGAACAATTACAGGGTGAAAGAGACTACACAAACAGGATAACTAAAAGCAAATACATGGCTCTGAACCAGATCCTTCCGCTACGAAGAACGTTATTATAACTGACAAAACTAAATGGGGGCTGAGAATTATTAACTTCATAATTGTTGATAATAATTATAATGATGTGGAATGCACTTGTCTGTAGGAAATACACTTTAAAATATTCAGAGGAATGGTGAAACTATCAGAGGTTGGCAACTCACCCTCAAATGGTTCAGGAAAATAGTTCTTTGAATTTGTCTTTAAGTTTGTGGTTGTTTAAAAATTTTTATTTTAATTGTTTTTAAAAAGAGTGCCTACCAAAGGATACGAACAAACATACTACAATGTTTGCCTAAGGATTCAGAGGGGAATAGAAGTGGGAATGGAAATAAAAAGAAATTAATACACATATGCATACCAACAAGCAAGAAAAGGCCTGGAAGGCCAAAATGTTTAAGAACTATTAATGAGAAGTATGATTATGAACTGAACTCTAGAACAATAACCAAAAAATTTGGTTTAAGTAAATATTGGCCTAAGTGACTGCATCTGGGGGCAGGGCTCACCTGAAGTGTGGCTTTATGCTGGAGGTGACAATAGGAAGTAAACAAAAGACTCACTTTCTTTCCATTTTTATAAGAGCTGAAAGGGGTTGCTAGTGAATAATGGGGAAGAGTAGGGAACTGATCGTTCCTTATTGTGGTCTTACACCACATGTTACTCTTAAAACTATATATGTGAACTATTTTTATAAATAAACAATTAAATGTAATAGAAAGGAACAATACAAGTTTGAAATCAGTAATATGAAGGCAAAAAGGAATCCCGATTGGCAGAATTTGTAGGGGCAGGCAAATTTAAGAGGTTAAGATTAAGCCAGAAGTCGGGAAGCTAGATATGCAGGTCAGTTATCAGCCATAAGGACACAGATGAAACTTGGTATTGCATGGTATTGCAGAGGGCATCAAACCATGAGTTTGGTAGGCTCGTCTGTTCAGCTGATTTATCAGGGAATAGTAGATCTAGTATCATGGAATGAAGAATGGTTACAGGTGACTGAGAAATGAAGCAACTAATGGCAGCCTCATTCCCAGTCTCTGCAGCGATCCTCTTTGCAGTTACTGCCACTTTAAACACATCCACAGAATCTGGGCATCCCTAACTCCTAAGAGAAATTCTGACTTGATTTTTAGAGCTCTAGATCCTCAGCCTCAATCCAATCCTTAATGGTCTAATTACTGGACGCCAAGCTGAATACCACTGTGTGCTCTAATTCCAAAATTCCTGTTCTGATAGCATATTTAGTTTCTGCTTGCCATGCCCCATGTACTTCTCTCAAGGCTGTACTCTGTCACAGACTCCAGCCCAGTGCAAGTGTTTCTCTGGTCCTCTTACCAAACAACTGTCTGACAAATTTCTGTGTAAATATCCAAGTGTCACCTGCTTTGGAGGCAGGAAAAAATATAGATATAGGCAGACAAACTTGCATAGGCTGCAGAACCAGGAATGTAAACTAATCACTGAAACCTTGGACAGCTCCCTGTGAACCTTAGTTTCCTATACATATAGAATTGGGTCAGTGGTACTTGTCTCATTGGGTTGGTGTAAGAAATACAAAGAGGGGGTCTGGTTCTGTTGCCCAGGCTGGAGCGCAGTAGTAAGATCTTGGCTCGGCTCACTGCAACCTCCACCTCTTGGGCTCAAGTCACCCTCCCATGTCAGCCTCCTAGGCAGCTGGAACTAGCAGCACATGCCACCACACCGCCTGACTTTTTTTTTTTTTTTAAGTAGAGATGAGGTTTCACCATGTTGTCCAGACTGGTCTTGAACTCCTGAGCTCAAGCACCCTGCCTGCCTCAGCCTCCCAAAGTGCTGGGATTACAGGCGTCCATCCATGCTCTTGATTCTTAAAACAACCCTATGAGGCAGTTATTATCATCAAACCTGTATTACAAATAAGGAAAATGAATACAAAGAATTTAAGAAACTTACACACGGTCACACAGCTAAGTAACTAATGGTTGTTTGATATTACTTACATATCTCTTTATATATACCTATATATAACAGATATTTCTTTAAATATTCGGTATACATATATATGTTTGTGTATATACACACCTACACACACAAAAAGATAAGGATATTTCCCTACTCAGCACAGAGCAGTGCACATATTAATCACTCAATAAACAGGAGTTTATTTATTTATCTTTTTGAGACGAAGTTTTGCTCTTGTTGCCCAGGCTGGAGTGCAATGGCGAGATCTCAGCTCACCGCAACCTCCGCCTCCCAGGTTCAAGAGATTCTCCTGTCTCAGCCTCCCGAGTAGCTGGGATTACAGGCATGCACCACCACGCCCGGCTAATTTTTGTATTTTTGGTAGAAACAAGGCTTCTCCATGTTGGTCAGGCTGGTCTCGAACTCCCAAACTCAGGTGATCCGCCCTCCTCGGCCTCCCAAAGTACTGGGATTACAGGCGTGAGCCACGGCACCCGGCCTAAACAGGAGTTATTATTATCTTTGTAGTTCTCTGATAAATTAAACAACTTTCTCATTTTAAGATTAGACTCGGCGGGTGTGGTAGCTCATGCATGTAATCCCAGCACTTTGGGAGGCCAAGGTGGTTGGATCACCTGAGGTCAAGAGCTCGAGACCAGCCTGGTCAACCTGGTGAAACCTGTCTCTACGAAAAATACAAAAATCTGCCAGGCGTGGTGGCAGGCACCTATAACAACCTCAGCTATTCGGGAGGCTGAGGCAGGAGAATTGCTAGAACCTGGGAGGCGGAGGTTGCAGCGAGCCGAGATCACGCCATTGCACTCCAGCCCAGGCTACAACAGCAAGACTCCATTAAAAAAAGAAAAAAAAAAAGATTTTATAGCTGTATGGTGTCAGAGCTAGAGGACAGAATTCAATCTTCTGTAGTCTTTTGAAACTGAGGTGATATACTAAGTCTTTTGAAAACTGTAACCCAGCCCCAACCTAAATCAATCCTTGACCGATTTGAGGTGAACAGCCCCACATCCTATCTACCTAGCAAAGGAAAGAGGGAGAAAGATATCATCTTAGTCTCTAGGATTCTTTTGTATGCAAAGTCTGTATACAATTTAAAAAATTAAGAAGTATGGAAAGAGGGAGAATGACTGATAAGAGGAGAAAAAAGTACAGAAACAAATCCACAGATGATTCAGATATTGGAGCTGGCAAACGTGGACTTTAAAATGACTATGATTAGTATGTTAAAAGAAAATAGAAGAAAAAATTGCACAAAATGAATTTATGAAATGACTTTTTGGAATGAATTTTAACAGAATACTGGAAACTATTTTAAAAATTTAAACCTGAAATACAGTACCTAGAATCTGTAACTCATTGGATAGACAGTATAAAACAGAATTAGTTAACTTAAATTCAGGTCAACAGGCCAGGCGCAGTGGCTCCTGCATGTAATCCCAGCACTTTGGGAGTCAGAGGCGGGTGGATCACCTGAGGTCAGGAGTTTGAGAACAGCCTGACCAACATGGTGAAACCCTGTCTCTACTAAAAATACAGAAAAAACTAGCCGAGTGTGGTGGCACATGCCTGTAATCCCAGCTACTTGGGAGGCTGCAGTAGCAGAATGGATTAAACACAGGAGGCAGAGTTGCAGTGAGCCAAGATCACGTCATTGCACTCCAGCCTGGGCAACAAGAGCAAAACTCCGTCTCAAAAAAAAAAAAAAAAAAAAAAAATTTCAGGTCAAATCCAAACTGAAGCACAGAAAACAAGGGCAAAAAGGACAGAACACAGTGTTGGAGACACACAGAACATAGTCAAAAATTCTACTATACGTAGGTTAATGAAGAGGAGAGAGAAAATGAAGCAGCAATATTTGAAGAGATAATGGCTATGAATTTTCTAAAACTAATGAAAGATAAAGAAGCTCAGTGAACCAAAGGCAGGAAAGAAAACCACACCCATGCACATCAAAGTTAAACTGTTGGAAACAAACACAAAGAGTAAATATTAAGAGCAGCCAAAGGAAAAAAGACATTACTTTAAATGCAGCAATAAATAGCATTACTAAAAGAAATTAAGCAAGCCAGGGCCGGGCGCAGTGGCACACGCCTCTAATCCCAGCACTTTGGGAGGCTGAAGCAGGAGATCACTTGAGGCCAGAGTTCAAGATCAGCCTGGCCAACATGCTGAAACCCCACCTCCACTAAAAATACAAAAATTAGCTGGGCATGGTGGCGCATGCCTGTAATCCCAGCTACTCGGGAGGCAGAGAAGGAAAATCACCTGAATTCGGGTGGCAGGGGTTGCAGTGAGCCAAGATCATGCCACTGCACTTCAGACTAGGCAACAGAGTGATACTCTGTCTCAAATAAATAAATAAAGCCAGAAAAAATAAAATGAAAACTTCATAGTACTGAAAGGGTGAAAAAAACCCAGCCTATAATTCTATATCCAGAAAAAAAAAACCTTCAAAAAAAAAAAAAAAGCAAAATAAAGATGTTTTCAGGCAAATAAAAACTGAGACGGGTTGTTGACAGCAGATCTGCACTATAAAAATTATTAAAAGTTCACTAAGCTGAAGGAAAATCTCTCAGATAAAAGTACCACTTCAGGAAGAAATGAGAAACACTGTTAAGGAAAATATGTGGTTAAAATCAAAAGAATAATATTTGTGACACATACAAACTATATAAAACTCAATAAATGAAGTTTTATTGGAAAACAACCATACTCATTCATTTATAACTCATCTGTGGCTGCTTTAATGCTACAATGGCAGAGTTTAGCAGTTGCAAGAGACCATATGTGGTGTTCTCATCACTTCACACTGCTGCATGATATACTACAAAATTACAGTGATATAGTAGCTATATTTGACAATGTTTTGAGAGCCACACATAATGCTGTACTGGGATATTTTATTTTTTATTGTCATTGCTTAACCCATCATATTAAAATCAAAAAAGAGAGAGAGAGACAAAAGTGGACTTGAAATGTCATACTTTTAGGCACAAGGAATGTTTTGTCAAATTAGATGACAAAGCATTGTCTTTATTATGCAATGACAATGTAACTAACCTAAAAAAAATACACTATTCATAGACATTACCAAATTACACTCATCACACAACAGTACCTAACTCACGGGAAAATAGTAGCAAAAAATTAGAATATTTTATTTTTGAGATGGAGTTTCGCTGTTACCTAGGCTAGAGTGCAGTGGTGCAATCTTGGCCCAGAGCAACCTCTGCTTCCTGGGTTCAAGTGATTCCCCTGCCTGAGCCTCCCAAGAAGGTGGGATTACAGGCTCGTGCCACCACACCTGGCTAATTTTTGTATTTTTTTTTTTTGAGACGGAGTCTTGCTGTCACCCAGGCTGGAGGGCAGTGGCGTGATCTTGGCTCACCGCAAGCTCCACCTCCTGAGTTCACGCCATTTTCCTGCCTCAGCCTCCCAAGTAGCTGGAACTACAGGTACCCGCCACCTCGCCTGGCTAATTTTTTGTATTTTCAGTAGAGACGGGGTTTCACCATGGTCTTGATCTCCTGACCTCGTGATCCGCCCACCTCGGCCTCCCAAAGTGCTGGAACTACAGGTGTGAGCCACCGCGCCCAGCCAATTTTTGTATTTTTAGTAGAGACAGAGTTTCGCCATGTTGGCCAGGCTGGTCTCGAACTCCTGACCTCAGGTGATCTGCCCGACTCAGCCTCCCAAAGTGCTGGGATTACAGGCGTGAGCTACTGTACCCGGCCTAGAAAATTCTAAATGAAGTATCTTATCACAGTAGAATTTCTTCATAAAATAATGAAAATAAAACAGCAACTAAATTAGGTGGATGGCTCATTTGTTAACCTATCAAGAACCACTTACTAATGATTACTTCATTAAATCATGTTTGATTATACTAGTCAAAGAAATGTATCCAGGCCAGGCCAGGTGTGGTGGCTCACGCCTATAATCCCAGCACTTTGGGAGGCCGAGGTGGGCAGATCACGAGGTCAGGAGATCAAGATCATTCTGGCTAACACAGTGAAACCCCGTCTCTACTAAAAAAATAGAAAAAATGAGCCGGGTGTGGTGGCGGGCACCTGTAGTCACAGCTACTCGGGAGGCTGAGGCAGGAGAATGGCGTGAACCCGGGAGGCAGAGCTTGCAGTGAGCCAAGATCGTGCCACTGCACTCCAGCCTGGGTGACAGAGCAAGACTCTGTCTAAAAAAAAAAAAAAAAAAGATTGTGCCACTGCACTCCAGCCTGGGCGACAAGAGTGAAACTCCGTCTCAAAAACAAAAAAGAAAAAAAGGAATGTGTCCAGAGGAAATAAGATTATTAGCTTTTTGGTGAGAACAGTTGCTCAGCAAGCTAAGGATACTGTAAGCAACATCAACAGTTGATTAAAAAACAAGGCAATGAAGGCAGGGCTTGGTGGCTCACACCTATAATCTCAGCACTTTGGAAGGCCGAGGCAGGCGGATCATTTGAGGTCAGGAGTTCAAGACCAGCCTGACCAACATGGTGAAACCCCGTCTCTACTAACAATACAAAAAAATTATCCAGGCGTGGTGGCACATGCCTGTAATCCCAGCTACTCCGGAGGGTGAGGCAAGAGAATCGCTTGAACCCGGGAGGTGGAAGTTGCAGTGAGCCAAGATCACACCACTACACTCCAACCTGGGCCACAGAGCAAGACTGTCTCAGAAAAAGAAAAAAAAAGGCAAATGATTTCGAGTGGTTTTCCTTGGCTCTAGAGGAGTCAACATATGTTACTGATACAGCTCAGTTGTTTATTTGAGCAGTCAATACAGACTTCGAAGTGACTGAATAATTAGCCTCTCTAATGAATGTTTGGAACAACACCACCAAGAATATCTTCAAACTTGAATAAACACTAATTCAGTTCAACCTGAAATGGAATCTGCTAAAGAAACATTACAACTGATGGTAAAAAAAAAAAAAAAAATAGATGTGGGACAGCCAGGCGTGGTGGCTCACGCCTGTAATCCCAGCACTTTGGGAGGCCAAGTCGGGCGGATCATCTGAAGTCAGGAGTTCGAGACCAGCCTGACCAACATGGTGAAGACCTGTCTCTACTGAAAATACAAAATCAGCCGGGCATGGTGGCACACACCTGTAATCCCAGCTACTGGGGAGGCTGAGGCAGAAGAATCGCTTGAACCCGGGAGGCAAAGGTTGCAGTCAGCGGAGATCGCGCCACTGCACTCCAGCCTGGGCGACAAGAGTGAAACTCTCTCAAAAATACTTATATATATGTGTGTGTGGAACAGAAAAAGGCTTATTAATTGGACAAATTAATAAAACTTATGAAAATATAAAATGTAATAAAGTGTTTCAAGCTTATGGCTACTCACTGTATTATTCGTCAGCAGGTACTGATGGCAGTGATGTTTTAACTGCAATTTTTTGAGCTTGGGATCAAGACAAATTTTTCTGAAGAAGTAACCTCAACTATCATTATAGAATACTAAATGGCCTTGGAAATCAGCTTTTTTACTGCAAGGTTGATAATACCTCTTAATAGATGTTTAAACTAAAATTATATGACAAATAGCACTTATGTACAAAACTTATGCAGTGGTAAAACCCAAAATATTTGGATGAAAACAAAGGTTGTCTGAATTATAAGTAATGTCAAACATCTCTATAAACTTCCTGTCTTAAACAAAAGTTAAAACAAGAAGTAGGCTGGGCGCAGTGTCTCACGCCTGTAATCCCAGCACTCTGGGAGGCCAAGGCAGATCATCTGAGGTCAGGAGTTCAAGATCAGCCTGGACAACATGATGAAACCCCATCTCTACCAAAAATACTAAAATTAGCCAGGTGTGGTGGCGCGAGCCTATAATCCCAGCTACTAGGGGGGCTGAGGCAGGAGGATCGCTCGAACCCAGGAGGCGGAGGTTGCAGTGAGCTGAGATCATGCCACTTCCCTCTAGCCTGGGAGACATAGCCAGACTCCATCTCAAAAAAAAAAAAACAAAAAAGTTAAAACAAGAAGTAAAACCTCCATTTCCAGACAAATTTGCTATGAATATATTTTCCTTTTTTTCTACTTGCTGCATTACTACCAATGAAGTAAGTTGAGTGATTTTTTTTTTAAAGAGGTCTGCTTGCCTGGGCATGGTGGCTCACACCTGTAATCCCAGCACTTTGCGAGGCCAAGGTGGGCAAACCACCTGAGGTTAGGAGTTCGAGACCAGCCTGGCCAACATGGTGAAACCCCATCTCTACTAAAAATACAAAAATTAGCTGGGCGGGATGGAGCGTGTCTGTAATCCCAGCTATTTGGGAGGCTGAGGCAGAAGAATCGCTTCACCCCCGGGAGGTGGAGGTTGCAGTGAGCCAAGATCGTGCCACTGCACTCCAGCCTGGGCGACAGAGCAAGACTCTGTCTAAAAAAAAAAAAAAAAAAAAAAAGTGGTCTGCTTTTTTTTTTTTTTTTTGTAAACACGGTCTCACAACTGTCACTCAGGCTGCCGTGCAGTAGCACGATCACAGCCTGGGCTCAAGCCATCCTCCCACTTCAGCCTTCCAAGTAGCTGGAACTACAGGCATGTGTCATGGCATGTGGCTAGAATATATTTCCTGAGCTCAAATTACAGCTTCAGCAGTGTTTTTCAGACCTTCAGCCAAGTACAAAAGGAAATTTATATACATCAAAATCCAGTTAACTGTGCAATTGTAGCGCTTCCACGTACTCTTTAATTGGAAGTGATTAATCTACACTATAATGGCATGCTAAAAAGCAAATATCAAGAGAAGAATCTAACAGAATTCTATATACTCCCTCCCAAGCAATAAATATCACAATGAAAATCATATGCCCATGTACTAGTATCTGCATTTAGCAGTACCAATCTGTATGAAGACATTTTCAAAGAGGAAATCTCATTCGAGATCAACATGAGCAATCCATTTTAATGAAAACAATAACCTTATTAAGTGATGCAATTATCCATCCCTCCAAAATTAATTCAATTCTTAATGAGACCTGCATTACCAAAAAAAAAATTTCGATTTTTTTATTTGAATTTTGTCAATACAAATTGGTGGAAATTTATCTTCTCTCTTGTAATATAAATCTGTCACCCAGGCTGGAGTGCAGTGCCATAAGGCTCACTGCAGCCGCAACCTCCCAGGCTCAGGTGATCCTCCTACCTCAGCCTTCCGCGTATCTGGGACTACAGGCGTGCACCACCATGCCCAGCTAATTTTTTTTTATTTTTGTGGAAACAAGGTCTCACTATGTCACTCAGGTTGGTGGAGAATTCCTGGGCTCAAGTGATCCTCTGACCTCGGCCTTCCAAAGTGCTGGGATTACAAGTATGAGCCACTTTGCCCAGCCTAAATACAGTATCTTTAATTTTGCCTCCGGGCCTGCAAAAATTAAAACATCTGCTTACCTGGCCTTTTACAGAAAAAGAATGCCAGCCACCGAACTATATAATTACTTACAGAATAAAAACAAATTCAGGTTGAAAGAGAATATTGCATGTAATGAATAATCTGACAAGATAGATATAATACAGATATGATGATGTGGGGGGGTGATGAGGACAGCATACATGAAACAATTTATGCAACTATTCTCAGCAATCACATTGGTTATGGTATTATTAGTATTGCTATTCTGAGACTACTGTGTAATATACGAGAAAACAAGCGAGTAATTAATAATGAGGATATTCTAGTTGATTATTCCCTATCCTTGAGAACCAGAATTTTTAACATGGAAAAATATACACCGATGTATTATAATACAGAAGTGGTTAAGTTTTATAAAAAAGTATGTGTACAGATATACACATATACATATATATCACCCATAACTCTGTCCTAGAAACAATGACAACTCACAGCAGCAATAATCTCTAAGGTCCATATTAGGCGCCCTAAATACCTCTGCCACTAAAACCAGGGCTTGTTGGAGAAATAATAGGTTATAAATCTGGGGTAGAAACTGTAAAAGATAAGTCTGCAACACCTGGTCATATCAGATAGCAAAGATGCTACGAAAACTACAAGAAGTAGACCAAGTCATTCAGGAGTCGACTTGAAGAGGCTCCAACTGGCCAAAGACATAAGGCTGGGCGCGGTGGCTCACGCCCGTAATCCCAGCACTTTGGGAGGCCGAGGCAGGTGGATCACCTGAGGTCAGGAGTTCGAGACCAGCCTGGCCAACATGGTGAAACTCCGTCTCTACTAATAATACAAAAATTAGCCAGGCATGGTGGCACACGCCTGTAATCCCAGCTACTCAGGAGGCTGAATCAGAATAGCTCGAACCCGGGAGGCAGAGGTTGCAGTGACCCGAGATCGTGTCATTGCACTCCAGCCTGGGTGACAAGAGTGAAACTCCGTCTCCAAAACAAAAAAATTATTTTAAAAAAGAGTCAACAATATTAACTGCCATTGATTAAAGCCCAACCCTTATGTTTAAATCCACTAGTTTATAATGATTTTTTTTTTTTTTGAGATGGAGTTTCACTCTGTCACCCAGGCTAGAGTGCACTGGCGCGATCTCAGCTCACTGCAACCTCCGCATCCTAGGTTCAAGCGATTCTCCTGCCTCAGCCTCCTGAGTACCTGGGATTACAGGCATGCGCCACCATGCCTGGCTAATTTTTTTATTTTGAGTAGAGTTGGAGTTTCACCACGTTGGCCAGGCTGGTCTCAAACTACTGACGTCAGGTGATCTGCCCACCTCGGCCTCCTGAAGTGCTAGGATTACAGGCGTGATAATGATTTTTCTAAATAGCTGTTTCTGGCCGGGCATGGTAGCTCATGCCTGTAATCCTAACACTTCGGGAGGTCTAAGCTGGTGGATCACCTGAGGTCAGGAGTTTGAGACCAGCTTGGCCAACATGGCGAAACTCTGTCTCTACTAAAAATACAAAAATTAGTCAGGTGTGGCTGGGCGCGGTGGCTCACGCCTGTAATCCCAGCGCTTTGGGAAGCCGAGGCAGGTGGATCACGAGGTCAGGAGTTCAAGACCAGCCTGGCCAAGATGGTGAAACCCCGTCTCTACTAAAAATACAAAAATTAGCCAGTTGTGGTGGTAGGCGCCTGTAATTCCAGCTACTGGGGAGGCTGGGGCAGAGAACTGCTTGAACCCGGGAGGCGGAGGTTGCAAGGAGCCGAGATTGCACCACTGCACACCAGCCTGGGGGATAAAGCAAGACTTCGTCTCAAAAAAAAAAAAAAAAAAAAAAAAATTAGGCATGGTGGCAGGTGCTTAAAATCCCAGCTACTCGAGAGGTTAAGGCAGGAGAACTGCTTGAACCCAGGGGGGCAGAGGTTGCAGTGAGTTGCGATGGCCCCACTTCACTCCAGCCTGGGTGAAAGAGTGAAACTCCATCTCAAAAAAATTAATTAATTAAATTAAATTAAATAGCTGGTTCTCTTAGAGAATAATAGGGAACTAAGTCACTATTTTGAAAAAGAATAAATAAAGGCAAAGAATCAAGTATATATCCTACCTTTCCTATATAACTGTGCCACTGGATAACTGAACAGCAGGTAAGCAGAAGCATCTCTTAATAAAAGTATTCCAACAAAAAATTTTAAAAAAACCCACACAATTAGAATGTCACTATTTTTAAACCATTGATAAATTAATGGATCTGGGCACTGAGCCCAACAACTGCGGACATGATTAAAAAAAAAGAGAAAAGCAGACTTCTGCCTCCCCATGAAAGAACACAACACTGCCTACAGTATTGCTAAAGAGACCGAACCAGAGTCTGACCAAGTCTCTGAGTTCAGTAACCAATTTGCAAAATATACAAGGAATGAAGAAAGATGCAACATGAGTGTACAATCAGTAAAATTCAAACTTTGGTTAACTCTCCCTGGGTTCTTCAACATAAAAACTAAGGAAGAAAAAGGGATAGAGGCATAAACTGTGGTTTAAAAGACATCATAACACTAAATAAAATATAATGTCTAAGAATGTACACGGTGATAAAACTATAAAAGAAAAGGAAATGACTGAGAGAGAGTGAAGTAGTGGTTACTTTTCTTTTTTGGGAGGTGAGTTACAACTGAAATGGAACACATGGATGGCTCCTGGATGGCTGAAAAGTTCTGTTTCTTGAACTGGGGATATGGATATTCGCCTTATTTTTTAAAAAAAGAAAAAAGGGGGAAAAAGCACTATCTGTATGTTTGTGAAAGAGACGTTTTCTGCTAATTTTACATACAAATATTAAAAGTAACTTAGAAAACATACCTACTTAGTTCATTCAAGCTGCTATACCAAAAGTCATAAACTGGGTGGCTTATAAACAACAGAATTTTTTTTTTTTAAGAGTCAGGGTCTCACTCTGTCACCCAGATTGGAGTACAATGGCACAATCATAGCTCACTGCAGCCTCAAACTTCTGTGCTCAAGCAATCCTCCAACCTCAGCCTCCCAAGTAGCTAATATTACAGGTGGACCACCACACTTGGCTAACTTATTAGATTTTTTTGTAGAGACAGAATCTTGCTGTGTTGCCCAGGCTGGTCTTAAACTCCTGATCTCAAGCAATCTTTCCACCTCAGCCTCCCAAAGTGCTAGGATTATAGGCATGAGCCACCACTCCTAGCTTAAACAACAGTAATTTATTTCTCACAGTTCTGGAGACCGGGAAGACCAAGACACCAACAAATCTGGAGTCTAGTAAGGGCCCATTCTTCATATACGATGCCTTCTTGCTGCATTCTCAAGTAGTGAAAAGGACTAGCTAGCTCTCTGGGGCCTCTGTCATAAGAACTCTAATCTCAGGCCCAGCACGGTGGCTCACACCTGTAATCCCAGCACTTTGGAAGGCTGAGGCAGGTGGATCACTTGAGGTCAGGAGTTCGAGACCAGCCTGGCCATCATGGCGAAACTCCGTCTCTACTAAAAATACAAAAATTAGCCAGGTGTGGTGGCAGGAGCCTGTTATCTCAGCTACCTGGGAGGCTGAGGCAGGAGAATTGCTCGAACCCGGGAGGCAGAGGGTGCAGTGAGCAGAGACCCTGCCATTGCAGTCCAGTCTGGGCAACAAGAGTGAAACTCCGTCTCAAAACAAAAACAAAAACACAAACACTAATTTCATTCATGAAGCCAGAGCCCTCACGACGTAATCACCTCCCAAAAGCCAGACCTCCTTATACTATCACATTGGGGATTATGTTTCAACATATGTCTTTTGGGGATACACATTCAGACCACAGCAACTTTTTTTTTTTTTTTTGAGACAGTGCCTCGCTCTGTTGCCTAGGTTGGAGTACAGTGTGTCGATCTCAGCTCACTGCAACCTCCATCTCCCAGGTTCAAGCAATTCTCCTGCCTTATCCTCCCGAGTAGCTGGGATTACAGGTGCGCTCCACCATGCTCGGCTAGTTTTTGTATTTTTAGTATAGACCAGGTTTCTCCATGTTGGCCAGCTGGTCTCGAACTCTTCATCTCAGGTGATCCACCCACCTCGGCCTCCCGAAGTGCTGGGATTACAGGCGTGAACCACCACGACTGGCCAGACCATAGCAACTATGTAAAACAATAATACTGTTGCTTTAGAGGTTTATAAGAAAATATACCATCAATAGGGCAAAGGACAAGAAGGAGGTAAAAAGCTAAATGTATGGTTCTTGCATTTCCTGGGAAGTAATAAAACCAACTAACATAAACTAAACTGTAGTAAATTAAGAATCCATAATCCACCTGTCTCAGCCTCCCAAAGTTCTGGGATCACAGGCGTGAGCCACCATGCCCAGCCAAGATATACACATTTTATTGTATGTACATACACCTCAATTTAAAAAAAAACTATTAAGCAGATTAACATTAGCAAACATCTCGGGAAAGTTTACCATGAAACACTTAAAATACAACTCAACGTGAAGAAAACAGTCCATGCAGGAAAAGTAAAATGTATTAAAAATGTATATATATATGTACATACATATATATAAACATTATATACATATACACAGTAGGCCCTCCATATCCCTGGGTTCTACCAACAGTGGATCAAAAATATTCAAGCGAAAAAAAAAACAAGAAAAAAAAACCAGTAAAAAAAGCAATAAAAAATAATAAACTAAAAAATACAGCTAGACTGCCACTGCACTCCAGCCTGGGCAACAGAGCAAAACTCCATCTCAAAAAAATAAATTAAAAAAATAAAGCATATGGGAGAATGTGCACAGGTTACATGTAAATACTATACCATTTTATATAAGGGACTTGACCATTCAAGATTTTGGTATCAGTGGGGGTCCTTGGAACTCCCCCTATGGATACTGAAGGACAACTGTAAACAATGGCTTATATATGAGACATATAATTACACATACATAAAACTACGTATACTTCTATATAAGCTATATATATTTACCTATATATCTGTATATACATGATGTCTTCAGAGAGTTAATAGGAGAAACGACAACCATGATCAAGACATCAAAACCAAGACATCAAAAACAGAATGTTGGCTAAGCCCAGTGGATCACACCTGCAATCTTAACACGGTAGGAGGAATGCTTGAGTCTAGAGTTTGAGACCAGCCTGGGCAACATATTGAGACATTGTCTCTATTAAAAAACAAGAACAGGCCAGGTGTGGTGGCTCTGTAATCCTAGCACAATGAGAGGCTAAGGCAGGTAGATCGATTGAGCTCAGGAGTTCAAGAACAGCCTGGGCAACACAGCAAAACCCATCTCTACTAAAAATATAAAAATTAGCTGGGTGTGGTAGCAGGTGCCTACAGTCTCAGCTACTTAGGAGGTTGAGGTGGGAGAATCTCTTGAGCCCAGGAGGCAGAGGTTGCAGTAAGCTATGATCGCACCACTGCACTCCAGCTTAGGCAGCAGAGCAAGAGCAGACCCTGTCTCAAAAAAAAAAAAAAAAAAAAAAGCAGCAGCAGCTGCCTAAACTGAAAATAAGAGGCTGGGCACAGTGGCTCACACCTGTAATCACAGCACTGTGCATGGTGGGGGCTGAGGTAAGAATATCGCTTGAGCCCAGGAGGCTGAGGCTGCAGTGAGCCTTGATCGCACCCCTGCACTCCAGCCTAAGCCACAAAGCAAGATTCTGTCTCAAAAACAAATAAAGGAAAAAAAAGAGAAAAAGATATGTTAATTAGAAGAATTAATTCAGACTGTTCTATATCCAGATAATGGGTGCTCCCAAAAAAAGATGAGGAAAAACATAGAGGAGAAAATATCTTGAAATAATTCAAGAAAATTTCCCAGTGCTGAAAAACATGAGTTTAAAAGTACCTACAGCAATGTGAAATTTAAGAAATCAGGGACACACAGAGTCCTGCAAACTTCCAGAAGAAAAAACTCTTCACATACCATGCACAGGATTTAGAACATTCTTGAATTTCAAACATCATCTTTGGAACTAAGAACCCAATACAGTAATGTCCTCGAAATTCTAAAGCTACAGGATTTCCAATCTAGAATTCTATACCCAGCCAAGTAATTTCAAGTATAAAGTTAGAATAAAGCTTCAAAAAATTTACCTGCTAGGCACACTTCCTCAAGAATATATATATATATATATATATATTTTTTTTTTTTTTTTTTTTTTTTTTGAGACAAGAGTCTTGCTCTGTTGCCCAGGCTGGAGTGCAGTGGCATGATTTTGGCTCACTGCATCCTCTGCCTCCCAGGTTGAAGTGATTCTCCTGCCTCCGCCTCCCGAGTAGCTGGGACTACAGGCATGTGCCACCATGTCTGGCTAATTTTTTGTATTTTTAGTAGAGATGGGGCTTTGCCATGTTGGCCAGGATGCTCTCAAACTCCTGACCTCAAATGATCTGCGTGCCTCTGCCTCCCAAAGTACTGGGATCATAGGCATGAGCCACCAAGCCCGGCAAAATATTCTAAAATTGACTGTGGTGATGATTGCACAACTCTGACTAAAAACCACTGAATTACAGTCATATGTTGCCTAATGACAGGAGTATGCTCTGAGAAATGCATCGTTAGGTAATTTCATCATTGTGTGAACATCATACAGCATGCTTACACAAAAATGGTATACTTGTACCTAGATGGTATAGGCTCCTACACATCTAGGCTATATGGTACAGCCTATTGCTCCTAGGCTTCAAACCTGTACAGCATGTTACTATACTGAATATTGTAGGTGAGTAGCTGGGATTATAGGCGCCTCCCACCACGCCCAGCTAATTTTTCTATATTTTTAGTAGAGACAGGGTTTCACCATGCTGGCCGGGCTGGTCTCAAACTCCTGACCTCAGGTGATCCATCTGCCTCGCCCTCCCAAAAGTGCTGGGATAACAGGCGTGAGCCACTGTGCCCGGCCCACAATTCTTATACTATACAAACTTTTAACTTTTTGACCTTTGAAACAACACTTAGCTTCTTAGCTTAAAATGAAATCACACTATACAGCTGTACAAAAATAACTCATATCTTTACTTTCTTCTACAAGCCTTTTTTAGAGAAAGGATCTCACTCTGTTGCCCAGGCTGGAGTGCAGTAGTGCAATCATAGCTCACTGTAACCTTGAATTCCCAGGCTCAAATGATCCTCCCACCTCAGCCTCCTGAGTAGTTGGGACTACAGGTGCGTGCCACCAGGCCTGGCTGGTTTTTTTTTTTTTTTGTAGAAACGGGATCTCCCTATGTCACCCAGGCTGGTCTTGAACTCGTGGGCTCAAGTGATCCACACACCTCAGCCTCCCAAAGTGCTCAGATTACAGGTGTAAGCCACTGTGCCTGGCCAACTCTGTCTCAAAAACAAACAAAAATTGTAAGGACATATAAAGTCTCCTGCAACATTTTTTGTATTAAGGAAAAGGCTGAAATAACTTAAGTGTCCAGCAATAGGAATGAAGTACAGCATATACACTACACGGCATTTAAAAACTACACTTAGGCCAGGCTCAGTGGCTCACGCCTATAATCTCAGGACTTTGGGAGGCCGAGGCGGGTGGATCACCTCAGGTCACCAGCTGAAGACCAGCCTGACCAATATGATGAAACCCTATATCTACTAAAAATACAAAACTTAGCCAGGCATGGTGGTGGGTGCCTGTAGTCCCAACTACTTGGGAGGCTGAGACAAGAGAATCACTTGAACCTGGGAGACAGAGGTTGCAGTGAGCCAAGATCATGCCATTAAACTCCAGCCTAGGCAACAGAAAGAGATTGGGTCTCAACAAACAAACAAACAAACAAAAACCCTACACTTAGACATGCATGTTCTCTCATGAAAAGATAGCTAAAACATATTCATATTAAGTTTCAAAACATATTACAAAACAGTTTATGTAATATTTTCCCAACATGCATATCTGGAAGGACAGACAAAAAGGAAATACTCATTACTCTGGGAAATGTGATTGTGGGTAATTTCTCTCTTTTTCTATTTGTTTATCAATATTTTCTTTTCTTTTCTTTTCTTTTTCCTGAGACAGAGTTTCGGTCTTGTTGCCCAGGCTGGAGTGCAATGGCATGATCTCGGCTCACTGCAACCTCCACCTCCCGGGAACAAGGGATTCTCCTGCCTCAGCCTCCCAAGTAGCTGGGATTACAGGCATGTGTCACCACACCCGGCTAATTTTGTATTTTTAGTAGAGACGGGGTTTCTCCACGTTGGCCAGGCTGGTCTCGAACTCCTGACCTCAGGTGATCCACCTGTTTCAGCCTCCCAAAGTGCCGGGATTACAGGTGTGAGCCACTGTGCGAGGTCTATATTTTCTAATTTTTATATAATGAATAGGTTTTATAAATATAATTAAATAGTAGCTATTTAACAGCTAATATCGTGACAAGGTCATGGAAGATGGTGGACTAAGGAGCTCCAGGAAGGCCGGGCGTGTGGCTCACGCCTGTAATCCCAACACTTTGGGAGGCCAAGGTGAGCAGATCACCTAAGGTCAGGAGTGCGAGACCAGCCTGACCAACATGGTGAAACCCGTCTCTACTAAAAATACAAAAAGTCAGCTGGGTGTGGTGGTTCGTGACTATATTCCAGCTACCCTACAGCTACTTGGGAGGCTGAGGCAGGAGAGTCACTTGAACCCGGGAGACAGAGGTTGCAGTGAGCCGAGACTGAGCCATCACACTCCAGCCTGGGCAACAGAGCGAGACTCTGTCTCCAGAAAAAAAAAGAAAAAAAAAAAGAAGCTCCAAGAATCCGTCACTACACCTAAACAACCACTGAGCTGGTAGGAATTGTCTAAAGTAACTACTGTGGGACTCTAGAGTCTACCAAACATTTACAGCATCCAAAAGAGAACAGCATGATTCACAATAACCCAAAGGTGGGAACAACCCAAGCATCCATCAACAGATGAATTATACAAACAACGGAATGTTATTCAGCCATTAAAAGGGATGAAATTCAGAGACATGCTACAACATGGATGAATCTTGAGATAATTATACTAAGTGAAATAAAACAGACACAAAAGGACAAATATTTTATGACTCCACTTCTACAAGGTGCCCAGAATAAACAAATTCATAAAGACAGAAAGGAGAATTGAGATTACCAGAGAATGAAGGCAAGGGGGAAAAATTAGTTACTATTTAACAGCTTCAAAGTTTCAGTGTGGAATGAAGAAAAAGTTTAGAAAATAGGTCATGATGCTGGTTACACTTCACAGTGAATATACTTAATGTCACTGAACTGTACTCTTAAAAATGGTTAAAATGGTAATTATATGATTCACCACAATCAAAATAAAATGCTATGTCATAAAATGTAACTGAGAAGTGACAGATGGAGTTTAAATCCTTCTTTTCATACAATCTTCCATTACTTAGAACATTTTTTATTGTTAAGTAATGCTGAAGCTCTTACAAGAAACGACCGTATCAGCCGGGCACAGTGGTTCATGTCTGTAATCCCAGCACTTCGGGAGGCCGAGGCAGGTGGATCACCTGAGGTCAGGGGACCAACCTGGCCAACATGGTGAAACCACGTCTCTACTAAAAACACAAAAATTAGTCGGGCGTGGTGGCTCACGCCTGTAATCCCAGCACTTTGGGAGGCCAAGGCAGGCGGATCACGAGGTCAGGAGATCAAGACCATCCTGGCTAACACGGTGAAACCCCGTCTGTACTAAAAATAAAAAAAAATTAGCCAGGCACAGTGGCATGCGTTTGTAATCCCAGCTACTCAGGAGGCTGAGGCAGGAGAATCACTTGAACCCAGGAGGCGGAGGTTTCACTGAGCTGAGATCATGCCACTGCACTCCAGCCTGAGCAATACAGCAAAATCCTGTCTCAAAAAAGAAAAACCTCATAATTTTCAAATTAGTAGAATCCAAATTAGTGAGGACTCATTGTACCACACAAATAATAACTCTTAGTCCTCAGAGCCATTTTCCTCATATTTTAAGAAAAAAGAGTAACTTAATTTGTTCTCACACAGACAAATTTGGTATAAAAACTGCCCTGCTGTGGTCATCTTTTTCTTTAAAAAACTGAATGTGACTATACATTTATCAAAATTCATAGAACTATGTAACTAAAAAGATTAATTTTAATGTATAAATTATACCTCCATAAACCTGACTACTTAAAACTATAATAGAATTTAATTAAAGTTTTGATTCTGAGAGCATTAAAAAAAACCTTGAAAAAATTTAATTAAAGTTCAACCAAAGAGTATTAAATAATTTCTTTCTTTCTTTTTTTTTTTTTCAGACGGAGTCTCACTCTTGTTGCCCAGGCTGGAGTGCAGTGGCACGATCTCGGCTCTCACCGCAACCTCCGCCTCCCAGGTTGACGTCATTCTTCTGCCTCAGCCTCCCAAGTAGCTGGAACTACAGGTGCTGGCCGCCAAGCACGGCTAATTTTTTTGTATTTTTAGTAGAGACGGGGTTTCACCGTGTTAGCCAGGACGGTCTCGATCTCCTGACCTTGTGATCCGCCCACCTCAGCCTACCAAAGTGCTGGGATTACAGGCGTGAGCCACCGTGCCCGGCCGAAAAAATTTGATTAAAGTTCAACCAAAGGGTATTAAATAATTTCTTTTCTTTTCCTTTTTTTTTTTGAGACAGATTTTCGCTCTTGTTGCCCACGCTGGAGTGCAATGGCGCAATCTCAGCTCACTGCAACCTCTGCTTCCCGGGTTCAAGCGATTCTCCTGCCTCAGCCTCCGAAGTAGCTGGGATTACAGGCACGCACCACCACGCCTGCCTAATTTTGTATTTTTAGTAGAGACGGGGTTTCTCCATATTGGTCAGGCTGGTCTCGAACTCCCAACCTCAGGTGATCCGCCCACCTCAGCCTCCCAAAGTGCTGGGATTACAGGCATGAGGCACTGCACTCGGCCTAAATAATTTATTAGTGATTGCTATCGCCGATTCAATGAATCAAGTTTAAGAATACCTGGGTCACAGGTCGGGCGCAGTGGTACACGCCAGTAATCCCAGCACTTTGGGAGGCTGAAGCAGGCAGATCACCTGAGTTCGGGAGTTCGAGACCAGCCTGACCAACATGGAAAAACCCCATCTCTACTAAAAATACAAAAAATTAACCGGGCGTGTTGGCAGGCACCTATAGTCCCAACTACTAGGGAGGCTGAGGCAGGAGAATGGCATGAACCCGGGAAGCGAAACTTGCAGTGAGCCAAGACCGCGCCTCTGCACTTTAGCCTGGGCGACATAGTGAGACTCCGTCTCAAAAACAAATAAAATAAAATAAATAAAATAGAGTTCGAGACCTGCCTGGCCAACATGGTGAAACCCCATCTCTACTAAAAATACAAAAATTAGCCAGGTGTGGTGATGCATGCCTGTAATCCCAGCTACTCCAGAGGCTGAGGCAAGAGAACAGCTTGAACTTGGGAGATGGAGGTTGCAGTAAGCCGAGATGGCGCCACTGCACTCCAGCCTGGGAGACAGAGCAATACTCTGTCTCAAACAAACAAACAAAAAGTATTAAGTCATATGAAGGAAAATATTCTTTTGAATAACAAAACTCTTTTGTTTTGCCTTATTACATATATCAGGTATGATTACAAGTAAACTTAAAAATCTGTTTTTTAAGATTTAAGCCATTGTTTCTTTTTTCTTTGTAGAGATGGGGGTCTCACTACGTTGCTCGGCCAGTCTTGAACTCCTGGGCTCAAGAGATCCACCAGCCTCAACCTCCCAAAGTGCTAGGATTACAGGTGTAAGGCACAACACCCAGCCACCAGTCTGTTTCTGTGAAGAACTACTACATATTTTCCAAGTTTTTATAACTTTGCCTATTCTTTTTTTTTTTTTTTTTTTTTTTGCTAGTTCAGTGAAACAGAGGGAATGAAGAAGAAACTAAGCAATCTGTAACTGGTTGTGATCAATAGGTTGTAAATACCACTGCACTCGGACCAGCCTACTCTACTCATTCTTAATATTATCTTATAAATGGAACCACAGTTATTTCAACAAGGTAGAAATCATTCAATGTTTAAAACCCAAATTACTATGTTTGCTACTAAATGAGCCAGTATGAATTATTTTATGGGACGTATCCCTCAAATTAAATACCAGCCGCCCATGCAACAAATAAGCAAAGCAGATATCTTTTTTTTTTTTTTTCCTTTGAGAGGGATTCTCACTGTGTCCCCCAGGCTGGAATGCAGTGGCCGATCTTGGCTCACTGCAACCTCTACCTCCCGGGTTCAAGAGATTCTCCTGCCTCAGCCTCCCAAGTGGCTGGGATGAGAGGCGCACAACACCACAACAGGCTAATTTTTGTATTTTCAGTAGAGACGGGGGTTTCACGATGTTGGTCAGGCTGGTCTCGAACTCCTGACCTCAGGTGATCTGCCCACCTCGACCTCCCAAAGTGCTGGGATTACAGGCATGAGCCAACGCGTCCAATCAGCAAAGCAGATATCTAAAGAATTATGAGGCCGGGCGCAGTGGCTCATGCCTGTAATCCCAGCACTTTGGGAGGCCGAGGCGGGCAGATCACCTGAGGTCAGGAGTTCGAGACCAGCCTGGCCAACATGGTGAAACCCCGTCTCTACCAAAATACAAAAATTAGCTGGGCATGGTGGCATGCGCCTGTAGTCCCAGTGACTCGGGAGGCTGAGGCAGGAGAATCGTTTGAATGCAAGAGGTGGAAGGTGCAGTGAGCTGAGGTCACGCGACTGCACTCCAGCATGGGTGACAGGGCAAGACTCTGTCTCAAAAAAAAAAAAAAAAAATTATGAAACTTGGAAATCCAAATGCAGAATAAATTAACCAATTAAAACTACTGCACTGATTAGGCTGGGCGCGATGGCTCACGCCTGTAATCCTAGCACTTTGGGAGGCCGAGGAGGGCGGATCACCAGAGGTCGGGAGTTTGAGACCAGCATGACCAACGTGGAGAAACCCTGTCTCTACTAAAAATACAAAATTAGCCAGGCGTGGTGGCACACGCCTATAGTCCTTGCTACTCAGGAGGCTGAGGCAGGAGAATCGCTTGAAAACCCAGGAAGCGGAGGTTGCGGTGAGCCGAGATGGTGCCACTGCACTCCAGCCTGGGCAACTAGAGCGAAACTGTTTAAAAAAAAAAAAAAAAAAAAACTATTGCACTAATCTAAAGATGCTGTAATAGAGGTTAAAAAATAGCACTCACTAGACTCAAATGAGGAAACTGAAAAGAATGTTTCCCTAAGCTTAGGTTTCCTCTATGATGCTTAAATATACTTGGAAAATATCAAGGCATTATTATTTTAAAAGCATAAACCAATATTGTATTGAGAAATTTAACTTCCTTTATCATCTCCCACTTTCAGAGGTACTATATCATCATTTCTCATCCCAAAATCAACTTTTTATAAAAACAGATTTTGCGGGTACCCATGCAGTTTTGTTACATGGATGTTTTGCATAGAGGTGAAGTCTAGGCATTCAGTGTACCCATCATCCAAAGAGTATACATTGTACCCATTAGGTAATCTCTCATCACTTAAGCTGCCTCCATTCTTCCACCTTTCTGAGTATCCAATGTCTCCAAAACCAAATTCTTAGACTTGTATTTTTCTCAATATTGGCACCATTCCCACGCTCCCCTTAATGTTAAAGTTGCTATTAAAGAAATCAATTTGCTAATAAAAAGCCTTTCTGAAATATGATTTATCATTCTCTTATTCAAGTAGTCCAGAATTTTTTAAAAATCTATTTTTTTCCTGTGGATTCAACAGACAAAAGGCCAGGCGCGGTGGCTCACAACTATAATCCCAGCACTGTGGGAAGCCAAGGTGGGCAGATCACTTGAGGTAAATTCAATCCCAGCCTGGCCAACACGGTGAAACCCTGTCTCTACTAAAAATACAAAAATCAGGCCAGGCATGGTGGCTCACGCCTGTAATCCCAGAACTTTGGGAGGCTGAGGCAGGCAGATCACCTGAGGTCAGGAATTCGAGACGAGTCTGGCCAACAGGGTGAAACCCCATCTCTACTGAAAATACAAAAAAGTATCCAGGCACGGCAGCGTGTGCCTGTAATCCCAGCTACTCAGGAGGCTGAGACAGAATAATCACTTGAACCCGGGAGACAGAGGCTGCAGTGAGTCAAAATCATGCCATTGCACTCTAGCCAGGGCAACAAGAGCAAAACTCCATCTCAAAAAAAAAAAAAAATACAAAAATTAGCTGGGCATGGTGGCACATGCCTGTAATCCCAGCTACTCGGGAGGCTGAGCCAGGAGAATTGCTTAAACCAGGGAGGCGGAGATTGCAGTGAGCCGAGCTCGCACCACTGCACTCCAGGCTGGGGAACAGAGCGAGACTTGATCTCAAAAATAAATAAATAAATAACAAAAATTAGCCCGGTGGTGGCACACGCCTGTAGTCCCAGCTACTTGGAGGCTGAGGCAGCAGAACTGATTGAACCCAGGAGGCGGAGGTTGCAGTGAGCCAAGATCACTCCACTGCACTCCAGCCTGGACGACAGTGAGACTGTGACTGCAAAAAAAAAAAAAAAAAAAAAAAGTTTTAACAGACAAAAACTGAAGTCATCAAAATTTAAAACAGTTCCTTGTAGAACACTCCATAAGTTTGATTTTAATTTTTTTTTTTTTTTTTGAGAAATAGTCTTGCTCTATTGCCCAGGCTGGTGTGCAATGGTGGGATTTTGGCTCACTGCAACCTCAACCTCCCAGGTTCAAGCGATTCTTCTGCCTCAGCCTCCCGAGTAGCTGGGATTATAGACGCATGCTACCACAACCAGCTAATTTTGTATTTTCAGTAGAGATGGGGTTTCACCATGTTGGTCAGGCTGGTCTTGAACTCCTGACCTCAGGTGATCCACCAGCCTCAGCCTCCCAAAGTCCTGGGACTACAGTGAGCCACTGTGCCCAGCCTAATTTAATTTTTAATTTTATTAATTTATTTTATTTGTATTTTTTTTTTTGAGAGGGAGTCTTGCTATGTTGCCCAGGCTGGACTGCAGTGGCACAATCTGGGCTCACTGCAACCTCCGCCTCCCGGTTTCAAGCAATTCACCTGCCTCAGCCTCTTGAGTAGCTGAGATTACAGGCATGTGCCACCATGCCCAGCTAATTTTTGTATTTTTAGTAGAGACAGGGTTTCACCATGTTGGTCAGGCTGGTCTTGAACTCCTGATCTCATGTAATCTGCCCACCTCAGCCTCCCAAAGTGCTGGGATTACAGGCATGGGTCACCACGCCGAGCCTGATTTAATTTTTAATTTAATTTTATTAATTAATTAATTTTTTTTTTTAGATGGAATGTCACTCTTGTTGCCCAGGCTGGAGTGCAATGGTGCAATCTCAGCTTACTGCAAATTCCACCTCCCGCATTCAAACAATTCTCCTGCCTGAGCCTCCCAAGTAGCTGGGATTTCAGGCGTGCGCCACCACACCAGGCTAATTTTTGTATTTTTAGTTGAGACAGCGTTTCGCCATGTTGACCAGGCTGGTGCCGAACTCCTAATCTCAGGTGATTTGCCTGCTTTGGCCTCCCAAAGTGCTGGGATTACAGGCGTGAGCCACGGTGCCCAGCCTATTTATTTTTAATTTAACTTATTTATTTTTGAGACTGAGTCTTGCTCTGTCACCCAGCTAGAGTACAATGGCATGCTCATGGTTCACTGAAGCCTCGACCTCCCAGGCTCAAGTGATCCTCCCACCTCAACTCAACCTTCTAAGTAGCTGGGACCAAAGACACAAACTGCCATGCTTGACTAATTTTTTTTTATTTGAATGGCGTCAAATAATAATAATAATAATAAGGCAATAACCAAAACCTTTTTATTTTTTTTTTGAGGCAGAGTCTCACTGTCGCCCAGGCTGGAGTGCGGTGGCGTGATCTCAGCTCACTGCAGCCTCCGCTTCCTGGGTTCAAGCGATTGGCCTGGGTTCAAGAGATTCTCCTGCCTCAGCCTCTCGGATAGCTGGGACTACAGGTTCATGACACCATGCCTGGCTAATTTTTGGATTTTCAGTAGATATGGGGTTTCACCACGCTGTCCAGGCTGGTCTCGAACTTCCAAGCTCAGGTGATCTGCCCACCTCTGCCTCCCAAAGTGCTGGGTAAAAATTATAATCGTGAGCCACTGCACCCACCCAATAACCAAAACATTTTTATATGTATCTGTTACTAAATCAAATAAAGGTGTTTAAAGTGGACTATTCACTTTTCTTTTTTTTTGGAGGGGGCGGCAGGGGACAGAGTCTCACTCTGTTGCCCAGACTGGAGTGCAATGGCGTGATCTCAGCTCACTGCAACCTCCGCCTCTGGATTCAAGCCATTCTCCTGCCTCAGCCTCCCGGGTAGCTGGAACTACAGGCACGTGCCACCATGCCCTGCTAATTTTTTGTAGTTTTAGTAGAGATGGGGTTTGACCGTGTTAGCCAGAATGGTCTCAATCTCCTGGCCTCGTGATCCGCCTGCCTCGGCCTCCCAAAGTGCTGGGATTACAGGCGTGAGCCACCACGCCTAGCCACTTTGCATCTTAAATACATATTCCAACACCTGAATTTTCCAATTATCATGTGGAAGATCATTTAAGTAACATCAAAACTTGGTGATGTGAACTAAATTTAGCTCTTCAACTTAGTATCTATCATTCCATTCACTTCAGAGTCAACTAATTTTGAGGTACATAAGCATAATCTCTGAATAACAATTTCTTGCTGAATAAAGTTGATATTAACACAATCAAAGAGGTTCAATTTTACTCAGGAATCTCTGTAGGATTTTTTTTTTTTTTTTTTTTTTTTTTTTGAGACAGAGTCCCATTCTGTTGCTCAGGCTGGAGTGCAGTGGCACAAGATTTTGGCTCACTGCAAACCTGCACCTCCTGGGTTGAAGCGATTCTCCTGCCTCAGCCTCCCAAGTAGCTGGGACTACAGGCGCATGCCACCACACCCGGCTACTTTTTGTATTTTTAGTAGAGATGGGGTTTCACCATATTGGCTATGCTGGTCTTGAACTCCTGACCTCAAGTGATCTGCCCACCTCAGCCTCCCTAAAGTGCTGGGATTACAGCTGTGAGCAGGCATGAGCCGCTGCACCCAACCAACTCAGATATCTCTGTAGTCGTATGTGAAGCAGTTCAAAAGAAGTTCAGAAACATAAAAGAATTAAACCTTTTCAATATAATCTTTAAGCAAGATGGAAATCTGTAGTCCTAAACTCTGAATTGATACCTTTTCCTCACTGTTATTTTTCCATAACTAGATTATCAGAGGTAGACTAATTTGCTGGATGGTCTCCTTTCTCTCACGTGTCTCCAACTGACCATTAAGTTGGAAAGATGGAACAGAACATTTTATTATTATGTTGAAAAATGGTCTAACTAGCCTTAAAGCTTTAAAAGCTTTGCTTTTGGACAGGTGTGGTGGCTCATGCCTGTAATCCCAGCACTTTGGGAGGCCGAGGTGGGTGGATTACCTGAGGTCAGGAGTTTGAGACCAGCCTGACCAACATGGTGAAACCCCATCTCTACTAAAAATACAAAAATTAGCCGGGCATGGTGGCACACGCCTGTGGTCCCAGCTACTCGGGAAGCTGAGGAGGAGAATTGCTTGAACCCAGGAGATGGAGGTTGCAGTGAGCCAAGATTGCACCACTGCACTCCAGCTTGGGTAACAGAGACTCTGTCTCAAAAAAAAAAAAAAAAAAAAAAGCTTTGCTTTTATAAAGATCATTCTTTTTGTTTTTGTTGTTTGCCTCCCAAAGTGCTGGGATTACAGGCCGATCATTCTTAAAAGCTCTAAGGTTATCATTGTCCTAATACTTTCACTTACTATCTTTAAGGAAGTGACTTTTCCTACAATTTGCTTTTCCTTTAATGAGTCCTCAATAAAAATTTTTCCTGACACAAAAGGTGAAAAAAGGAGAATCAACGCAGAGTATTAATTAGGACCTAAATCCTTCAATCCAGGAAGAAATAATCCTTATTTTAGCAAATCTATGACATTGAAACTGGTATTTAAAAAAAAATTTACCAAAAGATTTCAATGAAATGGTCTCTCACAACTAGGTTATAAGTACCACTTGGCTGATGGCAATTACAAGACTTCATGGATTCCAATAATTTTTTTTTTTTTTTTTTTTTTTGAGACAGAGCTTCACTCTGTTGCCCAGGCTGGAGTGCACTGGCATGATCTAGGCTCACTGCAGCCTCCACCTCTTGGGTTCAAGCAATTCTCCTGCCTCAGCCTCCCAAGTAGCTGGGACTGCAGGTGCGGACCATCACACCTGCTAATTTTTTTTTTTTTTTTTGAGACAGAGCCTCGCTCTGTTGCCCAGGCTAGAGTTGCAGTGCCTCGATATCGGTTCACTGCAAGCTCCGCCTCCCGGGTTCACACCATTCTCCTGCCTCAGCCTCCCGAGTAGCTGGGACTACATGTGCCCACCACCATGCCTGGCTAATTTTTTTGTATTTTTTTAGTAGAGATGGGGTTTCACCGTGTTAGCCAGGCTGGTCTCGATCTCCTGACCTCGTGATCCGCCAGCCTCGGCCTCCCAAAGTGCTAGGATTACAGGCGTGAGCTACTGCGCCTGGCCCACACCAGCTAATTTGTGTATTTTTAGTAGAGACAGGGTTTCACCATGTTGGCCAGGCTGGTCTTGAACTCCTGACATCAGGTGATCCACCCACCTCGGCCTCCCAAAGTCCTGGGATTACAGGCGTGAGCCACCACACCTGGCCATCTAAGAAATTTCTTAATCAAAAAGAAGTTAAAAGGTAGAAAAATATGCATCTTGTAATCAAATAAACAGGATAAAAGCATATTCTATGAAAAACTAAGGTATCATATTTGGTTTGAAAAATGTTCTGAGAAACAACAAAAAGTGAAACTTCATTTAGTTTCCAAAACCCTTAGACCTTAACTGTGTTTCCATTTATAACGTTACCTTAGTTCACCCAGTACTCAAGACAACTTCATCTTCCAGAAAGAGACAGCTAAATGCCCTAAGAGGTAGTTTCAAAGTTAACTGAGAGAAATGGGGGAATAAAAGAGCATTCGTTTTATAATTTTAAAGAAGCTGTTTAAAATTGTCTTTAAGCTGCCTATCCAAATACCTTACAAGAGGATTCTTAGCTCATCGGCAGTAAACCCTCTGAAAAAGATACATAAAATTAGTTTACGTGTACCCATTTTCTCTGAGAAAATTCTTCAATTTCTCAAAAGAATCCCTGTCTCAAAAAGGCAAACAATCATTTTCCTAAAAAAATTTTTTCAGCCAGGCGCGGTGGCTCACGCCTGTAATCCCAGCACTTTGGGAGGCCAAGGCGGGTAGATCATCTGAGGTCAGGAGTTTGAGACCAGCCTGGACAACATGGTGAAACCCCGTTTCCACTAAAAATACAAAAATTAACCGGGCGTGCTGGTACGCACCTGTAATCCCAGCTACTTGGGAGGCTAAGGCAGGAGAACTGCTTGAACCCGGGAGGCAGAGGTTGCAGTGAGCCAAGATCGCGCCACTGCACTTCAGCCTGCGCAACAGAGCAAGACTCCATCTAGGAAAAAAAAAAATTTTTTTTTCAACTATATTTTACCAATTAAAGAGTCATAAAATAGGCTGGGTGCAATGGTTCAGACCTATAATCGCAGTGCTTTGGGAGGCTGAGGCGAGAGGATTACTTGAGCCCAGGAGTTCAAGACAAGCCTGGACAACATAGCGAGACTCTGTCTCTAAAATAATAATAATAGGCTGGGCACACTGGCTCACATCTGTAATCCCAGCACTTTGGGAGGCCAAGGTGGGCAGATCACTTGAGGCCAGGAGTTCAAGACCAGCCTGGCCAACATGGCAAAACCCCATCTCTACTAAAAATTACAAAAATTAGCCAGGCATGGTGGCGCACGCCTGTAATCCCAGCTACCTGGGAGGCTGAGGCACGAGAACTGCTTGAACACAGGAGGTAAAGGTTGCAGGGAGCCGAAATCACACCACTGCAGTCCAGCCTGAGCAACAGAGCGAGACTCAGCTAAAAAAAAAAAAAAAAAAAAAAGAATAAGAAGAAGAAAAAGAAAAAAAGAAATAAAATATCTAAATGACATTGCCAGATCTAGGCTAAGTCTGGTTTGTTTTTTTAGGGGGAAGAGGGAAGGCAGAAAATAGATTCATTCACTGCAAAACAAATGAAGCATAGGAAATAATGCATATTCTCTTATTAAAAAAAAAAAATTATTTGGCTGGGTGTGGTAGCTCACATCTGTAACACCAGCACTTTGGGAGGCCAAGGTGGGAGGATTGTTTGAAGCCAGGAGTTCGAGACCAGCCTGGCCTATGAGACCCTTTCTGCATAAACAAATTTTTTTTTAATTAAAACGAGTGTGGTATGCACCTGCAGTCCCAGCTACTCAGGAGGGTGAGGCAAGAGGATCCCTTGAGCCCAAGTGTTTCAGGCTGCAGTGAGCTATGATCACACCACTGCACTCCAGTCTGGGCAACAAAGTGAGACCCTATCTCTTAAAAAAAAAAAAAAAAGGTTTTGAAGAGTTTCTTTAATATAAGTCAGTGTAGGCCGGGTGTGGTGGCTCAGGCCTGTAATCCCAGCACTTTGGGAGGCTGAGGTGAGCGGGATCACCTGAGGTCAGGAGTTTGAGACCAGCCTAACCAACATGGAGAAACCTCGTCTCTACCAAAAATACAAAATTAGCTGGGCATGGTGGCGCATGCCTGTAATCCCAGCTACTCAGGAGGCTGAGGCAGAAGAATCGCTTGAACCCAGGAGGCAGAGGTTGCAGTGAGCCGAGATCGCTCCACTGCACTCCAGCCTGGGCAATAAGAGCAAAACTCTGTCTCAAAAAAAAAAAAAAAAAAAAAAAAAAATATATATATATATATATATATATATATATATATATGTCAGTGTTGAGTCTAATAAAGATGTTCCTAATAAGGAAAACTTTAAGTATACAACAAATACTTTCTAAATTATCAGACTGGAGTTTTCTAAAAATGGAACACATCTATATTTCATTATCTCAATCAAATTATTTAATAAAATCAAAACTATAAAAGGTTGGCCAGGAGTGGTGGCTCAGGCCTCTAATTAGGATTACATTTTGGGAGGCTGAGATAGGCAGATCACTTAAGGTCAGGGGTTCAAGACCAGCCTGGCCAACATGGTGAAACCCTGTCTCTACTAAAAATACAAAAAGAATTAGCCAGGTTTCATGGCGCACGCCGGTAATCCCAGCTACTCGGGAGGCTGAGGCAGGAGAATCGCTTGAACCCAGGAGGCAGAGGTTGCAGTGAGCTGAGATCGTGCCACTGCACTCCAGCCTGGCAAAAGAGTGAGACTCCATCTCAAAAAAAAAAAAAAAAAATTTTTTTTGTTATGCATATCATAAAAAAGGCACTCTCTCTGGCTCTAGACTCACTGCTATAATGCTTTAGATAAATAATGCAAAAGTTCCAAGGAGGTTCAGTACTAAAGCACCCACACTAAGCTACAATCCTTAGCAGGAGTTATTTGAAAAGATAGTTCCAGCTGGGCATGGTGGCTCACGCCTGTAAAACCAGCACTTTGGGTGGCTGAGAAAGGAGGATCCTTTGAACCCAGGAGTTTGAGACCAGCCCGGACAAAATAGTGAGACCCTACCTCACTTAACAATACTGAAGAAAAAAAAATTAGCCGGGCGTAGTCATGCCTGTAGTCCCAGCTACTCAGGGGGCTGAGGTGGGAGGACTGCTTGAGCTTAGGATGTGGAAGCTGCAGTGAGCCATGATCACACCACTGTACCCCAAACTAAGTGACAGAGAAAGACCCTGAAAAAGTTCCTTTCAAAAGAAAGGGGGTGAACTTGTTAAAAGTCTTCATTAGCTACTGACTTGATCCACAATTTATTTTTCTAGTAACAATAAAATTCCGACTTGCTTCGGTAGCAAAATAAGAAACTACACAAAAAGATAGTAAGGCCAAAAAAGATTGTATAGTATTCAGAATGGACAGAAGAAACTATCTTTGCCCATCCTACATCTATATGGCCCAAAACTAAGAATCACATGGATTGGCGATATTAAATAAGCGAAAGCAGGATGAATAAAAAAATTCTGTGAAATACAGGTCTCACAAATCTCCAATGCAGATCCTGTGGTTAAGAGACAAGAGCCAACTATTTCAGAGTGAAAAAGATCAGTTAGAAACCTATTAATATATAAAAGTTAAAGGAATTACAGTATGAAAAATGTAAAGAATGACTGGCAGTCCCACTGCCTTCACGAATGACTATGCCAAAAAGGGAAAAGAGTTTAACTTGAAAATAAATTATACTAAATGTTCAAGGACTAACATTTAATAAGGGAGAAGAGTGATATGGTAGGGAAAGCTTTGTGCCAACTTTCAACTGCAGCTGTAGTGAAATACACTAAAAGCCTTGTCTTAAGACAAAAGCAGTAAAATAAAAACAATGGTTTTAAACATACCCCAGTGTTAACTGCTCATGACCATAAATTTTCCTTTTTCTAATGAACAACTAATGGGATAAAAGGCCATATAACGGAAAAAGTAGTCGAAAATACAATCGAATAAACTTCTCACACAAGACTAAACCATAAAACCTGTTTACAAATTTTCATACATGTCAGAATTAAAGGTAAAAACACTCAAAGCTTAAGAAATCTAACATCATAAAGCAGGAGATTAAATCATTCTTTTAAAACAAGGACTGAAGTTCAGAAGCATTTAATTTAAATCAGTGTATTAACACAAGGAATCCTTCCATACCACCTATTTCAGAGAGGGTTCTCCACACTCGTTTCCCAGACTTATGCACAAATATTACAACTTGCAACCCATTATTTTCTCTCATGTACAAGTTTTGTTTTGTTTTTTTGCTGTTGTTTTTAACTTTATTGGAGTGAGATTATTCTAACTAGCACCCATTTATTTATTTTAAATATCGGTTGTACCAAACAATGACACTTTTTGGAAATCAAACTTTATTCCACTAACATTAGCCAGCAGATTTTGCTAAACAATGCTTTGTCAGAAAAGGCATCATGGCCGGGCGCAGTGGCTCACGCCTGTAATCCCAGCACTTTGGGAGGCAGAGGCAGGTTGATCACACGGTCTGGAGTTCGAGACCGGCCTGGCCAATATGGTGAAACCCCATCTCTACTAAAAATACAAAAATTAGCTGGGCGTGGTGGCGTGCGCCTGTAGCCCCAGCTGCTTGGGAGGCTGAGGCAGAATAGCTTGAACCTGGGAGGCGGAGGTTGCAGTGAGGCGAGATCGCGCCACTGCACTCCAGCCAGGGTGACAAAGCGAGACTCCGTCTCAAAAAAAAAAAGAAAGGCATCACATACATTCAATTTTGTACAACTAATTTTTCCAGTATACATAAAAATTTATATTTGACAACAGAGAATATGCTTCAACGTAAACACAGCAATACCTTTTCCACTTCGTTACTAATAACTTGCATGTTTTCTTAGTAATTTAAAATACCTCCATCTGAAAAGTATAGGGTAGGCTGACCACAAAAGATGAAGCCTAACAGTTGGTAGGGGTACCGCACTTAAGATAATATTCTAAAAACGTGCTTTTCCTAGGTACTCAGTGACTATACAGTAGTGAATATTAAACACTCCTGTATCAATCCCATTTCCTACAAAGTTGACCTAATTTCAAGCATAAAACTGAGGTTTCCACCTTTAGAAGGGTAGAAAACAAGAGTTAAGTAATTGGGTAGTCCTAAAAATACACATCACAACTACATGACTAAGATACTCATTTAAAACTTGTGCCAAGATAACCCCTCCCTTCCAAACTAAAATTGACTCACTGGCCTATTTTACTTAATTTTGAAAATAAAAAAATAAAACTAAATGGATTCCTAAGCACTCATTTCCTCTCTCTGCCCCCATCATTTAAAATATTCAAACTTTCAATCTGTGATTCCTCCCTGCAAAAACACTCAAGTAAAAACAAAACAAAACAAACACTCATTATCTCCAAGTTAACCACCTTGGAGTTAAAAAAAAAATCATTAGATTCTGGAATAATAACCACTGTTCTAAAACCATATAAAACAACAGAAACAATGTCTGTGGTCGCTAAGGAACCATACATCCCACCCAGAGAAACGATCTCGCCTCAGATGATACTTGTCATCTGTGAGACCACCCCCTTAGCTAGAGTTAACCACTTGAGCAGGTTTCAATTTTGTCTCTGAAAGTGGGAAGCTATCAATCTCCCTACATGACTCGTTCCACCCTTTGTGGATACTTCTACCTGTAGAAAAAAAGGTTGGCAAACTTGGTGGCATGGTGAGGACAAAGGGCATTTTGAAAGAACCAGTGACTGAGGTAAGCAGAGAATGTGAACGGAAAGAGGGTTAAAGTTCCCCCAAATGGATAATGACAAGACGACGCGGGCACCCTTTTTTTTTTTTTTTTTTTTTTTTTTACCACCCCTACGGTCCCATTCTTCACCACCACCCATTGGAATGCAAAGTTGGCACTACCACTACCCAAGAAGCCCAACAAATCCTCAAAATGTCAGGGCACTCGGCAGCTTCTGAAATGACAAGCTGGTGCCCCTCCCCCACCCCCCCCCCCACCCCCACCCCCCAAAAAATAAAAGTCCAATCCAGTCGGTGCAGGTCACCCTGCCCTCTGGGGCAGTTCCAGCCTGCGCAGGGAGGGGTTCCGACCGAAGAACGAAAAAGCACAGATAGACCACCGCTCTTTCCACCCACCCTCAGCGGGGGAAACAAAGACGGCCTCCTCCGCCCGTAGACACTATCCTAACCAGAGAGGCTCTCCGAGTTCCCGGTGCAGCCTGCCCTCCCGCCCCCGCCCGAGCCCCCGCCCCCATGACAAAGAAAAGGCACTCGGCGAGCAAGGCCTTCCTGCCTCCACGGATGGGGGAGGGGGCTGCACGGGTGAGAAGCCCCCTCCACTCGCCCGTGCTCATACTCCTGGTCCCAGGAACTGCAGAAAGCGGCGGAGAGCCGGAGGCCTCGGCCGCGGAAGCAGGGTCCGGGAGGAGGGTGAGGGTACCTTGAAGTAGCCGCCTTCGTAGAGGGTGTTGGGGGGTCCGAAGATGGCCACCTCCCAGTTGTAGAGGTCGGACTCGTCCACCAGGGTGATCCGGAAGCCCTCCACCGGTTCCTCCTGCAGGGATTTCAGCTCGAGCATCAGGGCCTTCTGCGAGCTGGTCATCTGCTGCTGGGCCATCGCGGCGGCGGCGGCGGCGGCGCCGGGCCCGGGCCCCAGTCCTCACGCACCGGCCGGGCCGGACCAGGCCCCTCCCCTCCGCTCGCCCTCCGGCCGGGCCGCACCGGGCCCCGGTCTTCACACACCCGGCGGGCCGGACCAGGCCCCACACGGCCCGTGGGCCCGCCCGGGGTCCTCCTCACACACGACGCAGGCCGGGCCGGGCCCTTCTCCTCACACTCGGGCTGGGCGAGAGGAGAGGTCGAGGGAGTTAGGAGAATTCGCTCCGGGTCCCGGTCCCGGGCCTCCCCCCCCCGGAGGGGGCCTCAACTTCGGGGGGGGGGAGAGGAGGTGGAAGCGGAGGAAGGCGGCGGAGGGCCGGCGATGGTGAAGGGAGGGGGCCGGGCCGGCCCGGGAACGCCGCGCTCGCTCGCCCTCTCGTTCTCTTCGGGGGCCGCAGGGGCCGGAGGGCGCGCGGGGCTGGAGAGTGTGGGGGGAGAGCGGCGTGCGGGGGTCTCGCGGCGGTGGCGGCGGGGGCTGCGCGGGGGGAGGGGCGACGGCGGAGGAGGAGGAGAGCGAGAGCGCCTCGCGCCGCGGGAGCGACGGAGCCGAGAAGCAGGGAGGGAGGGAGGGAGGGAGAGAGGGAGGAGGGGCGCACGCCGGGTGCTGGGCGGCTCTCAGCGGCTGGCGGCCCGACGCGCGTGCGCGTGCCCCTCCCTCCCCTCCCCCAACCGTGCCTGGCTCTCCTCCACTACCACCTCCTCCTCCTCCCGCTTCCACGCCTCCTCTCGGTCTCCCGCGCGGTCGCGGCGCTTTGTGACGCCGGCGCGTGTCCCCCGCCCATAAAGATCCCAGAAGCAGCGGGGACCAAGGGCGGGCGCAGGGATTGCCGTGGCCCCAGAGTGACGGTTGTGCGGCTGGACGCCGCAGTTCCAAAGGCGTGCCCGGGAAGGGAACCCAGGTCTCCCGGCTCTCGGGGCCCTCCCCACTGTGGATCCAGGGGCCTCCGCAGCCATCCTGGGACGGGCCTGGTCGCTGCAGGCCCCTCCCCGTGACACCCAGTCTGCGGTCCCTCCACTTAGTAGCTACTTGATTAGGATGTGCTGACAATGTGGGTCTTTTCGGTGGGAACAGACCTTCCCGCAGGCCAGCCCACAGGCAAGTGTGCCCTTTGGCACGTTACTCTCCCTGGGTGCGGCAGTTCCACGTGAGAAACGGGGTGAGACAAAAAGGTCAGCTTCTGCTTCCCTTCTTAACTACAAAGAGGAAGTTGTGAGGAAAAAGACAATAACAAACTGGGTCTCTAGCCCTTCTAGTTGTGATTTGGGGCAAGTGCTCAGGCTGCCCTTCGCCTTCGCCATTTGTAAAATAAACTACTGTGGTTGAACTTTGACCCCTTATAGGTGCTTTTGGCTTGAATGTCCACCCTGGAACTGAGGGACTTTCGAGATAATCATAACCGAATTGAGATGTGGGGACAGTCTTTGGTCCCCGTGGGTCAGAATACAGTACTCCTTTCTCTTAGGAAGGCATGTCCTAGGATAACTGCCTAAAAAACATTTCCTAGAAAAGCCAGAATACTGAGAGTTCTACACACACAGTTTCGGAACTAGACAGATCTTGGTTCCAACCCTAGTTCCATTACTTCTCCCTGTATCATCAGTTTTTTGTTTTTTGGTTTTGTTTTGTTTGAGACAGGGTCTTGCTCTGTCACCCAGGCCGTAGCACAGTGGCGCGATCATGGCCCACTGCAACCTCCGCCTCCCAGGTTCAAGCGATTCTCCCACCTCAGCCTCCCAAGTAGCTAGGACTACAGGTGCATGCCTCCACACCCGGCTGTTTATTCAGCTTCTGTAAAAGGGGATTAATTATACCCAACACAAGCAATTGTAATGATTAAATGTATGTACAGCATTTAGCGTAGTGACTGGCACATGGTTAATGATTCATAGAAACTTGAAAGAAAAAAACTTTAAGGCATAGCTGTATTCTGGATACCACCACTACCCACCCCTTTTATTGAGACAGGGTCTCACTCTGTTGCCCAGGCTGGAGTACAGTAGAGTGATTATAGCTCACTCTAGCAGTAACCTCCTGGGCTTAAGCCATCCTCTAACCTCAGTCTCCCAAGTAGCAGGACCACAGGTGTGCACAGCCATGCCCAGCTAATTTTTGTATTTTTAGTAGAGACGGGATTTCACCATGTTGGCCAGGCTGGTCTCCAGCCCTTGACCTCAGGTGATCCGTCCACCTCAGCCTCCCAAAGTGCTGGGATTACTGGCATGAGCCACTGTGCCCAGCCAAGGACAGTTTTAGATTTATAGAAAAATTGAAAAGATAGTCGAGTTCCCCTACACCTGGCGCCCAGTTCCCCCTTTTATTAACATATTACATTAGTAGAGTACATGTATTACAATAAATGAGCTAATATTGATACATCACTGTTGACTGAAGCTCATACTTCCCTAATTTTTACCTAGTGACCTTTTGCTGTTCCAGGATCTCATCCAGGATACCAGACTACATTCAGTTTTCCTGTTTCCATAGATTCCTCTTGACTGTGGCAGTTTCTTAGACTTTGTTCTGATGACCTTAACAGTTTTGAAGAATACTGGTCAAGTATTTTGTAGACTGTCCCTCAATTGGGATTGTGATGCTTTTCTCGTGATTAGACTGGGATTATGAGTTTTTGAGGGTAAGATCACAGAGGTGAAATGCCATTTCATCACATCATATTAAGGGCACAAATAGCAACATGACTTAGCAATGTTGATGTTGACCTTGATTGTCTGGCTGAGGAAGTGTGTCAAGTCTTTCTACTGTAAAGTTACTCTGCCCCTTCCTCCCCTTTTCTATACTGTACTCTTTGGAATGGAGTCACTCTACACAATCCACACTTAAGCAGCCCCCCTCCTTTTTTTTTTTGGCCTTTTCTTTCCCGTAAAAGACGAGGTCTCAGTGTTTTAAAACATCCTTTTCTAGCCGCCAACGCTACTGTCCAGGTCTTGAGACCGAACTCTACTGGAATTAGAGCTCCCCTCAGAGAAGAGGGAGTATCCTAGTGAATGCAGCCCCTCTTATCAAAATGATGGTTTATGTCCCATTCTGTCTTTCCCTCCAGTACCAGTCAATTTAGGGACAAGAGGATTGCTGACCCGGAAATGTGAAAGATGATGTTGACACCTTTAATAGCAAGGCGGTGAGCAGATAAATAGGTAGAAAGGTCATCTTCAAAGCATTTCACCCACAAAAACTCATCACAGCCCCACCCTGACCTGGAGGATGATGAAGCCCTAGTCTAACCCACTGGAACATATACCTGGCACCCAGACCAGAAGTGGCCCCCTGAGCTCATGTCAACTCACAAACTCACTAAGCATCCACTGCAGGCATGCCTCTAAGCTGGGAGGTTGGAAGCTCAATGTGTTAATGAGTTTTATAATCAAGGCTGTTTATTCTCAGGTCACAGGAACTGGAATTCCACAGAACTAGCTCATGTGTTTTTATTCTAGCCAGTAAGACATTGTTTATTAGTAGACTGCCACTGTGTCTTATTCATGCCTGAATCCTCAGCAACAGGCACACCATCTGACACAAAGTAGACACTAAGTAATTGTTCTCAAGAGACTCATGGCCAAGGACAGGAAGACAATGAGTAATCACAAAATCACAAATTGAATCCTACCCTCTATCCCCATGCCTATCTGTTCTCTCAAGCACATAGTAGGTGCTCAAGACTATAAATTCCAAAACTCTACACCAGCTACTCCAATGTTTCGCACATATTAAGTGCTCAAAACATATTTGTTAAAAAGAATGAATGCTAGAAACAGCTTCCTAGAGCTTTCTCATATTATTTCATAATGGCATGTAGATTGACTTGCCTGATTGGTGCCCTCTGGTGGTAAAGAAAAACAGCACTCAAAATTTAAATTTAAAAAATAATAATTTTTTTAAAAAAAGAAAACAGAGCACTTAATGCTCAGTGTCAGGCATCACCTGGTACTTTCCAACCAGGGTACTTCTTCTTCTTTTTTTTTTTTTTTTTTTTTTTTTTTAACTGAGACAGAGTCTTGCTCTGTCACCCAGGCTGGAGTGCAGTAGCATGATCTTGGCTCGCTGCAACCTCCGCCTCCTGGGTTCCAGCAATCCTCCCACCTCAGCCCCTGGAGTAGCTGGGACTACAGGCGCAGTGCCACCACGCCGGACTAATTTTTGTATTTTTAGTAGAGACAAGGTTTCATTATGTTGCCCAGGCTGGTCTTGAACTCCTGAGCTCAAGCAATCCGCCCACCTCAAACTCTCAAAGTGCTGAGATTACAGGCGTGAGCCACCACGGCAGGCCCACTACTAATTTTAGAGGAAGACTGTGGCTCCTTAAGAGTAGTGTCCAAGTTTTACATATATGTTAACATATTAAATTTTAAAAAGTTGGCCAGGCGCAGCGGCTCACGCCTGTAATCCCAGCACTTTGGGAGGCTGAGGCAGGCGGATCATTTGAGGTCAGGAGTTCAAGATCAGCCTGGCCAACATGGTGAAACTTTTTTCAACATGGTTAAATTTTTTTCCTAAGTATTTTATTTTCTTGTAGCTATTATAAATGGGATTTCCTTCTTGAATTCTTTCTCAGCTAGTTATTATTGGTGTATAGAAATGCTACTAATTTTTGTATGTTGATTTTTTTATCCCACAACTTTTTTTTTTTTTTTCAGACAGTCTTGCTCTGCAGCCCAGGCTGGAGTGCAGTGGAGCAATCTTGGCTCACTGCAACCTCTGCCTGCTGGGTTCAAGCGCTTCTCCTGTCTCAGCCCCCTGAGTAGCTGGGACTACAAGCGCATGCCACCATGCCCGGCTAATTTTTGTGTTTTTAGTTGAGACGGGGTTTCACTGTATTGGTCAGGCTGGTCTTGAACTCCTGACCTTAGGTGATCCTCCCGTCTTGGCCTCCCTAAATGCTGGGATTACAAGCGTGAGCCACCACGCCTGGCCATATCCTACAACTGTACTGAACTTATTTATTAGATCTAAGAGCTTTTGCTGGAGTTGTTAGGTTTTTGTAAATACAGGATCATGTCATCTGCATAGAGGGACAATTTTACTTTCTCTTTTCCAATTTGGATGTCTTTTACTTGTTTCTATTGCCTGATTGCTCTGGCTAAGACTTCCAGTACTGTGTTGAATATGAGTGGCGAAAATAGACATCCTTGTCTTGTTCCAGTTCCTAGAGGAAAAGCTGAAAGCTATGATAGTATGATGTTAACTGTGGGTTTGTCATATGTAGGCTTTATTATGTTGAGGTATTATACACTCCTTCAATGCCTAGTTTGAGAGTTTTTATCATGAAGAGATTTTGAATTGTATCAAATGCTTTTTCTACATCTCTTGAAATGATCTTATGGTTTTTGTCCTTCTTTCTGTTGATGTGATGTGTCGTCTTTGTTGATTTGTGTATGTTGAACTACCTCTGCATTTTTGGGACAAATCCCACTTGATCCTGGCATGTTATCTTTTTGATGTGCGGTTGGATTCAGTTGGTTAGTATTTGTTGAAAATTTTTACATCTGTGTTTATCAGGGATATTAGAGTGTAGCTATCTTTTTTTGTTGTTGTTGCAGTCTTACCTGGTTTTGGTATCAGAGTACTGCTAGCCTAGTAGAATGAGGAAGAATTCCCTCCTTTTCAATTTTTTGGAATAGTTTGAGGAGAATTGGTGTTAGTTTGTCTTTGTTAGTTTGGTAGAATTTGGTATTGAAGTCATTAGCAGTGAAGCCATTGGGTCCTGGGCTTTTCACTGTGGAGATACTTTTTATTATGGATTCAATTTCGTTACTCATGATTGGTCTGTTCTGGTTTTCTGTTTATTCCTGATTCAATCATGGTCGGTTGTATGTGTAAAGGAATTTATCCATTTCCTCTAAGTTTTCTAGTTTATTAATATAGTTGTTCATAATAGTGTCTGATGATTTTTTGTATTTCTGTGGTGTCAGCTGTAATGTCTACTTTTATTTATTTATTTATTGAGATGGAGTCTCGCTCTGTTGCCCAGGCTGGAGTGCAGTGGCATGATCTCAGCTCACTGCAAGCTCCACCTCCCAGGTTCCAGTGATTCTCCTGCCTCAGCCCTCTGAGTAGCTGGGATTACAGGCATGCGCCACCACATCCAGCTAATTTTTTTGTATTTTTTTTAGTAGAGATGGGGTTTCACCCTGTTGGTCAAGCTGGTCTCGAACTCCTGAACTCCTGACCTTGTGATCCACCCACCTTGGCCTCCCAAAGTGTTATTTATTTTTTGACACTGGGTCTCGCTCTGTTGCCCAGGCTGGAGGGCAGTGGTGTGATCATGACTCACTGTAGCCTCAACCTCCGGGGCCGAAGTGATCTTCCCACCTCGGACTCCTGAGTAGCCAGGAGTACAAGTGTGTCCGGAATTGGTGGGTTCTTGGTCTCGTTGACTTCAAGAAGGAAGCCGCGGACCCTCACGGTGAGTGTTACAGTTCTTAAAGATGGTGTGTCCGGAGTTTGTTCCTTCAGATATTCAGATGTGTCCAGAGTTTCTTCCTTCTGGTGGGTTCGTGGTCTCACTGACTTCAGGAGTGAAGCTGTGGACCTTCACGGTGAGTGTTACAGCTGGCCAGTTTCCTTAGAATATTTTTTAACTTAGAGTTGGATGGCCTCCAGCTCCATCTGTGTTGCTGCGAAGGACATGATAGTTTTTTTTATGGGTGCATAGTATTCCATGGTATATGTATGCCACATTTTTTTATTCAGTTCACCATTGATGGGCACTTAGGTTAATTCTGTGTCTTTGCAATTGTGAACAGTACTGTGATGAACATATGTGTGCATGTGTCTTTATGGTAGAATGATTTATATTCCTTTGGGTATATACTCAGTAATAGTATTACTGAGTCTCAGGGTAATTCTCAAGTTCTTTGAGAAATCACCAAACTGCTTTTTATAATGGCGGAACTAATTTACTTACCTATCAGTAGTGTATAAGCATTCCCTTTCCCCTGCAACTTAGCCAGCATCTATTTTTTGGCTTTTTAATAATAGTCATTCTGACTGGTATGAAATGGTATCTCATTGTAGCTTTCATTTGCATTTCTCTAGTAATTAGTGATGTTGAACATTTTTTTCATGTTTGTTAGCTGTGTGTATATCTTCTTTTGAGAAGTGTCTGTTCATATCCTTTGCCCTTTGTCTTTTTAAATGAGGTTGTTTTTGGCTTGTACATTTGTTTAAGTTCCTTATAGATTCTGGATATTAGACCTTTGTCAGATGCATAATTTTCAAGCATTTTTTCCCATTCTGTAGGCTGTCTGTTTGGTCCGTTGATAGTTTCTTTTGCTATGCAGAAGCTCTTTAGTTTAATTAGGTTCCACTAATCTGTTTTTGATTTTGTTGCAATCGCTTTTGGCACCTTCATCATGAAATCTTTCCAAGGTCCTGTGTCAGAAAGGTATTTCCTAGGATTTTATAGGTCTTTTTTTTATTTTGAGACAGAGTCTTCCTCTGCTGCCCAGGCTGGAGTGCAGTGGCATGATCAGGGCTCACTGCAACATCCACCTCCTGGGTTCAAGCGATTCTCTTGCCTCAGCCTCCCCAGTAGCTGGGATTACAGATGTGCACTACCATGCCCAGCTAATTTTTATATTTTTAGTAGAGACGGGGTTTCACCATGTTGGCCAGGCTGGTCTTGAACTCCTGACCTCATGATCCACCTGCCTGGGCCTCCCAAAGTGCTGGGATTACACGCATGAGCCACCACGCCCGCCCTTTTCCAGAGAGTTTATAATTTTAGGTTTTACACTTAAGTCTTTTATCCATCATGGGTTGCTTTTTGTTTGTGGTGAAAGCAAGGGGTCCAGTTTCAGTCTTTTGCATATGGCTAGTCAGTTATCCCAACACCATTTGTTGAGTAGGGAGTCCTTTCTCCATTGCTTGTTTTTGTTGGCTTTGTTGAAGATCAGATGGTTGTAGCTGTGCAGCTTTACTTCTGGGTTCTCTGACCTGTTCCATTGGCCTGTGTGTCTGTTTTCATACCAGGGCCATGCTGCTTTGGTCACTGTAGCCTTGTAGATGGTTTAAGTAGGATAGTGTGACGCCATCAGCTTCATTCTTTTTGTGTAGGATTGCTTTGGCTATCTTCCACATAGCTAGTCCATCACAAGTTGTGGTAATTTTTTCTGCTGTTTCTCAAACCTGTCTCTCCTCTCAATTCTTACTGTCACCCTGGTTTTCAGACCATCAACATCTCTCACCTAAGCTGTGCGGTAGCCTCCTAACTGATCCCTGACATCTCAGTGTTGCCCCTCTGCCCTCACCACTGAAACACAGACTACCTAAAACGTAATTATCATGAGACTTCCCTTCTTAAAATCCTTTTTTGACTCTCTATTTCCTATTAAATAATGTCTATACTTCTTCATGTAATGGACAGGCATCTCCTGTTCCTCTCAGCTCTACATTTGTTACTGTAGTAATAGGTAAATGTTTATAATTTCCCCTGAAGTCCCTCTGCTATTCAGTGCTTCCATGTATTTGTTCATTATGATCTTTTTCTCTGAAACTCCCTCACCACTTTTCCTCCTGGCTAATTATTTACTGTCCTTCAAGCTTAAGCTCAAGCATCATCTTTTTCAGAAAACCTACTTTGAAGTTCCAGAGTGGACCAATGGCCCCTTTTAATGCTCCCCATAGTCATCGTGTTGATCTCTATCTTTTCACTTTAAACATGCTTTTAAACCTACTTCCTGCGTATAAAGTTTGTTATAATTTTAATATTTGTATTTTTCTGTGTCTTGTTCTTCTCTTTATGGTTTCTGTTGACTCCTGCTTATGGTAGTTTGACCCTTCAACTCTTTGTTAAATTTTATAAATCGCTCATATTTGTCTAAACTTTAACTTTGGGTTTCCTGAGAGACCACAACTGAGATGATTTGCTTGGTTTCTGCTTGGCTCTGGAAGCAGGACCAATCAGGAACCATTCTAGTTAGATTTATTGGTTTGAGTTTTCTTGGACTATGAGTATGGTGTAAATTCAAATTCCAGCATAAAAGTAAAGCTGGTTAGAAATATTAGGGAAGACTATTAAAATTATTAATGTTTTACAATCCACCGCCTGCAGAGACTGATTTGCTTATTGGTTCACTTGTCATATCCTTCCAGCTTTGTCTTTTCCACTAAATATATAGCCCATTTTGGTGCCTGGATTTATGTGGAGGTCTCAGATTCAGTTTCCTGCTTTGTCAGGTTCAAATCCTGTTAGTCAGTTAACCAGAAAAATTCTAGATTCCCAGGAATGTGTCAGAGCATTTCAGTGTCCCCTATTGACATCTCATTCCCAGCTTTTTAAAAAAGAAAGTATTTTTATTTTCCTATTGATTGCCCCAATTCCTATGTACTACCTGAGGCAGCCACAATATTAACTAACAAAGCTCTAGGTTTTTGGTTTTGGCACACTTCCACGGCATCTCTGGCTTCTGTGTTAACTGATGACTTTAGTTTCACCTCTAGATTGTTTGCATGCATGTGTGTGTGTGTGTGTAATCATTTTGTACTTCCTCTACATTTTTGTGAGTTCAGAAATGTATTTAAAAGTATATTTGGGGTCAGGCACAGTGGCTCACACCTGTAATCCCAGCACTTTGGGAGGCTGATGCGGGAGGATCATGAGTTCAGGAGTTTGAGACTTTTCTGGCCAACATGGCAAAACCCCATCTCTATTAAAAATACAAAAGTTAGCTGGGCATGGTGGCATGGACCTATAATCCCAGCTACTAGGGAGACTGAAGCAGGAGAATCGCTTGGACTTGGGAGGCGGAGGTTGCAGTGAGCCGAGACCACGCCATTGCACTCCAGCCTGGGCAACAGAGCGAGACTCTATCTCAAAAAAATAAATAAATAAATAAAAAGTGTATTTGGAAGTGATGTCGGTAAAAATGGCAAGCTAGGAACCTTCTAAAATTCCTATCTTCATAAAAGCAACTCAGAAAAATAGAAGCAACTTTTTCAGAACTCTGGAAAATATCTAAAGGTTTGCTGTAATCTTGGAGCATTTATTCAAGAACATAGGCTGAATTTTGGTTAGAATAGTGAGCTTTGTAATGTTCTTATTTGCTCTGTGCTCATCACATCCTCCCAGCTACATGGTAGCCTTGAAAACCAACATCCTACAATCTTGGTGAAAAACAAGCTCCTGGGAGCCATAGAAAGAAACAAAAGGGGGTTGGGACTCATTCCTTTTTTTTCCTCTCTCTCCCACTGTCAGACAGCATGGGCTGTACCGTGCATTCCTTCCTCTGGAGAAATGACGGTAGGTTTCCACATCTGTGTAGTATCTCCTGCTCTGGAGATCACCCTGAGCCCTTGCATCTCCTACCAGGTAAGCCAAGCCCAGTCCAGGCCTGGCTGTGAGCCTGGGCCTGGAACTCAATTTTCCTGAGTCATTATTTACACAACAGAAATAATGAAAGTGTCTACCATGAAGGGATGCTGTGAGGACTAAATGAGCTGTGTACATAAAAGGCCTGGCCCAGAATGAGCACTCAGAGATGGTGGATGTAGTTTTTTGTGGGAATAAAATGTTAAGACAGGTTCCCCAAGCTTCATCTGCGTAAAGTTTTAACACGATCTCTGGATGCTTGTCAGATAATTGTCTAGATTAATCACTTGAAAAGCATTACACACACACACACACACACACACACACACACACTGTTTTGTGATCTTTTTTCGACAAAACAAAATACTGGAACAAAATTTCATGTTTCAATTCTTCATCTAGATCATAATTGTAAATAGCTAATTGTGTGGTGATATGCAGAGTGATATTTAATCAGTCCCCTATTCTGAAACATTGAGGTGGTTTTCCACTTGTCATTGTTTGAAAAAATTCATGCCAAATGTATTTACAATATTATTCCCCTTACAATATTATTCCCTTGCCAGATTTTCTAGAATACATTTCTAGAAATGGAATTACTGATTTGAAGAATATGCATGTTTTTAAGGTTTTGATTTCTGTTACCACCAGAACCTTGCTAAAATAATTTTACTGAGAAAGTGAGGTGGTACATTTTTGTATGAGGGCCATGTTTTTTATTTTTTAAAAATTGCAGCAAAATACACCGAAGAATGCAGTTTAGTGGTATTAGACATTTATGTTGCTCTGTTACCATTACCACTGCCCATCCTCACACTCTTTTCATCTTGCAAAGCTGAGACTTTGTATCTATTAAAAATAACTCCCAAATGAGTTCAAAACTTATGTCCACATAAAGACTTAAACATAAATGCTTATAGCAGCTTTATTCAGTAAGTGCTAAAACTTAGAAGCAACTAAGATGTCCTTCAGTAGATGAATGGGTAAATAAACTGTGGTACATACAGACAATGGGATATTCAGCACTAAAAAGAAATGAGGCTGAGGCAGGAGGATGGCTTGAGGCCAGGAGTTAGAGACTAGTCTGGCAACATAGCCAGACCTCATCTCTACAAAAAAAAAAATAAATAAATAAAAAGAAAGAGTTGGGTGTAGTGGTGCACACTGTAGTCCCAGCTACTTAGGCAGCTGAGGTGGGAGAATTGCTTGAGGCCAGGAGTTTGAGGTTACAGTGAGCTATGATGGTGGCACTGCACTCCAGCCTGGGTGACAGAGTGAGACCCTCTCTCCATGAAGAGACATGGAGAAACTTTTTTTTTTTTTTGGTATTTTTTGTAGAGACAGAGTTTTGCCATGTTGCCCAGGCTGGCCTCAACCTCCTGGGCTCAAGCCATATGCCCACCTCAGTCTCCCAAAGTGCTGGGATTACAGCATTGAGTTACTGTGCCTGGCTGCGAAACAGGAACTTGGGATGCATATTACTAAGTGAAAAAAAACCAATCTGAAAAGGCGACATACTGCATGATTCCAATTACACATTATCGAAGAGGCAAAGCTATGTAAACAGTCAAAAGATCAGTGATTGCCAGGAGTTAGGGAGCCTGAGGAATGAACAGGTGGAGCACTGAGGATTTTGGGCGTCAATAAACAATTCTGTATGATACTATTTGGTGGATACATGTCATTATATATTTGTCCAGACTTACAGAATATGCAACATCAACTGTGAACACTAATATCAACTACGGACTCTGGGTCATAATGATGTGTCAGTGTAGGTGCATTGATGGGAACCAAGGTAACACTTTAATATAGGATGTTGACAGTCGGGGAGGCTGCGCATTTGGGGAAAGGGTGAAGGGTACGTAGGACCTCTCAGTACTTTGGGCTCATTTTTGCTTTGAACATATAACTGCTTTAGTAAATAAAGTCTGTTAAAAAGTGTTTTTAAAAAAGATAATGAATAGATACAAACACCAAGATGACAAAGAAATTCAAATGATTTGATAGATGTCTTAAAGCAGTCATGATAAAAATGCCTCCAATGGCCGGGTGCGGTGGCTCAGGCCTGTAAACCCAGCACTTTGGGAGGCCGAGTGGGGTGGATCATCTGAGGTCAGGAGTTCGAAACTGGCCTGGCCAACATGGCGAAACCCTGTCTCTACTAAAAGTACAAAAATTAGCCAGGCGTAGTGGCATGCGCCTGTAGTCCCAGCTACTTGGGAGGCTGAGGCAGGAGAATCACTTGAACCCGGGAGGTGGAGGTTGCAGTGAGCTGAGATCACGCCACTGCACTCCAGCCTGGGCGACAGAGTGAGACTCCATCTCAAAAAAAACAAACAAAAAAAGCCTCCAACAAGCAATACAAACATGCTTGCAAAGAAAGAGAAGATACAAAGAAAAGATTGAGAACCGAAAAATAATAATATAAATAACAATATAAACCTCAGCATATGGGCTCAACAGCAGAATGGAAGGGATAGAGAAAATAAATTAGTGAACTTCAAGATAGAACAATACAAATTACCCCAGCTGAAGAGCAGAGAGAAAGTGGACTGGAAAAAAAAAAAGTGAACAGAGTGTCAGGAACCTGTAGGACCAACAAAGGATCTAACATTCAAAACACTGTTGTCCCAGAAGGAGAAGAGGAGGACACGGCAAAATAAGTACTTGAAGAAATAATGACCAAAAATTTTCCAAATTTGATTTGGCAAGAGACATAAACCTACAAATTCAGTGAGCTAAGTGAATTCCAACAGGATAAATCTCCCACATCCATGTCAAGACACATCCATAATTCATCTCCTGGGGTCACCAGGCTGAGGTGGCAAACATGCTAACTGTGATTTGTGCAGAGCAAAATTATTTCCATTTATAGAGGAAGAGACTGAGATTCAGAAGGATTCTGTCTTGCCCAAGAATACAGATCTTGGCAGAGCTCACCATAAGGCCAACGGAAGCCATGGAGAGCACTGTGAAGTGTGGAAATTGCTGCAGGTGACATCTAAAAGGAGATTTATTGAGGATCAAGGCAGAGGTCCCCAGAGGACAAACTGTGCATCTGATTCCTTCCTGCTGCTTTTCTTCCTGGCAGAAATAGATGATTGAATTCATCTTTCTCCTGGCACCTTGTCTCAGAGACTTACCTTGCCACAGTTCTAGACCCATCCAGGCCATGACTGCCATGTAGATGACACACCTGTCTGCTCACGAATAACTGGCCAAGCCTGAGGTAGGCAGGTTTTGGAGCATTGATAACATGGGTTTTTCCTGTGTTGCCCCTAAACATGTTGTTTCATTTTGTCCCCTTGTCATGGGGTCTTCACAGAACTCCTGCCTTAGAGGATAAGGAGAGACTCTTGCTGTAGCAACTGTAGACACCGGTGTGCACTGAAGAGGGAGGTGAACCTTGGCAGAAGATGGAAAATTTTTTTGGAGAAGGGGATTTTTGGATCAGTGCTTGTGGCTCTGACTCTCTTTCTGAAAGGGAATACCCAAGAACATGAGGATTTTCTGTATCTAGAGCTTGAAGATTAGCCTTCTCCAGTATTTTGTGCTCTTCCTTAAACGATCACAATATAGTCTGAGGTCAGCTTTCTTCAAACAGGAATGACCTTACAGGCAGAGAAGATAGCTATAGGTGGAGACTGTTACCTCATACTGTAGACTCAGATGTGTAGGACAGGTTCAGATCCAGCTGCCCAAGCTCAATTTGGAGGACATGCCATTCTTGGTACTGTTCATTCTGAACTAGAGATTTCTTTGTCTGCTTCTCTAAGACATCTTTCTGGCTTGTGTTTAGTGCTTAGCACACCAAACCACTTTCCTTCAATTATGATAACAGTGAATCATTTCTGTGTGCTTACTATATACCACATAACTTAGTATACAGCATGTAACTCATATAAGTTAAGAATTTTTTTTTCATTTTATCATCACAACCACCTTGGGATTGCCCATTTTCCAGATCATCAAATGAGGTTTCTGGAGGTGAAGTGACTCTTCCATCTCCCAGAGCAGCAGCTCCCAGCCAGAGTTGGCCCTGCCTGCACCCAAGACTTTGGCAAAGCAACCAGAACCAGAAAGAACCACGAGAGAAGCTTTCAATGACTTTCAGCCGCTTTGTCCCCCTTTGTTTCTCTTCTCCTCTCCTGCATTTTTCTCCATCTCCAGGTACAGTTCAGGATGTGGATGCCTGTCCCCACACAAAAACACTTGGGATTCATTCCTCATACCACAGTTCATCCCGATTTTCCCCCCTTTAAAGTCAGATCTCACCTACCTCTTTGGTCAGAGATGTGTGTTTTAAAATCCCCGAGGAAGGAGGCAGGGACTGTGCCCTGAGATGATTATTGGTGAAGTGGATTTATGCCTAATTTCAGTTTAAGAGAATGTTGCTGTGTCTCTGCCTAGGACAGGCAGCCCGCTGTGGCCCTGGGTGATGAGGAAAGGCCACAGAGGCCCAGGGTTTTATCACCTGTGGCTGCCAGTGTCTGCAGAGCCAGAATTGAGCTAATCCCATGAAAGAATGAGCGCTGGTGGACAGTTGTATGGCAGGTTGCTATGGGGCTTCTTGATCTCTCAAATTCCGGGAGACAAGATCAATGCATCCTTGAGGGTCCCCTTCCCAGCAGGCTCTGGTGGCTACAAACTGGTTCAGGTGTGGAAGATCATACCACTTTACCTTTGGTTTTTCTTTGAAAAACAGACAACGAAAGACAGATGAAAACAAGAATTCTACCGGTGGGCAGGCAAGAATTCTCTTCGGGAAAAGGGATGTTTGTGGCTCTTCCACACATTGGCCTTGAAAGAGGTTGTTTGCAGAGTGGCTATTATTAAAATGTCCAAAAAATAGAAAATGCTGGTGAGGCTGCAGAGGAAAGGGAATGCTTATGCACTGTTGGCCAGAGTGTAAATTAGTTCATGGAAAAATTATAAAGAAAGCAGTTTGGAGATTTCTGAAATAATTTAAAACAGAACTACCATTCCACCCAGCAATTCCTTTACTGGGCATTTACCCAAAGGAAAATAATTGTTCTGCCAAAAAGACACATGCTCTTGCATGTCCATCACAGCAGTATTCACAATAGCAAAGCCATGGAATGAACCTAGGTGGCCATCAGCGGTAGACTGGGTAAAGGAAATGTGGTACATATACAGCATGGAATACTATGCAGCCATGAAAAGAATGAAATCATGTCCTTTGCAGCAACATGGATGGAGCTGGAGACCATAATCCTAAGCAAATTAACATAGGAATGGAAAACCAAATATCATATTCTCATGTATAAGTGGGAGCTGAGCACTGGGTACACATGGATATAAGACGGGAACAGTAGACACTGCAACTACTAGAGGGAAGAGAGAAGGAGGGTGGAAAGGGCTGAAAAACTACCTATTGGGTACTGTGCTCACTGCCTGAGTGACGAGATCATTTGTGCCCCAAACCTCAGCATCACACAATATACCCATGTAACAAACCTACACATGTACCCCCTGAATCTAAAATAAAAGTTGAAATTACTTTTTTAAAACACAGGGCCTGGGCCAGAAGCGGTGGCTCATACCTGTAATCCCAGCACTTTGCATCACTTGAGGTCAGGAGTTCAAAACCAGCCTTGCCAACATGGTGAAACCCTATCTCTACTAAAAACACACACACAAAAAATTAGCTGGGCACGGTGGTGCACGCCTCTAATACCAGCTATTTGGGAGGCTGAATCACTTGAGCCCTGGAGGCAGAGGTTGTAGTGAGCAGAGATCATGCCATGGCATTCCAGCCTGGCTGTAGTTGAGCCAGAAGGAGATATTTTGTGTGAAGGCTGAGGTGGGGGCTCTTCAGAGCCTCTGTGAGCAGGAGGGCCTAAGCTGTGGTGGTGGACAGAGTTGTAGCTTTCTGCCTCTTTGCCCTTTGGCATGGACCCACAGGTGAACAGTACCAGCCTCCATCCCGAGCACACGTTCTGCAGACCTTCACATCTCACAGTTCCATGTGAGCAAATGGACTGGGAAAGCTGTGTGGCCTGAGAAAAGGCAATGCCATGGCCTGGCTCTCACACAGTATTTTGTCTTGGATTTTGAATAAGCCTTTTTTTTAAAATTTAATTTAATTAATTTATTTATTTTTTGCTTGTTTTGTGTTTTTGGTGGTGGTGGTGGTGGTGGTGGTTTATTTCACACTGACCACTTGGAACAAATCCCATGGTTATCTGTGATTTTCATGCCCTGTTTCTGCTGGCAACCCTTCTGAGTGGGGTGACTCACTTTCCTGTATAAAGAGTTTGAGTAGCCCAGGTAGGAGGTGGAAGCAGCCATCTGGAAGGCCATTGGGATCCTTATATCTGTCTCTTGGCTTCAGATAACCAGCTGGGCTTTGATAGGAATGATCTGAATGGAGACAGAAAACAGTGGAAACTAGCGCTCCCCGCCCAGCCCTGTTTATATGAAGCATTTGGTTCTTCTCTTGACTCTTGAGTGATGATGAGATTCAGACGAGGCATTGACATTATCGTAAGAAAAGGAGAAAATGTATCTGTCTTGTCTGTCTATCTATCTACTGGATATATAGCTCCAAAAGCAGACAAACCCAAGGCCGTAAGGTGAACTAGGGTCTGCGTTTGGACTCCATGAAAACAAAATCCATGTTGAACAAAGTGATGTTTGTATGCAGTGACATTCTGGGTGACCCGTGTGTATCTGTCCATTGTGTGCAAGCCCTGAGCCCTGTTTTCCTCGGAAGATAGTGAGTGGTAGCCGTCTCCTCACACGAACCAGACATGTGGAGCACAGATGGCCCTCTCAAGGTAATTGATCTTACACATTTTAATGTTCACCAAACAAGTGTCTGATGCATACTTGGGTGTATTCCACAGCATGTGGACTGCGGTCCCCTGTGTTTGCCAGGAATGCTGTGCTCCATGTAGAGGTTTTCCTCTACTCCTCACTGCAATTTGCACGCTGCTCCATGGACACTTGGAGGCCTGTGCTCTGTTCCCTGTAACTGGAAATGTGCTCTGAACTTGTCTGTCTCCCTTGGCTGCTCCTGGCCCTTGGTACCAGCTCCCATGGGTGTCCACAACCACTTGGGACAGAAGGTAAAGGTGGAATTTCAAAGAGAAGCTTGCTTGAATCTTCAGTGACAAGCTTGGATGAGCTACATCCCTAACATGGGCCCTCTCAGAATTGCCAGGAGGAGGCTTTGGCAGGTGTCACAGGTGTCACGGGGCCTGCCCTCCTCTGCTGCGTGCAGTGGATGCAAGCCAGCCAACGTGTGGCCAGAGTGGCTGGATGGTGTCACAGCCCTCAGATGTCTTTCCTTCCACGTTTTTAAAAGAGTCCCAAATAACTCACTTGAAGTGTCTCAAAGGTGAGCAAGTTTTATGAAAATGAATCCTTCCTCAGTTAATTGATCAAATGGGTGAATCTTGACCCTCTCTAGTTTCTATCCCAGGTCAGAGTGGGGAGCTGATGTTAGCTGTGGGATTCACTGCAGCGTCCTACCACAAAGGCAAAGAAGGTGAAAATGCAGCGTGCAGTGCTGGGCTTGATTCCCAAGTCGCAGGCTGGCTCCCGCTATGGTAGGTGGAACATCTCTCTAGCCTGCTCACAGAGATGGAACTAGGGAATTGAGGGAAGAGTTAGGGGGCCAGGGAGATTTACTTGAGTCTGATTTTCCAGGTGAATGAGAAGGGAGGGCTTGGTGCTGACACATTCTTGGGAGAGGCATGTCATCACCAACAGCATTTGTCATGATTGTTGTATTTTAGCAATAAGATTCAGCTCGTCAGGTTTTTTGGGCCACCTAGAAGATGCTGACACATTTTCTGTGCTGTGATTGTTCTGAAGGCAGAGTAGCTCTAACCACTGTGAGAAGCCCAAATAAAAATCAATACCGCCCGCCCAAAGACCACCTTTCTGAAACACTTTTCTCTAGAAAACAGTGCCCCTTTTGTCCTAAGCTTCGTATTATTTTTGGATTCCATCTCTTTGTATATGCTACTCTAGTGTACCATGGAACACATTTTGGGAGCTGGGGGCTCTGCTTACCTTTCAGGGGGACAGACCTGTCTGACCTGAGATTGGAGGATGCTTTCCAGTGTGAAGGAGTGTGAGGGAGCCGGCACAGACACAGAGTGAGAGCAGGGCCACTTTATTGGTATAGAGACTGCAGAGGGACCGGGGGCTTTAGCTGTTGGCAGCGATGGTGTCCTTAATCCAGTCCACATAGTTGTAGACCTTGGTGTAGACTCCAGGTCTGTTCTTCCAGGCACAGCCATAGCCCCAGGAGACAACTCCTTGGAGCTGTCCGTTGCAGACCACAGGGCCACCAGAGTCACGCTGGGGAGAAGAAGGGACAAGTTGTATAAAGAGAGAGATGGAGGAGGAATATAGCTACATTTACTCTGAACCTTAAAAGACCCCTTTCCAGCCAGCTCTGTGGCTCCACGTCCTTCTCACGGTGGCCCATTCTCTGTTCTTCCTAAGCAGGCAGCGTGCAGCACAAGGGAGCCTCCCTCATTTCCCCATGGGTGCACTGCAGGGAGCCGCCTCAGCCCCGCCACCTTCCTCATTTCTCCATGGGGGCAATGCAGGGAGCCGCCTCAGCCCCGCCACCTTGGGAGTTCAAATGTTTTTCCCGGGTGGGGCCTGGGTATCGGTGGGAGCCTCAGCATGGGAAAGGGTCAAATCACCTGGCAGGAATCCTTGCCTCCCTCAAGGAAGCCCACACAGAACATGCTGTTGGTAATTTTTCCAGGGTAGGAGGCTTTACACTCAGCCTGGGTCAGCACCGGAGCATCCAGGCACTTCAGCTCGTCTGGGTAGTCAGCTGTGAGGATCAGGAAGAGATCAAAGAAAGTAGAAATGTGGGTGAGGCCAGAGAAGGAGACAATAATCTAGGATGGAACATTGAAGAGGAACACTGCCTCTGGAGAGGACTCCAAAACGTAAGTTCTGGCAAGGGACTCTGGCTTTTAGTTTCCAGAATGATCATTGTTGAACCGCTCCCAAGACGTGATCACAGCAAGTTCTCCATTTGTCCTATCTCTTGATTTTAGGAGCCAAGTCCTTGAGACTTTGCATCTCTCTGGTGCCCAGTGCAGAGACTGTGTGTAATGGGCACTAGAAATGTGTCTTAAGCTGGAAGGCAAGAGGATTCAAATAAAGGGGCATGCTTCGTTCTGGAAATTGTGAGGATGGGGGGAAGTAGAAGGACAAAGGGTCCCACTCACCACCAAAGCTCAGAGTGTTGCCCCAGCCGAAGATGAGGCACTCAGTGCCAGCAGCTGGAGGGGCGGTGGGCAGAGAGATGGTGGACACGCGGGCATTGATGATGGCAGGTGAGGAGAGTTTGATCAGCATGATGTCATTGTCCAGAGTGTCCCTGTTGTATTTGGGGTGGCGGATGATCTTGGCCGCATTGATGAACTGCTCATTCCCCTCCAGGACTTTGATATTGTGCTCTCCCAGTCTCACCTGGATGCAGCTGATGGGCAGGGCAGGCATGGTGAAGACCTTCTCCCACAGCCTGGGCACCCCTCCCACCTTCCCCAGGGTCCTCAAGCTCACTGTTCATGGATAGCTCTGGAGGCATGGGGTGGGGTGTGTGGCCATATTGCATGGGCAGGAGAGGGATGTGGGTCAGTGCAGGTGTGAGACCCAGGACCTTTCTGCTTCAGAGGCTGGTGATAGTGGGGTGGGGAAGAGTCAAAGGGATCCCACCGGAGGCTGCTCCTCAACCCGCCTTCCCAGCCTCTTTCCCACAAATCTCCACAGTCACTAGCACTGTGGGCACAAAGAGCACCTTGTAGTTTTCCCAGCATTCTTCACCCCAGGTCTTTGCTAACTGCGCATAGTGCCTGTTCCTCCCTCCCTTCTTGGCCTAGTGAGCACCACCCTTCTGTGTAATCTAATCCAAGGGTAGTCATAGCATTAGCATCTCCTGGGAACTTGTTAGAAATGTAAATTCTTGGTCCTTACCCCCACCCACTGATCAGAACCTTGGGGATGGGACCCAGTGATTTGTGCTTTAACAAGCCTGAAGGTGGTTCTGACGCATACTCAGGTTTGAGAGTTCTTCGTGTAGGCAGCGGTTCTCAGCTCTGTCTATACACTCTACAGTTACCAGAGGTAGAGTGTTAAATACTCACTGGTATTCACACTGTCTTCCTGAAAAGTTTGAGTTAATTGCCCTGGGATAGGACACAGGCATCAGTATTTTCAAAAACTCTGTCTTAGGTCACTTTAATGTGTAGCTAACCAGCAAAAGGTACTTGCCTGCTTTTGTCGTTAGCTCTGACAACTCCAAGATTATCCCTGCCTGCTTTTATAACCACAACCCTTGCTGTTTCATGGATTGGCCTTGCTCTGGAGAGTCAGCTGCTGTCAACAAGTTTTCTTCTCCACCACCTCTCCCATCCGTCTTACCCAACCTCAGTACCTCCCTGGGCTGAAGCCAAGCTCTCCCAGGCAGTCTGGCTGGGAGCTTTGCAGTCAGTGGCCCCACACTTACGTCTTGTAGCAGTGAGCTGCTGATACCACCCACTGTTCACTGATGAGGGAGCCACCACAGAAGTGGGAGCCAGAATTCAGGGACACCTGGTAGGGGAGAGAATTCTCCTCACAGGTGTAGCCCCCAATGATCTTGTCATCATCGTCAAAGGGGACAGCAACTGGAGTGGAAATAGGAAGGGAGAAGGCAAGTCAGTAGCATGTTAGGGGGTGGCGCTCCCAGCCTGCGGTTGCTTCCTGCTAATTAGAAATCCTTAACAAGCCCAGTGAGGCCAGGCAAGGGAGGGAGCGCTGCCACCCCTGGTGAGCATCACTGGATGTGCCTCCCAAGTCTCTGTGTCTGCAGGGCACATAGCTAGGTACCCTGCGGGGGCTCAGATCTCTCCTGGGGTCACCAGGCTGAGGATGCAAGGAATGTCCTCAAAATGCTTCCAGTGGGGTAGCAGTTGATATGTTGTTGTCTCACCCACTGAGTGCTTCTCTTTTTTATTCATCACCTGTGTACTTGCCCTGGCTATTTGCACCCTGGATTGTCAGGATACTTTGGCTAAGCTAGGAAAACCCCCTGTCTGGGTAGACCTGGCCATGACTAGCTTCCCCCATAGCTCAGATCTGTGCAGTGAGGGCAGAGTTCAGGGCAGCCCCAGGCTCACTTTGGCATAACAAAGGTAGACTTTGTTATTGGCCAATAGAAGAGCAATTCTTAACTTTGGCTGCATGCCTGGAAATGTTAATAATCACCTGGGAAGCTTAAAAGCCCAGTACACAGGCTGCACCCCAGACAAATGAAGTTAGAACTTCTAGAGTTGAGTCTCTGGCATGAGTAATTTTTGAACCTCCCCAGGTGCATTCGAGGTTAAGAGCAGCTATAGTGGTGCTATACTGGTGCTGTTGGAGCCAAGCCTGAAGCCTGCCACTTCATTTCATGGGCCAGCCCCACCTGGTCTCCCTTCCCAGCTTCTCCAACCACAGCTCGGATATGGATGAATGACAGTGGTGGGAGTGAAATGAGGGAAAAGGTGAAACAGGTGAGGCTTAAAGAGAGACCAAGGAGGATGGGAAGGAGATATGTCAGATGGAGGAAATAGAATATCAGAGCGCAGTCAAAAGAGGAGAGGTGGCAAGAATGGCAGGGCATGTGTCTGCCAGGAAAGGGGGTGGGTGGGGCCTGAGGCAGGTCATGAAACTGGCCAGCAGCTCCCACAAAGGCAAGGATCAGGAATGGATTCATGGTGGTAGAGTGTTCCTGACTGGTTGTGGAAGGCCTGTCCTTATACCCTCCCAAGAATCAGGAGAGGAGGTGTCTGTGAGGTGAGGGTTACAGTTCTTCCCAGCACAAACACACCTGCAGCTTTCCCCTTCCCAGGGTCTTGCATCAGCTTGGCTATGTTTGGCCACTCTGTGGGTTTGTGATTCACAGGTGATAAGGAAACTTGCCTTCTGAGAGCAGAGAGGGAGACTGGCTATTTCCTGGAAGGATGCTGGGATGGGGAAGACAGGGGAAACCAATCCCCGGATCACACAGCTGGGCTTTCGTAGGCCGAGGAGATGAGGGTTAGAAGGAGGGAGAATGGCCTGGGTGTCTAGGAATCCTTTTAACTATTGGGGATGTATTTAATCTACTTAAGGAAGGGCAAGCATTGGTAACAAGCTTGGCTTTTCAGTTTCCTGGAGCCCCCACGAGAGGAGGAAAGTCTTATCTAAGGCTCATTTTTGTGAATATGAATATGCTTCTCTGCAGTCACTGTGCACAAAGGTCAAATCCAAGACTTTGGGTATCGAGAATTCCAGCACTAAAGGGTAAGGAGAAGGGAGACTTAGCATTCCATAGGATTCTGGGCTTCCAGATGGCTCTCCTTCCTACCAAGGCTTAAGGATTGGAAGTGTTTCAAAGAAGGAGGGGACACAGGTTAGGTAGGAGCTTACTCAGTGTATCTGGAGGATGGAAAACCAATGGCGCACTCCTCCCCTTCTTCAATGTGAAGCCATTTGTCTCTCTGATGTGCATCCTGTCATAGGTTCTTTTTATGCAGCCTCACGGTTGTCCTGGCAACCTGCACTCAGGGTGATGCAAACTGACTCACCTGCTCAGGGCTGACAGCCTGAACCAGAATGACATGCCCCCGATCAGATGTCGGAGTTTGGACCATGGTAAATCTGGGTTACCATCTGATCTGAGAATCAGCAGTAGGTAGAGATTTTAGCACATGGTAAATGGGTCACATATTGGGATCAATAACAAAGATGTGGAGAGGTGGGTCTACAATTTTCTATTTTAGATGCAGTGAGATTATGCTGGGCTCAGTATCAAGTGAATCTTCCCAGAGAATATCCTGATTTGGGCCCTACCAAGGCTACTAAGACACAGTTGTGTAATTGACTGAGGCACAACCTGGCCAGAGCAGTGTGGAGATGGAGATGCTGTCTGCGATCAAGTCTAATGATGTAAGGAAAGGAGGAGCTTCCTTATGAGGGTGCTTTCCCTTCTCAGCAACACTGAGCTCAGGTTGGTGATGGGCAGGAGTGAGCAGAGTTCAAGTTTAAATTCTTTGACAGGTAAAAGAAGCAGGGATGTTCTGGAGATGGTGAACAAAATGAGAAAAGTTCAGAAACTTGGTGTTGAGATCGGACATGGCCGGGGGCTAGAGGGAGGAAGCAAATGAAAACCAGAGGGAATTGGAAAAAATGCGAATGTGGGGCCCGTGGAGTTGAGAGGACACACAGAGTACCTTCAGGTTCAGCTCCTGGCATGGCCACCGAGCCAGCTTCCCCAAAGCCAGGAGATCCACTACTCAGAGACCCCCTCTCCACCCTACATCCCCTCTAATCACTGATGGGCTCATACCTAACACTGCTGTACTTAGATGGTGCATGGTGCCTGACAGCTTTACAAGAGTTTTCACATAAGCAACAGTGGTACATTGCTTTTCAGTTATGCTGAGTTTCACAGTTTGACTTCCCACAAACATGCTAATTGTGATTTGTGCAGAGCAAAATTATTTCCATTTATAGAGGAAGAGACTGAGATTCAGAAGGATTCTGTCTTGCCCAAGAATACAGATCTTGGCAGAGCTCACCATAAGGCCAACGGAAGCCATGGAGAGCGCTGTGAAGTGTGGGAATTGCTGCAGGTGACATCTAAAAGGAGATTTATTGAGGATCAAGGCAGAGGTCCCCAGAGGACAAACTGTGCATCTGATTCCTTCCTGCTGCTTTTCTTCCTGGCAGAAATAGATGATTGAATTCATCTTTCTCCTGGCACCTTGTCTCAGAGACTTACCTTTCCACAGTTCCAGACCCATCCAGGCCATGACTGCCATGTAGATGACACACCTCTCTGCTCATGAATGACTGGCCAAGCCTGAGGTAGCCAGGTTTTGGAGCATTGATAACATGGGTTTTTCCTGTGTTGCCCCTAAACATGTTGTTTCATTTTGTCCCCTTGTCATGGGGTCTTCACACAACTCCTGCCTTAGAGGATAAGGAAAGGCTCTTGCTGTAGCAACTGTAGACACCAATGTGCACTAAAGAGGGAGGTGAACCTTGGCAGAAGATGGAAACTTTTTTTTGGAGAACGGGATTTTTGGATCAGTGCTTGTGGCTCTGACTCTGTCTGAAAGGAACACCCAAGAATATGAGGATTTTCTGTATCTAGAGCTTGAAGACTAGCCTTCTCCAGTATTTTGCGCTCTTCCTTAAACGATCACAATATAGTCTGAGGTCAGCTTTCTTCAAACAGGAATGACCTTACAGGCAGAGAAGATAGCTATAGGTGGAGACTGTTACCTCATACTGTAGACTCAGATGTGTAGGACAGGTTCAGATCCAGCTGCCCAAGCTCAATTTGGAGGACATGCCATTCTTGGTACCCTTCATCCTGAACTAGAGATTTCTTTGTCTTCTTCTCTAAGACATCTTTCTGGCTTGTATTGAGTGCTTAGCACATCAAACCACTTTCCTTCAATTATGATAACAGTGAATCATTTCTGTGTGCTTACTATATACCATGTTACTATACAGCATGTAACTCATATAAGTTAATAATTTTTTTTTCATTTTACATTACAACCACTTATGCGATTGCCCATTTTCCAGGTGATTAAATGAGCTTTCTGGAGGTAAAGTGACTTGCTCAAGGCCACACAGCCAGTAGGTTTTAAAGATGGGATGTAAGTATGGTGGTCTGACTCTAGGGCCTCCATGCTCTGCCATAGGGCATTCTGCTTTGCCTCCTCTGAGCTGATCCTTGGTGCACCCTCACTGAGGTGGTAGGCAGCAGATATTGTTCTCTCCTTTTTACAAATCAACAATCTAAAACTCAGAGTTCAAGTGACTTCTCCAGCAAAGATCATACTAGAACCTTCCCTATTCAGACAAAGTTTGTTCCTCTTCATGTTGCTACATGAGTCTTTCAGACCTCATAGTAGTCTGAAAAGTGTCAGATTCCAAATTCTTTTTTTTTTTTAACACTTTCTTCTCCAAATCCCACCAGATCTTTCTCCTAAGCTCTTAGTCAACTCCTCCTTGGGTTCCAGTATCCTTTATCATTCTGCAAACAGATTGTCAGATTTTAGGCTGTCTTCCCCCTAAACTTCCAGCTCCTCTCCTCATCCATTATTTTTCTTTTTTTCTAAGCTTCTTATCTCCCCCACGGCACAATTTCTCTTTATCCAATAAGGAATTGTTTTTGTTATTATCTCATCCCAGGAATCACTGAATCTGGAGAGTGAAGGGAGTGCTCTGTATGATCCAGAAAAGTCTGACTTGTAATATGGAGTCGCAGAGCATGAACTGGTCAAGGCTGATCAGCTAAATGGAGTAGCCCATTCCTCCCTGCCTGCCTCCTGCCCCTCCTCTTGCCTGCCCCTTGCCCCTCCTTCTGCCTGCCCAGCTGCTCCCCACCTTGAAGCCATGGAAGACATGCAAGTTTTATGCCCGGAGGGAAGTTTAGAGTTCTGTTTATTCTTCAGGCTTCCATGTATGGGTAAATGGGGAAGCCTCTAGCACTTGAGACTAAACCTAAATTATTTTAAGGATAGATTGATTGCTGTAATATAATGGTGAGTCTTTCTGTTCACATTTCAGCCACTCCTTGACCACTCTCTTGTTTGGCCTATTAGAGCTGCTTAAGTGAGTCCAGGCTCCCTTAGACAGGAAGCAGAAGAAAGCCAGGACAGAGTGCAGGAGAAACACCCATATAGATTCTTATGATTGTAACATCTAGGATCTGTTTCATGATACTCAGAGTTTAATATATGATGTATGTATTTATTTTTCTAAATTATACTAGCTCTAAATTGAGGCTCACAAGCTGGGTTTGGTGATAAATCCAGTCAACTGGGTTCCTTCTACTCATTTAGCTTATAAAAGTCTAGACTGTGTCATCCATTTGGAAGGCAGCCAACGGGTCAGTCATTTCCTCAAGATCATCTTGGCCAGGAGGGCCTTCAAAAGGCTCCCAAGGCTCAGAACTGAGTGCTCCATCCACACAGGCACCAGCACAATTCCAATTGAGAACCTTCCACCCCAGAGCCACTGTGTTTGAGCAGGTTCTGTGCTTTGCTTCTCTGTAGAACCCATATCATCTGTTCCATTTCCCAGTCTTGGGTAAGGCAGCAGAAGGGGATTGGCACATGACATGTGTACCTTTCTATTCAAATACAAAGCTTGTTATCTGTAGTCCTCCTACAGTTCTGTAAAACACTGGAAGTTATTCCTCCTATCTAGCTGTAGTTTTGTGTCCTTTAATCTTTTCCTATCCTCCCCGCAACTAAAACATAAATTTGAAACAAGAATAAAAAATACAAAGTTTGAAGTGCTTATTCCTTTCCTGTTAGAACAATCTGGTTAATTTTCTTACGGGCTTAGATTATCTAAACTCAAATGCCTTTGTAGAGTTTTCCTCCAGGGAAATCCACTGCAGCTGTATAAATTTTCCTCTTTTCTTTGAAATCATATTTATTTACTCACAAATATTTATTGAATTCCTGGAGTGATAGTCCAGGAGTTCTTCTAGGCTATTTGGAAGCAGCAATGAAGAAGATAGAAAAGGTTCTTGTTTCAGTGCATTCGTGAGTACACGTGCATGCATTTATGCACATGTGCATGCATTTATGCACATGTGAGGAGGTATAGAAATGGGATGCACATACATCGCTTTCAGTAAATGATGAGTACATATTAGTAAAATAGGATAAAGTGATAATATAATATGGGATGACTGCTGAAGTGCTGTTACGTAGAGTGGAAGGGTCTCTTTGGGGAGGTGGCATTTAAGTTAACACCTGAATAAAAAGGACCAGCCATCTGCAGGTAGAGTTAGGAGGGCTTTCATGGTTTACTTCTGAGTCTGTAACAGAAATAATTCAACACACACAACCAATTGCTATTTAAAATTAAACAACCCTGTCATCTAGCCTATGGATATATACCTTGTCATGGGTTTTGATTGTATGAAGGATGGTCATCAGTGTATTGAACTATTCTTATTAAAGTTAATGTAAAATATTTTTGACATGAAATGATATTCATGAAATATTGTTGAGTTAAGGGAATAAATTCTAAAACTACATATTGTATGATCTAATTGTATTAAACTGAACGATTTTGACTTTTTATTTTGATAATATGCATATTTTATAATACCAAAAATTTTTAATGTAATTAAAATAGCTAAAAGAGAAACAATTGTAATAATAAAATTTTCTGAGAGCAGGTCATACTTATTCTTGAGGAAGGAATTGCTAGTGGTAAAATATGTTTTTATAGTGAGAAATACGTTTAGGTAGCAACTACACTAATTGCATATTTTGTCTCTGTGTGCTTTTTATGCAGATAATTGCATCACTTTCTTATTAAAAAAACCTACATTTAAAAACTCACTATTATTCTTATTTTCTATGGAGAAATTAAGGCATGGAGAAATTGTATAACTTGTTAAGGTTACACCTAGTGTTAAAGAAGAAGAACCAAGTTTTAAACTTAGGTCTGTCACTTGATAAAGTTCAAGTTCCTAAGCACAGTGCTTTACTGCTTTTAAAGAGGCAATTTTGTAATATAGGAAGGTGCTTCATAATCCAAGGCTTCACTGTAGGTAAATTTGTCAACTTCCTATGGTAATGGGAGCATCGAGCAGGAAGGTAAGCTAGCACTGAACCCATGAGATAAAATGGGTATACATGTGCATTCCTGTGACCTGGAGAATTAGTACACGTGGAAACTGGAGAAGGCCCATGACACCTTACATGGACCAGAAACTAGATAGGAATCATTCCTTCATAAAGCGAGGTACATAAAGAGATACACAGTTAGTGAAAGGATGAGCTAGAAAACTAATCCTAGAAACAGTTAACAAAGAATATTGTGTATCTTGGTCTTGGCTTTGGGTGAAGGATTTAAAAAAAATTCCTCTGAATATTCATGGTCGCTGAACAGTCAGCCCATTGGGGTTTGAGATAGACATTCTATGACCAAGAAGATATATACTGAGAATTATAAAAAAAGGTGATATTAGGTCTGTAGCGCCCCAATTTCTTGACAGAGGCAAGCATGAATATTTCTTAGAAAACCCACTTTTACTCCAGTATTTAAAGAATTCTGAAAGATGAATTGACATCAAATTAAATAATGCACAAGGAAATAGGCCACCCTGAGTGAGAGCCAGCAGACTACTGAAAACCAGATGCAAAAAGGTATCAAATGCTGGCATTGTCAGATAAGAATTCCCAGTAGATGCTTAATATACTTATAAAAAGAAAATAGTTTTAAAATACACAAGGAGTAAGATGCTTTCAAAAATGGCCACTCATATTTGTAAATGACCCAAGTGGATTTTCTAGAAATAAAAATTAATATAATTTAGATGAACAAAGTCAGCTGAAAGGTTAAATTAGAGGCTTACTGGAGCTGAGGTGTGAACTAGTAAACTAAACAGTAGTTTTAAAGAAATTACCCAGATTGTAGCATAGAGAAGCAAAAAGAAGAAAAATATGACTGAATAGGTAAGGAGACTAGATGATGGTATGAAAGAAAATTGAACGTAAGATATAGCTATACTTCTGGCCATCTCGTCTTCAATAAAATATGGACAACAATCAGGTATACCAATTTAAGTTTTGGCCCCGAGAGGATTTCCCTTCACCACTACCTTTCAGAACCTACTTGGTTAGACTGTAATGATCCTTCCAGAATAACGTGAAGACCCATCTAAAACAATGAGCTCATGTTTCTCAACTGGAAATATGGAATTTCCATGAAACTTAGGTGTGGTTTGAAGGTAAGAGGAGAAAAGTATGAGTAGGGTACCGTAAGACTCAGATGTGCTCTTGAAATTGAATTGTGCCTTTTTCCAGCTGTGCTTAAGTATGGTCTTGATTATATATTTTCCATTTAATAACAGAGAGAATGCTCTGGGCACAACCAAATTCACAGTTTTGCAGATCAGATAATACCTTGTTCTGAATGCCATTAGGAGGCATCCATTACAGAGCCAGGAACAACTTTTCAAAAGAAGAAGAGGGGGTCGTTGGCTGCTAAGAGTATGGCTTTACACCAAAACTCTGCACCTGTCTGCAGTGCAATTCTGCAGGTGGCCTTGGACAAACTCAGTACTCCCCAGTTTCTTGCTTGTAGTTCTCAAGAATAACTGTACAATGTTTTGGGAATGTAACATCCTGAGATAAGGAGGAACTGGCCAGAATAACCAGGGCTCTGTTCCAGTCCCTTCTAGAAATAGAATGTCCTTCAGTGCTTTGCCAAGCATGTCAAGTTGCTCTGCGATATAAAACCCAGGGTGGCTGCTCTCTGAGGTCCCTCAGTGGCAGTGCAAGTAGGGAAGGCACAGACAAGATTTCACCCATCCTGGGCAGCTTTCCTGAGCCTAGTGGGACTGGCTTTCCGTGAATCTTAGGCCTCTGTTTTCCCTTGCTGCCTGTATGTAAGTAATAAACACTCTTCATGTAATTTGTGTGTGAGAGCATTCTTTCTCTCTGGGGTCTGGAAAGCGACAAAAGTATAGCCCAAGATGCAATGGTCTGAAGTGCAAATCAGGGCACAGTGAAGCTGTTCCACACTGCCTTGTGATTCTCTTATTGGGGAATGTCAGGAGCTCCACAGAGCATCTGTATCTAATATAGGCTCTTCAGGAGCAACTGGGTCTGCTTAGTCTATGGCCCAAGCAGCAGGAAGCTTTTATCATGGGCTTGTTTTGCCACAGAACCCTCTCTTTCCCTGGCCCCAGCTTTACAGATTACATAGTAAATGGAATAGAGTAGCACAGTCAAATGCAGTATATCCAAAGTTTAATTCAAAGTCCAAAGACTAAGCATTGCATCTCTTTCTCCGTGGTAGATGATCTAAGGTGCAGTAGCTTACTTCTCACATTAGAGGAGATATTTCAACATGCCCCAAACCTCTGGACCACTCCAAAACTCACCAGTATAGAAGGTTCCTGAAGTTTGCAGATTTTATATTGGTCTGGGATGCATGTGTCATATTGTCATATTGAGGCATCTAGAGGGCTTTATAATTCCTATTCACGGAGAACAACCAGATGTCATTAATGTAATGTACCAGCTTTGTTTCAAGATGACTGAAGTTCTTCCAAAATATATTATGATAGAAAACCAGCTAAACAGAGCCTTGAGATAAAACAGTTAAAGGCTATTACTGACCCTGCCACTTGAAGGAAACTGTATCTGATTGTTTTTATTGGGTATTTCTGAGCACCCTTCTAGAAGAAATTTTACCCTCAGCTTTCCAGAAGCCACTCTTCCTGCCTGTGGATAGAACACTCCAGCTAGTCCTACAGATGCTCTCCTCATCCCCAGTCTATCCATTCATACCCATGCCCACCTACAAGCACAGAAACAGCTGTGCCTACCCAAGAGCTGTGGTTTCCTCCTTCTGTCCCACCTTGACAGGGCCCTCAGGTTCATGTGAGGGGAGCTGGGTAGAAGGGAGCTGAGGTTCTTGCTTAGATCTTTGATCTGTGCCCCGCACTGTGTCTTCAACGCTGCAGAGGTATATGCTGCTGTCTTCAGGGCTCCTGTTGCTCACAGTCAGAGTTGAGAATGTTAGGTTTGGGCAGCTGATGGGAAACTTGTCAATGACAAATCTGCTCTCATATGTGGCCTCAGAGCCCTGATTTGCAGTTGCAATCAGTGTCACGCTCTGTCCAGGTTGCTGACAGTACCAGAACATCATGGTGACTTGGCTATTGACTTGACACTGGATCGTCATGGAGGTTCCACGTTGACAGATATCCCTGCTTGGCTTTTGAGAGATGACAGCACTGAACACAGAGCCTAGTTCCAGAGAGATATTCATGAGGGCCGACAAGCTTGGGGTCAGACGGGAAAGTCTCTGCTTTATCTCTCCAGTACCACCTCAGCTCCCAAAGGACCCCAGGGCACTGCCTCCTTTTTATTGTGCCGACAATTACTCTGTTATGGTCCTTTAATCTAACATATCCCCTTCATCTTCTGTCTGGTGGCTTCAGACTCTCCGGAGAGGAAGTCTTTCCACTTCTCCACCCAGCATTAACATTAACCCCAGACTCCTCACAAGTCAAGGCTCATACCTAGTCCCCGGAGAAGGAGCAGGAGACAGCATCTTCAAGTGATGGCCTCTCCCCTGAGAAAAGGCACTAAGAAGTGAAACTCAAGTTCATCTTTCCTTCCTACAGCGTAGTTCTTTCCCGCTCTGTTTCTCTCCTCTAATAGGTGGTTGAGTTTCTGCAGGATATGCAAAAATCAGTCTTCCCCCTGGTGGAACTGTGTGGCTCTTCACTCAGGATGAGTCTTCATGCACAAGCCTCGCAGCATGCACCGGCCACTTACCACCGTTCTCCCATCACTTTTCCATCTGTCATTACTGAACACCAGTCTGTGCTACTGTCTGGGTGTAGAGCAAAAAGTGGGGTGCAGAACTGACTTCAAAGAACTAAAGGTAATATGTTAGAACATAAGGGAACTTCATAACAGTATTTCAACTGTCTGCTGGGTCTTCCTGGTTGTCCCAGGCTGAACTCATTCCTCCCCCAACACATACACACACCAATAAATGGGCTCTTATTCCTCAATTCCCCTCTCCCAACAAACGGCATCCTTGTTCTTCTTGCACGTTAGGCTCAAGAATTCCATAAGCCTCTTTTTTTCCTCACCTACCTTATTTGTCAATTCGCAAATTAAATGCGTTGTCTCATATCTTTTCCTTTGTTTCAGTTATTACAGTCATAACTAATTTTTTGTCTTTGCTTAATTCCTGAATACTTGTAATATGGTTTCTTCTATTCTAATTCAACTCAGTCTAGGCCACGAAACAAATCATGCCTGTGTAAAACTTGACCACAATGCTATGATCTTTTTCCATTATCAAGCTGATTTCTTGTATCATGTAACTGCTTAAAATAGTTCATTTTTGCATAAAAGCAGAGCTAAGTTTTTGAGCACTTACTCTGCTTTTCATACATTTATTTAAGTCTATTTTTTGGTTAGGCTATTTATTATTGTCACACTATTTTTACAGATTAGGAAATTTTACAGATAAGACCTAGAGACCTTAAATAATCTATCCAAGTTCATATAATCCAAGAGTAAGTAATAGAGTCAGGACTCAAATCAATGCCTATGTGATCACAAATCTCAAGTGTTAATATCAACACTATCAAGTATTGTCTGACTCTTACAGTTGCCTGTGCCTTAGTAAAGTACAATCTGGTGGGTAACTGAGAATGATAGGCCTAACACTCTAAAGAATACTAGGGAACTCTAGAAAGACAGGCTTGCAAAACCTCACCTATCTTATTTGATTCTGAGATTCTCTCTATTATAAGATGTTCTATTAAATACCTAGTTGTTACTCTGGGTAGTGTTTAGTACTACCACATTAAAGGTGAAGATTGATTATAGGACTTACCCATATTTCAAAGAAAATAGAATTGTGAAAAACAATTTAGCTTTTAATAGAGAAAATGTGACACTTTGACAATATTTCAGTAACTTGTTCATACGCGGAGTGTGTGTGAAGCCTTTACATCTATTGGACATGCCACAGACAGTGGCTCAAGATAAACTCTGCTAAGTGGAAGTAGTAAAACGTATAGAATATTTCAGTTTTTCTTGACATGTAGGTATATTTTTAAATCTTTTAGTCAAGTGTATCAAACTCCCTGCCAAAATAACCCAGCATCTTTTTCATTTCATTTATCCTAAAAGCTTCTGAAAATTAACAAATGATCCCTATTCTTTACTAAATTCCAAATCTTTGCCTCTTCATCAGTATTGTCTTTGTTTGGGAAAAAAAAAAACCAAAAAACAAAACTGCAAACATATTCCCCTCTCTTTACATGCCTTTCAAACTGCAGTAGTCTCTAGATTTTTCTCTCAGGGAATGTTATGGATACTAAACTCTCATTTAATTTTAATGTGTTTATTTATTGAATTAATACATGCACATGGTTAATTATTCAATTATAACAGAGAACAAAAAGTAAGTTCCCTCTCCAGAGACAGTCTTGTGTTTTGATACATGTTCTAGAAATAATAGTTCTTGCTTGTTCAAGTTTATGTAAATCTGACTCCTCCTCCTTCTTTTTTTTTTTTTTTTTTTGAGATGGAGTCTAGCTCTGTCGCCCAGGCTGGAGTGCAGTGGTGCGATCCTGGCTCACTGCAAGCTCCGCCTCCGGGGTTCAAGCCATTCTCCTGCCTCAGCCTCCCGAGTAGCTGGGACTACAGGCGTGCACCACCACGCCTGGCTAACTTTTGACTCCTCCTTCTTTTACACAGAAACACACAGCCCAAACCTTCCTGTATTTCACTTCTTTAATTAGCAATGTGGTTCTTATCGGCATATTTCAAAGTTGATTAAAAAATACACAGAATTGTGCCATTATTTTCCATTTTATTATGAGAATTTTCAAACATCTATAGAAGCTGAAAGTTTTATACAGTGAACATGCATGTACCCACCACCTAGGTTCTGGATAAAACTATTACTGCTTTACCACATAACAATCCATCTATCCATCCTTCTATTCATCCATCAATCCATCTAGTTTTTTAATTCATTGAAAAGTCAATTGAAAGCATACTTCACTTCTAAGCAGTTCAGCACACGTATAATTAACTGGAGTTGAAGCTGTTTTTCAGGTAAAATTTGCATACAGCACCACGCACAAATCTTGAATACTGTTAAACAAGTTTTGACAAATGCATACACTGTGTAACCTACTAAATTATAGAATATTACCATTATCTCCAAGTTTTCTCACACCTTTAGTTTTCCCCACTGCTAACCCCTTAGAGGTAACCAGAGTTCTGATTTCTTCATTATAAATTATTCTTTTCTAGAATTTTATATAAATGGAATAACATCATACACTCTTCTATGCAAAGTTTCTTTCACTCAGAATAATGTTTTTAAGATTTGTTCAAGTTGTGTGTATTAGTACTTCATTCCCTTTTGTGGCAGTGGAATATGTCACCATGTGGATATACTACCGTTTGTTTAGCCACTTCCTGTAGATGGACGTTCAAGATGTCTCCAGGTTTTGGCAATGATGAATTCACTTTCTGTAAACATTCTGCTTTAAGTCTTTTTTTGTAAATGTATGCTCTTATTTCTCTTAAGTAAATACTTAGGAGTATAATTGCTGGCTCATGGGGTAGATGATCATAGGGGTTTAGTTTTATAAGAAACTATTATTTTCCCAAATTGGTTGTATTATCCACTTTCACCAACAATATATGTAAGTTCTGGGACTCCAAATTTTTGCCAGCATTTGGTGTTGCCAGGTGGTTTAATTTGAGTGGGTATGTGGATGGTTAGTGGTATCTCATTGTGGTTTTAATGTGTATTTTCTATTTGTCTGTCCTTTTGCCAGTACCACATTCCTGTGATTATTGTGGGTTTATAGTAAGTCTTGAAGTCAGATAGTGAAAGTACTCCAAGTGTGTTCTTTCTAAATAACGTTTTGATTATTCTAGAGTGTCAGGAGCTCAGCAGAACTGAAAAAGAGTGCTGAGGACTTAGGTACTTATTTTAACATATTTAGTCTTTTTAAAATTTCGACTTTTATTTTAGATACAGGGGGTACATATGCAGGTTTGTTACATGGGTATATTGCACCCAGGTAGTGAGCCAATTAAAGCAACAAGCCCAAAAGGAAAGAGTTGTCTTTAATTACCTCCTTTAATAGTGTAAGCAAGAGTCTAAACCCAGAGAAATTACTGACTCCCCCTGTTCCATTTTTCCCTGTGGAAATGGCACTGGTCAAGGGTTAGTTGGATTAGTGCAGACATGGGTTTGTCTCACTGTTGGGGGGCCCTGCAAGGAGAAAGTGGAAACTCACTGGGTACTCAGAGTGGAGAAAAGTGTCTTTAAGGCTTTCTCTTCCTCTCCTATTAGGAGGCCATGACAGAGGCACCTGAAGAAGACCTCTACATAGGCCTCAGATAAAGAGACCTAAGAATGGAGGATCCTGAGCTGGCAATATAAATATGCACAAGGGCGTGACCAGCCAGGGGGTCCTTGACTGCAACTCCCTTCAAAGACTGCAATGCATTGGCTGTGAACCAAGTCTGGGGTGGGCAGAACAGCCTCTCCACACCCTGTAAACCTGCCAGGTAAAGCCTTTGTAATTAATTACCTCTGGCCTGAAACATACATAGGCTTCTAACCGGGAGTGGGACTTCTCATAAATTCTTTGTGTGTTCATATACCTTCTAGAATCAGCTTTTTAGTTTCTTAGAAAACAAAAACAGTTGAGATAACAATTGAGATTTTAATCACTGTAGATAAAATTTAGAGAGTGCTAATTTTAACATATTTAGTCTTTTTAAAATTCCCACTTTTATTTTATATACAGAGGGTACATACGAAGGTTTGTTACATGGGTATACTGCACCCAGGTAGCAAACATAGTACCCAATAGGTAGTTTTTCAACCCATGTCAACCTCCCTCTCTCTTCCCCTCAAGTAGTGCTCAGTGTCAATCATTCCCATGTTTATGTTCATGTGTGCTCAATGTTTAGTTCCCACTTGTAAGTGAGAACATGTAGTATTTGGTTTTCTGTTCCTGCATTAATTTACTTAGGACTATGGCCTTCAGCTCTATTTATGTTGCTGCAAACAACTTGATTTCATTCTTTTTTAGGGCTGTGTAGTATTCCATAGCATATATGTTTTCTTCATCCAATCCATCATTGATGGGCACCTCGCTTGATTCCATGTCTTTGCTATTGTGAATTGCATGGTGATGAACATATGAGTGCATTTTGGTATAATGATCTAGTTTCCTTTGGATATATAATCAATAATGGGATTGCTAGGTGGAATGGTAGCTCTGTTTTAAATTATTTGAGAAATCTCCAAACTGCTTTCCTCAGTGCCTGAACTAATTTACATTTCCACCAACAATGTATAAGCATTCCTTTTGGGTGGAGTGTTCTGTATTTGTCTATTAGTTTCAACTGGTTAAGTGCTGAGTTTAAGTCCAGCATTTCTTTGTTAGTTTTCTTCCTCAATGATCTGTCTAACACTGTCAGTGGAGTGTTGAAATTTCCCACTATTATCGTTTGGTTGTCTAAATCTTTTCATAGGCCAAGAAGAACTTGTTTTATGGATATGGGTGCTCCAATGTTGGATGCATATATATTCAGGATTGTTAGGTCTTCTTGTTGGATTGTACTCTTTATCATTATAGTAATGCCCTTCATTGTTTAACATCTGTTTTATCTGATAGAAGAATAGCAACTCCTGTCCTTTTTTGTTTTTCATTTGCTTGATAGATATTTTCCCCTCTCTGTTTTGAGCCTGTGGGTGTTGTTACACGTGAGATGGGTCTCTTGAAGGCAGTGATGGTTGGGTCTTGTGTTTTTATCCAGTTTGCCACTCAATGTCTTTTAAGCAGGCGTTTAGCCCATTTATATTCAAGATTAGTATTGATAGGTGTGATTTTGATTTCATACCCATGTTGTTAGCTGGTTGTTATGTAGACTTGACAGCATAGTTGATTTATAGTGCCTGTGGGCTATGTGCTCAAGTGTTTTATGGCAGCAGGTTCTTTAGATTCCATATTTAGCACTCCCTTAAGGACCTTTTGTAAGGATGGTCTACTTAAAACAAATTTCCTCAGCATTTGCTTGTCTAAAAAGGATTTTATTTCTCCGTCATTTATGAAGTTTAATTTGACAGGATATAACATTTTTAGTTAAATTTTTTTCAGGATGCTGAAAATAGTCTCCCAATCTCTTCTGGCATATAAGTTTTCTGCTGAGAAGTCTGTGGCTAGCCTGATGGGGTTTCCTCTGTATGTGACTTGACCCTTCACTCTAGCTGCCTTTAGAATTTTTTTTTCTTTTACCTTGACCTTGGTGAATCTGACGACTATGTGTCTTGGGGATAGTTGTCTTATATAGTAACTAGCCAGGGTTCTCTGTATTTCTTGGAATTGAATTTCAACCTCTCTAGCAAGATTAGGCAATTTTTTTGGTGTTTTTCAAATACATTTTTGAAATTGCTTACTCTTTCTCCTCCTATTTCAGGAATGCCAATGAGTCATAGATTTTATATCTTTACATAATCCTATATTTGTTAGAGGTTTTTTTTTTTTTTTTTTTTTTTTAAGACAGAGTCTCGCTCTATCACCCAGGCTGGAGTGCAGTGGCGCTATCTCGGCTCACCGCAAGCTCCACCTCCCAGGTTCATGCCATTCTCCTGCCTCAGCCTCCCGAGTAGCTGGGACTATAGGTACCTACCACCATGCCCGGCTAGTTTTTTTATATTTTTAGTAGAGATGGGGTTTCACCATGTTAGCCAGGATGGTCTCGATCTCCTGAACTCGTGATCTGCCGGCCTCGGCCTCCCAGACTGCTGGGATTACAGGCGTGAGCCACCGCGCCCAGCCAGTTTTGTTCATTTTTAAAATTCTTTTGTCTTAATTTTCATCTAAGTTGATTCGAAGAACTGATCTTCAAGCTCTGAGATTCTTTCCTCAGCTTGGTCTGTTCTGCTGTTAATTAATAATTTACAGCAGAATTTACAGCAGAATTGCATTATTAAATTCTTGTAGTAAATTTTTGAGCTCTAGAAGTTTATTTTGATTCTCAAAATGGCTATTTCATCTTTCAGTTCTTGGATCATTTTACCGGGTTACTTGGATTCCTTGGATTGAGTTTCAAATTTCTTCTGAATCTCAATGAGCTTCCTTTCTATCCAGATTCTGAATTTTGTGTTTGTCATTTCAGCTATTTCAGGCTGGTTAAGAACCATTTCTAGGGAGCTAGTGATCCATTTGGATGTAAGGGGATGCTGTGGTTTTTTGAATTGCCAGAGTTCCTGTGCTGATTCTTTCTCATCTGATAGGGTTGGTGTTCCTTTAACTGTGGGGTAAGTTGAGTATGGTCAGTTGGATTCATTTCTGGATGCTTTCAGAGGGCCAGGGCTCTGTACAGAATCCGCATATGTGGGTGAATTCTTGCACCTGGTTTCACATCTTGCATATATTAGCATGATAATTTTAGTGTGGTAGTTTGTGCCGTGATCCAGTAGTTGGCGCTTAAGAGTAACGGCCGGTAGCTAGGCTAACACCCAGCTTGTGTGGCTCTTGTACTTTCTTGTTCACAGGCAAGCTCTGAGGTGGGTGGGGGGAGAGAGATGGCCCCCTCACAAGGTTTGCTCCTAGGACTTGTGGGGAGTCACCTCCAATCCCTGGCACTGCACCTGCATTTCTTTTGTTAGGTGTTCCAGGCTGCAGGGGACTCCTGAGGCAGAGGCTGCAACAATCCATGGACATGATTTATACTTCTATATTTTAAAACTGTCTTTCATTTCCTTTAGCAACTATTTTTATTTTTCTGTATACAAGTCTTGCATGCCTTTTGCTAAATTTAAATATTTTGTTTTTAATGTAAATTTAGGTTTTAAAATTGAATTATCCAATTGTTTACCATTAGTATACAAAATATAATTTTTATATGTTGTAATAATAAATTAGTGTATGCACTTATTAATTTGAGTAGTTAATGTATAGTTTTTTTAATATTTGGATGTAAGTAGTCCTTTCATCTCTGAAAAAGGTTTTCCTTATCTTTTGATCTTCAGCTTTTTAGTATTTTTCTTGTCTTTATGCATCAGTACAATATGGAATAGAAGTGGTTAAGAGTGAACATTATTGACTTGTTTATGATCTTGAACATGTTTAGTATTTAAGAAATAAAAATGGGAAGACGTTTAATATTTCTGTCATTAAGTGTGACATAAGCTGTTGGTTTCTTTCAGGTGCCTTTATTAGATTGAAGAAGTCCCTTTTTTCAACCTAATTTTCTGAGTGTTTTTATCATAAATGAGTTTGGGATTTTACCAAATTTTTTCTATCTGTAGGTATAATCAAATAGATTTTTAAAAATGTGTTAATAAGATGAGTTACACTGATTGATTTTTTAATGTTAGACCAAACTGGCTCCTAGAATAGACTCTATTTAAATATTTGAATAATATTTTTGGATTCTGTTTTGATTTCTATTTATTGGCTTTTTGCTATACCTCTTTAATATTTTCAGGGCTATTCTGGAAAATAAAGAACGATACATTTAAAACTATTTGTCTACTTACTGTATTGTAGAAGTTTACTTAAAATATAAGAAATTTGCAACTAATAGATCTGTTTTTCCTACTCCCATCCTTTAAGTTTTAGTTTCATTCTGTATTACATATATTTTATATATCCTATAATACAATGATGAAGTTTTTACTTTAACTAGTCTTACATATTATATAGAATTTTTAAAACTTTTTTTTTTTTTTTTTTTTTGAGACGGAGTCTCGCTCTGTCGCCCAGGCTGGAGTGCAGTAGCGCGATCTCGGCTCACTGCAAGCTCCGCCTCCTGGGTTCACGCCATTTTCCTGCCTCAGCCTCCCGAGTAGAGTAGCTGGGACTACAGGTACCCAACACCTCGCCCGGCTAATTTTTTTTTTTTTTTTTTTTTGGTATTTTTAGTAGAGACGGGGTTTCACCGTGTTAGCCAGGATGGTATCGATCTCCTGACCTCATGATCCGCCCGCTTCCGCCTCCCAAAGTGCTGGGATTACAGGCTTGAGCCACCGCGCCCGACCTAAGACTCTTTACTATCTGACTACATTTCACTACTTCTTGTGCTCTTCATTTCTTCCTCACAATCCAAGCCTCCAACTGGTATTATTTCTTTTTTACCTAAGAGAATTCCATTGCCATTTACTATCATGTAGTTCTACTGCCAATGAATATTTTAATTTTTATTTATGTTCAGATAACTTTACTGTGGTATTTTAATTTTTTGCTGAATATTTTATGTCAAATTCTGGGTTTACTTTTTCTATTTCTTGTAGCACTTTAAAGCTACAGTTCCCTTCTCTTCTGGTATTCACTTTTTTAAAAGGAAAAATTATCATTATTCATGTTGTTGTTCCTGGTATGTATGATTTTTCTCTGTTTGAAGATTTTGTCTTCTTTTCTAGTTTTGGACAATTTGACTGTGATGTGCCTAGGTAGGTTTTCTACAGATTATTTTTCTGAAATTCTTTTTATATATTTCAATATACTTTTTAATTAGGCGTTTTTTAAATATTGTTTTTTATCCATGCTTTTTTATATTTATATCTCCTCTTCTTTCACTCTTACTCCAAGTGCACACATTTTGTACCTTTTGATATTTTTCTAAAGATCACTGAGGCTATTAATTTGTTCATATTTTTTTCTCCTGTTCTCTAGATTTTGTAATTTCTATGGATATAACATCAAGTTTCTGTGTCCTTCTTCTGACATAAGCTGTTGGTTTCTTTCAGGTGCCTTTATTAGATTGAAGAAGTCCTTTTTTCCAGCACCATTTATTGAAGATACTATTCTTTCCTCATTCTTGTTCTTGACACCTTTGTAGAAGATTAGTTAACCTTATATGAGTGGGTTTATTTCTGTGCTTTCAATTCTGTTCCATTGCTCTATGTGTGTTTTTATGCCAGTACTCTGTTTTGATTGCTATAGCTTTATAATAGAATTTGAACACAGGAAGTGCGATGCTTCTGGCTTTGTCCTTACTGTATGGTTCTCTGTTTTTTAAAAGTCAGTGTTGGTTGAGCTTTTTTAAAAAAAATCTGCAATTCAATATTTTTCATCAATATTTCTTTCTCTCCCTTTTTGGGGCTCCCATTACATGTATGTGGGGACATTTAACATCATCCTATGTGTGTCTGAAGGTCTGTTCATTTGTCTTCATTTTTTTCTCTCTGTTTTTCAAATTGGATCATTTCTATTGGTCTATTTTCATGTTCACTGGTTCTTCCACTATCTTAAAATCTGCTACTGAGCCCATCTAGTGAATTCTTAATTTTGGTAACTGTACCTTCCAACTCCAGAATTTCCATTTAATTCTTTTTATAGTTTGTATTTCACTATTTAGATTCCCTATTTGTCAAGTCATTTAAATCATATTTTCTTTTAATTCCTTGAACAGTTTTCTTTAATTCTCTGAGGCTGGGTGCAGTGGCTCATGCCTGTAATCCCAGCACTCTGGGAGGCTGAGGCGGGTAGATCACTTGAGGTCAGGAGTTCAAGACTAGCCTGGCAAACATGGTGAAACCCTGTCTCTAGTAAAAATACAAAAAATTAGCTGGGCGTGGTAGTGGGCGCCTGTAATCTCAGCAACTTGGGAGGCTGAGGCAGGAGAATCACTTGAACCCAGGAGGCAGAAGTTGCAGTGAACTGAGATCATGCCACTGCACTCCAGCCTGGGCGACAGAGTGAGACTCCATCTCCAAAAAAAAAAAAACCAAAAAACTTCAAGCCCATTGCATTTTCAGCCCCTGTCAGTTGATCTGTGTGGGGGTTGGAGAAGGCCAGTTTTCAAGTCTCCCTTGTCTTTCACTTTTTGCTGGGCTCTCTCAGGTCTTCTCCATATATGCATAGTTTTTTCAGTCAGCCAGGGATGCGTGAAGAGCTCACTTCAATACTTCTCTGATTCTCATTTCCAGAATCCGCCTGTTAAATTCCTGGTTGGCCTGCTGCTTGCCCCAAGTGGGACTGCAACCTCAAGGTAGCGAAGCTGTGGATTTGTCCTGCTCATTTCCAAGTGTTCATTCCCATGTTAAGCCAGCAAAGCCAAGGATTTTCAACCCCCCCAGCCACTGCTCTGAATTGAATCTGTTTGTATGGCAGCAAAGCTACTAGTTTTCATGGTCAGCCCCATCTTACTTAAAAGTCATTGGCTGAGCTGGGGGGTGACGGGAGCAGCCACAGGCAGAAAAAGCCACAATCTCCTACTTGCCTAAAGATCTAGTAGTTTTTCAAGAATAAATGCTGCTCAATTTTTTGCCTGCATTTTGTCAATTTCCAGTTTCCTGAAATGGTTGGTTTTGATAAACAATTTTGTCTAGTTTTATATATTTTTTGGTTGTTTGTTGCTTTTTTTTTTTTTTTTTTTTTTTTACAGAAAGAAATTGCCTGCCTCTTTGTGCTGCCATAACTGGAAGGCCTTCCCCTCATTATTATTATTTTTTGAGATGGAGTTTCGCTCTTGTTGCTCAGGCTGGAGTGCAATGGTGCAATCTTGGCTCACTGCAACCTCTGCCTCCCAGATTCAAGCGATTTTCCTGCCTCAGCCTTCCAAGTAGCTGGGATTACAGGCTTGCGCCACCACGCCCAGCTAATTTTTTTGTGTTTTTAGTAGAGGCAGGGTTTCACCATGTTGGTCAGGCTGATCTCAAACTCCTGACCTCAAGTGATCCACCTGCCTCGGCCTCCCAAAGTGCTGGGATTACAGGCGTGAGCCACTGTGCCCAGCCCGCTTTCTTTTTAAACCCTCCTTTGAACATAAAAAATTTACATTTTTGTTTAATGTTTAACACAGGTCCCTTTCAATATCAAGCTCGTTATACTTCATTTTCCTAGGCAAAGGTGCAGAAAAACCAGCTTTGCAAATGTATGTCAAAATTGCACACTGACTAACCGGCTTCCCTCCTCCCTGCCCTTCCTCATTTTTCTCAAAAGCAGTACCTGAAATAAAGGCAGAGTCCTTGTCTGCCTCTGTGTACTTGATACCGGTTTGTCAAGACCCACCCTTCCCTTTCACCTCGTCTAAAATTCACACCAGTGGACAGCAGGGCCTGCAGCATGTCTGCAGAAATTTATTTAAACTTATGTATGATTCATAGAAGACTGAGTACTTTGATTTGATGGGGATGGGCTATATTTCTTCCATTAACAAATTAATGGATTAGTTCATTAGATTAGCTACATTATGGAACACGTGGAGGAGATGGAGGATGAGTCACTTTTAGTTACAGGAGGAACAAGGTAATAAATAACTTCAAGTAGAACAATAAAAATTTGGACTTCTAAATAATTTGGATAACCCATTTTCCAAATATAGGCTAAGCCCCTGCTGTGGTTTAGCATTAAAAACATTTAAATAAAATAAATGTTAAATAAAAAAATACTTCAGGAATGTTTCCTAATATACACAACTGGTGTGTGCAATATACAATAAAACCTTTCAATCTAAGGACAAACTTACAAATAGGAAAACAAATATCAGATAATGCTTTTAGGCCAGGTGCAGTGGCTCACACCTGTAATCCCAGCACTTTGGAAGGCTGAGGCGGGAAGACTGCTTGAGCCCAGTTCAAGATCAGTCTGGGCAACATAGTGAGACCCCTGTCTCTACTAAAAATAAATTAGCTGGGCATGGAAGGGCACGCCGTAGTCCAAGCTACTCGGGAGGCTGAGATGGGAGGATTGCTTGAGCCTCTGAGGTTGAGGCTGCAGTGAGCCGTGATCGCACCGCTGACACTCCGTGTCACTCCACCGCTGGGTGACAGAGTGAGACCCTGTCTCCAAAGGAAAAAAATAAGTGCTTTCACAAAGGCAAATTCCCCAACTTTCTTATTTCAATATATTTCCTCTTTTTTTAATTTCACATGAGATATGACAGGAGTGTGAGGGGAGGATTGAATGTTTTGGACAAGTAGTAACTTTGCCTTTCACTTTCTGCTGTGCTGTCTCAGGTCTTCCCCATAGATGCATAGCTTTTTCAGTCGGCCAGGGATGTGTGAAGACCTCATCTCAACACTTCCATGACTCTCATTTCTAGAATCTCCCTATTAAATCCCTGGCTGATCTGCCGCTATGGCCTAGTATTAAAAATAGCAACCAAGCTGGCAACCAAGAAGACTGGAGGTTTGGGCAACTGTTCCTTTTTATTTCATATCTAGGGAGATCATTGGATCCTTCCCTCCCTCCCTCTCTCCTTCCTTCTCTCTCTCTCTCTCATTTGAGATAAGTTATATAGAAGATAAGATAGAAAGAGTCAGAAGGAGAAAATGGAGGCAAGAGTAAGGGAGAATGAGGAGCAAGGAAACCAGAGGGAAGCAGAGGCACAGAAGAAGAGAGAGGAAATGGTGCCAAGGAAAGGAGAAATTATGGTTGATGCCATTTGGCTGTAGTTAAAAGTAAAACTTGATATGGTGCTTTAAAAAAATAAAGCAGTAATTTTCCCTTATTTTAGAGGGGGGAAAGCAGGAAATGGTGAAAGAAGAGATGTCCAGATGAATGGAAGGATCAGAAAAAGGGGGAAGGTGAATTTTGTTTTTCTCCTCGAGTGCCTAGGCTTGGCAACCAGCACTCTCTAACGTTACGTTGCTCCCACAGGTGGAGAGTTAAAGCAATGTCTCCCAGTTTGTGGCGGCAGACACAAAATATATAGATCCCAAATACCCCAGAGAGCTTGGGCCTCTACTCAAGTTCCAACCACGTGTTTGAATGAATAAATTATATTTTATCTTTACTATGAGATGCCATATAACCATTAAAAAGAATGAATTGGAGGTATGCCAGCTGTCCTAGAAGGTTTTTCATGAGATGTTGGTGAGACAAGCAAGAACAGCGACAAGAGCGAAACTCCGTCTCACAAAAAAATTAAAATAAAATAAAATTAGTATAATTAAAATTCTTTGTATCATTAAAATTCAGGCAACTCAGGCTCTGTCACAGTACAAGGTTAAGCCATTAGGTCATTCTTGAGTCCAATGGCTCACAATGGGGACTGGTGGTGGCACTCTGGCTTCTCTGAGTGGAGACCAGGGACACTGCTGAACATCCTCCAAAGCACAGGATGGCCCCACAGCCAAGACTCTTGTGGCCCAGAGTATCAGCAATGTCGAGCCTGTGAGATCCTGCTCTCACCCAGGCCTGCTTCCCAAAGCCCTTTAAGTCCTGAAGGGAGAAGACAGCAGGCTGCCTTCTTTCTGTTATTTAAATCCCACTTAACTCCCTCTTAGAGCATGTTCTTCTCCCTTTAAGACTAGCCTGGGGGCTGCGCGCGGTGGCTCACACCTGTAATCCCAGCACATTGGGAGGCTGAGGTGGGTGGATCACCTGAGGTCAGGAATTCGAGACCAGGCTGGCCAACATGGTGAAACCCCATCTCTACTAAAAATGCAAAAATGAGCTGGGCATGGTGGCGGGCACCTGTAGTCCCAGCTAATCGGGAGGCTGAGGCATAAGAATAGCTTGAACCCAGGAGGCAGAGGTGAGCTGAGATTGAGCCACTGCACTATAGCCTGGGTGATAAAGCAAGATTTAGTTTCAAAAAAAAAAAAAAAAGAAAGAAAGAAACTAGCCTGGATAACATGGTGAAACTCCATTTCTACCAAAAAAAAAAAAAAAAAGAAAAGAAAAAAAATTAGCTGGGTGTGGTGGTGCGTGCCTGTAGTCCCAGCTACTCGGGAGGTTGAGGCTGCAGTGAGCCATGATTATGTCACTGCACTCCAGCCTGGGCAACAGAAGAGACCCTGTCTCAAAAAAAAAAAAAAAAAAAAACACCCAGTGCAGTGGCTCATGCCTGTAATCCCAGCACTTTGGGAGGCTGAGGCGGGCGGATTGCCTGAGGTCAAGAGTTCAAGACCAGCCTGGCCAACATAGTGAAACCCTGTCTGTTACTAAAAATACAAAAATCAGCCGGGCGTGCTGGTGGGCACCTGTAATCCCAGCTACTCAGGAGGCTGAGGCAGGAGAATCTCTTGAACCCAGTAGGCAGAGGTTGCAGTGAGCTGAGATCGCGCCACTGCACTCCAGCACTCCAGCCTGGGAGACAGAGCAAGACTCCATCTCAAAACACAACAAAACAAAACAAAACAAAACAAAACAAAACAAAACAAAAAAAAGGAAAAGAAACCCCTCACTCTCACCAGTCTTCTCCTTCCCCAGCCCCGTCTACATGTGGTAGAGACCAGCCAGGGCTGGTCTTAAAGGGAAAAGAGCATGCTCTAAGAGGGAGTAAGTGGGATTTCAATAACAAAGAAAGAAGGCAGCCTGTTCTCTTCTCTCTTCAGGACTAAAGGGCTTTGGGAAGCAGGCCTGGGTGAGAGCAGGATCTCACAGCCTCGGCATTGCTGATACTCTGGGCCACAGGGGTCTTGGTTGTGGGGCTGTCCTGTGCATTGCAGGGTGTCCAGCAGGCAGCCACCAGTCGATTTTATATTTCTACAGGTTTGCCTTTCAATTCATAAATTGAATTATATAATATGTGGCCTTTTGTGACTGGCCTTTTCTGTTGGCATGATATTTCCCAGGTTTCTCCATGTTGTAAGCATGAATCAGCACTGAGTCCTTTTGATGGCTGAATGGTACTTCGTTGTGTGGGTACACCACATATACTGGTTGCTAGGGCTGGTAACACAGTACCACACACTGGGCAGATTAAACAATCATTTACATTCTCAGTTCTGGAGGCCTCTCTCCTTGGCTTGGAGATGGCCATCTTCTCTCAGTGTCCTCACATGGTCATCCTCTTGTGTGTGTCTGTGTTCTTATGAGGACATTACTCATACTACATTTGGGCCCCACCCTAATGATCTCATTTTAATTTAATTACTTCTTTAAAGATCTTATCTCAAAAGAGTCACATCCTGAGGTACTGGGAGATAAGACTTCAACATTTGAATTTGGAGAGAGCACACTCAGCCCATAACACCCTGTCCTCTGCTCCCTGAAAATCCATGTCCTTCTCATATGGAAAATACACTCATCCCCATCCCAACAGTGCCAAAAATCTTAACCCAGACCAGCATCAACTGTAAGTCCAAAATCTCACGTAAGTATCGTCTAAACCAGGTATGGGTGAGATGTGAGGTATGGTTCATCCTGAGGCAAAATTCTTCTCCAGCTGTGAACCTTTATGACCAGACAAGAAATTATCTGCTTCCCAAACAGGACAGGCAGAGCATAGACATTTCTAGTTTAAAAGTGGGACATTGGAAAGAAGAAAGTGGTCATGGATCTCCTGTCCTGGAACCTGGTAGGGCAAATTCCGTTCAATTTTTTTTTTTTTTTGAGACGGAGTTTCACCCTTGTCGCCCAGGCTGGAGTGCAGTGGCGCGATCTTGGCTCACTCCAACCTCTGCCTCCTGGGTTCAAGTGATTCTCCTGCCTCAGCCTCCCAAGTAGCTGGGATTACAGGCATGAGCCACCATGCAAGGCTATTTTTTGTATTTTTAATAGAGACAGGATTTCACCATGTTGCCCAGTCTGGTCTCCAACTCCTGATCCACCTGCCTCAGCTTCCCAAAGTGTTGGGATTACAGGCATGAGCCACCGCGCCCAGCCCAATTCCAAGGCTTGAGAATAATCCTTTTTGGCTCAGTGTTCTGTTGTCTGGGTCCACAGGGTGGCCCTGCCTTCCAGGGCCATCACCCTGATTCCTCTACCCTAAATGGTGGCCCCACCCCTTTGTCCTGGGCTGGGGCATCCTGGCCTGCTGAAACCAAGGAAATGGCACCAGTCCTGCCCCTGAATCTGTGTGCCCTGGGCCCAAGGTGGCAGTAGCAACCTGGCAGATCTCTGAACTAGCTTCAGGGTCATTCTTCTCTTTCCTTTAAGGATAACTCATGATCATAGCCATATCGCTGTACTGGCTGGTCCTGCAGAATTCCAGAAGTCTGAGAATCTTCCTTCATTTCTTCCTATTTCTGTCTCCTTTGGTCCAAACTGGCAATGTCTGCTGGTATAAATTCTCAAAAACCTTGTTGGCCTCCTATGCAATCCATAGGGGGCAAGGCCATTTGACAAGAGGGCCCTCCACAGATGTTCCTGGGAAAACCACATCTCTGTTCCCGACTTGCTGAGTTGGTTGACTGTATCCATGCATCACATTGGCCATCTTTTCAGCTGGTGGTTCAGCCACACTCTTGGTCTTTTCTCCAGAATGTGCTTTCTCATTTTTTGTAGAATGGATAGACTGAGAGTTTTCCAAAAGTTTTGGTTCCTTTTTTTCTAAAAATTCCTTTTTTAATTTATCTCTCTCCTCTCATATTTTACTATGAGCAGCAAGAAGAAATCAGGCCACCTTCAGTATTTTGCTTAGAAATCTCCTCAGCTAAATATCCAAGTTCATCATTTATAAGTTCTGCTTTCCATGAAACATGAGAATCCAATTAAACAAATTTCTTTGCCACTTTATAACAAGGTCCATCTTTCTTCTAGTTTCTAATACCATGTTCTCATTTCTGTCCAAGTTCTCACCAGAATTACCTTTAACATTCATATTTCAACCAACATGCTGTTCCTGATGATACATGTATTCTCTAAGATGATAGACGCATTTTCTTTTTTATTTTTATTTTTTGTGGAGACGGAGTCTCTCTCTGTCACCCAGGCTGGAGTGCAGTGGCATGATCTTGGCTCACTGCAACCTCTGCCCCCCGGGCTCAAGCAATTATCCTGCCTCAGCTCCCCGAGTAGCTGGGACTACAGGTGCATGCCACCACACCTGGCTAAGTTTTGTATTTTAGTAGAGATGGGGTTTCACCATGTTGGCCAGGCTGGTCTCAAACTCCTGACCTCAGGTGATCCACCTGTCTTGGCCTCCCAAAGTGCTGGGATTACAGGTGTGAGCCACAGTGCCCGGCTGATAGGTGCTTTCTCTACAGCTCTGTTCTTTCTTTCTCAGTCCTCACTGGAATCACCTTCAATGTCCACATTTCTGTTGTTGTTTTTTTTTTCCTTTGAGTCTCGCTCTATTGCCCAGGCTTGAGTGCTGCGGTGATGCTATCTCAGCTCATTGCAACCTCTGCCTCTCAGGTTCAAGCAATTCTTCTGCCTCAGCCTCCTGAGTAGCTGGGATTACAGGCACACGCCACCACGCCTGGCTAATTTTTGTATTTTTAGTAGAGACGGGGTTTCACCATGTTGGCCAGGCTGGTCTTGAACTCCTGACCTCAAGTTATCCACCCGCTCAGCCTCCCAAAGTGCTGGGATTACAGGTGTGAGCCACAGCGCCCAGCTAATGTCCACATTTCTATCAACAGTCTCTTTAAGGCAATTTAGGCCTTTTCCAACATGCACCTCCAAACTCTTCCAGCCCTTACTCACTGTTTAGTTCCAAAGCCACGTCTGCTCACCAGCACCCTATTTCTTGGTACCCAAATCTGTACTGGTTGCCAGGGCTGCTGTAACAAAGGCCCACAGACTGGGGGACTTAAACCACGGCCATTTATCTTCTAACAGTTCTGGAAGCTAGAAGTCCGAGACCAACGCGTTGGCAGAATGGGTTTCTTCTGAGGCCTCTCTCCTGGGCTTGCAGGTGACCGCCTTCACCCTGTGTCTTCAGATGGTCTTCTTTCTGTGTGTGTCTGTGTCTAAAGTTCCTTTTTTTTCAGACAGAGGTTCGCTCTTGTTGCCCAGGCTGGAGTGCAGTGGCACAATCTTGGCTCACTGCAACCTCCGCCTCCTGGGTTCAAGTGATTCTCCTGCCTCAGCCTCCTGAGTAGCTGGGATTACAGGTGTCTGCAACCACGCCTGGCTAATTTTTTGTATTTTTAGTAGAGACGGGGTTTCACCATGTTGGCCAGGCTGGTCTGGAACTCCTGAGCTCAGGTGATCCACCCGCCTCGGCCTCCCAAAGTGCTGGGATTACGGGTGTGAGTCACCGCGCCCGGCCCTAAAGTTCCTCTTAAAGGATACCGGTCATATTGGATTACTGTCCTAATGACCTCATTTTAACTTGATTACTTCTTTAAAGACCCTGTCTCCAAACACAGGCATATTCTGAGGCACTGGAGGTGAGGACTTCATCACATACACTTGGAGGTGGGGGACACAAAATTCTGCCCATAACGCCATATGTTATTTATCCATTCATCAATTCACACTTACATTTCCCTTTATTTTTTACTTTTTCTGTTTATTTTTTGAGACAGAGTCTCCCTCTGTCGGGCCAGGCTGGTCTCGAACTCCTGACCTCAGGTGATCTGCCTGCCTCGGCCTCCCAAATTGCTGGGATTACAGGTGTGAGCCACCAGGCCTGCCCAATTAACACATTTCCTTTTATAGATTTAATTACTAAATCACTATGAAAAATAACTCTGAGGTGTATAACAAGCTACAACTATTTCAACAACTTTACTAAGTTTTTTTACTTTTTATTTCTGTGACAGTTTTTCCTGATGGCTCTGAAAGTCACCCTAAGATGGTTCTCCGTACTTTCTTGCCATTACTCTTCTACTTAAAAAAAAAAAAAACATATAATTTACATACCATAAAATTTATCCTTTTAAGGTGTTTAATTTGGTATTTTTTGGTTTACTAACAGTTGTGCAACCATTATTGCTATCTAATTTTATATAAAATTACAATTATTCAATTTTAAAATGCTTTTACCAACCCCCAAAGAAATCCCAAACACATTGATAGTCATTCCCATTTCCCGCCAGCACCCCCAGCCCCTGGCAATCAGTAATACACTTTCCGTCTCTGTGGATTTGCCTAATTTAGACAGTTTATATAAATTAAATCATACAAGATGCAGCCTCTTTCCCTCAGCATAATGTTTTCAAGATTCATTCATGGTATAGCATGTATCAGCACTTCATTCCTTTATTTATTTATTTATTTATTTATTTATTTATTTGAGACAGAGTCTTGCTCTGTCGCCCAGGCTGGAGTGCAGTGGTGCGATCTCTGCTCACTGCAAGCTCCACCTCCCCGGTTCACGCCATTCTCCTGCCTCAGCCTCCCGAGTAGCTGGGACTACAGGCGCCTGCCACCATGCCCGGCTAATTTTTTGTATTTTTAGTAGAAACGGGGTTTCACCGTGTTAGCCAGGATGGTCTTGATTTCCTGACCTTGTGATCCACCCACCTCGGCCTCCCAAAGTGCTGGGATTACAGGCGTGAGCCACCGCCCCCGGCTCCTTTTTTTTTTTTTTTTTTTTTTTTTGAGACGGAATCTGGCTCTGTTGCCCAGGCTAGAGTGCAAGGCGTGGTCTCAGCTCACTGCAACCTCTACCTCCCGGGTTCAAGCGATTCTCCTGCCTCAGCCTCCCGAGTAGTTGGGATTACAAGCCCTCACCAGTATGCCTGGTTAATTTTTATATTTATAGTAGAGATGGGGTTTCACCATATTGGCCAGGCTGATCTCGAACTGGTGACCTCGTGATCTGCCTGCCTTGGCCCCCAAAGTGCTGGGATTACAGGTGTGGGCCACCATGCCCGGCTACTTCATTCCTTTTTATGGCCAAATAATATTCCATTGTGTGGGTGTGTCACATTTTATTTATTCACTTGTTAGTAGATGGACGTTTGAATTGTTATGAATAATGATGCTGTGAACAACCGCATGTTTTTGTGTGTATAGATGTTTTCATTTCTCTTGGATATGCAGTAGTCTCCCCTTATCCATGGATTTGCTTTCTGCAGTTTCAGTTACCTGCAGTCAACTGTGGTCCAAAACCATTAAATCAAAACTTCAAGAAACAAATAATTTAGAAATTTTAAATTGCACACCATTCTGAGTAGCATAAGGAAATTTCATGCCATCCCACCCTGGATATGAATCATCGCTTTCTCCAGCATAACCATTGGTCACTTAGTAAGCTGTCTGGATTATCAGGTTGACTGTCATGGTATCACAGTGCTTGTGTTCACATAACCCTTATTTTACCTGATGGCTCCAAAATGAAAAAGTAGTGATGCTGGCAGTTCGAATATGCCAAAGAGAAGTTGTCAAGTGTTTTGTTAAAGTGGAAACATGAAAGTTCTTAATAACGAAAGAAAAAAATAGTATGCTGAGGTTGCTAAGATCTACAGTAAAAATGAATCTTCATCCATGAAATTGTGAGCAGTATCTTGTTGTAATTGTTCTAGTACACATATAGTTCTAATATAGTCCTACTATTATTGTTAATCTCTTACTATACCTAATTTATATAAGCTTTATCATAGGTATATACATCTAGGAAAAAACATAGTGTATATAAGGTTTGGCACTAACTATCCACGGTTTTAGCATCCACTGGGGGTCTTGGAACATATCCCCTGCAGATAAAGGGTGATGACTGTATACCTAGGAGTGGAATACTTGGTCAGATGGTAACTCTATGTTTAACATTTTGAGAAACTGTCAGACTTTTCAAAAGTGGCTAGACCCTTTCACAATCCCACCAGCAATGTATTAGAGTTCCAGTTTCTTCACATCTTTGCCAACACTTGTTATGTCTTTTTTCATTTAGCCATTCTAGTGGGTATGAAGTGGTATTTTGTTGCTTTGTTTCCCTAATGATTAGTGATGTTGAGCATCTTTTCATGTGCTTATTGGGCACATGGAGAAATGCCTACTCAAATATATTGCCCATTTTAATTGGATTACTTGTCTATTATTGAGTTGTAATAGTTCTTTGTTCTAGATACAGGTTTCTTATCAGATATATTATTTGCAAATATTTTCTCCCATTCTGTGAGTTGTCTTTTCTTGATGCTGTCCTTGAAGCACAGAAGCTTGTAATTTTGATGAAGTCCAATTTATCTGTTTTTTTCTTTTGTTTGTGCTTTTGACGCTATATCCAAGAAACCACTGCTTAACCAAAGGTCAGAAAAACCACTTCTATGTTTTCTTCTAAGAATTGTAGTTTTAGCTCTTATATTTAGGTTTCTGATCTATTTATTTATTTTTTGAGACTGAATTTTGCTCGTCTCCCAGGCTGGAGTGCAATGGTGCAATCTCGGCTCACTGCAACCTTCGCCTCCTACATTCAAGCGATTCTCCCGCCTCAGCCTCCTGAGTAGCTGGGATTACAGGCATGCGCCACCACACCTGGCTAATTTTGTATTTTTAATAGAGACAAGGTTTCACCATGTTGGCCAGGCTGGTCTAGAACTGCTAACCTCAGGTGATTCAGCCTTGGCTTCCCAAAGTGCTGGGATTACAGGTGTGAACCACTGCACCTGACCTCTGATCTATTTTGACTTAACTTTTGTATATGGTGTGAGGTAGGAATCCAACTTTATTCTTTCACATGTGAATATCCAAGTGTCCCAGCCATTTGTTAATAAGACTATTCTTTTTCCCTATTGAATTGTCTTGGCATCTTGTCTATCCTTCTACTCTTAAAAGTAGATTTCATCAACTCTTTACAGAAGGACGAAGGACCTTGCCTATAACCAGCTCAAACTGTGAATCAGAAGACTGATTAATTAAACTATAATGATTCACATAAAAATACTTTACTAGAGTATACAGACAACACTCATAACAATGAAAACAAAGGGAAGATTCTTATTCAGCCTGGAGGAAATAGGAGAAAGATTATAGAGGGTAGTGTCATGAAAGCTTCCTGGAAAAACACACAGGCATTAGTCAGGTAGTGTGGGCAGAGTTCTAGTCAGAGCAAATAACACATGCAAAGGCTGAGAGGCAGTTGCAGCCAATCGTCCATATGGTGGGAGTGAACTAGATAATGTCACTTACTCTCTTTACCCTATATCATTTCCACCTTCTTTAGCAAGCAAAACCACATGTAATTCTCTTGCATGGATAGAATGCATTAAATCTTAAAATTTTGTTAGACTGCGACTGACCAAAAGAATATTCTTAAAAGTAAAATCAAATAGACATTATGGTCCTGTGTGCCCAAGAGTCTCAGGGAAAGGATAGAAACCAGCTCACACATGGGCCTGAGGAAGGCTGAGTTAGAAAAGACTTAAGTCAACTGTTATCTTAGTTTCAGTACATTCTATTTCCTACATCTTCCTAAAGGAAACCGAATTCCTAAATTTTCCTTTAAGGAGGAATATAGTCACATAATAGAATATGAACTATGTAGTGTCAGACCTAAGTTCAATCCTAGTTTTGCCACTTTTACTGGTAAGACCTTGGACAAGTTCTCTAATGTCTCTGAATCTCAGTACTCCTCCTTCTAAAACAGGGACATTAATACCACCTTGGAGGGATCCTGTGAGGCTTACCTGAAAATGTCTAGCAGCTGACTAGAATACATGTTTAATAAGTGTTAGCTTCCTCTCTAGTCTGGTGCTCGTACACTATTCCCGCAATAATAGGGGAGAGACTTGGGCTTCTCTCCTGGAAGAATATATTTTGACCTAAAGTTGCTGTTCTTTGCTTTTGAGTAGCTGACCCTAAATGGGCAGAATTACTGTTTAACATCACATAATCCTAGAGAGGGCAGTGGCTGAGCATAACTTTTTAATGGGAATGAGACATGTGTTTGGTCAGTAAGGAAGTAGGTTATAGGGTGATCACAGAATATTATTTTCATCGTTTTTGTACATTCTGAATCTGTCCTTGCCGGCACGAACTCTCAGGTGGCTTCTGGTCTGGGTTTGCTTTGGAATACCTGACTCAGCTTTTTGTAACTCTGCAAATAACAAGGTTAATACCTCTTCGTGTTCTATGAGCTGCTTAGTAACAGAATGCAGGGGATGCAGAGGGTTCTGTGTTGAAAGTCCTCCATTGCTCACAGGTGGATGTGACTGTGGCCGCAGTCCTGAACTTCAGTTAAGTCACGTCCCTGCTCTACAGTGGGCTCAGGGGCCTGAGGAGGTCCAGAGTCTATCCCCGTCTTTAGAATTTGACAGCTACTGCCATCATTGTTATTTCCTGTATGGGAGGTTCTTTGGAACAGCACTGTCAGAAGGAGTAAGACCAGAAAGAGTCTGAAGCTTGTTCTGGCACTATTTCACCATGATATGGAACACAATTACTATGAAAAAGAACTCTGTTACCTCCCAGCTCGTTTTGGTTCCTGAGCAGAAGATAGTCTCAGCCCTGCTGTCTCTCTCTTTCTAAAATTTTCCATATGAGCCAATTAAATACAGGATTCTTCCGGGTGCTAAGGAAATAATATAATGGATAATGATAAAATGAATAGTTTTATCTTCAAGGAGTTTATAATCTAGTAGAGAGCTGTATACAGTCAGGTGCCACATAATGACATTTTGGTTAATAACAGACGGCATGTATGAAGGTGGCCCCATAAGATTATAATACCTTTTTTTTTTCTTTTTTTTGAGACAAGGTCTCACTCTGTCACCCAGGCTGGAGTGCAGTGGCACGATCTCAACTCACTGCAACCTCCATCCCCAGGGTTCAAGTGATCCTCCTGCCTCAGCTTCCTGAGTAGCTGGGACTACAGGTGTGCACCACCACGCTTGCTAATTATTTTATTTTATTTTATTTTTGAGGCGGAGTTTCGCTCTTGTTGCCCAGGCTAGAGTGCAATGGCATGATCTCAGCTCACGGCAACCTCCACCTCCCGGGTTCAAGCTATTCTCCTATCTCAGCCTCCCCAGTAGCTGGGATTACAGGCACGCACCACCACGCCTGGCTAATTTTGTAATTTTAGTAGAGGCGGGGTTTCTCCATGTTGGTCAGGCTGGTCTCGAACTCCCAACCTCACATGATCTGCCCGCCTCCACCTCCCAAAGTGCTGGGATTACAGGTGTAAGCCACTGTGCCTGGCCATAATACCGTATGTTTAATGCATGTTTTCCATGTTTAGATACACACATACTTACCACTGTGCTATGACTGCCTACAGTGTGTGGTACAGTAACGTGCTGTACAGGTTTAAAGTCAATTCTTGGAAAAAGTGTTCACGCCTACAGACTCCCTTCAGCATCTGCTAACAGTGCATATGCTCAGTACTGACAGTATACACCGCATAGCCTAGATGTGTAGTAGGCTATGCCATCTGGGTTTGTGTAAGTACACTCTAGGATGTCCACACAACAAAATCGCCTAACGACCCATTTCTCAGAACATGTCCCTGTCGTTAAGTGCCACATGACAATACTTGTGAAAGACTGATTGTCCTGGGACGTACTGGTAGCAGTCCTAGCACATAGCACACAAAGTGGGTAACTCTCACCTGAGAAACTGGGTAGGCCTCACAGAGGGGGAGGCATTTGATCTGGGCCTTTCTTCAAACTGTCATGAAAATTAGGCAGTTTTGCTGGATCCTGAATTCGAGATTGAAAAACAAATTGGACTAAATTCTATTTTCTCACTATCTAACAAGAACACTGGCCACTGAGTCAGAATACCTGGGTCCTAGCCTGAATGCTGCTAGGAATTCACTCTGTGACCTTGAGCAAGACACATAGCCTCTCAGGGTCCTAATTTTTTTTTTTTTTTTTTTTTTTTGTGACAGAGTCTTGCTGTGTCCCCCAGACTGGAGTGCAGTGGCACGATCTCGGCTCACTGCAACCTCCACCTCCTGGGTTCACGGCATTCTCTGGCTTCAGCCTCCCGAGTAGCTGGGACTACAGACCCCCGCCACCACGTCCAGCTAATTTTTTGTATTTTTAGTAGAGATGGAGTTTCACCGTGTTAGCCAGGATGGTCTCGATCTCCTGACCTCATGATCCGCCAGCCTGGGCCTCCCAAAGTGCTGGGATTATAGGCGTGAGCCACCGCACCCGGCCTCTTTATTTGTTAAATAGGGAGTTTGGAAGAGGGACTCTCCATGGCTCTTCCAAATTCTGAAATCCCTTTATGTCTTTGCTCCTCAGTAATACATCACAAAAACGAAATGCAGAAGTTGGAGCAAGTTTTAGTCATGGAGAAAGGAGGATGAAACTAAGGCTATGGCTATTACCTACAAAGAAGCAGTTACCAGTTGCCACCTCAGCATACATTAGAGTGAAAGGACATCTCTGGACTTCAAAGGTGGGCTTAGTTTTCAAACAACCAAAAAAAAAAAAAAAACCTTACATATATTTCAGTAATTAACACTATCCTTAACTCAGCCATGTGAAAGAATACATTTAGTTCAGAATTCTCTTTCTGGGTGCTCAAGGAAAATAATAATGGAAAGATCACTCCAAAGTCATGGAGTCAAATTTCTGAGATGCCAGGCCACTGAGGAACATTTCTTCAAGGCTTGGGCTCTCTGCCTTCTCCACCTCTTAGAAAAAGTGCTCAAGCTTACAGACAGACTCCTTCCTTCCTTCCCTCAGCATCCACTGCCAGTGGGCTTGTTCAGCACTGACATTAGTGAGCAGGCAGAGGCTGGGCCTTCCACTTTACTCAACAATCCTCCTTGCATAAGCCCTTACTTCCATTTCCTCTTCCCCTTGCAAGAACTCTCATGCACACCCATGGATTAATCACCACTTGCACACTGGTGACTCCCACAACTTCATCTCTAGCTCTGACCTTGTCTCTAAGTCTCAGACTCATAGATCCAACAACCTGCTGAATAGACAGACATGCACATAAACATACAGATGTTTCTTAGACACCTCAAGTCAGTATGTCCAAGACTGAATTCACCACCTTTTTTCCCCACCAAATTGGCTTCTCTTCTCATATCCCAAACTTGGGTGATGGCTTAACGTCCAGTCACCCAGAAAGCCAGAATCCTGGGAGTCATTCTGGACTCTTCTCCCCTCACCATTGCCCCCAAAGACACCAAAATTCTGCTAAATTTGCTTCCCCAAGTATCCTGGTATTTTCTCTTTCCCTTCTGTGCCTGCAGCAATGATCTCATTTGGGCTCTCATTGTCTTTTTCCTAAACACTGAGAGGCCTCTAGTCCTGCTGTCCATGAATTCTTCTTCCATCCCGCAGCCAGTCATCCACCTTCTGTGTATATCTGACTACCCTACTGGAGGATGGAAAATGTTCCATTGGCTAACCAGCAGCCTGTGGAGGGGTCCACATCCCCTTGCATTGTGTATACCTGAATGTGGCTCCTCTCCAGCGTCACCTCCCAATTCTTCCCACCGTGAACCTGACAGTGTCCCCTTTGCTCATGTTGTCCCCTCTAAATTGCATGTCCTTTTCATTCCTCTTACTTGGTTTCCGTTTTTAGGCCTTATCTCCTGCAGGAAGCCTCTGTGAGTCTCCAGGCTGGGCTAAGTGCCCCACCTGTGTGTTTTCAAAGGACCTTATACATACCATGATTTTTATCACTTACCATGTTATATTAAAATTATATAGTGACATATATCTTGCCCATTAGTCTACAGAATCTTCAAGAGCAGAGACCTTATCATCTCCATCATAAACTAGCACAAGCTTGATATATAATAATAGTTCTTAAACTGAACTGAACTGATGAGCTTAGCCTTAATCTTGAATCAAGAGAACACCATCTCCTAAATCTAGCCATTGGTAAAATTGTTGGTACCATCACTATTTTCATACAATTCTTAGAGCTAGGTAAGTCCTTTGATTTCTACTACTGTGTCTCACAGACTAGCATATGTGTGAATCCTCTCCCCCCAGATGATATCTGAAATCACAAGATGAACATAATCCTGGAGTATTAATTTCACCTGAAGATTCTGGAAAAATGATTTTCATTTGAAAACAGATACAGACATATTTTGGGGTAGCATAAATTTTTTAGTATTAAGAGAGACTGCACTTATGCCAGGCTGTTCTCAGCCAAGTGTCCAGGTCCCTGGGAGTTTAGATTCTGTTGTTAGTGCTGATGATTGAGAAACACTAATCTACAGATCACTATTTTGCACTGTAGTTTAGTTACTGTTCTAAAGCCTCCCATAGAGAAATAAACAGCCCCAGTGAGACCAAAGCAGGAGCTATCTCAGTAATGGCCAGAAGAGAGAGACTTTCATCATGGGTCTGAGTTAGGTTTGAAAAGATGTCTGTCTGATTGACAGGTAGGTATTCTGAAATCAGCACAACAATGTGCTTTGTATAATGTATAAAATATGCCAGATTGTAGATCAATGTAGGGGAGGAGGCAGAAAAATGACCATTAGAACAGATCAAAGAGAAGCTCTGGATCAAAGTAGAGGCCGATCAAAGACACTGGAAGGAAGGGAAGGGCGCTACAGTCAAGGGATGGAACATGAGGAAAAAAATAATCCAAACTGAACTGTGGCTCAGGAGGGACTCGATGAAGGGTGGTTGGTGATAACCTAAGAAATAATTAGATATTTAGTAAGGTGATATGGGAGTTTTGAATCCTGGAAATTCTACTTAGAGTCCTAGTAGTTAGAGATCTTTCAAGTTTGTTTTCTTATAGCTATTCCATACCATCAGATTTGAGAATGAGGTAGCATCATCCAAGAGGTGGTGACATAAAAAGACGTAAGAGAAACAGAGGAAATAGCAAGGAGACAGGTAGGAAAGGCTAGTTTAAAACAGACAATAGGGTCAATTTAAGTCAACTAACATCAAGTGCCTATTATGCATAAGGCACTGTTCTGGGTGATGGAGTTGCAGAGGTGACAAGCCTGGGCCCGAGCTGTCAGGGAGTTTGCAGTCTTTGTTGAAGTCGCCTAAGAAGGAAAAGCTAACAGCAAAAAATCCAGGGTCTAATGGGCAGGCTTTCCAAGTGAGAGGCCTTAGGAAGCTAAAGCAGGAACCATTCCTATCAAACTTAGTATCTGTTCCCTTCACGTGATCTAAACCTTTCCCAGGAAAAAAAAAAAAAAAGATGAATCTGCTCCAAGTTTTGATGATCATTGTGGGGCTGTACAAGGGAAAAATTGCATGGATTTGGAGGGTGACCTTCAAGGGCAGAAATTCTGTCCCAAATTCTAGAGGTATTAGAAAAATGTTTTCCCAATATAATCGATATTTTGCAAATGGTTATCAAAAAGTAAATTAGTTGCACATGTATTCAAAGAGTTTTCATTCCCTGGTATCTCAGAGCTTTTTCAATAGAAAAGAACACGTGGAGAACATCAGCAACTTCAAAGTGGAGGCAGAGTCAAGGACACATTTCCCATTTTGAATCCTAGACCTCCACCTATCCACCTTACAACAAGAACCTCTGCCATTAAGCAGATGACATAATACATACATCTAAGTTATTATGTGACTTTTCTCAAACAGGAATAAATGGCTAGAAATGAGATCTTTCTACAGAGAAACCCATTATATGTACTAGAAAGCACTAGAGACAGACGATGATAAGCCATCAAAAAGGCTTTCTCTGCCTAACCACCCTACAATGAAGCCAGCCAACTTACAAACCATGCTCACAGATGACGCACAGCATCCCTAAACATGTATAAAACTTCCAACATGAAAGGCAGGCCAAAAGCAACATTAAAAGTCACTTTGAAAATAGACACAGACATTGTAGGTAGCTGAAGAAAACTTTTAAAATGTAGAAAAAGTACTGAGTTAATATTCTCAGAGAAATAAGAGAAGATACTGCATTCATGAAATGAGAACAGGATACTGTAAAAACCATTTAGAAGGCCACACCTCTCGCCAATAAAAGCTCCTGATAATTAAAAATGTAATGGTAGAATGTAAACATTTAATAGCAGTGTTGGAAGATTTATTAGAACTAAAAAACATGGGATTTTTTTTAAATAAAAAAGATAAAATTACAAGACAAATCCAAGAGATCCCATTTTCAGATTCAGTCTAAGTAATTTAAGTTTCAGAAAGAAAGAACAAGAAAATTATATAACAGAAGAAAACCACTCAGAACCGAAGAATGTAATTTTTGGATTGAAAAGACCTATAAAATACCTAGGACAGTGACTGATACCTCCCTGTATCTCCCTGCCAAAAAACCCCGCCCCAACATTAAATAACAGCATCATGAAATATCAGAATATGAACAACAAAGAAAACCCTACAAATGCCCAGAGATTAAAACAAAATACAAGGGATCAGGAATTAGAATGGCATCAGCTTCTCAACAGCACCATAAGAAAATAGAATAAAATACAGCAATGTTTTCAAAATTCGGACAGGAAATGATTTCTGATTAATATCCCATACCCAGCCAAACCAGCAATCAAGTGTGAAGGAAGAAAAGTGACATCTTAAATGGGCACAAGCTCAAAAAGCAACCGCATCTTATGGGGCCTGAATCTTAGACACTTTTGGGAGCCTTCTTTAAGAAAAAGGCGTAAAATTTAAAAAACTGTACATAATTGGGTATGAAAGTACATATGTATTCCACAAGAGATGGCCTAGACAGAAAAAAAAAAAGTGCGTATGTATGTATGTATTTAGAATGAGAAAATAAATCACAACAGACAGGGACCGTGGAGGTTCTAGACTCTGTCTTTTCAGATGTGCTTAGAAAATTTACCCCAAATGCTTCTTGATGGCAGCCTGGCTTTTCCTCCCCACTCAACAGCTCCATGCAATTAGTAGCACTCAGAGGGCCCCCATGAGTTTCCTTGGCTCCAGGAAATGAGTTCTCGGAGATGAGTTCTCAAACAAACAACTAAAGAAAATGTAGCAATTCCTACACCCCATTCCATGGGGTGGGGGAAAAGACTGGTCAAGAAGGGGAATGTAAAGATCATGGTGTATCATGTGCCTTAGTTGGGAATAATATACACACCAAACATTGACATATCAAAAATTTAGGATATAACCTTATTGGGAACTTAAAAGAAAGGGATGTGAAGGTGAGAGGGAGGGTGGGGGTGTAAAGGAGCAAACCCTCATCCTTCTTGGTAGGATGTCAATAGATGTCACCCAGAACTGGAAAAGAGAAGAAATGTCCCGTATTTGCATGCTATTTAGGATATGGTAATATCAGAAAAACACAACCCAAAGCATTGAAAGTAATTGCCACTAGGGTTCTATACTCAGTATAAACTCAATAAAAACCTTCTACAACGAACGACTTCTAAGACTATATATTATTTATGTTGACCAAAGTAGAAAATTAAAAAATAAAGTAATATCCTCAAGAGGAGTGAAGCAAAAAGCTAACGGAAATAAAATAAAGGCACTTCTGCTAAACCACCCGACATTCGGTGTTTCTCAAAATGTATTCCCGCAACCACCTGCCCTCAGATGACCTGGCGTGCCAGTCCATAATGGAGATTTATAGACCGAGCCCTGACCTACATAATCAGCAGTTCTCAGAGTGGTCCTTGCACTCTACCATTTAAAAAAGTTCCTCTAGACCCACTGCATTACCCATTGCTTTTTAGTAAAACAAACAAAAAACCAAAACAAATAACAACCTATTTAGAGACAGGATCTATGACTCATAAAACACACTACGGCAGATGCTGCTAGCTGCCTACCCAATGTTCATTCTCCCCCCTGCCTTATTAACAAAATTCCTATTTTGTTATTATTATTATTTTTTGAGATGGAGTTTCGCTCTTGTTGTCCAGGCTGGAGTGCAAGTGGCATGATCTCAGCTCACTGCAACCCCTGCTTCCTGGGTTCAAGCGATTCTCCTGCCTCAGCCTCCTGAGTAGCTGGGACTACAGGTGCCTGCTAGCACGCCTGGCTGATTTTTTGTGTTTTTAGTAGAGATGGGGTTTCACCATGTTGGCCAGGCTGGTCTTGAACTCCTGACCTCAGGTGATCCACCCGCCTTGACCTCCCAAAGTGCTAGAATTACAGGCGTGAGCCACTATGCCTGGCGCAAAATTCTTTTTTTGATGTATTGAAGTGTCTGTCTAAAACAATAGATTCTCTCAGGTTCCCTCACCGTTAACAGTGTGTATGTGATATGGTTCTGGCCAATGACATGTAAGAAGTCTTTTGGGGTGGGCTACCAGAAAAGCTATTATTATTATTATTTATTATAAAGAAGGACAAGCCAGGCGCGGTGGCTCACATCTGTAATCCCAGCACTTTGGGAGGCCGAGGGGGGCAGATCACAAGGTCAGAAGTTCAAGACCAGCCTGACCAACATGGTGAAACCCCGTCTCTACTAAAAATACAAAAATTAGCTGGGCATGGTGGTACACACCTGTAATCCCAGCTACTCGGAGGCTGAGGCAAGAGAATCACTTAAACCTGGGAAGCGGAGGTTGCAGTGAGCTGAGATCGTGCCACTGAGCGAGACTCCGTCTCAAAAGAAAGAAAGAGACGAGAGAGAGACAGAGAGAGAAAAGAAAAGAAAAGGAGAGAAAAGAAAAAAAGACAAGACAAGACTCTTCTGGAGCATGCCTCTGCCCGTCTTTCTGCTGCAACTTGGGGAAGTGAGGATGAGAGCTCCATGCTAAGGAGGGTGGTGTGGGAAGACACAAGGAGCCTGTCTTAGATGAGTTCATATCGGAACCCCTTTCCCAGCCCCAGCCTTCTCACCTCCAGACTTCTCCTTCTCTGAGAAAAACAAACTCCTTACTTGTTTAAGCCGCTGTAGTAGGGTTTTCTGTTCTTGTAGCTGAATGAACTTCTAATGACATCTCACACTTTTTCAGATGTTTATCTGACATATTGACCACATTTTATGTATGCCTGCTATGGGCACTGTGCTAGGAATAAGACAAGTAAAGCTCTGTTTGTCATGGAACCAGGGGAACAGTTAGAACAGAAGTTAGAACTTTAGCCACTATAATAATGGCTACAGTTAGAACAGAAGGTACATAGGCATTTCAGGCCGGGATTCAGGGAGGTTATGTTTGCTGTCACAGACCTCAAACCAAAAGAGTACATCGAAATAAGTCACTGGATTTATACATTTGGCAAATTCTCAAGGGACCACATGACAGAAGGAGCAATAATCTGAACATTGTTTTTAGCTGTAATTCTCCAATGAAGTAGATTTGGGGAAGCAACATGAGGTACTTGCTTTATTTTTCTTAAATCCGGTTTTTTTCTTTGAAAAACCACAACATTGGACTTGACAGTCTTTAAGGTTATACCCAGCTCTAAGATATTTTTGTAATTATATGGAACAAAGATGGGCATGAAATATACCAAACGAGAGTTTCTAAATTCAGATTCTGACAGTTCAAGTCAGAAAACATATTAAGTGTTCAGGAAAAACAAATCACAATCTTCCATCACAAAATTCAACAAGAACAACAAAAACCACTCCAGAGGCAGCTGTGGTATTCTGGAAGGAATGCTGGTTTGAGTTCCGGCTCTGCTATTTAATTACTGGCTAACCCTGGACCACATACACAATATCTCTGTTTCCATCTCCTCATTTTTCAAATATGGATTCTAATCTTGCCTGAACAGTGCTGTTTACAAACATCGCCTTGTGCTCTATAAAGCCCCATTATGATTTCAACAACCAGCAAGATAATGGCTTATGATATCTAAGTCCTGGCAAGGAGAATGCAGGTGTGTACCTTGCTATATTCAGTTGAACTCTGCATCACATACAGAAGGCTGATAGACCTTTTAGCTTTCCTTTTTCCTCCAGCGGTGTAGTTTGTGGTCATTTAATTTTTACACAAGAGAACAGAAAAGAGAGATAAAATTCGCTAAAATTCAGATAGTCTCTTTGTGTTTGTTTCTAGCCTCAGTGAAGGTTTCGGGGAGAGGGCTGGCTGGTTAAAAGGGTAGAAGCTTAAGAGTTCAAAGAAAGTGTGAGGAGGACAGCACTCACCTGTGGCCTCTAATTGTTCATATTCAGTATGGTCTCATACTGGGAATAATCTAGTGTTTGTCTTATGATCTGTCTACAGAAACAAATATGGAATGTGTCTATAAGTACCACTAGTTGACACACTAGTGACTTTAATTCTCTTACAATAAAATGTTTTGCAATAGCAAGGACTTTGGCTAGGGGAGTGACTCTGTGTGGTGAAACTGTCCTCACCCATTTTACATTTGAGGAAAAGAGATCTTTTGATCACACCCAACACAGTTAACATCTGTACTTTGAACAGCTAAGTGTAGCAGCTGATGTTTAACTGAAGGTAGGGGGGAGATGAGAAACAGAAACAACTGGTGCCAAATGTGAGATTCAATAACTTCGCCTCGGCCATCACAACCAACATCAACCAGAAGGGTGCGGGAGGAACTCACGGAATAAATGGGAACAGGTGTGGCCTGAGGATAAGTAAGTGGGGGCACTGTTTCCATCTTCATGAAGATGTGAGAGGAAATCAAAGCTCTTTAAAAAGAAGGAAATGGAATGCTTGGCTCCTGTAATATCAGAACAAATAATGCACAGCCAGAGGTCATGCCTCACCTTTTGCTTATCTCAGGCACCTCTGCTTGTAAAATCAGTGGGCCATATTCAATGAAACCTTCATTTCAGTTCCATATCTTTTCCCAGAAACCCCAGGAACAGAGGGAGCCAATATCCTTATTAAACCAAGAAGCTCGCAGTCACGAAGAGCTAAGTCTGACGCCACTGGGCCCTTACCTAACCACGTGTCCTGATTCTTTCCGTAATTTCCCACTGCACAACACCCAGGTTATACTGAAAATATAACACATCTGGTTAAAAACAGTACACGTTTCTCATGAACAATAAGCCATCCTTTCTATAAAATGAGTGTAAAATTGCAGGTAAAATGCTGTAGGCAGGTCTGTTTGGAAGGCTATGCCACCCTAGGAGACAAAAAGGTGCGGGAGGAGGAAAACGGCAGACACGGCAGAAAGCAGTCGAAGAGAACGTGAAAGAAGTGGCCAGTTCTGCAACTTTTAGGAGAGCTACCTGCCCTCCAATTTTGAAAGGGTTTCTATTTCTTAAAGTGCTAGGTTTCCCTGGCTGAAACTCACATCTTTCTTCCCTCTAGGGCTGGATCTAAGCTTCAGAGGTTGTTTCTCTGGCCCTAGACAGGGCCACCCCCGCAAATTTCTCCCCCACTGCGCCTGACATCCGCTTCCATCCATGGCTCCATTAACGGAAGCTAAGCACTGTATCGGGGGACTTTATCCACCGCCCAGTGTTATTAGATTCCAGGCTTCCTGGCCTCAGGAAAGGATCTGGCTCATGTATTTGTGTATCGCAGCTAACAAGGAAAGGCAGTCGGGGTACCAGTGCCCAGAGCTATGTGAGCTGTGACTGGACACAGCTCAGGGGCCAGGTGGCATCCCCGGGGGCGCGCGTCCCCGGACTCACGGGGCAGACGGAGGCCCGGGGCTTCACACCTTCCCCTCACCCGGCAACGCGGCAGACCTGACTCGCGGGGGACTGAGCAATATTCATTCCAGGGCCGCGGCCAGCCGGACATAGGCACTCGGGGGCGGTGGGAGTAGTGTGCGCATCGGTGCCGCAGCCCGGAGGGGGCCCCAGGTGGGCTTCCGCGACACCAGGGCCCTCCATCCCCTCCCGTCCTCCCCTAGCGGAGCCTCCATCCCCGTCCCAGAGCCCCTCCCAGTCGGTATCCCCTCCCTGTCCGCGTACCCTCCCCCGCAGGTCCCATGCGAGTCGGAACCCCCTCTCCATCACAGCCCCGCTCCTTGGCGGGGCTCCCTCTCCCTTCGAGCCCTCCTCCAGGTTCAAGCCCCCTGCGGGTACTGACGTCTGACCTGTGCCCAGCGCCTCGCAGCCGTCTGCATCCCGCGCCGCGCGCCAAGTGCGTCCACCCAGAAGCCGGTGCAGCTCCAGGCCCGCCCCGCTGCGCCCCGCCCCGCCCCGCTGCGCCCCGCCCCGCCCCGCTCCACTCGGCCAGGCCTGGCAGCCGCTAGCCCCTTTCCACACTTGACCGCCCTTCCCGGTCCCGGCCAGCGTGCGGGGCATCTGTCGTCAGGTCCGCACATCCTCCAGGCCCTTGACCTTCCCTTGGAGATGTCTCTGGCCCCGGGAACTCCCTAGGCTGTGTGCTTCAGGAGAGGCTGGTTCCTGAGTCACCCAGGAGGACTGCAACCAACCGGGACCTCCTGGGATGCAAAGAGATTGCAGGGCCTGGGAGACGGCGAGGACCCCGAGCACAGGCTGTGGCTCCGAAGAGTGTTACCAAGCCAGGCAACCACTGCGAACACACCGGAGAAACAGCCACGGATCACCGTCCAGCAAAGGAAGAAGGCACCAACGGTCCATCAGGGACCACAACCCAGTTTTTCTAGTTTAAGTTTGGTGGCTAAGTTTGAGTGTCACATAGTTCATTCATTCCTTCATTCATTCAACAAATCTGCCATGTTCCCATCTGATAACAGATCTGACAGGTGGGCACAGTTCTAGGTGCTGGCAATAGAGCTGAGAAGGAAACAAAGTCCCTGTCCCGGAGAAGGGGGCTTCCTGCTGAGGAGCGCATGACTTTCTTTGTGGTATTGTGCTGTGGCAGCAGGGTCCTCTTCTGTAAGCTACTGAGAAGTGAAGCCGGCTGGGCTTCTAGGTCTGATGGGGACTTGGAGAACTTTTCTGTCTAGCTAAAGGATTGTAAAAGCATCAATCAGCGCTCTGTGTCTAGCTAAAGGTTTGTAAACACACCAATCAGCACTCTGTAAAAACGGACCAATCAGCACTCTGTAAAATGGACCAATCAGCACTCTGTAAAATGGACCAATCAGCACTCTGTAAAATGGACCAATCAGCAGGATGTGGGCGGGGCCAATAAGGGAATAAAGGCTGGCCATCGCCGCCAGCTTTCCTGTTCGGGTCCCCTCCCACGTTGTGGAAGATTTGTTCTTTCCCCCTTTGCAATAAATCTTGCTGCTGCTCACTTTTTAGGTCCACATTACCTTTATGAGCTGTAACACTCATGGTGAAGGTTTGCAGCTTCACTCCTGAAGCCAGCCAGACCAGGAACCCACCACAAGAAACAAACAATTTTGGAGCCGCAATAAGACTCACTGTGAAGGTCTGCGGCTTCACCCCTGAAGTCAGCCAGACCACGAACCCACCGGGAGGAACAAACAACTCCGGACGCACCACCTTTAAGAGCTGTAACGCTCACTGCAAAGGTCTGCGGCTTAACTCATGAAGTCGTGCATAGACCACGAACCCGGTAGAAGGAAGAAACTCCCGACACATCTGAACATCTGAAGGAACAAACTCTGGACACACCATCTTTAAGTGTAACACTGCGAGGGTCCACGGCTTCATTCTTGAAGTCAGCGGGACCAGGAACCCATCGGAGGGAACCAATTCCGGACACACAGCCTCGTGGAATGGTTCTGCACTCTGTGTGTGTGTTTCCCGTCAACCCTGTGCACACTATTAAAAGAACACAAGCGCTAAGCCTCCCTCTCAGACCTACTGGTAAGAATCCAGGGCTGATGCACCTATTAAAAGCTTCTCAGGAGGCCGGGGGAAGTCGGGATTGAGAACCACGGGTGTAGATCTCTAAGATGCCTGGCAGCTTATCCCACTGTTGAGGGCACTGGCAATCAGGAAGGGCTTCATGGAAGAGATGTTTGTATTTGGGTTTTAAAGCAGGGCCACAGATAGATATTAGCAGTGCAGAAGGACACAGGATCCGATGGGCAGCCTCTTGACCAAATGGCTGTCCCTTTCTATAAAGTCAAAGAAAATCACTGAAGGATAAAGCATTAGCTGGAGCAGATCTTTTCCTGGTAAAACAGAGTGAATGGGATCTGGTGGGAGGTGGTAATGGGCAAGAGGCAGTGTCATCGGTTAAAAGCATAATGGAGTTGTACACCTTAGAGGGAGGATGGGCCGCAGCTAGGAGCTGGGAGGGCATCTTTTAAATTTGCTGTCAGCTCAGGAACTTAATCACACGTCTCATTCTAGCACTTGCTCACAACCTTTGTTTTAGAAATCGTTGATAGAGTGGAGTCCTGGATGCCTGTTACCCTGGGAGAGGCTATCCTGTGTCACCAGATCACTTTTATGGACAGGCATTTTCTTTTTTAATATTAACCTTGCCTACCATGATGAAACAAAGGTGTGACCTTTTAATTGTATAGTTCAATCGTGAGTAGAGATGCTTTTTTTTTTTTTTTGAGACGGAGTTTTGCTCTTGTTGCCCAGGCTGGAGTGCAATGGCGCGATCTCGGCTCACCACAGCCTTGGCCTCCTGGGTTCAAGTGACTCTCCTGTCTCAGCCTCCTGAGTAGCTGGGATTACAGGCATGTGCCGCCAGGCCCGGCTAACTTTGTATTTTTAGTAGAGTTGGGGTTTCTCCATGTTTGTCAGACTGGTCTTGAACTCCCGACCTCGGGTGATCTGCCCACCTCGGCCTCCTAAAGTGCTGGGATTACAGGTGTGAGCTACCTCGCCTGGCCGAGATGCTTCTTAATATTAAAAAATCTAAACAAAATAATTTCTGCTTCAAATTATAATAATCAGGTACCAGGACAAAACCAGTTTTGTGTGTGTGTGTGTGTGTTTGAGACAGGGTCTCACTTTGTTGCCCAGGGTGAAGTTCAGTGGTGCAATCATAGCTCACTGTAGCCTTGACCTCCAACGCTCAAGAGATACTCCTGCCACAGCTTCCTAAGTAGTTAGGACTACAGGTGTACATCAACACGCATGGCTAACGTTTACATTTTTAAAAATTTCAATAGTTTTTGGGGAACAGGTCATTTTTTGTTACATGGATAAGTTCCTTAGTGGTGATTTTTGAGATTTCTGTGTACTCATCACCTGAGCAGTGTACACTGTACCCAGTGTATAGTCTTTTATCCCTCACCCTCCTCTCACTTACCCCTGAGTCCCCGTAGTCCATTATATATATATATATTTTTTTTTTTGAGACAGAGTCTTGCGCTGTCATCCTGGCTGGAGTGCAGTAGTGCAATCTCAGCTCCTGCAACCTCTGCCTCCCAGGTTCAAGCGATTCTCCTGCCTCAGCCTCCCAAGCAGCTGGGACTACAGGCGCGTGCCACAACGACTAATTTTTTGTATTTTTAGTAGAGACAGGGTTTCACCATGTTAGCCAGGATGGTCTCAATCTTCTGACTTCATGATCCACCTGCCTTGGCCTCCCAAAGTGCTGGGATTACAGGTGTGAGCCACTGCGCCTGGCACATTATATCATTCTTATGCCTTTGCGTCCTCATAGCTTAGCAAACCCTTATAAGTGAGAACATATGATATTTGGTTTCCCATTCCTGAGTTACTTCACTTGGAATAATGGTCTCCAACTCCCATACAAATTGCTGCAAATGCCATTACTTCATTCCTTTTTATGGCTGAGTAGTATTCCATGGTGTAAATATATCACATTTTCTTTATCCACTTGTCAGTCGAGGGGCATTTAGGCTGGTTCCATATTTTTGCAATTGTGAATTCTGCTCCTATAAACAAGCAGATGAAAGTGGCTTTTTCATATGATGACTTCTTTTCTTCTGGGTAGATACTCAATAGTGGGACTGCTGGATCAAATGGTAGTTTTACTTTTAGTTCTTTAAGGAATCTCCATAAAGTTTTCCACAGTGGATGTACTAGTTTATATTCCCACCATCAATGTAAAAGTGCCCTTTTCATCACATCCATGCAAACATCTACTATTTTTTGACTTTTTAAAATATGGCCAGTCTTGCAGAACTAAGGTGGTATTTCATTGTGGTTTTAATTTGCATTTCCCTGATAATTAGTGATGTTGAGCATTTTTTTCATGTGTTAGTCATTTCTATATCTTCTTTTGAGAACTGTCTATTCATGTTCTTTGCCCACTTTTTGATGGGATTATTTCTTTTTTCTTGCTGATTTGAGTTCCTTGTAGATTCCGGATATTAGTCCTTTGTAGGATGCATAGTTTGTGAATATTTTCTCCCATTCGGTGAAGTGTCTGTTTACACTGCTGATTATTTATTTTGCTGTGCCGAAGTGTTTTAATTTAATTAGGTAATATCTATTTATTTTTTGTTTTTGTTAGATTTGCTTTTGGGTTTTTGGTCTTGAAATATTTGCCTAAGCCAGTGTTTAGAAGAGTTTTTCCAATGTTATCTTCTAAAGTTTTTGTGGTTTCAGGTCTTACGTTTAAGTCTTTGATCCATCTTGAGTTGATGTCTGTATAAGGTGAGAGATGAGGATCCAGGTTCATTCTTCTGTATGTGACTAGCCGGTTATCCCAGCACCATTTGTTGAATAGGGTGCCCCTTCCCAATTTGTGTTTTTGCTTCCTTTGTTGAAGATCAGTTGGTTGTATTTGGCTTTATTTCTGGGTTCTCTGTTCTGTTCCATTGATCTATGTGCCTACTTTTATATTGGTATCATGCTGTTATGGTACTGGTATAAATCTTGTAGGATAGTTTGAAGTCAGTTAATGCAATGCCTCCAGATTTTTTTCGCTTAGTCTTGCTTTGGCTATGTGGGGTCCTTTTTGGTTCCATATGAATTTTAGAATTTTTTTTCTAGTTCTGTGAAAAATGATGATGGTTCTTTGATGGGAGTTGCACTGAATATGTAGATTGCTTTTGACAGTATGGTCATTTTCACAATATTGATTCTACCCATCCATGAGTTTTGTCATGTTTCCATTTGTATATATACATGTGTGTGTGTGTGTGTGTGTGTGTGTGTGTGTGTGTGTGTGTGTGTGTGTGTGTGTGTGTGTGTGTGTGTGTGTATGATGGAATACTACACAGCCCAGGCTGTTGCCCAGGCTGGAGAGATCTCGGCTCACTGCAACCTCTGCCTCCCAGGTTTAAGCGATTCTCCTGCCTCAGCCTCCCAAGTAGCTGGGATTACAGGCACCTGCCACCACACCTGGCTAATTTTGTATATATACGTATATACAAATGTCAGTTTCCATTTGTTTGTGTCATCAGTGATTTCTTTCAGCAGTGTTTTGTAGTTTTCCTTGTAGAGGTCTTTTACCTCCTTGGATATATGTGTGTGTATATATATATATATGTCATAGATAGTTTTTATTACCTTGAGGTATGTCCCTTCCATGCCAATTTTTCTGAGGGTTTTAATCATAAAGCGATGCTGAATATATATAATATATATATTATACATATATATAATTAATATATTTTTTATATATATATATGGCAGCTGTTGTAAAAGGGATTGAGTTCTTGATTTGTTTCTCAGCTTGGTCATTGTTGGTTTATAGTGGTGTTACTGACTTGTGAACATTGATTTTTGTATCCTGAAACTTTACTGAATTCATTTATCCAATCTAGGAGCCTTTTGGATGAATCTTCAGAGTTTTCTAGGTATACAATCTTATCATCAGTGAACTGCAACAGTTTGACTTCCTCTTTACTGATTTGGATGCCCTTTATTATAACTTTCTCATGTCTGATTGCTCTGGCTAGGACTTCCAGTACTATGTTGAATAGAAGTGGTGAAAGTGAGCATCCTTGGCGTGTTCCAGTTCTCAGAGGGAATGCTTTCAACTTTTCCCTGTTGAGTATGTTAGCTGTCGGTTTGTCATAGATAGCTTTTATTACCTTGAGGTATGTCCCTTCCATGCCAATTTTTCTGAGGGTTTTAATCATAAAGCAATGCTGAATTTTGTCAAATGCTTTTTCTGCATTGATTGGGATAATAATATGATTTTTGTTTTTAATTCTGTTTACTGGGCATAATATCACATTTATTGACTTGTATATCCCTGCATCCCTGGTATGAAACCCACTTGGCTATTGCTGTCTTATCTTTAAAAATTTTTTTTTCATAAGTGATTGGGGTACTGGTGGTATTTGGTTACACGAGTAAGTTATTTAGTGGTGATTTGTGAGATTTTGGTGCACTTATCACCCGAGCAGTATACACTGCACCATATTTGCAGTCTTTTATCCCTTGACCCCCTCCTACTTTTCTCCCCAAGCCCCCAAAGTCCATTGTATCATTTTATGCCTTCGCATCCTCATAGCTAACTCCCACGTATCAGTGAGAACATACGATGTTTGGTTTTCCATTCCTGAGTTACTTCACTAGAATAATAATCTCCAGTCTCATCCAGGTCACTGCAAATGCTGTTAATTCATTCCTGTTCATGGCTGTGTAGTATTCCATCACACACACACACACACACACACACACACGTATACATATAAAAAACCACAGTTTTTTTAATCCACTCATTGATCAGCATTTGAGTTGGTTCCACAATTTTGCAGTTGTAAATTATGCTGCTATAAACATGCATGTGCAAGTATCTTTTTCAAATAACGACTTCTTTTCCTCTGGGTAGATACCTAGTAGTGGGATTGCCAGATCAAATGATAATTCTACTTTTAGTTCTTTAAGGAATCTCCACACTGTTTTCCATAGTGGTTGTACTAGTATACATTCCCACCAGCAGTGTGGAAGTGTTCCTGGTTCACTGCATCCATGCCAACGTCTACTGTTTTTTTTTTGATTATGGCCATTCTTGCAGGAGTGTCTTCTTTTGGAAGACAATTCTTGGTCTGCTACTGGGCCTTAGTAGAGACTGAATGTTTGACCATGGGCTGCCAAGTTACCATGCAACCTGAGCTGCCCATCATGAACTGGCTGTTACCTGATCCACCAAGTCATAAAATTTGGCATACACAGCACTCCATCAGCAAATGGAAATAATACATACATGATCTGGTTGGAATAGGCCCTGAAGGCACATGTAAGTTACATGAAAAAGTGACCCAAATGCTCATGGTATCTACTTTTGCAACACTGCCTTCTCTCTCACTGCCTGCACCTTTGGTGTTACCAGGAGTTCCCTATGATCAATCGATAGGAGAAGACTCAGGCCTGGTTTGCAGATGGTTCTGCACAATATGCAGACACCACCCAAAAGTGGACAGCTGCAGTACTAGAACCTCTTACTGGGATATCCCTGAAAGACAGCTGTGAAGGGAAATCCTCTTACTGGTCAGAACTTTGAGCAGAGCATCTGATTGTGCACTTTTATTGGAAGGAGAAATGGCCAGACCTGTGATTATGTATCAGTACAGACTGTGGCCAATGGTTTGGCTGGATGTTCAGGGAATTGAGAGGAACATGATTGGAAAATTGGTGACAAATTTAAGGAAGAGGTATATGGACAGACTTCTCTGAGTGGGCAAAACACATGGTGATATTTGTGTCCCATGTGAATACTCACAAAGGGAATTTTAATAATCAAGTGGACAAGATGACCCATTCTGCGGATACTGGTCACCCTTTTTTCCCAGCTACCTCTGTCATTGCCTAATGGTCTCATGAACAAAGTGACCATGATGGCAGTGATAGCGGTTATGCTTGGGGAAGTAACGTGGACTTCCACTCAGCAAGGCCAATCTGGCTTACAGCCACTGCTGAAAGTCCAATCTGCCAACAGCAGAGAGCAACATTGAGTCCCTGATATGGCCAACATTGAGCAGAGACCAACATCAAGTCCCTAGGGTGATCACACAGCCACCTGGTGGTAGGTTGATTATGTGGGGACATTTTCATCATGGAAGGGACAGTGTTTGTTCTTAATGTAATAGACACTTACTCTGGATATTGTTTTGTCTTCCCTGCACACAATGCTTCTGCCAAAACTACCATCCATGGGCTTATAGAATGCTTTATTCATCATTGTAGTATTCCACATTGCATTGTTTCTGATCAAGGAACTCACTTTACAGCAAAAGAAACGGAGCAATGGACCCATGCTCGTGGAATTTGCTGGTCTGATTATGTTCCCCATCATCCTGAAGCAATTGGCTTGATAAAACAGTGGAATAGCATTTTGAAGTCTCAGTTACGACATCAGCTAGGTGGCAATTTCTTGCAGGGGTGGAGTGAAGTTCCTCAGAAGGCTGCATATGCTATGAATCAGTGTCCAATATAAGATCTTGTTTCTCCTACAGCAAGTAGCATTCACAGGTCAAGAGATCAAAAGACAAAAGTGGGAGTGGCACCACTCACTATTACCCCAAGTGACCCACTAGCAAAATTTTTGTTTCCTGTTCCTGACTTTATGCTTTGCTGACCTAGAGTTCTTAGTTCTAGAGGAAGGGATATTTCCATAAGGAAGGGATATTTCCACCAGGAGACACAATAATGATCCCAAGAACTGAAAGTTAAGACTTTCACCTGGCCACTTTGGGATCCTCATATTTCTCAATTAATAGGTAAAGAAGGGAGTTACAGTGTTGGCTGGGATGATTGGTCCTGACTACCAAGGGGGAAATTGGACTACTATTCCACAATGGAGTTAAGGAAGAGTAAGTATATCCAGAATACAGGAAATTCCTTAGGGTATCTTTAATATTACCATGCCCTGTGTTTTATGTCAATAGAAAACTACAGCCCGACCAGGCAGGGCTACAAATGGCTCAAACCCTTCAGGAATAAAAGTTGAAGTCACCCTACCAGATAAAGCTGAGGTGCTTGCTGAAGGCAATGGGAATACAGAATGGGTAGTGGGAAAAGGTAGTTGTAAATACCAGCCATGACCATGTGGCCAGTTACAGAAACAAAGATGGTAATTGCCATGTCTATTTTCTCCTTATTTTGCTATAAACACATTTGTGTGTGAATCTTTGTTATCCTTCCGCTCTTATTCCCTTATCATGTAACATAAGGTGTATTTATAATATTTTATATCATAGTATTTAAGTATTTTTAATTTAATTTTTTTTTTTTTGAGACAGAGTCTGGCTCTGTTACCCAGGCTGTGGTACAGTGGCACGATCTTGGCTCACTGCAACCTCCGCCTCCTGGGCTCAAGCCATCCTCCCACCTCAGCATTCCAAATAGCTGGGACTACAGGCACACACCACCGTGCCTAGCTAATTTTTGTATTTTTTTTTATAGAGTTGGTGTTTCACCATGTTGCCCAGGCTGGTCTTGAACTCCTGAGCTCAAGTGATCTGCCTGCCTTGGCCTCCCAAAGTGCTGGGATTGCAGGTGTGAGCCACTGCACCCAGCCAAGTGTTATAGTATATCAAAGAGTAAACGTCTTTCAAGGATTTTACCTCCTCATCTGGGAAATAAGTTACTGTGTGTTTTTTATTGTATCCAGGGTAGTATTAAGGTAGGTGGAATTATGACCTATTATTTTTATTTGGAGAATAAGTTTGGTTTGAGGAGATGTGTATGGGTGCCAAGTTGACAAAGGGTAGACTTGTGATAATAAATTTTATGTGTCAACATGACTGGGCTATGGGGTGCACAGGTTAAACATAATTTTTGGTGTGTCCATGAGAGTGCTTCTGGATGGACCCGACCACTGGCTGAATTACAGCACTGGCCTTCCTGGGTCTCTGACTTGCAGATGGCAGATCATGGCACTTTTTGGCCTTCATAACCGTGTGAGCCAATTCTTCATATAAATCTCTCTCTCCCTCTAATATATTTATATATGTAAATATAGTTATATGTTGCCAATATATTTATATTAGTAAAATACTACATATTTACATGTATAAATAATACATATACTGGGTATGGTGGCTCACACCTGCAATATATTTTATATATATAAAATATGTATAGTATAATACTAATATAAATACAATATATATATATATATCCTATTCCTTCTGTTTCTTTGTAGAGCTCTAATACATGTGGGTTTATTTTCATTAAATTTGGAAAAAAATGGCCATTTTTTTTCCAAGTATTATTTTCCTCCCCTCTTCTGGATACTCCAGTTATGTATATGTTAGGCTACTTGATATTGTCCCACAACTTATTGATGCTTTGTTTAGTTTTCTTCTGGCTTATATTTTCTCTCAATGTTTAATTTGCATAGTTCCTATTGCTATATCTTCAAATTCACAAATCTTTTCTCCTATAGCATTTAATCTGCTGTTAATCCTGCCAATGTATTTTTCAGTTTAGTTATTGTATTTTTCATTTCTAGAAGTTTAGTTAGGCATTTCATTTTTCTCCCGACTATACTCATGCTTTCTTGTACTTCTTGAAGATATGGAGTGAATTTATAATTCTTGTTTTGATGTCCTTGCCTACAAATTCTAACATCTGAGTCATATATAGGTCTATATTTATAGAATGATTTTTTTTTTCTGGTACTGGGTCTTATGTTCCTGCTTATTTGCATACTAGGTAATATTTTATTGAATGCCAGACATTGTACACGTTATGTTATTGGGTGCTGGATTTCTAAACATCCCTTTAGATACTTTACTTTTACACTGAGGGCTAATTTGGCCCCACTGAGGCAATATGCTTTTGAGAACTGTACCCAATGCCCCACCGTATTAGGAGATCTTCCCAAACTGGCTAGGGAAAACACTATTTCTGGTCCTGTGTGAACTCCTGAAATTGTTCTGCCTACTCTTCTCTGCTGTTCTTTCCCCAGCCTCAGTAGTCTCCTTACACAAGCGCATAGCAGTACTCAGCCCAAGTCTTGAGGGACTGCTCTGCAGATCTCTGGAACCCTCACTCTCCGCAGTACTTTTTCTTTGATACTTTGCCTCACAGATTTTTCTCATTTTGCCCTGCTGGAACTCTGAACTTTGTCTCCTTAATCAGTGAGACTGTTGGACTCCTGTTTTGGTTTCTTTTTTCTGTGATCAGCCTGGAAATTCTCCAGGCAGTGAGCTGGGGATACTTGCAGGCTCATCTCACTTGTCTTTCTCTCAGGGATCACAGTCTTGCACTGCCTGTTGTCCAATGTCTGAAAACTTTCACTTGATATATTTTGTCCAGCTTTTAGTTGTGCAAGGAGGGAAGGTACTTCTAGTCTCTATTATTCCATCATGATTAAAAATAGAATTCTGTTTTGGTTAACAGTTTTCGTCTTGTTTAGGTAGCTTCTGTCTATTCCTATGTTAGTTAAACTTTTTATTAGAATGCTGTTAAATACTAGAGAAACACCTTTATACATTAATTCATAAAATCATGTGGGCTTTCTTCTTTATAAATGTAATGATTTGTGTAGATAGGATTCCTATTGTTGAATAACTTTTGCATTTCTGGAAGGAATCCTCATTGGTCAAGTATTTTACATTATTAAAAACAGTAACAAAATGACTGACGTGATGGTAAGTCCCTGGATGACTGGTGTGTCACCTTAAGAGCTGCCTGTCTGGATTGGCAACATCCCAAGGGTTTCATCACAAAGATTGGCCTGCTGGAACTTAAGCAGCAAAATGAATTTTTTTTCTAATAGAGCTGTTAAAAATTCTGATGGGCTCTTTGACAATTTAAAGGATTCTTTTTTACATTTGGAAGCAGCTTTTCATTTTTTAGACTGATTGAAGTTGTCCCACAATGCCCTGATGCTCTTCTCATTTCTTTTCATTGTTTTTTTTCTCTTTGTATTTCAATTTGGATGGCTTTTATTGCTGTCTTCAAGTTCACAAATCTTTTCTTCTTAGTGTCTAATCTGCTATTAATCTCATCCAATGTATTTTCATGTTAGACATTATAGTTTTAATTTCAGAAGTTCAATTTGGGTATTTAAAAAACATCTTCTATAGATCTACCAACACGTTCAGTCTTCTAAATTTTTGAGCATATAGGATACAATTATAATAACTATTTCCACTAATTCTATAGTCTGTGTCATTTCTGGGTTGTTTTTCATGTTTTTTTCTTTATATTAAGGGTCATATTTTCCTGTCTTTTTTTTTTTTTTTTTTTTGCATGCCTGGTAATTTTTTATTAGATGCAAGATATTGTGATTTTGACCTTGTTGGATGCTGCACCTAAAGGTGGATGGAAGAGGAAGAGTCTTGGGGGCTACCATCCTGGCTGGAGAAGCTGGCACGAGGCTCCCTCTTGTGGATGCAGCAAGGTAAGAAAGTAAAGTGGACATTCTCTTCTGGAGCAAGTGGCCTCCAGCTCTGCCTGTGGACTGAAACATGCACTTGCATGCTGTGGCTTAGCTGAGGGCTTGTAGCTCAGGACAGAAGCGCTGATGGTGACAAGAGCAGGGGAATGATATGGGAGAGGTACAGCCCCAGCCCCAGGACACAGCAGATCTCAATATTGGGAAGCAAGGAGGTCAGTATCAGTAAAGTGAGCTATAAGAGAGAAAGGAAAGCAGCTTTGCAGACAGAGGTGGAACCAATTGAAGGGAGGAGGGGAGCTCCTTGCAAAGAACATTGCAGGTAGTGTCTAGAGGCTGTGGGGGTCATTCTCAGGCCATCCAAGAACTCTGAGAAGATTTGGGGGAAGCCGGAATTTCACTGTGGTTGCTAGGATGGGCTCAAGCCAGAGGATATTTTTATTTAAATGCCATTATTTTTGTTTTTATTTTTTGACATTAACCCTCTCAGGTTAGTGAGCCTAGAGAATACCTGTTATAAATGAAATATAATTCTGAAATGTTAATGTGTGGGAAGGAACAAGTAAGGCTTGAGAAATACAACCTGGGCATATAATGATGCTAGAGAATTTATAATCTTTGCCTGAAAGTTTTGGATGCACAAAAGTCCCTTATTTTATTTATTTACTTAATTCTTACTGAGATTGAGACAGTCTTACTGTATAATGCCTAAAGATCTCATGTAAGAGTGATACTAGCTGTTTTTCCCTATTAGTTTCTTTTTCTTTTCTTTCTTTCTTTTTTTTTTTGACACAGTCACTCTGTCGGCCAGGCTGGAGTGCAGTGGCACGATCTCGGCTCATTGCAACTTCTGCCTCCCGGGTTCATGCCATTCTTCTGCCTCAGCCTCCTGAATAGCTGGGACTACAGGTGTGTGCCACCACGCCTGGCTAATTTTTGTATTTTTAGTAGAGACAGGATTTCATCATGTTGGCCAGGCTGGTCTCAAACTCCTGACCTCAGGTAATCCACCCGCCTCGGCCTCCCAAAGTGCTGGGATTACAGACGTGAGCCACCATGCCCAGCCTAGTTTCTTTTTTTAAAAAAAATTATTTTATTTCCATAGGTTATTGGGGAGCAGGTGGTGTTTTGTTACACGAGTAAGATTTTTTTTTTCTTTTTTGAGACGGAGTCTTGCTCTGCCACCCAGGCTGGAGTGCAGTGGCGCGATCTTGGCTCACTGCCAGCTCCACGTCCCGGGTTCATGCCATTCTCCTGCCTCAGCCTCCTGAGTAGCTGGGACTACAGGGGCCCACCACCACACCCAGCTAATTTTTTGTATTTCTAGTAGAGATGGGGTTTCACCATGTTAGCCAGGATGGTCTCGATCTCCTGACCTCGTGATCCACCTGCCTTGGTCTCCCAAAGTGTTGGGATTACAGGCATGAGCCACCGCGCCCGGCCACATGAGTAAGATCTTTAGTGGTGATTTGTGAGATTTTGGTGCACACATCACCCGAGCAGTATACACTGCACCCAAATCGTAGTCTTTTATCCATCACTCCCTTCCCACCCTTTCTCCCTGAGTCCCCAAAGTCCACTGTGTCATTCTTATGTCTCTGTATCCTCATAGCTTAGCTCCCACATATGATTGAGAACATACAATGTTTGCTTTTCCATTCCTGAGTTATTTCACTTAGAATAATGGTCTCCGATCTCATCCAGGTTGCTGTGAATGCCATTAATTCATTCCTGTTTATGGCTGAGTAGTATTCCATTATATATGTATACTGCAGTTTATCCACTCATTGATTGATGGGCATATGGGTTGGTTCCACATTTTTACAACTGAGAATTGTGCTGCTACAAACATATGTGTGCAAGTATCCTTTTCATGTAATGACTTCTGGGTAGATACCCAGTAGTGGATACCCTAATATGTTTTCCAAACTTTTAGATTTCTCTTCTTCTTAGAAATGCCGATTATTCTTTGGTTTGGTCATTTAACATAATCCCAGACTTCTTGGAGGCTTTGTTCATATTTTCTTATTCTTTTTTCTTTGTCTTTGTTGGATTATTTTGAAAACCTTGTGTTTGAACTCTGAGGTTCTTTCTCCTGCTCATTCGCTTCTATTGCTGAGACTTCCCAGAGCATTTTGAATTTCTATAACTACATCCGTTGGTTCCTGGAGTTTTGATTGCTTTTTACTATATGCTACCTATTTCATTGAAAATTTCTCCCCTTACTTTCTGTATTTTTTTTTTATTTCCTTAAATTGGGCTTTTCCTTTTTCTGGCACCTCTTTGATTAGCTTAGTAATTGACCTTAAGAATTCTTTTTCAGGTAAATCAGGGATTTTTTTTTTGGTTGGATTCATTGCTGGTGAGCTAGCATGATTTTTTGGAGGGTATTAAAGAGCCTTGTTTTGTCATATTACCAGAGTTGGTTTCCTAGTTCTTCTCATTTGGGTATGCTCTGTCGGAGGGAAGGTCTAGGGCTCAAGGCTGTTGTTCAGATTCTTTTGTCCCACAGGGTGTTCCCTTGATGTAGTACTCTCCCCCTTTTCCTAGGGATGTGGCTTCCTGAGATCTGAGCTGTAGTAAGTATTATCTCTCTTCTGAATTTAGTCACCCAACAGGTCTACCAGGCTCTGGGCTGGCACTGGGAGTTGTCTGTACAGAGTCTTGTGATATGAACCATCTGTGGGTCTCTGAGCTGTGGATACCAATGCCTGCTCTGGTGGGAGGTGGTGGGGGGTGAAATGGACTCTGTGAGGGTCCTTAGTCTTGGTGGTTTAATGCACTATTTTTGAGCTGGCTGGCTTCCTGCTGGGAGGTGGCACTTTCCAGAGAGCATCAGCTATGGTAGTATGGGAGGGATCAGGTGGTGGGTGGGGCCCTAGAACTCCCAAGAGTATATGCTGTTTGTCTTCAGCTACCGGGGTGGGTAGGGAAGGACCATTAAGCGGGGGCAGCGCTAGGCATGTCTGAGTTCAGACTCTCCTTGAGCGGGTCTTGCTGTGGCTGCTGTGGGAGATGGAGGTGTGGCTGTGGCTGCTGTGGGGGATGGAGGTGTGGCTGTGGCTGCTGTGGGGGATGGAGGTGTGGCTGTGGCTGCTGTGGGAGACGGAGGTGTGGCTGTGGCTGCTGTGGGAGATGGAGGTGTGGTTCCCAGGTCAATGGAGTTATGTTCCTAGGAGGATTATGCTGCCTCTGCTGTGTCATGCAGGTTGTCAGGGAAGTGAGGAAAAGCTGGCAATCACAAGCCTCACCTAGCTCCCATACAACCCAAAGGGCCAGTCTCACTCTCACCATTCCCCGCTCAACAGCACCAAGTCTGTGTCCAGGCAGTGGGCAAGCAGGGCTGAGAGCTTGCCCCAGGCTACCAGCCGCCCAGCTGTGAGAGCTGTGAACCCTTTGTGCTTCCCTGCCTGTGGTCTGCACACAGGATTCACGCCCTCCCTATAGTTCTGGCCAGGAGACTTCTTGTTCAGTTAGAATTGTTACAAAGTTCAGCTGGAGGCTTCCTTCTCCCTGTGGCCTTTTCCCAGTGCCTCTGGTAGCCCTCCCCAGTGACCCCTGGGAGGTAAGGCAGAAATGGCTTGCTAGGGCACCCAGAGAGCCCACAGGGATTTTCCCACTGCTTCCTCTACCCCTGCATTTCACTCGGCTCTCTAAATTGACTCAGCTCCAGGTAATGTCAGAATCTTCTCCAGTGATCTAGATCTTGAGGTTCTCCAGTGAGGTTGTGTGTTTGGGGGTGAACGATGCCCCTTTCCGACTTCCATAGTTTGGGCACTCACGGTGTTTGGGGTGTCTCCCAGGTCCTGCAGGAACAATTCACTTTCCTCAGAGGGTGTGTGGGTTCTCTTGGCTTTCCTGATTTCTTCCTGCAGTCATTCTGGATCAAAAGTTCATGATGCAATACTCCACATGCTGCTCTGTCCATCTGAGTGGGACTGCAATCTAGACCTGCCTCCTGTCTGCCATGATCCTCCCAGAGAGATAGTAGCTTTGACACTCATCTGTGTGGATGAAAAAGCCACAGGACACTTTAATTTGTATTTTAGTATTCCTCATATATTTTCTGCATTCATTTACATGTCTGCCTCCCCAGCAACTTCTTATGGCACCATGCTTTGTAATTACCATGTGCTGAGTGGCTACTAAGTGACAGATATTTATTTATATGTTTTATGTGGCTTAACTTACATACTCTTCTGAGAAGCTGTTTAAATTTCATTCTCTTTTATTTTCGTTTCCAGGTCTAGGAAATGGAGGCACAGTGAGATAAAATAAGTTGCTCAAAGCCATATGGCAATTAAGACTTGAACTCTAAAAGGGTTTTATTTTTATTTTTATTTAATTAATTAATTTTTTTGAGACAGAGTCTTGCTCTGTTGCCCAGGCTGGTGTGCAGTGGCACAATCACAACTCACTGCAGCCTCAACCTCCTGAGCTCAAGGGATCCTCCCATCTCAGCCTCCCAAGTAGCTGGGATCACAGGAAGGTGCCACCATGCCAGGCTAATTTTTTATTTTTAGTAGAGATGGGGGTCTCACTATGTTGCCGAGGCTGGTCTTGAACTCCTGGGCTCAAGCAGTTCTTCCATCTCAGGCTCCCAAAGTGCTGGGGTTACAGGCTTGAGCCACTGTGCTCGGCCTGTTTTATTAATCTCTAAGTGCCCTGCATCTGCTCTAAGGAGTGTGGCATAGTCCTTGATACTGGATAACTGAGTAACGCAGGTAGTTTGTATGAGAAGTGCAGTAACCACATGGTGAATGGAAGATGATGCTGTACACTTGCCCGGAGTTCACAGCTGGGACACTGTGGTTACCAGGACGCAGCTTCCAGAATGGCTGACTAAACCTAGAAAATGCAGACTCTACTGGGTCTTTGTGTTTGTTTTTTAAATGGGAAAATTAATTCTGCCATTTACCTTCAAAGAGTTAGTGGGAGTGACATAAAATTGTTGATAAAAATCTTTGGAAGTCTCAGTGAGGGGATCTGCTATAATGAAATGATGAAATAATTGATGAAATTATTTCGTTCGTAAACAGTCTAAGGGCCAAGGGAAGAGAAGAGTGACATAGAATCTCCTTTCCTTGAGATCTTAGAATCACGCCTGCCTCCTTACCTCCATCCAGGACTGTTGAAAATCTCCTAAAGCAGAGACTTTTAGGCCTACATGTACTTAGCCTCCTCTTCCCACCTCCTGTTCATCTCTGTTTCCAATGTTCCACTGCCATCACTGCCAGGAAGTTCTGCAGAGAAGAATGAAGAAGAACCGTATGATCCTAAACATGTTCTCTGAAGATATTATCAACTCACCATTGGCATTATTTACTGGAATGTTTTTATAACCTTTATTTGACACCTCTTCCCATCATTTAAAATAAATCTGGTGCTTCCCTGAATAATCTCTTGAGATTTGTACATGTCTCCCAGCATCATATTTGTCCTTTTAACAAGCACACTCCTTCCACTGCTCACGGCCACCTCGGGTTCACTACAATCAGGGAATCTATGTCTTGGAACAATCAGGTCTATATCAAACTTGAATTTATTTTCTTTTGTTTCTGAGAACTGTAATTCCACTCCAAGGCCTATACTGTACCCAACAGAGCTGCATATATGTTTAACGAAAACATGTCTTAGAATATTCACAATACTTCTACTACTTATGCCCTCAAACTGCAAACTACACAAATACCAGAGAATAGAATGGATGAATGAATTGTAGTAATATTTATTGAATACAATACAATAATGATAATGAATTAACTGGAACTATATCCAAGAAGGATGAATCTCACAGACATTATGTTGGCTGAAATGAGCCAATCACAGAAGTGTACATATTCTATAACTGCTACAGAAAGTTCAAAGAACAGGCAAAACCAATGCACAATGTTAGAAGCTGGGACTGCATTTATCCTGGGGTAGGGGATGGAGTATTGGCTGGAAGTAGGGGTGAGGAGGCCCTCTGCTGTTTTTGTTGTATTCTCTTTATCTGGGTGCTGGTTTTGAGGGTGTGTTCACTTTGTGGAAATCCACTGAGCTGTAAACTTATGACTTATGTACATTTCTATATGTGTGTTTTTATAAAACTTATAGAAAACAAAGAAGAAATATATTGCCATATATTGATTGGACTCTATTCTGGGCTATCTTGGAAACTGCAGCTTGAAGACAGCTAGGCCTCAGCATATGCCCTGACCTCCTGCAATCTAAGCTCTGGATCCTGGTCAACTTTAGGAGAATAATCAAGCCAATTTTCAGAGAAGCAGTTTCTATGTCTTTCAGGTCCTTGTGTCCTAAGGGATTAGGAGCATTAGGGACCTGGTCTCAGTGTCATCCTGAGAGCTCATCCATTCTCTGGTCATCCCTCAAAGAAATGCCAGGCTCCTGAATTCATCTGCACAAACAGAGCTGGCCAGGCTACCTGCTGCCCGCCATCCCATTGTCTTTCCTGCATTGTTCTGGGCCTCTGGCCACATTCACCTTCCAAAATAACTGTGCAGTTGTCATCATTGTTTAGGAGACTATTTTGGAACACTGGCTTAGCTTGGTGATGTGTAGAGATCCAGGAAGGGCCTCAGCTGTCAGGAGGGAGGCCCAGGGCCATCAGGGAGCTGGGGGTGGTAAGAAGTGACAGGGATTGGGCTTCAGGAGGTGTGGAGGGGTGCAGGGGGAGCACCATTTCTGACAAGTGTTCAGTCTTGGTGTGGAGAATTGGAAAGAAAGGAAGGATTTGGGGGGATTGGGTGCAGGTTGGAGGGAAGCTGGGAGGGGAGAAAAGAGTGAAGGAACATTAGATTGATTAGTGCTGGAGGAAGAGGTAAGGAGAGACTTTGTTCACAGAGGAGGGGCTGGGAAGTGAGGGTATGAGTTGAAGGGCACTAATGGTACGCTGACATTGTTTCAAGAGTGGTTTCTATAGCCTGGAGGACTTAAGGACAGCTGTTGGGAATCTTCTACGGGGTGATAGAAAAGTAAGTGGGAGAAAGGGGGTGTGATGATTGATGGGCAGCTTAGTGTCGAGTCAGGTGACATCCTGCCATGTTTAGCAATGTAATAGGTGGTCAGATGACCTCACAATCTTCAGGGCTGGGAGATGGCAGAACCTTCTCACAGGGGTTGTGACAGAGGAGTTGGGTAGATGTGCCCTCAGCGTAGATGTGTTCTCAGTGGGCAAAGGTGGAATTCCCTTCTTTTCTGTTTTCTCTTGACATCACAGGCCTGCAGAAACAGCATACCATGAGTGAAAACCCCTCAATTGCATGGGTTTTTGCACCCCCATGATTTGACAGGGTCTCTAGCTCTTTGAAAGTCTGCAACAAGACAGAAGAAAAGTCTGGGCTCCTGTGGGGGTGTTACGTGTGCTTGTGTACAAATTAGCCCCCGCAGGACTCTGCAGCTCCACGTTGCTCTGCTGGGCACTGGGGCCATGTGCTCTGTTGGTCTATGGGAACCTCTGTCTCCCTAGAGTTACAGTTTAAGAGAGGGGTTTCCAAAAAAGGTTGCTAATGTCCCAGGATTTTATGGACTTTAAGTAAAACTTCTTTATTTCTGTTGTACTCAGAATGTTTTGAAGCTTTGTTCCTAGGTTACCTCACGGTGCCTGAATTCTTTCCTTTCTTTTCTTAGACATGGGGTCTTGCTCTCTCACCCACGCTGGAGCGTAGCAGCTATTCACAGGTGTGATCATAGCACACCACAGCCTCCTGGGCTCAAGCAATCCCCCTGCTTCAGCCTCCTGAGTAGCTGGGACCATAAGCAGGAGCCCATACCCAGCTTCAATTCTTTTTTTCCTACAGTAAGTTCTGGTCCAGAAAATTTTGCAACTCACCCCCGCCCTTCACTCCACAAAAAGACTTCCACTGGGATTCCTGTCAAAATGCCAGACTCACTTGAATCCCTAGGATGGATCCAGCCTCGGTTTAAGTGCAGATTCCTGCTTCATCTCAGAGCCTGGCTGTTTTGAGGAGCAGGTGGTTTTACCCATCCACCCACTGGCCCCTTGCTTCATTGTCTAGGCCTGTCCTTTCTCACCTAGTGTCCTAATCACCTCCTCACTACCTCACAATGGAGAAAGCTCTGTGTTGCTTTCTTTCAGGATTTTCCTGCTTTTCAAAAGAGCTAGGGCACTATGTGCTTTCATGCAGGACCTAAGCAAATAAGGACATCTCAAGGAGATGCCTAACTCTTAACCTGGTGCCCACCCCACCCTGGAGAGGACAGTTCTTGTTCATAGTGTACACAATTGTTTATGTCAAAGACCCAGTGAGTTTGCAAAGACCTCTTAGGACTAATAAGTGAGTTAAACAAGTTTGCAGGATATAAGGTTAACACACACACACACACACACAAACAAATCAATTGTATTTCTATACATCAGCATATTAGGGTTCTCTAGGGAAACAACCAATAGGATACACACACACACGTATATATGTGAGAGGTACACACGTGTGTGTGTGTGTGTGTGTGTGTTTAAAAAGAGAGAGGGAGAGCGAGGCAGAGATTGGTTAGTTTTAAGGAATTTGCTTGTGTGATTGTAGGGGCTGGCAAATTTGAATTCTACAGAGCAGGCTGTCACGCTGGAGACCCAAGGAAGAGCTGATGTTGCAGCTCATGTCTGGAGGCCGTCTGCTGGTAGACCTCCCTCTTTTCCAAGGAACCTCAGTCTCTCTTCTCAAGGCCTACAACTGATTGGATGAGGTCCACTTACATTATGGAGGGTCATCTGCTTTACTCAAAGTTGATTGATTTAAGTGTTTATCACATCTAAAACATTTCTTCACAGCATCATCTAGATTGGTGTTTGAGCCCAAACTGTCTACCATGGCGTGGCCAAGTTGACACATAAAATTAACCATCAAGGCTGGGCGTGGTGGCTTACGCCTATAATCCCAGCACTTTGGGAGGCCGAGGCGGGTGGATCACAAGGTCAGGAGATTGAGACCATCCTGGCAAACATGGTGAAACCCCATCTCTACTAAAAATACAAAAAAATTAGCCGGGAGTGGTGGCAGGCGCCTGTAGTCCCAGCTACTCAGGAGGCTGAGGCAGGAGAATGGTGTGAACCTGGGAGGCGGAGCTTGCAGTGAGCTGAGATCGTGCCACTGCACTCCAGCCTGGGTGACAGAGTGAGACTCCATCTCCAAAAAAAAAAAAATTAACCATCACAACCAGAAATGTGTAATCGGATAGGAAAATTGAAAACCAGTACCACATAGAATACCAAAAAATGAAATAGATAAACATCTTACTGAAAGCTACAAAATACCAGTGAAAATACTCAAAGAAGATATAAACAAATAACAAGAAACACCATATTTGAAGATTGGAAGACTTAACTTTAAAAAGTTGCCAATTCTGCCAAAACTGATATAGAGACTTAAAACAATTCCAGTCAAAATCTCACCAGGACATATTGTTATTATAGACAAGCTGATTCTAATGTTTACATGGAAAGTCCAAGGACTAGAATAGCTAAAACAACTTTGAAAAATAAGAATAATGGTGTAGGAAACATGCTACCCAGTTTTAAAACATACTACAAAGTTACAGTAATCAGGACAGTATGGTATTGCCTGGGAACACAGAGCTCAATGGAACAGAACCGAGTCCAGAAAGATAGCTGCTTAAATATGGCCATGTGATTTTTGACAAGGGTGCAAGGGTAATTCAATAAAGGATCATATTTTCAACAAATGAAGTTAGAACAACTGAACATTCACATAAACAAAACGGACAAACAAGAAAACTGAAACCTTACAGCTTGTATACAAATGAACTCGATGAGATGTAAAAGTGAAGCTCTAAAAAGTTCAGAAAAGAACATAGTAGAAAATCTCTTCCTGGGATTAGGAAAAGAGTTCTTAGACACGGTACTATAAGCATGATCCATAAAAGAAAAATTGATAAATAGGTCTTTATTGAAATTAAAAACTTAAGATGCTATTAAAAGAATGAAAACAGTATAGACCGGGAGAAAAACTTTGCAAGTCACGTATGTCACAAGACTTTGCAGAATATATAAATGGCAAATAAAACACAAAAAGATGTTCAATATCATTAAGCATTAGAGACTTGTAAACAAACCAAATACACCTATTAGAATTGCTGAAAAAAGGAAAACCTTTGGTAATACCAAGAGCTGTTGAGAGCAATTACAATTTATTATTATTATTATTATACTTTAAGTTCTGAGGTACAAGTGCAGAACGTGCAGTTTTGTTACATAGGGATACATGTGCCGTGGTGGTTTACTGCACCCATCAACCCATCACCTACATTAGGTATTTATCCTAATGTTATCCCTCCCCTAGCCCCCTACCCCCCGACAGGCCCTGGTGTGTGATGTACCCCTTCCTATGTCCATGTGTTCTCATTGTTCAACTCCCACTTATGAGTGAGAACATGCAGTGTTTGGTTTTCTGTCCTTGTGATAGTTTGCTGAGAATGATGGTTTCCAGCTTCATCCATGTCCCTGCAAAGGACATGAACTCATCCTTTTTTATGGCTGCATAGTATTCCGTGGTGTATATGTGCCACATTTTCTTTATTCAGTCTATTATCGATGGACATTTGAGTTTGTTCCAACTCTTTGCTCTTGTGAATAGTGCCACAATAAACATACGTGTACATGTGTCTTTATAGTAGAATGATGTTTAATCCTTTGGGTATATACCCAGAAGTGGGATTGCTGGGTCAAATGGTAATTCTAGTTTTAGATCCTTGAGAAATCGCCACACTGCCTTCCACAATGGTTGAACTAATTTACAGTCCCACCAACAGTGTAAAAGTGTTCCTATTTCTCAACATCTTCTCCAGCATTTGTTGTTTCCTGACTTTTTAATGATTACCATTCTAACAGGCGTGAGATGGTATCTCATTGTGGTTTTGATTTGCATCTCTCTAATGACCAGTGATGATGAGCATTTTTTCATATGTCTGTTGGCTGCATATATGTCTTCTTTTGAGAAGCGTCTGTTCATATCCTTTGGCCACTTTTTGATGAGGTTGTTTTTTTCTTGTAAATTTGTTTAAGTTCTTTGTAGATTCTGGATATTACTCCTTTGTCAGATGGATAGATGACAAAAATTTTCTCCCGTTCTATAGGTTGCCTGTTCACTCTGATGGTAGTTTCTCTTGCTGTGCAGAAGCTCTTTAGTTTAATTAGATCCCATTTGTCAATTTTGGCTTTTGTTGCCATTGCTTTTGGTGTTTTAGTTTTAATCATGAAGTCTTTACGCATGCCTATGTCCTGAATGGTATTGCCCAGGTTTTCTTCTAGGATTTTTATGGTTGTAGGTCTTATGTTTAAGTCTTTGATCCATCTTGAGTTATTTTTTGTATAAGGAAGGGGTCCAGTTTCAGTTTTCTATATATGGCTACCCAGTTTTCCCAACATCATTTATTAAATAAGGAATCTTTTCCCCATTGCTTGTTTGTGTCAGGTTTGTCAAAGATCAGATGGTTGCAGATGTGTGGTGTTATTTCTGAGGTCTTAGTTCTGTTCCATTGGTCTGTATATCTGTTTTGGTACCAGTACCATGCTGTTTTGGTTACTGTAGCCTTGTAGTATAGTTTGAAGTCAAGTAGCATGATACCTTCAGCTTTGTTCTTCTTGCCCAGGATTGTCTTGGCTATACAGGCTGTCTTTTGGTTCCATATGAAGTTTAAAGTAGTTTTTTCCAATTCTGTGAAGAAAGTCAGTGGTAGCTTGATGGGGATAGATTGAATCTATAAATTACTTTGGGCAGTATGGCCACTTTGACAATACTGATTCTTCCTATCCATAAGCATGGAATGTTTTTCCATTTGCTTGTGTCCTCTCTTATTTCCTTGAACAGTGGTTTGTAGTTCTCCTTGAAGAGGTCCTTCACATCCCTTGTAAGTTGTATTCCTAGGTATTTTATTTTATTTGTAGTAATTGTGAATGGGAGTTCACTCATGATTTGGCTCTCTGTTTGTCTGTTATTGGTGTATAGGAATGCTTGTGATTTTTGCACATTGATTTTGTATCCTGATACTTTGCTGAAGTTGCTTATCAGCTTAAGGAGATTTTGGGCTGAGATGAAGGGGTTTTCTAAATATAAAATCAAAATCATGTCATCTGCAAATACAGATGATTTTATTTCCTCTCTTCTTATTTGAATACCCTTTATTTCTTTCTCTTGCATGATTTCCCTGGCCAGAACTTCCAACACTATGTTGAATAGGAGCGGTGAGAGAGGGCATCCCTGTCTTGTGCTGGTTTTCAAGGGAATGCTTCCAGTTTTTGCCCATTCAGTATAATATTGGCTGTGGGTTTGTCATAAATAGCTCTTATTATTTTGAGATACGTTCAATGGATACCTAGTTTATTGAGAGTTTTTAGCATGAAGAGGTGTTGAATTTTGTCGAAGGCCTTTTCTGCATCTATTGAGATAATCGTGTGGTTTTGTCATTGGTTCTGTTTATGTGATGGATTACGTTTATTGATTTGCATATGTTGAACCAGCCTTGCATCCCAGGGATGAAGCCGACTTGATCATGGTGATAAGGTTTTTGATGCTGCTGGTTTCAGTTTGCCAATATTTTATTGAGGATTTTCTCATGGATGTTCATCAGGGATATTGGCCTGAAATTTTCTTTTTTTGTTGTGTCTCTGCCAGGTTTTGGCATTGGGATGATGCTGGCCTCATACAATGAGCTAGGGAGGATTCTCTCTTTTTCTGTTGTTTGGAAGAGTTTCAGAAAGAATGGTACCAGCTCCTCTTTGTACCTCTGTTAGAATTTAGCTGTGAATCTGTGTGGTCCTGGCCTTTTTTTGGTTGGTAGACTATTAATTACTGCCTCAATTTCAGAACTTGTTATTGGTTTATTCAGGGATTCGACTTCTTCCTGGTTTAGACTTGGGAGGGTGTATGTGTCCAGGAATATATCCATTTCTTCTAGATTTCTGAGTTTATTTGCATAGAAATGTTCATAGTGTTCTCTGATGGTAGTTTGTGTTTCTGTGGGATCAGTGGTGATATCCCCTTTATCATTTTTTATTGCATCTATTTGATTCTTCTCTCTATTGCAATTCTTTTTTTTTTTTTTTCTTTTTGAGACTGAGTCTCGCTCTGTCCCCCACGCTGGAGTGCAGTGGTGTGATCTCGGCTCACTGCAAGCTCCACCTCCTAGGTTCATGCCATTCTCCTGCCTCAGCCTCCTGAGTAGTTGGGACTACAGACACCCGCCACTGTGCCTGGCTAATTTTTTGTATTTTTAGTAGAGATGGGGTTTCATCATGTTAGCCAGGATGGTCTCAATCTCCTGATCTTGTGATCTGCCTGCCTCGGCTTCCCAAAGCTCTATTTCAATTCTTCTTTTTTTTTTTTTTGGAGATGGAGTTTCACTCTTGTAGCCTAGGCTGGAGTGCAATGGCATGATCTCGGCTCACTGCAACCTCCGCCTCCCGGGTTCAACCTCCACCTCCCGGGTTCAAGCGATTCTCCTGCCTCAGCCTCCCGAATAGCTGGGATTACAGGCTTGCGCCGCCATGCCTGGCTAATTTTTGTATTTTTAGTGCAGACGGGGTTTCACCATGTTGGCCAGGCTAGCCTTGAACTCCTGACCTCAGGCAATCCACCTGCCTCGGCCTCTCAAAGTGCTGGGATTACAGGCGTGAGCCACCGCGCCTGGCCTATTTCAATTCTTATACATTGTGGGTGGGAATAAAAAATGGTATATCCAGTCTGGAAAAGTTTGGCAGTTTCTTACAAAGTTAACATGTATTTGTCTTATAACCCAGAAACCCCACTTCCTAGAGAAATGAAAACTTAATGCTCACATAAAAACCTGTATATAAATGTTCTATTGATAATTCTATGATTATTTGATGTTCTATTCGTAATTGCTCCAAGCAAATGTCCTTCAACAGGTGAATGAACAGGTAAGTGCATAAAGAAGTTGTGGTATATCCATACAATGAAATACTACTCAGCAGTAGAAAGGAATGAACTATTTACACATGCAGCAACTGAGCACTTTCCAAGGCATGATGCTGGGGGGTGGGGGAAGGAAGTAGTCTCAGAAGTTTGCATACTGTATTTCTCATTTTTGAGAAGATAAAATACTGATGAAGGATAGACCTGTGGTTGTCAGGAGTTATGAATGGGAGAGGCTGTGATTATAAAGGGAAAATATGAGGGAGTTTTTGGGGGTGTGATGGCACTATTTTGAATCCTGATTGTGGCAGTGCTTATGTGAATCTATACATATGTTAAAATTATAGAACTGTACACCAAACAAATAAATCTTTGTGTGTGTGTGTGTGTGTGTGTGTGCGTGTGTATATATATATATATATATTTTTTTTTTTTTTGATAGGGTCTCATTCTGTTATCCAAGCTGGAGTGCAGTGGCACGATCATGGCTCCCTGCAGCCTCGAGCTCCTGGGCTCAGGTGATTCTCCCACCTCAGCCTCCTGAATAACTGGGACTACAGTCATGTGCCACCACGCCTGGCTAATTTTTTGTATTTTGTAGAGATAGGGTTTCACCATGTTGCCTAAGCTGGTCTCAAACTTCCGGGCTCAAGCGATCCACCTGTCTCAGCCTCCAAAGTGTGTGAGCCACTGTGCCTGGCCTGTCTGATGATTTAAAGAATAAAATTAATAAAATTATAGAAGATGAACATTGGATTCTGATATGGGCCTCCAGTTCCTCCTTGCTAAGGTGAGGCTGATGATCTGTAATCTGTGCAGCCATTATCAAAATGCTGACCCAGTCTTGTGCCTCCATTCTGAGGCTTATGTATTTTGATCTGCTTTCTTGCTTTAGATCCATTATGACTGAGAAAGACTTCTTAAATTTTGCTTTTCCATCCCAGAAATGACTGATTCCAACCTTTCTCCCCAGCTGCTCAGCATGGGCCTCCAGCTGTGCTCTGCACACTCTGATAGCAGAGAGCTTTTATTCACCCCCCATTTTTGAAATATAATTTCCATACAGTATAATGCATAGATCTGAAATATATAATTCCATGAGCTTTGGAAAATGTATACAGTGGTGTGTTCATACATGTTTTACAACTAGCTCTCTGGTGGGATAAAAAAGCCCTGCTTTGTAGTGTTTGCCAATTTCTGGAGTATAAATATTTCCACCGTGGTGGATTCCAAGCTATCAATGTGATGTTGACTGGCTTGCAAACATCCTGAAAAATTAACAGTCCACTCTCTTGATGGTGCCAGCGGGCTTCAGCACACCACTGCCTGTACATAACTGTGCAATCAGCACCCAGATCAACATTCAGGACATGTCCATCACCCCACAAGTTCCCTAGTGCCCCTCCGCAGTCAATCCCCACCCCTATCCTGTGCGGACAACGATTCTGATTTCTACCGCCATCAATTAGATTTTCATATTCTAGAACTTCATGCAAATACAGTATATTTTTGGCCTGACTTTTTATTTTTGCCTCAGATTTGAGAGTCCCTCCTACGATGTTTATCTGGTTGTTTGTCTTTTTCATTGCCCAGTAATATTTCATTGTATGGATGTAGTATCGTTGATTCTCCTGTTAATTGGCATTTGGGTTGTTCAAAGTTTTGGGCTTTTCTGAATAATCTTGAAAGTACTTGAGAGGCTGTAAAAAAGAGGCTCTGATATTCCTGGCAAAACTTTCTGCTGGGAAGAGGAATAGATCCTGAAGCTTCAGATTTTACTGGCGATAATGAAAGAGCATCTTTGAAAGTGTGTAGCATGCGGCAGACATTCAATAAATGTTAGTGGAGTCTCACTTTGGCAGAATTCTCTTTCTAGGATCTGTGCCCCAGAAATAGATCGTCTTTTACAGAAAGGTCAGAATCAACCATTCTAGAGAAAATTTAAAAATACCTCAGAGAGATTCTGTCTTCTCATTTGATAAATCCATTTCAGGAATATTTCACAATTCTAACAATTAGAAAAAAATGGCTGTGTGCTATTTTTATGTTATACTTTAAAGTCTACCTATTATACATATTATCTTACTTCGTACACATTTAATTTTCATTTTATGCACATTGTTTTATTTAACTTTTGATACAATGCTGCAAGGTAAATGTACTTCTCCTTTACAGATAAGGACAAATGAGGCTCGGACATGCTAAGTAGCTTTCCTAGCTCACAAAGCTAGTGAGAATTTGATCGCAGTTGCCTGACTCCAAAATGCATGCGTTTTCCTCTGCAATGTGCGGCCCCACCATGTTCACACCTCACTATAGACAGGAAGCACATATTATTCAGATAATCGCTACCCATTTTCCTTTCATCCTTGTTTTTCCAGTGAGCAAAACATCTTGTACAGTCACTTTCTTTTTTCATTTCAGAAGTACACTTTGAATAGGCTCAATATGGCCTGATTTAAGCAAGCAGAAGGAAAAATCCTTACAAAGTCTGTGTGGGCCAATCAGCAATGTGATAGAGCATTCGGCAGATGGCGCTGTTTCCACACGAGTGTAACGGCGGCCACAAGCGTTCTGCCGCCAGGGGGCGCCGCGTTCCGCCGGAGAAGCGTGGCTACCGGGATTGCGGCCGCCGCCTGCCCATCGCGGGCTGCAGGGCCCACGCCTCCGTCGCGTTGCGTTCTTTCCCTCCAGGTGGGACGCTGCAGGCCCAGCAGCTCCCTGTGCCTCCAGACAGCCAGGGCTCTCACGTGGATAGGCTGCTGGACCAAGCTCAGTCCAGCAGGCCGGCTTCAACAGCTTCTGCTCAGCTATCCCGGACAGCGCAGGACTGTGCAGAGCCTCCCCTAAACCTCATTCTTTTCAAGGGCAAAGGGAAGCACAGCAGCGTTTGCCTTTTCTTGCCAAGTTAGCACGGAGGAAGTTTCATCAGGGAGAGGCAGGGGCCTCAGAACAGGGAGGCCGCAGGGCGGCCTCGGCAGGTGAGTGCTGGCAGCCCGTGGCCTGAGACGTTAAGCACTGTGGGGAGAAATGGAGAAAGAAGCTCCTTGAACTTTAGGCACACTCCGGTGTGTGAAGCAGCTGGCCCGAGAGATGAGAGCAGCCTGGTCTTCCCTTCTCGGTGAGGCTTGGGCCTTTTACATATTCCCACGCAATGGAAATACGCAACCACTTCCAACTGGGTCCCAAATTCTCAAATGTGCCGACTACAGGACTCTAGGGACACAGCCTCCTCCTTAAGGATTTGTGAGATGTCTGTAAAGAAAAGGAAAATTTGTGAACCTTCTCAGAAGAAGCCATACAAGAATACTTAGAAGCAAAAAATTACTCAGGCTGACATTTGAGAGGCTCTGGTTCACTGGTTCAGGCCCCCTTCCCAGGCTGACAAGGGTGAGAGGCTCTGGAAGAACAGAGTCCACGGGAGCTGTGCTCTTCTGCGAATTCCGTCCAGCCATATTCCTCCACACCTGCAAAGTGGTGGAGAATGTTCTCTGCTTCACTCCACCCCCACTTGGGCATTGGAACAATGACTTCCTCACTGGGTTTTGGTAGTTTTTCCATTATGTTTTAATTTTGCCCTTTATATGAAGTGCTATATTTTGTTTTAGAATAGGCATTACATTGGCTCAAAAATCAATTCACACAGCAAAGTATACAGTGAAGTCTTACTTCCACCCCAGTTACAATCTCCTCCACATATGTGCACAGCTAATTCATTTTACTAGTATCTAGGGTACCATTTACCAGAGTTTCTTTAAGATACTGCAAGATAGCTTAATCGCATTGCAATCTTGCATACCAAATTATATGCAAATTATGCATATAATTATGCAGACCAAAGTCTGACAGGTGCAGACCCTTGCATATTCTCACTGAGCGTCTCCTGGGCTGCTCCCGCTGACAACCCCTTCTCCTCTCTCTCGTGTGATCTAGATCCATTTGAGAATCCTATGAAAGCTTTGGACCTTTCCTGAGGAAAATGCACCTAGGCACACACCTATACACATTGGCATTCAATTTTGGTGGGGGTTATGGGCTCTGTGAAGCCCATCTGTACCCTTGGTGATCACACCCCCCCTTCCAAACTGTTATCTATTTAGAGCTCTGGGCAGGCACTTGGCTGAAAGCATTATGCTTCCTTTCAGAGGGAAGTTTCAGCAGGGCAAAGCCTGTATTACTGATCTCTGCTGTTTACAGAGATCTCAGTCTCTCCTCGGGCCGAGGGGCATTGGTGCAGTGGAGCTGGGACCTGAGCTGGATCCTGGCTCTTAGGTAGAGTCCTGAGACTTTCATATGTCCTTTCCACAAAGTGAGTCTCACGAACAGACCTTATCCCGGAGGGTCATGGCTTTTTTCACAGAGATGGACATTGAGAGATAAGCACCCCAGGAACTACACAATTACAGTTGGGAGGAATATGGTGAAGAAAAACACCGGGGCCAGGACATCTTGTGTGACAAGGAGGCCTCCCAAGAGAGTGACATCGATGTGACGGTGTGTCCTTCAAGCCTGGGTCCAACTCCCATGTGGGGAGTGGCTGCCTTGGTTCCCAAGCCCATCATCCTGCAGGCAACACCTCTGACCACAAGGGGGCCTGCTGGAGCCTGGTCTGGCCCAGCCCTTCCCGCCCAGAAACACCTCCCAGTCTGGTCCCTGCTGTTGGTGACTCAAGGAGCCAACACCTGTCTCCAGAGGTCAAGGCCACCTTGAGGGTATAGGGTGCCCCGGCACTCCACACACGGGGCATGGAGGGAGTCTCCCGGCCGGGCCAGCCCCGGCTTCCTCTCAGTGGAACCTCTGCTACATGGGAGCCCTAGCGGGCTGGCTGGACCGACCCAGCCCCTGCCCCTGGCTTCCGCTTCTGCCCCACTTTGCTTCTTTCCCCCACGGTTGCCAGAGAGCCGCTGCCAGTTTTCCCAGCACATTGCTCACAGGAAATTAGAGTCTGAAGGTGCAAGATGAGAGAGAAAAGTCATACCTGGAATAACTGAAACCACTGGGGGGCTGCATTTCCAGCTCCACTTGCCCTGTGCAAAAGCACTGAGACCCCACCTTCCTCGCAGGCTCCTGCGACACCCTCACCAGTGCTGAGGGTGCAGTTCCACCATGGGCCATGAGGGGCTGCTTGCCCGGAGCTCCTGGAGGGGGCTCCCAGGGCCTGGCTCAGCTGGGAGAGGACAGAACACAGCAGGTAGCATCCGAAGCTTTACCTGTTGGCAGAGTGGGTGGTGTGTGCTTTGAGTAACATGGAGCAGGTTCAACAGAACCAAGTCTCTTCCTCTCCAAGATTCAATCACACCTAACGCTCTACTGCTGGAAACTCATCAGCCAGGCCCTGCCCTCTCTGCAAGGCACTCTTTACAAACCACTATAGAGGCTGCCTTTCTTTGCTGCTTTGCAATGTAGGAAGTGCTTCTGGTACACACCTGATGGTCTCCCCGTGACACTTCTGGAGGGTAGGCACTCGCGAGAAAATTTTCTTTTGGCTGATGAGGGACTCGAGGACTGGCACCCAATTCCAGGTTGTCCACTTCTCGGTTTGATGTGCACTCCATTACGTGGTGGCCAGTACCACTCAGGCGCCTAGATGTGAATGAATCTGCTTGATGACTGGACTCCATGGCAGCAAAGCAGGGCAGCCCAGCAGTGTTAGGGAAGTGATGAGTAATCCCTCAGGGGAAGGGAGAGCCAAGGCTCTGAAGATGGGAAGCCCACAGAAGAAGGAACCCCAGGCACGAGGGCAGACTTCCCTGTGTGCCAGGCAGAGTCTGCATTCTTGGGTGTGTGTGTGAGTTTTCACTCCTGTTAGTTCTTGGAGTTGACAACCAGCAATCACGTTTTGAATGGTCTCCTGGCCATGGATGGTGAACTGTGGGGTGTGTGTTCAGCGCTCTGTGCTGTTGCTGTTGTGGGAGCAACACCCAGAGCTCCATCGAGCCAGTATGTCCAGCTCTGTCTCTCTCAGCTAGCCTCCAAAATCCCTTCATGAGGGCATGACTCCCACTCGTGAGGGCTCCACTCTTGCTCCCTAATCACCTCCCAAACATCCTACATCCTAACACCATCACATTAGCAGTTATGGTTTTAACAGATGAATTTGAAGGAGGGAAAAGACACACAAAAATTCCACTCATAGCACCCAAAGTGAGATTTAAAGTGATGCAAGAACACAGCTTTAAATTTCATTGAATCGCACTAATACACTCTATTTAGTAGTAAGATGAATTAGTCAAAGACAGTCTGTTTGGTGAGAATAAGCACATAACATCTAACACCTACCAAACTCTCTTTTTATGAAAGAGAAAGCAAGCTTCAGCTTTGGCCCTCTTAAAGCTGGCAATGATATCTGGTTATATTAATAACATTGTTTTTGTTTCATCGAATTTATTTTTATGCTTGGCTACCTTCTATTTACCGTAAGTGATGCCAATTTTTCTTTTCGGCTTATGATTGCAAGATTCCTTCATGAACATATGAATCTAAATTAAAAAGTGAGTTTAAAGAAACGTATTAACTAAATAACAGGAGGAATAATATACAGATATGGAAAAGTCTGAAGGTATGGAACTCTGTACTACCCCCAGAAGCTTATGAAAGCTTCTTTTTTCTAAGGAAAATTCCCTCTATGGGAAGAATTCTGATGCCAACACCAATCAATTTCTGAAATCTACTTCGATTCATCTCTTGGGTCAGTTTGTTTTATTTTTGTTTACAAGAAGGGCTCACGGGTTTTATGTTCTCTAGTGTTTATATGTTTGACTACTGCATCTGATTTGACAAGAACTTGTATGGTAGGAAATTGTTGTGTTCCACTTTCTTTTCCTCAGAACTTTGTGGACACTGTTTTACTATTTTCTTGCATCAAATGCTGCCTAATTCTCAGGGTCCTCTCCCAGCCCTACCCCACCATTGTAAGTGGATTGCTTTTTGTTCTTGAATACATGAGACTATTTTCTTTTACTTTGAAGTGTAGTAAATTCATCAAGTATGTCTCAGAGTTGAGCCAGCACTGTCACTTCTTTCCAGAATCCAGGGAGCCCTTTCAATTTCCTAGCCAGCTCTTTCTTTTCTTTTATATTGGTAGATATTTTTTGTATTTCATGCATTGTAGTCTTTCTTTTGGGGAAACAAGGACCCATAGGTAGATCATTATCTATCCCTCATAGCTTAATCTTCATCCTAACCATTTCAACTTTATTGTCTTTTCCCTACACACCTTGTATGATTATCTCAAGCTTTTTTGAAAGTGATGAATTTAATATTTGACTATGTTAATTTTGTTTCTTGCTCTTTCAAATTTACTTAACTCTGTAATTGCTGTTTTGATCTGCAATTTTTCCTTAGCTCTGTAACTACCATTTTTCCCTCTTATTTTATTGTCTCATCTAAGTATTTATTTATTTTTGTTTCAATGAATTTATGTTTTCTTTGTTTTTTTCTAGATACAAAATACTTGTCTTAGGTTTTTTTCCCTGTTTCTTAGGCTTATATTAGATTTCAGGATGGATTTTTCACTTTCCCATTTATACTATATTTCCTCTTCTTTTTTGTGTTAACCTCTCTGCATAGTTGCCATGAATTTTCTTTTATTCCTGCAGAATTTTTAATAAAAGGAGCTCTATCAGCGCATCCCATTTGCCTGTATATGGTGTAAATCAATGTTACTTGGTTCTCATCTAAATGTGTCTGAGTGCTGTTGTCTTCCCTTCAGTAGTGTTTGCTTCTATTCTTACAATCTTTCTTACCCTTAGCAAGTTACTTATGCTTTCCGTGCCTCAGTTTTGTCAACCTACATCCTATATACAGGTTCAGCACTAAATGAGCCATAATGTGTAAAATGCTTATAACAGTGTCTGGCATACACGAAGGCTATTATCCTCAGGAAGGGAGGCTCTCTTCTCTCCAACTTCTTTTTACCCCCAACTTTTATTTTAGGTTCAGGGGGGTACCTGTTCAGGTTTATTATATGAGTAAATTATTTGTCATGGGGGTTTGGTGTACGGATTATTTCATTGCCCATGTAATAAACATAGTACCCGACAGGTAGCTTTTCAATTCTCACCCTCCTCCCACTCTCCACCCTCACTAAAAATACAAAAATTAGCCTGCCATGGTGGCATGCACCTGTAGTCCCAGCTACTTGGGAGGCTGAGGCAGAAGAATCACTTGAACCCAGGAGGCGCAGGTTGCAGTGAACTGAGATCGCACCACTGCACTCTAGCCTGGGCGACAGAGTGAGACTCTGTCTCAAAAAAAAAAAAAAAAAAAAAAAAAAAAAAAAAGATATGACCGTGTTCTGAATACAGATGTTTATTCTAAATATAAGGCAATTCTCTAAAACAATGACAATGAGTGAAATCAATAATAAGCACTCATTTTCATGCATGAAAATCACTTACCAATTTTTTTGTAAACTTTTTGATGAAAACATATTTTTAAAGTTTCTTTTGTAAACTTTTTGATAAAAGAAAACCCTTCGACCCAGTAATTCTACATCTAGTAATTTATCCTAGGAAAAAATCAGGACACACCAAAAGTTGTATGGATAACTATGCTCATTACATTGTTATTTATAACATGAAAAATTGTAATCAACCTAAATGTGTGATAAATTAAGGAATAACAATACAATAAAACTCAAAACAGACATTAGGCTATAGTAGAATATTTAATGACATAGATAAATGTTCATTTTATATATTTAAGTGAAAATGTGAATTTAATCCTGTTTCTCTGGAGGGGGAATAAGCAAAAAAAAATATGTGTTTGCATATTTTACATATATAAATATATAAAAGGTCTTTGATATATGTAAAAGATGCAAACAAAATGGTACATATACCAAAATGTTTGTGGTTACTTCTGAATGGTAGGATTATGACTATTTTTCTTGGTGGTTTTCTGTATTTTCCAACTTTCATCCAATTATATGTATGTATATGTATCTGTACAGGCCTATATTCCTTATCTATAATTCAGAAATCCAAAAACCTTTCACAATGGACATTTTCCATGAAGTTAGTAAAAACTCGTTTAGCAACAAAAACTTGGTCTGAACCGGCATGAGCCTTTATACAGTGTATAATTATGAGTCTTTCTATAGTCTGCATTTATCCCATGCCTTGTGGACACACTTCTATTTCACTGCAGATGCGCTCTGCCCCAGAATTCCTGGAGGTTATATAATATTCAGTCTGTGTGCTATTCTAATATGAAAAATCTTCTGGATTCTAAAGCATCTACCTTCTATGGTTTCAAATAAGGAATTGTGGATAATATTTTAGGTTGTTTTGTTTTGGTTTGTTTTGTTTGAGACACGGTCTCACTCTGTCATGTAGGCTGGAGGACAGTGGGGTGATCAGAGCTCACTGCAGCATCAACCTCCCAGACTCAAGCAATCCTTCTGCCTTAGCCCCTGAGTAGCTGGGACCACAGGTGCCCGCCACCATGCCCAGCTAATTTTATTTATTTATTTATTTATTTATTCATTTATTATTTATTATTTAGAGATAGGGGTCTCACTATGTTGCCCAGGCTGGTCTCAAACTCCTGTCCTCAAGCAATCTTGAGGTATGCTTTGCAATGTCTGACATTGCATAGCACTGTCAGACAGTGACAGTGCTATGGTTCCATTATGCAATTGCAATTATGCAATGAAACATAATTTGGTCTGCAAATTATGCATATGCAATTGCATTATGGTCCTGACAAGATTGTTTAATTGCATACTTAACTGCATAATGGAACAGAGAGGTGATGCATAGAGATGCATAGAGAGGTGTGTTTTGCTGTTGTTGAGGTGTGTTTTGCTGTTGTTGGAAGCTGTATTCTGTAAATGCGATTTAGACCAAATTAGTTGATAACATTGCTCAAATTGAATGTACTCTTACGACTTTCTATCAATTATTATATCAAGTATTTGTTATATCAATTATTGAAAGAGGAGTATTGAAATGTTCAAGTATAATGGTAGATTTGTTTATTTCTCTTGCAATTCAATCACTTATTTTCTTCATATATGTTGAGACTCTGTTATTAGGGGAATAAACATTTTGGATTTTGTCTTTATGAATTAACCCCTTTATCACTGTGAAGTGACCCTTATTATCCCTGGTTATATATATATATATATATAAAATACATATAAAATATATATTTATTATTAAAATAATAAATATATATTATATACAATATATAAAATATATAACATATATTATATAATATATAAAATACATAACATATATTATATAATATATAAAATACATATAAAATATATAATATATATTATATATAATATACATATAAGATATGTATTGTATATATAAATACATATAAAATATAAAATATATAATATATAATATACAATATATTATATATTATATACTATATATTATATACAATATATTATATATTATATACAATATGTTATATATTATATTTGTGATATTGTATATGATATATAATATATAATATATATTTTATATGTATTATATATTATATATAATATAATATATATTTTATATGTATTATATATAATGTATATATTTTATATATAATATATAATATATATACATTATATATAAAAATATAATATATAAAATACATAATATATAATATATTATATATAAAATATATATTATATAATATATATAAAATAAAATATATAATATATATAACATATATAATATAATATATATAAAATATATATTATATATGTAAAATATACATTATTTTACATATTTTATATAATGTAATATATTTTATATAATATATAAATATATAATATATAAATGTATATTTTATTTATATATTATATATAAATAATTATATATATTATTTATATATAAATATATAATGTATCATATAAATATATAATATATTATATAAATATATAAATATATATTATATAAAATACATTATATATAATGTAATATATAAATATGTATAATATAATATATATATTTTGCTTTGGAAAATCTATTTTGTCTGATAGTAATATAGTTACTTCAGCCTTATTTTGATCAATGTTGGTATGGTATATCTTTTGTTATTATTTAATTTGACTTATTTTTGTCTTTATGTTTAAAGTACGTTTCCCCACTGGTACACATGAACATAAAGGTGGGAACAATGGACAGTGTAGAGTCCAAATCGGGGGAGGGAGGAAGGGGAGCCAGGTTTAAAAAATAATCTATTGGGCTCTGAGTTCGCTATTTGGGTGATGGGTTCAATTGAAAGCCCAAACCTCAGCATCATGCAATATATCCGTGTAACAAACCTGGACACGTACCACTTGAATCTAAAATTTAAAAAATAAAAAAGGTGTCCTGTGGGCAGCATATAGTTGAATCTTCCCTTTTCATACAATCTGACAGTATCTGTCTTCTAATTGGATTGTTTAGGTAACTTACTCTTAATGTATTTATTGATCTGTTTGGGTTTAAGTCTGTTACATTGCTATCTGTTTTCTATTTATCCATCTGTTCTTTGTTTCCTTCTTCGTTTCTTTTCTGGCCTATATGTATTTTTTTATGCCCCCATTTTATTTTCTTTGTTGGCTTACTAGCCATAAATTTCTTTTGTATTATTAAATTTCTCAATTCTCAGCAACTATATATTGAAAATTCTACATCTTACCATTCTCTTTATTCTCTCCTTCAGCTGTCCAGAGGCCAGCTGTTGGTCTGAAAGTATTTGTTACAAGCAAGTACCATTAAGCACATTGTTTAGTGTAGCTGACATTATTTTTTGAACCAAGTCTTTCTTTATTAAAAAAAGCAGTGCATTGGTTTAAATTCTGGAACGGGCTCCTTTATCTCATACTGGCTTTGTGCAGCACTGTTCTAGATGTTATAGAAATAGGCACAGGGTACAGTTCTGTCTTGGCAAGGCCAGAAAGGCCTTTAAGGCTGCTGCAACACTTAGGCTGCGACTTCAGAGATGGCCAGTTTGTTCATCCAGAAAATGGGGTAGGAAAGAACATTCCAGATGTTATAAGTTTCTTGAGGTCAGGGACTTTGTCTTCTTCGTCTTGGTAGTCTCATAACAATGCCTGACACATAATAAATGCTCAATAAATGTCTGTAGGATTGAACTCAACAAATTGCGGGAAGTAATGTCAGTTAAAGTGCCGAAATAAGAGATATAGGTGTCTCATCGGGGGCAGCAAGTCTAGGGTGAAAAATGATGCTAGAGAAATAACAAAAAAAAAAATCACACATGGAAGGCATTGTTTGGCATGTTAAGGGTCTCAAATCTTATCCTGAAGAGTATAGAAGGTTATTTGAAGGGTTTCAAGCAGGATGTCATCAGATTCACATTTTAGAAGATCCCTCCGAGTGCACTGTAAAGGGTGGTTCAGATTGGGCTAATCTGAAGGTAGAGAGACCAGATGGGGGCTCTTGCAGTAGTCCCCCAGAAATATGGTGACAACCTGAGCTAAGATTGGCTTCCCACCAGGAAGCAGTCACTTCTGTCTCCAGACATAGACTCAGTGGAAATTCTCCCAGCTCTGAGATATTCAATGGTATTAGGTAGCAACCAGTACCTTTCTCTCTCCTCCCAGATCTAGGAAGTCCATGCTTGCCTTGTTCTGGATGTTTGCAATGGAAGAGTGAACAACATCTTAAGGGGGCATGAAGGAGCAGAAGATGGTGTTATCTAACTATACATTCTTGCCATTTCCTTCTATTGGGAATTAAATATGTCCCCAAAGACAGTGTCCCTGAACAAAAGGAAAGACAGCAAATACTTCTCATTGCAAGAGTTCTTTCTGGATACATGTTATTCTTGCCCAAAATACTTCTTTACCGGAAAATTAGAAATTTTTATTCATACTCTCATACCCTAGAGAACCCTGTCTTAGTCTGTTTTATGTTGCTATATCAGAAGACCTGAGACTGTGTAATTCATAAAAAAAAAATATTTTATTTGGCTCACAATTCTGGAGGCCAGGAAGTCCCAAACTGAGCAGCCCATCTTGTGAGGGTCTTGTGCTGCTTCAACTCATGGCAGAAAATGGATGGGGGAGTGGGAATGTCCAAAGAGATGAAACATGAGAAGGAAAAACTTGTTGTCATGGTAACTAACCAAGTCTGTAAGAGTGAAACTCACTCTAGAGAGGAGGCATTAATCTGTCCATGAGAGATCTGTCCCCATGATCCAACACCTCCCACTAGACCCCAACCCCAACACTGCCACACTGGCATTTAAATGTCAACATGAATTTTGGTGGTGACAAACCACATCCAAACCATTGCAAACTCCCTCACCTTCCCATCCTCTATACACTCAACTTTTATACACTTCAAGGAGCAAATCTAGTTTACTAATTCCTTTTCTGTAATTTATTTTATTTCTAAAGCAGGTGCTGTGTGAGGGAAACAAATATCTGGTTTGCAAGAGACGGAAGTGAAGGAGAAGCAATACTAATGATGATAATAATACTAAGGAAAAAACACCCAGGAGGAAAACTGCCTAACATTGATATGTAACAAATATGTGTGTGTGTGTGTGTGTGTGTGTGTGTAATTTCAGCAAAGTGCAGTTGTGGAAGCTGTAAGAGTACACAGGTACATTAACAATTCATTTTCTAGGCGAATAACTGACTCCTGGCCCAAATTTCCTGTCATGGATAACAAGCAAATCCAAACTTGCCCATAGGCTCATGCTTTCATAACACACCTAGTGTCTTGCTATCACCTTTCCCCCCAAAGACCTCCAATGATTTGAAAAAATGAAAAAGAAAAACAAGACAATATTTATTCATTTTGTCCTGATAGATTGCTTTATTAATTCTATGAGAGAGAGGAGGACAAACCAAGAGGCTAGCTGAAGTTACATAATGGGTGATGAGTGTCCAATTCTAGGGTATTTCTCCTTGATAAATGATTTATTATTGTCACAAAAGATACCAAATTTTGATACTCTAAATAGCAGTGCTGTCCAATAGAGATAAACTATGCCATATTCATAAACTTAAAATTTCTAGTAGACTCATTAAAAAGGTAAAAACAGGAGAAATGAATTTTAATGCTATATTTTATTTAACCCAATATTAACAATTATCATTTCAATATAAAAATAATCTCTTACTATTAATGAGGTTTTAATATATTTTTTTGTACTAAGTCTTGTACATCTGGTGTGCATTTCATGCTTACAGCACATCTCCATTAGCACTAGCCACAATTCAGGAGCTCAGTAGACACGAACTAGTGGCTTGCATATTGGAGAGTGCATGTCTAGAGCTTCTTAGGTAATTTGACTTCTTCAAGGGGCCTTAATCATGGCCTAAGGAGCCTAGATTTACTTTGCTAGGGCTGTTTTCAACAAGTGCATGCATAATTCTAGTAGGGTGAGGGTATGGATAGGGTGAGAAAAAAAAAGGCTGTAAAGGATATATGGGATTCTGAGCCCAGCCCATCCAATCTCCAGGGATGCACTGGTGTCAACTTCAAGCTACCTTGTCACAGATGCCATTGAGCCAAATCATAAGGCAAAGGAAGTCTAGGTTGCAATGGGGCAGATGAAGCCCAATTTATACTCCCACTCTGGTGGGTCTGTAGTACTTTTCTTAGCTGTTTCTCAGAATTTGTCTAGTTTATGTTCCCTGCTGTGTGTCTATAATGATCCTTAAGAAGAATGGACAGTCCCATAGGAGATTAGAGGTGGGAGGGGCTTTAGGGGTTCTTTGGTGCAACCTCCTCATTTGATAGTTGAGGACAGTGAGACCGGTATCTCAGGGTCTGTGACGTTCATGAGCCCTTAAAAGAAGGATGCAGAAAGTGACTACATAGCCCACCAGGAAACCCATGTGAAAGCCACGAGGAAGAGCCTGTTCCCAGAGCCTGGACACACCAGGACGGTGATTTTCCCATGTGCTTTCTGAGAATACCCACCCCTGTGAGCCACAGGCCACACACAGACGAGTGTCCCAACAGCTTCTCTGCAGATTAGGTCATTTCTTCACAGAGTCTTACCAAGATATACACTTTTAGACCAGCTTAGTTCTAGAAGAAATTTTTTTTTCTGTTGTAAATATTTTCTAACAATTTTGTTCTCCAAAATACATATTTTAAAATTTGTTGAGTTGGCTTCCTCTGAGGCCTCTCTCTTTGGCTTGTAGATAACCATTTTTTGTCCTATACCTTTTTTCTGGTCTTCCCTCTATGCGTGTCTGTGTCCTAACCTCCTGATAAGGACACCAGCCATATTGAATTAGGGCCCACCCTAATGACCTAATTTTAACTTAATTATCGATGTAAAGACCGTGTCTCCAAATATAGTCACATAATGGGGCACTGGGACTTAGGACATCAACATATGAAATGAAGAGGGTAGCATAGCTCAGTCCATAACAATGGAAATAATAAAAGTACTTAGTTTGTTGTGGCAATTAAATGAGTTGCCACGAATAAAGAGGTTAAAAAATTGCCATGCATACAGCTATTCAAAATATTTTCTCTGCTGCTGCTTCTATCACAATAGTTTCTTATGTCAGTGCCAGTCTCTGCGTTAAACTACTCACATACTACTTCATTCAACCCTCACTCCACTTCTGAGAGGCTTATATTATTTATTCATTTTATAGATGTGAAAACTGAGGGCTTAGAGGGCTTAAGTCACTTTCTAAAGCTACTAAGTGCCAGAAACTGTCTGACTGCAAATCCTGCACTCTCAACCATGATGTGTAACTATTTCCATTTCTCTACATGCTTTACGGTAAACGTGATGGTGAATTTACCATTCTACAATTTGACTTTTCAATTTCTTTCAGGAATTATTTTCCAATCACTCCAGGAAGGAATTATTCCCAAGATGAGTAGTCTCCCTGAGGATTGAAACAGCTGTAATGCTCCCCTGCTGGAACATTCTGATCCTAAACCTATAGAGATGAGGAATTTGTAGAAATGGAACCTGCCAAGAACAGAAACTGGCAGAATCTGTCACAAGAAAAAGGTCCCAATCAGACTCCAAGAGAGGGTTCTTGGATCTTGTGCAAGAAAGAATTCATGGGGAGTCTGAGTAAAGTGAAAGCAAGTTATTAAGAAAGTAGAGGAATAAGAGTATGGCTACTCCAAAGACAGCATCCCTGAGGGCTGCTGGTTGCCTATTATTATGGTTATTTCTTGATCACATGCTAAACAAGGGGTGCATTATTTATGCAGGGTTACATCCTGATGTTGCTATGGCATTTGTGAACTATTATGGCGCTGGTGGGAATGTAGCAGTGAGGATGACCAGAGGTCACTCTCATGGCCATATTGGTTTTGGTGGGTTTTGGCTGGTTTCTTTACTGCAAACTGTTTTATCAGCAAGGTTTTAAGGACCTGTATCTTGTGCTAACCTCCTATCTCATCCTGTGACTTAGAATGCCTTAACTGTCTAAGAATGCAGCCCAGTAGGTTTCAGCCTTATTTTACTCAGCTCCTCTTCAGGATGAAGTTGCTCTAGTTCACATGTCTTAGACATTTCCTCCCTCCCTTTTATAAGAGAACCCTTAATCCTAAGGTTGTAGGGGGACAAAGATTCATCTTCTGTAACTTCTTCAGGCTGAATAGGGGCAATGATATTCCTGCCTAACTATTAGGGTCTCTGTGTTCAGGGTAGAGAGGAGCTCAGTCAGAAAGCCTCAGTATGATGAAGGCCATTCAGAACTCTTGAGTCCTGATGAAAGGTGATATCTGAAAGACTAATAAGTATTCAGTTTAAGAAAACATTTAGCAAGCTTAGTCTGCATTCCTACACAAAGAGTAAAACAGCAATGTAACAAAATAAGCAAAATTATCCCAAATAAACTAAATTATAAGGCTCTTCATGAACTGGGCAACTACTGGAACCAAGCTGACATGAGGTGGTTAGCCAATTCCAATACATGCCCAGAATTAGAATACTGATCCAGATTTTTACATTACCAAAATGTCTTATTTTTTCAGAGTAGCAGACAAAGATCACCGGTTGGTTCACAGGAAGAAGCAGGGTTAGCCTAAACTGCAGAAACAAACTTAACAACTGATGAGACTAGAATTTAATAACAAGTGTAACATAGGTCTTGAAACATAATATTCTCTCTCCTGTTTTCCATTTTTACTAAAGACAAGTCATAGTGAGACTAATTTGCTTTATTATACTTGGCCTGATTATTTGTATAAAGTACAGCAACAATAATTATTTTTCACATAGACTTTTAACACTGGCTTTGATGAAACTTTGTTTCTTAGAAGGAATCTTAGATAAGACTCTTTTTGAGCTGAGCCCTACCATGCGTTTGTACCCTCAAATACCTATGAATTGAGTAAATTCCTCTCCTCTTGGGGTCCCAAGATAACTTGGGGCTCCTGGACCTGTTAGAAGGTGACATTATTTACTTACCACAGGTCAGAAATCATGTACAGGGACTGTTGTAGCAAAGGTCTGAGGCCAGTTCCCCAAGGGGCTTTTATTGACTTGGCAAGTCAAGTTTGATTCCTTAAAGGAGAGTGTACCATTCCATCAAAGTCTTCGTAAAATAATCAGTTTCTCCAATTGTGTCTTGTTGCCAAAAATAATAATAATAAAGAAAAAACAAAACAAAACCCAACAGATTCTTATTACACTCATGCAAATAACTATATTGCCATAAATTAAGAATACTCACAACTAGTTTACAAAATCCAGAGAAATCAGGTAAAAAGAAAAAATATGCTCTCAATTTTGTTCACACAAGTATACTTTACTCAATTGCTAAAAGCTATAATAGCTCAAAAGTTTTCTTGACTCTGAAACACAAAAGATCAGCAACATTTTACACAAAAAGTTAAAAAGGTTACTTTAGACTTTTGCTAGTTTAGTCCATGCAGTTAACTTCTGTTCTGCTTGATATTTATGAACATTTTAGCTCTCCCTGAGTCCTGAAAGGTTTCCCTCTGTTCTGATGTCACAATGTCCAAACTTATCAGAAATCTGCATTTAAAAGCACCAGTAGAGTCCTACAGTTAATTCTAAACCACCTTTTAAAGAGAACCAAAACAAGACAACAATTGTCTGTGGATAACCAGAAGTCTTAGGACAGCCACAATTAAAGCCAAGATTGACTAGAAAAATGTGGTTGCTTCTGGGACACAATGATTTTAATGAACAATTATTAATAACATACACTAAGTCATATCAGGATTAAAGAATTTTTAAAAATAATTTTGGAACATGTACTAGTAACACATTTATAGAAATACAGCCCAAAGAAACCCAAATGCCATTTTGTATTTGATAATGCTTCTTGTATTATTGTAATATTAAATAAGCCAAATGTCACTGTTGCATTTGTGCATTATTGATGTCAAACCCAGTTCTTAGTAAAACTTTATAGACAAATGTATTCAATCCTAAGCATATTGACCATAAGGTAAGGTTTTTATAAACCTTTTATAACCCTTTACAAGTTTTTGTTAAAGAGTAGAGTAGTGCTTTTATTCCAATGTTCAGTTTCCAGAAAAACTGAATAATACCCCTTTAATTTTAGCCGATGTTTGCACACAGAATCTCTTTTACAGTTATTTTTTCACAACCCTTCCACAGCTTTCTTGAACAGTCAGCTTCATCCTAACTTGAAACCATCCTTTAATGCTTTAATCTAGGCAAAAATCTAAATTCCCATGACTTTATTTTTTTTTTTAATTAAAAATATTTCTTTTTTTTTTTTTGAGACAGAGTCTCGCTCTTTCGCCTAGGCTGCAGTGCAGTGGCGTGATCTCGGCTCACTGCAAGCTCCGCCTCCTGGGTTCATGCCATTCTCCTGCCTCAGCCTCCCAAGTAGCTGGGACTACAGGCACCTGCCACCATGCCCGGCTAATTTTTTTTTTGTATTTTTTTAGTGGAGACGGGGTTTCACCATGTTAGCCAGGATGGTCTCAATCTGCTGACCTCATGATCCACCTGGCTCGGACTACCAAAGTGCTGGGATTACAGGCGTGAGCCACCGCGCCTGGCCATTTCACTTTCTTTACATAATTGCATATAAAACTGTTTCTTCAGTAGTATCAATTACATGTTATAATGTTGACTCTTAACAAGGTTTTTCACCAAAAGTTGCTAAATTTGAGATTTTAATTATGTACTAGGTGTGGAGCCTAGCCTGGGACACACCAGGCAGAAGTGCAGATAAAGGCTGACTCCAGCATAGCTAGGGGGCGTGGCTAACTCCACAGGTCCCCAGGTCTTATCTAGAATCTAATGACTTCAAGGTAGGTAAATTGAACAGCTTTCAAAAGTTAAAGAAGCAGTTTATGACCTTCAAGCATTTAGCAATCTTAATATCTGACCTGCCTAATTTAAGCCAAATGTTTACATTTTTGAAGATATTTTTATTTTACTGATCTTTAAAACTGTCTTTATTTCTGGAAAATTCCTTAAGTCACATGAACTAAAAGGCATTATACTTTTTACTTTTCTGACAAAATATTTGAGTTAAGCTCTCATTATTAAACCCATTAATCAATGCTGTTTTAGAAATAAACATCACACACCCATAATACATGTAAATACATACACAGGAGAAGATAAAAAAAATTCATCCCCTGAGGCAGAAATTGAACCCTGAACACAGGATGCCATTGTGAAAACAGAAAACGTGGCCACATGGTTACAGCTTCAAGCTCCCAAGGACATGCGAGACAAGAAAAAAATCTCATCCAGTTTTTCTCAGGAAACTGCAGCAAAGTTTGTAACAGACCAGTTTGCTGTTCTGCCTTGAAAAGCGGTTTACAGGTGTCCTAAGCCAGTGTTCTATCATAAGGTACCCCTCTTTATGACAGAATAATACAGAAAAACACACAAAGCACATCAGATTTGCTACAGCTTAAGTCTAGCATCAAAAATCCTTTCTTTCATTAATCAAAACTTTATAGGAGATAAACAGTGATTTTTACCATTAATTCAACCAGTTTGCACAGAGAAAGAGAGAGAGACGGAGAGAGAAAGAGGAAAGCAATGCCTGAGGCAGGGTCGGGAAGGGGAGGCACTCAGACCAGAGAAAGACCCACCCATTGCAGTGACACTGAACAGTTCAGGTGGCCGCTTGATAGTTGTGAAGGATCTTTTCCAGCAGTCCCATCAGCTCTCAAGTTTTCCGTTTTAGGGAGAAATAGTTCCCCATGTCCCATGATCCTGTACATGCCTAATCCTGTTACCCACAGCTGTCAGCAAGGAGTTCAAGGCAGATTAATCCAAAGAGAATAGCAGTTAACATCCTGTAGTGCAAAGCCCGTTCTTAGCTCAAAGGGACTTTACCCAGAGCGACCTTTCTAAGAGGGGCCACTAACCCCCTAAATCTTAGAAAGGGACTCTAATCCTCCTAAATTGGGCCTCTAACCCAAGGTCATTCAAGTGTCCTTGCCTTTTATTAAGAGGGGCCTTTAACCCACTCTGTCTTAGGAGAGACTCTAACTCCCCTAAGTTGGGCCTCTATCCCAATCCCATTCTTTACCTGAGTAGGTACTCCACCACTTATCCAAAGTTGTCCAATCAGTGCTGCAGTCTATTTCGTTGGGTTGGGGGGAGGTCTCCTTAGTATCATCCCTTCAGGGTTTGCCAGGAAGATGTTACACGACCCCAACACTTACCCAAAGTTATCCTTTGGTTCAGGGGTTTCCTCGCTACGGTCTCTTCATCATCACCACAAAGCTGTTACAGGAAAGGCTTCTTATCCAGACCCCAAAAGAGGATTCTTGAATCTCAAGCAAGAAAGAATTCAAGGGGAGTCCATAGCCTAAAGTGAAAGCAAGTTTATTCGGAAAATAAAGGAATAAAAGAATAGCTTCTCTATAGATAGAGTAGCCGTGAGGGCTGCTTGCTGCTTATTTTTATGGTTATATCCTGTTTATATGCTAAACAAGGGATGGATTATTCATGCTTCCCCCTTTTAGACCATATAGGGTAACTTCCTGATGTCATGGCATTTGTAAACTGTCACAGCGCTGGTGGGAATGTAGCAGGGAGGATGACCAGAGGTCACTGTTGTGACTATTTTGGTTTTGGTGGGTTTTGGGCGGCTCCTTTACTGCAACCTGTTTTATCAGCAAGGTCTGTATGACCTGTATCTTGTGCTGACCTCCTATCTCATCCTGTGACTTAGAATGCCTTAACTATCTGGGAATGCAGCCCAGTAGGTTTCAACCTTATTTTACCCAGCTCCTACTTAGGATGGAGTTGCTCTGGTTCATATGTCTCTGACAAATCCACCCTTAAAAGTGGCATCATCTGATTCAAACTCCTGCCTTTGTACTTTTGCCTCTTAGGCTACTTCCCAGCGCGACTTCCTTCATCAGCTGCCTTTTTTCAGCTGCTTGGAAATAGAGCCTTATAATAGTTTTCTCTTAGTGCTATACCGTATTACTGCAAACTTAGTGGCTTAACACAAACTTATTATCTTACAATTCTTTTGGTTAGAAGTCCAGGATGGGTCTCATTGGCACTTTGCTCTTTGGAGGCTCTAGGAGAGAATATGTTTTTGTTTTGTTTTTTTTCTCTTCTAGCTTCTAGAGGCCTCCCATATTCCTTGACTCGTGGCCCCTTTCATTATCTTCAGGTGGCAACAGCAGGTAAAGTTCTCACATCACTCTCATCATAGTCACTTCTGAGTACCTATGTGTTTACACTGAGCCCACCTGCATAAGTCAGGATAATCTTCCTGCCTCAAGGTTAGCTAATTAGCACACTAAACTATCTACAAACTTAATTATCTTCTATTATGTATGGTAACATATTTACAGGTTCTGAGGTTTAGGACATAGACAGCTTTTGGGGTCATTATCCTACCTACCAGTAGCCCTTAGACAGAAAAGGAAGGCAAGGGTTGTTAAATTTAAGAAATCTACTTTGGAGGAAGAAGGAGAGAAGAGGCAAACCCAGGATCAAATCATTGTAGACATTGATGTTTTTTTTTTCTTTAACAGACACATAATGAACACCTGTTAAATATCAGGTGCTGTTTCAGATCCTGAGAATAGAGGCATAAACATAAAAGTCAGCATCCCTCTTCCTATGTTGTGTCTGATCATTCATTAAACATGGATGTCACGCATAGGAGAAGATTCTAGGGAAGGAATAATGGAAAGGCATGTCATTTGACCACATGGATTTTGTAGGCCCATGGGAAGATCACTATACCAAGAAACATAATTTGGTATTTGCAGAAAGGGAGAATTGTGTAAGGTATGGCGAGTACAGGGGAAAGAGTCTACAATCTTCTTGGGAAAATGGCACATTTCATGTAGTGCTATTGTTTTAAGTTATATTTGAAAGTGCAGAATAAATTTGCAGGTGTGCCATGTAAGGGAAATACTATGCACAGCATGTTTGGAGATCAGTGTTGCTTAGAGCAAAGTAAGTGGGACTGTGAGTGGTAGGTGTGACTGGATTTCATAGTAGGCTTGTAATCATAGAAACCTTTGTATATGTTACACAATTTTTTTTTACCCACCCATCTCCTTCCTAGATGGATTTAACCCCTCCCCACTTTCCATTACATCCAGGGCTCTCCTGGCCCACAGCAATGTAGGAAAGTAGAAAACGATTTAGCAGATTGAAGAAGACAGAGCTTGTCAGCATACTATACACAGGTGTACTTGCAGAGTTGGTGAACACATAGAGACAAAGGGGTGATTATATTGTGTGTGTTTCAATGAGGCTGGGTATGATCTGGTCATTTGGTTTTCTTCACCTCTTCCTTTGGACATGTCTGGGATTCTGAAGCACTGACCCATCCTTCCTACTCATAAGAAGCAAGTGTTTTAGAATATGAGTGCTATTATTATTCAGGTATGGTAGAGCTAATGGATCAGGAGACAGCTGCCACTGAAAATATAGTTTGTTACTTACAGTTCCCAAGAAGAAGGGGCATGACACACTATGCAGGGCCACACAGGCCCAGTTTTTTTGTTTGTTTGTTTTTCTTGAGATGGAGTCTCGCTCTGTCGCCCAGGCTGGGGTGTAGTGGCATGATCTTGGGTCGCTGCAACCTCTGTCTCCCAGATTCAAGCAATTCTCCTGCCTCAGCCTCCCAAGTAGCTGGGATTACAGGTGTGCACCACCATGCCTGGCCAATTTTTGTATTTTTAGTAGAGATTTCTTCATGTTGATCAGCCTGGTCTAGAACTCCTGACCTCAAAGTGATCCACCTGCCTCAGCCTCCTAAAGTGCTGGGATTACAGATGTGAGCCACTGTGCCTGGCCCCAATTTTTTTTTAAGGCCTGAAACAAATTATTTGAAACCCAGTCATACTCTGTCATCTTTGACCCAGTTAAAACTTCTCCCTGTGTGGTTGTCAGCTATATGGTCTATTTCTCATTCCCCTGACCCAAAACCCAACACACTCCAGAGCTGCTGACCATGATAAAGCCTAATGGCCAATGCTAGAGTCCTGCAAGTAAGTTTCCTCCTTCTGAAACATTTAAAGTAGCTGACCCATAACCCCCATAGGAAAGCCTAAGGGATAGTTCCACCGGCCCTCACCCACCCGCTCTTGCCCTTGCCTGTGCCCTCTCTTCCCTCCTCAACTGGATGAGCTCCGTGCCATCTTCACACTTCTCTTGGGCCTCTCTAACCTCTTTGGGTTCTGTGAGTAATAAATTTCTTCCTTTCATGCATTTTGTTTTCACTTCCTCCACTGTGTCTCACCTGACACTCACACCTGACTCTAACTCCCCCTCCCCTGAGTCAGAGGTCTCCTAGAGAGTGGCTATATTGGTTTATGGCTAGTCTAAAAAGAGAGACCTCATGACCAAGTTAGAAAAAAATCATAGCAATAAGAATCACAACAGTGGGTCAGAAGATAGAAGGAGTGACAGGAAACATTGGCAAGAAACTTTATTGTGGTTTTCACTGAACAAATGAGTGAGGCAGGGTACACAGGCTAAATAGGTTTAGCATTGGCTAGTTTAAATTTTTGAGCAGGCTACAAAGTGTAGGGATTATCTCAAGTTGTTTAGTACCTGGCCCTGTGGTAATTAGGGTAGGAGAATAGGGGCTCAGAGTATGAGAGCCCAATAAAGAAGGTGGTTTGGAGTAGAGGTTTGGATTGGTTGATTTGATATGAAAGGCATGCTCTAGGGAAAGCAGTTTGCTACCCCTAGGAATGAGTTAACCCTGAGAGGGTCAGTCCCTCCAAGATCAGCAAGTCCCCAGATGTCAAAACATCGGAAAATATGGATGTCAAAACATTAGAAAATACAGACAATAAGAAGGCATGATTAATACAGTATGTCCTTCTCAGTACCCAACTGATATGGTTTGGCTCTGTGTCCCCATCTAAATCTTACCTTGAATTATAATCTCTATAATCCACAGGTGTCAAGGGTGGCACCAGGAGTAGGTAATTAAATCATGGGAGCAGTTTCCCCCATGCTGTTCTCATGATAATGAGTGAGTCTCACGAGATCTGATGGTTTTACAAGCATCTGGCATTTCCCCTGCTGGCACTCACTCCATCCTGCCACCCTGTGAAGAAGGTGCCTGCCTCTCTTTTGCCTTCCACCATGATTGTAAGTTTTCTGAGGCCTCCCCAGCAATGTGGAACTGTGAACCAATTAACCCTCTTTGCTTTATAAATTACACAGCCTCAGGTATTTCTTCATAGCAGTGTGAGAACAGACCAATACACCAACTGTAATGGTCTTACTGTGGGGGGATATCAGAGTGACTCAAGAAGAAAAATATAGAGCTCTTTGACACCATCGTAGACTCTAGTGTGAACTTGACATTATAATACAGTGCTATTTTTCTAGTAAAGGACTAATTTTCCTTTTTTCAAAATATTTAAGGGATAGTCATAAGTTTTTTTCTTTTTAAAACTTAGATTGTATATATTGTAGACCATGGGGGAGCCAGTGAAGGATGCTGCAGAAAGACTGATAGAAACAGATTTTTGCAATTTGGAAGATTATACTTGGGTATAATACTAATACTAGATTAGATGAAATGAGGATTAATAAGGAACTAGAGAGATTAATGAGCTCTTTTATATTTATTTACAAGCTAGTAAAAAGGGCATAAACATGTCAGTGGTTGCAGTGATTGAGATAGTAAACTAAGATATTTAGGAGTTAGAAATGAAAGTGTTGCATAAAAATTGGATGTCCAGGGCAAAAGAGAGAGAAATGTGGCACGACTCTCAGCGTTCATATATTGTACAAATAAATGACTCCGTCAAGTCAGGAACTCAGAGGAAATGCAGCTTGGGAGGGAAATATGATATGAGTTTTACCTTTAGGTAGAAGTATTGAGTTGGTGTCCTGAATAAATTTAAGTTCAAATTTGGATCAAAATGGAAGGTACAAATCTTCAATTCATTAATCCATAAGTGGTGATTCTTGTGTTCCCAGTCCCCATCACAGAGTAATGAATAGCAACTACCTCATGGAAAGAGAAAGGACTGCTACCTTCTCAACAATTCTTCTCTCTGAAAGTACCTTTTCTTTGCTCATTGTCTTATCTTTCTCCATCAATGGAATTAGGTGGCAATTCATTTCTGTGAAGCTCATCAGTATTTGAGGTACCCTGAGTTATCTCTGTTTAATTGTGGAAGGTGAATTAATTCACAAGAGGAGAAACTATTTGCTGTTCTGAGACTTTAATCAGTTTCTGTATCATCCCACATTTCTTCTTCAGGAAGTTTTCACCAACTTGCTGATAATAAAGTCGCAGTAGGTGTTCTCCTGTTAACTGGATTCTAACAGACATTTCTTTTTTGAGGCTTCATCTTGAGGTCGAGCCTAGTTTTCTACTCACTGGAATTTCAAAGGATTGTGCTACCTCCCCCCCTGATTAATCAACTGATAAGAAAAAGTATTTCCATGGTAAGTTACCTCAAAATTTGTAAGGACAAAGCTAATTATATATCTCCTTTCATCTGACAACTAAGTTTATTCTCTTCAGAAAAGTGCTCTCCACATTCACTCCATCCTTCCTTTCTACTTCACTGCTCCTTCATTGACAACTGTTCTGGTCTCATCTTTCTTTTATTTGTTAACGCAGGGACTAAAACAATTCTGTTTCTTGTCTTGAATCTCCAGTGTTCTTCCAGTAAGAGCAAATCTATTCCACCTTCTTGCCTTTCCTTCCTAGACCTGGTCTTTGCTCCATTTTAATAAAGATCAATTCATTTTACTTCTGTACTGTATCCTTGATTAAGCAGTAGTAAGAAAATTTGATCCACTGCTTGGCCAAAACTCTGAACCATCTCTTGAATAGTTTTGAATTCTAATTTAATGTATTTGATTGTATGCTCTCTGAATTTCTATTCCTGACTTTCCTGGCATTTGATCTCCATTGGTATGGTAGGCAGAATTCCAAGAATGACCTCCAGTGACTCATGCCCATGTATAATGTCCTTCACTTTCAGCATGAGTGGAACCTAAAAATATGATATGTCACTCCAGCGATTATGTTACATTATTTGACAAAATAAATACTATTCAGGTTGGCCTAACTTAATCACCAGAGCCCTTTAAATGCAGAGTTTTCTGTCTTGAAGCAGAAGTGGGTATCACAGGATTTTAAACATGAGACAGATTTGATGTGCATTTGAAGATCAAGGGGACCAGAAAGAAACTGCAAGGAGGTGACAGCCAATAAAAAATGGAGACCCTAGACCTGCTGTCACAAGGAACCAAATTCTACTAGTACTAGGAATAATCTAGGAGGAGTAGCCAATCTCCTGATGAAAATGCAGACAGCTGACCCCTTGATTTCCACCTTATAAGACCCTGAGAAAAATCCAGCCACACTTTCCTGGACTTCAGACATACAGAACTGTGAGATAAGACAATTGTTACTTTAACCTACTGAATTTGCAGTAATTGGAAAACTAATATAGGTGGGTATCACCCAACATGCATCTTTGGGGAACTACTCAGCAAATCTGCTATATCTCTAGCCTATCTATTCAAAGCCATGGATATTGATCTTAAAAGTTACACCTGCATCTACCCAAGTGAGGTTCTGCTCCTCAATAATCCCTGTAAATAAACAGTTCATTTCTCTTAAACATAGAGTTACACACATACATACAAAATAACTTTCTTCTCTGTGGGTGATCCAGAGCCCACACAAAGTCTGCATAATGTTTACTACCCTCTTTTACTGCTGCTGAGGCCATTGTACCACTGAGAAGGTCTTGCTGTCACTGTTCACATTTTCCAAACAACATGATTAACCATTGAGATATCTTTGAAGAATCTTAGAAGGGTATTTGCAAATCTGTGGGTTATTTGTCTTCACTTGGTTAAAATTCAATTTCATTAAAATTTCCCTACATCTGTGTCTGAAAGTTTGTCTAGAAATGTGCTGTGGTTTGAATGTGTTTCCTCTAAAATTCATTTTGAAATGTAATCCCCATTGTGGCAGTATTAAGAGGTGGGAAGTGATTAGGTCATGAGGGTTCTGCTCTCATGAATGGATTAGTGACTCATAAAAGGGTAGGGAACTAGCTTAGGCACTTTTCTCATGTGATGACATAGCACTCAAGGTGCCATCTTGGAAGCAGAGACCAAGGCCCTCACCAGAAATTGAACCTGAGGTGCTTTGTTCTGGGCTTCTGAGCCTACAGAACTGTGACAAGTTCATGTTTATAAATTATCCAATCTCAGTTATTTTGCTATAGTAGCACAAATAAACCAAGACAAGTGTTCATATTGTGTTGATGCCCTATAGTCTAGTGGGATATTGACAAGAAATGAAGGGTTTAATAACAACCAAAAAGGTGTCCTAGAAGGACAAAAATGGAAAGAGGGAAGCAGGGCATATCAAACCTAGGGGAGGGCTTTGGCATAATTTTGTGTGAACCAAAAGTAAAATCCTAAGCCCCACAACCAACTGTGTGGACCCCTTCTCTTGGCCAAGAGCATTCCAAAGTTAACATGAAAAACCAGTTCAGTTCTTAGTGGGAAGTGGGGTCAGACATGCCTCATTATACTCTCTTCACTTTAGAATTCAGGCACAACCAACCAGCATTAACATTACAATGGAAACCTTATGAGTGACAAAACAGACCCTTTGTAGCAATAAGACACCAACATGACTCATAGCAGGCCCTGAAAAAAATCAATATTTTACCCCAAAATGTATTTTCCGACATATTTTTAAATGGCCCTACAAAGCTGTCTATCATGAGGGAAGTCTACATTCTGTAGATAATTCTCTTTCCTTTTCAGGTTTTTCCCCTGATCCAGAAGAGAATTATGAGTCTGACACCTTTTAAAAGTTTGATTAAGAAATACAATCTATTCTCTCTGAAGCCTGCTCCCTGGAGGCTTCATCTGCATAATAAGAACCTTGGTCCCCACAACCCAGATACTTCTTTATATTGATTTCAGATCTTTAGACGATAACTTAACTCTTTCAACCAACTGCCATTCTGAAAAATCTTTGAATCCACCTATGACCTGGAAGCCCCCTCTTTGAGTTGTCCCACCTTTCCAAATTGAAACAATGTACAGCTTACATGTATTGATTGATGTCTGATGTCTCCAAAAAGGTATAAAACCAAGCTGTAGGCTGACCACCTTGGACACACGTCCTTAGGCCCTTGAGCCTCTGCCTCTGGCCATGCTCACTCATGTTTGGCTCAGAATAAATCTCTTCAAATATTTTACAGAGTTTGGCTCTTTTTGTCAATACTTGTGAGGTAACTTCTCTTATTTGGGGTGAGGAATTTTGAGGGCAGGCTTTTCCTCTTTGGTATGCACCTTTTTTTATGTGGAGAGGATGTGGCGGCTATGCAGTGCTGTGGATGAACTGCTGGCGCAGAGATACACACATGTCTGGTTGGTGCTAGCAGACTTCAGGGTCAGGAGAAAAGATGCTATAGTATTTCAAGAAACATGATACCTCTCAGAGACATCTCCTTTTTCAATGCTCCCAGTGCCAGGTGAATAATAGACTAGCTTCAGTCCAAGTCCTGGGTTCTGTCGATACCAGTACATTGCAACATGATTCATATTCTGGGGACACAGTAGAATGAATTCCTTTCCTGTCCCAATGATTCTGTGTCTTGGGAATTGTGTAACTACAGCATCCTTGAGGCCTGTTGGGAAAAATGGGTGATCAAATAAAGACAGGGCCTGGGAAAGAGGAGACTAATGTGACTTTTATGAAGAAACATTTTATAGTTAGATCCTGTGAATTCAGTAATAGAGATTCCTCACCTGTGCCCAGGACTCACCTGCTCTTAGGAGACAAATGATCACACAGCAGAGAAGCCTGTTGCTCATGGCAGCACCAAAAGCAGGATGTTGCTTGGTGCTGTGATTAATTTAGTCTCTGATACCAGCACTTTTCATTTACTTCCTGGCCAGAGAAACAACGCTTGTCTCTCACACTGCCAACAGCTACATAACTGCAAATCATGTAGCCCAGGCATGTGCAACAGTAAAAGCTTTGACTTCTAACAATACCCAGAACCAAAGATTCCTCCCCTTAGAAACAAGAAGACCAAGACATGACTGGAACCTGAAAGCCGGACCTCTTTCAATAGTGAGGGGTCCATTGGCCCAGAAGCTCCTGGGCTAAAATGTGCCTCAACATATCTTACCATAGATAGTCATATTTGAAGCCCTTCAATCAGACCCTACCAAATCAACATTCCTAAATCCTTTCCCTTGCTCTCTGATCCCTTAAAACCTGCCCTAGACCCCAAATCAGGGAAACAGATTTGAGCCCAGTCCTTTCTTTTTGCTGACTGGTTTTTCAACAAAGCCTTTTCTTTTCTCAAAAGCTGGTGCCATAGTTATTGGCTTCTATGTGCAAACCCATTTGCTTGATAACAAATATAGGTGCCCAATGTGAGGCCGATGCCTGCCAAGGCACTGTAGCCCCTCAGTGGGAACTAAAGTTTCTTCACTGACCCTGAGTGGTGCTACCTAGACCAGTTTATCCAGAGGCTTAGCTGTGAGGTCCTTATTCTCTGTCATGACATTTCAGGCCCTTTGAGTGCTACTTTCTCTTTTGAGGAAAGAAATTGCTTCTGGATAAGATGTCTTTTGGAGTCAGTACCTTGTTAATATGTGCTTACACCTTAAATTATCTTTGGTCTAGGACTGTAGATTAGAGTCTTATTTTTGTGTAGCTTCATGGGTTTGAATCCTACCACCCTAGGGAGGTCCTGGTTAGATTATTTCAGTCCTGGCTTTGGGTTAGGGTCTGAAAAAATAAGTGCAATAGTAAGGTGCTGTAACTGTTAGAGTACTCAATTTGGCTTGGTTTTGGTTTTCCTTTGTGTTTCTGAGTTTTTGGTTTGCATAATTATTCATCCTAACAGAGGTTAAAATTTTTGATGGTTGTGACAAGAACCTCATTAGAAGTTTATTTAAATGAAAGTCCTTGGATTCCAAAGATGAAATACATTGCTTCCTCCTGCCCTTTAGGGTGTTCCTAGGTGACTAAGAGCCTGGCAGAGGTGTTGAGGCCATTGGCTTATGATGTAAAGTGATAAACCAATCCCCCATTCCTGGGTCAGAAAGAACTTCAACAGCTCATCCAGGAGGAGGAGCACATAAGGGATCTTGGTAACCCCAACATCTCGAGCGGCCCAATACCATCTGGTGTTTAGGACCCTCTGAGACATGTAAGAGGGAATATCTAGCCCATTGGTGATTCTCTGAAGAGGAATCCCCATAATCACCACACCACAGACCCAGAACACCTCGTTTGTACAGGATCTTGTTCCAGTCATTTCAGATAAAACTCTATACAAAATGGGAAACTTTAATAACATACTTGTCTATAGTCTTTTAAGATAAAACTCCCCACAGGTCAACACACCATATGCCACAGCTTACTGATAGCAACCAGTAATGATGAGACCCAGGGACTTCTATACACTCTATTAGCTCTGTCAACGTTTCCCACAAAGAAGTGCAGATGACAGTTGGTGTGGAAAAGTGATGTATAGATTTTCTAGTTGACCATGGAGCTACACACTCTATCCCAAACATAAGACAAGTCCCCATCTTCCCAAAGACCACTGCTATTACTGGTGTATCTGGGGAAACATCCTTGCAAGCCTTTCCTTCAACCACTCAAATGCCATAGAGGAAAAACCTATTTAAACATAGCTTCCTATATATGCCTGAATGTCGAATACCTTTGTTGGGATAAGACTTGCTAACAAAATTAAATGCACAAGTAATTTTTCACCAGAATGAATCAATATTAGAGTGTCTCCTAAACAAGCCTGCACCCTCTAAGTTGTCTTATTACAATTAGAAGAAAGATACCACCTGAAATCCCAAAGAGGCTCTACAAAAACAGGCCTGACTTGACAAATCAGTTTTTTGAAATACCCAGACCTGGGAATGTTTACCAATGTGAACAGCTTCATGGATCAGGGTCTCTGAAAAGCCAGATAAACACCTAGTGACCTACCAGAAAATCTTAAAAGCTGAGGCTTTCCCACCAGGTATCTCTGCCCAAAAGGCAGAACTTATTGCCCTCACACGAGCTTCACACCTCAGGACAAATAAAAAGGTAACCATTTATATAGAATCCAAATATGTCTTTTTGGTAGTGCATGTAAATGGAGCCATATAAAAGACAGAGATTCACTAATCTCAAAAAAATAAAATTAAACATACAAGAGACTTATTAGACATACATAGACTTATTAGACTCAATTTTGCTGTAAAAAAATGGCCATAATGCAGTGCCCAGGACACCAAAAGACTGATAGCTAGATAACTAAATGCAATAATCTAGCTGATCAGGTAGAAAAACATACAGTTAGGACAAAACAGCCTAAAACAAAGGCTCTGGTACTTATTCCAAGTATGAATCTGTCCTTATTTAAACCCAGTACTCAAAGGTAAATCTAGAAAGAGCAAACCAGTAGGGATTTCTTACTCATACTCGAGTTGGAGAGGGAACAGTATAAAATAACTAAAGAAGTCTAGATTTGCAGTGAACAAGGAATAGTTCTTGTCCCTGAGCATTTGATAAAGGATTATTTCCCAGTTATATCAAAGAACTCATTATAGAAGAAACACAACCTATCATTAGTTACTGAAGTTTGTTGTCAGGCTGCATGTACAAAAGACTATCCAAAATTGTCTTATTTGTGCTACAGAGAATCCAAAGACAGGACCCCCTCCAGCAGGCAAAGGGGTCTAAACCTGAGGAAGAGAAACAAGACAAGATTGTCAAATAGACTTTGCAGTTATGCCAGGAGCTGGAGGAAACTATAGATACCTGTCGGTACTTGTAGACACCTTCACTAGACGGGTCAAGTTCTTTCCATGTCAAACAAAAAATGCATCTGAGGTAACTCAAGCTTTATTAAAAGACATAATTCCTTACTTCGGATTGTCTATTTCAATTCAAAGTGACAACAAATACCAGACTTACCTAAGAAGTTTATGGAGCTCTTAGGATACAGTAGAAATTAAGCATCTCTTAGAGGCTCCAGTCTACTAGAAAGACTGAAAAGATAAACAATATCTTATAAAATGTACTTGCCAAAATGTGTCAAAAACCCAATTTAACATAGGATAAGGTCTTGCCACTTGCCCTGCTTAGAGTAAGAATGGCCCCTAAAAGCAAACACCAGTTTAGCCCCTACAGAATTCTATGTGGGACAACCCTTCTTACGACTAAATACTATTTTAATATTGAAAATCATCATGATGGGTAAATGCATTAGATGCTATAAAATGTGTACAGTCTCTGGGTATAACTTTGTCTGCTATACATAATTACACTTCTAGCTGTTTTAATGTTTCCTATAGATGTTCCTTTACATTGTCTAAGTCTAGGAAACTGAGTACAACTTAGGACCTAGAAAAATCACCACCCTGAAGACCAACTACAGTTCAAATAGATTAGGCCCTATGAAGTTCCTTTAGTGATCCATTCAGCAATAAAGTTAAAAGGGTTGAGGCCCTAAATTCATCATTCATGGGTAAAAGTTATTCCCATTTTCAAAAGATTCCTCTTGGTCCCTGTAAAATTCCCAAACAGGTCATGCCCTTCACAGGTAAGAAAAACCAAAGGACCAGACTGACCATATACTAGATGGCTGTGGAGGCCCACAACCAGTTTTTCCACCCAGGAACACACTTGGAAACCCCTAACTGATCTTAAGTTACTTTTTAAAAAACCCAATAAGACCAAAAGGGCTCCTGACTCTCCAGATAAGTGAAAATCATTTCTGTCTCTAAAACCAGCCTCCATCTGATGGAACTACGAGGGCAGAAACAGGAGACAACTAAAGGAGACAGCTTGCCCAAGATATTGGGTGAGGCCTGTATTAATGCAACTTAATTTTTACCTTGTTGTCATATATATTATTCTACACTATTGAATTAATCACCTCTACCTCCTTGATTTAACCTCAAAAATATATTTAGGACCTTATAGCCCTTCCTTGGGTAGAGTTTATTTTTTTCTGATCCTTTTCTTTCTATCAGCCAAATATCTCCTCTCAGGGAAACAAAATGATTTCCTCTGTTTAAAATGCCCACAGTTTTCCTCTATTATATCCTTTTATATCCTTTTGCTTGCCTTAACCTCAACATAAAAGGATAATTTCTTTCTTTCTTTCTTTCTTTTTTCTTTTTCAGACAGAGTTTCCCTCTGTCGTGCAGGCTAGAGTGCAGTGGCATGATCTCGGCTCACTGCAACCTCTGCCTCCTGAGTTCAAGTGAACACATCTGGCTAAATTTTGTATTTTTAGTAGAGACAGGGTTTTACCATGTTGGCCAGGCTGGTCTCAAACTCCTGACCACAAGTGATCCACCCACCTCAGCCTCCCAAAGTGCTGGGATTACAGGCATGAGCCACCACACATGGCCAAAAAGATAATTTCTTGATAAAAATGTCCCAATCCCTACCTACCTCACAAAATCTATCTAAATGTTAGAGATGTCATCAAAAACCCTCCTCTGCACTTGATCACACTGATCTGCTGCTTATCTCTGTGACCAGCTTCTCTAAAGTGCCTAATTTTCTGGTAACTTATGATCAAAAACCCACAGGTATAAGTCAGATTTGCTAGTGGAGGATCATTAGTTCCCTGTTTTTCATTAACATCCCCTTCAAAGACACTTATGTTAGGATAAAGGGGCCTATGCCCACAGAAGTCAGACATTGGCTAACTCAGAAACAGAAGTCATCTGTTTACTTGACACACCTACTATCCACTTCCTGTTTTCTATCCTCTGGTCCAGGAGAGATACACTGATGTGTCCTCAAACTGTAGATCTACATGATTATGTCAAGATTTAAATAAAAAGAACCTAGTATACCTTCAGGGACTGCCCTCTTCCCTACCAATTTGTAAGTTAGATAACTTCTTCTAGACTCTTCTATACTCTGGCTCCTACTTTCACCAAGTCCTAAGTAAAATTCCTCAAACTGAGAACTTAAATGTTAATATAGCTGGTATTCTATGCGCCTCCTCAGGATATGTCTTTGTCTATGAAACAAATGACCAGCCCTGGGACTATGAATGCCTTGACAGCTGATGCCCAAAAGACATCTGTTTACTAGGGTACTTAGTCACTCCTTTCTCTGTCTATGACATTAGTGATGCTAGGCATTAGACTAACACCATAAAACTGTTCATAATGGCCAAAAGATCTATGCTAAACCTCCTCCCAGGTAAATATTTACCAGGTGGCCCACCAGATGATATAGGATATTTCTTTAGACAAACTCTGTTGCCATGGTGGGGAGTTGCTTCTCATAAACATATGATTAAAAACCTTTCCATTGCCCTGAAAAAGCTTGCCAAGGAGACCACAATGGCCATGGCGGCTCAACAGAGAGAGCCAGGTGCTTTGGCTAAAGTAATACTAGATAATAAAATTACCCTAGATTATATACTAGCTAAACAAAGAGGTGTTTATGCTTTAATATGTCATGCTGTGTTTACATTAATACTTCTAAAAAAGTTGAGACAGACCCAAATAATAATAGACCAAAAGCCACTTGACTCCATCTAGTGTTCTCTAACAAACCTGGATATAATATGTAAACAACATGTTTTCATCAGGAATAAGATCTATTTTTGAGGGTCTACTTAAGCTAAAAATTATATTTCTGTATGTGTTGAGATTTCTCTTCCTTCTCTCAAGTTCTCTACCTGTTGTCTATCTTGTCTTTTTAAATCAATTCCCCCTGCTCATGAAATAATTATTAAATATCAAAATAATTCCCTGACCCACCTGTTTGACCTCAACCCAGGACCCATGAACAGTTGCAATTAATTATGAAACAATTTCATTCCTCAAACCCAGACCTATGTCCGTTGTCAACAAAAAGTAGCTAGAGTGGTAGACACTCAATTCCTTCAAGATTGAGAAATAAACTAAACAAAAAGGGAGGGATTTGTAACTGCAGGATCAGCCCAAACTGGGTCTGTTATGTGGATAACAAAATGTTGAGTTTGCTTGTAGGTACAACAGAGCCAAAAGCTTTGACCTCGAACAACACCTGGAATGAATGATTCCTCCCTTTGGAACCAAGAAGACAGGAAGATGCCTGCAACCTGGATGCCAAAACTCTTTGAGAAGCAGTGGGTTCATTGGCCGGGAAGATCTGGGCTCAAATCTACCTCAACCTACTTTACCATAAATGGTTAAATCTGAAGCCCTCCAGTTAGACTCTATCAACCCAGTATTACTAAATCCTTTCTCTCAGTCCCTTAAAACTTGTCCAAGACCCCAAATCAGGAAGACAGATTTGAGCCAGCTCATGTCTCCTTGCTGACCAGTTTTGCAGTAAAACCTTTCTTTTCTCAAAAGCTGGTGCCATGGTTATTGGCTTCTGAGCATATCAGACAGCAAGCCCATTTACTTGATAGCACTACCACAAGGTTAGTGGCTAACAAAGAAGGATCTGGAGAGATAGTGCTTGGGCTTAAATATGGGTTCTGCTACTTAAGCTCATTTTAGGCAAGTAAGTTAACTATGAATGCTTCAGTTTTACTCTCTGTAAATTGTACTAATAAAAGTATGAACCTTATGGATTTGCTGTGAAGATTAAATGAATTAATGTGTTAAGAAGTTACAACTGCACAGTGTATAGTAATCACTCACTCAGGCTCAACTTTCAGAATGGTCAGCTAGTAGTAGCACTCTTACTGCTACCACCATTAGTTATGATTGAGTCTTATTCTTGTGCTAGGGATTGTGTCAGGCAATTTACATACATTTTCTCAATTAAATAAAACTCACAGCTATGTGTGACTATTTCCATTTTATAGGCTAGGAAACTACCTTTAGAGAGGTTAAGTAACATGGCAAAACTAGATGGTGACCGGATCAGTCCAGTTCTAAAATATGTACTTTCAACTATTAATAATAAATTTTTCAAATATTCTGTACCTTGCATTTTTTTCTTTTTCTTTTTAGAGTTTGGCTGGAGCCTTCTTCAGAAATTATTTTCATTTTACTCTAATTCCCAAAACTAAAAATACACTTAGCATGCTACCCTCTATGGCCTGAAATTCAAAATATCTTTTATTACCAGGTATCATTGACTAGCTCTGTTTATTTTTTTCTGAAAATCTTGATGAGCACTCTTACAACAAGTGGCTTACTCAAACCCAGTTCTTTTATCTCAGAATTGGTGGATCTCTTTTCATGAGTGGCTTCTGTAAAATCCTTTATTTGTCCTCTTCTAAGTTCTATCCTTTGGTTGTCCTACTTCTTATTTCTAAACTGACTTCCTTCAGCATTTAGTATATCTTGAATGATTACAAACATTTCATTATCGTGCTGAATCATCCTTGAAATTTCACTGGTATCTTCTTAGAAGAATGATGATATTGTCAACTGAAGAATGAGGAAGTTCAAATTTGGAAGGGAGAGCTTTATTTCTCATAAAGGGTTGCAGCCTGCAGTGTGGCCATTCTGACAGGCTGGGAAGCACAGCCTCTGGCAAGAAGCCAGAAACAGACATGTCTAGGGAGGGGCAAAGGGAAAAGAAATACATGCTGAGTGGAATGGCCAAATATAGATATACAATAAGGTATAGGAGGAGTCATGAACATTAATAAAGGGAAAAACGTGTGCATCCACAATTGAGTTTCCTGCTCCTTCATGGGACCCCTGTAAAAAAAATGGCCATGTTAGCATGATCTGGGGGTGGAGTTTTCAGCTCTCTGACATCAAAAGGTGAAGCAAAGGACACCAAAAGCCTCACTACACGTCCTCCCTAGACTGGCCAGAAACACCGTTTGGTTGGTGGCCTCTTACCAGGCAAAAAGGAGGGGCAGCATCAGACTTTCTGTTGCTTTTAGGGATGGAGTCTTTTGAAAGGGCTGGTTTGTGTTTAGCCTTTAGGGAAGAAAACCTCATCACAGCTCCAAGGGAGAGGTATAATAAGGTGTGTCTGACCCCTCCATCCTGTCCTAGCCAAGAACTGAATGTTCAAGGTTACTCTGGGGTGCCCTTGTCCCAGAGATGGTCCTTTCAGTCAGTTGGTGGGTATAGGATTTTATTTTTACCTTACAATTCTGAAGAATTATGTCTTCATAAATATATTTCCGTTTTAGGTAAATATTTCATCCAACCGAACGCATTTTTGTTTTAGCAATTTCTCTTCCTATTGGCTACAGTCTGCTTCCAATGGAGGGAATAATTTTAGGGAATGTAATTCTTGGAGTAATCCTGTAGTTAAATATGTAATATAATATTCTCCCACCTGCTGCTTTTTGTTGCAGCTACCTCCTTGCTGAGATGGTGCTGGTGCATATGTTTACGTGTGTGAATCTGGGAGTAAGTTCACTTGAGGTTAGGGTCTGAGATGGGGAAAATAAATATGCTACTCGAGCCTTGTTATAAATAGAATAAATTCCAGATTGAAATTTCCTCAAGGGGTTTACGTCCTATGATCCTTTGTCTTTCCCTTCCTCTCAGGAGCAGGATTTGGTGTATTCCTGTGGCTTAGCAGAGGCAAAGTCCCACCCTGATGGCCCATTGAGTGTCAGTGAAGAGATTCGCCAAGGGAGTAGCTCTGCACTGACTCCAGAGATTGTTTTGAAGCACCTCACTGGAAGTCCCTGAAGTTGAGAGGTGTGGCATTCATAGAAATGAGCCAATGTAGAAGTTTAAGCCAACTGCATCTGCCTTAATATAAGGCATCATCAGAGTAGAGGTATTTTTATTCCTGTGTTCCTCTTCAGTATTTTCCACAGAGATTTTCTTCATCAGCCTCCTATTTTAACCTGCTTAGCAACAGGGCCCCCTCTTAACTAGGGAAGGGGGTTGAGACCTAAGACATGAGATAGTTAATAAATAATTCTGGGGTAAGTAGGAGATGGTGAGGTATAACTACAGGGTCAATTCCATAAAGGCATATTTGGGTCTTTCATATTATTGAGTAAATATACATCTATGTGCACCATAGTACTAGACTCTGGGATACAAGCATGAACAGCAAAAAGAAGGTCTGTTCTCCCATGGGGACTTATAATTCTGTATTCTATATATGATTCCTAGTCCTACTACTGCAGTTACAAAGGTAAAAAGATTTACGGTCCCATCTTTCAAAGACCATACTTGCCTAGAAGGAGTCAGACACGACCAAAAAGCCATAATACAGTAACAAACTTTAAATTGTTGTAAACACATAGGAAAAGAAACCTCCATATCTCCCTGGGAAGAAAGGACTTCACAGAGGTAGTGTGGGTTTAAGTAAGATTTGTAGGAAAACGAATAATTTCCTGGTAGACTAGGCTGGGGGACCAGCCTACACAACATCTAAGAGAATATGATATTTTTGGAGTTTGCAAAGAGTTCAGTAAAGCTGGAGAGTATCCTTAAGAAGAGACGTGAATGGCTGAAGAGGAGCGTAAATTTCCAGATAGGATTAGTATGTGTTCTCTCTCAATGTCTTTCTGAGACAGTATTTTCTACCCACCCCTTTCCCAGTGCTCAGGCCAACCCCATTGACTAATATAATGGATTTGATGAGTAAGTTTACTAATACTGAACTACCCTGGAGCAAACATCCTGGAGCAAACACCAATTTGTAGATTATTTTCTAATGTCATTATTTGATTCACTATTATTGAATACTTTTTTTATCAATACTAATCAGTGATGTAAGTCTATAGATTTTTTTTTTTTTGAGATGGAGTCTCACTCTGTTGCCCAGGCTTGAGTGCAGTGGCACGATCTTGGCTCACTGAAACCTCTGCCTCCCGGGTTCAAGTGATTCTCCTGCCTCAGCCTCCCGAGTAGCTGGGACTACAGGCACGTGCTGCCATGCCTGGCTAATTTTTTGAATTTTTAGTAGAGATGGGGTTTCACTGTGTTAGCCAGGATGGTCTTGATCTCATGACCTCGTGATCCGCCCCCGCTTGGCCTCCCAAAGTGTTAGGATTACAGACGTGAGGCACCACGCCTGGCCGGTCTATAGATTTTTTTTTAAGGTGCAGTTTTGTTGAGTTTTGTTATAAATATTAAGCTCATGTCATGAAAATAATTTAGAATTTTCCCCTACTCTTCTATACTTTGCAATGTTTTAGGTATTCTCAAAGTCCCTGATTTTAAAAGGTGTGGAAAAATCCCTGTAAGAAACTATATGGGACTGGCACTTTTCTGTGAGGAAATTCTATTACAAATTTATTTATTTCTTTTGTAGTCATTGTTTTGTTTAGGCTTTTTATCCACATCAGGGTCAGTTTTGTTAAATTTATAATGTGAGCCATTTCATTTAGGCTTTTAGGTTGTTTGCAGAGAATTATACAAAATATAGTTTTTAAAAATATACTTTATCATACTTCCCTTTGTCACTTCTGTTTTAGTATATTTGTCCTCTCTATCTTTTGGCTGGCAAACAATTATCTCATTTGCTTATTTCTTAGTTCTATCATTAAAAAATTTTCTACCTTATTAAATTCTGCTTTTATGTTGATCAATTCCATTTTTTTGCTTCTGTCCTGTTCAGGATAAAAGTCTGAAATAAGTCTTTTGGGACTAAAAATCAAGGTGTTGGCAGGTGGTGTTCCTTTTGTAGGCTTCATGGGAGAATCCGTTTCTTTGCTTTTTCCAGCTTCTAGGTGCCATCTGCACTACTGGGCTCAGGGCCCTTCCTCCATCTTCAAAGTGTCTGTCATTCTGATCTCTACTTCTGTTGTCACATAGCCTTTTTCTGACTTGCATCCTCTTGCCTCACTCTTACTACACTCATCGGACATAGTACTAGATTCTGGGGTACAAGGATGAGCAACAAAGGTTTCTGCTCCTATCGGGCTTATAATTCTGTATCCAATATATTGTACTAAGTCCTACATACTGGATTTACAAAGGTAAATGAACATATAGTCCAATCCCTCAAAAACCATTCTAGTCTAGGAAGAGTCAGACATGACCATAAATATCATAACATAGTGATAGAAGTTGAAGTTTCTTTAATTTGTTATAAACACGTAAAGAAAGAAACCTCCATATCTGTCTGGGAAAAGAGAGAGGGCTTCACAGAGGTGGTGTGGTTTTGGTAAGATATTTTAGGAAAGTGTGTGACGATTTTCGGCCCACTCAGCTAACCAAGGAAAACCTCCCCATTTCAAGATCCTTAACTTAATCACATCTGCAAAATCCTTTCAGCAATGTAAGCGAACATATTCATAATTTTCAAGGATTCAGATCTGAACATTTTGGGAGATTATTCTTCAGTCTACCACAATGTGAAAATCTCTAAATAATTGCAGCAATACTTTAGAGACAGAAATGTTTAGATAGCTGAGATCATATCTTAGCTAGAGAGGCAAGAACTGATAAAACCCTGGTTTGTTCAATAAATATTTATAGAGCGCCTACTTTATTCAGAGCCTGTAATACTGTTGAAGATACAAAAATTAAACCTTGAACATGGTCTTGGACTCATTGAGCATATTTTGTATTAATAATTTTTAAAACTATCATAATAAGTTAAGCAATGAAGTGTGTGATACTCTATGATTGTAGAAGCTCTGGGTACCATGGGGTATTTACCACAGTTAAAGACTCAGGCCATTTAAATGTGAAAGATTAGTAGTACAGATAAATAGGGAGAGAAAGATTATTCTAACTACTGTGAACAGCATATGTAAAGGCTCAGGAGTGAGTGAGAAAGTACATATGGAGCTGAGGGATTATGAATATTATTAAAGCATAAGTATGCAAAAAGTGGGTAAAGAGTAGGTGAATTTCACAAGACTGGATAGGTATGCAAGGGCCAAATCATGGAGGGTTTTAAGAATTTGTAGTTTGGAAGATTTTTATTTATTTATTTATTTATTTATTTTACAAAAAGAACTTACAGGCTAACATTTAGATATAAAGAAGACTGGTCATAACCATAAAGTCAATGGAAAGGAAGTGTTTTCAGCTGCAGAGAATGAACTGAGTTAGAACAGAGAGTAAGACATCAGGTAGGTGGATATTTGGAAAGTGTTGAAGGAATTCAGGTGAAAGACAGTGGTTGCCTGAGCTAAGGCAGTATTGGTTGGGATAGAAAATAGTGGTTGAATTTGAGAGGTTTTAATAAACAGAAATGTTAAAGATGTGGTTATGGACCAATGTGGAAGAAGAGTGTGACAGAAGAGGGTGAAGATATTCTGGGGACTCTAGCTAAAGCAATTGAGTGAATGCTTATACCACTTAGGGATCCCAGTGACGCAGAAGATGCATGTCACCACATACCTTAGGATGGGTTATTGTCTCAAGAAGCTAGAGAGCCAGGACTGGGACAAGGATGAGGAAAGGCATTGCAATGAATGTGTTTGGGACCTGAAGAGGGGATATCTTGTCCGAGGAGCAATAAACATGAAAGGGCAGAGTAAGGATCTTAATACATATAATTTAATCTCAGAAATAGAAAAGATGCAATTTGAACTGGCCATAGACTTAGGAACATTTTCTTGACTTCTGTACTCACTTGTACAGCACAAGGAGGTACAGGAAATATTGCCTTTTGAAGTCTGATGCAAGGTTGCTGCTCAGGTCAGACTTCACACACAAAAAAATCTTATGTTAAAGGTTCTGGAAAGGTCTTTTCTCTCCTCCTGTGAAAGATTCTTTCTCAGCATAGGGTGGCGCCTCTTGTGGGTGGACACTCCTCCCTTTGAGGCTGCCATTTTGTGAGGTGAGCACATGCCTGTGCAGTGCTGTGGAGTGACAGCACAAGGACACAGGGATATCTGAAAGGGCTTTGCAGATTTCAGAGCCAAAGGGAACTTCTGTTTTTTGCCGGGAAATATTTTCAACAGGGATATGTCTCTAACCAACAATGTCAATGTTAACTGAATAATGAATCAGCTCTAATTCCAACCCTGATTCTTGTAGAAACCAGTATGAAATTATGGCACATATCCTGAGAACTCCTTTCCTGTCTCTACAGTCAGGTGTCTTGCAGTCTAGGTGACTTCAGCTTCTATGAGCTGGGGTTTATGAGCAGAGGGCACAGAATATAGAAAGAAAGCTGAGGAGAGAGCCTGATGCTGAAGTGTCCGTGAAGGAACCTGGGCTGTGGCCAGGCAAACTCAGAATAAGAATTTCACAAATGTTTCCAAGATTCACTGCCCCCAGGAAACAAAAGTACGTGCAGGGGAGGAATATCCAGCTATGGTGGAATGAAGAGGTCAGCAAAGCTCCCCATAAAATAAGTATAAAACTCAAACAATTCTCATCAAAAGGCAGGAATTTTCTTTTTTCCTTAGGAGTACAAGCTATTTGTTTCCGTACCAAGAGTAAAGCACACATGTTTTCGTGGCTTTCTGTGGGCTGTGAACAGTAATTTGAATTTAAATTTTATGCAAACACTTGTTTAATGCACATTTCAGTATAAGCCAAAATTACTACAATTTTGTTACTACAAAAATTTTTATATTATACCACTATATAAGCTTAGTTGAAAGCTATCTCATTACTTTATTTACTTATTTAAAATTGACAAATAGAAATCATATATATTTATGGTATACAATGTGATATTGTGACATTTTGATATATGTATACATTGTGGAATAATTAAACCAAGCTAATTAACATATGCATTACCTCACATACTTACCATTTTGTTTTGACTTTTTTTGGTAGGAACATTTAAAATCTACATTCTTAGCAATTTTCAAGAGTAAATATATTATTAACTATAGTAATCACACTGCATAATAGATCTCTTGAACTTTTTCTGTCTGATTAAAACATGTACCTTTGACCAACATTTCCCTATTTCCCATGCCTCCCTTCCTCAAACCACATCCCAGTGCTTGGCAATTACCCTTCTACTCTCTGCTTCTGTGGGTTTGACTTTGTTGGATTCCATGAACAAGTGAGACCATGCATTATTTGTCTTTCTGTGCCTGGATTATTTCACGTAGCATAATGTCTCCATGTTGTTGCAAATTATATGATTTCCTTTTTCTGTATGGCTGAGTAGTATTCCATTTTGTGTGTGTGTGTGTGTGTGTGTGTGTGTATGTATATACATATACATATGGAGAATATGTATATATACATATACAGAATATAAGTCACATATTCTTCATCTAGTCATCCATTGGTGGAAACCTAGGTTAATTCTGTATTTTGGCTGTGTGAATAATGCTTCAAGGAATATAAGAGTGCATATATTTCTTCCAACATACAGATTTCATATCCTTTGGATTTATATCTAGAACTGGAATTGCTAGATTATATGGTAGTTCTATTTTTAATTTTCTGAGGAACCTCCATACTGTTTGTCAAAATGGCTGTACTAATTTACATTCTGGGTTCTCTAAAGGGACAGAACTAATAAGATAGATGAAGAGGAGTTTATTAGAGAGTATTTACTCACACAAACACAAGGTAAAGTCCCACAATAGGTCTTCTGCAAGCTGAGGAGCCAGGAAGCCAGTCTGAGTCCCAAAACATCAAAAGTAGGGAAGTTGAGAGTGCAGCCTTCAGTCTGTGGCCGAAGGTCCAAGAGCCCCTGGCAAATCACTGGTTTAAGTCCAAGAGTCCAAAAACTGAAGAACTTGGAATCCAATGTTTGAGAGCAGGAAGCATCCAGCATGGGAGAAAGATGAAGGCCAGAAGATTTAGCCAGTCTAGTCCTTCCACATTCTTCTACTTTTATTCTAGCCATGCTGGCAGCTGATTAGATTGTGCCCACCCAGATTGATGTACATTAACTGCTATAAAAACATATACAAAATATATATTCCTTCTATGTGTGTTTGTGTGTATGTATTTTTTATATTTATTCACACATATATTTATCCTTTAAGGTGCTCTTAATTTCTTACTATGGATTTTAGTTACTAACAATGTCATTTTCTCTCAGCCTGATGACTTCCTTTAATATTTCTTGTAAGACAGGTAACCACAAAATTCTGTAGCTTTTGCTTATCTGGGAATGTCTTTATTTCATTTTCATTTGTAGAGGACAGTTTTGCTGGATAGAGAATTTTGGGTGGACTTTTTTTTTTCTTTCAGTGCCTCTCCATTATCTTCTGATCTCCATTGTTTGTGATTTAAAGTCAGGTTAATTGTATTACTCTTCTCTTTCACATGATGAGTCATTTTTCTCTTGTTGAGAACAAATATTGATTTCAGTATATTATTTGTGGATTTTGGCTTTCTGAGGTTTAACTATAACGTATCTAGACATAGATATCTTTGTGTTTACTGTGTTTGAGAGATGTTAAGCTTCTAGGTTCTTTTGATTAATGTTTTTCACAACTTTGAGAAGTTTGTGGCCATTATTTTTTCTTTATCTTTCTCTCCCTTCTCTCTTTCTGAGACTCCAATTTTACACACGTGGGTATACTTGATGGTATCCCACAAATCTCTAAGTTTAGTTACTTTTAGTATAGAAACCATGTGCCTGTACGGCACTGTGGAGTAAGTCCTGGAGCCTAACAACAGAGTCCCAAAATACATAAAGTAAAAATGACAGAAATGAAACAAAAATAAACATATCAAAATTATAGTTGGTGACTTAAATCCTCCAGTCTGAAAAATTGATCACACCAACTAGACAGAAAGTAAATAAGGGTAAAAGTGACCTGAAAAACACTACAAAACTGTTTGACTTAGTTGATGATTTTACAACACTGTATTCAGCAACAGCAGAATGTACGGTTTTTCAAGTGCTCATAGAGTATTTCCCCATATAGATTATATATTATATAATAACGTACAGATAAGAGGATTAAAATAATTCAAAGTATATTCTCTCATCACAGAGGGATTTAATTAGAAATAAACAACAGAAAGAAGCTGGAAAAATCACAAATATTTGAAAATTAAACATCACACTCCTAAATAACTCGTGGGCTTCAGAAGGAATTTCTAGAGTAATTATGCTTTTAACTAAAAAACCAAAAATATATTGATGTACATGGAATGCAGCCATAATTAAAGGGAAATGTATAGCTTTAAATAACTACATTAGGAAAACAACCACAAAAGTTTCCATCATAATCTAAACTTCTACCTGAAGACACTGGAAAAATAAAAGTCAACCAAAAGTAAACATAAGGAAGAAATAATAAAGATCAAATTAAAAATCAATTCAATAGAGAATAGAAAAACAATAGAGAAAATCAATGGAACTACAACCTGGTTACTTGAAACGCTATAAAATTGATAACACTTTAGTCAGACTGAACAAGATAAAAAGCAAGAAAACAGAAATTGCAAAGTCAGGAGTGAAAATGAAGAATACAATTAGTAACCCTGTAGAATCATATGGAAATGTTATGAACAACACTATGTCAATGAATTTGACAACTTGGATGAAGCAGACATATTCCTAGAAAGACATAAGAGTAACTGGAGAAAAAAAGCCACATGTCTGGATAGACATATTACAAGTAAAGAAGTATTTTAGTAAATAACACCATACAGAGCAGAGGTCAGCAAAATTTTTCTGTAAGGAGCTAGATAGTAAATATTTTGGGCCATATGCAACCTCTGTCAGTTCTTTTTCTCCTATTCCTCCTCTTCTGTCTTCTAACACTTTAAAAGTATAAAATTTATTCTTAGTTTACTTATGAGTCATACAAATATAGGCCATGGCTTGACTTTAACATGTGAGCAATAGTTTATCACTCCATGTCATAGAGAAAAGCTCAGGACTAGCTGACTTTACTGGTAAATCCCATCAGATATTTAAATAATAATACCACTCCTACAAAAAAAAAAAAACTTTCACAAAATAAAGAATAAGATTATTCCTAAATTCATCCCAGTTCAGTCCACAATTTCCTAATTCAGCCTAACAGGTCAGAATTACTTTGATACTAATAAAAGAAATCACAAGAAAACTACAAACTAGTATGTCTATGGTCTCCATAAAATATTAGCAAACCTCATTTAGCAATATATAAAAAGATTATATACTATGACCAAGCGGGATTTATCCTGCCAGTGGAAGATTGGCTTGACATCCAAAATCAACTAACGTAATATACCATATTAATAGAATAAAAAACATATCAGATTATCTCAGTGTATGCGATAAAATAAATTTGACAAAATAACCTGTACCCAATCATAATAAAATCTCAACAAATTATGAACAGACTGAACTTTCTCATCCTGATTAACGGCATGAAAAAACACTCACCTTAAACATGAAAGCTTCAAAAGACTGAATGCTTTGCCTATAATTTTGGTAGCAAAGTAACAATGTCTGTTTTCACTACTTTTATTCAGCCTTGCACTGGAGATATGAGACAGTACAGTCAGATAAGAAATTGCAATAAAAGCCTTCCAGGTTGGAAAGGAAAAAGTAAAACTCTTTTTAATCTCAGACTACATGATCCTGTATGTAAGAAAAACAAAAACAAAAACAAAACTCCTCTGAAATCTACGAAGAAACTTCTAGAACTAACAAATCTATTTAGCAAGATGTCAGGATACAGTATGTATAGCAAAAATCATATGTGTTATAATACTAGTAATAATCCAAAAGTGAAATTAAGAAAAATATTTTTATAGTTGCAGTATAGAAAATAGCACTTTGCAATATATTAAACAACAGAAATATAAGACCTATACATAGAAAAAATATAAAATGTTGAGATAAGTTTTAAAAGATCAAAAAGAATGGAAAAAACATTCCATGATCATGGAGGACTCAGTATTGTTAAGATAGAAATTATCTCCAAATTTATCAATAAGTACACGGCAATCCTTGTCAAAATTCTAGTAGTACCTTTTGTAGAGATTGACTAGCTGATCCTGAACCTATATGGTGCTACCTAGGACTTGAATAGTCAAGGCAATTTTGAAAAAGAAAAACACAATTAAAAGACTTACACTAGCCAATTTTAAAACATACGATAAAGCTGCAATAATCAACAGAGTGTGGTATTAACATAAGATCAACATAGATTACGAACCTAGAAGACGCTCTCCTCTCAGAAGCTGCAGCCGTGATGGAAGTTTGAATGTTGAGCCGCTGTGAGGCGAGGCCGGGCTCAGGCGAGGGAGATGAGAGACAGAGACGGCGGCGGCGGCCGCGGCCCGCCCGGCCCGGCCGGAAGCCCCTCTCAGCGCCTGTGAGCAGCCGCAGGGGCAGCGCCCTCGGGGAGCCGGCCGGCCTGCGGCGGCGGCAGCGGCGGCGTTTCTCGCCTCTTCTTCGTCTTTTCTAACTGTGCAGCCTCTTCCTCGGCTTCTCCTGAAAGGGAAGGTAGAAGCCGTGGGCTTGGGCGGGAGCCGGCTGAGGCGCGGCGGCGGCGGCACCTCCCGCTCCTGGAGCGGGGTGGGGGGAGAAGCGGCGGCGGCGGCCCCGGTGGCCCCGGTGGCCCCGGCGGCTGCAGCTCCAGGGAGGGGGTCTGAGTCGCCTGTCACCATTTCCAGGGCTGGGAACGCCGGAGAGTTGGTCTCTCCCCTTCTACTGCCTCCAACGCGGCGGCGGCGGCGGCGGCGGCGGCACATCCAGGGACCCAGGCCGGTTTTAAACCTCTCGTCCGCCGCCGCCGCACCCCCCGTGACCCGGGCTCCGGAGGCCGCTGGAGGAGGCAGCCGTTCGGAGGATTATTCGTCTTCTCCCCATTCCGCTGCCGCCGCTGCCAGGCCTCTGGCTGCTGAGGAGAAGCAGGCCCAGTCGCTGCAACCATCCAGCAGCTGCCGCAGCAGCCATTACCCGGCTGCGGTCCAGAGCCAAGCAGCGGCTGAGCGAGGGGCATCAGCTACCGCCAAGTCCAGAGCCATTTCCATCCTGCAGAGCCCCGCCACCAGCAGCTTCTGCCATCTCTCTCCTCCTTTTTCTTCAGCCACAGGCTCCCAGACAGGACAGCCATCATCAAAGAGATCGTTAGCAGAAACGAAAGGAGATATCAAGAGGATGGATTCGACTTAGACTTGACCTATATTTATCTAAACATGATTACTATGGGATTTCCTGCAGAAAGACTTGAAGGCGTATACAGGAACAATATTGATGATGTAGTAAGATTTTTGGATTCAAAGCATAAAAACCACTACAAGATATACAATCTTTGTGCTGAAAGACATTATGACACCGCCAAATTTAATTGCAGAGTTGCACAATATCCTTTTGAAGACATAACCCACCACAGCTAGAACTTATCAAACCCTTTTGTGAAGATCTTGACCAATGGCTAAGTGAAGATGACAATCATGTTGCAGCAATTCACTGTAAAGCTGGAAAGGGACGAACTGGTATAATGATTTATGCATATTTATTACATCGGGGCAAATTTTTAAAGGCACAAGAGGCCCTAGATTTCTCTGGGGAAGTAAGGACCAGAGACAAGAAGGGAGTAACTATTCCCAGTCAGAGGCGCTATGTGTATTATTATAGTTACCTGTTAAAGAATCATCTGGATTATAGACCAGTGGCACTGTTGTTTCACAAGATGATGTTTGAAACTATTCCAATGTTCAGTGGCGGAACTTGCAATCCTCAGTTTGTGGTCTGCCAGCTAAAGGTGAAGATGTATTCCTCCAATTCAGGACCCACACGACGGGAGGACAAGTTCATGTATTTTGAGTTCCCTCAGCCGTTACCTGTGTGTGGTGATATCAAAGTAGAGTTCTTCCACAAACAGAACAAGATGCTAAAAAAAGGACAAAATGTTTCACTTTTGGGTAAATATATTCTTCATACCAGGACCAGAGGAAACCTCAGAAAAAGTAGAAAATGGAAGTCTATGTGATCAAGAAATTGATAGCATTTGCAGTATAGAGCGTGCAGATAATGACAAGGAGTATCTAGTACTTACTTTAACAAAAAATGATCTTGATAAAGCAAATAAAGACAAAGCCAACCGACACTTTTCTCCAAATTTTAAGGTGAAGCTGTACTTCACAAAAACAGTAGAGGAGCCGTCAAATCCAGAGGCTAGCAGTTCAACTTCTGTAACACCAGATGTTAGTGACAATGAACCTGATCATTATAGATATTCTGACACCACTGACTCTGATCCAGAGAATGAACCTTTTGATGAAGATCAGCATACACAAATTACAAAAGTTTGAATTTTTTTTTATCAAGAGGGATAAAACACCATGAAAACAAACTTGAATAAACTGAAAAGGGACCTTTTTTTTTTTTAATGGCAATAGGACATTGTGTCAGATTACCAGTTATAGGAACAATTCTCTTTTCGTGACCAATCTTGTTTTACCCTATACATCCACAGGGTTTTGACACTTGTTGTCCAGTTGAAAAAAGGTTGTGTAGCTGTGTCATGTATATACCTTTTTGTGTCAAAATGACATTTAAAATTCAATTAGGATTAATAAAGATGGCACTTTCCCATTTTATTCCAGTTTTATAAAAAGTGGAGACAGACTGGTGTGTATACGTAGGAATTTTTTCCTTTTGTGTTCTGTCACCAACTGAAGTGGCTAAAGAGCTTTGTGATATACTGGTTCACATCGTACCCCTTTGCACTTGTGGCAACAGATAAGTTTGCAGTTGGCTAAGAGAAGTTTCTGAAGGGTTTTGCTGCATTCTTGCATGTATTTGGGTTAGGGGAATGGAGGGAATGCTTAGAAAGGAAATAATTTTATGCTGGACTCTGGACCATATACCATCTCCGGCTATTTACACACACCTTTCTTTAGCATGCTACAGTTATTAATCTGGACATTCGAGGAATTGGCTGTTGTCACTGCTTGTTGTTTGCGCATTTTTTTAAAGCATATTGGTGCTAGAAAAGGCAGCTAAAGGAAGTGAATCTGTATTGGGGTACAGGAATGAACCTTCTGCAACATCTTAAGATCCACAAATGAAGGGATATAAAAATAATGTCATAGATAAGAAACACAGCAACAGTGACTTAACCATATAAATGTGGAGGCTATCAACAAAGAATGGGCTTGAAACATTATAAAAATTGACAATGATCTATTAAATATGTTTTCTTAATTGTAACGACTTCTCCATCTCCTGTGTAATCAAGGCCAGTGCTAAAAGTCAGATGCTATTAGTACCTACATCAGTCAACAACTTACACTTATTTTACTAGTTTTCAATCATATACCTGCTGTGAATGCTTCATGTGCTGCCTGCAAGCTTCTTTTTTCTCATTAAATATAAAATATTTTGTAATGTTAAAAAAAAAAACATAGAAGACAAACATCAGAAATAAACCCATCCACTATGGTTAACTCATTTTTGAATACGGTGTAAAGTCAGTTTAATGATGAAATAATATTATTTTCAACAAATAGTACAGAAATTAAACTATGCAAAAATACTAATACTATTAATAATGATCTTGGATCATTACCTCACACCATACCCCAAAATTAACTCAGAACATGGCAAAAACCAAATATAAGAGCAAAAACTATGAAATTTCTAGAAGAAGACAGAAAAAAAATTATGACTTTGGCTTAGTTGTTTCTTAGAAGTAACAGGAAAAGCATAATTCATAAAAGATAAATTGAAAAATTGGACGTCATCAAAATAAAAAATGGTTTATCTTCAAAGTCACCTGTTAAGAAAATGAGAAGACAAATCATAAAGCAGGAAAAAATTTTTGAAAGTCATGTATCTGATAAGGGACAGTTAAAACTAAATAAAAACACAAACCATCCAATTAAAATGAATAAAGGGTTTGAATAGGTATGTCATCAGAGATCATATAGGAATAACGAATAAGCAAACAAAAGATGCTCAATATCATTAGTTATTAGAGAAACAAAATTTAAAAACCACAATGAGATGACACTACACATTTGCCAGAATGATGATTATTAAAAAAGACCAAGTATTGGAGAGGATGTGAAAAAACTGGAACCTCACACATTGACGATAGAAATGTAAAATGAAATAGCCAATTCAGAAAACATTTTACAAGTTTTCTTTGTTTTTGTTTTTAATTTATTATGCCCTTACCCTATGACTCAGTAATTCCACTTCTAGATACCTACCAAATAAAATTAAAGTTTATAACTTCACAAAGATTTATTTATTTTATTTTTTATTTTATTATTATACTTTAAGTTCTAGGGTACATGTGCACAACATGCAGGTTTGTTACATATGTATACATGTGCCATGTTGGTTTGCTGCACCGATTAACTCGTCATTTACATTAGGTATTTCTCCTAATGCTCTCCGTCCCCCATGCCCTCACCCCATGACAGGCCCCGGTGTGCAATGCTTCCCGCCCTGTGTCCAAGTGTTCTCATTGTTCAATTCCCACCTATGGGTGAGAATATACGGTGTTTGGTTTTCTGTCCTTGTGATAGTTTGCTCAGAATGATGGTTTCCAGCTTCATCCATGTCCCTACAAAGGACATGAACTCATCCTTTTTTATGGCTGCATAGTATTCCATGGTGTATATGTGCCACATTTTCTTAATCCAGTCTATCATTGATGGACATTTGGGTTGGTTCCAAGTCTTTGCTATTGTGAATAGTTCCACAATAAACATATGTGTGCATGTGTCTTTATAGTAGCATGATTTGTAATCCTTTGGGTATATACCCAGTAATGGGATCACTGGTTCAAATGGTATTTCTAGTTCTAGATCCTTGAGGAATCGCCACACTGTCTTCCACAACAGTTGAACTAGTTTACAGTCCCACCAACAGTGTAAAAGTGTTTCTATTTCTCCACATCCTCTCTAGCATCTGTTGTTTCCTGACTTTTTAGTGATTGCCATTGTAACTGGTGTGAGATGGTATCTCATTGTGATTTTGATTTGCATTTCTCTGATGACCAGTGATGATAAGCATTTTTTCATGTGTCGTTGGCTGCATAAATGTTTTCTTTTGAAAAGTGTCTGTTCATATCCTTTGCCCACTTTTTGATGGGGTTCTTTGATTTTTTTCTTGAAAATTTGTTTAAGTTCTTTGTAGATTCTGGATAATAGCCTTTTATCAGATGGGTAGATTGCAAAAATTCTCTCCCATTCTGTAGGTTGCCTGTTCACTCTGATGGTAGTTTCTTTTGCTGTGCAGAAGCTCTTTAGTTTAGTTAGATCCCATTTGTCTATTTTGGCTTTTGTTGCCATTGCTTTTGGTGTTTTAGTCATGAAGTCTGTGCGCATGCCTATGTCCTGAATGGTATTGCCTAGATTTTCTTCTAGAGTTTTTATGGTTTTAGGTCTAACATTTAAGTCTTTAATCCATCTTGAATTAATTTTTGTATAAGGTGTAAGGAAGGGATCCAGTTTCAGCTTTCTACATATGGCTAGCCAGTTTTCCCAGCACCATTTATTAAATAGGGAATCCTTTCCCCATTTCTTGTTTTTGTCAGGTTTGTCAAAGATCAGATGGTTATAGATGTGTGGTGTTCTTTCTGAGGCCTCTGTTCTGTTCCATTGGTCTATATCTCTGTTTTGATACCAGTACCATGCTGTTTTGGTTACTGTAGCCTTGTAGTATAGTTTGAAGTCAGGTAGCATGATGCCTCCAGGTTTGTTCTTTTTGCTTAGGATTGTCTTGGCAATGTGGGCTCTTTTTTGATTCCATATAAACTTTAAAGTAGTTTTTTCCAATTCTGTGAAGAAAGTCATTGGTAGCTTGATGGGGATGGCATTGAATCTATAAATTACCATGGGCAGCATGGTCATTTTCATGATATTGATTCTTCCTATCTATGAGCATGGAATGTTCTTCCATTTGTTTGAGTCCTCTTTTATTTTGTTGAGCAGTGATTTGTGGTTCTCCTTGAAGAGGTCCTTCACATCCCTTGTAAGTTGAATTCCCAGGTATTTTATTCTCTTTGTAGCAATTGTGAATGGGAGTTCACTCATGACTTGGCTCTCTGTCTATTCTTGGTTTTATAGGAATGCTTGTGATTTTTGCATTTTGATTTTGTATCCCAAGACTTTGCTGAAGTTGCTTATCAACTTAAGGAGATTTTGGGCTGAGACAATGGGGTTTTCTAAATATACAATCATGTCGTCTGCAAGCAGGGACAATTTGACTTCCTCTTTTCCTAATTAAGTACACTTTATTTCTTTCTCTTGCCTGATTGCCCTAGCCAGAACTTCTAACACTATGTTGAATAGGAGCGGTGAGAGAGGGCATCCCTGTCTTGTGCCAGTTTTCAAAGGGAATGCTTCCAGTTTTTGCCCATTCAGTATGATATTGGCTGTGGGTTTGTCATAATTAGCTCATTATTTTGAGATACATTCCATCTATACCTAGTTTATTGAGAGTTTTTAGCATGAAGGGCTGTTGAATTTTGTTGAAGGCCTTTTCTGCATCTATTGAAATAATCATGTGGTTTTTGTCTTTGGTTCTGTTTATGTGATGGATTATGTTTATTAATTTGCATATGTTGAACCAGCCTTGCATGCCAGGGATGAAGCCCACTTGATCTTGGTGGATAAGCTTTTTGATGTGCTGCTGGATTTGGTTTGCCAGTATTTTACTGAGGATTTTCACATAGATGTTCATCAGGGATATTGGTCTAAAATTCTCTTTTTTTGTTGTGTCTCTGCCATGCTTTGGTATCAGGATGATGCTGGCCTCATAAAATGAGTTAGGGAAGATTCCCTCTTTTTCTATTGATTGGAATAGTTTCAGAAGGAATGGTACCAGCTCCTCTTTGTACCTCTGGTAGAATGCGGCTGTGAATCCGTCTGGTCCTGGACTTTTTTTTTTGGTTGGTAGTCTATTAATTATTGCCTCAATTTCAGAGCCTGTTATTGGCCTATTCAGGTATTCAACTTCTTCCTGGTTTAGTCTTGGGAGGGTGTATGTGTCCAGGAATTTATCCATTTCTTCTAGATTTTCTAATTTATTTGCATAGAGGTGTTTATAGTATTCTCTGATGGTAGTTTGTATTTCTGTGGGATCAGTGGTGATAGCCCCTCTATCATTTTTTATTGCATCTATTTGGTTCTTCTCTCTTTTCTTCTTTATTAGCCTTGCTAGCGGTCTATCATTTTTGTTGATCTTTTAAAAAAACCATCTTCTGGAATCATTGATTTTTGTAAGGGTTTTTTTGTGTCTCTAGCTCCTTCAGTTCTGCTCTGATCTTAGTTATTTCTTGCCTTCTGCTAGCTTTTGAATGTGTTTGCTCTTGCGTCTCTAGTTCTTTTAATTGTGATGTTAGGGTGTCAATTTTAGATCTTTCCTGCTTTCTCTTGTGGGCATTTAGTGCTATAAATTTCCCTCTACATACTGCTTTAAATGTGTCCCAGAAATTCTGGTACATTGTGTCTTTGTTTTCGTTGGTTTCAAAGAACATCTTTATTTCTGCCTTCATTTTGTTGTTTACCCAGTAGTCATTCAGGAGCAGGTTGTTCAGTTTCCATGTAGTTGTGCGGTTTTGAGTGAGTTTCTTAATCCTCAGTTTGAATTTGATTTCACTGTGGTCTGAGAGACAGTTTGTTATAATTTCTGTTCTTTTACATTTGCTGAGGAGTGCTTTACTTCCAACTATGTGGCCAATTTTGCAATAAGTGCAATGTAGTGCTGAGAAGAATGTATATTCTGTTGATTTGGGGTGGAGAGTTCTGTAGATGTCTATTAGGTCGGCTTAGTGCAGAGCTGAGTTCAAGTCCTGGACATCCTTGTTAACTTTCTGTCTCGTTGATCTGTCTAATATTGACGGTGGGGTGTTAAAGTCTCCCATTATTATTGTGTGGGAGTCTAAGTCTCTTTATAGGTCTCCAAGGACTTGCTTTATGAATCTGGGTGCTCCTGTATTGGGTGCATATATGTTTAGGATAGTTAGCTCTTCTTATTGAATTGATCCCTTTACCATTATGTAATGGCCTTCTTTGTCTCTTTTGATCTTTGTTGATTTAAAGTCTGTTTTATCAGAGACTAGGATTGCAACCCCTGCTTTTTTTTTTTTTTGCTTTCCGTTTGCTTGGTAGATCTTCCTGCATCCCTTTATTTTGAGCCTATGTGTGTCTCTGCACATGAGATGGGTCTCCTGAATACAGCACACTGATGGGCCTTGACTCTTTATTCAATTTGCCAGTCTGTGTCTTTTAATTGGGGCATTTAGTCCATTTACATTTAAGGTTAATATTGTTATGTGTTAATTTGATCTTGTCATTATGGTGTTAGCTGGTTATTTTGCCCATTAGTTGATGCAGTTTCTTCCTAGCATCGACGGTCTTTACAATTTGGCATGTTTTTGCAGTGGCTGGTACCAGTTGTTCCTTTCCATGTTTAGTGCTTCCTTCAGGAGCTCTTTTAGGGCAGGCCTGGTGGTGACAAAATCTCTCAGCATTTGCTTGTCTGTAAAGAATTTTATTTCTCCTTCACTTATGAAGCTTAGTTTGGCTGGATATGAAATTCTGGGTTGAAAATTCTTTTCTTTAAGAATGTTGAATATCGGCCCCCACTCTCTTCTGGCTTGTAGAGTTTCTGCCGAGAGATCCGCTGTTAGTCTGATGGGTTTCCCTTTGTGGGTAACCTGACCTTTCTCTCTGGCTGCCCTTAACATTTTTTCCTTCATTTCAGCCTTGGTGAATCTGACAATTATGTGTCTTGGGGACGCTTTTCTCGAGGAGTATCTTTGTGGTGTTCTCTGTATTTCCTGAATTTGAGTGTTGGCCTGCTTTGCTAGGTTGAGGAAGTCCTGAATAATATCCTGAAGAGTGTTTTCCAACTTGGTTCCATTCTCCCTGTCACTTTCAGGTACACCAATCAGACGTAGATGTGGTCTTTTCACATAGTCCCATATTTCTTGGAGGCTTTGTTTCTTTTTACTGTTTTTTCTCTAAGCTTCTCTTCTTGCTTTATTTCATTAATTTGATCTTCAATCACTGATACCCTTTCTTGCACTTGATCGAATCAGCTACTGAAGCTTGTGCACGCGTCATGTAGTTCTCGTGCCATGGTTTTCAGTCCATCAGGTCCTTTAAGGTCTTCTCTGCACTGTTTATTCTAGTTAGCTATTTGTCTAATCTTTCTTCAAGGTTTTTAGCTTCCTTGTGTTGGGTTTGAGCATCTTCCTTTAGCTCGGAGAAGTATGTTATTACCGACCTTCTGAAGCCTACTTCTGGCAACTCATCAAAGTCGTTCTCCATCCAGCTTTGTTCTGTTGCTGGTGAGGAGCTATGATCCTTTGGAGGAGAAGAGGCACTCTGGTTTTTAGAATTTTCAGCTTTTCTGCTCTGGTTTCTCCCCATCTTTTTGGTTTTATCTACCTTTGGTCTTTGATTATGGTGACCTACAGATGGGGTTTTGGTGTGGTTGTCCTTTTTGTTGATGTTGATGCTATTCCTTTCTGTTTGTTAGTTTTCCTTCTAACTGTCAGGTCCCTCAGCTGCAGGTCTGTTGGAATTTGGTGGAGGTCCACTCCAGACCCTGTTTCCTGGGTATCACCAGTGGAGGCTGCAGAGCAGCAAATATTGCAGAACAGCAAATATTGCTGCCTGATTTTTCCTCTGGAAGCTTTGTCCCAGAGGGGCACCCAGCTGAATGAGGTGTCAGTTGGCCCCTACTGGGAGGTGTCTCCCTGTTAGGCTACACGGGAGTTAAGGACCCACTTGAGGAGGCAGTCTGTCTGTTCTCAGAGCTCAAACACCGTGCTGGGAGAATTACTGCTCCTTTGGAGCTGTCAGACAGGGATGTTTAAGTCTGCAGAAGTTTCTGCTGCCTTTTGTTCAGCTATGCCTTGCCCCCGGTGGTGGAATCTACAGAGGCAGGCAGGCCTTGTTGAGCTGCGGTGGGCTTCACCCAGTTCGAGCTTCCCCAGCCACTTTGTTTACCTATTCAAGCCTCAGCAATGGTGGAGGCCCCTCCCCCAGCCAGGCTGCCACCTCACAGTTCGATCTTGGACTGCTGTGCTAGCAGTGAGCAAGGCTTTGTGGGCATGGGACCCACCGAGCCAGGCGTGGGATGTAATCTCCTGGTGTGCTGTTTCCTAAGACCGTTGAAAAAGCCCAGTATTTGAGTGACAGTGTCCTGATTTTCCAGGTATAGTCTGTCATGGCTTCCCTTGGCTAGGAAAGGGAACTCCCCCGACCCCTTGTGCTTCCTGGGTGAGGTGATGCCCCGCCCTGGTTCAGCTCACCCTCCATGGGCCACACCCACTGTCCAATCAGTCCCATTGAGATGAACCAGGTACCTCAGTTGGAAATGCAGAAATCACCTGTCTTCTGCATCGATCACGCTGGGAACTGCAGACCAGAGCTGTTCCTATTCAGCCATTTTGGAATGGACCAACAAGATTTATATAAGAACATTTATAGTGGCATTATTCATAATAGGTTAACAACTGGAGCAATCCAAATGTCCAAAAATTGATGAGTGGATACATAAAATATGCTATATCCATAGAATGAAAAAATTTTCTGCAACGAATATGTAGCAAATAACTGAAATATGCTACAACATGAATGAACACCTCAAATGTTAGGCAAACTTAAAGAAGTCAGAAACAAAGACTGCATATTGTAATATTCTGTTTTTATAAATTTTTCAGAAAAATGAAATCTATGGGCCGGGCATGGTGGCTCAAGCCTGTAATCCCAGCACTTTGGGAGGCCGAAGCAGGCAGATCATGAGGTCAGGAGATTGAGACCATCCAGGCTAACATAGTGAAACCCTGTCTCTACTAAAAATACAAAAAAATTAGCCAGGTGTGGTGGTGGGCACCTGTAGTCCCAGCTACTTGGGAGGTTGAGGCAGGAGAATGGCATGAACCAGTGAGCAGAGATCATGCCACTGCGCTCCAGCCTGGGCAACAGAGCAAGACTCCATCTCAAAAGAAAAAAAAAATCAAATCTATGGAGGCAAAGAATAGATAGGGGGCTGCCTGGGGTGGGGAACCTCAGAGAATAACTGCTAAAGGGCAGAAAGGATCTCTTGGGGGCAATGTGAATGTTTTAAAGTATTTTGAGATGCTTGTAAAACTCAATAAATTTACTATAAATCATTAAACTGTACCTTACAGAGAGTGAATTTTATGGCATGTAAATTATACTTCAATAAATCTATAAAACTGAGCAATAGCTGCTATTTTTATAATAAAGCAAGACCAGGTTTGCTCATATATAAGTAATATCTATTAACATAAACATGTCACTTATTTCTTTACTCTGAACCCCACAATTCACGTGGCATCTTTCCAGGAAGCATTCATCATGATCTGTTCCAGGGTCAAAGCTAGAACTTCCTCTCATCAGAGAACGAGGAGGATTGCACTGGATCAGCTTCCAGCATGACATCCAAAAATACCCAGCAGGGGTGACATCCATCCCCACCCAGAGACTTTGATTTGTTTTGTTTCTGTCTGATTTATACCATGTGACCATTCTTAATCAAAATGCCCCAGGAAAACCATGCACCAAAAAGAGATATATCCTAGAAAATAAGGAGGATGGTGATGAAGAGACCCTCCCACACCACTAGTTGGAGGACAGGAATAAACTGAAGCAGATGAAGACTTCTTGTGTTAGCGTAGTGATTAATGAGATGCTGGAGTAGGAGTCAGCCCTGTAGACAAGAAGTGCAGACTTCAGAGATAGAGGGACAGCAGGTACAGGGTCTCAGATGGGTAAGAGAACATGGACTATAGAAAATGGTCAGAAGTTCAGGATTGCCAGGATGAAAAATAGCTGGGATAAGGTGTTCAAGATAAGCTAATTTCTGGAGTTCAGATCACAAAATACCATTAAGCCAGGCGAAGAAATTTAAATTTTATCTTGAATATGAAGGAGAAGCATGGAGAAATGGTGAGGGGATCCAGTAGCATGATCACATTTGTCTACAGTTATCCCTCAGTATCTTGGGGAATTGGTTCCAAGACCTCCCAAGGATAACAAAATCTACAAATGCCCAAGTCCCAGATAAAAAATGTTATAGTATTTGCATATAATCTTTGCATATACTCCCAAATACTTTAAGTCATCTGTAAATAATTCATGGTACCAAATACAATACAATGTTATGTAAATAGTTGTTATACTGTATTGTTTAGAATAATGACAAGGAAAAAAGTCTGTATGTGTTCAGTATAGACACAATTTTTGAAAAAAATATTTTTGATCTGTGGTTGGTTGAATCCAGGGATGTGGAACTTGTGAATACAGAGGGCCAACTCTCTGATGCATATCACTTTTGCAAGAAGGCCAGAAGGGTAAGGCACGAGGCTAAGAGTTCAGTAAGCAAGGGTTTTTAATCTTCTAGGTGTTTGCTAAGGACACCTGACCACTGGAGATGAGCCTCCCAAGATAGATGATGGTGTCTCCAAAAGAGGACATGGTATTGGGAGGACGATGAACTCTCTGTTAGGGACAAGTTGAGTTGAGGAGCCTATGAAATATAGAGATGGAAATATCTAGTAGGCAGCTAGAGAATAAGTTTGAAACTAATGAGATATATACTTCAAGTAATAAATTAGATGATATTGTCTAAGATGTATGCATAGGTTAAGAGGAAAAGAATAAAAAGTCCAGAAATAAGGACAAAATAAGGAAAATGAGAATAGAAAGAGCCCACAAAGAAGAGTGAGGAATGGCTAGTATTGTAGCATACAAACAGAAAAGAAGAATGAACAAGCAATGACTTTTACAATAAAATATGTATTATGTTTTCTAGATTCTTTTCTAACATATTAAAGCTACTTTTTAAGGAGGCAAAACCAGAACAGAGGCTCTGTGACTTTACTTTTTGGTAACCTCAAAACAGAAGTTTCACATCTGAGCTCAGCACCCAGGGCCCCACAGTAGTCTATGCTTTTGTGAAAAATAAATCAATCTATTCAAGGTCCCAGGTCTGATCTCATGTGGATAGAGAACACTTCCCTGAGATTCAGCATATCCAAGAGAGAAGAATCATCTATCTGTAGGATAGTCTCCCATTGGTAAGGGTAGTCTCCAAAGAGATTTAGGGCTGAATCCAGGGACATTGTTGAAGACTATTCTTTGCCAAAGTTGGAGCCTTTTCTCTTCCTTAGGCCTCATGCAGATTTAGCTCAAATTACATTTATTTAGAGGGAGATTAGTGAAAATAATCATTAATCACTTATTTCAAGTGAAAATAAAAATTTATTCCAAGTTCAAAGTCATAGATTGAGGAACTGAAGTCATCAGGTGCAGGACTGGGGTCAGGAAAGGGCAAGGACTTTGTGTGGCTGTGTATGAAGGAACGAGTTTAACATGAGGAAGGAACCATGAACCAGAGATAAAGAAAGCCTGTGCAGAAAGTTAAAGGATCCTTTTCCTGTTTCTTAGCTGACAAAGACTTTCTTCAGCTAGCCATAAGGCAACTGTCAAATATCATCACATTTATCTTGAAGGATAAAATTTGTGCAAGCTCAATTGAACATCAACAACTAGATGCAAGGAAGAAGTCAGCCAGGATGACTATGGGGCTGGGTCATTTCTCAGCTTGTTAGAGACTGAGCCAGAGATAGTCTTTAGTCCAGACTGTTACTTAAAGCACACTGGTCCCTCAAGGCTGAGGAGTCTGGGAAGATTTGCAGGGGTTTCTGTAGTTTAAGATAAGGTTTCTGAAGGCAAGATGTCCTCACCTTAGAGGCGACCCTTTCTGTGCAGAGTGTCGGTATCTATGTAGCACTGTGTATTCACTGCTTGCACAGAGGTACTGAGAGGTATGTGAGGGGCTGGCAGACTCCAGGGTCAGGGGAAAATGCTCTATCCTTATTCTGGAGACTGTTGACTCAGAGGAAAGATCTCCCTTCTCTGTGGAATTAACCCATGGGAATGGTGGATGAGGTGTAATTCCATTCCTGGATCTTGACCAGTACATTTTGTCATGGCCCATGGTTTGAGAACATTCCAGAGTGATCTTCTTTCCTGTCCCTATAACATGGTATCTTGGGGTCTGGTAGATTTCAGCTTCCATAAGGCCTATGGGAAGAGACAAAAACTGACAACAGAGTTCATGATGAATTTTGAGGCTGAGCCATGCACAAACCCAGCACAGAGGAAGTGTTCCTTCTAGATTTTGGAATGAACTGTTCCTATTACTTACCTGCCTCCAGAAAATAAAAGGCCACTTGGCGGAGGAACCTGATAGTCATGGCACAGTTGGGGCTACAGAGGATGTCTCCCAGTAGTGGGGAAGCAGGACGGGCTCTTGATAAAGTCATTGTGTGTGTGTGATGACACAGCCCCTGCAAACTTCCTGGGTCCCACAGCCATCCTGTTGAAACAGTTTCATCTATATCCTTTTAACCCATCAAATGACGAATATTTTTGTTCACGTCCCTCATCCAAAGTAGGCTTCATGCTTTGCTTATCTTAACTCAAGTCTTTAATATTCTTATAAAATATTCCATTGCAACTGTTTTATAAGCTATGAGCATAAAAACTACATAGCTTTGAATGCCTATAATAGCGGGATTTTACCTAATTAAAAAGATTGGGAAAGGAAGTGGCATTTGAGTTGAGTTCTGAAGGATGAACAGGAATGAACTCTGCAAACCCAAGAGAGAAGAACATGCAGAAGAGAGAACCAGTGAACAGCGTGGCTTGATCAGACAAGGAGCAAGAGAACTTGTTAGCATTAAACGGGGCAATCTATATAGACACATGTAAAGAGCTTGGAGCAGTAACTGGGATTCACTGAGTCTTCAGAAAATATGGTGTTATTATTGTGTGATAGTAACTTTCTCAGTCTCATTTTTCATTGACTTGGTGTTCAGGCCTTATCAGCTTAATCAACTTAGCCTTTGCCTAGGATGATTTTAGTCCATCTGCCTTTTAATTTCACAATCAATCATGACAGAACAGAAAATACAATCCAATACATGCTTTGGTAATACTGCTAAAAATGGTTTGGGTGCTGCTGCGGTAAACAATGTCTAAACCAAGTGCCATTCTCCCTCCGTCCTTTCCCCCATTTCTTCTTAACAGAAAAGCCTTTGGTTTTGATTGTGAGATACAAAGATTAATCCCAGAATTTCTCCCAGCTTTGTCCACTTCCTTTGCCCTAGTTCACTGAGATTTACAGTTGGTATTTACTAAAATTTTTGTTCACACGATGCTGACATGGGGTTTGGGTTTTTATGATTATATCTCTACTATTTGAACACCATGTCTTCAAGTCTGTATGTACTTACATATAACACATGTGGGCCCCTGCTCACTCTTCCTCTGTCATGTGTCACGAAGGCATATAACAGTTTTGATTTACCAAACCCTGAAATACTCTTATCCTATCAGTGGCTCCTTTAAGACAAAAGTAACCATTAAAATAATTAATGAGATTTGGCCTTAGACCTTACTATGAAATCTGGTCTTAGTAGTAAGTGCTGAGAACAGCAAAAGTATATTGAATTTTACTGCCCCTTGCTGAAAAAAAAGGTATTAGAGGTTTGGGGAGATTCTGACAAATTTTAAAGAAACAGGAAAGCGGAAGGCTCCCAGTTGTTCTCAATGTAAGATGACTTAAGGATGAGTGATGAGTTGATGAAAGTCTTCGGCAGTGACTGGGTGTAAAATCTATACCTCATAGTAGAAGCAACTAAGAAAGGAAAGAAGAGAAGTTCTCAACCTGGGCTTGGAAGTAGATATGAGAGAGTCTCAGGTCCTAGTCAGATGAAGGTGTACTCAAAGGCAGAGGTAACTGTCTACTCCTTGCTGCCCAGTGCAGGAATAGCTCATGCATAGCTTGCCTTTTATTGATGAAAACACTTTCGCCAAAGACTACCTTTCTGGTTTAGATAGGGAAGTCTCTGGAGAAGGTGCTGGGAATTGCTAAGTGTGAATAATTACAGAGACAGACATTATTATATATAATTCTTGTATATATCTCTATACATTTTTGTTCTAGTAAAACACCCTTTCTCAATGGAGCCTTCTTGATTCTCAGGACATGGTGGTCCTTCCAGTGTTCATGAAGTTTGCATAGGGAAGAGATACCAAGAAAGACAAGAGATAAAATGCTTAATATTCAGCCAGGAGGGAAAGATCTGGAACCATAATGTGGCAATGCTGAATTAAGACTTCATATTATGGCAAAGGACTCACCTGTCTTCAGATGAGGCACAAGGGAGAAAGACTGAGGGTTCTGGTTTCCCAAATAGTGATAAACATCTCCTAGCTCAGGGCTCTTGGACCACATGGAAGTAGGATTACCTCTGAGGTTTCATTTCCCATGCCAAGAATAGCCTGTGTCATCACAGTTCCTGTTTTCACAGAATAGAGTTTGATTCCAGAGAATCACAGACACTGACTATAGGGCATGTGTGTTGAGCTTTTATGCAGTGTCTTATGTCTGAATCCCACAGCAAGGGCTTTTTATGAGCTTCAGCACCATGTTCTCAACCCAGTGGTCCCTCGGTATTCATGGGGGATTAGTTTAAATCCACTGATGCTTAAATCTCTTATATAAAATGGCATAGTATTTGCATATAACCTAGGCACATCCTCCCATATACTTTAAATCAACTCTAGATTACTTTTAATAGCTAATACAATGTAAATGCCATGTAAATAGTTGGTATACCTCACTGTTTTAAGTTTTGTATTTTTATTGTTGTGTTGTTATTTTGTAATTTTTAAAATATATTTTTCATCTGAGGTTGACTAAATCTGAAAATGAGGACCCCATTGATACAGAGTGCCAACTGTGTACTCTACCAGCATTTGGAAGTTCCAAAGACCCTCAAATACAGCATGCATAATTCATTCCCCTCCTTCCTTCTAACTCTGCTTCTTTGCCTCTAATACTAAAACTAGGACTCCAGCCATAAACTTATTAAATATTCTAATTAGAATATATTATAGACTCACTTCAATATATGAGTATATAAATTTGTGTTAACAATTAAAACAGAACAAATATTTCATATATTTTCATATATATACATCCTCCTTTGCATGTCTTCTTTTTCAAAACTCAGATTCCATTAGGAAAACAGCTTCGATTTCCCCCAACATTCTCCCATGTATGTTTGGGATTATGTCACTTCACTCTATTTCTCAATCATGTAGTACCATCAGATATTAATATCAGATAATAATTGCTACATAAGTCTCTATACATTTTTTGTCCAGTAAAACCCCCTCTTTTTCCAGCCTTCTCTTAACCAAACATATTTTCTTTGTTCTAAAGAGACTTGTAGATGGGAGATGTGGAGGACTTAAATACACATGTACCAGACCTGGATTGCTCCGGTCTGAGCTCAGATCACGTAGGACTTTAATCATTGGACAAACGAACCCTTGACAGCAGCTACACCATTAGGATGTCCTGATCCAACATCGAGGTCGTAAACCCTGTTGTCGATATGGACTCTAGAATAGGATTGCGCCATTATCCCTAGGGTAACTTGTTCCGTTGATCAAATTATTGGGTCAATATATGTATAGTAATTCGCGTAAACTTGTTTAGTCTTAGCATAGGTTGCTCGGAGGTTAAATTATGCTCCGAGGTCACCCCAACCAAAATTTTTAATGCAGGGACAGTAGTTTAAGGCCTGTGGGCTTATTTGAGCTTTGTTTGCATTAATAAATTAAAGCTGCATAGGGTCTTCTCATCTTATTTATTCATGTTTGCCTGTTCATGGGCAGGTCAGTTTCACTGGTTGGAAGTAAGAGACAGCTGAACCCTCGTGGAGCCATTCATACAAGTCCCTATTTAAGGAACAAGTGATTATGCTACCTTTGCACGGTCAGGGTACTGTGGCCGTTGAACATATGTCACTGGGCAGGCGGTGCCTCTAATACTAATAATGCTAGAGGTGATGTTTTTGGTAAACAGGCAGGGTAAAATTTGCCAAGTTCCCTTTCTTTTTTAACCTTTCCTTAGAGCATGCCTGTGTTGGATTAACAGTATAGGTAGTAATAAACTTGTTGGGTTGATTATTAATATTAGGCTGTTAATTGTCAGTGGGTTATTCTGGTCTGATGTAGGCTTGTGCAGTGGAGAATATTTTCATGTTACTTATATTAATATTATTGCTTCTATAAAGTAACAGATTAGTCCAATGTGGTGTTAGGAGTTCAGTGGTGTGATTAGAATTTAGAGTGGTTGGATGTTGATCTTGAACGCTTTGTTAATTGATGGCTGCTTTTGGGCCGACTATGGGGATAACGTTTTTTACTCTCTACATGAAGGTTGTTTCCTAATGTCCAAAGAGCTGTCCCTCTTTAGACTAACAGTTAAATTTACAGGGGGATTAAGTGGCTCTGTAGGTAAATTTAAAGTTGAACTAAGATTCTATCTTGGACAACCGCTATCACCAGGCTCGGGAGGCTTATCACTGCTGCTCATGAATCTCCCCACTATTTTACTACATAGATGGGTGTGCTCTTTTCGCTGTTCTTGGGTAGCTCGTCTGGTTTTAGGGGCCTTGGCTTTGGTTCTCTATGTAAAGATATTTCTAGTTAATTCATTATGCAGAAGGTATAAGGGTCTATCTTTGCTATTTATGCTTGGTTAACTTTTTCATCTTTACCTTATGGTACTATGTCTATTGCGCCAGGGTAAAATTTCTATCGCCTATACTTTTGTTTGGGTAAATGGTTTGATTAAGGTTATTCAGTAGTACTATTAGTCAAGTTTAGGGCTGGAGTTGGCTCAAGGTGGTCAAATTGTGGTGAAATCTTCCGGGTGTAAGCCAGATGCTTTGTGTTAAGCTACACCTTGGTTCATCCAAGTGCACTTTCCAGTACACTTACCATGTTACGACTTGTCTCCTCTATATAAATAAGTAGGGGTTTTAGTTAAACTAATCTCTAAAGTAATATTTGAGGAGGGTGACAGGCAGTGTGTGTGTGCTTTATGGTCTCATTCAATTAAGCACTCTGCTCTTAATGTACTGCTAAATCCTCCCTGAGCCCTTAGATTTCATAAGGGTTGTCGTGAGATTTTCTGGGTGTAGAAAATTTAGCCCATTTCTTACCACCATGGGCTACACCTTGACCTAACATTTTTATGTAGATACTTGTGCTTACTTTGCAGCCTTTACTAGGGTTTGCTGAAGATGGTGGTATATAGGCTGAGCAAGAAGTGGTGAGGTAAATTGGGTTTTATCCATTATAGAACAGGCTCCTCTAGAGGGATATAAAGCACCGCCAAGTCCTTTGAGTTTTAAGCTATTGCTTGTAGTGTTCTGGTGAATAGTTCTGTTGATTTAACTATTGGAGTTTAGGGCTAAGCGTATTGAGGGGTATATAATCCCAGTTTGGGTCTCAGCTATTGTGTCTTCAGAAGTATTAAAGCCTCCTTCGTAGTTTATTTTATTTCAGCTAGGGTTTTTTACAACCTAGATGAAGCTTAGCGTTGTTAAGGATAGATCTAAAGCACTCTTTATGCCGAGTTCTATTAGCTCAGGTTAATTGTATGGCCGCGGTGGCTGGCATGAAATTAACCAACCCTGGATATTAGTATAGCTTAGTTAAACTTTTGTTTATTGCTAAAGATCTATCACTGCTGTTTCCCGTGGGGGTGTGGCTGGGCAAAGTGTTTTGAGCTGCATTTGTGCATGCTTGATACTTACTTCTTTTGATCAAGGTGATTTAGAGGGTACTTTCGCTGGGATAGGGATGCTTGCATGTGTAATCTTACTAAGAGTTAATAGAAAGGCCAGGACCAAACCTGTCTATTTACGGGGCTGTATAAGCCCATCTAGACATTTTCAGTGTCTTGCTTTAAATAATTAAGCTACATTAACTGTATATATGTTAAGTGCAAAATTGGAGTATAGAAGAAGATACAGGCAATATTCACAGTTGTAGGGTTCAGGGATTTAAAGTTGAGTTAGCAGGAGTTGGAGTAGATGTTAGTACTGGCGAGTGGTTGGTGTAGTACAAAGTAACAGGTTTTTTGGGGTGTGTAAATTTAGGGTATGGGCTTAGTAACGGATGGGCGTGCATATTAGATATAATTGTTGTAAAAGTAGAATTAGATTGGTGGGGGCTTAGTTTCTTTAAAAAATTTGCATTAGTTGAGGGGTAGCTGTCGGGGATACCCAAAGCTAAAATACAAATATTTTGGGCTCTGGCAGAGTTAAATTAAGGCTTACTTGTTTTTGGAGTTTGGCAAGGTGTCTTTTTTCCTGGGTTGATGAAGTCAGAGATGGGGGAGGGGGCATTGCAGATTTTTATTTTAAAAGTCCAATAAGGGGAGTGGTTGTGTGTGTTTGTCTATTAATTACTGTTATGTCCTTCAAGTATGAATTAATTAGCACCTTAGGGTGGTTATGCCCAGTTGGAATATTGAATTTAGGCACAACTAATATAGGTGATTGGTAGGAATCAAAGACAGGTCTGGCTGCAGGTGATGGGGAGGGGACCAGGCCTTCTGTGATGTGATAGCATACCCGAAAATTAAAATACCAAATGCATGGCAGTGCTCCTGTGACTGGTTAATAGGGTGATAGTCACTGGTCCATCAAGATGTCTACTCTTAACTAAAGAATATATAGCCTTGTGAAGAGCCAGTATAAAAAGAAAACCAGCACAAGACAAAGATACCCTCTTTCACCATTCCTATTCAACATAGTACTGGGAGTCCTGGTCAGGGCAATCAGGCAGAAGGAAGAAATAGACATCCATATAGGAAGAGAGGAAGTCAAACTATCCCTATTTGCAGATGACATGGTCCTATATCTAGAAAACCCCATAGTCTCTGCCCTAAAGCTGCTTGATCTGATAAACAACTTCAGCAGTTTTAAAATACAAAATCAACATTAAGAAATTGGCATTCCAATACACTAAAAACATACAAGCTAAGAGCCAAGTCAGGAACATAATTCCATTCATAATTGCCACACACAACAAATATCTAGGAATACAGCTAACCAGAGAAGTGAAAGATCTCTACAACAAGAATTACAAAACACTGCTCAAAGAAATCAGAGGTGACACAAACAAATGGAAAAACATTCTATGCACATGGATAGGAAGAAGCAATATCATTAAAATGGCCATACTGCCCAAAGCAATATAGATTCGATGGTATTAGGTTGGTGCAAAAGTAATTGTGGTTTTGGTGAATTTTAAATCATTATAACTAGGCTCAAGCACATCTTTATTAATCAAAATAGGAACCATTACAATCAACATATTTTTTGCCAATGAGAAATAAGTTTGTTTATTCCTGTAGCATAAAAATCTATGCTTTAGAATTCAACAAACTCTTGGAAAGCACTTTCTGCATCTTGTTGGCTGTGGAAGCATTTTCCCTGCAAAAAGTTGACAAGATGCTTGAAGAAGTGGTAGTTGGTTGGTGAGAGGTCAGGTGAATATGGTAGATGAAGCAAAAGTTTGTACCCAATTTATTCAACTTTTGAAGCATTGGTTGTGCAACCTGCAGTGAGGTGTTGTTATGGACAAGAATTGAGCCCTTTCTGTTGACCAATGCCAGGTGCAGACATTGCAATATTTGGTGCATCTCATCAATTTGCTGAGGATACTTCTCAGGTGTAATGGTTTTGCCGGGATTCAGAAAGCTGTGGTGGATCAGACTGGCAGCAGACCATCAAAGAGTGACCATGACCTTTTTTTGGTGCAAGTTTGGCTTTGGGAAGTGCTTTGGAGCTTCTCGGTCCAACCATTGAGATGGTTGTTGGCAGTTGTCATATAAAATCCACTTTTCATTGCATGTCACAATCTGATCAAGAAACGGTTCATTGCATAGAATAAGAGATGACACTTTAAAATGAAAGTTTAAAAAAAGTTTTGCTCACTTCATGAGGCACCCACTTATCAAGCTTTTTCACCTTACCAATTTGTTTCAAATGCTGAACAACTGTAGAATGGTTAACCTTGAGTTCTTTGACAACTTCTCGCCTAGTTGTAAGAGGATCAGTTTCGATGATTGCTCTCAACTGGTGATTGTCAACTTCTGATGGCCCACCACTATGCTCCTCATCTTCAGGGCTCTTGTCTCCTTTGCAAAACTTCTGGAACCAACACTGCACTGTATGTTCATTAGCAGTTCCTGGGCCAAATGCGTTGCTGATGTTGCGAGTTGTCTCTTCCACTTTACAACCCATTTTGAACTCAAATAAGAAAATCGCTCGAATCTGCTTTTTGTCTAACACCATGTGGATAGTCTAAAATAAATACCAAATAAGTAGCAAGTAATAAGTAATTAGCAAAAAACATAAAGTGAAAATGTGCATTAAAATGATGTATAACATAACCACATTTACTTAAGAATGTATTTCAATACTAAATGGCAAATTTCAACAATGCAAAAACTGCAAATACATTCGCATTAACCTAATATTCCTATCAAACTCCTAACGATGTTTTTCACAGAATTAGAAAAAACAATATTTTAAAATTCATATGGAACCAAAAAAGAGCCCGAATAGTCAAGGCAATTCTAAGCAAAAGGAACTAAGCTAGAGGCATCATGTTACCCAACTTTAACCTATACTGCAAGGGTACAGTAACTAAAACAGCATGGTACTATACAAAAACAGATATAGACAAATGGAACAGAATACAGAGCCAGGAAATAATGCCACATACCTACAGCCATCTGGTCTTTGACAAAGCTGACAAGAACAAGCAACGGGGAAAGAACTCTTTTTTCAACACATGGTGCTGGGGATAACTGGCTTGCCATATGCAAAAGATTGAACTGGATCCCTTCCTTATATCATATACAAAAATCAACTCAAGATGGATTAAAGACTTAAATATAAACCTAAAGCTATAAAGCCCCTGGAAGATAACCTAGGAAATATTATACCATTCTAGTCATATGACTTCACAAAGATTTCATGATGAAGATACCAAAAGCAATTTCAACAAAATCAAAAATTGACAAATGAGACCGAATTAAAGAGCTTCTGCACAGCAAACGAAACTATCAACAGAGTAAATGGATGATCTACAGAATGGGAGAAAATATTTGCAGACTGTGTATGCATCAAAGGTCTAATATCCAGAATCTATAAGGAACTTAAACTTACAAGCAGAAAATAGATAACTCCATGAAAAAGTGGGCAAAGGGCATTAACAGACACTTTTCAGCAAAAGGTGTACATGTGATCAACATGCATATGAAAAAATGCTCAACATCACTAATCATTAGAGAAATGCAAATCAAAACTACGATGAGATACCATCTCACACCAGTCAGAATGGTTATTATCAAAAGTCAAAAAATAACAGATCCTTACGAGGCTGCTGAGAAAAGGGATTGCTTCTATGCTGCTGGTGAGAGTGTAAATTAGTTCAGCCATCATGGAAAGCAGTATGGTGATTCCTCAAAGAACTTAAAACAGAACTTCCATTTGACCCAGCAATCCCATTATTGTGTATATACCCAAAAGAATAGAAATCATTCTGTCATAAAGACACATGCACACAGATGTTCATTGCAGCACTACTCACAATAGCAAAGACATGGAATCAACCTAAAAGGCCACCAACAGTAAGCTGGATGAAGAAAATATAGTACATATACATCATGGAATACTATGCAGCCATAAAATAATGCGATCATCATCATAGTTTGCACATAACTGTTTAACAAACCTGTACATGTCCCCATGAACCTAAAATAAAAGCTAAAGAAAAGAAATATGAAGGAACATAACAACTATGATAACTTTGAAATGCATAAACTATCACACACAAGAGAAAAGCTGAGTCTTTGTCTACAGAAGTTGTAAAAACTGTTATAGATAATCTTTGACCTGAGAATTAAAGGATGTGTGAGGATTAGCCAGGCACTCAAGATTTATTTCAAACAATAGATGTTGGTGAGGCTGCAGAGGAAAGGGAACACTTATACACTGTTGGTGGGAATGCAAACCAGTTCAGCCACTGTGTAAAGCAGTTTGGAGATTTCTCAAAGAACTTAAAATGGAGCTACCATTTGACTCAGCAATCCCACTACTGGGTATATACCCAAAGGGAAATAATTTATTCTATCATAAAGACACATGTACCCATTATGTTCATTGCAGCACTATTCACAATAGCAAGGACATTGAATCAACCTAAGGACCCATCAACAGTGAATTGGATAAAGAAAATGTGGTACATATACACCATGGAATACCATGCAGCCATAAAAAAAAAAAAAACCAAAATCATTCCCTTGACGCAACATGGATGGAGCTGGAGGACATTATCTTAAGCAATTAATGCAAGAACAGAAAATCAAACACTATATGTTCTTACTTTTAAGTGGGAGCTAAACATGGAATACACATGATTGTAAAGATAGAAACCATAGACACTGGGGCTCACTAGACAGGGGAAGGAGGGAGCAGGGCATGGGCTGAACAACCACCTGTTGGATTCTATGCTTATGGCCTGGGTGATCGGATCGTTGGGACCTGAAGTCTCAGCTTCATGCAATTTACCCATGTAACAAACCTGCACAACATGTGCCCTTTAATCTGTAATAAAAGTTGAAATTAAAAAATTAGTTTTGACAAAAAAGGAATAAAGAAGCTCATTTCAGATGAAGGAAAGAGCTTTGGCAAAGGTACACCTGTGCAATTCAGCGTGGTATATTCAGGGAAATATAAAAAGTTCAATTGAACTAGAGTCTAAAGTGCTGGAGTGAATTCGGCCAATTTGGCCAGATGTTTAGTTTGAGAACTATTTCTGAAGGGCTTTGTGTATTGTGTAAGGAACATCGTACATGGTCATGCTGGTGGCAATGTGAGAAATAGGGTAAGGGAAAGGGGTAAGAAGCTAGTAAGCCACGGAGAGGGCATTGCATTTATTTCTAGGCAATGGATGATGAGGGTCTGCACTGAGGTAGAAGCAATGAGGAGGGAGAGGGGTAGCTGAATCAGACAAATATGTGTGCATTAGAAACTATGATGCTGACATCTCTCTGTGAATGGCCTTGTTCTAAAGAGACACTTCCTCCCCATTAAATTCATGAGTGCTTCTCAGAGCAACTCACATATAATGACATGGTTACAAGGAAAGTGGGAATAAGACCTGCCATCTCACCTTGGGATGGCGCTAAAGGACCATCCAGACTCAGATCTCCCTGTGGGGTCAGTGAAGGACTTTGTTGAGGATACAGCACAGCCCAACTTCTCCCTCTGCCCCATTTCTCTCTGCCCACGTGGACTGCAAGGGCAGTTTCCACAAACCTTCCCGCACACTAATTTCCCTCTCAAAATCTGCTTTTGGAGAACACAAACCATGGCAATGTGGGATATAGAAGTAATAGATTTAGAAACTGATTTAATATGAGGCATAGCAAAAATGAGGAACCTAGAATGGCTGTTCCAATCACTGAGATAGAAATACAGTGTGTGGCCAAAATGGGCAAGTGCAGGGATGGAGAGACAGTTCATTTCAGGGGTAAACTGAGTTTGAATTGCCTGTGGAGCATCCAGCTGGAAGTGTCCAGTAGATAGTTGAATTTGCCAGGCAGGAACCTATGAAAGAAGTTGTCATGACAATGAATGGGAAGGTTGAGGAAAAATATGTATACTGAGGAAAAAGGAGGGCAGAAGGAAAAATCCTGGGGTAATCTATCAGAAATGTCCAGGAGACAATTAATTGGGACAGTTAATAGCTTATGAGGAAAGAATTATTGCTGATAAGACTTGACGAGGTGTGCATAGAAAGCAGGAAACAAAACTCTGGAGAAACCTGCTTTTTAAATAGAAAGCAGATGAGAAAGAATCCCTAAGCATAACATTCTTTTCACATGAGAACAGGTAGAAAAGGGAACAAGTTGGATTCTTTGTTTCTGAACAGTCACCAAGTCCCATGGATTCTTTTGCTGAAATAATTGAGGCTTATGGGACAAGAAGACAAAACCCATGAGGATGACATCAACTTGACTCTCAGGAAGACTTTTACATCAAGCGCTGGCAGTCCTTGATCAATGTGCCTGGGCCTCCCTGGCTCCTAAAAGAACTCCCACGGCAGGGGAACCAGGGAATTATTCCAGTGCCTGGAAAGAAAACAGGCACCTCCAAGCTCCTAGCTTTGACCTCATACTGGGGACAGGGAATTTTATTTTTTGAAATTCAGTACATCCAGATAATATTGCAAGTCTGTCTGCATCTGCAGGTTAAAATGAATCTCAGCAGAGATGAAAGTGTGGGGTAGCAGATGAAAAATTACTTTTGTAAATCACAGTCTCTGATACTTGAACTTCAGCTTCTGAGTCAGATTTAATGATAATTAAATTTACTTACAGTGAAGTTTTAGAAAACAAGTTAGTTATTTTGTTTTTAGTAGAAAGGCAATCAAATATAGAGCTAAATGGTGGAGCTGAGCTTGGAAGAACTGGGGCAGAGAAAGGTTAGACAGGATAAAAGAGTTGTCTGTGGGAACAGAACAAAGTGTGGGATATTGCAATATTGCAAAGCGGGTGGAGATAATGGCAAAGAGAGTATAAAAACTACGTTGTATTGAGCTTATAAGAAATGCTCTTGTTGAAAATCATGAGCTTCTGTCAAATGCTCAAGTTCATTCTCCTGAAAGGTCACCATTGGGCTAGCTCCCTAGGAAAAGTAAAATAGGGGAGATTGATTCTGTGGTTTCAGATTCATCACATGGCTTGGGGACATTGATCCAAAGTGGTCCTTAGCTCACACTACCTAAAACCACTGAAAGCTCTAAACACCCCACATCCCACAAACCACATCCAGGTACCCTTCAGCGCAAACAACTCACCCATGTGTCTGTCTTTCTGTGTAGAGAACAGGTGGCCAAGAAGCACTGTGGAAATCACTGGTGGCACTGAAGTAACCTAGAAGCTGTCTGGTTGGGGGTGGCAGGCTCTAGGGACAGGGAGAATTTAGCCTGTTCCTGTCGAGAGACACTGTATCCATCAGAGATCTCTCTTTTGTTTATATATTTTGACATCAAAGGAGCAATAGATCAACCGTAGCCCCAGTCCTGGGTCTTGTCGATGCCAGTACATTCCATCATGACCCTTAGTCTGAGAACATTCCAGCATAATCCTCTTTCCTGTCTTTGCAATCCTATTCTTTGGGGTCTGGATAACATCAGCATCCATGGACCCTGTGGGGAAATAAGACAGAAACTGAAGACAGAGACTGGTAAATGTCTTCAAGCTGCAATCTCTATGGATAGGCTTAATCCAGAACCTGGAAAATTTAAGGCAGTGATTTCCCCATCTGTTTTCCAAACTCACCTGTTCCCAGGAGACAAAAGGCCACACAGAAGAGGAGCATGGAGGCCATGGCATGAAGAGGAATGATGGAGGTGTTTCCAGCTCTGGATGTTGAGGGAAGCAGGGCATGGAAATAGAAACTAGGAGGATTCAGGAAGTGATGTCATTGTGCCTTCCAAGGTACTGGGTCTTAAAGATGCCATGTTGGCTTATGTATTATGTGTTCTTAGCAGATGCTGAAATTCTTCTACTTGCTTCTCTTCTCTCTCTGGTGCTTTACTGACAACCACCAGAGAGTTGTATCTCTCCCCTTTCTCAAGGCATATCTATTTCAGTTGTTCAAGGAGACATCATCCTCCTGATAAAGCAGGCTGGAGAAAATTCAAAACCAAGTTGAATTTTGAATAAAGGGAGTCTAGTCTCACTTGAATGATAGGACAATATAACTGTTCTCCTTTTTTTTCTGCGCTTAATCATTTATTCTAACTCAGTTCTTGGTAAACTATGCAATTTGAATACGTTCTCTGTAAAGTTTGAGACTTTTTTGTTTTAAGAATGACAGGATTCCTAACTTTGTTTCAAATTGCTCCTATTTTTTAGTGGCTCCTGCTTTTCTGGTCAGTGTTTTCTGGGCACAGAGCTTTATTAAAAATATTGGTTTATTGTAGAAAGATGTTAGTTTAATGTGGGTATGTGCTTTAAAGAAGCACTTAACACCTTCATTCCTATTTTGAATTAGCTGAAAATACAGTGGTTCATTAAATAATTCATTTTATTCTAAATAAATTATTCCTGACTTTAGGAGGAAAGAGTTTAATATTTAATGCAGCAGATTGCAAGTACAGAACAGTTATAGTGATAGTGTGAGACATTGTCCAATGTAATAAACAACTGGCTCTTTGCTGCTTCAGATCTGTGCTTGTCCTGGTGAAAAAGGAGAGTTCCCTGACCCCCCTGGAAGGACGTGCAACAGGAGTGTTGCTCACCTCTTCGGTTGCTGCAGGGGCTCAAACCCCTGAGGGGAAAGGGAGCACGCAGACGGACAGATGCAGGAGCCCAAGTGTGCAGATAGTTCTGCCATCCGCGCACGGCTTGAGTGTTAACTAGCTCAGTGGACCCTCTGCCTTTCTGCAAAGGCGGAGGGCCAGTGTGACAGCTTTCTGTATCCTGAGCTCTTGCCCAGCGTCCTGGAAGAATTGAGTCACACACGGGCTTGAAGGATGAATGTGGGGTTTTATTGAGTGGTGGCAGTGGCTCTCAGTGGGTTGGATGGGGAGCTGGAAGAGGGGATGGGGTGAGAAGATGATCTTCCCCTTGGAGTTTGGCCATCCAGGGACTGAACTCTTCTCTGACCACCCCCAGCTGAACTCCTCTCGCGGTTCAGACGTTCCTCCTCTTTTTCTCTGCCATGTCGTTTCGCCCTCCCTCTGCTTGTCTCCTAGCCTGCTTGTCTGCCTCTGAAGCCTGGGGTTTGGGGTTTACATGGGTACAAGAAAGGGGGCATGGTGGGTCAAAAGACAACTTTTTGGGGATGAAAACAGGAATGCCTGTCCCCATTTACAGCTGCAGGTCTCCAGGCTTGAGGGTGGGGCCTTTGCTGGGAAACCACCCTTTCTACCCAGTACTTCTGTCTCCTGTCCATATCACTGGCTCTCCCTCATGCATGGGTACACCATGGCATCCTACCCTAATCATTCCTGCTGCATGTCAAATTGGTAAAGTCTTATTTTTAGATATTTTTACTTTTAATTCTAAAAATTTCAAACATATACAAAGTAGGCTTAATAAAATAATGAGCCTTTGTGTCCTCACATGAGTCATCTTTGGCAATTACCAACTCCTCATGGCCTCTCTTGTTCATCTGCCACCTCCTTCACCACTTCTGCCTCTTCTGTGTAATTTTGAATAGTTGTTGCTTTATTTAGGAGTACCCAAATAAATTTTTTTTATTTTTAATTTTTTTAATTTTTCTTTTTGAGATGGAGTCTCGCTCTGTCACCCAGGCTGGAGTGCAGTGGCGCAATCTCGGCTCACTGCAAGCTCCGCCTCCCGGGTTCACGCCATTCTCCTGCCTCAGCCTGCCGAGTAGCTGGGACTACAGGCGCCCGCCACCACGCCCGGCTAATTTTTTTGTATTTTTAGTAGAGGCGGGGTTTCACCGTGTTAGCCAGGATGGTCTCGATTTCCTGACCTCGTGATTCGCCTGCCTCGGCCTCCCAAAGTGCTGGGATTACAGGCTTGAGCCACCGCGCCCGGCCCCCAACCGCATTTTACAGCTATTGTCTGCACTCCAGATGACATATTCCAGTGTCCCCTCCCTTTTTCTCTTTCTGGTTAGGGTTCTCTGTTAGCAATATGAATAAAAATGTGGATTTGTTCCAGTAAATGGCTTAGCCAGGGGTCTGATGAATATAAACAAGACGATGATCATAAGAACTTTTATTTTGGGTTTGTCTTCAATGTAAAAAAAAAATCATTGCCCTTATTTGCATTTCTTAAAGTAAACATGCTGTTTTGCTGTCCCCTGCTGTGGGCAGTAATCTGAGTGGAATTAATATTTGGGGGCTGAATATGAACTATTCGTGGTGATCACACTAGTTGAGAGAAGAGAGGACTCATATCCAGTGGTTGAGAGACCGTTTTCCTGGGCATTTCTAACAAAAGTTTGTAGGTGCAGAGCAAGGAAAGGAGAAGCAGAAATCATTCTGGGAGCAGAATCTATGCCCGAGGAGGAGTGAGTGAGCATTATCAGAGGAATGAATGGAGGGGACACACATTTGCATGGGAAGGAAATTGAAAAAGGCATCCCAATTTCTGGTCAAATGAGAGGGTTCCTAACGGCACAGGCCAATATATTCTCTACTCTGGGCTGGCTCACGTACCTCTCAAATCGTATTTATAATCCACTTTTGCTCTGACCTATACTCTACCACAGGCAGAACACAGACTTCTTCGTCTTACCCACAGACCATGTCCATCTGTGTGCTGTGCGTATGTACGTGATTCTAAGGACTGTTGAACCCCTCATTCCATGTGTGAGTTATTGATCTGTGTAACACACACCCTCTGGCATAAAAGGCTGCCAAAGGATAAGTAATTTTATTTCTTTACTACTGCTTAGAGTTTTTGGTGTCCTAAGAGAATTTTGCCTACTCTCAACTCACAAAGATGTTTTTCTGTATTTTCTTCTAGAACATTTGTGGTTTCAGCTTTTATAATTACATCTATGAAACATCTCAATTTAATTTTCATTTATGGTGGTAGGTGGCAGTAAAGGTTCATTTTTTCCATATGATTATCCAGGTTTTCCAACATACTTGTTGAGAATTACCATCTTAATGCATTGAAACTTCCAATCCATAAGCATGATATATCTCTCCATTTAAAAATATTTTCTTTAGTTTCTCTTTGTGGAGTTTTGTAGTTTTTAATTGAACATCTATTGCTAAATTTTTCTTAAGTAATTTGTTATTGGTACTATTGTGAATGGTATTATTTTCTGAAGTTTGTGTTTCAATTGTTTGCAACTAGTAAAAAATTTGATTTTTAAAATACTGATGTATCCTGTGATATTGGTAAATTCACTAATTATTTCTAGTTGTTGTTCCTTGATTTCTTATGATTTTCTATGTAAACAATCATGTAATCTGCAAATAATCGTACTTTTACTTCTTCCTTTTCAATGTTTAAAACTTTTATTTTTGTTGCTTTATCACGCTGGTTAAGATCTCCAATATAATATTGAATAAAAATAGTGAGCAGCTTAGCACAAGAATTTATTAAGCCCAAGAATTCAAGTCCCACCTGGGGAATATAGTGAGACCTCATCTATAATTAAAGTAAAAAGTAATGAGTAAACTTCATGGCTTGTGTCTTATTATATTATAGGAGGAAAGTGCTCAACACACTATTCAATCAGATGTTATTTGTAAATTTTTCATTTATAACTTTAATCAGATTGAGATAACTGTCTTACCAGTTTACTGATAGTGTTTCTTTTGATTTACTACTGATTGTGTCAAAGGTTTCTCTGCATCTGTTGAGATGGTCAAGTGATTATTCCTCATTATTCTGCTGATATGGTGAAGTATATTGATTTTGGAACGCTAAACCACTGTTTCTCCCGCAATAAACTCACTTGGTCATGTTGTAGAATTGTTCACATATACACATATGTATATGCACACAAATATATACATATATTCATACATATTTGGATTTATTACTTATTTATTTCTGATCCAAAAGTATATTTTCTATTTTTTGAAGAAAATTAATTTTTGGAAGACTTTGCTAATCAAAATTTGAGTGAATTATCTAGTTCCCGCCCCCCCCATAGATGTACTTCATAGCAACTCTACTTTTTTTTTTTAGTTCTGGAGTACATGTGCAGGATGTGCAGGTTTGTAACATAGGTAAATGTGTGCCATGGTGGTTTGCTACACCTATCAACCCATCACCTAGGTATTAAGTCCAGCATGCATTACCTATTTTTCCTAATGCCCTCCCTCCCCCCATTCCATCCCCCAACAGGCCCCAGTGTGTGTTGTTCCCCTCCCTGTGTCCATGTGTTCTCGTTGTTTAGGTCCCACTTATAAGTGAGAACGTGCAACGTTTGGTTTTCTGTTCCTGGGTTAGTTTGCTGAGGATAATGGCTCCCAGTTTCATCCATGTCCCTGCAAAAGACATGATCTCATTCCTTTTTATGGCTGCATAGTATTTCATGGTGTATATATACCACATTTTCTTTATCCAGTCTATCGTTGATGGGCATTTGGGTTGATTCTGTGTCTTTGCTATTATGAATAGTGCTGCAATGAACATATGCATGCATGTTTCTTTGTAATAGAATGATTTATAATGCTTTGGGTATATACCCAGTAATGGCATTCCTGGGTCAAATAGTATTTCTCATTCTAGATCTTTGAGGAAGCACCACATTGTCTTCCACAATGGTTGAACTAATTTAGGTTCTAACCAGCAGTGGAAAAGCATTCCTATTTCTCTACAACCTTGCCAGCATTTTCATAAGGCTTTTCTGACTGGTATGAGATGGTATCTCATTGTGGTTTTGACCTGCATTTCTCTAATGATCAGTGGTGTTGAGATTTTTTTTTTTTTGGTATGTTTGTTGGCCGCATGAATGTCTTCTTTTGAGAAGTGTCTGTTCATGTCCTTTGCCCACATTTTAATGGGGTTGTTTGTTTTTTTTCTTGTAAATTTGTTTGGATGTCTTGTAGATTCTGGATATTAAACCTTTGTCGGATGGATAGACTACAAAATTTTCTCCCACTCTGTGGGTTTCCTGTTCACTATGATGATAATTTCTTTTGCTGTGCAGAAGCTCTTTAGAACCCATTTGTCAGTTTTTGCTTTTGTAGTAATTGTTTTTGACGATTTCATCATGAAATCTATGCCTGTGCCTATATCCTGAATGATATTGCCTAGATTTTATTCTAGGCTTTTTATTGTTTTGGCTTTTACATGTAAGTCCTTAATACATCTTGATTTAGTTTTTGTATAAGGTGTGAGGAAGAAGTCCAGTTTCAATTTTCTGCAAATGGTTAGCCAGTTCTCCCTGCACCTTTTATTAAATAGGGAATCATTTCCCCATTGCTTTTTTTGTCAGGTTTTTTGAAAATCAGATGGTGTAGATGTGTGATCCATTTCTGAGTTCTCTGCTCTGTTCCATTGGTCTATGTGTCTGTTTTTGTACCCGTACTATGCTGTTTTGGTTATTGTAGCCTTATAGTATAGTTTGAAGTCCAGTGGCATGATGCCTCCAGCTTTGTTCTTTTTGCTTATGATTGTCTTGGCTATTTGAGCTCTCTTTTGGTTCTATATGAATTTTAAAATAGTTTTTCCTAATTCTGTGAAGAACGTCAATGGTAGTTTAATGGGAATAGCATTGACTCTATAATATTATGTGCAGTATGGCCGTTTTCATGATATTGATTCTTCCTATCCATGAGGATGAAATATTTTTCCATTTGTTTGGGTCCTCTCTGGTTTCCTTGAGCAGTCAGTGGTTTGTAGTTATTTTTGAAGAAGTCCTTCACTTTCCTTGTTAGCTGTATTTCTAGGTATTTTATTTTCTTTGTAGCAATTACAAATGGGAGTTCATTCATGATTTTGCTGTCTGCTTGCCTGTTGTTGATGTATAGAAATGTTTGTGACTTCTGCACTTTGATTTTGTATCCTGAGACTTTGCTGAAATTGCTTATCAGCTTAAGAAGCTTTTGAGCTGAGACAGTGGGGTTTTCTAGATATAGGATTATGTCATCTGCAAACAAAGACAACCTGACTATCTCCCTTCTTATTCGAATACCATTTATTTCTTTCTCTTGCCTGATTGTGCTGGCCAGAACTTCCAATACTATGTTGAATAGGAGTGATGAGAGAGAGCATACTTGTCTTATGCTTGTTTTCAAGGGGAATGCTTCTAACTTTTGCCCATTCAGTATGATATTGGCTGTGGGTTTGTCATAAATAGCTCTTATTATTTTGAGGTATGTTCCTCAATACCTAGTTTATTGAGAGATTTTAACATGATGATGAATTTTATTTAAGGCCTTCTCTGCATCTATTGAGAAAATCATGTGGTTTTTGTCTTTAGATCTGTTAATGTGATGACTTATGTTTATTGATTTGCATATGTTGAACCAGCCTTGCATCCCAGGATAAGCTTTTTGATGTGCTGCTGGATTCAGTTTGCCAGTATTTTGTTGAGACGTATTTGGATTTAATCTGTTCATATATTGTGAAAAGTTTTCTTTCATTTGCAGCCGTGAAAGATACTGTTCTGTAATGCGTTTGACAGATTTTGACATTAGGGTTCTGCTGGGTTTATAAAAGTGTTGTGAAGTGTTTCTTCCTCTTCTATTTTCTGAAAAAGTTTATGTAAGAAGGATAGTCTTTTTTCCTTAATTTTTTATAGTATTCATGAAGAAATAATTCAGGTCTAGAGTTTCTTTGAGAGAAGATTTTTGATAAAAAATTTAACTTCCTTCATTTGAAGTTCTTTACATTTCTTATTTCATTTTGAATCATTTTGGTAAATGGTGTTATTCAAATAATTTCATTTCATCTAAGTTGAAGAATGTATTGCATATACTTATAATATTGTGTCACTATTTTAATGTCTTTTGTGTCTATAGACATATGCTTTCCTTCATCATTGATATTGTAATTTGTGTCTTTCCCCATTTTGTCTTGATTGTTATGGGTTAATCAATTTCATCAGTTGATTAAATCATGACCATATTTTCCTCCAAATTCTTGAACATATTTCTATAATAGCTGCTTAAAATTTCTTATCTGAAATTTCCAACATTTGTGTTATTTCAGGGTTGGTTTTTATTGTTTATTTTTTTCCCCATGTGTAACATTTCCTAGTTCTTCCTATGTCTAATATTTTTTTCATTTCAAGATCAAAATTGTAGATGCTACATTGTTGACACTCTAGAGACATATCTCTCTACAGACATATATATCTACAGATTATATATATATGTATATATATATATTTGCCTTTATTTAGAGAGTGCTGAGATATTTTTCTTCAAAAGGCAGCAAACTTAACTAGCAGATCAGTTAGATCCTTTTGAGACTTGCTGAGCTTTGTTAGGGCAGTTCTGGAGTGGTTTACTCTATGACTTTGGTAGTCCTTCTCTTGAGATGTGACCCCTATGTGGTGCCAGCTGCATTCCCAGGGGTTTCAGCAAGGCCTCTTAGCTCTGCCCGGTCAGGATTCCTGTCTCCCATGCCCGTATGACTGTCAGAATCTCCATTCCTCTCACAGCTACCCAGCAACTGCTCTCTGCCAGGTCTTATGGAGGCTTTTCCTGTGCATTTGCTGCTAAGTTTTTGACCAAAGACTTAAGGGGACTTCATACAATATTTGGAGGTCTTATTCTGCATAGCTTCCTTCTCTCCAGTAGCTTATCCCTATCACTATCAGCCATGTCCACAGCTCTGAACTCAGTCTCTGCCTCCCTATGCTGGAGAGACCACTGCCCCCTGCTTGGGCTTCATATCCTGGAGCTGCGGCCCAGAAATCATACCAAGGCAGAGTCTTAGGACAATAGTGAAATTCCCCTTCTAGGTTTCCTCTTTCTCAGTGATGGCAACCCCATACTGCCTGTTGTCTGCTGTCTGAAAATAGTTGTCTTATAATTTTTGTCAAGTTTTATAGTGGCTTAAAGCAATAGGACAAGTACAGTAACAACTATCTCTTTTGATTTAAAGCCAAATCCCAAAAAATAAGCATCTTAAAGGTTTTTATTCCATATTGTCAAACTGACACCATTATAAGTAGTTTAAAAGAGTAACACTTTGACTAGACTCTTAATCAAATTGGACAACAAAATTCATTTGTAAGTGTTCTCAAACACATTTTTACTAATATTTCATTCCATATTCATATGAATTTTCTGTATTCATATTTTCTCATTCATTATTAAATTGTTTGTTGGATTTTTTTAGACTGTTATCTTTATGGTAAACCCTGATGGTTTTCAGGATATCATTTAAAATTTGTTTTCCTAAATTTATTTTTTCCCAGACTTCCTCAGGAATTTGTTTTAATTTATCCAATGATAAATCACTCCCAAAGAGAATATAATGTTCTAATGTTTTTCATGAAAGTAATCTATGTTTTGTCATCCTTACACACATTACTTGAAATACATTTTTATGGTTCTTTTTACTCTTCTCCCTTTCCCCAGAAAACAAAATTCAATGTAGTGTAGCTGAAAGTTTCTCAATGCCTATATGTCTCAGTGAGTGGGAGTTGCTTTGCAAGCATTTGTGGAATCAAAATGGATCAGCGGTCATATCAAGAGCTCAAGGAGATTGGTGTTTGCAGTGGATGGAATTTGGCCCTAAAAGAGATAATGTGTGGGCAAGTATTAAGTCTTCCAAAAAGATGTGTGAAGTTTTTCTGTCCTTTGCTATAACCAGACAGCATAATCTACTTAGAGCAATGAAAATTAATTTGAATCAAATTTACCCCAGATTGTAAAAAAGCACAGCTAAATGGAGTGAAGCATTTTTTCAGCAGTTCTGGATGGAAAGGGTTGTCGATGGGTGACAGTAGTTTGGGGACAGCCATGGCTGGTAACTTTTCTATGCTGCTTAAAGACATGAGTAATAATGGAAGAGACAGCATGTTGAGCACTCAGCAGAGTGGAAGTGAAAGATAGAAGTCTCATTCACATAATGGAGATAACATGCATGCACCTACTAAGGTAAGAGACCACCTGGTTCCTCCCACATCTACTGATTCTTTGAAGTCTGGGACAGGGGTGGTGCCATATTGAGTGGTGGTATTTCCAGTGCCTAAAATTTCAAAAAGGAGACTAATATCTTGTATATCTTAGGACTTCCTACAAATTGTGGAGGAAAATATAGAACTCTCAATAGAGAATTTTGCCTGAGGATATGGATAGGCCATTTTGAGAACAGAAATCCAGGACCACTATCACATGAAGAAGTGCTCAAATTCATTAGTAGTTAGAAAAATGCAAGGGAAAGAAAAGGAGGGAGAGAACATTATTCAGCTTTCTAGATTGTTGCCACTTGTTATTATAGTAGTATAAAGTAATCTCTCAGTTCCTTTAAATTATTGGTTTTATTTAGTTTTAAAAAAATTGTCACCTGTTTCTTTATGGTAAACACTGATGATATTCTGGTGTTGGGTGAGCAGGGCTGAGGGGATGGAGAGAGAGAGATTGGAACCTCTTTACATCGCTAGACTGATAACAATCTAGATCACTGGATAAGGATTAAAGGAGGTATTAGGATGTAGGAAAACACCCTATTCACTTTTATGTGGGATTGCAGATGTATACGGTGATCCTGAAGAACCCGTGGTGGTATTTAGATAGATAAAATATGCATAGAATTACATGTCTCAGCAATCACAACTTGTTCTGGGTATATAATCCTATAAAGCAATCATACAAGTCTATGAAGGTATTTGTACAATAATTTTCAATTCTGGCAGGAAACCAGAGAAAATCTGGGTATGTATTTCTGAAGAAATGGGTATGAGTACTCTCTATCATACAGAACCAACAGACCGAATGTACATACTGAAAAACAGAGCATTTCCCTTGCTTGAGCTGAGTGGGAAAGTAACGTTTATGTGATTTTAAATACATACATACATGCCTACTGCTGAGTGCTCTATGAGAAGGTTCATGGCTGGATCATGACGGATCTGTTTTTTTCTCCTGGGATTTTGAACTCAGGCTTAGAAAGAGCTGGGGTGGTATTTGTCACTGTAGGGAAATGATGGCAACTGAATTTGTAATCTTTAGTGACCATCTCATTCTCACCACGAGGCCTGGAGAAAAAGGGATGGTGTACAGGGAGAGAAAAGCATGCAGCAGCAAAATTGAATAAAAATCAGAGCTGGAGAGATAGTCATTCTAGAGCCTGGCCCTAGTGGTGCCTTTTCAGAACTGTCTGTCCATCACCTCTTGACTTCTGCTAAACACCCTTTATCCTTGTGTTAAATTCCACTGTGGCTTAAGCTGGCTGCAGTTATTTTCTGTTACTCCCTTCCAACCTAATACATCACCTGCTTCCTGAACTGGGTCTGTGACAAGTTTGTGTGCTAACAGGAACTGACATTTCAGTGCTGTGGACGGACTGCTGGCGCAGAGATACAGTGCGGTGTCTCCCGGTTCCGAGGACAGGATTGCCAGGCTGCAGGGTGGGTTCTTGGGGCATTGAGGTGAGAATCGCTTCTTGTGCATCTCCGTTTCTTGAAGAACTTGTTCATTCTGAAAGGAAATCAAAAACATAAACTCTTTATTCTGATTCTGCTGATACCAACAAACAAAAGTATGTCCGTTTTCGGGGGTACAGTACATCTTTGTTTTCCTTCCTTTTCCTTTGACCAAATATCCTGGAGTCTGTGTGACTTTGGCATGAAAACAGCCTGTAAGAGAAAGAAACAGATGCTGTAGACAGAGTCCAGGAAAGACCTTAACAACAACAGCAAAGCTTGGATCTGGGGTTGGCCAGCCCAGGACAAGGGTTTTTCTTCTGTGCTCAGAGCTCACCTGCTGCCAGGAGGCAAAGAGCTACACAGCCGAGAAGCCTGGTGCCCGTGGTCGCATTGACGTCGCAAAGGGATGAGGCTTTTTCATCCCCGTCTGCACCTTCTTGTGACGTGATTGCTCCACAGATTCATAATCATCTTGTTACTGCTTCCTGTTTCTGAGCAAAAACACTTCATGGTATCGGGAAAAAAAGCTTTTATTCCTAACTCAGTAAATATAACTAAGTTATTTTGTATTCATTTAAAATATTGTATGTCTATTTTTGCTAATATAAGCAAAGCACTGATATTTTAGAAAGTTAGAAAATAAAATAACAAAATAAAAATATACCACTGCCAGAAAGCAATTATCACTGTTAACACATTAGTGAGAGTCTTTCTAGATCCTTCTCTCCCCATATATAAATGTGTAGATATATAGACACATTATTTTTTATTATAAACAATATTCTTGAAATTCTGTTTGATAAGCTTTTTTTTTCAGTTAATGATCATCATCCTTTCTCATCAATGCATTTTCATCTTATCTACTATTTAGTTTTTATGCAGAGTTTTACAGTTGTTTCAGAAATGTCCTTTGCCATTAATTTGAGCATCAGTTTCTAACTCAAGACTAGACATTTCTTCTGGCTATTAATTATCTAATTATCTTTTAGTATAATATAGATCTCTATTGTAATTGCTATTTTTATGATTCTGAAACTAGCCACTGCTTTGAAAAATACTTCACCTTTTAGCTCTTTTTGGTGTATTTTAGCTTGTTCATTTACTAGTGTTTCTTTTAGATAACCTCCCTTTTTTGCTTTTCTTTCTGTAACTATTTATTTTAAATAGTGCATTTTTGGTGATTTATTTTTTTTTTACTTTTTTCTTCCTCCATCTCATCCTCATTTCAGGTTAGTAATGTTAACAGTTTAATGTATATCTTTCCATAGATTTCTCCTTACTTATTTAATTGTTCAGTGAGGTTGTTTCCTCCACATTACAAGATTGTCTTTGAATATATAGACAATAACTTGATAACATACCAACAAAATGACCACTTAAAAAAACAACTTGGCACAGGAAATAAAATATTACCAGAATATTTGAAAGCTCTCATTTCTTTTCCCAGATCCCATGCCTCTGTTCTCTAACTCTACTGAGGTGTTTGCTTTTATATTTATTTGCTTCTCTTTCATATTTTAACACATAGGTACATAAGCAAACAAAATAGTGTTTAGTTTTACATGCTTCCAAACTTTATACAAATGAGACAATACTGTACCTTTCTTCTGTAATGTAATTTTTCTTCAAATTTGTGAAATTCAGTCATGTTTGTGTGTTTAGTTTTAGTTCATGAATTTTTACTGCTGTGTAATTTCTTTATAATAATAAACCATAATTTATTTACTCTTCTGTTAAGTTACATTTGGATGTTGTATGCATTTTTGCTATTACAGATGTATTACAGTGAATATCCTTGTCCTGATTTTCACAGAAGTGTTTCTCTAGAAAAGCCTTTCTCAAGGGTGGAATTGATGGACAGTGGGTACACACATCTTGAACTTTACTAGGTAATGCCAAATTGTTTTCCAACGTAGATCTACCAATATACACTCTAGCCAGTGATTCAGAGAATTCTTGTTGAACTTTGCCTTGCCAACACTTGATAGATTACTATTTTTACCATCGTAGAGATTCTTGTGGGTATATATTTCGTTGGACTCAATTTCCATTTCCCTGATTATTAAATTTAGCAACATTTACATGTTTAATGACCAGTGAGATTTTGCTAGGAGCTTATGGTTTTCACTCACTTTTTCTATTGACAGTTACCTTTTTCTCATTGATCTGTAGAAAAATTAGTTTCTAGGTTTTTAAAAAATAAATTATATATACTAGCTTTTCTTGAATATATAAATATAGATAGGGATATTAATTTGGTATAAATATATAGATATTTAATGATATGTCACTATACAGTCAATCTTGTCACTCTTATATAATTAACTTTGATAAATTCAATATCAGTTTTTATATAGCCATTTTTATCAATCTGTTCCCTACTGATTGAGGGAATAAGAAATCTTTCCCTGCTTTAAGGCCATGAAGATGTGCTCTTATATTATACAGTATTCTAGAAGCCTTGTGATTTTATTACAATTATGCTTTTAATATAGCTGGGATTGATTTTGGCTATGTATTGAGATGTGTCCAATTGCACTTGTTTTCCTTTATATAGATACCCAATTTTCCCATCACCATTTGTTGAAAAATGTATTCTTTGATTATTGCAGTACCATTGCTGTGTGTTTATGCACATGTATTTTTTTCCTTGGATCTATTTATGTATCAATGCCCCTATATTATACCACTTTTATTATTGTGGTTTTATAATAATTCTCTTATAATAATTCTTCATGTCTGTTAGATTTAGTCCTCTCACTTGGAGCTTCTACTTCAGTGCCTCAGCTATTCTTTTATCCTTTGCAGCTATTCTTTTATCCTATCCTTTATCCACTGGTAGGCAGACTCATGCAACTTCATTCATGGAGGTTTTTCATTTCCTACTTTGGTGATTTCTTGGAATCTTAGCTAAGTCTTATGTCTTTCCAAATGGAACCTCAATGGAAAAGGTTCTGTTCACCTCAGTAAACTAACATATAACATTTTACCGACTATTCCCTGTTACCCAAGAAGTGTTTGTGGCTTCTTCTGCCCGGGTTACCTTTATTTTTTTCCCTAATTTTCTTAGAAATATCAGACAAAACAAAACTCTCACTCTCTCTCTTTCCCTCTTTTGTTTTTACATCCCATGTTCTAATCACTCCTCACTCTCAGGCTTCTTTATTCTCCATAAGGAGCCAGAATACCACAGTCTTAATTCCCATGCATTTTATCTCTGTGATCTAAATCTATATTTGGGTGGAATTTTCTGTCCCCACAATTCAATTATTGACATGCTGAAATCTGCAGAATCTCAACCTCTAGTCCAGCTTTATGGCATCTCAATTTCACATCTTGTCTATGCAGTTGCGTACTTCTAGTTTTTATCTGATTGTTCCATAGACAGTTGAACCCTATTATCCCAAATGGGAACTGCTACTGCTAACCTGATTTTATATTGTTTGAAATTGTGCCCTTTGTAAATGATCAAAGTTATATGAGGAAAATTGAAAAATTGTATCATTTGCTTGTTTGCTGATAACAATCAAGCTTCAGCTCTCTCTTTTGAGCAACAGCCTACAAAGGACTTTCATACTTATTATATTCGTGGGACCAAAAACTCAACTTTTTCAAAAACTCCTTTCTACTTCCTCAGATATATTCCATTTCTTTTGATTCATATACATTGATCATCATCTTTCTCTTTGTAAACTGTTCCCCAAAGTGTCACACTCTTTAATATGCCTTTGCAAAAGTTGTTCTCTTTGCCTGGAATGCTCTACTCAGAACCAGGTCTATCTGGTGAGGTTCTAATGTGACTTCCTCTTTGCTTTTTCTCATTCAATCAGACAGAATTGTGCATGTCCTCCCTGAAGCTCCCAAATGACTTCTGATTGTAGTATTATATATGATATTTTCCGTTCTATTATAATTACTTTCTTGCTAGACTCTTAGCTCCTTGGATAAAGGATCTATTTTCTTTTCAGTTTTGTATCCTTTGTGTTTGCAAAAGTAACAGGACATAGGAACATCTCAAGAAAATATTAAAAATGAAAAAATTAAACTAGATGATGTGGTGGGGACTACAGGGCTAGGACACATTTCCGCACAGAGAGACAATGGCTGTGCTTCCACTGTGGTGCACTCCCAGGACAGAAGTACAGAGCTGTTTGGCTGGTGTGGGCCAGCTTCACCATGAGAAGAAACAGCCCCTTCTCCTCTCGGGAGACACCGTAGCCTTCAGTTAGGTCTCCTCTCTGAATATCCTTTTCAACCCTTTAGTAATAGATCAGTCTCAGATTTTGCTTTGGGTCCTGCCAGTACCAGTACCAGTACATGTCATTGTGTCTCAAATTCTGTTTGTACTCCAGGGTCACATCCCATCCAGCCCCAGTGAGCTGGAATGGCGTCTGATAGATGTCAGTATCCAACGGTCCAAGAGACAAAGGCTAGAGATCATGCCCAGAAGGGAGGTGCTGGCCAGGGAGGGGCCTGGCAAGCCCAGGATAGGAATTGACCAACTGGATGTGTGCTGAGCTCACCTGCTCCCAGGAGACACAGGGTCACATAGCAGAGGACACAGCTGCCCATGGCAGCGATGAAATCTCTCTGAAGTTACAGACACAGGCTCTGAGAGAGAGAGAGGCTGAGATCTAGCCCCTCCCCAGGGCTTAATATAAAGAATTTGTCATTGCTACATGATGACTGATTGTCACAGCTGATTTTGCAGATGGTGAGACTAAGAATTAGAGAGATCAAGTCACATGCACCTCCTCTTCTGCTTATAGAAGCTTTTTATATCCCTTCTAAATGGACAAGTGCCTGCCTGCATGGTCAGAAGAGCCAATCCCTCATTTCCTGGTCAGAGTCATACACAGAGTGCCATGCACCTGTGCTCAACTCAACACAAGAAGGGGTTTGGAAGTTAGTTTTTTGTGGTTGTTTTTTTTTAAAGAACCAATTCTCTACGCCCTCTGTATTTACTATAAATAATTAATACAGTAGAGATGGGGTAGGGACTACTCCTGTAATTTTAGGAATAGCAAAGCGTCTGAAGTGCCCCTCCCCTACTGACACTGGATTAGAGCAGGGACTTGGGAGACGGCATGGGCTTTAGTCCTGTCTGTGCCATTTAGCATCTATGTAACCTTGTAAAAGTTACAGAGCCTCTCTTCAATCTGACTTTACCTGTAAAATTGAGATAATAAGTAACTACCCCCAAACCTGTGATGAACATTACATAAATAAAGCATTTAGAACAGTTGTTAGTACATAAGAAACACTATATTTGTGTTTGCTATTATTACGTTCTGGACCTGATATTCTAATTCACAGGAAGTTAGGAAGTCAATACTATATCAAGTGAAATCAGACATTTATGGTCATAGGGTTGTACCAGCTGACTAAAGTATCATTTTCCAACACGAGTAGAAATTTGTATGAGTGTAAATTCACTGTATAGCATAGGTTCTTCCCAATAGTTTTAGTAAATAAAAATAGGATTCTAGATGATTTCTTTATTATTATTATTATTATTATTATTATTATTATTATTATACTTTAAGTTTTAGGGTACATGTGCACAACGTGCAGGTTTGTTACATATGTATACATGTGCCATGTTGGTGTGCTGCACCCATTCACTCGTCATTTAGCATTAGGTATATCTCCTAATGCTATCCCTGCCCCGTCCCCCCACCCCACAACAGGCCCCAGTGTGTGATGTTCCCCTTCCTGTGTCCATGTGTTCTCATTGTTCAATTCTGATGATTTCTTAATGAATGCTTTTGTTTTGGTAGACAAATGTTGTTCTGAGGTTATCTGCCATTAAAAGATGCTTTCATGATGAAACTTTTGGTTGCAAGCTGGTGGGGTTTAGAAGCTGTTGCTATTTCCTCCTAGAAGAAAAACAGAAGGCAGAGAGAGAAAATAAAGGAGCAGGAGAGCGAGAGAGAGAGAGAGAGAGAAAGAGAGAGAATACAGAGTAATTATTTAAAGTGAGAAGCATTAAGAGGTGCAGCAGTGTGGGTGAAACTCTGAGAAAGAATGCTTCCAACATGGTTGCTTCCAATGCATGAGTCTAGGCTTCAGGTTGTCAATCATGCCTGCGTTGAGGATCTAATTCTGTGTCCAGGAGTTCTTCACATTGTACCAGGGACCTCTTTGTCAGACTGGTAAATCCTAAGGACCCCATCTCAGGATAACATTTTAAATGCATAAACTAGAATATAGAAAAACAATTATTTTGAAATGCAGACATCAAAATATTTTTTTAAATTTTCGTATATTAATATAGGAACACTTAAATTTCATTAAATAAAATATAACCTGGTGAATCTGAAAACTGTCACGATTTCAACATAGTGATGAAGGTATATTTACTGCATGTAACGTGATATGAAAATATCTGACTTTTATGTCAACTGTCACTTATGCAACATGTAAGCAAATGTTTGTGATTTCTGCAATTGATTTTGTCACTGGTATTACTAAAACTACTATGGTTTACTCACTATATCATAGAGGGAAAGGTATATTTCAGTTGGAGATTAGTTAAAATAAAGATCTATTTTCCCATTCAAATTTATGGATTCCCTGAATTTTATCTGTGCACTCCTTGGAGGTCCATGGATCCCAGGTTAAAAACTTCTGCCTTAGAAGAGAATATGCATTATGCTGGAATCCACAGAGAGGAAATGTTTTTTAGGAAGTTCATATAGCCTCGGAAGTACTTAGCCTATATTTGTAGTTTGCAGATTTGTCAAGGTGTCAGGGGAAAAAAATTAAACTACTTCTTTAGACTGTTTACAGACTTCAATTATAACAAGTTTTATATTATACTTACCATGATTGTATTCTAGTCCTGGAAACATGGTACAAATTTTATCATCTATCTTTCTACATACTGTCTGCATTATCAATTATATTCATCATTATCCACATCATCATCATGATTATCATGTATATTTTATTCCTAAGGAGCATTATTGGAATAGAAAACTACAGGGACGTAGTATGATAGTATATACTCTCTTTCATGAAAGAGTGAGGCTTTACGCTAAGAAACCATGTAATCAGAAATAGTATTCCTAAAATGGAATCACAAAATTATCTCCACACTATGTTTTAAAATAATCTCTACAGTACTATGTGTTACTAATTCTGAGACACCTCAGATCCCAATATTGGTAATGTATACACTATTCTTAATGATAGAATTTAGACAGTTCTACTGTATTTAAGATCCTCGTTGTAGTCAATGTTAAATAGTGTCCTATTTCCTAGACAAAGGAGTAATAAAGTTTGTCATTAAACACTCTTCCTGTATTGCAACAGATTCAACAGTATGTTCCCATTTCGTGCCTCCAATATGGTAATTCTTCATCTGAATACTTGTATCCATTTTTAAATTAGTGAATTGTATTTTTGGAGCAATTTTAAGTCCGCAGCAAAGTTGAGCAGAAACTACAGAATCCCAAGTATTCCGTGTTCTCACATGAACGACCTTCCCTACTACTGACACTCTGTATTGTAGAACTGTAGACCTGATGAAGGTGGCCTATGGGAGAAACAAGAATGGAATTCAGAGGCTTGACCAGCAGGGCTGCAACACCCAACCCCTCATTCCAAATCATGTGCTTAACTGCAAAATATTCCCTTTAATTAATCTTAACTCATAGGTATGTTTTCATTAACAAAATATACCTCTTCTTAAAGTACACCTTGCAGAAATTTCACAGCTTTTCCAATACATGTGAATGAGTATAATTTACCTGGAAACAGAGCAGCACAACACTTGATTGGTTCACATGGTGAATGAGGCTGACTCTGTGAGCTCACATATGGTTGCTCCAAACCATATGCAATTTCTGGAGAAGGTATTTTTATGTAATATGCTGAGGTAGAGATGTCAATTGAAAAATGTAAAGATGAAATTGAATTAGGCTGAGTCAGGCTGATGTGGAATCTTGGCAGAGAATATTTTTATTGAGTACATTTAAAATTTATTAAAATAAAATTTAGGAAAATATGTATGAGATCTGTATAATAAAAACTACAGAGCAATGCTGAGAGAAATTAACGAGACCTCAATAAAGAGATGTGGGGGACTTTTTGAGATGATGAAAATGTTTTGTATGTTGACTGTCATCATGGTTACATGGGCATAAAAATGTGTTAAAATTTGTTGAAGTATACACTTACAATGAGGGTGGGTTTTATTGCATCGGTTGCATATGTTTATTGCCTACATATTCTACATGTATCTTATGTCTCAATAAAGGTGCTTTAAAAATTTTTGTGATTGTAACATTCCAGAGGGTGGGAATTGCTAATGGTTCCTACTAAACTTCTATGGCAGGAAGAGCTATGAGAAGCAGTCAAAAAGCCCTTTAGAGTCTGTCTCTAGTTCAAGGAAATGTGCTGGGTCAGATGATCAGGGGCTACCTGAAAGACACAGTTGATTTGCTTGTCATTCTTATTTCTGAACTCACAGCTTTACCAAGTGAAAAGCACAGAATCCCATTCTTTAAATAAAGATTGTTAGAAATCCCTAAAGCTCATATGAAAAGAGAGACAGAAGGTAACTTAGTATATCTTAACTAATATCCTGAACACCGAGGAATCCGAGCTTTTTATGCCTTCTGCTTCCTTCCCTGGGGTTTTGTCCCCATCAGCTGTTTTAAGTACCCCTCCCCCTTTGTTTTTTGCTCACTTAGAGCTGTTATTTACAAGTTTTTCCTTCTGATTTATTGTCTTTCAAGTTGGCTTTCTGTTATTATAGTGTGTACCAACCTGACATACACTTATTTCCTGAGCTGGGTCCATAATGAGTTTGTGTTCTAAGAAGGGCTAACATTCGGCACTGTGGCTTTGCTGTTGGCACAGAAATACCGTGCTGTGTCCCCTGACTCCGTGGACTGGATCTCCAAGGTACAGGGTGAGTTTTGGGGGCATTGGGCTGAAAATCGCTCATTGATTATTTCTGCTTTCTGAATAATTTCTTCATTCTGAAAGTAAATCAAAAACTTGAGCTCTTCTTCCAGCGTCTTATGATACCAGTAAACATAACTATGTCTTTTTATAGGAACACAGTCCATCTTTGCTTTCTGTTCATTTGCTTTGACCAGAAGTCTAGGTCTCTGGGTGACCTTGGTGTCCATGGAGGCTGTGGAGGAAGGAGAAAAGCCCAGGAGGGAGCCTGATACTGCAGCCACAAGAGAGAGTCTTGGAACTGGAATTCACCAGTTCAGAACAGGGACTTACCTGCTCCCCAGAAAGAAAGGGCCACACAGCAGAGAAGTCTGAGGCACATGGTTGGCTCAGACAGAAATCGTGGTGGTAGCTGTTTCTGTAAGGCTTCCTCACCCGCTCCGCCAGCTCCCCCCGCCCCCGTCAGCAACCTGCTTGTGATGTGATCACTTCCCATAGCCTTTGTAGATGCTCTGTACATGGGACAGAATCATTTCAATTTCAGAGAATGTAGGAGGGCAGGCTTTGTTTTAGCTGTTAAAAATAGTGTAAGTTTCAGCCTGCTTTTAGTTTTTTTTTTCTGTGACTCACTGTTTTGCTATTTTTTTAAGTAAAATCACTCATACATTTATTTAAAAAATTATTATACTTTAAGTTCTGGGGTACATGTGCAGAATGTGCAGTTTTGTTACATTAGGTATACACATGCCATGGTGGTTTGCTGCACCCATCAACCCATCATCTACATTAGGTATTTCTCCTAATGCTATCCCTCCCCTAGCCCTCCATCCCCCAACAGGCCCCGTGTATGATGTTGCCCTCCCTGTATCCATGTGTTCTCATTGTTCAACTCCCACTTATGAGTGAGAACATGCAGTGTTTGGTTTTCTGTTCTTGTGTTAGTTTGCTGAGAATGATGGTTTCCAGCTTCATCCATGTCCCTGCAAAGGACATGAACTCATCCTTTTTAATGGCTGCATAGTATTCCATGGTGTATATGTGCCACATTTTCTTTATCCAGTGTATCACTGATGGGCATTTGAGTTGGTTCCAAGTCTTTGCTATTGTGAACAGTGCTGCAGTAAACATACATGTGCATGTGTCTTTATAGTAGAATGATTTATAATCCTTTGGGTGTATATCCAGTAATGGGATTGCTGGGTCAAATGGTATTTCTGGTTCTAGATCCTGGAGGAATCGCCACGCTGTCTTCCACATGGTTGAACTAATTTACACTCGATTTACTTTTTTAACTTGTCAATTTGCTTCTTACCCTCCTCCCTTCCATCTCAGGGAAGGAATCATACAACTCGGTCTTTACAGATAGTAGCTTTTGACACACTTATAAAATCACATAGCAGCAGCTTTACATTAAGTAATTTTTTCTTATTTATTTATTTATTTATTTATTTATTTATTTTTGAGACGGATCTTGCTCTGTCTCCCAGGCTGGAGTGCAGTGGCTTGATCTCGGCCCACTGCAGCCTTTGCCTCCTGGGTTCAAGCAGTCTCCTGCCTCAGCCTCCTGAGTAGCTGGGATTACAGGCCCCCACCACCACACCTGGCTAATTTTTGTATTTTTAGTAGAGACAGCCTTTCACCATGTCACTGGCTGGTCTTGAATTCCTGACCTCAAGTGATCCGCCCACCTCAGCCTCCCAAAGTGTTGGGATTACAGGCATGAGCCACCGCGTCCGGCTACATTAAAGAATTAAATGTTGAACTATACAGAACAATATTTATGACAAATATGCAATGCATATATAGAAGCAATAAAATGAATACCTTTGCCTCAACCAATCAGCTTAAGAGTTAGATTATTGCTGAAAATTTCTCAGTCCATGTTACTCTTTTAGATTTCCTCATCGTTTCTCCATCATGCCCAGGTAGATGTAAACTGAAGTTTAAATTTGTCATTCACTTGCTTTGCATTATAGTCTATAGCATTTACACAAGAATCTGTAAATTATGTAGTATTTAATTTTGTGTGTCTTTGAAATGTGTCTAAGAGGAATCAGCTAGTTTATATATTTTCTGTAATGTTATTTTTTCATTCAACATTAGGTCTGTGATAATATGTTGACACATAATCTAGACAATTTACTTCCATTGCTATCTAGTATTACGTTATTTTCATTGGCTAGAATTGATTCATTCTTGAATTAATACACACTAATTTTTCGCTGGGTGTTTGTGCTGCTACAAACAGTATGGTATTCTTGAACATGTCTCTGCTTACCTAGGTGCAAGATTGTTGCCATACCTGGCAATGTAAAGACTGAGTCTTCAAGTCAACATGTCAACTTCATAACATAACAAAATGCTTTCCAAAGTGATTAAGCCAAATAAATGATCCCACCAACAGTTCATGAGTGTGTTCAAATGTTCCACATCTAGGACTACACTTGCTATTTAATATACTTTTAATTTTGCCAGTCTAGTTTGTTAATATTATCTCATGGTACAATATAGTTTTAGTTTGCTTCTTTCTGGTTGCTAAGAAGGTTGAACATATTTTATATATTATAGGCCACCAGTGTTGCCTGTAAACTACCCTTTGTCCATATTTCTTTTTGGTTGATTAACTGTTATTTACTTGTAACAGTTTTTTATAGACTCTGGATACCCAACGTTTGTCAGCTGTATGTGTTCCTAATATCTTTCCAGTTTGTGGTTTATGTCTTTACTCTCTTTGTGCTACTTTTTGTTGGATTTCTTAATTTAGTAGAATGCATTATTCTTTTATTTGGGGTGAACATGTTTTAAAATTCTTTATATAAAAAAATCCCATAGCCCAAATTCATGAAGATATAATCCTTATTATTTACCAAAACACCTAACATTTTGAATTTTGCATTTAAGCATTTAATCCACTTGTGATTTATTTTAGCATATATTGTGAAGTAAGGTTTAAATTCATCTTTCCTTGTATGGATAACCACCTGTTCCAGAATAACTTATTGTATATTACATAATTCCTCCATATAGCTTCAATAACACCTCTACCATATGTGAAATTCCTATACATTCATGGACCTATTTTTCATTTTCTCTTTTCCATTTGCCTGTTTAATCACGCTTCTTTTTTTTTTTTTTTTGAGACGGAGTCTGGCTTTGTCGCCCAGGTTGGAATGCAGTGGTGCTATCTCCGCTCACTGCAAGCTCCGCCTCCCGGGTTCACGCCATTCTCCTGCCTCAGCCTCCCGAGTAGCTGGGACTACAGGCGCCTGCCACCACGCGCGGCTAATTTTTTTGTATTTTTAGTAGAGACAGGGTTTCACTGTGTTAGCCAGGATGGTCTCCATCTCCTGACCTCGTGATCCGCCTGCCTTGGCCTCCCAAAGTGCTGGGATTACAGACGTGAGCTACCGCGCCCGGCCAATCACGCTTCTTTCATTATCCTAAGTGATAACATAATTTGGTAATTGGTAGAGCAATTCACGTCACTTTCTGTCCTTCTTAAATAATGCTTATTTTTGTTCTTCTTTTTCACTTAGTTGTAGATTATATGCCAAATTTCATGAAATAAATATTTTGTAGTTTGATTACTGTCGTATTGAATATATAGATAATACTGCAGAAATTGAAATAAACTTACTATTGGATTATTGGATTCACTTTTTCATGATCATGTTGTATATCTTTACTTATTTCAAACTTTTTTTTTTTGTTTGAGACAGAGTTTCACTCTGTCGCCCAGCTGCCTGGAGTGCAATGGTACGATCTCAGCTCACTGCACTCCCGGGTTCCAGCAATTCTCCTGCCTCAGCCTCCCGAGTAGCTGGGATTACAGGCACCCGCCACCACGTCCGGCTAATTTTTTGTGTTTTTAGTAGAGACGGGTTTCACCATGTTGGCCAGGCTGGTCTTGAACTCCTGACCTCAGGTGATCCACCCACCTCGGCCTCCCAAAGTGCTGGGATTACAGGCGTGAGCCACCGCGCCCCTTACATTTATTTATTTATTTAGAGACAGAGTCTAGCTCTGTCGCCCGGGCTGGAGTGCAGTGACATGATCTCGGCTCACTGTAACCTCTGCCTTCCGGGTTCAAGCCATTCTCCTGCCTCAGCCTCCGGACTAGCTGGGACTACAGGCGAGCGCCACCACGCCCGGCTAAATTTTTGTATGTTTAGTAGAGATGGTTTTCACCCTATTGGCTGGGCTGGTCTCGAACTCCTGACCTCATGATCCACCCGCCTCGGCCTCCCAAAGTGCTGGGATTACAGGCGTGAACCACTGCACCCGGCCCTCATTCCCCTAAAATTGTAATAATTTTCTGCGTGATAGTCTTGCTAATCTTCTAATTTGTTCTTAGGTGTTTATTTTATATTTTATATTATTATTATTTGTAAATTGTCTCTCTTGTTAAGAAACATATCTTAACTGCTTCTAGTATGTGAAAATAAAATAATATTTTATATTTATGCTAAATTCAGTAAACTTACTACATTTTGTTATTGACAATGCATTGCTTCTTTAGACCCTTTTGAATCTCTATAAATAAACTTGTCATGTGCCAATACTTACTTATTTTTCTTTCCTTTCTCATTTTCAACTTTTTCCCCTTGTTTCACTGGTTGCAAATTCAGCACAATGTTGAATAGAAATCACGGTATTATTCATTTATGTATTTATCAATTATGTAGAAAGCACACAACTTACAGGTGCCAGATATGGGTAAACGCTAAGGGTATTACAAAATGTTAAGATGAGATTCTGCCATTTTAAAAAGCAATTGGCTTACAGGATATCTGCAATTTTTTTGGTCAATCAGTACCTAAGCATCTCATCTGAAATACCAGGTGAAGCTCTTTTTTTTTTTTATGTTTCTAAAGTACAAATTCAGCTTATTCATCTGTTTATGACACAGTACACAGGAGGCAAAGTGTTTCACATCATAGACTTCACTTCCAACTCCTTGGAATGTTCATTTCTTTGGCTTACAGGAGAGACTAGACAGGAAGGCCAGGTAATGCTTAGGCAACTAAAATGAGGTTGGGGGCAATGCTAACGTCACCCTCACAGGGACGGCCACAGGGACTGTTATTCGCAAGCTGGTTTTCTAGACCTGTTAGCTGGAAGCATGGTGAGCACCATTTCTGGACGCTCAGGCCGTGTCGGGCTTCAGTCGTCTCCACCACACAGGTACAGCAGCGCTTTCTGGTAGTCGCCCTTAGTGTCTTGCTGGATGTAATAGTACAGGGACTTGCCGTACTTTCTCTTGAATTCAGACCTAATTTTCAACATGTCCACTTCACTGCGGGAGACCATGATTCTGATCAGAACCTTATCTCGCGTCCCCTTGCCCTTCATGGAGTCGTACAGCCGATCAGCAAAATACAGGGGCTTGTTCTGAATGCACTGGACCAGGTTCAGGAAAGCATTTTCCAGGTCTCCTTTAACCTCTTTCCTGATGCCTTCCAACATGTCATAAGGGCTGTAACTCTTGTACCTATCAAATACTTTCTGGAGGTGGGGCACGCTCCGCTCGGTCATGATGCTGATTCACTTGGGAACATCAGTTCCTTTCCTCTTCACTCCAGCGTCATAGAGATCCTGGGCATCTTGGTCAATCAGTTCATAATCAATGACAGAGCCATCCTCTGCTCTTCTACCCTTTGCCAGGGCAACCATCAGCTTGCGGAAGTCACCAGATGTGTCCGAAATAATGTCCTTCTCCAGATCAGTCTTGTACGTTTCCTTGTAGACTCTGTTAATTTCCTGCAGCTCCTGGTTGGTTCTGGAGCAGATGATCTCAATGAGAGAGTCCTCGTAGGTTCCTAGCCCCTTCATGGAAGCTTTTAGCTCAGAAGCGTCATACTGAGCAGGTGTCTTCAATAGGCCCAAAATCACCGTCTCCAGGTGGCCAGATAAGGCTGACTTCAGTGCTGATGCAAGTTCCTTTTTGGTCCTTTTCTGGTAGGCGAAGGCAATATCCTGTCTCTGTGCATTGCCGCGGTTGGTCAAAATGTTGACAATGGTGACCTCATCCACACCTTTGGTCTTGATGGCTGTTTCAATGTTCAAAGCATCCCGCTCAGCATCAAAGTTAGTGTAGGCTTTGACAGACCCATATGCACTTGGGGGTGTAGAGTGATCACCCTCCAAGCTGAGCTTGCACAGGATTTCGTGAACACTAGACATTTTGAAGGAAGCTGGGCCGTGTGCCGAGAGCTGAGAGCGTCCCCAAATGCTGAACACAGGTGAAGCTCTTGAGTCCGCACTTGATGAGCAGCAGATATTTTATAGAAAGATCCACATTACCCTCTAGTGGTCAAAGGGGCGAATTCATCCGATGCCCGCTGAGCTCTGCCTCGGCCTGCCTGAGTGGGGAGTGGCCCGCCCCGCAGCGAGGCAGCAGGGAGGCATCCCAAGTATCAGAGCGGAATTAAGAAAAAAGCAGCACTTGGTGTGGTACCAGGCACATACTCCACAGCATTGTTACCAGCAATTACTTACACAATTACTCAGCCATTAGTCTAATGCCGATGGTGGTTTATCAGTGCATTTTGCCTCCCTCAACCTTTTATAGTCCCCCAAGGCAGGTGTGCTGCCTAAATCTCTATCCTATGTTCTCTGCTTTTTTCATTGTAAACTCTATATCAAGGGATTGGAGGCACTTTCATTCTTCCAGTGATGCTAAGTGTCCCAAAGGTGTACTTCTTATCCAGATCCATTTTCTGAGTCCATGACTTGTACATCCAACTGCTCCCTGCATATTCTTGTTTAGATTACTGTCCCAAAGGCACCCCCAATCTCAAAGTAAATCTTGATCTTCTTCCCACTTGGTCCTCCTTATTTGCCTGTCTGTGGCAGTCTCTTAATCACCACCCCCCACCCCCTGCATATTGCTGCTCATGTCTAATCAATTGCCAAGTCCTTTGATTTTCTTCCTTTTAAACGTCTCATTTTCCCCATATTTCTAACACCATCATCATTATCCGAGCTAAACTACTGCTTGCCTGAGCTAACTTTTTTCTCCGCATCAACTCTGTCCACACTGCTGGAGGGTGGCAGCATAAGCCCCCAACCCTCCACCCAAAATATGCCACTTTGGCATAAGGATTATTTTGAACTAGAGTCATTAAAGACAATAGCAGGTATAAGAGGAGTACTCTGACCCTTCCCATTTTCTTCTTGAAAAACGGAATAAGCCTCCCATATAAAAGATGTCTTATCTATACCAGAAAGAAAGAACATTCTTAACATGAAGGGTAGGAGGGGATGATGTTGAGGCCAAGGAATCTATACCAAAAAAGCTTGTTAAACTAACCCTCACCTTCCTAGTCACTTTGCCATTCAACCAGCAACCCTAGCCCAAGCCCCTTTACTTTTTCACCTTTCCACAATGTATGACTCGTTGCCCAACTCAGTATATGAGTGTTGAACTCTAACTGCATATTCAGGTCTTCCTTTAATTATGGGGACTTTCATGTGATGTAAAACTTATATTAAATACATGTGTATGCTTTCCTCCTGTTAATCTGTTCCGTTCTCAGGCCCAGCCGAAAAACCCTAAGAGGGAAGAGGTAACATTTTGTCTTCCCTGCACAGTCCATTATTTCTTCACTTTGTGACCAGGGTGATTAAATACACAGATACACAGCCACGAATCTGATTACTACAGAAGTCAAATGTTGAAAACCTCAGTGTCTCCTATTAAGCTTTATGTTGAATTCTGTATCATTTACCTTGACCAGTAAGGTTCTGAGTGGTCTGATGCCTTCCTGCCTTCTTCAAGTTTGCCCTGTACTCACTGACCTCCCCCAACTGCTCCTGCCATGCTGCTGACTTCTTTTCTGTCATTAAACACACCAATTTCTTTCCTGATTAAAACATTTTGCATTGGTTCTTTAATCTTTCTTAAATGCCCTTGAATTCATTATCCCTCGTCCCACTTAATTAACTCTAGCTCATCTCGATGTAAGGTATTTAGGAATAATATTTAAAATTTCTTCCCATACCTTTTATTAAAAGGAGGATAACCATTAAATATACAATATCAGGGGCTTCAGACTCTCCAGGGAGTATTTCATCAATAATTACTTTCCAGAAATGCAACATAGTTCATTTTTTTAGGATAAAAGAGTCTTAACTGATTTCCAAAAATGGCACCAGATAGGAGATTACAGATACAAGACACTCACATATTTATGGGTAGTTGAAATTGACTACTGGTCAGTTAATAGGAGTCACACTGCTTTCCACATTCCAGAATGGAAAAACAGCAGCAGGGGTATGAAGTTGTGAAGTAGCTAATCAAATATTCACCTTTGGACACCTGAGATGGCACATGTACTGTAGCAAATGGGTTGAGACTCCTGGAACCAGCCCCAGAGATTATTTTTGACATTAAGAATGGAGATATCCAAGGATATAGAAGAATTAGAAAACCCTAGCTCCCTCAAAACCTCTGAAATTGGCCGGGTGCGGTGGCTCACGCCTGTAATCCCAGCACTTTGGGAGGCTGAGGCGGGCAGATCACAAGGTCAGGAGATCGAGACCATCCTGGCTAACACAGTGAAACCCCGTCTCTACTAAAAATACAGAAAATTAGCCGGGCGTGGTGGCGAGCACCTGTAGTCCCAGCTACTCAGGATGCTGAGGCAGGAGAATGGTGTGAACCTGGGAGGCGGAGCTTGCAGTGAGCTGAGATGCCACTGCACTCCAGCCTGGGCGACACAGCGAGACTCCGTCTCAAAAAAAACCTCTGAAATTCTCCCCATGGCTTCTCCATTACTGGGAAACACAGTGCCTTTGTGTGTGTGTGTGTGTGTGTGTGTGTGTGTGTTGGGGAGGAGGATGTAAGAGTCTGTCTCTTACCTCACCCATCACTGCCTCTGAAAGGTGAACTTGATTTCAAATACAACAAAGCCCAAAGAGTAGAATATAAAATCAGAACAGAAAGTCCAACACTCCAAAAAGAATTGCTCATGAAAAGTTTATGGCATTCAAAATTTATAGGAAATGTGATAGGATTTCATTTTGTTGGTACTTGTCCAGGGAAGACAGAACACAAATTTGGACTGAATGCTGTTCAACGCTGTTGTCTTCTTTCCTAAGGTAACGTAGGTAGGCAGTGGGCTGTGTCCTGACAAGTCAGCTTGTTTGGGAAAGGCAGGTCTGAACCCAGCACTGTTCCATGCTAAATGTCACTGAAACACTACACTCCTCAGCTTAATGTAGAGGGAAATAGTGACTGCATGAAATAGGAATGTAACCACTGTCTCCCTATTTCATGCCAGAGCCTTAAAAGCTCTTGTCTTTTCCATGCCACTAGTGAAGCAGTGGAATATTTTAAAAGAATTTTACTAGCTCTGTTCTCCAGGCTGAAAACACTAACAGAGTAAAAGGCTACAACTAAAATGGGTCCTTGAGTTCAGTGACAATGGCACAGTCTGAGGTGACTGAACCCAGGTGGGGTATTTAACCACCAGCAGCACGTGGTCATAGTGGAGATGAAAAGCAGCAGCGTGTCCACTGCGGAATTTGCTCCCATCTTATTCCAGGCAGTTCCACCTTGGTCAGGGGCCAGGCGTCATCTCCATGCTTTCACGTTCACCCTTAGTGTCTAAACCCCTGCTCTCTGCTGCAAAGGGGTTGACAAGGGTCCAGGTCTGTTGGGTGGTAGGTTGTCCGCTGTGATTAGTTCAGCAGCCGATGTCTATATGAGGATGGTAGCAGGTGACCCACTGCTATTTCACTCCTGGTTTTGACTATAAAATGTTCTTAATCCTTTTCTTGTAAGAACTCTAATCTATTCATTTATTTGTTTTATTTTCTCTTCTTTTTGATTCTATATGCATACTATTTTATTTATCTTAACCTGTGGTTCATAACACACAGGCCTTTCTTGTCAATGAATAGTTATTTATTTATTTAAAAACATAATAGGAACTTGTAAAATATCTCCTCCTCAACATTATGCAAGATAGACCTTTAGAATATTTAAATGTATAGCTGTGTAGTTCTCTCTCATTCTATCTCCTGCCATGCCCCAGCCTTATAAAAATCCTGAACTTGGGTCATTATTATTCCCTGCCAGTAGTGTGTTGGTAAAGGGTTGACAACTAACTCTCTGGAGGAAAATAAAGCAAAGCGTAATTTGTTGTGTTTGCTGATTTCTGTAGTGTAAATACCCTCACTATGGCCAGTTTCAAGCTAACAAAATGATGTCACTAAAACTGGAGTTGGGAAAGATGTATACAGTCAGCTCCCATGAGCTGATAAGGTAGGCTGCAGCATACAACTGGTCTTTGCTTTCTTTTCAATATAATTTGATCTAATATATTTTAGTCCTGAAAATTACTTTCTTGACTTGTTTTTAGTTTTATGAAAAGCACGTTATGCTTTGCATCATCTCATTAGACTTAGGTTTTACATTTGCTATTATATTGCTAAGATTCACCTATAACCTTGCGCTTCACTATAGTTCATTCATTTTGACTCATATGAATATGCCACAGTTTATTCATTCACTCTTTTCAGTGCATATGTGGGTTGGTGCCATGTTTTTCTAGTGTTTGGTGCTGTTAAAAACACTTTTTTTTTCTTTTCTTTTTTTATTATTATTATACTTTAAGTTTTAGGGTACATGTGCACATTGTGCAGGTTAGTTACATATGTATACATGTGCCATGCTGGTGCGCTGCACCCACTAACTCATCATCTAGCATTAGGTATATCTCCCAATGCTATCCCTCCCCCCTCCCCCCACCCCACAACAGTCCCCAGAGTGTGATATTCCCCTTCCTGTGTCCATGTGATCTCATTGTTCAATTCCCACCTATGAGTGAGAATATGCGGTGTTTGGTTTTTTGTTCTTGTGATAGTTTACTGAGAATGATGGTTTCCAATTTCATCCATGTCCCTACAAAGGACATGAACTCATCATTTTTTATGGCTGCATAGTATTCCATGGTGTATATGTGCCACATTTTCTTAATCCAGTCTATCATCGTTGGACATTTGGGTTGGTTCCAAGTCTTTGCTATTGTGAATAGTGCCGCAATAAACATACATGTGCATGTGTCTTTATAGCAGCATGATTTATAGTCCTTTGGGTATATACCCAGTAATGGGATGGCTGGGTCAAATGGTATTTCCAGTTCTAGATCCCTGAGGAATCGCCACACTGACTTCCACAATGGTTGAACTAGTTTACAGTCCCACCAACAGTGTAAAAGTGTTCCTATTTCTCCACATCCTCTCCAGCACCTGTTGTTTCCTGACTTTTTAATGATTGCCATTCTAACTGGTGTGAGATGATATCTCATAGTGGTTTTGATTTGCATTTCTCTGATGGCCAGTGATGATGAGCATTTTTTCATGTGTTTTTTGGCTGCATAAATGTCTTCTTTTGAGAAGTGTCTGTTCATGTCCTTCGCCCACTTTTTGATGGGGTTGTTTGTTTTTTTCTTGTAAATTTGTTTGAGTTCATTGTAGATTCTGGATATTAGCCCTTTGTCAGATGAGTAGGTTGTGAAAATTTTCTCCCATGTTGTAGGTTGCCTGTTCACTCTGATGGTAGTTTCTTTTGCTGTGCAGAAGCTCTTTAGTTTAATTAGATCCCATTTGTCAATTTTGTCTTTTGTTGCCATTGCTTTTGGTGTTTTGGACATGAAGTCCTTGCCCACGCCTATGTCCTGAATGGTAATACCTAGGTTTTCTTCTAGGGTTTTTATGGTTTTAGGTCTAACGTTTAAATCTTTAATCCATCTTGAATTGATTTTTGTATAAGGTGTAAGGAAGGGACCCAGTTTCAGCTTTCTACATATGGCTAGCCAGTTTTCCCAGCACCATTTATTAAATAGGGAATCCTTTCCCCATTGCTTGTTTTTCTCAGGTTTGTCAAAGATCAGATAGTTGTAGGTATGCGGCGTTATTTCTGAGGGCTCTGTTCTGTTCCATTGATCTATATCTCTGTTTTGGTACCAGTACCATGCTGTTTTGGTTACTGTAGCCTTGTAGTATAGTTTGAAGTCAGGTAGTGTGATGCCTCCAGCTTTGTTCTTTTGGCTTAGGATTGACTTGGCGATGCGGGCTCTTTTTTGGTTCCATATGAACTTTAAAGTAGTTTTTTCCAATTCTGTGAAGAAAGTCATTGGTAGCTTGATGGGGATGGCATTGAATCTGTAAATGACCTTGGGCAGTATGGCCATTTTCACGATATTGATTCTTCCTACCCATGAGCATGGAATGTTCTTCCATTTGTTTGTATCCTCTTTTATTTCATTGAGCACTGGTTTGTAGTTCTCCTTGAAGAGGTCCTTCACATCCCTTGTAAGTTGGATTCCTAGGTATTTTATTCTCTTTGAAGCAATTGTGAATGGGAGTTCACTCATGATTTGGCTCTCTGTTTGTCTGTTGTTGGTGTATAAGAATGCTTGTGATTTTTGTACATTGATTTTGTATCCTGAGACTTTGCTGAAGTTGCTTATCAGCTTAAGGAGATTTTGGGCTGAGACAATGGGGTTTTCTAGATAAACAATCATGTTGTCTGCAAACAGGGACAATTTGACTTCCTCTTTTCCTAATTGAATACCCTTTATTTCCTTCTCCTACCTGATTGCCCTGGCCAGAACATCCAACACTATGTTGAATAGGAGCGGTGAGAGAGGGCATCCCTGTCTTGTGCCAGTTTTCAAAGGGAATGCTTCCAGTTTTTGCCCATTCAGTATGATATTGGCTGTGGGTTTGTCATAGATAGCTCTTATTATTTTGAGATATGTCCCATCAATACCTAATTTATTGAGAGTTTTTAGCATGAAGGGTTGTTGAATTTTGTCAAAGGCTTTTTCTGCATCTATTGAGATAATCATGTGGTTTTTGTCTTTGGCTCTGTTTATATGCTGGATTACATTTATTGATTTGCGTATATTGAACCAGCCTTGCATCCCAGGGATGAAGCCCACTTGATCATGGTGGATAAGCTTTTTGATGTGCTGCTGGATTCGGTTTGCCAGTATTTTATTGAGGATTTTTGCATCAATGTTCATCAAGGATATTGGTCTAAAATTCTCTTTTTTGGTTGTGTCTCTGCCCGGCTTTGGTATCAGAATGATGCTGGCCTCATAAAATGAGTTAGGGAGGATTCCCTCTTTTTCTATTGATTGGAATAGTTTCAGAAGGAATGGTACCAGCTCCTCCTTGTACCTCTGGTAGAATTCGGCTGTGAATCCATCTGGTCCTGGACTCTTTTTGGTTGGTAAACTATTGATTATTGCCACAATTTCAGCTCCTGTTATTGGTCTATTCAGAGATTCAACTTCTTCCTGGTTTAGTCTTGGGAGAGTGTATGTGTTGAGGAATGTATCCATTTCTTCTAGATTTTCTAGTTTATTTGCGTAGAGGTGTTTGTAGTATTCTCTGATGGTAGTTTGTATTTCTGTGGGATCGGTGGTGATATCCCCTTTATCATTTTTTATTGTGTCTATTTGATTCTTCTCTCTTTTTTTATTAGTCTTGCTAGCGGTCTATCAATTTTGTTGATCCTTTCAAAAAACCAGCTCCTGGATTCATTGATTTTTTGAAGGGTTTTTTGTGTCTCTATTTCCTTCAGTTCTGCTCTGATTTTAGTTATTTCTTGCCTTCTGCTAGCTTTTGAATGTGTTTGCTCTTGCTTTTCTAGTTCTTTTAATTGTAATGTTAGGGTGTCAATTTTGGATCTTTCCTGCTTTCTCTTGTGAGCATTTAGTGCCATAAATTTCCCCCTACACACTGCTTTGAATGCATCCCAGAGATTCTGGTATGTTGTGTCTTTGTTCTCGTTGGTTTCAAAGAACATCTTTATTTCTGCCTTCATTTCGTTATGTACCCAGTAGTCATTCAGGAGCAGGTTGTTCAGTTTCCATGTAGTTGAGCGGCTTCGAGTGAGATTTTTAATCCTGAGTTCTAGTTTGATTGCACTGTGGTCTGAGAGATAGTTTGTTATAATTTCTGTTCTTTTACATTTGCTGAGGAGAGCTTTACTTCCAACTATGTGGTCAATTTTGGAATAGGTGTGGTGTGGTGCTGAAAAAAATGTATATTCTGTTGATTTGGGGTGGAGAGTTCTGTAGATGTCTATTAGGTCCGCTTGGTGCAGCGCTGAGTTCAATTCCTGGGTATCCTTGTTGACTTTCTGTCTCGTTGATCTGTCTAATGTTGACAGTGGGGTGTTAAAGTCTCCCATTATTAATGTGTGGGAGTCTAAGTCTCTTTGTAGGTCACTCAGGACTTGCTTTATGAATCTGGGTGCTCCTGTATTGGGTGCATATATATTTAGGATAGTTAGCTCCTCTTGTTGAGTTGATCCCTTTACCATTATGTAATGGCCTTCTTTGTCTCTTTTGATCTTTGTTGGTTTAAAGTCTGTTTTATCAGAGACTAGGATTGCAACCCCTGCCTTTTTTTGTTTTCCATTTGCTTGGTAGATCTTCCTCCATCCTTTTATTTTGAGCCTATGTGTGTCTCTGCACGTGAGATGGGTTTCCTGAATACAGCACACTGATGGGTCTTGACTCTTTATCCAACTTGCCAGTCTGTGTCTTTTAATTGGAGAATTTAGTCCATTTACATTTAAAGTTAATATTGTTATGTGTGAATTTGATCCTGTCATTATGATGTTAGCTGGTGATTTTGCTCATTAGTTGATGCAGTTTCTTCCTAGTCTCTATGGTCTTTACATTTTGGCATGATTTTGCAGCGGCTGGTACCGGTTGTTCCTTTCCATGTTTAGCGCTTCCTTCAGGAGCTCTTGTAAGGCAGGCCTGGTGGTGACAAAATCTCTCAGCATTTGCTTGTCTGTAAAGTATTTTATTCCTCCTTCACTTATGAAGCTTAGTTTGGCTGGATATGAAATTCTGGGTTAAAAATTCTTTTCTTTAAGAATGTTGAATATTGGCCCCCACTCTCTTCTGGCTTGTAGGGTTTCTGCCGAGAAATCCGCTGTTAGTCTGATGGGCTTCCCTTTGAGGGTAACCCGACCTTTCTCTCTGGCTGCCCTTAACATTTTTTCCTTCATTTCAACTTTGGTGAATCTGACAATTATGTGTCTTGGAGTTGCTCTTCTCGAGGAGTATCTTTGTGGCGTTCTCTGTATTTCCTGAATCTGAATGTTGGCCTGCCTTGCTAGATTGGGGAAGTTCTCCTGGATAATATCCTGCAGAGTGTTTTCCAACTTGGTTCCATTCTCCGCATCACTTTCAGGTACACCAATCAGACGTAGATTTGGTCTTTTCACATAGTCCCATATTTCTTGGAGGCTTTGCTCATTTCTTTTTATTCTTTTTTCTCTAGACTTCCCTTCTCACTTCATTTCATTCATTTCATCTTCCATTGCTGATACCCTTTCTTCCAGTTGATCGCATCGGCTCCTGAGGCTTCTGCATTCTTCACGTAGTTCTCGAGCCTTGGTTTTCAGCTCCATCAGCTCCTTTAAGCACTTCTCTGTATTGGTTATTCTAGTTATACATTCTTCTAAATTTTTTTCAAAGTTTTCAACTTCTTTGCCTTTGGTTTGAATGTCCTCCCGTAGCTCAGAGTAATTTGATCGTCTGAAGCCTTCTTCTCTGAGCTCGTCAAAATCATTCTCCATCCAGCTTTGTTCCGTTGCTGGTGAGGAACTGCGTTCCTTTGGAGGAGGAGAGGTGCTCTGCGTTTTAGAGTTTCCAGTTTTTCTGTTCTGTTTTTTCCCCATCTTTGTGGTTTTATCTACTTTTGGTCTTTGATGATGGTGATGTACAGATGGGTTTTCGGTGTGGATGTCCTTTCTGTTTGTTAGTTTTCCTTCTAACAGACAGGACCCTCAGCTGCAGGTCTGTTGGAATACCCTGCGGTGTGAGGTGTCAGTGTGCCCCTGCTAGGGGGTGCCTCCCAGTTAGGCTGCTCGGGGGTCAGGGGTCAGGGACCCACTTGAGGAGGCAGTCTGCCCGTTCTCGGATCTACAGCTGCGTGCTGGGAGAACCACTGCTCTCTTCCAAGCTGTCAGACAGGGACATTTAAGTCTGCAGAGGTTACTGCTGTCTTTTTGTTTGTCTGTGCCCTGCCCCCAGAGGTGGAGCCTACAGAGGCAGGCAAGCCGCCTTGAGCTGTGGTGGGCTCCACCCAGTTTGAGCTTCCCGGCTGCTTTGTTTACCTAAGCAAGCCTGGGCAATGGCGGGCGCCCCTCCCCCAGCCTCACTGCCGCCTTGCAGTTTGATCTCAGACTGCTGCGCTAGCAATCAGCGAGATTCCGTGGGCGTAGGACCCTCCGAGCCAGGTGTGGGATATAGTCTCGTGGTGCGCCGTTTTTTAAGCCGGTCTGAAAAGCGCAATATTCGGGTGGGAGTGACCCGATTTTCCAGGTGCGTCCGTCACCCCTTTCTTTGACTCGGAAAGGGAACTCCCTGACCCCTTGCGCTTCCCAGGTGAGGCAATGCCTCGCCCTGCTTCGGCTCGCGCACGGTGCGCGCACCCACTGGCCTGCGCCCACTGTCTGGCACTCCCTAGTGAGATGAACCCGGTACCTCAGATGGAAATGCAGAAATCACCCGTCTTCTGCGTCGCTCACGCTGGGAGCTGTAGACCGGAGCTGTTCCTATTCGGCCATCTTGGCTCCTCCCTCCTAGTTTTTCTTCTAAAAGCTTTCTAGTTTTACTTTATTTATGAGTAGGCTTATGATCCCTTTGGAATAATTTTTATATAGGGTGTGAAGTAAGGGTTGAGGTTTGTTTCCCCCTCATATGGATATCTAGTTGTTTCCACATCATTTTTTGAAAAAAATTGTTTTCTTTTCCTGTTGAATTGCTTTTGGGTTTTTGTGGAACAAATTATTTGACCATATATGTGTGGGTTTATTCCTGGAATCTTTTTCATTGATTTATTGTGTTGTCTTCACCAGTACATTATAATCTTGAAGACTGTGACTTTATCTTAAATCTTGAAGTCAGGTAGTGTAACGTGTCTAAATTTCTTCATTTTCAAAATTCTTTGGGCTATTCTAGGTTGTTTTTCCATATATATTTTATATATTCTAGGTTGAATTTTCATATATATTTTAAAATTAGCTTGTTAGTTTCTATTTTTAAAAACCAACTAGGATTTGGAATGGTATTCCATTGCATCTATAGATATATTTGGAAAGAAGTCATCTATTAACAGTAGTTTTATTTTTCTCTGCGAAGTTTTAGTTTTCATTATAGTCTTCTTACACACTTTTGTTAAATGTATCCCTATGTATTTGGATGCTATTATAAAAGGCATTCAAAAATTTTTATCTTCAAATGCTACATAATTATGCATGAATGTACTATGGGTAACTTTGGGTTTAACCAACATGGATTCACAGAACTTTTTGGATTTGTATATTTACATCTTTCCTCCAACTTGGGAAGTTTTTGGCCACTACGTCTTCAAATAATTTTTCTGCCCTTTTCTCTTTTGTCTGGAGATTTCAATAATGTATATGTGTTTGGTGCATGGTGTCTTTTAGGCTCTGTTTACTTTTTCTCACTCTTTTCTTTTGCTCCTTAACTTGATAGTTTCAATGGACTTATCTTCAAGTTTGCTAATTCCTTCTTCTGCCTTTTCAAGTCTGCTTTTGTATCCTTCTAGTCAATTTTTCTGTTAGATTACTCTATTTTTCAGCTCCAGAATTTCTATTTGGTTCTCTTTACAATTCCAATCTCTTTGTTGATATTGTTATTTGTTTATATATTGTTTTCTTGATTTCCTTTATTTCCTTGTCTGTGTTTTCCTTTAGCCCTTTAAGCATATTTAAGACAGCTGTTTTGAAATCTTAATTTAGTAAGTCTGAGACCTGTGTTTTTTCAAAGATGAGTCTGGATATTCATTTTCTTGCTTTGAATGGGCTATTCATGTTTTCCCATTTCCTGTATGCTTTGTAAGTTTTTGTTGAAAACTGCAATTTGGATTAAATGGCCACCTCTCCCAATCTTTGAAGAATGGCTCTGCACAGAGGAAGATCTTTGTTAATCACTCTAATGTAAATGCTTATGGTCTTTGGACATACACCTTCCATGGGCCTATGTGTGCACTATTTTTCCAAATATCCCACATAGACAGCTGTTATTAATGTCTTAATTTCCCTAGGAGATTCACTCCTGCCTCTTCTAGAGGCCTCAGCATTCTATTGCATTCTTTAATCAAAAATCTCTTTCCGCTGGCTTCCCTGCTTCTGTAGTTTGGTACGTTTTTCACAAGCCTTACCCATTCTTCCTGCAGATTTCACTAGCCTGAGATTTGAGCTAGTCAGTTTTGCCATCCAAGTTCTGATTTAGGCCACACAAAGACCAACTCCTCAGCCACCCCCAACAGGTGAGAATGTAACAAATCTGGCCTTCTCTGCATTTTATAAGTTGAGGTTTCATGGCTGCTAGGTATATTTCATAACTTATTTTATTTTTAGCTGTTACTCCACTCTTTACTACTAAAAATTCCTAAGCATACAGATATTTCCAGGGAAGGTCTTGGAGAAAATTAAGTAGAGGCAGAAAAAAGCTGGCATAGAGATACACATGGAGATTTGGAGGAAGTCATGGCATTATGACAGTAAAATAAAAGTTTCTTTGTCCTCATGCAATTCAATCGTTCTTTTGACAGGCATTTACTGTGTGCTTACTCTGTAAGAGTCATTGAGATAAAGCAGTGACAAAGTGGAAAAAAATCCCGCCCTCATCAAACTTACAATCTAGCAATGAAGGAGAGAAATACACAAATAAGTAATGTATTTGGCATGCTGAATGATAATGAGGGCTGCAAGAGAAATGGGGCAGGAAGTTAATAGGGGGTGGTGGTTTGGGGGTGGGTGTCAACACTGTTCCTAATGGATGATCACTACAAGTGATCTGGGGAGACATCATTGACAAGGTGACATTTCAGCAGAGATTGGAACAGAAGAGAGACCATCATTTGGGTATCAGGGGTAGCAATTCAAGGCAGAGGGAAGAGCAAATGCCAAGCCCTGGGGCAGATGCATCTTCGTGTATTCAAGGAGCAGCAAGGTGACCTTTTAGACTGGAGCAGAGTGAGCGAAGGCCCAGCTCTGGAGTTAGATCAGAGAGATAACCAGTGGCCAGCTCAGCCTGGACTTCATGGGTGATGGGCATAATTTGGCTTCTACTCTGATGAGTGGAAATATATTGGGGTTTTGAGCTGGGGAGTGACCTGGGAGGCTATTCTGGTGCTGGCTGGAGCACAGACTGGGTGCAAGGGCAGGAGAAGGAATATTGTTAGTAGGCAGCCACAGTCATCCTGTCAAGAAGTGATGGTGCCAAGAACAGATGAAGGCAAAGAAGTGGTAAGACACAGGCACATCCTGAAGGTAGGGATAGAGGCTTTGCTGATGGGATGGAGAAGAGACAACCAGGGAACAAGTCAAGAAATACCACAAAGCTGTATTCTGAACACCTGTCAGGATGATGTTGCTTTCACAGCAAAGGGGTACTGAGGGACAGTAAGTTTGGAGGAGAAGTCTAAGGTTTGGTTCTGACATGTCAATTGTCCAGATGAACAGTTTGAGAGGAGTTAATTTTCAGGGGCCTTTTAAATATCAAAGTAGAAATAACCAGTGCTCAGGAGGATATAAGGGTCTGAGGCTCAAGAGAAAGGTCATAGCTGCAGATATAAATGTGATGGCTCATCGGGGAGTGAGCTGTCCAAGTTCTGTGCAGATTTCAAGGGGTAAATTCAATGAGCCTGTTTGTGGCTACAGCCTTCCTCAGGCTTCCCTGTATCCACATTACCACAAAAAGCCTCAGTGGTGATCTACTTGAGTCTGTCCCCACATGTTGGGGCTTGAGTTGTGCTCCCTTTCTCCAACATGACAAGAAGACCTCAGTTAGCCAAAATGTCCTGAAGAGGGCTGAGGAATTTGGTCTGAATCATCCCACAAATTCATGGTACAGGAAATAAGTGCTGCTCTTGTCGTTGGCTCTAGAAAGATGATATCGGCCGGGCGCAGTGGCTGATGCCTGTAATCCCAGCACTTAGGGAGGCCAAGGCAGGCGGATCATGAGGTCAGGAGATCAAGACCATCCTGGCTAATACGGTGAAACCCCATCTCTACTAACAATACAAAAAATTAGCCGGACATGGTTGTGGGTGCCTGTAGTCCCAGCTACTCCGGAGGCTGAGGCAGGAGGAGAATGGCGTGAACCCAGGAGGCAGAGCTTGCAGTGAGCTGAGATGGTGCCATTGTACTCCAGCCTGGGTGACAGAGCGAGACTGTCTCAAAAAGAAAGAAAGAAAGATGATATCAACCAATGTTTTGCCATGAGACTTTGCTTTGGATTGGGATTTTAACTCTGGACTCTGGCTCCAGGTCTCTCGCCTTCCTCTTTACCAGGTTAACTGGGGATGGTTAGCCATCCAACCAAGTCCTCATGTTTCTGAGAATCATTCCCAGCCGTATCATCCTATTAACCATTGAATCCACTGTCTACCACTGCCCAAGGCTGGGATGCAGTTTTTTTTTTTTTTTTTTTTTGGCTAGCTTCATTGAGATATAATTGATAAGTAAAAATTTTGTCTTTAAGGTGTACAATATATTTTGATATGTGTATACATTGTGAAATGATTACCACAACCAAGCTAATTAACATTCCCATCAACATACATAGCATTTTTTTTTTGAGACGGAGTCTCACTCTGTCACACAGGCTGGGAGTGCAGTGGCACAATCTTGGCTGACTGCAACCTCTGCTTCCCAGGTTCATGCAATTCTCCTGCCTCAGCCTCCTGAGTTTTTTGTGGTGAAAATATTTAAGATCTACTCTCTTAGTATATTTCAAGTACACAATACATTATTATTAACTAGAGTCTCTATGTTCTACATTAGGTTTCCAGAAAGTTACTCATTTTATATTTAAAAATTTGTACCCTTGAACCAATATCTCTCCATTTTCCTCACCCCCTGACTGCTGGTAACCACTCTTCTACTTTTGGTTTCCATGAGTTCAACTTTTTCAGATCCCATGTATAAGTGAGACCATGTAATATTTATCTTTCTGTGTGGCTTATTTCACTTAGCATGTCTTCCACGTTCATCCACATTGTCACAAATAGTAGGATGTCCTACTATTGCTTGAACCCAGAGGGTGGAGGTTGCAGTGAGCCGAGATCGCACCATTGCACTCCAGTCTGGGTGACAAAAGTGAGACTTCATCTCAAAAAAAAAAAAAAAAAATCTTTGAAAAGAAGTGAGGATTTGAGGCTTGGCACAGTGGCTCATGCCTGTAATCCCAGCACTTTGGGAGCCTGAGGTGGGCGGATCATTTGAGGTCAGGAGTTCAAGACTAGCCTGGCCAACATGGTGAAAGTCCATCTCTACTTAAAGTACAAAAATTAGCTGGGCATATATCTGTAGTCCCAGCTACTCAGGGGATGAGGCAGGAGAATAGCTTGAATCCAGAAGGTGGAGGTTGCAGTGAGCTGAGATCACACCCCTGCACTCCAGCCTGGGGAACAGAGTGAGACATTATCTCAAAATAAAATAAATAAAAGAATAAAAAGAAATGCAGATTTGGGACAATGGGGACACTTAGCTGATGCACAGCACAGGTGAGCAGTCCTTTTGTGACCATGAAGACACAATTCCCAGGAGCCCACCTTGGGGTGTCCTAGAAAAAGCATGTGGGCTGCTCACCAGCTGCATATCCACCTTTCCTTTCATGCACTCTCAGGAAGATGGGAGTTCTGGATTCAGCTGAACTGAGTTCAAGTTCAGACTCTGTGACTCACTGGCTGTGTAATTCTGGGTAAGTTACTTGCTCTCCTTGAGTCCCGTATCCTCCATGGTAAAATGGAGAAGTGGAGTTATTGTAAGGATTTGAAGGCAAGGCAAGAGTTAAAGACACACACAGACACACACAGACACACACACACACACACACACACACACACACACACACACACACACACACACACACAGAGATTGGCCGCTTCAACCACAACACAGATTTATTACTAGCAAAACCCTGCAGAGGGGGAAACCAGCTTAGTGTCAGCGCCCACTGCCGCTTACAGGCTGGGGTAATCATGGGGCTGGGAGGGAGGGCTCTGGACAGTATAGCTTGCTGCTCAGTAGAAGATGATAAGGATGTTCCTGAAGTCAGGCTGTTGGGCCTTTGCCCAGCAGGAAGTGATAAGGATGTTTCTGCAGTCAGGTGGTTAGGATGTTTCTCACAGCCCGAGTTCCCATGGAATGTTTTACTCTGACCAGGATCTGCAAAACAGCAAGGGGTTTACCAAATAGTGCAGCTTAGACTAACAGTAACCTCTCCCAGGTAGACAGTTCTTCAACAGTAAACTTCCCTTGAGCATCTACACTGTACCAGACATGGTGCTAGGACCCAGGCCACAGGAGGAACAAGATAGATGAGGCCCCTGCCATCCTGGTGCTCATGTCTGATGAAGGAAGCTAACAGGTCGTAAGACCAGGTCAGATGGTGGTGGTAATGAAAGACATTACCAGAGTGAGATGAGCTAGAAAGAAACTGAGGGAGCTGTTCCAAACACAGTCACAGGGAGAGACCCCTCCAAGACGTGACCTTTGAGCAGCAACCTGAGAGATGTGGGGTGGGGGGAGGCATGGAAAAGGAGCTGCCCCTGAAGCCATCCCAGGAGTAAAGACCCAGCACGAGGTGGGCAACAGAATGGCCTGACCTGTGCGTCCTTCATGCTTCCTTCCTCAGTGGTGCCCAAACAGAAACATGGGGCAATTCCACGCAGGGTCCATAGAGGGAGCAGAAAGCAGCTGCAATGAAGAGCCACGGTGGGGATGAAATCTGGCCCAAAAGTGAAGCTAGAAGCAGGTGCTGCTTACCACTCACCACAACACAGGTCATGAAGCATAACCAGCCCCTGAAGGCACGTCCAGGGCCAGACCAGCTGGCTGGGCTGCCAGCATCCTAGTAGAGATCCCAGAAGATCAGATAAGCTGGTTGAAGGTGGGGGAGAAAAGGAAAGCTTCAGAAAATTCCATAAGACCCATGACACTTAGCATGGACTTCCCCTGAGTGGGATCTGTTTGGCATTGCTGGTTCTAAAGAGTTGGTCCCACCACCCCCACCTGCCCAGTGCCCGACCAGGGGAAAACCTGGGGTAAGGTCCACAGAAACAATCCCTGTGGAACGGGAAAGGGTGTTCTCATCCAAAACCAAGGGAGGAATCCCACAAAACACCACTCATAAGGAGCAGAGGGGCCTGCAGGGAGAAACAGGGTTCTGCTGCTCATTGGGGAATCTGCTTTTCAGCAGGAAAGGGGAACATGCATGATACAGAAGCAAAGTGGACCCTGAGCTGTGGGGTTAGGGGAGCTGGTGCTGACACTGTCAGGGATAAGCCACAATAGGAGGCTTAAAACCCCTTACTTAGAACACACTAATTCGGAGGGCACCTGAGAGTAACCTGAGATGGTCCCTGAAGACTTTTCATCCAAGCAGGATCCCTCCCTTGCCATCTCCAGACCTGCCCCACAAGCTCCCTCTCTGGTCTCCTGGCTCTTGTTCACTCCTTCCAGGAAGACTTCCACAGTCATCTCTAAAACGTGGCTGACTGTCCCTCCTTTATCCAGAACCTTCCATGGCTCCCCAGAGCCCTCCAGATCAAGTTCAAGTTCTTTGATCAGACACCTGATCTCAAGCTGTATTCTGCCTCCTGAATTAAGATCCCAGAGATGCCCACCTTGCTCAGCACAAGTGCATCAATGGAAGTCCAAAGTCTTGAATGTGGCCCTGGCCTTGAGGATGTCAACACCTTGGCTAGTGAGGGTGCAGTGCTGCTCCAGGATGATGGTGTCTAAAGTTGTGCACCAGGTCATAGGCCCTGCAGAAACATCTCCCCTCAGGAGTGAGGTAGTACAGGAAGTCCATGCACAGGCAGATCTGCTGGTGCCATTACACTATGAGGGCATCGAGCTCCAAGATGGTGGCAACATAGTCACTAGAATTCCTACAGGGTAAGGCTGGGGAGAGGAAGTAACTGCATAACACATATGATACCCTGGAAGCACTTCCCAGACAGTCTCAGGACCACATTACATCCAGATACAGGTGCCCTCTGAGCACACTTCTCTGCCTCCCACTCTGAGCTGCCTCCTGGCCCCACATGGGCAGCCTGGCCCAGGGATTGGAGCCGAGCAGGCGTTCAGTCCATGGTGTTGACTGCTCCCTGGGCCAGGAGAGCCCTTGGTGACTCTCTGACTCCTCCTGTGGAACCTCTAACTCTGCCTTGGGACCTCCCAATTCCCATGGGAAGCCCCCGTGGCTCTGGATTGCCCCACCTTGCCTGGGATCCTCCAGCCCCATAGGCCTTACTCGATGCCTTAGCCCTCCCAGAACATGACATGTTCCTCAGAATGTGGCTGATGTCCAGGGCCATCTGTGGATGTTTGCTGGGGGCTTCTTGCTGTTCTCCTTTATGGTCTGTAGGGCAGGGCAAGGCCAAAAGGAGAAACCAATCCAACCTCAGAATGGACAAAATGCTCACTGCCACAAATGGCAACCATTTACAGTCAGCAGTGCTTCTGGAAAGAAAGGTTTCATTCTGCAAAACGCTCCTTGTTGGCTTCTTTCTGAAGCCAGGGAAGGGTACCAAGCCCAGCTTACCTGCAGTGCCTACATTAGCATTTGTGCCTAGGATGTGCGATGGGCCCCTGCTCCCACTGCAGGGTTGACGTTTCCTCCAGCTGGAGACCTGGGCTCCTGACACCACCTGGCCTGTTTGTCCTGCTCTGGATGAGGGTGGAAAGGCTGTATCTGGCATTTTCCTAGGTCCTTAGTTTCCACTTTGTAGACATCCAGCAGGAGTGACCATGCCCAGCCCCACACCTGAAATGGGACTCCCTTGTAGAGCAGCTGAGACATCTACAGACAGAAGAGTGCTCTGGTGAGACAGGCCACAGGGGTCCCCAGGGAGGGTTGGGGGCCAGCAGATTCTGAAGGTTTCCAGTCTTGGGCTCTGTGGTTCCTCAAAGAGGTTAGGTTTACCTAAAACCAGGCCTCTCCTCCAACGATTCAAAGAGTGGATGAGTGCTCTGCGTCAGGAACTCTGATCTGGACCTATTTTTTCATTCAGGTCACCAAGAGACAACCCCTAACCTCTGAGCTAGGGATGGTCCAAGCTCTGGCATGAGATTTTCTTCTAGCAACGTGATGCTTACAGGGACAGGTAGAAAAGCTGGTGATCAGACCTGCTGTCCTCTGGGTAAGGACAGTGTGCTACCCACCCTCTGAGAGGCCAGTGGTGCCAGGCCACAACACTGGGTGCCTGTACCCCTGGCTCTGCAGACACTGGTCATGGAGGCCCTTCCCTCTTCACATTACATTCTTGCTGCTCCTATATTTCTTCTAGTCATTAAACAATTTGGGCCATTTTTCTGTGCATCCAATCTGACATTTTTGCTCTCAGATGAAACATGATAAAGGAAGCCAAGCTGCCAGGATTCCTGGAGGGGACCTTGGGTGCTGGGTCTTGGGCTCCAGGGCCCTAATGGGACTGAACCAGAAGGAGCCAGGGAAGGGCAAACACTGGGACTGAGGCCCTAGGACCCAATGGCCATTGGCGGCCGGGCCATTTATGGCCCCAACATACCCTGTCCTCAGGCCACAGACATCATGGGCTTCAGTCAAGTCCCAGCCTCCCAGTAGTGTCCTGGTACTAGCAGGTGCTGACCCCTGAGCCACAACCATAGTTCTGGGTTTTGGGTTTTGGTAAAACCACCTCAGGGACAGAGTTCTGGGGTTGGGTTTGGCAGGAACCATGGTGCCTCCCAGGGATGGTGTGTCACTCCTACTTGCCACAAAATGTGCACACAGGCTGTCCCACTGTCCAGCCCATTCTGCTGGACAGGATGGAGGAAGTCAGGGAACAGGTAGGGTGGACGTCTGGGGTGCAGGGAGAGGCAGGTGCATGCTGGGAGGTCAGACCCTGCGAGGGCTGTGGGGGCATCAGTTGGAGTGGGCTCCAGGTGCACCCTCAATGCACTAGGCAGGTCTCAGGCCAGGCTCCCTGGACCCCGGCTGGGTGATGTGGTCACTCCCTGGGGGACTGCTGTCAGGCCCTGGCCACCCACCCTGGGCAGCACCGTCCCATCTCAGGACTGGACATTCTGAGTCCTGAGACAGGACAATACTGTCCAGGCCTGACAGACTGGGAGGACCTGCCAAGTCCTCCATCCCTAGACCAGCCTCCCAACAGCAGGGACAGTCTCTTAGCTCTACCTTCAGGGCACTGACTGATCCTGCTCACTCTAAGGCAACCAAGGCAGAGCTGAGGACCTCTGCCAGGCTGGGAGCCAGTCCCCTCCCTAAATGGGCCTGAGGGAAGCACCATCTGTCCCAATCCGCTGCAAGTTTCAGCCCAGGAGACACATAGCGAAGGGAGGATGGAGCCCCTCTGCTGGCTGACACTGGAAAAGCGGGACCCGGGAGAAGAGGGAGCGCAGGGCTGGCAGGGGACACTCCAGGCCAATGGAGAGCTCCGGCTGCACCATGGGGCTGCCGCTCCTGGGCTGGAGGCTGTGCCCTCTGCGGCATCTGAGAAAGTCCATTCCTGAGATGGGACAGTGCTTCCCATGGTGGGTGCCCGGTGCCTGACAGCAGTCCCCCAGAGAGTGACCACATCACCCGGCTGGGGTCCAGGGAGCCTGGGCCGAGACCTGCCCAGTGCACTGAGGGTGCACCTGGAGCCCACCCCACCTGACGCCCCCACAGCCCTCACAGGGTCTGACCTCCCAGCATGCACCTGCCTCTCCCTGCACCCCTGCTGCCCACCTTGCCTGTTCTCTGGCTTCCTCATCCTGTGCAGCCCATAGACTGTGACCATCTATCCGGCCACTCTGGCCCTTCCTTTACCTTTGTCCTGTCAGAATCTCTGAGCAAGATCTCCCAGGTCCATCCAAACACCTGCTTTGTCCAGTTTTGACTGGGCCTTTGGGCACTACTGGGCCATACTGACTGTCCACAGGGCCCTCGATAACGTGCATTGCACCTGACATCTCCCAGCAGTGCTCAGCAGCCCCCGCTGACCAGGTCCCTGCTGGCCATACCCCACACATCAGGTCCTCCCTGACCACACCCTCACTGATTAGAACCCCATGACCAGGCCCCACTAACCAGGCCCTTGCTGCTAGGCCCACAGTGTCCAGGACCCCACTGACCAGGACCTTCCTGACCAGGGCCTCACTGACCAGGTCCTTACTGACTAGGCCTCATTGATCAGGTTCCACTGATCATGACCCCATTGCCTGGCACCACAGATGAGGCCCCACTGACCAGGCCTCCAGGGAACAGGCTGCCACTGACCAGGCCCCTATTAACCAGGCCGTAGGTGACCAGATGCCCCTGACTGTGACCCTAGTGAGTAGGCCCCACTGAATAGGCACCCACTGCTCAGATCCCTGCTGACCAGGTCACCCCACAGACCAGAGCTACAAAAGCCACCACTGAATGCGCTCTCTCTGAACAGGCCCCCACTGATTAGGTTCCACTGACCAGGCTGCGCTGACCAGGGCCCCACTGACAAGGGCCTCACTGGTGAGGACATGGCCAGCAGGCCCTGTTGACCAGGTCCCATGTGACCAGGCCTCCACTGAATAGCACCCCTTGAGCTGGTCACCAGTGACCCAGCCCATGCTGACAAGGCCACCACTAAGCCCCAGCTGACCAGGTCTCCATTGACAAAGTCCTGCAGCCTAGTTTTTACACTGACCAGACACCAAACAAGTGGCTGCCACTAGGTCCCCACTCACCAAGACCCCACTACTAGGTCCCCCTAATGAGACCCTCTCTAAGCAGACCCCTGCTGACCACGCCCCCAATAAATAGGCCTCACTGACCAAGTCCCAGCTGACTAGGTCCACTGATGAGGCCCACACTGATCAGGGCCCTCATAACCATACCAGAAGGCCAAGCGACGAGATATTTCATATGGCAGGAGTAGGAGCAAGACAGAGAGAGAAAGGAGGTGCCACATCCTGTTATACAACCAGATCTCATGAGAACTCACTATCAGGAGATCAGCATCAAGAAAATTAACCACTGGTGAAGGAACCACCACCCACACCACCGCCCACTGTTTGCAGGCAGAAGCCTCCTGCAGAGGCAGAGCCTCTTGGGAAACTTCTACCATGGCAGTGCAGAAGGGAAATATGGGCTTGGAGCCCCCACACAGGAGGTCACCATCCTCCAGACCCCAGATTCATAAGCCCACCAACAGTTCACATCCTCAGTATGGAAAAGCTACATGCACTCCACACCAGCCTAGCCGATGAGAGCAGACATGGGGGCTGAAGCCTGCAAAGCTGCAGGTGCACTGCCCTAGCAGAGGTTTCCCATGGGCCTCTGCCTCTGAAGCAGACTACTCCCCCTTCCTACTACCCACCCCCCTCCAACCACCCTACTGCCAACCTACTTCCCACCCTACCCACCCCCCTCCCACCACCCTACTGCCAACCTACTTCCCACCCTACCCACCCCTTTTCCTTCCAACCCCAACCCCCTCCTGCCATGATTAAATCACCTCCCACCGGGCCCCACCTCCAACATTAAGGAGTACAATTCACAGGAGTTTTGGAAAAGAAACACAGCCAAACCATATTATTCTGACCCTGATACCCCAGAATCTCATGTTTTTCTCACAGAGCAAAATACAATCATGCCTTTTCAAAATTTTCCAAAAGTCTTAACTCATTCCAAATGTAAAAACTTCAAAGTCTCATCTGAGACAAGGCTACCTTCTCTTCTGCCTATGAGGCCCTGAATTCAAAAGGGATTTCTTTTCTTTCAAGGTGCAATGATGGTACAGGCATTAGGTAAGATTTCTCAATCCAAAGGGAATAAATTTCCCAGAAAAATAACACAAATGCAAGTCCAAACCCAGGAGGACAGTATTCACTGAATCTTAAAGTTCCATAATCATCAAGAGAACTATCATGCAGACAGCATTAAGGAGATAGTGTTTAACCATTTGTAAAGGATCTGCCCCCATCCTCATCTTTCGACCCCACCCCCAAAATAATCTCCACCATTCTCCCCACACCTGTACCTCCAACACCCATGCTTCACCATGATTAAATCACCTTCCACCAGGTCCCAACTTTCACATTCCCCATTACAATTCCACATGAGTATCGGTAGGGACACAGAACCAAATCATATTATTCTGACCCTAGTTCCCCCAAATCTCTATCTTTGACACACTGCAAAATACGATGGCTTCTCTACAGTCCCCCAAAGTCTTAAGTCATTCCAGCCTTTACTGAAGTATCCAAAGCCCAAAGTCTTATCTGACACAAGGCTGCAGTCCCTTCTGCCTCTGAGCCTCTGAAATACAAAGTAAGTTAATTACTTTCAAGGTACAATGATTGTACAGGCATTGGGTATGAATTCCCAGCCAAAAGAAAAAACTTTGCCGGAAAGAAGCACAAAATACAGATGAGACTTACAGATCCGATGCAAGTCAAAAACCCAGCAGGCCAGTCATTCCATTGTACAGCTCCAAATCATCACTTTTCAATCCAAATCCCACATCCAGAACACAGGGGTGTGATGGCTGGGCTCCCAAGGCCTTGGGTAGCTCTGCATCTGTGGCTTTGCAGGGTCTTTCCCCCACAGCTGCCCTCATGGGCTGGGCTAGTGTTGAGCACTTGTAGCTTTCCACACTGAGGGTGCAAGCTGTTGGTAGGTCTATGAATCTGGGTTTGCAGAATGGTGCCTCCATGTGTGGGGGTTCCAACTTTATATGTTCCTTCTGTAATGCCCTAGAAAAGTTTTCCCATGAGGGTCTGCCTCTTGGAAAAGCTTCTGCCTGGAAACCCAGGTTTTTCTGTACATGCTCTGGGGTCTAGACAAAGGCTCCCAAGGCTCTCCTCTTTTGCTCTGTGCACCTGCTGGCTTAACACTATGTAGAAGCCACCAAGGCTTGCATCTTGTACCCCTGAAGCAGTGACCCAAGCTGTGCCTGTGCATCTTTCAGCCATGGCTGAAGCTGGAGCTGCAGGGATGCAGGCAGCAGTGTGCTGTGGCTGAGCACAGCAGTGGAGCCTTGCAGCTGGCCCAGGAGAACATTATTCTCTCAGGCCTTAGGGCTTGTGACAGCAAGGGCTGCTGTAAAGGTCTCTGAAATGCCTTCAAGGCCTTTTTCCCATTGTCTTGGCTATTAGCACTGGACTCCATTTTATATAAATTTCTGAAGCTCTCTTAGATTTTCCCACTGAAAATCAGGTTTTCTTTCTGACCACTTGGCCAGGCTGCAAATTTTCCAAACTTTTAAGTTCTGCTTCTCGTTTAAATATGTTTCTACTTGAGGTCATTTATTTGGTCACACCGAAGACCACAGGCTTTTGGACACAGACAGGATACCTCTTGAGCTTTGCTGCCAAAGTTCATGCCTATGATTTAGATACACCCTATGATTTAGATACACCCTAAATCATCACCCTCAAGTTCAAAGTTTCATAGGTCTCCAGGTTAGGGGCATCATGCAGCAACGTTCTTTGCTAAGGCAAAACCAAAGTAACCTTGGCTCCTCTTTTCAGTAAATTCCTCATTTTCATCTGAGACCTTGTAAGCCTGGCCTTCACTGTCCATCCTTCTGTCACCCTTTTAATTATAACTATTTAACGAGTCTCTACAATGGTCCAGACTTCCCTTCATCTTCCTGACTTCTTCCAAGGCCTCCAAACTTTCCAACCTCTGGCTCTTACCCTCTTGTGATCCTGCTTTTACATTTTCATCCATCCTTAGTGCAGCCTATCAATGCGGTAAAAAGAAGAAATGTCCATTTTCAGGGGAAAAATTCACAAAGGGATCCGATATCTTCATGAAGAGAAGCTGAGTGCTGATTGCCAAGACAATAAGAAAAAGGCTTTGAAGGCATTTCATAGCTCCACTTCCAAGCACTAATTTTCTGTAAGATCATAAAGAAAAGAGGTTGAACTGGCTCATGGTTCTGCAGGCTTTAAAGGAATCATAGAGGCCTCTGCGTCTGGGAGGAATCAGGAAGCTTCCCAATCGTACCAGAAGACAAAGCGGCAATGGGATGTTTCATATGGTAGAAGTAGGAGCAAGACAGAAGGAGGAAAGAGGTATCACACCCTGTTATACAACCAGATCTCATGACAACTCACTATGACAAAATCAGCATCAAGAAGATGATGCTTAATCATTGGTGAAAGATCTGTCCCCCCCAACACCCCCACCCCACCACTGTTTCCAGGTAGAAGCCTGTTGCAGAGCCAGAGCCTCTTGGAAAACCTCTACTAGGGCAGTGCAGAAGGAAAATATGGGCTTGGAGCCCCCACACAGGAGGTTACCATCCTCCAGACCCCAGATTCATAGACCACCAACAGCTCGCACCCTCAGTATGGAAAAGCTACAGGCACTCAACACCAGCCCAACCCATGAGAGCCGCCAAGGGACTAAACCCTGCAAAGCCACAGGTGCACCGCCCTAGTAGAGGTTTTCCATGAGGCTCTGCCTCTGCAGGAGGCTACTCCCACATCCTACTACCCACCACCCTCTCACCAGTTTACTGCCAACCTACTCCTCCCCACCCTACCCACTTCTTTTTCCTTCTACCCGCAACCCCCTCCCATCCATGATTCAATCACCTCCCACCAGGCCCCACCTCCAACATTCAGGAATACAATTTCCCATGATCTTTTGTAGGAAAACACCACCAAACCATATTACTCTGACCCTGACACCCCTGAATCTCATGTCCTTCTCACAGAGTAAAATACAAACAAGCCTTTTCAGAAGTTTCCAAAAGTCTTAACTCATTCCAGCAGTAACTCAAATGTAAAAAGATTAAAGTCTCATTCAACACGAGGCTGCAGTCCCTTCTGCTTCTGAGTCCCTGAATGTAAAAGGGAGTGCTTCTCTTTCATGATACAATGATGGTACAGGCATTGGGTAAGCTTTCTCAGTCCAATGGGAAGAAATTTTCCAGAAAAATAACACAACTGGGACACAGGTCCAATGCAAGCCCAAAAGCCAGGAGAGTATGTACGCATTCATCACGAGAACTCACTTTCACACAGACAGCATTAAGGAGATACTGTTTAACCATTTGTGAAAGATCTGCTCCCCCAGCCCCATCTTTCACCCCCACCCCCAGCATAAACCCCCCAAACTTACCACACCCTCACTTCCAAACCCAACTGTCCGCCATGATTAAATCACCATCTACCAAGCACCACTTTTAACATTCCCCATCACAATTCTACATGAGTTTTGGTTGGGGCACAGAGACAAATCATATTGTTCTGCCCCTGGCCTTCCAAATCTCATGTTACTTTCACTTTGCAAAATACAGTGATGCCTTCTCTACAGTCCCCCAAAGTCTTAACTCATTCCAGCATTTACTCAAATGTCCAAAGCCCAAAGTCTCATCTGAGACAAGGCTGCAGTCCCTTCTATCCCTGAGCCTCTAAAATACAAAGCAAGTTAACTACTTTCAAGGTACAATGCTTGTCCAGGCATTGGGTAAGCATTCCCAGCCAAAAGGAAGAAATTTGCTGGAAAGAGGCACAAAACACAGATGGGACTTACAGACCCCATGCAAGTCAAAAACCCAGCAGGCCAGTCATTCCATCATAGAGCTCCAAGTCATATTTTTTGAATCTACATCCCACACCCAGAGCAGAGGGTGGTTTGATGGCTGGTCTCCCAAAGCCTTGGGCAGCTCAGCACCTGTGGTATGGCAGGGTCTTTCCCCAAAGCTGCCCTCATGGGCTGGGCTGCTGTTGAGTGCCAGTAGCTTTTCAACACTAAGGGTGCAAGCTGTTGGTGGGTCTATGAATCTGGGGTCTGGAAAATGGTGCCTCCCAGTGTGGGGGCTCCCACCGTATATATTCCTTCTATACCATCCTTGTAGAGGTTTACCATGAGGCTCTGTCTTTTGGAAAAGCTTCGCCTGGAAACCCAGGATTTTCCATAAATACTCTGGAGTCTAGAAGATGAAGACTCCGAAGTTTCTAGTCTTGTGCTCTGTGCACCTGCTGACTTAACACTATGTGGAAGCCACCAAGGCTTGGAGCTTGCACCCCTGAAGCAGTGACCCAAGCTGTACCTGTGCATCTTTCAGCCATGGCTGCAGCAGGAGCTACAGGGATGTAGGCAGCAGTGTCCTGAGGCTACACACAGCAGGGGACCATGGGGCTGGGCCAGGAAACCATTCTGTCCTAGAAAACCATTCTTCTGTCCTAGGCTTCAGGGCCTGTACAGCAAGGGCTGCTGCAAAGGTCTCTGAAATGCCTTCAAGGCCTTTTCCCTGTTGTCTTGGCTATTAGCACTGGGCTCCATTTTATGCAAGCTTCTGAAGCTGTCTTGAATTTTCCCACTGAAAATCAGCTTTTCTTTTTGACCACTTGACCAGGCTGCAAATTTTTCAAACTTTTAAGCTCTGCTTCTCATTTAAATATGTTTCTAACTGAGGTCATTTATTTGGTCACACAGAAGACCAGGACACAGACAGGACACCTCTTGAGCTTTGCTGCCAAAAGTTCATTCTGCCGGATACACCCGAAACCATCACCCTCAAGTTCAAAGTTTCACAGATCTCCAGGTTAGGGGCATCATGCAGTGACATTCTTTGCTAAAGCAAAACAAATGTAACCTTGGCTCCTGTTCCCAGTAAACTCCTCATTTTCATCTGAGACCTTCTAAGCCTGGCCTTTACTGTCCATCCTTCTGTCACCCTTTTAATTATAACTATTTAACAAGTCTCTACAATGGTCCAGACTTTCCCTCATCTTCCTGTCTTCTTCCAAGTCCTCCAAACTCTCCAACCTCTGGCTGTTACACAATTCTCAACCTGTTTCTACATTTTCAGCTCTCTTTGTTGCAGCCTATCAGTGTGGTAAAAGAAGAAAAGTCCATTTACAGGGGGAAAATTCATGCAGGCTACAGATATTTGCATGAAAAGAAGCTGAGAGCTGATTACCAAGACAAGAAGGAAAAGACCTTGAAGGCATTTCATACCTCCACTTCAGAGCACTAATTTTCTGTAAGATCGTAAAGAAAAGATGTTGAACTGGCTCATGGCTCTGCAGGCTTTAAAGGAGTCATAGAGGCTCCTGCTCCTAGGAGGAATCAGGAAGCCTCCCAATCATACCAGAAGACCAAGCAGCAATGGGATGTTTTATATGGCAGAAGTAGGAGGAAGACAGAGAGAGGAGAAGGTTCCACACTGTTATACAATGAGATCTCATTGGAACTCAGTATCACAAGGTCAGCATCAAGAAGATGGTGTTTAACCACTGGTGAAATATCCACCCCCTACCACCCCCCCACCCCCCACTGTTTCCAGGCAGAAGGCTGTTGCAGAGGCAGAGCCTCTTGCAAAACCTTACGAGGGCAGTGCAGAAGGAAAATATGGGCTTGGAGCCCCCATGCAGGAGGCCACCATCCTCCAGACCCCAGATTCATAGACCCACCAACACCTCACATTCTCAGTGTGGAAAAGCTACAGGCACACAAGAACAGACCAGCCCATGAGAGCAGCCATGGGGCTAAATCCTGCAAAGCCACAGGTGCACTTCCTAGTAGAGGTTTTCCATGAGCCTCTGCCTCTGCAGGAGGCTACTCCCCCTTCCTACTACCCACCACCCTCCCACCACCCTACTGGCAGCCTACACCTCCCGACCCTACACACTTGTTTTTCCTTCCACCCCCACCAATCTCCCATTTATGGTTCAATCACCTCCCACCAGGCTGCACTTCCAACATTCGGGAGCACAATTCCCCATGAGTTTTTGTAGGTAAACACAGCCAAACCATATTATTCTGACCCTGAGACCCCTGATCTCATGTCCTTCTCACAGAGCAAAATACAAACGTGCCTTTTGAAAAGTTTCCAAAAGTCTTAACTCATTCCAGCAGTAACTCAAATGTAATAAGTTCAACTTTCATCCAGGACAATGCTGCAGTCCCTTCTGCCTATGAGTCCCTGAAGGGAAATGGGAGTTCTTTTCTTTCAAGTTACTTTCAAGTTACAGTGATGGGTAAGCTTTCTCAATCCAAAAGGAAGATTTTCCCAGAAAAATAACACAATTGGGACACAGGCCCAATGCAAGCCCAGAAGCCAGCAGGAGAGCATTCATTTATCATGAGAACTCACTATCACACAGACAGGATTAAGGAGATAGTGTTTAACCATTTGTGAAGGATCTGCCCCTGTCTCCATGTTTCATGACCACCCCCACCATGAACCCCCATTCTTCTCACACCCACACTTCCAACTCCCACTGTCCACCATGAATAAATCACCTTCCACCAAGCCCCAGCTTTAACATTCCCCATTACAATTACACATGAGTTTTGGTAGAGGCACAGAGCCAAATCATGTTATTCTGCCCCTGGCCCCCCAAATCTCATGTCCTTCTCACACTGCAAGATACAATGATGCCTTCTCTACAGCCCCACAAAGTCTTAACTCATCCCAGCATTTACTCAAATGTCCAAAGCCCAAAGTCTCATCTGAGACAAGGCTACAGTCCCTTCTATCCCTGAGCCTCTGAAATACAAAGCAAGTTAACTACTTCAAAGGTATAATGCTTGTCCAGGCATTGGGTAAGCATTCCTAGACAAAAAGAAGAAATTTGCCAGAAAGAAGTGCAAAACACAGATGGGACTTACAGACTCCATGCAAGTCAAAAACCTAGCAGGCCATTCATTCTATCCTACAGCTCCAAATAATCTTTTTTGAAACTACATCTCACATCCAGAGCACAGGGTGGTGAGATGGCTGGGCTCCCAAGGCTTTGGGCAGCTCAGCACCTGTGGCATGGCAGGGTCTTTCCCCAAAGCTGCCCTCAGTGGCTGGGCTGCTGTTGAGTGCCAATAGCTTTTCAACACTAACAGTGCAAGCTGTTGGTGGGTCTATGAATCTGGGGTCTGGAAAATGGCACCTCCCTGTATGGGGGCTCCAACCCTATATGCTTGTTCTGCAATGCCCGAGTAGAGGTTTACCATGAGGCTCTGCCTGTTGGAAAAGCTTCTGCCTGGACACCCAGGCTTTCCCATACATGCTCTGGAGTCTAGACAAAGGCTCCCAAGCCTCTAGTTTTGTGCTGTGTGCACCTGCTGGCTTAACACTATGTGGAAGCCACAAAGGCTTGGAGCTTGCACCCCTGAAGCAGTGACCCAAGCTGTACCTGTGCATCTTTCAGCCATGGCTGGAGCTGGAGATGAAGGTGTAGGGGTGCAGGCAGCAGTGTCCTGAGGCTGCACATAGCAGTGGGGCCATAGGGCTGGCCCAGAAAAAAACATTCTTTTTTCCTAAGCCCCAGGGCCAGTGACAACAAGGGCTGCTACAAAGGTCTTTGAAATGCCTTCAAGGCCTTTTTTCCCATTGTCTTGAATTATTAGCACTGGGCTCCTTTTTTATGCAAATATCCAAAGGCTTCTGGAATTTTCTCCCTGAAATTCAGCTTTTCTTTTTGACCACTTGGCAGGTTGCAAATTTTCCAAAGGATTAAGCTCTGCTTCTCATTTAAATATAAGTTTCAACTCAAGGTCATTTCTTTGGTCACACATAATACCACAGGCTGTTCGACGTAGGCAGGACAACTCTTGAGCTTTGCTGCTTAGAAGTTCTTTCCACCAGATAGACCCTAAATCTTCACCCTCAAGTTCAAAGTTTTCCAGATCTCCAGAGCAGGGACACTGTGCAGCCAAATTCTTTGCTAAGGCAAAACAACAAAACCTTGGCCCCTGTTCCAGTAAGTTTCTCATTTTCATCTGAGACCTTCTAAGCCTGGCCTTCACTGTCCATCCTTCTGTCAGCCTTTTAATCACAACTAACAAGTCATTACAATGGTCCAAACTTTCCCTCATCTTCCTGTCTTCTTCCAAGCTCTCCAAACGCTCTAACCTCTGGCCATTACCGAATTCTGAACCTGCTTCTACATTTTCAGCTATCTTTGTCACAGCCTGGCAATGTGGTAAAAGAAGAAAGGTCCATTATCAGGGGAAAACTTCAAGAAGGCTTCAGATATTAGCATCAAAGAAGCCCAGTGCTAACAGCCAAAAGATTGGGGAAAAGGCCTTGAAGGCATTTCACAGCTTCACTTCACAGCATTGATTTTCTGCATGTACATAAAGAAAAGAGGTTGAACTGACTCACAGTTCTGGAGGCTGTAAGGAAAGCATAGTGGTTTCTGCTTTTAGGAGGACTCCGGAAGCCTCCCATTTATACCAGAAGGCCAAGCAGCAATGAAATGTTTCATATTCCAGGAGTAGAAGCAAGACAGAGGAAAGATGCCACATCCTGTTATACAACCAGATCTCAAGAGAACTCAGTATCAGGAGATCGGCATCAAGAAGATGGTGCTTAACTATTGGTGAAGGATCCACCCAATACCCCACATCCACCCCCCAGTGTTTCCAAGCAGAAGTCTGAGGCAGAGGCAGAGCCTCTTGGAAAACCTCTACTAGGGCAGTGCAGAAGGAAAATATGGGTTTGGAGCCCCCACGCGGGATACCACCATCCTCCAGACCCTAGAGTCATAGACCCACCAAAAGCTCCCACCCTCAGTATGGAAAAGCTACAGGCACTCAACACCAGCCCAGTCCATGAGAGCAGCCATGGGGGCTAAAGCCTGCAAAGCCACAGGTGCACTGCCTTAGTAGAGGTTTTCCATGAGCCTCTGCCTCTGTAGCAGGCTACTCCCCCTTCCTACTACCCACCACCCTCACACCACCCTACAGCCAACCTACTCCTCTGACCTTACCCACTTCTGTTTACTTCCAACTCCACCCCTCTCAAGTACAGGAATAAATCACCTCCCACCAGGCCACACCTGCAACATTTGGAATTACAATTTCCTATGTGTTTTGGTAGAGACACACAGCCAAACCATATTATTCTGACCCTGATCCCCCGAATATCATATCCTTCTCAGCGAGTAAAATACAATCTTGCCTTTTCAAAAGTTGCCAAAAGCCTTAACTCATTCCAGCATTAACACAAATGTAAAAGGTTCAACAACTCATCTGAGAAAAGTCTACAGTCCCTTTTGCCTATGAGTCCCTGAATTTAAAAGGGAGTTCTTTTTTTCAAGGTACGATGATGGTACAGGCATTGGGTAAATTTTCTCAATCCAAAGGGAAGATATTTGTCAGGAAAGTAACACAAATGGGATCACAGGCCCAGTACAAGTCCAAAACCAAGCAGGACAGTATCTATTCAATCTTACAGCTCCAGAATCATCACGAGAACTCACCATCATGAGGAAAGCATTAAGGAGACGGTGTTTAACCATTTGTGAGGTATCCTCCCCAACACCCACCTTTCACCCCTCACCCCCACCATAATTCCCCCATCCTCCCCAATCCCCACCTTCCAACCCCCACTGCCCTCCATGATTAAATCACCTTCCACCTGGCCCCACTTTTAACATTTCCAATTACAATTCCAAATGAGTTTCTGTAGGGACACACAGCCAAATCTTATTCTGTCCCTGCCTCCCCCAATCTCATGTACTTCTCACTTTGCAAAATACAATGATGCCTTACGTACAGTCCCACAAGTTCTTAACTCATTCCAGCATTTACTCAAATGTCCAAAGCCCAAAGTCTCATCTGAGACAAGGCAGTCTCTTCTGCCCCTGAGCCTCTGAAATACAAACAAGTTAACTACTTCCAAGGTACAATGATTGTCCAGGCATTAAGAGTTCCCAGCCAAAAGGAAGATTTTTGCCTGAGAGAACAAAACACAAATGGGACTTACAGGCTCCATGAAAAGTCCAAAACCCACCAGGCCAGTTATTCAAACCCACAGCTCAAAAGTCATCCTTTTTTAATCCTTGTCCCACATCCAGGGCACAAGGGCGTGAGGGCTGGGCTCCCAAGGCCTTGGGCAGCTCACCTGTGGCTTTGCAGTGTTCAGCCTGTGCAGCTGCCCTCATGGGCTGTGCTGGTGTTGAGTGCCTGGGGTTTTTAACCCATAGAGGGTGCAAAGCTCTTGGTGGGTCTATGAATCTTGGGTCTTCATGATGGTAGCCTCCAGTGTGGGGGCTCCAACCCCATATTTTCCTTCTGCACTGCCCTAGTAGAGGTTTCCCATGAGGCTCTGCCTTTTTGGCAGCCTTCTGTCTGGACACCCAGGCACTTTCGTATATCTTCCAAAATATATATGGAGGATCTCAAGCCTCTGAACTAGTGCTCTGTGCACCCACTAGCTTAACACTGTGTGGAAGCCACCAAGGCTTATAGCTTGCACCTTCTGAAGCGGTGTCCCAATCTGTACCTGTGCGTCTTTGAGACAAGGCTGGAGCTGGAGCTGCAGGGATGCAGGCAGCAGTATCCTGAGGCTACACACAGCAGCAGAGCCATGGGGATGGCCCAGGAAACCATTCTTTTCTCCTAGGTCCCAGGGCCTGTGACAGCAAGAGCTACTGCAAACATCTCTGAAATGCCTCCAAGGCTTTCTCCCCCATTGTGTTGGCTATTAGCACTGGCCTTCATTTTATGCAAATTTTTAAAGCCATCATGAATTTTCCCTCTGAAAATCAGCTTTTGTTTTGACCACTTGGCCAGGCTGCAAATGTTCCAAACTTTTGAGCTCTGCTTGTCATTTAAATATAAGTTGCAACTTGAGGTCATTTCCTCGGTCACACGTAAGGGCCCAGGCTGTTTGACACAGAGAGGGCACGTCTTGAGATGTGCTGCCTAGATGTTCATTCCACCAGATACGCCCTGAATCATCAACCTCAAGTTTAAAGTTTTACAGATCTCCAGGGCAAGGTCACCCTGCAGCCACGTTCTTTGTTACAGCAAAACAAAAGTAACCTTGGCTCCTGTTCCCAGTAAGTTCCTCATTTTCATCTGAGACCTCATAAGCCTGGCCTTCACTGTCCCTCCTTCTGTCAGCATTTTAATCACAAGTATTTAACAAGTCTCTACAACGGTCCAAACTTTCCTTCATCTTCCTGTCTTCTTCCAAGTCCTACAAACTCTCCGACCTCTGGCTGTTAGCCACTTCTGAACCTGCTTGTATATTTTCAGCTATCTTTGTCACAGCCTGGCAATGTAGAAGGAAAAAAAGTCCATTTTCAGGGGCAAACTTCAAGAAGGCTTCAGATATTTGCATTAAAAGGAAGACCAGTATTAATAGCCAATGTGATGGGGAAAAGTCATTGAAGACATTTCATAGCTTCAATTCGCCTACTAATTTTCTGTAAGATCATAACAAAAAGGGGTTTAATTGGCTTATAGTTCTGCAGTAGGCTGTAAAGAAAGCATAGTAACTTCTGCTTCTGGGAGGACTCAGGAAGCCTCTCAATTATACCAGAAGGACAAGCAGCAATAAAATGTTGCATATGGCCAGAGTAGGAGCAAGACAGAGAGAGGAAAGAGGTGTCACAGCCTGTTATACAACCAGATCTCATGAGAACTCAGTATCACAAGGTCAGCATCAAGAAGATGGTGCTTGACCATTGGTGAAAGATCCACCCCCCAACACACTTCCACACCCCACTATTTCCAGGCAGAAGCCTGCTGCAGAGGCAGAGCCTCTTGGAAAACCTCCACTAGGGTAGTGCAGAAGGAAAATATGGGCATGGAGCCCCTATGCAGGAGGCCACCATCCTCCAGACCCCAGATTCATAGACCCAACAACAGCTCATACTCTCAGTATGGAAAAGGTACAGGCACTAAACAACAGCCCAGCCCATGAGAGCAGCCACGGGGCTAAAGCCTGCAAAGCCACAGGTGCGCTGTCCTAGTAGAGGTTTTCCTTGAGCCTCTGCCTCTGCAGCAGGCTACTCCCCCTTCCTACTACCCACCACCCTATGGCCAGCCTACTCCTCCCCACCCTCCCCGCCCCTTTTTCCTTACACCCCCACCCTCCTCCCATCCAGGATTAAATCACCTCCCACCAGGCTTCACCTCCAAAATTCAGGATTACACTTCCACATGAGTTTTTCTAGGGAAACACAGCCAAACCATAGTATTCCGAACTTGACCCTTCCAAATCTCATGTCCTTCCCACAGGGTAAAATACTATCATGCCTTTTCAAAAGTTTCCAAAATCCTTAACTCATTCCAGCATTAACTCAAATATAAAAAGTTCAAAGTCTCATCCGAGACGAGGCTACAGTCTCTTATGCCTATGAGTCTCTGAAGTTAAAATGGAGTTCATTTCTTTAAAGGTACAATGATGACACAGGTATTGGGTAAGCTGTCTTAATCCAAGGGGAAGAAATTTCCCAGAAAAATAGCACAAATGGGACCACAGGCCCAATGCACATCCAAAACCCAGCAGAACAGTATTCATTCAATCTCACCGCCACAAAATCATGAAGAGAACTATCACAAGGACAGTATTAAGGAGATAGTGTTTAACCATTTGTGAAGGATCTGCCCCCCACCCACCTTTCACCTCCAACCCCACCATAATTTTCCCCAATTCGCCCCACCACCCCCACCTTCCAACCTCCACTCTCCACCATGATTAAATCACCTTCCACCCGCCCCCCACCTTTAACATTTCCCATTACAATTCCACATCAGTGGGACACAGAGCCAGATCATATTCTTCTGTCCCTGCCCCTGCAAATCTGTCTTTCTCACATTGCAAAATACAATGATGCCTCTCCTACAGTCCCCCAAATCTTAACTCATTCCAGCATTTACTCAAATGTGTAAAGCCCAAAGTTTCATCTGAGACAAGGATACAGTCCCTTCCGCCCATGAGTCTCTGGATTATAAAGCAAGTTAACTACTTCCAAGGTACAATGATTGTACAGGCAATGGATAAGCATTCCCAGCCAACAGAAGAAAAATTGCCAGAAACAAAAACAAAACACCGAAGGGACTCACAGGATACATGAACGTCCAAAACCCAGTAGGCCAGTCATTCAATCCTACAACTCCAAAATCATCCTTTTGGAATCCCTGTCCCACATCCACGGCACAGGAGTGTGAGGGCTGGGCTCCAAAGGCTTTGGGCAGATCTCCACCTGTGGGTTTGCAGTGATCAGTCCCCGCAGCTGCCCTCATGGACGGGGCTGGTGTTGAGTGTCTGTAGCTTTCCCACATTGAGGGGGCAAGCTGTTGGTGGGTCTATGAATCTGGGGTTTGAAGGATGGTGCCTCCCTGTGTGAGGGCTTCAATCTGATACATCCCTTCTTTCCTGCCCTAGTAAAGGTTTCCCATAAGGCTCTGCCTCTTGGAAAGGCTTCTGCCTGGACACCCAGGCTTTTCTGTACATCCTCTGGAGTCTAGACAGAGGCTCCCAAGCCTCTAGTCTCTTGCTCTGTGCACCTCCTGGCTTAACACTATGTGGAAGCCATCAAGGCTTGGAGCCACCTCTGAAGCAGTGACCCAAGCTGTACCTGTGCATCTTTCAGCCATGGCTGGAGCCGGATCTGCAGGGATGCAGGCAGCAGTGTCCTGAGGATGCACACAGCAGCCAGGCCATGGAGCTGGCCCAGGAAACAATTCTCTCCTCGTCCCCAGGGCCTATGACAGCAAGGGCTGCTGCAAAGGTCTCTGAAATGCCTTCAAGGCCTTTTCCCCATTGTCTTGGCTATTTGCACTGGGCTCTTTTTTTATGCAAATACTTTAAGTGCTCTTGAATTTTCCTCCTGAAAATCAGCTTTCCTTTTTGACCACTTGGCTAGGCTGCAAATTTTTCAAATTTTTGAGCTCTACTTCTCATTTAAATAGAAGTTGCAACTTGAGGTAATTTCTTAGGTCACACATAAGAACACAGGCTGTTGGATGTAGAGAGGACACCTCTTGAGCTATGCTGCCCAGATGCTCATTCCACCAGATACATCCTAAATCATTACCCCCATGTTCACAGTTTCAGAGATCTCCAGGGCTAAGGCCAATCAAATGTAACCTTGGCTCCTGTTCACAAGATGTTCCTCATTTTCATCTGAGACCTTTTAATTCTGGCCTTCACTGTCCATCTTTCTGTCAGCCTTCTGATCACAAGTATTTAACAATTATTTTCAGTGGTCCAAATTTTTCCTCATCATGCTGTCTTCTAAGTATTCCCAACTCTCCTGACCTCTCTTTTTTACCCTCTTCTGAACCTGCTTCTACATTCTCAGATATCTTTGTCACAGCCTGGTAATGTGGTAAAAGAAGAAAAGTCCATTTTCAGGGGCAAACTTCAAGAAGGCTTCAGATATTTGCATTAAAAGAAGCTGAGTACTTGTTACCAACACAATGGGGAAAAGGCCTTGAAGGCATTTCACAGCTCCACTTCACAGCACTAATTTTGTGTACAATCATAAAGAGAGAGATGTAATTGGCTCACGGTTCTGCAGGCTGTAAAGGAAGCATAGTGGCTTCTGCTTCTGGGAGGACTCAGGAAGCCTCCCAATCATACCAGAAGGCCAAGGGGCAAGGAAATGCTTCACGTGGCAGCAGTAGAAGCAAGACTGAGAGAGGAAAGAGGAGCCCACCCTGTTATACAACCAGATCTCATGAGAACTCAGTATCACAAGGTCAGCATCAAGAAGATGGTGCTTAACCACTGGTGAAGGATCTGCCCCCGCAACCCCCACCTCCACCTCCCACTGTTTCCAGGCAGACGCCTGCTGCAGAGGCAGAGCCAGATTCATAGACCCACCAACAGCTTGCACCCCCACTGTGGAAAAGCTACAGGCACTCAACAGTAGCCCAGTCCATGAGAGCAGCCGTGGGGGCTAAAACTTGCAAAGCCACAGGTGCACTGCCCTAATAGAGGTTGTCCATGAGGCTGTGCCTCTGCAGCAGGCGACTCCCCACTCCCACTACACCCCACCCTTCCACCACCCTACAGCCAGCCTACTCCTCCCCACCCTGCCCACCTCTTTTTCCTTCCACCCCACCCGCCTCCCATCCGTGATTAAATCACTCCCACCAGGCCCTCATCTTTTTGTCATTTTCCAATCCCTGCAAACCCTCCCAATCTTTGTTTGTTACCCACTTCTGAACCTGCTTCTACTTTTTCAGGTATCTCTATAGCAGGTTGGCTATGTAGTAATAACACAAAACCCGATTTAAGGGGGAACATTCAAGAAGACTTCAGAAATTTGCATATAAAGAAGCCTTGTGCTAATGGCCAAGACAAATGGAAAAAGGCCTTGAAGACATTTCACAGCTCCTCTCTGCAGTTCTAATTTTCTGTATTATCCTAAATAAAAGAGGTTTCATTGACTCAGGGTTCTGCAGGCTGTGAAGGAAGCATAGTGTCTTTTGTTTCTGGGAGGAGTCAGGGAGCCTCCTAATTATACCAGAAGGCCAAGGGACAATCAGCTGTCTTCTATGGCAAGAGTAGGAGGAAGACAGAGTGAGGAAAGAGGTTCCACAGCCTGTTAAACAACCAGATCACATGAAAACTCACTCACTATCAGGAGGACAGCATCAAGGGGATGGTGCTTTATCATTCATGGAGGATCTACCTGCACCATTTTATGACTAAATCTTTTTCCACCTAGGCCCCACCTCTAATGTTAGGGAGTATAATTCCACATGGGTTTTGATAGGGATATAGAGACAAACCATATTATTCTGTCCCTGACCCCACGAATCTCTTGTCCTTTTCACATTGCAAAATACAATCATGCCTTGCCAGCATGAGTCTTAACTCATTTCAGCATTAACACAAAGTTACAAAGTCCAAAGTCTCATCTGAGTCAAGGCTGCAGCCTCTTTTGCCTATAAGCCTCTGAAATAAAATGCAAGATCACTGCTTCTAAGGTACGGTGGTGGTACAGGCATTGTGTAAGCTTTCCATATCCAAAAGGAAGACATTTTCCAGAAAGCTTCTTATTTCTATCTGAGACCTCCTCAGCCTAGCCTTCACTGTCCATGTTTCTGTCAGGATTTTGGTCACAACCATTTAACCAGTCTCTAAGATGGTCCAGACTTTCTCATCTGTCTTCTTTTGAGCCCTCCAAACTCTTCCAACCTCTGTCCATTACCTAGTTCCAAAGCTGCTTCCACATTTTCAGGTATCTTTATAGCAATGCTCCAGTCCTCATTTGCCATTTTCTGTATGATTCATTATGAAAAAGAGGTTTAATTGGCTCATGGTTCTGCAGGGTGGACAGGAAGCACAGGGCTTCTGCTCCTGGGAGGCCTCAGAAATCTTTCAATCTTTGTGCAAGGCAAAGAAAGAGTGCGTTGTCTCACACGGCAAGAGGAAAACATGCAGAGTAGGGAGGTGACATAGAGTTTTCAATGACCAGGTCTCATGAGAAGTCACTCATGATTGTGAGGACAGTAGCAAGGGGATGGTGCTAAACCATTCATGAGAAATTTGCCTTCAGGATTCAATCACCTTAGACCAGGATCCACCTTCAACATTAGGAAATATAATTCAACATGAGATTTGGTGAGGACACATATTCAAATTGCATCACCAATCTTTGAATATAAAGACATCCACAGCAGGCTTTATCCAGCCAGCTTCTTTGAGACTCTTCACAGGGTTTGAGGTCTACAGCATATACACAAAAATATTCATACTTCAAAAAGCAATAAAGTAAGTGGTATCATTCTTCCAAAAGTTACAATGGTAGTGTAGGAATTCATAGCATGGTTTAGGTCATGTTTGCTACTGTTTCTATTCTATCGCCATATTAACTGTTTCCTACACAATTCTATATTCAGCCGAGTTTCAATTGAGAACAAAGCCATCCTTGTACTACTGCCAATACCTGGCACTAGCTCTTTGCTAGTGTTATTATTCTGCTGTAGAAAGCATCCTTGAACTGGAAACAGTGCACAATCGAGTATCTAGTCATTGAACACTATCAGTTCCTGGGTGACCTTTTGAAAAAATAATATCTCTTGTTGCAAGAAATCCTGCATCTGTGAGTCCATGTTTCTCACTGGAATTGGATGGAAGTGGTGAATTTCAACCACAGTGTCCAAAGAAATCCTGTTCCTGTGATTCTGACATCATCAGCCTCTGCACCTCTGTCTTCCCTTCTGCCACATGTTGCCTGCTCTCCATGACTTTGGTAAGAGCTTCCTTGTGTATGTGGATGATGTCCGGGATGTTGACCTGGTGTCCCTGAGACAGCACTAACAGGTCCATGACTGGGTCCAGTTCCTGGATGGGCTGATTGGCAAAGAGCTCACCGACGGTGTTGAAGGCATCTCTGGTGAAGTGATGGCCTGGTCCAGCTCCAAGACCTGGCTGAGGCTGAAGAACTGGCCACCTTCTGATGCTCCTTCTTAAAACCCGTCACCATAATCTGCTTGCATGTCAACTCATTGGCTGAGAAGTTGAGCTGAGTGCCCTGTGTTTCCATCTTCTTGGTGAAGCACTCGAAGCCGTCAATTTTGCTCTCCCACTCTTAAAGGTTGAGGGCCTCCTTGGGGGTGGGCTCAGGGTCAGGAAGAAGCTGGAATTCACCACCCCATCCTTCTCAGCCTTCCTCTTGCCCTGTCTCCAGGCTGTCTCTTCAGTGCTGGTGTGACACATCAGGAAGTGATGGAAGATGTGGCACTGTGCCTGCACCTAAAAGCTGGCTGTGTGGTTCATCCACCAGATTGGGCCCTTTCTGCACTTGAACATGGAGTCCTTCTCAAGATGGCCTGTGGTTGGCCTCTTGGCACCCAAGAAGCCCACAGTTCTGTAGGAGCCCTCATGCATGGACTGGAGCCCCAAAGGCAGTGTACACCCTGCTCCTGAGCCTGCTGCTCATTTCCTCTATGTGGCTCCATCTGCAGCACAGTGGTTGCATTGAGGCCTGTGAATGCCAGGCAAGGCCAAGCTGGCTCAAAGAGCAACCAGCCACCTCTGCAAGGGTGTGCCAGGAGCAGGTGTACCAGCCACCAACCTCACTCGCTGCCAGTCAGGGTAAATCAGTTATTCTACCCTGGAGGTAGGGCCCCAATGCCATCTGCTTTTCCTCAGGCCTCCACTCCATCAGCCGTCAAGTGGCAGCCCCTCAGGCTGTGGGAACCTGGCCACCCCTGATTCCTTGAGTGGGTGAGGCTGGTGGCTGGTCCATCTGCTCCAGGCACACCCTTGCAGAGGTGGCTGGTTGCTCTTTGAGCCAGCTTGGCCTTGCCTGGCATGCACAGGTCCTGGGTACTGACACCCTGCTCTGAGTGAGCTTGTCCTGTCTCGGGCCAAATTCTAACTCTGGCCAGGGCCACAGAAGGCTGAATCCCCTGGGTGGTAATGCTGACTGCTGCTGGGGGGCCCATAGTGCCCTTCCCCTCCCAGGGCCCAGGATGAGGCCCGACTGGGCCAGGACCCTTTAGGTATAGATCTCGTTCCCAAGCAGGGGGCCTCTGTCCCACAGGTTGGATGAGAAGATGCTGCTGGCTGCCAGGGTTGTTCAGATGCCACGTTCACCCTTCCCTCCAGGGACATCAAAGTTTCCAGCTTCCCCTTTGAGAATGACTTCCCAAGGCCCAGGTGCCATCTGGGGCTGCAGGGCAGCTGGCTGCATACTGCCCTGGCTTCTTCCATGTTGGGCTGGTCACTACCCACCAAGGGGGGTCAGATGCAGGCACCAAGTAGGGCGGTTGTCTCTGGACCTGCATCTTGGTTATCACGGAGCCAGACTGGGCCTGGTGACAGGGCCATGATGGGGTTGTCCTGGTGGTCCTGGGGGTGTCCAGAGGAGATGCAGAATGGAATTGCTGCAAGGATGAATGAGATGACTGTCAGCACAGAACAGGCACCCAGTGAGTGCTCAGGGATTACCCTCAGTAGCTGCCCAGAGGCCAAAACCACCCACTTGATAGTGACTGTCCCCAAGCCAGGAGGAAGAGAAGAGAGCAGGTCCCACTCACCTGAGTCTGATCAGTCAGCTGTGTTGAGATGTGCGTCTCACCTAGAAAACAATCCTTCATGCAGAGCCACTCACAGAGACTGCTGTGTGTCTCTAACTGCTCCAAAACACAGAGGCGATGGGGACTCAGCAAGAGTGACATCGTGGGATGACACAACCCACCACAACAGGAGCCTGCTTGGGTCAAGAGGGCCCAGAGTCAGTGTCCTCTATCCCCTGAACTGACATGTGTGCATGCATTGTGTTTGTGTATGCGTGTGTGTGTGTGTGTGTGTACATATGGGTGTGTTTGTTTGTCTTGCTTCTGTGGCCAGGCCTAGCTGCTCCACTCACAGGTGCACCCAGGTCCTCATCACTGTCACCACCAGGGCCCAGGGCCAGGATTAGAGCCTCCCACAGGTGCTCCCCTATTTCTGCCCTCTCCACCGAGGGTGGTCCTAGGGATGCAGACAGAGGAGGGGCGCCAAGCAGAGCAGAGAGGGCTGGCACCCTCTCTAGGTGGAACCCAGGTCATGTGTAAATTTGGAGGTCTGCCAAGCAGTGCTGAAATCAATACATCTTCTCACGTTCTCTTTCCAGGCACCGTCCAGGGTGCCCTGACTCACCTTCCCTACAGATGGAGGCAAAGAGGCTCCACAGACAAACCCCCTGCCTGAGGTCACACATCGGCTAACTGGCCAGGTTCCTACTGACCAGGTGCCCCCAACGAGGCCCCTAATGAGAACTCCTCCATTGACCAGGTCCCACTGACCAAGTCCCCACTGACCATGTCTCCGTAACCAGGCCCTCATTAGTAGGCCTCATGGACCAGACCCCACTGACCAATTTCCCACTGACCTGGTCCCCACTGACTGGGTTCCCACTGACAATACCACAATTTACCAGGTTGCCACTCACCTCACCCCCACTGAATAATTCTCCATGGATCAGTCCCCAGCTGACTGAGCCCCCTCTGACCAGGCTCTCACTCACCAGGCTCCAAGCCACTAAGGCCCCACACTGACCAGACCCCTAATATACTGAATACACCCCACCGACCAGTTTTTTATTGTTTATGTTCCAACCGATCAGGCCCCACTAATAAGGCCACCACTGACCAGGTCTCCACTGACTAGGCTTCCGATGACTAGGTCACAAGGTACCCACTGGGTGAGGCCTTCACTGAGGAGGCCACCGCTAACCAGGTCCCTGCTGATCAGGTCCCAACTGGCCAGGTCCTGATGGCTAGGTCATCTCTGACCACGGTCCACTGACGAGGCCCTTGAGCAGCTGTGTTCAAAGTCTCATTACAATGCTGCCATCAGCCCACAGACCCTCCCTCCCTGCATGTGTGCCCAGGGATCAGGCCCGGGGGGTTTTCTTGGGCCGCAAGGCCTCTCCTCCAAGACACAGGGAGGGAGTCAGCCTCAGGCTCCAGGTACCCAGCTTCACACTCACCCCGCAAGGCCCTCTGGGCCCATCTCAAAGGAGACAATGAGGTGGCCTGGCACTGCCTGGACATGCCATCTTCCCTATTCCTGAGTGTCAGAGTGGGAGGAAGGGAGGGACATTTGGCAGACAAGACACCCTGTGCTGCTGGGTCTCCCAGGGCCCTTCCCACAGAGCCCCGATCTAGAGACACAGCACAGAGGCTGCAGGGAGACTAATCAAGAACCCTTGAGGCTGAGCCAGGGACCACATGAGGACTGTCCCCAGACAGCTAGAAGGCCCTTTGCTAGTTTCTTGGTACCTCAGTGGATGCGACAGCGGTTCTTCTGTTGGGGACTAGTGAGCGCATGATGGGAAGGGCTTGCCTGTGCTTCCTCGGTGCTGCCGCAAAGAAAATACAACATTAGTTTAGAACACCTTGTGCCAGAAAGTAAAAAAGTGCTGACAGAGTAATGGGGACAAATCAAAAAGACATAAAGTCAGCTTGAAATGTCTACCACTGGCCTAATCTTAGGGAACTGGAGCACCAGAATCATGATTTTCCCTTCTCCTTTATTTATTGGTTTTATTTCTCCATGTAGAACAAAGAAGAAAATAAGAAAAACAATCATCTGGCAACCATCACAGTAATACTTGTTCAAACACAAGTCATCCATGAAATGCTAAATCTAGTGGGTTTTGAGGAGTAACCAGATATTTACAGAGCTTCAAAGTATCTCCACACAAAATGCTATTGAACTACAAGAAGAAAACCGTAACACTAGTATGGACAAACCTGGCAGATACTCTTTAAGTCTCCTACTATATATGGTAATAAAAACTGTAAAATGCAAAGAAGCCCTCGATGAGCTTTACTAAAGTATCAATGATGACTTGGTTGTTTGGCTGTTTAAACAGCTGACATTCAGGCAATTTGAGTACGTCAAACTCAATAATACTGGTGTTCATTTGCAAGATCCACTTAAAACTCAAGGAGGCTAAAAAACATCATTTAAAATAACATATAAATATACACCATATATGACATGAAAATATTCTACTTTAGTAAAGATTATGATGTTTTATATTTTATGAGAAACAATTAAAATTTCATGTAAATAGCCCAGTAATAAAGTTTTATGATCTTTTAAATCATACAACTGTTCCTTAAGATTTTATGGTTAAATAATCTCTTCATTAGATGTGGCTTACCAGTGGATTCTACAAAAGAAAGTAGACGGGAGCAAGCGCCCAACATAGCAAAACCTGGAAAGAAAAAGAAAGGATTATGTTCTTTACCTAAAACATTTCAGTTAACGAAGTGTAAGTTTAAAATGTGGAGTTGAGAACGTTATCAGAGTTAATAAGAATGAGAAATATGTACGTGCAATTACAATACAAAATTACTATTAAATCATTTACATATGGCGTTAATTCCAATTGTGGTTAAATATCACAGCTTTTTCATTCTTCATTCATGTACTCAACAGCCATGTGCTAAGGTACTAGAGCCAGCACTGGAATTACAAGATGAAGATAGCATGGGCCACCTCCCAATAGTCATATGCTATAACCTAAAAGACAGGCAGGTAATGTCCATATAGAGTCATAGATACCATGACAGGTATACAGCAGGGCACTATTGGAACATACAGAAGGGACATCTATCCCACTTTTGTGTCAATATCATGGGCTTTCTGGTGGAGGGGATACATAGGTTGATGACTGAAGGACGAGGAAAATCTTGCCAGATAGAGGGAAGAGGTGAAGGCAAAGATCCTGAGGTAACAAAGAGCCCTGCGGAGTTCTATTCTGTCCACTTTGGTGCTAGAGCAAAGGGCAGAATGCAGTAAGTGGTGAGAGACAAGGCTGAGTAACCTGACAAGAATTACATTGATGTGGGTGTTTTTATTTCATGGTGAAATTTTTGGAACTTTTCCTGAGAACAGATGTAAGCCAATTGATGCCTTTGTTTTTGGAGAATCGTTTCAGTGTGCTAGCTGACAGTTCCATGAGGATGGCAAAAGTGAAGAAATTGTAGAGCTGGAAAAAAAGAGATGGATCCACTTCTTGGGAATTTTTTAAGCTATGGAACATGATGAATTAATGATGCATAAGTATACTCTTCACTGTGAAAGTTTTTGTTTTCACATCTTTCATTAGATGTGTGTAAGAAAAAGATACTGAACGTAGTATCTACTAACCCAACAATGAAAAGGAATGCCATTTGCTATTTACACTTTATTACTAAAATAAACCTAAATTTAATTAATACATTTTGGCAACATACTTTTCTTTGTTCCTGTAATTATTTGTTCTACACGGTCCAGCTCCATCTAAAATAAGTAAAAAATAATAATAATAATGTTTAAGTTAAACAAGAAATATTATCATGAGATTAATATATTACAAAATGTGGCCCTTAGTATTTTTAGTGACTAGACATAACACAAAGTTTGCTTAAATAGAAAATTAATCACATTAAGTAAAGTAAAATTTCTGCTTATTCTAAGTTTAGATAATAGAGGATGTATCTGTGTAATGCTGTTTAGAGTAATCTGACAAAAATAGATAATATTGGTCTATTGTATATACATAATTTTAGAAAGGTGGTGTTTTGTTTGTACAAAGGTTAAACAATGGCCGGGCACGGCAGCTCATGCCTGTAGTCCCAGCACTTTGGGAGGCAAATGTGGGCAGATCACGAAGTCAAGAGATCGAGACCATCCTGGCCAACATGATGAAACCCTATCTCTACTAAAAATACAAAAATTAGCTGAGTGTGGTGGTGCATGCCTCTAGTCCCAGCTACTCGGGAGGCTGAGGCAGGAAAATGGCTTGAACCCAGGAGGTGGAGGTTGCAGTGAGCCGAGATCGTGCCACGGCACTCCAGCCTAGTGACAGAGTGAAACTCCATCTCAAAAAAAAGAAAAAAAAAGGTTAAACAATTAAAGTCACATTTTGCAATGAATGAATGCATTGCTTTGAAATTCTTAGCAAAACTCTGTCCTTTACAAAAGTTTAATCCATTTTTTACTTAAATAAATATTTTCTTAAAAAGAAATTTGTATTCTTTACTTACTGAAAAAAATATGTACAGTAAAGTTTTCTTTTTTTTTTCTAGTTTGTATCCTAAATTAAAGTGGTACCTGTATAAGTTTCTTCCAAAAGTATATTGAGGAATGCTGAGGTTTGGAGTACAATTGAACCCATCACACAGGTAGTGAGCATAGGACCGAAGAAGCAGTTTTTCAACCCTGGCCCACTCTGTCCCTCCCCATTCTTATTTCCTGGTGTCTATTGTTCCCATGTTTATGTCAATGGGCACCTGATGTGTAGCTCCCACATACGAGAGCAAACAAGATATTTGGTTTCTGTTTCTGCGTTAGTTTCCTTAGGATAGTGGATTCCAGCTGTATCCATGTTGCTGCAAAGGACACGATTTTGTTCTTTTCATGGCTGCATAGTATTTGGTATATATGGAATTTTCCAATCTACCTTGGATTTTCAATCTACCTTGGGTGCACCTGGATTGACTCCATGTCTTTGCTATTGTGAATAGTGCTGCAATGAACATACATGTGCATGCATCTTTTTGTTACAATGATTTATATTTTCCTTTAGGTATAACCCTAGTATAGTAATGGGGTTGCTGCATGTGGGATTACAGGTGCCTGCCACCACACCTGGCTAATTTTTGTAGTTTTAGTAGAGACGGGGTTTCATCATGTTGGCCAGACTGGTATCAAACTCCTGTCCTCAGGTGATCTGCCTGCCTCGGCCTCCCAAAATGCTGGGATTACAGGCGTGAGCCACCACACCTGGCCAAGCACAAAGCTTTTAACAGAAAAATGGAAATGAACCTTTCAGTGTTTTGTTCATTTAATTCATAAAATGCACTTATTTGGGGTTCTATTAAATAATAAATATCTATATGTTGTTAAGTGTTTGGTTGCCTGTCATTCACTTGTGATTATGGGTGGAAAGAGTTAAATTGGTGCAAAGAAACTTTAAAAGTGGTATGGGCTGGGCACAGAGGATCACCCCTGTAATCCCAGCACTTTGGGAGGCTGAGGTGGGTGGATAACAAGGTCAAGAGTTCGAGACCTGCCTGGCCAATATGGTGAAATCCCATCTCTACTAAAAATACAAAAATTAGCCAGGTGTGGTGGCAGACACCTGTAGTCCCAGCTACTTGGGAGGCTGAGGCAGGAGAATCACTTGAACCCAGGAGGCAGAGGTTGCAATGAGCTGAGATCATGCCACTGCACTCTAGCCTAGGCAACAGAGCAAGACACCATCTCAAAAAAAAAAAAAATGATATGAACCACAGACAAACTACAATCAAGTAGAGTAAGACAAAGCATTTCAAAGTATACCATCAGTTATTAGGCAATAACATGCATTTTCTAAAACCTAACTTAAACGCAGCTTTTAAAGAAATTTTAAATGTGTCAGTTTAACCACATTTATTGAATAAAGTTAGCAAATGGGTGTCTCTTGAAAATGAGAGCTCCAGGGAATTAAAAAATGTAAAGTTTCCATTTCCTTTCTGTGTTAACACAGCTAATTATAATCTTAACAAGCGTAAGTCAACAGAACAACTCAGTATTTCATCAAATTATAAACAAGAATTATATTAGAGAAATGAAACCCAAAAGAGAAATGGTCATATGACTAACCTCAGCCAAGGAGTTCTTGCAGTTATTTGAAGGCTGTGGGTTTGAAGTAGGAATTCTTATGGCCGTTTTGGGAATATATTTTCTGTCAAGTCCTATACCATTAAGATTTTCAACACAAGGTAACTCTGGGTCTGGCCTTGTAGGAAGAGTGCTGAGAAAATATTTCATCCGCTGTTTCTCCGTAAAGAGCTTGGTGCTGATCACTGCTATTTTCTTATCCGATCTGTAAAGAGAGCAAAGACAAATGCTTAGTATTTCATTTTTCCTTGAATGATTCTTAATGACTTGCATTTTTTAAAAAGTTGCCCTGAGAGTAAACCAAATTACCCATTAAACAGTGTTTTCACACGAAGATGTGTTAGAGCATACCTCTTGCAAGTAACGGTAATTTAAAAATCATTCTAAATAAGTGTATGTGTTTCTAAGGTGATTTCTACTGAACAAGCAGTTCAAAGTGGACAGGGAAGAGAAATGGCTATCAGTGATGTACAGCTCAACAGGTAACCTAGCTGCCTTCTAAAATAGCTCTACTTATAAGATTCTAAAGATTCCTTTAGATATACTTGTATTTAAAGGGTAACTATGTGGGAAAATGATTACGCTAATTTGCTTGACTATAAGAACTACTTCACTATAAATAATTATATGAAAACATCATGTTGTACTCCTTAAATAATGTAGATTAAGAAAACTAAAATGAACAAAAATAATCTAGAAATACTTGTGTTTAGTAAACCAGTTTCAGGTTTCACCTTGTACATTTCACCCATTCTCTAAGAACACTTAAGTATTTGGCACTGAGGAATAACTCAGAGCAACAACTCCTGGGGGAAAACTAGACTGGTTGGTTGGTGATCAAAAAGAACTAAAGCATCTCTGAAGGCAATTAGCCCTCAACACTGTGACCAAGGCACTGGAGGTGGGGCTTGTTCTTTCTGCCTTCCACACAGCCCTTCAGGCTGAACAAGGTGTTATTTTTGAACCCTTGTGGATTACCCTTCTTTTCATTCCTGTGATAATTATTCCCTCTTTCACAAGGATGCCTTTATGTAACACCTTGAAAATGTTACACAAATAGTCTTTCTTGAGGCACCCCCTAGTGATAATACTAAAGATCACAATCAAAAACAGTCCCTGCCTGAGTGCCAGGATGTGCCCAGAGTAGCAGTATCACTTGACACTTTGGGTTTAGGTTGTGATCTACCAAAAAATAAATTAAACTCATTAATATTCCCATTTAGGGAAATTCTGACAAGTAATTTTATAACAAGATCACTTTATTGATCATAAAGCTTCAAAAATACTTAGTGAAAAAAACTAACAGGTCAGGTTAACTACCTGAGACTTTTCAGGGGAAAAAAGCCACACAAAAACAAAAAAAGAGAAGAGAGACAGAAACTATCCTTGATGAACATTTTAAAGGTAGGATTATTTACTAACATTATTTTCCAAAATTACATTATCAAATTAGCATTCACTTCCTACTGATCTCCTGAAGCCATGTCACTAAAAATTATGCTTTTAAAACAAATTAATGAGCTGAATTCATTTTCTATGAGTGTATGTTTTGACTTACTTCGTTAATTTTTTTGACATGGAATTGTTAGCTTTCAGTGCTGCTGCAAAGGCTTCCTTAAATTCTTCTAATTCAGTTGTAACCTCTTCATAAGCAGTTTTCATTTTGGAGAATTTACATTCCACATCTTTAAGTGTGAGTTCCTTCTTTTTTAGTGAAGCCGTATTATCCTTGTTTAACTGCTCTAATTGTTTTTCATATTGTGCTTGTTTCTAAAACAAATGAAAAGAATACACTTTTAAAACAATTATAAGTTAATTACCATAGGTTTGTTGCCTTTCATTTTGAATCAGTGATTCGAAGAGCAATTTTGAGTACGTTGAAAAGAGGCTGAAGCTTAAAATATTTATCAGCAATATCAACAAAACTAATAACTGAATTCAGAATTGTCTGATTTAAAAAAATTTGAAATCATACTTATGTTAGTATTAATGTAATCTTGTCCTATAAAAAGTAATAGAATCCATTTATAATTTTAAAAAGTGAACAATGAACAACATAGCTTAAGACCAATTCAAAAGTATCATATAATTTCTAAATCACAGTTTTCTCTTATGCCAACTAGTCTTAATCATCAAATTCCCCCTTTTACTCTATAGTGAGAATCATTACTTTGAAAGATTGATTTTGTTATAATAATAATGGAAATTTAAATATTTAAAAGGAAAAAAGTCACTTTTTTTCTAGAACTCTACAAAGGAAATTGCTGTAAGAGAGGCAGAGGAAACACAATATATACATATCCAAAATATAGTTTGCAGTGAAATAAATGAAAGCCCATTACAGATAAACTTACCTGATTTTAAAAACTAACCTGTAAATGGATTTCTTCTAATTTTTCTATTTCCTGCATTGTCCTTTCATCCAGCTCCGATTTATATTCTTGTAGTTTACCAAGTTCTACCATATCTTTTTCCATATGTGTCTTAAGATTTAATACTTCTTCTTCCAACATCTTTTTATCCTTCTCAAGTTTTTCACGTTTCTCTTGTACTTTTCTCATAGATAATAACTCCTGATGAAGAACTTCATTGTCTTTGGCCAAATTGACACATTTTGAAGACACAGCTTCCTTCTCGGCCACAAGATCATTAAACTGCATTAAGAAAATAATAGAGCTTGATAATGAAGTAGGCTGAGAATAATCTAATACAAAACCAATAGCAAATTTTGAAATGCATTGACTTGAAATAAAATGTTATCTATAATGTAGTAGATTCTTCAAATGTGAACCCTTAAATTACTCAGAATTTTAAGAACAAAGTTAAAGCTACCATGAGTCACAAAAATGTGCTTTACTGTCATCATCTTTGCCACAGAACTTTTGCAGTTGCTTTTACTTTTATTTTTCTGATAATTCATTTTTGTTCCTCCTTAAATGGCACTAAGTTATCTCTTAGTAAAAAGTGTCTAACCCTCTTCCCTCATCATCATTCCCCAAAATTTGTCAGAAAAACTTTCAGAGATATCATATTGAGTTATTTAGGCCAAAGTCAATAAATGGCTCTCAGAATAAGACTTTGAAAATAATATAATACTCTACGCTAGGCATGGTGGCTCATGCTTGTAATCCCAGCACTTTAGGAGGCTGTGGCAGAAAGATCACTGGAGGCCAGGAATTTGAGATCAGCCAGAGCAACATAGTGAGACCCCCATCTCTACAAAAAAACAAATTTAAAAAATTAGCCAGGCATGGTGGCTCAGGCCTGTAGACCCAGCTAGTTGGGAGACTGAGACAAAAGGATGGCTTATACCCAGAGTTCAGGGCTGCAGTGAATTATGACCACATCACTGCACTTCTTCCTGGATGATAGACAAAGACCATATCTCAAAAAAACACAAAATAATGAATCCCGTAAATAAGGATTCTGATGCCATAAGCCTTTCCCTAAACTGCAAATGTTTCATGCTTATTTGAATTGCATTTTAAGAAGTAACGATTCTTGGGGTAAAGGCCATAGAATACAGCACCCAGAAACAAATCCACATATTTACAGCCAACTTATTTTGGAATAAGGTGCCAAGAACATACATTGGGGAAAGGACACCCTCTTCAAATGAATAGCACTGGGAAACTACCCATATGAAGAATGATACTAGCTTCCTATCTATATAGCACCGTATAGCAAAATAAACTCAGAATCGATTGAAGACTGAAATGTAAGGCCCAAAATTATCAAACTATTATAAGTAAACATAGGGAAAATGCTTCAGGACATTAGTCTGCACAAAGATTTGTATAGGTAAGACATCAGAAGCATAGGCAACAAACAAATGATAGACAAATGGTACTACAACTGAGTGAAGAGAAAACCTGTAGAATGGAAGAAAACATTTTCAAGCGATTCATCCAAAATATCCAAATACACAAGACAAATATCCAAAGTACACAAGGAACTCAAACACCCTGACAGTAAACAAAAATAATCTGAGTTCAAAACTAGGCAAAAGATCCGATTAGATATTTCTCCTTTTTTTTTAAGAGAAAAAAAAGAAATACAAATGGTGAACAAATACATTTTAAAATGTTCAGTATCACTAATCATCAGGGAAATACAAATCAAACCTACAATGTGATATAATCTTGCTCCATTTCAATAAATGGCTATCATAGAAAACACACAAAAAAGTGCTGATGAGGTTTCAGAGAACAGTAAACTCTTACATGCTGTTCGCGGGAAGGTAAATTAGTGCAGCTACTATAGAAAACAACATGAGGCTTTCTCAAAAAATGAACAATGCAACTGCCGAGGGATCCAGCAACCCCACTACTGGGTATTCAGGCAATAGAAAAGAAAACAATAGATCACAAGGATACTTGTCCTCATATGTTTATTGTAGCACTATTCACAACAGCTAATGTATAAAATCAACCTACATGTCCATCAACAAATGAATGGACAAAAAAATTGTGGTACACATAAACAATGGAATACTCACCATATAAAAAAATGAAATCCTCTTACTTGTAGCCACGTGGATCAGTCTGGAGGATATTATGTTAAGTGCAGACACAGAAAGATAAATACTGCACATTCTCACTCATGTGTGGGAGCTAAAGAAAAATTGAGGGCTGGGCAACATGGCTGATGCCCATAATTTCCTAGCACTTTGAAAGACCGAGGCAGGAGAATCACTTGAAGCCAAAAGTTCCAGAGCAGCCTGAACAACATAGAGAGACATCTCTACAAAGTAAAAAATCAGACAGGTGCAATGGTGCACGCCCATAATCCTAGCTGCTCAGGAGGGTGAGGTCGGAGGATCACATGGGCCCCAGAGGTTGAGGCTGCAGTGAGCTATGATCAAATCACTGTCTCTAGCCTGGATGACTCTACAGTTGCCCAGAGCCCAGACTACACTAGCAAGACCCTGTCTCTTAACAACAAAAATCTCATAGAATTAGGAGAGGGGAGTCTGGTTAATGGATACAGAATTACAGTTAGATAAGAGGAATGAGTTCTGATGTTGTGGCATTATAGAGTGAATATGGTTAACTATGATTTATTGAATATTTTTAAAAAGCTAGAAGATTTTGAATGTTCACAATTCAAAGAAATGAAAAATGTTTGAAGTAGTAAGAAGTAGTAAATATGCTAGTTAGCTTGATCATTATGCACTATATAAATTTATCAAAATGTCACCCTATAGCCCATAATTATGTATATACATGTCAATTAAAACAAAAGAGAATCTATATTCATCCCATTAAAAGAATAGAATATGGGCCATCCTTACTGATGGCCTTCTAATGAATAGAATGCAGTAAAAGGGATACCATGTAGCTTCCCTATCTCAGACTGCTTTCCCTTCAAACTCAGCCCCCAGATTGTGAGAGAGATCAGTCCACAAAGACAGCCTGGGAGTGCCAGTGTTGGTGTTCATGCTGCCTGCCCCAGCCAAGGTTCCAGCCAATGGCCAGCATCAACCACCAAACACATGGGTGAGCAAAGCTTCAGATGATTCAATTTCTCCAACTTCCTAGAGAACCTGAGGGGAGCAGAGACAAGCTGTCCTGGTCAATCTTTTTCCAAACCACAGGTTCATGAACAAAATAAATGTTTTTCTTTTAAGCCACAAAACTCTGGGTAATTGTTAGAAAAACAAGTTTTAAAAAGAGACAACAGGAAACAACTTAGGTAGCAGAAAAGAGTCTCCTTTAAAGTAGGATCTAATAAATGTTGAGATTAATTTGTTGATGACAAACATTATTGAGAAGCAGCAGATAACCAGGAGAGAGATATAAGCTGCTGAGGAGGAACTTTTCCTAAAACCCCCTTCAATTATGAACTCTGATAATAAGGCAAGGGTGTCTCCTTACAATTTCCCCTCAAGTTAGGAAATAAGACTGCAAAGCAAGAAGACATATGATTTGAAAAACAACTGGAAATACTTGGTTACATAACCAAAATCAGACATTTACCTGATTTCAATTAATGAAAATTCTAAAAGAAGAAGCTCTGAGTATTTATTAATCAATCTAGTATTCGATTTTCATTTTCCTTTTTCTCAATGAGGAAATAAGGAGAACATTATGGAATGACTTTTACTCTTCACAGAAGTAAAATAAACACAGCATACTTTGAGTGTTAAGACATCAAATGCAATTTCTCCTTTACCTTACTTCATGTTTGTTTGCATGGAGAAGTTAAGACCATCCCATCAATGCTTCTCTATAGCACACAACTTGGCTCTGAAATTTTGAAATTCAAAATACTAATCTACTATTTGCCTCTGATAAATTGCCTGAATATTACCTGATTTTTAAGTGCTGCACTCCTAAAACTTTTTCTTGGAATGAGTTAAACTTTTTATTCCAAGAATCCTCTACTGAGCTAGAAAGCAGAGCTGTGCATCTCTGTTTCAGTAAAAGGAGGTCAATACAGAAACCATGGTTTCTAAGAATGCAAGATCTGCACCAAGAAAAGGATTAGCCACAGTGTTACACAACAGAACAAGATGCCAGGTGGAAAGAGGATCTGTGAACTGAAAGATGATGACTTCACTTGATTTCCACTGAGAAAAGCTGGCAGCTCAAACTTAAACTCCTCCTTCCTGGATGGTAAACATCTATGGATGATTCTATGAATTATAATGAGTTAGTAAAACATAAGGCACTAAATAGTAGACTATTTCAGCAGATACTGAGACCAAAATTTACTGAAAATGAAACCATAGAGGGAGGCACTGGATAAGAGACTAAAGGTTTAAATGGAGAAAAAAAGAAATAGTGTGTCTTGTAAGCCTGACTTGCCATCATGTCTTAGAGTAAGGTATAAGCTGGCCACAGACGCCTTTGAGACACAAAAGGTGAAGTTAAAGATATTCTACTACATTTAATTTTTATTATGACATAAGACAACTGGTAATATGCAACATGATTGAAAAAATTTTCTCAGTAAATTCAATTTGGTCCTCGTATAAGAATAGACATAAACTAAGAATAGACATAAACTAAGAATTGATAATCTAAAAATAAACCTGCACATTTACAGTCAATTGATTTTATACAAGGTAACAAAAAAACAGAACGGGAAAAAATAGTCTTTTCAATAAATGATATTGGAACAACTGGGTATCCATGTGCAAAAAAAATTATAAAGTTGGACTCTCACCTAATATCATATTTAAAAATTAACTCAAAACAGTTAACTGTAACAGCTAAAACTATAAAACTCTCAGAAGAAAACATTGGCATAAATCTTTGTGACTGCATTTGGCAGTGTTTTCTTAGCTATGACTCCAAAGGAAAAATGGATTCAATGGACTTCAAAATTGAAAACTGCTGGGCCTGAGAAGACAGTATCAAGAAGTGAAAAGGCAAGACACTGAGTAGAAGAAAGTATTTGAAAAGCGTATATCTGATAAGGGACTTACATATATAGGATATATAAAGAACCCTTGCCATTCATAAATAACAAGATAACCCAATTTAACAAATGGACAAAGAATTTGAATAGATATTTCTGCAAAGATGATATAAAGATGGCTAATAAGCACATTAATAGATGCTTAATGTAATTAGTCATTAGGAAAATGTAAATCAAAACCACCTTCTGGTATCACTTCACACCACAGGACCAAATCTTTGTTCAATAAAAAAGAGAAAATAAGTGTTAGGAAAAATGTAAAGAAATTAAAGCCCTTATCCAATGCTGCTGGGGATGTAAAGTGGTGCAGCCACTTTGGAAAACAAACTGTCAGCTCCTCAAAAGGTTAAGCATGAAGTTACTGTATGACCCAGAAATTCTAGTCATAAGTATATACTCCAGAAAAATAAAAACATATGCAAGCACAAAAACTCATACATAAATGTTTACAGCAGCATTATTACTATATTTTTTTTGAGACGGAGTCTTGTTCCGTAGCCCAGGCTGGAGTGCAGTGGGGTGATCTCAGCTCACTGCAACCTCTGCCTCCTGGGTCCGGGTTCAAGCAATTCTCCTGCCTCAGTCTCCTGAGTAGCTGGGATTACAGGCACACACCACCATGCCCAGCTAATTTTTGTATTTTTAGTAGAGACAGGGTTTCACCATGTTGGCCAGGATACTCTTGAACTCCTGACCTCGTGATCCACCCACCCTCCCAAAGTGCTGGGATTACAGGTGTGAGCCAACACACCTGGCCTACAGCAGCATTATTAATAAGAGTCAAAAAGTGGAAAGAACCCAAAGGTCCATCACCTCATGAATGGTTACATAAAATGTTTAATGTATCCATACAATGGAATATTACTCAGCAATAAGAAGAAATTTAGTACTGATACTGATAGAAGCAGGAGACAGCAAAATGCCTAGGCAGATATGGAAGGGTCCCCAGAGAATCTCCAAGCCCCCAAGTGTCTACACCAGATAAAACATCCGGTGCAGATAAGGGAACCTGCACAGGGGCTTGCCTGGACATGCCAGCAGCAGACTGGAGGTCCACATGCACTGGGGGGTTGGGGTGGAGCCACCAAGAATTCATGCCTTATGCAGAGGAGGAGCCTGGCCTCTTCAGCTCATGTGTGCTGGTCCTGGTATTCAATTGTGAGGTGGAAACCTGTTTGCAGGACCCCTCTCTTTGCTGAGAGCTTCCCTTTCACTTAATAAATTCTGTCCTTCTCACCCTTCAATGGGTCCACATGGCTAATTTTTCCTGGTCATGAGAGAAGAACCCAGATTTAGCTGAACTAAGGAGCGAAAGCCCTGCATCAATACCTGCTACAGCGCAGATGCAGCATGAAAAATTATGCTAAGTGAAATAAGCCAGTCCCAGTAGACCACTTGCTTTTTATTTCAGAGGCTTATATGCAAATCTATACAAAGAAGGTGGGTGGTTCCCTAGGGCTGAGGGAGGAAGGGAAAACTAGTGAAGATAGCTAAATGATGTGGGGTTTGTTTTTAGGGTGATGAAAGTGTTCTAAAATTGATGTAATGATGATTACATAACTCTGAAAATACTAAAATTGAATGACTTGTATATTTTAAATGAGTGAATTGCATGGTGTGTTAATTACTTCTCAATAAACCTGTTACACCCCAAAATTTATTTGGTACTAGTGATCTGGAGACATGGGCTGCTTCGTTTCAGATCACTGGCCAGGGTTCAAGACATAAGAGAATCAACAGCACGTCTTTTGTAAGGAAAAATATATACATACATATATTTTAAAGTATCTTTTTATTAGTATCAAGTCTGTAAAATTAAATGAAAAATCTTTCACTGCTTAAAGCACTGAGAGATTTATATTGAGGAGCAAGACCTTGTATTCTTTTGCCCCAAATTCTATCTAAAGGGTCTGGGAATCACACCCTTCAAACAATCAAATCTCATCAGATGGGTTTTATTAACTCTTATAATGTGGTTTACTTTCTAAACTGATTCTGGTACAGCATCACAGAGAGAAGAAGCTGAAAAAAATCAAAGTTATTTTACCCCCAAATATATATATTTTGACATATTTTGAAATGGCTGTTGCAGGGCCAAGAGATTGAAATGGCAGTACAAAGCTGCCTTCTGTGGGGGAATTTGCATCTGTAAGAAGTCTTCATTAATGTAGCCCAATCTCTCCCCTTCTAGGTCTTCCCAGATCTAGGGAAGATTAACTAAGATCCTGATGCATTTCAAGTCTGAAAAGATATATTTACCCTCTATTTTCTCTGAGGGCTGCCAGCTGGGAGGCTTCATCTACATAATAAGAACCTTAACCTCCATAATGACCATATCTTAATTAAGGCCTTCCTTTATACCTATTTCCAGTTTTAGACAACAGATTTTCTTTATCAATTGTCACCTAAAGAATCCTTAAAACCCACCTATGACTTGTTAGCCCCTCCTTTTTGATGTCCCACTTTTAGGCTGAGCCAATGTATGTCTTCCTCATATTGATTTATGATTTTCCCTACAACTCTGTCTTCTGGAAATGTACAAAACCAAACTGTAATGTGACTGTCTCATGAAGCATTCTCAAGAGCTCTTGAGATTGGGTAATCCAGGGCCACAGTCACCATACTGGCTCAGAATCAACCTCCTTAGATGTATTTTGGCTGAATTTGGGTTTATCCATCATTAATATTTCTCCAAATTACATAATTTTAATCCCCAAACTGATTTAAAATTACCTTATGTTTAAATATAAATTATTGTATTATAAAGATACATGTATTTGTATGTTCATTGTAGCACTATTCACAATAGCAAAGACATGGAATCAACCCAGATGTCCATCAATGATAGACAGGATAAAAAAATGTGGTGTATATACATCATGGAATACTATGGAGCCATACAAATGAATGAGATCATGCTTTTTGCAGGGACATGGATGAACTCGGAGCTGTTATCCTCAGCAAACTAACGCAGGAACAAAAAACCAAACACTGCATCTTCTCACTTATAAGTGGGAGCTGAATGATGAGAACACATGGACTCAGGGAAGGGAACAACAAACACTGGGGCTTGTTGGGGTCAGGAGGGAGAGCATCAAGATTAATAGCTAATGCCTACGGGGCTTAATACCTAGGTGATGGATTGATACGTGCAGCAAACCGTCATGGCACACATTTACCTATGTAACAAACCTGTACCTCTCACACATGTAATCTAGACCTTAAGATAAAATAATAATTTTTTTAAATTACCTTCTGTTTTAGCTTCTTAAACAGAATATCCATTTTCAGTTGGTCTGTATTTAAGTCTCCATGGCAACCGAAGTCTTCATTTGCAAATGCACTTAACATATTTATTGTCATTTCTAGGCATTTCTTATATCTACAGAAATGTAAGAACTAGTAAGTCAAATATTTTTAAGAGTAAATATTTAATAATTGTTTAAACAGATATTATGTTATGGTATATCAAAGAAACAAATCTGTAAACTATGATCCTCTCAGTTTCAACTGAACATAGTTTGAAAGCATTCTATATGAAATTATAATCTTATATAAATAATATGAAGAACAACTTTATGGTATATATAGCAGGTAAAGTGATAATAGCCATACAGTTTTTTTTGTTTGTTTGTTTTTTGAGATGGAACTTCACTCTTGTTGCTCAGGCTGAAGTGTGATGGCGTGATCACGGCTCACTGCAACTTCTGCTTCCTGGGTTCAAGTGATTCTCCTGCCTCAGCCTCCCAAGTAAGCTGGGATTACAGGCATGTGCCACCATGCCTGGCTAATTTTGTATTTTTAGTAGAGATGGGGTTCACCATGTTGGTCAGGCTGGTTTTGAACTCCTGACCTCAAATGATCCACCTGCCTTGGCCTCCCAAATTGCTGGGATTACAGGCATGAGCCACCACACCTGGCCTAACCATACAGTTTTTTATAAATAAACTATTCATATCCATTTTGGTATGCTAAGATGAAATAACATATTAGTAAATATAAGGCATAACCAAGAGATGAGTAACCAAGATTTTTAAAAACTAAAACACATATATGTTTGAAAAAGACACAAAAATACATTTTGATATCCGTTGACCACAGTCTATAAGAAGAAAAAAAAGTACACCCAAAAAGCACAAGGACATTATTCAATGTAGAAAAAGAGAAGAAAACATCTTTAATGTCTGAATTGAGGAGAAAAAGAAAACAGGCAGTTTTAGAAAAAAGGAAAGGTGGAGAGAGATATGTGATGATTTAAAGACTTTGAAGAAGAGATCTAGAGATCTTTACTGACATAATGTCAACAAAATGAAAGATACAAAACCATGTAGAGAAAGACAATGGCAGAAAAATGTTGATTAGAATCAGAAAACCAACTTAAGTGCTCAGTAAATACATGGAAAAGTAGCTGTGTTCAGGGCTTCAAAGACACATTCCATTTTTTTAAAAAAAGTCTGTGATCAAAACATGAATGCTCATTTTACTCTTTTTCTTTAGGTTATACTTTTTTATATATAAAATTTATTTCTGTTAAACAGAAGTTTAATAAGATGTATACTTCATGTATACAATGGAGGTACCCATGTAAAATGAGTAAATTTCCATGATATGTGTTATATCTAAAAGAAAAACAAAGAAGCAGAAACAAAATACAAGCTATATATCAAGATAAATTTTGATGTTAAAGAAGGACACAAATAGGTCTTTAAAAAATTTGAATGCAGCAGAGAAGAATATTACAAAAGGAAGAAAAGATGACCAAATACAGCAAAAATATCTTCAGAAATAAAAATTCAAACTAGATAATGAAAAGTGCACTTGACATTACATGTCCAAAGCATTGTCATTATTGTTTTCAAAATCATTAAAGAATATGTTGCTAAGCGCAGTGGCTCATGCCAACTTTGGGAGGCTGAGGCAGGTGGATCATGAGGTCAGGAGTTCGAGACCAGCCTGACCAACACAGTGAAACCCCATCTCTACTAAAAATACAAAAATACAGGTGTGCAGGGTGGTGCACACCTGTAATCATAGCTACTCAGGAGGCTGAGGCAAGAGAATCACTTGAACCCAGGTGGCAGAGGTTGCAGTGAGCCGAGATCACGTCATTGCACTCCAGCCTGGGTGACAGAGCCAGACTCTGTCTCAAAAGATAAATAAATAAATAAATAAATAAAAATAGGCGTAATGTTTTCGCATTCAAAAAAATTTCAGATTGTGTTGTAAGTTTCTTTTTTCACATATTTTTAATATAAATTTTTTCATCCCAACCTCGCCCCAGCAGCTCAGCTGACTCCCACCCTGTTTCTCCCCTTCCATTGGACTCTATGACACATGGTCGCATCCAGAGATCTATTTTTCATCACTTATTGTGTTTTTATACTGAAATTTGATTTTTTTAATAATTCCAACAAAAAAGTCCAAGGGTCATGAACTCCTGCTCACATGCCTATAAAGTTGTGTTGTGAGTTTCTGAAATACATTTTAAGACAGAATTCATTTAATTACAAAAATGAAGACATAAAATGAATTTGTATCAAAGTTTTAGTCAAGTAAAGTTAGAGTTAAATCAATTACTAACTAGTTAAAATGTTCTACAATATGAAAACCATACCCAGTTGCCTCTTCTTCTAATTCATGATTTTTCTTTCTTATTTGATCCGCAGTATAGTTCAGTAATGATATTAATTCAAAAAGTTTTCTGAATTCTTCATGTTTTTCTTCAGGCTTGAAAAAAAGTGTTTAAAATTATTTTTGTAAAATCTAGAGACCCTCTTCTATCTTAAAAATATTATTTCTCATAAGTTGATGAATAATATGTATTTAGGCGGTTGTATAAAGTGGATTTTACAAAACTGATGCCAATAACGAGATTTCAAAACTAGTCATTTTCTTAAAACAGCTAAAAAAGATTCACACTTTCATCATTACCTTTTCTGAAATTTAAACTGCCAAAAATGTTTGTTAAAAATGAGAGTTTTTACACATAAAGTACTAAGGGTTAGTAAGATACATTAAGAGTAGTTATATTTACATTTTAGTTTTTAAAGATGCTCTAGAAACATTGTCATTAATAGTTTAAGATATTCCAAGTTAAATTACATCTTACTAAGATGATTTTTAGAAAACTCTTATCTAGTTCCCATTACATTTTTGATCCTCATCTATCTTCAGGCTGAGCTAAATACTGTCATTCTCGGTAAGTATTCACCTGTAGGTTTCAGTTTTTCCCTATTAACCATTTCTCTTTAAACAAAGTTTATTTTTTCTATAATACACAAATAATAACTTTTGTCTACTTTTTGTGGCTTTTCTATTATCCGGTTTCTCCCCTTCCATTGGACTCTATGACACAGGGTCTCATCCAGAGATCTATTTTTCATCACTTATTGTGTTTTTATATTGAAACTTGAGATAAACCAGTGCATGGCTCTTTAGAGCAAAACCTAGGTAACAGACATCTGGGTTGCTTGGCAAAGGTCATGTGTAATCCTAAGTTATGAACCTGTCACAATTTAATTAATTGTTCTGCCTCTGTATCCGTGCTTTCACACCACTGTAACTGTAAGCCTGCTTCAAGCTAGCCCACCCCATTTTTGAAGTGTGTATAAAAGTCAAGTGCTGTCTTTGTTCTGGGCCCAGTTTGTCAGATGTTGAGTCCGCTGGGTCTGAGGACACTCGATAAAGATATCCTCCTGTGTACACCCCAAGGTCTCTCTCTGGTCCTCCTGATTCTGCAACACCACCTCACCCAGCTAATTGTTTGTATTTTTAGCAGAGATGGTGTTTCACAATGTTCGCCACGCTGGTATTGAACTCCTTACCACATGATCTGCCCTCCTCGGCCTCCCAAAGTGCTGGAATTACAGGCGTGAGCCACCATGCCTGGCTGCTACTCCTCTTTTTAAATTCTCTCAGAACTCCTAATATCTCAAAAGAGTAACCTGGATTCCCTAATATAAATTTCCAGCTCTGACCTTTTTACTGAGGCCTCTTCCCTCTAGTACACATATTATAGACAATATTCTCAACCACACACTTATACATTTGCTACCTGGTGCAGATTATTTTTGTAGATAGTGAATCTTGTCTATTTTATGTTGATTCTTATGGATGTTACTTTGAGTACACTGTTATTTTCTAATCTTGAAGGGGGGCTGTCTCACCCTTAGGATATTCACCAGTATACTTTGCTTTGTCCTTTCTCTTTCTTTCTTCCTTTTTCCTTCTTTCTTTCTCTCTTTCTTTCTCTCTCTCTCTCTCTCCTCTCTCTTTCTTCTTTTTTGGACCAGTATATTTTGTCCGTTTTTTCTTTTTCTTTTTCTTATTTATTTATTTATTTTTTTTTGAGATGGAGTCACACTCTGTCATCCAGGCTAGAGTGCAGTGGTGCCATGTCGGCTCACTGCAACTTCCACCTCCTGGGTTCAAGTGATTCTCCTGCCTCAGCCTCCCAAGTAGCTGGGGCTACAGTTGCACACCACCAGCTAATTTTTGTATTTTTAGTAGAGACAGGGTTTCACCATGTTGGCCAGGCTCTTCTTGTACTTCTGACCTCAGGTAATCCACCCACCTCAGCCTCCCAAAGTGTTGGGATTACAGATGTGAGCCACGGCGCCCAGCCCTTTTTTCTTTTATAATGAAAACTTTCCCATGAGAAACAGATTATCAATTGTTTGCCTTTGTTTTCTTTTAAAGAATTTCCTTTTCCATAGAGATATGGCATGATGAACATCTTGTTCTAAAGTTTCTTTTGGGGGACACTCAACTATGTCATTGGGAAGCTCCAGTCAAGTAGAGATCTCCCTTCTTCCTGATCGAGATTCATCATCTCAGAATGGTGTCCACCAAATGTCTTAATCCAGGTAGTCTCCTGCTTAGGAATTCATGAAATAAGAACCTTCTGGAGAAGTTAGAGGCTATTGATTGAGATGGTTTAAAGCTGCCCCTTATTATATGTTTTACTCCCAAGGTAGACATCAAAGTGGCTAATAATTCTATGCCTGATGTCTAACTCAATTCTATGGGAATCTATACAAAACGTTTTATTTATGAGACAGAGCTTGCTCTGTTACCCAGGCTGGAGTGCAGTGGCTTGATCACCGCTCACTGCAGCCTTGATATTCTGAGCTCAAGCAACCCTCCTACCACATCCTCCAACATAGCTGGGATTACAGGCATGCACCACCATGCCCCAGCTGTTTAATTTTTTTTTTTTTTTTTTTGGTAGAGTCAGGGTCTCACTTATATTGCGCTGGCTGGTCTCAAATTCCTGGGCTCAAGCACTGTTCTTGCCTCAGCTTCCCCAAGTGCTAGAATTACTGGCATGAGCCACCTCACTAACCAGGTGTTCCATGGAATGGTTTGAGAGGCAGTTCTACACAGAAGCCAGAAGGGCTGGGTCTGAATCCCAGATCTACCAGATACTAGCCGTGCGACCTTGAGCAAATTAATTTTCTGTGTCTCCAGTTCTTTATCTATGAAATGGAGAGAATAATACCATCTACTTCACTGGGATGTTGGGAAGCTTAAACCAGGGAGTGACATGAAGCACTTAGAAGAGTATGTGGTGCATGGTGAGCTACAGGTAAGATTTGCTTAGAAGCACTTAGAAGAGTACATGTACATAGTGAGCTACAGACAATATTTGCTATTAGCATGATAATTTTCACTGTTTTTTATCTCTTGACCATCGTATGTGTTAGGGAGGTGGCATTCCAATGGAAGTGGCCTCCTATAGATGCACTGAATCATTCTTCACACCACTGAAAGGGGCAGCACATGGGGAGTGTATCATTTATAGCTTAGTCTTCTCTCTGTGTGACTCAGTGGGCAACAGTCATGTATGTACTACAATGGAAACAGCACCTCCTGGATTGAGTAGTACATAACTGACATGACCAGCAGAGACAGGCTGAACCACGGAGCTGAAAACCCTGGACTCTATTGCTAAATCAAGTCTTCTGAATCAATTCCCTCCCAGCAGCTGTTGCCGTGGCACTGCCTTCACGAGTACTCTGCTGAGTGCTCGGATTAAGGAGCTGTGCTGTCCTTCATCAGACAAGCTGCAGCCAGAACTATTCAGCTGACAAACTGGCAACCATCCAGAAATACAGTTTTGGCTACATAGTGAAGGAAGGCAAATTTAGATTCTTTTTTCATACTGAGAAAAACGTGAGCATTTGATCGAACAATTCTCCTCTATTAGACTAATTGGTTTTAATTTCATATTTAATTGCTAAAAATACACTTAGAATAAAAGATTTACTGTGTTAATGTCTCAAAGAAGTAATTGGTAGGGTATATTTTGTTCTATGCTGAAAGTTGCCAAGCTAATATTTTCAATTTATACAAGGATAGGCGACATTCATGTCATATATTATTTTCCCTTTAAGCAAATTTATGTTAAGACAAAATTATCTTCCATTAAAAATTAAAAGCCATGTCAAATTAAGGGCTAAGTTGTTCTGCAGACTGGGCAATAAGTGCTGAGATGTAAGGTCAGTGAGAGAACAGTCAGAGAAAGCTTCAAGAAGAGCAAATTGCCTGCCAGGTCTGAATGAATGAGGCTAGATGAGCAGGAACTGAGAAGGCAGGAAAGACAGCATGGGTAAAACTGGTGCTGACATCTGCCCAATTAACTCTGAGGATAGAGTCCAATGGCAGGGAAATAAAAACATATGTCCATACAATAACCTGTAAATGAATGTTCGCAACAGCTGTTTTCATAATAGCCAAAAAGTGGAAACAACCTAAAGGTCCATCAGCTGATGAATGAATGGAAAACTGGTGTAGCTATGAAATAGACTATTATTTGACAATAAGAAGGAATAAACTACCGATATGTGCTATGACATGGATAAAATTCTGAAAACATTCTGTTAAGTGAAAGAGCCAGTCAGAAAGGACTTCATATTGTATGACTCTATGTATTTAAATATGCAGACCATGCAAATCTGTGGAGACAAAAGTGGATGGTGGTTGCCTACAACTGGGGTAGGTGGAGAGACATGGAGTGGGGTTGCAGTCATGGCTAAGAGATGTAGGGTTGCTTTTCAGAGTGGTGAAAATGTTCTAGCATTGATTATGCTGATGACCACACAGCACTGTGAATATACTAACAGACACTGAGTTGTACATCTTAAATGGCTGAACTGTCTGACATGTGAATTATCTCTCAGAGAAACTGTTTTTAAAATCCCATGGTAGGATCCAGATAATTTTCTGAGCTCTCTATTTTGGATGTACATACTCTATTAGATCTGAGTATTTCTACGCCATTACAGTATATTTTAAATGAAAGGAAGATGAAGGCAATGCCTAACTTTTCAAGTAGTTTGTAAATTAACCTAAAACATGTGCATTTCAAAGAACAGTATGATGGCCTTTCTGTACAAGTTAACCTAGAATCCATGAAATGAATACACACAGCTGCTGTGTCCATTCACAAAAGTGAAGAAATAAGACAACTTGCTGGAATATTCCATTAAACATTCTCTTCTGACTTAATCTGGCTTGCCTCACCAAGGAATTAAGGAAATTATCTAAAAATAGTTTAACAGGAAAAAAGTCAATTTTCTATGAGGAATGATGTATTATTCTCAACTTTCCCAAGAGTAGATATTATAAGAGAAAACATATGCAACTATTATTTCAAAATGGCAGAACAAGAGCCAGAGTTGAAGAAGTACGTTATAAAGATAATAAAATGGTAATGATCAATTATAATGAAAATACAACATCAAGCTGTCCACTGAAATTAGTATCCTAAGACACTTTATATTATTCAACCAGCTACAGATTAACTGTCTACATGTTAAATTCCATACATACTTGAATTTCTGCTTGAAATAATTTCTTCTTTGAAGTCCATGTCTCATCCAAATTAATATGACACTGTGATGTACCTTCCAGTGGAGACTCTGATATTGAAAATTTTTTAAGGTGATCGACCAGTTCTTCTTGAAATTCTCTCACAATCACCTGACAAAATATTTTTGTTACCAATTTTATAGTGCCTTATTATTAAATTATGTTAATATTTAACTCTAGCATACATACTTTGAAAATTATTACCACATACACAGATTCACTTTCTTTTCCTCATATGTACACTTTCTTCTTTATTACTGAATTCAGTGAGGGACATAGAAGGTGTTATATTCCTGCCAAATTGGTATTCTCTTACATGACAGATTGATCCAGCCCGCTATTCATTCACCTTAGACCCTCAACTCGACCTGAGTTCCTCACATATTCAGTCGCCTGTTGAAATCCTTCCAACGGATTCCTACCACAGAATAAAAGTAAAATTCCAACAGCCTTCAAGGCCCTAGGTAACATGGCCTCTACCTCCCTCCCTGACCTCAGCTCCTACAACTCTGTCCCATACAAACTTCAATCCCACTCTCCGTGAACTCTGCCACCCCTCATTAGTCTGAAAATGGGGATTCAATGTCAAACTCATAAATCACAGACAGCTAAAAGTATCTTTGTACTGGAAAGAATTATATCCAAATGATAGTCATTGAGACTTAAAATGTAAATTATGAGTTAATTACTCATAAAAATATTCACAGTAAATTATAAATACCTGCCAGTGGAAACATTACATCAAATTTTTTTTGCTAAAATTTACCACATTTATTCCAAATTGTGATTTTATAACAAGCAGAAGTCTTTAAAATACTAAGTGGTCAGAAAAATACATAATGTGAGACTGACATATTTTCAGACTTAAGTCACATTGGTAGGAATCAAAACAAAGTTATACCAACTAAAATACATAAAAGAGAGAGCCACTGAAGGAAAAGCATCACAAGACACAGCAACACACTTCAGTTCATCTGGAAAATCTAGAATGAAGTGTCAAAGCGGCTCACTTAATTGAATCTGAATTTCAAAATATGCATTTCAGGTACAAGCATTTCCACTTACCTGCTTCATTATGCTCTTAAAATGCGGCAACATGAAGACGTTACATTTCTTATTTCAGTAGTCTAAGACTACACACCTTATCAGCATTGCTCTGCATCTACTAACATTTCATAGGTGACATAATGTCTTTACTCAAAGGAAAGCATCTGTCAGCTCTACCTTTTATCTCCTGGAAACAAAGTATGTTTCCAAGCTGATACAGTAAACACTTTTTTGGTTTATTAAAACAGCTTCGTTGAAATATGATTTTTATTCAAACAGCTTTGTTGAAATATGATTTATAGAATTTATCTGTTTTAACAAACAGTTCAAAGATTTTTAGTAAATTTACTGTGTCGTGCAACCATCTCTACAATCCAACTTTAGAACATTTTCATCACTCCAGGACAATCCCTAATGCCCATTAGCAGTCACGACCTGCTTCCAGCCCCAGGCCTACACAAACATTAATCATCTTTCTGTCCCTATACATGTATTTCCTGGATGATTCATGTAAATGGAATTATACAGAATGGTAAACACATTTTCATCTATTTATTTTTATATTGAACTAGGTTCAACACATAGCCACAATGAAATGTTTAAATTTTCTTTCCAGAAGGTTATAGTTTTCTTCATACTTACTTCTCTTTCTGCTTTTTCTTTTTCATACTGAAGCAGTTTTTCTTTTAAATAATTATATTCATTCATTAATTCCTTATTTCTTTCTTCTAGAAGATCTTCCTTTCCATTCTCAAGACAGTCTCTGTGGATATTAATGACTATCTCTTTATTATTGCCTTCCTTACGAGCATCCTCTAGTTGTCGTTCAAGCAAGAGATTTTCAAGTTCTTGTTGACGTATTCTCTCCTCTAAAGAGTTCTGCTTTCCAATGGATTGACTTTCTTTAGCTTCCCCATTTGGATGCATCTGCTTCATTTCCTTTATTCGATGCTGCGCTTGCTTTAGGTCCAGCTGTACACTTCCTAAAGCCAATGTCTTTTCCCTGAGAGCATCTCTTGTCTCACGGAGCTTACCTTTTAAGGTATTGAACTTCACCCGAGCTTTATGGACCTGTTCAGTAAGCAACTCATTCTTATCTGTTAGTTGAGAAATATTAGAATCCATTTTTTCATGTCTAGAAACATCATCTGCTCTCCATAAAACTAGTTCTAGGTCTTTTCTTTCCACAATTTCTTTGTACTGATTTATAGCAGTGGCCAGGCTAGAATGGAGGGATTCAACTTCAGCTTCTAGTCTTTCTTTGTTGTGTTTTTCCTTCTCCAATTCTGAATTCAGCCTTGCATTCTCAGCTTTCAGATCATTAAGCTGTTGCGAATACCGGGCCACTTTTTTTGTTATCATTTCTTCATTGAGTCTTACACTCTTTTCAAAGTTAGCATTTATTTCTGTAATGCTTTTAATTTCCTGAATATATTTCTTTTCCTTTCTGAGACTGTCATTTTTTATTGCATATAATTCCTCTTTGAGCCTGGCAATGTCTCTCTTCAACATAAAATTTCCATACATCGCATCCTTCTTTTTTCCATAACTTTGAGAATCCTAAATAAAACAAAACAAATTTTTAGTTAGCACTCAATAAAATAATCTATGATGGTTATTTCTGAAGTGAAAGAGCAACCTATACATTCATGCAATTAAAAGTTGCTGTAAGTGGATATCCAACTGGAGAAAAAGTTGAAGCAAAACATTGAACCTTAGAGAACATACATTTCAAAAATTCAAAAATGTATTTGAAGTCAATGAATCCATAAAATACACACACACACACACTCTAGAGAATTTTTAAGAATATCAGAATTGGAAAAGCCTTTCTCTGAATTACAACAAACTCAAAGCATAAAGTTGTTAAAAAATTTGACTAAATTAAAATCTTGGAAAAAGGAAATTGCATTTATACTCTGATATCTAACCCAGACACCACCCTATAGTAAGAGCTTTACCTCCACATCTATTTGGACAGATAAAATCTCTCAAAGTTTTAAAAGTTCTGTTTCCCTGATCATATTCTATTGTGATTTGACTCAACATTTTTTAGTTGTAAGAATTCCATTTACTAAATCATAAATCTAGACATTGTACTAAGCACTTCTACATACATGCATTGATGAACTTATTTAGTTATCACAATCCTTAAAAAAGACAGGTTAAAAATATAAGCAAGCTGCAGGATTTTCCTCAGGGCTTCTGACTCTACTTCTAGTTCTCCATCAGATCACAGTTACCTCTGTGGTGTAAATATATCAACACAAAAACAGAAACAAAAAGACACAGGCATAAAATGTGTCTTCTGCCTTTGTCACCTGGATTCTCCACGAAATAGCCAGATTGAGAGGATGTGACCTTGTGGGGCTTCAGAAACAGAAAAGAAGCTTTCCCTTTCTGCACTAAGATATTCTTTTCCCCACTGCCTTTTCTCCTTATTTTTTCATTTGGTTCCTGGGATATCAAAAAAGTGAAGGTGCTCACTGAAATAGAGGAACCAAAGTTTGCCACAACACAAGGAGCCGAGTGAAACTGCTGAGTTTCTAGTGTGGAATCCTGGAAAATGAGATGTTCCTCAAATGTACATTCAATCACCACAGAAGTTTATAGCTGGAAGATACACAGTATAGCTGTCCACTCTAGCCCCATTATCTATTTGATAATGGAAGTAAAACCAAGAAATATTAAGTAACTCGCCCAAAGCTCCTAAGGTGGCATTGCCTAGCATTTCGTGGCACCAAAAGGGAAGATACAGTTACATATTGCTGAATTACATCAATTACCAGATAAATACATCAAATTCGTCAAATAAATTAAAAGTGTGACTATGGCAAAACAATTTAATGGCTCAGAGGGTGGTGGGAGGCCTCATCTGCTTTTACTTTGAAAGAAGAAAATCTCTAGATTTTTGTCTATCTTTAGAACATAATGTACAGGACTCAGCCTTCTACTATAGAGTCAAATGCTAAATTTTTGGCTGAGGAGTTATGCTACTTATATGATAAAATCATACATGTCAAAACCTACCATATTTTATTAAACAACATCATGTAAAAGTCTGATTCAGCAGAAACATTGGAGAGTGGTGATTTTCTTAAATATGTGAAAGTATGTGTATTTGTTTCCAAAAACATTTAAAGTGGCCATGATGGAATTATAAGTTTAAACAGTTTGAGTCAAACAGATAAACTTGCATGCATGGAAGCACATTAAACAGACTGGTTTGGCTGGGAATATTGGTTGCAACTCTCAAGGTCAGATACATTTTCATGTCCCTTCTCAGCCATTGCTTTCCTCCCACTGTATTACCATTTTATCATTTAAATAAATGTAATCCATCTTTAAATGAATATAGAAAAAAGAATCTAGACATTATTTCTTTAGCAATTTCCCTTATGCTTATCCGGTTCAGAAGGTCACATGGTATATGGCTAAATAATTTTCCCAGCCCATATGCCACTTGGAAAACTCACAGTGAGACTTAGGTTGATGAATGAACAAAGATTATGAGAATGTTTTCCAGAACCGTCATTTAGACAGCAGCACTAATCTACTTTGACACATAATTACACATTTAGATAACCCCACTGTAACTATACACATGAGATTTTCTTGAGTAGAAAACCAGAACGGATCAGATAACTTATAATAAGAGAAGCAGCAAGGGAACCTCTTTTATAGTTGAACATTTTTTCTTCAAAGCCAGGAACTCTACTTGTAACAAGCCTGTCTCATTCTTAAGCCTTTGCATATCTTGCTGTAAGTCTTCTTCTAGATATGCTTTTGATGTTCTGTCACTATGTGGTGGAGAATAACTCACATTTTCTAATTCAGGTTTCATGCTTTTATAGATATTAGCAGTGGGACTGTCATATGTGGGTCCCTGAAACACACTTGCCAAACACCTTCTAAGCTTTAGAAGAGCTTCTAAGTTCCATATGGCTTGTGGAACAAGCGCTGTATTGGTTTTCGGCTTTGTAAGTGTCTGCAATAGCAGAAATACTGCAGCTTTCTATTTGTATCACATGCTTCCATTCTTTGGAGTGAGCAAACCACAAATCAAAAAGACTTTTTGGACCTACAGACTGAGGCCAATGTCTAATGACTAATTTCCAATCTGTGGTATTTTGGGTTATATTTTCTCGTATTTGCATATCAAACTCTTGGTCTTTTTTCATTTCAGCCATAACTACTGGGTTCCTTAATTTTTCAATTTCTGTATCATTACAACAATTCTCTTTCTTCTTCATCTCTGTGAGAAACAGGCTACATGTCTGCTTTGTTATAATTTTTACAGTCTGATCTATTTTCATTTGAATAAAGCTTAGAAAATGACTGGCAAGGGTGTTGGAGGGACCCAGAGTATAAATGCAATGACAAGACCTGAGTGAGATGGGCTCCTTCTGTTCAGCCAATGCCTGGAATAGCACAGAGTTAGACACTCCAGGTGCATCTGCTTCCTCACCATCAGGGATAGGATTCATCAGATTACGGGGCACTCCCTTTAAGTTTGTCCCTCTTTAGAGTGACAATGTAAGAGCTCTTCCTCAGGACAAACAGTAATTCTGGATTTTTCAAAACTTTCACCAATCTTCAGTTGAACTTTTTTGTAATGAAATTTTTTTTTTTTTTTTTTTTGAGATGGACTTTCACTCTTGTTGCCCAGGCTGGAGTGCAATGGCATGATCTTGGCTCAACACAACCTCTGCCTCCCAGGTTCAAGCAACTCTCCTGCCTCAGCCTCCCGAGTAGCTGGGATTACAGGCATGCACCACCACACCCAGCTAATTTTGTATTTTTAGTAGAGACGGGGTTTCTCCATGTTGGTCAGGCTGGTCTCGAACTCCTGACCTCAGATGATCCACCTGCCTCAGCCTCCCAAAGTGCTGGGATTACAGGTGTGAGCCACCACGCCCAGAATTGTAATGAATTTTAAAGGAAGTCCTGAATATACAGATATCTCCTCTTTATTACAATTCTTACTCAGTTCTGGTTCTTGATACATTTTTTTGCAGGTGCAAAAGTGGAAAATTAATTTGCTTCTTTTGTTTCTCAAATGTCTTTTCTGACAAGGTGCATGTTTTAAAATTAACTTTATTCTAAATTGTTTCTCAGATGTCTTTTCTGACCGGGTGCGTGTTTTAAAATTAACTTATTCTAAATTAAGTATGAACAAATAAAAAATAGAAAATAATTAAAACTGAACTGTGAAACTTAATCTATGTTTTACTACTCCTAAGTTGCTGGATTATAACTAAGAGGTAAAAATAATTTCCCTTGGCTTAATATAGGGGAAAAACGTGAACCAGGAAGCTTAACTCTCACTGTTTCTTTGGAGTAAACTTAATTCATTATCAATTAAATCTGACAGAAATAGGTTCACAGATGATATGTAGTATCTAAAGGCTTTCTCTCTTGAAAAGATTTTTACCTCAGCATACCCTAAATAGTGAACCCCTACAATGAATTCATATTTCTAGGATTAATTAAAGAGTAGGCAAATGCTAAATTATTAGAAGCCAAAATGAATACCAATCAGAAAGGGAAGAAAACTTTTAGATTCTACTTCAAATGCTATACTGTAATATGATAGTGTTATCTAGATAGGTTATCTGCTTATATCCAGGTCTGATATATTCTAAGCTCCACTAGTGACAGCGCTTTACAAATTTTAATAGCATTTTCTACTTATGTTAAAACAAGAAAGTTATTGTTTGCACCCTGACACCAAAGTCCCATTCTGGAAAGCATAATTCTCTCAATAGGCAGTTGGATTGCTTTTATGACCCCATCTTCTCCCTGAACATAGACACTGAAGGCAACCAGAAACCAAAAAACAGAAGAAGTCTTTAACCTCAGCACTGGTGACTGGCAACATAAAATTGCAGTTTGAACCACTGGGAATGATGACTCCTTTCACATGAGGTGAAATCAGTGGCCATCACCGTTCAATTGCTCATCATTTCTCTTGCTTAGCAATACAACTCAATTTTTGATGTTACCTTCTTTATCATGAAGAAGATTATAAAAATAAAAGAGCAAAGAGAGTTCTGGAAATTTCTGGCCTCAATTCCAAGGGTACAGATAGCTATGAGTTACTATAGACTATAAGAATATTTTACATTTTATAACAGGCTAAAATATTTTAAAATTCAACATGAAATTATGCTCTGTTGGATTCTAAAAGGATAGTCTAAAAGGTCACTTCATTTGGACTATGCTATGTTATTAAAGAAAAATAAACAAACAAACCAATATTAAACCAGAAATTTAAATTGTTACATACCTGTGGCTGTTTATTTTCACTTCTTTCGAGCCTTTCTTGCTTTTCCTCTGAAGCCACTTTTAGGTTGTGTTCTGCTGACAAATCCATATGTTTAGTTAAAATGAATGACTTAAAGATTATAATCTTTATAAAAATTGATACAGAACAACACACACTTTTCTTTTATAAATTGAGAGTTTAAATGAAGCTTAATGTTTACTGGAATATTTACATTTTTAAGAAGCATTTCTAATTATCTAAAACTTTAACAAACCACTTGGGGAGACACTAGATATCAGCAGGTTCAAGCCATGCAAAAGTCTCAGGGTCACCCAAAAATTATTCCACCCAATATAAAAAAAGAACTGCTGGAAACAAAACAAAATTTAAAAATACAGTAAAAACATATAAAGTAACACTTTACTATTCTCTGCTTCATAATAGTATCTTTTTAACAACATGCTAAGCATGTTATTTACTAATAATTTGCAAAATTTTTGTTACTGTTATACCTTTATAGTGTACACCCTGTTTTTTACATCTGAAATATTTTCCTCTACAATTCTGAGGGATTTATTTTTGTGTTTTAAGACTCAGAATGTAGGCTGGGCACGTAGCTCACACCTGTAATCCCAGCACTTTGGAAGGCCCAGGTGGGATAACTGCTTGAAGCCAGGAGTTTAAGACCAGCCCAGAGACCATAGTGAAACCCTGACTCTATAGAAAATTTGCCAGGCATAGTGGTCTGTGCCTACAGTCCCAGGTACTCAAGAGGTTGAGGCAAGAGGATCCCTTAAGCCCAGGAGTTTCAGTTTGCAGTGAGTCTCGATCACACCATTGCACTCCACCCTGGGTGTCAGAGTAAAAACTTGTTTCCAAAAACAGAAAAAAAAAAAAAAAGGAAAAAAGGCTCAAAATTCTATGTGAAGTCCTCCCTGAATCTGGCTATCTTCTCCACGTACACAGGTGTCTCCTTTCTTGGGGCTCCCTTAGTACTTTTTGAATTTTTCTAGTGTCACTTCACCATCTGAGCTGCACATCAGGTCTTTGCATGTCTCTCCCCTTTGTTGCTAGGCTGTAGCAATCATCTTTGTGTAGACAGTCTTTGTTTTACTAAATATTTATTGAGTTCCTGCTAAGTGGTAGGCACAGGTGTTTAAAGAATGAGAATAAAAGCTGTCAGGGATGGCTTTTCTAGAGATCATGCCTGAGCTGAGACTTAGACAATGAGATTCACCAGATTAAAAGAGGCAGAGGGCAGGAAAGATAGCACATGCCAGGCAGTGGCAAGAGAGGGAGAGAAGCCTCCCAGAGCGTATGTTTTTGTTTACATGAGAAGGATGGTGACAGGGGCATCACCAGCAGCTCAGTAATGCCAGAAAAAGGGGCAGACAGAGAAAGGGCTGCAGATGGAGATTTGGGCAGAAGCCAGTTTCTGAAAGCCTTATGTAAACCAACTATTATTGTCATTTCTTAAATTTTTTAAAAAAGCAAAACAAATTAGAAAAGCATAATTCCTCACACCAGTTAGAATGGCAATCATTAAAAAGTCAGGAAACAACAGGTGCTGGAGAGGATGTGGAGAAATAGGAACACTTTTACACTGTTGGTGGGACTGTAAACTAGTTCAACCATTGTGGAAGTCAGTGTGGCGATTCCTCAGGGATCTAGAACTGGAAATACCATTTGACCCAGCCATCCCATTACTGGGTATATACCCAAAGGACTATAAATCATGCTGCTATAAAGACACATGCACACGTATGTTTATTGCGGCATTATTCACAATAGCAAAGACTTGGAACCAACCCAAATGTCCAACAATGATAGACTGGATTAAGAAAATGTGGCACATATACACCATGGAATACTATGCAGCCATAAAAAATGATGAGTTCATGTCCTTTGTAGGGACATGGATGAAATTGGAAATCATCATTCTCAGTAAACTATCGCAAGAACAAAAAACCAAACACCGCATATTCTCACTCATAGGTGGGAATTGAAGAATGAGATCACATGGACACAGGAAGGGGACACACTCTGGGGACTGTTGTGGGGTGGGGGGAGGGGGGAGGGATAGTATTGGGAGATATACCTAATGCTAGATGACGAGTTAGTGGGTGCAGTGCACCAGCATGGCACATGTATACATATGTAACTAACCTGCACATTGTGCACATGTACCCTAAAACTTAAAGTATAATAAAAAATTTAAAAAAATTAAAAAAAAGAAAAGCATAATTCCAAGAAAAACACCAACATTTTATTTTATTGTATCTTATCTTATTTGACTTGAATTTTCTGAGAGATGGGGTCTCACTCTGCCACCCAGGCTACAGTATAATGTTGCTATCACAGCTAACTGCAGGCTCAAAGTTCTAGGCTGAAGTAATTCTCCTGCTTCGGCCTCCCAGGTAGCTGGAATTACAGGTGCAGAACACCACACCCAGTTACAGTTTTTGAAAAAATAGTCACGGGGTCTGGCGATGTTGCCCAGGCTGCTGGACCTCCAAGCCTCAAGGGCTGCTTCTGTCTCAGCCTCCAACACTGACTCATTACAGGCAGGAGCCACCGTCCCCAGCAACACCAATATTTTCAAATGAATAAACTGGAGCTCCATCATTTTATTTTATCATGGATGGGTGAAAACCTTGTAATAGACTGATGTACTCCATGGATTTGTGACAAGGAAACTATACCATTAACTACGGCTGAAGCTTCCCTTGTCTCCCAGTCTCTTTACATGGTTAAGAGTAGAGATACTCAAGTGTCTTACCTTTTGCACGTTCTTTTCTTTTTTTCAAATTTGCAGGCTTCATAGCTGCTGTTTCTGTCAAACATGCAAACTTGTTAGATATTCCTTCTGGAAAACATCATCCCTCTGCCTCCTTAACTGGCAAAGTTTCACTTACTCTGCATGCTTACCCTAAATCCTACCCATTTTTTTTAGAAGCTTGCACTCATCACCACAAATTTAAAAGTGAATGACATCTAATGAACATACTAAATACACAGTAAATAATAACTATACGCTCCCAGGTGACATCTATCCTCCATCTATCCTCTACAAAATGGATCAGTACACTGCAGACCACAGGCCAAATCCTGCCTACCATATGTTTTTTCTCAATGAAGTTTTATGAGAGTACAGTCATGCCTATTCACTGACATGCTACCTATGACGGCTTTCACACTACAATGGCAGGGTTGAGTAGCTATGACAGAGACCACATGGCCTTCAGCTGCTTAAATTGTTCTTGAAAAAGAGAGAGAGAGACCACATGGCCTAAAATATTTCCTATTTGGCCCTTTACAGAGAAAGCTTGCCAATCCCAGCTTTATACCCTGAACAGAATGCCCTAAATCTCAAATTGAATCTAATGCCTCCCCTGCTTACAATTTTCCAATGAATTTCTAGAGCAAACACTGTTGGCTCCCTACCCAAGAGCAGTTCCTTGTTGTTTCTTGCTGGAGAATCACAAATCTATGTGGATATTTATTATCCCAATACCCCTCCTCATCTTCAAAACATAAGTGATTATTCTAAGCTAATCATATAACTACATTTGCTTTCCCAGTGCCTGGTTTAGGAATGAGCATGTGGTGTGACCCAGCTAATAAAATATTACAGAAAGGGCTGAGCACGGTGGCTCATCTCTGTAATCCCAGCACTCTGGGAGGCCGAGGCAGGCGGATCACGAGGTCAAGAGACTGAGACCATCCTGGCCAACATGGTAAAACCCTGTCTCTACTAAAAATACAAAAATTACCTGGGCGTGGTCGCATGTGCCTGTTGTCCCAGCTCCTCGGGAGGCTGAGGCAGGAGAATTGCTTGAACCTGGGAGGTGAAGGCTGCAGTGATCTGAGATCATGCCACTGGACTCCAGACTGGTGATAGAGCGAGACTACATCCCCCGAAGGAAAAAAAAAATTTACAAAAAGTCCCCTGCATGCTTCTGAATTTTCTCCCAATTTAAAAGACACGTGAAGAAAAGCAGCCCTTCCAGCCTTTAGATACTGTCTTGTGAGAACATGGTGTTTGGAGCTGTTGCTAAGTAGCCAGCCATGAAGGGAGACATGAACAAGACACTCCCAACAGCATAACTGAAAGAGGAACAAGTGGAATCCAATAATATCACTGGACAACCAAAACAAGTCTGGCTCTTATGGTTTTGGCCACTGTTAGGTCTTCCAGTATTTGCAGCCAAAAGCATTCTACCTCAGAAGTTTCCCCTGGCCTACAGGATAAGATCTACTCATTTCTATACTATTAGAAGTCTTTTATTGAACTTGTTTCTAGACACAGGTAAAACAACAACAAAGTCTTTCCTAAGCTTGCCTTCACTGACACATACTAAGTATAATAAATAATAACTATAAGCTATTTTCACCTCATCATCAAGCACTCCATATATATTTTTTGCACTAGTAAATTTGAACTGCTCATAAACTCTACAAAGTTCACTCAGGTGTCCTACCTTTTGAACTTGCTCCTTGTGTTTTAAAACTTTCATTCTTCATGGCTGCTGCTTCTGTCAAACATGCAAGCTTGTTAGATACTCTTTCTGCCAAGCATCATCCCTCTGCCTCCTTACCTGGCAAAGTTCCACTCACTCTGCATGCTTACCCTAAATCCTACCCACATTTTAGAAGACTGCATTCATTGCCACAAACGTAAACGTGCCTGGCACATACTGAACATGATACATATGTAATAAATAATAACTATAAACTCCCAGATGACATTGGACACACAGTAAGCACTATTTCAGGTAGTAAATAAAATAAATAATAGTGGTAATAACAATCTCCCAACTGTATTTTTTAAATGTATTTTGTAACATTGGAAAAATGCTTACTCTGTAACAGATACATGATAGTTATTATCTAAGTGGACAAGTATTTGAATGAATTACAATATTTTTCTTAAAAACTCTGTTGAAAAAACACAAATTAAATAGTCATCTATATTCTATTATGAGCACCTTAAAGACAAAAACTATGTCAATTCCATCTTTGTCTCCTGCAATTTGCCAAACCTAACTTATAGAAGTGGTTTGACAATTATGTACTAAATTAATGGTGTCTTTATACAGTTCAGATTGTACAATGCATTAGGTGTTATATTTTTGTTATTGTGAACCATTTTTATAATGGTATTATAATTTTTGGAGCCTAGAGTTTGGCTATTGGAACATTTATTATGATTATCTCTTGCCTAATGGTAACAGAGTATGGTTTTTTTTGAGATGGAATCTTGCTCTGTCACCCAGGCTGGAGTGCAGTGGTGCATTCCGGCTCACTGCAATCTCCACCTCCTGGGTTCAAGCAATTCTTCTGCCTCAGCCTCCAGAGTAGTTGGGAATACAGGTGCCCACCCCCATGCCTGGCTAATTTTTGTACTTTTAGTAGAGATAGGGTTTCACCATGTTGGTCAGGCTGGTCTCAAACTCCTGACCTCAAGTGATCTGCCTTCCTTGGCCTCCCATGTGCTGGGATTACACATGAGCCACCACGCCCAGCCTGGTAACAGATTATCTTGTTCCAATAAAATTACTATTATTATGATAATTATCCAGCACATAAAAAAACACAGCTTGTTCTAAGAAGTGAATATATCTCATGAGGTTCCAACTTATGGTGAATAAATTAAAAATAGACCTTGTTTGTATAAAAATATGTAACATAACTTCTGCTTCTTGGAAAGGAATTACTTTTCTGTCTTCTGCATTCAGTAGGTATCTTCAAAAATAATCTCCTATTTGTATGGGTGCACATTAGCTCAGTTTTATGGTTCTTATTGCCATTTGTTTATGGTATCAGAAAGCGATTGTTGAATTCCTAGTTCTAAAGACAGTTACGTTCTTAGTGACACAAATTCCTGTGTAATGCAGTTGACCCTTGAACAACAAGAGTTTGAACTGCAGGGGTCCGCTTATATGCAGATTTTTCTACTGCTTCTGCAACCCAGAGACAGCAAAACCAACCATTTTCTTCCTCCTCAGCCTAATCAACCTGAAGATGATAAAGATGAAGACTTTTGGGAGGATTCGCTTACGTTTATGAATAGTAAGTATATTTTTTTCTTTTCTATGATTTTCTTTATAACAGCTTCATTTCTCTAGCGTACTTTATTCTAAAAGCATAGTATATAATAATGCAACACATACAAATACGTGTTCACTGACTGTTCATGTTATCAGTAAAGTTTCCAGTCAACGGTAGGTTATTAGTAGTTACGTTTGGAAGGAGTCAAAGTTATACTCAGATTTTCAACTCCACAGGGATCACAGTCCCTAACCCCCACAATATTCAAGAATCAACTGGAATTAATATTTATTTACTAAATGTAAACCATTTACTATAAAAATTAAATAGAAGATCCATTTGCATAACAAGTCCAATTCGTAACAATGTAATTATAGAGGAAATTGCAACATATTAACTTAATCTAATTTCTTACTTATATTAATACAAAAATATGTAGAATTTCAAGGATCATAAGTAGGTAAATGAATTTTTTCAGACAATACTCTTTGAGATTGAGAATTAGCTACAAATTCCTAAATAACTCTGAATTCTAAACTAAAGAAATTAAATTTAAAAAATTAATTTATATATAAACATATATTTTAAACTGCTCTTTTATGATTAAAAATATGTAATCTCACTTTTTTTGTTTTCTTTGGAGATAGAGTCTTGCTCTTCCATCCAGGCTGGAGTGCAGTGGTGCAATCTCAGCTCACTGCAACCTCCACTTCCCGGGTTCAAGTGATTCTCCTGCCTCAGCCTCCCGAGTAGCTGGGATTACAGGCACCTGCCATGATGCCCAGCTAATTTTTGTATTTTTAGTAGACATGGGGTTTCACCATGTTAGCCAGGCTGGTCTCAAAATCCTGACCTCAGGTGATCCACCCGCCTTGGCCTCCCAAAGTGCTGGGATTATTACAGGTGTGAGCCACCATGCCTGGCCTGTAATTTTGCTTTTTAAAATCAGTAAGATCACCAAGGGAAATGAGAAATTTACTATCAGAAGTCTTACCTTGATTGTCATTTCGAAGATGATTTTTAAGCATCTTATTTTTATGTTCCAAAATTTGTTGTCGGATGCTATGCATAATAAATGTAATAAAATTAGTATTTTAATAGTGATATGAAAAATATTTGCCAAACAGATTAAATTCTTAAAGCATTTCAGACAATATCAGAGCTAATATCAGAAATCTAATGTCCAACACACTTTAAAATTTTAAGCTCTATAAACTTATTAAGCTTCTAATTAAACAAGAAAAACAGGAAGTACTCATAAACTGAGAAAAGCATAGTTCAGTAAATTAATTCTAGTTAGCTTAACAGCCTGGAAACTGTCCTGCATTCACGGTAAGTCCTCGCTCTGTAACCAATAGGTATTTTGTTTTCAGACCAGTTGCTTCTCTTAGCCTCCATGGCTTCTTCTAAAAAATAAAGGTTTTACTACTTGACTTCACTAGGTCATTAGGAGGATGCAATGAGAAAACATGTTTAAATGTTCAGAGAAATAGTAAAGCAATGGAAAAATTTATTCTTGAACTGCATTGCTGAAACCATTTTGGAATCTCAAATAAAACCTGATGAGTGTTTTTCCATAGTTTCTAATATTTGAATGTCACAGTTTTCAGAGAATGTTATTAAGTGCTAATTTTGGTTATTAGTTCTATTTATTGTGGCTTGTAGTTCAGAGCATTTTAGCTAGTTCATAACTTGTAACTAAATTTATATACAAATATATTATTATCTCATTAAAACATATACTCTAATTTTCCCCTATTACTGAACTCATCAATCACACCAAGGGCAGAAAACTAATAGGTGTCAAAACCTGGCTGGGACAACTACCATTCCTTCTCTACCTCCTCAAACTCAGAGCCAGCAGGTCTGTGTTAGAGGCTGCATCTTCTTGGTCCTCTCCAACTGACATACAAGACAAAGCCCTGCTTGTATTGTTTTTCAGTTCCATGAAAGAGATGCGAGTTGATGTTTCCTCATTTCCAAGTCATGTACTAACAACATATTTGCATGTAACATCCCGTGTGCTACTCAGCTCTGTTCTCATTTCACAGATCACCTTACATGAATACTTTTATGATTTTCATTATAAAAGATTATATAATACATAATTATATAATATATAGATTATATAATCTATAACTATATAATATATAGATTATATAATCTATAACTATATAACTATATATTTATAATAATATAAATATAAAAATATAAAATATAAACTATAAATAAAAATTTAAAATAACATAAATATAAAAATAATATAATTATATACATAATATAATAATTATATAATATATAGATTATATAATCTATATGTAATATAATCTCACATAAATATAAGAGATTTTCATTATTATGGAAACACATTACTTGAGGGGCCAACTCCAAGTTGGTCCCCATTACTCTACTGAAGGATAATGTACACAGGTCAGAAAAAAGCCTCAAGGTACAGATGTGATAACAAAAGGCAAAGAGACCTCTGTTCTCTTCCTGCAACATTATTTGAACATCCCTAGCTGTTGAGTACAATCCCAACTAATATTTGCTAGAGAAAAAATGGACACTGGTCTCAAAGCATAACATACCATGAAGGTATAGGCTAAGCCTAGCCAAAAGGTGGGCTACAAATAAGATTTTTAGTGTTGGTGGAAGGTCAATTTACTCACTATGTGTGTGGGTAGAGCCAGGAGGCCTCGCTGCCAGAGCAGGGTGCTGGGAACAATGGCTGAGCCTATGTACATGAACTAAAAAACACTGTAGCTGTGGGCCGGGCACGGTGGCTCACGCCTGTAATCACAGCACTTTAGGAGGCCGAGGCGGGTGGATCACAAGGTCAGGAGATCGAGACCATCCTGGCTAACATGGTGAAACCCCGTCACCACTAAAAATACAAAAAAAATTAGCCAGGGATGGTGGCGGGTGCCTGTAGTCCCAGTTACTCGGGAGGCTGAGGCAGGAGAATAGCGTGAACCCAGGAGGGGGAGCTTGCAGTGAGCCAAGATTGCACCACTGCACTCCAGCCTGGGTGACTGAGCAAGACTCCGTCTCGAAAAAAACAAAACAAAACAAAACACTGTAGCTGTGGACTCTGTGTATGAGTCACCATGAAGAGTGAGGGATCTGAATCAGTAAGGGCATCCTGGTGGCAAAAGTCAATCATTACCAGATTGCAGGACCAGTTACAATGGCAGCAATACAGCAAGTGAATCAATGGAAACAACAGAATGACTAGAATGGCCTTTTCCCCTCTTCTTCTGACTTGTAAAGCAAGATTGTCTTCCTTGGGCTTAGGGAATACCTTAGCTTTTTGAAAAATTCAAAGGAGGAAGGCATAGGAGGTAGCCCTAGGGGATAATACAAGATTTTCTGCTAAAGTGGACATTTCAAGACCCAATAACTAATTAGAGAAGTCAGGCCAGGCATGGTGGCTAGCAGTTTGCAAGGCCGAGGCAGGAGAATCACTTGAGCTCAGGAACATGAGCAACAGAGTGAGACCTTGTCTCAAAAAAAAAAAAAAAAAAGGAAGAAAGAAAGAAAAAGTAAAAGATGGACATTATTTCTATCTCACATATGAGTTATACTTGGAATAAAATGGACAACACTGAGATTCCTAGGGATAAAGGTCTTTAAAAGTCTGGAAAGAATCTTGCACTCATTGCTACTTCTAACTAGTCTAGCTTTCTGTGTGATTTCTGGCTAAAAAGTGGACTAACTTGTTGCCATTCCAAGCTACCTCAACCAAACTATGAACTGTCACCTAATGTATAAGATGCAATAGTTACAATTATTTTAAACCTTAATTTAGTATTAACCGGTCTTTTAATATAAGCACATACCTTCTCAAATCAGAACAAAAAGCATAATCCTCGGCAGTTTGGCCAAACATGTCTTGAGAAGAGATATGTATATTTTGTTGAAGCAGGAGGGTGACGATACTTGACAAGTTATGCTGTACTGCAAGTATGAGGGCTGTTCTAAAATAATAAAGAAATAACAGCACTCAAGAACTTTGATGAAGATATTTAATTAGCAAATTGGATACACTTTACCAATTTCATATCTTGCCTGTCAGGATAGACATAATAACCATTTACATGTACTAGCTTATGTGTATAAGCATCTTGGGTGCTCAAGTGTTCATCTTGTTAAATTACCACCAAGGCTAAAAGGCAGGGACAACAAGCAAGCTTCGTGTCCCATTGGGACATGACGTAATACAAATTGCTAATTTATAGTCCTTTGATGGCCAAGAAACTGTGCTGAGGTCACTTATCTAAAGTGGGCAAAGATTTAGGTGAAGATTTTCCCATTGCTTTCCCATTGCTTTGAATTATATTGTAATTCAAAGTCAGCTAAGGATCAACTAAGTAAGAGCTATCTGCAGGCTGAAAACAACAGCATCAACAACAACAGCAACAACTATAATAATAATAATAATAATAATAATGGTAATAGTAGTAGTTGTAAACTGAAAGTTAAAGTCTACACTTCATAAAATTAATAAAATACAAACCCCTTTAGCTAATATAAGATTACAGGACCAAAAACATCAAATTACAAATAACAGTCTATAAGAGAAGATGAATCCTACTATATACGGTTTTTTGTGTTGCTTAGTCCAAATAACTTCTTTTCTACCTGATTATTCGTGTTACTTTTTACTATATGCCAATAATTATAAGTCTAATCTTATTAACATTTCTGACTTGAGTGACTGTTACCGCTCTAGAACACTTAGGTTTTTAGGAAAAAAGAAAACAAAAAACAAAAACTATTGCACCTTTTGAAATTGTCAACGGCATGTATATTTGCCTGGTTCTTCAATAAAAATTCTACCATATGCTGTCTCCTGGAATTTATAGCAAACAAAAGTGGAGTGTTTCCCTCCTGTAAGAAAGCAAAAACAACTTATAATTCACAAAATTACATATTTCTCCACTGAACTAAAAATCTTCTATAAGATGCTATGAACTTAAACATGCAATATAGAGAGAAAGTAAATGCAAAGCAGTCCCGTCCCTTTCACTCCCCTGTGCTTTCCCACACACTGCCTTGAAACACCCCTCCTCTGCCTCCCCACATTAACTTCAGTCATCTCCAAAACTCACTTTATTTACCAGTCCCCAAAATCCTTACTTCTATCTCAGCATTTAGCACAGTCCATTGTAATTATTTCATTGTTTCCCACTGAAACCAAGAGATTCTCAAGGGCAAGGGCTGTATCTTTTTTCTCTATAACCCTAAAACCTAAGACATAGTAGTGAATGCTTTAAGTTTTTAAAATAAATTAATGATCTAAATTATTACCTCTAGAGAAGTGTTTCTTAAACTATATTTCAAAGAGTAGTTGTTTTACCGAAAGAACTGTACCCCAACAAAAAGATTCCATGATCATCTCCATTTGAGAAGTATTAAAAACTATGTTACATGGCCAGCAATCTAGAAATCCCTTGAACTTTGCCTAATCTCAGTTTGACAATACTTTTTGTGGCAAACATTAACATTTTAGGAACTAGAGTTTCAGGGATACAGTTGCCAGAGCTTCCCAATACAAGTGGAGGTTTCCTCTGGGTGGCACAAACTTGCTTGATTTTCTTCTATCAATGGTCTCAGGATGCCAGTGTCAGGCACTCCTGATGCAAAGGGGCCACTAAGGAAATGAGGTCTGAATTAAGAGAGATTGGCTTCAAATGCACTTATTTTCCTTATTATTTAATACTCCATGGGATTTCTCCTAATGCAAGAGGACAGATTTTTATCTTAACTATTAGAAAGCTCAGTATGTTCTGTGTAAGAGAGACCGGTTAAAACTTTTTGAAACTAAATGTTAAAAAGCAAAGCTCAGTAAGAAATTCTATTCTCAATTATAATGATAATCCTGGGACGTTAATGCAACTTTACTTTTTAAATCCATTTGTATTGATTTCCATTTAAATTGCTATTTAACATTATTTTTTTACTTTAGGCAAAATATAAATCAGAAATAAAAATACAATGGCTTATCAAAAAAAGTTCTAATACTGATGTATAGGGCTTGTTTCTAGCATAATAAGAGCCAATAAGTCACTTGCACTTTTTTCTTTTTTTTTTTTTTTTTTTGGAAATGGGGTCTCACACTGTCGCCCAGGCTGCAGTGCAGTGGCATGATCTCCGCTCACTGCAAGCCCCACCTCCCGAGTTCATGCCATTCTCCTGCCTCAGCCTCCCAAGTAGCTGGAACTACAGGCACCTGCCACCACACCTGGCTAACTTTTTGTATTTTTAGTAGAGTTAGGGTTTCACTGTGTTAGCCAGGATGGTCTCCATCTCCTGACCTCGTGATCTGCCCGCCTCAGCCTCCCAAAGTGCTGGGATTACAGGCGTGAGCCATTGCACCCGGCCGTCACTTGCATTTTTAAGGGACATTGCTGAGAAGAAAGATATAATGTCTGCAATATTCATAATCTATCCACTTCTCAGCAGGAATAACCTAAAAGGGCTTCTAGGCATTCTTATGAGCAGATGACTACTTGTGGTATAGATATAAAAAAAGAGTTAAAAAAACTTCTGAATTCTAAAATTCAACTCTATAATTGAGGGATTTATATAAACTATAGACTATATATTATGAACCAATATATGCTGTCTTGAAAACCTTGAAATCTTTATGAAAATATACTATAAAAAAGGAGTTGTAAACTCAAATACTTATAAGGATGAAGGAGGTTACCTAAGTAAGTGAAGTACTCAGGTGGGCACAGTAGCAAACTGGAGAATATGTGCCTCCTACACAGGGCAACCTCTGCGCAGCAGACCAAGCAGTGATGTGGTTCAGGGACACCAGATTTGTTTCTTAAGCCTGAGGTCCAGACTTCTCCATGAGTCCACTAAAGTTTACATGTCGACTCAATTCAAAGAGGCAAAGAACAAATCTATACGCCACATTTAGACTATAGCCCTTGTGTTTTTATATTTGCTATGAATGTGTTGCTAAATGATTGTGTATAAACCAAGTATTTGCATGTGGAACTTTTTCTTTGTCTAGTATCATATGTTTAATAAAAAAACTCAGGCCCTGATATATACATAATAAAAATTGCTGTTAACACTCATAATATCCACCTCAAGAATTTTCCCAACATTTATTCATTTGCAATCTATGTGCACATAATTTTCCCAGATTGTTCACCAAATGGACAATTAGTTCATAGGAATGCTGAAACTAAATTATTAAAAGAATTCCTATTGTATTCTCACTGACTTCAAGGATTTCAGTGTTTAAAACTGACATCCTGATAATGCCAAAGCTCTATAAACTTAATAGGCATACTGAGATAGTCCCTAATACAACTGCAACTGAAAAAAAAAAGGTTCAAGATTTGCTACTGATCTAATTGAGAAAATCTCACTTGTAATGAACATTTGCTGACACATAACCACTTGAATGGTGACAAAGGAACATGAAATTGTGAAAGGGTCAGTCTCTACTTATTGAAAGATTACCCACAAGTAAATTGCTAAAGACTGTCTGAATGGCAGTGAGTGATTCATGGTGGGAAGCAAAAAGTGTTATTCTGTAAGCTGAGCGATATTGCCAATGATATTCCCTTTCACTTCCCAGTCACAAACGTAGAGAAAGACAGATAAGTCAGTTTAATGTTATTGGAAAAGAGAACTTTGAAGAAAGCAGCACCTATCGAATGCCAACTCTTTTAGAGATTTCTTATGTCTTTGACATACAGGAATTTATATCCTGCACTTATCTATTCTGTGCTTCTTAATCAGGAGTGTATTTGAACACTGAGGTTTTTGTTGTTGTTGTTGTTGTTGTTTTTGCTTTTGTTGTGGTAAGAGACAAGAGTCTTACTATGTATTTTTAGTAGAGACGGGGTTTCACCGTGTTAGCCAGGATGGTCTCCATCTCCTGACCTCGTGATCTGCCCACCTCAGGCTGGACTTAAACTCCTAGGCTCAAGCAATCCTCCCACCTCAGCCTCCTGAGTAGCTGGGACTACAGGAACATGCCACAGTGCATGGCTTCAAGAAAATATTTTTAACCATACATGTTCAGAACTTATTAAGATCTAGTACATCAAAATCCTCAGGGGGAAAGCCTACACTTGTAGACTTTTAACAAAATTTCCCCAGGTCATTGTAATGCACAATTCTAGCTGAGAATTACTGCAGCAGACAATCACTTCAGTTTCATCTCTCACCCACATGGCCAATATCCTTTATCAGCTTGGGATGTGGCCAGAGAGGAGTATGAGATAGAGTTATGTATTAAAATTCCAGTTAATTTTCCTGGGTGTGGGTATAACAGGGACAAGTAAACTCAAAATCCCAGTTGATTTTGCTATTTATAAGCTGCTTATCTCCCACCTTCCCATCAAGATATTCTAGATTTGAAAGGAGAGTTTAGACTCTTATCTAAGTGGCTGTTTTTGCCGGGATGGGTAATAAGTCAGTTACTAATTTGTTCCACCCTTTGCTGAAGTGTTTCTCACTTCATCACCGTATATTCACTGCCAATCTGGTTTCCTCAGAGTCCTCTAAAAATTAATCTTTAGGCAAGTTTCAGTTACTCTTTTTACCAAACCAAAAATGATTACCCCAAAGCTGAAGAGCGCTTTGTCTCAATACATAAACTGGAAAAACGACAAACTAAAAAACAAAACCTCTTCTTGGCATTTTCCCTCATCACCTAATTTCCAAGTGACCTGCATGTTTTTGATTGCTCTCCTTTTCCCTTTCTATTTTTCCCTGTTAAACCTTGCCCATGAAAGATACATCCATTTTGTTAGAAAACCGTCAGCAGTAGGAAGACTTCCATTTATTGTAAGTTGCTTTAGTTTTGAGTTTTAAGATAAAGCCTATTTCCAGGGTAATTTTTTTCCTGTGATGTTTTTACACTAATTAGAAAAAAAATACACCTGGGGTAGGAAACAAATACTTGAAAAGAAGTTTTACCTTAACAAATTCACAAATACTTCCCATAAGTGCACTAAAATAGCTGTGCCCTCTAATGCTTCTTTAAAAGTATCAATATTTAAAGTAAAATTTTAGACAATTAAGTTATTTCAAAACATTTTCATTCAGGAATACTTGAGTTCCAAATATGAAAAATTGACTCTTACCTATGTCAATATTAAAACAAACATTTTGAAAAGAAAGTTGATTGATCTGTACCTTGTTTAGTGCTTCAATATTTGCATGGTGGGAAAGCAGTCTTTCTGCCAGTGAAGTCCCCTCATTATACACGGCATAATGGAGAGCAGTGTTGCCGTAGATATCCTTAATGTTTGGATTGGCGCCATGTTTCAGGAGAATAATGGCACAAGCCTCTTCCTGGCCGTGTACAGCCTATTAGTGTTAGATAAAAAACTAGGCTATAAATTCTAAGAATTCAAAATACATATTCCACAGGTTTCACCAACTAGCTATATTTAAATGAGACAAATTCATTTTAATTCTATGTATTTAAATCAAATCCATTTCATGCTGAAAGAGTTGACTACTATATACCTTCATTAAAGGTGTCCTGTTTAGTCTGTCACAGATGTCGATCTGGCATCTTCTGTGCAGCAAGAGAGTGACCACTTCCACACGGCCACGGGCACAGGCCAAATGTAGAACAGTCCTAGGTGAGCGAGAGGGGTTTTCAGGAAATGTAGTGCAATATCTCAAAACCTACAATGGTTCATGTAATTCTAAACATTGAATGGCATGTTATTCCACTACCTTCAAAACAAATAATTTTCTTTTGAAGAAAGTACAATATTTATTAGCTCTTACTGCTCCCTACCTTAATGAAACAGCAGTCTGTTTGGATAGAATGAGCTTGGTATTTGGATTCAGCTCAACTAGGGCTTGAGTTCTACTTTGAACTCGGTCACATACCAGCTATTGCTTAGCCTTTCTGTGCCTGAATTTCCTCATTAATAAAGATGACCACAGCAGCTAGCTCACAGGACACCACTGTGATGCTTAAATGAAAATCTATGTAAAGCATTTAGAACTGTTTCCAGAACAAGCAACAACTCAATAACTGTTAGACTTTTGTTTGCTGAGACAGGGTCTTGCTCTGTTGCCCAGGCTGGAGTGCAATGGTGTATTTATACCTCACTGCAGCCTGGCACTTGTAGGCTCAAGCAAACCTCCTGCCCCAGCCTCCTGAATAGCTGGGACCACAGGAGTGCACCAGCATGATCAGCTAATTTTTAAATTTTTTTTGTAGAGTGGGAATGTCAACTTGTTGCCCAGGCTGGTCTCAAACTCCTAGCATCATGGGAACTTCCCACCTCAGCCTTCCAAAGTTCTGGAATGACAGGTGTGAGCCATGCACCCAGCCAGATGTTATAATTATATTACTAGTATTTAACAAAAATATTTTAATTAAGTAAAATGATACAATTATTGCTATTTTGCAGGATGATTTAAAGATTAGGTCACATTTTAGCATATCTGATATTGGAGTGGTATTTATAATTCATAATTTTTATATGGTAACATTTATAATTGGTAGCATTTAAAAATCATCTTATTAATATAGAAAATAGTAGGGTATCACACAATCCATGAGGTCTTACATTAAGTAGAATACTGTATACACAGCAGGTCTAGGGCAATTCTAGGAATCTAATTGACACTTAAATACATTTTAATTCCTCAAAGTACCATGGGGAAAGAGCACTGAAATAACAACACATTTTTTAAACAAATTACTTCTTACTTTGATTTTTAAAAACGTGAAGCTGGCCGGGCACGGTGGCTCACGCCTGTGATCCCAGCACTTTGGGAGGCCGAGGCAGGTGGATCTCTAGGTCAGGAGTTCAAGACCAGCCTGGCCAACATAGTGAAACTCTGTCTCTACTAAAACTACAAAAATTAGCTGGGTGCGGTGGCAGGCACCTGTAATCCCAGCTACTCAGGAGGCTGAGGCAGGATAATCACTTGAACCTTGGCAGCAGAGGTTGCAGTGAGCTGAGATCATGCCACTGCACTCCAGCCTAGGCGACAGAGTGAGACTCTGTAGCAAATCGAAAAAACAAACAAACAAACAAAAAGAAACGTGAAGCTAAAGGAAACTCATGATTGAGATGAACAGGTATGGCTTATTTTAGTCAACACTTAGATTTACAGAATATATGCAAATCAGACTTTCCAATGATTAATATTAGTATTTAAGACTGATAAATTTTCAAAAGGGCAGTTAAAGGTTATCTCTTATTGTTTTCTACCTTCAGAAAGGCTTTTGTTTGAAAGGTGGGAGGAAAAGCTTCAGTGAGATTAAGTTCTACTATTCCTATTTTAAATCTCTCATCTTGCTCAGGCAGAACAGGTAAACATAAAGTTTTTAAGTATGGAAGGGTCCTGAGAGATAGTGCAAAATGTCTGCTACATAACATATTCGAGTTATCTTTGATGAATAAACGGATTGATAGAATACAGTTGGGGAGCTCAATATTTTTAAATACAACTTCTATATACCAATATTTTTGTGATAGTAATAATATTTGCTATTTGTTATTTTGATAAGACTACAACTATAATGAAATGATTAATCTATCATTGTTTGCCTATATGTAATGAATCTATACATAAGAAAAACATATATACATAATAAAGTATATACATAAAATCTGCAAGCACAGATAAAAAGATTCCCTTTTTACTTCTGAAGAAGCTAAAAGTTCAAACCCTCACAATAATGATAAAAAATAGTGAGAAATTATTTTTATCTCTTCAGGAGTCACATTTCTCTTCCCAAAATTTATTCCATTAATAATACATTTTTACTAGAAATTTTATAAATGCTCACTTCAGAAATCAAAGGTAAGAAAAAGGAACAAAAAACTTTAAAATACAAATGCTCAGAAGTTACAAATTTTACCCTATTTTGTACATAGTTTTGCCTAACACAAGACCATAGTATGTTTGTGTGTATGTGCAAGCAAACTGATTTCTTTTTTCCTCACTGGCTATAACAAAATGCATCTTCACACATCAACATACTTCTCCACCTATTGCCACCTTCAATGGCCACATATCCATTCTATGGGTTCTTGTTAACATAAATGCTGGGGAAAAAAAGTGCATGTATCTCTATTTTCTGAAGGTATTTTAATACAATGGAATTGATGGGTAAAAGGCATATACATTTTTAAAATATGGTAATTATCTCCAAATTATCCACTTGAAAAGTCATCAGCAACTTAAACTTCAAGCAGCAGTGTAAGTACCACTGCTCTTCATTCTCACAAACACTGTGGATAGAACACAGGCTCACTCCTCCTTTAACTTAAATTATCTTATGAGAAACACTAAGGATTTTTTCCTATGTACATAAGTAACCTGTGAATCTGCAAAAAGTGCTTTGCTCACTTCTAGAATTCTTTTCTTGTGGATTTGATTGGAAAGAATTCCCTGTAAAATAAAGATGTGGTTTTTATCTGTATATATAACTGATATATATATAACATATTATATTAGTAATATATACAATTTCTTATACATATAATCAGTAATATGTATTATCTATAATAAAGAATAAATTCCCTGTAGGATGAAGATACACTTTTCATCTGAATATATATTTTTATATATTAGTAAAAATATACATAGGAAATATTTTTCAAGTGTGTTATCTTTTGTTAATTTTTTTCTGATACACAGGGGATTTTAATTTTTAGTTTGCTAAATCAACCTTCAGAATGGCTGCTTGCGAGGTCATTCTTATGAAGGCCTTTGTTAACGGAAAATATACCTGTATAAATAAGTCTTTGCGTTTTCTTCTGGTACTTTTTCTCATTTTGCATGTGTAAAAATTTCAGTCTGAATTCCATCAGGAACTCATTTTTGCGACATAAAGTTTCATTAGTTTTCTTCACACAGCAGGCATTTTATTAATAATTCATCCTTTCCTACTCATCTGAAACGTTACCATTATCCATCCCTATGTATATATCTTACATATATTTCAGTGTTTTTGGATTTCCTGTTCTGTTCCATTTATTTATCTGTGTTTTCAGCTGTTAGTGAATAATTAATTGTGGGAATTAATAGCACATTTTGATATCTAGAGGAGCAAGTCTTTTCACTCCATTATAAACATTTTTAAATGTCATCAGAATGGTAAGATAGATAGCAACTGTCATGCAAAAATGATAAAACCTTGCTATCTTCAGTTTATGTAAAACTGATAAACATGGAAACAGTTCACATTTTGAGAAAACTGAGTCTTCCCATTCAAGGAACCCACCTCCCGCTTCCCAGTGTCCCTCTAAGAAGCCCCAGTAAAGAACCTGTCTACCTAGGTGGATTCGGATGTAAAACCGACACAGGGTTTTATCTGAGAACTCTTCGCCTACTGAAAAAGGCTCATGGTATTTTTGACAGGGGAATGAGTTCTCATTAGGCACCTCCCTATCATGTATATGGCCCCATGTTTTAAACGTGGATATGCCTAACTTTGTGAGTTAAATCACTCAAATTCTCCACCAAGCGCGACGGACGGGGAATTGCCAGCGATGGAAAGCAGCTGAGGCTCCATTTGGCTCCGCTGCTCCGAGGGTGGCCGGCGCCCTCTAAGGTCCCCGCCCCAGGGGCTGCAGGGCTGCAGGGAAGCCGGGCCTGGGGCCCCCTCCCATCGTGGGCTGAGTCCCCGAGCTACCTGTCTTTTCTGTCGCGGGCGTCCAAGTCCCGGAACCTGCGCGTCAGGCAGTGCTCCACCTCCGCGGCGTCGCCCTTGATGGCAGCCCTGTGGATCTTCCGCAGTTCCCAGTCCCGAATGTCGTAACCCGGACCCGCATACTCTTGGTCCATGGAGCTCAGGAGCGCCTGGCCCAGGCGTCTCCCGAAACTGAAGAGCTTCCTCATGGTGGCGACTTCTCAGACGCCCACCACCCGCTCCTGAGCCGCGGCGGCTCCTCGTGGCCTTTCCACCCCCACTCAGCCCCAAATCCGCGATCCCCCCCCAACCCGCGATCCACCCCCAAACCCAAGATCCACCCCCAAACCCGCAATGTAGCTCAGAATCCGCGATCCAGCCCGGTTCACCACAGCCTTCAGCAGCAACACTCGCAGACTCCGACCTCTCAGACCGAGCGAGCCCAGCTAAGCCGTTAGGCGCGCGCCTGAACCTCAGCGCTCCGAACTCTCAGACCGAGTGAGTCCCCGCGATGCCAGTTAGGCGCGCGCCTACAACTCAGCGCCAGCCGGGACTCCGGAAGCCGCTCCCAAGCCCTCGTGGCCGGCAGGGGGCACCTGCAGCTCGGGCGCACGCGTCGCTGGCTTGCCGATTCTCCTGGGCTCCCGCGGGACGTCCCGGAATCCCAGGAGTGCATCCCTTCCCGCCTGAGGGCCTGCCTGACCCTTACTCCCGACCCGCTCCTCCTCCGAAGAGAGATCGGGGCCGCTGAGATGGGGGCCCTCCGCAGCCACCGGGGATGGGACTGGGGGGTCGGTTCCTGTCCCGGTGCAGCCGCCGCCAGGCAGACCGCCTGGCTTGGCCGCAGCCAGGGCGACATGTAGCCCCGGTTCTGCCAGGCTGGGAGCGCCAGCCATCTTGGGAGTTGCCAGGCAGCTGTCGCCAGCAGGTAGAGGGCGCCTGCAGCTTGGGCGCCCAGGTGGTGGAGCACGGCCTAGGCGGCCTCTGGATCGCGACTGCACCTGGCCTGAGAGCCCGCCAGGCCCTGCCCCTGCTCAGCTCCTCGTCTGCTGAAGCTCGGGACCTCTAGCCAGTGGCCCTCTGCAGCCACGGGGAATGGGGCTGAGAGCCAGTTCCCGCCGCAGGGCAGACCACCTAGCTCAGCCGCAGCCACAGGGACATCTGGCCCCGGTTCTGAGATGTGGGGAGTGCTGGTGGGCTCGGGGGTTGCCTGGAGGCTGCTGGCTGCACACAGAAGGCGGCTGCAGCTTGGGTGCCCAGGCGGGCTGGAGGTGCATGGCCTGGTAGGCCTCGGGATCGCCAGCGCGCCGAGCCTGAGGGTCCCCAGGCCGTGCCTCCCGCCCATTCCTCCATCGGAGGGGGATCGGGGTCGCTGACATGGGCACTTGGCAGTCACCCCGGATGGGGTTGAGCAGGGGTTCTCAGTTTTCGCGCCTGTGCAGCCGCCTCCGGGCAGAATGCCTGGCTTGGCCGAAGCCACTGCTACACCTAGCGGGTCGGGCGGGCCAGGGGGTGAAAGCGCTGGGAGGCGGGTGCCTTCTCGTCCTGTGGCGCCTCTGGGCCCCACGGCTTGTCGGCCTCCGGCGTGCAGGGCTCCCCAGCATCCTGGGCGCCGGCCCGCTGCCTGCACAGAGTCAACTCAGACAGGATGAACTTCGGTTGCCTTGTCTGGCTGGGCTGCCAGGCGGGGCAGCTGACCTGCTGATGGGGTGACTTTCTTCATCTTCTTGCTCACAGGACAGCGGGCTGGGAAGCCAGGGGCCGCCGGGACCTGGGGCTGGAAACCACATCTGCCCACAGCCGCAGCCTCCTGCACCTGTCATCCTGGCGGCGCCCTGACGTCGGAGAAGCAGCAGGCGCGGAGCTCCTGCAGCGGGCACCGCTGCAGCAACCCGACCGGCGTAGGCGGCAGTGGAAGGCAGCCTGCTAGCACGGCTCCCGCGGCCCCAGGACCAGGGGTGCGGCCAGCACCGCCCTCACTCCCCGTGTCTCGTGGATATTGCCCTCCCTGGAGGCGGCTGGACCTAAGCGAGGCTCCCAGCGATCGGCCCGGCGAAGACTCGCATGCAGGGCTCAGGATCCCGCATTCTGGCGCCGCGGCACCGCACCTTTCAGCAGCCCTGCTCCTCTTCTTGCTGGTAAACTTTTGTCACTCTGCCATGAAAAGCATCCAGGCGTCCTTGATTTCGACATTGCGTGCACGCTCAGCCGAGCTCATCAGACGGGCGGTTGTCCCCAGAGCCCGCGGGTAGCTTGTTCCCAGGCGGCGGCTCCTCCTGGATGCAGCTCCTTGTGGGCCTACCAGGCTTGCTGGAGCCAAGGCCTGCCGCGGCCAGCAGACCTGTGGAGAGGAAGAGTAAGGCGGGCTCTGCAGGGCAGTGGGCCGGGACCATGAGAGAGGCGGGTCAGTCTGGGCTCCAAGCTCAGCCTCTGGGATTCCCCGGAACCCACGGCTTATAATGCGCTTAAATCCCACGCCTCGCCCGAGAGACAGCACGTCACCGTCACCGCGTAGCGCCCCTGACCCGCTCCCACTCCGCTGCAGCGGAGGGTGTGTGAGGGAGAGAAGGACGCAGGGAGGGAAAAGCGTTGGGAGGGCGAACATCTTTTCATAAGCTTTTCCCCTTCTATATGCCATCTCTGATGGGAGCCTCTTTAGATCTTTCGTCCATTTACTAATTGGGTTGTTTGATTTCTTATTGTTGAGTTGTAAGTGGTTTTTAATGGTCCGGATGCCAGACAGGTGTTTTGCAAATATTTTCTCCGTCTGTGGCTTGTTTCTCCATCCTCTTATTTCCTTTCCCAGAGCAAAAGTTTTTAATTGTAACGACTTCATACCAATATCTTCTTTCATGGTAGAAATTTGTCTTTAATGTACTTTAGTGTTGTATCTACAAAGTAATTGCCAAACCTAAAGTTACCTAAATATCCCTTTTGTTATTTTACAGAAGTTTTACAGCTTTTGGATTTAAATTTAGGTCTAAAAATTGAATTCATAAAAGTAGAGAGTATAATGATGCTTACCAGAGGCTGTGTTGCTGGGGAGAAAAATGGGAAGTTGTTCACAGATGCAAAGATTCAGTTAAACCGGAGAAATGCGTTTTGAAATCTATTGCACAGCAGGATGACTATAGTCAATAATAATGTACTGTATATTTAAATAACAAAAAGTAAATTTCAAATATCTAACCACAAAAAATAAAATTGAGGTGATGGGTATTTTTTATTTATTTATTTGTTTATTTATTTTTTTGAGACAGAGTCTCGCTCTTTCGCCCAGGAGGGACTGCAGTGGCAGGGTCTCGGCTCACTGCAAGCTCCGCCTCCTGGATTCACGCCATGAGGTGATGGATATTTTATCCTCGATGTAGTCATTCCTCATTTTATACACATATCCAAGCATCACATTGTACCCCATAAATGTATGCAATTGTGGTTTGACAATTTAAAATATTATTAACTTAAAAATGTGTCGTTCGAGTTAATTTTTGAGGAGCAAGGTCTGTGTCTCAATTCTTTTTTTTTGCATATATGTATATATACATACACGCAATGGATTCATCACTGTTTTTGAAAAAGCTACCCTTTCTCCCTTGAATTGCCTTTACCTTTTTGTAAAAGATCAATTGACTGTGTTTGTGCACTCTTATTTCTGAGTTCTCTATTCTGTTCCGTTGATCACTTTGCAAGTCCTTGAACTTTGTTCCTCCCCCACAATATTGTTGGCTATTCTTGTTAGTTTGTCTTTCTATATAAACTTTAGAATTAGTTTGTCAATTTCCACACAATAATTTATTCATGTTTTCACGAGAGTTGTAATGAATTTGTAAATCACATTGAAGAGAACTGACATCTTAACAACACTGGGTCTTATTTTGTGAATACAGATGTCCCTTCATTTATTTAGATCTTTAATCCCTTTCAACAGATTTTATAGTTTTTCTCACATAGACCCTGCCCATATTTTGCTAGATTGTGTCTATTTCATTTTCTTGATGCTAATGAAAATGGTATTGGGCTTTTAATTTCAAATTCTCCTTGTTCATTGCTGGATGTAGGACAGCAATTGATTTTGTATATTAACCTTATACCATGCAACCTTGCTATAATCCAGAAGGGTTTTTGGCTGATGCTTTGAGATTCTCTACATAGAAAATCAAGTTATCAGCAAGCAAAGGGCAGCTTACCCTGTAATCCCAGCACTTTGGGAGGCCAAGGCAGGTGGATCACTTGGGGTCAGAAGTTCAAGGCCACTCTGGCCGACATGGTGAAACACTGTCTCTGCTAAAAATACAAAAATTAGCCAGGTGTGGTCATGCACACCTGTAGTCCCAGCTACCCAAGAAGCTGAGACAGGAGAATCGCTTGAACCCAGGAGGTGGCGGTTTCAGTTAGCTGAAATCGCACCACTGCACTCCAGCCTGGGTGACAGAGATTCCGTCTCAAATAACAAATAAATAAATAAAATAAAAGTAATTTAAAGGTGATGTTAGCTCAGTTTCTGGAGCAAAGGTACTTCCAACATCCACAGGGCCAAAAAAAAGAACTGATGCATGACTAAGATGGCAAGAATCTAAAGCAATTTCAATGCTTGGGATGCTGCTACTAAAAAATGACACCACTGCAAAACCATACTGCAAATAAAAGATTACAGAATTTTTTTTTGTTTTTTTGTTTTTTGAAATGGACAGAGCTGGCAGGCAGAAAATAAGTAAAGACATAGCTGGACTCAGCAACACCATTCTTCAAGTGTATATAATGAGCATTATAGACTACTACACTCGTAACTGCAGATTACACATTGTTCTTGAGTTCACATGGAACTTTCATGAAGATGTATCACATTCTGGGCCATAAGGCACATACTGACAAATTTTTAAAAATAGAAATCATACAATGTCTGCTTTCAGATCACAACGGAATTTAACTGGAAGTTCCTAACAGAAAGATACCTGCAAAATCCCCAAAACATTTGGAGATTTAAAAACACACTTTTAGAATAGTAGGCCAGGCGCGGTGGCTCACACCTGTAATCCCGGCACTTTGGGAGGCCGAGGTGGGTGGATCACGAGGTCAGGAATTCAAGAACAGCCTGGCCAACATGGTGAAACCCCATCTCTACTAAAAATACAAAAATTAGCTGGGCATGGTGGCGCATGCCTGTAATCCCAGCTACTCGGAAGGCTGAAGCAGGAGAACTGCTTGAACTGGGAGCCGGAAAGCAGAGGTAGCAGTGAGCGAGATTGCGCCACTGCACTCCAGCCTGGGCTACAGAGCGAGACTGTCTCAAAAACAAACAAACAAACAAAAAAGCACACTTATAGAATAGTGAAGAGTAGCCTCAAAAGAAAAAAACTAGCGGGCCCTCATATATCAACCTGAGAAACAGAATGCATTATTCTAGTATCCTTATGGATCAGCCCAAAGCTAAATACGTTTCATCAACAAAGCTAGAAATGCTTCCCCCAGGCATGTGCACTTGTCTAGTAGAAGAACCTCACCTTGAATTTATTCCAAAAGAGCCTCTCAAATGTTCAGCAGCAATTCCTAAAAGGAGGCCAGTCCAAATGTAATGGGATAAATCCCGCTCCCCCCACAAAAAGCTGAATCTCTCACCCATAGGAACAGGTGACCCTTGCTGTGAAGTTAGAGGATAGGCACACAAATAAATTTATATTTACATTATCTACTAAATTTTTAAATGCACATGTTAAAGACATGTGTATTATAACCCTAGCAATGAACAGCAAAAGTCTAAAGCCCAAATCCTTTACTTTATCCTTTATCCTGTAGAATATACACAGGATATTATAAAACTACACTAATGTTAAATAATTAATCCAGAAACTGTTAACTGAAGTGCAAAATCATTAATATTTCTCTATGGCTACAGAAGCCTATCAAAGTGTGCTGAGATAGGCTATTTTAAAGTACTGATTTAAAAAAAAAATCTTCAGAGAAATTTATGATGGATGTCTCTTACCTCATAAATGTTGGGGTGCCACATTTTGGTCAAGAATCTGAAGGTAGGTGGTGAATAGGGGTAGTCAATAGGAAATTTAATACGCGCCTGAAAAGAAAAAAAATGAAATGCTAATAAATGAGACTATAACTTATTCATCTGCCTAATAATTCACCCTACTACACCCCACAGAAACAAAGCTCCTTTCATAGAGTAAACTCTTGAGATTAAAGTAGCTCAGACATACTTTGATATCCCCAGTGCCAGGGTCATTAGTAAGTTCTTACAGCACCCCTTCAAATATTTATAAAAGCCTTTTTTTTTTTTCTTTAAGACGGAGTCTCACTCTGTCAGCAGGCTGGAGTGCAGTGACGTGACCTCAGCTCACTGCAACCTCCACCTCCCAGGTTCAAGCGATTCTCCTGCCTCAGCCTCCCGAGTAGCTGGGACTACAGGTGCACGCCACCACGTCCAGCTAATTTTTGTATTTTTAGTAGAGACGGGGTTTCACCATGTTGGCCAGGATGGTCTCAATCTCTTGACCTTGTGATCCACCTGCCTTGGCCTCCCAAAGTGCTGGGATTACAGGTGTGAGCCACCGTGCCCTGCCCCTATAAAAGGCTATTTTAAGTCACCAAAACTCACACTCACTCACATACACAAACATACATAAATATAATTTTAACTTGGCTCACGAGTGAAAAACAGTACTCTGTACATTTTATTTTTATAACAAAATAATCTAATTTTAGAGTACACAATATGGAACAATGGTATTTTTCTTTTTACTCACATAATTTAACTGTCATTCTATCACCCAGAAATAATAAATGCTGACATTGCTGATTTCCCTTACAAAACTTATTTTTAAAAACTTCAACATACTGTATTTTGTATTCTGCTTTTTTCACCTGTATCACATTGTAAACGTTTTTTTAACACCATAAAATATTCTCTTTACATGGGTGACTGACAGTATCTGCATTATACTCCATCAAATGTATACCTACATGAACCATTTTATAAAACTATTTCCTTACTTTGGGCATTTGGGTTGTTTCTCACACCTTTGCTGTTACAAATCCTGCTGCAGTGAACGTCCTTTGCAGTATCCCCGTATTTTACACATGAAGAAATACAGAAAACCTGAAAAGTTCTCTCTTCCATAAAAGCAATGGGAAAATTGCCAAAAATTATAAGCATCAACATTTTCAGAATTCCAGAAAATAACCAGAGGCTTGCAACAATTCAAGGAGTAGATATTTAAAGAAAATGGCTGACATTCAGTAAGAGCATCAAGCTACGTGATTTTAACTTACCCTAATCCAATCTCCTATACTCTAGCTGTGCAGCAGCCTTAAAACACATTCAAAGTAAAAACCAAGGAAGCTGACAGGCCCTGGAGAGGATAGAATGGGCTGGCATTTGGCGAAATGCCAGCCTTACTCCCAGAGAATTGTCATTAAGTTTACTTTTCTAATGGTTCCCTAGAAAACTCCACTTGCAAGGCTGTCTACATGTGATTGGATTTGGAGATTGGCCAATATGAAAACATTTTCCCTGGCAGCTTTGTTGAAAACAATGGCAGGCAACTATTTAATCTTAAAGGTACCTGAGGCAGTGGAAAATACAAAACAGACTAACCAAAAACGTTAAGGAAAAGCTGGGCTGGACTAAGAGTTGTCCATTATGGTTCTGAAAAGCTCTGACAAATTATTGTGAGTCTATAATACCATGACAATGTGTAGAGCTATGCACATGCCCAGCACTATGTGCTTGCTCAGGAAAGCCCTAAGAAGGCCCTAACTTTATACCTCTGGCTTAACTTGAGAATGTATGCAACAAGAAGGTAAAGAGTTTGCAAATGCCTGTCTGAATTAAGTTGAAGACATGCAACGACACATATGCAGAGCCTCTCCACAAATTCCAGCTAACTAACTGGTTCTAGAAAACCAAGGAAGTCTCTGTTCAATCATTACCTGACCACTAAGCTGAGTGGAGAATTCACTGGCCACACATAACAATAATATTGACATTATATAATTAGGTAAAAGAAGTCAACAGTAATTACAACAGCAGCAGCAATGGCAACAACAAAAACCCTGGGGAAGAGGAGAATTGGATTTCTGCAGGTGCCACTGTATATTATTTAAATTTCTAGTTTTCAGCAAAATATTACAAGCTATGAACAAAGTATGGTCCATACAACAGGAGAAAAAAAAAGAATCAATAGAAACTGGAAACCTAAGTATTAAAGTTACTAGGCAAAGACTAAATCAGCTTATCTTTAAACCTTTAAACATTTCAAAGGACTAAAGAAAATCATGCCTAAAGAACTTAAAGGAAAGCATGAGAATGGTGTCTCACCCATAAATACTGAATATCAATAATGAGATAAATTATTTTTAAAAATCCACAAAAAGTGGTGGCTCATGCCTGTAATCCCAACACTTTGGAAGGCTCAGGCAGGTGGATCCCTTGAGCCCAGAATTTCAGACAAGCCTAGGCAAGGTAGCGAGACCCTACTCTACAAAAAATTTAAAAATCAGTCGGGTATGGTGGTGTCTGTGGTCCCAGCTACATAGGAGGCTGAGGTGGGAGGATCACTTGAGCCCAGGAGGTGGGGCTGCAGTGGGCTATGATCATACCACTGCACTCAAGGCTGGGCAACAGAGGAAGAGCCTGTCTCAAAAAAAAAAAAAAAGAAAAAAGAAAAAAGAAAAAGAAAAAATAAAGGGGTTGGGGGTAGGAGGGGGAAGAGAGAGAGAGAGAGATTCTTAAGTTGTTAAGTACAAAAACTGTTGATTCTTTGAGACAGGGTCTTGCTCTGTCAGTCACCCAGGCTAGACAGAGTGCACTGGGTTATAGCTCACTGCAACCCTGACATTCTGGGCTCAAGTAATTCACCCACCTCAGCCACCTGAGTAGATGGGACTACAAGCATGCATCTCCAAGCCCAGCTAATTTTTTTATGGGGCTGGAGGTTTCATCATATTGCCCAGGCTGGGTCTCGAACTCCTGGGCTCAAGCAATCCCCATGCCTCGGCCTCCCAAAGTGCTGGGATTTACAGATGTGAGCCACCACAGCTGGCCTGTTCATTCCTTTTGATGACTAAATTTAAGAAGTACAAAAACTGAAATTAAAAAAAAAAATTAAGTGCTGAGCAACAGATTTGAGCAGGTAGAAGAAATAGTGAATTTGAAGATAGGTCAATTTATTGACCTTATTCTTTTTTCTTTTTTTTTTTTTTTGAGACAGAGTCTTGCTCTGTCACCAGGCTGGAGGGCAGTGGTGCAATCTCGGCTCACTGCAACCTCCACCTCCAGGCTCAAGTGATCCTCCTGCCTCAGCCTCCTGAGTAGCTGGGACTACAGGGGCATGCCACCACGCCCAGCTAAATTTTTGTATTTTTTAGTAGAGACGGGGTTTCACCATGTTGGCCAGGATGGCGTTGATCTCTTGACCTCGTGATCTGCCTGCCTCGGCCTCCCAAAGTGCTGGGATTACAGACATGAGCCACTGCACTCGGCCTTATTGATCTTATTCTTTTAAGGGGGAGTAGTGGAAATCCCAATTTATAGCTGATTCATCAGGAGTATAGGTCTGCCACAGGCATCCAAAATGGAGGCAGTCTTTCTTGTGGGACTGAGTCCTTAACCTATAGAATCTGATGCTATCTCCAGGTAGACAGTGTCAACAATGAATTGAATTGGAGGACTAAGATAAGAGAGAAACTATAAAATTCTTAAAAGAAAACATAGGTGTAAATCTTCATAACCTTGCATTCACTAAGTTTTGTACACGTGACACCAAAATCACAAGGAACAAAAGTAAAAAGAAATGGGACACAATTAAAATTATTATTATTTTGAGGTGGAGTCTTGCTCTGTTGCCCAGGCTGAAGTGCAGTGGCATGATCTCAGCTCACTGCAACTTCCACTTCCTGGGTTCAAGCGATTCTCCTGCCTCAGCCTCTCGAGTAGCTGGGATTACAGGCATGTGCCACCACTCCTGGCTAATTTTTGTATTTTTAGTAGAGACGGGGTTTCACCATGTTGGCCAGGATGGTCTCAAACGCTTGACCTCAGGTGATCCGTCCACCTCAGACTCCCAAAGTGCTAGGATTACAGGTATCAGCCACTATCCTCGGCCCAAGGTTTCTTTTTCAGATGACAAAATGTACTCTAAAATTGATTTTGGTGATGGTTATACAACTTTGTGAATATGCTAGAAACCACTAAACTATATACTTTAATAAATGGGTGAACTGTATGACAGATGCATTAAAATCACAATAAAGCTGATTAGGGGGAAAAAAGGCTGGAGCCCAAACACCCAGGTCCCTCAAAGATCTTGATTTCTAAAATATCATTATTTGGCCGGCATGGTGGCTCACGCCTGTAATCTCAGCACTTTTGGAGCCCTAGGCAGGTGGATCACGAGGTCAGGAGTTCAAGACCAGCCTGGCCAAGATGGTGAAACCCCATCTCTAGTAAAACTAAAAATTAGCCAGGTGCAGTGGCAGGTGCCTGTAATCCCAGCTACTCGGGAGGCTGAGGCAGGAGAATTGCTTGAACCCGGGCGGGAGAGGTTGCAGTGAGCCGAGATCGCACCACTGCACTCCAGCCTGGGCGACAGAATGAGACTCCATCTCAAAAGATAAATAAAATAATATAAAATATCATTATTCAATAAAAGGAACCAGGGCCCTCTGGTGAAACACCTGATTCTAGATCTGTGGCAGGAAAAATAAAAGACAAGCCTAGAGCATCTTATAATGCCAAAAAGTAAGTGCTAAAGAAAACAAATTGGAGTATTTCAAAACAGCATAGGAGCCAACCTGCAAGAGCTCCTAATGGCCAAAACTAGAATAATCGAAGCTATAAAATACATAATGTAATACTGTTACCCAAAATATGAAATAAATATAAATGAGTACATACTGGTAAGTATTACTGAATGGAAAAATACTGGTGGAGAAGGGTCAAATCTTCCTTACAGTAGTACTACAAATAATCATAATCCACATTCAGGTGGTGAAGTTGAATTCCCCTTTCCTAGAGTGTGGGCTGGATTTAATGACTCACTTTCTAACAATAGAGTATGGAAAGAAATAGTAGCTCTACCATAGAGAAATCTGGCAGACATGTTAACCAAGTGATCAAGGTTAACATCACTAGCAGTAAATCATATTGGTATCATGACCTCCCTGATATGATGTAGTAAGAAAGGCACTTCATCTTTGTGGTATTCTTCCCCCAAAATCTATAACCCCATTCTAGTCATGAGAAAAACATCAGATAACCCAAATGGAGGAATATTCTACCAAACCTGACCCATCCTCTTCAAAAATTGTCAAGGTCACAAAAAATGAGGAAAGACGGAGAAATCATCAAAGACTGGAGGAGACTAAAAGACGAGGCAACTAAATATAGTGTGATATCCTGAAATGGACTCTGAAATAAGATGATGATATGGAGGCACAGGAGAATACAGAGTGAGTGCTAATGAGTATGGGGATTCTTTTTGAGATGATGAAATATTCTGGAGTTAGATGGTGGTGATGGCTGTACAACCATCTGAATATACTAAAAACCACTGAACTATATACTTTAAAAGGGTGAATTTTATGGTATATGAATTACACCTTAATTAATACATTAGTGCAGAAACTGGTGAAATCTAAACTAAACTAACTGGAGATTAGTTAATAAAGCTGGAGTGGCTATCTGAATAACAGAGAAAATATACTTTAGAACAAAAAATATTATCACAGATAAAGAGGGTAATTTCATAAGGGGATCAATTCACAAAGAAGACATAATATTAACTGTGTGTGCACTGGTAACAACAGAGCTTTAGAACACAAAATGATGTAACTAAAAACTTTTACCACCAAATGGAAAAATAGAAAAATGCAAAATTACAGTTGAAGATATCATCACTTCTCTCTCAGCAGTCTAAAGCAGCGGTCCCCAACCCTTTTGGCACCAGGGACTGATTTCATTGAAGACAATTTTTCCATGGACAAGAGAGCGGAGGAGTGGGAAGGGTAGTGAGGTGGGTGTTTCGGGATGAAACTGTTCCACCTCAAATCATCAGGCATTAGTCAGATTCTCATAAGGAACACTCAACCTAGATCCCTCACATGCCCAGTTCACAACAGGGTTCGCACTCCTTGAGAATCTAATGCCTGAGCTGATCTGACTGGAGGCTGAGCTCACCTCCTGCTGTGCGGCCTACTTCCTAACAGGCCACAGAGTGGTACCAGATCAGTATCGGGTAGGGACCCCTGGTTTAAAGTACAAGGAGACAAAAACTCAGTAAGGATATAGAAGACAATATGCCACCGAACAACAGCAGCATACAAATTATTTTTGTGGACACACAGAACACGCACCAAGACATACCATATTCTGGAACGTACAACATCTATCTACAAAGTTTAAAGAAATGACATAATACATAGCATATTCTTTGGCCACAATGAATTAAGCTAGAAATTTTGATTTTCTAAATTCAAAGATATTTAGTAAATCCCCAAACATTTGGAAATTACATAACTGTACAAATCACAGTATAAAGAGGAAGCCACAAAGTTACTTAGAAAACTGTTTAATTGAACATGAAAAAAATGACAATGAAAATCTGTAACATACACCTAAAGCAATACTCAAATAGAAATTTTTAGAATTGCCTACACTGGAAAAAATGTAGGTCTCATTTCAATAATATAAGCTTCTACTTAAGAAATGAGAAAAATACAAAATTAGGCCAAGTGCAGTGGCTCACACTTATAATTCCAGCACTTAGGGAGGCTGAGGCGGGTGGATTGCTTGAGCACAGGAGTTGGAGAGCAGCCTGAGCAACATGGTAAGACCTCATCTTTACAAAAAATACAAAAAGTTGCCAGGCATGATGGTGCACCCCTGAGGTCCCAGCTACTTGGGAGGCTGAGGTAGAAGGATCACTACTTAAGTTTGGGAGGTTGAGGCTGCAGTGAATCATAATCTTGCCACTGCACTCCAGCCTGGGTGACAGAGTGAGACTCCGTCTCAAAAAAAAAAAAAAAAAAATCAATCATAAGTAGTTTTAATGTGACCCTTCTGACTTTATTCTAGAAGCAGTTTTTTTTTTTTTTAAGATGGAGTTTCGCTCTGTCGCCCAGCTCACTGCAACCTCCACTTCCCAAATTCAAGCTGTTCTCTTGCCTCAGCCTCTGGAGTAGCTGGGATTACAGGCATGTGCCAACACGCCTGGCTAATTTTTGTTATTTTTAGTACACTTGGGGTTTCACCATGTTGGTCAGGCTGGTCTCGAACTCTTTATTTTATTTATTTTATTTGTTTTTGAGATGGAGTCTCACTCTATTGCCCAGGCTGGAGTGCAGTGGCACAATCTCGGCTCACTGCAAGCTCTGCCTCCCGAGTTCACGCCATTCTCCTGCCTCAGCCTCCCGAGTAGCTGGGACTAGAGGCGCCCTCCACCATGCCCGGCTACATTTTTTGTATTTTTAGTAGAGACGGGGTTTCACCATGTTAGCCAGGATGGTCTCGATCTCCTGACCTCGTGATCCGCCCACCTCGGCCTCTCAAAGTGCTGGGATTACAGGCATGAGCCACCGCCCCCGGCCTTATGATTGATTTTTTTAAAGCATCATGCCTAAAGTATGCTTACATTACCACTAGAAGAGGTAACATTGGTTGGTGTGCGTCTGGTAAGGCTATTTAAATTATACTAAGAACTCCTTCAGCGGAGTTTACAATCCTCAACTATTCAGCTGAAGTTAACATTCAGGGGGAATATCCTGCTGTAATGCTTCCCTGAGCAATTATACAATTTTATCTCTATCTCTATTATTTTACTTATTTTTCAGAACCTTATTAACTGTTTATTTACTTATTTATTTTTGAGATGGAGTCTTGCTCTGTCGCCCAGGCTAGAGTGCATTGGCGCAATCCTGGCTCACTGCAACCTCCGCCTCCCGGGTTCAAGCAATTCTCCTGTTTCAGTCTCCCGAGTAGCTAGAGGCGCATGCCACCACACCTGGCTAATTTTTGTATTTTTAGTAGAGACAGTGTTTCACCATGTTGGTCAGGCTGGTCTCGAACTCCTGACCTCAGGTGATCCACCTGCCTTGGCCTCCCAAAGTGCTGGGATTACAGGTGTGAGTCACCATGCCCAGCCCTTATTAACAATTTAAACATACTATTTCACATGTATATGGTGACCTATAGTTACCTATGTATTACCTCATACACGTATTTAATACTCCTACTTCAGCCAACTTGTCACTGAAATTTCTTTCCTTTTTGAAATTTTATGAAATAAGATATAACTTGCTGTAAACATATGAATATGAGATCTCATACCATTTCAGTTATATTCACAGAACAATATAACGATTTTAAAAGAAGAAGGGAAGGTACTAGAATCAGTAGCCCTGTGTTGTAGCCCCGGCATGATTCTTGACTATTTAATTTACATTTTTCTATCTTTTATTTGTCAGGCACAATTCTAAGCATTGTCTTTGCTAGGCCTCTGACCTTAGGTCAATTCATTTAAATCTCTAGATTTCAAGTTCCTTTTTACATAAAATGGCGAAAAACACTGACCCTAGGGAGTTATCATGAGGATAATATACGAATTTTAAGAGAACCTTCAAAAATGGATCCCAAGACACAATTATTTTTTATTTTTTAAGAGACAGGGTCTCACTATGTTGCCCAAACTCAAGACCTCAAGTGATCTTCCCACCTCAGCCTACTGAGTAGCTGGGACTACAGGGGTGTGGCACCACGCCTGGCTCCAAGATAATCTTAAATCATCAAATCAAAGGTTAAATCATTATCATTGTATTCAGGAGTGTTAATAAATATTAAAGTATTTTCCACAAGAAGTAAAAGGGAAAATAAAGTTCAATATATTAGAAAATTTGCTCTTACCCATTATAGATCTTAGTAATTTCAGGGTATGATGTGAACAAACTAAATTTATGAGAACAAGGGAAATGTAAACATTGACTGGATATTAAGGAATTATGAGCTTTTATAGTTGTGATAATAGTATTACAGTTAGGTCTCAAAAATACATGTTATTTAGTTGGTGCTGTAGTAATTCTCATTTAAAGTTTTTTAAAAAGTAAAACAAAACTTGGCCAGGCGCAGTGGCTCACGCCTGTAATCCCAGCACTTTGGGAGGTCGAGGCAGGTGGATCACAAGGTCACGAGTTCGAGACCAGCCTGGCCAATTAAAAAAAAAAAAAGGTAAAACAAAACATATTTTAAAAATACATTTTGAGGCCGGGTACAGTGGCTCATGCCTATAATCCCAGCACTTTGCGAGGCTGAGGCGGGAGGATCAACTTGAGCCCAGGAGTTCCAAACTAGCCTCAGCAACATAGCGCGACCCCCAACTCTACAAAACAATTCTTTAAAATTAGCCAGCCATGTTGGTGTGCACTTGTAGTCCCGGCTACTCAAGAGGCTGAGGTGGGAAGATCGCTTGAACCCAGGCTGCAGTGAGCTATGATCCTGACATTGCACCCCAGTCTGGGAGACAAGTCGAGACCCTGTCTTAAAACAAACAAACAAAAAAAAACTATTCTGAAATTTTCACAAATGAAATGAAAAGTAGAAATTAATTACAAAATAAAATGGAGGAGGGGGCGGGTAGGATAAAGATAATAATAATAATATATATACATAAATAAAAACAATGTGTGCATATATATTTCTTCATATGCATTATGTATATATTTAAAAAGACTGAAAAGACACATTCCTAACTATTAACAATGATCAGCTCAGGAACAGAGGGCAACGGAGGAAGAATGGGGCATTTAAAGAACTTTGTAACTTCTTTATGACTGATATAATAAACATGTTATTATTTTTATAAACTGAAAAAAGAAGATTTTTCACTTGTGAATCTTCTATACAATGGTCTATACCTACTTTGCACTGAAAATTGACATCTGGAATGATACACTCAATTAAGTTTGAAAGTATAAAAACTAAGTTAAGGCTGGGCACGGTGGTTCACGCCTGTAATCCCAGCACTTTGGGAGCCCGAGGCAGGCAGATCACTTGAAGTCAGGAGTTCAACACCAGCCTGGCCAACATGGTGAAACCCCATCTCTACTAAAAATACAAAAATTAGCCGGGCATGGCAGCGGGCACCTGTAATCCCAGCTACTTGGGCGGCTGAGACAGGAGAATTGCTTGAACTCGGGAAGCAGAGGTTACAATGAGCAGAGATCGTGCCACTGCACTCCAGCCTGGGTGACAGAATGAAATTCCATCCAAAAAAACAAAAAAAATTTTAGGCCAGGCACAGTGGCTGGTTCATGTCTGAAACCCTAGCACTTTGGGAGGCCAAGGCAGGCGGATCGCTTGAGCCCAGAAGTTCAAGTTCAGCCTGGACAACATGGTGAAACCCCAACTCCACACACACCGTAATTTTTTTTAACTTAGCCAGGCATGATGGCTTGAGCCTGTAGTCCCAACCACTCAGGGTGCTCAGGTGGCAGTATCCGCTTGAGCCTGGGAGGTCAAGTATGCAGTGAGCAGTGATGGTACCACTGCATTCCAGCCTGTGTGACAGAGCGAGACCTGGCCCCTCCCCAAAAAAAGTTTTAATATAAATTACAGGATATTTTTCATTCGAAATTGTGTACATATGAAATCTATAAGTTATAACTGAACTTCCTTAGGAAGTTTGATAGCCTTAGGGAGTCTTATGTTTAGGTCACATATGGAATTATCATCTTTACTCTGCAGTTATACAGCGCATATACATAAGCACTTGTTCTTTCTGCAATAACCTTTTATTCAAGTTATCAATAAACTTTTGCTTAATCATGCTATCTGTTAAACTGTAAAAATAATAACTTAGTAATAGTTCATTATATCTAGAAGTCACAGTTGGCTGTCCAGCCCTAAATGACCTAGGAGACATTTTACCATTGCTGTGCTAAGGGGTGGGGGAAAAAAACAGCAGCACAAAATTAAAAAGAAAAATTACTTTCATTTACCTACAGGTCCATTTAATTAAGTTAAAGTAGTATCTATGATATTAGATCTTTTTTTTTTTTTTAAGACGGAGTCTTGCTCTGTCGCTCAGGCAGCAGTGCAGTGGCGCGACCTCCGCTGACTGCAACCTCCACCTCCCAGGCTCAAGCAATTCTCCTGTCTCACCCTCCCAAGTAGCTGGGATTACAGGTGCCTGCCACCACATCCAGCTAATTTTTGTATTTTTAGTAGAGATGAGGTTTCATCATGTTGGCCAGGCTGCTCTCAAACTCCTGACCCCAAGTGATCCATCTGCCTCAGCCTCCTAAAGTGCTGGGATTACAGGTGAGAGCCACAGAGCACGGCCTGATATGAAATCTTAACCATTTATTTCTGAAACTGTTAAGCAAGTGTACTAAAGCGTATCTGCTAACCAAATTCATACACACACCAAACCTTTTTTTTTTTTTGAGATGGAGTTTCGCTCTTGTTGCCCAGGCTGGAGTGCAATGGTGCGGTCTTGGCTCACTGCAACCTCCACCTCCCAGGTTCAAGCGATTCTCCTGCCTCAGCCTCCTGAGTATCTGGAATTACAGGCATGTGCCACCATGCCCTGCTAATCTTGTATTTTTAGTAGAGATGGGGTTTCTCCATGTTGGTCAGGTTGGTCTTGACCTCCCGACCTCAGGTGATCTGCCCGCCTTGGCCTCCTAAAGTGCCGGGATTACAGGCGTGAGCCACCATGCCTGGCGCCTCGATTTTTAAATATTGAAGTTTACCATTTAAAAAAATTATCATCTGTAACTTCCTCTCAATTTTGCTGTTAACCTAAAAACTGCTCAGAAAGAGGGTCTTTTTCTTCTTTTGAAACAAGGTCTCACTCTGTCACCAAGACCAGTGCCATGGCATGATCACAGCTCACTGCAGCCTCAATCTTCTGGGCTCAAGTGAACCTCCTGCCTCAGCCTCCCAAATAGCTGGAACTACAGGTATACACCACCATGCCTGGATAACTTTTTTTTTTTTTTTTTTTGGTAGAGATAGTTCCCCATGTTCCCCAGGCTGGTCTTGAACTCCTGGACTCAAGAGATCCTCCTGCCTCAGTCTCCCATGGTGCCTCATGCTTGTAATCCCAGCTTGAGCCACCATGCCCAGCTAAAAAATAGTCTTTAATTAAAAAAAATTATTCATGAGGTAAAGTTTTAAATTTGACCTATATATCAGCTGTCTCAAGAAATACAGGAAATAGGCCGGGTGCAGTGGCTCACACCTGTAATGCCAGCACTTTGGGAGGCTGAGGCAGGCGGATCACGAGGTCAGGAAATGGAGACCATCCTGGCAAACATGGTGAAAACACGTCTCTACTAAAAAAATACAAAAAATTAGCCATGCATGGTGGCACACACCTGTAGTCCCAGCTACTCAGGAGGCTGAGGCTGGAGAATTGCTCGAACCCGGGAGGTGGAGACTGCAGTGAGCCAAGATCACGCCACTGTACTCCAGCCTGGGCGACAGAGCGAGACTCCGTCTCAAAAAAAATAAATACGGAAATGAATCTGAGACGTCACTCAATAGAAGCAATTGTTACAGAAGTTAATTACAATCTTGAGAGGCTCTTTTTCGGGCAACTCCTCACATCTTTTTTGACTAATACGCAAACTCATAAGAACAAGTACTTCCCCTAGTCCATCGCAAATAGAATTAAAAATAAATAAATAAAAAGAACAAGTACCTCCAAAATACATTTCTGTACCATTACCACATATGTTCTCCCTAAAATGCCTGAACCACTCACAAGCATATCCTATTTAAATTAATTTTTAAAGTTTCAACTCACCCTGACAATGGACTAAGTGTACCCTCAATGAAATCACCGAACTCATCAGACACCTATTTTTAGTTATACAAACACTATTTATGTAAATATTTTCACTTATTCAATTTCTCAACATATTGTTAACTGAAAACCAAACATGTTACCATGTACCAATATGAGAGGTAGGAAATAAACATATTTGGAACACTATGCCTGAATGGCTATGTTTTAATTAAAAGACAGGCATGCAAATAAATGATTACAAATTAAGTGCCTCAAATGAAATCTCTACTAGTTGCTAAAAGAGCACAGTGAAATAAATGCCTAATTCTGGCTGAGACATTCAGGTAAAATTTACAAAGGGGTACTACTTGAGCCAAGTATTGAGGCCAAGGTGAAAGGGACCTTACAGGCAAAGGGAAAAATAATGCAGAAAGGCTTACACATGTGAGCAGTTGGAATAAACACAAAACATATTTTTGAGACACATAGGAAGTATAGTCAATGAGACTCAGTAATTGATTTAATATTGGGATTGAGGAGAAAGAAAAATTCAAGGACAACTCTCAGTTTTCTATATTGAGGGAATAAGTGAACAATGACAGATCCAAGTAGTGATAAATAATACTCATTAAGTGCTTACTATATGTCAGCCATTGAGCTAACTGTATCACTTCATCACTCAGTTGTGAAATTAACAGTTAAGAAAATATAGACATAAATGCATATGACCTATTTATTGAAGAACAGATAATTTTCCAGTCATCTATGACTACCAAAAACCATTTTCCCATTTATCATTTTGTCTTCTTGAACCACTTTATTTCCTGGGTTTCTCCAATTTCACTGTCTCCTAATGCTCTAACTTTTCTACTCACTCGTTCTCATACTTCTTGGCTCCTCCCAAGATCCTCTTTTTAATTTAATGTACCCTCATCATAACTTTCCTTGGTTTCCTATTCTCCCCAAACGTAGCACATTATAAAAACAAAAGCCGGGCATGGTAACTCACACCTGTAATGTCACCATTTTGGGAGGCCGAGGTGAGCAGATCACCTGAGGTCAGGAGTTCGAGACCAGCCTGGCCAACTTGGTGAAACCCCATCTCTACTAAAAATACAAAAATTAGTTGGGAATGGTGGCATGAGCCTGTAATTCCAGCTACTGAGGAGTCTGAGGCAGGAGAATCGCTTGAACCCAGGAGGCAGAGGTGGCAATGAGCCGAGAGTGTGCCACTGCACTCCAGCCTAGGTGACAAAGCGAGATTCGATTTCAAAAAAATAAAAATAAGGCTGGGCACAGTGGCTCACGCCTGTAATCTCAGCACTCTGGAAGGCCAAGGCGGGTGGATCACGAGGTCGGGACTTCAAGACCAGACTGACCAATATGGTGAAACCTAGTCTCTACTAAAAATACAAAAATTAGCTGGGTGTGGTAGCACATTCCTGTAATCCCAGCTACTCAGGAGACTGAGGCAGGAGAATCGCTTGAACCCAGGAGGCGGATGTTTCGGTGAGCTGAGATCGCGCCATTGCACTCCAGCCTGGGCAACAAAAGCGAAACTCCATCTCAAAAAAATAAAAAAACAAAAACAAAAAACAAAACAAAAAATAATTTAAAAATAAAAAATATCTAGGCAAAGATGTACCCTAAAATGCATAAGCAAAAAGTCATTAAAAAACATTATGTCCCGGCCAGGCACAGTGGCTCACGCCTGTAATCCCAGCACTTTGGGAGGCTGAGGTGGGCAGATCACCTGAGGTCAGGAGTTCCAGACGAGCCTGGCCAACATGGTGAAAACCCCGTCTCTACTAAATATACAAAATTAGCCGGGTGTGGTGGTGGGCGCCTGTAATTCCAGCTACTAGGGAGGCTGAAACAGGAGAATCACTTGAACCTGGGAGGCCTCAGAGATTGCAGTGAGCCGAGACTGCACCATTACACTCCAGCCTGGGCAACAAGAGCGAAACTCTGTCTCAAAATAAATAAATAAATAAAACATTGTACATGTAACTATGTAAAACCAAGTATAAACTGACTTGGAGCAAAATTTAGGTAACCCCCAATGTGCAGTATTAAATAAATTTTGTTATCCTACTAATTATTTTCAGATGGAATTTCAGCAATGACAAAAAAAATTACATGTTTTTGTTTGTTTTGAGACAGGGTCTCTTGCCCTGGCGGGAATACAGTGGCACAATCTGGGCTCACTGCAGCCTCGACCTCCCGGGCTCAAGCAATCCTCCTACCTCAGCCTCCCAAGTAGCTAGGACTAGAGGCCTGCACCACCACACCCAACTAGTATTTTTCATTTTTAGTAGAGACGGGATTCTGCCATATTGCCCAGGCTGGTCTTGAGCTCCCAAGCTCAAGCAATCCACCCACCCCAGTCTCCCAAAGTGCTGAGATTATAGGCGTGAGCCACCATGCCTGGCCAAAAAACAATTACATATGAATAATGAAATATATCCCAATTATTCCTGCTACCTATTTACTAACATACTATTAAGTAGGTGAAAAAGTTTCCTAGTCCTAAATACAATTGTACTTGGTAATAGCTCAGCTGATGGCAAATGTAGTGGTTACTGTTGTATTTGGATTTGTGCCTGGATTTAGTGTAAAATGAGGATATTCCCACTGCTGAGTTTTTCTGCTACGTCATCAGATCACATCTGCCATAGGATGTTTCCAACATAACATCAGCAAAAGCAATCAAGACATATTTTTTGGGGGGGAGGGTAGAGCAGGTTTTCATTTTTCCAAAAATTGCACCAAGGTAAAGCAAAGCTCTAGCTGAGGCGGGAGTGTTGTGTAGGCATTAGCAGTGCTGCCCTTGTTATGCAATCCTTGGACAGCAGCGCAACCCCAAGAAAAGGGTGGTTAAAACATGCTTTCTTATTAACTCGCTGAAAGTGTCAAAAGTCTGCCAGCTTCAAATCTTTAAAATGTTCAATAATAGTATGTGGGAAAAAAAAGTGTGTGTACACACACACATCCCCTCGTAAGGCTATATAATGTGCTGCAGGTTTTAAGGTCAAACTGACAGAAGGGCTGGGATCCTGGCTAAGCCCCACCCTTAAGTTTGCCCTAAGTGAAAACAGCTGACCCTATTTTTCAGCCCAAATGTTGCCTTTTTGGCCTGCCCCGCCCCTATCCTGTGCCCATAAAAAGACTTCAGCTGGCAGAGCAACGCAAGCGGCTGAGTGTCAAGGATACAAGCAGCTGAGCAAAGGAAAAATTCGGCTATCTTCAGACAGTGCGGCTTCGGAGAGGGGCCTGCCAGAGACAGCCCAGCTTCAGGGAAAGATCACCTTCCCATCCCCTTTCCAGCCTCCCTTTCCGCTGAGAGCCACCCACTGCTCAATAAAGTCTTCTGCATTCATCACCTTTCAAACAGTTCGTGTGAGCTGATTCTTCCTGGACACCGAACAAGAGCAGGGTGCCGAGAGGACAGGGGCCACCATCCTGACTGACCCTCCACTGAGGTGGCTGGCACTTGGCAGGCCCTGTCTTGCTCTGTTACCCAGGCTGGAGTATCGTGGCACGATCTCAGCTCACTGTAGCCTCTACCTCCCAGGTTCAAGCAATTCTCCTGCCTCAGCCTCCCAAGTAGCTGGGAGTACAGGCGCATACCACCACGCCCAGCTAATTTTGGATTCAGGAGGCTGAGGAAGGAGAATGGCGTGTACCCAGGAAGCAGAGCTTGCAGTGAGCAAAAGACTTGAACAGGCATTTCACAAAAGAGGATATCTAAATGCCAGTAAATAAATTCAGTTAATATGGTGTTCAACATCATTAGTCATCAAGGAAATGCAAATTAAAAGCAAAATACCTAAAATGAAAAAGACTGGCAAAGATGCAAAACTACCATAACTCTCATATAGTGCTTATAGGAATGTAGAACAGGTACAACCAGCTTAGAAAACTAGCAATCTTACTACACCTGTACATATATGTATCCTAAGGTTCAAAAAGTCCACTCCTTAATAAATATTTTCACCAAAATACAAAAACTGAAATGTTCATAAATAGGAATATACATACAGACAAAATCTGAAACTACCCAAATGACCCTCAATAGGAGAATGGATGAAGTGGAAGAGTCATTTATAGATTACTACCTAGCATGAGAACAAATGATCTACAACTACACATAATGTGGATAAATCACATCAACATATATGACAAAGAAGCCTGACACAAAAGAGATTCAAAAGATAAAAAAAATTATGGCCGGGCACGGTGGTTCACGCTTGTAATCCCAGCACTTTTGGAGGCCGAGGTGGGCAGATCACAAGGTCAGCCGATTGAGACTGAAATGGTGAATTTTATGTTATATATATTTTACCACCAAAAAAACCAGGAATATTTAGGACATTGGAGGGGACAAAAGTTTTAAAATAGGACACAAAAAGTAATATCCATAAAAGAAAACATTGATAATTCTGATTTTATTAAAACCAAGAACTTCTGTTTCATCGAAAAAATCATTAAAACAGGGAACAAGCAAGCCACAGAGTGGAAGAAGTTATTCACAATACATGTATGTGGATTCACATACACAATCCAACAAATGATTTAATATGCACAGTATATAAAGAACTCCTATGAATAAAGAGTATGACTCTATTATGAAATTCAAGAATAAGCAAAATTAATTCATACTGTTAGAAATTAGGATAGGGATTATCCTGGGAGATGGGAAGATGGTTCTGTAAGAGAACACAAGAAAGGGCTTCTTGTAGTATGGGCAATTTTCTTTTTTCATGATCTGAAGACTAGATATACAGATGCCCCAGTGTGTGAAAATCCACCAATTGCTATATTTATGACACATACAACTTTCTACCTTCACATGTTTTGATCAAATTAAAAATGTTGGCTGGGTGCGGTGACTCACGCCTGTAATCCCAGTACTTTGGGAAGCCTAGGCGGGTGGATCGCCTGAAGTCAGGAGTTCGAGATCAGCCTGACCAACAAGGTGAAACCCCGTCTCTACTAAAAATACAAAAATTAGCCAGGCGTGGTGGCAGGCACCTGTAGTCCCAGCTACTCGGGAAGCTGAGACAGGAGAACTGCTTGAACCTGGGAGGTGGAGGTTGCAGTAAGCTGAGATCACGCCACTGCACTCCAGCCTGGGTGAGGGAGCAAGACTGTGTCTCAAAAAAAAAAAAAAAAGTTAATTACATTTCAGTTAAGTATGATAACCATGTGTATTTAAAGAGATTTTATACTCTGTCAGAGTTCAGGGATGAATTACTGATAAGCACATTAGAAAACTAAATGTGAGCCGGGCACCAGTGACTCACGCCTGTAATCTCAGCACTTTGGGAGGCTGAGGTGGGTGGATCACCTGAGGTCAGGAGTTCGAGACTAGCCTGGCCAACATGGTGAAGCCCCATCTGTACTAAAAATACAAAAATTAGCCGAGTGTGGTGGTGGGCACCCGTAATCCTAGCTACTCAGGAGGCTGAAGCAGGACAATCACTAGAACCTGGACGTGGAAGTTACAGTGAGCCGACATCACTCCACTGCACTCTAGCCTGGGCAACAAGAATGAGACTCCATCTCAAAAAAAAAACAAAAAACAAAAAAAAAAACACAAACAAAAAAACTAAATGTGGAGGGATGAAGAGGAATTCCAGCAAAAACAAAAAACAAAACACCACACTACACGTGAAAGAAAAGGTAATAATGGTGTATGACATGGTTCAACCGGAACTATTATTTACATAGTTATATTAATGTAAACACTGAAAATTAGTCTAAATTAAAACTATAACTACTGGAAATATGGGGAGGTAATGAGTATGTTTATGGGATGGGGTGTTACAGTAATGAGAGAAATCCTCATCTTCCACAGTAGAAGTATGATAGTTAACAACAAACTAGAAATTTTAAAAATGAAAAACGGCATTTAAAATATTTAGAAGGCCAGGCGTGGTGGCTCACGCCTGTAATCCCAGCACTTTGGGAGGCCAAGGCAGGCAGATCACGAGGTCAGGAGTTCAAGACCAGCCTGGCCAATATGGTGAAACCCCGTCTCTGCTAAAAAATACAAAAATTAGCCAGGCATGGTGGTGCACTCCCAGCTACTCGGGAGGCGGAGGCAAGAGAATCGCTGAACCCAGGAGGTGGAGGTTGCGGTGAGTGAGGCGAGATCACACCACTGCACTCCAGCCTGGGCAACAGAGCAAGACTCTGTCTTAAAAAAATAGATAGATAGATAGATAGATAGATAGATAGATAGATAGATAGATAGATAGATAGAGACAGAGAGAGAGAGAGACAGGCAGAAAGGAAGATAGAGAGAGAGAGAGAGAGAGAGAGAGAGAGAGAGACAGGCAGAAAGGAAGAGAGAGAGAGAGAGAGAGAGAGAGAGAGAGAGAGAGAGAGAGAGAGAGAGAGAGAGAGAGAGACAGGCAGAAAGGAAGTAAGTTGGGCACAGTGGCTCACACTGCAATCCCAGCACTTTGGGAGGTCAAGGTGGGAGGATCACTTGAACCCAGGAGTTCAAGACCAGCCTGGGCAACATGTCAAGACCCCATCTCTACAAAAACATTTTAAAAGTTGGCTGGGCACGGTGGCTCACGCCTGTAATCCCAGCACTTTGGGAGGCCAAGGTGGGCAGATCACCTGAGGTCAGGAGTTCAAGACCAGCCAGCCAACACAGCGAAACCCTATCTCTACTAAAAATACAAAAATTAGTCGGGTGTGGTGGCACACGCCTGTAATCCCAGTTACTTGGGAGGCTGAGGCGGGAGAATTGCTTGAACCCAGAAGGCGGAGGTTGCAGTGAGCCAAGATCACGCCATTGTACTCCAGCCTGGGCAACAAGAGTGAAACTCTGTCTCAAAAAAAAAAAAAAAAATTAAAAGTTAGCTGAGATTGGTGGCAGGCCTGCAGTCCCAGCTACTCAGTAGGCTTCAGCGGGAGAATAGTTTGAGCCCAGGAATTCGTGGCAGCAGTGGACTATGACTGCAACACCACACTCCACCCTGGGCGACAAAGCAAGACACCATCTCTTAAAAAGTAAATTAAGAATATTTAGAAATGTGGGAGTAATTCCAGAAGAGTTGAAAAGGTTCAAAGTATGTTATTACTTTCATAACAACTTTTTAAATAGTTGATTCAATTGTTAATAACAATAGAATTATTTAGCATTTTGGGCTCTCAGAGTTTCTATTATTATTACCATGTATTACATACATATAACTCATGAATGGTTTGTTATGGCTGATCTAAGAAATGGGATCCTTGACAGCCAGGATAAGACATCCTGGGTAACTGATCTGAACACAGGAGCTCAAAGCTACATGGCCTGTCTGCTTTCCACCACAAGGAAAGACATTCTAGTGCTAAGGAAGTTTTTCCTTTCCGTTTTTTTCTGCCCTTATTGATGAAGTATCTTTAACACCTCATATACTTACATATATGAACATCAGCAGATAAAATTAGTAATCAGGCCAGACATGGTGGCTCCTACCTGTAATCCCAGCACTTTAGGAGGCTGAGGCAAAAGGATTGCTTGCTTGAGACCAGGAGTTCAAAGCCAGCCTGGCCAACATGGTGAAACCCCATCTTTACTAAAAACACAAAAATTAAACGGGGCCATGGTGGTACATGCCCGTAATCCCAGCTACTCAGCCGGCTGAGGCATGAGAATAGCTTGAACCTAGGAGGCAGAGGTTGCAGTGAGCCATGATGAAATCCCATCTCTACTAAAAATACAAAAATTGGCCAGGCGTGGTGGTACATGCCAGTAGTTCCAGCTACTCAGGAGGCTGAGGCAGGAGAATCCATTGAATCTGAGAGGAGGAGGATGCAGTGAACCGAGATCATGCCACTGCACTCCAGCAGAGTGAATGACACAACGAGACTCTATCTCAAAAAACAAACAAAACCCAATAAAATTAGTCATCAGTTTTGCCCCATATTAGAAGAATGTCCTTAATATAAGTCTAAAATGATAATAATCAATTACAAAACGTACAAAATAAACATCAATTATATTCTTTCTAAATTTTTCACGAAAAACACTAAATCTACCATGCACTTTTTTTTTTTTTTTTTTTTTTTGGAGATGGAGTTTCTTTCTGTCCCCCAGGCTGAAGTACACTGGCAACGCAATCTTGATCTCGACTCACTGCAACCTCTGCCTCCCGGGTTCAGGCGATTCTCCTGCCTGAGCCTCCCAAATAGCTGGGATTACAGGCACGCACCACCATGCCCTGCTAATTTTTGTATTTTTAGTAGAGATGGGGTTTCACCATGTTGACCAGGCTGGGACCTCAGGTGATGAACCTGCCCTGGGCTCCAAAAGTGCTGGGATTACAGGTGTGAGCCACCACGTCTGGCTTACCATGTACTTTCTTTCTTTTCTTCTTTTTTTTTTTTTTTTGAGGGAGTCTCGCTCTGTTGCACAGGCTGCAGGAGTGCAGTGGCACGATTTTGGCTCACTGCAACCTCTGCCTCCCGGGTTCAAGGGATTCTCCTGCCTCAGCCTCCCGAGTAGCTGGGATTACAGGTGCGTGCCACCATGCCTGGCTAATTTTTTGTATTTTTAGTAGAGATGTGGTTTCACCATGTTAGCCAGGATGGTCTCAATCTCCTGACCTCATGATCCGCCCACCTAGGCCTCCCAAAGCAGGTGTGAGCCACCATGCTGGTATACTTTCTTTAGGCATGACACCAAAGATTAAAAACCTTAAAGAAAGTAATAGATGAATTGTATAAAATAAAAGTTAAACAATTCTATATAACAAAACATACTGTTTATATGTTAAAGGCAAAACCACAAAATGGGGGAAATGTTTAAAATTTTTTTCAAAGCATTATATGAGTGTTTCTAAATCAAGACATAAAGACAAACCCTTATACAGTAAAACAGGCAAAGGACACAAGCCAAAAAGAAGAAACATACTCTACTACTTACCAGACTATTCATAGATTTTTTGAGGATTCTGAGAAGCTTAGCTAGAAAACCACTCCTATAAGCAAAGTGTGTCAGCAACTTTTAAAAAATATAGGATAGCATTTTTTTGTGCATACTAGTGGGAAAAAATGAGAGCATGTAATTCAGCCAAAGAGAGAAATATATGTCAAACATCAAGCTTATTGACAAGAAAAGAAATGAGCAGTTTGCCTATATACTATCTTTGGCAGTTCTGTCTAATTTAGCCACCAGGAAAAGACACTCCCAAATTCCTGGGCAGGCGGCTAACATAACAAAAGAAGTTCTGGATATGAGGTGTGCATGACAACCGAATGGGGTTCAACTACCAGATATGAAGGAGCAAAAGTCTAGGTTATAATGATGGCAAAGGCAAAAGAGAATAAGGAAGACATCGAAATCACTAACTTCTGGTTGTTTATCATACCAAATGATAAGCAATAAAGTTTTATTACCAACTATGAAAGTGGATCAACAGGCCGGGCACGGTGGCTCATGCCTGTAATTCCAGCACTTTGGGAGGCCGAGGCAGGTGGATCATGAGGTCAGGTGTTCGAGATCAGCCTGGCCAACATAGTGAAACCCTGTCTCTACTAAAAATACAAAAAATTAGTCAGGCGTGGTGGCAGGCGCCTATAATCCCAGCTACATGGGAGGCTGAGGCAGGAGAATCGCTTGAACCTGGAAGGCAGAGGTTGCACTGAGCCAAGATCGTGCCATTGCACTCCAGCCCGGGTGACAGTGTGAGACTCCGTCTTAAAAAAAAAAAAAAAAGAAAGTGGATTAACAAATGGTATCTCTGGGGACAGTCATTTGGAAAAGAAACAACAGACTGAAAAGATTTAAAACCCTTTCATCAATCCATATTTTACTCCATCAAAAAACATTCAAGTTTACCTTAAATATGTTACCGCTTTTGAAAAAGTACACAAAATAAACCCTTTAAAATTAAAATTGCAGAAGACTGTCAGATACTGTTGTTTCCCATTATCTAATTAATGAAGACTAGCTTGTTCAAACTTTTTTTTTTGAGACAGGGTCTCACTCTGTCGCCTAGGCTAGAGTGCAGTGGCATGATCTCAGCTCACTGCAACCTCCACCCACTGCAACCTCCACCTCCCAGGTTCAAGAGATTCGTGTGCCTCAGCCTCCTAAGTAGCTGGGATTATAGGCTATGCCTGGCTAACTTTTGTATTTTTGTATTTTCTATTTTTTGTAGAGATGGGGTTTGTAGAGATGTCGGCCAGGCTAGTCTCAAACTCCTGACCTCAGGCAACCCGCCCGCCTCGGCCTCCCAAAGTGCTGTGATTAGAGGCATGAGCCACCAACCCCGGCCTGCTTTTTAAAACTTAACACAGGGTTGGCCGGGCGCAGTGGCTCACGCCTGTAATCCCAGCACTTTGGGAGGCCGAGGCGGGCGGATCACGAGGTCAGGAGATCGAGACCATCCTGGCTAACACAGTGAAACCCCGTATCTACTAAAAAAATAGAAAAAATTGGCCGGGCGTGGTGGCGGGCGCCTGTAGTCCCAGGTACTCTGGAGGCTGAGGCAGGAGAATGGCGTGAACCCAGGAGGCGGAGCTTGCAGTGAGCCGAGATCGCGCCACTGCACTCCAGCCTGGGGGACAGAGCGAGACTCCGTCTCAAAAAAAACAAAAAACAAAAACAAAAACAAAAACTTAACACAGGGTTAACGATTGTGGGGAGGGGGTGGGGAGGGTGGGGTGTCTCAGTCTGTCACCCAGGCTGGAGTACAGTGGCATGATCATAGTTCACTGCAGCCTTAAACTCCTGGGCTCAAGAGATCATCCCACCTCAGCCTTCCAAGTAGCTAGGGCTACAGGCCACCACACCCACAATATTTATTTAATTTTTTGGTAGAGATGGGATCTCACTATGTTGCCCAGGCTGGCTTCAAACTCCTATACTCAAGTGATCTTCCTGCCTCAGCCTCCCAAAATTGGTGGGATTACACGTGTGAACCAACATGCCAGGCCTTGAGTTAACTCATATTCTATTTTACCACACCACCCCTAGAAAGAAGAAAATTCAAACAAATAAAACAAATAAGGTCAAACAAAAAATGAAAATCTGATGTTATACAACCATGAATCTGTGAAAATTCTGATTTCAAGCACACAAGAATTCAAAGAATGAACAAAGGAAAAGGTATTGACAGCAATGTTTTTACACAGCCAAAGAGTGGTAGGGCGTAGTAACAGGTCACTACCACAGGATGCTGGAGTCTCTTCCAAAAATGTATCTGCCACTTATAACCTAATTAATGACAGAAAATGTCAGGGGAGAGCAACTAGGAATCAGAGGAAAGGGGATGGTAATAAAAACATAAACTTACACAAAAGGCTAAAATGTCAGGAGGAAAAGAGGCCTGTGTATCAATATTTTGCCTGTCAGGAAGGTTTTCTTCCCAATCAAAAGAACTTCCTTTTACATAATTACTTGAGAAACGTGCCTTCCTAAAATGCTATTTAAAAAAAAAAAAAAAAAAGGGCAGGCAAGGTGGCTTACACCTGTAATCTCAGCACATTGGGAGGCCGAGGCAGGAGGACTGCTTGAGGCCAGGAGTTCAAGACCAATCCGGGCAACACAGGGAGACCTTGTCTCTATAAAAATTTTAAAAATTAGCTGGACATGGTGGTTCATGCCTGTGGTCTCAGCTACTTGGGAAGGTGAGGTAGAAAGATTGCTTGAGCCCAGGAGGTTGAAGCTGTAGTGAGCCCTGATTGCACCACTGCCACTGCACTCCAGCCTGGTCATAGAGAGAGATCCTGTCTCTCTCTCTCTCTCACACACACACACACACACACACAAAAGGCTTAGATAACCACAAGGATTGTATGTTAAACATTAAACCTACATTTAAATAACCAAATCATATTTTCTTGAATCCAAAATTATTCTGAAAAACAAAACAAAGAAATTTAAAGTCTCAAGGCTGCTAACGTCACAAAAATGCTTCTGTAAAAATTTTCAGCTATTTAGGGGGGAAATACTAGTTCTAGTAAGTTTTCCAAAACAAAGATGTAATGAAAAATAGTATCTCAGAGTCCATCCCAGTCTTAAGATTTTAATACTCTACATAAACCATTCTTGTAGGCATTTTGAAAATATGACCTACTATGTTAAAACAGGGATATTCTCAAGGATCTAAAACTATCAGGCAGGTTAGGGATTCCAAACTAAACTTGGGCAATGAGCCTAAGCAAACTTCAATATAAACTATGCTTCCCAGCTTAGCTTAGTTTTCATAAATTTCTGAATATGTCAGCTTTGAGCAGATATCAGAGTATTTTTAATCTACCAAAGATAAAATACACAGAGTATAGTAACAACTACATTTTGAAAACAAAAATTTTATAAAGGTTTAATGATTTCAAAGTATATGCATTACTGCTCAGAAACCACAATTCATAGCATATATTTTTTAATATTAAAATGAACTCTTCCGGCCGGACTTGGTGGCTCATGTCTGTAATCCCAGCACTTTGGGTGGCCAAGGCGGGTGGATCATGAGGTCAGGAGTTCAAGACCAGCCTGGCCAACATGGTGAAACCCTGTCTCTACTAAAAATACAAAAATTAGCTGGGTGTGGTGGCAGGCACCTGTAATCCCAGCTACTCGGGAGGCTGAGGCAGGAGAATTGCTTGAACCCAGGGGGGCGGAAGTTGCAGTGAGCTGAGATTGCGCCACTGCACTCCACCCTGGGCAACAGAGTGAGGCTCCATCTCAAAAAAAACAAAACAAAACAAAAAAAACTCCTCCATAAACTGAAATGTAAAGAGAATACACTATTACCCGGCATAGTCCTAGAGTAGAATGCAATGATTTAGCACTGATTCTAATTAAAATATTTAATATTGGCCTGGCAACGGTGACTCATGCCTGTAATCCCAGAACCCTGGGAGACTGGGGTGGGTGGAGTGCTTGAGCTCTATCAGGAGTTCAAGACCAGCCTGGGCAACATGGCAAAACCCTATCTCTAGCAAAATACAAAAAGCCAGGTGTGGTGGTGCATCCCAGCTACTTGGTGGGTTGAGACAGGAAGACTGCTTGAGCCTGGGAGGTCGTAGCTGTGGCTAGCCAAGATCATGCCACTGCATTCCAGCCTGGCTGACAAAGTGAGACACCGTCTGAGGAAAAAAAAAAATTAACATCTATACTCTATTATAGATTACACATATTCAAAGAACCAAGTGCTTAACAAAATACACTTATTGTTCTCTACCTTCCTATTTTCTTTAATTTCTGATTAGAATGTAAAGACGAGACAGAAGGTGTCTCCTGTCTCTCCTGAGACAGTAGAGTATGGAGTACTATCTTTTGATAATGGCAAGCTACCTTTTGGAATCTAACTTAGTCTTCCTGAGAAGATTCTAGGGTACTTCAGGATACAACAAAAGAGAATTGTTATTTACATCATCCAGTAATGTACTATATAGAGATATGTGAAAGTGAGTAAGTATTTTACCTTCAGGAGTGGGTAAATTAGCTTTTATTATATGCGATTATTCTGTGAGATGGGGGAAAAAACTCTCAATTAGGAGAAACTGGTGCCTCATAAAGTTAGCATCTTGGCCTTACAGTAATAAGGACTTTCTAACTTATTGTAATAAATGAAAGAACATATTCCCATAGGGCTTTAGCCAGTATTAAGGAACAACTTCCATCTTAAGAAGCTTAGCTGAAAAAAGAAATAGGGGGAAAAAAGGACAAATGAACAATAAATTCTCAAAGAACTGTAGGCAAAACAGTTCACATGCCATTCAACAATCTGTCAATTTCTATATACTTAAAAGCATAAAGGTTAACCATGCCAGTCTAATCAGCCACTCTTTCACACACACAGCTACATTATTCCACAGTAACATTATTAACCTACAAATAACTAAATATGACTTTCAAGTATAGTTTATCATACTAACACTTTCTAATTTAAAATTTAAAAGTCAACACTTGGTCACGGTGGCTCACACCTGTAATCCCAGCACTTTGGAAGGCCAAGGTGGGTGGATCACCTGAGGTCAAAAGTTCCAGACCAGCCTGGCCAACATGGTGAAACCCCATCAACTAAAAATACAAAACTAGCCAGGTGTGGGGGCGCACACCTGTAATTCCAGCTACTTGGGAAGTTGAGGCAGGAGAACAGCCTGAACCTGGGAGGTGGAGGTTGTAGTGAGCTGAGATAGTGCCACTGCACTCCAGCCTGGGCAACAGAGTGAGCCTCCATCTCAAAATAAATAAATAAATAAAAGTCAACACTAATTTCAGTTTAACATTAGAATGAACATAAGTACTCATCTCTACTGTCTTCTGAAACCCTACTAAAGTGACAGTAAGGGGAATTTAAAAAAAAAGCATATAAACTCATAAGGGGCCAGGCACGGTGGCTCATGCCTGCAATCCCAGCAGTTTGGGAGGCTCAGATGGGCGGATCACCTGAGGTCAAGAGTTAGAGACCAGCCTGCCAACACAGCAAAATCCAGTCTCTACTAACAATACAAAAATTAGCCTGGCCTGGTGGCACGCGCCTGTAATCCCAGCTACTCGGGAGGCTAAGGCAGGAGAATCACTTGAACCCAGGAGGTGGAGGTTGCAGTGAGCCGAGATTGAGCCACTGCACTCCAGCCTGGGTGACAGAACGAGACTCTGTCTCAAAAAAAAAAAAAAAAAAAGTGAAAGGAAGGAAGGAAGGAAGGAAGGACGGACAGACGGATAGACGGATGGATGGATGGATGGAAGGAAGGACGGAAGGACAGAAGTAAAGGGGTTTTACAGTTCTAATAGAAAATCTGGAATTACAGATGAGAATGACAAAGGAAACAACATAAAATGAAAAAACAAAACAAAACAAGAAAACTTCAGGAAAAACAAAAGATTTTCCAAGAAACGTAATGTAATCATACACAACTGAGAAGAGTCAACATAGTATTTATATATAGTTAAAATAACATAAACACTTGATATTGCTATCACCATAATGGGAAAGATAAAGGAAGGGAAAATGGTGGCAAAAGTAAGGCTGAGTGGTATAAAAGAGCTAAACTCATGTTCCACAATAGTAAATCAATAGAAAATGCTAAAAATTTAAAAATCATTAATTAGCAATATAAGCACACTATTTAGAAATCTAGTGGTAAGTAATGTACCAGAAAACAAACAAGACTAGAGAGAGGAAATGTGGGAGGGAATAGGTAAAGCAAGAAACTACTGTTTCACATCATAAGCCTAGTATTAATAGTTTTTTAATTTTTAAAATTACATATACATACAGTATTACATTGATACAAGTAAACAAAAAACTTCAGAAAATAATGCTTTGCTGAGGACTGACTGGGAGTAGGAGGGCTACGTGGGGAAGGGTGAAAAAAAGCATTTACATTTTGTCCTTGGTTCTCACCCATTTATGCTTTGGGAAAATCATTCCCTGTCCCTTGCTTGCCAAGTGTGTACACGGTAAAACCAGGACAGGGTAAGAGCCCTGCTAGTATAAGGTTTTGTTTGGTTTTTTGAGGCAGGTTCTATCACCCAGGCTGGAGTACAGTGGCACAATCTCGGCTCACAGCAGCTTCAACCTCCCAGGCTCAAGCAATCCTCCCACCTCAGCCTCCCAAGCAGCTAGGACTGCAGGCACATGCCACCATGCCCAGCTATTTTTTGTTTTGCCATGTTGCCCAGGCTGATTTCGAACTCCTGGGCTCAAGTGATCCGCCCACCTTGGCCTTCCAAAGTGCTGGGATTACAGGCATGAGGCACCTTGCCTAGCTGTAAGGTTTCAATGAAAACAGATGCAGGCTGACTGGCCATCCTCAGCATCCACTGTTCCAGCCTTTCCTCTTACAAGTTTCCTGGCTGGTAGATTATAATTTTAAAAGAAGGTCTCCTTCCACTACTGTCTAGGGGTTTCAAAGTACAACCGTGTCCAGTGTTGTTACATGGTAAAATGACAGCAATCAGGAATGATCAATGCTGATTTTGTGTTGCCTGGGGATCACCCTCCTCTCAGAAGCAGACAAGAACTTGAATCGAACTTGGATTTCCATTATTTCCCCAATATACATAACCAAACAGAGTAGCTGAAAACCCCAGGAAAAAGAAACTCATGAACCAAAATAATTAATCACCCAAAGAGTACATACAACTGTATCAAAGATGGACAAAAACCAGATAAAATATACCATTCTGAATTCCTAAGTTTCTTAAACATATTATCATGCTTATTTTAAGTTCTTGGTCCATCTGTTCCAAAATCCAACAATGTTATCTACAAGACACAAAAAAGGAGAGAAAAATATCACAGGAAAAAAATAAACTGAAGGAAAGCTGAAGAAACAATTTGATAAAATGAAATTCAAGACAAAAAAATGCCATGAGGGGCAGTATGTACTGCTAAAAGGAATAATAAAAGAAGAAGATACAACCATAACAAACAAGCCTGCATGTTTGTGACCTAGAAATTACAGTAACAAAATATGTCAAGTAACAAATGAGAGAATGCAGAGAAAAATATATGAGTTAACTATCATGGCCAGGAATGGTGGCTTATGCCCATCATTGATGGTGATAATCCTAGCATTTTGGGAGGCTAAGGTGGGTGGATCACTTGAGCCCAGGAGTTCAAGACCAACCTGGACAACATAGTGAAACTGCTTCTACAAAAAATAAAAAAATGTGGAGGTGGGCGCCTGCCTGTAGTCCCAGCTACCCAGGAGGCTGAGGCGGGAGGATCACCTGAGCCTGGGAGGTCGAAGCTGCAGTGGGCTGTGATCATGCCACTGCACTCCAGTCTGGGTGACAGAGTGAGACCCTGTCTCGGGAAAAAAAAAAAAAAAATTGCACTTGCAGATTTTAATACTCCCTTCTCAGAAACTAATCATGTAGAAAAAAATAAAAGTACTGAAGATCTAAACAATATAATTAACAATTCTGGGCTGGGCACAGTGGCTCACACCTGTAATCCCAGCACCTTGGGAGGCCGAAGCAGGCGGATCACGTAAAGTCAGGAGTTCAAGACCAAACTGGCCAACGTGGTGAAACCCCGTCTCTACAAAAAAATACAAAAACTAGCCGGGCGTGGTGGCGGGCACCTGTAACCCCAGCTACTTGGGAGGCTGAGGCAGGAGAATCGCTTGAATCCAGGAGGTGGAAGTTGCAGTGAGCTGAGATTGTACCATTGCACTCCAGCCTGGATGACAAGAGTGAAACGCCATCTCGAAAAAAAAAAAAAAATTCTCAACAATTAGACAATATATAGAACTCTGTACACAGCAAAGATAAAGAAGGAAGTCTTTTCAAGTACACGTTTACAGCCATAAAGCAGGCCTCAATAAAATCCAAATAACCAGTATCACAGAGATCACATTAACTATGATATAATGAAATTAGATATTAATATCAAAAGTAGAGTTTTGTTAAAAAACTAATATATTTAGAAACTAAAACATACTAAGTGACTCGTGTTAAAAAGAAAAATAAAGGAAACTAAGAAACTTTGTCAAAACACTACATTTTGTGGGACACAGTTAAAACAATTCATAAAAAAGTTACACCATTAGGGGACGGGTGCAGTGGCCCACGCCTGTAATCCCAGCACTTTGGGAGGCCGAGGTGCTAGGATGGCTTGAGCCCAAGAGCTTGAGACCAGCCTGAGAAACACAGCAAGATCTGGACTCCACAAAATATTTTTTTTAATTAGCTAGGTGTGGTGGCACGTGCCAATATTCCCAGCTGGGTGACAGAGAGAGACCCTGTCTCAAAAAAAAAAAAAAAAAAATTTGGGAGGAAGTAACAAAAATAAGGTTGCTTGCACAGGCCAATGACAACATGGGCCATAAAACTGAGGACTGTGATTAATCATCTGCGCCTGACATCTAGAAAGAATTAAGATGTTTGTGGGTGGATAAATAAATCAGCAGAAATTTGAAAATGGTGAGAATATGTAATAGAATTAAAATAGAAAAGGTAGGCTGGGCACGGTGGCTCACACCTGTAATCTCAGGACTTTGGGAGGCCAAGGCAGGCGGATCACCTGAGGCTGGGAGTTCGAGACCAGCCTGACCAACAAGGAGAAACCCCGTCTCTACTAAAACTACAAAATTAGCCGGGCACGGTGGTGCATGCCATAATCCCAGCTATTCGGGAGGCTGAGGCAGAATTGCTTGAACCCAGGAGGCGGAGGTTGCAGTGAGCCAAGGTCGCACCACTGCACTCCAGCCTAGGCAACAAGAGCAAAATTCCATCTCAAAAAAAAAAAAAGAGAGTGAGAGAAAAGGTAAAGCCAGGTAAGTCTTGCTTTAGAAGAATCTTTTTTTTTTTTTTTTTGAGACAGAGGGAGAGAGAATATTTTTACGTACTCAGAACCAAGCACAGATAGTAGGCCTTAAATAAATACTTGAAACAAATTTCTGAAGCGCTGGAAAATAGTTCCTACACAAATCATCCACATGGTTTCTCTTACTGCTAAAACAGTTGGGCCTTCCATCTTAACTGCTTTTTTTTCCTTTGTTAAAAATTAATTACAATTTTCATTTATTTATTTGAGACAGAGTCTTGCTCTGTTGCCTAGGCTGGAGTGCAGCAGTGCAATCTCAGCTCACTGCAACCTCCGCCTCCTGGGTTCAAGCAATTCTCATGCCTCAGTCACCCAAGTAGCTGGGATTACAGGTGTGCGCCACTGTATTCAGCTAATTCTTGTACTTTTAGTAGAGACAGGGTTACACCATATTGGCCAGGCTGGTCTTGAACTCCTGACCTCAAGTGATCCACCTGCCTCGGCCTCCCAAAGTGCCTGAGCCACTGCACCCGGCCCCATACTTGTTAATATGAAGAAAACTTAAGATAAAATTAAAATCATCAATAGAACAGTAAACGCAGTTACCTACCATTCAGTATGGCCCTCACAGAGGCAAAGGCAAGGCCTAGAAGAAGAAAATAGGCCACCTGTCTTAGAAAGCAAGGAAGCAAAGAATGGGTCTTTCTCATTCACAGCATTCTTCTCGCCCAATCTCCCAGGATTGTGCCAAAGAACTTGGCATCAACTAACCATACCTGAAATTGCTGCCAATGTGTGGAAGTCTTAGCCAGATTTGTCCCCATTTATATTTATACTCAAGTGGACAACTGTCACCAGGTGGCAGCAAACCACAGCTAGGACCAGGTCAGATTTGGATCATGCAGCTGGATTCCTGTAACTCCGGGCCAGCTAGAAATAACACTAGTGTGATCAAATTTTGTTTCTGAGATGGGGTCTGCTCTATCACACAGGCTGGAATGCAGTGGTGCAATCATAGCTCACTGCACCCTCAATCTCGCGGACTCAAGCAATCCTCCTGCCTCAACCTCTCAAGTGGCTGGGACTACAGGCACATGCCACCCCACCTGGCTAATGTTTTTTATTTTTTGTAGAGACAGGGTCTCACTATGTTGCCTAGGCTGATGCCGAACTCCTGGTCTCAGCAGTCCTCACCCTCACCCTCCCAAAGTGCTGGGATTACAGGCCTGAGCCACTGCACCCGGCCTAATTAAATATGTTGAACCCCACCTATCTCATTACGGTGGAGTCTTACTACTAATCAGATAATTATCCTGACCCTTCTAGATATGACTTTCTCGATGTAGATAGTATTTTAATACTTTTATATAGTTATATATTAAAATAATACTATTTATGCCAATGTAATATGCATGCATGTAAAACACACTTTATGTGAATGTATACCATTATTACCCATTTAATGAAATAGGAGATGAGTCCATTGAGATATAAATAAATGAATAAATTAGAAGTTCAATAGCAATAGGATGTTTATGTAGCTTCAAAGCACCTCCTCACAAAATACTCATGAATTACAGGGAAAAAGTAACTTGACAGTGGAGAAGCTTGGCAAACATCTTCTAAGTGACCCAAGTGGACATCACCAGAAATGAGACAAATCAAAATCATGTACCACCTAAAAAGAATATAAAGAACATAGGGAAAATTTACCCACATTGAAGGAGATTCCACAAAGTAAGTGACCTGTACTGCCGAAACTATAAAGGTCATGAAAGTCTAGGACATGACTAAGGAACAATTACAGGGTGAAAGAGACTACACAAACAGGATAACTAAAAGCAAATACATGGCTCTGAACCAGATCCTTCCGCTACGAAGAACGTTATTATAACTGACAAAACTAAATGGGGGCTGAGAATTATTAACTTCATAATTGTTGATAATAATTATAATGATGTGGAATGCACTTGTCTGTAGGAAATACACTTTAAAATATTCAGAGGAATGGTGAAACTATCAGAGGTTGGCAACTCACCCTCAAATGGTTCAGGAAAATAGTTCTTTGAATTTGTCTTTAAGTTTGTGGTTGTTTAAAAATTTTTATTTTAATTGTTTTTAAAAAGAGTGCCTACCAAAGGATACGAACAAACATACTACAATGTTTGCCTAAGGATTCAGAGGGGAATAGAAGTGGGAATGGAAATAAAAAGAAATTAATACACATATGCATACCAACAAGCAAGAAAAGGCCTGGAAGGCCAAAATGTTTAAGAACTATTAATGAGAAGTATGATTATGAACTGAACTCTAGAACAATAACCAAAAAATTTGGTTTAAGTAAATATTGGCCTAAGTGACTGCATCTGGGGGCAGGGCTCACCTGAAGTGTGGCTTTATGCTGGAGGTGACAATAGGAAGTAAACAAAAGACTCACTTTCTTTCCATTTTTATAAGAGCTGAAAGGGGTTGCTAGTGAATAATGGGGAAGAGTAGGGAACTGATCGTTCCTTATTGTGGTCTTACACCACATGTTACTCTTAAAACTACATATGTGAACTATTTTTATAAATAAACAATTAAATGTAATAGAAAGGAACAATACAAGTTTGAAATCAGTAATATGAAGGCAAAAAGGAATCCCGATTGGCAGGATTTGTAGGGGCAGGCAAATTTAAGAGGTTAAGATTAAGCCAGAAGTCGGGAAGCTAGATATGCAGGTCAGTTATCAGCCATAAGGACACAGATGAAACTTGGTATTGCATGGTATTGCAGAGGGCATCAAACCATGAGTTTGGTAGGCTCGTCTGTTCAGCTGATTTATCAGGGAATAGTAGATCTAGTATCATGGAATGAAGAATGGTTACAGGTGACTGAGAAATGAAGCAACTAATGGCAGCCTCATTCCCAGTCTCTGCAGCGATCCTCTTTGCAGTTACTGCCACTTTAAACACATCCACAGAATCTGGGCATCCCTAACTCCTAAGAGAAATTCTGACTTGATTTTTAGAGCTCTAGATCCTCAGCCTCAATCCAATCCTTAATGGTCTAATTACTGGACGCCAAGCTGAATACCACTGTGTGCTCTAATTCCAAAATTCCTGTTCTGATAGCATATTTAGTTTCTGCTTGCCATGCCCCATGTACTTCTCTCAAGGCTGTACTCTGTCACAGACTCCAGCCCAGTGCAAGTGTTTCTCTGGTCCTCTTACCAAACAACTGTCTGACAAATTTCTGTGTAAATATCCAAGTGTCACCTGCTTTGGAGGCAGGAAAAAATATAGATATAGGCAGACAAACTTGCATAGGCTGCAGAACCAGGAATGTAAACTAATCACTGAAACCTTGGACAGCTCCCTGTGAACCTCAGTTTCCTATACATATAGAATTGGGTCAGTGGTACTTGTCTCATTGGGTTGGTGTAAGAAATACAAAGAGGGGGTCTGGTTCTGTTGCCCAGGCTGGAGCGCAGTAGTAAGATCTTGGCTCGGCTCACTGCAACCTCCACCTCTTGGGCTCAAGTCACCCTCCCATGTCAGCCTCCTAGGCAGCTGGAACTAGCAGCACATGCCACCACACCGCCTGACTTTTTTTTTTTTTTTAAGTAGAGATGAGGTTTCACCATGTTGTCCAGGCTGGTCTTGAACTCCTGAGCTCAAGCACCCTGCCTGCCTCAGCCTCCCAAAGTGCTGGGATTACAGGCGTCCATCCATGCTCTTGATTCTTAAAACAACCCTATGAGGCAGTTATTATCATCAAACCTGTATTACAAATAAGGAAAATGAATACAAAGAATTTAAGAAACTTACACACGGTCACACAGCTAAGTAACTAATGGTTGTTTGATATTACTTACATATCTCTTTATATATACCTATATATAACAGATATTTCTTTAAATATTCGGTATACATATATATGTTTGTGTATATACACACCTACACACACAAAAAGATAAGGATATTTCCCTACTCAGCACAGAGCAGTGCACATATTAATCACTCAATAAACAGGAGTTTATTTATTTATCTTTTTGAGACGAAGTTTTGCTCTTGTTGCCCAGGCTGGAGTGCAATGGCGAGATCTCAGCTCACCGCAACCTCCGCCTCCCAGGTTCAAGAGATTCTCCTGTCTCAGCCTCCCGAGTAGCTGGGATTACAGGCATGCACCACCACGCCCGGCTAATTTTTGTATTTTTGGTAGAAACAAGGCTTCTCCATGTTGGTCAGGCTGGTCTCGAACTCCCAAACTCAGGTGATCCGCCCTCCTCGGCCTCCCAAAGTACTGGGATTACAGGCGTGAGCCACGGCACCCGGCCTAAACAGGAGTTATTATTATCTTTGTAGTTCTCTGATAAATTAAACAACTTTCTCATTTTAAGATTAGACTCGGCGGGTGTGGTAGCTCATGCATGTAATCCCAGCACTTTGGGAGGCCAAGGTGGTTGGATCACCTGAGGTCAAGAGCTCGAGACCAGCCTGGTCAACCTGGTGAAACCTGTCTCTACGAAAAATACAAAAATCTGCCAGGCGTGGTGGCAGGCACCTATAACAACCTCAGCTATTCGGGAGGCTGAGGCAGGAGAATTGCTAGAACCTGGGAGGCGGAGGTTGCAGCGAGCCGAGATCACGCCATTGCACTCCAGCCCAGGCTACAACAGCAAGACTCCATTAAAAAAAGAAAAAAAAAAAGATTTTATAGCTGTATGGTGTCAGAGCTAGAGGACAGAATTCAATCTTCTGTAGTCTTTTGAAACTGAGGTGATATACTAAGTCTTTTGAAAACTGTAACCCAGCCCCAACCTAAATCAATCCTTGACCGATTTGAGGTGAACAGCCCCACATCCTATCTACCTAGCAAAGGAAAGAGGGAGAAAGATATCATCTTAGTCTCTAGGATTCTTTTGTATGCAAAGTCTGTATACAATTTAAAAAATTAAGAAGTATGGAAAGAGGGAGAATGACTGATAAGAGGAGAAAAAAGTACAGAAACAAATCCACAGATGATTCAGATATTGGAGCTGGCAAACGTGGACTTTAAAATGACTATGATTAGTATGTTAAAAGAAAATAGAAGAAAAAATTGCACAAAATGAATTTATGAAATGACTTTTTGGAATGAATTTTAACAGAATACTGGAAACTATTTTAAAAATTTAAACCTGAAATACAGTACCTAGAATCTGTAACTCATTGGATAGACAGTATAAAACAGAATTAGTTAACTTAAATTCAGGTCAACAGGCCAGGCGCAGTGGCTCCTGCATGTAATCCCAGCACTTTGGGAGTCAGAGGCGGGTGGATCACCTGAGGTCAGGAGTTTGAGAACAGCCTGACCAACATGGTGAAACCCTGTCTCTACTAAAAATACAGAAAAAACTAGCCGAGTGTGGTGGCACATGCCTGTAATCCCAGCTACTTGGGAGGCTGCAGTAGCAGAATGGATTAAACACAGGAGGCAGAGTTGCAGTGAGCCAAGATCACGTCATTGCACTCCAGCCTGGGCAACAAGAGCAAAACTCCGTCTCAAAAAAAAAAAAAAAAAAAAAATTTCAGGTCAAATCCAAACTGAAGCACAGAAAACAAGGGCAAAAAGGACAGAACACAGTGTTGGAGACACACAGAACATAGTCAAAAATTCTACTATACGTAGGTTAATGAAGAGGAGAGAGAAAATGAAGCAGCAATATTTGAAGAGATAATGGCTATGAATTTTCTAAAACTAATGAAAGATAAAGAAGCTCAGTGAACCAAAGGCAGGAAAGAAAACCACACCCATGCACATCAAAGTTAAACTGTTGGAAACAAACACAAAGAGTAAATATTAAGAGCAGCCAAAGGAAAAAAGACATTACTTTAAATGCAGCAATAAATAGCATTACTAAAAGAAATTAAGCAAGCCAGGGCCGGGCGCAGTGGCACACGCCTCTAATCCCAGCACTTTGGGAGGCTGAAGCAGGAGATCACTTGAGGCCAGAGTTCAAGATCAGCCTGGCCAACATGCTGAAACCCCACCTCCACTAAAAATACAAAAATTAGCTGGGCATGGTGGCGCATGCCTGTAATCCCAGCTACTCGGGAGGCAGAGAAGGAAAATCGCCTGAATTCGGGTGGCAGGGGTTGCAGTGAGCCAAGATCATGCCACTGCACTTCAGACTAGGCAACAGAGTGATACTCTGTCTCAAATAAATAAATAAAGCCAGAAAACAATAAAATGAAAACTTCATAGTACTGAAAGGGTGAAAAAAACCCAGCCTATAATTCTATATCCAGAAAAAAAAAACCTTCAAAAAAAAAAAAAAGCAAAATAAAGATGTTTTCAGGCAAATAAAAACTGAGACGGGTTGTTGACAGCAGATCTGCACTATAAAAATTATTAAAAGTTCACTAAGCTGAAGGAAAATCTCTCAGATAAAAGTACCACTTCAGGAAGAAATGAGAAACACTGTTAAGGAAAATATGTGGTTAAAATCAAAAGAATAATATTTGTGACACATACAAACTATATAAAACTCAATAAATGAAGTTTTATTGGAAAACAACCATACTCATTCATTTATAACTCATCTGTGGCTGCTTTAATGCTACAATGGCAGAGTTTAGCAGTTGCAAGAGACCATATGTGGTGTTCTCATCACTTCACACTGCTGCATGATATACTACAAAATTACAGTGATATAGTAGCTATATTTGACAATGTTTTGAGAGCCACACATAATGCTGTACTGGGATATTTTATTTTTTATTGTCATTGCTTAACCCATCATATTAAAATCAAAAAAGAGAGAGAGAGACAAAAGTGGACTTGAAATGTCATACTTTTAGGCACAAGGAATGTTTTGTCAAATTAGATGACAAAGCATTGTCTTTATTATGCAATGACAATGTAACTAACCTAAAAAAAATACACTATTCATAGACATTACCAAATTACACTCATCACACAACAGTACCTAACTCACGGGAAAATAGTAGCAAAAAATTAGAATATTTTATTTTTGAGATGGAGTTTCGCTGTTACCTAGGCTAGAGTGCAGTGGTGCAATCTTGGCCCAGAGCAACCTCTGCTTCCTGGGTTCAAGTGATTCCCCTGCCTGAGCCTCCCAAGAAGGTGGGATTACAGGCTCGTGCCACCACACCTGGCTAATTTTTGTATTTTTTTTTTTTGAGACGGAGTCTTGCTGTCACCCAGGCTGGAGGGCAGTGGCGTGATCTTGGCTCACCGCAAGCTCCACCTCCTGAGTTCACGCCATTTTCCTGCCTCAGCCTCCCAAGTAGCTGGAACTACAGGTACCCGCCACCTCGCCTGGCTAATTTTTTGTATTTTCAGTAGAGACGGGGTTTCACCATGGTCTTGATCTCCTGACCTCGTGATCCGCCCACCTCGGCCTCCCAAAGTGCTGGAACTACAGGTGTGAGCCACCGCGCCCAGCCAATTTTTGTATTTTTAGTAGAGACAGAGTTTCGCCATGTTGGCCAGGCTGGTCTCGAACTCCTGACCTCAGGTGATCTGCCCGACTCAGCCTCCCAAAGTGCTGGGATTACAGGCGTGAGCTACTGTACCCGGCCTAGAAAATTCTAAATGAAGTATCTTATCACAGTAGAATTTCTTCATAAAATAATGAAAATAAAACAGCAACTAAATTAGGTGGATGGCTCATTTGTTAACCTATCAAGAACCACTTACTAATGATTACTTCATTAAATCATGTTTGATTATACTAGTCAAAGAAATGTATCCAGGCCAGGCCAGGTGCGGTGGCTCACGCCTATAATCCCAGCACTTTGGGAGGCCGAGGTGGGCAGATCACGAGGTCAGGAGATCAAGATCATTCTGGCTAACACAGTGAAACCCCGTCTCTACTAAAAAAATAGAAAAAATGAGCCGGGTGTGGTGGCGGGCACCTGTAGTCACAGCTACTCGGGAGGCTGAGGCAGGAGAATGGCGTGAACCCGGGAGGCAGAGCTTGCAGTGAGCCAAGATCGTGCCACTGCACTCCAGCCTGGGTGACAGAGCAAGACTCTGTCTAAAAAAAAAAAAAAAAAAGATTGTGCCACTGCACTCCAGCCTGGGCGACAAGAGTGAAACTCCGTCTCAAAAACAAAAAAGAAAAAAAGGAATGTGTCCAGAGGAAATAAGATTATTAGCTTTTTGGTGAGAACAGTTGCTCAGCAAGCTAAGGATACTGTAAGCAACATCAACAGTTGATTAAAAAACAAGGCAATGAAGGCAGGGCTTGGTGGCTCACACCTATAATCTCAGCACTTTGGAAGGCCGAGGCAGGCGGATCATTTGAGGTCAGGAGTTCAAGACCAGCCTGACCAACATGGTGAAACCCCGTCTCTACTAACAATACAAAAAAATTATCCAGGCGTGGTGGCACATGCCTGTAATCCCAGCTACTCCGGAGGGTGAGGCAAGAGAATCGCTTGAACCCGGGAGGTGGAAGTTGCAGTGAGCCAAGATCACACCACTACACTCCAGCCTGGGCCACAGAGCAAGACTGTCTCAGAAAAAGAAAAAAAAAGGCAAATGATTTCGAGTGGTTTTCCTTGGCTCTAGAGGAGTCAACATATGTTACTGATACAGCTCAGTTGTTTATTTGAGCAGTCAATACAGACTTCGAAGTGACTGAATAATTAGCCTCTCTAATGAATGTTTGGAACAACACCACCAAGAATATCTTCAAACTTGAATAAACACTAATTCAGTTCAACCTGAAATGGAATCTGCTAAAGAAACATTACAACTGATGGTAAAAAAAAAAAAAAAAAAATAGATGTGGGACAGCCAGGCGTGGTGGCTCACGCCTGTAATCCCAGCACTTTGGGAGGCCAAGTCGGGCGGATCATCTGAAGTCAGGAGTTCGAGACCAGCCTGACCAACATGGTGAAGACCTGTCTCTACTGAAAATACAAAATCAGCCGGGCATGGTGGCACACACCTGTAATCCCAGCTACTGGGGAGGCTGAGGCAGAAGAATCGCTTGAACCCGGGAGGCAAAGGTTGCAGTCAGCGGAGATCGCGCCACTGCACTCCAGCCTGGGCGACAAGAGTGAAACTCTCTCAAAAATACTTATATATATGTGTGTGTGGAACAGAAAAAGGCTTATTAATTGGACAAATTAATAAAACTTATGAAAATATAAAACGTAATAAAGTGTTTCAAGCTTATGGCTACTCACTGTATTATTCGTCAGCAGGTACTGATGGCAGTGATGTTTTAACTGCAATTTTTTGAGCTTGGGATCAAGACAAATTTTTCTGAAGAAGTAACCTCAACTATCATTATAGAATACTAAATGGCCTTGGAAATCAGCTTTTTTACTGCAAGGTTGATAATACCTCTTAATAGATGTTTAAACTAAAATTATATGACAAATAGCACTTATGTACAAAACTTATGCAGTGGTAAAACCCAAAATATTTGGATGAAAACAAAGGTTGTCTGAATTATAAGTAATGTCAAACATCTCTATAAACTTCCTGTCTTAAACAAAAGTTAAAACAAGAAGTAGGCTGGGCGCGGTGTCTCACGCCTGTAATCCCAGCACTCTGGGAGGCCAAGGCAGATCATTTGAGGTCAGGAGTTCAAGATCAGCCTGGACAACATGATGAAACCCCATCTCTACCAAAAATACTAAAATTAGCCAGGTGTGGTGGCGCGAGCCTATAATCCCAGCTACTAGGGGGGCTGAGGCAGGAGGATCGCTCGAATCCAGGAGGATCGCTCGAACCCAGGAGGCGGAGGTTGCAGTGAGCTGAGATCATGCCACTTCCCTCTAGCCTGGGAGACATAGCCAGACTCCATCTCAAAAAAAAAAACAAAAAAGTTAAAACAAGAAGTAAAACCTCCATTTCCAGACAAATTTGCTATGAATATATTTTCCTTTTTTTCTACTTGCTGCATTACTACTAATGAAGTAAGTTGAGTGATTTTTTTTTTAAAGAGGTCTGCTTGCCTGGGCATGGTGGCTCACACCTGTAATCCCAGCACTTTGCGAGGCCAAGGTGGGCAAACCACCTGAGGTTAGGAGTTCGAGACCAGCCTGGCCAACATGGTGAAACCCCATCTCTACTAAAAATACAAAAATTAGCTGGGCGGGATGGAGCGTGTCTGTAATCCCAGCTATTTGGGAGGCTGAGGCAGAAGAATCGCTTCACCCCCGGGAGGTGGAGGTTGCAGTGAGCCAAGATCGTGCCACTGCACTCCAGCCTGGGCGACAGAGCAAGACTCTGTCTAAAAAAAAAAAAAAAAAAAAAAAGTGGTCTGCTTTTTTTTTTTTTTTTTTTTTTGTAAACACGGTCTCACAACTGTCACTCAGGCTGCCGTGCAGTAGCACGATCACAGCCTGGGCTCAAGCCATCCTCCCACTTCAGCCTTCCAAGTAGCTGGAACTACAGGCATGTGTCATGGCATGTGGCTAGAATATATTTCCTGAGCTCAAATTACAGCTTCAGCAGTGTTTTTCAGACCTTCAGCCAAGTACAAAAGGAAATTTATATACATCAAAATCCAGTTAACTGTGCAATTGTAGCGCTTCCACGTACTCTTTAATTGGAAGTGATTAATCTACACTATAATGGCATGCTAAAAAGCAAATATCAAGAGAAGAATCTAACAGAATTCTATATACTCCCTCCCAAGCAATAAATATCACAATGAAAATCATATGCCCATGTACTAGTATCTGCATTTAGCAGTACCAATCTGTATGAAGACATTTTCAAAGAGGAAATCTCATTCAAGATCAACATGAGCAATCCATTTTAATGAAAACAATAACCTTATTAAGTGATGCAATTATCCATCCCTCCAAAATTAATTCAATTCTTAATGAGACCTGCATTACCAAAAAAAAAATTTCGATTTTTTTATTTGAATTTTGTCAATACAAATTGGTGGAAATTTATCTTCTCTCTTGTAATATAAATCTGTCACCCAGGCTGGAGTGCAGTGCCATAAGGCTCACTGCAGCCGCAACCTCCCAGGCTCAGGTGATCCTCCTACCTCAGCCTTCCGCGTATCTGGGACTACAGGCGTGCACCACCATGCCCAGCTAATTTTTTTTTATTTTTGTGGAAACAAGGTCTCACTATGTCACTCAGGTTGGTGGAGAATTCCTGGGCTCAAGTGATCCTCTGACCTCGGCCTTCCAAAGTGCTGGGATTACAAGTATGAGCCACTTTGCCCAGCCTAAATACAGTATCTTTAATTTTGCCTCCGGGCCTGCAAAAATTAAAACATCTGCTTACCTGGCCTTTTACAGAAAAAGAATGCCAGCCACCGAACTATATAATTACTTACAGAATAAAAACAAATTAAGGTTGAAAGAGAATATTGCATGTAATGAATAATCTGACAAGATAGATATAATACAGATATGATGATGTGGGGGGGGTGATGAGGACAGCATACATGAAACAATTTATGCAACTATTCTCAGCAATCACATTGGTTATGGTATTATTAGTATTGCTATTCTGAGACTACTGTGTAATATACGAGAAAACAAGCGAGTAATTAATAATGAGGATATTCTAGTTGATTATTCCCTATCCTTGAGAACCAGAATTTTTAACATGGAAAAATATACACCGATGTATTATAATACAGAAGTGGTTAAGTTTTATAAAAAAGTATGTGTACAGATATACACATATACATATATATCACCCATAACTCTGTCCTAGAAACAATGACAACTCACAGCAGCAATAATCTCTAAGGTCCATATTAGGCGCCCTAAATACCTCTGCCACTAAAACCAGGGCTTGTTGGAGAAATAATAGGTTATAAATCTGGGGTAGAAACTGTAAAAGATAAGTCTGCAACACCTGGTCATATCAGATAGCAAAGATGCTAGGAAAACTACAAGAAGTAGACCAAGTCATTCAGGAGTCAACTTGAAGAGGCTCCAACTGGCCAAAGACATAAGGCTGGGCGCGGTGGCTCACGCCCGTAATCCCAGCACTTTGGGAGGCCGAGGCAGGTGGATCACCTGAGGTCAGGAGTTCGAGACCAGCCTGGCCAACATGGTGAAACTCCGTCTCTACTAATAATACAAAAATTAGCCAGGCATGGTGGCACACGCCTGTAATCCCAGCTACTCAGGAGGCTGAATCAGAATAGCTCGAACCCGGGAGGCAGAGGTTGCAGTGACCCGAGATCGTGTCATTGCACTCCAGCCTGGGTGACAAGAGTGAAACTCCGTCTCCAAAACAAAAAAATTATTTTAAAAAAGAGTCAACAATATTAACTGCCATTGATTAAAGCCCAACCCTTATGTTTAAATCCACTAGTTTATAATGATTTTTTTTTTTTTGAGATGGAGTTTCACTCTGTCACCCAGGCTAGAGTGCACTGGCGCGATCTCAGCTCACTGCAACCTCCGCATCCTAGGTTCAAGCGATTCTCCTGCCTCAGCCTCCTGAGTACCTGGGATTACAGGCATGCGCCACCATGCCTGGCTAATTTTTTTATTTTGAGTAGAGTTGGAGTTTCACCACGTTGGCCAGGCTGGTCTCAAACTACTGACGTCAGGTGATCTGCCCACCTCGGCCTCCTGAAGTGCTAGGATTACAGGCGTGATAATGATTTTTCTAAATAGCTCTTTCTGGCCGGGCATGGTAGCTCATGCCTGTAATCCTAACACTTCGGGAGGTCTAAGCTGGTGGATCACCTGAGGTCAGGAGTTTGAGACCAGCTTGGCCAACATGGCGAAACTCTGTCTCTACTAAAAATACAAAAATTAGTCAGGTGTGGCTGGGCGCGGTGGCTCACGCCTGTAATCCCAGCGCTTTGGGAAGCCGAGGCAGGTGGATCACGAGGTCAGGAGTTCAAGACCAGCCTGGCCAAGATGGTGAAACCCCGTCTCTACTAAAAATACAAAAATTAGCCAGTTGTGGTGGTAGGCGCCTGTAATTCCAGCTACTGGGGAGGCTGGGGCAGAGAACTGCTTGAACCCGGGAGGCGGAGGTTGCAAGGAGCCGAGATTGCACCACTGCACACCAGCCTGGGGGATAAAGCAAGACTTCGTCTCAAAAAAAAAAAAAAAAAAAAAAAAATTAGGCATGGTGGCAGGTGCTTAAAATCCCAGCTACTCGAGAGGTTAAGGCAGGAGAACTGCTTGAACCCAGGGGGGCAGAGGTTGCAGTGAGTTGCGATGGCCCCACTTCACTCCAGCCTGGGTGAAAGAGTGAAACTCCATCTCAAAAAAATTAATTAATTAAATTAAATTAAATAGCTGGTTCTCTTAGAGAATAATAGGGAACTAAGTCACTATTTTGAAAAAGAATAAATAAAGGCAAAGAATCAAGTATATATCCTACCTTTCCTATATAACTGTGCCACTGGATAACTGAACAGCAGGTAAGCAGAAGCATCTCTTAATAAAAGTATTCCAACAAAAAATTTTAAAAAAACCCACACAATTAGAATGTCACTATTTTTAAACCATTGATAAATTAATGGATCTGGGCACTGAGCCCAACAACTGCGGACATGATTAAAAAAAAAGAGAAAAGCAGACTTCTGCCTCCCCATGAAAGAACACAACACTGCCTACAGTATTGCTAAAGAGACCGAACCAGAGTCTGACCAAGTCTCTGAGTTCAGTAACCAATTTGCAAAATATACAAGGAATGAAGAAAGATGCAACATGAGTGTACAATCAGTAAAATTCAAACTTTGGTTAACTCTCCCTGGGTTCTTCAACATAAAAACTAAGGAAGAAAAAGGGATAGAGGCATAAACTGTGGTTTAAAAGACATCATAACACTAAATAAAATATAATGTCTAAGAATGTACACGGTGATAAAACTATAAAAGAAAAGGAAATGACTGAGAGAGAGTGAAGTAGTGGTTATTTTTCTTTTTTGGGAGGTGAGTTACAACTGAAATGGAACACATGGATGGCTCCTGGATGGCTGAAAAGTTCTGTTTCTTGAACTGGGGATATGGATATTCGCCTTATTTTTTAAAAAAAGAAAAAAGGGGGAAAAAGCACTATCTGTATGTTTGTGAAAGAGACGTTTTCTGCTAATTTTACATACAAATATTAAAAGTAACTTAGAAAACATACCTACTTAGTTCATTCAAGCTGCTATACCAAAAGTCATAAACTGGGTGGCTTATAAACAACAGAATTTTTTTTTTTTAAGAGTCAGGGTCTCACTCTGTCACCCAGATTGGAGTACAATGGCACAATCATAGCTCACTGCAGCCTCAAACTTCTGTGCTCAAGCAATCCTCCAACCTCAGCCTCCCAAGTAGCTAATATTACAGGTGGACCACCACACTTGGCTAACTTATTAGATTTTTTTGTAGAGACAGAATCTTGCTGTGTTGCCCAGGCTGGTCTTAAACTCCTGATCTCAAGCAATCTTTCCACCTCAGCCTCCCAAAGTGCTAGGATTATAGGCATGAGCCACCACTCCTAGCTTAAACAACAGTAATTTATTTCTCACAGTTCTGGAGACCGGGAAGACCAAGACACCAACAAATCTGGAGTCTAGTAAGGGCCCATTCTTCATATACGATGCCTTCTTGCTGCATTCTCAAGTAGTGAAAAGGACTAGCTAGCTCTCTGGGGCCTCTGTCATAAGAACACTAATCTCAGGCCCAGCACGGTGGCTCACACCTGTAATCCCAGCACTTTGGAAGGCTGAGGCAGGTGGATCACCTGAGGTCAGGAGTTCGAGACCAGCCTGGCCATCATGGCGAAACTCCATCTCTACTAAAAATACAAAAATTAGCCAGGTGTGGTGGCAGGAGCCTGTTATCTCAGCTACCTGGGAGGCTGAGGCAGGAGAATTGCTTGAACCCGGGAGGCAGAGGGTGCAGTGAGCAGAGACCCTGCCATCGCAGTCCAGTCTGGGCAACAAGAGTGAAACTCCGTCTCAAAACAAAAACAAAAACACAAACACTAATTTCATTCATGAAGCCAGAGCCCTCACGACGTAATCACCTCCCAAAAGCCAGACCTCCTTATACTATCACATTGGGGATTATGTTTCAACATATGTCTTTTGGGGATACACATTCAGACCACAGCAACTTTTTTTTTTTTTTTTTTGAGACAGTGCCTCGCTCTGTTGCCTAGGTTGGAGTACAGTGTGTCGATCTCAGCTCACTGCAACCTCCATCTCCCAGGTTCAAGCAATTCTCCTGCCTTATCCTCCCGAGTAGCTGGGATTACAGGTGCGCTCCACCATGCTCGGCTAGTTTTTGTATTTTTAGTATAGACCAGGTTTCTCCATGTTGGCCAGCTGGTCTCGAACTCTTCATCTCAGGTGATCCACCCACCTCGGCCTCCCGAAGTGCTGGAATTACAGGCGTGAACCACCACGACTGGCCAGACCATAGCAACTATGTAAAACAATAATACTGTTGCTTTAGAGGTTTATAAGAAAATATACCATCAATAGGGCAAAGGACAAGAAGGAGGTAAAAAGCTAAATGTATGGTTCTTGCATTTCCTGGGAAGTAATAAAACCAACTAACATAAACTAAACTGTAGTAAATTAAGAATCCATAATCCACCTGTCTCAGCCTCCCAAAGTTCTGGGATCACAGGCGTGAGCCACCATGCCCAGCCAAGATATACACATTTTATTGTATGTACATACACCTCAATTTAAAAAAAAACTATTAAGCAGATTAACATTAGCAAACATCTCGGGAAAGTTTACCATGAAACACTTAAAATACAACTCAACGTGAAGAAAACAGTCCATGCAGGAAAAGTAAAATGTATTAAAAATGTATATATATATGTACATACATATATATAAACATTATATACATATACACAGTAGGCCCTCCATATCCCTGGGTTCTACCAACAGTGGATCAAAAATATTCAAGCGAAAAAAAAACAAGAAAAAAAAACCAGTAAAAAAAGCAATAAAAAATAATAAACTAAAAAATACAGTTAGACTGCCACTGCACTCCAGCCTGGGCAACAGAGCAAAACTCCATCTCAAAAAAATAAATTAAAAAAATAAAGCATATGGGAGAATGTGCACAGGTTACATGTAAATACTATACCATTTTATATAAGGGACTTGACCATTCAAGATTTTGGTATCAGTGGGGGTCCTTGGAACTCCCCCTATGGATACTGAAGGACAACTGTAAACAATGGCTTATATATGAGACATATAATTACACATACATAAAACTACGTATACTTCTATATAAGCTATATATATTTACCTATATATCTGTATATACATGATGTCTTCAGAGAGTTAATAGGAGAAATGACAACCATGATCAAGACATCAAAACCAAGACATCAAAAACAGAATGTTGGCTAAGCCCAGTGGATCACACCTGCAATCTTAACACTGTAGGAGGAATGCTTGAGCCCAGAGTTTGAGACCAGCCTGGGCAACATATTGAGACATTGTCTCTATTAAAAAACAAGAACAGGCCAGGTGTGGTGGCTCTGTAATCCTAGCACAATGAGAGGCTAAGGCAGGTAGATCGATTGAGCTCAGGAGTTCAAGAACAGCCTGGGCAACACAGCAAAACCCATCTCTACTAAAAATATAAAAATTAGCTGGGTGTGGTAGCAGGTGCCTACAGTCTCAGCTACTTAGGAGGTTGAGGTGGGAGAATCTCTTGAGCCCAGGAGGCAGAGGTTGCAGTAAGCTATGATCGCACCACTGCACTCCAGCTTAGGCAGCAGAGCAAGAGCAGACCCTGTCTCAAAAAAAAAAAAAAAAAAAAAAAAGCAGCAGCAGCTGCCTAAACTGAAAATAAGAGGCTGGGTACAGTGGCTCACACCTGTAATCACAGCACTGTGCATGGTGGGGGCTGAGGTAAGAATATCGCTTGAGCCCAGGAGGCTGAGGCTGCAGTGAGCCTTGATCGCACCCCTGCACTCCAGCCTAAGCCACAAAGCAAGATTCTGTCTCAAAAACAAATAAAGGAAAAAAAAGAGAAAAAGATATGTTAATTAGAAGAATTAATTCAGACTGTTCTATATCCAGATAATGGGTGCTCCCAAAAAAAGATGAGGAAAAACATAGAGGAGAAAATATCTTGAAATAATTCAAGAAAATTTCCCAGTGCTGAAAAACATGAGTTTAAAAGTACCTACAGCAATGTGAAATTTAAGAAATCAGGGACACACAGAGTCCTGCAAACTTCCAGAAGAAAAAACTCTTCACATACCATGCACAGGATTTAGAACATTCTTGAATTTCAAACATCATCTTTGGAACTAAGAACCCAATACAGTAATGTCCTCGAAATTCTAAAGCTACAGGATTTCCAATCTAGAATTCTATACCCAGCCAAGTAATTTCAAGTATAAAGTTAGAATAAAGCTTCAAAAAATTTACCTGCTAGGCACACTTCCTCAAGAATATATATATATATACACATTTTTTTTTTTTTTTTGAGACAAGAGTCTTGCTCTGTTGCCCAGGCTGGAGTACAGTGGCATGATTTTGGCTCACTGCATCCTCTGCCTCCCAGGTTGAAGTGATTCTCCTGCCTCCGCCTCCCGAGTAGCTGGGACTACAGGCATGTGCCACCATGTCTGGCTAATTTTTTGTATTTTTAGTAGAGATGGGGCTTTGCCATGTTGGCCAGGATGCTCTCAAACTCCTGACCTCAAATGATCTGCGTGCCTCTGCCTCCCAAAGTACTGGGATCATAGGCATGAGCCACCAAGCCCGGCAAAATATTCTAAAATTGACTGTGGTGATGATTGCACCACTCTGACTAAAAACCACTGAATTACAGTCATATGTTGCCTAATGACAGGAGTATGCTCTGAGAAATGCATCGTTAGGCAATTTCATCATTGTGTGAACATCATACAGCATGCTTACACAAAAATGGTATACTTGTACCTAGATGGTATAGGCTCCTACACATCTAGGCTATATGGTATAGCCTATTGCTCCTAGGCTTCAAACCTGTATAACATGTTACTATACTGAATATTGTAGGTGAGTAGCTGGGATTATAGGCGCCTCCCACCACGCCCAGCTAATTTTTCTATATTTTTAGTAGAGACAGGGTTTCACCATGCTGGCCGGGCTGGTCTCAAACTCCTGACCTCAGGTGATCCATCTGCCTCGCCCTCCCAAAAGTGCTGGGATAACAGGCGTGAGCCACTGTGCCCGGCCCACAATTCTTATACTATACAAACTTTTAACTTTTTGACCTTTGAAACAACACTTAGCTTCTTAGCTTAAAATGAAATCACACTATACAGCTGTACAAAAATAACTCATATCTTTACTTTCTTCTACAAGCCTTTTTTAGAGAAAGGATCTCACTCTGTTGCCCAGGCTGGAGTGCAGTAGTGCAATCATAGCTCACTGTAACCTTGAATTCCCAGGCTCAAATGATCCTCCCACCTCAGCCTCCTGAGTAGTTGGGACTACAGGTGCGTGCCACCAGGCCTGGCTGGTTTTTTTTTTTTTTTGTAGAAACGGGATCTCCCTATGTCACCCAGGCTGGTCTTGAACTCGTGGGCTCAAGTGATCCACACACCTCAGCCTCCCAAAGTGCTCAGATTACAGGTGTAAGCCACTGTGCCTGGCCAACTCTGTCTCAAAAACAAACAAAAATTGTAAGGACATATAAAGTCTCCTGCAACATTTTTTGTATTAAGGAAAAGGCTGAAATAACTTAAGTGTCCAGCAATAGGAATGAAGTACAGCATATACACTACACGGCATTTAAAAACTACACTTAGGCCAGGCTCAGTGGCTCACGCCTATAATCTCAGGACTTTGGGAGGCTAAGGCGGGTGGATCACCTCAGGTCACCAGCTGAAGACCAGCCTGACCAATATGATGAAACCCTATATCTACTAAAAATACAAAACTTAGCCAGGCATGGTGGTGGGTGCCTGTAGTCCCAACTACTTGGGAGGCTGAGACAAGAGAATCACTTGAACCTGGGAGACAGAGGTTGCAGTGAGCCAAGATCATGCCATTGAACTCCAGCCTAGGCAACAGAAAGAGATTGGGTCTCAAAAAACAAACAAACAAACAAAAACCCTACACTTAGACATGCATGTTCTCTCATGAAAAGATAGCTAAAACATATTCATATTAAGTTTCAAAACATATTACAAAACAGTTTATGTAATATTTTCCCAACATGCATATCTGGAAGGACAGACAAAAAGGAAATACTCATTACTCTGGGAAATGTGATTGTGGGTAATTTCTCTCTTTTTCTATTTGTTTATCAATATTTTCTTTTCTTTTCTTTTTTTTTTCCTGAGACAGAGTTTCGGTCTTGTTGCCCAGGCTGGAGTGCAATGGCACGATCTCGGCTCACTGCAACCTCCACCTCCCGGGAACAAGGGATTCTCCTGCCTCAGCCTCCCAAGTAGCTGGGATTACAGGCATGTGTCACCACACCCGGCTAATTTTGTATTTTTAGTAGAGACGGGGTTTCTCCACGTTGGCCAGGCTGGTCTCGAACTCCTGACCTCAGGTGATCCACTTGTTTCAGCCTCCCAAAGTGCCGGGATTACAGGTGTGAGCCACCGTGCGAGGTCTATATTTTCTAATTTTTATATAATGAATAGGTTTTATAAATATAATTAAATAGTAGCTATTTAACAGCTCATATCGTGACAAGGTCATGGAAGATGGTGGACTAAGGAGCTCCAGGAAGGCCGGGCGTGTGGCTCACGCCTGTAATCCCAACACTTTGGGAGGCCAAGGTGAGCAGATCACCTAAGGTCAGGAGTGCGAGACCAGCCTGACCAACATGGTGAAACCCGTCTCTACTAAAAATACAAAAAGTCAGCTGGGTGTGGTGGTTCGTGACTATATTCCAGCTACTCTACAGCTACTTGGGAGGCTGAGGCAGGAGAGTCACTTGAACCCGGGAGACAGAGGTTGCAGTGAGCCGAGACTGAGCCATCACACTCCAGCCTGGGCAACAGAGCGAGACTCTGTCTCCAGAAAAAAAAAGAAAAAAAAAAAGAAGCTCCAAGAATCCGTCACTACACCTAAACAACCACTGAGCTGGTAGGAATTGTCTAAAGTAACTACTGTGGGACTCTAGAGTCTACCAAACATTTACAGCATCCAAAAGAGAACAGCATGATTCACAATAACCCAAAGGTGGGAACAACCCAAGCATCCACCAACAGATGAATTATACAAACAACGGAATGTTATTCAGCCATTAAAAGGGATGAAATTCAGAGACATGCTACAACATGGATGAATCTTGAGATAATTATACTAAGTGAAATAAAACAGACACAAAAGGACAAATATTTTATGACTCCACTTCTACAAGGTGCCCAGAATAAACAAATTCATAAAGACAGAAAGGAGAATTGAGATTACCAGAGAATGAAGGCAAGGGGGAAAAATTAGTTACTATTTAACGGCTTCAAAGTTGCAGTGTGGAATGAAGAAAAAGTTTAGAAAATAGGTCATGATGCTGGTTACACTTCACAGTGAATATACTTAATGTCACTGAACTGTACTCTTAAAAATGGTTAAAATGGTAATTATATGATTCACCACAATCAAAATAAAATGCTATGTCATAAAATGTAACTGAGAAGTGACAGATGGAGTTTAAATCCTTCTTTTCATACAATCTTCCATTACTTAGAACATTTTTTATTGTTAAGTAATGCTGAAGCTCTTACAAGAAACGACCGTATCAGCCGGGCACAGTGGTTCATGTCTGTAATCCCAGCACTTCGGGAGGCCGAGGCAGGTGGATCACCTGAGGTCAGGGGACCAACCTGGCCAACATGGTGAAACCACGTCTCTACTAAAAACACAAAAATTAGTCGGGCGTGGTGGCTCACGCCTGTAATCCCAGCACTTTGGGAGGCCAAGGCAGGCGGATCACGAGGTCAGGAGATCAAGACCATCCTGGCTAACACGGTGAAACCCCGTCTGTACTAAAAATAAAAAAAAATTAGCCAGGCACAGTGGCATGCGTTTGTAATCCCAGCTACTCAGGAGGCTGAGGCAGGAGAATCACTTGAACCCAGGAGGCGGAGGTTTCACTGAGCTGAGATCATGCCACTGCACTCCAGCCTGAGCAATACAGCAAAATCCTGTCTCAAAAAAGAAAAACCTCATAATTTTCAAATTAGTAGAATCCAAATTAGTGAGGACTCATTGTACCACACAAATAATAACTCTTAGTCCTCAGAGCCATTTTCCTCATATTTTAAGAAAAAAGAGTAACTTAATTTGTTCTCACACAGACAAATTTGGTATAAAAACTGCCCTGCTGTGGTCATCTTTTTCTTTAAAAAACTGAATGTGACTATACATTTATCAAAATTCATAGAACTATGTAACTAAAAAGATTAATTTTAATGTATAAATTATACCTCCATAAACCTGACTACTTAAAACTATAATAGAATTTAATTAAAGTTTTGATTCTGAGAGCATTAAAAAAAACCTTGAAAAAATTTAATTAAAGTTCAACCAAAGAGTATTAAATAATTTCTTTCTTTCTTTTTTTTTTTTTCAGACGGAGTCTCACTCTTGTTGCCCAGGCTGGAGTGCAGTGGCACGATCTCGGCTCTCACCGCAACCTCCGCCTCCCAGGTTGACGTCATTCTTCTGCCTCAGCCTCCCAAGTAGCTGGAACTACAGGTGCTGGCCGCCAAGCACGGCTAATTTTTTTGTATTTTTAGTAGAGACGGGGTTTCACCGTGTTAGCCAGGACGGTCTCGATCTCCTGACCTTGTGATCCGCCCACCTCAGCCTACCAAAGTGCTGGGATTACAGGCGTGAGCCACCGTGCCCGGCCGAAAAAATTTGATTAAAGTTCAACCAAAGGGTATTAAATAATTTCTTTTCTTTTCCTTTTTTTTTTTCGAGATAGATTTTCGCTCTTGTTGCCCACGCTGGAGTGCAATGGCGCAATCTCAGCTCACTGCAACCTCTGCTTCCCGGGTTCAAGCGATTCTCCTGCCTCAGCCTCCGAAGTAGCTGGGATTACAGGCACGCACCACCACGCCTGCCTAATTTTGTATTTTTAGTAGAGACGGGGTTTCTCCATATTGGTCAGGCTGGTCTCGAACTCCCAACCTCAGGTGATCCGCCCACCTCAGCCTCCCAAAGTGCTGGGATTACAGGCATGAGGCACTGCACCCGGCCTAAATAATTTATTAGTGATTGCTATCGCCGATTCAATGAATCAAGTTTAAGAATACCTGGGTCACAGGTCGGGCGCAGTGGTACACGCCAGTAATCCCAGCACTTTGGGAGGCTGAAGCAGGCAGATCACCTGAGTTCGGGAGTTCGAGACCAGCCTGACCAACATGGAAAAACCCCATCTCTACTAAAAATACAAAAAATTAACCGGGCGTGTTGGCAGGCACCTATAGTCCCAACTACTAGGGAGGCTGAGGCAGGAGAATGGCATGAACCCGGGAAGCGAAACTTGCAGTGAGCCAAGACCGCGCCTCTGCACTTTAGCCTGGGCGACAACATAGTGAGACTCCGTCTCAAAAACAAATAAATAAAATAAAATAAATAAAATAGAGTTCGAGACCTGCCTGGCCAACATGGTGAAACCCCATCTCTACTAAAAATACAAAAATTAGCCAGGTGTGGTGATGCATGCCTGTAATCCCAGCTACTCCAGAGGCTGAGGCAAGAGAACAGCTTGAACTTGGGAGATGGAGGTTGCAGTAAGCCGAGATGGCGCCACTGCACTCCAGCCTGGGAGACAGAGCAATACTCTGTCTCAAACAAACAAACAAAAAGTATTAAGTCATATGAAGGAAAATATTCTTTTGAATAACAAAACTCTTTTGTTTTGCCTTATTACATATATCAGGTATGATTACAAGTAAACTTAAAAATCTGTTTTTTAAGATTTAAGCCATTGTTTCTTTTTTCTTTGTAGAGATGGGGGTCTCACTACGTTGCTCGGCCAGTCTTGAACTCCTGGGCTCAAGAGATCCACCAGCCTCAACCTCCCAAAGTGCTAGGATTACAGGTGTAAGGCACAACACCCAGCCACCAGTCTGTTTCTGTGAAGAACTACTACATATTTTCCAAGTTTTTATAACTTTGCCTATTCTTTTTTTTTTTTTTTTTTTTTTTGCTAGTTCAGTGAAACAGAGGGAATGAAGAAGAAACTAAGCAATCTGTAACTGGTTGTGATCAATAGGTTGTAAATACCACTGCACTCGGACCAGCCTACTCTACTCATTCTTAATATTATCTTATAAATGGAACCACAGTTATTTCAACAAGGTAGAAATCATTCAATGTTTAAAACCCAAATTACTATGTTTGCTACTAAATGAGCCAGTATGAATTATTTTATGGGACTTATCCCTCAAATTAAATACCAGCTGCCCATGCAACAAATAAGCAAAGCAGATATCTTTTTTTTTTTTTTTCCTTTGAGAGGGATTCTCACTGTGTCCCCCAGGCTGGAATGCAGTGGCCGATCTTGGCTCACTGCAACCTCTACCTCCCGGGTTCAAGAGATTCTCCTGCCTCAGCCTCCCAAGTGGCTGGGATGAGAGGCGCACAACACCACAACAGGCTAATTTTTGTATTTTCAGTAGAGACGGGGGTTTCACGATGTTGGTCAGGCTGGTCTCGAACTCCTGACCTCAGGTGATCTGCCCACCTCGACCTCCCAAAGTGCTGGGATTACAGGCATGAGCCAACGCGTCCAATCAGCAAAGCAGATATCTAAAGAATTATGAGGCCGGGCGCAGTGGCTCATGCCTGTAATCCCAGCACTTTGGGAGGCCGAGGCGGGCAGATCACCTGAGGTCAGGAGCTCGAGACCAGCCTGGCCAACATGGTGAAACCCCGTCTCTACCAAAATACAAAAATTAGCTGGGCATGGTGGCATGCGCCTGTAGTCCCAGTGACTCGGGAGGCTGAGGCAGGAGAATCGTTTGAATCCAAGAGGTGGAAGGTGCAGTGAGCTGAGGTCACGCGACTGCACTCCAGCATGAGTGACAGGGCAAGACTCTGTCTCAAAAAAAAAAAAAAAATTATGAAACTTGGAAATCCAAATGCAGAATAAATTAACCAATTAAAACTACTGCACTGATTAGGCTGGGCGCGATGGCTCACGCCTGTAATCCTAGCACTTTGGGAGGCCGAGGAGGGCGGATCACCAGAGGTCGGGAGTTTGAGACCAGCATGACCAACGTGGAGAAACCCTGTCTCTACTAAAAATACAAAATTAGCCAGGCGTGGTGGCACACGCCTATAGTCCTTGCTACTCAGGAGGCTGAGGCAGGAGAATCGCTTGAAAACCCAGGAAGCGGAGGTTGCGGTGAGCCGAGATGGTGCCACTGCACTCCAGCCTGGGCAACTAGAGTGAAACTGTTTAAAAAAAAAAAAAAACAAAAAACTATTGCACTAATCTAAAGATGCTGTAATAGAGGTTAAAAAATAGCACTCACTAGACTCAAATGAGGAAACTGAAAAGAATGTTTCCCTAAGCTTAGGTTTCCTCTATGATGCTTAAATATACTTGGAAAATATCAAGGCATTATTATTTTAAAAGCATAAACCAATATTGTATTGAGAAATTTAACTTCCTTTATCATCTCCCACTTTCAGAGGTACTATATCATCATTTCTCATCCCAAAATCAACTTTTTATAAAAACAGATTTTGCGGGTACCCATGCAGTTTTGTTACATGGATGTTTTGCATAGAGGTGAAGTCTAGGCATTCAGTGTACCCATCATCCAAAGAGTATACATTGTACCCATTAGGTAATCTCTCATCACTTAAGCTGCCTCCATTCTTCCACCTTTCTGAGTATCCAATGTCTCCAAAACCAAATTCTTAGACTTGTATTTTTCTCAATATTGGCACCATTCCCACGCTCCCCTTAATGTTAAAGTTGCTATTAAAGAAATCAATTTGCTAATAAAAAGCCTTTCTGAAATATGATTTATCATTCTCTTATTCAAGTAGTCCAGAATTTTTTAAAAATCTATTTTTTTCCTGTGGATTCAACAGACAAAAGGCCAGGCGCGGTGGCTCACAACTATAATCCCAGCACTGTGGGAAGCCAAGGTGGGCAGATCACTTGAGGTAAATTCAATCCCAGCCTGGCCAACACGGTGAAACCCTGTCTCTACTAAAAATACAAAAATCAGGCCAGGCATGGTGGCTCACGCCTGTAATCCCAGAACTTTGGGAGGCTGAGGCAGGCAGATCACCTGAGGTCAGGAATTCGAGACGAGTCTGGCCAACAGGGTGAAACCCCATCTCTACTGAAAATACAAAGAAGTATCCAGGCATGGCAGCGTGTGCCTGTAATCCCAGCTACTCAGGAGGCTGAGACAGAATAATCACTTGAACCCGGGAGACAGAGGCTGCAGTGAGTCAAAATCATGCCATTGCACTCTAGCCAGGGCAACAAGAGCAAAACTCCATCTCAAAAAAAAAAAAAAAAATACAAAAATTAGCTGGGCATGGTGGCACATGCCTGTAATCCCAGCTACTCGGGAGGCTGAGCCAGGAGAATTGCTTAAACCAGGGAGGCGGAGATTGCAGTGAGCCGAGCTCGCACCACTGCACTCCAGGCTGGGGAACAGAGCGAGACTTGATCTCAAAAATAAATAAATAAATAACAAAAATTAGCCCGGTGGTGGCACACGCCTGTAGTCCCAGCTACTTGGAGGCTGAGGCAGCAGAACTGATTGAACCCAGGAGGCGGAGGTTGCAGTGAGCCAAGATCACTCCACTGCACTCCAGCCTGGACGACAGTGAGACTGTGACTGCAAAAAAAAAAAAAAAAAAAAAAGTTTTAACAGACAAAAACTGAAGTCATCAAAATTTAAAACAGTTTCTTGTAGAACACTCCATAAGTTTGATTTTAATTTTTTTTTTTTTTTTTTGAGAAATAGTCTTGCTCTATTGCCCAGGCTGGTGTGCAATGGTGGGATTTTGGCTCACTGCAACCTCAACCTCCCAGGTTCAAGCGATTCTTCTGCCTCAGCCTCCCGAGTAGCTGGGATTATAGACGCATGCTACCACAACCAGCTAATTTTGTATTTTCAGTAGAGATGGGGTTTCACCATGTTGGTCCGGCTGGTCTTGAACTCCTGACCTCAGGTGATCCACCAGCCTCAGCCTCCCAAAGTCCTGGGACTACAGTGAGCCACTGTGCCCAGCCTAATTTAATTTTTAATTTTATTAATTTATTTTATTTGTATTTTTTTTTTTGAGAGGGAGTCTTGCTATGTTGCCCAGGCTGGATTGCAGTGGCACAATCTGGGCTCACTGCAACCTCCGCCTCCCGGTTTCAAGCAATTCACCTGCCTCAGCCTCTTGAGTAGCTGAGATTACAGGCATGTGCCACCATGCCCAGCTAATTTTTGTATTTTTAGTAGAGACAGGGTTTCACCATGTTGGTCAGGCTGGTCTTGAACTCCTGATCTCATGTAATCTGCCCACCTCAGCCTCCCAAAGTGCTGGGATTACAGGCATGGGTCACCACGCCGAGCCTGATTTAATTTTTAATTTAATTTTATTAATTAATTAATTTTTTTTTTTAGATGGAATGTCACTCTTGTTGCCCAGGCTGGAGTGCAATGGTGCAATCTCAGCTTACTGCAAATTCCACCTCCCGCATTCAAACAATTCTCCTGCCTGAGCCTCCCAAGTAGCTGGGATTTCAGGCGTGCGCCACCACACCAGGCTAATTTTTGTATTTTTAGTTGAGACAGCGTTTCGCCATGTTGACCAGGCTGGTGCCGAACTCCTAATCTCAGGTGATTTGCCTGCTTTGGCCTCCCAAAGTGCTGGGATTACAGGCGTGAGCCACGGTGCCCAGCCTATTTATTTTTAATTTAACTTATTTATTTTTGAGACTGAGTCTTGCTCTGTCACCCAGCTAGAGTACAATGGCATGCTCATGGTTCACTGAAGCCTCGACCTCCCAGGCTCAAGTGATCCTCCCACCTCAACTCAACCTTCTAAGTAGCTGGGACCAAAGACACAAACTGCCATGCTTGACTAATTTTTTTTTATCTGAACGGCATCAAAAAATAATAATAATAATAAGACAATAACCAAAACCTTTTTATTTTTTTTTGAGGCAGAGTCTCACTGTCGCCCAGGCTGGAGTGCGGTGGCGCGATCTCAGCTCACTGCAGCCTCCGCTTCCTGGGTTCAAGAGATTCTCCTGCCTCAGCCTCTCGGATAGCTGGGACTACAGGTTCACGACACCATGCCTGGCTAATTTTTGGATTTTCAGTAGATATGGGGTTTCACCACGCTGTCCAGGCTGGTCTCGAACTTCCAGGCTCAGGTGATCTGCCCACCTCTGCCTCCCAAAGTGCTGGGTAAAAATTATAATCGTGAGCCACTGCACCCACCCAATAACCAAAACATTTTTATATGTATCTGTTACTAAATCAAATAAAGGTGTTTAAAGTGGACTATTCACTTTTCTTTTTTTTTGGAGGGGGCGGCAGGGGACAGTCTCACTCTGTTGCCCAGACTGGAGTGCAATGGCGTGATCTCAGCTCACTGCAACCTCCGCCTCTGGATTCAAGCCATTCTCCTGCCTCAGCCTCCCGGGTAGCTGGAACTACAGGCACGTGCCACCATGCCCTGCTAATTTTTTGTAGTTTTAGTAGAGATGGGGTTTGACCGTGTTAGCCAGAATGGTCTCAATCTCCTGGCCTCGTGATCCGCCTGCCTCGGCCTCCCAAAGTGCTGGGATTACAGGCGTGAGCCACCACGCCTAGCCACTTTGCATCTTAAATACATATTCCAACACCTGAATTTTCCAATTATCATGTGGAAGATCATTTAAGTAACATCAAAACTTGGTGATGTGAACTAAATTTAGCTCTTCAACTTAGTATCTATCATTCCATTCACTTCAGAGTCAACTAATTTTGAGGTACATAAGCATAATCTCTGAATAACAATTTCTTGCTGAATAAAGTTGATATTAACACAATCAAAGAGGTTCAATTTTACTCAGGAATCTCTGTAGGATTTTTTTTTTTTTTTTTTTTTTTTTTTTTTTTGAGACAGAGTCCCATTCTGTTGCTCAGGCTGGAGTGCAGTGGCACAAGATTTTGGCTCACTGCAAACCTGCACCTCCTGGGTTGAAGCGATTCTCCTGCCTCAGCCTCCCAAGTAGCTGGGACTACAGGCGCATGCCACCACACCCGGCTACTTTTTGTATTTTTAGTAGAGATGGGGTTTCACCATATTGGCTATGCTGGTCTTGAACTCCTGACCTCAAGTGATCTGCCCACCTCAGCCTCCCTAAAGTGCTGGGATTACAGCTGTGAGCAGGCATGAGCCGCTGCACCCAACCAACTCAGATATCTCTGTAGTCGTATGTGAAGCAGTTCAAAAGAAGTTCAGAAACATAAAAGAATTAAACCTTTTCAATATAATCTTTAAGCAAGATGGAAATCTGTAGTCCTAAACTCTGAATTGATACCTTTTCCTCACTGTTATTTTTCCATAACTAGATTATCAGAGGTAGACTAATTTGCTGGATGGTCTCCTTTCTCTCACGTGTCTCCAACTGACCATTAAGTTGGAAAGATGGAACAGAACATTTTATTATTATGTTGAAAAATGGTCTAACTAGCCTTAAAGCTTTAAAAGCTTTGCTTTTGGACAGGTGTGGTGGCTCATGCCTGTAATCCCAGCACTTTGGGAGGCCGAGGTGGGTGGATTACCTGAGGTCAGGAGTTTGAGACCAGCCTGACCAACATGGTGAAACCCCATCTCTACTAAAAATACAAAAATTAGCCGGGCATGGTGGCACACGCCTGTGGTCCCAGCTACTCGGGAAGCTGAGGAGGAGAATTGCTTGAACCCAGGAGATGGAGGTTGCAGTGAGCCAAGATTGCACCACTGCACTCCAGCTTGGGTAACAGAGACTCTGTCTCAAAAAAAAAAAAAAAAAAAAAAAAAAAAAAAAAAAAAAAAGCTTTGCTTTTATAAAGATCATTCTTTTTGTTTTTGTTGTTTGCCTCCCAAAGTGCTGGGATTACAGGCCGATCATTCTTAAAAGCTCTAAGGTTATCATTGTCCTAATACTTTCACTTACTATCTTTAAGGAAGTGACTTTTCCTACAATTTGCTTTTCCTTTAATGAGTCCTCAATAAAAATTTTTCCTGACACAAAAGGTGAAAAAAGGAGAATCAACGCAGAGTATTAATTAGGACCTAAATCCTTCAATCCAGGAAGAAATAATCCTTATTTTAGCAAATCTATGACATTGAAACTGGTATTTAAAAAAAAATTTACCAAAAGATTTCAATGAAATGGTCTCTCACAACTAGGTTATAAGTACCACTTGGCTGATGGCAATTACAAGACTTCATGGATTCCAATAATTTTTTTTTTTTTTTTTTTTTGAGACAGAGCTTCACTCTGTTGCCCAGGCTGGAGTGCACTGGCATGATCTAGGCTCACTGCAGCCTCCACCTCTTGGGTTCAAGCAATTCTCCTGCCTCAGCCTCCCAAGTAGCTGGGACTGCAGGTGCGGACCATCACACCCGCTAATTTTTTTTTTTTTTTTTTGAGACAGAGCCTCGCTCTGTTGCCCAGGCTAGAGTTGCAGTGCCTCGATATCGGTTCACTGCAAGCTCCGCCTCCCGGGTTCACGCCATTCTCCTGCCTCAGCCTCCCGAGTAGCTGGGACTACATGTGCCCACCACCATGCCTGGCTAATTTTTTTGTATTTTTTTAGTAGAGATGGGGTTTCACCATGTTAGCCAGGCTGGTCTCGATCTCCTGACCTCGTGATCCGCCGGCCTCGGCCTCCCAAAGTGCTAGGATTACAGGCGTGAGCTACTGCGCCTGGCCCACACCAGCTAATTTGTGTATTTTTAGTAGAGACAGGGTTTCACCATGTTGGCCAGGCTGGTCTTGAACTCCTGACATCAGGTGATCCACTCACCTCGGCCTCCCAAAGTCCTGGGATTACAGGCGTGAGCCACCACACCTGGCCATCTAAGAAATTTCTTAATCAAAAAGAAGTTAAAAGGTAGAAAAATATGCATCTTGTAATCAAATAAACAGGATAAAAGCACATTCTATGAAAAACTAAGGTATCATATTTGGTTTGAAAAATGTTCTGAGAAACAACAAAAAGTGAAACTTCATTTAGTTTCCAAAACCCTTAGACCTTAACTGTGTTTCCATTTATAACGTTACCTTAGTTCACCCAGTACTCAAGACAACTTCATCTTCCAGAAAGAGACAGCTAAATGCCCTAAGAGGTAGTTTCAAAGTTAACTGAGAGAAATGGGGGAATAAAAGAGCATTCGTTTTATAATTTTAAAGAAGCTGTTTAAAATTGTCTTTAAGCTGCCTATCCAAATACCTTACAAGAGGATTCTTAGCTCATCGGCAGTAAACCCTCTGAAAAAGATACATAAAATTAGTTTACGTGTACCCATTTTCTCTGAGAAAATTCTTCAATTTCTCAAAAGAATCCCTGTCTCAAAAAGGCAAACAATCATTTTCCTAAAAAAATTTTTTCAGCCAGGCGCGGTGGCTCACGCCTGTAATCCCAGCACTTTGGGAGGCCAAGGCGGGTAGATCATCTGAGGTCAGGAGTTTGAGACCAGCCTGGACAACATGGTGAAACCCCGTTTCCACTAAAAATACAAAAATTAACCGGGCGTGCTGGTACGCACCTGTAATCCCAGCTACTTGGGAGGCTAAGGCAGGAGAACTGCTTGAACCCGGGAGGCAGAGGTTGCAGTGAGCCAAGATCGCGCCACTGCACTTCAGCCTGCGCAACAGAGCAAGACTCCATCTAGGAAAAAAAAAATTTTTTTTTTCAACTATATTTTACCAATTAAAGAGTCATAAAATAGGCTGGGTGCAATAGTTCAGACCTATAATCGCAGTGCTTTGGGAGGCTGAGGCGGGAGGATTACTTGAGCCCAGGAGTTCAAGACAAGCCTGGACAACATAGCGAGACTCTGTCTCTAAAATAATAATAATAGGCTGGGCACACTGGCTCACATCTGTAATCCCAGCACTTTGGGAGGCCAAGGTGGGCAGATCACTTGAGGCCAGGAGTTCAAGACCAGCCTGGCCAACATGGCAAAACCCCATCTCTACTAAAAATTACAAAAATTAGCCAGGCATGGTGGCGCACGCCTGTAATCCCAGCTACCTGGGAGGCTGAGGCACGAGAACTGCTTGAACACGGGAGGTAAAGGTTGCAGGGAGCCGAAATCACACCACTGCAGTCCAGCCTGAGCAACAGAGCGAGACTCAGCTAAAAAAAGAAAAAAAAAAAAGAATAAAAAGAAGAAAAAAAGAAATAAAATATCTAAATGACATTGCCAGATCTAGGCTAAGTCTGGTTTGTTTTTTTAGGGGGAAGAGGGAAGGCAGAAAATAGATTCATTCACTGCAAAACAAATGAAGCATAGGAAATAATGCATATTCTCTTATTAAAAAAAAAAATTATTTGGCTGGGTGTGGTAGCTCACATCTGTAACACCAGCACTTTGGGAGGCCAAGGTGGGAGGATTGTTTGAAGCCAGGAGTTCGAGACCAGCCTGGCCTATGAGACCCTTTCTGCATAAACAAATTTTTTTTTAATTAAAACGAGTGTGGTATGCACCTGCAGTCCCAGCTACTCAGGAGGGTGAGGCAAGAGGATCCCTTGAGCCCAAGTGTTTCAGGCTGCAGTGAGCTATGATCACACCACTGCACTCCAGCCTGGGCAACAAAGTGAGACCCTATCTCTTAAAAAAAAAAAAAAGGTTTTGAAGAGTTTCTTTAATATAAGTCAGTGTAGGCCGGGTGTGGTGGCTCAGGCCTGTAATCCCAGCACTTTGGGAGGCTGAGGTGAGCGGGATCACCTGAGGTCAGGAGTTTGAGACCAGCCTAACCAACATGGAGAAACCTCGTCTCTACCAAAAATACAAAATTAGCTGGGCATGGTGGCGCATGCCTGTAATCCCAGCTACTCAGGAGGCTGAGGCAGAAGAATCGCTTGAACCCAGGAGGCAGAGGTTGCAGTGAGCCGAGATCGCTCCACTGCACTCCAGCCTGGGCAATAAGAGCAAAACTCTGTCTCAAAAAAAAAAAAAAATATATATATATATATATATATATACATATATATATATATGTATATATATATATATATATGTCAGTGTTGAGTCTAATAAAGATGTTCCTAATAAGGAAAACTTTAAGTATACAACAAATACTTTCTAAATTATCAGACTGGAGTTTTCTAAAAATGGAACACATCTATATTTCATTATCTCAATCAAATTATTTAATAAAATCAAAACTATAAAAGGTTGGCCAGGAGTGGTGGCTCAGGCCTCTAATTAGGATTACATTTTGGGAGGCTGAGATAGGCAGATCACTTAAGGTCAGGGGTTCAAGACCAGCCTGGCCAACATGGTGAAACCCTGTCTCTACTAAAAATACAAAAAGAATTAGCCAGGTTTCATGGCGCACGCCGGTAATCCCAGCTACTCGGGAGGCTGAGGCAGGAGAATCGCTTGAACCCAGGAGGCAGAGGTTGCAGTGAGCTGAGATCGTGCCACTGCACTCCAGCCTGGCAAAAGAGTGAGACTCCATCTCAAAAAAAAAAAAAAATTTTTTTTGTTATGCATATCATAAAAAAGGCACTCTCTCTGGCTCTAGACTCACTGCTATAATGCTTTAGATAAATAATGCAAAAGTTCCAAGGAGGTTCAGTACTAAAGCACCCACACTAAGCTACAATCCTTAGCAGGAGTTATTTGAAAAGATAGTTCCAGCTGGGCATGGTGGCTCACGCCTGTAAAACCAGCACTTTGGGTGGCTGAGAAAGGAGGATCCTTTGAACCCAGGAGTTTGAGACCAGCCCGGACAAAATAGTGAGACCCTACCTCACTTAACAATACTGAAGAAAAAAAAATTAGCCGGGCGTAGTCATGCCTGTAGTCCCAGCTACTCAGGGGGCTGAGGTGGGAGGACTGCTTGAGCCTAGGATGTGGAAGCTGCAGTGAGCCATGATCACACCACTGTACCCCAAACTAAGTGACAGAGAAAGACCCTGAAAAAGTTCCTTTCAAAAGAAAGGGGGTGAACTTGTTAAAAGTCTTCATTAGCTACTGACTTGATCCACAATTTATTTTTCTAGTAACAATAAAATTCCGACTTGCTTCGGTAGCAAAATAAGAAACTACACAAAAAGATAGTAAGGCCAAAAAAGATTGTATAGTATTCAGAATGGACAGAAGAAACTATCTTTGCCCATCCTACATCTATATGGCCCAAAACTAAGAATCACATGGATTGGCGATATTAAATAAGCGAAAGCAGGATGAATAAAAAAATTCTGTGAAATACAGGTCTCACAAATCTCCAATGCAGATCCTGTGGTTAAGAGACAAGAGCCAACTATTTCAGAGTGAAAAACATCAGTTAGAAACCTATTAATATATAAAAGTTAAAGGAATTACAGTATGAAAAATGTAAAGAATGACTGGCAGTCCCACTGCCTTCACGAACGACTATGCCAAAAAGGGAAAAGAGTTTAACTTGAAAATAAATTATACTAAATGTTCAAGGACTAACATTTAATAAGGGAGAAGAGTGATATGGTAGGGAAAGCTTTGTGCCAACTTTCAACTGCAGCTGTAGTGAAATACACTAAAAGCCTTGTCTTAAGACAAAAGCAGTAAAATAAAAACAATGGTTTTAAACATACCCCAGCGTTAACTGCTCATGACCATAAATTTTCCTTTTTCTAATGAACAACTAATGGGATAAAAGGCCATATAACGGAAAAAGTAGTCGAAAATACAATCGAACAAACTTCTCACACAAGACTAAACCATAAAACCTGTTTACAAATTTTCATACATGTCAGAATTAAAGGTAAAAACACTCAAAGCTTAAGAAATCTAACATCATAAAGCAGGAGATTAAATCATTCTTTTAAAACAAGGACTGAAGTTCAGAAGCATTTAATTTAAATCAGTGTATTAACACAAGGAATCCTTCCATACCACCTATTTCAGAGAGGGTTCTCCACACTCGTTTCCCAGACTTATGCACAAATATTACAACTTGCAACCCATTATTTTCTCTCATGTACAAGTTTTGTTTTGTTTTTTTGCTGTTGTTTTTAACTTTATTGGAGTGAGATTATTCTAACTAGCACCCATTTATTTATTTTAAATATCGGTTGTACCAAACAATGACACTTTTTGGAAATCAAACTTTATTCCACTAACATTAGCCAGCAGATTTTGCTAAACAATGCTTTGTCAGAAAAGGCATCATGGCCGGGCGCAGTGGCTCACGCCTGTAATCCCAGCACTTTGGGAGGCAGAGGCAGGTTGATCACACGGTCTGGAGTTCGAGACCGGCCTGGCCAATATGGTGAAACCCCATCTCTACTAAAAATACAAAAATTAGCTGGGCGTGGTGGCGTGCGCCTGTAGCCCCAGCTGCTTGGGAGGCTGAGGCAGGAGAATAGCTTGAACCTGGGAGGCGGAGGTTGCAGTGAGGCGAGATCGCGCCACTGCACTCCAGCCAGGGTGACAAAGCGAGACTCCGTCTCAAAAAAAAAAAGAAAGGCATCACATACATTCAATTTTGTACAACTAATTTTTCCAGTATGCATAAAAATTTATATTTGACAACAGAGAATATGCTTCAACATAAACACAGCAATACCTTTTCCACTTCGTTACTAATAACTTGCATGTTTTCTTAGTAATTTAAAATACCTCCATCTGAAAAGTATAGGGTAGGCTGACCACAAAAGATGAAGCCTAACAGTTGGTAGGGGTACCGCACTTAAGATAATATTCTAAAAACGTGCTTTTCCTAGGTACTCAGTGACTATACAGTAGTGAATATTAAACACTCCTGTATCAATCCCATTTCCTACAAAGTTGACCTAATTTCAAGCATAAAACTGAGGTTTCCACCTTTAGAAGGGTAGAAAACAAGAGTTAAGTAATTGGGTAGTCCTAAAAATACACATCACAACTACATGACTAAGATACTCATTTAAAACTTGTGCCAAGATAACCCCTCCCTTCCAAACTAAAATTGACTCACTGGCCTATTTTACTTAATTTTGAAAATAAAAAAATAAAACTAAATGGATTCCTAAGCACTCATTTCCTCTCTCTGCCCCCATCATTTAAAATATTCAAACTTTCAATCTGTGATTCCTCCCTGCAAAAACACTCAAGTAAAAACAAAACAAAACAAACACTCATTATCTCCAAGTTAACCACCTTGGAGTTAAAAAAAAAATCATTAGATTCTGGAATAATAACCACTGTTCTAAAACCATATAAAACAACAGAAACAATGTCTGTGGTCGCTAAGGAACCATACATCCCACCCAGAGAAACGATCTCGCCTCAGATGATACTTGTCATCTGTGAGACCACCCCCTTAGCTAGAGTTAACCACTTGAGCAGGTTTCAATTTTGTCTCTGAAAGTGGGAAGCTATCAATCTCCCTACATGACTCGTTCCACCCTTTGTGGATACTTCTACCTGTAGAAAAAAAGGTTGGCAAACTTGGTGGCATGGTGAGGACAAAGGGCATTTTGAAAGAACCAGTGACTGAGGTAAGCAGAGAATGTGAACGGAAAGAGGGTTAAAGTTCCCCCAAATGGATAATGACAAGACGACGCGGGCACCCTTTTTTTTTTTTTTTTTTTTTTTTACCACCCCTAGGGTCCCATTCTTCACCACCACCCATTGGAATGCAAAGTTGGCACTACCACTACCCAAGAAGCCCAACAAATCCTCAAAATGTCAGGGCACTCGGCAGCTTCTGAAATGACAAGCTGGTGCCCCTCCCCCACCCCACCCCCACCCCCACCCCCCAAAAAATAAAAGTCCAATCCAGTCGGTGCAGGTCACCCTGCCCTCTGGGGCAGTTCCAGCCTGCGCAGGGAGGGGTTCCGACCGAAGAACGAAAAAGCACAGATAGACCACCGCTCTTTCCACCCACCCTCAGCGGGGGAAACAAAGACGGCCTCCTCCGCCCGTAGACACTATCCTAACCAGAGAGGCTCTCCGAGTTCCCGGTGCAGCCTGCCCTCCCGCCCCCGCCCGAGCCCCCGCCCCCATGACAAAGAAAAGGCACTCGGCGAGCAAGGCCTTCCTGCCTCCACGGATGGGGGAGGGGGCTGCACGGGTGAGAAGCCCCCTCCACTCGCCCGTGCTCATACTCCTGGTCCCAGGAACTGCAGAAAGCGGCGGAGAGCCGGAGGCCTCGGCCGCGGAAGCAGGGTCCGGGAGGAGGGTGAGGGTACCTTGAAGTAGCCGCCTTCGTAGAGGGTGTTGGGGGGTCCGAAGATGGCCACCTCCCAGTTGTAGAGGTCGGACTCGTCCACCAGGGTGATCCGGAAGCCCTCCACCGGTTCCTCCTGCAGGGATTTCAGCTCGAGCATCAGGGCCTTCTGCGAGCTGGTCATCTGCTGCTGGGCCATCGCGGCGGCGGCGGCGGCGGCGCCGGGCCCGGGCCCCAGTCCTCACGCACCGGCCGGGCCGGACCAGGCCCCTCCCCTCCGCTCGCCCTCCGGCCGGGCCGCACCGGGCCCCGGTCTTCACACACCCGGCGGGCCGGACCAGGCCCCACACGGCCCGTGGGCCCGCCCGGGGTCCTCCTCACACACGACGCAGGCCGGGCCGGGCCCTTCTCCTCACACTCGGGCTGGGCGAGAGGAGAGGTCGAGGGAGTTAGGAGAATTCGCTCCGGGTCCCGGTCCCGGGCCTCCCCCCCCCGGAGGGGGCCTCAACTTCGGGGGGGGGGAGAGGAGGTGGAAGCGGAGGAAGGCGGCGGAGGGCCGGCGATGGTGAAGGGAGGGGGCCGGGCCGGCCCGGGAACGCCGCGCTCGCTCGCCCTCTCGTTCTCTTCGGGGGCCGCAGGGGCCGGAGGGCGCGCGGGGCTGGAGAGTGTGGGGGGAGAGCGGCGTGCGGGGGTCTCGCGGCGGTGGCGGCGGGGGCTGCGCGGGGGGAGGGGCGACGGCGGAGGAGGAGGAGAGCGAGAGCGCCTCGCGCCGCGGGAGCGACGGAGCCGAGAAGCAGGGAGGGAGGGAGGGAGGGAGAGAGGGAGGAGGGGCGCACGCCGGGTGCTGGGCGGCTCTCAGCGGCTGGCGGCCCGACGCGCGTGCGCGTGCCCCTCCCTCCCCTCCCCCAACCGTGCCTGGCTCTCCTCCACTACCACCTCCTCCTCCTCCCGCTTCCACGCCTCCTCTCGGTCTCCCGCGCGGTCGCGGCGCTTTGTGACGCCGGCGCGTGTCCCCCGCCCATAAAGATCCCAGAAGCAGCGGGGACCAAGGGCGGGCGCAGGGATTGCCGTGGCCCCAGAGTGACGGTTGTGCGGCTGGACGCCGCAGTTCCAAAGGCGTGCCCGGGAAGGGAACCCAGGTCTCCCGGCTCTCGGGGCCCTCCCCACTGTGGATCCAGGGGCCTCCGCAGCCATCCTGGGACGGGCCTGGTCGCTGCAGGCCCCTCCCCGTGACACCCAGTCTGCGGTCCCTCCACTTAGTAGCTACTTGATTAGGATGTGCTGACAATGTGGGTCTTTTCGGTGGGAACAGACCTTCCCGCAGGCCAGCCCACAGGCAAGTGTGCCCTTTGGCACGTTACTCTCCCTGGGTGCGGCAGTTCCACGTGAGAAACGGGGTGAGACAAAAAGGTCAGCTTCTGCTTCCCTTCTTAACTACAAAGAGGAAGTTGTGAGGAAAAAGACAATAACAAACTGGGTCTCTAGCCCTTCTCGTTGTGATTTGGGGCAAGTGCTCAGGCTGCCCTTCGCCTTCGCCATTTGTAAAATAAACTACTGTGGTTGAACTTTGACCCCTTATAGGTGCTTTTGGCTTGAATGTCCACCCTGGAACTGAGGGACTTTCGAGATAATCATAACCGAATTGAGATGTGGGGACAGTCTTTGGTCCCCGTGGGTCAGAATACAGTACTCCTTTCTCTTAGGAAGGCATGTCCTAGGATAACTGCCTAAAAAACATTTCCTAGAAAAGCCAGAATACTGAGAGTTCTACACACACAGTTTCGGAACTAGACAGATCTTGGTTCCAACCCTAGTTCCATTACTTCTCCCTGTATCATCAGTTTTTTGTTTTTTGGTTTTGTTTTGTTTGAGACAGGGTCTTGCTCTGTCACCCAGGCCGTAGCACAGTGGCGCGATCATGGCCCACTGCAACCTCCGCCTCCCAGGTTCAAGCGATTCTCCCACCTCAGCCTCCCAAGTAGCTAGGACTACAGGTGCATGCCTCCACACCCGGCTGTTTATTCAGCTTCTGTAAAAGGGGATTAATTATACCCAACACAAGCAATTGTAATGATTAAATGTATGTACAGCATTTAGCGTAGTGACTGGCACATGGTTAATGATTCATAGAAACTTGAAAGAAAAAAACTTTAAGGCATAGCTGTATTCTGGATACCACCACTACCCACCCCTTTTATTGAGACAGGGTCTCACTCTGTTGCCCAGGCTGGAGTACAGTAGAGTGATTATAGCTCACTCTAGCAGTAACCTCCTGGGCTTAAGCCATCCTCTAACCTCAGTCTCCCAAGTAGCAGGACCACAGGTGTGCACAGCCATGCCCAGCTAATTTTTGTATTTTTAGTAGAGACGGGATTTCACCATGTTGGCCAGGCTGGTCTCCAACCCTTGACCTCAGGTGATCCGTCCACCTCAGCCTCCCAAAGTGCTGGGATTACTGGCATGAGCCACTGTGCCCAGCCAAGGACAGTTTTAGATTTATAGAAAAATTGAAAAGATAGTCGAGTTCCCCTACACCTGGCGCCCAGTTCCCCCTTTTATTAACATATTACATTAGTAGAGTACATGTATTACAATAAATGAGCTAATATTGATACATCACTGTTGACTGAAGCTCATACTTCCCTAATTTTTACCTAGTGACCTTTTGCTGTTCCAGGATCTCATCCAGGATACCAGACTACATTCAGTTTTCCTGTTTCCATAGATTCCTCTTGACTGTGGCAGTTTCTTAGACTTTGTTCTGATGACCTTAACAGTTTTGAAGAATACTGGTCAAGTATTTTGTAGACTGTCCCTCAATTGGGATTGTGATGCTTTTCTCGTGATTAGACTGGGATTATGAGTTTTTGAGGGTAAGATCACAGAGGTGAAATGCCATTTCATCACATCATATTAAGGGCACAAATAGCAACATGACTTAGCAATGTTGATGTTGACCTTGATTGTCTGGCTGAGGAAGTGTGTCAAGTCTTTCTACTGTAAAGTTACTCTGCCCCTTCCTCCCCTTTTCTATACTGTACTCTTTGGAATGGAGTCACTCTACACAATCCACACTTAAGCAGCCCCCCTCTTTTTTTTTGGCCTTTTCTTTCCCGTAAAAGACGAGGTCTCAGTGTTTTAAAACATCCTTTTCTAGCCGCCAACGCTACTGTCCAGGTCTTGAGACCGAACTCTACTGGAATTAGAGCTCCCCTCAGAGAAGAGGGAGTATCCTAGTGAATGCAGCCCCTCTTATCAAAATGATGGTTTATGTCCCATTCTGTCTTTCCCTCCAGTACCAGTCAATTTAGGGACAAGAGGATTGCTGACCCGGAAATGTGAAAGATGATGTTGACACCTTTAATAGCAAGGCGGTGAGCAGATAAATAGGTAGAAAGGTCATCTTCAAAGCATTTCACCCACAAAAACTCATCACAGCCCCACCCTGACCTGGAGGATGATGAAGCCCTAGTCTAACCCACTGGAACATATACCTGGCACCCAGACCAGAAGTGGCCCCCTGAGCTCATGTCAACTCACAAACTCACTAAGCATCCACTGCAGGCATGCCTCTAAGCTGGGAGGTTGGAAGCTCAATGTGTTAATGAGTTTTATAATCAAGGCTGTTTATTCTCAGGTCACAGGAACTGGAATTCCACAGAACTAGCTCATGTGTTTTTATTCTAGCCAGTAAGACATTGTTTATTAGTAGACTGCCACTGTGTCTTATTCATGCCTGAATCCTCAGCAACAGGCACACCATCTGACACAAAGTAGACACTAAGTAATTGTTCTCAAGAGACTCATGGCCAAGGACAGGAAGACAATGAGTAATCACAAAATCACAAATTGAATCCTACCCTCTATCCCCATGCCTATCTGTTCTCTCAAGCACATAGTAGGTGCTCAAGACTATAAATTCCAAAACTCTACACCAGCTACTCCAATGTTTCGCACATATTAAGTGCTCAAAACATATTTGTTAAAAAGAATGAATGCTAGAAACAGCTTCCTAGAGCTTTCTCATATTATTTCATAATGGCATGTAGATTGACTTGCCTGATTGGTGCCCTCTGGTGGTAAAGAAAAACAGCACTCAAAATTTAAATTTAAAAAATAATAATTTTTTTAAAAAAAGAAAACAGAGCACTTAATGCTCAGTGTCAGGCATCACCTGGTACTTTCCAACCAGGGTACTTCTTCTTCTTTTTTTTTTTTTTTTTTTTTTTTTTTTTAACTGAGACAGAGTCTTGCTCTGTCACCCAGGCTGGAGTGCAGTAGCATGATCTTGGCTCGCTGCAACCTCCGCCTCCTGGGTTCCAGCAATCCTCCCACCTCAGCCCCTGGAGTAGCTGGGACTACAGGCGCAGTGCCACCACGCCGGACTAATTTTTGTATTTTTAGTAGAGACAAGGTTTCATTATGTTGCCCAGGCTGGTCTTGAACTCCTGAGCTCAAGCAATCCGCCCACCTCAAACTCTCAAAGTGCTGAGATTACAGGCGTGAGCCACCACGGCAGGCCCACTACTAATTTTAGAGGAAGACTGTGGCTCCTTAAGAGTAGTGTCCAAGTTTTACATATATGTTAACATATTAAATTTTAAAAAGTTGGCCAGGCGCAGCGGCTCACGCCTGTAATCCCAGCACTTTGGGAGGCTGAGGCAGGCGGATCATTTGAGGTCAGGAGTTCAAGATCAGCCTGGCCAACATGGTGAAACTTTTTTCAACATGGTTAAATTTTTTTCCTAAGTATTTTATTTTCTTGTAGCTATTATAAATGGGATTTCCTTCTTGAATTCTTTCTCAGCTAGTTATTATTGGTGTATAGAAATGCTACTAATTTTTGTATGTTGATTTTTTTATCCCACAACTTTTTTTTTTTTTTTTCAGACAGTCTTGCTCTGCAGCCCAGGCTGGAGTGCAGTGGAGCAATCTTGGCTCACTGCAACCTCTGCCTGCTGGGTTCAAGCGCTTCTCCTGTCTCAGCCCCCTGAGTAGCTGGGACTACAAGCGCATGCCACCATGCCCGGCTAATTTTTGTGTTTTTAGTTGAGACGGGGTTTCACTGTATTGGTCAGGCTGGTCTTGAACTCCTGACCTTAGGTGATCCTCCCGTCTTGGCCTCCCTAAATGCTGGGATTACAAGCGTGAGCCACCACGCCTGGCCATATCCTACAACTGTACTGAACTTATTTATTAGATCTAAGAGCTTTTGCTGGAGTTGTTAGGTTTTTGTAAATACAGGATCATGTCATCTGCATAGAGGGACAATTTTACTTTCTCTTTTCCAATTTGGATGTCTTTTACTTGTTTCTATTGCCTGATTGCTCTGGCTAAGACTTCCAGTACTGTGTTGAATATGAGTGGCGAAAATAGACATCCTTGTCTTGTTCCAGTTCCTAGAGGAAAAGCTGAAAGCTATGATAGTATGATGTTAACTGTGGGTTTGTCATATGTAGGCTTTATTATGTTGAGGTATTATACACTCCTTCAATGCCTAGTTTGAGAGTTTTTATCATGAAGAGATTTTGAATTGTATCAAATGCTTTTTCTACATCTCTTGAAATGATCTTATGGTTTTTGTCCTTCTTTCTGTTGATGTGATGTGTCGTCTTTGTTGATTTGTGTATGTTGAACTACCTCTGCATTTTTGGGACAAATCCCACTTGATCCTGGCATGTTATCTTTTTGATGTGCGGTTGGATTCAGTTGGTTAGTATTTGTTGAAAATTTTTACATCTGTGTTTATCAGGGATATTAGAGTGTAGCTATCTTTTTTTGTTGTTGTTGCAGTCTTACCTGGTTTTGGTATCAGAGTACTGCTAGCCTAGTAGAATGAGGAAGAATTCCCTCCTTTTCAATTTTTTGGAATAGTTTGAGGAGAATTGGTGTTAGTTTGTCTTTGTTAGTTTGGTAGAATTTGGTATTGAAGTCATTAGCAGTGAAGCCATTGGGTCCTGGGCTTTTCACTGTGGAGATACTTTTTATTATGGATTCAATTTCATTACTCATGATTGGTCTGTTCTGGTTTTCTGTTTATTCCTGATTCAATCATGGTCGGTTGTATGTGTAAAGGAATTTATCCATTTCCTCTAAGTTTTCTAGTTTATTAATATAGTTGTTCATAATAGTGTCTGATGATTTTTTGTATTTCTGTGGTGTCAGCTGTAATGTCTACTTTTATTTATTTATTTATTGAGATGGAGTCTCGCTCTGTTGCCCAGGCTGGAGTGCAGTGGCATGATCTCAGCTCACTGCAAGCTCCACCTCCCAGGTTCCAGTGATTCTCCTGCCTCAGCCCTCTGAGTAGCTGGGATTACAGGCATGCGCCACCACATCCAGCTAATTTTTTTGTATTTTTTTTAGTAGAGATGGGGTTTCACCCTGTTGGTCAAGCTGGTCTCGAACTCCTGAACTCCTGACCTTGTGATCCACCCACCTTGGCCTCCCAAAGTGTTATTTATTTTTTGACACTGGGTCTCGCTCTGTTGCCCAGGCTGGAGGGCAGTGGTGTGATCATGACTCACTGTAGCCTCAACCTCCGGGGCCGAAGTGATCTTCCCACCTCGGACTCCTGAGTAGCCAGGAGTACAAGTGTGTCCGGAATTGGTGGGTTCTTGGTCTCGTTGACTTCAAGAAGGAAGCCGCGGACCCTCACGGTGAGTGTTACAGTTCTTAAAGATGGTGTGTCCGGAGTTTGTTCCTTCAGATATTCAGATGTGTCCAGAGTTTCTTCCTTCTGGTGGGTTCGTGGTCTCACTGACTTCAGGAGTGAAGCTGTGGACCTTCGCGGTGAGTGTTACAGCTGGCCAGTTTCCTTAGAATATTTTTTAACTTAGAGTTGGATGGCCTCCAGCTCCATCTGTGTTGCTGCGAAGGACATGATAGTTTTTTTTATGGGTGCATAGTATTCCATGGTATATGTATGCCACATTTTTTTATTCAGTTCACCATTGATGGGCACTTAGGTTAATTCTGTGTCTTTGCAATTGTGAACAGTACTGTGATGAACATATGTGTGCATGTGTCTTTATGGTAGAATGATTTATATTCCTTTGGGTATATACTCAGTAATAGTATTACTGAGTCTCAGGGTAATTCTCAAGTTCTTTGAGAAATCACCAAACTGCTTTTTATAATGGCGGAACTAATTTACTTACCTATCAGTAGTGTATAAGCATTCCCTTTCCCCTGCAACTTAGCCAGCATCTATTTTTTGGCTTTTTAATAATAGTCATTCTGACTGGTATGAAATGGTATCTCATTGTAGCTTTCATTTGCATTTCTCTAGTAATTAGTGATGTTGAACATTTTTTTCATGTTTGTTAGCTGTGTGTATATCTTCTTTTGAGAAGTGTCTGTTCATATCCTTTGCCCTTTGTCTTTTTAAATGAGGTTGTTTTTGGCTTGTACATTTGTTTAAGTTCCTTATAGATTCTGGATATTAGACCTTTGTCAGATGCATAATTTTCAAGCATTTTTTCCCATTCTGTAGGCTGTCTGTTTGGTCCGTTGATAGTTTCTTTTGCTATGCAGAAGCTCTTTAGTTTAATTAGGTTCCACTAATCTGTTTTTGATTTTGTTGCAATCGCTTTTGGCACCTTCATCATGAAATCTTTCCAAGGTCCTGTGTCAGAAAGGTATTTCCTAGGATTTTATAGGTCTTTTTTTTATTTTGAGACAGAGTCTTCCTCTGCTGCCCAGGCTGGAGTGCAGTGGCATGATCAGGGCTCACTGCAACATCCACCTCCTGGGTTCAAGCGATTCTCTTGCCTCAGCCTCCCCAGTAGCTGGGATTACAGATGTGCACTACCATGCCCAGCTAATTTTTATATTTTTAGTAGAGACGGGGTTTCACCATGTTGGCCAGGCTGGTCTTGAACTCCTGACCTCATGATCCACCTGCCTGGGCCTCCCAAAGTGCTGGGATTACACGCATGAGCCACCACGCCCGCCCTTTTCCAGAGAGTTTATAATTTTAGGTTTTACACTTAAGTCTTTTATCCATCATGGGTTGCTTTTTGTTTGTGGTGAAAGCAAGGGGTCCAGTTTCAGTCTTTTGCATATGGCTAGTCAGTTATCCCAACACCATTTGTTGAGTAGGGAGTCCTTTCTCCATTGCTTGTTTTTGTTGGCTTTGTTGAAGATCAGATGGTTGTAGCTGTGCAGCTTTACTTCTGGGTTCTCTGACCTGTTCCATTGGCCTGTGTGTCTGTTTTCATACCAGGGCCATGCTGCTTTGGTCACTGTAGCCTTGTAGATGGTTTAAGTAGGATAGTGTGACGCCATCAGCTTCATTCTTTTTGTGTAGGATTGCTTTGGCTATCTTCCACATAGCTAGTCCATCACAAGTTGTGGTAATTTTTTCTGCTGTTTCTCAAACCTGTCTCTCCTCTCAATTCTTACTGTCACCCTGGTTTTCAGACCATCAACATCTCTCACCTAAGCTGTGCGGTAGCCTCCTAACTGATCCCTGACATCTCAGTGTTGCCCCTCTGCCCTCACCACTGAAACACAGACTACCTAAAACGTAATTATCATGAGACTTCCCTTCTTAAAATCCTTTTTTGACTCTCTATTTCCTATTAAATAATGTCTATACTTCTTCATGTAATGGACAGGCATCTCCTGTTCCTCTCAGCTCTACATTTGTTACTGTAGTAATAGGTAAATGTTTATAATTTCCCCTGAAGTCCCTCTGCTATTCAGTGCTTCCATGTATTTGTTCATTATGATCTTTTTCTCTGAAACTCCCTCACCACTTTTCCTCCTGGCTAATTATTTACTGTCCTTCAAGCTTAAGCTCAAGCATCATCTTTTTCAGAAAACCTACTTTGAAGTTCCAGAGTGGACCAATGGCCCCTTTTAATGCTCCCCATAGTCATCGTGTTGATCTCTATCTTTTCACTTTAAACATGCTTTTAAACCTACTTCCTGCGTATAAAGTTTGTTATAATTTTAATATTTGTATTTTTCTGTGTCTTGTTCTTCTCTTTATGGTTTCTGTTGACTCCTGCTTATGGTAGTTTGACCCTTCAACTCTTTGTTAAATTTTATAAATCGCTCATATTTGTCTAAACTTTAACTTTGGGTTTCCTGAGAGACCACAACTGAGATGATTTGCTTGGTTTCTGCTTGGCTCTGGAAGCAGGACCAATCAGGAACCATTCTAGTTAGATTTATTGGTTTGAGTTTTCTTGGACTATGAGTATGGTGTAAATTCAAATTCCAGCATAAAAGTAAAGCTGGTTAGAAATATTAGGGAAGACTATTAAAATTATTAATGTTTTACAATCCACCGCCTGCAGAGACTGATTTGCTTATTGGTTCACTTGTCATATCCTTCCAGCTTTGTCTTTTCCACTAAATATATAGCCCATTTTGGTGCCTGGATTTATGTGGAGGTCTCAGATTCAGTTTCCTGCTTTGTCAGGTTCAAATCCTGTTAGTCAGTTAACCAGAAAAATTCTAGATTCCCAGGAATGTGTCAGAGCATTTCAGTGTCCCCTATTGACATCTCATTCCCAGCTTTTTAAAAAAGAAAGTATTTTTATTTTCCTATTGATTGCCCCAATTCCTATGTACTACCTGAGGCAGCCACAATATTAACTAACAAAGCTCTAGGTTTTTGGTTTTGGCACACTTCCACGGCATCTCTGGCTTCTGTGTTAACTGATGACTTTAGTTTCACCTCTAGATTGTTTGCATGCATGTGTGTGTGTGTGTGTAATCATTTTGTACTTCCTCTACATTTTTGTGAGTTCAGAAATGTATTTAAAAGTATATTTGGGGTCAGGCACAGTGGCTCACACCTGTAATCCCAGCACTTTGGGAGGCTGATGCGGGAGGATCATGAGTTCAGGAGTTTGAGACTTTTCTGGCCAACATGGCAAAACCCCATCTCTATTAAAAATACAAAAGTTAGCTGGGCATGGTGGCATGGACCTATAATCCCAGCTACTAGGGAGACTGAAGCAGGAGAATCGCTTGGACTTGGGAGGCGGAGGTTGCAGTGAGCCGAGACCACGCCATTGCACTCCAGCCTGGGCAACAGAGCGAGACTCTATCTCAAAAAAATAAATAAATAAATAAAAAGTGTATTTGGAAGTGATGTCGGTAAAAATGGCAAGCTAGGAACCTTCTAAAATTCCTATCTTCATAAAAGCAACTCAGAAAAATAGAAGCAACTTTTTCAGAACTCTGGAAAATATCTAAAGGTTTGCTGTAATCTTGGAGCATTTATTCAAGAACATAGGCTGAATTTTGGTTAGAATAGTGAGCTTTGTAATGTTCTTATTTGCTCTGTGCTCATCACATCCTCCCAGCTACATGGTAGCCTTGAAAACCAACATCCTACAATCTTGGTGAAAAACAAGCTCCTGGGAGCCATAGAAAGAAACAAAAGGGGGTTGGGACTCATTCCTTTTTTTTCCTCTCTCTCCCACTGTCAGACAGCATGGGCTGTACCGTGCATTCCTTCCTCTGGAGAAATGACGGTAGGTTTCCACATCTGTGTAGTATCTCCTGCTCTGGAGATCACCCTGAGCCCTTGCATCTCCTACCAGGTAAGCCAAGCCCAGTCCAGGCCTGGCTGTGAGCCTGGGCCTGGAACTCAATTTTCCTGAGTCATTATTTACACAACAGAAATAATGAAAGTGTCTACCATGAAGGGATGCTGTGAGGACTAAATGAGCTGTGTACATAAAAGGCCTGGCCCAGAATGAGCACTCAGAGATGGTGGATGTAGTTTTTTGTGGGAATAAAATGTTAAGACAGGTTCCCCAAGCTTCATCTGCGTAAAGTTTTAACACGATCTCTGGATGCTTGTCAGATAATTGTCTAGATTAATCACTTGAAAAGCATTACACACACACACACACACACACACACACACACACACACTGTTTTGTGATCTTTTTTCGACAAAACAAAATACTGGAACAAAATTTCATGTTTCAATTCTTCATCTAGATCATAATTGTAAATAGCTAATTGTGTGGTGATATGCAGAGTGATATTTAATCAGTCCCCTATTCTGAAACATTGAGGTGGTTTTCCACTTGTCATTGTTTGAAAAAATTCATGCCAAATGTATTTACAATATTATTCCCCTTACAATATTATTCCCTTGCCAGATTTTCTAGAATACATTTCTAGAAATGGAATTACTGATTTGAAGAATATGCATGTTTTTAAGGTTTTGATTTCTGTTACCACCAGAACCTTGCTAAAATAATTTTACTGAGAAAGTGAGGTGGTACATTTTTGTATGAGGGCCATGTTTTTTATTTTTTAAAAATTGCAGCAAAATACACCGAAGAATGCAGTTTAGTGGTATTAGACATTTATGTTGCTCTGTTACCATTACCACTGCCCATCCTCACACTCTTTTCATCTTGCAAAGCTGAGACTTTGTATCTATTAAAAATAACTCCCAAATGAGTTCAAAACTTATGTCCACATAAAGACTTAAACATAAATGCTTATAGCAGCTTTATTCAGTAAGTGCTAAAACTTAGAAGCAACTAAGATGTCCTTCAGTAGATGAATGGGTAAATAAACTGTGGTACATACAGACAATGGGATATTCAGCACTAAAAAGAAATGAGGCTGAGGCAGGAGGATGGCTTGAGGCCAGGAGTTAGAGACTAGTCTGGCAACATAGCCAGACCTCATCTCTACAAAAAAAAAAATAAATAAGTAAAAAGAAAGAGTTGGGTGTAGTGGTGCACACTGTAGTCCCAGCTACTTAGGCAGCTGAGGTGGGAGAATTGCTTGAGGCCAGGAGTTTGAGGTTACAGTGAGCTATGATGGTGGCACTGCACTCCAGCCTGGGTGACAGAGTGAGACCCTCTCTCCATGAAGAGACATGGAGAAACTTTTTTTTTTTTTGGTATTTTTTGTAGAGACAGAGTTTTGCCATGTTGCCCAGGCTGGCCTCAACCTCCTGGGCTCAAGCCATATGCCCACCTCAGTCTCCCAAAGTGCTGGGATTACAGCATTGAGTTACTGTGCCTGGCTGCGAAACAGGAACTTGGGATGCATATTACTAAGTGAAAAAAAACCAATCTGAAAAGGCGACATACTGCATGATTCCAATTACACATTATCGAAGAGGCAAAGCTATGTAAACAGTCAAAAGATCAGTGATTGCCAGGAGTTAGGGAGCCTGAGGAATGAACAGGTGGAGCACTGAGGATTTTGGGCGTCAATAAACAATTCTGTATGATACTATTTGGTGGATACATGTCATTATATATTTGTCCAGACTTACAGAATATGCAACATCAACTGTGAACACTAATATCAACTACGGACTCTGGGTCATAATGATGTGTCAGTGTAGGTGCATTGATGGGAACCAAGGTAACACTTTAATATAGGATGTTGACAGTCGGGGAGGCTGCGCATTTGGGGAAAGGGTGAAGGGTACGTAGGACCTCTCAGTACTTTGGGCTCATTTTTGCTTTGAACATATAACTGCTTTAGTAAATAAAGTCTGTTAAAAAGTGTTTTTAAAAAAGATAATGAATAGATACAAACACCAAGATGACAAAGAAATTCAAATGATTTGATAGATGTCTTAAAGCAGTCATGATAAAAATGCCTCCAATGGCCGGGTGCGGTGGCTCAGGCCTGTAAACCCAGCACTTTGGGAGGCCGAGTGGGGTGGATCATCTGAGGTCAGGAGTTCGAAACTGGCCTGGCCAACATGGCGAAACCCTGTCTCTACTAAAAGTACAAAAATTAGCCAGGCGTAGTGGCATGCGCCTGTAGTCCCAGCTACTTGGGAGGCTGAGGCAGGAGAATCACTTGAACCCGGGAGGTGGAGGTTGCAGTGAGCTGAGATCACGCCACTGCACTCCAGCCTGGGCGACAGAGTGAGACTCCATCTCAAAAAAAACAAACAAAAAAAGCCTCCAACAAGCAATACAAACATGCTTGCAAAGAAAGAGAAGATACAAAGAAGAGATTGAGAACCGAAAAATAATAATATAAATAACAATATAAACCTCAGCATATGGGCTCAACAGCAGAATGGAAGGGATAGAGAAAATAAATTAGTGAACTTCAAGATAGAACAATACAAATTACCCCAGCTGAAGAACAGAGAGAAAGTGGACTGGAAAAAAAAAAAAGTGAACAGAGTGTCAGGAACCTGTAGGACCAACAAAGGATCTAACATTCAAAACACTGTTGTCCCAGAAGGAGAAGAGGAGGACACGGCAAAATAAGTACTTGAAGAAATAATGACCAAAAATTTTCCAAATTTGATTTGGCAAGAGACATAAACCTACAAATTCAGTGAGCTAAGTGAATTCCAACAGGATAAATCTCCCACATCCATGTCAAGACACATCCATAATTCAACTCCTGGGGTCACCAGGCTGAGGTGGCAAACATGCTAACTGTGATTTGTGCAGAGCAAAATTATTTCCATTTATAGAGGAAGAGACTGAGATTCAGAAGGATTCTGTCTTGCCCAAGAATACAGATCTTGGCAGAGCTCACCATAAGGTCAACGGAAGCCATGGAGAGCGCTGTGAAGTGTGGGAATTGCTGCAGGTGACATCTAAAAGGAGATTTATTGAGGATCAAGGCAGAGGTCCCCAGAGGACAAACTGTGCATCTGATTCCTTCCTGCTGCTTTTCTTCCTGGCAGAAATAGATGATTGAATTCATCTTTCTCCTGGCACCTTGTCTCAGAGACTTACCTTGCCACAGTTCTAGACCCATCCAGGCCATGACTGCCATGTAGATGACACACCTCTCTGCTCACGAATGACTGGCCAAGCCTGAGGTAGGCAGGTTTTGGAGCATTGATAATATGGGTTTTTCCTGTGTTGCCCCTAAACATGTTGTTTCATTTTGTCCCCTTGTCATGGGGTCTTCACAGAACTCCTGCCTTAGAGGATAAGGAGAGACTCTTGCTGTAGCAACTGTAGACACCGGTGTGCACTGAAGAGGGAGGTGAACCTTGGCAGAAGACGGAAAATTTTTTTGGAGAAGGGGATTTTTGGATCAGTGCTTGTGGCTCTGACTCTCTTTCTGAAAGGGAATACCCAAGAACATGAGGATTTTCTGTATCTAGAGCTTGAAGATTAGCCTTCTCCAGCATTTTGCGCTCTTCCTTAAACGATCACAATATAGTCTGAAGTCAGCTTTCTTCAAACAGGAATGACCTTACAGGCAGAGAAGATAGCTATAGGTGGAGACTGTTACCTCATACTGTAGACTCAGATGTGTAGGACAGGTTCAGATCCAGCTGCCCAAGCTCAATTTGGAGGACATGCCATTCTTGGTACCGTTCATTCTGAACTAGAGATTTCTTTGTCTGCTTCTCTAAGACATCTTTCTGGCTTGTGTTTAGTGCTTAGCACATCAAACCACTTTCCTTCAATTATGATAACAGTGAATCATTTCTGTGTGCTTACTATATACCACATAACTTAGTATACAGCATGTAACTCATATAAGTTAAGAATTTTTTTTTCATTTTATCATCACAACCACCTTGGGATTGCCCATTTTCCAGATCATCAAATGAGGTTTCTGGAGGTGAAGTGACTCTTCCATCTCCCAGAGCAGCAGCTCCCAGCCAGAGTTGGCCCTGCCTGCACCCAAGACCTTGGCAAAGCAACCAGAACCAGAAAGAACCACGAGAGAAGCTTTCAATGACTTTCAGCCGCTTTGTCCCCCTTTGTTTCTCTTCTCCTCTCCTGCATTTTTCTCCATCTCCAGGTACAGTTCAGGATGTGGATGCCTGTCCCCACACAAAAACACTTGGGATTCATTCCTCATACCACAATTCATCCCGATTTTCCCTCCTTTAAAGTCAGATCTCACCTACCTCTTTGGTCAGAGATGTGTGTTTTAAAATCCCCGAGGAAGGAGGCAGGGACTGTGCCCTGAGATGATTATTGGTGAAGTGGATTTATGCCTAATTTCAGTTTAAGAGAATGTTGCTGTGTCTCTGCCTAGGACAGGCAGCCCGCTGTGGCCCTGGGTGATGAGGAAAGGCCACAGAGGCCCAGGGTTTTATCACCTGTGGCTGCCAGTGTCTGCAGAGCCAGAATTGAGCTAATGCCATGAAAGAATGAGCGCTGGTGGACAGTTGTATGGCAGGTTGCTATGGGGCTTCTTGATCTCTCAAATTCCGGGAGACAAGGTCAATGCATCCTTGAGGGTCCCCTTCCCAGCAGGCTCTGGTGGCTACAAACTGGTTCAGGTGTGGAAGATCATACCACTTTACCTTTGGTTTTTCTTTGAAAAACAGACAACGAAAGACAGATGAAAACAAGAATTCTACCGGTGGGCAGGCAAGAATTCTCTTCGGGAAAAGGGATGTTTGTGGCTCTTCCACACATTGGCCTTGAAAGAGGTTGTTTGCAGAGTGGCTATTATTAAAATGTCCAAAAAATAGAAAATGCTGGTGAGGCTGCAGAGGAAAGGGAATGCTTATGCACTGTTGGCCAGAGTGTAAATTAGTTCATGGAAAAATTATAAAGAAAGCAGTTTGGAGATTTCTGAAATAATTTAAAACAGAACTACCATTCCACCCAGCAATTCCTTTACTGGGCATTTACCCAAAGGAAAATAATTGTTCTGCCAAAAAGACACATGCTCTTGCATGTCCATCACAGCAGTATTCACAATAGCAAAGCCATGGAATGAACCTAGGTGGCCATCAGCGGTAGACTGGGTAAAGGAAATGTGGTACATATACAGCATGGAATACTGTGCAGCCATGAAAAGAATGAAATCATGTCCTTTGCAGCAACATGGATGGAGCTGGAGACCATAATCCTAAGCAAATTAACATAGGAACGGAAAACCAAATATCATATTCTCATGTATAAGTGGGAGCTGAGCACTGGGTACACATGGATATAAGACGGGAACAGTAGACACTGCAACTACTAGAGGGAAGAGAGAAGGAGGGTGGAAAGGGCTGAAAAACTACCTATTGGGTACTGTGCTCACTGCCTGAGTGACGAGATCATTTGTGCCCCAAACCTCAGCATCACACAATATACCCATGTAACAAACCTACACATGTACCCCCTGAATCTAAAATAAAAGTTGAAATTACTTTTCTAAAACACAGGGCCTGGGCCAGAAGCGGTGGCTCATACCTGTAATCCCAGCACTTTGCATCACTTGAGGTCAGGAGTTCAAAACCAGCCTTGCCAACATGGTGAAACCCTATCTCTACTAAAAACACACACACAAAAAAATTAGCTGGGCACGGTGGTGCACGCCTCTAATCCCAGCTATTTGGGAGGCTGAATCACTTGAGCCCTGGAGGCAGAGGTTGTAGTGAGCAGAGATCATGCCATGGCATTCCAGCCTGGCTGTAGTTGAGCCAGAAGGAGATATTTTGTGTGAAGGCTGAGGTGGGGGCTCTTCAGAGCCTCTGTGAGCAGGAGGGCCTAAGCTGTGGTGGTGGACAGAGTTGTAGCTTTCTGCCTCTTTGCCCTTTGGCATGGACCCACAGGTGAACAGTACCAGCCTCCATCCCGAGCACACGTTCTGCAGACCTTCACATCTCACAGTTCCATGTGAGCAAATGGACTGGGAAAGCTGTGTGGCCTGAGAAAAGGCAATGCCATGGCCTGGCTCTCACACAGTATTTTGTCTTGGATTTTGAATAAGCCTTTTTTTTTTTAATTTAATTTAATTAATTTATTTATTTTTTGCTTGTTTTGTGTTTTTGGTGGTGGTGGTGGTGGTGGTGGTTTATTTCACACTGACCACTTGGAACAAATCCCATGGTTATCTGTGATTTTCATGCCCTGTTTCTGCTGGCAACCCTTCTGAGTGGGGTGACTCACTTTCCTGTATAAAGAGTTTGAGTAGCCCAGGTAGGAGGTGGAAGCAGCCATCTGGAAGGCCATTGGGATCCTTATGTCTGTCTCTGGGCTTCAGATAACCAGCTGGGCTTTGATAGGAATGATCTGAATGGAGACAGAAAACAGTGGAAACTAGCGCTCCCCGCCCAGCCCTGTTTATATGAAGCATTTGGTTCTTCTCTTGACTCTTGAGTGATGATGAGATTCAGACGAGGCATTGACATTATCGTAAGAAAGGGAGAAAATGTATCTGTCTTGTCTGTCTATCTATCTACTGGATATATAGCTCCAAAAGCAGACAAACCCAAGGCCGTAAGGTGAACTAGGGTCTGCGTTTGGACTCCATGAAAACAAAATCCATGTTGAACAAAGTGATGTTTGTATGCAGTGACATTCTGGGTGACCCGTGTGTATCTGTCCATTGTGTGCAAGCCCTGAGCCCTGTTTTCCTCGGAAGATAGTGAGTGGTAGCCTTCTCCTCACACGTACCACACATGTGGAGCACAGATGGCCCTCTCAAGGTAATTGATCTTACACATTTACTGTTCACCAAACAAGTGTCTGATGCATACTTGGGTGTATTCCACAGCATGTGGACTGCGGTCCCCTGTGTTTGCCAGGAATGCTGTGCTCCATGTAGAGGTTTTCCTCTACTCCTCACTGCAATTTGCACGCTGCTCCATGGACACTTGGAGGCCTGTGCTCTGTTCCCTGTAACTGGAAATGTGCTCTGAACTTGTCTGTCTCCCTTGGCTGCTCTTGGCTCTTGGTACCAGCTCCCATGGGTGTCCACAACCACTTGGGACAGAAGGTAAAGGTGGAATTTCAAAGAGAAGCTTGCTTGAATCTTCAGTGACAAGCTTGGATGAGCTACATCCCTAACACGGGCCCTCTCAGAATTGCCAGGAGGAGGCTTTGGCAGGTGTCACAAGTGTCACGGGGCCTGCCCTCCTCTGCTGCATGCAGTGGATGCAAGCCAGCCAACGTGTGGCCAGAGTGGCTGGATGGTGTCACAGCTCTCAGATGTCTTTCCTTCCACGTTTTTAAAAGAGTCCCAAATAACTCACTTGAAGTGTCTCAAAGGTGAGCAAGTTTTATGAAAATGAATCCTTCCTCAGTTAATTGATCAAATGGGTGAATCTTGACCCTCTCTAGTTTCTATCCCAGGTCAGAGTGGGGAGCTGATGTTAGCTGTGGGATTCACTGCAGCGTCCTACCACAAAGGCAAAGAAGATGAAAATGCAGCGTGCAGTGCTGGGCTTGATTCCCAAGTCGCAGGCTGGCTCCCACTATGGTAGGTGGAACATCTCTCTAGCCTGCTCACAGAGATGGAACTAGGGAATTGAGGGAAGAGTTAGGGGGCCAGGGAGATTTACTTGAGTCTGATTTTCCAGGTGAATGAGAAGGGAGGGCTTGGTGCTGACACATTCTTGGGAGAGGCATGTCATCACCAACAGCATTTGTCATGATTGTTGTATTTTAGCAATAAGATTCAGCTCGTCAGAGTTTTTGGGCCACCTAGAAGATGCTGACACATTTTCTGTGCTGTGATTGTTCTGAAGGCAGAGTAGCTCTAACCACTGTGAGAAGCCCAAATAAAAATCAATACCGCCCGCCCAAAGACCACCTTTCTGAAACACTTTTCTCTAGAAAACAGTGCCCCTTTTGTCCTAAGCTTCGTATTATTTTTGGATTCCATCTCTTTGTATATGCTACTCTAGTGTACCATGGAACACATTTTGGGAGCTGGGGGCTCTGCTTACCTTTCAGGGGGACAGACCTGTCTGACCTGAGATTGGAGGATGCTTTCCAGTGTGAAGGAGTGTGAGGGAGCCGGCACAGACACAGAGTGAGAGCAGGGCCACTTTATTGGTATAGAGACTGCAGAGGGACCGGGGGCTTTAGCTGTTGGCAGCGATGGTGTCCTTAATCCAGTCCACATAGTTGTAGACCTTGGTGTAGACTCCAGGTCTGTTCTTCCAGGCACAGCCATAGCCCCAGGAGACAACTCCTTGGAGCTGTCCGTTGCAGACCACAGGGCCACCAGAGTCACGCTGGGGAGAAGAAGGGACAAGTTGTATAAAGAGAGAGATGGAGGAGGAATATAGCTACATTTACTCTGAACCTTAAAAGACCCCTTTCCAGCCAGCTCTGTGGCTCCACGTCCTTCTCACGGTGGCCCATTCTCTGTTCTTCCTAAGCAGGCAGCGTGCAGCACAAGGGAGCCTCCCTCATTTCCCCATGGGTGCACTGCAGGGAGCCTCCTCAGCCCCGCCACCTTCCTCGTTTCTCCATGGGGGCACTGCAGGGAGCCGCCTCAGCCCCGCCACCTTCCTCATTTCTCCAAGGGGGCACTGCAGGGAGCCGCCTCAGCCCCGCCACCTTCCTCATTTCTCCATGGGGGCAATGCAGGGAGCCGCCTCAGCCCCGCCACCTTGGGAGTTCAAATGTTTTTCCCGGGTGGGGCCTGGGTATCGGTGGGAGCCTCAGCATGGGAAAGGGTCAAATCACCCGGCAGGAATCCTTGCCTCCCTCAAGGAAGCCCACACAGAACATGCTGTTGGTAATTTTTCCAGGGTAGGAGGCTTTACACTCAGCCTGGGTCAGCACCGGAGCATCCAGGCACTTCAGCTCGTCTGGGTAGTCAGCTGTGAGGATCAGGAAGAGATCAAAGAAAGTAGAAATGTGGGTGAGGCCAGAGAAGGAGACAATAATCTAGGATGGAACATTGAAGAGGAACACTGCCTCTGGAGAGGACTCCAAAACGTAAGTTCTGGCAAGGGACTCTGGCTTTTAGTTTCCAGAATGATCATTGTTGAACCGCTCCCAAGACGTGATCACAGCAAGTTCTCCATTTGTCCTATCTCTTGATTTTAGGAGCCAAGTCCTTGAGACTTTGCATCTCTCTGGTGCCCAGTGCAGAGACTGTGTGTAATGGGCACTAGAAATGTGTCTTAAGCTGGAAGGCAAGAGGATTCAAATAAAGGGGCATGCTTCGTCTGGAAATTGTGAGGATGGGGGGAAGTAGAAGGACAAAGGGTCCAACTCACCACCAAAGCTCAGAGTGTTGCCCCAGCCGGAGATGAGGCACTCAGTGCCAGCAGCTGGAGGGGTGGTGGGCAGAGAGATGGTGGACACGCGGGCATTGATGATGGCAGGTGAGGAGAGTTTGATCAGCATGATGTCATTGTCCAGAGTGTCCCTGTTGTATTTGGGGTGGCGGATGATCTTGGCCGCATTGATGAACTGCTCATTCCCCTCCAGGACTTTGATGTTGTGCTCTCCCAGTCTCACCTGGATGCAGCTGATGGGCAGGGCAGGCATGGTGAAGACCTTCTCCCACAGCCTGGGCACCCCTCCCACCTTCCCCCGGGTCCTCAAGCTCACTGTTCATGGATAGCTCTGGAGGCATGGGGTGGGGTGTGTGGCCATATTGCATGGGCAGGAGAGGGATGTGGGTCAGTGCAGGTGTGAGACCCAGGACCTTTCTGCTTCAGAGGCTGGTGATAGTGGGGTGGGGAAGAGTCAAAGGGATCCCACCGGAGGCTGCTCCTCAACCCGCCTTCCCAGCCTCTTTCCCACAAATCTCCACAGTCACTAGCACTGTGGGCACAAAGAGCACCTTGTAGTTTTCCCAGCATTCTTCACCCCAGGTCTTTGCTAACTGCGCATAGTGCCTGTTCCTCCCTCCCTTCTTGGCCTAGTGAGCACCACCCTTCTGTGTAATCTAATCCAAGGGTAGCCATAGCATTAGCATCTCCTGGGAACTTGTTAGAAATGTAAATTCTTGGTCCTTACCCCCACCCACTGATCAGAACCTTGGGGATGGGACCCAGTGATTTGTGCTTTAACAAGCCTGCAGGTGGTTCTGACGCATACTCAGGTTTGAGAGTTCTTCATGTAGGCAGCGGTTCTCAGCTCTGTCTATACACTCTACAGTTACCAGAGGTAGAGTGTTAAATACTCACTGGTATTCACACTGTCTTCCTGAAAAGTTTGAGTTAATTGCCCTGGGATAGGACACAGGCATCAGTATTTTCAAAAACTCTGTCTTAGGTCACTTTAATGTGTAGCTAACCAGCAAAAGGTACTTGCCTGCTTTTGTCGTTAGCTCTGACAACTCCAAGATTATCCCTGCCTGCTTTTATAACCACAACCCTTGCTGTTTCATGGATTGGCCTTGCTCTGGAGAGTCAGCTGCTGTCAACAAGTTTTCTTCTCCACCACCTCTCCCATCCGTCTTACCCAACCTCAGTACTTCCCTGGGCTGAAGCCAAGCTCTCCCAGGCAGTCTGGCTGGGAGCTTTGCAGTCAGGGGCCCCACACTTACGTCTTGTAGCAGTGAGCTGCTGATACCACCCACTGTTCGCTGATGAGGGAGCCACCGCAGAAGTGGGAGCCAGAATTCAGGGACACCTGGTAGGGGAGAGAATTCTCCTCACAGGTGTAGCCCCCAATGATCTTGTCATCATCGTCAAAGGGGACAGCAACTGGAGTGGAAATAGGAAGGGAGAAGGCAAGTCAGTAGCATGTTAGGGGTGGTGCTCCCAGCCTGCGGTTGCTTCCTGCTAATTAGAAATCCTTAACAAGCCCAGTGAGGCCAGGCAAGGGAGGGAGCGCTGCCACCCCTGGTGAGCATCACTGGATGTGCCTCCCAAGTCTCTGTGTCTGCAGGGCACGTAGCTAGGTACCCTGCGGGGGCTCAGATCTCTCCTGGGGTCACCAGGCTGAGGATGCAAGTAATGTCCTCAAAATGCTTCCAGTGGGGTAGCAGTTGGTATGTTGTTGTCTCACCCACTGAGTGCTTCTCTCTTTTATTCATCACCTGTGTACTTGCCCTGGCTATTTGAGCCCTGGATTGTCAGGATACTTTGGCTAAGCTAGGAAAACCCCCTGTCTGGGTAGACCTGGCCATGACTAGCTTCCCCCATAGCTCAGATCTGTGCAGTGAGGGCAGAGTTCAGGGCAGCCCCCGGCTCACTTTGGCATAACAAAGGTAGACTTTGTTATTGGCCAATAGAAGAGCAATTCTTAACTTTGGCTGCATGCCTGGAAATGTTAATAATCACCTGGGAAGCTTAAAAGCCCAGTACACAGGCTGCACCCCAGACAAATGAAGTTAGAACTTCTAGAGTTGAGTCTCTGGCATGAGTAATTTTTGAACCTCCCCAGGTGCATTCGAGGTTAAGAGCAGCTATAGTGGTGCTATACTGGTGCTGTTGGAGCCAAGCCTGAAGCCTGCCACATCATTTCATGGGCCAGCCCCACCTGGTCTCCCTTCCCAGCTTCTCCAACCACAGCTCGGATATGGATGAATGACAGTGGTGGGAGTGAAATGAGGGAAAAGGTGAAACAGGTGAGGCTTAAAGAGAGACCAAGGAGGATGGGAAGGAGATATGTCAGATGGAGGAAATAGAATATCAGAGCGCAGTCAAAAGAGGAGAGGTGGCAAGAATGGCAGGGCATGTGTCTGCCAGGAAAGGGGGTGGGTGGGGCCTGAGGCAGGTCATGAAACTGGCCAGCAGCTCCCACAAAGGCAAGGATCAGGAATGGATTCATGGTGGTAGAGTGTGCCTGACTGGTGGTGGAAGGCCTGTCCTTATACCCTCCCAAGAATCAGGAGAGGAGGTGTCTGTGAGGTGAGGGTTACAGTTCTTCCCAGCACAAACACACCTGCAGCTTTCCCCTTCCCAGGGTCTTGCATCAGCTTGGCTATGTTTGGCCACTCTGTGGGTTTGTGATTCACAGGTGATAAGGAAACTTGCCTTCTGAGAGCAGAGAGGGAGACTGGCTATTTCCTGGAAGGATGCTGGGATGGGGAAGACGGGAAACCAATCCCCGGATCACACAGCTGGGCTTTTGTAGGCTGAGGAGATGAGGGTTAGAAGGAGGGAGAATGGCCTGGGTGTCTAGGAATCCTTTTAACTATTGGGGATGTATTTAATCTACTTAAGGAAGGGCAAGCATTGGTAACAAGCTTGGCTTTTCAGTTTCCTGGAGCCCCCACGAGAGGAGGAAAGTCTTATCTAAGGCTCATTTTTGTGAATATGAATATGCTTCTCTGCAGTCACTGTGCACAAAGGTCAAATCCAAGACTTTGGGTATCGAGAATTCCAGCACTAAAGGGTAAGGAGAAGGGAGACTTAGCATTCCATAGGATTCTGGGCTTCCAGATGGCTCTCCTTCCTACCAAGGCTTAAGGATGGGAAGTGTTTCAAAGAAGGAGGGGACACAGGTTAGGTAGGAGCTTACTCAGTGTATCTGGAGGATGGAAAACCAATGGCGCACTCCTCCACTTTTTCAATGTGAAGCCATTTGTCTCTCTGATGTGCATCCTGTCATAGGTTCTTTTTATGCAGCCTCACGGTTGTCCTGGCAACCTGCACTCAGGGTGATGCAAACTGACTCACCTGCTCAGGGCTGACAGCCTGAACCAGAATGACATGCCCCCGATCAGATGTCGGAGTTTGGACCATGGTAAATCTGGGTTACCATCTGATCTGAGAATCAGCAGTAGGTAGAGATTTTAGCACATGGTAAATGGGTCACATATTGGGATCAATAACAAAGATGTGGAGAGGTGGGTCTAGAATTTTCTATTTTAGATGCAGTGAGATTATGCTGGGCTCAGTATCAAGTGAAACTTCCCAGAGAATATCCTGATTTGGGCCCTACCAAGGCTACTAAGACACAGTTGTGTAATTGACTGAGGCACAACCTGGCCAGAGCAGTGTGGAGATGGAGATGCTGTCTGCGATCAAGTCTAATGATGTAAGGAAAGGAGGAGCTTCCTTATGAGGGTGCTTTCCCTTCTCAGCAACACTGAGCTCAGGTTGGTGATGGGCAGGAGTGAGCAGAGTTCAAGTTTAAATTCTTTGAAAGGTAAAAGAAGCAGGGATGTTCTGGAGATGGTGAACAAAATGAGAAAAGTTCAGAAACTTGGTGTTGAGATCGGACATGGCCGGGGGCTAGAGGGAGGAAGCAAATGAAAACCAGAGGGAATTGGAAAAAATGCGAATGTGGGGCCCGTGGAGTTGAGAGGACACACAGAGTACCTTCAGGTTCAGCTCCTGGCATGGCCACCGAGCCAGCTTCCCCAAAGCCAGGAGATCCACTACTCAGAGACCCCCTCTCCACCCTACATCCCCTCTAATCACTGATGGGCTCATACCTAACACTGCTGTACTTAGATGGTGCATGATGCCTGACAGCTTTACAAGAGTTTTCACATAAGCAACAGTGGTACATTGCTTTTCAGTTATGCTGAGTTTCACAGTTTGACTTCCCACAAACATGCTAATTGTGATTTGTGCAGAGCAAAATTATTTCCATTTATAGAGGAAGAGACTGAGATTCAGAAGGATTCTGTCTTGCCCAAGAATACAGATCTTGGCAGAGCTCACCATAAGGCCAACGGAAGCCATGGAGAGCGCTGTGAAGTGTGGAAATTGCTGCAGGTGACATCTAAAAGGAGATTTATTGAGGATCAAGGCAGAGGTCCCCAGAGGACAAACTGTGCATCTGATTCCTTCCTGCTGCTTTTCTTCCTGGCAGAAATAGATGATTGAATTCATCTTTCTCCTGGCACCTTGTCTCAGAGACTTACCTTGCCACAGTTCCAGACCCATCCAGGCCATGACTGCCATGTAGATGACACACCTCTCTGCTCACGAATGACTGGCCAAACCTGAGGTAGGCAGGTTTTGGAGCATTGATAATATGGGTTTTTCCTGTGTTGCCCCTAAACATGTTGTTTCATTTTGTCCCCTTGTCATGGGGTCTTCACAGAACTCCTGCCTTAGAGGATAAGGAAAGGCTCTTGCTGTAGCAACTGTGTGCACTAAAGAGGGAGGTGAACCTTGGCAGAAGATGGAAACTTTTTTTTGGAGAACGGGATTTTTGGATCAGTGCTTGTGGCTCTGACTCTGTCTGAAAGGAACACCCAAGAATATGAGGATTTTCTGTATCTAGAGCTTGAAGACTAGCCTTCTCCAGTATTTGCGCTCTTCCTTAAACGATCGCAATATAGTCTGAGGTCAGCTTTCTTCAAACAGGAATGACCTTACAGGCAGAGAAGATAGCTATAGGTGGAGACTGTTACCTCATACTGTAGACTCAGATGTGTAGGACAGGTTCAGATCCAGCTGCCCAAGCTCAATTTGGAGGACATGCCATTCTTGGTACTCTTCATCCTGAACTAGAGATTTCTTTGTCTTCTTCTCTAAGACATCTTTCTGGCTTGTATTGAGTGCTTAGCACATCAAACCACTTTCCTTCAATTTTGATAACAGTGAATCATTTCTGTGTGCTTACTATATACCATGTTACTATACAGCATGTAACTCATATAAGTTAATAATTTTTTTTTCATTTTACATTACAACCACTTATGCGATTGCCCATTTTCCAGGTGATTAAATGAGCTTTCTGGAGGTAAAGTGACTTGCTCAAGGCCACACAGCCAGTAGGTTTTAAAGATGGGATGTAAGTATGGTGGTCTGACTCTAGGGCCTCCATGCTCTGCCATAGGGCATTCTGCTTTGCCTCCTCTGAGCTGATCCTTGGTGCACCCTCACTGAGGTGGTAGGCAGCAGATATTGTTCTCTCCTTTTTACAAATCAACAATCTAAAACTCAGAGTTCAAGTGACTTCTCCAGCAAAGATCATACTAGAACCTTCCCTATTCAGACAAAGTTTGTTCCTCTTCATGTTGCTACATGAGTCTTTCAGACCTCATAGTAGTCTGAAAAGTGTCAGATTCCAAATTCTTTTTTTTTTTCAACACTTTCTTCTCCAAATCCCACCAGATCTTTCTCCTAAGCTCTTAGTCAACTCCTCCTTGGGTTCCAGTATCCTTTATCATTCTGCAAACAGATTGTCAGATTTTAGGCTGTCTTCCCCCTAAACTTCCAGCTCCTCTCCTCATCCATTATTTTTCTTTTTTTCTAAGCTTCTTATCTCCCCCACGGCACAATTTCTCTTTATCCAATAAGGAATTGTTTTTGTTACTATCTCATCCCAGGAATCACTGAATCTGGAGAGTGAAGGGAGTGCTCTGTATGATCCAGAAAAGTCTGACTTGTAATATGGAGTCGCAGAGCATGAACTGGTCAAGGCTGATCAGCTAAATGGAGTAGCCCATTCCTCCCTGCCTGCCTCCTGCCCCTCCTCTTGCCTGCCCCTTGCCCCTCCTTCTGCCTGCCCAGCTGCTCCCCACCTTGAAGCCATGGAAGACATGCAAGTTTTATGCCCGGAGGGAAGTTTAGAGTTCTGTTTATTCTTCAGGCTTCCATGTATGGGTAAATGGGGAAGCCTCTAGCACTTGAGACTAAACCTAAATTATTTTAAGGATAGATTGATTGCTGTAATATAATGGTGAGTCTTTCTGTTCACATTTCAGCCACTCCTTGACCACTCTCTTGTTTGGCCTATTAGAGCTGCTTAAGTGAGTCCAGGCTCCCTTAGACAGGAAGCAGAAGAAAGCCAGGACAGAGTGCAGGAGAAACACCCATATAGATTCTTATGATTGTAACATCTAGGATCTGTTTCATGATACTCAGAGTTTAATATATGATGTATGTATTTATTTTTCTAAATTATACTAGCTCTAAATTGAGGCTCACAAGCTGGGTTTGGTGATAAATCCAGTCAACTGGGTTCCTTCTACTCATTTAGCTTATAAAAGTCTAGACTGTGTCATCCATTTGGAAGGCAGCCAACGGGTCAGTCATTTCCTCAAGATCATCTTGGCCAGGAGGGCCTTCAAAAGGCTCCCAAGGCTCAGAACTGAGTGCTCCATCCACACATGCACCAGCACAATTCCAATTGAGAACCTTCCACCCCAGGGCCACTGTGTTTGAGCAGGTTCTGTGCTTTGCTTCTCTGTAGAACCCATATCATCTGTTCCATTTCCCAGTCTTGGGTAAGGCAGCAGAAGGGGATTGGCACATGACATGTGTACCTTTCTATTCAAATACAAAGCTTGTTATCTGTAGTCCTCCTACAGTTCTGTAAAACACTGGAAGTTATTCCTCCTATCTAGCTGTAATTTTGTGTGCTTTAATCTTTTCCTATCCTCCCCGCAACTAAAACATAAATTTGAAACAAGAATAAAAAATATAAAGTTTGAAGTGCTTATTTCTTTCCTGTTAGAACAATCTAGTTAATTTTCTTACGGGCTTAGATTATCTAAACTCAAATGCCTTTGTAGAGTTTTCCTCCAGGGAAATCCACTGCAGCTGTATAAATTTTCCTCTTTACTTTGAAATCATATTTATTTACTCACAAATATTTATTGAATTCCTGGAGTGATAGTCCAGGAGTTCTTCTAGGCTATTTGGAAGCAGCAATGAAGAAGATAGAAAAGGTTCTTGTTTCAGTGCATTCGTGAGTACACGTGCATGCATTTATGCACATGTGCATGCATTTATGCACATGTGAGGAGGTATAGAAATGGGATGCACATACATCGCTTTCAGTAAATGATGAGTACATATTAGTAAAATAGGATAAAGTGATAATATAATATGGGATGACTGCTGAAGTGCTGTTACGTAGAGTGGAAGGGTCTCTTTGGGGAGGTGGCATTTAAGTTAACACCTGAATAAAAAGGACCAGCCATCTGCAGGTAGAGTTAGGAGGGCTTTCATGGTTTACTTCTGAGTCTGTAACAGAAATAATTCAACACACACAACCAATTGCTATTTAAAATTAAACAACCCTGTCATCTAGCCTATGGATATATACCTTGTCATGGGTTTTGATTGTATGAAGGATGGTCATCAGTGTATTGAACTATTCTTATTAAAGTTAATGTAAAATATTTTTGACATGAAATGATATTCATGAAATATTGTTGAGTTAAGGGAATAAATTCTAAAACTACATATTGTATGATCTAATTGTATTAAACTGAACGATTTTGACTTTTTATTTTGATAATATGCATATTTTATAATACCAAAAATTTTTTATGTAATTAAAATAGCTAAAAGAGAAACAATTGTAATAATAAAATTTTCTGAGAGCAGGTCATACTTATTCTTGAGGAAGGAATTGCTAGTGGTAAAATATGTTTTTATAGTGAGAAATACGTTTAGGTAGCAACTACACTAATTGCATATTTTGTCTCTGTGTGCTTTTTATGCAGATAATTGCATCACTTTCTTATTAAAAAAGCCTACATTTAAAAACTCACTATTATTCTTATTTTCTATGGAGAAATTAAGGCATGGAGAAATTGTATAACTTGTTAAGGTTACACCTAGTGTTAAAGAAGAAGAACCAAGTTTTAAACTTAGGTCTGTCACTTGATAAAGTTCAAGTTCCTAAGCACAGTGCTTTACTGCTTTTAAAGAGGCAATTTTGTAATATAGGAAGGTGCTTCATAATCCAAGGCTTCACTGTAGGTAAATTTGTCAACTTCCTATGGTAATGGGAGCATCGAGCAGGAAGGTAAGCTAGCACTGAACCCATGAGATAAAATGGGTATACATGTGCATTCCTGTGACCTGGAGAATTAGTACACATGGAAACTGGAGAAGGCCCATGACGCCTTACATGGACCAGAAACTAGATAGGAATCATTCCTTCATAAAGCGAGGTACATAAAGAGATACACAGTTAGTGAAAGGATGAGCTAGAAAACTAATCCTAGAAACAGTTAACAAAGAATATTGTGTATCTTGGTCTTGGCTTTGGGTGAAGGATTTAAAAAAAATTCCTCTGAATATTCATGGTCGCTGAACAGTCAGCCCATTGGGGTTTGAGATAGACATTCTATGACCAAGAAGATATATACTGAGAATTATAAAAAAAAGGTGATATTAGGTCTGTAGCGCCCCAATTTCTTGACAGAGGCAAGCATGAATATTTCTTAGAAAACCCACTTTTACTCCAGTATTTAAAGAATTCTGAAAGATGAATTGACATCAAATTAAATAATGCACAAGGAAATAGGCCACCCTGAGTGAGAGCCAGCAGACTACTGAAAACCAGATGCAAAAAGGTATCAAATGCTGGCATTGTCAGATAAGAATTCCCAGTAGATGCTTAATATACTTATAAAAAGAAAATAGTTTTAAAATACACAAGGAGTAAGATGCTTTCAAAAATGGCCACTCATATTTGTAAATGACCCAAGTGGATTTTCTAGAAATAAAAATTAATATAATTTAGATGAACAAAGTCAGCTGAAAGGTTAAATTAGAGGCTTACTGGAGCTGAGGTGTGAACTAGTAAACTAAACAGTAGTTTTAAAGAAATTACCCAGATTGTAGCATAGAGAAGCAAAAAGAAGAAAAATACGACTGAATAGGTAAGGAGACTAGATGATGGTATGAAAGAAAATTGAACGTAAGATATAGCTGTACTTCTGGCCATCTCGTCTTCAATAAAATATGGACAACAATCAGGTATACCAATTTAAGTTTTGGCCCCGAGAGGATTTCCCTTCACCACTACCTTTCAGAACCTACTTGGTTAGACTGTAATGATCCTTCCAGAATAACGTGAAGACCCATCTAAAACAATGAGCTTATGTTTCTCAACTGGAAATATGGAATTTCCATGAAACTTAGGTGTGGTTTGAAGGTAAGAGGAGAAAAGTATGAGTAGGGTACCGTGAGACTCAGATGTGCTCTTGAAATTGAATTGTGCCTTTTTCCAGCTGTGCTTAAGTATGGTCTTGATTATATATTTTCCATTTAATAACAGAGAGAATGCTCTGGGCACAACCAAATTCACAGTTTTGCAGATCAGATAATACCTTGTTCTGAATGCCATTAGGAGGCATCCATTACAGAGCCAGGAACAACTTTTCAAAAGAAGAAGAGGGGGTCGTTGGCTGCTAAGAGTATGGCTTTACACCAAAACTCTGCACCTGTCTGCAGTGCAATTCTGCAGGTGGCCTTGGACAAACTCAGTACTCCCCAGTTTCTTGCTTGTAGTTCTCAAGAATAACTGTACAATGTTTTGGGAATGTAACATCCTGAGATAAGGAGGAACTGGCCAGAATAACCAGGGCTCTGTTCCAGTCCCTTCTAGAAATAGAATGTCCTTCAGTGCTTTGCCAAGCATGTCAAGTTGCTCTGCGATATAAAACCCAGGGTGGCTGCTCTCTGAGGTCCCTCAGTGGCAGTGCAAGTAGGGAAGGCACAGACAAGATTTCACCCATCCTGGGCAGCTTTCCTGAGCCTAGTGGGACTGGCTTTCCGTGAATCTTAGGCCTCTGTTTTCCCTTGCTGCCTGTATGTAAGTAATAAACACTCTTCATGTAATTTGTATGTGAGAGCATTCTTTCTCTCTGGGGTCTGGAAAGTGACAAAAGTATAGCCCAAGATGCAATGGTCTGAAGTGCAAATCAGGGCACAGTGAAGCTGTTCCACACTGCCTTGTGATTCTCTTATTGGGGAATGTCAGGAGCTCCACAGAGCATCTGTATCTACCATAGGCTCTTCAGGAGCAACTGGGTGTGCTTAGTCTATGGCCCAAGCAGCAGGAAGCTTTTATCATGGGCTTGTTTTGCCACAGAACCCTCTCTTTCCCTGGCCCCAGCTTTACAGATTACATAGTAAATGGAATAGAGTAGCACAGTCAAATGCAGTATATCCAAAGTTTAATTCAGAGTCCAAAGACTAAGCATTGCATCTCTTTCTCCGTGGTAGATGATCTAAGGTGCAGTAGCTTACTTCTCACATTAGAGGAGATATTTCAACATGCCCCAAACCTCTGGACCACTCCAAAACTCACCAGTATAGAAGGTTCCTGAAGTTTGCAGATTTTATATTGGTCTGGGATGCATGTGTCATATTGTCATATTGAGGCATCTAGAGGGCTTTATAATTCCTATTCACGGAGAACAACCAGATGTCATTAATGTAATGTACCAGCTTTGTTTCAAGATGACTGAAGTTCTTCCAAAATATATTATGATAGAAAACCAGCTAAACAGAGCCTTGAGATAAAACAGTTAAAGGCTATTACTGACCCTGCCACTTGAAGGAAACTGTATCTGATTGTTTTTATTGGGTATTTCTGAGCACCCTTCTAGAAGAAATTTTACCCTCAGCTTTCCAGGAGCCACTCTTCCTGCCTGTGGATAGAACACTCCAGCTAGTCCTACAGATGCTCTCCTCATCCCCAGTCTATCCATTCATACCCATGCCCACCTACAAGCACAGAAACAGCTGTGCCTACCCAAGAGCTGTGGTTTCCTCCTTCTGTCCCACCTTGACAGGGCCCTCAGGTTCATGTGAGGGGAGCTGGGTAGAAGGGAGCTGAGGTTCTTGCTTAGATCTTTGATCTGTGCCCCGCACTGTGTCTTCAACGCTGCAGAGGTATATGCTGCTGTCTTCAGGGCTCCTGTTGCTCACAGTCAGAGTTGAGAATGTTAGGTTTGGGCAGCTGATGGGAAACTTGTCAATGACAAATCCGCTCTCATATGTGGCCTCAGAGCCCTGATTTGCAGTTGCAATCAGTGTCACGCTCTGTCCAGGTTGCTGACAGTACCAGAACATCATGGTGACTTGGCTATTGACTTGACACTGGATCGTCATGGAGGTTCCACGTTGACAGATATCCCTGCTTGGCTTTTGAGAGATGACAGCACTGAACACAGAGCCTAGTTCCAGAGAGATATTCATGAGGGCCGACAAGCTTGGGGTCAGACGGGAAAGTCTCTGCTTTATCTCTCCAGTACCACCTCAGCTCCCAAAGGACCCCAGGGCACTGCCTCCTTTTTATTGTGCCGACAATTACTCTGTTATGGTCCTTTAATCTAACATATCCCCTTCATCTTCTGTCTGGTGGCTTCAGACTCTCCGGAGAGGAAGTCTTTCCACCTCTCCACCCAGCATTAACATTAACCCCAGACTCCTCACAAGTCAAGGCTCATACCTAGTCCCCGGAGAAGGAGCAGGAGACAGCATCTTCAAGTGATGGCCTCTCCCCTGAGAAAAGGCACTAAGAAGTGAAACTCAAGTTCATCTTTCCTTCCTACAGCGTAGTTCTTTCCCGCTCTGTTTCTCTCCTCTAATAGGTGGTTGAGTTTCTGCAGGATATGCAAAAATCAGTCTTCCCCCTGGTGGAACTGTGTGGCTCTTCACTCAGGATGAGTCTTCATGCACAAGCCTCGCAGCATGCACCGGCCACTTACCACCGTTCTCCCATCACTTTTCCATCTGTCATTACTGAACACCAGTCTGTGCTACTGTCTGGGTGTAGAGCAAAAAGTGGGGTGCAGAACTGACTTCAAAGAATTAAAGGTAATATGTTAGAACATAAGGGAACTTCATAACAGTATTTCAACTGTCTGCTGGGTCTTCCTGGTTGTCCCAGGCTGAACTCATTCCTCCCCCAACACATACACACACCAATAAATGGGCTCTTATTCCTCAATTCCCCTCTCCCAACAAACGGCATCCTTGTTCTTCTTGCACGTTAGGCTCAAGAATTCCATAAGCCTCTTTTTTTCCTCACCTACCTTATTTGTCAATTCGCAAATTAAATGCGTTGTCTCATATCTTTTCCTTTGTTTCAGTTATTACAGTCATAACTAATTTTTTGTCTTTGCTTAATTCCTGAATACTTGTAATATGGTTTCTTCTATTCTAATTCAACTCAGTCTAGGCCACGAAACAAATCATGCCTGTGTAAAACTTGACCACAATGCTATGATCTTTTTCCATTATCAAGCTGATTTCTTGTATCATGTAACTGCTTAAAATAGTTCATTTTTGCATAAAAGCAGAGCTAAGTTTTTGAGCACTTACTCTGCTTTTCATACATTTATTTAAGTCTATTTTTTGGTTAGGCTATTTATTATTGTCACACTATTTTTACAGATTAGGAAATTTTACAGATAAGACCTAGAGACCTTAAATAATCTATCCAAGTTCATATAATCCAAGAGTAAGTAATAGAGTCAGGACTCAAATCAATGCCTATGTGATCACAAATCTCAAGTGTTAATATCAACACTATCAAGTATTGTCTGACTCTTACAGTTGCCTGTGCCTTAGTAAAGTACAATCTGGTGGGTAACTGAGAATGATAGGCCTAACACTCTAAAGAATACTAGGGAACTCTAGAAAGACAGGCTTGCAAAACCTCACCTATCTTATTTGATTCTGAGATTCTCTCTATTATAAGATGTTCTATTAAATACCTAGTTGTTACTCTGGGTAGTGTTTAGTACTACCACATTAAAGGTGAAGATTGATTATAGGACTTACCCATATTTCAAAGAAAATAGAATTGTGAAAAACAATTTAGCTTTTAATAGAGAAAATGTGACACTTTGACAATATTTCAGTAACTTGTTCATACGCGGAGTGTGTGTGAAGCCTTTACATCTATTGGACATGCCACAGACAGTGGCTCAAGATAAACTCTGCTAAGTGGAAGTAGTAAAACGTATAGAATATTTCAGTTTTTCTTGACATGTAGGTATATTTTTAAATCTTTTAGTCAAGTGTATCAAACTCCCTGCCAAAATAACCCAGCATCTTTTTCATTTATCCTAAAAGCTTCTGAAAATTAACAAATGATCCCTATTCTTTACTAAATTCCAAATCTTTGCCTCTTCATCAGTATTGTCTTTGTTTGGGAAAAAAAAAAACCAAAAAACAAAACTGCAAACATATTCCCCTCTCTTTACATGCCTTTCAAACTGCAGTAGTCTCTAGATTTTTCTCTCAGGGAATGTTATGGATACTAAACTCTCATTTAATTTTAATGTGTTTATTTATTGAATTAATACATGCACATGGTTAATTATTCAATTATAACAGAGAACAAAAAGTAAGTTCCCTCTCCAGAGACAGTCTTGTGTTTTGATACATGTTCTAGAAATAATAGTTCTTGCTTGTTCAAGTTTATGTAAATCTGACTCCTCCTCCTTCTTTTTTTTTTTTTTTTTTGAGATGGAGTCTAGCTCTGTCGCCCAGGCTGGAGTGCAGTGGTGCGATCCTGGCTCACTGCAAGCTCCGCCTCCGGGGTTCAAGCCATTCTCCTGCCTCAGCCTCCCGAGTAGCTGGGACTACAGGCGTGCACCACCACGCCTGGCTAACTTTTGACTCCTCCTTCTTTTACACAGAAACACACAGCCCAAACCTTCCTGTACTTCACTTCTTTAATTAGCAATGTGGTTCTTATCGGCATATTTCAAAGTTGATTAAAAAATACACAGAATTGTGCCATTATTTTCCATTTTATTATGAGAATTTTCAAACATCTATAGAAGCTGAAAGTTTTATACAGTGAACATGCATGTACCCACCACCTAGGTTCTGGATAAAACTATTACTGCTTTACCACATAGCAATCCATCTATCCATCCTTCTATTCATCCATCAATCCATCTAGTTTTTTAATTCATTGAAAAGTCAATTGAAAGCATACTTCACTTCTAAGCAGTTCAGCACATGTATAATTAACTGGAGTTGAAGCTGTTTTTCAGGTAAAATTTGCATACAGCACCACGCACAAATCTTGAATACTGTTAAACAAGTTTTGACAAACGCATACACTGTGTAACCTACTAAATTATAGAATATTACCATTATCTCCAAGTTTTCTCACACCTTTAGTTTTCCCCACTGCTAACCCCTTAGAGGTAACCAGAGTTCTGATTTCTTCATTATAAATTATTCTTTTCTAGAATTTTATATAAATGGAATAACATCATACACTCTTCTATGCAAAGTTTCTTTCACTCAGAATAATGTTTTTAAGATTTGTTCAAGTTGTGTGTATTAGTACTTCATTCCCTTTTGTGGCAGTGGAATATGTCACCATGTGGATATACTACCGTTTGTTTAGCCACTTCCTGTAGATGGACGTTCAAGATGTCTCCAGGTTTTGGCAATGATGAATTCACTTTCTGTAAACATTCTGCTTTAAGTCTTTTTTTGTAAATGTATGCTCTTATTTCTCTTAAGTAAATACTTAGGAGTATAATTGCTGGCTCATGGGGTAGATGATCATAGGGGTTTAGTTTTATAAGAAACTATTATTTTCCCAAATTGGTTGTATTATCCACTTTCACCAACAATATATGTAAGTTCTGGGACTCCAAATTTTTGCCAGCATTTGGTGTTGCCAGGTGGTTTAATTTGAGTGGGTATGTGGATGGTTAGTGGTATCTCATTGTGGTTTTAATGTGTATTTTCTATTTGTCTGTCCTTTTGCCAGTACCACATTCCTGTGATTATTGTGGGTTTATAGTAAGTCTTGAAGTCAGATAGTGAAAGTACTCCAAGTGTGTTCTTTCTAAATAACGTTTTGATTATTCTAGAGTGTCAGGAGCTCAGCAGAACTGAAAAAGAGTGCTGAGGACTTAGGTACTCATTTTAACATATTTAGTCTTTTTAAAATTTCAACTTTTATTTTAGATACAGGGGGTACATATGCAGGTTTGTTACATGGGTATATTGCACCCAGGTAGTGAGCCAATTAAAGCAACAAGCCCAAAAGGAAAGAGTTGTCTTTAATTACCTCCTTTAATAGTGTAAGCAAGAGTCTAAACCCAGAGAAATTACTGACTCCCCCTGTTCCATTTTTCCCTGTGGAAATGGCACTGGTCAAGGGTTAGTTGGATTAGTGCAGACATGGGTTTGTCTCACTGTTGGGGGGCCCTGCAAGGAGAAAGTGGAAACTCACTGGGTACTCAGAGTGGAGAAAAGTGTCTTTAAGGCTTTCTCTTCCTCTCCTATTAGGAGGCCATGACAGAGGCACCTGAAGAAGACCTCTACATAGGCCTCAGATAAAGAGACCTAAGAATGGAGGATCCTGAGCTGGCAATATAAATATGCACAAGGGCGTGACCAGCCAGGGGGTCCTTGACTGCAACTCCCTTCAAAGACTGCAATGCATTGGCTGTGAACCAAGTCTGGGGTGGGCAGAACAGCCTCTCCACACCCTGTAAACCTGCCAGGTAAAGCCTTTGTAATTAATTACCTCTGGCCTGAAACATACATAGGCTTCTAACCGGGAGTGGGACTTCTCATAAATTCTTTGTGTGTTCATATACCTTCTAGAATCAGCTTTTTAGTTTCTTAGAAAACAAAAACAGTTGAGATAACAATTGAGATTTTAATCACTGTAGATAAAATTTAGAGAGTGCTAATTTTAACATATTTAGTCTTTTTAAAATTCCCACTTTTATTTTATATACAGAGGGTACATACGAAGGTTTGTTACATGGGTATACTGCACCCAGGTAGCAAACATAGTACCCAATAGGTAGTTTTTCAACCCATGTCAACCTCCCTCTCTCTTCCCCTCAAGTAGTGCTCAGTGTCAATCATTCCCATGTTTATGTTCATGTGTGCTCAATGTTTAGTTCCCACTTGTAAGTGAGAACATGTAGTATTTGGTTTTCTGTTCCTGCATTAATTTACTTAGGACTATGGCCTTCAGCTCTATTTATGTTGCTGCAAACAACTTGATTTCATTCTTTTTTAGGGCTGTGTAGTATTCCATAGCATATATGTTTTCTTCATCCAATCCATCATTGATGGGCACCTCGCTTGATTCCATGTCTTTGCTATTGTGAATTGCATGGTGATGAACATATGAGTGCATTTTGGTATAATGATCTAGTTTCCTTTGGATATATAATCAATAATGGGATTGCTAGGTGGAATGGTAGCTCTGTTTTAAATTATTTGAGAAATCTCCAAACTGCTTTCCTCAGTGCCTGAACTAATTTACATTTCCACCAACAATGTATAAGCATTCCTTTTGGGTGGAGTGTTCTGTATTTGTCTATTAGTTTCAACTGGTTAAGTGCTGAGTTTAAGTCCAGCATTTCTTTGTTAGTTTTCTTCCTCAATGATCTGTCTAACACTGTCAGTGGAGTGTTGAAATTTCCCACTATTATCGTTTGGTTGTCTAAATCTTTTCATAGGCCAAGAAGAACTTGTTTTATGGATATGGGTGCTCCAATGTTGGATGCATATATATTCAGGATTGTTAGGTCTTCTTGTTGGATTGTACTCTTTATCATTATAGTAATGCCCTTCATTGTTTAACATCTGTTTTATCTGATAGAAGAATAGCAACTCCTGTCCTTTTTTGTTTTTCATTTGCTTGATAGATATTTTCCCCTCTCTGTTTTGAGCCTGTGGGTGTTGTTACACGTGAGATGGGTCTCTTGAAGGCAGTGATGGTTGGGTCTTGTGTTTTTATCCAGTTTGCCACTCAATGTCTTTTAAGCAGGTGTTTAGCCCATTTATATTCAAGATTAGTATTGATAGGTGTGATTTTGATTTCATACCCATGTTGTTAGCTGGTTGTTATGTAGACTTGACAGCATAGTTGATTTATAGTGCCTGTGGGCTATGTGCTCAAGTGTTTTATGGCAGCAGGTTCTTTAGATTCCATATTTAGCACTCCCTTAAGGACCTTTTGTAAGGATGGTCTACTTAAAACAAATTTCCTCAGCATTTGCTTGTCTAAAAAGGATTTTATTTCTCCGTCATTTATGAAGTTTAATTTGACAGGATATAACATTTTTAGTTAAATTTTTTTCAGGATGCTGAAAATAGTCTCCCAATCTCTTCTGGCATATAAGTTTTCTGCTGAGAAGTCTGTGGCTAGCCTGATGGGGTTTCCTCTGTATGTGACTTGACCCTTCACTCTAGCTGCCTTTAGAATTTTTTTTTCTTTTACCTTGACCTTGGTGAATCTGACGACTATGTGTCTTGGGGATAGTTGTCTTATATAGTAACTAGCCAGGGTTCTCTGTATTTCTTGGAATTGAATTTCAACCTCTCTAGCAAGATTAGGCAATTTTTTTGGTGTTTTTCAAATACATTTTTGAAATTGCTTACTCTTTCTCCTCCTATTTCAGGAATGCCAATGAGTCATAGATTTTATATCTTTACATAATCCTATATTTGTTAGAGTTTTTTTTTTTTTTTTTTTTTTTTTTTTTTAAGACAGAGTCTTGCTCTATCACCCAGGCTGGAGTGCAGTGGCGCTATCTCGGCTCACCGCAAGCTCCACCTCCCAGGTTCACGCCATTCTCCTGCCTCAGCCTCCCGAGTAGCTGGGACTATAGGTACCTACCACCATGCCCGGCTAGTTTTTTTATATTTTTAGTAGAGATGGGGTTTCACCATGTTAGCCAGGATGGTCTCGATCTCCTGAACTCGTGATCTGCCGGCCTCGGCCTCCCAGACTGCTGGGATTACAGGCGTGAGTCACCGCGCCCAGCCAGTTTTGTTCATTTTTAAAATTCTTTTGTCTTAATTTTCATCTAAGTTGATTCGAAGAACTGATCTTCAAGCTCTGAGATTCTTTCCCCAGCTTGGTCTGTTCTGCTGTTAATTAATAATTTACAGCAGAATTTACAGCAGAATTGCATTATTAAATTCTCGTAGTAAATTTTTGAGCTCTAGAAGTTTATTTTGATTCTCAAAATGGCTATTTCATCTTTCAGTTCTTGGATCATTTTACCGGGTTACTTGGATTCCTTGGATTGAGTTTCAAATTTCTTCTGAGTCTCAATGAGCTTCCTTTCTATCCAGATTCTGAATTTTGTGTTTGTCATTTCAGCTATTTCAGGCTGGTTAAGAACCATTTCTAGGGAGCTAGTGATCCATTTGGATGTAAGGGGATGCTGTGGTTTTTTGAATTGCCAGAGTTCTTGTGCTGATTCTTTCTCATCTGATAGGGTTGGTGTTCCTTTAACTGTGGGGTAAGTTGAGTATGGTCAGTTGGATTCATTTCTGGATGCTTTCAGAGGGCCAGGGCTCTGTACAGAATCCGCATATGTGGGTGAATTCTTGCACCTGGTTTCACATCTTGCATATATTAGCATGATAATTTTAGTGTGGTAGTTTGTGCCGTGATCCAGTAGTTGGCGCTTAAGAGTAACGGCCGGTAGCTAGGCTAACACCCAGCTTGTGTGGCTCTTGTACTTTCTTGTTCACAGGCAAGCTCTGAGGTGGGTGGGGGGAGAGAGATGGCCCCCTCACAAGGTTTGCTCCTAGGACTTGTGGGGAGTCACCTCCAATCCCTGGCACTGCACCTTCATTTCTTTTGTTAGGTGTTCCAGGCTGCAGGGGACTCCTGAGGCAGAGGCTGCAACAATCCATGGACATGATTTATACTTCTATATTTTAAAACTGTCTTTCATTTCCTTTAGCAACTATTTTTATTTTTCTGTATACAAGTCTTGCATGCCTTTTGCTAAATTTAAATATTTTGTTTTTAATATAAATTTAGGTTTTAAAATTGAATTATCCAATTGTTTACCATTAGTATACAAAATATAATTTTTATATGTTGTAATAATAAATTAGTGTATGCACTTATTAATTTGAGTAGTTAATGTATAGTTTTTTTAATATTTGGATGTAAGTAGTCCTTTCATCTCTGAAAAAGGTTTTCCTTATCTTTTGATCTTCAGCTTTTTAGTATTTTTCTTGTCTTTATGCATCAGTACAATATGGAATAGAAGTGGTTAAGAGTGAACATTATTGACTTGTTTATGATCTTGAACATGTTTAGTATTTAAGAAATAAAAACGGGAAGACGTTTAATATTTCTGTCATTAAGTGTGACATAAGCTGTTGGTTTCTTTCAGGTGCCTTTATTAGATTGAAGAAGTCCCTTTTTTCAACCTAATTTTCTGAGTGTTTTTATCATAAATGAGTTTGGGATTTTACCAAATTTTTTCTATCTGTAGGTATAATCAAATAGATTTTTAAAAATGTGTTAATAAGATGAGTTACACTGATTGATTTTTTAATGTTAGACCAAACTGGCTCCTAGAATAGACTCTATTTAAATATTTGAATAATATTTTTGGATTCTGTTTTGAGTTCTATTTATTGGCTTTTTGCTATACCTCTTTAATATTTTCAGGGCTATTCTGGAAAATAAAAAACGATACATTTAAAACTGTTTGTCTACTTACTGTATTGTAGAAGTTTACTTAAAATATAAGAAATTTGCAACTAATAGATCTGTTTTTCCTACTCCCATCCTTTAAGTTTTAGTTTCATTCTGTATTACATATATTTTATATATCCTATAATACAATGATGAAGTTTTTACTTTAACTAGTCTTACATATTATATAGAATTTTTAAAACTTTTTTTTTTTTTTTTTTTTTGAGACGGAGTCTCGCTCTGTCGCCCAGGCTGGAGTGCAGTAGCGCGATCTGGGCTCACTGCAAGCTCCGCCTCCTGGGTTCACGCCATTTTCCTGCCTCAGCCTCCCTAGTAGAGTAGCTGGGACTACAGGTACCCACCACCTCGCCCGGCTAATTTTTTTTTTTTTTTTTTTTTTTTTTGGTATTTTTAGTAGAGACGGGGTTTCACCGTGTTAGCCAGGATGGTATCGATCTCCTGACCTCATGATCCGCCCGCTTCCGCCTCCCAAAGTGCTGGGATTACAGGCTTGAGCCTCCGCGCCCGGCCTAAGACTCTTTACTATCTGACTACATTTCACTACTTCTTGTGCTCTTCATTTCTTCCTCACAATCCAAGCTTCCAACTGGTATTATTTCTTTTTTACCTAAGAGAATTCCATTGGCATTTACTATCATGTAGTTCTACTGCCAATGAATATTTTAATTTTTATTTATGTTCAGATAACTTTATTGTGGTATTTTAATTTTTTGCTGAATATTTTATATCAAATTCTGGGTTTACTTTTTCTATTTCTTGTAGCACTTTAAAGCTACAGTTCCCTTCTCTTCTGGTATTCACTTTTTTAAAAGGAAAAATTATCATTATTCATGTTGTTGTTCCTGGTATGTATGATTTTTCTCTGTTTGAAGATTTTGTCTTCTTTTCTAGTTTTGGACAATTTGACTGTGATGTGCCTAGGTAGGTTTTCTACAGATTATTTTTGTGAAATTCTTTTTATATCTTTCAATATACTTTTTAATTAGGCTTTTTTTTAATATTGTTTTTTATCCATGCTTTTTTATATTTATATCTCCTCTTCTTTCACTCTTACTCCAAGTGCACACATTTTGTACCTTTTGATATTTTTCTAAAGATCACTGAGGCTATTAATTTTTTCATATTTTTTTCTCCTGTTCTCTAGATTTTGTAATTTCTATGGATATAACATCAAGTTTCTGTGTCCTTCTTCTGACATAAGCTGTTGGTTTCTTTCAGGTGCCTTTATTAGATTGAAGAAGTCCTTTTTTCCAGCACCATTTATTGAAGATACTATTCTTTCCTCATTCTTGTTCTTGACACCTTTGTAGAAGATTAGTTAACCTTATATGAGTGGGTTTATTTCTGTGCTTTCAATTCTGTTCCATTGCTCTATGTGTGTTTTTATGCCAGTACTCTGTTTTGATTGCTATAGCTTTATAATAGAATTTGAACACAGGAAGTGCGATGCTTCTGGCTTTGTCCTTACTGTATGGTTCTCTTTCTGTTTTTTAAAAGTCAGTGTTGGTTGAGCTTTTTTAAAAAAAATCTGCAATTCAATATTTTTCATCAATATTTTTTTCTCTCCCTTTTTGGGGCTCCCATTACATGTATGTGGGGACATTTAACATCATCCTATGTGTGTCTGAAGGTCTGTTCATTTGTCTTCATTTTTTTCTCTCTGTTTTTCAAATTGGATCATTTCTATTGGTCTATTTTCATGTTCACTGGTTCTTCCACTATCTTAAAATCTGCTATTGAGCCCATCTAGTGAATTCTTAATTTTGGTAACTGTACCTTCCAACTCCAGAATTTCCATTTAATTCTTTTTATAGTTTGTATTTCACTATTTAGATTCCCTATTTGTCAAGTCATTTAAATCATATTTTCTTTTAATTCCTTGAACGGTTTTCTTTAATTCTCTGAGGCTGGGTGCAGTGGCTCATGCCTGTAATCCCAGCACTCTGGGAGGCTGAGGCGGGCAGATCACTTGAGGTCAGGAGTTCAAGACTAGCCTGGCAAACATGGTGAAACCCTGTCTCTAGTAAAAATACAAAAAATTAGCCGGGCGTGGTAGTGGGCGCCTGTAATCTCAGCAACTTGGGAGGCTGAGGCAGGAGAATCACTTGAATCCAGGAGGCGGAAGTTGCAGTGAACTGAGATCGTGCCACTGCACTCCAGCCTGGGCGACAGAGTGAGACTCCATCTCCAAAAAAAAAAAAAAAAAACTTCAAGCCCATTGCATTTCCAGCCCCTGTCAGTTGATCTGTGTGGGGGTTGGAGAAGGCCAGTTTTCAAGTCTCCCTTGTCTTTCACTTTTTGCTGGGCTCTCTCAGGTCTTCTCTATATATGCATAGATAGTTTTTTCAGTCAGCCAGGGATGCGTGAAGAGCTCACTTCAATACTTCTCTGATTCTCATTTCCAGAATCCGCCTGTTAAATTCCTGGTTGGCCTGCTGCTTGCCCCAAGTGGGGCTGCAACCTCAAGGTAGCGAAGCTGTGGATTTGTCCTGCTCATTTCCAAGTGTTCATTCCCATGTTAAGCCAGCAAAGCCAAGGATTTTCAACCCCCCCAGCCACTGCTCTGAATTGAATCTGTCTGTATGGCAGCAAAGCTACTAGTTTTCATGGTCAGCCCCATCTTACTTAAAAGTCATTGGCTGAGCTGGGGGGTGACGGGAGCAGCCACAGGCAGAAAAAGCCAGAATCTCCTACTTGCCTAAAGATCTAGTAGTTTTTCAAGAATAAATGCTGCTCAATTTTTTGCCTGCATTTTGTCAATTTCCAGTTTCCTGAAATGGTTGGTTTTGATAAACAATTTTGTCTAGTTTTATATATTTTTTGGTTGTTTGTTGCTTTTTTTTTTTTTTTTTTTTTTTACAGAAAGAAATTGCCTGCCTCTCTGTGCTGCCATAACTGGAAGGCCTTCTCCTCATTATTATTATTTTTTGAGATGGAGTTTCGCTCTTGTTGCTCAGGCTGGAGTGCAATGGTGCAATCTTGGCTCACTGCAACCTCTGCCTCCCAGATTCAAGCGATTTTCCTGCCTCAGCCTTCCAAGTAGCTGGGATTACAGGCTTGCGCCACCACGCCCAGCTAATTTTTTTGTGTTTTTAGTAGAGGCAGGGTTTCACCATGTTGGTCAGGCTGATCTCAAACTCCTGACCTCAAGTGATCCACCTGCCTCGGCCTCCCAAAGTGCTGGGATTACAGGCGTGAGCCACTGTGCCCAGCCCGCTTTCTTTTTAAACCCTCCTTTGAACATAAAAAATTTACATTTTTGTTTAACGTTTAACACAGGTCCCTTTCAATACCAAGCTCGTTATACTTCATTTTCCTAGGCAAAGGTGCAGAAAAACCAGCTTTGCAAATGTATGTCAAAATTGCACACTGACTAACCGGCTTCCCTCCTCCCTGCCCTTCCTCATTTTTCTCAAAAGCAGTACCTGAAATAAAGGCAGAGTCCTTGTCTGCCTCTGTGTACTTGATACCGGCTTGTCAAGACCCACCCTTCCCTTTCACCTTGTCTAAAATTCACACCAGTGGACAGCAGGGCCTGCAGCATGTCTGTAGAAATTTATTTAAACTTATGTATGATTCATAGAAGACTGAGTACTTTGATTTGATGGGGATGGGCTATATTTCTTCCATTAACAAATTAATGGATTAGTTCATTAGATTAGCTACATTATGGAACACGTGGAGGAGATGGAGGATGAGTCACTTTTAGTTACAGGAGGAACAAGGTAATAAATAACTTCAAGTAGAACAATAAAAATTTGGACTTCTAAATAATTTGGATAACCCATTTTCCAAATATAGGCTAAGCCCCTGCTGTGGTTTAGCATTAAAAACATTTAAATAAAATAAATGTTAAATAAAAAAATACTTCAGGAATGTTTCCTAATATACACAACTGGTGTGTGCAATATACAATAAAACCTTTCAATCTGAGGACAAACTTACAAATAGGAAAACAAATATCAGATAATGCTTTTAGGTCAGGTGCAGTGGCTCACACCTGTAATCCCAGCACTTTGGAAGGCTGAGGCGGGAAGACTGCTTGAGCCCAGGAGTTCAAGATCAGTCTGGGCAACATAGTGAGACCCCTGTCTCTACTAAAAATAAATTAGCTGGGCATGGAAGGGCACGCCGTAGTCCAAGCTACTCGGGAGGCTGAGATGGGAGGATTGCTTGAGCCTGTGAGGTTGAGGCTGCAGTGAGCCGTGATCGCACCGCTGACACTCCGTGTCACTCCACCGCTGGGTGACAGAGTGAGACCCTGTCTCCAAAGGAAAAAAATAAGTGCTTTCACAAAGGCAAATTCCCCAACTTTCTTATTTCAATATATTTCCTCTTTTTTTAATTTCACATGAGATATGACAGGAGTGTGAGGGGAGGATTGAATGTTTTGGACAAGTAGTAACTTTGCCTTTCACTTTCTGCTGTGCTGTCTCAGGTCTTCCCCATAGATGCATAGCTTTTCCAGTCGGCCAGGGATGTGTGAGGACCTTATCTCAACACTTCCATGACTCTCATTTCTAGAATCTCCCTATTAAATCCCTGGCTGATCTGCCGCTATGGCCTAGTATTAAAAATAGCAACCAAGCTGGCAACCAAGAAGACTGGAGGTTTGGGCAACTGTTCCTTTTTATTTCATATCTAGGGAGATCATTGGATGCTTCCCTCCCTCCCTCTCTCCTTCCTTCTCTCTCTCTCTCTCATTTGAGATAAGTGAAATAGAAGATAAGATAGAAAGAGTCAGAAGGAGAAAATGGAGGCAAGAGTAAGGGAGAATGAGGAGCAAGGAAACCAGAGGGAAGCAGAGGCACAGAAGAAGAGAGAGGAAATGGTGCCAAGGAAAGGAGAAATTATGGTTGATGCCATTTGGCTGTAGTTAAAAGTAAAACTTGATATGGTGCTTTAAAAAAATAAAGCAGTAATTTTCCCTTATTTTAGAGGGGGGAAAGCAGGAAATGGTGAAAGAAGAGATGTCCAGATGAATGGAAGGATCAGAAAAAGGGGGAAGGTGAATTTTGTTTTTCTCCTCGAGTGCCTAGGCTTGGCAACCAGCACTCTCTAACGTTACGTTGCTCCCACAGGTGGAGAGTTAAAGCAAATGTCTCCCAGTTTGTGGCGGCAGACACAAAATATATAGATCCCAAATACCCCAGAGAGCTTGGGCCTCTACTCAAGTTCCAACCACGTGTTTGAATGAATAAATTATATTTTATCTTTACTATGAGATGCTATATAACCATTAAAAAGAATGAATTGGAGGTATGCCAGCTGTTCTAGAAGGTTTTTCATGAGATGTTGGCGAGACAAGCAAGAACAGCGACAAGAGCGAAACTCCGTCTCACAAAAAAATTAAAATAAAATAAAATTAGTATAATTAAAATTCTTTGTATCATTAAAATTCAGGCAACTCAGGCTCTGTCACAGTACAAGGTTAAGCCATTAGGTCATTCTTGAGTCCAATGGCTCACAATGGGGACTGGTGGTTGCACTCTGGCTTCTCTGAGTGGAGACCAGGGACACTGCTGAACATCCTCCAAAGCACAGGATGGCCCCACAGCCAAGACTCTTGTGGCCCAGAGTATCAGCAATGTCCAGCCTGTGAGATCCTGCTCTCACCCAGGCCTGCTTCCCAAAGCCCTTTAAGTCCTGAAGGGAGAAGACAGCAGGCTGCCTTCTTTCTGTTATTTAAATCCCACTTAACTCCCTCTTAGAGCATATTCTTCTCCCTTTAAGACTAGCCTGGGGGCTGCGTGCGGTGGCTCACACCTGTAATCCCAGCACATTGGGAGGCTGAGGTGGGTGGATCACCTGAGGTCAGGAATTCGAGACCAGGCTGGCCAACATGGTGAAACCCCATCTCTACTAAAAATGCAAAAATGAGCTGGGCATGGTGGCGGGCACCTGTAGTCCCAGCTAATCGGGAGGCTGAGGCATAAGAATAGCTTGAACCCAGGAGGCAGAGGTGAGCTGAGATTGAGCCACTGCACTATAGCCTGGGTGATAAAGCAAGATTTAGTTTCAAAAAAAAAAAAAAAAAAAAGAAAGAAACTAGCCTGGATAACATGGTGAAACTCCATTTCTACCAAAAAAAAAAAAAAGAAAAGAAAAAAAATTAGCCGGGTGTGGTGGTGCATGCCTGTAGTCCCAGCTACTCCGGAGGTTGAGGCTGCAGTGAGCCATGATTATGTCACTGCACTCCAGCCTGGGCAACAGAAGAGACCCTGTCTCAAAAAAAAAAAAAAAAAAAAAAAAAAAAAAAACCAAAACCCAGTGCAGTGGCTCATGCCTGTAATCCCAGCACTTTGGGAGGCTGAGGCGGGCGGATTGCCTGAGGTCAAGAGTTCAAGACCAGCCTGGCCAACATAGTGAAACCCTGTCTGTTACTAAAAATACAAAAATCAGCCAGGCGTGCTGGTGGGCACCTGTAATCCCAGCTACTCAGGAGGCTGAGGCAGGAGAATCTCTTGAACCCAGTAGGCAGAGGTTGCAGTGAGCTGAGATCGCGCCACTGCACTCCAGCACTCCAGCCTGGGAGACAGAGCAAGACTCTATCTCAAAACACAACACAACAAAACAAAACAAAACAAAAAAAAAAAAAAAGGAAAAGAAACCCCTCACTCTCACCAGTCTTCTCCTTCCCCAGCCCCATCTACATGTGGTAGAGACCAGCCAGGGCTGGTCTTAAAGGGAGAAGAGCATGCTCTAAGAGGGAGTAAGTGGGATTTCAATAACAAAGAAAGAAGGCAGCCTGTTCTCTTCTCTCTTCAGGACTAAAGGGCTTTGGGAAGCAGGCCTGGGTGAGAGCAGGATCTCACAGCCTCAGCATTGCTGATACTCTGGGCCACAGGGGTCTTGGTTGTGGGGCTGTCCTGTGCATTGCAGGGTGTCCAACAGGCAGCCACCAGTCGATTTTATATTTCTACAGGTTTGCCTTTCAATTCATAAATTGAATTATATAATATGTGGCCTTTTGTGACTGGCCCTTTCTGTTGGCATGATATTTCCCAGGTTTCTCCATGTTGTAAGCATGAATCAGCACTGAGTCCTTTTGATGGCTGAATGGTACTTCGTTGTGTGGGTACACCACATATACTGGTTGCTAGGGCTGGTAACACAGTACCACACACTGGGCAGATTAAACAATCATTTACATTCTCAGTTCTGGAGGCTTCTCTCCTTGGCTTGGAGATGGCCATCTTCTCTCAGTGTCCTCACATGGTCATCCTCTTGTGTGTGTCTGTGTTCTTATGAGGACATTACTCATACTGCATTTGGGCCCCACCCTGATGATCTCATTTTAATTTAATTACTTCTTTAAAGATCTTATCTCAAAAGAGTCACATCCTGAGGTACTGGGAGATAAGACTTCAACATTTGAATTTGGAGAGAGCACACTCAGCCCATAACACCCTGTCCTCTGCTCCCTGAAAATCCATGTCCTTCTCATATGCAAAATACACTCATCCCCATCCCAACAGTGCCAAAAATCTTAACCCAGACCAGCATCAACTGTAAGTCCAAAATCTCACGTAAGTATCGTCTAAACCAGGTATGGGTGAGAATGTGAGGTATGGTTCATCCTGAGGCAAAATTCTTCTCCAGCTGTGAACCTTTATGACCAGACAAGAAATTATCTGCTTCCCAAACAGGACAGGCAGAGCATAGACATTTCTAGTTTAAAAGTGGGACATTGGAAAGAAGAAAGTGGTCATGGATCTCCTGTCCTGGAACCTGGTAGGGCAAATTCCGTTCAATTTTTTTTTTTTTTTTTGAGACGGAGTTTCACCCTTGTCGCCCAGGCTGGAGTGCAGTGGCGTGATCTTGGCTCACTCCAACCTCTGCCTCCTGGGTTCAAGTGATTCTCCTGCCTCAGCCTCCCAAGTAGCTGGGATTACAGGCATGAGCCACCATGCAAGGCTATTTTTTGTATTTTTAATAGAGACAGGATTTCACCATGTTGCCCAGTCTGGTCTCCAACTCCTGATCCACCTGCCTCAGCTTCCCAAAGTGTTGGGATTACAGGCATGAGCCACCGCGCCCAGCCCAATTCCAAGGCTTGAGAATAATCCTTTTTGGCTCAGTGTTCTGTTGTCTGGGTCCACAGGGTGGCCCTGCCTTCCAGGGCCATCACCCTGATTCCTCTACCCTAAATGGTGGCCCCACCCCTTGGTCCTTCAACATGTTGTTCTTTCAACATTCTAAATATTTCAACTTACTCTCTTTTGATTGGATGGTTTCTGACAAGAAGTCCTATGTAAATCCTATTCTTGCTTCTTTATAAATCAAGTATTTTATTCCATTCACTTTCAACAATTTGTCTTTGATTTTCTGAAGTTGAAATATAATTTGCATATGGGTATATATTTTTGGTATTTTTCTGGACTTCCTGTATTTGTGGTTTCAACATGTAATGTTGTAAAATTCTCAGTCAGTATTACTTCAAATACTTATCTGCATTTTTTCCTCTTTCTTCTCTTTCTAGCGATCCCATTGTGCATGTGCTACATGCTACAACAATTATTGAATATTCTGTTCTTTTTTCCCATTGTTTTCTCTTTGCATGTCAGTTTGGGAAGTCTCTATTGACATATCTTCAAGATGACTGATGTTGTTCTTGACCGTGTTCAGTTCACTGATAAACCTATTGAGGACATTCTTCATTTCTGTTGCAGCATTTTGTTTTCCAGCATTTTCTTTCTTTTTTTTTTTTTAAGAAAAAGGGCTTAATTTATGTCACTGAGGCTGGAGTGCAGTGGTATGAACATAGCTCACTGTAGCTTCAACATCCTAGGATTTAGGAATTCTCCCACCTCAACCTCTGGGACCACAGGCATGTGCCACTATGCCTGGCTGGTTATTTGTTTTTTTGTTTTTTTTTAAGAGAAGGGTCTTACTTTGTTGCCTATGCTGGTCTTAAACTCCTGGACTCAAGCGATCTTCCTGCCTCAGCCTGAGATTATAGATGCGAGCTGGGATTATAGATGTGAGCCACTGCATCCAGCCAAAATTGATACATTTAAAATATACTGTTTTTAATATAAATGGAAGATGGAGAATCACTATGAGTATTTCATTAATATTTTGTGGGAAGCCTAATAAAAATGAAATTTTCTGTGAGTGTACCTCACCCTTCCAAATGTTGAGCCACTTCTCCAAGGAACAGTTCTTTGGCTGATTTTTGGTGTTTTATCTTCCGCCAGTAGTAAAATGAATGACATGACTTATGGCCCAAGGCTTTACTCAGAAACTTGGTGCCTGTTACCAGCGCTGCTGGGAGCTCCTGAGGTAGACACAAAGGCCAGGTGTCAGGGAGACTACCCAAGAGCAAAGAGCTGGAGAGGGGAGGCATATGCTCTTGGACAAAATTGCCATCACTAGGCGGGTACTGTGAATCCAACATAGATCTGAGTCAGGTTCCATATGCAGGGTTCGGGGTGAGTGCCTGGGATCACTGGGTGGCTGGAATTCTCCAGAAACCTGGTTTATACAGTGTAATTGAAACTTGAAGCAGCATCTGATGCACCTTAGATGATTAGAACTGATTAGAGGTTCTAGGCTGATTAGAACTAAGTGATTGGAACACGGTCTGGCTAGGAAGGAAGGGACCATGCGCATCAGGGCGGAGACTGCAGGTGGGCAGATGGCCATCACAGCCCAGCGGGCTGCCCTTTACTCTCCTCCAGGCCCAGGAGACTAAACACACTTGAGTCGCAACTGCCTCTGGGCGTGGGAACTGTGGTCTTGTTTCCAGTCACCTGTCCCAGCAAGAAGGAGCTTCCGTTGTGCTTGCAGACTTGACCTTACTAGTCTGGGCTGGGGAGTTCTGTGTCTGCCCGTGGCTGGTCATTATTATCTACAAAACCTGCTGTGTGATCTGTAAGAATTTTTGTGACTAGCTAGCTCAAGGGCATGATGACATGCCTATGCTATTGCTGAGGGAATATCTCTATTTTCAGGTGAAGATTGTTTCTAATTTTATGTTCAGAATTACATACAAGAGGCACAGTGGAGGTATATAAATGAAGATCCACCAGCATTCTTTCAAAATACTGAACCACATTTTCTGATAGACAGTGGGGTGGGGTGGCTGCAAGCAGAATGTCTGGGTTGGAATTCTCATTCCACAGCTTCATGCGGTGTGACAGTGAGTAATTTACTTTCCCTCTCTGTGTCACAGTTTCCTATTCTCTAAAAACAGCTAATAATAATGACCTACCTTATAGACTGTTATGAAGATTAAATTAATTTATATATGTAAATAAGATTTGGAACATAAATTTTCTGCAAATTTTTTTTTGTTTTTTTGAGACAGAGTCTCACTCTGTCGCCCAGGCTGGAGTGCAGTGGCGCAATCTCGGCTCACTGCAATCTCTGTCTCTTGGGTTCACGCCATTCTCCTCCCTCAGCCTCCCGAGTAGCTGGGACTACAGGCACCCACCACCATGCCCGGCTAATTTTTTGTATTTTTTTAGTAGAGGCGGGGTTTCGCCGTGTTAGCCAGGATGGTCTCAATCTCCTGACCTCGTGATCTGCCCGCCTCGGCCTCCCAAAGTGCTGGGATTGCAGGCGTGAGCCAGCGGGCCCAGCCGATTTTCTGTAAATGTTAGCCATTGTTGTTGCTCCTATTGACCTGAAGTATAGAAACAGAAATGTGACCCTGGTCCTTGACCTTGGGTGGAATCACAAGATAAGCAATAGTTTAGGGAAAATGTTTGTACCGGGTATTTTCATTATTCAAAATATTATTAATAATAATGTGCTATTAAGATAATGTTACAAAATTAAAATATTGAAAAGAAGCCTCTGGTACAGAATCAGAAAGTCTTACTGTGCATGTGTGTATTTTGACTTTCTATAATTCCTCTGTCAATCATAAGCTTTGCAGATTTCAGTTATCTGGGTCAACTTGCCAGTAGTAACTGCTTTGGTCTCCCCATCTCTAACGCACCTCATGATCTATTTGCTGTCCTGCTGCTACAGTAACCCTGCTACAGTTCTCTTACCTGAAGATCTTCCTTTCCCAGGAAAACATTTCACACTTTCCCTCACAACACATCACACACACACACACACACACACACACACACACCATAAACACCCCCCATACACTCACACACCACACACCAAAAACTCACACAGTCTACACACATCACACACATGAACACCCCAGCACACACATATTCATACCACAAATACCACACACCATACACACATCACACCCACCACCTACGCTAACATACCACACACACCAAACACACATTCCACACACATACTCTGAACACCCCAACACACGCACACTCATACCACATGCACACCACACACATCAAACTCATACACACCGCACTCACTTCCTACATCCACACACACCACATACACACACCACATGCATCACACACACACCACAAACACTCCCGCATACACTCACACGGTATTACACAATACCACGCACTGATGCATTCCACACACACACCATAGACACCCCAATACACACATACTCATACCACACATACCACACATACCACTCCCACACACACCACATGCACATCATGCACACTCTCACAAATACAACACTCACTACCTCCACTCACACACATGCCACATACACACACACCATACACACCACATGCATAAAACACACACCAAAACCACTCCCTATACACTCACACTCACGTACCACACATAGAACACACACACATTCCACACACACACACACCGTGAACATACACACACTCATCACACACACCACACACATCACACAAACTCTCACACACCACTCCTACACACACACCACATACACAGACACCACACACACCACCGCCATCCCTGATACACTCACACTCACATACCACAAACACACCACACACACCTTCCACACACACACACCACAGGTCCTTATACCACAGTCATCACATATACCACTCACATACACCACACACACATCGCACACTTACACACACCTCACATCGCACTCACCATCTACTCACACACATTTCACACACACACACCACAAACATCCCCCATACACCCACATACCACACACACACCACACACTCCACACACACACCATGGACACCCCATACATACACTCAGATCACACCCACACACCAAGCCCACTACACTCCATATATACTCACATACGCCACATAAACACAAACCACCCACACCCACACTCACACACATCACACTCACTCCTTGAAACGCTTCTCTTCACTCACTGATCCCTTCCTGACCCTAATCCACACCCACCGGGCTCCCCAGGCTTTCTTCCACCAGGACCTCCATAGCCCCTCCCTCCAGGGACTTCTCTCCACTCTGGGCTCCCTATGGAGCCTCTGTTCCTTCTGCAGCTCTCGCTCCCCACCTCCCCATGCATTTGCCTCACTGATTGCGCTGGACCATCTTAGTGGTTTTTCCAGTGTGTCCCCCATGGTAGGTCTCCTCACATACACTGCAGGCCCCTTTTGACAAGCCCAGATCCTGGCACCGGCAGTTCCTTGGGCATTGTACATCCCTGCATGTAGGACCGCATCTGGCACACAGTGTGCACTCAGCTATAATTTCAGAGCGTGAATGCTCACAGGTATTAGAATCAACTTTCAGAAGGTGCTTTCCTTTTTAGTGAACCTGTGGCCTACTTGATTTACCTGATAGCTTGTAATTCAGTTCATTAAATTTCTGTTAAAATATTAATACACCAGGTGAATCTCAATATTATTGCTGCAAATTATGTTTTCATTAAGATGGACAAAGACTATTAATAAGCCACATGTGCAGGGCACTGAGTTAGAGAATTAGCCTAGAAGACTGAAGTCTTCAGTGATTTCTGTTTATATCAACATACAGAAGAAAAAGGATAGAAAAGACAAGCATATAGAAATGAGATTAGAAACTGAAAAAAATTAATAGTTTTGTAAAATTAGCTAGGTGCTGTACAAATTCCATATAAAATCTCTGTTTTTCATTTGGGGTGCAGTGTCTCAGGATTTTTGCTTCCTGACTAATTGGAGTGTTGTACCATGATTACATTGCCAAGACTAATAGCATCTGCACTAAATTTTTTTTGAGATTTTGTTGAGGTTTACTTGACATATACAGAAAAGCGCACATTGAAAATGTGCAGGCTGGGGGCGGTGGCTCACAGCTGTAATCCCAGCACTTTGAGAGGTCAACACAGGATGATTGATTGAGTCCAGCAGTTTGAGACCACCCCGGGTAACACAGAAAAAAACCCTCTCTACAAAAAATACAAAAATGAGCAGGACATGGTGGCCCGCGCCTGTGGTCCCAGTTACTTGGGAGGTGGAGGTGGGAGGATAGCTTGAGCCCGAGAGGTCGAGGCTGCTGTGAGCCATGATTGCACCACTGCACTCCACGCATCCTGCCTGGGAGACAGAGTGAGATCCTGTGTTTTACTAAATAAATAATAAAAGGTTCAATCTGGTAAGTTTTAAGTTTGGTATAGAACTCTGAAACCATTACAACCATCAAGATTACCAACATATTTCTTGTTTTCTTTTTTGGGGGGAGGATGGGGGGAGAGTGTTTGGCTCTGTCACCCAGGCTGGACTACAGTGACATGATCTTGGCTTACTGCAATGTCTGCTTCCCAGGCTCAAGCGATCCTGCCTCCTTAGCCTCCCCAGTAGCTGGGACCACAGGAGTGTGCCACCACACCCTGCTCATTTTTGTGTCTTTTGTTTGTTTGTTTGTTTGTTTGTTTGGTGTGTGTGTAGGCACTGGGTCTCCCTGTGTTACCTAGGCTGGTCTCGAACTCCTGGGCTCAAGCGCTGCACCCACCTCGGCCTCCCAAATCACGCTGGGATTACAGGCGTGAGCCCCTGTGCCCAGCTATACATATCATTTGTAAGCACTTCCTTGCTTCTCTTTCCCTCCCACTTCTCCCAGCCTTCCCCATTCGCATGCAACAACTGGAAATAATTTTGATTTAGAATATAAACACACTTTATATGTCTAAAGAGATTACAGGGAAAATGGAAATAGTAAGAGACTTATTTTTTATATCAAAATTATCAAGTAAAATTGAAAAAGAACAGTATTTAGAATGAAAATTGAATTACAGAAATGAAGAATTTAGTGGATTCTGAAACAGCAGATCAAACGTACATGAAGAGATTCAGCAAATTAGAAGAAAGCTCTGAAATGGCCGGGAGCGGTGGCTCACGCCTGTAATCCCAGCACTTTGGGAGGCCGAGATGGGCAGATCACGAGGTCAGGAGATCGAGACCATCCTGGCTAACACGGTGAAACCCCGTCTCTACTAAAAATACAAAAAAATTAGCCGGGCATGGTGGTGGGCACCTGTAGTCCCAGCTATTGGGGAGGCTGAGGCAGGAGAATGGTGTGAACCCAGGAGGTAGAGCTTGCAGTGAGCCGAGATCACACCACTGCACTCCAGCCTGGGTGACAAAGCAAGACTCGGTCTCAGAAAGAAAAAAGAAGAAGAAGAACAAAGCTCTGAAATAATTAACCAGCATGCACAATAAAGAGACAAGAATTGGGAAATGTGGAAGAGATGTTAAGGGATGGGGGGAAGAGGAAACACTGGAGAGATAATCTGCGGGAATGTCCATCTATGTGACTAGAGATGGGCACTGTTGCTGTAGCATTGTACAGCATCGCACTGTCGAAGGGAAAGCATCTCTACAATGAGAAATTGTATGGGTTCATTCACAAAATGTTTTGTCTAGTCTAGAAATATTATGTATCTTTATCACAAATTCTCCTTTTAAAAATATAGGTAATTATACATTAAGAGAATTTTGTAAAGAACAGTATGCATAGCTGAAATATATTTGGCATCATTTATTGAACACTCCCTCTGCATATTAAAGTCTGGGTCACACAAACAAAATAGTCACATAGGGGCTGCTGTCAGCCAGTGAAAAGAAATACTAAATCTATTGACTGAACTCAACACGCTGACAGAAAGGCATGCTGAAATAGGCAATGTGTAAGAAAAAGTCAATTCAACCAAAACAAATGTCCCTAATCAAATAGGAAGCTTGGCTTTCAGCAAAGTAATTTCGGGAAAATGAACACATGATTTAACCCCTCAATCATATCATTTGTCTATCAACCCAACGTTCTCACCTTAGGCAGCACAGAGTACCAGATTCTTCAAGGAAGATGAACAACCGTCATTACATGGGAATAACTCATGCAATGTTACACACCGATTGAAAAAGGAAAAGTATTTCTGTGAATGATGTGCAGTAACTAAATAAATTTTTTTTTTTTTTTTTTTTTTTTTTTGAGACGGAGTCTCGCTCTTTCGCCCAGGCTGGAGTGCAGTAGTGCTATCTCGGCTCACCGAAAGCTCCACCTCCCTGGTTCACATCATCCTTCTGCCTCAGCCTCCTGAGTAGCTGGGACTACAGGCGCTCGCCACCACACCTGGATAATTTTTGTATTTTTAGTAGAGATGGGGTTTCACCATATTGGCCAGGCTGGTCTAGAACTCCTGACTTCGTGACCCGTCTGCCTCAGCCTCCCAAATTACAGGCATGAGCCACTGTGCCTGGCATATGTATTTCTTTCTGAAGATTTGTTTTTGTTGGCAAGATTGTTCTTTTTTGTTTGCTTGTTTTGTTTGCTTATTTGTTTGATGATATATTTTTCTTTCTTCCCTATATGCACATTTATTGAAGTGTAGCAAACTAAAAAGTGCACAGATCATGAATGTCTAGCTCCATGTATTTTTCCAAGGTGAACCACCACGCAGATTAACTCTTAAGAGAATTATCAGCACCCTTCAAAGCCTTCTTGTATCTTCTCCCAGTCACAATTCTTTCCTCCCACCTTGCCAAACTATAAGTTAGTTTTATATCTTTTTTAAACCTTTTTATAAGTGAAATCATCCTATGTATACTATTTTGTTCAACATTATGTTAGTGAAATATATTCATGTTGTTGTTTGTAATAGTGTTTCATTTACTTCAATATCTACATAGAATTCCCATTGTGTGTAAATACAAGTAGGGGATGGTTAATATTTTTAAATTCTTGAAATTTTTATTGAAATAATTGTAGATACACATGCAGTAGGTAGTGCAAAATAATACAACGAGATCACATGTATTCTTTACCTGGTTTCCCCCAATGGTAACATTTTGCAAAACTATAACAACCAGGACATTGACATTGATACAATCTACCAGCCTTGTTAAAACTTTCCGTGTTTTATTTGTATTTTGTGTGTACATGTGTGCACATAGCTCTCTATAACTATGCCACATGTCTTAGCTCCTGAATCCACCACCACAGTCAACCCAGGGCAGCCTATCCCCTCAGAATTCTCTGGTGCTGTGCCCTGAAAATCACACCGACCCCCTTGCAATGCCCCCTCCACTGTCCCTAATCCCTGGCAATCCCTAATCTGTCTCCATCTCTAAATTTTTCGTTAAAAAATGTCATACAAATGAAATCATAGTGTTTAACATTTTGGAATTCGACTTTTTTTACTTGGCTTAATTCCCTGGAGATTTGCCCCAGTTCTTGTTTATACCAATAGTTTGTTCCTTTTTATTGCTGGGTAAGTATGTCATGTTGTGGATATACCACAGCTTGCTGAAGCATTCACCTGATTAAGAATATTTGGGCTGATACTATTTTTGACAGATGACACCTAAAGCTGCTATGGACACGTCTGTGCAGGTTTTTGTGTGAATGTAAATCTTCATTTATCAGAGATAAAAGCCCAAGAGTGCAATGGCTGCATTGTATAAATCACATGCTTAGTTTTTAAGGAATCTACCAAATTACTCCCCAGACTGGTTGTACCATTTTACATTCCCACCAGCAATGTGTGAGCACCCCACATTCTCTGTATTTTCAACAGGCATTTGGTGGTGTCAGCATTTTTTTTTAAGTTTCTCTAATAGCTATGTGCATTTAACTGATCACTAATGATTTAAAACACTGTCTCACATGTTTATTTTCCATCTATACCTCCTCTTTAATGAGAGGATCCTCTTTTCTTCTTTCTAAATATCAAGAGCTCTTTTTATATATTGTAGCGTAGATCCTAGTCCTTTGTCAGAAAATAGCATTTTTTATTTAAATACGGTCAATTTTGGTAAGGGTCCCACATGCACTTACAACAAATTATATTCTGTAAGTATTGGTTGCAGGGCTTTCTGTATGTCAAGTTTGTAATCAAGTTGTTCAAATTGACATTTCTATTGATTGTTTTGTCTGATTGGAGCATCAGTTTTAGAGAGGTAAGTTAAAATCTTTATAATGTTGAATGTTCTTATTTTGGTTTGCAGTTTGGTCAATTTCTGTGTTACATATTTTGAGAATATATTATTATTTAAAGCTTACAAATTTAGGATTGTCATATCACTCTCTTTGATGGCTGTTATTTTTTTTCTTTTTAGCAATATATCTTGCATTAATGTCAACTTTGACTTATGATTATAAAGCTATACATTTTTTTCTTCTCTTGTTTGGTCTTTACAAAGAATATCTTTTTCTAACCTTTGACTTTCAACTATTCTATGTATGCCTACTTAATGTTTGTTTCTTGTAAGTATAAAAGAGTTGTTTTATTTTCACCCAATCAGTTTTACTATTTATTTAGAATGTAATTACTGATAAATTAGAGGTTTTTGTTGCTTTTTCTTTTTGATTAATAAACTTCTTTTTAATTATCTTTTTTGTCTGTTAGCTTGTTTCACTTTCCCAACATTTCAAGGACGCCATTCTGTTTACCTCCTTTGTGTATATTGAGACACTGTCAGCCTTATATTAATATTTTCTCTTTTGAAAATAACATTTCTTTGTTTGTGCTGCTTTTAAAATCTTTTCCTTGCCTTGTTTTTCTGCATACTTATTATAATGTACAAGGTGAAGTTTTTCTTAAATTAATTTGCCTGCTTTGTAGAATTTCTTAAATCTCTTTTTTACTGTCTATTGTCGGTTTGGGGAAATTCTTGGTGATATTGTCTTAAAATATTGCTTATGTCCCAATGCCTCTCTCCCTTTCTTCTGGAACTTCAATTACACAAATATTTTCTGTACATACTATCAATTTTTTTCTGCTTCAGTTAAAATGTTTTCTACTAATCTATCTTCCAACTCAACCCATATGTATGCATTTTGTATTTCAGATATTTATTTTCAATTCTGAATTTCTATTTGATTCATTATGGTTTCCAGTTTTCTGCCAAAAATCTGGATCATTTGTTTCTTTTCTAAAACACATGAATCATGGTTAACTATTAAAGTTCCTGTTATTATTGATAACAGTGGTATCCAGATACCCTGCTCCCTTTTTTTTTTTTTTTTTTTTTGAGACGGAGTCTTGCTCCGTCGCCCAGGCTGGAGTGCAGTGGAGCAATCTTGGCTCACTGCAAGCTCCGCCTCCCGGGTTCACGCCATTCTCCTGCCTCAGCCTCCTGAGTAGCTGGGACTACAGGCGCCCGCCACCACGCCCGGCTAAGTTTTTGTATGTTTAGTAGAGACGGGGTTTCACCATGTTAACCAAGATGGTCTCGATCTCCTGACCTCGTGATCCGCCTGCCTCGGTCTCCCAAAGTGCTGGGATTACAGGCGTGAGCCACCGCGCCCGGCCCCTGCTCCTTTCTTATTGTGTCTCTCTTGGTGTTGGGTCATGGGATGCTGTTTCTGGATGTTTCAGGTGAGTTTGCGTTGATTCCCAAGCTTGGCTGTGCATTCTTGTCTTCTCCAGTGAGGACTTGGTTTTCTTCTGGCAGTCAAAGGACCGCCTTGATCCAGTCAGTCAAGGGAGTGAATCAAGACTACATTTCAGCCTAGTGACTTTCCCAGTGCTTATCTCTTTTTAAGTCACGACTCCAGAGACTGTGATTTTTCCAAGCAGATCTCCTTTGAAAGATAGGCCATGAACTCCCACCTCTGTCTCCCAGGACCCACAATTCCAAATGCTCTGTTAAGCTTTCTAGACCACTGAAAGCACCTCTTTTATTTGGTTCCTTTGCTTCTAATCTTAGGAAAAAAAATAGGATTGGGTAAATCTATCAAGAACCGAAAGCCAGGCAGATGTCAGGCTCACTCTCTTGTAATTCTTCCTAGATAATAGGTCCTTCAAACTCTCACTGCTTGATAGCCCAGTTCAGGGGCTCTCATATCCTCTGTCTCCCAAAACCACTTTATCTGAGCTGCAGATTCCTGTTTGACTGCAATGCCCTAAACTGAAACTCAGCAGCAAATCCCCTGAAAGGAAAATGATTTGCAAAATGTGAAAATAATCTTAATAGATATGCAGATATGCCTGTGTCTTGATTTTATTTTAATTTTTAATTTATTTATTTATTTTTTTTTTTTTTGAGGCGGAGTCTCTCTCTGTCGCCCAGGCTGGAGTGCAGTGCCGCAATCTCGGCTCACTGCAAGCTCCGCCTCCCAGGTTCATGCCATTCTCCTGTCTCAGCCTCAGAGTAGCTCCTGCCTCAGCTCCCAGAGTAGCTGGGACTACAGACGCCCGCCACCACGCCCAGCTAATTTTTTGTATTTTTAATAGAGACGGGGTTTCACCGTGTTAGCCAGGATGGTCTCCATCTCCTGACCTCATGATCTGCCCACCTCAGCCTCCCAAAATGTTGGGATTACAGGCATGAGCCACCGTGCCTGGCCTAGAATTGTGATATTTTCATGTTGGACAAGGTGTTTTATCATTATATAATGCCTCTCTTTTTCTTTTTTTATTGCTGTTCCTTTAAAGTTTGTTTTGTCTAATATAAGAATAGCTACTCCTGCTCGTTTCTGGTGTCCATTTGCCTGGAATGTCTTTTTTCACCCCTTTACCTTAAGTTTATGTGAGTCCTCATGTGTTAGGCGAGTCTCTTGAAGGCAGGATATATGTGGTTGGTGAATTCTCATCCATTCTGAAATTCTGTATCTTTTAAGTGGAGCATTTAGGCCATTTATATTCAAGGCTTGTATTGAGATATGAGATACTATTCTATTCATTGTGCTATTTGTTGCCTGTGTACCTTGTTTTTTTTCTGTATTTTTGCTTTGTAGGTCCTGTAAGATTTATGCTTTAAAGAGGTTCTGGTTTTCTTTGTGTTTCCAGGATTTGTTTCAAGATTGAGAGCTCCTTTTAGCAGGTTTTGTAGTGCTGACTTTGTAGTGGCAAATTCTCTTAGCATTTGTTTGTCTGAAATAGACTAAATCTTTCCTTCATTAATGAAGCTTAGTTTCGCTGGATACAAAACTCTTCACTGATTATTGTTTTGCTTAAGGAGGTTGAAGATAGGGCCATAATCCCTTCTAGCTTGTAGGGTTTCTGCTGAGAAATCTGCTGTTAACCTGATAGATTTTCCTTTATAGGTTACCTGGTGCTTTTGCCTCACAGGTCTTAAGATTCTTTCCTTCATCTTGACGTTAGATAACCTGATGACAGTGTGCCTAGGCAATGACCTTTCGGCAATGAATTTCCCAGGCGTTTTTTGAGCTTCTTGTATTTGGATGTCTAGGTCTCTAGCAAGGCCAGGGAAGTTTCTCTTTGATTATTCTCCCAAATATGTTTTCCAAACTTTAGACTTCTCTTATTTTCTTCAGGAATACCAATTATTCTTAGGTTTGGTTGTTTAACATAATCCCAAACTTCTTGGAGGCTTTGTTCAGTTTTTTTGGTCTTTTTTCTTTGTCTTTGTTGGATTAAGTTAATTTGAAAACCTTGTCTTTGAACTCTGAAGTTCTTTCTTCTGCTTGTTCAATTCTATTGCTGAGATTTTGTAGTACATTTTGCATTTCCCTAAGTGTGTTCTTTATTTCCTGAAGTTGTGATTGTTTTTTATTTATGCTATATATTTCACTGAAGATTTCTCCCCTCATACCTTGTATCATTTTTTAATTTCCTTGAATTGTTTGTGCCTTTTTCTCATTTCTCTGGTGCCTTCTTTATTAGCTTAATAATCAGCATTCTGAATTCTTTTCCAGGTAAATCAGGGATTTCTTCTTGGTTTGGATCCATTGTTGGTGAGCTAGTGTGATTACTTGGGGTTGTTAAAGAACCTCATTTTGTCATATTTCCAGAATTGTTTTTCTGGTTTCTTCTCATTTGGGTAGGCTATGTCAGAGGGAAGATCTGGGGCTCAAGGCTGCTGTTCAGATTCTTTGGTCCCATGGACTGTTCCCTTGATGTAGTACTCTCCCCCTTTTGCCTGGGATGTGGCTTCCTGATAGCTGAACTGTAGCGATTGTTATTTCTCTTCTGGATCTAGCTACCCAGCAGGGCTACCAGACTTTGGTCTGGGTCTGGGGATTGTCTGCACAGAATCCTTTGATGTGAATTGTCTTCAGGTCTCTCAGCCATGGATACCAGCACCTGCTCTGGTGGAGGAGGCAGGACAGTGAAATGGTCTATATGAGGGTCCTTAGTTTTGGCTGTTTAATGCTGTCTCCCAAGGTCCTGCAGGAGCAATCCACTTCTTCACAGCAAAAGGAAACTATCAACAGAGTAAACAGACAATCTACAGAATGGGAGAAAATATTCACAGACTATGCATCCAAGTAAGGTTTATCCAGAATCTATAAGAAACTTAAACAACTCAACAAGCAAAAACCAAATAACCCTATTAAAAAGTGGACAAAAGGCATGGACAGACACTTCTCAAAAGAAGACATATTAGCAGCTGACAAATGTATGAAAAAATGCTCAACATCATTAATCATCAAAGAAATGCAAATCAAACCCACAATGAGATACCATCTCACACCAGTCAGAGTGACCATTATTAAAAAGTCAAAAACCAACACATACTGGCGAGGCTACAGAGAAAAGGAGACACTTATATACTGTTGGTGGGAATGTAAGTTGGTTCAGCCATTGTGGAAAGCAGAACGGAGATTTCTCAAGGAACTCAGAACTACCATTTGACCCAGCAATCCTGATACTGGATATATATCCAAAAGAAATAAATCTTTCTACCAAAAAGACACATGCACTTGCATGTTCATTGCAGCATTATTTACAGTAGCAAAGATATGAAATCAACCTAAGTGTCTATCAACATTGGATCGAATAAAGAAAATGTAGTACATATACACCATGGAATACTACACAGCCATAAAAAGAATGAAATCATGTTCTTTGCAACAACATGGATATAGCTGAAGGCCATTATTCTAAGTGAACAAATGCAGAAAAAGAAAACCAAATACCACATGTTCTCACTTATAAGTGGGAGCTAAACATTGGGTACTCATGGACAAAGATGGCAATAATGGGTAATGAGAACTACTAGAGGGTGAGTAAGGGGGTAAGGGTTGAAAAACCACCTGTTGGGTACTATGCTCACTACCTGGGTGGTGGGATCATTTGCATTCCAAACCTCAGTATCACATAATATACCCGTGTAACAAATCTGCATATGTACCCCCTGAATCTGAAATAAAAGTTGAAATTGTAAAAAAATTGAAAATGATTCCAAAATACCATCAAATATCCAATCAATGTTCATCTGGTTCTGATTTCCTGATTGTCCTATAACTCTCCATTTTCATAGTGTGTTTTGCCAATGTCCTTCACAAGTAATTAATGAGGTATTTAAAAATACAATGAGCATTAAAAAAATTTTAGGTTCGGGGGTACATGTGCAGGTTTGTTACATTGGTATATTATGTAATGCTGGGGTTTGGGCTTCTATTGAGCTCATCATCCAATTAGTGAACATAGTACTCAATAGTTTTTCAACCCTTTTCTCCCTCCCTCCCTTCTGTCATTCTAATGTGAGCATTAACTGCTCTAAATTTCTTTCTCAGTATTGCTTTAGCTTCATTTCACAAAATTGACATGTTCTATTCTCATTTTTATTCAGTTCAATGTTTTCTTTAATTTCCTTTGAGGCTTCCTTTTAAACCCATGGCTTATTTAAAAGTTAGTTGTTTAAGTTTCATGTGTTTAGATATTTTCATTTCATCCTTCCGATATTGATTTCTAGTTTGATTCCGTTATTGTCAGAGAACACACTATAATTTCAGTTCTTTTCTTATGTTGAAGTTTCTTTTATGGCCCAGGATATGGTCTGTATTTGTGAATCTTACATGGCTCTTGAAAAAAAAGTGTATTCTGCTGTTGGGGGGCGGGTGGGGGAGCACTGTATATATACCGATTCTATCCTGTAGGTTGATTGTGTTATTCATATCTTCTGTATTGCTAATATTATATCTAGTATTTCTATCAGTTGCTGACAGGGCAGTGTTGAAGTTCCCACCTATAATTTTGGATTTGCCTATTTATTCTTTCAGCGCTATCAGATTTAGCTTCATGTATTTTGAAACGCTGTTATTTAGTGTGTACCCATTTAGGGTCATTATAATTCCCTGGCAGATTGATCCTTTTATGTTTGTTATGTCCCGCTTTGTTTTTAGTAATTTTCTTTGCTCTTACGTTGACTTTGATATTAATACAGCTACTTCTGTGTTTTGCTTGTTTTACTATCAGTGATTGCATGATATATATTTTTCTCTTTCTATCCTTTTGCTTTCATCCCACTTATGTTCATTTAAAATTATTTATTTATTTATTTATTTTGGAGGTAGAGACTTGCTTTGTTGCCCAGGCTGGTCTCAAACTCCTGGGCTCAAGTGACCACTCTGCCTCAGCCTCCTGAGTAGCTGGAACTGTAGACATGTGCCACCCATATGGCTGAGTCATCTTTTTTTAGTGTCTCTGTCAATTTCTGTCTTTTGATTGGTACATTTCGACCATTTATATTTATACCTCTGCTCGTTCCATCTTCCTATCCAATGCTCCAAGATTTTTTCTTTTATTATTTGCCTCTTTTTGAAGAATTTTTAAAGCCACTCATTAAAGATAAGTCTGTTGGCAACAAATTATTTTCATTATTCTTTGTCTGAAAATGTTTCATTTCCCTTTCACTCCTAAAGATTGGTTTCACCAAACATACAATTTGTGGTTGATAGTTCCTTCTTTCTTCTTCAGTACTTGAAAAATGTGCCACTTCCCTCAGACCTCCATGATTTCAGATCAGAAATTGATACTCATTCAAATTCAAATAGGTAATGTGTCATTTTCCACTGAGTGCTTTCAAGATTTTTTTTTTTTACTTTTCAGAAGCATACTTATTATGTGTTTTGGTATGCATTTATTTGTGTTTATACTACTTGGGGTTTATTAAACTTTTTGAATCTTTAAGTTTGTGTCTTTTGCCAAAACTGAAAAATTTCAGCATAATTTCTTTGCCCCTAGTTTCTTTTTCTTCTCCCTCTGGGACACTGATGATATAAATGTTGCATCTATTTTATTGTCTTACGGGTTCTTTAGTCTCTTTCATTTTTATTAGTCTTTATTATCTTTTTCTCTGTTCTTAAGTGTTGGGACCAGCCTCAACACCACCCGTAGGGTACCCAAAGTCCGGTGGCGATGAAGGAATGAGAAGAGACAGGTTAAGAGTGGGGGCCAGGGGTCCAATTGTAAAATGGAGTCTGCAAAAGGCTCAGAGCTCTGGTCTCCACATTATTTATTCAGTACAATTACTTAGATTTAAGAAGCAGATGTTCAGGGCAAAACAGTGAAAGGGAGGCAGTGTGTCATATGCGTAATTTACAGCAGTGGTGGTTTAAGTGAATCTTCTTTGTGTTCAAACAGTATATCTTTAACTTATCAGAGAGGAGCTGGTGGGAGCGGGCTTAACTAGGAGCCTGCATATTTGTCCACATTCCAATGCTTTAAAGGAGTGTCTTTCTCCTTGAACACAGTGTCTACAGATAAGAGAGTGGGTCTCACTCTGACCATGGAAACATGATGGCAATTAGGAGGCTTTCCTCCTCAGAGGCCTCGTGTGGCTTTCCACAACTTATTGTCCCATATTTTTATGGCCAGTTTATACAGGCACCCCATAAGCCTTTCCCCCAACACTTAAGTAGATTTGTACAGAACTCTCTTTAAGTTCGTTGATTGTATCCTTGCTTAGCTACACTATAATACTGAGCCCATCCAGAGATTTTTTCCAAATTTGGCTATTGTTTTTACAGTTTTATAGTTTCCATTTTCTTCTTTTAAAAAAAAACTTCTACATTTTGCTGAGGTTTCCAGCTTTTTAATTTTTGAGATAATTTGTAATTGATTATTGAAACATTTTTGTGATGGCTGCTTTAATATCCTTGCAGATCATTTGGACATCTGATATTTCAAAGTTGACTCTCCTTGACTATCTCTGTTTATTACAATTGTGATTTTCCTGCGTCTTGATATGAAAGGTGGTTGTTATGTGTATTCTGGACATTTTGTAAAGTATGTTAGCCGACTCTGGATCCTATTTAGCAGGCAGTAACCCTTTTTAGGGTTAACACACAGGTCCTGGCCTAATTTTCTGGGCCATAATTCCAATTTAATTATCAGATCCTTTTGGTGTTATTTTGATAATTAAAGTTCCAAGTTAGTTGATGTTATGATATAGAGAATATCTATGTGGGCCGACACAATCAGGTGTGTTCTTTAGATGCAGAGAGCTTTCTACAGCTGATAGCAGAAAGAGAAGTCAGAGACACGCAAAGTACCTGAAGGATTTGGTAAAGCATTTGTGACTTTGAAGATGGAGGGGGCCACGTGAAAGGACTGAAGATTGGTCTCTGGGAGCTCAGAGCTACCCTTGGCTAACAGCTAGCAGGAAATTTAATTCTGCCAACAATCTTAATGAGCCTAAAAGTGGATTATTTTCTAGGGCCTCCAGGCAGGAGCCCAGTAGGCTTACATCTTGACTTCAACCTTGTGAGATCTTAAGCTGAGCTCTCACTTGAGCCAGCTTATGCTTCTAACTTACAGAACACAGCAATAGAAAACTATTACTCCATCATTAGTGTTTAAGTTGTGCTAAGCATAACTTTCTTTCTGAAATGTTTTTGAATTGTCCATGCCTCTGAGAAGGCCAACACATACCACTTTTAGAACATTAATCAAGTTTATAAAAGCTTTATAGTTTTAGCATTTATGTTTTAGACTATCATATATCTTGGATAATTTTTGTATATGAAATGAGGTAATAGTTGAGGTTTTTAATTTTATATCGATTTGGAATTTTCCCAGAATTATTAATTGATAAGTCTGTCTTTTGATCCTAGTATTACCTTGCCACTTTTCTCAAAAATCAATTGGCTGTGTACATGTGGATTTCTTTCTGAACTCTCCACTCTGTTTAGCTGGCATATATTTTAATTTATAAGAATGGGATGGTATTATATATCTCATTGTTTTTCTTAAGTTTTAAAATCAGTGCCATAATTTTAAGATGTATTTTTATTGCCTTAGACATATCCAGTCTAGTGCTCCTAACTGCTGCCTGGTGTGCAGATACCACATTTTTTTCCTAACTACTTTCCCAGTAAATGACATCCAGGTTGCCTAAAACACCTTGTTTCCACAAATAATGCCTTCTTATCAGTACCCGTATGGAGTGGTGTGATAACTTACTTGGGATTTATGTACAGGAACATAATACCATGATGTTGGGGTATTCATATCTCTGATTTGTCTAGACACCGCCACTTTGTCTCCAGATTGGCTGCACCAATCTACACTCCCACCAGTAGTGCATATAGATTTCTGTACTGTAATTCTTGTCAATTATTTGCATTATCCTCCTTTATAAGTTGTGCTAGTTTAACATAAGTAAAGTGCAATCTGTTTTAAATGATATCCCCTTATTGCATTTTAGAATACATCTTGACAGGCTTTTCAGAATTTTGGGTTTCTCTTTTTGTAAATTGTCAGCTCACAGGCTTTGCCTAATTTTCTACCAGGGCTGTTAATTTGAAGGCTTTTCTTGAGTTTTCCAGATGTTAATTCATTGTCAGTTTTAGACATTACAAATAATGTTTCCTAATCTGTCACATGTCAATTAACTTTGTCTGTGTTTTTCTTATACTTTGTTGAATAGAAGCTCTCAATTGGAATTTATTAAATTCATTAGTTTTTGCTTTTATAGTCTGTGTCTTTAAAGTTTTATTTAAGAAGTACTTCACTGCTTCTAGGTCATAAAGATATTCTCTTAAAATTATATACCAACTTTATAGCTTTATCTTTCACATCTAAATGTATAATTTAATGTAAAATTTGTCTATAATTTGATAACAGGGTTGATGAGAGTGTAGGAAAATGAGCACTCTCATATACTGTTGGTTGGAGTATAAAGTTCTGGAGATCATTGAGGCCATACCAAAAGCTTCAAAAATATACTCCTTTTGACATAAAAATCAAGGCAATAATTATAAAAGTACAGAAAATATCTTGGAGGATATTTATTGCAGTCATTATAATAGCAAAATATTTCAAAACAACCCAAATATCCAACAATAAGAATTATTCAAATAAATTATGGTAACAAACAATAGAATATAAATCCATTAACATGCTATGGTTTGCCAGAATAGCCAAAACAATACTTAAGAAGAATGAAGTTGGAGGACTTATGTTTTCCGACATCAAAACTTACAGCAATGCTAGTGTAATCAAGAGAGTATAGTATTGGCATAAGGCTAGACATGTAGATTATATTAGTTTCCTGTTGCTGTGGTAACAAAGCACCACAAATTTGGTGGCTTAAAATAACAAATTTATTATTTTCTTCTTCTGGAGGTCAGAAGTTCAAAATCAATTTCAGTGGACTAAAGTCAAGGTGTTGCCAGGGCTAGTTTCTTCTGAAAGAATAGAGTAGACATTCCATTTCCTCACATTTTTTGGTTTCTAGAGACTGCCAGTATTTCCAACTCATGGCCCCTTGCTTACATTACTCCAAACTCTTACTTCCATCGTTAAATCTCCTACTGAGTATGATCTTATTGCCTCTCTGTTATAGGAATGCTTATAATTTCATTGGGCCTATTGGATAATTATGGAATATCTCCCCATCTTAAGATTCTTACCCACATTTGCAAAGTCTCTTTTGCCATATAAGGTTACATATTCATAATTTCTGGGAACTTGGAAGTAGACATAATTGAGGGGCCAATATTCAGCCTATCATATGGATCAATGTAACAAAATGGAGTCTATAAATAAACTCTCACATTTATGGTCATTGATTTTGACAAGGGTATCAAGATAATTCAAAGGGGGAAAATAATAGCCTTCAGTACTGGGACAATCAGATATCTACATGCAAAAGAATGAAGTTGAATCCCTAACTCATACTATATGCAAAATGGATTACTAGGATGACTGTAATCAACAAGATGAAAAATATTAGGCAAGGATGTGGAGAAAGTGGAACCCTTCTACACTGCTCTTGGCAAAGTAAAATGGTATAGTTACTGTGGAAAACATTTTGATGATTCATTAAAATGTTAAACACAGAGTTACCTTGTGACCCAGGAATTGCACTCTTAGGTATATACTCAGAAGAAATGAAAACATATCTACACAGGGCTGGACGCGGTGGCTCACAGCTGTAATCCCAGCACTTTGGGAGGCCGAGGCAGGCGGATCACGAGGTCAGGAGATTGAGACCATGGTGAAACCCCGTTTCTACTAAAAATACAAAAAATTAGCCGGGCGTTGTGGCAGATGCCTGTAGTCCCAGCTACTTGGGAGGCTGAGGCAGGAGAATGGCATGAACCCAGGAGGCAGAGCTTGCAGTGAGCCAAGATTGCGCCACTGCGCTCCAGCCTGGGCGACAGAGCAAGACTCCGTCTCAAAAAAAAAAAAAAAAAAAAAGAAAAGAAAAGAAAACAGGTCTACACAAAAACCTGTACATGAATGTTCATAACAGCATTATTGCTAATAGCCAAAAAGTGTAAACAATTCAAGTGTCTGTCAACAAATGCATAGATAAGCAGAATTTGGTATATCCATACAATGGAATATTATTCAGCCATAAACAGGAATGAAGGATTTATACGTGCTACAACATGAATGAACCTTGACAACATTATGCTAACTCACAGAAGCCAGTCACAAGAGGCTCATATTGTATGATCCCATTCATGTGAAGTGTCAGAAGAGGCAAATCTATACAGACAAAATAGTGGACTAGTGGTTATTGAGGGCTTTGTGGGAAGGTTGGGGGAAATGAGGAGTTACTGCTAATGGGTATAGAGTTTCTTTTGGTGGTGATCAAAATATTTAAAATATTGTAGTAATGTTTCCACAGTTTTGTGAATGTGCTAAAAATCATTAAATTGTACACTTTAAATTGGTGAATAGCATGGCATGCGAATTATGGTTTCAATCAATGTATACAAATAAATGAACTAGACCTGAAAAGTAATATGGTTTACAATGATTCTAAACTGGAACATCTGCTTTATTTTCAAGGAAGCTTAAAATATGCAATTTAAATTGGATTTAAATTGCAGTAATAGGAAAGAATATTTGATACGAAAAGATGCTCACAATTGCTAAGTGAGGGAAAAAAATCAGCATGTTAATGTAATTATATTCACCGTGTGTGTGTGTGTGTGTGTATGTGTTAATTTTAATACATACATGTACACTTACAGTAAGTTACCCCAAAATTTTCAGTGTTTTTTTTCCTCTGAGGCTGGGTTACAGGTTTTTAGCATTTCTTTTTTTCCTGTTTATAATTTATTTTTTTTGTAGTGAGTATTTAACTTTTAAAAATTAAGAATAAAACAGCTAGAGCTAATGTACTCAGATATAGCAGTGGCACTGAGGAAGTAGAAAAGTTCACTGAACCTCTGTTTCCCCCTCAACATATCTCCTTTGGTTCAGGGCAGGGGAGAGGAAAGACAAACCTTGCATCAATTGATATGAAAGAACCAGCCTGCTCCTTTTCAATGGAAGAATGGGGGATAATGCGCACAACGTTTCTGTTTATTTTGAGGTAAAATCTCAGAACAGCAGGCATATCCACGATCAAATATAAGCACCCAAAACACCTATACACCTAAAGCTGAATGTAAATGCATTTAAGTAAATGCATTTAAAAATGCCTATCATATGTCTAATTGGATTCCCTGCATCTTCGTTAGTTTGTGGGAATAAAATTGATAGGTTATTTGGTATTTGTTGTAAGTTGTTTCACTTATATATGTCTGGTGTCCCTGAGCAGCTTGTAAGTTTTTTGAGGTCATGTGATCTAGGCTTTAATTCCAGTTCTTGCTCTCTTGAAGCCCAGTAATGGTGCTTTGCACACAGCAAGGACACAGCCAAAGTAGATGAAACGGTTGTATTGGCAGAAACCAGAAGAGATTTTAATAATCAACTAGCCCTGCTATCTATTTGTATCTGGAGAGATTTTCTGTGTTCTATTCTCAAACCAAAGATTTATTTTTTGGTAAGTGGTCCATACCATTTAATTGGCTTATAGTTAACCAAAGGACTATTTTTTTTGGAGAAAAGAAGGTACTTTTATTAAGAATTTTACATAAACCATAAGATACATTTTACATTACTTTGTGAGACTTCTTCCTGTCTTAATTCTTTTTGAGAGAATTCATTTCATTTTCATTTGGTTTATTTCCTTTTTGTTACAAAGATGATCTATAGAAAATATAGAAGTATAAGAAAATTAAAGATACTAACTGATAATTATTTAATGATTTAGTATCTGATAGTTTAGTCTTATATTTACTGTAGACAAATATGTCTACAGCTTTAAATTTATTTTATTTTATTTTTTATTATACTTTAAGTTTTAGGGTACATGTGCAAAACGTGCAGGTTTGTTACATATGTATACATGTGCCATGTTGGTGTGCTGCACCCATTAACTCGTCATTTACATTAGGTATATCTCCTAATGCTATCCCTCCCCTCTCCCCCTACCCCACAACAGGCCCCAGTGTGTGATGTTCCCCTTCCTGTGTCCAAGTGTTCTCATTGCTTAATTCCCACCTATGAGTGAGAACATGCGGTGTTTGGTTTTTTGTCCTTGCGATAGTTTGCTGAGAATGATGGTTTCCAGCTTCATCCATGTCCCTACAAAGGACATGCACTCATCATTTTTTATGGCTGCATAGTATTCCATGGTGTATATGTGCCACATTTTCTTGATCCAGTCTATCATTGTTGGACATTTGGCTTGGTTCCAAGTCTTTGCTATTGTGAATAGTGCCACAGTAAACATACGTGTGCATGTGTCTTTACAGCAGCATGATTTATAATCCTTTGGGTATACACCCAGTAATGGGATGGCTGGATCAAATGGTATTTCTAGTTCTAGATCCCTCAGGAATTGCCACACTGTCTTCCACAATGGTTGAACCAGTTTACAGTCCCACCAACAGTGTAAAAGTTTTCCTATTTCTCCACATCCTCTCCAGCACCTGTTGTTTCCTGACTTTTTAATGATCGCCATTCTAACTGGTGTGAGATGGTATCTCATTGTGGTTTTGATTTGCATTTCTCTGATGGCCAGTGATGATGAGCATTTTTTCATGTGTCTGTTGGATGCATAAATGCCTTCTTTTGAGAAGAGTCTGTTCATATCCTTCGCCAACTTGTTGATGGGGTTGTTTTTTTCTTGTAAATTTATTTGAGTTCTTTGTAGATTCTAGATATTAGCCCTTTGTCAGATGAGTAGATTGCAAAAATTTTCTCCCATTCTTTAGGTTGCCTGTTCACTCTGATGGTAGTTTCTTTTGCTGTGAAGAAACTCTTCAGTTTCATTAGATCCCATTTGTCAATTTTGGCTTTTGTTGCCATTGCTTTTGGTGTTTTTGACATGAAGTCCTTGCCCATGCCTATGTCCTGAATGCTATTGCCTAGGTTTTCTTCTAGGGTTTTTATAGTTTTAGGTCTAACATTTAAGTTTTTAATCCATCTTGAATTAATTTTTGTATAAGGTGTAAGGAGGGGATCCAGTTTCAGCTTTCTCCATATGGCTAGCCAGTTTTCCCAGCACCATTTATTAAATAGGGAATCCTTTCCCCATTTCTTGTTTTTGTCAGGTTTGTCAAAGATCAGATAGTTGTAGATGTGTGGCATTATTTCTGAGGGCTCTGTTCTGTTCCATTGGTCTATATCTCTGTTTTGGCACACATTTTAGAACAAATCTATCTTGTATTGGGTACTTCTTTCTTTTCTTTTTCTTTTTCTTTCTTTCTTTTTTTTTTTTTTTTTTTGAGATGGAGTCTTACTCTGTCTCCTAGGCTGGAGTGCAGTGGTACAATCTCGGCTCACTGCAACATCTGCCTCCCAGGTTAAAGCGATTCTCCCACCTCAGCCTCCTGAATAGCTGGGATTACAGGTGCATGCCAGCACGTCCAGCTAATTTTTGTAGTTTTAGTAGAGACGGGGTTTTGCTATGTTGGCCAGGCTGGTCTCAAACTCTTGACCTGAAGTGATCCACCTGCTTCGGCCTCCCAAAATGCTGGGATTACAGGCATGAGCCACAGTACCTGGCCATATTGGGTACTTATTTCTGTACAACAAATTATTACAAACATAGTGGCTTAAAACAACACATATTTATTACTTCACAGTTTTTGTGATCAGTAATATAGGCGTGGCTTAACTGGGTCCTCTGCTTGGGGTCTTATAAGGCTACACTCATGGTACCAGTCAGGCTGTATAATAATTTGAATACTCAAATGAAGAAGAATCTCCTTCCCAGCTCAATTAGGTGGTTGTCAGAATTCATTCTCTTGGGGTTAAGAGTACAGCGGGCCCTAGGTTTGTGTTGACTGTTGGCTGGAGGCTGTCTTCAGTTCCAAGAGGCTGCCCACAGTTTTTAGAAATCATCCATAGTTCCTTACCATGTGGACTTCCCCAATATGGTCACTTAACTTTATCGAACCAGCAAGGAGTCTGTAAAAACAGACTGCTAACAAAATGAAGTGGTATACAATGTAACCTGATCACCAGAGTAAGATCACTTTTGCCATATGTGTCAGTCAGAAGCAAGTCACAGGTCCTACCCACATTCAGAGGGAAGGCGTTATATAAGAGTGTGGATACCAGAAAGAGGGCATCATGGAGGCGACCTTAGGATTTATTTTATAAATTACACTTGTGATTTATTTAAAAATGTGTACCAGGAAATTATGTTGTTTTATGTTAGACATTTTATGATTATTTTGTATTTTTTAAATGACTGACATGAGTATTTGATTCACTGCAGCTAGACTCACTGCTAAATGACATGATTCTGTTCTTCATTGGTAGTCTAAAGGAGCTCCATTTTAGTGACTTGTCAAGCAACATTTTCAAGGACCTCCTGATGCTAAAATCCAAAACTCAGTTGTGGGCACCATATTTAGGGAGGGTCACCCAAATGTTGTTATCCATCCATTCCTACAAAAATTCTAAAACCTCTCTCTAAATTAAGCCAGACCTTTGGAGAGCTGCTTATCTAAATCCCGTAACTCTGGCTCGCTGTAGAAGCTGGACTGTGCTTTGGCTCGAAGCCAATGGCCTATAGGAGGGATCATAGAGGAAATAGCCCTATGAACTATGTTGTTGTAGATAATGTAATGTGATGTCTTGTCTTGGTACCCACGAATACCCATGCTTCTCTTGTTTGGCTTATTTCCTATAGGCGTTGTAAATCATGTAACTGCTTTTCCTTCTTCACACTGGCCAAATTTGTAGCTCACCAATTAGCCAATGTTTTGGACTTCCAGTAGACATTTTAAGTACTAACCTTTCTCCTGTCCCTGTTTTAACCTTTCTACCATTATTTTCACCTTCCCCTGATTTCCTGACGTATTGTTTTTTCTTTTACAATTTTAAAAAATTTGTATAAATTTATGAGGTACAAGAATAATTTTGTTACATAGATATATTGCATAGTGGTGTAGTCAGGGCTTTTATCGTATCCATCACCCAAATAATGCACATTGTACCCATTAGGTAATTTCTCATCATCACTTCCCTTCCCGCTCCCAACCCATTAGATGGAGTCTCCATTGTCTCTCATTCCACACTGTATGTTCATGTGTACACATTATTTACAGTAAGCTACCTTACATTTTTTTTTTGGTAACAAGGAGGAGTATAAATAACTTGTTTGATTGCTACAAAAGTCTCAAATTGTACACTGTAATTGTGCCCATAGCCTCCAACACATGTTTCCTAAATGGAAAGGTGGATGTTGTGCCATTCAGCTGAATCTGATGAAAATATTGGTGTGCTCGGTAGCAACTCAGAAAGATGTTTCCTTTGTTGCAGTCACTTGCCTTGGCTAATGGGAGTGCCAATCCAAATAGCTAGGTACTGATAAAGAAGACTTACGGAGGGAACATTAATTTAGGGCAATAGTGGAGATTGATCTTAAACAAAACTACCACTGGGATAATGCAAGAAGTGGGGTGAAAAAAAGAGAGAGGTGAAAAGGAAAAAGCTCCCTTGTCCCTCTCGCGGGGTGGTTGACAGGGGGAGTGGCTTGCTTCTTTAGTGCCTTGCTACTCAAGCCTTTAGGGGAAGCATGCAGACCGGCAGGTTGTGGGACTCTGACCCCATGGCAGTGTCTAGGGGTGAATGTTTACAGCTCCTGAAGCCCCAGTGGGCGTGTGTTACAGTATGCTATTTCAGTTTTGCCGTTTGTAGGTAGCTTGTGTTTATCAGCTCAATTAGACCCTCTGCCTTATCGCAATGACAGAGGACTTTCTGTATACCGGGTTCTTGCCTTGGTGTACTGGAAAAATCGAATCACACGTGGGCTTGGAGAATGAGTGAAAGGTTTTATTGAATGGTGGAAGCTCTCCTCCTACCGCCCCAGCCGGTTGGTGGCCTGCTGTTGTCTGCTCTTGTGTTCTTCTGCCGGTGTGTTCCTCTTAATGTCCATCTGCTGGTGTCTCTGCCCACTAGGGTCTCAGGATTTTTATAGGCACAGGATAGGGGCGTGGCGGGCCAGGGTGGTCTTGGGAAATGCAACATTTGGGCACAAAAACAGAAATGCCTGTCCTCACCTAGGCCCATGGGCACAGGCCCGGGGATGGAGCCCTAGCAAGGACCCCACCTTTCTTTTCCCAGCATTTCCCTGCCACCCTCCCGTACCACAGGGACCCTAGAAGAAAGGTTTGTTCCATGAAAATCCCATTTGCCTTCAAGTTCAGGCTTTTGTCAGGGATGATTGTTGGGTTGCTGATCCCTCTTACTCACACCTGTCAATGCAGGGCTGTATACAAGGCTGTGGTAGAACAGGTTTAGGAAGCTGCTGGCAGTGACAGTGTGTGGGCTGAAGTCTTCTATGGAGCCAGGTCAATTTAAGAAGAGTTTACTCTGTGTTACCAGCATGGGCTAGGTGGGGAGATGATAGAACCATTTGAGCAGGAGGAAACCAAAGTAATATGTCTGGATGGACTAGATTATCTGTCCAGCTAAGGGAGTGATTTAGAGTTGAAATGGTTGATGGTCAGTGGATGAAAGAAATCAGAGTGAGGAAAAAGGTACAGAGTGAGTGAGGGTGGGAAGTTATGAACACTGAGCACGTGGCATGTTGTAGTAGGGGCAGCTTGTGAAAGTTCTGCACAGAGTGGAGCCCTGTCTCTTGCTGGTAAGAGGGCAGTTAGAGTGTTTCTGGGAATTGACAATTGATGTGTGTTGCCATTAAGATGGAGTTTGCTGCTAGATTGATTTCTGACTCTGCTTGCCTGACATCTATATTGTTTATATTTGGTCAAAATGGAGCCTCTAAAATGGTTTATTCAAATGTCACAATATGCTTTCTTTCAGTAAACATGACCCCAGTGAAGAACTATCGAAGCAGCTGTCAAGTAAATAAAACTGAGAAATAACACTACATTCAAATAAAAATAGCACTGTTTTCAGGAGTAATATTGGAAAAAGCTAAGATAAAAATATCCTTTCAGCTTTCTTCCAAGATGGCTTGATTTTTCAGTTTATTTCTTTACTATATTTCTTCCTATGAATTTTGGTGTAATGTTTAGATTTAAAGCATGATAAGGTAACATATAAACTCATTCATTTGCCCTTTTTGTACTAACTTATAGGGAGAGAAGGAAGTAGTCTAACATTGAACACTTGTTATGTGCCAGGAACTTTATTTATACTATCCCCTTAAATTCTCACAACAGCCTATGAAATAAGAAGTATATTTTTGCTACAGATGGGGAAATTGATACTCTGTTTACTGAAATAGGTTCTATGGCTTGTCCAAAGTCACCCAGCTACTGAGTAGAGGAGCCACACTTCAAACCCAGATCTTTCTGATTGCAAAACCCTTGTGGTTAGCTACTATGTTGGCACTTACCACATAGAGTGGTTGTCAGGATTAAGTGAAATTAAGTAAAACAGTGCATGTAAGGTACTTAGCAGAGCAGTATATAGAAAGAGATCAATAAAGGGTAACTGCTGTCACTGTCACCACCACCACCAATATCCTGCCTTTCAAGTAGCAGAGGTTGACTGGAATAGAGGATGTGTGATTAACTGACAGCAGAGTCTGGGATTAATCAAAATATTTCTGATCAGCAGAGCTTTGGTCATCTGCCAGAGCCTATTCTCAAGTTATTTGCGTCCTTACTGTCTTCATCCTTACAACATTGTAAATTTGATATTTTTGCTCTTCCCACATTATAGATGAACTGATTAAACCTCAAAGACATGAGGTAACTTGCTCAAAGTAACAACTAGGAAATGGCAGAACTGTGATCCAGGTTTGTCTGAGTCCGAAACCCACGCTTTTAAAACTCCAGCCTCCTTCCTTTCTGTAATTGTATGACCAGATTACTGAGGTTCTTTTGTGCCTCACCCATATGTTGCACCATAGATATAATATCCCCCATGCACTAAACCATCATTTATGTGAATCCATCCATAGTTCCCACTACAGAGAGTTTTGACTTGTCACTGAAAATTTCCAAGGACTATAGTAACTTTTTTTCTAACTGCTTTGTTCATTTTTAAATAAAGTGACACAATCAACTGGCAGGAATTTGAGAGTATTAAATGCTCTGATTAAATCTTTGTCAACCACCAGTCTGATCTCTGTGGCTGCAATATGGGATAAAAGGACGGTTCAGAATTTAATGTGGACACAGCTCTCAAAAGCACTCTCAGGGTTAAAAAGGCTACTTCAAAATATGGTCTTGGGAAATTTCCACATTGAAGTTTCATGATCAAGGTAACTCAGAGTCTTGAATAGCGAAGCCTGTGAAGAGGAAGCAATTATAATTGGAGAAGCAGTTACAATCAACTCATAAAGAGTTTTTGAATAAAAAGAGTTGGTAACTGTAGTTACTTTAATTCACCAAAGCCTGTGGAATGAGAATGGTGGTTAAATGCACAAAGAATACTGAAATAAATAAAGTACCCTGTATTTTGGAGGTTGAGAAGAAAATGGTATTGGAACAACTGAGCTATTAGGAAGAAATGGTGTTAGACTTATCCTCCCAGATTTGGCTCAGCCATCCACAAAATAAATAAACCCTCATGCTGCAATACACCTGGGAAATAATTATGGCTGTCAAATGGCCTCCTGGTTAGCAAGACAAGCCAGTATACTCAGAAGATGAAAGCCCAAGGAACCAGCCTGTGCAGGGCTGGGCAAGAGAAGCTCATGCCAAGAATGATGTCTAGGGGATTTGCTGGCAGAATTTAATCTCATCCCTTCTACTTTTCTCTGGGACTTGGCTAGCCTGGGGACAGAAAGACTTCAGCATTCTCTCTGTTGATATTCTCTAAAACATTCTGCATTTCTCCAAGAGAAGCAGGCACAAGAAGTGATGGAGGGGTGTTTTAGAAATGATTGAGATGATTTTTAGAGATGAGTTTATGTTATAGGAGCAAAATAGTAGGTCGTAGAATTGTTCCATTCCTATACATCAAACTCTGCAGGGAGACCATATTATTTTCCTCTGTGCAATAAACTACTGAACATTCTCTCTGTTCAGGGAAAGCTCTGACTGTCAGTCTCTGCCTTCTCCAGGATCCAACCTGTGTACTTACCCCAACCAGCTCTGAGGCAGAGAGGATATTAGGACGTCTCATCCCTACCATCAGGGAAGGCTTGGATCTCCTTTTATTCCCAGGGCCTGTATTCATTATGGCTGAGGTGAACTGCCCCAATTAGGCCATATGATTAGAATTTTGCCTTATTTTCTTCCACCTGCCCATCAATTTTCCTCTAAACCCTCTTCTACCAGTCTACAGCCTCCTTTACCCACACTTTCCTTAAAGCCTGGAGCCAGCTCTCATAATCTCAGCTGCTCATAGTTTTCAATTCTGAAATGCTAATGAGAGCATATATATATATACACACACATATATACGTATATATATACGTATATATACGTATACATACACATACGTATATATATGTACATATATACGTATATATATACGTATACATGTATACGTATATATGTACATATATACATATATGTGTATATATATATATATGATATTTTATATTTTATGACTAGAATGTTAGGAGCTGTTTCTCACATGTAAAGTCATGTATCAGGGCATCAAGAGGACATCTGCTGACCAATAGTCTGCCCAGCAGCTGGTTGATATTTATGAGACAAATAGTGGAGTTTCAGTTCTTGGATTAAGGTATGGTTCTGCGACTTAGTGCATAGAAACTCAAAGATTATGGATTTGATTACACTCAAAGTTTGAAGAGGCAGCCTGTAGTCAGAGCATGGGCTTTAGAATTAGACAATCTGGGTTCAAATCTTAGCTCAGCCAGTTAGCGGTGACATGACCTTGGGCAAATTGATCAGTCTCTTTGAATCTTTGTTTTATCCTATTAACACTACCTCACACTATTTTTAGTGGTTGTACTAGCAAATTTTTTATATATATATATATAGTTGCATTTGCTAGTTGCTAGTTGGATATATATATATATATATACGGATATATATATACGGATATATATATACGGATATATATATACGGATATATATATACGGATATATATATACGGATATATATATGGATATATATATGGATATATATGGATATATATAGATATATATATGGATATATATATGGATATATATGGATATATATATGGATATATGTATGGATATATGTATGGATATATATATGGATATATATGGATATATATGTGGATATATATATGGATATATATATATGGATATATATGGATATATATATGGATATATATGGATATATATATGGATATATATATATGGATATATATATGGATATATATATATGGATATATATATGGATATATCTATATGGATATATATGGATATATCTATATGGATATCTATATGGATATATCTATATGGATATATATATGGATATATCTATATGGATATATATATGGATATATCTATATGGATATATATGGATATATCTATATGGATATATATATATGGATATATCTATATGGATATATATATATGGATATATATATGGATATATATATATGGATATATATATATGGATATATATATGGATATATATACGTGGATATATATACATGGATATATATACGTGGATATATACGTGGATATATATATGTGGATATATACGTGGATATATACGTGGATATATACGTGGATATATATATATGGATATATATATATATATCTCCCTAAACTTTATCGGTTTGTTTAGAATGAATATTGTATCATTTCATGGAAAATGTAAGAACTTTTAAATCCTATCGGTCCCTTTAACCCCCACTTCATCTTTTACGTTATGATTATCATATGTATTACATCTACCTACATTGAAAACCACACAAGAAAATGCTATGCTTTTTCTTCAAACAATAATATTTGTTTTAAAGAATTTAAGAACTAAATCATTTTAAATTATTTTCATTAAAAATTCAAAGCCTCTCTCTATTATTATTTCCCTTTAGTCTAAAGAATACCATAATGTGTTTTCTTAGTTTTTCTTTTTCTGAAAATGCATTTCACTGTCATTCCTGAAGGATATTTTTATTAGATATAGAATTCTGGATGAACTTTTTTTCTTTCATCACTTTAGGTATGCGATTCCATTATCTTATATTTTTATATTTTCTAATGAGAAAGCCATGGTCATCTTGCTTCATTGTCATCAGATAAATGTAAATTAAAATCACAAAGCAGGCCTCTAGCTCCTGTTATAGATCAATAGATCAACTCCCCAACAGATCAACTCTCCCACTGGTAACTCTTCACTCTGGGCAAAATACAAAGATAACTACCTGAGGATACTGAGGAGAAAGTACAGATGGGCAAACTGTGAAGGAGAACTGAAACTTGAAATAATGGACATGGGCGTTTTGTGATATTTTTGTTTTTTGTGGCTTTGATCCAAGAGCAGGCATCAGTTGTTCAGTGAGGCAGGACAGTAAAGGCAGCTAAAACTCAAGTAGAAATGGTGCTGCCTTCCTGGCTAGGAGAATTAGGGAAAGAAACCCAGGTAAGCATGTCTGGAGAGTGAAGGATAATTCCCAGAGGGTAGAGAGTTGTAGAAGGAGATCTCCTAATCCTGTGTGTAAACATCGTGAAAGTCTCAGGCTGACCCCTGAACCACATTGTTACAAAACAGACTCAGAGGAGAATAGCAAAGACTTAAAGACTTGAACTCATACTTAAACTAACATGACCCATTGGTGATAGTTGTTTTGTGTGTACTGTATAATTTTCATTCAGTTGAGTTTTTTTTTCCTAGTTATCTTTCTGTTGTTAATTCCTGTTTTAATTCTATTTTGGTTAAAAAAACACTCTGAATGATTTCAATATTTTAAAATTTGTTGAGGTTTTCTTCATATAATTGATTTTGATAAATACTCTATGTGACATGAAAAATGTGGATTCTGGCTTGTTTGTATGCAGTGCTCTATAAATGAATATTATGTCAAGTTTGTTAATTGTGCTCTTCAGAAATTTTATATGTATACTGATTTTTTTGTCTGCCTGTTCTATCAGCTATTAAGATAAGTGTGTTAATATTCCTTTATGATTGGAGAGTTGTCAATTTCTGCTTTTAGTTTTGTTGGTTTTTTGCTTTATATACTTTGAGGCCATGTTATTCTGTGTATACAGTTTTAGGATAATAATATCTTCTTGTTGAAGATAATGACTTCTTTATCATTTTGAGGATACTGAAAGGTTTTTGCCACTTATAAAATGTTGTTCTATTATCTATAATAATGCTTATTGCCTTAAAATTTACTTTGCCTGATATCAGTATAGTTATGACAGGCTTTCTTTTGGTTAATGTTTGAATTACTTAATTTTTTTATCCTTTTACTTTGGACTTTTCTGTGCCCTTATATATTTTTTAAAAAATTAACTCTTGTAAGAATAATAAAGTTAACTATATTTTATTTTATTTTTATTTTTTGTTGTTTGAGATAAGAGTCTTGCTCTGTCACCGAGGCTGGAGTTCAGTGGCTCGATCTCAGCCAACTGCAACCTCCACCTTCTGGGTTCAAGTGATTTTCATGCCTTGGCCTCCCAAGTAGCTGGGATTACAGGCGTGCACCACCACATCTGGCTAATTTTTGTATTTTTAGTAGAGACAGGTTTCACCATGTTGGCCAGGTGGTCTAGAACTCCCAACCTCAGGTGATTTGCCCACCTCAGTCTCCCAAAGTGCTAGGATTAGAGGTGTGAGCCACCATACTCAGCCAAGATATAATTTCCATACTTTTAAGTGTACAATTCAATAATTTTTGGCCTATTCTCAAAGTTGTAACCACTATCTAATTTTAGAACATTTTCATTATCCCCCAAAGATATCCATTATTCTCATCCAATTTCCCCCTCATCCCAAGGCCCCAGAAAATATTAATTTACTTTCTGTCACTAGAGACTTGCCTATTCTGGATATTTCACATAAATAGAATTATACAAATGTGGTCTTTTGTGTTTAGCTTCTTTAATTAGCATAATGTTTGTAACGTTCATCCATCTTGTAGTATATATCAGTCCTTCATTTTTTTATGTTGAAAACCATCCCATGTATGGCTGTAACATATGTGGCTTATCCATTCATTAACTGATGAACATTTGGGTTGTTTCCATTTTTTGGTCATTATGAATAATACTGCCATGAACACTTATGTAAAGGTTTCATGTCAACATATGTTTTCAGTGTCTTTGAGTATATATCTAGGAGTAGGATTGCTGGGGTTATATGTTAAATTTATATTTAATACCTTGAGGAACTGCCAAGCTATTTGGCTCTCATTTCTATTCCATTGAGGTGTATGTCTATCCTTATGTCACTCACAATGTCTTAATTACTGTAGCTTTGTAATAAATTTTGAAATTTGAAAGAATGAGTCTTCTTTTTTTGAGATTGTTTTGGTTTTTCTGAGTCTCTTGCATTTCTGTATAAATTTTATGATTAGTTTGTCAATTTCTGCACAAAATCCAGGTGGGAATTTGAAAGGTATTGCATTGAATTTGTAGATCAATATGGGGAGTATCACCATCTCAACAATAGTAATTTTTCAAACCCATAAATATAAGATGTCTTTCCATTTATTTAGGTCTTCTTTAATAATTTCTTTCAACAATATTTTGTAGTTTTCAATATATAAATATTGCATTCCTTTAAAAAGTTTCTAAGTGCTTTATTCTTTTTCATGCTATTGTAAATGGAATTTTCTTAATTTCATTTTCATAATGTGCATTGGTAATGTATAGAAATACTATGGATTGTTGTATATTGATCTTATACTCTAGAACTTTGCTGAACTCTCTTATTAGTTCTAATAGATTTTTGAGGAGATTTCTTGTGATTTCCTCTATATGTATAAGATTGTGTCATCTCTGAAGAGAGACAGTTTTATTTCTTCCTCTACAACTTGATGAATTTTATTTCATTTTCTTGTGTAATTGCCCTGCTAGAATCTCCAGGACAATGTTGAGTAAAAGTGATGAGAGTGGACATCCTTATCTACCTTCTGATGTTAGGGAGAAAACATTATTTTTTTTTTCACTAATGAGTAAGATGTTGGCTGTAGGTTTTTCATAGATTGCTATTTTTCAGGTTGAGAAAATTTCCTAGTATTCCTACTGTGTTGAATGTTTTCATCATGAATGAGTGTTGGATTGTGTCAAATGCTTTTTCTGCATCTATTGAGATGATCATGTGATTTTTGTCCTTTATTATATTTATATGTTATATTACATTGATTGATTTTCATATGCCAAATCAGCTAGAATTCCTAAGATAGATTCCCTATGGCTATGGTACATAGTTCTTTTTATGTGTTGCTGAATTTGTTTTAGTGGTATTTCATTGAGAATTTTGGCATCTATATTCATAAAATATGTTGGTCTGTCATCTTATTTTTTGTGGTACCTGTGTCTTGTTTTGGTATCATTGTACATAGTTGTGTTTTGGTTTTGGTTGTTTTTTGTCTGGTTTTGTAATCTTAGTCTTTTATTTGGAGTAATTAGTTCTTTTAAATACATTGTAATTACTGATATAGCTGAGTTTATATGTACCACGTTGTCTTTCATTTCCTTCTTGGCTCATCTGTTTTATATTTCTTCTGTCATCTTACTGTCTTTTGGATAAATTACAAAATACATTGTTCTGTTCTGTGTTTTCTTCTAATAATTTGTTAGTTATACATATTTGTGCTATACATTTAGAGGCTACTCTAGAGATTATAGCATGCATTTGTGAATTATTTCACTGTACTGAAAATTATTATTTAGCCATATCTCCATAGCCAATATAAAACCTTAGAACCTCAAAACTCCTTTTACCTTTATCTTGCTTTTTTGTTATTGTTGTCATTGAATATGAATTCTACATGATAGTATTTTTATTACTTTGTGAAGTTAATATTTATTGATATTAACCCACATATTAGTTCATTCCTCTATTCTTCATTCCTCCCTGCATTTCCATTTTCCTGTCTGGTATCTTTTTTTTTCTGTCTCAAGGATTCCTTTTATATTTTTTTGTGGTGCAGGGCTTGGAATGGTTGTCTACTCTATGGAAATTTAATTCATCTAGTCCTAATTGTTATCAAAGTTCTCTCAGGCATCTAAATACCATTTTTATAATTTATTCATATTTAAGTAATTATTACAGCAGAAGTATCTATTTACTGTGACTTATTACATTCTACTTGGAAGCAGAAGTGGTTTGATAATGTTTAAATAGCTGTCTCTCACACTCAATTTTAAGCTACACGAATGTAGGAACATTTTCTGCTTTGCTTATTTTGGGTTGTCTAACATTTAATAAGTTATTTATGAATAAATGAATGAATGAATAAGTGACACAGTATCTATAAGTCCTTTTCATTTGGTAGGTACTCAATAAAATAAATATTACCTAACCTTTTAAATATCTTATCTCTGTTAATTACATGTCACATTAGGGTGGGGACTAAAATTTGCACCTATTACCAATCATTTTTGCCTGCCTCTGAATACAGGGATCAAGAGAAAGTATCAGGGAAGGCTGCAGAGTTGGGAGGTTGAGGCACAACTGACTGAACTATTTACATAGGTTTACTGAAGCTCTGTCTTGTAACTAACAGCACAAAGCTTAGGCTCCTCATTTTATGGTTTTGTGGTTTAAGTTGGCGTCAGTGGATGACTTGTGAAGTAACCACACTCATTTCAGCTGTAGAAATGTGTTAAGTTGTACTTAATCCATTTATGAATTAAAACTGGAGAGTATGATAATAATCACTCAGTAGCCTCCACATGTAAGAATCTTCAAATTAGCAAAGGAGACTGGGAAAAAATGATGTACAATTGTACAGCATAATGTGACTATGTGGATAAAAGGGAAGAGAGAGGACACTGTTCCACCCAAGTTAGATGATAAAGTTTTTGACATATTAGAAAGTAGTGTTATATAGGTAGCTGGTTTTCAATATGTATCTCAGGGTCTTGTAAAAGTAGTTGCTGTAACCCTGCATTCTAGAATCAAGAGACATATTGGGTAGAATATAGCCAATTACAAGTCAGCCAGCCACTCTGGTTATCGATTGCTATGACATAAATTGAGGGTAAAAGATTTATGTTTGGCCATTTTTCAAAAAGGATCTTCTAAGAGAAATTATTATCCTCAATGCTGTGACATTTTTAAAAGAGAGACATCATATATTGTCTCCAAAGATAACACATCATAGCAGATGAAACATAAAAGGAATTTTCTATTGATTCAACACAATAATGTTCTTTTGCTTTTTAAAACATTTTATTTTCTATGGGGGCCAAATGTTTTGACATTTTAACAATTCTGTTTGTTCACCCAGCTTGGGAAATAAGTAGAAGCAAGTTCCCCCTACTTCCCCAGTAGTTTGGCTTATACATGGACAGCATTTTATCATTGACAGAGCCCATTCCCATTGTTTTCGTATTTGAGTTTCACAGCAATCCATTGAGAGAGGCAAGGAAGAGAGCTACTATCAGTCTTACAGGTATAGAAACCAAGACTCTGAATTCTAGCCAGTGCTTTTGTTATTATCCAGCTTTGCCATCTTAGAAGCTGAGTTGATGTTTGGGCTAGCATTTATTCAGTCATCTCAAACCCCCACATTTCAATTTTAGTATATTAGAAAGAAAATGAATAAATAAAATTTTCAACTCTTGCTGGTTCAAAAGACCCATTTTCTCAAATATTTAATTAGACTTGTGTGTAGTAACCTACCTTGAACTCTGCTTTCATCTGAGAAATCCTATCATGGTAAAATATGTCTTGGAAAAAAATATCAAAAGGTAAAAATTAAAAATGCAAGTTAAGTTGAAGTTCCCGACTGAAAAAAGATTATTGCAAAGATAGCTTTCTCACTCAAGTGAAGGAAATAAGTGGTGAGAAAGTCCAGGCTTTAAAGTAGAAAGGACAAATGTGATCATTAATTCATTAGTAAACCACATTTCCCTCTTACAGGACCTATCTTTTTCCTGAAGAAACTTGTCTGTTTTTCTATTGATGATGAAATATCAGATAAAAAATAATTATACTTAGTAATTTTGTTTACATCTATAATTGATTATAGCCATTTTATGCAACAAAATAAAAAGCTTTTAGTTAGAAGCTAGATGAATCTGCCTTTTTTGGATGGCTAATTGAGTTGTCAATAATAGTTTGTCATAAACTTTGCAAGTTACTGTTTAAAGCATTCAGGCCTACGAAATTGACCTTGGCTGCCTTGGTGGTGCCTCAGGGGCTGGGGTTACCTCTGCTCAGCCCCTCCACCCTCATTTCTGCTTCTATTGCTTAATTGCTAACTGGTTTAAGTTCTTTCTCTCACCCTGTGCCACATATATATATATAATGTATATAATTGAATATATATCTCAAATAATTGAATAATTGGCTGGAATGAATATTTAATTGAATACATAACTACTTTAATAGATTTTCCTTAGTTTTATTCTGAATTGACTAGTTGCCTTGGAATTTTAATTCATTTATTGTAATGATGTTTATTGAGCACTCACCATGTGCTAGGTATATTGTAGGGGCTAGGGATAGAGCAGAGAACAATACAGGCATAAATCCCTGACCTCATAGACTGTACATTCAAGTATCAGGGGAGACAGAATTAAACAATAAATGCAACACATAGTGTGTTGGTGATAAGTGCTATTGAGTAAAATAAAGGATGGTAGTAGGACAAGTAATACACATGTGGTATATAGGAGAGTGTAGTCTAGATATATTCTGAAAGTATTGTCAAGAGAATTTTCTTACAGATGGGGTGTGGAGTGGGAGAGAAAGACAGGAGTTAGGATCATCTTAAGGATTTGACCTGAACAGCAAAAAGGATGAGATTATCATTAACTTAGATGAGGAAGATTGAGGAGGAGCAGGTTTTGGGGGTAAAGTCAGGGTTTTGGTTTTGGATATGTTAAATTTGAGGCACCTATTGATATCCAAAAGGAGATATTGAGGAGGCAGTTTGATGCATATATCTGGGCTTCAAAAGATCACATCCCCCTTCCCACACACGCACAAACATTTAGAAGTTGTGTCTATATAGATGGAAATTAAAGCAGTGACACAGATGAGATCACCAAGGGAGTGAGCATAGAGAAGGGAAAATGTCCAAAAACAAGGCCCTGGTGCCCTCTAACACTTAAAGTTCAAGGAGATAAGGAAGAGCTAGCAGAGGTCACTTAAAAGAGAGACCAGTGAGGTAATTGAAGAACCCTTAAGTGTGTGCCTGGCGGTGAGAGTAAATGAGAACAACTTTTGTTTCTTAAGAGTCTATTCACTCTATGAGGCTTTGCCCCATCCCTGGGTTGGCGGGATCTCAGAGTAGACTGTATGTCAGGAGATACCTCACTTATTTTTAAAATTTGGTGAGAGATAATCCCCTCACAATTTTGTTGACTACAACATGGAAAAGAGATATTGGGCAGTGACAGTGTGTCAAGGCAAATATTGTAATGGAAACACTTTTTGTTCTAGCCAAGACAATGTGTTATAATTAAGACATTGGTACATTCCATCATCATGACAGGCCAATCGAGTTCTTTGCTGATTTTGAGGGGGGAGGAGCAGGGTGTGGTAGGATAAAGATGGAAAGGTTAGCATGAAGCAAGAAAGAATAAACATTGGAACATTTAACGTCGTTTATTCTGACATTCAACAAGTCACACAAAAGAGGACACTTGAGTTTTTCCCCACCATTAAATGTCATGTCAGCAGTGACAATTTGGAGGCTGATTCCGTATCTCTGCTAGTTTGAAGAGCCAACCTTGATGTACAAATCTCTTCTGAAGCAGAAGTTTAAGGCCGTGTGTATTGTGAATTGAAGATTTAGCCCAATTTTTGGTTCTCTGCTCTTTGACTTTTACCCTCTATGAAGTGACCTGCCAGTATCTGTCATTTGTAAGAATCAATTTAGAAAATAGGTGAGATAGTGCAAATTCTGAGTGTAGCTTCAAGTCCCAGATGAGTTTCCTAAAGCACAATGGCACTGCAACATCCTTGCTGATACCTAGGAACAGCACTAATTAATTTTCAGTGCCTTTCCCCATCTGATAATTTTGGCCACAAAGGTTCATTTCTAAAAGATGGCCTGCAGCAGATTTAAGCATAGAGTCCTTTAATTGACATGAGTGAGCAACAGTTGGACTTTCTGAATTGAGTTCTTTTGTGGTTAACCAGAGCGCATAGAGACAACATTAATTGCCTCATAGCTCCCAAATGGAGATGAAGGGAGGGAAGAAAGAAAGCAAAGCCATGAATGGTCTGATTGAATTAGTAGTCCATGGGATTTGTTTCTGGGCTTTGTTTCTTCATGTAAACTCTGCTTTGAAAACGAAATATTTGAGTTATGAACAGGTAGTATAACAGTTGGACTACATAATAACATTTATAATTTGATATAAAATTTCAAAAACCATTTTCTATGAATAATGCCTTAAAGAGAAAGGGCTTAATTGTTGAACCTGTCAGGGTTTTTGAAGTTTTCATTTTATTTTTGGGATGCGGTTTGTGAAATCTAGGCCTTTATTGCTTTATATACTAAAATATTCTCTTGGTTATGTTATACACATACACACACACACACACACACAAGATACACACACAAAGGGTGCTGGTTTATGAGAGCTTTTCATTTCAAAAGAGAACTGTCAAATTGGTGAAAGAATAAAGTGTGTAGAGTGAGTGCTCACTTATATCACATTTTATATAGAATGAAGCATGCTTTTAGGTAAGCTATATATAAGCTATTTCCATAAATGTATACTATGTGTATGAGTCCAAGAGAAATTGTGATGGGAGAGAGAAATGCTGATGATGCTATCATGCTTGTATTTTGTGTTGTGCTATATTCTTGAGCCTACTGTTGTTCATGGTTAGAAGTCAAGCTGGGCACTCAGTGGGTTTTAGGGTCATATTCTGTATCCTTGCACTAATTTGATAAAAGCTCCTGAGGAAAGCATTTCAACTTTCTCTAATGGGCTCTTTTAATTTGCCAAAATGAACATGATGTGATAGCAGGAGATATGCTATATGAACTCCCCAGATCAGCAGCACCAGGGCCAACTCCAAAAAGCACTGCCAGAATCACTGGAGCTCTGGTGGCTAATAGGGTCATCATATCCAAAATGTCCATTTCCAAAAGTGTCTATTTCACATCTGTCTGTAGGACTTGCTTCTTGCCTAGAAGCTCCAGATTTTGACAACTGGGTTGAAATATTGAAACTCTAGGCAATATGGCATGCTTTTTATTCAAACTGTTCATTCTATGATAAGATTTTTAGGTCCACACTTAAATGTTGCTTACCCTAGCAGGAAATGAGGATGAGGGATTTTGTAGTTGTTTTCTGAGTGTCCCATTATTGGAGTGTGAACAGCTGCAAATGGAGGGCTCCTCTCTGTCACATGTCTTGGCCCAGGCACATGCTTTGTTGACACCCTTGTTCAGTGCTTTCTCTCTGTCTGTGCCTGCAGGCCTTTGCCTCAGGCATGCTCAACCTCAGCTGCACAGAGCAATGAGCTATGGTCTGGTTTAAGTAGTGACAAGACCTGATTGTTCTGTGTGACATTGTCTCCTTCTCTTTATATGTGTGTGTTCATTTGTTCAATTGCTTGTCTTCTGTGTTGTGCTATATTCTTGAGCCCACTGACATTTTTCTCGAAATAACTATGAGAAAGATCCTGTAATACTTTGTATCAAGTGGTAAACAGTACCTGAGAATTTTAAAGCTGCAGATGAAGCTGTTATAAAGTTATAAAGCTAACGCTGCAAGTTACTGAAGAAATATGAGGCAGGCCTCACGAGAATCTGGAATGAGATTTGGGCTGAGGTGATGAAGATAGCTCCAGAAATTCCCACAAATAGAAGTTGGTCAAAGCTTCTTTTCCCTTCTCTTTTGTTTCCAAAGAAGTGGCATCCTACCTTCTTTCTGATAATTCACTGCTCTCATTCCCCTCAGGACTGTGCTCTGTCAATTATCCTCTGTCTGTAGATCTTGAAGTTCTCCTTTTTTCCTGGTGCCTTTCACCTGTAAAACATTCTCCAGCCTCTTCTAGCACCCTACTCCCAGCCAATTTCCATGACCTTATCATATCTCAACCTTTATCCCTTTTTGGTCTGCCTTCTGTGTATACTACTGAGCTGAAAGTGCTCATTCAGTGGGTATTTTGAGATGAATTGTGTCCTCTCAAAATAGAAGTGTTGAAGTCCTAGCCTCTGGTACTACAGAATGTGACCTCATTTAGAAATAGGGTCTTTACAGAGATAATCAAGTTAAAATGATATCATTAAGGTAGGCCCTAATACAATATGACTGGTTTCTTTATAAAAAGGGGAAATTTGGAAATAGAGACAGATGTGTACAGAATAGATGATATGAAGACACAGGGAGAATATAATCTACAAGCCAAAGAATGCCTGAGGCTATTGGAAACTAGGAGAAAGGGCTGGAACAGAGCCTTCCTCACAGCCCTTAGGAGGAACCAACCCTGCTGACACTTTGATCACTCGTTACTAGCCTTCAAAACCGTGACACAATAAATTTCTGCTGTTTAAGCCACCCAGTTTTTGGTACTTTGTTATGCAGGCCTAGCAAACTAATACAGTGGACACAAATATGATTTCCTAATGATTGAATCCAAGGGCTCCTTCTTATCCACTGTGTTAGTCCGTTTTCCCATTACCATAAAGAAATACCTGTTACTGGGTAATTTATAAAGAAAAGAGGTTTAATTGACTCATGGGACTTGCCTTGTCTCAGATGGAACTTTGGACTTTGGACATTTGAGTTGATGCTGGAATTAGTTAAGATTTTGGGGGATTATCGGGAAGGCCTGATTGTATTTTAAAATGTGAGAAGGACATGATATTTGGGAGGGACTGAGGCAGAATGATATAGTTTGCCTGTGTGTCCCCACCCAAATCTCATGTTGAAATGTAATCCCTAATGTTGAAGGTGAGGCCTGGTGGGAGGTGACTGGATCATGGGGTGGATGTCTTATGAATGGTTTAACACCATCGCCTTAGTGCTGTCCTTTTGATAGTAAGTTCTCACAAGATCTGGTTGTTTAAGAGTGTATAGCACCTCCCTCCCTCCCTCTTGCTTCTGCTCTGGCCATGTGACATTCTTCTTCCTTCTTCACCTTCCACCGTGATTGTAGTCTTCCTGAGGACTCCCCAGAAGCTAAGCAGATGTCAGCACCATGCTTCCTGTATGGCGTGAAGAACCATGAGCCAATTAAACCTCTTTTCTTTATATATATATATTTATTTATTATACTTTAAGTTCTAGGGTACATGTGCACAGTGTGCAGTTTTGTTACATATGTATACATGTGCCATGTTGGTGTGCTGTACCCATTAACTCATCATTTACATTAGGTATATCTCTTAATGCTATCCCTCCCCCCTCCCCCCACCCCACAACAGGCCCCAGTGTGTGATGTTCCCCTTCCTGTGTCCATGTGTTCTCATTGTTCAATTCCCATCTATGAGTGAGAACATGGTTTTTTGTCCTTGCAGTAGTTTGCTGAGAATGATGGTTTCCAGCTTCATCCATGTCCCTACAAAGGACATGAACTCAACATTTTTTATGGCGGCATAGTATTCCATGGTGTATATGTGCCACATTTTCTTAATCCAGTCTATCATTGTTGGACATTTGGCTTGGTTCCAAGTCTTTGCTATTGTGAGTAGTGCTGCAATAAACATATGTGTGCACATGTCTTTATAGCAGCAGTGATTTATATTCCTTTGGGTATATACCCAGTAATGGGATGGCTGGGTCAAATGGTATTTCTAGTTCTAGATTCCTGAGGAATTGCCACACTGTCTTCCACAATGGTTGAACCAGTTTACAGTCCCACCAACAGTGTAAAAGTGTTCCTATTTCTCCACATCCTCTCCAGCACCTGTTGTTTCCTGAGTTTTTAATGATTGCCATTCTAACTGGCGTGAGATGATATCTCATTGTGGTTTTGATTTGCATTTCTCTGATGGCCAGTGATGATGAGCATTTTTTCATGTGTCTTTTGGCTACATAAATGTCTTCTTTTGAGAAGTGTCTCTTCATGTCCTTTGCCCACTTGTTGATGGGGTTGTTTGTTTTTTTCTTGTAAATTTGTTTGAGTTCATTGTAGATTCTGGATATTAGCCCTTTGTCAGATGAGTAGATTGCAAAAATTTTCTCCCGTTCTGTAGATTGCCTGTTCACTCTGATGGTAGTTTCTTTTGCTGTGCAGAAGCTCTTTAGTTTCATTAGATCCCATCTGTCAATTTTGGCTTTTGTTGCCATTGCTTTTGGTGTTTTTGACATGAAGTCCTTGCCCATGCCTATGTCCTGAATGGTATTGCCTAGGTTTTCTTCTAGGGTTTTTATGGTTTTAGGTCTAACATTTAAGTTTTTAATCCATCTTGAATTAATTTTTGTATAAGATGTAAGGAGGGGATCCAGTTTCAGCTTTCTCCATATGGCTAGCCAGTTTTCCCAGCACCATTTGTTAAATAGGGAATCCTTTCCCCATTTCTTGTTTCTGTCAGGTTTGTCAAAGATAAGATAGTTGTAGATGTGCAAAAGAACAAAGCTGGAGGCATCACGCTACCTGACTTCAAACTATACTACAAGGCTGCAGTAACCAAAACAGCATGGTACTGGTACCAAAACAGAGATGTAGACCAATGGAACAGAACAGAGCCCTCAGAAATAAACCTCCTTTCTTTATAAATTACCTAGTGTCAAATGTTTCTTTATAGCAAGGTGAGAATGGACTAGCACACCCACTCTGGTCCATCACTCTGTATACTTTAATTCTATAAATCTCTTTGAAAATTTGAGAGTCAGTATAGTGAGGTAGAATAAACCAGAGCTTTGGAATTAGGACAAACTATGTTCAAATTCTTGGGTAATTTTACTCATCTTTTCTAAGCCCATGAAATAGAATTTGTATCTACCTTATATGGTGATTGTGAGCATTACATGAGATAATGTATGTAAAATATGTGGCATATAGTAAGCACAAAATAAAAAAATATTAAGCACTGTAGTCAGCTTGGGAAGAACCTAGACATTGAGTGGTCAGCTGAGATGCTAAGTCAAATAGTACTACCTTGGAAGTAAAAATATGATGATGGTTTAGGGTAAGTGTTTGCTCCTCCTCCATGCTCTCACCTTTCTTAGTATACTTAGCAGTGTTATTTATTTACTTAGTTTTATTTGTGTGTTTCCTCTCCTATTTGATTTCAAGATCATTGATAGTGGACATAGAGAATAACCGATGAATGAAGAAATGAGTAAATGGGACAAATCTAGAAGCTCATTCTTGGCCAATCTGAGGGGTAAGGGATCATGCTGTGTATCAAGGCTACTCAGGAGGCTGAGGCAGGAGAACCGCTTGAACCCAGGAGGCGGATGTTGCAGTGAGTCAAGATCACACCACTGTACTCCAGCCTGGGTGAAAAAGTGAGACTCCATCTCAAAAAAAAAAAGAAGAAGAAGAAGAATTTGCTATTAACAAATTTTTTGCTTGGACTAAAATGTGTTTTTTCAAAGTTCTCAACAATCCTCCTCTGCCAGGATTGGATCAATTTTTTTTTTTTTTTTTTTTTTTGGTAAATCACTACTGGGGTGGATTTACTGGAGTCAATCAAGCTGAGTGAGCAATGAATATGCACTTCCAATATGTTTCTTGAAACTCTATATACTAGTGTTGTGTGTTGCTGTCACCACTTCTGTGATTTCATCAGATTTGTCCACTTGTGCTACTCAGGCACAGAAATAACTATAATATTGACTTTTTTTTTTTTAGTAGTTGCTAACTTTATGAATGCACAATCCCAAATCAGAAAGAGTATTCACTTTATGGGCCAAAATTATGTGGCAGTAAACCTGGAAATCACAAATATAAGTACATTGGAATGGTCTACTTCTCTTGTAGTTTCAAAACGTAAGCTGGATGTTCACAAGAATGGGCTTCCTCAGTGATATAGTTTGGATGTGTGTCCCCACCCAAATCTAATATTGAAATGTAAATCTCAATGTTGGAGATGGGGTCTGGTGGGAAGTGATTGGATCATGGGCTTGAATTTCTCACGAATGGCTTAGCACCATCCCCTTGGTGCTGTCCTTGTGATAGCCAGTGAGTTCTTGTGAGATCTGGTCATTTAAATGTGTGTGGCCCCTTCCTGCTCTCTCTCTTGTTCCTACTTTTGCCATGTGAGGTTCAAGTTCCTACTTTACCTTCTGCCATGATTGTAAACTTCCAGAGGCCTCCCTAGAGGCATATGCTAGTGTTATGCTTCCTGTACAGCCTGCAGAACTGTGAACTGATTAAACCTCTTTTCTTTACAAATTACCCATTCTTGGGTATTTCCTTATGGCAATGCAATGTTGGCCTTATATGCTCAGCAAATATTAATTTTCTTTGATTAACATTCTGGAGGCTGTTTGTGTTCCTCATTATATGATCCTTCCAGATGGGTTTGTACTGACTTTTTATAATTCAAACATAAGCTTCCCTTTCACCCCAATCTGAGGAATATCTTTTCTAGTTATTTAGGGGTCTAAATAGCTTTTTCTAAAATGCTGTATTTACTCAGTTTACCCATGACCCTTATCCTCCTGTCCATTTATTCTAGTCTAGATACAAATATTTCTCAGTGCAGGTATAGAAATAATAAAAAATAAAAGTAGATTTTTTTCTAGTGCTAGTCTTTTCTGGCTTTACCATGGGACTTAAAATGAAAAGCTATATTAATACTTCACTGAGTAAGAGGGTTTGCTTGGCCAGACAAGATGGTAGGCATTAATAAAATATTAATAACATTTTAAAAAGAGGAAATAGGTGTGTCATTCCCACCCTTTTAAGAAAATAAAAAGCATAACACAGAGAGTGGCAAGAGAGGAAGCTGAATAAATGTATTTTTTTTTCTGAGAAAGAGAAGTTATAAAGTGATTCTCTGTTCCAGGCCAAATCTTTTTCCTAACTTAGGCCTGATTCAGTATAGTCCAGTGCACACTTTACTATAAAACTCAGAGAATTTAGGGTATCCACAGTCAATGTCCCATTGTATCATGCAACCTAAGTTTTCTTTTAAATACCCTGGCATGCATGTCCTCATCTCAGTGTTACTGATAACACTGAAAAACTGGGGACAGCCTAAATGTCAAACAGTTCAAAACCAATTCATTAAACTATGATACAGACATGTGATGGCATATTAGGCAGCTGATAAAAATTTTGTTGTAGAAAGAGATTTAAAGGCATGGGATGATGTTCACAATTATGTCTATAATTGGGAAAGAAGCAGATTTCACAATAGTAAGTACCATAGGAGCCTAACAAATCAGTACATATAGTCATAGAAGTCTGGAATATAATTTCTGAAATTTTTACCAGTGGCTGACGCTGGGTTGTGAAATTAAAGATGAGTTTTAAGTTTCTTTGTGATTTTCTATATTCACTATATTTTTATAATGAACGTATATTAACATTACAATCAGGAAGACAAAAAGGGAGGATATCTCTCCCCCACATAAACACTATGTAATGGGTTGAATGGTGGCCCCCAAAATATATGTTTACATCCTAACCCCAGAACCTACGAATGTGACCTTATTTGGAAAAAGAGTGTTTGCAGCTATACCTAAGTTAAGGAACTCATGAGTCATTCTGGATTATCCATGTGGTCCTAAATCCAATGATAAGTTTCTTTATAAGAGACAGAAGAGGAGAAGGCACAGACACAGACGAGAAAGCCCTGTGAAGATGGAGGCAGAGATTGGAGTGATATGGACACAGGCTAAGGAGTATTGACAGCCACCAGAAGCCAGAAGAGACAAAGAATTATTCACTTCTAGTGCTTCCAGAAGGAGTGTAGCTTTGTTGATATCTTGCTTTTTGGCCACCAGAACTGCAAGAAAATAAATTGCTGTTTAAAATTTGTGGCAATTTGTTTCAGTGGTCACAGAAAACTAATATGTGCTGCAATGGCCCATGCTGCCAATTGGTTATTTATTCTACGTGAGCATCTGACTGGGCTTTTGCCTCTCCCTCTTCTTAGTCCCAAGTCACTATGTTTGCCATCTTCAAAGTACCATGCTGAGCTCTGTTGCCAGTTCAATGTCCATTTCAAATTGTGTGCTTCCTCTTTCCTTCTTCCTGCCCATCTTCTCTTTGTTCTCATTTGTGAGATGTTCCTTTTGATCACTACAGGTTGCACCTATCATTTGGTCTTCCAGTTTTCTCTGGCAATTGAACATTTGTTACTTGTGACATTCACAAAAGGACCTTAATGGCTGCCTAGGGCCTCTGTATTTTCAAAGGAGACCTAGTGACCTTCACCACCCTTTAAAATATCTGCTGTGACTTAAAGAAGTTCCCAAATGACACTGGCACCCAGGATACCTGGGATATATTACTATCCAGTTAAGGGAGAAAGGGAACTTTTTTAAAGCAACATGGGGAAAATTCATTCCCAGGTCACTGAAGATATTTCCCAAACATCACAGGTAGAGAATTTGCAGATATTTTGTTGTTTCTATTTGCTTAGTGGAAGAGGCTTGTTGGTAACCTGACACTGCCTACCATGCCAGCCTCATTTCCTTCCTTTTGTTGATGGACCAGTGATCTTTAGGTGCTGTGTGTCATTGCCACTCCTCATCCTGAGGCCATTGCTCCCATTATGCTCTACCAGGAATGAGACCCTCTTAGCCTGACTTGTTCTCCTCCCTCTCCCCTTATCCTTCAGTCTTGGCTCAAGTATTACCTTCAAGAACCATTTGCTGACTCCCACTTTCCAGCCTGGGCCAGGCACTAGGCCCAACCTTTTGTGTTCCTCTAGTAGCGTGGCCTTACCTCTACCCTCCATGTATTCACAATACTGGGAAGTGATCTCTTTGTTAAGGTTGGACATTTTTAAGTTCCGTGTTTCTTACAATAGGGGTTCCATAAGACAAAAGGAAGATGAAATGAAGCAACCTCTCATGCTAATGGAATATTTTCTATGGTGGAATAATCTCTGCAAGGAAAATGCTATAAGTAAGTCACTACCATGGAAATCTTTTATCTTCTGTCCACTGGATCTATATACTCAATTCCCTAAGCAAAACTCATTTTCTTTTGCAAGAAATAAAAAGACAGAAGTGGGCAAGCAAAAGTTGAACAGAGGCCTCTTGAATGTGAGAAAATGCTTCTTTTAAGTGATTATAATAAGAAAAGGAAATGATGTGTTTGGGTCTTTCCTACTTTATTGTGAACTACTTGAGAGAAGGAAAATTTGGATTCCTTCCATTTGGCCTAGAGTTGGTGCTCCCCAGATGTTTACAGAATGAGTAAATATTTTCCTTACAGCCCTATACTTTTTGTTCCAGAACTGTGAAGAGAGAAACAGAGCAATCATGCTGATATCAGATCTGCCATTTGTGTGGATTAGTGTCCTGAAGCCCTTTAGTCAAGACCTTCCTATTGCCCATCTCAGAAGCATAAAAGTGTGACAGGATTTTCAGCAGGTAAGAATGGGAAAAAACAGATAGTGCTTTTTCTTTTTAGTCTAGAAAAAGTACCAACAAGGAGCAGTATGCTGGGAGGTGATAAGGATGCCACACACAATGGGGAAAATCAATGCACAGTCCCTTTCTGGCACCAGAGATTTTGCTAAGAGGCCAATCAACTTTGATTCTGACATCCCTCCACAAGAGAACCTAGAATTTCAAGAATAATTGATGGAAAGTAGTGCACCGAGGCATTTGCAAGCTATACCACTCATGCTAAAACACGACAACAGATGGTTTTTAGTTACTGCCATCAGACTTGAGCACAAAATTTGAAAGCAGCCCCATAGTTGTATGGTTTCTCCCGGAATGGGATAGAACTATGCTCTTCCCAGTCATGAGGTCCTGAGGCCAAGCCAAATGCTGTCTTGGAACTGAGTCTGAGAAAATTCTGAGTCTGGAGGAAGAATGTAATTTATACGTAGGAAGGAAAGCAGGAAGGTCAAGAGCCAGGAGATTGATCAAACAGGTCATCATGCTTGAAGGGCAGTGTTTGCTGGAAGCCAGATAAGCATAAGGGAGCAAGCAGAGAGGAAAGCAAGATGCAAAGGGTTGAACTTGATGCCAAAAGTAATTTAACGAATACAGCCTTCCTCTGCATGACCTGGCATGTTTCCCTGGGCAAAGGGCATGCTCTTAAAGCTCCAGATGGCTGTCTTTCCTCATTTTGTGGCCCAGTTAGGTTAACCCAAAGCTGACAAACATCAATCACGAAGAATTGTATATTTTGGGGTGGGAGTGGGATTAGTAGAGTCCTGCCAAATGCAGAACCTATGTTAACAAGCAAATTTGAAGATGAATAATATATCCTCTGTGAACCATAGAACACCACATACTTCCACAAATATGTACTGAGCTGTATTTCCTGAGTGCAAGGCACTCAAATTACATTAAGGATGGTAGATAGGTGATTATTAAATTCTATGCTCTCAGTAAATATAGAGTGTTTTATCTCAGCTAATTAAGGCATGGAGAGGGATTGGAAAACATGGGTCGTGGTCAATGTACAGTACCAGGTAAAGTAGTGGAGTGATAAGAAAAATGGCTGGAAAGAAATATTGGGGTAAACTCCAATGTCAGCTAGAGCAGCTCTTACTTTGAACATGAATTGCATAGCACTCTGTAGAATATCTTGAAAGTACGAAAGGTAGTTAGGCCACTGCACTGGTCTAGGTAGAGATGATGTGAGCCTGACTTACTCTGGTGGCAGTGGAAAGAGAACAGAGGAGACAGGACTGACTGACATATTGGAGAGCTAAATTGGTTCTGACTTGGTGTCAGGGTTTTTCATGAAGATAGAACAGATAGGATGTAGATATAGATGATATAGATCAGATATAGATGTAGATGAGGGGGGGATTTTTTAAGGGAATTGGCTCACATGATTATGGAGACTGAGAAGTCCCCTAACAGGCATGGTTCAGTTCAAGTCTGAAAGCTTCAGGTCCTGCAGTCCAAAGGCCAGAGAGTCTGGAGTTCTAATGTCCAAGTGCACGAAAATAATGTCCCAGCTCCTGGAAAGACAGAGAAAAAGATACCATTCCTCCACCTTTTTTTGTTCTATTGGGGTTCCTATCTGGATAGTGCTTGCCCACATTGAAGGTGGATCTTCCCCACTCAGTCCACTGACTCATGTGTCAGTCTCCTTTGGAAACACCCTCACAGACACACTTTACCAGTTATCTGGTAAAGACATAACTCTACCAGTTATCTGGGTATTCCTTAATCGAGATGACACCTAAAGTTAACCATCATACTAGGTAACTCACTGAATGTTGGAAATAAGGTAGAGAGGAAACAAACGTGACAGCAAATTTGTAAGCCTGGGTGACTAGATACATAGGATCACTCATAGAACTAGAGAAATCAGTTTAAGTCATTGATTTGAAAGATAAGATTTGCTTGGTTTTGAACATGTTGGGTTTACAATGGTGGTTAAACATTTGAATGGAGATACTGCCAAAAGGCAGTTGGAAATGTAAAATAAAACGGGTAGATCCTACTGCAATAGGTTTCCATAAGTGCCTACACTCTCCCTACCTCAAATGCTGGCAAGAATGTGGAGAAAAGGAAACACTTGTGCACTGTTGGTGGAAATGTAAATTAGTACAACCACTATGGAGAACAGTTTGGAGGTTCCTTGAAAAACTAAAAATTGAGCTACAATAAGTCCCAGCAATCACACTGCTGGGACCCAAAAGAAAGGAAATCAGTATATCTAAGAGATATCTGCACTCCTCTGTATATTGCAGTACTGTTTACAATTGCTAAGACTTGGAAGCAACCTAAGTGTCCATCAACAGACGAATAGATAAAGAAAACCTGCTATCTATACACAATGGAATACTATTCAGCCATTAAAAAAATAAGATCCAGTCATTTGCAACAACTTGGATGGAAGTGGTGATCATTATGTTAAGGGAAATAAGCCAGGCACAGGAAGACTAACATTGCATGTTCTCACTTATTTGTGGGATCTAAACATCAAAACAACTGAACTCATGGAGATAAGAGAGTAGAAGGATGGTCACCAGAGGCTGGGAATGGTATTGGGGGTCTGGGGAGGAGGTGAGGATGGTTAATGGGCACAAAAATATAAATAATGAATAAGACCTACTATTTGATAGCACAATAGGGTGACTATAGTCAATAATAACTTAATTGTACATTTTAAAATTACTTAAAGAGTATAATTGGATTATTTGTAACACAAAGGATAAATGCTTGAGGGGATGGATATCCCATTTTCCATGATATGCTTATTTCACATTGCATGCCTGTATCAAAGCATCTCATGTGCCCCATAAATATATACAGCTACTATGTACCCACAACATTTTTTTAAAAATTTAAAATTAAAAAATAAAATGGCTTAAAAATCAACCATTAAAAAAGCACAAGAGCACAATCAGAACTGAAATTTGTCAAAATGAATAAAAATGTTGTTAAAAAGTATAGGGTCACTTTTACTAAGGATGAAACAAGAAAGAAGAAAAAGAAAAACACATTGGTCACAGAACTGAAAGCCAATAATAGCAGCATCATATCATGAAAACTAAAGGAAAAGAGAATCTCATGAAAGGGAGTGGCAGGTAACTTTGCCACTTGCTACAGGGAATTTGAATACAACAGGGACTGAATGATTTTGCAATTAGGAGGTCCTGGAAGTCTTACATGACTTCTGAGGGTTAGTAGCAAGGGTAAGGGATGGAGAAACCAGGTTACAGAATGTTTATGTGTAAATGGGAGGTGAGAAAGTAAAACTCTGGGTGTCCATGTCTGAGGATTGGTGCAGTTTGGCTGCTTCAGAGTCACTTGCGGAGCCTGTAAAAATACAGATTGCCAAGCCTCAGAACTGTATTCAGATTCATCAAGTCTGGGGTGGTGCCTAAAAATCTGGCTTTTAAAAAAGCACTCCAGACAGAAAACCAAGCACCGCATGTTCTCACTCATAAATGGGAGTTGAACAATGAGAACACATGGACACAGGGAGGGGAACATCACACACCAGGGCCTGTCACGGGGTTGGGGGAAAGGGGAGGGAGAGCATTACGACAAATATCTAATGCGTGCAGGGCTTAAAACCTGGATGATGTGTTGATAGGTGCAGCAAACCACCATGACACATGTATACCTATGTAGCAAACCTACACATTCTGCACATCATGTATCCCAGAACGTAAAGTATAAAAAAAAAAAAAAAAGAAAGAAAGAAAGAAAAAGAAAAAGAAAGCACTCCAGGTGTCACTTATGCACAGGTAGATTTGACAACCACTGTTTAGACTATTATTTCAAGATATCTGCTAGTAAAGTGGGAAAGAGGACTGTATTAATCAGGACTGTCTAAGCAATATAACATTAACAAATAACCTTCAAATCTCAATGCTTTAACACATAAAAATACTTGATTTCTCACTCATACTGTATAATCATCATAATCCAGAGGAGAGGTCTCTGTTTGACCCAGGCTAACAGAGACTTGAATCATCTGTTGCTGTGCCTTCTGGAACACGAAGTCTCCTTAGTTGCCGCTTCAATGAAAAAGAGTGCACGGACATTTCACACCTGCTCTTCCAAGCTTCTGCCCTAAGTGACATGTTACCTCACTCATAGTTCATTGGTGAAAACGAGTCACATAAACCTATGTAACTGCAGGAGAGTGGACAGTGCTTACTTTTTATGCCTGGGAGGAGATGACAACTGGATATTGGTGAGAACGAGTCATGTTTGCTTGGAAGGCAGCAGAGATGCAGAAAAGTGAGGCTTTGGCGAGAACCAAGCATATGTGTAAGCCAAGAGAAAGGTATCAGAATAAGAGGAATTGGGGAAAAACAAACAGAAAGGAGGAGGGTGGAAACAATGAGAATTAATATAAGAGGGATGGGCACAAAAGCACCAAGTCAAGTGGACTTAACATTGGAAAGGAGGGATGCATTTTTTTTTCTTTTAAATCAAATGTGAACAAAAGAGGGAGAATGAAGCCACGAGATTTTGTAGGGCAGAAAAATTCTCATCACTATTAGCAATATTATTCTAAGACTTGACCTGTCCTTCCTTTCTCCTTTCCAGATTTCTATTTACAATTCTTTTATACAAGAGTTCAGACAGTTCTAGCATTTCCAAAATTAACCCAAACCGATTAGTCAACAGGACTGAATCAGCAGGGCTTTCAGGAGTCAATTGCAACTCTTCCTCCTTAAAGGAAAAGTTCAGAGTGGAATAAAAGTAGGCAACTGAGAGTTTTCTCTGGACTAGCAGTTTGTTTTCCTTTTCGGGCAAATCTTCCCAAAGTGTCAGCTCTCCTTGTCATTTGCATAGCATTGCAATTTGAATAGTGAACTACCCTACCGGGTTAGGGAAATGGTAGCTACTGTTCTTGCTGTACTTGGAGTTTAGAGCCATGAGAAACAGGATTTTAGATCTGCAAGGGTCCCTGAGGTAGGACCATATTGAACTGACTAAAGTGAATTAAAAATGAATTTTTAAAAAAGCCTACATTAGAGGCTGATCACCCAGTGGCTGAAATTATTCTTCTTTTCTTTCTTATGCCTATTCTACTTCCTTCATTTTGCATTTGAGATGTCTATCCTCTTATGTTGCCCTCTAAAAACATAGAAAACAACTATAAACACTGCCATATACTTAAAACTATTATTATGTTTTTCTACAGTCTTAATTTTAAACTCAAAATATATTTTATTTTTTCACAAATGTATCTGTTGGCTAGTATATGCCAATCACTGGGGCTATAAAATTAATAAATTCTATATAATAATTTATTAATTTATAAAATTAATAAATTCTATATAATTTATTAATTTATAAAATTAATAAATATTAATATTATATAAAATTAATAAATTATATAATAATTATATAATATCAATTATAAAATTGATATATCAGTCCTTGTTTTCTTTTCTTTTTCTTTTTTTTTTTTTTGAGATGGAGTCTCGCTCTGTTGCCCAGGCTGGAGTGCAGTGGCGTGATCTCGGCTCACTGTAAGCTCCGCCTCCCGGGTTCACGCCATTCTCCTGCCTGCCTCAGCCTCCCAAGTAGCTGGGACTACAGGGGCCCACCACCACGCCCGGCTAATTTTTTGTATTTTTAGTAGAGACGGCGTTTCACCATGTTGGCTAGGATGGTCTCGATCTCCTGACCTCGTGATCCACCCGCCTCGGCCTCCCAAAGTGCTGGGATTACAGGCATGAGCCACCGTGCCCGGCCCAGTCCTTGTTTTCAAATAACTCATAATCTGCTTCTAGAGAAAGCGAGAATGGAGAAAGGGAGAGAGAGAGGAGAGGGACAGAGAGACTTGTACCTTATATTCTGATTGTTTTTTTCCACGTGGCTTCTAACAGATACAGGTGCTAGGAGAATTGGAGCACAAAGAAAAATGAATAAATTCTGCCTAGAACCATCAGCTTTACAGAGCAGGTAACAGTTGACCTGGGTCTTGAGTATAAGTGGGAGTTCCTCTTTCTCCATGATCTCTAAATCTTCATGAACTGCCTACTTCCCTCTTTAGTTATATAACCACATTTATATTCCAAATTGTTCCATCTTCAGGTTTTACCCTTTCCCTGATTATTGACTCTAATTCTCACCCAATATACAATGGGCAGCCTACAACCTCTCTAATATCTCAGGATTTTTGGCAAGGTCTGAGGACTCTTACTCAGTCACTCTGGATGCTATTGCCTGTGGCCACTGAATCCTTGATCTTTCCTCTGAGGCATATATCCTGAAATACGCTTGCTTCTCTTTTCCTGCATTTCTCTGTGCAAATCTTGTACTCTGACGCCAGGAGACCTTCATTCACTGTCTTCCATACCCTTAACCTAGGGCCATGTACAGAAGACTTTGCTAAAGGTTTGAAGACATGGAAGAGAGGCAGGATTTAGAGGAGAATCGAGGCTGAAATCTAACCGGTGAACCACTCATTAAGCCTGTGCCTTAGGTAGGTACTGGGAGGAAGAATCACCTTTTTCTAATTAATGTAATCATGCTTTATGGATTAGTGGTAGCCCTAAGGGAGGTTATACCCTAGTATAGCTAAACAATCTCATATTGAAGTTCCTAAAATGTTTGTCATTTCTGCCACTGGTAGACTTGCCAGATTTAGCAAATAAATATACAGGACACCCAGTAAAATCTGAACTTCTGATAAATGAATTTTTTAGTATGTCTCAAGCAATATTTGGAAAAGTTATACTAAAAATTATTCTTTGTTCACCTGAAGTGAAAATACAAGATGCCCAGTAAAATTTGATCCAGCAACACTAGTACCAGATTTCCCTTAAACTTGTGATTTAGCTGTCCATTGTGCTGCAGGGCCTCTTGTTCCTGCCTTCCACCTCTTCTCTTTCCCTTTCCAGCACATTTCCTTCCAACCACCCAAATTATTTTCATTTCTTGTTTAGAGCAGTTTAGCTGTTAAGTCGGTCTCAGCCCAGACCATGCAGGTTCTGCCCAGGGGACTCATCTTCATAACTAAGCATGGTCTTTGTCCTAAATAGAAACAGTTCTCTCCCAGAGAGGAATTTTGCTGTCAGCTCAAAGTAGCAAGTGTTCCTGTTCCTCAATATAATTATGTAGCTGGAATTTCAGCAGGGTTCATGTGGGACAGTTGACCTATTATAATTATAATTATAATCATTGACCTGTCTTTGTTATGATGAACAAACAAATTCATGTGATAACCTTTGTTTGGGAAGATAATGCTACTTACATATTTTCAATCTGGCAATTGAATCACTGAGCTCAGAGTGTTAGGCTGAGAGGCTGTTTGAAAGATTCTCTAGTCCATACTATTTTCTCAATTTGCAGATGGAGGAATTGAAGCAAAGAGAGGGACTGTGACTTGTTCAAGGTCACACAGCAAGTTTATGTTAGAACTTGGAATTCCTCTAGATTTGCTATCCCTGTCCTTGTTTCTCAGGGGATGCAAATAATTTGACAAAATTTGCATTTTTTAAAGCATGATTCTCTTTTTCCTTGGTTGTGGTTTTGTCTGATAGTTATTTTGTACTGTGTGCATTAGTCAGGGTTCTCCAGAGAGATAGAACCAGTAGGATATATAATAGAAATACAGACATACGAGAGGGTATTTATTAGGAGAATTGGCTCATATGAATATAGAGGCTGTAAAGTTCCACAACAGGCCATCTGCAAGCTGGAGATCCCGGAATGCTGGTAGCATAGTTCAGCCCAAGTCTATAGGCTTCAGAACCAGGGAAGCCGATGGTGTAACTCTCAGCCCAAGGCCTGAGAACCCATAGCAGGAACCGAGGGTGCTGGTATAAATCCTGGAGTCCAAAGGCCAAAGAGCCTGAAGTTCTGCTGTCCAAGGGGAAGAGAAGAAGAGTGTCCTAGCTTCAGGAGAAAGAGGGGGAAATAGTCTTCTCCCTGCCTTTTTTGTTCTACCTGGGTCCCCAGCTGATTGGACGGTGCCTGTCACATTGAGGGCAGATCTTCCCCACTCAGTCCACGAACTCACATGCCAATCTCCTCTGGAAACACCCTCACAGACAGATTCAGAAGTGATGTTTTACAGTTCTCTAGATGTTCTTTAATGCAGTCAAGCTGACACCTAAAATTAACCATCATACTGTGCTTCCCAGTTTGTTACTTTCTGTTCATTTTTTAGCGTTGATGACATATGCCTGTGGCTATTGGAATTACAATGAAGTAATAGGATGGGATAGCCTGCTTCTGGCCAACCTTTTCCACCTTCTACTTGCAGCTTTTCACTGGCTGTGGGGCAGGAAAATTAGATTTATACACCTGAATAAGCTGAATAAGCCTCCCTGGGAGAATCCTAAGTGGTGTTAACCTAAAAGGAAGAAGCTGAAGCAAAATTAATATAATTAGAGTTTATTTGGGCCAGGCTTGAGGATTGCAACCAGGAGCATAGATGCAAATTGCCCTGAATATACAGTCCAATTGGCAGCATTTGCAAGTGGATTTTTAAAGGCAAAAAGGGGGAACAAGGAGTGGATTGATACAAAGTTGTTTGTCAGGAATTCTCGCTGGTTTATAGAAGTAACATTGATTAGTGATTGGTATATGTTGGTAGGCTATAGGGTGTGGGTTATAGTGTCCAGTGTGGCATTATTAGATTAATTTATAGCTACTTGTGGCAAAAACACATAGTTTTGAGATGAATTCATAGCTCACGTGGGGGATAGGATGTGATTGTGGTCTCATTTTAATGTCTCTCTGGGCCTCATAACTTAAAAAGCCTTGCATTCTTCAGATGAAAGTTCTTTTCTCTATGACATGCCTTTTTTCCCCAGGCCCTCATGCCCATATTTGCTGGACCTCAGGGGTAGTAGCAGTGGTAGGAGATGGCCTCCCTCTGCCCATTCCCCCTAGTCCTGCCAAGAAGTTGGGTTTAGCCCTGATGATATTCATGTAAAAACAACAACAAAAGCCTTTATTTCATCAGTTTCATTGCAACAAAGAGTAAACGCTCTCTGAGCTGAAGTGTATATGTCTTCACACTGTAAAAATATGCGAAGTGTGATTTCATGGCAAAAAGGATTTCTTGTCAGTGTGCAGTGGTGCAGACATTGCTAAGCTTCTCCCTCGGCTCTTCTCCTTGGAGCCATTGCATAAGGGCCAATCCTGCTGAGAGTGTTTTCTTTTTGCCACTTGTGTTTTTCCTAAGTTTGTTGACTCAGTAGACGTTAAACACAATTTCCTGACCTTTCTAAATTAAACCATGCTGCTAAAGGGAGCCAATCAGTCACATTACAAAAAGACTTAACCTCTGTGGTGAAGAGAGAAATGTTCAGAGCTTCCTTGTTTTTCACCTCCCTCTGCTGGTAAAAAGTAATCCACATATATTCTGTTCAAAAGCAGAACAATTTAAGGAGAGGGAATTTGAGTCTCATGGAAACAAAATCCTTCACTTATGCATAGTTGATGATTTTGTCTTTTAAATACAAAAAGAAAAATAAATATTTCTTTCATTAGCCATTACTGCCTGATCATTACCTGGCTGCAGTGAAGAAGGAACCCAAGTTATCTTCCACAGTGTATTTATATATAACTTATTTCCTAAATGTGAAATATAGTAATCCATAGGCTGACGCTGCCTTGTGTTCATTCTTTGGCATTGTTGACATATGCCTGTGGTGGTAGGAATTACAATGAAGTAGGAAAATGGGATAGAGTAGCCTGCTTCTGGCCAACCTTATCCACCTTCTGCTTGCTGCTTTTCATTGGCTGTGAGTCATGAAAATTAGATGTATATGTCTATTAGAATTGTGCCCCAAATAAGAGTTAAGAGTCCCAGGGTGATTTTCAGACACAGAGAAAGCATGAGCACTCGGTAAGTATGCATTGAATAAAAACAGTAAAGACCTAATATATTGACATTAAAGAAGCAATACATTTCTTTAATGCCTGTATTTTTTAAAATGTATTTTGGCTGCTCAGAGGGATTCTCTGCTTCTTTTTGTGTTTTAGATGACTTCCTCATGGTCGAAGTTGATAGCTATGTAGCCTCCAGATAAGTTATGTATTAATGTGCTATTTATAATTATTGGGATTTGAATTAAGGGAGAAAACAATGAGGGATTAAAGGCTATTATAGCAGAAAACAACATTTTCCATTTTGGAAATATGTGATACTTTCCACAAGTTTAACTCAGCAGTGTATATCTGTAATTTATGAAAGCTCTTTCGCTGAAAAATGATGTGAGGGAATACTTGAAATTGTAACATACTTTTAAATGTTCAATATCTAGCTATTTTGTCCATTGGAGCTCTAAGAGTGTAGATAATCTGTCTTTCCTGTTTGCCACCATTATCACACATTGCACCCATTTTTTTGAATGTCTGTGCTAATGCTGAGGAATGTACAGAGATGATTAAAACACAATTCCTGCCCTCAAGTTATTGGCAGCCTAGTAGGGAAAAGAAGCCATGGAGATAAACAACGTTAATGGGAAGGATAGGTGAAGGCCTCTATTCTGGGGCCTGCCTATAATGGCATGAACCTGAACTTCATGTATGTGAGTTTACTCATCTGTAAAATAAGGGCTATAGATGACATGAAATTGGAAACTATGATTCTCTGACTTATACCATAAAATATATGATTCATGAGATCAGCATCCTTATTGTGTCATTCGCTGCTGTTCCTTTAGCACCTGCCATAGAAGCTGGCACACAGTAGGTGCTCAGTTGTTTATTGAATGACTGAGTGGACAAAGAACATGGTAAAGAAATCAAAGTAAGGAGAGTTCATTTTTGATTGGATGATCAGTGAAGAGTTTATGGAGCAGATACTGTTTGAAATGAACCTTACAAAGTGTTTTTCTTAGGTGAAAATTTGGAGTAGAGTACAAATGGAGGAGGCACTTGGCATCCAAGAGAAGCTGTGTATAGTTGAAAGAATATGGGGCTTTGAGCCAGAAGATTTGAGTTCAAATCCAACCAAGCTTTGCCACTCACTAGTGTGTGTTTTTTTGGTAAGTCACTCCAGTGACTTACCATCATGTATAAAATAGGGATGATAATACTGATCATTTGACAGGTTTGTTATAAGGATTAGATGAAATGGTACAGGGTATGTGGATGACACCTGATGCCAGGCTTAAAAATGTGAATGTGAAGGAGTAACAAAAATCAAAGAAGCAGCTGGCTGTGGTGGCTCACACCTGTAATCCCAGCACTTTGGGAGGCCAAGGTGCGTGGATCACCTGAGGTCAGGAGTTTAAGACCAGCCTGGCCAACATGGTGAAACCCCATCTCTACCAAAAATACAAAAATTAGCCAGGCGTGGTGGCATGCAACTGTAATCTCAGCTACTTAGGAGGCTGAGGCAGGAGAATTGCTTGAACCCAGGAGGCGGAGGTTGCAGTGAGCTGAGATCACACCACTGCACTCCAGCCTGGGTGACAGAGCGAGATCCTGTCTCAAAAAAAAAAAAAAAAATGAAAAAGAAAAAAAATCAAAAAAGTGTGGAGGTACACAATGAAGAGTATGTGTACGGATTGATATTCTGTGTTGGTATAGGGTATAGTTGCAAAAAATGTTAGATTTGGACATAAAGTTGTCTTGAGGAGCTATAGCTTCTAGAAAAAATGTTGTATTTGCCTTGGACACTTTGTGTTTGATATGTTGTAGAAGTTGGTCTGTCAGCAATCAGTGGAAGAAGAGTTTTTAGCGATAATGCTTTTAAGGCTCATTTGCCTAAAGACTACCATGACTGAATTGATTTAATGAAAAGGAAAAATTATTCAAAACATAGGCTGCTCAGTCATTTTTTGGTGGGGAAGATAGAAGCTGGAGAGTAAGGAGAAGAACTCCTAAGAGCAGTGAGAAAACTTAGCTCATTTTTATCTCCTCTGTGTCTTTGTGTGTGTCATTCCATCTGAAAGCCCACCTTTCAATTTTCACACCCTCCATGGATGTGTCTGTATTGCTCATGAACCCTTTTGTATTTTCAGTCCTTACTCTCCTTAGTGGTGATCTGCTTTTGTGATTAAAAAAGAAAACAAGGCAAAGATGATGAAGTATTGAGAATGATTAAAAAAAACAGTTTATCTGAAATTCAAATTTAGCTGGGCAACCCTACCCAGGAAGTACCTATGAGTTTTAGGGATGGAGTCACATAGAAAGAACTGGGTTTGAATACAGCTCCACTAGGCAAATCAATTAATTTTGTGTGTATGTACCATGGTTCTCTTAACCGTAAAATTGGAATAATAACAGTACCTATTATGGAGGCTTATTGTAAGGATTAAATGAGATAATTCACTTAAAGCACTTGAATAATGCCTGGTGGCATATAGTATCTACTCAGAGGATATTTGTTAACTATTATTGTTTATGAGTATATCAAGAACCATAATAACTGGATCAAAAAAGGTGAATTGAAGGGATCAGAAAGGACTAGATGGGTTATTTTCTGATCAGGACAGTTCTTCATAAATGCCCATGTCCAAATCAGCAATTGATCAATGGTGATTCACAACCTCACAACTTAAGCTGCCAACATGCCACAATGAAAAAAGGCAGATATAGCCCTTCAAGAACAGCAAACAAGGTCAGCAAGGAAGGCCAGTGCATTGTTGACATTTATTTTTATCCTTTCATCTGTACTTCATTCAAAAAATGACTTGAGGTGACTTGCAATGAAACAGATAGTCCAAGATAAAAAATAAGTGAAAGCGTTGGGGCCAGAGATGAAGAAGGGGAAATGTGCACATGACTGTCCCTGGTTCTATCCTGTGAACCGGGGTATGGATTCTTTACCAGGCCCTCCCTGGCAGTGATGGCTGATTGCAGCTGGGTGAGCACATGTTCTTCCTGTTCTGACTTACCCTGAAACTTTTAATTTCTGGCAACATCTCTACTCTTGTAATATCGACTTGGAGACCTGGATATTTCAGTTTATTAGGTGCCCATAATGTCAGCTCTCTGGATCTCTCTCCAGGAAGCTGGAAGCCTTGGCTAATGACTCTGCAAGTGGGAAATGCAAGGTTATCCTTCATTTTTACTATGAAGAAGGGCCTGATTATCTGTTGAATTGGAGACTTATTACTTCTTATTTTATCCACCTTACACCACCAGAGTTAATAGGGAGACAGTACTGGCAACCAGTAAGTTACTCTGGGCTTCAGATGGAAAGGGGTTTACTTCTCCCCATTAGAACATTAGTTTTAGATAAGACGTTCAATCTAATTTGTTAATAACATTATAATTCATGTAGTCAATAACATTAAACTTGAATGTAATCATTATCATGATTTATCACTAATGATAGCTCAGAGCTGTACTAAAATTAATTATGATGATTTTCTAGTGAATGTACATGTGGCGAGTATAACTTAGCATCACTACTGAGAGGATTGCAACACATCAGCTATCATGTCATTAATAATTTGAATTATGTTGCAATTGTTAGAGACAGTTCCAAGTTAATGCCAGGGATTTATTTAGTTGACTCTTGGGTTGCAGCCTAATACTTCTTTCTCTGGTTATCAGGCATCTCAATTTTTAATTGTGGTTTATCTCACCTAACTTATAACAGAGAATGTGAGGTTCATTTTACTATTTCATATGCTAGACTTTTAAATGGAATAAGGTAGAATGGAAAGGCTGTTCTTTTACACTTGTAGCTATCATTATGACATGCACAATATAGGAACTGACATGATTAAATGTTTTGCTTTGGAGAGTTTTATTTGTATTATTATCAGAAGTTGCATGGTTCAAATCCTGGTGAGTTCCAGAAGGTTCTGCCACTATGTTTTTTTCTACTCATTCTTCATGTTCTTTACTCAGAATTGCCTAACCTGCATCTTATAGAAATTTTCCTTACCAGCAAATCAATTCAGTCATTTTCAGCTAAAGTATTTTGCTTTTTTGCATATCTACACAGAACCTTTAAGAGCAAATTCTAAAAGTGGCTAATTTCTTTTACTCCCATTCATTAATTTTAAGAAAACTTTTTATTTTGACATAATTATAGATTCACATACAGTTGTAAGAAATAATAGAGATTGTACCCACTTTCCCCAGTGTTGACATCTTGAAAGAGCTATAGTACAATATCATGATTAGGAAATTGACACTGATACTGTTAACATACAGAACAGTTATGTCCTTATAAGGATCTCTCATGTTGTTGTTTTATAACCATGTCCACCTCCCTCTCTCGTTCATTTTATTTATATTCACAGGTATGTGTTACCTTAATTCCTTGCAGTTGTTCTACCTTCAGTAAATCCTGGATCAAATGAGTTTTCGGTAGAAAACAACCATATTCTATGGGTTTCTAATTATGTGTGTAGTTATTTGCATAGTGCAAACCTCAGGTCTGATAGGTAGCTGAGATCATTTGAAAAGTTTCTCCAGCTAGCCTTAGGTCATTCCTTGGAGTTGGGGAGCGGAGGAGAGGGGACTCTATAAGGGACTTACTAGAGCCTTTGCAGTGAGCAGGTATTGAAGGAAAAGCTGTGGAAATAGTGGGAAAAGTTAACAGGAAAAGCAGAGTTATAGACCATGTTCTAGAGGCATGGCTATCCAATAATGGAAAATGGAAGACTTAATGGAGTCGGGTAAACTTTTCCTTGAGTAAAGCCTGCATGGAAACCTTCAAGGTTCCAGTCTGTATGTGTGTGGGTGGGCGAGAGAGGGTCATGTGGCAGAAGTGAGTGATGCTTTTAAATCAAGTAGATAATTTCTTTTGGTTCTTTGGAGAAGGTGCTAAAGCGATAAATGTAGTTACTGATGGCCGGGCGTGGTGGCTCATGCCTGTAATCCCAGCACTTTGGGAGGCCGAGGCAGGTAGATCACCTGAGGTCAGGAGTTCGAGACCAGCCTGACTAACATGGTGAAACCCTGTCTCTAATGAAAATACAAAAATTAGCCAGGCGTAGTTGCGGGCGCCTGTAATCCCAGCTACTCAGGAGGCTAAGGCAGGAAAATCACTAGAATCCAGGAGGCGGAGGTTGCAGTGAGCTGAGATTGCGCCATTGTACTCCAACCTGGGCAACTGAGTGAGACTCTGTCTCAAAATAAATAAATAAATAAATAAATAAATAAATAAATAAATAAATAAATAAATAAAATAATTAAAAAATTAAAAAGTAGCTACTGAAAACAGGGTCCAACTTCCCATAAGAGGGGCCTGATCAGTGCTGGGGTTGGGTATGGCTGGTTTGCAGGGCTGATATTTAGCCCTAGGCGGAAAGTGAGGCAGATGCCCACACAAACAGACTTTAATAATTCAGAAAGTGTTCCATGACAATCATGACTGAGCATTCCAGAGCTTAGTTCTACTCAATGTACGTTTGTTGACTATTTACTGTGTACCAGGTTTTGACCCAGAAGTTGAGGAAAAAATGCCCCCAGGCTGTAAAGAACTGAGAGATCACTGGATATAGTAAACATCAAGCAGACCCAGGACCATATGAGGGCAGCAAGATACACTCTAGATCCCACCTTTTGGCATGACTGGGGCTCCCATAAGACTGTGTCCTAATCAGGATTTATTTTAGTGTCTAGTATATTCCCTGCCCAGGTCATTATTAGGGTTTAAAACTGAGAGACAGACAATCAGACAGACAAATAGACAGATAGATAGGCGGAAATGAGGCTCAGTAATTCAGCAGAAGGCAAGGGCTAACACTTTATTTCAGTTCAACATTCTTTTATCCTCAGAGAGTAATATAAGGAGCATTTAACACTCGAGATATCAGTAAACAGAATGGTGCAGCTTTGTGTCATGGTGAACGATAGCAGATGTCTAAAAAGTCTATAGCTAACTGAAAAATCCTGAGTGCTCTTGCTTAGGATCAAAAAAGCTTTCATTAACATCTTTAATCCATGTAATGAAATCTCAGATTATTTTTCATGCCTTTATTGTTGCTTGTACCAGTAACCAAAATTTCAGGAGAACACAATGAATTACAGTGTGACCTAAAATCAACAGTGAAGAGTCATCAACAAAAAAAAAAAAAAGGAGATTATTTAGGGGAATGGAAATGATTCAGATACCAAAGTAAAAAAGCCACTTGTTGACAGAAATATACATTTGTAACTATTGTTTAATTGGTCATGTAGGCCATGGAAAAAATCAAAAGCCCAAGTCATATAACAACCCTTTTTGATTTTAGACTTCCTTCCACCACCTTTATTTTTTGGTGGACTTAACCTTTGATTAGCCTTTGATTTCCTGTTACTATTACCCTTGGTGCTTTGTCTTCTCTTTGCCCTGTGTTTGCATGATTTGTGTTCTTCATCTTGAAGAAGTGCTCCACACTTATCTTTTTCCCATGCTCTATCTCTTCCAAATCAGGTGCTCAGATGGCAGAGGCCTTTTTAATGAGTCCCTGTCAAGCTATGCAGACTACTTTCACAAACAACCCTCCAATGTCAATGACTTGACACAATAAACATTTATTTCTCAGTTGCACAAAATCCAGTGTTGATGTTCTTGGTCAGGCATTTGTCCTGGGTGGCTATCTTCTAAATGCTGACTCAAGGATGCTGCTTCCTTCCATCTTACAATGCCATCATCTTCAATAATGAGTCTTCATGGTCATTTCAGATGGGAAAGTGCAAGAACAGAATACTTGACACTTGGTTTTGAAGTGGTACGTACTTCACTTCTGCTTTCATTCTACTGGCCAGAACTAGTCACATGGCCCCACATAGATGCAAAAAGAACTGTGAAATGTAGCCACTGGTTAGGCTGTCATTTCTCAATGACATCACTATGCTTTGGTGTACTGCTAGCTGTTTCTGGCTCACCATCCTTTGAAAACATTGTTCCATAAGAGTGTCTCAGCTGTTTTCTGAGTCCTAGGTGATTCTGATCCCATGTCTATTCTACCTGAACTGTGTTTGATCACAAAATCCTCCTCAATTCAAAGCCACCAGTAAGAAATATAATCCTTTCTTAATTTTAATAATGTATCTGGAGAAAAGTGAGTCACCTCTGTATGTCAATAGCTGCAAGAAATTACCGTTTATGCTTTCTGGAGCCAGAAATCCCCCCATTAAAACCAGACCATTACTACAGAAAGTCAAATATTGCATGATCTCACTTATATGTGAAATCTAAAAATGTCAAGTTCATAGAAACATGAGTGGAATGGCTGTTACCAGGGGCACGGGTGGGGGAAATGGGGAGATGTTGGTCAAAGGGTACAAAGTTGCAGTTATGTACATCATGGTGTCTATAGTTAATAATAATTCAGCTGAGCATGGTGGCTCACGCCTGTAATCTCAGCACTTTGGGAGGCCGAGGCAGGCAGATCACTTGAGGTCAGGAGTTCGAGACCAGCCTAGCCAACGTGGCAATACCCCGTTTCTACTAAAAATACAAAGATCAGGTGGGCAGTGCATGCCTGTAATCCCAGTTACTAGGGAGGCTGAGGCAGGAGAATTGCTTGAACCCAGGGGGCAGAGGTTGCAGTGAGCCGAGATCGTGTCACTGCATCCAGCCTGAGTGACAGAGCAAGACTCTGTTTAAAAAAAAAAAAAGAAAAAATCTATTACATACTTGAAATTTGCTAAGAGAGTAGATCTTAAGTGTTCTCAACACACACACACACACACAACAGTAACTATGTGAGGTGATGGATGTGTTAATTAGCTTGATGGTGGTAATCATTTCACAATGTATATGTATATCAAAACATTACATAGTATATCTTAAATACATGCAATTTTGATTTGTCAATTATACTTCAATAAAGCTGGAAGCAAAACAAAAAAATGGCCCATTACTTAGAGCATAGAAAAAACAAATGAAATCATTGACAATTTTAGCTCAAATTTCCAGGTTTGTTACATATCATGGATTTGAGGGGAATTATTTAAAAATCATGATGTACTTTTCATACAGCTGGATTTTGATGGGACCAATGGAGTTCCCCACCTTGTGTTCTCTAGTGCTGGTTTTGGACCCATACAGATGTGAGAGTGACTCTTACCATTCTGGCAATAAGCCTCTGCATTAAACACCTTGCTCTGGGGAAGCTTTCAGCATAACACGTCGGCAACAAAGGCTAAATATATATGTATATGGATGGATCCTTCAAAAGGCTAAAAATATTGCATTTGATTGTCCTGCCTCTCTGGATTCCATTAACTTTCAGAGACCAAGGAATAACCTGGAGTTCTTAATCTTCTGCATTTAATTCAGATCCTGTTATTTATACAACCATTTATTTACTGACCAAGGCCTGCTGTTCTCCAAAGATAGGGGAATGGTTAAATAAATTATGCTACATCTATATGTTAGAATATTAAGAAAGCTTTAAATTGTGTTTCTCAGAATTTTAATGGCCATTAGAAAATGCTCATAATATGACATTTCATTTGACAATATTTATATGATCTCAATTTGCATGTGTCTATATGTGTATATGTGCTGATATAGGCATAGTAAAATGATTGGAAAAAAAGAGATCAAAATTTTAACTGTCGTTATCTCCGGGCAGTGGGATTGTGGGTGACTTTTATATTCTTTATATTTCTCTGTGTTTTCCAAAGTTTAAATATGAGCATGAATTACTTATGAGAAGAACATGAGTCACTACACTGTCAATCAAGTTCAGCATCTAAACATTCTCATGAAAATTACTAAAGGTTGGAAGAAAGGGGGAAGTTTGTCTGTCTTAAATGGTTGAAACCTCTATCTTTAAATAAGAAACATGTAGAGTGACCTAACATTGAAAACACTGGTTATATCACTTTTTTGGTCATTCTTAAATTTTACTGCTGAAATTTATTAGTCCTTGTAGTAAACATTTCTAAAAGTTCATTGTAGACTTATAAGTTTATAAGAACGTGTAAGAATTAAGTCATGAAATTGTAGCCTCCCGGTAGATGGCAGTAGTCCTTGCTTTACTTTTGCATGGGAGAAGGCCGGTATTGCATAAGAGAAATAGCACAGGCTTTGGAGTGTCCTTGGTTCCAATCTTGGCTCTGTGGTGTACTAGCTATGTGACTTGGAGCCAGTTACTTAAAGTTTCTGAAACTTTGTGTCTGTATCTACAGGTTGTAGGTATTTCCTGCCTGGAAAGTTTCTTTGACAATTAGAAATAATAAATGTCCAAAGTTTCTAATATTTCTCTGTCAACTCCCCAGACACTCAACTCTCCAACCTCAGATGTTCCAGAGAATGATATCTCTTTCATTGCTAGCTCACTGCCAAATCCTCAACTGACAATAGCTTGATTGCTGCTGCTGCTTCTCCTGCTGGTACTACAATTATTACCATTACCACTCCTATGATCATGAGCTTCCCCTTTACCAGTGGCAATGGTACCACTGTACTATCTAGCTATACTGAAGTTGGTGGGTCAGTTTTATTGCTTTAGCCTAATTTTCAGTTCCAGTCAGGGCTATATTCAGCTGCTTTGCATGGACAGGACAGACCTTTTCTACCGCCCTCTGCCCAGCTAGCAATTAAGGGGGGTTAAATTATGGTAAAGAAGGGATCTTCAGCAACTACCTCCAGCCCTCAGGCCTGCATCTTCTCTGATTGTTCAGTACGTATGGGTATTGATTGTTAAATATTTTGAATATTATACCTGGTTCTAGTCAAATAAAGACCAAGAGAGGTCATATATCTCCTATACTGCTGAAGAAAAAAATATCATGATAGCCAACTCAGTACTAACATTGAAGCCTTGAAAAGTGAGAGAATATTTGCAGTAAATGTTAAGTTGATGATAAAATGCTTCTTATTCCTCTTTACACTTTGCAAATCCATTCCTGGGACAGCTGTGTGTTCAGGACAGTGTTGATGAGTGCACCTGCTGTGATCCTTGGAAAGCATCTTTGTGGAGGAGGACATCATGAACACTAACGGGGGAATTTCTCGTTTTCATTTTAATTTCTAAGAGATGCAAAATGTATCTCACCAAAACAAAGAAACAAAAAGCTAAAAACAAACACATAACACTTTCCACAACCTTCTTTACTAATCCCCTGGGTGGAATTTTAGGAATAAAACCACAGACTGAAGGAATTCTACACAAATAAACTCTACACAAAGCCTCTGTGTATGTGCATGCACATGGTCTGCTACCATTACAATATTGCAAAGCAAGATCAGTGAAATGATCTAACATTCTGAAGCACTCAGTTCTTGGAATATCATCCAAGTTCCTATGCATTTCAATTTGAAAGCTTAGTTGCTTAGTTATAATTGCAACAAAAAGGAGAGACATAAATATTCCTTGAATTGATCTATGTGTGATATAATGTGGAATATTCTCCAAAAATAATTTTTGCCTAACCCAAGCCCTTAAAATTAAAATATCTGGACTATAAATTTATCTTCTAGTCTCAACCCTAGAGGGACAGTAAAGGACCAGATTTCCTTGCCTCTGCAGGAATAAATGTAGTAGAACTCTATGACACCCAACTCTACTATAACATATGTTCAGTTATATTGCAGGCCAAATCATGCACCCCAAATAGAACAACTTTATATATGATAAGCCATTGAAACTGGCACCAGTTCTGTCCTGCAAGGCTAGCATTATGCAGGAATTTTAAATGTCCGTTTTGGAAGGATGTGTTTCTTGTAGGTGATGGATTTGTATTTTGGCTTGCCTAGAAAGTTAGTGATGCTGTATTAGTTTGTTTTCACACTGCTGATAAAGACATACCTGAAACTGGAAACAAAAAGAGGTTTAATTGGTCTTACAGTTCCACATGGCTGGGGAGGCCTCAGAATCATGGAGGGAGGTGAAAAGCACTTCTTACATGGTGGTGGCAAGAGGAAAATGAGGAGGAAGCAAAAGCAGAAATCCCTGATAAACCCATCAGATCTCATGAGACTTATTCACTACCATGAGAATAGCACAGGAAAGACCAGCCCCCATGATTCAATTACCTCCCCCATAGGTCCCTCCCACAATACATGGAAATTCTGGAAGATACAATTCAAGTTGAGATTTGGGTGGGGACATAGCCAAACCATATCAGATGCCAAAGATTGCTGGTCCATGCCTTAAGAAGTTCTTCACCAAAATCAAGGCATTTAGGCAGTGGTTAGACTGAGCTGGTCAAGGTGAAACCAGATATTGAGCTGGGAGAAGAGATATCATTTTTTGGAACATCTGAAGTTGGGGAGTTGAGTGTCTGGGGAGGTAACAAAGCAGTATTTGACACTGTAGATATAGAGTTAGTGTAGTATTGGTCTCTAGAGTCTATTGTGCTTGCAGCCTGGAAAGGTCTATGACTGTAGTTATTTGTTTGGACAGCTACCTGAATGCTTTTATTTTTAAAGGGGGATGATTTTACATCTCCTCCTCAGTTTACCTAGCCTGCCAATCTGCAACTAAGGAGATCAGATTGTCTCAAATTTAGCTTCCATATGCTATTGAGTTCTTTTTTTTATTTTTTGAGATAGGGTCTCACTCTGTCAGTCAGGCTGGAGTGCAATGGTGCTATCATACTTCCCTGCAGCCTCAAACTCCTGAGTAGCTGGGACTACAGGCATGTGCCACAACACCCGGTGTATTAGTGTGTTTTCACACTGCTGATAAAGACATACTTGAGACTGGGACGAAAAATAGGTTTAATGGACTTATGGTTCCACCTGGCTGGGGAGGCCTCACACTCATGGTGGAAGGTGAAAAGCACTTCTCACATGGCTGTGGCAAGTGAGAATGAGAAAGAAGCAAAAGGGGAAACCCTTGATAAAACTGTCAGATCTTGTGAGAGTTATTCACTACCATGAGAACAGTATGGGGAAACTGCCCCTGTGATTCAATTATCTCCCACCAGGTCCCTTCCACAACACATGGGAATTATGAGAGTACAATTCAAGATGAGATTTGGGTGGGGACACAGAGTCAAACCATTTCATTCTGCCCCGGCCCCTGCCAAATCTCATGTCTTTATATTTCAAAACAAATCATGTCTTCCCAACAGTCCCCCAAAGTCTTAACTCATTTCAGCATTAACTCAAAAGTCCATAATCCAAAGTCTCATCTGAGACAAGGCAAGTCCCCTCCACCTATGAGCCTGTAAAATCAAAAGCAAGCTAGTTACTTCCTAGATACAATGAGGGTACAGGAATTGGGTAAATACAGCCATTCCAAATGGGAGAAATTGGCCAAAACAAAAGGGCTACAGGCCCCATGCAAGTTCAAAATCCAGCAGGGCAGTCAAATCAATCTTAAAGTTCCAAAATGATCTCCTTTGATGCCACATCTCACATCCAGGTCATGCCGATGCAAAAGATGGGCTCCTATGGCCTTGGGCAGCTCTGTCTCTGTGGCTTTGCAGGGTATACCCTCCTTTCTGGTCACTTTCATGGGCTGGCATTGAGTGTCTGCCGCTTTTCCAGGCATACAATCCAAGCTGTTGGTGGATCTACCATTCTGGGGTCTGGAGGACAGCGGTGGCCCTCTTCTCACAGCTCCACTAGGCAGTGCCCCAGTTGGGACTCTGTGTGGGGGCTCCAACCCCACATTTCCCTTCTGCACTGCCCTAGCAGAGGTTCTCCATGAGGGCCCTACCCCTGCAGCAAACTTTTGCTTGGGTATTCAGGCGTTTCCATACATCCTCTGAAATCTAGATGGAGGTTCCCAAACCTCAATTCTTGACTTCCTTGCACCCACAGACTCAACACCACATGGAAGCTGCCAAGGCTTGGGGCTTGCACCATCTGATGGCATGGCCTGAGCTGTACCTTGACTCCTTTTAGTCACAGCTGGAGCAGCTGGGAAACAGGACGCCAAGTCCCTAAACTGCACATGGCAGAGGGACACTGGGCCTGGCCTATGAAACCATTTTTTCCTCCTAGGCCTCTGGGCCTGTGATGGGAGGGGGCTGCCACAAAGGTCTCTGACATGCCCTGGAGACATTTTCCCTATTGTCTTAGTGATTAACATTGGGCTCCTTGTTACTTATGCAAATTTCTGCAGCCAGCTTGAATTTCTCCTCGGAAAATGGGTATTTCTTTTACTGCATTGTCAGTCTGAAAAATTTCCAATCTTTTATGCTCTGTTTCCCTTTTAAAACTGAATGCCTTTAACAGAGCCCAAGTCACCTCCTGAATGCTTTGCTGCTTAGAAATTTCTTCTGCCAGATACCCTGTATCATCTCTCTCAAGTTCAAAGTTCCACAAATCTCTGGGGCAGGGGCAAAACGCCGCCAGTCTCTTTGCTAAAACATAACAAGAGTCACCTTTGCTCCAGTTCCCAACAAGTTCCTCATCTATTGAAGACAAAATTCAGTTTATGTATTCAATTAAATGTGCTCAGATTGTATTGTGCTAGATAGGCACATTATTCTAACATAATATGAATGAATCAATAAAATCCTTATAATACTGATGAAATGTGGTCATTTACATGTAAATCTTATATGGCTATTTCCATATGGATATTAATAATATGTAGACCATTTGTTACTAATAGATATTTAAATTCCTTCAAATACTTGTTTATATAACTTTATGCCACAGATTTATCTTTGGCATGAAAAGAAAGAATGGATAAGAGAGATGACTTGTAGAAATATCTTGGGGGTTGTGTAACATCTCGTTTCTGCCCAGGCTCTGTGTGTATTCACAGTATTCTGTGGAGAGGAAGCAAGTATAAGTCAAATTCCTGGTACCTTGAATAACACTCAAATCTGTGTCTCTGTTTCATCATCCTGCAGTGAGCTAGATGGATTCCCCTATCCCTTCTCATCCTTCCACCCAATACTCACCTGTCCACTCTGACTTTTATTTTGACTTTCGAGGCTGGGGATGTTAAGGGTTGGTGGAGGCAGTGCGGTACTGCTGCTCAGTAAGAAGCTTGCATGGCCTTGCCAGATTCCCAAATCACAAAACCACACACTGTTCTCATTAGTGTGAAGTGCAAGATTCTCTCTTCTATGCTAATTTGCAAAGAAATTAAGATGGTACCTTTCAGTAGAAAAATTTCCCTCAGTGTCCTAGTTCAGAGGAGCGATGAAATGTAACATGCAGAGAGTCAGATGTTTAGGTACTCCTCAAGTTTCCTGTAAAAGAGCAGAACTGCAGGCTGCTGGAAAGACTGAGGGTGGAGCTGGCGCTGCAGCAACTGAGGGATGTCTTTGCAAATGTGCTCATGTATGTTTTCATGTGAAAATAATCTTAAAATTTCTCAATTCAGGCTAAGAAGAAAGAAAGAAGACACAATTACTAACACCAGAAATGAAACAGGGATCATCATTTCTGATCAAATGGATGTTAAATGGACAATAAATGAATATTATGAACAATTCTATGCCCGTAAATTGTATAGCTTAGATGAAAAGAACCAATTCATTGAAAGACAGAACCTACTAGAAGTCACATAAGGAGAAATAGATGATCTGAATGGGCCTATATGGACTACAGAAATCGAATTGATAATTAATAAACTTCCAAAACAGAAAGCACCAAGTTTAGAGGGGTTCAAAGGTGAATTATACCAAACAATTGAGGAATAAATGATATCAGTTATTCATAATTTGTTCCAGAAAATCAAAGTAGAATGAATACTTCCCAACTCATTCTATGAGGCCAGCATTACCCTAATACCAAAACCAGATAAAGACATTACAAGAAAGGAAAACTCTAGACAAATATTTCTTATGAACATAGATGCAAAAATCCTCAACAAAATATTAGCAAATTGAATCCAATAGTATATAAAAAACACTATATGTGTGTATAAACCACAATCAAGTGAGGTGTATGTCAGATATGCAATCTCAACATTCAGAAAACAATTAGTGCAATCTATCACATCAACAAGCTAAAGAAGAATCAGATCAAACGATCATATCAATAGATTCAGAACAAACATTTGACAAAATCTAACACGCATTTATATTAAAAATGCTTAGCAAACTAAGAATAGAGGAAAAATTGCTCAAACTGATAAAGAACATCTACAAAAAGTTTACAGCTAACATCATACTTAATGGTGAGAAACTAAATGCTTTCTTTCTAAAATTGGGAATAAGGACAGGATGTCCCCTCTCATCACTCCTATTCAGCATTATACTGAAGTCCTGGTTAATACAATGTGAAAAGAAAAGGAAATAAAAGGTATACAGATTGGGAAAAAAAAACCCAAAATTATCTTTGTCTAAAAATGACATTATTCTACATTATTCAGTAGAAAAATCTCAAATAATAAACAAAAATTCTCCTGGAACTGATACATCATTAAAGACAGGTTGCAGGATGCGAAACCTTTCATTGGTTTAAATTTAAACCAAATTTAATGTGGATTAATATCCAAAAGTCAGTTGGTTTCCTACATATCAGCAATAAACAATTGAAATAAAAGCAAAACACCAATTACATTAACAGTAAAAAAGTGAAACACTTAGGTATAACTTAACAAACCAGGTATCAGATCTATATGAAGGGAAACTACAAAACTCTGATGAAAGAAATAACAAATCTAAATAAATGGGGAGATGTTTAATGTTTGTAGATAGGAAGACTCAATATTGCCAGGAGGTCAGTTTTCCCATCTGGGAATCTATAGATTCAATGCAATTCCTTTTTTTTTTTTTTTTTTTTTTTTGAGATGGAGTCTTTCTGTCTCCCAGGCTGGAGTGTGCAGTGGCGTGATCTCGGCTCACTGCAAGCTCCGCCTCCCGGGTTCATGCCATTCTCCTGCCTCAGCCTCCCGAGTAGCTGGGACTACAGGCACCCTCCACTACACCTGGCTAATTTTTTGTACTTTTAGTAGAGACAGGGTTTCACCGTGTTAGCCAGGATGGTCTTGATCTCCTGACCTTGTGATCCGCCCACCTTGGCCTCCCAGAGTGCTGGGATTACAGGTGTGAGCCACCATGCCTGGCCTCTTGCCTTGATTTCTGTTCGTTTCTCTCTCCCTGTGTTGGAGGAGCCGCAAGTCAGCTGGCTGGACTGTTCTGATCATGCATGAAGTACCTGGTGACCCAGGAATTCATATGGTTTCCTTAGTTGCATTTTTAGGGCAACCACACAAGATCTGTAAAGGTGAAAGCAGCTATATCATGGCCAGTGGCAGGCTGGAACCATTGGATGGGTTTTCACCGCCTTCCTGGGTTGCTTTTCCAGGAGGACCCACATATGTGACAATGGCTCTTAGGGTCTAGGGGCGAGATGACAGGCATCTTAAGCCTCGAATTGGTTTGTCCTTAGGGAAGTTTTAAATTTTGGATGTTGCTCCTAGCACAGGATTCTTAGCAAATAGTAGTCATGGTACATTCTGGTTTGCTGACTGCTTAAACAGAAGTTTCAAACACAGAAACAGGTCATGGTTTTTATACATTATTGTATGCCTATGACTAGTTGCTGGTCACAGCAAAGCCAGGTGAAAAACCCAGGATGCTGCTGGTGATGAATCCCATTTGCAACAGTACAGTAACTAAAAATCCAAAAGAAAAAAATATACAGGAGCTTTCATGGCATAAACCATAAGCCTTTACAGACACCAATAAAAGTAGACTTGAATAAGTGGCAGGATACTATAATAAGTTAAATTCAAATTAAAAGCCCCATGCGATTGGGAGAGCAGGATTGGACAAAGTGTTGCTAAAATATCCTGTAGGTAAGTGCCAATATTCACCAAGAAATCTTTAAAAATCAAGAGTATTGGAAAAATTTAAATATATTACAGACCTCTATGCAGATGTAGGTCTGTTTTAAGAGTAGATGGATGAATTGGAGAGCACAGGCTGCTGGCAGCGACCCCTCCTCTGCTCCACCCCCCAGAATAAGAGTTTATAGGCGGCATCACTAATCACGAGGGAAGGAAACTTATGAGTCAGTGGTGCAGGCATAATAGGTGGGGAATGGAGGTAGATTCTCTCCTCATACCATATACTGACCATAGCTACTCAGTCTCCAGCCTCTTCAGTGGTCAAATGGAAAGAGCATGGGCCAAGGCCTCCACCCTGAAATAATCGCGCAGTGAGCACACATGTTGGTGTGGCCCGAGACACCAGGTACACGAAGATGCTCTCGTAAGGCAGGATGTTCTGAGCACCTAGAGGTCACTGCCCAGAAACTGGCCAAGGGCCAGGCATGTTTTTCAACATACAGGGTTTGAATGCTCCAGACTTTCTGAATTAACCTTTTACTGTACAGGGACTACGTGGTGGCTGCACAGAGAGTGGGAACAGGCAACCAGAGACCTGAGTAGGGACTCAGGCAGGTGTTTGTGAAGAGGGGAAGGGGTGGAGATCTGGGGTTGGGAAAGGACACTGGAAGAACTCAGCCCATTGTCTGATCTCACACATGTTTAATGGAGGGGCAGTTGTCCTGAAGGCCAGAGGCCAAGGCCATCAGGAGGGAAGGTAGTGCTGATGGTTGAGGCACAGTTCAGTCCCAGGTTCCAGGGTCCACAGCAGAGCCCCGGCTGCAGCCTCATGCCCTCACTTGAGAATGGATTAGTTGCACTTAAGAATTTCCCCTTAAAAAATCATTAGCATTTCTCTACAACCACTGGTGGCTCTTTTTGTTGTTATTGTTGAGACAGGGTCTTGCTCTGTCACCCAGTCTGGAGTGCAGTGGCACGATCATGGCTCACTGCAGTCTCGACCACCCAGGCTCAAGGGTTCCTCCCACCTCATCCTCCCAAAGTGCTGGGATTACAGGCACGAGCCACTCTGCCTGGTCCTCTGGTGGTTTTCTATGGGCATCGATTTTGCCCGAAAAGCAAGGAAGAGTCAATGAACAGGAATAAATACCTGAACAAACAGAGCCATCCTCTGTGCCTCAGGGAGATGTGATCCCCAACCATAGCATGTTCTTGGATGCCTTTACACTTACAGTGTGTCCTCATGTGAAGTCATCATGTGAGAAAACACACACCTGAAAGGAAAAATGAGCAGGTACAGACTGTAAAATGCAGAACTCACTGGAAACTATTCTTAAGGGGACAAAGTTAAGATTGAACAATAAGACCATTAATTTAAAGGACTACAAAAGCAGAAGGTTTTTATGTCAGGAGAAATAATTGTATAAGTAGGGATCAGAGTGAAAATCAAGAGTAAATAATAATTACAATGATGGTGAAAATGACTTTTTAGCAATCACGAAAAGAACAGAAATCATTATAAAACACTTCCCCCACACCCCAAATTGTTTGAAATCTTCTTGGAATCTGGTGGAAGGTGAGACTATGGAGGTAAGATGAGGGAGTCCTGGGAAGATTTCTTTTTCAAACAAAGGAGCTTTGGAAAACCTAAAAGGAGGCAGAGAACAAAAGTTTGGGGGAATGTGTGTTTGTGTTGCTGTGTGAATAAAGCTGAGTGCCTCAAGGGCTGCTGCAGTTGGAGTCTGACAGCTGACATGGAGGGGAACGAGCTGTGGCCAAGGGCAGAGGAGGTGAGGGTCATGGAGGGCGCGTGGAGGGGAACATGCCACAGAGGTGATGAAAGGCAGCTTTGTCGACAGAAAGCAGGGAAGCCTCATGGGGAGACGGGAGATATGGAACTGTGGGATGTTTAGGGTCACTGGAATCGTTGGCTCAGTGGGGCCAAGGCTGGACGGGGGTGCCGAGGGCCAAGGGTGGAGGTTTCAGCTGGTGACTTCATGGCAGGTGCCTCTTTTATCACCTCCTGGGCCAAGAGCTGGAGGGGTTATCTCAGCACTCCCTGATCCTGCAGTGGGAGACTTATGCGTTTCATTCCTCACTTGCTCAAAGAGATTAGCGTGTTCTTCACTGGGATCTCCATGAGGAGGGTGGGGACAGGCAGGATTTAGAGGAAGCCCGGGGGACCCAGCTTATGGGAATCTATGCATGGAGGCAGAGGGCATCCTTGCTTTTCCCCTCAAGATTAAGTGAAACTGCAGAAAGCCAGAAAAGACACCAGCTTCAAGACAGTGTTTACACAGGACACTCCGAACAGTCGAGGCAGAGCCTGGGGCATGGCTCATGGGACCAGGACTTTTTAGGGGCTTAGCATTACCAGGTAGTCCTGCTCATCATGTGCTGCCCCCTCTCAGGCTTTTGATCAGCCAGAGAGTCCACACACACTGAACAACCACAGAATGTGTGGTCAAGTCTGAGTGTTCAGTCACATCGAAAGGCCTTACAGTCATAGGGCACACATCTTTCTACTTTGTATGGCTTTGCCCATGGTGCAAATGACCAGATCTTTATGCCACTTCGAGGGTGCCATTATAGTGGAAGTTGCTTCTAAAAATGCAGCGGTGAATGCCATATGGAACAAAGTGGAGTGAAAAGCACAAGAGTTTTAGTACTAAAATCAGATAACAAATCTGGCCCAGCACTCCTTGAAAGCCTCTTGGGGCAGCTGCTTGACCTCTGAATGTTATCTCCTTAGGATGCTATTGTGGATGCAGATGAGGTTCATCTCTTGCTCCTGGTGTTATGAGTAACACAGTGTGAACGGTCGCATAAGTGAATGTTATCTATTCTTGCTCTAACTCTGGGTTGAGTCCTTGGTCCCATGAAATCCTAGATTCGCCCCATCTGGCCCCATAGCAGGGCTTCCTAGAGTCCAGTGTGGCTGAGTTTTTCATGAACTTGGCGGGTGCAGACACACTTCCGGTTCCAGGGAGACCCATCTGCATGTTCCACACTCAATCCCCGATGGGTGAGAGAGTGCTTCTCTGCAGACATGGTGGGGAGGATCGGGCTGAGTGTCTTACTGTAAAAGAAGCTCCCGCTGGGAGTGGTGGCTCACGCCTGTAATCCCAGCACTTTGGGAGGCCAAGGTGGGCGAATCACGACGTCAGGAGATTGAGACCATCCTGGCTAACACAGTGAAACCCCATCTCTACTAAAAAATATATATAAAGAATTAGCAGAACGTGGTGGCAGGTGCCTATAGTCCCAGCTACTTGGGAGACTGAGGCAGGAGAATAGCATGAACCTGGGAGGCAGAGCTTGCAGTAAGCGAAGATCGCACCACTGCACACCAGCCTGGTCAACAGAGTCAGACTCCGTCTCAGAAAAAAAAAAGAAATTCCACTTCACATTAGCTTTCAGAAATTACAAACTGCTTCAGAAGTCTGATTCTGGATTTGCTAGTTTTGAAACTTTGATGAACAAAATCAATGGAAAACCTACCGTTTAGAAACTACCAGGTGGCTTCCTCTTTTGTAAGAGATGAAGCCCAAATTAATGGTTGGAGGAAAATTGCTCTTCTGTTTGAGAAAAGGGAGAAAAGACACTTCACTATGTGTTTTGGTTTTCAAAAGGCGAAGCCAAGATCCTACTCGGAAATAGTTTTTAAGACACCATAGAACCACATGATTTTCTATAATGATGTCAAGGGTGGTCTTCACTGTGGGTAGAACCGCATTTCTCCATTTATTCAAGCACTGTTCATTGAACTAGGCTATATGGAACCCAACCATGTGCCTTACACCCTCCAGGCCTGAGTGTTGCCTGCATGGAGCCTGCAGTCTAGTAAGAGGAACAGACACCAATCCGACCATCACATCACTGCCACCAAGTGCTGTGAAGCCAAGGTGATGTGCAATGGGGCACTGAGCCTGGTTTTGAAGCCTTCTCTGAATAAGTGACTTTTAAGCCAAAATCCAAAGATGAGTCAAAGTTTATAGACAAAAGGGGGTAGGGTGCTCATTTTGGCAACATGTATACTAAAATTGGAGCAATCCAGGAAAGATTCACATGGCCCCTGTGCAAGGAGGACTCATGAAGTGTTTCATATTTCTGCAGAACAATGTGAAGGCATTAAATGGCACTGTACTGTACACTTACAGTGCTTAAACTGGTACATTTTATGTTATGTATGTGATAATATATATCACAATTTTTAAAAAGAGAGAATGGGTGGAGTTGCAAAAGCCCCATTGCAGGCAGAGGGAGCATCAGGTCCAAGTGTTAGTGAACCAAGAGGAAACCCAGCAGCCAGGACTTGTGTGCTGAGATTTGTGGGGTGGCGTGTGGCCCAAGATGAGACTGGAATTGCAGAACCTGGTTATCGGTCTTTGTCTCAAGGCCAGTGAAAGATTACTGAAAAGCTTTTATTAAGGCAGTGACATAATTTGTGTTAAAAAAAAAATATATCCCCCTGGACCAGGGTGAGAGTGGTTGGAGGGGCAGTGAATGTGGCTGACCAGGTAGAAAGCTGTCAGAGTTCTTCAGGAGAGAGATGGCTGTCACTTGGAGTAAGGTGCTGGAGTTGAGATGTAGAAAAGTGGGTAGATTTGAGAAAAGTTGGAGAACAAATGGCTGAACTTGTTGATGGGTTGCTGTGGGGGTGAGAGAAGGGACTCGTTGGGATGGATCTCCATGTTTCTGGGTGAACGGTGGTGCCAGTAACTGGGGCAGGAAGCACAGAGAGAAGGGGTTGGAGGATGGATAAAGGTGCTTGTTTTGGGCATGGTGTTGAGTTTGCACCTCGGTGAGGTTTGCAGCTGCCAGTGGGGGAAGATTCTGTGCACGGGTCGTTGACTCAGGGCTCACTAAGGCCTGCACTAATTTCTGGTGGAGTCTCTGGTGATTCTACCTGCTTATGTACTGCACTGTTTTCTGAGGCATGTCTGTCACGGGACATGTGAGGACTCAGGACCACTCCCGAGAGAAAACAGATGGAACACCCCATCTGCCACGTGCAGCAGCCGGGCCTGCTCCCAGGGCAGCTGACAAAAATTCTCCCTTCTTCTTCTGAAAGGCTGCTCCCAAAGAAACCACACTGGCCTCATGACAGCATCCTGACTGGACTGTCCGTGGCATGTTGGTATTTTAGGCCTGCCAATTAACCGTGTGTCCAACTCTGGGTCCTTTAGACCCCAGGGTGGGCAGCTCTCAGAGCACTTCTGAAACATCGGCTTACGAGGCACACACTGTGCTGAGTGATTGAAACTAAATGTTGCTTCAGTTGCAGGGCTTGACTCTCTGGAACAGCTGCCGTTTCATTTAACAATCTTGGAAAATGAAAACATACCGGCTGGGTGTGATGGCTCACGCCTGTAATCCCAGCACCTTGGGAGGCCGAGGCGGGCGGAGCAGGAGGTCAGGAGATGCAGACCATCCTGGCTAACACGGTGAAACCGTCTCTACTAAAAATACGAAAAATTAGCCGGGCGCCTGTAGTCCCAGCTACTCGGGAGGCTGAGGCAGGAGAATGGCGTGAACCCGGAGGCGGAGCTTGCAGTGAGGCGAGATCATGCCACTGCACTCCAGCCTGGGGGACAGAGTGACACTCCGTATCAAAAAGAAAACAAAAAGAAATATTCTAACAGGGCACACACAACCTTTCTATGTTATCATCTCTGCAATAACATTTTCAAGGAATTCTTTGTAAATTCTAGTAAAGTAGAATATGCTTAAGTTTTGTTAAACTCTGAAATTTTATTAAAGTTTTATTAAAAACGAATTGTTAAAGCCGGGCGCGGTGGCTCACACCTGTAATCCCAGCACTTTGGGAGGCCGAGATAGGCAGATCACGAGGTCAGGAGATGGAGACCATCCTGGCTAACACGGTGAAACCCCGTCTCTACTAAAAATATAAAAATTAGCCAGGCATGGTGCCCCATGCCTGTAATCCCAGCTACTCGGGAGGCTGAGGCAGGAGAATCGCTTGAACTGGGGAGGCGGAGCTTGCAGTGGGCTGAAATCGTGCCACAGCACTCTAGCTTGGGTGGCAGAGTGAGACTCCGCTCTTAAAAAAAATAAAATAAAATATTTTTTTTTAAAAATGGTCCCCTTCACACAGTGTGCTCAGTGGACAAAGAACCTGTCATCCCCTCATGCCACTTGCCAGTCAAAATTCTCCAAAGAATTTAGAGCTAAAAGCAATTACTTCTCTAGAAAATGTTATATTCTGCTCCTATTAAAAGCTTTTAAAAAGGCAAGGTGGCTAAAATACAAAAATTGGCTAACATATTGTTTCTCCCCTCTGCTTCACCAAACTGCCAGTCCAGTGGCTATTTGGCCTTCACTAATGAATGTTACTTTTTTCTTCAACAGGAAACGGGCTATGTATATTTCTTAAGAGTGCACTCTAGCCAGGAACTGACTTCCCAAAATAGCTGCGTTTTCAGAAACATTGTTTACTTTTAGAAATGGACTACCTGGAACGAAGGCTCATGAGTGATCTGCGTCATCCTGTTGAGTGAGAATAGAATTGTGGGGTGGATGTCCCACATTCCTGCCCCACACTGTGTGCTTTCCATCAATCAAGTGTAACTCCTCAGAAATTTGAGGCGCCCCAGAGAGGCAGCCAGGTCTAAATGGAACAGCCCCCGGAGGACGCAGTTAGGCATCTGGAAAAACGGCACACTCGGCACCCTCGGGAAGGTGTGGAGGGAAGCGCCCCGGGAAGCAAAGAGCAAGGGGCTCCTAGCGGCTTCGGCTTCCCTCTCTTAGGCTGCTTCTCCCTTTGTTTCCCTTTTCTTCGGATGGTCTACATATTTGGGATGCTCATGGAAATTACTGCATGCCATCATTTATTCAGAGAAAATCCCCAGCATAATTTGGTCAAAGAGTTTACAAAGTTTTGGCCGGGCGCAGTGGCTCACGCCTGTAATCCCGACATTTTGGGAGACCAAGGCGGGCGGATCACGAGGTCAGGAGATCGAGACCATCCTGGCTAACAGGGTGAAACCCTGTCTCTACTAAAAAATACTCTTGAGTATAGCGAGAGACTCTGAGTGTAGTGGTCTCACCCTAAAAAGGTTTTTGTTTGTTTGCTTGTTTGTTTGTTTGTTTTTTGAGAAGGAGTCTCGCTCTGTCGCCCAGGCTGGAGTGCAGTGGCGCGATCTCGGCTCACTGCAAGCTCCGCCTCCCGGGTTCACGCCATTCTCCTGCCTCAGCCTCCTGAGTAGCTGGGACTACAGGCGCCCGCCGCCACACCTGGCTAACTTTTTTGTATTTTTTAGTAGAGACAGGGTTTCATCGTGTTAGCCAGGATGGTCTCAATATCCTGACTTCGTGATCCGCCCGCCTCGGCCTCCCAAAGTGCTGGGATTACAGGCGGGAGCCACTGCGCCCGGCCGTTTTGCCTTTTTTTTAAAAAAAAAATTACAATTTAGGCCGGGTGCGGTGGCTCACGCCTGTAATCCCAGCACTTTGGGAGGCCGAGGCGGGCGGATCACGAGGTCAGGAGATCGAGACCATCCTGGCTAACACAGTGAAACCCCGTCTCTACTAAAAAAAAAAAATACAAAAAATTAGCCGGGCGTGGTGGCGGGCGCCTGTAGTCCCAGCTACGCGGGAGGCTGAGGCAGGAGAATGGCGTGAACCCGGGAGGCGGAGCTTGCAGTGAGCCGAGATCGCGCCACTGCACTCCAGCCTGGGCGACAGAGCGAGACTCCGTCTCAAAAAAAAAAAAAAAATTACAATTTAATCACAATATTAGCCTGGCCCACAGGAAAAAAACCCCATTTGGGAACAAATGTTTCTCCCATGAAATAAAAACTCCTCTTTTCCCCTAAATGCCTCTAGGCAATATTCTCTTCTTTATAGTTTATATCCGTTTGAAAATCATGACATAATACTGTCTATTCAGTTTCTCATTTTTATTTTTAAACCCATAAACCTTTCAGATCCTGAGCTTGGATGAGACTGACTGTCTTTCATGGAACAGCTTCCCCAGGCTGCACTGGGACCCTCCCTATACAAGGGACAGTGTCCAGCCCCCAGGCCTTGGAAGGGGGTGACTTTCCAGCCCCAGCTCCCATCCATATCAGTGACCATATCTGAGGCCCAGATGGGGGATTTCTGCTGGAGCTTTTGGGCCATAGTATTGCTGATTTTTCCTTCAGCATCTTTGCATTTCTTTTCTTGCTGGCTTTAAAAAAATTATTGAGCCTGAAAATGATTGAGGACCAAAATATTTTAAGAATATGTAATACCTCCACAAAAATCTAAATAAAATATCTCTTACAGTTTCCCAGTGGGTCTTCTATAAATGACAAATTCATCATAAACAGAAGCCTGGAAAATAACAATTTTTATTATTTTTTACGACTGAAGTTCACAACCTAAAATAAATACATTAGCAGCAATTCAGATAGGCATAAAACTTACCCTCAAAAAAATATTAAAACTAACGGAAGCGCATACTCCACTCATCACTTGTCAATTCTATTTAACGTTGAAAGTGTTAGAAATATTTATCAATGAGATAGAAAAAAATTACACATTTTCTTCAGTTCAGAGGAACACTGATGAGCATGTTGCAATCCAGTTTTACAATTGCACATGGCCCCCACTAGCCCCATGATCTCTGTTCTTCAGTTGACATGGCGGCTCCAGGACATGTTCCCACAGCCACTGCAGTATGAGATATATTTTTTTTCTTTCATCAGCACATTTGAGGAAAGATTTCCAAGACAGTTGCATCCAAACATTTCTTGTATCTGAAGGTCTCTTTGCCCTACACTCTGGAGTCAAGGCATCAAGAAACAAGAGGGAAAAGGCCAGGAGCCTGGACACAAGCTGCTCTCTGCCTATACCACGGGATGCAGCTGAGCACCACCATCCACAGATCTGGGCCCAGGCCTGCTCTGCACCCAAACACCTCGTTTGTAATTTGTAATAGGATTATAGGACGTCAACATAATAAGGAAGGATTTTGTGAAGGTCATGATTTATTTCCTTTAATCTTTCTATTCCTAAAATAGAAGAAATTTAATAAAAGCCACCCAATCGCTTTTCCTCTCCAGGCAACCACTTTCTCCCCACACAAACACAGCCTTTGCTTGGCTTCCAATCCATAGCTCAGGTTATTCCTAGTCACTGGATACTGGATGTCATCAGTTAGTTGGAGTTAACTGGAAGTAAGTGTCAGGAGAGAGGCAGGGACAGATGACACAGGAGCCCTGGGCTGTGTCAGAAGTCACAGGAGCTGTGGCTGCTCAGCTGTGCCTGAAAGCTTCTGGGCACTGCCGTCCCCACTGCTTACATCACCTCAGGCCCCTCTGGAGCTGAGGCTGTCTAGGTTTCAGAAATACAGATTCCTGAATGAACAGTTCTGATAGAAGGTGTGAGGGAGCCAGAGGAAAAGGTGGAACCCACAGTTATTGGGGCGTATGCAGGAGGCTGGAATAGGAGGAAGGGTGGAGCCATCTAAAGGGAGTCATGGGAAGAGAGAAACCTTTTGAAGTCTTTTCCATCTAAAATGCAGTCTTTGGCAATCAGGTGTTTCTCTTGTCTTGAAATCCCCAACTGAAATGGAGGTGCATTGATTCTTACCTGCCTTGGTGGAAATTAGCAGTTTAAAAATAATACTTTGACCCACGTTCATAGCAGCACTATTCACAATTACCAAAAGGTGGAAGCCAATCAAGTCTCCAACTCTATATGGGTGAATGGATAAACAAAATGTGGTGTCTACGTACAGCATAGCCCTCTAGAGCTCACAGCTGTTAATCACTTAGAGGGGAAAAAAACCCATTAGAATGAATTTATAAGAATTAAACATTGGCATTAAAAACCAAAGGAAAGTAAATTGCATTGTATGAAAGGAAAATGGAAATGTAATACAGAACATATCAAATTAGATATTTTCTTTTTTCAGAAATGTTTACCGTAAGGTAGGAGACAGGGAACACGTTGCAGAGAACCTGCCATTCAGATGACTGGGGCTGCAGTTGATCTGCTCTGTTCCTACTTTGTGGTATGACCTTGTAAGTTGCTGCAGTGTTTCAGGGGATTCTAGTTCCTCTGATCTAAAACCAGAGGTCTGAAGAGGAAGGAATCCAAGGTGCACAGACTGCAGGAGCTTGGTGGCCCCATGTGATGTTCAAACACCAAAGAGACAGGAGTGAAGGCAAAGGCGTGGAAATTCCAGATTGGATCTCCTCAGTCCTACTGTCCAGGGGTCTGAAATACATTGTGGGTTAATGAAAAAGACTTATACTTTATTGTGATGCCTGTGAAAGCCTGCAACACTGACCAGCCAAAGCCTCTTAACGTTAATCAGTAATCAAAAGATTGGAACTTTTGGTCTGTAAAAATACTCTATCAAATTTGTGAATCAAGATTACAGGAGAGGTAGAAAGTAGGCTCTTAATCAGGAATCCTTAGGCACGATTTGAAGATTTTAATGTGTTTTTTATTTCATTGCCAGATTTTTCTTCTTGAAATATTTATTGGCTGGGTACCATGGCTCACGCCTGTAATCCCAGCACTTTGGGAGGTTGAGGTGGGTGGGTCACTTGAGCCCAGGAGTTCGAGACCAGCCTGGGCAACATAGTGAGACTCCATCTCTAGAAAAAAAAAAAAAAAATAATAATAATAATAATAATAATAATAAAATACAAAAATTAGTCAAGTACAATGGCATGCACCTGTAGTTCCAGCCACTTGGGAAGCTGAGGTGGGAGGATCACTTGAGAAACTGGGAGGTTGAGGCTGCAGTGAGCTGTGGTCACACCACTGTACTCCTGCTTCGGCAACAGAGTGAGATCCCATCTCAAAAAAAAGAGGAAGCATTTATTTTATCTTATTTTTAAAAAAGGGCTGTGGAACATCAGTACTGAGCTCATGGGATACCATGGTGAGCTAAAAGATGGGATCTTTGCCCTCATGGAGTTTATGTTTTAGTGGGAAAGACAGACAGACACACAAATTGAAGTAACATTTAGTGTGTCAAGTGATACGACACACTTTTTGCAAGAGGGGGACTAGCATGTGCATATGTGGGACAGTGAGGCTCAATCATGGGAGGCCTCCTGGAGGAGTTGAAGTCTAAAGCTAAGACATGAAAGTAAAGGACTAGGGCAGGAAGGAGGGTCCCTGCCTGGCAGTTATTACTGTCCAAGGGGAGATGAGAACGTGCAGCCCTGGAAGCTCTGAGAGGAGATGGGTGTGGTGAGCAGCTCAAATTGAGTCCAGTGGAGAAGCTGTTAAGGGGGCTGCCCCTCCCTGAAGGGTCCTGTAGGTGAGGTTAGAGCTGTGGGTCTTGCATCCTAGGCACAGGAAGGAGTGACTGACAGGTTGTCAGGCAACTGGCTGGGGCGCAGGTCTCCTAGAAAGGGCAGTTGACTCTGTACTTGTCACAGGTCTATGGTTACAAAGAATAGATTCATACACTCAAGATATTTACAATGCAAAGGGGAAGCTGTGCACAGACAGGTAATTTCAGAGCTTAGTTAGAAACAAAGTCATTTGGGATTGTGAAAGAGACAGATAAGGCTTCCCGTTAGAGGAATGTGTGCATGAGCCACAGCTAGTATGCACAAGCCTTCTCCCTGCACCTGCTCTATAGTGATGGTGGTGATGGCAGTGATGATGTTGATGATGATGATGAATGGGATAATGAGGAAGAAGAGGGAGTGAGAGAGGAGGAAGGCTTTATGAGCCTATTCTGGGGAAGTAACACCCAGTAGGAATTTCTCTAACGCGGTGGTTCTCAAAATGTGCTCCCTGGACCCACAGCATCAGTATCACCTGGGTACTTATTGGAAATGCAAATTCCTGGGTCCCATCATAAACATACTGAGTGAGACATTCTAGGGATGGGGCCCAGCAATCCGTGTTTTTAACAAGCGCTCTGGGTGATTTGATGCATGCTACACTTGAGAGACACTACTCTGCTTGATGTTTATATGTACCCTCCTAGTTGCCATTCTTTTAACTGACTGCCTAATATTTCATTCAATAGATACATCATGTTTATTCTACTGGGTCCATATTTGCCAACACCTGAGTTATCTGCACCTTTTGGCTATTACAAGTAATGTGGTAGTGAATGCCCAAGTACATTTAGCTTGGTGAATTCATTAATTTATGATTTATTTATTTTTTATTATTGAAGTACCCTTTTTTTTTTTTTTTTTTTTTGAGATGGAGTCTTGCTCTGTCACCAGGCTGGAGTGCAGTGGCGCAATATCAGCTCACTGCAACCTCCACCCAGGTTCAAACCATTGTCCTGCCTCAGCCTCCCGAGTAGCTGGGACTACGGGCACACAGCACCATGCCCAGCTAATTTTTCTATTTTTAGTAGGGAAGGAGTTTCACTGGATCTGCCTGCTTTGGCCTCCCAAAGTGCTAGGATTACAGGTGTGAGCCACTGTGCCCCACCTGAAGTTTACTTTATAAGCAGTGAAATGCACACATCTTATGTATACAGTTTGATGAGTCTGACAAACACATATACCCATGTAACTCACACTCTTGTTAATCCATTACCCCAGAAAGACAACAAATGCCAGAAACAGAAAATTACCATATGATTCTTGACAACAGTTTGCCTAATGTAAACCCTGACTGCCAATGTATAGGAGGGTTCATTTCTCATATCCACACAAACTCTGGTTATCACTAAAGAGCTTCATTTTTGTTAATATCATATTTGAAATAAATAATATATTGTTGATACTTTGATTGACATTTGTCAGTATAATTAGTTGTTTTCCCCATATGTTTATTCTCTCTTTGTATTTCTCTTTTAATGATTTGGTCAGATGATCTAATGAACTTGAATATAGAATTATCTTTCCCTCTGCCCAGATATCATTTCCTTGAGGAATCCCCTTCCTGACACTGCTTTCACTCTCCTCTCTCCCACTGGACTAAGAGAGCTTATCTGCACTTCTTTTTGGCCCTTTTCACTGTATTTTTCAACTAGATTTTAAAGCATTTCCTTGTGTTCATTGTTTTCCTCCTCCTCTGTCCCCTGGAAAACTACAGACACTAGCCTTCCAACTCTTTCCCCGGAGCCCAGCACAGTTTCTGGCACTTATTGGCTTCCTTTTGCCTAAGTATAAATTCACCTGTAGTATTTGGGAGAAACTGAAAAAAAAATTAGCTACGTAGTCATTGAGAAGAGCATGGGATCTAAAAAAACCTCTGAGACCCAAAAAAACCAACAAAGTCCTTTTTCCCTTCCTCTCTGCTGAGCTCAAAACTATCACTGAGGAAATAAAGGCAAAGTCCCACCAAAATATTCAAAGCTACCATTGATATTTTGGAATTTGATTGATTTTTTTAAGCAACCATCATATACAAGCAATGTGCATTGATATATGTTCTGATAATCATTTCTGTTGCTGATCCGTGTCTCTGGCTGGGCTCTTTGGCCTGTTTGAAGAAACAGAGCCCTGTCAGTGTGGGGAAAGTCTGATTTTTGACTTACAGGCATGGTGACAATTTAGAACTCTTTCTCATCTAGATACATTCTTTTCTTTTGAATTCAATAAATATTCACTAATTAGTTACTAGATGCTAAACACAGAGGGGACCATAAAGATCTCTAAGGCTGTCCTGTCCTCTGTGATAGGTTAAAAACACAATAGCTCATGGTAAAGCGAGAAGGTAAAATTGGCTATAGTTGCTGAAATGCCAGGGAAGGAGGGGTCACTTCCAGACAGCCAGCGCTGATTTAGTCAAGGCCAAGGAATCTGGAGGGCGCCAGGCAGACAAATACCCTGGAAGAAGTCCCTTGGAAAGCAGAGGCTGGGTTTCTTGAGTATGTAAATCATTGTAAATCGCTTCTTCAGTATATTTTGCATTTGGCGATATTTGAACCCCTTTCTCAGCTCTTAATGGCCTGAAATTGAGAAAATGTAAAGTGAAGGAAGGAAGCAGGGATTCAAGCCTTGGCTACACTCAGAAATGGCATGATCTCTAGAGAGAACACATTTTGCATTAGTGGTGTGAAATGTGTCCAGCCCTGTGCTGGAACGGCTTTATAAACACTTGCCTTTCTCCTATTTTTTAATGGGTTCATTGTCCCCTTGGGCCAGTTTGTAGGTTCTAAAAGAGATGTGCCATAATCAATTCAGAACTCTTACAAGAGTGAGAGGAAAAGTCTTGGTTATTGGATAATTTGCTTATATTCTTATCTTGCGTTTTGGCTGCTTTAGTAATTTTTGAGATTTGATTACTGAAACAGTAAATAGCTCATACAACTCTCATTAAAGGCTACATTGAACATTCCGCAGGCATTCCAACAGGACAGTGTTTCAGGGACATAATAGTGCATTATACCTAGCAAATTTGGGTCCATAAAAGTTTACCAAACACCTGTGCGAGGCACTGCTCCAGGTGCCCAGGAAGCAGAGAGAAATATGATGCATCCTTGTCCCTAGAGAGCTCACATGTAACAACTGTTAGAATCCCAAGCCTTTCTGTGACAGGTGTGGTCATGAGGTCTCTACAGGGTGCCTTGGAGGACAGGGGAGGAGAGAGTGATGCTGATGAGATACAGCGCTCTGTGTTTCATATGGTGGGGCATGTGTGAGTTGGGTCTTGCAAGAAGAGTGGGATTTTGACTAAAGAAGAGGAGAGGTCGTGGAGGAGCACTCTAGGATGGTGGTGGGCAGTGAGTGTGCATTTTGGCTGGAGCACGGAGTCTGCATTTGGGAGTAGATGAAGGGAGGATAGTGGGGAAGAGTTGGGGAGGATAGGAGGCATAAAAGAGGTCAGCCACATTGTGAAGACCTTGGATGTCGAGCTATGGCATCACATATACTCTGCAGCCATGGGAACCCATAGGAGATTTGTAAAAGAAGGGTGACACCATCAGCCCTGAGAGAAGGGAGAATTGGAGGAGAGAAGGCTGGGCTTGGGATACCAATCAGAGCCTCTTCAAATAGCCCAGCAGGTCAGTGATCAGATGGGGGTTGTGGAACACTTGGGATATCTGCAGTACTTCTGCACTCTGCCTGATGCATGTGGAAAAAAAGAGGCTGATTCCGTTATTACGTCAGCCATATAACTGGTTTTTTTTCTTTTTTTTTTTTTGAGAGACGGAGTCTCACTCTGTAGCCCAGGCTGGAGTGCAGTGGTGCGATCTCCGCTCACTGTAAGCTCCATCTCCCAGGTTCATGCCATTCTCCTGCTTCAGCCTCCCAAGTAGCTGGGACTACAGGCGCCTGCCACCACACCCGGCTAATTTTTTGTATTTTTAGTAGAGATGGGGTTTCACTGTGTTAGCCAAGATGGTCTCAATCTCCTGACCTTGTGATCCACCCGCCTCGGCCTCCCAAAGTGCTGGGATTGCAGGCGTGAGCCACCGTGCCCAGCCACAGTTCACCTTTTAACAGGACCTGTGGAATATTCTTGGTAGGGAGCCAGTAGAGCTTCCTGGTTAAATGCATGGGCCCAAGAGCCATATTACTTGGGTTGGAATCTTGAATTATGTTCTTAGGCAAATTAATTGATCTCTCCATCCCTCAGTTTCCTCACCTGTGAAATGAGGATAATAATAGTTTTACAGCATGTTGTGAGGGGTTAATAAAATAATATTTATAAAGTGTTCAAAACACTGCCTGATACATAGCAGCTGTACAAGAGAGCTTTTTTTTTTTTTTTTTTAAATTATCATCACTGTTGGCAGAGCAGTAGCAGTTCTGAAGTTGAGTCCACCCTGGTCTCAGGTGAGCACTGGCCAGTGAATATGTGGCCTGAATGTCTGTCCTCAGCATTCCCACTGCAATCATAAAGCAGATCACTTATAACAGTTGTCTTTAGCCTTGCTGCAGACTAGATTCATCTGAGAGTTTTAAAAAATTCCAATGTCCAGACTGCTTCCCAGACCAACTAAACTGGAATCTGAGGAGGCAGTACTCAGACATCAGTGGGTGTTTTTAAAGCTTCCTTGTAATTCCAACACATGGCCAAGACGGTAAATCATTGCCCTAATTTCTTTCTTCCTTAGGGAACGAATGGTTGTATATAACTTCACTCTCATCAATAGCATTGACATTAACTATGAGCTTGTAGCTTCTTAGGCCCTGTCCCAGATCTACTGCAGATTCTGCGGTTTAGCAAATGCCCAGGAGATTTGTATGCATATTAAAGTTTGGGAATTCTGGGAAGTTCTTTGGTATTCATGGGTTCTCTGAGGTTAAACAGAAAAAATTCAGGTCCTTTCCTTCTACTGGAGAGGTTCAGATGATGGTTATTGACATCCTGTGCAATGGAAATGTTTTAGTGGTGTGTTATGTTTTTGAAGGTAATAAGATATGTAAGCTGCGGGAGGTAAAAAGGCCACTGAATGTAAAGTTAGGACACTCAACCAGAGGTCTCAAAACTGTCTGAAGTAGCTCAGTGATATTGGGCAAGCCACTTAAGTTTCTGAGCCTCTGCTTCTTCAAACATCTGTTAATACCTGCTAGAGACTAGAACCTGCTCTAGGCGCTGTGTACAAAACAAACAAAAACTACACACACACTCAAGCCACAGCAAATAAGGCTGTTAAGGACTTTACAACAGTTATAAATGATTGTTATACATAATAGAAAGACAAAGTAAAAGGACTTTAGAAACCAGAAGGAGAGAGATGACTTCTGCCTGGCCTTCACAAAGGATGTGAACTTGGATTCTGTATTAATGAGGAGATGGTTTTCAGCAACAGTGAAAATTACATGAGTGAGGGCTGGGCACAGTGGCTCACGCCTGTAATCCCAGCATTTTGGGAGGCCAAGGCAGGCAGATCACGAGGTCAGGAGATCAAGACCATCCTGGCTATCACGCTGAAACACCGTCTCTACTAAAAAATACAAAAAATTAGCCAGGCGTGGTGGTGGGTGCCTGTAGTACCAGCTACTTGAGAGGCTGAGGCAGGAGAATCGCTTGAACCTGGGAGGCAGAGGTTGCAGTGAGCCGAGATCACGCCACTGCACTACAGCCTGGGTGACAGAGCGAGACTCCATCTCAAAAAAAAAAAAAAGAAAGAAAATTACATGAGTGAAGGCAAGAGTGTAAACAGCTTGAGGGCATGTTTGAGGCAGTGGAGTAATATATTTTAGCCAGAAATTGGGATGTTTGGGAATAAACAGGGTGAGAAAGTCATTCACTCCATATTCTTATTATTGAATATTAGCTTTGTATCAGATCTTTTTCCAGGTGCTCTCCTGTAGCTGTGAAAACACAAACCAACATTCTAGTCAGGAGAGACAGATTGTAAACAGAATAAATAAGTACATATTATAGTATAAGAGAAGCAAAATCGAATAGAAGAGCATCTCTGGCAGAAAGAACAGCCAATGCAGACCCTTGGGGCAGGAGCAGGCTGTTGTGTTCACAGAAGGAAGGTGGTCAGTGGCTAGAATGAAGTTCAAGTGCATGAGAGTAGCTGGAGATTACATCAGAGAGGCTCAATTATGTGGAGCCTCGAAGACCATTATAGGGTTTTGGCTTTTATTCTGAATGAGAAGAGGAGCTGTTGGACGGTTTTTGAGCAGAAGAGTGGCATGATCTGACTTAAGTATAAATAGATCATTCTGGCTGCCGTGTTGAGAAAAGACTTTAAGGAGGCCAGGGTGGACATAGAGAAACTGCTTAGGAGGCTGCTGGAATAATCCAGGTAATGAATAACGGTGAATTGGAAGGGGTTACATTTTGTATATATTTTGAAGAACTGATCAGGATTTGTTCCATGTAAGAAAAGGCATAATCCAAAGTTGAATCCAAGAGTTTTAGTGCGGGCCTTGGGAAGAGAGGGAGCTATCATCTGCTGAGGTGGGAAAGACTACAGGTGGGCTGGAAGACTGGTTCAGTTTTGGAACTGTTATGTTTGAGATATCTATTGGGGATCCATGTGGATGTCGAGTGGGAATCGTGTCTGAAGATATAAATTCTGGCAGTCTTCAGAGTTTATAATGTATTTAAAGACTTAAAGGTAGATGTATAGGTAGAGAAAAGAAGACTGAGCACTGAGCCCTGGGGGTTCCAATGCTAAGAGGTCAGCAAGATGAGCAACGAATAAAAAAGACTGAGGACATGTGTCCGGTGAGGACGGCAGCAAACCAGGAGCCCTGGTGTCTAGGAAGCCAAGTGGACAAAATGCTTTGGGAAGAATCATCTAAGTCACATGCTGCTGACAGGCCAGCTAAGATGAGGCCTGAGATTGGACCACTGCATTCAGCAACATAGTGGCCGTTGTTACCTCAACAAGAACCATTTCAGTGGGACGTGAAAGGGAAAGCCTGGTTGCTGTGGGTTTAAGAGAGAGTGGGAAGACAGGAATTGTAGGCACCAACAAGAGACCATGCTTTTGAGGAGTTTTGTTGTAAAGGGGAATGGGAAATTGGAACAGTATCTGGAGAGGGAACTGGGATTCTATCCCCATCTGGGCTCATTTGGGATGTTCAGGGCACATGGGCAGAGGAGTGGGGAGTTGGAATAGGGAAGCAGCATTCCTCATAAGGAGGATTTGCCACACCAGCTCTCATTTTGGATGATGGTGGCCAATCCTGCAGGGAAGCTTTGGGAATAGGACACTCCCAATGCCTGCTGTGTTGTCCCAGCAGAGGGGAATTGGAGATGTGGTGTTTATATACCAACACCTGTCAGCTGTTGGTTGGAGGGTGTTCCAGGGAATGTGAACTTACTGGCACTTTTGGCCTGCTGTGGGTGGGTTGGGGCAAAATTCAGGCAGAAAAAGAAAGCCTTAGGCTGAAGAATAGTTGCTGACAGGTGGAAGTGGGGTCCATGTGCGCTGAAGAGGTAAGGGCAGAGGGCCAACAGCATCCGTTCCAAACCCACTGAAACTTTTCAAAAAATAATCAGAAAAATGAAGGGCATCTTCGTTGATGGCAATGGTTGTGTGTATGTGTATGTGTGTCTCTGTGTGTGTGTAGGGGATAAGGAGGAGAGAGAGATAGAAATTGCTAGAATAATATATAGTCATGCATCACTTAGCACAGAGACATATTCTGAGAAATGCATTGTTAGGTGATTTCTTCATTGTGGGAACATCACAGAGTAGACTTACACAAACCTAGATGGCATAGCCTACTACACACCTAGGCTGTATAGTACAGCCTATTGCTCCTAGGCTATAAATCTATCTAGCATGTTAAATACTATAGGCAATTATAACACAATAGTAAGTACTAGTGTATCTAAACATAGAAAAGGTACAGTAAATATAAAGGATAATGATCTTACGGGACCACTGTCATATATGAAGTCCATTTTTGACTGAAACATTGTTATACAGTGGATGACTGTACTTGAGTAGGCAAGAAAAAAATGGGATCTAGGGCACAGGGGCAGGGCTGACTTTAGATTGCAGCATGGGGACTCCATCTGCAGTGACCAGCAGGAAGGCAGCACATGTGGGTGCAGATGGGAAACGGGGAATATGTGCACATCCTCTTCTGATGACTTCAGTGTGCTGAATGATTAGGACGTAAGGCCCTGAGCTGAATTTGAGAATGAGTAGGAGGAGTTGGAGAATTGCAGACAGAGGAGAAATGATAAAATGCCCATCCAGCAGAGGGGCCAGTGAGTGCACTTGGGTCAGGTAGTGTGATTCCTAGGCAGTTGGAGAGACCACCTTCTAGGAATATCACCTGTGACCAGGTTGCAGAGGCCCCTGGGTAGGTGGTGAGAAGGTAACATGCTGTTTTCTGTGCTAGGAGCCACCAAACGCTGTAGTGGAACAGGGAAGTCAGTGATCGGAGTCAGGGACCTGAGTCTGCTGTTAGGGATGGTGCGAACTAGCTGGATGTGAAGGTAGAAATCACTTAAGCTGCTTTCCTGTTAGCCTGACAAGAGATGATGAGCTTTTGGACTGGGAATTAGTAGAGAGGAGATGGATGGGAAATTGGGCTTGGCACAGTCTCAGGGCTTCGAGGGCAGGGAAACATTACTGCTTCATCTTCTTGTTAGTTGCTTGTGCTTGCCTTACAAGAATTATCTTCAATCCTTGGTTCCTTTTCAACTATCTCTTTAAGCTTACTTGTTCATGTTCATATTTAGTTAAACTAAATAATAATATGTATTAATCCACTTCATTGGGCACAGGCCAACTATGTTAAAATGCTAAGAGTGAACAAGTGGTGGGAATTCCATTCTTTCCTTCAGAAAACCAGAGTCCTTCCAACATATAGAGCCAGTGTCAATCCTAATATATTAAATATTAGTAAAGTAAAATTACCATCTCATTTTTTGATAAAAATAAATTCAACTAGAAGTTCTAATATGTTGTTCCTAGAATGCATTGGATTGAAAACCTCGTGCTGCTGGAGATTCCTTGGTTTAGACCAGTTGTCCTCAAATTGGGATATGCATCCCCTGGGGATCTGCAGAGGCTTTTCATGGGAGACACAGGAACAAATCATTTGCAGGAAATTAACTTCCCTATCCTCAGTTTCTGCAGGTACTAAAATGGATACCTTTTAATAGTCACCTGCAAAAGAAGGTACTTCTGGTTGAAGGTTCTCCTTTCCTACTCCACTTTCCTAATCCCCCTGACCCATCCAGAGTCTTCTCGTGGAACATTGCCCCAGCCTACAAAATCTTCCTGGCAACCAAAGGAAATTTGACATCTCCTTTAGTGCAGTCACCATGCACTTCATTGAGATGTGTTCCCACTAAATACTTACTTTTTATGTTTAACAACTGCTAGTTGCAATGTAGATTGTGTTTATGTTGTTCAGACTGATTGATTATGGTCTAATCATACATGTACTATTAATGTAAACCAGAAGGAAAGTTCTTAACACTTAGAGCCCGTGGTCACAGAAAATAAAATCAATACATTTCAATCTGTGTCTACTTCATGTATTTGTCTCAGAAGAGTATGATAGGGCTATAAATAAAAGACTTTCAAGCATAAAAGTAAATTACATTAATGCTAAATGCCACATAGGAAATGGAACGAAAATACAATTTCAGATCAATAGAGTGACTAGAGTTAACATTAATCGATTGTACATTTCAAAATAGCTAGAATAGAATAATCTAAATGTCCCTATCATAAAGAAAAGATAAATATTTAAGGTGATGGATATCCCAATTACTTTGATTTGATTATATGAATGTATTAAATTATCACAGACAATGCATACAGCTATTATGTATCAATAAAAAAGAACTGGTATTTTAATTGTTAAAGGGCTTGTTCATGCCTTTTTTTAAATAGAAGAAGGTAAACATGAATTCCATATGGTATTTATGTTTAATTGGATACATTTAAAAGAGTGATATATAGTTTATTTATAAATGTCAATATGACCAGAAGAAATTATATTCCTTGTAACTATTTTAATTTATAATGAAATTTTTCAGATATTAAAACCATGTGAGAGAGATTATAGCTGTTGGAAATTCTCTCAGGGAATACCCAAACCTCTGAACTAGACTACTCTTCCAGAAAGTTTATAGGTAGGTGACAGAAGATAAACCCAAAAGGAATTCCAGGTGCAGAGAGACTTTTTATTTTTGGCCTAGGTATTTATAAATACGTGTATATATGTATAGGCTTGAGAATGCTTCTATACTCAGGGAAGAGAACCGATGTCCTTGTATTTATACTTGACTTTTTCAGATCACAAGTCCCAAATTTAGGCCGAGAAAAATCTTACTTCATCTCAATCCACAGATCTGAAGCCACCTCCATGAATAATGAAATTCACTCTGTCCACCAAGCACCAATGCCATCCAACAAGATACCTTTATTTTAGTTTGGAAAATGCTGAACACAGTTGGCTGTCGTGGGAAGTTTAGAACTCCATTATTACTGTGTTTCACCTGAATTCTTAGGATTCCTCACCCATCTGCTCCTTCCCATTTGCCAGTTAAAGCTTTCTTCATGTTGTGTCAGGTAGATGGAGGAGAGAGGGTGGGAGGAGAACGGAGAAATCTCTGCTCTCTTGTCTTGAAGAACATTACTGTGTAGACGTGTTACCAAAGAAAGACACAATTAGGCTCCTCCAGACTTAAATCTGCAAGGAGACTGCAAGTGCACATTTAGAAATAGTTTCAACTAGGATTAAAAAAGAGTTTTTGGCCAGGCGCGGTGGCTCACGCCTGTAATCCCAGCACTTCGGAAGGCCGAGGTGGGCGGATCACAAGGTCAGGAGATGAGACCATCCTGGCTAATACAGTGAAACCCCATCTCCACTAAAAATACAAAAAAATTAGCCGGGCGTGGTGGTGGGCACCTGTAGTCCCAGCTACTCGGGAGGCTGAGGCAGGATACTGGCGTGAACCCGGGAGGCGGAGCTTGCAGTGAGCCAAGATCGCGCCACTGCACTCCAGCCTGGGTGACAGAGCAAGACTCCGTCTCAAAGAAAAAAAAAAAAAAGGCCGGGCTCGGTGGCTCACGGCTGTAATCCCAGCACTTTGGGAGGCCGAGGGGGGTGGATCACGAGGTCAGGAGATCAAGACCATCCTGACTAACAAGGTGAAACCCCGTCTATACTAAAAATACAAAAAAAAAAAAAAAAAATACCCGGGCGTGGTGGCGGGCGTCTGTAGTCCCAGCTACTCGGGAGGCTGAGGCAGGAGAATGGTGTGAACTTGGGAGGTGGAGCTTGCAGTGAGCTGAGATCGCACCACGGCACTCCAGCCTGGGCGACAGAGTGAGACTCCGTCTCAAAAAAAAAAAAAAAAAAAAAACAATGTGTCCTAGATGTGTTGTTAAGTATATAAATCAACAAACTTTTGATTCATTGAAAAATTCAGACTGCAAAGCATTTTACTAGGATTTTTTTTTTTTTCAAACGTGCGTTACAGCTCTAAATCCTTAGATATCTTCAGGTGCTGTTTGGTAAAATGTTGAGAAAAAACAGTTGTTGAGCTCCAGGTCTTCTGCAGTGCTTCTGGGCAGCTTAATCCCTCTAATCTCTGCTCTTGCTCTCTCTCCTTGATTCCAGTGACTCTCTTATTGGGCTGCTTTTTATAGGGTTTGCAGATAAAATGCTGTAATCCTATGTAAATTAAATTTCAGATAAATAATAAATAATATTTTTAGTATAAATATGTCCCAAATAGTGCAAGGGATATACTTCTGTGGTCTTCCTTCCCAAAGCATATAAGCATAGTGTAATTATGAGAAAAACATCTAAACCTGGGAAAAACTGAAATAGTGCACAGGACATACTTGTACAAAAAATTACTTGTTTTGTTCATTTGAAATTCAAATTTAGCTTGGCATTCTGTTTTCTTATTTACTAAATATGGCAACCCTACATGCATTATTTGGTAAGATGAAAAAAATATATCGGTGTCTGGATCCCTCCACCAGAGATTCTGATTTAATTGGTGCAGCCTGGGATCAGAATGTTGCAAGAGCTCCCCAGGTGTTTCCAATCTGCAGCCACGGTTGAGAATCATTGCTGGACCAGCAATATCTAATTGGACAGGCATTTGTGATTAATGCAAGCCAAGAACTAGGGCTGAAAGCCCAGCCGGTGAAAAAGATATGCAGGCTTGGAAGCCAATAAAACTATGACCAGGTGAGCATTAGTGGCCGGATGAACATGGCCCACTGAGCCCTGAGCATCAACAATGCCAGAATGGATGATGAGGCAAAGGACGGCACTACCATTCTCCCCTTGGTGTGCCATCACTGAACTTCTGAAACACATGAATGCTCTCTGCGGACCTCATGTTGGGTGCCTGGGGCTTCCTGCACTGTGCTTCCCACCTGCCTAGATTCTCAAAAATGGCCAGTCACCATGACCAGCTCCCAGATTCCCACTGCACAGGTGCCTGTCACATCACTCCAGACTCCTTAGACTCCTCCAAGAATCCCTGAGCATTGCTGTGTAACCTGAGTACCTGCCCAGGTTGTTTCAGTCAATGGCTGGAACTTCCATGCTCAGTCTGACCCTACCATGGTTTCTCTAGCGTTTTGTGCTGCCCTGGTTCCTGCAGGGACCCTGGTTGGCACCTGCGCAAGTTGGTTTTGTATTGTCTCCTGGTTGGCTGCAGGTACATAGTTCTGGAGTTGGGATTATCTGGGTCTGGAAGGGCTGCGCCAGCCTGGCCTGCATCTGAGTTCTGCTCCGTGGGGGATAACTACCTTTTGTCCCAATATGCAGAGTGAGTACCTGGGAGCCTAGACAAGGAAATGCTAGGAATTTTGTTTTTGCACCACATATATCATGGACGGATTAAAGGCTTCAAGAAGAAATTAATCGGTAAGTGAATAGACAGCTGCACTAGAGGCAAGGCACTGTCCTGGCAGCTGCAGGGACCTTGCAGTGGAGCTGTGGTCCATTGCCTTCAAGTGCTCATGAGCTAGATGATTAGCTGAGCCCTAAATGGGAAAAGCTAAATAACAACATGCCAGATAAACAGTAATAAGATTCTAAAGAGTGATGCTGTAGTGACGAGCAATAAGCCCTCCAGCAGCTGGATTTAACTTCAGATTTATGAATAACTGGTTTATTTGTAGGAGTAAACTTTCACAATGTGTGGCTGATGAATGACGGGGCTGGTTGGTGTGTTTATAGTGCCAGTTTTCTCAGTGTGGAAGTCCCTGATTTATTAGCATTTTGTATAAAATCTGGAACACATTTACCCAGTGAAAGGATGTAATAAATAGTTGTTAAGCGTCAGAAACCTGCTTAATCCAACATATATCTGAAATACAGTAAATTTTCTACTTTATTGCCAGGAATTGAGGATGGTGAATCACAAATCACTTAGCGGCGGTCTTAGTTCATGGAATAGAATACTTCCTCCATCATATTCCCTGTCTTGGAACCACCTTCTCTCTTTCACACCGAAAGAGAGATGTTCTTTTCTCTTCTCTCCCATATGTAGGCAGAAACAAGGTGTCTTTCTTCTTGATTTTTCCCCACTAGCCAAAGTTTAAGCAGGAGTTTCTGGTCTTCTCCCCTGCCTGATGTGCAAAAGGGTCCATTGGACAGATGGGGAAAGGCCAGGGCTTGGAATGGGGATTTTTTGAGGGAGCTCATGGGAAGGTTGGGAGTGGAGGAATGGGGCTCACTTCAACATGGTAGGGTCAAAAAAATTGAAGGTGAAGAAGAAGAAAACGGGTGTATGATGAGTGAGGAAGCAGCCTCACAGGGCCCAACTTGAGATGAAAATAACCCAGAGAGATGTGGGCTGGAGTGATCTACATGCATTCAACTACATTTCTGCAGGGATGCGCACAAGCACAGACACTGCACTACTGCAAGAGGGCTAACTCCAGGGCGGCGACTACAAGTCATTCTCATTTACAGCAAAAATGACATCATGGGACAGCAGAATCCAAGCTCAGTTTTCTCTCTGTTTCTTTGGATTTACAGCCACAATTTCCCCTGGGATCAAATAGTCTTCTCAATGCCTCTCTAGAATCTGACTGTCCAGCAGTGTCCATCTTTGTGTGTAGCTTTGCGCTCCCAAGCACAGACAAAACCATAAATGTAGCCCACAGAGGGAGTCGTCCCGCTCCCCACCCACCCCTGCCCTGACATATGTCTTAGCTTAGTATTTAAAAGTTAGCTATTTTCTCTGACTTGATATAGGCCATATTTTATATCAAACTGGACAAACTTATTTGCCAGTGGGTATATCACCTTCTCTCCTCCCAGTTTTCATGCGGGTTGCTTTGTATTTCACTACTTTTTATTAACTTTTCTTACAACCCAGCTCCTTTCCTAACATTTACTAACCACTTATATTTATTTTTTCCTGTGTCACTGAGTCTGATAGGATCTAGGGCAAGGACACTCAATGTAGTCAATGATCTCTCCTGAGCTCCAGGAAAAGGTGAGCTGAGAGATTTTTTTTTTTTTTTTTTTTTTTTTTTGAGATGGAGTCTCACTCTGTCACCCAGGCTGGAGTGCAGTGGTGCGATCTTGGCTCGCTGCAAGCTCCGCCTCCTGGGTTCATGCCATTCTCCTGCTTCAGCCTCCCAAGTAGCTGGGACTACAGGCGCCCGCACCACGCCCGGCTAATTTTTTGTATTTTTTAGTAGAGACGGAGTTTCACCTTGTCCAGGATGGTCTCGATCTCCTGACCTCATGATCCACCTGCCTCGGCCTCCCAAAGTGTGGGATTACAGGTGTGAGCCACTGTGCCCAGCCTAGAGATGTTATCCTTAGGGAGAGCTTAGCTCGAGCTGGTGCTGTGCATGTGGTGAAAGATGGCCCTGCTCCCAAGAGGTGCAGACTGAGAGGGGCTGTGGGGCAGAGGCCAGGACAGACAGTGGTTCTCTGCACCAGGGGACTTTCCACTTAACCCAACAACTACCTTCTTCCAAAGCATCAAACAGTCGAGATTTTGCCTGCCCTCCCTCCCTCCCTCCATTCAAACAAACATGTATTGAGTAACAGAAGCAAAACATAGAATTGAAAAAATGTATACAGCATTTTATTGGAAAATAAAACACCAATTTTCTCCTTGAAGTGTCAGGTAATCAAGAACTGTCTATAGATTAAACATTAATATAGCCAGTTCTCAAGAAAGGAAAAACCTGGGAATATGTTGAAAGTATTTCTCATGGAGGAGTTTGTCAATTTCCCAAGCAGATTGGCCAAAGATTACAGAAAATATACAGAGATGGCAGTGAAAGTAATATGTAAGAAAAATCTCCACTGGTAAACTGTAATTAGACATGGAATCATGAACGACTTTATATTTCTGAGGCGTATATGGGACACTTCACCTTGGCAAAAGCCGTCCTGCCCCTCAGTATTTCTGATAACAGTAGATAAAATGAAGTCTTTCCAAGACACATTGGCACTTCTGCACGGCTGGCATGATTGAGCTGCAGAATCCAATTGTCACCTACATGCTAACCATTTAGCTTCTCTTTTTATGGGAATTCAACTCAGTATCTGCCCATGTTCCCAGCCCTTATTGATCGCTCTGGTTCAAAGAACGGGTCTTAAATGTAAGATTCTATAGGAAAAAATAGATGGTGAAACTCCACCTGACAGACCATCAATAAATCTTCCTTTAGATTAAGCTGAAAGCCAGCTGAAATAAGCCTTTTCAAAATCTTGCATTTTAAGAATAAGATCTTGGATTTTATTTTCGATGATCATTGTAAAGGTAAGAGAAATGAAAAGTGAATGAATAAAAGAAGGAAAAGGAAGCAAGTTAAAGAGCAATTTTGAACAGTGAAGATTTTTTCCCCAATTATTTTGTATAGGAAACTGTGAAGCACATATAAAAATCCACAGGAAGTTGGAAAGATTTTTTTATTACTAGGCTTGAGGCAATTCACATGCTTTTTGTAAAGCTGTTATAAACTGACAAATATACAAGATGGATGATATTGTAACACACACCTAGAGTGAAAATGGAGTGCAGAACAAAATGATCCACATCAGAAGGGAAAGAAGTTAGTCAGAGAGGCTGAACATCTGCAAGACTTTTGAACAGCATCAGCTCTGGTAAGAAATCAAGCCCTGACTTTTACATTAACATTCCTGAGGCTGATAGAATCTTTTCTCTATTACCTATCCGTTATGATTCTACCGTTCATGTCAGCACTGCTGAGTGACATTTAAGGCAAGCAGTATAGATCCTGTTGCTTCACTGATGACAATTTAAATGAATCTTCCTTAAATGTAACAAAATGCTAAATTATATTACTTGTTCTTTCATTTAACATGAGGTCAATGATCAAGAAATAGAAACAAACTAAATGTCCATCTACAGACTAATGGACAAAGAAAATGTAGTATATATGTACGTTACATTTAATGATATTAAACTCATGGATTCATATTTCCTTAGAATTCAAAATAATCTCCAGGAATTCCTTCTGACCAGTACAGTTCCATTTTGTTCATGTCAGAACTCAAATTGTTATTATGATTATTGCTATTATTTATGCATCCAGAATTCACACTAGAAACACTCAAATAATTGTAAGGTGACACTTTTTTCTAAAAGCCTCTCTGCACCTTTTCGGTTTAGCATACATGGCGGGAGTTAGCTTTGGGCCTGTCCTTGGGAGTATCCTCCCTCAATCCCCTCTGCCCGTGAATTCCTGCCCACTGATCCTGTGGATTTGTCGAGGGTCTTGAAGGCAGAGTGCATGTGATAAGCTGGGCAGAGGCCCTAGAGAGAGCAGTGAGCCACAGAGGTGGACGGAGCCAGCTCTGCTCCATGCTGCATGAGGGGCTTTGGCAAGTTGCATCATTTGTCTGAGTTTAGTTCCTTCATGTTTAAAATGGCAATAAGGAAACTAAGTTTGCATAGTAGTTGTAAGAGATAAATTACATATTAGCATCTCATTACTTTATAGCTACAATAAGGATGGTTTAGTTATGAGCATAAGAGTCAGCTGTGCTCAAGTTGGGCACTTCATCCAATTGAAGTGGAAACTTCATCAAGCTCCCAGGGGGACTGAGTCACATCTGGGATAATGTCTCTCTACAGAGGGAAGGGGTGAGCAGTGACCATAGCTGGATCTTAAGTTTCAGACCTCACTTTAGCCAGTAATTATAAAATCATGTCATGTATTGAACTGTCTTTAGTCTCAGTTTCCGCCTATTTCAAATGGTGCCGATCATGGCTGCCTTCTCTATTTTAAGACACTGTTATGAGGGAACAATGATCAGAAGTAGGTATTTTAATAAGTTAAAAGCCTTACTATGCATACAATGTTATTACTATCAGTGCTTATAAATCATTTTGCAAATACTTAGTATTAGAGAAACGGATTTCTCTGTGTACCCTTTCCCTTACATTCCATCTAGTTGGAATGAACTCTTCTGTGCTCCTATCCTACCTATGGCTGTTTCCATTCAAAATGTCTGGTCTTGTGTTTTCATTACTCGAGTATGATATGCCCAATAGAGTGAAAGCTTTGTGGGGTCCTGCAGCATACCTTGTTTATTCAACATCATTCCATTACTTCAGTGCTCAGAACAATAACTCATTCACAGTAAGTCTGGATTGAATGAGTGACAGTGGTTTTTCTAATAATGGTTACCATTTCTGAACAACTCATATACATGTCAATTACATTTATCAAAATGATGTGATGAATAGAATCATAGGGTGTTTGGGATAGTGGAGACCTTGCATATCATTGCATTTCTCACCACCATTGTATAGGTGAAGTGCAAAGAGCCAGTGAGAAGAAATGGATCTCTGAGTGTCACATGGCTGGGAAATGACAAAGTAGGAGTTGAATTCAGATTACATCACTGTATTTCCAGTGTTATTTTCTCACCAAGAGCTCACAAAAATGCTTATAATTTTTCTAATATAATGTTAGATATTAATCAAGTACTTCTAAAAGTGAGAGCAAAATATGAAAACTATAGCAAAAATTCTTACATCTAACAAGGGAAAGTTTGTAATTTTAAAAAGTATGTCATCGACGTAATAAAATGACTATTGTGGCCATGGGTATTTACTCAATTGTCTGGATTGAATCAAGTTTAATGATATCATGAATCTCTGAAAATGTTTAAAGATTGAGCTAATCTTCATTTTGAAACTGATGGCAGCTACAGATCTGTGGCTATTTTTATTAACAGTGTTGGCTGGGTGCCATGGCTCACGTATGTAATCCCAGCACTTTGGGAGGCCGAGGCTGGCAGATAGCCTGAGGTCAAGAGTTCAAGACCAGCCTAGCCAACATGGTGAAACCCCAATCTCTACTAAACATACAAAAATTAGCCAGGCGTGGTGGCGGGCACCTGTGGTCCCAGCTACTTGGGAGGCTGAGGCAGGAGAATTGCTTGAACCCAGGAGGCAGCCAAGATCGCGCCACTGCACTCCAGCCTGGGCGACAGAGCGAGACTCCATCTCAAACAAACAAACAAAACACTTGGAGGCTGCCCTCCAGGCCAGTCTCATTGAGCAGAGAAGATTAAGGGAAAGAAAAACAAAGACAAGGGCAAATCATCTAGCATAGTATGTAAACTGCAAAATGTGTACAGGTCAACTTTTAAACATCTTGTGGGTATGATGCTGTGGCTTAGAGTTCCTTTTCTGCTCTTATTCACTCAGCAAACTTTTATCCAGTGCCTCCCATGTGACAGGTGCTGTTTTAGGTTTTGGTGATACCTTAGAGAACCAGACAAAGTCGCTGCCCTCATGGAGCTCATATTCTCTTTGGGGAGCTAAACAAGACAAGTTAGGACAATCAATAGATGTAGATATGTAGTATAATGCCAGACCGTGGTAAGTGCTGTGAGGGAAGCTGAAGCTGGTAGTGAGACGGAGAGTAGCTGTTGAGGATAGGTGTCAGAGAAGATTTCTCAGAAGGACTAGTATTTTTTGGTGAAGAAGTTATCCTCCTCTTCTCTCTGAGAAAAACCCATGCATTCCCACGTGAACCTCTTCAAGCGGGCTCTCGTGTTGCTCTGGCGCAGCCCTCTTGTGCTTTCAGTGCTCCCTTGATTTCTGACATAACAAGGTAACTGTTCACCGACTACTTCTGTTGCCCAGACCTGGAATTAACCATTTCCTCAAGGACTGGCATTATTATTATTAATGCGGTATAACTTACACAGAGTATAAGAAAGTACACTAGTCTTACATGTACAATTCAATGAACTTTTACATACTTATACAGCATGCAACCAGTTCTCATATAAAGATATAGAACATTTCTAGCACCTAGAAAGTTCCCCAGGGGCCCATTGCATGTATTACCTCCTCCCCCATGCTGTATGCAGTGGTAATTACAATACTCTCCAGATCTGTGTTATTTTTCTCAACGTTATGCCTGTGAGAGTCATTCAAATTCTTTTGAATGGCAGTGATCCATTATTTTTCATTGCTATATAGTATTCCATTCAAGTTTTGATTTGGGTTGTTTGCAGTTTTGGGCTCCTGTGAATAAAACTACTATAACAATTTTTAAACTGAGTTTACTGTCATAATGATGACACCAAGCCAATTGGGGTTTCCCTACTGGAATTAACTAATAACTCATAATTATTTCCTTAACTTTGTAGCTAAATGTTTAATTTCCTTAGCTTTGTAGCTAAATGTCTAATTTTCTCAATGTTTCTCACTTTCTCTTAGGCTGGACAAACTGCATGCATTTTGCCTACACAGAAAAAGATTACTTCTCTTCCAAATAACCTTGCTCAACCTACAAAAGCTTGCCGTTTTACTCATCAGTGAGAGGCAGTTAGTCAAGATTCTAGCTGCCATTTGTGACTCATCCACACCTGTGAAGTGAGTAGATAAGTGACATTACAATATAAATAAATTCAGACATCAAGGAAGGCAAATCGTGATTATTCCTCTAATAGAAAGTGACTCAAGGGTGCGTAGGAACATCTGGGACATTGGTGTTCATTTCATGTGACTGTTAGAAGAGTGCTTCTATTCTGAGCATGTGACCCTGGTGTGGTGAAGTTTTCTGTGGAGCCTTTTGAAATTTATAGTCAGTGATGTGGAAGGTCCATCCAGGAGGAGTCTGACAAATGCTGTGCCAGTCAAGGTTTAGCACCATAGGTGTAGCCCAGGTGAAATATGGTGCTGGAGCTTTGAGTACAAGCTGCAACACCGCACACCACCTCCTCTCCCTACCATTCAGAACACTCTTTACAAAACTAAAAAACTGCCCCCCCCAAAAAAAAGAAAAATATAAATGCAAACATAATAAAATAAAGGGAATATTTCCCAGCTTCTGGAAAGAAAGCGAATGATCTCTCTTATAGGTGACATGGGATAGAGGATCCCATTCCAGATTCCCCCAGGTGCTCCATGAAACAGCACAGACTCTGGTTTTCCATCATGTCAGCTCCGGGGCCTTAAGGCCTCCCCCTTACCTCTCCTCTGAGTTCCTGTGGAATCCACACTCCAGAGGTGGCCGCCCCACAGCCTGGGGCCTCCCCAGGGAGCTCTCCTTTGGGACTGCCCCAGCTCTGATGTGTCAGGAGAGGCATTTGCCTTTAGCCACCTGTTCATTTGGGGGAATTCTCCTATAGGCTCCCTGTGTTCTCAGTTCTATATTCAAATCATTCTGGGTCTTTTGGTCCTTGTGATAAAACATGAAACAGCAGAAATAAACGTTTAACTATTAAAACAAAGAGACCAATTCATTATTGTTGTGGAAGTATGTGATGCTATATTAAAAACTATTTTGGAAATACAACTTATTTTACCTTCATTCCTACACTGTTCACTGGTCTGCTGTCTTCCACGGGCCACCACAAATGTCCCCTCCAGGAATATTCCATGGACCAGAGGCCCATTTGGGGTGAAGGGTGGCGAAACTCTTCCAACATCACTCCCAGGGCCCTTTTATTCTGGAGGGCAGAGGCAGGCCTGGCAGGACAAAGCAAGATGGTGAAGATTCCAGAACTTTTGTGTAGATAATTTAAGTTTTTTCAAATAATATAACTTTAAAGGTCAGACATCCAAGAGAATTAGCTAATGAAAACCTCTATCCAGCAATAAGTTTGGTAAAGTGACCAGAAACAAGTTTGCACAAAAAATAAGAACTTGCATACCTGTATCGATAAAATCTTTATTTTTTATTTGTTTTTTGCAACAGAGTCTCGCTGTGTCCCTCAGGCTGCAGTGCAGTGGTGCAATGAAGGCTCACTGCAACCTCTGCCTCCCGGGTTGAAGTGATTCTCCCTGCCTCAGCCTCCTGAGTAGCTGGGATTACAGGTGCTCACCAGCACCCCCTGCTAATTTTTGTATTTTTAGTAGAGACAGGGTTTCGCCATGTTGGCCAGGCTGGTCTCAAACTCCTGACCTCATAATCTGCCGGCCTCAGCCTCCCAAAGTGCTGGGATTACAGGCGTGAGCCACCATGCCGGGCCTAAAATCTTAATTAAAAGATATAATGGAAACATAGACAACATAAATAATATTGCCAAAAAATACAAACATAGGATTGGTAATCATGAAGACTATATTAGGCTAACACGAGAGAATGAAAAGTAAATGAAGCTTTGAATAATAGAGTAGGCATTCTGTATCTTTGATGGAAAAACTAAACATGGCAAAGATTGAATTTTTTTTTTTTTTTTGAGACATAGTCTTGCTCTGTCACCCAGGCTGGAGTGCAGTGGTGTGATCTCTGCTCACTGTCACCTCTGCCTCGTGGGCTCAAGCAGTTATCCTGCCTCAACCTCCCAAGTAGCTGGGATCACAGGCATGCGCCAACAAGCCTGGTTAATTTTTGTATTTTTAGTAGAGTCGGGGTCTCACCATATTTGGCAGGCTGGTCTTGAACTTCTGACCTCAGGTGATCCGCCCACCTCAGCCTCCCAAAGTGATGGGATTATAGGTATGCACCACTGTGCCAGGCCAGATTGAATTTCTTTAAAAAATAATGTGTAATTTAATTTTGATTCCAATAATAATTTCAATTGGACTTTGTTTTTGTTTTTTTACTACTTAAAAAAATTGACTTGAAAATATCCTACCAGGTAAACAGCAAGCATAAATTGCACAGATAAGTTTGGAGGAAAAGGTTCCTGCGATTAAAATGTTATTGTTAAAATAGTATGATAAGGAACAAGGATAGATAGATAATTTATTAAAACAAGATAGAGAGTTTTAAAACAGACTAGGTAGGATATTTGATAAAAGAAGCTTCATGTATCAATGAGGGGAAAAATGTATTATTCAGTGCAGCATTTCCGATATTGGCCTTTTAGAAGAAAACAAAAATAATTTCTCACTGAGTCAGGCATATCAATAATATTCAATATTCTCATCTTCAAAATGAAAGGGTTAAGAGATCTCCAAGGATTTCTTATTCTGTTAGTCTCTGAACTAAAAATTGTAAGAAGTAAGAGTTATGAATAGAGTAGGAAGAGAAAAATCAGTCAGAAGAGAGAAAAAAGCTGAAGTTCCAGCAAATGCACACATACACACACACACACAGAAACCCTGCAGGTGAAAGTGGATTTATCCATGCAGAAAGGGATGGAAAAAGCCAAATGAAATGGGCATTCAATGTGCTTGCCAAATGCCAAATTAGGGTAACATGTGGTTTATAAACAGTAAACTCGAGCATTCAGCTTCCTTTTCTTTTCTTCTTGGTCCAATCTCTTTAGTTCTTTAAAGTCTCACCTTATGTTGCTACCTTGGTATAGAAAATGAGGGGTGGAGGAGAAAGATTGGACATAATTCAGATACTTTCAGTATGTTTTTGGTGGGTATAAATTTAAAATGCTTATTTTGTTGCACATCAAGATGCTATTTAAGGCTTAAGGACAAAAAAAGTCAAAATACTGAAAGTTGAAGAAATGGTGTTCAATTTCCTTGGAATCGGGGGCTCAAACATTTCATCTTTGAGAATCTAGTTATTCACTCTGAATGAAAAAATGTTGGTGCAGTTGAAATCACTTTATGCAGTGAAATGCAAATTATGGGTGAACAAATTATAGCCTGCTGCTTTTGTCTGGTTTTGGACTATACCTAGCATCATGCATAATTTGTAGGAAAGCGTCTGCATAGAGAAACCAGGGAAAACCATTTAGCCGTGTGCAAATCAGTTTACCCAGAGGAAGGCAATGAAAAGGAGAACACTGTTATCTCCTCACTAGCTTAATGCTGTTCCTGATGAAAATCGCCTGAGGTCACATAAGAAACGTGGTGTAGTAATTATGTGCACTCAAATAGCTTCCCATTGGAAAGAAAGAATCCACACTGGTAACTGAATCAAGCAAAACAGGCATAAAATTAAGCAGATTCATTTTATTTCAACTGTAAATTTCAGCAACAGGGGAAGAAAGTGGATACTAGAATAAGTTAGAAGCAGCAGTTGGTGGTTCTGAAGCATCAGGTAATTCGACTCAGGGTGACTATTCTCTCCATTTTTAATTTTTAATTTTTATGGGTAAATAGTCCATATGTTTACAGGGTACATGTGATGATTTGATACAGGCACACTATTAAGGTAATTGGGGTAGTAATTATCTCAACCATTAATCATTTCTTTGTGGCAGGAATATTCCAATTCTACTCTTTTAGTTATTTAAAAATATACACTAAATTATTGTTGACTATAGTCACCCTATTGCGCTATCACATACCAGATATTTTTAATTCTATCTCATTTTGTTTTCCTACCCATTAACCAGCCCTACTTTTCCCTCTACTCCCTGTTACCCTTCTCAGCCTCTGGTAACCATCATTCTACTGTATATCTCCATGAGTTCAATTGCTTTAATTTTTAGCACCCACATATGGGTGAGACATTGCAAAATTTGTCTTTCTGTGCCTAGCTTATTTCACTTAACTTAATGTCCTCCAGTTCCATCCATGCTGTTGCAAATGACAGGATTTCATGTTTTTATGGATGAATAATATTCTCTTCTGTATATGCACCACATCTTAAAAAATTCATTTATCTGTAGTTAGACACATAGGTTGATTCCAAATCTTGACTATTGTGAAGAGTGCTTCAATAAACGTGGGAGTACAGATATCTCTTCAATATACTGATTCTTTTCTTTGTGGTATATACCTAAAGGTGGGATCATATGCTGGTTCTATTTGTAGTTTTTTGAGAAAATTCCATACTTTTCTCCATAGTAGCTGTACTAATTTACATTCCCACCAATAGTGTATGAGGGGTCCTCTTTCTCCACATCCTCACAAGCACTTTTTATTGTCTATCTTTTGGATAAGAGCCATTTTAACTAGGGTTAGATGATATCTCGTATTTTATTTGCATTTTTCTGATGATTAATAATGTTGAACATTTTTCATATACCTGTTGGCCATTTGTATGCCTTATTTTGAGAAATTTCTCTTCAGATCTTTGGCCTATTTTAAAATTGGATTATTAGATTTTTTTCCTATTGACTTGTTTGAGCTCCTTATATATTCTGGCTATCGAACCCTTGTCAGATGGATAGTTTGCAAATATTTTCTCCCATTCTGTGGATTGTCTCTTCACTTTGTTATTTCCTTGGCTGTGCAGAAGCCTTTTAACTTGATATAATCCCATTTGCTCATTTTTGTATTGGTTGCCTGTGCTTTTCAGGTATTATCAAGAATTCTTTGCCCAGACCAATGTTCTGGAGAGTTTCCCCAATATTCTTAGAAGTTTTATAGTTTCAGGTCTCACATTTAAGTTTTTAACTCATTTTGATTTAATTTTTGTATATGGTGAGAGATAAGAGTTTCGTTTCATTCTTCTGCATATGGATATCCCATTTTCCAAGCACCATGTATTAAAGAAACTATTTCCCCAATGTATGTTCTTGACATCATTGTAAAAAATGAGTTCACTGGCTGGGCGCGGTGGCTCACTCCTGTAATCCCAGCACTCTGGGAGGCCAAGGCAGGCGGATCATGAGGTCAGGAGATTGAGACCATCCTGGCTAACACGGTGAAACCCCATCTGTACTAAAAATACAAAAATATTAGCCAGGCATGGTGGTGGAGCCTGTAGTCCCAGCTACATGGGAGGCTGAGGCAGGAGAATGGCGGGAACCCAGCAGGCAAAGCTTGTAGTGAGCTGAAATCGTGCCACTGCACTCCAGCCTGGGCAACAGAGCGAGACTCCATCTAAAAAAAAAAATGAGTTCACTGTGGATGTATGGGTTAATTTCTGATTCTCTATTCTGCTCCATTGGTCTAATGTCTTTCTTTTAGGCCAGTATCATGCTGTTTTGGTTACTATAGCTCTGTAGTATAATTTGAAGTCAGGTAATTTGATTCCTCCAGTTTTCTTCTTTTTGTTCAGGATGGCTTTGTCTATTCTGGGTCTTTTGTGGTTCCATGCAAATATTAGAATCATTTTTTTCTATTTCTGTGAAGAATGTTGTTGGTATTTTGATAGGGTATTGAATCTGTAGATTACTTTGGGCAGTATGGATTAAATTGCTCTGGGCAGTATGGATTAAATCCATTTGGGCAGCAGCAAATGGATTAAAATGAAAAAAGAAAAGCCTGGAACCTGATGATAACTTTACTGCTGAATTTTGCCAGACATTTAAAGAAGAACTAATACCATTCCTACTCAAACTATTCCAAAAAATTGAAGAGGAGGGAATACTTCCAAACTCATTCTACAAGGCCAATATTACCTTTATGCCAAAGCCAGACAAACACACAACAGAAAAAGAAAACTACAGGCAATATCTCTGATTAATGTTGATGCAAAAATCCTCAACAAAATACTAGTAAATCAAATTCAACAACAAATTTAAAAAATCATTTAATATGACCAAATGAAATTTATTCCAGGAATGTAAGGATGGTTCACCATATACAAATCAATCAGTGTGACACAACATATCAACAGAATGATACATCATATCAACAAAAACCATATGATAATTTCAAATAATTCTGAAAAAAATTCAGTAAAAATCTACACCCTTCATGATAAAAAAAACTCCCAAAAAGATTGGTAAAGAAGGAATGTATGTAAATATAATAAAGCCATATACAACAGTCTTACCATATGGGCAGTATGGATGTAATATTGATTCTTCCAACCCATAAACATAAAATATCTTTCCATTTCTTTGTGTACTCCTCAATTTCCTTCATCAGTATTTTACAGTTTTTATTATAGAGATCTTTTACTACTTTGGTTAAGTTTATTTCTATGTATTTTATTTTATTTGTAGCAATTATAAATTGGGTTAAATTCTTGATTTATTTTTCAGATTGTTTGCTGTTGACATATAGAAATGCTACTGTTTTTTGTATACTGATTTTGCATCCTGCAGCTTTACTGAATTTGTTAATCAGCTCTAATAATTTTTTGGTGGAGTCCTTAGGTTTTTCTAAATTATAAGATTATATCATCTGCGAACAAGAATAATTTGACTTTTCCTGTCCCAGTCTGGATGCCATTTATTTCTTTCTCTTGTCTAATTGTTCTGTCTAGGACTTCCAGTGCTATGATGAATAATAGAAGTGAAAGTGGGCATCCTTGTCTCCTTTTAGATCTTAGAGGAAAAGCTTTCAGTTTTTTCCCATTCAGAATGTTACTAGCTGTAAGACTGTTGTATATGGCTTTATTATGTTTACATACATTCCTTCCTTAGAAATCTTTTTGGCAGTTTTTTTTTATCATGAAGGGTGTAGATTTTTATTGAATTTTTTTCAGAATTATTTGAAATTATCATATGGTTTTTGTTGATATGATGTATCATTCTGTTGATATGTTGTATCACACTGATTGATTTGCATATGGTGAACCCTCCTTACATTCCTGGAATAAATTTCATTTGGTCATATTAAATGATTTTTTAAATTTGTTGTTGAATTTGATTTACTAGTATTTTGTTGAGGATTTTTGCATCAACATTAATCAGAGATATTGGCCTGTAGTTTTCTTTTTCTGTTGTGTGTTTGTCTGGCTTTGGCATAAAGGTAATACTGGCCTTGTAGAATGAGTTTGGAAGTATTCCCTCCTCTTCAATTTTTTGGAATAGTTTGAGTAGGAATGGTATTAGTTCTTCTTTAAATGTCTGGCAAAATTCAGCAGTAAAGCTATCATCAGGTTCCAGGCTTTTCTTTTTTCATTTTAATCCATTTGCTGCTGCCAGAAAATTTAATTTCATTTTTAGTTAGTAGGCCACTGACTAGTTTAGTGCGTAGACTTCATGTTTCCATGGTTCTTTAGTTCGTTTAATTGACTCAAAGTGGTAACCAATAAAAGTTTCCAAATTTAAAACCTTTCATTTGTAAATGGATTTCTATGAAACTTGTAAGTACAAAATCTCAGAAAGATACAATTAAATTATACTACATGATATCTATATGTCACAGAATCATGATCAGAAGTTTTCACTCCTGCTCCCAAATAAAATGTTGGCCTGATAGATATTTTCAAGTAAAATACTTGGCTGTTCTTGAATCTGTAAGAACATGAGTCTTTTAAATTACAGCACCTGAACAAAAAATTCAGGGAGAAAGAAATAAATAGGCCCTTGACTATGGCCTGCCAGAATCCAGTTTGGAGATAAAAAGGACTTAATTTGGAGGCACAGATAACATTGTACTATTAATTTCCTAGACTACTTGCCTAACTTTGATTTGTCTCATCCAAGAAATGACTGAGAAGGGAAAGTGTATAGTATTATCTAGTCTTTTGTTTAACTTTTACCTGTTTCTTCATGGAATTAAATGATAAAAGAGAAACAAAAATAGGTTCTTAAATTAAGCATCAAGACTAAAGATAGATATTTAAGACACATTTTAATGATTAATTGTGAAATCACCCTTCAAAAGATGGAAAAGAAATTTTGAAACAATTCTTGGCTTGGTCAGGAGGACAATTAGTGTCTTCAGTTAAAACTATGATAATAGTGTTGTCACCAAAATGGTGGAATAGGGAGCCCTAGGCCTTGTTCCCCAATAGAGACAGCAACTTAACAACAATATATGGAACAAATTACCTTTTTTAGAACTCCAGAAACAACTTATGTTGCAGCACCCCAGGTAAATCCAAAGCCAAGAAGAGCTGTATTGAAGTGGATAAGAAAGTGTATTATGTTTAGTTGTGATACCCCCTTCACCTAGTGTGCACAGCACAGTATGCTCAAGAGAGAATTTGGAATATCAGAAACATAAAGTGGGAGGCAAGATGTAAAGAAGTAGAGTTTTTGCATGTGATTGAAGTTGTTACCAGTTTAAAATATATTGTTGAAACTTTAAGATGTTTTATGTGATCCCCATGGTAACCACAAAGAAAATAGCTAATGAAAATACACAAAAGAAAATGAAAAAAAATCAAGGCATATACTACCAAAAAGAAAATCAATGAAACAAAAAGGAAGGATGCCAGAGAGAAAGAGGTACAAAATAGCTACAAGGCATACAAAAACACAAGGAATAAAATGTCAATAGCAGCTCTTCCATATTAGTAATATCTTTCATGTAAATAGACTAGTTTCCCCAATAAAAAGACAGGTTGGCTGAATGGATTAAAAAATTCTACTATATGCTGTCTACAAGAGACTCACTTTAAATCTAAGGAGACATATAAGGTGAAAGTAAAAGAATAGCAAAGATAATCCCTGCAAATTGTAACAAAAAGAGAGTATACAAAAAGAGAGTATAGGTGGCTACATCTATACCAGAAAAAAAATAGTCATTAAGTAAAAAATATCACAAGGTACAAAGAACAATATATAATAACCTGGTCCATTTACCAGGAAAATATAATAATTATAAATATATACACACCTAACATCAGTGTTCTCAAATATGTGAAGCAGACATTGACAGGATTCAAGGGAGAAATAAACAGCATACAATAATAGTAGGATTCAATACTCCACTTTCAATAATGGGTAGAACAGCCAGCAGAAGATCAATAATGGGACAGAGGACATGAATAACATCATAGACCAAATGGACCAAATACACATCCATACAACATTTCACCCAACAATGGCAGAATACACATTCTTCTCAAGCACAGTTGGAACATTCTGCGAGAAAGACCACATACTAGACCATTAAACAAGTCTTAACAGTTTTAAGCAGATTGAAATAATATCAAGTATTTTTCCCAGTACAATAGAATGAAACTAGAAATCAATAGCAGAAGAAAAACTGGAAAATTCATGAACATGCAGAATTTAATCAACACACTCCTAAATAACCAATGAATCAAAGAAGGAATCACAAGGAAAATTGCAAAATAATTTGTAAAAAAGAAACAAAAATACAACACACTAAAACTTACAGAAGCAGCAAAAGCAATACTAAGAGAGAATTTTATAGTGGAATATGCCATTAAAAAAAGAAAGGCCTCTCGGCAGGGCACGGTGTCTCATGCCTGTAATCCCAGCACTTTGGGAGGCTGACATGGGTGGATCACAAGGTCAGGAGATTGAGACCATCCTGGCTAACACGGTGAAACCCCGTCTCTACTAAAAACACAAAATATTAGCCTGGCATGGTGGTGGGTGCCTGGAGTTCCAACTACAGGAGGCTGAGGCAGGATTATGGTGTGAACCCGGGAGGCAGAGCTTGCAGTGAGCTGAGATGGCACCACTGCACTCTAGCCTGGGCAACAGAGTGAGACTCCGTCTCAAAAAAAAGAAAAGAAAGGTCTCAAATCAACAAGTTAATTTTATACACAAAGGAACCAGTAAAAGAGAACAAACTAAATCCAAAGTTAGCAGAAGGAAGAACATAAAGATTAGAGTAGGAATAAATGGAATAAAGAATACATTTTATAAAAGTTAGATTTAAAAAAAACAATAAAATTGAAAATCCTTTAGCTAGATTAAGAAAAAGAGAGAACACTCAAATAACTAAAATCAGAAATGAATGCCTCATTCATTTTTTATCAGATATTATAACTGATGCCACAGAAATAGAAAGGATTATAAGGGACTACTAAGAACAATTATAAGCCAACGAGTTAGGCAAACTAGAAGAAATGGGTGAATTCGTGGTAAGATACAACCTACCAAGATAGAATCATGAAGAAATAAAGAAATCTGAACAGATGTATAACTAGTAAGGAGAATAAATTAGTATTCAAAAATCTCCCAACAAAAAATGGACCAGACCCAAATGATTTCACTGGAGAATCTACCAAACACTTAAAGAAAAATTAATAATTATCCTTAACCTCTTCCAAAAAAATCGCAGAGAGAAAACACTTCTAAACTTATTTTATAAGGGCAACATTACCCTGATACCAAACCTAGACAAAGATACAAGAAAACTATAGATTATTACACCTGATGAATATTAATGAAAAATCCTCAACAAAATATTTGCAAACTGAATTTAACAGTACATTCAAAGAACTATATATTGTGACCAGGTTTTATTCCTCCTAATCCAAGGATAGTTCAATATATGAAAATCAGTGTAATACATCGCATTAACAGAATAAAAGACAAAAGGCACACAATCATCTTAATTGATTCAGAAAAAGCATGCGACAAAATTGAACATCCTTTCATGACAAAATTAAGAAACGAAGAATAGAAAAAAATTACCTCAACATAATAAATGTTATGTGTGGGTTTGAATAAGTATGTATGTATATGTATAGATATACACATAAATGTTATATAAATGTAATATGTGTGCATACATACAGGGCTAACACCATACTCAATGATGAAAACCTGAAAACTTTCCCTAAGATCAAGAACAAGGCAGGGCAGTTCCAAGATGGCCGAATAGGAACAGCTCCAGTCTAAGCTCCCAGCATAAGTGATGCAGAAGATGGGTGATTTCTGCATTTCCAACTGAGGTACTGGCTTCATCTCACTGGGGCTTGTCAGATAGTGGGGGCAGGACAGTGGGTGCAGCCCACCGAGCATGAGCTGAAGCAGGGCAAGGCGTCGCCTCACCTGGGAAGCACAAGGGGTCAGGGAATTCCCTTTCCTAGCCAAGGGAAGCAGTGACAGAAGGCACCTGGAAAATTGGGTCACTCCCACCCTAATACTGCACTTTTGCAATGGTCTTAGCAAACAGCACACCAGGAGATTATATCCCGTGCATGGCTTGGAGGGTCCCATGCCCACGGAGCCTCACTTATTGCTAGCACAGCAGTCTGAGATCGAACTGCAAGGCGGCAGTGAGGCTGGGGAAGGGGCACCCACCATTGCTGAGGCTTGAGTAGGTAAACAAAGTGGCCTGGAAGCTCGAACTGGGTGGAGCCCACTGCAGCTCAAGGAGGCCTGCCTGCCTCTGTAGACTCCACCTCTGGGGACAGGGCATAGCTGAACAAAAGGCAGCAGAAACCTCTGCAGACTTAAATGTCCCTGTCTGACAGCTTTGAAGAGAGTAGTGGTTCTCCCAGCATGGAGTTTGAGATATGAGAATGGACAGACTGCCTCCTCAAGTGGGTCCCTGACTCCTGAGTAGCCTAACTGGGAGGCACCATCCAGTAGGGGCAGACTGACACCTTACATGGCCAGGTACCACACTGAGACGAAGTTTCCAGAAGAGCGATCAGGCAGCAAGATTTGCTGTTCAGCAATATTCACTGTTCTGCAGCCTCCGCTGCTGATACCCAGGCAAACAGGGGCTGGAGTGGACCTCCAGCAAACTCCAACAGACCTGCAGCTGAGGGTCCTGACTGTTAGAAGGAAAACTAACAAACAGAAAGGACATCCACACCAAAACCCCATCTGTACGTCACCATCACCAAAGACCAAAGGTAGATAAAACCACAAAGATGGGGAAAAAACAGGGCAGAAAAGCTGAAAATTCTAAAAATCAGAGTGCCTCTCCCCTTCCAAAGGAATGCAACTCCTCGCCAGCAATGGAACAAAGCTGGACAGACAATGACTTTGACAAGAGAAGAAAGCTTCAGATGATCAAACTTCTCCAAGCTAAAGGAGGAAGTTTGAACCCATCACAAAGAAGCTAAAAACCTTGAAAAAAGATTAGACGAATGGCTGACTAGAATAACCAGTGTAGAGAAGACCTTAAAGGACCTGATGGACTGAAAACCATGGCACAAGAACTACGTGATGAACGCACAAGCTTCAGTAGCCGATTCGATCAGTGGTTGAAGATCAGATGAATGAAATGAAGCGAGAAGAGAAGTTTAGAGAAAAAAGAGTAAAAAGAAATGAACAAAGCCTCCAGGAAATATGGGACTATGTGAAAAGACCAAATCTACGTCTGATTGGTGCACCTGAAAGTGACGGGGAGAAATGGAACCAAGTTGGAAAACACTTTGCAGGATATTATTCAGGAGAACTTTCCCAAGCTAGCAAGGCAGACCAACATTCAAATTCAGGAAATACAGAGAATGCCACAAAGATACTCCTTGAGAAGAGCAACTCCAAGACACATAACTGTCAGATTCATCAAAGTTGAAATGAAGGAAAAAATGTCAAGGGAAGCCAGAGAGAAAGGTCAGGTTACCCACAAAGGGAAGCCCATCAAACTAACAGAGGATCTCTCGGCAGAAACTCTACAAGCCAGAAGAGAGTGGGGGCCAATATTCAACATTCTTAAAGAAAAGAATTTTCAACCCAGAGTTTCATATCCAGCCAAACTAAGCTTCATAGGAGAAGGAGAAATAAAATCCTTTACAGACCAGCAAATTCTGAGAGATTTTTTGTCACTACCAGGCCTGCCCTACAAGAGCTCTTGAAAGAAGCACTAAACATGGAAAGGAAAAACCGGTACAAGCCACTGCAAAAATATGCCAGATTGTAAAGGCCATCGATGCTAGGAAGAAACTGCATCAACTAATGAGCAAAATAACCAGCTAACATCATAATGACAGGATCAAATTCACACATAACAATATTAACGTTAAATGTAAATGGACTAAATTCTCCAATTAAAAGACACAGAGTGGCAAATTGGATAAAGAGTCAAGACCCATCAGTGTGCTGTATTCAGAAGACCCATCTCACGTGCAGAGACACACATAGGCTCAAAATAAAGGGATGGAGGAAGATCTACCAAGAAAATGGAAAACAGAAAAAGGCAGGGATTGTGATCCTAGTCTCTGATAAAACAGACTTTAAACCAACAAAAATCAGAAGAGACAAAGGAGGCCATTACATAATGGTAAAGGTATCAATTCAACAAGAAGAGCTAACTATCCTAAATATATATGCACCCAATAAAAGAACACCCAGATTCATAAAGCAAGTCCTTAGAGACCTACAAAGAGACTTAGACTCCCATGCAATAATAATGGCATACATTAATACCCCACTGTCAACATTAGACAGATCAATGAGACAGAAAGTTAACAAGGATATCCAGGAATTGAATGCAGCTCTGCACCAAGTGGACTTAATAGACATCTACAGAACTCTCCACCCCAAATCAACAGAATATACATTCTTCTCAGCACCACATCACACTTATTCCAAAACTGACCACATAGTTGGAAGTAAAGCACTCCTCAGCAAATGTAAAAGAACAGAAATTATAACAAACTATCTCTCAGACCACGGTGCAATCAAACTAGAACTCAGGATTAAGAAACTCAATCAAAACCACTCAACTACATGGAAACTGAAGCACCTGCTCCTGAATGACTACTGGCTACATAATGAAATGAAGGCAGAAATAAACATGTTCTTTGAAACCAGCGAGAACAAAGACACAACATACCAGAATCTCTGGGACACATTTAAAGCAGTGTGGAGAGGGAAACGTATAGCACTAAATGCTCACAAGAGAAAACAGAAAAGATCTAAAATTGACACCCTAACACCACAATTAAAAGAACTACAGAAACAAGAGCAAACACATTCAAAAGCTAGCAGAAGGCAAGAAATAACTAAGATCAGAGCAGAACTGAAGGAAATAGAGACACAAAAAACCCTTCAAAAATCAATGAATCCAGGAACTGGTTTTTTGAAATGATCCACAAAATTGATAGACTGCTAGCAAGACTAATAAAGAAGAAAAGAGAGAAGAATTAGATGCAATAAAAAATGATAAAGGGGATATCACCACTGATCCCACAGAAATACAAACTACCATCAGAGAATACTATAAACACCTCTATGCAAATAAACTAGAAAATCTAGAAGAAATGGATAAATTCCTGGACACATACACCCTCCCAAGACTAAACCAGGAAGAAGTTGAATCCCTGAATAGACCAATAACAGGCTCTGAAATTGAGGCAATAATTAATAGCCTACCAACCAAAAAATGTCCAGGACCAGATGGATTCACAGCCGAATTCTACCAGAGGTACAAGGAGGAGCTGGTACCATTCCTTCTGAAACTATTCCAATCAACAGAAAAAGAGGGAATCCTTCCTAACTCATTTTATGAGGCCAGTATCATCCTGATACCAAAGCCTGGCAGAGACACAACAAAAAAAAGAGCATTTTAGACCAATATCCCTGATGAACATTGATGCAAAAATCTTCAATAAAATACTGGCAAACTGAACCCAGCAGCACATCAAAAAGCTTATCCACCATGATCAAGTGGGCTTCATCCCTGGGATGCAAGGCTAGTTCAACATACACAAATTAATAAACGTAATCCAGCATATAAACAGAACCAAAGACAAAAAAACCACATGATTATCTCAATAGATGCAGAAATGGCCTTTGACAAAATTCAACAGCCCTTCATGCTAAAAACTCTCAATAAATTAGGTATTGATGGGATGTGTCTCAAAATAGTAAGAGCTATCTATGACAAACCCACAGCCAATATCATACTGAATGGGCAAAAACTGGAAGTATTCCCTTTGAAAACTGGCACAAGACAGGGATGCCCTCTCTCACTGCTCCTATTCAACACAGTGCTGGAAGTTCTGGCCAGGGCAATAAGGCAGGAGAAAGAAATAAAGGGTATTCAATTAGGAAAAGAGGAAGTCAAATTGTCCCTGTTTGCAGATGACATGATTGTATATTTAGAAAACCCCATCATCTCAGCCAAAAATCTCCTTAAGCTGATAAGCAACTTCAGCAAAGTCTCAGGATACAAAATCAATGAGCAAAAATCACAAGCATTCTTACACACCAATAACAGACAAACAGAGAGCCAAATCACGAGTGAACGCCCATTCACAATTGCTTCCAAAGAGAATAAAATACTAGGAATCCAACTTGCAAGGGATGTGAAGGACCTCTTCAAGGAGAACTACAAACCACTGCTCAACGAAATAAAAGAGGACATAAACAAATGGAAGAACATTCCATGCTCATGGATAGGAAGAATCAATATCATGAAAATGGCCATACTGCCCAAGGTAATTTATAGATTCAATGTCATCCCCATCAAGCTACCAATGACTTTCTTCACAGAATTCGAAAAAACTACTTTAAAATTCATAGGAACCAAAAAAGGGCCCACATTGCCAAGACAATCCTAAGCCAAAAGAACAAAGCTGGAGGCATCACACTACCTGACTTCAAACTGTACTACAAGGCTATAGTAACCAAAACAGCATGGTACTGTTACCGAAACAGAGAGATATAGACCAATGGAACAGAACAGAGCCCTTAGAAATAATACCACACATCTACAACCATCTGATCTTTGACAAACCTGACAAAAACAAGAAATGGGGAAAGGATTCCCTATTTAACAAATGGTGCTGGGAAAACTGGCTAGCCATATGTAGAAAGCTGAAACTGGATCCCTTCCTTACACCTTATACAAAAATTAATTCAAGATGGATTAAAGACTTAAATGTTGGACCTAAAAACATAAAAACCCTAGAAGAAAACCTAGGCAATACCATTCAGGACATAGGCATGGGCAAGGACTTCATGTCTAAAACACCAAAAGCAGTGGCAACAAAAGCCAAAATTGACAAATAGGATCTAATTAAACTAAAGAGCTTGGGCACAGCAAAAGAAACTACTATCAGAGTGAACAGGCAACCTACAGAATGGGAGAAAATTTTTGCAATCTACTCATCTGACAAAGGGCTAATATCCAGAATCTACAAAGAACTCAAACAAGTTTACAAGAAAAAAACAAACAACCCCATCAAAAAGTGGACAAAGGATATGAACAGACACTTCTCAAAAGAAAACATTTATGCAGCCAACAGACACATGAAAAAATGCTCATTATCACTGGCCATCAGAGAAATGCAAATCAAAACCACAATGAGATACCATGGCACACCAGTTACAATGGCAATCATTAAAAAGTCAGGAAACAACAGGTGCTTGAGAGGATGTGGAGAAATAGGAATGCTTTTACACTGTTGGTGGGACCGTAAACTAGATCAACCATTGTGGAAGACAGTGTGGCAATTCCTCAAGGATCTATAACTAGAAATACCATTTGACCCAGCCATCCCATTACTGGGTATATACCCAAAGGATTATAAATCACCCTGCTATAAAGACACATGCACATGTATGTTTATTGCAGCACTATTCACAATGGCAAAGACTTGGAACCAACCAAAATGTCAATCAATGATAGACTGGATTAAGAAAATGTGGCACATATACACCATGGAATACTATGCAGCCATAAAAAAGGATGAGTTCATGTCCTTAGTAGGGACATGGATGAAGCTGGAAACCATCATTCTGAGCAAACTATCGCAAGGATAAAAAACCAAACACCGCATGTCCTCACTCATAGGTGGGAATTGAACAATCAGAACACTTGGAAACAGGAAGGGGAACATCACACACCGGGGCCTGTTGTGGGGTGGGGAGAGAGGGGAGGGATAGCATTAGGAGATATACCTAATGTAAATGATGAGTTAATGGGTGCAGCACACCAACATGGCACATGTATACATATGTATCAAACTTGCACATTGTGCACATGTACTCTAGAACTTAAAGTATAATAATAATAAAAAAAAGAACAAGGCAAGAATGTCCATACTGACCACTTTTTTTTTTTTTTTTTTTTTGAGACGGAGTCTCACTCTGTTCCCCAGGCTGGGGTGCAGGGGCACGATCTCGGCTCACTGCAAGCTCCACCTCCCGGGTTCAGCCATTCTCCTGCCTCAGCCTCCTGAGTAGCTGGGACTACAGGCGCCCGCCACCACACCCGGCTAATTTTTTTTTTTTGTATTTTTTTAGTAGAGACGGGGTTTCACCGTGTTAGCCAGGATGGTCTCGATCTCCTGACCTCGTGATCCGCCTGCCTTGGCCTCCCAAAGTGGTGGGATTACAGGCGTGAACCACCATGCCTGGCCCATACTGACCACTTCTATTCAACATAGTAGTGACAGTCTTAGCCTGGGAAATTAGATATGAGAAAGAAATAACAGCTATCCAAAATGGAAAGCAAGAAGTAAAATGATCTCTGTTTACAGATGACATAATCTTATGTGTAGAAAGCACTGAAAACTGTTAGAACTAATAAATTCAACAAAATTTTATAATCCAAAGTGAACAAAAAGTAATTGCATATTTATACACTAACAGTCAGTAATCCAAAAACGCATTTAAGAAAACAATCCCATCAAGAACTTATAATAGCATAAACAATAGTAACAAGAAGAATAAGATACTTTGGAATAAACTTAACCAAGGATGGGAAAACCTTGCACACTGAAAACTATGAAACAGGCTAGGTGCAGTGGCTCACACCTGTAATCCCAGCACTTTGGGAGGCCAAGGTGGGTGGATTGCTTGAGTCCAGGAGTTCAAGACCAAGTTGGGCAACATGGCGAAACCCCCTCTCTACTAAAAATACAAAAAATAGCCAGGCATGGTGGCATGTGCCTGTAGTCCCAGCTACTTGGGAGGCTGAGGTGGGAGAATCACCTGAGCTCAGGAGGTCGAGGCAGCAGTGAGCTGAGATCATGCCACTGCACTCCAGCCTGGGCAAACAGAGTGAGACCCTGTCTCAACAAAACAAAACAAAACACAGCAAAACACAAAAAACCTACAAGACATTGCTGAAAGAAATTAAAGAGACATAAATAAATAGAAAGACATCCTGTACTCGTGAATTGAAAGACTTAGTGTTAAGATATCCATGTACCCAAAGTGATTTACTGATTCAATGCAATTCTTAACAAAATGCAAATGACTTTTTTACAGAAATGGAATAAAACCATTCTATAATTTACATAGAATCTCAAGGGACCCTGCATAGCCAAAACAATCTTTAAAAAGAGGAATGAAGTTAGAGTGCTCACACTTTTGATTTTAAAAATATTTTGAAGCTACAGTAATTAAAGACAGTGTAACACTGGCATAAAGACACATATATAGACCAACGAAACAGAACAGTAAGTTCAGAATTAAACTCTCACATACATGATCTTCAACAAGGGTACCAAGACAAAACAATGGGGAAAGGACAGTCTCTTCAATAATTGGTGTTGTAAACACTAGATATCCACATGCAAAAGAATGAGGTTGAAACTTAACCTTACATCATATATAAAAATTAACTTAAAATTGATTAAAGACCTAGACATGAGACCTACAACTGTAAAATGCCTAGGAGAAAAGTGTAAGAAAAGCTTCATGACACTGAATTTGGTAATGATTTCTTGAATATGATACCAAAAGAATAGGAAACAAAAGAAAAAGGTAGACAAATAGGACTACATCAAACTTAAAAATTTTTGCACACCAAAGGAACAGTGACAAAGCAACCTGTGAAATGAGAGAAAATATTTGCAAATTATATCTAAAAGGGGTTAATATCCAGAATACTTGTCTATAGAGAACCACTACAACTCAACAACAAAAGACAATCTGTTAAAAAAATGGGCCAAGAACTTGAATTCCTCCCAAGAAGAAGTACAAACATAAACAAAATGTTCAGTGCCTTTAATCAAATTAAAACTACAATGAGCGATCTCCTACCCATTAGGATGGTCACTACAAGAAAAGAGCAAATAAAAAATATTGGAAGGATGAGAAGAAACTGGAAGCCTTTTGCACTGTTGGTAGGAATGAAAAAATGGTGCAGCTGCTATGGAAAAATGATCTGAGGTTCCCGAAATAATTAAAAATAGAACTACTATATGATCCAGGAATCTCACTTCCGGGTATGTATGCAAAAGAACTAAAATAATTATGTCAAAGAGTTATCTGCATACCCATGCTAATTGCAGCATTATTCACAAAAGTCAAGAGTTGGAAGCAACCCAAATGTCTATTAAAAGATGAATAAAGAAAATGTGGAATATACATAAAATGGAATACTATTTGACCTTAACAAAGAAAAAAATTCTGTCACATGCTACAACATGAATGAACCTTGAGGATATTGTACTAAGTGAAATAAGCCAATCACAAAAAGACAAGTATTGTATGATTACATTTATATGAGGTTTCAAAAATAGACAAACTCATAGAAACAGAAACTACAATGGTGATTGCCAGAGACTGGGGACATGGAGAAATGGGGAGATGTTGTTCAACTGGTGTAGTTTCAGGTTTGCAAGATTAAAAAGTTCTGGAGATTTGTTACACAACACTGTGCATACAGTGAACGCTACTGAACTGTGCACTTAAAAAGTGGTTGAAATGGTAAATTTCATATGTGTTTTAAAATATATATTTTTTTTAATTTTTAATTTTTTTTTAATTTTTTTGAGACAGAGTCTCGCTCTGTTGCCTGGGCTGGAGTGCAGTGGCGTGATCTCGGCTCACTGCAAGCTCTGCCTCCTGGGTTCACGCCATTCTCCTGCCTCAGCCTCCTGAGTAGCTGGGACTACAGGTGCCCGCCACCACGCCCAGCTAATTTTTTGTAGTTTTTAGTAGAGATGGGGTTTTTCACCGTGTTAGCCAGGCTGGTCTCGAACTCCCGACCTCAGGTGATCCGCCCACCTCGGCCTCCCAAAGTGCTGGGATTACCGCGTGAGCCACCACGCCTGGCCTGTATGTGTTTTTAAAATCACAATGAGAAATTAAAAAATAAAATGAAAATAAGAAATGCTTAGCATATAAGAAAGTGAAGCATCGAAGCCCACGAAGATACAGCGAGTTTGCTTACTCCCAGCTTGTCTGGCACTGTCCAGATCTTACTGCCGATAGCCCTGCACCCTGAGTATAATCTCAGTCCCAGGCACACCAGGTGTTCGGACATTCTATATGAAAACCAGAGCATTTAAAGAAATGGTGTAAACAGAATAAAGGTATTTTGTTGAAAATAAAGTATAATGCTATCCTTACTTGGTAATCCCATTGCCTTTAAAGTGAAGCATATTACTGGGATGTAAACCTGTATTTTTCTCTCTTGGCTCTTTAACAGATTCTCCAGATCTGTCTTATTTATATTTCCTTCAAAATACTTTTGTGATTTCTATCTTTTCTTCTTTCCGAGCCACACTTCAGCTTCATTCCTTATGCACAGGAGAGCCTGTTCTTGGTTTCTTTTCTTCCAGGTTCTGATTTTTAATCTGCCCAAATTGTAACTGGGGCATTTATTGACAAAAAGAAATTTGAACATGTAACGGCCTTTTTTTTCTTCTAATTTTTAAGTGGTTTCTAATTAGGTAATTTCCTGAAAATTAAAGTTCTTAAAGTCTCTGATTTATTAGTTCATCACTCTTAATTTTTTAAGTTTTCTATCATTGTCTAGTAGAGTATGTCCAGTTGATAGGATATCTGAGGACATATTATCTCTCCATCAATTTATTTCTGTATTACACACACTTTCTCTCCATTCTCTTCTTCAGACCTTCTGCACCACCTCCCCTCAACAGCTGTAACAAATAAAAATGTCTCCAGACATTGCTGAATGTCCCGAGGCGGCAAAATTTCCCCTGGTTGAGTACAGCTGATAGAAATAATGCCCAAATTTCAAGATTTTTTCCAAAGTGGTCTTCATATTCAATTCCCAAACGTGTACTTAACATTGTTCTTTCTGAAAAGAGTACTTTCCCCATTTTCTCTACCTGGAGAGAACTCCAGGAAGCTGAGACCTGCCAGACCACAGAGCTTGACCCAGGTTCCAAGACTGATGAATACCACGAGCAGAACAGTTAGGATGGCCTCTTGTTTGGTTCATCCTTGTGACAACATAATTGGCCCTCTTAGGCATGAATTTTGGTGTCATCAGATTTGTGCAGTTTCCGGGACAGCCGACCTGGCCATGCTTCCTCCCGCAGTGTGAACCGTCTCCTTTTGTTGCTGCTTTGAGGTCTGGTTAGGTGGTTATTATGTGCTCGCCGAATCCACTGCATCTTCGCCTCAACCCACTCTCCAACCCTCCTATCCCCACTTAGATTTGAAGTTCCTTGGGGAGGTATACCTTTTTTTTGTTTTTGTTTTTGTTTTTGAGACGGAGTCTCCCTCTGGAGTGAGTGCAGTGGCACGATCTTGGCTCACAGCAAGCTCCGCCTCCGGGGTTCACGCCATTCTCCTGCCTCAGCCTCCTGAGTAGCTGGGACTATAGGCGCCCGCCACCACGCCTGGCTAATTTTTTTGTAGAGATGGAGTTTCACCGTGTTAGCCACCATGGTCTCGATCTGCCAGGAGGTATATCTTACTGTGCTGTTTTAATTGCTGATAATGTCTTCCATGGAGTAGGAACTGAATAAATACTTTTCAAATTGTAAAAAAGAAACAGGGAATACCTCACCAACGTGTTAGAACCAATCAGAGTACCTTGTGGTCTGCCTTTCACACTTAACACTGTGTCTCAATCAGTAACACCACTGGTCACACTGACCTCAGGGACAGAGTCGAGGTTCCAGAATGGGTTAGTGTGGATTAGTGTTATTTTACTGAGTGGTCTGTACTCTGTAGACTTTGGGGAACCCTGTCAAGTAAACCCCAGGTAAGCAGATTATTCCTAAGTGGGATAAGGAAGCATTGTCTAGGTTCCTGATTGTTATGGGCTTTGAATTCACCGGTGATCCTTCAGAGTCTTCAATGTATTTCTCAGCAAATATGAATAAAATGTATTGAATTTTATCGAAGTTAAGGCTCTCTCTTTGTACTGGTAATCTCTTCCTGAGAAGTAGTAAGGGAAGCTTTTGATGTTCAAGGGCTCTTTCTTTCTCTTTGTGTCCATAGTTCCAGCAATGCGAGATTTCTGTGAAGGATTTAAACAAGAGAAAAAAAAAGGAGAAGTAAGCAGCCTGCAAAGAAATGTTTAGAAAATTCCAAGTGGGTGAAGCTTGCAGGATTTGATGAGGTATCAGAGCTCTGCAAAATGAATTCTTATACAACTTTTGGTATATGTTTTATAATTTCGAAATCAAAATAGGGTCAAAAAGTTTTTAAAGCATAATTTAAAAAAAATACCCTTGCTTAGGTGATAATGGAATATAAGTGAGCCTGGGGATGATGACATAGGCATCCTTGATTGCTGAGGCTATGGGAATAGGGGGTGATACTTGAAGTTTCTTTTCTTTACTGCTATCTTCCAAATAAATTTTACGTGCTTAGTAATTACTTGTTGAACAATCAACCTGCAAATTTTACCATGAAACAATAGGATAGAGCAAAATAATGAAAACTGTAACAAATTTCTTGTATTTTTATGGTTTTGTTTTGATAAATTTCACTAATTTAGCTCATGAAGAGCATTTCCTTTAAAAAATTCACTTACCTGCATGATGTTCAGCCTGTAGCAACAATAGAGGGCATCTTTCATTTCCCTTATTCAAAATTAAACACCATAGCTTGCAGGTATTTTTACTGTGATGTGAATACCATTAGGAAAAAGTTGCAACTATTATGCTTCTTAGAATTGTTTCACAAATGAGACCTTATTGGAACTATTGACCAAATATTAGTGGATGGCTGTATGTTTGATTTTTGCATTAAGGCAGGTTTTACCAATCAAAAACACTTTTCTAGAGCCTAGAAATTATGATACTGATAAACTCTGAGTATTTTTGTTTTATTGAATAAAGACAGCAAAATAAATTTTAGAAAAATAAAAGTGACAGTCAGACAACTGTTATTAATACAAATCATTCATTTCTGGAGTAACATTAATTGCTTCTAGGATTATGAAAGAATAGGCTATTACCAAGTATGACTGATAAAACCTGAGTTTTTCTAAAAGCCTAGGTAAATGGACAGAATACTAATAATAGATAACTCTCGAGCCTAAAGTAAACTATTAAAGATGTTAAGGCATAAAATATCCCACTTTAAAATTCTGCTAGTTAGAGTCAATATTTCCTACTTAAGGGTGTGCAATAGAGTTCCTCTCTCCTGAGGCTGATAACTCTAAGCCACCTCCCATATCAAGATGTCTGTTGTATCTGTCATTCCTTGGCTGCCAGTTTGCATGTGAGGGTAATTTGCTTGTCTTGCTAATTTTGTTTTAGTTTTATTGTAGGTGACATCAAGACCATTCTATCATTGGGGTTACACATTTTTCATGTGCAAATTGGAAAGCACGATGAGATATCTCTCTTGCCTGTCATTATGATTTTTTTAAAAGTGAAAAATAGGCTGGGCGCCGTGGCTCACACCTGTAATCCCAGAACTTTGGGAGGCTGAGGCGGGCGGATCACGAGATCAGGAGATGAGACCATCCTGGCTAACACGGTGAAACCCCGTCTCTACTACAAAATACAAAAAATTAGCCAGGCGTGGTGGCGGCTGCCTGCAGTCCCAGCTACTCAGGAGGCTGAGGCAGGAGAATGTCGTGAACCCGGGAGGCGGAGCTTGCAGTGAGCCGAGATCGCGCCACTGCACTACAGCCTGGGCGGCAGAGCCAGACCCCATCTCAAAAAAAAAAAAAAAAAAAGTGAAAAATAAAAATCCCGGTTTCTGGGGAAGCAATCACTCATAGTGCTGTTGTTAACATAAATATCTAAATCTTCACAGAGGAACTGAGGACAATATGACAATAAGCACTACATTTTCAAGTGTCTTTTATACCCCATTGAAAATTTGGTAGAAATTAGATATCTAGGAATTTCCCCTAACAGAGTAAATATACAGACCGTGTGCGGTGGCTCACGCCTGTAATCCCAGCACTTTGGGAGACCGAGGCGGGCAGGTCACGAGGTCAGGAGATCAAGACCATCCTGGCTAACATGGTGAAACCCCGTCTCTACTAAAAATACAAAAACAAAATTAGACGGGCGTGGTGGTGGGCGCCTGTAGTCCCAGCTACTCAGGAGGCTGAGGCAGGAGAATGGCGTGAACTCGGGAGGCAGAGCTTGCAGTGAGCCGAGATCGCGCCATTGCACTCCAGCCTGGGCGACAGAGCAAGACTATGTCTCACAAAAAAAAAAAAAAAAAAAAAGTAAATATACAGAAATACCTGGCTATAAAACTGTCACAGCTTATGTATAATAACCTCAAACTGGAAGCAATCTAAATGTCCATCAAACGGGGACTAGAGTAATACTCAACCCTAAACAACATATTGTGGAATATTTAATGACATGGAATGACTTCTATTTTAAGAACAAAACAGGCTGGCGCGGTGACTCACGCCTATAATCCCAGCACTTTGGGAGGCCGAAGCGGGCGGATCACCAGGTCAGGAGATCGAGACCATCCTGGCTAACACGGTGAAACCCCGTCTCTACTAAAAATACAAAAAATTAGCTGGGCGTGGTGGCAGGCGCCTGTAATCCCAGCTACTCAGGAGGCTGAGGCAGGAGAATGGCGTGAACTCGGGAGGCGGAGGTTGCATTGAGCCGAGATCATGCCACTGCACTCCAGCCTGGGCGACAGAGCAAGACTACGTCTCAAAAAAAAAAAAAAAAAAAAAGAAACAAACAAAAGATGCCAAGTCCTTAGTCATTATAAAAATGATGCTTAATCATTTTCTTGGATTTTGCAGATGAATTGGTGAATAGCTTTGTGACAGACCTTCGTTCAAGATCCATTCAAGGATAGAAGACAATTGCATTGAATGGTTGAATAGGGAGATTTCTCAGGAGAATGTTGCTGGGTGCCGTTGAATATTTACTCTCCCACATCCTTGCCTGGCAGGAGGGCCTGTAAGGAGGCTATTCTATGAGCTTGTATCATCTCCCTGGATTCTAGGAGCAAATTACGAAGCAAATGTTGGACCTCTGCCTGTGAAAACCACAGGTCCAAGACACTGAGAGGAACCAGGAACCACGGTAAGAAGAGAGGAAAGTGGTGTGGGTGCCTACACTTTCATCATTTGCGTGACAAGGGTGTCCCATGAGTCAAGTACAGTCTAGGAGGTAATTGAGGTGGAGCTGTGCAGAAGGGACCCTGACCAAGAGTTGAGGGGCACCAGTGGAGAGGCTGTGGGTTGCACCTCCAGGGGCGGATGCTGGAAGTGGTGCCTGAAAGGAGTCAGCAGGGAGAGCCACATTGTTTGTATCTTGAGACATAACTGGGTGTGCAAAATGGGAAATCACTGTGGATCTCTCAATAGGAATCTTTCAGGGATAGAGCCGGTTGTGAACATTCTGTAACATCAGATTAAATAGGGCCTTTTCTGTTCTTCATCTCTCTTTCATGCCTTTCTTCCCCCAGATAGACATACTCAGTGAGCTTTCTTCCCAGTTTGAAGCAGGTCTGAGGTGGAGAAGTAGAGAAAATCAACGTTTTGACTATTGCATGGAAGTGGACATCCTAATTATTGAAATAATACTGTTGTGGCCAGGGCTGATGTTTAGCTGAGATGTACTGGTGTGGTTGCACTGGTTATTAAAATATTAAAATACTTTAATATTGGTTGGTAAACAGTCCTGATCCTAGGCCCCTTGAGGGCCTCCCTTGGCCCTGGAAACCCTGTGGGCACTGCTATTCCTCCTTCCCACCCTCTCCACACACTTCCTATCCCTGAGACCAGTGTCCCCGGCGGTGAGGCTGACGCTCCAGTGGGCTGTACCCAATGTCTCTGGTTTTGCAGCCGGGCTTCCTGGGATTGTCCTCATGTGATCCTTATGGGAACAGCAACTTCCTCAATTGTCACCTCTTTTAAATGTCACCCAAGATCAATTATGAACTGGCTCAAGTTTTATGCAAAAGACTCTCCCAAAATCGGCCTCAAAAGCACTTTTGTTAGGACGTTTTTGAGAAAAAAATATATGATGCTTTATGATTTTATTCTACTTTTTCAATGTCACATTTACAAATGTTTATAATTAAGTTAAAAGGGTGAGGCAGAAAACCAGGCAACTCTGTACTGATTTTTGTAATATAATCTGTCTCAAAATATACCATTAGAAGTTTAAATATTTAAATAGTTATAACCATTTCTAGGGGATGGTAACATGGCTAACTTTTAGACTTTTATTTATTAGTTTTTTTTTAAGACGGAATCTCGCTCTGTTGCCCAGGCTGGAGTGCAGTGGTGTGACCTCAGCTCACTGCAAGCTCTGCCTCCCAGGTTTATGCCATTCTCCTGCCTCAGCCTCCCAAGTAGTTGGGACTACAGGTGTCTGCCACCACACCCATCTAATTTTGTTTTTGTATTTTTAGTAGAGACAGGGTTTCACTGTGTTAGCCAGGATGGTCTCAATCTCCCGACCTCGTGATCCACCCACCTCGGCCTCCCAAAGTGCTGGGATTATAGGCGTGAGCCACCACGCCTGGCCCTGGCCAGTATTTCTTAAGTTTCACTAAAATATATATGTATATATATATATAGTACTCTTTTGACTATTACTATTTTGAATGAGAGGAATAAAATAATACATGCAACTAAATGGGATTTTGTATTTTTCCTTCACATACATTGACCTATGTTTAAAATGTAAGCCTCTCACCCTCCTGACAACTCCATATCCCCACCCCCTGCTCTGTGTGGTCAGAGTTGGTGCATCCCAATGCTTTGAATAGGGTCTGACACATTTGCTGTTGGAATCACTTGAAACATTTCACTTAGCAGGAACATAGTAAAGTATAAATGATGCTGAGGTATATCTCCCCAAGGAGGAGGACACAGAACAGGTTCTCTGTGGGGACAGGAGGAGGGACTGGCCCTGTGTACCCACTGCCTCCCCACGGCTTCCTCAACTTTTGTTTGATTTTTCCTCAATCAGGAACATGACATCACATTCATCCAGACCTTGAACCTGTCTTATTAGGTTTATTCCTAGGTATTTTCTTGTTTTTCTGACATGCAAATAGAATCTTTTTCCTTATTTCAATTTTCTGGTTGATTATTTCCATCATAAAGGAAAGTTGCTCTGTAAAATTTACCTGTTTCTAGCCACGTGATAAAATTTTATTATTAGTTTCAATGGTGACTGTATACACACACACACACACACACACACACACACACACACACACACATACTTTAAGTTCTGAGATACATATGCAGAACGTGCAGGTTTGTTACATAGGTATACACCTGCCATGGTGGTTTGCTGCACCCATCACCCCATCATCAACATTAGGTATTTCTCCTAATGCTATCCCTCCCCTAGCCCTCCATCCCCACCGACAGGCCCTAGTGTGTGATGTTGCCCTCCCTGTGTCCATGTGTTCTCATTGTTCAACTCCCACTTAATGACTGAGAACATGGGGTGTTTCATTTTCTGTTCCTGTGTAAGTTTGCTGAGAATGATGGTTTCTAGCTTCATCCATGTCCCTGAAAAGGATGTGAACTCATCCTTTTTTATGACTGCATAGTATTCCATGGTGTATATATACCACATTTTCTTTATCCAGTCTGTCACTGATGGGCATTTGGGTTGGTTCCAAGTCTTTGCTATTGTGAACAGTGCTGCAATAAACATACATTTCCATGTGTCTTTATAGTAGAATGATTTATAATCCTTTGGGTATATACCCAGTAATGGTATTGCTGGGTCAAATGGTATTTCTGGTTCTAGATCCTTGAGGAATCGCTACACTGTCTTCCACAATGGTTGAACTAATTCACACTTGTACCCACAGTGTAAAAGCATCCCTATTTCTCCACATCCTCTCCAGCATCTGTGGTTTCCTGACTTTTTAATGATTGCCATTCTAGCTGCAATCTCTTTGTGGTTTTGGTATCTCATTGTGGTTTTGATTTGCATTTCTCTAATGACCAGTGATGATGAGCTTTTTTTCATATGTTTTTTGGCCACATAAATGTCTTCTTTTAAGAAGTGTCTGTTCATATCCTTTTCCCACTTTTTGATGGGTTTTTTTTTTTTTTTACTTGTAAATTTCTTTAAGTTCCTTGTAGATTCTGGATATTAGCCCTTTGTAAGAAGGATAGATTGCAAAAATTTTCTCCCATTCTGTAGGTTGCCTGTTCAGTCTGATGACAGTTTCTTTTGCTATGCAGAAGCTCTTTAGTTTAATTAAATCTCATTTGTCAATTTTGGCTTTTGTTGCCATTGCTTTTGGTGTTTTAGTCATGAAGTCTTTGCTCATGCCTATGTTGTGAATGGTATTGCCTAGGTTTTCTTCTAGGGTTTTTAGGGTTTTTATGGTTTTAGGTCTAACATTTAAGTCTTTAATCCATCTTGAGTTAATTTTTGTATAAGGTGTAAGGAAGGGATCCAGTTTCAGTTTTCTGCATATGGCTAGCCAGTTTTCCCAACACCATTTATTAAATAGGGAATCCTTCCCCCCATTGCTTGTTTTTGTCAGGTTTGTCAAAAATCAGATGGTTGTAGATGTGTGGCATTATTTCTGAGGCTTCTGTTCTGTTCCATTGGTCTATATATCCGTTTTGGTACCAGTAAATGGTTACTTTTTTTAAAAAGCAAACTCTTTCAAATTTTGTATGTTTATAATACAGCAAATAATTTTGTCTTGCTTTTATAAAAAAAATTGAGGTAAAATTCACATAACATAAAGTTAACCATTTTACAGTGAACAATTCGGTGACATTGAGCATATTTACAATGTTATAGAAGTACCACCTCTGTTTAGTTTCAAAATATTTTCATCACTGCAAAATAAAACCATGTAAGCAGTCAAATCCCACCTGTCCTCTCCTCCTGTCTCTGTCAACCACCGATCTGTTTTATGGGTTTACCTATCCTGGATATTTCATATAAATGTAATTATACAATAACCCTGTATAATTTTTTGTGGGCCTGACTTCTTTCATTTAGCATAATGTTTTTGAAGTTCGTTCATGTTATAGCATTTATCAGTACTCCACTTCTTTTTATGGCTGCATAATATTCTACTATATGTGTATATCATAATTTGTTTATACATTCCTCTGTTGACGAACATCTGGGTTGTTTCCAACTTTTGGCTATTTTGAATAGAGCCCTTTTGAACATGTATGTACATGTATTTGTTTGAGAACTCATTTTCATTTCTTTGGGGTATATACCTAGGAGTGAAATTGCTGAGTCATATAGTAATTCTATGTTCAACTTTTTGACCACTGCCAAACTGTTTTCCACAAACATCATCATCACTAGCCATGTATGATTTACTCCACATCTTCACCAACACTTGGTGTTTAATATATTTTTTTTAATTATAGCCATCCTGGTAGTGAAGTGGTATCTCATCGTGGTTTTGATTTGTATTTCTCTAATAACTAATAATATTGAACATCTTTTCCTGTGCTTGTTGGCCATTTGTAGATCTTCTTTGGAGAAATACCTATATAAACTCTTGGACCATTTCATTTTAATTGAGTTGTTTGTCTTTCTATTGTTGAGTAGTTAAAGTTCTTTATATAGACACATCATTTAGAGATTTGCAATTTTTTTCTCCCATTCTGTAGGCTATTTTTAAACTTTCCTAATAATATCATTTGGTGTACAAATTTTTAAATTTTGATGGAGCCCAATTTATATATTTCTTAATTTGTTGTTCATGCTTTTGGGGTCATGTCTAAGAACATGTATGTACCTAATCTGTATCTGAGAACCTAATCTCAGATTCAAGATCAGGAAGATTTAACCATAGGTTTTCTTCTAAGAGTTTTGTAGATTTAGCTCTTGCATTTAGGTCTTTGATACATTTTGAGTTAGTTTTTCTATACGGTATGAAATAAGAGTTCAACTTCATTCTTTTGCACGTGGCTATTTCGTTGTCTAAGCACTATTTGTTGAAGAGACTATTCTTTCCCCATTGAATGGTCTTTGCACCCCGTCAAAAATTAATCACCATAAATGCATGGGCTTATTTCTGGAATCACAATTCTATTTTTCTCATCTATGTGTTTATCCATAAGGATAAACAGTGCCACACTGTTTTGATTATTGTTAACTTTGTAATAATTTTTGAAATTAGAAAGTGTGAGTCCTCCAACTTTACTCTTCTTTTTCAATAATACTGTCTAAGCTGTTCGAGATCTTTTGCAATTCCTTACATATTTGATAATTAGCTTTTCAATTTCTGCAAAAAGGCTATTCAAATTTTGACATAGATTGTATTGAAACTAGATCTGTTTAAGTATTGCCATTGTGGCAATATCAAGTCTTCCAATCCATGAACACAAGGCATATTTCCATTTATTTAGGTATTCTTTAATTTCTTTCAGCAATGGTTTGTAGTTTTCATTGTGTAATACTTTCACTTCCTTGATAACATTTAATTTGAGGTTTTTAAATCATTTTTATGCTATTATAAATGGAATTGTCTTAATTTAGTTTTTAAATTATTCACTGTGCCTTTTTAAGAACACATGTGATTTTTGTGTTCAGCTGTACCTTTGTTGAATTTGTTTATTAGCTGTAATAGTGGATTATTTGGGATTTTCTATACCTAGGTTTATCAGTGAATAGAGATCTTTCGATGCTTCTTATTTATTTTTCATTTCTGATTTCTCTGGCTAGAACTTCCAGTACAATGTTAAATGAAAGTGGTAAAAGGGGTCCTCCTTGTTTTGTTCCTGACCTTAGGGGAAAGTTTTAGTCTTTAACCAGTGAATATGATTTAGACTATGGGTTTTTCATAAATGCCCGTATTTTATGTTAAGGGATTCCCCTTCAATTTCTAATTTTATATGAGAATTTTTTTTTTCTTTTGAGACGAAGTCTAGCTTTGTCACCCAGGCTGGAGTACAGTGGCTCGATCTTGGCTTACTGCAACCTCTGTGTCTCGGGTTCAAGTGATTCTTCTGCCGCAGCCTCCTGAGTAGCTGGGACTACAGGCACCTGCTACCAAGCCCAGCTAATTTTTTTTTTTTTTTTTAGTACAGACGGGGTTTCACCATGTTGACCAGCCTGGTCTCAAACTCCTGACCTCATGATCCACCCACCTCAGGCTCCCAAAGTGCTGGGATTACAGATGTGAGCCACCATGCCCGGCCTGAGGATTTTTATCATGAAAGTGTGGCAGATTTTGTTGAATGCATTTTCTGCAGTTGAGATGATCCTGAATTTCTCCTCGCCCCCACACACCTTTATCCTATTAATGTCATATAATACATTGGGTTTCTAATGTTGGACCATCCTTGCTTTCCTGGGCTGAATTCCACTTAGATATGGTATAAAATCCTTTTAATATGCTGTTGGATTTTATTTGCTAGCATTTTGTTGTGGATTTTTGCATCTTTATTCATAAGGGATATTGGTCTGTAGCTTTCTTTTCTTGGAATATCTTTGCCTGGTTTTCATATCAGGGTAATGCTGTCCTTATAGAATAAGTTAGAAAGTGTTCCCTCCTTTTCAATTTTTTGGAAAAGCTTGAGAAGGGTAGATATTGTTTTTTAATTTGTATTTTTATTTCAATAGTTTTGGAGGTACGGGTAGTTTTTGCTTACATGGATAAGTTCTTTAGTGGTAATTTCTGAGATTTTGGTGTACCTGTCACCTGAGCAGTGTACACTGTACCCAACATGTAGTCTTTTATCACTTATGCCTCTCCCACTCTTCCCCTGAGTCCCCAAAGTCCATTATATCATTCTTATGTATTTGCATCCTCATATCTTAGCTCCCACTTATAAGGGAGAACATATGATATTTGGTTTTCCATTCTTGAGTTACTTCACTTAAAATAATGGCCCCCAACTCCACCCAAGTTGCTGCAAAAGACATTATTTTATTTCTTTTTATGTCTGAGTTATATTCCATGGTGTATATATACTACATTTTCTTTATTCACTCGTTGGTTGATGGGCACTTAGGTTGATTCCATATCTTTGCAACTGCAAATTGTGCTGCTATCAACATGCATGTGTGTGCATGTATCTTTTTTCATATAGTGACTTATTTCCCTTTGGGTACTTACCCAATAGCAGGATTGCTGGGTCGAATGGTAGTTCTACTTTTGGTCCTTTAAAACTGTTTTCCGGCCTGGCGCAGTGGCTCACGCCTGTAATCCCAGCACTTTGGGAGGCCAAAGCAGGCAGATCACGAGGTCAGGAGATCAAGACCATCATGGCTAACACGGTGAAACCTGTCTCTACTAAAAAATACAAAAAATTATCTGGGCATGGTGGCGGGTGCCTGTAGTCCCAGCTACTCGGGAGGCTGAGGCAGGAGAATGGCGTGAACCCTGGGAGGTGGAGCTTGCAGTGAGCCAACATGGTGCCACTGCAGTCTAGCCTGGGCAACAGAGCAAGACTCTGTCTCAAAAAATAAATAAATAAAATAAAAAACCAAAAAAAAAAATCTGTGTTTTCCGCAGTGGAAAACTAGTTTTTCCATACTGTTTTCCATAGTGGTTGTACTAGTTTACATTCCTACCAGCAGTGTAGATGTGTTACCTTTCCACCACATCCACGCCAACATCTATTGTATTTTGACTTTTTAATTATGGCCATTCTTGCCTGAGAAAGGTGATATCTCATTGTGGTTTTAATTTGTATTTCCCTGATAATTAGTGATGTTGAGCATTTTTTTTCACTTTGTTGGATGTTTGTATATTTTTCTTTTGACAATTGTCTATTCATGTCCTTTGCCCACTTTTTCATGGAATTATTATTATTATTTTTTACTGTTGATTTGTTTGAGTTCTTGTAGATTTTGGATATCAGTCCTTTGTCAAATGCATAATTTGCAAATACTTTCTCCCAATCTGTGGATTGTGTGTTTACTCTGCTGATTATTTCTTTTACTTTGTAGAAGCTTTTTAGTTTAATTAGGTGTCATGTATTTATTTTTGTTTTTGTTGCATTGCTTTTGGGGTCATAGTCAAGAATTCTTTGCCTAAGCCAATGTCTAGAAGACTTTTTCTGATTTTATCTTCTAAAATTTTTATGGCTTCAGGTCTTAGATTTAAGTCTAAGTTTTCTTAGATTTCAGCCATTTTGAGTTGACTTTTGTATAAGTGAGAGATGAGGATTCAGTTTCATTCTTCTATGTGTGGCTTGCCAGTTTTCCCAGCACCATTTATTGAATAGAGTGTCCTTTCCCCAATTTATGTTTTTGTTTGTGTTGTTGAAGATCAGTTGTCTGTAAGTATGTTGGCTTTATTTATGTGTTCTCTGTTCTATTCCATTGGTCTATGTGCCTACTTTTATACCAGTACCATGCTGTTTTGGTGACTTTAGCCTTGTAGTATAATTTGAAGTTGGGTAATGTGATGCCTCCAGATTTGTTCTTTTTGCTTAGTATTGCTTTGGCTATGCAGGTTCTTTTTTGCTTCCATATGAATTTCAGGATTGCTTTTTCTGGTTCTATAAAGAATGATGATGGTATTTTGTTGAGAATTGCATTGAATCTGTAGATTGCTTTGGACAGTATGGTCATTTTCACAATATTTATTCTACCCATCTGTGAGTTTGGGATGTGTTTCCATTTGTTTGTGTCATCTGTGAATCTTTCAGTAGTGTTTTGTAGTTTTCCTTGTAGAGATCTTTCACGTCCTTGGTTAAATATATTCCTAAGCATTTTGTTTTACTTTTGCAGTTGTAAAAGGGATTGAATTCTTTTTTTTTTTTTTTTTTTGAGATGGAGTCTCATTCTGTCGCCCAGGCTGGAGTGCAATGGTGCAATCTTAGCTAACTGCAACCTCTGCCTCCCAGGTTCAAGTGATTCTCCTGCCTTAGCCTCCTGAGTAGGTGGGATTACAGGTGCCCACCAATATGCCCGGCTAATTTTTGTATTTTTAGTAAAGAGTGTGTTTTTCCATGTTGGCCAGGCTGGTTTCAAACTCATGACCTTATGTGATCTACCTGCCTCAACCTCCCAAAGTGCTGAGGATTGCGGACACGAGCCACCATGCCTGGCCGAATTGAATTCTTAATTTGATTCTTAGCTTGGTCACTGTTGGTGTATAGCAGTGTTACTGATTTATGTACATTTATTTTGTATCCTGAGACTTTATTGAATTCATTTGTTAGGTCTAGGAGCTTTTCAGATGAGTCTTTAAGGTTTTCTAGGTATAGAATTATATCAGCAGTGAACAGCAACAGTTTGACTTCCTCTTTTCCAGTTTGGATGCCCTTTATTTCTTTCTCTTGTCTGATTGCTCTGGCCAGCACTTCCAGTACTATGTTAAAGTAGAAGCAGTAAAAGTGGGCATCCTTGTCTTGTTCCAGTTCTCAGGGGGAATGCTTTCAGCTTTTCCCTATTCAGTATGATGTTGCATATGGGTTTGTCATATATGGCTTTTATTACTTTAAGATATGTCCCTTCTATGCTTATTTTGTGGAAGGTTTTTATTATAAAGGAATGCTGGATTTATATATAATGATAAAAGGATTAGTCAAACAGGAAGATATTATGATCCTAAATTTATATGCATCTAACACTGGAGCTTCCAAATTTATAAAACAATTACTACTAGACCTAAGAAATGAGATAAACAGCAGTACAAATATAGTGGGGGACTTCAATACTCCACTGACAGCACTAGACAGGTCATCAAGACAGAAAGTCAACAAAGAAATAATGGACTTAAACTATACCCTAGAACAAATGGACTTAACAGATAATTGCAAAACATTCTTCCCAACAACTGCAGGATACACATTTTTTTTTCATCAGCACATGGAACATTCTCCAAGATAACCTATGATAGGTTACAAAACAAGTCTCAACAAATTTAACGAAATTGAAATCATATCAAGTATTTTCTCAGACCATAGTGGAATAAAACTGGAAAGCAACTCCAGAAAGAACACTTAAAATGATATAAATACATGGAAATTACATAATCTGTTCTTGAATGATTTGGTGGTTAACAATGAAATCAAGATAGGAATTAAAAATTCTTTGAAATGAATGAGAACAATGGCACAACTTATCAAAACTTCTGGGATACAGCAAAACTGGTGCTAAGACGAAAGTTTATAGCATTAAATGCCTACGTCAAAAAGTCTGAAAGAGCACAAATAGAAAACCTAATGTCATACCTAAAGGAACTAGAGAAACAAGAACAAACTAAACTGAAACTCAGCAGAAGAAAAGAAATAACAAAGATGGAAGAGAACTAAATGAAATTGAAACAAAAAATACAAAAGATAAATGAAATGAAAAGCTGGTTCTTTGAAATGATAAACAAAGTTGATAACCATTAGGGAGATTAACCAAGAAGAGAAAAGATTCATATAAGCTCAAGTAGAAATGAAACTGGAGATAGTACAACCAATACCACAGAAATACACAAGATCATTCAAGGATATTATAAACACCTTTACATGCACAGACTAGAAAGTCTAGAGGAGATGGATAAACTCCTGGAAGTATACAACCCTCCTAGACTAAATCAGGAAGAAACAGAAACCCTGAACATACCAATAACAAGCAGCAAGATTGATCAGTGATAAAAAAAAAAAAAACACTGCCAACAAAAAAAGAATCCAGAACCAGATGGATTAACAGTTGAAATCTATCAGACATTCAAAGAAGAACTGGTATCAATCCTACTGAAACTATCCCAAAAGATAGAGAAAGAGGGAATCCTCCATAAATCAGTCTATGAAGCCAGTATCACCCTAATACCAAAAGGAGGAGAGGACGTAACAAAGCAAACAAACTATAAACCAATATCCCTGAACATAGATGCAAAAATCCCCAACAAAATACTAGATAACTGAATCCAACAGCATATGAAAAAGATAATGCATCATGATCAACTGGGTTTTATATCAGGGATGCAAGGATGGTTTAACATACACAAGTCAATAAATGTGATACATCACATAAACAAAATTAAACAAAAACTATATGATTATATCAATAGGTGTGAATCCCTCTTTAAATGTTTGGTAGAGTTAATCAGAGAAGCTATCTGGTCCTGAACTTTTTTGTTGTTGGTGGTAAGTTTTGATTACTGATTGAATTACTACACTTGTTATAGGTCTATTCAGATTTTCTATTCTCGAGTCAATTTTGATAGATTGTGTGTTTCTAGGAATTTGCTAATTTCATCTAGGTTATCTAACTTGTTGGCATAAAATAGTTTGTAATTTTTTTTTTTTTTTGAGACGGACACCCAGGCTGGAGTGCAGTGGCGCAATCTGGGCTCACTGCAGCCTCTGCCTCCCAAGTTCAAGCGATTCTCCTGCCTCAGCCTCCCAAGTGGGATTACAGGCACCTGCCACCACAACTGGCTAATTTTTGTACTTTCAGTAGAGGCGGGGTTTCACCATGTTGGCCAGGCTGGTCTCAAACTTCTGACCTCAGGTGATCTGCCCGCCTTGGCCTCCCAAAGTGCTGCGATTACAGGCATGAGCCACCACGCCTGGCCTGAGCAATGATTTGACTACATTCATAATTTGGGTATATCATGTTTTCATTTTCATTTGGCTCAAAATATTTTCTAATATCCCTTATAATTTTTTATTTGACCTATAGGCTGCTTAAGATTGTGTTAATTTCTACATATTTGTAAATTTTCCAGTTTTTCTTCTGTTATTGATTTTTAGTTTCATTCTGTATTTGTCAGAGAAGATAATTTACATAACTTTATCTTTTTACATTTATTGAAACTTGTTTTATGGCCTACCCTGACACATGATCCACGTGCTTTGTGTATTTTGCAATTGTTTGGTGGAGTATTTTCTTTTTTTTTTCTTTTTGAGATGGAGTCTTGCTCTGTCGCCCAGGCTGGAGTGCAGTGCCGCAGATCTCGGCTCACTGCAAGCTCCGCCTCCCGGGTTCACGCCGTTCTCCTGCCTCAGACTCCAAAGTAGCTGGGACTACAGGCGCCCGCCACCACGCCTGGCTAATTTTTTTCTTGTATTCTTTAGTAGAGAAGGGGTTTCACCGTGTTAGCCAGGATGGTCTCGATGTCCTGACCTCGTGATCAGCCCGCCTCGGCCTCCCAAAGTGCTGGGATTACAGGCGTGAGCCACTGCGCCTGACCTCGGTGGAGTATTTTCTATATGTCTGCTAGGTCTTGTTGATTTACAGTGTTTTTCAAGTCCTCTATTTCTTTATTGATCTTCTGTCTAGATGTTCTATCTGTTATTGAAAGTGAGTGTTTGAGTCCATTTAGTGTTGCTGTAACAGACTACCTGTGACTGGGTAATTTATAGAGAAGAGGTTTACTTGGCCTATGATTCTGGTGACTTGAAGGTTCAAGATTGAACAGCTGCATCTAGTGAGGGCCTCCCTCATGCTGCTTCTACTCATGGCAGAAAGTGGATGGGGTGTGGGCGTGTGCAAAGAGATCACGTTGTGAAAAAGAAAGCGAGCGAGAGAGAGAGAGATACACCCACTGACCCAAACACCTCCCAGTGGGCTCCTCCGTTTAGCACTGTTACATGGAGGATCAAGTTTCCACATGAGCTTTGGCAAGGCCAAACCACATTCAAATGATATGGGGCGTATAATTTGCCAAATGCAGTGGGGTATTGAAGTCTCCAACAATTATTGTAGTACTATCTACTTCTTCCTTCAAGTCTATCAATGTTTGTTTCATGTATTTTGGAGTTCTGATTTTTGGTGTCTATACAGTTATAAGTATTTTATATTCTTGATAAATTTATGAGTTAATCAATATATAATGACCTTAATTCATTTCTTGTAACAATTTTTGACTTCGTTTATTTTTGCTTTGTGTATCTACTATAAGTTTTTGTTTTGTAGTTACCATTAGGCTTACACAAAACCTCTTATAACAGACTGTTTATATTTGGTAACAACTTAACTTTGATCACATAGAAAAAAGTCTCCACTTTTAGTCCATCCCCTTGCCCCCATTTTATGCTTTGATGTCATAATTTATATTTTTAATTGTATATCCCTTAGCAAATTATTATAGCTATTATTTTTAATACTTATTTATTTAATCTTCATACTGAAGACACAGATGATTTACTTACCATCACTGCAGTATTAGAATATTCTGAATTTGACTGTGTACTTACTTTTAGCAGTGAGTTTTATACTTTCTCATGTTTCCATGACACCAATGAGCATTCTTTTCTTTCTTTCAGCCTGAAGAGCTTCCTTTAGGATTTCTTGTGAGACAAGTCAGCTTTTATTTGTCTGGAAAAGTCTTTATCTCACTTTTATTTGTGAAGAACTGCTTTGGCAGGTACAGTATTCTTAGTTGGCAGATTTTTTTCTTTGAGGCTTTGAATATATCATCTTACTCTCTCCTGCCATGTAAGGTTTTTGCTAAGAAATATGCTGCTAGCCTTATTGGAACTCTCATATATGTGATTTATTTCTATTCTCTTGCTGCTTTTAGGATTCTCTCTTTGTCTTTGATTTTTGATAGTTTGATTATAATACATTTTGTTATAGTCTTGTTTGGATAGAATCTTATTGGAGACATTTGGTCCTTATACCTTGATATTATTCCCCAGGTTTAAGAATTTTTTAGTGATTATTTCTTTAAACAATGTTGTCCTAGGGGCTGGGTGTGTGGGTGTTGGCCTGGAGGCTAGGACCATTAGGTTGACCTTTGTCTCAGGGCTCCAGGTGCTGGCCTGAAACCTGAGTCTATAGGGGTCATCTTGGAGCCTGGGTCCATGGGGGCTAATCCAGTGCTGGAGTCTGCCAGGAAGGGACTGGGCTGTGGGTCTGCTGTAATGTGTGGCTGCAGGGGAAAATATGAAGAGTGGGTCTGTGGGTGCCTGTTTGGAGATGAGAGCTGTAGCAGTTGGCCTGGTTCTTGGGTAGGTCTGAATCCTGGGGCCATGGGGACCAGCCTGGTGCTGCAAGCAGTCCAGAGCCTTTGGCTGCCTGGCCCTGGGGTGGGCCTAGAGCCTGAGTCTGTGGGGGATAGCCTGGAGTTGGGGTTTGTCCAAAGTCTGGGGCTACTGATCAGCTACAGTCGGGCTACTACCCCAACTGTCCTTTCTATCCCTTTAGTGCATCCTGTCTGTAATCTCCTACCTGGTTTCCTTAGTTCTTGTGAAGGTGGTTTTATGCATGGATAGTTGTTCCAATTGATGTTTCTGCAGGGGAGCAAGAGCTAGAAAGTCCTATTCACCATCTTCCTTACAGCCTTCTGCCCCAAGGCTGCAGTACTTTTCAATCACATGTTTTATGTTACCTCTTTCTTTTCTCCAGCCATTTGGAAATAATTACCAAGAGCTACTTCTTTTGGCCAGGTATGCAATTTTTGTGAACCAATGCTGTTCTAACTGATTCTAACTCAAGAGGCGAGAAAAGCCCAGATGCCCCTAATTGGATCCATGGTTGTACTGTGCTGTATTTCCAGGACTTGTGCAAAGTTTAATACTATTACTCATCAGTTTTATTTTACCTCCTATTTTTCTCATTATTTGCATGGATTTACGGAGGCACTTTCCTGACTTTTTCATTGTGGGCTGTGTTGTAGTCACCTTGGATCGATCTCTGGCCCTTTGGTCATTGTGTGCTTTGAGTCTGCATGGTGAGTCCCAGTTTTATTTCATGCATGAGCTTCATTGACAGAAAATCATTATACCTTATTTCCTTGCTTCATGCTTGGAAGATGTGGATTTGGCCTTCATATTCCTGACTGGATACTTTAAATGAGTCAGATACATCTGCTTTAAATAGGTATTGACTAAGGAGAAGTAAGGGAATAATCTGTAAAACTCAACCCAAAATGAAGTCTTTCTTCTTGCTAGAGGCATATTATTTATTTGGATAGATTGAGATTTTCCTCTACATGTTTAAGAAGTTAATCTCAATTTGGATGTGATTAGTAATAAGAATTTCAAATCTATATTTCACTTGAGTTTCTTGCAGTGTAATTATGTTTGTTGTCTGTTTGGGAATACTAAAACAATCATTTTATTGTAGTATATTTAATACTTTTACCGTATTTCTTCTTACTTAAGCCAATACATATAAATAACAACCATGAGAATCTCAAGCATATTTGAAATATTTTAATATCATTATGAAAGTAGAAAGATAAAATTAAAGTGCTCCAAAAATATTTAAAAATTCTAGTCCAATATCCTCATTTAGAGAAAGAAACCGAGGCCCAGAAATGTAAAAGCAAGTGAATAAAATTAGTGGTATGGCCAGAATTAGGTACTTTGTTCATGAAAATATTTAGTCATTTTTGAGGTGAGTTAGGACTGGCAGGGCACGGAGGGACACTGTTGTCATAAAACTATGAAGGACCTACCAAGGAAAAAATACCTCTAGGGGTCTCTATTTATTGAGTTCTAAAAAAATACCCATACTATATTTGGTTGGCTAATAACATATAAATGGATTTTAACTGGTAAGTGTTTGGGGCATTTCTTTTTCTCTGTTCTTTCCGTTCCTTCTCCACACATCTATCCCAAGGCACAGGCATTTTATTTTGCATTTTGGACCTGCTGTCTGTTTGACAGTGTCCTCTTTTGATTTATTTATTATTGTTGTTTGCAAAGAAGAGGGAAATTTTGAAGCATGAACTTGCTGTGCTACCTTGATTTGGAGGTCTCCTGGCCCAGGGTGGAAAAAGTTAAAATCATCTGACATATGTTTATATATATTTAAGTGTCTCAGTTGGCTTCATTTGTGCAATGAGGTCCCAAGATCCACTCAAACTCCTACTTAACATACAGAAAAGAAAAATATCTGCTGCTTTGACTAAAAGTTCCTCCTGGCCTTCCCTGTGAAACTCAGGTGAAACCTCCAGCCAACAGAATTGTAACAGAGTCATTCTATTACACCAAGAAGCCTGTGAGCTCACAGGGGGAGGAAATACTGCAGCAGGATATGCAGTTGGGTGGATCTTCCTGCTCACAAGAAAATACAAAAAAAGTGGAATTAATCATCTTCGTCTTTTCACAGAATTTGCTAAGAAATTAAATTCAAATTAACACACTCATAGTTTTTGCCCATGTTCAAAACACTCCTGGTGCTTATGAGAGACGTGCTCTTTTAGAGGGCACAGTTACCATAAGGCAGCCACACCAGCAGGCTGAGTACTTACATTAATGATAAACCTATTATGCTCTTTTGCCATGAAAACAGATCTGGACCCTCACCTCCCCACCTACCGCTGTCACAGGCTCCTGGAATTTCCCTCTCTCACCCCTACCCTTCACCACTTTTGTGAATGTTCCTCAATCTGACTCCGTCTTCCATCAGTCTTCTCCTCTTCAAACCCTTTCTCTGTGCTCTGTGGAATTCCTGATCAGTATAGTTTCCATATAGACATCCTTTACTTAAACCTTCTCTCCCATTTCTTGCCCTTATTGAAAATTGGCCTCTCTCTAGTCATCATCCCCCCTACAATTCCATAGGCCTCATTACGACTTCCAAATCATTTCTTCTTTTTCTACCCTTGAAAAGCCTGGCACCTCTGATGTTTGTACCACTTACCAGTGTCACAATATTACCATATTACCCTCTTTGTGTTAGAGCTTCCCAGAGAAACAAAGCCAATAGGACACACACACACACGCACACACCTGCACACACATACACACACACACAAATGTATTTATAATTAAATAAGAAATATATACATATGATGGCCGGGCACGGTGGCTCACGCCTGTAATCCCAGCACTTTGGGAGGCCAAGGAGGGCAGATCACGAGGTCAGGAGATCGAGACCATCCTGGCTAACATGGTGAAACCCTCTGTCTACTAAAAATACAAAAAAAATTAGCCGGACATGGTGGTGGGCGCCTGTAGTCCCAGCTACTTGGGAGGCTGAGGCAGGAGAATGGAGTGAACCTGGGAGACAGAGCTTGCAGTGAGCGGAGATCACACCACTGCACTCCAGCCTGGGCGACAGAGCGAGACTCCGTCTCGAAAAAAAAAAAAAAAAGAAAGATAAACGTGACAAAGTTCTCATTTCTATAATTTGTCTTGTGGCTGTAGTTAGTGTTTATAATTAGCTTCTTCCTTTAACAGTTCAGTATTGCTGTTTCCTCCAGTAAGCCCTCCAGCACTACGTGGCTCTTTGCTTTACATGGTGGCCCAAACCTTCATTCCTGAAGGGTCTAGGCCATGAGTGTTCCTGCCTGGATTGGTTTGTTGTAGTTTTCCATCAACCTTAACCACCAGGCATGATAATATTGAAAGGTGCCTCAAGGGACCTCCTGTGTTCCAGACATACTCTTCTTTATCTCCACTGTGGAATAGTAGTCCAATTTTCTGTTCGTAGTCAGGATTAATCACCCCAACCAGCACAATAACTCCCTTCTAAGTGGCCAGGTGACATTCTTAACCTCCAGTTCAGTAGAGTCGTTGTTGTGTCTCCTGGTGGGAGCATTCATCCCTCTGTTACTATAACCTCTAGGTAGTTACTATATCCTCTATAGTAGAGCATAAGATTGTGAAAACAGGAAGTCAACATTTGCTACTGAGTTGCTAGGGGTAATGGTGAGTGGTTTTCCAACACAATGAAGTCTTAGGCAGTATACCACTCCGAAATCACTTGATCAGAGATTTCCAGCACTCACTGGGGGCAGTTCTGAAATTGTGGAGGCTGAGAATCTTCTGTCTTGTGTCCGTAAGACAGAGACCCAGGAAAGCTGGTGGTATAGTTCCAGTCTGAATCTGAAAGCCTGAGAATCAGGAGCACTGATGGTGTAAGTCCGAGTTCAAGGACAGAAACCAACCAATGTCCTGGATCAAGCAGTCGGGCAGGGAAAGGCAGAGACAGAATTCTCATTTCCTCTGACATTTTTGTTCTATTCAAGTCCTCAGTGGATTGGATGGGGCCCACTCACATTGAGGAGGGCAATCTGCCTTACTCAGTATGCCAATTAAAAAGTTAAAGAGATATATACCTCTTTTGAAAACACTCTCACAGACATGCCCAGAAATGTTTAACCCACTATCTGGGCATCCTGTGGCCCAGTCAAGTTGACACATGACAGTAACCGTCACACTCATCCTCCTCCCTTCGATCTGCTTTCTCACTGCCCCTCAGTGACTGGAGCCGTTAGCACCTCTCTGCTTCACGTCTCATCTCATCTCTCAAAGCCACGTTTAAAATGTTACTGTATACATTACATGTCTTTGTGAAAATCAGTATGCTGAGCTATGGATAAAAAAAGTATTTCAGAGAAGTGTGAAACAAGCTGTGAAATTTAAAATTTAAAACATTACATGAATTGTGGATTATCAAAATTCACTTAAAATATTTCCATAGGTAAAAGAGAATGCTTGATTATGTCACATTTAAATACTGTTCTTTAGTTTTTAATCGGGACAATTTACATTAAGCACTGGTAAAGCAATTTCAAAATTTCTGTAGGTTAAAACAACAAAGGGGCTAGGCACAGTGACTCATGCCTGTAATCCCAGCACTTTGGGAGGCCGAGGTGGGTAGATCATGAGGTCAGGAGTTTGAGACCAGCCTGGCCAACATGGTGAAACTCCTTCTCACTAAAAATACAAAAATTAGCTGGGTGTGGTGGCAGGCGTCTGTAATCCCAGCTACTTGGAAGGCTGAGGCAGGAAAATTGCTTGAACCTGGGAAACAGAGGTTGCAGTGAGCTGAGATTGTGCTGCTGCACTCTAGCCTGGGTGACAGAGCAAGACTCCGTCTCAAAAAAAAAAAAAAAGGATTATTTCTCATTCATGCTAGATATCCAGTGAGGGTGGATGGGGAGCTCTGTTTCACACTGACACTCAGGAGTCTAGGCTGACAATGGCTCCATCCTCTTGTCACTGCTTCTGGTGGAATTTGTGGCCTTTCTGGTCGCTGCAGCAGGAGAAAGAGAACAGAGAACCACACTGGGACTTTGACAGCATTGGCCACACTTTTGCTCACATTTCATTGATCAGAACTAGTCATGAGGCCCTGCCTAACGTTAAGGGCTGGGAAATGCAGGCTTACCTATGCACAAGCATCACTACTGCCCAGCAAAGTCTTTTTTTTTCTTTTTAAGACAGAGTCTCGCTCTGTCACCCAGGCTGGAGTGCAGTGGTGCCATCTCAGCTCACTGCAAGGTACACCTCCTGAGTTTTTGCCATTCTCCTGCCTCAGCCTCCCAAGTAGCCCGCCACCACACTAATTTTGTTTTTGTATTTTTTTAGTAGAGATGGGGTTTCACCATGTTAGCCAGGATGACCTCCATCTCCTGACCTCATGATCCGCCTGCCTTGGCCTCCCAAAGTGCTGGGATTGCAGGCGTGAGCCACCATGCCCAGCCTGCCCAGCACAGTCTTGTTAAACAGCTCTCATGTCCTGTGGAGTCCTATCATGACACATGGGAACATGTGTGTCATGATAGGACTCCACATATAGGACTCCACATATAGGAGTAAAGGAGAAACGTGAGTTGATCAATGAAACGAAGATGAAGGACAGGGTGAACTTCAGAGCCTCTGGTTGAAGCTCAAGTCTGTGATATCGGCAAGCATGTGGAAAGAACACACTCTTCTGGTGGAGGCACATGTGGAGGCTTTGATGGGCAATCAGGAGATTTTAGGACAGCCGTGAGCAGTTCTGCTTTTTTTTTTTTTTTTTTTTTTTTGAGACAGAGTCTCACTCTGTCTCCCAGGCTGGAGTGCAGTGGCTGGATCTCGGCTCACTGCAAGCTCCGCCTCCTGGGTTCACGCCATTCTCCTGCCTCAGCCTCCAGAGTAGCTGGGACTACAGGCGCCCGCCACCACACCCGGCTAATTTTTTGTATTTTTAGTAGAGACGGGGTTTCACGGTGTTAGCCAGGATGGTCTGGATCTCCTGACCTCATGATCTGCTCACCTCGGCCTCCTGAAGTGCTGGGATTACAGGCATGAGCCATCATGCCCAGCCTGTTGGGTCACATTTTATAATACATTTGCTAAGGTCTATTTTGTGATCTGTGAGTAGGCACTGTGGTGGTGGCAGTAAAATACATCAGTGGGAATTTTCCTGCAGAGCCCTTGATCCATGCGGGGTGTATCACAATTACACAGTAAATATTGATTTCATTGAGAAGAAAGAAAAATCTGATCAGAAATAAAATGAACCGATAAATATTTTCTCTACGTATGTGTGGTAGACAGAATTCGCAATGTGACCCCATGATTTCACACCCGAATCCCCCCAGAGCCCACGAGAATAGGGAATCCCATGACTATGTTGTGTCATATGGCACAGTTGACTGTAGAGTAGGGACACTATCTGGTGGGCCTAATGTCATCACACAGTTTCGAAGCAGAGTGTTTTTTTTTTGACCGGTAGAAGAAGTCAGAGAGATTCAGAGTATGAGAATGACGCAGTGTGTACTGCTGTTCAGAAACGGAGGGAGCCAAGAGAGCAGGAATGAGGGTGGCCTGAAGGGTGCAAGACAGGTCCTGGCTGGCAGCCAACAAGGAAACCAGGACCCCAGTCCTCCAATGCCAGGAATTTAATCCTGCCAATAGCAGGAGTAAGCTTGGAAGAGGAGCCTAGGGTCTAGGGAAGAAAACATTAACTTACATCTTTATTTCAGCCTTGTGAGACTGAGCAGGCGGTCCAGCCGCCGCATCCTGGAATTCTTGCCATTATCACACCCGTATGTGAAATAATAAAACCGTGTGTTAGCTTCTGTATTGAATAAACTGAATAAACTTCTCAAATTTGCTTTCCTTATCCAGTTTCCTCTCCCCACCCCTACAGTATCATTCTTTATGGAAGACATATTAAGTTTCTCTTTAAAACAACATTGCTTTGAAATATAAAAAAACAGCATATGTCAACTGTTTTTTTACAATAAGAAGTACTATAACCAGACATTTTTTTAAAAAATGATATTATCCTGCTTAACTCACAAAAACGTTTTGGTTATTTGGGCTGTTAAATTTTACGTGTCATGTTCAGTAAATCAATTAGGTTCTTAAGAAATCTCCTGCAGATTGTCAGATTGAAGAGGTCATAACCCAGAAGGAAATAAGCCTGCACTCCTAAGACAATCAGTGCTTCTGATGAGAAAAGCGGCTGACAGATAAGGTGGGAAGATTGGCCTCACCTCATGGGGCAGCTCTGCTGTTCTTGCCCATCCTGATGTTTTTGGATAACAAGGAAAGTGTATTCAATTTTTTGGCTCCCCCTTTTAAAAAAGCAGTGGAAGCTTGTAATCAAAGACATTCATGTTGGGGTCCGGTAGGAGTCACCCCATCGCATTCATCACACTCATCAACCAAAGGGAGGAGGCCTCTCCCTGAGTTCCTGCTTGAGGAACATGGCTGGAAAAGTAGGGAGAATGGAAGCTGATGCCAAAAACAAAAACAGGAGAGAGAAAGAAATGCCTCTGTTTGGTGCATCGAAACACTCGATTTAATCTGTGCATGTAGGTGGGGAAAGCATTTGTCCATTTTTAATTTCTGTAGTTAATCCAGGAGCCTCCAGAATAGGCTTATGGTTTGGAGTGACCTTGAATGGTGACAAGAGTATATTTTATTTGCATGGCTCTCCCCACTTTACCAATTACTTTCTCATAGGAGTCGCTTGTTTCTCACCCATGAAATTGTTAGAAGGTTTTGTTAACTTTTCAGTCTTGAGATTAGAAGAGGCTTTAATGTGCTGGAAGCACAACTGCACTTTTGATTCATGAATTTTTTTTTTTTTTTTTGAGATGGAGTCTCGCTCTGTCGCCCAGGCTGGAGTGCAGTAGGGTGATCTTGGCTCACTGCAAGCTCCGTCTCCTGGGTTCAGCCATTCATTCTCCTGCCTCAGCCTCCTGAGTAGCTGGGACTACAGGCACGCACCACCACGACTGGCTAATTTTTTTTTGTATTTTTTTAGTAGAGACGGGGTTTCACCGTGTTAGCCAGGATGGTCTGGATCTCCTGACCTCGTGATCTGCTCACCTCGGCCTCCCAAAGTGCTGGGATTACAGGCGTGAGCCACCGCACCCAACCGATTCATGAATTTTCTATTCAGTTTCCAGCCTCTTCTGGAACACATTCAGCAATGGAGAGCTCCCTGCCTTTTGTAACTCTGGAGAGTTCAAGTTAATCCATTTATTGTTTGCTAGAAAATATAACCTTTTGAAAATATTTTCTTACTTTCCATTTTATTATTTATTTATTATTATTATTATTTGAGATGGAATCTCGCTCTGTCACCAGGCTGTAGTGCAGTGGTGCAATCTTGGCTCACTGCAACCTCCGCCTCCTAGGTTCAAGCAATTCTCCTGCCTCAGCCTCCCAAGTAGCTGGGACTACAGGTGTGTGCCACCATGCCCAGCTAGTGTGTGTGTGTGTGTGTGTGTTTGGTAGAGACGAGGTTTCACCATGTTGGCCAGGATGGTCTCAATCTCTTGACCACCTGATCCACCTGCCTCGGCTTTCCAAAGTGCTGGGATTACAGGTGTGAGCCACTGCACCCAGGCCATTTTATCTTTTAACTGTCTGCAACAAAGACAGAAAATGACACCAACCTAAATCATTCCTGTTAGAGTTCAGGACCATCATCTCCCAAACTTTGGAGTGTCTGATTCCCTGTAGTCAATATGCAATGAGATTTCAGGCAAGTATTGTTTGAGGTTGACAGTAACTGTATCCAAAAGTTACCTTCCTAAACATATACAATCGTTTTAGAAATAAATGCCTACATTTTCTTTGAGTACCTGGGCTAACTGATGAAATCGGCCTTTCTGCCTCACCTTACAAAGGTACTTTACAAAGTCTGGGATTAATGTTGAGATGGGAAATCAACCCACACTAGATGCAAAAAAGCAGAGCTCACTGCCTGAAAATGTGAGGTGTGAGGCTATTCAATGGTTGTAAAAATAAATAAATAAATAAAAAGGATCAATGAAGGTGGGCTTAGAAGGGCCAGTGTCCAGGCAGCTCTGCTGTGGGAACTGTAGAATCCGGGTCATGGGAATGAGGAAGGAAAATGACTTGGGTATATTCCACAGAGTGGATCCTATTTTCAGAAAATGCTTTCATTTCTTTTTGCATTTGACAGTTTATACTCAAGAATAAAATAGTCACCTCAAGAGCATTAGGGAAGCAGAAGCCTAGGAGAGCCCGAGTGACACCATTTCAACATCAACTCCATCTTCAAGTTAGCAGGGTACATTCCTTGCCAGTCATGACTCATGGTCCTAACATGTTCACAGCCAAGGAAAGAGCTTGGTAATGCCTGCAAGGACAAACTCCTACAATAACAGGCAGTCCAGATGTCCCAATGCCCATAACAATATATGCTTTCAAGATAATTATAGTTATGCTTTGATGTACTCATACACTAAAATGTCAAGGATCGTTTTCTTTAAATCAGTAGAATAATAAATTTTGTCATTCTGTCAGCCCACCTGCACATAGGCACAGCTTAGTTTATTCTTTACATAAAGAAGATGTATATGTAAGAAAAACTTAAAACAAAGATGGGGCATTCCTGTTCTTGCTTTCTGAGGATACCTTACTCTATAACCTAGAGGCTTTCAATAAACTCTCCCTTCCCACTTTATTCTGCAACTCACCTTGAATTATTTCCTGTGTAAGATCCAAGAACACTCTCTTGGGGTTTGTGTCAAGATCCCTTTTCTGGTAAAAAAGAGGATGCAAAAATTCAGCTACAACAAAAATAGACATGGGTTATTTTTTCTAAAAAGATTGCACTTGTCTGTTTCCATTGGAGGAATGTATCCGATGTTGTCAAATGTCAAACAAGACTCAGGGGACCTAATAACTCATATTTTGGAAGCTAGTTCTCTTTGGAATACAGAATTTTAAAAGGCTTGAAGCAGTACTCTTGAGTAATATGGAGAGTAGATAGATGATGGAGAGCAGAGAGAATGATTTAGGTTTGTGCCATTTTCTATCTTTCTTGCAAACAGTTAAAAGATAAAATGGAAAGTGAGAAAATATTTTCAAAATAATTACTCTTTACACTCACAATATAACCTTTTCACAATAATAATTCTTCTTCTTCCTCTTCTTCTCCTTCTTCCTCCTCTTCTTCTCCTTCTTCTTCCTCCTTTTCCTCCTCCTCCTCTTCCTCCTCTTTTTCTTCTTTCTTCTTTCTTCTTCTGTCGTCTTCTTCTTTCTTCTTTCTGTTTTCTTCTTCTTTTCTTTTTTAGACGGAATCTTGCTCTGTCACCAGACTGGAGTGCAGTGGCACGATCTCGGCTCACTGCAACCTCCGCCTCCCAGGTTCAAGGGATTCTCCTTCCTCAGCCTCCCGAGTAGCTGGGACTACAGGCACACACCACAACGCCTAGCTAATTTTAGTATTTTCAGTAGAGACGAGGTTTCACCATGTTGGCCAGGCTGTTCTCCAACTCTTGACCTCGCGATCCACCTACCTCGGCCTCCCAAAGTGCTGGGATTACGGGCATGAGCCACCATGCCCAGCCAATAATGACTCTTTTTGTATTCCAGTAGAAAAGTTGGGATCATGGATAAACAACTTGCCCCAACTCTGGACAATGAAGCAATGGCAACCTGTTAACACATATTAATTTTGGGTATTTCTTAAAGTTTTGGGTTTTTTTCACCTTTCTACCCTCCTGCTTTTCCCGTGAGAATGGGTGTGGTTTCTCATTTGCTTACACAAATCTCATTCTTGTATCCAGTTATCAGCTTCAGTAAGCTTCAGTAGTCTCGGGTGGTCCTAGCGAACCAGCTTCTCCAGACGCAGCTGTTCGCCTTCTGTTCATTCAGCATCCAAGGTGAGTCTTCAGCACTGTCTGATGCTCCAGCAGTTCATTCTGGCAGGGCTCTTACAAGACGGATAGTGGGAGGAGGCCGGCAGCACAGGCCAGATACAGTCAGGGTCAGATGACCACCTGATGGGGAGGGTCTTCATCCACAGACTGTTCTCATTGTTTGGGGGATTCTTCCTCCTTTTTTATTCCTGTATTTAATCTGGCTTCAGTCATTAGGTGTTTCTTTCATAGAGGAATTTTAATCATATAAGGGTAAGCTTTGTTTTAAGATTCATGAAAGTGGCATATGTGCTGAGGTGGCCTAGGCAATTAGGCCTAGGGTTTTTAGGTCTTATTTTCATAGGGACCCAGTAATCATCCCCCGGCCAGGGCTGGAAATCCCCAGGCCAGGTTACATCATACTGCTAAGTGACACATAGTGTAGACCCCATGAGATGTTTGAGTGGGCTTTATGGCCATCATTAATCTTACAGGCATGGGATGTTTCTTATTGTACCATACAACAGCTATCCACACTTCTCATCCACATTCTTGCAGCAATCTAATCTTCTCATACAACAGTGAGGTAAGATTACCATTCAGCCTTTGTTGTGATGACTGCCCACCTGCTACTTTAAGTTTAGCTGTGTGTGGTACTATGATTACTCTTCCTTTCAAGAACAGCATTTTCTTTCCTTTGGGATTAATGATTGCTTGTTTGGGGAGGCTATACTTTATTTTTATACATTATTACTAATATTTAAACCAAATTTCTCTTAACCTGGGTTTTCTCTAAAAACAGAGCCTAGTACAAAGGTATGTAGGCATTTTATTTTATTTGGGAAGAGACTGTAGGAAACAGTAATGTGAGGGCCTGGAGAACATGACAGAGAGAAGGAAAAGCCAATTAAAAAATGCATAGGGTCAGGAGATCAAGACCATCCTGGCCAACATGGTGAAGCCCCGTCTTTACTAAAAATACAAAAATTAGCCGGGTGTAGTGGCAGGTGCCTGTAATCCCAGCTACTTGGGAGGCTGAGGCAGGAGAATTGCTTGACCCAGGAGGAGAAGATTACAGTGAGCCAAGATCGTGCCACTGCACTCCAGCCTGGCGACAGAGTGAGACTCTGTCTCAAAAAAAAAAAAAAAAATTACATAGGGGCTCACCTCTGCAGATAGGGCTGAATACTGCTGGAACTGTTTGAGGAACTACATGAAATGCATCCTCTTGATGGCTACTGTCCTCCAACAGAAGCAGGTTGTTTCTTTGGAGTTAATGCCTCTCCACTCCCAGGTTATGCAGACCTGTGTGCTGTGTCCTGAGAAATTTCAGTAAAGCTCATTGCAGAAAGAATTCAGGGTAGTGCAGCCATGGCTGAAGTCAAAGGGGGTTGAGAGGACCTGAGATGGGACACATGTTGGGGGAAAGGCAGTTATCTAGAGCTGGGAGGGGGACCTGGTAATGTGACTCCTGGCAATGTCCTTTACATGGTCCTTTCTCTCAAGTGTACCTAATGTCATCAATTCCTGAACTTTGGGAGTGGGACCATTTCGTATAATTCGAACCTCTTCCACACGTGATATAAACTACTAAGTCAATGGCACATATCCATCTTTTTTTCCAGATCCCCAAGTTCCTGTTTTCTCTTCTTTCATCCTTATGGGTTTATTATGTTTTTTAAAAAGAAAGCACCCTTATTGTCATCTTAGTGGCATTTCAGGGGTAAGTAGAATGAAAGGCATGCTTCCGGCCGGGCGCGGTGGCTCACGCCTGTAATCCCAGCACTTTGGGAGGCCGAGGCAGGCGGATCACGAGGTCAGGAAATCGAGACCATCCTGGCTAACACGGTGAAACCCCATCTCTACTAAAAATACAAAAAAATTAGCCGGGCACGGTGGCGGGCGCCTGTAGTCCCAGCTACTCGGGAGGCTGAGGCAGGAGAATGGCGTGAACCCGGGAGGCGGAGCTTGCAGTGAGCCGAGATCGCCACTGCACTCCAGCCTGGGCGACAGAGCGAGACTCCGTCTCAAAAAACAAACAAACAAAAATTATTCTACACCCCTCTTCTATCCTATTTCCTGTTTTTACATCAGCTCTCCCCTCCCGCTTCTGAGTCTCCAGTGTCCTTTATACCACACTATGCCTTTGCCTACCCATATTAGCTTATAAGTGAGAATATATGGTTTTGGTTTTCTATTCTGAGTTACTTCACATTTCAAATGGAATTGTTTTGTTAACTTCATTCACTTAGTGCTCACTGCGAGTGTATAGAAATACAATTAATTGTTTAATATTTATTTTTATCCCTCAAACTTGCTGAACTCATTTATTAGGTCTAATCGTTTTCTGGGGTATTCTTTTGGATTATACGTATACAAAATTTGGGTAATCTGTAAGTAACTAATGTTACAATCTGTTGTGCTCATTCAGTACTTTTCCCTAAGCCCAATCACACATTAAACAAACACAGAGTTCCTTTTAGTTCCTGCCTAAGCACTGAGTTTTTATAATGAAAGGTGGGAAGATATGTTCTATAAGAAAAGGTTTTTAAAAAAAAGTTTTATTGAGATATAATTTTACATTCCATAATATTCACCCATTTAAAGTATGTAATTTAATGTTTTTTACTATATTCACAGTTTTGTAAAACCATTACCATTATTCAACTTTAGAATACTTCTATTTCCCTTAAAAGAAACCCCATGCTCGTTAGCAGTCACTTGCTATTATCCTCTCCTTCCCCACTTCACCAACTCCTCACCTCTCTACCCGAAGTAACCACTAATCTACCTACTTATTCTGGGCATTTAATAGAATTGGAACCATGCAATATATAGTCTTTTGTGGCTGGCTTCTTTTACTTAGTATAATGCTTTCAAGGTTCATCTATGTTGTAGCCTATATCAATACCTCATTTCTTTTTAAGACAGAGTAATCTTTCATTGTATTTATGTACCACATTTTATTTATCCATTCATCAGGATAAATGGGCATTTTGGACATTGGGTTGTTTCCCCTTCTGGCTATTAGGAATAATGCTGCTATGAACATTCATGTGCACTTTTTTTTTTTGAGAGAGTCTTGCTCTGTCACCCAGGCTGGAGTGCAGTGGCATGATCTCTGCTCACTGCAAACCTCTGCCTCCTGGGTTCAAGTGATTCTTCTGCCTCAGCCTCCCAAATAGCTGGGACTACAGGCACGTGCCACCATGCCTGGCTAATTTTTGTATTTTTAGTAGAGATGGGGTTTCACCATATTGGCCAGGCTGCTCTCAAACTCCTGACCTCATGATCTGCCCGTCTCAGCCTTCCAAAGTGCTAGGATTACAGGCGTGAGCCACCGCGCCCGGCCTATGTACACATTTGTGTGTGTGTGTGTGTGTGTGTGTGTGTGTGTGTGAACATGTTTCACACCTAATGGTGGAATTATTGAATCGTATTGTAATTCTATGTTTAATTTTTTGAGGAATTGTCAGTTTTCCACAATGGCTGCATCATTTCACATATTTATCAACAGTGTGTGAGGGTTTAAATGTCTTCAAATCCTTGCCAAAAGTTTTTACTGTCTGCCTTTTCGATTATAGCTGTCTTTGTAGACGTGATTTTGATTTGCATTTCCATAATGAATAGTGATGTTGAGCCAATTTTCATATGTTTGTGGATATTTGTACGTCTTCTTTGGAGAGATGCCTATTTAAATCCTTTGCCTATATTGTATTTGGTTTATTTGCCTTGCTACTATTGAGAGTGGTATGATTCCTTCATATTCTGGATATAAGACCCTTATCAGATATATGGCATGCAAATATTTTATTCATTTCTGCAAGTTTTGTCTTTTTTTGATGGTATCATTTGTAGCATGAAACTTTTAAATTTTGATGAAGTCGAATTTATTTTTTCTTTCATTGCTCGTGCTTTTGCTGTTGTACCTTAAAAATCTTTGCCTAAACCCAAGGTCAGAAAATTTAACTCCTCTATTTTCTTCTAAAAGTTTTACAGATTTTTATGCTTATACTTAGGTTTTTAATCTTTTTGAATAAGCTTTTTGTGTATGGTGTGAGATAGGGCATTGAGTTATCTAGCCACATTTGTTGAAAAGGCTCTTCTTTCTCCAATCACTTTTATTAGAATCCTTCTGAAAAATTCATTGGCTATAAATATAATAATTTATTTTTAGATTCTCAATGCTGTTCTACTGATCTATGTGTTATTCTTATGGCCATACTACACTGTTTTTATTATTATAGCTTTGTGTTATGTTTTAAAATCATTAAATGGGAATCCTTTAAATTTATTCTTTTTCAAAATTGTTTTGGGGATTCTTGGTCCCTGAATTTTCAGAACTTTTAAGATCAGTTTGTCAGTTTCTGAAAAAGAGCTAGCTAAGATTTTGATAGAGATTGTGTTGAATCTGTAGATCAGCTTACAAAATATGGTCATTTAACAATATTAAGTCTTTGGGAGGCTGAGGCAGGAGAATTGCTTGAACTCGAGAGGCGGGGGAGGTTTCAGTGAGCCGAGATTGTGCCATTGTACTCCAGCCTGGGCAACAAGAGTGAAACTCTGCCTCAAAACAAACAAACAAACAACAACAACAACAACAAAAAATTAAGTCTAGGTAATATCTTTCCATTTATTTAGATCTTTAATTTCTTTTAAAACTGGTTTGTAGTTTTTAGTATACAAATCTTGCAATTCTTTTGTTAAATTATAGCTTAGTATTTTGTTCTTTTTGATGTCATTTCAAATGGAATTGTGTATATATATATATTTTACTTCAGTAGCTTTAGGGGTAGAAGTGGTTTTTGGATACATGGATGAATTGTGTAGTGGTGAAGTCTGAGATTTTAGTACACCTGCCACCTGAGGAGTGTACATTGTACCCAATAAGTAGTTTTTTATCCCTTCCCCTTCTGAGTCTCCAATGTTCATCATACCATTCTGTATGCTTTTGCCTACCCATAGCTTAGCTTATAAGTGAGAACATATGGTATTTGGTTTTCCATTCCTGAATTACCTCACATGTCAAATGAAATTGTTTTCTTAATTTCATTCACTGAATGTTCATTGTTGACATATAAAAATAAAATTAATTTTTAATATTGATTTTTATCCTTCAAACTTGCTGAACTCATTAGTTCTAATAGTTTTCCAGGGTGTTCTTTTGAATTATCTGTATACAAAACTTAGGTCATGTATAAGTAGAGATAGTTTTACTTCTTCTTTTTCAATCTGGATATCTTTTGTTATTTTTATTTGACTATCTCGGCTGGCCCATCTCTTGGAGGGGATTTTTATTGTAAAATTTTTTATTAGAGAGATGTACCGTATACATTTTCCTACAGTAATTTTGAACTAATTATTCTTATAGACATCTGTATATTTTCTACTTATTTTTAGATTTCTTTTTGACTTATGGGTAAATGAAATGCATGTTTATTAATTTCCATATTTTTCTAGATATTTTTGATGTTGTTTTTATTTTTCTCCAGATTAATGGCTTCCTTATCAGAAAATATCTGTAGATTTTCCATCATTTGAAATTTGTTGAGATTTTATTTATGGTTCAGTGTGTGCTTCTTTTTAAATAAATGTTCTGTATGTGCTTGAAAATGATGTGTATTTTGGCAGCATTTGATTGAGTGACAGTTTTATGAGGTTCAAATCTTCTAAATCCTCTCAGTTTCTTCTATTAATTAGTGATAAAAATGTGTTAAAAAGAAAAATAATCAGAGTAGAGGATTTTCTTTGTAGTTCTAGGGATGCTTTATTTATGAGTGTTGAGGCTAGGTAATTAGATGTATGTATATTATAATTATTTTATCTTCCTAATAATAACATGTCTATATTAGCTTTTATGGTTAATATTTTCCTGGTATGCCTTTTTACTTTTTAAATCATTAACCTTTCTGTATCTTAATGTTTTATATATGTCTTGTGAAAACAGGAGCAAATTGAGTTTTGTGTTATAGTCTGTTCATTTTTACTTTAAAATAAATAGTTTAGTCAATTTATGTTTAAAACAATTACTGATCTATATAGGTGTGTATTTTCCATTATATCTGTGTTCATAGTTTATCCATGTTCCATTTTCTTTTGTCTTAGGTTGTTTATATTTTCTTATCTAATTTCCCCCCTTGTAATTTAGAAGTTGTATACTATTTTTATTTTTATTGTAGTAATTATAACATAGATACTATATTAATATCCATATTGTTCAGAAAAACAGAACCAACAGGACACACACACACAGTCTGAAAGCCAGCGGTCTTGAGACCCAAAAAGAATCCATTTTTCAGTTCAAGTCTGAAGGCAGTAAAAGACTTGTATCCCAGCTCCAACAGTCAGGCATGAAAGAAAAGGTCAGCTTTTTTGTTCTGTTTAGGCCTTCAGCTGATTGAATGAGGCCCATTCTCATTGGGGAGCACAATCTGCCTTACTCAGTCTACTGATTCAAATGTTAATTTATCCAGAAATACTCTCACAGGCACATCCAGAATAATGTTTGACCAAATGTCTGGGCACCATGTGGCCCAGTAAAGTTGAACACATAAAATTGAGCACTACAGCACTTAATTGATCAGTGTCTCAGTTAATTTGTATCTTGACCTCATACCAAATGATAAAGGAGTATTAGAAGACTCTTTTACTTTATTTTCCTTCCCCTCTTTTTATTCTGCTGTTAATAAAATTTCATTTTTTATCTTAAACATTCTACAAGGTGATGCCATTATTTTTTTCTATTTTTTATTGTGGTAAAATATACATAACATACTTTTTATCATTGTAACCATTTGTGAGTATGCAGTTCAGTGGCATTAAATATATTTACAATGTTATATAACTATTGTTACTGTCTACACCAAAAATATATATATATATATATATTTTATACGGAGTCTGCTCTGTCGCCCAGGCTGGAGTGCAGTGGCACGACCCCTGCTCACTGTAAGCTCCACCTCCCGGGTTCATGCCATTCTCCTGCCTCAGCCTCCAGAGTAGCTGGGACTACAGGCACCCGCCACCACACCCGGCTAATTTTTTTGTATTTTTAGTAGAGACAGGGTTTCACCATGTTTGCCAGGATGGTCTCGATCTCCTGACCTCGTGATCTGCCCTCCTTGGCCTCCCAAAGTGCTGGGATTACAGGCATGAGCCACCGTGCCTGGTCCCTACACCAAAAATTTGTATTATCCTCAACATAAACTTTGTACTCATTAATCAATAAGTGTCCGTTTCCCCACTCCTTATCCTCTAGTAATCTTGATTCTACTTTCTGTCTGTAAATTTGCCTACTCTAGGTACCTTATATACATGGCATTGTACGATATTTGTCCTGCTATATCTGCCTTATTAAACAAAGCATAATATTTTCAAGGTTCATTCATGTTGTAGCAAATACAAAAATTTTATTTATTTTTATAGCTGAATAGTATTCCATCACAATGCCACATATTCTTTATTCATCTGTTGATGGACACTTGGATTGCTTCCACCTTTTGGATGTTATGAATAATGCTGATATGAACATTAGTACACAAATACCTGCTTTAGTCCTTGCTTTCCATTGTTTTCTATACATACTTAGGAGAGGAATTGCTGAGTCATTTGGTAGTCTTAAGATTAACTATTTGAGAAACTGCCAAATTATCTTACAAAGCAGTTGCACCCTATTTTACATTTCCACTCTTAATGCACAAGGGTTCCAATTTCTCCACATTCTCAACAGTATTTATTATTTTCTAATTATTATTATTATTAATTGTATAGCCATCTTTGCAGGTGTGACATCGTATCTCGTTGTGGTTTTGATTTGTATTTTTCTATCTACAAATGATGTTGGACATCTCTTTATGTATTTATTGACTATTTGTAGGTCTTCTCTGGAGAAATGTTTATTCAAGTTGTCTGACCATTTTTAAATGTTTGTTTGTTTTTTGTTGTTGAGTATTGCATTAGTCCGTTTTCACACTGCTATAAAGAAGTACCTGAAACTGGGTAATTTTTGAAGAAAGAGGTTTAATTGACTCACAGTTCTGCATGCTTAACAGGAAGCATGACTGAGAGGCCTCAGGAAACTTACAATCATGGCAGAAGATGAAGGGGAAGCAAGGACTTTCTTCACATGGTGGTAGGAGAGAAAGAGAGAGTGAAGGGGGAAGTGCCACACACTTTCAAACAACCAGATCTTGTGAGAACTCACTCATTAGCATGAGAACAGCAAGAGGGAAGTCCACCGCCATGATTCAGTCACCTCTCACCAGGTCCCCCCTGACATGTGAGGATTACAATTCAACATAACATTTGGGTGGGGACACAGAGCCAAACCATATCAAGTATTAAGAGTTCTTCATATAGTCTGGGTATTAATCCCTTATCAGAATGTCTGAGATATTCTGATCTGAGAGTTCTTCATATAGTCTGGATATTAATCCTTTATCAGAATATCTGAGATCAGAAGCAGCAATTAGCAATCAGAGAATAGATCTCTGATACTTGGAGGACAGGATACTATTTGGCCACCCTGGCCTCTGCAAGCTGAATGGAAACTGCTATTGGAATGCATGCACAGCTACCTGCCATGTGAGTGGAGGTAGGGGATGGATAGTTGCTACTGTGGTAAGAGCTGAAATTGACAAAATTAATGCAATTTACCATCCAACCTTTCCCTGGAAGTTGCAAACCTTTAACAGACTCTAGAGTTCCAAAAGAGTTACATCAGGCTGGGTACAGTGGCTCACGCCTGTAACCCCAACACTTTGGGAGGCCAAGGAGGGTGGATCAGCAGGTCAGGAGATCAAGAACATCCTGGCTAACACCGGGAAACCCCGTCTCTACTAAAAAATACAAAAAATTAGCCGGGTGTGGTGGCGGGCGCCTGTAGTCCCAGCTACTCGGGAGGCTGAGGCAGGAGAATGGCGTGAACCCAGGAGGCGGAGCTTGCAGTGAGCCCAGGTCGTGCCACTGAATACCAGCCTGGTTGACAGAGCGAAGACTCTGTCTCAAAAAAAAAAAAAATTACATCAGACATATTCTATCAATGCAATTGTGTCTAGTTGGGGGAGACAGTTTCCTGGTGCTTCTTAATTTGCCATTCCAGAATTCTCTCTCTCTTTCTTTATTTGTTATATCTGTTAAAATTTATATTTGTTAATCACTTTGGTTTCTTCTTTTTAGTCAGTTTAGATAATTTGTGTGTTTTAAGAAATTTATGCATTTATTTTAGGTTATTTGTTTGGCATACAATTGCTCACAGTACTCTTAATTCTTTATTTCTATAACATCACTAGTATTGTCCCCATTTTCATGTCTAATTTTTGTCATTTGCATGTTTTCCCTTTTCTTCTTAGTCTTTCTAGGTAAGTTTGTCAATTTTGTTGATCTTTACGAAAAACCAACTTTTGATTTTATTGATTTTTCTCTATTGTTTTTCTATTCCCCATTTTGTTTTTCTGTGCTCTAATCTTTATTGTTTATTTCCTTCTAGTTTTGAGTTTAATTTGTTCCTTATATCATCATTCTTTAAGGTGGAAAGTTAAGTTACTGATTTGGAATGTCCTTTTCAATATAGTTATTTATAGCTATACATTTCCCTGTGAGCACAGCTTTCAGTGCATCCCACAAGTTTTGGTGTGTTGTGTTTTCATTTTCATTCATCTCCGTTTTCTAATTTCATTTGCAATTTCTTTTTTGATCCATTGGTTGCTTAAGAATGTGTTTAATTTTCACAAATTTTTGAATTTTCTAGTTTTCCTTCTTTAAAAATATTTTTAATAGTATACTCTATTTAGCTTAATATATTCATAGTATTATCATACCATTCCAATACATCATCAATGAAAGAAATTAGTATCGAGATATCTTACATTCTTTCTTTTGTACTAATGATATAGGAGGGGGGCAGGGCAGTGTTGGGTAGAGGAGAAGGTCCCCGGCTAGGGCTCCACCCTCAGGCCCGTGCCCATGGACCTAGGTGAGGACAGATATTTCTGCTTTCGTTCCCATATGTTGCATTTTCCAAGACCACCTTGACCTGCCATGCCCCCATCCTGTGCCTATAAAACCCTGAGACCTTAGCGGGCAGAGACACGGAAGCTGGACATCAAGAGGCACACACACCAGTGGAAGAACACTCAAATGGCTGGACATTGAGAGGAACACACAGGCAGAGGAACACTTTGGCAGACACCAGTGGAATGACGAAACGCTGAGGGGAATTCAGTCGGAGAGTCTGGCTACTGAGCGGCTCCACTCCAGGGGAAAACCACCTTCCCACTCCGTCCCCCCTCTGGCTCCCCTCCATCTGCTGAGAGCTACTTCCACTCAATAAAACCTTGCACTCATTCTCCAAGCTCACGTGTGATTTAATTTTTTTGGTACACCAAGGCAAGAACCCAGGATACAAAAAAACCCTCTGTCCTTGCAATAAGGCACAGTGTCTAATTGAGCTAGTTAACACAAGCCACCTGCAGACCGCAAAACTGAAAGAGTTAACTGTAATATATGCCCACTGGGGCTTCAGAAGTTGTAAACACTCAACCCTAGAGGCTGCCATGGTGCCAGCGCTTCCCATGCCCTGCCTGTCTGCATGGTTCCCCTAGAGGTATGAGTAGCAGGGCACCAAAGAAGTGAGACACACCCCCATCACAGGCCCTGCTGGGGGATAAGGAAACTTTTCCCATTACACTAAGTTTTTGAAATGCAGTGTCCATTTCATGTAATAGCACATCTCCATTTCTTTTTTGTTTGCTTTCTGTTATTGATATCTAACTTCATCCTGTTGTGGTCTGAGAAGATACCATTTGTATGGAAACTATCTTCTAAAATCTATTGAGATTTAATTTGTGGCCTAACATATGGTCTGTCTTGGAGAAATGTCTCATGTGCCTTTAAGAATTTGTTTGCTGTTGTTGTTGAGTAGAGTATTCTGTGTATGCCTCTTAGATCCACCTGGTTTATAGTGTTGTTCAAGTCCTCCATTTTCTTACGTATCTTCTGTTTGTTATATATTTCTTATTGAATGTGGGGTGTTGAAGTCTCCAATTATTATTATTGTAGAATTGCATATTTATCTTTTCAGTTCTGTCAACTTTTCTTTCATCTATTTTGAGGATCTGTTACTAGGTGTGTAAAATGCTATTGCTTTTCAATGGCCAACGTTTGCTTCGATTAACTCCTGTATTTATCAGTCTCAGTGCTTTAATCATTCTTGCATTCCGGAACATCCATCTGTTGTCACTTCCCTTCTTTTTATAAGAAATTCCTTTAGTGATGTAGAATAATGTGATTATGGCAAAATTTTCCTAGTTTTGTTTATCTGAGAGTATATTTGCCATCCTTTTATTGAATCATTGATATTTTTATCTCTCTGTTTCTTTGTAGGAGTCTTTTAAACTTTTACTTGGAAATAATTATAGGTTTGCAGAAAGTTTCACAGATAATACAGTTTCCTCATACCCTTCACTCAATTTCCCTAATAGATGTATCTTACATAACTGTAGCACAATGTCAAAGTTTGGATTTTGACAATGGCATAATATGATTTGTATAGTTTTGTCATTTTATCGTGTGTAGATTTGTGTAACCACCACAGCAATTAAAATACAGAAATACTCCATCATCACAGAGATCTCCCACACCACAGAGATCTCCCTCACCACAGAGATCTCCCTCATGCAACCCCTTATTGTCACCTTCCTACACCCATGATTCCCATCCCTTGAAAGCTCAAATTTCTTCTTCATTTGTATACTTTTTTTGTGGGGCTTTTTTTGAGAATCTTCTAAATTACACTATTTACATTTAATGTAATTAGTGATATTTTAGACTTTAAGTCTTTTTTTGTTTTGTGTCTATTCTTTGTTTCTTACATCTATGTTTTTCTTTCTCCTGTTTCACTGTGGGCTACTTCATATTTTTTTTGAATTCCATTTTTTTTGTTATCTCTAATGTTACTGGGTATATCTCTCTATAACTTTTTGGGAGTCCTTTAGGTATTAAATTATGCATACATAACAGCATATTCTGCTGGTATCAATATTTTACCAGTTTGGTTAAAGTATAGAAATTATATCCCCTTTTGTGTCTTTTTCCCTCCTCCATTTATAATATAATGGTCTTGGCTGGGCACGGTGGCCCACGCCTGTATATCGCAACACTTTGGGAGGCCAAGGCAGGCAGATTACCAGGTCAGGAGATCGAGACCATCCTGGCTAACATGGTGAAACCCCGTCTCTACTAAAAAATACAAAAAATTAGCTGGGCGTGGTGGCGGGTGCCTGTAGTCCCAGCTACCCGGGAGGCTGAGGCAGGAGAATGGCATGAACCTGGGAGGCAGAGCTTACAGTGAGCCAAGATCAAGCCACTGCGCTCTAGCCTGGGTGACAGAGGGAGACTCTGTTTCAAAAAAAAAATGATAATAATAATAATATAACGGTCTTAAATATTTTTTTCTACATACATTGAGAATCACATCAGACATTATTATAATTTTTACTTCAATAGTCAAATATAATTTGGAAATTCAAGAGTAGAAGGAAAACCTGTATTTACCCAAAGCTTTGCTCTTTTTATTGTTTTTTCTTTCTTCCTGATGTTCCACTTTATTCCTGAAGAATATTTGTGCTGGATATAGAATTCTAGACTGACAGTTATTTTCTTACAGCACTCCAGAAATGAGATTGACACTTACACTGGCTACGTAGCCATTTTGGGTTTTTAGCTTGTGGACAGAAGTTTCTCTCTTTGAACTTTTCTCCTTGGGCAGGTCCAGTACTACTACATTTTCCTCATTATAGCATCCCTAATTTCATAAAATAACTTATTTCTTAGTTTGTTTTCCATTTTTTGGATTAATAAAAGGAGTACTGAGGGATACAGATTTTTATCTGTGTCAACTTTAGTTGTTTCTCATTTTGTATTGTATAGTGTGGATCAGTTCAAGATGAATTTAAAGAAAGATATGATGATGTATTCTTAATAATTTTTAAAAAGTTAGGTTATATACAAACTTATGCAGAATAAACTTATAGTAAATAATCTTAGAAAAGGTATTTTGGAACTACTTTCAAAGCATATTTTAGTGGACTGATTAGTAGAACGCTCTCTCTTAAGTTTATAAAGCCCTGGAAATTCTTCTGTATGAGAAATGAAAACTCAACTAAGTTTTACAGATCTTCATTGATGCTTGACTTCTCTCAAAAAGGAAATGGTATAATAAAATGGAATGGGTTTATTTTGTACCAGCCATCATCTTAAAATCAGGAAGTAGTTAATTGTGAAACTGAAATATTGGCAAAACAGAAGAGTTTCCATTTTTGATGATTTGCTCTATTGGCACATATCATCTAAGAGCGGCTACATCCCAACAGTGGGAAAGTGCTAAGTAAAAACAATGATAAGAATGACCGAGGCCGGGCGCGGTGGCTCACACCTGTAATCCCAGCACTTTGGGAGGCCGAGGCGGGTGGATCACCTGAGGTCAGGAGCTCCAGACCAGCCTCAACATGGAGAAACCCCGTCTCTACTAAAAATACAAAATTAGCCGGGCGTGGTGGTGCATGCCTGTAATCCCAGCTACTCGGGAGGCTGAGGCAGGAGAATTGCTTGAACCTGGGAGGCGGAGGTTGCGGTGAGCCGAGATCGCACCATTGCACTTCAGCCTGGGCAACAAGAGCAAAACTCCGTCTCAAAAAAAAAAAAAAAAAAAAGAATGATCTAGTGATCTCACTTGAAAAAAGTGTAGTGGTCTCATCCTATAAAGGTTTTTTTTTGTTTTGTTTTGTTTGAGACGGAGCCTCCATCTGTAGCCCAGGCTGGAGTGCAGTGCCATCTCGGCTCACTGCAAGCTCCACCTCCCAGGTTCACACCATTCTCCTGCCTCAGCCTCCCGAGTAGCTGGGACTACAGGTGCCTGCCACCAAGCCCGGCTAATTTTTGTTTCTTTTTTTTTTTGTATGTTTAGTAGAGATGGGGTTTCACTGTGTTAGCCAGGATGGTCCCTTATCTCCTGACCTGGTGATCTGCCCATCTTGGCCTCCCAAATTGCTGGAATTACAGGCGTGAGCCACCGTGCCCGGCCCTAAGAAGTATTTTTAAAACATCCTACTTTTCATTTCTGAAAAAAATAAATAAAAAGCAGTTGACTTTAAACTCTTTAAAAACAGAAGAATCTGGGTATTTGTTTCTATTATTTGATATAAGGCAGAATCTTTTAGAAGGATTTAAACACTTTACTAAAGTCAGGAACGAACATGTAGGGAAAAACACAACAGTATTTTTGGAGGATTAGATTTTATTTCATCCACAGAATGAAGATATTGCTGTGGAAAACTGGCTGATCAATATGAGCTCCACTGAACTTTTGTTTTTGTTAACAATGTACCTCAGTAAGTATTTATTTAATATATCCAACACATGCCCTTGAAGCTATTCATCCGAATGTCCAGTAACAGAGAACTCAGAAGATGGTTATATAACGCAGAAGAGAATAATCAAATGTAGCTATGATGAGTATATCTGAAAAATATTAAATTCTATGTTATGATTTTAAATGTTATCAGTGAGAATAGTGTAAATAAACTTTATAGGAAAGTGAATAAATACATGAAAAACATTTGTATCCTATATAACAATAAATTGCCATTTACAGCTCCTACAAGTCAGTACTAAAACTACAAATATTCATGTAGAAAAATATTCAAATGATATGAACATGAAAAAAATCAGAAAATGTCATTTAAAAATTTTTCTTTTTTATTTTATAAACTTGTTTTTAATATCTTTCCCTTATTTCTTTTGCATTTTCATCCAGCTTCTTGGATTGAATGCTCAAGTTTATTTGTTTTTGATTTCTCTAGTTACATAATAAATGCACTTAAGACTATGTTTGAATAATTATCATAACAGAAGTTTGACTAATTAGCAGCATTTATCTTAATTGCAAAGGTTAGAATGATCTAAGTGCAGGACAGTTCTCTGGGTGGCCTTGGACCAACCCAGTTCTCTCCCCTGTCTCTTTTGTAGTTCTCAAGAGTAACTGTAGAATGTACTGGGAAGGCAACATCCTGAGAGAAGAAAGGACTGGCTAGAACAGCCCAGGCCGTGTTCCAGTTTCTTGGAAACAGAATGTCTTTCAATGTTTTGTCCAGGGGGTAACTTCACCTTGGAGTATAAAACCCAGGGTGGACTGCTTTTGCGGGTCCCTAGCTGAGGTACAAGTGTGGCATGCACAGACAGGACTACACCTCCCCCGAGCAGTTTTCCCCAGCCTTGGAGGACTAGCTTGCCATGAATCCCAGGTGCTGCCTATCTGTAAGTAATAAATCCACATATGTGACTTTTGTGTGTTTGTGTTCCATCTCAGCAGACTCAGCCAAGTGGGTAACCAGTGTCATACTAAGTATGTAACTGTATATATAAATGCACAGATATTTTGATGTTTAACATTGCAGGATCTTTCTTTTAAATGAGTTCTTAATTGTGTATCCCAGATCCAAGCTCTTCTCCCGACAAGCCTCTGGCATAGCAGTGAGGTTTGCTCTGTAAGCTGTGGAAGCCTCAGCTGGACACTGTACCCAAGCTTGCTAGGTATCCACTGTTTCAGCAGTGCTGAGAAAGAAAAGGCCCCAAGCCCTCAAGGAGGTCTTTTCATAACATAGCACAGTCTGCTTTTTGCATAATTAAATCATTTCTTAACTTACCAATTGACAGAAAATCACTACCAATACCATTCTATTCAACTTACATATTCCACCAAACCAGACATGGTTGAACATCAACAGGGAGCCACCCAGAGTGATTTGAGAAAAAAGCCAAAACCAAATCCAAAAGATCTTTACACTATTTAATTGTAACTGTGCTGAGTTAAATTATTAGAATAAGAAATTTTATAACAGTTTATTTAAAATTTTTATTCATTTATTTATTGAGATGGAGTTTCACTCTTGTTGCCCAGGCTAGAGTACAATGGCGCGATCTCGGCTCACTGCAACCTCTACCTCCTGGGTTCAAGCGATTCTCCTGCCTCAGCCTCCGAAGTAGCTTGGATTACAGGTATGTGCCACCACGGCCGGCTAATTTTTGTATTTTTAGTAGAGATGGGGTTTCGCCATGTTCACCAGGCTGGTCTCGAACTCCTGACCTCAGGTGATCCACCCGCCTTGGCTTTCTGAAGTGCTGGGATTACAGGTGTGAACCATCATGCCCAACCAACAGTTTATTTGAATCATGAGAATTTGTACTGGTTTTTATAAACTAGTTTCTTTCATCTCGGATTCCCTGAAGTATAATGGGGTGTATAAATAACAGTAAAAATAATAGTAATAACAATTACTTCCCTAGGCTGCCAGCAGAAAACACCTGAAATAAGTTCTTTTTTTTTTTTTTACATATCATTTTTGAAAATGTTACAGGAAGAAAAGTTAAAATGATCCTATCACTAAAAAGTAGTTTAATTTTTCTTTGTGAATCTAGTGTGAGGAGAGTCCACTCAAGTATTAAGGTGTTCACATCCTGATTGTCCTTAACCTCCTCTTCCCTCTCCCCATTCTTAAGTGGGAAAAAGAATTTAAAGAAAAACTCAGGCCACTGAGAGGAAATAAGCTTGGCACCCCAGAGGGGCCAGTGTAGGTTTCAGGGTTTCAGGTCTATGTAAATTTCTCCGGATTTCTTCAGATGACAAGGAGAAAGGGCTTTGCAGAGAGAGGTGGCCCCAGGATCCGTGCTCCATGCAGTTAGACGGGCTTTGCCAGAGGAAGCCCAGAGAGGCTGGACGCTATGCCTGGAACAGAGTGGGAGTGTGTGGTTACTGGGATGGTTCTGCCCCATCTCCTGGCAGAGTGCTCAGCTGCCCAGAGTGGAGCGCCCGAGGGAGACCGGTCAGCAATAGTGACCATCCCCCCAATGCTTGGCGCAGCTGGTTCCTCTTGTCAGGCTGGGGAATGAGTGCTCAGGATGCCCAGTCATGGTTAGAAGTCTGCGGTGCTCGGCCGGGCGCGGCGGCTCACGCCGTAATCCCAGCACTTTGGGAGGCCGAGGTGGGCAGATCACGAGGTCAGGAGATAGAGACCATCCTGGCTAACATGGTGAAACCCCGCCTCTACTAAAAATACAAAAAATTAGCCGGGCGAGGTGGCGGGCGCCTGTAGTCCCAGCTACTCCGGAGGCTGAGGCAGGAGAATGGCGTGAACCCGGGAGGCGGAGCTTGCAGTGAGCCGAGATGGCGCCACTGCACTCCTGCCCGGGCGACAGAGCGACACTCCGTCTCAAAAAAAAAAAAAGAAGTCTGCGGTGCTCAAAGCAGGCTTATTCTCATTTAGAAGATAAAGAAATATGGGCCCTGTTACCCCAGGCAGCTGCTGAATTGGAATGGAGGCAGCAGGCACTGAACATCTGCCCTGTTTCATCCTTGAGTGGATAGAAATGGCCTCTTATTCTGACGCTTTCTCTACACATTTGTGGTAACTCAAGACTTTTAAAACAAAACAACTGACTTAATTCCTCCAACCCTGAATCATGGCAGTTAATTTCATTTTTCTATACTTAAAAAATGTTTTCCGGCCAGGCGCGGTGTCTCACGCCTGTAATCCCAGCACTTTGGGAGGCCGAGGCGGGCAGATCACCTGAGGTCAGGTGTTCCTCAGACCAGCCTGGCCAACATGGTGAAACCCTGTTTCTACGAAAAAAAAAAAAACAAAAATTAGCTGGGTGTGGTAGCGGGTGCCTGTAATCCCAGCTACTGGGGAGGCTGAGGCAGGAGAATTGCTTGACCCCAGGAGGCAGAGGTTGCAGTGAGCCAAGATCGCACCTCTGCACTCCAGCATGAGGGACAGGACAAGACTCCATCTCAAAAAAAAAAAAAAAAAAATTTCTTTAAAACATGAATATAAATGAGTCAGACTCCAGTAAGAACCACAATGTGGCTTCCAAGACAGAATAAGAGAAACAAACAACTGCAAGTCATTTCTCAGTAATGGGGACTGGTGACTGCTGCCTGAGGGCCTGTGAATGGCTGTGGCATTTGGGGTCCTGCCCTGGTGTCTCCCTGCTGCTTCCTCCAGGCTGAAGTGGCACTTCTACTAGAAAGGTGTCTGCAGCCTTGATAAAGCATTGCACCTTGGCACAGATCAGCGTGAGGACCCAAACAACTTAGCGTTGACAGTTTAAGCCAAAGCAAGCCCCATTCTTTGCTGATAGTTTGTCTAGCAATTGCCTAAGTGGCAGTTGGAAAGAATTTATTGGGAATGTAGCTACAGACACTCTCCCTTCTGGCCTCCCTTGATCTCCTTTCATCCTTTTATGGTAACGCCTAAGGAAAAAATATAACTTCCATCTAATACAAGAGGGGAAAAAAAATAGATGTGCATAGATTCCTTCTAACTGAAGGAAACCATTCAGTGAATTATATACATTTCTCTCTCTCTATATATATATATATTTGTACACACACGTATATATAGCCTATTCTCTATCATTTATCTTTCTACCGTTTATCATATATATGCAAATTTCAGTTTAAAAATTGAGTTCATTAAGTGATACAATCAACTATATGCAAGACATATAAAATCTTAAGATTGTATACATAGGTTTAGTGTTTATTTCTTATACAACAATTGTTTATTACACTATTTGACCAATGTTACCATACCTAAAATTCTTGCTTTACAAGAATTAAACCTTTAGTTTAAATTGAGGTAGTAAGTTCAAATTTAAGATAACAGTGAGAATGGGGCTGTAACTTCTCTAATAAAAATATGTAGCAGTACATACGTGACTATTAGTCAAAAGATGCCACAGGCAGGGAAGAGGGCACACTTCACCAGGCAGTGCGGCCTAAAGGCAGAAATATTTTGCAAATGGAACTGAAGCTGAACAATGTCATATTTGGCCTCTCATTTGTTGGCTGAAGCTTCACAGTATAATAAGCCTCCTTTGGATGAGAGTGCGCTAAGCCTGGAAGGCTCCAATCCTACACATTCTACAAATGTGTGCAGAAAATATCTTCATTTGCTGTCAGCACAGAGCTGGTGCTGTGAGGGTGGAGGATGTGATGTGGGGAAATGCAAGGAAAGCCCACTCCTTTGTGGTCCTGGTGTGGGGAGGGTGGCCCTCGCCCCATTCATGTTTCAGGTTCTGGGAAAGACTGGCCTCCTGAAGCAGCCCCCACACCAACTCAGGCTCAGCCAAGGCCCTTAGGTGGTATAGCATAGCCAACAAGTGAGAGGCCCTGAGGTGCAGGGCCTAAGCTTCTCTTGGCTCCTGGATGTATATGGGATCAAGAGGGGTAACCCTGGCAGAGATGAAGAGGCTGAAGAGTGGCCCACCTGGGCCAGATCCAAACTGGAGGTGCAGCCAGATATGAGATGTAGGACCAGGGTGCACCTGGGTAGGGCTGCACCAGCCAGGAAGGCTGCTGAGTTTTTGGGCCAGAGTGAAATAAATCATGAGCAACACCCAGCCTTGACCTAGCTGAGAACGTCAGCAAGGCAAGAAGCAATGACATGGGGAGGTCCTTTGTCCCGGACGTGGCAACCCAGGATCCTGACTCTCCCCCTTGGCTTGAAGGTCCCATGAGCCCCACTGCTTTTCATGAAGATTGTATGTGAAACACCCAGGGTGGGGGCGCCCTCACACCTCAGGGCCTTTGCACCTATTATGTCTTCTGCCCTGTAGGAATGTGTTCCCCACATAGCCCAGATGGCCAGCTTACTGCATTCACATCTCTGGTCCCAGTCACCACCACATCAGTGTGGCTTCCTCGACCACCTCTTCTAGAATGATTCTCCCCGCACTACTTTCACTATAGCCCCTGGTCCCATGTTTCTTTTTAACACCCATCACCATATGACACATGTATTTGTTTATTTTCTTTCTTCAACTCCCTACTAAAATATGAGCTGTGTAAAGACAAAGAGTTTGACATTTTGTTCCCAATAGTGTCCCCAGTGCCTAGGAACAGAGTGGACACACACACACACACACACATACACACACACACATTTGCTATTGGTGAGCTATGATGCCTTTCTGATGCCCTCTTGACTGAGTCACAGCGAGGCTGGGTAACCTAGAACATTGGCGGACTGGTCTTTTTCCTACAGGATACTGAGCGTTAACTGAGAAACCAGTGTAAATTATGAGTTTAATGTTTTCAATCTTAATACATAATTTTCCCTTACAATCAGCAGGGGCAGCTCTGACAAAATTAAAAATAAATAAAAATTTAAAAATCAGTGTAGTTAATAAAGAGTGGTGCCGTGTTCTCTTTGCATACAAGAGCTGCTGTGTGAAAGATCCTGCCTCAGGTGACCACTGAGTTCCTTCTCCTTTTGAGAGACCCTCCCGGCACGCAGCAAGTGCCAGCATACTGTCACGTCTTTGAATTTCATGATTTGGGCTGGGGCTCGCTGGCCACATCATTGGTCTAAAGTTCTCCAAGAACCCAGGGTGAGCATGCCACAGGGAGAAAACATTCTTGTCACTTTAAATACAAAGAACATATTTAAAGTAATTGCTAATGATTCAATATTTGCAATACATGTGTGGGCAGTTATGAAACTTTCTTTAACGCCTAGGCAGATCTAAATGCCTTATCAATTTGGAGGCACTGTTTCCTTCGTGGTTAACAATTTAAGGTGTTTCGCTGTGATTTCTGACTTGAATGTTCCTTTATTAGAGGACATTGTCCCACTAACGTACATCTCCTCTGGAGGCTGGGCTAATCAGTCTTCAGTCTAAGAGCTTTTCTTCACTACTGCTAATTAAGGATTTTTGTATGATGAATACATAATTCTAAAAAAATATGATTTCCTGATACAAACTACATATGCTTGAAATAAAACTCCGAAGTCAAGTTGCACAGGTTTATCAAACAACTCTGTGAGCACAGAAATACAGAGTAAAAGTTAAAACACGTCTCTACAAAATTATAAACACTGAATATCAACAAATCAAATGGCTTATTGAACTTGCTTTGCAAAAATTCAGATAAAAATGCATTTATACTAATCAAATTCCAATTTCTGCACTATGTAGGCTACCTTTGTAATAATTACGTAAGAACCCTTATAATATAGATCTTTTTTCTTTAATAAAAAAATCAACCTTGGGATTATTCTGTAAAAGCAGAAGGAGAATTTGGAAAAATTAAGCCTCCTAAGACCTCCCAGCTGAACTCTAGAGCCCCAGGAGGACTTAGTGATGCCCTCTCACGCTTGGGGGCTGGAGGGAGGGCGGGAGTCAGTTCCCCTTGAGTTCCTATGGAATCTTCAGTCTGTTCTGCTAGACTGCTAGACCAAGCTTCTCAGACACCCAGACTGAAGGGGATAATGATCTAGCACCTCGGAGTGTAGACACACAGCCCTTCTCTCCAGGTTTACTGACAGCAGCTCCAGGGCCTCAAGTTCAGGCTCTCCTGCTTTTCTGCCCCTAAATATGAACTCAAAGAGACTGAAAAAGCAGAAGAACACGGGAAATCCTGCAAGGTTTCTGGCACCTTAGCGACTCTCGGATGAAGCCATTAGGCCTTTCCAAAACTGTCATTTTTTGAGAAGACAAGCATGAGACATCCTCTGCCACAGGGGAGGAAACAGGGCAGGGAGAGACACTGATAATTGGGAAAGTTTGATAAATCTGTAATTTTATGTCTCATGGGCATAAGATCCTTTTATGGGTTTACTCACTACATGATACCTGTCACTAGGAAGTTTGTAGATTACATCTCTGTTGAAAATCCTTCGTGTGTGTGTGTGTGTGTGTGTGCGTGTAGCTATATATGCAGAGAGCCACACATCTTAGAATTTGGCCCCCCAGCCTCCTCTTCCCACCACAGAGCAATGTCTGTGGTGCCAATGAACCCATCAGGCCATGCCTCTGCTTGGCACGACTGCCCTCCACGGGAGTCTGCCTCTTCCTTTTTTTTTTTCTTATAGATATGTGTTCTTTTCAATAATTGAGATGAAATTGTGTAAACAGATTGGCGTTACGCATGTTTTTTCAGATGACATTATATAGTGAAAATATTCCCCATGTCATAAAGATTACTTGAAATTTCATTTGCACAGCTCCAATATTTCATAACATGGATTCACCATTATTTATTTCATCCCTTACCTGTTCTTGAATGCTTGATTGGTTTTAACATTGCTCCATTTTCTTTGGATTTTTAAACAATGCCTTTTCCTGGGTGATGATAGCCATTGCAAAAGCTGGTTTCATAATTGTTGGATGTTTTTCATTCTTGGATCCTGGATATCAAATAAAATCTTTAGAGATAATATCTGAGCCTGCTATGGTTTACTGTCTTTTAAAACTTTACCCTTATTTGGGGATTAAATAATGTGTGTGTTCTATCACAGACACCTATTCTAAAGTTGTCTATCAGTAAGATGGACTGCATTGCCTTTTCCTTCTCCATAGAGTATTGGATTTAATTGGGTTATAATTCCTGCTATCTAGTAGCTCACCAACAATGGAGCTGTCAGAGCTTACTCATATACTCCATGGGAAGTTTATGTGTCTGAGGCAAATGCTGGCTGGTGAAGCAGGCATTCCATGAAACCAGGCCTGGGTGGAAAGGAGGCAGTCTTGTGTGCAGAGTCTGGTGCCACTGGGCCCACACACCTGGGAGCACTCCCTGGCTGCCCACACCCTGTTCCTTTCAAGAATTTGGGTTGTGTTTTCTTCTTTCTTGACAATTAGTATAAGGGCAGTAGCTAAGAGTTTGGATTTATTTATTTTTTTTTTTGATGGAGTTTTGCTCTTGTTGCCCAGGCTGGATGGAGCATGATCTTGGCTCACTGCAACCTCCACCTCCTGGGTTCAAGCAATTCTCCCACCTCAGCCTCCCAAGTAGCTGGGATAACAGGCATGTGCCACCATGCCTGGCTAATTTTGTATTTTTAGTGGAGACGAGGTTTCACCATGTTGGCCAGGATGGTCTCGAACTCCTGACTTCAGGTGATCCACCCACTTCGGCCTCCCAAAGTGCTCGGATTACAGGCATGAGCCGCCATACCCGGCCAAAAGTTTGAATTTTGATTCAGTCATGACTTTGCCACTTAATCTGAGTCTCCAGGTAGGTCATGTCCCGCAGTTTTCTCATCTGCAGGCTGGGAATGACAGGCTATATTCCTATAAGTTTTCATTGAAGGTTAAATAATATGACAGAGATCTGGCATATGTAAATCCTCAATAAGTGGCAGCCATTTTTGTTTGTATTGCTTTCATTATTCATTGAGTTTCAGATACTGAAATTAACAATGCATATTATCCACCTGCTCCTCTGCTGCTTGGATTCCAGACCAAATTTGCCACCTTTTTTGTAACTTCTAAGATTCACTTTGGACTCTTCTGTTTTTTTTTATTTATTCAATAAGTATTTATTGTGAATCTACTATGTGCTAGTCACCAGTTTAATAATACTCTGTTCCCATCTCTTTGCCCTAGTGCACATATATAAGGAATTCTATGAAACTATAACCATACTGACAGATTTCTTGTATAGTCCAGATGATGATCCCACCATTTTAAAAGTACACTTCAAAATGCTCAAAGTAAGCTTCAAATGTCTCACCACAGAAAATAATAAGTGACATTATGAATATGTAAATTGACTTGATTTAACATTCCACATCATGCACATATATCAGAACTTCACTTTGTACCCAATACATGTGTACAATGATGATTTTTCAGTTAAAAATAATATTAATTAAAAAGTTGCATGACAGTGGAAAAAATGTTTTGAAGGATAGAGGTTTGCTTATGATCACATGATTCTGAGCAAATTAATCTGAAGCTGTTTTTTTCACAATAAAACTTTATTATGTAGAGTTGTTATAGAAATTAAACAACAATATAGAAATCAAAAAAATTTTGTTAGTTCCTTTCTTTTACTCCTCAGATCAGTATGGTTAGGGTGTTCACAAACTCTGTGTACATTGTGCTGTGAGTTAGCCACTTTAGAAACAGAGGGAGACAGTGAGGCCGGTGGAGCTTGGGAGAGCTAAATAGAGTCTAAGATGGAGAGACTGCATACACCAGTGTGTATTTGAAATAAAATGTAGTGAAAATTAATAAGCTTGAAATTACCTAGCTTAGGCTGTTAAACAAAACATTTTAATAAAGAAAACTAAGTCATTTAGGTTTCCAGAGAATAGTAACTGTCACTAATAAAATTAATGTTTATTTAGGAAAAACTTGTATCGGTTTCTGCAACTGAATCAATCAACATCCAATGAGGAAACAGAAACCACATAGTAATTTGGAAAGGAAAATTAATATAAATAATATTAAATGTTATATGGGGTTAACAATAAAGGGATACCTGAAGAAAATATTTGGGCTCTGGGAGAGTCCCCAAGGGAGAAACAAACTTGAAAAGGGGCCCCACTCCCCAAGACTGGGCCTCTGACTCATCGGAGGTGTGGTTGCAGCTCACCAGCTTGAGAGGAGGTTCTCTGGGTTGCCCTGGGCAGAAGCTGGTAGGAGGTGACATGGGGCTGGAACAGGCCAGCTGGGAGCTCCTGCTGGGGTGCAGGTGGGCACACAAGCACCACATAAGGAGGGCATGCAGGAGCACCCTCCAGGGAACAGGCAGGCTGAGGATGAGGAAGGATGAATGTCAAAGCAAGGCAGCTTTGGGTCTAACTCTGAGCTCAGAACTGTGGCCAAGGTTTGTTTTCTGGGTCAGTTCTGGATGAATAGCTTCATGGGATCCTGCCACATATCAAATTTAGCTACCCAACCATCTGAAATGAAACAGTAGAGGAAAAACAGGATAATGAAAATTCTTATTTAGCAATGTGTAAAGAACATGCAACTTAGCTCAGCATGTGTATCATGCTTTATTTGGGCCAGGGATCACTAAGAATATTCATTTTTAAACTTATTTTTTTGGCAGAGAAATGTTTCTGGCTCAGCAAATATAATTACAATAAGGTTTGAATTCCTGTTTGCCAGGATTGGAAAACGATACAATTTCTAATGCTCTAATCAGTTGTCTATCCATTTTATCTCGGGAACAGAGCTCTATTAGCTATTCTATTAGTTAGCTATTCTCACAAATATGCTGCATAACAAACCACCCCCAAACTCAATGGCTTATGGCAACAACCATTGATTTCTTGCTCGCACATCAGCAGGTTGCTTGGAGTTAAGCTGATTAAGTCAGGGCTGGGCTTGGCTCCAGGCTGCAGGTGGGTTTCAAGTCAGCTTCATGTAGCTGTTCCCGTGCCGTGCTGCTTAGCATATGCTCTCCTTGGGGCAATGGCAGAAGCACAAGGGACAGGCATTTCATGAGCATTTCAAGCCCCTGCTTGGGTGAAGTCTGTTAATGCTCATTGGCCAAAGCAAGTCATGTGGCCATATCCCCAACATCAATGGGGAGAGAAGTATGCTTCTGTCATGGAGGTTAAAGAGAATAGAATGAATCTTTGATAGACCATAATCCAATCTCCCACAGCAAGGAGAGTATACAAACCACATCTTAAGTCTGGACCGGCCTGGGATTTTTCTGCCCCTTGACAGCAGCAGCTGCCTTGCCCTTTGCCCAAGGGAGTCCACTCTGCTGCTTCCTGAGTGTCCTCATTCCTGGTCACTGCACGATTGTCCTTAAATGGTGTTAGCTATTTGGACATGGGCTAAATGCTACTCCCCATGCATGTTTGCTCACCTGTTCCATTTCTGTGTCTAGGCAGGTTGGCTGAGCCTGTGGCTTCTCTCTAGAGCTTCCATTGCATCTTACTGAATTCCTCAGGAAGTAGTTGACAAAATTGACTACACTGATTTCTGCAAGGTCCCCTAAATCATTTCAGAATGCATGGGGATTGACTCCCAAGAGACAAAAGGGAAGAACTTAATGCACAGTGCACTAAGCAGCAAAGTAGTTTTGCCTCCTTGAGCCTATTCAAGGTTCTCTGTCACACCTTGAATCAGCCAAGATCAAATTTTAGTGTTCGTCACTTGTAAATGTAGTAGACACAAAACCTGGAATTGTGTCTTTATTTGGAAATAGGATCTTTGTAGATGTAATGAAGTTAAGATGAAGTCATATCGGATTAGGGTGGGCCCCAAATGAAATGATTGGTGTCCTTACAAGGAGAGGGAGATTTGGAGACACAGAAAGACAGAGAGACACGGAGAGGGTGGAAGGCCATGCAATGATGAAGGGAGAGATTGGAGTGATGCAGCTGTGAGCCGAGAATTGCTGGCAACCACCTGAAGCCAGGAAGATGCAGGAAGGATTCCCCGCTGGAGCCTTCAGGGGGAGCATGGCCCTGCTGTCACCTGACTTCAGGCTTTGATCTACTGGAATTGTGAGCCAATACATTTCTGTTTACATGCCACCTAGTTTATGATAATATGTTGTGGCAACTCTGGGAAAACGTAACACAACACCTCCGATGTCTATTTTAGTCAGAATTCTTTGGTTGCAATTAGCAAATACTAAGAAAAAAAGTGGATTGATCTTAGGTCAATTGAAACTGGCTTTAATGTGTGAAGTTAGGAACATGGGTGCTGTTGGGACTCTCTTATCTTTCATTTATGATTCTCTCATGTGCTGGCTTTATTCTCCCAGGTCAGCTTCTTCATAAGGCTGATGCGATAGCAGCTGAAGTGTTGAGGCTTTTTGATGAGAGAAAAAAGGCTTTTCTGTGTAATTCTAAGATTAAGTCCCAGGTAAGGGTTCTAGTTCGCCCCTGCTCATCTGGATGGACCACTGAGGTTTGGTGGACAGGCTGTATTGGTGGTCCACCTAGCATCAGTCCTCTGACTGTTGAACAATGACAAAGGCCATGAAAGAGAAAGGGACAGGGAGTGTAACAAGAACAAGTGCTAACAGGATCATGGAAACTGTTCGGCCACTGCTGTTCATCCACCACCACACTGATGGACTGAAGCAAGAAACCAGAAATCAATGGAAAATATAACAAGAAAGGTTATTTAGAAATTGGTTTCAGAAGAGGGAGGTCATGTGGGTTGAATAGTGTCCCTCCAAAGCTCCTGTTCAGCTGGAAGCTCAGCTTGGGACCTTATTGAAAAATAGGGTTTTTGCCACAAAAAACAAGTTAAGATGAGCTCATCCTGGATCAGTGTGGGCCCTCCTGCAATCACTCCTGTCTTCATAGGAAGAGACACAGAGATACAAAGGGAAAAGCATGATGGACCACAGCTCAGAGACTGCACTAGTGCAGCTGTAGGCCAAGGATTGCTGGGAAGCACCAGGAGAGAGGCAGGGAACAGAGCCACCCTCCGAACCTCCAGGAAGAAGCCAGCACTGCCAAAGCCTTGATTTTGGACTTCTGGCTCTAGAACTTGTGAGTTAATACATTTTTGTTGTCTGGGGCCTCCAGTTTGTGGTACTTTGGCGGCACCAGCATGCTAAAACAGATGTGGGACTCAATCCTATCTTAAGTACTATTGAACTGCAAAATGAAAGCTTTAGAAAACACAAGAGAGCTGAAATTATTTAATAAGAAGTGTAGTTATATGTATCACTAGGGGAAAACATCCTTTGTTTTCTAAAAGAAAAATTAGATTTCTTATTGAAGCAGGGAGAAGATTTGCCTACAATTCTCATTATGATTAAAGATACCAATTTATCATTGATAATACTGATTATAAAACAGAATTACATTAGGGGATGAGAGTGTGAATACCACCAGGACATTAAATAAACTATTTGAGGAATGAGGTAATTGTCCCAGACTTGTTGGATTCAATCAAGGGTTTTAAGGCTGCTCTATTCCATTTCCTTTCACCATAATATCATATATATACACTACCATAGGGAGAGACGCAGCGTAGCTTACATAATGAAATGACTTTACAGCTAATTTGATTCTGCATTTGAAAACCAAACAATTCTCAACATTTATGCTTGTTCATCTTCAGCACAGTTGTTGCGTGACTAAGTTACTTATGAGGAGGTCCGGAGTTCACATTTAGGACAAGTTCTACTAATTCTGGTTCATACAAAACTTTCCAACCTCTGAGCTTTGTTTGTTTGTTGTTTACTTTGTGTTTGTTTTATCTTTAAAAATTGTAACTTTTATACTATCTTTCATACTATCATGAAACAAGCAGAGCCTTGATTTACATTTTGCATTATGCATGATTAACTCAATCTACTTTTGATAGTCCCCACTTTGGGAAGGTGAGGGTGCATAGTCCATACGTCCCCACTTGCTCTTTCCCCTTGTAATGGTGACTTTTATCTGTTAACCTGACTGGGCTAAGGAATGCCCACACAGCTGGCCAAGCACTCTTTCTGGGTGTGTCTGTGAGTGTGATTTGGAAGAGATGAGCATTTGAATTGGTGGACTCGGTAAAGAAGATCACCCTCACGAATGTGGGCAGATATCATCCGAACCACTGAGGGCCCAAGTAGAACAAAAAGGCAGAGAAAGGGGAATCCCTTGTTGGTATTTGGCCTGGGACATCTCTCTTCTCCTGCCCTCTGACAGCAGTGCTCTAATTCTCAGGCCTTTGGACTCAGATTTAATTGCACTGTGGGCTTTCCTGATTTTTCAGCTTTTTGATGGCAGATTATGGAACTTCGCAGCCTCCAGAATCCCGTGAACTGATTCCTGTATATATACATATGTACACATACAAATATTTGTGTATTTATCTCTGGGACCCGATATACATCTATATCTCCTCTATTGGGTCCCTTTCTTTAGAGAACCCTAATACACTCCTATATTGATGGTCTGACATCTGTCACATATAAGAGGAAATGCTCTTTTGGGATAATTATTCATAATATACAAGTTAGAGAATCATTTATGTTTCTTAGATATTTTGATATGTGTAGAGCTGCTTTATCAATTTGCAGCCCTGGTGGGGAGCCCAGAGCAGAGCCCCGGGCTGGCAGAGCTGGGATCGGGGTACAGATGGGCTTGCAGGAGCCTGGCCACTGGCACCGCTGCTGGGCCTCAGCAGTACCATGCCCTGTTCCCTCAAAGCCACATTGTCTTTTGCAGAGGTTGCCTCCAAAGAAGGTATCTTCTTATGAAGTTTTATGCCTTTGTAAAAACTGTAAAATATACATGATAGAATTTACCATTATTATTTCTTTATTTATTTATTTTGAGACAAGAGCCTCACTCTGTCGCCCAGGCTGGAGTGCAGTGGTGCAATCTCAGCTCACTGCAACCTCCACCTCCTGGGTTCATGCCATTCTCCTGCCTCAGCCTCCTGCGTAGCTGGGACTACAGCCACACGCCACCATACCCAGCTAATTTTTGTGTTTTTAGTAGAGACGGGGTTTCACCCTGTTGGCCAGGATGGTCTCCATCTCTTGACCTCGTGATCCACCCACCTCGGCCTCTCAAAGTGCTGAGATTACAGGTGTGAGCCACCGCGCCTGGCCAGAAATCATTTGTTTCTTTATCACTGAGGACCATCTCAAGTGACAGGGCTCCAAGCTTTTGCTCGTGTTCTGCTGCCTTGGAATCCAAGGGCAACTGCGGCCATGGTAGCCTATTTTCATCAAAGTCAAATGGCATCTAGTCGACAGAGGTGAGGGCCTGCAAAATCCTACCACACTCAGGACAGTCAGTCCCCTACTACAAAAAAATTATCAGGTACAAAATATCAATAATACTGAGCTAGAGAAACTGAGTTCTAAGTGAAATGGACAAACCTTTAATAATAGTGACCTGGCATGAAACTTTAATGTTTCTTTATTGTTTTAAACTTTTATTTGGTTGACCATAGGAGCAGCAAACTGTCTGTTTTGCCATTTATTTCTGATGCTTTAATTGTACAATGTTCCCCGAAATCTTTACACTTTAATTCTTGCCAAATTTGTTGTAGCCAACTTTAACCCTGGAATGACATATTTAGTCCCTCAACACTGTCACTTGAATGGCACATGGCAAGGGGTCAGCCACATCTTGGAGCAGCACCTGGAGACCAGGGCATTTCCTGTTGCAAACAGTTTCCTACTGACCTTTGTGGGAAAGAAGAAAGAAAACCCAAGCCGGGCACGGTGGCTCACGCCTGTAATCCCAGCATTTAGGGAGGCTGAGGTGGGCGGATCACCTGAGGTCAGGAGTTTGAGACCAGCCTGACCAACATGGTGAAACCCCGTCTCTATTAAAATACAAAAATTAACCGGGCGTAGTGGCGGGCGCTTGTAATCTCAGCTACTTGGGAGGCTGAGGCGGGAGAATCGCTTGAAACCAGGAGGCAGAGGTTGCGGTGAGCCGAGATCGCGCCACTGCACTCCAGCCTGGGCGACAAGAGCATGACTCCATGTCAAAAAAAAAAAAGAAAAAAAGAAAACCCAGGCTTGGATTTTTAAATCTTCAATTGTGAGTAAAATTTGCATCATTACTCTGTTATAGTTCCACTTACGATTTTTAGAATAAATAAAAACAACATAAAGTGTTTTGAGAAACATAAAAGTATTACAGACATATACACAGATGCAGTGATGCAAATGTAAAGATGATAAAGTCCAATCGTCAGAAAAGTCGTAAGTGGAATTAAGGCAGGACACAAGCAAGATTCACTGGTCCCTGAACAGCAGGGAGCGGTAGAGGTGTCTGAATACCTGTGGGAACCCACATCCCCGGGGTGTGGGTGACATGCAGGCCCTTCATCCCCAGGCAGAGCTGAGCTTGTTCTTGTCACATTTGACCTCAGTTCTCTGATAAAGCCAGAACATACAATGTTTTTATCTGCCCATTCAGAATCATGTAAGTGCAGGGCTTTTTGTTTTGTTTTGTTTTGTTTGTTTTTTTTTTTTTTGAGACGGAGTCTCCCTCTGTCGCCCAGGCTGGAGTGCAGTGGTGCGATCTCGGCTCACTGCAAGCTCCGCCTCCCGGGTTCATGCCATTCTCCTGCCTCAGCCTCCCGAGTAGCTGGGACCACAGGTGCCCGCCACCACGCTCGGCTAATTTTTTCGTATTTTTAGTAGAGATGGGGTTTCACCATGTTAGCCAGGATGGTCTCCATCTCCTGACTTCGTGATCCACCCACCTCAGCCTCCCAAAGCGCTGGGATTACAGGCGTGAGCCACAACGCCCGGCCTGTCTTTCCTTCTTTTAATCTTTCTACACATGAAAAGGCGTCAGTAGCCCCCACCATCCTGTATGTCACCTGGGACACCCTCAGTCTGCCTTTGTTAATGTCAGAGCCAGGAACTCAGGGAAAAAACTATTTTCTGAGATATGTTTTTGTGCAGAGAGAAGAGACTTTCCATGTATATTGCCTTTCCTGTAATATTGTCTGTTCAGGTAGCTGTGTGCCATATCCAGGTAGCTGCATGCCCTCTTCCCTGTTTTAGCACTGGTTGATACTGAGTTTATGGTTAATTAGTAAATGTGTTAAAAATTTTTTTGAATTTTTTTTCAAAAATCAGCAAGCACAAATATGTACCTAGCATTTTGCAAGGATATGGGTATGGAAAGATAAAACGCCAGAACTTACAATTTAATTAGATATTAGTGCAAACGATCGATACACTGCAACGTGGTAATTGTGTAACAGATATTAATTGCACCATCCAAAATTCAGTATGTTAAAAATGGAACTCTTCAGGTTATCATAGGAATGTTGCTTGACTCTTATGCCCAGGGCAGACTGTGAAGCATCCATTCCCCTAAATCCACGGCAGTCAGGTAAGGGGCCTTCTTATCTCAGCCACGTCTCCACTTCCAGCCCAGACTCTTGCTGTACTAACCTCTGTTTCTCCAACACAGCGGACCCGGAGACTTTTTACCTCCTTTTTTTGTGACTCCTCCCCACTCTACCACAAGTAGGGTTGCAAGATTTAGAAAATGAAAATTTAAGACACTCAGTTAAATTTGGATTTTAGATAAATGACAAATACTGTTAATTAGTATAAGTATGTCCCAAATATTGCATTGCATTTTATTGTATTTTTTTTCTAGCAGCCGTACCCTCAAGAACTGCACCTTCCAACCACCCTTATATGAGCCTGCTCCAAAACCTTGCCAGCCAGCACTTCCAGGTTACGACTATTGACCTCCAGCTCCCAGTTCCAGGTGAGAGGTGAGACCCAGTCCCACACTAGCATGTCATCTTCGTAGAATCCCAAAAGAGACAATATATAGAGGACAGGATTTTTTTTTTTTTTTTTTTTTGAGACGGAGTCTCGCTCTGTCGCCCAGGCTGGAGTGCAGTGGCGCGATCTTGGCTCACTGCAAGCTCCGCCTCCCGGGTTCACGCCATTCTCCTGCCTCAGTCTCCCAAGTAGCTGGGACTACAGGCGCCCGCCACCACGCCCCGCTAACTTTTTGTATTTTTAATAGAGACGGGGTTTCACCGTGTTAGCCAGGATGGTCTCAATCTCCTGACCTTGTGATCCGCCCGCCTCGGCCTCCCAAAGTGCTGGGATTACAGGTGTGAACCACCGGGCCCGACCAAGGTACGGCCTTTTTAAAGCCCCCTCCCCTGCTTCACACCCAGCAATCCGCCTGCTTTAAGGGTGTCCTTGTTTTTGACAAACTCACAATCTCCGCCTCCACAGGTTTCGGGCGCCCCTGGTGGTTGCACTTTGCCAGTAGCCTATGGCAACCCACCAGGTTTGCTGATGCTGGACTGGCATTTACCTGTCAAGGTAATTTAAACCATAAGATTTATTCACAAATGGGGGGGAAACAGATAAAATGGGAGAAGGGCATAGTTGTGGGATTGGACTAATCAGAACAAGATTCTAAATTTTTATAAAGAGAGGAGATGGTACTGCAGGAAAGCCCTGTGAGTCTCGCCTGCAAAATATCCACCTAGACCTGTTTTTGTTGGTGGTTGTGTGTATGCCTTCTGAAACAGTGCGTCTCCACAGCCAAACATGTGCTGGGATGCAGGAGATGCTTAGGCCACCTTGATCAGTGATGTCTGAGGCTTCCCCAGGCTGGTTAATTCACAGCCTCCCTCCTTTATGCTCCCCCAGATTCTCTTTCATTTAGATTGTGTTGACTCAGCTCAGGGGATGAATATATGTATTTGCCAACATTATTGAGTTTGCTAATTAAAAAGCACTGAAAAAAAACTTGCTTTCCCTCTGCGTTTGGTGACTTTTACCCCTAGAACTCTTCTTCTTAGGAAGCCCATGACAATGAAGATACTATAAAAACAAGGGTCTTTCCAATTCCCTTCTGCTGTGTCATGGAGCGAACACTCAACCTGGAGTCTAACGTTCTTAATTTCTGTCCCAGATCTTTACTGGCTGGGTCTCTGCACACTTCTCAGTCTCCTAGAGTCTTCAGGTTACTCAATCAAAAAACGTTCTAAACTAGTTGCTATAAGAGTGCTGAACACATTGGCTGGTTCACTCACACAATAGATTTGCCTGACAACTGTTCACTAAACTGTATATCTTAATGCAGTATGTGGATTTAACTGGTGGTGTTGCTGATGTGTCAAAATTTTGAGCACGTTCCAGCTTTTCATTGTTGTTCTTTTCCATCTTCCGTTACTTTGAAGGGAACTTGTTACAGGACACAAAGAAATACTAAACTTGCAAAGCATATGAATAATGGCAAATGTGATTATTATTTATTTACTTATAAAAATATAATAAACAGATAGATTACTTCATGTTCTGCTTAAAGCTACTTTTTGCATTTGGACCATTTTGAGTAGCCCATATTCTGCCAAAAATTATAATTATAAAATTAGTGAATCATGCAGAAAACATTGGAACTAAATTATTGACATGGCTTTGGAAAGGTGATATCCAATCTTATATGCAAATTCCAGTTGTCTTCCATTACTCTTGGGATCTTTCAGCAGATTTTTGCCATCTGTGTAGAAGCTGTTATTGAATTTTCTTGCTTAGATTATATAATTTCTATTCAGAGAATTAAATTCCCCATTACACTGTATTTTGTTTCTGTACAATATAAATGGAAAATTATGTAACAGGCAATTTATACATTTGTTTTGCACCTGTGGTATTTAAAATGTGGCAGGCATTTAGAGCTGTCATAAAGACCCAGGCCGAAAATGCTTTATTGCATATGATTATCCTTCTCTTACTACTTTTGAAAAGGAATGAAATACAGCCATTTTAATATTCATGTGTTCCATCCAAACAGAGGCCTGAATAATAAAAGTGGATAACTTATATTTGCTTCCATTACAAATAGTTTTATCTTGCCATCTTCAGTCATTGTTTTCGGCTTGCATTGTGATACTATGAAGTGGATCATAAAATATACTTCCTGAGTGCTACTTGTTAAACAAGTGTATGAAATGTGCTTGACCCTGCTCTGTGCAGAGCGTTTCAGACTAATCACAAACTACTGAGTGGAGTCAAAGCAGCAGCTCAGACTGCTTTCTCTGCAAAAACTGGAGATAAAGTGTTGGTTAGAATATAATGTTTAGCTTCTCATGTTGTAACTAATGGTAGGCCTGGTGGAGTGGTTAAAATATAATGAATCCGGTAGCAATGGATTCCAGAAGTATTTGATACCCATCTAATATAACCCCGCTCAAAACATTTTGATGGGTCTCTAGGGTCTAATGAATAAACTTCCAACCTTAGTCTGGTCCTTGTTATCTGACTTATGCTGTTTTTTTCTTTCTTTCTTTTTTTTTTTTCAGAGAGTTATCCCAGTCTCCTGGATCACACTGGTCTGAAAGCTGTTTGGTAGACAACCTTCGAGTCTTTCTGCCTTCATACTGTGGGTATACGGTTCTCCCAACTGAAAACCCGTTTCTTTTCTTATCTGTCTACTCAAAGCCTAACCAACACCAAATGGCCTAGAAATGCCACGTACCTACCAGTTGCCTCTTTCCTCCTCCAGCCCTTGTGGATGTGAATTCACATCTCTGTTCTCTGTGTTCCTTGGCCACTTAGTACCATTCACAATATCTCTCATAGTTAGCTCTCTGCCTTAGGGCTGGCCCATGGGACTAAAATTCCTTGTGGTAGGTATTTTTTTTTCATATTTCTATTCTTATAGCATCTAGCATAGAACAAACAGCCTAGTATCTAGTGGGTATCCAATAACAACTTATGCAGGTGATTAGGCAAGAAAAAGAAATAAAGCCTATTCAAATTGGAAAGGTGGAAGTCAAATTGTCCCTGTTTGCTGGCAACATAATCTTATATATAGAAGAACTTAAACACTCTGCCAAAAATCCGTTAGATCTGATAAACAATGCAGTAAGTTTGCATTGTATGTATCAAAACATCCCTATGTAACCCATAGAGATGTACAATTATTTTATGTTAATCAAAAATAAAATAATAAAACTCTTAATAAAACAGTCATCACTTTCAGAATTCATGGTTACCATTGCCTCTAGTATTATTTGTCAATTAAAAAATGAAATTTAAAAAGAATTTAAAGAGTTGAATGCAGTTTAAAAATGCATGCAGGCTGGGTGCGGTGGCTCACGACTGTAATCCCAGCACTTTGGGAGGCTGAGGTGGGTGGATCGAGAGGTCAGGAGATCGCGACCATCCTGGCTAACATGGTGAAACCCCGTCTCAACTAAAAATACAAAAAAATTAGCCAGGCATGGTCACAGGCGCCTGTAGTCCCAGCTACTCAGGAGGCTGAGGCAGGAGAATGGCATGAACCTGGGGGGCGGAGCTTGCAGTGAGAGGAGATCGCGCCACTGCACTCCAGCCTGGGCGACAGAGCGAGACTCCATCTCAAAAAAAAAAAAAAGCATGCAAGTAAGGCAGGGTCGTGTGAGGGTAAGGGTGCAAGTGCAGCTTTAAAGATATTAGTAAGAGAAAAGAAGAGGGCGTATAGTGCATGCTGTGACATGGGATGACAGCTTGCACTGAGAGAGGATGGATCTATATTTTTACTATATACTCTGTAATTGAACATTTCAGCTTATTTGGATTGTATTAAGCCACTTTATTATTTGAATGCTCACAATTTCCTTCTAATTTCAAACTTGTTTGTGGACCTGTAAAAAAATTTTTTTAGATGCATCTGTTTAATGACACAGGACACTTTTCATTTATGCATGGTACACTGGTAGCCCAATCTGAAAGTACTGTTTTCTACACTAAACTATTTTTTTTTTTTTGAGCCAGAGTCTTGCTCTGTTGCCAAGCTGGAGTGCAGCGGCGCAATCTCGGCTCACTGCAACCTCCACCTCCTTGGGTTCAAGAGATTCTTCTGCCACAGCCTCCCGAGTAGCTGGGAGTACACACCTGCGCCACCACACCCAGCTAATTTTTGTAATTTTAGTAGAGACAGGGTTTCACCATGTTGGCCAGGATGCTCTCAATCTCTTGACCTCGTGACCTGCCCGCCTCAGCCTCCCAAAGTGCTAGGATTACAGGCGTGAGCCACTGCGCCTGGCCTAAACTATTTTTAAAAAGAAATAACAGCATGCCTCTACTTATATAAAAGCAAACATATGTTTTGACGGTGGCGAAGTTGGCTCCTGTTAACCCAACTTCTAAAGAACTAAACTGGCCAAAAGAGGGAAAAAAATGCTTATTTTATTAAATTTAAATTTAGTAAATGCTTATTTACTACATTGACTTGAGGGTTTCAGACAAATAGCTTAGTTAGTGGTTAGATCAAGAGGCTTTATAGAAGAAAAGCTTAATGGTGCTTATTTATAAAATGAAAAAATTAGTAGTTCTTGGCCCTGCCTCATCTGTTTCTCAAATTTGTTGGTTATGAAAGATCTGACTGAAATCCACACCATCTGGCTTTTAGTGCTGGGATCCCAGCACAGGCCAGTTTAGCCATCTGCTTCTTTCTGTGACGCCAAATATAACAGGGAGATTTTTGTTGTTGTTGTTGTTCTTGTTGTTGTTTTTGTTTTTTTGAGACGAAGTCTCGATATGTCTCCCAGGCTGGAGTGCAGTGGCATGATCTCAGCTCACTGCAAGCTCTGCCTCCTGAGTTCGCGCCATTCTCCTGCCTCAGCTTCCTGAGTAGCTGGGACTGCAGGCGCCCGCCATCACGCCCAGCTAATTTTTTGTATTTTTAGTAGACACGGGGTTTCACCGTGTTAGCCAGGATGGTCTTGATCTCCTGACCTCGTGATCTACCCGCCTCGGCCACCCAAAGTGCTCGGATCGCGCCCAGCCCAGAGCTGCATTTTCATACACCATTGAAATCAGTGAACCCTCACCGTGTGATGAGAATGCTGGATGAAATTTTATGCTGAGTGAGGGAACAATCTGTTGAAAATAAAGGTTAGAAATGTGTAGTGTCCTATCGTGTCAGTGCCACAAAAATGATGGGGAGTCCTGCCACATGGTGGAATGGTGCCACATAAGTCAGAGCAGGAAGCGAGTGCAGAAGGACCCAAGTGACTGGAGAGATGACTGCAAATGCAACAGAAATTCTAGGGTTCATCGGATGCTGTGGCTATGCTTAAGAAACCAGCCACTCAGCTAAGAAAACAACAGTGAGAAATAACACCGTTACAGTGGATTTATTTCTCTGCTTAAATGACTGCCTTGCAGAAGAGCTGTGATCTTTTGATATTTTTTGGCAAACAGCATTAAAAACAAGATATATGGAATCAACCAGCAGATCATGTATCACTGTGCTTGTACTGGTAAAACTCTGTGTACTTACTCCATGTCTACCGTAGTAGATTGAGAGATGGTCATCCAAAGATCTCAGATTCTAATCCCTGGGACTGGGAAGTGTTCCCTTGTTTGGCAAAAGAGTCTTTGTAGACGTGATTAAGTTAGGGATCTTGGCACGAGGGGATGAACCTTCTTTATTCAGGTGGCCTTGAATTATGATCACAAGTGTCCTTATAAAAGAGAGGCAAAGGGAGAAAGCACAGACAGGAGAGGAGGAACTTAAGTGCCCGTGGAGGCAGAGACCGCAGTAATGCAGCCACAAGTTAGGGATGCCAACAGAAGATGGGAGGGGCAAAGAACCAGTCCACCCCCATAGACTCCAGGAAAAGTGTGGTCTTGCCAACACATTGATTTTGGAATTCTGGCCTCTAGAACTATGAAAGTATAAATTTCTGTTATTTTAAGCAGCCCAGCTGTGATACTTTGTTAAGCAGCCACAGGGACTAATAACCCCTACTATGTGCCACTCACTGTGCCAGTCCTGGGGAAGATTTAGGTTGGAAAAGCATGGCTTTTGCAGCATTTTTCCCCCACCAGTGCTGAGACAATATGTTGAAAAGACTGGGAAAATGTTATAATGTATTCAAAATACCAGATGAGAGCTTTCTGTGTACCTGTCACTATGCTCAGCTCCAGAGATGGGATATGAACAAAATAGGCCCAATTCTCTTCCCTCTGTGCCGAACTTACTTTCTGTTAAGTACAAAATAGGGCTTAATGCTATGAAAATGAAGAGGAGTGACAACATTGATGTCAACCAGGAGGATCAGGGCAGATTTTAAATATGATGTGGCTGCAGCAAGAGTGTGTGCGCATGGGAACAGGCATTCCAAATGAAGGAATCACTGCTAATAAAGCTGCAAAGTCTGCAGTGCCTTCGGGAAGCCTTGACAAGATGAACGTGTCAGAGAGCAGGCATTCAGTCTTTAACACAGCCTTTCCACATCGGCCTATAAAATTGTATTATGATGTTTCTTCATTTGGGAAACTAGTTTTAAAGGTTGCATTTTGATGAGTTTGCAACATTCAATTTCATGGAATCCAAATCGCATGCCCTTTGGAAGAGGTGCCATATGTGAATGCACCCATAAAATGCATGCATGCAGTGTTTGTTACGTGGTAGGATCTCATGCAATTTTAAATGACTCTCATGTTAGAAAATGCTTCTATTGGCAGGGGGTGGTGGCTTACACCTATAATCCCAGCACTTTGGGAGGCCAAGGCAGGTGGATCACCTGAGGTCAGGAGTTTGAGACCAGCCTGGCCAACATGGTGAAACCCTGTCTCTACCAAAAATACAAAAATTAGCTGGGCATGGTGGTGGGCACCTGTAATCCCAGCTATTTGGGAGGCTGAGGCAAGAGAATATCTTGAACCCAGTAGTTGGAGGTTGCAGTGAGCCAACTTCGTGCCATTGTACTCTAGCCTGAGCAACAAGAGCAAAACTCCATCTCAAAGAAAAAAAATGCTTCTATCACTCTTAGCCTTGTTTTACTTCATACTCTGGTGGTGGGCAGTTTTGCTACCTTAAATACGTCCTAGAAGCTGAATCCAAATACTTTTTGAACGATTTTCTGACTTCCTTTAGAGAAATGTATTGTCAGAGTACTATGTATAATTTTTTAAATACAGCTACCCTGAAGACTTATAAAAGTCTGGTTGTTCAGGCAGTAATTTATTTACAAATTCATGAAAATGAAAACAGTTTATGCAAGCAACCAGCTCTGGGATGCCTCATCGCCCTTTGCAAAATTATTCAAATCGTGATGAAATAGGCTTTATTTTTATGGATTAAACAGAGAAGAATGTCTAATGAATTGTCTAGAAATTGAAATACGCACCTTTTATGAATAGGGACATTTCATAAGACCATTCTGTATTATGACTTAGGAATTCAGATCAGTTGAAGCATTAAAAAAATCAAACCTTCTGCAGCTCATTAAAGCATAAACCTAATTTTTAGAATTTCTCCGACTAATATAGTAAGACCTCCACCTGCTTAGAATAATATTAATACTTGGCCTCATTTACCTCCAAGAGGGGGATAGGCCCCTGACCAATCTTCCCATTTCACGGAGGACAGACACTTCCCTTGAATCAGGTGGAGGTTTTCCAGTCATATTTGCAACACTGTTTAATGCTCAATTGCCCTATTTCTTTCCTCTGTGAAGTGAATACAATAATTTAAATGAAGGTTGTTTGAAACTCCTACTATTGGGTAAGAGTTTGCAACCTGGTTACTATGATTAGAGCTATAATTTTTTTGTTTATTATAATTAGTTTTTTTGCAAGACTAAAATTTTGCTTCTTTTAAAGTGCTGAAGAATTTCCAGGCTTGTCAGCACTAATACATATTCTAATTGCAAAAACAGACACGAATATCAGCCCAGGTGCATAGACCTCATAGTGTCAATCAAATCTCATCAGAAACTACTTGTCTTGCAGGAGGAAGGGGATCCTAAAATCTTTTTTTTTTTAGGGAGAATTTTTATCAATTTGTATTCTTTATGTCCTTTCATATTGCCGTTTACCATAAATGAAAACCATGAGAGGAACTTTTAATAATAATACACATCTGATTATGTTTTTATGAATATATAGAACATTAAATTTCAAAAGGCTTTGCTTGAGTCCCAAATGCAATTTCTAAAACATTAACTAGCCTACTCAGAATCAGGTGGAAATGGTGCAAATGAGCTCTTTTTATCACAGGCATTATTTCTTGAATAAACTTTTTTGTTTCCTAAACTTCAAAAAAACTGTGATTTTATTTTCAACATTCATGAAGGATAAATCAAATCCTGTCAGTGAGTGAGTCCAACGGTTTCCATGAAAGGAGGATGTGGTCACTTTCGTGAAGAAGCCAACTGAGGAAGGCTTTTTCTTGGTTCAATCATTTGATGTAATGATACAGATGAAAGCACGTGAGTTAGCCTTTCTTTATACTTGCTTCATAAAGTTTGAGACTGCTAAATTACCAAGATAGGACAGTAACATAAGATTATCTTCTTCATAGCATATATCACTATTTAAAATTATTTTATATATTTACTTATCTGTTATTTTCTGTCTTGCCCACTAGGATATATTGTCCATGAGATCTTGTCCTGTGAAGTCTTTCCTGGCACATAGTAAGTGCTCAATAATTGTTGCATAAAGGTGAATAAACAAATAAATGAAAGAACTTTTGCACATATTTGTATGTTACTTGTAACACATTTTGTAATTTGTCTGTTAATACTGCCTTCTCCCTTTTCTCTGACATCTTTGCAAAGGAAGTTATCTAGGGCAAAATAAACTGCAATATAAACTGTCATTAATTTGGCACTAAGTCCTGTAAAACCTGTTTGCTTTTTTGTGTTTGGTCCATCAGCCAGCAGATCTTAATGAAGAGAGCTAATTGCAGAGTTTTCTAATAACGGGTTTTTACCGTATAGTCAGACTCAGCCCTTTTTCCATGTTACATTTTCTGCTGAATATCTACATTACTGCCTTTAATAGGCAGTGCAAAGCCTTAATGAGATGATTTATTTTGAAGTGAGTTTTAAAAAATCCTGGGTATTTAGACTCTGGCTTATTTTTTGCCACCTAATTGGTAGGAGTGAGTAGACAGGTATTGCTAATGGTACTTTAAATGACTATCAGGATCTGAAGGGTGAATTTTATTAATTATTCAAATTGGAAATATTTCTTTGAGATTTTAAAAATCATATTGAAAGTCAATGGTAGATTGAATCAATACGCAAATTTACTTTACATATTTTTAAGTTCAAGTCTAATAAATAATGTCCAACTCTTTTGGCATTGTGTACATTTATAGAGACATGTCAATGTCTTCACGTCTTTTATTTTTACTTATTAAAGTAAAGCTGATGGTGATATCAAAACATCACCTATGTTTGTTTGTTTTTTTCTCTTGGTATACATTTGAAGCCTTTCTGGCCAACATCCCTCAATGTACCTATTTAACCCTCCAGGTATTGCTTAGTCAGTTACAAATATCTGGCCTTTCTTTTCAGGCTTTATATTCTAAAATACTTTTCTAGTGAGAAGCAAAAAAAAAAAAGAACAAAAAACCTCACTAATTCACTGTGGTATTTAGTTGGCATAGAACAAACAACCAAATTACCTGGCATGTGGCAGCTGGTTTATAAAAATGTAAAGTAGGTACTAGACATCATTTGAAAGTTTAGGCACATATAAATTTTGTCTTTAGATTATACAATATTTTTTCCATAGGTACATGGTATATACTGAACTTATTCACATGATTTATTCCTTGCTATAATAGTTTTCATCTAATTTGGCTAACTGGAGGAGGAGAGTGCCTACTGTGAATGCCTACTGTGTTCTGTGTTCTAGGCTAGAAACTTTGCATTCATTATTGAACACTCATATCAACTTTATGTGAAGGCAGCATTATTTACTGAAGAAATTAAGGCTCAGGGAATTTCAATTTCTCCATATTCCATACTGAGTAGTCAAGCTGGGATTGCTAGTCTGCTATTTGTCTGATTCTAAAGTCAGTGTTCTTTTTTAACACAGTCAATTGGAAAAACTCTCATTAACACAGAGATTTTTCTCTCCATCTTTTAAAGTTTTTACTCCACCACTGCTCACTATGAACTTATTATATTGGAGTGGATGCAAAATCAAGTGCCAGAAATGACTTGTAGAACATGGTCTCCTTGCTTTCCTCCTTATAATGAATAAGTGATGGGATTAAATGGATTCGGTACTTTTGGGCCCAGAGGAAGTATCTGGGAATTTGTTAAGAAATAAACAGAAAGTAGAGAGTGATGTCAGTAAAGTGATAGACTAGGAAGCCCCCGGCTTCATTCACTCACAGATAAACTGACTTGACAACAATAAGCCTTTATGAGAACTCCAGAAACTAGTTAAGAAATCATTGCACCTCAGGCAAGCTCAAAGCCAAGAACAGCCACATTATAATGAGTAAGAAAGGTTATTTTATTTCAACCTTAGTAGATCCTCCAAGCTGGCACAACACAGCAAAATTAGGAGAAAAAGGCCAGCTCATGCCTTTTCCTTTGAGAGGGAAAGAGAAGAGTAGAACATATGTTTAATGTTCTGGCTTTTCAGGGGGCTGCTCAGGGACTGGTTTCCCTCTCACCTGGCTTGAAGCAGTGATGAGGAACCAGTATAGTATGGAAGTCTTGGGACTGCTGAGAAGAAAATGTTGCTCAGCAGTTTGATGCGGCCCCAGAGAACCTTATCACCATGAAAGAGCTGGTACAGCTTGGAGTGACTGGGAGAAAATGCCCAGCTCATGGCTACTCGTTTGGAAGAAAAAGAGAAGAGTGGAACATGCATCCAGCAATTCAGTGTATTTTTTTTTTTTTTTGGGTCAGGGGGCTGCCCTACAAACAGAGTTCTGTCTTACCTGACTTGGAGCATTGACAGAACCTGCATGCTTTGGATGCCTATGGTCACAGAAAACAATAGGGTATTCAGCAGCTTGCATATTACATCAGAGAATTTCTAGTACTGCAGACAGACATCAGTGTCAGCAAGAGATTAGAAGCTCCTGAAAAAGAAACTGCAAATCTCTCAAACTGGGAAATCAGATACATAAGCTCAGAAAAGATGTATCCCCAGAAAAGATTTTGGAGGACCCCAGAATCTCTAACCAGGCCGATTGGTGAAGCTCTTCCCTTGTATGAAGGCAGTTTATGAAGACTGGAAGAGGTGGCTGTATATTTAAATGCACACATCACAGCAAAAAATAACAAGACACATGGAAAAACATAGAAACATGACTCAATCAAAGGAATAAAATAAACCTCCAGAAAAAATAATCCTAAAAATGGATATCTGTGAATTACTTGACAAAGAATTCAAAATAATCATCTTAAAGAAGCTCAATGCATTACAAGAGAACACAGAAATATAACTAAACAAAAAGGAAGACTGGGCACGGTGGCTTACACCTGTAATCCCATCACTTTGGGAGACTGAAGTGGGTGGATCACCTGAGGTCAGGAGTTCGAGACCAGCCTGACCAACATGATGAAACCCCGTCTCTACTGAAAATACAAAAATTAGCTGGGTGTGGTGGCAGGTGCCTGTAGTCCTCGCTACTCAAGAGACTGAGGCAGGGAAATAGCTTGAACTCAGGAGGTGGAGGTTGGAGGTTGCAGTGAGCCAAGATCACGCCATTACATCCCAGCCTAGGCAACAAGAGCAAAACTCCATCTCAAAAAAAAAAAAAAAAACAAAAACAGCCAGGCATGGTGGCTCACACCTGTAATTCCAGCACTTTGGGAGGCCAAGGCGGGTGGATCATGAGGTCAGGAGATAGAGACCATCCTGGCTAACATGATGAAACCCTGTCTCTACTAAAAAATACAAAAAATTAGCTGGACGTGGTGGCGGGTGCCTGTAGTCCCAGCTACTCGGGAGGCTGAGGCAGGAGAATGGCGTGAACTCGGGAGGCGGAGTTTTCAGTGAGCCAAGATCATGCCACTGCATTCCAGCCTGGGCGGCAGAGCCAGACTCCATCTCAAAATAACAAAAAACAAACAAACAAAAAGAACAAATGGAAAACAATGCACGAACTAATGTAGAATATCAACAGAGACAGAAACCAGAATAAAGGCCAAACAGAAGTTATGGAGCTGAATAATGCAATAACAGAATTGAAATATTCACTATAAGCATTTAACAGCAGATGTGATCAATCAGAAGAAGGAATCAGTGAACTCAAAGACAGGTCATTTGAAGTTATTGAATTAGAGGATCAAATAGCAAAGAGAATGATGGAAAATAAAGAAAGTCTGTGGTATTTATATGGTACCACTGAGTGGACCAATACAGGCATTATGAGAGTTCCAGAAGGAGAAGGGAGCAAGAAAGGGAAGAGAGTTTATTTGAAGAAATAATGGCTTAAAACCACTGAACTGAGAAAGAAAATGGATATCCAAATTCAGGAATCACAAAGGACTCCAATTAAGTTGAACTCAGAGTCTCACACCAAGACACACAATAACCAACTGGTCAAAAGCAAAAGTCAAAGAGAGATTCTTGAAAACATCAAGAGAAAACAGACTCATCACGTACAAGGGAGTTTCCATAAGATTATCAGTGGATTTCTCACCAGAAACATTACAGGTCAGAAGGGAGTGGGATGATATATTCAAAGTATTGAAAGAAAAAAAAAATCTTGCCTAGCAAAAATACTACATCTTGTAAAACTATCCTTCAAAAATAAACAGACCTTCCCAAATAAACAAAAGCTGAGGGACTTCATCACCACTAGATTAGGCTTAGAAGAATAGCTAAAGGGAGTTTCAAAATGAAATGAAAAGATTAGCTAGCAACACGAAATCATATGAAAATATAAAGCTCTTTGCTGAAGGTAAATAAGCAAACAGAATCCTCTAATACTATGATGGTGGTGCATAAATAATTTTTAATTCTAGTGTAGTTAAAAATATAACAGCATGAAAATAACTATAACTATAAATCTATATACATTGATACATAAAGTTAAAAATGTAATTGATAGCACCAAGAACGTAAAGTGTGTGTAGGGTAACATGTAAAGAAGTAAAGTTTTGTGTGTGATTGAAGTTAAGTTCATGTAAGCTCATCAAGTTCACTATAAGATGTTTAATGCAATCTCTATGGTAACTACAAAGAAAATATCTTAAAAAGATGCACAAAAATGAGATAGAAATACAAACATGTCACTGAAAAAAATCACAAGAGAAGACAGCAGGAGATTGTAAAAGTTATTTCCTATCAGTAATTACTTTAAATGTAATTGAATTAAACACTCCAATCAAAAGACACAGAATGGCTGAATGGATTGAAAAAGAAACAAGATCCAAGCATATGCTGTCTACAAAAGACTCACTTTAGCTCTAAGGACACACATAGAATGAATGTGAAAAAATGGAAATAGATATTCCATACAAATGGTAACCAAAAGAGAGCAGAGGTTGTGATGCTTATATCAGATGAAATAGACTATAATTCTAAAACTTTTCACAAGGGACAAGGAAAAACAATACATGACAACAGGATCAATTAAATAAGATACAATTATAAATATTCACCTAACATCAGAACACAGACATATATGAAGCAAACAATGGTAGAATTGAGTAGACAGGAACACAATAATATTAGAAGATTTCAATACCTTATTTTTGATAATGAATATATCAACCAGACAGAGGATTAATATGAACACGGAGGACTTGAACAACACTATAGACCAATTAGACCTAACAGACACCTGCGGAACACTCCACACAACAGCAGACCATACATTCTTCTCAAGTGCACATAGAACATATTCCATGTCCATGGAACAAATTTAAGGATATTGAAATCAGACCAAGCAAGTATCTTTTCTGACAACAATGGAATGGAATGAAACTAGAAATAAACAGCAGAAGGAAAATCGAAAAATTCAAAATTAGGTGGAAATTAAACAACACACTCTTTTTTTTTGAGACAAAGTCTCGCTCTGTCACCCAGGCTGGAGTGCAGTGGCGCAATCTCGGCTCACTGCAAGCTCCGCCTCCCGGGTTCACGCCATTCTCCTGCCTCAGCCTCCCGAGTTGCTGGGACTACAGGCGCCTGCCACCACATCCCACTAATTTTTTGTATTTTTAGTAGAGACGGGATTTCACCGTGTTAGCCAGGATGGTCTCGATCTCCTGACCTCATGATCCACCCACCTCAGCCTCCCAAAGTACTGGGATTACAGGTGTGAGCTACCGCGCCCAGCCAAACAACACACTCTTAAACAACTGAAGTCAAAGGAGAAGTCACAAGGGAAATTATAAAATTATCTTGAGGATAATGAAAATAAATGCACAACATATCAAAACTTATGGGATGCAACAAAAGCAGTACTAAGAGGAAAGTTTATAGCGACAGATGCTTACATTAAAGAAGAAAGATCTCCAATTAACAACCTAGCTTTACACCTCAAGGACCTATAAAAAAGAAAAAAATTGGCCAGGCACCGTGGCTCATGCCTGTAATCCCAGCACTTTGGGAGGCTGAGGTCGGTGGATCACAAGGTCAGGAGATTGAGACCACCCTGGCTAACACGATGAAATCCCGTCTCTACTAAAAATACAAAAAAATTAGCCAGGCTTGGTGGCGGGAGCCTGTAGTCCCAGCTACTCAGGAGGCTGAGGCAGGAGAATGGCGTGAACCCGGCAGGCAGACCTTGTAGTGAGCCGAGATTGCGCCACTACACTCCAGCCTGGGTGACAGAGTGAGACTCTGTCTCCAAAAAAAAAGAAAAAGAAAAAAAAAGAAAATCTAAAGCTAGCAGAAGAATGAACATAATAAAAATTAGGGCAGAGCTAAATAAAATATAAAATAGAGAACAGAAAAATAATAGAAAAAAACTTTTAAATGCGTTTTTTTAAAAATCCACAAAATTGACAAACCCTTAGCTAGACTAAGAAAAAAGAGAGAAAACACAAATAACAAAGATCAGAAATGAAAGGGAAAACATTACAACTGATACTACAGAAGTAAAAAGAATCATAAGAAATTACTATGAACACTTGGGCTGGGCGCGGTGGCTCAGTCCTGTAATCCCAGCATTTTGGGAGGCTGAGGCAGGAGGATCACGAGGTCAGGAGATCAAGACCATCCTGGCTAACACAGTGAAACCTCGTCTCTACTAAAAATACAAAAAATTAGCCAGGAGTCGTGGAGGGCGCCTGTAGTCCCAGCTACTCGGCAGGCCGAGGCAGGAGAATGGCGTGAACCCAGGAGGTGGAGCTTGCAGTGAGCCGAGATCGCACCACTGCAGTCCAGCCTGGGTGACAGAGCGAGACTCCTTCTCAAGAAAAAGAAAAAGAAAAAAGAAATTACTATGAACACTTACGGGCAAAAAATTGAATAATACATAAGAAATGGAAAATTTCTAGAAGAATACAGCCTGCCAAGACTGACAATCTGACCAGACCTGTAACAAATAAGGAGAATGAAGCAGCATTCAAAAATCTTTCAATAAAGAAAATACCAGGGCCTGATAGCTTCACTGGAGAATTTTACCAAATATTTAAAGAATTTTTAATCTTTCTCAAATTCTTCCAAAAAGTTGAAAGGAAGGGAATATTTCCGATTCGTTTTATGAGGTCAACATTATCCTGATATCAAAATCAGAGAAAGATACAAGGAAAGAAAACTACAAGCCAATATCTCTGATGAGTATTAATGGAAAAATACTTAAAAAAATACTAGCAAGCCAAATTCAACTATATGTTAAAAGGATAATATGTGATGGCCAAACGGGATTTATTTCTGGAATGCAAGGATAATTTGCATATGAAAATCAATTAATGTAAGATATCACATTAACAACATTAAGGACAAAAAATATATGATCATCTCAATTGATACAGAAAAAGAATTTAACATAATTAAACACACTTGCATCATAAAACACTCAACAAACTAGAAAGAGAAAGAAATTATTTTAACATAGTAAAGGCCATATATGACAAGCCTACAGCTAATATTATATTCAGTGGTGAAAAACTGAATTCTTTCCCTTCTAAGATCAGGAGCCAGGCAAGAATGCCCACTGTTTAAAAAATTTTATAGATTTTTATTTTTTAAAAAGATTATTTATTTTTCAATTGACAAAAATTATATATATTCATGGTGTACAACATAATGTTTTGAAAAATATACTGATTGTGGAATGGCTAAATCAAACTAATTAACATGTGCATTACCTCAAAAACTTATTTTTGGTGATGAGAACACTTAAAATTTACTTTCTTAGCAATTTTCAAGTATACAATACATTGTTATTAACTATACTCACCATGTTGTACAATATATCTCCTGTTTAACTGAAAAAAAAAATGGGATAGCATCAAAATAAAATGCTTCTGCACAGTGAAAGAAACAATCAGAGAGTGAAGAGGCACCCTATAGAATGGGAGAAAATATTTGCAAACCATGAAGGTAAGAGGTTAATAAACAGAGTATATAAAAGCACACAATTTAATAGCCAGAAAACAACCCAATTAAAAAATAGGAGCAAAGGACCGGCCGGGCGTGGCGGCTCACGTCTGTAATCCCAGAACTTTGGGAGGCCAAGGAGGGCGGATTCCGAGTTCAGGAGATTGAGACAATCTGGCTAACACGATGAAACCCCGTCTCTACTAAAAATACAAAAAATTAGCCGGGCATGGTGGTGGGCGCCTGTAGTCCCAGCTACTCAGGAGGCTGAGGCAGGAGAACGGCGTGAACCTGGGAGGCGGAGCTTGCAGTGAGCCGAGATTGCGCCACTGCACTCCAGCCTGGGCGACAGAGCAAGACTCCAAAAAAAAATGTCTCTATATATATAGATATGTGTATTATCTATATCTATATCTATATCTATCTATATCTATATCTATATCTATATATGTAGGAGCAAAGGACCTAAACAGACATTTCTCAAAAAAAGACATATAAATGGCCTACAGGTATTTGAAAAAATGCTCAACATCACACTAACCATTAATGAAATGCAAATTAAAACTACATTGAGATACCACCTCACATCAGTTAGAATGGCTATTATCAAAAAGATAAAAGGTAAGTGTTGGTGAGGATGCAGAAAAAATAATTCTGTTACATTGATGAGAATTTTAGTTCAGAAATTATGGAGACCAGTATGAAGAATTCTCAAAAAATTAAAAATAGAAATACCATATAATTCAGCAGTCCCACTTTTTGGTATATAGCCAAAGGAACTGAAATCAGGATCTCTAAAAGGTATGTGCACACCCATGTTCAGTGCAGCATGTTATTCACAATAGCCAAGGTCTGGAATCAACCTAAGTGTCCATCATCAAATGACAGAATAAAGCAAATGTAACATATACACACAATGGGAGTAGTAATTTAGTCTTGAAAAAAGAAGGATATTCTGTCCGGTCAGGAAATCCTGTCATCTGGGATAATCTGGAGTACATTATACTAAGTGAAATAAGCCAGACACAGAAAGACAAACACCACATGATCTCACTTATACGTGGAACTTAAAAAATGTCAAACTCATAGAGATAGAGAATAGAATGGTGGTTGCCAGGGGTGGGGGCTGCAGGGATTGGGCAGATATTTGTCATATGATGCCCATTCTTGCCACTTCTATTCAACATAGTGTGGGAAGTCCTGTAAAGGCCTAAATGTAAGACCTGAAAATACAAACCTTCTAAGAGAAAACATGGGGGAAAAACTTTACGGCAATGAAATTGGATATGATTTTATGGTAATTATACCAAAAGCACAGGTAACAAAAGCAAAAATAGACAAATTGGACCATATCAAACTTAAAAATGTTCTGCATGTCAAAGGAAACAATCAACGTAGTGAAAAGGTAACCTATGGAATGAGAGAAAATGTTCGCAAACCATACATCTGATAAGGGGTTAATAGCCAGAATATATAAAGAACTCCTACAATTCAACAACAAACAAACAAACAACCCAATTAAACAATGGGCAAAGAACTTGAATAAACATTTATCAAAAAAGACATACAAGGAGCCAACAACCATATGAAAAGATGTTCAGCATTACTGACTTCTGGAATTGCAGGTGAATACTGCAATGAGATATCACCTCACACCTGTTAGGAAGGCTACCATCAGGAAAATAGAAAATAACAACTATTGACAAGGTTGTGAAGAAATTGGAACCCTTTTGTACTGTTAACAGGAATGTAACATGGTGTGGTCACTATGGGAAGCAGTATGATGGAGAATTTTCATAACTTTCAGCAGTTCACTTCTGAGTATGCATTTTAAAGAACTGAAAATATTATCCAAAAGAGATATTTGCTCACCCATATTCATTGCAGCATTATTCCCAGTAGCCAAAAGGTGGAAGGAACCTAAATGCCCATTGATTAAGAAAATGTGGTATAAACATACAATGGAAAATTATTTAATCTTAAAAAAGAAAGAAATTCTTAAACACATGACAAAATGAATGAATGAACCTTGAGGACATTATGCTAAGTGAAATAAACCAGTCACAAAAAAGGCAAATACTGCGTGATTCCACCTCTATGAGGTATCTAAATCAGTTAAACTTTTAGAAACAAAAAGTGGAGCAGCGATTGCTGGGTGGAGAGGGAAAAGGGGGTTGTTTCGTAGGTACAGAGTTTCAGTTTTACAAGAGATGAAAAGGTTCTGGAGAGTAACTGCACAACAACATACATTAGTAGTTAAGACTACTGTACTATACATTTAAAAATCATTAAGATGATAAATTTTGTCATGTGTTTTTCAATAAAAAATAAACAGAAGGTTACAGCATCATCTGTAAACTACAAGATCATCAGCATATGTTATGTGTTGAATTTTGCCCTCCAAAGTGTTTGAAGTCCTAACCCTCATGATGTGTAAATATGACTTTCTTTGGAAATAGGATCTGTGCAGATGATCAAGTTAAGATGAGGTCATCAGAGTGATCTCTAATCCAATATGACTGTGTCCTCATAAGAAGGGGAAATTTGGGCCCAGAGACAGACATATATAGAGGGAATACAATGTGAAGAGATAGAGGAAAAACCTAACATCACAACTAAAATAACTAGAGAAGCAAGAGCAAACCAACCCCAAAACTAGAAGACAAGAAATAACTAAAATCAGAGCTGAACTGAAGAATGAGACACAAAAAAAAACCATTCAAAAGATAAATGAAGCCAGGAGCTGGATTTTTGAAAAAAGAAAATAAAATAGATAAGAGTGCTAGCCAGACTAATAAAGAAGAAAAGAGAGAGACCCAAATAGACACATTTAGAAACAACAAAGGGGATGTTACCACTGGCCCCACAGAAATACAAATTACCACCAGAGACTACTATGACTGCCTCTGTGCACACAAACTAGAAAATCCAGAACAAATTGATACATTTCTTCACACATACATCCTCCCCAAGACTGAACCAGGAAGAAATTGTATCCCTGATCAATAATATTGATCCCTGATCAATAATGAACTTTGAAACTGAGTCAGTAATAAATAACCTACCAACCAAAAACAGCCTGGGACCAGACAGATTCACAGCTGAATTCTACCAGATATACAAAGAACTGGTGTGATTTCTACTGAAACTATTCCAAAAAATTGAGGAGGAGGGACTCCTTTCCAATTCATTCTATGAGGCCAGCATCATGCTGATACTAAAACCTGGCAAAGCCACAACAAAAAAGAAAACTTCAGGCCAGTATTCTTGATGAACTTTGACACAAAAATTATCCACAAAATACTAGCAAACCAATTCCAGCACCACATTAAAAAGCTAATCCACCATGATTGAGTAGGCTTTATCCCTGAGATTCAAGGCTGATTCAACATACACAGATCAATAAATGTGATTCATCACATAAACAGAACTAAAGACAAAAACCATGATTGTCTCAACAGATGCAGAAAGGGCTTTCAAATAAAATTCAATATCCTTTCATGTTAAGAACTCTCAGTAAATTAGGTATTGAAGGAACATACCTCAAAATAATAAGAGCCATCTATGACAAACCCACACAGACAACATCATACTGAATGGGCAAAAGCTGGAAGCATTACCCTTGAAAACCGGTACAAGACAAGCATGCCCTCTCTCACCATTCCTATTTAGCATAGTATTGGAAGTCCTGGCCAGGGCAATTAGGCAAGATAAAGTAATAAAGGGTATCCAATAGGAAGAGAGGAGGTCAAGCTATCCCTGTTTGCAGATGACATGATTCTGTATCTAGAAAACCCCACAGTTTTTGCCACAAAGCTCCTTAATCTGATAAACAACTTCAGCAATGTTTCAGGATACAAAATCAATGTACAAAAAATCACTAGCATTCTTATAAACCAACAACAGCCACGCTGAGAGCCACTTACACACTGTTGGTGGCAGTGTTAATTTCTTTTAACCAGTGTGGAAAGCCGTGTGGTGATACCTTAAAGGGCTAAAAACAGAACAACCATCTAACCCAGCAATCCCATTCCTGGGTATATACTGAAGTGAATATAATTCATTATATCACAAAGACCCATGCACACATATGTTCTTTGCAGCACTATTCACAATAGCAAAGACATGGAATCAACCTAAATACCCATCAGTGATAGACTGGATAAAGAAAACATGTTACATATGCATCATGGAATACTATGCAACCATAAAAAAAATGTGATCACATTCTTTGCAGGTGCCTGGATGGGGCTGGAGGCCATTATCCTTAGCAAACTAACACAGGAACAGAAAACCAAATCCACATGTTCTCACTTAAAAGTGGGAGCTAAATGATGAGAACACATGGACACATAGTGAGGAACAGACACTGGGTCATACTTGAGGGTGGAGGGTGGGAGGAGGGAGAGAATCAGGAAAAACAACTATTGGGTACTAGGCTCAGTACCTGAGTGATGAAATAATCTCTACAGCAATACACCATGACATGCCAAACCCTATATACCAAACCTACACAGGTACCCCTGAACCTAAAATAAAGTTAAAAGGCCGGGTGTGGTGGCTCACGCCTGTAATCCCAGCACTTTGGGAGGCCCAGGCGGGGCAGATCACGAGGTCAGGAGATCGAGACCATCTTGGCTAACATGGTGAAACCCCGTCTCTACTAAAATACAAAAAGAAATTAGCCGGGTATAGTGGCGGGCACCTGTAGTCCCAGCTACTCGGGAAGCTTGAGGCAGGAGAATGGCGTGAACCCGGGAGGTGGAGCTTGCAGTGAGCTGAGATCACGCCACTGCACTCCAGCCTGGGCGACAGAGCGAGACTCCATCCCAAAAAAAAAAAAAAAAAAAAGAGAGAGAGATACTGAGGCTTAATGATTTCCTCAGGGCCACATGAATAAAAATTGTCAGAGCTGGACTTCCACATCAGGCATCTAATTTCACTTACCTCGTATGGCATCCCAAGTCAGTCAATACGTATTTGCATCTAGTTGGTGATTCTCACAGGAGTGCATGGCTACTCCTGACTCAAGACTGGTCCTTCTGTAAGTGGAAGGATTTTCCCCATTTGGAGAGAGTGGCATCTGGAATAAGGGAGGGAGAGCTCACTACCTAAGGCCGACTTAATGCTGTGCTAGGTGTTGCGGTTTACAAAAGTACAGAGATAAGAAAAGTCAACTAAATTTCAATACTTGATTTCCCACATGTGTGTTGGTTCCTTTTCCTTTTGTATATTTTAATTCCACTGTGCTGCTTATTAAATCCACAATTCTGTATGTATCTTGAGTTTAGAGGGAATGTTTTATTCATTGCGCAGTGTCTGAAACATAGTACAAGCATAGTAACTTCATTACATTTTTAAAAGTTATAATCCAAATCTATATTAACCACAACAATCCCATTGATATTTTGATGAATTATATAATTAGAATTTATTGTTGGGATAGCCATTTCTTCTTCCAGTGCAAATAATACTAAAAAGAAAAATCATGTGCATATTATTAATTACGATTTCACGTGAATTAAGAATTCTTTATTATTTATGTAGCCATTTTTTACCCTGCAGGAATGACAATAATCCTTTCCCATTATTGATAACATAATAATAATAATAGTGTTATGCTTATTTTTTCTGTTTTTCCTCTAGACTCAGTCACCCTATTAACTCAAGTCATTTGATCTAATGGAGTAAGTTAATTCATATTTTGACTGTGAGTTTCCACTAACAAAGGAAAAAATTCTTGGAAGTCTCTTAAGAAGTCCATTTCTTTGTTAAAAGCAATAATGTAGTTTGTTCACTGCTGTGTGGAGGTGAGACTGTGAGATAGTCTAATAATACAAAAGTCTAGGAAGTGCAGCTTTCTCTTCTACTTCTGAAAATTACCCTGTTTCAGGATGCTTCGTCTCACTACCTTTTGTTTTTGAGAGTATTCAATGTATGACTAATCAGAAGATTAAAGGTATTTTGCCTAAATGAATTTTTCTACAAAACAGGGCAAGAATTAGAAAAGTCTGCAGTAGTGTAAGTAAGCTGACAGAGGTGAAAGCTTTTTAAATTTTTAAAAATTGTTTAAACATTTAAAAAATGTTTAAAAATTTAAAAACAATTGTTTTTAAATTAAAAACAATTTTAAATTAAAAACAATTGTTTTTAAATTAAAAACAATTCCCTTGGATAAATACTAGGTATTCAGAGAAAACTCATTTAAAGGTTAGGCAAATCTAAGTGTACTGGATTTTTATTGTGCTTTGCTGAGTATAGTCTAGCTGTTCACTGTATACTGTTTTGTTGTGTCTGCAACAGTTTCATTTGCATGCACTTCAGTAGTTAGTTTCCTAGACAAGTAATCTCCAGATAAGTGCACCACGACCCCTCTCTCCAAAAACATCTGAAAATGCCTCATTCTTCACAGAGCCTACTAATTGTCACTTTAAATTGGAGAAGGGGGCTGAACATTGATTACACTATGGTGAGAAGAGTCAGGTCCGCCAAATGTGGGTCTCAAGGAAGTAACCTGCATATTTTCAAAAACAGCCTTCGGGAATGGCAGACTTTGCGTGCTGGTGCACTGAGTACATGGCTGGGTCCCTAAGCTGAAAGTGCCGAGGCTGCCTGGGTGGAACGCTCAGCTCTGCCACTTCTGAGTTCAGAAAATTAGGCAAATTATTTCATCTCACTTGGCTTCAGTTTTGTCATTTTAAAATTCTGAATAATGACAGCAGAACACAATTTCTAGATTTAAAAGACATAATTTATATAAGGTGCTATGAAATGAGTCAGCCCATAATCAGAGTTGGCTAGTTCTAACACTTACTACAATTATTACATCAGCTCTCTTTCTGTGTGGTCCTGAGAGGTCACTTGTCCTGGGAGTGTGAGTTTCTTCATCTGTAGAACAGGGAGGTTGATTAGCCAATCTTAGGATTTTGTGATCCTCTTCCTGTTAGACAATTGTCTGGAAATAGGGTCCTGTCCCTCCTCCTCCACACTCTCCTGTGCTGTGTGCAGGCAGATGTGGCCCCTAGCTGCATGAGGGCAGGCCTGGCCCCATGGCAGCATTATCCGCTTTGCCAGGGAAAGGAGGGCATCACAGATGATCCCAAGCTGTGTCCTGAAGAAACACAAAACTAAAGATTTTGCATGTGCATCTAGGAGGAAGTTTCACACTGGAATCAATTCCTTGTTCCTGAGATTCCTTTCCTCATGCATCTTTTTCTGTGGGGGTAGATGATATGGTTTGGCTTCGTCCCACCCAAATCTTATTTTGAATTCCCACATGTTGCAGGAGGCACACAGTGGGAGGTAATTGAATCATGGGGGCAGGTCTTTCCCATGCTGTTCTTGTGATTGTGAAAAAGTTTCATGAGATCTGATGACTTTATAAGGAGGATTTTCCCTCCATAAACTCTCTCTCTCTCTGCCTGCTGCCATCCATGTAAGACATGACTTGCTCCTTCTTGCCTTCCACCCTGATTGTAAGGCCTCCTCAGCCACTTGTAACCATAAGTCCATTAAACCTCCTTCTTTTGTAAATTGCCCAGTCTCAGGTATGTCTTTATTAGCAGTGTGAAAATGGACTAATACAGTAGAGAATTAGTGAGAAACTCAACTGAGAAAAAAAAACCCTACAGAGAAGCAGAATCCAGAGTTATTCACACAAGGCCCAGGACATGGGGCATGTGTGGCATTCTCCTGGCTGCTCTTGCTCATAGGTAGAGGTGGATGGAAACTCCATGCACATCACCCACCCCATCTCCTGCCACCTGTCCCTAAAGCCTCCCTTGCCCTCTCCCTCCCCGCCCCTCCCCATAGGCCATGCTTTCCCAGGCTCTCCAGCAGCCCTGCTCACTTCCTCAGTGGCTGGTCTGCCAGTCATCAGCTGAGAGCAGACCCTCCATTCACCTGGTTTCCTGTACTATGCTGTACCATGGAACATGCAATATATGTGTGTGTGTGTATGCACAAATATCAGATACCCCACACAGTTCAATTTAAAGAAGACTATTTCCTTTGATAAATACTAGACATTAAAAGAAAACTCATATAAAGGGTATTCAAATTTAAGTTTACTAGATTGTTATTTACCAGGTTAATTAGCTATTATAGCCTGGAACCACACAAAGGGGTCAGCATCCTGCTCCCCAAACTTCCAAGCAGGTATGAAGGGATCCGTGGGGAGATTCCTGCCAGGTTTCTTAAGTGGTGAGTTGGGGGTGGGGCGAGGGGCAGAGAACAGCTTCCCAACAGACAGCCAGGCACCTGGGGGACCGCCAGGTGGGAGTCTGTGCTCACAAAGAAGACATTCTAGGTTGGCCTCAGCAACACTCACAGCTCCCTCCCCGCAGCCTGCACACCCTCGCTCCGGACACCCGGATGTTGCAGGATTCTCTCACCAGCCACCAGCCAGGGCCTTTGTAGCTGCTTCGGGTGGTGTCTGGAACCACGCTCCCACCCTGCTACAGACGCCTGCAGTTAGAAAGCCCTGGGCATCTGTTCAGCAGAGGGTCCTGCCAGGCTCCCGTCATTCAGATGGGACAGAATTCTCCCCCGACAGACTTTTTTTTTTTTTTTTTTTTTGAGACGGAGTCTCCCTCTGTCTCCCAGGCTGGAGTGCAGTGGCGCGATCTCGGCTCACTGCAAGCTCTGCTTCCCGGGTTCACGCCATTCTCCTGCCTCAGCCTCTCTGAGTAGCTGGGACTACAGGCGCCCGCCACCACGTCCCGCTATTTTTTTGTATTTTTAGTAGAGACAGGGTTTCACCGTGTTAGCCAGGATGGTCTCGATCTCCTGACCTCGTGATCCGCCTGCCTCGGCCTTCCAAAGTGCTGGGATTACAGGCGTGAGCCACCGCGCCCGGCCGACAGACTTTGTTTCTATCATCATGTGGGGAGTGAACATGGATCTCTTCCTGCCTGAAGGGGGCACGAGGATATTGACCCTTTGTGGGATTCCAGGCCTTTCAGCGACTCCTGAACCCAGGGGAAGGAAGCCAGGGAAAGGAATGCTATGGGGAGAAGGTGGAGAAGGCAGAGAGCAAAGGAAGGCTGTAGGGACAGGTGGTCAGGTGGAAGACCAAACCATGCAGCGGTGAGTGGACGTCAGGGACTAGAAATAGTGCTCTCAGGGTTCACTGTGCCATGGGGAGGTCTGCATTTCACCATACCCTATGCCCGAGAGGCTACAGAGCGGGTCCGTTCAGCTGTCCTTGTACCCACATGGGACACCCACCACTGCAACACCAGAGGCCCGGGGCCTGCCCTCCTTGTTTGGAGGTTCTGATTTCCCCAGGATCTGGGTGAGTTTTCTTGGGCCACAGTAAATACCCTCAGAACTCTTGTCCTCACCTTCTCTCCAGCAGTTTCGCCCGACTGACAGCAGTGAGTGCCTTAGAATGCAGCTCAGAACCCATTCCCCGCAGGAGGATCTGAGCGCCTCCAGCCCTCGCTCCCTGCCTCAGTAGCCCTGAACTCCACTTTTATCTCCCCAGACCTAGGAAACTGTCAGCAGTTTCTAAGCATTCTGCTCGGTCTCTCTGACCTTCAATACTGAAAAAGCAGCAAATACGTGCAGGGAGAACGCTGACACAATTCAACACATTCCCTTCTCCCTGGATTCTTGGCCCTTCCATTCCTGGCCTTTGTGATTACTCTCTGACACCGGCAAGTAGCTGCTTTTTGTTTTTTATCTGGCATTTATATTTATTTTTCGTGGTGGTGGTGGTGAGGGGGCTTCTTGGTGCAATAAAGATGTTTCTGACCTCTGAAAACCGCACAAGAACGTGAAGACCTGCGGGTCTAACTTCTCACCAAGCAGCTGCAGGACTCCTGTTATCTCTAATAGGGGACGTTTGACACTCACAGGAAGAATTAACTCATTCTTACAGACCGAGCTTGATTTTTTAAAAATCAGTTTTTAGGCCGGGCATGGTGGCTCACGCCTGTAATCCCAGCACTTTGGGAGGCCAAGGCGAGCGGATCACGAGGTCAGGAGATCAAGACCATCCTGGCTAACACGATGAAATCCCGTCTCTACTAAAAATACCAAAAAAATTAGCCAGGTGTGGTGGCGGGCGTCTGTAGTCCCAGCTACTTGGGAGGCTGAGGCAGGAGAATGGCGTGAACCCAGGAGGCGGAGCTTGCAGTGAGCCGAGATTGCACCACTGCACTCCAGCCTGGGCGACAGATCGAGACGCCGTCTCAAAAAAAAAAAAATAATAATAATAATAATAAATAAAAATCAGTTTTTAAAAAAATCATAGTAAAATTTACCCAACATAAAATTAACCATTTTAACATGTACAGTTCAGTGGCATTGACTACATTCATGGTGCTGGGCAACCATTACCTCTATCTATTTAGTTCCAAAACATGGTTATCAGCTTACAAGGAAACTCCATACACATAAAGCCATCCCTCCCTTTGCCTCTTCCTCAGCCCTGGGAAACCACTAGCCTGCCCCTTGTCTCTATGCATGTACCTATTCTGCATATTTCATGTAAAGGGGCCATACAGTACCTGGCTTTTTCATAAAGCATCATGTTTCTGAGGTTCATCTACATTGTATCAGTACTTCATTCTTTTATGTTTTTATTTATTATTATTATTATTATTTTGGAGACAGAGTCTTACTTTGTTGCCCAGGCTGGAGTGCAGTGGCGTGATCTCAGCTCACTGCAACTTCCACCTCCCAGGTTCAAGCGATCCTCCTGCCTCAGCCTCCCTAGTAGCTGGGAATACAGGTACACACCACCGCGTCCAGCTAATTTTTTTTGTATTTTTGGTAGAGACGAGGTATGGCCATGTTGGCCTGGCTGGTCTCGAATGCCTGACTTTAGGTGGTCCAGCCGCCTCGGCTTCCCAGTGTGCTGGGAATACAGGTGTGAGCCACTGCACCTGGCCCAACACTTCATTCTTTTTAAATGACTGAAGAATATTTCATTTGGCCAATATACCACACTTTGTTCACTTATTCATCAGTGGATAAGTTTGGGTTGTTTCTACCTTTTGGCTATTGTGAATAGTATAATCAGTATACCTTTTACATCCACATGTGTAACGATTATATGTTAGGTGAATGTCAGTCTCTGATACAAACAACTGGAGCTTATTTTCATGCACAACCCATTCTTATTACAAAAGTTCTTGAGAGGGCTGAGCGCGGTGGCTCACGCCTGTAATCCCAGCACTTTGGGAGGCTGAGGCAGGCAGATCCCTTGAGGTCAGGAGATCGAGACCAGTCTGGCCAACATGGTAAAACCCCATCTCTACTAAAAATAGAAAAAATTAGCTAGGCATGGTGGCGGGTGCCTGTAATCCAAACTACTCTGGAGATGGAGGCAGGATAATTGCTTGAACCTAGGAAGCAGTGGTTGCAGTGAGCCAAGATCGTGCCACTGCTCTCCAGCCTGAGTGACAGAGCGAGACTTTGTCTCAAAAAAATAAACAAAACAAACAAAAACAACAAAAAACCACAAAGTTCTGGATGGTGTATCCACATCACTCAGGGAGGGACAGGACTTTGTCTTCTATCTGATGCACTCTGGGCCCCAAAAGCAGCAGAGAGGGTGACGCTGGGTCTGAGGCCCAGGTCCAGATCCCACCCTCCCTGCAGCTCATGAAAACAGGCAGTCAGCCATCACACCCTCCAGCCCTGTGTGTGCCTTTTTCCTATGGACATCCTAGAAGCTCAGCCCTGTGACATTGAAGAAAGCCCTCAGACTGCACAGTGGGTTGGTGCTCAGCACCCTTTATTTATCACTGGAGATAGGCAATTACATTTCTGCTTGTGGGAAAAATGAATGACAGCAGGACCAGGGGCCTACAAATGCATGAGGAAGCAAACCCCCTCTGTCCACAAAGGCTTCACTGTACTTCTCTAGCCTTTCTATTCAATTCTTCACCTTAGAAATTTGAAAATGTAATAGTCTATCTCATGGTAATTTCTGAAACAGTTGTCTTCATTTTTTAGAGATAAATATGCAGGATCATGATCAAAACATCTCCTGAGGCCTCCTTGGTGTCATGCATTATACTGATGACATAGAATAATCCATTTAATCCTCACCACAGCCCTGTGAGGGAGGTCCTGTTTTGATTCTGATTTACAGGTGAGAACACTGAGGCACTGAAAGACAGACACAGAGGGAGCCGGGCTAGTACGCAGCAGAGCTGGACTTAAACGCAGATTGCCTGGCTCCTGGTTCCCTGCTTGCAACTGTTAGCAGCCATCTGCTCGTGTGGCTATCAAAAATGAGTTCTCAAACAACGTTTGGCATCCAATTTCCAATCCCCATTTTATAATTTTGCATGAAAAAAATTTATGTTACTATGATGAATTACTGAGATGAAGTTCTGATGCACTTTGTTCATGTTTAATTGCTTTGGAACCTGACTTTTTAAGCACCTGGAAGGAATCAGTGTCAAGTTAGTTTTGAAATGAACAGATACTGCCTCTTCTGATGAATCAGGAATAATCACCAGGTAGGAGTGTAATCTCACTGCAACTTGTTTGAGTGGTTCACGGACTTTACATCCTAATTTGGATCCTAATTTGCATCCTACCTTTAAAGTTCTGGAATGTCAATGGACAGCTGCATGAATAATTTTGTTTACAAATTAAGATGCAAATATTGGAAGAGAGAATAAAGCTATTCTGGAGTATATGTCAGGAGTGGGCACTGTTTTCTCAACTGTAAATTTTCACCACTTTCTTTTTAATTTGCTGTTCGATTTGTTTTACAGTTTTCTTGTCTTTCTTCATAGACTTGATGGGTTAAAATAATAAAATAATAATTAAAAAACATTAGCATCTGAGAAACTAGAATTTTAATTGTGTGATTCTTTAGGATGGTGTCTCAAACAGCTTTTCTTATATTTTTAAGTTTGGTCTACATAATAGAAGCATTTTAAAACATCAAGCAAGTCATAATTGTTTCAGTTTACTGCTTATTCAATTAAAAAGAAATAGAAAGACTAACAGTGCTTATTGGTTTCCAAACCACCAACCCACATTTAAAAAAAATCAATCTTCCTATTTCCCTGAGTCAATTTTTTCTTTTAACCATTAGTATGAGCTAATCCTTATTCAGCATAAAGCTAGGCATTACGTTAAGAACTTGCATTTCATAGTCACCACAAAATGGCCTAAAATTAGTATTTATTCCATTTTGTAAATGAGCAATCTGAGGTGTAAAAAGATGCAATAACCTGCCCAAGGTCCTTCAGCTAGCGCATTTTAGAGCTGGGATTTTACACTGGGTTGCCAGAACTAGAGGCCTAGCGACCTTCCAAGCCCATCTCCTTACCTCCCGGGCCTCAGTTTGGCTATTCCCTGTCTTTAGAACAAATAACAGCATTCTATAGCTAAATAATTAGCAAAACAAGTCTTTTTTTTTGGAGAATGCCTTTTAACCTACTATTAATCCACTTGTTAAATTTTTACTACATTCAAGGCAAAGAAGTGTAAAATATAATCCTTGCCCTCAAGGAGCTTACAGGCATTGCAATGAGAATTTGTAACATAATGAGAAAACTATGTCAAATGGTAGTTCGAACACTGCAACACAGTTGTGATGCTTACCACCTGGAGTTAGCTACAGGTGCCACAGATTTAAGGGACTGACCTTCCTTCAGACACCAGCCATACTTCTGGTGTCCCCAGTCCTCTTGCACTGCTGAACAACTGGCTAGAAATGTGGGCATCACCATGACCCTTTCGAGTTTGATAATTTGCTAGAATAACTCAAAGGACTCAGGAAATACTTATGCTTAGTTTTATTATAAGTAATAAAAATTGGGACCTGCCAAGGAAGAAACACATTTGGCAAAGTCTGGGAGGGTCCCAAACACAGCCTCCATGCCCCTCCCTGCGGAATCTGAACCTGTCATCCTCTCAGGATATCCACATGTTTACCAGCCAGGAAGCTTCCCTGAGCTTCGGTGCCCCCAGTTGTTACTGAGACTGTGTCACAAAGGCAGGATTGACTTAATCATTGGCCACATATTTTAACTGAATCTCTAGCCGCTCCCCTCAGAGATTGGAGGTCAAACTTAACATCTTGTGTCTCAAAGCCCAACTCTCCAATCACTTGGCTGCTCTTTTTGGCACAGCTTACCTTTTTCTTAAGCACAAATTCAGGTGTGATCCAAGGAGCTCATGAATAACAATGACACTCCTATTACTCAGGAATTCCCAAGAGTTTGAGAGTCTTCCAGGGACCAGGGACGAAGGCCAGTCTAATTCTTCATTACACAACAGGCAACCCTGTGGCTTTTGACTATGGTTCTTTTATATGTCTAAAATGTGGAGGAGCTACTGTAGAGTACGAAAACAAGCTTTTAACTCAATTTCCCAGTATATTTGACTGTCATTACCAGTATTATAATTTTACCGATTATGCCAGTGTTTGACCATATTTCAATATGGTAAAATAATCTGAAAAATAAGAGTAACAAATATTGACATATTACTAGAATCTCATTCAGTCATTAATAATTAGTCCAGCCCATCATCATATGGTGTAACCAAAATGTCTCCCAGGGTGACATCACTCACGTTTGCAGCTTCTGTTCAATTCTCTCAAGTTCCACAAGCAGGAGTGCTTTCAGCAATACGTGGCTTCACTCTTTCCAGCATCTGGAATCGCTGAGCTAAGAGACAATATCATCTCTTGCCTTCAGCCCCTCTTAAAGTATTAATATAATATTGAATTTTCCTCATTGTGTAACCCAGACATTCATTGTTATAATCAACTAGTGTTTCTTCTTCTCACCAGTTATGAGTTTCTAAGCTTTTCCACATTTAGAAAGCACATTAGGTTCAGCCATTGTGCTGGTCTAGATTCCTGGCAGCAATACAAATTTAGCAAGTGCCTTCCACTCAGTGGACTCCCATTCATATAGGATGAGGTACAGAACTAGGGGGCGTGTCAACCACTAAGCAATACATCTGCATTTCCTGTCAACCTCAGTCTTGCCAGATGGGGTAAAGACACAATCTACCCCATCTGGTCCTTAGGAAGCACAGTTACAGCTTTTACTTAGGAATTATCCCTCCTTCTGGTATTTTGCAGCCCTGGGCCCGAGACCACCATAGCAGGTAGGTAAAAGAAATTTGAGGTGACGTGGGGAAGAAAGAAAGCTGTAATCACAGCTCCTTTGTAAGAAGAATTGTATACTCATCACAACATTTGCCCTACCTCTTCCTTAGGACCCTCAGAAAAGTGGAGGAATCTATCTAGTGGGACCACCCGCTTGGCTCCCTCATTTTGAATGTGAGCACACACTCAAGAAAACATATAAGCCAGCCCTTCATGCCTATTTTTATCCCCATTTTAGATGACCAAATTTTTATTTTATTTTATTTTATTTTATTTTATTTTATTTTATTTTATTTTATTTGAGATGGAGTTTTGTTCTTGTTACCCAGGCTGGAGTGCAACGGCACGATCTTGGCTCACTGCAACATCTGCCTCCCAGGTTCAAGCGATTCTCCTGCCTCAGCCTCCAGAGTAGCTGGGATTACAAGCATGTGCCACCACACCTAGCTAATTTTTTTTTTTTTTTTTTGAGACAGAGTCTCACTCTGTTGCCCAGGCTGAAGTGCAGTGGCTCGATCTCGGCTCACTGCAAGCTCCACCTCCCGGGTTCATGCCATTCTCCTGCCTCAACCTCCCGAGTAGCTGGGACTTCAGGTGCCCGCCACCATGCCTGGCTAATGTTTTTGTATTTTTAGTAGAGACGGGGTTTCACTGTGTTAGCCAGGATGGTTTTGATCTCCTGACCTCGTGATCCGCCCGCCTCTGCCTCCCAAAATGCTGGGATTACAGGCTTGAGCCACCGTGCGTGGCCCTAATTTTGTATTTTTCGTAGAGACAGGGTTTCTCCATGTTGGTCAGGCTGGTCTCGAACTCCCCATCTCAGGTGATCTGCCTGCTTTGGCCTCCCAAAGTACCAGGATTATAGGCATGAGCCACTGTACCCAGCCGATGACCAATATTTTAATTGTCCATTTCAATTCTCTATCAAACCATTACTGTTAGGACAGAAGTGTTTCCTGAACTAAGAAAATACGACTTGTTCATTCAAATTGGTGCAGAATAATCTGTTCCTTTGTCTCTGATCATTTGCATCTGTTTCTGGGTAAGCAAAGCCAAGTCTCGAGCAAGTGTCTAGTCCTGTCTATACCCCTTCGTCCACTAGGGGTATAGTGGACTAATGTCATCCATTCGGCTTACAGGGCCTTCCTCCCAGCTTCTCTGCTCCATAGCCATCTATAATCTGTGTCTCTCTTGTTAACAAAAAGAAGAATCTTTATGAGCATTTTGTGCCTCAGAAGGTACAAAGGAATAAATGTAATTCAGCCCATCTCTGGGCTGCTGCAGCCTCACAATATTCACTCATGACATGAACCCAGTGGCCATCTCAAGTGAGCACACCAGGATATCCTCTTGCTGGCTCCGAGTACCTCCTAATCCTAGAAGGGGGGTTTCTGATAGGCGTTGGCATGCCCCACTTCAATGCACCCCTCAAATTCCTGTGATCATTTCCACAAGGCAAGCCCTCCATAGGCCAGTTTTCCATTGCCCTCTGCATAACCCCCAGGTGGTCCCAAAGTCCATCCTATGGGAAAAAGAGTCGATCTGCCTGTGAACACACTGGGTAAATTTACATTGACCTGTGCTATGATCTGGATGTCCCTTGAAGTTCATATGTTGACATTTAATCCCCATTGGGGTGGTATTAAGAGGTGGGACCTTTTAGAAAGTGGCTAAGTCATGAGAGCTTTGTCCTCAAGAATGGACTAGCATCTTATAAAAGGGCTGGGTGTCTAGGCACAGTGGCTCACACCTGTAATCCCAGCACTTTAGGAGGCCGAGGCGGGCGGATCACAAGGTCAGGGGATCGAGACCCACCTGGCTAACACGGTGAAACCCTGTCTCTACAAAAATACAAAAAAATTAGCCAGGCATGGTGGCGGGTGCCTGTAGTCCCAGCTACTCGGGAGGCTGAGGCAGGAGAATGGCGTGAACCCAGGAGGCGGAGCTTGCAGTGAGCCAAAATCATGCCACTGCACTCCAGCCTGGGCAACAGAGTGAGACTCTGTCTCAAAAACAAAACGGAACAAAAAGGACTGGGGGGTTCTAGCTGAGGCCTTTGGTCTTTCACCTTCTGCCATGTGTGGACACCTAGATGCCACCAACTATGAGGAATGGGTCCTCACCAGGCACAAACTCCACTAGCCTTGATCTTAGACTTCCTGGTCCACAGAACTGTGAAAAATCATTTCCACGAGGCAAAGCCGCAAAGGCCCGTTCTGTTCTTTATAGATTACCCAGCCTCAGGTAGTTTGTTATAGCAGCAGAAAGGGACTAAAACACCCTGGTAGCATGTCCCCATAAACCAATTCCATCTGACTACGAAAATTTTCTGTTTATTGTCCTTCCTATTAAAGCCTTTCTTCACTATCACTCAAGCCATGATCATATTTTAAGTTTCAAGATTAATTTGTGTCCTTCAGTTATAGAGTCCATTTCAATTAAAGTCTGATCACAAGCTAGTAATTGCCACTGAAACGGCAAGGGGTTCAGCTATGGGACTCTGGCCCCTCCGTAAACTTTATGTTGATAAATCTGCCTGACCATTGTCCAGGTGATTCCAGGCTGGGTTCCTCATTGGAATCTTTGTTTTCTGGCCTTTAAAATTACTCCAAACTGACACAAATAGACTTGTGTAGGGCCCTGTAATGGGGAAACCGGCCAAAGGGGGATCAGCAATGGTTCCTGTTGGTCCCTGCAACCTTCCATAGCACTGCATTCAGACCTTTGTTTCAACACCATTAACGTTTACTTTATTTATTCCAATTTGTTAATAGTCATCTAAAGTTTTCCACCCTGCTAAAATGAATCTCTTGATTCTCTTCTTTCTCCATTTTCTTGTTAATTATGTTTTGTTGTTGTTGTGTGTATCTCTAAGACACATAAGGGGAAGCAGAGATAGCAAATCCATAGGGCTCTTTGGACTGTTGCTTGATTTTGCAGCAATAAAGCTACACTGAGTGATTATACAAAGGGGGCCCCTTAATCATAGCATTAACCATGCCCTGCATAAGGGAAATAAACAGTGGATGAATATCCTGAGCATCATAAAGCCAATCCAGCATGGCTTGCACACAAAACATACCAGCCCCTTCACCTGGGATGTTCCAATGGGCATTTATAGGGGAAATAGGATAGTCCTCCTCAGGGTAAACAACTTTATACGGTCTTTTATTTAGCCTAGTAGGCTAATTGTTCCCTAGGGAACAACCTGCTATGTGTCTGGATCATGTGTGGTGATCTACGATTGTTCCATAGTGAGCTGTGGATCTTGTATTAACCCAAACATGCTTTTCTATTCTGCAGTATTCAAAAACCAAAGAAACTGACTCTGAATTAATTACTCCTACATTTATTTCAGTAAAGGTTCTTCCATAAACTGTTGATATAACTTCATCATGCTGCACCCCTGGTTTCAGTAGTTTCTTGATTTTTCCTGTCTTACCTGGACTGTCTTTTTGATGACCAGATGTTTCAGAGCATATTCCAGCATATTTTTTCCCTTCGAACATGGCTTTGAGACTAGTGGCCATATCTCAGACTGATCAAAATCTGAGGTTGGTGTCAGTACCCTTTTTTTCTCTCATTTTAGCAATTATAACAAGAACCAAGGGATTATATATTTCACTTTTTCCTTTTTTGCACTTGCCTGTACATCCAATAGATCAACTCTTTAGAAGCTGGTCTATCACTATTTCTGAATTCCATTGGCTGGGTCTATCACCGTTTCTGAATTCCATTGGCTGGGTCTATCACTATTTCCAAATTCCATTGGTAGCTTTTACCTTTAGAAACTGATCACAACGCAGATGCAATTTTATATCGGGGTGACCCTGTGGCCCCCAAGAAATCAAAGTTTCCTCATTGTTGGCCTTTTAATTTAATTCTTCCTCTTTCCAAACCTGTTGTTTCAGGGTTGTTCTAGTGAGTCTCACATTTTCTGGTACAAATGGTAAGGAGAAGTAAACATTTCTCTATGGAGAAATCACTATGGGGGCATAAAAGCTAGCTTCCCGGAGAAGTAGCATTTAACCCGGGATTTGCAGCATTCCATCTGCATAAATGTGAGGAAAGGTCCCTTTAGGTATGAGCTAAAGGGTCAGGACTAGCAGATAAGAAGCACATGTGAAGGCCCATGCAGAGGGATATTTAGCTGTGGGTAGCAGCAGGCAGTAGATGTGACTGGGAGGATGTCGGGGGAAGGGGAGCATGTGGAAGATGACATTGGATAACACTGAAAAGAAATACATTTTAAAATTTACTCAAGGGAACATGGTATTAAATCGTTTCATCTAAAGCTGCCTCCTTACATATTTAAGTTTGGCCTAAAGGTTTTACTGTACATTGTGAACTGTAACAAGTGAAGTGTAAGCAGAATGTAGCCTACCCTAGTGCCAATCACCGAGTTTTGGCCAATCAAATGTAGCCAACTGTTTGAACCATGTTCAAATAAGGTAAATGCCAAGCTGTAACCAATCCAGCTGTTTCTGTGCCTCACTTCCATTTTCTGTACTTCACTTTCCTTTTTCTGTCCATAAATCTTCCAAAATGTGGCTGAGCTGGAGTCTGGGAGCCTAGTCTGGCTGGGAAGGCTGCCTAATTTGAGAATCATTCATGGCTCAATTAAACTCCTTCAAATTTAATTTGGCTGAAGTTTTTCTTTCACTAGTGGGGAGCCATTGAATAATTTTATCTGGGGGAAAGGCATGATAGGAAAATCTCTTTCAAAATAAAATGAGTGCTAGCTCACTGCTAACCACATGTTTACTGAGGTTCATCACTCTGCACACCTGCTCCTCTGGGTTTCCTCACTACTCTCAGAATTCCAGCCCTTACTCGACATGCTGGGACCACCAACTTACTCGTTTGCCTGTTCTCTTCGACACTGAGGTCATCAAATACTACGTAAGATTCAAGCTTTGTAACCTCAATGCTTCTACCCATTTTGATACTAGATATATATTTATCACATGATTATATTAAATATAGACCAAGACCCTAAAACATTCCTAACCCTAAGATACTCCATGTTTGGGTAAATAGCATCCAAAAATACCACTAGCTGTCCTAAGGTATAGCAGGAGAAAAATACAATGCATCAAAGGGAAAAGCTGTACTGAAGGAGAGACATAGGAAAGAGGGAAATTAGAAAAATAAAAGATGAAGAGAGACTTTTGCTTAATGTGGATGGGTTAGGTCATTGTGGAGGCTAAGGGGTAACAGATATTGTATGGTGGTGTACATGCCATAGGTTGTGCACACATAACCACCCATCATATTTAGACATAGCATCCGCCTGGGAGTCTCACCATACGATAGGCTCAGAGTCTGATCCATATTGCAGGAGAGTCGGAACAGCACACAGCGAGACATGAGGAGGAAGACCCATGACCATTTAGTCACCTGTCATTCTTCAAATGGATACAGTACTTCTAAAACACTAATACTCCTTTTATGGTATATCCATGATTGTAAATTAAAGCCAATAATGGCCGGGCGCGGTGGCTCACACCAGTAATCCCAGCACTTTGGGAGGCCAAGGCAGGTGGATCACGAGGTCAGGAGATCAAGACCATCCTGGCTAAAACAGTGAAACCCTGTCTCTACTAAAAATACAAAAAGAAAATTAGCCGGGCATGGTGGCGGGTGCCTGTAGTCCCAGCTACTCACGAGGCTGAGGCGGAAGAATGGCATGGACCCAGGAGACGGACCTTTAGGGAGCTGAGATCGTGCCACTGCACTCCAGCCTGGGTGACAGAGCGAGACTATGTCTCAAATAATAATAATAATAATAATGATAATAATAATTCTTAGCTTATCCCAAATAAATCCTGATTTAACTTAATTGTATCTTTCTTGAAATTCTATTAAGAGTAATAAGACATTCAATGATGTATTAAACGATAATAACAGCTGACATTTGTAAAGTGTTAACCACAAATATTGATTCACTTATACACAAAATGATTATTGAGTACTTAAAGTCACTGGGCTGTGCCCTGAGTAAATAAGAATGAGACAGTGCTGCCTCATGTTCTAGTCTTTCCTCTGCCAATTTTATACTCCTTTGTTCTAATGTGCACGGGCAACCCGCAAGTCAGCTAATTCTACAAAAATTTAAAAGAAACAAACTAACTTGAGGTTCTAAATAACTTACTCAAGTCCTGGCAGTCGGGATTTGACCATATAACTCTTGTCTCTATTTCTCAGACTGCAAAAACTAATAGGTCTTGGCAAATAATATATATAAGTTTTGTTAATGAATGGAAAACATTAGGAAGTTAAATATCTGGATACACATATTTTCTAGGCCAACGTTTCTCCTGCTAAATAATCCTACCTTCAGTCGCGGTTGATTTTAAACTACAGCCAAAAGAACCAAGGGTGATTGTGGCTGTCATTACTGAATAAATGTCATGGGGTTAGCAGGGAGAGAGAGAGAAAGAGACAGAGACAGAGAGAGGGAGATTACAGAATGGGGTACTAATAGTTTGTAACAGTTTTTAAACAGTCCTGTTGTAGATTAATGATAGGGTATCAGACAGTAGAGGTAAACTTTATAGCATATTGCATTTCTGATCAATGTCTACAGATTGATTTTTTTACAAAACTCCTCTGTCACACATGTAAGCGTCACAAGGAGCCTGAGTTTCTTTTGTTACAGATTTAAACAATATTCTAGCATAACCCTGAGAAAGTAAATAATATTTGTGATAATTAATGGATTTTCTAGAAAACTAAATGGTGGTGGTGAACTGCCAGGATCCCAAGGAAAATGAATAGCTCTAGCAAAAAGGATCTGTAGAAAAGAGGAAAGCCTGGTAGGCCTTCTGTCCCCATCTTATCCATAGGCTGACCAAGATAATACTTTGAATGTCACATTTACAAGCAAGTATTTTCTGGCCCGATAGCATCAAGCATAAAGTCAATCCATCATTTGTCCTAAAGGAACAGCAACATTTGTTTACACTGGAGGAGTCGCAAGTCTGAGGAGATTTTTCGATCAGAAATAACCTATCCTTAGACTGAGGTTGGTGAAGGAAGGCAGAAGTCTACACTGTGTTTTTCTGATTGAACTTTGCACACAGAGGAGTCTTTTGAAATAAGCGCTTCGATGTCAACAGCAGTTAATTCAGCAGGCACATGCTGTGGATTAGGGAGAACTAAGATAGGTGATTCTAACTGCTGCAACAGATGTTCTGGGAATATCAGAACCATTGGACTTCAGTGTCAAAGTGAAGCCAGGGACCATGGGAGAATCCTGGTGCCCCCCAAAATCACAGAACGTCTTTTGATTCACTTCACTCTGGCCTTTCAGGGTGTTTCTCTACCCTATCATGCCTCGATTAAGCCACATATTGGTTGAGTCGCCTTCCCTCCACTCCCCAAATGTAGCTGCCCAAATCAGATACCATCACAGGTCATGGATGATAAGTATTTTAATGCATGTGTCAGTGTGTGTCCTGTTTCTGTTACACTGAAGTACTTAAACGACAGTCATTGTGTTCTCTGCTGATGTGGATAGACTCTTACCTGGTCATAAATGTGTCCTTTATAATTGCTGTTACCTGAGGGCTTTCCATGAAGGCGACTTCAGCAATTAAACTTACTTAGGTATCAATCTTGGTTAAAGTGTGATGAACATTTAATTTAGAACAGTGTAGCTTCTTGGTCAGTTTGTGTTGATCTCCAACCTGGTATGTCAACTTGTTTCTCAGTGAGATGGAGAGGTTGAGAGTGCTGCCAAGAGGATGTTAACTATTTTATATGGCATCGTTCTACAAGGTTTGCAGCTACGTACTGAGGTAAAACAGCGTGAACACAGACAATTAAATAAAAACATAAGAAAATGAAAATATATTTCCAAGATAGGAGGGCAAGTTGAGTGGGAACAATATGCAGCCACTGCCTGAAGGCATTTGAAGAATGGGAATGGCGAGTCCTGGAAGATTTCCTGGGCCAACAACCTGAAGATTGCACCGCTGCGCAGAGCGCTCCTGGCCTCTGAAGCAGATGTTCTGGAGGCTGCTCTAGTAGTGGACAGACAGGTAAGGATGGTCTAAGCCAGCTTCCTGGAAAGTTCTAGGTCCAGCTTCTAAACGCTCTTCCCAAATTGATAATTCAAAGAGAGTCTGTAGAAACATTTAGGATTTAGGGAAACTACCGTCTACGTTTATTTTTCTTCCCACAAACTTTTAATAAGCAGCAACTATATTGGCCTGTGCCTGGTGTGGAAATAGGAAGGAAGGGGGAAAATGATGTCATAAGACACTGGCTGTGTGTCTCAGTTCCCTTGTGATTATTTTTGAGGTGGAAACGACTGACTCAAGGGCAGAGGACAGGAGGCCCTCAAGCACTACAGTTTGCTGATTGGAAGCGATCAGCATTACAAGCCCGGTGCAAGGGCAAAGGTGGGTCAGAGATGTGGGCTGAAGAGTCCTGGAAACAGAGGTCCTGGGCAGGGAAATCTGATGTGGGGCTTTGAGTAACCTCATGGGCATCTATGAAGAGACAGACAAAAATTAGTCTGTCCAGAGGAAGCGATGACTGATGGCATTTCTACCTGCACACAGTCTGGAAAAGAGTCGGCCCCACCCTGAGTCTTCCCACTCATCTCCTCTCACACATCAATCACCCTGTGTCCTAACCACGACAGCTGCTAAATCTTTAACTTAAGGGGGAAAAGATTTGTTTTTAACTTAAGGGAGGAAAGTATTGTTTAAAATCTGAGATGAAAGGAGGAATGACTATTCACTCTTCCTCTCCTAAAGACTTAGCCATTTTAGGCTGGGCGCGGTGGCTCACACCTGTAATCCTAGCACTTTGAGAGGCCGAGGAGGGCGGATCACGAGGTCAGGAGATCGAGACCATCCTGGCTAACACGGTGAAACCCCGTCTCTACTAAAAATACAAAAACAAAATTAGCCAGGCATGGTGGTGGGTGCCTGTAGTCCCAGCTACTTGGGAGGCTGAGGTGGGAGAATGGTGGGAACTCGGGAGGCAGAGGTTGAAGTGAGCTGAGATCACGCCACTGCACTCCAGCCTGGGTGAAAGAGTGAGACTCCGTCTCAAAAAAAAAAAAGATACACAATTTAGGTTAGAGAGGAGGAATAAGTTCAAGAGATCTCTTGTACAACATGGTGACTATACTATAGTTAATATAAAAAATTATATTGATGAAAATTGCCAAGACAGTAGATTTTAAGTCTTCTCACCACAGAAAAGTATGTGATGTAATGCTTATGTTAATTAGCTCAATTTAGCCATTTCAAAATGTATACATATTCCAATACCACATGTCTTACATGATAAATATATGCAATTTTTATTTGGCAATAAATAAACAAAAATATTCAAAAATGAATCAACTATTTTGTATTATGGAAGGTCTGTATCCAAACAATCTGTAGTTTGTTATTTGAAAAAACGAACAAAACTCCCCTAAAATATCAGAATTTCATTGCTTTTAAGATAGAGATTGGATATTTTATCAAATATTTTATGATTATATTTTACTCACTCATGGCCTGATTCCTCAGAACATACAGTCAGCTAAATTGCCAATGACTTAAACATTTGAAGTTAGGTTTGTTTTTGGTTGTTGCTGTTCATGCTGCAGGGCGTAAATTCCTGTGTAATGTGTGCTCACATATTCAGCTTTGCTTTCAGATTAAATGGAGCACTTCCTAATGGGTCAGTAGCCTGTGAATCCACTGCTTATGACAGTCATCACACTGTAGCTCTGCGTGAGGGCAGCCAAGTGTAAAACCAAGATTCTCCACTAATATCTGTCTAGGGGAGATGTGAGACAATGGCTTTTAAACTTCAGCGTATGTCAGAATTAACAGGAGGACTTACTAAAATACAGATTGCTGGGCCCCAGTTCTAGAGTTCCTAACTCAGTAGGTCTCAGGGGAGCCTGAGAATTTGCATTTATAACAAATTCCCGTGTGGTGCTGTCACTGCTCATTCAGGAACCCCACGTTAAAAACCAGTAGAGAAAAGTGTAGTGCTGCATTTGTTGCTGCCATATGTAAAACCTGTGAGGTAGCAAGTGAGGTGGTCATCACCACACATAATGAAAACAGTTTCATAAAACTCACTAATGAATGGGTCCAGTTCTGTTACCCCTTAGGTCTAACTTTTATGGAAGAAACACAGACCTTGCCTTCTGATGAATTGGCTGACTGCTGAACTAACTCACTGAGTCTTTCATTTACTTGGAAAATCATGATTGAACTTCACTGATCAGATGGACATTCTACTTAACACAGAGTGGACAAAAGTTTGGAAAAATGAACAAGTGTTTAACATATTTCACATATTAAGTTGCAATAACACTCATTGTTGATGAGCTAAGGGACACTACCTGGAGTGCTTCCCGCAGAAGGTACACCACCCGTTCCTTCAAGGGAGGGAGGAACCAGATGGTTGGTAATTTCCAAAACTGAGATGGACAATGTAGCCCTGAGGAGTGGGCTGCATGCTCCTCAGCTCGGAACCCTCGTGATTACTTTCTCTGGAATATGCAAAAAGTGTGGGTTTATTCAATGAAAATCAGAGGCACCAATCATCTGAGGCAATGTCTCAATGGGGAACATCTGAGGGGTTGATGAAGGTGTGTCTTAAGGCACCATGGTGACTGTAGTTTTGCACAGTATCTTGGACTTTTTGTTGCTATTGCAGATCAATACCATTACGTATCTCATGTCATGTAATATCACGAACTGGAATGGTGTATCTATAAATCACCTATTATGGATATTCCGTCATATTTTCAGGTTTTGGGCCACCCCGCAGAAGAGGATTCAATGAGCTCATGCTATCTTCCCTCTCAAAGGAGGTGGGCAGTAACACAGAGCATTTGAATTCAACGCTGAGCCTCTCATGAGAGGGGATACATGGGAAAAGAAGCTCTGTGAAAACTGGAGGTTACTGGGGCCAGATGAGGCTGTATTGCCATGATGGGGCTGGATGATTAGAAACAGTGCAGAGAAAGGGCCCTGACTGATTGGTGTTTGATTCCAAAAACATAAAACAAACGTGGCAGGTTTTCATGTCTTTGCTATTGTAAATAGTGCTGTGATGAAAGAACCAGTGCAGGTGTCTTTTTTATAAAACAATTTCTTTTTCTTTGGGTAGATATCCAGTAGTGAGACTACTGAGTTCAATGGTGGTTCTATTTTTAGTTCTTTTTTTTTTTTTTTTGAGACAGAGTCTTCCTCTGTCACTCAGGCTGGAGTGCAGTGGCGCGATCTCGGCTCACAGCAAGCTCCGCCTCGGGGGTTCACGCCATTCTCCCACCTCAGCCTCCCGAGTAGCTGGTACTACAGGAGCCCGCCACCATGCCTGGCTAATTTTGTTTTTATGTTTTTAGTAGAGATGGGGTTTCACTGTGTTAGTCAGTATGGTCTCGGTCTCCTGACCTCGTGATCCGCCCGCCTTGGCCTCCCAAAGTGCTGGGATTACAGGCATGAGCCACCGCGCCCGGCCCAGGATGGTATTTTCTAAAGTTTCTTCTAGGATTTTTATAGTTTGAGGTCTTACATTTAAATCTTTAAACTATCTTGAGTTAATTTTTGTATATGGTAAAAGGTAGGGGTCCAGTTTCATTCTTCTGCATATGGCTAACCAGTTATCCCAGCACCATTTATTGAATAGGGAGTCTTTTCCTCATTGCTTATTTTCATCAACTTTGTCAAAGATCAGATGGTGGCAGGTATGTGGATTTATTTCTAGGTTCTCTCTTCGGTTCCATTGGTCTATGTATCTGTTTTTGTATCAGTACCATGCTGTTTTGGTTTAAACTAGGTGCCCATAAACAGTGGATTGAATTAAGAAAATGGGGTACATATACACCATGGAATATTATGCAACCATAAAAAAGAACAAAATCGAACCAGTGTGGTGGCTCACACCTGTAGTCCCAGCACTTTGGGAGCCCAAGGCGGGTGGATCATGAGGTCAGGAGATCGAGACCATCCTGGCTAACATGGTGAAACCCTGTCTCTACTAAAAAATTAAAAAAATTAGCCCGGGCATGGTGGTGGGTGCCTGTAATCCCAGCTACTCAGGAGGCTGAGGCAGGAGAATGGTGTGAACCCGGGAGGTGGCGCTTGCAGTGAGCCGAGATCGCGCCACTGTACTCCATCCTGGGCGACAGAGCAAGACTCCATCAAAAAAAAAAAAAAAAAATCGTGTCCTTTGCAGCTGCATCCATGCAGCTGGAGGCCATTACTGTAAGTGAATTAACACAGCAACAGAAAACCAGAAAACCAAATGCCATGTTATTACATATATGTGGGAGCAAACCATTGGGTGCGCATGAGCATAAAGATGAACAAAAGACACTGGGACTCCTAGAAGGGGGAGAGAAGGAGGGAGGGTAAGGGTTGAAAAGCTACTTATTGGGTACTATGCTCACTACCTGAGTAATAAGATCATTTGTACACAAACCTCAGAGTTACACAATATACCCATGTAACAAATCTGCACATGTATCCCCTGAATCTAAAAGTTGAATTTTTTTCTTACAGTAAGCTTTTATTCATTTATGTTGCATAACCAGCAATATTGGGAGATATTCAATTTTTTTATTAAGGTTCTAGGCTGTGCCTTAAAGGATTCAAATATTTTAATAAAATGTAGTTTCAAACTATTTTAAATCAAAATACTCTAATGTTATTTCTAATATGAATGCCATTTTTTTCTGAGTGTGAAAAATTCCAGAAACAGTTATTTATTTTAATACGAAGCTAGTACAAAATAAAGTTTAAGTGAAATTAATTGGAGAAAAAGCCAACTTAACTAGGTATAAACTCCATACTTTGCCTCTCTTTATAGAAATAAAATCATGTTGCCTTCAAGTGTATAAGACAGCAGGAACTAATTTCCAAAGGACCGACACTTGGAAAAGCAGTGACAGCATTAGGAGGAATAACTGTTGAGAGCTGCACTCTTGGGACAGCTGGACTATGCTGCTGGGCAGAGTTCAGGCAGAGCAGGGCTGCTCTCTCTCCTGTCTGGAGAGTGCTCTGAGTGTAGCCCTAGGCCTGCACCTGGCAAGTTCATGGTTCAGACAAACTCTGGCCTCCCCAGCACAGACAGGCAGCATGGTTCTTCTCACAGTCCAGGGAAATGCTCCTGGACACATCTCAAAATGAAAGATCTTCTCATCTTGTCCCCCAGTGGTTCAAACTTCTGCTGAGTGTGGGCTGAATATCTTTGTGATACATTTATAAACAAATAGATGCTTCCTAAAGTTTTACTTTGCAACTGTTTCATCCCTCTTCTTCAAAATAAAGTGAATAAAATATTTCATGGAGTTTAGTGAGAAAAATAAATTAGATTATTCACATAAAATATTGATTACAGTGCTTGTTGGTACACTGTCCACTGTCTGGGCACACGAGCAATAAATTATAGCTGCTATTTTTAAATATATTATTTGAATATTTTCAGACATAAATGAGTATTCAAAACCTCTACTATAATATCTGTAAGATATTAAATGCCTACTAGGAAGTATTAATTATTTTTCTATACACAATGTACCAGGAATTCTCAACATGGTTCCCATTCAAATTGGATTGAGGACATTTTCCCACATTTTCCCAGTAGAGACTATCTCAAGTGTTGAACATGAGTGCTAGCTTTGCCCTGTCCTGTGAGTGCATCACCACACTGACACTCTTGAAGTCCTCTAACTTGATAGTTTCCACGTGAAATCTTAATCCAGTTCATGAGCAGGGTTGGTTCTATTGAAAATTAATGAGGAAGCAGATTAAATTTATTTTTACTTCCCACCCCAATCCCCAAAGCTTATTAATCTCCTTACATCCTGGCCCCTTGCTCTTCCATTTGTTCTGAGCTCTCAAAGTCTGTTTCTCTATGTGTTTTATCCTATCGATTCAATAATTGTTGTTAGAGTGTCTCCTCTGTATTACCCAGGGACATCTCGTTAAACGCTGCTATTACAAAGTAGATAAGACGCTGTCCATTCCCCCAGTTAATGCTTCTCTTAAATAATTGTCATAAATATCATGGGCAATGGCATAAAGCAGATTTTCCTGGTCTAATCCACGGCAGCAGTAATAGAAAGTTATCTCAGTGTGTTCAGTGTTGTTAACAATGTCCTGTTTTGTATCTTACTATAAGTTTTTCTTCGGATAAACTTGTTTTGTGAAATATGTTCAAAATGTATTAAGAGTCTGCCTTTTAAGCAAATTCTCTGAAAAGCTTCTCCTAGGTATGTACTAAATAAATACATTTTCCACTATGATGCATTCTGCCATTTGGTACATTTTAAGAACTCTTTTCTACTTATTTAATATAATTAAGGTTCAAGCTTATTGTACTTTCTTTTTACATGTTGTGCATAAATGTATGTACAATTAGTTCATTATATACATTGACTACAATTTTCTGTCTTGTTTTGTTTTTCTTTTCTCAGAGCTAAACTCCTGGAATAGGAGTTGGGAGACTGGAAGTCTGGCAGTGGCTCTACTGAGTTGACCGACCTGGAGTGAGCACGTGCCAGCACTTTGGTCTCCATATATACCACGCAAGAGTTCAAATAAAATAATGCACACACTTTCCTCCAGCTCTAACATTTAGGACTCGATCATATTTCAAATTCAAAACTCTTCTTAATTTTAATAGGAATCCCTCTCTAAGACAGCCTTTAAAAGGCAGTAAGCCAAATGTGCGATGGAATTATCAGGTGTATATATGCTGTGGGTTAATTAGCTGAAATACGGCTGCGCTCTGTTTAGCAGGTGAAAAGAGTTTACACCTTAAAGTAGAATGGTTTTAAAAATTGAGCATTAAAATGTTATTCTGTGTTAGTGTGGGTAATAAGATTAAAGAACACAGATTAGTTATCGACATAAAAGAATGGGCAGAAAAGTAAATAATGAAGGGAGCAAGACAAGAAGGCAGAATGCAGTGGAGATGAACGTAACTGATCTCATTCAAAACTCAAGGGATGTGTCAATAGTGAGCGGTGTGAGCCTGAGGGGTTTTAATCAATCATCTGGAACTGTGGGTCACTCCCGCATGGTACACCATGAAATTCAAAACAAAACAAAAAAATGGAGCAGAAGGAACATCACACACAACCACTGAATAAAGACGAAAAACATAAAGGAAGACACCCTAATGTCATCATGATGACTTCTTTGATAGAATTTTATCAAACATGTCTGCCAACTTTTGAAAAACCGCAACTGAAGAACAGGAGTGGGAAAGACACCCACTAACTTTCTTTTTTTTTTAAATTATACTTTAAGTTCTAGGGTACATGTGCACAACGTGCAGGGTAGTTACACATGTATACATGTGCCATGTTGGTGTGCTGCACCCAGTAACTCGTCATTTACATTAGGTATATCACCTAATGCTATCCCCCCTCCCCCCACCCCACGACAGGCCCCGGTGTGTGATGTTCCCCTTCCTGTGTCCATGTGTTCTCATTGTTCAATTCCCACCTATGAGTGAGAACATGCCGACACCCACTAACATTCTTCAGCTTTGAAACTCACAACAAACGCAGACGCACCACACAAGGCCACAGCGTCAGAGTCTATTGATGTTGGATGATGAAAGCACAGAAAACAGAACATGACTTTCATCAGTTTTGATCTTCTCATCTTCAGTGTTTTTAAGGCATAGAAGAGGACTAAAATGGGATGAATCCAAAGGTTAAAAAAGTGAAATTGCAGAGTGTTTCTGGCTAGCAAGAGTTAGGAAAAGCAAGCAAAAGCCTCTGAACCCTGTATCTCCACCATCTCTTCTGAGCTCGGGATTCCCAGCCTGGATGCAGAGAAAACCCTAGTCCCTATCCGGAGGAAGTCTTGTTACCTCAAATGCTGTGTATTCTTACCACACTTCTTTTCAACACAAAGCTGTTCTTTTTCTTGGCTCTCTCATTTCTATTTATATGACTGACATCTGTTATCTCTCGCTGAAAAGTTAGATGTGTTTTGGAACTAGGGTAAGACAAGACACACAGGGGACAAGATTTAAGGAGATGCTGCACTTGCACAACCGTGACAGTGAGTGTCTCCCTAAAGTCTGTGCCCTTGGCACTTCATTACATCACCCCCACCCTGGCCCTGAATCAGACCACTTCTGACTTCAACATACCGCTTGTGTCTGCCTGGCTTCTGTGCTCCAACGGCCCTGTTGGACTGAAAAAGTGATGCCCATGAACATGTTTGTTTGGCATGGCAGGTTAACTGCGATGAAGAGGTCCATCTCTTCTTTCAAGGGGCCTGCTGCAAAGTGCTAATCTCCTCTAAATGGCCGTGTTACATCCCTAGTAAACAAACATGCAGAAACATAAATGCCACTTCTTTAAGCTGGATTTCCATGTCCCATACAGATTCCTTGGGCGTGGGTGTGACTGGAGCATTCGTGGGGTAAAGCTATGGCAGAACCATGCTCAGGCCTGGTTTGGATCACCCTGCAAACATTCCATTCTCACCCCAGCTGTGTTCCCAGTGGAGGCAGAGAATAAGTGAGAGAAAAGTTGCAACTGGGGAGAAGACAATTCCAGACATAGTAGGGTGGTTGAACCAACTGTGTATAACATTCTAAATGACTTGAATCCAGACTGAGTACACTAGAAATACACAATACTTCTGTTGGTCTTAAATCCTACTGAATTACAGGAGAATAAAGAGGAAGTATTTAGAAAATGGATATACTTCAAGGAGAGCAATTGAACATTTTTGGGAAGAAATAAAGAGCTATTACTTTATTCCATGTCTTTATCATTTCATATCTAGATATTCTAATGGATATATATCTTTTTTTAATATTTTTCAAATACACTTTTATTTTCTTTTTTTCCTTCCTCACATACAGAACTTCTCCACATACCACACTTCTTGCAGCTATAAAGTCACTTGATGTTGGCCGGGTACCATTTTATCCCCAAAAACTCTGTTGACATCAAAATATGACAGTTGTTATATCCATAAAATATTTACATAGCACGGCATATTAAGCTTTAGACACTTGGCAATTAAACCACATAAAAAGAGGACAAGACCCCCATCCTACATGTTTGGAATCAGGTGTTCACCTGTCCCTATCTGGCGACTGTACACTGGTTCAAAGGGCAGCAGAGGCAACAGGCAGTTACTTCAGAGGACACTGAACACTATGATCTGGAAGCACGTTATGATGTAACCCAATGTCATGTACCACACACCTTTCTCCAAGGTGGTCTCATAATTCTAGAATGGAAGGTCCAGCTGTTACAAAATGAAGTCAGACAACACAACATTTACTCTGTGGAGATATCCTACTCATACTATGCACGTGCTGTGATTTTGAACATAACTCGTCCCAAAAACTTGTCACGATCATCCTGACTTTTCAGGTTGGCTGATCCATCAATCTTGCACTCAACTGTTACTTCTTTCCCAGTATTGTTAGGAGCAAAGCTGACCTGAACAGCAACCAATGGCTGTAGATACCCAACATGCAGTTTTTTCCCATAATATAGGAAATATTTTAAGTCTATCATTCCATTATGAAGATAAACTGCTACATTTGGTATATCTTCATTCTTTGAAACACAATCTATCCTTGGCACTCCTTCAGGCTTTAATCCAATTATTCTGTTCATTTTCACAAGAATACAAGGGTTTCCTTGAGAATAGCCAAAATCAGGATCATTCATACCACTGCATGCTTGAAGTAATGAAATAGGAAACTGACATGCAACATAAACTGGACCCATCTGTTCAAAAAGTGCTCCATCAGGACAGACTGTGAGGTTCTTCTGTTCTTCTAAAGTATATGGTTTTAGAAACTTCTTAAGGTCTTCAATGTACCCTGCATACGAAGTTGGATCAGACCTACTGAATGTATATTCCAATGCGGTCACTGGTTTTGGAAAAACCATGAGTCCTGGGCTAGGAATCTGGTCACGGTATTTTGGAACCTCATCGTTGAGAGTCTGAAGCATAACCCACATCGTGAATGAGAAGAGTGCAGCCAGGAACCCATAAAAAACTAGGTAGAAGAGCAAGATCAAACCCCAGCTTTTGGCGGTGCGCCCCAGGAACTCTCCGGTGGTCGGGTTGTAGGTGAAGAGCTTCCACTCGGCCAGGCTCTGGTTGAGGGACTTCTCTTCGTTCTTCGTCATGGTGTGCGCGCGGACGGCGAGAGGAGCTGCGGCCGCGGGGATGGAGGCGGCGACGGCTGCGGGGATGGAGGCGGCGGCGGCTGCGGGGATGGAGGCGGCGGCGGCTGCGGGGATGGAGGCGGCGACGGCTGCGGGGATGGAGGCGGCGACGGCTGCGGAGGCGCGTCCCGGCTCCGGCGGCGCAGCCCGGAGACGGCAGTGGAGGGTGGGACGGCCGAGAACACCTCCTCGTTACGGGGAGTACTCGAGCCGACTGCGCCGCGCCGCGCCGGGCGGCCGCTTGGGCCCGGATATATATCTTTCTGATTGACCTCCTGCACCAATATTTTAAACTTTTTCTATTCATTCTGCATGTGGCATTCCAAAGTGCCACTGGTTCATTCATATTACAAGCACAAGGATAAACAGATAACTTTTTTTTTTAACCTTATGAAGTACAAATGCTGGCTGGGCGCGGTGGCTCACACCTGTAATCCTAGCACTTTGGGAGGCCGTGGCGGGTGGATTACCCGAGGCTGGGAGTTCGACACCAGCCTGATCAACATGGAGAAACTCCGTCTCTACTAAAAATACAAAATTAGCCGGGAGTGGTGGCGCATGCCTGTAATCCCAGCTACTCGGGAGGCTGAGGCTGGAGAATCGCTTGAACCCAGGAGGCAGAAGTTGGCAATTAGCCGAGATCATGCCATTGCACTCCAGCCTGGGTGACAGAGTGAGACTCCATCTCAAAGGAAAAAGAAAAAAAGGAAAGAAAAAAAAAGGCTTTTCCACATATTTATATTCCATATCATTTTAAATATTAGACAATTTATTTCACTTTGGATGCACTCTAAGTTTAAACAAAGGAAATTAGGACAAAGATAAAATGAGGATTGATTAGTAAGAAAAAGCTAGAGTGAGTTGGTACCCACAATGACAGGCCATGAAAACTTTTACAGCTGTTGATTTTAGTAGAGCAATTTAGTACTGCGTTCTTGGTAGGCAGAGTGAATAAGGAGCAAGAGTCAGTCATAAGATCCCAATTGGCTACAATTTAAAAACACACCTGTTAATCAAGGAAAGAACCACAATTTTTGGAGACAAGTTCTAGGAGAAATTCTAATCCACGGCATAATGGAAGATGATGCCTTAGCAGTATCTCCATGAGGAACTCACCTGTGAGTCTCACTAGTTGTCTGTAACACTGACTCTTACTTCAAGCCAATGACATGACTTGGTTCTCTGCATGGCTTTGAAGACCCTTCAAGATTAGGCCATCCTCAGCTCCAGCAGAGCCCATCTCCTCAGTGAACACTGGGGATCCCACTCTCCTTTCTCCTTTCCAGGTGGCTTGTTCATAGCATGTGGAATCTCTGTCATTAGAAGCCACAAATTCAGCCACATTTTATGTTTCTACTTCATTCTTTGTGAGAAACAACCCCACTTGAGACATAAAATGAGCCGTTGATGGTGAAGAAAATCCAAGACTGCAGAGAGAAAAGCCAATATTTAGGCAGAGTCAGATTCTAATTGGTTACTGGTGTCCATATCTCTAATTTATCAATGATATTCTTTTTACATTTTGGGTAGCAAAGAAAATGGAAAGATGAAAACTTGGGCTTGTAGTTATCTTTATCAAAATATTTGAACAGATTTTCAGGTACCTGATTTGCATAAGTTACAAACACATTCACTTAGCTAAAGTTTGACAGACCTGAGGATGAGTGGGCAGCCTTTACTGCCACGGAAAATCTAGCATAAATATTTTGTTTCTGTTTTACTGCTTTTTAAAAGTTGTACATATTTAATGTATTTGTCTTGATGAGTTTAGAATAAGAATATGCCTATGAAACCAACATCACTATCATGGCCATAAATGTATCTATCACCTCCCAAAGTTTCCTATTGACTCTTTATTATTATTACTGTTTCATTTTGTTTGGTGAGAACACTTAACATAAGATCTACCTCCTTAGCAATTTTAATTACACAGTAAGGTGTTGTTAGCCGTAGGCACTATGCTGTATGGCAGATCTCCAGAACTTATTTACCTTGCATAACTGAAACTTCGTACCCCTTAATCATCACCTTCCCATTTGCCCCAACCCCTAGCCCCTGATCACCATTATTCTATTCTCTATTTCTACGACTGTGATTATTTTAGCTTCTACATATAAGTGAGATCATGCAGTATTTCCTTTCTGTGTCTGGCTTATTTCACCAACATTATGCCCTGCAGGTCCACTCATTTTGTTGCAACTGGAAGAATTTCCTTCTTTTTTCAGGCTGAATAATATTCCATTGTATGTACTATGAACCCAAAATATCTGAGACAGATCTCAGTCAATTTAGGAAGTTTATTTCACGAAGGTTTAAGGATGCACTGGTGACACAGCCTCAGGAGATCCTGATGACATGTGCCCAAGGTGGTCGGGGCACAGCTTGGATTTATACATTTTAGGGAGACATAAGACATCAATCAACATGTAATATGTACATTGATTTGGCCTAGTAAGGTGGGACAACTCCACCTTACTTCAACTCCCCCCACCCCCACCAGGTTCCAGGTTTAGAAGAGGCTTCCAGGTTAGAAGAGACAAGGGACAAAAAGGTTGCATTCTTTTGAGTCCTTGATACGCCTTCCACTAACTACACAATTTAGTCTGGCTCAGTGAATCTGCTTTGTACATAAACAATAGGGCAGAGGAAGCAATCAGATATGCATTTGTCTCAGGTGAGCCTCAGAGGAATGATTTTGAGTTCTGTCTGTCTTTTGTCCACAAGGAATTTCCTTATGGGCAAAATGTGAGGGAGGTATGTAGCTTTTTATCTTTGTAGGCTATTTTATTTAGGAATCAAAAGGGAGGCAGGTTTGTCTGACATAGTTCCCAGACTGACTTTTCCCTTGGCTTACTAATTTTGGGGTCCCGAGATTAGTTTTTCTTTCACAGTACAAACTGTGATTTCTTTCTCCATTCATCTATTGATGGACATTTAGGGTGTTTATACATCTTAACTGTTGTGGATGATGGTGCAGTGAACATGGCAGTGTGGATATCTCCTTGAGATCCTGATTCCAGTTCCTCTGAATATATACCCAGAAGTGGCATTGTTGGATGATATGGAAGTTCTATTTCTAATTTTTTTTTTTTTTTTTTTTTTTTTTTTTGAGACGGAGTCTCCTCTGTCGCCCAGGCTGGAGTGCAGTGGTGCGATCTCGGCTCAATGCAAGCTCCGCCTCCCGGGTTCACGCCATTCTCCTGCCTCAGCCTCCCGAGTAGCTGGGACTACAGGCACCTGCCACCATGCCCGGCTAATTTTGTTTTTGTATTTTTAGTACAGACGGGGTTTCACCGTGTTAGCCAGAATGGTCTTGATCTCCTGACCTCGTGATCCGCCCAACTCGGCCTCCCAAAGTGCTGAGATTACAGGTGTGAGCCACCGCGCCCCGCCACTATTTCTAATTTTTTAAGTAATCACCACATTGTTTTCCATAAGAGCTACATCAGTTTACAGTCCCAAAAACAGTGTGCAAGGGTTTCCTTTTCTCCACAGCCTTGCCAAGACTTTTCTTTTCTTAATAATAGAAATCCTAGGAAATGCTGAGGTGATACCTCATTGTGGTTTTGATTTGCATTTTCCTGATGGTTAGTGACAATGAGCATTTTTTATATGCTTGTTGGCCATTTGTTTTGTTGTTGGTTTGTTTATTTATTTATTTATTTATTTATTTATTTATTTATTTTTGAGACAGAGTCTCGCTCTGTTGCCCAGGCTGGAGTGCAGTGGTGCAATCTCGGCTCACTGCAAGCTCCACCTCCCGGGTTCACGCCATTCTCCTGCCTCAGCCTCCCGAGTAGCTGGGACTGCAGGTGCCCACCACCACGCCCGGCTGCTTGTCTGCCATTTGTATGTCTTTTTGAGAAATGTCTGTTCGTGTCCTTTACCCATTTTTAAAAATTGGCTATTTGTTTTCTTGCGTTTCAGTTGCATGAGTCTCTAATATATTTTGGATATTAAACACTTATGTGGTTTGTAAAAGAATGACACTGGACCTTTATAATACACACAAATTAACTCAAAATGGATTAAAGAATTAAATGTAAGACCTGAAACCATAAAATGCCTAGAAAACTGAAGGAGAAAGCTCCTTGACATTTATCTTGACAATGATTTTTTTGGACATGACATCAAAATCACAGACAAGAAAATCAAAAATGAACAAGTGAAATAAAGCTTGTGCATAACAAAGGAAATAATCAACAAAATCAAGAGGCAACCTACGGAATGGGAGATTAGCATAAATATTTTGTATGGACAAAATCTGTTCAAGAAAATCAATAATGAATGCTTTGAACTGTAACAGGTTTAGTACTTTAAGTACCCATGGAAGCAGTTCATTGCATTCTTTTATTATTTTTTATTAGAATTTTCTCTCTTTTGGCCTGGCGCAGTGGCTCACACCTGTAATCCCAGCACTTTGGGAGGCCGAGGTGGGCGGATCACGAGGTCAAGAGATGGAGACCATCCTGGCTAACACAGTGAAACCCCATCTCTACTAAAAATACAAAAATTAGCTGGACGTAGTGGCACACGCCTGTAGTCCCAGCTACTCAGGAGGCTGAGGCAGGAGAATCGCTTGAATCCAGGAGGCGGAGGTTGCAGTGAGCCGATCTGGCGTCACTGCACTCCAGCCTGGGCAACAGAGCGAGACTCCATCTTAAAAAAAAAAAAAAAAGAATTTTCATTTTTTGCGGCGGGTGCGGCGGCTCATGCCTGTAATCCAAGCACTTTGGGAGGCTAAGGCGGGTGGATCACGAGATCAAGAGATAGAGACCTTCCTAGCCAACATGGTGAAACCTCGTCTCTACTAGCAATACAAAAATTAGCCAGGTGTGGTGGCGTGTGCCTGTAGTCCCAGCTGCTCAGGAGGCTGAGGCAGGAAAGTCACTTGAACCGGGGAGGCAGAGGTTTCAGTGAGCTGAGATCATGCCACTGCACTCCAGTCTGGTGACAAAGTGAAACTCTGTCTCAAAAAAAGTATATATTTTTTAAATCTTTTAATTTTTTATTTTTTATTTCACTTTAAGTTTTGGGATACCTACGCAGAATGTTCAGTTTTGTTACATAGGTATACACGTACCATGTACCATGGTGGTTTGCTGCACCTATCAACCAGTCATCTAGGTTTTAAGCCCCACATGCATTAGGTATTTGTCCTAATGCTTTCCCTCCCTTTTTCCCTTACCCCCAGACAGGCCCTGGTGTGTGATGTTCCCCTCCCTGTGTCCATGTGTTCTCATTGTTCAACTCCCACTTATGAATGAGGACATGCAGTGTTTGGTTTTATGTTCCTGTGTGAGTTTGCTGAGAATGATGGCTTCCAGCTTCATCCATTTCCCTGCAAAGGACATGAACTCATTCTTTTTATGGCTGCGTAGTATTCCATGGTGTATATGTGCCACATTTTCTTCATCCAGTCTATCATTGATGGGCATTTGGGTTGGTTCCAAATCTTTGCTTTTGTAAATAGTGTTGCAATAAACATACATGTGTATGTGTCTTTATAGCAGAATGATTTATAATCCTTTGGGTGTATACCCAGTAATGGGATTCCTGGGTCAAATGGTATTTCTGGATCTAGATCCTTGAGGAATCGCCACATTGTCTTCCACAATGGTTGAACTAATTTACACTCCCACCAACAGTGTAAAAGTGTTCCTATTTCTACACAGCCTTGCCAGCGTCTGTTGTTTCCTGACTTTTTAATAATCGCCATCCTTTCAAAACTTTAACCTGACAGCATTTAAATTCAATTCAAAAGAAAATAAATTGGCCAGACACGGCGGCTCATGCCTCTAATCCCAGCACTTTGGGAGGCTGAGGCAAGCAAATCATTTGAGGTCAGGAGTTCAAGGCCAGCCTGGCCAACATGGGGAAGCCCCACCTCTACTAAAAATACAAAAATTAGCCAGGCTTGATAGTGTATGCCTGTAATCCCAGCTACTTGGGAGGCTGAGGCAGGAGAATCGCTTGAACCCAGGAGGCAGAGGTTGCAGTGATCCCAGATCATGCCACTACAGAGTACACTCCAGCCTGGGAGACAGACCAAGACTCCATCTCAAGAAAAAGAAAAAAAGAAAATCAGTTGACTAAACAGGTAAGAAACAAGAACAAAAATATAAATCTATTCAATATATTTATTTTCTGAACATAATGAGAAAGGTTATAATACTTGTAAAAGTTCCTTCACTCATTAGTTATACTTTGCATTGTCTACTTTTATTTTATTTAATTAATTAATTTATTTTTTTGAGACGGAGTCTTGCTCAGTAGCCCAGGCTGGAGTGCAGTGGCATGATCTCGGCTCACTGCAAGCTCCGCCACCCAGGTTCATGCCATTCTCCTGCCTCAGCCTCCCGACTAGCTGGGACTACAAGTGTCCGCCACCACACCTGGCTAATATTTTTTGTATTTTTAGTAGAGATGGGGTTTCACCATGTTAGCCAGGATGATCTCGATTTCCTGACCTCATGATCCACCCATCTCAGCCTCCGAAAGTGCTGGGATTACAGGCATGAGCCACCACGCCTGGCCGGATTGTCTACTTTTAGAAAAGTAAGCTGTGAAACACCTAAACTAGGTTATTGCTATGTGACTATATTAACTTCTCTATCCTTCCACCCTTCACTCAAGTACATACATTTTAGAATGGAAAAAAAAGGATGAGAGGAAGCTTCATGCATCAGGCATCAGACATCTAACAAAGAGGTTTGTTAAGCTGAACTGTTGTCCTGAACCACATTTGGCCAACTGGAACTGCTGGAAATTGTGAGGGAGATGATGAAGAAGGTTCTGGTCCCTCTCATGTTGGACAGATTGCTGACAGCCATGGCTGAATGGAGGGAGACAGGAGTGGAAAGCCTTTGTTCTAAGAGTTCTAGGTTTTGCATATGAATACATAGCTGAATCGAAGTGAAAGGTAGAGAAGGAATATGTAAAACATTGGACGTTTTTGGAAAACAATATTTTCTTCAATTAGTGCTTTTGTGAATAACAGGATGCATTAGGTGTCAGGAGAGACTTTAAAAAAATTGTGCCAATTTGTGGGTAAGGCTCAGAGCCGAGAACAAGGCATTCCAGTTATTGCTGCCTCTCAGGACACCCAGGTTCCCACAGGCTTGCTGGGAGGTCTGAATTCGGGAGAACAAACCCTCTCCCAGACTCTTGTCCCACAGTGGACATCAGAGAAGGACCTAGGGTGGAGGAATGGTCACCTAGTTGGGGAGTGCTATGTTCCTGAAAAGATCCTAGTCTTGTTCACCTCTCTAAAGCCAAAGGATATAGCCCTAAGAGAAAGGATTACTCCTGGAGATTGGGACCCTAAACCCTAAAGTTCAGAATGAGTGAGTCCCTCATTGGGAAGTTGCTAAGCTACACAGTTGGCAGAGAAGATGAGCTGCTGAGGCTGGAGAAAAGGGAAGAAGAGAACATAGAGAGTTGAGAAAGGAGTCTTCAAAGAGCAGCCATTTCTAGCCCGGGGCATGGCAAGGGTCCACGCGTGTCTATGGAGTTAACAGCACCACAGCAGGAGGCTGAGGTTAAGCCGTTTTCCTGGCTCCACCATCTTCACAAAAACGCTTACGGTGTAAGGGAATCTCTACGAAGGAAGTTTGGTCAGAAGCTGGGGAGAGATGTGATGTCAGTTTGAGAAGGATCTTCCATGCCAATGAACTTTGCAGAAACAAGACCCTGGGCTCGTAAGATCTTGCAAAGATCCCAAAAATTCACTCCTTGAAGGAATGATTATTTGTACACCTGCCACACAAAGGGAACCCATGGCCACTCGAGAAAGGGGACTGCACCCACACCACAGGTAGCCAAGGCAAGGGATAGCTCTGTCCCGCTCCTGCTAGAGAAGGGAAGGATGTGTGAATAGAAAACCTCTCCTTATTTTCAGTGTGGGTGCGTGTGTGGGGGGGACGCACGTGCACACACACACACACACACACAAGGAGAAAGAGGTCTTTCGTTTAAAAATGATTGAACATAAGAGTGCAATTTAAACTGTAATTTCTCCCACCCAAGTCACGACAATCAAAAATGTCTCCAGACATTGCTAAATGTCCCCTGAGGGGCAAAATCCCTCCAGATTGAGAACCCCTGGTCCAGAGAAAGACCTTATCATTGAGTGGCAGCAACTGTTTTTTTTTCTTTCATCTGTTACTTAGACATTCTATGCCACAAAGTGAAAATTAAAGGGAATAAACCTACTGACAAGTCGTGGAACAAACAGATGTTTTCTGGCAGAATCAGGAAAAAAGCCAGTGATGCACTGAAAATTACTAGAATTTCTCCTCTGTGGGAGAATCTTGGCAGGCAACCTCAGCAGGCATGGGGCTAGATGTGCTTGATTTTTATGCCAAATATTGACTGATTTTCTTAGGTATTGTTCCATGGTATTTTTTCAACTAATGTCCAGACTGAGCAGAAAGGCAGCCTGTCTTTGCACGTCATAAAATGAACTGTAGACATATTTGCAGTTGACATAGAAATAGGGTTAAAATGAGTAGACATTAAGTTTTCAGCCTAGGTTCATGTTTGCATGTTCTAAATGCTTTTTTCTCCACTTTCTGACATGGAAATAACCATTTTTTAGGCCTAGATCATACAAAGCCCCTCTGTGGCATGATCCTGTTCCCACAGGAAAGTGCCGTCTATCACTTTTCTGGGCCTACCCAGAGCACTCTATACTTACCTGAACATATATCCATGTCTTCCTATAGATCTATGATCTATAAATTTATAGTCTTTGTGCCCAGCAGTTAGCACATTTCCAGACACAGTTAGGTGCCTAATTAGTACTTACTTACTTACTGAATGAATGAATCATCAGCTGAAATGCACGCACATCCATGTTTCAATTATGCCCCACATAGTAGGGCTTCCTTTTCTCACTCTTATATAACAGAGAAACAATATTCAGTGACACTCGCTAAAGCACCGTACAAGAGACTTTTCTGAAGGAGGGATCTATGGAGACGGGTATAGGGCCCATGGCAATGGGATTTCATAGTGGAGGAGAGAAACTGGGCTGCAAATGCAGCATGGGCAAGTGGGAATTTATAACCAAGGGCATGGTGGGGGCCAGTGGGCGGAAAATTATGAAGAGGAAACAGCAGGGCTGGGGGATTCTGGCTAAAGCTACCCCCAGTAGGATTCTTGCTGAAGACAGGCCAGGCTGATGAGGTATCAACCGGGGGACAGTGGAAGATGACAAACCTGATTGGGTATTGCGGTGATCAGATATTGAGAGTGGGGAGTTCTTACTAAACTGACTTAGCAAGGTTCTTGCTAAACTGCACTTTATAAGGAAGTGCACAGATGGGCCTTGGGGAGGGTTCAGGGGAATGAATAAATTTTGGTCCAGCCAAGAATCTGTCACCTAAAAGGAGTGTCTTTTTCAATTGGGATCGGGGGTGTCCGGGGTCTCAGCCTCCTGTCTCCCCAGCTTGTTAGCTGTGGGCTGGTCCACGTTCCTCATTGCTTTGTATTCCACAGGGTGCGTGGATTTGGTCTCCACTCTTCCTGCCCCACAATGACCTCATGTTCCCTTCCCCAGAAGGAACACACATTGGCTGGGCCCACCTGGAAATTGAAGCTATACACTGCCCACACTGCTGTTTGCTTCTTCCACAGCAGCCGAGCCCCTGCCTCCACCCCCACTTACTTGCCATCAGAGCCTTGCTTTGGCTCATGTGTGCTAAGAGAAGGTGACCCAATTTCCAGCCTAGGAGCAAAGTCACCATGAAGTCATGCTGACCTTATTACCTCTGGTTTAGGGGGAGCCTCTGACCGAATTCTGGCAACGGAGCCATGAGGAATCTGGGAGCCCCTGAGAAAGAGTTCCACACCGACATAAAAAAGTGAGAGCAGAGGTTCACCGCTCTCCTTCCACTGGTGCTGTCCTGACTGACGTGAGGTCACCTTAGGACCAGCGAGGAGCGAGCCCGAGGGCAGGGTGCGTGCCTGGGATGGCAGTGCCAACAGATGGAGATAGTAGGTTCTGGTAACACCGCAGGCCCTGGAGCAGACCGACCCTAATCTGCTCTCTCTTCCAGATCCTTGCTTGTGAGATTTAACTGTTTAAACCAGATGAACAGGGTTTTCTGTTAACTTGTAGGTAACTGTACCTTGCACAAAATGATTGTTTACTGAAACACTCTTGGAACTGTACAAACTCCTCAGTATCGGTAGGTAGGGGTTCAGGGAAGGGCCATGAAGCTGTCATCATGCCCAGATTTAGCTTAACCAAGGAGCAAAACATCCCTGTTTCTGCCTTTGAAAGGAGTGGTCCGTTGTTTCTTTGCTGTTTTTACACTTAAAAAAAAAATCTGATCAGCAGTTCTTCCTGTTGCTCAGTATGTACACTTGAGGGCAGGTGGTTGGGTGCACAGGCAGGGCGAATGGAACTATAGCCAAAAAGGAGAGCAACACTGAAAATCTGTTGCTGAAGTCACAACTTCCTCTCAAGGTTGGAGACCTCAGGGCTCAGCTCTTGGCTGCTTTGCTGTCCTCTCTCACAGACTTAAAGACCAGCCAGAGTCTGAAGTCTCTGCAGGATTTCCCTCCCACCACCTCTCCTGTGAGCTCCTGGTGACACAGTCCTCAGCCCTCTCCATACATCCACTCGGATGTCTCAATGTCATGTCCAGCTTAACGTGTTCAAACATGAACTCCTGGTTTTCACTTCCCAAATCTCCTTCCCTTTAAGCATTTCCAGTCTAAGAGGCAGCAAGTCATCCACCCACTCATTCAGGCCAAATATCACAGTTGTCCTCAGTTCTTCCGGTTCTCTCAAATTTACATGCAGTTGATCATAAAATCTGTAGAGTCTGACTTCACTCTCCTTCTGAAATCTTACCCCATTTCACCTCTACCCCCACCCTGGATCAAGCCACCATCTCCTTCTGCCTGGGCTGCCAACATGGCCCCCACCTGTATCCTTGCCTTGGCCTTTGCCCACCTTCAGCCTATTTTTCTGCAGCTGCCCAATTTATCTTCCCAACTCATAATTCACATTAAAGTCCTCCAGCATATTTGTATCACACTTACAACAAAATATAAAGGCCTTTCCTTACTATGCTACTCTGTGATGTATTCTAAATGTTACATTGCATTGAACTAATGAGCCTGATAAAAGTGTTGTGAGCAGATATATAAGCATTCCTGGATTGGCCATGGGGATATCAATTCATATGGATACATGGTGCAAATCCTTAGAGTAACTGATGTGTCTAAAGAAATAATAATGTAATGATCCACATTCCAGTCACTAATATTTGAACCCTCCAAACCTCATGTTGAAATTTGATCCCAGTGTTGGAAGTGGGGCCTAATGGGAGGTGTTTGGGTCATGGGGTCGGATCCCTCGTGGACGTCTTGGTTCTGGGGAGTGGGGGTAATGAGTGAGTTCTCGCTCTGTTATCTCCTGCAAGAGCTGGTTGTTAAGAAGAACCTGGCACCTCCCCTCTCTCTTGCCTCCTCTCTCACCATGTGATCTGTGCACACTCCACCCCACCTTCCCGCATGAGTGGAAGCAGCTTGAGGCCCTCCCCAGGTGCACGTGTCAGTGCCACGCTTCTGGTACAGCCTGCAGAACCCTGAGTCAAATACACGTCTTTTCTTTATAAGTTTCCCAGCTTCAGGTATTCCTTTATAGCAATGCAAAAATGGACTGAGGCACCGAGTGACTCAGAGAGCCCTTTTATCAGCTACTCTATTGATTCCATCAGGAACTAAGACCTGTTATGGTCTTACATCACTGCAGTGAGCCTTGCCCCGTCACTTGTGTGTATTACCTAAACACTAGAAGCCGCTAAGTGACAACTTTGTGGGCAAATGTAGTATCAATTCCATCAGAGTTACTGGAAATACATTTTGTATTCAAGCTTTTCCAGTCACTAAACATTTTCTGTGATAGTTGTCCATGTGGCAATAAACTGCTGCTCATCCAATCTGGGAATGTGGTGCATCACTAAAGTCTAATAAAGTTTTGGAAAAGATTCACACATTTCTGAATTTCACTAAGGTCTAATTATTTTGCCATTTCTCTCATCCTAAATATAATTGAAATGCAATGAGTGAGAGCCCACAGGGATTCTCTTAGTGTCCAGATGGGCATTTCTGCTTTTCCTCATGACGGGCTGGACTATAGAAAATTAATTGGTATTTTCAGCTGTGCCAGGTTGTCGGCCAGCTCACAAGTGTAACTGATGACTTAGTACTCGCAAACCATTTATCCTTAAACAGTAATTCCATATTAATAATTTGTTCCAACTCATTTATATCTCAATTTTTAAGCTAGAAAAAATCTCACGTAAAATGTAAAAAGTTGACTAGTAACTTCTTAGTCATCTTTGAATAAACAAATCAGGAATGTTGCTGGCCTATATGAAGTACTTCCTGTATTTAGAAAAGTTTCTGGAGAGGCCGGGCGTGGTGGCTCACACCTGTAATCCCAGCAATTTGGGAGGCCGAGGCAGGCGGATCATGAGGTCAAGAGATTGAGACAATCCCGGCCAACACGGTGAAACATTGTCTGTACTAAAAAAAATACAAAAGTTAACTGGGCATGGTGGCACATGCCTGTAGTTCCAACTACTTGGGAGGCTGAGGCAGGAGAATTGCTTGAACCTGGGAGGCAGAGGTTGCAGTGAGCCAAGATTGCGTCACTGCGCTCCAGCCTGGGCGACAGAGCAAGACTTCATCTCAAAAAAATAAAAATGAAAATAAAAATAAGTGTTTCTGGAGCATAGGAAATGGCATTTACATACTAAAATGCAATTTCTACAAATCCAAAATATTTAAGTCATATTTTAATTTGTTTACATAGCTTTAGAGGTTAATATAGAAAAAATATAAACCTAGACATTTTTGAAAAATAAAATTTTATTGTTGAGAATAATTTTTATTTGAACTAAATGCTTTGAAATGCTCAAAAGCTTTTGTGTGTTATGGTGGTTATGGTATGTGTGTGTGTGTATATCTAAATTGTATAAAGGAGTGTGAGGAGTGTGAGTCAGTCAACTAACACAAAGTATTTTTTCTTGTTTTTGATATCAAAGCTATAATAATTCAGTAATAAATATCAAGACTGTATGTCAATCCTCTAAAATTTGTTTTATTTGGGAAACAGTGAACATGTGTAGGAAATATGATTTTTGTATTACATGTTCTCACTCATGTGGATGCTAAAGAGGTTCTCACTCATGTGGATGCTAAAGATGCTCACGGAGGTAGAGAGTAGAATGATAGATACGAGAGGCTGGGAAGGGCATGTGGGTCAGGCGGATGGGATAATGAGGGGAGGTTGGTCAATGGGTATCACCATACAGTTAGAAGGAATAAATTCTAGGGTTCAATCACAGAAATATTTGTAGGGTGACTATAGTTAACAGTGATGTATTGTATATTTCAAAAACAGCTAGAAGAAAGGACTTGAAATGTTTCCAACACAAGGAAATGATAAAAGGTGGTGGACACCCCAAATACCCTGACTTCATTACTACACATTCCATGCATACAATGAAATATCATATTTATGTACCCCATAAATATGTACAAATATTATGCATCAATTTAAAAAGAAAATACAGTTTTGGGTAATTGAGTAAAACAATTTTTTTCAAATTTTGTTTTGGCTTAGTGAGAATTAATTAAAAGCATTCATCAAGATGTAGTGCTTATCTATTTTAATTTAGCCACACATTTACTATTATTTGGATAATTATGCTTGTGACAATTTAAATGGTCATACCAGAACAGTCGAGAAGTGGAGAGATCTTATACCTAGTTCAATGATTTGTTTAGTTTTTTGCTTCAGAACATGTCTTTCAGATGAAATGTCACCTGCAAGTTGGATGAATAAAGCAGCTCGAAGCAGACATTCTTGGGGCAGGAAGGGTGCGGGGGCCCAGACTCTTCTACCAACCCCTCCTCTCCCTGTGGCAGGTGCTGTGCTGGGTCTGAGGAGCAGCTTCCTGTGGCAGTAGCCCTGGTGCACACTGTCACAGAGACAATCTCTCCCTCTCAGTGACGTGGCTGCTGCGGGGCCCAGCTGTCAGGACTCAGCCCATGGCTTGTTAAGTTTTCTTATTTAAAACGTGCTTTTTAAAATCGAGTTTAAATATAGGCTCCTTGTAATTGCCTAGTTAAATAACCTGACATTAGTAATCTTGTATCCGCCAAGATACCTGACATGTTAACATGACTTATGTCTAAAGTGCAGTGATGAAAAATGCAGTTTGTTTTGCTCTTGCTCTAACATATGTGCCACTCCTGGAATATAGATACGAATTGGGAAATGGAACATTATTCATGTAATAGATATTACATTCAAGTTAAAACTGCATGCACATAAGTAGAGTATGCACAGGCTCTAAAGGCCGGAAGCAAATAAAGAAACATAATGTTGTCAAAGAGATCTCCAGTCTTAAAAAGCAAGAAAATGATGTGGACACACCAATGAGTAAAAATATGAAACAAAATAAAATAAAGGATGGGGTTTCTTTTTACTTGGAGGAAAGGGGTGAAAGCATACAGAAGACTACAGAAAGTGAGAATGTTTATTTTTATTTTGTTTTATTTTATTTTATATTATTTTATTTTATTTTATTTTTGAGGAGTCTTGCTCTGTCGCTCAGGCTGGAGTGCAAAGGCGCAATCTTGGCCCATTGAAACCTCCGTCTCCCAGGTTCAAGTGATTCTCCTGCTTCAGCCTCCCAAGTAGCTGGGATTACAGGCACCCTCCATGACACCCAGCTAATTTTGTATTTTTAGTAGAGATGGGGTTTCACCATCTAAGCCAGCCTGGTCTCAAACTCCTGACCTGGTGATCCACCTGCCTTGGCCTCCCAAAGTGCTGGGATAACAGGCGTGAGCCGCTGCGCCCGGCCGAGAATGTTTATTTTTAAAACTGAATCGGTACATTCATGCTCATTATGTTGTCATTGTATGTAGGTTGTGTAGATTTTATGAATATTATTTTGTATCTATGCCTACTTGCTTCCCTTTCAGAGTTACATATGCTATGTAAACTAATAAAAATACTGCTTAAAATATTTTGGATTTGTAGAAACTACATCTGAGTATGTAAATGCAACTTTCCATGCTCCAGAATGTTTCTAAATTGGTTAGGTTTGCGCCTTTTTGCATTTTATATAAATGGAAGCATATTGCATGTACTCTCATGCAGCCTTACTTCTTTCACGCAGTATTATGTTTCTGATTTCATGTACATTGTTTCTCAAAGCTGCAATGTATTCTTTTTCTCTACTCTATGGTATTCCATTGGGTGCATATCCATGATTTATTGATCCATTCTGTGGATAATGTACTCTGAATTATTTTTGTTCATTTGATTAAACAGATTAAAACAATGTTTCAGTAAATATCTATGTATGGTGCCTTCCGATTCTACAAGTCTACTCCAAGATACAAAACTAAAAGAGGCAAATTTGAGTGGTAGAGTATGTATATTTTCTATTATTTGAATGAAAATAATAAATATTGTATTCAAAGGTGGTTGTGGCAATGGATACTCCCTCAACAACGTGTGTCTCTAGGTTGCTCCACGTCCTTGGCAAGTCTTAATGCCGTCCACCTTTTCAATGTTTGCCAATCGGGTGGGTTCCTGATCAGAAAAGAAGTTAATTGTGAGATTTCATTATCAATATAATAAACCAGTGGTCACAAACCAAATCTCATAATTGAGGAGGGACATAGTTCTAATTTCACTGAGATACAATTCATTCCAATGTTCTAAAAAAAAAAAAAGCACATTTCATGAATGCAGGACATTGGTAGGTTTATTGTCAGAGATCTTATAAGGGAGGACAGGAGCTGTTTCAGTTACTTGAAAGAGTCTCAGACTGTACATGGTTCATCTGTGGTTTTCTTCAATTAAGAGCATTTTGCCAGTCACGTTTTGACTCAAAAAACTGTGGTACCCATCAAATGAGTAACATACACCATGCACACACACAGGCACACACACACTTATCCTATAAGAAAGGTACTCTACCTGTAATCCCAGCACCTTGGGAGGCTGGGGTGGGTGGATCACGAGGTCAGGAGATTGAGACCATCCTAGCTAACATGGTGAAACCCCATCTCTACTAAAAATATGAAACTTTAGCCGGGCGTGGTGGCGGGCGCCTGTAGTCCCAGCTACTCCGGAGGCTGAGGCAGGAGAATGGCATGAACCCGGGAGGTGGAGCTTGCAGTGAGCCCAGATTGCGCCACTGCACTCCAGCCTGGGCGACAGAGCGAGACTCCTTCTCAAAAAAAAAAAAAAAAAAAAAAAAAAGAATGGTACTCTATTATCATTTGGGTTTGCAGAAGGTTGTTTGGCTAGACTTGAGAATCTAACAAATGCTCTTGAGAGGGGCTTTGGTATAAGGACATAGAGGCTGAATTCAAAGAAAACAGCTCTGGTTCTGTCACTTGCTAGCTTTGTGACTTTGTGAAATTATTTTCTCTATATATCTCAGGTTCTATCTTATTAAAGTAGAGATACCTTTGCTTACCATGAAGGGTTCCTGGACAATTGCAGAAGATATAAATGTGAATGCTTAACATAGTGATAGACTTAATAAACCGTGTTATTGTTACTATGTGAGGGCTTAAAGTGAAAGTTGCAGGCACAAGAAAACATCCCCAAAGCACTGAATCATGAATGTGAAAATAGGAAACTAGTCCGGAGATTACTAGAAATGACTGCTTTCAGGCCAGTGACTTTCTACCATATTAGGCCTCATGACCTTTGGTTATTCAGGTTTGCAGGCTTCCATTTGACCTTGTAAGTTTCCAAAAGCAGAAGTAGTCTTGGCTTCTCTTTCTGGCAACTGGCATAACTTTCCTAAGAGACAATTTTGTTTGAGGAAAGAAAAGAACTCTTATCTGAGAAATGCAAGTCCTTTTAATTATCAGGCCCAAAGAGAGATTAAAATGAGGCAGCAGTCACGTCCTCCTCCCTGCTTTGAGCTCTGTATTCCTCTCTTGGAACTGCTTGCTTTTGCCACCAGCAGCTGTAAATTAACTTAATAATGCCACACCCTACAGCTTAAGGATGTGTATCGAATCATTAATCAATGTTATTTCTGTAAAGCAGTAAGGATTCCTGACAAACCAGTTTGTACCAGCCCACTCCCTGTCCCCCAGTTTTTGTCTTTATAAACCTACTTGTAACTGCTGCTAAATGGAGTGTATATGGTAGCAACTTCAATCTTATGCTCCTGGGTTGCAATCTTAAGCTTGGCCCAAATAAACTCCATTGATACTAATTTTGCCTCAGCTTCCTCCTTCTAGGTCAACACATTTCTTGCTCTGAGCCACTCTCGAGGTGTTTTATTTTTTATTTCATTTTACTTTTTTTTGGAGACAGAGTCTCGCTGTATCCCCCAGGCTGGAGTTCAGTGGCACGATCTTGGCTCACTGCAACCTCTACCTCCAGGGTTCAAGCAATTCTCCTGCCTCAGCCTCCCAAGTAGCTGGGTTTACTGGCTTCTACCAATATGCCCAGCTAACTTTTGTATTTTTAGTAGAGGCGGGGTTTCGCCATGTTGGCCAGGCTGGTCTTCAACTCCTGACCTCAGGTGATCCACCCACCTTGGCCTCCCAAAGTGCTAGGATTACAGGCGTGAGCCACGGCACCTGGCCGTCTCAAGGTGTTTTAAAACTTAGGTTTCATTGCTATGCAGGTATAGTGAGGCCAAAAGATCAGGAGATGAAGGCACTTCAAAAGACAGCTTGTTACTCACAGTTGAGGGGGTGGTTACTCAGTTAGGGTTGGGGGAGTGGGGTAGAGGCACTCCATGCCACACAGGGCCACCTGGGGAAGCACCAGGTTGGTCGGGAGGCAGAGGGAGCAGGAAGAAAATGTGGGCTCTAGCCTGTACTGTGATTTCTGTGGGAAAGAATGAGTGAGGCAAGGTAAGCAGATTTAGCACTGGCTATTTGAATAATTTTGGTGGGCCCTGGGGTATAGAGGCTGTCCAGAGTTGTCTGGTTCCTGTCTCTCAGATGACTTGGGGCAGAGGAATATTGACTGGATGTCTGCGCGTGATAAAAGAAAGAGTTGAGGGCTCTGGGCTGTGGGTCGTCTGGTTTGCATATGAAAGGCGTGCTTCTGGGCCATGTTTGCTATTTCTAGGAGTGAGCTTTACCCTCTACAGTCAGTGAGGGCCAAATGCCAGAGCACCAAGAATATAGAAATAAGAAACTACAATTAATACACAAGGTACCAATGTAATATTGGGTTTTCATTGCATAACCCATTTATTCATTTATTTACTCTCACCGATTATTCTTTCTTTTCTCCAGTTATCAGTTAGTTTTATTTATTTTTTATTATTTTTTTTGAGACAGAGTCTCACTATGTCGCGCAGGCTGGAGTGCAGTGGCTCCATCTCGGCTCACTGCAACCTCTACCTCCCGGGTTCAAGCAATTCTCCTGCCTCAGGCTCCCGAGTAGCTGGGACTACAGGCACCCGACACCATGCCTGGCTAATTTTTGTACTTTTAGTAGAGATGGGGTTTCACCGTGTTAGCCAGGATGGTCTCGATCCCCTGACCTCGTGATCTGCCTGCCTTGGCCTCCCAAATTTCTGGGATTACAGGCATGAGCCACCACGCCCAGCCAGCTAGTTTTAATTTTCTACCTTCGGAAGGGATGTTAGGTGAGGCCCCCGTGCTGGTTCAGATTGCCAGAAGCAACACTAGTGTAGCAAGTGCCTCTCCGTCCATTCCCATGCCCATGGGGCAGGGTTACATAGGTACAGAACCAGCGGGCTCTCTCGACCGCTAGGCAGTACAGCGGCATTCCCTGTAAATTCCAGCCTTGTCAGACAGGGTGAAGGTAAAATCTGCTCTACCAGTTTCTTAGAAATTGTGACATCAAAGTTTAAAAGTATAGTTACAGATTCTTGTTTCAGGGGCATTCCTGTTTGTGGCACCTGCAGTTGCAGCCATTGTCCCAGAACACGGCATCAGGTAGGAAAAAGGAAAGGTGAAGTGATGTGGGGAATAATTTAAAAAGCACTGGTATCTTCTCACTGTGGGAAACATTGTATAGCCACACCAGCATCCTCCCCTACCTCCCCTTCTCCAGGTCCCCCAGAAAGGAGAGGAATCGCGCCAGGGGAGATGTGCCCTTGGTACCCCTCGTGTTCAGTGTGACCACACACTCAGAGGCATACGAGTTAGCTCTTCATGTTTTTCTGTCTCCTGGTGTTAAGTAACCCATGTTTCAACTGCTCATCCCAATTCTCTATGAACTTGTTACTCTGAGAATAATAGCTCTATAAAATGTGTTCCATAGGCTGAAGAAATGTGACTCAATGGCTCAAATCGGTGAATTTATTATGTTATAATAAATAAAAGTGTATGGCTAACATGTTGAAAGAAATGTTAATCACTTTTCACTGAAAAAGACCCACATAAATGACGGCAACAGACTTAGATCTTGCCACATATTTTATTTAATGTTTCATCTGCCAGCACACACAGCTACAGATAAAACTTGGATGCAGTAAGATATAACGTCATGAAATCGTATGAAAAGGAAGACAGAAATTAGTCACATAAATGATACTCAACGATGGGTTGTATGATTAACTAGTTTACAGTGGGCCTTAGGACTTTCAAAAAGTTGAAAAATAGGTCGAAAACTGAAGGAAAAAATGTAAATATATTTTGTGGGCAAAGCTATCGAGGTCGTAGGATTAAAGAAGATGGGGCTGGCCGGGGGCAGTGGCTCACGCCTGTAATGCCAGCACTTTGGGAGGCCGAGGCGGACAGATCACGAGGTCAGGAGATCGAGATCATCCTGGCTAACACGGTGAAACCCCGTCTCTACTAAAACTACAAAAATAAAATTAGCCGGGCAAGGTGGCGGGCGCCTGCAGTCCCAGCTACTCCGGAGGCTGAGGCGGGAGAATGGTGTGAACCCGGGAGGCGGAGCTCGCAGTGAGCCGTGATCGCGCCACCGCACTCCAGCCAGCCTGGGCGACAGAGTGAGACTCCATCTCAAAAAAAAAAAAAGAAGATGGGGCTAAACTGCCAAATACAATTATGTTGTGTTCCTTTTTCTAGGAAGTCTGTGGACAGTGATTTTTAAGTTAAACCAACAACACTGTGGTTAATAATTGTCAGCGAGATCTTTTCTGCAGCATCATTGTATCTGATCTCTTCTCAATAAAAAAATTGTTTCCTACATCAGTTTCTCTTTATTTCTCCCTATCCTTCAGAGTGAAAATTTCTTCTTCCTCTCTTTCCAAGACAAGTCCTGCCACCGCAGCAATGTCACACTTTCTCCTCTCAGAATAATTTGTGATTTTTCAAATATTTATGGAATACCTACTATGGAGGTCTGTCACGTGCTGAGCACTGTGATAGGCACCTATGGATGGGATTCTGTCCTGGAAAATAATGTACAGGATGTAGAGGGGAGAAAATCATTGACATAAATAGCTGTAACCCAGAACAGAAAGGGGCAGCTGACATAAAGACACACAGAATGTGCGGGTTATAAGTGCCTGTTTATGGGGGCAGTTGCAGGAGCTGAGGTTTGATTATGGGCAAGATATGGACAAAGGCATGTTCTATGGCCATGCCATGAAAACAAAGGGGCAGAGGCGTGCATACAAATCTGGAGGCAGCTGCTCCAACTCCTAAATAGTGTAACCGAACAGCCCTGCCTGAAAAAGCACTTTAAAACTTCTTTCTCCTTTTTCCTTTCTTCCCAGTCTCAAGTTGAAACCTTGAAACAATCTCTAGAAATGTTTTTCCTTAGTCTTAAAATAGAGCCTTGAAAGATACTTTGAAACCCTGCTTCCTTCCGTTTCTCACCATATTTTCCTTTACCCCAGGTGCATTTATCTAGCTGTATGCTTGTATACCCCACACGCATTTATCTAGTTTATTTAAGCACGTAACGTATCTAATTATGTTCTTATTTAGAAGTTCCAGGACCTAACGTTAAGACAGACCAAGCGGCAGGGCGCGGTAGCTCATGCTTGTAATCCCAGCACTTTGGGAGGCCGAGGTGGGTGGATCACGAGGTCAGAAGATCGAGATCATCCTGGCTAACACGGTGAAACCCCGTTTCTACTAAAAATACAAAAAATTAGCCGGGCGTGGTGGCGGGTGCCTGTAGTCCCAGCTACTCAGGAGGCTGAGGCAGGAGAATGGCGTGAACCCGGGAGGGTGGAGCCGTGAGCCGAGATCGCGCCACTGCACTGCAGCCTGGGTGACAGAATGAGACTCCATCTCAAAAAAAAATAAAAAATAAAAAATACTATGACATCCTCAGTAGTGACTCAAAATCAGAGTTACAAAAAATAAGTAAAATGAATTTTCAAAAACAAACAAAACATGTTGAGCTAGGAAAACAAACTGAGATTGAAAATACATCCTAAAATAAAATCCTATGTAAAATTCAACATAAATAAGAAGATACTTCTGATGCTATACAGAAGAAAAATAAAATAGGTAGGAAAAGAGCTTTTCAGACCAAAATAAAGAAGAGAAGAAAATGGAGGGACGGTCCTGGTAGAATGCCAGAGTAATCTCTTCAGACGCCGTGATCCTCCGGGGGTGTGTTCTCTTCTCAGGCATCTGACATTAAGAAAGGAAGCTTGCATTTCCCACTCCTATTGTAGTGCTTGATTCTCTATGTTTAGACGTATGCCACCCATGTCCAATAATATTGAACATATAGATTTATATCTTGCTTTTTCTATGTATTTGTCATGTCCATGTTTGACAAATGTTCATATTTATTACATTTAATAACAACAGAAGCTTATCGCCTCATGTTGGGTGTTAAAATTTTCTTAACTATTTTCTTACTCTTGGATATTTAGACTGTTTTCACTTTTTCGATGTAACATTGAACGTCTTGTAAACATAATTAAAAAAAAATGGCCGGCGGGCACGGTGGCTCACGCCTGTAATCCCAGCACTTTGGGAGGCTGAGTCGGGCGGATCACGAGGTCAGGAGATCGAGAAAATCCTGACCAACATAGTGAAGCTCCGTTACTACTAAAATAGAAAAATTAGCCAGGCATGGTGGCACGTGCCTGTAATCCCAGCTACTCAGGAGGCTGAGGCAGGAGAATCACTTGCACCAGCGAAAACGCCCGGGAGCTGTGGCTCACACCTGTAATCCCAGCACTTTGGGAGGCGGAGGTCACAAGGTCAGGAGATCGATCGAGAACTTTCTGGCTAACACAGTGAAACCCCATCTCTACTAAAAACACAAAAAAATTAGCCGGGTGTGGTGGCGGGCACCTGTAATCACAGCTACTCAGGCGGCTGAGGCTGGAGAATCGTGTGAACCCAGGAGGCAGAGGTTGCCGTGAGTGGAAATTGCGCCACTGCACTCCAGCCTGGGTGACAGAGCGAGACTCTGTCTCAAAAAAAAGAAAAAAAACTTGTCTTAGGATAAATTCCTGGTAGCGAGATATTGGTTAAAGGAGGATGAAATTTTTATAAATTATATAGCATCTGTATGTTACTTTCTGAATGTATCCATTAGGTTACAAGGTCACAAGTAGCACATGGTGCATCCCGTTCTCCACAGGACTGCCAGGAAAGGCTTATCTTTTCAGAGAGATTTTATTAGTAATTAGACATAAAATGGTGCTTTGAACTACTGTAACTTGCATGTCTATGGTTATTAGATAGATAAAATTTTTCCCACTTTTTAAACTATTTACATTATCTCGTATGTGAGCTTGACAATAGAGTTTTTTCCTTTTGTTTTTTACTGCTCTTGAATTTCCTCTTATTTTTTGAAATAACTTACTTAATATAGAGAGTTGTCTTCATGATGGTAGTATTCTTCGCAATATTTCCCAACTTCGTTGTGTTCCTTATATAGCTCTAGTCTTCTTATGCAGATATTTTCATTTGTATGCATTTGATTTTTTAAAGAATATCTTCTATTGCTTATAATCTGTGAAAGTTTGTATTTCTTCATCTCCGCTTAGACCTAGTGACTCCCTCATTTTATTATCTGTGAGCTTTTCTCTCCATTAGGTTAGCACAGCCTTCTACAATCTGACCTTATCACACCTTACAGAAGCATCATTTGACACACTTCAACTCAGCACCTCAGATCTCTTTGGCCCATCCCTTTTCTTCCACACAAACATACCATGTTCATTTATGCCTTGGGGCATTTGGCCTGTCTTAGATGCCTGCCCATTCTTATTTCCTCTACCCATTCAAAGTCTACCTATCAGGGGGACAGATGCCTTGATGACACTCCTCCCCTTGATTTACTTAGTCACATGAACTCCTATAACCTCCTATAACTTGCATAGTCAATATTTATTTATTTATTTATTTTTTATTTTTTTGAGATGGAGTCTCACTCTGTCACCAGGCTGGAGTGCTGTGGTGTGATCTCGGCTCACTGCAAGCTCTGCCTCCCGGGTTCATGCCATTCTCCTGCCTCAGCCTCCCAAGTAGCTGGGACTACAGGTGCACACCACCACGCCTGGCTAACTTTTTTTGGTATTTTTAGTAGAGATGGGGTTTCACCATGTTAGCCAGCATGGTCTTGATCTCCTGACCTCGTGATCTGCATGTCTCAGCCTCCCAAAGTGCTGGGATTACAGGTGTGAGCCACTGCGCCTGTCCCATAGTCAATATTTATAATTTGGCAATTACCGTAATTATGTAGTCTCTTGTACGTATTTCAAATGTGTTAGCCTTGTCTTCTTAGACAAACTGTGATAATTAAGACCTATATTTCAGTGGTCTTTATAGCAGCTCTGATGACTGTTGAAATACATTTTTGAGTACCCTACATACTCACTGCATATTTAACTGGTTAAGAATTAAATAAAGAAGTGAATTTTTATCTGCAACTCAGTGGGTCAGGCCCATTGAACTCCAAGTGTCTCCAAGTCCTCATCACCTGCCTTTGAGTGACATGACTCACTCAAAGGCAGGTGATAAGAAACAAGAAAACTGGAACTCACACTTTCAGAGATTTTCCTGCCTCAGATGTGAAGTCTCTTGGCTACTGGAGTCTAGAAGATGACTTCTAAACTGATTCTGACAGGATGGTAACTTGAAACCCTATTATATTCAGTTTCCCTCACTGGTCTCTTTACCCACTCCACACTAGGTGGTACCGGTACTGAGAACTAATTCCCTTCTAAATTCTAAACTCTAAACCGTGTCCACTTTCATCTTACTTATCCTGCCAGTCCCTCCACTCCCTTTCAAGTTTCCCCCTCAAAGCTTCAATTTGTTCTCTTTGGTTCTGATCGTGTTCATCAGCACTCTCCACATGCTTCAACCTATAACACTCCAACTTTCAAACTGGATCAAAACAACCATGGCTTTTCCCGTTCCTGTCCCTGGGCTATAGAGTGTTGCCACAAGAATTCACCCGCCAAGTGAGGTTGGTGCTCATGATTTACAGCCACGGGAGCAGCTTTGCAGAACTTTCAGCATCCTCTTCCATTTCTCCTATGGCTCTACCAAATCTTCACCACCCCTCAGAAGATTTTGCCTTTCATTCACAAAGAAAATTTGATTATCAGCCAGAAAGTCTCTCCATTGTCATGCTCTAAAACAACCAACCACATCAAGACATTACCCATATTTGCATGCAATCACGCTCACGTTCTTGTCTTCTAATCTGAGAAGGCTTGGAGGGAAAAACCCTTCTGCTCAAAGGCAGTCCATCCTCACATTGTTTACTCGGTCGTAATCAAGATGCTGTCCAATTATTAACATCAGTCTTCCCTTTCATATATTTTTAATCTTTTCAATTTATAAAGATGATCAAAATTTTTTCCTGTGAAGAGAAAAACCAATTCTACATTTCAGACCTTGCTTTCTACCCACCCACTGTCTCCCTCAGCCATGGCCATTACCTCTTCAAGGCCAAACTTCTCCAAAAAAAAAAAAGTCTTCCATCACTTCCTTGTCAGGTCTGCACCCACTTCCTTGGGTCTATGCACTCTTATAAACATTGAAGCCCTCAATTCCTCAGTAGTCAGATCCGAGCTCATCTGACTCTGGAATTTTCAGGTGTTAAGCCTTTCCTCTTGTAACCCTGTCTTTCCCTGGCTTCCATGATACCGTTTTTCCACACCCTCTTCTAAGGTCTCTGAATGTGCCTCCTTGGTCTCCATTGCTAACCATTCTTCCTGCCTGCTTCTTGAATGTGATGTCTCTCATGTTCCATCCTTGAGCTTATTTTTCACAATGTATTCTTCCGAGTAATATAAACCAGTGGTTTCCAATTTTAATGTACATATAAATTATCTGAGAATCTTAAACTGCATATTCCTATTCAATAGGTCTGGGATGAAGGATGAAATCGTGCATTTCAAACAAGCTTTCAAATGATGTCCATGCTCCTGGGTCATACACCACACTTTGAATAGTGAGGATCTAAACTACTTATTGGTCTCAGTTGGCAATAACCCCAAATCTCTGGCCAGTTCTATCTCCTGGGCAAATGCTATACAAATAGTTAAGCACCAAAGACAAATGTCTCAAAAACAGATATGCAAAACTGAACTCATTTTCTCTGTTTCCTCAATCAAATAATTTGCAGACATCCCTGTTTTAATAAATGGCACTATGTCCCTTCAGTTATGTAAGTCAGACCTGGAGTTACCCTGAGCTTTTTTTCACTCTCTCTCCTGCCACTCATCCTCTACCTCGATATTCAGTTAATAAGAAAGTACTGGCTGGGCGAGGTGGCTCACGCCTGTAATCCCACCACTTTGGGAGGCCGAGGCGGGTGGATCATGAGGTCAGGAGTTCGAGATCAGCAAGGGCAATATGGTGAGACCCCGTCTCTACTAAAAATACAAAAATTAGCCAGGCGTGGTGGTGTGCGACTGTAGTCCCAGCTGCTCGGGAGGCTGAGGCAGGAGAATTGCTTGAACCCAGGAGGCAGAGGTTGCAGTGAGCTGAGATCATGCCACTGCACTCCAGCCTGGGTGACAGAGCAAGACTCCGTCTCAAAAAAAAAAAAAAAAAAGAAATTACTGCGTACTCTACCTTCTTAACATCTCTTAAACCCATGGACGCTCTTTATCCCAGGCTACTGCCTTAATTAACAACATCAATATCTATTTTATGAATCATTTACAACAATTTGCAAACTCGTTTTCTTGCCTTTACCATTGCTCCTCTCCAGACTCTCTACATTAGGAATATGTTTTTTAAAAATGAAAGCATGACAAAGTCACTGTTTCAGGACAGTGTATCCAGCAAGTGATGAAGGAAGGCATCAGGCAAGAGGCACTGGAGCTTGAGTTGGTCATTTTTGGACACATGAACCAAGAGAGGCAGAGGGAGTGTAATGGTTTCCATTTCATCCCTGTGGCTCCACAGGATAAACCCCAAAACCCTTAACACAGACCACAAAGCCCTTGAAATCTTCTGTTTGCTAAACCTTCCTTCTTACAACCTAAACTTTTGGCATGCTTAGAGCTCCCAAGGTCCCTGTGCTCATCAGTCAACTCCTCTGTAAAGTGTCTTCTTATTGGCTCTTCTATTGGAATTCATGCTATCTGCCATACTTCTCCAGCCAATTAGCCTTTTTAACACTGTTGTTGTAAAAACTGTGGAAGAGGAAATTAGTACAGAGAAAAACAACAGGTTAGCAAAAATCAGGGGCTCGGGGAGGAAGTCAAGGGCTCATCTTTCTATCCCCAATTAGAATCAGCACATTTAAGAACACTTGTGAATAGAAACTCTAGATTGCAGCCATTCATTAAAACCCTTCATTTTACATATGGTAATCTGAGACTTCATAAATGACTTGTAACTTCCAAGATTCCAAATCTAATCAGTCCCACATAGGACTTTTCACCTCCAGTCCGGTGCTCAGGTGTTTCTGTTCTGCCCATCACCCATTACAGAGGAAGTACGTTCATCTGGGGATGCTTTTCTCCAGGAGAGACTTCCCTAAGCCTTTTGACTATGCAGATGCTTTCATGCATCTAGAAATAGTTTATTGCCAGTATAATGCAAATTTTATTTCAGTGTAGAAAATAATTTCTAGACTCTCATGTCACATTACTTTTGGCAGGAGCTATTGTTGGAGAGTTAATCATTCTCTGAAAGTCATTGGTTCTTGGTTCTATTTCTTTTAAAAGAAGAGAGCTCATTTAATTTAAACATGTAATAACATCCAGAACAGGTTGCTTTTCCAGAAACTGTTAATAGAATCTGCATAGCTAGACAATGATTAACATTATGCAAATCTTTTTTTTTTTTTTTTTTTTTTTTTTTGAGGCGGACTCTCGCTGTGTCTCCCAGGCTGGAGTGCAGTGGCGGGATCTTGGCTCATTGCAAGCTCTGCCTCCCAGGTTCATGCCATGCTCCTGCCTCAGCCTCCCGAGTAGCTGGGACCACAGGTGTGTTTTTGTATTTTCAGCAGAGACGGAGTTTCACCGTGTTGGCCAGGATGGTCTCAATCTCCGGACCTTGTGATCCGCCCATCTCAGCCTCCCAAAGTGCTGGGATTACAGGCATGAGCCACTGCACCTGGCTGATTATGCAAATCTTAAGCATTATTTCAAAGGTCTTTATCTTGTCTTCTCTTGGATAGACATTAAGAGGTAGACAGGGTTCAAAAAACCTAGTTTACTAAAAGGGAAGTCATCAGAATTCCATGAAGAGATTTTGGGAATGTGCATCTTCAAGCCCTATTCTTGTATTCATATGATCTTGGAATCTGTCTTCAGAAATTGTTCCCATGTGACTCTGATGACCATCATTAGTTAAGAATCACTCCCAGAGAATTTAAAGCTATATTGATCAAAGTGGAGGATCTATGACATGATCTAACCATTGATTTTTGATTCTGTATCAAATCCTTCAGTATCACACTCTATTGACCAATAGAGTTAGGGGCCAAGGGAAGGCTTATCTTTTTGCCTTCAGTAGATTGACTGAAAAATCAACTCACAAAAGGCAGATTAGTGAGATAAATGGCATATACATTTACTAGGATATATGAGAGAGAATCACAGAATGATTGCTCCACCACAAATTGGGGTACAGGCGATTATTCACTCTTATTAAGGGAAAGAGAAGTAGGGAAGTGTGAGTGATTTTAGAGGGGTAGTAAATAATTTTGGGGGAGATTCAATGGGTTTGAAGAACATACAATGACCTGGGACCAAGTGTGTCGGGCCCACAGAGCAGACAATGGTTTGTGACAAAAGTCTGTCCAGATATGTTGGCAGACTTCAGTCTTTCTTCCTTCAATATGATTTCAGTTAAGGAAAACTCAGGGAGAATACCAGAGGTAATTGTTTTCTTCTATGTTAGTTCCATACTTTAGGCCTATAAAGAAACTTCAGAGAACAACTTTATCTTGTGCTTTGGGAGAGAAAGGAGAGGAGGGAAGGTCAAAGAGACCTTGAAGTGGCCGAGCATGGTGGCTCACACCTGTAATCCCAGCAGTTTGGGAGGCTGAGGCAGGCGGATCACAAGGTCAGGAGATCGAGACCATCCTGGCTAACACAGTGAAACCCCGTCTCTACTAAAAATACAAAAAATTAGCCGGGTGCGGTGGCGGGCGCCTGTAGTCCCAGCTACTCAGGAGGCTGAGGCAGGAGAATGGCGTGAACCTGGGAGGTGGAGCTTGTAGTAAGAGGAGATCATGCCACTGCACTCCAGCCTGGGTGACAGAGCGAGACTCCGTCTCAAAAAAAAAAAAAAAAAAAAAAAAAAAAAAGAGACCTTGAAGCTTTTTCTGGAGTTCATCATGTCAAAGCACTGTATTTTGGTATATGGGTTTCTGAGCCCCAGCAGGGTGAAAGGCAGATGTCAGGGACAGAATCACACAATCCTGATGATACTATTTAATTCCTGAATCCAGAAATATTCTGGATTAGAAAATATATCTTACTTTTCATTTATATGAGCCAGTTAATTCCTCTTCATGTTTAAGTTAGTTCTTTGTTTAAGTTTTGTCCTTTGCAAAAGAAAGCAATGGCTTTTATGGTTTCTTCAGAAGGTCTTTCCTTTAATTCCTTAAAAACGTATAGAAATCTGGAGAAGAAGCCTTTTGTTTTTAATAGCTTGACAATTATATACCCAAGTTGTTATGTTTTATTTTCCCTGTTTGATGTTCTCCAATTTTCTTGGATTTGTGGTTTCTAGTCTGTTGTTAACTTCTGGAATATTCTTGGACATTACTTCTTCACATATGTCTCTCAGATTCCAATTATATCTGTACTAGATTGTTTAATAATATGGAATAGATATCCCTAGTTCTTGAATGCTGTGTTCTGTTTTTTCCCCATTCTTGTTTTCCTCTGTATTTCAATTTGGGCGAGTTCTATTGATTCCTTTCTTAAGTGCAAGAGTCTTTCCTTGGCTACATGAAGTCTATTGACGAGTCTATCAAAGGAATTCTTTATCTCTGTTACCAAAGTTTTATTTCTAGCATTTCCATTTTATTCATATTATAGTTTCCATATCTCTGCTGAAATTACTCATCTGATTTTGCATGGTGCCAGTTTCTTCATTACAGCTTTTACCATATTAATTACAGTTGTTTTTAAATTTTCTATCAGAAAATTCTAACAAACACTTGTGTCAGAGCTGAGTGTTGAGTGTGGTTTTGATGATTGCTCGGCCACTTGGAAATGTGTTGTTTCTTGCCTTTTTATGTAGCTTGTAATTCATTTTAAATCTAGACATCTTGTATTAAATAGTAAAGACTGGGGTATGGAGGCTGAGGCAGGAGAACGGCGTGAGCCCAGGAGGCAGAGCCTGCAGTGAGCTGAGATCTCGCCACTGCACTCCAGCCTGGGCGACAGAGCCAGACTCCTTATCAAAACAAAGAAAAAGACTGGGGTAAATACTTTTTATTCCTAAAAATGGGCACTTCTTTTTTTTTTGCTAGACCCCACTAGGTGTGGGGTTCCATCCATCTCTTGAGAAATGTGTTAGCATGCTTAACTTGTATTTTTAAAGTAAAACTGTTTGGTTTTATTGGTTCGCGTTTTTAAAAATATGTTTCACCAAAACGTTAAATATAATTGAATTGGAATATCACTCTTTTAGTAAACCATAGACCTTTGTTTATTTATTTATTTATTTTAAGACGGAGTCTCGCTCTATCGCCCAGGCTGGAGTGCAGTGGCGGGATCTCTGCTCACTGCAAGCTCCGCCTCCCGGGTTCACGCCATTCTCCTGCCTCAGCCTCCAGAGTAGCTGGGACTACAGGCGCCTGCCACCACGCCCAGCTAATTTTTGTATATTTTTAGTAGAGACGGGGTTTCACTATGTTAGCTAGGATGGTCTCGATCTCCTCATCTTGTGATCCGCCCACCTGGGCCTCCCAAAGTGCTGGGATTACAGGCATGAGCCACCTCACCCGGCCCAACTATAGACCTTTGAACATACCTAAATGCCTGTGATATCATCTAATGAGACAGTTGCAATTTTCATTAAGTTTTCACTACCCATGAAGTTCTTTTACTTTTCAAAATACACTAGCTATAAAGAAAGTCATTGCAAGATATCCAGCCTGTGGCAGACCTTAACTTTCTTCATCATTGGCCTTTAATTTTACTAAACACCAGTAAATTCCAGGAATTCTCAATTGGAAGCATTTTCCCTTTTTTTGATAATGATTAAGTCTCATATTAGGTTTAAAGTAAGTTTACCTTTTTAAGAAAAACAATACACTTTATTCTACAGAATAGTTTTAGTTTCACAGCAAAACAGAGTGGAAAGTACAGAGAATTCTCATATACCCTATGCCTCCACACACGCACCGCCTCCCCCGTGATCAATCAGCACCCCTCACCAGAGTGGTACACTTGTCACAACCAACTTACATGGATACATCATTATCATCCAAAGTCTATAGTTTGCAACAGATTTTAATCTAGGCGTTGTACATAATATAGGTTTTGACAAAGGTGTAGTGACATGTATCCACCATTATAGTATTATACAGAATAGTTCCAGTGCCCCCAAAAGCCTCTGTGCTTTGTCTATTCATCTCTCCCTCCTCCCTAACAAGTGGCAAATGCTGATCTTTTTACTGTCTCCAGAGTTTTGCCTTTTCCAGAATGCCATACACTTAGAATCAAAAGTAGTTAGCCTTTTCAGATTGGGTTTCTTTTACTTAGTAATGTCCACTTAGGGTTTCTTGATGTCTTTTCGTGGCTTGATAGGTCTCATCTTTTTAGGTTGAATAATATTCCATTGTCTGGATGTACCACAGATTATTTATCCATTCAGCTACTGAAGGTCATCTTGATTGCTTCCACATTTTGGCAATTATGAATAAAACTGCTGTAAACATCTGTGTGCAGGTTTTTGTGTGGATCCAAGTATTCACCTCCTTTGGGAAAATATCAAGGAATGCAATTGCTAAATCATCTGGTAAGAATATGTTCAGTTTTTTTTTTTTTTGAGACGGAGTCTCACTCTGTTGCCCAAGCTGGAGTGCAGTGGCACGATCTCGGCTCACTGCAAGCTCTGCCTTCCTGGGTTCACGCCATTCTCCTGCCTCAGCCTCCCCAGCAGCTGGGACTACAGGCGCCCGCCACCACACCCGGCTAATTTTTTTGTATTTTTAGTAGAGATGGTGTTTCACCGGGTTAGCCAGGGTGGTCTTGATCTCCTGACCTCGTGATCTGCCCACCTCGGCTTCCCAAAGTGCTGGGATTACAGGCATGAGCCACCGCGCCTGGCCTAGTTTTTTAAAAACTGTCAAACTCTCTTCCAAAGAGGCTGTACTATTTTGCATTGCCCAGAAATGAATGAAAATTCCTGTTGCTTCACATCCTTACTAGTTTTTAGTGTTGTCAGTGTTTTGGACTTAAGCCATTCTAATAGATGTGTAGTGGTGTCTCACTGTTGTTTTGATTTGCAATTTCCAGTGACATATGATGTTGTACATCTTTTCATATACTCATTTGCCATCTGTATATCTTCTTGGATGAGGCATCTTTTCAGGTCTTCTGCCCTTTTAAAAATCGGGTTGTTAGTTTTCTTATTGTTGAGCTTTAAGTGTCCTTTATATAACTCAGATAACAGTCCTCTATCAGACATGACTTTTGAATATACTTTGTCCCAGTTTGTGACTTGTCTTCTCATTCTCATAGTATCTATGGTTTTTTTTTTTTTTAGATGGAGTCTTGCTCTGTCGCCAAGGCCAGAGGGCAGTGGTGGTGTCTCAGCTCACGCAACCTCCACCTCCCAGGTTCAAGCAATTCTCCTGCCTCAGCTTCTTGAGTAGCTGAGACTGCAGGTGCCGGCCACCACACCTAGCTAATTTTTGTATATTTAGTAGAGACAGGGTTTCACCATGTTGGCCAGGCTTGTCTTGAACTCCTGACCTCAGGTGATCCACCCGCCTCGGCCTCCCAAAACTCTGGGATTACAGGCGTGAGCCACCATGCACAGCCAGTTTTTAACTTTAATAAATTCTAGCTTACAAAATATTTCTTTCATTGGTGTTGCCTGAATGTACCACTGTTTTTTTTCAGCCAGTTAATGAAGGACATCTTGGTTTCTTCCATATTTTGGCAAATATGAATAAAGCTGCGATAAATGTCTGTGTGAATGTATTTGTGTGCACGTAAGTTTTCAGCTCCTTTGGGTAAATAGCAAGGAGTGCAATTCCTGGATCATCTGCAAAGTCATCACCGTATCCAGGGTCATCCAGGTTTTCTCTGATGTTATCTGCTAGGATTTTACAGTTTTGCATGTTACATTTAGGTCTATGATCTACTCTGAGTTAATTTTTGCAAAGCTTATAAGGTCTTTGTCTAGACTCATTTTTTCATGTGGATGTCCCGTTGTTTCAGTACCATTTGTTGAGAGGGCTATTTTTTCTCCATTGCCTTATGTTTTCTCCTTTGCTGAGTTTAGTTTTTATGGCCATGAACAAAATCCTCTTGTTCCTTCACAGAACTATTAAAGACCTTTTTTCATCCTTTTCGTCAAGGCCCAGGTAATTACAATTTCTCTTCAAAACCTCTCATAGCTCCTGGAGGTTCTTCAGAGAGTTGAGCTTAGAAGAGACTTATTTAGCAAATGCAACTAACAAGGATGCTAATGTACTCAGTCCAGGTCAGAATTTCTTTTCTTCAGTAGCTGACGTGTGTGCTTGACCCTTAACGTGGGTCTATAAATGCAGCACTGGGTTCATCAGTGGATCTGCAAGCTTTGGTGTTTTATTTCCCAAGAGCTCTATAGATGCTCCCCATTCCCTGAATTTTGTGCTGTAATGAAGTTGGACATGGCGTTGTCAGTGCGACTCGGTCTCAGAGTTAGGTGGACTGCATGTGGGTTCGGGTTCTGCTACTCCCTGTAGGACCTTTCTACAAGTCACCTGTCTCCTCTAGGCCTCAGTTTCTTTATCTGTAATGTTGGACTAGATTCTGTCTATGGTCCTCTAGAGCTCCAAAGTGAAGATAAAACTCCTGTTCCACTCAGGGAGTTTGTGTCTTCAAAGTGAAAGCTTCCTGGGGGAAATGAAGCTTTCCTTCAACAACGTTAGAAATTAGTGGTTGAAAAATAGCATTTTTCAGTGTCTGTGAGTCTTGAAGTTATGTTTTCACAGAGTGACAAGAAAACAAATTAATGAAAGGCAGACATCTTCATGAATGAGAGTCAGAGAAAATATGAACATAACATATGACCCAGCATATAGTCTGTTCTCCCTGAGTGAATAAAATGTAGGAGTTATTCCCTGGTTTACAAACCAAAATGTTAATCAGAAGTCCCATTTGAGAAGTGAAGTGGGACTTTATTTTATTTTATTTATTCATTTATTTATTTAAGACAGAGTCTCGCTCTGTCCCCAGGCTGAGTGCAGTGGCGTGATCTCAGCTCACTGCAACCTCCACCTCCCGGGTTCAAACAATTCTCCTACTTCAGCCTCCCAAATAGCTGGGGTTACAGGCGTGCCACCATGCCCAGCTAATTTTTGAATTTTAAGTAGAGATGGGGTTTTGCCATCTTGGCCAGGCTGGTCTTGAACTCCTGACCTCAGGTGATCCACCTGCCTCGGCCTCCCAAAGTGCTGGGATTACAAGTATGAGCCACTGCACCTGGCTGGGGCTTTAAAGTATGTAAGATATATAGAGAGATGATGAAGAGGGAGGTACGGAGCGAGAGAGAGAGTGTGTGGCTGGAACTTGAAGTTTTTTTTTTTTATTTGAAGTTATATACTTTGGGAATAAACTTAGGTTTTCATGCTATGCCGAGCTCGAGCAAGATGGCAAATGCATACATTGAGCTCTCTAATCATAACCTCAATATATGGATTCTTGTTCATTAAAATACTTGCACCAGCAAATATGATTTCCAAAATTTGTGTTTTGGAGGTAATTAAGTAACTGTATAAAAATAAATGCTTTCCCCTCCTTTCCCCAGTGACTAAAAAATTTCCATACTTTTAAAATAATAAAAATAATGTATATATTTTTTTAATTTTTAAAAGCAACTTAACTGTTTGTTTTTAGGAAACTGTAGATTAAGGTATCCCTTTGATCCCGTGTGTACTAGGGATCCACAGGAATGTTCCTCAGCCCTGTGGCATGAGGTCTTTCTCAAAGTCCAGGCAGCTACACAGCATAGCCATGTCTCCTCTAATACTGCCCTATCCTTCCTCTGCAGAGAGGACACACCTTCATTTCTATGTCTGTCTCACACCTTCCACCTTCTGGCTCAGAGCAAGACTCTCACCTTTGAGCCAGCCTGAGTTGGCTTTTAATATGCAAGCCATATCGGGAATTTGGTGTACCCTTTTCTCCCTCAACAGAGCTCATCTTCCAGCTCTATTATATTGTTGTGAGTTCAAAAATCTTATTGTGGGGACTGGCGTAATGGCTCATGCCTGTAATCCCAGCACTTTGGGAGGCTGAGGTGGGTGGATCATGAGGTCAAGAGATTGAGACCATCCTGGCCAACATGGTGAAACCCCGTCGACACTAAAAATACAAAAATTAGCTCAGTGTGGTGGTGTGTGCCTGTAGTCCCAGCTACTCAGGAGGCTGAGGCAGGAGGATCGCTTGAACCCAGGAGGTGGAGGTTGTCCTGAGTCGAGATCACACCACTGCACTTCAGCCTGGTGACAGAGCAAGACTCCATTTAAATATATATATATATATATAGTGAAAGTTAAAAGCTAAACATTAACTTTTTTTTTTTCGAGACAGAGTTTTGCTCTGTCGGCCAGGCTAGAGTGCATTGGCGCGATCTTAGCTCACTGCAAGCTCTGCCTCCTGAGTTCACGCCATTCTCCTGCCTCAGCCTCCCGAGTAGCTGGGACTACAGGTGCCCGCCACCACCACGCCCAGCTGATTTTTTGTATTTTTAGTAGAGACGGGGTTTCATCACCGTGTTAGCCAGGATGGTCTCTATCTCCTGACCTCGTGATCCAGCTGCCTCGGCCTCCCAAAATGCTGGGATTACAGGCGTGAGCCACGGTGCCTGGCCCAATGTTACTTTTAATTAGTGTACTTACCGTGGAAACAATAGGCATCATCTGTCACTGTTTATCTTTCATTCTAATCAAAAGAGACATTTTAAACAAGCTTTTTAGGATCTCTGAAATATTGTCTACTCATAATCATGTATTATAAAGTTCATCTGTTTTAAAAGTTAACTATACCAGGAGTGTACTCATTAGGTATGATAACAAGTTAACTGGTTAATCTCATACAGATTGAAAGTTCTTATAAGTTAGACATTTTTGAGTTGTGCACCTATATTTGGAAAGAACAACTTTTAGTCATATCCCTCATAATCTGTTTTGACGTCTTATGTCAGCCTTATGTTTAAATGTGATACCTCATCATAACGTCCTAAAGGCAAGAAACAATATACCCAAATAAAAATATGTCTATTTTTCTGTGTTATAATTTATAAGACTGGCTTCAGTAATTGAATAAACATGTTAAGGTATTTTATTTCAATTATTTATACTCCATTGAGTTGTTCAAATGAGTATGAATCCTTCTAGCAAAAACCCAACCCTCCTTTGGATCTATTCGCAAGGTGCACTTCAAAAGTTTATCATATAGTCGATGTTTGTAATTCTGTCTGTATTATTTCTTCAATAATACTCATGCACCTTGAGGGAAAGTTCTGCCTTATTCTTGCATAAGCTCAATAGGCACACATTTATAATTCAATGCTTGTAATATTTTCTTCCATTTCTGAGATACTTAAAAAATTTATCCTCATTATCACCATCATTTCCTCACTATCACCATGAAAATCTCAGTGACAAATAGAGCAACAGTGATCAGCTTGTGAGTAAAAGCCTAATACCAGGCACTAACAAGAGTTCTCTTTTCATAAGAAACCTTCAGGGTCACTGCATGAGGACGAGGCCAGGCCAGTATTCAACATCGGATTTATAGATCCTAAAGTTGGCCACTTTCCTCTTTGCCATGCTGAATCTTTAAAATAAATCCTAATTCAATCTTTTAACCTAATGGCATGTCCAAGTCAAATTTTTTACTATACACATTTCCCAGATTCACCTCTTTTATTATACATTGGAAAATATAATTTCACAAAGATTATTTCGAATAAAGAGGCAATTTTTCCAATCGTGTAAATGAAATCCACAGGAAAGGAGAGCTCTTCTGTATAAATAGCACAAATTCAGAGGAATGCCTTTGCAAACTCTATGCTTCACCAACACAGATCTTCCCTAGGAAGAGAATTCAAGATTGACCTCAAAACTCATCTCCTGAACTCAGTTGATACATCTTTTCAGTAACTGCCAAAGCCTCATTTGCAATTTCAAATACCTTTGACAAAAAGCCAAAATGTTCTGAAATGTCAAATTCACTTGTACTTTACTTCTTCCACTCTAATGTTTTCAATAAATATATTGTCAGCTACAGCAACAATTTCCCATTTCCCTTGTAAATAAGTGAAATAGCTTGGGAGGATCTTCTGAGATTGCATTGAGGTGTGCTCACAGGGCTGTTTCATTTATAAGGTGTCAAGTCAGGTAGGTGGGCTGATCTGTTTCTTCAAGTAGCATCTGTGTAATAGGATGTCATGCAGTTAACAGCCTGAGTCCTGCATCTCAGTGTCTTACTGTGGGATGCTGAACAAGCTAAACTTTTTTATTTTATTTTATTTTTAAGTTCTGGGATACATGTGCAGAATGTGCAGGTTTGCTACATAGGTATACATGTGCCATGGTGGTTTGCTGAACCTATCAGCCCATCATCTAGGTTATAAGCCCCGCATGCATTAGGTATTTGTCCTAATGCTCTCCCTCCTCTTGTCCCTCATCCCCCTACAGGCCCTGATGTGTGATGTTCCCCTCCCTGTGTCCATGTGTTCTCATTTGAACAAGCTAAACTTCCTAAACTTCAGCCCTACCATATGTACATTGGAAATTATAACAGCGCCTTGTATGGCATTTAGTCACAATGTCTGGTGTAGAATAGATGCTCTAAAATTATTATTATTATATGCTGAAGGGCAGACATCTCATCTTATTTTTTTTTTCGCTTAAAAGAATATATTTTTTCAGAGACAAGATCTCGCTATGTTGCTGAGGCAGGTCTCAAACTCCTGAGCTCAAGTGATTCTCCCATCTTGGTCTCCCGAAGTGCTGGGATTACAGGCATAAGCCACCATGCTTGGCCCACATCTTATTTTCATTGTGTTCAGAATACAATATAGGGTTGCATATAAGAGCATTAAATGAACTGTTGTCATGCTTCCCTTGCTGATGTGTGTGCATATCTGTAATCCACTTCATGGGGGGATAAAGTTTTGTTTGGGCTCATGTCGGAACTGACGGAGTTGTCTCTTCATTAGAAACTGGATGGTCTAGTTTAAAACTACACTGTAAAGATGTGATGTGGCCTTTAGTTATGGCATTTAAATAGTGGGTTTAACTCATCAAATTTCCCTAATAATATAACACTAATATATTTAGCTAGTCCACAGAAACACATATTTTTGTAGATTTTCTTTTTTTCTTTTTTTTTTTTTTTGGAGATGGGGTCTCATTCTGTGTCCCAGTCTGTAATCTGTAGTGCAAAGGTGCAATCACACCCATTGCAGCCTCAACTTCCCAGGCTGCAGTGAACCTCCCACCTCAGACTCCTGAGTAGCTGGAACGACAGGTGCTTGCCACCATGCCTGGCTAATTTTTTTTTTCTTTGTAGAGGTGGAGTCTCACTATGTTGCCCAGGCTGGTCTTGAACTCTTGGGCTCAAGTGATCCTCCCACCTTGACCTCTCAAACTGCTGGGATTACAGGTGTGAGCCACCACACCTGGACATGTAGATGTTCAATAACAAGAAATGTGAACAGGGCCGGGCGCGGTGGCTCACGCCTGTAATCCCAGCACTTTGGGAGGCCGAGGCGGGTGGATCACGAGGTCAGGAGATCGAGACCATCCTGGCTAACACGGTGAAACCCCGTCTCTACTAAAAATACTAAAAATTAGCCGGGCGTGGTGGCGGGCGCCTGTAGTCCCAGCTACTCGGGAGGCTGAGGCAGGAGAATGGCGTGAACCCAGGAGGCGGAGCTTGCAGTGAGCCGAGATCGCGCCACTGCACTCCAGCCTGGGCGACAGAGCGAGACTCCGTCTCAAAAAAAAAAAAAAAAAAAAAAAAAAAAAAAAAAAGAAATGTGAACAGTAAAGATATAGTATTAGAGACAATTATCTATTTTTTAAGACCTCCAGACAGCGATTATTCCTTCAGCTGCGAGAAAACGTAAATGCAAAATACCTGCAAAATGCGATGACTTCCTGTAACGTGGCATCACAGGCAAGCTGTGGCTTTTCAGAAGATACATTCACCCTGTTACCTTACAGCTCTACCAAGTGGGACACCCCAGAGATCCTCATATATTATGTCTTTTTAATAGTTATTCCCAGACATTGTTTCTCTGCATTTATTTTCAAAGTATTACTCCAATTTAACACTCATCTTCCTGGCAAGAACAGTAAAGGGTCTGAAATTTTATACTACTTACAATCTAACAAGTTGGCCTGCCACTCTCATGGATGCTGCCAAAAGAAATAAGACTCCCAGGTCAGAGACAAAGAACGTTATTATTATTGTTATTATTTTATTATTTTATTTTATTTATTTACTTTTTTGAGATGGAGTCTCGCTCTGTCGCCCAGGCTGGAGTGCAGTGGCATGATCTTGGCTCACTGCAAGCTCTGCCTCCCAGGTTCACACCATTCTCCTGCCTCAGCCTGTCGAGTAGCTGGGACTACAGGTGCCCACCACCACGCCCAGCTAATTTTTTGTATTTTTAGTACAGACAAGGTTTCACCATGTTAGTCAGGATGGTCTCGATCTCCTGACCTTGTGATCTGCCTGCCTGAACCTCCCAAAGTGCTGGGATTACAGGCGTGAGCCACCACACCCAGTCAATAACATTATTATTTATGGACCAACAAACAGCATAAGCAACAGGGTATCAGTTGTCCTTGCCCTGGAGTCCCACAGGAAGGACATGGATGGACTCAGATGGATGCATGCACATGCATTACGGGATAGGAGCCCTGAGCTCAGGGAATGCAAATCCCTTGTAAAGATCCCTAACTATGCCTAGTCTTTGTTCCAGAAGGAGATACCAACATGCTTGAAAAGATGGTCAAAACAAAGGGCAGTCTGTGTCTGTTCGTCAAATGTGCAGAAATGTGAGGGACTTATGAAAACATGTCACACAATACTTTCCTCTTATAGTAGACAAGTGAGTCTGTATGCACATGGGGTACTGGATGAAATACTTTATCAAAACTGGTCAGAAATTCAGACAAAAATTTAATTCAATCAAACAACTGCATGTAATAATATTTTTGTGTGGCTACCAGTGACTCACAAGTCCAGCTGCTTCAAAAAACATCCTAATTCTCTAGCCCCATCACAGTTCAATTCAATATAATCTGTGGGGAGGGGCCTGGCCTCAGTATTTTTAAAGCTTTCCAGGTTACTTTAATGAGTAATCAAGTCGGGGCTGACAATCACTAAGCCAAAATAAGCTTACTACTATGCAAGGTCTTTTCAGAGACAGAGAAGGAAAAAAAAAAAAAAACTACCTAAAGTAAATTCCATGATACAGTATCTATAAACGAGGGAACCTACAATCTTTGGCAGGAAAAACTTCAATTAAACTCATTTTCTTGCTATGCTGACCATTTATTTTACCAAAATAAGTCATAACATAAGATCTATTGCTCAGTTCCTGTGTAGATAGAACCTAAAACCTGGGGAGAGGCAAGATCAACTAATTTGTTTTTTTTACTCACTTGACAAGTATTTTGACTAAAGCACTTAAGGATTGTGGTGTTGATTTAAAAAAAAAATGTTTACCAATTTTGTAAAAGACATTTTTTTGCAGTTTTCCCAAAATCTTGTAAGCGAAGCATGTTTTCTTTCTCCTTATCTCAACCCAAATGGTATGCTCTTCCTCATATTTTCTTTTTTAAAAAATCTTGTATTTTAGATTAAGGGGTACATGTGAAGGTTTGTTATGTAGGAAAATAGATTGTTTCATCACCCGGATACTGAGCCTAGTACCCAATAGTTATTTTTCCTGATCCTGTCTCTCCTCCCACCGTTCATCCTCAAGTAGGCCCCAGTGTGTGTTGTTCCCCTCTTTGTGTCCATGTGTTCTCATCATTTAGCTCCCAATTATGTGGTATTTGGTTTTGAACATGTGGTATTTGGTTTTCTGTTCCTGCATTAGTTTAAGCACCATGGCCTCCAGCTCCATCCATGTTCCTGCAAAAGACATGATCTCATTCTTTTTTATGACTACATAGTATTCCATGGTGTATATGTACCACATTTTCTCTATCCAGTCTAACATTGATGGGCACTTAGATTGACTCCAAATCTTTGCGACTGTGAATTGTGTTGCTGTGAATATATGCATGCATGTGTCTTTATGATAGAATGACATATATTCCTTTGGGTATATACCCAATAATGAGATTGTTGGGTGAAATGGTAGTTCTATTTTTAGTTCTGTGGGGAATCATCACACTGCTTTCCACAATGATTGAACTAATTTGAACTCCCACCAACAGTGCATAAGCGTTTTTTTTTCCCCTGCAACCTCACTAGCATCTGTAATTTTTTGACATTTAATTATAGCCATTCTGACTGGTGTGAGATGGTATCTCATTGTGGTTTTTATTTGCATTTCTCTAATGATCAGTGATAATGGGATTTTTTTCATATGTTTGTTGGCCACATGTATGTCTTCTTTAGAAAAGCATCTGCTTATGTCCTTTGTCTACTTTTTAATGGGATTGTTTGTTTTGCTCTTATAAATTTATCTGCCTCCCAGGCTTAAGCGATTCTCATGCCTCAGTTTCTTTTGTTGTGCGGAAGCTCTTTAGTTTAATTAGATACCATTTGTCAAATTTGCTTTCATTGCAATTGCTTTTGGCATCTAGTGTAGCAAGTGCCTCTCCGTCCATTCCCATGCCCATGGCTAATTTTTTTGTATTTTTGTATTCACCATGTTAGCCAGGATGGTCTCGATCTCCTGACCTTGTGATCCGCCTGCCTTGGCCTCCCAAAGTGCTGGGATTACAGGTTTGAGCCACCACGCCTGGCCCCAGCTAAAGTAATGTTAAGAGGAAAGTTTATAGTGCTGAATGCCCACATTAAAAAGTTAGTAAGATCTCAGATTAAAACCTAACATCACACCTAGTGGAACTAGAAAAATAGGAGCAAACCAATACCAAAGCTAGTAGAAGACAAGAAATGAGCAAAATCAGGTCTGAAATGAATGAAATTCAGATGTGAATAAAATCATACAAAGATCAATGCAACCAACAGTTGGTTACTTGAAATAATAAATAAGATTGATAGTCCCATAGCTAGAATAATAAAGAAAAAAGGGAAAAGATTCAAATAAACACAGTCAGAAATGACAAAGAGGGCATTACCACTGACTCCACAGAAATACAAACAACTCTCAGAGACTATTGCAAACACCTGTATGCACATAAACTAGAAAACCTAAAAGAAATGGATAAATTCCTGAAATCATGCAGCCTCCCAAGATTGAGCCAGGATGAAATTGAACCCTGAAAGACCAATAACAAGGTCCAAAATTGAATCAGTGATAAAAAGTCTGCCAACCAGAAAAATCCCTGGATCAGACAAATTCACAGCCAAGTTCAGGCATATGTACAAAGAAGACTGATACCATTCCTGCTGAAATTATTCCCAAAAATTGAGAAGGAAGAACTTCTCTCTAACTCATTTATTAGGCCAGCATCATTCTGACACTGAAACCTGGCAGAGACACAACAAAAAAAGAAAACTTCAGGCCAACATCCATGTTGAACTACAGATGCAAAAATCCTCAACAAAATTCTAGCAAATCAAGTCCAGCAGCACATCAAAAAGCTAATCTACCACAATCAAGCAGCCTTTATTTCTTGGGTACAATGCTGGTTCAACATATGCAAATCAATAAATGTGATTCATCACATAAACAGAACTAAAAACAGAAACCGTATGATCATCTCAACAGACACAGGAAAGGCTTTTGATAAAATTCAACATTCTGTCATGTTAAAAACCCTCAACAAACTAGATATTGAAGGAACATACCTCAAAATTTAAGAGCTATCTATGGCAAACCTACAGCCAACATCATACTGAACAAGCAAAAGGTGGCGGCATTTCCCTTGAGAACTGAAAGAAAGCAAGGTGGCCCACTCACATCACACCTATTCTGCACAGTCCTGGAAGTCTTAGCCAAAGCAATTAAGCAAGAGAAAGAAATAAAAGGCATTCAAATAGGAAGACAGGAAGTCAAACTATCTCTCTTTGCAGATGATATGATTTTACACCTAGAAAACCCCACAGTCTCTGCCCAATAGCTCATTGATCTGATATACAACTTCAGCAAAATTTCAGGATACAAAATCATTCCACAAAAATCTGTAGCATTTCTACATACTAACAACATCCAAGGTGAGAGACAAATCAAGATTGCAATCACATTTACAATACTCACACCAAAAATTACCTAGGAATACAGCTAACCAGGGAGGTGAAAGATCTCTATAACAAGAATTAAAAACGCTGCTGAAAAAAATCAGAGAGGACACAAATATGAAAACATTCCATGCTAATGGATAGGAAGAATCACCTTTGTTAGAATGGCCATACTGCCCAAGGCAATTTACAGATTAAATACTATTTCTATCAAGCTTCCAAAGGCATTCTTCAGGGAACTAGGAAAAACTATTCTAAAATTCATATGGAACCAAAAAAGAGCCCAAGGCAATCCTAAGCAGAAAGAAAAAAGCCGGGGGCATCACGTTTCCCAACTTCAAATGATACTATCAAGCTAAAGTAACCAAAACAACTTGGCACTGGTACAGAAACAGACACATATACCAATGTAGCAGAACAGAAAACCCAGAAATAAAGCCACACATGTAAAACTATCTGATCTTCAACAAAGTTGACAAAAGCAAGCAATGTGGAAAAGACTCCCTATTCAATAAATTGTGCTGGGATAATTGGCTAGCCATATGCAGAAGATTGAAACTGGACTCCTTCCTTATCCTATATAAAAAAAATCAACTCAAGATGAATTAAAGATTTACATGTAAAACCTAAAACTATGAAAACCCCAGAAGAAAACCTAGGAACTACCATTCTGGACATAGGCCTGACAAAGATTTCATGATTAAGACGCCAAAAACCATTGTAACAAAAACAAAAATTGACAAATGGGACCTGATTAAACTAAAGAGTTTCTGAACAGCAAAAGAAACTAACATCAGAATAAACAGGCAACCTGCAGAATGAGAGAAAATATTTGCAAACTGTGAACCTAACAAAGGTCTAATACCCAGAATCTATGAGGATCTTAAACAAATGTACAAGCCAAAACCAAACAACTCCATTAAATAGTGGGCAAGACATGAACAGACACTTTTCTGAAGAAGACATACACATGGCCAACAAGCATATGAAGAAAACGCTCTACATCAGTAATCATTAGAGAAATACAAACACACGATGAGATGCCATCTCAAGTCAGTCAGAATGGCTATTACTAAAAAGTCAGAAAATAACAGATGCTGGCAAGGTCGTGCAGGAAAGGAACACTTACATATTGCTGGTGGGAATGTAAATTAGTTCAGCCACTGTAGAAAACAGTTTGACAATTTGTCAAAGAACTTAAAACAGAGCTACCATTCTATCCAGCAATCCCATTACTGGGTATGTACCCCAAGAACTGTAAGTCATTCTATCATAAAGATACATGCTCATCTATGTTCACTGCAGCACTATGCACAATAGCAAAGACATGGAATCAACCTAAATGACCACCAGCAGTTGAAAACATGGTACATATACACCATGGAATACTACGCAGCCATAAAAAAGAATGAAATCATGTTCTTTGCAGCAACATGAATGCAGCTAGAGGCCATTATCCTACGTGAATTAACACAGCAACAGAAAACCAAATACCAAATGTTATCACTTATAAGTGGAAGCTAAACTTTGAACATGCATGGACACACAGCAGGGGACAAGACATAGGACATATTTGAGGGCGGAAGGTGAAAGTAGAGTGAGGATTGAGAAACTACTTATCAGGTACTATGTTTATTGCTCCAGTGATGAAATAATATGCACATCAAACCCCCATGACACACAATTTCCCCATGTATCAAACCTGCATATATACCCCCTGAACCTAAAATAAAAGTTGGAAGAATTAGAAAAAAAAAGGAGTGCCTAACTTGGGGGTTGTTGTAATGTTCGCTTAACAAACACACAGTCTTTTGGGCATCTAAATCACACCACAGAGGCTCTGGGGCATGGGATCTACTGACCTCATACAGTGGTTGAGATAATCAGAATATAGACAGTATCAAACATACCTAATTACTTTACAAATTTCTTCTTGAATAATGTGAGTAGAGCATTATCCAGTAGCTATCTGAGAAACCCCAAAGACCTTTAGATACAAACAACATTTAACAGCTTTATTCCCATAAATTCATAACTTAAATTTATAAAACAAAAACAACAAAAAGAAAGAAGAATGGGATAAAGGAAGAAAAAGAAGAGAAGAGAAAAGAAGAAAAGAAAACAAAAGAAAAGAAAAAAGGAAGACCCAGAATTTTAGAGAAAACTAGAAATTACAGCAAAAGTTAGACATTAGTTTCGGATACCTATTATAGGCGATGATACTTTAAACAAACAAAGCAAGAGGAAGTCTTAGAAGTGAGAAATCTTTGCCATAAATGATTGAAGATCCTGACCAAAACACACAACTTGCATTTGAAGACCAAAATTTCGAAATGATTTTTATAAGCTGTTAATCTTGATATAATTATATATATACATACACGTGTGTGTGTATGTTAAACATACTCAAATAGGTGATAAATTTAAACTTTTTAACTCTAATTTTGAAATAATTACCTTTACTAACAAATAATGGGTAAATATATTATCTTTAATTTACCAACTTAATAACCTGCACACTTTTTAAATCAGACAACATATATTCATTATCAAGTGTACATATTCTCTTTTCCCTGTACATATTCCTCTTGAGGGATGATATATCCGAAATAGTGCCTCACTGTGGAAATAGTTTCTGCCTTCTGAAACACAACTTGAGGATATAACAGAATTTCCAGCAGGGAGGTATAGTTTGAAAAGATTCCAGAAACGATTCTGATACCACACTCACTGTTGCGAATCAATGACAATATGTCACTTCCATTTGAGAAATTAAATAGTAAATGATGTTTATTACTCCCTAGATTTTAATGTAAAGTTTAATAGTTCAGTTTAGTTTTATACATATTTTGTCCTAAGCAGTTTACAGATCAATATTTTTAAAAGTTTCTACTTTTTATTAATTTCATTAAATCCTTTAGATAAAGTTAGACTTCCTGGAACCCTTATGTTTGGCAATGAATTTCCAGATTGATTCAGGTTTATAAGGACAAATACATGTGACACTACAGAAGTGTGAGGGAGTAGGACTTACATGCTTTTTCTAGGGCCTCAGTTGATCAGAAGTGGACAGCAGCTGTTCTATCAAAAACTCAAATGGGGTTGTGGGGATTTGCAACCTCAACCTCTTTCCCAGAGCATATTAGGAGGATACAGATAAAAGGATTCAATAAATGCATTGGCAAATTACAATGTGAAAAGTCACCACTGTGGGGTATTATTTGCTATGTAGCTAATCCCTCTGGGGACTCTCTGAGACAGCCCATGGAACGTGTCTCAGAATCTTCCTGTCCACTGATTGCTATCCCACATTTGTTGGATGTCACCTCCAGGGACATTGTCCCCTCTTCCTGCCACACACATGTAATTCTGGGTTGTTTTTGCATGTGTCCAATCTTCTATGCAAAACTCTTCCCTGGGAAGAGTGACAAGGCAGACTCTTGAGATGGAAATCTGTCAACCTTACTAGAACTTTCTGTTGAACTCAGGAACACTGGGGAACACTGAGGCATCAATACCATATGCTTTGACATGGTTTTAATACTCTTTCCATTTTAGGTTTTTTTTTTTTGTCTTAAATCTGAATGCAGTCATGTTCTTCAAGTTTTATCCTATAGAAAGAACTGCCTTCCTATGAAACCACAGGGATTAAAGACATAAAGCTGCAGATTTCATTGCGGTAGAAAATCCTACTTTCCTGCCTGTTGGCAGAACACTTATTAGGAGTTTGCAGAAGCAAAGTGCAATTATTCTCCATGATGCCAGGACCTACATTATTCATTAACGTAGAACAAAACTCAGATATATTATTAAGTGTCCCAGATTATTCGTTTGTGAGCAGACTACCAATTGTCTTTCCAAATGAATTTTCTTTGTTCTCAGTACTTTTGATCATATTCAAAATCTCAAAGCTTTTAAAATTTTCAAAATGGGCTCTCAAAATAGAAAATGTGATCTAGTGAAGCTGACTGTACTTACAGTTTGTTATGAGCCGAATGCTGTGTCCCTCTAAAACTCCTAAGTTGAAACCCTAGCCACTAATATGATGGTATTTGGCGATGGGGCCTCTGACAGGTCATGAGGTTTAGGTTAGATCCTGGAAGGAGGCCCTCATGAGGAGATTAGTGTCCTCATAGGACGAGGAGCCAGAGATCTTCTTATCGCCAGCCATCCCCCACACACTCAGGGAAGGCCACCTGACGCCCAATGGGAAGGAGGCTGACCACAAGCGAGGGGCCAGGCCTGATCGTGAACTAGCACCTTGATTGTAGGCTTCTCTGCCTCCAGAACTGTGAGATATAAATGCCTGTGGTTTAAGCCAGCCAATCTATGCTATTTTTTCTTTTTCTTTTTCTTTTTTTTTTTTTGAGACATAGTTTTGCTCTGTCATCCAGGCTGGAGTGCAGTGGTGCGATCTCAGCTCACTGTAAGCTCCGCCTCCCGGGTTCACGCCGTTCTCCTGCCTCAGCCTCCCGAGTAGCTGGGACTACAGGAGCCCGCCACCACACCTGGCTGATTTTTTTTTTTTTTTTTTTGTATTTTTAGTAGAGACAGGGTTTCACCGTGTTAGCCACGATGGTCTCGATATCCTGACCTCGTGATCCACCCGCCTCGGCCTCCCAAAGTGGTGGGATTACAAGCTTGAGCCACTGCGCCGGGCTGAAAAAGGCCTATTTTATGTCTGTTATTTCCATCTTTATGTCCATGTGTATTCTTTGTTTAGGTCCCACTTGTAAGTGGGAACATGCGGTATTTAATTTTCTGAGTTACTTCACTTAGAATAATGGCTTTCAGCTCCATCCATGTTGTTGAAAAGGACATGATTTTATTCTTTTTATGGCTGCATAGTATTCCATAGTGTATATTTACCACAAGTTTTCTTTATCCAAGCAACACTTAGATTGATTCCATGACTTTGCTATTGTGAATAGTGCCGCAATAAACATACAAGTGTGGGCGTCTTTTTAATATAATGATTTCTTTTCCTTTGGGTAGATGCCCAGTAGTGGGACTGCTGGGTCGAATGGTAGTTCCATTTTTAGTTCTTAGAGAAATCTCCATACTGTTTTCCTTAAGAGTTTTTACTAATTTATAGTTCCACCAACAGTGTATAAGAGTTCCTTTGTCTCCACATCCTTGCCAACATCTGTTGTTTATGACTTTTTAGTAATAGCCATCTTGACTGGTGTAATATGATATCTCATTTTGGTTTTGATTTGCATTTCTCCGATGATTCGTGATACTGAGCATTTTTTTAATAAAGAACTCAAACAACTCAGTAAGAAAAAAATCCCATTAAAAACTGGGCAAAGGACATGAACAGATGTTTCTCAAAAGAAGACATATAAGCATAAAATAAAAAGAAGACATATAAGACATAAAATGCTTAACATCACTAACCAATTTGGGTTTTGGTTAATTGGATTTAGTGAGGGTCTGAATGTACAGGTAGACATGGAGAAATGTTGAATAATATGATTTAGTGCAAAAACTATTTGGAAAGAACATAAGAATTGATGAATTTTTTTGCAATAGATCTGTCTAAATTCCTTGGAAAATTACAAGTGGTGAAGATTAATACATGTGCTATTATTGTTGTTTTTCATTAACTGTTTGCTATGGAATCATTGAAGAAAGTGATAGACATGTTAGAAAGACAGATTTCTTTAGAATGGTATATACTCATATTTCTTTAGGGTGGGCAAATTAAAATCACTGATCTGATTGTGGCATATATAACTAAGGTCTTGCATCCTTTTGGCCTGAAATATTCTCCTTCTAACTGAGAAGTATGTGAAGAGAGAAAGCACTCATTGCATATTCATCTGAGCAGCTTTCTAGAACTGATCCAGTCAGACTAGAAAAATTCTACCAAGCTCAAAAATCATCACACAAAAAACAACCACTTAGAGTCTCTGGAAACTGTCCTAACAGAAAATGTTTTTGAAATGGCATTATATTCTGTTGGACCTAATTAAATCCTTTTCTCTCTTCGCATAGTAAGGACCCATGGTCCCTCCCTGGTGACACTTCCTACTTCAGCTTTCCCTTGTTCTCAGTTTTAGATGCACCCTACCTCAAGTTCTTACTGCTTCTGCTCATGGGACTATAACAAACACTACTTCTTTTACCTCAGTAGGACATCACAGCCCATTGCTTCCATGCATCCCAGGGGCTGGGAGAGACTTGGGCCTCTTCTGTCCGCTATTTTTTTTTTTAATATTGCTAATCTCAGGCTATGGTCTGAGAATCAAACAGCAAACATTTTTGCACTTCTATTTTCTAATAAACTATCTGGATTCCTCCTAAAAGTTGGAAGTGAGGTAGAGTTGACATCTAATTTCACAGCCATGTTGATACAAATGAAGCAAATCTTTACAATATTTCAATATGTATAATTCCAAGGCACAATGAGCAAGGTATAGGAGTATGTCCCCTGTGTCTAGCTGTTTCTCCAGGCTTCTCCAGAATGATGGATGAAAATGTAATTGGCAAGTCAAATGTCTACTGTGGAAGCCTACAGGAAAAGGGATGTGAAATGCTTGACGTGATGAGGGGTGCAGAGTGTTCAGCACTTACTTACTGAGCAGCTCATCACCTGATTGTATAGTATACAATATATGAGAATTTATAGAACAGTGAACATATAAACACATAGAACAAATAAACATATACAACATATAAACACTGTTTTTAACATTTATTACATACATACAACATACAAGAATTTATAGAGCAATGAAAATACCACATTTTGACATTTGTATTGTACTGTGAAAGATTTATATGTATTTGTATAAAAAATAAATAAAGGTGATAATCTCTTGTGATTTCCCCAAAATACAGCATCGTTTTCATCTTTTTCCATTATGTAAATATGGTATGATAGAAATATAATATGCTGTGAAGTGATAGACATCATGACATATCAAAATGTATTATATATACATGTACATATTTATTGAAGTATAATTTATATACAATATACAAATTCCAAATATGAAATTCAAAGAGTTTTGACAGATGTCCACACCAATGTAACCATAGTCAATCAAGACATAGAACATTTCCATCACTCCAGAAACTTCCCTTGTGTTTCTCTGCAGTCAACTCCCATCCCACCTCAACCCAGGTAACTACTGATACGATTTCTACTGCTATATCTTAGTTTCGCTTGTTCTAGGACTTCAGAATGTACCCTACTATAGTGTCTAGATTTATTCATTCAACACAAGGTTTTTTAGATTCAGCCATGTTTGTTGCAGTTACCAGTAGTTTTGTCCATTTTATAGCTGAAGAGTATTTCATTATTAATACAACACAAATTGTTTGTCCATTTGCTTGTTGAAGGTCTTTTAGGCAGTTTACAGTTTGGGGATATTATAAGTAAAGATGCTGTAAACGTTCTTGTGTAAGTCTTATAATGGGCATAAGTTTTCATTTCTTTTCAACCTAGGATTGGAATTGTTGGGTCACAGGTTTCATGTATGCTTAATTATATAAAACAATGTTAAACAACTTTTCCTAAGTGGTTGTAGCATTTTACATTCCAACAATAATGTATGAGAGTTATAATTGCTCCATATTCTCAACAACACGTGGTACTGACAATATTTTTAATCATAAACATTTTAGTGGGAAGAATAACTCACTGTGGTTTTAATTTGCATTTCCTTAATGACAAAACGATATTGAACATTTTTGTGTGCTTTTTGTCCACTGGCGTAGCACTTTTCATCATTTTTTCTTATATTCATTATTTTCATTTTATTTTTGCTAATTATTGAGTTGTTAAGAGTTCTTTATGAACTATATTCTGAAAAAAATTTACAGCATTCAAATAAAGTGTTGCAAATATTTTCTCCCAGTCTGTAGCCTGACTCTTATTCTCTTAACAATGTATTTTAAAAGGGGAGTTGTTAATTTTAAGGTCAAATTTATCAGATTTTTACATTATATCTTGCTATTTGCTTTCTATTTGTCCCACTTGCTCTTTGTCCTCTTTCTCATCTTTTTTGTCTACTTTCAAGCATTTAAAAATTTATTCTATTTCATCGCTGCATTGTAATATTAGTTATCACTGTTTTTGTTACTCTAGCACTTGCTTTAGGGATTATACCATACAGATGTTTTAACTTAAAGATAACTTGTAATAGCCAACTTTTAATAGACATTATACAACTTTACACACAGTCTAAGAACCTTACAAACTATATTTCCATTTAGTCTCTCTAGGTTATTGTTGTCATATATTTTACTTTTACTCATGCTGCAGAACTCACATGACACTGCTATTATTTCTAAACAGCCAATTATCTTTAAAAGATATTTAAGTAATAAGGGCAGGTATTGTATATTTACTTATGGTGTTACTATTGCCAGTGCTCTTCATTTCTTTGTGTGGATCCATGTTTCTATCTGCACAAAGATATTATTCTTTATTTTCCTTCTTCCTGAAAGGCTTTTACACTGTTCTCATAGTCCAGGTTTGCTGATAATATATTACTTTTAACTTTTCTATGTCTGAAAAATATCTTTGTTTCATCCTTTCTTGAAAGACGGTTTTGCTGGGTATAGAAACCTAGGAGAGACAGTTTTCTGCTTTTGGTTGGAAGATGTTTCACTGGAAGCATGAAAGATATTGCTCCACTGCCCTTCTCCTTGCATTGCTTCCAAAAAGAAGTCTGGTATCATCCTTGTTTTTCTTCTCTGTGTAAGACTTGTCTTTTTCTCTTTACCACACTGAGTTTTGATCCATTTGCTTATGATGTGTTGTGATGTGGTTTTCTTAATAGCACCCCTACTTGGGGATGTTGAGCTTCCTGGGTTTGTGGGTTTATAGTTTGCATCAAATGTGGAAAATGCTTACCTATTAATTTTTAAAAATATTTTTTTCTATCCATCCACTCTCTTTTCTCCTTTGAGAACTCCAAATACACACAGATTAGGCAACTGAAGTTGTCCCACAGATCACCGATACTCTGATTATTCTGTTTTTTCTGTCTCTGTTTCATTTTGAATGCTTTCTACTGCTGTATATATTCAAGTTTATTAATATTTTCTTCTGAAAACTCTCATCTGCCATTAATTACATCCATTGTATTTTTTAATCTCATACATTAGCATTGTCATCTCTCGAAGTTTAATTTAAGCCTTTTCTTGTCACATCCTAATCTTTGAAAATATGGAATAAAGTCCTAATATTTTTCATTAGTAATTCTAACATCTGTGTATGTGCTGGGTCATTTTAGATTGATTTTTATCCTCATTATAGGTCCTATTTTTCTGCCTCTTCACACACTTGGTAATTTTTTATTGTATACCAGATATTGTGATTTTAGCTCGTTGGGTGTTGGATTTTTTTTTTTTTTTTTTTTTGATGGAGTCTGGCTCTGTTGCCCAGGCTGGAGTGCAATGGCACAATCTCGGCCCACTGCAAACTCCGCCTCCTGGGTTCACGCCATTCTCCTGCCTCAGCCTCCCCAGTAGCTGGGACTTCAGGCGCCCACCACCACGCCCGGCTAATTTTTGTATGTTTAGTAGAGACGGGGTTTCACCTTGTTAGCAGGATGGTTTCCATCTCCCGACCTCGTGATCTGCCTGCCTCGACCTCCCAAAGTGCTGGGATTACAGGCATGAGCCACCGTGCCCGGCCTGGTGTTGGATAGTTTTATGTTACTGGAAGTACATGTGAACTTTGCTTAGAGATGCCAATTAGTTATTGGAAACTGTTTGATCTTTTTTTCCAAATCTTTGAAGATTTGTTTAGTGGGCCGCCATAGTAATTCATGGTCTAGGACTTGCCAGGACTGAGGCAAGACCCCTATGAATATTCTACCTAATGCCCTATCAATTACGGGGATTTCTGGTATAGCCCATGGCAACCACCTCTATTCATGGTTGTGTGTGAACATGCACTCTCAGTGAGAGTGATATTGTCCCCAAAACGGCAGAAATTAGTTTTTCTGGGGGGGATGGGAGAAGTGAAGAGAAGAAAAATATTCTTTTTGTGTAAAGCCCAGATATACATATAGTATTAAAGAGATATGCAGTGCATGTGCGATATTAAAATTTCAGGCCGGGTGCAGTGGCTTACACCTGTAATACCAGCGCTTTAGGAGGCTGAGGTGGGCAGATCATGAGATCCAGAGATCGAGACCATCCTGGCTAACACGGTGAAACCTTGCCTCCACTAAAAATACAAAAAAAAAAAAAAAAAAAAAAAAAAAAATTAGCTGGGCGTGTTGGCTTGTGCCTGTAGTCCCAGTTACTCGGGAGGCTGAGGCAGGAGAATGGCATGAACCCTGGAGGCGGAGCTTGCAGTGAGCCAGGATCGCGCCACTGCACTCCAGCCTGAGTGACAGAGCGAGACTCCGTCTCAAAAAAAAAAATAAATAAAATAAAAAATAAAAATAAAAAAATTCATAAATAGATGACTAGAAAAGATGTTTAAAAAGATTCCTTGAGGTCAATAATAATTTTTTAAAGGTTGATAAATGCTGCTGTAATTCTTTTGAGTGTTTCTTTCCCTTGCCTCAGGTAGTTTCATGCACTTTGTTACACACTGAAGGGCGACCCTCTCCAGATTTGCAAAGTTTTTTCCAACGCAGCTCTTACCTCGCCGGTACTCTATCCTGCAATCTCTAGCCACCTTCGTGTACCTGAACTCTCAGCAACAGCTACTCCATTCAGAGACTTGCTAGGCTTCCTTAAGCTATCTATCTCCATTGTCGCACTGCTGTCTCAAATTCTCTCAAGTCGTAAGCTGGGATACTCACAGCACACATCTTATGTTTCCTATCTTTCAGGGATTACATTCCGTGCCTCATGTCCAGTGTACTGAAAACCATTGTTTCACATATATTGTCTGGTTTGAGGTTGTTTCATGCAGGAGGGTTAGAGGGTAAATATGCTCCCTATTACTCCATCTTAGCCAGAAGTAAAATAAGAAAAAAAAATATGTAAGTATAAACACACATACACATATATATGTATGTATGTATATAACACACATGAATCATATCCTAAAGATTTGGAACAAGAAGTAAATTTAGCTATCAATTATGTTTACTCACTGCAGATTAAGATGAACATTGTAGATTGGAGCATATTATGGGAGCAAGGCAACCTGTAGAACTGGTCAGGAACTAGACATCTCAGGACCTGCAGTCTAACCCATTTTTGTCACTAATTATCTGTGTAACGTTTTCTCAAAGCAGTGAAGGCCTTTGTGAATTTTGCAAAAGTGGGGATAATTATATGTTTTACCTCATTGGCTTGCTTAAGGAGTTAAAAATGTGATATGAGTCATACAAAGTGCTCATGCAGTCACAGAGGTTCTATTTTAAGGGCTTTCTTAAATTTTTAGGTACCATCACAAGCTAGCTAAGTTAGAAATTTTCATATCGCAAAATCTAAAAGTTCATCTTATGATTTTAGACATTTTTATTCACAGAGCAAATGCAACAATGTGAACCTCACATTTTAAAATATATAATGGCACAATAAAATGCAAAAATATAATTTTAGGTCATAATCAACCTATAGGCAATAAACTATGTTATCATTTTGTAAAAAAAAAAACCACAGGAAGTAGTGCTTCAGTACATTTTCCCGACGATATGATTAATCCATAATAAATTCTGCTACTACTCCTAGTAATGGCAACTTTCTGTAACCTTCTTAAAACATTATTCACATTTGCACTCAAGTATACCAACTTAAACCGTTAGTGGCTGTTCTGACAATGCATCAGCAATGAACTTAGCCTGAGCTACATCCACTGGGAGTGATGTGAAGGAAGAGAAAAGCGTTGGACTCTATGATATTTAATGTCTTTACCAATAGAAAAGCTCTATAATTCTTAGAATACAATTTTTTAATTAAAAAATTGGTTCTCTCTTTACACATAATTGCCAAAACAGTGTTTACAAATACTTTCATCTTGCCCCAAATTGGCCAATGAGGCAGTAGGTTAAACAGCCAATTCATCATGTTTTGATTTAAAATGTGTCCATATCATTCTTCCCCAACTTCAAGTATATTTTAATAATCCATTTCTGTCACTTATATTATGGATTCAAGAATAAACTAAGCAAATGGATCATTTGTTTCCCTTCCAGTGTTACATGAAGAAATTAATGTTTTATTAAAGAAAAAAGCCATCAAAATCAATTTTCCATCTGCACTCTTTTATTTGTTGCAATACTGTTTATAACAGCTAAGATTTGGAAACACCCTAAGTGTTCATCAACAGATGAATGAAAAAAATGTGGTTCACATACAAAATGGAGTACTCTTCAGCCATAAAAGAGAATGAGATCCCGTCACTTGCGACAGCATGGATGGAACTGGAGGTCATTATGTTAAGTGAAATAGGCCAGGCATAGAAAGACAAACATTGCATGTTCTCATTTATTTATGGGATCTAAAAATCAAAACAACGGAACTCATGGATATAGAGTAGAAGGATGGTTAGTAAAGGCTGAAAAAAGTAGTAGACAGCTGAGATAATGGTGGGGCAGAGGTGGGGATAGGTTAATGGGTACAAAAAAAGTAGAAAGAATGAGTAAAACTTACTATATGATAGCACAATAGGGTGACTATAGTTAATAAAAACTTAACTGCATATTTTAAAATACAGAGTGTAAATTAGGTTGCTTGTAACACAAAGGATAAATGTTGAGGGGATGGATACCCCATTCTCCATGATGTGCTTATTTCACAGTGCATGCCTGTATCAAAACATTTCATGTACTCCATAAATATATACACCTAGTATGTACACAAAAATTTAAAAATAAAAAAGATTTCCCATCAAATATTCTTTCAGAGAAGATGTGAACAAAGATCCAGAATGACTGGTCAGTCTAGGCAAACAGAGTATCAAACAGCCTAATGTGATTTTCTCCTCTGCTAAATAATACTGGGAAGGCAGGAAGGTGGGCTTCTCTATGGATTGAAGTTAAGAGAGAGAAGTGTCAGGAGTTCAGTCCACGCATGACAACTTACTAGTACTGCCTACTTGAAGAGATTAGCTCTTACAACCTTATCTTTGTCTCATCTATAAAACTGAGGGAGCAGGTTAAAAAAATCTTATATGTTAATACATGACTTATCCTACTCCATGTCTCTATTACAATGAAAGATCATACACAGTCTGGAAGAAAATGTTAAATTTACTGTGACTTTTCACAGTAATAGAGACAGAGTAATAGAGACACGAGGTAGAATATGTCACGTATCAGTACTAACTACTATCAAAGTATGTTAAGTTTATGCCGTAATAATGACTTTTAGGAAACAATGAAGATTTACAGTGATTTCCTAAGGTGAATTTGGACAAAAATATTGAGATAATACCACTCACCAGTGTCACTATTTTACAGAGATAAGCCTTCAATGTCACATGAACCACTCTATTTTTAATATTAGAATTCTGAAGTTTTTAAGCATCAGAATCTTCAGCTTTCTCAAATGAAGAATGGTAATTATATGCTGTTTTCTTTTTTAATTTGAAGACAAAAGTTGGGAAATTATTATGCTTTTACTTTTATATTACAAAAGGGTGTTACCTGCAACTAGCATCTATATATCTAAATAACGTTTAGTGACTTAATTCTCTGCAACAGTAAAAAGTACTCAATTTAGATTTTAGTAAGTTGACTGTTAGATGGTTGCTCTCTGGCAGATATATATATTTTAAATATATATATTCATAGATATTTTTACATCTAGCAATCAGTAAATATTTATCTCTTTTTCTTGCACTTTGCATTTAATAATTTAAAAGGAAAAATTTAACAGATGATAAATATCAAACCAAAAAAGTCAACAAATCTTAATAATCTCAAAATATACAAGGGCAAAGTAATACATAAACCAATACAGAATACATTTGTCTGCACATTTTTGCATAAATTTTAAAAAGCATATAATTCTGTAATTTTAATTTTATAGAGCTTTCCCTAAAATATTTTTTATTTTATTTAAAAATGAGTTTATTTTCAAATAAGAAGATTAAGTCTAAAAATCAGTGCAAAAGATTGATGGTGATGATGTATCAATGCAATTTGATGCATCCGTTTTGCTGTCTTGCAAAAGGTGCAGTGACCAATGGGCTGTCTGTACTCTCAATACAGATGTAGTATTCTGAGAAGAGATCATTTGTTAAGAGCGGATTTAAGACAGAGAGTGTATTCATTCTTTCAAAAATAACACATATGAGAAGATGGAAATTCATTTATGTAACAGTAACGCTGAATCAATATATTTTCAGCTTGCCCTGATGTGGAAGAAATATACCATCTCATTAGTCCTTGGTAGGCAGTTGGTATCTGGAATATGAAGAGTGTAGCATCATTGCTTTTATATAATTGGTTTATTGAATCCAAATGGTGGTTCCATGCATTATGAAATAACCACTGCTTCAATATTAGTCCCTGGAACTGTCTCCATAAAGTTAATTCCAATCCTTTGCTGTCTTAGTGTGTACGTAAACCTTAATGAGACATGTTCCAGTTAATAGCACATATTCAATTTTGGGTAATCTATGGGAATTTGGCCCCATGGTCATAAACCTGTGATCAGACTGGCAGATTTAATAAACATCATGTAAATGCTAACTTAACTTGGAGTGAACAGCCTTCAGTTTACATTCCAAAAGTGATTAGATGAAAGGATAATACACAATGATATTTATGCCTAGAGCAGTTCAAAATTTAGAAAAGGAAGTAGTGATCTTCAGTTAAGCTTTTTTTAAATAAATTGAAAAGATGTTCTGTACAACATAATAGAGTCATAGGAAATCAAAAGCATATCAGTAACAACTTTTAGAAAAAGAAATGAATGATAAAGAAAAACAGATATGACCTTTCAATATCTTGGGGAAGTAAGTTAGGATGATGTTTCATTCACGTATTAATGATATAAATAAAGGATAACTCTGTGTAAGAAGAAGTATTTGTATCTGGTTGTAAATTTAGTTAAAAACATAATCACAAGTTACAAAAACTGTAATTACAAATTACAAAGAAAAACAGGCAGGCAATCTTGTATTGACATCCTCTTGCATCTTGTTACCTACTAATGTTCTGTTCCATTATAAAATTCAATACTAAAATTTCATAGCTAACATTCAATATTAATTTCAACATTAAAATGTATCAAAATCATTAAAAACAGTCAATTAGAAAAAGCAATACACCAAAAATAATGGTAGTATTTCCAGGCTTCAACTGCGTTGTATTAACCATCACACAGAAGAATAAAAGGGCTGTGAATTTTAGGTAGGCCACTTGGCTCTGGATTCCAGGACTATGGAAATGCCAGTGAAAGTAGTCTAAGAAGCATGTCCTGTTTTATAAATATCAGCAGAGGACCAAAAAAAGGGATCCCAGATATGTTTTCAAGTAACAAAAAACATTAAAGTGCAATTTTGTCTTTTACATCTGAGCAAAAGTTCTGTCATTTTTTAAAAATAAACTAGGGCCACAGCTTTATAGTCATTTTCTCATCTAAAACCCCCCAGTTATTAACACAGATCAAACTACAGTTTTGGAAGAGAGCCTTTGGACGGGGAAACTACTGAACAGTGATGAATGGCCATACCTAATTCATTGTTTGGAAATTGATGTGGAGAACTGTGTTTCACCGAGGGAGAAAGGGACCTCCCAGAGGCTCCGAGGCTGCAGGTCTTCAGCCAGGTGACAGCACTGCACCTGCTGTGTGCACCCTGATGGCAACAGCAGGGAAGTCCACAGTCACGGTGATAGAGACAGCCACAGCTGCCAATCAGAAGACTCGCTCTTTCTGGTTTTCACGGACTGCGTTTTGCACATCGAGCTCACTGCTTAGAGCTGTCCTAGCACTCTTCTTTTTTTGAGACTTTTGACTCATTTTCTTTGCGTAACTTTCTCTGTTGATAGATGCGTATGGCTATGGCAGTGAGGCAAAGCAAAATAAATATCACCACTGCTATCACACCTAGGGAAAGAAAAGAATAAAACATGATAATTTTTTTTCTTTTTTCTTTTTAGAGAGAGGGTCTCACTCTGTCGCCCACGCTGGAGTGCAGTGGCATGATCACAGCTAACTGTAGCCTTGATCCTCCCAAGTAGCTGAGACTATAGGCCCACTCCACCGTTCAGCTTATTGTTTTTTTCTTTTTACAATTATTCTTTGTAGAGATGGGGTGTTGCTATGTTGCCCAGGCTGGTCTCGAACTCCTGGGCTAAAGTGATCCTCTCACCTTGGCCTCCCAAATTGTTGGGATTACAGGTGTCAGTTACCGTGCCTGGCCTCAATGTCAGAGTATAAATGGTGACTTTTGGTCCAATCAGAGGCTTTGCAGACATCATTGCTTTTTAAGTTTGGTTAAAATAAACCAACCACCTATTATATTATAAATTGAAAACACCAAAACTCAGAAATGCTGAGGTCAAGTAATTTTATAACATTTAACATACTTCTGACGGACTATGACTTTTGGATATGGCTGTGTTAGGCTTTTTCCCTACAGGTATATGATGACTGGGTTTTAGATAATGCTTTCAGATTTAAAAGAATAGAGACATACATGTCTCTAAGACCGCGTACATCCTTCAGTTAACAAGTGGGAAATTTTAAATCATTTTACAAGTATAGAGTGTTTGCATCATCATAGATCATTACATGTTATTGTTAGTACAATGAAATGGGTACATTTTAATGAAATTGTTTTCAAATACTTTTATGATAATATACTTTTTTTTTCTGAGACGGAGTCTTGCTCTGTTGCCCAGTGTGGAGTGCAGTGGCGCGATCTCCGCTCACTGCAAGCTCCGCCTCCCGGGTTCACACCATTCTCCTGCCTCAGGCTCCTGAATACCTGGGACTACAGGCGCCCGCCACCGCGCCCGGCTAACTTTTTGCATTTTTAGTAGAGACGGGGTTTCACCGTGTTAGCTAGGATGGTCTCGATCTCCTGACCTCATGATCCGTCCGCCTCAGCCTCCCAAAGTGCTGGGATTACAGGCGTGAGCCACTGTGCCTGGCCGATAATACACTTTTCAAACGCAGTAGTGTCGCATATATGTAATCAATCCCTATTACCAAAAACATTGCAGGCATATTTATTCATTTTTTTTACCTGGAATGTGGATTATTTGAAAGAGCTGGGCAAGATGTTTTAAAATATTGAAACCATTAGCAGTGTCCATGATTCTCGACTCTAGCTGCACACTAAGTCAGTAAATCAGAATAAAAGAATGGAAGGCCTGGATACCAGTATCTTTATAAATTGTTTCAGGCTTTAATTCAGAGCCAGAGTGCTAAAGCATGAAGCCATGCCACAGAATGCTGTGTACTGAAGCAATCATATTAGTGACAAATGAAAGTAAAATCTACCCTAAAAGAAATAAATGTGTATAAAGACAAGCTTCTGAAGGTAATCAGAACATGTCACCCCCAAATATGCCTTTTTGACAAATATTTTGAAGTAAAGGCAATTAAGAAGCAGCCAATGGAGGAAGAGCTCTCTAGATGCTCCCCTCTTTTCATCTAAAGACAGGATGTAAATTCTCTTTTACCGGAGACCATTCTTACCAGCTCAGGGATGTCAGCAGAAGAATGTACAAACACACGTACTCCACTAGTTTCTTCCCATATATTTATCTTCCCACGGTTTCTCGCCTTCGGACACCTAAAATTGCTTTCCATTGTCCTGTCATTTCTCCAGAAATGTATTGTTGAAGATGAGCCAGACTTCTAAGCCACTGTGCTTTGAGTTTCACTGAGGTTTCTCCCACATGCTGTGGGCTGCATGCCTTAGTAAACTTGCTTGTTTTTCTCTTGTTAATCAGAGGTCTGTCCCAACTACAAACTTAGGAATGATGAGGAGAAATTATATTTCCTCCCCCACGCTTTTACTGCCTACATCGTACATTTAAAGTACTTCACACAAATATTAATTTATATCTTCAGCCAGTCCCTATTAGAAAATGCAAACTGCCTTTGGGAAAGCCCAGGGGAAGCCTTCCACAGACTCCTTTTCATCCCCTCCTTCAGCCTAAGAATTTCTCAGCGGAAGAGAACACTGCTAAGATGTTTCCCTACGTTTACTCCGTCAATCTTGCCAGTGATATTTGACCACAAGCAATATAATACAATTCCAAAGATAAGAGCTGGTTCTATGATCAACTTGCCCATTTCCTTCTCACCAAAAGCTGGGTACTAACCCTGACATTGTGTAAACGTCTGTAGGACTTGGAAACCTAGCGTGAAAATGTTCGGCATGTTGAAATTGCTTTTGCATTGCAATGAAAAAAATCTAAAAAGGCATGATTGATTTAGGATTGGATTTGATTTAAAATTGAACACGAAAGTATACCTTTTAGATATGCATTAATGATCACATTCCTACTGGAAACTGTTTAAAAACAGTTTTTGTTCATCAGGTCATGTATTTTTAATTTACACCTTACTGATTTCTAAGAGAAAAAGAATTGAGATAGTGATGGAAATGTGAATATCCTCAACTGAAATTTAGTCAGAACTTTATTGTGTTGAAATTGTTTTCTGTCATTTTGGAGGAAACAAACACAACTAGTTTACTCTTGTATGTGCCATGGAGAGTCTGCAGAATAAGAATACAATTAAGATTTCAATAACTCATCCGGGCATGGTGGCTCATGCCTGTAATCCTAGCACTTTGGGAGGCCAAGGTAGGTGGATCATGAGGTCAGGAGATCGAGACCATCCTGGGTAACACGGTGAAACCCCGTCTCTACTAAAAATATAAAAAATTAGCCGTGCCTGGTGGTGGGCACCTGTATCCCCAGCTACTTGGGCGGCTGAGGCAGGAGAATGGGAGGCGGAGCTTGCAGTGAGCCAAGATGGCGCCACTGCACTCCAACCTCTGCGACGAGCGAGACTCTGTCTCAAACAAAGATTTCAATAATTCACTCAATTAACAAGGAAAGATGAATGCTTATTTTTTGCACCAGCTCTAAATAAATTATATTTTAGAAAAAAAGTTTTCATTGCCAAAACATACTTTTAAGCTATGTTTAACTTCACTTTTCTTCAATTAAAAATAACCACAAAACATTCTTAGCCTGTTAGATTAGTTCTTTCCAAAGTATGATTAAAAGTGAAACATACAATGGCTACTGCTGCACAACATTGTAAATGTCCTTAATGACAGGGGATCATACACTTTAAAATAACAACACACTTTAAATAATGTGTGCATTTAAAACTTCTTAAATAATCAATGCCTGTAATCCCAGCACTTTGGGAGGCCCAGGCGGGTGGATCACGAGGTCAGGAGATCCAGACCATCCTGGCTAACAGGGTGAAACCCCGCCTCTACTAAAAATACAAAAAATTAGCTGGGCGCGGTGGCGGGCGTCTGTAGTTTCAGCTACTCAGGAGGCTGAGGCAGGAGAATGGCGTGAACCCGGGAGGCGGAGCTTGCCGTAAGTCGAGATTGCTTCACTGCACTCCAGCCTGGGCGACACAGCGAGACTCCGTCTCAAAAAACAAACAAACAAACAAAGAAACAACTTCTTAAATAAGTGAAACACTGTCATGGGAGTATCTAAATCATACTATTTGTCATTGAAGAAAAGTACCATAAAGTGTATGCTCTGATAATTAGCTGAGGTTTCCATTGCTTTGAACATAATTACTTCAGGTCCGTCCAACAGTTGTCATTACCTTGACAAATATCCCATATGTCCTAGGGAATACAGTTATTTTCAAATTAATAACTTTTCATTATTAGCTTTGTAACTGTTCTTCAAAAAAAATTGTTTCAGCAGAATTCTTACATGCCGAGCACCCCCAGGGAAGCTGAAATCAGCAAATACTGCCTCAGAAAATCAACGAAGGCCGGGCATGGTGGCTCACGCCTGTGATCTCAACACTTTGGGAGGCTGAGGCGGGCAGATCACTTGAGGCCAGAAGTTCGAAACCAGCACGGCCAATACGGAGAAACCCTGTGTCTACCAAAAACACAACAAATTAGCCAGGCATAGTGGCACACTCTTATAACCCTAACTATTCAGGAGGCTGAGGCAGGAGAATCGCTTGAACCCGGGAGGCAGAGGTTGCAGTGAGTGGAGATCTCACCACTGCACTCCAGCCTGGGTGACAGCGTGAGGCTCTTGTCTCAAATAGAAAAAAAAACAAAGAACAAAAAACAAAAAACCACCACCAACCGCAATACATAGCACCCCTCTGACCTCACCATTGAGTGTTGATTCTTACATATATTTCCCATTGTTCTAAGTAATGGTATCATTATCTAAAGCGATAATGACAAGCACCAGGTCATTCAGGGCCTTGTTACCTCCGATGACAGCAGAGTCTCTTCTGTCTGCATTAACCAAGGGCTCTCCCTCATCCGCTGGTCCAGAACGACCTACAACAGGGAAAGGGAGAATGATGTTTATTAGCTTGATTTAATCACGCCACAATTTACACATAGCAAACTTTTGTCAATTAAAAGAGAATTAAAATAAGAACATCACAAAAGTGTATTTTAAAAAAGGAAAAAAGGATGACAGAGACGGAGAAAAGAAGGCTTTTGAGAAATTCACAAACATTTGAGAGAAGCGCAGTTTCAGGTGCGCAGGGGTGGAGGGCCACACACCTGCGCCCCCCGCGAGTCGGGGAGCCAGTCCCCGCGCCGGGGAGCCGGACACCGCCCCCGCCGCGCAGCGGGCCGTAGGGACCACGTGGCCGCGGACGGTGACCCGGGAGGGGCCGCTCGGGCGCAGCGCGGCCTTCAGGGGAGCAGCGCGGCCGAAGCGCACCGCCGAGAGGCAGCCAGTGAAGCCACTAGTCGCCGCCCGCCTTGTGTCCGGGTCCGCGCCGGCAGCCTCTGAGGACAGAAGGGGAACACACAGTTAGGGCGCAGCGGTGGAGATGGGGGCGCAGGGACACCCCGCGTCTGCAAGACAGCGACCCTCGAAAGTCCCTCCGAACCCCTCGTTCCTTCACTCCAGGAGAGGTCACCCTGAATCTTTACCTGTCTGGCAACTATTTCCATTGTCAGGGTTATGAAAGGCAGGTTTTTAACAGATTTGTTCAAATGCAGATGGCTGGCTCTCTGCAAGTAACAGAGCTTCATAGGAAAGCAGTTACATGGCATAAATTTAAGAAATCCTCTGCCATTTAATTTTTAAAATATAGCATTAAAATAAAATTTTAATGGCGCTCACAGCCAATAATCCGGAGGATTACAGAAAAGCGACTCTTGGAGATGAGGGCAGAGCTCTGGAAATCCTTCATACTATAGTTGCTATTTTGTATGATGACTTTCATATTATCTTAATAAACTATCTTTTGTCATCAGATAATATCCCTTTATCTCATTTAAGATTCGATTATATTCCAATCTTAACTTCAATCTTATCTGAAAGTAGTGCTGCATTTCTTAAATTTATCAGCTGTTGCCTGCTAGTTCTTGGCATGCCCCTTCATTTTCAATATTGTAAGAGCATTTAACTGTTATTTTTAAACCTAGTTTGACAGAATTTAGTCAATTTGTCTTTAGAGTAATAACCGCTATATCTGATTTTATTCTTTTTTATCTTACACTATTTATTTCACATTATTTCATCTTTTTTCCTTTTATTTTGCTGGTTTAATCAGTTTCCTTCTTATTTCCTGCTTTCCCTTTTGTGAGTTTGAGAGCTCAACTTCCCTAGCCCTCACAATCAAAAATCATTCCTTCACACTGTTATATGAAAACAAGATCCTTTTTCCAACTTTGCCCCATTCCCAACAGTGAGATGAGGGATTGCATGGTTCTTTCTCCCCACCCTCCCTCCCACACCACCGCGGGGTTCCCCACAACAGTTCTTCCCTAAATGAGAGGCTTGGGAAATTTTTCTTTTTCTTCTCTCACTTTTCCCTTTTTACTCTTCTTTGGTTTTACTCTAGTACATTTAGATCCTGACCAGAATGACAATTTCTCTTACATTTCTATTTTTCTATGATGTTTCCAGTCCAAGGATCTTTACTAATTTATTTTTTCCAAGAAAGAAATTTGACAGGATGTTGCCATGACCAGATGTTGGTCAGGCTACTCTAAGCTCTCTGCTCAACCAGCCTGACCTTTGGTCTTTCATCGTCCAGCTTAGCAAGAATCCTGCCAATTTGGTTTTAACCCAAATCTCCCACCCTCAATATCTGATCACTCTCAATATCTAATCACCTTTCTCATCCCTCTCACCACCCCACAGGTGATGTCTGACAACACTGGCCTGGCATCACCAGGAAACCTAGTGAGTCAGTTTAGCAAGAATTACTCTCCCATTTTGTAGTTTTCCACTCAGACACCCCACCCAGCCACTCTGCTCCTTGGCTATGAATCCACACTTCTCCTTGTTGTATTTGAAGTTGAGCTCAGTCTCTTTCCCCAACTGCAAAGCCCCATTCCAGTAATTCCTATACCTATTGCCATAGTCCTGAATAAAGTCTGCCACACGATCTTAACAAGAGTATTCTTATCTTTTGACATGATACAAGACGGTTTTACATTAAATAATTGTAGTTTAGATAAGAATCACATAATTTTAGGGCAGACTTTTTTTTTTTTTTTTTTTTTGAGATGGAGTCTCACTCTGTCCCCAGGCTGGAGTGCAGTGGTGCAATCTCGGCTCACTGCAACCTCCGCCTCCCGAGTACAAGTGATTCTCCTGCCTCAGCCTTCCAAGTAGTTGGGACTACAGGCATGCACCACCACACCCAGATAATTTTTTTTGTGTATTTTTAGTAGAGGCGGGATTTCACCATGTTGGTCAGGACGGTCTCGATCTCTTGACCTTGTGATCTGCCCACCTCGGCCTCCCAAAGTGTCAGGATTACAGGCATGAGCCACTGCGCCCGGCCAGACTTCTCTTTAAAACCGTGAATAAAAACCTTGAGCAATTGTTTAATTTGGAGCTGATGAAACAGAGTAGAACTTTCTTACATCTTTAATAAATGACTTAATTAGAAAATGATCACCAAATATACTTTGTTTAAGCTGGAAAATCTGAAAGAAAGGAGTTCCTTTGCCCACTCTGAAGTGTACCTGGCAATCACACCACAATCCAGGAAGAAACTCGTGATTCTGTACTCCTGGGTTTTAGCCAGCACTACTATTTATTATCAGTTAACCAATATTCAGTAGAACTCAACTCTTAACTGTGGTGACATGTAGATACAGTTTTCTGTCTATTACCTTGACATGGCAACATGGTCAAAACCCTTCACTTTTGCTTCTCTTAGCTGAATAGCTCTAATAAAAAATGTATGGTGACCTGTCTGCCTCCCTTTCTGGGCTTTCTCAACTTCGGGGTCCTGTACCCAGCCCCCTTCCAATTCTCTATTCTGTTCCATCAAAGCCTGCTCCTGAGTAAATTCATGTTTGCACAAATTCCTGGTCATGGCTTTTGATAACACTTTCAGGGGCATGTGTATTTTGGCAGAAGAGTCAAAAGAATGGATCTCTAATACAGAATTTGAAATATTGGCACTTGACGTTGTGGGAAAAAAAAATATTTGAGATAGGGTTGCCTTCCCAGCCCATTGAAATCATGCCAAATAGACAGATGTCTATCCTTACAAAAGGGTGCCACTTGGTTGAACTAAAGGAAAAAACGACTAGATAAGTAAGTGGACAGTCTTCTACACTGTGCAATATGGTAGACACTAGCCACATGTGACCATTGAGATTCAAATCAGGCCAGGCACGGTGGCTCATGCCTGTAATCCCAGCACTTTGGGAGGCCGAGGCGGGTGGATCATGAGGTCAGGAGATCAAGACCATCCTGGCTAACACGGTGAAACCCCGTCTCTACTAAAAATACAAAAAAAAAAAAAAAATTAGCCGGGCATGGTGGTGGGTGCCTGTAGTCTCAGCTACTTGGGAGGCTGAGGCAGGAGAATGGCATGAACCCGGGAGGCAGAGCTTGCAGTGAGCCGAGTTCACGCCACTGTACTCCAGCCTGGATGACAGAGTGAGACTCGATCTCAAAAAAAAAAAAAAAGAAAAAGAAACTCAAATCAATTAAAATTAAATAAAATGTAAAATTTAGTCCCTCAGTTATACTAGCCACATTTCTAGTGCTTAAAAACTCATTTATCTCAAGTGTGTCTGGGGACTACCACATAGGACAGCACAGACTTTACACATTTTCATCATCACAGAAAGTTCTATTGGACAGCATTAGTTTTGTTGACTTACACTTTCAAAGACCTCAAGACATCTGTGATGCCCACTGAATCCTGGTTAATGGACCAAGTTAGAACAATCTTAGAATTTTCTATCGGAGAGAATCTTGAAGATAACTTAGTGCAGCCTCCTCATTTTACCAATAAAGGACTAATTGATATAATCATTGCTCTTTCTTGGAAAAAAAACCCCACAAAATCTCCTATCTTCTTGACTTTTTATAGGGTTTTTGGGTGTTTTTATTCTGTAATGTTGAAAGAGGCAATCCACCATTGGCTCTGAGTGCCTCCTCATGCTTTGCTGGGTTTGCCAAGAAGTGCAAGATGCTGACAGCACTTTACTCAGGCCACTTCTCAAGGCTATAATTGAAGCAAGCAACATTGAGGGATAAGGTCATGACCCCCTCCAGGACAAAGAATAGACTTGCTTAGTGCTTGTTACAAAATCGGTGGATTCCCCAAACTCAGTGTTCCTCTGCTGCAGTGGAAACCTGGCCACAGGTGCAGCCTTCATCTGCACCTATCACTGCCCCATAAGGCTTCAGGGCCAAGGGAAAACAATGCAAATGAACTGCTGCTCACGAGGCTTGCCATGCCATAAGTAATAGGGTCCTTTGTCTCTGTACCAGGACAGCATCCACAAAACAGTTAAAAGCTGTTAACTTCCTAGCTCGTAAATCAGGTAAAATCAAATCCCAGACCTAACATAAAACATTTCTTCTAAATGAGACAAACACCATAACATAGAAGTAATATAAAATACATAGGTTGATGAATTTTAAATGTTAAAACTGTATGTCTTATGTGACATCTCCTTACAAAACTCAAAAGGCAATTTCCAGAAATATTTAATTACCAAAACTATTTGGCATTCTTACATACCTAGAGTCCTATTTGAAATATAGTCCTTCAGTGGGTTTTCTTTTCTTCAGCCTAGAATGTATACCTCCTAAGGTATATAAGCTCAGCTGTATTCATATGCAACTGTTTACAGGCTAATTTTTTTTACTTTTTGGGAGCAGACAAAAAGGCATCTTCCATTTTTGCACTCTGTTTTTTTGATATATATATGTAATTTTTAAGATAGTGTTTAAGGGGCCGGGTGCGGTGGCTCACACCTGTAATCCCAGCACTTTGGGAGACTGAGGCGGGTGGATCACGAGGTCAGGAATTCGAGACCAGCCTGACCAACATGATGAAACCCCGTCTCTACTAAAAATACAAAAATTAGCCAGGCGTGGTGGTACACGCCTGTAGTCCCAGCTACTCAGGAGGCTGAGGCAGGAGAATCGTGTGAACCTGGGAGGCGGAGGTTGCAGTGAGCCGAGATTGCGCCACTGCACTCCAGCCTGGGCGACAGAGTGATACTCATCTCAAAAGTGTTTAAATACATGTGCACATGTACACACACAAAGCAAAACAGAAAGAATACCAATAATACCAAAGTATCTAAAAACAAATCTTAATTTATGATGGATCATCTTTACTGAATTATAAAGTATTTTAGGTGTTTGCATTCTTTAAAGCTACCTCTTGGATAAAATTCAAAGCTATATAGAAAATTCAAAATCTAAAAAGCTTATATTTAAATAGGTTTACTCTGGATTGATCTTGTGATAATCAATCTGAAGGGTCTTCATTCACTAAGACTACTCAGAAATGGCAAAATCATATTGAGGTGCTCAGAAACAGCATCTTAATTATGATGGATTTTGGGCCATTTTTTTCTAAGGCATTGTTAGGGTGCATAATAATAAATTAGGCTGGATATGAGCATTATTTTATTAGAATTGCTCATATAATAGCCTATGTACCTATTAACATGTGAGTGTAGTGAGGGTGGGTAGGTATAGTGTTTCTCTCATTCAGAGGCTTTCTCAGTGCTTAATAAACTGTTCATAGCAGATGCTCACCAAGTTTTTTTTGTTTTTTGTTTTTTTTTTTTGAGACAGAGTCTCGCTCTGTCATCCAGGCTGGAGTGCAGGATCTCTGCTCACTGGAAGCTCCAGCTCCTGGGTTCACGCCATTCTCCTGCCTCAGCCTCCCAAGTAGCTGGGACTACAGGCGCCCACCACCATGCCCGGCTAATTTTTTTTGTATTTTTAGTAGAGATGGGGTTTCACCGTGTTAGCCAGGATGGTCTGGATCTCCTGACCTCGTGATCCGCCCGCCTCGGCCTCCCAAAGTGCTGGGATTACAGGCATAAGCCACCACACCCGGCTGCTCACCAAATATTTTTAAATGAAGGGATGAATCAAAGATTTACAGGGACTCAAGAGAAATATACTGGTAACTTAGAACACAGTGTTTTGGGTAACTTTCTTTGTAAAATTAGTGGCTTCTCTATTAGCCAACTTGTTGGTCTATTTTACTATAAGTTAAGGAAAGCACTTCCTATATAATTCCAAATTTAAAGATAAAATTGTAGTTTTGGTGTAATTACTAAATGATGTGAGAGTGGCAAAAAATGTATAGCAGAACCAATCCTAAAATACAGTTGTTCAAAGTATAAAGTGTTTTATTAATGTTTGATGATTATCTCTACCTCCAAGGATAGGCAAAATGAATATTTATAATTTTCTGAGATCAATTGCTTCTGAGTATATACTTCATTGCTGAATTTCAATGTAGATTTTTATACCGTAAGTTACATGCCTTTGAATATACCATCCTTGAATGAAAACATTAACACCTTCAATTCCATTTTATTTGGAAGGAAACAAAGATGTATATAATAAATATTATTCAACTTTTTGATCGTAATATTAAAGTATAGTTCATTTTCTTAATTGAGTTATATAAGATGGGTTTTTTTAAAAAATAGATTACTTTCCTCAGTTCCTTTATTAAATGTAAAGGTAACTGTGCTTTTACAACAGGTTATGATAGACAATATGATAGACAATTACTGTAACTTTCTACCTTGCGTAATAGATATTTATGAATATGCCTCCCCATTCCTGTTATAGATACTAAAGTCAAAAAGGATGGAAACAACAGGCAAAGCAGGGCTTGAGAGAGAAGTAAAACTGTATTCATCTGCTGTAATAAGATTACCAGTTTTTCCTCTTGTGTTCAACTCAAAGGTAGTTTTATCATTGAACGATGGTCTCCGGAGTTGATGTTGATTAATACATACATAATCTGTGAACTTCGTGTCAGCTTTGATAACATTTCACTTTTCAAGAAGGGTTAGAAAAATACCGTGATTCATTATGCATGATTGCCAAGTGAGAGGTTAAGTGTGGAGGTATTTTTCCAGGAACGCCCTTGCACATCTCACAGGCAGCACTTACTCATGATTATATGTACACTCAGGCAAGAGTACAGTTTTCACCTTGATTGTCACTCACTGTGAAATTATTATTCAAGTAAGACAAGGAGCTTCTTTCAGCATGATGAATGCTTCCAGAGTTTGTGACATGACACTTTGATTTTTTGGGAAAAAGCTCTTTCTCCTACTTACCTAAAACCTTTCCCAATATGAGAGATTTGACGGCGTTGAATTCTGTCCCTGAGGACAAGATGACTTGTTTCTTTGCACTCTGGTTAACCTATTTGATGTCCCATGAGAAGCAAACATCAACAGAAAGTACAATTTTAATGATAAGGAAGCAAAGGAAGATGAGGAAAGGAAAGATGAAAATAAATCACTTTTAAGTACCACTACAAAAGCTCAAGAAGCCACCTTCAAATAATTAATCATTTAGAAGGGGAAGTTGTTTTATAAGCAGTTCCTATGATGCCATCAGCTACCACTCTATCCACGATGTACCCACTTGCTGGCCTTACTCTTCTTCATAGTGGAAGGATCTATAACTGGCAGAATCCATGAAAAAGATGGAATTGGCTGTTTTAAACTTAAATACGTATACATTCTGTGGAGAAAATATGAAACATAAAACCAAGCATCGTTGTTCTCTATACAGTATATTTTCCTTCCAATGCCGAAGACAATGTGTAATTTACTTCCTCTGTGGTGACTCAGGTCTATTTTCTTACTTATTCCCATTTTAATAACTATGTTGTGTGCTTTTAAACCATGTTTTTAAGTTGCTAAAGTATTTGTTCTTTTATAATCAGAATAAGACAAGTTCCCACTGCAATATCAATGAATAGATTCCACCAGTAGTCACTGTGATAGAGAACATTCCCCTATTGAGTAAAGTAAAACAAATAGATATTTTGATATTTTAAATAGTTAAATATTAATAATACCTTTGACAGAATTGCATTGCTAAACAAACAAAACAAAGCAATATAGAATAAACAACCACCTCCTCTCTCCCAGATCCCGGCCATATTTGGCTTCTTCTTGACTTATGGAAGAGCAGCACTGAATGGGTTGCTCTTCTATTAATATTTATTATCAGATTTTTTCATTAGATTATTTGTTCTCAAAATAATATTAGTTAGTTTGACTTTTGCATTTGTGGAATTACCTCTACCATGACCACGGCTTCTTCTCTGTTAATCTTCACTTGGTGAAGTTGCCCATCAGCCATGTTTTTAAAATCAAAGGTAAATGCATCAGGATTTTGATGTCTATCTAGCTTGTACCTAATCTGCAAACTTCCTAAAAAGAAAAATAAATGGCATTTAAAATTAAAGCGGTATTTTATAAACCTCTTGATACAGATTCTAGAGCACTTTTATTATTATTTACTTATAGCACTTTTGAATCTATTTAGCATCAATTTAGATGCACCCAATAGTTATCTTTCCTGGAACAGTGATTACTTAAGTGCTATTCCTGTGCCAGACTCTGAATCCAATGATGCTATTTTAAAAGTCAAGACTAAATGTGTTGTTAATAAGCAGTCTCCCCAAACCTTTTCATTTAAAAATGAAAAGGTTTAAATTATGCATATGAGCTCAGAACTCAGATCTAAATTCATTATGACTTTGATATTTATGAAATGATGAAACTCTATGCAATATTGTATCAACATTCAGTTCCTGTAATTACACCTTCTAATAAGGCTCATTTTAATGTATTACTGATATGTGCATAAAGATTTTTTTATAGCCAGATTAAGTCTTCTGCCATAATCCAAAAATGAGGACAAGGAAAGGTTTTGTCAGGAGACAAGGTTTCCATAGTATCTACATCTTCTAATATACATACCCCTCTCCTACACAGATGTACCCTCATTATCTGTAATTCTCTTTTAGCTTATACTAAGATCCTGTTAATCGGAGATTTTTTTTTTTTTTTTTGAGGTGGAGTCTCGCTCTGTCACCCAGGCTGGAGTGCAGTGGAGCGATCTGGGCTCACTGCAAGCTCCACCTCCTGGGTTCACGCCATTCTCCTGCCTCAGCCTCCTGAGTAGCTGGGACTACAGGTGCCCACCACCATGCCCGGCTCATTTTTTGTATTTTTAGTAGAGATGGGGTTTCACTGTGTTAGCCAGGATGGTCCTGATTTCCTGACCTCGTGATCTGCCCGCCTTGGCCTCCCAAAGTGCTGGGATTATAGGCGTGAGCCACCATGTCCAGCCTAATCAGAGATTTTGTAGATTTTTTTCTAGGCATGAAATTTTTGTGCTGTGTACCTAACAGACTTAAAGCTTGGTCTTCTTGTTCAACTGTGAAAACCTTGCAATGCCCCAGTTACCACTGTTTGAGAGGCTGTCATTACACTTTTCTTCTATAAAAGTGATATAACTAGTTTTTCAGCCACTGATGAGATAAAGAACAGCTGTACTTACCTGTTGCTTATAGGAATTGGCTTTTATATAGTTGTACTATAACATCCACATAAATGCTCCTCTACTTTGCTTAGAATGAGGAGGGAATGTATGTCATGTATCTAGATATCTTATTTCAAAATGAACTGCAAAACCAATTTGAGTCATCATGTACTATTAAAGTCATCCTATCAATAATAAGAAATATAACTGCATATCAACTCCGTAAAATTATCAAACATGTAATGGGAGAAAAGCATCTTAATTTAATCTTGAAATGCTAGCTTTTATAATAACCATTAAGGAAGGCACTGAAAAACCAAACACATTGGAGGGCATACAGTTTTCTCTCATCGTTTGTAGTTTGACTGCTGAAAAGACCCATGTCATTACAGTCCTATTTTTCTAATTCAGGGTTCTCTTTTTCTTTACACAAAAGATATTCACCATTGTTGGCGAGGATAACTGAAAGGTATTCTTCATAGAAAAAGCTCACATACAGCAATAAGCTCGGAGTTCGTGTGGTTCGGAAGCTCAGTGTGATCATTTCTCTAGTCAATGTTACATCTCTGTGTAATGAAGAAACGAGAGAGCTGGAGTTTCCACTTAAAGTGTAATGTTCTTGAAAATGGTATGTCATTGAGGAGCCAGTTGCAAAATATGCGGAAATCTCTGAAATGATAAATACATTTTTGTTATGTTAACAAAATGTAAGTCCAACGGTCTTGTTTTAAGTACATTTAGAGAATGAGACCAAACCTTAAATATCCTGGGAGATAAAGTAATAGTGAAATCCTTTCCTGTTTTATTTTTTATTTTTCACTTTTTAAAGTTTTTTAAAAACTACAACTTGAAGAAAAAGTAGCAAACCCCAATATACTCATAACCCAGAATTGACTAACACTTAATAGAGATTTTAATTCTCCAAATCATCCTCATCTTATATTTACATATAACTAATTCTTCAGTATAAATGTATAATTTATAGGTGACTTATCTCATCTTTGGTTTCCAATTTTTTCCCAAATCATTAATTTTTAAACATCTTTATTCAGATATAATCCATATGCCATGTAATAGACCCAATTACAGTGTAAAATTCTGTGTTTTTTAGTATATTTGCAGGCATGTGCAAACATTGCCATGATCGATTTTAGAGTATCTTCACTCCCCTCCCCCGTGCACCTTCTTATTCCCTCCTACAAAAACCTCCATATCCTCTAGCAGTCAGTCTCTGTTTCTCCCCAACACCCCAGCCTAGGCAACTACTAATTTACTTTCTGTCTCTGCAGAGGTTCCTATTCGAGAGATTTCATATCAGTGGAATCATATAACGTGTGGTCTTTTCAATCTGGCCTCTTTCACTTAGCATGGTATTTTCAAGGTGCATCCATCTTGTAGCATGTATCAGTATTTTATGCGTTTTATTGAATAATATTTCACTGGATATAAATAGTAATGGATGTGCCACATTTTGCGGATCTATTTAACAGCTGATAGACATTTGGGTGGTTTCTACTTTTTGACTATTATAAATAATGCTTCCATGAAAATTCACCTGTAAGTTTTTCTATGGACATGTTTTTATTTTTCTTGGGAATATATACCTAGGAGTAAAATTGTTCAATCTTACGATAACACCAACTTTAAAATTTTGAGGAGCTGCCATATTTTTTCCAAAATAGCTATACCATTTTACATTCCAAACAGCAATTATGAGGGTTTTAATATCTCCACATCCTCACCAACATTTATTATTATCTTTCTTTTAAATTACAGCTATACTTGTCTGTGTGAAGAGGTATTTCATTGTGACTTTGATTGCCTACTGGCTAATGTTGCCAACTATTTTTTCATGATTTTATTGGACATTCACACATATCTGCTGAAGAAATATCTATTTATAAGCTTTACCTATTATTTAATTGGGTTAAATTTCTTTTTCTTATTCAGTTGTTGGTTTTTTGTTTTTATTTTTGTTTTTTTGAGACAGAGCCTCGCTCTGTTGCCCAGGTTTGAGTGCAGTGGCGTGATCTCCGCTCACTGCAAGCTCTGCCTCCCGGGTTCACACCATTCTCCTGCCTCAGCCTCCCGAGTAGCTGGGACTACAGGCACCCGCCACCACGCCTGGCTAATTTTTTGTAGTTTTAGTAGAGATGGGGTTTCACTGTGTTAGCCGGGATGGTCTCGAATTCCTGACCTCGTTATCTGCCCACCTCGGCCTCCGAAAATGCTGGGATTACAGGTGTGAGCCACCGCGCACAGCATCTTATTCAGTTGTAAAAGCTCTTTAAATAATTTGAATACTAGACCCTTATAAGAGACATGATTTGCAATAATTTCTTCCATTCTGTGGGTTATCTTCTCTTTTGTTCTCCCATGTTTTAAGAGTTTTATAGTTTTAGTTCTTACATCGAGGTCTATTTGGTACATTTTTATGTATGTGTGAGATAAAGGTCTAATTTCATTCATTTGCATGCGCCTGTATACTCAGTTGTCTCAGAGACTACTTCTTCCCATTGGGTTGTCCTGGCACTCTTGTAAAATCCATTGACCATAAATGGCGAGGTGTCTATCTGGACTTTCAATTTTATCCCAATGAGCTATCTGTTTAGTCTTAGGCCAGTTATATACTGCTTTACAGTAAGTTTAGAAATTGGGCAGTGTGAATCTGTCAAATTTCTTCTTAAAGATTGTTTTGGCTATTCTGCATCATTTAAATTTTCATATGAAATCAGCTTGTCAATTTCAGGAAAGAATCCAGCTGGGCTATTGATTGAAACTGTACTGAATCTATATATTACTTTAGAGAACACTGGTATTTTATTTATATTAATTATTCAATCCATGACATGAAATATCTCTCCATTTATTTACCTTTAATTTCTTTCTATGCTTTATAGTTTTCAGTGTGTTTTCCATTTCTTTTGTTAAATGTATTGCTATGTATGTTATTCTTTTTGATGCTACTGTAAATAAAATTGTTTTATTGGTTTTATTTTCAGATGGTTCACAGCTAATGTGTAGAAATACAATTGATTTTGTATATTGTTTTTGTATTCTGCAATTTTGCTGAACTTCGTTTTAGTTTTAATAGTTCTAAGTAGATTCTTTGGGATTTTTTTATATAAAAAATCATGTCATCCTCAAATAGAGATAGTTTTATTTCCTTTCTAATTTGGATGTCTTTCTTTTTTTTTTTTTTTTCATTTTCTTGCCTAATCAGTCTGGCCTGAACCTCTAGTACAATGCTGAATAGAACTAGTGAGAATATATATTCTTGTCTCGTTCTTGATCTTAGGAAAAAAACATTCAGTCTTTAAAATTAAATATAATTTTAGCTATGAGTTTTTCAAAAATACCATTTGTTAGACTGAGGAAGTTATCGTCTATAATTAGTTTACTGAATTTAAACAAAAATTCATGAAAGGATGTTGGATTTTATCAAATGACTTTTCTGCATCAGTAGAGACTATCATGTGTTTCTGTCCTTTATTCTAAGATATACTATATCATATTAATTGATTTTCAGCTGTTAAAACAACTTTCCATTTCTGGGATCATTTCCATTTTGTCTTGATGTATAGTCATTTTTATATGTGACTGGATTTGCTTTGGTAATACTCTGTTCAGGGTTTTCACATCTATCTACTTAAATGATATTGGTCTGTAGATTTAAAATATATATACTGGTATATCTATGTCTGGCTTTGGTATTAGGGAAATACTGACCTTACAGAATAAGTTGAAAAATGCTTTCTCTTTTATTTTTTGGAAGAGTTTTGAAGAATTAATACTTCTTATTTAAATAGTTGATATATTTTTAAATAGTTGATATATTCTGATAGTTGATAGCATCAATTGTTTGAAACCATCTGGACCTGGGCTTTACTTTGTGTGGTATTTTAATATTATTAAGACATTCCTTTTATTGTTATAGGCCAATTTATATTTTCTCCTCCTTCTTGAAACAGAAGTAGTAGTTTGTGTTAATTTTGTAGTTAGTGTCATCCTAGGAATTCGTCCATTTTATCTAAGTTATGTAATTTTTTTCAACATACAGTTGTTTATATTCTCTTGCAATCCATGTTATTTCTGTAAGGTTGGTAGTAATATCACTCTTTCATATGTCATTCTAGTAATTTGAATCATCTCTTTTATTCTTGGTCAGTTGTACTAAAGGTTTGCCAATTTTGTTAACAATTTTAAAGGACTGACTTTTGGTTTGGTTAATTTTTTCTGTCACTTTTATATTATCCATTTGAGAAATTTCTCCTGTTTTATTTATTATTTCCTGTTTCTCCTTACATTAGATTTAGTTTGCTCTTCTTTTTTCAGTGTCTTAAGGTGGCAGGTCAGGTTTTTTATTTGGGAACCATTTTTCTTTTTAAATATTGATGTTTACAGCTTTAAAATTCCCTCTAAACCCTGCTTTAGCTGTGTTACTATATGTTTTAGTAATGTTGTATTTTTGCTTTCATTTATCTCAAAACCTTTTCTAATTTCCCTTTTGATTTCGGAGTGTATAGTTTAATTTCCACATATTTGTAATATTCCACAATTTCTTTATGTTATTAATTTCATCTCATTGTGTTTTAAAAAGACCCTTCATATGATTTCAATCCTTTTAAATGTGTTGAGGCTTGATTTACAGGTAGCATGTTGTCTAACCTAGAATATGTTCCGTGAACACTTGAGAAGAATATACATTCTGCTATTGTTAAGTGGTGTGTTCTACAGATGTGTGTAAGAATGATTGTGTTTTTATTTTTTTCAACTCTATTTTCTTGGTAATCTTCTGAGTAATTATTCTATCCTTTATTGAAAGTGAGGTATTGAATCCTCCAGGTTTTATTCCTGGTTTTTCTATTTCTCTTTTCAGTTCTGTCAGGTATTCTTTATGTAATTTGGGGCTATACTATTAACTGCATATAAGTTTCTAATTGTTATATCTTTTTGAGGGAATTAACTTTTTATCATTATAAAAGTCTCCCTATTTCTAGTAGCACCTTTTGTTTTAGAGTTTATTTTTTCTGGTATTAGTATAGTCCCTTTGGCTCTCTAGGGTTACTCTTTGCATGGTACATGTTTTCCCTTCTTTTATTTTCAACTAAATTACCCCTTTCAATCTAAATTGTATGTCCTTAGACAGCATATAGTTAAGATTTCTTTTGTTATCCATTCTGACAATATTTGTCTTTTGATTGGATTGCTCAATCGATGAACATTTAATATTATTATTGATAGTTAGATTTACATCTGCCATTTTCTTTTTCTTTTTCTATGTGTTTCATTTGTTTTCTTTTCACTTTCCTTCTGACTTATTATTTTGTGTTGGTGGATATTTTGGAGTGTAACATTTTAATCTCTCTTGATTTCACTATACTTTGGGGTAAAATATATATAATATATAATTTGCCACTTAACCATTTAAAATATGAAATTCAGTAGCATTAATTCACAATGTTGTGCAATTATCACCTCTTTTCATATCCAAAATTTTTCATCATCCCAAAATTAAACTGTATTCATTAAGCAATAACTCTCCATTGCCCCCTCATCTCAGCTGCTGGTATCCTTTAATCTTCTTTGTCTCTACAAATTTGTCTATTGATATCTAGTAAACATGGAGTTACATAATATCTGCCCTCTTGGGTCTGGCTTATTTCACTTAGCATAATGTCTTCTATGTTAATTAATGTTGTATCATGTATCAGAACCTCATTCCTTTTAATGGCTGAACAATATACGATTATATGTATACACTACATTTTTTAATCAATTCATGTGTTGATGGACACTTGTATTATTTTCACTATTGTGATTAGTGCTACTATGAACATTTGTATACAAGTATCTGCTTGAGTTCTTGTTTTCAATTGTTTTGGTTATATATGTAGAAGTGGAATTGCTGGGTTCGAAGGTAATTCTATGTTTAACTATTGTGAGTTAACTCTAAATCAATTTCTTTTTTTTTTTTTTTTTTTTTTTTTTTTTTTTTTTTTGAGACGGAGTCTCGCTCTGTCACCCAGCCTGGAGTGCAGTGGCGCGATCTCCGCTCACTGCAAGCTCCGCCTCCCGGGTTCACGCCATTCTCCTGCCTCAGCCTCCCGAGTAGCTGGGACTACAGGCGCCCGCCACCACGCCCGGCTAATTTTTTTTTGTATTTTTAGTAGAGACGGGGTTTCACCATGTTAGCCAGGATGGTCTCGATCTCCTGACCTCGTGATCCGCCCGCCTCGGCCTCCCAAAGTGCTGGGATTACAGGCGTGAGCCACCGCGCCCGGCCAACTCTAAATCAATTTCTACAGTGGCTGTGGCATTCACTTTCCCACCAGTAACAAAAGAGAGTTCCAATTTCTCTAGGTTCTTGCCAAAACTTGTTATTTTCTGTTTTTATTTATTTACTTATTTATTTTTATAGTCAATCTAGTAGGTTTGAAGAGGCAGCTCTTTATACTTTTCGTTTGCATTTCTTTAATAACTAATGATGTTGAGTATCATCTTTCCATGTGATTATTGACTCTTTGTATATCTTTTTGGAGAAATGTCTCATCAAGTCCTTTGTCCACTTAGACTTTTTGTTGTTAAGCTGTGGAAGTTATTAACATATTCTAGATAGTGAACCTCCATCAGATACGTAATTTGCAAATATTTTATCACATTCTGTGGATTGTCTTTTTACTCTCTTGATAGTGTTCTTTGATACACAGAAGTTGTTAATTTTTGATAAAGTCCAAATAATCTATTTTTATTGTTGTTGTTGCCCGTGCTTTTGGGGTGATTTTTAAAAAACCACTGCCAAATCCAAGATCATGAAGATCTGCCTATATATCTTCTAAAAATTTTATAGTTTTAGCTTTTAGATTTAAAACTTTGATTCATTTTGAGTTAATTTTGGTAAGGTCTAACTTCAATCTTTGCATGTAAACATCCACTTTTCCTACCTTCATGTTGAATAGACTGTTACTTCCCTATTGAATGATCTTGACAAAGACTATGTTAAACATCAATTGACTGTATGTATGTAGGTTTATTTCTGGCCTCTGAGCTCTATTCCATTGATTTATAGGTTTATCCTCATTCAGTGCCACATTGTTTTGAATAATGTAGTTTATAGTAAGTTTTGAAGTCAAGAAGGGTGAATCCTCCAACTTTGTTCTTTTGTAAAATTGTTTTGCTTATTCTGGGCTTTTTCAAATTTTATTTAAATATTGTTAGGGGCTTTTTCATTTGTATAAAAAGTGCTTTGGGGATTCTGATAAGAATTAGATTGAATCTGCTGGGGTTGTATTGTCGTTTTAATAATCTTAAGTTTTCCAATTCATGAATATGGAATGTCTTTCCATCTATTTAGTTCGTTCTTTAATCTCTTTCAACAACGTTTTATAGTTTTCAATGTCTAAGTCTTTCACTTTCTCGGTTAAGTTTATTTCTAAGTTTTTTATTCTTTTTGATGATATTGCAAATGGAATTGTTTCCTTAATCTCACTTTCAGATTTTTCATTGCTAGTGTAGAGAAATACAACCAAATTTTTGGCGTTAATTTTGTATCCTGCAACTTTGCAGAATTTATTTATTTTCTCTTAACAGCTTTTATTTTCTGAAGAGTTTTCTACATATAAGATAAGGTAATCTGAGAGAGAGATAGCCCTTCTATTGAAATTTGGATGCCTTTTATTTCTTCTTCTTGCTTAATGACTTTAGGTGGAACTTCCAGTACTATGATAAATAGAGGTGGTAAAACTGGGCATACTTGTCGTGTTTCTTATTTTACGGAAGAAGCTTTCACCATGTTAGTTGCAGGTTTTTCATATATGGCCTTTATCATATTGAGAAAGTTCCCTTCTATTCCTAGTTTATTGAGTGTTTTTTGTTTTTCAATCATGAAAGGTTACTGGAGTTTGTTAAATGTTTTTTTTTTCAGCAACAATTAAGATAATCATGTTTTTTTCCCCTCTCATTCTATTAATCTTGTGTAATATGTTGACTGATTTTCATTTGTTGAACCACTCCTGAAATCCTGGGATAAATCCTACTAGGTTTTGGTATATAGGCCTTTTAATATACTTCACGACAATGTTTTATTTTCTTTAGTGATTGCTCTAAGCTTGCATTATATATATCTTATCAATAATCTGCTTCAGGTTTACACTAACTTAATACAAGTGAGATTTAGAAAAGTTATTTCTACATAGCTCTATTTCTTCTCTTTTGGAACTATTTTTATGCATACCAAACCCATTATTATTTTATATAATTTGTTCTTTTTAAAAAATCTGAGAAAAGAAAAAAGATCAAGTAAATATTTATAGACTTTGTCTATAAACTCTCTTATTTACCATTTCTAGTTCTCTTTCTTTGTTCCTCTGACTCATGTTACCATTTGGTGTTATTCCTTATTTCAGTACAGCCTTGCTGCCATCTGTCTCCTCTGTGCTGTTTTTTTGTAATATATTTCTATAGGCCCAACAATGAAAATATATACATTATATATTTGTATATTCTCTATTATAGTTTTATACATTGCTTTTTAAAATAGTTAAGCACTGAAAAAGGTAAGAAATATGACATTATACTTTCTTTTATAATTACCTGCACACTTACCTTTATTAGTGCTATTTGTTTTTTGTGTGTAGATTCAGATTATTGTCTAGGTTATATCCCTTCAACCTGAAGGAACGTTCTTTGTTATTTCCTCTAATGCAGGCTAACAGCAGTGAATTCTCTGCTTTTTGTAAGTAGGGATATATTTACTATCTTTTTAAATTTTTAGTTTTTATGAATACCTAATAGTTGTACATTATTTATGGGGTAGAGGTAATATTTTGATACAACCAAACAATGTGTAATGATCAAATCAGGGTAACTGAGATATCCATCACCTTAAACATTTATCATTTCTTTTTGTTAGGAACATTCCAGTTCCACTCTTCTAGTTATTTTGAAATACACAATAAATTATTGTTAACTATAGTCATCCTGTGCTACTGAACATGAAAGATGGTTTTGCTGGGTGTAAGTTTCTTCATGACAATGGTTTTCTTTCATCTCTTTGAATATGTTATCTCACTGTCCTGTGGCCTCCATTCTTTCAGATTAGAAGTTAGCTGTTGATCCTGGCGTTTCCTTGTATATATGATTTTTCTCTTACTGCTTTTAAAATTTCCTTCTTGACTTTGGCTTTCAAAGTTTTTAATAAGATGTGTCTGGATGTAAACTTCTTTGTGTCATCTGTATTTCACTGAGCTTCTGTATCTTAGATTAATGATTTTTATTAATTTGGGGATGTTTTAAACCATTATTTTTCAAATATTTTTTTCTGATCCTTTCTCTCTCTCCTGGTATTTTCAATTACGTATATGTTGGTGTGCTTAGTTATGTCTGATATTTCTCTGATGATCTGTTTATTTTTTTCATTATTATTTCTCTGTATTCTTCAGGATACATAATCTCTATTGATCTTGTTTCAAGTTTGCTGATTCTTTTTTCTTTTCTCTGTTAAACTTCCCTGACTTAACTCATTACTCTCTTGGAGTTGTCAACATTCTCTTAATTGCTTACTGCCAATATCTTCATACCAGTATGCTTAAACTTATCCATGCTCTGTTCCAAATAGAAATCAGTTCACTTGGGGAGGGCTACCAAGCTGTGTATTTTCATGGCCTCCCTCTACCTCTTGGTTAAGTGCCTCACTGCTCTGAAGCTGTGGGGAGTGAGAGTGGCCTGCTTGTTTGTAGTAAAACCTCTGCTTACAAGTAGGGCACAGGGTGGGAAAGGTAACTTCTTGCCTTGCCTCTCCTGGTGGAGAAACTGTTCCTTACAATTAAGCTGGAGTGAGGGCAATTGGGACACAGGATTTTCCAGCTGCCACACCTGAAGACCTTATGCCCTGGAATGAGGAGTTGGTGTAGGAAGGAAACCCCAGACTTCTCAGCTGTTTCTGCGTGGACAGAGCTTCTGTCCTACAAAACTGGGGATGACAAGAAATGCTGGCACCCAATCTTGGGGTAATGCAGTATCTCTGGAGTAGGACCTGAGTAGAGAGGAAGCCTTTGGCTTCTTGGCTATATCCATATAGAGTGGAGCTTCCATCATACTGAGCTAGGGATGGGGAGGTTCAGGGAGAGGGTCTTGGCTTAAATGCCTCAAACTCTCACTGTTATTACTGATTAATAAATGTTTCTTCATTTGATGTATTTCCTTAGGACATTTTCTAAAGACTTTCAATAGTTGTTTTTTAAAATAGTAATTTTTACTAGTTATGCTTGTTTTGTATGAGAGAGGGTTTACAGAGCTCCTTATGTGGCCAGCCTGGAAATGCCAGAGTACCAGGTTGGTTATTTGAATGTTACCTCCTCTTTAAAAATCAATTTGCTTTGTAGGAAGCATGAAACAGAGCTCCTGAAGTAACTAGAGAAAAGGTGATTTGAAGACCAACCCTCCTTCAAGGTCAGAATTTAGAAATGTTCTTTTATGCCAAAGATGTTTCTCAAATTTACTGTCTGGATATAAAGGCTAATACAAAGTGGTATCTACAGTATTCTGAGAGAGAAAAGTTGAAGGGCTTTCAGCTTCTCTTAAAACACTTTATGAAAGGTTGATATTTTAATTTTATATCAAGTTAATTCCAAAAATGTGTTTAGTACACACATACACATACACACACCCCCCAAATATATCTGTAGATAAAAAGAAAATGTTGGGTGATGATCATTGTCTTGGAATACTACTCCACTCTTTCCATTTCCATAAAATATAAAGAATTTACTGAAAATCCAGATCATTCTTATTAGATTAGGTAATCTAACTATAACATATGCCCCAGCCACTGGAGGACCATTTTCCATTTACTTACTATATAATGTCTATCCTTAAGAAAATTTTGAGTTATAAAATAACATTCAAATTGCACTTAGCAAATGTGGATTGGGAATGATTTAGAAATCAGCACTTGTGCTCATGAAGGAGTGGTTACTCCTGACGTTGGCTTGAGATATAAAAAGGGCTCTGTATTTGCACCAGAGCTATGAGATTTGTTAGCAGAGAGATCTTCAGGACTAATAAAAGACATATGCAAGACCTTTTGAAAATTTAAATGACTTCTAGATAACGAATCCTCAAAATTCTTTTGAAAGTCACACAATTTTATGGTGATTAAAGCCTGTTTTGCTGCTAAAAATAGTAAGTGTAACAGCCCAGAGACACTTAAAAACACAATTACATTTTAGCTCTGATGATTCAATATTGTAAGAGGTTTCATAAAAGTATTATAAATATATTAAATAAGTCAGTACAGAGTACTTAATACTAAAATCAGTCCCTTTTTCCTTTTCTTTTTTTTTTTTTTTTTTCCCAAGACGGAGTCTCACTCTGTCGCCCAGGAGTGAGTGCAGTGGTGCGATCTCGACTCATTGCAACCTCTGCCTCCCGGGTTCAAGCAATTCTCGTGCCTCAGCCTCCCAAGTAGCTGGGATGCCCAGCTAATTTTTGTATTTTTAGTAAAGATGAGGTTTCACCATGTTGGCCAGGCTGGTCTTGAATTCCTGACCTCGTGATCCGCCTGCCTTGGCCTCCCAAAGTGCTGGGATTACAGGCATGAGCCACCACGCCCAGCCCTTTTCTTTTGAAAACATGATTGTACCTGAGCAGAAGCCGTGTGATACCCCACTGCACTCCTCTAAGAAGAGTCAAACATCATAGAGCAAAGTGTTTGAGTGATCCTGTTAATGACTGTCAATATTTAAATATTATTTTCCCCTTCTAGTTAGTATGCTTGTTTTATAAGACATTTCTATAAAGGCCTTTTGAATCACTTAAAGTCATTGTCACAAGGGACAATGGGTAAGACGATTGCTCAAGCCTAGGAATTCAAGTCCAGCCTGGGCAACAGAGAGGCTTGAATAGCAATACGTTGTCTCTAAAAATTAAAAACAAAAATAACAATGATGCTTTACTGATGTTAAAATTAGAACAGTACAGGGACAGAGTTTTGAAAACCAAATTATTTCGAGAGGATTAGCATTGAACAGATGCTAGGGGTAACCCAGAGATCTTCTAAATAAGAAACCCAGAGAGGACTGATAGCCTTAAGTTTCCAAAAACAGTCATATCCCTTCTAAAATCAGTAGAGGAATTTGGTACAGAAATTATTCCATTTCAAATAATTCAATCTTATCCTCTCTTTATAATATCAAATGCTAGAAGCATTCTTCATATTATTTAAGTTTCATGTACTTTCCCTATAACCTGCTCCTTGGTCACACTTACCATTGGAGCAGAACAGCCCATCATAGGCTGAGAAGGCACAGTCACAGGTGACCCCCCTGTGTTTCTCTCTGCATCTCCCTCCATTGCGACACAAGTGTCCATAGGTGCTGCAGTGTCCTGCACACCCTGGCTCCACTCCTGGCGTCACTGTGGCTCTTTCTTCCAGATCCAGGGCCACCCCATTCAACTGCAGAGACCGAATGCATCCTAGAAAGCCTCTCTGTCTGGTGGCCGTTCCACCTACAATGGAAACACTGCAAATAGAAATGTGTTCCTTGGTATTTTATTCAGGATTTTATGTCCATGTCAAACTCAGGCCTTATGGAGAGTGGCAATAATCACAATGTGTCAAAAAATTTTGTGAACATATACAATTTTGAAAATATAACTGTTATGAGATATGAAGCTTCAAATGACATTGAATAAAACATTTATTTACATAACTTTCAAACATGGTGAGTCTGGCAAATAGTCCTTCTAAAAACATTTCCTTAACTTCAGGTAAGAAAGAATTTCACTTTAGTTCCTTTACAAAGAACAAAATACATAATATAAACCACATCAAACACTATTTTACTTTGTTTAGGAATAAGAATGTGTATTCATCAAACATTATTTTAATTTCTTTATGAATAAGAATGTGCATTATAATGGTTAGGTATGAACTTCCAAATTTTTCACAATAATAAAAATATATATGGATAAATTTCTTACTTGGATGGACTCTAAAAATAAAGTGTGAAAGGAAATGGAGAAGCAAAGGAGGGGAAGTTGGAAGGGGTGACACCATACCCCAGGATCTCCTCCTCTCAGAGGGTACAGTGCTAAACAGTAATTGAATACTGCATGCATGCACATTTTGTCATGTCAAACTTGAATGCTGAAGAAACCATTTAGAGAGGTTTACAACACCTGTGTAGTGACAAACACCATTATGAATGAAGGTGACAATTCTCAATGTTAGGAGCATGGAAATTACCTAGAGTTTCTGGAAAATGCAGTTTTTAGCCTCCTCCCAGAGATTCCAATTCGGTGGGCCTAAGGTGGGGGCCCCAAATCTGAACTATCAATCAGCTTTGTGGGTGATTCTGAAGCCAGTGATTCATCCACCGCAATGAATGCTGATTCTAGGTGAATTTTATGCTAATTGTGTTTCTAGGCATTCCCTTAAATAATCTCCAAGATGACAAGTGAGAAAATCAAGTTCTTGCTTTGACCCCTCCGTGCAGTCCTCCTTTCCAGTAGTTTGATGGTTTCATGTCCTTTGAAAAAGCCTCACTGCACCTTAATAGAAGAGCTAACCACGCCTGAAGCTAGGTTTTAGGAAGTCATGGTATAACACCCCATCCACATCCACATACATACGTGGGTTCATGTGTAGCATTTAGTACCTGGAAGTTGTATCTAGAAGTTGTATCTACCCTCCCCTGTAAATTAGGTTGGATGATAATTTGTGATTTGGTCCAGTTTTAATTAGATTGCATCCTTATTCGCTTTAAAACACTTAAGAAATGAACAGGTGAGAGCTTTAATCTGTGTAGCTCCTAAGTTAGAATAGTTTCAAAAGCAATATAGCAAAATATATTTTTCCCAAGGGGAAAAATAAACAACAGTGATAAAACAGTAAGTAAGCAAACTAAAGGAAAGACTTCCAGAGCTATCACCTTTAAATAAATGGAGTGCAAGAACAGATGAGCCAGACTGGGTTATAAACAAGGAGCCTGTGATGAGAGAGCCCCAGAAGTGAGAACAGCAGTGAGGAAAACCGGGAGTGGGCTCCTGGAAGCCTGGCCGCGGGTGAGGTGCGCAGTGCTGCTTCCAATCAGCAGGTATCCTGCGATCTGGTTTTGAGTGGACCCTGGAGGACTTCTGTCCCAATTACAAGCTCTCTAACTCCACCGAGAAGTGAAACTGAAGGAATGGATAAAAATGTCTAATGATCTCACTAATAGTGTTGATAAAATATAGCTGTCACATATGCCAATCCTCTGCAATGTGAATGGTTCAAGTTTGGGGGTCGGCTATCCTGGGATTCCTCTCATTAGCTGGTTACTCCACCTCTCTGAGGCTTGGCTATCTCATCTGTAAACAGATGACAATACCTAAACATTGATACCTAAACACTGAGATAGTGCAGGGCCCGGTGGCTCGCGCCTGTAATCCCAGCACTTTGGGAGGCTGAGGCGGGTGGATCACGAGGTCAAGAGATCATGACCATCCTGGCCAACATGGTGAAACTGTGTCTCTACCAAAAATACAAAAATTAGCCAGGTGTGGTGGCACCTGTGCCTGTAATCCCAGCTACTCAGGAGGCTGAGGCAGGAGAATCGCTTGAACCCAGCAGGTGGAGGTTTCAGTGGGCTGAGATTGCACCACTGCACTCCAGCCTGGGCGACACAGTGAGACTCTGTCCGAAAACAAAACAAAAACACAAACAAACAAAAAAAGAAATGTCAAATAAGAAGCACACAGCAAGCTCCTGGAACCTACCAGGTTATCAGCAAATAGTACCAATAAGCAGTAGTTGTTGTTGTTGGCAACTGTTGCTCTCAGTACATCACAGTTCTTATTTTCTTTTGGTCCCTCTCTGGACTCACACTAAATTCAGTTATAAACCACCAGCACTCACCGATGAAGAGCTGGCTGTTGAGCTGTAAACGAACGTGCCCATCAGCAGGGGCAGGCTGCATCTTCTGAGGAAGCTGATCAACTTGAAGAGACGCTCCTTTAACATTTCTCTCTGCCCTCACATGGTGCCACTGATTGTCATTAAAGGGAGTGGGTGACTGCACCGTGACCTCACAAGGTCCATTCCCCACATCGAAGGAAAAGGTCACTTCTGTGGGAGCTAGAAATACTAGATATGAATATTGCTCAAGCAAATTCACAGAAAACTGAGTCTTGTGCAGACACAGGAAAACATGAAGGCATGCTCAGGATGGAAGGAGATAATGACAGCGATGCAGAAAAACGAGACTGTGAGTTGGGGTGGGGGAAGAATAAATCTGTATCCTGGAGGAAAACAGAGCGGATTTTAACATATTTATCCTCAGAGTTCACAATTCAACCTTGTTAAGTCCTAAATAGTAGAGATATGTACCCATAGCTGGACTACCCATAGCTATGTACCCATAGCTAGAATACCAAATAGTATTTGTTTTTGAGGTTTCAGTAATTTTATTTACAAACGGCTCAAAGTCTCATCTAATTCTATAAACACTGAATGTAAATTTTGACAGTCATAAATTAAGCTTTGGGTACATAAAAAACAATATGTCTGGTCAAATATTTTTGGAATTCAGTAAACAATGTGATGAGTTTGGTTTAAAGCTCTGGCTCTGCTGTTCTGTACTCTAGGGAAGGCATGACATTTTAATGGATTATTACGTGCTTCATGCTTCATTGTTTTATTTTCTCTTAAAAATGATTACTGGCTGGGTGTGGCAGTTCACACCTGTAATCCCAGCATTTTGGGAACCCGAGGCAGGCGGATCACTTGAGGCCAGGAGTTGAAGACCAGCCTGGTCAACATGGCAAAACCCCACCTCTACCAAAAATACAAAAATTAGCTGGGCATGGTGGTGCATGCCTATAGTCCCAGCTACTCAGGAGACTGAGGCAGGAGAATTGCTTGAACCCAGGAGGCTGAGGTTGCAGTGAGCCAAGATAATGCCACTGCACTCCAGCATGAGTGACACAGCAAAATCCTCTCTCCCTCTCTCAAAAAAAAAATTACCTAAAATCATATAAGTTTAGTGTTTTATAATGAAATAGAATCACAAAGTAAGAATGAAATACTAACATTTTGTTGAGTTAAAGCTTTTATTGCTAAATAATGGGTACCCTGTGACTTGTCCAGAGTGGCCAGCTTACCCCGCAGCTCAATCCTGATGAAGTCTGTGATCCCCAGGTTCTCCATAAACACCCCGGAGGAAACTGTGGTCTTAAAAAAGAAGCACACGTCAGCACTGAGTTCTCCGTGGAAAGCAGGGAAATGAAGGTATGAAGTCTCAGTGTTGAAGGAAGCTGAATTCCAAAATGACTCTGTTTACAATAGAGAAAACGACAAAAGGAAAAAAAGTCATGAAACAAAAATAACAGCTACATTTGATACTTACAGGATTATGACTGCTAAATACATTAATAGAATCTATATGAGCTTTCACTGGGGCTTCTGAGCATCCATGTCATATACTGATGACATCAAGAGCTAAATGGTGATTATGTTGAGGATTAGAATTCTGTGTTCAGAGAAGGCCAAACAAAAGTGAAGCAAAAGCAATGAGACCAGTCAGGAGATCGCGCAGCAACACAGTAGGGACAGGGTCAAGTTCAGAATCACCTCAAAGGTACGACCAACAGAACTTACTGAAGAACTCGGTAAGATGTGAGAAGAAGGGTGGAGTCTGAGGTGACATTGGGGTTTTTGGTCTAACTGGGAGGGGAAATAATTCTAAAGAAGCAGGTTCGAGCAGCAGCTCAGTTTGGGACATGTTTCATTTGAGATATCTATTAGGCATCCAAGTGGAGATTTGAAGGAGGTAGTTGGATAAATGACTCCAGAAGCCGGAACACAGACTCTTGCTTTCCTTCCTGCACACACACACACACACACACACACACACACACACACACACACACACACACTGTCTTAATTCCTTTCATGGCAAGAACAATCAAGAACAAGAAGAAGCTTATTTGTTCCCTTCTGTCCAAAACCCATCCCAGGACTGCACATCACATGTATTCCTCAGGCCTCTTTAGTGTCCTTCATTCTGGTACAGTGTGTGAGTCTTTTCTTATCTTTTGTGTACTTTTGACTTTTTGGTATTTTTCAGTTGACTTGCAGAATGTTCCTCAACTTGGATTTGTCTGACATACTCATGACTGGATTCATGTTGTGCATTTTTGTCAAAAATACCACAGAAGGGCTGCTGTGTTCTCCTCAGTGTGTCGCAGCAGCAGGCAGCAATGCTGATCAGCCCATCACTGGTCCTGTTAGTTTCAACTGCCTTGTAAAGTGGCATTTGTCCAGTTTCTCCAACATGAAGTTATTATTTTTCTCTTTGTAATTCATGTATTTTTGACACTTTAAGGTTACAGAAACACAACTTTACCCAGTTTAAAATGTTTTCATCCAATGGTTTTACAATATATTGATGGCTCCTGATTGAATTTTTATTCTGATGGCTGCCAATGGTGATTTTCTAAGCTCTGTCATTCCTTCCACATTAATTGGTTGACACGCCTCTGTTAGAAATAGCTTTTCTCGGCTAGGTGCAGTGGCTCACGCCTGTAACCCCAGCACTTTGGGAGGCCAAGGCAGACGGATCACGAGGTCAGGAGATCCAGACCATCCTGGCTAACATGGTGAAACCCTGTCTCAACTAAAAATACAAAAAATTAGCCAGGCATGGTGGTGGGTGCCTGTAGTCCCAGCTACTTGGGAGGCTGAGGCAGGAGAATGCCATGAACCCGGGAGGCAGAGCTTGCAGTGAGCCGAGATCATGCCACTGCACTCCAGCCTGTGCAACAGAGCAACACTCCATCTCAAAAACAAACAAACCAAGAAATAGCTTTTCTCTTGATCTTTTACTAATTTGTGTATTTATCCATTTGTTTATTCACATCGCTCTTGAATTTGTATTCTATTCAATGGTTTATACTCTATAACTTATTTTGATGCTTAAGTTGTCTCAAATGTGGCAGCTCCTTTAAGCTGACACCCATGCCTTTTTCAGCTTTTTTTTTTCCCCTTTGTCATAACAAAATGATCCGGGCTCATCTTAAATTTTCTCTGCCACATTTCTGGAATCAGCCATTTCTTCAAGGAGTCGTGGTTTCTTTTTTAGCAGAGAATGATAGAAAATGGTGTTTAGAAGCCTAGATCTGCAGGCTATTTACTAGGGTGTCATTGCTTCTAGCCCTCTCAGTAGTCAGCTAGGAAATATGTGTATTTGTATCTCTCTCTCTCTCTCTCTCTCACACACACACACACACACAGTCTCTCTCTTCTATGTGTATTCTATAGTTATCTATTATGTATATTAAAATCCGTGAGTTCATGTGGATACCTCCGTTTTTAACCCAGCACCACAGGGTTCATTACAGTCTTCCTCCTTCCCACATGTATAACTCTTTCCTCAGTGAGAAGGTCACTCCTACTCTCCTCACTGTATTTACATATTTGCTCATTCCCCAGTGTGGAACCAAGCTTCTGACCCAGTGGTCATTCCTTGCAGATCCCCTAGTCCCAGCTGCCCCAAAAGAAGGGAAAAGAAACAATAAGTGTTATGTTAAAGAAAACAGAGATGAAGATAAGGAAAGGAAAAGAGAAAGGAAGAGGAAGCTACAAGTTTTACATAAGAGAATATTTTATTTTCTTTCTTTCTTCATTAATCAATTTATTTATTTATTTTAGAGATGAGGTCTCACTTTGTCACCCAGGCTGGAGTGCAGTGGCATGATCATAGTTCACTGCCACCTCACATTCCTGGGCTCAAGAGATCATCTCACCTAAGCCTTTCTAGTTGCTGGGACTACAGGCCACCATGCCCAGCTAATTTTTAGTTTTTTTGTAAGAGACGGGGTCTTACCATCTTGTCCGGGCTTGTGTTGAACTCCTAGGCTCAAGCCATCCTCCATCTCAGTCTCCCAAAAAGAGAAGGGAATATTTCAAATATCACACTTTCTCTTCTCCATACTTTCAGAAGTCTTGCTGAAAGTAGGATATAAACTGAAGGTGAATGACATATCCTGAAGAGTCTCACAAATACAGCCACATTTGGAGAGAAATGAAGGGCTGAGGTAAATTTCCAGAGAGAAAATAATCTAGAAAATGTTTTTGAGAAGTACAGAGTACCTAGAAACCAGTGTTTGATGTCAGAGTATCAATAGGCAGGGGAAAAAGCTACAAATTTCCAGGGGTTATTACTGAACTGTGGGAGGCATCTGAAGCCTGCAGATATACCCTCCATGCTTCAGTGTGATGCCTGGCACAGGACATTTAATAATTCTTGAAGATAAAACGGCACAGAGAATGGCCAGTAAATCAGATACAATTCAACAGATCCCTCCCTTGAGCTCTTAGATTATGGGAAAAAATATTGATAGGATGACCAACTCTAGTCCTGCTATTGCAGTTCAGAAGAGACAAGAAGTATGTGTCTGATTGTGAAGAGATGAATGTCGAGAAGAATTCAGCTCCATTCCATATAAATGAATTAAATATCTGCACAGACCTACCAGACAGACTTGTAGTGCAGACTTACACTACAAGTATAAACACTGTTTCAAAAAGCACAGAAACAGTGCAAACATACTGAGAAAGAAAAAGAAAAAAAGAAGACAGGAAAGAAAGAAAGAAAAAGAAAGAAAGAAAAGAAAGAGAGAGAAAGAAAGAAGAGAGGGAGGGAGGGAGTGGGGAAGGAAAGAAGGAAGGAAGGAAGGAGTATAAAAGCCAGACTGAATGGGAGGGAGGAAGGGAGGGAGAGAAAGAGGGAGGGAGAGAGGGAGGAAGGAAGGAAGGAGCCATCTGAATGGGATGGAGGAAGGAAATTAAGAGAGAACACAAGGAAAGAAAAATTTCATAAGAGTTGCACACTATGGGAATAATATAAAAACCAATTCAGTAAAATAAGAGCTAAAATATGAGATAATTTAAACAAAAAAGATGATTTTTAAGGAAAAAAAATCAAAGACCCAAACAAAATCACAGAGGTAACAGAGAAATCGGAAATATCTGGAAATGGAGAACACAGCTGATAACAAATTACTGACATTGGGAAAAGCTTAGAATAATCATATTGAATGCATAGGAGAAGGACAAAGAGATTAAAGCCATTGGAAGAAACAGAAAAAATGTACGGGGGGCAAAGGAAAAAAGTCAACAGTCCCAGATGCAGAGAATCCAACAAATGAAACAAAGTATTCAAAGCATAATAAAAACCATTTTTTCTTAAAAGAGAACAGAATATTTCCATCAAAATAAGCATATTTCATTTTAGAAAAAATTAACAGAATAATTAACGCTAAGGCATATTCTGGATAAGTTTTTGAAATTGAAGGATAACATATCTGTCAAGAGCTGTGAAGAGTCTGAGATTTCACCCTACTTGCAAGCTAACAATTTAGCTTGCCACAGATTAATGGATGCTGATAGAAAACACAAAATTTCCGGGTCAGAGTTAAAGAACCTTATTGCTCACAGCACAGCATGCAGCATGAGTGTCAGAATATTTGCATTGGTTCCTCTTATCTCCAAATTTCACAGGGCAACAGAATCCATTGGCCCAGGTGGATGCTACACACACAGTGGGTAGGTTTGCATCTCAGATGAGGAGCCCCCAGACAAGGGTCCGGGACTCCTTCATCAAGCAGGAGACAAGCCGGTCCCCCGCCCTCTGGGGAGTGAGTACACATCGATAGTGATGTTGTGTTCTCTTTGAACTACTTAGCTGCCTACACGACTGGCTACAGAAACTGCTTGGTATTAGGGGATGGAGACACCACGCCATCTGGCACACTCGGCGAGAATGTACAGAGATGCTCAGGCTCCTTGTTAAACCACCTCTCTCAGAAGTAGCCTCCACACATTGAGGTAGAACGGGAAATAAAAATACATTTAGTCTCAGACTTCTCCACGGCAATGTATGATGCCAGTGGGTAAGAAACACTATTACAATTTTTCTCAGGGAAAGAAGATTTTTACTAGCTTAGTTGTGGTTCCCATGCTACGCAGTAGGTAGATCCTCAAAGAACCCTGGACTTATAGTGCCACTGAGGTGGGGGAGCGAGGACTTGACCATGAAAGCCACCCATGAATGAAAATGCTGCAGGAAAGAGATTAATAATGCCATGTAATGTAAAACAGTATGTACAGAGGTCAGAAAATAGAGAGTGTCCAATAATTTCCTACCACTATAGTTGTCTGAAGAGTAGAAGGGCAATGAATAAATATCCCTTAGCATTCAGAAAATAGTTCATCTCATGATTGTTCTGGAAAAAATACAATCAATTGATAATAAATCCAGCCAAGCAAGTAATAAGTTAAAACAAAGATGATTCACTTTCTATAAACTAATGCTTCAGTAAGGAAACACAGATCTTCAGTACTGACTGTGCCTTTATGGTATGTGTGTTTTCCTGATATTCGCCCCAGTCCTAGTACTGCCACTATTCTCTTTCTGGCAAGAACAAGGGCATTTGTCTACTCCTTTATAACCAAAAAAAGTTATTATGAAAATAAAGCTTTGTCTTGACACTACTTACTATCTCCGTGGCAGAGCAGTGGCCCCAGTGTATAAGCTGCTTCGGAATGTGGTCGGCCTGCATCTGTCATCACAATCTGAGTGACTGGCAGGTGCTCCTTTTGGGAAAGGACTATTGTGTCACTAGTCCTAAAGAACAACAACCGAAACCATTAAAATTATTCTGATTAACATACGGGCAAAATTAACTCTGATCTCTTATCTCAATTTGAAACCAACATCATAGAGCTTAACAGAATACTTAACATTTTCAATATTTTGAGAGCACAGAGACTACCATGAGTCTAAATCAGGGATGGGCAAACATTTTGTGTAAAGGACCATACAGTAAGCTATCTTAGCTCAGCAGGCCATGCAGCTTCTCACAGCAACTACTCAACTCTGCCACCAAAGTGTGAAAGCAGCCACAGACACAGGCATGGCTGGGTTGCAATAAAAACTTATGGATATGAAATCTGAATTTCATACAAGTTTTATATGACATGAAATATTCTTTTTATTTTTCAACCTTTTAAAAATGTAAAGAAAACATTCTTAGCTCACTGCCATGCAAAAATAGACTAGTGGTCTGGATTTCACCCAAAGCAAGAGGTTATCACTTCCTGACCCGTTTGCCAATTCCTGATCTAAATGATTACAGAGAAGAAAGGGGAAAAATCAAGAAGGTAACTTCCCTTCTAAAATTGTCTTAGAATAATATCTAAGTGATTATTCATTACAAATAAAAATAGTAACACTGGATTTAGATATTCATTTTGCAGAATATTAATTTATCATTATTTTTTAAAGTCCTTTTATGATTACTGGGTATTTCTTTCCTTGTTAACTTTGTAAATGCAAAATGAATCCCACAGATTCAAAACCAAATACATACTACACCCTTATAAGTAATACATAGACTAATGAGTGTGAAAGGGGTCTGTGAAACACTGCTCCCAGTAGTTCAGGCAACAAACACAGGCCGGGCACAGTGGCTCATGCCTGTAATCCCAACACTTTAGGAGACTGGGGTGGGCAGACTGCTTGAGCTCTGGAGTTCGAAACCAGCCTGGGCAACACAGTGAGGCCCCGTCTCTACAAAAAATACAAAAATTAGCTGGGTGTGATGGTGCACACCTGTAGTCCCAGCTACATGGGAGGCTGAGGTGGGAGGATCCCTTGAGCCTGGGAGGTAGAGGCTGTAGTGAGCCATGTGTGCACCACTGCACTCCAGCCTGGGTGGCAAAGTGAGACCCTGTCTCAAAAAATACAAAAAACAAACAAAAAACCCCAAACACTCAGTGCTCACCTTTTGTCGAACAGACATTGCCCTGGGAATTGAGGACACAGAGTAAAAAATATATTTTAGTCTCTGCCTTCTGAAAGCACACAGCCTATTGAATACCATGAGTATTAATTATGTGACTGGGAAAATAAATGCACACATCTGGGTCCAATACAAAGAGACCTGGAGGATCCCCTAGGGGAACCTGGGGTCCTGGTCTTAGCTATGCCACTAATTTTGTCTCTGGCCAAAATAAAGGCATTTGTCTACTCTGCTGCAAAAGTATTTTATTATATATGTGTATGTAACTGTATATGTAATAAATATTTGGCCAATAATAAATATTGCATATATGCATATATAATAAAATGCTTATATTTATATACTTTTGGTTATATTTTATTACATATATGTCTGAACTGCATGTATATTCTGATTTACAGACAAAACACTCTTAGTCCAGTTATGGTTAGAAACTCCACAGTATCTAGTAAATACTGTATTTTTTAAATTGCCCAGTTCTCAAGCCTTCTTTTGTATGCATTTGTGGCAAAAGATCACAATAATTGATATTTCATCATTGCAACACTTTTGTATTTTCAGAATAAGGCTTTCTGAATTAAAAAAATTAAATTGGCATGTCAGAGTTGTACATATACTGGGGACACATGTGCTATTTTGATACTAGAATACAATGCATCATGATCAAATCAGGGTAACTGGGATATCCATCACTTTGAGCAGTTATCCTCTGTGGTGGGAACATTACAATTCTCTTCTGGCTATTTTGAAATATCCAATAAATTACTGTTAACTATAATTTCTCTAGTTCTATCAAATACTAGAATTTCTTTTACTTAACTCGACTTTTGTACCCATTAATCAACTTCTTTTATAAAAGACTTTAGGTATCAAACTTTCAAATTGGAAAATATAAAACTAAAATAAAATGGCTATATTAAGATTATTCCCTGAAAAAATACACTTAATGGTAAAGAAAGCTTATTTCTAAAATTCAGACTAAAACCCTGTAGTTTTACCTAGTTAAGATTCTGTTATTCATTTTTATGCAAAGAACAGAATATGGATTATCTAAAGGCATCACCATTCAGCTTTAGAGGGGACTGATGGTAGACAAGCTAGAAATATGTCTCCTGCTGAATGAGGTAGGTCTAGGAAAATTTTCATTAATGTCGTAGCCATTAAAAATTACCATTTCAACTTCTGTGATCATCATTTTAGCAAGACAGTCTAGTAGAGAAAATGCAATTTAATTATTTATGGAGGATGCTTGTATTTTAAAAGATCTATTTCACGGGAGCTCCAAGTTTCATTCCATTTTCAATACTGACTGTGCAAAATATTGAGAATGTGTAAATGAAATCCACATTTCAGTTTAATTAGGGCAGATACTATAATAAAGTCTTGTTTTTTCAGTTGTTTTGGAAAGTCTGGTGTTTTCATTCTGAGCATAAAGATAGCCAGTGTTTTTCACCAGTTTCTTATTGTTACAGGCAGATTCCCAACCTTTGGAGATCAAAATAGAATACTCAGGATTTGTCATAGTTATCAGACTTCCTCAAAACTTCCTAATTAACAGGGACATCTCATTTTTCTTTTCTCCCTATTATTTTCTAAAGCTTATACTATAGTCTACACTTGGAAATAGTGCTTTCATAGGTACCATAATCTCTTGCAGCAGTATGAAAAATTCAGTAAGAGAACTTTCAAAGACTTTTTGCTTTTATTTTATATTTTATTAAAATTTTTATTTATTAGAAATTCCTACGGTTCTGGAAATTGTACTTTCCTAGGAAGTGTGAAAACTTCTAAAAGCTACTACTTATTATTTGCCAGGGAACTTTATTTAAGGCAAAGTAGAGCCATAGGTTTGGGAGGTTGCAAAGAAAGCTAAAAGGGAGAAATGTTGAGTCAACTTTTTAACTTTTTTTTTTTTTTTTTCTTTGAGACAGAGTCTCAGTCTTGTCGCCCAGGCTGGAGTGCAATGGTGTGATCTCTGCTCACTGCAACCTCCACCCCCAGGATTCAAGCGATTCTCTTGCCTCAGCCTCCAGAGTAGCTGGGATTACAGTCGTGTGCCACTATGCTCAGCTAATTTTTGTATTTTTAGTATAGACGGGGTTTCACCATGTTGATCAGGCTGGTCTCGAACTCCTGACTTCATGATCCGCCCGCCTTGGCCTCCCAAAGTGCTGGGATAACAGGTGTGAGCCACCGCACCCAGCCCAACTGTTAATGATTATTTTGGGGGAGTAGGTCAGCAATAATAAAATCATTATGATCCACATCTAACACACTTAAAAAATTTCTAGATTCTCAGTTTCTGTTTAATTGCGTATCTTCTGGCCAATTCAACCTGCATTAATTACTACAGCAATACAGTATGTCTTGACAGCTAACATAACTAGTTTCTTCACTTTATTTTTCATCTTAAAAATTATCTTGCTTATCCTTTCATCCTTAATTTCCATATGAATTTTAAAACCAGGTTGCTGCAATCCACACAAGTAAAAACACTTGGCATTTTTTGGAATTTTGTTAAAATTACAGACTAATTTGAGGAGAATGTCAACTTTAAAAGAGGGTATCTCAACAGCAGCATTACTGATATTTTGGGCTAATTTTTTTTGTTATGGGGGGGCTGTCCTGTGCACTGTAGGATGCTCAGCAGCACCCTGATTTCTAATTAATAGACACTAATATAAACAACCTTCCTCTCTGTGTGATGACAAAAATGTCTTCAGACAATGCCAAATGTCCCAAGAGTCGAAATCACCCCCGACTGAGAACTACTGCTTTAAGATACTGAGTCATATTATCCACGACAGTAGTGAGTCAATCCATTTATTTGGCTGTCCTGAGTTCTCTTGAATAAGTTTTGTAATTTTTTCCATAAAAGTACTGCAGTTATTCCACAGAACTTTACATTTTTGTTAATACTGCAAATAAAATTTTTCTAGGTGTGTAATGGTAATTATTTTATGATTTTATAGAAATTCAAGTAATTCCTCAATACTGACTGACCATAAATTCAGCAAACTTACTGAACTCTCATTTTTCCTGATATTTCTTTATATTATTTTGGATTTTCTATGTAGGCAATCATATTATCTACAATATCTGCCAGGTTTGTTTCTTTTCCAAACTTTTTATCACTTACATCTATTTTATTTCCTCTTGTGTCTTTAACTGACACACGCATGAGCTTTTAAAAATTATATATTCATTATTGATTACAGTTAAGAATATAGTTTCCATCATGACAATTCCGTAAAATTTGTTAAGATTCCATCCATTTACAAAATTTTTTATACTTATTCAACAATAATGTATAATACATTCTATAAAGAAATAATTTTTCCTTACTAAACGATATATGGCTGCTATATCAAGTTTGTTAATTATAATATTAAAATATTCTTACCTGCTTCACTTACTCATTCCCAAAAATGTTATGTTAATTATTCCAGTTTTGGGTGTCAATTTGCCTTTTTACATATTTGTTACTTCTCTCTCTATATATACACACACACACATATATATACACACACACACATATATACACACACACATATATATATACACACATATATATACACACATACATATATACACACACATATGTATATATATATATACACACACACACATACTTATTTTTTTTTTTTTGAGACAGAGTCTTGGTCTGTCGCCCAGGCTGGAGTGCAGTGGTGTGATCTTGGCTCACTGTAAGCTCCACCTTCCAGGTTCACGCCATTCTCCTGCCTCAGCCTCCCGAGTACCTGGGACTACAGGCGCCCACCACCATGCCTGGCTAATATTTTTTGTATTTTTAGTAGAGACGGGGTTTCACCTGTGTTAGCCAGGATGGTCTCGATCTTCTGACCTCGTGATCTGCCAGCCTCGGCCTCCCAAAGTGCTGGGATTACAGGCGTGAGCCACGGTGCCCTGCCACTTCTCTATATATTTTAAACAATCTGATGATACACACAAGTGTAGTAAGATCTTTCTAGTGAGTTTATCTCAGCATTAGATAGAGTTCAAGTTTATCCCTAACAATGCTTTTCATCTTTGTCTGACATAATACAGCTATATCTGCTTTCTTTTGATTTATATTTACCTGGTAAATATTTTCTATTCTTTTAGTTTCAACTTCACCGAGTGCTTATATTTTATCTTTTGTAAACAAGCTATAGCTTCTTTAAAAATCCAATATGATAAAATCTAATGTCTGGTTTTTAAATGAACAGAGTTTACTCGTATTTATTATGATTATTTGTACACTTGTATGCATTTAAACCATCTTATTTTATGCTTTTTATTTGTGGTTACTTTTAAAGACTCTAAGATAATCACACAAAAGTCCTATTTAAATTCTTAAGTAAAATAATATTACAGTTACATGTGTCATCATTATATTAGCAAAACAACTTGTGGATTTTTGCAGACAGCTGAATTACATGTTATATGTATATTTTAGAGAATATATTGGTCTATTTGAACATAGTCCACTATACATTTATACACATATATTGACTTGCAGCATAGTTCAATATTTTAAATCATTATAGTGCCTTTTAAATATATTTGTTTTTATAATAAATCTTTGGTATGTTATAGTTATTTGATAGAATATTCTTACTGTGCCTGAGGAACTGTCTGATCATAAACTTTTTTTTAAGTGATATGCTTTAGACGAGTTGCTGATTACAGGGACAACTTATGGAAAAATGGCGATGGTGTATATTAACAATACTGCCTGCCCCATTAACGGACATATGCCTGAAGAGACTTAAAATTACTTTCACTTTACTTTCATTCCCAAATACTATTTTTATTATAAACTTTCCACCAGGAAAACCTTACTAGGCACACCTCAGTAATAGAAAATAAGTAATAAAGACTAAGATTTATGTTCTTATGTCTACACCTTAATCTAAATTATTACAATTATAAATCTTTTCATTTCATGAGACTGGTAAATTCCATTTTATAAACTGAAAAATCAATTTTATTTGAAAAATTAAAATAGAAATTGTAATTTCCCACCCCCCCCACCCCCATACACACCCCCACATTTACAAAACAATCTACAAGAGTTGGGATAGGATTTCAGAATGCTTATGGTCTTACTGTTGGATAGACCTGTCTACTGGAAGCTGTAAAGTAAATAAAATAAGGTTAAAAAGCAAATGACTCCACAATGCTCCCTTCTGAATGTAGGAGGGGAGTTAATTTTTAAAACCTGCTTCTCTCCTCAATTTTTTTCCAAATGAAAGCCCAGGGCTTCTGTCACACCAGTGCAGTCCTTGACGGTGCTGAAGTGACATGGCTAAGGGTGTCAGAGGACCTGCACCCACCTCAGTTCCTCCCATTCCCCTCCTCAAACTCAGTTCATGGGAGGGTCACTCAATACAGGTGGCTCCAAGTGATACGTTCCTCTGGTTACTGCCCTAAGCATACGTGAAGTCTACAATAAAGTATGCACTTAATACTAACAGAAGGTTCTGTAACAAAAAAACAGTTGACCAGCCTGGCCAATAGTGAAACCCAGTCTCTACTAAAAATACAAAAATTAGCCGGGTGTGGCACTCGGCTGTAATCCCAGTTACTCGGGAGGCTGAGGCAGGAGAATCGCTTGAATCTGGGAGGTGCAGGTTGCAGTGAGCTGAGATCGCACCACTGCATTCCAGCCCGGGCGACAGAGAGAGACTCTGTCTCAAAACAAAAACAAAACAAAACAAAACAAAACAAAACGGTTAACATTCTTCGAACTAAGTTATAAAGCCACTAGCATATATGTCATTCTGGCTTTCTTGTAATAACCTGCCAATGCTCTCCTCTCTGACCTGTAGAGAATGGGGGTGGGGACAGACCAGTGAGCTGGAGGTCTTCTGAAGAGCCAGGAGCTGGAGGGCTGGAGCCCTCACAGGCAGGAGCCCCTTGTGGAATGGAGGAAATGAAAGCCTCTAGGATTGTTAAAGATGTCCGTCAAAAGATTTGAAGGTCGCTGTTTGTCTCATTAGAGCCCAAAGCTAACACACATCATCACGTTATCATACCAGACACTTTAAAATGTACATCATACAAAATATTGTACAAAACCATTTTAACTGATGGGAAATTACTTCAGACCTGAAACTCACTGATGGCCAGATTTGAAACTATGGATCAGATCTGTTCCTGTTACTCACTGCACTAAAACTGCATTCATTTTTAAGTAAGAGAAAGTTGTATTAAGATTGCATATCAAAATATTCAAAAAGAGTGTCTCATAAATCTGTATGATCATTTTGTAACTTTGAACTTGAGGAAGATTAAAAACAATATCCATGTAAATGTATAGTATGTATTCTATAGAAAGCTCCAGCAGATTCAAGTGAGTTTTCCCAACTTCACAATATTTTTTAAAGTGATGCAAAGTAGACTTTTTATGCCAAATAAATAAGTGGACTACCATGCAGGCCAAACAACTCAATTTTTAGGAATCAAATTACTGCTTAGATTAGCTATTTTATGTCCAAATCAATTATACTGACACCTGGATTGACCATTACATTTTTTATTTATTAATTATTATTATTATTATTATTATTATTTTGAGGTGGAGTCTTGCTCTGTTGCCCAGGCTGGAGTGCAATGGCACGATCTCGGCTCACTGCAACCTCTACCTCCTGGGTTAAGCAATTCCCGTCTCACCCTCCTGAGCAGCTGGGACTACAGGCACACACAGCCACACCCGGCTAATTTTTGTATTTTCAGTGGAGACGGGGTTTTGCCACATTGGCCAGGCTGGTCTCAACCTTCTGACCTCAGGTGATCCACCTGCCTTGGCCTCCCAAAGCGCTGTGATTACAGGCGTGAGCCACAGTGCCTGGCCTAAGTTTTTTTTTAAAGCACGTACTCTACATGATCTAGTTGTTTTATGACAATGCTTTTTAAGTTGCTGACATGAACCCAAAGGTTGAAAATATTTACATATTACAAATAAAAAAAAAGAAAACCAATATGCATTTCAAGAATAACCTCAAAAAGAACTTCTGAAAAAGAGGCATTACAATCTACATGAGAAAATTGTTTCTGCTCAAAGGAAAGCTTACAAAATAATTTTCAAATTCTGGAAATTCTATGTTAGTTGTTTCAAAGTATGGTCTACAGAACAGTTGGTGCTTGAAGCTTTGCTATTGCACTGAAGATTTCAATGAGTGTGGGAAATTGTTGCTTCTACAAAATAAACACAGTCCTTTTATGCAGGACCTCTCAGAGTTTCTTGTGTTAATGTTAATTTCTAAAAGAAAGATAAACTATGCCGCATTATATCCCAAATCAATTTAAGACAAAGATTTGGAGGAATTTGCTTTTTGAATTGCCACATGAATACTACGTTAATTAATTAACTAAACTTCGCAGAGAATGATATTTGATTTCCAGTGAGTGGAAAACTTAACAGCTGTTTCTCTTTTACGAAAAATAAAAAACACATTATATAGTATTCACAATGAACTAGTAAATCTTTGGTCATAAAATTTAATCCTTAGATTAACTGATCATATTTCATCAAAACTTGTATTTCAGCTTGCTTGAACATACTTTAATCTAGTTATCTTATTGTACCAGCTTGTCTGACATTTAATTAACTATGCATAATTAAAGAATAAAAACCACATTTTTGTGCAGGGAAATCATGTGGAAATCACCATTCATTCCGGCCAGCATCGCAGTTGCAGTAATACTGAGAATCAATGCAGTTCCCCTCTAATCCACAAGTACACTTTTGAGCATCAGGCAGAGAACCTCCCCAGTAAGTGTGTGTTTCATTGGTTCTTCCAACCCACCAGCTCAGTGGGGTTCCATCTGAAAGACAAGTATAAGAAAGATGACATCTACTTTGTCCCTCACTACCACCCTCCCCATATAGCTCCCTTTACTCCCAGGTGTAAAGTGTATGTGTGAGAGGCAGAGAGAGAGAGAAAATGAAACTACTTAAACACTTGTATTTTACCTCTGAAACGTTTCTTTAAGCCTAACCAATGTTTTTCCCCCAATATTTCAATATCTAGGCTTAAATGATTCCATCTATTTTTCTTCTATTAGAAATCAGTCAGTTGCATGTGATACATACTTTCTATAGAAATAACATTCAAAAAAATTCACCGTTAAAATAAATACCAGAGTAATTTGCACACTAAAGATAAAATCTATTTGAAATTATGAAATGTTCATTGAGAAAGTTTAATATTATACAAAGACATTGATTTATCTCATCCCATCTTTTTGCTAACTACCTGTATATTACACATTTGGAAAGATATGGTACTCTCTGTCAGTACTTACTAATTTTTGGAGGTATTTGTTTTTGTTGCATTGGATGTCCTGACTCTTTATTTGGAGGTTAAAGAATGACATTGATAGGCTTTTCTCACCTCTGAGGTTAGAGATTTCTCATGCAAAGAAACAAAGTGCCCTGGGTCAACTACAGCTCTGACGAGTGCGCCTCCTTCTCAGCACTGACAATGATTAAATGATAGAGTCAGACACTAACTCAGATCTATAGAACTGCATATTAGGATAAGGGATGCTGTCAGGGGTTGGGAGTGAAGATTGGGGTGATTGACTGCACATCACAGTAAAGTTAGGATAATTTAAAAGGCAGGTGTCAGGCCACCTATCTTAAAAAAGGGGTCAGAGGCCACAAGTTGTAGTCATCACAGATTAGGCCATGAGGAAAGTGAAATTGGATTAACTCAACCAGTTTTTTAAACATGCTTGATCATGTGGTGCTGTTTTTCAAATTTCAATAGGTTGTTACCGTTGGAATATGAATTGAGATCTGGAACTTAGCTTCTACCTTACTGCTTATTACAACTCATTTATAACTCATCCATAGATAAGATCTCTGCATTCATTACCACCACCACTATCCATTACCTGCCCCTCTGCCAAAAAAAAAAAAAAAAAAAAAAAAAAAAAAAAAGGCAATCTGGGAAAATTTAAAGAGGAATTAGTACCAGAAATCTTTTAAAAATGTGCTAAAAGCTTGTCACTACAACGGAAAAGATATTTTTAAAAATTAATACACTCTTCTCGGAATGCCACTTTAAAAGTTACCGACTTCACCATTAAACTGTCGCAGATTAAAGAGCAAAACACTCATTATATCCTAATGTACAAGTGTAAATTTACATCTAAATCTCCCATATTCCCCATAAAGTAGTAAAAATGTATTTTTTTTAGAAACAGTAACAAAAAGATGTAAGTGGGTGAACTTCTAGACTGATAAAAGATCTTGTAGACTTGTCTATCCCTGCTATTTCCACCAAGTATGATGATAGATTCTGGAAATAATACAGAAGACAACCGAAGAGAATTCTGAAAGGTAGAAAGAGGAAGCTTAGGACCCCAGGACTGGAAGATACAATAACATAACTTTTTAAAAAACTCTGAATGGGCTCAAGAATAGAGTGAAAAGACAGAGGACAGAATCACTGAACTTGAGGACCCATCAATAGGCTTTATCTAACCTGACCAAAAAAGAGAAAACAGACCGAATATAAAAAGAACTGAGCCATAGGGTCCTATCAGACAATATCATCCGAATCTCAAAAAGAGAGAAGAAAGTGTGCTGAAAGAGTACTGAAAAAATACTGGCTGTAAACTTCCCACGTGTGGTGAAAGATACAAACCCACAGATTTAGGAAGTTAAGTTTAAGTCCAAAAAACGATAAACCCAAAAATATCGACACCAAGATCCATCATAATTGAACTTTTTGGAAACAAAACAAAACAGAAATCTTGAAAGCAGCCTGAGAGAATAACACATTACCTGCCTGTAAAAGAACCCTAATTTGAATGATAGTAGATTACTCATCTGAAATTACAGAACCAGAAGGAATGGCATATTTTTTTTCAGGGCTGATAGAAAAGAATTGTCAACTATAAATTATATATCCAGAGAAACTATCCTTCAAGAATAAAATGGAAATAAAACCTTTTTAGGCCGGGTGTGGTGGCTCACGCCTGTAATCCCAGCACTTTCGGAGGCCGAGGTGGGCGGATCACGAGGTCAGATCGAGACCATCCTGGCTAACACGGTGAAACCCCGTCTCTACTAAAAATACAAAAAATAGACGAGCGTAGTGGCGGGAGCCTGTAGTCCCAGCTACTCAGGAGGCTGAGGCAGGAGAATGGTGTGAACCCGGGAGGCAGAGCTTGCAGTGAGCCAAGACTGTGCCACTGCACTCCAGCCTGGGCGACAGAGTGAGACTCCATCTCCAAAACAATAACAACAAAAAAAAACCTTTTTAACACAAAAGAAAACTAAAATAATTTGTCGCTAGCAGACATTCCCTAAAGAATGGCTAAAGGAGGTTTTTCAAAAAGAAAGGAAATTATAACGAAGGATTCTTGGAACATCGGGAAAAAATGAAAAGAGAAGAAATATGGATAAATATAATAGACTATCCTTATCAATTTTTGAAATGACATATGATAATTGACACAAAAATTGTAATACCATATAATACTCAAGACAATGATATTTAGAAGTGGGGAAGATAAAGGGCCCAAATAGACATAAGGATTCCATATTTCATTATGAGAGTGAAGATATTTAAGTTGACTGTGGTAAGTCACATATGTACACTATAACACCAAGCAACGAGTAAGAAAATTATAAAAATTACCTTAAATGTAAATGGTTAAAATATAACAAAAGTTAGACGTTGGCAGAATCACCTGAAAAAAAAAATAACACAACGAGAAATTTATAAGAAACTCACTTCAAAATAAACATAGGCAGGTTAAAAGTAAAAGGATGGAAAAAATACACTCTGCAAAAATTAAATTTGAAAGAAAGCAGAATGGCTATCTCATAAAATAGACTTCAGAACAAAAATACTAGAGCAGGGACATTACATAATGATTTAAAAAAAATCACCAGGAAGACATAAATGTATATGCAAGAAACAATACACCCTTAAAAAAATGAGGCAAAAATTGAGACTTCTGGTTTCCAATCTGATATGACGTTAAGAGTCTGGAAGTCATCACTCCCATTCTCACAACAAGAAAAAAGCTGCACTAACTAAAAATAAACAGTTCTTCTTACACAGTTAAAGTCACAGGGCAAACATTACTCCTAAAGCTGCAGAGACAAGTGAAAACAACATCACAGCTAATGGAGCCAAAGCAGATGGTGGAGTCTGGTAAAAGCACTTACAATGTAACTGACTAATTGATGGATACTGAGCAAGGACAAGCTACAGAGATTGAAAACTCCTAGAGTAGGGGATAGGCCTTAGAGGGTCAACACACCTTCAAGAGTTTTATCTCCAGGAAGAGCCCCATCAAGTTCTCAGAATAAAGATAGAAAAAAAATGCTCTTATGTCTCCAGCAGGGGGAGGGAAGGAGAAAACATTTTTGAAATTAGCGCAGAACATTATGTTCTCCTTAACAACATTCTAATCCCCCAAAAAGCTAGTTTACTAGAGCCTAAACCACCTAGGGGAATGGAAATACCCAGCACCAGCCCCCTCTACCCTTCTTTTCTTACTCAAGGGAAGGGGAAGGAAGCTGAGAAGCACTCTGAAGGTCACAGTCCAGGAAGACAGGTTCTCTAAAAGACTGACCTAATCCTAGGAGTACAGGATGCTTCTGGCCGGGCGCGGTGGCTCACGCCTGTAATCCCAGCACTTTGGGAGGCCGAGGCGGGCAGATCATGAGGTCAGGAGATCGAGACCATCCTGGCTAACATGGTGAAACCCCGTATCTACTAAAAATATAAAAAAATTAGCCTGGCGTGGTGGCGGGCGCCTGTAGTCCCAGCTACTCGGGAGGCTGAGGCGGGAGAATGGCGTGAACCCAGGAGGCGGAGCTTGCAGTGAGCTGAGATGGCGCCACTGCACTCCAGCCTGGGCTACAGAGTGAGACTCTCTCAAAAAAATTAAAATAAAATAAAAACATTTAAAAAAAAAGAGTATAGGATGCTTCTCCTCTCCCCGCACCTTATCATCAATCACATCAGTACATTACCTGTATAGTAACAGGAAATCAAAAATGAAAGAGCTGTCAATTTTAGACCCTTTTTAAGACAGAGTCTCTGGGAAAACTCAAAATGGAAGAAAGAAAAATAAAATAACCTTAGAGGAAATTTTGGCCTCTGACACCACAGTTATGCAAAGAGCAAATTCAGCCTAACTACTAACCAGATAAACATAAAACCTTACATTAAAGGCTTCTTTACCTCAGTTCCTTTGCCAATACAACATGTCTGGCTTTCAACAGAAAATTGCAAGGTATGCTAAAGCCAAACAATACAGTCTTATGAGACGAATCAAGCAAACATGCAGATAATGACAGATTTGGAAATATCAGATAAGGAATTTTAAATAATAATCAATATGCTAAGGGCTCTATGTTGAAAAAGTGAGCAACATGCAAGAAGAGATAGGTACTATAAACAAAGATATGAAATCTCAAAGTATCAGAAGGAAATACAGAGATTAAAAGTAAAAATTGTAGAGTGTCTTTGATGGCCTCATCAAAGTCTGGGAAGACTGGGAAGTGCTGAGGAAAGAATCAGTGAGTTTGAAGGTATGTCAATAAAATTTTTCCATTAAACAAAAAGAGAAAAAGAATGAAAAATGAAACATAATATCCAAACTGTTGGACAATAATTTTTTTTTTTTTTTTTTTTTTTGAGATGGAGTCTCTCTCTGTCACCCAGGCTGGAGTGCAGTGGTGCAATCTCGGCTCACTGCAAGCTCTGCCTCCTGGGTTCACACCATTCTCCTGCCTCAGCCTCCCGAGTAGCTGGGACTACAGACGCCCGCCACCACGCCCGGCTAATTTTTTGTATTTTTAGTAGAGATGTGGTTTCCCCGTGGTAGCCAGGATGGTCTGGATCTCCTGAACTTGTGATCTGCCTGCCACAGCCTCCCAAAGTGCTGGGATTACAGGCAAGTGAGTCACCGCGCCCGGCCCTGTTGGACAATTTCAAACGGTGTAACCTATGTAACCCATAATTGGAATACCAGAAGTAGAAGGAAGAGAGTGAGAACCAGAAGAAATATTTAAAATAATGACAGTTGAGAATGTTTCAAAATTAATGACAGACATGAAACCATAGGTTCAGGAATCTCAGCAAACACCAAGCAGGTTAAATACAAAAAAATCCACACCTAGGCATCTCATATTCAAATTGCAAAAAATTGAAGACTTTCTTAAAATTAAAATAAAATCTTTTAAAAATAAAATCTCGAAATAAACCAGAGTAAAATAAAACACCTTACCTACATAGGAGCAAGAATGAGAATTATGACAGTTTTCCCTTAAGGAACCATGCAAACAAGAAGAAAGTGAAGTGAAATATTTAAACTGTTGAGAGAAAACACACACTAATATAAAATTCTATATCCAGTAAAATTATCCTAAATAGTAAAGTAGAAATAAAGACTTAGATAAACAGAATTGAGGAAATCTTTCTCCAGTAGACCTACCTTGCAAGCCATGTTAATAGAAGTTCCTCAGAGAAAAGAAAAACAATATAGGTCAAAAACACAGAAATACATAAAGAAAGGTAGGAACATTAGAGAAGAAAAAATTTAAAATAAAATCTAGTGTCTTCTTCTTAATTGATGTAATAGGTAACAGCTCTAAATAATACTAACAATGTATTGGGTGATTATGGCTTATGAATAAGTAAAATGAATGATAATAATGTAATACAAAATAAGACAGAAGGATTGGAAATGCTGTGTTATAAAGTACCAGCACCATTAATGAAGTGGAATAGTGTTATTTGAAAGTAGATTGTTATAGTGTATATTTCATACTCAAAGGCTACCACCAAAACAATGACCAAGAAATGTAATTAATATTCTAGGAGAAGTGAGGATATGGAATCATATAAAATGCTCAATTAAAACAAAAAATGTGAGAGGGGAATTCAGGAAAAAAAGAAGAAACAAGGGCAACAAATAAAAAAGTTACAATATGGCAAATATTAATCCAAATATCAATAATCACTTTAAATGTAAACAGTCTAAATATACCAATTAAGAAAGCAATGGCAACAAAAGCCAAAATTGACAAATGGGATCTAATTAAACTAAAGAGGTTCTGCACAGCAAAAGAAACTACCATCAGAGTGAACAGGCAACCTACAGAATGGGAGAAAATTTTTGCAATCTACCCATCTGACAAAGGGCTAATATCCAGAATCTACACAGAACTTAAACAAATTTACAAGAAAAAATCAACCTCATCAAAAAGTGGGCGAAGTATATGAACAGACACTTCTCAAAAGAAGACATTTATGCAGCCAACAGACACATGAAAAAATGCTCATCATCACTGGCCATCAGAGAAATGCAAATCAAAACTACAATGAGATACCATCTCACACCAGTTAGAATGATGATCATTAAAAAGTCAGGAAACAACAGGTGCTGGAGAGGATGTGGATAAATAGGAACACTTTTACACTGTTGGTGGGACTGTAAACTAGTTCAACCATTGTGGAAGACAGTGTTGCGATTCCTCATGGATCTAGAACTAGAAATACCATTTGACCCAGCCATCCCATTACTGGGTATACACCCAAAGGATTATAAATCATGCTGCTATAAAGGCACATGCACACATATGTTTACTGAGGCAGTATTCACAATAGCAAAGACTTGGAACCAACCCAAATGTCCATCAATGACAGACTGGATTAAGAAAATGTGGCACATATATACCATGGAATACTATGCAGCCATGAAAAAGGATGAGTTCATGTCCTTTGTAGGGCCATGGATGAAGCTGGAAACCATCATTCTCAGCAAACTATCACAAGGACAAAAAACCAAACACTGCATGTTCTCACTCATAGGTGGGAATTGAACAATGAGAACACTTGGACACAGGAAGGGGAACATCACACACCAGGGCCTGTCATGGGGTGGGGGGAGAGGGGAGGAATAGCATTAGGAGATATAGCTAATGTAAATGATGAGTTAATGGGTGCAGCACACCAACATGGCACATGTATACATATGTAACAAACCTGCATGTTGTGCACATGTACCCTAGAAATTAAGGTATGATAATAATAAAATAAAAGACTGAGACTGTCAGAGTGAACAACAACAACAAAACCCATGATCCACCTACATGTTGTCTACTGAAATCCTCTTTAAATATAAAATAGCAGGTAGATTTGAAGAGCTAGAGAAAGATATACCATGGTAACACTAACCAAAAAGAAAGCCAGAGTATCTAAATTAATTTTAGACAAAGCCAACTGCAGAGCAAGGAAAATTATCAGAGATGAAAAAGGGCATTACACAATAATAAAGGGGTCAATATAACAAGAAGATATAATAATGCTTAATGTGTATATACCTAGCAACAGAAGAGTCAAAATATATTAGGGGGAAACTGATAGAACTGCAAGGACAGAGAGACACATCCATTATTACCACTGGAGACTTCAACACCCCTCTATGAGTAAGTGACAGACTCAGCAGGAAGAAAATCATTAAGGATAGATTTGAACTGAACAGCACCATCAATCAACTGGATCTAACTGAATACTTTAGAATTCAATTAGCGTTATAGAATATTTTATCTAGACACTGCAGAATACACATTCTTCTGAAATACAAATGCACAATTCATTAAGTTAAACCACATTTTAGGCCACAGAACACTTTACCAAATTTAAAAGAACAGAAATCACAAAAGGCATGTTCTTGAATCAGAATGGAATTAAACTATTAATAGCAGAAAGAGAGCTGAAATATCCTCAAATACCAAAAAATTTAAAAACACATTTCTAAATAATAAAACATGGTGAAAGAGAAAGTCTCGAGAGAAACAAAATTTTTTAACTAAGCCAGTAATTAGTAACCTTCCCAAACAGAAGGTACCAAGCCCAGATGATTCACTGGTGAGTTCTATCAACATTGGAGAAATAAATGATACCAATTTTCCACAATCTATTGCAGAAAATAGAAGCAGAGTGACTATTTCTTAACTCATTCCATGGGCCAGCATTACCCTAATACCCAAACCAGCAAAACCTTACAAAAAAGTAAACTGCAAACAAATATCTCTCTTGAACATGGATGAAGCAATCCTTAAAAAATATTAGCAAATTGAACCAAACAATTTTTAAAAATGAACACCACAACCAAGTGGGATTTACTCTAGATATGCCTTTAACATTTGAAAATTAATTAATATAGTCCATCAGATCAACAAGCTAAAGAATAAAAATCATATGCTTTCAGTACTTTCTGCTCAATTTTTATGTAAACTTAAAATTGCTAAAAAATATAAAGCCTATTAATATAAGAAAACTGATAGAGCAGAATGGAAAAATAAACAGATCCACAATTATAGTACAGATTTCAAAATGTCTCTCTTAGCAACTGACAGAAGTACTGGACAAGAAGTCAGCAAGGATATACAAGATCTGAACAACATAATCAACCAACAGGATCTCATTGAAATACATACAGAATACTCCACTTAAGAATAGCAGAATATACATTTTTTTTTCAAATGCCCATGAAACATTTACAAGAGAGACCATATCCCGGGGAGCCAAACAAACCTCAACATATTTAAAATAACTAAAATCACACAAAGTATATTCTCTAAGCATAATGGAATCAAACTGGAAATCAATACCAGAAAGAGAAAAAGAAAATCTCTAAACACTTAGAAATTTTTAAAAATACACTTCTAAATAAGCTATAGGTCAAAGAATATGCTTCAAAGAAATTTATTAAAATACTTAAATGAAAATGAAACTACATGAAAAACTAAGTGAAAATGAGAATACAACATATCAAAATATGTGAAATGTAGGTAAAACTGTGTTGATAGGGAAAATGTAGCACTAAATGCCCGCATTAGGAAAGAAGAAAGCCCTAAAGCCAATAATGTAAGTTCTTACCTCTAGAAACTAGAAAAAAAAATTAACTGATACAAGCTGAAGGAAGGAGATAACAAAGAGAAGAGCAGATTTCAATAGAATTTGAAACAAAAATAATAGAGAAAATCATGAATCGAAAATCTAGTTCTAAAAAACAGTAAGATTGAAAAACTTCTACCAAGACTGACAGAGACAAAAAAAGATGAGACAAACTATGAATATGAGAAATTTAAGTGGATATCACTACAGATGCTGGAGACATCAAACAAATAATAAGAAAATACTATAAATAATTCTACACAAATCAACTTGACAATTCAGATTAATGGACAAATTTCTCAAAAAGTACAAACTACCACAATTCACCTAACATGAAATAGGTAATTTAAGTAATTGTAACTATTAAGAAAATTGAATTCATAATTTAAAATTACTGAAAAAAAAATCTCTTGGCCCAGATGGTTTTACTGGAGAATTCTTTTTGTTTTGTTTTGTTTTTGGCTTTTATTTTTGAGATGAAATCTCATTCTGTTGCCCAGGCTGGAGTGCAGTGGTGTGATCTTGGCTCACTGCAACCTCTGCCTCCCAAGTTCAAGCGATTCTCCTGCCTCAGCCTCCTGAGTAGCTGGGATTATAGGTGTGCGCCACCACGCCCAACTAATTTTTGTATTTTTAGTGGAGACGGGGTTTCACTATGTTGGCCAGGCAGGTCTCGAACTCCTGACCTCAAGTGATCCATCTGCCTCAGCCTCCCAAAGTGCTGGGATCACAGGCGTGAGCCACCCTGCCGGGCCTTACTGGAGAATTCTACCAAATGTTTAAATAAAAATTAAAGTCAATTTTACATAATCTCTTTCAGAAAACAGGAGACTAGAGAACGCTACCAAATTCATTTTATGTAGGCAGTATTGTCCTGATACTGAAACCAGATAAAGACAATATGAAAAAAGAAAACTACATATCAATATCTCTTATGAATTTGAATGCAAAAATATTCAATAAAATATTAATAAATCAAACACATTAGAAATGTATTTTTTAAATTATACATTATGGCAAAATGGGAGTTGCTCTAGTTATGCAAAGCTGATTCAACATATCAACAGACAAAAGAAGAAATATAATATTTTAATACCAATTGACACAGAAAAGACATTTGACAAAAATCCAATGTCCTTTCAAAATAAAAACTGTCAGCCAACCAGGAATAAAAGGGAACTACCTCCACATAACATAGGAAACAAGAATGAATGCTTTTCCCCTAAGACAGGAAACAAGGCAAGGATGTCTGCCCTCACCACTGTAGTTCAACCTAGTATTGGAAGTCTAGCTACTGCAATAAAGCAAGAAAAATAAATTAACTCCCTACAGATTGATGAGGAAGAAATAAAGCTGACTCTACTTGCAGATGACATGATTTTCCATATAGAAAATCCCAAGGAATCTAAAAAAAATTAAGTTCAAAAAAGAGCTTATAAGATTAGTATGAAACAATCATATTTCATATTCTAACAAGAAACATATGTAAACAAAAATTTAAAGCACAACAGCACTTACAATCAATCAAGAAACTAACTAAATGCCTAAGCATACTTATAAAACATATAATCTCTGGATGCTAAGAATTACAAAATGCTGAGGCAAGAAATCAAAGATCCAAATAAATGGAAAGATAGCTCATGTTCATGGATTGGAAGACTCAAAACAGTAAAACACCAATTTTCCCTTCATTGAGCTATTATGTTTAATGTCATTCCCATAAAAATTCTAGCAAGATGTTTGTAGACATAAACAAATTTATTACAAAATTTATACAGAATGAGGCAAGCTACAGACTTACTTAAACAATCTTGAAAAAGAAGAATAAAGCAGGAGGAATAACTCAACCCTGCTATACAGCTACCATGTTCAAGACAGCGTGATATTGGTGGAGGCATATAAATTAATGAAACAGATAAAGAATGCAGAAACAGACCCACCACACAAGTAAGTTCAACCAATTTTTAACACTATTTAAAATGCAATTCAATGCAGGAAGGATAGCCTTTTCAACAAATGTTTCTGGAGCAACTGAACATTCATAGTCAGAGAGAGTGAGAGAGAATCAACTCTCACATCTTATATAAAATGTGTCCCAAAATAGGGCATGGAATTAAAAGTAAAAGGTAAAACTATAAAACTTTTAGGAAAAAAATTCAAAAATCTTTGGAATTGGAATTTAGGGTTAGGTAAAGAATTTTTAGAATTGACATGATGTGTACAACCCATAAAAGGAAAATATGATAAAACTGAATCTCATCAAAATTAAAACTTTTGCTCTAAAAAATTCCAGTTAAGAGTCAATGAATAGGCAAGCAACAGAGTGGGAAAAAATATTCGCAAATCACATATCCAACAAAGGGCTAGTATCTAGAATGTATAAAGAACTGAAAATTCAACAGTAACAAAACAAATCCAAACAATCCAATTAGAAAATGAACAACAACAAAAACACATTCACAGACATCTATCTCACTGAAAACGATATACAGATGGCAAATAAGCATATAAAACATGCTCAATATTATTAGACATCAGGGAGACACAAATTAAAACCACAATAAAGATATTACTACACAGTTATCAGAATAGCTAAAATAAAAAATAGTCGCAACACCAAATGCTGATGAGCATGTGGAGGAAATGAAATCATACACTGTTGGTGGGAATGGTACAACCATTCTAGAAAACAATTTGGCAGCTTTTTATAAAACTAAGTATGCAGTCACCATATATGACCCACCAATTGCACTTTGGGGCATTAATTCCAGAGAAATGAAAACTGATGTTCACACAAAACCTGTACACAATGTTCATAAAAGCTTTATTCATAATTGCCCCAAACTGTAAACAAACAACCCAGATGCCCTTCAATGAGTGAATAAACTCTGGTATATCCATGCCACAGATTGCTAATCAGCAATGAAAAGGAACAAATTACTGATATACACAATTATGCAAATGAATCTAGAGAGGATTACACAGAGTGAAAAAAACTCAACCACAAAGAGTACATACTATATAATTTCATTTACATAACATTCTTGAAATTTAAAAAAACCCATAGAAATGGAGAACATACTAGTGGTTATTAACGAGCAATAGAGCAATAGGAGGAATTGTTTTTTTTTTTTGAGACGGAACGGAGTCTTGCTCTGTCGCCCAGGCTGGAGTGCAGTGGCGCCATCTCGGCTCACTGCAAGCTCCACCTCCCGGGTTCACGCCATTCTCCTGCCTCAGCCTCCCGAGTAGCTGGGATTACAGGCACCCTCCACCACGCCTGGCTACTTTTTTGTATTTTTAGTAGAGACGGGGTTTCATTGTGTTAGCCAGGATGGTCTGATTTCCTGACCTCGTGATCCACCCGCCTCGGCCTCCCGAAGTGTTGGGATTACAGGCATGAGCCACCATGCCCGGCCAAGAGGAGGAATTCTTGTGCTGATGGAAATACTGTGTATCTTGACTGTATGCATGTCAAGATTCCGGCTGTGATATTGCACTATACTTCTACAAGATGTCACCTTGGGGTGGGGGAACTGCTTAACGGCTACTCGGGTTCTCTCTGTTACTTCTCACAAGTGTATGTAAATCTACAATTATCTCAAAAATATTTTTTAAATTATCTTTTCAAAAGAGGAGAAATAGGGAAATTCTCACTGATGGGAGTAGAACATTCCATTTCTTGTGTTATTTTAGCCCCTAGCCCAGTAGTTTCCAAAAGATCACCTGGAGATTTTTTTAAAACAATTCCAAAGCCAAGGCTACACTTCATTCAACAGCAATGAACTAACAAATAATTAAGTTTTGTAATGCCAACTTTAAAAAACTGGAGAACTGGGAAGGAGAGTTTCTTACTTACTGAACTTATGTAAGCTATCTCATTTATAAAAGAAACCCCATGAGATCAGTACTACAGGGTCCATTTCATCAAAGAGGAAACAAAGTCTGAGAAAGATTAAGGAATGGCCTAAATTTCCACAGCTGCTAAGTGACAGACTTAGCACTTGAACTTCGAATGCAACCAGACCTTTGCTCTTTCTACTAGACCAAATTGGCTGGCAGGCATCCAGGGGAGAGAGGGATCACCCTGGGAAGGGACCCAGATGCGGACTGCACAGGTCTAGCACAGTGGGTAAGATTTAAGAGTGTGAGGGCCGGGCGCGGTGGCTCACGCCTGTAATCCCAACACTTTGGGAGGCTGAGGCGGGCAGATCACCTGAGGTCAGGAGTTCAAGAACAGCCTGACCAACACGGTGAAACCCCGTCTCTACTAAAAATACAAAAATTGGCCGGGCGTGGCGGCACCCGCCTGTATTCTCAGCTATTCGGGGGGCTGAGGCAGGAGAATCGCTTGAAGCCGGGAGGGGAGGGGGTTGGAGTGAGCAAAGATCGTGCCACTGCACTCCAGCCTGGGTGACAGAGAGGCCAATCCAAGCAGAGGAAATGGTCTGGCATATTCCAGGGGCTGATTGGCCAGACGGATTAGGGAAGGCAATGCAGTTATGGGTTAGTGGATCAGCGCAAACCACCTTCAGATGACAGTCATATACCACTTTCCAACTTAGAGATTTTGTATTGAAAATTTAAGAGTGAAATTTAATTTAAGTGGCTTTATTATGCTACCGACATATACTGTTTTTGTTTTTTTAAGACAAGGTGTTGCTCTGCTGCCCAAGCTGGAGGCAGTGAAGCAATCACAGCTCACTGCAGCCTGGACTTCCTGGGCTCCAGTGATCCTCCCGCCTATATACTATTTGGGATTGCTAAAACTAAAAAAAGAAAGGCAAATTTCAGTATTTAACTATAATTAGCAATAAAGTGCTTTCAAGAAACTATATGGAAACTGTTGGAGAGGAGCGGTGAGTCCTGCAGGGGACTGTGGGGATTCCGGAAAGGAGGGGGAAGTTGGTCTTTAACTTAGAAGATGGTTTTGATGCAGGCAGAGTTTCCAAAACATTACTTCCATATATGAAGATTAAGGTATACATTTCTCAAGATATAATTTCAAAAAAATGAGACAGCCACTGACAAAAGGTTTTAATAACCCTGGTCATTATTTCATCCTAGACCACAGTGAAAGTGGCGGGGCTGAGGAAGGGCATATTCAGTTAATCTAAAGGGAGGAAACAAACGTTCCAGGTAGATTTAGAGGAAGACTTTGAGAAGAGTAAGGAGGTTACCGGTTCCCACTGGTCTTCATGAAGAACTGTTAGACCCAGCCTGCCCTACAGCCATTATCTCCTCAGTGTGAACGGAAAGCTAAGGCATAAGTTACTAGCAAAATTTCCCTTGATTAAGAAAGGACAAGTCACTAGTCCTGCATATGAACGCGCTGAACGTCTCTCAACGGTCAGGAAGGCGCTCTTGAATGTTCTTTGGTCCGACCAAGAGCGGGAAGAGAAGGAGAGAGCAGTCAGGGCTTTGAACTAAGAGCCACGGGAGGGACCCTGGCCTTTTCTCCCTCAAAGGCATCTCGCAGCCCGAGGGCCGCGCCCCGGCCCCGTGAGCCCCTGTAGCCTCCAGCAGTGGCGCTTACCTCGTGAGTCCGGGCGCCGCGCCGTCCCGCAGCGCAGAGCCAGCCGCTGCTCGCAGCGCTCCGCCAGGTTCACCGCGGCCCGCAGCTGCCCCGCGCCCGCTGCGTACGCGAAGGACACAGCCGAGCGCGGGTGCCCGCTGGGGGCACCTCGGAGGGTCACCGCGTCGGGGCCACCGTGCCGCACCACTGTCCACGCGGCGTCTGCTGAGCAGAAACGGGCAAAGGAGAGGCATCACTGGGCGGCAGAGGCCAGCAGCAAGAGGCAAAGCACACCTGTCTTTTATGTGAATTAACGTTTAATTGAAATTTACATTACTGCATGTTTGCCGCGATTTGAGGAGTTGGACCTGTGTAACAATGTACTGAGCCAGAACTCAGCCTCTAAGAGAAAGCATATTGGAAGAACTGATGACCAAACTTTTGTGACGTCACGCCTAAAAGTGTATCATGTAAGCAATGACTTTTTAGTTGTTAAAACCATTTTTTTATATCAACACAAGCATGGGGCCAAACTGTTACTACCTGGACCTTTATCTTTTTAAACTCATCTGCATTTTCCTCATCTGTATGTGCCTCTATTTCTTTCATTATCGAATAAATTTATAAAAGATACATATTGGGACAATGTGACACACATACTCACAGGTATGATAGGAAGCAGCTCTATTAAAATAAAGTGGTTTAATTGTGTCAGCTTCTCCATCAGTGACCAAGCCCAGAGGAATCAGAGGCCTTGAGCTTCTAACAGCACTTTCCAGGCGGTGACCCTGAGCATCTGACTGCCTGCTGACATCATTTCTGATGTATCTCTGTCACTTGATTACTTATATTGTTTTGATGAAATAAAAACAAAATGACTCCACAATCTCAAAAGGGAAGAAGTGCATCTTGAGTTCTTTAGTGTTCCCAACAATGGACCTCCCACCAGACTTAAAGTCACTTTAATTCTACTATGCTGGTGCTGTGTGGTCCTTTAACCTCTAATAAGATGTATTTAGAATAATGGACATTTTACATAAAAATTTTCCGAACTGGAGAAACGAAGAAACATTCGTATGGGGATTTTTTAAGTACTACGAAACAAAACAATGTGATACATTTTACCTTGAGAAATCGCCCTTCACATCTCAGGATTTTTAATGGCTTGGCTGCTAACTGTGCGTAAGACAAATTTCATAGCCTTACTGTTACTTACACACGCCTAACAACAGAGATCAGAGGAAAGAAGGAAAAGAAAACCAGCCATGCTACTGAAATATCTCTTTAGTCACAGAACCCATGGAGAGCAAAGGTGTGATATCCACAAATGAGCCACAAGTACAGAAAAAAATCTGCAAATGTAAATAACGAATGCAATTTTAAATTAAATTATCACTCCACTCACTGTACTCACCAAAGGAGGCTCTAAGTGTGCCTATGGTAATTTCAATTCCATGGGTTCTTCCTTTAATATTGCTCTATTTTTTTATTTTAGATTTTTTATTTAATTTATTTATTTTTGAGATAAGAGTCTCGCTCTGTTGCCCAGGCTGGAGTGCAGTGGCGCTATCTCAGCTCACTGCAGCCTCTGCCTCCTGGGTTCAAGCAGTTCTCCTGTCTCAGCCTCCCAAGTAGCTGGGACTACAGGCACACACCACCACACCTGGCTAATTTTTGTATTTTTTTAGTAGAGACGGGGGTTTCACCATGTTGGCCAGGCTGGTCTTGAACTCCCAACCTCAGGTGATCCACCCGCCTTGGCCTCCCAAAGTGCTGGGATTACAGGTGTGAGCCACCACGCCTGGCCTCATTTTAGAATTTTTACAACCTGGTGTTACTCTGTGCACATCACCTACTCTCACCTTCAGAGTTTTCCTATCAACTGAATCAAATATAGAAAACCTATGGAACACTAAGTTGGGCATTAAAGATGATCAACCACATGCCATTTTTGGCCATGTGTTCATGATTTGTTGTACAATGGGAGAGAAATGATGGTCCGGAGTAGTTCACATAGGCTGGTGGGCAGTATGATAGATTTGCAGTCTCCCATGGTTACGATGTGATCACAGAAATGCCCTCAGTACTGAGAAAGGAACTGTTGAGAATACATCTGTAAAACTTGTTTTTCTGAAGAGTAGAATAGTAACCAGCGACATTATAGGATATGCATTTGTGTTTATAAAATTCCACTTGACTCACTTCTCCTTATATTATCAGTAGTAAAAGACCCAAAGAAGGACATAGACCATTGTGGTTTCCCTAATTGCTCATAATTTATTTCAATTGATTATAAGCATATTGGAACTGGAAAGGATCTTAAAGAGCATCTAATATAACCCTTATATTTTTCTTTTTCTTTTTTATTAGAGATAGGGTCTCCCTCTGTTGCCCAGCTTGGAGTGCAGTGGCACCTTCATAGTTTACTGCAGCCTCGACCTCCTGGGCTCAAGTGAATTGGACCTGAGTAGATTAATTATAACAGTGGCTAAGTGTGGAAAGGGGTTCAGAGGTGTGGCTGAATCAGAACACACTGGAGGCTGTCTCACTAGCCCAGAAGGAGGGTAACTGTAACACGTTGATCCCTGTTCCACTCCTGTTGCTCAAATAAATATCCGACTTTGAAAATTAAGCTAATTTAACTTCATGATTTTGATTGGAATTAACAGTACAGATGTTCCTCAATTTATGATGAAGTTGCATCCGGATGAACTTATTATAAATTAAAAATGCATTTTAATACATGTGACCTACTGAACCTAGCTCAACCCAGCCTAACTTAAATGTGCTCAGAACACTTAAATCAGCCTACAGTTGGGCAAAATCATCTAACACAATGCCTATTTTATAATAAAGTGTTGAATATCTCATGTCATTTATTAACTACAGTACTGAGAGTAAAAAAAAAAAATAATAATGGTTGTGGCCAAGCGTGGTGGCTCACGCCTGTAATCCCAGCACCTGGGGAGGCCGAGGCAGGTGGATTACGAGGTCAGGAGACCGAGACCATCCTGGCTAACATGGTAAAACCCTATCTCTACTAAAAATACAAAAAATTAGCCGGGCGTGGTGGCACGTGCCTGTAGTCCCAGCTACTGGGTAGGCCGAGGCAGAAGAATCGCTTGAACCTGGGAGGTGGAGGTTGCAGTGAGCCGAGATCGTGCCACTGTACTCCAGCCTGGGAGACAGAGCAAGCCTCTGTCTCAAAATAATTAATAATAATAATAATAATAAAATAATAGTTGTATGGGTACTTGAAATAGGGATGCATATGGTTTCACATAGTGAAGTCGCAATATTGTAAGTAGAACCATTGTAAACGGGGATTGTCTGCACTTAAAATTTACTCAGTATATTATACGAAATCCCCAGCATCTGGTATACCCATTCCTATATGTCCCAGAAGAAAAAAGAAAATAAGATCCACTGTGTTCCGTTGTCAGGAGCATACATATTAAGGTTATCTCTTTTAGAGAACTGACCCTTTCATTTGTCTGAGAAAATCTTTATTTCTTCACTTTTCAAGGAGAAGGTTTTGTTTTGTTTTGTTTTCTATCTTTCACACTTTAAGTATCTCACTCCATTCTTGCTGGCATGATTTCTGAAGAGAAGTCGCTGTAATACTTATCTCCTATGTAGGTAAGGTGCTTTCTTCCTCTGATTATTTTTAAGAATTTACTTTTACCCGGCCTGGGCACGGTGGCTCATGCCTGTAATCCCAGCACTTTGGGAGGCTGAGGTGGGTGGATCACCTGAGTTCGGGAGTTCAAGACCAGCCTGACCAACATGGAGAAACCGTGTCTGTACTAAAAATACAAAAATTAGCCAGGCATGGTGTCACATGCCCATAATCCCAGCTACTCAGGAGGCTGAGGCAGGAGAATTACCTGAACCCAGTAGGCGGAGTTGTGGTGAGCCAAGATCATACCACTGCACTCCAGCCTGGGCAACGAGAGTAAAACTCCATCTCAAAAAAAGGAATTTACTTTTATCTCTGAATTCTATAGTTTGAAAATATATGCCTGGTAGAGTTTTGGGGGCATTTCTCCTTCTTTGGTGTTCTCTAAACTTCCTGGATTTGTGGTTTGGTGTCTGATACTAATTTGTGGGAATTCTCAGTCATTATTTCTTCAAATATGCTTCTGTTCCTTTCTTTCTTTCTTCTCCTAGAATTCTCTTTACACGTATGTTAGACCTTTTGTAGTTGTACCACTGTACTCAGATATTATGTTCTGGGTTTTCTTTTTGCGGGGGGTGGGGTTCAGTCTTTTTTTCTCTTTGCTTTTCAGTTTTGCAAGTTTCTATTGAGGTATCTCTAAGCTTAGGGATTCTTTCCAAAGCTGTGCCTGGTCTACTAACAAGCCCATCAAAGGCATTCTTCATTCCTGTTATGCTGTTTTTGATCTCTAGCACTCCTTTTTGCTTCTTAGAATTTCCATCTTGCTGCTTACATTGTTCATCTGGTCTTGCATGCTATCTACTTTATCCATTACAGCTTTTTCCATATTAATTATAGTTGTTTAAAGTCCTGGTCTGATAATTCCAGTGTCCCTGCCATATCTGACTCTGGTTTTTGTTTGTTTTGTTTTTTGGTTTTTTTGAGACAAAGTCTCGCTCTGTCACCCAGGCTGGAGTTCAGTGGCACGATCTCAGCTCACTGCAAGCTCCGCCTCCTGGATTCATGCCATTCTTCTGCCTCAGCCTCCCGAGTAGCTGGGACTACAGGCACCCGCCACTACGCCCGGCTAATTTTTTTTGTATTTTTAGTAGAGACAGGGTTTCACCATGTTAGCCAGGATGGTCTCGATCTCCTGACCTCGTGATCCGCCTGCCTCGGCCTCCCACAGTGCTGGGATTACAGGCGTGAGCCACCGTCTGTTTTTAATGCTTGCTCTGTCTCTTCAAAGTGTGTTTTTTGCCTTGAAATTTTTTCTTTTTCTTTTTTTGGAGACAAGGTCTTTCTCTGTTGCCCAGGCTAGAGTGCAGTGGTGTGACCATGGCTCACTGCAGTCTCCAACTCCCAGGCTCAAGTGATCCTCCCGCCTCAGCCTCCCAAGTAGCTGGAACTACAGATACATGTCACCATGCTGTTTGTTGTTGTTGTTGTTGTTGTTGTAGAGGTGGGGGTCTCACTGTGTTGCCCAGACTGGTCTCAAAACTGGTCTCAGGCTATCTTCCCTCCTCAGCTTCTCAAAGTAATAGGATTATAGGTCCAGCTGAAATTTTTTCTTGATAACCAGATGTGATGTACCAGGTAAAAGGGTAAAAGTAACTGTAACTGCTGTAAAGAGGCCTGCAGTACTATAGGTAACATGTGTGGGAAGGGTAAAGGTTCTGTAGTCCTGTGATTAGGTCTGAGTCCTTTAGGGAGCCTGTGCCTCTGGACTGTGACCTTCACAAGAGCTTCTCAGCCCTCCCTCCCATCACCACCCTTACATGGGACAGGATGGCCAGAGGCGGGTAATTTCCTTCCTCCAGGCAGGTTAGGCTCTGAAAACAAAAAACAAAACAAAACAAAACAAAAGAGAACAAAACACCAGTAGCTTAGGTGAAATATTTGCCCTTGAGGAAAGACCTTGTTAAGAAGAACAGAAAGCTCTGGTGTACTTCAAGACAGTTCCTTTTCACCTTCCCTTTTTGGAAGCATGAGGAGATTTTTCTCCAACATTCACTGTGAGAACCTGGTCAAGCTAGGTGTAAAACTCACAGAAGTGTGGGGACCCTTCTTTGTCTGGGTCTTCCTGGAGGTTTTAACTCTCAGATGTGTCCACATCGAACATCCAACAATTCGTCAATTAAGTTTAGGTTTTCCTACCTTGACAGCGGTTTCCCCAAAGGTTAGTGCTTGTGGAAGAAAATTGTCATTCTGTATATAAGCCTGCCTGTCTCTCCAATTTTGAGGGGCAGTGGTTTGTTCTGTGACCTCACTTCTCTGCTGGATCTAAAAAAATTGGTTGATTTTTCAGTTTGCCTGGCTTTTTACTTGTTCTTAAGACAGAGTGCTGACTTCCAAGCTCTGAAGCAACTGCTTTTTGAAGGTTATTACCATATATACATTCCAAGCTATTAGAGTAGTTTGAAATTGCACATTTTATAATCATTATTGCTTGATTTGTACAACTAGAGAATTTATTACCGGCTATGGAGCAATGCGGCATCTAAAGAGAAGGTGACATTTTCTAGGGGAGAAAAGAGACCAGAGTTTAGTGATTCCCCTATCATTAGCTAGATTTTGTCAGTAGCTACTTCCCTAACCAACTTTTCTGAGCCTTGGTTTCCTCATCTTAAAATGATGACAACCAAGGTCCTTCCTGGTTGTGACTTTGGTTGAGTCTTTTGATATCCACCAAGACCATTTTTATGGGATTTCTCACTTTGCTTTCATTGTTTGAGTCAGGGGATTTTGGAGATAATTGGTATCTTATGGCAGAACGCCTGTGTTTATCTTCAGCACATTGCTGTGCAGGTGGCTCTGAATCTTCTGAACGTCCCCTGTAAAGTTTTACTATTTTTTGGCAATCTTTGCTAAGGCACTTTAAATGCCCATGTAATTTCAGTTATTTGTTTCTTTTTCCTTGATGCTTGCTGACCCATTTGGTTATTGTCCAAATTTATGAAACTTTTGAAACCTTTTGTCAGCACAATAAATGAGAACAGTTTATTCCAGATTTCCACTTTGCGGAGAGTCGGAAGAGCTAGGTGACAACAAATTTCTGTAAAAATGTAACTATTTAAAAGGCATTCTAGTGCAATCTTCTATAATCAAGCTGTGTTCATTTCTTTTTTTCCTTTTTTTTTTTTTTTTTTGAGATGCAGTCTTGCTCTGTCGCCAAGCTGCAGTGCAATGGCACAATCTTGGCTCACTGCAACCTCTGCCTCCCTGGTTCAAGGGATTCTCCTGCCTCAGCCTCCCAAGTAGCTGGGACTACAGGCATGGGCACCACCATGCCCAGCTAATTTTTGTATTTTTAGTAGAGATCGGGTTTCACCACGTTGGCCAGGATGGTCTCGATCTCTCGATCTCGTGATCTGCCCGCCTTGGCCTCCCAAAGTGCTAAGATTACAGGCGTGAGCCACCATGCCCAGCCCAGGCAGTGTTCATTTCTAATATCTAAAGCATGAGAAATAATCAAGTTTCTTTGGTTATGAAAAAATTATATGCCACAAAAATCACTAAATTATTTAAGATGCACATAGAACATTAACATATCTATGTTATTTCTTAGCACTTTCAAAGACTTCTGTTTTTTCTAAATACAGAAAGCATGTAAATCACCGAATCAGAGGTTTGTATTTTATCATGATGCACATGAACAGATGTATTATGAGGAGTGTAGGAGCTAGAGAGATGCCTTGGCAGAGCACTGAATCTTGCCTATAATCCAACCCAGGCAAACAAGAAATACAAGAAAATTTTGTTGACAACAAAATTAATAAATACATATTTAATGCTTCTACTTAGCAAGTACACACTATCAAACTGCATGTTTTAATAATGCTGCCAACTAGGTAAATTTCTCCTTGGTCTATTCTGATATATGCATCTAACGATTATCAACATACCTGTCATATTGCAGTACACAAGAAATGGTCCCAGGGGGCCACTTCCATCTGCATCAATATAGTAAAGCCCGGGCGGGTTCCCTCGGTGCTTGTGGGCTTCACAAGACTGCTCGTAGAGAGCTGTAGGAGAACACCAGCCATAAGAACCAGAAAAAATATCTCCAGATGTTGAGTCAGTGTCCAAAGGTTTGCATTTCTGAATTACAGACATGTGATACATATGACCCAACATCATTTTTATAGTGTATGACAGTATATTTGATGAGATGCAAGAAAAATGACATTTAAAAAATTAAATCTATTTTTATTAACAAAGGAGAAAAAAATTACCTAGTCAAAATACATTCAAATGTTGGATGTTGTTAGATGCTGAATAAATATTCGGTCACAGTGTATTTCTATTTTGAGGAAGAAGGAAAGATTGTGTTGGTGTTCAAACATGAAGATGTGCTTACAGTGGGAATGCGATACTATCTTCAATAGACAATCTTTTGGCAATGTCTAGAGACTGTACTTTCTCTACATAAATGTTTTATTTTGCTTTTAGGCAAGAAAGCATGCAAACTCTGAAGCACAGTGTAAAACACTTGAAGAGATATGAGAGGAAAACTTTGTGAATCTGAATTCTGCGTGCTATTGAAGCATGGTTCTTTTCAAACTCATGGCAACTATACCTCAGAATTAAACTCTATAATTAAGGAAGAAACCCTCATTCTCCCTGTAATAACTGAATACCTGAGCACATTAAACTGCCTAAATAATCTGGTATTTTCCCATAAGCATTCTGTAAAGTTTTTCTTAAGCTATGCGGCAGTTATACCCTTTGCTTCCTTTAAAACCATATGAATGAGCATTTTAAAGAGATAAATAGAATTTATAAGCTATCAACTTCTCATTAAAAAATAATTAAAGCTGATTTAAAAAAGAAACTTCCCTAAGTATTTTGCAAGTGACAATTCAAGACAGCTGAAATTCAAAACAGGAGAGAAACTTTTTTGAAAGATATCCCTATATAATGTAAATTTACTCTAGCATAATTGAATATTTTCATTTGTGCAAGTAAATGTTTTACCAAGTACAAGGTATGGAATTAATATCTGCAGGAGATGGACATTGCTAATCTTTATTTTTTTGCCACTTATGGCATATTGATTTAAATAGATACATATATTTGTATATGTCTGGTAGGATTCACTCAAATTAATAACAATACTTAAATATAGGGCACAGACTAGGTTTGGAATGGAGACAAATATTGAGGAAAGTGACTAGAACTTGTGCTTTATGTGAATTGTTTGGCTTTTTAAATGATAATGTATACATGTATTAATGTATAGTATATATTAATTGAATACAATTGATTTTAATTTTATAATTAATTATATACAATGAGTTATATACAATTAATAATATATACAATTAATTAGTTGCACATAATTGATACATGTTATACAATTAGAAATACAAAATAACTTATTCAACTAGGTGTGGCAGTCTAGTCTCACAGTGAATGACTGTGGGCTTGGCAAATTTCTACCTACAGCCGTCAATTATTAGATGAGACTGACACTTGAAATACTTTTTCAATCTCCTGATACTTTCCCTCAGAAGTTTTTGGAGTTATATTTTGATTGCAGTGAATAACCATGGACTAATATAACTCATTGATTAATTGCAACATTAAATGCAATCAGATGATGCTGAGTGTGGTGGTGGATATAAATTTGCCAGGTAACACGCAAGATTAGGCTTCTGCTTTTAGGTAAGATACTATGCCTGGAGGATGAAAGATACACAGAAGTAAAAGATGTGGTCCCTGCACCAACTCTATGACCTTATCAAGACATTCAGCCTCTGGTGTGAGAGGCCACTTAACTCCTAGAAAATGTGTCACAGTGGCTGGGCATGGTGGCTCATGCCTGTAATCCCAGCACTTCGGGAGTCCAGGGCAGGTGGATCACAAGGTCAGGAGATCGAGACCATCCCGGCTAACACGGTGAAACCCCGTCTTTACTAAAAATACAAAAAATTAGCCAGGCGTGGTGGTGGGCGCCTGTAGTCCCAGCTACCCAGGAGGCTGAGGCAGGAGAATGGCGTGAACCTGGGAGGTGGAACTTGCAGTGAGCTGAGATCATGCCACTGGGCTCCAGCCTGGGCGACAGAGCAAGACTCTGTCTCAAAAAACAAAAAACAAAAAACAAAAAAAAAAAAGAAAATGTGTCACGGCTTTATAAACAGGGACCCTTCTAGTACAAAAATCATACTTCATGCTTCAATCTGTGAGAGTCACTCCTGGACTGTCTCCTCTTTTGCCCAGATCCTTTACAGAACCTCAGGACTGGGAGTGCAGAATTCTCATTGCATGTATGAAGTGTGGTTTTAACACTCCACAGCCTGCCTTTCTCCTGTGGTTTTTGTGAAAATCAAATGTCTCACGGAAGAGTTCTTAACAGTTTCAATTAGGAACTCAGGATGAGCAAGTGGAACTGAGGACTTTGCATCTCTGTTTCCTTGAAGACCCAGGGATGGGCGAAATATTCCTGAGGAGAAGTTGCTCAGAAATGTCAGTAGAGATATACAGAAAGAAAACTCTAAAAGTTAAAAACAAATAGGAAAAAAAAGGCTTTTCACATTCTGTGATGTTCTAATTATAACAGGTTAGAGGTCAATAAAATGGCATGGCCTTTGAAATTCACAGAGGGTGATTCTTCAGTAAAGACAGATGATTTTTAATATGGCAGAGGCAGTTGAGAAGTGTTAGAATATGCCATCCCTTAGACATTGTTCTTACACTTAAATGTCTACCAGAAGCATGAGGAAGGTTGGTTACAAGAGACTCCGGGCCCCATCTCCAGCGATTCTGATTTAGTAGGTTTGGGTAAGGCCTGAGACTCTTTACTTGCAACAGGTTCCCAGGGACTGTGGGTGCTGCTGGTGCATGGACCACCAATCAGGCATCCTGGAGCCAAGGCTGTGGAGCCAACCTCCTTAGCTCAACTCCTCATCTTCCCACAAATTAGCTGGGGGCCAAGTTACTTAACCTCTTTCTGTCCTCAACTCTGCAATGAAGATAATAAGAGTACTTTCTTCCTGGAGCTGCTTTAGGGTTAAATGAGTTAATATATGCAAAGCAATAGCAGAGGGCTGACATAAGTACTCAATACATTAATACTTTTACAATTATTCACTTTACAATCATCATCACCACCACCAAAGAAAATCACAGTCATTGTAAGAGATCTTAAAGGTCCTCTAGTTTCTAGCTGAAATCCCATTACCTCTTCAAAAATCTTACCATGTACAATCCCATGATTGCATCATCCCAGTGACTGTTAAAAAATCTTTAAATACCTTAAATGTAACATTGACAGCCTGGCAAGGGGTTGTTTTTCCACCTTTCTTTGACTGAGAAGATTCTCAGAATTAAAATTATGGTCCAACTCAAGTAATGGAACAAGCTGTTAACATCATGTATTTTTAATTTAATTTAGTTTCTACCTTTTACTGTATCTGATTCTCCTAGACTTATTTCTCAATTGCTTGCCAGTTTCTTTTTTTCAGTCCTATGCGTACCACGTATTTCTGTGCACTGTCTGAACACCCTTGTATTAAATAAGGTGGATGAAAAGTAAACTAGAAATTGAGTGCTGAAATATCTCTTCTGCTGTGTTTGCATGATTGCAAATATGCAGATACATATAAACAACTAATCAAAATGAAGTGACAAAGAGATGCTGACAGAAATGAGAGGGAGGCGTGAGGCTTACAGGAATGGCAGGTCTCGCCCGTATAGCCTGTGCCCAGACAGTCACAGGAGAAGGTGTCCCACGACTGAGAACACTCGCCCCCATGCTCACAGTAGCTGGGCAAGCACCTAAAAGAAAACAGATACAACTGCTGTTTCCCTTTTTCAATCATCAAAAAATAAGTGTCTTACCAAAAACAGGTTAACCAAAAACAGGTTAATGTGAAAGAGCAGCATACGCAAGATAACCCCACATGACGTGATTACTGGGTCTGCCATCAAGGTTCTCTAATTATATTGACAAACTTTAGATAAATATATCCATTAGCATGCAGCTGATTATTAGGTTTCTGTGACAGCTGAATTTTCAACACATTTCTTTTTTTCTTTGTCCCAAGTGACACAATAACTTGACATGTGGCTAGCAAAACCAATTACATACATAAAACTATGAAATATGGCATGCTCCGTTACTATATTGTGGTCATTTTTAAAAGAAAGAAGGGGAAACGGAGGAAGATACAGAGGGGAGAAGAAAGAAACAGGAACAGCTTCAGTCACATAGTGACAGAGGTTCAGAAATTTTGAAGAACATTTAATTTAGGTCATCTTGTCGCCTTTTAGATTTGCAATAAGCAGTCGGTTATTGCTTTTTAAGCAATCTTAACACTGGTAATATGTCAATATGACCCAAAGCAATCCACAAATTCAATACAATTCTTATTAAAATCCCAATGCCTTTTTTTGCAGAAAACAAAAATCCATCCTAAAATTCATAGGGAACCTCAAGGGACCCTGAACTAGCCAAAACAATCTTGAAAACGAACAGTTGGAAGTCTCACACTTTCAGAATTCTTGGAATCTGCTGCCGCCCACTATAATATTGGGGGCCTAGCATGCCTGCCTCTCAGGATTGTTAGGGGAACAGGGAGCAGGGTACACTATGGAAACTGACCAGCACCTGACACAGAGTGTCACCAAGAGGTAGTGCGACCTTCTGGAGGCCTGGCCTGAATACCATGACCCACCTCTGCCTTGAGCAGGGTTGGATCTCAGCCTCTGGCCGCTGTCTCCCACTGCTGAGTACACAGCTAAGGACCTGGTAAAGAGTGAAGATTCTAAAGGACACTGACCTTCCAGGCCATGAGGGACATCATAGTCCATGCTGGAGTGGCAGAGGCGGGGAGCACCCAAGTGCCCCTCACCATGGGACCCAGAGAAGTAACAGAAGAGGGGCTGGGAGGTTGTGACAGGCCTCCTGGCTGTGGTGGAAGGATGACCAGCAGAGAACTGGGGTATGAAGTTGACAGAAAGCCCCAGGGGCCTGTATTTGGCCTCTGGAGAGATCCTTTGAGGGGAACCTGAGGGGCTGGGAAGAATCTGCAGCATTCCCTACCCTCCCCATGCCCCCAGTCCCCTATCCTGGCTCTCCAGCACTGCACCACCAGCTCAGGGCCAAGACTTCCATAATTACATGGTGTTAATGAGCATTTAGTCTGCATTCAGAGAAGAGTTAGGGGCCACGAGAATCACAACTTTTCAAGTATTTCAAAGGCCAAGGCATGGAAAAGCCTGTGTGAACTGATCAGAAGAGGGGGAGTTGGAGTGACAGGCAACGTTGGCTGGGGTGGGGGCCCACCCTCATACCGTTTTTAAAAGAGCAGCTGTTCCTCTTCCCCCACATCCTTCTCCCCCTCCTCCCCTACCTTCTTAATATAATGGAGCATCTTAAGATCATACCTGACTTGAAGATTCCACAAATTTTAAAAAACATTAAAAACCACTGCTGTTTGATATCAACAGGGAGAGAATAATTTTAGTTCAAAATATTTGGAAATAAGAACTAAGTGATCTAGAGACTATCAACAAGTATACACTATTTTTCTTCAACTAAACACACCATCAATTGTGAAAAATTTACATGTAGTACAAATAATAGAAGAAGTAGCTAGCATGCAGAAGACCAACAGAGGGGAAGATGGCAGAGGGGGAGCAGGAGTGGGGTCAGCAGCCTGATCAGCACAGCCAGGTGAGGAGGTGACGGAGGCCTCCCTGCTCAGGGAGCCCCAGTTGGAACGCAGCACAGGACTCCATTGGAAGCTCTGCCATGTGGTATACAGGGCAAACCTTAAAAGAGTATAGGAGTCTGATGTAAGAGGTGATTAAGAAGTTGAAACCTATCCTGGCTGGGTGTGGTGGCTCACGCCTGTAATCCCAGTACTTTGGGAGGCTGACGCAGGTGGATCACGAGGTCAGGAGATCGAGACCATCCTGGCTAACACGGTGAAACCCCGTCTTTACTAAAAATACAAAAAATTAGCCAGGTGTGGTGGCGGGCGCCTGTAGTTCCAGCTACTTGGGAGGCCGAGGCACGAGAATGGTGTGAACCCAGGAGGCGGAGCTTGCAGTGAGCCGAGATCGTGCCACTGCACTCCAGCCTGGGCGATAGAGCGAGACTCCGTCTCAAAAAAACAAACAAGCAAACAAACAAACAAACAAACACCTATCCAAACATAAACATCCATTATTTGTGACTCTGTCATCCAAAGTGCCCATTGCTATTTTTTGCGTAGCTTAAAATTTTGACTAAAAAAGATAACTTCATACCCCTTATCTGTCCCTAAGTAGGACTTTTAGGTCTGGTATTTGAGTAACATATGTTTCTACTTTGTGAATTAGTGATGCGGTTTGGCTGTGTCCCCACCCAAATCTCATCTTGAATTGTAGTTCTCATAATTCCCACCGTGTCATGGGAGGGAACCTGTGGGAGGTAACTGAATCATGCGGGCAGATCTTTCTCATGCTGTTCTCATGATAGTGAATAAGTCTCACGAGATCTGATGGTTTTATAAAGGGGAGTTTCCCTGCACAGGTTCTCTTGTGTGCTGCCATGTAAGACGTGTCTTGTTTCTCCCTCACCTTCTGCTATCATTGTGAGGCCTCCCCAGCCATGTGGAACTGTGAATCCATTAAGCCTTTTTTCTTTATAAATTACCCAGTCTTGGGTATATCTTTATTAGCAGCATGAGAACAGACTAATACAATTAGATTTTTGTTTGTTTGTTTGTTAACAACAACAAAGAAAGGCTGATAGATGCTTACAGGCCTGTTTTCAGGATACTTAAAAGTGAATTTTCAGTATTTTCAGGTTTTCAAAACTTAATGTAAAGGGAACAGCAAAGGTCTTTAATTTTAACTCTGTAGAATGTCATTTTGTGTCTCCAAAGTTTTCTAATTTTATTGCTTTATAAAATTCAGGTTTTCAAAATAATCTCAGAGGAGATAGTCTTCTACGTTACTGACTTTGGGAATGAAATAGTAAATAGCCTTTATTTGTAGCCCTATTTGAAAATAATTTAAAAGTGCTTTCTTAAAACCCTTATCTGCAATGATTATTGTACACATCATGGCTGAAGTTTAAGTGTGGCTCACACATACATGTTTAGTTGAGCATGTTTACAAGTAACTTTGGGGTACAATTTGGAGGCCTTTTTAAAATGTGGGATCTTAGAGACCAAGTTAGGCACCACTGTAACTCTTGGGACTTTAAGGTTAAAACAAAACAGCCTATAACAGTAAAAACAATAGTTTTGTACTTTGGGAGCTACATGCACAAAGCAGGCAACATGGATCATCTCTGAAAAGAGGCAGCCTCACGATATATATCCCATAACAGAAACACTGCAAATGGATCATATTTTGTGAGTAATTAACAAGGTATCAAAATAATGTCCTACAAGTGAAGAAAATCACACTTGCATCACAGTTGAGCTGACAGCTCTTGTCACTCACAGTGTGGGCCCATGGGACATTACCCCTTAACTCAGAGAGAGCTGAGCTCCCTGGCTAGTTAGCTGAGCAACTTGGGATTATATTAAGTGAGCAAATGGCCAGAAACCTTCCCAACTACCCTTCCCACGACTACAGAGTGGGGTTCTGGAGCTGGTGTTGAGATGTAAATGCAGTCCCAGCTGTGTGCCAAGAATTCAAATCTCAAGGTCAAGAATGAGAGGTACTTGACAAATTCTTACACTTCATATACTCCTCATCTTTGAATTAATTCATTTTTCCTACAAATCAACAGAATGTTCACAGGGGGAAATTATTCCATGCTGAATAAATAAAGTCCATATGAATGAACTTTTCATTTAGTAGTAATTACGTTTTTTTAGTATGTCACTAACTATGAGTTATAAATTAAAACCTGTTTAGCCAGAGAGGATAATTTTACAGTTAATGTTTAAAACAGAATTGACTAACTGAATTTACTCCATGAAGAAGGCAGGTTTTGAAAGTTCTACCAGATGCAGATATAACTTTTTTTTTTTTGAGAAGAGTCTGGCTCTGTCGCCCAGGCTGGAGTGCAGTGGCACGATCTCATTCACTGCAAGCTCCGCCTCCCAGGTTCACGCAATTCTCCTGCCTCAGCCTGCCGAGTAGCTGGAACTACAGGCGCCCGCCACCATGCCTGGCTAATTTTTTGCATTTTTAGTAGAGACGGGGTTTCACCATGTTAGCCAGGATGGTCTCGATCTCCTGACCTCGTGATCCGCCCGCCTCGGCCTCCCAAAGTGCTGGGATTACAGGCGTGAGCCACCACGCCGGGCCAGATTATCACTTTTTAATTTTTAAATCTGTAGCATTTATTTATTCACTGAAAGTAAATACCAAATGTACTAGGGCAAATTGTGTGTAGAAATATTATTTTTCCAGGTGTGACCCCATGATTCTTCTCAGCCAAAATCTTTGTAAAATTATGGCACAACTAGCATAACTGTGGTTGTAATACTTATTTGAATTAAATGTTTTTCTTGTCTAACCTCCATATTTCATTGAGTATGTCCTTCTGCACACATCTTCATCCATCTTTATGATTCAAACTTTTCTAGCAGAAATTACTTTTTATTTTCTCTGCAGAACATGTGGGGTTGGGTGGCTGGTGAATAGTAACCTGGCAAATTCCTCTGCCTGGAAAAATATCATCCAACTGATGGGTGTGTGATTGCAAAAGCGAGCTTGATAACTATTAGCTGAGCAACTTGGGATCATATTAAGGTAAAATTCATAAGGTGTATGTCTTCTAATAAAATACTATCATTTAAAAAATGATATTTATTCCATTAGAGATGCAGTTTTTGTTTTTGTTTTGAGACGGAATCTCGCTCTGTCGCCCAGGCTAGAGTGCAGTGGCGCGATCTCTGCTCACTGCAAGCTCCACCTCCCGGGTTCACGCCATTCTCCTGCCTCAGCCTCCCCAGTAGCTGGCACTACAGGTGGCCGCCACCACGCCTGGCTAATTTTTTTTTTTTCTGTATTTTTAGTAGAGACGGGGTTTCACCGTGTTAGCCAGGATGAAGTTGATCTCCTGATCTCGTGATCCGCCGGCCTCAGCCGCATTACAGGTGTGAGCCACCGCGCCCGGCCAAGATGAAGTTTTCTAATCCTCATAGTAATTATGACTATTTCATTCCCTCTCGAAAGATAACAACAACAAAAAAGAGAACGGAATGCCTTTTTCCAGCTGTCTACATTTGCTTTCTTCAACTTTGAAAACAGGCAAGCTAAAGTGACCTAGGATGGCCCTTACCTGTCTGTGATGCCGCAGGAGTCTATCTGGAGGTCCCTGAAACTCCCCAGCGCTCCCTGCTGTACTAAGATGGGATCCACCGCTTTGTCACCAATGGTGATGAGCCTTAGGCAGCCCTGAAACCCTCCCAGGGGGCTTTTACATCCAGACCCAGAGCTGTTGTCCAGGCAGCCTGAATATGAAGACAAAAATAGGACAAAAGCAACAACTATGACAAAACTATTCCACAGTATTTACTATATGAAGACTGCTGCTCCCGCTTGTTTATGGACATCGGTATGATGCGATGAGCTTCACCATTCATTAGAGAGGTGAGAAGGGGCAAGGTTAGAACTGATCAAATTTAAGATAATACCTGGAATTCAGAATAAGAAATTATGGGGGAAAATTCAGATCTAAAATTCCTGTAACAGGAATTATTTCTTAACCAAGTGAAAAGAGGTTTGGCTTCTTTTGTGAAATCTCATCTAAGAAATAATCATGCATTTTAGCATTATGTAGTATAAGTGAAAAAAATTAAAGTGGAGGTTAAATTAAAATAAATGAAATCATAGCCCAAATTTTATTTAGGATATGCTGTGAAGTGTGAAAAATGCTACCTGAAAATATAATTGTGTACTACCATTTATCTAAAATATGTTAAATATCTACCCTATAGGTGTTTTTGTGTGTTGCGATGTATGTATATTTGGGAGTATTTAAAAACGTATTTTTTTATACTGACTGGGTGGAAATACCTAGATTTGCTTTTCTAGTAACACTTTCTTTGGTATTAGGTACTTTAGTCAAATATATAACTAAAGATTAAATTCTAATGTTAACAACAACACAAAAAGTAACAGGACGTAACACACTGTTAGGGTACATAAGGATAAAAATTTGCAGTCCAGAATGTTCTATGAATAGAAAGAGATAAAATAGACATTTGATTATTTCCAATATTAGAAGTTAAATATTAAAAGTTTCACTACAACCGTCAGCTAATTTCACCTAAATTACAAATGGCAATGCTTATGACATCACTTCCCTTTACTATGTGGGCTTGTTTTGTGAAACAAGAACAGTACTTATTAGAAGCAGTGGTGAGTGCCTGACTTTGACGTAAGCAGTATTACTCCACACCAGTCCAAGCATATAGGAAAGTAGTGTCTTGAACTTACTCCCACCCTCTTGAGTTACAATATATAACCTAATAATGGAACTCTAAGTTTGAAAAGTAAGGAAAAGGATGAAAGTACACACTCTAGTTAAAGAAAACCACAGTAATTGTAAAATCTTTTTATTTAAAGACAACTGTTTGTAGAAAGAGTCATATTAATTCAGAATAAAATCATAAGGCATTTGTCTAAGTCAGGAGTCTGCAAAGGTTTTCTGTAAAACGCAGATAGTAAACACTTTTGGTTTTGTGGGTCACACCTGGTCTCTGTTGCATGTCCTTCTTGTTATAACCCTTTAAAAATGCAAAGCAGGGCTGGGCGCGGTGGCTCACGCCTGTAAACCCAGCACTTTGGGAGGCCAAGGCGGGCGGATCATGAGGTCAGGAGATCGAGACCATCCTGGCTAATTCGGTGAAACCCCGTCTCTACTAAAAATACAAAAAAAAATTAGCTGGGCGTGGTGGCGGGTGCCTGTAGTCCCACTTACTCGGGAAGCTGAGGCAGGAGAATGGCGTGAACCCAGCAGGCGGAGCTTGCAGTGAGCCGAGATGGCGCCACTGCACTCCAGCCTGGGCAACAGAGTGAGACTTCATCTCAAATTAAAAAAAATAAAAATAAAAATACAAAGCAATTATTCATTTGGGCTTATATAATATGCCATGGACCATGATTTGTCTACCTCTGATCTAAATGAATACTTAATTTTAACATACAAATATGAAAGAGGCACCTCATTTCATAATGGTGTAGTGCCAATGACAAGAGAAATTGAATTAATAATTGTATATTATGAAATTATATAGCTTTTAAAAATTTTATCCTTTGCCTTATTTTAAAAAAGAAGCCTACTTATATTGATTCTGTAAGTACTGTCTCTTTCAAACTTGTGAGAAATAATTTCTTATTTTCTTTTCCCATTCAAATATTAGGTATTAAACCTAATATTTGGCATGACACTTTGAGTCCATACAAATACCCTTTTCTCCAAAGATTATAGTAAATATACATCAATATTTATCACTAGAGGATTGAGTTTTCTTTACAGTGTTCATTAAAATAAAAAAATGAAGTATAGAATTTGTACTTATGTGTTTTTCATTGACCTCTCTTTGACCTTATATTGTTAATCACTAGCACAATTTCAAAAAATAGTCAATGAAGATTCCTCTTACTGGAATAAATGAAGCACCTCTCAATGGCTGTACTCTTATTTCCTCCGTAAAAGTTCCATAAAAATTAAATGTTGTGTTTAGATTTCTATTTTAATAACTGAAGCTTTATCTCTTTAACTTTAATATTTTCTGCTTTAGATTCCTAAAGTAAAAGCCTCCCTCATATTTAAGGCTTCTTTTTAGCTTATCGAAACTATACATAACCTGACAGACACTTGCAAGTTTAACATTTAACACCATATTTGTTTAAAAGTTTGAAGACTAAAATCTGTTATATTTTTATATTTACGAAAGAAATATAAGTTTAAATGGTACAGCAGAACCTTCTGAAGAATGGGATAGAGAGTGAACTTCGTATAATTCTACTGCATCTCACTAATCATTAAGAAATAAACACATTAAGTTAAGAATTAAGAGGATTATTAATTCAATAAATATTTTCCAGTAATGAATTATAGGAATATCAACAGTTGTGCTAATCTTTCTTTCACCATGTGGTGTTTCCTGACACATAACTTAGGTTATCTTTTCTTTTTTGAGACCTGAGTCTCGCGCTGTCACCTAGGCTGCAGTGCAGTGGTGTGATCTCTGCTCACTGCAAGCTCCACCACCCAGGTTCACAGCATTCTCCTGCCCCAGCCTCCCGAGTGGCTGGGACTACAGGCACGCGCCACCACGCCCTGCTAATTTTTTTTTTTGTATTTTTTTTTCAGTAGAGACGGGGTTTCACCATATTAGCCAGGATGGTCTGGATCTCCTGACCTCGTGATCCACCTGCCTTGGCCTCCCAAAGTGCTGGGATTACAGGCATAAGCCACAGCGCCCAGCCAGGTTATTCTTAAAAGAAAATGAATTCAATAACTCTGTTAGAAAAAAAAAACTAAAATAAATCCAGGTGTCCCGCAAAAAGTTATGAAACTTTCAGGACAAATTCTAATCATAAAGTACTGCATGGATATGAAATCAAACAAATAAAGATATTAAGACCCATGAAAATTTTAGCCCGGTTATTTTCACTGGTGGAAGCATATGAGGTTGGCAAGAAAATTGTCACTGTGTGTTATTGCAGTGACAGACTTCAATGCAGTGTTGCCACAAGTTCTTGGTCTAGCAGCTCCCTACAATAAGGATGTGAGGACTAGCGACACAACAGTCAATTTTGTATTCTCAATATCATGGAAGGACGCATGGCATTGAAGAGCAGAAAGATTCCATAAAGGTAAGTTTAAAAGAATTTGACCTCAGTCAATCTCTATTTCAGGCATGAATGCAAAAAAATGCAGGCTATATGCACAACCTGCAACCGTACAGAGTGCTGCTTGAAAAACACTTCAAAAAGATGAAATCACAGACCAGAAAAAAAAGAATGGACAAATGACAGTACAGAAGATAAGCCTGCATCTGCGAATTAGACTTTCTCTTTCTTTCTCTCTCTCTTCCTTGACAGAGTCTCGCTCTGTTGCCAGGCTGGAGTGCAGTGGCACCATCTCAGTTCACTGCAACCTTTGCCTTCCAGGTTCAAGCAATTCTCCTGCCTCAGCCTACCCAGTAGCTGGGACTACAGGCTCCCGCCACCATGCCCAGCTAATCTTTGTATTTTTAGTAGAGACAAGGCTGCACCATGTTGGCCAGGCTGGTCTTGAATTACTAACCTCAGATGATCCACCTGCCTCAGCCTCTCAAAGTGCTGGGATTACAGGTGAGAGCCACCGCGTCTGGCCTAAACTTTCTATTAAAATAAATCTAGTGAGATCCAGAAATCCACATCCACCAGTGATTTGTTCCAAGTCTTTCAAGGTTTCTTTGGTGCAAATAACATTTTCCATTTACCTGGCATCAGGAAATTGGTGGGTTTTTCTTCTTCTTCATTTTTTCATATTAACCTGGCTACCATGGGTAGAGTCAGCAGGGCAACATTAAATTGAAAAAAAAAAAAAGATGCCCCCATACGATGGCCTGAGAGTGGAGACCAGTGACTCAAAAGCAGAAGGCTGGTTCCAAAACGTCAAACTTCTGCAGTCTCAGCTTCAGGTGAGGAAGGCAGCTCTCACTCAGGGAAAGAGCCAAAGTTAGAAACAGTGCAGCTCTTGCCGGTCATTGACCTAAGGCCAGGCGGCTCCTCAGATGACCTGCAAATTGGGGACACACCACGGCATGCAGCAGCTGGGCTGAAGGATCCTGCTCCCAGTGGGTTTTTGCAGGGGACGTTCTGATTCCCTTAGCTGACGAATATGATCCTATGTTTCCTTATGATTATGAGAAAGTAGTGAAGTGCCAAAGAGAGGAACGACAGACACAGCAGGAGCTAGAAATATGAAAGGAAATAGAAGAAAGGGAAAAGAGGCCTGAAGACAGGCAAGAAGTTAGGGGAGTTCTGATCAAGGTGACCAAATCCAGATTCTGATGAAGGGGAAGATTAGGAGGGAGAGAGGAGGAAAAGTAGTAGGGTGGAGCTGCCATTGCCCCTCCCACTTCTCTGGTAGAGAAAGACAAAGAGTCACCCCGAGATTTTCCTTATGAAGAGGATTCAAGACCTCAGTCACGGTCTTCCAAAGCAGCCATTCCTCCCCCAGTGAAGGAGGAACAGGACAGACTGAGATCTCCAAACCGTCCTAGCAGCTCCTTCCTCGCTAACGTGGTGGGAACAGTGGCCCACAACATCATGCAGAAGTGCGGCTTCTGGGAAGGCCGGGACCTCGGGGAGCACCTGCAGGGGCTGCAAGACGCCTTTCCGGTGGGGAAGACTAGCAAATCAGGTGGCAAGATCATCGTGGGCGACGCCGCAGAGAAAGATGCATTGAAGGTTCAGGTACAAATCCACTGACTGAAATACCTGAGTCCTACTAAGGTGGTCCTACTAAGGAACATGGTTGGTGAAGGGGAGGTGGAAGAAGACTTGGAAGTTGAAACCAGAGAAGAATGTGTGATGACATATTTTTCAGTTGATATGGTTTCCTATGAGACAGCATCATTAAGGATAAAATAAGTGAAACTGAAAAGAGTATAGTTAATCTAGTTTTCATAATGAGTTCATTCTGTTATGTTTTTCTTTTCCATTGTCAATTTATATTGGCTCAGAGAAAACAGGCTTGATGGATAAAGTCCATGGTATTTCCCAATGTTGCCATGAAAAATATGGCAAAGTTGGAAAATGTGTGATATGTGAAATTCTTGGTGTCCTTGATGATGAAGCAGTACAGACCTTTTTAGAATTTGAGAGTTGAGTCAGCAATTAAAGCTGTTGTTCACTTGAATAGAAGGTATTTTGGTGGACAGGTGGCAAGAGGATGTTTTTACATTTGTACAAATTCAGCATCTTGGATTTGGTGGAACAAGTTTGATTTTAAGAACTAGAGCATGAGTCATCTCTGGTGACCCTTAAATGACCAGCAGGCTGAGAAAAGAAGGAAAAAGGTCACAGCCTCCATGGCTGTTAGATACTGAGACTCTTGGAAGGACCTCCAAGGTATACGTTGATTGATCCCTTTTCATTTTGTGGTTTTTAAATATTGTATAAAAATCCAAATCCTTTTTAATAAATAAATAAAATGTGTAGCTGACTAGTTTCAATCATTGGTAGATATTATACTGTAGGAATGAAGTTAGTGTCTGCAGCTGTACATATTCAGGCCATTCCAAATATATAAGCTAGTTAGGAAGAAAATACTGTGGATTTTATCCATCAAGGCTGTTTTCTTCAGGCCAGTATAAAACAAATGGAAAGGAAAAAGAAACATAATGAAACGAACTCATTATTAAAACTGGATTATAGTATTAATTTTAATGTTTTCAGTTTCACTTATTTGACTCTTAGTGATGCTATGTGTCATAGGAAACTGTATGAACAGAAATATCCCAAGAAGTAAATTTGCTTAGAAAACAGAAAAGGGCTTATTAGTCTCTTTCAGTGCACTGCACAGCATTCAAGAAGAATTTGGGTCATGTGGTCTTTAAATTACTAAAACGAGTAATGAATACTAGCGGAACCAAAGGCTGTTTCTATGTGAAGAAATGATCTATTTTGGGTTTATATACATCCGTAAAATTTAACAACCAGCTTATGCTGTTAAACATGGTGGTTAGAGCTGGTGTTTCCCGAAGTTTACTATACAGATGGGTAAATAAAGTTACAAAAGCACACACAAGGAATGCAAAATTCACTGGAAAAACTAGGTATGTTAAGAATATTTTAAAAACTAAATTTTAGGCTGGGCATGGTGGCTCATGCCTGTAATCCTGGCACTTTGGGAGGCTGAGGTGGGTGGATCACCTCAGACCAACCTGAACAACATGGCAAAACTCTGTCTCTACAAAATACGAAGAAAAACAACAACAAAAATTAGCTGGGTGTGGTGGTGCAGGCCTGCAGTCCCAGCTACTCCAGAGGCTGAGGTGGAAGAAGTGCTTGAGCTTGGAGAGGCAGAGGCTCCAGTGAGCTGTGATTGCTTCACTGCACTCCAGCCTGGGCAACAGAGTGACTCCCTGTCTAAAAGAAAGCAAAACAACGAAACACCACCCCTCTAAATTTTATAAAGCAAATCTAAAAGCAAAAATGAAAATTGCCTAACAATAGCAAAATGGGACAGTAGAACTGATAAAATGTGGTATATTCACGTAACAATATATACATTCTTTTGAAAAATTAGCAATATTTTTAACTGTACATATATGATCTATTTCACAGTAAAAATGAATAAAATTATGATATGCATAAAAATAACTCAAAAGCATTTCTCACATTAGCATGTATATATTTATGGAAATGGGCTCTTGAATAACAGGACGTTATAAAATCTCACCTGTAGAATTTAAACCCTAAAGGTGATACTATATTTATACTTTGACAAATCATTTTCTGTAATCAACTTTATTTAGTATCACTTAAAAAAATGAATAGTACTTTCATTCTTATCCCTTTTAGTGCTTCCTAAATATTTCACTTTTGAAATGATAGGTCTTGGATATATTGGCTTATTTGTTTTTTGTTATAAAATCTGTCATCTATAGCAAATGTTTTAATACAATTTGAGGCACATATGCACACCTCGGAATATGAGGAAAGAAAACAATCAGAAACTTTGCAGATTGACATTGTCTGTTTTCACAGTTGCTCTGTGGAAAGTTTGCTCTGAAGGACTGTTAGAGTTTAGAAAATGAGTTTTATAATTTCCATGCTGACAGCCAATTTTAGGGATGAATTTTACTTTTTTTTTTGAGATGGAGTCTCACTCTGTCACCCAGGCTGGAGTGAAGTGGCGCAGTCTCAGCTCACTGTATAAGCTCTGCCTCCCAGGTTCATGCCATTCTCCTGCCTCAGCCTCCTGAGAAGCTGGGACTACAGGCGCCCACCACCATGCCCAGCTAATTTTTTTTTTTTTTTTTTTTTTGTATTTTTAGTAGAGACGGGGTTTCACCATGTTAGCCACGATGGTCTCGATCTCCTGACCTTGTGATCCACCCGCCTAGGCCTCCCAAAGTGCTGGGATTACAGGCGTGAGCCACTGTGCCTGGCCGAATTTTACTTTCATATTGTGCTGTCTCCAACATAATTTTAAAAGGATTCTGGAAAAAAAATAGTAAAATGCAAAACTATACTAATACTCTCAAGAAGCACCTCAAGCATTGATTAGCAAATGTATCTTATTATTTACAGAGTTAAATGACATTTCTAATGACCAAGGACTTTCTGAGTAAACATCCCTGGGCAGAAGATTTATTGCACCCTTCTGTGACCTCCCCACTCTGACTGCCCTCTCTTAGGCTGCAGTGTCTCTTGGCTGTACTCAATCATTGACTGAGCTGGCAAATATTCTGTTTATTATTGTCTAGGAAAGGCTGATGCGCTCCCTGACTTGGTAAAATGTTTCACTGCATCATTACTGGGCAATAAAAATAAGTTGAAATAACCAACTGAGTAAAACTATTAGTCACTTTGGGCAAAGCATGGCCTGTCTTCATGCGGCAGTCGGAAATCAATAAGATGCTCCAGAGGAGCCAAGTCTCTGGGGATACCTGTATGGTGCAATAAAACCAGCACATAAAGCAGTGGAAAAGGTAACGGCACTCATTTTGCACTGTTACAATTCCGTTGGGCAGAATGATGAAGGGAAGCTCCATAAAGGGCGGTCTATTTAAAATCGGTTCCTCAGTGTGATCTTTTATTTAGGCCTATCTGGAAGACATGCATTTCAGTCCTTAATTTGTAGTCTTTTTTCAACAACCCCATGAAACAAAAGGGATCCAGCATGGTGATACTGTTTCATGGTGATACAACCCCATGAAACAAAAGGGATCCAGCATGATGATCCAGCATGGTGATACATAATGATACTGTGTTATTTACCTGCAATTTGGTAAGAGAGCAGATTTTCAATGACTTCACTCCCCTCTGCCATCAACATGGTAACTATGTGTGATGTGATGGATGTGTTAATCAACTTGACTGTGGTAATCAGAACACAGTGTACACCTATATCAAATCATCACAAAGTATACCTTAAATATATAGAATTTTTATTTGTCAAATAAATATTTTAATTTTTTTAAAAAAGGGATTTATGGCAGTGTAGCAGCAGTGGGTGGTAAGGTCTGGGTCGGGTTCAGCCCCAGGTGGGAGGTGGGGTCAGGGAGGAACCCAGTAAACAGCTCTGGCCTTGCAGGTGTAACACTCTAGGCCTCTGTCTTCCTGAGGCATTGTTCCTGCATGTTGTCCCAGCGTCTTCCCTCTCTGTGTGTCTCTGCACCTCCATTTCCATTCTTCATAAGGACACTGGTCATATTGGATTGGAGCTCACCTTAATGACCTCATTTTAACTTGATTACCTCTGCAAAGATCTTATCTCCAAACAAGGTCACATTCTGGAGTTCATATGAATTTGAGGGAAAACAATTCAATCCATAATATCATCTCTGAAATAAGGACAACTTTACTTATGCATATACAATTCGGGTTGTGGTTGCTGCGTATCTGTTTCAAATGGGTTATGGGCTCTTCTCACACTTTCAGGTCAAAGGGGACTTTGGAATCCATAGTGTATCTATGTATGCATGTATGATCATGGATCAGCCTTCCCATTTCTGCCACTGTGTCCCTATATGGTTCATGATCATGTACGTTACTTCACTCGAAGGCCATACACAATCCAAACAAAACAAAACACAGAAACTGTGTTGGCTATTTTGACTTTCTGTTGAAACTATTCTCTTTGGTCATATATATATTTAAAAAATATTTTATATATATATATTTTTAAAAAATATTTTATATATATATATATATATATATTTTTTTTTCAAGTGATTATCCTGCCTCAGCCTCCCAAGTAGCTGGGATTACAGGCACCTGCCCTCATGCCTGGCTAAATTTTTTTTGTGTGTGTATTTTTGTAGATACAGGGTTTCACCATGTTAGCCAGGCTCGTCTTCAACTCCTGATCTCAGGTGATCCGCCGGCCTCAGCCTCCCAGAGTGCTGGGATTACAGGCGTGGGGTAATCTTTTTCAGTATATTCTCAGGGTGTGTTTGAGAAAACCTTTTTTTTTTTTTTTTTGGCCATTGTCCAAGGGTTTAGAACTGAATGGGAATGTCTGTAAATGGATCTGATGGAGGTTGGAATGTGCATCAGCTTTTAATCATCACTGTAACAAATCACTAAAACATTCTCTTTATTATCTCTCACTTTAGAAGTGTGGGAGGGCTGGACTGATGACTCTGCTTATAGTCTTACAAGGACAAAATCAAGGTGCTCTTGGGCTCCTTATGAAGGCCCTAGGGCAGAATGTGTGTCCAAGCACATACAGGTTAGAGCAGAATTCAACTTCTTGTAGTTGTAGGAGTGAGGTCCCAATTCATCACTGGCTGGTAGTTGGGGCCTCTCAGCAATGTCAGGCTGCCTGCATTGCTCTTCATAGTGCCCAGTTCATTTTGTAAACCAGCAATGGTGCAGAGAGACATTCTCCTGCTTCTAGTTTCTCTGGCTTCCCCTCACCCACACCTCTCTTCTGTGTCTCTTCGCCTCCAACCAGAGTTAAATCTCTTAAGTGCTCATGTGATTACATGGAGCCCACTGCATGAATCACGATCGTCTCCTAAGGTCTGCAACCTTAATTACATCTGCAAAATCCCTTATGTGATGTAACATATTCAGTTTCCAGGGCATCTTGGAGAGTCATTCTCATTCTTGCTGCCACAAAATATTCCTCATTCCTTCATGAAATGTTGTTTGCTTTCATATATTTGTCTTTAGAGAAGCATCAGGTATTTTCTCAACATCCCTTCATGTTAAAAACCCTCAACAAATGAGGCATTGGAGGAACATACTTCAACATAGTAAGAGCCACCTATGACAAACCCACAGCCAGCATCATACTGAATGGGCAAAAGATGTGAAGCATTCCCCTTGAAAACTGGGACAAGACAGGGATACCCTCTCTCATTATTCCTACCCAACATAGTACTGGATGTCCTCGCTAGAGCAATCAGGCAAGAGAGAGAAATAAAAGGCATCTAAATAGGAGAAAAAGAGGTCAAACTGTCTCTGTTTGCAGATGATATGATTCTGTACCTACAAAACCCCATAGTCTCTGCCCAAAAGCTTCTCGATCTGATAATCTCAGCAAAGTTTCAGGATACAAAATTAATGTACAAAAATTAGTAGCATTCCTATATACCAACAACATGCAAGCTGAGAGCCAAATCAAGAATGCAATCCTATTCGCAATGACCACAAAAAGAATAAACTACCTAGGAATACAGCTAACCAGGGAGATGAATGATCTCTACAAGAAGAATTACAAAACACTGCTCAAAGAAATCATAGATGACATACAAAATGGAAAAACATTCCATAATCACGGATAGGAATAATAAATATGGTTTTTAACCATATTGGGCCATACTGCCCAAAGCAATTTATAGATTCAATGCTATTCCTATCAAATCACCAATGGCATTCTTCAAAGAACCAGTAAAAACTATTTTAAAATTAATATGGAACCAAAAAAGAGCCTGAATAGCCAAGGGAATCCAAGGCAAAAAGAACAAATCTGGAGGCATTTCGTTAGCCAACTTCAACCTCTACTACAAGGCTATAGTAACCAAAATAGCATAGAACTGGTACAAAAACAGACACACAGACCAATGGAACAGAATAGAGTGCCCAGAAATAATGCCACACACTTACAACCATTTGATCTTCAACAAAGTCGACAAAAACATGCAGTAGGGAAAGGACTCCCTATTCAATAAATGGTGCTGGGATAACTGGCTAACCATAAGCAGTTCCTTCCTTACACCATATACAAAAATCAACTCAAGATGGATTAAAGAATAAAATGTAAAACTTGTCAGGTGCAGTGGCTCACGCCTATAATCCCAACACTTTGGGAGGGTGAGGTGGAAGGATAGCTTGAGCCTCGGAGTTTGAGACAAGCCTGGGCAACATAGTGAGACTTCGTCTCTACAAACAATAATAATAATAATAATAATAATAATAAATTAGCTGAATGTGGTGGCATGTGCCTGTAGTCCAGGCTAATCAGGAGGCTGAGGCGGAGGAACCTCTTAAGCCTGGGAGGTTGAGGCTGTATCGTGTCATTGCACTCCAGCCTGGGCAACAGGTGAGACTGACTCTAAGGTCTCAAAAAAAAAAAAAAAAAAAGTAAAGCCTATAACTACAAAAATCCTTGAAGATAACCTAGGAAATATAGGAAATGCCATTTTGGACACAGGACATGGCAAAAATTTCATGACAAAGACACCGAAAGCAATTGCAACAAAAACAAAAGTTGACAAATGGGACCTAATTAAACTAAAGGGTTTCTGCACAGCAAAAGAAACTATGCACAGAGTAAACAGACAACCTACTGGAAGAAAATATTCACAAATTATGCATCTGACAAAGGTCTAATATCTGGAATCTATAAGGAACTTAACAAGAAAGAAAAAAAACCTACCCCATTAAAAAATGGGCAAAGGACGTGAACAGACACTTTTCAAAAGAAGACACACATGTGGGCAACAAGCATATGAAAAACTCCTCGGCATCACTAGTCATGAGATAAATGCAAATCAAAACCACAATGAGATACCATCTCACACCAGTCAGAATTGCTATTATTCAAAAGGTGAAAAATAACAGGTGCTGGTAAAGCTGTGGAGAAAAGGGAGTGCTTATACACTGCTGGGGGAATTATACATTGTTCAGCCACTGCAGCAAGCAGTTTCGTGATTTCTCAAAGAACTTAAAGCTGAGCTGCCACTTGACCCAGCAACCCCACTGAGTACACACCCAAAGGAATAGTAATCCTTCTACCATAAAGACACACAGACGTGCATGTTCATTCGCAATAGCAATGACATAGAATCAACCTAAATACCCATCAACGGTAGCGTAAAGAAAATGTACATATATACCATGGAATACTATGTAGCCATAAAAAAAGATGAGATAATGTCCTTTGTAGCAACATGGATGGAGCTGGAGGCCATTATCCAAAGTGAACTAACACAGGAACAGAAAACCAAATACCATGTATTCTGACTTATGAGTAGGAGCTTAGTACTGAGTACCCATGGACACAAAGAAGGGAACAATAGACACCACAGCCTACTTGAGGGTGGAGGGTGGGAGGAGGGTGAAGATCAAAAAACTACCTACTAGGTACTATGCTCATTACCTGGGTGATGGAATAATCTGTACCCCAAGCCCCCATTACATGCAATTTACCTATATAACAAACCTGCACATGTATACCTCTGAACCTAAAATAAGTTTAAAAAAAAAGAGAAGCATCACGTATTTTCTGAAGGAAAGGGGAATTATATATGAATATACATTGTCAAAGACTATAATGTTTGAGATTTTCTATTGCTTATATCATTAGTTTCTTTATGTACCTATTCCATCTGGGCTAGCAGTTCTGAAAACAAAGTAGTGTGGATCAAACTCTGTCATCTGTTTCTGTCACACAGATTACAGCCCTCATCCTGAAGGAGGGACAGATTTCAGTCCCATCCTAATAAAAAAAAATCTCTGTCCCATTTATTGTTTTTTTCTACTTGGTTTGGAAAAATTTTGTTAGAGGCAATTGACGATACCACATATGGCTGAGAGCAGGTATAGGAGGTATCCTGGTACTCATACTTGGAAACCCTTAATTTGGCATCATCCTCAGCACATGAAATTTCTCAGATCACTAACAATCTTGGACCGATGATGATTCCTTAAGCCAACTTTGCTCTTCTGAAAAGGTTGGCGGGCATGGCTGCATTTTTCTGAGGACTCCTATGTTATCATCCACTCAAGATACACCAAGGCATTAACTAATTTTAAAAACCTTGGCCTGGCACAGTGGCTCACGCCTGTAATCCCAAACTTTGGGAGGCCGAGGCGGTCGAATCACAAGGTCAGGAGATCGAGACCATCCTGGCTAACATGGTGAAAACCCCGTCTCTACTAAAAATACAAAAAATTAGCCGGATGTGATGGTGGGTGCCTGTAGTCCCAGCTACTCAGGAGGCTGAGGCAGGAGAATGGCGTGAAACTGGGGGGCAGAGCTTGCAGTGAGCTGAGATCGCGCCACTGCACTCCAGCAGTGCACACACACTGCGAGGGGGACACAGCGAGACTCCGCCTCAAAAAATAAAAATAAATAAATAAATAAAAATCTTAAGCTCTTCAGGTTTACTTTGTGTCTGCTTAGAGGAAAAAAGCATCCAACTACAGATATAAATGTATCCATTAATAAAAGGTAAATGGAGGCAGAAAAGTTTATTTGAGCTAACAGTGATTCATGAATCACTGTTGAAGCAGCTTCAAATGGGAACTGGTTCAGGGACCCTTTCAAGGGAACAAAAAGGGACAGCTTCTGTAAGGTAAATATAGTAGCAAATTTTTCACTGGTTGTAGTTATACAATTGCCTTATTTGGTTGATCCTGCTGGAAAGTCTCTAGTTATATAAGTTAATTGGCTTCTGATTGGTTAGCCTTAAGTTTGACTTTTTTTATTTTTAAAGCCATTTACAAGAAATAGCTCAAGTTAAGTTTTGCTTATATTGGTAAATCAAACAAAGTTAAGGCCACTTACAAGGCTTTGTCTGGTCAGAGATACCTCAGGCCATTTTAATTTTCTTTAACAATTTAAATTCACCTGTGTGCCAGAGGACAGCTCAGTGAAGTCTTTGAATGTCTGTGGCTGTATATTTGGAAAAGTATATATTCTTTGCGAAATACCACAAATACTGATGAGGTAAAATGCAATGTATAGGACTGCATGTATATAACAAGTCTTCTATTACTAGATCTATATTTCTGTTTACATACAATTTTTATTACTAAGAAAGGCTGAATATATTTACCTTTCCAGTAAGAATTACAAGTAATTAAGGTACCTCAGTAACACTTCAGTGTTTAGGTACAGTGCAAGTGACTCTCTGTATCTGTGTCCAGCATGGAATTTCGTACCTAGTTGAAAACTTTCTTACTTGAGAGTGAGTTTTCTTATCATATATGTGGTGATATGGGATGATAACAGAATGCTGTAATGTACAGGCATCCATGCCCCCATGTGATAAGTTTTCTCACGATTGTTTCTCTTAACTGTGGTTTCCAGATATAAAAGCTTAATCTTTGGATTCACAGGAGCATTCTAGAATACATAGCAGGGTTTTGCTGTTATTTCTAGTGGTTCTTTTAATTTAAAAAAATCCAAACTTCCTTTATAATCAAAAGATCTGCTTGTTTCCATTTCTTTAGCTGTATGAGTTCTCATAGTCAGTTTGGGCTGCTATTAACAGAATCCCATGAACAGAGTGGCTTACACAACAAACAGTTATTTCTCTCAGTCTGGATGCTGGAAAGTCTAAGTCTGAGTTTGAGGCAAAGCAGATGCAGTGTCTGCTTCACAGACCACACTCTTCGCCTTATAACTTCACATGGCAGGAAAGGCAAGGGAGTTCTCTTGGGCCTCTTTTATAAGGGCACTAATTCCATTCATTAGGGCTCCACCCTCCTGACTTAATTACCCTCCAAATCCTCCTGACACCATGACTTTGGGGTCGGGATTTCAACTATGAATCTGGGGTGGGGAAGCAAACATTCAATACTTTGCACCAGTGTAACACCAATTATACTGGATTCATTTAATATGTTTGTCTCCTATTAATATTTGTTTACATTGTCAATGTTTTGAAAGTACTTCATAATCAGTATATTTCCTATTACGCCTTCTCCATGTAAAAAATATTTATCCATCTCTCTATAAACTGAGCTGTGTACTAATAATGATTCAATAGTATAGATTTAGATGTAGACTTAAATATATAAGTAATATTTTATGTAAGCCAATGACTTCAGACAGTACGATTTGTTTTGTTTTTACGAGCTAACTGTTAGAAGTATAAATGGATTTATCTGTTGTAGAGATATGATTATGATATTGTTTGAAAGTTTCTACTTATTTACTACATGTAGCTCAAATACATTTTTCTTTTAATGTTAAATGAAAATATGAAGTTATTTAAACAGCAAGTAAACTTTCTGCAGATACTTATTTTTGTATTGGGAAGAAAAATTGATTAAATGTTTCATGTTTTTTACAAACTCAAAAGGTATTAATTTCATGGCTAGAGATAAATTATTTCTTAGTATCAACTTGGTTTAAATTTGACTAGAGACTCAAAATGCAAAGCAATAAAGATAAAAAGTGGTTCCACTGCCAGTGTCATTCAGTTGCCTTCTCTTACCTCCAAAATAATAGTTGTCACCTGAATCAATGAGCACAGCCACCAGGGGCTGAACAGCTGTGTCATCGTCCACCACCACATTCATATGGCTCCACTTGGCAGAGAAGGACACAGAGTGCCACTGCCCATCGTTTAATCCAGCACCTGGAGGAAATACAATCAGTCAGAGACAACTCTAAATTATGAGCTCTGTAAACACTTGAAAACAATTTGATTCAGATCACTGAATAAGTCAGAGAAGAGTGGTATTTACATGTTCATGTATCACTGAAAAAAAAATTAACCACCTATCTTTAGTTTAAAATTTCATTTATTACAAAAATAACACATGAATAAAAATATTACTCTTTCTGAAGAATCACTGTAACAAATTCTGGTAATTTGCTTAAAGTAACTAGAATTTCATTATCAAATATATACAGTAGGAGCCTTTACAATGGGATAAAAACAACACAATTTGGTTTAATCTTCAAATGCAAAACTTACTTGCTTTACTGAATCTAACAAAAACATTTTACAAGAATCAAGAAAGTGAGTTGATAAAAAATATGTCAAGAATGATTGTGAAAAGTTTTTTTTAGAAAAAATTGACACATAGTTGCACATACTTATGGGGTGCGACAGGATTTGAAATGGAAGATCACTGGATGTCTGGCTTACTGCACCCATTAAGGTGAACCCTGCTTTCACTGTCTGAGCTATTTTACAGCCCTGTAAATTGTAGAAAACTGACAGTAATGCAAAATGACTTGTACCCATAGAAATACAAATGACTTGTGCCTGGCAAGGTGCAGTTGCTTACTGAACCATTTCACATCTGTCTGTAATTCATTTTGGCATTTCTTATCTGCCTGTATGTGTAGTACTTTGAATTATCCTCCGAACTGATTGTAACATCTTTCTGGTTTCTTCATTGATTAGTTAAAATCTTTAACATATATTCGTGTGTTTCTGAATTAACAAATTATGATTATAGATATAATTATACTGTCTTTTAAAAGTTATTATTTGCTGGGCATGGTGGCTCATGCCTGTAATCCCAGCAGTTTGGGAGGCTGAGGCGGGCAGATCACCTGAGGTCGGGAGTTCGAGACCAGCCTGGCTAACATGGTGAAACCACATTTCTACTAAAAAACAAAAAATTAGCTGGGCATGGTGGCACTAGCCTATAGTCCCGGTCACTTCGGAGGCTGAGGCACAAGAATCACTTGAACCTGGGAGGTGGAGGTTGCAGTGTGCTGAGATCACACCACTGAACTCCAGTCTGGGTGACAGAGTGAGACGCTGTCTCAAAAAGATAAAATAAAATAAAATAAAAGCTATTATTTAATATTTGATAAAAAATGCTTAGGAAAGAACTGGAGTTGTACTTTATATATGTACAATATTTTTATATATTTACACTCACATCCACATTATTTTATGATTCTTAGTAGTAATTATGAAATTAATCTTGTCAAATAATTTGGTAACATAATGAATTGTCTTTGATGGTAAATTTAAATGTTAAGATATTTAAAATCACTAGAGGTATTCCGTGCTTTCTTTTACCTGATAATATGTCAAAGATACATGCCAATAAATGGGCTAAAAATAAGATTAGCTTCATGAGGCCTATTAAATTAACTTTGCTCTGAAGTTTAAAATTAGGCCAAGATTGAAACTATTTCAGAAGTTACATATATCATAATAAACTTTAATAGAAATTTTCCCATAAAGTTAACATTTTACTTGATAGTCTTGGGAAACCTGTAAATTATTAAAATGGCTCTATGCTTCATTTATTTTTCTTCCTAACATGCATTTATGTGAAGTTAGTATATTATTAGCATTTCAAATGTAGTACTTCTTAAAAATTAAACATTAACATTAATATTTTAGCTTTCCCTTTTAACCTTCAGTGATGTATGAAACAGAAACAGAAGTAGTAATAAAGTGTAAGGAAATAAATTATTCTTTAAAATCAACCAAGATTCTGGATGTCTTCAATGTAAAACTAGGCATTGTCTAAACACAATCTGGAGGATTATATGATTCTGCAGGTTTCTGTGCCTTTTACCTTCTTTGAATTTTTTTTTTTTTTTTTTTTTTTTGAGATGGAGTCTCGCTCTGTCACCCAGGCTGGAGTGCAGTGGTGCCATCTCGGTTCACTGCAAGCTCCGCCTTCTGGGTTCAAGCCATTCTCCTGCCTCAGCCTCCTGAGTAGCTAGGACTACAGGCACCCGCCACCATGCCTGGCTAATTTTTTTTGTATTTTTAGTAGAGATGGGGTTTCACCGTGTTAGCCAGGATGGTCTCAATCTCCTGACCTCGTCATCTGCATGCCTTGGCCTCCCAAATTGCTGGGATTACAGGCGTGAGCCACCACACCTGGCCCCTTCTTTGAATTCTTTTACCACCCTGTGAATTGTAGAAAATTGAAAGCAGGCAAATGATTATTGTCCATAGACATGCAAATGAATTTTGTCTGGCAGGAATACAATTGAACTTCTTCCTGGTTCCTCTACCCCATCCCATGGAATAAGCCAGTTTTACATTATACACAAAATCATTGCAGCAGTAACATCTTACTGATTCCCTCATAAACTAATGAGTTAAACAAAATCTTTGACATGTTCTTTTTATAACTGCAAAAAGTGCCCTCTTTAAGAATATCTTTTGACAAATAAAAGCAGATCTTCATATAACTGTTTTCATGTCTATCATCCACATTTGTTTTCTTTTTGTTTTCTATTAGGTTGTACTTGGCCTTTGGCCATAGTTTATGTACAAGAAAATCAGATACAGTAGAATCTATAAATATTTCAATGAGAAGTTACTAAATTAATTGCCCACAACATAGATGTTATTTTAAACACATTTGATATGAAGATGATCTCTTGTTAACAACTACAACATTTTAACTGCAGAGGCAAAATATCATACTCACAAAGCCAGGAGCTGAAGCAAAATCCTGATGAGATTTAAGAACTTTAATTATATTTAATTCTAGTTATTGTGCAACCCAGAACTGGATGAAGTGCTTGTTCAGCACTTCATTGAATCCAGAATATATGCAACTCATCAGCAGTAAAACTGAACCAACTACTGTAGGAAAAAAATTGAGGGCAGTCTTTCAAATGGGCAAAGGAGATTACTGGGTATCTTTTCAATGGAAAGATCAGCTGATATTACGGGATTGTAAACCATCATCTTGGACTAGGTTACTTTACAGCTGTGTAGTGACAGAAGTTAACTTGCAGAACATTGATAATAATGCAAATAATGCTTGTCCATAGAGATGCAAAGTGTGTACAGGGAAGGGATTTGCCTTTCCCTTTGGATATTGACAAGTTTAGCTAGTCGGCATCTCTTTTCTGACTATAAATGTGTGGTACTTCTTTAAACAGGCCTTACTGGTGTAAGGGTAAACACAAACCAAAACAAACAAAAGCTTTCTTAGTGCTAAGAGGGATACACACTTTCATTCACTTTTTTTCCTTAGAGCATTTCTTTCAGAAAACTTGTAATTGTACATCTTTAAAATCTTAAAACAAACAAACAAACAAACAAAATCTTATTTAGCCTCTTTCTTGTTTCCAGGAGTGTTTTTCTTGAGGACCTTGGAGACATTTCTTTGAAATGTAAACATAAAGAAAGGCAGTGCTCCTATCTCCTTGTCTCCGTGGGAGTTTAACTTAGGTGCCTGGCTCCAAGCTGCAACTACCCACTTGTCAAAGAGACATGGAGTTTAGTTTTCCTTTGCATAAAGGAGTGTGCCTTCCCAATTACCAGGTGAATGTAAGATGGGCTGTGTAGCAAATGGCGCTGTCAAGTCCTCTTACTTGAGGACAAGTTGTCCTTTATCTTTAGAACATATATGTAATGGGTTGTATCTGCCTGGCTATATAAATGGATGAAATTTCTTTATCTTTGCAATCACATTAGCGATTGCCTGAAATGTACATCACAGTCTGGCTTAATACTTATTCCATAATAAGACTATTTCATTTCTACCTTGTGAAACTGATTCACTATGTTGGTAGGCAATTTTATCTTTACTTATTTCCCTAACACTGGTTCTCTCATCAATGAGTTAAAGAAAATCTCTGACATGTGTTCATTCTGTATCTGTGTGTAGGTCACGATTTTAACCTTTCTTGGAAAAAATCTTATTCGTGAGGAAATGGAAACTAGGTTTGTATTTCTAAAAGATAAAAAATATACGGCCCCTCTGAATATCTGTTTTATCTCCCCTGAAACACCTTTGTGAGGTGGACACAGATTCTAACACCCAGGACTTGCCTGATTGTTCCAGAAGTACTGAGATAAGGCCCCGCCCTCCAAATTTCTTCACGGGTCTTGAAATCGTGCTTTCATACCACAACATTTAATAGCAGTATAGTCACGTGTGCCTCTTACAGCCAAAAGGAATCTTTTTTTGAGTATGATAACCCCCTGGTCTCAAGCAGAAGTCAGCCTCTTCGTCTGTGCCTTTTTCTTTTTCAGATTACGCTTTTTTTTTTTTTTTAAAGCCCCCATTTAGTTCCGATGCCAATTTAGGCACAATGTCAATTTAGGACCCAGTGCTCCTGCCATGTGCAAATCCAATCATCAAAATCCAGCAGCTCTGTAGTTAACAAACTTGCCCACATCTGACTGCATGTGAGATTAGTTCCCATCTATTGTAACTCAGTCTGGCTTCATGGGATTTGAGCCCCTAACCTAGCATTTGCCCAACAAAAACAGGCCCTGATGGGGAGTGGGGATGTGAGGGCCTGTGTGTGGGGTGGGCATTGTGCTAATAAAATCAGACTTCCTATTGTTCTCCCTGCAAAGGAGATCTGAGGTTTACCACTTCACAAGTGAAAACAGCTGAGGCTTAGGAGGCTTCGTGATTTACATTTCAGAAGGGCAGTAAGTGGAGGAGCTGAGATTCTTCCAGGGTGCCTGGCTATCCCAGAAAATGAATTAGCCATCAACGAAAGAATAAGAACTCTTGGTATTTGCCGGGCATCTTTCCCTGTAAAGTGATAGTTATCAACTGCCTACTGTGTATAGAATATTTGTGCACAGACCCTGAGCAGCGGGGCGGAGAAGGGAAAGGAGGAGGAGGACAGGAGAGGAATGTGCCTCCAGGTATTGTCTGTTCCATGAGGTCCTGACCCTAGTTCTTTGGGATGGAGGCTGGTATATGTTTGTCAGGAAATGGAGCTCAGGGTATTCCTTGTATATGGGAAGGTATGTCTGCAGAAATATGCATTTCATATTTCTCATATATAGTCATTTTGGTCAAAAGAACACTTTAGTGGCAGCGGGGTGTACCACACAGAACAGTCTAAATGGAAACAGCAATCTGTTCCTCTAGTGGGGGCATAGAGCATCTCACTGCCTCACTCACTCACTAATTGCCAAATGATTTCCGTGTGGATATGTCAGGTTTATGGGAATACAACTGTTACCTGCTGTGACATTCCTTGGTGACTGTCCCGGCTGGAAGAGACTCAGTTTGAGCTTGCCATCCTTAAGAAAGAGGACGAAACTCCCTGAACCACGTCGAAGTTCGCCGAAAAGCAAATGTCCTGCTCTGTTCCACGTTCGAAATTGAAAAGTGACAGACACTTTGTCCTCCCCAGAGTTGCCTGGCAGAGCCAGATAACTCCTGGAGCTCAGAAAAGTCACAGGGACAGTCTGTGGCTGTGGACATGAGAAGGACACATTTCCCTATAAATAAAACAAAAGAGCACATTGAGCAGCCTTACAGGTGGTGCTTCTATCTAATTAAAGCCAGATTTTACAAAGACGTACAAGGCTTTTTATCAATCCAGGATTAGTCTGCCTGCTAAAGCTGAAATCTATGACATTTATCTTCTCTTTCAACATAAGTATTATTATAATTGGTCAGACATCCATGTGGCTTTCTGTGTGTGTGTGAGAAATTCTCCACTTCTCTACTTCTCAGCATTAGTAAAGGAGTCTCAATATAATTTTAGTTCAACAGGAGTTTAATCTATGCCAGCTATTTTCCAGGCCCTGTGCTAGCCCTGAGGATACAGAAATAACAGGACATTTTCATACTCAGTCTTTCTCCTGAGCAACATTTGGTCTTCTCTACACAATCCTCAAAATCTCTTTTGAACCAGCTTACTATTTTACTGGTTCCCTCATTAATCAATTGACTAAATCTTTGACACATGCTTATTTGATATTTGTATGGGTCATATTTTTAGCTGTTGGAAAGTTATATTTGACAGCCTTTCAAATGTTTTTCAGATCTAATAGTTATATACAATGTTTTCATATAGTATTTTTAGCATGAAAACATTGATGTTTTTATGTAGTCAATTATGTCTATATTGTATTTTACAGCTTCTGAGTTTCCAATCTTTGTTAAGAAAGTTTCATACTACCCTAGGTCCTACATACAATCTCATAGATTTTCTTTAAGATTGTTGTTTGTTTCTCATCCTCTTTAATTTACATATTCTTAGTGTGTATAAGATAGTGATCATGCTTATTTTCTGCCTTATGGACACTTGTTTGTTCTGGCAGAATTTCAGAAATAATTCATCCCTGTTCCACTGAATTGAGCCACATTCCTTGTTACTAACAACTCTGCACATAAACTGGGATCTTTCTGAAATCTTGACTGTTCTACTGACTTCTCTGTTCCTAACCACTACCATACTGATTCTAGTATAGAAGCTTTTAGTATGCTTTAATATCTGGTAAGTCAACATCTTACCAGGTTTTTAAATGGTTTTTGTTTGTTTGTTTGTTTTGCTTTGTTTGGCTGGTGAAAGGAATAAGCAATTCTTGGGCATTATTCACACACAGGAATTTCAGTTCCAGAGAAAAAACCCCAGTAATTCTGATTTTACTTGGAATTTCCATGGATTTATTTCTAATATACTATAAATGATTTTAGAAAAAGAATGTTACTGGAGCAGGACAGACAATCTAGGGTAGTGGCTCTCAAACCTAGCTAAACAGTCGAATCACCAGAAGGGCTCTTAAAATCCAGATAGAGACCAGTTAAAATCCCGATCTCTGGAGGTAGAGCCAGGTGATGGTATCTTTTGAATCTCCTCTGGTGACTCCAAGATAAAGCCAAGTTTAAGAACCACACTGATCCAGTGGTGAAACAATTTTCAAAACAGAATCACATTTTTAAAAAATTCTGTCCCAACATACTTTAGAAATGGATATAATTCAGTTATCATTTTATAATAATTTTTAATACACATTCTAACTGTATACATCAATCAGAACATTTCTTCTTGACTATTTTTGTAATTCTGCTAAATGGGAAACAGTTTTCATGACAAGAAAACATTTGCAGAAGAAAATTTAAAACAGAAAGCATTTGCTGTAACAAACTAAATACCAAAAGCTTACAAGTAATTGGCACTGATCCGTAGTACACATGTAATCACTGGACTATTACATATTTTTTATCTTTTTATCAGCTGTATATTTCTTGACCTCATCATTTAGGTGGGTAGCTGCCTGCTACAACAGAGAGGCAGGGCTTCTTGCCACAGAGGAGTGCTTGTTAGTTGACTGAATGAATTCTCGCAACTGATTTTCCCAACAAAATACGTTTTTAAATGTTTTCCTTTTATATATTGGAACAACTATTTTCCTGTTTTTATACAGAACACATAGAATTGTAGTAATTCTTAAAATGGAATTCCCATAATTAACATTATATATCCATATGCACAATTTGGAATGAATTGTCTTGTTTGTTTTTGTGTGAAACTTACATATTTTAATAACCTCATTCAATGTAATTAGTAAATAGTTTTCTTGACGATGATATCCAGAACCCAGAGATACCAGCTTAATTGTGGTTCTCCTTATTGGCTATACTCAATAATTCCATCAGTGAACCCATCAGTAATTCAGAATAACATGCAATGTATATGAAAACCTGTGTCTATTGTCCTCAAATAGTCTTGTCTCTTTGTGTCATAAGGCGCAACTCATTCTTCCTCACTTCAATGACAGTGTCTTTGGAAATAGCCCCATAGAAGTTAGGGTGAAGAGGAGGGATTCTTCTGAACACCAAGGACTGGCAGATAAAAGGTAGCTTAATATTCAGAACATGTTAGGTCAGGCTTCTTGACACGGATGCCCATTGGCCAAACCCATCTTTGTATCTGTATCTGAGTAACGCATCTCCAACAAAGCCAACTTCAATAACCAGGTCTTTTTTCTTTTTCCTGTTGAGCAGCACTTAAATGTCAGTTTCTCCATGGACAGAAACTTTAGGTAGAGGGCTGTTCCATTTATCTCCTTCCTCTTTTCATTTCTTTTTCATCCTGTCAAAGGAAACTGCACTCTGTGGAGCCTTGTTATCACTCTTCCCTTTGGTGTTTCCTTTTTCATGTATCTTGATGGTATTTTTCATTTTTATGATCTCAGCAGGGTGCTGTTCATAGTAGAACTTAGACTTCAAACCCATCTTTTTTTTTTTTTTTTCTCCTTTACCTTCTTGGAAAGTTCATGGGCTTCACAGCTGTTTTTCCCCTTTTCTCATGCTAATCTAAGTGATGTATTCATTGTGTGGTCTGGTGACACACAGTCAGAGATATTTTCAGGTTTTGGTCCTGCAACCCATGAGCCAACTCCTCCAGCACATAACAGGAAAGAAAACATGTTTCCAACAATACAAATAAATATTCCCATGATGTGCTGCTGAGATACACTAACAACTAAACATGAGCTTTCCCTTTAACCCCAACTTAGATATTTCAAACTTTAAACATTGAAAGAAGTTTATTAACTGATTTGGAAGTATTTCCAGTTGATTAGGGAATAGATCATTAGGGATTGCCATTGCAAAATGATTGGTCTCCTGTGGATAACAACACCAAAAACACGTGAGACATATGAATTCTGATTTCCATGTAAAAATAGAAAGTTATTTTATTTCATATAAAAATGAAACAACGATGTCCCATGAGGCATATTTACTTTATAACTTTTTATGCATAATAAAAATTACTATATTAGGCTGGGTAAGGTGGCTCATGCCTGTAATCCCAGCATTTTGGGAGGCCGAGGCGAGTGTATCGTCTGAGGTCAGGAGTTTGAGACCAGCCTGGCCAATGTGGCAAAACCCTGTCTGTACTAAAAAAAATTAGCCAGGTGTGGTGGCACACACCTGTAGTCCCAGCTACTCGGGAGGCTGAGGCAGGAGAATGGCTTGAACCCAGGAAGCAGAGGTTGCAGTGAGCCAAGACTGTACCGCTGCACTCCATCCTGGGCAACAGAGCAAGACTGCATCTCAAAACAAAAACAAAAACAAAAAAAGTGCACCTGTGGTCCTAGCACTTTGGGAGGCCGAGGCGGGCAGATCACGAGGTTGGGAGATCGAGACCATCCTGGCTAACATGGTGAAACCCTGTCTCTACTAAAAATACAAAAAAAAGCTTAGCCGGGCGTGGTGGGGGGCACCTGTAGTCCCAGGTACTCGGGAGGCTGAGGTGGGAGAATGGTGTCAACCCAGGAGGCAGAGCTTGCAGTGAGCCAAGATCGTGCCACTGCACTCCAGTCTGGGCGACAGAGTGAGACTCCATCTCAAAAAAAAAAAAAAAAAAAAAAAAAATTGGCCAGGCCTGGTGGCTCACACCTGTAATCCCAGCACTTTGGGAGGCCGAGGCAGGCAGATCACCTGAGGTCAGGAATTCGAGACTAGCCTGGCCAACATGGCGAAACCCCGTCTCTACTAAAAGTACAAAAATTAGCTGGGCATGGTGGCGGGTGCCTGTAATCCCAGCTACTCAGGAGGCTGAGGCAGGAGAATTGCTTGAACCTGGGAGGCGTAAGCTGCAGTGAGCTGAGATTGTGCCGCTGCACTCCAACCTGGGAGACAAGAGGGAGACTCTGTCTCAAAAAATAAATAAATAAATAAAACTAAATTACTATATTACATGGGCAGCTGTTAAAGTAAGAACTGATTCTTAAAATATTAGATGAAATGGAGACTTCACATGAATAATTTTTAAATGCAAAAAATAAAATGTCCTTTTTCCTTTCCTTCCCATTAGGCTTCCTTACCATCATGAGGATCTGTGGTTTGTGTTTCCTGGCAAATTCGGTAACATCCACTCCATTATAATAAAGATTTTCTAAACACCCATGAAAGCTTTTACGTGTGAATGCCCGCGATCTTCCAGGTGTCGGAATTCCCCCAAAGCTGATCTTAGAAAGAAAAATGACATAAATAACATTGTTTAGTGATTTTCTGATGGTACGTGTTTAAAGCATTTATAATTAATAGGTCTAGTACTAATTGTCGCAAATCCATTCCCATTATCTTATATTTGCATGCTTGCTTATTCCAAATGAAGTGTTCTATCATAATGGCAGCTGTTAATACCTTTATTTCTGGCACCACACAGTTTTGAACAAACTTAAAAGGAAGAAGTCAACACACATTTTCTGCCACGTTGAAATTTTCAGCCATGTAGTAAATTTACCCTTTGTGAGTCATATGATCTCTTTTGCAGCACTCAACTCTGACATGAAGTACCAATGTGGCCACGGACAATACATAAAGAAAGAGAATATGTTCCAATAAAACCTCTTTTGAACAAAAACAGGCTTTGTATTTTTTTAATTAAAAAATGTCCAAACTTGGCCTGATGCCCATAGGTTGCCAACCTCTGCATTAGATATTATCTTTTGCTATTACATGGTTAAATTAAAGTAATAAAACTGAATAATCCGGTATAGGACTAGGATCTTCAGTTTAATATTATATGCCAAAGCCACTTACACCAGTAAATATCACAGTTTTTCTGGTTTGTTCTGATCCTTCATACACTTTAAGGTGTCCTGTGAAGGACTGGAAGAATAGATGCGATTTAACAGTGTAGCTTAGATACATATGGGCAATGGGTTGCAAAAAGCATTAATGACTTAAAAAATATCAGGATATTATTTATATGTGAGCATCTGACTTTCCTGTTATTTAATAAATCTATTGGTGTATATCTTGTTAACTTCTCAAAGTGATCCTAAATAATGCTATGTTGGTTAGGATTGCACCAAGACAAGAAAAAAAATCCCCCAGGAATCTGCATAGTCAAACAACAAGTGTAATATACCAGATGAAATTTCAAATGAAATATATTCAAATGAGTACATTTAATAACAATGCTTGCTATCTTGGTATTTCTGCATTTGTGGATTTCCTAAACCTAACACTGACTGTTTACTTCTTTTCAAGGTGGAAAAGATGATCTATTATAATAAACTGACCTATTAGAAGGCATAAACAGTTTCATAGTACCGGGACAGACGTACCTATTACTATTAGTCAACTTAGTTATGAATTACTATAAAATGGCATTTCTCTATGCAGCTACCTTATTTTTCAGGTTATATTTAATTTAAACTATATATCTATAATAACCTCAAAATTAAGATCCAAGTAACTGGAATCTCCCTTTGCTTGGAAATGATGAGTGTGTTTGTCCACGGTGAAGTTGACCTGCGTGTCGAGGAGCTCGATGAGGACGGAATGCCAGTGCTGGTCGTCCAGCAGGCTGCCCAGGGTGAGGGTCACAGGGGCAATAGTGGAAGGCAGCTTAGCATTGCCTTAAAGGAGAAGGAAAAAAACAGTTACTTCTGTTCAAAAGCACGGCTTCCCTTTTTTAGTTGAGCATCACAGTTTGCATCCAACTTTCCACCTTACAGAGTTGTTTTCTCACTTTCTCCCTATCTTGAACACAATAACCTTACCCTGTTTTTATTTTTTTAAGTTCAATTCTACACTTTGTTGAAATTTTTCTTAGTATTTTTTCTATTACTCATGACATTTGTATTTACATTGCAAATATTTTCTTTCTTAGAACCTCATTATCAGCATTATCTCATAATTTTATAATGATGTATTGTCTTTATGATATGGATAATCATATATTACATATATATTATACACACATATGGTGATCTTGCACAGATTGTCAAAATATATGCTGTTTACAGAAATCATACTTAGGATATGTATTGCATGCATCTGGTAGTAATGCTCTTAAACTTTCATTTACATTTGTTCATTGCAGTTCTACTTTGCACTTACTGTCCCAGAGTAACTATCACTTGTGTATTTTTTATTTCTTAAAGGTGTTCCGGTTTAGATGATGAATTATATGGTCATTTAATCTAACTGTGAAAAGACTGAGTACCAACAAATGTAAACAGATTTTTTTTAACTACTGGTATAAAAGTTCAAGTATTTTTTACCTGAATTAAGAAAAAAGACAAGCTTTCCTTTAATTAATTCCAGAGTAATGTGATTTCCATGTTGTCCTTCTCTGTGAAGTAGAATTCCATTGCTCTGCATGGCTTTAAATTTCAAAGAAATAACGTCTCTTATTGGTTTTAAAGGTTTTTTATCAAGTCTATACAGCAGAGCACTTTGTCCATCAAAATAAACCACCTCAGATTCTAGGAAAGAAGATATTAAAAAGCAATTCTAAATATAAATATGCCATACAGTAGCACACTGAAAATGCGTGCATCAATATGCCACACCACACACACACAGACACACATTGTATTTCTACGCCATTCATTGAAGGAAACAACTGACAATAATATATTTTCTGTTGGCATCATGAGTTGATATATGTAATACCCACTGTTAGATTTTTCTAACATTTTCTCAAACTTCATCATCTAGAAATGCTTTTATTAATCTACTCCCAATGGCTCTTATCTTTAGAGCAGCCCATTTCTTCTCATTCTGTTTGATTAAAAACAATCAGGAAAGAAGTCATATTTCACTACATAAATTATTTATTTTAAGGTCATTCTTATATTAAATATCAGTGTCACTCAATTTAAATACCTTTGTTCATTCCCAGTAGCTTTGGCTTCTCTTGATTCTTACACATGTACCTACTTTACTAAAGATTTTGTCTGTAAAGATACAGAAACACATATCATACTTATTAAATACTGCTTTAGACATGTAATAAATGTATTTTAAATGAGCTGACATGTAATATTTTTCTCAGCCCTCGGCTAATGGTACTGCTAATGGGCACTGCAATGTGTCAACTTGGCTAGGCCATGGTAAACAGCTTTTGGTCAAACACTAGTCTTGATGTTGCAGTGCAGGTATTTTTTAGAGGTAATCAATATTAAATCAGTAAACATTGAGTAAAGCAGGTTAAACTCAATAACGTGGGTGGGCCTCATCCAATCAGCTGAAGGCTGTAAGAGAAAGAAAGAAAACTGAAGTTCTCTAGGAAAGAAGGAATTTTGCCTCCAGACAACCTCTGGACTCCAGCTGCAATATCACCTCTTACCTAGGACTTGCCAGTCCTTACAATCAGGTAAGCCAATTCCTTAAAACTCTCTCTCTCTCTCTCTCTACACACACACACACACACACACACACACACACACACACACACACACACAGACATCCTATTGGTTCTGTTTCTCTGGAGAGCCCTGACAAAGGCACAGAGGTTTTGTTGTCTTGGATGCTTTGTTGAGAGAGCATGGCCTTAACACCTCTGTTTTGGTTCTTCCTGCTGTAGCTTGTCAGAACTCCAACGCTGCCACACTCTCTCAGCACTCTGTCAGGGTCTTATAAATTCACTATAAATGTCACATATGTTCAGCTCATCAAAAAACAAGTTGTTTCATTTTATCAGTAATATAAAATAATATTTGATAATATTTGTGAAAATCACATGAAGAAATTAATATTACCCAGAAAATCTCTTCTTTTTAAAAGTAAAAAGAAAAATAAGCAATTGTCCTTTGAAAAATATATTTATTTAATAAATGAAGATGCATGAAAACCTAGTGAAATATGAAACTATTTGAAGCTGACTAGCTGATGTCATTCAAGCCAATAAGATGGCATTGTTTAATTATATTTAATTTCACAAAAATATTACTAGTACTTTTTGCATGGCTATCTATTTCATTCACATTATCTGAAATACATATAATAAACTGCACTTCAAAAGTTCTCCATTTTATGTATTATTTTAAAATTTAGAAGTTTGATTTTCTCACATTGGGTTAATGTACTTACAAGGAATTAATGTATCAAGTGCATGATGAATATACACATTCCGAGTAAAATATGTGTAAATTAAACAATTATTCCTTGTTACATAACTTATTATATGTTCATGATAAAAACAAAACTCTCTGTCAAATGTAAATGAAGACATCTAAGATTATTATTCCCTGGCCATGAACTAAGGGAAACTTGAAAAAGATTGACTACAGACTTTCACATTGTTAGCACTGCCCTAGTAATTATAATCATGTCTTTATTTGTTGCTTAAAGAAAATGCTAATATTTGAGCTATTTTTTTTAGTTGACTAACAAAAAAAGTTTTCTTCCCGAAAAGGTTTTTTCTGGATTATTGCAACCTATACATTTCTTTTTCTCATTCTATGTTTACTATTACTCTCCAACAGCAGTATTGATCTTCTAAGACATGTGAAGTACAGTTCCTGGAATGTTTCCCTCAGGCAAATAGAATAGTAAAAAACTTATCAAGTAAAAGAGACATAAAGCAATGACCTTGAAACTCTTTTGTTCTTTAGCCAATACCTTGATTTTTTCTTTATTGTAATCGCTAGTGCTTGTATCTAGAAATTTAAGAATATACTTATAGCTCATTATGCATATTTTAAAATAAAAGCAGATTAATGAATTGCAAATCCAAACTTTCTAAAAATCATAAAACATTCTATGATTTATGAAGTCAATACGTAAAAATATGAAACAAAAAATGATGTTTGGGATGGAAAGCATTGAGTTCAATAAGTCAACAGTAATGAGCCCACCAAGATCAGCACTGGAGAGGGACAACTCCCATGTAGTCCCTCTTGAATAAGGTCCTCCCACTGGAGAAGCAAAATTTCAAGTCTTGGTCTTTAGAAGTAATGCTAAAAGGTAAACTCTCTTCCCACTTGTCCACAAAAGTCATACTTTTAGCATTTTAAAACACTTGCAAAAGCAAAGAAAAGTTCTCTCAGCTGGTCAGGTGCGGTGGCTCATGCTTGTAATCCCAGCCCTTTGGGAGGCTGACGTGGGCAGATCACTTGGGCCCAAGAGTTCGAGACCAGCCTGGGCAGCATGGCAAGACTGGTCGCACTTGCTTTTATTCCCAGCTACTTGGAAGGGGGAGGTGGGAAGATCGCTTGAGCTCAGGAGGTGGAGGCTGCAGTGAGCAGTGCTTGTGTCACTGCACCCCAGCCTGGGCAACACAGCAAGACCCCATTTCAAGAAAAAAACAGTTCTACCCAGCCATAATCAATGCAAATATTCCCCTACAATATATATTTGAATAATACACTAAAATAAAATAATTCCAGTAACACATTTAATATAATCTTTTCTCAGAAACCTGTTGGAAAAAATCCTTTGTATGAAATTCAATTATATAAATAGGAAATGTAGTGGGATACTGGAAAATTAATGTCACTTATTATGTTTATGATAAAATCCAACGTTCCTCAAAGTTTTCAGAATGAAAGCCTTGCTATCCAAAATGAATAAAGAAAACTTAGCTTGTGGTTTAAAGCAGGAAGTGCTTTTCTAATTTTATATGAATTTAGTTTACAATTATTAGCTTTATTAATTAAGATTATAGTTTTGATTGCTGAATCTCGATCAGTATTAGCAATGTGGACCCCTGACACATTAGTCTGTCACCATTAGATCAGGAGCTACATTTTCTAGTACACTAGAGTATATACTGCGTGGGCTTGAATCCTGACTCCATCCTGGATAAGTTACACAGCCTCTCTCTGCCTCAGTCTACTCATAAGCGAAGTGAGAGCACATACACTCCTCTCTCACAAGGTCATTGCGAGGGTTAAATGAGTTAGTATTTGTACTTTTACAACAGTGCTGGGCACATGGGGTACCTTCAGTGAACGACTGCTTCATTATTATTGTCAGGGCACTGGGCAGAAAAAGAGGTGGAAATGAGTTTAAAATAGCACATAGGGGATATATAGGAAAGTAGACAGCTTAAAATGACAGCAGATTTAATTTTTGAAGGACCTAGGAAATCTTCAGTTTCCACCAGGAAAAAGAGATTTACAACCATTCATCCACACTTACACAGCTCCTTCTCTGCCAGCCAGCTTGTTCCTGGGCTGACTCACTTCAATCACTGGTAACCTAAATCTTACTCTGAAGTATTAATATATCTATCTCATTTTCTTGTGTTAGAGGACCACGAGAGTTTTTAAATGATACTTGAAGATTATTGGTGCAATTATAATGTTTTTGTCACACTTCCTCAAAGAATACCGGAAAAGCTAAGGACAGATGTGTTCACAAAGTTCCCAAATACGAATTCTTGTAGATAAAGAACTTTGTCATACAAGGAAGAACTGTGTCAGAAGTAATTTTGCTAAAATGCGTTATGTCCTCATTCATACAGCTAATATTCACTGAAAGCCTTCCATATGCTAGGTGAAAGATAAAAATGCAGAAGACAATGAATTACTTTTAAGGATCCCACAGTATGGAAAAGAGGTCATATAATCCTGAAATATGATTGTTTCTGCCACATTCACAGTGATGCTTCTGTGAACAGGCATCTGGTCCAGAATGACTTCTAAGAAAGGATAAGGAAGGAGTCTACCTGCTTTAGACTCCTGCAAAGTATGACGTCTCTGAAAAGCTAAGACATAAGTAATTTTGAGTTGCTATTTCCTTACGCCATATTTTACCTTCACATTTTACTTTTATTAGAAACAGACACTCACTCCGTTGCCCATGCTGTAGTGCAGTGGTACCTTCATAGCTCACTGCAGCCTTGAACTCCTGGGCTAGAGTGATCCTCCAGCCTCAGCCTCCCAAGTAGCTGGGATTATAGGCATGCACTACAATGCCTGGCTAATTTTTTACCTTTTTTCTAGAGATGGGGGGTCTCACTATGATGCCAAGGCTGGTCTTGAATTCCTGGGCTCAAGCAATCCGCCCGCCTCAGCTTCACAAAGTGCTGGGATTACAGGCATAAGCCACCCCGCCTGGCCTACTTTCACATTTTTCACACCCAGAATGTACTCTTAACTCTGGCTTCTCATTACTACTTTTCTGCTTCTCACTGTCATTCTAAGCACAGGCATGTCTCATCCCCGTCCTACCTTGTACTGCCTTTTCAGGGGAAACATCAACATTGCTTGAAAACAGCAAGATTCCATAGGGTGCAAACACTGATATCTTACAAAAGAAAAAAAAAACACGATTCCACAGAAATTTTCTTAAAGTGTTCTATCAACCACCTTCACTCAGATTGACTAGGAGTGATCACTTGGAGACTTTAGAACGTGAGCCTCAACCACACCAGGAATCAGGATTTCTGTGGTTGAGACCCAGGGGTTTGCATATTTAATAAGCTAACTAGGTAGCTGTGATGACACGAAGGCTTCAGGATGATTTATCAGGGATAATGGGCAAATTACAGAGGTTTACTCTCTAAATAAATTGAATATTAATTCCAATATGGGGTGAGGCACAGTGGCTCACACTGTAATCCTAGCACTTTAGGAGGCAAAGGCAGGTGGATCATTTGAGGTCAGGAGTTCAAGACCAGCCTGGGCAACATGGTAAAATTTCTACTAAAAATACAAAAAAATCATCTGGGTGTAGTGGTGCATGCCTGTGATCTGAGCTACTCAGGAGGCTGAGGTGGGAGAATAGCTTGAACCCAGGAGGCAGAGGTTGCAGTGAGCCAGGATTGCTCCACTGCACTCCAGCCTGGGCAACAGAGAGAGACTCTCTCTCAAAAAAACAACAACAAAACCCACAATTCCAATATGGAAACATGAATATCATTTTCATAGAGTTATAATTTATATTCAATAAATTTAAGGTTATAGTTCAATGAGTTTTAACAAATATATATACCTACGTTATTGCCAAAATATCAAGGTGTAGGCAATTTCATATCAACTCACTAATTGCCATTTGCATCAAACCCCCAACACTGTCACCCAGACCCAGACCCAGGAAACCAATGATCTACATTCCGTAACTACAGATTAGTTTTGTCAGTTCCAAAATTTCATAAAATTGTATCGTGTATGTGTTCTTTTCTGTCTGCGTTCCTTGCTAAGTGTAACGTTTTTGAGATACACGCATGCTGTTGCATATATCAACAGTCTGTTCTTTCTTATTGCTTGGGGTATTCAACTGACAACTTGTTTATCCATTTACCTGCTGATAGACATTTGAACTGTTTCCAGGTTTAAACTCTTATAAATAAAGCTGCTAGGAACATTCACACATACATCTTTATGTTGACATATGCATTCATTTCTGCTGGGTAAATACACGGGAGTGGAATTGCTGAGCTATATATTAAGTGTATATTTAGCTTAGAAGAATGCCAAATTGTTTTCCAAAGTGATAGTATCATTTTCACATTTCCCACCAGCAATGTATGAGAATTCCATATCTTTGCCAAACACTTGGTGTTTCCACCCTTTTTAATTTTAGCCTTTCTGCTAGGTGTATAGTGGTTTCTCATTGTGATTTTATTTCTCTAAAGACTAGTGATGATTCATTTTAATATAATAATAAGTTAGAATAGATGTATTGGGATTCTGTAGATCAATTCGGGGAGGATGATAAGAATATTGAATCCTGCAATCGATGAATACACAAAGCTTTCCTAGGAAATACTTGCCTTTATTCACTCACATATTTTCTTTCCTTCTGGGCATAATAAGAGGAACTTAGGGAAAACAGGCCTTGGTTCTGCATTCTCAGTAAAGGCCTTGATCTCTCTCTTTAATTTTCATGCATGATCTTTCCTCTCTATTTCTTTTCTTTCCTCTCTCTTTTCTCCTTCTCCCATTTCCTGGTAAAGATAGTTGATTGCACAGAGTCTGGAATCCTCTGTGAGTAGGTTCACATTCCAATTCTTCAACTTACTTATTTCTGATGGACATGGATTTACTTTTTCATCTTATTTTGAGTTTCTATTTATTTTACTTTTTTATTACAAATTCTTATTTTTTTTGAGACAGGGTCTCACTCTGCCACTCAGGCTGGAGTGCAGTGGCATGATCTTGGCTCACTGCAGCCTTGACCTCACTGGGATCAAGCGATCCTCACACTTCAGCCTACTGAGTAGCTGGGACTACAGGCACACACCACCATGTCCAGATAATTTTTGTATTTTTTGTAGAGATGGACTTTTGCTGTGTTGCCCAGGATGGTCAATCAAGTAATCTGCCTGCCTTGGCCTCCTAAAGTCCTGGGATTACAGGCATGAGCCACTGTGACTGGCTTTATTTATTTTTAAAAAATATTTGTTGAAATTTAATTAGCACTTCAGTGTTTTACAGAAAAATAACTTTCCAAAATATTAAGTAGATTGTATTATAAACACATTATTATATGAAAAAATTATATACACTTTGTTTTCTTCAACACATTTCCCATGGCATTAAAAGAAATGCAGTTAGTTATATTTTCAGTTATGACAAGCAAACATTCAGAAGACTACACTTCCCACCAAGGACAAGTAGAAAATGTGTACCAAGTAAAGTTTAAATAATCTTCTTGAAAGTTTTAAAGATCTACTACGACTGCCAGGACTCAAGAATGTAAACATCTTAGAAGACAAGCTCAGAACACTCTTTCTGCTTTTACCCTTGAAGCACTGGTCAACTCCCAAGGAGCAATGGGCAAGAGACAAGGTGGCCAAGCAGAAAGTGACAGGACAGCTATGAGGCTGGGTCACGAAGCAGGGGTCTCTGTAGACTCATCATAATTAGGAGTCAGATGGCAGAATTCAGAGATTTTCAAAAAAATGTTTTGGCAAAGGCCTTCAAATCTCAGTTGGGACTAGTGAAGCATTGTACTCCAGATATAAGATATCAACTAGGCCTCATGGGGACTGAGACACTGCATTGAGTCAGTTAAATGCTGATTTGAATTAACATCTGTGCCTAATCTAGAAGCCTATCAGAGGCTGTGGTGGGGATTCACTGGGGGATCACTTTGTCTTCTCTAGCCTCTACAAATTTCTGTCCAACATGTCCAGAATTCAGCCAAAATTATCAGACATCAAAACGGAAACAAAAACCAGAAAATGGAAAAGATCAAGAGATAATCCAGATATTGAAGTTAATGAAAAATCTTTAAAATAACTGTAATTAATATTTCCAGGAAAATAGAGAGCAAGATAAGGAGTTTCACTAGGATACATGAACAGAAATTCCCAAACTGAAAATCGCAGTAACTAAAATTAATAGCTCACTGGCATATTCAACAACAGACTGGTCACAGCAGAAGATCTGATTAGTAGTATAGAAGATAAAGCAGTACACAATGTCTAGAGTGCAGCATAAATAGAAAGAAAAGATGAAAGAGGAGAGGGAGAGAGAGAAGCAGGAGGAGGGAGAAAGAGAGAGACAAAGAAAGAAAATAAGATACAAACATCTCAGACAGATGTAATTGGAGTCTCAGAAAGGAGGAAAGGAAATGCGAGACAGAGGCAATATTTTGAAGAAGTAACAGTGAAGAATTACCCAATCTAATAACCAATGCATAGAAAAAAGAAATTTAGTGAAATCCGAAGAGGACAAATTCAATGAAAACTAAAATAGCCACATCAAGGCAAAACTGCTGAAATCAAAGACAAAGAATAAATTCTCAAAAGTAACCAGAAGAAAAATACACATTTCCCTTATAGGATAAAAATCAATTACCTATTGATTTCTTAATAAACATCATGAAAACAATAGAATGCCATCTTTAAAAGGCCGAAAGAAAATAACTACAGACCGTATTCTCCAGCAAGCTGAAACAGCCTTCAGAAGTTCAAATAAAATAAAGACAATTTTCAAGCAAACAAAAGCTACATGACAATTTATTACCAGTAGAACTGGGCTAAGACAAATATTAAAAGGAGTCTTTCTAGCTGAAAGAATTTGATTCAGAAAGAGCATGAAAATGCAGAGAAAGTAAATATGTGAGTAAATTCAAGTGAATACTGATTGCAAAAAAATATATTAAATTTTGTGATTAAAAATATATGTACACATATACACATGTATGTATGAAACTAAAATGTGTCAACATAGCACACATGGTGGGAGGAGTTTAACTAAACTAACGTAAGTTGTACTTAAATCCTAGTATTGTTTGGAAAGTGATAAAAGTAGTAGCTCAAGTACCTAGGAGAACAAAATTAGAACAGCAAACAATAGTGGAAAAATTAAACTTGATTAACCCAAAAGAAGAGGAGAGAAAAAGGAGTATAAAACAAGTGAACCAAATATAAAACAGAGAGTAACATGTCAGCTACAATTTCATATATGTCAGTAATTACATTTAATATAAGTGGACTAAATATACCAACTAAAACTCAATGATTTCCAGATTCGGTTTAAATAATAAAGAAAGAGTCCTTACAATATGAAGACAAAAAGCTTGAAAGTAAAGAATGGAAAAAGTTATTCCATGAAAACACTAACCAGAAGAAATCCGGCATAGCTACACAGTACTATCATCAGAGAATGCAGACTTACAGGCAGGAGGCATTATTAGAAATAAACAAGGATATTTCATAATTACAAAAAATCAACTTTAAGGAAGATAAAACAATTCCCAATCTATATGCATTTAATGAAACAGCTTCAAAATATGTAAAGCATGTATCTCTTTTCATTTTACTGGAATTCATAGTTCAGGCATGCTTATTAATGGTAGACACAAAGGAGGACAGTAGGTACACTGCAGAGTTGACTCTGCCTACCATTAGCCAAAGGAAGTCACTGGCTGGCTCAAAAATCAGGGGGCAGGGAAGCATACGCCACTCACAGGCACTGGCAAGGAACAGGTGCAGAATTGGTGCCAGTGATGCAAACTAGCACAGCGTGTATATATAAAAGTGATAAAACAATTAAAGGAACTTTACAGAGGTAGGTAGTTCTAACTTCATTAGAACACCAATGAAGAAATACAAACTTGGACCATCTCAGGAGTTATGAAAATTTCCCATGTCTCAAATTCTAATCAAGGACAGGTAAAATTTTGGAAGGGAGAAAATAAAATTTGCTTTTGTCCAGTCACTATTTGTTCTATTTGTTTTGTTTTACCAGAAACCTCCAATTGCCATCTGTTGTTCCTACGGAAAACAGTACAGCACTCAGTTAATCCAGATGAAGCTGCTAATATTCAACTGTATTTGACCTACAAAACTGGCAAATATATGCTTTAACCTATTATAAGTGAAGCTAGAATGATGAATAAGAAAAGGACTGATTGGTAATAGCATAGCTATGTAAGACAGAGTCTGAATGACATATAAAACTATTTGAAGACTAAGTTATAAGAAAATGTAACAGAAAATGCATGAATAAAGAATTACCTGTGAGTAATAAAAAATGATTTTCACTTGGGACATTATAAAAGAAATCTTCATGAAAAGAACATTTTAGAATTCTGTTAATTATCTGGGCTGTGCTCCAAGTATTAAAATTTTAAAAAAGAATCCACCACTCCCAGACCCCCTCCCCCACCAAATTTTCCACCATTAAGGGACCAAAAAAGTGGCAAACCAAGCTCTTCTTGGTTATTTATGAAGTCACCCTTGAATACTAACCATTTTCTTTTTCCTTCATGAATTATTGCCCGTGACTTACAAAGGAATAGAAACCCAATCTCAGTTTAACAGAAACATGAACCAGACAAAAGCCATGTTTGAGTGTTATCTAATGAAAATACTAAAACACTAGCATGGAGTGGAATGTAATCCCTTAAAATCTGCACTAGCAGACTGGGAATTAAAGAGATGGAAAGGATACTAACCACTTGAGAAAACAACAAGAAGAGGACTGTTCTATTTTTTGCATTAATATCAAAGAAAGTGGAGTGATTTAAAGAACTCTGAAATTGAGGATAATTAAAGCTGGCATGATAAAAAGGAGGAAGGCACAGAATCAAAAACTAAATGTTTATATAGAATACAATGCAGCTTGATGCTGTCTCTCTGAAAGTAGAAAAGAAGCTGCTGCCATCAATCAATATAGCAATATATCAAAACAAGTATCAATATAATGATCCTTTATGAAACCTCGGCAGTTATTATCCATCAAGAACATGGAATTGGTAGTCAGAGGACTGGAGTCCTCTCCCTGTCTCTGGTGACTGTTTGTGGCTCCTGCTCTGCCGGCCCTTGGTGTGGCTTCTCAGATTGCTCACTTGGAACATCTGGGTGTTAATAACTGCCTTTCTACTACATAAAGATGCATCAAATATCAGATGGAAGAATGGAAACATAACTGTAAAATCTTATATTTGCTATTTTTACTAGAGTTATTACAATTTTTAATACTACACTTTATAACAATATAATCTCCAAGATACCTGCCTTACCTGGATGGCTGATATAAGAGGGAAATAAATATCTGAAATTTAGATTCATTATTCAGATTTTATTATCATCTGTCAGACTTTTTTTCTGAATTGCTTCATTCATTCATTCACTCAATGCAAAGCTATGGTGCACTTAGTATGTTCCTGGCTCTGTATTAGGTGCTGATGTTACAGCAATGAATGTACCTTACCCTAGTGTAGCCTGAAGTCTAATGAGGAAAAAGGAAATTAGGCCTCTAATAAGACAGATACAGATACATTATAAAAAGTGACTATAGCACATGAAGTCATACTATAGGCTTCCTGGGAACTTATAATGAGGAACCAAATGTAGAGTGAGTGCCTAGGAAGCATCATTTAAACTAAGATCCAAAAGAGGAAGAGTAGATAGCCAGTTGAGAACATGGGGAAAGAGCATTTCAAGCAGGGGAGAACACAGGCATAAAGGCTTTGAGTCAGTAAAAAGCTGGACACAATTGACAGTGGACAGGTAGCAGGTGACGGCAGCAAGAGGTGGCACTGGAGAGTTATTCAGGGACAAGCTCCTTCAGGCCTTGCTGGGAGTCTGGATGTTATTTTAGGAACAATGGAAAGCCACTGATGGTATTAAACAGGGACGTAATTGTATCAGTTCTGCATTTTTAAAAGGTAACTTGAGTTGCAGTGTGGAGAATATAATGTAGTCTGCTATGAACAGAGACAGAATGACCTAAACTTGGAAGGCAATTTCCATAATCTGTGGGACACCAAGTTTAGATTAAATCGGTAGTAGAGCTAAAGAGAGCTGAAATCATGCAAGGTGTAATTTGGAGGGAAGAATACAGAATTTTGTGACTCACTGGACATGGAGGGCAAGAGAGATAGAAGCGTCAAGGACTCATAGGGTTCTGGCCTAAGTAAGATTCTGGGAGTTCCCCTTTGTTCTTGAGAGATGCCCTCGAAGGCCTGGACAGGCAGTAGAGCATAGGGAATTTATTTTTCTGTCTAAAGCCTCTGGGAAACAATCCTAGTGTCTTGGGTGTGGCTTTAAGCATGTTTCAACAATCGAGTTTGAACAATCGAATGTGCATGTTTTTCCAGGAATCATCCTGATTATTGTGTGGACTAAAAACTGGAAAGATCAAGTCCAGAGACAAATAGCTGATTTAGGAGGCTGGTGCTCATTTAGGCTAAACTGGAGGGAGAGAAAGAAATTCAAAACATTTAGGAGACAGAATCAGGTTTCAGTCAATAGGTGGCTGTTGGTATCGTTTTATAAGATGGAAAACAAAGGAAAATGAGCAGATAGACAACTGAGTTTTAAGTGCTCACAGGGCCAGTGAAGAGAGGTTGGTACCAGAGGTTGGAACTCCTCAGAGTAGGTTGCGGATACGTATTTGGAAGTTATCAGCCACAGTGTGTAAATGCTACTGAAAACTCATGGAAGTGGATAAAAGGCTCAGAGAGAGCTTGGCAGCAGGATAAAAGACCTAGAACCAATCTGTGGATAATGTTAGCCTTTAAGGAGTGGCAAGAAGAGTAGCATGCAAAAGTGCATGGAAAACCAGGAGAATACAGCTGTCAAGAAGGGCCCGAGGCCATCTGTGCTCATGGCTTTATTCTGCAGTTGAGCAGCAACTCTGGGAGAACCTACAACCTAGAAATAAATGCATAGAGTAAGCCAGGAGTCTGTGAAAACACACACAGTTTAAAGGAATAATGAATCTATTACTGTAAATGAAGTGTAGAAAAGCTAATAACACTAGGGCTGGGCAGTCCCAGCTACTCAGGAGGCTGAGGTAGAGGATCGATCGAGCCCAGGGGTGCACTATGATGATCAGGTGTCTGAACAAATTTTAGCATCAAATGGTGATCTCTCCGAGCAAAGGACCATCAGGTTGCTTAAGGAAGAGTGAACTAGCCCAGCTCCCAAATGAAGCAGGTCAAGACTCCTGTGCTGATCAGCAGTGGGATTGTGCCTGTAGCCACTGCACTCCAGCCTGGGCAACATAATGAGAACTTGCCTCTTAAAATAAAAAAAGATAAATTGATAAATACATAAATAAATAAATGGAAAGAGATGCTGCATGGCAGAGATATTATAAGTCATTATAAGCAACGTTCTAGAAAACAAGCAGGGCAGTGGAAATACAAAGGAAAATACTGAAACTACCATTATTAACATAAGTCATAAAGGATTGTATTACTGTCAACAACAAAAATAAAATCACCATACTTGAACAATTATTCTTCTAAGGAAAAAAAGACAATGTAGATGTCCACTTGTTCTAAAGAATTACTTTTAGCTAGTTAGCAGTGCTCACATATTATCTGTCTGCATGTTTGGGTTTTTTTTACTAGTATTCCCTTACAGCCAACAGCATGTGTTTACAGAAGTTAACGGTGCCAGCAGATTGCATGGCAGCTGCACCGCCCACCGGCCCTTCCTGGAATCAGGCACGGGGCTTTGATCTTCCTGGTACCAACCTCCAGCCCAAGGAACTGGAGTAATATCTCTTCATGAAGGAACATCAAGCTAATGGCAAATCGGCCATCAAAGAGCATGTTCCACTTTGAAGTCAGTAAACCTGAAGTTGTTTCAGAGTAATGAGAGGAGAAGGTAACTTCACAGCATCAAAGAGAGATTCTAAATATCAGACATCTTAGCCATTGAAACAGAGAGCACAGTTATAGGTCCCAGAAAACACAGGGATGGAAGGAGATGAACAATAACAGGAAGAAAAAAGACTGCTGGTAAAGCAACATCATTATATTTAGCCTTGTAGAAATGTAAACACTAAAAAACAAGCAGAGTTAGGAAATGAACTGGGTTGTACAGGGGTTAAGTAATAAAATGGAAATAATAGTATCTGAGACATTAAATGCTGCATGAATGACAGACGTTGTTATCATGCTTTAGAAAATTAATATTCTGCAGGGCTAAAGCTGTGAGTAGGCAGAGAATGGGAGTGACTGTGCGTAAATAGTGTGATATGAACATCCGGCCGGACCCAAATTGAAGCCACTTAAGACATTTCCATCCAGGCTGCTCTTTGACTTGTTCTCCAGTTTTATACAGGAGTATTTTTAAATTTTATTCCATTTTGACAATAATTTAAAACATTTTTATGATAATGTAAAGAAAGAATACAAGTATGTTCTAGATCATCAAGTGGCAACTGTGTCACTGAGTACCACCAAATAATTTCACGGCCAGCTTTTTGTTTGTGTTATATTCATGTCAGCCCCATCCTTTCCACTTTTATAACAAAGAATAGGTGAGAAAAAGGCTGACTAAACACAAGTTCCCACCAAGTGAAGATCAAGTGAAGCGACAGCACGGTGTGCAAAAGAGGACGTCAGCAGAGAAAAACACAGAGAACCAAGAGATTGCGAGAAATCACACCCTGCCCCCAGTACCGCTCCTGTTTTCCCAGACAGCGTGTCATCTCAGCTTCAGAAAAACAGCATCATCTGTTGTTAGTTTGAATTGTATTCGTCTCATCTGATGCCTACCATATTGCAAGTACTTTGCTAAACTCTAGGAATCTAAAGACAGGTAAGTTTCAGCTCAGGTCCACCACTAAATTCAACTATAAAAGACAGTAACTAAAGTCCATATTGTCATGGGGAGACACTAGAGTGTTTCCATAAAAACCAGTTCTGCTTGCCCAGCTATATAAAAAGACAGAAAAAGTCAAGTTCAACATTTCATGCCGACATTGGCTTTTACAGTTTGGCTTTGACAGAATCTCATGCTGACCTTGATTTCACACAGGGAATAAAGGCCACTTACTATATGCACATCCGTACACTTCGATCCGCATCCCAATCCTGCCCCTGGGGTTCCAGGCTAAAGGGAGAAAGCGCAGGAACCTGGCTTCAAAGGGAGGCTGGAGTCTGTAGTGCACCACACTGTCTGCATTTGTGTTTCCTGGAAAACCCTAGGAGAAAACAGAGAAAGGGATCAATGTATCTGCAGGACGCACCATCTTCATCTTCACATCGTCACCTCTCATGGCAATGAGCAATGTATGCTCGCTTTGCTAATATGCAAAAAGCTGCTGTTTTAAAGGAAACACTGCTAATGGTTAACAAGGATGTGACAACCTCTCCAGTCCCTGAATTCGTCACCATTGTCTACGTTTTCTTTATTTACAAGGTAGTTTAAATTTCATCCACATCATTAAAATGACTATAAACATGGCAACCTCTATGAAGTTCACTTTTCTAAAATGCTATCCCACAGATTCCTCCCTAATCAAGTGGTAAAGATGCTCACGAAAAGCCAAATCACATGGCAGGGCAATCAAGCACCACGGTAACATTCAAAGGATCTGCAGTGAGAATCCTGGAATCTGCAATTAGAGAGTTGGAAGGGACCTAGACATGATTCCAGCCCCACACCCTTAATTTATAAATAAGAAACTACAGTTTAGGAAGAAGAAAGGACACTCTGGAGGTAGGACAGCTATCATAGAGTGTGGGCAGGATTACATCTGGCTTTTATTTCAGTGGCATCATTGATTCCATGTTATCAGGCTGAATCCACTTCACAGTGAACACAGCTCCATGCACCTGTGGCCTGCTTCCTGGGGGTGTCAAGAGGAACACACTGCCACTATCTGCTCCACGGCAAAGAAGCTTTCACTCTTCACTCCATCTTGCTATCTGAACATTGGGAAGGATCAGAGTGCAAAGCAAACAAAGTTGTTTTAGATATTTTTTCATTGTTTTCAGATTTTTAAGAATATGGCATGTGTGAGAACAAGGAAAGGGTTAATGCTCTTTTGCACTAGAAGTGCTATCACCTAACATGACTGGGGCACATAGTTAATATCTATGTATGGAACAGGCCAGCAGTTAGTTCAACCAAGAATGAAGAATGTTTCCTGCCTAATTATTTTGCTTTACTAAAGAATGTACCAGGCTTAGGGCCAGCGCGTTGGCTCACGCCTGTAATCCCAGCACTTTGGGAGGCCAAGTCGGACAGATCAGGAGGTCAGGAGATCGAGATCATCCTGGCTAACACGGTGAAACCCCGTCTCTACTAAAAATACAAAAAAATTAGCCGGGCATGGTGGTGGGCCCCTGTAGTCCCAGCTACTCAGGAGGCTGAGGCAGGAGAACGGTGTGAACCCGGGAGGTGGAGCTTGCAGTGAGCCGAGATCGTGCCACTGCACTCCAGCCTGGGCGACAGAGGTAGACTCCGTCACAAAAAAAAAAAAAAAAAAAAAGAATGTACCAGGCTTAACAACAAAACAAAGTGAATAAAGATCAGCCTGCCTCGTATCCAACCATCAATGGGTGTCCCTGGGTATAAACACATGGAAATAAAAATATAGGAAATGCCTTAGTGAATGTGGTCAATTTTAAATGCTAGTGTTGATGCTCAGACTTGGTAACAGTTCGTCTATTGCTAATTCGTGCCAATTCCAAGATAATCATTTCACCCTTTTTTTTTTTTTTTTTTTTTTCTGAGACAGGGTCTCACTTTGTCTTCCAGGCTGGAATGCAGTGGTGCGATCTAGACTCACTGCAACCTCTGCCTCCCAGATTTAAGCAATTCTCCTGCCTCAGCCTGCCCAGTAGCTGGCATTCCAGGAGCATGCCACCACACCTGGCTAATTTTTGTATTTTTAGTAGAGACGGGGTTTTGCCATGTTGGCCAGGCTGGTTTTGAACTCCCAGCCTCAAGTAATTTGCCCACCTGGGCCTCCCAAAATGCTAGGATTACAGTCATTAAGCCACCATGCCCAGCCAGAGATAATCATTTCACTCTTGTTCCAACTAAAGGGTCATGTACATCGACATTTTTTAACAATCGCTATACCAACTTCAGGTAAATATTTGCACAACCTCTGCACTCACCACCTTCTGTCTGGACAGCCCAGGCTGACCTATACAAAAGAAGCCATATCCCAGCTCCACCACCTCAAACCCTGCTACTCTCTGCTGCAAGCTGCAGTTTCTTCATCTGTAAAACTGATCTTGAAGGGCCAGAGTACTAATTGAGATAACACCTGGAAATCAATCAGCCCACCACCTGCGTGGAGGTGGCTGCTGTGATTGTGACCCAGGTTGGTCATTGTTGGCATGGTTGGTAGAGATGGTTGATCCATCCTTTTATTTTGGTTCTAATTTGGGTTTAATATCTAAGACATACAGCCAAGCTAATACAGGAACATCAGATCCTATGAGCATTTTGACTCCAATGTTAAAATTCAGTCGCAGAATTAAAATCATATTTTTCTGTAGCTGAATAAACTTTGTAAACCTCAGTAAAAACAATACAATAAAAACCTTTCAAAGGAACCCTACCAAAACAGAATTTTTTCACCTTTATCTGCCAAATGTTACTTCTTTCTCAATTTGTTTCAAAGTGTAAACTCTGGAAAATATACTTCTGAGTGATGTGATAACAGGATCATGTAGCAAAATAAAATTTAATGTCAATTTTTGCTTAATTAAATAGATTAACATTTAAGAAACTTTAAATAGACATTACCTAATAGTTTGTGAATAAGGCAGATGAGAAACATACTCTTTGCAACTTCAGAGATATCAATAAAAAACCAAACATTTATTACATATGACTAAAATATATTTAAAAGTTTATATATATAATCACATTAATTCATTTGAGATTTCAGAAATCACATTATTGTCTTATATAGAATTATAACCAGCTTCATGGGATACCAACCAAATGAACCATTGTTCTTTAAAGATACAGAAATTAAAGAGAATACATTTTGGGCAGGAAAGATTTATACTAGCATTTCACTGTCATAACATTCAGGGCTTATTATTGAAATAACCTTATCTATAACAGTAAAATAATGTGTGTCTTAAAAACATGCAGTGTAGTCTCTTATTCATTATATTCAAAGTTTGCTTCGAGAGCTTGCAGAGCAGACATGAGTTCATACGTGAGCACATGACCACTACGGACAGAAAGAATGGCGAACACAAAGACCTATTCCTGCTTTGTTTTATTAAGGTGGAAAAACGAACCTTCTAGAAGGATAAGCCAGCTTTTATAGAAATATGCAGCCTTCAACAATTCTGCAGAGGCTTACGTCTTCATTTTAGACATAAATAGCAAAAGTTACAGCTCTGTGGAGAGTGAGGGTATACAGAATAGTTTTCGGAAGCCATAGTCCTTCAAATTCTTTTCTGTCTTAGCAGGCATGTGACCTTGGGAGAAATCATCATCTTTCTTTGTAAAGTAGAAAAATTATATCTATCTGGCAATCTTGGTAAGAATTAAACTAGTTAATACATATAATGTATTTGTAAGATTATAAATCATTTATTTTTTACAGCATTCCTCTGCAATTTGTGTGTGTGGTGTGTTCATGTATAAAAGCTCCATCTTATTGAAAGACAGTCACTTAAGTTTGATGTGGATTCTCTGTTTTTGAGGGCATTCTAGCTAAGTATTATATTAAGTAATCAAAAATGAGTATTTTCAGATAAAATGATCAGTTTCTATAACATGTTCCTTAGGTATACATGAAAGTGAGTGAAATCTGTGGCTTGGAGTCCACTCACATGCTGGAAATATGTTTCATAAATAATTTAGGAATTAATGATATTACTGAAAAATTTCCAACACTCTACTTTGATTTTTAGCGGTCACATTAGTTAAATCTAACAGTCACAGTCAGTGATGGTGCTCATGTGATATCCTGGTCTGCAAAATGTTAAGCGCATGGATAGTTGTGGTTGAGTATGAAATACCCAGATTGACAGCCATAAGCAGAAAAAAATCTGTCAAGGTAAGACTCATCAACAACTATTTTTAAGAAGACTGTTAGAAATTTGTTATTTTTCCAAATTTGTCATTTTGTCATTTCTGTTTTAGTGGGTTTTTATCATCAAATCTTTATTTTAAATTATGAGATACTGAAATGAGTCTCTGAATTTTAAAATAAGCATTAAATCTCTACTATGCATAGGGCCACCACTGTCCTATGCAATTTCACACATCAATTCAATTAGTCCTCACAAAGATGTTAGAAAACCCTGTCTAAAAGAAATAGATTCTTCAGCAGCTTCAGTTTATTATTAGTTTCCCAAACACTCAAATGTACTACGAGAGATTCTTATTTTAATATGCTGTCATTATTTTAAGCTGTCTGTGTGTGAGGTAAGAAAGTGCCCGTGAGTCCTTGAGTTCTAATTCTGTTTCCTTAATTGCCAGACTATGCTGATATTGGATACAAATTTTAGTGCTTGTAATTTCAGCTTCTTTATGAGTAACATGGGAATAATACTAACTGCTCTGCCCAATTATAGCTTGTTGGAAGATGTTTCTGTAGGTGACTTGAAAATTCTAAGGAACTATACAAATGAAAGATATTGTTAAGCTGCTCCCTGTAATGCCTGTTAACAAGATTATTTGATTAAGACCCTTTGTTAATTATAAGTGTTATATGAAGAAACTGTATTAATTCTAAGTATATAGCATTAATAATATAATTACCATGACATATACCTTGATGATTTTATGAAGCAATTAAAATGTTTCTGTAGATTATTAAAAATTAGCATATTATCTTTATCACCTTAGTATGACTAGTACAATTATATTTATGCAGTTAATCAGTAAAAAGCAAAATGAAAGATATAAAACAATATTATATGTAAGTGTAAATATGTGTGAACAAAAGAATCATGATTTTTAAAAGAATATGTACAAATAAAATGTATTGGACTGGGGAAATATGAATCATGTATAAAAAATATGATTAATGAATGAATGAACACCAAGGCAAGAGAAGGGCCTTATGCAGACCAGACCGATCATTCATGATTCCTCACTGAGGAAGATGACTCATGGAAACCTTGGCATCTGATGTCTACACACAATAAACAAACAAAAAAGGGCTCCAGCATGTGGACCCAGTGCCTGCTGAAGAGCTGTTAACCCTCTGCTGCTGCCCCCTCAACCTTCTCTGTTCTCAGGATGCCCATGGGTAAAGAAGGGACTCCTGGCAAGTGGGACCTGGGGCTGCCACAGAGCCCTCCCAAGGACACAGACAGGACTGTGAGGCCACGGCTCCAGCAGGATGCTGGCTCCTGCGACTGTCAAAGACTTCAGCTCAGTTTTGGAGTTTCCTGTAAGTGATACATCATATGATGAACACAGGCTGCAAAGCTGGAGAGACCTGGGTCTGAGGCCAAGTCCCAACATACACTGGTTCTGTGACTATGGGCAAGACACTCAACCACACAGAGCCTTCTCCTCTGAACACTGGGGAGAATGATGATCTGGACTCACAAGACTCTCATGTATCTCTAAAGCTCTTTCTTAGCATAGGACTAGCATACGGTAAATAATCAATTAGCAGGAAACACTGCTTATTATTATCTGTTAATACTAAGTGATATTTCCTCTTACTCATTCTCACAATGCTACTCTTTGAAAGCAAGGATGAATCTATGGACCTTTTCCTTTGATTCTCAGCCGGAATCAACTTAATCACTTAGGTCTGCATCCCCTCACTAGCAGATGACATTAGGCAAGGATGATACTGCTTTTGTCCCTGTTATTTTCAGAAGATTACAGATAATGGTGTAACATGCAAAACTGTTTCTTATTTAAATTAGTATCGATAACTGCCTATGTGAACAGTTGTACTTAATTATTTTAAAGTGCTCATGAATGCATTATTAATATTTTACTAACCATTAGAATACAATGTTTATCAACACAAAATGAGAAAAGTGTGACTTTGCCTTATTCTAGCATTATTAAATGAACTGAAGTAGGAATTAAGAAATGTGGGTGATGGTTCCAGCTTTTTCATTAATTAGCCATGAGAGCCATGGTATGTCACCTGAGGCTTCAGTTTAGCTGGAAAGCATGCTACAAAGTACTACAGGGCCAGGCACAGTGGCTCACGCCTGTAATCTCAGCACTTTGGGAGGCTGAGGCAGGTGGATCACCTGAGGTCAGGAATTTGAGACCAGCCTGACCAATATGGTGAAACCCCATCTCTACTTCAAAAAAAAAAAAAAAAAATTAGCCTAGCATGGTGGCGTGCCCCTGTAGTCCCAGCTACTCAGGAGGCTGAGGCAGGAGAATCACTTGAACCTGGGAGGTGGAAGTTGCAGTGAGCCGAGATTGCACCACTGCACTCCAGCCTTGGTGACAGAGCGAGACTCTATCTCAAAAAAAAAAAAAAAAAAAAAAGTACTATGGAATCTGAAGTTTTCTCTAGCACTAAAAGAGCATGGCCTGAAATAGTTAGTTTATATTCGGGTCAAGAAAGAAAGAAATGTTAGAAAATAAATGAATAATCAATGACAGCAAGAGTACCTTATTGAAAAAAATGTATGTGTATATGCACTTATGCATATCTTTAATTAATTAAATATACATAATCATTGAAAAATGAAACACTGCAAATACATTTGTATGTTTGATACTTCAGCATCCTATCATTTTTTTAAATAAAAATGAATTAATTTACCATATTTGAATAAGTCAAAAAGAGAAAAACAAAGTGTAGTGCATGTTTAAAAAAGACAAATAAATGTTTCCTTGTGTTTGCTCACTACTGATAACTTTGAGGAAATGATCATTCAGAAACATAAAGCAATCCAAAATACGAACCAAGATTAACGTAAATGTAATTTTTAAAATAATTCAGATAATGAAGAGAGCAGAACTAGCCACTTAGCTCTCTGTATATAGTGCATATAACTAAATATATCACAACTTAACAGGCGTTCTTTCTGAGATATTGCTATTGACTTTAAATGATCACATTAGTTAAATGTTAAAATACTTTTAGAAAGCAGGCAATTCATCTAACTTGTCATTTGACTTGGATCTGGGACAAATTTCCTGTGTGAGATCGATCAGCATGTCTTCTTGCTCTCAGATTTCCTTATTATAATTATAAACCTTTGTGCTTTATAAAAGTTCAGGTTATTATGCTGGTGCCATCTCTGGTTTCTCAGAGACTTTCAACAACCAGTCTCGTTCTGGGACATGATAGGCATTGTTGCAAAATCAGGAATTCTTCAAGGAGAATAAATGTCTGCTGTGTTGAATTTTATGCTAGGTTCCCCAAGATCTGCACCTTTAACCCTCCCAGTATTTACCAGTGTTTAACACACAGTTGGTCCCAGGCAAATGCTGGTACATTGACTTGATTGTTAGAGATAATCTTCCTAATGCTATATTCTATCCAGTCTCTCTAAACCCAGCTCCTTGTTCTGCTGTGAGGAGCAGCACCTGTCTTCCTTTGCCTGGGTGACTCAGAGATGCCCACTCCATCTTCATCTCTGGACTCACCACAAGTAATTACTTAGTACTTCCCACCAACTGCAGAGCAATTTACTTAATTGGAATGTTTTCACACATTTTCATCCCTGATAATCAACCTGCACAGATGAAAAAATTAGCTAGGGAATCACTATTATTAAATTAGTGATCTAAGTGCTTTTGTTATTCTAACTGAAAATTGTAATCATTTGTTTGTTTGACATATTTACTATCTGACCATCAGATAGATTCACTTATTTTGTCCATTTTAACTATGACCAAATATATATTTTTTCACATAAGAATCTGTGAGCATTAAACCGGGTGATCCATATGACCTTATCCCTGAATATTAGATATTGGATATGCACATACAAATGGTTATGATTGTTATGATTAGTGTGCTATCATGGAAAATAGCTCATAGTCTTGATAGTCTGAGAATTGCTATGATAATAGTTTCAAAAACATTTAGGATACTTGTTCCCTATTTTTAATTTTAGTTTTTAGCAACAAAAATCATTTGAAAAGCAAACAAAATTATTTCACCATATTTTTACACTTGTAATCATGTATAATACATTCTAAGAAAAAGCCATCTCTACCTATAAAATACTGCATAAGATGCAATTGTATATTCCTGTGTGTCTCTCACACAGATCCATCAATGAACAATATTGCCAGCATTGGGAATAAGAATACTGAATGAATCAGGCCTAGGTTGAGTATTTTCTGTGACTATGAAGCAGTCACACCCTCCTATTTGGTTAGGATCTACAAACAGAGTAACTAGACTCGAAAGGTGCCACCTGCCTAGAATAATATTAGTACGAGATAATAAGACTTGCTCGTGGCTTATCTGGCAGTGTGCTAGAAATTTTCTGTCTATGAATTTGTAAAACAGCAGCAACAACTTGAGGCACATGGAAGTTCAATGTCCTAGGGTCAAAGCTGAGCTCTGAAACCGCCTTTGCACAAATTCTAACAGTGACAAAATTATGGCAATGGGGAGACCTGATCTAGTTAACCCCCTTCTTGCCCTTGACCTTCAAGTTGCCCTTAATCATTCCTGGGCTTAGGCAAGCCGTGAGAGACATCTAGTTTATAGTTTACATGATAATAGCCCTTCCCCAAAACTAAAGCTAATGAGAGACCAACAGGCTAGGAGAATAGAGGAGCCTAAATTCTGCTAAAATACAGACATAAATGATTGCTAGCCATTTGTCCAGAGGTCACGAGATATGCAACTTCCTCATGAATTCCAGCAGGTAACATCAGTATTGTAGAATATAAGATTAGCCTTTTGAGATATCCAGGTTTTTTGCATGTTTGACTACCGATGGCTCCACTGGACCTGCCGACAGCTCCCGTAGCTCCACCCATAAGTAACTCAGCATGCAGAAGAATCATTTCCCACACCCCTATAATTACACCCCCAACCAATCAGTGGCAAGCACCCATTGCCTAGCCACTCCCAGCCCTTCCCCTAAACTACCTTTGAAAAATCCCTAACCTATGAGCCTTCGATGAGACTGACTTGAACAATAACTTCATCTCTAATGTGGTGTGGCCGACCTTGAGTTAATTTAAACTCTTTACAGCAAATACTATGTTTTTTTGTTTTTTGTTTTGTTTTTTTGCAGCGAGCAGGAAGAATCCATCGGGCAGTGACACAATCAGAAGAGCTACTGTGGCTTGTAGAAAGCCTGACATACCCAGAACAACAGAATCCAACAAGACAGGAAAGTAACCAATAGGTCTATAATCAGGGCCTAGGTTCTGAGTAAGCACACCACTAGCAACTCCTTTATTCTCCAGATGGAAAAAGTAGAATAGTTTACCAGAGTTATGAATACACGTGGGGAGACAATACGTCCTTAAAGGGTTTGAAAGGCTTTTCAGCTTCTTCTGACTGTGATAGTAGTGAGTCAGACATAAGCAGAACAGGAGAGGACCCCCCGACCCCAGGAATGTCAGGCAACCATCAGGTGATGGTCAGGCAGTTTTTACACTGTCTCTCTAACATAATAATTGGTTGTAGCCAGTGCCAGGGAAAGGCAGTCTCGCAATAGATAGAAACACCTGTAACTGGTGATCAGAAGCTTCCCAATATGATCTCAGGAGCTGGGTGAGTGGCCTCAAGCATGCACACTAAGAGGCAAAATTGTGGAGTTTAACTGGTACATGACCTTCTTCTAGGAACATGCATACAACTCCAGTGAACACATTATGCCTATGACCCCTCCCAAGTGCTGACAGGCCACTGTGTATGTGGAATGCCAATGTATAAAACCCCAAGTTAAAGGTCAAACTGTGCACTTGAATCTCTCAGGCTGCCGGCTTGCCCCTCTTCCAAATGTACTTCACTTCCTTCGGTTCCTGCTCTAAAACTTTTTAATAAACATTCACTCCTGCTCCGAGTCTCTGCCTCAGTCTCTTCCTCCGCCTTAAGCTCCTCGGTTGAATTCCTTCTTCTGACATAGCAAGAACTGAGGTTGCTGCAGACCTGTACAGATCTTCCACTGTTAACATGACCCCAGTAAAGGTGCTGGTGACGTTTGATGTAACAGCTCAGTGAGAGGCTTCGCCTTTTCAGAACAGGCAGGGATCCCCTGACTGCAATTCCCAACCAATCCCCAAAACTGGCAAACTTGATTTTTTTTAATTAAGCAAGCTTAATTTGTAAAATAGGCTGACTGTAGGATGGGACTATTTTTTATTGGTCAGTCACAAATGTCCCAAATACTTGAGCTCAGTTTGACACTATTGCTATTTATCTAGGGATGTTTTATATGCTTAGGAAGCTAAAAATTTGTAGAAAGTTACATTTTCTTCTTATCACATGTAAGGTGTCAGCAGCTATCAATGATTCATCTGCATACTGAATCAGCATGAAACTCTAAGGTGAGGAAAATTACTTTAAGTTCTCTTGAACAGTAAATGTCTAGAGAATATTGTAGGTGAATCTCTAAATCCTGAGGAATCCGTTGCCACAAATATTGAAAGCTGCCATGGGTAAATGTAAGGATGAACCTTGATTTCTCATGTAAAGGTACAGAAAAAAACCTGAATGAAAGTCTAATGCAGAAAAATACTTAGTTGACATAGGTATTGTAATTAAAATAGTAGCCAGGTCAGGTAGCACAAGCACAGGTACCAGAAGAATCACAAACATACTTATTTCTATAAGATCTTGTACAAATCTATAAACAGGTCCACCTTCCCTGTCATATTTTCCTTCCTTTTTCACAGGTAATGTAGAAGTATTACAAACTGAATGCCCTTTATTACAGCTCATTTTCCTAATTAAAAAATGTATAGATTAATTTCTTATAATTGAGCTATTCCATGTTGTAAGCTATAATTATAGGATTGATACATTTTACTAAAATATTTGTTCCTGCAATTCAGAAAAATGGATCTACTTCTTGTCAATTGATCTATTCCAGTGCAAGGTGAGACTGCCACTCACCACTGCCCCCATTGGGTTCAGAAGGCACATCTTTGGCTTATCATCAGGTGCCTTGCCTCCCAGGGCTCCAAAATCATTTCACCCAGAATACAGAATGGGTGGGAGGCATTAGTTTACACAGCGAGTCCCTTTCCAACAAATAGCTAGGTGCATCAGGAGACTAGATAAAAGCACGTTTCTTTTACAAAAGATCTATTTGCAGAATAATTTCAGAGCAGCAAGAACAGACAGAAGGTTGTCTGGAGATATCCAAAACATTAAAACAAAAAAAGGTCAGAAGAAATTACAGAATACATGGCTCCAGGGTTCACAAAAACAAACAAACAAACAAAAAACATGAAAAGATTAAGATGAGGAAAAGAAACAGACATATAAAGCTCTCTGCTTCCCAACTCAAAGGTTTCCTCATTATGTCAATTTTGTACACTAGTTTGCACCATTTGCCAATTATTTCTCAACCAGTTTCTCAGGAGAAAAATCTCCTAGAGAAGATAATAAAGCTTCAGACTCAGGTTGAATCCTTTGCGTCTTCCTTAATTTCTTCAGCATCCCCTTTCTGAATATCCTGGTTTCTTACAACAGTGATATATCAACTTTCCATTAGAACATTCCTTTTTATTTGTTGTTGGCTCACAATAAAGTCTGTCCCATCTGTGAATAATTCTAACTGGGCAGCTAACACTGCAGTCTTAAGTTCTTCCCCACATTTTCCCAAAATGGATTGCTGGCACCAACTTTCCGCCCTTGCCATCGAACTATTTTTCCTCCTGACAATTGCTGGCAGGGAAATTCCTGGCAAAAAGCCTGCTTAAAAGGTAGAGGACCAAGGATATATTCTGATCTTCCCTTGGATTGAGCCCCCAAAATTTATAAACTGCTTCAGTGCACTGCTGATGAAAAGCAACAGGGACACATCTGCCTCTTGAGTGCGTTATTGTAGCACTGCTAGAGGTCACCATATGCAGAGAGGCTCCAAGGACTGCCATCAGCCATCCCTCACACTGAGTTATGGAAAGAGGTGGATGGCTGGTTTCCTGAGGCCATGGCACTCCCTGATGAGGGGGTTATAATTTGGCCTCTATCACACCTGTTCCACTAGTTGAGCAAGTCAGCCAGAGGCAACACATCACACAGCAGCCAGTTTATATCCTCACGTGTGTAGCTATATGTTGAAAAAATGCTGCAGAGCACTTCTGCAAATTTGTGTGAATCTTCCCAGAGCAATAGAAAAAAATCTCTTAAGAGAAGTATATCAACTTGGGGGAAGGCAATATGGATTCTGGCATTTGTGTCACTGCAGTTGCAAAGGGATAGGGCTGATTTTCATCATGAAATGAAAAATAAGTTGGTTTGTATGGCACTGTAGTTTCAGTCCCTGTTATGCCATAGTAATTTGACTCCCTCCATTTCTTCTAAGTTGTTAAGGCAATCAACCATTCAGCAACCCAAAACCTTTATTCTAGGATACAATCTCTTACCCAAATTCTCACTGACTCTTTGATCTTTCTTCTGAGTAATTTATAGATGTTTAGTTGTGTTTTGTATATTCAGTTTAGAGGGAATCACAGAGATGGGATCAGAACTAGGGCATCCAATATCAGGATATTCTAATAAAGCTAACAATTTGCTCCTTCTAAAGGGAATTCATCCCAGGTTTCCAATTCATCCAAGAGACCATTACCTCCCTCCTCTGAGATCCCAGATTGAGCAAAGAAGGGTGAAGAGAAGCTGAGGAAACAAAAGGAATGACAGCAGAGAAGAAATCAGAAGCTGGAGGAAGAAAAAGAGCTTTCAGATTCTTACTCTATTCTTCCAATTTCTTTTTTTTTTTTCAGGTGTAAAGAATATTTTATTTCAATACTTCAATATTGAAATCAGCTATCACACATATCCACCAACTGATATTTCATTGTCCATCTCTCAGGAGATATTCAAAGTGAGATTAATTTGATGAAGCCTTCTCAGCAAATCTAGAACACTGTACTTCAAATTTAAGTCATAGCCTTTAATAAGTTACTTCCTAGTCATTATTTTATAGTATTTATGAAATAGTGCAATATATCAATGAGGTATCATTTAAGAGGCAAATACTCTATAGATTTGGATTTGTCATCCCAATTCCTTGGCATTCAATAATATAAGTATCTTTAGCGGCGTCTTCTTCATCTTCTGATTTCTTCACAATAAATTTAGCCTTTGCTATTTGTTCAGCAAAATGTATCGCGGTTTGCGTATGGAGTGTAACTGGTCCTGTTTTTATTCTGGAAACTCCATTGGCTAATGCCATGAAAACAATCAGCTGGTCTTGCAGATACTCATCCACAGTACCACCATGTCTAAGATTCGCTAATAGCATTTCGGCAGCTTCAATTCCAACTTTGTCTGCATTTACACCTCGTTTACCAAGCGATGATCCAGCAAACAAACAGCCAGTGGAGGTCTCAGCAATAATTATTATTCCATTTCCATTGCCAAATGCTTGGTCTTTAGGTTCTTGAACAGGCTGGATGTTAACATACAAATCCCGGATCTCCTTTCTGATGCATCTAACTGCTGCCGCTGCCATATCTTTTGCTCCTTTAAATGGCAAAACACCAGCAACGAAAGCTCTTCCATATACATTAGTCACACAGCCACGGTCAGTTAAATTTATAGGGTTCAATTGTTTAACTGGTGACATTCGAACAATCACTTCACCACCCCCTTTTGGGTAATATCCCCTTGTTTTAATGTCACAATTAAATATGAAACCAAATTTTTCAACAATTGGCTTGAAGACCATCACTGTATAATCGATCTGTGGTGCCATTTCAGCATTAGTTCCACCTTTCAAATGAAGTTCTGATGGAGAAGCAGCAAAGAGAACACACGGCATTGAGACCTGCATCAAGAGGCACACACTCCCTGCTGTCTTGGTATCTGCTGTGTGGATTCCACCTTTGATCTTCTCTGGTGTAAAGGTTATTTCTGTTGAACCAATTTCTGCCCCCTCCAGTTGCCCATCACACAAATCTCGAATCATTTCCAGTCCAGATAAATGTTGAGGCCTCAGGCCTGGCGTGCTCCGGCCGGCTCGGATCTTCTGCACCCGCAAGGGGAGGCCTAGGAGACAGCTCAAGGCCGTAGAGACTCTCAGGATCTGGCCGCCCCCTTCCATGATGCTGCCATCGACCTCCACCCGCGGCCCCGCCATGGGGGGCACCCTGGGGCCCAGCCCGCAGCTACAAAGCCTCCGCCGGAGCGGGAGAAAGAAGAGACGTTGGCTCCCGCCCAGTAGTTCAGAAACCTCGGTTCATGCCTGGGGCTGCAGGAGCCTGACGAGAAAGCGGAAGAAGCGGCGCCTCTCGGGACACTGGAGTCAGCAGAAACGAACCCCCGGGTTCGCCCAAGTCCCTATTCTTCCAATTTCTTAATTCATTCTTTTTGGTTTTTCTTTTGTTTATTCCTGACTACTTCATCTCAGGAATATAAATTATGTTTATTTGGGATTTTTTTCTTCCTTAAAATCTCCGTGCATACACTAATTTGTCTACCTCAAAAGAGCCTTTCTCGGCCGGGCACGGTGGCTCATGCCTGTAATCCCAGCACTTTGGGAGGCAGAGGCGGGCAGATCACGATCGAGACCATCCTGGCTAACACGGTGAAACCCTGTCTCTACTAAAAGTACATAAAAATTAGCAGGGCATGGTGGCAGGCGCCTGCAGTCCCAGCTACTCAGGAGGCTGAGGCAGGAGAATGGCATGAAGCCGGGAGGCGGAGCTTGCAGTGAGCCCAGATGGCTCCACGGCACGGCACTCCAGCCTGGGAGACAGAGTGAACCTCCGTTTCAGAAAAAAAAAAAAAAAAAAAAGCCTTTCTCTGGCCATTGCAAAGCAGAATTTTCAGAAGTTTACCCATTCTAAACATAATAGAGTGAAATAACCCTTCTAAGAGAAAGACCTGCCAGCAACATTCTGGACTTCCCATATTTTTCTGCCGTTAAAACCTGTGCTGAATCATATAGGACCTGTGAGCCTGTATTACACATTTTGCTCAATAATAACTCCAAATTTGTAGTAAGGGTTTGAAATTTTCCCCAAGAACCCAATCCTGCTGAGCCAAAGTAGATAATGGGAGACTTTTAAGCAAACAGTCGGGGTCTGTTACCTAATCCAAGAGGCCACATTTTATGTTAAGTGTGTTTTATCAAAATAAAATGACTTTTTAAGAAGGTGGACACAAATCTTCCCACAAATTAACCAATAGAAGCACTCACTCAAGAAATCCCATCCTCATCACCAAATTGTTGGGGGGAAAAATCAATACCCAAAGAAACATGCCAATTCACAAATACAGAATTAGTTGATTTTATTATTGGGCAAAACAAATAACCTGAATGTATGTGGACAGGCAGCAAGTGGCTACAAAGCTGTAACGAATATTCAGCTCCATTTGATATGAAATTAATGTTGCAGTTGTTACACATCATCCTATCTTTAGAAAATAGCAGATGTTCAATTTGCACCAGTAATTACAGTGAGCTTACTCTGATGTTCTGTTTTACATACTTCTGTATCAGGCTTGCTCTGGTGTTAAGTTCCTCAGAATTCTTTATCAGGATCTATGGTTGTCCCAATAGGGCATTAGCACCTATGATTGGTCACGTCTTTCAATATTCCTCAGCAAGGCTACATTGAATGCAAGTTCAGTTTCCCCACTGCATGAGTCCTCCGGGTTCAGCTGGGTGTGCTTTTCATGTGAGCGCTCACCTTCCCACAGCGATTATGCAAAAACCAAGCCTCTTAACATCATACCTCTGTAAGTGATGTGATTATTTAAAATGAAGTGACTATTAAAATCATATTCATACAGAGCTTCTATTTGCTGAAAATTTAAAGTTTGGTGGGGGTTTTTGACTTTAAATGTCTCTCGTTCTGAATGTAATAATTTGCTTAATTTTATGTTTCTTGGAATTTATTTAATCAATTAGTACCGTGTGTCTGAGTATGTAAAGAGTATGCTAATGACATTTTAGAGGAAATCAAATAGACTAAGAAATTAAAGGGATGCTTCAATACTGTGAATATTGATGACAAAGAAGAAAGATAAGTAATCAGAGAGAAAAAAAGGGAAAATGCCTTGGACTAAAAAATAGAAACACCAGAGGCAAATAAGCCATATTTAACGAGGTTAGGTAATATGCGAGTTCTACAGAACTTATTTTAAATATTGTTCTTATATTCAGTCATTTCACCTGGCACAAATATGCCTTTTGTACTAAAGGAAGATGGTTTCCTTCATATTTACACTTTTGCATTATAATCAATGTGTCACCTTTTTTTCAATAAATATGGTTGGCCCTCTGTATCGGAAGTCTCTACAAGGCTCACTGTGGGACTTAAGTATGAGGAGATTCTGGTACCCGAGGGGGTCCTGAAACCAATCCCTTGCAGGGAGATGACTGTAAATGTTTTTGAGATTGAGAATATTAATATGTGCTTAAAATGTGAACGAGGAAATGTGTTAACATCTTCATTGACCATTACATTTTGGTTGAATAGCATATGCCATGTCTCATCTAACTAATTTGAAATAAGTTCAGATCACAAGAAAAAAGGAAAATTGGTTAAAAGAACAAGACCTGTCTTGAGCAAATACTCCATTTCCCCAGTAATATTACTGCAGTTACAATCTATCTCGAATCACTTTAAATTGGCCCAAAATGCCAATTGCTGAAAATTTAATCATTTCCCAATCAGGAATGATGCATTTATCAACCAAATCTCAAATCAGTTATAATTCTCCCCAAACCTAGTTTTGAGAACTTGAGTTTGGGTTTTTCCTAAGAGGATGACTGTCCATTTCAATGTTGAGAAACAATCCAGAAAGAATGAATGATAACCATCCCCATTCAAAATTTTCTCATCAAATTAGAATTTTTAAATATATTTTAGACTACGTTAATAAGGGAAATATGTTGATTATCACAGAAGTTTGGCATTTTTATATAAAATAATGCTTAGCATTTATAAGAAATATCAATTTTGCATTCAGAAAAAAATTAATTTAAATAGAATCCAGCCATATACACCTGAAATTTGTTGAAATCAAATGGCTAACCTCCACCAAATTGTGTTTTCAAGCTTTTTTAGAAGTTTTAGTAAATAAATTAAATTTTTTTTGGCATTTAAATGAGTTGGCAATATTCTAAACCAAAATGACGAGAGCTATGTAATTAACAATAAATTCAAGATGAATGCTTACTATGCATGAAAAGTTAAATGTTGAGCTGGAGAGAAAAGAAAAATAAATATATATCTGAAAAGCAAACTGAAGCAAGCATGAGGCATTCTGTCCTTGTTTCTGCCCTGTCAGGTGTAGGGCACATCCTCAGGAATCCAGAAAGCTGAGACCCCAGGGTGACTAATTTTCTGCAGGAGGTCAATTCCCTGAAAGATGCTCAGCTGACTCCCAAAGGGATAGAAATAAAATGTACCCGACTAAGTAATTAAACAAAAAGTTCCCATTTTTAATATGTCAGTTTGTGTTTTATTATACGGAGATAAATGTGTTGCTTTTTCATTTGTTTCCATCAGTGCACAATTATAAGCCCACATTTTGAGGACCTTCTGTTTATTTCCTTTTATTGTTTGTTTTTAGCAGAGAATAACAAAGAAAAAACAAAATATGGTTCACAGTCTTACCAGTCAGATAACCCTTGTTGACATACAAAATAAATGTATTAATAAACCAACAAAGTATGATCACATATACATTCTTTTTTTTTTTTTTTCAGATGGAGTCTTGCTCTGTTGCCCAGGCTGGAGTGCAGTGGTGCAATCTCGGCTCACCACAACCTCCGCCTCCTGGGTTCAAGAGATTCTCCTGCCTCAGCCTCCTGAGTAGCTAGGACTACAGGCACGTGCCACTATGCCCAGCTAATTGTTGTATTTTTAGTAGAGACACGGTTTCACCATGTTGGCCAGGCTGGTCTTGAACTCCTGACCTCATGATCTGCCCACCTTGGCCTCCCAAAGTGCTGGGTTTACAGGTGTGAGCCACCGCGCCAGGCACATAAACATTCTTGGTTAGAAAACTGAAATAAGGCCGGGTGCAGTGGCTCACGCCTGTAATCCCAGCACTTTGGGAGGCTGAGGCGGGTGGATCACGAGGTCAGGAGATCAAGACCATCCTCGCTAACACAGTGAAACCCCGTCTCTACTAAAAAAATACAAAAAATCAGCTGGGTGTGGTGGTGGGCGCCTGTAGTCCCAGCTACTGGGGAAGCTGAGACAGGAGAATGGCGTGAACCCGGGAGGCGGAGCTTGCAGTGAGCTAAGATTGCGCCACTGCACTCCAGCCTGGGCGACAGAGCGAGACTCTGTCTCAAAAAAAAAAAAAGAAAAAGAAAAAAAAGAAGACTGAAATAAAAGTTAAGCTAAAAAATGATAGCCACTCTTTCACTGAACCCCAAAAGTAACCACTCCTGAAGAAAAGATGAAAATTGTGATCATCTTTTCTTAGTCCGTATTTTCTTTTAGAATAGCCTGCTCATCTTTAGCCACGCTGTGTTGCTCTCTCACCCATTTCCCCAAGGGTGTTGTGTGGTCGCTGTCTCCCATGACACTCAGGCACACCAGCGATGCCTAGGATGGGGGCAGCTTTGTACAGACCTTCCCCCTTGGCTCTGGGTCTGTGTGTGCTCCTGGCACTTCCTCCCTCCTTACCTGGGTTCCTACTCTGGAATCTGAAGCTTGCAGACTGGTTCTCTCCAACTTAAGGGTGAGGGGCAGGGGCATTTAATTAAATGGCTTGTGCCAGGTTCCTTCCATCTGGTCTGCCCTTATCCCATCCAGTGTTGGTGCCCTCAGGCTGCAAAGATCCTCACCAGCCCAGTGCGACCGCTGAGAAAGCTGGCCTGGGCCCCTCACTGGACACCACCCTTTCCCCACCTGCAGCTGTCTCTCCTGCCCGGAGAAGGGAGTGAGAAAGAGATACAGAGAGAGAGAGATACAGAGAGATAGAGAGAGAGAGGAGAGAGAGAGAGAGAGAGAGAGAGACAGGTGTGTTATGATTTAGGCTCTGTATTAGGACTGACCAAGGGGACCACATAGGGTTCTCAGCCTCTTTCAAGGCCCAAGGATCCCTCAGAAGACACTTCTTCACTCTACCTTCAATCTTTCATTTGCTAAATTACTTGGTTTTGCTAGACATCTCTAGCAAAACGAAGTAATTCTCTCCAGGTTTGAGTCTCTTTATCTCTAGGTTTGAATCTTCTGATTGATTTTTCTCTCATCTTCTCCCCTTTCAGTACAGAATCACCAAAATATCCCTTTCATGATTTTTTTTAAACCAACTCTTCCTGATTGGTTCAGGATGTGCTTCTACTATATGAAAACTTTTAAATCACCTCTATAAACTGCCTCCACCATCTTTTCTTGCACTTACCTACATTCGGAGACTGTTTAATATCATCTCCTGCACCCCGTACTTTGCATTCTTTTCTCTACGAGAGTGTCCGTGGACACTGGATTAGCAGCAGTTCTGAATTAAAGCCACTGCGTCTCGATTCAGCTTCAAGCCACATTAATTCTGGATCTCCCACTGATGGTGGTATTTGCTGTATAACTGCACTTTCATTCACAGATGCCAAAAGAAGGTTTGGCCAGGAGCTGTGTCCAAATTTACTGTTCTAAATTTGAGACAGAGGGTTTGATGATAAGACGAAAATATGGAACAAGACAGCACTGAATTTTTAAAATTGTAACTTCCACAGAGTCCAAAATGTGTGGCTGGCTCCTCTATGTTTGGGATAAAATATGTAATTAGCTCTTATATATACATAAATAACTATCAGAGGCATTAATTCTATCTTTATTTAGCCCATGTCAGTATGAGTAAACAGTGACGTTTACACACGTTGCCTGCTATGCCTCCATTTTCCCATATGTCTTCATGGAAATAAAATGTGATAAATGTAAAACGTTTCAGACAGTGCTTCACATGTAAGCATTTACTCAATACGTTTCCTCTCTTTTTTCTCCTTTTCTGTGTGAATTCTCTTTCCATTCCAAGTCTGGCTGGATGAAGATTATTTTCAGAAAATGGGACTTGTAGCTATAATGTCATTGAACTCAAATACAATTTGAAGAAAAATTTTCCTTTGCCATTTTAGGTAAAGCAATAGAATCATGTCTTGAAGCTGCAGGTGGATCTGAAGCTTGTCTGAGAGCAGGCGGAGGCAGCCGTGTCGGACAGATGGTGAGTTTGTGCGAACGGGGACTGCCCAAACGCTCTGCCTTTATTAGTATCTCCCAGGAGCCCCGCCTGCATGATGCCTTTTTTTCTGGTTACAAATCTCTTAGTAGATTTATTCCCCCTTACACATCTTTCCAAAGGGATTTTATGGCCTTCACAGTTACCTTTCTGCCATTTAACACTATAGCTTTAAAATAATTATTTATATCACTTATCCAAAATATGTTATTTCAGTATCTTAAGCTTTGAACTCGCAGGTCTAAGACTGAAACCCACGGCCTACACTGGCTCCTTCTAAAAGCTAATGATTGCATTCTGTTCCATCTTCACTTAAAATTCACAGAGAGAATGTAGCTCTCCATGATAATGGCTGAGGTACATGAAATATTACTGTTTAGAAACAAATGGCCTCACATGGAGGGGATGATGGTAGACAAAGAGAAGCATTTGGGTGAATCGTTTATACAGATAATGTAGCAAATTTTGTTCAGAGAATAATTTATGGGTACATATGTGGATTAATTTCAAAAGGAATCTATTTTCTGCAAATATTTATTTTGAAGTTATGTGTTGAGGCTTATTAATCATTAATATGGCACAAAAGAACGTGGAAAGCAGTGGACTTGTCTGGCTAGGTGTCAGGCACCCTGCCTTAGTCTGTTGAGGCTGCCATAACAAAATACTGCAGACTGGGAGGTTTAAATAATAGACACTTATTCTCGCACAGCTCTGGAGGCTGGGAAGGCCAAGACCAGGGTGCCAGATGAGGGCTTTCTTCCTGGCTTGTGGACGACCACCTTCTCTCTGTGTCCTCACATGGCAGTGCTCTCTCTCTCTCTCTCTCCCTCTCTTCCTATAAGACCACCGTCCTACAGGATTAGGGCCCCACTCTTATGACCTTATTTAACCTTAATTACCTCCTGAAAGGCCCTGTCTTCAGATATAGTCACATTCAGGGTTAAGGCTTCAATACATAAATTCTGGGGGAACAGAATTCTGTCCATACAGCACTCCATGTGAATGACTTTTCTGAAAAAAATATTGAAAAAGACAAAAACTAAATACTGTGTCTATAAAAACAAATATCAAAATCTGTTTCTCAGTGGAAACTTTCAAAGTTAGGCTTTACAAAAGAAGCACTTTCCCATTAATAATGGTCATTACTGTTGGTCAATACTAATCTTACCCAATCTGACTTACTGAAGGCAATTTTGAGATAAAATCTCATCCATCTTTGAGCAATAAACTAGAAGCAAATAAATATAAGTGAAAAGCTAATTTAGCTTATACAAATTGAAAAGTAATATAAACTGTCTCTTGCTGATCAAAGTGGTACCTACGTATTTTACTGGTACATATGTGCCAGAAAAATACATAATATGTATTACATGGCTATCATGACTCTGTATTTTCACTCCAATCATGACTTTCACAGAGGCTAATTGTGTTTTATATTTGTATACACTATGATGTACTTCTCATCAAAATTAGGAAAAAACCTACTAAATCCTCAAGTCTACACCAAGAATTCCAAATTGTTCTGAGAAATATTATATTTTAGTTGATATTATTTTCAAATATCAGAATCTTCAGTAGCCATTTAACAATGATCCTCATAAGTTGTGAGTAATTTTAGTCTGAATCACCATGAAATGAAGGATGAGAGCGCTGCTTGTTTGAGCAGCACTGCAAATATGATCAGGCTGCCTGAATCACAGCCACGGCATAGCTGACTAACCTACCATGTTCGATTTTCCAAGCAGCATGCCTAGCAAAGAGGTTTTAAATTTACTTCTAAAATGATGCTGGCTCTACTTTGGGGTAGTTTAAAAATTATAGATACATGGAAAAATACCAATATACAATGATACCTGGTAGAGATAATGTTTTTAATGAAATGCCGAAGAACTGGCTACAGTGCCATTCTCAGTTATGTGACACCACATATCGACTTTCTAACACGTCAGAAAATGGTGCAGGTTGATTATTTCTACTGATCTTATTATTTGTTAGAAACGTAACCATAAACAGCTGGCCTGCATTTTTTCTTCTATTTCTATATATCGTCTATCTTTCTATGTGTACATAATCTACCTATTTATCTATATGTATGTATGTATATATGTATTTATCTATCTATCTATCTATCTCTCATCTATACATAATAACTCTCCTTCTTAGAGTGAACCATGTGGAACTTCCAACCCTTCTTTCCTCTACTCCTGAATGCCTTCGGCACCTCTCTCCAGGAAAGAGAAATATAAAGCCACTGCTTCTGCTTTTCCCACACTCACTAACTTTAAACCTTTTCCGATTTGACTTTTTTCCTCACAATTCTGATACTGATGTTGCAGTGATCACCAATATCACTCCAACAAGCCTGACCCCTTTTCCTCAGTTCTCAGCCTCCACTGCCGTTGGTTTACAAGACCCCCAAAACTCCAAGCACTCCCTGTCTGGTTCCATCTCCCACACCCTTCCCACGTGTTTGCTGATTTCCAGTCACAATGAACCTTTTTATTCCCCTAAATCTCTCAAGCTGGTCCCTGTTTCCAAGGCTTTCCTCTTCCTGTCTCTTGTGTCATAATGTTCCTCCCGCAGATCTTCTCTGTTTGGCTCCTTCTACCACTCAATTTTCAGACTGAGTATCACTTCTTCAGTTTGACCTTCTCTGTTCCGTCCCCCTAGGATTACTGTCCCTTCAAGCCCCCATCCATTCACTCTACATTGTGACTCCTTTTATAATTGCTGTTGCAATTGTTGAATAGTTGCTTATGGACCATCTCTCACCATTATCTTCTCTCACGGTATGCTCTGAACCCCCAGTGCCTAGCACAATGCCTGGTACCTTGTGGGTTACAAGATATGATTAAACTAAGGTTCATAAAATTGTAGCTGCTATCTTCCACCTTCGTCTCCCAGATGTGCTTACTTAGTAAACCCAGTGAATATCTAACTGGAATTCTAGATGGTGTGTGGATGATTCAGAAGTTACTCTTCTAAACATTTCTCCCCTATACCTCAGAATGCTTACATGGTCCTATTTATAACTCTGGAGTACATTTTTGAGTTTCTAAATAGATGTAAAAATCAGAATTCTGGGATTTTGGAATCAAACCGTACGTGGGACCTCTTTACCCAAGGCTCCTCCGGGCTAGCTCCTCCCACCACAGTAATCCCATAAGGCAGTTATTCTTTACCATTTTACAGATTAGCAAGTGAGCTCACCAAGGTTCCACCAGGCTGACTTCTCCTATGATTCCATTTTCAGATCAGATGCCACCTTTCAGTATGGCCTGCTCAGAGTTGAGCAGCCTGTCAATGACAGAGCTGGATTCTCACCCAGATCTGCCTAACCTCAGGTTCCTAACTATTTTAAGATAAAATCACTCAGAAGATCTTGGGGGTTAATAATAAAGACTCTGGAACCACTCACTAAAGGTGGGACTTTGGACAAAAATCCTTCAGTGCCTCAGTTTCCTCATCCATAAAATTATGAAAATAGTACATATTTCAGAGTGATGGTGTGAGGAACAGTGCCTGACACACAGTACACACAAAGTGTTTATTATCATTATTTTTAATTACTTACATATTTTTTATTGTTTTAGAGACAGGGTTTCATTCTATCACCCAGGCTGGAATGCAGCAACACAATCATACCTCAGTGCAGCTTTGAACTCCTGGGCTTAAGCTATCCTCCCGCATTAGCCTCCTGAGCAGCTGGGACTACAGGTGCGTGCCACTATGCCCAGCTAATTTTAATTTTTTGTTGTTGTTCTTGAGATGAGGTCTTGCTATGTTGCCCTGGTTGGTCTAAAACTCCTGACCTCGGAGTTCGAGACCAGCCTGGCCAACATGGTGAAACCACATCTCTACTAAAAATACAAAAATTAGCTGGGCATGGTGGCGCATGCCTGTAGTCCCAGCTACTCAGGAGGCTGAGGCAGGAGAATCGCTTGAACCCGGGAGGCAGAGGTTGCGGTGAGCCATGATCGCACCACTGCACTCCAGCCTGGGCATCAAAGGGAAACTCCGTCTCAAAAAACAAAACAAATGAAACTCCTGACCTCAAGCAGTCCTCCCATTTTGGTTTCTGAAAGCATGGGACTACAGGCATGAGCAATCCTAACAGCCTATGTATTTATGTACATGAATGTGTCCTTGTAAAAATTCAAATATCTAAATATGTGGAATAAAATGAGTAAGTCATCTTTTGCCAATCTGTTCTCCTCCCTAGAATAACCAGATCAGTGAATGCACTTTGAGTTCTTTAACATTATATTCACACGTATTTTATTTTTGCACAGTGCACATGTTTTCTCCAACTTGTTTTTTCACTTAAATGATATATGTCATGGAAATCTTTCTATGAATTTGGGTCTCACTAATACTTTTTAAGATCGAACTGCAAGGCAGCAGCGAGACTAGGGAAGGAGCAGCCGCCACTGCTGAGGCTTGAGTAGGTAAACAAAGTGGCCTGTAAGCTCAAACTGGGTAGAGACCACCACAGCTCAAGGAGGCCTGCCTGCCTCTGTAGACTCCACCTCTGGGGGCAGGGCATAGCTGAACAAAAGACAGCAGAAACTTCTACAGACTTAAACGTCCCTGTCTGACAGCTTTGAAGAGAGTAGTGGTTCTCCCAGCACGGAATTTGAGATCTGAGAATGGACAGACTGCCTCCTCAAGTGGGTCCCTGACCCCCGAGTAGCCTAACTGGGAGGCACCTCCAAGTAGGGGCAGACTGATGCCTCATACAGCAGGGTGCCCCTCTGAGACAAAGCTTCCCATAGGAACGATCAGGCAGCAACATTTGCTGTTCTGCAATATTTGCTGTTGTGCAGCCTCTGCTGGGGATACCCAGGCAAACAGGGTCTGGACTGGACCTCCAGCAAACTCCAACAGACCTGCAGCTGAGGGTCCTGTTAGAAGAAAAACTAACAAACAGAAAAGACATCCACACCAAAACCCCATCTGTACGTCACCATCATCAAAGACCAAAGGTAGATAAAACCACAAAGATGGGGAGAAACCAGAGCAGAAAAGCTGAAAATTCTAAAAATCAGAGCACCTCTTCTCCTTCAAAGGAATGCAGCTCCTCGCCAGCAACGGAACAAAGCGGGACGGAGAATGACTTTGATGAGTTCAGAGAAGAAGGTTTCAGACGATCTGTGCACATGTACCCTAAAACTTATAGTAAAAAAAAAAAAAAAAAAGAAAAAAGAAGGCTTCAGACGATCGATAATAACAAACTTCTCTGAGCTAAAGGAGGATGTTCGAACCCACCGCAAAGAAGCTGAAAACCTTGAAAAAAGATTACACGAATGGCTAACTAGAATAAACAGTGTAGAGAAGTCCTTAAATGACCTGATGGAGCTGAAACCATGGCACAAGAACTATGTGACGCATGTACAAGCTTCAGTAGCTGATTTGATCAACTGGAAGAAAGGGTATCAGTGATTGAAGATCAAATGAATGAAATGAAGTGAGAAGAGAAGTTTAGAGAAAAAAGAGTAAAAAGAAATGAACAAAGCCTCCAAATAATATGGGACTATATGAAAAGACCAAATCTACGTCTTATTGGTGTACCTGAAAGTGACGGGGAGAAAGGAACCAAGTTGGAAAACTCTGCAGGATATTATCCAGGAGAACTTCCCCAACCTAGAAAGGCAGGCCAACATTCAAATTCAGGAAATACACAGAATGCCACAAAGATACTCCTCGAGAAGAGCTACTCCAAGACACATAATTGTCAGATTCACCAAAGTTGAAATGAAGGAAAAAATGTGAAGGGAAGCCAGAGAGAAAGGTCAGGTTACCCACAAAGGGAAGCCCATCAGACTAACAGCGGATCTCTTGGCAGAAACTCTACAAGCCAGAAGAGAGTGGGGGCCAATAGTCAATATTCTTAAAGAAAAGAATTTTCAACCCAGAATTTCATAACAAGCCAAACTAAGCTTCATAAGTGAGGGAGAAATAAAATCCTTTACAGACAAGCAAATGCTGAGAGATTCTGTCACCACCAGACCTGCCTTACAAGAGCTCCTGAAGGAAGCACTAAACATGGAAAGAAACAACCAGTACCAGCCACTGCAAAAACATGCCAAATTTTTAAGACCTTTGATGCTAGGAATAAACTGCATCAACTAATGAGCAAAATAACCAGCTAACATCATAATGATAGGATCGAATTCACACTTAACAATATTAACCTTAAATGCAAATGGGCTAAATGCTCCAATTAAAAGACACAGACTGCCAAATTGGATAGAGTCAAGAACCATCAGTGTGCTGTATTCAGGAAACTCATCTCACCTGCAGAGACACACTTAGGCTAAAAATAAAGGGATGGAGGAATATCTGCCAAGCAAATGGAAAGCAAAAAAAAGCAGGGGTTGCAATCCTAGTCTCTGATAAAACAGACTTTAAACCAACAAAGATCAAAAGAGACAAAGAAGGCCATTACATAATGGTAAAGGGATCAATTCAACAAGAAGAGCTAACTATCCTAAACATATATGCACCCAATACAGGACCACCCAGATTCATAAAGCAAGTCCTTAGAGACTTACAGAGACTTAGACTCCCACACAATAATAATGGGAGACTTTAACACACCACTGTCAACATTAGACAGATCAACGAGACAGAAAGTTAAAAAGGATATCCAGGAATTGAACTCAGCTCTGCACCAAGCAGACCTAATAGACATCTACAGAACTCTCCACCCCAAATCAATAGAATATATTGTTCTCAGCACCACATCGCACTTATTCCAAAACTGACCAGATAGTTTGAAGTAAAGTACTCCTCAGCAAATGTAAAAGAACAGAAATTATAACAAACTGTCTCTCAGACCACAGTGCAATCAAACTAGAACTCAGGATTAAGAAACTCACTGAAAACCGCTCAACTGCATGGAAACTGAACAACCTGCTCCTGAATGACTACTGGGTACATTGAGAAATGAAGGCAGAAATAAAGATGTTCTTTGACACCAATGAGAACAAAGACACAAAATACCAGAATCTCTGGGACACATTTAAAGCAGTGTGGAGAGGGAAATTTATAGCACTAAATGCTCACAAAAGAAAGCAGGAAAGATCTAAAATTGACACCCTAACATCACAATTGAAACAACCAGAGAAGCAAGAGCAAACACATTCAAAAGCTAGCAGAAGGCAAGAAATAACTAAGATCAGAGCAGAACTGAAGGAGATGGAGACACAAAAAAATCCTTCAAAAAATCAATGAATCCAAGAGCTGGTTTTTTGAAAAGATCAACAAAATTGACAGACTGGTAGCAAAACTAATAAAGAAGAAAAGAGAGAAGAATCAAATAGATGCAATAAAAATGATAAAGGGGGTATCACCGCCAATCCCACAGAGATACAAACTACCATCAGAGAATACTATAAACACCTCTATGCAAATAAACTAGAAAATCTAGAAGAAATGGATAAATTCCTCAACACATACAGCCTCCCAAGACTAAACCAGGAAGAAGTTGAATCCCTGAATAGACCAATAACAGGCTCTAAAATTGAGGCAATAATTAATAGCCTACCAACCAAAGCAAGTCCAGGACCAGATGGATTCACAGCCAAATTCTTCCAGAGGTACAAGGAGGAGCTGATACCATTCCTTCTGAAACTATTCCAAACAACAGAAAAAGAGGGAATCCTCCCTAACTCATTTTATGAGGCCAGCATCATCCTGATACCAAAGCCTGGCAGAGACACAACAAAAAAAGAGAATTTTAGACCAATAACCGTGATGAACATCGCTGCGAATATCCTCAATAAAATACTGGCAAACCAAATCCAGCAACACATCAAAAAGCTTATACACCATGATCAAGTGGGCCTCATCCCTGGGATGCAAGGCTGATTCAACATACACAAATCAATAAACGTAATCCAGCATATAAACAGAACCAATGACAAAAACCTCATGATTCTCTCAATAGATGCAGAAAAGGCCTTTGACAAAATTCAACAACCTTCATGCTAAAAACTCTCAATAAATTACGTATTGATGGGACCTATCTCAAAATAATAAGAGCTATTTATGACAAACACACAGCCAATATCATACTGGATGGGCAAAAACTGGAAGCATTCTCTTTGAAAACTGGCACGAGACAGGGATGCCCTCTCTCACCACTCCTATTCAACATAGTGTTGGAAGTTCTGGCCAGGGCAATCAGGCAGGAGAAAGAAATAAAGAGTAGTCAGTTAAGAAAAGAGGAAGTCAAATTGTCCCTGTTTGCAGATGACATTATTGTATATTTAGAAAACCCCATTGTCTCAGCCCAAAATCTCCTTAAGCTGATAAACAACTTCAGCAAAGTCTCAGGATACAAAATCAATGTACAAAAATCACAAGCATTCTTATACACCAATAACAGACAAACAGAGAGCCAAATCATGAGTGAACTCCCATTCACAATTGCTTCAAAGAGAATAAAATACCTAGGAATCCAACTTACAAGGGATGTGAAGGACCTCTTCAAGGAGAACTACAAACCACTGCTCAACCAAATAAAAGAGGACACAAACAAATGGAAGAACATTACATGCTCATGCATAAGAAGAATCAATATCGTGAAAATGGCCATACTGCCCAAGGTAATTTATAGATTCAATGCCATCCCCATCAAGCTACCAATGACTTTCTTCACAGAATTGGAAAAAACTACTTTAAAGTTCATATGGAACCAAAAAAGAGCCCGCATTGATAAGACAATACTAAGCCAAAAGAACAAAGCTGGAGGCATCATGCTACCTGACTTCAAACTATACTACAAGGCTACAGTAACCAAAACAGCATGGTACTGGTACCAAAACAGAGATATAGACCAATGGAACAGAACAGAGCCCTCAGAAATAATGCCGCATATCTACAACCATCTGATCTTTCACACACCTGACAAAAACAAGAAATGGGGAAAGGATTCCCTATTTAATAAATGGTGCTGGGAAAACTGGCTAGCCATATGTAGAAAGCTGAAACTGGATCCCTTCCTTACATCTTATATAAAAATTAATGCAAGATGGATTAAAGACTTAAATGTTAGACCTAAAACTATAAAAACCTTAGAAGAAAACCTAGGCAATACCACTCAGGACATAGGCGTGGGCAAGGACTTCATGTCTAAAACACCAAAAGCAATGGCAACAAAAGCCAAAATTGACAAATGGGATCTAATTAAACTAAAGAGCTTCTGCATAGTAAAAGAAACTACCATCAGAGTGAACAGGCAACCTACAGAATGGGAGAAAATTTTTGCAATCTACCCATCTGACAAAGGGCTAATATCCAGAATCCACAAAGAATTTAAGCAAATTTACAAGAAAGAATCAAACAACCCTATCAGAAAGTGGGCAAAGGATATGAACAGACACTTCTCAAAAGAAGACATTTATGCAGCCAACAGACACATGAAAAAATGCCCATGATCACTGGCCATCAGAGAAATGCAAATCAAAACCACAATGAGATACCATCTCACACCAGTTAGAATGGTGATCATTAAAGTCAGGAAACAACAGGTGCTGGAGAGGATGTGGAGAAATAGGACCACTTTTACACTGTTGGTGGGACTGTAAACTAGTTCAACCATTGTGGAAGACAGTGTGGCGATTCCTCAAGGATCTAGAACCAGAAATACCATTTGACCCAGTCATCCCATTACTCAGTATATACCCAGAGGATTATAAATCATGCTGCTATAAAGACACATGCACGTGTGTTTATTGCGACACTATTCGCAATAGCAAAGACTTGGAACCAACCCAAATGTCCATCAATGACAGAATGGATTGAGAAAATGTGGTACATATACACCATGGAATACAATGCAGCCATAAAAAATGATGAGTTCACGTCCTTTGTAGGGACATGGATGAAGCTGGAAACCATCATTCTGAGCAAACTATTGCAAGGAGAGAAAACCAAACACCGCATGTTCTCACTCATAGGTGGGAATTGAACAATGAGAACACATGGACACAGGATGGGGAACATCACACACTGGGGCCTGTCGTGGGGTGGTGGGAGAAGGGATAGCATTAGGAGATATACCTGATGTAAATGAGGAGTTAATGGGTGCAGCACACCAACATGGCACATGTATACATATGTGACAAACCTGCACATTGTTCACATATACCCTAGAACTTAAAGTATATAAAAAAAAAGATCTGCATAGTTTTGGATGGTATATATTTAACATGATCTTCCTGTTCTAGATAGATAAACCTCTAGATATTAGAGTTGTCAATTTTCACTCTTATAAACAATGCTGCAACCCAGTAAATATGAGTAAGATTTACGCTTATTTATCTCTATTTCAGAATAACTTTCTAGCGATATAGTACACTCAGCAGCCCTCCATATCCATGGGTTCTGCACTCATGAATCCAACTGTGATTAAAAATAGTGGGGAAAAAATGGATGGCTGTGACTTTGTTGAACATGCACAACCATTTTTTTCTTGTCATTATTCTTTAAACAATATAGTATAACGACTATTTTTACAGCATTTGCATCGTATTATTAGTAATCTGGAGATGATTTAAGTATACAGGAGGCTGTACAAAGGTTACATACAAAACTACACCATTTTATATAAGGGACTTGGGCATCCATGAATGTTGGTATCTTTGGGGGTGGGGGGCTCCTGGAATGAATCTCCCGCAGATATCCAGGGATGACTGTATTTCTAGTCCACAAGGTTGCTCACCATTGAGTAACTTCTTTTTACCTGCACATGGAGGTGTATTTTAAGTGTCCATTCAAATCAGTGATTGATGAGAATAGTGTATTTTTCCTCTAGGCCACAGAAACTAATTTCTGAAATGAATTTTTTTTAACTAATTGACTTTTTGCTAGTTTTTGAATAGCCCAAAGGAAATGGGATTATATTCTCAAATTCAAATCATCATCATCATCATCATCATCATCATAGCTTATGTTTTTGAGCACTTCCCACATACTTCCTTAAGCCCTTTGCTCAGAGATGGTCAGTATTTCATTGTCATGACAACCATAATCACCTTCACCCAAATTTGTCTGAAATGCAAGACTGATTCCCAAGTTTATATAGAAATATTGATTTTTTCTTTTTTTTCTTTTTCTTTTTTTTTTGAGGCAGTCTCGCTCTTTGCCCAGGTTGGAGTGCAGTGGTGGGATCTCAGCTCACTGCAACCTCTGCCTCCCGGGTTCAAGAGATTCTCCTGCCTTAGCCTCCCGAGTAGCTGGGATTATAGATGCCTGCCACCACGCCCAGCTAATTTTTGTATTTTTAGTAGAGACTGGGTTTCACCATGTTGGCCAGGCTAGTCTGGAACTACTAAGTTCAGATGATCCGCCCGCCTTGGCCTCCCAAAGTGCTGCGATTACAGGCATGAGCCACTGCACCTGGCCCTGATTTTCATTACTTTTCTTTCAGATTAGTTTATAGATTTTTAGATTTGAGGCTTTAGAAGAAAATTCCTTACTTTAATATAGTAGAACTATTTTCCTGTATTTTATTTAAAGTTTAATAAAACAAATTTTAGAAGTGCAAATATATTTTATTATATTCTTTATCTCTTTATCTTTTTTATTTGTAAGATAAAAGTAAAGATTTATCTCACAAATAAATGTTTATAAAAAATGAGATAGCAAAAGCAATTATTTTAGCCTGCCTAGGAGATTTTAAAATTGGTTCCACAGGTCTGTAAGAATAAACACGAACAATTTTCTATAGACAAATTTTAAAGTATAATTTGAAGTACATCAGAAATACAGTCATCCCCCCTTATCTGCAGTTTCACTCGCTTTCCATAGTTTCAATTACCTGTGGTTAATCACAGCCTGAAAATATTAAATAGAAAATTTCAGAAATAAGCAATTCATAAGTTGTAAATTGCTCACTATCCTGAGTAATGTGATGAAAACGCATGTCACCCTGCTCTGTCCTACATGGGACGTGAATCATCCCTTTGTCCAGCATATCCATGCCCTATAAGCTACCCACCTATTAGTCACTTAAGTAGCCCTCTGGGTTATCAGGTGGGTTGTCGTGGTATCACAGTGCTCGTGTTCAAATCACTCTTATTTCAATCAACAACGGCTCCAAAGTGCACAGGTAGTGAAGCTGGCATATTGCTACAATTTTCTATTTTATTAGTGGTTCTTGTTGTTAATCTCTGTGCCTCATTTATAAAAGCAACTTCATCACAGGTGTGTATGTATAAGAAAAAACACAGTACATATAGGGTTCAGCACTGTTTGCAGTTTCTGGCATCCACCAGGGATTTGGGGACTACTGCAGTCACTTTCTCTCAAAGTATCACCTCCATTTCTCACATCTGAGGTGTCACCATCAAAATACTCATTGTTTCGGGCCTACAAGCCTTTTAAAGTTCATTATTAAAGTTTAAATAGCCTTTTATGGGGATTCTTATCAGTTAGTGCCTTTTTCATTCATTTGTCCAGGATGTTTATTAAACCAGAACACCGGCATCCCTGGACTAGGAAACAAGGAGCGCACAGGCTGGGGCCCAGAGAGTTTACACGACTCCTGAGGACAACCGACTCAGACGGGGTCCGAAGAAATTCAGATCGGTGAACGGGTGAACCACACAGAGAACTGGAAAAGACTACATCGGCCCACTTCACCATTTTGCTCTGAGATGGTTCTGTGGACTTAACAAGAAAAGGAAAAGGATAAAGCCTGTGCCAGAAGAAGTGGTTCAGGAGGTAAGGGTTTCTAAGATAGTGTATGGCTTTACAATGTATAGCTCTCTCCTCCAAGTACATTTCAGAGAAAAATCCTGAGCAATAAAAAACCTTGAGCAAGCTGAAAGCAATAAAAATGTACTGGAGTGTGATAAAAAGGACATTTTGCCAATTTATAATTACACTCGTAACATATAAGCTGTTTCATACTTTACAAGTTGTGCTTGCTAGGAGTCAGGTCTGTGGGTGTATGTAATCTTTCCTCTCTATACTTCTGCATAAGCCTGTTTTTCTTCAAAATTTTATAGCTGTTTGTGTAGTGACTCCAAATAAAAACAGTGAAAATACACTGATTATTTTTCAACTCTAAATACCCACTTTAAGTATAGCTGAAGAATGAAAGGATATAATCCTCCTATTGGTCCCTTGTTGCTAAGAAGCATTTCCATTGTAGATTTTGAGTATTACATTCATTGAAAAAGTCTTATGCATATTTTGTGGCATAATTATTTTTATTGTGGTAAGAAACTTAACATGAAATCTATCATCTTAAACAATACAGTACCATTAACTATAGGCACAGTTTTGTACAGCAGATCGCTGGAACTTGCTTAACTGAAATTTATGCCGAAAGAGATAGCAAGTGTTGGCAAGGATGTGAAAAAAAGGAACCCCTTTTGCACCATTGGTGGGAATGTAAATGGTGCAGCTGCAATGGAACACATTATGGCAAATCCTCAAAAGATTAAAAATAGAACTATCATATGATCCAGCAATCTTACTTTCAGGCATATACACCCCGCAATATAAAATGAAGATGCTAAAGAAATATTGGCTCTCCTATGTTCACTGCAGCATTATCCACAACAGCCAAGATGTGGAAATAACCCAAATGTCCACTGATGGGTGGAATGGATAAACAAAATATGGTATAATTTTTAAAATCACAAACTGAGTTGGTCTAATGTCTTCATATTGGCATGTCATTTTCAGCTTGACATTCACACCTTGAAGATTCAGTTAAACACAAAACAGCAATCTGCATCTTTAATATCATCTCAGTGGGGCTCAGACTTTCCTGTCACTGAACTTTCTGTATGTCCTCAGTGCTGTGAGGAGCTTAGAGGCCCAATAGCAACCTGTCCTCTGGGATTCTGTCTTCCAAGTTGGAGCAACTGGGAGAACAGGGGCCACTGCAACTGTCCAACAGAGTCCTGCAGCTGCAGGACAGCCATGGGGTAGATGGAGGACAGTCAGAATTCTCTGCTGCTTTCATTTCCCACAGAGCTGTTGTCCCCGTCTTCCTCCACACAGTCAGTGCTGTGGGCTCACTTTGCAAACCACACAAGGACCAGCCTGTGAGAAATTTCCAGTAGAAAATGCTGCCACCCTGAGAAACCAGGACTTTCCAGAATCTTTCTGTCCACATGTCAACTACTTATAAACTGAGGGAGGCAGTGCTGGATTTTGTGGTGAGGCAGGGTTGGAGGGAATGGTTTTTAACTTGGAAGATCTAAATAAACCAGAGTTCAAGACCTGTCACAATTCCAAGTATGATGTAAACCACTGATCCCCCTTGAATTTCCCATCTTCATTTGCAAAATGGAGGTAATGGTGATTACTCCTAGGATCTTATCTGAGGGAAGATGTATAGATATCAGTAAACATAATGCACTGTGGAAAATTCAAATGATTTCCACTTCAAGTACACTTTGGGATGAAGCAAGGTTGAAAGAAAATAAGGAAGACAAGGTTTTGTTTTTGTTTCTTGGGTCTTGCTCTAATAAATTCACAAAGGAGTTTGAAAGGTGATAGCAGCTGGATGTTTCATAGCCAACAGGCCTACACATACCACAGAAACCACACAGCAAAATGTAAATTTTAAAATATGTTCCCTTCTTTTTAACTTTCAGCAAGCTTAACAGATTTCAAAATTACACTAAAACTCTCCCAGAGTTAAATGTTGTTTTTCCACTCTGGAAAAGGGAAATTAGATTGAAAAATAGAATATTAAAAAATAGGTAATAATGGAAGAAAACGCATTGGGTGGGGGGCTCTAACTACATACACTTTGAAAACAGAAGATGTTTTCCTACTCTGTCTTTCTAGAAGAGTTGTGTCTGGTCCTACTCAAGTCTGCTGAGGGTCAGTTTCCTGTTCACTTGCTCACAGCAGCTTGCAGTCCTTCTCAGTCCCTACTTCTAATTTTATTCATTTTCACCCCAATGTAGAATTTGTTTCTCACAGTACTCATCAACGTAAGCCACAGTTCAGTCTTCCTGATATTTTATTGTGCAATGTATATTAAATACTGTATTACATTTTAAACTACGAGTTATGAGATGTTAGTCACATTCATTAATCTGCATGTGAAAGTACAACTAAAATGTGGGCACGGTGAGTCCCTGGGGCCGCAGTTCTCAGGGTTCATTGAGCACATGATTTCTTTCAAGGTGAATGTGATTTAACTTATAAAACGTTGCTGTTTTTATAAAGGATAATCAGACTTCTCTGTATTATTTGGCATCACTGCAGGGTTCAGACTTTGAATGAAGGTAGAAAATTAGCCTTCAGCATACAAGAAGTATTAGCCTTCAGCATAATAAGAAGTAAGTCCTTACTAAAGCTAAAATCAGGAAGAAAAAAGCAGAAAGCAAAACCAAAGCAAATTCAATCCCAAAGCAAGTTTAAATGGGAAAATAAATTAAAAATTAAATTTTAAAATGACATAGCAAATTATAAATAGAAAGAAATGAGTCTAGTCGAGTTCTGCAGCCTCCAGCCTGGAGAAAGGTGGGGTGAGATGAAAACATTCAGACTTCCTTCCTTCCCTTCCTTCCCTCCCTCCTTCCCCCACTCCCCTCTCCCACTCCTCCCTTCTCCCTCCCCCTTCCCCCCTCCCCCCTTCTGCCCCTTCCTCCCTTCCTTCCTTCCTTCTGGTGTGAACTGCACCAGCACCCTGCCCCTCGCCCCTCTCACCTGCATCTCCTTTTCATCCTTTCTCCCTCTCTCGGTTGGTTCTCTGTTTGTGATAGTGTTTTAGGACCAACCACTTGGGTTCAGATTTCTTTAGAGGACAAAATGCCAGAGGGACTAGAAAGGAGCAGGGGGTTCCTATGAGTCAGAGGGAAAAGAACTTAGGCCTGGAACTAAGCCTCCTGCCCCTTCTGCATGAAAGTGCCCTGGAGTCCTCAGCTGAGCAAATCCATATTGCTTTAAAAGGCAGGAAATGCATTTTGCCCAGCACTAAACTCGTCCTCACTGATAAATTCCAAACCTGAGGGGGAACAGCTGTGCCTGATCATTGCCCTCACTCCCACCAGGGAGACAGAATCCATAGAATCCACAGCGCGCCAAACAGTTTGGGATTAACGTTTCTGTGTGGAACCCTGAAGAGAGACACGTTCTGGGCTGGGATGGCAGCAAAACCACATCACTCCAGAATTCCAATCAGAGACCCGAGAGCAGCCATTCCCCCAGGCCTCTCATCCCTGTCATCCCCGGACATGTCCTCAAACCCTATGCCGTTGATCCTCAGGTCAATCTGTCCTTTTCCGGGGCTCTCTACACTCCCATCCGCCCATGCATTCCCCACTACTCTTCTTCCTTCCCCACAGTTTTTTTTCTGTGCACTCTTTGACCCTCATAAGGGAAGGGAAAAGGAGGGGAGGGGAAGGGAAGGGAGTGAAGGGAAAAAGAAAGAAGAGAGGGAAGGGGGATGAGGTTGAGGGGAGGAAAGAAGGAAGAAAAAAGACTACTTTAATCTTATCTGAGAATATTCTGGTGTAGCCTAGAAATTGAGACTGGCTCCCCAGGTGGGCAGCCCAAGGTTTCTGGTACAGGCTCTGCTTGTGTGACATGAGCTCATTACTGAGCCTCTCTAAAGTTGTATTTCTTCATCCCAAGTTAATGATGAAAAAGTAAATAATAGAATGCAGCTAAAATTCTAAAAATCTCACCTGGTACACAATAAATACTCAGTTATATTGGGTGTCAGACACTGATCTACACCTTGATTAAAACTCAGGTCTTTCTTTTGGACACCCCTGCCCTTGTAACACTCAGGAATGCAGTTTCCTCATTTCCCCTCATCTTATTTGTGGTGGGGTCTGGACACATTTTCACCAATCTCCTTTGATTTCATAACATTGCACTTCCTCACAAAAGTAACTGAACTAACACAATGAGAAAGTTATTTCTTCTCTTAAATATCGTTTGACTATAGCTCCCTCTACCCTTCCTGGCCATTGTAATTCATTTTCTAAACTCCGAGTCATTCCCTTACACTTAATCACCATCTCCTCTATCCCAAAGCCACAATATGAACATCCTTGAGGAATACCAATAAGATCCTTTGACTTCAAGTTCCCTGATGCAAATGAGCTCCAGCTGCTTCACTTCAGCCTCATTCCCATGGCCAACCTCATCACCACCTGGGATGGAGGCAACATCTTTGAAATCTTATTTAAACTCTGTGTTGACTGTACACCTCTAGATATTCCCAGATCTCTCACTCCCACACTATAGTTTCTTTGACATGCTGACTCTGATTTTCGTTATCAGCCTCTCTTGATCTAATTGTCCTCTCCACATTGCCCAAACAGCATGGTACCTTTTTTTCCAGACTCTTTTGCCAATTTGTTAGCATTTATGTAGCCAAATCCTCAATGTCAGCATACCTGCAGATGCTAATTCTAGGTCAGTCTTCTCAGTTGCCTTCTCAGGTTCTGCAAACAGCTGACTATTGCTGGGGAAAACCCCCCAGCTGTGCGGGTGGGATCCCTATTCATGGTCTCCATCCTGGGGTCTGTATGCTACGAGGACAATGGTCCTTAACCTTGAATGAATATGGGAATCATCAGGTGGATTCTTTAACATACTGCTTAGTTCCTACTCTCTTGAGGTTCGGATTTAAGTGGTCTGGGCAGTGGTCTGGGCAGGTGTTTCCAGTGTAGAAATGTACTATTACTAGGGACTCTTGTTGTTCCCTGTCAAAATCTTTTTCCATTCCACATCCTCTACTACACACACATAAACATTTCCTACCTTAATTCCACTTTTCCCTTATCACTTTTTTGTTTGTTTGTTTGTTTGTTTGTTTTTGAGACAGGCTCTTGCTTTGTCACCCAGGCTGGAGTGCACTGGCTCGATCACAGCTCATTGCAGCCTCGATCTTCCAGACTCAAGCAATCTTCCTTAGTTTTCTGAGTAGTTGGGACTACAGGCACACACCACTACAACTAGGTAATTTTTGTATTTTTTTGTAGAGACAGGGGTCTCACTGTGTTGCCCAGGCTGGTCTCAGACTCCCGCACTCAAGGGATCTGCCTGCCTCAGCCTACCAAAGTGTTGGGATTACAGGTATGAGCCACAGCACCTGATCCTTCATCACTCATATCACAGAGCTTGAATCTTCTGAACATCAAGTAGATAAGAACAGCCATAAACTCCCTTTCAGAAATTTAAAATAAAGCGTATATAATTAGCTATTTTCCTCCTGTTTCAGAAAACATCACTGTTTTTCAGTGTCTTCTGTGTTCTGGATCCTTTTCCCTGCCATCCCTCTGGGACGTTGCCCCTCAGCTACTCTGTGAGTTTCTTCTGTCTCGAAGCTGTTGATGGGCATGGGAGTTCCACTAGCATCCCTGGCAGTGACCAGGCTCTAGTCGCTCTAGCTTCCACTTCACACTGTCTCCTGCCCATGTATGTCCCTCTTGCTACTGCTGTCCCACTCTCTTTTTCTAAGCATCCCGACTTCTACAGAAAGTATTCATCATTTGCTCTCTCCTTTTCATTAACTCATTTCCTCTCCTCAGTCCTCTGCAATCAGGCATCTACTCTTATCCATTCATCAATTTACTGATGACCTCGGATCTATCACTAATTTATACAGATTATTTTGTTTTCATTTTCACAATAATCCTATAACGTATGTTCTATAATAACACCTACTATATAGATGAAGAAACAAGGTACAAAGTGGTTAATAAGCTAGTCCAAGTTCATACAGCTAGCAAATAGTGAACCCAGTATTTGAACCCAACTGATTTGACTCAGAATCTGCATTCTTACCTACGTCCTGCTTTGTCTTCCAGCTCACCTGACATTTGCTTGCTCTGATGACAAAACTCTGCCCTACCTGATTTGACATTCCTAGCATTCAAGTCAGTCTTGGGTTAAATAGCTGAAGTGGGACTATTATTTCCAGACTCCACTGTTAAAATGCACAAACAAGCCAGACCAGAGGGAGTGTGCTGATGGTTTTCACTAATTATTTTCCTCTACCACATTAGCTTGGGTACCAGATCCAGCCACGTTTTTGGTGCCACAACCCAAGGAGCTGGAGGGTAAGGATCCACAGAGGGGAAGGGATAGAGGAGATGAGAGGAAGGAGAGGAAAGGAAAGAAGAGAAGAGAGAGAAAGGGTGAGGATGACCAGCTCAGTACCCAGTGTTCTGCAGCTCTGGAAGGTAGGCCTGCCTTGATCTAAGGTGTGTTCCTACAGGACCTCTGGCAACCAGAAGCTCCAAACAATGCCCAAAGCAGGTAACATGAAAAAAGATTTGGGAAGGATAAGAAACGCATATTCCTGAACCTGAACTCAAGAGGTAGCTACAGCTTACTCTGCCTGGTCACAGCACACAAATGCAGTTTCCTTTCAGAAATAATTTTCGCAAAAGATTTTGTGTCACAGCTTAAGGAATTTAGCTCAGATGAAGAAAAAAAAATCTTAGTATTAAGATTCTAAATAGAACAATGAAAGAAACCCATAGTACAAATTAATGAGATGTGATAGGGCTAATTTCTCTGTTTAGAGATGTTTTAACTGTGACTTGACAATACTGACATGCAAGCTCTTCAGGAGAACCTAGTTTTCATTTGAGCTTGCTTAATTAATTACCGAAGTAATGAATTCATTCTGATTCAAGGGTAGACAATTGACTGTTAATGTAAATTTATTGGCCGTTTAACTTTTTTTATTATTTTGGAGAAGCAAGGATGGAAAAAATACCACCAGAGTAAATTTACATTGTGTTCTTGGGATAGTTTTCAGTAATTTTTGCAAACTTCCTTACAATAAATAGAAGCCGTTCCTAAACCTGAATTTATTTTTCCTTTCAGTCAGAAGTTTAGCTAATAAAACTTTTGCCAGAGTGTAGCACAATAGCTCCCTTGGGAACTCTTTCAACTGCGTAATTTTTTCTCTCTCTTATAAAAACAATGACATGGTATCTTTAAAATGTTCAAGGCTCTGAAAGAAAGACAAGTCATTTGATATGAATGATTAATAAGGACATTAAGGAATACAAAATAAGAGGAGTTTAATTATAAAAAAAAATTCTCATTTTCAGAATGCAGATCAAATCTGACTTCTCTTCTATTTTTTCTGTTTCACAGACAAAATCCTGACTGAGGTTAAGTGCTAATGTTTTTAATGCCCATCTTTTATTCTTATGCTTGACACCAATCGGCTACTTCAGAACTAGTGTCTTGACACTTGAATCTTTTCCACAGCACCAAAGGCTATTCCACAAGGACATCTGCGAAAGGAAGAATATGTTTCTAACGCAATAAAAAAAGGATTTTATGCAAAGCCTATTTAGACAGGAAATGGAAACGCGGATGGGAGAGAAGCCATGTTGTTCAGGTCCTGCTATTTATGAGGGAGAGTTTTCCTTGAGAAACGCATGTCTCTTTATAAGCAGAAACCTCTGTAAGGTAATCCAGCAGTGACGGAATAAGATATAATATTACATTTTAATCAAAAAGAGAGTCATTAAGAATATAGCATTATTAATATTTATTCTTATCCATATTATTTTTTAAAGTATTAGGAAAATATTCAGTGTGGAGATGATTTAAGAATCTATCCATATGAGGAAATAAAACAAAGTGTTACCTGAAAGGGGTCCTGATCCAGACCCCAAAAAAGGGTTCTTGGACCTTGTGCAAGAAACAAATTGGGACAAGTCCAGAAAGTGAAAGCAAGTTTATTAAGAAAGTAAAGGAATGAAAGAATGGCTACTCCAGAGGCAGAGCAGCAGCATGGGCTGCTCAAATAAATATAGTTATTTCTTTATTATATGCTAAACAAGGGGTGGATTATTCATGAGTGTTCCAGGAAAGGGGCAGGCAATTCCCAGAACTGAGGGTTCCTCCCCACTTTAGACCACATAGCGTAACTTCTGGACGTTGCCATGGCATTTGTAAACTGTCATGGCGCTGGCAGAAGTGTCTTTTTGCACGCTAATGAATTATAATTAACTTATACTGAGCAATAAGGATGACCAGAGGTCACTCTCATAGCCTTCTTGGTTTTGGTGGGATTTGGCCAGCTTCTTTACCGTATCCTGTTTTATCAGCAAGGTATTTGTGACCTGTATCTTGTGCCGACCTCCTGTCTCATCCTGTGACTAAGAATACCTTAACCTCCTAGGAATGGAGCCCAACAGGTCTCAGCCTCAGTGTTCCCAGCCCTTATGCAAGATGGTTCAAATGCTTCTGATATAGGGACTCATATATTAGGAATTCACAATCTGAAATGAGCAATAATATTCTGAATGTAAAGATAGCCTAAATGACATGTTTTAGCCAGTGGCATATAAAATTAGATTTGTCATGAATTGATGTCATACGTATAATTTGGGGGAAAGGCCAGCATAGAATAATTGTAAGATAGAATGGAAAATAACTGAGTTTCAAATACTGGCAGGCAAAGAGTAGGCAAGCCATTGTAGCTCATGGTAATTCAGAAAGGCATCTGAAAATGGAGCCATCTCAGAAGTCGTTTACATGACAGAAGAGAAATTAGTAAATATTTCTGAGGTGGAGACCAGTTGGCAAACACATGGCTTTACTCTTGGTCAAAGGACCTAATTCAGAGGTGATGAGATGACAAACGTTTGGGGGTGATACCTGACACCAAAGGAAAGCAAGAACTGGAGAAATGGTCATGAGAGTAAAGATGCAAAACTCTAGTGACTGACTAGTAGCAGCAACTTAGTAACCGAGTCAGCAGCTAAAATGCAAAAGGAAGCCATCCTAGAAGAAAGCCGGGTTAAAGTTGCAGACAGAGTGGGCTGCTCCAACAGCAAAGCCATATATTTTGAGACTGCGATGCGCTGCCTTTCTTCACAAGGTTTACCCAGCACACCCACCCAAACCATGGCAGACTTGTATTGATCCATTTTCCCCTTCCAAATGGATCCCCTGGGAGAACTCTGGGAGTCTATCCACACAAAGGTTGATGAGAAAGTGGAGGACTGAGCAAAGCTAACTTACTTTGAACTTCAATACTACTTTAGAGCACAATAAAATATTAAGCTTTACATCATTCTGCTTCCTTATTGTAGATTACCCATTGTTCAGTCTAATTTGGGATTTCTTCACTGTAGCTTGTTGCAGCACTTCTGTGCGTGTGTGTGTGTGTTTGCACACACTCATGAAATCTTAGCATGAGAAATAGTTACACCATGTGAATTTAAAAATGAGGAGAGCTTAGATAGGAACTTGTTAGTCTCAACTGCAGCTGCCCCTGTGGAAAACTGGTGTTGCCCTCCCTTTACAGTTTTGCTGCAGAAATGGGTGATTTTAAACCTGAAAGTCAAAGTATATTTATTAGCTTGATCATATGAAATTGCTGTTTTTGTAGGTCAAGATACTTAGATATCAGCACATTCACAAGGTTCAGCCTTACAGTGCGTGACTGGATTCCACATCCACCCTGCATTTTGTAATCAAAGGGGAGGAAGCTCACAGGTGTTGAGCACCTTGTACTTGGCCAGGTGTTTGTTAGGGGCTATTTTAGAAACAGCACTCAGTTAGTTACTCTTAGCCGGGTGCTGTCTGCACCACATCACGTGATGGTCAAGGACTGATGACCCAGGACATGAATAAGTATCATTCATTCAACATTAAACACGGGAAAAAAAGACTCATTAATTTAAAAAACACCACTAAAATAAAGATTACAACTAGAATTTGAAGGCTCCTATTTCTTTCCATTGGGTTATATCCACTAATAAATGTTACAAAGTTAGGATGACATTTAACTTGAGATACAGTTTTGTAGCCGTTGTTGTTTTTTAATCTAATAAGCTCCTTCTGTGCTATACCAAATGACCTCCCTAGCTGGGACTCCTCCTGACACCCAGGCTGTTCCTTCGCATTTGAAAGCCCATGAAAGTCTTTCATCTTACCAGTACATTGATGCCCACACATCCCAGCCACTGCCCTTCACTCTCACATCAAGATAAGGTCTTGATGTTCACTTTCAGGTTTTATATCAGTATACTGAGCTTTAGCGATTGGCTTTCATCCTGGAGAAATTTCAATGGGAAAAAGAACTGCATTAAAATCACTACTTATTATTATTTTTTACATTTATTTCAATTTGTTTTTAATTGAAAAGCCATACGATTCACATAGTTCAAACCACATCTGCATCCATTTTATATTTTTATCCCATTCCCATTACCCAGAGGGAAAAAATGCTATGATTTTTCTTATGTGCCCTTCTAGAAATATTTCATATTTACATGAGTATATATATATATATATATATGTATATATTTTCATTGTGGGAATTTCAAATGGGAGAATATCTTACCTTATTCTTTGATTTTAGGAAAACATCTTGAAGTTCATTCACAGTAAGTATGTTTACCTCATTATTTCTCAAGGCTGCATGCTATTCCAGAGTATAAATGTACCATGACCACTGAAAGAGAACTGTACTAACATATTTACCATTATATTCATAAAATGTTAGTTAATCTCTTCATGCACATATGCATATATTACACTATGACTGTGGGATAAATTCCTAGAAGTAGCATTGCTTCTTAACGTAAACTATACATTGAGAGAAACTGAAAGCATCACTCTTTTTGCATTACCTCCATTCACTACACTGCAAGTTGATCATTTTTTGGAACTTTAATTTTATAGATAGTGCCAAATGGTTCTTCAAGAAATCATATTCAAAAAAAGGCACCAGTTCCTGAAATTGAATCATCTGAGTTTTACCTTTTCATGTGCACACATGAAACAGACCTAAAACATTCCCAGATGTGGTGAGGGGTTGTGAGTAAAGATTCTGCAGCCAGGCCACTTGGGTTCAAATTATTGTGCTACCACTAACTACCTCTATAATTGGGGCAAATAAATAAAGCCTGTCTTTTTGCTTTCCTTGTTTTCATCTGGGAAGAATATTAGTATCTAGCTCATAGAGTTCTGCGAGGATTTTAATATGTACAAAGCACAAAGAATCATGTTTGGTGCACTGTAAGCACTCAAGATACATAAGGTCTTCATACTTAAATTTGTTCTTAAAACTGATTATTTTTAACATGAGCCTTATGCTGAGCAATAATATCCATAATATTGCATGTTTGCATACTATTTAGATTTTATTTTAAGAGACTTTAAATTTAATGCATTAACTATGAAAGTATAGTTGAAAGTAATGTCCTAAGCAACATAGCCTCAGTAAATGTTTTAGTTGTTCTAATCAATTGAGTAGTACCTCACTGATGTTTTAATTTGCATTTCTTTAACTTATAAACAAGGTTGAATATTATCTCATGAATTTATTATTATTATTATTATTATTATTATTTGAGACGGAGTCTTGCTCTGTCGCCCAGGCTGGAGTGCAGTGGCGCAATCTCAGCTCACTGCAAGCTCCACCTCCCGGGTTCACAGCATTCTCGTCTCAGCCTCCTGAGTAGCTGGGATTACAGGTGCGTGTCACCATGCCCAACTAATTTTTTTGTATTTTTTTAGTAGAGATGGGGTTTCACCATGTTGGTCATGCTGGTCTTGAACTCCTGACCTTATGATCCACCCACCTCGGCCTCTCAAAGTGCTGGGATTACAGGTGTGAGCCACTGCGCCCAGCCCCCTTTAGCATTACATACTGACTTTGTCTCTTGTGGCAGTTTTGGACTTAAAATCTATTTTATCTGGTACAAGTACAGCTACTTCTGCTCTTTATTGGTTTCCTTTGCATGGAGTATCTTTTTTCCATCCCTTTGCTTTCAGTCTATGTGTGTCCTTATAAGTGAAGCGAGTTCCCTGTGTGTAGCACAGAGCTGGGTCTGGTTTTTATAATCCATTAAGTCACACTATGTCTTCTGATTGAATAGTTTAATTTATTTACATTTAAGTAATTGTTGCCAGGTAAGAACTGACTACAGTCATTTAGTTCATTCTTTTCTGGCTTTGTTTCCTGACTACAGCCATTTAGTTCATTCTTTCTAGCTTTGTTTTCCTTTGTTCCTTCCTTCTCTTTCCGTCTTCCTTTGTGATTAGGCAATTTTCTATAGTGGCATGCTTTGATTCTTTACTTTGTATCTTCTGTATATCTAGTACAGGTTTTTGCTTTGTGGTTACCAGGAGGCTGACATAAAATATCTTATAGTTGCAGCAAGTTTTTTTAACTTGAATACAACTTAACCGTGATCACACACAAAAATTCAACATTTTTACCCACCCACACCTTATGTTTTTGATGCTTTTTATATTGTGTAACCCTTAATGAATTATTGCAGCTTTAACTATTTTTAATTGTTTGTTTTAACCACTGTAATAAATATGTTACTTAAACACTACCACCACAGTTTTAAAATTTGACTTACTTTTGTACTTACTTTTGACTTAAACTTTTTGTACTTACTTTTACTAGTGAGTTTCAAACTTTCTTATATTTCTGTTACTAATTAACATCCTTTTCTTTCAGCCCGAAGAACTTCCTTTAGCATTTCTTGTAAGACACTTCTGAGAGTAATGAACTCTTGACTTTGTGTGTTTGTGTCTCTGCCAAAGTCCTTTTCTCTTTTCCTTCTGTAGAAGAACTTTGCTGTGTATTCTTGGTTGACAGTTTTTGTTATGTTTTGTTTTTTTCCTTTCAGCACTTGAATATATCATCCCGCTCTTCCCTGGCCTGTAAGGTTTCTGCTGTGATGTCTGCTTCTAGTATTAATGGAATTCCCTTATATGTGACATGCTTCTTTTGTCTTGATGCTCTTTTGCTGCAGAATACTCTTTTTGTCCTTGAATTTTCAAAGTTTGATAATAATATGTCTTGGTGTAGTCTTGCTTGGATTGAATCTGATTAGAGACCTTTGACCTTCCTGTGTATGAAAATGTAAATTTTCCCCCAGATTGATAAAACTTTTTCTGCCTGCCTTCCTGCCTGCCTTTTTTCCTTCCTTCCTGTCTTCCTTTCTTCTTTGCTCCTTCCCTCCTTCCTTGTTTCTGCTACTGTTTCCTCTCTCTCTCTCTATCTCTCTCTTTCTTTACAATAAAAACTTGCTCTATTAGCCAGGCTGGAGTGCAATAGCATGATCATAGCTCACTGCAACCTCAAACTCCTGGGCTCAAGTGACTCTCCCACCTCGGCTTCCCAAAGCGCTGACATTATAGGTATGAGCCACGACACCCAGCCTATTGTTTCTTTAACTAAACTTTCTAGACCTTTGTCCCTCTATTCTCCTTTTTCAGTGTCCATACTTTTAAGTTTTGTTCTTTTGATGCTTTCCTGTAAGTTCCATAAGCATTCTTCATTACTTTATATTCTTTTTTCTCTAATTGTATAATTTCACTAAACTGTCTTTGAGTTCAGAGCCTTTCTTCGGCTTCATTGATTCTGCTGTTGACATTCTCTATTGCAATTTTCATTTCATTCATGCATTTCTCAGCTCCAGAATTTGTTAGTTTTTTGTATAATTTCAATCTTTAATTTTCTCATTTTATTCATTTAATGATTTACTAATTTTTGAATTATTTTTCCTTTTTTAGATAAACAGAAATTTATTTGTAACAGTTCTGGAGACTGGAATGCTCAAGATCAAGGTGGTGGCATCTGTGAAGGCCTTCTTGCTGTGTCATAACAAGGCAGAAGGCATCACATGGGTGAGAGAGAGACAAAAGTAGGGTCCTTTTATAAGAAACCCACTCCCTCATAACATAAATTTTGAGGGACACATTCAAACCAGAGTAGTCCCAGTTCCGGATCTCTAGTTTTTTTCCAACATTTATTTTAGATTCAGGAGGTAGATATGCAGGTTTGTTACCTCGGTATATTGTGTAATGCTGAGGTTTGGGGTATGAATGATCCCTTCACCCAGGTACCAACTAAACAGTTCGTTTTTCAACCACTGTCCCACTCCCTCCTTTTCCCTTCCAGTAGTCTCTAGTGTCTATTGTTGCCATCCTTATATCCATGAGTTATCAATGTTTGGCTTCTACTTACAAGTGCAAACATGCAGTATTTGATTTTCTGTTCCTGTGTTAATTCACTTGGGATAATGGCCTCCAACTGCATCCATGGTGCTACAAAGGACATGATTTCATTATTTTTTATGGCTGCATACTATTCCATGGTGTGTATATATATACCATATTTTCTTTATTCAATCCACTACTGATAAGCACCAAGGTTGATTCCATGTCTTTGCTATTGTGAATACTACCATGATGAACACACAAGTGCATGTGTCTTTTTGGTAGAATGATTAGATTTCTTTTGGATATCTACCCAGTAATGGGATTGCTAGGTTGAATGGTAGTTCTCTTTTAAGTTCTTTGAGAAATCTCCAAATTTTTTTCCAGTTGCTGAACTAATTTACATTCCCACCAACAGTATGTAAGTGTTCCCTTTTCTCCACAGCCTCACCAGCATTTGTTGTTTTTTGACTTTTTAGTAATAGCCATTCTGACTGGTATGAGATGGTATCTTATTGTGGGTTTAATTTGCATTTATCTGATGATAAGTGATGTGGAACACTTTTTCATATGTTTATTGGTCATGTTTATGCCTTCTTTTGAGAAATGTTTGTTCATATATTTTGTACATTTTTAAGTGGGGTTGTTTGCTTTTTGCTTGCCTAATTGCTTAAGTTCCTCATAAATTTTGAATATTAAACCTTTGTTGGATGCATAGTTTGCAAATATTTTCTCCCTTTCTGTACGTTGTCTGTTTCCTTTGTTGATAGTTTCTTTAGCTGTGCAGAAGCTCTTTAGTCTAACTGGATCCCACTTGTCAATTTTTGTTTTTGTTGCAATTGCTTTTAGGATGTATAAATCCTTTCCCAAGGCCAATGTCCAGAATGGTGTTCCATAGGTTTTCTTCTAGGATTCTTACAGTTGGAGGTCTTACATTTAAATATTTGATCCACCTTGAGTTCAGTTTCATATATGGTAAAATGTAGGGTTCTAGCTTCATTCTTCTGCATATGGCTCACCAGTGATCTTAACACTATTTATTGAATAGATAGTCCTTTCCCCATTGCTTATGTTTGTTGACTTTGTCAAAGATTAGATGGCTGTAGGTATGCAGCTTTATTTCTGGGTTCTCTATTCTGTTCCATTGTTCTATGTGTCTGTTTTAATACCAGTACCAGACTGTTGAGGTTACTGTAACCTTTTAGTTTGAAGTTGGGTAATGTGATACCTCTGGCTTTGTTCTTTTTGCTTTGGATTGCTTTGGCTATTTTGAATTATTTTTCTATTTTCTTTAAGTTCACTTAACTCTTTTGGTGGTATTTTCAGATGTCAACAGTGGTTCAAATAGATGATTCTGCAGACGAATGTCCTATTTCACCATCTTGCTGGCATCTGTACACTTGCCTTGTTTATTCTTGAACGAACATTCTTCAAAGTAAAATTTTGAATTACATCATTTTATTATGGGTTAAATTAGAGAGGATTAACATCTTTACATTACTGAGTCTTCATATCCATAAATGAGAATTTACGCAGATCTCCTTATATACCTCATAGTAATGTTTTAACCTTTTCTTTTCCCATGTAGCTTGTACATTTCTTACCCCTCTCCTGCCTGCCAGTGGTATTTTATGCCTTCTAAATCTATTATAAACAGTATTTGCTTCTTTTCATTTTAACTGATAACTTATACAAAGGGAGGTATTTCTGATTATTAAATTAATTTCCAAAAAAAAGTATTAAAAAATGTGAGCTGTTGAATCCTTTTTTCTTTTTTTTTTTTTTTTTGAGACAGAGTTTCACTTTTGTTGCCCAGGCTAGAGAGCAGTGGCATGATCTCGGCTCACCACAACCTCTGCCTCCCGGGTTCAAGTGATTCTCCTGACTCAGCCTTCCGAGTAGCTCAGATTACAGGCACCCGCCACCACGTCTGGCTAATTTTTTTTGTATTTTTAGTAGAGATGGGGTTTCAGCCTGTTGGCCAGGCTGGTCTCAAACTCCTGACATCAGGTGATCAACCTCCCAAAGTGCTGGGATTACAGGCATGAGCCACCACGCTGGCCCAGGTGATTTTCTTATGTGTGTTTTCAAGGATCAAATAATAATAATTTTTACTTGGTTCCTATTTTTTATGCCTCTTGTTTAGTCTCTTCTCTAATTGAAATACTCTTTGTATCACAGGAAAATAAGGATAGACCCTAGTGAGAAGGGCCTAAAATTCTTTTTCAGGGTTACAGGAATGAAGGAATAAATAAATCTTTATTGCCACAAAATAAAGGAAACTCCAAACTCAGCCTCTCTGAGACCAAATTATAAAAAAGTCATACATAGAATTTGAGAATATCATAGCACCATTAAGAGGGAAAGAGGAAAGGAGATTATGAGGTGTTGCATTGATAATATACTGTGATGTATAAGTATTAAAACATTTTTGTATCTCTGAATAGAAATTTTAGTCAGGCCTCTCTCCTTGAACTCCTAAGACGGAGCCAAACAAAATTTTCTATTTGCTTTCCCTACTAGTTATTTTTATTTTGCCTTCTAGAAATTAATCAATTTGAATATAGTCAATATGAGTCATTTTATAAGCATCCTTATATATAAATTCAAATTTTATAGTGTTTGATACAGATATTCATGTTCTATTACATGTATCCATAGATACAATCTTGTTTATGAAAATTGACATAGTATGCTATAAGTGAGCAAAACTATATGAAAGAATAACAGACCATACTGCTTGATAGAAAAAGTTTTAAATAATAGAAAAGTGCTGCAACAGAGATAAGAAGAAAAAATATAACAACAAAGGTCTTCTGGGAGCTTATTATCTGCCAAGTGCAGAGTTAAGCTCATTAAGTGGATAATCTTATTTTTCCTCACACAATTATGCTCATTTTATAAATGAGAAGGCTAGAACTTTGAGAAGTTAAATCAGCCAACTTTACATAGTTTATAACTGATTCTTGTTCTCAAAGGTAACTCTGTGTGACTGTGAAGCCCCAGCACAGGCTCCCATAAAAAGGGCATTTCCATTTACTGTAATATTTAAAAATCCACAAAAACTGATTTTTCAAAAGCCTACAGTTAAAAGAAAGTTGCTCAAATATTACCTAAAATAGAATAATCAGTTAAAAAAAATTGATCACAATGAAAGAGGAAAAAAAAGCAGCTCACAGGAATTTTCTACAGAGGCATACAAAGATACACTCTCTAAACAAGAAAACCATTATCTAGTGAATGTTCATCAGAAACTAGAATATTCACTTTTGTTTAAGTAAAACTTTCACTAATTATATAGAGGGTTATACTTCCTATTGAGATAATTTATCACTATAGCCGAAGTTTCAGTGTAGAAAAACACCCCTGCTCATCAGTATCTGGGATAGAAGTAAAACAGAGGCTACTGCTTGAAACAAAACTGCTTAGACCAGCACACTTCTCTGATTTGTCAATGTCACTGATTTAAAAATGAAAGTTAATACCTTTTAAAATATCTGTACAATTCTAGGGCAGCTGTTTCAGAAGGTCAAGTGACTCACAGCCAATGGGGAAGTAGAGAGATATCTGAGGATTTGGCTGGTAAACCAGACTTTCACTGACAGGGTCCCCTTTGGGGCTGTGGTAGAGGTTCTCTTAAAAGACAGAACAGCTTAAAGAAATCACTGAGGATTTTCACTATTACAACAACAAAATGATACTGAAGTGCTATATTGATTTTAAATTTGACAAAACGACAGAATCCCTGACAAAACAGAACCATTACTGTGGAATAAATCAGTTAGATTCTGGATCAGCCCCATTGTTCTTCATATCATCACAAGTGCTTTCTAAGATGTCGTCACCAGATTAGGGCACAAAGTGGGGAAGAGAGCTGGAAGGGCTTCTCCTTAAAGAGTATGGTTATTGTACTTCACTTCCATGCTTAATCATTTGATAACACTCACCCACAGTTGCTATTTTGGATACTCTATAAAATTCCCAGGCAGTTACCCATTTAATCTAACATAAATATATGTTAAAATCTTTTCTGCTATTTCTCAAGGTCATGTGTTTGCCCATAGAACTTAGAGTACTGGCATCTCACTCAGTCACCGCAACAATGGCTTAAATCCTTCTTGACAGGTGGTACCTCTGTGTTCCTAGTGGCATCATACCACAGAAGGCTTCTCCCTCACACTAATGGGACTGAATCAATAACATCAGACTAAAAACATTAACCTTAGGAGTCTTATTATTCTGAAAAATATAATAAAACCTTCAGAATAAAGGTTTTATTATTAAAACTCAGACCCAATTAAAATTTTACAAATGAGAAGGCTAGAACTTTGAGAAGTTAAATCACCCAACTTTACATAGTTTATAACTGATTCTTGTTCTCAAAGGCAACTCTGTGTGACTGTGAAGCTCCAGCACAGGCTCCCATAAAAAGGGCATTTCCATTTACTACAATATTTAAGAATCCACAAAAAATGGTTTTTTTCAAAAGCCTACAGTTAAAAGCAAGTTGCTCAAATATTACCAAATATTACCAATATTACCAATAATCAGACCCAATTAAAATCAGAGAGAAAAAAAGTAACACAAGGCTGTGTAGCTCATGCATTACTAATATAGCCCATTGACTATTTAACTCATAGGATGCCTTTTAAAATAATTTTTATTGTGGTAAAATATATATCCCATAAAATCTACCATTTTAACCATTTTAAGTGTACAGTTCAGTGGCATTAAATATATTCACATTGTTGTTCAACCACCACCTGCATCCAGCCCCTGAACTCATTTCATCCTGCAGCTGAAACTCAAATCTTCTGAATAATTTGTGAAGTTGGCAACACACCATGCTGACCCTTAATTTGTGAAGAAGGCCCACAAGTATTAGAAAGATCCATTTGTAGAGGTGTCACTTGATGTGACATTCCTTGCTAGCACAGATCCATCTCAAACAAACTTCTAAAGCTTGGGCTACTGTGCTCAACTCTAAATCCACATGAAGAAATGTCTCCTATTCAATTGGCACCACATCCTAGCAGGACTTTGTGTTCTTCTTTTTTCTCCACACTTTGCTTTTCAGATGGATTTTATATCTATATATCTTTATCTATATTATGTGTATACATATATACATATATTTTGCTTTGCAGGAGGATCATTTATGTGTGTGTATGTGTGTGTGTATATATATATATATATATAAGAATTAAGTGAGAATGTTTCATAAGGACAAATACACCACTAAGTCTCTCATTCCTTTGCTATTGTAGAAATGGAGTTAGGAAACAAGGTGAAAAAGAGCCCTTTCACAGCCAGAGACGGTTTCTTTACCTTCTTGGAAACTGTAACCCTTACAGGAATTGTGCAAGAATTAAATGTGGGAGTGCTGGAAACCCAGAGCACACAGCCTTATGCACAAAGAGCTCTTCATAAATGGTAGATGGCATTAGCTTCAAGTTTAGAAACAATGTTTTCTTTTTGCTTCCTAGCCAGGAAAAGCCCTTTTGCTTCAAGTGACTAAAGAATGTTCTCTAACTTCCTGAGTGTTGTGTGTGTGTATTTGCCTCTGCTAATGTTTAGTTTGCCTTACAAGGACAATCTGCCTGACTTCGTGTTGGATAAAGGGAAGCTGTACATGAAGATGGAGAGATACAGAAGGAAACAAGCCATGATTTCAGTAACCCAGTGGCCATGACAGCCAGAGGCAGAATGAAGGCCGACTGAAACTAGATATCCGCTGACCACCTCTGGACCCACAGGTGCAGCTGTTTGGGCTGACACCACACCTGGCAGCAGGGCTGATGTGTCCTGCAGACCTGCTCTTCCTCTGACTCACTGTGTTGCTGCCCATCACTGGCTCATGGCTTGGTAGCTACCCAGCCACACCCTCAGCCTCCCTTTTCCCTACTGTCGACCAACAGTGTGTCTGGCATGTAACACACACTCAGACTGAGAATGTTTCTCTCTCTGTGCTAACTGCAGTGTCTGCCATCCTTTCCTGCTCTCTCATAGCAGGTACCGAGTCAGTCCAGACAGCTGCTGCCTCTGGGCTCAGTGCTGATCGGCAGATCTCCAACCTCTGACCTTCCTTCTGCCTCCTCCGTTAGTTCCACTCACATTTGCTCCAGTCAGGCCCGGAAAATAAAGATAACAATTAGGAACAAATACACACAGGCCATGGAAGATCTACTAATGCACTTTGTCCACTGCCCCAAAAACGTCCCATGACAGCTGGTGGACACTTTTTTAGATTTCCCAGTTAGAACGGTTCTACATTTTGGATCTCAAAAATTCTCAACACTGATAAAGACCAGTGAAACAAGAATTCAGTTATAGCAAATTGTATGCTCTTTGTCAGAAAGTTTTAAAAAACAAAGTCCAATAATATTATTCAGAGAACATTTTCTTTCTTTGCATAAAATCTTCCTAGTGAGAAGAGACAGACAGGAAAAAAACAAAATTCCATATATGGGAACAAGAAATAATGACTTCCATAAGGAAACACAAAACCAGGGAAGACACAGGCTGGAGGCGGGTGGGGTGGGGAGGGCAGTGGGAGCTGTGTGCGTGCGTGTCTGCGTGTGTGTGTTCTGTGCACATTAGGGGTTAGGTTATCTAGAAGAATTCTATCACAAAGAGATAATTTACCCAAGAAACGAATTGAGGAAGCTATCTATGCTATAGGGGAAAATTTCAGAGATACTGAATAGCTAGTACAAAGGATGGATCTTGCTTGACATTTTTAAAGAGCAGCTAGAAGAACAACATAGCACAAAATATTTGAAGCCACAGATAAGCAGAGAATACAGTCGAAGTTGCTTATTTCTTTTTATCTAAATAAGGTCAGTTCTTTATTGAAAATGACTACATTCATATGGTGCATAAAATATGTGGCAATTTACAGCAAGAATTAAAGAAAATAAAATTCTATAGATTTAAATTGGAAGCCAGTTGCAAAGGCAGAAGCAAGATGGGATGTGAAGCTGTGGCAATGGTCCAGGTAAGAGATGGTGGGCAACTGGGCTGTCATGGTAATAACAGAGGTGAGGAAAAGTTGTCAGACTCCACATATACTCTGAAGCTGTGACTGACATGATCTGTCTAACGACTGAGTTGACAGGATATGCCTATGGATTGATCGTGGAGTGTGAAGGAATGGAAGTCATTGGTAACTCCACGCATATTGGCTCAAGCCAACAATTGGCAAATTCTGTGATATTTACTGAGAGGTGGAAGCCCAGGGGTAATAGGTTTGGTGATGGGAAGGATATGGAGATAATAAACTTAGTTTTGGACGTGACTATTTGACATCCGAAAGGAAATGGAGTCTGGTGCTCAGAGGGGAACTTGAAACCTATGTCAGGGATGGATAATAACCTGAATATATCTAATCCCAACCAGAAGAAAACTTCACAATGAATTAAAAAGTTCTATATTTCCTTACAGATTTAATTCTTTATTCTTTCAGAAATAAGTGAAAAATAGACATGAGGGAAAATGGCTTGTCAGTGATTGCTAATCTGGGACTATGGTTAATAGAATGTTATGGTATAATCTCTCAGCATGATTCCAGGACATGGTTAGGTGGATTTCTAAATATCTTTTCTCTCTTTCTGATTCAGAACATTTGTTCTTACTAGGCCAGGTGGTTTTTTAAGGCCATTCCTATTACTACTACTATATATATACACACACACACCCACACACACACATATGGTTCTCCCAGAAAATTATCTTTTATCTTCCCTCTTCTGTTGTTTATTCTTTTGACCTTGTTTGAGTACTGGCACCTTTTAAAATGATGTAGCAGATGAAGAGATTATTCACCTCAAGTGAGTCTGTGTCCTGAAACACATTTTGTTAACTGAAAGTGTAATACATAATGAAGCTTGTTCTGTTACTCAGAAAAGATTCATGTATTCCTGTTGTAAGTAACAGGGATTCTCTCTTTTGAACAGAGCTTTTACTACTCTGAAGATTCCATAAATCTGGCAGTTATATCTAGTTTTCTTGGGTATTTCTCAACACAAACTCAGTCTAGCCCTTGAAGCGTCAATGTGAAGCATGTAATTAGTAAGAATGTGGATTGATATATTAATCCATTCAGATAATCAAATGTCAGTGATTGATATGACAGCTGTACAATCTCTTATCTAAAGCCTTGGTATCAGATTTGCTTTAGATTCAGATTCATTTCATATATTAGAAAGGTCATACTGTGTATACACCAAATATGAGTGACTAGGTGGTAATCACATATGTTACTATTTTTGCAATAAAACATATGAATATTCACATTAAGCAGAGTAACTAAAAAATGCAAATAGCCCCAAAGTCAGTACATTCAGATTTTGCTGCTACATAAATTTGGGTCTGCTTAGGGTTCACCATTTTAATAATTTTGCTTTTAGAATTAAAAATTGCAGATAAGCAACTGTGGATCTTTAATAATAGAAAACATTAGCATAGGTAATGGGTAAAACCAGACCAAAAAAAAAACAAAGCCATAAAAAGACAGAGGGAGAGCATACAAGAAATACATAAGACTGGAGAATGCATTTTTAATGTGTCCTTAACATAAAAGTAGAAGCAGCAGGATCCCTAGGAGAGAGCTGGAAATGCATTCTGTTCTCCTGGTACAGGAAGGTTAATACGATGACCCTGAGGGCAGGGGATGTAGCTGTGGTCAGGAAAAGATAATAATAATAAAGATAATAATGTGCTGGGAAAGATAATAAGCCTATAAAAACATAATTTTCATTAATCAAGAGTGTTAATATTTTAGGTATCAAAAATAAATCTTAAGTTATTTTAATATCATCCATTCATATCTAAAATTAATGCCTTGGTAAAGGGCAGAAATTCTAATAAGAGATGTAATTTATTGTTAAGGCAGCAATGATAAGACTGGAGGACAGCCAATATCAGCCCATCTTTTTAAGAAAATGATAAATAGGAGACAGTCAGTGAACTTTATTTCTACAGAAGTAGCTTTGATAGGAAAAATACTAGACACAAGGGACATGCCTAGTGAAGAATATGATAACTATGACTCAGCTCACATTTCCCAAGAGTATATTACTAACCTCTACCATAATTATTTGCTTATTTACTAAAAGAATGGATTAATGAATAAACAAATGAAGAATATGTCCCTGAGATGTTGATGTAGCAGTTCAAGAAACGCGAATGAAGATGGTTACCAGTGGCAGGGAAGGGGCGTGGGGGGCTGGGGAGGAGGTGGGGATAGTTATTGGGCACAAAAAAATAGTAAGAATGAATAAGACCTAGTATTTGATAGCACAACAAGGTGACTATAGTCAATAATAATTTAATTGTACATTTTAAAATAACTAAAAGTGTATAATTGGATTGTCTGTAACACAAAGGATAAACACTTGGGATGGATATCCCATTTTATATGATGTGATTATTATGCACTGCATGCTGTATCAAAGTATCTCATGAATCCCATAAATGTGTACACCTGCTATGCACCCACAAAAAGTAAAAGTTTTTTTAAAAAAAAGAAACTCAAATATCTACATAGGTATTTTATAATCCAAACTTGACAGCCTCTCTCTTTGCAATTTTACAACTTTCAGCAAATTCCCCATATTCTCTCCATCTCAGTCTGAACAGCCATTTCACATCTGACATCTCACTGTTTTTTGTGTATCTCATCCATTATCCATGGTTTTGTTTGCATTACTTTTGCTTTCTGAAATATCCTCCTGAATTATTTTTCAACAACCCACGACGTAACGCTTTCTCCAAGGCCTGTCATTCTCAAGTCTCTTCGGGTCTGTGAACTGAACACCCACAAGAACCATCTCTGGTTTGTTTTGTGGGTTCTCTCTTCAGTAGCATTAACATTTTTTTCACCATGCAAATTCTGTATAGTTGGTCATAGAGTAGGAAATGAAGCTATTAAATGGTTACAATTTGCCAGTCACAGTGATGGAGGATGAAGGAGATGCAAAGATAAAGCCCTATCCCCAAAAACCTTTTAGCTCAAAACGGTGGAAGGCCGAGTCCTGAACCCTCATAGCACTACATTTCATTGCTTTAGTCCAAAACAAGTCCTAGAGATGTGCAGAGTCAAGAAGGATCATTTTCAGTGTGGTTGTTCAAAAAAGGCATCCTGGGAGAGGATGAATTTCCCTCCATTCATTCAGGAAACATTTCCTGACATCCTAGTCCTGTTAGGCAGAGTTAGGCTTTAGAGGCTGAGTTAGTTTTCCAGAACTGCTGTAACAAAGTGCCACAAACTAGGTAGCTAAAGTGATGGAGGCCACACGTCCAAGATCAAGGTGTCTGCCGGCCATGCCGCCTCCGGAGGCTCTAGGGAGGGATCTGTTCCATGCCCATCTCCTAGCTGCTGGTGACTCCGGTGTTCTGTGGCTTGTCCATGCATTATTCCAATCCTCCCTCCTCACAGGGCTGCTTCCCTATGTGTCCTTGCACTGTGTTCCCTGTGTGTACATCTGTCTCTGGGTCCAAAGGTCTTTCTTGATGAGGACACCAGTCATATTAGATTAGGGTCAACCCTCCTGACTACATTTTAACTTGATTACCTCTGTTAAAACCTTATATCCAATTAAGGTCACATTCTGAGGTATTGGGGGTTAGGATTCCAACATATGTTTTTGGGAAACCACAAGTCAACCCAGAATAGAGATGCAGGGATGAAAGGCAGGCGCAGTGACTTTGAAAGGAAGCTCACACTGTGAGGGGGCAACAGGAAAGTAAATCACTTGTTCCAGTGAAGCTCAACACGTTCCTACACGAGGTAAGATCATGAGAGTTGACATCTGTCATTTTAAGTGTTCTGGATTAGTAAGAACCTTAACCTTTACGCTCTTTCCCCTCAGGCTAGTAACCTTTCAGAGTAAGCAAAATTGACAAATGGCGTTGCCTTGGCTATGGCTTCCCTCTGAACTGCTTAACTTGATAACAAAAATGCTGACGGTACCTCTGTCATTGATGTATCTTTTTTTAGGAGGAAGAAAGAGCCAAATTACAAATACAATGCAGACTCTATATGAGTCTTCTCTTACAGCATCTCTTTTATAGGGAAACTGTCCACAACATTTTAAACATTATTAACCAATGCAGAGCAAGATTTTAAACAGATACGGGTTACTTTCAAACACTATGTAATAAATATTTATTATTATTATTATTATTATTATTATTATTATTTTTGAGACAGAGTTTCTCTCTTTTTTGCCCAGGCTGGAGTGCAATGGTGCGATCTCTGCTCACTGCAACCTCTGCCTCCCGGGTTCAAGCGATTCTCCTACCTCAGCCTCCCAAGTAGCTGCAAAATTTAAACAAAAAGTGATTACCCCCGCAAAGAGGCACGACATATAATCGGAAACAGAAATAATGTCACTGTTATGAGAATATTTACAGATTCAGAGAATCTCACAGAGATCTGTAGTCTATGAAAAACTAAATCTGGCCAGGCGTGGTGGCTCACTCCTGTAATCCCAGCACTTTGGGAGGCCAAGATGGGTGGATGACCTGAGGTGAGGGGTTCGAGACCAGCCTGGCCAAAATGGTGAAACCCTGTCTCTACTAAAAATACAAAAAAAAAAAAAAATTAGCCAAGTGTGGTGGTGCACACCTGTAGTCCCAGCTACTCAGGAGGCTGACGCAGAAGAATTGCTTGAACCTGGGAGGCAGAGGCTGCAGTGAGCCAAGATCATGACACTGCACTCTAGCCTGGGCAATAACAGCGAAACTCTGTCTCAAAAAAAAAAAAAAAAAAAAAACAAGAAAAACTAAATCTGGCCGCTTAACAAAGGACACACGATTCTTCAAGTTCAAAGTCTGTGTTCCTATACTTGCCATACATACACAAACTGCTCATTTATTACATTTTGAAATTTCACTGTCTTTCAAAAATATCAGATCAAATCAGAGAAAATAAATGAATTCAACCTACCACTCTAAAATACTGCAGAGGCAATGTTAAATTACTTTATTAAGCAAACCAAGAAAAAATAAGTTATATATGATTTGTATTATTTTTTAACTTCCACACTATTTAATGGTATAAGATAAGATTGTCTTTCAATGCTTTCAATGAAATCAGTATCTGACTTTCACTTAGAACATTTTTTTCAAAGTAATTCTTAAAATTCTGTTTTTCTAATACGTTTGCAGCAATAGGTAGCAATTATTATTATTGGAAACATACCCAGATGCTTTCTTCTCGGCGATACTGCTTCCAGTTTCTCCCACCATCACTGAACATCAGGAGGTAGCTGGTCACCCAGTCAGAGCTCCCATATCCTCCTTGGGTGGCGACAGCAGTGACCTCCATTCTCTCTCCAAGGTCAATTTGCAGCCATTGGTATTTATTTGACACAAGTGGGGTCCAGCCACCGGCTCCTTTTTTGAAACAGAAAAAGTATAAAAATGGTAGAGGAGGAAGTTATTTAACATAGCTGTTACTAGATTAGAAAACTATAAAATTATGAATATATATTAAGAAAATCATCGATTTACAATAGAAAAAATAGAAGAATTACATGTGACTGGATGAACCCTAAATTGTGTTCACATTTAGCTAGATGACCCCTGACATTCTAGAAGGCAGGTGTCCTACTGACTGCAGAAAATGTTTGTTTAATGCAGATGGCCACTAGAGCATTCCTGTCAACTTTTGGAACTAGCGTTATTTCACAGCCCTTGTGCAAGATTTGCCCTTTGCCAACATAAGAGACTAAATTCCAGTAGTAGCAAGTACAGCATTAAGCATTGATAAAACAAAGACAGTTAATATATTGACCTTGCACTCAAAGTGCTTACAGTCTCATAGGAGAAATGGATGTAAAAGAAGAGTTAAAACATAGAGTGCTTTGTGAGGCAATCCCACTTACATGTGCAATTTTAAAAAGTTGAATTCACAGAAGTACAGAGGAGAGTGATGGTTACGAGGAACTGGGGTGTGGAGGAAATACTGGTAAAAAAAATACAAAAAGGTATGGAGTAGCAAATGGTCAAGGTGAGTCCTAAGCAGGTTCTGGTGCACTCTGCTCTCTCTGGCAGTACTGCAGGGAAACTGCAGCAAGCCTCACATAGCGCTCATCCACCTTGGACAAGGAAAAGGAGACTGTCAGGTATTGAAGAAGATGCGTGCAGAGCAGAAAATTTGCTTTTTGCTCTGACCAATGCCAAATCTGAAACAAAAACATAGGAATGTCTGCTGATGTTTTATTGATGTTTGTTATTTTTCTAGTCTAATAGAATTAGGGGACACTCGAAAACCACAGCTTCTTTAATAATCAATGTCTAGAAAAAGAGAGTACTCTATAAACAATTCCCAAGCCGAGGAGTCAGAACACTTTTATTATTCCCTGGTGCTGCCACTTACCTGAAGGCTCTGATAGAAAGTCTGAAGTTCTAGACAGTTCATTATTATTCATTGACTTATACTGTGTATTTTATTATTAAGGGGTTTATCATTATGTCCTCATTTGTAAAGTCTTTAGTACTTCACTACACGTCCAAAAAAGTTTGATATTAGAATATAGCTAGGTGTAAAAACGAATGAGGACATTATACTTTAATATAAGTTATTATGGGGAAGTGTTGAGAAATATAAATATTTATATTTATATTTAAATAATAACAGTTCATATTTAAATAATAAATATAAATATTAGGCACCTATTTGAATTGATGACCACACTTAACTACTGTTTCCTTATGATTCCCAAGTTTACAGATTCTTAGAAGTCAGATTCTAAGATATTTTTGTAGTGAATCTTTGTTCAAAAATATTTTTTCCTCTGAATGTATGATAAACACCTCTAAAGTTTATATTATATATATAGTATGTACACAGACATATATATAGATATAATTTTTGTTTGTTTTGCTTTTTATTGTTCCATGTTCTGAACTGAAGAGTCAGGAATTTCATCTAGTAGACAAGATGGAAAATTACTGATAACCAACACTGTGCCTCTGATTGACACTAAAATACTCCATTTATTTTCTTAGTCCAGACAGCTAGGAGGTGGACACAGCTCTTGTTCAAAGTTAAATGTTCTGCTATAGACCAGGGGCATCCTCCACTCATGCAACATGGTTTCCTAGATCGGGCAAGATTTATTCTTGGATGATTTACAGCAATATTTATGTGAGCCCCTGCCAGAGACAGTGCACAGATTTCTTTAGCCCTCAGTAGGAACTACTTCCACAGTTTCTTCTCTCTGCTCATTCCTCCTTCCAACTTAACTTTTCAGGATGTAACAGAATTCCACCTACCCACTTCCATAATCACTCAATTTAACAATGAACACTTATCGAGCATTTGAGAACTCTAGGTCAGGCAAAGAGTTCCCTTTAAATAAATTTTGCATTTAATTCCTAACATACCTTTAAAAGACAAGTCCTCATTACTACCCTCCATATGGATGGTGGGCAGCTCACCTATGTTTACGCATCTAGCAAGGGGCCCACAAGCTTTGGATCCAGAACCTGTGCAATTAAATATTTTTATTATATTATTTTGATGATAATCATGGGATGTGGTGTTTCTCAAATAAATGTAACAAAGATGTAAAGACGTTTGGGAGTGAACAGGTCTGGCTACCTAAGGCAGCAGCCCCCATGCAGCAGGGCAACCTCTCCTACTCCTGGTCAGGCAAGGCCTGGGTTTCGGAAAGCTGAGGGTGCAGTGCCAATGGGGTTTTCTCTACTGGCCCTTCCTGTCGAGTCTACCAGATCTACTCTTCTCTCCTAAGCTTATGTAAACTTTAATTGGTGGGAGATCCTTTTGGGGTTGGTCTAACTAACAACCAATAGTCCTAGGCACAACACTACTGAAACTGTGTATCCTTTTCAGTTTTTCTTATTACTATTTTATGGGTTTTTTTGTTTTTTTTTTCTGAGATGGAGTCTCACTCTGTCACCAGCCTGGAGTGCAGTGGCGAGATCTCTGCTCACTGCAACCTCTAACTCCCTGGTTCAAGCAATTCTCCTGCCTCAGCCACCCAAGTAGCCGGGATTACAGGTACATGCCACCACGCCCAGCTAATTTTTGTATTTTTAGTAGAGACGGAGTTTCACCATGTTGGCCAGGATGGTCTCAGTCTCCTGACCTCGTGATTTGCCCACCTCCGCCTCCCAAAGTGCTGGGATTACAGGCATGAGCCACTGGGCCCAGCCTATTTTATGGTTGTTTTAAAAGAGTTGGGAGAAGGTGAAGGAGATGCTAACAGCCAACCCATCATCTTAGGCTGGATGTTGTACATTGGGAATTTTATACACAGAGCTGAAACTTCTGAGGAACTATTCAATATTTTTGGTTCTTCCCCTCATCTTGGTTAGTCAGCATGAAGGGCATCCTCTTCAGCTTGTATTTCATAACCTTTCTTTGGTGTTTTCACTGCCTCTCATTCCAGGTTTAGAAAAGTTAATTACTATGAGAACACATGTGGAGAAGCACAAGGAGGAAAATGAGTCGACACGGTTCTGGTGTGCTACCCTGGATGGTGTGTTTTCATTAGATGAAGCGGGAGCCGCTGGCCATCCCTCTTCTCGGCATCCCTCACAGTTTGTTAGTTTGTTGGTGTTCATGGTTGCACTCTTGCTAACAGATGACACATTTCAGTAACTTGATTTTACCTTTGATGAAGTAGTACTCAAATGCAAATAAGCTATATTTTCAGCCATTACTGATAAAGTAATGAAATTCTGGCATTACCAAAGAATTTCATCACGATGTTGTAGCCTCAGGAAATCTGCAATCCCAGCTGGGTTTTAAGGGTAAGCTGCTGTGCACACAATTTAATTAAATGCTGAGTGGAAATGGTAGGAAACACAGCGTGACTGACCTGTGCACTGCTGGATAGCACTAGTCTGTGTGCCTTTGTTAAAGGCAGCTTTGATGGTTGGTATAGAAGGCCACTATGGGTAACAGAAAGAGAAAGGAGGTGGGCTGACTCCACCCCCAACTAGAGTGTGGTAATTGTCCAGTCACTCAGCCTCTCTGAGACAAAAATGTTGTCGTTTGTTTAAAAAAGAAAAGCATAAAGTTGGGAGTGGGGGAATTAACAGTCATATAAATCACCTCACAAGACTGCAAGGAAGACGATGGGATAACTGAAACTACAGCACTTTGTAACTAATTATTCAAATGTGATGTTATACTCAATTTTTGTTGTCTTTAAATTAAAACAAATGAAAGTCTTCTATTTGTTAAGTCAAGATTATACATGTGCTGACTACTTTTTAACCTGGAAGTGTCTTTTCATAGTCCCTTCTAGTCTATGGTCAAGAAAACTTTGTACACTAAACAGGGGAAACAGTTACATCCTCTAAGCTCAGCCTCTCCCCCATAACAAATGTTTCTTCTCCACTTCACCCTCCTCCTTTCCCTGCCTCTGACGAGACATTGCACCTGAGTTAAATAAAGTGTCACAATTCTACCCCACAGATCCTATGAATTATGAAAACTCATCCCCTCCATTCATAATATATGTTCTGACACACATGTTCCATTACTGGAATGAGATTAAAATATGCTGAGCAACTGAAACTTTCTCTTACACTTTATATGGCTTGAGGAACAGCAGATGTTATTTTTTAAAGGGTAATTGGTTTTTATAAAGGCTGATATTGGTACCACAGTGAAGATGCTGAGCTGTGCAAACTGTTTTGTCCCTAAATGTTCACACAACATAAGATTTATCTTATGTACTGTTCTATCCACTTTTAAGTTTTCAAGTTCTGAGGAAATTATTAAAGTTTTACCACTTATTTTGTAATGGAAAACAAGGGAAAAGGGGGAAGTGAGAAACTGTGAAGCATATATTGTATGCTGAGAATTTGACCAGATATTTTCAAGCATGTTATTATTTTTTTATTTCTAAAAGCACTCAGTGGGTTGTCTTTATCGTATCTACCTTACAGATGAGAAAATAAAATCACTAATTAAAACGCATGGAAAGATATTATTTTTAAAATCAGCTATGTTTCATTTTTATCCCTGTCCATGAATATATTCACACGATTTGTCAATCACTTAGTACTTTTTGGTTATAAATAATCTGGCATTATTATGTCTCTATTTTGTACAGTTATATCTGTTTGTTATAATTCTGCATTTACATCAGGTCAAAGTTACATTTCACTATCTGGGGCAGGGGGCTCTGCCAAAGAAAAGTAGAAACCTACAGCTGGAGCCTTAATTGTTTCTGACTAACAACAATAAAACTTCCCATGACTATAGCATCTAGTCATAAGTGGCAGCACTGTCACAGAGTATGTATTGACTTCGTTTACAGGGGAAATAATGCACAGGTAAATCATCATCACCATCATTACGATTATCATCATATCACCATAATCTTATACCTTCCTTAACTAAATTTGATGTTGAGGGCACAAAATATAAGTAAACAAAGTAAATGTTCAAAGCCAGCCACTATTAGGGGCTTCTATATATCAAGCAAACACACAGTTAAGTCAACCTTGTCCCCACAAGACACTTCCCACTAAGACAACAAATTGTTTCAAATGTGATTTTATCCAGATATATTTGTTTCTTTCCTCATCTAATTGCATTTTAATTCACATTAAAAATTTCAGGTATTACCTGGGGTGAGCAGGAGGTGGGAAGTGAGACGTGAGGTAGGGACTGTCACAGCTCCTACACTCCAGTGTGATTATATGTAATTTGTAGGGAAGAGGAGTGAAGCTGGCTTTAAATAAACTCCCTCATTCCACTTCTGAGATTTATAGGCTTTAAACAGCCATGCTTTTTGTCAGTAGGTCTGCCTTTTTGCTGAGGGGAATTTAAACATTTACCTGAGATCTAATTTCATTTAGAAAAAAAAGGGCTAACTACACAGATATAGAATCAGGTACCACAGTCTTTTTCAACTGTGCTGTTTTAAAGTAAAAAATACAGAAACCCTCCCTCAGAATCTGTCTTTGTGTACATGTTCTATTTCAGCAGTATTTCCTTCAATCTTAGCAGGTTGAAGCAGAAAGAATATTCAGCCTACTAAAAATGTGTTCTTAAAAAAGTACTGCAATTATGGTTAAAATCTCAGAGTGTATATAACAATTTATAAAATGTATTCTCTTACAAAATGCATCTACACTCCCTAGTAGCTTTGAAAATGGACAAAGAATAAACAAAAAACAAATAGTAGATGTTAGACTTAAAATTAATCATATAAACAATCATATTAAAGGTAAGTAGTACAAACACTCCTATTAAATGGCAATGATGGTCAGATTAGATGAGAAAGCAAGATCCAACTATATGTTGCTTACAAGAAACACACTTTAAATAAAAAAGGCTCAAATAGCCTAAGTGTAAACACATGGGAAAATATATATTATGCTAATAATAGTTTTTTAAAAAGCTGGATTGGCTATATTAAACAAAGTAGATTTCAGTGCAAAAATTATTATAAAAGGTAAAGAAAATTATTTTGTAATGATTAAGATGTTCTTTCATCAGAGGACATAATCCTAAACATGCAAACACTTAATAACAGAGCTTCAAAATACATGAAATGAAACCTAATAAAATTGAATGAAATAGATAAATCCACAATGACAGTAGGAGATTCTAGCACCCCGTCTCGGTAACTGATTGCACAGGAAGACAGAAAATAGGGATTCAGAAGTATTAATTATCACTATCAACCTATATGATTCATTGATATTTATGGAATGTTTCACCTAACAGAAGAACATGTATTCTTTTTCAAGTTCATGTGGAACTTTTACCAAAATAGACCATTAAATGAGTCATTAAACAAGTTTCAACAAAGTTAAAATCATTTAAATCGTGTAAAGTATATCTTTGTGATATACAATAGATTAAAATAAGAAATCAAGAGTAGCGACTTCTCTGAAAAATCCAGGAATATTAGGAAACTAATAACACATATTTCATAATCAATGAATCAAAGAAGAAACTAAAAGGGAAATCAGCAAGTATTTCAAGCTGAATTAAAATGAAAATACAACTTATCAAAATCTTTGGGCTGGAACTTCTGGCTTCTGCCCCAGGAAGTAGAAAGCTATAAGGAGCCTCATTTCCACCCTTACAACAAACTTCAAGTTCATGATCTTTTACAAATGCATTGGAGAGTTGAGCTTGCAGAACCACCACCTGGCCTAAAATCTGAAGAGATATGAACCTCTCAGGGAGAGATGTGAGCAGGAGCTCACCTTAGATAGATGAAACCAGAGGTCAGTAAGAAAAGTTCAGCTGGAATAGTTAACAAAATGGTGAAACCTACTGTGCAGGCTGGTGGGACAGTGAGAAATCCTTTATCACCCCAGAAGTTGGGGGAGTGTTCCCTCTTGCAGGCACTTGCTCCACTGGCCATTGGCAGAAACTCACATGCACTCCACTGAGAACTCTATTTGGCCCTCACAGAAAATATCAGAAAGAGCCCTAAAGGTTAAATGACTCAGCCTATAACCTCCGTTATCTCCACCACATCTTGATTTTTGGGTAGGTGTAGTTCCATTCATCTTGGTAACTAACTGCATAATTCAATAAAACCATCATTGTGCATTTTTTCATACATCCAATAAAGTATCTGATGAGACATATAATCTCAAATTATCACTTGAGCAGGCAAAGAAGCCATTATCTTCACTTGGTGAGTAGAAACAATTAGACAAAAGTGATGGGTGATGTGCAAACGGGGCATATGAGGAGAGGGTTGGAATGGAGTCAGGGCACCCTGAGGCTGACTGCACGCCTCTCATTGTGTTCCATTTCCCACAGATAGTGTGTTTACTTTCTTCAGGGAGTGATTAAACACATGTATTTGTCTTTCTTATTAAATGACAATTGATATCATGCAAGGAAACACGAGAGTGAAATGCTGAGAAGTGAATATTTTAGTGAATACCAAATTATCCATCTGTATGTGATTGATTGCTCAGTCAACCAAAATCCCCTAGCCCACCCCCTAAAAAAAAAAAAGAGATGATAATATTTACATTTTTCCTAAGGATATTATGTAGTTAAACTAATTATAATTTATGAAATTGCTGTGAAAGCCTCGTATGAAAAGAGACATGCATTTATTATTGCATGTAATAGGACACTATCAAAGTATGATGCAAAAGGAATGTCCTCTAAACATTACAATAATGTTTATTTTAAGTTGCTATTAACAGAGAAATTTTTTTAGAGGCAAGCACACATCAGGGACAATGTGGGGCATCAGAATTCTGCTAACGTTTGTCCCACTGAATTCTTTGGAAAAAATACGACAACCTAAAAAAATCCAGTTGGCAAAAATTAATGTGAAAGAAAATAGGTGAATCTGCACCATGTCCTACAGAAGTTCTGGAATGCCTCCCTTAACCCTGACTTTAATAACTAATGTAGGAGAGTTGGTTATAGGACCAACTGTTGTAATTTACCATTTTCATCATTGGTCATAGTCCTTTTGAATCAGTTTTGAAGCACAAATTAAACTGCCAGTCAGAATTTAAATGTTATTTAAGAAAAAAATTATTTTGAAATACAACTTCACATGAATTGGCAAAGATAGTACAGAGAAGTGATGTGTACTCTTCACCTAGTTTCTACCAATGGTTACATCTTATAAAATTACAGTACAATATCAAAACCAGGAAACGATGTGTCTATCCAGTTGTATGACATGTTTAGGGTACGTAACCCCCACCACAATCAAGAAAGAGAATGACTTCACTACCACAACAATCCTCCTCATTGGTACGTTTTACAGTTATACATAGCAACCATAATTTGTTTTCTATCTCTATAATTTCCTCAATTCCTCAGGTTCCTAGATGGTCTGTCTTCCCTACATTTTTTCATTCTTATGTTTATTTTATATATAAAGTGCCTTTTAAAATGTACTTATCAGGAAGAATATATTAAAGACATGTACTTCATCTCTTTGGAGCAGAAGCTGGCAATATGATGGTGAATACAGTGTCCCTTTATTCTTGAGTGATTCCAGTTGCCTCTGGTAAACAGGAAGTTTCCTATTCAACCTCACCTTTCTTGCCAAGAACTGCATGACAGTTGAGCTGTCACGTGTATCACTGGATTTTTTTGAACAGGAAAAAAGTGAAAGGACAACATTTTTAGAAGGAAGAATGCAAACTGTAAGAGAGTGATGCGAAAATCCTAGAAAGGAGTGGGATGGCATTCTTCATTAAGAGTAATTGGTAACACTAAGGAACAATTAAGTACATAAAGAAATCATGGCCTATCAGTAGCTTTAATTTTATTACTAAATAGCAACCAGTTCAATGAATATGCCACATTGTGGTTATCCATTCAGTGGCTGATGGACATTTGAGTTGTTTGCAGTTTTTGTCTACTGTATTAGTCCATTTTCACACTGCTGATGAAGACATATCTGACACTGGGTAATTCATAAAGAAAAAAGGTTTAATGGATTCACATTTCCATGTGGCTGAGGAGGCCTCACAATCATGGCAGAAGATGAAAAGCATATTTTACATGGCAGCAAACAAGAGAGAATGACTATCAAGCAAAAGGGGTTCCCCCTTATAAAACCATCAGACCTTGTGAGATTGATTCTCAACTACGAGAACAGTATGGGGGAAACCGCCCCCATGATTCAGTTATCTCCCACTGGGTCCCTCCCACAACATCTAGGAATTATAAGAGCTACAATTCAAGATGAGATCTGAGTGGGGACACAGCCAAACCATATCATCTACTATGAATAATGTTGCTGTGAATATATATATATATATATATATATTTTTTTTTTTTTTAAAGAGGAGTCTCGCTCTGTTGCCCAGGCCAAGATTCAATGCAATCTCACCTCACTGCAACCTCCACCTCCCAGGTTCAAGTGATTCTCCTGCCTCAGCTACCCGAGTAGCTGGGATTCCTGGTGTGCACCACATGCCCAGCTAATTTTTGTATTTTTAGTGGACACAGGGTTTCGCCATGTTGGCCAGGCTGGTCTTGAACTCCTGACCTCAGGTGATCCACCCGCCTCGCCCTCCCAAACTGCCAGCATTACAGGTGTGAGCCACTGTGCCCAGCCGCTATGAACATTTAAGTCTTAGAGTGGACATACATTTTTTGGAGTGGAATTGCTGGGTTATATGGTAAGTACATGCTTTTACTTTTTAAGAAACTGCCAAACTATTCTCCAAGGTGGTGGCACCACTTACATTCCCACCAACAAAGTATGACAATTAGGATTATTACAATTAGGACAATTCCAGTTTCTTCCAATCTATAAACATAGTGTGTCTCTCAATTTATTTGAGTCTTCTTTATTTTCTAATACCTATGTTTTATAGTGTTCTATGAACAGGTCCTGCACACCTTTCGTAAGATCTACATTTAAGTATTTTATTTTTAATGCTATTGTGAATGAAATTCTTTTCTTAATTTGATAATCAGATTGTTACTACTACATAAAAAAAGAACTGATTTTTGTATATTAACCTTGTATCCTGTTAACTTGCTAAAATTCACTTATTAGTTGGTGTCTTTTAGATTTCTAGATTACTTAGAAGATCTCCATATAGGATCATGTTATCCATACACAATAATGTATGGAGAGACAGTCCACTTTAAGCAGCTTGCACTCCTACATGTTTTGTTGGGTGTGCTAAGACTACAAAGTCCTAAAAGCTCTTTTATGGACCCTTTCTTCATGGTTGTTTATGCAGCTGGTAAGCTTGAGAGGTGAGGTTACATTTTCTTCCACACAAAGAGCTTTCTCACTTACTACTTGCTATAACTGCAGTAGATTCCCCAAGCTCATTATTTCTCAGCTGCAATACAAGTCTGCTATGAGTGTAATATTCATACGTGCCCTATTGCATTGCCCCTGTGGGCCTCAGGGGCAAAGGAGGCAGATACAGATATGCTGAAACTCATGTTGTTTGTGGTGGCATGAGTAATATAGTTCACAGGTGTTGTCATTCTTTAATTTTAGCCATCCTAGAGAACATATTCTCTCTCTTGATATGAACTTATATTTCTCCAATGGTTAACGATTTTAATACCAAATGTTGACCAGGATAAGAAGCAACTGGAATTGACATACATTGCCAATGGGAGTATAACATGTTCAAGGGCTTTTGAAAATAGTTTGACAGTTTCTTTAGAGTTTCACATACTGAAATTCCACTCCCAAAAGAGATGTAAAAGAATGTTTGTAGAAATTTATTCATAATAGATCCATACTGGAAACAAGCCACAAGTGTCCATTTTTTAAAGAATGGATAAACAAACAGCACAATTGAAATCTACTCAGCAATAGAAGGGAATGTGCCACAAATCCATGCAACAACACAAATGGATCTCAGAAACCTTATGCTCACTAAAGGGAGCTGGATACAAAAGCTTCTGTATGATTCTGGTACTGTATGACTGCTTGTAAGTTCAAAAGCACAAGCCAACCTAAATAATGTGACAGAAAGTAGAACAGTGGTAGGTGGGAGGTGCCTAGATAATCAATAAAAAGTATTAACAAATGGTAAGGGGGTGATGAACTGATCTGTAACTTGATCTGGGCTCTGGTAATACAGGCGTATACATCTGTAAATATTAACCAAACGGCACACTCTATGCATTTAATTGTATTTTAAGTTATGCCTCAATTTCAAAAATTTTAAAAATAATTTTTAAAGTGACCCAAGAGAATCAGACCAGCCAAATGTTTCTTGTTCTCATGTCTAATCTATATTAACATCCTTATGAATATTTTGTTTGTTTGAATGCCACTTCCTGTCATAGTACTAACAACTTATTTTAGATGAATTTTAATTAAAGTTACATATGCTGCTGAAGCATACTCTTTGCGTAAGTAAAATAAGATTAATTTCTTTAAAATCTACATATTTCTTCAACCAAAACACATTTTGCTATAGATAACTTGATGCTATTTTGTTTGGCCTGTAGTCAGCTGAATCATTCAACATCTGTAACATATTCACATTGTCATATGCTACAAATCTGAGAAAAAAAGCATAAAAATAGAATGCCATTGGACTTACGAGTTCTAAGAACTATTAAAAGGCACAGATAAAAAATTTAGTAAACAATATCCTCAGGCAAAATATTTTCTGTTGTATTAATGTTCTACTTTTCAGGCCCTTTGTTGTATATGTAACTTGGCACATCTAACACCTAGGCACATTGGGAAGCTTAGTGTAGCTTCTGACCTATAAACTAAGGAGGCGAATATGCAAGAATTTTGATTTTATGAAAAATGGGGCCAGGCGGGGTGGCTCACACCTGTAATCTCAGCACTTTGGAAGGCCAAGGTGGGCGAATACACTGAGGCCAGCAGCTGGAGACCAGCCTGGTAAACATGGTGAAACCCCATTCGTACCAGAAGATATAAAAATCAGCCGGGCCTGGTGGTGGGTGCTTGTAATCTCAGCTACTTGGGACAAGGGTAATCCCAGATACTCGGGGAAAGAGAAGGGGAAAAAGCAAAAAAGGGGGAAAGGGGGAAAGGAGAAAGAAGGGGAAAGAAGGGGAAAAGGAAGGGGAGGGGAGGGGAGAAGAAAAATGTAGGGGAATTTAATTCTTATTAGATTAGTTATCTTAAATATTTGCTACATTTACATTGTTCTATCAGAGATTGATGCTCTCTATATTTTTAAATTATTGCATACATTTTTATCAATTTCTTTCTTCTAGATTCCTCATACAAAACAATGAAATCTCACATCCTATTCTGTTTTGGGATATTGCACTGTGCAGAATAGTGGAAATTTCAAGTAGTTAAAGATCACAATGCTATAACAAACCATTTATGGGTCATTTCCCCAATGTAAGAATTTTGCTTTTATTTATTAATATGATTTTAAACTATGGTGCCAAGTTTTCATTAGGAGTTATACTTTCTAATGTGGGAAATAAATATCTTGATATTGAAAAGCCCTTACAAATATCCTGAGCTATTCATTTTGTATTAAAAATATTCAGTACTTATTTTCTCTGCCTCTTAATCACTGAACCTAGTCAGTGTGCCAAGAAAGCATGCTCACATGGAAGGACATCTGAATAGTGGAGAAATTCGAGGAGTGGAGGGAAAAGACCCAGTATGTTTCCATTTGCTCTGTGTTTGCAGTTTATCACATAGGTTTCTAAATTATCCTTGTCTATGAAATTCATTCCCATACACCAACGTTAATTTCCATTCAAACCCACGGGCTTGCTCCCTGATTGTACTCTGCACATGAGAGTTCATGGTTTTCAATATATAAAGAAAGCCCTTCTGAATCATTAATAAACTAACGCTTCTGGCTGAGAATGAGAGTTAATACAAGCGCTTTCTAGAAACAGAAAAAGAGGGCAAAATACATACATGCTTTTGCCTAGCCAGTTTCAATTTGCTTCTAGCAAAATTATCCATTTCATCCCTATTCCTGCACTTCTATTTCACATTAACGAAGGAGAATATGTACTTATTAAAATGGAAAGTTGTCTTACATAAAATGCTACTGAGCCAATCCAATGAATGCTTGCAATTAAAGGTATAATAATCATAAAAAGAAGAAAACTTGATAAGCAAAAGAATAATCAAGTACTAGCATGAGTTACTAAGTGTTTTATTTCTTAAGCTTTTGTCTAAATAACTTTGGATCACATAGTTTTCTTAAGGAGACACTTAAAAAGAATGACAAATGGAGCTCTACTTTTTCTTTATTTGCCTTTTCTTGTATCAAATGCCCCATCATATTTTAGAAATCTTGGTTTTGCAGAAAAATTTAGCAATGTGCAATTCCAGGAAATATCAATGTAAACTTAATGACAACAAAGTCAGGTTTAATAGTCAAATCCAAATTTCAAGAATTTCATATTTTATATAATGGCACCATTTTTCCTGCAGCTGAATATACATAATCTGACTATACCTATATAAGTCAGTATACATACATATATATACTGAAATATATATGTATGTATATACTGACATATATAGTCAGTATATGACTATGACTGTAGTCAGTATATATGACTATGACTATATATAGTCAGTATACAATTATATAGTCAGTATATACTGACATATATGTATATGTGTATATGTACTGACATATATGTGTTTATATGCACACACACTGACCATATATGTACTGACATATATGTGTGTGTGTGTATTATACATATATACACAAACTCACACTGACCGTATATATGTATATATTCCTGCAACTGAATACACACACACACACACACACACACACACACACACACACACACTCAGCTTCAGGAAAACTGGTGCCATTATATAAAATATACAGTTCTTGAAATTTGGATTTGACTATTAAGTCACACTGACTCTCTCTAAATTTTATATATATATATATATATATATACACACACACATATAGCATATATTTAGTACATAGTACATACACACACATACACACATATATACATACGTGTTGTGTATTTACATACATTTATTGAACACATTAAAATCTATTAATTTGCAAAATTATACATACAAAATTAATCATACACTTGTGATTAACCTTTTCATTCTTTCATGTTTCTTTGCATAAAGAAGTAAGAGAGTTGTTTGGATATTAGAGTGGAAGAGTATACATACATAATCAGAAATTTCTAGAGGAAACATGAAGAGATGTCAACTATTTCTCCATTTTTTACTGATAATGCTTTCCAGAATCATGACTTTTGATTTTTGTTGTGCTATAATTACTCGCTCTTTACAATGTCCACTTACTTCCTTGAGGGATATGACAGGAAGATTGAGAAAAACTATGGCTGGAAGGCTGGCAGTGCTGTAGAGACCCTGGGACCTGGTACCTTCTTCTTTGGCTCCAGGTCATCCTGTGGTCTCCCCACCTTCCTCCTGCTTCCCTGGGCCCTCCTCACAACACTTCACAGATTTCTGTCCTCGTCTTGTTACAACATCTTTTCTAAACTGTATTTTACAATAATTTCTCTACATTTCCTAAGCGTCTGAAACATAGTGTGACAATTTCAGATATATTAATACTTTATACAATTCCTCATTCTGGTTTAGGAAAAATTACAAATCAGTTTAAAACTATTTTGGCAAGCAATCTAAATTAACTACAGAATATCTTCTTATTGCTTTCCTGTAATAGGAAAGACGTGGTGATGAGTGGTACACAGGCAATTCTTTATGAAAGCTATGGAATTCAGGGCATTGCTAATTCTTACTAAAATATGTGGAAACTTAGCAACTTTGAGCATCATAAAAAATAAATAGGAAGGTACATGGAAGAAAAACCATGTTCTCTAAAACCCCATAAAGCTAAGTTTTCTAAATATAATAAAATGTAAAATTTTTTAAAAATCTGACTTTTTTCTGGTTTATTTTCCTTTTTAATTTTTAATTTTTGTGGGTATGTAGTAGTTGTATGTATTTATAGGGTACATGAGATATTTTGATACAGGCATGTAATACATAATAATCACAGCATAGAGACTGGGGTATCTGACTTAAGCAGCTTTTGTACTGGACCACACTTAAAATAGTTTAAAGCTAAAATAATGGTATACAAAGAATTATCAGCACAGTCAACAATCATCATCATCATCATCATCATCATCATTTTCCGTTTTTTCAATCTGAACCAAAGGGAGATTGTTGTATCTACTGACAAATACAAAAATCAAATGGGATTATGAGAATGGTCCTGTGTCAGCTAGTTATAAATAGAAAATACACATATATATCCTATCGGAAGGAAAATACACATATACACACATCACCCAAATGGTGATGTTTTACAACACGTTATGTATAAAATTAGGCATAAAATTGAACTTTAATTTTCAGTGAAGTATGAATAAAATAGTGAAGAGCTCTCCAGGTTGACAATTATAGGAACAATTCTAAAACTACTCATCAGCTGATTGGGACTCCTCATAAAATTAATTTAAATGCACCAAAAGCCATATTGTATTTACACTATAGAAGGTAAAACTGGTACAGCCATTTCATAAAAAGATTTTTGATATTTTCCTGTTTTTTTAAATTGAATAATTGTGACACAGAGAATGAGAAATGCATTAATCTTCTTCTTAGAGGTTTCTCTGTCGAGTTTAAGTTGCCAATGTCATATGCCTGGCAGTGCGGTGGCCAATTTAAATGGAACCATATGGGATTCATTCAGTCCATGTAAACTACTTAAACGTCACCTGACGGTCCCCTCCCCTGCACCGTCGGCTGCCATAACCTAATTTAACAAGCTCTTTCAGAGTTTGGACATTTGTTTGGTAACAACTGACATTACCTGGCATTATTTCATGTTTTATTCTGAATTATTCTACTACAGAAGCTTAAGTTTAATTCCATCTATACATATTATTTAATGTTTGCTTTGTCATGGCTCTGAGCTAGATGTTGTGAAACAATGTGCTTAACTGCCACTTTTACTGCCACTGTTGATACTATTAATTGCCAGGTATGGTGGCTCACGCCTGTAATCCCAGCACTTTGGGAGGCCAAGGTGGCCGAGGCGGATCACGAGGTCAGGAGTTGAGCCTGGCCAACATGGTGAAACCCCATCTCTACTAAAAATACAAAAAATTAGCCAGGCGTGGTGGCGTGCACCTGTAATCCCAGTTACTCAGAAGGCTGAGGCAGGAGAATTGCTTGAACCCAGGAAGCGGAGGTTGTAGTCAGCCGAGATCACGTCACTGCACTCCAGCCTGGGTGACAGGGTGAGGCTCCATCTCAAAAACCAAAACAAAACAAAACAAATTAAAAAAAATCTACTAATTATAATTTTTGCTTCAGCAGCACTCAGTAGATTTTAGCTACTTTGGATCAGATCATATACTAATTTTTTAATTATGGTAATACACATCACATGAAATTTACCATTTGAACTGTTTTATATGTAAAGTTCAGTAGCATTAAGTACATTCACGTTGTGCAACCATCACTACCATCCATCTCTAGAGCTCTTTCACCTTCCCAAATGAAAACTCTGAACCCACTAACAATAACCTCCATTACCAGCCCCTGGCAACAACTATTCTATTTCTTGTCTCTATGAAATTCACTACTCTAGGTACCTCATATAAATGAATAACGTAGTAGTTGTCCTTTTGTGTCTAGCTTATTTTCCTTAGCATAATGTCTTGAAACTTCATCTGTGTTACAGTATGGGCCAGAATTTTCTTCCTACACTGCACTAGGCTTCTCCGTTTGTCCATCAATGGAAATTTGGGTTGTTTCTCTTTTGGCTCTTGTGGATACACCTGCTCTGAACATTGGTGTAACATAACCTAATTATTTTATGTGTATTAATTCATTTAATCTTCACAACCTATTTTACTCAAGTTAACTATTTCATGATAGGTGCTTTACTAATCCCATTTTATAACTGAGGAAACAAAAACTCAGGGAGATAAAGGAATTTGTCCAAAGTCACGCAGCTAGTAAGGGGTAGAGCCTGGATGATTCCAAGCTTATCCCTAATCACTAAGGATAAGATAGCACACTTCCTTCAAGGAAGTTAGAATTGCACAAAGTGTAAAAGTATACAAACACCTAGTAAGCACACTGGCATGTGATAAATGCTGAGAGCTTTTTAAGGGAAAGTGCCAGACATACTTAGCATGCAGGCTTAGTAAAAATCTAGATTAGGTCTGGCAGCCAAAATCTAGATGATGACCTGCTTTATACAGCCAGAGAACTAAGAATGGTTTTACATTTGTAAAGCGTTGCATTTAAAAAAAAAAAAAAGAGGGCGGGGGCTGGGTATGGTGGCTCAGGCCTGTAATCCCAACATTTTGGGACGCTGAGGTGGCTGGACTGCTTGAGCCCAGGAATTCAAGACCAGCCTGAGCAACATAATGAGATCCCATCTTTACAAAAAATGTAAATGTTCGCTGGGTGTTATGACATGTGACTGTGGTCCCAGCTACTCGGGAGGCTGAGATGGGAGGATCACCTGAGCCCACGGAGGTTGAGGCTACACTAAGCTGTGATCTTGGCACTGTACTCCAAACCTGGGCAACAGAGCAAGACTGTGTTTCAAAAAAAGAAAGAGAATGAGAGAAGAGGGGAAAAGAAAAAAAGAGGGAAGGAAAAAAGCAAGGAAGGAAGGAAGGAGAAGGAGGAGGAAGGGAGGGAGGGAGGGAGGGAAGACAGAGAAAGAAAAAAGAAAAACAAGAAATGTAACAGAGACCTTACATGGTCCACAATACCAAAATCATTTTCCATCTGTCTCTTTACAGCAGAAGTTTGCTAACTCCCGTGTTTAAATTTTATTTTTAATTGATGAATAATAATTGTACATTTTTATGAGGTGCAATGTGATGTTTGGATACATGCATACACTGTAAAATGATCAAATCAGGCTAATCAGCAGATCAGTCACCTCAAATATGTATCATTCGTTTAGCAGTGAGAATAGTTAAAATCCTCTCATATATTTCAAAACAGACAACACTTATTAACTATATTCACTATGCTGTGCAAAAGAACAACAGAAATTATTATTCCTATCTACCCAAAACTATGTACCTACTGACCAACATCTCCCCCTTCTCTATCCACCCTCTCCTCTAGCCTCTGGTAACCACCATTCTACTCTCTACTTCTGTGAGCACTGTCTTTAAATTCCACATGAAAGTGAGACTATATGGTATTTGTCTCTCTGTGCCTGGTTTATTTCACTTAACATAATGTCCTCCAGGTTCATCCATGTTATCACAAGTGTCAGAGTTCCCTGCATCACGGGTTTTAATCCACACCTTTGATGTACTTGGCTCTAGTAAGTACAAGCGTGGGGAAAATGTAAAACTCTTTTGGTGCAAGCATTCTGCATCATGTTTCAGACTTTCAAAGAAAATTTTAAGTCATCCTCAACAACATGACATTAATTTGAGGCTAGAGAAGATACTGACTATAACCCTGACAAAAGCCACTTGAGCAAATCCGTCAGAATCATTCTGCAGGTATAAATTTTTAAATCACAAACTCAGGAGGGAAAATGTAACTTCATTTCTCCATAACCCAGAAAGCTTTCTAGTAGGAGCTGGAATTCTGGCTGATACAGAGACTGGAAGTAGTCACAGCAGGTGTCTCTGTCCAGTTAAGGGATAAGCCTGTTAGTTCGTGTCTGTATTGGTCGCAGACCCTTGAAAATTCCTTCAGGGGTTCTTTTACTTCCCCTTCATCCCCAGAGTTAACTCTGGTCTCTTCTGGCTTTGCTAATTGCCTTGGTAAAGCGGGAAGGGGAGTGTGTTCAAGCCCCAAGTAGAGGTCAGCACTGCACTGTCCTCAGGGATGTCGACCTGCTGCCGATGGAGCCAAGTCCTCCCATCCCAGGCTGGGGCAGTGCTCTCCACAACGTTTTGGTGACCCTTTCTCCTCCCTCTGCCAGACCTCAGGCAGGAACATGGTCTTGCTCACCTGCCTTTGGTACCTCAGGGTGTCCTTGGATAACTGGGGCTGTCCTCACCAGCCACCAGAGCTGCCGCAGGGCATCCAGTCCTGTCACTGAATGTGCCGCAGCACAATGAGGATGCCGTGCAGGCTGCTGTTGGAGACTGGCGTTCTCTTTTCCACTACACACTTGAGAGTGCACACTCAGATCCCTGAGCTTCAGTGAAGACTTCCATTAAGCCACCACCGGCAAGGCTCTGCTTGAGAGCAGAGCTTCAGGGCAGTCCCCACCTCTCTATGCATCCTATCGTGCAGTCCTGCTGAGGGTTCCTAGTCTGCGAGATAGCAGAAAAATTAAAACACCTTTAGCCTGCTCAATTCCCTTTCAAACTTTTTCTACCTCAGACCAAAAGATACTTTTGGACTTCAGAAGTGAAGATTAATGCCTTGGTTCACAGTCTCTGCAATGATCCCCTTTTCTCTATACAGAAGACTCAAGACAATCTGAGTTAGGAGCAAAGACGGAGGTCTGAGGGCACTGGCGAAAAATTTCAGTGAGCTTGGAAGCAGGGTCATTTATGTTAATTGTACGTGTCATCCCACACAGAAATGGCCTTTATAGGAATTATCAGTGTCGTGAAGAAAGTTTTTATTTCCATTTTTAAACCTCATATCCCCTCATCAAAAGCTCCCACCATGAGTTTCTGGCTGACTTACGCCAGGACTCACAGAATGATTCATCCCCACATGAAAAAGTATTTTCACCAGCCTCAAAGGTTTTCAGGAATTACTAGATCAAAGAATTGTTAAAGAAACTTTCCAAAAGCTCATTCTACTTGCCCCTCCAAGCAAAATACTAACTTTGTGATGGATTTTAGACATTCCTAGTCCGTAACAATGGCATGAAACTTTTTTTCTTTTCTTTTTTTTTTAATAGAGACAGGGTTTTGATGTTGCCCAGGCTGGTCTCCAACTCCTGGGCTCAAAGTGATCCAACCGCCTCAGCCTCCCAAAGTACTGGGATTACAGGCGTGAACCACCGTGCCCGGTCCCGCACAGAAGTTTTTGATGTTCGGTGTGCCACCTTCAATGATGGCTGTGTGGATCCAATATCTGCTTCTCTTTCATTCATAAAATTCACCAAGTTCACATTGGAAAACATTATTCTATGGTTATTCCAGAAAATATTAGATTATCCCCGTTTTGTTTGAAAACTGACTGAAAACATGACATCATGTTCCCATCTGGCAGGAGTGCACAGCAGGCATGGAAGATAGGGATGAGTGCGTCCAAGTTAGTTCCAATTTTCAAACATTCATCCCGCACCGCCTGTTCAGTTGCCTGGGTAAAATTGCCCCACGCAGAGAAGCTTTTACCCCAGGTTAATAAGATGCTTTTTATATCTGTATTTGAGTTGTGGTCACTAGTAATGTTTTCTAGTCCAGATTGTGAAATTTGTATTTGTTACTCTCTGTTTTTATACCTCAAAGAACCATTTAGAGTCACTGATTCATTTCCATAAAGCAGGAACTTTCTGAAATTTAGTAAGAATAGCTAAGTACAAATCTAAAAAAAAAATTACATACTTCAAAAACTAAAAATGCATTCACTGAGATGCCTTATATCCTAATTAAATATTAGCTGAATTGCAATTGATCTTGCATTTTGATTTTGTGAAATATATATTGCCTTTACTCCAAAATTTACTAGACCACCTTCTTACGTATGGCAGTGGGCATTAGGTGGCTTGTGAATTTGAGAACTGCTCTATGGGGTTAGTGTCTGCGATTCATCAACTGAGCATGGAACAAGAAGAGAATAGCACTTTAAAGAACATTAACTGAGGACTTTGCTAAGCATTTATTTAATTAGGGAAAGCTTCAAAAGTTGAAGTTCAATCATGGGACTTTCAAAATAATCCAAGTGAGACATGAAGAGACTAAGCTGAGGGGGAGATCCATGGAAATGATGTATTAGAATCATAAGCATGAACTGTTTCAACAGACAATACACAGAATTTGGAAAAAGGAGGGAGTGATAACTCTAAGATTTTTTTCCACAAATCAACATTCATACATATTATTTTGTATTCATATACTGTGATCTTCATGGAGTAAGGTGCTAATGTAAAAAAATTGATTATTGGAGTTTATAAAAGCAACTTTTGACCATTTTCTGTGTGTGTGTGTCTACATAGCAAACTTACTTCCTCAGAGAAGCAGAAACTCTTTGTCTTACTGACACTGGAATCTATCCTCTGTAGTTTTATTCCATCAAAAAGATAACTAGGCTGGGCGTGGTGGCTCACGCCTGTAATCCCAGCACTCTGGGAGGCCGAGAAAGGTGGATCACGAGGTCAGGAGATTGAGACCATCCTGGCTAACATGATGAAACCCCGTCTCTACTAAAAATACAAAAAAAAAAAAAAAATTAGCTGGGCGTGGTGGTGGGTGCCTGTAGTCCCAGCTACTTGGGAGGCTGAGGCAGGAGAATGGCGTGAACCTGGGAGGTGGCGCTTGCAGTGAGCAGAGATCGCGCCACTGCACTCCAGCCTGGGTGACAGAGCGAGACTCCGTCCCAAAAAAAAAAAAAAAAAACCAACGGCAAAAAAAAAACAGATAACTAAGACTTTGGCCCTACGATATTTACACTCTGCATGGAAAACAACCCAGCAAATATGTTTTCTGTACTTACTGAAAAACCACCAACTATGGTTTTATATTCACTGAATACAAGTAAATTAATGAAACATTTTCAGGACAATCAGGCACAGATTGCTATTTTTTCTATTGAGTTGAGATAATTATTTGTACTAATAATAGAAAGACAGTGTGTATCCACTCCTGGAAGGCTGTGTGCTGTGCTATAAGAGAAGCTGATGCCTCTGCTTCCCCATCTTTGTTCTGTGGAGCCACACAGGCAGCCTGATACCTGGGCAAATGCTTACCTGCCCAGATCCGAAGGGCTGGTGCACCCAGAGTCGTGGCTAGGTTGTGTGCAGCACAAATTCCCGCCTCTAGTTTCCCTGCTTTCCTCTTTTCCTAAGAAATCAGTACCTGAGCTTTTTCAAAATAACTAGAGAAGAAATGAGGCAGAAAGTATCTTTTTAAACACAATCCTCATTCACTCAGAAAATTGAGAAAAAAGTTCTAAGTGATAATTGATGTCAACCTGTAAAATTTTTCAACAGCTTGAGTGTCTATTTTCTCTACAATATTGTCATCAACTCATAACCAAATATCACAAATAGGCAGCATAATGGCCTCATTAGGGCAGTTTCCACAGTGACCCACACCATCAACAATGGCATGCATCTGTCATGCATCTTCCCAGAAAGTCCTAAAATTCTACAGGAAAAACCTCTTGGAAAGAAAGTTTCAAATGTTGATGAGGTCCACCCATATAGTAAATCTCTTCAGGTGAGAAGCTATAAACATAAGACACTTCTTCAGTTTCATCCATTTTGTAAACTCATTTGCTGAAATGTTCTTCACAGTAACATCTGTGTTCACTGCATTGTTTCCAAGTATTTAAAATCCCTGAAGAAGTAAGTAATCCATGTGTTTTACGCCATTTCAACAGAAATGTCTTAGGCAATGTTTATCTTTGCTGCTTACAGATCCCCAAATAAGACAGCTTGCTTCATTAGTGAAGGCCCCTTGAAAAAATTCTCAAACTCTCCTTCAGTCTAACGCATGGTTAGTTATTGTACATTCATTTTGCGACTTTAAAAAGGAGCAATTGCAGAGGTGTCAAGCCACAAATAACAATGCTGTCTAACTTTGTTAGACCATGAAAACACATGGGTTATCCTTGCAAAAAAGCATATATATTTTTTAATTTATTGCAGTAGCATCTTGAATTACATCTATCATGAGAGAATATAAAATCTTTTTCATGTTTTTCACACACTGTCATAACTTATTATTGTTTTCCATTATCTTAATATTCTGCTGTCTAAGAGATGTAGCCCCTGGGTGACCTGAAAGTCTGGCGAAGCTAGTATGATCAGGGATATAATAGGACAGTGACCATCTATGGACCTTCGACACAATACTAGAGAGCATGATAGACACGTGTGGGCCATAATGATGTTGATATTAATACGCTATTAATTCCTCTCTGACTCCAGTAAATCATCTCCACCTTGTCTAGGTTTTGCATTTCCAAATACTTGCCCTTTCTCTCTTAATAATTCTCCTTAATATCCCACATTCCTTTAACCTGAGGTGGAAAACTCATAAGTGGGGAGGGAAATCCTAAAACTCACTAGGTGACACAATACACTAAAACATTCCAGCTTGGGTCAGCAGACATGCTACAGCTGCAGACTCTTATGTTTTCTCTCTTTAGACCAAAGAGTTTATCTTACACTCATCATGTGTTGGTCTGTGGGCAGCCAAGACAACATTCAATGAGCAACCAGCAAACCCTCCCTTATGCTAGAATGCTTACTTATGGGGATACTAAAAACACTAGGTCTGTTATAGTTCTACTTGGAAACTTCAGATGCCTTTTCTTCTAACTCTGAAATTTTAATAAGATGGAAGAAGCACTTTCTGCATAATTGTTTATTTAAAACTAAATGCAATTCCAACCCAGAAGAGGCCTCTTTTGCACAAGACTAGCCAAGTTACAGATGAAGACAACAGGGTCTTAGCTCTCAGTGAGATAGCCCTCTTTGATCTTGGGAAATTCTGAAGGAATTTCTCATTTCAAAATAAGAATAAATACTTTTGGGTAAAGGGAGGAGAGAAAATTCTTCAGGTCACCTTCCATTTTTTCCTTATAAACAAATTACAATCAGTTGACCTCAGCCTAGCATTTTGATTAAAAATAACTCAAGATAGGACTGAAAGAAAACACCAAGAAGAGTGTTTTATCCTAATCTTAGAAAGACATATTCATATGACAACCAGCATAAGAAGCAAGGAATCTGAATTACAGAAAAATAAACTTTAAACTGAAACTACTAATATAATAAATGCAGAGGAGACACAGGGCAGCAAATGCACAAATAAATGTATGTCTTTAGCCAGTATGTGAACGATACCCAAAACGGCTGGTTTTCCATCTCAAACAGTCATAGAATAACAACTTCACAGTGTTTATTAATTGTTGAAATTGTCTAAAATAAGAGATATTTTCACAAATTCATTTGACACAGACACAGCTATAAGCACATGAGAAGACAGGCCTAAGGAAAAAGGTAAAATTCACCTATGTGTGTATTTGTCAACTAAACAAAGCATCGATCCATTTATTATAAAGTATAATAAAACTAAGGACAACCATTGCATAATTAAACTGCCTCTGAAAGCCAATTATTGATTATGGAGAAAACCAAGTTTTACAACTGTATGTGTGTATCATATAAAGATTTCATTTCCTAATATATATCATTCATTATTTATTTTGAAATGTTACGAATTTACTATGTGCCAGTGTATCATTTGAATTCTCATATTTTAAACATTTTAAACTATAGGTTAATTTTCTGAAATTTTCAATTAGTGTCAGAAGAAGTTACAGAAAAAGGAATAACAAACATGTTTAAATAATTAAATGGTTTCAATGGCATCTCTGAATTTCTTTGATATTATCAAAATGTTTTCTTCAATTCTACTCAAAACCTTATTTTTTTGCTCTAAGTCTTTGTCAGCTTATTTCAGTCTTATTTTTACATGTAATATACCACAGAGTTCTTCTTAGCTTCAAGTGATGCAATGTGAAAGGTGTAGAAATGCACACTGACCCTTAGCCTCTTAAATTTACAACAGGTCGGCCAGGCGCGGTGGCTCATGCCTTTGGGAGGCTGAGGCGGGCAGACCACGAGGTCAGGAGATTGAGACCATCCAGGCCAGCATGGTGAAACCCCTTCTCTACTAAAAATACAAAAATTAGCCTGCTGTGGTGGCAGGCACCTGCAGTCCCAGCTACTCGGGAGGCTGAGGCAGGTGAATCACTTGAGCCCAGGAGGTGGAGCTTGCAGTGAGCCGAGATTACACCACTGCACTCCAGCCTGGCAACACAGCAAGACTCCATCTCGATAAATAAATAAATAAATAAATAAATAAATAAATAAATTTACAACAGGTCACTTTATCCTCAAATTAGCCAATACCATGTTAGAGGTTATACTGAAATTCTAACTATGAAGATGTAGAAAGCAAAAACATATTGAATTAGTTATAATCCAATCTGTGCAATATTCATGATAATACATTTTTACAAGTTGAAAGTAATTCTGGATTATGCTTCATAACTTATGAAACCTTTGGTGGAAAAATTGAGTCTTCCCCATTAAAGGGAATTAAATAAGTTGCTTATAAAAGTGCATTAACTTGTTTGGCCCATGGGTTCATCATTAAGTGGCATGGAAGAACTAGTTTACTTGTGGTATCCAAGAGGCATGAAGAAAGACACCTCCAAAAAGTCCATTTTGATTCTTTACACTGGGACAGACAGGATGCATAGCTACCTTGTTCCCCTCTCACCCCTCAGGCTAAGGCTTGAGTAACTATCGCAGCTGTTTCCATGGCGTCTTCCCATCACATGGGTACAATGCACTGGGCTGCACAACAGGGAAACTACTTGTTTTCTGCCTGTTAATTTTTAGCTCTGAGATCTTTACACTCCACTGGAGAAAGGCTTTAATGTCTGAGACAGGGGGTCATTATTTGTTATTTTAATTATTTATGATCAGAACATTTGTTCAGTCACTCTTCCATAGACCATTCTGAACCTAATAAAGGATATTAAAACACTAGAGATAATCTATAGCCTTCAATAAATCACTCCCAATTTGGAACTCCTTTGATGAATACTCCAGGCTACCATGAGGGAGAAGAAAAAAGTCAAAACCAATGAAAAAAAGCAACAACAATGAATTTGTAATAAACTCAGTTGATAGCTAACTAAAGTAAGCCTGTTTTTCTAACTTCATTAACATGAAAATAAATTTTATTAAGATTGATATCATGCTTTTTTGCACGATGAGTTACAGGAACATGAACTAAGAATAAAAATGATCCCTATGATAAAGAATCCTCATAATCATGTACTTTAGTACAAAATATGATTTGACATCAAGAAGAGCTATGGCTTGAGATTGCTCTTGTTTTCCTTTACCCCTGTGCCCAGGCTTAGTCACTGTTTCAGTGATAATGACCATCCACTGAGGCTCTGCAGCAATAGAATCTAAAGTAACAAAACAGAGCCCATATCTCTGCAACAAATGAAATCACAGACTTAAGAAAAATAAACAGAAAAACAAAAAGTTAAGTTGTTCATGTTTCATAGCCATACTGCCTATAACAAATGCCAGAACATATTTATTTGGTCCAATGTGCAATGCATTAAATGTGCTCAAATACAGAAAACACCAAGAAATGCAACAGGGAGTTAAAAAAAAAAGGCTGGGCGCGGTTACAGGCTTATGCCTATAATCCTATCACTTCAGGACACCGAGGTGGGTGGATCAGGAGGTGAGGAGATCCAGACCACTTGGCTAACATGGTGAAATCCCGTCTCTACTAAAAAAAATATATATATATACAAAAAATTAGTCAAGCCTGGTGGCGGGTGCCTGTAGTCCCAGATACTTGGGAGGCTGAGGCAGGAGAATGGCGTGAACCCAGGAGGCAGAGCTTGCAGTGAGCTGAGATTGCACCACCGCACTCCAGCCTGGGTGACAGAGCGAGACTCCGTCTCAAAAAAAAAAAAAAAAAAAAAAAAAGAACAAAGGCAATAAGAAAATAGGAAAGCAAAATTATATAAAATACAGTAGACACTTTTGAATCTTTTTAATATATGCCTACAAATACATTTTATTAATAGTGTAAATTTAATTTCCTCTGAGAATTTATTCAAAGAAGTTCTAACAGAGTTTGTGCTCAGAAAATGCCAGGATGATTCCTTGTCACAATGTATTTGGTGTTTAAAGTTCCCTCTAATTTACACAGCAAGACAACATTCAATTTTCTACACTTCTGCTTAAGCATATGTAAAAGAAACACACTCCTCATGAGATATGTTTACAAATATAAATGGAATAGTCACAGTGGAGCATGAATAAACCATTACATGGTTATTTCTCTACAGTAGATGCTAAAGAGAGAATCAAGTCCGCCATAGTAAGAAATAAACTAAGAGTTGTGGTTAAAACATAATAAAAATCTTTTTAGACGCTTCTTTACTTTGCCAATTTTCTCATCCAAATAGGGATAATTAAATAATCTGGGACAACAAAATGTATACTGTGGCAGAACAAAAGAATCCAAGGTAAAAAAAAGGACATGGCAGAATCTAAGGTCTTCGATAAATAATACTCAGATATTGCAAGGGGTATACAAAGAGTTCAAACACTGTCAAAGTCAGGTGTGACTTGTTCAAGGCACACAAAGATCGTACCAAGGGAAACCCAGCAGGACCAGAAAGCCGAAGTGATCAACTTATTCCTGTCAAATACATTCTTGGAGTTTCAAATGTGAACAAATATGCTTATTCTGAATTTTACTTCCTTCTGCAAAGTATTAATCAATTATAATTATTTTGTTAAATGAAAATCCAGTGAGAGTCACCAAGGAGCAATACAAGGAAAAAGGCAGACTCACCATCTCTTCGATTAAGCCTTGAAAACCCCGGGCCGTGGCTGCTGGACAGCTCTGAGGAGCTGCTGAAGGATGACCTAGGCAAGGCAGAGGCCAGTGGGGCATCACAGTCAGCTGCCGGGAAAAATACCGTGATATGGTTAACACTCAGATTGCAGCTTGGGAGAAATAATAGTCCAAAAATATATATGAATATATTCTAGGATGTATGGCAATCATCACTCCTTTTTTAATTCTTTACAATTTTTAAAATTTACATTGCAGTATAATTTACAGAGAGTAAAATTCCAGAGAATTTATTTGATGTTTTTAAAGTGTATAGCTCTATTCATTTTGACAAATGCATTCAGCCTTGTAACCTCCACCATAATGAACACATAAAACAGGTCCATTAGCCCTCAAAGTTCCCTAATGTCCCACATTTTCTCAATTCTGCAAGATGTCTGGGTACATCACCCATCCAACACTACTTTAAACTCAATTTGATGCTTAGGTTCTTTACGTACACACACACAGAGGTAGTGTGAATTCTGTGCCCAAACCTCAATAGCAGCTAGAAATTCTCACAGTGCCCCAGCACAGAACCTGTGGGGGATGGGAAAAGTGAAATGCACCAGGTGTTCAGGTCAGAGTTACCTGCGTGAAGCCAGGACCCATGAAAGGCAACACCTGTAGTGATGAACTGGAAAAAGCCCACTCTGTAGACCCCTCCAGAGGGAATCACTGCGGGCTACTTGCATATAGGAGATGGAGGCTCCTCCTTTTTGCCTGATAACTTGAGCATTGCAGGAACTTGCTCTGCCTTTCCAACCCAAGGACCCCTGCATGTCACCCTCACCTCAGGGTGACTCTCTATTGCTTCAGCTCTGGTCTAAAAGAATTGCTGGGGGTTGAGTAGTGTTTGACCCAGATCATCTAATTTGTCCTAAGACCATAAGGATCCTCAGAGCCTTCTTGCTCCTGGTGTTCCCCACCGTCAAACTTGAGGAGCCCCTGGGACCATTCCCACCTTGGGTAGCTCTTTTCCTATGCGTAGCCATGGGTAACAGAAGCAACCCAGAGGCTACCTCTGAGTCCCGCAGTCCAATCCTGTAATCACTGTACTTTCAGGCATGTCATATATTTTCTCATAAAAGGGGTACCTCTTCCAGCATGGTTATTCATCTAATAATGTTAGACATAAGTTTTCTGTCACACATTAAGGTATTTCTGTGAAAGAGAAATGTTACACCTTGAATATATCATTAGATGATTCTGAACTGCATATTTTGTACACAATTTTTTTCTTTGTGAGCAACTTGTTAAGTCACAGAAAGAAGGCAACCAGAATTAACTAGATTGCTACGACTTAGCAAAATGTCAACTATGTTCAGTGAGATAGATAAGAGGTAACTCAGGGTCTCTCCTGATTTGTTTGGTTGAGTACATGATACTGCAACAACAGAAAGAAAATTCAGTGCACATAATTTGCCTGAGTGAATATCATTTCATAAAGAAATACTGGAATTATATCTGCTTTTCTAAAAGCATGCATTGCCATTAAGACAGCGACATGTCTTTAAGACATGACAAAAGAAAAACTCAGTAACTCATTGTGAAGCATCTATTCTACAATAGGGAGAACAGTATCTCATTGCTTGGTAAAACATTCAGAGTATTTGATATAGGAACATTTTTCTATATATTCCCCATAAGTGACAATGTCACATTTATACAGGTGAGTCAGACACTGGAATTTGTGATTTTTTACATACAAAGAGCAGCATAATCTAGCTAAGAAATTGCATTTAACATCTTTAGCATGAAGAGCACCCAATATTTTTACACAGCAAGAAGCCATTGAAATGTGCAGAGCTGTTAAGAAAGGTTTGCTTTCTCTATGCTTTCCTTAAATGTCCCCCCTCAATGTTTATGCCACAAGAGAGGCTTTCTTGATTTCCCCAGCACACATGCTCTCTGGATAACACTGTGCAGTCAGGATTCTCAGATGTCAGCAAATATGCTACAGAGTGGGCTAAGAAAAATAGATAAATACGAATCCAACTTGCTACGAACTTTACTTACATTTTCTAAAAAGGCATTTTAAAACTGTGAAGAAGCTAAAGTACAAGAAGGCAACTAAGGCTCTGCTCCATCTATAGACAAGTCCCACATGGCCCACGAGTGGTCACAGCAGGATCCAAGAAGGAAGGACATCATCCAGGGAATAGTGCCTCCTAAGCCTGTCTGCCTGATGTTATTTTCTCTCTATTTTCTGGGAAAGAATAAAACAAATCCAAGGACATCTAAAGTAGCATTGACATTTTTTGGATAAAATCTCTTCCTACATTAGAAAAGCATGATAGCTGTTCTCATGATGCCTCTGTCCTGCAGTATCATGCAATACATAATACAGCACTGGGCGTTTCACGTGTCCCTGGGATTCCTGGCTGACATTCTAACTCTCTCTGTGGAATCATGAGCTCTTGAAGGCACAATAAAAGTCTTTCCCAACTTCGTGCACTCTATACCTAGCGCAGAATCTGAAAGATAGCACATGCTCAATAAACTTCAACTGAATATTTACTAAATACGTAAAAGAGAATTATCATTAACCAATACATTTAATTAAACTTAGTCTTCCTAAGTTAGCAGAGTACAATTTATTAAAGTTCAAACACAAGAGGCCTAGAGGTATCACAGATTCACATCTCTAATAAAAATAATAACCAGATCTCAAGAGAAGGTTCTAAATAGGTGTAACAGATAATATTGCTATTCTTTCCCTTGGTTTCTCCCTAATTAACTTTCCAATTGTGTGTTTCACGAGTTTCAGATGATTTCCAATAGGATTAAGGTCCAAATATAAATCTGTAAAGACAGCTGGAAACAAAATTGCTGAAATTTTCCATTTCGCCTTTGGAAAATTCAAGAGTCAATAGCATCTGTCTGCCAAAGAGTCACCTTGTAATGAAGAAAATTTCTGGCACAGGCTTGAATAAATCTTGCCCTTCAGAAAGGCAATAAATTCGGGCGCGGTGGCTCACACCTGTAATCCCAACACTTTGGGAGGCCAAGGCGGGTGGATCACGAGGTCAGGAGATCGAGACCATCCTGGCTTATATGGTGAAACCCCATCTCTACTAAAAATACAAAAAATTAGCTGGGCGTGGTGGCACGTGCCTGTAGTCCCAGCTACCCAGAAGGCTGAAGCAGGAGAATCGCTTGAACCTGGGAGGCGGAGGTTGCAGTGAGCCCAGATGGTGCCAGTACACTCCAGGCTGGGCGACAGAGCAAGACTCCGTCTTAAAAAAAAGAAAGAAAGAAAGAAAGAAAGAAAGAAAGAAAGAAAGAAAGAAAGAAAGAAAGAAAGAAAGGCACTAAATTTTATAAAATAAAAGAACACAAGAACATATCTGGTACCTAAGTTTATTGTTTTTTCCCTATCATTTTGAATTCTGTGAACACTTTCTTTCTAGAAAGAATTGTACACTACTGAGTCAGAGGGGAAAATACAGTGGGCACCCCACAAGTGTTACAGGGGCTGGATCTCCCTCTTCCTCAGCTTATTTGGAAATCTGGTTAAGAGTCACTATATTTCCATGTGCTTGGCTCAATATGGAGGGTTCTAGGGTCTTAATGTTACAAGTATTGATTATTTCATATTTATTCTCACCATCTAAAGGCAGAGATTCATTGCTACATAGGTGTATTTTATATTATTGTTCTCCTACATCATGGTTGAAAATGATATAAAATGTTTTATTCAGGGTTATTTTATATCTGTTCAAAAATGGTGGACTTCCTTAAAAATCACCTGTGCTGAACTGGGTAACAGCTGGATTCATATTAAAACTTGCAGGTTTGAAGAAGAGAAGCATTTGGAAAATGCAGAGAATAAACACAGTATGGGTTGGTGACTTAGCTGAAGGCTCAACAATGGTTGAGAGAGAAGTAGAGATAAACCCATAGGGGATCCCACCTGCCACCTTCCATGCAGCCACCTCAAGTGACAACTTTGAAGATGCACGCTAGACCAGAGGGTTTTTGGCTTGCTGCACTTCCCTAGGCTTGTTGATTTAGTCTCAGCGATTAGCTCTGCCTAGGTTCCTCTCTCCCCACTCTATGGTCTTGATTTGTCCCCTGACCCCTGCCTGGCATCACTCTTAGCTTCCCACTTCTCCTTGACAAGTATTCCCAGCATGCTTTGTGATTCCCAGCATGGTGCCTATGAAGGGTTTGGGACAGAAACCATTTCTTAGTATTATGTTCATGAAAGACAGCAGAAGATTAAAATTAGCCTAAGGGCTTCCTGTATACAAATCAACACTGCATTCACAGATGTGCTAGTTTACGACAATTTTTACCACATGAATATGAAATGATTAAAAAATCAATTTGAGGAATTGCCCTTACCTAAGACAGTGATGATATACTTTTCAAAACAGTATTTCATTTGAGTATGTTAATTCTTGCACTTATTTAATAAAAGTGTATTGAGCACCTACCATGTGCAAAGCATTATGGGGCATAAAGAGAGACACGGTTCTAGGTTCAAGAAGTCCAGAATCTGACATGGGAGGGAGATGTGTAAATATCTGTTATAGGAAATAAACAGAAGAGCAAAATATTTAGATACTACTATTTATTCCAAAACACAGGGAAGCATCTTAATTGCTTAGGAACAAAACCAGCCTCTGAAAGAGCAAACACTACTAGGGAGAGATGCGTATAAAAGCGCTTCTGGAAAAGATAAACATAAACCATGCATTTTCAAACAGCAATTCATTATTCTGGGATCTGATAATAAGAATGAAAAAAAAAAGAATGCATGGATAATACATGGACATATTTTGTCCGTATCTGCAGAGGAAATGGGAAAAGCCAAAAGGGGGGCGACAACTGATCCTATGGGGAGGAGCTTTACATTCAAATGAGGACACCTCCTGGCATCTCCGGATGGAGCTCCGAATTCATTACAGTATCACTTAAAGGATTTTATTAAAAGACCAAACCACACTGCACTTGTGGTTGAATGCCTTTATCAGAGATGAATCTCACATGTGTTAGGACAGGCTGACAGTGGCTCCCAAAGATATGTCTATGCCCCAATCCCGGGACCCTGTGAAGGTTACTTCAGAAGGTCAGGTTCTCCAGATGTGATCAAAGACCCTGAGATGAGGAAATTATCTTGAATTATCTGGCTGGGTCTTAAATACCATCAGAACTGCCCTTGTAAGAGAGATAAAGGTGAGGATGAACAGAGCCCCACATAAAAGAGAAGACGGTGTGAAAATGGAGTGAGGTACCCACAAGGTGAGGCACAGGGGCAACCACAGGAAGCCGGAAGAAACGAAGAATGGATGTCCCCCTAGAGCCTCCGTAGGGAGTGTGGCCCATCTTGATTTTGGACTAGGGATACTGATGCGGAACTTCTGGTCTCCAGACTATGACAGAATAAATTCTTTTGCTTTAAGTCAGCCAGTTTATGGTCATTTCTCACAAGGGCCATAGGAAATGAACACACTGTTTATATGGAATTACATATTGGATATTTTAGGGGAAATGCAGGAGAGTTCCACTGAAAATACGATTAACATCCCTTTGAATCGCACAGATACTCAATTCCTTCTGAGAAGGGCTTCGTGATGCTAAGCCATTCTGCCAGGCTGTGGCTCTCCCCATGCTTGCGGCTGCACTTGCTCCTCACTGTGAAAGGAGCTAACCACTGTGTCCGCAGAACCTAAGGATGGAAGGAGAGGGGAAGGGGCCACCGAACTGCTAATATGAGGGGACGGCACCTTAACCAGCTTCGAATTATCAGAAAAACACAAAGCCTACTATTAAAGAGTTCAACAGATGGTTACTGTGTTATCACAGATGTATAGAAAACCTCTTTGTTCTAAAAAAAAAAAAGAAAAAAAAAGATTCCTGTCCTTTCTCAGACTGTCTCGATTAGGTCAAATTCACTAACTCCACAGCAGGCTTCTCTCTGGTTCCACATATTGAGTCAGTAGGGAGCACAGCCTCGGGAATCGAATCACAAACAGGGAAGAGGGTGCCCATACCTTCCTTCAGGCCACGTCTGGATGCTCATCTGGATACGGCGCTATTCCATTCTTCCCATTTCATCACCTGTCTTTTCAGTTCTTAATGTACCTTAACATTATCTTAATGAGAGGTTAAATAAAGCTTTTATTTAGAAGGTACCGAAAATTCATCTTGTTATGAATCTGAATTGATCTGTGCATTGCTATCTAGAGGGAATGCTTCGGAAAAAGCACATTTTACTCACAGTGAACATAAGCAGTGATGGTCAATGTAAAAATCTACTTTTTTCCATATAAAAACTTCTGTTTTACATGGTCTTGATCTCCATTCGATTATCTTCAGTCACTGTCTTCCCTACATCTCACTCCATGGGGTCTGAAGGGGGCTCACCCTACCACCTGGGGCCAGCACAGGGACACGACTCAGGCCTGGCAACTGAACGCCATGCCTGTCCTACTGGAAAGGACTGGTTCCAGGATGGTCAGGAAGCCCACGCTGAATGAATGGAAACAGAACCTGGGACTTTCGAATGAATAACAGCAGAACCTGGGTCTTTCGGCTTGAACTCTTGGGAGAAATACCCATTCATTCATTCAACAAATATTTGTTGAAAATCTATACTGTGCCAGGAGTGCCCCTATGTTCTGGGGATATAACCATAAACAACAGAAAAAGTCTCTGCTCCTGTGAAGCTTATCCTACTGAGTAGAATAAACAAATAAAGGCATAATATCTGTAGAACTCAACATTGCTAAGAAGAGAAATAAAGGAAAACAGTCACGCTTCTAAGCTGGTAAACAGTATGCCTGAAGCTACAGCATAGACAGAGCTGCCCAAGAATGAGGCCAGTTGTAGATGAAAATAAAACTGCAAGAAGGAAAGAGGCAGACTGCTGATGAAAGAATCTGATTGTCTAAATCAGCCTGGCTTCAATCAAGACACTTTGGTTCCCTTTATTGTTCAAGACTATTTGATCTTAGATTTTGGTCACCTGAAACTGAAAAATGCTCAATAAGTACAATGTCCTGAGCCCCCACCCTTATCTTCCCTCTACAGCCAATAAATTGCCAAGGATTATGTACTTTTTGTGTGTATATGGCAGCTTTTCCATTATCATGATCATCATCTCACTGTAGGTCCTCATGTTAACGACCTAACTAATCCTTACAGTCAATGTTTACTTATTGACTGTCCCCAGCCACACACACACCTTACATATCACCAGGGCAGAAACGGTTTTAAACTATTGCTGAGTGCAAGTCACACAAACAGCCATATCAACCAGCTCCAATGGATCCCCACTGCACCTGTCCTGAAATTCAAATTTCAGGTCCTGGCATTCAATTCCTTCCATCACCTGTTTCCTGTCACTCTCTGCACTACAGCCGAATCCCCTACACATTTCTCAGATGCGCTTCCTCCTTTCATCGGAGTGGTCTTCTCACTGTTTCCTGAATGTGGGATGCATGCACCAACGCTCCTTGACCGCTCACCCGATGACATTGCAGCCCCTCCTGTCTGCGAGTTCCCATCACTTATTATCTTCAGGGCTCAACTCAAGTTTTGTCTCTGCTCTGAAGTCTTCTCACATGTGTGAAGGCCCCAGTAAGGCTTACTCTTCTGAAATACTGAGGTCTGTCTCATGGAAAATGAATTACACCTCTGGAGAAGGAGCAGCACCTCACTCATGGGGAGCCACACAGCAGCCACGTGCGGTGGCAGACGGGGATGAGAGGGAACAGGAGAACCTCACTCCCGAGAAAGGAGCCTTGCCTGCTGACTGATGATTCTGGGGTGAGGAAGAGACTGGCATGACCAGCTGATGAGTGTCTGGTTCCCGGGACATGACAGACAATTCCTACAGTCTACCTGTGGGAACAGATGAGGCTTGGAAGAAGACACATAGAAACAGGTTTAAATTCTATAAATTAGAATTTACAGGGGGTAGGAGATAGGGGTTACACGTTGTCTCTCCTTCCAGATGACATTTTGACTTGTTAAAGAAACCCTAGCATAGCAACATTGAATACCTCCTGACATTGGTGTTTTCAAATGACTTACAGCACTACAAATATAAAGTTATAACAACAGCATACCAATTTTAACATACCAGGACCAAGGACTTTATTCTATGAGAATTACAAAAGACACAACACAAATGAAGACCTAGAGGAAAGTTTACACAGTTTTTTTTTTTTTTTTTTTTTGAGACGGAGCCTCGCCCTGTTGCCCAGGCTAATTTTTTTTTGTATTTTTAGTAGACACGGGGTTTCACCATGTTAGCCAGGATGGTATCGATCTCCTGACCTCGTGATCTGCCTGCCTCAGCCTCCCAAAGTGCTGGGATTACAGGCGTGAGCCACCATGCCCGGTCAAGTTTACATAAATTTAAGCATCTTAATTTGATGATCTACTCTACAGTCATTACAACAATAAATATAAGAACTATTTAAACATGTGGAGAGATGAAGGAGATGGGATGGGAAAATCTGCATATGAGAAGATAATGGACAAAGAGATCTGCTGGATTGAGATGAGATAATGGGTGTTAAATCCAACAAACACAGCTCTGGAAACACAGAAGGGATTCAACATAGATCGGCTCCTTTTCCCTGAGGAATCTGGATAGATGATCTTGTTCTCTTTCCTTTTATTTCTAAATTTCTTGCTATGTAGTTAAATTATACTTCTGTGATAAATTCAATACCTATTTTTAAACTATAGATTTTTGGCTAAAGTATATAATATGAGAATAAGACGAACCTATTTTTTTGAGACTTACTGCTAAGTAGAAAGAGAGGAAAACAAATAACAAAATTAAGTCCTGCAGAAAGACATGAGACACGACACAGAAAAAAATACAACAACACAGGTGCATATAATTTAAAAAGAAAATCATGTGGAGATGTCATCACTAATAATTGTTATTACGAATGTATCCACAGCTGTGGGAATATAAGTGATAAAGATGAGCTGTTAATAAAGGGCAATAAATGATCTTTCCACGGGTACAAAAAAATAGAAAAAATGAATAACACCCAGTATTTGATAACACAAGAGGTGACTATAGTCAATAATTACTTAATTGTACATTTTTAAATAACTCAAAGAGTGTAATTGGATTGTTTGCAACTCAAAGGATAATTGCTTGAGGGGATGGATACTCCATTTTTCTTGATGCACTTATTTCACATTGCATGCCCGTATCAAAACATCTCATGTAGCCCATCGATATATACACCTACTATGTAACCACAAAATTAAAAACTAAAAAAATTAAAAATAATAATAATTCTTTCTATGCACCTCTGAGAGTTGACAGAATTAGGGTCTGAATGAGAATATAAGGTATGAGAAGGATATGGCTTCTTCCCAAGACATGTTACAGAGGGATGGAAAGAAGACTGTGTTCAACTTATAACATCTTAAAGGGACCTCATGACCTCACAGGCCAGAGCAGGATAGGGAGCATCTGGGAGCTGAAGAAAGAGAACTTCAGTGATACTTAAGTAAGGGTTAAGAGATGCACTCCAGTTGCATTCTGAAGACAGATCCCAACAAGACCAATGACATCAGCTAGATTTTTTTCAGCCCAAAGTAATAAACCTGCAAATTATCAGAACTTGTTCACTACTCCGTACTTGGCTCTAATACGATTAGTAAGGTGGCAGTGTCAGAATCCTTGAGAAAATAATAACCAGAACATCTTAGAATTTATTGTGCCCAAGGAAGGAGCCCTGTCAATAGACAAATGTTTATTTGAGATGTCAAAAAGATAATTTCAAAACTTTAGGAAAACAGCAGGCATTATCCCATGGCAATATGTTTTATGTCCAAATTTCAACTCTATTATTTCAAGCTATGTGTGTGACTTTTGAGGCAGCTTTGACTTCAATTTTTTAACTTAAAAAGATAAGAGTATTTAGAACACAATGGGAAATGTTACATAATACTACCTTGTAGACCTCTGAGCAACCACTATACAAAGAGACACTGTTGTTATGATTGAGGACAACATTGTTCATCAAATGTGAAAAGCTACCCAAATGAAATCCAGAAAAAAAATGTTCCACTGAAGAAGAGAGAAATGGGCAAAGTAACCAAGGAAAGAATATTTACAGTGAGGCTGGGCGCAGTGGCCAAGATGGGTGAGTCACAAGGTCAGGAGTTTGAGACCAGCGTGGCCAACATGGTGAAACTTCATCTCTAGTAAAAATACAAAAATTAGCTGGGCATGGTAGTGGGAACTTGCAATCCCAGCTACTCGGGAGGCTGAGGCAGGAGAATCACTGGAACCCGGGAGGCGGAGGTTGCAGGGAGCCAAGATTGTGCCACTGCTCTCCAGCCTAGGTGACAGAGCAAGACTCCATATCAGAAAAAAAAAAGGAATACTTACAATGAAAAGGAACATTAAAAGGAGGCAATATAAAGCAAAGTAAGTTAAAGCCCAGAACAAATTAAGACTTTCAAACATTGCTAAACGCAATCAAAGAGATATTTGTATACTCATAAGAAAAACCAGAAGAAGCTGCACTCTTTTGACAAAGCTCATAAGGCTAAGAAAATAGACAGGTCCGGATCCAAGATGGCCGAATAGGAACAGCTCCAGTCTACAGCTCCCAGCATGAACGACGCAGAAGACAGGTGATTTCTGAATTTCCGACTGAGCTTTGGTGACAGTAGTGGTTCTCCCAGCATGGAGTTTGAGATCTGAGAATGGAAAGACTGGCTCCTTAAGTGGGTCCCTGACCCCTGAGTAGCCTAACTGGGAGACACCTCCCAGTAGGGGCTGACTGACACCGCATACAGCCAGGTGCCCCTCTGAGACGAAGCTTCCAGAGGAAGAATCAGACAGTAACATTTGCCATTCTGCAATATTTGCTGTTCTGCAGCCTCCGCTGGTGATACCCAGGCAAACAGGGTTTGGACTGGACCTCCAGCAAACTCCAACAGACCTACAGCTGAGGGTCCTGACTCTTAGAAGGAAAACTAACAAACAGAAAAGACAACCACACAAAACCCCACCTGTACGTCACCACCATCAAAGACCAAAGGTACATAAAACCACAAAGATGGGGAAAAACCATAGCAGAAAAGCTGAAAATTCTAAAAATCAGAGCGCCTCTTCTCCTCCAAAGGAACGCAACTCCTCGCCAGCAACGGAACAAAGCTGGATGGAGAATGACTTTGACAAGTTGAGAGAAGAAGGTTTCAGATGATCGGTAATAACAAACTTCTCCGAGCTAAAGAAGGATGTTCGAACCCGTCGCAAAGAAGCTAAAAACCTTGAAAAAGGATTAGACGAATGGCTAACTAGAATAAACAGCGTAGAGAAGACCTTAAATGACCTGATGGAGCTGAAAACCATGGCACGAGAACTACATGACGCATGCACAAGCTTCAGTAGCCAATTCGATCAACTGGAAGAAAGGGTATCAGTGATTGAAGATCAAATGAATGAAATGAAGCGAGAAAAGAAGTTTAGAGAAAAAAGAGTAAAAAGAAATGAACAATGCCTCCAAGAAATATGTGACTGTGAAAAGACCAAATCTACGTCTGATTGGTGTACCTGAAAGTGACAGGGAGAAAGGAACCAAGTTGGAAAACACTCTGCAGGATATTATCAAGGAGAACTTCCCCAACCTAGAAAGGCAGGCCAACATTCAAATTCAGGAAATACAGAGAATGCCACAAAGATACTCCTCGAGAAGAGCTACTCCAAGACACATAATTGTCAGATTCACCAAAGTTGAAATGAAGGAAAAAATATTAAGGGCAGCCAGAGAGAAAGGTCGGGTTACTCACAAAAGGAAGCCCATCAGATTAACAGCAGATCTCTCGGCAGAAACTCTACAAGCCAGAAGAGAGTGGAGACCAATATTCAACATTCTTAAAGAAAAGAATTTTCAACCCAGAATTTCATATCCAGCCAAACTAAGCTTCATACCTGAAGGAGAAATAAAATCCTTTACAGACAAGCAAATGCTGAGAGATTTTGTCACCACCAGGCCAGCCTTACAAGAGCTCCTGAAGGAAGCACTAAACATGGAAAGGAACAACCAGTACCAGCCACTGCAAAAACATGCCAAATTGTAAAGACCATCAAGGCTAGGAAGAAACTGCATCAACTAATGAGCAAAATAACCAGCTAACTTCATAATGACAGGATCAAATTCACACATAACAATATTAACCTTAAATGTAAATAGGCTAAATCCTCCAATTAAAAGACACAGAGTGGCAAATTGGATAAAGAGTCAAGACCCATCAGTGTGCTGTATTCAGCAGACCCTGCTCACGTGCAGAGACACACATAGGCTCAAAATAAAGGTATGGAGGAAGGTCTGCCAAGCAAATGGAAAACAAAAAAAAAAGCAGGGGTTGGAATCCTAGTCTCTGATAAAACAGACTTTAAACCAACAAAGATCAAAAGAGACAAAGAAGGCCATTACATAATGGTAAAGGGATCAATTCAACAAGAAGAGTTAAATATCCTAAATATATATGCACCCAGTACAGGACCACCCAGATTCATAAAGCAAGTCCTTAGAGACGTACAAACAGACTTAGACTTCCACACAATAATAATGGGAGACTTTAACACACCACTGTCAACATTAGACAGATCAACGAGACAGAAAGTTAAAAAGGATATCCAGGAATTGAACTCAGCTCTGCACCAAGCAGACCTAATAGACATCTACAGAACTCTCCACCCCAAATCAACAGAATATATATTCTTCTCAGCACCACGTCACACTTACTCCAAAATTGACCACATAGTTGGAAGTAAAGCACTCCTCGGCAAATGTAAAAGAACAGAAATTATAACAAACCGTCTCTCAGACCACAGTGCAATCAAACTAGAACTCAGGATTAAGAAACTCACTCAAAACCGCTCGACTACATGGAAACTGAACAACCTGCCCCTGAATGACTACTGGGTACATTGAGAAATGAAGGCAGAAATAAAGATGTTCTTTGAAACCAAAGAGAACAAACACACAACATACCACAATCTCTGGGACACATTTAAAGCAGTGTGTAGAGGGAAATTTATAGCACTAAATGCCCACAAGAGAAAGCAGGAAAGATCTAAAATTGACACCCTAACATCACAATTAAAAGAACCAGAGAAGCAAGAGCAAACGCATTCAAAAGCTAGCAGAAGGCAAGAAATAACTAAGATCAGAGCAGAACTGAAGGAAATAGAGACACAAAAAAACCCTTCAAAAAATCAATGAATCCAAGAGCTGGTTTTTTGAAAAGATCAACAAAATTGATAGACCGCTAGCAAGACTAATAAAGAAGAAAAGACAGAAGAATCAAATAGACACAATAAAAAATGACAAAGGGGATATCACCACCGATCCCACAGAAATACAAACTACCATCAGAGAATACTATAAACACCTCTACGCAAATAAACTAGAAAATCTAGAAGAAATGGATAAATTCCTCGACACATACATCCTCCCAAGACTAAACCAGGAAGAAGTTGAATCTCTGAATAGACCAATAACAGGCTCTGAAATTGAGGCAATAAGTAATAGCTTACCAACCAAAAAAAGTCCAGGACCAGATGGATTCACAGCCCAATTCTACCAGAGGTACAAGGAGGAGCTGGTACCATTCCTTCTGAAACTATTTCAATCAACAGAAAAAGAGAGAATCCTCCCTAACTCATTTTATGAGGCCAGCATCATCCTGATACCAAAGCCTGGCAGAGACACAACAAAGAAAGATAATTTTAGACCAATATCCCTGATGAACATCGATGCAAAAATCCTCAATAAAATACTGGCAAACCGAATGCAGCAACACATCAAAAAGCTTATCCACCATGATGAAGTGGGCTGCAGCCCTGGGACGCAAGGCTGGTTCAACATATGAAAATCAATAAACGTAATCCAGCATATAAACAGAACCAAAGACAAAAACCTCATGATTATCTCAATAGATGCAGAAAAGGCCTTTGACAAAATTCAAAGACGCTTCATGCTAAAAACTCTCAACAAATTAGGTATTGATGGCACCTATCTCAAAATAATAAGAGCTATCTGTGACAAACCCACAGCCAATATCATACTGAATGGACAAAAACTGGAAGCATTCCCTTTGAAAACTGGAACAAGACAGGATGCCCTCTCTCACCACTCCTATTCAACATAGTGTTGGAAGTTCTGGCCAGGGCAATCAGGCAGGAGAAGGAAATAAAGGGCATTCAATTAGGAAAAGAGGAAGTCAAACTGTCCCTGTTTGCAGATGACATGATTGTATATCTAGAAAACCCCATCGTCTCAGCCCAAAATCTCCTTAAGCTGATAAGCAACTTCAGCAAAGTCTCAAAATCAAGATTTTGTATCTTGATTTGATACAAAATCAATGTGCAAAAATCACAAGCATTCCTATACACCAATAACAGACAGAGAGCCAAATCATGAGTGAACTCCCATTCACAATTGCTTCAAAGAGGATAAAATACCTAGGAATCCAACTTACAAGGGATGTGAAGGACCTCTTCAAGGAGAACTACAAACCACTGCTCAATGAAATAAAAGAGGATACAAACAAACGAAAGAACATTCCATGCTCATGGGTAGGAAGAATCAGTATCATGAAAATGGCCATACTGCCCAAGGTAATTTATAGATTCAATGCCATCCCCATCAAGCTACCAATGACTTTCTTCACAGAATTGGAAAAAACTACTTTAAAGTTCATATGGAACCAAAAAAGAGCCCACATTGCCAAGTCAATCCTAAGCCAAAAGAACAAAGCTGGAGGTATCACACTACCTGACTTCAAACTATACTACAAGGCTACAGTAACCAAAACAGCATGGTACTGGTACCAAAACAGAGATAAAGAACAACAGAACAGAACAGAGCCCTCAGAAATAATGCCGCATATCTACAGCTATCTGATCTTTGAGAAACCTGACAAAAATAAGCAATGGGAAAAGGATTCCCTATTTAATAAATGGTGCTGGGAAAACTGGCTAGCCATAAGTAGAAAGCTGAAACTGGATCCCTTCCTTATACCTTATACAAAAATTAATTCAAGATGGATTAAAGACTTAAATGTTAGACCTAAAACCATAAAAACCCTAGAAGAAAACCTAGGCAATACCATTCAGGACACAGCCATGGGCAAGGACTTCATGTCTAAAACACCAAAAGCAATGGCAACAAAAGCCAAAATTGACAAATGGGATCTAATTAAACTAAAGAGCTTCTACAGAGCAAAAGAAACTACCATCAGAGTGAACAGGCAACCTACAGAATGGGAGGAAATTTTTGCAATCTACTCATCTGACAAAGGGCTAATATCCAGAATCTACAATGAACTCAAACAAATTTACAAGAGAAAAACAAACAACCCCATCAAAAAGTGGGCAAAGGATATGAACAGACACTTCTCAAAAGAAGACATTTATGCAGCCAACAGACACATGAAAAAATGCTAATCACCACTGGCAATCAAATGCAAATCAAAAACAACAATGAGATACCATCTCACACCAGTTAGAATGACGATCATTAAAAAGTCAGGAAACAACAGGTGCTGGAGAGGATGTGGAGAAATAGGAACACTTTTACACTGTTGGTGGGACTGTAAACTAGTACAACCATTGTGGAAGTCGGTGTGGCAATTCCTCAGGGATCTAGAACCAGAAATACCATTTGACCCACCCATCCCATTACTGGGTATATACCCAAAGGATTATAAATCATGCTGCTATAAAGACACATGCACACGTATGTTTACTGCGGCATTATTCACAATAGCAAGACTTGGAACCAACCCAAATGTCAATCAATGATAGACTGGATTAAGAAAATGTGACACATATACACCATGGAATACTATGCAGCCATAAAAAATGATGAGTTCATGTCCTTTGTAGGGACATGGATGAAGCTGGAAACCATCATTCTCAGCAACTATCCCAAGGACAAAAAACCAAACACCGCATGTTCTCACTCATAGGTGGGAACTGAACAATGAGAACACATGGACACAGGAAGGGGAACATTACACAATGGGGACTGTCGTGGGGTGGGGGGAGGGGGGAGGGATAGCATTAGGATATAGCTAATGCTAAATGACAAGTTAATGGGTGCAGCACACCAACATGGCACATGTATACATATGTAACAAACCTGCACGTTGTGCACATGTACTCTCTATTACTTAAAGTATAATAATAATAAAATAATAAAAAATTAAAAAGTTCAGTGTTCGAGTTCTCTCTTTGTCTCTTGGCCTCTGCGATGCCTGCAGAAACCCAGTCGCAACCCATTCATTCATATTCCTCTCCTTAGAGCCAGGAGTTAGCGCCCCAAGGGCAGTGCTGAATCCCTGGACAGGACTCGGGATAAATGCATTCCCCCTGCTGTCTCTCAGAGGCACAGCTGTGAAACACATTCTACCAGCTTCCTGAGAGCTTCCCAGGGAGTTCATGCCCCAGTTGCTCACAGAAGTGACTAGCTCAATGACACCCCCTTTTGGTGGATTTTTCTTCTCTATTCCATTCTTCCCTCTTTTATGAGCTCACTTTCTAAAAGAGGCTACCTGCACAAACGCCCATCACAGGCTCAGCTTTCTAAAACTCTGGCTGGGACAGTGGACTTTCCAGAATGGAATGTGGGCAGTATTCTAAAATACTAAATAAAATGCAATAGGAAAATCAAAGGGATGAATGTCACATGGCATAAAGAAGGAGGTAGAGGACATCTGCCTAGCCTGCCAAAAACAAAACAAATTGACAATCAACCCTGGCCACCCAGGAGATGAGCTTTGTCACAGCAATTCTTCCTCATATCCCAGAAAAGAGGAGAAGAAATGAGGACAGTAGAATCAACTGTGACATCCAAAAAAGGAAGGCTGCCCAATCTCTTCTCTAGAATGTGTCAACTGTGATTTATGAAATGACATATGCTATTTTTATATTGCAATGTTTGCTTATCTATAGGTAAGATCTCACTATTTCTTATGTCATGTTATAATTATATTCATGGAGAGGATGACCATTGCACAGACAAGTACACTGTGAAGAGCCGTGAGGAGAGATTTTACCCTACTTGCAAGCTAACAAATGCGTCTGCCAGTTTGTTTCATGGTTGCGGCAGAAGACTCCTGGGTCAAAGCAAAGGACTGTATTACTTACAGCATAGCAAACAATATGAGCATCAGCATATTTGCATCAATTTCCCTGCCTCCAAGTCCTCTGGGGGAACATGGATGGGCACAGATGGATGTGTGCACACGCAGTGGGTTACATGACAAGTGAGGAGCCCTGAGCTTAGGGAATTCAAAGTTTTCTATGGGCAGCAGGCATTGCTTGCCCTTTGGCAACACTGCTGAAATAAATCTCTTATAGTTCAAGATGTATTGATAAGCGTGTTAAGCTTATTTTTATACATGAAGAATAACAAATTGTTATTTTCTATGGTTATTCACAGTATCTCAAAATCTATGTGATATTTTACTAGCTTAGTTTTATTATAATTTTAAAAGACCATTTGGGTTCCTTTGTTAGTGGACAAGAATAAAAAGAGATAAATTAGTTACTTTCTTAAAGCTAAGCAACATCATTTTCTATTGAGGAACCCAAAACTTTCCTTTTACAAATGTTTGTAAATTGTAGGTTCTGTGACAGCCTGTGCTATAAAATGTCATAAGCTTGTAAGAGCTTTCTTAACACAGCTGTGGACTTTTCTCCTGGTGTTGTACAGCAGTTCAAATTAGCACAAGAATCATAAACCCTATATCTGAACAGCTATATAATATTATATATTTATTTTCCCATTTGATGTGGCATTCCTTTTTCTACCAATCTTCTTGCAATAAATTCATAAATATCTTAATTATAGCAAATGTGAAGTTCTTAAAGTTGAGAATCATCAAACATATTTCTATTACAGAGATATATTCTTCAAAAAGTCATCTAAAATAGGAAACCCAACTGGGAGACACCTTAAAAGGTTATCTGCCACAACAGAGGCTTTGCTTAAAATACTGTTCTCTCTGTATTCGTGTTAATAATTGATTTGTCTTTGAAATTAAATTAGGAATCTACTATATCTAGTGGTCTTGAAATCAAAGCCCCCTCCCCGTTCCTTATCTTCACTGCTGTGTTCAAAAAGACTAGACTCCAGGGACCTGTCCAAAGCTGAGTTAAATATAGGATGTCTGAGAGACACCCTTCTTTCCTAGTTTGAGGGTAAGCATGTAGCTGTATGTGTGTGGAGGGGTGGGTGGAGGAGGTTAGCTGTATCAGGGTAGGCATAATACTATATTTTAAATCCCTCCTTCTGTTATAAATGTAAGCTGAAAATAGTCTCTGCTCCCAGCGGCAGCAATCGTAAACTCGCTTAGTTCTGCCTGTAATTTAATTTAAACATGTGACATTGAGACAATGTTTCTTTTAATTCACATATAACTTCTTCCTCACCCACATTCCAGCCAAATAAACACATACTTATAGAAAAATGTGATTGTTTTCCTGGGCACCCCAACAATTCAACTGTCCCTAAAACACCAGGTTCAATTTAAACTCTATTAGCTTGTCTGAGGGCTAAGATATCTAAAAATCCAAGACAAATTATCATTTGCGTATATGGAGGCAGCTCTGATTGAACAGATATCTAAAACTGATAGGTAATATTTTAGATCAAATCACTCCATCAAGTCAAAAACTAATTCAACTGTTTGTTCAGTTTCCAAAGGAATCCTTCCATTTTGGTCTAGTGTTCCATAAACATTGACTTTACATGAAAAGGACAGTGAAGAGATCTCTTGAACCGGCCAGAAAGTTGAAGCTCAAGGTTGTAGAAGATTTCAGCTACCAAGTCCAAGCCTTCTAAAAGATTCCCAATATGTACATATATCATTTTCCTAACTCTACATTTGCCTGAGAAACAATGACATTCAATAAACTTTTTTCCATGGGATTTAGTTACAAAATAAGTCAAGGAACTACAAGTTATATATTTCCTGGAAAAATATACTATTATACATATATATTATATATTCAAAACTCTGTAAAGCATGTAAAGTATAAGCATATACTGAGTTATAAGGCATAACTCAACATGTTATTTTAACCTAAAATTTTCTTAGGGCCTCAACTGCAAATGCTTTAATTGCCAATGGTTCATAAACACATCTGTGAATCAGAAGCAAGTAATATCCTCTGTTTTTATACTCTCAAAAAATGTGATTATACTTAATCAAAAGTAATTCAAACCACAGCCCAGGCAATACATATTAGACCATGTCTTCTTGGTAATTTAATTCTTAGCAATAATTTTAATTGCTGCCTTATTAAGTAGGTATGCTACTTAAATTACAATCCTGTAGTTATAAGGTTAAAACTATTTTAAAATCTCAAATGTTTTTAGATTTCAATCACTCTTTGTATTATTATAACAAAAATGTTCATTAACTGGAACACATGCAGTATCATTTTTTAGCCCCCACTTTATGGTATTTTTTAATTTTTATTACCAGAGTAGTCATTTAATTATAAAATTTTAACCAAGCTAAGCATATACTCCGTTTTTTAGAAAACTAGGTTTACTGTAGTCCTGTTAAGGCTATCATAGTAAGTAATGAATTTCACACTTGTCTTTTATACAGTACCACAACACATCAAGCAGATACACGAAATCCTTGACAAAAGACATTTAAAACAAACAATTCCATGCTTTATATGTCAAGTGGAAAAGGAATATTTTTTCTACAGTGACAGAGCAGACTTGACATGTGCACAATCATGTACAACCAAGCGTTTGCAAATGCTCTTACAACGTGGAGCAACCGGGCCTAGGGACAAGCAACCTTTCAGCTAAGAGTCTCATCAAAGGTGCGGAAGCCCACTACAGAAGACCAGATAACAGTCAGTCTGACGGGTTCATTCAGATATTCAAGCTTTAAAAAGTACTTCGAAGACTGATACAGATGTCCTAGGCAATAAACTTCCCAAAAAGAATGGTGAACAATCCCAGTGACAATTACATCTTTGTCATTCAGAAATCCAGGCTAATTGGATTTAGAGACATACATAAATGAACTGTTATTTCTCATAATTGTTTTTTTTCAGCCTCTTTATTTTTAATCTACATCTTTTAGGTAAAATGCATCAATTTAACTACATTTACTTATTCTGAGTTTTTCTATTGGTCCATGTTTCCTTTAAACACAATTTTGAGTTTTTTAAAGTAACCATTTGATTTTGAAACAAATTTACAGAAAACATGGAAGAACTATGCTAATATGCTGTATCACCCCTGAATACTTCAATATACATTTCCTACAACAAAGATGTTCTCCTATATAACCATAATATGATCATCACAGTCATCATGGATAAAGTTCCAATATTTAATCCCCAATCTTGTTCAAGTTTCACCAATTCCCAATCATGTCCTTCATAACATAAGCATTTAATGCAGAATAGTATTTAGTTGCCTTGTTTTCTTAGCCTCTGTCAATCTGGAATGCCTCCTTCCTCACTCCACTCAACCTCTGACAACTTGCTATAAGTCACCACCAGTGCTATAGGTCACCACCTGTCTCTCCAGGTCCCCACCCTTGCTACACTGTGGATGCTTTCCTTACCCTGCTGGTTTCTGAATGCTCTGCCATGGTCCTGGGCCTCCCCACTACCCAGCATGGATGCCTAAGCTGAACTGAATGACCTTGGACTGAATTGTTCAAAAAGAGAAGGGGAGAGGAAGAGGAAGAAGAATGCCAAGTAATTTGATTTTTCTTTTTTCATGATCAAACCAATGTCTTGGAATTGATTATTATTTCTATGGGCTACTTATGCTCCGTACTGTTTGTATAGAGTTTGGTGAAAATGAATAAAGGCAACTGAACTACATTTTTTGGTTTGTTTTTTTTTTTGAGACAGAGTCTCACTCTGTCACCCAGGCTGGAGTGCAGTGGCACGATCTCAGCTCACTGCCTCCTCACAGGCACCTGCCACCATGCCCTGAAATTTTTTCATATTTTTAGTAGAGACGGGGTTTCACCATGTTGTCCAGGCTGGTTTCGAACTCCCGACCTCAAGTGATCCACCCACCTCACCCTCCCAAAGTGCTGGGATTACAGGTGTGAGCCACCGTGCCCGGCCTGAACTCCATTTTTTATAGAGTACCATTTGACACTAAAATTAAGAGACTGTTACTCATCTGCAGAAACTCTCTTTAAATGGTATTACTAAAAGGTCCAAAATGAAAAATCTGTAAAAATAATTATTCCTACACTCTGTGAGATCTCTTTCCTGACACATTTCACATCTAAGTGAGTTTCCTCTCTAACCCACACACACTCTATAGTAGGCTTACCCTTCTTTCCCCAGGCTGGCTGGCGAACTTGTGAAACATAACCATTTAGGGGAAAAAATTGAGGCAATTAAAATTAAAAATGTTTTAGGCTAAGTAATGAATAAATTAACCCACTGAAAAGTTACATCAAAGGCTATTACTCAGCATTTTACCAATTACAGGAATTTCTGCAAAATCTGCCCAGCCATTTGTTTGTGTATCCCTGGGATCAGTGCCCAGAGTTCAATCTTTCTCTTGATGCTTCCTGCTGTTTTCAGGGACTCAATGAGAGCAGTAAGTGACCTTTCACTCACTGCAAGTCTATGGGCACTGAAGTTAGGAAAATATTTCCCTTCATGCAGAATCTTCCTAACAAAGCTTTCCCATGTATTTGTCGGGTCAAATAACATTCAGATAAACTGCACATAATCCCCAAAATGCCAAATGTTTAGAGAGCTTTTTTTTTTTTTTTTGAGACGGAGTTTTGCGTTTTGCTCTTGTTGCCCAGGCTGGAGTGCTATGGTGGGATCTCGGCTCACTGCAACCTCCATCTCCCAGGTTCAAGCGATTCTCCTGCCTCAGCCTCCCGAGCAGCTGGGATTACAGATGCCTGCCACCACGACCGGCTAATTTTTGTATTTTTAGTAGAGACAGGGTTTCACCATGGTGGCCAAGCTGGTCTCGAACTCCTGACCTCAGGTGATCCACCCACCTCGGCCTCCTAAAGTGCTGGGATTACAGACGCGAGCCACTGTGCCCGGCCTATAGAGCTCTTCCCATGAAGAGCCATTTCATGCCATCATCAACAGGCTGCCTTCGTGGGTGGCCAATGTGCTTCTGGAAAACCAGCTGTGAATAACGTGAGCAACTCATGGTGTCTAGATGAAAAGGAAACTTTTAGATGTCCTTATTGACTTTCTTCTTGGTATTGAAGGTGGTATAATTATTACAGTTACATAGTTTTATCTGGAAGAATTACTTGATCTAAAAGGTAATTTAAAATTAGTAAAATTTATTAGATATGAGGATACTAAGTTTCATCAACGAAAGAAGACTGAAAACACCCACAGTAGTAGTATTGAAATTTTACGTGTCACTCAGCAACTCGCGAGAGTCCCGTCTGGTGCTGAGTCCATTTGGAATATCTGTCCCTGCCCTCCCCTCCTCCAAAAAGAATGTTCACTATAAACGAGAAGAGCTTAATTTCTATGGGCTTTGTAATCCTTCCACTGGATTCCAAGCAAAATAACTATCAATACAACTAATCCTGAGAATAAAAAGTAATCACAACTATGCAACAAAAACAGGAAAGGTGGTGGCAGGGTCTCACTCAGATTTCATTGCTTTGCTTTTCTCCAGGAAGGTCTTTTTGAAGCCCTGTTTATTCAATAGTAAGAGTGACCTCTAGTGACTTATTTTGTTGTTGTATTTTGCCAGTTGATTGGTCAATTACTCTAGCATGCCTTTCTATAAGTAACTCATTTATGTGTTTATTTAAGCCAAACGGCAGTTTCCATTACAAGACCCAAGGATTTTGATTTAAGTAACAACGTTTTATTCACAAAGCCCCCTCACAAAAGCAGATTAAAGTTGAATCTGAAACACGGTACAGCATCTGACCAAAGGAATCCGGAGCTTGTTTTTTGGAAGGGCACACCAAGTGTAGGATTAACTGAGGCGCAACTGAATCATGATGCACAGTGAGTGCATGAACCCATGTGCGTGCCCTGTGTGTGAAGAACCAACCCACCCTTGAGCCCGCGGGCAGAACAGCACTGAGCTACGGCAAACTTTTCATGACAGCTTAGGAGGACTGCTGAAAGCTATCCTTGGTTATCCTGCAATAATCTAAATTTCCAAACATGGCCACTAGCATTTATTGGAACTTATTTCGAAAGAGATTTTGGTAGGAGAGGGCTGAGGCTGACAGCGGGGAGATGCCACTGAAAGAAAAATAAAAGTGATTTGAGAAGGAGGAGGAAGACATTTTAAAAATTCTAATCTCATGGTTTGATCAATCAAGAAAGAAAAGACAACTCTGATAGAGACTTACTCCAAGCCGAAAAAAAATGTGCAATGTTGTGTAAACATTTTTATGTGTGATAAAATATGGGTACATTATGTTTTGCTCATCTGTCTGGAATATCATCATTATATTAGAATCATAGCCCATTCTAGAAATAAATGCTTCCTAGGTGTTTACCAAATTAAGGAAAATAAAAAACAGGGAACCCGATGGCAAATTAAATAATGTAAAATATTAGCATCCAGAGAGGAATCATTTTCAAGATCACCTAAATGACTGGCTGAGTTTTGTCTTTAAGCAAGAACTTTCTACTATGAGAAACGAAGCCCCTGACAGGGGTGTTCAAGTGTTATTCCCTTAGTAGTTAGGGCAGGTTATTAATTTAGTTTCGCCTACAGGCGCTCTGTCCCTATACTGCATGGAAGTTAATTAGCATTTTAACTCTGAAGCTGCCAAGGTCGGCAAAACTGTAAGCTGCTAACATCTAAGTTGATGCAGTATGATGTAATGTCTGCCAGTTTTTTCCCTGTTAGACTTAATTCCTACAAAATATTACAATCTTAAAAAGGAATAAATGACAGCATTTGCAGGCTAATCTCTTATTAAGATGCTCTTTTCAGGTTTTACAGAAACGTCCACTTTCTCAATGAATATTCGAGTACATCGATTAAAAAGTCAAAACATGCATGGTATATCTTAGACTCCCCCACAAGAGGAAAGTCTATTGTAAACAAAATCGTCTTTTTCGGGTTGCAATTCCAAATGTTTTTTTAAGGTTCTTCATGTTCAGGAGCATGTTCTGCAATTCCACTTCCAAATATTACCGATAATAAAAAAAAAACAAAGTTTTCCAGACAGCCTAGCGCAAGTTTTAAACCATTTGCTGTACTTACGTGGATTTCCTGCTCCTACGGGGCTCCAAGTCTGAGTGGGGAGAAGCAGCAGCACCTTGAGGACGGCCCAGGCCACTGAAGCCATGCTCACTTCAGCCAGGCGCCCTGAGACCCGGGCACGGCGACGGCCGCTCTGCGTCGCTCCTGCTCTCACTCCCGTCCCCTGCGCGGCTCCGACGCTGCTCTGTCTCCCCTGTCCAGTCTCTTGCTCTCTTCCTCACGCACTGGCAGGCTCCCTCGGCGCTGCAGACCCTCCCGCCAAGCCGCGCCCGGCCCCAGCTGCGTCTCCGAGGTCGGCCCCGCGGACTCGCGCCGCAGCTTTCTGGAGCACTGGGGGCCGCGCGGCGCCGCCCCAGGCACGGAGGCAGCAGGTTCAGGCGCGTCCAGGACACTAGGCGCGGGACGCGTCTGGCAGCAACGCGAGTCAAGAAGCGAGCGGGAGGGACGCCCCAGCTCCGCCTGGCGCTCTCCTCCCGTTATACCGGCAGCTTCCTCCATCCCTCCCTCCCACCGGGGCGGGACGGCCGCGGTGCACGGACTCGCGCCAAAGACCGCGCCGTCAGCCTCCGCCTGCAGGTGGAGAACGCCAGGCTTTATCACTCCGCTGTTCACCCAACGCAGGGGCTGCACCCAGGAAAATCCTGTCCTGTTTGAGTTCAAATAGGGAAGATGGGGCAGAAATAACTCTGCGGCGTGTACTCAGGCAGACGCGCGCACACTTTGATTTTGCTAGGAATTCTGACTTGTAGAGAACCAAGCTGGGAAACCGGGCCAGGAGCAGGGAGAGGCCGGTGAGCCTGGGTTATGCGAGTGCAAGCCTTTATTTAAAGTTTTAATATTTTGTGTATCATGGGTTTTTTTTTCTTTGCGATTACATTCAGTTTTAAAACTATTTCATTCATTCAGGATTAGCGTTACTTAACAGTTGCTCCTGAGACTAGTGCGTTAGTCCCTTCACCCTAGTCCTGGCCTTGGTGGAAGTCTAAAATTTACATTTTATTCCAGCTTTCTGTCCAAAAGAGCAACCCCTGCAAGTGTAGGATGAGGAGCTCAGTCCAGCAGCAGCTAACACTGCACTCCAGCCCGGGTGAAAGAGCAAGACTCTGTCTCAAAAAAAAAAAAAAAAAAAAAAAAAGAAACAAAGCATTCTCCCAAATATTTTTGTTTATATAAAAAGATAAGTCTCACCCTAAATCTATGTTAAACTTATAGAAAGAACAGGTAGTCACAGTTAGAATGTGATTTTAGGGGCTAGGAAATCAACCCCAGACTTCAGCAAATCAATGTTCTACCATTGAAGTGTGCTAATATTTAGTATGAAACCGCTTACGGATTTCAGCTCTTTTCCTGAAAGCAAACTTTAATATAGCAGAAGTCATCTGGATTTGGGCTGGAGATGGGGAGAATGAGAGGAGGCAAGTACTATAAGGGGTGGAGTGTAGGGGTAGGAGAGAGTAAAGAAAGGCATTAATTAAATGTCAGAAGTGAATTTATTCATTTGGTAGTTTTATCTAAACTGAAAACTGATCCTTGCTTGAATGGCTTGATAGAGAATGCGTCTCTCATGGGGCAAGGATAAAGCTATAATTATAAAACTTCAAGCTTAAAATAATGGGACTCAATGTTTGGGGCATCTTTTTAACTCAGCTAATCTAAGGATATGAGAAAATACTGTTCCTATTTAAGGAGCAAAAATTGGTAGATATGTGTTTGGGAGAATTTTTAGGTTTGCCAGCATTTGTGTTTCAGAACACTAAACAGCCTCATGGCAAGCCTGAATTTCTGAATATAATGAAGCAGAGACTGTTTTGTCTTGAGTAGATCCAGTTCGTGAAGGCTCAGGGGAACAGCATGCTTCATGCCTGCCAGCAGATGAGCTTCAAAGTGCCTTAAGGAAGCATTTTGACCAGAAGGTAGATAACTCTTATTATAGAAGAAGAAGGAGTGTGTAATTCATCTCCTACTGGTAAGAATAGTTATTGCTTTTGCAAACACTGTAAATGTGCAATCTAGAAGCTAGAAATAAGTACGCAGTTAGAAGGCAGTCTTTTTTTACATATGTAGTGAAACTACTACACTTTCTGCAGTGGCAAATCTAAGCAGAGATTGTAAATCTAAGCAGAGAGGTATCCAGGATTGTGGTAGTCTACACTGAGTATGCCTACATGATGGTAGAGAAAAAAAAATGAAGATTACATGCAGGATAGCTCCCTAAGAATATCAGATAAGAACTTCTGCAGAACAACTTGTTATGCATCTTCTGGTCCAAATTTTCAAAGAAACTGCTGCCGAGTATAAGGATACAAAAAAAGAGAGAGAGAAAGGGAGAAAACAAACAAACAAAAATGACCCTGAAGTGATAACATATTTGGCTGCACTTGTTATTTAGGCAAGTCTGTGACTCAGAAATGAGATGGTCTGGAGGGAGACTTTAGAAACAATAGCAAGACACGAAAGTTCTCTCGAAACCTTGGATCCCATTTTTCATAATAAACAGAATTATGTCTTTTTTGATTAGCTTGTGAAAATTATTTGAGAATAATTTATGAGAAGTTCCCACTGCTATAATATACTGAGTTCAATAAATTATTCATATTTTATTTTCATTAATTAAAATAAACCCAAATCCTATTAAGAGCTTTTTCAAAGACTGATAACCATGACTACAAAATGCTTTGTTGTCACATTTATTTTCATTCCATAAATTAAATAGACTCTTCTTTGTCTCTAAAGGCTATTTAAACATATTATGTTTCCCAGGAAAGGCTGCAGTTAAATGTTGGCATTTTGTCCTTATGTTCCTATAGTTTCCTGTTGTAGCAGTGTAGAATGAAGTTATGCCAGAACAATTTCCACATAAATGTTGAATAAAGTGGACTTTTCATGGTTCAGAGAGTTTTGTGCCAATATGTTTCTTTTCTTAAAGCGTTCAATGTAAATTTATGAAATTTTAATATTCTCTCATAAACACCTAAGTGTAGTTGCCATTAAATACAGATTCACATTCATGTTAGAACTGCTATTTTTTTGTTTCATATGATTTGTTCTTTTTTTTTTTTTTTTTTTTTGAGAAGGAGGCTTGCTTTGTCACCCAGGCTGGAGTGCAGTGACGCCATCTGGGCTCATTGCAAGCTCCTCCTCCCGGGTTCAGGCCATTCTCCTGCCTCAGCCTGCCGAGTAGCTGGGACTACAGGCGCCCGCCACCACGCCCGGCTAAGAGAGTGTGTGTGTGTGTGTGTGTGTGTGTGTGTTTGTGTGACTACAGGTGCCCGCCAACACGCCCAGCTGAGTGTGTGTGTGTGACTATAGGCGCCCGCCACCACGCCCGGCTAAGAAAGTGTGTGTGTGTGTGTGTGTGTGTGTGTGTGTGTGTGTGTGTGTATTTTTTTTTTGAGACGGAGTCTCGCTCTGTCATCCAGGCTGGAGTGCAGTGGTGCGATCTCAGCTCACTGCAAGCTCCGCCTCCCGGGTTCACGCCATTCTCCTGCCTCAGCGTCCGGAGTAGCTGGGACTACAGGCGCCCACCACCGCGCCCGGCCAATTTTTTTTTATTTTTAGTAGAGACGGGGTTTCACCGTAGCCAGGATGCTCTCGATCTCCTGACCTCGTGATCCGCCCACCTCGTCCTCCCAAAGTGTTGGGATTACAGGCGTGAGCCTCCACACCCCGCCGGCAAATAAATTTTAAAGCCCTACATTCTTGGGCAAATTTTACCCTTAAACAAAAATTCAGCCAATTGTACTAATCCAATAAAGAGCCATTTTAGGGAGTCTAAAGATTTTTTATGAAAGCTCTAGTTGAATCACATATCAAAGTACTGGTCTATTAAGTTTCTTTTTTTCAGATATAAGTTAATTTTGATGTATTTTATTAGCTCTTTAAAAAATCACACTTTTGAGGCTGCGTGCAGTGGCTCATGCCTGTAATGCTCGCATTTTGGGAAGCCAAGGCAGGCGGATCACTTGAGGTTAGGAGTTCGAGACCAGACTGGCCAACATGGTGAAACCCCTTCTCCACAAAAAATACAAAAATTAGACAGGCGTGGTGGTGCATGCCTGTAATCCCAGCTCCTTGGGAGGCTAGGGCATGAGAATCACTTGAACCCAGGAAGCAGGGGTTGCAGTGAGCCGAGACCGCACCACTGCACTCCAGCCTGGGCAGCAGAGTGAGACTTTCTCAAAAAGAAACAAACAAAAAGTCACCATTTTGAATGCTTAGACGCTACTGGTGGACATGTAAATTAGTTCAGCCAGTGTCAAAAGCAGTTTGGTGATTTCTCAAAGAACTCAAAACAGAATTACTATTCTACCCAGTAATGAGAATGGTAGACCTAGGCATGTGTATGTTCATTGCAGCACTATTCACAATAGCAAAGACGTGGGATCAACCTAAATGCCCATCAATGGTAGACTGAATAAAGAAAATGTGGTGCATAGGCCCGGCGCGGTGGCTCACGCCTGTAATCCCAGCACTCTGGGAGGTGGAGGCCGGTGGATCACGAGGTCAGGAGATGGGGACCATCCTGGCTAACACGGTGAAACCCCGTCTCAATTTAAAATACAAAAAATTAGCAGGGCGTGGTGGTGGGCGCCTGTAGTCCCAGCTACTCGCAAAGCTGAGGCAGGAGAAGGGCGTGAACCCCAGAGGCGGAGTTTGCAGTGAGCCGAGATCGCACCACTGCACTCCAGCCCGGGTGACAGAGCAAGACTCCCTCTCGAAAAAAAAGAAAGAAAGAAAATGTGGTGCATATACACCACAGAATATACTACACAACCATAAAAAAGAACGGGATCATGTCCTTTGCAGCAACATGGATGGAGCTGGAGGCCATTATACGAAGCAAACAAACACAGGAACAGGAAACCAAATGCCGCATGTTCTCACTTATGAGTGGGAGCAAAACACTGAGTACATATGGACACAAAGAAGGGAACAACAGGCACTGGGGCCTACTTGAGGGTAAAGGGAGGGAAGACGGTGACAACTGAGAAACTACCTATCTAGTACTGTGCTTATTACCTGGGTGGCAAAATAATGTGTACACCAAACCCCCATGATGTGTAATTTACCTAACAAATCAGTACATGTACCCCTGAACCTAAAATAAAAGTTAAAAAATAATAACAATAATCACCCTTTAAACCTATCTTTCAACATTTAAAGTTTGCAAAGGCAAAGTTTTATTCACCTATGGAACATGGTTTACTAACTGAGCAACTCTGGGCAAGTACTCTCTTGGCCTCTTAAGTGGGGATAATAACAGGGCATGCCTCCAAATCTTCCTGTGAACATTAAGTGAATGGATACGTACTGGACACTCAGAAAAATGCTTGGGTTGTAGTGATATTTAAGTGCCATTATAATGGCAGCATTGTATGAACAGAAATTAAAAACTTCAAAGTACATGTGAAGAAATATTTTTTAAAAATCTAATCATTGTATGATATAACTAGAAATTTTATTTAAGTACTTAAAGTAAGAATATTTCTACTTAAAATTCTAGATGCAGTGAAAATAACATTAAAAATGAAAATAAAGACATTTTTCAGACTTAGAAAACCTGAAATAATTCATCTCCAACATAGGCACTTTACAATAAATGTTAAAGTTTTTAGGCAGAAGAAAATTGAAAAACTGATACTAGATGGAAATATAAATGCATACAAAGGACTGTGGAACACTGGACATGGTAACTACATGAATAAAATTCTGGAAGGTTTTTCTTATTATTTAAGTATTTTTAAAATATAATTGTTTAAGTAACAGTAATAACAATATAGCATGAGGTTTATAACACATGTAGAAGTCAAATTTATGGCAGTGATGGCACAATGCCTATGAGGAGAAAAATGGAAGTATGCTTTTGAAAAATTTTATATGTGAAGTAATATAATATAACTTGAATATACACTGTGAAAAGTTAAAAATATATGCTACATACCCTAAACCAACCACTAAAATATGCCAACAAAGAGTAAAGGCTGATAAGCCAATCAAAGAGATAAGATGAAATTCTTAAAGAAATTCTCAATTATCCTTTAAAAAGGGCTAAAAAAGAGAATAAGTAACAAAGCACACAGGAAACAAATGAAAAACCATTTTAAGAAAATAAACTTAAATCTAACCATATCAATAATCACATTAGTATCGATTGCCCAAAAACTCTAATATTGACAGATTAGATTCAAAGAAAGCAAAAGCTAACAGTATTCTGCCTCCAAAATAACATACTTTAAATGCAAAAACACAAGTAAAAAGACGAAAAAATATATAATAAACACTACCTCAAAGAAATCTGGAGTGACTATAGTAGTATCACACAAAGTAAATTTCAGTTGAATGGGTATTACTAAAGATAAAGTCATTTCAAAATAACGAAAGGGTCAGTTTGTCAAGAGAAATAAAAAACCTAAATGTTTATATAACAAATCATGTACATTCAATATACATGAAGCAAAATATAAAGATTATAAGAAAAATAAACATTTTTCTTTCCACAATTACAGTTAGATTTTTTGTTTGTTTGTTTTGAGACCGAGTTTCACTCTTGTTCCCCAGGCTGGAGTGCAATGGTGTGATCTTGGCTCACTGCAACCTCCGCCTGCCAGGTTCAAGAGATTCTCTTGCCTCAGCCTCCTGAGTAGCTGAGATTACAGGCACCCACCACCACGCCCAGCTAATTTTTTGTATTTTTGGTAGAGATGGGGTTTCACTATGTTGGCCGGGCTGGTCTTGAAATCCCAACCTCAGGTGATCCACCTACCTCAGCCACCCAAAGTGCTGGGATTACAGGCGTGAGCCACCATGCCTGGCCTAGTCAGATATTTTTATACCCCTATATCAAAAACTGATACAGCAAGAAGACAAAAATTCAGTAAGAGTGTAAAAGATTTGACCAACATTAACACTTGACCTAATTGACATGTATAGAAAATTTCAAATACCAACTGTCAGATACACATTTTTTTTTAAATGTACACAGAATATTTACCTAGAAAAAAACATATGCTGGGGCATAAAATTAATCTCAGTGATGTCAGAAAAATGGCAGACTAGAAAACTTTAGAACTTTGTCCCCCACGGAGACATTAAAGAAAAAACTACAAATTGGTTAAACTGACATTTAGGAACTAAGGAAAACAGCTCAAGGTTTACAGAAAACACATGAACATCCAAACAAAACGGAGCCACATCCAAAGCAGTAGAAAATTGTGTGGCATTTTTACTTGGCTTTGCCACATCCCATCCCTGGAACTGCACAGAATGGTCTTAGGAAAGTGATGGCTGAGCTTCCAATTCCTTCCCTGGAACTGGAAGGGTAAACCAGAGTTTATTTGAAATGTTCTAACCTGTCTGGGGGCTCCATGTTGGATTAGTCTCTGTTGTTTCTAACTCATAGGTCAGACAGCAAAGATCAGAACAGCTCAGATCTCAGGCTATGAAAACCAATGAGAGACAACAGACATAGCTCGTGAATGTTGCTGTGAGATGCATGATAGACCTGCAAATGCCTGGAGCACGAGATTACAGATAGAGGAATAAAATAGAATATTCTTGACTCTGAGAAGAAGCAGGGCTATGACCCCTAGGAAAATTAAGACATTTTCTAAAAGGCTGTATACACAAGGAAAAAATAAATAAAAGCACACACAGGCCCAGAGAAAATGAAGTCTGATAAAAGACCACAGAAGATGAAAGCCTTCAGACCAGGCTGATCTCAAGTCAAAGAACATGCCCTTCTAATTATTGAAGAGCTTTTCCTACACAGACTCAGTCTGCAAACATTGGGAGAGGAAATGCCTTGTTTTCTAAATGCCCCATTTTCCACAATAACAATAACAATAACAAATTACAAGGTGTTCAAAGAGACAAGAAAGCCATGGCCCAATCAAAGAAGAAAATACAGCTGCAGAAACTGTCCCTGAAGAAACATTGACATTTGAAATACTAGACAAAGACTTTTAAACAACTATCTTATGCTCAAGGAGCTAAAGAAAAACATAGACAAATAACTAAAAAGTGAAGAAAATAATATATGAACAAAAGGAGAATATCAACAAAGAGACAGAAATTATTTTAAAAGAACCAACAAGAAATTCTGGAGATGAAAAATACGGTAAGTGAATTGAAAAATTTATGAGACAGCTTTAACAGAAGACTTTAGCAGGCAGTGGAAAGAAGCAGCAAACAAAAAGAAAGATTATTTAAAAGTAGTGAGTCTAAGGACCAAAAAGGAAAAAAAAAAAAAAAAAGAAGTGAATAGAGTCTAAGGTATTTAAGAGTCACCATTGAGTAGACCAATTATTCATTACAGAAGTTCCAGAAACAGAAGAGAGAAAGAAGGAGGCAGTGATTTATATGACAACATAAGTGTCAGAGGCGTTCAAACCAGAGCGACTCCATTTTGAGTGAGGGCTAGGAAAATGAGGCAGAGACTTGCTGGACTGCATTCTCAGAAAATTAGGCATTTTCCTAGCTTCTAGATGTTTATGAGTCAGTGAACAAATTAATGATGCTTACTAAAACAGACCCAGACTTGGGAGTGTCCAGATATCTCAATATCTGGAGAATAAGGGCATTCCTAATTTTGCATTAAAGATAATAATATTGATTCTTGCAAAATATGGTAATTAAGAAAATTAATCCTTTATCAAAAACTCTTGTAGGAGAGCACATCTCCCCATATATACAACCATTGTACCTAGGATGGATGTGTTCTTCCTCTCACTTTCAGGAATGTCCTACTCTGTCTATGGAGTAGCTGTTCTTTCACCGCTTGCTTTTAGTTTGCACTGTGGACTCGCCCTGAATTCTTTATTGTGTAAGCTCTAAGAACCCTCCTTTGGGGTCTGTATTGGGACTCCTTTCTGGTAAAATAAGGATCAAAAATTTCCCAAATTTTTAAGACATGTATATGCAAATCTAAGAATCTCAATAAACTCCAAGTATGATAAAACAAAAGGAATGTAGGCAGAGGAACAAAATTGTCAACTGAAAATTTTATAATTAGCAAAACTGTCCTTCAAACATGAAAGGAAAACCTTCTGGTTCTAAACCAGTATGTAAGGAGCTTGATAGTCATACTTTATCCTAACAACTAGTAAAAAGTTGAACAAACAAAAAACTCAACACCTCTTCTCAGATCTGTCATGGAAATGAGATCAGAGAGCAAACCAAGGCCCCCCAAATTGGAGAGACAGACAGGCAGATACATAGAAGCAAAACTTAACGCATGCAGAAATGATGAGCAGAAATCTCCATAAGACCCAGTGCTGGGTTGGGCATAGTGGCTCACGCCTGTAATCCCAGCACTTTGGGAGGCCGAGGTGGGCAGATCACCTGAGGTCAGGAATTCAAGACCAGCCTGGCCAACACGGTGAAACCCCATCACTACTAAAAATACCAAAATTAGCTGGGCATGTTGGCGGGAACCTGTAATCCCAGCTATTCAAGAAGCTGAGGCAGGAGAATTGCTTAAAGCCGGGAGGTGGAGATTGCAGTGAGGCAAGATCATGTCATTGTACTCCAGCTTGTGCAACAGAGCAAAACTCCACCAAAGAAAAAACAAAAAACAAAAAAACAAAAAAAAATCACCAGTGCTGAAGTAGAAAAACCTGAAACTGTAATTAACAAATTGCTGGAGCTCAATGTGAACAACTCTAAAAGTTAAAAACTTCAAGTGGGTACACTCATTGAAGGTCTCCATACTTTTGTGAATTATGCCTCCAGAAACTCTACTAGGTTCTCAGTGAATGTTGGAAAAAATGTCCTCATGCTTCTGGCAGGAGGAAGGGGAAAAGAACCATTTGGAAACATGCTGGAGTATTCAGTTATTTTTCACAAGACCTGCACCAGGAGAAACTATTTTACTAGAGCCTAATCTGCTGGGGTTTTATCAGAGCCTACTATATGTGACAGAAGGAAAATACTCAACTGGCTGTAGCCTTCCACATGCACAAAAGGGAATAAATAACTCCATCTCCTTCTGGCCTTTCATGTGGAGGAAGAGAAACACTCAACTACAATCCCTTTTAGATTTCCACATGGAAAAAGGGAAACATACAACTTCGTCCTCCCTTCAGCCATTATGTCTCATCTAAAGTCAGGGAGGAACTGAGAAGCACTGATGAAGTTCACAGTCAAGGGGCACAGTCTCACCAAAAGACTGAGCCCTAATCATAGGACTACAGAATGCTCCCCTTCCCCTTACACTCTATCACTACATTACTAAAGGCCTATTTACTATAGCTGCTTTTACTTAGTACATTGTGTTCACTTTTCAACAAAAAAAATTCCAAGATAGTCTGAAATGCAAAAAAAAAAAAAAAAAAAAAACAGTTTGAAAAGTATGAACAAGCATCATAAGCAGAGTCAAGTATGGCAGGAATGTTGGAATTATCAAAGCAGATATTTTAAATAATTGTGATTAATGTGCTAAGGACTCTAGTAAATAGACAACATGCAAGAACAGATGAATTATGTAAACAGACAGATGGGGATACAAAGAAAAAAATCAAAAAAGAAGTGCTAGAGATCAAAGACATTGTAATAGACATAAAGAAGGGCTTTGATGGGCTCATTAATAGACTGGACATAGCCAAAAAAGAATCTTTGAGTTTGATGATATGATAATAGAAATTTCCAAAACTAAAGAGCAAGGAAAAAAATACTCAGTAAAAACAGAATAGTATATCAAAGAACTGTAACAAAACTATGAAAAGGAGTTAATATATATATTGGGAATTTTAAAAGGACAGGAAAGAGAGAAAAAAATGGAAGCAATATTTGAAACAATAATGACTGAAAATTTCTTCCAAACTAGTGTCAGACACCAAACCAAAGATCAAGAAAGCTCAGAGTACACCAAACAGGATACATGAAAAGAAAAATTACACCTAGGCATTTCATATTCAACTTCAGAAAATCAAAAATAAGAAAAAAAGTCTTGAAAGAAGCCAGAGAGGAAAAATACCTTACATATAAAGGAGCAAAAATAAGAATTACTTCTTAAATTTTCTTAGAAACCATGCAAGCAAGAAGAGTGAGGTTGAGAGAAAAACCACCAGCCTAGATTTCTGCACCCTGTAAAATTATCCTTCAAAAGTAATAAGAACTAAAGTTCTTCTCAGACAAATAAAACCTGAAGGCATTATTACTGGTAGACCTACCTTGCAAGAAATGTTAACAGAAGTTCAGAAAGAAAATGATGTAGGTCAGACACTCCAATCTACATAAATAAAAGAAGAGAGTCAATGAATTAATAAGTAAAAGTAAAGTAAAACATTCTTTTTTTGTTGTTAATTGATCAAAGACATAATAGTTTGTTCAAAATAATAATAGCAACAATATATGGTTATGTATGCATATATATATGCTTTTGTATACTTTTGTATACATGAAGTGAGTGATAGCAATGATAAAAGGGAAAGGAAGGAAGAATTAGGAATATTGTGTTATTAATATATCTTCTACCTGTGAAGTGGTATAATGTCATTTGAAAGTGTACTTGGATTAGTTGTAAAAATATATTGCGAACTCTAGGACTAATGTTTTAAAACTTTAAAAAAGTATAATTGATATGCTAAGGAAGGAGAGAAAATGAAATTATATAAAGTGCTCAATTAAAACACAAAAAGTAGAAAACTATGCGCTACAAAAATAAGAACTAAGAGCAAGGATGGCAAAGAAAAATCATTAACAAAGATGGTACACATTAATTGCTATATCAATAATCATCTTAACTGTCAATGGTCTAAAACCCACCAATTAAAATACAGAGACTGTCATAGTAAATCAAAAAACAAGACCCAGCTGTCTACAAGAAGCTCATTTTAAATTTGAAGACTCATAGAGATAAAAATTAAGGGGATGGAAAAGATACTGAGGTAAATTATAAAGGGTGGTCATAGCCTCCCTTAAAGGAGAACAAACTTGCTAAATAGATGGAGAGAATAAACTACCCGACAGTGCACAAACCACATCATGGGCTCAGCGTTAGAACATCCTGCAGCAAGGAGGTAGAAAAATAGAAGGGAGAATTCCCAAATTCACACAAGCACAGAAACCCATGATTAGTGTCCTTGGACTGACCTATATTCACTATAATAGTAAAAGAAAAACACCCCTGGGTGGAGATTTAAGATGCTAATGATACATGCAATGTAAGTCCTAGCATGTACAACCACAGCACCTATGCAGCCAGGGGACTACCCATAACATACTCATCAGAACACCCCTTCCCACCCCTCCATGAATAATCATGTAAATCTCCCATAAAGGGCGATCCCCCTGCATCAGACAGGGTTGTCTCACCTTTGAGCAGCCTGCTCTGATCAGCTGTCAGAGTGTACTTTTGCTTTGCAATAAACTCTTTTGCTTACTGTTACTTTGGACTCGTTCTCAAATTCTTTTGTGCAGCAAAGTCAAGAACCTGAAACAGCCCACTGGCAACAATAGCATGTTAACAGTAATCCAAAGAAAGCAGGAGTAGCTCTATTAATGACACATCCCACTTCAGAACAAGAAGAATTATCAGAAATAAAGACAGTAATTACATAATAAAAATGCGGTCAGTTCTCCAAGAAGACATAACAATCCTTAGTGTTTACACACCTAAAAACAGAGCATCACTATATGTTAGGCAAAAACTAATATAACTTCAAGGAAAAATAGATGAATTTACTACTGTACTTTGAGACTTTAACATCTCTCTACTAGTAATTAGCAGATTAAGCAGGCAAAAAATTAGGGAAGACATATTATAATTCAAGTCAGCAGTGACATTAATCAACTGCATCCGATTGACATGTGTAGAATAATTCACCCAACAGCAGAATACACATGCTTCTGAAGCTCCCATGGAATGTTCACAAAGACACATCACTATCTAGGCCATTAAAAAGCAACTTATTTAAAAGCATGTAAGTCATGCAAATTATGCTCTATGACTACAGTGAAATTAAGCTAGAAATCAACTTCAGAAAAATGACTGGAAAACATTAAAATACATGAAGGCGTAACATCACACTTCTAAATAAAAAATGGATCAAGGAAGTCTCAAGAGGAATTGTAAAATATTTTGAACTAAATGAAAATGAAAATACAACTTTAAATTTGAAGACCCATAGAGATAAAAATTAAGGGGATGGAAAAGCTACCGCGGTAAGTTATAGAGGGTGGTCATAGCTTTTCATTTTCGCTTACATCTCACGGAAGTGTGTGAAATGCAGTAAAACAATGCTTAGACCAAAATTATAGCATTGAATGTACATGTTGCATCCCAAGGAGGGTCTAAAATTAATAATCTAACTTTTCACCTTAGGAAGCTAGAAAAGGAAGAACAAATTAGATTCAAAATAAGGAGAAGAAAAATATAAAAATCAATAAAATTGAAGACAGAAAAATCGATAGAAAAAAATCAACAAAATAAAACTCTGATTCTTTGAAAAGATAAATAAAATTGGTAAATCTCTATCCAGAGTAAGAGAGAAAAAGAATACGAATTATTAATATCAACATTTAAAGAAGAACCACCTCTATAGATACTATGGACATTAAAACATTTAAAAAAATAAAGAAATATTATTAACAACTTCATAAGTTTGATAACCAACATAAAATGCAACACTTCTTTGAAATATACAGTCTACTAAAATCCACACAAGGAGAAAAAGACAATCTGAGTTGTCCTATATCTATCAAAGGAACTGAATCAATAATTAATAAGCTGATAAAATAGAAAGTACCAAGCCCCAGAGAGTTCTCTGGTAAATTCTAACACTTAAAAGAAAAATTATAACAATTCTCCAGAATCTTTTCCAAAAAATAGAAGCATACAGAATGCTTCCCTAGTTATTCTATGAGGTCATTATTACCATACACCAAAACCAAAGACATTACAAGAAAGAAAAAACAAAGAGCACTATCCTTCATTAAGCAAAAATCCTGAACAAAGTATTAGCAAATTGGATCCAATAATGTGTAAAATGATGATGAAGAGGACCTTATCCTAATTATGAAAGGCTAGTTCAACAATTGAAAATAAACTGATATATTTCATCACATTAGCAAGAAAAAGAAAAAAAACAAGATCACATCACCAGATGCAGAAAAACATTTGACAAAATCCAACATCCATTAATGATAACTCTCAGCAAATTAGGAATAGAGGGAAACTTCCTCAAAGTGACAATGTCTATAGGAAACCTACAGCTAACATCATATTCCCTGGTAAGAAGTTAGATGCTTTCCTGGTAAGACGAAAATCAAGGCAAGAATGCCTGCTCTCACCTCTCTTACTCAACATCATACTGAGGGTCCTAGCTAATGCAATAAAACATGAAACACACATAAAAGTTAAACAGATTTGGAAGAAAGAAATAAGACTCTGCTCACAGATGGCATGACTGTTTATGTAAAATTCCCCCCAAAATCAACCAAAACATTTGTGCAACTAACATGTGGTTATAGTAAGGTTGTAGAATATAATGTTAATGTACAAAAGTCAATTGATTTCTGATATACCAGCAATGGGCAATTGGAATTTGAAATTAAAAGCATAATACCATTTACTTTAGCATTGAAAAGAGAAATGTTTAGGCATAAATTGAATAAAATATGTACCAGGTTTATATGAGAAAACTACAAACTCTGGTGAAAGAAATCAAAGATCTAAATAAATGGAGTATAAATAGAATAAAATATGTACAAAGTTTATATGAGAAAAAACTACAAACTGATGAAAGAAATCAAAGAAGATCTAAATAAATGGAGAGAGATTCTATGTACATGGATAAGAAGACTCAATATTGTCATAATGTCATTTCTTTTTTTTTTTTTTTTTTTTGAGACGGAGTCTCGCTCTGTCGCCCAGGCTGGAGTGCAGTGGCGCGATCTCGGCTCACTGCAAGCTCCGCCTCCTGGGTTCACGCCATTCTCCTGCCTCAGCCTCCCAGTAGCTGGGACCACAGGCGCCTGCCACCACGCCCAGCTAATTTTTTGTGTTTTTAGTAGAGACGGGGTTTCACCGTGTTAGCCAGGATGGTCTTGATCTCCTGACCTCGTGATCCACCCGCCTCGGCCTCCCAAAGTGCTGGGATTACAGGCGTGAGCCACCGCACCCGGCCGTCATAATGTCATTTCTTCAAAATTTGATCTGTAGATTTAATGGAACCCCAATCAAAATTCCAGCAAATTATTAAGTGGATATCCACAAACTGGTTCAAACATTTATATGAAACGACAAAAGATCCAGAACAGCCAACATAATATTGAAGGAGAAGAACGAAGTTCGAGGTCTAACAAACTAATTTCTGTATGATTCCAACTACATGACATTCTGGAAAATGAAAAATTACAGACACCGTAAACAGCTCAGTGATTGCCAGGAGTTTGAGGGAAAGCGGACTAGGGGTAAATGGAACACAAGAGATTTTCAGAATAGTAACACTGTTATGTATGACACAGTAATTTTAGATACATGCCATTATATATTTGTCCAAACCCATGGAACGTCAAACACAAAGAGTGAAGCCTAATATAAACTATGGGCTTTAGCAACTAATGGTGTATCAATACTGGGTCGTGGATTCTAACAAATGTGCCACACTCATGTAAGATGCTAAAAATAGGAGAAACTGCAGGGAGGTATACAGGAACTGTTTTTTTCTGTAAACCTAAAACTTAGTAAAAAATGAAGCATCTTATTTTTTAAAATTATCTAAATACATTAATAAAAAGTGAGAGATTAGCAAAGTAGACTTTAAAATATCCTAATCATAAGCTGTTTATAAGAAACCTACTTTACATTTAATAAAATAGGTAAATTGAAATTAAATGCATAAAAAAGACATAATATGCAAATATTAACAAAATAATGCAGGAATGGCTATATTAATATCTGATGGAGAGACTTCAGAGTAAGGAAAATTACTAAAGACAGAGAAAGATATTACATATTTTTAAAAGCCAAGCTACTATGAAGACACAATGATTCTAAATGTATATAAACCAACAGAATTTTAAAATACATGGAGCAAAAGCAGAGAATACTGAAAGAAGAAATAGACAAATCTACAATTATAGTTGGGGATTCCAACCTTCTCACTAGCTGACAGAATTACTAGTCAGAAAATTAGCATAGATATAGAAAAATATGAACTACACAGTTCACCAACAGGATCCAGTTGATATTCATATATAGATTTATCACATAAAGGAAACTCCAATAAGATTAAAAACTAATTGCTCATCATAAGTAATAGAAGGCAGAAGAAAGTGGAATGACATATTAAAAGTGATTAAAGAAAATAAGAGACCAAGAATCTTATATCTAGCAAAACTATATGCTAAGACTAAAGATTAAATAGACATTTTCTGACTGGGCGTGGTGGCTCACTCCTGTAATCCCAGCACTTTGGGAGGCAGAGGCGGGTGGATCACAAGGTCAGGAGATCGAGACCATCCTAGCTAACATGGTGAAACCCCGTCTCTACTAAAAATAGAAAAAATTAGCCAGGCGTGGTGGTGGGCACCTGTAGTCCCAGCTACTCAGGAGGCTGAGGCAGGAGAATGGTGTGAACCTGGGAGACAGAGCTTGAAGTGAGCCAAGATCGCACCACTGCACTCCAGCCTGGGCAACAGAGCAAGTCTCTGTCTCGGAAAAAAAAAAAAAATAGACATTTTCATACAAACAAAAATTGAAAAAATGTGTTGCTGGAAGATTTATCTTGATATTTATTAACACTAACAAAAGATTTCCAAGCTGATTCCTGATACGTGTTCAACCCCATATGAGAAAACAAAGAGGCTGGTAAATTGAATTATGTAGATAATTGTTAAAGAGAGTATAATTGGATATTTTGTCTTCTTTCCTTAAATGATTTAAAATGCAATTGCATAAAATGATATGTATATACACAGATTGTTGGATTCATAACCTACGGAAATGTAATAAATTTGACAATAATGGCACAAAGGATATGAGCAGAAGCAAATCTATATTGGACCAACCAAGAGGTTGACACCAGATGGTTTTTCAGGTGTACAAAAATAAAGAGAACCAGAAATGGCAGATAAGAAGATTAATATCACAAACTTTACAAATGTATACTTGCCCTCCTTTCTTCCTCAGCTTCTTTAAAAGATGCAAAAGTAAAAAGAACAAAGCTGGAGACATCATGCTACCTGACTTCAAAGTATACTATAAGGCTACAGTAACCAAAACAGCATGGTACTGGTACCAAAACAGAGTTATAGACCAATGGAACAGAACAGAGGCCTCAGAAATAACACCACACATTTACAACCATCTGATCTTTGAGAAACTTGACAAAAACAAGCAATGAGGAAAGAATTGCCTATTTAATAAATGGTATTGGGATAACTGGCTGGCCATACGCAGAAAACTGAAACTGGACCCCTTCCTTACACCTTATACAAAATTTAACTCAAGATGGATTAAAGACTTAAACATAAGGCCTAAAACCATAAAAACCCTAGAAGAAAATCTAGGCAATACCATCCAGGACATAGGCATGGGCAAGGACTTTATGACTAAAACACCAAAAGCAATGGCAACAAAAGCCAAAATAGACGAATGGGATCTGGTTAAACTAAAGAGCTTCTGCACAGCTAAAGAAACTATCAGAGTGAACAGGCAACCTACGGAATGGGAGAAAATTTTTACAATCTATCCATCTGACAAAAGGCGAATATCTAGAATCTACAAAGAACTTAAACAAATTTACAAGAGACAAACAACCCCATCAAATTGTGGGCAAAGGATATGAACAGACACTTCTCAAAAGAGGACATTTATGCAGCCAACAAACATATGAAGAAAAGCTCATCATCGCTGGTCATTAGAGAAAGGCAAATCAAAACCACAATGAGATACTATCTCATACCAGTTATGTGATGCTTTTATAAAGCATGCTTTCTTGCGTGCCACCATGATTGTAAGATGTGACTTTGCTCCTCCTTGCCTTACACCGTGATTGTGAGGCCTCCCTAGCCAGGTCAAACCTCTTTCGTTTATAAATTAGCCAGTCGCAAGTATGTCTTTATTAGCACTGTGAGAACAGACTGATACATCAGAGATAAAGAAGGACATGCTGTAATGTTAAAGAGACAATATATCAAGAAGGTATAAAAATTATAAACCTATGTGCACTGAACGAAATTTTTCCAAAATCTACAAAGCAAAAATTAAAGGTAGAATTAAAGGTGAATTAAAGGTGGAATTCAACAATAATAGTTGGAGATGGTAATCGTAGCAGACATCAGTATCTCACTTTCGATAATCAGAAAAGCTAAATAGATGCTAGCAAGAATATGGAGGATTTGAGTAACAGTATAAACTAGCTAGATGTAACAGAACTGACAGTACAGTACACCCAAAAGCAGAACGTTACTCTCAAGTGCACATGGAACAGTTCCTAAAATAGATCACATGCTAGGCCAATAACCAAATCTCAAAAAGTAGAAAATGATTGTTCTTTGATCAAAATGGAATTAAATTAGAAATTAAAAACAGAAAGAACTTTGGGAAAAGCAGAACTTATAAAAATTAGCTACATACTTCTAAATAACCAATGAGTCAGAGATGAGATCATGATAAAAAATAAGCAGAAGAAAGGATATAATAAAAATTGAAATAGAAATTAAAGAAATAGAAAAAATGGTAGAGCAAATCAACAAAACCAAGAGTTGTGTCTTTAAAAAGATTAACAAAATTAATAAACTTTAGCTACACTTACAGGGAGAAAGAAAGATTCAACTTACTAAAATTAGGAATGAAAGAGGGACATTACTATTGACCTTATAGAAATAAAAAGAACTTTAAAAGGTACTATGGAAAAAAGAATGTCAACATATTAGATAATGTTGACAAAATGATATCATTTCTAGAATAATATCTACCAATCATTTAAAGAAGAATTAGTGCCATTCTTCACAAACTCTTAAAAAAATTGTAATATTTATTACAGTATTACTTATAATAGCCAAAAAGTAAAAACAACCCCAATGTTAATTAACTGATGAATGGATAAATACAATATGGTGTATCATATATCATATATATGATATCATGCTATTGACCAACAAAAGGAATGAAGTACTGACATATGCTGCAACCTGGGTGAAAATATTATATTCTTGTAAATATCATGCTGTGTAAAAGAAACCAGAACAAAAGAGTGCATTTTGTATTATTCCGTTTATATAAAATCTCCCAAACAGGCAAGTTTAGACAGTGTAAGGTGGAGGAGGAATGGGAAGTGACTGCTAATGGGTACTGGGACTCTTTGAGGGTACCAAAAATGTTATAAAATTAAACTTTGGTGATGATTGAACAACTGAATGAATATATTAATATGTATGAAACATTTTAAGTGAGTAAATTACACAAAATTTAAATTATGGCTAAACAAAGCTGTTTTTAAAAAGTGTACCAGCAGCAGAAAATTAGTTATAAATTAATCAGGATTAAACAGTGCTCATCTTGATTAAGCTTATAATGGATGATGATTATTTTACTTGTTTTATTCTGTAGTAAACAGTTTGAGATTCAGTGATTAAACAAAGGACTACCTTTACACTCTACTTATTTTTTAAGTAAAAGAAAAACATTATTAAAAAGTGTATAAACTGGTTCATGTTTATGTTAACTATCTTACCCTTCCTTCTCTTTTACTTCCAATTACTTTGGTTATATTTCGGGTTTTATTTGATATTGTCTATGGAATCTGTTAATCATTCTTTAAAGGACAGAGGAAGTGGGTAGGGAATAAAGTACGGAGCCATCCAAAAACGAAAAGATCTGGGAAGATGCTGTGCTGATTTAATGTTAAGAAATGTTCAGAAAGTAAACCCTTGATGTCTTGGTTTTTATTTTAGAAATATTATCTTGTTGAAAATACACTAAAGTGCATACAACTGATTTAAAATAAAAATAAGGTATATGAAAATATGTAAGATGCAGCTGAAGCAGAGGTGAGAGGAAAATTTTTATTACTAAATGTTTATATTAGAAGTGATAAAGTCCTCAACCAACTAAATTCCTACCTCAAACAACAAACAAAAACAAGAAATAAAAAGAGCAAAATAAGACCAAATCAAGAAGCAGCATATTCTGGTATAACTTTCAAATTATCCTTTAAAAATAGTCATAAGTTTAGAATCTGGTGTACAAATTCTATATTATGTCTCCTTACCTTTAAAATGCATTTTTTTTTTTTTTTTTTTTTGAGACACAATCTCGCTCCGTCGCCAGGCTGGAGTGCGGTGGCACGATCTCGGCTCACGGCAACTTCCGCCTCCCGGGTTCAAGCAATTCTCCTGCCTCGGCCTCCGGAGTAGCTGGGACTACTGGAACGCGCCACCACATCCAGTTAATTTTTGTATTTTTAGTAGAGACGGGGTTTCATCATGTTGGCCAGGATGGTCTCCATCTCCTGACCTCTTGATCCGCTCGCCTTGGCCTCCCAAAGTGCTGGGATTAAAGGCGTGAGCCACTGCGCCTGGCCTAAAATGCGTTTCTTTTCCTTGATATAAATGTATTATCTGTACTACTATGAATACTGAAATGCCATAATTGGGGCTTTTTTTTTTAACTTTGCAAATGGAATAAAGGAGAGAAGGAAGGATGAGAGTCTCCTGAGATATTTAGATAAATGTTAGAGAAAAGAAAAGATTCAAGTTGATATTCTGATAAACTTGATAAATCACATGGACAAATCTGACATTCATGCGAGTAAACGAAATGGAAAACAATATAACTGGGTGTAAAGAAAGAAGGAGATAAAAAAATACAAAGTTAAATAGTCCCTCATATTGGTCACAAGGCCAAATCAGCTGGCTCAGAATGTCATTTACTGCAGAAAGCCTCACTGAATTTCCTCCTTTAAGGAATGGCTTTGTTCCTAGGAAATCTACACTAGTGTATAGAAATAAAGGGGCATACTGTCTGCATCTTGCTCTTAGATAATTCAGAAAAATGTGTGTGTATATCTATATCAATACCTATCTAGAATAAATAAGTGTGACGAAATGTTAACAATTGATAAACCTGGGTAAAGGGTAGGTATATGGGAGTTCTTTGTGTATTTTTTCAACTTTTATGCACATGTGAAATTATCTGCAAGTGAAAATGTTTGTAAAAATTAAAAAACATGCCATTTCAAAATAGGCTGTATTTATATAAGAAGTGCCCAATGTTTTTGCTTAATTTCTTTGTGGTAAGATTTTAGTCTTCCAGGAAAAGTTTCATATTGGTTATTATGGTGAAAAATAATGAAGTGGTCTGCTTCTAATTTTTCTAAGTTCCCTTTTGAATAACTAAGCATCTACACCAAATTAAAGATACTTCTCTATAATTTTTAAAAATTCAAAAAGGATGTCTCATAAAGTAAGAAAATAAACTGTGGTTTGTTCCTCCATTGTTGTTAATTTGCAATGTCCCACTTATCTCTGATGGGATATCAGTAAATTTACTTGCCTTATTGTACTTGTTCCTTGATGTATTTCTAATGATTATATCATTCTTTGAAGACTTACATTTGTACCCCCTCAACAATTGTGAGATAAAGTGTTGTATTTGAATACACTAAATGAATAAGAACTATCATGAGCTCTTCAGAAAGTAATGAGCCTAGAAGTCACCAAAATTCCCACTGTAGTACCTTTTAAGATAAGATAAATCCTTTCCAAATAAACAACAAAGTAGAATTTGATTTACTTTTTTATTTCTTTCTTTCTTTACACTAACAGAACAAATTCATGCTAAAACCCTGTCTTTCCTTTTGTTTACAACCTCATATATATCAGCTCTATCTATTGAATTTATTTCTCCATAATGTCATTTTATTGTAACTTTGTGTTTTACACTTTTCTAGTGAAACATGACTGATAACTCTTAAAGAGGCAACTTGCTTTATGAGAATTTCTTCTGAATTCTCTTATATCAGACAGCACAAGATATAGAGAATTATGGATGTAAAGACGATATAAACGTAGTTTACAGTTGAATAACGCCCATTATTTTCAGCTGCAGGTTTTAGACAATGTGGAAGCATTGACCGCCAGAGTTCATTTCCATGGCTGATGAACATTACCTCCAGCTCTCACTAACAACAACAAAAACACACACACACAAAAATTAAAAAGTCAGTTTTAAAAAATCCTGAGCTGATGTAGTCTGCCAGCTAGCTCTTCCTTTCTCAAGTGGCCACTGATAATTCTGCAAGGAAATATTAGAATTAGATTAGATATTTAGAGCGTAAGTCAAAATAATTACACATTTGTCCACTTTGGAAAGTAATGGAGGTGAAGAGGGTGTGTGTGTGCACTTGTATGGACGCACACATGCATAGGTACACACACATGTATTGTGTTTTCTTGTTTTGTTTGTGCTTTAATTTTTATTTTTAAATTGTAAATTGACAGATCATAGTTGTGTATATTTATGGAGTACAAAATGATGATATAATTTATGAATACAATTTGGAATAATTATATCAAGCTAATTAACATCCACCACCTCAAATACTTGTCATTTTTAATGGGGAATGCATTTGAAATTTACTCTCAGTGATTTTTAAAATGTAGAATTCTTTACTATGTACTATTTTCACCAAGTTTTGCAATATATCTCAAAGAAAAAAAAACCTTATTATTCCTTTTGTATAAATGAGGCTTTGTACCTTTTGGCCAATGTCTATCCATTCCACCCCACACCTCCAGCCTCTGCTAATGACCATTCTACTCTCTGCTTCTTTCAGTTTGATTGTTTTAGATTCCACATATAAGTGAGAACATGCAGTTTTTGTCTTTTTTGGCTTCGCTTATTTCTTTTAGCATAACATTTTCCAATGTTGTTGCCAATGAAAAAATGATTTTTGTAAAGGCATGTAATTGTAACAGTCTCTTATGATCCTTTGTATTTTTGTGGTATCAGTTATAATGTCTCCTTTTTCATTTCTAATTTTATTTATTTGAGTCTTCTCTCCTTTTTTCTTAGTCTAGCTAAAAGATTATTGGTTTCATATTTTTAAGAAACTTAGTTTTGTTCATCTTTTGTGTCATTTTCTAGTTTTCATTTCACTTATTTTTGCTCTGATCTTTATTATTTTATTTCCTTCGGCAACATGTAAAAGATATTTTTGCCAGTTTTATTGATTAACATAGAAAAATTGTATATAGTTAAGGTATGCAGTGTGATATTTTGATATACATATACATTGTGAAGTGATGATTACCACAATCAAGCTAACATATTCATCACCTCACCTGGTTACCTTTGTGTTTGTGTGGTGGAGAACACTTGAGATCTTCTCTTTCAGCAAATTTCAAGTATACATTATTATTGACTTCAGTCACTATGCTGTACATTAGATCTCCAGAACTTATTCATCTTATAACTGAAAGTTTGTACCTTCTGACAAGCATTTTTTCTTTTCCCCCAACTCCCAGGCCCTAGTAAGCACTATTTTACTCTGTTACCATGAGTTTGACATTTTCTTAGTAGGCATATAAGTGAAATCATGCAGGATTTTTTTGCATCTGTTCCTGGCTTATTTTACTTACCATAATAAACTCCAGATTTATCCATCTTGTTACAAATGGCAGTATTTCCTCATTTTTAAAGGCTAAATGATATTCCATTACGTGTGTGTGTGTGTGTGTGTGTAATACATTTAAAACATCAATTCATCTGTCAATGGACACAGGTAGTTTCCATATCTTGGCTGTGTACATAACACTGCAATGAACATGTAAGTATACATATCTCTTTGAGATAATGATTTTCTTTACTTTGGATATATACCTAGATGGGGATTGCTGGATTATATGGGAGTTCCATTTTTAATATTTTGAGGAAACTCCATACTGTTGTCTCTAATGGCTGTACCAATTTACATTCCCATCAACTATCAACTAAGCACAAGGGTTTCTTTTTCTCAATATCCTCAGCAACATTTGTTACCTTTTTACTGTTACAATAGCCATCCTAATAGATGTGAAGTGATATCTCATTGTGCATTTTCCTGATGATTAGTGATAGCAAACATCTTTTTCTTAGTATATACCTATTGTCAATCGTATGTCTTTTAGAAATGTATCTCTTCAGGTCTGATACGCTTTGGCTGTGTCTCCACCCAAATCTCATCTTGAATTGTAGCTCCCATAACTCCCACGTGTTATGGGAGGGACCCAGTAGGAGATAGTTGAATCATGGAAGCAGTTTCCCCATACTGTTTTTGTGGTAGTAAATAAGCCTCACAAGATCTGATTGTTTTATAAGGGATTTCCTTTTTCACTTGGCTTTCATTCTGTCTTGCCTGCTGCTGTGTAATATGTGCCTTTAGCCTCCCACCATAAGTAAGGCCTCCCCAGCCTCATGGAACTGTGAGTCCATTAAACCTCTTTTTCTTTATTAATCACACAGTCTTTGCTATGCCTTTATCAGCAGCATGCAAACAGATGAATACAGTAAATTGGTACTGGTAGAGTGGGGTGCCGTTGTAAAGATATCCAAAAATGTGCAACCAACTTTGGAACTGGGTAACAGACAGAGGTTGCAACAGTTTGGAGGGCTCAGAAAAAGACAGAAAAATGTGAAAAAGTTTGGAACTCCCTAGAGATTTGTTAACTAGCTTTGACCAAAATGCTAATAATGATATGGACAATGCAATTCAGGCTGAGGTTGTCTCAGATGGAGATGAGGAACTTGTTGGGAACTGGAGTCAAGGAAAATCTTGCTATGTTTTAGCAAAGAGACTGGCGGCATTTTGCCCCTGCCCTAGAGATTTGTGGAACTTTGAACTTGAGGGACATGATTTAGGGTACCTGGCAGAATAAATTTCTAAGCAGCAAAGCACTCAAGAGGTGACTTGGGTGCTGTTAAAAGCATTCAGCTTTAAAAGGAAACAGCATAAAACTTTGGAAAATTTGCAGCCAAACGATGTGATAGAAAAGAAAAACCAATTTTCTGAGGAGAAATTCAAGCCAGCTGCAGAAATTTGCATAAGCAACAAGGAGCCAAATGTTCATCCCCAAGACAATGGGGAAAATATCTCCAGGACATGTCAGAGACCTTTGCAGCAGTCCCTCCCATTACAGGCCAAGAGGCCTAAAAGGAAAAAAATGGTTTCCTGGGCTGGATTCAGGGGTCCCCTGCTGTTTGCCACCTAGTGACTTCATGCCCTGCATCCCAGCTACTCTAGCCATGGCTAAAAGGGTCCAAGGTACAGCTTGGACTGTGGATTCAGGGGGTGCAAGCCCCAAACCTTGGCAGTTTCACATGGTGTTGAGCCTGTGGGTGCACAGAAGTCAAGAATTGAGGTTTGGGAACCTCTGCCTAGATTTCAGAGGATGTATGGAAACACCTAGATGTCCAGGCAGAATTTTGCTGCAGGGATGGTTCCCTAATGGAAAACCTCTGCTAGGACAGTGCAGAAGGGAAATATGGGGTTGAAGCCCCCACACAGAGTCCCCACTGGGGTACTGCCAATGGTGCTGTGAGAAGAAGACCACTGTCCTCCGGACCCCAGAATGGTACAGCCACCAAAAGCTTGATCATGCACACAGGAAGGCTACAGACAATGCCAGTCCATGAAAGCAACCAAGAGGGGGGGCTATGTCCTGCAAAGCCACAGGAGTGGAGCTGCCCAAGGCCATTGGAGCCCACCTCTTGCGTAAGTGTGACCTGGATGTGAGACATGGAGTCAAAGGAGTTCATTTTGGAGCTTTGAGATTTGACAGGCCTGCTGGATTTTGGACTTGGGGCCTGTAGCCCCTTTGTTTTGGCCAAATTCACCCATTTGGAACAGGTATATTTACTTGCTCCCTGTACCTCCATTGTATCTGGAAAGTAACTAACTTGCTTTTAACTTTATGAGTTCATAGCTGGAAGGGACTTGCCTTGTCTCAGACAAGACTTTGGACTGTGGACTTTTGAGTTAATACTGAAATGAGTTAAGATGTTGAGGGACTGTTGGGAAGGCATAATTTGTTTTCAAATGTGAAGACATGAAATTTGGGAGGATCTGGAGCAGAATGATATGATTCGGCTGTGTCCCTACCCAAATCTCCTCTTGAATTGTAGTTCCCATAATTCCCACATGTTGTGGGAGGGACCTGGTGGAAGACAATTAAATCATGGGGGCAGTTTCTCCCATACTGTTCTCGTGGTAGTAAATAAGTCTCATGAGATCTGATTGCTTTATAAGGGGTTTCCCCTTTTGCTTGGCTTTCATCCTGTCTTGCTGGCTGTCATGTAAGACATGCCTTTCACCTTCCACTGTGATTGTGAGGCCTCTCCAGCTACGTGGAACTGTGAATCCATTAAACCTCTTTTTTTTGGAGATGGAGTCTGGCTCTGTCACCCAGGCTGGAGTGCAGTGGCACGATCTAGGCTCACTGCAAGCTCCTCCTCCAAGGTTCATGCCATTCTCCTGCCTCAGTTTCCTGAGTAGCTGGGAATACAGGCACCCACCACCACACCTGGCTAATTTTTTGTATTTTCAATAGAGACAGGATTTCACCATGTTAGCCAGGATGATCTCAATCTCCTGACCTCATGATCCGCCTGCCTCGGCCTCCCAAAGTGCTGGGATTACAGGCATGAGCCACCGTGTCTGGCCAAACCTTTTTCTTTATAAATTACCCAGTCTCAGGTATGTCTTTATCAGCATCATGAAAACAGACTAATACAAGATCCTTTGGAATTGTCTGAGTTCCTAATTTATTTGGATATTAACTCCTTATCAGATGTATAGTGTGTAAATATTTTCTCCCATTCTTTAGGTTATCTCTTCATTGTATTGGTTGTCTCCTTTGCTGTGCTGAAGCTTTTAGTTTGATTTACTCCCATTTGTCTATTTTTGCTTTTGTTGTCTATACTTTTGGTATCAAATCTGAAAATTTATTACCAATACCAGTATCAAGGAGCTTTTCTCTGATATTTATGTCTAAGAGTCTTACAATATTTGTCGTATGTTGAGGTCTTTCATCCATTTTGAGACAATTTTTGTACGTAGGGTGAGATAAGGGTTCAGTTTCATTCTTCTGCATGTGGATATCCAGTTTTCCCAACACCATTTAATAAAGAGACTAAACTTTTATCATTGTGTAGTCTTGGCACGAATGCTAGAGATCAATTGATTGTAAAGTCATGGATTTATTTCTTTCTGTGCTCTCTATTCTGTTCCCTTGGCCTACATGTCTGTTTTTATGCCAGTAGCATACTATTTTGATTACTATAGCTTTATAATTTAGTTTGGAATAAGGTAATGTGATGCTTCCACTTTTGTTTTTTCTGCTGAAGGATGTTTTGACTCTTTGGGGTCTTTTGTGGTTGCATACAAATTTTAGAACTGCTTTTTTCCATTTCTTTGAAAAATGCCATTGAAATTTTGATGGGGTTGCATTATATCTATAGATCACGCTGAGTAATAAGGGTATGTATTTTCTTCAAATTCTTTCATCAGTGTTTTACAGTTTTTGGTATATATAAATTTTACTGTCTTATTTAAATTTCTTCCTAGTAGTTAATTTTTTGATGCTATTGTAAATGAGATTGTGTTCTTTCAGACGGACTCTCACTCTGTCGCCCAGGCTGGAGTGCAGTGGTGTGATCTTGGCTCACTGCAAGCTCTGCCTCCCGGGTTCACGCCAATCTCCTGCCTCAGCCTCCCAAGTACAGGTGCCCGCCACCACGCCCGGCTAATTTTTTGTATTTTTAGTAGAGACAGGGTTTCTCCGTGTTAGCCAAGATGGTCTCAATCTCTTGACCTTGTGATCTGCCCACCTCAGACTCCCAAAGTGCTGGGATTACAGGCATGAGCCACTGTGCCCGGCCCGAGATTGTTTTGTTAATTTCTTTCTGGGATACTCAACTGTTAGTATATAAAAACATAACAGGTTTTTTTAATGTTAATTATGTGTTCTGCAAATTTGCTTGTTTCTTAATTTTAAGTTTTTAATTGGAGCCTTTAGAATTTTCTCTATATGAGATCATGTCATCTTCAAATAGAGACACTTTCACTTCTTTTCCAATTTGGATGCCTTTTATTTCTTTTTCTTACCTAATTGCTCTGGCTAGGACTTACAGACTTTTTCAGAAACCCCCCAAAATAATCTAAGGGAGTCCATTGTCACTAGATCTGCTTTATAAGAAATCCTAAAGGGAGTTCTTCAAACTGAAATGCAGTAAGACTAATTAGCATCATGAAAACATATGTAGTTATAAAAAGTCACCAGTAAAAGTAACTATACAGTCAGATTCAAAATATTCCTAATACTGCAATGGTGGAGTATAATCACTTTAACTTTTAAAAGGTTAAAAGACAAAAAATATTACAAATAAATATAACTACAAAATAAACAAAGAAATAAACGCTGACATCAAAAAAACATAAAAAGTGGAGGGGAGTAAAGTGTAGGGTTTTGTATATGCTTGAAGTTAAGTGTTATCAACTTAAAATAGACCATTATAACTATAATCATACATTTCTTAATGTGGATATGTTCTGAATAATGCCTCATTATGCAATTTTGTCATGGTGTGAATATCATAGAGTATACTTACACAAAATTAGATAATACCACCTACTACACACCCAGGCTATATGGTATAACCTATTGCTTCCAGGCTACAAATCTGTACAGCATTGTACTATACTGAATGCTATAGGCAACTGTAACACAATGATAAGCATTTGTGTATCCAAATGTATCTAAACATATAAAAGATACAATAAAAATGTTATAACCTTACGGGGCCACCGTTGTATATGTGGCCCATCATTGACCAAAACATCCTTATGTGGCACATGAGAGCATACGATGTTTTATGTAAGCCTCAGGATAATCACAAAGACAAAACATGTAATACTTACACAAATGAGAATTTTACCACATGTTTAAAAAAGAATTAATACAAAGACACAGAAAAGAATCAAAGTATACCACTACAGAAAATAATCAAAATAATCAAATCATGCACAGCAAGAGAGAAATATAAGAAAAAAGAAACTGCAAAATGCCTATCAATAGTTACTTTAAATATCAGTGGACCAAATTAGAAAAGACACAAGTGGCTGAATGGACAGTAAAACAATAACCAAATATATGCCACCTATAAGAGATTCACTTCACCTTTAGAGACACACATAGACTGAAAGGAAAGACAGGGAACAAAAAAAAAGAAAGAGTAGCTATTCTTACAACAAACAAAATAGACTTTAAGTCAAAAACTGTAACAAGAGGGAAAGAAAGTCATTATAGAATGATACAAAGGTCAATTCATCAAGAGGATATAATTACTACAAATATATATTCTCCCAACATTGGAGCACCTAATTATATAAAGCAAATATTAACAAATCTGAAGAGAGAAGTGACAACAATAATACAATAACAGTAGGGGACTTCCATATCCCACTTTCAACAATGGATTGATCACTCAGACAGATAATCAATAAGGAAACAGATGACTTGAACTACACTATAGATCAAATGGACCAGACATATACAGGACATTACTTTCCAAAACAGCAAAATACACATTCTTCTCGAGCATACACAGTACATTCTCCTACACAGGTCATATATTGGGCCAGAAAACAAGTCTTAGCAAATTTAAGAAGATTGAAATCTTATCAAGTATTCTTTTTGACCACAGTGGCATGAAACTGAAAATTAAAAACAGGAGAAAACTTAGAAAAGTGACAAATATGTGGAAATCAGCCAACACACTCCTGAACAACCAATAGATCAAAGAAAACATCAAAAAAGAAATAAAATATATTGAGACAAACTAAAATGAAAGCACAACATACTAAAACTTATGAGATGAAGCAAAAGCAATTCTAACAGGGAAGTTTATACAGGTTAAGTGTTAAATGAAGAAAAAAGATCTCAAATAAAAAATAAACCTCAAAGAAATAGAAAAGAAAAAAAATGAAGCCCAAAATTAGAAGAAGGAAGGAAATAACAAAGATGATAGCAGAAATAAATGAAATACACTAGAAAAACAATAGAAAAGATCAATGAAACGAAAAGCTGATTTTTTGAAAACATAATGGCTGGGCGCGGTGGCTCATGCCTGTAATCCCAGCACTTTGGGAGGCGGGCAGATCACGAGGTCAGAGATCAAGACCATCCTGGCTAACATGGTGAAACCCCACCTCTACTAAATATACAAAAAATTAGCAGAGCGGGGCGGCGTGCGCCTGTAGTCCCAGCTACTTGGGAGGCTGAGGCAGGGGAATGGCATGAACCCAGGAGGCAGAGCTTGCAGTGAGCGGAGATTGCGCCACTGCACTCCAGCCTGGGAGACAGAGCAAGACTGAGTCTCAAAAAAATAAAATAAAATAAAATAAAAATAATAAAAATTGACCAACCTTTCACTAGGCTGAGAAAAAAGAGAGAAGCCTCAAATAAATAAAATTAGAACAAAAAACAGATATTAAAATTGATACCATAGAAATACAAAGGATAATAATAGTCTAAACAACTATGTGTCAACAAATTGTTTAACTTAGAAGAAATAGAGAAATTTCTAGAAACATACATCCACTAAGATTGAAACATGAAGAAATAGAAAATCAACACAAATAATGAGTAAAAATATTGAGTCAGTGGTCAAAAAGCTCCTGAAAAAGGAAAATCCAAGACCAGATAGCTTAGTGGAGAAGTCTAGCAAATGTTTAAAGAAGAATTAATACCATTTCTTCACAAACTCTTCCCAAAGTTGAAGAGGAGGGAACACAAACATTTTTATGAGGCCAGCATTACCCTGATAACAAAGACAGAAAAGGATACTACAAGGATGACAGATATTTTTAAGGTGCAAATGATGTATTATTGGAATTGAAAATACAGGATTTGTTTGTACAAAGATTTGTGTGTGGATAGGTGGATGTGTACTGGTGTGTGCATGCATACATATACAAGCTTACCTTGTTTTATTGCACTTCACTTTATTATGCTTCTCAGATATTGCATTTTTTACAGGTTGAAGGTTTATGGCAACCCTGCATCAAGCAAGTCTACCAGTGCCACTTTTCTGGTAGCATGTGCTTATTTTGTATCTCTGTGTTACATTTTTGTAATTCTTGCAATATTTCAAATGTTTTGTTATCATTATATCTGTTACGGTAATCTGTGATCAGTGATCATTGATATTACTATTGTCATTGTTTTGGGGCATCACAAACCATGCTCCAAAAGACAATGAGCCTAATTGATACATATGTGTGTTCGAATGGTTCCATCGATCTGCCCTTCTTCCATCTCCCCAACTCCTCAGGTCTCCCTGTTTTCTGAGACACAGTAATATTGAAATTAGGCCAAACAATAACTCTACAAAGGCCTCTATGTGTTCAAGTGAAAGTAAGAGTCACACATCTCTTATTTTAAATCAAAAGTGAGAAATGATTAAGGTGAGTGAGGAAGGCATGTTAAAAGCTGAGACAGGCCAAAAACTAGGCTTCCTGCACCTAACAGTTAGCCAAACTGTGCATGAAAAGAAAAAGTTCTTGAAGGAAATTAAAAGTATTACTCCAATGAACACATGAGTGGTATGAAAGTGAAAGAGACTTATCGCTGATATAGAGAAGGTTTGAGTGGTTTGGATAGAAGATCAAACCAACCACAACATGTCCTTAAGCCAAACCCTAATCGAGAGCAAGGACCTAATTCTTCTTAATTCTCTGAAGGCTGAGAGAGGTTGGGAAGCCACAGAAAAAAAGTTTGAAGCTAGCAGAGATTGGTTCATGAGGTTTAAGGAAAGAAGTCTTCTCCATAAGATAAAAGTGCAAGGAAAAGCAGCAAGTGCTGATGTAGAAGCTGCAGCAAGTCATCCATAAGATCAGCTTAGAGAAGCAACAAAGGTGGCTACACTAAACAAAGGTTTTTTACTGCAGATAAAACAGCCTTATATTGGAAGAGGATGTCATCCAGGACTTTCACAGCCAGGTAGCAAAATAAATGCCTGACTTCAATGCTTCAAAGAACAGGATGACTCTTTTGTTAGGGGCTTAAGCTGAAGCCAAAGCTCATCTACCATTCTGAAAATTCTAGGGCCCTTAAGAACTATGCTACATCTACTCTGCCTGTGCTCTATAAATGGGACAAAGCCTGAATGACATCACATCTGTTTACGACATGAATATTTTAAGCTCACACCTGAGAACTACTGCTTTAAAAAAAGATCTCTTTCAAAATATTATTGTTCATTGACAATTTACCTGGTCACCCAAGAGCTCTGATGGAGAACTACAAGAAAATTAAAGCTGTTTGCATGCCTGCTAATACAACACCCATTCTGCAGCCCATGGATCCATGAGTAATTTAGACTTTCAAGGCTGATTATCTGAGAAATACATTTCATAAGGCTGTAGCCACCATGTATAGTAGTTCCTTCGATAGATCTGGGCAAAGTAAGTTGAAAACCTTCTAGAAAGGTTTCACCATTCTAGAAGCATTTGCAATTCATGGGAGGAGGTTAAAATTAAGAACATTTGTGATTCATGAGAGGAGGTCAAAATATTAACATTAAAAGAAATTTGGAAGAAGTTGATTCCAATCCTCATGGATGACTTTGAGGGTTCAAGACTTCCGTGCAAGAAGTAACTGCAGATGTGGTGGAAGTAGCAAGAGAACTAAGATTAAACGACGTGAAGAGAACTTAAGATGTGGCTGAATTGCTGAAATCTCATGACAAAATTTTAAGAAATGAGAACTTGGATGAGCAAATAAAGTGGTTTCTTGAGATGGAAACTACTCCAGGTGTAGATGCTGTGAACCTTGTTGAAAAGACAACAGAGTATTTAGAAAATTGCATAAACTTAGTGGATAAAGCAGTGGCAGGGTTTGAGAGGATTGTCTCCGATTTGAAGGAAGCTCTACTGTGGGTAAAATGCTATCAAACAGCATTGCATGCTACAGAGGAATCTTGAAAGAAATAGTCAATTGATGTAGCAAACTTCATTGTTGTCTTATTTTAAGAAATTGTCACAGCCACCTCACCTCCAGCAGCTTCCACCATGATGAGTCAGCAGCCACAACACTGAGGCAAGGCCACTGACCAGCAAAAAGATCATGATGTTGAAGGCTCAGGAGATCGATAGCATTTTTAAACAGTAAAATAATTTTTGACTAAGGTATGTACATTGACTTTTTTAGACATAATGGTATTGCCCACTTAATAGACTACAGTATAGCATAGACCTAACTTTTATATGCAATGAGAAACCAAAAATTCTGTGTGATTTGCCTCATTGCCATATTTGTTTTATTGCAGAACTGGCCACCAGAATCTTCCCTTCCCCTAGAACGCCCTTCACCCAAGCCACCTGCCTTTTCCCCTCACCCATCATACCCACCTCCATTATCTGGCCTGCCCTCCACCTCCTCCAAAAGCCTTCATTGCTCCCCGACTGCTGGACTGCATTCTGACTCCGTCTTAACGTGACTCAATGGCACTTCCATTGGGCACTGCCCTAAAGAGCGCATCTCCACAGTGGCCTGAAACCAAACCCACAGTATCTCTGAGGTATGCCTATGTAGCAGTCCCATAAGTTATCGTGCACTTTAAGCATTACCAAGTCCAGAACTGTAAATGCTATACATTTACAGAAATACCACTTGAAGGTTTAACTACTTATAATTGTTTCATAATTAGAATTACAAATTTTGAATATTAATTATTTTAATTGGGGGGAGGGGCCAAGATGGTTGAGTAGAAACAGCTCTACTCCGCAGCCCCCACCGAGACAAACATAAACAGCGAGTGAATTCTGCATTTCTAACTGAGGTATCCAGATTCCCTCATTGGGACTGACTAGGCAGTTGGTGTGACCCATGGAGAGCAAGGAAAAGCAGAGTTGGGCGACAGTTCACCCAAGAACTGCACAGGGCAAAGGAACCTCCCTCCTCCAGCCAAGGGAGGCAGTGAGGGATTGTGCTACCCGCCCAGGGAACTGTGCTTTACCCACAGATTTTTGCAAACCCCAGAACAGGTAATCCCTTTGTGAGTCCACACCACCAGGGCCTTGGGTCCCAAGCACAAAGTTGTGCAGACCCATAGCAGGGGCTCCAGCTGGCAGCCACTTGGGCAGGTACTGAGCTGTAGGAGTTTCTGCATACTCTGGTGGCTCACAGAAATCCAGTGAAGCAGGAGATTCATCAACTCCCATGAGATGGGGGCTGAAGCCAGGGAGCCAAGCAGACCCACTCCCACAGAACCCCACAAGCTAAGACCCACTGGCATGGAATCCCCACTGGCCAGCACAGCACCTGGAGTCTGCCTAAGAAGACCAAGTTCCTGGGGGGAAGGGTGACCGCCATTACTGCGGGTCTAGCCGGTGGTTTTCCCCCGCCAGTGCTAGGGAGACTGGGTGGTTTGCGCTGGGCAGAATTCCCCACAGTGCAGCACAGAGGCTGTGGCAGATATACCATTATTGTATATCCAAAGGAATATAAATCATTCTATTACAAAGATACATGCATGTGTATGTTTATTGCAGCACTGTTCCCAATAGCAAAGACATGGAATCAACCCAATGCCCACCAATGATAGACTGGATAAATAAAATGTGGTACATATACACCATGGAATACTATGCAGCCATAAAAAGGAATGAGATCAAGTCCTTTGCAGGGACATGGATGAAGCTGGAAGCCATTATCCTTAGCAAACTAACATGGGAACAGAAAACCAAATACCACATGTTCTCGCTTACAAGTGGGAGCCGAACAATGAGAACATATGGACACTGGGAGGGGAACAACACACCCTGGCACCTGTCGAGGGAGGGCCAGTGGTAGGGAGAGCATCAGGAAAAATAGCTAATGCGTGCTGGGTTTAATACCTAAGTGATGGGTGGATAGGTGCAGCAAATCACCATGGTACATATTTGCCTATGTAAGAAAACTGCATGTCCTGCACATGTATCCCGAAAGTTAAAATAAAATAAATACATAAGTACATAAATAAAATTTTAAAAGACAAAAAAATCTTAATTGTATGTGGGTAGTTCCCTTTGATTGAAAGTGAGATAGAAATAATTTTTGAAAACTTACTATTCAAAATTTGCAAAACTAAATAAGAGTAAAAGAAATTTACATTTTGTCCCTGGATTGATACAAGACGAAAACATAGTGTGGGAAAGCTGGAGTTGAGGATGAACGAGATTCTGAGAATGAAAATCCCTGGTACATAACCAAAATTTCAGAACTTCAGATTTTCAAGGGCTATAAAATAGGTAACCTCAAGTCACCATCTCCAACAGATAAAAGGAACCAGGTAATATCTATATTCCAGGGAGAAAGAATAGAAAATTGGCTATCACTGACAAAACTTAGTGGGAAGGAGGGATCTAGAAGGTGGGATGGTGGAGGGATCCCCAGCTTGGGAGGTGGGGACGGGCTGTGCTTCAGTCTCCCCCTCCCCTGCCCCTCTCCCTCCCCCTCCCACTGTCCCTCCCCAACAAAGGAGCCCTTTGTGACATCAAGGCCCCACCTCTGTGACGCAGGCCTGGGCCCCAGTCCCTAGTCTCCACGGGGCTGCCCAGAGCTCAGTTGCTTGAAAGCAATGCGCCTATTCACATGGAGAATCTTCCCTTTCCTTTAAAATTACTTAGTGCCTCATCGCTAAACGCCCCCAGCTCCACACCATGGGTGTTGGATATCTTCCTCACCTTGGTGTTTGCCCTGGGGTTCTTCTTCCTATTACTCCCCTGCTTATCTTACCTCCGTTGTGGTGACCGACCATCACCATCGCCTGGGAAGAGAAAGGTAAGGAACCCTCAGTCTCGACCCACAGAGCTTGATTCTCTCCTTTCTTTTTATTATTAGTTCCACTTTTCCAAATCCAGTGGAGAGCCTTCTATGATGGGAAGTCTCAGAAGAGACCAGAACATCATCCTTCCAGGGAGAGGCAGGGCAGCCAGGGGTTGGTAGGGATAGATAGTGTACTGGGATTTCCATCCCAAGCTCTCAGTCCATCTGTGGGGGAGCACAGGAGGCATCAAGGCAAAATCAAACCAGTGGACTCAGCACCAGTACCAGTCATGAGACTGGGGAGGTCTCTGTCCGAGACCAGGCCCTGAGCCCTGGCTCATCAGACCCTTTCTGGGGCAGGTGGCTCAGGGCCCAGCCTCCCCTGTGTGGGGTGATCTGGGGCCTGTGCTGGGCCCCCGAGGGCCTCCCACCAGTGCCTGGTGTCTCCTCTGGTCTCCTGGGAAGCAGAATCCTACCTGACAGCTCAGCAGTGCCTGCTGGCCTGAACTTGGGTGTTCCTGGAGCAGAGGAACAGGGACTGAAGGCGTCCGTGGTGGACCTCATATTGAAAATCCCTCTGTGTGTGTGTGTGTGTGTGTGTGTGTGTGTGTGTGTGTGTGTGTTATTTTTATTTTATTTTATTTTATTTTATTTTATTTTATTTTATTTTTTGAGATGGAGTCTCGCTCTGTGGCGCAGGTTGCAGTGAAATGGAGTGATATCGGCTCACTGCAACCTCTGCTTCCCGAGTTCAAGCGATTCTCCTGTCTTAGCGTCCTGAATAGCTGGGGATTACAGGCACCCACCACCATGCCTGCCTAATTTTTGTATTTTTAGTAGAGACGGGGTTTCACCATGGCCAGGCTGGTCTCAAACTCCTGACCTCAGGTGATCAACCCACCTTGGCCTCCAAAAGTGCTTGGATTATAGGCGTGAGCCACCGCGCCCGGCCCCCTCTTGCTGTTTTTCTAAGAAGAAAAGCAGTTTATCATCCATTTAAGCATGAGTGGGAGGAAGAACACAGAGCTCCCTGAGCAAGACAGAGAGAGCCATGCGGTTCCTGAGTGCAGCGTGCTGCAGCTGGGCTGGGGCAGAGAGGGAGAGCCGGTCCTAGCTTCTCGCCCTTTCTTGTCTCCCATTGTCATCTTGTCTCTCTGCGTCATCTTGTCTCCCTACATCATCGTGTCTCCCAGTGTCCAGTAGGGTGGAGGGGAAGGCCCAGAGGCAGGATGAAAAACCACAGTCTGAGAGGTAAGGCTCTGCCAGAGCACACTAGAGTTAATTTGATCTCATCTGTCCTGGAGGGAACTGACTCTGAAGAAGTCAGTTGAAGAAGCCTGAGGTGGGGGCTCCTAGGAAGGAAATCAGAACCCCGGGTCCTTCTCAGATTCCATGCCGGAATGAAGCCATGGTGGTCCAGGGACTGGGCGTTACCCAGCAGGGGGCAGTGTGTGTGTCCTGGGGAGACCAATGCCTGCCTGGATGCAGAGGGGGGTGAGGGGGCCTCCCTCTCCCTGGGAACAGCTGTTCAACTCTGCTAAGGCTGATTCCTCTTTGAGACCACCCCAGTCCTTTCTCCCCACAGGGCAGTTGTGAGGACTGTGGGGGTGGGGGATCCATGTGTGGAAGCCCTTTGTGAATGAAAAAGCCTTGTCCTCCATGCCTTGCTATTACCGTCGGGGTCATGTGGCTTTGGACACAGATGGGTGGGTTCCAGGGTCTAATTCCCCATGGTCCTCCCTAAAGAAACAGCCACTCAGCCTCCTGTGAGATCCCAGGCCCCTCCCTCACTGCCCTAACCCAGTCTCCTGATTTCCAGCTGGTAGAGAGAGCCCGAGAGGCCCGGAGGAGATTTGGGACCTGCTTTCACAACTGCAGAGGTGAGGCACTTCCCCTTCCCTGCATCCTTCCTACCAGGGCTGGGACGTGACCCCAGGGCCACAGGCAGCCTGGAGCTGACCTGGGATGGGGAGACCAGGGGGACAGAGGATGGGAATAAAACCCTGGGGTGAGGAGTAGCAGGAGAATTGGGCAGTCAGGGTGTGGGGTGGTGGAGGGGCTGTGGCCCGAGCACCCACTCTGCCCTCCAGCCCCACTGGCTCCTGGATGCAGCTCGTGCCTCCTGTCTCCTGCAGCCTCCCGGGGCCACACCTTGACAAAGGTGACTTTGGTCAGCTCTCCGGTCCAGACCCCCCAGGTGAGGTGGGCGAAAGAGCACCTGATGAAGCCTCCCGGTCCTCTCATGAGCCTATGGAAGATGCTGCTCCCATTCTCTCCCCATTAGCTTCCCCGGATCCTCAAGCCAAGCATCCTCAGGATCTGGCCTCCACCCCATCACCAGGCCCAATGACCACCTCAGTCTCCTCCCTAAGTGCCTCCCAGCCACCAGAACCTTCCCTTCCCCTAGAACACCCCTCACCCGAGCCACCTGCACTTTTCCCTCACCCACCACACACCCCTGATCCTCTGGCCTGCTCTCCACCTCCTCCAAAAGGCTTCACTGCTCCTCCCCTACGGGACTCCACACTGATAACTCCATCTCACTGTGACTCAGTGGCACTTCCACTGGACACCGTCCCTCAAAGCTTGTCTCCACATGAGGATTTTGTGGCTTCTGTCCCAGCCATCTCAGGCCTTGGTGGCTCAAACAGTCATGTTTCTGCCTCCTCCTGGTGGCTGGAGACTACCAGAACCTGCTGCGCCTTCAACTCATCAGTCCAGCGAGATCATCTTTCCCGCCACCCACCAGAGACCTGTCAGATGGAAGCTGGCAGCCCGTTTTTGCTCAGCTCTGATGGCCAGAATATCATAGGGATACAAATCACAGAAACAGCCAAGGTCAACCTTTGGGAAGAAAAAGAAAATGTTGGATCATTTACAAATCAAATGACCCCAGAAAAGCACTTAAATTCTTTGGGGAATTTGGTTAAATCACTGGATGCTGAGCAGGACACCACAACCCCAAAACCCTTCTGGAACGTGGGAGAGAACTCAAAACAGCTGCCCGGACCTCAGAAGCTCTCAGATCCTAGGCTCTTGCAGGAAAGTTTTTGGAAGAATTATAGCCAGCTTTTCTGGGGCCTCCCCTCTCTGCACAGCGAGTCCCTGGTGGCTAATGCCTGGGTAACTGACAGGTCTTATACTTTACAGTCTCCTCCTTTCTTGTTCAATGAAATGTCCAATGTCTGCCCAATTCAAAGGGAGACTACAATGTCCCCACTGCTTTTCCAGGCCCAGCCCCTGTCCCATCTGGGGCCCGAGTGCCAACCCTTTATTTCATCCACACCCCAATTCCGGCCCACACCTGTGGCTCAGGCCGAGGCTCAGGCCCATCTTCAATCCTCTTTCCCAGTCCTATCTCCTGCTTTTCCATCCCTGATTAAGAACACTGGAGTAGCTTGCCCTGCATCGCAGAATAAAGTGCAAGCTCTCTCCCTACCTGAAACTCAGCACCCTGAATGGCCTTTGTTGAGGCAACAACTAGAAGATAGGTTGGCTTTACCCTCTAGGGTCCAAAAATCTCAGGACGTCTTTAGTGTCTCCACTCCTAACCTTCCCCAGGAAAGTTTGACATCCATTCTGCCTGACAACTTTCCAGTCAGTCCTGAACTCCGGAGACAACTGGAGCAGCACATAAAAAAGTGGATCATCCAACACTGCGGCAACCTGGGAAGGATCCAAGAGTCTCTGGATCTGATGCAGCTTCAGGATGAATCACCAGGGACAAGTCAGGCCAAGAGCAAACCCAGGCCCTGGCAGTCCTCCATGTCCACAGGTGAAAGCAGCAAGGAGGCACAGAAGGTGAAGTTCCAGCTAGAGAAGGACCCGTGCCCACATCTGGGGCAAATTCTGGGTGAGACCCCACAAAATCTATCCAGGGACATGAAAAGCTTCCCACGGAAGGTTCTGGGGGTGACTTCTGAGGAGTCGGAAAGGAACTTGAGGAAGCCCTTGAGGAGTGACTCGGGAAGTGATTTATTAAGATGCACAGAGAGGACTCATATAGAAAACATCCTGAAAGCCCACATGGGCAGGAACTTGGGCCAGACCAACGAGGGCTTGATCCCCGTGCGTGTGCGTCAATCCTGGCTTGCTGTCAACCAGGCTCTTCCCGTGTCCAACACCCGCGTGAAAACCAGCAATCTAGCAGCCCCGAAAAGTGGGAAAGCCTGTGTGAACACAGCCCAGGTGCTTTCCTTCCTCGAGCCGTGTACTCAGCAGGTGTTGGGAGCCCATATTGTGAAGTTTTGGGCCAAACACAGGTGGGGTCTACCCCTCAGGGTCCTCAAGCCCATTCAGTGCTTTAAACTGGAAAAGGTTTCATCCTTGTCCCTTACACAGCTTGCGGGTCCCTCCTCAGCCACCTGTGAATCTGGAGCTGGCTCAGAAGTTGAGGTGGCCACGTCCCTTAGAAAGCCACCAATGGCAAGTCTGAGAAAGCAGGTGCTGACCAAAGCATCTGTTCACATGCCAGAGAGTCTTCTGGCCTCCTCACCTGCATGTAAGCAGTTCCAGAGGGCACTGCGAGGAATCCCATCTTGGAATGATCATGGGCCCTTGAAGGCTCCTCCAGCTGGACAGGAGGGCAGGTGGCCATCTAAGCCCCTCACGTACAGCCTCTCAGGCAGCACCCAGCAGAGCAGGAGCTTAGGAGCCCAATCTTCAAAGGCTGGAGAGACAAGGGAGGCAGTGCCACAATGCAGAGTCCCCTTGGAAACCTGTATGCTGGCAAACCTCCAAGCCACAAGTGAGGATGTGCATGGTTTCGAGGCTTCAGGGACCAGCAAAAGCTCTCTACACCCTAGAGGGTCTGTCTCCCAAGATCCAAGGAAGCTGTGTCTTATGGAGGAGGTTGTTACTGAATTTGAGCCTGGAATGGCCACAAAGTCAGAGTCCCAGCCTCAAGTATGTGCCGCTGTTGTGCTCCTTCCAGATGGGCAAGCATCTGTTGTGCCCCACGCTTCAGAGAATTTGGCTTCTCAAGTGCCCCAGGGCCATCTCCAGAGCATGCCTACTGGGAACATGCGGGCTTCCCAGGAGCTACGTGACCTCATGGCAGCCAGAAGGAGCAACCTGGTGCACGAGGAGCCCAGAAACCCAAACTGTCAAGGCTCATGCAAGAGCCAAAGACCAATGTTTCCCCCTAGTCACAAGAGTGAGAACTCTAGGAAGCCCAACTTAGAAAAACATGAAGAAAAGCTTGAAGGATTGAGGACTCCTCAACTTACCCCAGTCAGGAAAACAGAAGACACCCATCAGGATGAAGGTGTCCAGCTACTGCCATCAAAGAAACAGCCTCCTTCAATAAGCCACTTTGGAGAAAACGTCAAGCAATTTTTTCAGTGGATTTCTTCAAAGAAAAAAAGCAAGCCAGCACCAGTCACTGCTGAGAGCCAAAAAACAGTAAAAAATAGATCATGTGTGTACAGCAGCAGTGCTGAAGCTCAGGGTCTCATGACGGCAGTTGGACAAATGCTGGAAGAGAAAATGTCACTTGGCCATGCGCGCCATGCCTTGAAGGTAAATCAGCACAAACAGGAGTTTCAAGCCCCAGTCTGTGGGTTTCACTGCAACCACAGGCACCTCTTCTACTCAAAACATGGCAGAATACTGAGCTATGCAGCCAGCAGTCAACAAGCCACTCTCAAGAGCCAGGGTTGTCCCAACAGAGACAGGCAAATCAGAAATCAACAGCCCTTGAGAAGTGTGTGGTGCGACAATGAGAAATGGGGCCTGCGACATCCCCAAATCTTTCACCCCAAGAAAGCTGTATCCCCAGTCTGTCCCCCTCAGCACTGGCCAAAGACATCCGGTGCCTCTAGGCACCATCACCACTGTCCAAGTCACTGTCTTCTTTGGGAAGGTATCTGATTTGGTCAGTCACAAATTCTTTTTTAGCCTTCCCTGGAGAAAAACAAGTCCCCAAGAAAAAATTCACTCTGTGTAGAGAAAAAATATTTTCTCTCGTGTTAGTACATGCAGAACATTTAATATTCCACAATATATATGGTTTTTTATTCATAAGAGGGCAATGGCTTTTATTTGTGCCATGCTTGGTGTGGGCTTGGTTTCCAGAAGCGACAGGACATGGAGGGATGTTGACAGTGGTGCTGTAAGCCCACCTTCATCCTGAGTTCCTTCACTGAACCTTATGTTTCCGTAATACCGTCTTTACACAAACAACAAAAAATTCTAAAAACAAGATGAGAAAAACCTATGAAGGTCCCACTCTGAAATAAGGTTCAACCCATCTTTCCACTACTTACTCTACCTCAAACTTCATGCAGCTGTAGGGAGAAGCTTTGCAGAGATGTCACGGGACTGAACACCTCCATGCAGGCTCCAGGAAGTGCCACAGCCGAGTACCTTCATGTGTCACAAAATAGTGGAAGTTTGGGTGGGAGAGTGCTGGGCCCTGAGTTCAGAAGTGGGAGAAGTCTTGACCCTGGATATCCTGGTGGAGAATAGATAATGTCTGCCCCTGGGAAGCCCCTTTTCTCCCTGACAAAGGCTGGGATGGAGATGGGCCCTCTTAGCTCAGCCAACATGCGAAGCAGAGAGTCCCCATCCCGCTGCCTCTCCCTTTCTCGCACTCTGGAGTGGCGGTGGGGACAGACCTTCCAGCTCTGTGCATGTGTAGGTGGGGGCTGGGGGGTCGGGGGGCAGCCTTCATGGAGGCTGCTGAGGGCCGTGAACTCCCCTGCCCCAGATGAGTGAATGACCCTGCTCCTGGGTCACCGGCCTTTGTCTGTCTCACCTGTATGTCTCTCAGCTTCAGCGAAGTAGTTCTGGGTGAATGGAGTAGGGTATGCCTGTGTGTGCAGAGGCTTCTGATGGTGGGACTCTGTAGAGCTACAGGGGATGCAGACAGAGAATTGAAAAGGAGGCAAAGTGGTGTGTGTGAGGGAGCCATCAGTGGTGCCGTGAGCCAGGAGACTCTGACATTCCAACCCCTTAGACAGGCCTAGAGGGGCCTAGTGTCTCATCCTGGCCACACCCCAGGGTCTGTCTCTGCTCCAGCTCCCAGATCACAGACCTCTAGAAAAACCACATTTACCCCCAACACAGAGGGCCATATTAGTGAGAAGGCAAAGTGAATAAGGAAGATGAATTTCTTAACATCTTCGATAAGCTTGCACGTAATAATCTACTGAACTTTTTTTTTTTTTTTGAGACAGAGTTTCACTGTTTTGCCCAGGCTGGAGGGAAGTAGTGCAATCTTGGCTCACTGCAAACACCGGCCCCCGGGTTCAAGCAATTCTTCTGCCTCAGCCTCCCAAGTGGCTGAGATGATAGTCACCCACCACCATGCCCGACTAATTTTTATATTTTTAGTAGAGACGGGGTTTTGCTATGTTGGCCAGGCTGGTCTCGAACTCCTCGCCTCAGGTGATCTACCGGCCTCAGCCTCCCAAAGAGCTAGGATTACAGGCATGAGCCATGGCGCCTGGCCTACCTATTGAATTTTTTTAAAGGATGTGTTGACAATAGGTGGAAAAGCAAGGACTAGAGAACCCCAGGCATGAGTTGGAGTCTGGTGACCTTTAATATACACGTAGCCCCAGGACTGCTCCCTGGGGAAAGGTGGTGACTTACAAGGGCCCAGCAGCTGAGCTGGGGTCACACAGCAAATCTCCCCTGGCTCCTGACATCCTTGCTTGCCCCAGAGACCAGCAAGGGAAGATGCAGGCAGGCAGGATTTGAACATACAAGGGAGCTGGAAGTGACCTGTCCAGAATGGGCAGGGTATGGGCAGGGCAGGAGCCGTCCCTGCTGTCTCCCTCTGCTTTCAGCACAGCTTTCCTCCTCTCTGGGCCCTGTCCATATGGGAAAGCAGGAGGTCTCCACAAATCAGGGACAGGAGGAGCCAGGTCTCTAGAGGGAGTTTTCTCTGCCTTGTGCCACATACAGGCGTGCAAGAGGCCCAGTTCCGGGGGCCTCATTTCAATGGTGGAGACGCCAGTGCCAGGCAGTGCCACTGATCTAGATGACAATGGAAATGGCCCTGCCCCCAACATGTGGGACTGGCTGGCACCGGGGTGCAGGGGGCAGGGGGCATAGTCCCCAGCCTGTGGCTTCTCCTGGGGCCAGGTCCTGTCTGGGGCCCGGATAACTGAAGCAGCCTCCAAGGTGGGCTCAGCGGTGACAGCGGAGCCAGGATCAGCAGGAGGAGCTGGGACCTGGAACAGAGAGCAGCCCCGGTCCTCCGGGAGCTCAGGAGAGTGTGGCACAGAGCTGGGACCCTGACCACTGAGGATGGGCCATGCCTGGCTGCTGCTGGGTTCCCTCAGGAAACCAAGAGGCGAGTTCTGGGATGTGGAGGAGCTGGACGTGGAGCCCATGGCTCAGGCCAGGAGAAGTGCCACAGGCAACGATGAGAGACCAGCAAGAACACAGGAAGCAACAACCCCTTAGCCCTTCTGCGGCTCAGTCTCCCATGACATGCAGCGAGGCCAGCAATGGAGAGACCCACGGAGACCTCCCACAGGAACCTCACAGAGACATCTCGTACAGAGTGAGCACACTGGGACCTCTCACTGCCACAGAGAGAGACACACTGCAGCCTCCACAGAGACCCCACGGAGCTCTCAGAGTCCTCATGGTGCCCCACAGAGACCTAGCACAGAGATTCCCAGAGTCCTCACACAGAGAACCCCACAGAGGCCACGCTGAGAGACTTCACTCAGTCCCACAGAGACCTCCCGCAAACGTCAGAGACCTTCCATGGTTCTCACAGAGAGATCTCACACAGAGACCCCACAAAGACCTCAGAGACTTCACACAGAGTCATAAAACAGGGACCTCATGCAGAGACTCATGCAGCTCACTGCAACCTCCGGCCTCCAGCCCCAGAAATGGCACGCGGCACCCCCCACTGCCTCACGGAGACCTCTCTCAGAGTCCTCCTCACACAGAGACCTTGCCTGGAGACCTCCCACTCTCCACAGAGACCTTGTACAGATTCCTCACACAGGCCTCAGGTCGCTCCACACTCATTGCCCGGAAACCTCTCACATAGAATTCCCTCAAACATTCCACACAGAGATTCTGTAGGGCTTTCACAGGGTCCTCACACGCAGACTTCATATAGTCCCATGGTCCCTCACACAGAGACCTAGCACGGAGATTTCACACAGGGACTTCCCACAGAGACCCCACAGAGACCTCTGGAAGATACCTCCCACACAGACCTTCTGCAAAGGCCTCACAAGAGGCAATAGAGCCCTCTCGCTGCCCCATGGAGTCCTCCCACAGAGACCTCGTGTGGCCTCACAGGCCTCGTACAGAAACTGACTCGGATTTCTTAGAGACTTTCCACACAGAACTCACGCAGAAACCTCACACTGAGGCTCCACAGAGACCTCACTCAGAGTTCTCACCAGGAGCCTGGCACCGAGGCCTCCCATGCAGCGCCCACACAGCGTCCTCGCCATAGGTGACATGCCCCTCACAGATACTCCTCAGAGATCTGGCCCAGAGGCTTCACAGAGACCTCACATCCATCCATTCTTTAGGGGCCTGAGCAGCCACCTGTTGACACGTCCTTCTCAGTGGATATAAAACCACTCAGCACGGTAGCAGCACAGCCGGGATATCAGTTGCACTCCCCAGGAACCCTGGGACACCCAGATACTGTCAGCATTGCAGTGAAGGCGGTTTTCTGCTTGGGGACATCCTCACACTTTTTTTTTTTTTTTTTGTAGTATCGCTGCCTCTGAAAAGAATTATGGATTCCACAGGCAGACCTGCAAAATTCTTTCTTCCACAGGTTTCCATTAGCTTGAATTCTGACCCACAATTTAGAAAATTCATTGTTTTAAATTATTTTTTGAGATGGAGTCTTGCTCTGTCGCCCAGGCTGGAGTCCAGTGGGATAATCTTGGCTCACTGCAACCTCCGCCTCCGGAGTTCAAGAGATTCTCCTTCTTCAGTCTCCTGAGTAGCTGGGATTATAGGTGTGCACTACCATGCCCGGCTAATTTTTGTATTTTTAGTAGAGACAGGGTTTCACCATGTTGGCCAGCTGGACTCGAACTCCTGACCTCAGGTGATCCACCCGCCTCGGCCTCCCAAAGTGCTGAGATTATAGGCATGAGCCACTGTGCCCAACCAAAAATTTTTAAGTGAGGAAAATGTTACCAACCTTCAATGAAAGAAAATATCTTATTTGTTCGGTTTGTTATTATCCAGCCAAATTATATCAATGTCATATATTTTTTAAAGTTTGGGGGAGACAAGACTTGAATTTGAGATGCCTGACTTCTGTACTTTGAAAATATGATAAAAACCTCTAGAAAATGAACCCCAGAAATGAAACAAACCAGCAAAGAGGCATCTGGACTCACACTGGTCTCCCAGGGGACTGTGCAACTAGCACATAATTTCATACAGAACAGCTTGGATCACGTTTGCAGAGTTCATTTTATTTTTAGCAAGCTAATAATCATGCAAAGATTTTTCACAAATAGGTCAAATCTCTAGCAATATTCTTATTGTATCACTTGGAAAAATTATACTTCTTAATAATATTATTTTATTCCTTAAAATGCAGTAATGCCCTCAAATAGTAGTATGACACATGTTTGTCAGACATGACTTAGTCCTAATGTTCCACAAACATAGCTTAAGCAGATGGGCAATTTAAAAGGATTTATTTTTTAAACAGTTCTATGAAACACTCATTCTCTAAGATGGGCAGTAGGGATCCATTTTATATTCATTACAGGGCTAAAAAAGGAATGTTTTGAAATCTTACAAAACAAATTAATCTATGCTTGAGATATATACATAGCCTAATAAAATATATTGAGGAAGGGACACATTAACATTTGAGTGGAAGAAGGTATACATTTAATCAGCATTTGTATAATAAAAATGAATTATGAATGGCCTCACTAATTATATACGCAGCGCTTTCCAAAGGGTGCACTCTGGTAAGACTACTTACTTCTCATGGCTCATAAGCAAACTGTTGTCCTTGCCTTGGTAAAAATCTATTTTAACAATAGCTGTTAAAGCATATCACTAGATTATCCAACGGGATGACAGGGTCACAGTCTTTTCACTAAGAGAGGCATAGCTGACATCAAGGCTCTTTTAGCCTATTTGTTTCAACAAGAAATCCCCTTTCTATATTCATCATAACTAAAAAATTTTAAGTTAATTTTTCCACTTCCTTATAATGTCACTGCATCGTAAAATAATGGAATCGACATGGATCTTCAGATTATACATATACATATACATATAGTTTTGTTTTTGTTTTTTCTTTTTTTTTTTTTTTGAGACAGAGTCTTGCTCTGTCACCCAGGCTGGAGTGCAGTGGCGTGATCTTGGCTCACTGCAAGCTCAGCCTCCTGGGTTCACACCGTTCTCCGTTCTCCTGCCTCAGCCTCCTGAATAGCTGGGACTACAGGTGCCAGCAACCATGACTGGCTAATTTTTTTGTACTCTTTTTTTTTTAGTAGAGAGAGGGTTTCACTATGTTAGCCCGGATGGTCTGGATCTCTTGACCATGTGATCCACCCTCCTCGGCCTCCCAAAGTGCTGGGATTACAGGCATGGGCCACCGTGCTTGGCCTATAGTTTTTTTCAACAGCGCAACTTAAGTAAGTTTAGTTATCAGAACAAAATTGAGTCAATTAGAAAAAAAAATTCATACAGAAAAATATACTTTTCAAGTTGACTGTTTTAACAGAGTTAAAATAAGTGATTATACTTCAGTCATTTGATTTAAATTTGCTCAGAGTGGCCAGAAAGTCTAAACATAGAAAATGTCCATACTAAATAGTTGATTGCTATGACACGTTGAATGTGCTGTTCCTCAATAGTAATTCATAGTTCAGTAATCTACGCAAAATTGCAATGAACAATGTGCATTAAAGCAACATTTCCATCAATCAGTGTATATTCATCTGCCATATATTGCCTCAGATGATTTGTGTGTCTAATTTCACAGAATAAATTTGAGCCTTTACCCCAGAAGAAATAATCAACGGTGCTCAACCTATTAAAAAGATATTGACAATATTTCCAGGCTCTATTAACTTCTATATTTTATTTTTAATTAGATTCACCTAATTCAAAGCTTATAAATATTTTTACCATTTATATGTGCCCAGATGAAATGGATATCAATAATTAGATAAAGGAGAAAACAACAAACACAGATCTTCTTTGTTGTTAAAATATTTTACGTCAGAGCATTTTGCTAGAAATAAAGTAATTTTTAATCTCCAGGCAAAAGACTGTCTAAATGACATTCAGAATGTATTACAAATTTAGATTTAGAATAGATTTATGTTTAAAACAGTCCTCATACTGCTTTCAACAAATCGGGCACTACAGAACAGAATGTGGGGAGGGTGACAATGATGTGATGACTTCTTAACACTGAGCAAAGAAGCAAAAAACAAGTTGTCTTTCTACAGTGTTGATCCCTAAGAGTGATTTCCCTTTATAGACTGCAATATAATTCCAGTTGCATTGTTATTATTTTACAAAGAACTCCCACAGAAAAAACTTTCTGGAGGTTTTTCCCTATATACACACCTACATTCTCTGCCATGCTCACACCGTTGGCAAAGTATGGTGCATCCAGCCACAGACCATCAAGGGGCTTGATAATTGCCTCCTCCATATACCTTCTGAGGTCGGTCAGGTTTATAACCATTCGTGTAACACAGTTCATCCTTATAACTGGGCCTATGGCCTTGTGGCTTGTCACCTTTTCCAAGCAGGTGCTTGTCATCTTGGTTGCTCAGAGGTTTGCTGTGGCATCTTCCCTCACCTGCAGCCGGGCTGGCCTCCACCATGTCGCAACCAGAAGAGCCCACTTCCCTGGGGACAGAGCTTCCGTGCTCTCCACAGCCACGTAACGCTGCCGCTGTGTAAATGATGCCAACTGTAAATCCCACAAAACTGCAAAATAATGCTGCGCCAGGCACAGTCGGTGAGGATTTAGAGGATGCTAACATCTTTCCTAAGAAACGTGGGTGACATCGGCCAGGCACAGTGGCTCACACCTGTAATCTCAGCACCTTGGGAGGTCGAGGCGGGCAGATCACGAGATCAGGAGATCGAGACCATCCTGGCTAACACGGTGAAACCCCCTCTCTACTAAAAATACAAAAAAATTAGCCGGACATGGTGGGGGCGCCTGTGGTCCCAGCTACTCGGGAGCCTGAGGCAGGAGAATGACGTGACCCCAGGAGGCGGAGCTTGCAGTGAGCCGAGATGGTGCCGTTGCACTCCAGCCTAGGAGACAGAGCGAGACTGCGAGACTCTGTCTCAAAAAAAAAGAAGAAAAAGAAAAGAAAGAAAGAAACGTGGGTGACATCACTCCGGTTCTAATCATTTTTGTGCTTCAGCTGCCCCCACTGGATCAGTGTTTCTGGTGAAACGCAATCAGTTTTCGGAGGGCCTCACCCTCCTTCACTGTAATGATGTTTGCAGTTCTTTCTTTCTCCTCTATGCCGAAAATCCAGAATTACCACCCCGTGTTCCCCATGGTTCACAATCTCAACCATGTATCTCCAGTGACCACTTCAATTCACACAGCCATCCCTCAGTTCAAATATTGCCTTTGAACATCATGAGCAAGACCACGGCTCTTTGTGTTTCTGCCACAGTTTCACACCAGTTACAGATTATATACATACTTCACGTCAATAAGTTTATTTTGTAGAGTGTGGTTTCTGGAGTCAGATGAACTCTCCACCTACTAGGTCTGTTACTTGGGCAAGTCATTTCTTGCCTAGATTTACCAATTTGTTAGAGTTATATTACTTTACTCCAAAAGATTTTATTCTCTGAATTACATTGCTTTTCTTATTTTTTAAAAATTGTAAATCTAGGGATTTAGGCTTGGTTGTTTTTTTAAATATCAGTACTTATCTAAACAAGTATTTGAAAATTTTTCTTTTTTCTTTACGTATATTAGAAATCTGGCCAGGCACGGTGCCTCATGCCTGTAATCCCAGCACTTTGGGAGGCCAAGGTGGGCGGATCACCTGAGGTCAGCAGTTTGAGACCAGCCTGGCCAACATGGCAAAACCCCATCTCTACTAAAAATACAAAAAAATTAGCCGGGCGTGATGGGAGGCACCTGTGATCCCAGCAACTTGGGAGGCTGAGGCAGGAGAATCACTTGAACTGAGGAGGCAGAGGTTGCAGTGAGCTGAGATTGTGCCACTGCACTCCCGCCTGGGCAACAGAGTGAGACCCCATCTCAAAAATAAAAAAAAAAAAAAGAAATCTGTTAACAGCCTTGCTATGAAGACATTTTTGTCTGTTTCTTTTACTTTGTGTACTTATTTAATATTAAAACCTATATTATTGCTCAGCAAAGAGGAGAATTGTTTCCTTGGAGGAAAAAAAACATCCTTAAGAACTTACTAGTTTAAAGCTGAGCATCTTAGATTTGAAGGTTGCCTTACCTTTTTAAAATTTTGTTTATGAGTTAATAGAAAGTCCTAAAATCTTAGGAACAGAAACAATTGAGAATTACAAGTCAAATCATTGAAATGGAGCCATCTGACAGTTTATGTGTTCTGCTGTGCCAGTAGTGAGTGGGAACAGTTTATATGTGGGAATATAATCAGGGTCCTGACTACCCCAAAAGGGGCTCTTTCTTGTTTGGTGTGAAGCCAATACATGAAACCGAGAGTGAGTATCAAACAGTGTGGGCTTCTTTCAATGGCCATGGAATTGCAGAAGTGGGAGCATAGCCTGCAAATCAACTTCTCAGAGCCTGAGAACTAAGGATTCTTAATGAAGGGGCTGGGTATACAGAGGAAAGGGAGAAATATTCATAGCTTTTCTTGGGAAGGGAGGTAGGTTTTTTTGGAATCAAAGAGCCACCTCTTTTCTGCCTGTTTTTGGTCTCTTCTGGCCATTGTCATGGTGATTGTCAACTGTCAAGGTGCCAGTGGGAGTGTCGTTTAGCATGGAAATTGGATCATAATGAAGCTAGAGGTTTTTCAGAGGTCAAGCTGCCATTGTGGATTTTGCCAGCTTCAGCCAGTTTAGTCCTAAGAAGGAACTTCTGACCCCAGACATCCTGTTTTCTAAAACTAAGCAGTTAAAGCTGAATGGGAATTTAGCTCTGTCATATAGGCATTGGTTAGGCAACAAAAGCAGGGTAGGGCTCCAGCTAAGCCATGTAGGCACTACGATGGGCAACAGAAAGGTTGGTTTCTGGGCACTTCAGAGAAACCAAGGACAGCTACCCCCAGAACTCAGAGTAGCCAACTGGGCTGCTCACAGGAGATGCCTTAACTGAAAGGTGATCAGACTCCACGGGAGACCCAGAGAAGATGTGGAGGGAGCTCAGAGGCTGTCCTGGAGGAGACGTGGAGAGAGCTCAGAGGCTGTCCCGGAGAAGACATGGAAAGAGCTCAGAGGCTGTCCCAGAGAAGACGTGGAGAGCTCAGAGGATGTCCCAAACAAGAGAGAGCTCAGAGGCTGTCCCAGAGAAGACGTGGAGAGAGTTCAGAGGCTGTCCCGGAGAAGACGTGGAAAGAGCTCAGAGACTGTCCCGGAGAAGACATGGAAACAGCTCAGAGGCTGTCTGCAAGAAGATGTGCAGAGAGTTCAGAGGCTGTCCCAGAGAAGACATGGAGAGAGCTCAAAGGCTGTCCACAAGAAGATGTGGAGAGAGTTCAGAGGCTGTCGTTACAGCTGCACTTGGCTGTTTTTCTTTGGATAATTATTGCAATCAATTTTAGTAATTCAGGTGTTAAATCACAGTCAAGCACCTATTTACCTAGTGGTGAGTTCCTTTATGTTGTGAGTTCAATGTCATTTGTGGGGACTGTGGTCCAGGGAGGTGTTGGGAGGATGAAGTTTTTTCTGAGTGACTTTGCAAACATAAAAAGTCATCTAATAAAGATGCTAGAAAAGCAAATATCCTACTAACTTCCTAGTCAGAAAAATGTCCAACACCATGTTTATTTAGGGGCAAAATTACATATTCAGAAGAATTTTTCACAAAAAAACAGTGGTGGGAGAAAATTACACATCTGGGCCCAGCAAGTAAGACTTTCCCTTCACAATTGTGCTGTGGGATCCCAGGCCTCGGGGGGCTACTGCTGTCACCGTCCCCAGGCTGTGGGCCCTTTGTCAGCTGCTCTTCTGAAGGCAGGTCTCCTGTCCATGCCTTCCCCTTTGCTGTCCGGATGGAGATTGGAGACGCAGCATCATATACAGCTGACAGGTGTTAACCTTATTAGCTAATTCTGTTTCACGGGACACAATTTATACACTCCATGGAAATGCTTCTCACTGCCTTTTTTTACCACTTCAAGGTAGAAGTAGGTAATAGTGCTAAAGTCATCTTACTAGAATAACAAAGTCCATGGTTTGTTGTCCCTAAAAATATTTGTATTAGTTTACTAGGGCTGCCATAACAAAATACCACAGACTGAGTGGCTTAAGTAACATAAATTTCTTTTTATCTTTCTTTCTTTCTTTCTTTATTATTATCGTACTTTAAGTTTTAGGGTACATGTGCACAATGTGCAGGTTAGTTACATATGTATACCTGTGCCAGGCTGGTGCGCTGCACCCACTAACTCGTCATCTAGCATTAGGTATATCTCCCAGTGCTATCCCTCCCCCCTCCCGCCACCCCACAACAGTCCCCAGAGTGTGATGTTCCCCTTCCTGTGTCCATGTGTTCTCATTGTTCAATTCCCACCTATGAGTGAGAATATGCGGTGTTTGGTTTTTTGTTCTTGCGATAGTTTACTGAGAATGATGATTTCCAATTTCATCCATGTCCCTACAAAGGACATGAAGTCATCATTTTTAAGAAAATGTGGCACATATACACCATGGAATACTATGCAGCCATAAAAAATTTATTTTCTCACAGTTTTGGAGGCTGGAAGTCCAAGATCAAGGAATCAGCACATTTGGTCTCTTCTGAGGCCTCTCTCCTTCCCTTGCCAATGGCCACCTTCTTACTGTGTCCTCACATGATTGTCCCATGGTCTGTGTGTGGTCTCTGTCCACATCTCCTTGTCTTACAAGGAAATCAGTCTTACTGATTAGGGCCCACCCATATAACCTAATTTTACCCAATTACCTCTTTATAGGTCCTTTTTCCAAATACAGCCCCATTCTGAGGTACTAGAGGTGAGGACTTCAACATAAATTTGAGGCAACACAATTCTGTCCATGACAATTGTCCACCTTAGTGTTATGGTGAACCAAGGCTGTGAAAAATACTTGACTTGGGGCCGGTCACAGTGGCTCATGCCTGTAATCCCTACACTTTAGGAGGCCAAGGTGGGTGCATAACCCAAGGTCAGGAGTTCAAGACCAGCCTGGCCAACATGATGAAACCCCATCTCTACTAAAAATACAAAAAGAATGAGCTGGGCTTGGTGGCGGGTGCCTGTAATCCCAGCTACTCAGGTGGCTGAGACGGGAGAATTGCTTGAACCCAGGAGGCGAAGGTTGCAGTGAGCCGAGACTGCACCACTGCACTCAAGCCTGGACAACAAGAGCGAAACTCTGTCTAAAATAAAAAAAAAAAAAAAAAAAACTTGACTGAAGGTAGTGACCTAAGAGTGAAGCGATAACAGCTGGCAACTGTTCCGCAAGAAGGTGCAAAGCCCCTGCAGGCCTGGGAAGGTGCAGAGCCTGCACCTCAGATTTGACTCCTCTCATAGAATCATGGAATTTAAGTGAACCTCTTCCAGTATTAGGGAATCTTGAATGGAAACTCTAATATCTTAATCCCCAGTGTAACAAACTTTTACTACATTGTTCTCATGATGACAAATGTCTCATCAGAAAATGGCTTAAAAGTATAATTATTATGAAAGCAGACTGGCTTATTTAAAACAAACATAATCTGAAAACTGTAATCCAAAAAGTAAACATCCATATATATATATATATATTCATTCATTCATTCTCTTTGCTTTGAAACTTTCACTGAATGACCTTTGTCCGTTTTATCGGTCACCATATTTTAGTGGTGCTGTGCAGTGACTTTTGTAGAGTAATATCTCTCAAAGTGTGCAATGATCAATATTGTGTTGTCAAAAGATTCTGTAGTCAAAGAAGTTTGGAAAACTTTAATTTTTTGATTAAGCAAAGCAAGAAGTCTGAGTTTCATTTATTGGTTTACTATGAAAAGTGTTAGAGGCTTTATGATGTGCAAGAACGACATGTGTCATAATATTTCTCAAACCTATTTGACTTCCAATACTTGCTTTTTTGTTTTTTTTTCTTCTTTTGTGGAGAAATTTCAAAAACTTTGGAAAATACTTTTTAAGTGAGATTCAGGAATTTGATAAGCAAGATGACAAATACTAAAAATATACACTCCAAATATAGACACAATGAATACTAAATAAACTCACTGTTTTTAGTCAACATTATTCAAGGATATCCAAAGTTGTTCATGGCATAAAATGCTCTTTTTCTTTTCAGTAATATGATACATGTGATGTTCCTGGAAACTTAAAAAAAAAATCATCATTTGTATGCTCTCGTATCAGTTTCATGCTGTATTTTTGATGTAGAAGAAAGAATTTGGTATCTTCTCAGGAATACATTGTCACATAAAAATATGTAAACTCCTTCAGATAAATTCTCACCTTCTGCAGAATGAGTCAAACAGCAGGGGGAGAAGCTGAATCTAGTGTTCGCAGTGAGTGACCTGTCCTCCTCAACACTGTCATCTCATCCATTGTCTTGGATGCTCAAGAAACGGAACTATATAAATGTGACTTCTGGCCTTCATATATTACAGTGCCAAAGCTTCAAAGAACCAGTTTTTATTTAATACTTACTTTGTTTCTTTGCATTTTTTTCAAAAATATAATATGTTGTTATTAACTATAGTGACCATGTTGTGCGGTAGATCTCTTCTTGAATATTTCCCCTCTCCTAAATGAAATTTTGAATCCTTTGATAAACATCCCCACTCCCCACCCCAAGTCCAGCCCCTGGTAACCACCAGTCTACTCTCTACTTCTATGAGTTTAGCTTTTTCAGATTTGACATAAAAGTGAAATCATATGGTCTTTCTGTGCCTGGCTTGTTTCATTTAACATAATGTCCTCCAGGTTCGTCCATGTTGTCACAAATAACAAGATTTCATTATTTTTTATGGCTGAATAGTATTTCATTGTATATATATACTACTTTTTTAAATTCATTCATCCATTGATGGACACTTAACATTGTTTCCACATCTTGGGCTAATATATAAATAAGATTTAATGTATATGGTGTTGCAGATATCTCTTCGACATACGGATTTCATTTCCTTTGGATATATACCCAGTAGTGGGATTGCTGGTTCATATGGTAGTTCATTTTTAATTTTTGAAGGAACCTCCATGCTATTTTCCATGATGCCTTTCCTTCAAATCTTCTCCAACACTTGTTATATTTTGTCTTTTTATAATAACCATCCTAACACATATGGGGTGATATCTCAAAGTGTTTTTAATTTTCCTTTCTCTAATGATTAGTAATACTGAGCATTTTTTATATGCCTGTTGGCCTGTATGTCTTCTTTTGAAAAATGTCTACTCGGATCATTTGTCCATTTCTTATTGAGTTATTTTTGGTTGTCTCTTCACTCTGCTAGCACCTATTTTGTATAAGACAATAATGCTCTTACATTTTCAAAATATACAGAAGATAAAAAACATATAGTAAGTATGACACTTGAATCGTAGTGAGACATTTAAAATTTTCCAGGAAACAATTACTGTGTTTTATGGTTATAAGGAAGAAACATGTACATCATTTTGGGGAAGAAAAAGAGAAATTATGGAGTGATAAGTTTAAATTGAGAAAATATCAACAAATACAATATACGAGAGAGGCTCTAGGCATTTCATTTACAAAAATATTGTCCAGGTTTTGTATGTGTGATGTGTGCTTGGTCGCTCTTTCCATATCTATCTCTGTCTGTCTTTCTGCTATGGTTTGTATCCTCCAAAAGTTCGTAGATTGGAAACTTAATCCCTCTTCTCTCATGAATAGATTTATGTCAGTCCTGCCCTCATGAATGGATTAATGTCACTAGCATAGTAGTGGGTTCCTTATCATAAGCCCTTTTTCTCTTGCTCTCTCACTATGTGATGCCCCCTGCCATGTTGTTAGGCAGCAAGAAAGCCTTCTCCAGAGGCCAGCATCATGCTCTTGGCATTCCTAGGCCTCAGAGCTAAATACATTTATTTTCTTTATAAATCACTCAGTATGTGGTATTCTGTTATAGCAACAAAAATATTAAGACACTCTTCCTATTTCCCCTACTCTCCTTCCTCCACCCTCTTTCTTACACACAAAATGTTACTGAAATACCAGGAGTTCAATCTAGGTTCTGTTACTTGCACACAGAAAGCCAATCACTGAGACAATGAATATTGCCAAGGAAGAAGGCTTTAATTGCATGCTACAGCTAAGGATATGGGATATCAGTCTCAAATCCATCTCCTCAACTAGCCAAAATTAGGGGATTATATAGCAAGGAAGAAATGTAACTATGAGCAGGAAAACGGGAACTAGGGAGGGCTAAGGAAGCAATCATGACAAATAAGGAATCTGGCATCTGGCATCTCATTGTCTCAACACAGTGGTCTGATGAATTTCGTCTCTTTGATACTTTTTGAGAGAGCTGAGAGTCCATTTCCTGAGGAAGAAACTCAGATAAAACAAATGTAAGTTTCAAGCTTCAAGACCAGAAGGATTTGTTTCTATGTTTATATTTTTAAAATCTGTCTGTGGATCTATTGGGTGCATTTCAAAAACACATACAGAGGAAATCCCAGGCACTGTGCTAGAATTGGGAATACAATGGTGAGTTCAAAGAGGAATAATTTTCCTATTCTCATGAAGCTAATAGTATAGGATAGAGAAAGCAAACACTAATCAAAGAACCACACAAGCATAAGATTGCAACTACAACTAAAAACCATAACCATTCAGTTAAGCTAAGGAGGCCACCATTGTCACCTTTCTCTTAACCTTTAATAATGTATTTTACAGGTAAAATCCTTAAGTAAGTCATATTTGGTTGGGAAGATCAAAGAAATCACCCAGTCTCCCACATCCGAAATTGTGCAGTCTGGACTGTCAGGAACAAAAGTGAAAGAGAGAAGCCATCAAGGCCGGGCGCGGTGGCTCATGCCTGTAATCCCAGCACTTTGGAAGGCCAAGGAGGGCGGATCATGAGGTCAGGAGTTCAAGACCAGCCTGGCCAATATGGTGAAACCTGTCTCTACTAAAAATACAAAAATTAGCCAGGCATGGTGGCAGGCGCCTGTAATCCCAGCTACTTGGGAGGCTGAGGCAGAAGAATCGCTTGAACCTGAGAGGCAGAGGTTGCAATGAGCCAAGATTGTGCCATTGCACTCCAGCCTGGGAGACAAAGCGAGACTCCATCTCAAAAAAAAAAAAAAAAAAAAAGAATGACTAAAATTAGGAAGATTGATGATTCCAAATATTGGTAAAGATGCAGAACAACTAGAACTCCCACATATTGCTGATGAAAATGAAGAATAATACATTACTTTGGAAAACACTTTGGTACTGATTTACCATATGACCCCAAAATCTCACTTATAGAAATTTATACAGGAAAAATGAAAACATATGCTCACAGAAAGCTTGTATACACATGCTTATGGCAATAAATTTATTTATAGTTGCCTACCAACAAGTGATGAACAAATATATTTTAGTATCTTGATACTACTTTCTAGCTAGAAAAGGAATACTACTAAGCAAAAATAGAGGATGAAGTAGTAATATACATAACATAGATGAATTTAAAAACACCATGCTGATTGAAAGAAAACAATTATCAAATACACACTGTAATATTCTATTCACAGAAAGTTTGAAAACAAAATACTATAGTCTCTGAAAGAAAACCATTGGTTGCAGGAAGGTGGGGATTCATTGGCCACAAAAGGGACTAAGGAAACTTTTTATGGGTAATGGAAATATTTTATATCTTGATTGTGGCACCAATTATACAACTGTATGTACACATTTGTCAAAATTCTAATTGTATTATACACAACATGAGTGACTTTAACTGTCTATAAATTATATCTCAATAAAATTGGTCTTAAAAGATATATATATACACACATATAATTTAATATGTATTTTATCTCTCTCTCTCTCTCTCTCTCTCAACAATGGAGTGAAATGTACTCTTTTTTTTTTTTTTTTTGAGACGGAGTCTCACTCTGTCGCCCAGGCTGGAGTGCAGTGGCGCGATCTCAGCTCACTGCAAGCTCCCAGGTTCACGCCATTCTCCTGCCTCAGCCTCCTGAGTAGCTAGGACTATAGGCTCCCACCATCACGCCCAGCTAATTTTGTTTTTGTATTTTTAGTAGAGATGGGGTTTCACCGTGTTAGCCAGGATGGCCTTGATCTCCTGACCTCGTGATCGCCTGCCTCAGCTTCCCAAAGTGCTGGGATTACAGGTGTGAGCCACCGCTCCCGGCCTGTGAAGTGTATTCTTGTGGTTAAATTGTCACTTAGCAAACATCCAGAATGCTAAATATCCATATTATTTCCCTTGTTTTGCCTTTCTCTCACTTTTTCTACAAGCACCATTTTGAAGAAAGCCTCATCAACTTTATTAATTAGATTTGTGATCATTTGAAGACACAGAAGATTTTCTTCTGCAAAACATAAAGTCTTCTTTCTTTTTTGAGACGGAGTCTCGCTCTGTCGCCCAGGCTGGAGTGCAGTGGCGCGATCTCGGCTCACTGCAAGCTCCGCCTCCCGGGTTCACACCATTCTCCTGCCTCGGCCTCCCGCGTAGCTGGGACTACAGGCGCCCGCCACCACGCCCGGCTAATTTTTTGTATTTTTTAGTAGAGACGGGGTTTCACTGTGTTAGCCAGGATGGTCTCGATCTCCTGACCTCGTGATCCGCCCGCCTCGGCCTCCCAAAGTGCTGGGATTACAGGCGTGAGCCACCGCGCCCGGCCTTATAAAGTCTTCTTTCATCTGCTCTCGTGATCCTTTTATTCTTCTGCCAAGTGATGTACATTAATTGATCAACTCAGTTATGCATGCGTTTACTTTTTCACAGATCTTTGTTACGCATCTACTAGTTCTATGCTAGGGATATGGTATGACATTGAACAGGATCAATATGGTCCCTGCTTTCACAGAGCCCACACCTAATGTGTGGATAGTCAGAACACAGTTACACAAACACAAGTGGGAAATAATTATAACATCTGATAGATCTGAAGTCAGTAGAAAAGGTATTGAAATGGAGAAATAGAAAGGAGCCTCGCTTTGATAATGAAATCAGAGACAGTTTCCCCGCAACTTCCTTGGAGGGCAAAAGCCATGTCCTTTCCTTCTCCTACCCCATCACTGACCCCAATAAAATACCGAGCACAGAATTTTCACTCAATAAATTACCTTAAAATGGATTTAAAAATATTTATAAAGCACATTTGTGTCCATTAAAGTATGAAAGGACATGTATTTGGAGCATAAAACCCAGCACATGATGGAAACATCACATAAATGAGGATCAAGAATCTAATTATGTAATGGGAAAATTTAAAAGAAACGTCAAGCTGGATAGAGTGTATTCTAAGAAAATGAAAACATGTATAATAGCTAAATATTTGGCATTTGAGTTTGGGATGAAAAAATAGATGTAAAAGAAACAGTTTCCTTAATTAAGAATTTAATTTTGTGGGGCCAGATGCGGTGGCTCACACCTGTAATCCCAGCACTTTGGGAGGCCAAGGCGGGCACATCACGAAGTCAGGAGATTGAGACCATCCTGGCTAACATGGTGAAACCCCGTCTCTACTAAAAAATACTAAAAATTAGCCAGGCGTGGTGGTGGGCACCTGTAGTCCCAGCTACTCGGGAGGCTGAGGCAGGAGAATGGTGTGAACCTGGGAGGCAGAGCTTGCAGTGAGCTGAGATCACACCACTGCACTCCAGTCTGGGTGACAGAGCAAGACTCCGTCTCAAAAAATAATAATAATAATAATTTTGTCCTTTGGAAGGAGAGAAAAGGCAATTCACCTAGACCATCATTTGCCTTTTTTAGTTGCAGCAAATGCCAGTTTTTAACCGGATATGTTTGCAATATGTGAGTTCTTCTCCAAGTGCTAGCTAGGATGAGCTTCCATACACCACACCCCCAGCTGTGGTAATGCTTTACTCATAGCCTGTCTCTCATCCATCTGCCTGAATTCCTGCAGAACACAGTTGGACCAGCAGCTCATATTTAATCCTCTCATATGATATTAACACCACTGGTCTCCATTTTTGATTTACATCTTAAAGCCTCCAGGCTGTAATTGTTTTACCACTGTATCTCATTATTTAACATCCACTACTTTTATGGAAAAAAATGTGTTTACTCCTGTATCTCATCTTAATGTTTCACTAACTGCTAAACTCACATGTTTTGTTCATTTGCATTGTTTCGAGAATCTAGATTGTATTTGTCTTTGGAAACAGTCACAGCCACTTCCAGAGGTCATTTCCCATACACCCCAAACTTCTCTTCCCCCAGCCTTGGAGGTGCTGGGTTCTAGAAGGAGGAGGCAGTGAGTCCAGAAGCCCAGCCATATCAGGATGACATCTACCATGCATCAGTCCTCGTGTGTCTTCAGTGCCTCTTTCACATGTCTGTGTCCTTAGAGCTTGCTGGAACCATCTTTGCTTGTCTCTGTGTGTTCTGAGTGTGTGACTATTTGGCTCTAGGAGTCTTCTCAACAAAGTACAATTTCTGTTGTCTTTTTCCAAAAGACTTTATGAATAAAATGAAAATATGAGTAATATAAAATCAAAATATATTTTGATTTCTCATTTCAAAATTATCTACCTCTGTAGTTTAATAGAACTCAATTATTGGCCCCAGAAGATAATTTTTTCCCAAAAGTATTTTCTAAATAATAACCAGTAGTTGACCTATGTCCTTTATATATGTCACATAGAAGATCTCCACAGTACATTCTTCAAATTCAGCTCAGATAATCCATGGAATGCTCAAGTTCCCTGTAACAAATTGAGCTCCTATATCTCTGTGGACTTATAATTGACTAATAAAAGTAAGACTTGTTTGCTAATGATAAAGATAATTTGTAAAAAATAAATCATTTTAGTTTGACCATGAGACGCACACATCCATTATCATTAAATGTGAAAATCTAGAATATATCCAGTTAATGGTCAAGTATCAACTTTATGTCCCACACTTGCCATGTAGAAGCTAAGCTTTTAAAATGCAGAATTATTTTCTACTTTTCTGTTATATGCATATTATTATAAATGACAAGTATTTTAAATACTGTTTTTTTTTTAAAAATTGCTTTATTTTCTTCTCTTTTGACAAAAGTTGGCTTTCAAGTTTAATTAAGTTAAAAAAAAACGAACAACAAAAGTGTATTCCAATGGGAGAGAGATAAAGCGTCTTTCTTATCTAAAATACAGGACCAGGCGCAGTGGCTCACGCCTGTAATCCCAGTACTTTGGGAGGCCAAGGCAGGTGGATCACCTGAGGTCAGGAGTTCGAGACCAGCCTGACCAAAATGTCTCTACTAAAAATACAAAATTAGCCGGGTGTGTTGGTCCATGCCTATAATCCCAGCTACTCCAGAAGCTGAGGCAGGAGAATCACTTGAACCCAGGAGGCGGAGGTTGCAGTGAGCCAAGATCATACCATTGCACTCCAGCCTGGGCAACAAGACTGAAACTCTGTCTTAAAATAATAATAATAAAATAAAATATATATTTATATATGGTATATGAATTTGATACATTTTGCTTCATTTCAGGACTAATGTAATGTTACAGAAAAGGAATGACTGTAAACTCGCTTAATTTCTCCTGACTATAAATAGCCCTTGACCACTTTCAACCTTCCCACTGATAACTTTATAACATAGGGCAAGTTACTTGACCTCACTGAGCCTATTTTGCCATCTATAAATCAGCTAATGGGACCTAACTTATAGGTTTGCTGAGAGGTATAAGTAAGACAATAGAGTCTAGCATGTGGTGGGGCTCAACAAATATTAGTACATTACTTACACTTTTTTTTCACCCTGCTATGCCTTTCAGTTTATTTCTACTAAACTCTAAGTTATTAAAATACAGGCTGAAGTATTATTAATTTCCCTCTGTGTTCTCCCCAGTTCCTATCACAGTGCCAGGGACACGCAGGCCCCATAATCCTTCATGGTCAATTGAACTGACAGTGAACTATGTCTTCGTCCATTTGGGATGCTACAACAAAATACCATAGACCGGGTGACTTATAAACCACAGAAATGTGTTTCTTATCGTTCTGGAGGCTGGGAAGTCCAAGATCAGGGCATTGGCAGATTCAGTGTCTGGTGAAGGCCTGCCTTCTGGTTCATAGATGGGTGCCTTCTTGCTGTGTCCTCATGTGGTGATAGGGGCAAGCCAGTGCTCCTAGTCTCTTTGATGAGAGCACTAATCCCATTTCCGAGGGCCCATCGTGACTGAATCACTTCTCAGCAATCCTCCCTTCTAATCTCATCACTTTGGGGGCTAGGATTTCAACATATGAATTTGTGTGGGGGGCACAAACATTGAATCCATTGCAATGAGCATCAAAGGATGGTACAGTGGTTAGTGTTTGTGTATCATGGCCTACCTAATAACTTTATGTCTTGGTTGCTGAAAATAAAACAAATAAAAGCTTTCATTTACATGCTTTTTTAGCACACATTTTCTGGAAAAAATTCTCTACTTTAGTACTGGTTTGTGTGGCTCATACTACATCTATGGCCATTAAAATCCAATAGAACTCCAGAGTGAGGAAGCACATTGCTGTCTTTCTCTATGGTGTTTTCCAGGCAGGGTCAGATTGCCAGGATATCATCAGACATTTTTTGGTAGACAGTGAGGGCAGGGGGTGGAGAGGGTGCAGTTTATTATATGTAAATTATACCTCAATAAAGCTGGTACTTCTTTTAAAATTTGCCATAATTCTTTATATTATAAAGATATAAAGAAATTTTTGCACTGTCTCTCAAGTTTGTCCAGAGGATAAAATGAGAGGCATATGACAATATAAAATATTATTCAAAGATCAAACATTTATCCAAACTTTAATACTAGAGAAAGATGGGCAGGTATAAGCATGAGCAATGGGAAAATGAGAAAGAGCAGGAGAAGGAAATGTTACTGAAGCAAAGTCAGAGATTGCCTGCTTAAAAAAGTTTTAAAAGCTAATTTACGGAGATGGCTTCCTTCCTTAAACCTCACGAACCAACCTCTACTACCTTCCAACTTTTCTTCTTCAGCTTCCTCACCTCTCTCAGCCTTCATAGAACTGAAGAGAGTTAGGGCCTTCCTCTGGATTAGGCTTTGGTTTAAGGGAATGTTGTGGCTGGTTTGATTTTCTGTCCAGAGCACTCAAACTTTCTCCATATCAGCAATAAGGCTGTTTCACTTTCTCATCACTTGTGTGTTTACTGGAGTAGCACTTTTAATTTCCTCCAGGAATGTTCTCTTTGCATGCACAGCTTGGCCAACTGTTTGGTGAAAGAGGCCTAGCTTCCCATCTATCTTGGTTTCCAGGATGCCTTCCTCACTCAGCTCAATCATTTCTAGCTTTTGACTTAAAGTGAGAAATACGTGATTCGTCCTTTCATTTGAACACTTAGAGGTGATTGTAGGATTATTAATTGGCCTAATTTCAATACTGTTCTGTTTCAGGGAATACAGAGGCCTGAAGAGAGGAAAAAACAGATGGGGGATGGTCGGTGGAGCAGTCAGAATACACACATTTACAGGCAAGTTTGTCATCTTATATTGGCACAGTCATGGCACCCCAAAACAATTACAATAGTAACATCAAAGATTACTAATCACAGATCACATAACAGACATAATAATACAAATTTAAAATATTGCAAGAGTTACCAGATGTGATACAGTGACACAAAGTGAGCACATGCTATTGGAGAAAATGGTGCTGATAGACTTGCTCAATGCAGGGTTGCCACATACCTTCAATTTATAAAAAATGCAGTATCTGAGAAGTGCAGTAAAGCAAAGCACAATAAAATCAGGTATGAGGCTGGGCATGGTGGATGATGCCTGTAATCCCAACACTTTGGGAGGCTGAGGCGGGCAGATCACCTCAGGTCAGAAGTTCAACCAGCCTGACCAACACGGAGAAACCCCGTCTCTGCTAAAAATACAAAATTAGCCGGGTGTGGTGATGCATGCCTGTAATCCCAGCTACTCAGGAGGCTCAGGCAGGAAAATCGCTTGAACCCAGGAGGGGGAGGTTGCAGTGAGCCGAGATCCTGCCATTGCACTCCAGCCTGGGCTACAAGAGCAAAACTCCATCTCAAAAAAAAAAGAAAAGAAAAATAGAAACTAGAAAAGAAAATAAAACCAACAGTAAGCAGAAGAAAGGAAGTAAAAAGCATCAGTGTAGAAATCAATGCAATAGAAAACAGGAAAAATCATTTACAGGAAATAAATGAAACCAAACTCTGTCTCTTTGAGAAGGTCCATAGTATTGATAAACTTCTCTTCAGGCTTATCAGGAAAAAAAGAGAGAAAACAAAAACAACCTATCAGGAATAAGAGAAGTAACATAACAACAGATTCAACAGATGCTAAAGAGATAATAAATGGTAATTATGAACAACATTGTGCCAACAGATTTGACAACTTAGATGAAGTGGACAAATTTCTCCGAAGACACCATTAGCTAGTCTTACTCAAAAAGAAACAGACAGAATAGCCCGGTATCTATTAAAGAAATTGAAGCTGTAATTTAAAACCTTTTCACAAAGACTCCAATGCTAGGTCTAAATGGCGTCAGTGAAGAATTCTACCAAACATTTAAGAAAAACATGATGCCAATTCTGCTGGTTCTTACCAATTATTCTAATTGAAGAGAAAATTGAAAAAGGAAGGAATACTTCCTAATAACCTCTTGCACTTTTCTCAGACTTGTAAGTGTGACACTGGGATGACCAGTTCATGGGGAGAATTTTATATTCTTTACAGGTGAATTGGCTACAACCACAGGCAATTTCAATTTCTTTCCAAATTTCTTCAGGGGAATATCTGAGGAAAAATAAAGTGCTTTTGAAATATAAACACTTTCTAGGAATAAAGGAATGTTGCTTATACATGATTTTACCAATGGTCTCATGAAAATTGTGTGGAGGACTGTGGCTATAAACACAATGGTTTGAATTTTATGTAAATTCATAGCTTTTTATTGTTATTTTTAAATACAGAAAAGTTCTGAAGATAGTAATTTTATTTGCCAGTTTTTTGGAAACTTTATATCTGAGGAAGATCTGCTGGAAGATGTCATTTGGGGTAATGCAAAATATTTCTGGAAGACACAAGTAAAATGGGCCCTCATTGACCAAGTAGTTTGTGTAGATGTAGTGATTAAACTATTAACTAGAGGGTAGGTTGCAGAAATATTTGACAAAATTAAATATGTGCTTGCAGTGCAAAACCACTGATCCTGCTCACAAACAGGCATAGTGAGAAAGATTTCTATATGCCTGGTAGAACAACCTCTGTGGGCCATCTTAAGCACTGGTGAATAACACTTTTATGCATTCTATTACATCTGAATTTCACCACTTAACATGATACTTAAGCTGAATTAAAATGCCTTAATACTCTTGCCTTAATATTCTTCCAAGGTTTAGCACCTGGTCCTTTTAATAAAAAAAAAATAGGTTATGGTTAACTTTTTTTGAAAAGGTACTCAAATATGTCAACTTTATTGTTTCTAGATATACACCCCTTTGCACTGAAAACTGTAAAAATATCATGAAGTTTCCTCTTATTGCAATCCAAATTTTTGAAAGCCAGAAAATCTAATTATTATGCTCTAGACAACTTACCTAATGCTTTCTTTATCCACAAGTAACTTTGCTTCAATTTCTTGATGTTGGGTTTCATCTCACTGACTTTGGGCTCCTAAATGGGAATATTTATGTCCTCTTCGCTTCTTTGGGTCAAATCAAACAGTAGAGCTAAAGTTATTCAAATACATTCAAACTACACAGACCCCTTATAAATTACTAGTATCATGGTAGGAAGGAAAATATATAAGAAGAAAAATACATCCTAGAACTCATTATCAAAATTATTGGTGTATAGTCTATACTAGCATAGAGTAGCTTTCTCAAGCTGCTATGTAAAATTACCAGCAAGAAAAAAAAGTGCAAGAATAAGGTTTATGACTGAAGTGGCTCGGTGTCATGATTCCCTATTCTAGCATTCTCAGAAGGATCCCATCCGTTAGACATGCAGAAACTGCAGCCCATCCAAATGTGATCTGTTTAATCAATAATCAACAGTTCATATTGAAGACAGTATTTTTGCTATATGTGCTTGTCATAATGAAGGACGGTGTACAAAGAACAAGTTGAACCAGATGAACACTTTAATTTTGATGCCAAAATCAATCACTTTTTGTCATAACACCAGACATAGATAATGGTTGATCCAGTGCACACTGTCTGTATTACCCATAATTTCCTGCAGCAGACATGTTATAATTTGACATACTCCTTGATCATTAACACATTGCAGTAGTCAGATATACTTGTCAAGATTAAGCTAAATGTCAGTAGAAGACTCAGTGAAGGCTTGGAAATCTTGAAGCTTGCTCTCAGAGACACTGCCAACTGAAATGATAAATGTCATTGGGCTGTGGTACTATTCTCATCGACGTATCAATAAATAAAGGGATGCTGGGGAAAAAATGTTCTTCCAGATACCTGCCCACTCTGAACCCAGAGTTCTTTTCACCACTGAAAGACAGCTCCCTACACACCGCAGCCATTTCCTGGGAGGACTCTGAGCTGTGATTTTAATAACAGAATGCACTCATCTGCCATTTTTCTTCCAGAATTGCTTGTGAATATCCTGCATGCTATCCAAGTCTCTCCACCCTTGTAGTCTTTGTATAAATGGGTTCATTTTGTTCTTTTTAATTTTTTTGAGACAGAGTCTCACTCTGTGGCCCAGGCTGGCGTGCATTGGCGATATGTGGGCTCACTGCAACCACCGCCTCCCAGATTCAAGCTCTTCTCCTGCCTCAGCTTCCTGAGTAGCTGGGATTACAGGCGCGCACCAACACGCCTGGCTAATTTTTATATTTTCAGTAGAGACGGGGTTTTGCCGTGTTGGCCAGGCTGGTGCTGAGCTCCTGGCCTCAAGCTATCCACTCGCCTCGGCCTCCCAAACTGCTGGGATTACAGGCTTGAGCCACTGCGCCCGGCCCCTTTGTTCTTATTTGTTGTTATTGCAGTGAGATTCTAGGAGGTGCTGGGAGTGGAGAAGTTAATCAACATATTTAGCTAGCTTGAATAGACATCCCAGTATTGATAGAGTTGCAATCTTAAAAAAAGAAAGAAAGAAAGGGGGAAAAAAGCCCAACAGTCATGGGATGAAAAAGTATTTGGGCGAGGATGAAAGTCAAACTCTCACTGTGCACGTGAAATCACAAGTATGGGCCGGGCGCAGTGGCTCACGCCTGTAATCCCAGCACTTTGGGAGGCGGGTGGATCACGGGGTCAGGAGATCGAGACAATCTTGGCTAACACGGTGAAACCCCGTCTCTACTAAAAAAAAAAAAATACAAAAAATTAGCCAGGCATGGTGGCGGGCGCCTGTAGTCCCAGCTACTCGGGAGACTGAGGCAGGAGAATGGCGTGAACCTGGGAGGTGGAGCTTGCAGTGAGCTGAGATGGCGCCACTGCACTCCAGCCTGGGCAACAAGGCAAGACTCCATCTCAGAAAAAAAAAAAAGAAAGAAAGAAAAAGAAATCAAAAGTACGTACACACGCAACTGTCCTGGTACTAACACAACATTTTGGTTTTCTTATAATATTGAAATTTTATTGAATATTGAAATATATTTTATTGAAGTTGAGAGTTGTATCTTCTTTGACCATGACCGCCAACATGTATGTGCAATAAAAGCTATAAGAATATTTACATTTGACCCCTAAAATAAGGAACTTGGATTTAATAATTTGGCAGTTGCTTTGTTTCATTTAAATTTGAATACTTTTCTGTTTTATTTTAATAGATTGTTCCTATTGCACTATTCAAAGGTGTTAAAAAAACTCTATGTGGTTGATTAGAGAACACTTATTATATTTATTTGTGAATATTTATAATAATGAGTGTTTATTAAATATGTACATATTATACATTATACCAGGTACATATTGTATAAGGTAGGGAATACACGTTGCCCATGTGGAGTTTATAATATAGCTGGAAAAATAATATCAACATACATACTGTATGATTCCAACTACTTTTTTTGTTTCTTTTTGAGATGCAGTCTTGCTCTGTCACACAGGCTGGAGTGCAGTGGTGTGATCTTGGCTCACTGCAACCTCTGCCTCCCAGGTTCAAGCAATTCTCCTGCCTCAGCCTCCTCAGTAGCTGGGATTACAGGCACGTGCCACCAGGCCTAGCTAATTTTTGTATTTTCAGTAGAGACGAGGTTTCACCTTGTTGGTCAGGCTGGTCTTGAATTCCTGACCTCGTGATCCTCTCACCTTTGCCTCTCAAAGTGCTGGGATAACAGGTGTGAGCCACCACGCCCGGCCTTTTGCCCACTTTTAAGTTGGATTATTTGTTTTCTTATTGTAGAGTTTCAAGTATTCTCTGTATATTTTGAATACTAGCCCTTTATCAGATATGTTCTCCCTCCCTGTGACTTGTTTTCTAATTCTTTTAACAGTGTCACCCGTGCAGTAGAAGTTTTTTTATTTTTTTAATTATAATAAAGTCCCACTTAGCAAGTTTTTCTTCTATAGGTCACACTATAGGGTTGTATTTAAAAACTCATAGTCAAACCCAAGGTCACCTGTATTTTCTCCTGCTATCTTTTAGAAGTTTTATAGTTTTGCACTTTAAATTTAAGTCTATGATCCATTTTGAGTTAATTTTTGTGAGAAGTGTAAGGTCAGTATCTAGATTCATTTTTTTACATGTGGTTGTCCAGTAGTTTTAACACCATTTGTTAAGAAGCGTATCTTTTTCCCATTGAATTACCTTTGCTTATTTGTCAAAGATCTATTGACTATATTTGTGAGGGTCTCTATCTGTACTCTCTGTTCTATTCCATTGATCTATTTGTCTGTTCTTTACCAATACCACACTCTCTTGATTAATGTAAGTTTACAGTAAGTCTTGAAGTCAGTAAGCATTAGTCCTCTAATTTTGTTCTTCTTTAATATTATGTTGGCTTTTCTGCATCTCTTGACTTTCTATAGATTTGGAGTCAGCTAGTCAATATCCACAAAGTAGCTTGCTTGGATTTTGATAAGTACTGCATTGATCCCAATACTGATCTGTAGATCAAGTTGAAAGAACTGATATCTTAACAATATTGCATTTTCTTATTCATTAACATGCAGTAAGTTGATTTTTTAGATCTTCTGTGGTTTTGTTCATCAGATTTTCATAGTTTTCCTCAGATAGACACTATACATATTTTGTTAGACTTATACCTAAGTATTTCATTTTTGGTGCTAATGTAAATGGCACTGTGTTTTTAATTTTAAATTTCAACTGTTCATTGATGGCATATAGAAAAAGAAATGACTTCTGTAAATTAACTTTGTATCCTTCATCCTTGCTGTAATCACTTATAAAAGATTATATACATAGAATTCATTCTAGGAGTTTTTTGTTTATTCTTTGAGATTTTCTACATAGGCACTCATGGCATATATGAACAAAGACAGTTTTATCACTTCCTTTCTTCTTCTTTTTTTATTTTTTGAGACGGAGTCTCGCTCTGTCGCCCAGGCTGGAGTGCAGTGGCGCGATCTCGGCTCACTGCAAGCTCTGCCTCCCAGATTCACGCCATTCTCCTGCCTCAGTCTCCCGAGTAGCTGGGACTACAGGCGCCCGCCACCACGCCCGGCTAATTTTTTGTATTTTTAGTAGAGATGGGGTTTCGCCATGTTAGCCAGGATGGTCTCGATCTCCTGGTCTCGTGATCCGCCTCCCTCGATATCCCAAAGTGCTGGGATTACAGACGTGAGCCACTGCGCCCCGCTATCACTTCCTTTCTTATCTGTATACCTTTTATTTCTTTTTTCTGTCTTATTGCATTAGTTAGGACTTTCCACACAGAGTTAAATAAGAGTGATAAGAGGAGACATCCTTGTTTTGTTCCTGTTCTTAGTGGGAAAGTATCTCACTTTTCAGGCTTGAGTATCATGTTAAGTGGAGGGGTTTTTTAGATTTAAAAAATCAATTTGAAGAAGTTTCTCTCTATTGCTAGTTTGCTGAAAGTTTTTGTTTTGTTTGTTTGTTTGTTTTGTTTTTTGAGGCAGAGTCTCACTCTGTCCCCCAGGCTGGAGTGCAGTGGTGTGATCTCGGCTCACTGCAACTTTTATCTGAGGACTGACCCCACAGTGGTGAGCCCTGCCTGCCATGTTTGTGTTATGGAATCATGTCCCATACCTGACCCTATTCATTTAATTTTTATATTTTTAATAGAGACGGGGTTTTACCATGTTGGCCAGGATGGTCTCGATCTCTTGACCTCGTGATCCACCCGCCTCAGCCTCCCAAAGTGCTGGGATTACGGGCGTGAGCCACCGCGCCCGGCCTTTTTTTTTTTTTTTTTTTTGAGACACAGTCTTGCTCTGTCGTCCAGTCTGGAGTGCAGTGACCTGACCTCGGCTCACTGCAACCTCCACCTCCCGGGTTCACGCCATTCTCCTGCCTCAGCCTCCCAAGTAGCTGGGATTACAGGCATGAGCCCCCACGCCCGGCGAATTTTTTGTATTTTTAGTAGAGATGGGGTTTCACTGTGTTAGCCAGGATGGTCTTGATCTCCTGACCTCGGAACCACCTGCCTCGGCCTCCCAAAATGCTGGGATTACAGGCGTTAGCCACCGCGCCCGGCCCACTCTCTGTTCAACTCGGGAATTCCTGTCTTCTTCCTGTCTTGAAAGCTTCAGCCTTCTGAGACTTAATAATACAATTTCAGGCCGGGCGCGGTGGCTCACGCCTGTAATCCCAGCATTTTGGGAGGCCGAGGCAGGCGGATCACGAGGTCAGGAGATCAAGACCATCCTGGCTAACACGGTGAAACCCTGGCTAACACGGTGAAACCCCGTCTCTACAAAAAAATACAAAAAATTAGCCGGGCGCCTGTAGCCCCAGCTACTCGGGAGGCTGAGGCGAGAGAATGGCGTGAACCCGGGGGGCGGAGCCTGCAGTGAGCCGAGATTGCGCCGCTGCACTCCAGCCTGGGCGACAGAGCGACACTGCCTCAAAACAAAAAACAAAACAAAACGAAATTAAATTTCAAAACCTAGATAAAAACTAAATCTTTTGAGATTCAGTGCTAAATTCTCAATTTGTGTTCATTAAAAGACGTATACTTGGGCACTGACTAATTTAATAGTTATTTCCCTTGGACTGATAAGTACATTCCTTTTTTTTTTTTTTTTTTGTTAGACAGAGTCTTGCTCTGTCGGCCAGGCTGGAGTGGCATGATCTCGACTAACTGCAACCTCCATCTCCTGGGTTCAAGCCATTCTCCTGCCTCAGCCTCCCGAGTAGCTGGGATTACAGGCGTGTGCCACCATGCCCGGCTAATTTTTGTAATTTGAGTAGAGACGGGGTTTCACCATGTTGACCAGGCTGGTCTCAAACTCCTGACCTCAGGTGATCTGGCCTCCTCGGCCTCCCAAAGTGCTGGGACTACAGGTGTGAGCCACTGTACATTCATTTGCCCCACCCAAGTACATTCATTTTTAAACAAGAAGTTTTGTAATGACTTGTGAAATGAGGTGATGAAATATAATTAAAACAATCACTATTTTAATGGTAGTTCTCCATGGAATATTTCACAAAATTATTCAGCACCTTGTTAAGTTTTTAAGAACTAATAATGAAATAATATAACAATAAGCCAGGAACATAGTGTTATAAATAGATACAAAATACTTTAGAGATTGAAGTTTTGTATTCACAGAGATGGGAGTGAAATAAAGCAGTTGTTCTTATAACTCTTGGCACTGAGACTATGTGACCTGTGATTTTGATATATGAGAGAAAAGCCAGATTTTATATGCAAGATGTTGGACAATAGATTTAGAGAGAAAATGTATCAGAATACACACTGAGGCAATAATTGCCTGTTTACAGATGAAACAGGAAAGACAAGATATAGAACTTCAAAATAAACATAAATGGTAATACTTAGCAGCATATTGAGCCAATTTGGAGAAAATAATGAGAACACGCAGGACAACACTGATGCTATTACTTGTTTAATAGACAAAAAATTATATTTTTTCCACTCAGGAGACTGTTTTTAGTAGTTTACTACTAGACAAGATGGTATGTTGAATAGAGCTAATGTACTTACTCTGTTTTGTTTCTTCAAGTTCTGGAATAATTTTCAGGAGAAAGAAAATCATGAGTTTGTTTAAAATTTCTTTTTCTTGAAACTGAGATTTATATTATTGAAAAATTAAATAACAGGTCACTACATAAATATCCCTGAATTTTTTTTTTTCTTTTTTTGAGACGGAGTCACCCTCTGTTGCCAGGCTGGAGAGCGGTGACGCCATCTTGGCTCACAGCAACCTCCGCCTCCTGGGTTCAAGCAATTCTCTTGCTTCAGCCTCCTGAGTAGCTGGGACTACAGGCTCGCACCACCACACCCAGCTAATTTTTTGTGTTTTTAGTAGAGACAGCGTTTCATCATGTTGCCCAGGATAGTCTTGATCTCTTGACCTCGTAATCTTCCCGTCTCAACCTCCCAAAGTGCTGGGATTACAGGCATGGGCCACAGCGCCCAGCCAAAATTTCGGTGAATTTTCAGAGACTAGATCCATTCAGTGAACACAGCCAGGGCTCTGTTGGATGCAAATGACAGACACAACTCAAACGTACTTTAACTCATGTTACAAAATGCTAAAGGACAGACCTTAGGGCATAAGCAGCATCTCTAGAATTTAGTCTTATCTCTTCCATCTCTACCTTTCTCTGTGTTGGTTCCATTTTATTTGTTTCCTGCAATGACTCATATCTTGTGATTGAAAAACAAGGGGCCGGGCGCGGTGGCTCATGCCTGTAATCCCAGCACTTTGGGAGACCGAGACGGGTGGATCACGAGGTCAGGAGATTGAGACCAACCTGGCTAACACGGTGAAACCCCGTCTCTACTAAAAATACAAAAAAAATTAGCCGGGCATGGTGGCAGGCGCCTGTAGTCCCAGCTACTTGGGAGGCTGAGGCAGGAGAATAGCGTGAACCTGGGAGGCGGAGCTTGCATTGAGCCAAGATCGTGCCATCGCACGCCAGCGGGCGACAGAGACAGACTCCATCTCAAAAAAAAAAAAAAAAAATGAAGCCTGGTGGATATTCATTTCTGCAAGAATACTCAGGGAGTTCTATCATCAGGGACCTTTTCTGGACATGGTTTGCCTCTCCAGGCCTTGAGAACCATATCTTTCTCCCCAAAACACTTTTGTTTCTGAGCATCCTCAGAGCCCATTTTTTCTGACCCAAATTGCTGCTCAAGGGACCTGAGGGGATGGTCCAAAAAGAGTAATTTTCTAGAGTGTCCATATATTTTTAAGTAATTGTAGAGGCATCAATCAGGATATCACTCTTCCTCCATTCACCCACCAAGAGATTGGGAATTACCTTGTTCAATGTCGAAAGGCTGTCCTGGCTCACTCTTTCAGCACTCTGCAAAAGATGAGTGTTATCGCAATGGCATAGTGCCCACACACACCCAGGGAAAACCGCAGCTTTTGAAAAATGTTATTAACAAAATAATTGAATTGAATTCCACCAGATAAATTACAGATCATTTCTTTGAAAGTTAACACTGTGAGAACAATGTGTTTGATTTTTTGTTTTCTCAAAGTAAAAGTTTAGACAAGTATATTCTAGTAATATCATTTTATTTTTCATTTGAGACAGGGTCTCACTCTGTCATTCCGTCTGGAGTACAGTGGTGTGATCGCAGCTCACTGCAGCCTCAACCTCCCAGGCTCAGGTGACCCTTACACCTCAGCCTCCCATGTAACTGAGACTACAGGCATGTGCCACCACACCCATCTGGTAGTATCTATACAGATCAGAGTTTACTTCTATATGATAATGGAACAACTTTGACATGACAGAACACTCATAAGCAATTTTGGCATGTAAGTAACTGTTCTGATATTCGAAGCTCTCAATTGTATGATAAGCAATCCAACTCAACTAGTTAAACAAAGACAAAAAACCTCTACTATATAAACATTAGAGAATCTTACCACATTTTGAGTATTTTAGTAGCTGAGTAAAAGAGACAAAATATATGAACATTTAAAATGCCCTTTAATGTCAGTTCATTTTTTTCTATGATTATAATAGTAAGAGCTGTGCGTGTGTTCTTTGGTTTAAATAGCACTACATTCTTCTTTGATATAATTTTTATATCCTCCCTCCCTCTCTCTCTCTCTCTCTGTGTATATATACACACACACACATAATATGTACATAGAATATATATACTGACACATACATACATTCATATATAAAATTTGAAATTAAAATATTAAGTATGGCTGGGCATGGTGGCTCACACCTGTAATCCCAGCACTTTGAGAGGCCAAGGCAGGTGTATTATGAGGTCAAGAGTTCAAGACCAGCTTGGCCAAGATGGCGAAACCCCATCTTTACTAAAAATACAAAAACTAGCTACGCGTGGTGGCAGGCACCTGTAATCCCAGCTACTCGGGAGGCTGAGGCAGAGAATTGCTTGAACCCAGGAGGCAGAGATTGCAGTGAGCTGAGATTGCACCACTACACTCCAGCCTGGGTGGAGTAAGACTCTGTCTCAAAAAAATAAAAAATAAAATAAATAAAGACAGAAAATATTAAGCATGAACATAAAAAAGAACAAGAGCTGGTATACTTAGAATTACTGTTTTGAAACTTTTCTCTTAAGTACTTTTGGTCATATTAATCAGTTGCTCTAAAATTTCAACATGGACATTTTGAAGGTGCACAGTTGCACACATCCCAATTGCAGAGTTCCAGTTTGGTTCAGATCGAGTAAACACATTCTGCCTTATCTACTGATTAAACTGATAATCATGGTCAAAATGCATAATGTTACTAACAGAAGACTCTGAAAGTTGGATAAGAGTAGTAAACATTCACCCCTAGACATTGCCATGGGGTTGAAGCCCCACAGCCTGTCTGTATGCTCCCCTAGAGGTTTGACCAGCGGGGCACTGAAGCACTGAAGAAGCGAGCCACACCTCCATCACATGCCCTGCAAAAGGGACAAGGGAACCTTTCCCATTTCAGTAGCTACACATGTACCCCTGAACTTGGTATGGAGCTCAGGACCTGAAGGATGACCTAGCTGTGATTTGCCTAACTTGATTTCCTCCTTCCTTCCCTTCCTCTTTCCTTCCCTCCCTCTCATCATCCTTCCTCTTTCCCTTCTTCCTCCCTCCCTCTCTCTCTCCTTCTTATTTCTCCTCTCTTATTCCTCCTCTTCCACCCCTCCTTCTCCTTCTTCTCAGTCTTCTTCTTTCTTCTTATGTATTCAAGCTTGAGCTCTGAAACAGACTGAAACTAGAACTGCACACAGGCAGACTGAAGGAGATAGAGACACGAAGAAACATTCAAAATATCAACAAATCCAGGAGATGATTTTCTGAAAAAATTAAAATAGACCACTAGCTAGACTAATAAAAAAGAAAAGAAAGAAGATTCAAATAAACAATCAGAAACAACAAGGGCAATATTACCACTGACCCCACAGAAATACAAATAACTATCAGAGAATATTATGAACACCTCTATGCATATAAACTAGAAAATCTAGTAGAAATGGATAAATCCCTGGACACATACACCCTCCCAAGACTGAACCAGGAAGAAATTGAGTCCCCGAACAGACCAAAAATAAGCTCCAAACTTGAATCAGTAATAAGTAGCCTGTCAACCAAAAAAGGCCCAGGACCAGACAGATGCAGAGCTGAATCCTACCAGATGTACAAAGAAGAGCTGGTATTACTCATACCAAAACTATTCAAAAAAATTGAGGAGGAGGGATTCCTCCCAAACTCCTTCTATGAGGCCAGCATCATCCAGATACCAAAATCTGGCAGATATACAACAACAACAACAAAAAACTTCAGGCCAATATTCTTGATGAATGTTGATGCAAAAATCCTCAACAAAATACTGGCAAACTGAATTGAGCAGCAGATCAAAAGGTGTATCCACCACGGTCAAGTAGACTTCATCCCCGGGATACAAGGTTGGTTCAACCTACACAAACCAATAAATGTTATTCATCACATAAACAGAACTAAAGGCCAAAACCATATGATTATCTCAAAAGATACAGAAAAGGCTTTCAATAAAATTCAACATTCATTCATGTTAAAAACTCTCAATAAACTAGGTATTGAAGAAACATACCTCAAAAGAATAAGCACCATATATGATAAACCCACAGCTAATATCATACTTAATGGGCAAAAGCTGGAAGCATTCCCCTTGGAAACTGGCACAAGACAAGGTTGCCCTCTCTCACTACTCCTATTAAATATCGTATTGGAAGTTCTGGCCAGGGCAATCAGGCAAGATAAAGAAATAAAGAACTTTCAAATAGTAAGAGAAGAAGTCAACTATCCCTGTTTGCAGATGACATGATCATATTTCTAGAAAACCCCATAGTCTCAACCCAAAAGCTTATTAAGCTGATAAGCAACTTCAGGAAAATCTCGGGATACAAAATCAATGTGCAAAAATTACTAGCATTCCTATACACCAACAAAAGTCAAGCCAAGAGCCAAATCAGGAACAAACTCCCATTCACAACTGCAACAAAAAGAATAAAATACCTAAGAATACAGCTAACAAGGGAGGTGAAAGGTCTCTACGAGGAGAACTACAAACCACTGCTCGAATAAATCAGAGAAGGCACAAACAAATGGAAAAACATTCTATGCCCATGGATAAGAAGAATCAATATTGTTGGCCAGGCACAGTGGCTCACACCTGTAATCCTAGCACTTTGGGAGGCTGCGGTGGGCAGATCATGAGGTCAAGAGATTGAGATCATCCTGGCCAACATGGTGAAACCCCGTCTCTACTAAAAATACAAAAATTAGCTGGGCATGGTGTTGTGCGCCTGTAGTCCCAGCTACTTGGGAGGCTGAGGCAGGAGAATCGCTTGAATCTGGGAGGCGGAGGTTGCAGTGAGCCAAGATTGTGCCACTGCACTCCAACCTGGCGACAGAGCCAGACTCCGTCTCAAAAGAGAGAGAGAGAAAAAAAAGAGTCAATATTGTTAAAATGGCCATACTGCCCAATGCAATTTACAGATTCAATGCTATGCCTGGTAAACTATCACTGACATTCTTCACAGAACTATAAAAAAACTCTTTTAATATTCATATGGAACCAAATAAGAGCACGAATAGCCAAGTCAATCTTAAGCAAAAACAACAAAGCTGGAGGCATCACACTACCCGACTTTGAGCTATACTACAGGGCTACAGTAACCAAAACAACATAGTACTGGTACAAAAACAGACACATAAACCAATGGAACAGAATAGAGAACGCACAAGTAAGACCACACACCTACAACTATCTGATCTTCAACAAACCTGACAAAAGCAAGCAATGGGGAAAATATTCCCTATTCAATAAATGGTGCTAGTATAACTGGCTAGTCATACACAGAAGATTGAAATTGAACTTCTTCCTTACACCATATAAAATAATTAGCTCAAGATGGATTAAAGACTTAAATGTAAAACCCAAAACTATAGAAATCCTGGAAGACAACCTAGGCAATACCACTCAGAACAGTCACAGGCAAAGATTTCATGATAAAGACACAAAAGCAATTGTAACAGAAACAAACATTGACAAACTGAAGACCTTCTGCACAGCAAAAGAAACTATCAACAACGTAAACAGACAACCTACAGAATGCAAGAAAATATTTGCAAACTATGCATCTGACAAAGGTCCAATACCCAGCATCTATAAGGAACTTAAACTAATTTACAAGAAAAAACCAACCCCATTAAAGTGGGAAAAGGAAATGAACAGATACTTTTCAAAGGAAGACATACATGCGGCCAACAATCATGTGAAAAAAAGCTCAATATCAGTGATCATTAGAGAAATGCAAATCAAAACCACAGTGAGATACCATCTCACACCAGTCAGAATGGTGATTTTTTAAAATAATAAAACATTATAAACTATACCTAACATTTATAGAACACTCCACCCAACAACAGCAGAATACATGTTTTTCTAAAAGAAAATGATATCCTGAAACATTGTTCAGCAGAACTGTTACAATTTCTTTTTAAAAACCTGAAATTTCTTCTGTTAATTGGTAATGTTTTTTTAACTTTTAAGTTCAGGGGTACATGTGCAGGTTTGTTACACAGATAAACCTGTGACATGGGGGGCTACTGTACAGATTATTTCATCACCCAGGTATTAAGCCTGGTACTCATTAGTTATCTTTCCTGACCTTCTCCCTCCTCCCACCCTCCACCCTTTGAGATACCACAGTGTGTGTTGCTACCCTCTATGTGTCCATGTGTTCTCATCAGAATGGCTATTATTAAAAAGCAAAAAGCAAAAAAAAAAAAAAAAACACAGATGCTGGTGAAGTTGTGGAGAAAAAGGAACAATTATACAATGTTGGTGGGAGTGTAAATTAGTTCAACTATTTTGGAAGACAATGTGATGATTCCTCAAAGACCTAAAGACAGAAATGTCATTCAGCCCAGCAATCCCATCACTGGGCATATACCCAAAAGAACATAAATCATTCTATTCTAAAGCCACATACACACGTATGTTCACTGCAGCAGTATTCATAACAGCAAGGACAAGGAATCACCCTAAATGCCCAACAATGATAGATTGGATAAAGAAAATGTAGTACATATACACCATGGAATACCACGCAGCTATAAAAAAGAATAAGATCATGTCCTTTGCGCAAACATTAATGGAGCTGGAGGCCATTATCCTTAGCAAACTAATACAGGAACAGAAAACCAAATACAGCATGTTCTCACTTATAGTGGGAGCTAAACGATGAGAGCATATGGACACACAGGGAAACATTAGGGTGGAGGGTAGGAGGAGAGAGAAGAACGGGAAAAATAACAAATGGGCATTAGGTTTAATACCTGGGTGATGAAGTAATCTGTACAACAAACCTCCATGACACAAGTTTACTTGTGTACCAAACTGATACGGAAGTGCTGGGAAGGGAAGAGCGTGGTCCCTTTAAATGATAGGGAAGGGGAGAAGGGAAGTGCTGGGTAGAGGAGGGCATGGTCCCTGACTAGGGCTCCACCCCCACGGACCTAGGTGAGGACAGACACTTCTGCTTTCATGCCAAAATGTAGCATTTTCCAAGACCACCCTGGCCTGCCATGCCCCCATCATGGGCCTATAAAATCCAGAGACCTTAGCAAGGCAGGGACGCAAGCAGCTGGACATCATAAGGAACACAGCAGAAGAAGACACAAGCAGCTGGTCATCGAAAGCACACTGGCGGAAGAGCAGGCCAACAGACACCTGCAGGCCATCAGGCCATCGATGGAGTCTCGCTCTGTCGCCCAGGCTGGAGTGCAGTGGCGCGATCTCCGCTCACTGCAAGCTCCGCCTCCCAGGTTCACGCCGTTCTCCTGCCTCAGCTTCCCGAGTACTGGGACTACAGGCGCCTGCCACCACGCCCAGGTAATTTTTCGTATTTTTAGTGGAGACGGGGTTTCACCATGTTAGCCAGGATGGTCTTGATCTCCTGACCTCGTGATCTGCCCACCTCGGCCTCCCAAAGTGCTGGGATTACAGGCGTGAGCCAGCGCGCCCAGCCAGGACTTCTTTATTAAGTGTTTTTTCATTAAAGGCAGTGATGTTAAATGTGCTCTTGCAAAGGGAGTTTCTCCTAAGGTTGCTGTTACTAGGGAACTGTTGCTGTGGGCACCATTGCTAAGAAATGTTGCTAAAGACAATGTTTCTAAGGATATTGCTAAGAGCTTTGTTGCCAAGGGTGTTGTTGCTAAGAAAATTGTCGCCAAGGGAATTGTATTAGGTTGGTACAAAGGTTGATTGCGGTTTTTGCCACTGAAATGGCAAAAATCGCAATTACCTTTGCATCAACCTAATAATTAAGGACATTGTTGCTGCATATAGTGTTGCAATGGATTTTGCTCCTAGGGCTTCTTAGATAAGGGTGTTGTTGCTAAGAAATGTTCCCCACACATACTGCCACCAAGGACATAGTTACTTACTGCCACTGTAGCTAAATGCATGGCTGATGTGGCCATTATTGCTCTGGTCACAATTACAGTAGCCACTCTTGCAGAAGGAGCAATTCCTATGACCACCATTGCTAAAGACATTGTTATTAAGTATGTTGCTATTAATGGAACTTTTTCAAAAAGTGCGGTTGCTAAGCACATTTTGCCAAGTTTTTGCTAATGATATTGTTGGGAGGGCCCTTATGCTAAAGACATCGTTCTTAAACGTGTTAGCATTAAGGGTGGTGTTGCAAGAAAGTTTTTGCTAAGGATGCATTTGCTAAATCAAGGTTGGATGGTCACTACTGCTACGAAAACTGTTGCTAAAGGCAACATTGCTAGGGGCAAAGGTGCTAAGGAAATTTTTGCTATGAAATGTGTTGATAAGATTGTTGATGTTAGGCAGTTTTTAGAAAGGCACTTTCTTTGTTAGTATCAGTGTGTTTTGTGTTTTCTTAGTATGTTTGTTAGTGTGTTTTGGCGTGCTTTGCTAAGAAATCTGCACTAAGTTGCTTTTGCTGAGGGTGTGGCTGCTATGGCCACTGTTGGCAAAGTCATTGTTGAGAAGGCATTATTTCTAAGTTTATTATTGCTAAGGAAATTGTTGCCTTTTTGTTAAGAGAATTGTATTAGTTTCCTAGGGCTGCCATATCAAAGTACCACAAACGAGGTGGCTTAAAACAAAAGAAATTTCTCTTACACTTCTGGAGCTTAGAAGTCCAAATCAGGTGGTGGTAGGGTTGCTTCCTTCTGAGCACTCTGAATCTTTTTCATGCGTTTTTCCTCGCTTCTGATGGTTCCTGGAAATCTTTCACGTTTCTTGGCATCACTCCAGTCTCTGCCTTCATATTCACATGCCCTTACAAAACTTACTCTCTGTTGCTAGGAGCGTGTTTGCTAGGGAAATGCTTGCTAAAGGTATTTTTAAGGGCATTTCTCTTAAAGGCATTAATGTTCAGGATATTGTCACAAATAAGTTTTGGTACCAATGCAATTACCAAGAGTGTTGATGTTATGGCCCTGTTGCAAAGGAAACTTGTTGTTAAGGGTGTTGCAAGACTCTTGTGTTAATATTGTTGTAAAGAAAGTTGTTGTTAAGGATGCTGTTCCTAACTGCATTTGTTTCTATGTTGCAAAATGAAATATGTTAAAAGCATTGTTGCAGAAGATGCTCTTGCTAGGAGCATTGCTGCTGATGGAAAGTTTGCAAAGGTAATTGTTGATGGAAGCAATTTTGAAGGTCCTCTTTTAAAAAAAAAAAAAAAAAAAAAAACAAAACCAGAGTCTAGCTCTGTCGCCCAAGCTGGAGTGCAGTGGTATGATCATGGTTCACTAACCTCAAACTCTTGGGCTCAAGCAATTTTCTCACCTCAGCCTCCCAAGTAGCTAGGACTGTGAGCACAGGTCACCATACCTGACTTTTTTTAAAATTTTTTGTAGAGACAGCATCTCACTATATTGTCCAGACTGACCTCAAACTGCTGGCCTCAAGCAATCTTCCTGCCTCAACCTTTCAAAGTGCTGGGATTACAGACATTAGTCACCATATCTGGTCAAGATTGTCATTCTTAAAGGCATTGATATTAAAAGTGTTATTGAAGATTAAGGTTTTGCTATGAGTGCTGTTAGTAACTGTACTGTTGCTAAGAAAGCTGTTAAGGGCATTTTTGATAAGGGTAGTATTGGTAAGGTTATTGTTCTTAAGGGTATTGCTATGGTTTGGATGTTTGTCCCCTCTAAACCTCATGTTGAAATTTGATCCCCAATGTTGGAGATGGGGCCTAATGGGAAGTGTTTGGGTCATATGACCAAATCCCATATTAACAGATTAATCCCCTTCCTTGAGGCTGAGTGAGTCGTCTATCAGTTCCTGCTGGAGCTGGTTGTTAAAAAGAGCCTGAGACCTTTCTGCTCTCTTTCTCTCTCTCTCATCATGTGAGCTCTGCACACACCAACTCCCCTTCATCTTCTGCCATGAATGGAAGCAGCCTGAGGCCCTCACCTGACACAGATGTCCAATCTTGAACTTCCCAGCCATCAGAATTGAGAACCAAGTAAGTGGTTTTTCTTTATAAATTACCCATCCTCAGGTATTTATTTCGAGCAATACAAAATGGTATAAGGCAGGTGTTGATGTCAAAAAAGTTTTGTAAGGGCATTGTTCTTTAAGGCCTTGAAGTTATTGTGCAAAGAAAGTTTTGCTAAGGGTGTTATTGCTATAACTAGTGTTTCTAAGGAAACTGTTGCTAAAAGCACTTTTTTTCTCAGAGCATTATTCCTTAGGACTTAATTGCTAAGAGAATGGTAGTAATAATATTTTTGCCAAGGTTGTTGTGGCTAAGGAAGTCATTGCTGAGGGTCTTTTGTTAAACATGCTGTTCTTAAAGGCATTTTTGTTTTGTTTTGTTTTGTTTTGTTTTGTTTTGAGACAGGGTCTCACTCTGTCACCCAAGCTGGAGTGCAGTTGGGTGATCACAGCTCACTGCAGGCTTGAACTCCTGTGCTCAAAGTGATCCTCCTGCCTCAGTCTCCAAAGCAACTGGGACAACAAGCACACACCACCATGCCTAGTTTATTAGACTGTTCTCATGTTGCTAATACAGACATACCCAAGACTGGGTAATTTTTAAAGGAAAGACATTTAATTGACTCACAGTCCCCATGGCTGGAGAGGCCTCACAATCATGGTGGAAGGCAAAAGAGGAGCAAAGTCACATCTTACATGGCAGCAGGCAAGAGAGCTTGTGCAGGGAAACTCCCCTTTATAAAACCATCAAATTTCATGAGACTTATTCACTATTATGAGAACAGCATGGGAAAGACACACCCCCATGATTCAATTACCTCCCATTGGGTCCCTCCCATAACACGTGGGAATTATGGGAGCTACAATGCAAGATGAGATTTGGATGGGGATATAGCCAAACCATATCATGTAGCTAGCTTTTTAATTTTTTTAATTTTTCTTTTTGTAGAGATGAGATCTCACTACATTGCCCAACCTGGTCTTGAACCCTTGGTCTAAAGCAATCCTCCCGATCCCACCTCTCAAAGTGCTGGAATTATAGGCATGAGCCACTGTGCCCAGCCAAAGGCATTGATGTTAACGTTGTTGTTGGATGTTTTTGCTAAAGGTGCTGTTACTAAGAACATTGTGGCCATGGCCACTGTTGCAGAGGCTACTGTTGCTAAGATCATTGGTGCTAAAGGTGCTGTTCCTAAGGAAAGAGTGTTGAATTTAAGGAAATTGTTGTTATGGGCTATTTTCTTAGAGTCATTGTTCTTAAAGGCCTTGATAGTAAGAGTGTTGAAAATAAAACAGATTTTGCTATGAGTGATGTTGATAAGGGAGCTGTTGCTATGAGTACTGTTTCCAAATGTGTTGTTGCTAAGAGCCAATTGCTAAGGGTACTCTAGCTAAATACATTGTTAATAAGGACATTGCTGCAAATAGTGCTGCTCACAGAGTTGTTGCTAATGGTGCTGTTTCTAAGGACACTGTTGATACTGCACCAATGCTAAGGGCCTGGTTGGTCATGGCATTTTTATTAAAGGCAGTTATAATAATGAGGTTGTTTTTAAGGTGTTGATGCCAAGAGTATTGTTTCTAAAGATATTTTTGCTAAGCATGCTGTTGCTGATGGCCTTGTTTTATAGCCACTGTTTCTATGGGAATTGATACTAAAGGTGTTAGTGCTTAGGGCATTGTTGCTATGGTTGGTAGCCAAGAAAGCTTTTGCTAAATTGGCTTTTTTCCAAGGGTGCTGTGCAAAGGTTGTTAAGTACTGTTGTAAGGAAAATATTATGAATATTATTGTTAAGGCCATTGCCTATAAGAGTTGCTAAAGGACATTGTGAGTAAGGATATTTATATTAAGCACATTGTCACTGAGGAACTTGCTGCTAGGTGTGTTGTTGATGTGGCCTATTGTTGCTAAGGATATTGTCACTCTGACAATGATATTAGTAGCTAAGGACGTTGACATTAAGGCTCTGTTACTAAGACTCATTTTTGCTAAGGGTATTTTTGCTAAGGATGTTGTTATTAAGTACATTTTTGCTAGAGCATTCTTGTTCAGTGTGTTGTTGCTAAAGGGCTAGTTGCTAGAAGCATTTTTCCTACAATAATTGTTGCAAAGAGCATTCATGCTAAAATGTTGATCCTAAGACCACTGTTTCTAAGAAACTCATTTGAAGGACACTGTCACTGTGAGTGTCGTTGCTAAGGTTGTTGTTGTAAAGTCCTTTATGGCTAAGGGCATTGTTACTATGTTCATTATTGTTAAGTGTATTACAGTAAAGAAGCATTGCTACTAAATACACTGCTGTTAATGACTCTATTGCTCAGGGACTTATTCCTAAGGGTATTGTTGCAAAGAGAGTTAAGGATGTTGATGTCAAGGTATTGTTTGAAAGTGTGCTGTTGGCCAGGCGCGCTGGCTCACGCCTGTAATCCCAGCACTTTGGAAGGCCGAGGCCTGTGGATCACTTGAGGTCAGGAGTTTGAGACCAGCCTGACCAACCAACATGGTGAAACCCCATCTCTACTAAAATTACAAAATCAGCTGGGCGTAGTGGTGCACACCTGTAATCCCAGCTTCTTGGGAGGCTGAAGCAGGAGAATGGCTTAAACCTGGGAGGCGGAGGTTACAGTGAGCCGAGATCACGCCATTGCACTCCAGCCTGGGCAACAAGAACGAAACTCTGTCAAAAAGAAAATAAAGTGTGCCATTATTAGAATCATTGTTGCTAAGGGGTATTGGTTTGAATGGTGGTATTGCTAAGGGGACTGATGCTAAAGACACTCCTATTAAGAGCAATTGTTGCTAAGGTTGATGTTCCAAAAGGCATTGATATTAAGGACATTGTTGCTAAGCCTGTTTTTTAAAGTGTGCTGCTGTTATGGGTATTGTTGTTAAGGGTGTTGTAAGAGAAATCATTGATGAGTACCACTGCTGCTGAGAGCATTGCCACTAAGATCTAATATTGCCAAGGACAGTGTTGCTAAGGCCGTTGAACTTAAATGCATTTTAGTAAAGGCATTGTTCCTAAGACTATTGTTAGGGGCTGTTGCTAAGGAACTGTGTTAAAAATATTATTGTTATAGTCGTTAAATCTAAGCGTTTTGATGTTAAGGGCCCTGATGCTAAAAACACGTTTAGATAATTTTTACTACAACTCATTATGGCTAAGAATGTTGATGCTAGGTACATTATTGCAAGGCACTTTTGTAAAGTGATTATTGCTAAAGGCATTGTTGCTAAGGGGACTGTTTCTCAGTGAATCCATAAGAGCTTTGTTGCTAAGGGCCATTTTTGCTAAGAACATTGTTTCTAAGGGTGTTGAAGTTAAACACATTACTGAAAGCACTGTGGTAAAGGCATCTTACCTAAGGGTTTACTGCTAATAGCACTGTTACTCAAGGAACTGAGGCTAAGGGCATTGTTGCTGACGGGGTTGTTATTAAGGGCATTTGTTATGAAAGGTCATTGTGTCTAAGTACAATCGTTTCTAAGGACATTGTTTGAAGGGCATTATTTCAAGGGTCATTGTTGCTAAGAGCATTAATGTCAGCGATAGTGTTGTTCCTAAGGGAATGTTAGTAAGAGCATTGTTTCTAAGAGTGTTGTTACAAAAGGACTCTTGCTGAGGACATTGTTGCAAATATATTTTGGTAAAGGCATTGTTCCTAAAGGGATTCTGGCTAAGGACACTGTTACAAGGGGCATCTTTTATAAGGGCATTGTTGCTAAAGTTGATTTTACTAAAGGCCATTTTAGCTAAAGGCACTGTTGCTAAGTACACTGTTGTCAAGGATGTTGTTGCTAAGAGTGCTGTTGTTAAGAGCTTTATGTTCTAAAGGATCCGTTGCTAAGGGAATTGATGATAATTGCATTGTTTCTTTTTTCTTTTCTTTTCTTTTCTTTTCCTTTTTTTTTTCTAGATGGATTATCCCTCTGTTGCCCAGGCTGGAGTGTGGTGGCATGATCTCAGCTCACTGCAACCTCCGCCTCCCGGGTTCAAGTGATTCTCCTGCCTCAGCCTCCTGAGTAGCTGGGATTACAGGAGTGCACCACCATGCCCAGCTAATTCTTGTATTTTTGGTAGAGATGGGGTTTCATCATGTTGGCCAGGCTGGTCTCAAACTCCTGACCTCAAGTGATCCACCCACCTCAGCCTCCCAATGTGCTTGGGATTACAGGCATGAGCCACCTTGCCCGGCCTGTAGTTGCATTGTTTCTAAGGGCCTTTGTTAAGGCACTATGCTAATGTTTTTGCTAAAAGTCATTGTTACAAAAGCTGTGGTTACTAATGATGTTGCTGCCATGGAACACGTGCCTAAGGGTGATATTTCAATTGGCATCGATAGTAAGGTCACTGTTGCTAAGGAAGTTATTTCTAAGTGCATTGCTCCTGGAGCCATTGTAGTTATGGGTGATGTTCATAAGAGAACTGTTGAAGGTCATTGTGGCTAAAGGCATTATTACTATTGCTAGTGTTTCTCATGATGCTGTTTCTACCAACACTGATCCTAAATCTCGTGTTGCTAAGAGTATTGTTACTGAGGGTATTATTGCTAAGTATATTGTTGCTTAGGGTACTATTGCTTAGAATGTTTTTGTATATTATTGTTAAGGACACTGTTTCTAAGATCATTGTTCCTAGGGTGTTAATGTTGGCAAGGGACATTTTTGCTGAAGGCATTGTGACTAAAGGCATTGTTGTTACAGGTATTTTCTTCAAAGGGCATTGTTGGGAAGGGGACATTTCTAGAGTCACTCTTGCTAAAGACTGTTGCTAAGACCATTTTACTAAGGTCAATGCTAACAGCACTATTACCAAGGCTTTATTTTTATGGCTCACTGTTGGTTGCTAAAGTCATTGCTTCTAAGGGCCAAGAGGGCTGTTGTCAAGAATGCTGGTCTTAGGGGATTTTTGCTAATAGTAATATTGTTAGGACATTGTTGCAAAGAGTGTGGTTGCTAAGGGCCATTGTTTATAAGGTAAACAATGGTAAACTCTTGGTAAGGCAAGTTTGGATAAGAGCACTGTTGCTAAGGGCACTGGTTATAGGGGTGATGCTCATGATTTTTTTTACTAAGGACATTATTAAGAATGTCATTTCTAAGGTCAGTTGTTTACCCCTTTCTGGCTAATGGTACTGATGTTAAGAGTGTTGATTCTATGAGTATTACCATTCGGAGCATTGTCTCCAAGAGCCATTGTTGCTAAGTTCATTGATATTATGTATTTTGTAGCTAGGGCACTGCTGTAAAGTGTGCTGTTGCCAACAACACTGTTGCTGATGTCATTATTGCTAAGGAGTTGATACTAAAAGCATTTTTACTAAGGTGCCATTGGTAAGAGTGCTGTTGTTAATGCCAGTATAAAGGACATTTTTGTAAGGGCATTGTTGCTAATTGCTTTATTTCTAATTTTGTTATTGCTAAGGGCCATGGGTTTTGAAGGTATTATTTCTAAGGGTGTTTTTGCTAAGATACACTAACAGGCCATGGTTTGACCGTTTCCAAAGTACCATGGCAATTTATAGAGGTAAATGGACATACCATTGTTCCTAAGGGCATTGTTGCTATGGACATTGAGACATTGATTTTAAAGACATTGTTGCCAACGGCATTGTTGCAATTGGCATAATTCCCACTATTTCTACAGGCAATTATGCTAAGGCTGTTGTTGCTTAGAGATTTGTCAGTAAGGTGCACCATTGCTAATGATGTTGCTGCTAAGGACGTTGTTAGGGGCCATTGTTGTTATGTTATGAGTGTTGTCTCTAGGGTCATTGTTCCTAAGGGCCATTTTTGTTAAGGGTCTTGATGCTAAAGGCCATTTTTTTAAAGGACATTTTGGTAAAGGTATTCATGTCAAGCTATTTGTTGCTAAGGTCATTGTCGTTTGGGGTGGTTGTTAAGGTCCATGATTGCTAATGTAAGATATTGCTTCTAGGAGTGTTAATGTCAGTCAAAGGTGTTGCTAAGAACAACTGTGGCAAATAGTGTTATAGCTGAGGGCATTTTTCTAATGTTACTGTTGCTTAGATTATGTTGTCAAGAGTCTTTTGGCTAAAAGGGTTAATATTAACAATATTGTCTTAAAGCATTATTCCTGATGGTGTCTATGCTAAGGGTATTGTTGCTATGGGATTTGTTGCTAAGGGCCATTATTAATAAGAGTCATTGTTGTGATAGGCATATTTTTAAAAGTGTTGGTGCTAAGGGCAATTGTTCTTAAGGATGTTTTTGCCAAGGGCATTAGTGGTAAAAAATTGTTGCTAAGGCCATTTTTTTCTAAGTGGGTTGGTCCTAATGTATCCCACACCATGAAATCACTACCTCACTACTCTTCACCTCTCCCACTCCATACACCATATTTCCTTGTATCAGACACCTGCTGACATCACCAGTATAGGATCTTATTAGAACAAATGAGGCAAGTAGAGCAAAGTGGGCATCTCTCAGGGAACAAGAGTGTCCAGTGCAAAGTATCAGCCCATTCCAACCTTAGGACAGGTGCCAGGCTGATTAGGGGCCTCAGGTTTGAGCTAGTGACCCTGACCCTTTAAGCTCTGAGAACTTAAAGCTGGCTGAGCTCCAACCCTAAATGTTTTGTCCTATGAGTCATTATCTGTGAGCTATTTTAAAAAATATTTTGGACTTCATCTACGTTTTTCCCCCCTAATGTGTTTCAATTTTGTGGGGACTCTAGTGGAAACAGAGGAAGTCATTGATTGTTCTTAAATCTTAAATGCATCTTTCCAACCTGTCAATGCACATAACTTAATCAGGTCTATGTTCATGCATAAGATAGTTCCATACATGAAGCATCTCACACTTAAATATGCTCTCTATATACAATATTTTTCCACTTAAAATATCCACTAGGTTGAGTGAGGACATCGATAGCCAGATTTTCATATATATTTGAGAAAAAAAGAGGTAAGAAAACTCAAAAATATCTGTAAAAGAAACAAATACATTTGGAGCACGTGCCTTACTACCAATCAAGGTTTTAGAAAGCCAGACTCATCAAGACAGTGGCATAGGCACAGTGAGAGACAAAGTAGCTCACAGGAAAAGACCAGAGGCCCAGAATCATACTTAGCATTTATATCCACATGGCGTCTTACAGAGGAGACACACACATCAGTGAGGACAGAAAATGTAATTTAGGATTAGCATACTTGGTGATTAACTGGTTTAAAAAAATGTGTAATTGTTAAATTAAGAATATAAATAACAAATTTTTCAATAGCAAACTCAAATGCTATGAACTTAGGGGTAAATTTCACCAAAGATAAAAAGTATTTTATAGTCCCCTCACTATTGTAAGAAATTTAACCTACCCTGAGAGATGAATACTATGGTTTCACCATTTTAAAGGTGAACTTATTCATAAGAGAAAAAAAAAAAAAGCAAATAAATGGAGATTTATACTGCAAATATCAATAGGAAAAGTCAAAATCATAAAAAATATCAATTCCACCCAAATTGTCAATGTTAATTCCAGCCAAAACCTCAACCAGATTTCCTAATGTCCTTCATAAGCTGATGCAAAATTAATATGAAAAAATAAACCTCACACCAAAGAAAACCAAAGACACTCTCATGCAGTAATAACATAAGAGAAATTATCTACTGGACCTTACAATTTATGATGAAAATAAATTAATTAAGATAGCTTTGTATTGGAAAAAATAGAGACAAGCCAATGAAACTGAAGAAACAAAATGGAAACAGATACCTATGAGAAAGTGGAAACAGCAGGGCAATTTAGAAAGATGCCTATTTTAAAAGCAGTCAAGGCCGGGCGCTGTGGCTCACGCCTGTAATCCCAGCACTTTGAGAGGCGGAGGCGGGCAGATCACTCGGGCGGATCACTTGAGGTCAGGAATTCAAGACCAGCCTGACCAACATGGTGAAACCCACTCTCTACTAAAAATACAAAAAACTAGCCTGGCGTGGTGGTGGGCACCTGTAATCCCAGCTACTTGGGAGGCAGAGGCAGGAGAATCACTTGAACCCGGGAGGCGGAGGTTGCAGTGAGCCGAGATCACACCATTGCACTCCAGCCTGGGTGACAGAGCGAGACTCCTTCTCAAAATAAATAAATAAATAAATAAATAAATAAATAAATAAATAAATAAAATAAAATAAAAGCAGTTAAACCATTCAGATATCCATATGGAAACACTGTGGATCCGTACTTATGCCTTACACTAAATTCATCCCAGTGGGATTAAAAACTTAAATTTGAAACAAAATATGTGAGTCATTTAGTAAAAAGAATAAGAGAATTTTCTTATGAATACTGTCTGAAACAAAACCACAATAGGAAAAGATAATTTAACTCTTCCACATCGAAAAGAAAAAAATCTTTTTTTTTTTTTTTTTTTTTTTGAATGGAGTCTCGCTCTGTCACCCAGGCTGGACTGCAGTGGTGCAATCTCGGTTAACTGCAAGCTCAGACCCCGGGTTCACGCCATTCTCCTGCCTCAGCCTCTTGAGTAGCTGGTACTACAGGTGCCTGCCACCACGCTCCGCTAATTTTTTGTATTTTTAGTAGAGAGGGGGTTTCACCGTGTTAGCCAGGATGGTCTCGATCTCCTGACCTAGTGATCCGCCCGCCTTGGCCTTCCAAAATGCTGGGATTACAGGCATGAGCCACCGTGCCCGGCCAGAAAGAAAAAACATCTTAAAGAAAACCTAACAAAGTGACAACCAATCTTCAGACTGGTAGAAAGTATTTGCAATGTACAGATGCCACAAAAAAATACCCAGAAAATATAAGGAATTTCTAGTATCAGGAGTATATTTTATTGATTGCCTTGAATGCTCAATAAGATCAAGAAACATGGAAATTTATAAAACTAAATGAAAATTCATTCTATATTCTTGAATACTATAATTCACTGAATTATGTATATAGTAATATGTAAGATAATAATATATAACTTTATGATTTTAAGCTTTTCCATTTTCTTTTCTTTCTTTTTAAGACGGAGTCTCACTCTGTCGCCCAGGCTGGAGTGCTGTGGCACGATCTCGGCTCACTGCAAGCTCCGCCTCCCGGGTTCACGCCATTCTCCTGCCTCAGCCTCCCCAGTAGCTGGGACTATAGGCGACCGCCACCGCGCCCGGCTAATTTTTTGTATTTTTAGTAGAGATGGGGTTTCACCATATTAGCCAGGATGGTCTCTATCTCCTGACCTCGTGATCCGCCTGCCTCTGCCTCCCAAAGTGCTGGGATTACAGGCGTGAGCCACTGCACCCAGCCTCCATTTTCAAATTGAGAGATATATTCAGTGCATTTCCCCTAAAAATTTTCACTGTGTTTTTTGAGTATTTAAACAACTATTAATAATTCTTACCTTCGTACAAAAAAAGTCAAAGGCCGAAGAATTGAAAACAAATCTGGGCCGGGCGCGGTGGCTCATGCCTGTAATCCCAGCACTTTGGGAGGCCGAGGCGGGCGGATCACGAGGTCAGGAGATCGAGACCATCCTGGCTAACATTGTGAAACCCCGTCTCTACTAAAAATACAAAAAATTAGCCGGGCGTGGTGGCGGGCGCCTGTAGTCCCAGCTACTCGGGAGGCTGAGGCAGGAGAATGGCGTGAACCTGGGAGGCGGAGCTTGCAGTGAGCTGAGATTGCGCCATTGCACTCCAGCCTGGGCGACAGAGCCAGACTCCGTCTCAAAAAAAAAAAAAAAAAAAAAAGAAAACAAATCTGTAGAATAAAAATAATAATAATAAGATGTAAGGAACTGCCGTACCACCAATCAAAATTCATAATGTTAGCCTTCAAGACAGCATGGGGAAAATCTCCTGATAGATGAAATAGCCCAAAGGAAAAAAAATGGAAGTCCAGTAAATGACTCAGAATTCAGTCGATAGACATTTATGGCAGATGGAGCACTGTACATCAGTGGGGAGACATAAATACATAGGACTGGGGCACTTGCTCTTCCAAATTCTTCATGACTCCCTCTTCATTGAGCCCTGAGGGAAATGGAGAGAGAGAAAAGTAAGTCGGGGACAGGTGAGACCATTCACTCCCAGATGCACCTCTATTTCCACATCTTCAACTTAGCCTCGTTAAGTGATTTTGTAAACAAGCTGAGAATACCAGATGGCTATGGTTCGCTTTGTTTGTGTATCTCCCCAATGCCAATGTGACTGCTTCAATAGACTATGTCACAGATATGTTGCTTGTAATATTTGACTTGATGTGAATTTTTATTCAAGTTAAGCAACAGCCATGAGAGACAAGCACAGAGAGCCTATCCATGTGTTTCTGACAAAGGTTCCTTTTTTATTGTTTTATGTTTAACAAGAGATTTCTTTTGACACGTACTTTTTAAAATTTTTTATTTTGAAATAATTGTAGATTCACATGAAGTTGCAAAAAGAAAAAAAGGTACGCAAAGGTCCCTTATACATTTCACCAAGGATAGGATTATTGTTGAGAATATGATAAATCGCACATTCAGCCTACATAGATAAATGTTCTATGGTTCTACTAGATATATGGTTCTACATAGATAAACGTTCCCAGGTCTCTCGGGCTCTCTCTTACAGAGAGGCTAAGCATGCTTTCTAACACAATATGCTAGACATAGCTGCAGTATTAGTCATTCAATTATTAAACTTAATAAAACTTCAAAAAATATTGTATGGCATATGTGTGTATGTCTGTGTGTGTATACACACAGACACACACACACACACACAAATGCAAAAGACTAATACTCTATTGTACCAAATTATGTTTAGAGAATTCAAGAGAAGCAACCCCTGTGTAGACAACAGATGCCCAGATTGTTCGTATGTTTCAAGGATATGTGAAGGAGTTTGACGACTGCTTTCTCATTTGGAGAGAAACTAAGCTGACGCTTGCAGTGACTTATTCTACATTAGTTCATAGATCTCGGTGATTCAATTGCCTCTTCTGACAATTTTCTTTCTCAGAGAACCCCAATAATCATTTCTCATGTGCTTAACCATCCCCAGGATCTTCCTATGTAAAAGCCATTCTCTATCAAATCTTTATACTTAAGGAAAGTTTGAGTACAGAGTACAGTCCAGTGGGGCCAGTGTTTTCCAGCCAGGTCCTCTGGCCAAAACTTTCTACACTGGCATCTTAAATGCAATTAGCAGAAGGCTGATACCTCCAGAAGTAACAACCAAGTTGCTCACTTAGAGTTTCAAGAAGTCAGAGTTCATTTGTGGGCAAAGGATGCAGGTTACAGAGATTGTTCTTATAGGTTAAGAAAAGGAAAGAAAACCCAGCAAAGTCAACCATCTTTCTGGAAATGTTGAAAAAATGTGAGAAAATTCCATTTTTTTTTTTTTTTTTGAGATGGAGTCTTGCTCTGTTGCATTTTTTTAGTAGAGACGGCATTTCACCATGTTGACCAGAATGGTCTCGATCTCTTGACCTTGTGATCTGCTTGCCTTGGCCTCCGAAAGTGCTGGGATTACAGGCGTGAGCCACCACACCGGGCTGAAAATTCCATTAAATTTTAACTGTAGAGCTTCTTGCTCACCCCTAGGAGTTAGAAACTTGAGAAGGCAAGCTCATCCAGAGTTGGACAAGTCCCAGCTTTAAATAGAGTCTCAGGGAATGAGGTCAAGCCTTTGCTGGGAGTCTTGTAGATGATACACATGCAGGTCACTATTCTGAGTGGAGAGTTTTCTAGCACCTAGTGTTTGTGACACTCTTGTTGGAAACAAGTCGGAAAAAAGAGATCTCTGTAAAATTTGAGGGAGCTAAGTCTAAATCTGACTCATAAACCCATCAGAAGCAGCTACCTTGTGAATTTAAACAGCTCTGGGAGAAATTGTGTGAATGGAAAAATAATTCCAAGTTGTTGAGTCTAAGATCACTGTCTTGAGTCCCGGGTTAGATATAGACATACAAGGTAGATGATGTATAAAGAGAAACTCTAAGATGGTCATGGTGGTTCACGCCTGTAATCCCAGCACTTTGGGAGGCCAAGGTGGGTGGGTCACCTGATCGTCAGGAGTTCAAGACCGGCCTGACCAATATGGTGAAACCCCGTCTCTATTAAAATTACAAAAATTAGCTGGGCGTGGTGGCGGACACTTGTAGTCCCAGCTACTCAGAAGGCTGAGGCAGGAGAATCGCTTGAACCTGGGAGGCGAAGGTTGCAGTGAGCCGAGATCATGCCACTGCACTCCAACCCGGGCAACAGAGCAAGACTCCGTCTAAAAAAAAAAAAAAGAAAAAGAAAAAGCAACTCTAAACTCTTAATATCTGAGTTAGCTCAATTCTTCAAGGTTCAGGAAGATTTAAAGAATCACTTTTACTTTAAGGGTTAAAATGAAAAGATTCCTGAAGAGTTTTGTCATAATCCCATTAGTTACCTGCATAGTTTCCTAGCTTAAGACCTGGGGGAAAAATTGACTCAAATCTAAACCATCTTTAGATTAGGAGCATTAAAGAAGCTGCATCCTGGAAGAAACATTCCAGACACAGTTGGACAAATAATTCAATAGCCGTCTACAAGGCTGTCTATACATTTTAGGGAATCCTTCAGTGCTTAAGAGACAAATCTCACTTATTCCTCAGTCCCTTAACAGCTTTAAGAGGAATTCTCAATTTCCCTGTGCCTGCAGTGGCTCTGTGTGGTAGCACAGGTAATGCCTACGAGGAGAAGCTTGGAAAATTGTAAGACCTGGGGGTTATAAGCTTCATAATTTGTTCAGACATCCCATGATATTTTCCTGCTGCTCCAATCAAGGTTAGTGTTCAGGGTCGGACTGCAGGATCATTTCTGAGATCAAAAGGCAAAGCAAAGGGAAGGGCAATGCAGTTGCAATTTGTGCAAGAAGTTAAAAAGAGAAATTTATTCTCAAGCAAAATGATTTTTCATTTATTCATTTTTACTGAGTTTAAACAGATTTTTGGGCAAGTTTAGCTATCACAGCTGTGATTGTCACACCCCTCTGTCTCTGTCTGAGGCCCTGGAAAAGAAAGTAACAGAGTGGGTTTAACATGTATTGCCAATTTCTCATTCCTAAGAGAAGTGAGGTATAATTGGCATACAATTAACTGCACATATTTAAGGTGTACAGTGCGATAGTATTTGACACGTGTAAAACACAGGAAACTATCATTAAAAGTCAAGAATTAATATCTGTCACCCCAAAATGTTCCTGTTGCCCTTTGGCAAGCCTTCTCTTCCACTCCTCTCTATCAAACCAGGGTAGAAGGGTCTTAACATGTTTTGTTGCTCAAATTTATCCCTAAGTATTTGATATTTTGCTGCTATTGTAAATCTCCTGGCTATTTTTTTTTTCTGTGTTTTTAGTAGAGATGGGGTTTCACCGTGTTAGCCAGGATGGTCTCCATCTCCTGACCTCGTGATCTGTCCACCTTGGCCTCCCAAAGTGCTGGGATTACAGGTATGAGCCACCGTGTATGGCCTATAAATCATAATTTTAAAATACAATTTCTGATTGTTCATTGCTAGTATAAGGAAGAAACTTTGTATAGTCGTATTCTATCCTTCAACTTTGCTTAACTAATTCGTTAGTACTAGTAGCTTTATCAGCTTATTAGTTAATAATAATTAGTAGCATATTAATTTCTGGTAGTTTTTGTGTAGATTCCACAAAACTTCCTGTCATGTTACCTGAGAAACAGAAACAATTTTACTTTTTTTCCAATTCACTTATGTGTTTTTCTCTTTTCTTTTGGCTTTATTGCCTCAATTACAATGTTGAATAGAAGTGGTAAGAGCTGACATTCTCATCTCATTCCTGATCTCAGGAGGAAAGCATTCAGTCTTTCAACATTAAGCGTGACATTACCTGTAGGTTTTTTGTAAATTACCTTAATCGGGTTGAAGAAGTTTCCTGCTAGTGCCAGTTTGCTGAGAGTTATTTTCTTCTGATTATACTGAGATAAGATCTTTTCTTTTTTAATTTCTCAATTTGGTGAACTACAGTGCTTGATTTTTAAAATTTTTATTTTATTGTGGTAAGAATATAACATGAGATCTACTCTCTTATGAGATTTTTCAGTATACAATAAAATATTGTTAACTATAGGCACAGTATTATACAGCAGACCTCTAAAGCTAATTCATCTTGCATTAATGAAATTTTATACCCATTGATAAGCAACTCCTCACTTCCCTTTCACTCCCATCCTGGCAACCACCATTCCACTCTTTGATTCTATGAATTGTACTGTTAATATTTTCACGATCTAAGATAAGCAAATTATACAGGATTTGTCTTTCTGTGATTGGCTTATTTCACTTGGAATAATATCCTCAAGGTTTATTCATGTTGTGCATATTGCAGAATTTCTTTTTTAATGCTGAATAGTATTTCCATTGTATGTCTATACCACATTTGCTTTATGAATTTATCTGTTAATGGACATTAATGTTGTTTCTACATCTGAGCTATTACGAATAGTGTTGCAGTGAACATAGGAATGGTAATATTACTTCAAGATCCTGATTTCAATTCTTTTGGATAAATACCCAGAAGTGGGATTATTGGAGCAATATAATGGCTCTGTTTTTAACTTTTTGAAGAACGTTCATACTTTTTTCCCATAGTAAATGCACCATCGTGTATTCCCACAAACAATGTACAAGGAAGGGTTCCATTTCTCCACATCCCTTCCAACACTTGTCTTTTTTTTAAATAATCATCATCCTGACAGGTGTGAGGAAGTATTTCATTGTGGTTTTGATTTACATTTTTCTGATGATTAGTAACACTGAGCATCTTTTCATATACCTGTGGGTATTTCTCTTCTTTGGAAAAATGTCTATTCAAGTCCTTTGCTCATTTAAAAAATTAGATTGTTAGTTTTATCTACTGAGTTGTTTGAGTTCCTAACGTATTTTGGAAATTAATCTTTTTCCCAGTGTTTTCTTATAGAAGCTTTACAGTCTCACCTTGCATTTAAGTTTTTAATCCATTTTGATTTAATTTTTGTGTATGGTATAAGACAAGGATCCAGTTCTACTCTTGCATGGAGATATCCAGTTTTCCCAGCAGCATTTGTTGAAGAGACTGTCCTTTCCTGATTGTGCATTCTTGGCACCCATGTCAAAGATCAATTGACTGTATATACACAGATCTATTTCTTGGCTCCCTATTCTAACCCATTGGTCTATATGTCTATCTTTATGCTGTTAACATACTATTTTAATTACTATAGCTTTGCAATATATTTTGAAATTAGGAAGTGATGTCTCTATCCTTGCTCTTTCTTCTCAAGATTGTTTTGGCTATTCAGGGTACTTTCCAATTATATATGAATCATAGAATTGTTTTTTCTCTGTCTGTAAAAATGCTATTAGGATTTTTATGGAGATTGAATTGAATTTGTAGATTGCTTTGAGTAGTGTAGATATTAAGACTTCCAATCTATGAACACAGTATGTCTTTCCATTTACTTGTGTCCTTTTAAATTTCTTAAATTAATGTTTTGCAGTTAGCAGTGTGTCTTTTACCTCCTTGGCTAAGTTTATTCCTAAGTATTTGATTATTTTTGATTATGTTGTAAAAGGGATTGGTTTCCTAATTTTCTTTCAGAGAGTTTATTTTTGGTGTATAGAAATGCAATTGATTTTTACATATTGTTTTTTATCATACTACTTTGCTGAATTGACTTATTAATTCTAACAGTTTTTTGTGGAGTCTTTAGAGTTTTCTGTATATTAGATCATGTTTAAACAGGTACAATTTCACTTCTTCCTTCTGAACTTGATGTATTTTTTGTATTGATCTTGAATAATCATTCTGGGCAGGACTTTCATTACTATGTTGAATAGAAGTGGTAAAAGTGAACATCCCTGTCTTTTTCCTGATATTAGAGGAAAAGCTTTTAGTTTTTTACTTCTGAGTGTGGTGTTAGCTGTGGGATTTTCATATCTGGCCTCAATATGTTGAGGTAACTTCCATCTCTTCCTAGTTTGTTGAGAGTTTCTAACATGAAAAAGTGTCGAATTTTATCAAATTATTATTTTTAAATCTATTGAGATGATTTTGTGATTTTTATCTTTTATTCTATTAACTGTATCACATTAATTGATTTTCATATGTTGAACCATCCCTGCAACTCAGGGATAAATCCCACTTGGTCATGGTGTATGATCCTATTAATTTGCTGTTAAATTTGGTTTGCAATTATTTTGTTGAGGATCCTTGCATCTATATTAATCAGGGACATAGACCTGTAGTTTTCTTTTTGTAGTGTCTTTGTCTGTCTTTAAATTCACATAATGCTGGCCTTGTGAAATGAGTTTGGAAATATTCTCTCCTTTTTGATTTTTTGGGAAGAGTTTTAAAATGATTGGTATTAATTCTTCCCTAAATATTTGGTAGACTTCAGCAGCAGAATCATCAGGTCGGAGGCTTTGCTTTCTTGGGAGTTTTTTTTATTACTGATTCTATCTCCTTATTCACTGTTTGCCTGTTTAAATTTCCTATTTATTTCATGATGCACTCTTGGTAGGTTGTATGTTTCTAGGAATTTATCCATTTCTTCTAGGTTATCCAGTTTATTGGTGTATTTTTTCTCACAGCAGTTTCTTATGATCTTTGGATTTCTGTGACATCAGTTGCAATGTCCTTTTCATTTCTGTTTTTGTCTTCCTTCTTCTTAGTACACTGTTTGATTTTTAAATGTTAAAACAATTTCACATTCTTAGGATAAGCCCCCTTGGTCCTTGTGTGTTATTCTGTTTACATAATGCTGTAATTTATTTGCTAAAATTGCATTTTTTCAACTAATGTCATGAGAGATATTGTCTCTAGTTTACTTTTCTTGTAATGTCTTTGACATTTATATCAGGGTAATGCTAATTTCATAGACTGAGGTAGGAAATAATTACCTTCTCAAAAATTTTCTATGAAGAGTTCATGTAAAATTAGTATTACTTCTTAAATATTTGATATAATTCACTAGTGAAGCCACTTGGGCCTGGCATTTTCTTTATGTGAAGGTTTTGTAACTACAAATTGGTATTCCTCTAACAGATGTAGGGCTATTCAGATTATGTATTTCTTCTTGAGTGAGATATGGTAGTTTGTGTATTTCAAGGAGTTCATCTATTTTATGACAATTGTGGAAATCATTGACATGAAGTTATATATAATATTTTATTATGATTCTTTTAACATCTGTAAAACCTAAAATCATGTCACCTTTCTCATTCCTGCTACTGGCATTTTTTTCTTCTAATGCCTGATTAATCTGGCTAGATTTATCAGCTTTCTGTTGATTTCTGTTAACATGGTATGTATTTTTAACCTATTTGTTTCTTTATATATAAAGTGTATTTCTTGTAAGCAGCATAGAATTGGGTCTTCCTAAAAAAATTATATGACAATTCCTGACTTTTAATTGAGGTGTTTAAACCATTTACATTTAATATGATTATTTATATAGTTAGGTTTGAGTCGATAATTTTCATTTTTGTTCTTTTTTCTTCTTTTCTTCCATTTGGATCAAACATTTTTATTACATTTCATCTTCCTTTCTGGTTCATTAACTATGTAAATCAAAAGTAAAATTCTAAGCCCATCAACCAATTGAATGGACCCCTCCTCTCAAACAAGGGCATTCCTAAGTTAACCTGGAAAATCAGTTCAGGCCATGATGGGTAGTAGAGGTCAGACATGCCACACTATACTCACCTTCCTTTGGAATTCAGGCACAGCTGACCAGCATTTAACATTAAAACAGAGACCTTACGACTGATGAAACAGACTCTTGGTAGCCATTAAGATACCAACATGACAGACAGCAAGCCCTAAAAGAAATAAAAATATTTTACCTCAAAAGATATTTCTTTTCTCTCCTTCTTCTTCTTTTTTTTTTGAGATGGAGTCTCCCTCTGTTGCCCAGGCTGGAGTGCAGTGGCATGATCTTGGCTCAGTCACCACAACCTCTGTCTCACAGGTTCAAGCAATTCTCCTGCCTCAGCCTCTTGAATAGCTGGGATTACAGGTGCCCGCCACCATTCCTGGCTTATTTTTTTGTATTTTTTGTAGAGACGTGGTTTTGCCATGTTGGCCAGGTTGGTCTCAAACTCCTGACCTCAAGTGATCTGCCTGCTTCAGCCTCCCAAAGTGCTAGGATTATAGGCATGAGCTAACGTGCCTGGCTATATTTCTTAAACATATTTTGAAATGGCCCTGCAAAGCTGTCTCTTGTGGGAAAATCTACCTTCTATAGAAAATCTCCTTTTATTTCCAGGTCTTCTTCCTGATCCGGGAGAGAATTAACTGAGTTTGGTACCTTTTAAGTCTGATAAAAAACATTTACAATCTATTCTTTCTGAAGCCTGCTACCTGGAGGCTTTATCTGCATAATAAAAACCTTGGTCTCCACAACCCCTTATTTTAACCCTTCTATTAATTCCAGGTCTTTAGATAAAAGCTTTCAACCAATTGCCAATCAGGAAATCTTTTAATCCACTTATGACTTGCAGGCCACAACCCCCCCACTGGCCCTTCCTCCCCCTTCACATTGCTCCATGTGATGGTTAATATTGAGTGTCAACTTGATTGGAATGAAGGGTGCAAAGTGTTGTTCCTGGGTGTATCTGTGAGGATGTTGCCAAAGAAGACTGACATTTGAATCAGTGGACTAGAAGAGGCAGACCCACCCTCAATCTTGGTGGGCACCATCTAATCAGCTGCCAGCACAGCTAAAATAAAGCAGGCAGGAGAATGTGGAAGGACTAGACTGGCTGAGTGTTCTGGTCTTCATCTTTCTCCCATGCTGTATGCTTCCTGGCTTTGAACATTGGACTCCAAGTTCTTCGGCTTTTGGACTTTTGGACTTACACCAGTGGTTTGCCAGGGGCTCTTGGACCTTCAGCCACAGACTGAAGGCTGCACTGTCGGCTTCCCTATTTTTGAGATTTGGGAACTCAGACTGGCTTCCTTGCTCCTCAGCTTGCAGATGGCCTATTTTGGGACTTCACCTTGTGACAGTGTATACTCCCTAATAAACTCCCTTTCACATATACATTTATCCTATTAGTCCTGTCCCTCTAGAGAACCCTAATACACCCCACCTTTCCAGACCTAATCAGTGTATGTCTTACATGTACTGATTCATGTCTTATACCTCCCTAAAACATGGAAATTCAAGCTGTAGCCAGACCACCTTGGGCAAATGTTCTCAGGACCTCCTAAGGCTATGTCATGGGTATGTCCTTAACCTTGGCTAAATAAACTTCTGAATTGATTGAGACTTGTCTCTGGTATTTTTTGGCTTAAAATTATAATTCTTTATTTTGCTAATTTTGTGTTTGCTGTAGGGTAATAGTATATATCTTAAACTTATCACAATCTAGCTTCAAGTGAATTATACCATTTCACATATACTATTCAAACCTTACAATAGTATACTTGCATTTCTCCCCTCTCAGTCTTTATGCTTTGTTGTCATATACTTTATTTGTATATACATATGTTGCAATAACAACACATTGTTATCATTCTGTTTAACCAATTATCTTTAAAAGAAATTTACATGACGGGAGGTTCCAAGATGGCCAAATAGGAAGAGCTCCAGTCTACAGCTCCCAGCTTGAGTGAGGCAGAAGATGAGTGATTTCTGCATTTCCATCTGAGGTACCAGGTTCATCTCACTGGGGCTTGTTGGACAGTGGGTGCAGCCCATGGAGCATGAGCCAAAGCAGGGTGGGGCATTGCCTCACCTGGGAAGTAGAAGGGGCCGGGGAATTCCCTTTCCTAGCCAAGGGTAGCCCTGACAGACAGTACCTGGAAAATCAGGACACTCCAACCCTAATACTGTGCTTTTCCAATGGCCTTAGCAAATGGCACAGCAGGAGATTATATCCTGTGCCTGGCTTGGAGGGTCCCACGCCCACGGAGCCTTGCTTGCTGCTAGCACAGCAGTCTGAGATCAAACTGCAAGGTGGCAGCAAGGCTGGGGGAGGGGTGTCTGCCATTGCTGAGGCTTGAGTATGTAAACAAAGTGGCCAGGAAGCTCGAACTGGGTGGAGCCCACCGCAGATCAAGGAGGCCTGCCTGCCTCTGTAGACTGCACCTCTAGGGGCAGAGCATAGCTGAACAAAAGGCAGCAGAAACTTCTGCAGACTTAAATGTCCCTGTCTGACAGCTTTGAAGAGAGTAGTGGTTCTCCCAGTATGGAGCTGGAGATCTCAGAATGGATAGACTGCCTCCTCAAGTGGGTCCCTGACCCCCGAGTAGCCTAACTAGAGACACCTCCCAGCGGGGGCCGACTGACACCTCATACAGCCTAGTACCCCTGTGAGACGAAGCTTCCAGAGGACGGATCAGGCAGCAACATTTGCCATTCTGCAATCGATCAGTAATAACAAACTTCTCTGAGCTAAAGGAGGATATTCAAACCCATCTCAAAGAAGCTAAAAACCTTGAAAAAAGATGAGAGGAATGGCTAACTAGAATAAACAGCATAGAGAAGACCTTCAATGACCAGATGGAGCTGAAAACCATGACATGAGAACTATGTGATGCATGCACAAGCTTCAGTAGCTGACTCAATGAAGTGAAAGAAAGGGTATCAGTGATTGAAGATCAAATGAATGAAATGAAGTGAGAAGAGAAGTTTAGAGAAAAAAGAGTAAAAAGAAATGAACAAAGCCTCCAAATAATATGGGACTATGTAAAAAGACCAAATCTACATCTGATTGGTGTACCTGAAAGTGACGGGGAGAATGGAACCAAGTTGGAAAACACTCTGCAGGGTATTATCCAGGAGAACTTCCCCAACCTAGCAAGGCAGGCCAATATGCAAATTCAGGAAATCCAGAGAATGCCACAAAGATACTCCTCGAGAAGAGCAACTCCAAGACACATAATTGTCAGATTCACCAAAGTTGAAATGAAGGAAAAAATGTGAAGGGCAGCCAGAGAGAAAGGTCGGGTTATGCAAAAAGGGAAGCCAATCAGACTAACAGCTGATCTCTCAGCAGAAACTCTACAAGGCAGAAGAGAATGGGGGCCAATATTCAACATTCTTAAAGAGAATTTTCAACCCAGAATTTCATGTCCAGCCAAACTAAACTTCATAACTGAAGGAGAAATACAATCCTTTACAGACAAGCAAATGCTGAGAGATTTTGACACCACCAGGTCTGCCTTACAAGAGCTCCTGAAAGAAGCACTAAACATGGAAAGGAACAACCGGTATCAGCCACTGCAAAAACATGCCAAATTGTAAAGACCATCGAGGCTAGGAAGAAACTGCATCAACTAATGAGCAAAATAACCAGCTAACATCATAATGACATGATCAAATTCACACATAACAATATTAACCTTAAATGTAAATGGGCTAAATGCTCCAATTAAAAGACACAGACTGGCAAATTGGATAAAGAGTCAAGACCCATCAGTGTGCTGTATTCAGGAGACCCATCTCACGTGCAGAGACACACATAGGCTCAAAATAAAAGGATGGAGGAAGATCTACCAAGCAAATGGAAAACAAAAAAAAGCAGGGGTTGCAATCCTAGACGCTGATAAAACAGATTTTAAATCAACAAAGATCAAAAGAGACAGAGAAGGCCATTACATAATGTAAAGGGATCAATTCAACAAGAAGAGCTAATTAACCTAAATATATATGCACCCAATACAGGAGCACCCAGATTCATAAAGCAAGTCCTTAGAGACCTACAAAGAGACTTAGACTCCCACACAGTAATAATGGGACACTTTAACACCCCACTGTCAATGAGACAGAAAGTTAACAAGGATATCCAGGAATTGACAGAAACTTTCTGTCAACGAGACAGAAAGTTAATAAGGATATCCAGGAATTGAACTCAGCTCTGCACCAAGCACACATAATAGACATCTACAGAACTCTCCACCCCAAATCAATAGAATATACATTCTTCTGAGCACCACATCACACTTATTACAAAATTCACCACAGTGAAGCACTCCTCAGCAAATGTAAAAGAACACAAGTTATAACAAGTTATAACAAACTGTCTCTCAGACCATAGTGCAATCAAACTAGAACTCAGGATTAAGAAACTCAGTCAAAACTGCTCAACTACATGGAAACTGAACAACCTGCTCCTGAATGACTGCTGGGTACATAACAAAATGAAGGCAGAAATAAAGATGTTCTTTGAAACCAGTGAGAACAAAGATACAACATACCAGAATCTCTGGGACACATTTAAAGCAGTGTGTAGAGGGAAATTTATAGCACTAAGTGCCCACAAGAGAAAGCAGTAAAGATCTAAAATTGATACCCTAACACCACAATTTAAAAAACTAGAGAAGCAACAACAAACACATTCAAAAGCTAGCAGAAGGCAAGAAATAACTAAGATCAGAGCAGAACTGAAGGAAATAGAGACACAAAAAACCCTTCAAAAAATCAAAGAATCCAAGAGCTGGTTTTTTGAAAAGATTAACAAAATAGACCGCTAGCAAGAATAATAAAGAAGAAAAGAGAGAAGAATCCAATAGATGCAATAAAAAATGATAAAGGGGATATCACCACCGATCCCACAGAAATACAAACTACCATCAGAGAATACTATAAACATCTCTATGCAAATAAACTAGAAAATCTAGAAGAAATGGATAAATTCCTGGACACATACACCCTCCCAAGACTAAACCAGGAAGAAGTTTGATTCCTGAATAGACCAATAACAGGCTCTGAAATTGAGGCAATAATTAGTAGCCTACCAACCAAAAAAAGTCCAGGACCAGATGGATTCACAGCCAAATTCTAGCAGAGGTACAAAGAGGAGCTGGTACCATTCCTTCAGAAACTATTCTAATCAATAGAAAAAGAGGGAATCCTCCCTAACTCATTTTATGAGGCCAGCATCATCCTGACACCAAAGCCTCACAGAGACGTAACAAAAAAAGAGAATTTTAGACCAATATCCCTGATGAACATCGATGCAAAAATCCTTAATAAAATACTGGCAAACCAAATCCAGCAGCACATCAAAAAGCTTATCCACCATGATCAAGTCGGCTTCAACCCTGGGATGCAAGGCTGGTTCAACATATACAAATCAATAAATTTAATTCATCATATAAACAGAACCAAAGACAACAACCACACGATTATCTCACTAGATGCAGAAAAGGCCTTCGACAAAATTCAACAGCCCTTCATGCTAAAAACTCTCAGTAAACTAGGATTGATGGGATGTATCTCAAAATAGTAAGAGCTATTTATGACAAACACACAGCCAATATCATACTGAATGGGCAAAAACTGGCACAAGACAGGGATGCCCTCTCTCACCACTATTATTCAACATAGTGTTGGAAGTTCTGGCCAGGGCAATCAGGCAGGAGAAAGAAATAAAGGGTATTCAATTAGGAAAAGAGGAAGTCCAATTTTCCCTGTTTGCAGGTGACATGATTGTATATTTGGAATACCCCATCGTCTCAGCCCAAAATCTCCTTAAGCTGATAAGCAACTTCAGCAAAGTCTCAGGATACAAAATCAATGCCCAAAAATCACAAGCATTCCTATACACCAATAACAGACAAACGGACAGCCAAATCATGAGTGAACTCCCATTCACAATTGCTTCAAAGAGAATAGAATACCTAGGAATCCAACTTACAAGGGATGTGAAGGACCTCTTCAAGGAGAACTACAAACCACTGTTCAACAAAATAAAAGAGGACACAAACAAATGGAAGAACATTCCATGCTCATGGATAGGAATAATCAATATCGTGAAAATGGCCATAGTGCCCAAGGTAATTTATAGATTCAATGCCTTCCCCATCGAGCTACCAATGACTTTCTTCACAGAATTGGAAAAAACTACTTTAAAGTTCATATGGAACCAAAAAAGAGCCTGCATTGCCAAGACAATCCTAAGCCAAAAGAACAAAGCTGGAGGCATCACACCACCTGACTTCAAACTATACTACAAGGCAACAGTAACCAAAACAGCATGGTACTGGTACCAAAACAGAGATAGAGACCAATGGAACAGAGCAGAGCCCTCAGAAATAATACCACACATCTACAACAATCTGATCTTTGACAAATCTGACAAAAACAAGAAATGGGGAAAGGATTCCCTATTTAATAAATGGTACTGGGAAAACTGGCTAGCCATATGTAGAAAGCTGAAACTAGATCCCTTCCTTACACCTTATACAAAAATTAATTCAAGATGGATTAAAGACTTAAATGTTAGACCTAAAACCATAAAAACCCTAGAGGAAAACCTAGGCAATACCATTCAGGCCATAGACATGGGCAAGGACTTCATGACTAAAATACCAAAAGCAATGGCAACAAAAGCCAAAATTGACAAATGGGATCTAATTAAACTACAGAGCTTCTGCACAGCGAAAGAAGCTACCATGAGTGAACAGGCAACCTACAGAATGGGAGAAAATTTTTACAATCTACTCATCTGACAAAGGGCTAATATCCAGAATCTACAAAGAACTTAAACAAATTTACAAGAAAGAATCAAACAACCTCATCAAAAAGTGGGCAAAGGATATGAACAGACACTTCTCAAATAAGACTTTTATGCAGCCAACAGACACATGAAAAAATGCTCATCATCACTGGCCATCAGAGAAATGCAAATCAAAAACACAATGAGACACCATCTCACACCAGTTAGAATGACGATCATTAAAAAGTCAGGACACAACAGGTGCTGGAGAGGATGTGAAGAAATAGGAACACTTTTACACTGTGGGTGGGATTGTAAACTAGTTCAACCATTGTGGAAGACAGTGTGGCGATTCCTCAAGGATCTAGAACTAGAAATACCATTTGACCCAGCCATCCGATTACTCGGTATATATCCAAAGGATTATAAATCATGCTGCTATGAAGACACATGCACACGTATGTTTATTGTGGCACTATTCACAATAGCAAAGACTTGGAACCAACCGAAATGTCCAAAAATGATAGACTGGATTAAGAAAATGTGGCACATACACACCATGGAATACTATGCAGCCATAAAAATGGATCAGTTCATGTCCTTTGTAGGGACATGGATGAAGCTGGAAACCATCATTCTGAGCAAACTATCGCAAGGACAGAAACCCAAACACCTCATGTTCTCACTCATAGGTGGGAGTTGAACAATGAGAACACTTGGACACAGGCCCCCATCACACACTGGGGCCTGTTGTGGGGTGGGAGGAGGGAGGGATAGCATTAGGAGATATACCTAATGTAAATGACAAGTTAATGGGTGCAGCACACCAACGTGGCACATGTATACATATGTTAAGAAACCTGCATGTTGTGCACATGTACCCCAGAACTGAAACTATAGTTTAAAAATAATAGTAATAATAAAAAAGAAATTTACATAATAAGAAACAAATATTTACTCATGTAGCTATAATTTCTGATGCTTTTCATTCCTTTGAACAGAGGTAGATTTCACTGGGTATCATTTCCTTCTGCCTGAAGAATTTCCATTAACATATCTTTGTGATATGGTTCTGCTACTGATTTCTTTTAGCTTCTGCATGTCTGAAAAGCTCTTTATTTTGCCTTCATTTGTGAAAATCTGATTTCCCTGAGTACAAATAATATAGAACTATTTCAGTACTTTTATTTTCTTTCCGTATTATAGAAAAGCTATACTTGTTTCCTTGATTGCATTTCTTTCAATGAGGAATATGCTTTCATTCTTATCTCATTCTTTGTTAGTTTGTATCTCATGTGCTCCACATCTGGATGCATTTAACGCTGTCCATCAGTAGTCTTAAACAATCTGACTTTAATGTGCCTTGTAATTTTTTCATATTTGAGTTTATTGAGATTTTTGGAATTGTGAATTTGTAGTTACCATGAAATTTGTAAATATTCAGCCATTGTGTACTCAAATATTCGTTGTTGTTTTTTTTTTGTTTGTTTGTTTTTTGAGACTGAGTCTCACTGTATTGCCCAGGCTGGAGTTGAATTAGCACAATCTCGGCTCACTGCAATCTCCACCTCACAGGTTCAAGCAATTCTTATGCCTCAGCCTCCCAAGTAGCTGGTATTACAGGCACCCACTACTACGCCCAGCTAATTTTTGTATTTTTATTAGAGACAGGGTTTCACCATGTTGGCCAGGCTGGTCTTGAACTCCTGACCTCAAATGATCCGCTCACCTCGGCCTCCCAAAGTGCTGGGATTACAGGTGTGAGCCACTGCACCTGGCCCTCGTTTTTATTATTCTCCTCTTTACTACTTTTTGGGAACTCCAATCTTACATATATTAAGCTGCTTGCAGTTTATCTAGCTTACAGATTCCCTCTTCATCATTTTCAGTCTTTTTTTAAATCTGTGTGTGACATGTTGTATAGTTTCAGTTGCTATGATTTTTATTCATGAATCTTTTCCTTTGCAATGTTTAATCTGCTGTTAATCTAATCCAATGAATTTTTATATCAGATATTGTATTTTTACCTTTAGAAGTTTTATTTTAGTGTTTGTATCTTCCATGTCTCTCCTTAATGTATATAGCTTTTCATCTACCTTCTTAAGCAAATGGAGTACAGTTACAATAGCATTTTTAAGCCATTCATAATTGAAGTGATTATTGATATAGGTGGAGTGATATCTACTATGTTTGTCATTGTTTTCTGTTCATTGAATTTGCTGTTTGTTATTTCCTACTCTTTTTCTGTCTTCTTTTTAATTGATCATTTTGTATCATTCCATTTTATTTCCTTTCTTAGAATAGTAATTATACTTCTCTTAAAAAGGTTTCTAATGGTTGCTCTACAGTTTACAATATACGATTCTGTACTCTCAGTCCACTTTCAGATGTCATTATATTACTTTGTGTACAGTATAGGTACCTCATACAGAATATTCTCAACTTCTCTCTCATGTCCCTTGTAATACTGCTATCATTAATTGCACTTATTCATATTTGATAATCATGCAATACATTGTAATACTATTATTTTTAAATGTTATGCTTTACATAGATTAAGAATAAGAAAAATAAAATATTTAATTTTAATACCATTTATTCCCTCTCCAATGCATTGCTAGGCATTCTTCATTTCTGTTACTATATTTTTATTTCTAGAGTTTTCTTTCTTATTGTGGTAAAATATGCATAACATAAAATTTATCATTTTGACGATTTTTAAATATTCAATTCAGTGGCATTAAGTGTATTCACATTATTGTGCAATTATCGTAACTATCCACCTTCAGAACTTTCGTGTCATCCCAAAACTGCCCATTAAACAATAACTCCGCATTCCTCCAACCCTTTCCCCAGGCCTTGGTAACCACTCTTCTACTTTTTGTCTCTGAATTTGACTATTCATGTATCTCATGTAAGTGTAATCATGCAATATCTCTCCTTTTATGTCTCATTTATTTCACTTAGCATAATGTTTTCAAGGTTCATTTATGTTGTCGGCCGAATTGTGTATCTCTAAAATTCACAGGTTGAAGTCCTGACCCCCAGTACCTCATAATGTGATATTTGAAGAAAGAACATTTAAAGAAGTAATCAAGGTAAAATGAGGTCATAGAGATGGATATGAAGCTAATATGAGTGGTGTCATATTGAAGAGATTAGGACACAGACACACACAAAGGAAAGACCATGTGAAGACAGAAGGAAAAGACAAATACCAATAAACCTTGGAGAGTCCAGGCACGGTCTGTAATTCTAGCACTTTGAGAGGCCGAGGCAGGCGGATCATGAGGTCAGGAGATGAGGACCATCCTGGCTAACACGGTGAAACCCTGTCTCTACTAAAAAAATACAAAAAAATTAGCCTGGGCATGGTGGTGGGTACCTGTAGTCCCAGTACTCGGGAGACTGAGGCAGGAAAACGGCGTGAACCTGGGAGGCAGAGCTTGCAGTGAGCCAAGATCGTGCTTGGGTGACAGAGCGAGACCCCATCTCAGAAAAACAAAATGAAAACAAAACAATCAGAAAAAACCTTAGAGAGAGGCCTCAGAAGAAACAACCTTGTTGACACACATGATTTTGGATTTGCAGCTCCAGACTGTGGTAAAATAAATTTCAGTTGTTTAAGCTGCACAATCTGTGGTACTTTGTGATGGCAGCCATATCAAGATAATTCTTTTTAAGGCTGAATGATATTCTATTGAATGTTTATCCATTTATTCATTGATGGTCATTTGCATGGTTTTCATCTTTTGGCTATTGTGAATAATGCTATTACGAATATTGGTGTACACACATCTGTTGAGTCTCTGCTTTCAATTCCTTTGGATATATATCTGGAGGTAGAATTGGTGAATCATATGATATTCTATGTTTAATTTTTGAGGAACCACCATACTGTCTTTTGTGGCAGCTGCACTATCCATTTTTCCATTCTCATCAAAAATGTTCCATCAATTTTTTCATATCCTTGCCAACATGTATGGTTGTGTGTGCATGTGCACATGTATATTGGCCATCCTAGTGGGTATGATATGGTTTTCATTGTGGCTTTGATTTGCATTTTCTTAATGATCCTTTTATGTTCTTACAGGTCATTTGCATATCTTCTTTGGAGAAATGTCTATTCAAGTCTTTTGCTCACTTTTAAGTTGGATATTTAAGAGTTTTTTGTTGCTGTTGAGTTGTATGAGTTTTTTATATATTCTGATATTAATCCTAACCCAATTTTAGTATTTCTTTTATTTTTCCTTTCTTAGAGTTTCCATCTCTTTTTTTATATCAACTATCTGTTCTTGCATGTGGTCTACTTTTTCCATTAGAGTCCTTAATATATTAATCACAATTAGTTTACATTTTCTGTCTGGAAAATTCCAATAGTTGTATCATACTTCAGTCTGCTTCTGATAGTGTTTTGTTGTGACTTTTTTTCTTGTCATTTGTCATGCCTTGTAATTTTTCTCTTGTCTGTATTGGGTAATATGGACTGAGGTAAATCGACCTGCAACGTGGGGATTTATAGCTAGGAATTAAGCTATGTTTAGTGTTTTCTCTACCTATACATCTAACATGCTGCAAATTTCTCTGCTGCCCACCTTTTTGTCTCCTCTTGACTTTGGGCTTCCCAAGTTACTGCTCTCCAGAGAGAATCTGTTTCTTGGAACTCTTTAGGCTATAATTCACTATGTAATGCTATGGGATTCTGTTGGTATAGAGGTGTGGTCTAGGGGAGAGAGAGTGCTCTGTAATCTTCCATTTAAATCTCAGCTTTTTATGTGGCTATGTCCCAGGACTGTGAACTTTACAAGTATTTTGACTCTTCTCCAATGGTGTATAGCTTTTCTTATCCCCAGCCCTCAATCCTTTCCCAGGTTACAGAATCTTCAATCTATTTTTTTTGAAGCTCTGAATTCTGTTTTTCCTCCTTAGTGATACAAGAAGGCTGAAATTGGCTGGAGTGGGAAGAATTTCATTCCACCAACCAGGATAAGGCTCTTACAAAATATTTTCTCCTGGTGAGTATGCTGTTTTTGGAGAAGTTTCTAGGTGTATTTTATAGTGATTCCTCTTCCCCTTTCCAACTATAACCATGAGGGATCTTTCTTAAATCTCCACCCTGAGCCCTGTTGGAGTTCCTACAAGTAAAACCTATTGAAGTGCTAGAGCCACCCTAAAACTGGGGCCCTTAGAACTAAGAAGTTTCTCCTACTCAAAGTAATCGAAGCAGGCCCCCTTCACAGGCAGGAACTGGAGTGCACAGAGGCACTGGCAGGGGCAAACTCCACTCACTCAGTCCGCCATGCTCCACCCCTCATGGGAGGGGGAGCATGCAGGAGACTGGGTGCCAGAGCTGGAGCTAGCGCTATTGGACATCGGCAAGCGTGAACTCCATACCAGCCCCATGACAGCATCTACAGGAGGGTGCCTGCAACCCCTGATGCCCCAGAAGGAGTGTTACAGTGCCCTTTTAGCATTGCCATCAATGGATGACTTAAGTGTTAACAGCTCAGTGGAGGCTCAGTGAGACAGACTTTATACCTGCACTCGTGGCCCCTGAGTTCTTGTCTGGCATCCAGGAGGAATGGAGCTGCACAAATGAATTAAGGATGGTAAATGTGGGGGATTTTATTGCCGATGAAAGTGGCTCTGAGCAGGAAGGGGAGCTGGAAAGGGGACAGAGTGGGAAGGTATTCCTCCACTGAAGTCCAGCCATCCCAGGCCAGACTCCTCCTTCTGGCCTATGCTGTCAAGCTGTCCCTCTGAAGTCAAACTGCTTCTTTTCAACATCAAACAATAGTTTCTAAAGTCCAGCTGCTTATTCTCTTCTCCTCTCTCTGCTGGCTGAGCCTGGGTTTTTCTTTTTTCTTTTCTTTTTTTTAATTGAAATGGAGTCTCGCTTTTGTCACCCAAGCTGGAGTGCAGTGGCATGATCTTGGCTCACTGCAACCTCTGCCTGCTGGGTTCAGGCGATTCTCCTGCCTCAGCCTCACAAGTAGCTGAGACTACAGACGGTGTGTGCCACCATGCCTGGCTAATTTTTTGTATTTTTAGTAGAGACAGGGATTTACTGTGTTAGCCAGGGTGGTCTCAATCTCCTGACCTCATGATCCACTGCCTCGGCCTCCAAAAGTGCTGGGATTACAAGCATGAGCCACCATGCCTATCTGAGCCTGGGGTTTTTATGGGCACAGAATGGGGTGGTGAGGCAGGCCATGGGTGGTTTTGGAAAAGGCAACATTCAAGTGGGAAAACAGGGATGTAAGTTCTCACTTTGGACCATGGTATTAGGCTTTTTGGCTTCAGGGTGGGGTTTTTGCCAAGGACTCACCCTCTCCAGCCCAGAATTTCTCTGCCTCCTGTCCCTATCATATTCACACTAAGCCTCCAATAATGCATCAAAATTACCACTGAAGAGTTTCTACCAGCTTATGGTTTTTGTGGCCTCTGCTCTAGGTAAGCAGGTCTCAGCTGTATATCTCTAGAAGTGCCTATCTCTCTAGATTTTTGGGTAACAGTTTGCCCTGTGACCTCAGTTCTGTGGTGGCTTTAAAGAAAAGCTTTTTTGTTTCTTCTGGCTCTACTTATTGTAAGAACTGAAGTGACAACTTGCAATCTATTTACACATTGCTGCTCAAGCAAGAAGTTCGACAGTAGCTTTCAAGTGTTCTTGTCTACTAATTCTATCATCTGTGTTAATTATGAGTCTTCTGTCATGATTGATTTTATCCTCATTATGGATCACATTTTTCTCCCTTGAATTCTTGGTAATTTTTCACTAGATATCACACATTTTGAATTTTGGTATCTGAATATTTTTATTTAAATATTCTCCAATGAAACAACTATAACTGGTTTAAATTATCTTAAAAATAACAATCTTTTAAAATCTCTGAAAATCAACTTAAGAGGACACAGAAAGTGAAAAATGTCTTCATAAAATTCTCAGTAAGAATAGTGAGAATTGGAGACTTGGGACCTGACCTACTCCCTCTCTCTACTCCCTCTCCACTGCTCAGTGTAACACAGTCTCTACTCTGGATAGGTATGGCCACAAAGATGGAGTTCTCTCTATACTCAGCTTTCAGTCAAGAGCTATGATGGCTCCTTTAGAGGATAAGGCCACCAGCATAGCTCATTCTCCCAACTCCTTAGCACAGAGGCTCAATTCCAGGTGAGTGTAGCCAAGAGGTCAGGAGCTTCCTTCTATCCCCCACTCAGAGGCTCCTCTGTCCCTCACTCAAAGGCTCCATTTCATGCATGGCAGGGTGAGAATGCTGACACCTTGATACCTTCACCCCGGCTTGCTCAGAGGGAAAGATTCCAGACCAGAGAGGTAAGCTGAGAAGTTCAGAGACTACTGCCCTCACCAGCACCTTCCACCCACAAAAACAGTAGTGTCACTTTGAGAAAAATGGGCCACTGTCTCCAGCCCCAGCTCTAGAGAAGTGGCAAAGAGATTTTTTTCCTGGGGGAGAGGTTATAAAAACAGAGAGCTCTGATGCTCTTCCCAAAGGTTCTGACTTTATTTAAAACAGAGTTGGGGGAGTTCCACTCTAAGGGAACTCTTGAAAACAATGGAGATTTTGTTGGTAAGCAATTAAGAGGAGGCTTGCAGCTCCATGATAATAAGCCAAACTATAGGCCAGCTAGTTAGGAAGACCAGGTAAAGAGCCAGTCACAAAGACCCCTCCTGGGGTCAGAACAAACTTCAAAATCTACCCCTGAAAAGGAACCCAAATTTAATTGGATTAAACATGGGGAACTTTTGGCCCAGGATACTGTCATGCACAAGAAAGAAATCAGCTGGAAATTAGTGAACATTAACAGCTGGGTATGACCAACAGAGTCAGACAGCTTAACAGAGAGAACAGGAAAAGAGACATCCTACATGAGTTCTGCTAAAACTACTGTCATCCCAAGGTGACTGTGCCAGTGCCCAAAGCTGTGCCCTCTGAGGAGTGACATTAGAGGCTTGCTACTGTTGGGGAATAGATTTCACCAAAATAGTCCATCCAAGTCACTCAATAACCAAGCAAACAACAAAACAACCAAGCCCCGTGGTCAGGGGAATTAGTATCCAGAGTTGCTAAAATGTATTATTTAAAATATCCAATTTTCAACAAAAAAATTGTAAGACATGCAAGAAAATAGAAAAGTATTACCTATAGGTAGGAAAAGAGAAGCAGGTAATATAAACTGCTTATGAGAAGGCCCGGATGTGGGATTTGGCAGACAAAGACTTCAAAGCAGTTATAAATTTTGTTCAGAGAACTAATGGTTACCAGAGACTGGGAAGCATAGTGGGAGGGTGGGGTGAGGGTTGGGATGGTTAATGAGTCCAAAAAAAAAAATAGTTAGAAAGAATAAATAAGACCTACTATTTGGTAGCACAACAGAGTGAGTACAGTCACTAATAACTTAAAATAGCATATTTAAAAATAACCCATTTCCCATTTGCCCCAAGAATACTGCACTGGCAGTGAGCTGCAACTTTCTTTTTTCCTAAATGCAAAATGGGTTAAAGAGTGTAACTGGATTGTTTGTAACTCAAAGGATAAATGCTTGAGAGGATAGATACCTCATTCTCCATGATGTGCTTATTTCACATTGCATGCCTGTATCAAAACATCTCATGCACCCCATAAATATACACACCTACTAGGTGCCCACAAAAATTAAAAATTAAAAAATGTTCAGAGAACTAAAAGCAACCAGGTTTGAAGAGGTATAGAAAGATATGATGACAATGGCTTATTAAAAAGAGGATATCAATAGAGAGAAATTATAAAAAGAATCAAAAATTTTTGAGTTGAAATATACATTAACTGAAAGTTTCACTTGAGTGGCTCAACAGTAGATTTGAACTGGCAGAAGAAAGAATCAGAAAACTTAAAATATAAGTGGATAGAAAGTATGCAATCCAACAAACAGAAATGAAGAGGACCTCAGAAGAAGGTGGGACACCATTAAACACACCACTATATGCGTGAAAAGACTACCAGAAGGACAAGAGAGAGAGAGCAAAAAACAGAAAAATGTATTTAAAGATATAATATCTGAAAACTTCCCAAATTTGAGAATAAACATTAAACATCTACAAAATTCAACAAACCCCAAGTAGGATATACACAAAATGCTTCACACCAAGACACATCATAGTAAAAATGTTGAATGCTATATAGAGAAAATTTTGAAAGAAGTAAGAGAAAAACGGCTCATCGCATATAAGACAACTCCAGCAAGAGTAACACCTAAATTTTCACTGGAGGTTCTAGTAACTATCTGTTAAGTATTGCTTACTCTTGGTATAGTTAAATGAGTATTGATTGTTCTGAATGAAGTTAATCAGATATTGACAGAACTTGATACATTTTCTGGGGTTAGCTGCAAGTACCCAATGACTGAATGCTTCTAATATTATCAAAGGACCAGTACAAAATATTCTGTATCAGTTTATCCTGTTACATTTCTTCAGATGAAGTTACTCACTTGACTGCCCATGCAGTGCAATGCTGTGGAAAGAAATATTGTATTCCATATTAACCTCAAAGTAATGGTTTGATAAACAATTGAAATGAGTAATTAAAATATTTGCTTAAAAATATGAGATCTGACAAAGGATTGGAGAGCCGAGAGCTGATCTACGAATCTCCAGTATGGTGTTTTTCAACTCACCGTGAGAGGACTAAGGATGGGTCTTGGTTGGATAAATGGGTATGTTTTTGTGGTGGCATTGGAGAAGGTAGAAAATAAAAGGGAATTTATATACAACTCTTCTCTACTTCACAACAATTTTGTTGTTTCCAATGCTGAATCTGGAAGTCCCTATAATGGGGCTAAAATTAAGGTCCAAGTGTCTGGTAATATTACAAAACCAGACAGTATGCCTATTACTTTGACTAATGACAAGAATTCCAAAGAGATTAATGGGGTGGATGATACTCTGTCTGCATCTCGGCAAGTTGGGACTGCCTGTGCAACTGCTGTGCTGCCTATTGGGTGGAGTAGCCATTATTTCTCTGCACTTATCCAATCCATCCCCATATGTGTGCGAATGGACAAATGAAGAAGTCCTGGCATGTCTCATCTTGCTACTGTCACTATAGCCAAATGAGTTACTGACTTCAGGAGGAAAGGTTTGTTTTAAAATTAATGATAAATGAGAGAAAAGTGAATCAGGCTGAGTGAAGAGAGCCAGTAAGTGTGTCTTACAAAAGGGAAAAATCAAAGATAATTTTGATGTCCTAAGAGAGGTTTACAACAAGTGAATAACATGCTCTCTTAGCTTTGACTCAGATGTCCCCTGGGGCAAAAGACTGCCAAAACTTTCTCCACTTTAAAAAAATGAAGAAGCTGTAAAATGACCAATCTAATAAATATACTTCCACTATTGATCTATGTCCTTCTAATCAATAAACAGATTGGAGCTCAGGCAATGACTATGTGAAACAATACTAATGTGGCTGTCTCATATGGTTCTTGTTTCACAGAGAATTCAATTAGTATAAATGTATACTAATAGAAGTATAAATCTCAATTGATGTATATCATAAAATACAGATAGCTGAAGATCAGGGAGAAAAAAATGTATAAAATATGTGGCACTTCCTGTTGGCATTATAGGATGGTTTAAATTCACAACCCCTCAGGGGTGATTACAATTCTTTCAAACCTGTATGTGCGTTTTGATTGCCTATTGATTATACGCTGTTGAAAGCCAAATGATTCCATCAAACTAAGAGTGATTGTTTTGTTGTAAAAGGCTCTGACCAAAAATTATGGGGGTGGAGTGGAATGCTGTAAAAGGTAAGCCCAGCAGACCTGGAATTAGTGTGAACTGCAGAGTTTGCATATCACTGATCATTGGTCAAGGAATAAAACATACTGATTAATAGTGCTGCTTTTCATCCATGAGTCCAAGATGTTTGGGAGCAGGTTTTAACAGTGCATCAGTAGTGTTTACCGTTAACAGTGAGACTGATGATTTATGCCTGGTCTCATTGGAACCTTCAGAGTCCTCTGCTGTTGGAGCTTGTTGCCTAGCAAGAATATGCCTATGTGTCCAGCAGGGTATACGAGACACCAGCAGAGAATCCATTTTGGGGTTTCTGATGTGTTTTGTGCCCATTGAATCCTTATGTGATAGTGAAATTGTGTCCATACAACACTTGCACAAGGAAAAATGGAGTTTGTGCATGGCCCTTACCCAGACCCCTTGCTGTGAGGCAGCCTTTGGCTGTGATGTAAATACTGACTTTAATGGTATTGCTATGTTGTACCCTTTCCCTTAATAAATGGTAGATATTTAAGCACTGTCATTTTGGGCCTTGTGAGCCTTCCTTAGCAATTGACTCTTAATTGCCACTGTTAAAGTACCACATTTTTTTGTAATGTGGCAGTTCTGTAGTTTTAGGCCTTGTGGCCATTTCTCAAGGTGTCACTTGCTTCACTGCCTAGGGAGTTACCTGTCCATAACTGACAGAGAAAACATAGCTTCTGAGGCCTTCACTTTAGTGTATCCTTTTCTGAGCCCAAACATGATCATGAAGTAGAAAAGCACAATAAGGAAAAACTAGTGAAATCTGAAAAAAAAAGTGTCTAGTTAATAATGTTATCAATGTTTCTTAGTTATAAAAACATACCATAGTAATATGCTGATAGAGAAAACTGGGTGAGGAGTATATACAAACTATCATTGTAATTTTTCTGTAAATACATTCTCAAATAATTTTTTTAAAAAAGAGTACTCCTTTTCATCTATACTTTTCTGAAAATTAAGCATGCAGAAAGGCATGCTTTTTGACCCTCAATTCCCTTGGGCACTGTGCAGTAAGCTCAAGTAGCATCATGGTATCAGAGACTAAGGAGAATAAAAAAGAAGGAAACATTTCCATAACAGATGGCACCTTTCTGCCAGGAGTGGTAAGTATCTGAGGAAGGTAAGCAGCGCCAGGGCCAGTCCCACACCAACTCCTTCATCATTCCTCCCTTTTTCCTCATGAGCTGCCCAAAGTAGCCCCTCAGTGTCTGATGTGCCAGCCCTGGAGGTGCTGATATGGTCCTCGTCTGAAGGTGGGCTCTTCTTTCATGGCTCATCTTTGCAGTGATGCTACTCAATTAACTGTTAACAACAGTGTCAAGGAAATACCTGTCCTCTAATTCTAAAGATGCCATCATTCTCCCTCACACTATCCTTGCCCACAATATAACAAGGGATGGGAATTAGAGACGTTTTTCTTGGGTCAACTGATTTATTGTCCTCATGCTTAACCTATCAGATCAAACTTGCAGAAAGCAAGATGCTCAGGGCTGGGGAAAATTGTTACTGGTCTAGGTTTTAAAAATGATTTTGTCTACTTTCTTTTCTGTGCTCATCAAACCGTAGTCTAAAATGATGGCACATTAACTAAATGCTTTCTTGGCTAAGATTATGCCACATTATATTGTTTTACCAAAAGTGAGTCTGCTTTCTCGTACCAGGACTGTACTTCTGGGACAAAGTAGTCCTTTTTATTCCAATTCCAAAACCTGCTGTCTTAGTTTGGTAGAAATACCACTGGTTTGCGATGCAGTGTGAGGAGGCATCATGATGTTGGAGGAAAATATTCCAAACGGGATGCTGAGGCTATATGCATACAACGGAGGAGAGGAGACCAGTTGCCTTATAATCATCCTGTGCAAAATGAGTAAGTGGAGTGGGATAAAATTAAAATAAAGGCAAACAAAAAGTATATAAGAATCACCCTGTCCTCCCTGGCGCCCCCCTGCAAACACACAAACACACAAGGTGACTGGGGAAATCTCAGCTATCTCCAAGGTCCTAGAAGAACAGGCAAGACTAGTTTTAGGACAAGACTAATTAATATCCAGACATAGCAGGCAGGCCAAAATCTAACAGCACTGAGGGAAGCCAACAGAGGACACAGTCACTCAGAAAAGGAAGTGGACATGCCCAGTGCAGGTTTGGCTGTTGGCACCCACTAGAACTCACCAGTGAGTTATAACGTTTATATACAGACTAAAAGATCTTCCACAGAGCTCAAACTATTCACATTTATTCATATTCTCCACAGAATTCAAAGTATTCCATTTTTAACTTCACATTCTGCAGTGAGTTTTTCTATAGGTAAATATTTTCTTATACATGTTCTATAAAATTTTTGATATTACAAAACAGAAGCTTGGTACATCAGTTCTAGGTGAATATTTTATCTCCAATTCTAAAACTGACATTTCCTCAGAAAAAAATACCTAGGAAAAATGTCATTTATTCAAAATATGAAATTTTATTATAATTGATGTTTAATGCAATTCACTTTATGAAGGTTTTTGTGGTTTTCCCTAAAATGTCTGTTTTAATGAAGGCTCCTGATCATCCTGGATGTCGACAAGTTTTCTTCTTCATGTGACGTCTCTGATGCACAATAAACTGATTAGTTTTTCTAAAACTGATTATACTCATAGAGTTTCATCTCACTCTAACATAAAGTTTAAGCTAAACTACGTCCATTTAACTAATAAGCCAAATTTGTAAAAGCTTAACAGACTATAAACTTGACTCTTGCTTTAAAGCAACAAAAACAAAACCCTGGTGAAGACCTGGAAGTGAATTCTGTTCGTTTTTTCAGACTCTAGCTTCCTTGACCTTGTGCTCTATGGTTTTCAACACACAGGACCCAAGTTTGCTGCAGAAATAACCTCCAAATCCATCTTATGAACCAGGAAGACTGTGAGGTGTGTTTTTTTTTTTTAAGGGCCAAGAGTAAATGTAATATATATCATTAGCACCACATCCCATGGTCAGCCCCACCTGAATAAATGGCATATTGGGATTTTCCCACAAACTATGAGCCTAATGAAAAAGGAAATGGATAAGGGAAACAAGTTCCCAGCCTATGTCACATGAGTTTCTGCACTATGTGTTATGTGGTAAGGTATGCATTCCCTCAGGACTTCCCAAATCCATTACATGCTAGGGTTTTCTCTCTGGTATGCATTCTGGTGTGATGTACCCTAAGAGCTGCCTTACGGACAAAAGTTTTCCCACATTCATCACATTCATAGGGTTTCTCCCCTGTGTGAATTCTCTGGTGTACTCTGAGAGTTGAATTTTGGGCAAAAGCTTTCCCACATTCATTACACTCATAGGGTTTCTCCCCTGTGTGAATTCTCTGGTGTGCACTAAGGTGTGATTTCTGGGAGAACGTTTTCCCACAATCATTGCATTCATAGGATTTCTCCCCTGTGTGAATTCTTTGATGTACTCTGAGGGTTGAATTATGGGCAAATGGCTTCCCACATACATTACATTCGTAGGGTTTCTCCCCCGTATGAACTCTCTGATGTGCACTAACATATGACTTCTCAGAGAAGGTTTTCCCACATTCACTGCATTCATAGGGTTTCTCCCCTGAGCGAGTTCTAAGATGTGCTCTGAGATGTGATGTCTTGGAGAAAGTCTTCCCACAGTCATTACATTCATAGGGTTTCTCCCCTGTGTGAATTCTGTGATGTGCCCTGAGGGCTGAATTATCAGCAAACGTTTTCCCACATTCATTACACTCATAGGGTTTTTCACCAGTATGAATTCTCTGATGTGCACAGAGGTGTGTTCTTTGGGAGAAAGTTTTCCCACATTCGTTACATTCATAGGGTTTCTCCCCTGTGTGAATTCTTTGATGCACTATGAGGGCTGCCTTATAGACAAAAGTTTTCCCACATACGTTACATTCATACGGTTTTTCCCCTGTGTGAATTCTCTCATGTCCACTGAGGTATGATTTTTGGGAGAAAGTTTTCCCACACTTGCTACATTCATAGGGTTTCTCCCCTGTGTGAATTCTCCGATGTGTACTGAGGCGTGTCTTCTGCAAAAAAGTTTTTCCACATTCACTACATTCATAGAGTTTCTCCCCTGTGTGGATATTCTGATGTGCTCTAAGGGCTGAATTATGGGCAAATGTTTTCTCACATTCATTACATTCATAGGGTTTCTCCCCCGTGTGAATTCTCTGATGTATTTTGAGGGCTGAATTATGGGCAAAAGTTTTCTCACAGTCATTACATTCATAGGGTTTTCTACCTGTGTGAATTCTCTGATGTGCTCTCAGGGCTGAATTGTAGGTGAAAGATCTCCCACATTCATTACATTCATAGGGTTTCTCCCCTGTGTGAATTCTTTGATGTGCCTTGAGAACAGAAATATGGGCAAAAGACCTTCCACATTCATTACATTCATAAGGTTTCTCCCCCGTGTGAATTCTATGATGTGCTCTGAGGGCTGAATTATGGGCAAAAGTTTTCTCACAGCCACTGCATTTGTAGGGCTTCTCACCTGTGTGAATTCTTTGATGTGCTCTCAGGGCTGAGTTATAGGTAAAAGATTTCCCACAGTCATTACATTCATAGGGTTTCTCCCCTGTGTGAACTCTCTGATGTACACTGAGGTGTGTCTTGTGAGAGAAAGTTTTCTCACATTCAACACATTCATAGCGTTTTTCACCTGTGTGAATTCTCTGATGTGCTCTGAGATGTGATGTCTTGGAGAAAGTTTTCCCACATTCAATACATTCATAGGGTTTCTCCTCCATGAGAATTCTCTGATGTCCTTTGAGATGTGATGTCTTCCCATATTCACTGCCACCACAGAGTTCCATCTCTGCATCTGTTTTCTGGTGTCCTATGAGGGGTGACTTGTAAGATCTCCCACAGCCATTGTTATCACAAGGTTTCTCTTTTGTGTGAATTCTCAGATGTTTACTGAGGGTTGAATTCTGACAGAAAGCTTTCCTACATTCATTACATTCATAAAGTTTGAATCCCACATAAGTTCCAGGATGCTGAATAGGATGTGAACTTGAACAAAAGGATTTTGCACATTCCTCATATTGGTAAGTTTTCTCTCCTGAGTGGGGCCTCTGATGCTGAATGAGGTGTGCTTTCCGGTAAAAGGATTTTCTGCATTTCCCATGTTCATCAGAAAGGTAGAATTTATCTTCTGTGTGAATTCTCTGATGTGCTGTAAAGTCTAATTTCTGGTAGAGGGCATCTGTACATTCATTATGTTCACCAAATTTATCTCCAGCTTGTGTTTTCTGATGTACTATATGGGCTGAGCTCTGGCTAAAATTTTCTTCACATTTGTTGCTTTCAAAAGCACTCCATCCTGTAATAGTTCTCTGAGATTGAGTGAGGGGTGACTTCCTACTGAAATTAATCCCCCTTTCATTACACTCATAGTGTGTCATAGCCATGTGAACTTTATTGTATGCAACAGCGGTGGTTTTGTCACAGGATGTCCCATATTCATTAAGATCAGAGCATTTCCCCCTTGTGTCAGTTCTCAAGTGGTTAAATAAAGTGGTTTTATCAAAGTTTTTTCTAAATTCATCATCCTTACAGGACTTTTCTCCTGTTAGAAAACTCTGAGGTGTAATACAAATTGTCTTATCATGTAAACCTTGTCCAGATCCATCACATTCAAAAGATTCCTCCAAAGTTTGAAATTTCCAATGCTGATCTTTCTTATAATGGAAAGCTTTAGCATTTTCACCATGTTCATAAGATTTCTCTTCAGCATGAGCTTTCTCATGCTTAATATCAAGCTGCAGTTTCTCACACACATTCATGTATTCAGTCTTCTTTCTTGAATATTTTCTTTCACTTATAATTAATTGAGAAGCAATTGGCAAATTCATTCTGTGTGAGTCACATTTACAGGATATTTTTTCTGAAAGCTCTGGAGCTATTTCCAGATTAAATGGTTTTTCTAAAACTTTCTGTCCTTCTTTACTCAATGTTTTGTCAGCATCATTGATGAATATTTCTTGCCACAGAGGTTTTTCTTGTTTTTCCCGGATCCCTTTGATGTGATCAACTTTAAAATATCCTAAAATGAGAAAAATTGAAAATATAGTATAAATCTTACATTTCTCATGGAGAAGAACTTATATTTTGATTTTGGTTTTGGTTTTTGAAATAGGGTATTGCTCTGTCACCCAGGCTGGAGTGCAGTGGCATGATCATAGCTCACTGCAGCCTTGAACTCCTACGCTCAAGTGATCCTCCCACTTCAGCCTCCCTACTAGATGGGACTACAGGGATATGCCACCATGTCCTGTTAATTTTTTTAATATTTAGTGGAGAGAGGGTCTTGCTACATTGCCCAGGCTGATCTTAAACTCCTGAGCTCAAGCGATCCTCCTGCCTTGACCTCCCAAAGTGCTGGGATTACAGGCATGAGCCACTGTGCCCGGCCCATGTTTTGTTATGTATTTTATTCTATTGTTTCTGGTCATGTTTCCAAATATTAAATAATTCATGCACACAGACAGATTCTCTCCTCATCCATGCTGTTTATAAAACAGGTATTATTTCTGGGGCCAGTCAAGGTGGAGTAGTAACTCCTTTCCTCCCACATCTTCCCTCTTACAATTAAAAATCCCTAGAGAAAAAACAAAAGAACAAAAAAAGATTAACAAATATACAAAGACTACAAAATGGAAAGAAAGTGGACTTCAGGACTTAAGAAATGACACAGTATAGAATTCCAAGGCTATTCTATATCCTAGACTGGGCGCTGAAGAAACCTACAATCCTGCACTGACAGGCACAGACAAAAAGAGCACAAAGAAAAGCCTGCTTCTTCCAGCCAGAGGTCTGAGAAAATGGTGGTCTAATAGAACAGGAAACACTCTTGATGTTTTCTCATGCTCAGGCCAAACCAAAATGATACACTCCTGTGGTTCCATGGAGGCTGAGCAGGCAGCTAATGTTCCCTGCCATAGATACACAGGATCTGCATGCTCTTATATGTTTTCTTCCATGAGCCATGAAGAATCCTGAGAAAGTTCCATTCTTAGGATATGCTGGGAGATGGTCACAGCAGCCACTACCAAAATTCTGCCTAGAACCAAATTATTATCTAATTTATGGAACAAATGTCTTAATCTGCAAGGGCAAGAATATAATAAGTTGTTTCAGGGCACTGATAGGAACTCATAGCAGCTATGGGAAGGAAACAAGAAAAAAAGAAGCACAGAAGTAAGAGCAGAGGCAGGAATACACAGTAGGCCCAATACTCAAGCAGAAGAGATAAGATAAAGTAGCACTTGTGATAACCATGGCTTCAAACCTGAAGACACAATGCATTCAACAGCTGAATTCACATTCTTCTCAAATGCACATGGAACAATCATCAAAACAGACTATATTCTAGACTGTAAGACAAACCTTCACAAATATAGAAGAAATAAATTATACAGAGGATGATCTTGGGCCACAGAGAAATTATACCAGAAATCAGTAAACACAAATTTCTCTGGAGAAATACAAAAGAACTGTAAGTTATACATTCCTAATTAACCCATGGGTGAAAGAATTCTCAAATGAGATATTTTGAAGTGAATGTAAACAAAACAACTTAGAATACAGAAATTTGTGGATGCAGCTAAGGCAGTACACAGAGATAAATTTGGGGCTTAAATTTTTTTGGCCAGACGCGGTGGCTCACGCCTGTAATCCCATCACTTTGAGAGCCTGAGGCATGTGGATCACACGGTCAGGAGTTTGAGACCAGCCTGACCAACATGGTGAAACCCCTTCTCTACTAAAAGTACAAAAGTTAGCCAGGTGTGGTGGTGCATGCTTGTAATCCCAGCTACTCAGGAGGCTGGGGCAGGAGAATTGCTTGAACTCGGGAGGTGGAGGTGCAGTGAGCCACGGTACTCCAGCCTGGGTGACAGAGTGAGACTCTGTCTTTAAAAAAATTATATTTGAAAAGAAAGATCTCCAGTCAGATGCTTGTTTCCCCCTTAGGAAACTAGATAAAGACAGGACATTAAGTTGAAAGAAAGTAGAAGGATGACAAAAAAGTCAAACCAAAAGCTTAATTTTTTTAAACGTTTTTTAATGATAAAAACCATCAGAGAGAAAAAAAGAGAAGACACAAATTACCAATACCAAAAATTCAAGAGAGGACTAACTACTAACAGACATTCAAGAGATAATAAAACAACATTAACAATAACTCTGTCTTAGTTCGGGCTACTACAACAAATTACCATAGACTAAATGGCTTAAAGAATAAACATTTATTTTTCCCAGTGCAGGAGACTAGAAGTCTGAGATTAGGGTGCCAACATGACTGTGTTCTTGTGAAGACCTCTTCTGGTTTACAGACCACTCACTTCTTGTTATATCCTTACGTGGTGAAAAGTGAAGTAGCTAGCTCTGACACCGTTTTGTAACAGCATTCTAATCTCTCTCTCTTTTTTTTTTTAACTATAAAAGCAAACTAACTTTATTTGGACAATCTAAGTGGAAAGAAGGGGCAGGTGAATGTGTATTGTAACCACAGAGAATATATTCTATGTCAAATGTTAAAGCATAATGGCAGAATAGTCTAAAAGACATTTTTTTCTAAAGGAGCTGTCAGTGAAAAGGATATTTACGACAACATATTAACTTACTTCATTATGATGGAGGATATGTTAACTTAATGTCTAATTTACTCAAATTTTAACTATGTTTGCATATGTAAATAAGGCTTAAGAATGTAATGAAATCTTCCTCTATATATGTGTATGTGTGTGTGTGTGTGTGTGTGTGTGTGCAGTTCCAAAGAACAACTTCTGGACCAAATGGTTTTAACTAGTAAATTTTACCAAACATCCAAGGAAGAAATAATACCAATCCTACACAATGTCTTCTAGAAAATAAAAGATGGAATATTTCCCAAATCATTTTATAAGGCCTGCCTCATCCTCATAGCAAGATTAGGCAAATACTATTCAAGAAAAGAAACTTTCAGACCAATATCTCCCATAACATAAATGCAAAAATGTCCCAAAAAGTACAGCGAAATATATAAACATAGATAATGTATCAGTGAAATTTACCTCAAAAATGCCAAACAGTTACTACACTGCAATACTATAAAAACTATAGTTTTTATGCAGCATTTCAGGTCAATGTAATCTCCTATCATTAGTCTGAAGAACTAAAACCACACACTACATCAATGCCAAAAATTTTAACAAAATTCAAAATCCATTTATTAATTTAATAAAAGTAATCTATAAAAAGCCTATAACTAACATTATACTCAAGAGAGACTGAATGTTTTCCCTCTAAGATCAGGAAAAAGACAAAGATGCCCACTACCAGTAGCTTTACACAAGATTGCACTGGAAGGACCAGCCAGTGCAAAAAGGTAAGAATAAAAACACAAAGATACAGAGTAAATTTACACAGAAAATTCAAAATCAAAAAAGTTTCTTGAACTAATAAGTGTTTTTAGCAAGGGCAGAATCTAAGGCCAATATACAAATCTATGACTACAAACATACAATGACGAATTGGAATTTTAAATCACAGAAACAATATTTATCACAGCACCAAAACAAAATTAAAAACAAAAATTAAAAAAGCCTCGTTATCTGTGTTCTAAAAACTAAAAGACATTGATGAAAGAAATCAAAGAAACAGTAAATAAATCAGTAGGGATATTTTGTGTATGGATTGGAAGACTGTACGTTGTTAAGATGTCAATTCTCCTAAGTTCTGCAGATTCAATGCCACTCCAGTTTAAATGCCAACATGTTTCCTTTGTAAAGATTATGAACCTCATTTAAAAATTTATACAGAAGATGAAAACTGGAGAAGTACTTGACTTCAAAACTTAATAAGCTAGAGTAATCAAGTTAATATGGTATTGGCATAAGGAAAGACATGTAGATGAATGAAAAGGAATATAAACTACAAAAATGACCCCCAAATGTACAGCCATCTGTTTTCTAAGAAAAGTGGAAATGCTGTTCAGTGGAGAAGTAACAGTCTTTTCAAAAAGTGATGCTGGAATAACTGGACTCCCTGTTCCAAAAAGATTAAACTTGACACATAACTCATACTTTCTATAGAATTTAACACAAAATGGATTATCAACTAAGTGTAAAAACTGAAGCTGTAAAATTTCTAGAAGAAAATAGGATTCCTAAATCTGTTACTTTGAGTTTCAAAGTTTCTAGATAGAACAACAAAAGCAGGTTCTGTAAAAGAAAACTAGTAAGTTGGACTTTATCAAAATTAATAATCAGTTTTAGTGAGCCTCCTCTGAAGTTATACTAGCGGGAGTGAGGTGCAGCATCACTGCCTGCTACGTGGGGAAGGAAGTCCAGTTCCCCACTGATCTGACGCCCTGGGGGTGGAAGAGGAGGCTTCTACTTTTTTTTTTTCCTTCCTTTTGAGACAGTTTCTCTTGTCGCCCAGGCCGGAATGGAGTGGTGCAATCTTGGCTCACTGCAACCTCTGCCTCCCGAGTTCAAGCGATTCTCCTGCCTCAGCCTCCTGAGTAGCTGGGATTACAGGCCCCTGCCACCACGCCTGGCTAATTTTTGTACTTTTAGTAGAGACGGGGTTTTGCGACGTTGGTCAGGCTGGTCTCGAACTCCTGACCTCAGGTGATCCACCCGCCTCGGCCTCCCAAAATGCTAGGATTACAGGTGTGAGCCACCGTGCCTAGCTGAGGCTTCTACATTAACCCTGGGCATGGGTGAAAGATCAGGAGCCCCACAAGGACTCTGATAACACTAACCACCTTGTATTTTGTCAGGTGCCAAGACCCCTAGTGCATCTTCATTCTTCTTTCCACCCTTCAGTAGTGTGATCTCGGCTCACCATAACCTCCACCTCCCAGGTTCAAGCAATTCTCGTGCCTCAGCCTCCCAAGCAGCTGGGATTACAGGCACGAGCCACCATGATTGGCTAATTTTTTTGTATTTTTAGTAGAGACAGGGTTTTGCCATGTTGGCTAGGCTCGTTAAACTCCTGGCCTCAAGTGGTCTGCCTGCCTCGGCCTCCCAAGGTTCTGAGATTACAAGTGTGAGCCACTGTGCCTGGCTAGATATTGCATTCTTTACAAACTGAAGGTTTGTGGCAACCCTGAGTTGGGCAAGTCTGTTGGTGCCATTTTTCCAACAGCAAGTGCTCACTTTGTGTCTGACTCAGCAGTTTTTAGCAAACAAATATTTTAATTAACGCATGCATACTGTTTTTTAGACATGTTACCGCACATCTAAAAGACTAAAGTATAGTGTAAACATAAAACTTTTATAAGCCCTAGGAAAACACATTGTGTGTAACTTGCTTTACTGTGAAATTTGCTTCATTGTAGCGGTCTGGAACAGAAACTGCAATGTCTCTGAGGCATCCTTCTATATACAGATATTTAGCTGCACTTAGTGGGTAGAGTAGAAAGGAATACATTTACTCCATCCTTCCCCTGGGTAATGCATTCTGTATTTTATTAAATCCTTCCCTAAGAAGAGTCATTAACCTATTCTATATGATCTTCTAGAATATTTCTACTTTTGCTTTGATAATTAGGTCTTAAGCCAACTGAATTCGACTTTTTGTTTTGTTTTGATATATATGGATACCTCAAGATCCTTTCCTCATTGTTCTCCAGTGTCATCTATCTAAGATGTCTATCAAGTATATGTTTTTTCTTTTCTCTTTTTTTTTTTTTTTTTTTTGAGACGGGGTCTTCCTCTGTCACCCAGGCTGGAGTGCAGTGGAACAATCTCGACTCAATGCAAGCTCTGCCTCCTGGGTTCACGCCATTCTCCTGCCTCAGCCTCCCAAGTAGCTGGGACTACAGGTACCTGCCATCACGCCTGGCTGATTTTTTTGTATTTTCAGTAGAGACGGGTCTCCATCTCCTGACCTTGTGATCCACCCACCTTGGCCTCCCAAAGTGCTGGGATTACAGGCATGAGCCACCATGCCTGGCCTCATGTTTTTTTCTTGAACTTTCTACTCTGTTTCACTAATTTGCTAAATCATCCCACCCCCCAGCTCCATGCTACTTAGCTACAAAGCACTTTACATAAAGCCTCAATATCTGGTAGAGCAGCAAATCCTCCTGTATCACTCGTTTTTATGAATGGGATTGTGTTTGGTATAGCGTTACCTCTTTACAGATGTATCCCGACTTGAATTTATTATATAGGTGTTTCCTCTCTTTTCTCTTTGATAGGGTTAGCTGAAGTTTAATTCATTTTATTTTTCTTGTAAGAAACATTCCATTTCTGTTTTCCATTTTATTTTTAATTTTACTTTTAAATTCTTCTGTTTTCACTATTGTATTTTTGATGCTGTTCTTGCTTCATTAATGAGACTACGAACTTCCTTCTGTCCACTACTTTAGCTATACCTGATGGTTTCTAACTTGCAGTTACAATTATTTCATTACAGAAATCAAATCCAAAATTGCATTACACTTTTTTGTATATTGTTTAAAAGAGATACTAAAATTTTTTCAAGTGGATTTTTTTCATTTTATTATTAATTTCTAGATTTACCAAACTAGGTTCAGAGAATACTGTTTGTGTTTATTCTAATTTGTTAGATTTATTGAGGTTTTCTCTTTAGACTAATAGTATACTCTATTTTATCATTATTCAATTAAAACATGAAAGTTTTGTTTTTTGCATTAGCATACATATACACAAATGTATGGTTCACTTTAATACAAATGTAATTTATAGCCTCTCTAGGCATATTTATTTAATGTCCACTGTACTTACTGTTTAATCAGATGAGACATTATGATGTCCTAATTCTAATGAGTTTTAAGTTCTTAGAACTCCATTATTTTATGTTTTAGAAACATTGATATTATATTATTTGGTGCAGTCTTTCAAATCCTTAAAGGTTTTCATTTCCCTGTGCTCTTGAATGAGAGCTTTTCCTACTTTAATGAATTTCTTGCCTGAATTCAAATCTGAATGATATAGAACATGAAACCTACATTATTTTATCTTTATTGACTCAACAACTTTACTGATTTTTTTTTTTTAAATTTTTTGGGACTGAGTCTTGCTCTTTTGCCCAGGCCAGAGTGCAGTGGTGCTATCTCAGCTCACTGCAAGCTCTGCCTCCTGGGTTTATGCCATTCTCCTGCCTCAGCCTCCCAAGTAGCTGAGACTATAGGCGCCCGGCTAATTTTTTGTATTTTTAGTAGAGATGGGGTTTCACCGTGTTAGCCAGGATGGTCTCGATCTCCTGACCTCGTGATCCATCTGCCTTGGCCTCCCAAAGTGCTGGGATTACAGGCATGAGCCACCGCGCCTGGCCCAACTTTACTGATCTTTTATAATGATCTTTCTATGTTACTTATTTAGGGATATCCTTTTTAGACAATCAACATGATCCAATAATTTACATTTAGTGACTCAGCAACATACTTGATCTAAATTATGTCACTCTTTATGTGATGCTGTTTGTTGGTATGGCTTCAAACAAAAACCTTAATTGTGCTTCACTTCTAATAAGATGATTTTACTTTTTTATTCTAAAAATGACATTGAAAACTATAACTTTTTAAGATTTCTGGAATCGTTTATTCGTACAAAGCCTAATAGGCATATAAAAAGATGCCTGATATCATTAGTGACCAGGGAAATTGTTATAGACTTATTTGTGTCCTTCCCAAATTCTTATCTTGAAGCCCTAACCCCCAGTGTAACTGTATTTGCAGACAAGGCCTTCAAGGAGGCAAAAAGGGTAAAAATGAGGTCACAGGGAAGGACCCTAATCCAGTAGTACTGATATCTTTATAAGAAGCAGAAGAAACACCAGAGTATTCTCTCTCTCCCACTGCATGTGCACGGAGGAAAGGCCACATGAACACACAGCAAGAAAGTGGCTGTCTTCAAGCCAGGAAGAGACGCTTCACCAGAAACCAACTTATTAGTACTTTCATTTTGGACTTCCAGCCTCCAGAATCATGAGAATTTCTGTTGTTTAAACAACCCAGCCTATGGTATTTTATTATGATAGCCCTAGCTGACTAATACAGAAATGTACATCAAAACCACAGTGAGATATCACTTCACATCCACTGGGGTGGCTAGAATCAAAAAGTCAAACAATAACAAGCATTGGTGAGGATGTGGAGAAATCAGAACCCCCATATGCTGCTGTTAGGAATGGAAAAATGCTGCATTTAGAAAAACAGTCTGGTGGTTCCTCAAACAGATAAAGACACAGATACCATATGACCCAGCAGTTTCACTCCTAGGAATATACACAAGGGAAATAAAACCAATTGTACATGCAGAAACCTGTAAATAAATGTTTATATTAGCATTATTTGTAGGTGGAATCCCAAATATCTACTGACTGATAAATGGACAAACAGGTGGTACATCCATACAACGGGACATTATTTGGCCATAAAAAGAATGAAACATGTATTTTATATCAGTTGTAAACATTATGCTAGGCAAAATAAACCAATCACAAAAGACCACATATATGATCCAATTTATATAAAATGTCTAAAATAGGCATATTTATAGACACAGAAGTAGACTGTGGTTACCTAGGGCTGCAGAGGGCAGGGGGGATGGGACAGTGATAACTAAAGGGTACACATATGTTTGCGGTGATGAAAATTAACTGTGGTGATGTCTGCATATACAGTCATCCCCTGGTATCCATGGGGAATTGATTCCAGGATTCTCTTAAATACCAAAATCCACAAATGCCCAAGTCCTTGATACAAAATGGCATAGTATTTGCATATAACCTATGCACATCCTCTTGTATACTTTAAATCATCACCATATTAATTATGCTACCTAATACAATGTAAATGCCATGTACATAGTTGTTATACTATATTGTTCAGGGAATAGTGACAGGAAAAAAATGTCTATACATGTTGAATGAAAGTGCAATATTTCTTCCCTGAATAGTTTTGATCTGTGGTTGCTTGAAGTCACTGACCTGTACACTTTAACGGAGTGAATTGTAGGCATGTGAATTATATCTCAATAAAGCTGTTTCAAAAAAACTTTCAAAGGTGCTCTCCCTCTAAAGTCTAAGTACCCCCAGGGGGCTCCTTCTGTTAATGCCCACTCACCTGGGTACCTCTGGTTCAGGAATTCATCTTCTAAAGACCATGGCTCTTCTCCTTTCTCCAACGTGGAGATCACCTTGGGTTTAGTAATGCAATATCCTGTAAACAAAATAATTGACATGGACCAGATTCACAGCCTTTTGGATTTCCAAAGGTAAAAACAAGATATGGCAGCAAAGCATTAACTGAGGGTGTTCATTTGAAATTTTTAATGGGAAAGTAATGACATGTTGCTTTTGTTTCTGTAAAGGTTTCAACTACTTCAGACCTTTTAATCCAAAGCTCTTTAATCTCTATGAAGGGTCCATGTGTTTTGATACTTTTCAAAAAGGGACATATATTCTCGAGAGAGCACCATGGTAAGCTCTGCTCACCCACTGAGACGAGGAGGCTGTAGTTCTCCAGCATCACATCTCTGTACAGCGTCCTCTCGACAGGGCCCAGGTGCTGCCACTCCTCCTGGGTGAATTCCACAGTCACGTCCTGGAATGACACTGATGCCTGTAACAACATTTATCACAACAAATATAACAACGGTTTGTTCAAGGGTTCAGAATTGGGTGACACAGAAAATATCTTTGAGAGCTACTACTAAAATGGTTATAAAGGCCTATTTTAGACCCAAAATTGTCTTAACATATGTAACTCAAAACATTTTTTAACTTGCCATAATTTCTCTATGTATTTATGAATTCTAGGTTTTTGTAAGACAAAAAAAAATTCAATGTAAAACAACTTCCTTCCAACCACCTCCTTCCTTCTTCCACATCACAAATTATCCGGGGTAGTCTCTAGGACATTCACACCCTCCCTGGACATCATCACTGTAAATTCTGGGGGCTAAGGAAGAGATATATGTGAAGTTTGGAGATACCCTGACCAAACATATATAAATAAATGTATAGAAATATATAAGGGTAGAGCACGCGAAGAGCAGAGAACAGCTACAATAGTTGTAACCAAAGAGACTGGCATAAAAGAACACTTCCTACACTGAGGTCACAGCAATGGATGTAAGAATAGGGATATAATCACAGAAGAGAAGCAACACCCATTTAATACAATACTTTCTTGTACAGCTACTCAAAGCCAGAGATGTTTTCAAAAAAATAGTAACAGAATCAGGAGGGGGCAGAGTCTTAGAAATTGAGAAAAGAGAAAGTTTCCACAACAAGAAGACTTCAAATTCAAATTAGCAAGTGATGACAGTGAAGATACTGAAGATCCAAGAAAATTCCTTCTTACATAAAAGCAATGAGAAACCGGCAAAAACTGCAGAATCAACTTTTTCAGAACTCTAGAAGCTACCAAAGGCTTACAGCAATCTGCAGAACATTGATATGAGAAAAACGGCTGCATCACAGTAAGAACAATGATCTTGTGTCATTTCAACCTGCCCTATATCCATCCCTCTCACTCCCACTCAGCATTAGCTTTGAGAAACATCTGAAACAACAGGAGAATCCAGCGGCCTGGTATCCACTGGATGAGGCAGACTGGGTCACAGGTTGGCCAAAGCCTCATTCCCAGAAAACCCTCATTATCTGACCTAATCTGTGGTTCCCTGGAAGAGCTGACTTGAAAGGCTGATTGAATTAAGTCAGAGTTCCCCAGTGTGAAAAGCCTTATTCTTGAAGGCATTTGCCAAAAACATTCAAAGGCAATTGTTTAACTCAGCAGCTAACTGAGGCGGTGGATAACACCTGACATAAATAACAGCCTAATTGAAAAGCTTTTTAGAAAGGAAAAACTGGAGAATGGGATATTCATAAAGCTTTTGAAAAGCTCCTATAGATTCTAGAGACTCTAGGTCACCTACATGCATAGAGCTGAGCATATGCCCAGGGCTGTGATTATGCTCTGGAAAGATGTGAGAAGGCCCTAAACTGTCACCCTGGGTGACCCTAGGGTTTGGGGTGAACTGGAAGTGAAGGAAGTGAAGGTTAACATGGGGTTATAAATTGCCTGGATGTCTGTTGAAGGAATGCCCCAGCACTCATGAGGCTCTTTGGCAAAGACTGAGAGCCTTACTTAAGGTTTCAGGCATTTAAGAAAATTTCTGCAGACTTCTGTGGCCACACATGACAATAAACACAGGCTCTACTGAATCAATTAAAAAGTCACTAGACAAATTTCAACAACAACTCCTGCAAATCGAGAAAGTTTTCTAGAGGTGCCACCTTATTTTATTTAAAATGTATAGTTTTCAACAAAAAAATGCAAAACAAGAAAAGAAACAACAAGTAAGACCCATATGCAAGAAAAAAGTACAATCAACAGAAACTGCTCACGAGGAAGCAGGCATTGGACTTAAACAGACGATGACTTTAAATCAACTATGTTACATATGGTCAAAGACTTAGAGGAAATGATATGTAAGGACCAAAGGAAAGTATTAGAATAATATCTCACCAGATAAAGGATATAAATAGACAGAAACTATAAAAAGGGACCAAATAGAAACTCTAAAGTTGGAAAGTACAAAACTAAAACAAATATTTTACCAAAAACACCTGTTCAACAGCAGTTCTGAACGGGTAGAATGAAGCAACTGGACAACATGCCCACTGAGATTATGCAGTGAGAAACAGAAGGAAAAATAACAAGAAATGAACAGTTGGACAGCATCAAGCTTATCAACATATGCCAAATAGACTAACAGAATAGAGACAGAAAGGGTCTAAAACAATATCAGAAGTAGTAATGGCCAAAAAACCCCACAAATCTGACATAAATGATAAATCTACATGCCCAAAATGCTTCACAAACTTTAAGTAGGATAAACTTGGAGAAAGAAATCCACACTTGCTGGGAGCAGTGGCTCACACCTGTAATCTCAACACTTTAGGAGGCAGGCAGATCACTTGAGGCCAAGAGTTCAAGACCAGCCTGGCCAACACGGTAAAACCCCATCTCTACTAAAAATACTAAAATTAGCCAGACATGGTGGTGAATGTCTGGAATCCCAGCTACTTAGGAGGCTGAGGCACAAGGATTGCTTGAACCCAGAAGGTGGAGGTTACAGTGAGCCGAGATCATGCCACTGCACTCCAGCCTGGGTGACAGAGCAAGAGACTGTCTCAAAAAAAAAAAAGAAAAGAAAAGAAAAAGAGAAAAGAGAAATCCACACCTAGACATGAGAATCAGAGTGTTAAAAAGACAGACAATCGGAAAGCTGTAACAGAGAAACAAGTCATCATATTACAGGCTGATTTATAATGAGAAACTATGGAGGACAGAGGGCAATGGGATGACATATTCAAAGTGCTGAAACAAAGACTGTCAACCAATAACCTCTATATCCAGGAAAAATAGAGAAACTGTAATTTTCCCAGGTAAACAAAACCTGAGAGAATTCATCACAGGCAAGACTGCCTATAAGAAATAATAAAGGGAGTGGTTCAGCAAAACTATGGAGATAGAGGAGTAGGTTAGTGGTTGTTTGGGGCTCAGAGGGAATCAAGTGGTAGTTACAGTGTACACAGCTTCTTTCTAAGGCAATAAAAATGTTCTAAAATTGACTGCAGTGATATTAGCACATTATCTGAGAATATACTAAAAAAAATCACTGAATTCTACACTTTAAATGGGTACATGGTAAGATACATGAATTGAATCTCAAAAAAAGCATTTTTAAAAAAAGAAAAAAACAAGGGAAGACAAAATCATTTGGAGACAACAGAGAAGACTAAAGAGCCAAGGACAGAAACTGAGGCTGAGCCGAGTGACAGGACAAGGAAGGTGGCTCCATGAAGACATCAGCCGGGGAAGGACCGGTGAGGGGCAAGTATCACTAACGGAAATGTTCCAGGACAGAGTGAGACATTGAGGCAAGTGCTGCGGAAAAGCCAAGCAAGTTAAGGAAAAGACCACATCCACTGGATTTGATTATACTATGGGTAGGGACACTGGAGGTCCCAGGCAAGTGGCAAGAAAAAATCAAGGCATCCCATGGAGAGTTGACGTTAAATGCTAAGTGTGGAAATATCTGAAAGAGAACAATTTTGGACCATCTGCTGAGCAATCTGAATATCATGGGTACTCAAAATATTTATGGAGAGTGATTTTAAAGACATTCAGTTGATTCATCAGAAAAATGTTAAATTCAACCCTTGCATTGGAGTACTTGAAAAATAGTACTGAACGTGTTCAAATTTAGCATTACAATTTCTACTTCTATTGAAGAAGTAATATTCTGTTATTTGGCAATTTATTAACTAAGTCACCTACCTGAAGAACAATAAATACATTTTGTTATCTTTATGTTTATATTCCATGATAAATCAGTTGGCTTTATCTTTCTCATCAATGTAAACCTTTAAGTATTGTCCGTCTGACACTCCACCATGACTGTCAATAACCTCAGAAATAAATCTGAAGCTTAATTTGGTAAATTTGTAATATCGGAGGATCTGCGTCTATCCACATGCCACTTTGCTCTGCTATTCATCTGCATTTCTACATCTTCTATGAATGTGTCTGATCCATTTCTATTTCTACTTTTCCATGTTAATGTATGGACACATAAACCCTTACAAAACCTATAGTAAAATAAACTGGTTTTTAAAAACCGAACTCACCTGAGACATGTTCATTTTCTGCTGCTCCTGGAAGAGTGCAGAGAACCGTGGAGGTTCAGCTGGGGAGGAGGAAAGAGCAGTGGGGTCATGAGAGACCTGGTCTGCCTCTCAGTTCTTACAGAGATGGTCCCTGACATGAGATGGTTCGACTTGATAATGGTTTTACTGCGACATAACCCCACTGTAATCAAGGAGCATGTAATCCTATTCATGTGCCTAAAAAAAAATACCATCGCACTCAGCTGGAGAAAAGGATTCCCAATGCAGAATGTCCCTTTGACTCTTGAAAAGGGACAGGAAGGACCACTCAAAGATAGCCACACCTGAATATGTGCATCTCTGATACGATTATGTGCGCTTAAACTTACATTTTCACTGAGTAAAGTAATACTGTTTTTTGTTGATTAATAATTATGTTGATTTATTAACAATTATGTTCCCTTTTGACTGAGAAAAGAGTAAAAATAAAACAAAGGATTAAGCAAGTTCAGGTACACAGAGATGAAGCTGTTTACATTCATTAAAACTAATGTCAAAGAACTACTCAGCCGGGCGTGGTGGATCACGCCTGTAATCCCAGCAATTTGGGAGGCCGAGGGGGTGAACTGCTGGAGGCCAAGAGTTCAAGACCAGCCTGGTCAACATGGCGAAATCCTGTCTCTACTAAAAATAGAAAAAAATAAAAAATAAATAAATTTAAAAATAATTTTTTAAAAAAAGAACTACTCAGGCTGACTTAATCAAGTTCTTACTGCCTTTACACCCAGAATTAGCACTTCCACGGAAAAAATAAAGATGGGATGTTTTATGCAAGGAATTTCAGGCCCAATATTTTTGGGCTTCCAATATAGGAAATTCTTCCTCTACTACCAGGAGAGAGGGAGCATTAGTATCACTCTAAATGCCACATGTGGTGATGAACACGGTGTGAGAGGGACTCACAATGTGGAAGAAGTGAAGGCAGAAAGGAAAATAGGCTGCCGTTTGGGATCTGGACAGCTGATTACATCTTCCCTGGATATCATGACCTAACCAGCCCTCCAGTAAAGTGTCTTTTCCACCCAGCTTGATAGTCACTCATCCCTCTCAACCCCAGGGAATTGCCTTCTGCAAGTTAGTCCACAGCAAAGTCACACGGTCTGTGATGGCCTCTGGATGTGGCAACATCACGAAATCTGATGCATATATAGGGAGTCAACAACTGCCTCTGGGGAAGCAATCAGGACCTGCTCCTTTCTAGAATCTTCTGCCTCTGCTCTGATGCTCTGAAGAGGTCTCCGTCATATGGGCTGTTCTTCTATGGCAGTAGTCCCTAGGACTTCCTCTTGACTGCCTCATAGGAGCTGCTTTGCTCCAGAGGGGCTGGGACTTAGGCCTGAGAAACAAACTCAATTGAAACCTTCACCTAATACCCTAAACCTGACTCTTGAGATTCACTAGAAATGTGCTATCCAGCACTGCAGCCATCAGCCACATAGAACCATTGAACACCTGAAGTTTGGCCAGTGCTACAAGTCGAATATTTAGGAAGCAATGAGTTAAGTAAAATAAAGCAGTAAAACTGACTTTGCCTGCCTCTTCTTTTTACTGTAGCTACTGAAAAATTCTAAACTCTTTTTTTTCTTTTTTGAGACAGAGTCTCACTCTGTCACTCAGGCTGGAGTGCAGTGGTGCAATCTCGGCTCACTGCAGCCTCCGCCTCGGGTTCAAGCGATTCTCCTGCCTCAGCCTCCCAAGTAGCTGGGATTACAGGAGTGCACCACCATGCCTGGCTAATTTTTTTATTTTTGTAGAGATGGGCTTTTGCCATGATGGCCAGGCTGGTCTCGAACTCCTGGCCTCAAGTGATCGACTGGCCTAGGCCTCCCAGAGTGCTGGGATTACAGGCATGAGCCACTGCGCCTGGCCAAAAATTCTGATTTATATTTGTGTTTTGCCTTATCTTTCTATTGGACAGCACAGCACCAGAATATCAATCTGTGCCTTTGAGGAGACAGCGGGAACAGTACAAGAGGATTCAGGAGCCTCAGCCTGAATCAGAGACCCGACAGATAGCAGAATGTATCTACCACTTGGTGAGATTCTGTCCACATTTACTTCACAATCATCTACACAGATCTGGAGACAGGCCACTCCGCATAAGCGCTCTGAAGGCTTTAGGCAGGTACTGGCAAGTCTGGGTTTCAGGCAAACAGCATGTTACAACGAGCAGGACAGGGAGTCACATCTCTCAGCATTTGCATCTCACCTCTCTCACCTACTAGTGTGTGCCCTGGGGTACCCATCCCCATGAACTTTCGTCCATTTTTTAAAAATGGCACGTTTATACCAAAGAGGTCGTTGTGAGGGTCAGGTGAAATACCAAACGATGAGAATAAGTGTCTCATAATTGTGAGAGAAGCTTACATTTCACAGTGACTATTACAGACACTTAACAAAATGCTTTACAGGTGACAACTTATTTTTCAGAACAGGAACACGAGTTACTAGTAACCTCCTCCTGTTCGCCGTCAACCTCATCCACGCACATTCCTCTTCCCGGCCCGCAACCCCGCGGGGCCCGGCAGCCCCTACACCTGCGGACAGGACTCGGCCTGGGCCCGCGCACTGGGCCGGGGAGGAGAGGGGAGGGCCATCCTGGGGACTCCTGAGACTGCCTGCTGCTGTCCTCCGCACACAAGCCCGCCCGTCCCCAGGTTCCTGGGCCGCGCGGAGCCCTGTCACCAACGATCTCACCCCAGGTATGCAGCCTCCGTTCCCGCGCAGACCTAAAGACTCGGACACCGTGTCCCTTTCAGGCCCGGGAGGGCGGACGGCAGGAGGTGGGGCTGGGTTTACACATGGGCAGAGCGAGCCCCGAAGCCCCATTCCCAAAGTGCTGCGCGGTAGGCGCGTTAACATTGAAAACTACAATTCCCGTAAGCCCGTGCATCCGAAGGAAGTACTATAATTTTTTCTGCTGCTTTGACCGGCTGGGAGGGACCTTCGGAGCCCAGGGATTTCCCAAATTCCCCGAGGTTGTCAGCATGACCACAAACTGCGAAGCGTGGTTCTTGATGCGATCCTGGTTGGAGAAAAAAGCACCTGAAACAGACATTAACAATTGGGGAAACATGACTATCGACAGGACATTAGAAATATTAAAGAAAATTACCGTTGCTTTGAGAATAATAGCTAGACGATGTAGGACATTGTTCTTATATTTGAAAGATATGTACAGAAACATTTACAATTGTATGCTTGTAGTTTAATTGAAATACTTTAAAAATAATTTCTCAAAACAATGAAAGCAGATATAGTAATAAGTGAAGAATTGTTGAATCTGTATAATATGTGCTTATGATGCTCATTTTACTATTTTCTACCATTCTGAGGGTCTGATTTTTTTTTTTTTTCATACTCAGTAAAAGACGTGTGGGGCAGTGCAGTGCAGGGTGAGTGGAGAGGCTTTACTATCCCTTTGGAAGTATGCCGTTAAATTCAAAGTTGCCAAGGGAAGTAAAAGTACATAAAAATAGCTTTATGAATATGGTTGTGAAATCGAACAAATACTAGAAAACATAAACGAGTAACATCTGTGATCAGCAGGGTTTATGGGGGTTGGAGGAGGAAGCTAGCTGTTCAAAATACATATGTGATGCGTGAAAACACATGCAACCCAAAATATGAAAATGATTATTACACCAACCTTGCATTTTCATGAGGAAACCTTTTTTGAAACGTGTATACCCATCTGACTGTTTAAAGAATTAGGAATAGATAGGTACTATAACTTTTTTTAAATTAATAGACTTTTCTTATTTTTATTTTATTTTATTTTATTTTTTTGAGCTGGGTTTTGCTCTGCCGCCCAGGCTGGAGTGCAGTGGCGCTATCTCGGCCCACTGCAACCTCCGTCTCTGGGCTCAAGCTACTCTCCCACTTCAGCCTCCTGAGTAGCTGAGACTGCAGGTGCGGGCCACCATGCCTGGCTAATTTTTTTTTTTTCTTTCGAGACAGAGTTTCACTCTTGTTGCCCAGGCTGCAATGCAATTCTCGGCTCACCACAACCTCCGCCCCCTGGGTTCAAACGATTCTCCTGCCTCAGCCTCCCAAGTAGCTGGGATTACAGGCATGTGCCACCACGCCCAGATAATTTTTTGCATTTTTAGTAGAGACAGGGTTTCACCATGTTGGCCAAGCTGGTCTCAAACTCCTGACCTCAGGTGATCCACCTTGCCTCGGCCTCCCAAAGTGCTGGGATTACAGGTGTGGGCCACTGTGCCTGGCCTTTTGTATTTTTTTTTTGTAGAGATGGGGTTTCACTATGTTGCCCAGGCTGGTCTCAAACTACTGGGCTCAAGCGATCTGTCCACCTCAGCCTCCCAAAGTGCTGGGATATTAATAGATGTACAGAGCAGTTTTAGGTATACAGAAATATTGAGCAGAAAGCACAGAGTTCCCATATACCTCCGCTCATCAACCCACACACAGTTTCCCCTATTATTAATATATTGCATTAGTTTAGTACATTTAAAATACATAGTTTATATTAGCTTTCATTCTGTCTGCTCTACAGTTCTGAGTTTTGCCAAATGCATGTCTTTTAGTGTGATTTCCACCAATGCAATGATGTAATATCCACCATTACAGTATCATAAAAAATAGTTTCACTGCCTGATATGGTTTGGATTTGTGTCCCCGCCCAAATCTCATGTCAAATTAAACGAGGGGCCTGATGGGAGGTGACTGGATCATGGAGCAGATTTCCCTCTTGCTGTTCTGGTGATAGTGGATTCTCACAAGATCTGATGGTTTAAAAGTGTGTGGCATTTCCCCCTTCGTTCTCTCTTTTGCTCTGCCATGGTAAAGATGTGATTGCTTCCCCTTCGCTTTCTGGCATGATTGTTAGTTTCCTGAGGCCTCCCAGTCATGCTTCCTGGTAAGCCTGCAGAACTGTGAGTCAATTAAACCTCTTTTCATCATAAATTACCCCATCTCCGGTAGCTGTTTATAGCAGTCTGTGAATGGATTAACAGTCTGTGAATGGAACCAGGAGTGGGGTACTGCTATGAGGATACCTGAAAATGTGGAAGCAACTTTGGAGCATAACTTTTTTTATTTCACATTGTGCCAGCAACATTTGTAGGAAAGGCTATCTTTTCTCCACTGTATTGCCTTTGTTCTTTTGTCAAAGATCAGTTGCTGATACTTGTGTAGGTCTTTTTCTGGGTTCTCTATTTTGTTCCATTGATCTATTAATACTTGTCAGTTATTTCACCAACATGACACTGCCTTGATCACTGTAGCTTTATAGTAATTGTTGAAGCCAGGTGGTATTAGTCTTCTGACTTTGTTTTTCTTCAATATTGAGTTGACTATCTGGGTCTTTTGCATTTCCATATAAACTTTAGAATCAGTTTGTTGATGTCTACAAAATAACTTGCTGATATTTTACTGAGATTGTGTTGAATCTATTGATCAAGTTGGTAGGAACTAACATCTTAACAATATTGAATCTTCCTATCCATTAACATGGAATATCTCTCCATTTATTTAGTTATTTATTTCTTTCATCTGAGTTTTGTACTTTTCCTCATATAGATCTTGCATGCATATTGTTAGATTTATACCTAAGTATTTCATTGTTTTAATGATAATATAAATTGTGTGTTTTAAATTTCAAATTCCAATTTTCATTGTTGGCTTATAGGAATGTAATTGACTTTTGTATAATAAGCTTGTATGCTGCAGTCTTGCTAATAATAACTTAGTTCCAGATGTTTGTCTGTCAACTCTGGGGTTTCCTACAGGGACAATCATATCATTTGCAAACAAAGATAGTTTTATTTCTTCCTTCCCTATCTGTAGGCTTTTTACTTCATTTTCGTGTTTTGTTCCATTAGCTAGGACTTTCAGTATGATGTTGAATAGGTGTGGTGAGAGGGGACATCCTTCCCTTGATTACTATCTTAGGGGCATTTTCTTTCTCAGCATTTAACTATGATGTCAGCTATGAGTTTTCTGTAAATGTTCTTTATCAAGTTGAGGAGCTTCCCTCTATTCCTTGTTTGCTGAGAGTATTTATCATAAATGGGGACTGGATTTTGTCAAATGCATTTTCTGCATTTATTGATATGATTGTATGATTTTTTTCTTTAACCAGTTGACAAGATGGATTAGATTAATTTATTTTCTTTTTCCTTTTTTTTTTTTTTGGAGATGGAGTCTCATTCTGTTACCCAGGCTGGAGTACAGTGGCGCGATCTTGGCTCACTGCAACCTCTGCCTTCCGGGTTCAAGTGATTCGCCTGCCTCAGCCTCCTGAGTAGCTGGGACTACAGATGCACACCACCACGCCCAGCTAATTTTTGTATTTTTGGTAGAGATGGGATTTCACCATGTTGGTCAGGCTGGTCTCAAACTCCTGACCTTGTGACCTGCCTACCTTGGCCTCCCAAAATGCTGGGATTACAGGTGTGAGCCACCATGCCCAGGCCAGATTAATTGATTTTCTATGTTGAAACAGCTGTGCATACATACCTGAGATAAATCCCAATTATGGTATATAATTCCTTTTAAATATTGTTGAATTCTATTTGCTAATATTTTGTTGAGGGATTTTGCTTCCATATTCATGAGAAACATTGGTCTATGGTTTTCTTATCTTTTAATATCTTTGTTTGATTTTAGTCTTAGGCCACTGCTGGCTTATAGAATTAGTTAGAAAGTATCCCCTCTATTTCACTGAAAAGATTGTAGAGAATTTCTGTCTTAATGTTTGGCAGAATTCACCAGTGAAACTATATTGGCTTGGAGCTTTTTATAAAAAGTTATTAATTATTAATTCCATTTCTTTAATAGATATAGGCCTACTGAAGTAGTCTATTTCTTATTTGTGTGAGTTTTGGTATATTTGTCTTCTAAGGAATTGGTCCATTTCATCTATGTTATAGAATTTGTGGGCACAGAGTTGTTCATTGGATGTGAAATTCTAAGTTGACGAATTTTTTTCTGTCAACACTAAATATTTCTTTTTTTTTTTTTTTTTTTGAGATGGAATCTTGCTCTGTCGCCCAGGCTAGAGTGCAGTGGCGCGATCTCGGCTCGCTGCAAGCTCCGCCTCCCGGGTTCACACCATTCTCCTGCCTCAGCCTCCCGAGTAGCTGGGACTACAGGCGTCCGCCACCATGCCTGGCTAATTTTTTTTTGTATTTTTAGTAGAGACGGGGTTTCACCATGTTAGCCAGGATGGTCTCAATCCCCTGACCCACCTTGGCCTCCCACCTTGGCCTGCCCACCTTGATCTGCCCACCTTGGCCTCCCAAAGTGCTGGGACTAGAGGCTTGAGCCACGGCCAACACTAAATATTTCACTCCACTGTCACTCGCCTGGTTTCTGAAGAGAAGTCTGATGTGGTTGTTACTCTGTTTCTCAACATGTAACGTCCCCTCCCCCCACTCATCTCCTTTCAAGATTTTCTCTTTGTTTTTTATTTTTCTACAGTTTGAATATGATATGTTTAGGTGTATGTTATCTGATATTTATCCTGATAAGTGTTCTCTTAGTTTCCTGGTCTATAGTTTGGTGCCTGTTATTAATTTTCCAAAATTATCAGCCATTATTACTTCAACTATTTCTTATCTTCATTTTTCCTCTCTTTTTGGTATTCCCATTATATGTATGTTACTTTTGTCATTATCTCACCTTCTTGGATATTCTGTTCTGTTTTTAAAAAATCTTTTATCTCTTTGCATTTAACGTTTGGAAGTATATATTGACATATCTTTGAGCTCACGGATTCTTTCTCAGTTATATGCCATCTACTGATGAGCACATGAAAGCAGTCTTCATTTTTGTTTCATCGTTTTTGAATTGTAACATTTACTTTTGATTCTTTCTTAGAGCTTACATCTCCCTGTTTACATTACCCATCAGTTCTTGCATGGTATTCGCTTTTTCCATTATAGCCCTTAGCATATTAATCAGAGTCATTTTACATTTCAAGTCTGGTAATTCCAAAACCTCTGCCAATTCTGAGTCCATTTCTGATGCTTGCTTTGTTTCTTCAGATTGTTTTATTTTTGCCTTTTAATGCACTGCAATTTTTATTGGAAGCTGAATACTATGTATCAGATAAAAGGAACTGCAGTAGATAGATCTTTAATGTAAAGTTTAATATTTATCTGGCTAAGAGTTAAACTGTGTTTCCTGTTTGTGGTAGCTGTGATGTCAAAAGCAAAAGTTTCCTCTAGTGTCCTTGTTTCTGTGTCCCATCTTGTCTTTGGGTGTTCATAGACTCCAGAAATAGGGTCTGAGCTTGCAGTTCTTTTAACTGTAATTCCAGGCTATCATGCAGGAGCACTATTGATGCAGTAGTAATGAGTGGGAGGAGGGCAAGCCTTCTATAATCCTCTGATTAGATCCCAGTCTTTTAGTGAACTGAAGTTATGTATTTCTTTTCCTCCATGTTAAAGTCTGAAGGGGGCTGGGGTTGGGGATTGCCTTCCCCAGGTCACTTAGGTTTTCATAAAAACCCTTTAGGCTGGATTCTGGTAAAGTAGTTCCCCTGAGTGTGGGCCTTGTTAAGGGGAGCAGAGAGCTCTGAGCACGTCTCAAAAATGGTTACTTTTCCCCTCCACCCTGAGAAAAATCATCAAAGGAATTTTCTCTGATCTCCATACTGAGAACCTGGTAGGGATCTTGCAAGTAAAGCTCTGCAAAGTGTTGGGGCTGCCTCCAAGACCATGTTTGTTCTGAGTTCTTAACTCTGAAGTTAGTCCACATTGAGCCTCTAGCAATTTACGAATTACAGTTTAAAATGTTGCTACCCATACTGCTGTGGACATCTGCCTCTGGGCATCTGCTCCTGGTAAGCTGTGATTCTCTGTATCTGCCTGTCTGTTTCTCCAGTTGTCCTGATAGTAGTTTGTCCCATGATCTCAATTCTCTACTCGAGCTAAGAAGAGTTGTTAGTTTTCAGTGTGTTCAACCTTATTCTTGCGGAAGATAAGAATAATGACTTCCAAACTCCTTGCATGTCAGACCAGAAACCAAAGTCTGTTTATTGTGTTTTGAATTGCATTGCTTTATGCTGTAAGAACAGGTCTTTGTGAAGTTCAGTCAGATTTGCTTCCAGGCTTCTACTTTATTCCATGAAGTATCTTATCAAAGAATTTAAGCTAATTGAGTCTGTGACCATCCATAGTAGCACTACTCACCTCTGTTATTATCTTTCTTTTTTCTCATAGTTCTCTCACTACACAAAGTATCCTAAGTATGTTGACTACAACAAAATGGCAACTTCCTGAGGACAGGGAGCTTGTCTTTGTCTCACTGAGCATATATGTGCTCAAATATTTCTTGAGAAAGGAACAAGGACCTAAATCTGCTAGATACTACGAGGCAGTGGATTTCTGGTAAGTAACAAGACATTACCTACCTTCCCCTAGCTTAGCATCTAGAGGTGGAGATGATAAGGACTATGATGAGAGACAACAGAGCAGAAGACAAGGACAGGAATTCTCGTGGTAGTTGGTAGGGGCTTCTCTGAAGAGGTAACACTGACACTCACGCTCAAAAGGTGGGAGGGAAGAGATCATGTGCAGAATAGAATGGAGGGTAAGCCCCCACTCAGGAAAACCAGCGCTCACTATGGGAAAGATTTTATCCCATTTGAGAAAGACATAAAAGTCAAGTGCAGACACTTGAAGCCATTAAGAATGTTCCTTTGGCTTTACTCTGAGAAGTGCCTACCACAAGCCAGGCTAGCAAACACCTTCTCTTTTGTCTGAGCTAGACTGTCAAGCAAACCTCAGTGATGAAGAAGGCAAAGTGATATGGGTCCTTTCCTTTTTTTAAAGTAATTATTTCTTATTCAAATCAAGAAGTTAATTTATGAAAATGTCCGTCACTCCCAGGCCAACTAGACCAAGACAAGAGTAATCAGAGCAATGGAGAGTGCGACTGAGAGAGAATAAGAATGACTATGCCTTTACACACCCACCAGAATGGCTGCTTACGAGTCTGGCTGGCTAGCATAACTATTTTCTTTTTCTTTCTATTTTTTTGAGACAGTGTCGCTCTGTCGCCCGGGCTGGAGTGCAGTGGCATGATCTTGGCTCACTGCAAGCTCCACATCCCGGGTTCACACCATTCTCCTGCCTCAGTCTCCCAAGTAGCTGGGACTACAGGCACCCGCCACCATGCCTGGCTAATTTTTTGTATTTTTAGTAGAGACGGGGTTTCACCGTGTTAGCCAGGATGGTCTCGATCTCCTGACCTCGTGATCCACCTGCCTCGGTCTCCCAAAGTGCTGGGATTACAGGCGTGAGCCACCGCGCCGGGCCTAGAATAACTATTTTCTTGCTATTCTGAAGCTACTTGGGTTCTTTTCTCAGTTCACAAATATTACATACATTTCTCAAATAGCAGAGATTCTTAAATATTCTGAATTTGAAGGCATATCACCCGATGCTCATTCAAACTGCATGAAACTGATTATCATTAAAAAGTCATGACTATTATTAAAAATGATGCAGTACAAACTGTTTTAGGGTAACAGAGTTAAAGAGGAAAAGGCCTTCTTTGTAGGAAAAAATAGAGTTAATAATTTCACAAGGATTAAAAGCCTATCACCACCGTGCAACCTGAAATAATGGTTGTAGGCAATATTCATCAGCGGCTGCTAAGTCCATTCATGATAGCTTAGTAAGAATTTCTTGAGATAAAATAACATAAAATTTATCATTAACTAAAGTTTATCATTTTAGCCATTTTTAAGTGTACAGTTCAGTGGAATTAAGAATATTCACATTGATGTGCAACCATCCCCACCATCCATCTCCAAATTTTTTTCATCTTCCCTAATTGAAAACCTGTACCCATTAAAAACAATAACTTCCTCTTCCTTCCTCCCCCTACCCCCTGGCAACCACCTTTCTAATTTCTGTATCTATGGGTGTGATTACTTTAGATACCTCATATAAGTGAAATCATACAATATCTGTCTTTATGACTGGATTATTTCATTCCCTTAGCATAATGTCTTCAGAGTTCACTCATGTTGTAGCAACTATCAGAATTTCGTTCCATTTTAAGGCTGAATATGCACCATTACATGTATATACCATATTTCATTTATCTATTCATCCGTTAGTGGATACTTGGGTTATTTCCACGTGCTAGCTGTTGTGAATAATGCTGTTAGGAACACGAGAATATAAATATCTGTTCAAGCCCCTGCTTTCAATTTCTTTAGATATATTCCCACAAGTGCCATTTCTGGGTCATAGGGTAATTCTCTGTTTAATTTTTGAGAAGCTGCTATGCTGTTTCCCACAGCAGCTATAGCATTCCAGCGATGTGCAAGCATTCAAATTTTTCTTCATCCTGACCAACACTTGTTTGTTTTTTTTAAAATAATAACCATTCTAATCAGTGTGAAGTCGTATCTCGTGATTTTGATTTGTATTTCCCTCATGACTGGTGATGTTGGCTATCTTTTCATGTGTCTGTAAGCCATTTGTATAACTTCTTTGGGGAAATGTCTCTATTCATGTCCTTTGCACATCTTCAAGCTAGATTGTTTCTTTTTGTTGTCACATTGTAGGAATTATTTATATATTCTAGATATTAATACCTTATCAGATATGTGATTAGCAAACATTTTCTCCCAGTCTGTGTATTACCTTTTCACTCTACTGAGACTGTTTTGATGCACAAAAGTTACTAATTTTGATAAATTCCAATTTATCTATTTTTCTTTTGCCGCCTGTACATTTTATGTCAGATCTAGAGAACCATTGCCAAATCCAGTGTTGTGAAGAGTTTCCTCCATCGTGTTCTAAAGTTGCAGAGTTTTAGCACTTATGTTTAGGTCTCTGATCCATTTTGAGTTAATTTTTGTATATGGTGTAAGGTAAGGGTCAGCTCATTCATTTGCACATAGATATCTACTTTTCCAGCACCATTTTGCTGCTTGTAGGATAGGTAGATTCATTTTAAAAAATCAAATTTGGAAAGTTTCAGTCATTTTCTTTCCCTCCTTTTTTTCTCTTAGTATGCATACATTAGTATGTCTGATGATGCCTCACAGGTCTCTCAAGCTCTGTTCATTATTGTTTATTCTTTTTTCTTTCTGTTTCTCCAACTGAAGAATTTCAAATGACTTATCTTCAAGATTGTTAATTCTACCTTCTGCCTGCTCAAATGTATTGTTGAAAGCCTCTGGTGACCTTTTCATCTTGCATATTGTACATTTCATTTCCTAAATTTTATTTTGTTCCTTTTATGTTTCCACTTCCTTGATGATATTTTCTAGTTTTTATACATTGCATTCTGCTTTCCTTTTGTTACTTTTCCATGGTTTCCTTTAGATCTTTGAGCATCTTTAGGACATTTGATTTAAAGTTTTTGTCTATAAAGTTCAATGTCTGTTCTTGCTCAAGGATACTTTCTCTTTTCTCTTTTCCTGTAAATTAGCCATTTTTTTCTTATGTCTTTGCATGACTTAGAATATTTTGTTGAAAACTGGACATTTTAAATGTTATAATGTGGTCACTCTGAAAATATGTTTTTCTCTTTTAAAGTTCTGTTACTGTTGTTCACCATGGTTTGTAGTTGCTTATTTGTATACTGACTTTTACAAACCAGTTTTTTAAAGACTGTATTCTTTGTTTTTCATGGCGCCTGCTATGGTATATGTCTTCCCTCAAAATTGCTATGTTGGAATCCTAACCGCCAAGGTAATGGTGTGAAGAGGGGAGGCCTTGGGAAATGATTAGATCTTGAGAGGTGATACTTCGTGATTGGGATTAATGTCCTTATAAAAGAAACTTCAGAGAATTAAGTAGCCCCTTCCATCATGTAGGGACACGGTGAGAAGGCACTGTCTATGAAAGGGCAGGCTGGCACCTTGATCTTGGACTTTCTAACCTCCAGAACTGTAAGAAATAAATTTCTGCTGTTTATTAACTACCCAGTTTATTGTATTTTGTTACAGAAGCCCAAATGGACTAAGATAGCCTCTGAAGTTTTTGTTCCTTTATCTTGTGGTCAGCTAGTGGTTTGACAGAGATTTCCTTAAACACATGTTTCAGTTGCCTCTGTTTTGGCGTAGCATTTGCTCAGTTGCTGTAAACTGTGACTATTTTTCAGAGTTCTGAGAAAGTTGATTCTGACAGATTTTGCTCTGTTTTTGTGTGTGTGTTTCTGTGAAGGATGAGCCCTGATGCTTTCTACCTTACCATTTTCCCTGGCATCACTCAACAGCGCTGAGAGCTTTCAAGTTTTGACAGTTCTTACAGGATATCTTTCCAGTGTTTGTTCTCTGATCTCTAATATTGGAGAGCCATCTCTTTTTCTTAAATATTGATAACACAAGGCCAGTGAATTCATACTCAGGTTATGAGGGCCTGCAGTGCATATTTACCGGGCATTTTTCTTGAAGAAAATATATTTACGCCCAGATCTCATAGTTTCCTAGAAACATAGTTTTGCTCCTTGCGGAGCAAGTATACTCCCCAAAGTTGTGAATAAAACTGAAATAAATGTTTTTTTAAATTCTTTACTCTTTTCTAAGATGTTATCAAGTTGATGGTCCTCTAAAAATGAGAAAAAATAAGGTCTCTTAATCCTTTCTTATAAAATAAGACTTATGTACACAAGCCTTATTACAGATTAGATATTTTGGTTTCTGGCATATTAGCCACAGAATAAAGTGATTCCAAGTGTATATTTTCTATATTTTCTTCATTTGGAAAGAAATATGTTCAGAAAAATTCTCTTTGGGAAACTGGCATTGAATGTACACAGGTATTTTGGCATTTTAAAATGTGATTTTTCAAAACTCAGTGGGAAAGAGAAATAAAGGGAAGAAATAGTGAATAGAGAACAATAGTCTTTAAGATTAATTCTAGGAACTGGAAAATCAGATAACGTAGTGAATTAAACAAGAAATGTGAAGAGTAAGTAGAATAAAAAGGAAAATCAGTGCACAAAAATTGTCAGGACTTTATCAGAGACAGGGTTTAGATGAGAGAGGGATAACAGGGTCCAGATTCTCCAACTGTCAAGTATAAATTACATTGGTAGGATACTCATTAGTCCATATACTTCCGGTTGGACTTCTCTCTTTTCCATTCCACTCATCATGAAAATAAATTTAGGATGTCAAGAGTTACCTATATTTAAAGAACAGACCTATAACCCAGGCTGTAATATCCCTATCACATCACAGACATAAATGCACAAGCAGAAGTATGAAACTGGTGGGAGTAAAAGTCATTTTCCACTTCTCTGGATTGGGTTCATCACTCTATCTTGTCTCCGTTGTCTATTTATGATATCAGTGTTGTTCAACAGTGATCATCCTCACCATCAAATTACAATTTTCCTCTTTCCCATCTGTTCACTTATTTTTGCCAAAACAGTCATTTCCCTGATGCATCTTCCACTCATTTTCCACCTACTTTTCAAGATATTTAGTTTCTATTGATTCAAAGAGCCTTAGACATACTCCTTAGAGTTTTTAGTTTTGATTTCTTATAAAAATTCTTGTGTGTACTCTACTGTTATCATCCTGCTGCTACCCACATTCCAGGCAACAATGTTAGGCCAGTCCTGTAAAACCTAATATGGCCCTGAAATCACTGCTTAAGATACTAGTAGATAAAAGAATTAAGAGACAACTTTCTTAAAACAAAAGTTTTACCTCAATTGCATGGACATTTGGTGTTCACACTACCACTCTACAAATCCATAGTGTGGTCTGCTTTAGTCTAGACAAGCTGTTAATCCCTTTTAAATGTTTTGTTTCCAAAAATAATTTTATACTGAAAGCTTGTCATACGTGTACCCTGCATGCCATCAAAACACAAAAAAAATGCTGGTGCCCTGGATATGATTGTGGCTGTGAGAAATAAAATCCTTTGTCTTTGACCCAGAAGTCTTGTATCTCCTGCCCGAATCCATGAAACTTAGCAAGCTAACATGTTAGCTTGCAGATAGGGTAAAATGTCATGCCCTTTATAATTCTTGACTAGAATCTTACGTAATTTTCATAATTATCTATTTAGTTAGAGCTCCGTGGCCTGATGAGAGTCATGAACCACATGTAACTATTTGCCTTTATTATTTAATATAACAACAAATCAGTTCCTCAGTCACTTTAGCCACATTTAATATGCCCAATAGCTACTTGTGTCAAGTAACTATTGTGTTGAAAATCCAAGTATAGAACATTCCCATTATTTGGAGCAATTTTAACAGGACAATGTTTGTTTAAACATTATTTAGTAATTCCTATTGCATAACCAATGACAAAATCAGTATGTTTATCTTTCTTTTCTTTGAGATGGAGTCTCACTCTGTTGCCCAGGCTGGAGTGCAGTGGCACAATCTCAGCTCACTGCAAGCTCTGCCTCCTGGGTTCATGCCATTCACCTGCCTCAGCCTCCCGAGTAGCTGGGACTACAGGCGCCCGCAACCACGCCTGGCTAATTTTTTGTATTTTTAGTAGAGACGAGGCTTCACCGGGTTAGCCAGGATGGTTTCAATCTCCTGACCTCGTGATCCACCCGCCTCAGCCTCCCAAAGTGCTGGGATTACAGGCGTGAGCCACCATGCCCGGCCTCAGTGTGTTTATCTTTCAACTCATTCTTCAACCTCCAATTTTAGTTTCCTTTATTTCTAAGTTTTTATATTTGTAATGTTAATTATAATTTTACTAATTAGTTTGTCAGCTTTAAGTAATATTGCCGGTGCCTAGTTACATTCTGTACCTTACTTTCCACCTTACTCTCCCACGTTAGATACATCATTTCTAAACTTCCCGAAGTAAAGTTCTGTAAAAGCAGAGTCTTGAGAGAAATGTTTTCAAGTGCCCACTTCTGATTATCTAGGATTTCCTCCTGGATACTTTTTGACGGTAATCAATGATGCCTGGGGCCTTTCTGTTCACACACTTCCTCTAATAACAATGGAGGCAGAGGGCGGTGGATCACCTGAGGTCAGGAGCTCGAGACAAGCCTGGCCATCACGGCAAAACCCCATCTCTACACAAAAATTAGCCAGGCATGGTGGTGCATGCCTGTGGTCCCAGCTACTCAGGAGGCTGAGGCAGAAGGATCTCTTTAGCCCAGGGAGGTGGAGGTTGCAGTGAGCCAGGATTGTGCCATTGCACTTCAGCCTGGGCGACAGAGCGAGACTGTCAAAAAAAAAAAAGGAACAATGGAGGTTCTCTTTGCTCCAACTTACCTGAAGATCACTTCTGGTTTTGTAGTGCAGTACAATTTAAATGAAAAATAATTTAGAATGTGGGCCAGCCACATGGATTTTAATGCTTCTGAAGGCAGAAGAAAAGACAATTTTAGATTTGGTCAAATGAAATCCTCATATTAACTTCTTTTGGGCAAAACTGACAACAAAAGTATTCTTTCCATTACCTAAACGGGATCAATCACTGTAGACGCCCCTGAATCATAAGCCTAAATGACATTAAACTTTAATGAGTCCATTAAACTTTAATAAAAGTTCAAATAATATACTATCTAAAAGAAACTATACTATTTTGACAGAAATACGTTAGAAGTAAAAGAATGCAAAAAATTACATAAAAATACTAAACATAATAAAGTTGGAGTCGCTACTTCAATATCAAATAAAATAAAGTTCAGATAAAGCAATATTACAAGGCATGAAGAGAACACTGCTTAACAATAAAGGGGACAATTCAGAAAGAGTACATCGAAATCCTAAATATTTATGCACCAAATTACAGAACTTTAAAATGCCTTAAGCAAATCTATAGTGCAAAAAGAAAAAATAGCCAAACCCACAATTAAAGGGTAGAGATTTCAACACTCTTTTGTCAACAATTGATAGCAAAAATAAACAGAAATGTGTAAGGGAAGAGCCCCATCATGGGATGGCTGTTTTTTTTGTTTGTTTTTTTTTTTTTACAGAGTCTCACTCTGTCACCAGGCTGGAGTAAAGTGGCGCGATCTTGGCTCACTGCAACCTCCACCCTCCACCTCCCAGGTTCAAGCAATTCTCCTGCCTCAGTCTCCCGAATGGCTGGGACTACAGGCACCCTCCACCACGCCCAGCTAATTTTTGTATTTTTAGTAGAGACGAGGTTTCGCCATGTTAGCCAGGGTGGTGTCCATCTCCCGACCTCGCGATCCGCCCACCTCGGCCTCCCAAAGTGCTAGGATTACAGGCGTAAGCCACATGGTGGCCTTTCTATATGTATCCCTATAGGACAAGCAACAAAGATTTGAACTGCTGGCCAGGCACAGTGGCTCACACCTATAATCCCAGCACTTTGGGAGGCCGAGACAGGCAGATCATGAGGTCAGGAGATCGAGACCATCCTGGCCAACACGGTGAAACCTGTAATCCCAGCACTTTGGACTGCGCTCCAGCCTGAATGACAGAGTGAAACTCCGTCTCAAAAAAAAAAAAAAAAAAAATGGAACTGCCTCTAATCTGAGTCTCGCCATAGCAGCTTGCAATTCTCCTGGAACATAAGAAAAAGGCGTGGGAGGAGCTGCCTCAACACCATCACCCATTTGCCTCCCTATCCCTCTTAGGAGGTTGTTATAAGACAGTTGCTCATTACCTGCTGGTATGTGGAATGATGCTTTCTGCTCTACTCCTACCTAGGGTTTAGCTACAGAAGATAATGCCCCTTACTGTCATAGGAGTTTAATATCCAGAATAGATAAACAACTTCTGCAATTCAAAACAACAATAAAACTAACTGAATTTTTTTATTGACAAAATACTTGAATCAACGTCTCTCCAAAAATGTATAAATAGCCTATAAGCACATGAAAAGATGCTCAACATACCTGGTCACTAGGGAATTGCAAAGCCAAACCACAATTAGAAACCAATTCATACCCATTTAGGATGGTCGTTATTGGAAAAAAATGGAAAATACCAAGTATTGGTGAGAAGTTGGAACCCTTGTGCAACTGTTGGGGGGAATGTAAATGATGCATCCTCTGTGAAAGACAGTTTGGTTGTTCCTCAAAAAATTAGAATTACCATATGATCCAATAATTCCACTTCTAGATACAGACCCCAAAGAAAGACCCAACCAGATACTTGTATACCATCGTGCACAACAGCATCAATCACAATAAACAAAAGGTGGAAGCAACCCAAGTGTGTGGACAGATGAACGGATAAACAAAATGCAGCATGTACACACCGTGGAATATTATTCAGCCTTAAAAAGAGAATGAAATACCTGGTGCTTGCTACAACATGAATGAACCTTGAAACATTATGCTAAGTGAAATAAGGCAGAGGCAAAGTGACAGATATTTTATGATTCCACACATATGAAGTGCCTAGAATAGATAAATTCACAGAAGCGGAAAGTAGAACGCAGATTACCATGATGTATGCATCTGCACCCCACCTACCACCAGAGATTCTACATGTTTTCACTTGGGTAATACCAATGACAAGAGGAGGAATGTAAAGAGTCTTTTATCCTGTCTCTGAAGCCCTATAAGAGGGAAGTCTCAACTTCCATGCTGGAAGTATGGGGTATGGGGACTTTGACTACACAGTTTCTGTTTGGGATTATCCACAGTTTCTGGTAATAGATAGCAGTGATGCTTGTGTAACACTGTGCACATGCTTAAAGTCACTTAATTACACACTTTAAAATGGTTAAAGTGGCAAATTTTATGTTATGCATATTTCACCACAGAAAAAATAAATAAATACATAAATAAATAAATGAACTTTGGAAAAAACAAACAAACCAACCTGGCCTGCATCCAGTCTTTCTTTTCCATAGCATCTATGCAGACTGCCCGAATCTTCATGCTTTCTTTACTGGGGGGCAGGGGTTGCAGTCTTGCTCTGTCATCCAGGCTGGAGTGCAGTGGCACGATCTTGGCTCACTGCAACCTCTGCTTCCAGGGTTCAAGCAATTCTCCTGCCTCACCCTCCAGAGTAGCTGTGATTACAGGCGCCTGCCACCACACCCGGCTCATTTTTGTATTTTTAGTAGGGATGGGGGTTTCACCATGTTGGCCAGGCTGGTCTCGAACTCCTGACCTCAAGTGATCCCTCCACCTCAGCCTCCCAAAGTGCTGGGATTACAGGTGTGAGCCACTGTACCCTGTCTGATTTTTCATGCTTTCTTTTGCCCATTTTCAAGTTATTTTCCTCCCAGAGACTGCAAGATAGAGTTCATTTAAATTCTGAAGACATATTTAACAGACGAGCAAAGTTTCCCTTCATGCTAGGTAACGCTTTGATCTTCAAGGTACTCATGGTTAAAAGAGCATATACATTTCAGAACTAAAATAAGATGAAAACTACTGATTATTTGTTTAACCTTAGCACTAAAAATAGGCCTCTGATGTTAGAGACTTCACAATATGATTTCTTCATTAATCTGGATATATGTGTGGATGTGTCTCTGCGTGTGTATCTCAACTTATTGTAGCTTTAAAAAAAAATTCAAAATCCCCTTTACCATGAAAACAAGGTTATGCTTCGGTTTTCATAAAGCCCCTTAAGGTCTAAGCAGAATATTGCATATTTGTAATTTAAAATATTGTCATTAAAAAGTGCATTTGGTGAGACCTAGAAAATGGTCACTTAAAACCAAAAGTAAATACAATGCTTTGTTGACAGGTAGGAGCTGCTTCCTCTTTCTATCTGCCTCCCGCCATGCCCCTTCTCCCAACAACCCCTTAGCTTCTAGCTAAGTAGAAAGGATGTTCTAGCAGCTACTAAGTAGCACCTGAAGCGCCTGTATGAAGTGCTTGGTCTGTGTTTCTGTTAAAAAATGTCTAACAGAGGTTTAGGTAAAATTTATCCTAAAGGAATAAAAACGTAAATTATTTTGTGAATGAGGCTCTGAGCTGACTCACTGTATGCATTGTTGTAAAAATGTGTAACTGGAATAACATGTTGCTTGTTTGAACTGTAAGTGCTTACAAAGTATTTTTAGAAATCTCTCTAACTTTGAAATGTTTTACCGTGTAAGTGATGTCTTGTTAGTTGGCAAGTTAAAAATCTTTTTCAGGGTCCTTGGCTACACATCAGCAGGAATAACTGATAAGTCCCCAAAATTCGAGAGTGTTGCTTAGATTTTTCTTGTAACATTTCTTGAAACAATGTAGGTAGAATCACATCGCTGAATCCCCCTGGCAAAGAAAAAACTGTTGCCTTTTACAAAGAACAGTATGTTCCTGATCTAGAAGTTGCAGCTTTTGGAAAAGTTGCCCCATTTGTGGCCGGGCACGGTGGCTCACGCCCGTAATCCCAGCACTTTGGGAGGCGGAGGCGGGCTGATCACGAGGTCAGGAGATTGAGATCATCCTGGCTAACACAGTGAAACCCCGTTTCTACTAAAAATACAAAAAATTAGCCGGGCGTGGTGGTGGGCGCCTGTAGTCCCAGCTACTCGGGAGGCTGAGGCAGGAGAATGGCATGAACGTGGGAGGCGGAGCTTGCAGTGAGCAGAGATCACGCCACTGCACCCCACCCTGGGCTGCAGAGTGAGACTCCGTCTCAAAACAAAAAACAAAAAACAAAAAGTTGCCCCATTCGTGATGCAGAGTTCTGATGGAGAGATATTTGAAGTTGATATGGAAATTGAGAAATAATCTGTGATTATCAAAACCATGTTGGAAGATTTTGAGTGGATGATGAATGATGGATATGATGACCTAGTTCCTCTACCAAATGTTAATGCAGCAATATTTAAAAAGGTCATTCAGTGGTGCACTCACCATAAGGACGACCCTCCTCCTCCCCAGGGTGATGAGAACAAAGAAAGGGGAACAGACCATACTCCTGTCTGGGATCAGGAATTCCTTAAAGTTGACCAAGGAGCACTTTTTAAACTTATTCTAGCTGCAGACTACTTAGACATCAAGTTTCCTTGATGTTACATACAACACTCTTGCCAATATGATTAAGGGGAAAACTCCTAAGGAAACTGACAAGTCTTTCAATATCAAAATGAATTTATGGAAGAGAAGGAAGCCGAGGTGCACTAAGAGAACTGTGGTGTGATGAGAAGCAAAATGTGTCTGACACTGTAACACTATAAAGACAGTTCCAAACACTAGTTGTAGTGCTCTGTTTACAGTTGCTAATGTTAGACAAATGCAGCAGCAAATCAATTCTGTTAGCAGAATATTGTCATCGTTGCATGAGCAATCTGAGTAGTTTCCAAGTGTATGGCTAAGTTTCTTCTGGTATGATTGAGAGCTTCTTTTTTTATCCTCTTAACAAAACTAAACTGCGGGTTCTCTATTTAAAAAAACAAGAAATAAAAGAAAAAATTAAAACACTCCCAGTTTGTAGATGACGTGATTTTTCTGAGTAGAACTACTTAAGTGAATTCAGCAAGTTTTTAGGATATAAGATCAACACACAAAAACATACTAACGACAGACATGTGGAGATGGACTTTAAAACAATATGATTTAAAATTATCTCATAGAAAAGGAAATATTTAGGTACGAAATTATGTACAAATTTTAACAAAATACATAAAAGATATGTATCCTAAAATTTAGAAAATGCTGATGAAAAGAATCAAAGGAGACCTAAATAAATGGATATATATCATGTTCATGAATTGGAAATTTCAACATATTAAAGATGTCAGTACTTCAAAAGTTGACCTACAGATTTAGTACAATTTTCACGAAAGTCCCAACAACGGTTTTGTAGACATAAACAAGTTTATTCTAAAACGTATATGGAAAGGCACAGGACCGAAAATAGTGAAAACAATTTTCAAAAAGAGTAAAGTGAAAGGAATCCCTGGGCCTGGTGTTGCTATATGTCTACAGAAAGCAATGCAATGTGTTGCTGGCAGAGGCAGAGACGCCTAGAACCCAGGAACAGAGTAGCTAATCCAAAAACAGACCCACACAATTATGCCCAATGAATCTGTAAAAACAATTACATGGAGGAAGGGTAACCTTTCAATAAATTGTGTTGGGACAATTATTATGCATCCATGGATAAAATAATGAACTTTACATTTAAGCTCACATCTTACCAAAAATGAACTAAAAATGGATCACAAATTCTCCCCGGCTGGAGTGCAGTGGCGCCATCTCGGCTCACTGCCACCTCCGCCTCCGGGTTCAAGCAATTATCCTGCCTCAGCCTCCTGAGCAGATGGGATTACAGGCGCCCACCACCACGCCCGGCTAATCTTTGCATCTTTACTAGAGACGGAGTTTCACCATGTTGGCCAGGCTGGTCGCGGTAATTCCTGACCTCAGGTGATCCGCCCTCCTCAGCCTTCCTAAGTGCTAGGATTACAGGTGTGAGCCACCGCACCTGGCCTAAAACTATAAATATTTTAGAAAAATAAACATAGGAGAAAGTCTTCAGTACTTAAGACTACGTGGTGTTTATAAAATACACGGTGCTTTCATAAAATTATTTTTTTAAAATAAAACTAAACACGTATCTATCATACAGCCCAGCAATAAAAGTTTTAGGCATTACAGTATTACAGAGAAATGAACATTTCTGTTCACATGAAAACATGTGTACAGTTGTTCATAGTGGCTTTATTTGTATTAACCAAAAGCTGGAAATAACCCAAATGTTTTCCTATAGTGAATGGTTAAACAAACTGTGGTAAGTTCATAGAATTATCTTTCCTTTGAGATGCCATTCCTGAAACTATAAAAACTTTTCTGGAAAACCTAAGCAATGAATTTATCGCTGTTTCGTTTGTATTGCCTATTTAAGGAAGTAAAATGAACGATAATTTTTGCCCTCCTTTACCTATGGTCATGTGATAAGCCCTTAATAGAAGTCAGCTTTTGCCAGCGGCGCCCAGTGGCTCACGCCTGTCATCCCAGCACTTTAGGAGGCCGAGGTGGGCGGATCACCTGAGATCGGGAGTTAGAGACCAGCCTGACCAACGCGGAGAACCCTGTCTCTACTAAAAATAGAAAATTAGCTGGGCGTGGTGGCGCATGCCTGTAATCCCAGCTACTCGGGAGGCTGAGGCAAGAGAATCGCTTCAATCCGGGTGGTGGAGGTTGCTGTGAGCGGAGATCGCTCCATTGCACTCCAGCCTGGGTGACAGAACTGGACTCTGTCTCAAAAAAAAAGTCAGCTTTTATTATGAGGGGCTCTCCATCTCCAGATGCCTGTAAGGAAAGGAGTGAGCTAAGCATCTGGAACACCGTGGGGGTTTTGGACTGAGTGCCTACGGTGTGTTGGGCCCTGTGTAGGAGTTTCATATATATTATTTTATAACACTATGGCTAGCTCTTACTACCCAAATTTTACAAGTTAGGAAACTAAGGATTAGCATTACTTACTCAAACAAACAGTGGGTGAGTGGGGAAATTGGAATTCATATCCAGATGTCTCTGAGTACAGAAACCATATTCTCTATACCACACTTTTTTGTCCCTTCATAACTTCATCTGTGTGAGTGGCCAGGAGTAACGGGTTATGCAACTGCCGGAAGCGCTCTGCTCTTGTGTTCAATGCACAGGATGCGGAACATTCATTTAAAATCTTCCTGCCCATTCCATGGCTGAGTCTCATCTCTAGCCAGCAGAAACCCATTTTTAGTGGCTGGTAAGCCACTAAATTTACTCTTTATCCCCAAAATGACCATCATTGCATATTTAAGTACATTTTATTTCTAGATGCCTGATTCATTTCAAATCTATGTAAATTGTTAGTTTCTTATGAACAATTAAATTTAGAGTATACATATGTCAACAACTTTTCTGTTAGTGAAACTGTGAGATCCTGTCACTCAGTGTGACATCGCTGAAAATTAAGGGATTCGCAATCTTTGCTGACTTGTGTTCCAAGTCTGGGTCAACTATTTGCTGCATGACGTTGGCAATATTATTTAACCTCTAATAGAGTTCATCTGTTTATCTATTAAAACAGTGAAATGATATTTATCTGAAAGAATCCAGTATATTAATTTAGAGGTACACCCATTAACAAACACATTACTTTATGTAAATTGGTAATCTATACCTGCTTCTGCTTATTCATTACTTTAAATAACTACAAAGAACATATTCAGACCCAAGGACATAAAATAAGCACTCAAATAACATCTATTGAAAAAAATGAATGTCACTTTTGTCAAATTATTTCTAAAAAAAAAAAAGTAACTTATTTAGAAAATCTCAAATCTACATTAAGCACCTTGTATTTTAGCATTGTCACCACTTTTACTGAGAGTCAATAGGGACTATTCCTGATTCTGGAAGGCAGAACATAGATAAGGAGACCCACAAAATTGGAGTCTGATCTGGGTCACATTTTCAACATTTAAAATTACCGTGTGACTTTGGTGAGTCATTTGAATTCTCCATTCCTGTTGTCTATCTATAAATACAAATAATAAAGACATTTATTCTTAAATTAAGTTTCAATTTTTCATCTATAAAATCAAGTGCTAAATATACACATTTAGCAATTATAATGCTATAGAGAGATGTTTCTGTAATTTCTATTCCTCTTCCAACTTTGCACCATTTTGCAAACATCCTCATGTTAAAGGTTGCAGTTTCTTCCAATTTCTTACTACCATGGTGTGCTCATAAATGCTTGAAATCCCACTTGAATAGGATTCAAGACAGCGTAAGGTGTTAATCTGACCATTTGTTTTTAAGAGTCTATCCTGTTTAAGGCCATGAGATACATTTCTAAGTGTTCTGAACAACATCATTTAAATCTTCTCATATCCTGTTTTTAAAAAAGTGGTAATCTTGGGTGAAGCCACTTGATCAATAATTTTTTAAGGTCCTTAATTTTCTCAACTCCAGGACATTTTCCTATCCATTGGACCATTTGAATTTCATCTTTATGTTTTGTGGGTGTTTTTGGTAATTTCCTTTTTACTGCATTCCATGACTTTTAATGTTTCCATTTAGGGAATTGTTCTCAAAGAATTTGAGTTGAAACTCATACTACATATTTATAAAATGTATAAATTATTTACAACTTAGCATTAAAAAATCAAATATGTCCAATTCAAGTAGCTGGTACAGAATCACTTATTTTCTTAAATATGATACATTACGATTATATCATGTTTTAAATCTCTAACAAACATGACTCCATAATATTTGGCTACAAGTTTATATAATACAAATGCTTATATGATGGCTGAGAAAACAAAAATTTTCATTCTTACACTTTTTAAATTGTTATTTTGTCTTCTTCTTTTAATGGAGACTTGGTACAGTTTCACCTGGATGCTCTCTATATTCAGGGGAATATACCAGCTATCTGGTATTATCACAAAATTGTCACATAAAATTAACCATCCCGGGTGGGGTGAGGCATTGTTGAAGAAGGCATTGTTGAAGAAAACCTTCAACAAGCATGAAAAATACGTGGACTAGAATCAGAGGGCAAGTTCATCTGCTTTACCCTAATAGGTCAAAGCAAGAGAAGGGAAGGGCAGAAAGGTTGCTTTTATTCCTATTAGTCAAGGTATTTTTTTCTTTTAATCACTAGCTGCTTTAAATATCTACTTATGTTCTCAAAGTGTCAGGGTCCACATTAATTGTTCTAATGTTCCATAGCTTTGCTCCAGGAAACTTGTGAAATGTCTGAGGTAGTAAAAAGATACCATAATGGATAACAATAGGGAATAATAATTGAGTACTAGATATTTTCTATGCATTCGTTTATTTTATCCTCATAACAACCCTCTGAAGTAGGTACCAATATGTTATCATTTCACACATGAGGAAACTGATGATTAGAAAGCTAAAGTGACCAGCTAAGATCACCCAGCAATGAAAAGTCAGAATAGTGGCTCAAATGTCCATAGAATCCCAAAGCCCATGTTCTTACACAACATAATAAACTGCATCCTTGTTTTCTTTTATTAACACTCCAGTACATATCAACTGTGTGCTACAAATAAATTGTGTGCTGTTTGGGCTACAAATAAATAGGAAAAGATAAGCTGAGGATGGTTGTTGGTCTGCTCCCTGCCTTTCTCTTTTGCCTTCCCACTTAAGGAACCAAGCCATGCCACCTACTGCATGCCAATAGTGGGAATCGCTTCCTTATGTATTTCCTTGAAGGGTTACTGAAAAATAAAATGAAATCATCATTGAGGCACAGAAGGGCAATTTAAGTATAAACAGCCAAAACAGGCAAGGGAGCTAAATGTAACAAGTACAACGTGGGATATTATACATGAAAGGGTATTAAAAAATTGCCATCACCCAAAGTCTACCCTGCAAACAAATGCAAATAATTCTATGCACTGAGTATTCATGTAAGGATACAATGCAGTCTGTATCCTCAAGAAGCTCAGACTCGTTGGAAAAACAAAATTCCAAAGTAAGGGCAAAAAAATTATTCAAACATAATTAAGCACCAATAATAAGTGTTTCAGGCACCTCTGGGAGGTAAGAAAAAAAATGCTGGCAAATAATTGGCTTCTGTCTTCTAGCTCCTCCAAGAAAACTCAAAGAAAATTGAAACACCTGCCAAGAGGCAGCGAAAATCAGTCAGTGCCACCTTTCAAAAGTGGCATACTTCAACCAGGAACTTTCAGCTCAATAAAGCCCTCAAAACAACTGGCTGTGACTTTCCAAATGTTTCATCTTCACAAGCTTTGCTTACATAAGTTGCACTCAAGGAAATAAAAGCAACCATGAGTTTCGACAACATTAAGTAATAATATGGTCCAGTTGGCAGGAGCTGCTGCCTCTGGTCTCCAGCACAGGTGGGATTTCAACACAGCCGGGGGTATCCTGCCTCTGTTTCTAGATGTCCCACAATGGCAAAGCCTGCCTGGCTCACTCCTGTTCCCTCAGCACCCAATGTCTTGTCTGGCATATAGTGGGTGCCCAATAAACAAGCAAATGAATGAAGTTAACAATCAGATGAAAAACTGCAGGGTAATTTGGGGATGGTATTCCCTTCTGTGGGTTCCTTCTGTAATTTTATGATGCTCATTTCAAACAGAGAAGCAGGCTTTGGCTTTCTTTGTTTCAGAAGAGGTCTGAAGTCAGTTGCAATGGCTGTCTTGTATGGAAATCCAGAGTCACTGAAACAACTATTATGGATTTTCTGGAGCTGACAGAGAGAGGGAAGGGTAACTTTAAGGGCTGGAGGAAGAAAGAGGGAAACGTGTCTCAGGGAAGATGGGAAAGAAGACAGAGATTGGGGGACCTGCTAAATAGCTAAGACTTAAGGCCCGTTGTGGCAGCACTCTGGGGGCACTCAACTTCCACCTCAGCCCCAATTCCAGCACCTCAAGCTCAAGAAAGTCTGCAGGCTGACAAAATGGGTGTCTGCATTTTACCCCCATGCACTTCTTGAGACCATTTGAGACCCAAGAGACTTTTGCACGGCACCCTGGGTAGGGGGCAAGAGCAGGAAACATAGAGAACAAATGTATCCCAATAATGACCAAGGTTGAAATTAAACCCACCCTTGCAGGATGAGAAAACTTAAGGAAAGATTTAAGAAAATTAACAAAGGCAATTATTCTTCTGACTGTGAGATTATAGATAGAGAGTCATAACTGCTACAGCGGTTTACAAATTGCAAACAAGTGTAAAGCTCTCAACTGGTGATGCATTTATCATCCAGTGAAGCCTGATGAGTTAGCAAATATTGTTTTGCATAGAGCACATCCATGCAAAGTCATGCTAGGGTGTGTGGATGCCAACATCACATCCACACACCTGTCGAACATGGGGCACCAATTTGGAGCCTCAGGGCAGGATTCACATGTGGCCCTATCCAGCAGTTTCTTTAGCCTGACTACTCAAATTACATGTCAACTCCCTAGGATTTATAAATTCATCCTAGTACTAGGACTTACGGTTCATCTTTATGGCCATCCCACTGTCTAATGATTGACACTCAACTAGTGCTGTTAACTAGTGTTATTAACCAACAATAATAATGATGAAAATAACAAAACTGAAAATAGTGCTATCGTTATGGAGTTCTCACTCTCTGCCAGGGAATGCACTGACCTCTTTACGTGGATCAGTGAGGTGAAAAACAGGAAAAAAAACAACTTATTTTGTCATTTTACAGATAAGAGGATTGGTGTTATCTTCATTTTACAGAAGAGGAAATAGAGACTTAGAATGGTTTTTAACTCGCTCATGTTTATGGTAAAGGCAGGATTGAAACTCAGGCAATCTGACTCCAGAGCCCATGATTTTTAAATAAAATTTTATTATGGTAAGACAGATTTTAAAGTGCACAATGCAATATTACTATCTATAGGTAGTATTGTACAGCAAATCTCCAGAACTTATTCATCTTGCATAAGTAAAACTTTATACCCGTTGATTAGCAACTCACTGTTTCTACTTCTCCCCAGCTCTCTGGCAATCACAATTCCACTCTACTTCCACAAATGTGACTATTTTACATACCTCCTATGAGTAAAATCATGCATTATTTATCCTTCTGTGACTAGATTATTTCACTTAGCATAATGTCCTCCAGGGTTATCCATATTATCACACATGGCAGGATTTCTTTCTTTTTGAAGGCTGAATAATATTCCACTATATGTATACCACATTTTAAAAAATCTATTTGTCTGTTGATGGACAGTTAGGTTGTTGCCATGTGGTAGCTATTGTGAATAGTGCTGCAATGAACATCAAGTACTGATATATCTTTGAGATCCTGATTTCAGCACCCGGAAGTGGGATTGCTGGATCATATGGTAATTTTATTTCTACATTTTTGAGGAAGTTTCATAGTGTTTTCCAGAGCAGCTACACCGTTTTGCATTCCCACCAACAGTGTGCAAGGATTCCAATTTCTTCACATTCTCACCAATGCATGTCTTTTGGCTTTTTCATAATAACCATCCTAAGTGGTGTGAGGTGATATCTCATTGTGGTTTTGATTTCCATTTTTCTGATGATTCATGGCATTGAACGTATTTTCACATAACTTTTGCAGGTCTTCTTTGGAGAAATATCTACTCAAGTCCTTTGGCCATTTTTAAATCTGGTTTTTGGGGGTTTTTTTGCTATTGAGTCATAGGGAAGAACCCATGCTTTTACCTATTACAAAATATTGCCTCAATATGCAGTTATTAACAAACAAATAAGTGCTAAGTGTTCAAAGATGGTTCCACGTAATATACTGTCCAAGCTACAAAGATCCAGAAGTTCCCAACCTCACTATGTCTCTTAATGTCCCAGTTTTCCTACCACTGGAGAAACAGCAACAATGACCTACCTTGTATTCCAGCATTCAGGTAAACACCCTTCCAGCAAACACCCTTCCAGCTAAACATTATTCCCCGTCCAGGCATACTCCCCAACATAATTATAAAGGCAGCATTCTTCCTGCTAGACCCAAAGAACTCTGCCTTACTGATTTCCAAGGGGCTGGGATTGGAGACTCTCCCCAGGGAAGAGATATTACATCTACAGGAGCAGTAGTTTGAAATAAACATGCACACACATATGTGTATATATGTATATGCATATATATATACACATATCTGTACATATACTATATATAATGTTTTTATTTGGAGAAGTATAAATTACATATTATTCTCTAATATAAACAACCATATTCATATATGGTTTATAAACCATATAAACTATATTCATATATGGTTTATAAACCATATATAAACCAAATTTGGTTTTTTATTCATATTTTACTATGTGAAATATAGTAAAATCATCTTGGATAGTGGGGAGGTCAACAAGATTGATGATTTTCAAAGATGTGGGGAGTAAGTTTTGATACTGGGAGCTAACTTATTTTATCTTCAGAACACCTCTCTGAGGGGAGTCCTTATTTTAGTTTGGGCTCCCAAACTAAGAATTCGGTTGCAAGTGTTAGGAAGTGTTCCCATGACTGGTGGTGGTGGGGAAGGAAGCAAGAAAGTACGCTGGGGAAGGGAAGGAAAGGAAGCCAAGAAAGGGTGCCTTACAAGCAAAGTCTTACCTAGGGAAACTGCTCAGTCCCTCAGGGAACTCTGGAGACAGTGTAGGCGGTGATTCTCAAAGTGTGGTCCCCAGACCAGCAGCATCAGCATTACCTGGGAATTTGCCAGAAGGGCAAATTCTCAGGTGCCTACCCCAGACTTAATGAATGAGAAACTCTGGGGTGGAGCCCAGCACCCTGTATTTTAACAAGTCCCGCTAGGACTCTGATGCACATGAGAGTGTGCATGTAGCACACCTCCAAGTTGTCGTGATCAGGAAAGGGAGCCAGAGTATTTAACCCACACCTATCATTGGTTAAGTGCTAGTGGGAGAGAAAGTGCATCAGCAGCTGGCATTTATGACAATTTTAAGAGATCCACATGGTCTGGAGAGGCACTGACTGTGTCTGCTAGGGAACTCTTACTCTTTCTTTTCCAAAGAGGTCAGCGAGGCCAGTGTGACTTGCCCAAGGCCACACAGCTGATCATTGTCAGAATCAAAATTCAAATCTAGATCTGTCTGACTTCAGAACCAATCTTTTAACCAAAATACTACACTGCTGCAAGATGGGCATTGGTGAAAAAAATTGTAACACCTACACTTCTACAACAGCTCAAGGCCCCTTCCTCTTGCCTTCTCTGGCTTATTTTGCTCAAGTAAACATTTTCACTGAATGAACCAATCACTTAGGTTTAAATATTGACGGCATGTTTGCATAACAATCATTCTGTCAGTGACAAATCTATTTCCTTCATTTAGAGAGCTTCAACACCACTAACCTAAAAGATCAATTGAGGGCAGGATTATTTCCTTCTTAGAATTTTATGGGAATAGTGCATTCTACAGAGACTATCTAAAATAGAAAAGCTTGCCTTCTAGTCCAGTCTGTAGTGGTATCTATTTATATTTTAATGAAAGGAAGTATACATAATAACGACTGTATAAATTTGTTTTGCAAGTAATCCAAAATAACTGCTTGGAAAGAATCATGATTAATGGAAAAATTTCTAAGTAATAGCCTTTCTTTTCATCAACATAGCAATAACCAGCAAAACTTGGAGAATAGCTATTTCATAAGTGTGATGATTCAATGCAACTGATTTACAAACTGCTATGTAACATAGGGTAGTATACTGTTCCTCAGTTTGGGTTTCATAGACCCCCCCAAGACTTTATAGACTGTGCATTGCCTTTCATGAGTTGTACAAGTGTTTTATTATTGTCACTTAAATTATAATCTTAAAAAAAATTTAACGGTCATAACAAGAAAACTTCTGCTGATATTTTCTAGTTGAAAAAGAGTCTAATTATATTAAACTACATCATCACTGTTGTTTCTGCAATTAAAGTCTTCAGATGTATTTCAAGCAGTTCACCCAGTTTTTCCTGTACAAACAGCCCATATAATACTCAAGTTTGAGAACCATTATATAGTGAATTGGACCCTTGCTACTCAAAAGTATGGTCGCTGGATCAGCAACAGCAGCATCTCTCAGGAGATTATTAGAACAGTATAATCTCAGGCTCCATCTACATCCACTGAATCAGAATCTGCACTGGATTCCAGCACAAGAGGCTCTGAGACTGGATCCCAATGCCAACACTTACTGAATGTGTTATTTAACCTTTCTGAGTTTCAGGGTTCTCATCTGTAAATGAAGATGGTAATGTAAATTCCTACCTCCTAGGTTTTCCATGGAGATTCAATTAAAGAATGCACATAAAAGATGTCAATCATATAGTGTAACACAAAGCACTCAATAAATATTACCTATTACAATATTTTCCTCAAAACAGCAAGAATAAAATATCATATAGGTGGTTTTCTATTTTAGCCAATAAAATTATGCATCTTCAAAATGCTCATGGCTGACATTGCCTTTGACATTTGGGGAATATACACTCGGATTTCCTACTAATATGTTAGTGAATGAAAGACGTAATATTGATTTGTTTAATGGCAATGTGTAACCTGATAGCTTATCAAATTCTCTGTGCAGAACAAGTAGATTTCCAGAAACAGCATTTAAGCTCCACTTGAGAGAAAAATATTTGTTTGCTGCAGAAATTAGGAGAGTCAATTGGAAACTCTCCTACTGATAGACTTGCATTCAGAAGAAGACTCAGTCCATACAATTCACATTTACATCTTTTCTTCAAAGCCCCTAAAATATTGACTCATATTTTAAAACACAACATCGAGCCCAATTCAATGTGACTGAAATTAAGACACACAGACAGCCTTATCATGTCGTTATGGCAACTTCTCACAAAACTGTCCTTTTAGTCATTGGACAATTGCTAATTTTCTTGCTTTGCAAGGAAGCCCCAGTTGCTTCCTCAGAAGGCTCAGCCTGGTATCAAAAGAAATTGTATATGATGGAGATAGAAGCATTCACAACGGTCACTTTTGGGAAAATAACATTTTATTATTAGTCACGCTTTGCATTTCAACTTGTTTTCCTCCTCAGCATGCCATTTGTGGTGTCTCTGATTTCTGTTAGTTTAGCAGACTGTCACAATAAAGAGACTGGTTGAAACTTTGCTTTCTTTCTAAATCGCAGGATGGTACAAAACTCCAAAATCATCAAAAACTGAGAGGGATTTTCAGATGGAAGCTCTCTCATCTCTGTGTCCTTCGAGTCTAATTAACATGTCTACTGGATGAACAGTAGAGAATCACTGAAGTCCTAACATGTATTTTAAAGTTATTTACATATTTTCCAAAGTGCATAAGAATTATTTTAGTATTTTACTTTTGCAGGACTAAACTGGAATAATTTATGAAACAAATCAGGTATTTGATGAGTGGTCGTAACTAGAACCATGCTTGGAACTCAATGAAAGTGTTTAAAACAAAGATCTTTATTCATGAAACATTAACAATTCCGAGAAACTGTTCTAGATTAAAGGAAACTAAAAAGACACGATAACTAAATAAAATGTGGTATCCTCAACTGAATTCTGGAGTGAATAAAAAAGCAGTCTAAGGATATTATTGGGACAATTGGAGAAATTTGAATATGAGCAGTATATTAGATAATGATCTTAAGGTTAGATGCTCAAATATAATCACTGTACTGTGATTATGCAGGATAATTTCCTTGTTCTTAGAAGTTGATTGCTGAAATATTTGCTACAATGTCTGCAATTAATTTTCAAATGGTTTAAAACATACATATACATTCATACATACACATACACACACTATAAATAGATTAAAAAAGCAAATGTGGTAAATGTTAACAATTGACAAATCCAGGTGAAAAATATAAGATTGATCATCGTGCTATTCTTAGTAATAAAAAGTGGGGATGGAGAAGTCTTTTTTGATTAAAGGATTCAAATCTGATGGGAGGGAAATGGAAAAAAATAAAGATTCGGGTAACAAGGAAATATGATAATCTGATAGTGTATGAAATTTTACAAAAATTATTTTAGGATCAAAAGCATCCAAATAAGAGTCATCTCCATAGAGATAATATTTGACCCGAAATATATAAATAGATTTTATTACACATAAGAAAATACCTTTAAAATAACAGAACTAGAGTGAAATTATCCAAGACAGCTACAGAAGTGCCAGAAATAGTCATGAAAGCAAGCAAGCAAGAAAGAGGACTAGATATCTTAGACCTGTCATCTCAGATGACAAGTCTATAGACAGATGACGGACAGAGCCCGGAACCTCAGCTTTCAACCACATGTGTAAGCATTGCAGCCATTGCATGGCCTCTTTCAAAATGTCTAAAACCACACAGTCACTGAACTCATCAATCCATAAGCTTTCGAAACAGCAGAAAAGATCCAATAAACTAGTATAGTTTCTCAAATTCATCTTAGTAATGGACATAAATCTGACAAATATTCCCTTTATTCAGGTCTATTTTTCTTGTAAATTGTTTTCATATTTTAAAAAACTGATCAATCTAATTCTTCTTTCAGTTACATCCTTCAAAAATCATTAACACACAGTATATGGACCAGTAAAGTGTGTGAGCTGAGAAGTCAGCTTGCCGGAGGTTGAAATTTACTAGCTATCCACTCTTAACCTTTTGGAGTCTCAGAGTCCTTATCTGTAAAATGGGGCAAATAAACATCTTTTTTAGCTCACAGATTTCCTGTGCTGGTCAAATTAGGTATGCTTTTGAGATCGAGCCAGACAATATTATTTGTAACTCATTTCAATGTATCTATATCCATTTATTTCTTTAAAAAAAGAGATAGGAATATTTGAGAGCTACACAGCACAATACCTTGCCTACAGTAAAAAGACTAGTAAAAATACTAACACATAATCATGTAGGGTTCCTGGGAACCCCATAGAGAGGAAGAAAGTATATAATAGACTTCGGTGTTTTCGAAACCTGAGTTTACATCTCTAATTTCTTCTCTTTAGCTGTATATTCTTTGAGATACTTGAGATCTTTCTGGTTCATGCCCTCATCTGGAAAATGGAAATAATAACATCTCTGCATGGAGATGACAAAGTGTGGGTACAATGCCTACCACACTGTAGCTACTCAAGAAATGGAAGTCACAATCATTCTCATGCCACCAGCCTACTGAGCAGGTAAGTTTGTCCAATAACGTAAATGTATGCAGGTAGGTACCAAATTTTAAAAATAATAACATTTCAGATAGCTTCAGACATAGTCCATAGCTATTGAAATCTTTACCACTTCTAGCAACTGACTTTGTAGACACATTGATTGCATTTTCCTTTGGTTTACTTTTTAACTGAGGTATAATACATGCAGTAGATGAGTTACTTTTTTTTTTTTTTGAGACAGAATCTCGCACTGTCACCCAGGCTGGAATGCAATGGCGTGATTTCGGTTCACTGCAACCTCCCGGGTTCAAGTGATTCTCCTGTCTTAGCCTCCCAAGTAGCTGGGATTACAGGCGCACACTGCCACGCCCAACTAATTTTCTGTATTTTAGTAGAGATGGGGTTTCACCATGTTGCCCAGGCTGGTCTCAAACTCCTGAGCTCAGGCAATCTACCTGCCTCAGCCTCCCAAGTGTTACATTTTTAAAGTGCACTAATCACAAGGCACAGCTTGATGAACCTGTATATATACACATATGTACACTCCCATGTACCCACCACCTTGACTAAGATGTAAAGCATTTCCAGCATCTTCAGGCTGCTTGCAGTAAATACTCATCCCTGGAGGGAACCACTCTTCTGACCTCTGTCACTATAATTTCATTTTGTCTATTCTTGAACTTTGAATAAATGCAATGATACTGTACATAGTCTTTTCTTTCTTTCTCTCTCTCTCTCTGTGTGTGTGTGTGTGTGTGTTTGTGTATAGTATACAGTATGTTTTCTTTTGAAAACACATTAGAATTTCCAGTGTGAGCTGGGCACGGTGGCTCAAGCCTGTAATCCCAGTGTATTGGGAGGCAGAAGTGGGAGGATTGCTTGAGGCCAGGAGTTCAAGACCAGCCTAGGCAATAGAGTGAAACCTCCATCTCTACAAAAAACAAACAAACAAATAAGCAGAAAAAACCCCAGTGTGTTTCTGATGAGGCAGATTCCTGGACTCTTCCAGGAATCTTTTTATTACTAATTTTTTTGTTGTTATTGGAAGTCCTTTGTCTTGCTTTTACATTCATTTGTTGTTTGTTTCAGATCAATGTTCTGGTGATGTTCTGCATCCAGACCATCTTTCAAGAACTGAATGGTTACTAGACCATTCAGTGACAATAGCCAGATAGCCAGATGATACCAGCGGAAGACAACAGCCAGGTGATACCAGAGGAGTTAATATTAACAAGTATTATTAACAAACTTTTATCTGCCATTTGATTGCCTTCCTCCCAAGTTGCTGCCTGTTAAGACTCAGAGTCCTCTGCCTTGTTACTTCTCTACAAATGTACTGTTTTGTTGATGATGCTATAGAAGCTGGAATTCAAAGCCACCTCTTTGAGAACTATTCATTCCTGGATGTCTCCCATGCATTTGTGAAATATATACATTAAGAAACTTTTCTTTATTTTTCTCTTGTTAATCTGTCTTTTGTAACAGAGTCCATTCCAGTTATGAACCTATGGGTATTATTATTTTCCCCCACAAAGGAACAAGCTATCATGTTATGAAGACACTCAAGCAGCCCATTGGAGAGGTCCACATGATGAGGAACTGAGGCCTTCTGCCAAAAACCATGTAAACAAACCATCTTGGAAGTGGATCTTCCAGCCCCAGTCAAGATTTTAAATGACTGCAACCCTGGCCAATGTCTTGATCACAATATCATGAGGGACCATAAACCAGAGACACCCAGTTAAGCTTCTCCATAATCTTGCATCCACAGAAACTGAGATAACAAATGTTTGTTTTTTTAAGCTGGTAAATTTTGGGATAATTTATTATGTGGTCAGGAGTTCAAGACCAGCCTGGCCAACATGGTGAAACTCTGTCTCTAATAAAACTACAAAAATTAGACGGGCGTGGTGGTACAGGCCTGTAGTCCCAGCTGCTCAAGAGGCTGAGGCAGGAGAATTGTGGGAACCCGGGAGGCACAGGCTGCAGTGCGCCGAGATCGTGCCACTGCACTCCAGCCTAGGCAACAGAATGAGACTCTGTCTCAAAAAAAAAAAAATTATTATGCAGCAATAGATAACTAATACAGTGATTGCTTCACAGATGTATTAACCTTTTCTCTATTTGGTACCGTATCTTACACTTACATTTTTTGTAAGCCCCTGTAATCAGGGCAGTTGGTTATTACACAGAAAACATGTGCAACACTTAATTGACTCAAAAGGTAGTCTGTGTATTTTTTAAGCAAAAAAAAGTTTCTGCCAGGTACAGTGGCTGACACCTATAATCCCAATACTTTTGGAGGCTGATGTGGGAGCATCACTTGAGCCCAGGGGTTCAAAATCAGCCTGGGCAACATAGGGAGACCCCATCTCTATAAAAATTTTAAAAATCAGTGGCGGGTGGTGGTGCATGACTGTTGTCCCAGCTACTCCGGAGGCTGAGGTAGAAGGACTGCTTGAGATCAGGAGGTCAAGGCTGCAGTAAGCTATGATCACACCACTGCATTCCAGCATGGGCAACAGAGTGAAACCCTGTCTCAAAAAAAAGAACAAATTTTTTAAAGTGTCATGTTTCTGATGGAAAATTGTTATAATAATGTCATTTATTGAATACTCTTGTATGTGGGACAATTATTATATTACATTCATATATAACATAAATTATATTATGTTTATATATTACATAATCTATAATCATATTAAATTGTAAAATTATCTCATTTCAACCTTATCACAACTTTTGCAGTTGATATTATTATCACAATTTTATGGAGTAGAAAAGTCACAGAGAAGATGAGTAACTCATTAATAAATGGCAAAGTTAGAACTCAAAACCATGTCTTAGAAGACTATTTTCTGCTCTTTCTGTGACCACAAAAGACTCATTTTTAAAAAACTTTCCACCGGAAAATCATCCAATAAACATGTGTGACTTTGACTTAAATTGTGTCTTATCAGACAAAGTATCTCACAATCTTCCCACAGTAATCAAGATCCTAAATTATTATATTATTGTCTTCATCCATTTAGGTTATTTTTACATCCTTTTTTTTTTTTTTTTTTTTTGAGACGGAGTCTCGCTCTGTCGCCCAGGCTGTGGTGCAGTGGCACGATCTCTGCTCACTGCAAGCTCCGCCTCCCGGGTTCACGCCATTCTCCTGCCTCAGCCTCCCGCGTAGCTGGGACTACAGGCGCCCGCCACCACGCCCGGCTAATTTTTTGTATTTTTTAGTAGAGACGGGGTTTCACTGTGTTAGCCAGGATGGTCTCGATCTCCTGACCTCGTGATCCGCCCGCCTCGGCCTCCCAAAGTGCTGGGATTACAGGCGTGAGCCACCGCGCCCGGCCTTTACATCCTTTTTAACACATTAGAACATATCAAATTGATGTGGAAACTCTTAACTCAGCTGCACCCCGAATTTTCCTCCTGTGGTGAAATTCTTTTACATTATAATGAGTTTACTGGTACCACTGCTTACCAATCTCATTCTCTATTACTCTCACATAGGCTATAAAAATCTTAGCAAGTTGTTGGGAAAAATTAATTCAAACATCTCTATCATTAAAGTTAAGACAATGTTTCTATAAAAATCTGTCTCAATTTTTGAAATAAGCTATATGGAAACACACTTAATCTCAGTCTCAATAGATGTTTTTTTCACCATCAAAATGATCTTTCAGATAATTTAAGTCAAACTCATGCAATACAAGTGAGATAATTGTTAAAAAATTTTTTCTCAAACTGTTATAATTTTTTCATATCAAAAGTAACAACAATGGTTTCCTGCATTCACAGGTGAATGATTTTCTCCAATTTCTAAAATAAATGACCTCAAATGAATTCTTCCCAGAGCGCTATATTATATTGTGTATGTTTCTCTAACTACACATATTCTTAATTCAAAGACTAAAAGGATCTTAAAATTTCTTAACAATAGGTCTCATTGTCTTAAATTCTCATTGGTATGATTTTTCATAGAAGCAGATTTTTTTCCTTTCTCATTTTCCATTTGATACTCCAGACTGTTCAATTTGTTGAAAGACAGAAGGCCTAAGAAACACATTAATCTGTTTTTCCAAAACTGTGGAGCTCCTACAGGCTCCTCTTAACATTTGCATAATAAAAAGTACATCTGTAGTGTTTCTGAGAAATAAAAATATTTCCCAATTTAGCTATTAGGAAATCTTTTTCTATACTTTTCATTACAAAAGAACTTAGTAACTGGGAGATCAAGCAAAGAAAATCCAATTATTACATAGTTTTCTCTACCTTTTTACTTACAATTGGTCTTTGAAGGACACTTTTTATCTTACATCTTGCTATGGAATTGTTTGTATAAATGCCTTATTTTCTTCCCCAGTAGATTATAACCAGTGATAAGCAGATGTGTTTCATCAAATGTTTGACTCTTCTTTAGGTCCTAACTGAATCTCTTAATGTAAATATCTCTCAAATTAAAAAGGCCTTTTATGGGACTTTTAGCCCCCTAAGACTTCAGACACAGTGTTAACAAAAAAAAAAAAAAATGGCTTTGGTCTCCACATGAAAACTGAAATTTGTCCCTTATCCATTCTCCAAAGGTATCTATGATAGATCATATTCATTGGTTCCAATTCTTCTCTCTCCTAGGCTAGAATACAAGCAATTTTATGATTCTCTCTCAGTATAAGTGAAACACATTTTCTCTGCCTTGTTGATATAAAACTTGTTTTCTGACATGCTTGCTTTGGCCAATGAAATGTTAATGGAGGCCTTAAATGTACTTGCACAGTTTGATTTGCCTCTTACATTCCTGCTGTTCACATGAGATGAGCATGCTGCAGATAGCTGTTAATTCAAATGGGAATGAGAGAAATGTGGAATAAATTTGGATCCAACATGTAGGGTTGATTCAAGTTCAGCTGGTACTAGCCAAGCACAACAGAACCTTAGCCAAATGTAGATTTATGAGCAAAACAAAATTAAATGCTTGTTATTGTAAGACATTGACGTTTGGGGGTAGTTCATTACACAGCATTATTGCAGTAATGGCTGTCTATTAAAGTGCCCATGTCCCTTACCCCATTAGTTCTCCTATCTTTGTTGAATAACTTAAATGAGTTAAGACATTTCGGTCATTTGGTAAGTGTTGGTTGTTGTTATTCTGCTCTCTTATGAATATAGGCTATAAATTGAGAGATACAAGACCCCAACTGTCCAAAACCATGCTGCCCCCTACTCTGTCATAGTAGTGCCATCCACTCATACTTACAATATGGTATAGTACATGGCACAGTTGATTTCAGAGACAAATGAATTTCATTACAGGAAAATTGGTTTCTAGTACATAAAAAAATCTGAGTCCAACCTCAACTGCTGAGAAGTAGATTTCTTGAAATCACAGGCAAGCACATTCTGTAGGGGAAACAGGAAGGTTAAAAGGTAGACCATTAATATGACTCTATTTAATTATTAATCTGGCTTCAAAAGTCTATCCACAAAAACCAAAGAGTTAATTTCTGTCCTAGCTGTGCACAAAGGCTTATCTCTATAGCTATCTCAGCATTACTTTGGAAGTAAAAATGTTGGAAACAACATAAATGCACAGCAGGAAATCAAGTAAATTTTGATACAGATATACAATGGGATAGTATGGAGCCGTATTACTTTCCTGTTATAGAAAAGTATTAAATAATAGGGAAAGATGTCCACTATATGTTGCTTAAATGGAAAAAATAGTTACAAAATGATATTTGCAGTTTGATCCCATCTTTTTTAAAGAAAATACGTATTTAACAATGTGAAAAGATATTCAACCACACTTATTTAATGGAAATGCAAATTGAAACCACATCAAGAACCGTTTTCATGTATTAGATTGTGACAGACCCAGAGTTTCATAACATCGTTGGGTGAGATGCTGAGGAAAAAGACATGCTCATCCATTGCTCATGAGAACTGTAAATTCGTATAACTTGTATGGAGAATGATAGGGCAATAGCTATCAAAATTGCATACGCGTATTTTTGACTCTGCAATTCTAAATTCAAATTCTAGAATTTCAAATTTCGAATTCTACAAATATATCCCAAAATATTTGCACTTATTATGTGCAAAATACAAGGTGTTCTAGGTTGCACTGCATCCCCTCAAAATTATATGTTGAAATCCTAAGCTATGGTACCTCAGAATGTGAACTTATTTGGAGATAACATCTTTACAGAGGTAGTCAAGGTAAAATGAGGTCATTAGGGTGGACCCTAATCCATTGTGACTGGTATCCTTGTAAATACAGGAAATTTGGACACAGAAACATAGTCAGAGAAAGAAGATGATGTGAGAAGACAGAGCAGAAAGATGGTCATCTAGAAGCCAATGAGAGAGGCCTGGAGCTAGATCCTTCTAGTTCTGAGACTTCTAGCCTCAGAGCTATGATACAATAAATGTCTGTGGTTACAGCCACCTAGACTAAGGAATTTCGTTGGGACAGCCCTATCCAACTAACACACAATTCTCTCATCACAGAATTGTGAAAAGAAAAGATTAGAAACAACCTAAATAACCATTAATGGGGAAGTGGTTAAGTAAATTAAAGGTATAATGAATTTATATATGTATGTGTTTGTGTGTGTGTGTGTGTGTGTGTGTACATATATATTCATTTATTGAATACCATACCTCATTTTAAAAAGAAAATGCTTTTTGAATTACTATAGAAATAGCTCCAAGATGAATAGTTAAATGAAAAAACAAGACACAGAACAATATGAAGGCCCAGTTGGTGGCTCACTCCTGTAATCCTAGCACTTTGGAGGCTGAAGCGGGTAGATCACTTGAGGTCAGGAGTTCAAGATCACCCTCGCTAACATGGTGAAATTAGCCAGGCATGGTGGTGGGTGCCTGTAGTCCCAGGTACTCAGGAGGCTGAGGCAAGGGAATAGCTAGAACCCGGGAGCCGGAGCCTACAGTGAGCTGAGATCGTGCCACTGCACTCTAGAAAGAACAATTTGAATATTATGCCAACATTTAGGTGGCAGAGGAAGAAAAATATACACACATAATTATTTGAATCTACTTAGAATATCTCTGCAAGATCACAGAACATTGAAATCTCTGGAGAGAACTGGACAGCTAAGGTTCTGAAGAAGGAAGATTTTTCACTTTATAACCTTTTTACTTTTTGAATTTTGAACCATAAGACTGCATTACTTATTCAAGAATAATTTGTGTTTATGTGGATATGTATATACATATAGTAGAGAAATTAACTGAAAGAATATAAACATATAATCTTAGGGCAGTAAGATAAGAGGTTATTTTTTATTCTTATCTCCTTTTTGCTTAAAGTATTACCTTTGCAATTAGAAAAACCACTACACTTTTAAACATATTATATACCATTTAAGGATAGGAACATAGAGACAATAAAGAGAATTGTCTTGTTTTGCTTTGCTTTTTAATCAACATGGTAGGAAGTACATTAATAGAAGGACCTTAGAGAGAAGCTTCCAGCTGAGAACCAGAAAATAAAAGCAATATTAAGTAATTTTCATGGTTATCTTAACTTCCACATACTAAGTCAAGGAGAATTACTTTATTTCAACAGATGCGAATGCAACAGCCTATTTTAATTCACTAGCTTGAAATATAAAACTCATCATTCATTGGGATGCCATTAAAATAAAGCCTACATGTGTCTACTCTGAGATTCAGTCTTCAGTAATAGTCCACCACTATAATTGTGAAGAATCAGGTGCCTTACCTTCATATGTAGACTATCATTAACTACATTATATCTGAAAGACTGTCTCTCAGAGGAGATAAATAAAATTGAGGACAAGTATTTGAGCCCTTATCAGTTTATTAATGAACTAGCAAACTCCTGTGTATAATGGATAACACCATAGGGCTAACTGAGCTAAAGACAGCAATGATACTATTGTATGTGGAGCAAAACCACTCCCATAGGCATGCTCGAAGATAACATGAAAAAGAGAGCCCTGAATAATGTGAATTTTAATGTTGACTTTGAAAAGATTTCATTTTTCTATAGGATAATCTGGGTCAGCAATAGACCTTTACAGATTTGCTAATATTAAAGGTCTATGGAAAGAAATTGCTTATAAAAAAAGGCTGCACAATTTGTATTTTCTTGATTTTACAAAGCAGACAACATATCATGCATAGCCCCGTATTTATCTTTAATATGTGGCTATTCAAAAATGAGGTAGTTCAAATGGGTTTTTCATTTGCTGGTTTAAAAATAAAATCTTGTCAAACTCAGTAGAGAATTTAAAAGCATTGGTAAGAATGGTTTTGCATTACAGGTAGATTTAACATCTCAATTTTTTGAGTCAGATCCAAACCCTTCTCAGTTTTTATTCTTCTCCCCATATAGCAGTTGGGATAAAATTCTTGGCTCTGCTTCAAAAGAGAAATTATACATTGGTATTTTATGATGGGCCTTCAAGAGGAACACTGAAGTAAAATCATGTCTCCATAATTTTCATCATTATGAAAAATATTCAAGTATCTCAATGGTGGATACTCCCAGAAATTGCCTTGGGCAACAGGAGGAAGGTATTCCCAAGTACCCACTGCTGACCCCTTTGATAATTTTAAAATACGAGTGCAACTTCTTTAACACTTCTCCCATGAGAAGTGGGGTCTATGTCCCCTCCCTTGAATCTGGACTGGTCTTAGTGACCAGTAACCAAGAAAATGCAGTGGAAGTGATGCTGCATAATTCTAAGGCTAAGTGAGAAAAGTCCATGCAGCTTCTTTGTTTTCTTGGCATGCTCGCATAGGGGGATGGCCAAGCTCCATATAACACATCTGATTACCCTGAGACCAACATGCTGGAAATGCCGTGGTAGTCACATCCGCTGCAACCATGTGGGTAAGCCATCCTCATATAAGGATCCCCTGCCTAGTCAAGCTTCCAAATAACTGCAGCCCTGGATGACACCTGACCCCATGAGTGATCCCAAATGAGAGCAGGTTAGCTAAGCCCTTTCCTAATTCCTGACCGTCTAAATAGTGAGCAAAATAAAATGGTTATTTTAAGCTACTCAATTTGGGTAATTTTTACATAGCAGCAATCAATAATAATAATCATAAAAGAGATAGATGTTTTAGCCTTTTAATGTCTCTAAAATCTAAGATCACAACCAACCTTTATTCCTTAAAAAGTAGCATCTTTCCAACCTACTCTGATACTTCCAGGTTCTCAATATTACGTTGATAGTCAAATCTAGATTTTAGACTAAGCTAATAAAAATTGGCTTGAGATGCCAATAACTTCAAGAACAATTGTTGGTCTCATTTACCATCCCATACAATGGATCATTCATGAAAGCTGAACAAATGCTACCATAGCAGAAAATCGGCACAGAGGAAGCCGTTGTTCAGGACATGCTGAAGGGTCTGAGACCATTGTCTACATAGAAACACTTTCCTTGAGCACAAACATTATACTCATGTCTTTTCTTATCCCTAAACATTTTTCTTTCTCTGTATTATTCAAGCGCAGGATAAAGTTTTGTTTTTTTATATTGTCACCAAAGCACAGCCATTTCTAAGGCTAGTAACACAGGACACATCTAAAGATGGCAGACTTCATGATAAAACTTAGTGAATGGTCCACAATTCATCTACATAACTGATTGTTGCAGGACAGTTAAAGCCCCAAACCTAAATTTATTCTACATAAAAGTGGGATGATTCAATAGATTCACTGAGCTTCAGTTCTCACTTGATTTGCCAATGAAGCCAAGAACTTCCTGAGATGGGTGAGCATTTTCAAATGATAAATTCAGAGCACCTTGACCACATCCATTTAGATAACCTCCATGTGGCGTTAGGATGAACTCAAGCAAAACAGACTGACTGAATTTTGCAGTTCTGGGTCCAGTTCACTCATGACACTTGTCTCATCATAATGACAAATTCTCAAGCAGATAAGCAGGGGAGCCATACCTGTACCTCATCTAAGGAGTGATTTTAAAAATCTTTCCTGAGTTGTAATATTCTATATGAATAATGTGATGTTCTGTTGCAAAGAAAATTCAAATTTCTTCCTTACAGACATTTTAATGATTTTCAATCACCTAACCTCGTTCTAGATCACTTTCTCTATATATCAGGTGAAATTCAAGTTATTGCTTATAAGCAATTATTCAAAATTATTCAAAAGAAGAAATTTAATCAAAATTATAAATTAGTTTTAGTAATTGGAGGCATTTAAATAAAGAGCCCTGTATGATATCAACTGCATGCCCCATACCCTCTGAATGGTTGATATAAGATGGGCATTCACTGTGTTTTTTTGACCAGCATCCACTCCCCCTTATTCTGGAAACTGAACCCTTATTTTCCTTGAGGAAACTTACCTTTTCCTCACCCTCGGGCCCTACATTTTGTGAGGGCTTTAGGCAAGGAAGATATAAGATCATTTTTGTATTTTTATAAAGTAAGTTGATCTACATTGTGGAGAATGAGCTTTAGGGGCCCCAAGATGGAATCAGGAATATTAGTTGAGGAGATTGTTGTAGAAATCCCAGCATGTGACAATTATGTCCTGAACCAAAGTTGTAGTAATGAAGATGGGGAGAAGAAATAGGACGAAGGTTAAAGTTATTGCAGATTGACTGGAGAGATAAGTAAAGGGAAGGATGAGGGAGACATGGTTGCTTATTTGCAAATCTTGTGTTCTGTCACAAACATCTAGGGGATAGAACCCATTTCTGGTTCATTCTAGTATCTCTCACTTAAGGATGCCTTGGTTGAATCCAACCTAGTGTGATGGTTAAGAGCTCAGATTCCAAAGCCAAACAGCCTGAGTTTGAGTCCTGGCTCTGACACTTACTAGCTGTATGACTTAAGCAATTTATCTGGTTCATTTGTGCCTCAGTTTCCTAATTGGCAAGATGAAGGAAATGATTAGACCTACTTCATTGGGTTGTTTTGAACATTAAATGAGCTATTCCATGCATAATACCCAGAATAGTTCTGGAGAATAGCAAGAGCTATATAAGTGGTTGATGGTATAGTCTCAATAAATATTATAATATTCAACTAACACTCCCTCAAAAAACATATATTCCAGGGGAAAATAAAAGGATCTTTTGACATAATTTATCTTGGTTATTTGCTTCTTGGTGCTGAAATGGAGAAAAGTTACAAGCTACTTTCTGTTAAAAAATATTATAACAATATTTTAAAAAGAACCCCCCCCCCCACAAAAAAACCCTGACAGAATAAAAAATAACTGTTAACAGGCCAGAATCAAATTGGGAAAAGCAGGATGCCAGAAGGCAAAATCTGAAGCTCATGCTATTTAATATCCTTATTAATGGTCTGAAGCACAAAATAAATTGTACATTATTCTTATTTGCAAAAAATCATAAACAGTGAAAAATAGATCAACAGTACAGAATAATCCAGAGACCTCGGAGAGGCACACCAGTTTAAGTGTGATGAGTTCAATTTACAAGAACATAAAACAATACACTTTGGGAAAAATACTACGAGGCACAGACATAAACTGAGAATTCTTCTAAAGAGCAAAAAGGCTAAGAGGATTTGGGGTGATAGTCTACAACAAATTCATGAGAGCTTCCAATGTGCTGCTAGTAGAAAAAGAAGGCAGGGAGGTAAATATTCTAAAAGAGGAGCAATACGAAATTACTGGTACTGAGAGAACTGAATACTACATGTAGTAATGGCAGTTATTCCAAGTGACCTTATGATTTTCCCATTTCTGCTTTAGAGAAGTACCTAATGAAAGCAGTGTGGCCATTCTTCAAAGAGGTAAAAACAGAAATACCATTCAAACCAGCAATTCCATTACTGGGTATATAACCAAAGGAATATAAGCCATTCTACCATAAAGACATATGCACATGTTATGTTAATTGCAGCAATATTCACTATAGTAAAGATATGGAATAAACCCAAATGCCCATCAATTGTAGACTGGATAAAGAAAATGTGGTACATATATACCATGGAATACTATGCAGCCATAAAAAGAATGAGATCATGTCCTTTGCAGGAACATGGATGGAGCCAGAGGCCATCATCCTTAGCAAACTAACGCAGGAACAGAAAACCAAATACCACACGTTCTCACTTACAAGTGGGAGCTAAATGATGAGGCCGCATGGACACAAAAAGGGGAACAACAGACACGGAGGTCTACTTGAAAGTGGAGAGTGGGTGGAGGGAGAGGATCAGCAAAAATAACTCTCGGGTACTAAGTTTAGTGCTCAGGTGACAAAATAATCTGTATAACGAACCCTCATGACACTGGTTTACCTATATAACAAACCTGCACATGTACCTCTGAACCTAAAATAAAAGTTAAAAAAAGAAATAAAAGTACCTAGCAATATTTCCCCCTCTATGAAAATGTGCATCTTCATCTCTATACTTCTGAAATAGCAAGGAAATGTAAAAAATAAGCCTGGGAAAACATAAACTGGGTTGTTTTTTGTTTTTTGTTTTTTCACAGCAGAAATAGGCTCCCAAGTGAGGAATTCCTTTAAGGGATTTGGATGAACAATAACACATTGTTGGAAGCTAGTTAGCTTCCCAAAAGATGAGTTATTATAGACATCAGGTTTTGCCATAGTTATCTGTAAAGGAACATCAAGGATAAACACATTGCATTCATTAAATTACTCATTAAGAAAAAATTTATTGAGCAAAATGTAAATAATAAAGGCAGGTGGTGTGTAATGTCTAGAGACACAAAAATGAGTGAGATATAATTCTCCTGCATGAAACAGGCCCTTCAGCGGATCATTATAACCTGGTATGGAAAATACAGCGATGGACAAACACACAGCAGTAACCCAGAAAGTGTAAGCTCTAACCCCAAGCGGCGGGGAGAGCAGTGCAGAGCAGAGATGGGAGATGCTCTAAGCAGTTTTAGAGGCTGGAGGTTCAGGCTGAGAAAGGTGAGAAGTGACACCAAAATTAAAAAAAAAAAAAAAATCACTGGGTCCTTAAAGAGTCACTGACAAGTGTTAAGTCAGGAAGGGTGAGAGTCAATTTGAGGTTTTATAAGGATCACTCTGGCAGCCAGTTTGGAGGCTGAATTTGAAAGAACAAGTTTGGAAAGAAATGGCACCTAAGAGTCCAGGTGAGCAATGCTGTAAGTGACATCTGGCTTTTTTGCCTGGGCTGCATCCACAGGCGGCCTCATTTCTATGGAAAGAGCACTCTGCATTGGCCTTGGGGAAGACCCTTTCTGCAGGGTCTACACTGCACTGGCTGCATCCTTGGTTCAGAGAGAAACAGGCAGGAGACCCAAGCTAGGCGAATCATAATCGTATCATCCTTTCTCTCTCCCTGGAACTTAAATCATGTGCCAAAAAACTAACAGACGGAAAGCAATGAAGCTACTTTACCACTATGGCAGTGTCCTTAGGAGACCACACTATTATCTGTCACCAACATTCCCTGAACCCCCTTCTTGTCAGTCTATAACCTTTCGTGCCCTTCCTGAGGCCTCAGCTTTTTCCTTGGATTCTGAGACCCTCTCCTGCCTCCTCACTTTTTCTTTTTTTGCTTAAGTTAGCCAAATCCCATTCTGTTACTTGCAACTACAGAAGTCAAACTAATAAAGGACTGAGTAATCCTTAGGAGATTAAATAAGTTTCTATACACAAAATAACTACATATTTATTAAAAATATGTAAAATAAAATTGTTTCTATATGTTGAACTATTTTTATGTAAGTATGGCTAGGAATACAATCATATTCACACATACAAGTTTTTCTAAAGCAGTATGTACCAAATTACAAATATTTAAAAGTCCTGAAACTGGCAAAAAAAAAAAAAGAGCAAGCATTTATAACTACAGTTGACCCTTGAACAACATGGGGGTTAGGAACGCAGACTCCTGCACAGTCAAACATTCACTTATAACTTTTGATTCCTCCAAAACTTAACTACTAATGTCCTACTGTTGACCAGAAGCCTTACCAGTAACATAAAGCATGAATACACATTATATATGTTATATAATGTATTCTTACAATAAAATAAACTAGAAAAAAGAAAATGTTATTTAGAAAATCTTACAGAAGAGAAAATGTACTTACTATTCATTAAGTCAAAGTGGATCATCATAAAAGTCTTCATCTCATTGTCTTCACATTGACGCTGGAGAGGAGGATGGAGGGAGGGGCTGGTCTTGCTATCTCAGGGGTAACAGAGGTAGAAGAAAATTCATGTATAAGTGGATCCGTGCAGTTCAAACCCGTGTTGTCTGAGGGTCAACTGTACTTCAAATCAATCTTTTTTAAGTTTAACTGTAAAACTTATGTTTTTAAGACACAAGTAATTTTACTTTCCAAAATAATGGGTTTCCCCAATTAGTATTAGAAAATGTTTAAAGCTCTACTCCATATCCCTTAAAAACTTATTGAAGAGGCACTAAAATAAAGTCATGACATCAAGAGAACTATTGAACAGTAGGCTCCCCAGGCATTTCCCCTCAGGGAAAATGGGTACAGTACTTAAAATATTTTTTTCCATTAGGTATAGCAATGAATCAATTTAAAATTATTGAGTGGCAGACATTGTAACACAGAGGAATAATGTTCTGGAAGTCTCATTTAAATTACTGACATCAGATATTTGAAAATGAATGACTATGGAATCTGCCCATAGGTAAGACACCATGTCTGCAATTGTTCTTTCAATTTCAACTAGGGAGATATGCTTTTAAAAGCTTAAAATGAAAGGGGATTTTTTTTAATTACATTGCCCATTGTATGTATAATTGTACAATCACGGACACAGACAGGGCCCTTCTCTTTCTCTAATAATTGGAGATTTTACAGTAAAGGCCACCCTGACCCAGAAGTTAAATACCAGCTAGATACAGAAGGTCAGGTCACACTCCTGCTCAACAATCTTTAAGGGTTTTCCATTTCTCTCAGGACAGGTACACACTGATATGTAGCTTTCAAGGACATCTGTCATCCTTTCCAATTTCAAGCTGAGGCACTGACAAAAATATGCTCAATTTCTTGCCCTTAGATCCCTTCCTGATGTATTCTTTCCCCACTGCCACAATTTCTGTCTGTCTGTCCAAATCCAGCCAGTGCTTAAAGATCACCTCCAAGTTTATCTCCTCTGTGAAGATCACTGCAGCCACGCAGACCACTCTGGTTTATTCCTCTTCCAATTTCCTTCTAAACTTACATCCTTACCAGTCACTGGCAATCATCAAACATCATCTAGTATCATGACTTTTCTTGTTACCACGTTCATTACTATTTCCATGGCTAGGACATTCATTCATCCATCAAATATTCCCTGAATTCCTGCTAAATGCAGACATGGTCCTCCGAACAGAGAATCCAACTACAAGCAAAGTAGACATAGATACAGTCTAGTTGAGAGACTGTTTTTTTAATTATTATTCAAATAATCATTCAGTTGAGAATGAAATTGTTGGTGTCCAGTGAGATAACTCCTGCTTTAAGTAATAGAAAAGCTTCACCTCAAATTGGCAAAAACAATATGAACATTTGCCACCTCTCGAGGAAAATTTGGTGGTAAGGTGACTCCACCTGCTTGCTGGTGTCTCAGAGCTGCCCTCCTCTTTCTGTGGGCTCCATCTTCAGGCTGGCATCAGCATGACTGCAGCTGTTCCAAGCAGCTCATCCTGGTCAGCAGACGCAGAAATGGACTGTTGCCTTCTGAATCCTCTTCTTTTTCCGAGTCTCGCACTGTCGCCCAGGCTGGAGTGCAGTGGCACGATCTCGGCTCACTGCAAGCTCCGCCTCCCGGGTTCACGCCATTCTCCCGCCTCAGCCTACCGAGTAGCTGGGACTACAGGCGCGCACCAGCACGCCCGGCTAATTTTTTTTTTTTTTTTTTTTGTATATTTAGTAGAGACGGGGTTTCACCGTGTTAGCCAGGATAGTCTCGATCTCCTAACCTCGTGATCCCCCCGCCTCGGCCTCCCAAAGTGCTGGGATTACAGGCGTGAGCCACCGCGCCCGGCCTAAATCCTCTTCTTAACAGCAGGAAATAGCATCTCTAAAGTCACCTAGCACATATTCCCTTTTGTTTCATTGGCCCAAAGTGGGTTATGTGCCCACCTCTTAACCAATCATTGTCAATGGGATTTACAAGGAGATGGAAATAAGGTGATCCGCCCCTGAGTCGTGCAGGAAGGAGCAGATACTGGAGCAAAATTCAGATTTGGTTATTACAGGAAAAGGTGGGGATGTATGATGAGCAGGCAACTAGCTGTGCCTGATGCAACTACCTAACAACCAACTAGGGGCAATAAGGGGAAGAAATGTGATCTCATGAGAGTAAGTACAAAGGGACTTACATAACAAAGGACACAGACTGGTGTACAATGGAGAGAAGTGGTCACCTATGCCAGATATTTAGGAGGTTAAGCTTCCAGGCCTTAACAGTGAAGTGGATAGCACGGTGAGAAGGATGGCAGCATCGGAAATGACCTCCAGTTTTCTGGCTTGCATCTGCCTTGAATCAGTCAACTAATTGTTAGGACCATTTTCTGAGCTAGGAAACTTTGGAAAGAGACTAAGACGGGAAGGAAATTAAATCACAATCCCAGTTTTGTGCACGCACATGTGTGTGTGTGTGTGTGTGTGTGTGTGTGTATGTGTGTGTGTTTAATCCTTTGAGACATTCAAGAAGCAATGTCAATGAGGCAGTTGGGTGTATAGTTCTGGAGTTAGAGGAGCTATCTGGGCTGAAAGTGCAAATTTGTGAAACATCTGTTTATTGAAGCCATGGGAATGGATAAGATTTTCCAGATGGAGAAAGTAAAGACTCAGAAAAGGAGATGGCTCTGGACTGAATCTTGAGAAACTCCAGCATTTAATGACAAGAGAAAAAAAAATAGCTGAAAAGAGGGTGGAGACAGAGTTGCCAGAAGATAGTAGATTGCAAACTAACTGGGGCAAGAACTTTTGTATCCTCCATCTGCCCCTCCAATAATAGCTAGCACATGCCGTACTCATTGCAAGCACTCCTATCATATTTCTTAATTGGCTACAATTACTCCTTTCATTTAAACTCCTTTAACTAATAATCATCATAATTCATACCCTTAAAAATACCATTATTACCAAATTATAATATCTTTAATATACAATGTAGCATTTCATTTGACCCGTATGGATTACAGCCATGAGAACTGCACTTCTTCACATACTTGTGTTTATTTCCCCAGCCACACAGTAAACTCATCATTGGCAATGACCAGCTCTTATATTCTTTTTGTTCTCAAGGTCATAGCACAGTATGTTACCCACAGTAGTCCTTTAGCAGATGCTTCTCGAAGGTACTTAAATTTATTCTGACATTTCCCGTATATTTATAATGTCCTTTATTCTAGGCAATAGAATAGCCTTACTGTTCTTGTATTGAGTTTACAGCCAGGCCTACCTTATGTTGCAATAAAAAGGCCTAAGATGAGGAACCAATTAGTCTATTTCTAATCCAAACCCATCACATTTCCAAGGTCAAAATTATCAAAAGGCATTTTTTCCTTAACTGTGCCTTTGCCATTTAATCTGCAGCTCCTCATTATTTTTCTAATAGAATGGTTAATAATTTACCAAGTACAAAAATGAAGATTGTGCCTTCGAAGAAACATGCCCCCCTCCTTTTTTTAACCAGATAATTGCTAGTAACATTAGACTGCTGTCAATCAAGCAACACCATTCTAATTTTATGCTCCTAAAATGCATTAGGATTCATTTATTCTCTGTCCCTTTAATAGCCAACATTTCAAATTAATTTTAGAAACTCAACAGATAATGACTGTAGGCTGTCCCATTTTTAAGAAGCTAGGTCTTAAACTCAACCTGTGGTCATCAGTGGACATCTGTCTAGTAACCCAGAACTGAAGGAAATAGAGACACAAAAATCTTGTGAAAGGATTTTTGTGTGTGAAGATTTGTTCAAATTGATGTTTCTGTGAGGGGCCGAGATCCAGAAAGTCTCATTTTATCACTTGCTGACATCACACCCCACGGCTACTGTGGCTTTTATGTTTTGTTAGTATTCCACCATATTGTGGCAAGCCTGCAATTCAATTAATATTAAAAATCAATCTGAATGAGATCATCTCTTAACAGATATCCCACTCTGAAATACCAGGGTGGATTCTGTTTTGCTTATGTCTTGACTTTGCTTTAAGACAGGTCATAGACTGTGCATCTCATTAAGCTTCACAGTGACAAGGACATGTTCTGAGCTGGCCAGTGTGTGGCACACACCCAGCCATGCCTGCAGATGTCTGCTGAAAGGCAGCTTTATGACCACCCTTTTGCTTTGTGCCTGTAGAGCTACGAAAACCATAGCTCACTGAGACTCAGTTACCGAAACTATCAAATGACAAACAAGTCAAGGGTTTGAGATTTTTCCCTCAAGGACATATCTTCTGTGAGGCTTTCAGCTTTCTTAAAAAAATATTTTATTTGAAGATAAAACTCTGCCGGGCACACTGGCTCACGCCCATAATCCCAGCAATTTGGGAGTCTGACACAGGCAGATCACTTGAGGTCAGGAGTTCAAGACCAGCCTTGCCAATTTGGTGAAACTCCGTTTCTACTAAAAATACAAAAAATTTAGCCAGGCATGGTGGTGCACACTTGTAATCCCAGCTAATCTGGAGGCTCAGTTAGGGGAATCCTTTAAGCCCGGGAGGTGGAGGTTGCAGTGAGCCAAGATTGTGCCACTGCACTCCAGCCTGGGCGACAGGGTGAGACTCAGTCTCAAAAAAAAATACAAAATAAAAAAATAAAGAGATAAAACTGACAATATGCCTGTTAAAATGGGTCTCCTTATTTTTGGTGTGTGCGTGTGTGGGTTTTTTTTTGTCTTCTTCTGTTCATTTTCACTCATCTCCCCTTTCCCTCTTCAGAGGACCAGATTTGCCTGTCTTGTTTCAAGAAGATGACTGAGTCAATCCCACATTGCATATGAGGAAACTGAGGTAAGAGTGGAAATACCCTGAAAAAACAGTTTTCTTCCTCTGTTAAAAGGAGATAACTATTTTTTTCCATAGAACTGTTGTAAAGGTCAGAGCTAATGTATTCAAAGTTCCTAGTGAACTACCTAGATTATACGTATTGAAACAGAGAGACCTGATGCTGATATTTTGATATTCCAGATTACTTGGTGATATGCCTTATCATATCATAGAAGATAATAAATGTTAATTTATACAAGCATTATATATATATTTGCGTATATATACACCCATATTATCTTAAGAAAAGTTAGAACCTTTTTCTCTCTCTGTACATTTCTTGCAACTTTATGATATTAAACAAATGGAAGTGTTAGAGGTAACTTCCAATAGGAACAAGGAGAGACCAGGAAAGGGAGGAGAAGTGGCTACATTTTAAATGACAGGTAACATTGTGTCCGGAATTTATTCCTTCTGGTGGGTTCTTCGTCTTGCTGACTTCAAGAATGAAGCAGCCAACCTCGCGGTGAGTGTTACAGCTCTTAAATATGGTGTGTCCGGAGTTTCCTCCTTCCTGTGGGCTCGTGATCTCACGGGCTTCAGGAGTGAAGCCGCAGACTTTCGTGGCGAGTGCTACAGCTCTTAAAGGTGGGGCGGACCCAAAGAGTGAGTAGCAGCAAGATTTATTGTGGGGAGCAAAAGAACAAAGCTTCCACAGCCTGGATGGAGACCCAAGGGAGTTGCTGACGCTAGCTTGGGTGGCCAGCTTTTAGTCCTTTAGTCGGCCCTGCCCACATCCTGCTGATCGGTCCATTTTAGAGTGCTGATTGGTGCATTTGCAATCCTTCAGCTAGACATAAAAGTTCTCCAAGTCCCCACCTGCCCCAGAAGCCCAGCTGGCTTCACCTCTCAACATGGTCAGTCTTTTTTTTTTTTTTTTTTTGAGACAAAATTTCGCTCTTGTTGCTGAAGCTGGAGCACACTGGCGTGATCTCAGGGGCTCACTGCAACCTCCACCTCCTGGGTTCAAGCGATTCTCCTGCCTCAGTCTCCCTTGTAGCTGGGATTACAGGAGCCCGCCACCATCCTGGCTAATTTTTGTATTTTTTTAGCAGAGACGGGGTTTCATCATGTTGGCCAGGCTGGTCTTGACTTCCTGACCTCAGGTGATCCACCAGCTTTGGCCTCCCAAAGTGCTAGGATTACAGGTGTGAGCCACTCTGCCCAGTCTGGAATTTATATTTCTGACAACTTGCTAGGTGGTGCTCATGCTGCTGGTCTGGGATGTTTTCGCTCCTAAGCTGGGTCCGCCTGCCCAGCGCAGTCAGGCCAAACACCCACACCAAGGTTTGCAGCAGGAGAAAAGAGGTGTTTATTTGCAGGGTGCCAAGCAAGGAGAATATAGCAGCTCCTGCTTTGCACCTGACCTCCTGATGGCTTGCGAGTAAGAGTTTTTTTTGTTTTGTTTTGTTTGAGATGGAGTCTGGCTCTGCCACCGAGGCTGGAGTGCAGTGGCGCGATCTCCGCTCACTGTAAGCTCCGCCTCCCGGGTTCACGCCATTCTCCTGCCTCAGCCTCCCGAGTAGCTGGGACTACAGGCGCCCGCCACCACGCCCAGCTAATTCTTTGTATTTTTAGTAGAGACAAGGTTTCACCGTGTTAGCCAGGATGGTCTGGATCTTCTGACCTCGTGATCCGCCCACCTCGGCCTCCCAAAGTGCTGGGATTAAAAGCGTTAGCCACCGCGCCCGGCCACAAATAACAGTTTTAAAGGCAGGGGTAAATTTCAGGAAAACAGAAGTTACAACAAAATTGTGAATTGATACATTGGTTTGGCCTAAAAAGGTGGGATAGTTTGAGGTAGGAGAGTACCGGTCATAGGTATATTCAAAGACTGTTTTGCAGTTGATGAAAAAAGAGTTTGTTTAAACATTTGGGGTCAGCAGAAAAGATTATTAGCTCTGGCACGTGGGCACGGCTTTCTCCAGGCCCCTCAAGAATAAATTTAGAGCCAAGGACAAACGGAGTTCGGGGTTCAGTCCTCAGCTCCCCCTTATCTGTGTTCTACCCGCCAGCGGATCTGCTCGGTAGGGAGTCTGGGTTTCTGAAAAACAACTCAGAGACATGTGTTAAAAAGTTACCTTTAGTTTCAAATATCTTATGGCCGGAACTTCCTTGGCTGTTGTTTTAAGCTGTGATTACTTTCTTGCTTATCAAGTTGCTTGCTTCTCAGGGCTAGCTAGGTGCCTGGAATTTCCCTTGAAGGAACTCAAGATTTTCCTTTATTTCCATGCATGGGGGTGCAGGGTGGTGGAATGGAGGGGGTGCAGGCCCCAAGAGGGTTCCCTGCTCCATTTTAGGGGCCACACTTGTGAAACAATATCCTCTGAGTAGGAGATTCAAGTTTTTCCCTGTGACAGTCTTAAGATCTATTTCAATAAAGGGCCAGATAGTAAATTTACTTTTGTTCTAGAGGCTGTAATGTCTCTGTACAGCTGTTCAACTCAGTCACGGGAAAGCAATCATAGATAAAATGTAAAAAAATGGGTATGGCCAAGGGCCGGGAGCAGTGGCTCACGCCTGTAATCCCAGCACTTTGGGAGGCTGAGGTGGGTGGGTCACGAGGTCAGGAGATCGAGACCATCCTGGCTAACACGGTGAAACACTGTCTCTGCTAAAAATACAAAAGAATTAGCCGGGCGTGGTGGCGGGCGCCTGTAGTGCCAGCTACTCTGGAGGCTGAGGCAGGAGAATGGTGTGAACCTGGGAGGCGGAGCTTGCAGTGAGCCCAGATAGCGCCACTGCACTCCAGCCTGGGCAACAGAGCAAGACTCCGACTCAAAAAAAAAAAAGGGTATGGCCAAGTTTAATTCTTTGGGCCATAGTTTACTAAACTCCTGATTTAGATGATTAGCAATAGTCCTACAAACTCTGAACTCTGTATATCAACGCAGTATATAATTAAATTACTGATTTTAATTACTATAGGACTTCAATGAAAGGAGAGAATGCTATCAGTTGAAATAGTTTTCTGAAGAGAAAATGGGGCCAGAGACTTCAGGAATCAGCAATATATTTACTGTCTGTTAAATTAATTGCCTTTTATTACATGCTAATCAAGTTCTGCTTTATTTCATATGACAAGAGTGGTTTTGAATTAAGTAACTCTCAGACAATTGTTTCAGCAAATTATTTAGTTCTCATTTCCATGCTTACGTATAAGTTCTTTCACTCAAAAAAAAAGAGGAAATTTTTAATTTAGGAATAAAATACAGAGGATTGTTTCAAGTTTGATTTGTTTTCAAAGCCTAAATTTATAACTTTTATGTTGCCCTTTCCAATGATTATTTGCAGTTACAGTCTGTAGTTTCACATCATTAAAACTAGAAAGAAAAATGGGCTTTTTATTTGGCTTCAAAGTGGGTGACGAGTTTTGGAGCTTCGTCTGCTTGCCGTATTGCTATTGATGCCAATATATTTGTGACTTCCCACTTGCAATATCATTATCAACAGGTAGAGAAATACATAATGGTTTCAGTCTCCTTGCTCACAAACACTGCTCTACACTTGTTAAATCACAGATTTAGCTAAAAAAAATGAAAGGAATATTCCCCGTTGGCTGTGAATTTATAAAAATTGCTTTCTTTGACAGACAGTCCTCTGTTTCCTGTCTCAGGGAAAATGCACAAAGTATAATGAACACCATGGAGGCATTTCCTAAACTTACATCTCATTATTCAATGCAGGGAGCACAGACTCTGAAGAGGGAAACCACAGGGGAAATTACACATACCATTTGTCAATTTACATTCCTTTAAGCAAAATGCACCAAATTAAGAATTCGGGACGATAGTTTTGCATTGCTAAGTACATTTGAAAATCATTTGAGGCTGGGTGCGGTGGCTCACGCCTGTAATCCCAGCACTTTGGGAGGCTGAGGCGGGTGGATAACCTGAGGTCAGGAGTTCGAGACCAGGCTGGCCAACATGGAGAAGTGATGGCGTGGTGGCCAGGCTTGGTGGCAGGCACCTGTAATCCCAGCTACTTGGGAGGCTGAGGCAGGAGAATAGCTTGAACCCAGGAGGAGGGGGTTGCAGTGAGCCAAGATCACGCCATTGCACTCCAGCCCGGGAGATGGCCCAAGACTGTGTCTCAAAAAAAAAAAAAAGAAAAGAAAAGAAAATCATCTGCATGCTGGTCAAAGCTTGAATGATAAAAAGTTCTACCTCATGAGTTTGTTTTGCTGGTATGTGTGGAGTCCACCTCTATCTTTCTCAGGCTCTCTCTCTTACTCTCTTACTCCCTCCCTCTTTCCTTCCTCCCTCCCTCTGTCTCTTCCACCCTCCCTCCCTCTCTTCCTCCCTCTCTTCCTTCCTTCCTTCTTTCCTGTACATTCTCACCAGCTACAACCTTTGGACCCTCTTGACAAACGTTTTTGTGTCTTCCATGAGGATGATTACTACTAGCTTGTTGCTGATGGTAAGCCACATTTCCTGTCTCCATATTGAAGAAATGAAATGGCAGCTTGAAGGCAGCAGGACAGAGATTCGCTGCCAAACAACCAAATCAGCTGCAACTGCCTATTGGTATGGAGGACAGAAGGGCTCCAGGCTGTACCATCATTGAGATGCAGGAATTCAAGTGAGTCCTCCGTATTCGAACTGGCCTAGAGTTGGTGCTTGGGAGTTGATGGCTACTTCTACATATAACTACACAAAGAACTGGCTTAATATTAATGCTCAAGTAAACGAGTCACTAAACAAACAAGAAAAACAAAACCAAACTATGAAATCTGTTGTTAAAAGTATATTAAAACTTCAGATTGAAAACTATTGAAATCAATTATTAAATATGTTTCAAAAAAAGAAAGCATGCTACATGCATTTGGTTTGTTTTCATAGGTAATATCAAACTGCTAAATATCACCTTAATTCAGTCATTGATAAATGTGTGCAGTGAGGTGCAGCCCACAAAGCCTTTAATCAGTGTGACCTTTCCAATATCTCATGGCCTTTAATTTTGCTTCTGTTCAGTTATCAACATTGGATGTTATAACATCAGGTGGCATGATGTGTGACATTTGTCTGTCATTCATTCATTCCATTATTTATTGAATGCCTATTACAGCACAGAATTTGACATGGGAGTGGGAGAGTAATGGTGAACAATATTAGTAAAATGCCTGCCCTCATGAGGATTATGTTCCTGTTGTCATGAAGTTTTCATCTACTTCTAGATGATAAACAAGAAACAAATAATCAAAATGCACTCAAAGAATAATAATAAGGGCTTGAGGAAGTTAAAGCACTTTAAGAAAGTTAAAAAAAAAAAACTAGTCATGGGGCAGTGGCTAATTTAGTTTGAGTGGTCAGGGAGGCCTCTTCACAGAGTTCACATTTTGCTGAAAACTACAGAAGATCCAGCCTTGAGAAGATGTGGAAAAGGGAACAGCAAATGCAAAAGCCTGATAGAGGAAGAGCTTTGGATGGTGATATTTCAGCAAGAACATCCTCAAGGCTGGAGCAGGGTGAACAGGAGGGAAACCAGTAGCATGTGGAATAGGATCAAATGAGCATTCAACTCTATTTTTCCAGGGATTGGAGAATCAGATAAGGCCCCCCATGTATGCTGTAAATAACCAAGACTGACCTTCTACATTAAAAGAGAGAGATGTGTCTTTCCTTTTGAATGTTAAAAACAGTTTAAAAGTTTTTACAAAATTACCAAAGACAAACAATATCACATATATCAAATTTATCCATTTGATTAATAATTTTTTAAGATTTTGAAGATTAATAATTTTTAAAATTATTTTTATTTCATGATTTTGCATAAAAGTTGTGAGTGAAATAGATACAGTGATTGGAGAAAAGATAAGGAGACAATGTGTATGTGTCTATTTGGCAGGGGGTGGGGACACGTCATAATATATATTTGGTATGCATCCTATCTAGTTTCTAATTAAAACCAAAATTGGCTGGGCACAGTGGCTCACGCCTGTAATCCCAGCACTTTGGGAGGCCGAGGCGGGCAGATCACGAGGTCAGGAGTTCAAGACCAGCCTGGCCAATATGGTGAAACCCCGTCTCTACCAAAAATACAAAAATTAGCCGGGCGGGCACCTGTAGTCCCAGCTACTCGGGAGGCTGAGGCAAGAGAATCACTTGAACCAGGGAGGTGGAGGTTGCAGTGAGCCAAAATCACGCCGTTGCACTTTAGCTTAGGAGACAGAGCAAGACTCCGTCTCAAAAAAAAAAAAAAAACAAAATTATAATATGACTCATCACAGCAACCCATTTACATCTTCTGTTATATGGCAACAAGGAACTAAATATTAATCATAAACCCCCAAAGACATTAATCCTAGGATGTAAAATCACTCCCTAAATTGCTACGTCTTTAAGTTTCATGGGTCCACTCCTTGTCTATGGGTGATCTCTGTTGTAGAATTTGTCCCATCCCACTTCCTTGGGCTGCTTCCCTCAGTAAACTCACACATTCACTCTCTCCAATAAAATCAGAATAATGATGAAGTGGTACCACTTTCTTGCTTCATTGGCAAATAACTATGGAAGCTAACTGTCTTGTTAAGAACTATATTAGCAGATCATAATGAGCCCTAGACTTGCTATCTCTTAAACATTGATGAAAGATAAGATGTAAAACTAGCAGTTGCTGACTTGCATTAATAAAGTGTTAAGAAGGGCGAGAGCCAAGGATTGCCACAGGGAGGAAATTAAGTAACCCGCTTACTGCATTTCCTTGGGCAACTGTAGATAAAATGTTTGGCTTGGGTAAAGAACTGTTAAAACCTTAAAATTTAATGACCCCATTTTTTAAAAACTTAATTTTTAATCAGGTTTTTAAACACAGAGTATAATTCCTTCAGTATGGCAGCTGTGCCATAGAGTTCACTCTATGTAATGTTTTTGTATTTAAAAAAATAGTTTGTACTTTAAAAAAATACATAGCTGTATTGACATATAGTTTATATAATGTACATTTTATCCATCTAAAAGTAAAATTCAGCCTCCCAAGCACCTGGGATTACAGGCACCTACCACCATGCCTAGCTAATTTTCAGCTAGCTAATTTTTTAGCTAGCTAATTTTTAGCTAGCTAATTTTTTAGCTAGTATTTTTAGTAGAGACAGGGTTTTGCCATGTTGGCCAGACTTGTCTCAAACTCCTGACCTCAAGTGATCTGCCCATCTCAGCCTCCCAAAGTGCTGGGATTACAGGTGTGAGCCACCATGCCCAGCCTTTTTTGTGGTTTTGATTTATATTGTTCTAATGACAAATAATGTTGATCATCTTCCTATGAGCACACAGGCCAATCTTTGGAAAAATCTTTAGTCACATTCATTGCTCATTTTTAAACTGGGTTATTTGTATTTTTATTATTGAGTGGTAAGTGTTCTTTATACATTCTGGATATAATCTCTTATCAGATATATGATTTGCAAATATTTTCTCTCATTCTGTGCGTCGTCTTTTCAGTTTCTTGGTAGCATCTTTGGAACTACAAAAATTCTGGCCAGGCACAGTGGCTCAGGCCTGTAATCCTAGCATTTAGGGAGTCCGAGGCGGGCAGATCACCTGATGTCAGGGGTCCAAGACAAACCTGGCCAACATGGCGAAACCCCGTCTCTACTAAAAATACAAAAATTAACCTGGTGTGGTGGCGCATACCTGTAATCCCAGCTACTGGGGAGGCTGAGGCATGAGAATTGCTTGAACCCAGGAGGCAGAGATTGCAGAGAGCCAAGATCACACCACTGCACTCTAGCCTGGGTGACAGAGTAAGACTCCACCTCAAAAAAAATTTTTTTTTACTTAAAAAAAAAAATTCAATTGACAAATAATAACTGTGTGTATTTATGGGATACAATGTGATATATTCATATATGTATAAATTATAGGAAGTCCAACTTATCTATTTTCTTCTTTTGTTGCTTGTGCTTTTGCTGTCATATCTAAGAAAGCTAAAGTCAAGAAGATTTTTTCCCCTATGCTCTCTTCTAAGAGTTTTACAATTTTATCTATTAAATTTTAGTATATGATATATTTTTGAGGTAACTTTTTGTATAAAATATGAAGAAAGGGCCTAGTTTCAGTCGTTAGCATGTGACATCCAGTTTTCCCAGCACCATTTGTTCAAAAGACTATTATTTCCATTGAACAGCCTTGGCATTCTGGTTGAAAATCAACTGACTATTAATGTAAACATTGATTTCTAGACTCTTAGCTGTATCCCATTGGTCTATATGTCTATCCTTATGCCAGTACAAGTCTGTAATTATTACCATAGCTTTGTAGTAAATTTTGAAATAGAGAAGTGTGCATACTCCAAATTTGCTCTTCACTTTTGAGATTACTTTGACTATTAGGAGTCCCTTGCATTTCCACATGAATTTTTGGATGGGCTTGTCAATTTCCACAGAAAAGGCTGTTGGGATTTCTATAGAGACGTGGTGACTGTATAGCAATTTGGAAAGCCATCTTAATAATGTCTGTCTCCCAATCTCTGAACATTGGTGTCTTGTCATTTATTTACTCCTTTTTTTTTAAACCTTCTTTCAAGTATGTTTTGTAGTTTTAGGGTATAACTTTTGCTCTTTTTGAATAATTTTAAAATAAAATATTTTATTCAATAAAATAATTTTATTGAATAGAATTATTCAATAAAAAATTTTATTTTTTGATGCGATTATCAATGGAATTGTCTTAATTTGAAGTGTTCATTGCTAGAGTACAGAAATACAATTTTTTTTTAATTTAAAGGAGTTTAATTGAACAACAAACAGTTCAAGAATCGGGCAGCCTTCCCAGGCAGAGTAGGCTCGGACACTCCAGCGCAGTCACGCGGTGGAAGGTTTATGGACAGAAAATGGAAGTGAGGTACAGAAACAGCTGGGTTTGGCTACAGCTTGGCATTTGCCTTGTCTGAACATGGTTTGAACAGTTGGCTACATTTGATTGGCCAAAACTCAGTGATTGGCACAAGTGTAGTTTGTTTACACCTCCACTTGTCACAGTATACAGACAAACTTTTAGGCCAAACTTAAATATATAAGGAGGCAGCTTTAGGCTAAACTTGATTTCAACACCTGTATTCCAACACTTTGGGAGGCCGAGGCGGGAGGATCACTTGAGCCTAGAAGTTAGAGGTCAGCCCAAGCAACATAGTGAGACCTTGTCTCTGCGAAAATAAATTAGCCAGGCATGGTAGCATGTACCTGTAGTCCCAGCTTATCAGGAGACTGAGGCCAGAGGATCATTTGAGCTCAGGAGTTCAAGGTTGTAGTGAGCTACAAGCACGCCACTGCACTCCTGGGCAACAGAGCAAGACCCTACCTCGAAAAGAAAAAAATAATGACATAAGCAATTATGTGGAAATAAGGTCATACCTGTCAAAGTAATCAGCTGAAAGCAGTTGCCTCTGAGGTGCAGGAAAGGGGGAAAGTGGAGATAAGGGAACTACTTTTCTTTGAAAAAAAAAAAAGACAAAACTAACACTTCAAGCCAGGCAAAGTGGCTCACACCTGTAATCCCAGCACTTTCGGAGGCCAAAGCGGGTGGGTCACCTGAGGTCAGGGGTTCGAGACCAGCCTGACTAATATGGTGAAACCCTGTCTCTACTAAAAATACAAAAATTAGCTGGGCACGTTGGCGGGCACCTGTAATCACAGCTACTCGGGTGGCTGAGGCAGGAGAATTGCTTGAACCTGGGAGACAGAGGATGCAGTGAGCCGAGATTGCACCATTGCATTCCAGCCTGGGTGACAGAGCGAGACTCTGTCTCAAAAAAAAAAAAAAAAAAAAACTAACACTTCATTACCTCTGAATGGACATTAAAAAATGTTTTAATAAATAAAAAAAGATTTAATACTTCAAACTATGGGCACACAAAACCTTGATAAAAATAAAAACAAATTTAGAAATCTATTATTAATAGGACAGCATGTTGAGAGACTTTAAAGGAGTTTTTTTAAGCATTTTTAAAATAATCTCAAATTTATAGAAGTCTTGGAATTAAAGTACAAAGAACTTTTGTTTTGCTAAATGATTTGAAAGTTCCTGACCTGACTCCTTATAACCCCTACATACTGTATGTCTTCTACAAACAAGGACTGAATGCAATAAAATTGTAATATAGCTAGCAAAATCAGGAAATCAACATTAATAGATTTCTACCATCCAACCAACAGATCTATTCAAGTTTTGCCAAGTCAGGATCCAGTTCAGAATCACCACTGCACTTATTTCTCACGTCTCTTTCATCTTCAGTCGGGAACAGTTCTTCAGTCTTTCCTTAACTTTCATGACTTTACACTTCTATTACAGGCCAATTATTTTGTAGAATTTTCCTTAATTTGAATTTGTTGCCTTAGGATTAGATTCCAATTATGTGTTATTGGCAGGAGTATCATAGAAGTGATGCTGTGTTCTTCTTGCTAGACTATCAGGAGGCACACGATTGCAATTTGTCCTATTACTGATGATGTTCATTTTGGTTACTTGATTAAGGTGGCGCCTGCCAGATTTTTCCACTGTGAAGTGACTTCCTTTTGTAACTAATGAATACTTTGTGAAGAGCTGCTTCGAAATGATGTAAATATCTGTTGATTTGAAAATACAACAAAATTATACTATGAATTGAATAATACATCTAAATTAATTTGCATTTTATCAATGACAACCAGATCCACATACTTTTGCAAAACAGTTGCTGGTGTGTGTGTGCAACAGGTTGTTGACTTAGGCAGTGTGTGGAATGTTCTGGATTCCTAGACCCCGGGCAGTAGCTCCAAGACAGTTTTGAACTTTCAAGTAAGACAAACTTAGTTTTGATTTCCAGTTGTACACTTAGAAGCTATGGATGGTAGATTCTTTGTTGGGGAAAATGGCAGCAATTCTCACTCCCTGTGTCCACCCCTTTGGTTGTCCCCTTCCATACCGGCTGGCCATGCCCTTGTGACCTGCTTTGGTCAATGGGAGAATAGCAAATATGACATAAGTGAGACATGGGAAGTTCTTGTGTTGCTGCGCTTATGCTGCTTTTGAAACTCAACCCCTATGTTCAAGCTCTTCTGGATAATGAGACTTGTGGTCGCATTCCCATCACCCAGCTGACAATGAGCTCCTCCTGTCCCTAAAATATGAGGCCCCTTAGCCATCCAGCCCCCATCCAGTTATTGAGAAACAAGTATTACCTGTTTGAAATAATAAACGGGTGGTTTATGATGCAGCAAAAACTAACTTACATACAACATGACCTCATGTGGGTTTCTTAATTTCTCTGAGTCTCAGCTTTCTCATCTATAGGATGGAGATAAGGCAATCAACCTCGCTATTTAGAGGATTAAATGAGAAAATATATGTGAAGTGCTTGGCATAGCATAATCAACACATATGGTAATTTTTTTAAAACCCTCTATATTAGTCCCTTTTAATTAAAATTTTAATTAAAACAAAAGAAAAACAAAACAAAACAAAAACCTCTGCTGGGTGGACTAGGGGCAGCTCTCAGGCTAGATGCACTGATTTAGTACTTTTAATAGTGGCAGGAGTCAGACAAGCCCCTAGGCAGATAGTGGCATGTCCCCAATGAAATCCAACTTTCAAACCGAAGGCAGTTTAAAGCCCGAAAGCTAAGCTACAAGTCTTGGATAAATCCATGGACCGAGCTGAGAACATCTCTTCCTGTTGGTGCACTTTCCTCTGACTGATCCCCACCCTTCACTTACTTTACATATATCTACCCTTCCCTAAGTGCTTTTCTACACTGTCATGCCACCTTTGAATGGTTCCTTTGTTTTAGCCTTTTTTGCAGACTCGTAAACCAATCAGCATGCAGTCCCCACTTCTGAGCCGATAAAAGCCCCGGACCCAGCCACGCTGGGAGAGAGACCACCCGACTTCAGGTCAGGGACCACCCTCGCATGCCCTCTCCGCTGAGAGCTGTTTCATTGCTTCATAAAACTCTTCTCCGCCCTTTTCACCCTTCCATTGTCAGCAAAGGGTACGAAGAAGGCAGTAACACCATAGCCCTCCACCCCTCCCCCACTATCTGTGCCCAGTGGCAGCCCCTTGCCATGAGAGGCAGTGCAGGGCCAGGCCAGCCAGGGAGCCTCCAGCAGGAGCAGGCAACAGGACTGACGGAGTTGTTAACACACCCCCCATTCATTGTTAACATGGCCCTGTTTGTCAGGCTGCTGACGGTGGGACTAAAAGAGCTGTTAGCATGGCTGTAACATCCCCTCTGGGGCTTCAGAGTCAAGTGCTTTCATGTTTGGGCGCCACCAAGTTCCCTTCATCTGTATGCCAGAGTTCACCCCCGGAGTCACTTCCGACAGGCCTGATCCAGCTGCAGGCCCCAAAGGGAGCCCGCTCCTGTGCCAGCACTTGGAGTTGCTGGCAAGATGAGGCACTCACTTGATCACACACCCCCTCCTACTGGGGCTGAGCATGCAGTCTCGGTGGCTGCAGGATCCCCACCAGAGTGCAAGCCCAAGTGGGCAGGGCACCTCCTGCCTGGGGCAGAGCTAGGCATGGGCAGGGGCATCGCCAGCCAGAAGTCTGCAGTTGGAAAAGCGTCCGAGAAAAATCCTGCGTCACTTTGGAAGCAGTCTTCCTATCTTAGAATGCCAGAGGGCAAGCATCTGAAAGATCTGGAAGGATGAGGCAGCAAAGGCCAAGATGTGAATGTACACTGCCCCTGTCAGAGGTGATCGAACCAGAGCGATTCCATCTTGAATAGAGGCTGGGTAAAATAAGGCTGAGACCTGCGAGGCTGCATTCCCACCAGCTTAGTTAGGCATTCTAAGTCAGGATGAGATAGAAAGTCCGCACAAGATACAGGTCACAAAGACCTTGCTGATAAAACAGGATGCAGTAAAGGAGCCAGCCAAAACCAAGATGGTGACGAAAGCGACCTCTGGTCATCCTCACTGCTCATTATATGCTAATTATAATGCATTTCCATGCTAAATGACTCTCCTGCCAGTGCCAGGACAGTCTACAAATGCCATGGCAACATCAGGAAGTTACCCTATAGGGTCTAAAAAGGGTAGGAACCCTCAGTTGCAGGAATTGCCCACCCCTTTCCCGGAAAACTCATGAGTAATCCACCCTTTGTTTAGCGTATGATCAAGAAATAACCGTAAGTATAGTCAGTCGAGCAGCTCATGCCGCTGCTCTGCCTGTGGAGTAACCATTCTTTCATTCCTTTACTTTCTTAATAAGCTTGCTTTCACTTTATGGACTTGCCCCAAATTCCTTCTTGCAGGAGGTCCAAGAACCCTCTCTTGGGGTCTGGATAGGGACCCTTTTCCAGTAACATCCCCATCACAGCCCTAATCACTAGGGGACCCTCTAGGCTCTTCCTGCCCTCCCCAGACTGTCTCCCTTAAACATGCTGGATGCAGGGGTGCATCAGTGACTCCGCTGGTGCCTCCAGGAAAATAAAGTGTGGACCTCTGTGGACAAGAAACAACCCAAAGTAAAGACGACTCCTCACAGGCAGGATGGATATCCAGTTGTATGTATGTCGGTGTGCTGGGGCCGGGAAGCTCCTAATAACAATGTTACCGCTGCTTCACGTGGAAGAAAGCTGAGGCTCAGAAAGATTAAGGAACTTGTCCAGGGCCATACCGGAGTCGAGGCCCGTGTGCTGTCATGGTCTGAGGTTTGAACTCCAACCGCTTAAGGAGCTGGGATAGAACTGGGGAGGGAGTGTGGTGGGTGGGAACAGCGGGCAGATAGGTGCTGGCTGGTCTCCAAGGGGCCTAGGTTCTGCCAGAGGGACAACAGGTGAGGAAAACAGGCCTCGGGGTAGATGAGTGAATCCTCAGAGGATGGGCGCAGACCCGGAGGGCCGTGAAAGATGACCGGGTTATTACAGTCTTGGTTGCATAAGGGGGTAACTAGCGGTTTCTCGGCTGAAAAAGAGGAGGGGGGCTAGAGCTTCCCCCCTCCAACCGCGGAGCACGCAGCCGCTCAGCAGGCTGCCACACAGGGTCCCCCACCTCGGCAGCTGGGGAACCTGAACTCGCCAATAGGAGGTTCCTTCTGCACGCGCGGCTTCACCCTCCCTCCAGGGCTCCCGTTGCATTTCACTCCCTGCCTAAGGTCGCCCGCCGGTGAGGGCGGAGGAGGAAGAACTGCAGCTCCCGAGGACACGATCTGCTTCAAGGCACCCTGACCGGCGCCCAACCCCACCCCGGCTGCGGCCCGCCGCCCTGATCCCCATCGCGCTGCACGGTCTTCCCTTCCAACACCGAGGGCGCTGCAAGGCCGCCCTGTCCCTGCCATTCATTCATATTAATGACTCCTCCCCCCATGCTTTCCCCGGGTGAGTTCCGACAGCTCTGCCCGAAACATTTTCGTCCCACACTCTTACGGCCACCTCTCCCCAAGTTCCCTTCCGTCTGGGCAAATCTTGTCCTCTACCCGGCACTGGGGTCGCTCCAGAGCTTTCAAACCAGTTTCCCCAGGGCGCTGTGCAGGGCCGGGCCCCTACAATTTTTGTATATTGATCTTGTACCTTGCCGTCAGGCTGAACTTGTTTATTAGTTCTAATAATTTTTTTTAGTGGCATTGTTGGGGTTTTCTATATAAAGGTAATGTCATCTGCAAGTAGAGCTAATTTTACCTCTTCCTTTCCAATCTGAATGCCTTTTATTCTTCGTTTAATTATCTTATCTTGGCTAGAACCTCCAATACAATGGTAAATAAAAGAGGTAAATGTGCTGCAGTGAGCGCTTAAAGTTTTATGTTGCCTTAGCACCCATTTTTAAATATGTGTTTAACTTTCTCAAACCAGAAGCAGGGTTCAGTCACCCTTGATGCAGTTTCCTGTACTATACCCCCCAAATGGCTCCAGGTGGTGACCAGAAATAAAAACTTGGAGGCATCTCTGTCTCCTAGCAGGCTGGGCTCCCAGCTTTCCTGCTGCTTCCTCTAAATAGACCATTTAGACACTTTTCAGTCACAATGTGACTTCCTAGTACTAGTGCCTGCTTGCTTTAAGCCCATCAATTTAAAGCTCCCTGTTTATATAATGCCCTGGACCCAATAAAGGCATTGACCTCCGTGTGTGTGTGTGTGTGTGTGTGTGTGTGTGTGTGTGTGTGTGTGTGTGTGTGTGTTTTCTAAGCATGCTGTGTGCCCCCCAGGGAACTTTCACACTGTGGTCATGTCATTGAAGCCACATCTGCAATCTGACCCATGCAGGTGGATCTCCTGCTGCTGCGCTTCTGTCTGGGTCTCTGGTGGCTGCAGAAACAATGGCTACAAGCTGAGCAGATAAAGAAACTCAGAGAGTTCATTTTTAACAAGTGAACAACCTCTTCTTCCTGATCTAAGGCAAAAAGCATTTAACCTTTCATCATTTATTTCTCCACAAGTGTGGCATGTCATCATTGCCACTCACTGACCCCCACACTTGTGGTTCATAGCCTGAGAAATAGTTTGCAAAGGCATATTTACCTTCATTGAAACCTTAGAAAACATTTATAAAGGCAGTTCAAAAATCAACCTTAAAATATGCCATAAAAAGACATAGAGAGGTAAGAAGATACTCATGAAATCAGTCATTGTCTCAAACATGAATAACTTTAGAGAAAGTGGATTGGGTCCTTCTTTCCCTGGTTCTCTTGCTTTTTTCTATTCTCTTCTGCGAGCAATAATCCTTTTGTCTGGCTTCTTCATTATTTCAAAGGAGAAAGTACAATACGAGCATGCATTCACCTATACTGTCAATTCCAGAAAAAAATAGCAGAGTTAAATATAAATGGACCTTAGTCATATTTAACCATTGCTCTCCTTGACAATCCAAAGCTTAATAAAGTACATCTCTTTCCATTTAGAAATTCATATATTCATACTCATACTGTTAACCTACTAAAATAAAAAAGTAGATGGAAATAATATACATGGAGCTAAAGTCAATATTAAATAGTCCCAGACATATGGTTTGTGACTAATTATTAAACATAATATATGAATTCTTCTGGTGGGTTATACAATTTTAATTGGTTGATTAAAGGACCATTCTATTCTTCAAAGGAGATAATCATGCTAAATTTTAAGAAAAATTACAGTGGAGGTATTCATTTATCTATGTCTTTATAAAAATGTAATATAAAATGTTTATGCAAAGGAGGCCTGTGAGAGAGGGGAGTGTAAGGGTTTAATAAGGTATTTGGAGTAGTTTCATCCCATGACCACACATGTTCTGCTTTACCATCTGCAATCTCATTAGCTGTCCATGAAGATGCTGTGCTGAATGTAGACCTGAAATTTAGATCTAAGCACTCACATATATGAAATATACATTGCTAGAGGAGCAAATAAACGAAGAAGAAAAACATTTTCTGATTTGTGGCTTCACTTTTGAACAATAACCAAAAATATTCTACATGCTCAAAGGAAAAAAAAAACTCATTTTATTCTTATGAGACCAAAGGATTTTATTCTTACGAGACCAAAGGAATTGACAACAGAAGGTGAAATACAATGCAACCAGCCTGGGAAATCTTTCTGCTTGGTTCAGCTGGGCCATGGGCAATTTCAAAACGAAGCAATGTGAAAACAGCATATTAATGAATGGAGAAAGAAACATGGAGAGAAGATACATTACTTTGGCTACCAGAGGTACAAATGCAAAAAGATTCTCCACTTTTGACTAGTAGAACTGATGATGGATTTAAAATCAGCTGCACATTGAGGGATTTTTGTTCAAGTGTAACATAAATTGTGTTACAATATGAGGATAAAATATCTTATTTTGGGCTATGTTTTAGTGCATAAACACTAACAACATTAATGAATGTTATAATAATTTACTTGAAAGATGTTTAATCTATTTGTAAATAGCTCTGTCACCTGCTGAATGGCTTTCATATGTTTCAAGTAATATTTAATTTCTAAAGAGTATCCTAGAGTTTACTCTGAGGATTTATTATATTAACTCTCTCAAAGAGCCCTTATATTGTAAAGAGAGTGTTATCTAGAAAACAAACCTCCTGGGTGTCACACGTTGCTAGTTATGATATTGCTTAAGGTAAAATGGGAAAATTACAGCCCAAGGCTATTTCCCAGTTACCTCTGCTTAGGGACAATAACTGAACGACCCCACAGAAAACACGTTAAGGTAGAAGGGGCCTGTTTTCCAGGAATTCCTGCTTCTTCATGTTAGGTACCCTCCCAACCAAGTGAAAGCAAAGACTTCTTAGTAGAAAGGCAAATTCAGCAAACTACTTTCCTTTTTTATCTGAGATAAAAATTAAGTGAGTCTTTGTGTTTTTGTGTATGTATGTTCTCAAGTTTTGCCCTTGTTTATTTTCTGTTCTTTATTAGTGAATCGGTAGTTCCATTCTCGAGTTGTTTTGAATTATTTCACCTGGAAGAAGACAAATTTAAGAAGTCCTAGTAAGTAAGCATGAAAAGGGGACTTAAATAAGTATCAGGAATCAAATGCACTGAGTCCTCGGGTGAGTAGTCAACCCCTGGGGACTGAGAAGCAATCCTTTCCACTGCCTCTATTTTATTTCTCTTGAAGAAAATAAAAATCTAACAAAAGTGCTTAGCCATCCAAAATTATCAAATATTGAAAGAATGATTTTTTTTCCACATCAAACAAAATTTAGTTAAATGGTAGTTTCCACATAGGTATAAAATGTTGAGCAGCATTAGAGATTAACCCTGTGAAGTGGGGGAGATAAAGAAAGGTTTAGTGGTGGTACAATTAGCTGAGGAGTCAAGAGAAATAGAAAACAAAAAATCTTCTGTTTTGTCTTCTTTGGATCATGAATCCATTGTAATGTTTTATTTTTATTAAACAATTATTTCCCATGCTGGAAGAGTGAAAGAGTTGAGCCATCCTAAGGAACTTAAGGTGTGACAATTTACAGAGAAGAATAGTTGTAACATTGCTCATTTACTCTGAGTATAAACATGAAAAATATTTTTAAAAAATACGGTGAAATAATTTATTCCACAGAGAAGTCATGGAGCTCTCTTACACATCATATTGTATACTAATAGCTTTGGGTGGGTGGTCTTCAGGTGATAGCACAGAAATGGAGTACGAATTTGCAGGGAAATGACATAAATTGAATTAGACTTCAGTTTACCAGCTACTGATTCCTATTAACAGGGCATTTTGATGTGAGTCTCCACTAAGCATGTGAGTTAGAAAATAGCTCTAAAGACCATCCTTGATGGATCATTACTTTGAGATGCAAACCCCAGATTGCATTATTAAAACATCTTGGAATCAATTCTGTGCATTTCCAAATAAGCTCTGGCATGGATATGACCACATCATTAATACAGTTTACTTCTCTGGATCCTAGACTCTTTTTTTTTTTTTTGAGATGGAATCTTACTCTGTGCCCAGGCTGAAGTGCAGTGGTGGGATCTCGGCTCACTGCAAGCTCCGCCTCCCTGGTTCATGCCATTCTCCTGCCTCAGCCTCCTGAGTAACGGACTACAGGCGCCTGCCACCACGCCTGGCTAATTTTTGTATCTTTAGTAGAGACGGGGTTTTGCCATGTTGGCCAAGCTGGTCTTGAACTCCTGACCTCAGGTGATCCACCCACCTCGGCTTTGAGAACAAGAACACCATATCTGCTGGTCTCGAACTCTTGACCTCAGGTGATCCACAGTCCTCAGCCTCCCAAAATCCTAGGATTACAGGTGTGAGCCACCGCACCCAGCCAAAAAAACTGATGCTATTTTCTACACACCTTGCACCTTATAGATGTGCCTACCAGAGATCTGGATTATAACCCTACCTTGTCACCATAAAAAATTCATTCCTATTGGACACTGACATGAAAGCCTTATGTTACGTTTTGTGATTGAGCAGTTTTCTCTTACAGCTTATTTACAAGGGAAAGAGAAAGGAAACAAGAAATAGTTCAACTATAATATAATATAATATAATATAACATAATATAATATAGTTGAACTATAATAATATTTAAGAGTTGAAGTGATTGCTATGTCATTTGCATAAATTCAAGGACATTTATTTATTTATTTATTCATTTTTGAGATGGAGTCTCGCTCTGTCACCTAGGCTGGAGTGCAGTGGCGCGATCTCGGCTCACTGCAAGCTCTGCTTACCTGGCTCACGCCATTCTCCTGCCTCAGCCTCCTGAGTAGTGGGACGACAGGTGGCCACCACCACGCCTGGCTAATTTTTTGTATTTTCAGTAGAGACGGAGTTTCATCCTGTTAGCCAAGATGGTCTCGATCTCCTGACCTTGTGATCCGCTCACCTCAGCCTCCCAAAGTGCTGGGATTACAGGCGTGAGCCACCACGCTTGGCCAAATTTGAGGACTTTTCTCTCTCAATTGCTTACAATTAAAAATTTTGTAGTAGCAAATGCTCACAGATTTGGGGCTTTCAGAAATGTCTTTTCAAACTAAAAACTTTTAAAATAAATAATATTGCAGATATTTAAAATAATAATATTTCTAGATTGCAGAGGAAATACAAACTCCCAATTAATCATACCAAATATATTCTACGTTCTTTAACTTCTGGTAGAAAAAAAATCAGATTTATACTTTATATCTTCCTGTATTTTAGAAAATAGCAGACAATGAGAGAAGATCATTCTCTAATGAGATATTTGGTATCCAACACAGAATAAATGCATCTTAATTTTAAATTTTTACTATATAATTATTGATATCTTTTCCTAAAAGGGGAAATCCCTTACTCTAATTTTGATTGATATTTAGAATTACTGCTAAACTAAATAGTAGACTTGAAAAAGCTTTGCTCATAAAATTCTTACAGATTTATTTTATTTTACAGAAGTGATAATGGTAATTAACAAAAATTCTTAAGTGTAATAAATTCATTTTGGTAGATTTTGGTATGTAAATGAGAAAACAGTCTTCTAACTATAACAAATTATTTAGCTTAAACAGTCTGTCATATAAAATTCAGTGAAAAACTAAAAAAGCGGAAACAAAAAACTGAGTCTATTCAAATTATACGTAAAGTTTGTGCACAGTATATAAAACTAAGTTAAGTAGGCTTACAAAATAACACTTCATATAGTATTTTGGGGAAACTCTTTCTCCAAGAGGAGAAAAAATAGCCAAATAGGAAAGAGAGTGTGAGGTTTTAATCAAGTGTGTCTCTTCCCTTGGCTTGTGTGGGAAGATTGTAGATGGGAATACTAGGATCAGATTTAGAATACTGATCTGATGTCAATGACCTAAGTCAGCATAGCCAGCAAGGTAATATTTCCAGATAAAGAGAGAAAAAAAATTCTCCTAGGTAAGAAAAAAACAACAGGCTGCTCTCAAAACCAGCACTGTAATCACCACTGAGCTAATTAGTAGGACATTTAAGGCCAAGTCACCATGGAAAGGCCAGAAAGAGACAAAAGTCAATAAAAATGGTCACTGATGACAGAGTCACAGTGCCTGGCTGGCAGATGGTACTGAAAATCCCTGAGAGATGAGGACGACTTCAGATAAGAGCGGTCCAGGGAAGATACTCAGTCATTGACAAAGCACAAAGGGAAGGGTCAGTAAAAATATCAATAACAGAAGGAAACAGCTGCCACATTCATCATTCTTAACGTAAAGGTTGACATTGGATAAATGGAGTTGGCCTTTTTTTTTCTTTTTTTTTAATAATAGTTTAGTGCAGAAACCTCTAAAAGGAGCTTGTACATGAAGAACTGAAGTGAGAAGCCTAGCCATTTGTATACCTTTTAGTAATAGAGACTGAATATTAAAACAGACAGTGGCCAAACCACGTACGACAGTGGAACTCTGACCCACAACCACTGCAGCAACCAGCTTGGGAAGGCAAACCACAATCTCTGCAGCAGCCAGTTCAGGAATGCAAGCCACAAATTCAGTAGCAATTTGCTGAAAACAGTCAGAGGTTGGTCAATGACTGCCAGCTTCTCTAAGATTGCCCCTGCTTCTAGTTTAGTACCAATTAAAGAAAGCCAAATACTCTCTCCAAACCTATCCCATCAGATGCCTTGCTTCTCTTTAGCCTACCTGCGCCTCTCCATGCCCATAGCCTCCTACCCCAAAGCCTTGCCCCTTTTCACTATAAAGCTTTCCCATTCTCCCAGCCTGAGTCTCTGCCAAACATAAATGATAGTGACTGCCTCCCTTTCTCTAGCAAGCAAGAAATAAATAGCTTCTGTTCTCATTAAGTTGTCTCCTTTACTTCTGTAATTTTCTGGTTTTTTAATTTTTTTTATTTTTTTGAGACTGAATCTTGCCCTGTCGCCCAGACTGGAGTGCAGCAGCACGATCTGGGCTCACTGCAATCTCTGCCTCCCAGGTTCAAGAGATTCTCCTGCCTCAGCCTCCCAAGTAGCTGAAACTACAGGCATGTGCTACCACACTTGTCTAATTTTTGTATTTTTTGTAGAGACAGGGTTTCACCATGTTGGCCAGGCTGGTCTCGAACTCCTGACCTCAGGTGATCCACCTGCCTCAGCCTCCCAAAGTGCTGGGTTTATAGGCATGAGCCACCATGCCTTGTCTGTATTTCTGTAATTTTCCTAGAAGCTCCACTGAGACACATTCTTAACTGCTCATCACCATGGACTTTGGACCCTGATCAAGTGCGGTATCTATGGAGGCCTCTTGTGCCTTGCTTCTTGAGGCCTGTCAAGTCTGTGTTGACACAGTGTCTGTGAGAGAACAGAGTTGGGCTTCAACTCTGTTCTCTTTGTATTGAGATCCTTGGTTATTGACTCTCAGCTTGGTACTCAGCTTTTGCTACCGATTCCCATTTGTTTGGCACCCTTGGAAAAATACTGCCATTTCTTTTCATTCCTTTTTGTTCTCTTTTGTGCTTCTGTTTTATGAGATATGTCTAAAGTGTTGTCTGTTATCAGAAGGAGAATCAGTGCAGAACACAGGCATTGCTCCTCTAAGAGTGTCTCAGCTTGCTCCACAACTGATGAGCTGCAATTCTTACCAAACCAGCATCCATCTGGACAAACTTTCCTAAACTTTCCTGTCAGTCACCAATAAAATGGGATAAGGTTCTTCATCTTTTTTTTTTTTTTTTTTGGCCCTGAGAGGTTGGATTTGATGCAGAGGGAATATTCTGGTTTTCCATTTGCCTGTGGGCACAAGTTGTCAAGTCTGCATCTGGAGGTTGCCAACTATCAGGTTGGGGGCCTAAGACATAAAGTGCAAAAATATTACTTTCAACTGACCATTGCCAGCTCCCATGGAATTTTCTGAGTGTAAATCCTCTTTTCCTTTTTTTCCTCCAGGAAAACCTCCCATTTCTTATATGTACCCTTGCTACGATCCTAGCACTTGCACCCATCTCTATACCAAGGATAATTTAGGCCTTCAGTGGCTAATCTGGAGAACGCTGGACTTGAACAAAATTGTTCATTTGAAAAACACCTTGGAAAAGAGAGAATAACATTTCTCAGGGGCAATGGGCAGCAGTTTTTGATTGGTACACAAGTTTTCAAATGAAATTCTGATTCAGACATTACTCCGCTAAAATATTTTTTGGCCAGAGCTAATGAACAGTATGACAAACTTAACAACAAACTAACTCATTTGCCCAGCAAATCTTCCCCCAGCTTCTCCTCCAGTTGACTTCAGCTCTGCAACTCTTCCTCATCCCCCCATCCTCCTTTCACACCTCATTGACTCCTCCCTCTTCTTCCAGACCCCCTACCTTCTCCCGGTGACTCTCCTAAGATCCCGGAATGTCATTTACCTCTAAAGTTCCATCTCTTCAGTGACCCAAATACGCAAGCAGCAGTAGAATTTAAACCTTGAACACGAGCTGAATTAAAAGCTATGACTAAGCATTTCCCAAAGGAGTTCAGAATTCTAAATTCTTTTAGTTGTACACAACTGAGGGTTACCTGAACTATATCAACTTGTATTTATGTTTGTAGATCCTCAGACATTAAATCCTGATGGCAAAAGCCAGATGGATTCACCGGGACAGAGATCTACAGCATCTTTCTTTCCACAATAAGCCTGAGGGCCAAAAAGAGGCTCAAAAAGTAGGGCAATGTATCCTAAAAGCCTTACTTGAAACATTTCTAGTAAAAATAAAATGGACCACAATTTAATCATGTAAATAAAGAAAAGAAGAAATTATAGGAGATTTTCAGAATAAACTAGAAAACTCCTTTCAACAACATTTGAGTGTTTAAGAAGTGTAAGTGTAATAATGGCTCTTTTACCTACTTTGTTAATGGAATTAAACCTGAAATTGGAGACAATAATTAGATCAAAATTAGAATGGGAAATAGCCACTTTACCTGAACTTCAACACCTGGCTGACATTTTTGCAGAGCCCTAGGACAATAGCAAGACAGGATCCAGAATAACCTTACGGCCCTGCAGATCAAACAGTTGAGTGGATGACCCATAGAAGAGGACACCTGCAGATATTGAAAACAGAAGGGACACCTGAAAAATGATTTTCCAGTAAAAATAAGACCAAAAGACCCCTTAATTTAGATCAATGAAGGTATCCAATATCCTGATTTAAAATTTAACATTCAAGGTGAATTAACCATAAATATAGGTGGCCAACCTCAACAATTCCTGGCAATATGGGCGCTACTCTTTCTTTTCTTTCTTTCTTTTTTTGTTTTGAGATGGAGTCTTACTCTGTCACTGAGGCTGCAGTGAATTGGCACAATCTCGGTTCACTGCAACCGCTTCCTGGGTTCAAGCGATTCTCCTGCCTCAGCCTCCTGAGTAGCTGGGACTACAGGCATACATCATGATACCCTGCTTTTTTTTTTTTTTTTGTATTTTTAGTAGAGATGGGGTTTTGCCATGTTGGTCAGGCTGCTCTAGAACTCCTGACCTCAGGTGATCTGCCTGCCTTGGCCCCCAACAAAGTGCTGGGATTACAGGTGTGAGCCACCATGTCCAGCCAGGCACTAACTCTTTCTACATTAAACCCTGACAATTTTGCTCAACATTTTCCTCATAGGAAGCAAGTAGCAGGTATCTCAAATAACCCACAGATTCCTTCTATCTCCTACTGTAACTACAACCTTTGGGTACTTGACTTAAAAACATTTCTCCCTGCTCTATTATAACACTCTTGCAAATTTAATGGGGAGTAACTTAATTTTCAAATAGAATTATAATAGTAAGTGCACCAGGTGGGCATGGTGGCTCACGCCTGTAATCCTAGCACATTGGGAGGCCGAGGTGGGTGGACCACTTGAGTCCAGGAGTTCAAGACCAGCCTGGCTAACATGGTGAAACCCTGCCTCTACTAAAAAAAAAAAAGAAAAGAAATACGAAAATTAGCTGGTGTGGTGGCACATGCTTGTAATCCCAGCTACTTGGGAGGCTAAAATGGGAGGATCACCTGAACCCGGGATGCAGAGGTTGCAGTGAGCCAAGATCACACCTCTGCACTCCAGCCCGGGTGACAGAGCAACACTCTGTCTCAGAAAAATAATAAATGCACAGCAGAGTCTCCTGAGGGTTCCTCTATATGCCGTCTCTGGATATACGTTTGTCTCCTTCATTATATTTGACGTACACTCCAGATAAAGACCTCAACACTCTACCTAACACTCTACAAACTAAAAAAATCCATTTATATGGGAAATTATTGGAGCAGAACCTAGTCAAGTTCAGAAGTATCCTAGTAAACCATGGCCAAACTTCCCTGATATTCCTTGAAAAACCAGAAGCAAAGGAAGGCTTCAAAACTGTAGTTGACAACCTTATATCCAAAGACTTTCTCATGCGCTGCAATAGCCCATACACCACACTTGTTCTGCTGGTACACTTTTTTCATGACCTCAGGAAAGATCAACAAAATTGTTTTGCTTTGCTTCCTAGTAGTACCTATCCTGTCATCAATTCTGCCCAAAACCACTTGCTTCACCATATTGAATCTTTACTGTGCATTTTTCAGTGTGCTTCCAAACCAGAACAGTCAACGACTTTGCCTTCATCTGGAGAGGACAACAAATATACCCGGATAGTCATACCCCAGGGGCTCACTAAAGCCCCCTCTTACTTTCCACAAGTCCTCAGTCAAGACTTAAAAGATCGAAATTTCACTTGTGATTCGGTTTTGATGCAGTATATGCAGGATCAGACGATCTCCACTGCTTTCTTCAGAGAACGAGGAAGCTGGTGAGAAGGTGAGAGCAAGTAAATACTTGCTCTCAGCCATAGCAGAAAAAGAACATAATGTTTCAAAGATAAATTATAATTTTGTCAAAAGACAGGCTAGTATTTAGGGCGTAAGTTATCTTAAGAGGGTGAAATTATTTTGCCTCTATTGGTAGGCAGAACACTATCGAAACTTCACCTCGATGCCTCGCAAAATGACAATTGAGAGGATTTCTAGGTTTAACTGGATATTGTAGACAATGGCTGTGAAATTTTTCTGAGCTTGCGATCTCTTTTTATGAATTGGCCGAGTCCTTAGTAAGAAACTGTCTTTTGTGGGGGCCCAAATATAAATTCTGTAACTCAAGAAGGCTCTTCAGTAGCCTCTTCCTTTGGTAGTTAGGCACTCCCTTTCATAATTAGGCACCCCTGACTACAATATGCCATTTTGTCTAATTGTGCATGGACAACTTGTACAAGCTTTTTTGTTTTTAACTCAATGTCATGGAAACCATCAAAAATTCATCATTTTCCATAGCCTTACCCTTGACCCAGCTGCAAAGGCTTATAGCCCTTGTCTGAAGGCAACAGCTTCCACTGCAACATTTGTTGATGCTTCTTTTAAACTATATCTAGTCTCCCCACCTCACATCATGATTCCCTGGCCAGTGTAGACATAACCACTGACAAAGAGCATGCAATACTTTTCAACCAGCTGATTAACTTCTTATGAGAGTTTTACTCCCTCTCTCTCGCTTTACTATTCACTGATGCAATTCCTTAAACTGCCACTCTTCTCCCCCTGCCAGAAGAAGGGGAACCTCATGATGGTTATAAGTCAGTTAGGGGAGTTTCTGTACCTCACTCAGATTGATGAGAGACTGGCTCTCATTGTGAACCCTGATTCAATGTTATTCATTGATGGATCATACCTCAAAACTGATATTGAAAATTATCACTAATTTAAGCTCTACTTTAGAATATATTTTCTATCTGAGGTAAAATCAACCCATATAATGGAATTTATTACACTTACTAGAGCTTGTCAATTAGCTGAAGACCATGTAGTAAACATATAGCAGGTATGCTTTTAGAGTACTACGTGAATTTGGGATGCTTTTGGGAAAAAAAGAAATTCATCATCTCTGCTGGAAACCTCATGAAAATGAATAAGTTAAGGCACTCTACTTTCTAGAGTTGGCTATTTTAAGGTTGAGGCCCATACAAAGAAAGAAGGTAATAGAAAAACTGAAGAAAAAATTCTAACAGAACTTTATGCCAAAAAAAAAGCCTAAACTAAAGTTAATGTTTTTGTTTGTTTGGTTGGTTGGTTGGTTTTTGTTTTTTGAGATGGATTCTTGCTCTGTCGCCCAGGCTGGAGTGCAGTGGCGCCATCTCAGCTCACTACAAGTTCCGCCTCCTGGGTTCACGCCATTCTCCTGCCTCAGCCTCCTGAGTAGCTGGGACTACATGCGCCCGCCGCCACGCCTGGCCTTTTTTTTTTTTTTTTTTTTTTTTTTTTAGTATAGATGGGGTTTCACTGTGTTAGCCAGGATGGTCTCCATCTCCTGACCTCGTGATCCGCCTGCCTCAGCCTCCCAAAGTGCTGGGATTACAAGCGTGAGCCACCGAGCCCGGCCTAAAGTTATTGTCTTCTGTAAATCTTCAAAGGAGAAGTTTCTAAGGATTCAGATAGGCCATTATAAAATATCAGTGGGTCAACCCCAGTTTCCAAACGGAAGTCTGGAAATTCCACCTCAGACTGGAGCTTCCAAATGTGGCCACCCTTGATTGTTCAGGCAGTTTACCTGGGGGAGTTACTGACTCACTGTGTGAATAATCAGAGTGAGGATTGTACAAATAGAAAAAAACTGTAAGAAAACCATCACCAATAGTTTTATCACCAATAACTCTGGCAGAAGTTATTTACATTGTCTCTATTATTACCCACATTTCTCTAGATTTCTTGTTGGCTACTCATGGTAGCTCTGTGTTATTGCTAATACTTCTCACTATATTTGAATCAATGAAACAGGCAAAGCAAAACAGGCTCTACATCTCACATTTCCTTATGGAAAAAAGATAATTGCCATTCTAAGGCAGATCTTCATGGTCTGTGGCCTATATGTTCTCTTGGTCTGGGTTGGAAAATTAGAATTTCTGCTTCTGTAACATTTTATAGGGACTAGTGATTATTTTTGTTTTTGAAACCCGACCTTTAAGCCAAAGACAGCCTGACCCCTGAAAACCCAACTGCCAGTTCTAGGTAGAGTCCACAACCGGAGTGCGAACATCCTCTATGCCTTTTAACCAATAAATGATGCTTTTTCCAAGACCACCCCCGGCCCAATCAGCATGCACTCTGAGCCCTTAAAAATCCTATACTCAGCCACACAGATGGCTGCCGGCTTTCAGGCCCCCTTTCACACAGAAGTCTACCCACTTCAGGTCCCTTCTTGTGTTGAGAGCTTTTCTGTCACTCAATAAAATTCTTCTCTGCCTTTCTCACTCTCTGCTGTCCACACACCTTATTCTTGTTGGTTGTGGGAACTCCCCAAGCTGCGGGTGGCAGTAACAAAGGAGATGTAATGCACCCCTGTTCACTGAGCTGCAGGCAGCAGGAACCAGAGAGAACTGTAACATTTCCGGGGAGCTCAGACCTCAGGACTCCCCAAGCAAAAGCTGTAACACCCTTTGGGGCTTTGCAGTTGCTGTCATCTCCAAGTATTCCGGCGCCACCACCTCCCCTTCATCTAGATACCAGCGCCCAATATGGAAGCCAATTGCAGCATGCCCAGTCCAGCTACGAGCTGAGCACGCAGCCACACTGACCACAGGATCTGGGCCAGTAATGTGAGCCAAGCGCAGCCTGCGGGGCCAAGTGGGCAGAGCAACCCGGCAGGCCTGAGCAAGGGCCGGAACAGAAGTCAGTGCAGCCACAGAGATTTCCAGCTGGTGAAGCGGCACTGAAGGAATCCTGTAACACTGTAACCCTCCCTCTCACTCGCCAAGCAACAGGGGAGAAAAAGCCGCTGGGCACCATTCCACCCTGCACACGGAACTACAAAACGTGCAACACTTTGGTCATACCTGCCATGATGCAGGTCCATCACATCCTCTGCCAAGTCTTACATTCTACTGGGCAGCTGTTCTCACCAGAGATCATTGCCATACTGTGTCCGGAGTTGGTTCCTACTGGTGGGTTCAAGGTCTCGCTGACTTCAAGAATAAAGCCACAGACCTTCTCTGTGACTGTTACAGCTGTTAAAGATGGCACAGACCCAAACTGAGCACTAGCAAGGTTTACTGTGAAGAGCAAAGCTTCCACATCATGGAAGGGGGAGGGGAGCAGGTTGCCACTGCTGGCTGGGGTGGCCAGCTTTTATTCCCTTATTGGCCCCTCCCATACTCTGCTCCTGTCCTATCAGAATGCCCTTTTTTCAATCCTTCGGGCAATTGGCTACTTTTAGAATCTGCTGATTGGTGCATTTTACAGAGTGCTGATTGGTGCATTTTACAGAGTGCTGATTGGTGCTTTATACAATCCTCTTGTAAGACAGGAAAGTTCCCCAAGTCCCCACTGGACCCAGGAAGTCCAACTGGCCTCACCTCTCAGTGCTGACACAAGAACAAAAAGTCAAGACCTCACAATATAGTTTGCAATGGAGACCACTCGGCAATATCACAGTGGTGAAGATGTGGGTTTCTAGCTGCCCCTGAATTGGTCAATCTCTCGTAAGTAAGAGAATGACCATAATGGGGGGCTGAGAGGATAAATATTCAAATGAATAGTGGTCAGATGATATGACAATAGAATTCTGATTCACAATCTCTGAAGCCACCAGTCCAGGAAGCCAAACAGCATCATTGGCAGTGATTGGTCCCAAATGGTCAGGATATCATTAATGACTGTTAGCTTCCCTATTTTGCCTTGTTTCCAACTTAGAACCAACCAAATAAAGCAAAATATGTTCCCCAAACCAACCACATAAGATACTCTGCTTCTAGTTAACCTACTTCCAACTTCCCCTTGCCAACTACATGCAATCAGAGCATACATGAAGCCTTCCCCCACGCTTTCCCTCCCGTTTTTTGCTCACTCTAAAGCTTTCCCACTCCCAAACTTTGAATTAATCACCTGTTCTCATGTGGGTAGTCTATCTTTATTTCTACAGTAAGGTGCATGCAAGCCTTTTCTAGTCACATTTAAAATGGTGGAAAGCAGCATCATACCAGAAATATTTGATTTTCTACTTTTTGATTAGGTAAGCAGAGAGGGATGATTTCTGAGTCTTACAAAGAGTACATATCACTTCAGAAACATATGAGTTGTGGAAAGTGATGTCTGCTTTTCTCTATATTATACATAAAATATAGCAAATATCTTACTTTAATGAGCTGGTGTGTGGGGATATAGAGATGACCAAGCTGAAAGGATTGACAATAAGATAACAACTAGAAACTGAGTCCCTGAAGTGACATCTCTGTGCTTGCAGCCTTTTCTCTGAATATAAAATGCACATTTTTACACAACCCCTGTGAAATCTTAGCACTTTATATCACAAGGGTAAGTAAAATGCACACGTTTTTAAAAATCAAGTATTTTAAGGTCTCCAAAATGACAGATCTTTTCCCTCTGTGAGTCATATCATGATTTACCTTGAAAGTATTTTAAGAATATTCTATGACACAAAGAGACTAAGGTTATTCAAATGAATTTGAAGTCCCTTTAGTTTCTCTTTATTCTCAATGAATTGCAATGGCAACTGCAGTTCCTTACCCTGCTTCCAGCTCTCTGCTGAAGTTGAGGTTTGTGGGGGTTCAATCAGGCCAGTTGGAAAAATATTAATGATAGTTATAGTAATAGCCACAAACTCTCTTGGAAAGCCTGAGAGTTTGCATAGCTTCTGATTGTCTGGCTGAAGGCAGCCAGAGTCTCTTTGAAGGAGCTAGAGAGCTTAAGGCACAAATACAAAATAATGTAGAGTAGTTTATCTAACTAACTTGTTTTCCTAAGACTAATCTTTGATGTACCCTGGGTGCTTAATTGCTTTCTACTCAGGAAGTCCACAATGTCAATTACCCTCTAATGGTGTTTTCCTATGACCTTTGTCAATTAATCTTTACTAAATAAATGCAAGTCTCACTGACTGATCAAGGAGTTGCAACTGTTTACAGTACTCTCCAGGGAGTCTGTAGGTGGCTCAGACACTCAGCTGGACTGGCAAAGCAGAATATCTGTGTGTCAGTGTACTTCATTCATCCATCACTGGGTCAGGGTCTGCAGATTGGACCCTAGCAGAGGTTCCTCAAAGGATTCCACATTCTTGGTCACCAAAGCTGTTGTGGTTTTCTTCACCATGGAAGTAGATAAGTAGCAGGCCTTTGCCCTAATAGTTGGTCAAGTCCCTGCAGGCGCATGGGGACCACTGTTCTGGCAAATGCTGGTTGGGGAGAACATACGGATTTTAATCACTTTAAAAAATAGACTTGAGGGTACAAGTGCAGTTCTGTTACATGGATATATTGTGTGCTGGTGAAACCTCAGCGTTTAGTGTACCCATCACCCAAATAGTGTACAGTGTACCTTTCAGGTAATTTCTCATCCCTCACTTCCCTCTCACCCTTCCAGTGTCTACTGGAGTTTCCAAAATCTCCAATAAGTCTTCAATGTCTATTCCACTTTTCATGTCCATGGGTACATATTACTTCTCTCTCACTTATAAGTGAGAACATGCAGTCTTTGAATTTCTGTTTCTGAGTTATATCACTTAAGATAATGGCCTCCAGTTCCATCCATATTGCTGCAAAAAATATAATTTCATTCTTTTTTATGGCCGAGAAGTATTCCATACTTCCCAAACAGAAATGTTGTACTTGTGATAACATCCAGCCACTTCTTTTATCTTACTTGGAATTCAAAGTGGGCAAATTTCTTCTTATTATTATAGCAGTATATAAAGCAACCAAGAATAATCTTCAGACCAAAGAAGACTATTCATGTCCATGAGGATGGCACAGAGAGAGACTGGCATAAGATAAACTGAGAAAGGCAGAGGAATGGAAGGGTTTAGGGCTTCAAAGTTCAGGATAAGCAACTTGAATTTTATTCTGAATGCAATGGGCAATCATTGAAGTGCTTTAGGCAGTGGAGTGACTTTTTCTTTTCAAATTTTGAGTGATTGTCCATCTTCAACCCGTAATCCCTCCTATTTACCTTAATTCCTCCTTTTTACCAGAATGGTTACAGAGCCAAGTCAAGGGAGGGGTTGGTACCATTAGAATATAAATAACATTTTCTGAATAGACATAGGGCTTTTCTTGCAACACTAAGTTACCATTACACTTCTAGATAAAACAAATGTGATGATTTGTACATGCGCATAGAATCTAGGATGAATTGTACTTTGAGTTCTAGACTCAAATTGGGGTGGTAGAAGTGGAATGGAGCCAGGAAATAGTTAAATTCTAGTCTCTGGGGTTCCATTAAGGAGAACAGATAATTCTTATCCTCTTTGGTTATAAAGACCCTAAATTGTCTTTTCCATGCTTGAATGGGTAATTTTAAATTTTAAATACATAGAATAAGCAGGCCTTCAGGAATTTATTACTTCACACAGTCCATATGCAGCCCTCTTATTTTGTGCCTTAGCCCCTGTGGACACCTCTTCCCAAAGCACCAGATTTTCCTGCTGTTGTAAGTGTGTACAGGACCCAAGGCTAAAGTACCTTACTGACACAGTGGGCTGCTGACCTCACCCCTCATCTTCAAAGCATTTTCAAGTTGGAGCATATTTGTGAAATAAATAAGTATTATCTTTCTTCCTTCTAATTACAAAATTAATAAATGTTACTTTGTAAAAATAATAATTTAAAAATCACTCCTATTTTCATCATTCCCAAATAACAGCCAAAATTTTAAGGCCATCTTTTTTTTAATCTTTCTTGTGCACTCATTTACAGTGTGAGGTACAGGGAAATTTAAGGAGCAACGAAGAAGTTTAATTTTTTAAAATCATTTTGAAATTACTAGAAGTATTAAATCCTTAGAGGTTATGTTCATTTACATTGGGAAAACTCTCTTTTTCTCTGGCATGAACCACTTGGACAGTCCCTCTCATGATAACAGGTATAAGGCAAGTGCCCAACACATGGTTCAGGGGATGGTTGTAACTATGTTTGTCTTATCAATGGTCTGATAAGTGAGGTTGCTCCTGCTTCTAGAAGTATCTATTTTTCATTTGCAAATTTATAGAGATATAAAAGAGCCATTTGTGCAGAAGGGAAGTGGCATCCAGACCATTTCTCTTTGAGCTTCAGTGCCATTTAGAACATGTTTGATAAACTAGGGTGTCTCAGACTCACAAGTATTGGGAGAAAAGAGCAACAGTGGCCCATTAAAGGAAACTCAATAGAAGTGAAGTGAGGTACTGGCTGGGACTGAACCCTTGGGTCACTGCTGATAGGGAGAATGTGTGGCAGATGCTGACTTCCGTATCGGGATTATCAGTGGTGTTTGAAGCCTGTTGAAGTGGATTGTGGTGAATGCTCGTTCAGTCACACCACTCACCCCAGTTAATTAAAGGCCATAAGAAGGCAGAAAGGCAGGTTCATCCTGAGTCAGGGTTTGTGAGAGTGATGCCATGCAATGGGCAGAGAGGCTAGGGAAGCAGCTATCAAATGATAATGTACTTCAGAGGCGCATATTACATTTTCAGATTTCAAGCTTCATTCATTCCAGATTGAATGGGGCCTAGGAATATGCATTTTAGCAAGTACCCCTGGTAATTCAGAGGCAATAGTTTCATGGACCACACTTGGAGAAACACAGTTTTGACTAATGATAGAAGAGAGGAAATGGTAAATAATGGACGATATTCTTCCTAAGCTTGATAAGATGACAAACGAATACAGTAGGAGCTAATAGATGGGGAGAAAGTCAGGTGGAATGGATGGAATGAATGAAGTTACGGAGTATCGGGATGAGGGGAATTTCATCCTGAGGAGAATATGAGTAAGAAGCATTTTCAAGCAAGATAAAAATCAGATATGACTTTTCCTACTGAAAAGTCTGAAGTTAAAGTAATTAGAACTGCTGTTTGTTCAGAAATCGACAAATCAACAATGAAATGAGGGGTCTCAGAATATAGTGTGCACGTATGAACACAATGAAAGGTAAAGGTGACATTATAAATGTGTAGGGTCACAGAATATGAACAAAGTGACATAATAACATACAGAAAGGACATTTTGTCTTTTGTGTCACACTGTGTCTCATCCCCCACAGGAAGTAGGAGCACATGTCCAATGGCATTTAATTAGTAGACATTTTTGAAAACCGAGAGAATATACAACCGCCCAGCAGTCAGAGTACCCCTCCCTCTTCTACATAGAGAGGCGGGAGAGACTGATCCCAGGTACCTCCAGGGGACTGAAGAGCTAATATTTAGTGAGCAATGAGTGTATGATTTTGAAATAGATTTTCAACAGCACATCTCGTCACTTTTCAGTGTCTTCTACAGATAGAATAGAACCAAGAGAAATGAAGAAGTGTGGTGGTGAGGGAACAGGCTTAGATACAGAATGCCAAATATCTCACTGATGGCTTAGGCTACCCGCAAATTGGATACAAATGCTAAAATCACATCCCTGTGGTAGTGAGAGAGAGCAATGATCTTAGGTTTATGGTAAGGAAGAGATTTCTATGGGAATTCTATGGAGGGGTTACTCAACGTTTTACTGGTGTTCAACTTCAGCATATTGCCCAACCCATTTAAAGACTTGTCTTTGTGTAGTATCTTATCTCTTCATAAAACTCCACAAAGTGACAGAATTCCTTCCTTTAATTGAGATCATTCTCAGCTCTAGTCTACCTCCAGATGGTCTGTTTTAAATTAACGGCTCAAAATTTTACTACTCTTGAGAACTTGGGCAAACTAATCAACCATTCTTAGTCTCAGTGTGCTCTTTATAAAATGAAGAAAACATTAATCCTTCCACTGCTTTGTGAGGCTTGAATGAGATGCGAGTCCCTCAGTTCATCTCAGGGCCCTGTGCTCAGTAATCATCCACTCTTAGGACTGAGCTGAAAGAACAAGCACATTCAAGGAAACCATGGAGTTTACTTTTTTCCCAAAAAAAGTATTTTTATTGTTTGGCAACCAATAAAGAGTTCATAGTTCTTCTATCTCTTCTTTCTCTTTTTATTTAAATAAGCAGGCAATCAAACCTATAGTTTTTTTCTGTTAAAAATATATTCATTATGTAGACAAAATTTAAGAATGTTAGAAAAACTTTAGTGTAGAGACAACAAATGTCATATAATTAAATATGCCTATGATTATTTTGATTTACATGATACCAAGGGTCTGTGTAGGAAGATAAGTTTAGCCCAAAACAATCTTAGCTGAAGCAAATGCAAAACAGGAAATTTAGACACAAGGAAATAAACACTAGTCCTAAAGTATGCTCTTTAAAATAGCTTTAACGCAGCATAGAGTTTTGCATCTATATTTGTGAACAAAATTATCCATGCAGCTGTCCAATATCTTGCCAGAATTGTAAACTTCAAATTAGGATGCAAACTCAATGTCACTCAAGAAAGTGGTCATGAGGCTGGACTTAGTCATTGGTAATTATTCTGGATTCATCAGCAAGGGCAGAGCTGATTTTACCATTTCATAACAAACCACTTCTGAGCAGTTTCCTCCCAGGTGCTTAAGAATGAAGAAGTGGCTGTCAGGACTGCACTGGCAATATTTTTCAAAATGTGGATCCCTGGTCATATTAAAATAAAAGTTTTTCCCCCGTCAGGTTAGCAGAAATGTAAAATGGAGATTGGAATTTAGATGTAGAATTTTGTGTCAGAACCACGTTTGATAGTCAGTTACACACATCTGGCCCACAGTTAAGAATGTAAACTAACAGCATTAAGAGCCAGACATCCTGGGTTCAAACCCCAGCTCTGCTATATAAGGCTTGGCCTTTCTGTGCCTCAGTTGTCTCACTTGCAAAATCAGGATGATATCATCCTCCAAGGATTACTGTGAGGATTAAATTGTTAATATGCTTAAAGTGCTTGGAACAGAACACACACTCTGTGAAGTCATTACTATTATCATTACATTAACGCTTCTCTTTTTGAAAAAGGACACTTTTTCTATTAGTTAAGACAAAGCAAGCCATATATTTGCAAATTCCTAAAACAATGATTGAAATTAAAATTCTATAGGAGAATGACTTACATTTTCTTTGTAATCAGAATAGACATGCCTCCAGTTCCATTCTTGAAGCAGGATACATGCCAAGGTCAGAAGGAAGGTGACTTCTGCTTTCACAAGCCTGTGAGAGAATGGGATCCGGGATGAGTCCTCCAATTCAGGGGCTCACCTTTTCCACCATGTCAGGCAACGCATCAAGGAGGCTCATGTTCTTTCAATTTAAGGAATGCACATTTCATTGCTTGAAAGAGGAAAATTTAAATGTTTCTTCAAAGGTTATACAGAATATTATGACAGACTTAGGACAACAAACAATGCTTCTGTTAACTGTTAGAGTTCTCTTTGGCAGTGTTATTATGAGTTAACTGCTCAGTAAGAAGATGGTTAATATTGAGTGTCAACTTGATTAGATTGAAGGATGTAATCCCAGCTACTCAGGAGGCTGACACAGGAGAATCATTTGAACCCGGGAGGTGCAGGTTGCAGTGAGCTGAGACCATGCCTTTGCACTCCAGCCTGGGCGACAAGAGTGAAACTCCATCTCAAAATAAATAAATAAATAAAAATATTTAAAACCTAGATTTTAAAAAAAGCATTTGGTAGCCTGACCAATAACTGGAGAGAGAAAAAGTGATACTCCAAGAATAAACTATTATATTTTAATTCTCAAGTCATTTAAATTGATAATTTTATGGGTCCTTGCACGTAAACAGCTGAAATGTTAAATCAGTTCATTAAAGTGTTCATAAATTCACTAAATGTTCTTAATCATCATTAAGCCTTAAACAACCTGTGACATCAAAATGATTACAGAGAAACAGTGATAAATTACTTTGAGTTATCAACTATATATTTAAATACTGGGATACCGGTCTAAGTTATTTGGTGTTTTAGGGGATATTAAGTATTCCATCTCTAATATAATTCATATTATGTCATGCTTCCCATAAGTTTTTAAGCAGAAACTTTAAGAAACTGATTATGCACTTAAAAAATCATATCAAGCAATATAAAATCTGAACACCAGATTGGTACAAAACATGAATATCACATAAAAGTAACCTAGCATTGAAAATGAGAAGCTGTTACCCTGTGAAATTATAATGTAAAAACACACTAGATAAAATGCAGTATCTTGAGTATAATCTGTTACAAATTCTGAAATTGTGTACAAAATGTATATTATATGGATTTTAAGACCTCTCCCAAATGTAGACTCTTGACATACCTGGCCTGTAAAAGATATATAGGCTGACAGACCTAGGGGAAAAAATACTATGTTCTGAGCCCAATGTGCCTCTTTGGTCCATAAGTATCATTTACAAGAATAATCATGATTCTCTGATTCCAAACTGTTGCCCCCATTATGAGCCAATTGCTCATACCTGTGGCACCAGTCACTCCATCAAACCTTTATTCTGGGCTGCACACTCCTGGAAGGAACCATAAAGGAGGTCTGAAGGCAAATATCCTTTGTGTTAGGATCTGGCTCATGTCCACATCCCCCTTGCTGGTGCCATATTCAACCCATGAGGACCTAGTGGATTCTAGACCTTAGTAGTAGATAAAAAATTCCAGAACAGTTTATGGAATTTTACTATGTGGTCCTTCTGTTTCTTAGCATTTTTGTCTTAATCAGTTTAGGCTGATATAACAAATTATCATAAACTGCGTGGCTTAAACAAGAAATATTTATTTCTCATAGTTCTGGTGGCTGGGAAGTCCAAGATCAAGGCATCAGCTGCTGTCTGGTTTGATGCCCACTTCCCATCACATTCTAAATAATGATCCAGAAACCCCTGTTCCTGGGACCCAGTGAAGAATGACTGCTGAGGGCAAAGGGCAGCCTCAACTTAGCCTCTTGATGGCTGCCTCAGAAAGGCAGCTGGGATGCAGGAGAAAGAACTAGACATTGGGCTGGGTGGATATGGATCTGTCTGACCCACCCCTGTAACTTTGGGATGCAGGCAAGTTCCTGGACCTCTCTGTGACTCAGTTTCCTCTTCTGTAAGACAGGAGGATTAATATGGATCCTGGGAACTGTAGGCTCAGAGTGCAAGAAGTGCTTGGTTAAGCTGGGTTCCTGTACCTGGTTCCAGCTCCCTCCAGTCACTGAGGGACCTTGGCAGAGTCCCTTTCCACCTGAGCATCTGCAGAGCAGACCTCATCATATCCACCTCACGGAGCTGCAGTGAGGCTTAAATGAGATGATTTACATAAAAAGATTTGTAAACTGAGAAGTTTGTGCAACTCAATGGGCCTAATACTATATTTTTAAAATATCTTCAAACAAGATGACTACATGTTCTACTAAATCGAAAGTGTGTTGGCCTGGCTGTGGAGGTGATTTGAGTCCAGACCTGTGAGTTAAGTCACTTTCTCTCAATAAGTCAATGGCTGGAGCGTAGGGCATGTAGTGATAGTGGGAATTTGGGACAGTAGTGATTAGGGTGATAGGAGCTGATGCTAGAAAAACGGTGAATTAAGACAGTTTTAGGCTTTATCCAGTAGGCAATGTGAAACATGGAAAGTCTTTCAGTGAGAGCAAGAAATGATCAGAGCTGGCAAATAGAACATTCTAGTGGCCTGCATGGAGGATGGATTGGGGAGGGTGAAACTGGGGCCAGGGCAACTGATGCGCAGTTATCCTGAGGTCCAGGAGAGGGATGGCAAGGCTGAAACAAGGTCTGTGTGACTCTGAGGTCCAGGCCTCACTCGTTAATTGAATATAGGATGGGAGACTTTTTACTAAGTGCAATGCTGAGGATAAGAGTATTAACCTTTCGTAGGAGGGGTTAAATGTCATGAGCAGGAGACAAGCATTAGTTGAGCATTGCTTCAGCCCAGCCTCCCAGAGGGCCCCTCTCTGGCTTGGTAATGATTTCTTTGAAGTTATTAAACATGAACAGATTTGTACTTTGCTCTACTTGTTTGAGTGAATGTTTTTATTTAGGCCTTTATTTTTAAGGCCACTTTCTTCCATTTAAGGGGGCCAATGGCTTCCATCATGGAAGTAGCACTTTCTCCCCATAAGAAATGAAAATCCTGCAGGCCCTGGGTGGATGACTGGGTCTCTTTGTGGGGTGGTTTGAGCAAGTGAGCAGCAGGATAATGTCCGTGGGGCCAAGGCTGACCCCAGCCTCACTTTTGTCAATATATTTCCCCTGGTGTCCTCAATCCTGGCTCTCTGACGACTGGAGTCAATATCTACTTTAATGTGTTTTGGTCTCATTAACATGGACTGGATTAACCAGCCCGCATGGGCTTTTCAATTAGGAAGATAAATTTCTGACAGTGTTTACAAAGGGATTAGATACCTGCTTAGCATGTGACAGGGCTTGCCTTCTCTTCCTCCCTCCTTCTCCCCCTCCCTCCCTCCATCTCTTCCTCTCTTTTCTCCTTTGCTCTCTCCCTTATTCCCTCCCTCCCTCCCCTTCCTTCTTCCTCTCCCTCTTTCTTCCCTGTGTTCCATGAATGAATGGGCTTACTCTGTTTCCCTTTTAGGGATTGCTATGGTTTGGATCTGTGTCCCCACCAAATCTCATGTTGAATTTTCATCCCTAATGTTGGAGGTGAGCCTGGTGGGAGGTGATTGGGTCACTAAGGTGGATTTTTTGTGATGGCTTTTCTGTCCCTCAGTCCCAAAGGTCATCTCAGAGCAGCAGCGGCGGCGGCGGCGGCGGCGGCGGCAGCGGCAGCAGCAGACTAGCTTTGAGGGGCCCCAAAAAGCAGGCCTAGCACCATCCCCTTGGTGCTGTACTCGCGATAGTGAGTGAGTTCTCCTGAGATATCTGTTCATTTAAAAGCGTGTGGCACCTCTACCCTGTCTCTTGCTGGCTTCTACTCCCACCATGTGACCTGCCTGCTCCCCCTGTGCCTTCTGCCATGATTGTAAGTTTCCTGAGGCCTTCCCTGAAGCGAGCAGATGCCAGCATCCTGCATCCTGTAGGCTCATGCCTATAATCCCAACACTTTGGGAGGCTAAGATGGGTGGATCATGAGGTCAAGAGATTGAGACCATCCTGGCCAACATGGTGAAAACCTGTGTCTACTAAAAATACAAAAATTAGCTGGGTGTGTTGGCATGTGCCTGCACTCCCAGCTACTCAGGAGGCTGAGGCAGGAGAATTACTAGAACCCGGAAGGCAGAGGTTGCAGTGAGCCAAGACTGTGCCACTGCTCTCCAGCCTGGCTACAGAATGAGACTCCATCTCAAAAAAAAAAAAAAAAAAAAAAAAATTCCCCAGTCTCAGGCAGTTCTTTATAGAAGTGTGAGAACACACTAATACAGCATCTGTTCTTCTGTGTCTGTTTTTTCATCTGTAAAATTGAGGAGATTGGAATAAATGATCCCTTTATATCCCTTCTACTTTTGATGCTTTATGAATCCAGGTTAAAGTGTGTGGTACAGGCCGGGCGCGGTGGCTCACGCCTGTAATCCCAGCACTTTGGGAGGCCGAGGCGGGCGGATCACGAGGTCAGGAAATCGAGACCATCCTGGCTAACACGGTGAAACCCCGTCTCTACTAAAAATACAAAAAATTAGCCGGGCGTGGTAGTGGGCGCCTGTAGTCCCAGCTACTCGGGAGGCTGAGGCAGGAGAATGGCGTGAACCCGGGAGGTGGAGCTTGCAGTGAGCCGAGATCGCGCCACTGCACTCCAGCCTGGGCGACAAAGCAAGACTCCGTCTCAAAAAAAAAAAAAAAAAAAAAGCGTGTGGTACAATTTAAGAAGGCTCCTTTTAATATTTTTATAACCATTAAGGACTCTTAGCTCAGATCTTCAGTATTAGTCAATGACTCTCTCTTTCTCTCTTCATCCTTCTCTCTCTTTACCGTCATTCAGATCAACATATAGAACATTTCCATTACCTAGGAAGTTTCCTGTGTCCTTTCCAAAACAATCTCTTATCACCATTGATTAGTTTTGCCTCTTCTTGAACATATAAATGGAATCATACTGTATGTCATCTTGTGTCTCGCTCATTTCTCTTGGCAAAATGTTTTGATATCCCTCCAATTTTTGGTAGATATTTTTAGTTCATTCCTTTCCATTGTTATGTACTCTTCCATTATATGAACATGGGATTTGTTTATCCATTCTTTTATTGATGAATTTTTGGGTAACTTCCAATTGTTGGCTATGAATCTCCTACATTAGCTTTGCAGCTGTAATGAAACTTTTAGTCATTTCCCTCAAGATCACAATATGTTCTCTTAAGTTATTAGTACTTTGGCCACTTCCCAAAGAATGCAAGATCCTTACAAGTTTACTTCCATGTATTTGTGTATCTCTCACCCTTGTGCCATTGTTGTAATACACTTTTTTATTGCATCTTATATTTCTACAAGATATTATTATTATTGTAGTTTTAAAAAGCTTTCTTTACTATTTACTCATGTTTGCCCTTTCTCTGCACTTCATTTATTCTTGTATTCCCCCCTGCTGCTTTTGTTTTCTGGTTTTTGATTGCCAATAAGAGCTACAGAAAATCATGAAATATTTCTTTAATTGTTTCTATATTTAAAGTTTAATTGTTTTTGTGCTTATTGTTAGTAACTTTTTGAAACACCTTTCATTCCTTTAAGCAGAGAGGCTCTTCAGCCAGATTTTTATTCCTTTATATTTCCTTTTTCTTCCAGACATTTTGTTGTTGATGAGAGCAGAAAAGATTTCCCTTTTTGGAAAACATTATCAGGCAAAATATTTTATGGGCAAATGCCTCCATAACCTGAAACAATTGAAAGAATTCTGGCTCGAAATGTTAGAAATTTTATTGCTTTCTGGATTTCTTGCTGTAGATTTTTTAAGAGAAAAAATGTATTAAATCTGTTTTTAAAGTGACTAAGCAACTCTACTAAAAATTGTCATGCAAGTGAAAATTGTCCTCAGCTTCTTAGGCTACAATTTGACATTTACTTCATTACTTAGCTTCACCCAAATCACGCTTTTCCCATCCCTTTCTTGCCTGAGATGCTTAATGTTTTTTCTCCTTTTTTTCTGTCAAAAACAAAGTATATTTGTTTTTCCATGCAAAGAGTTGATAAAATATTGTCCCACTGAGGCACACATTAGTAAGAAAATGCCAACTATTAGTTCTCCCAGTTGGTTTTATTTTTTCATTACATTTTAGTAGGAAAAGTAGGTTTTAAGTTAGAAGAAAGGAACCCAAAGATGCAGTTTCAAGACATCCAATAGGAAAGACAGATAGAAATACATTTCTCTGTATAGATATGTGTACATATGTTTATACATATAAATATAGATATAGATATGTGTACATATGTTTATACATATAAATATAGATATAGATATGTGTGTATGTACACATTTCTGTATCAATCATGGTCCAGGTGTAATTTAAAACTATTTATGGGAAATATTACATAAAGCACATTTATTTATTAAAAAGAAGGATTTCCATAGTGGAGTATAAAGTTCTTTAAACAGTTAATAGGAAGACTAGTCAGGACAGAATTAGAAAAATGTATGTGAACCATCTCCAAGATATGAGAGAATTACGTGCCAGGTGTACTATAAAACAAATTATATTAGTGTCGAATATTGCATATAAGAATATAACATGATTATGAATATAAAATATATATTATAAATAGAATGTCATTTACCAAGGTTTTCCACATTAAATAATACTGTTTTTTAACCTTAAAACATACATTGTAATAAGAGTTATGATGTTCAGAATTCTAAGTATAGCATGACAAAACCCTTCTCCTATTATTTTCTGTAAAATACATATAAAAAACTTTTGCTGCTTTTTGGTGGATAATAACACACACACATGTACACACACACACATGCATCACCATTACCTTTTAATGGAACAAGGCAAGTCCTTTAATGGGGACACATGCATCCCTATTACCTTTTAACAGGACAGTCACCATTAAAAATGTCTGCAGTTATGTATTTCTAAAATCAGCTCTGTGGGTAAGAAATTTAATGTAGCTGCCGATTTTGTGCGGTTCTGGGGAAATAATAGTTTAAAATCTTCTAATTTGCCTCCAATTTCACATCTAACTCCAACCTGTGCTCCTGAAGCAAGACGTTTTTGGACCGTCAGCAGGCACATGAAGGCCTGAGAGTGGTAGGAGAGCTATTGTGGGCTTTCCTACCTCAGGGCTAGAGGAGGGCTTGGAGACCAGCAAAGGAAAAGACGGACCATTTCAAGTCTCAGAGCAAAAATACTAAGAGACAAAGTTGGGATGGAAAATAAAAGTGACGTGGTAATCGATAGAGGAAATTTACACAAATCTGAAAATTCTGAAAAAGAAAAAGAAGCAGAGACAATGAATATGCATCCAAAGAGAAGAAGACTCTGAGCAAATTAAAAATGTGAGCTGCACATTCCCATTACTGGGTATATACCCAAGGGATTATAAATCATTCTACTATAAGACACATACACATGTATGTTTATTGCAACACTATTTACAATAGCAAAGACTTGGAACCAACCCAAATGCCCACCAATGATAGACTGGATAAAGAAAATGTGGTACATATACACCATGGAATACTATGTAGCCATAAAAGAGAATGAGTTCATGTTCTTTGCAAGGACATGGATGAATCTGGAAGTCATCATTGTCAGCAAACTCACACAGGAACACAAAATCAAACACTGCGTGTTCTCACTCGTAAGTGGGAGCTGAACAATGAGAACACATGGACATAGGGAGGGGAATATCACACACTGGGGCCTGTTACGGGGTTGGGGGGCAAGGGGAGGGGGTATTAGGAGAAATACCTAATGCCTGTGGGGCTTACAACCTAGATGATGGGGCCGGGTGCGGGGGCTCCCGCCTGTCATCCCAGCAGATACAGCCACTTTTGGCTTCCCCACTTTTGCTGCCTAATTGTCATATAAAGCCCCTTCTTCCTGTTCCTGAGGAGAGTGAGCACAATCAAAGTACCATTTGGGAAGACTGTTTCAACCTTACCTCTTGCTTAGCCTGTAAACATTCATTAACAGGCAGGAGAGTGAGAGAAATGTACTTTCCCCCTTGCTCCCCACTTTGGTGAGGGCATTTGCTACTGGGTCCTACTAACACAGCCCATGGGGTCTTCCAGAAAGGCACACCTCAGCCAGCACCCTATCTTGTCACCCAAACTGTCAGGGTCTGGGATTTTACCTTATATACAAGCTAGTAACTTAGCCTGTTATTGCTTCACGGATGTTGGCAGAAGACACGAGGCTCTTGGGTCAGAGATAAAGTACCTCATTACATGCGTAACAAGTAGCATGAAAATAAGATTGCATTAGTTCCCCTCGCCACTAAATCCCACAGACGAAATAGGCAGGGGCCCAGATGGAATGCTTAGCATAGTGAATCTGCTTTGTAGATGAGGAAAAGTGAGATTGGAGAATCCACTGCTTTTATAGTAACAAAAAGACATGTCAGCAAGAAATACCCAGAATGAATGACAGACTAAAGAATGGAAAACATAGGAGACATAAAGGTTATAGTAAGACAGTCTAACATATGTGAAATTATAATTCCAAAAGGAAAAGAGACAGAGAATAGGACAGAAGAAACATTTAAAAGACAATAATTAATTTTTTTGCAACAATGCTGAAATACATTAAGCCACAGATTCAGAAAGTCCTATGAATCTCAGAAAAGAATAAAAGAAATGTATAGAAAACTCAAACTGGTGAAAACAAAAGACAATAGAAGATTGTAAAAGTAGCCAGAGAAAAGAAACATTACTTTGAGAACAGGAAGATTTAGACTGACAACGAACTTTCCAACAAAAGCTAGCAAAGCCAGAAGACATGGCTTGATTTTTTTGTTGTTGTTTTTTTCAGGTAGAGTCTCATTCTGTCACTCAGGCGGAGTGCAAGTGGCAAGCAAGAACAGGGATCACTGCAGCCTCGATCTTCTAGGTTCAAGAGATTCTCTCACCTCAGCCTCCTGAGTAGCTGAGACTGTCCACATCCCACCACGCCTGGCTAATTTAAAAAAAAAAATTTTTAGAGATAGAGTCTCACCATGTTGCCCAGGCTTGCCTGGAACTCCTGGGCTCAAGTGATCTTCCCACCTCAGCTTCCCAAAGTGCTGGGATTATACACATGAGCCACCATGCCTGGCCTGGACTGATACTTTTAAATGTTGGAAAAAAATAACTGCCAATCCAATATTTAATATCCAGAAAAAATGTTATTCAACAAAGACAGTAGGCTGGGCACGGTGGCTCATGCCTATAATCCCAGCACTCTAGGAGGCTGAGGCAGGAGGATCGCTTGAGCTCAGGAGTTCCAGACCAGCCTGGACAATATAGTAAGACCCTGTCTCTATAAAAAAAATTAAAAATTATTCAGGCATGGTAGTGCATGCCTGTAGTCCCAGCTATTCAGGAGGCTGAGGTGGAAGGATTGCCTGAGCCCGGGAAGTCAAGGTGGCAATGGACTGTGTTCGTGCCACTGCCTTACAGCCTGGGTGACAGAGTGAGAGCCCCAGCACTTTGGGAGGCCGAGGCAGGTGGATCACCTGAGGTCAGGAGTTCGAGACAGCCTGGCCAACACAGTGAAACCCCGTCTCCACTAAAAATACAAAAATTAGCTGAGCATGGTGGTGGGCACCGATGGTCCCAGCTACTCGGGAGGCTGAGGCACGAGAATCACTTGAACCCAGAGGCAGAGGTTGCAGTTAGCCCAGATTGCACTCTTTTGCCTGGACAACAGAGCAAGACTCGTCTCAAAAATAAATAAATAAAAAATAAAGACAGTAAAATAAAGACATTTCACAACAAATGAAGCCTGAGAAAATTTATCACCAGTAGAAAATGTTTTCTTCTTAATACTTATTCTGTCTTTTTTTGAGACAGGTTCTCACTCTCTGTCACCCAATTATTGATTCTCCTAATGCTAACCATCCTCTCAGCTTTTTACGGCTAGCAATGTGTTTGCCACATACTCATCAACAGAGGGCAGTAGCTCACCATCATTGGTTTAGTTAGCCTGCATGGTACTTTGAAGGATGAACTTGTAACAGACAAAATGTATCTTTCTGTGTCGTCTGTTGTTGTTTCCTCCCACCAAGTATGGGAGAAGGGAGGGGAGGAACTACTAAGAAGCAGTCAACAAAAATGGTAAAAGTATGCTTGAATCTAAACAAATATTGACCCTATAAACAGAAATAATAATGCCTTCAAGAGTTACAATCTATGACTATAAAATACAAGATAACAATGGCATAGAAATCAAAAGGAGGGTACATGTAGTTAGAAGGTTGTAAGAACCTGGAATTATCTGGGGGGAAAAAGATAAAAAATAACATTTAACATTAGATTTTGATATGTGAAAGATGAATGCTGTACTATCGTGGGCAAACATTAAAATAATATCAGTAAAGCTGTGGGAAAATAATAAAACAGTAAGTTCTCAGGTCCCTCAGAGTAAGAATTAATCATAGTCATTTTTGGACTCATCACACCAAGCTCTTAGCAGAGCCAGTTTGTGGACTGATTAAGTTTCTGCTCTCTAACTTCTAGAACAGTCAGTAAATGTGAAATTAAGGAACAAAAGGTAGCTTTCTTAATCCATTTATGTCTTCTTAATACTTATTCTCTGTCTCTCTTTGAGACAAGTTCTCACTCTGTCGCCCAATTGTTTTTTCTCTTAATGCTAACCATCCTCTCAGCTTTTTCTGTTTGACAGTGTGTTTACCACACACTCATCAACAGAGGGCAGTAGCTCACCATCATCTGGTTAAGTTAATCTGCATGGTACTTTGAAGATGAACTTGGAACAGACGAAATGTTTGCTGTTTCCTCCCACCAAGTATGGGGCAAGGGAGGAGGGAAAGAGGATTTTCCATTTTAAAAAGCACTTACAGCCAGGCACGGTGGTTCACACCTGTAATCCCAGCACTTTGGGAGGTCGAGGCAGGAGGATTGCTTGAGCTCAGAAGTTTGAGACCAGCCTGGGCAACATGAGGAGATCCCACCTCTATTAAAAATTTTTAAATTAGCTGAGTGTGGTGGCACACACCTTTGGTCCCAGCTACTCAGGAGGCTGAGGTAGGAGGATTGCTTGAGCCCAGGAGGTCGAGGCTGCATTGAGCCGTGATCCTGCCACTGCACTCCAGCCTGGGCAACAGAGAAAAATCCTGTCTCAAGAAGAAAATTTAAAAAGCACTTAAACTGACATGTGGAAGTAATCTCATCATAAACTGGAATTAGAAATGAGTCAAATTAGTGACAAATTTTTATTTTTACTCTCATTTGTCAACATTACCAAATTATTTTCTTGAAAAAAATGTTTTATTTTGTGTATACCTAAATAATTTAATGGACCAATCCTGCAGAGTACTTCCCTCTCCGTTCTGAAAAATATATAACACAAAGTACTCAAAAAGTATCCAGCAAATTAACACATGTGAAAGATGGTACTAGACACCTAGGAATTATGTACCAATCCTGGAACTCATACTCAAGCTGCCCCTGATTTCCAACACCTCCATCCCCCAGAATGAGGACTCTCTTTACCCAGGTTTCCCTACATTACATGGCTGCAGCAGGGATCTCTGTGCTATCATCAGGGAGAACAAGCTCTGGAAATACGTGAATAAGGAATTCCAGCCTATATGGTGATAGAACAAATCTTTTCTCTAGAACATTTAAGTCCCTCTTCTGCAAAGAACAAATAATTTACAACTTCAGGGTATCTGATGATTTTGTTGCATAATGCTTAAAAGCACAAGCTATGGAGTGAGGCCAGCCTTCTCTAAAACCCCAGGATCACCCTTTAAGTTTCATGACTGAAGCATGCTGTGTAACTACTCTGAATCTCAGTTTCCTCATCTGTGAAACTATGGCAATAATAATGTTACCAGCATCAACAGGCGGTTGTGAAGATTTTTATTATTAGCTATATTGAGAGGAATGGTGCTTAACTGTAAGCAGCTTCCCAGAGGATTCTTGTTCCCTGGGAAGGCAGTTCAGGGATCAGGCCCTTAGGCAGTAATTAAGAGAGCATGCAAATTAAGCGTATAGCAGGTGTGGTGAGAAGAGGGCATCAGGGGAGAGCAGTTGGATATTTACCAGGAACCAAGATGAGGCTAAGACCTGCCTCTCCTTGTTATGAATATAACTTTGATGTTAAGAGGAACAAAACATTTATTTCAAATTTTCTCTAGTATGAAGACATATATTCAGTGAAAAATTTAGGGATTCTAAAGTCCCCTCAAAGCATTCAGGAGGACCATTTTATACTTCATTCATTGCCAAACAGATGTCTTCCCTCCGTGCCATGCTAGAGGACTCTGAACAGCACAAAGGCCAACAGAGAGCAAAGGGTAAGCAATAGAAAGACACTGACAGTAAGTCAGTCAACAAACTTGTATTGAGCACCTACTATGCACCAGACTCCATGTCAGGGATGATGAACAAACTGACATGGGCCCCTGCCCTCATGGAGTGTATATTTCTAGGTAACAGGTCTTTGGTGCCAATCTGGGGACATGCTACAGCAGAATCACCTGTGGTAAAAATGTAGCGTATTCAGAATCTGAACACAGACCCCCACCCTGACCTAATGAATCAGACATTCTAGGAGGCAGAGGATACAGGAGGCTATATTGTTATCAGTGCCCTATGGTGAATCTGAGAAACACCCAGATTCGGAGAACTACCATTGGTGTTTCTCAAAGCATGGTCTTTTGACCACCCACATCAAACTCAGCCTCCTAAGAGCACAACACAGGCACGCATGTTTTCAATGTACCCTAAGGTTTGAGAAGCGTTATGCTTGACTGTTTTTCTCTTACACCTCTTCCTTCCTATTAAATGACATGTATGTGAAAATGCAGTATGAATTGTAAAGCATGATACAAAGTTGGTTGGGTATAGTTCTTAGGACCTTTCAATAAACTGAGGAAGTCCAGCATATACAAGTAACTGAAATCGGTGTGGAATATGATGAGGCATTCCTCAGAGCTCAACAGGTCTCTGGCAGAATCTTCATGGTTCTTAGAGCAGCAGAGCCTTCTAGCAGGTAAGGCTGCTAAAACAGTACTGTTACTTCAAATGAAGGTCCTTCTCCCTCTGCCCCCCAGAGCACAGCTGGGGTGCCTGAGCAGTTACATGCTTGGGTGGCATCCTCTCTGAAGGTCCCTAGAGTATATGCCCTCAGCTGGGCCATTAGCAGAACCTTTTATATCGTGACAGAAATATTTGTTAGGTGGACCCCGTGAGAGCATAGTAATATGCCATGGCAGTATACCCCTTAAATATTTAGCTTTCTCAACAGATCATGAAATACAAATTCAGGATGCAGGATTAGGATGAAAAAGAAACTAGATGGATAGGAGGGGAGAGACAGATGGTTAGAGAAGACACTAAATTCCCATTTTAGATGTGATGAATGACAGGCGCTGATATGGTTTGTAATCCCCACCTGTGGAGGGAAGGAGGTGATTGGATCATGGGGATGATTTTTATTATTAGCTATACTGAGAGAAACTGTAAGCAGCTGCCCAGAGGATTCTTGTTCCCTGGGAAGGCAGCTCAGGGATCAGGCCCTTAGGCAGTAATTAAGAGAGCACAAAAATTAAACGTATAGCAGGTGTGGTGGGAAGAGGGCATCAGGGGAGAGCAGTTGGATATTTACCGGGCGCCAAGATGAGGCTAAGACCTGCCTCTCCTTGTTATGAATTTAACTTTTTTTGTCTTAAAGAGGAACAAAATGTTTATTTCAAATTTTCTCTGGTATGAAGACATATATTCAGAGAAAAATTTAGGGATTCTAAAGTCCCCTCAAAGCATTCAGGAGGACCACTGTGCATTCAGAGGACACTCTCTTGCCTGCTGCCAGGTAAGACATACCTGCTTCCCCTTCTGCCATAATTGTAAGCTTCCTGAAGCCTCCCCAGCATGCAGAACTGTGAGCCAATTAAACCTCTTTCCCTGTGAATTACCCAGTCTCAGGGTTCTTTACAGCAGTGTGAGAACGGTCTAATACAGGCACCTTTGGAATATCCAGGTGGGGTTGCCACATATGGCTGCAAATCAAGAGTGTGAAGGTCAGAAGGTTAACTAAGACCAATGACAGAGACATAGCAGGCTTCAGCTAGAAGTGGCAGGCAGTCTGCATACTGAGAAAATAGATGAAGAAAAACTCAGCAAATGGAGAAACATATAAAGCAAGAGGAGACAGTGTAGGGAAAGACCTTAAAAAAGAGGGACAAAAGAGGGAAGAGGTGACTCCTAAGAGCGGAGGTCTGAAAAGCCAAAAGGAGGTTAACATTTCTAGGAAAACGAATCGCCAGTGTCAAATACCACAGAGTAGTGAGTAAGGACAGGAACAGAGGACAGGCCCTGGGATTCACGATCTGCACGTCACTGGTGACAACGTCCAAGAGCAACAGACTGGGGGGATGTGGAACTATTTCCTTCACGGTTTTGGCCAGCGTGCTTACTAATAAATCTCAATTCCCTTCATAGCTCTGATTTGATTGTTTTCTGCGAAGGATTCTCAGTTACACGGATGTTATCATTGAACATTAGATACTTTGCTTTCCGAATGGCTGCCTCATTAAGAATCGCAATTTAGCTGGATGTGTCCTCATCGGACTTCCCCAGCCTTCTACTCACTCTCACCTTGCCCCTACTCTCCCTACCTCCCAAGGGGACTGGAGCATGATTTTTCAGGGATTGTGGTGCACCTCTGCCATATGGTGGACATTCAAAGAAAATTTAATTACTAATGTGAATGGAAAGGATTTAGGAAGTGGGTGGGAAAACAGTCTCCTCTCATATTGGAAATACAGTTACTTCCCCTTTCAAAATAAATATATTTATATTTCAAAGTTAAATATAACTAGACGATAGTTGTACCCTATAGTGCAGTATGACAGGGAAGGTGTAGGCTTTGGTGTCAAACCAACCTAAGGACTGAGTCTCAGCTGTTGCGCATTGCACACCTGCAAAGACGGGTAATATTCTTTACTTGTAGGGTGGTTGGAAGAGCTGAACTGAATAACGTGGAAAGAGTCGATCACAGGGCTTTGTGCAGAATAGGAGGGCAGTATAAAGTAGCAGGGGGCTATTAGTACTGGCTATTGTTTACTCATCCTATAAGCTGCTTATTCAGAAAACTACAGTAACTTGCCAAATAATTTGGGCAGGAAAACCTCATCACCTTTCATCTAGAAAGATCTAATCACTTCTTTGAACGCACATTCACCCAAGAGGGCACAACTCCTACCAACATGAAAAGCAGGTCTTGTGAAAGCCCACTTGCTGCCATCTCCCAGCCATTTCTCCGACTTCAGACCGGTGAACATCGTGCATTAGAAAGTGTTGTTACATGTCCAAGGAAATCTACATATAGAACTTTTGCCATGGAAATGCTGAAGTCCTATTCTGACAGCGTGACTCCGATGTCCACTTCGCAGGCTTTGCGCAAAGAATTAAGGCGAGGGTGGAGAGGGTGGGTAGGGTGGGGACGGACAAAGTGAGAAGGGAGGCGGGCGAAGTGACCACACGTACATGAAGACTCTCCAGTTATGGCCAAATCATTTTTAAAAAATAATTCAATTTCTTCCACACCCTTTGGTCACTTCCTAACGCCGGCTGGGGAGTCACATGCTAAGCTCCAAAGTGAGCAACAGACACCCTCGTCCCAGGTCCCATGCTGCCAGAAGCGGACCCGGGCCGAGGGATCAGCCCTCCCACTTCCTGCGGAGGAGCCCTTCGCAACCCTAGCCTCCAGCCAGGGGCGAAGTCCTCCAGGCCCGCGGGGGCGCCCGCAGGCTCCGCCCCTTCTTCGGCTAGCTGCCCGTCCGTCCCGCCCCTGCTCCGCCCTTCCCGCCCCTGCTCCGCCCATCGCGCGGCGGCCCTGGGGGCGAGAGGGGGCGGAGCGTGGAGGCGGCAGCTGGAACCGCGCAGCGCACGGGAACGCGTCCCGCTGCTTGGGTCAGGTTCGCCGGTCGCGGGAGCCCCGCCGTGCAGTCGGAGGTGAGTACCGACGCGGCCCGACCCACGTCCCCAGGCGGGAGCGCCGTCCACCCTGTATCCCTCGAGAGTCGGTGCGGGCCTTTACCGAGGTGCCCGAGGCAGTGGCGGCCCGGGGGACACGGAGGCGAGCTTGGGGAGGCTGAGAGGAGAATCGGGGACGTGTTTCTGGCGACTGACGTCTCCACCCTGTCCCCAGTCTATGTCATGCCGGGGAGAGAAACCAGGGATTGGAAGTGGCTTTCCTAGACCCTTCTTAGCCTTGGCTGTGCGTGCTGTCCTGAAAGTCCTTGCCTAGGGTGTGCGGCCAGTCCTGGGAGTCCTAACCCCGAGGGTGTGAGGCCCGCACTGGGAGTCCTCGCCCAGGCCCGGCTAGCTGGATAGGGAAACCCTTGCTAAAGTTGCGCGGGCAGATCCGGGAATCCGCTCCAAGGGGTAAAGGGAAAATGGGATGAGGGGGAAGAGACCCTTCGTGGGAGGCTTGAACACAGAGCCCACCATGATAGATTCAGAGATATAGAAAGGAGCTTGGGCTGCAGTTATGACCAAGTCATTTTTTTCTAGATTCAGCTAGCACATCATAATGGCATCTTCCTTCTTGCAACACAGGTAACTCTCTTCCCTGGGGGACAACCTCTGGGACAGAAGTCCCCAAACTTTTCTGGGACTCAGTACCCCTTTACACTCTTAAAAATTAGTATCTTAAGGAGCTTTTATGTGTGTTATATCTATCCATATTTATAATATGTAAGTAAGACTGAGAAATTTGTACTATATTTAATAATTCATTTAAAAAGAGTAGTGAACTAATTATATCTTAATATTGCCTATTTTTATGAAAAAGAACTGTATTTCCCAAAACAGAAAATTATTGAGAAGAGTGGCATTGTTTTACATTTTTGCAAATCTCTTTGATGTCAAGCGTAATTGAAGACAGCTGGATTCTGATAGCTGCTTCTGCAGTCTGTTGCAATATCACATATCATGTAGCCTCTTGAGACCTCCACTGTATACTCCTGAAAATGTGTGAGTGAAAAAAAGCAAGTAACATTTTATTACTAGGAAAATGGTTTTGACTTTGGAGATCCGTAGGAGTTCTCTGCACCACACTTTGAGGATGCTAGTGTAGGAAATGCTTCAGAGGCTTCATTCATTGGGCCTGCTTCTTGTTTGTGATCCTTCCTCTGATTGGGAACACACACCACCTCATGCCATGGACGGTATTAACCTCTGGTATCTGGAACCAAGTTTGATCTCACTTTGGAAACCATGTACTAGGTCCCCACGTGAGGCTGTGATGAACCTTGCCAACCTCCTGAAAAGTCAGCAAGGCTTCGCACATGCCTTTGGTTGTCTCTGTGCTTGCAGAGCTGACCTGTCCGTGCATCAGGATTACAACAGTGACGTGGCAAACAGGACCTGTAGGCTCAGAAAAGTGCCAGTGGGGAGACCGTGCCAAGTGTGTAGGGGTTCCTGTGAGAGTTACCAAGTAGTCAGGAAGTTATTTCCAAAAGAACAAGGAGGCATGCTTTTGCCTTCCCTTGCACGTGTTCATTTCTGTTTGCAGTTGCATGGTTATTAGCCTTGAGTTTATTGGAATAATGATTCCCAGTCTTGACGTTCTTTCACTTTCCACTTTCAGAGGGTGTCACTCTGAGTGGTGCTTCCTCAGCCCCTGTCAAAAAGCAGTTTCCACCATCCTGGAGTGTGGTAGGTGAGGTCCTTCACGGGACTCTTTCCTTAGCTTCGTGCCTTGTCAGAACAAGTTCAAGAAAGATGTTATGTGTATATATTTGGGAGGAAGAAATTTTCTAACTCCATCCTCCCTTTTGTTCCTTCATCCATAGAGCCTCTTGTGCTCTGATGGATCAGTTTAAATGCTACGGCCGTTACTTGAGAAATGTTGCATGCACATGAGCGTGTTGTGTGTGTTGCACAGTCCACAGGTGAGGAGGAGGAGAAGTCCACAGGAGAAGGAAATGGGATCTAAACTCTGAGCACCTGCTGTGTTCTTTGTATTAAAAAATTCCACTTTGATGGTGGGGTCTCATTCCTTCATTCTTTCAGTAGATTTTTATCGGCCACCTATTTCTCATGTGTCCAGTTATGTGCTGGATGCCAGGAAAGTAGTGAGCACAAAAGATGCAGTCCCTGTCTTTCCGGCAATTACGGTCTGATAGCTTTGATAACTGCTGGTTAATTGAGATAGTCTATTGTCAGAGTGTGTACAGGAAAGCTGGTCCTGTGTGAAGAGCAGTACTCCCTACCTAAAGTGTGCTTCAAAGGCATGTGCTGAAGAAACCAGTCCCACACTGTGAAGATGATGATAAAAACCAACATGTATCACCACGTGCCTGGCAAAGAACTTCCTTTGCCTTCTTTCCCCCACTCTTCCTTCTACATAGGAAGTAATTTCCTGTGAGGCAGCCAGACTCATGGGGAAATTACCTCCAACCTGGTGCCAGTCACTGGGCCAGCCTCGGGTTAAGACACCTTCTCTGGGTCTCAGTGTCTTTGACTTTAAAATGAGGAGTTAGGCCATTGATAGTAAGTGTCCCAAGGAGCCAGTGGTTTCAGAGCTGGTTTATACTAGCATTTGTGCATATCTCTTCCTAACTCCGTGTTCAGTGGCAACACATTTTTTAGATTGAAATAAGCCATGGTGGGAATAGTTACACCATGGAAATCGGCAAATGCTACATCAGAGCTTTTTTCTCCTCCTGGAGTTCAAGTTGTTAAACCTTTGCCAGCTGACACTGCTATTGTCTGAGCCAAGATGCTTTTGGTTTGTTTTCTTAGTAGAAAACAGACTCTTTAGCCTAGACAAAGATCCTAGATATAGGGTGTATGATTCAAGTCCTCTAAAATTTTTGATAAGGAAAAAAATCTGTTTTCATCATATTCTAAAATATAGATCAGCAAACTTTTTGTGTAAAGGGACAGGTAGTGAAATATTTCAGGCTTTTTGGGTTATGGTTATACAGTTTCTATTGCGGCTACTCAGCTCTGCTGTTGAAGCACGAAAGTGGCAATAGACAACATGCAAACAAACAAGCATGGCTGTGTTCCAGTCAAACTTGATTTACAAAAACAAGTGCCAGCCATAGTTTGCAGACTCCTGACCTAGACTATCAGAACAAGAACCATGTTTCAAAGAGATGGTTTTATGGAAAAGGAGATTCTTCAGGACTTTATGCGTGAATACCAGAAACTTGAGTCTCCAAGATGGATGTAGCGGGCAGTAGTAACTGTAGAGGATTTGGAATCAATCATGGAAGACTCCATAGTAGGTTGTTTAAAGGAAGGCCAAGTGTGTTCAAGTTTTGAGGACAGAGCCACATATGGGTCTTATTCCCAACTCCCTCCCTGGAGCCATCTCAGATGTTATGCTGGAATGGATGTACCTGCAGTCTAACCCGTTGTGTGAATTTTGCATATTATTATGCAAAAACTAGTAGTGTCTCTAAGAGCTGTCTTGATTCCAGGGGCAGAGACAAAGGAAATGTTAAAAAGGATGGAAAGGCCCAGGCACCATGGCTTATGCCTGTAATCCCAGCACTTTCAGAGTCCAGATCACTTGAGCCCAGGAGTTCAAGACCAACCTGGGCAATATGGCGAAACCCCATCTCTACAAAAAATACAGAAAAAAAATAAAAGCCAGGTGTGGTGGCACATATCTGTAGTCCCAGCTACTTGGGAGGCAGAGGCAGGAAGATCACCTGGGAAGTCCAGGCTGCAGTGAGCCATGATTGCATCACGGCACTCCAACCTGGGCAATAGAGTAAGACCCTGTCTCGAAAAAAAAAAATCCTCATTGTATATGTATATGATACATTGTAGATTAGAGTACACTGTGTGTGTATACCTGTGTGTATGCATATTTGTACATCTATGTGTACATAAGTTGTGTGCATGTGTCATTACATAGACCAGTAGCCAGTTCTGGGCAGTGGAATGAGGTAGAAGGAAGCCAGAGAACTTTTGTTACTTTTCATAATAACAGATGTGTGCCTATCTTATAAGGGAGGATAGCCTGTAGCATTCATATATTGCTTTTACAATGTAGAAAACCTAAAATCCCAACAACCTATACTTTTGGAAGGAAAATAGAGTTATTTCTCTGGTAGGAATGTTGCCACCATCCTCCTCCCCCAATTAAAAAAAACTGCTTTGTCATATCACAGCTCTGAACTTGTATATATAATATTAGTATAAAAATAATATTAAGAGAGAGACTCTCAAGTCAAAACATTTTATTTAACAGTATTAATGTTTGACTCTTGTCCAGGGTTAGTAATACTAGGTCAAAGTGTTCCTTAGCAAGCTATTATGCAGCCTTTACACTGGTGTTACAAAATACTGTTGTATAGTTTTTAAACTAAAAAAGCATGTTACGCAGCAGTATTTCCCTGTGATTCTGTATTTCTGAGGAGAGAAAGCACGTGCATATATGTACGAGTGTGCCCCTGCATGTACAAAGGCAGCGGATATGCCAAAACATTGAGTGCTTTTCTCTAGGTGATACAGCACACTTGCTTTTTAGATTTTCTTCACTTTAGCTTATCGGGGTTTTGAAGCATGAATAAATATTATATTTGACATTACCAAAATCAACCCCTACAGTATGTTTACACCTGGTATGTTGAGGACAGTTCTTCCATCTTTCTTAGGCTGTCTTACCACCAGCTTACCTGGTGGCAGACCCCAGCTACTCTCTCCCAGTGAGAAATGTGAGGAGTGTGAGGCATGGGGAACCGAAAAATAGGCACACTGACCATGTAGTCACGTTGTGCTGTGTCTGCTTCCCCTGTAGAGTCTGTCTGACCTTGGCCTCACCCTCTCACTTCAGTTGACTGGCACCATCAGCTGACCGTCTCCCTAGATCGACTGGCCTTCATTTCTTTTTTTTTTCTTTTTCCTTTTCTCTATTTTTAATGGAAAATCTCAGACATACAAAGTGGAGAGGAGAGTATAAACCCTCAGCCTCAACGACTGTGAACAGTGATAATTGGCCAATTTTGTTTCCTCTATACTTTTTTTTTTTTTTTGAGACAGCGTCTCACTCTGTCACACAGGCTAGAGTGCAGTGGTGCAACCTCAGCTCACTCCAACCTCCACCTCCCGGGTTCAAGCGATTCTTCTGTCTCAGCCTCAGAATAGCTGGAATTACAGGCGTGCGCCACCACGCCTAGCCGATTTTTGTATTTTCAGTAGAGATGGGGTTTCACCATGTTGGCCAGGTTGGTCTTGAACTCCTTACTTCAGGTGATCCGCCTGCCTCAGCCTCCTGAAGTGCTGGGATTACAGGCGTGAGCCACTGCGCCTGGCTCCTCCCTTATACTTTTCTTCAACATCACCTCTTTTTCCTTCTGGCAAGAGTTGGCATCTTCATTTGCAGCTGTATAAATTAACGAGAATCACTTATTAGGTCTTTTAGGAATAAGCATGTATTGACTGCTGTAGCAAAAAATCTTAAAACTGTTCTGCCCTAATGTCAGCCATACTGAACTGCTGAGCAGCCCCTGAACACTTGCTGTGCTATCCTGTTTCTCTACTTTGGTATTTGCTCTTTACTCTGCCTGTGCATCTGAATTCATCTTCCACTTCGTAGTTCTCTGTAAAGCCTTTCTTGAATCCCGCCTGTAGCTGTCTCTTTCCTTTGACTTTTCTTATAACCCTCATCCTATTGTATTTGCATGCTTATCTTAGTCTCCTTGTTAGATTGCAGTCTTCAAATAAGAGAAGGAATGTGTGCCTATCTTCTTTTCTTCTATGGTATTTAGCAATGCATAATACAAGGAAGATACTCAAGAAATACATGCTAAAATAATTTGAATTGATTAAGTTCACTGGAGAAAAATTTTGAGTATAAAAGAAATCCATCACATTAAAAGAAAAATTTTCAAATATGACCTAGGACCAAGAACATTTTCTTTCATCTGTTTGGATTTTAAAAGATTTTAAAGAATCATGGTGAAAAGAGTCTTAAATTTGAGCCATGAAAAGAGTCTTAAATTCGAGCCAATATAAAAAGGTAGCTTTCTAAAAAGAAAATGTTTTTAATGATCTTTTGTCATTTTTTCACAAATATATCTGGAGCCTGTGGGTCCTCTCTAATCATAGAATGCATCCCCTCACCTCCCCCCACCAGGCGAAAGACCTGAAAAAATAAAACTGAATAATATTGGGTCACTTGTATTGGATAAGAGTGATTCTCGACTATATTTTAAGTACTTGTTTTAGAATGTATATTTAAATCTTCAGTAAAAGAAACAGGCTACATTTAGAGCTTACCATAGGTAAGGCGATAGCAATCTCATGAATTATGGTAGCTCACGGGGATATAGTTCCCAGAATATGCAGTGCTTTCGTGTGTTACCTCATTTAATTATCCTAGCAGCCCTTGTCATCTGGGCAGAGCAGTGCAGACAGACATTGTTACCTAAAATCTGCAAAGAAGTAAACTGAGGTTTAAGAATATAAAAGAAATCTTGTCCTCAGCAGCAAGTGGCAGAGACTGACTTTAAGAATCAATTGGAAACCAAGAGTCTTTGGGATTAGATGTTGCAAATATGTGAAGATGCAAAAGCATCTAAGCATGTCTTTGGGAGACAGAACAGGTTCTTGTGCCCCTTAATGCCATAGACCTATTGAAACGATATCACACTCTCTGAGCCAGTTGTTCCTCAGATTCCTCATGTTCTGCTGTTATCTTTGGTGTCAAAAATTAATCCACCTTAGATGAATTAGTAAGGCTGTTTGTACATGAGTGCTGGTGTGGTTCTCATCCTCTTGTCTTGATCTAAGGAGAACCTGGGCAAGCCCATCTTTGGATAGTGTAACTTGTCTGGGCCACTGCTCGCAAAACAGACATGTATGGAACACTTAATTATTCAACATCCTTGTCATCCTTTCTATAACTGCTATTGTGGAATTACATGGCAAGTTGCAAGTTGTGGCATAGTTCATGAAGAAGAGGTGTCAGTCTAGGAAAGTATCCTCCTACATGATTACCAGGTTTGAATTTTTGGTTCAGAACAGATAAGATAAATAAGCCATTGCCAAGCATCTGCGATGTACAAGAGCTATGATGGGTGGACATTTGAAAGGTACAATTTTGTATTAACGGCAGAATCAAAAGTAGCCTCAGGATTGGTTTTAAGGATGTTGTTTCATAAACCCTTATTTTCTTAGATAAGAAATCAGTCTAAGTGCTGATAATGCCTGTATTATTTACATCAACCCATTCTTTAAAAGTTATCATACAAATTTTGCCAAAATCAAGGATGTTTTAGGGAACATGAGGTTTACCATCTCGTCCCCATATATGTGCTTTAGAGCTTGGAGATTGTTTTAAAATGAGATTTATTTTTTTTAAAATGCATTTGGTTTTTTGGATCTTAATATGTTAAATGACTGTAAAATGATATCACTTGTGCAGCCTGTTGGGAGGAGCATGGTGCAAGAGAGTTGGTTCTGACATCAGGAGCCTGAGTTTGACTTCCAGTTTGGTCACTTACCAGCCATGAGACCATGGCAAGATACTTAGCCCCTCAGATCCTGTCTTCTCTCATGTGAAATGGGATGGTGATGCCCTTGTCACAGAGTTGCCAAGGGTCTGCATTAGAGGAATTGGATTAGATGCCTGGCACCCCACAGGCACTCAGCACATGTCTCCAGGCTGCTGAGCTTCTGGGTGACCTGGCACTCATGGGATAATGCCTGAACATTGCTGCTGTTCTTCCCAGCTTCTGTACCAGTCCAACCTGCTAAGCTCCAGGCCCATATATGCCCCTGCCCGCTGGAGATCTTATCCCAGATCCACCGTGTCTAAAACCAACATCTCAGTTCCCATCTTGTTCATTGGCTCTGCCAGTTTGCCCAAATGAGAAACACAAAAGCTATTCGAGACCTATCTTTTTTCCTTACCTACCCCAGCCCATCCTGCTTTCATAACTGTTGCGGGAGGTCAGGGACCCCGAACGGAGGGACCGGCTGAAGCCATGGCAGAAGAACATAAATTGTGAAGATGTCATGGACATTTATTAGTTCCCCAAATTAATACTTTTATAATTTCTTATGCCTGTCTTTACTGCAATCTCTGAACATAAATTGTGAAGATTTCAGGGACACTTATCACTTCCCCAATGAATACCCTTGTGATTTCCTATGCCTGTCTTTACTTTAATCTCTTAATCCCATCATCTTCATAAGCTGAGGAGGATGTATGTCACCTCAGGACCCTGTGATGATTGTGTTAACTGCACAAATTGTTTGTAGAGCATGTGTGTTTGAACAATATGAAATCTGGGCACCTTGAAAAAAGAACAGGATAACAGCAATGTTCAAGGAACAAGAGAGATAACCTTAAACTCTGACTGCCAGTGAGCCGGGGGGAAACAGAGCCATATTTCTCTTCTTTCAAAAGCAAATGGGAGAAATATCACTGAATTGTTTTTCTCAGCAAGGAACATCCCTGAGAAAGAGAATGCATCCCTGAGGGTAGGCCTCTAAAATGGCTGCTTTGGGGGCGGCTGTCTTTTACAGTCGCTGCTGTAGGGATGAAATGAGCCCCAGTCTCCCGTAGCGCTCCCAGGCTTATTAGGACGAGGAAATTCCCACCTAATAAATTTTGGTCAGACCGGTTGTCTGCTTTCAAACCCTGTCTCCTGATAAGATGTTATCACTGACAATGCATGCCTGAAACTTCATTAGCAATTTTAATTTTGCCTCAGTCCTATGGTCCTGTGATCTCGCCCTGCCTCCATTTACCTTGTGATATCTTACTACCTTGTGAAGCATGTGATGTCTGTGACCCACACCCTATTCATACACTCCCTCCCCTTTTGAAAATCACTGATAAAAACTTGCTGGTTTTACTGCTCAGGGGGCATCACAGAACCTGCCGACATGTGATGTCTCCAGCTTTAAAATTTCTCTTTTGTACTCTTTCCCTTTATTTCTCAGACCGGCCGACACTTAGGGAAAATAGAAAAGAACCTACGTGAAATATCAGGGGTGAATTTCACCCAATACATAACTCTCCCTGGATTTGTTCCCTCCTGTACCTCCTCATTGCCTTGTCTTATTGACTGTAATAACACCGTAACCTGCCTCCCTGACACCAGTCTGGTAGCCTTTCCCTGAGTTAGTCTATACCCCTACCGGAATGATCTCTGAAAATCAAATCTCGTCTTAAAGATTGCAGCTCAGAATCCTTTAATGGTGCCTCCTTACCTTTGGTAAAAATTCAAACTTTGCAGCAGCCTGGACCTTGCTCCATCCCTTGTTTCTTAGCTCTCCCCAACATGTACCCTGTACTTTATCCATGTGCAACACTTTATGATTCCCACAATGTCACACTTTTGTGCCTTTAATGTATTGTTTCATCTGCCAGCTTATTCTTTCAGTGACTCCGTACCTCTGTGTAATTCTGGAAGGCTTGTACATGGTGTCACCTGTCCCTAGAGTCCTTTCTCTCCCCCTCCGATGCTCTGATGCTGGATTAGGTGCTTTTCCCTGGTGGTTCTTTATCAGCCTTCATCCACCACACCTGTAGCATGGGCTGCATGATGTTCTGATTTCTCCTACACAGTCTCCATTCTCAGTCTGAGCGTCTGAAAGAGGATGGGGACTTTATCCCTTCATCCCAGGTCTGTAAATGTCATGTGTACGAATGAATCCACACCAGTCCCTTCCCATAGACAACATAGAAAGGCCCAGGTCCCAGAAGTATCAAGGTCTAATGCTGCTTTAGTATTTGTCACTCCTTCAACCCAATGAAATAGAGCAGCTGTGCCATTGTGGGAGTCACTGGGATGGAACCAGCTGCTTCAGAGCTGGGCTCTGGAGTCTGATGGACTTGGGTTTGCGTTCCAGTTCCCTCTCTCAGCACGCCTGCATCTGGCTTCAGATTTGCAGCTCCTAACGTCCTTCTATCCTGCTGTGGGGAAGGAATGTGCTGGTCAGAAATAGGAGCATCAGGTCCTCCTGACAGTTGCCTTTCTTAGGTAAAATCAGTAAATATATGGGTTTACATATTGAGCTCTGAGAATTTTATTAGCATGAGTCATAATCCCTGAGTTCAGTCAGCCCTGATGAGACCAGGTTGGTGAGGTTGGGTGGGTATAGTTGGCCTCAGACACTTGGCGAATTCACAGAGGTAAAGATGGCCCTATAAGACCTCTGGCAGCCAGACACCCAATCTCTTGTGGTGACAGCCTTTCTTTCTAATTCCTAATTCCTAAAGTTTGAGTTAGAAAAGTTCATTGCCACAATCTGCGAAATGAGTTCAGGAGCCTGAGGAAATCATGCTGCTTTCTTAAAGATTGGATCTCAACTGGACCTGCTTTGATATACTTTTTTTTGAAAGTACAGCTGTCTTCACCCACTACTTCTCCTCCTCTTAAAACATAAATGCAGGCTGGGTGCGGTGGCTCACACCTATAACCCCAGCAATTTGGGAGGCCGAGATGGGTGGATCACTTGAGGTCAGAAGTTTGAGACCAGCCTGGCCAACGTGGGGAAACCCCGTCTCTACTAAAAATACAAAAATTAGCCGGGCGTGGTGGTGGGCACCTGTAATCCCAGCGACTCCGGAGGCTGAGGCCAGAGAATCACTTGAACCTGGGAGGCAGAGGTTGCAGTGAGCCGAGATTGCGCCACTGCATTCCAGCCTGGGTGACAGAGTGAGACCCTGTCTCAAAAAAACAAACCAAAAAACCAAAAAACTTAGATGCAGTAGGGCTTAGTTGAGGTCTCTGTAGGTGTCATGTACTACACCACACTGGTGACCATGGGGAGCTGCAGGGTAGGGGGCCCACATTCTGAGAAGGGGCTGAGGAAGACCTCAAGGAGGAGAGGATGAGGTCAGGCTCAGGGCCGGGTCAGATGCCGGGTTCTCAGGACAATGCCCCCACTTCTTCCTTTACTTTCTTGCCAAATGTTTCATGACCCTTGGTGACTTTCTTTCTCAGCCTGTCTCTGGAATTTATAAATGTCGAAGTTCACCAAGACTTTTTACGAAACTCTGGTTATATTGGCCCACAGTGACACTAAAAAGTGAAAGTGAATATTTCTGTGAGTTTGTGCTGCTGCAACTAATTTAAAACGAGCTTAGAGGATGTGTTAAGTCTTTCTCTTTGAGACTTGCATGTGATGTTCTGCCCCCTCTTGGCCAGTGAGCCCAGAACTAGGGGAACCCTCAAGAGGCAGGGGCTGCCTGGTCAGGCATTGCTATAGCGTGGCCCTGGTTCCCCAAGTCCTGTTGTTTTTGGCAGTGGCTGTACACATCTGCTGAGTGAGTCATGATCATTTTTGTGATACATCCTGAGAATTTCCAGTGTTACTTAATAATGAAATTCAGGGAAATAGGGTTAGACTTCAGGAAGTAAGTACTTTTCAAGTGCAATCTAATATTTTCATATATGAGTTAATTTCTTATCAAACTGTAACCAATTTTTGATGTTGGAAGTCTACAGTCTAAACCAGATGTACAGTTAAGGCTTTGTAGTTTGTCTTTATCAAAGTCCCTACTGTGGCCACTTTATCACTGTCTTTATCAAAGTCCTCACAGTAGGGACTTTGATAAACTACAAACACCTAGCTGTACACCTGGCTTAAAGTGTAGATTTACAACATCAAAATTGGCTAAAGAGCCTCATGTGGTCTGGCCCCTACTACCTCTTGCCTTTTCTGTCTTCCCCTTTTTTTGCCTTCACTCACCTTGGTCTCCTTGGCTTTCCTTAGACCCACCAGGCATGCCACCACCTCAGGGCCTTTGCACGTGAGGTTACCCCTCCCTGGATTGCACAGTGGCTGAACATCAGTGAGGCCTTCTTTGATCACTGACACTCCCCACAGCCCCTGTACTTTCTACTGCTTTTGCCCTGCTTTATCAATAGAATGGGTCACCATCTGATACTCTGTTTGTATATTTATTTATTTGTTTAGTCTGTCTCCTTCCATTAAAATGGAAGTACTATGAGGGCAGGGACTCTGTCTCTGTTGTTCCCTGATGTATCCCCAGGACCTAAAACAGTTCCTGGCACGTAATAGACAGTTAACATAAATGTGAATGAATGAATCATTGAATTTTTTCCACTTAGAAAGGACTTTTTAGATCGTTAACCAACCTTATTTATAGATTGGGAAACTGAGGCACAGAAAAGTTATATGGCTAATTCAAAATAAAACCATCATTTAAGCTTTTTTTTTTTTTAATCTTGACATATATATAGCACATTCTGGTCAGTTATCCAGGATGAGAAAAGACTGAGTGAAAATAGACCACTAACTTAAAATTTGAGCAAGAAGAGACAAGCTGCTGTGAGATGGGAAAGCTTTCTGATATAGAGGCAGAGTTTTGTTCCTTTCTGTAGCATATGGTGCGCCTTGCACATACTTAGTGCTCAAGAAAAACATGTTGACATATGTGGTTATATTGTTAAATCCATTCTTTCTGCACCACTCTTTTCCCCCCAGTTTCTCTCCAAAAAATAGATAATTGCTCATATGACTTCTCCTTCAAAGTTCTTCTAGTTACAAGTATCATATTTAATAGGTTTTTGTTTTATGAACAGCTAAAAGAATTGAAGAGATGACCTGGTTTCTTGGAACATTCAGAGATATTTAGTGCAGTTTCCCAGATGCATCCACATCAAATAAAACAAAGAATTAATGTTTCTAGCTCTCTTATGAAAGAACCCAGTTGACAAGCCTTGGTGATATTGCTGGCCGTGATGATTCTGACCTCAATGTTGTTTATGTTCACATAGACATCCTTGGAATTTTACTTTTGACAAAAATATTGTTTATAAGTAGCATGATGTTTAGATACACAAAAGTTAGTTTGGGAGTAGTGCCAATTTCTCTTTAAACAGAAATGAAATATAGCTAACCTTTTTAATGAACTGCAGTGAACCTCAGAGATGCAGTGATAGTACTTTGACTTTAGAGTTGGAAGCCATGGCAGTTCAAGACAGGTATATTTCAGAAGGTGTAGGAAGAGAGGAAAACAGAAGGGCAAACCACATAAAATACAGGAGAAATCTTTTTCTCTTGTTTGCATAGACTTTTTAAATCCACTCTTACGTGTCTTTAGATAGCCCAAAAAAAAGGATTGGGGGATGTGCTGCCAGTACTTTAGACCATAGAGAGATGATTCTCAGTTGATCATCTGAAGGCTCTTTCAAGCTCTACAAGCTCCTCTGGAAACTGATATGTACCCCCAAAACAAACACACAAAAAACAAATTCTCATCCTCTCCAGCCCACTACTGACAGTTCTGCTGCCTGGGTTTATTCCTCTCCTGTGCTCCTCCTCCTGCTGTGTGGAAATCCTGTGATTGCTTGTAGGGTCCATTAATACTATGCCTCTGTCTATATCATAAGGTAATTAATTATAATATTTCACTATCATAGGAAAGTTAAACTTTGATAACACAAGTAGCAAATTCATAGATTTACATATTCCAAAGATGAGATGGAGACCCTAAAAAGTGAATCTTATTTTTTCTGATCCTTGGCATTTAGCTTAAAGTAAGTTGACTGTTGCAAACATCTCTACAAATCTAGCTATGATAGATAAACATCATCACATGGCACTCCTTGAATGCTGCTGTTGAATCACTCCCTGTCAGCTGGGTGGGTGTATGGTCTGACGTGGTTTTCTAGCAAGAGTGATGGTTTAGCATCCATCCATATGCTATGTGCAGTCTCCCTCACAAAACCTGTTTGCAAGGATTGCTCCCAGGGTTCGGAATTTCTTTTTTTTTTTTCTTTTTTCTTTTTCTTTCTTTCTTTTTTTTTTGTTTTTGTTTTTGAGACAGAGTCTTAGCTCTGTTACCCAGACTGGAATGCAGTGGCACAATCACAGCTCACTGTAGCCTCAGTCTTCCAGGCTCCAGCGATCCTCCCACCTCAGCCTCTCGAGTAGCTGGGACTACAGGTGTGGGACACCATGACTGGCTAATTTTTTCACTTTTTTGTAGAGACATGGTCTTGCTATGTTGCCCAGGCTGGTCTCAAACTCCTGGGCTCAAGCAGTCCACCCACGTTGGCCTCCCAAATTGCTGGGATTACAGGCATGAGCCACTGCATCAACCCAGGTTGATATTTCTAAATGCTGAAAGAAAATAGCTGCCAACCTAATATTTAAATTTTAATGTAGAGCTACTCATAAGCAAAATGTACTGGCCCAAATAGGATTTTGTCCATGATTTAAGATAATCATCCCCTTTCCTTGCTATAATTCACTAGGTTCACAGTGCACCCAAGCATGGGGTCAAATTGTCGACAGATTTTAGGGCTGTCTGTCATTCACGTAAAGGGAAATGTTGTAGACCATATCTCAAGACCAAGTAGAGGCCAAAGGCAGTTTCAGTCTCTCCAGAGTTACAGAGCTGAGGCATCCACATTAATAGCTCAGTTAAGTCCCCTTGGAGATGAGAACATTTGATCAGCAGAGGTCATCTTAGTGTTACTCAGTTTGACCTGTCTGGCAGACAGGCAGTTTACAAAAGAAGAAGTTTAGATGTCTAACAGACAGATGGAAAGTTACTCAATTTAACTAGCTATTAAAGAAGTACCAAGATTGGCTTTTTAATGTCTCAACTTGGCAAAAGGTAAATATGAATTCTATTGCCTGGTTTGAGTACCTACACTCACTGCCTCAGAGAAGGGTCATAAAATTGGTACAGCCTTTTCCAGGCATCCTGGTGGTACGCATATCCTTTCACTCAGCTCTCTTCTAGGAACTGAAAGCTAGACATTTATTTGGAAGAAATGATTTAAGGACCTACTAACAATGTGAGTATACAAGGCATCATTGTTTGAATGCTAGTACTTGGAAACAACCTAAGTATTTTAATAATAGGGAAATTGTTATGTATCTGAAGGATAGATTTTTATGGTATAGTTTAAAGTGCTGTAAAATATCACACGATTGTCCTATTAAGATATTTGAGGTTTATTGTTGAGTGAAAAAAAGCAATTAGCAAAACAATGTGAGGTCTAGTGATTTTTTTTTTTGAAAAATTCAAATGCGTTTACAAGTCATGGTAAATGAAACTGTAAATCATGGTATTACAAAGGATTTTATTTTGTTCTTTTTCTCACCTGCATTTTCTGTTGTTGCTACAGTGAGCATCTATTTCTTTTATTTTTTTTCTTTTTCTGTTTTTTTTTTTTTTTTTTTTTTTGCGATGGAGTCTCGCTGTGTCACCCAGGCTGGAGTGCAATGGCACGATCTTGGTTCACTGCAGCCTCTGCCTGCTGGGTTCAAATAATTCTCCTTCCTCAGCCTCCTGAGTAGCTGGGACTCCAGGTGTGTGCCACCGTGCCCGGCTAATTTTTGTACTTTTAGTAGAGATAGGGTTTCACCACCTTGGCCAGGCTGGTCTCAAACTCCTGACCTGAGGTGATCCGCCCATCTCGACCTCCTAAAGTGCTGGGATTATAGGCGGGAGCCACTGCGCCTGGCTGTATCTATTTCTTAGTGTAATATTTTTTAAAGTTACCACCACCCAAGAAAATGTGGTTCAGTAACAAATTTGGTATCCTGCTGAGATTGGAAAGGGAGCTGGGGATGGGGTGGGAAGGGAGGGCCCCGCTTGGATTAGTCTGACTTGAATGAGGTATGGCACTGTTCATCTAAGGCTAAATTTGAGCCGTTCAGGGATTCTCTTCACAGCTCTTTCTCTCTGTTGGTGAATATCAAAGGACATATTGAGGGGAGCAAAGTGGACTTTATCTGGAGTTATAGTCACAAATTTAAATACATCTTCACCAGTCATTATTAAAGAAAGACCTGCATTTGTAGTTCCAGGAACTTTACGGACCATTCTATCTTTCTTTCAAAGGATATTGCTGAAGAAGTCAAGTTCTCATTTTATAGAGATGCTAATGTAGGTATTTATGTACAAAGTTTAAATGACCGCTCCAGTGTTTTAAGAAGTAAGTAGTAAATGAATGCATGCTTATCAAAAATAGAATTTGAATAATACAGGAGTATAAAACATAGAAAGCTAAAGTCTCCCCTTTATACAATGTGTTATTCTATTTGTAATCCATATTAACTTTATGTCTTTCTTTTTTGTGCATTTGCATATGCAATGGTGTGTGTGTATGAATGAATATACACTAATGGTCTTGAAGTTTTTTTTTTTTCACTTAAATCAGATCCTAGTATATACATATATATAGTATTTTGCAACTTTAAAATTCTCATATCATTTAATGTGAGCCTTTACTAACATTTTGTATCTTGAATCTGAGTAAGGGATTGTATACGCAATATTATATCAGGAAAATTGATTTGCCCTTACTGTGTCTTTTGGAAAAAAGTGGCACCCAGGGCAGATCATCAGAAACCTAAACTTAAGTTGTTTTTCCAAAGTTTAGCTGTCAGTTCTCTGGAATTCTGAAACACATGGAAGTTTTAGTAAGTGATTATAGAACTAACATCACAGAAGCACCAAAAGACTGTGATACACCTAGGTAGTACTTATTTCAACTCTACCTGTGAAAGATTTTAATGTTTTTTTTTTCCCCCTGAGGGAAATTTGCATTTCACTGGAGGGCAAATCAGCTGTATTTTTTTTTTTTTTTTCTGGTTCTCCCACTAATGAGTCCTGTGACCCTAGGCAGTCAGTTGCTTTTCAGGGCCTCTCTGTCTTCCTCCGGGGAATGCTACATGATTGCTAAGGTTCTTTACTAAAAACTCAACATTCTCTGTCTCATTACCTCCTTAGCACCTAAGGTCAAGGTGTCCCTAGGGAATGGTGACAGGTTGGTGCCATGCCTTAGTGCCATGCTATGTATGCACAAAAGGTGCTACTACTCCAAGGCACCTGCAAGTGTCCTCAATTGAGCCAAAGGTCAGTTGGTAGCAAGACTGTGGTTGGGGAAAAACCCCAGCTCTTCACTCCTCCCACCCTTTTACTGGGAGCATGGCTCATTTGTTAAATGTCTTACCCTAGTTCTGCCTGCCTTTGCATAATATTTGTTATTTTTTAGTGACCTACTTTAAAAATCTGGTGTTCAGACTGTCCATGCCCACCCCCATTCTTGCATGCAGAGTGTACCTGTGCTAATCATAACCCTGTACAAGTCACCCAGCTAGTATTTCAGGATGGGTTAGCTTTGAAAGACACTGTTTCTCTACCAAATAATTATCTTGACTTTCAGAATGTGAACTACATGTAGTGAAGGGTTTCAGATACAGTAGCTCCATTTTTATTCCTTTTGTTTTAAGAACTGTTCATCTGTCTTCCTTGATTCAGTGGCCAGGGACAAGTGTTCAGCTATCTTCAGCATTCTGACAAGCGTCCCGGAGGGACAAGTTCTGAATAATTGCTCCCACCTTGTACCTTAAAAGATACCACTTCCCATTCCTTCCTTCTTTTTATTTTTCTTTTTTCTTCTCCTCTTTTCTCTTCTTGCCACCATGTAGTATCATCGCATTCTATAGAACAAAGAAAGCAGCAACCCCAAATAGTGTGATATATGCTAACTCTTCCCTCTTTCAAAAAAGAAAAACACTGTATATATTTAGATACTCTGCCATCTCCAAAAAATCCACATTCATTGTCTTCGTTTGTTCATTCCTATCTTTTATTGTTGAATGAAGATCAGATCAAACAGAAAAGAGCCAAGAACAAAGTAGCAGGAGGAGAGAGTGGGAGATAAGAAAGGAATTGAAACAGTGGGACCTGTGCTTTATGTGGATGTGGGACATAGGGAGGGCTTCCTGGCCAATGGTGGGGTTCCTAAATGAAACCCCAGATCTTGGAGGTATTTTTAGAGCCTGAAGGACCAGTGATAATACTCAAGGATTAGGGATGGGATGAGTGTCTGGCCAGGGAAAGGCAGGCTTAGGAGGTATGATGCCTGGATTCTTCTCTATATCTGGACCCATTACCCAGCCAAAGATCTTTCTTCTCACACCTCTTTGAAACATGATTGTTTTTGGCTTTCTCTTGGAGTTACTAAACCAGGAGATTTGAGACAAGAGTGATAGTATGGGCGGAACCTTGAAGTGGCTCCAAATTCCGGAGTCCTCTAGGCTTATACGGAGGGCCTGTTTTCCAAACAAAGCTAGTCTTTGGTTGCCGAAATGCAGCTGCTATTACTTTCTACTGACCTGTGGCTCAGCACAAAGTGGCAGGAGACAGGTGACAGTGCCTGGCTCAGACCTGGTCTTGGGGCCCCCTGGAAAGAAGTAAAGGCAACTCCAGCATTCAAAGTTGAGTCTCTTGTGAGAGGATTTCCCATGACTTTCCCAGCTTTAGGGGCTAGTGGGTGACCTCCAACAGCAGCATCGTCAGAACAGGGTGGCTGCACGTAGAGAGGTGGTGTTGGGTGGCAGAAAGAGCCAGGGTTTGAAACCTAGCTCTGCCTCTTACTGGATGTATGCCGTTACGCAAGGTTTTTCATCCCTCTGAGCTGCGGTATCCTTATCTGTACAATGGAAATAATGATAGATTTCATTTACGGAGATGTTGCCAGGTAAAGAAGATAGTGTAAAGCATTTGGCATGTGCTGGTATAACTAACTGGTTCTTCTCTTCCCTTCCGCAGATAGAATTTACTTCCTTAATATAGCGAAGCTAGACAGTTATCTAGCTTCCAAGGAAAAAGGGAGGCAGATGGTAGTGCACTTTAAAACAAGCCATTTTCTCCAAGAGCCACCATATTGGTCACTATATCCATCCCAAAAATACCAACTGACTTTGTAGGGTGGTGGGAGTAGCAGGAATCATGTGAGGCTTCTTGTGTTATGCCCCAGACATTTGTAGCTACAGGGAAGTAAATTGACACATTTGGTCCCCACTGCATAATGGCAGATAATGAGTACAAGTTAACAACTGGTTTAATCCAAAAATTTTGGGAGACCTGGGGCATCTGGCTCCTTTAGGATTCGACACAGAGATAGGGACGATTCAGACACTTAAGGCCATTGAAAGAGGTGAATGACCCATCTTGCTCAGTCCTGTGAGCGTTTCCCACCACTTCCCCTGCCTGCAGAGACTCTGGCCTCTGTTGAGATAGTCTTCTGTTTTTCCAGGCAGGCAAAACAGCAGTTTTATTGTTGCAGTTGCTACTGTTTGAGGGTGGAAAAGGTAAGTCTGGGGAGTATAGCATGGGTGACAAATGAAAGGGAGAGTAGCACTGTTGCCTTTTTAAATATATTCAGAATTTCAGCCAGTGGAATTATTAGTTTCATTTTCTGAGCCCACAGATTTCTAAACTTCTCCTTCTGCAGATAAGCTAGCAGGTTTCTTTATAGGGCTTTCCCCTCTCCTGATTGGCTGCTCATTGAGTTAGAATTAGTCACAAATCTCTTGAATTTGTGTGGCACTTAATCCTATATGCACTCTCACCTCAAAAACTAAAGCCACCATCTTCCCTCCCAAAGCAGTCCTAATAGCCTTCAATTCTCCATGCCTGGAGTTAAACCTTATTTCTTCTCCCCATAGATTTCCCCCCATTCACCCAGCAGCCATTTTCTCTAAATTTTGCCTCTTCAGCTTTTAATCCCTCTGCCCCGTTTTTCCATTTCAGTTTCTGCCATGCACTTGCCTGCCTGGTTACCTACCACCTCTGGTCGAATAGGGCCCACAGGTGTGTTTGGTTTTGCCATCATGCCACAGATCCACACAGTTTAGGAAAAATTAGTTGCCAACTTTTATAAGCCAAGAATTCATATAAAAATCTAGTTTACCAGTCTCACTTGGAAAATTAGATGATCTCTCAACACTGGGCAAGCATTCCTTCATGCCCTCTCGGCTGGAGCCAGGTGGCCTCTGCCCCCTTAGATGGGCACAGATCACCCAGGCTCTTTAGTCCCTGTACAGCCTGCCTCACATACACAGGTCTCTTCCTGAGCCCTGGAGGCATTTTGATTGTGACTCCCATTTTAGAATGTGCCCTCCCTTTCTCCATATCTTCTGTGCTGCCTCTCTGCTTCCTGAATTAAGTTTTAAGTGCCTCACCTGGTGGCACTCCACAGTGCCCACCAATGATTCTCAAGCTGAACGTGTGTCGGAATCACCTAGAAGCTTGAACAGGTTCAATGGGTGGGGAGGGGATACTCAGGAATCTATATTTTTAACAAGAAAGATCCCTGGATAATTCTAATGCAGATGGCCTAGGGTACATACCTTTATAAACACAATTACGGTGTATTCCAGTAGCCTTTGCTGCCCATTCTTTAGTTTCAGTTTCAGAACTCCCAGAGAAGGAAGTTGATTGGGCCAGATTGGGTCAGACACCTTTCCTCTCTCCCATCAAATGGCAGCTGCTGCATACAGCATGTGAGACTAGGTGGGAGAAGCAGTTCCCAGGAAAGAGGCGCTGGGCAAACAGCCTGGCTGTCTCCTCTTCAGTGTCTTGTGCCCGTTACCGGTACCTGTGGCGTGTCCTGTCGCCTCCTGCACTAGCAATCCAGGAAGACACAGGCTGCTTCTCAATCAACTGCTTCTCCCCAAAACTACCTCGTACCTACCAGACTTTGGACAGAGGAGTTGTGCAAATGTCTATTTCTTTTAAATTTTTAACTATTTTTTTTAAAGTTCAGTGTGTACATAGTTAAAAATGCAAACAATACTAAAAGAAACATAGTAAAAACTAAGCCCTCCTCCCAGTCCTGATTTCTAGGTCCCAGACCTCTTAAAAAAGGAATTTAAATGTTCTCTTTTCTTTTCAGGAACACGTGGCCATCAGTAATCATGAGCAACCCATTCGCACACCTTGCTGAGCCATTGGATCCTGTACAACCAGGAAAGAAATTCTTCAATTTGAATAAATTGGAGGATTCAAGATATGGTAGGTACATGGCTGTGATAGCAATTGGAATCTCATTTGCACGATGATTAGGCTATGTAATTAATTATACTTGAGGAGAGTTTGAAGAGGGAGTAGCAGAGAATGGGTGAATGTTCTTGGGTTAAGTGCACAAGCACTCACATGCCTTTCCTACATTAGTCATTTTTAAGTAGGTGATAATGATTACATACATTTAACATTTATATAACACTTTATAGAGTATACATTTGTATCATATCATTTAATCTGAATAACAACCCTATGGGGTCATGTTTATAAAATATAAGAGGTCCTGAGGAAGCTAAGGCCCAAGAGTCAATGACACATGCTCAGATCACAAGTATGTGGGTTGTAGACAAGCAGGACAAGAACACAGTCTTTTTTATTCCAAATTCCGTCCTTTTTCTGCCTTTGCACTGTCTTTTCCAGATAAATTTCCGGATAGTATTGCTTAGTAATTTTCACATATCAAAATGGAATTTTTTATAAATAAAATCATTTTTCTTATGAATTAATATTGTTTTATTTTAGGAACTCCAGTTACCACTGGCCATGCTGCATAGTGTTTAGGGTTTTGTTTCCTTTGAAAGATGTACGTGCATATACTTTGGTTTTAATTACAATAATTATAAAGGGGTTATTTTCTCATTTCTTGAGCATTAGTTTCATAAGGACTATTACTCTGTGGGTATATATACATGTATAAATATATGTTACTTGTCAACATTTAACATAGGCTGGGTGTGGTGGCTCATGCCTGTAATCCCTGCACTTCGGGAGGCCAAAGCAGGCAATTGAGTCCAGGAGTTCAAGACTAGCCTGGGCAACATAGCAAAACCCTGTCTCTACAAAAAATAGAAAAAAATTAGCTGGGTGTGGTGATGCTTACCTATAGTCCCTGGTATTTAGGAGGCTGAGGTGGGAGAATCACTTGAGCCAGGGAGTTTGAGGCTGCAATGAACTGTGATCACACCACTACACTCCAGTCTGGGTAACAGAGTGAGACCCTGTCTCGAAAACAAACAAAACACATAATACAATAAAAATCTAGACTGCTGGTGAGATGTGATGACAAGGGAAACTGTCTGTTGTTGGAATCCAGGACAAGACAACCATTTAATACCAAAGAATAATATTTTATTTTGGCCTTGTGTGTAGTGTTTTCTACCACTGAATATCTCTTTTTTTTTTGAAACAGAGTCTTGCTCTGTTGCCAGGCTGGAGTGCAGTGGCATGGATCTTGGCTCACTGCAACCTCTGCCTCCTAGGTTCAAGCAATTCTCTTGCCTCAGCCTCCCCAGTAGCTGGGACTACAGGCACACGCCACCATGCCCAGCTAAGTTTTGTATTTTTTGTAGAGATGGAGTTTCACCATGTTGGTCAGGATGGTCTCTATCTCTTGACCTCGTGATCCACCCGCCTCAGCCTCCCAAAGTGCTGGGATTACAGGCATGAGCCACTGTGCCCAGCCCTGAATATCTCTTAAACCCATTAAATATCCATGTATTTTAAACTGTTGGTCACTTTACCCTCTTTCCTTGTGGAAGAATAGTCTGATGCCTCATATCAACTTTATATAGAGATTGGCCTTAAAGAGCGCTCTTAAGTTGTCTCACAGGTTTTGTTTATTTTGTCATCCTTAACTCTTAGGGCGCTTACCATTTTCGATCAGAGTTCTTCTGGAAGCAGCCATTCGGAATTGTGATGAGTTTTTGGTGAAGAAACAGGATATTGAAAATATTCTACATTGGAATGTCACACAGCACAAGAACATAGAAGTGCCATTTAAGCCTGCTCGTGTCATCCTGCAGGACTTTACGTGAGCCTAATGTCACTTCACTCTCCTTTGCCTCCCTCATTAGCCTTTCAAGAAAGTTTTCTTTTAAACAAATGAAAACACTCTGCAATGACTATATAATTTATTAATTTATGACTATATAATATTATATACCCATATCCAGACACTTTTGAAAGCTTAGGGTGTCATTGCCCCCAGCAGCGAGAGGAAACCAGGATTGTGTCCAGCAAACTGAAACACGCCACCTTTTCTAATAGGAAGGGTCATTATCCTTGCTCTTAAAGATCCTAGTCCTGAGTATCTTAGGGAAAGGTCAAAGAAATAGCATGGAATAGAGCCATCTTGGAATCTTTTCTTTCCCACATTGTATTGCCCAGGAAACCAGGTGTGTCAAACACTTGTACTTGAAACACTGATGTGCTGTCTGCAGAGGGGAGATGATGTAGCTCACATCACAAGTCTTGACCATAACTGTTAAGCCTCAGTTCTCATCTTGCTATTTTTAGATATCCTTGCTCCCCATTGCAGCATCTTTGTTGAGATACTATATTTCCATTTTTAACTGATGTTATTTTATTCCTTCTAGAGACCCAGTTTCATTTTTCTAGAGGAAGATCACCAAAATGTTATACTTTTAAGCGAAAAAGAGAGATTCATTTAACATGAATTTGATTCACAGCCAACTTTTCTGAATTATATCCATTCCTTGAAATCTGGTCAAAATTGAGAAGATGTGATCTGAAAGTCTTCTCCAGGTCTTTGTCAAGCCACCATGTGAATGGGAAGCACTCACAGCAGTAAGAGTTCCAGAGTTGTTAAGTGCCAGCTTTCCCATCATTGCTGTATTTAGATCATAGCCGTTATTAAATTTAATACGGTGATAACATTGTACATAGAGATACCACCCAGTCATGGTACTTACTACCTATGTGATTTCTGCCTGAGGAAATATGCTTAGAAACTTTCACTTTTCTAAGTCTCACCCATTGTTAGCTCCTCTGATGAGGTAGGGCCTTGTCAATATTATCAATGGAGGCAAAAGCTGAAAAATCCAGTTACACACATTTAAGGCTTATTTTCTGCATTATTCTCTTTCTTCTCTTAGGGGTGTGCCCGCTGTGGTTGACTTTGCTGCAATGCGTGATGCTGTGAAAAAGTTAGGAGGAGATCCAGAGAAAATAAACCCTGTCTGCCCTGCTGATCTTGTAATAGATCATTCCATCCAGGTTGATTTCAACAGAAGGTGAGAGATTAAAACGAATACCTGAGTGTTCTGCTTTGTGCAAAATCTTTGAACACGAATCTTTTAAAAATGTGTATATGTAGTTAAAGAAGAAAATCTTTCAAAGATATCTTCTGAAAAACTTAAACTTCATATACCTTTTGCAGTAAAGATGTTTTAGGGGGAAGAGTGGGTGGATTTTTCTTTTAATCTTTTTTTATTTGTTTTTACTTCTTGGGTGGGAGCAGCCTGCATTTGAATCTGACTTGAAGTCTAGGTGAAAACACACACACATGAAGTTCTGCCATGAGAGCTCGTCAACACAAGTATATGTCAGTGCAAGTATATGTTTGAGCTTTTTCATCCACTGGAACCTTACTCCTTTTTTTGATCCCAAGTAACTGTTGCATATCTAGCGATCTCTGCCTCTTCACGTGGGTTTCCATAATGTCTATCCCTTTCTTTCCCTGTGTTTCTTCTTTTGTTTGGGAGATCCTCTCCTCTGTTCCTGCCAAATCTTACCTGTCCTTCAAGGCCAGCTTAAATCTTATTCTGTTAGGAATCCTTTACTTTCCAGCCTACGAAGCTCCCTGTTCTTCAGTTTGCCAGATGATTTAGTGTCCTGAGTGGGCCTGTAGCCCTTGAAGGGAAGTTGTCACTTGAGTTGACTTGGTAAGTAGACTCTCAACTCCCTGAATGCAAGAGCTGAGCAGATAAATAGGCATTTAATATCCTAAATTGAATGACCTTGAAATTATTCTTCGATTAAGTGAGAATCTTGGTAAGCCTGAATATAGACACCTAATGGTCTATAACACCTTTAGTTGGGGAAAAACTAAAGAACTCTGAGGATAGGTTTTTTGTTGTTGTTTTTATTTTTTTAAATCCATCCCCACATCGTTAGCATCCAAAGGTGTGCATATTAAAATGTCTTCGTTGGCCACGTGCAGTGGCTCATGCCTGTAATCCCAGCACTTTGGAAGGCTGAGGCAGGAGGATCGCTTGAGCCCAGGAGTTTGATACCAGCCTGGGCAACATAGGAAGACCACATCTCTACAAATAACTTTTTAAAAATTAGCCATGTGTGGTGGTGTGTGCCTGTGGTCCCAGCTACTTAGGAGGCTGAGGCAGGAGGATCACCTGAGCCCAGAAGGTTAGGCCATGCATACCAGTTGGGTGACAGAGCAAGACCCTGTCTTTAAAAAAAAAAAAATCTTAATAAAACGTTTTACAAAGAAGAGAACTGAACATGTGAATATGCAGTTGTGAACTAGCAACTTACGCTTGACCTCTTAACAAACTTTAAAAGTGAATACTTCTTAATCAAAATATGTGTACCATTTGTAATCCTAGCCCATTGAAGAGATGACTAAGTTTTGTGAGGTTAGGAGCCAAGTAGTAATGGTCAATTTTCCTGACTCAGTTTATTTTAATGAGCTTTTATCCCTAAATCTCACTCTCTAAAAGCCTTTGGTTTAAGTTGGAAGTGTTGGGAGTGAGTCTTTGGGTTAAAATGGCATCAAGATATTAAACATTGTTATAAAGCCCCAGTCTTTTGTAAGATATACAAAAAGGCATAGAAAATAGTAGAATCTAAGAGAAGCACTTAGTGATTTGATAGGGCCTATAAGAGGTAGAGTACCTGATGGCCAGGCGCGGTGGCTCACGCCTGTAATCCCAGCACTTTGGGAGGCCGAGGTGGGCAGATCACAAGGTCAGGAGATCAAGACCATCCTGGCAAACATGGTGAAACCCCATCTCTACTAAAAATACAAAAAAAAAAATAGCGGGGTGTGGTGGTGGGCACCTGTAGTCCCAGCTACTTGGGAGGCTAAGGCAGGAGAATGGCGTGAACTGGGGAGGCAGAGCTTGCCGTGAGCAGAGATAGTGCCACTGCACTCCAGCCTGGGCAACAGAGCAAGATTCCGTCTCAAAAAAAAAAAAAAAAAAAAAAAAAAGTACCTGATGAAGTTAAACTTGAAAAAAAAAGAATCTAGTCATCTTTGCCCCTTGGCTCAAAATGGTAATCAACAGATGGGAATGAAGTCAGAAGAAACTCTACCATTTGTCCTTTTCTCTAAAAGGCAGAATTTGTACCAGCCAAAACCATGAAGATTTCAATGTAGAGATGGGTGTAAAAAAATCAGCTATTGCTGTATAACAATCCCAGAATCTCAGCAGCAGTCAACAATAAGAATTTATTTCTTACACATCTTCTAGTTGTTTGGGAGGTCAGCTGACCTAGGTGAGCACAGTCGGGCAGCTCTGCTTTGCACTGCAGTAGCCAGGTTGGCAGCTTACACTGAACCATACATCTGCGGGGCAGCCGGGACAACTCTGTTCCATGTGTGTTTCTTTTGGGGTCCAAGCTAAAGGAGAAAGCAGCTGTCTTGTGACCACAGAGACTCAAGGGGGCAAGTGAAAACACACAGTATCTCTAAGGCCTAGCTAAGGACCAGCACAGCATCACTTCTGTTCACGGTGCCATTGATCAAAGCAAATCACATGGTTGAGCCCAAAGCTGGAATGGGGAAATACAGTCCACCCGTCTTCGGTGGAAGTAACTTCAAGATTACACCACAAGGGTTTTGATACAGGGAGGGCAATCAGGTATTTTTAAGAGGCTATTATCTTAACCTAGAAGTATGACTACCTAAAGTTGTCAAAACAACTATCAGTGGGAGAAATAACTTTTCCATATACAGTGCTGGAAATTGATTAGTGGAGGGAGCAGTTCTTATGAATGTTTAAAAGTTTTAGAAGGAAATGTATGCGTGTCAGATGTCTTGATGAAACTAAATTTAGAAGCAACGAATGAAACACGGAAAAAAGGTATAGATTTAGTTACTGCAAAGTTAAGAGAAAATAACTTGAAAAATATGGCAAAGTGTTAATATACTTAATATATGGAGTATCTATAATCCATTTAGAAAAATAATAGGTCCCTGAAGATAAATGGGCAAAGGAAAGTGGACATTTCATAATAAAAGAAAATGCAAATGGTAGTAAACAGTATATAAAGGCTTTTCAATCTCACAAGGAATAAAAAAGTAAATATTTGAGATGTCATTTTCTTATCAATATAGTTGAGATTAGAAAATATTAATTATGAAGGTGTTATAAGGGAGACACTTTCATACACTGCTGATAGCACTATAAATTAGAAATGAGGATTAAAGCAATATGTGTTAAGACCTTAGAAATGTCTATATCCTTTGTCCTGGAATTCCTACTTCCAAGCATACCCTTTATATCATTTATTTATTTATTTATTTATTTATTTATTTATTTATTTATTTATTTATTTTTTGAGACAGGTTCTCACTCTGTTCCCTAGACCGGGGTGGCGTGATCACAGTTCACTGCAGCCTTGACCTCCTGGGCTTAAGCAATCCTCCCACCTCAGCCTTCTGAGTAGCTGTGATCACAGGCATGCACCATTACATCTAGCTAATCTGGATAGCTGACTTCAGAAAAAGCTTAATGGCCAATAATGTTTATTGAAGTATTATTTATAAATGAAGCCTAGAAACATTCTAAATGTCCAACAAAAAAATGCTTTATTAAATTACGGTATACCCCTGAAGTGAATCATTAGGTAACCTTTAGAGTTTAATTTATGAAGTCTTTAATAACACTTGGAACATGATCACATTGTAGCTCAACGAGCGAGATGCTACATTGCATATGTAGAGTGACATAAGCTACATGGAAAATGATGCAGGAATTAAAAGATTGGAAAGGGTGCCAAGTTGCTAAGCAGTTATCTCAGGGATTGCAACTGTCTTCATTTTCCTAATAAGAAGCTATTATTTTTATAATTAAGTCATTTAAGAATATGAAACCACTCAAAGGGAAACAAAAACACCTTTATTTGCTTCCTTGGGGATGTAACTGAGTTCCTGGCAGCCTCAAAAGAAATTTAGAAAATGATCTTTCTCCGGTTAATATTGCTAACATCCAAACCAGATAAATTCAGGATAAAGAGAAATCTACTTTGTCCCCTGAATTGATGGTACTTGGAACAGACCATGTACTCGCCAACTCTTCCCTTTCCTTTGGACTCTGAACCTGTCCTAAGGCAATATGTCTTCCCCAACCTTCCTTTTTTCCTAAATCACGTGAACTCAGTTTAATGTTTTGGTTTCAAATGGAAGAGTTTAAAATATATGCATAAAATGTTATCCTGTTTGAGATAGGATAAAGACCCACTTCAGAAGTTAGGAAAGTAGCCATAAATTCATGCCCAGTTTCATCTTTCTTGGAGTCTTTCATTAATGTTGATGGGTTTACCTTCATTTTGCTCGCCTAGAAGGTGAAAGTACAGGTGGAGACGGAATTGTAATATAGTTTTCATGTCTAAACTCTATTGACTCAAAATTCAAAGAGCTCATGGCTGTTAATGCATCTTGAACTTGGGTCATCACCAAGTTCACTGTAATTTTTTTTTTTTTTTAGACCTTGACTCTAATCAATTGTGGTTTCAGTTTTTAATAGACCTTTTTCATTTACACCATGTACTGAAAACATGAAAAACAGCAAAATCCAAGGGTGAACTTTGACCTAGATTGATAACCAAATCTAGCAAACCCACATGTATATATAAAATCAGAGTGAACACTAGCCGGGGCGGTGGCTCACCCCTGTAATCCTAGCACTTTGGGAGGCCAAGGCAGGTGGATCATGAGGTCAGGAGATCAAGACCATCCTGGCCAACATGGTAAAACCATGTCTCTACTAAAATACAAAAAATTAGCCGGGCATGGTGGTGCATGCCTGTACTCCCAGCTACTCAGGAGGCTGAGACGGGAATCGCTTGAATCTGCGAGGTGGAGGTTGCAGTGAGCTGAGATTGTGCCACTGCACTCCAGCCTGGCAACAGAATGAGACTCTATCTCAAAAAAAAAAAAAAAAAAAAAATTCTTTTAGAAGTGTTTTTATTGGTGGTATTTTGTTTTTATTTCTTGAGTTGTGGTTTTGCAATTTAACCTCATGATCTCTCTCCTCATTTTTGTAAGGAATTAAATGTGATGTCTCAACTCTGTGAAACTGTGTGCTCTGGGCTAATTTCCAGCTCTTTCTGGAAATGAGTGAGAAAAACTGGGTAAGGGGTGGTAGAGTGGTAAATGTCTCAGTTAAATGTTTGTAAGCTCTTTGCCTAGTTTGAATAATACTAATTAGCTTCACACCATCTTTAGAAGTTGAAGTTCTAATACATTATTGTGATATTTTACAAAGTTACCTCACCTTTTTTTTTTGTTCCTCCAACAAGAATTTCATAACAGTGACCGGGCACGGTGGCTCACGCCTGTAATCCCAGCACTTTGGGAGGCTGAGGCAGGGGGATCATGAGGTCAGGAGATCAAGACCATCCTCGCTAACACGGTGAAACCCCATCTCTACTAAAAATACAAAAAATTAACCGGGTGTGGTGGCAGGCGCCTGTAGTCCCAGCTACTTGGGAGGCTGAGTGAGGCCCGGGAATGGCGTGAACCCAGGAGGCGGAGCTTGCAGTGAGCCGAGATTGCGACACTGCACTCCAGCCTGGGCGACAGAGTGAGACTCCGTCTCAAAAAAAAAGAATTTCATAACATTTCTGACCAGATTTCATTAATGTAAAACTATCTCCATGTTAATACTGTCCGTGAATTTCTGGAGCTCCATTAAATGTAATTCTCAGAAACTGAACTACATTCAATTCTGAATTCAAATGAACTAAGAAATTTCCTCTTTAGTCTGTGAGGCCATTCACATTTAGAGACCTTATTAAAAGCTCACTAGATTAGACTAATTTAGGAAAGTTCTGAGTGGTAGAAAATTCTGAATGCTAGGTCTATTCATTCCAGTAACTAGAACTAGGCTAATTGAGCCAAGCTCCATATAATAGATGTTTTGTTTTCCTGAGTAAATAGGGTTTTACCTGGAATTACTGTATCATGAAACAGTCTAAGCATTTCTGGCTTCTGCACGTCCTATGAACATGTCACTTCCATCAAACTGATACCCCCAGCATTTTCTGGGGTAAACATTCCCCCGTCAATCATCAGTCATGCTTCTGCTGTGAGAAGCTCTGCCATCCTTCTGGTGCTGGAGGGTAGAAGATCAGGGACAATAACTAGGAGTCCATAAGTGCTCACAGTATAGCAAAAGAGATGGGGAGGAGAGGCAGGGGCCACATGTGGTTATAATCTTACCTGTAGTGGTAGAAATCAAGGTCACAGATGCTTTCCTTTTTAAAAAAAATTAAATCCATTTAGCAGATCTATTATGTGCCAGTATTTATTCCAGAAACAGATTATAGTTTAGAAGGGGAGAGAAATTAGTGAACACACAGCTTTCATGCAGTTGATAAGTGTAGTCACCACGGAGAAGGGGCAAATCATCCTGACCTGGGGAGTCTGTGGGTTTTTCAAGGAGTGTCACCTGATCTGGATCCTGAGCCTGTTTACCAAGGAGAGAAGAGCTGAAAAAGACCTTCCACTCAGAGCAAATAGAGCATGCAAAGGCACGAGGAAAGTGGGGGTGGGAAGAGCATGCTGGCTACAGTGTAGCTGAAGCTGAGAGCTTGGACTGGAGGCTAGGAGAGGGCTTATAAAGGATGGCTGAGGTCAGCTTGAAGGACTTAGGTTTTTAAGACAAGGAATTTTTACTTTATAAGAAAATGCGAAGCCATTGGTAGATTCAGGCTGGTGCGTGATGATTTATATTTTAGAAATGATTGAGGTGACCATACCAAAGGTAGATTGAATGGCCTCACAGGGCAGCTGGTTGGGAGGCTATTTCTGGAATAAATATCTTGATAGCTATAGGTACTAAGTGGTGGGAAAAGAGCTCATTAGATATGGACAGACGGGGAAGAGGAACAGATTTAGGAAAGAAAGCCCAGCATCAGGGTTTGACCCATTGAGTTTGTGGTGCCTGAAGTATTCTTGGTGCGCATGCCCGAAACACACTGGAAACATAGATCTGGACGTAGAGACAGGTGGGTACTGGAGTGATGGAGCCCTCAGCATACTATTGAGAAGGTCGAGATGAGTACCTTGAGGAGCAGCTGTGTCTCGTCCAGAGGGTCCACAGAGTCTGCTGATGCCGGTGTCGGTGCAGGTGTCCTGCCTTGTTCTGCTATCCCGGGGTCCCTCCTTTCTCTCCCTCTTTTGCTCTTCTCGAACATGTACACACATAAATAGACACTCATTCACTCAGGCAGGGATCAGCAGACTTTTTCTAGAAAGGGCCAATAGCAAATACTTTAGGCTTTGCTGGCCACATGCTGTCTCTGTCACATATTCTTCCCCCCAACACCCCAGCCTTTAAAAATGTAAAAATCATCCTTCATTTGAGGGCCAAGGATATATGGGCATTGGGTCACATTTGACCCATGGGCTGGTTTGTAGACCCCTGCTGTTAGGCAGTCGCAGGAATTGATCCTACCTATTAAAGCAACCAACACTTGTCTTGGAGAATATTCATATCAAGAGAAAAAAAATCAGTGTGGTAACCAAATATGTTTTCTTTTTTTTTTTTTTTTTTGAGATGGAGTCTTGCTTTGTCGCCCAAGTTGGAGTGCAGTGGCGCGATCTTGCCTCACTGCAACCTCCACCTCCCGGGTTCAAGTGATTCTCCTGCCTCAGCCTCTCGAGTAGCTGGGATTACAGGCGCCTGCCGCCATGCCCGGCTAATTTTTATATTTTTAGTAGAGATGGGGTTTCACCATGTTGGCCAGTCTGGTCTTGAACTCCTGACCTCGTGATCTGCCCGCCTCAGCCTCCCAAAGTGCTGGGATTACAGGTGTGAGCTACTGTGCCCGGCTCCAGATGTGTTTTCTATGAGGTAAATAACACATGCTTCCAGTCCCTTTTTTCCCAAGGAGTGCCTGCCCATCTTGCTCGGGCTGACTCACCGTCATCCTTCAGACCACATTGATACCATGTCCTTCTGGAAAGCATTCCAATCCCCCCAACCCCCACCCCCAGCTGGGTTCCTGGCCCATTCCGAGTGCTCCCGTACCAGGCAGTGATGATTGCATTCTTTTGCCATTGCCCTCTCACCAGACTCAGAGTGCCAGTGGGCAGTGAGCACACAGCTTTTGCACCATTGCATTTTCAGCATGTAGCACGTGGCAGGCTCTGGGGGAGGGGAGGATCAGAGTGGGTGAGAAGCAGAGTATCATGGTCAAGGTAGAAACCCCCAGGGCCAGTCAGACCTAGGCTCAGATAACAGCACTGTGTTATCGTCTAACTTTGGACAAATTTAACCTTTCTGTGCCTCAGCTGCTGCTTCTGGATATTGAGGATGACAGTAGTATTTACGTGAGGGGTTGTGATGATAAGTTCACATGTGTAAAGCTCTGAGCGCCCATAACGTAATGTTGGCCTTTAGCTCTTGCTGTTACTGTGGTGGTGTTACTACCACTGCCACCATTACTGCCACAGTCGCTGTAACTATGACAGGAAGGCCATGTGATATAGGGATTAAAGGATAGTGTCAACTCGGGAGTCAGACTGCCTGGGTTTCAATCCCAGTTCCACCATTGACTAGTGTCTGTGGTCCTGAGCAAGTTTCTTAACCTCTCTGTGTCTCAGTTTCCCCACTTGAAAAAGGTGGCTATTAGTTGCACCTAACTCAAAGGGATATTATGGAGACTAAATGAGAAAATTAACATAAAGCATTTAGAATAGTTGCTGGTTCCTAGTAGTGTCAAAAAGTGTTAACTACTGGGTACTAGGAAGTAGTTATCCAGTACTTCATTTATTAATGAAGTCTGACTTTGGTCTTAGCTATTAATTTTACTAGCCTTTTCTGTGTTTACTCAATCCTATGATACATGCTTTATGAGCACATTCTGTGTGCTGAATCTGCGATCTTGTGACTATGACTTATTCTACTTTGACTCAAAACAATGCAGTTTGATTTTTAAAATCCTAGAAAATCTTGGTGCCCTGTGTTGTCCTGATGGACTGAATGACCTTGAGTAAATCTTAGCATATGATCTGTGGTTCACAGATGTTATCAAGTGACACCATCTTCCTCATAAACCTTGGTCCTACACACAGGATATTGTGATTCTATAAGGTACTGATCCTCTCAGCATTGCTAATTTTCTGTCTCCCAACATAAAGAGATGAAAATACCAGCCCAGACACATTCCAGGTCAGAGAGATGTTATAATGAGGTCATGGATGAGGAGTATAGAAACGAGTTCTTTAAATGTCCAGGCTGCTGTTGTCATATGAATGTCTTCAGTCTGTTCCTAAGAGTCAGACTTTATGATTAGATTAGTTTTAACTTCAATTCAGTTCATGTTTTCTGCCTACCATAGTTAAAGGCATTGTAGGAATCACTTGAACCAAACAATAATTACTGTCTTTACTTTCACTAGTTACCTCTCCTATTCTGCATTGTAAATAGTCATGAATGAAATTCATATTATCACTCGGCAAGCAAGGAGATGCAATTCCATTTTGTTTCTTCATCACCAATAAATTTGACCACTAATATGTTAAGCCTCAAATTGTATACATTTAATTTTTCTCTCTGACAGGGCAGACAGTTTACAGAAGAATCAAGACCTGGAATTTGAAAGAAATAGAGAGCGATTTGAATTTTTAAAGGTATGGGCAGGATCTGGTTCCATTGTTTGGTTTTCTTTGTATGCGGGGTATGAGGGAGAGATGCCAAGGAGATGGGCTGAGTAGAAGTACTTCAGGCGTTCATAGTGTTCTTTCCATTTGTCAATCCCAGTGGGGTTCCCAGGCTTTTCACAACATGCGGATTATTCCCCCTGGCTCAGGAATCATCCACCAGGTGAATTTGGAATATTTGGCAAGAGTGGTATTTGATCAGGATGGATATTATTACCCAGACAGCCTCGTGGGCACAGACTCGCACACTACCATGATTGATGGCTTGGGCATTCTTGGTTGGGGTGAGTGTTCTTCCATATATGCTGTTTTGGGGCATGCACTTTAATTCACTGTGATTCTATTACATCTCAGTAACATGAATTTACATGACCACAAGTTTCCGAGAGGTATTTTTGTCAGTTTTGTCACTGCTGTTTTTCCAGTGCCCAGAGAATCACTTTGCACCTAGCAGGCACTCAATAATTATGCTTGGAAGAATGAACAGAAGCAAGGGGTTAGGGACATTTAGCATACACGAAAATCACCTGGGGTGTTAAAAATAGAGACTCCCAAAGCTTACTCTTCTTTGCATGTGGCATCAAGGGGATTTTGATATAGGTGTTTGGGGGACCATGCTTTGAGAAACATTTGTTAAAAAATTCTATAAAGGAAAATGGAGAAAAAATAACTGCTCTTTATAGAAACATAACTCTGCACCAATTAAACGTTGTAACTGGGTTTATTACCTGTTAATGTCACTAAATTTATACCTGAGAGATAGAGTAAGGAGTAATGAAGGCATTCTTCCGGTCATGCCGTTCATTGCAGGTGTCGGTGGTATTGAAGCAGAAGCTGTCATGCTGGGTCAGCCAATCAGTATGGTGCTTCCTCAGGTGATTGGCTACAGGCTGATGGGGAAGCCCCACCCTCTGGTAACATCTACTGACATCGTGCTTACCATTACCAAGGTAACAATATGCATCCTCTTCGGTGGTCTTGGAAAGTCACAATGATAGCTTTCCAATGGAGGGAATACATAATGGAATCTTGTTTGGTTTCCAAGTGCTCTAGCAATGCTAGGAAACAAGGTTGATGATTTTAAAAGGAGATGAGGTAAGGGAAGTGTTCTATGTTAAATTAAGTTTAGATCATTATGTTTGTTTTCTTCTAGTATTGCTGCATCGATCTTTTTCTTAAAGGAAATTTTTTAAACTGTGATATAGTTCAATGATACAGAAATTAAGATGGCATTCATATGCCCACCACCTAGATTTAACAGATGATACCATTTTGTCATAGTTGCTTCAGAGCTCTCTGTGTTTTTAAAGAAATAATATGTAATATCTGTGGCTAAAGCCACATTCCCCATTTCTAGAAATAATCACTATCCTGAGGTTGTAAGAATCATTCCCATGCATGTGTTTATGCTTTCACTACATGTTTTCCACATAGTTCTTCCTTTTATGTAAATAGCAAGGTAGTTCCATGAATAGAGTTTTCCTTTTTAAATTCTCTTCTCTGTATTATAAGTTACGTTATTGTAACATATATGTCACCAAGCTGGAAAGTATTAGGCTTTTTCTGTAGCTGTTAGAGGAGATCATCTTTTTCTGTGATTTGCTTGTTTTGTAAAAAGGCCATTTCGTTTTGGAAGACTCTTGCAAAAGCAATGGTTTTTAATGATCACAAACATAATTTTTTTTGCTTTTATAGTTTGGAGGCTGGGGTCCTTTGCATGGACATGCTATCGTTAAAGTGCAAAACACATTTCTCTCTGATTTAATTTTTGTAAAATTTTGAATTTGATTTATTTGAATACCATAGCTTATCACAAATGTCTGTGCACTGTTCTTCAGATGTGGAATACTACAGGACTTCCTCACAAAATTTGGCAGAATTCCATATTACCAAAAGAGCCCATCTGTGTGGTTGTAGCTGGAAACTGGCTTTATGCAGAGCTAAGTCAGTCACTGTGGCCTCACTCCTGGCTGGTGCCTTGTGTGGAAAAGATATGGGAATCTTTTGGTTACATTTGACTTATACTTGTAGCATGAATTTTGCTCATTACGCCTTTGAAAAGTTATTTTCTTAACTAGTGCAAGTAGTTATTTAGGTTGAAAGAATTTAATATGTAGCACTTCCAGACGCTTCCAATGATCTCATTAGAGAAAGAGAATGTTTCTCATCTTGAAATATTTTTCTTAATATCATTTGTATTTTGGGCACACTTTGTCTTTCTTTTTATAAATAAAAACTATTTGACATCATCTTAGATTTATGGGAGAGTTAGTATAAAGAGTACAGAGAATTCCTGTTATCTTTCTCCCAGCTTCCCAGAATGTTAACATCTTAAATAACCATGGCACATTTATCGAAACTAAGAAGTTAACATTGGTGTGGTACTCTTAACTACAGACTTTACCAGTTTTTTCAGTAATGTCCCAGAATTCTGCTCCAGAATCCAATCCAGGATACCATGTTGCACTTAGTTGGCATTGTTTTTTAAGTTTTGAAAGTGATCACAAATGTGTTGGGCTAATTTATTATTTGGGTTTACTGACAAGACTAGTTTATAAGAAGTGCAAGATGGTAGTTCTGCATTTTGAATGTGGGCCATCAGATCTCAAGCTTTTCTGTTGTTTCTGCTGCTTAGCACCTCCGCCAGGTTGGGGTAGTGGGCAAATTTGTCGAGTTCTTCGGGCCTGGAGTAGCCCAGTTGTCCATTGCTGACCGAGCTACGATTGCTAACATGTGTCCAGAGTACGGAGCAACTGCTGCCTTTTTCCCAGTTGATGAAGTTAGTATCACGTACCTGGTGCAAACAGGTAAGTGAAGGGCCCTGAAAGCATAGGGCTCTTTGTAAAAGTTCCATGAAACACCAAGAATCTGAGCACTGCCTTCTGCCTCTACCCAACAGAAGGCACTGGGTTACAGTTACACAATTATTTTTTTCTCCATGGAGTCAAAATGGGTTTTTGGGATTTAAGGAGTTAATATGAGATAGAGATGGTATGGCCAATAGAAAGAGCTCAGAGATTACAGAAGCCTGGATATTTATACTGGTCCTCTACTACTAGTTTTTTGACATTAAACAAGTGATCTTAGTAATGGTTACTGCTGCCTATGGGGTACTTGCTGTGTACCAGGTACCTAGTATGTATTTGCTGTCAACCTCTTTACAGATCTGTAGGGTAGATTGATTGACTAGTTAATTAATATTAGAGAAAACTGAGGAGCAGAGAAGTGTTCATACCCAAGGCTAATAAACAGCAGAGTCAGAATCCAACCCTGCAACTGCCTGGCCCCATACAGGAACAGCACTCTGCAACACCCCTCTCAGGGATGTCCAAAAAATGAAATGAGGCCAGGCACGGTGGCTCACTCCTGTAATCCCACCACTTTCAGAGGCCAAGGCAGGCAGATCTGACCTGAGGTCAGGAGTTCGAGACCAGCCTGGCCAACATGGCGAAACTCCCAGGAGGTGGAGGTTATGGTGGGCCGATCTCGCACCACTGCGCTCCAGCCTAGGCAACAGAGAGAGACTGTCTCAAAAAAAAGAAAAAAGAAAAGAAATGAGAGTGTGATGTGATAATGAGAAAGAAAGGGGAGGTGGCTGAAGTACCCCAGAGGTGCTTGCACAGATCTCTGGATGAAGTGAAGGGACAGCCATGGGAAGGGTTTCATGAGAATCTTACAGACTCCAAATAAATCTTAGTCTTCTGCCGTAGCCTGAGGAAATTCCTCTAGAAATAGTAAAGATTGTCATGAAAAAGTTTATTTAAAAAAGTGTTTATTAAATATAAACACATTGAAATTGATTAAAACGTCTTTGTTCCCCCAAAGGATTTTAAGTGAAAAAGATAACTAAAAGAACAGAATAAATAATTGAGGGAATCAACCTAAAGAAAGAGAGGGATAGTGTGCTGGGTAGAGGGATAAAAGCTGTGAGATGGATCTAGAGGGAAGGTTAGTTGGTTAGTTCCCGTGGTGCTGCAGGTGGCCATTATACTTCTTGGTAATCCATTGCCAAATTTGTAACATCTATTAAATTGAAACAAACATATTGCTTCAGAATAGTGTAGCCCTTTCTCATAGTAAACCCTAAGAGAGATTTCTCCTGTTCATCTTCATGAAGAGCATGGCATGGGTTGTAGTGAACAGCGGGCTCAACAACAGGTCAGGACAAATACATTAGTGAAGCTCATACAGCTGTCTTTTATGACGTCTGTGCTGAGAGCCAATGACGTTTACAGTTCAGCTAAAACAAATAGACAAACAAAAGTTCTGATCAGTGGTAGGATCAGCCAAAGGATAAAACCTTCTGTTTCTAACCATCAGAGAAATTGTGGACTGCATGTCCGTTGGGCATACTTCATGAGTATTATCTCCTACCCCGGGATCTTGATAAAAGTTAAATAGCAGAGGGTTCAAGGTCATATTCCTGGTGATGCAGCATCGTGAGTTAAGACTGAACTTCTGGGTCAAGCTCAGGTTTGGATTTTGGTTCTGCCGTTTACTGGCTGTGTTACATGAGAAAGTTACTTAGTCTTCTTGAGCCGCCATTTCCTTATCCATAAATGAGAATAATAATTGTACTTGTATCATAAGACTATGATAAAGGATTAGAGATTGAGGTAATACATTTAAAATGTTTAGGACACAGTGCCCAGAAAGTGCTCAGTAGCCAGTGGTTTCAGGTGGGGTTGGGATGGGTTTTAATTTTAACGGTAATCATGTGGAATGCTGAGTCCTTGTGGCCAGTTGAAGGCAAATGCCTAGGTGTGCTTTCACAATTAGCTCAGGTGTAAGATTCTCCTAATTAAAGGCTATACCCCAAAAGAGGCGGGTTATCTATAGGTAGAACCAGAATCTTTTTCAGAAAACAGTCACTTTGATAGGACCAGCACATTCATTAATGGCCCCTAATAAAAAGCAGCATCAGTGGAAGAGTCAAACCATTAGCCTGGGAAGCCGAAAAATCGACAGAGCTGTTGGTGTGTGTGTAAGTGCAGCATATGTTGCGTACTTACATAATTGCTAATGGAAGTATCAGTTTATAAACTTCAACCAGGAAATACTAACCTATGTTACTTGTTACTCCTTAAAATGCCTTTTAGGTCGTGATGAAGAAAAATTAAAGTACATTAAAAAATATCTTCAGGCTGTAGGAATGTTTCGAGATTTCAATGACCCTTCTCAAGACCCAGACTTCACCCAGGTATGAGAGTGCCTTCCACTGTGCATGTATTTCCTCTTCCTCAAGGCTGCGATTTTAGTGGTGTTTTTTCTTGGGGGAATGCGCTAGTAGGAAATTAGTCACTGCCAAGGCATTACAAGAGAACGGAGTTTTAAAAGGTTGAAAAACCAAAAGGATAAGGCAGTTGTAAACATAACAGAATAATATAACTTCTTACATTCCTACTGGCTTAATAATTGTAGGTTAAGTGTGCTCCCCTATTTGAACTACTGATTCACACCTCTTAATGTGGAAGACCACTGAAAGACTTTGCTAAAGGAATAAGAATGATACAATGGACTTTGGGGACTCAGGGGAAAGGGTGGGAGGGAGGTGAAGGATAAAAGATTACACATTTGGGTACAGTGTACACTGCTCAGGTGATGGATGCACCAAAACCTCAGAAATCACCGCTAAAGAACTTATTCATGTAACCAAACACCACCTGTTCCCCAAAAATCTATTGAAATATAAAGAAAAATAAAGAGACTTCACTAGTGGAACAAGAGCTGTTTAAAGGCTAAACCATCATTATTACAGACCTAGAAAGAAGTGAAGGTACAAACATGTCAGTAAACTGAATCCATGTTTTTCTAGACAACAAGGTAAACTAGACCTGTGACCCATGTTTGGTTTCTTAATACATTGAGGAAAGGAAATGTTCAGTTAGACTAAGGCCCATTTCCTGGTGTTGATAACTTAACGGCTGCATCCCTCCGAAATCACCTTAGAAGTGTAATGGTTTATGTATGATTTCAATAGAAAACCCACCTTCGGCCTAACTTAGCCATATAAAACGCGATGAGCTGCCTCCAAGGATGGGCGAGTGGAGGACACTGGGCGTCTGCAGCACCCACCCTGTTCTTTCTGAGAGGTGGCAAGGCTGCCTGCCTGTCTCCTGCTACTTAAGTGCCCATCATGATCTTGGGAAATTAATCACTTAAGATTAATTAAGAGGATTAAGAGAAACACTGGCTTCCTTGTTTTTGAATGTGGTAGTTTATTTGCTTATTTTTATGGTTGTCATGTTTTAAATTCTCTGACATGCTTTGGGTTTCCTCTTTGTGGGTATAATGTAAATTCTATAATTTCTTTTCTTTGGGGTCAACAGGTTGTGGAATTAGATTTGAAAACAGTAGTGCCTTGCTGTAGTGGACCCAAAAGGCCTCAGGACAAAGTTGCTGTGTCCGACATGAAAAAGGACTTTGAGAGCTGCCTTGGAGCCAAGGTAGGGGCCTGCGGGAAGAGGTTGAATCCTCTCAACGCTACCTCTTGCCTGGTTACTCAGTGTCCAGGCTTTCATCCCACTTGACATGAATCTTCCTGTAGCATGAAGCTTGCGGGTGTTTATTCTCCCTTCTGAAGTCCTTAATGACTTCCTCCATTAGTCACGAGCCAAGCAGCAAGAGCCATCATAAACACAACTCAACCCACCTTTTTAAGCATGTCTGCTTTTTGCAGGACCCTCACCACACTGTTTACTCTACTCACCCGAGGTTTTCTAGCTGTTGCACCTTTGTGCGTGCCCCTCCCTGCCTGAAAGTCTCTTCTCCAACTCATATTACTCTGTTCTGTGAACTCCATAAAACTTGGTTCAGATACCAGCTACTCTGCATTGGGTTCTCACAATCTCATAGCAGAAAGTCCCCTTTCCCTTATTGGACACTTCATGGTGCTTGGTCTGAAATACTTTGATAGCATTCCATATTCTTTAACTTACATTGTTGGTACTTTATTTGCATGTATGATTTCCGTTGCTAGACTGTACGTGTGAGAACAGGATTTGTGTCTGAATCACCTTGGGAGCCCGCAAGGTACCTAGCACAGTATCTTACATGCAGTAGATTTTCAATGAACATTTCCCAAAAGAATGATTAAGATGTATGATTGATTTTATCTGTGAGACACCAGTATTATGCCAAATATTCAGCTGTACTTTGTTTGCGTTGTTGATCATGATTAACTGAGTCTGGTCAAAATAGCGCCTTTTTCTAAATTTCCGTAAGGTTAGAATCCATAGTCTTAATCAGTCCATATCCATTAAACTGTACAATAATGTCATTGAGTTCAATTTAGACTAACTTTAAATTTGTAGTTTTAGCATTTACATTTTTGAGGTGGGAAGGAAGTAATTGTTACTAATTTCAGTGCAGAGTAAGACTCAGATATCATGACTGCTTTTTGTAAAGATTTCAAACGAGTAATTTTTCTGTAGCATTTCAGAGTTTACTTGCAGAGATACTTATGCTTTTGTTAAGAATTGGCCTTTAAAATTATAGTTACCAAAGTATTCCTTCTTCTCAAGTGAGAACTGTTGACTATATGTATGTTTTTTCCTCTAGCCAGATATATGTATATCTTATATAAATATATTCCTATATAATATATATATTTTTCTTCCTTTAGCAAGGATTTAAAGGATTCCAAGTTGCTCCTGAACATCATAATGACCATAAGACCTTTATCCATGATAACACTGAATTCACCCTTGCTCATGGTTCTGTGGTCATTGCTGCCATTACTAGCTGCACAAACACCAGTAATCCGTCTGTGATGTTAGGGGCAGGTAAGTGCATTTGACTCCATCCTCGTGGTCATACATGTGTGTAGGTGGAAATAGCCCGAGACAGGGCCCAGGGCCTTGGCGGAGTTGTACATGTAGTTCCCTGAACCTCGTCTTTTCCAGATACAGATATTTATTGGCCCATAAATATCTACACAATAAATAGTGTCCAAAGCAAAGTTTTTAAAATAGAATGCACACTGCATAATAGTCTGTCTTGAGAATTAACACAGAAAATAAGTAGAGGAAAGCAAAGGAAGCTGGATTTCTGGGAAAGCCTACATTCTTGTGTCAGACTTTGGAAGAAAAATAAAGTGTTATCACAGACTTTGTTCTCCGTGAAACCCCTGAGCAGTAGGATTGAGTTCTGACGTGAATGCTGGGAGGTGTTTCTGAATGAGGGCACAGGGCACTGGCTGATAAAACCTGGGGCCACTGACCTGTTTTGCAATTCTGGTTGAGTTGTTAATATTTACATATGTGGTTTCCCTACTATAAGGTCTCTTTAGTTTCCAAGTTTTTAGTCATCCCCAAAGCTCCTCTTATATCCATCCACAGACCAGACAGTGTCAGCAGTTCCTTTTTATGAAGCAGACACGGGCGTTAGGAAAGCCTTCTTTGCCTGAGTCCGTGTATTGCCACCTAAGCTTTCCTTGTCTGGTCTGGAGCAAACCAGTCTTCTGTAGACAAGTTACCAGCTTGTCTGTGGCTTTTTGTCCCCTCATGTCCCCACCCCCACTGCTCATGTTTTTGCTACTTCTGTGATACTTCCTAAGACAGAGCACCCAGTGTTCCAGTAGCAGTCTCTGTATCTGCCAAAGTCCAGCAGATCCTCCACTTCAAGATATATCTGAACACTCGATTTTTACTTCTTGGCTGACCGTTCCTTGCCAGCCAGCACACAGTTGATATAGTTTCAGAAAGGGCTCCTTCAATGATGATTTTCATCCAAATAAAACATAATTAGAAAGATCATTTTCCCTCTAAAAAAATTAAAAACTCATTTTGTAATATATTCCTAAATGGTTTTACATTTATCTCTTTAAAAAAAAAGTAAGCAAATCTCTTTCTTCATTTCCTTGCCTAGTTCTGAGTTTACTGCATACATCTAAATGACCGTTGGCCAGGGAGCCTTTAGATTTCTGTTTGGCAGCAGAAACAGCAGATAGTGCCAACATGAAGGGAGCGTGGTCAGGTGGTGGCAGGAAATGCAGACTGAAGAAAATCAGGCTCTTTTCTGAAGTGTGCCTGGCACCTAGAGCAGGCAGCCTCCCACACTGCATCTGTGTTTACCATTTCACAGGATTGTTAGCAAAGAAAGCTGTGGATGCTGGCCTGAACGTGATGCCTTACATCAAAACTAGCCTGTCTCCTGGGAGTGGCGTGGTCACCTACTACCTACAAGAGAGCGGAGTCATGCCTTATCTGTCTCAGCTTGGGTGAGGGAGAGTTTTCTTTTGCACCATTGCTTTTGTTGAATTGTATCCCTCATGTATCTTGCTGTGTCACCTTGTAACAGATGTGAGATTATCTGATGATATCAAATTGCATAGTCGTTTATCAGTTGGTAGTTAGACTTAAACCCTTACGTTCCATCTAAAGAGGGCCCGCTTGCCCTCTAGGGCACCTACCATGAATGGAGTTTGCAGGACTGGAAGTTGCTTTGGTTGAGTCAGTGAATGAGTGGAGAGTGAATGTGAAGGCCTAGGACATTACCGCACACTACTGTTGACTTTATAAACGCTGGACACTTAGGCTACACTAACTTAATAAAAAAAAGTTTCTTTCTTCAATAATGTAAACCGTAGCTTACTTTTATTTTACAAACTTTTAAGTTTATTGAAACTCTTGACTCTTAAAACACTTAGCTTAAAACAAACATATTGTATAGCTGTTCCAAAATATTTTCTTTATATCTTTATTTCGTAAGTTTTTTCCTATTTTTGAAGTTTTTATTTTTTTACTTTTTAAACTTTTTTGTTAAAAACCAAGACAGGCTGGACCCAGTAGCTCACACCTGTAATATCAGTGCTTTGGGAGGCCAGGGCAAGAGGATTGCTTCAAGCCAGGAGTTTGAAACTAGCCAGGGCAACATAGTGGGACCCCTGTTTCTACAAAAAAAAAAAATGTAAAGCAATTAGCCGGGCATGGTGGTGCATGCCTGTAGTCCCAGCTACTCGGGAGGCTGAGGCTGCAGGATGGCTTGAGCCCAGGAGTTTGAGGTTGCAGTGAGCTATGATCACGCCACTGTACTCCAGTTTGGGTGACAGCAAGACCTTGTCTCAAAAAAAAAAAAAAAAAAAACCTAAGAGATAAACACACACTTTAGGCCTACACCGGGTCAGGATTGTCAGTATTACTGTCTTCTACCTCCACATCTGTCCCACTGGAAGGTCTTCAGGGGCAATAACATCCATGGAGCTGTCATCTCCTATGATAATAATGCCTTCTGGAATACTTCCTGAAGAAACTTCCTGAGGCTGTTTTACACTTAACTGGTTTGCTTTTTTTTTTTTAAATAAATAAAAGAGTACACTCTAAAAGAACAATAAAAAGTCAGCGTGGCCAGGCGCGGTGGCTCATGCCTGTAATCCCAGCACTTTGGGAGGCCAAGGCAGGCAGATCATGAGATCAGGAGATCGAGACCATCCTGGCTAACACGGTGAAACCCCGTCTCTACTAAAAATACAAAAAAACAAAATTAGCCGGGCGTGGTGGTGGGCGCCTGTAATCCCAGCTACTTGGGAGGCTGAGGCAGGAGAATGGCATGAACCTGGGAGGCGGAGCTTGCAGTGAGCAGAGATAGCGCCACTGCACTCCAGCCTGGGCAACAGAGCGAGACTCCGTCTCAAAAAAAAAAAGTCAGTGTGAGTTTGTTTATACCAGCATCATCATAAACAAGAAATGCCTTGCACTGTGACATCACGATGGCTACAGCATCACTAGGTGATAGGAATTTTTCAGCTATATACCACATATACATTTGGGTATATGTGGTCTATCACTAACAGAAATATTGTGCAGTGCATGAATGTATTCATTGCCAAATACGCTTTCTCCAATTTCCATATTATTCCTGACTTATGACATATATTTTATTCATGTGCCTCATAAAATTCAAATCTCCTTAGGATTATACAATAATAGTAGTTAATGAAGATATGGCATATATGATTTCAAATTTTTTAAATTGTTGCTCATTCAATTTGATTCCTTTTTATAAGTTAAAAATATGAATAGTATTCTTATGTTATATATCAGAATGCTCTCAAGAATGAAACTTTTAGAAATAGCACTATACTGAACTTAGTTCATGCACTGCAATTCCTTTTTGAACAGTGGTCTCTGGAAACTGTGGCCAGCAGAAGGGCTCACTGAAAGTTATTCTTTTTTTTTTTTTTTTTTTTTTTTTGTGCTTCTCTCTTGGTGTCTAGGTTTGACGTGGTGGGCTATGGCTGCATGACCTGCATTGGCAACAGTGGGCCTTTACCTGAACCTGTGGTAGAAGCCATCACACAGGTAATTGCAGAGGTGCCTGTAGGTCTTCAGAGCAGTTGTTTCTTTTCATGTAACGTGACAAAAATGCTGATATTTTCAAGAAGGTCCATGGAATCAGGGGATGTGGTTTAGAGTATGATCTTTTGAGTTTGGTTAAAATTACTAGCTGGGTAACCTTGGGCAAGTTAATTAACCTATCTGTGCCTGGGTTTTCACAACTGTATATTGGAGATGATAATGGTATCTATTTTATAGAGTTGTGAGAATTAAGATGATGATAAACATAAGTCACTTAGTGCAGTGTCTGGCACTCAAGTGCTCAGTACTTGCTGGTTTTCACTACAAAGAGCTCTACAGTTGTTTGTTATAGGTATTGGGTTAGTGCAAAAGTAACTGGGATTTTTGCCATTTCAGTGACGAAGACCACAATTACTTTTGCACCAAGCCAAATAATTTGAAAATTGGTTCAAAGTGAGACAAGTCTCCACACAAATGAATCTAAACTAAATTGCTTTGGCTTGATTTTTATCCCCAAAATGCTGAACCTTGAAAGATATTATTTGGTTTGCTTTGCATTAATTACAGAATCTACGTAAGTCATTGTGACTTCCTTTAACTATCAACTGTTAGGTCTTTCCCACCTGTTCTTGGGCCCCAGGCAGCAATAACTAGTATGTTGCCTTCTGACTACCTGATATTTTCTCGTGAGCAGAAATCACTAAACATGTCTCTGCTTCCTTTGACCCAGAGTATCTCCCATGGGGACACCCCGGTGTACCCTTCTCCCCTCTAGTGGGAGAGAACCAAGTGAAAGGGCAGCTTAAAGGACTGTATCCTTGCGATGTGGAAACTCTTGCCAATGGTCTGAGACAAGAAGCCTAGTCAGTATCTTTTAGTGACCTGATTTTTCTCTTGCCTTACACAGGGAGACCTTGTAGCTGTTGGAGTACTATCTGGAAACAGGAATTTTGAAGGTCGAGTTCACCCCAACACCCGGGCCAACTATTTAGCCTCTCCCCCCTTAGTAATAGCATATGCAATTGCTGGAACCATCAGAATCGACTTTGAGAAAGAGCCATTGGGTAAGATTTTGTTTGTGCGGCCATAATTTTTTTCCAGTGAATTCAGAAATATTACTAGAAGAAACTGCTTTCCTCAGTAAGAAATGAAGCATAGAGCCTCCAGGGATAAGACAAAGAAGAGAATCATTTCTTTATTCCCCAGTATACAGCTAAGACTTAACTACAGTAGTTAAAACAAGAATCTACTGAGGGTAAAGGATAACGAAAGGAAAATAGGTGCCAAAAGGAATAGACATCTTGCTATTCTGGTTTCTTCTGTAGTTCCTCCCTTTCTAGCTCTCACTTTAATGATAGGCATTGTTTTAATATATACTCTGTAGAAACATACTGCAGATATTTCAACTTCTCAGAATTCCAAAGAAATGATACATCATTTCCTTTCCTCAGATCAGCTTGCTTGCTCTGCCTGCCTCAATCTATTCTAAGCCGAATAGATAATATGAAAACAATGCCTCTGAAATTTACTTTTAGGAAATCATAACTTTAGACGTACAGTTGATCCTCGTTATTTGTGAGTTCTATGTTTGCAGATTTGCATAGTCACTAAAATGTATTTTAACCCCCAAATCAATATCTGTAGTATGTTCACGGTCATTCACAGATCAGCACAAAGGGGTGAAAACTTTATATCACTCAACACACACGTTCTTTGCTGAGATCTGACAATGCGTCACTCTGACTTCTTGTTTCAGCTCTCCTGCGATATATAAGGATCCTTTTCTTGGTCTACTTAGTGCCATGCTTTTTGCATTTTTGTGCTTTTTATGGTGATTTCGCTGTTCAAAATGGCCCTTGAGCATAGTCCTGAAGTGCTTCTGGTGTTCTTGAGGACAAGCCAACTGTGATGCGCATTGTGTTTAGATAGGCTTCATTCAGAAGAGTTATAGTGCTGTTGGCTGGAAGTTCAATGTCAGTGAGTCAACAATTTCTATTAAATAAGGTGAATAATAAACCTCACATGAAGCAAGGTTATGTATTGATTGGTGACCAGAGGCTTGCAGGAACCTAACCCTGTATTTCCTCCAGTGGCAGTGATTCCGTATCCACTCATTCAGTGTTCACACGGGCTTTATAGAACATAACTACCGAGGAGAACGAGGCTTGACTCTGTATAATCATGAAAATTGCATATTAGAAAGTTTTCTCATTAATAAACATTTTTTCCCCAGGAGTAAATGCAAAGGGACAGCAGGTATTTCTGAAAGATATCTGGCCGACTAGAGACGAGATCCAGGCAGTGGAGCGTCAGTATGTCATCCCGGGGATGTTTAAGGAAGTCTATCAGAAAATAGAGGTGAGGTCCCACACTGCCCTTCCCACCCCAGAGGATCTAAGGGAAAGCTGCTCCCTTTGTGTCCTGTCTGCAGACCTCAAGGCTAACGGGAGTATAAACTATATAAAGTAACATTTATTTCTTCAGATAACTGGGGAGGTGGTTCTCCGTCATTTTTCTCCTGTGACTCGCATTTTTACAAACCCCACCTCCCCCAGATGTTCCCAGATTTGGACAAGTCGGTGACAGCCTAGAGAAGAAAGGCCTCAGGTTCAGCTCTCCAAAACCCCATGCCTTTCTTGGACACCCAGAGGTGTGTGTCAGCTGTGGCGAGGACCCCTGGTGGTCACTATATTGTGTCACTAAGTGGAGTCCATTGGTTGAATGCACCTCTCAGAATGCATTTTTGCACACTTAAAAATAAAAAAATTAAGGCCACTCAGTCAGAAGTGCCAAACTACTGAAATAAAATTTTCCGTACATTTTACAAATAGGAGGAAATGTGTGGGGCTCAGCATTATATTCTGAGACTCTTGGATATTATTCCTTTCCCCGCCTTCTGCATTCAACTGACCCAAGGGCTTCTGACTGCGGCTGGTGGTTTAAATGAGAGTAGAACTGTCTAGGGGAAAGGGTGATGTGGGTGTGATGTTCACACACTGCACTCTTCACAAGGTGCTCCTTGGGAGACGGTGTTAGGGAGCTTGGCAGGCATTATGTTAAATGCCTTCCTCCAAAGGCCGAGTTAATGGACCTGTGGACAGAATTCAAACCAATTTTAATGCATAGCTGCTGTCATTTGCTACCCAGTGTTTGTGTGACCTGGAAGGCCACTTCCCAAAACACTCAGAGAGTAATTTCCCCTTTGGTACAATCTGGATTATTATTTCGTAAGTTATTGATAAGCATATGCATTAGTTATCTATTGCTATGTAACAGATTACCCCAAAATATAGTGAGTTGAAACAACAACATATATTGTCTCCCATTTTCTGTGGGTCAAGAATCCAGGCACAGCTTCACTGTGTACTTTCACAGGGTTCCAATAAGATGTCATCTGGGGCTGCAGTCTCTGGAGGAGGGTCCACTTAGGCTCACTCATGTGGCTATTGGCAGGATCAAGTTCCTCAAGGGCTGTTGCACTGAGGTCCTCCGTTTCTCACTGGCTGTTCGCTAGAAGCCTCCCTCAGCACCTTGCTATGAGGGTCTCTTCACGACTAACACATGGTAGCTGGCTTCCATCAGAGCAAGAGAGCAAGAGAGTCAGAAGGCAGGTCTCAATAACCTAATCTAGGAGATAGTCACTAGCTTCAGCCCACACTCAACAGGAGGGGGTCAACTAAGGATGTGAATCCCAGGAGGCAGGATCCCTCCTGCCATCCTAGAAGCTGCCTATCATGGTGCATATGTATGTTGTTGTTTGTTTTTCAGAGACCAGGTCTTGCTTTGTCACCCAGGCTGGAGTGCAGTAGTGTCATCATAGCTCACTGCCACCTCAAATTCCTGAGCTCAAGCAATCCTCCCATCTCAGCCTCTCGAGTAGCTCGGACTACAGGCACATGCCACCACACCCAGACAATTTTTTTTTTATTTTTGTAGAGACATGGTTTTGCCATCTTGCCCAGGCTGGTCTTGAGCTGCTGGGCTCAAGCCATCCTCCCACCTCAGCCTCCCTAAGTAATGGGATTAATAGATGTGAGCTACCACGCCCAGCCCACAGTGTCTATGGATTTTTAAGTTACTTAGCATGACCCCCTATTAGTATAAAGGAACTCTTGTATGTGGCTATTGAGAATAAAAATGGTTCTTAGTGTATCTTTTAGCTTGAATGTATGTTTTGTGTTTGCATATTAAATTTTCTCTAGAATGGGATGTGATTAGATCTGCCTTTTCTTTTTTAAGACTGTGAATGAAAGCTGGAATGCCTTAGCAACCCCATCAGATAAGCTGTTTTTCTGGAATTCCAAATCTACATATATCAAATCACCACCATTCTTTGAAAACCTGGTATGGCTTTTTATTTTTTAATAAAATGAATTCTTTGAAGGGTTTCTTTCCTAATAATATCTACTTTATTACCCCATGCTCTTGCTTTGACTACCCATTTTATTAAAACCTTTGCAAACCCAAGCAGATATTGCCGGGGAAAGTTTTGGGAGGCTGGGATATTTGGCTGCTGTGGGTCTATAGTTTCTCTATGCAGGGGTTCTGCGTGGATGTACACAGCCACCCTAGTAATCACCTGGACTTAAACCTAGTAGAGTCTGAGGGACTGTTGCAGGAGAACATCCCCAGAGCCCACCATAGTGAACCTTATACCCATAAAAACCAGGGACATTGTCCCTGAAACTGATGATCTAGAAGTTTATGCTCTCCTGGGTGGGTCACTGTGGGAAGGGATGCAGTAGAAGTGAGGATTCTAGTTGTCCTTAGCATCTGAGGAGTTCTAGGGATGTGAAGAGAGAGAATGTCATTTGCAGCTGCATTACTGTTGCTTTTGAGGGGATATTGCCAGTATTTTACCTTTTCTTCAAGATTAAGATATGAATGTTTTGAGTAAATTCACCTTACTTTTCTTGGCATCTTTGATAAAAACTAGAACACTAGAATTTTCTGTGCAGTGGTGTGGAACTGTCATCTGATTCAGGTCCATGGGCCACCATCGTAGAGACTGATCTGGTAACTTGTTTGAGAAAACCTGGGCCAATGCTGACTTTTTGTATTCTTTGCTAGACTTTGGATCTTCAGCCTCCTAAATCTATAGTGGGTGCCTATGTGCTGCTAAATTTGGGAGATTCGGTAACAACTGACCACATCTCTCCAGCTGGAAATATTGCAAGAAACAGTCCTGCTGCTCGCTACTTAACTAACAGAGGGTAAGTATGAGTGAGGCAGGAAGGACTAAAGGCAAAAATGGAGTAATGGAGTTAATGAGGCCAGCATTTCTCTTTTCACCTGGCCCTTTGGAATGAGACTCTTTGGTTTTGCACTGAGGCTTAACCCTGGGGTAAAAACCAATTGCATTTTCTGTTTGCTGCTTAACAGCTTCCATGGGAGAAACGATCAACATGTGAATCCCAACAAGGGGAAGGGGAGAGGGACCTTCATTTGAGCAAGTGTATACATTAGGCCCAACTGTCATCCCTGCCCCCGGGTTGGCTGATCTTTAAAGTACAAGGCTCTGCTCTTAACCTGGGGCAGAGGCAGAAACTGACATGCATTGCCAGGTCCTGGTTGAGAAACCTAATGTTTACAGAGCACTGCTTGGAGGATTTGCAGCTTACTCATCTGTTTATCAGTTCTTCAGTAGTGTGCTGATATTCATAGGTATGCCAGTATTATCAACTACTGTCTCATATATTAATCGAGGTCAGTGGTTCCCCAATCTGAGTTTCCACGAGAACCACGTGAGGACATAAAAATTCCTGGTTTCTATCCCCATCTGCTGAATCAGTTCTTTCAGTGATTCCCCAGAGCAAATTTGAGGAACAGAATCCAAATGCCTTTTTTCTATTGATTGTTGACCCCTTTTGAGGCATGAACACGTCAGAGGATTGAATGAAAGCAAATCTGATGCCTTCCCAGAAAAATGCACATACCCACAACATTTTGGATAGTTTCAGGGATTCCAAGACATACTCACCTGCTCCTGTAACCCATTAAACTCTCTCAGTCCTTAAATTCTATCTAACCATTGATTAAATAATATTAACACATCCACCCCCTAGTATTTTAAGGAACAGCTCAGTGAACTGGTCACTGTGTTAATTGTAAGGTACGTTTCCTGACACTGCAAAGTTTCCTTTCACTGAGGGCCCACAGACAAGATTTCCTCTGGTTTGGGGACCAGAAATAGCTGTTCTGCCTCTTTAGCACTGCCTCGATTTTTCTCTCATGAAAGTTGTAAGTTATGTTGCCAGCTGTGTGTCTTTCCTTTGCATTGAGTTCCTGATAATTCAGGGACAAATTTGAAACTATTTCTGGTTACTTTATGGAACGTATTTTGTGTTTCCCCCTGTTTGTGGCTCCATCTGATTTGCCTACCCTAATTCTTCCCTTTGCTTCCATTTTCTCACTTATTTTTAATTTAGCTCTTTATCTTATATGAAGCTTTATAGGCTACCCTACTAACAAATAAAACATTCTTTTTTAGATTTCCTTCTTATTTTTCTAACCAGATTTGAAAGACAGTTAACCCAGGAGAATACTGACTTATGCCTCTCACCACCCCTTCTCACCTCTCTCTCTTCTCCGTTGAAGCTTTGGGGACAGCTTTTCTGCCATGGAGAACGATGCTTAGGAGACTTAGAGAAATAGCCAGGTCTATGTTTTGTTTTGTTTTGTTTTTTTCTTTTCTTGGTGTAAGCTAAGGTTAATCTTTGCTTGCTTCACTAAGCCGGCTCCTTTCTTGCTTGCCTTCTTAGCCTAACTCCACGAGAATTCAACTCTTATGGCTCCCGCCGAGGTAATGACGCCGTCATGGCACGGGGAACATTTGCCAACATTCGCTTGTTAAACAGATTTTTGAACAAGCAGGCACCACAGACTATCCATCTGCCTTCTGGGGAAATCGTGAGTATTGTCTTCTGCTTCCTGCAGACACTAGCATTTGTCAGCCTTGGTGGAGGTTGGATATTTACAGTTACTCGCCTTTTGGTTTTAGTTTTTCTTCACAGCTCCATCCTACCCTAACTACAGTCCTCCTTGCCAGGTCCATATGCATAGAATCTATCACTGACAAATTCAAACCTTTTCTTCTTGCTTAGAGATTCTAAACCGTGGTTTCACTGAGTCTCTTTTCTTAGGAATTGAGCTTTGAGTGAAATTTCATTTAAAGTATTTGAAGGGGAAATACCAGGTTAAATTAAAGGATATTTATCAAGAAGTGCTATTGTATGACTTTACTGGCATGTAATTTAATTCATCTAGTCCACATGAAAAGAAGGAGTAGAGAGGTACTTGGAGGCATGTTTTGGTTCTAATGGGAGCACTGTGGTCAGTATGTTGCAGCAGGGACTGTTTGTTCCCAGCTCCACGTTATACTAGCTGTGGAGCCTTGAAGTTATTTCCATCTCTGAGCCTTGTTTTTCTCACCTGTGAAGTAAAAATACTACTTACCTTGGAAGAACGCTCTGAGGCTTAAAATGAAATGGAATGAAATATAAAACCTAGCATAGAGTCTGGTACATGTCATAGGTCCTTAGTGTCACTTCCCTTCCCAGTGAGTGCTGTGAAATTGCCTGTAAACTGTTTAACTTACTTGAGAAATAACCCTGCCGACTTATTTTAAAATAATAATCGCTAATATGTCTATGGCACTTAACTACATTCCAGGTGTTCTCCTAAGCTCTTTGCATATATTGATTTATGTAATGCTCATAACAACCCCTTGAGGTAGGTACCATGATTATCTGTGCTTTAAATTGAGAAGTGAAGCATAAAGAGGTCATATTACTCCTTGAGGTCACACAGTGGAAAAGCTGAAATTAAAACCCAGAAAGTCTGACTCTGAAGTCAGTGCCCTTTACCACCGCACATACTGCCTCACTCGTAACTGATTATATTTTTGTAACACAAACTCGTTCTTTAGAAATAATCATTGATAACCAGGACATAGCCCAGCAGACGCCTGTTCAATGGATAGCAGAGGTTACAGAATATTAAATGAAAAAAGATACCTGTTGAATGATGGAATACGTTAGAGACCAAGGGGAAAGACTTGTAGTTATAGACATTGGGGGACCCCTAATAAACATCACAGTGTACCACAACGCATTTACAAGCCCTGCATGACATAGAACTTCTAGTCAGATGTCTAGAACCTCATCTTAAATGAGACAGAATCAAGGATGAACAGACATTTGAGCCAAGACTTGAACAGGGTGATGGGGGTGCAAAAAGTAAAAGAAAAAAATTATATCCTTAGAGAAGAGTTCATTTTCTGTTGCTATGAAATAACAATCAGAAGACAAGAAAGAATGTTTTAAATTTAAAAAGAAAATTCAAAGGAGAAGGTGATTAGTTGAGAACATTTCCTAGAATATGTAACAGAAAGATAAGAGAAAAAAATGTAAGAACTGAACTCAGGAGGCCCTAACAACCTGCCTAAATAGAAGTGTTAAAAGAGAACAGAAAAAATGCAAGACAGGAAATTATTTCAAAACAAAACAAAAAACTACAAGCAAAATTTCTCTGAGAATCCAGATTGAAAAGGCCCACTGAAGGCCCATCTAAATAATTTTAAAACACTCCAAGTTATATCACTGTGAAATTAAGAGCAACAAAAGGAGAAATCTCATTTCCAGAGAAAAACAGCTCACATGAAACAACAGGAAATAAGACATGTTCCAGACTTCTTGATGCTAGAAACTTAGACTGAGGAAAATGATTTGCATCCTAAAATCTACGCCCATCAGACCATCAGTCAAGTACACTTAATGACACATTCAGATATTCAAAAGCTTAAAAAAGCCCTCAATACCTTCCTTAGGAAGCTACTTGGTGATGTGTTCCACCAAAATGAGGGAGTAAATCAAAAGGGAAGACATAGGATCCAGATGAAGGGAATCCCCAGGATGCTAGTGAAGGAAGAGTCCTCTGTAACAGGAATGCACCAAGCTCAGAGAGCAAGCAGTCAGCCCAAGTTGGAATGGGACTGAGAGCTCCAGGAATGATAGCTCCATGACAGAGATTTTAAAATGGTAAATTGCCTGATGTGTCTGAATATCTTTAAAGGTGATTTGTACTGTAGGGTTTAATTAACGGGTAAGGACATAGAAACAGGAAAAACATAGAAAAAATGAAAATTAGTAATTTTCAAAAAAATTCATTCAAAACAAATGAAAATTACTGACTCCAGTGAAACATGTCTTAAATCACCAAGAAAAGGAAATCATAGCACATTACCTGGCTCAGCTGTAAATAGTATTTACATAGTCATAATCATGCAAACACCAAATGCTGACTTACCAAAATAACTATATTGGGAGGTTGGGAAGAAGGGAGATGTGTGGAAGAGGAGAGATTGTTAAGAGAAGTAAATCCTCAAAGTAGGATATTGACAGATAATTTTAAAAAGTGGAGAAATCAAGAACTAGTAGTTTAAACATAATACCTAGAGATACACAGGCACAGTAACAGAAGAAATAGCTAAATGCTATGTTCTCTTTAGAAGAGCATAAGAGTGCAGGGAGCTGTTGCTTTCTAAGCTGTCAGTGGCTCTCAGCATGGCGTGTTTAATAGAAAAGTCAGGAGACCTGAGTTCTAGACCTGCTTAGTCCCTCTGATCTTGGGTAACATGACGTGCTTTGCCATGAGATTGTCAACTTTGCAGTACTTTTTTTTTTTTTTTTGAGACGGAGTCTCGCTCTGTCGCCCAGGCTGGAGTGCAGTGGCACGATCTCGGCTCACTGCAAGCTCCGCCTCCCGGGTTCACGCCATTCTCCTGCCTCAGCCTCCCGCGTAGCTGGGACTACAGGCGCCCGCCACCACACCCAGCTAATTTTTTCTATTTTTTAGTAGAGACGGGGTTTCACTGTGTTAGCCAGGATGGTCTCGATCTCCTGACCTCGTGATCCGCCCGCCTCGGCCTCCCAAAGTGCTGGGATTACAGGCGTGAGCCACCGCGCCCGGCCTGCAGTACTGTTTAAAGCACACACTCTCACATTGTTAATACCCAAAGCTATAGTCTCTGAAAATATCAGATAAGTTGTTTCTTTCTGGTCTTTGAAAGGATCCAGACAATTCAGTTAGAAGAAGGTTTTCACTGTTTCTATGACAGTTTCTATATTTACGAGTTCTTTCTAGCTGAAGACATACAGAATCCTATCCAGGTTTAGGTAATGCATGCGAAATTAACCACAGGTTCCATCAGTACACCAAAATACAAATTTGTGAAAGTCTGTTTGAGAGTTTTCTTTAGCTCCTGTCTCTCTTTTGAGGAATTTTATCTTCTGACTTACATAGCCTGGAAAAATAATGGTACTGCTCAACCACCAGAGATGATATCATGTCTTTGTAAAGTCTCAGTTCAGTGAGATATTCAGATTTCCTGTGAGAAACAAATGTTTGTATAAGATGTTTCTCATGTACTAAAATATTAATCTTTTTCTACCTTTTATTGGGCTTCCATTTGCATTTCTAGCATCTCTTCCCTTGACCTCCATGAAGAAAGGGGACTAGTGAAAGTCTGCACTGTATGTAATTTCAGAACATATTACCTTCTTTGTGTTTTGCTAATTTTACAACTGACATCACCGAGTTTCTGATATTGAGTCAAAATGTTTAGGTCACATTCTGTTTTTTGAGTTTTAAAATAGTTTAGTCAATGGAAAAGAAAAAATCTGATCTAGTTTCCTTTTCTCCCCTGATGCCTTAGGATTCTAATGTTTTTATAAAACCAACAACAATTAGGCATTTCTGTCAAAAGAATATAAAATGGTTTTTAAGAATACAAAATTTAAGGCCGGATGCAGTGGCTTACGCCTGTAATCCCAGCACTTTGGGAGGCTGAGGTGGGAGGATCACTTGAGGTCAGGAGTTCAAATACCAGTTTGGCCAACATAGTGAAACCCCATCTCTACTAAAAATACAAAAATTAGCTGGGTATGGTGGTGTGCGCCTGTAATCCCAGCTACTTGGGAGACTGGAGCAGGAGAATCACTTGAACCCGGGAATTGGAGGTTGCAGTGAGCTGAGATCGTGCCACTGCACTCCAGCCTAGACAATAGAGTGAAACTCTATCTCAAAAAAAAAAAAAAAAAAAGAATACAAAATTTAATTTGGTAGAAGTAAAAAGATCAAGATAATTGGGAATTTGTAGACAAGATGATTGGACGGATTTGGCCATCTGCAAACCCATCCAGCCCCGCCCTCACCAGGGCTCAGGGGACCTGTGTCCATTCTTTGCCTCTCCTGCATCTGTAAACCTTCCTTTTCTCTTCCTCAGCTTGATGTGTTTGATGCTGCTGAGCGGTACCAGCAGGCAGGCCTTCCCCTGATCGTTCTGGCTGGCAAAGAGTACGGTGCAGGCAGCTCCCGAGACTGGGCAGCTAAGGGCCCTTTCCTGCTGGTGAGTATGAAGTAGACATCCTAGGAGGCAGCTCCCCTCTGAACTGGGAGGGTCCCCAGGCACAAATCCTGTTGCTTTACTTTCCAAGAAGATGTCAAGGAAGAGCAAGTTCAAAAAAGCAGGTAGTGTTTATTCCTGGCCTGCTTCTTGGTGCCTCTGGATTTATTTTATTTGGTGAAGGGCAATGCAGAGTTGAACTGGATCTATCATTCATTAATGGACCTTGGGGGCATGTCTATAGAACAGTTTTGGGGTAGGGTCTATGAAGTCTCTGAAAACATATCCAGAAGTATACATGTATGTCTTTCATGGGGAGAGGTGTCATGGCTTTTATAACATTCTCAGAGGCTGAGGACCCCAAATGTATTCAAGTCCCTTGTTCCAGGTGAATGTCAGGAATAAGCCAGGGCCATTGTATTATCTGTCAGTTTCACAGAAGAGAAAAGGAGCCTGGACTTTTTCAGGAGTTACTTTGGCAAGAATGGGTTCTAAGTCTCCTGGAAAATTGGGAGAATCACTTCTTATAATTGCTCTTCACTGCCTATGAATATCTGCTTATGGGCTCTCGATGAGAGAGTGAAACTCACTCTGCACATACCCAGGCAGCTCTTTAGAACCTTCCGCCATCTCGGGGCTCTACCTCTTGAGGTGTCCCCATAGAAGGGGCCATGCAGGGAGCAGAGAGCTTTTACCTCTTGAGCATTTGCTTGCCCTAAAAGCAGAGAAGAATCATGCCACCCAGTCTGAATCTTCAGGGTGGGGTACACATGGCTTACCTGATGTCAATTTAAATCATTTGTGGCTCACAAATTAATGCACTTGGGAAATACTAAGTTCATATCCACAAGTACAGCAAAAAAATGTGGCTGTCTGGCAGGCAGTTCTCCAGACATTTAGGCTTCTGATAATGTCTTGAACATCACACCTATTATTTTAATTGGTTATTTTGCTCTGAGGAAAATAGAAATGTTCTCTGATTAGTTGGTAGTAGGTCAAAGGCCTGTTTTTTTCTGGAAACTATTGAAAAGAACCAGATAATTGCAGAAGAAAAGGATTTTAGGAAGGGGGTTGGGAGCTGTAGCCAAAACGCAACCCAGGCAGTCAGCACTCAGGTAGGGAACTCTAAGATCTGATAGAGGATAAGAAGAGAACTGGCCCCCAGGGGTTCTCTGGAGTCCAGACTTTTCTATAGAACTGCTTGAGTTCTGGCCGCCCAGGAAGCCATACAGTCTTCTGTTCTGTAGCTGTCCAGGCTGGGCCACTTAGCCGTGCTGGACTGTACTTACCAGAGAGCAGTGGACAGCTATGATTTACAGCTTCTGAAGCAAAGCAGCATGGCCTTTACACAGAGCTAGTGACATGAATAGGGTGTGTTTAGAAAGCTTTCTACCTCCCTAGAATACATCCGTCTATCCCTAAAACCGTAGAAAAGATCTACCGCCCCAAAGAATCCGCCCTCTCTCTGTAGCAGTGCATTTCAAGTTTGGAAACACTTACGGGATTTTTTTTTTTTTAATACCCGTGTTTGGATCTCATCTCCAGAGATTCTGGTTTAATTGTTAAGGAGAAAGGCCTGGACATTGGGATTTTAAAAGCCTCCCCTGCTGATTCTGGTATGCAGCAGTGGTTGAGAACCATTGCGCTATAGTTCACGGTTCTCAAAATTATAAGAATCACTAGCCCCCTCCCACCCCACGCTCCCTGCAAGACATTCTGATGCAGCAGATCTGGGGTAGTACGCAAGTATCTATGTTTTCAACAAGCTCCTAAAGTGACCTTGGTGTTGGGCATCTTAAAAGTGTGCCCTAGATACCAAGAGACCTCTTAGGGTATTTTAATATTATATGACAGTTATTAATTATTAATAATAAACTAATGGGGAGTTCTAGTTAATGGAGTACCATCCTTTATTGCTGTATATTGCCAATTATAGATTCCCAATAAAACATACTTTAAGCTTAATATCAAGACTATATTAAACACAATTTCGTCTTTGAAGCAGGAAGTGTGAAAGCAGTACACAAGAGGTAATCATTTACTTTATCTGTGGTATGTTCTGAAAGTTGCTTTTTTGATTGAACTTTCTGTGCCTGCTGATACACCTAAAATAGTAGAAAAAAATCAAGGGAAAAATTTTATGTTGTTTTGTGATGTGGATTCCAGATACAATGTAACTTTGCTAAAACATGTTATATCACTTGTCAGACTTCATGGGTCCAATTACCAGATACCAGCACTGACTCCCTGGGTAAAGGGGGACAATAAGGGCATCTACATCCCCGGGTTAGTGGAGGGTGGAATGAGAGGAATTATTTAAGTGCTTACATAGTGCCTCTACATTATGAGCAATCAGTGAAGACTAGCTATTGTGTTATTTATCACTAGAGGATAACATTTTATGTAAAATATTAATATGTACTTACAAATAATTTAGGTGTGAGAACAATTCTAACTTACAAAGTCTTTTGTTTGTTTTTGTTTTTTTAACAATCACCGGTTCAAGCAGCTTATAATCTGGGGTAGGGCACAGACCAGTAAATAGACAATTACAAAGCAATATAATAGAAGAAAACACGGTGTTATGAGGCAAAAATAAGGACCACTAACTGAAGATTCATTACACCATTTTCTGTCATCCTAGATGTATTCAAGATGTAATTCCCTTAGAGTACACAGTTAATGTAAAAAAACGCTTCATTGTGACCTTCAGTCTAGAAGATGTATGGCAAAATTAGGCTGAAGCATCTTTTTCTCCTGTGACATTAGACATCTGATTTCACTGAAATATAGTACACAATTACTGGAAATGAGGGCCTATAAAAGTCCACAAAACCAAGTGACTTTTCAAGATATAACAAAGGTAAAAGGTTACTGTCATCACTGTCTATGAATCATCTCATTATCGATATTCTAGACTTTGAAGTAAAATAATAAAAAGTTTACTTAAAGCAACAGCATCAGATAATTAAACAATTCTTTGGTATTTAATACTAATATTTCAGAAATAGAACTCCAGAGTATTTCCAGATGTGCATATGCTGATCGATTTTTAGGTTTATCATCCTTCGCTTTATAACGGAAGTCATTTCTTATACATTGATAGAATGTAGTATGATTGTAGTGATATTTTTCACTCTGACATTAACTAAAAACATGGTGTAAATGGAGAATTATAGAGGTAGCAAGGCAAAGGTTACAAAATATATGCAAACATTTTTGTTTATTTGTATGCTGTATTTCATTGTTGTTTTTTTATTATTATACTTTAAGTTCTGGGGTACATGTGCAGAATGTGCAGGTTTGTTACATAGGTATACATGTGCCATGGTGGTATGCTGCACCCATCAACCCGTCATCTACATTAGGTATTCCTCCTAATGCTATCCCTCCCCTAGCTCCCCACCTGCCAACAGGCCCCAGTGTGTGATGTTCCCCACCCTGTGTTCAGGGGTTCTCACTGTTCAACTCCCACTTATGGGTGAGAACATGCAGTGTTTGGTTTTCTGTTCTTGTGTTAGTTTGCTGAGAATGATGGTTTCCAGCTTCATCCATGTCCCTGCAAAGGACATGAACTCATCCTTTTTTATGGCTGCATAATATTCCATGGTGTATATGTGCCACGTTTTCTTAATCCACTCTATCAATCATTGATGGGCATTTGGGTTGGTTCCAGGTCTTTGCTGTTGTGAACAGTGCCACAATAAACATACGTGTGCATGTGTCTTTATAGTACAATGATTTATAATCCTTTGGGTATATACCCAGGAATGGGATTGCTGGGTCAAATGGTATTTCTGGTTCTACATCCTTAAGGAATCGCCACACCATCTTCCACAATGGTTGAACTAATTTACACTCCCACCAACAGTGTAAAAGCATTCCTATTTCTCTCCCCATCCTCTCCAGCATCTGTTGTTTCCTGACTTTTTAATGATCGCCATTCTAACTGGTGTGAGATGATATCTCATTGTGGTTTTGATTTGCATTTCTCTAATGACCAGTGAGGATGAGCATTTTTTTTCATATGTTTGTTGGCTGCATAAATGTCTTTTGAGACGTGTCTGTTCATATCCTTCACCCACTTTTTGATGTGGTTGTTTGCTTTTTACTTGTAAATTTAAGTTCTTTGTAGATTCTGGATATTAGCCCTTTGTCAGATGGATAGATGGCAAAAATTTTCTCCCATTCTGTAGGTTGCCTGTTTACTCTGATGATAGTTTCTTTAGCTGTGCAGAAGGTCTTTAGTTTTAATTAGATCCCATTTGTCAGTTTTGGCTTTTGTTGCCATTGGTTTTGGTGTGTTAGTCATGAAGTCTTTGCCCATGCCTATGTCCTGAATGGTATTGCCTAGGTTTTCTTCTAGGGTTTTTATGGTTTCATGTCTTACGTTTAAGTCTTTAATCCATCTTGAGTTAATTTTTGTATAACGTGTAAGGAAGGGATCCAGTTTTAGCTTTCTGCATATGGCTAGCCAGTTTTCCCAACACCATTCATTAAATAGGGAATCCTTTCCCCATTGCTTGTTTTTGTCAGATTTGTCAAAGATCAGATGGTTGTAGATGTGTGGTGTTATTTCTGAGGCCTCTGTTCTGTTCCACTGGTCTATATAATTGTTTTGGTACCAGTACCATGCTGTTTTTGTTACTGTAGCCTTGTAGTATAGTTTGAAGTCAGGTAGCATGATGCCTTCAGCTTTGTTCATTTTGCTTAGGATTATCTTGGCTCCTTGGGCTCTTTTTTGGTTCCATATGAAATTTAAAGTAGTTTTTTCCAGTTCTCTGAAGAAAGTCAATGGTAGCTTGATGGGGATACCATTGAATCTATAAATTATTTTGGGCAGTATGGCCATTTTCACAATATTGATTCTTCCTATCCATGAGCATGGAATGTTTTTCCATTTGTTTGTGTCCTCTCTTCCTTGAGCAGTGGTTTGTAGTTCTTGAAGAGGTCCTTCACATCCCTTATGAGTTGTACTCCTAAGTTTTATCTTTGTAGCAGTCGTGAATGGGAGTTCACTCATGATTTGGCTATTTATTATCAGTGTATAGGAATGCTTGTGATTTTTGCACATTGGTTTTGTATCCTGAGACTTTGCTGAAGTTGCTTATCAGCTTAAGGAGATTTTGGACTGAGGCAATGGGGTTTTCTAAATATACAATCATGTCATCTGCAAAGAGAGACATTCCTATTTGAATACCCTGTATTTCTTTATCTGGCCTAATTGCCCTGGCCAGAACTTCCAGTACTATGTTGAATAGGAGTGGTGAGAGAGGGCATCCTTCTCTTGTGCCAGTTTTCAAATGGCATGCTTCCAGTTTTTGCCCATTCAGTATGATATTGACTGTGGGTTTGTCATAATAGCTCTTACTATTTTGTGAGATGTTCCATCAATACCTGGTTTATTGAGAGTTTTTAACATGAAGGGCTGTTGAATTTTGTCAAAGTCCTTTTCTGCATCAATTGAGATAATCATGTGGTTTTTGTCTTTGGTTCTGTTTATGTGATGGATTACATTTATTGAATTGCATATGTTGAACCAGCCTTGCATCCCAGGGATGAAGCCCACTTGATCATGGTAGATAAGCTTTTTGATATGCTGCTGGATGCGGTTTTCCAGTATTTTATTGAGAATTTTTGCATCGATGTTCATCAGGGATATTGGCCTCAAATTTTCTTTTTTGGTTGTGTCTCTGCCAGGTTTTGGTATCAGGATGATGCTGGCCTCATAAAATGAGTTCGGGAGGATTCCCTCTTTTTCTATTGATTTGAATAGTTTCAGAAGGAATGGTACCAGCTCCTCTTTGTACCTCTGGTAGAATTCGGCTGTGAATCCATCTGGTCCTGGGCTTTTTTTGGTTGGTAGGCTATTAATTACTGCCTCAATTTCAGAACTTGTTATTGGTCTATTCAGGGATTTGACTTCTTCCTGGTTTAGTCTTGGGAGGGTGTATGTGTCCAGGAATTTATCCATTTCTTCTAGATTTTCTAGTTTATTTGCGTAGAGGTGTTTATAGTATTATCTGATGGTACTTTGTATTTCCGGGGGATCACTGGTGATATTCCCTTTATCATTTTGTATTGCGTCTATTTGATTCTTCTCTCTTTCCTTCTTTATTAGTCTGGCTAGCAGTCTGTTTTGTTGATTTTTTCAAAAAACCAGCTCCTGGATTCATTGATTTTTTGAACAGTTTCTGGTGTCTCTATCTCCTTCAGTTCTGCTTTGATCTTAGTTATTTCTTGCCTTCTGCCAGCTTTTGAGTTTGTTTGCTCTTGCTTCTCTAGCTTCTCTAGTTCTTTTAACTGTGATGTTAGGATGTCGATTTTAGAACTTTCCTGCTTTCTCTTGTGGGCATTTAGTGCTATAAATTTCCCTCTACACACTGGTTTAAGTGTGTCCCAGAGATTCTGGTACATTGTGTCTTTGTTCTCATTGGTTTCAAAGAACATCTTTATTTCTGCCTTCATTTCGTTTTTTACCAGTCATTCAGGAGCAGGTTGTTCAGTTTCCATGTAGTTGTGTGGTTTTGAGTGAGTTTCTTAATCCTGAGTTCTAATTTGATTGCACTGTGGTCTGAGAGACAGGTTGTTATGATTTCCATTCTTTTGTGTGTGCTGAGGAGTGTTTGCTTCCAATTATGTGGTCAGTGTTAGAAAAAGTGCAGTGTGGTGCTGAGAAGAATGTATATTCTATTGATTTGAGGTAGAGAGTTCTGTAGATGTCTATTAGGTCAGCTTTGTGCAGAGCTGAGTTCAAGTCCTGGATATCCTTGTTAACTTTCTGTCTTGTTGATCTAATAGTAACAGTGGGGTGTTAAAGTCTCCCACTATTATTGTGTGGGAGTCTAAGTCTCTTTGTAGGTCTCTAAGAACTTGCTTTATGTATTGGGTGCATATATATTTAGGATAGTTAGCTCTTCTTGTTGCATTGATCCCTTTACCATTATGTAATGGCCTTGTCTCTTTTGATCTTTGTTGGTTTAAAGTCTTTTATCAGAGACTAGGATTGCAACCCCTGCTTTTTTTTGCTTTCCATTTAGTTGGTAAATCTTCCTCCATCCCTTTATTTTGAGCCTGTGTGTGTTTTTGCACCTGAGATGGGTCTTCTGAATACAGCACACTGATGGGTCTGGACTCTATCCAATTTGCCAGTCTGTGTCTTTTAATTGGGGCATTTAGCCCATTTACATTTAAGGTTAATACTGTTATGTGTGAATTGGATCCTGTCATTATGCTGTTAGCTGGTTATTTTGCCCGTTAGTTGATGCAGTTTCTTCATAGCATCGATGGTCTTTACAATTTGGTATGTTTCTGCAGTGACTGGTATCGGTTTTTCCTTTCCATGTTCATTGCTTTCCTCAGGAGCTCTTGTAAGGCAGGCCTGGTGGTGACAGAATCTCTCAGCATTTGCTTGTCTGTAAAGGATTTTATGTCTCCTTAACATATGAAGCTTAGTTCGGCTGGATATGAAATTTTGGGTTGAAAATTCTTTAATAATGTTGAATATTGGCCTCCATTCTCCTCTGGCTTGTAGGGTGTCTGTAGAGAGATCCATTGTTAGTCTGATGGTCTTCCCTTTGTGGGTAACCCGACCTTTCTCTCTGGCTGCCCTTAACATTTTTTTCTTTTGTTTCAGCCTTGGTGAATCTGACAATTATGGGTCTTGTTGAGTATCTTTGTGGTGTTCCATGTATTTCCTGAATTTGAATGTTGGCCTGCCTTGCTAGGTTGGGGAAGTTCTCCTGGATAATATCCTGAAGATGTTTTCCAACTTGGTTTCATTCTCCCTGTCACTTTCAGGTACACCATTCAAACGTAATTTGGTCTTTTCACATAGGCCCATGTTTCTTGGAGGCTTTGTTTCTTTTCACTCTTTTTTCTCTAATCTTTTCTTATTGCTTTATTTCATTGAGTTGATCTTCAATCTCTGATATCTTTTCTTCCACTTGATCGATTCAGCTATTGATACTTGTATATACTCACGAAGTTCTCGTGCTGTGTTTTTCAGCTCTATCAGGTCATTTATGTTCTTCTCTAAACTGGTTATTCTAGTTAGCAATTCGCCTAACCTTTTTTCAAGGTTCTTGGCTTCCTTGCATTGGGTTAAAACATGCTCCTTTAGCTTGCAGGAGTTTATTACCACCCACCTTCTGAAGCCTGCTTCTGTCAATTTGTCAATCTCATTCACCGTCTAGTTTTGTTCCCTTGATGGTGAGGAGTTGTGATCCTTTGGAGATCCTTTGGAGGAGAAGAGCCATTCTGGTTTTCGGAATATTCCGCCTTTTTGTGCTGGTTTCTCCCCATCTTTCTTTGTGGATTTATTTACCTTTGGTCTTTGACATTGGTGACCTTCGGATGGGGTCTCTGAGTGGATGTCCTTTTGGTTGATGTTGATACTATTACTTTCTGTTTGTTAGTTTTCCTTCTAACAAACAGACTCCTCTGCTGCAGGTCTGCTGGAGTTTGCTAGAGGTCCACTCCAGACCCTGTTTGCCTGGGTATCACCAGCGGAAGCTGCAGAACAGCAACGATTGCTGCCTGTTCCTTCCTCTGGAGGCTTTGTCCCAGAGGCGGACCCACCAGCTGCCAGCCAGAGCTCTCCTGTGTGAGATGTCTTCCAGTCAGGATACACGGGGGTCGGGGACCCACTTGAGGAGGCAATCTGGCTTTATCAGAGCTCAAATGCTGTGCTGGGAGAACCACTACTCTATTCAGAGCTGTCAAGCAGGGACATTTAAGTGTGCTGAAGCTGCACCTACAGCCACCCCTTCCCCTAGGTGCTCTGTCCCAGGGAGATGGGGGTGTTATCTATAAGTACCTGACTGGGGCTGCTGCCTTTTTTTTCAGAGATGCCCTGCCCAGAGAGGAGGAATCTAGAGAGGCAGTAGGCCTTGCTGAGCTGTGGTGGGCTCCACCCAGTTCAAGACTTTGTTTACACTGTGCGGGTAAAACCACCTACTCAAGACTCAGCAATGGCCGATGCCCCTCTGCCCACCAAGCTCGAGCATCCCAGGTCAACCTCAGACTGCTGTGCTAGCAGCAAGAATTTCAAGCCAGTGGATCTTAGCTTTCCGGGCTCCTTGTGGGTGGGACCCACCAAGCCAGGCACTGGAGGGAATATCCTGGTCTGCTGGTTGTGAAGGCCATGGGAAGAGCGCAGTATCTGGGCCAGAGTGCACTGTTCCTCCTGGTACAGTCTCTCATGGCTTCCCTTGGCTAGGAGAGGAAGTTTCCTGACCCTTTGTGCTTCCCAGGTGAGGCGACGCCCCACCCCACTTGAGTGCATCCTCCATGGGCTGCACCCACTGTCCAACCAGTCCCAATGAGATGAACCGGGTACCTCAGTTGGAAATGCAGAAATCACCCGCCTTCTGTGTCAGTCTCACTGGGAGCTGCAGACTGGAGCTGTTCCTATTCGGCCATCATGCCAGCTCTCTCACAAAGTCTTTTGTAAACCTGTGTATCCAAAGAAAAGATTGGAACTATGTCTAAACTACTGTCTTTATTCATCAGGGAATCAAAGCTGTCCTGGCCGAGAGCTATGAGCGCATTCACCGCAGTAACCTGGTTGGGATGGGGGTGATCCCACTTGAATATCTCCCTGGTGAGAATGCAGATGCCCTGGGGCTCACAGGGCAAGAACGATACACTATCATTATTCCAGAAAACCTCAAACCACAAATGAAAGTCCAGGTCAAGGTAAGCTGGAGCCTCTCTATGCCAGGCCCTGTCAAAAGGGGCCCCCTTGTTTGTAACCAGTCTTGTTAGAAGGAAATTAGTGAGGTTTAGAAGGCAAAAAATATCACTCAGGAGGACTGCATTAGACTTAGGAGGCCTACTAGCATCTTTTCTACCTGCCTTCACAGCATAGGATGATGCCTATGGATTTATTAATTTCTCTGTTTATTCACGGAGTTATCCTCAGTTCCATTCTTACCTCCCACCCCCTACTGTACCCTGTTCCCAGTCTCTCGTGATGAGAGCTCAGGGATGTGACATTTCACGTTACCTAACACATTTCACTATAAAAACGTGAGCAACAGATACACTCACCCCTCCCTAAGCCTGCCCATAGGCACCAGGCTTTGATTAGCCCAAAAGTGAAAATGATAGATCCCTAGGCAAGGTAAAGATAAAGTGCCCAGCACCAGGTCCCAGGGGGCATTCGGTGTCCCAGGCAGAGGCAGTGCAAAAGTCTGTGTCTCAGATGGGCCAGCTGCCTAAGGGACAACCTTAATGAAATCTCTGCTGATTGGATACTTCTGTCCACAGGGAGCCCTCAGAGGTTTAGAAAATACCACCCCGATGTCATTAATAGCTACTGCCCTGAGAAGCTATTTCTAGTTCTTAGATGGCTCTCACCCCCATCATTTACAGTCTGCAGTGAGTCTCAAACTGTAATGGGCAAAGCAGCCTCCCAGGGATCTTGCTGAAATGCATCTTCTGATTTAGTGGGTCTGGGCTGGGGCCAGCAGCCTTGCATGTTCCTATGTGCTGCTGGTGTTGCTGAAGTGTGGACCACACCTGAGGGGCAGGCTGGGCAGAATTTCCTCCGAGCAGAGCTGTCTCGCCACCTCCCTCAATGATGCTTCTGTTTCTTTGTGCCACAGCTGGATACTGGAAAGACCTTCCAGGCTGTCATGAGGTTTGACACTGATGTGGAGCTCACTTATTTCCTCAATGGCGGCATCCTCAACTACATGATCCGCAAGATGGCCAAGTAGGAGACCTGCACTTGGTGCTGTGCCCAGGGAGGAAGCCACACCACCAGCCAGCCCAGACCCTGGTGGAGAGGCCTCCCCGGCTGCCTCTGGGAGGGGTGCTGCCTTGTAGATGGAGCAAGTGAGCACCGAGGGTTTGGTGCCAATCCTGCAGGCACAAAAACCAGAAGTTTCTACATTCTCTATTTTTGTTAATCTTCTCTTTTTCCAGAATTTGGAAGCTAGAATGATGGGAATGTCAGTAGTGCCAGAAAGAGAGAACCAAGCTTGTCTTTAAAGTTACTGACCACAGGACGTTGATTTTTCACTGTTTCCTGTTAATCTTCAGCTGACCACAAGCAAACCTCAGGAGGTGTCTCCTGCCCTCTTATTGTTCCTCTTACCCTCTGCTCAATGAAACCTTTCTCTTGAGGGTCATTTTCCTTTCTATATTAATTATACCAGTGTTAAGTGACATAGATAAGAACTTTGCACACTTCAAATCAGAGCAGTGATTCTCTCTTCTCTCCCCTTTTCCTTCAGAGTGAATCATCCAGACTCCTCATGGATAGGTCGGGTGTTAAAGTTGTTTTGATTATGTACCTTTTGATAGATCCACATAAAAAGAAATGTGAAGTTTTCTTTTACTATCTTTTCATTTATCAAGCAGAGACCTTTGTTGGGAGGTGGTTTGGGAGAACACATTTCTAATTTGAATGAAATGAAATCTATTTTCAATGAAAATTTGTTGACTTTGAGTTTTGCTGTGTTTGTGGCTAGAGTTTTGGGATATTTAGTACAGAGTGAATCTCAGACCATATCATTAGGAAGCCTGAATAACCTTCATATTCTCCCATTTTTACAACTCTATCAGAACTGTACAGGTATAATGGAAATGTTTAGGAACCATTATGCTCGCTCTTCCCTGTTTGGGAGCAGACAAGAAGGAAGAGTAGCCTGGTAGCAGTGGCAATGATATAAGTACATAAGGAAAAGCAGATAAACTTCAGGACACTAAAAATCAATTATCTGCTCATTTTTACCCCTGTAGTCGTTTCTGGGCATGCCTTAGTTTGCTTGGGTTGCTATAATGTAATGCCATAGACTGGCTGAAAGAACAGAAATGTATTTTCTCACAGTTATGGAGGCTGGAATTCTGATATCAAAGTTCTAGCCACTTCATTTTCTGGTGAGGACACTCTTCCTGGTTTACAGATGGCCACCTTCTTGCTTGTTCTCACATGGCATTTCTTTGGTATGTGCCTGGTGGGGGAGAGAGAAAATAGGCTCTCATGTCTCTTCTTACAGCAACACTAATTGTATTGGATCAGGGTCCCACTCTTATGGAGACCCAGGAAAGCTGGTGGTATAATTTGGTTCAAGTCCAAATGCCTAAGAACCTGGGGAGGGGCATGGGGAATGCTGGTGTAAGTAAGTCCCAGAGTCTGAATGCCCAGGAACAAGCAGGAGCTGTGATGTCCAAGGACAGGAGGGCAGGATCTTTGTAATGAATTTTTAATGTCAACCTTAGCACTCAGGGGATATGGCCTGGTCATCAGAACATCTGGAATCTAATCCTCTTTCTACTTCTCACCAGATGAGGGATCAAGACAGGTTATTTAGCATCCCTGCACTTGCGGTCCTGAGGATCTTATTTATTTATATTCATTTAATTAAAAAAAAAAATTACAGCCAGGCGCAGTGGCTCACGCCTAAAATTCCAGCACTTTGGGAGGCCGAGGTGGGTAGATCACCTGAGGTCAGGAGTTCTAGACCAGCCTGGCCAACATGGTGAAACCCCGTCTCTACTAAAAATACAAAAAATTAGCCAGGTGTGGTATTGTGTGCCTGTAATCCCAGCTACATGGGAGGCTGAGGCAGGAGAATTGCTTGAACCCGGGATGCAGAGGCTGCAGTGAGCCGAGATCATACCATTGCACGCCCGCCTGGGCTACAAGAGCAAAACTCCGTCTCAAAAAAAAAAAAAAAATTACAAACAGAACTCCATTGTACAAAAAAGCCTGTGATCCTCAAGTTAAGATCAGTCCTAGAATAAAAACACTAAGAATGGCTGAGAAAACAGACCTCCACCCTCTCAGCTCTCCACTACTGAGTAGCTGGGGAGCTGTCTCGCTCCCCGCATTCAGTGGCTCCTGTGGTCTGAATTTTTGTATCCTCCCCAAAATTCAGGTGGTGAAACCTTAACCCCCCAGGTAATGGTAATAGAAGCTGGGGCCTTTGGAAGGTGATTAGGTCATGGGGGTAGTGCCTTTTAAAAGAGGCTCAAGATAGAGACCCCCTCATTTCTTCTGCCATGGGAGAACACAGCAAGAAGGCACCATCCGTGAACCAGAAAGTGGGTTCTCACCAGATACTGACTCTGCCAGTGCCTTGAACCTAGACTTTCCAGCCAGAACTGTGAGAAATTTCTATTGTTTATAAGCCACCCAGTTGATATTTAGTTACAGCAGCCCAACCAAGACTGTGGTTATGAGGAAACACATTATTGTGGCTAGACTAATGGAATTGGGTCCCTTACCTCCAAGTACACCCTCTGTCCCTTTCGGTAAAAATATCTTCGCCAGGCACAGTGTCTCATGCCTATGATCCCAACACTTTGGGAGGCCGAGGCTGGAGGGTTGCTTGAGCCCAGAAGTTTGAGACCAGCCTGGGCAACACTACAAAAAAATAAATAAATAAAATAAATCAGCCAGGTGTGCACCTATGGTCCCAGCTGTTCAGGAGGCTGAGGTGGGAGGATCACTTGAGCCTGGGAGGTCGAGGCTATGATTGCTCCACTGCACTCCAGCCTGGGCAATAGAGTGAGACCCTATCAATCACCTGCCCCCCCCCCCCCCAAAAAAAAGTATCTTGGCCAGTGTCTCAACCTTGCCCACTAACAAGCCTAAATAAACCAACTTCTTTTACCTGGTTCTTTAAGGGCTGGTCATCTTACTGTCCAAATTAAAAATATGCTGTTCTCCCTCCCATATTCTTTGGGAATGAAGATTCCCCTGTTTGTTTGGATAGTTTTCCAAATTCATTACTGCATTCCTGGCATCCACAGCAAGCTAAGAGTTAATATTTTTAATATAGCAAATAAGGACGAGGGATGCCCTTCATGTGTATTTACACACCAGATTTTTATGGTACATAGGGAGTAATCTAGGGAAAAGATATATTAGGCATGAATCTTAGCTGTGGTAGAAGCACAACTCAAATTAGCTTAAGGAAAAAAAAAAAAAAGCTGGCTCATAGAACTTGAGGACAGTGGTGGCCATGACTATGGGCTTGATTGGATCTAGGGACTCAAGCTCCCTTCCATTTGCCCCTCCAACCACCCCCCATCCCTCCACCAATCATACCTTCTGTTGGCCTCTGCAGTAGAGCGGCCTCTTCTGGGCCCTTCCACATGCCAGGGGATATGGCCACCAGCAGTTCTGGGGAAACCATTAATAATTTGTGATCTTAGAGATTTGTCTCCCAGTATTCCCTAGGGCAAAAATATTGGGAGTTCCTAGTCACCTAAATGAAGAACCTTATTTTTGGCTGTTTCCCTTTCAGGGCTCTAACAGGACTGTGGAGTAATGCACGGGGTTATGTAGGAGCAATGCAGAGCCACTTTTGAAAAACAGTAGCCAAGGTTCTACTGGCTGACTTCTTAGGACATTATTAAATATCATAAACACAAGTGGAATTTAACACCCAGCCAGTTTGTGTTCACCCAGACAGCATCATTATCATGAACAAAGATTATATAACGATTATATAGCTGATATTAAGTAAGTTTTAAAAGTTGACATCCCAAGAGTGAAGCCTACTTATTCAGTACAGATTTGTTGAATGAAATTCATAGTTTTATTTTATGGCATAATGAAACAGAGTTCCAGATATGTACCTGCCAAATTTGGTTCTGGTTGTCTTATCGTATGCAGGCTGGATACCTGCTACTGTGCTTCTACAGGATGTTAACAGTGTCCCCTGAGTAAAACAGTTCCAGGGTCAGTACATTTGGGAACCACTGAGTTAAATGGGTTTTATCACTGCAGAACAGACACAAGAACAATGTGTGCCGTAAATCACTGTTTGCAGGGAAGGTGGCAGCAAATGGCACAGAAACCCACCTGACCACAGAGTGCTTTCTTCTGGGCGTTCACGCACTGTGCTCCACAGGATGCTCTTGAGAAACATTGAGCTATGGTTGGTCTGTTGTTTGAAATTCAAATAATAATCCATTTTAAGGACAGGAATTGGTTTACTGACCTTGATGTTGAGATGACTCTTCATTTCAGGGTGAAAATATCACGGCATCAGCACAGGCCAGGACCGCAGAGATAACAAGGTGGTAGTTGTGTAACAGGTTGTGTCTGAACCACAGGAGCTTCAAAACATACACGGCTGGACACCCTGCCAGGATGCTGTAATGGGGCTGGGCACGTGTCCATGAAAAAGACTCCCCAGTTGTTTCTAAAATGTGGCCTTTGTTCTAGAAATGCAATGACCAGCATTTGGGAGTCAGTCAAAAGATCCACTTCCTAAAAGCCTACCTGCTCATTTCTTTCATTCAATATATATTAACCAAGTGCCTACTTTGTTTGAGTCCATGCCTGGCAATGACATTATTCCATTAAAAGTCAAACAAGGAAATGCTAAGTTCTCCTTATTTCACTTCAGTCTGCCTGCCTCAGTTGGCTGAATAGGGCTATTCACCTTCATCCAAATTGAATCATTTAGATACTTAAAAGAACTTTTCTTGGCCAGGCATGGTGACTCACGCCTGTAATCCTAACACTGTGGGAGGCCGAGGCAAGTGGATCACTTGAGGTCAGGAGTTCAAGACCAGCCTGGCCAACATGGTGAAACCCCGACTCTACTAAAAATAAAAAAATTTAGCCAGGTGTGGTGGTGGGTGCCTGTACCCAGCTATGTGGGACGATGAGGCAGGAGAATCACTTGAACCTAGAAGGCAGAGGTTGCAGTGAGCCGAGATCACACCACTACACTCCAACCTGGGCAACAGAGTGAGACTCCATCTCAGAAAAAAAAAAAAAAATAACTTTTATCTTATTAAATCTATTTCTAGTAGATGTTTTACATATCCTATTGGAGTTCTTAAACAATAGTGTATTAGTCCGTTTTCACACTGCTATAAAGAACTGCCTGAGACTGGGTCATTTATAAAGAAAAGAGGTTTAATAGATTCACAGTTCCACATGGCTGAGGAGACCTCAGGAAACTTACAATCATGGCAGAAGGGGAAGCAGGCACGTCTTACATGGCAGCAGATGAGAGAGAGACTGTGTGTAAAGGAGGAATTGTCAAACACTTATAAAACCATCAGATCTCATGAGAACTAACTCACTATCCCAAGAACAGCATGGGGACAACTGCCCCTGTGATCCAATCACCTCCCATCAGGTCCCTCCCTTGACACATGGGGATTATAATTCAAGATGAGATTTGGGTGGAGACATATAGCCAAACCATATCAAATAGCAATAAAAAAAATCACATAAGAAAAGACACTCAATAAAATGGAAAATGAAAAACAACTCATAAACTTGGTTTAAATAATCCATTTGTATTGGGTCTTAGTAAGAATACTACTACTAGTAACTATTATCAAGCAACTACTGTGTCATGTACTTTTCACACATTCTTTTAATTAAAAACTCTCCACTAACCCTTACAGTTCAGTATTATCCTTGTTTTACAGATGAAGAAAAGCCAAAGAGAAGTTATATAACTGGCAAGTTTCTCTGGCTCCCCGCCTGCACCACTGCTCACCAGATTGCATGGAGAGGGAGGCAGCTGTAACACCTCATCCCGTTGATCTCCAGGGAACTCAGACACTTGTTTCCATGTCCAGGAAACCACAAACTAAGCTCTTTGAAGCATCAGCAAACCTTGCTAAGTGACACGTGAATGCCATTTGGATACATATTCTAATCTTTCAAGTAGAAAGGACAGTCAGACTGCTTCATCTGTAACATCCAAGGGATCTAAGAACAGACATTCAGTCCAGGTGTTGAACATCAACATCATCATAGGAAAATGGTCAAAGAGAACAATGGCACACGTTAAGAGAACATATTAATAGGGCAAGATGTATAGTAAACTAAGTTTTCAAGAAGTATTTTATCATTTTTATGCTCACTACTAAAAGCTGACCACCGTAGAGTGGACACACATTGCTACATACAGCAACTCTACAGTGGACAGCTTTTAGTAGTAAGCATAAAAATGGCTTTATGTTCTCATGTTCTCTGTGTAGCCATACCACACGTTGCTACACCGGGAACATGAGTACATATAACCATTACATATACATACCTGTATGTATGTATATTAGTTACATATACATATGTACAGTATATACATGTATATATATTGAACCCTTGGAAGGGATCAGCAAAAAGGAGGACTCAATAAAAAAAGAATAGAACTAGAAGAGAGAGAAGCCCAGGGAGAGCTTCAAGAAGAGTGCTCAACAGGGCCAAATGCGCAGAGGTCAAATAGAAGGTTAAGAAGTGCCCAGTGGATTTGGCAACCAGAGTCACTGGTAACCTTCAAAAGAACAATTTCAGTAGATTGTTAAGGGCAAAAGCCAGTTTACAGTAGGTTAAGGAGAGAAAGGGAGATAAAAATTCCCAACATTCCATTCATTCATCTATCCCAGTGTGTACAGAGTGATTACTGTGTGTTTGTTGGCAGCTGACTCTAAAAAGAAGGCTAGAAATGAGGCTTTTTAATTTTTCCCAAGTACTGTGAGCTCTGTTGGCCTACAAAATACTCAGTACTGTGATTCACTCATTTGTGCTTTGCATATATAATATAGTACAAACTGCTAAAGATATTTTTTAAAAATATATTTTCACAGGGGTACAAGCGATCCATGATTATACCCACTATGTTTGTTTCTTCTCCACTCAAAGTTACTCATTCCCTGTAGCTGAAGATTGAGGCCCTGATATCATTTGGACATTTCTGCTGGATCAAATGGTATCTTCTCAAAATGAAAGTCCTTCCACTTCGAGTACAGTGTCTGAACTCCAGTTGCAATATCCTCCACCACAAAACTTTCAATTTTTATAACTGGAATCTCAAATGTCTTGTACTTCACATGGATTCCCCAGTCATGGCTGCAGTTCTGTCGGGCACAGAATATCTTTGCTCTTTTTTCAAAACTTGAAAACTGCTTTGGCTTGGGATGTGGTCTACTCACAAAGCATTCCTTAAAAGCATCTCCAAGCACAGTGTAATGGCATTCCTACAGATGAAGGGATGGAATAACACACAAAAGAGAACGTTAGAACCAGTACATAATTGTGATTTAAAAAAAAAAAAGAAAAGAAAACCCCACAATAATCTAAGGCAAAGAACAGGTGGGTCTCACTTATTTTACAATTGGAGGAAAAAAAAAAATAGATTCACCCAAAGTCCAGAGGAGGATCCATGCACCTGACTCCCCTCTACAGGCAGGGTGGGGTTGCAAGTGAGGACACTGGGCACCTCATAAAGAAGAAGATTAAGAAGGTTCCAGGTAACCCAGCTTCTGAAGGTAGATACTCATTATTCAAAAACAGAAGCAATGTTTGCTGAAAATTTGTGAAGCTGAAGTTCACCAGTGGCCCTGGCAGGCACAATCCAAAGGATACAGGGAAAACGACCAAGGTCAAGATGCAATTGAAGAAGGTCAGGGACTAATCTGTCCACAGGCCCCACCTAGAGTCAACTTTAGAGTAAACAGCTCAGAAACAAATGCAGATCCAACATACTAGTCCCTCAGGAAAACATAGGGTCTAAAAGGGCCATTTTTAGTAGAATAATCACCCAAACTGGAGCTGAAATGACATTTTACAGCTAAAGAAGCAGACTTAGAAAGGTAAGGGAACTTAGCAATATGACTCCTAATAGGCTTTTTGCCCAAACAGCTGAGCTGATGAGAGATTTCTGCTTTCTGAAGACGAACGGAACATCCTGAAGTAATAACTCCTCATCTGAGCCAGCCCAGCCCCTCCACTGTGCCCCCCATGCAAGAGTTATACCCCATATTTCTCTTTGGAGATTTTTCTAACCCTTTCTCTGAAAGTTTTAAGAAAAAAATATAAGGCTGCAATAGAAGGCTAATCTGCAGATGTCACATTTTACAAATAAGGAGATATTTTGTTTTCATTATAAAAGTGATCCATAGCCCAAAAGCAATGTTTGGAAAACATAAGGTAGCAGGAAAAGAGAAAAAAAATCATGGAATCTCACCACCAAAATATTAATACATTTTGGTATAGTTCCCCTAGCCTTTGTTTTTCTGTAGAAAGGTAGGTTTTTTGACTTTTTCTCTTGACAATGACAATGGTATTTGCTGCTGTTGTTTCACACAGCTACAAAGTAGCATCTTTACAATTCTGTGTTCTGGTTACTTTTTTCCATATTACCATTAGTTTGTAAGCAGTTTTTCATTATACTACATAAACTTCATAATTTTTTAAAATAAACTTTACTTTGGAACAATTTTAGATTTAAAGAAAAATTGCAAAGATATCCCAGAAAATTTCTGCATACCCTTTACCCAGTTTCCCCAAATGTTAACATCTCATATACCACAGCACATTTGTCAAAACCAAGATAATGAACATCAATACATTACTATTATCAAAACTACAGATTTTAGCACTCTTTCTCTAGTTGTATCCTTTATCTGTTCCAGGAGCTAATCCAGGACACGTCATTGCATTTAGCATGACTTTTTTTTTTTTTTTGAGACAGAGTCTTGCTCTGTCCACCCAGGCTGGAGTGCAGTGGCGCGATATCAGCTCACTGCAACCTCTGCCTCCCGGTTCAAGCAATTCTCCTGCCTCAGCCTCCCGAATAACTAAGATTACAGCCACCTGCCACTACGCCCAGCTAATTTTTGTATTTTTAGTAGAGACGGGGTTTCACTATGTTGGCCGGGCTGGTCTCGAACTCCTGACCTCGTGATTCGCCCACCTTGGCCTCCCAAAGTGTTTTGATTACAGGCATGAGCCACTATGCCTGGCCAAAAACTATTTCTTTATTATTGAACATTTAATATTTCTTTTTCACTTCTTAGCTTTTTTTAAATACACAGATCATGGCCACAATAACAATGGAAATAATAGTAGTTTTACTATAAATATTTCACCAACAGTAAGCTGTAGCTAGTGCTAAAACATGACCAGGCACTTTGTAAAAAGGCAGCTTACCTCTATCACTCTTACGTCAGCTGTGTAACATGCCAAGGCTTTGCACTTTCTGCAGAGCAGTTTTTTATTTTCCTTATCAGGTACGGGTTTTGGTTTTTCTTGACTATCTCTGATGAATTTTTCATGAGTCTGTATATGCAGAATCTAATGCAAAAAGAAAGACCGCAAATGTAATTTGAGTACAACATATATAGCAAGAAACAGGCACAGATACGTACAATACATATACATGCACACACATGTATAATCATTCATATACAACTTCCATGAACATGGTACCTGACTTTGTAAAATCACAGATTTTATTGGTTCTCCTAACTTAGTATTAGTCAATGCTTAATTGTGGCCTCCAATTAGTCTTTCAATTTCTTCATCAAAAATGCTCATAAAAGCACTAAAGATGTCCATAGAATAGTCATATGAACTATGCTTTCTACTTTAGTGTTTGGCAAAACTTGGAAAAAAAAACAAAACCTGTACCAGATATACAATATGCGCTGTTTCAGGCATAATTATATCCATTTGCAGGCACAAACTCAGTGAGTGATACAACAGACAGAAGAGCCCCTGATATGGTTTGGCTGTGTCCTCACCCAAATCTCAACTTGAATTGTATCTTACAGAATTCCCACGTGTTATGGGAGGGACCCAGAGGGAGGTAATTGAATCATGGGGGGCCAGTCTTTCCTGTGCTATTCTTATGATAGTGATTATGTCTCACAAGACCTGATGGGTTTATCAGGGTTTCCACTTCTGCTTCTTCCTCATTTTTCTCTTGCCGCTGCCATGTAAGAAGTGCCTTCTGCCTCCCTCCGTGATTCTGAGGCCTCCCCAGCCATGTGGAACTGTAAGTCCAATTAAACCTCTTTGTTTTCCCAATCTCGGTTATGTCTTTGTCAGTGGCATGAAAACAGACTAATACAGCCCCCAACATCTAAAACCTTTTTTCTCTCTCCCCTTCAGCCACAGGGAATATTGTTGCATACGTATAGTATGATTGTATTCTAATTCAAAATCTAGGCCTTGGCTAAGAACATGGTCCAACTTAGAACCATGGACATGATATTATAAAACTCTTCATACCAATAAACAGAAAGATCTCAAACTGAATGAAAAAAAAAAGACAATCATAGATGCCAACACTGAGAAGAGAAAGATTTTAAAGCACCTAATAAAGATGCTTCGATGGGCAATTATAAATACTTTTGAAACATAAACAGAAAACATAAAGGCTCAACAATGAAATGGAAGACAAAAAGTTCAGAACTGAAAGATACAACCAAAATAAAAAGTTCAATGGATGGGCTTTCCATAGCAGAATGGAAGGGACAAAGAAAAGAGTCAGTGAACTGAAAGAACAACAGAAATTACCCAATCTGAACAACAAAAAAATACACTGGGGGAAAAAAAAAAGCGCAAAGTCTCAAGGACCCGTAGGACTATAAAAAATGATGTCATGGCACTGGAGTTCTGCAAGGAGTGAAGAAAGAGCAGGGCTTAAAAAGTATTCACAGAAATGACCTCCAAATATATCCCAAATTTAACAAGCTACATCAACCAGGATTCAAGAAGCTGAACAAGCTCCAAACAGGATAAGCCCCTTCAAAAAACACTCTAAGACAGGTTATAATTAAATTTATGAAAACTGAAGAAAAAAATCTTGAAAGCAGCCAGAAAAAAAAAAAAAAATGACACCTTACCCATAGGGGGAAATCAGTCTGAATAACAGGAGATTTGTCATTAGAAACGATGGAGGCTACCTGGAAGTGGCACAATATTTTTTAAATGCTGAAAGAAAAGAACAGTCCACCCCAGAACCCTAGACTCAGCAAAATGCCACCTTCAAAAATAAAGGAGAAATGAAGACATTCTTAGAGGAAGGAACACTGAGAATCTGTCATCAGCAGATTTACCCTAAAAGAATGGCTAAAAGAAGTTTTCTAAACAGAGGAAATGATAAAAGGAACCCTGAAGCATCATGAAGGAAGAAAGAACACACTGATTTCCTCCATGTCTTCTATGGAAGATTCTGTCCGTCCCACTGGTTTATGGTTTATGGTGGCGCCTCTCCATATCAGATTATGCTTTCACGTGTCCCAGGTGGATCCAGACAGCCTAGGTGCAAATAGTGTCCCTGTCACTTAGCAGCTACGTGATTTGGGGCAAGTGCCTCATTTCTTTACATACAAAATGGGACAATAGCATCTGCTTCATGGACTGTCAGGAGATAACATGAGTTTATGACTGCTCAGGCCTGCCCAGCACAGGGTAAATGCCCATCACCGTTGCCTCCCTCTGTTGGGCTAGTCTTATGCTAAGAGCCATGAAAATGTTAATGGGGTGGCTTGTAGTTTTGTATTGATAAGGCAATCTCCATTCATTAGGGATTGCCTTATCAATACGAAACTACTAGCTACCCCCATTTTTATTTTTCTAGAAATATAGCGATTTTCATCTATGTATTATTTTATATAAACTCTAGAACCATTTTATCAAGTTAAAAGTATCATTTATGCTTTCAATATGGTTTGTGACACGTGAATAAGCGAATTTGGGGTGAATGCACATGTTTAAAATATTCAGTCATTCCATTCAAAAGCATGGCATTTCTTTTATCTTAATATCTCCCAGTAAAATTTTTTTATTTGTCCTCATTTCTGCTTCAAACTTTTCTGATTAGGCTGGTAGATGTAATGGTGAAACAGATGGGCTCTACCAACTCTACCATGAACTACCTGTGTGATCTACTGGCACTGAAGCTATTCAAGTCTCAGTTTCCTGCCTATAAAATGACATAGGAGGCACTACTGTATGGATTGCTGTAAAGCCTATTGATGTAAGTCAAGCATTTGCAGGGACTGTTGGAGAGTCAGTGTTCTATATGCATGAGCTGCAGTTATTGTCACTGCGAATGGAAATCTCCCTCCCCCTTATATCTTTTAATTGGTTATGGATCATACATAGATAATATATTGATTACCATACCACTTCAAATTCAAATTTGCTTTATATAAAAAAAAAAAATTTAGATCTAGCTTTTTTTTTTTTTTTTTTTTTTGAGACAGAGTCTCATTTTGTCACCCAGGCTGGAATGCAGTGGCACAATCTCAGCTCACTGCAACTTCCAGCTCCTGGGTTCAAATGATTCTCATGCCTCAGCCTCCCAAGTAGCTGGGATTACAGGCAGGTGCCACACATCCAGCTAATTTTTGTATTTTTAGTAGAGATGGGGTTTCACCATGTCAGCCAGGCTGGTCTTGAACTCCTGACCTCAGGTTATCCACCCACCTCAGCCTCCCAAAGTGCTGGCATTACAGGTGTAAGCCACCACACCCGGCTTCCTTTCCCCCCACTCCCCCTTTTTGAGATAGATTCCTACTATGTTGCCCTGGCTGGACTTGAACTCTTGGGCTTAAATGATCCTCCCATGTAGCTGGGGCAATAGGCGTGAGCCATCATGCCCAGCTAGGCCTAGAATGTTTTGATTTAAAAATACAAATATACTGGCTGGGCACGGTAGCTCACGCCTGTAATCCCAGCACTTTGGGAGGCCGAGGCTGGCATATCACTTGAGTCCAGAGTTCAAGACCAGCCTGGGCGACATAGCAAAGCCCCATCTCTACTAAAACTACAAAAAATTAGTGATGCGTGGTGGCACACACCTGTAGTCCTAGCTACTTGGGAGGCTGAGATTGCAGTGAGCCAATATCACACCGCTGCACTCCAGCCTGGGCGATAGAGTGAGACCCTGTCTCAAAAAAATAAATAAGAAATAATTAAAAAATTAAAAACCAAATATAATTTCCCCTTCCCCACTTCTTGGCCCCATCCCACCTGAAATTATCTTCATTATTTTTGTAAAAATAAAGGGTGTCCAGGCCTCCTGTTTTTAATCCAATTTTTCAGTTGTAAAACTGTTACATTATATGTATTTATCCCATTATTTCCTTTGGACAAATTTCTAGAATTGAAATCCCTGGGTTATATGATACACATTTTCCTATGAGCAATTTTAATTTTCTTTTTTAATTTCTTTTTTCAGATATGGTTCTAATCACTACTTAAGCAGAATAGAGGTTACCAGGAAAGAAGATGAAAATATAACCTTGCCTTTCAGGCATCCAACTTTTTAAAAAAATTCACTTATAATGGTATTCAATTATATACTGAAATTCAATTAAATACTAATAATCTCAAATATTTTAAGTGTTACTCTAGGCAATAGGTATAAATCCTAATAAGTTAAAACTATTACAGCTATACTTAAAACTAAGTAAAAATCAATAACTGGGTAAAGAGGCTCAACCAATCATAAGTTAAGTCTATGGCATACTGACCTTCACCCATGCAACCTGTGGCTAAAGAAGCAGCCTAGCTCCACACACTGAGGTGGAGAAAAGCAAACTATCTTAATTATGTGTAGTCATGGGTATGCATGTTGGAAGTTCTTTGTTCAAAATGAACTTTCTTTCACCCCATCTTTATTCTCTGCTCCATGAGGAAAGAAAAACAGCTTCCTCCTCATTTTGATTTCAAATAAACCTTCACAACCACAACTGTCATACCCTTCATCCCTTATTCCTCCAGAATGAAACACCACCAAATCCTGAAGCGTCCACCATGGAAATCAGTTCTTGGATACCTCTGGGCTGTCTACATGTTAAGATGGCTGCAGAGTGACCAGAGAATTCTGGGGCGGGGGATGGGGAGTGCTCTAGTGACAGCAGGCCACACACAGACAATGGACAGTACAGCTGGGGCGCTGGGGAAGAAAGCAGTCTCCCAGTACTCTGCTCATCCCTCTCCCTTTCCTGTTCTTGCAGATTGCCCTAAAGAGCTCCAAGCTTTTGCCCTCTGTTCTGCAGAGTTCCTTCCTTCCGTTAAAACCCATATACAGGGACCAGGATGCTCAAACCCAAACCCCAAACCCTTATCAAAGCACCCACAAAAGGGAGGGCTCACCCCTAGAACCATAATTCCCTTTAGTTTTAAGAATGTAAGATTTTCCCTACCTCGTTATACTTTTACTAAGCCTTTTTTGTTTGTTTTTTTGAGACGGAGTCTTACTCTGTTGCCCAGGCTGGAGTGCAGTGGCGCGATCTCGGCTCACTGCAAGCTCTGCCTCCTGGGTTCACGCCATTCTCCTGCCTCGGCCTCCCGAGTAGCTGAAACTACAGGCACCCGTCACCGCGCCTGGCTAATTTTTTGTATTTTTAGTAGAGACGCGGTTTCACCGTGGTCTCAATCTCCTGACCTCGTGATCCACCCACCTCGGCCTCCCAAAGTGCTGGGATTACAGGCATGAGCCACCGCGCCCGGCCTTTACTAAGCCTTTGAAAGCAAATCCTTCCCCTTTGAGCAGGGCAGCTGGGCCTGGTCATGTATGATAGGACAGGGATACCAACACAACTCAGGCTTCCCAGCTGCCAGTAACTCCCAGCTACACTGGTTATAGGGCTTCTTGTTCCCTACCATCTCTGCCTATCTATCTGTAAGTGTTACGGGAACCCCAAATGCTATTACATAGCCTGATTCAACAGATACTTAACCCATTTCCTCCTCACCCCACTCCTTATCCTGGTGTGCTGGCTACAAAAGAATGCCTACATCTGGTCTAGCCTCTCTCTTCCTCAACAGACTTTTACTCTGTTGCTTCTGTCACGTGAGTCTAAGTAGCTTGTCACCTAGGAGAAGAGATAAAAATTATGCCATGGCTATTAAAACACGTGGTTTTAAAACATGTATTGGCAATATATTTTACAAAATGCAAAGGTGGCTCAGTGAAAAGAGAATAGAGAATCCCATCCCCAGTAAAACTAAGGGAGGAACTAAATAATTTCCCTGCAATTCTTCTCACTGAAAATGTGGAAGAGGTGGTTCTAGATAACTTAAATCTCCCAGCTTTAGGAAGAAAAATGTTTTTTAGATTAGTAAACATTGACAAAGTTGTGATTTGTGTCCTAAAATAAGTGTTAATCTGCTTTAGATAATTGATTGTCAATACTTTTTGGAGCACAGAGATTATGACTTTTTAAAATTATAGACACTATGGAGCTGGCCTGTTAAACTGTAAGGTTCATCTTCATGAAGTTCGACTATGGCTCACACTTCTGTCCAGTAACAGCTCTCATTTCTTGGGCATGTATTTTATGCCAAGCGCTAAGAGATGCAATGCATACATCTCATTTATCCTCATGACCACCCTGGGAGTTAAATACTATTATTTTCCCCACTTTTTACATGAGGAGATTGATTATTTAAAAGACAGAGCAACTGCCTGAGGTCACACATCTTGCAAGTGATAGAACTGGGATTTGAACCATGGATTCTAGTGTTAAAGCTCTCCCCTAGCCCTGCAGTGATCATGCTTCCAGAGATTCTGAGATGAAAATCTCTGTAATGGGTCTGGAGAAAGTGTAGGTATGTGTTTCTTGACTTTCTCCAATCTGATTTCATGTTTCTGTGTTACGGAAATTACAATGAAATGAAGGTCATTACACTAAGAGGTTGATCTGAATAGGCATCCCATTCCAAGGTGTATATCATTGTCCACAGCTATAAAAAGACATTCCAATACCTGCACAGTGACCTAGGAGCTTTTCTCTGAGGACTCTTTGGAGAGAGATTTAAGGAAGAGACTAAGAACAGCTGTTTTTTCCAGTATTAGGATATAGTCCTTGAGATGAACTGTCAACTAGAGAAATCCTAGCTCAATTTGCCTTTTAGATCTGAAAACATAACTTCAGTTATTAGCACTATTAAATATAATTTAACCTCACTGACATTTAAAAACAGAATGAATTTAATATTCACTAAGTATAAACTTTTTGTTGTAATATAACACTCTAAGCAATATGATAAAAGGTACCAACCATCCTCACATTCCCTGATAGTCATTTATGGTCAGATGCTGGAAGAATAACGTAGACTTACCTTTTCCCTAAATACTGCTTCGTCCCATGTCTGAAGGCGTAAAATAGAGTCATTCATCATTTTTTCTTTGTACATGTTTATTTGTTCTTTTTCAATTACACCAGCATTACTAGTCAGAAGGAAGCACTTGCTACCTCTTGCTCTTCCTCTGCCTATTAGAAAATAAATATTTTAGTTGGTGTTTTTGACTTAAAGCTCTGATATAATCTGCAAATAGGTAAACAAATAGAGGTACTCCTAAAATTCAACTTTGGTTCACTGAATCCCACTTCCCAGGAAAGTTGAGCTGTTAAAGAGTGAACTCATGAGGCAGGATTGCTTGAACCCAGGAGTTTGAAGCTGCAGTGAGCTAGGATTACACCACTGCACTCTAGCCTGGGTGACAGAGAAAGACCTATCGCAAAAAAAAAAAAGACTCAAATGCAGGTGTGCACCTGCATGTTAAATATGTGGAAAAACTAGGAGCCCACCTTAGGCTGGCTTTCTCAGGGTCTCAACAATGCAGGGTGATTAGACAGCCGTATTGTCAGAAACACTGCTTTAAAGATACCTACATGAACCCCCAGTATGACACTGTGATGGCTCTAAGATGAGCAGTAAACAGGCCCTCCTTCAAGAACCTTCTAGACAATGAGGAAATAAGATCTCTTCATAACCAGCAAAACATAGGTGGAAAATTTTAAGTGCTATTACAAAGATAGATATAAAGGGTTATAGGCTTTATATGTTCAAAAGAGAGATTTTTGCCAGCTGGGAGGATTAGGGTCAGGTGATATGGAGGCAGGGGAAGAGGTAAAATGAAGAGTAGCAGTATCTGAGCAGTTCCTTCAACAAGCAATAAGTGAGGAAGTCAGGTTGGCGGAAGTGGATAATGCACAAAAGGGAAGAATGGGAAATAAAGTTGGAATGAAATAGGTGTTGGATTTTGGAAACTCTTTAGCATCAAGTAAATTGGGGAACCACTGGCGTTTCAATACAAGGAAGTGACACGATCAGAGCTGTTTTTTAGGAAAAGTAATATGATAGCTGTACTTATGGAATTTTAAGAAGAAAAGGAAAAAGGAGGAAAGAATAGTTAGGAGACTAGTCTAGTCCAGGTGGGGCAGAAGAACTCTGGAGTATCCCTTCTTGAATACAGGGGGCCCTTCAGCCCACCAGCACCACCATGAAAGGTTTACACGTTGACTGGCAAAGCTTCAATCCAAGTTGGAATTATTCTTCCATAAATATATCAGTCAATGCCAGGCAAGTAAGCAGCACCATTGTAAGAATCAAAGTAGAGTTTATGTTAGTGAACAAAACTGTAGCCACCTTAAGGGCCAATGATACCAAAGTGCACTGTGCCATTGGTCACATACTCAACCATGGCTCAGTAAAGAGAAAGGCCAGAATGACACATACACTTATAAATCAGTCAAAACAGAATCCGTGTAGGAATGGCCTCAAAGCTTCTCTTACCTCTGGTTTGGATCATTTTGATGACATTGCCCACATACTCATAAAGGATGACAAGATTGCACTGTGCAATGTCAATGCCTTCATCAGCAACTGAGGTGGCAATCAGAATATTGTGATCTCCACTGGCTTTGAATGCATCCAATATACACTTCTGTGCCGGGAGGGTCATTCCTGTGTCAGTCAGAGTAAGAGGGCATTATACAACTCACCAAAGAGGGAACTTCCCCCTTGAAAAAACAGCTACTAATTATGGAATGCTTATTACATGCCAAGTACTGTGATAAGTACTTTATATCCATGATCTCACAACACACCTAGGCAGTGGGATCTATTCCTATGCCTGTTTCAGAAAGGACATTTAGGGTGGCATCTAACACTCAGACTCTGCCACAAGACTGAGTTCAAATCCCAGCTCTGGGAGACTTACTAGTTGTATGGCTTTAGCCATATTATCCAAGAAATAGACATTTTTGCAGAAATATCAACACCTAATTGTAACACCTTTACATGTGTGTAAGAATTTATAGCTGACAAAACATTTTCACATCTTCTCACTCACCAGAGCATCATAAAGCCCTATAGGTCAAAGGGTAAGTGCTCTGATTCCCCTTAACAAATGAGGGTCGTGCCAGGCATGGTGGTTCACGCCTATAGTCATAACACTTTAGGAGGCCAAGGCAGGTGAATCACTTGAGCCTAGGAGTTTGAAATCAGCCTGGTTAACACAGGGAGAACCCATCTCTACAAAAAATTTAAGAATTAGCTGGGCATGGTGGCACACACCTGTAGTCCCAGCTACTAAGGAGGCCTAGGTAAGAGAATCACCTGAGCTGGGGAAGTTGAGGCTGCAGTGAGCCATGATGGCACTACTACACTCCAGCCTGGGCAAGAGAATGAGACTCTATCTTAAAAAAAAAAAAAAAAAGACACAAATGAGGGGCTTGAGTTTCCAGAAGTGAGGTAAACTGACAAACTAGCTATCAGCAGTGTTGGGCCTTGAACTTCAGTTTAAGACCCTAATAGCGTGCACTGTTGGGGTGTCTGCCTCCCCATACACAAACTAAGAATCATTTTCTGCCACACCCACCCACAATACAGTTGTATTATGTTTCTCTATGAAAGAGGCAATGCTATCTGCTCACCAATCCTGTTTCTTTCTCCTGCTAGGCACACACAGCTGAATTATACTTCGCAATCTAAACTGTCACTAATGGCATGTAGACAGAGGTCATGTGTGTCCCTTCCAAACCAGACCCCTAAAAATTGTCCATGTTCTCGTTATTTCTCATCAATGGACCAGATAAGGTCATAGTGGAGGATTTGGAGACCCCCTGTGATGACAGAGCCATAACAAGGAGGGAGCCTGGGTCCCTACAATAAGTGGAAGAGGATGGAGCAGAGCCCCTACCCCTACCTATCTACACCTGTGAGTGTGAGCTATAACTTTTATTTTGCCCTGCCCCTGAGATCGTGAGGGTTGTCTGTTAGAGCAATTAGATTACCCTGATTTATACACAGCCTGTTACTGGCTGCAGCTACTGGACTGAAATAAGCATTTGAACTATGTTGGGCCAATCCAATTCTTCCCTCTTGGAATCTGAAATTGGGATTGGAGACAGGTAGTAAATCAGGAAGGTGTGGGGCAGTCATGAATGGAGAAGCAGAGACAGCAATCTGTAAAGGGAAAACTGTGAAGCAGATGTGCAGGATTCAGGATTGCAATTGTCCACAAAGCCCGAGTGCACTTCTGGACTGCGGGTTCTATGGTAGACCCAATTATCCCGGTAGCAGCCACACCCCCTTCTGCTTAGACTAGCCTAAGTGGGTTTCTGTTAATTGGGGAAAAGAAAGGATCTTGACTAAGACAACCACATACTGCCTTCTAATATCCTGTGATAGTGGAAGCTAAATTTAAATTGTCTGAATACAGTGTGAAGTTTGGATGTGATAATCACCCAGTTTGTGTGATCATGGCGGACACCCAAAATGGTGGCTCAAACAATATGCGCACTTCGAACCGTGTGGATCCTAAAGACATCTACGTTTATCTATTAGTAGAATCACCTGATCTCCACTCACTGCTCACAGGGCGGACCCACCTCAGGCAGGTAGAGCAAGGTAATCCATATTACTTTCCATTACCTAGCTGGCAGTGGACTCAAGAGTTTGTGGAAAAAGATCCCTTGTGGTTTTTGAATTATTTACCATTCAAAGTCATGAAAATTCAAATTGCAGGCAGCTTTATTTTCAGAAAGTTGCTTAAAAATCAATCTCTAAACATTATTTTGATTTTACTTTTGAGCTTTCTTTATCCAGAATACTTTTTTTAAAGATACATACTTTCTGTTATTTTTGAATCCATGTATTCTCAGTAAAACCAAAATCAAACAAATGATGAACATTGTGGACCATTACATAAAAGTTCTGGATGTGAATAGTAACTAACATTTAACATATATTGAGCACTCACCACATGCCAGGCATTGTTCTAAACCAGAAGTGGGCAAACTTTTTCCATAAGGGCTAGATGTATAGTAAATACTTTAGGCTCTGTGGGTCATGCTGTCTCAGCTACCCAACACTGCCATTATAGTGGGAAAGCAGCCACAGACAATACATACATGAATGGTCATGACTGTGTTCCCCCAAAAAGTTATTTTATAGACAATGAAATTTGAATTGCACAAACCTTTCACATGTCATAAAATATTCTTTTGATTTTTTTTTTCAAACAAAAATCATTCTCAGGTCAAGAGTCATTCATAAGCAGGCAGTGAGCCAGATTTTGCTACTGACATTAACCCTCTCAGCTAGGTACTATTATTATTTTTCCATTTGACAGATGAAGAAAGTAAGTCATGAAGAGGTTAGGTAACCTGCTTCTTCACGAAACAGGAAATTAAGAAATGGAAATGTGGAAATATACAAATTTAGCAAACTGAACTTTTGCTTGTTTACATGCAGCTTTTTGTAAAAAAAAAAAAAAAAAGGTGTTCACAATTCTTCTAGCTTAACTGTGCAAGGAAGAGGATCAGACCAGAAACAAATTCAGCTAAAATTGTCTTAATTTACTGGTAAATCAAGTTTAACCCATTCGATAAAAGCTATAGAGTTCACACTGATAAACTGAGTGAAGAAAATACTTCAGTGGTCTCTACCTCAGAGTTAACAGAATTTATAGAAGCTCCAATTGGCTAGGCATGGTGTTTCACACCTGTAATCCCAGCATTTTGGGAGGTCAAGGTGGCAGATTACTTGAGGCCAGGAGTTCAAGACCAGCCTGGCCGACATGGCAAAATCCCATCCCTACTAAAAATACAAAAATTAGCTGGGCATGGTGGTGTGCACCTGTAATCCCAGCTACTTGGGAGTCTGAGGCATGAGAATCACTTGAAACTGGAAGGTTGCAGTGAGCTGAGTTCGTGCCACTGCACTCTAGCCTGGAAAACAGAGCAAGACTCTGTCTCAAAAATAAAATAAAATAAATAAAAGTTCCAATTTTTTCCTAATATATTTCCAGCCCAAATCTTGAGATATATTTTGCTAAGGCCAAAACAATTTCTTTTCACCATCATCATCTACTAAACAATGAGCATCTCTGGAACAGACATCATGCGTGATTAATTTCTTAATTTATTCATCTATTCAGTCAAACATTTATTCAGCAATTATGGCTTGTCAGATAAAAATAATGATTAAAAGGTCCATTTTTATCCACAAGGAGCTCACATTTTGTAGAAGAAAAATATAAATAAGAAGCTATAATTGAGTATGATGAGCACAGAAAGGATGCTATGCGAATGTGGAAGAAGGAGATCTCTACCAGTTTTTGGAGGTTGGGGAAGGCTACATGGCAGAAGCACAATGCCTGGCACAGCACAAGTTATAAATAAATGTTGTTGAATGAATGGATGAATAAATGAACAAACCAATAAGAAAATATTTCCTGAGTGTCTATTTGTGGAGGAACAACAAAGTTTGAAAATCAAGTAGGACTCATGTTGGAGTCAGATCGCAGAGAACTGAATCCCAACCACAAGAATATGGTGTTAGACTTCATGTGGTGAGCCACTTTTTAAGATCTGAATCTACTTTTCATATTTATGAAGTTTAAAAATGACATGAAGGGAAAGTGCGAGGGTGATAACTAGGGGCTGACAGGGTGGGTATGGGAGGGTGCTTATTATAAACAACACTAAATAGGAAGACTTGTCAGTGCCAGTCACTGAGGGGTGGGGGGCACAGCTGTGAGGTGGTCAGGATGAGGGCAGGCCACCTAGGATCCTCCCAGATAATAACACAGGCAGCCTTTTATCCTTTGACCACTCTAGCTGGATTTCAGAATTGTCTGCTTGGACTTTTTAAAATTGTAAAATACATGATATACACAAAAGCTATGCATATCTACTGCTTAAAGAGTAACAATAAAACAGAAATAGAACATTTCTATTTCTAGACAATCTTAATCTATTGGTTGAAAATTTGAGCAGGATAATAATGCGCGCAAGCATGACTTAAAAAACAACCCTGGCTTTGTCTGCAGGACATATGAGAGGAGGCAATGTCTACAAGGAAAGAGACTGGAGTGGTTTTTGGCATTTGAGCATTGTGATGGCTTTTTGATGCATTAACTTGGCTAGGCCAAACAACAGTTCCCAGTAATTCATCTAGGTACTGCTCTGAAGAGATTTTACCGATGTGATTCAAGTCCCTAATCAGTTGACTTTAAGTCAAATCAAAAGAGAGTTCACTCCAGGTGGGCCTGGCCTAATCAGGTGAGCCTTTTAAAAGACTGCTTAGGCCTTCTCCAAGGTCAGAGACTCCAAACAGCTCATGCCTGGGGGGTTCCAGTCTGTTCCTGATAGTCTCTTCCTGACTACCTGCCCTACATGCTTCAGACTTGCTTTGCCAGCCCAATTGTGTAAAATTCCTTGCAAGAAATCTCTGTATATGTGCGTGTGGACACATATACAACACACACCTCTCATATATATGTATAATCACCTACTGCTTTTGCTTCTCTGGTTAAACCTTGACTGATACAAGCATTAAAACAGAATTTGAAATATATATTAAAACAGAATTTGAAATATATATTATATATATACACACACACATATACATACATACACACACACACACACATATTCTTAAATGCATAATCCACTAAATCTAATTCACTATATATAAATACCTGTGTTCTGATTTGTTTTGCCACGTCCAGTCAATATGCCAGGTTTTAGAAAACTGAGTTTAGGATTTCCTTCAATCCAATTTTTTAAAGCCTGAAAATGAAAAGCAATTATCAATTGGACACTCCTTATAAATCATTTGTATTAATTCAATATTGAAATACATGCAAAAAGAAAAAAATTTAAAGTTAGTACACGTACAGTTTTCAGACTGACAAACCTGAGAAAAAAAGCATTTTGGAATAGAACTCTAGGTAATAATGAACTAAAATGGCATAGATCTCTGTAACCTGATATGGTTTAATCTCTAAGACTTTTTTTTTTTTTTTTTTTTTTTGAGATGGAGTCTTGGTCTACCGCCTAGGCTGAGTGCAGTGGCACGATCTTGGCTCACTGCAACCTCCGCCTCCCAGGTTCAAGCAATTCTTTGCCTCAGCCTCCCGAGTAGCTGGGACTTCAGGCATCAGCAACCATGCATGGCTAATTTTTGTATTTTTAGTAGAGACAGGGTTTCATCATGTTGGCCAGGCTGGTCTTGAATTCCTGACCTCGTGATCCACCCACCTCATCCTCCCAAAGTGCTGGGATTACAGGCATAAGCCACCGCACCTGGCCATCTCTAAGACATTTTTAAGAGAAAAAACAAAAGTTCAAAAATAGTGGGTATGCAGAATAAGTGAGTTTAGCATGATCACAGGACAGGAGATCAATATACATAATTCAACTGTATTTCTACATACTAGCAACAAACTATTGGAATTTCAAAAGTTTTTAAGTACTGGACACAGTGGCTCACACTTATAATCCCAGCATTTTGGGAGGCCGAGGCAGGAGAGTCACTTGAGCCCAGGAGTTCAAGACCAACCTCGGCAACATGGCAAAAGCCTGTCTCTACTAAAAATACAAAAATTAGCTGGGCATGGTGGCACACGCCTGTAGTCTCAGCTACTCAGGAAGCTGAGGCAAGAGAATCGCTTGAACCGGGGAGGCATAGGTTGCAGTGAGCCAAGGTTGTGCCACTGCACTCCAGCCTGGGTGACAGAGCGAGACTCCGTCTCAAAATTAAATAAATAAATAAAAATAAAAATTAGCTGGGTGTGGTGGTTTACACCTGCAGTCCCAGCTACTGGGGAGGCTGAGATGGGAGAATCACCTGAGCTAAGGAAGTTGAGGCTGCAGTGAGCTGTGATCACACTAGTGTACTCCAACCTGGGCAATGAGAGTGAGACCCTGTCTCAAAAAAAAAAAAAAAAAAAAAGTTTTTAAAGTACCATTTATAATAGCAGCAAAAAATTAATACCTAGGTATAAGTCTAACAAAATATGTGCAGAATCTGCTGAAAATGACCAAACACTGATAAAAGAAACCAAAGAACATCTGGTTAGTCCACCTTTAAAGTAGCCCTCAATGATCTCCACCTTCTGTATTCAGATCCTCATGTAATCCCCTCCCCTGAGTGTGAAGGGGACTTACTGACTTGCTTCTAATGAATAAAATACAACAGATGCAATGTGGCATCATTTCCAAGATGAAGTTATGACTGTGGCTTCCAAATTAGACACGCTCTATCTCAATCTCTGGGATCACTCTCTCTAGGGGAAGCCATCTGCTGGTCTGTGAGATGGACCTGTGGAGAGGCCCACATGAGGGAACTCAGAGGCTCTTCAGCCAACAGCCATATGAGAGGAGTTTGGAAGTTAACCTTCCCCAGTCAAGCCATGGCCAACACCTTCACTGCAGCCTCATGAGAGATCTTCAGCCGGAAACACCCAGTTAAACTGTTTCCAGATTCATGGCTCACAGATATTGTAAGATAATAGATGTTTGTTGTTTCCAGACACTCAGTTTTAGGGTAATTGTTCCTCAGCATTATGTAACTAATACGGAAGCCATACATAAATAAAGAGATACACTATGATCATGGATTAGAACACTCAATATTGTCAAGATGTCATTTCTCCCCAATTTTATCTTTATGTATTTTTAAAAATATTTTATTTTTTCAAGACCAAGTCTCACTCCATCACCCAGGCTGGAGAGAAGTGGTGCAATCTCAGCGCACCGCAGCCTTCACCTCCCAGGTTCAAGTGATTCTCCTGCCTCAGTCTCCCAAGTATCTGTGATTACAGCTGCAAGCCACCACGCTAGGCTAATTTTTGTATTTTTAGTAGAGACAGGGTTTCACCATGTTGGCCAGGCTGATGTCAAACTCCTGACTTCAAGTGATCCGCCCGCCTCAGCCTCCCAAAGTGCTGGGATTACAAGTGTGAGCCACCATGCCCAGCCTCAATTTTGTGTTCAGATTCAATAAAATCCCAGCAGATTTTTTCATAGATGTGGACAAGCTGCCTCTAAAATATATATAGAAAGGCAAAGGAACATAGCTAAAAACAACCTTTAAAAAAAAATTGGAGGACTCACATCACCCCATGTCAAGACTTACTATCAAGCTACAGTAATCAAGACAGCATGGAATGGGTGAAGAGGTATATGTATGGATCAATAAACAAAACAGAGAATCCAGAAACAGATCCATGCAAATATAGTCAACTGATGTTTTCAGAAGTTACAAAGGCAATTCAGTGAAGAAAGGATAGTCTTGTCAACATAGAGAACTGGAACTGAATGTCCATACACAAAAAGAAAAAAAAAAGAAAGCATCTCAACCAATACCTCACGCCTTATACAAAATTAATTTAAAATTGACTGTAGACCTAAATGTAAAATGTAAAGCTGTAACACTTCTAGATGATAACATAGTGAAAATCTTTGTGACCTTAGGTAAGCAAAGGATCTTTAGAGATAATACCGCCACAGGCAAAAACCCATAAAAGAAAAAACTGATATACTGAACTTTGTCAAAACTTAAAACTTTCAATCTGCAAAAGATACTGTCAAGAGAATAAGCAGACAAGCCACAGACCAGAAGAAAATATCTGCAAATCACATTTCTGACAGAGGACTTTTTTGTCAGACTATAAAAAGAATTCTCAAAAACTCAATCAGATGATAAAACAATCTTTTCAAAAGATTGGTTTTCAAAGATCTGAACAGACACCTCACCAAGGCAGTTACAGATCGCTAATAAGCAGAAGAAAGATGTTCAGCCATATTACTTATTAGTGAAATGAAAATTAAAACTCTAATGAGGTATCATTACCTACTCACAAAATGACTAAAATTTGAAAAGTAAACAAAGGAAGAAATGCTTGCTCTACAAGTATCAATACTTACAATTAGAGTGACTATCATAGTGACAGCATGAAGCCAGGTTCCAAAACTTTGAGAGGGCAAGGTGGGAGGATTATGTGAGGCCAGGAATTCAAGACCAGTCTAGGCAACATAACAAGACCCCACCTCTACAAAAATAAATAAACAAATTAGCTGGGCATGGTGGCAGATGACTGTAGTCCCACGCATGGTGGCAGAGGGTGATGAGGTGGGAGAATCACTTGAGTTTGAGAGGTTGAGGGTGCAGAGAGCCATGACTGCGCCACTGCATTCCAGCCTAGGTGACAGAGTGAGACCCTGTCTCTAAGTGGGGGAAAAAAAAAAAACAGTGAGGCATTATAAGGATAAACATATAATCAGAACAGAATAGAGAAACCCAAAACAGACTCACACACACACATATATGGTTTCTTGACCATAGAGAGAAAACGGCTTTTTTTTTTTTTTTTTAGACACAGGTTCTACCTCTGTTGCTCAGGCTGGAGTGCAGAGTATGCTGTCATGATCACTGCAGCCTCAATCAATCCTCTAGACTTAGCCTCCCAAGTAACTGGAACTACAGGTGCACAGCACCAGCTAATTTTTCTTTTTTAAGAGATAAGGTCTCACTATGTTGCCCAGGCAGGTCTTGAACTCTTGGCCCCAAGCAATTATCCTGCCTTGACTTCCCCAAACTTCTGGGATTACAGGTGTGAGACACCATACCCAGCCCAATCTTTTCAATGAATAGTGCTGGGTCCATTTGTTATCTACAAGGAGAAAAAAAGCTTACATCCACAAGTGCTCTGGTTTTCACAAAGAGAATTGTTATTGTCTCTGGGTTTAAGTGGTACTCTTCTTGTAAGATGAAGCAGAGGTCTTCAAGTTTAGGATTCTCATTGCTGGGATCCCTGGAAACACTTTCTAGTTCCTGCAGCTTTTCTGCAAATGGGAAACATTTTATAAATGGCTTATAAATTCTAAAAATTTAGAACACACTGTGACCTTTAGCTATCGTTCAAACAGCTGATCTCTAAATCTTTGACCAGAATTTTATGAGTAATAAGTACTGTTTTAAATTGGTACAACCTTTTAAGAGGTAATTTGGCAATATATATCAAAACATAATACACACACACATCTTTTGATCCAATAATTCTACATCTAAGAATTTGAGACACAGTTATATTTAGAAAATTATGGAAGAGGTCTCCAAGGATTTCACCATACCACTGTTTAGGGTATAAAAGAAAAACAGAAAACCTAAGTGGCCAACAATCGGGAAACAATTCAAAAGATCATGGGCTATGCATCTGATGTTAATACAATGTGGCTGTGAAAATTAATAAGGGAGCTATGTACATGATATATATGATACCAAAAATATTTTAAGGTTAAAAAAATCAAGGTAAGGACAGTATGTTCAGTATTATCCCATCTTTAAAAATATAGTCAGGCCGGGTGCGGTGGCTCACACCTGTAATCCCAGCACTTTGGGAGGCTGAGATGGGTGGATCACCTGAGGTCAGGGGTTCAAGACCAGACTGGTCAACATGGTGAAACCCCATCTCTACTTAAAATACAAAAATTAGCCAGGCTTGGTGATGGGCGCCTATAATCCCAGCTCCTCAGGAGGATGAGGCAGGAGAATCACTTGAACCTGGGAAGCAGGGGTTACAGTGAGCCAAGATCTCACCACTGCACTCCAGCCTGGGAAAGAGAATGATACTCTGTCTCAAAAAAAAAAAGGAAAAAGAAAAAAAATACATATAGTTATAAAACAGGGGTGTGTTACAGCCAGATCATACCAGACTATGAGACTATGGGAGTCAACTGTTGTGGTTTCTGTTTTATCGGTTTTTTTTTTTTTTTTTTTCCTGAGATGGAGTCTCCTGTCACTCAGGCTGGAGTGCAGTGGTGCGCTCTCGGCTCACTGCAACCTCTGCTTTCTGAGTTCAAGCGATTCTTCTGCCTCAGCCTCCCAAGTAACTGGGATTACAGGTGTGTGCCACCATATCTGGCTAATATTTTGTACCTTTAGTAGAGATGGGGTTTCACCATGTTGGCCAGGCTGGTCTTGAACTCCTAACCTCAGGTGGCCCATCCATCTCAGCCTCCCAAAGTGCTGGCACTACAGGTGTGAGCCACCATGCCTGGCCAATTGTTAAATTTTATTACTTTTTACAATTATCTACGCTTTTGAGGTTAGTTACACCTATTGTATCTATATGGTAGAAATACTATAGAATGATGTGCTGCTGCTCATCTCTTTTTAACACTAGTTCAATGACATCATGTTGGTAGCCTGGAATTCACTACAGTGGAAGCAGTTATACCATGGAAATCAAGAAAACACAAAAAATCAGTGCTTTGTTGATTGACTGATTGATTGAGACAAGGACTCACTCTATCACCCAAGCTGGGGTCCAGTGGTGCAATCTCGGCTCACTGCAACGTCTGCCTTCCAGGCTCAGGTGATCCTCCCACCTCAGCCTCCCAAGGAGCTGGGACCACAGGAGCATACCACTATGCTCAGCTAATTTTTGTATTTTTTGTAGAGATGGGGTTTCGCCATGCTGCCCAGACTGATCTCCAGCTCCTGAGCTCAAGTAATCCACCCACCTCAGCCTCCCAAAGTGCCATGGTGACAAGTGTGAGCCACCATGCCTGGCTTAATTTATGTTGAGAGTTTAGACTTATGAACATGATCAAAAAATAATACTACAGATTAAATTTAGCTATTACATTGAATAGCACAAAATATGGAGAAACATTCTCCCAGTTTTTGAAAAACTATTATACAATTCAGCAAAAAATTGCTTGCATCACTGGCAAACGAGTGAAGTTCCAACATACACGTTTGTTGTTTCATCTTTATCTTCTAACATTAATGAAACTATATACCAACAACCATATCAGAAAGAACCACACTTCTTTGTCATTGCAACCCTTGGTTGGCCATGGATACAAAAAATCTGCAAAAACCACCAAAAGCATTCTATGAGAACCAATTGGCTATGTGGAATTTACAATAAAGAATAGTTTATTTTTATTATTATTTATAAATTGTGGTTTGTATACCTCCTCTATATCAATAAAATAATAAGCTTATGTACATATATATGCATACATTTTTTCTCTAGTGGGTTGTTAAATATTAACCAGCACAGCACTGGTTACACATATGTACAGTAAATACTTAGGTATAGGCCAAAAAAACCCCAAAATTATTAGCAGTAATTACCTCTGGGAAAGAATTCAAAACAGGGAGAAGGAAAACTTTTTGTTTGTTTGTTTAATATCTATTTTTTAATCATATGCAGGCAGTGAGATTATGTGCCATTTTGGTTTCCTCTTTATGTAAAAATATATATAGGCCAGGCACAGTGGCTCATGCCTGTAATTCCAGCATTTTGGGAGGCAGAGGCGGGTGGATCACTTGAGGTCAGGAGTTCGAGACCAATCTGGCCAACATGGCAAAACTCCATCTCTACTAAAAATACAAAAATTAGCCGGGTGTGGTGGCGCACACCTGCAGTCCTGGCTACTCGGGAGGCTGAGACATGAGAATTGCCTGAATCCGGGAGGCAGAGGTTGCAGTGAGCCATGATTGAGCCACTGCACTTGACCCTGGGCGACAAAGCAAGACTCCATCTCAAAAAAAAAAAAAAAAAAGTATATATAAATTATGGTTTTTTTAATCTCATTAAAACACTTTTTCATATTTTTTAAAGCTTTATAAAATTACTAAAAAAGAACATTAAACAAAAAGAATGCTACTGTCTGTGAACCATATGGGAAACACCCTTTGCAAATCTTGTTTTTCCTTCTTCTAAATAGGGAATGGTATAAGCAACAGACTCTTCCCATAGGTACTAGATTTCATTGAAGCTAAATAGTCCTATCATCTCCATCTTCCTACATCCAGGACAACTCCCTAAGCATCCCCAAGTTTATATATATCAAATGCAATACATGTTTGTTTTGCCATTCCAGTCACCAAGAATGCTACTGTGGCTTCCTCCTCTGAAAACACCACTCACCTTCAAATCTCTGAGTAAGATCTTGCTCAATCTCATCGAATCCTGCTGCTCGGACATTGCTGAAGAAGTCTTTCAAGTAATCCAGAGCATCTTTCATTCGTGCATGCTCATTGATAATGAGGGCATCATTATATTTCTGTTAAAAGTAAAAACTGTCTCAATATGCTTCCAATGTCTAACACATTCACTGTATTTAAGTTCAATTCGTTGTATTTAACGAATTGTTTTAAGAAAACTTTTCTTTTCAAATCTATTCCAACTTAGCTTTTTAAAGATGAATGGCCTCTAACAGTTATGTAACAAAATCTTTGAACCAAATACTGTTAAAAAAAATCTCAATTAGCTAGTAACATTAATTATCATCACTTTGGATTATTGAATTTTACCTTAGAAAAGAAAAACTGCATGAAAAACACATCAAAATTAAAAAATAAGGAAAGTAAATCAACTTCCACATCAACCTGCCTCATAATTCCAACGTTTCACTTAATTTCTATATACATCTGAAGCCATCACTAAATTGTCAGTGTACCTTCCAAAATGATGGCCCTGACCGCATCCATCAAATGTACAACTAAGCTAACTAAAATTCTACAAATGCATGCTAATTGAATGCATTTTAATATATTTTCAATGGCTGGATAAACAGAGGTGATAGCTGTCACTATAGTTCCTTAACTTCTTGGTGAGCCAGAGAACCTGGATTTCTGAGCATGGGGC